>NC_140580.1:730238663-735084630 GCF_964204655.1 Triturus cristatus
ATAATATTTCCGAACAGGTGACCACATTGTGGATAAAGCGCTATAACAATTCAGGTGCCCTTCCTATATTAAACAAATCATTTAGTATAAGTGGAAAAAACCTGGCACAGTCCTCTTTTAAACAAACATTGGCAAATCCAATAGGTCTCGCCTATGAGACCTTTTGGCTTTGTTGATGTTTTTTGCAATGTTGAACAGCATCACAGCCGCTGTGCACCAGGGTGAAAAAAAGACCTAGTGACGCATCCTTTTGTATGCACGCAAATGCGTTCAACACACATGCACACACTTATAAAGGGCACTGTTATGTATTTTTATTTACTGATCTGAGATGCTTGGTAATTTTTTTTAAAGTAGCAGGAAAGCTCTGTTTTAAACTAGAGCTCGAAGTGCTTAAAAAAAAAAAAAGGTGGGTGAGCTGTTTGCAGAAGCTGGCCGGGTGAAGCAATACGGCGGGTGGGGAGAAGTAACAGGTTGGAGAGAACACGGGCTAAGGAGAGCAAAGTGGAGTGTGGGGGGCAGAAACACAGGGGCTAGCGAGCAACAAAATAGCAACAAAAGTGTGAGTGGTGGGAGAAAAGCACATGGAGACAGAGAACAAGGGGGATAAAAGCACTCAAAGGAGACATTAGAAAATCACATGCACTCTCATAGAGTACATAAACAAAAAGAAAAAACATAAGACATGACTAAAGAGGCATGCAAATGAGAGTGACAGGAACGAATCTAACGGTAAGTAGTGGTGGGCTCCAAGCCTCTGTATGTTCTTGGTGAGACCACAATATGTCTTTTGCAACAAAACAATGTGCTGTCTGGAATGCCCAACCTAAAAATTGTCTATTCAGGTGGGTAATAAAACACAGAAAAAAGCAGATAGTTCAAGAAGTGCAAAAACTAAGAAGCTAGAGTTCGTTAAAAGTAGAAAGTAAAACGTATCTCAGGCCGAGTAGTAAATCAAATCAAATAAACTTTATTCGGTTATTGTAACAAGATAACCATAAAAGTACAAGAAAGTACAGTTAAAAAAAAAAATCACAAAAAATAGGGTTTTTATCATTAAGGCCACGCAGAGAAATTTCCACATAAGTTCAGATCACAATTGATTTTCGTAATTTAAAAACATTTTTAAGAAATGAGGAAATAAATACAACAGTTAAAATACTATCCAGTTTCTGTACAGCTAAAAAGGCAGGGCGACAACGATTAATTTCCATGATCTTTAGTAATGGAACAACATACATTCGTCTGGGTCTAATATAAAATTTGCAAAAAAAAAGTATATGCATATCATTTTGAACTGATAAATCATCGCAGGGGCATTTAATCAAAGTTTTTGACCAGTCATTCATGGCTGGAAAGCTGAGTGATCTAAATAATAAATTAAATCTAAAACGTGTTTACAGAAACCTTTCATGATCACTCATCAATAACTTAAGATACGGCTGTATATTCTTGCAAAAAACGATTTGCTCATGAGCTGCCACCGTGGTTTTCTTAATTTCATTTCTAGTTCTATTCTCATGCAAGTAGGTCATACATTTTTCTTTTAAACATTTTCTAGAGATATTGCATAGGGAGGATGGTTCTAAATAATAATTCCCCATGCCTAATAGCGTGAGAAAATTCTTAACATAATTTAACCATCTAATTTTTCCACACTTCTCTAATCCTATCGCATTTTCCAAAATCAGTCGATTTAATCCAGACTCATCCACAGTCCATATTCTATGCCAAAGTAGAACTGGTGCTGTTTTTATTGTGTCTTCCAGATATGGCTCCCCAAGTTCCACATGGCAGACATATGTCGAAACACTTTGTGGAACAGCTAAGAGATATTTCATAAAATTATTTTCAACCACTTGCAGAGCACTTACATTCGCGTAGCCCCACAGGCCTGCCCCATATGTAGCAATAGCTACACAAGTCGCTTTATATACAGTCAACATATCTTTAGTTGGTTTCCTCCCTATTTTACGGCTAAAGTTTTTCAATGCCATAATAGATTTACAGTACAACAATTTCCTGGTCTTGATTGTAGTGTTCCATAGGCCTGTACTATCAATTAAAACCCCTAAATAGGGAAATGTTAAGGTAGCCTCTACTGGGGTAGAACCAATATAAATTACTTTTTTCTTTCTCTGTGCACCCGACCCACAGTGCATGGTAAATGTCTTAGAGCAATTTATACTCAAATCAAGCTGTTTCATAAAGTCAGAGAAGGCGATAACTAGTCTCTGCATGGCCTGCGGTGTTCTGGCCATCAGGACCGCGTCGTCTGCGTATTGCAGAGTTGGGATTGGTCTTTCTCCCACCATCGGCACGTCCCTACACTCAGCTATCAAAGTTTTTTCCACATTGTTAATATAGAGTGTAAAAAGGAACGGTGCCAGGACACAGCCCTGGTGCACACCCTTTTAATTGCAAAAGATTTAGTACATTCACCATTTTTTCCATATCTGACTTTGGCCGAAGCTCCTGCATAGAGCTCTCTGAGAAAATTAATGACTGGTTGGTCTACTCCCAGATTTCTCATAACTAGCCAAAGTTTGCTATGTACTACAGAGTCGAATGCAGAAGTAAGATCAATAAAGGTTAAAAACATTCGACCTTCTTTGGCTTTAGTATATTTTTCAATTAAAATATGCAAGTTCAAACATTGGTCAATTGTTCCAAGCCCTTTCCTGAAACCATACTGCAGATCACTTAAAATTTTAGCTTCTTCTGCCCATACATGAAGTCTATTTAAAATTACTCTTCCTAGAATTTTGACAGTGGAATCCAGGAGTGATATTGGGCGGTAACACTGACAGTTTTCTCGGTCGCCCTTTTTAAAAATAGGGACTATCAGGGATTCACACCACGAAGGGAGAAGACCTTTGTGTAAAGTTGCATTAAAAAGGCGTGTGAGAATAGGGGCCCACAGTTCCCTATTATTTTTAAATAAATCAACCGGGACCCCATCATGGCCGGGTGCTTTCCCCCCCAGGCAGGCATCAATACATTTGTGCACTTCTGTTACTGTAATTTCGGGAACAAAAGTGCTACTAGAGTAAGTGCATGCTCCCATTTGAATATTCTCATTAACACATTCCCTCTTATCTTGTACATTGGAATACAATTTTGCAAAGTGTTCAACCCACTCACCCTCTGTAATTGCCACATCTAATGGGTCTATATTATTATAATTAAAACAAGGGGCATTGACAACTTTCCAAAATAAAGCAGAGTCTTTGCTCAGCAAAGCATCACATAAAGCTTTAGAGCATTTAGAGCTTTAGAGCATTTTTTCTAGTTTTGAGGGTTTGCTTGTAGACATTCCTGCAATTCCTAATTAGGCCAATATCTTTCACCGGGGCATGTAGGGCTTGCTTTAGACTTGAGTATGGCTTTGTACACTCAGAGTCAAACCACCCCTTCTGCCTCTTATTTCCACCTCTAATACCAACCCATAGTAACTTTCTAGTTTGGGCAACAATCATCAGAAAGTTGTTAATCATATCAAAGTCATCAACATTCTCATCTGTACATGCATAGAATTGGGGCAACATACTTTTTATTAATTTTTCCTGAAAGTCATCTGGGGAAATTTTTGTCCACTTTAAAGCGTATCCATTTTTTCGGGCCATAGTAATATTGTCTACTAACACTTTAGATTTGGCCCTGCCACAAAATTCTTTAGGTCTCAAACTCATTTTGAAAGTGAGAGGAAAATGGTCGCTAAGCGGGTAATCAAGAATACTATAATCCTGTATCATATCCCCATGACTAGTAGTCATTATGACATAATCAATAGTTGTGTTTGCCCCTCTGCAATTAAACGTTGGAAAAAAGGGGACTTCTGGATTAATCAATCTGTTAACAAAGTCCATGTCATTCTCAAATATAAGTTCATTTAAATGATCCTCCCATTTAGAATGTTCAAAATGACTGAGACTAATATCTTTATCTAATTTCACCCCACATGTCCCACTCTCTACATTCCTGCATATTGGGCAATTAAAATCTCCGACCCATATGTAACAAGTCTCCTTGGACTTCCTCCCTATAGCAGATATAATGTTACTTCCTAATAATCTAAAGACGTCATCTATGTCTTCTCCTTGAATATTATTATAAAAATTAACCAAAACTAAGAACATCCCTTTATTAATTGTGATCCTAATAATGTGATAATACGTATTATTAAAAGCTAACTCAATTTTGGTACTTACTAACATCAAGTTGCCGATCGCGAGCGTGGCAAATAAACATCCCGGCGAGATTCTCAACGCGAGGAAGTCAGGTTTCTCATTGCGTGTGGTCGCGTATGCTCGTCACCGCTCGCGATGAGAAACTACCAGTCCGCGTTGAGAAAGCTGTCGCTTGAGTAAAAATTTACTCGAGCAGCAGAAAACTACAGCTCGCACTGTGCAAGATGCCGTTTTCAATGATTGCACAGTGCCGGATGCTTGTCCACACTGTGCAATCATTGAAAACGGCATCTTGCACAGTGCGAACCTGACAAGGTAGCTGCTGCTGCGAGAGCGCTTGCGCGTTTTTGCAGTAAAACTGCTGTTTTAAAAACGTTATATATTCTTTTTGTTTGTTTTGGTCATTTTGACCCTTTTTTAAATTGCCCCTTACCTGCACCTTAAATTGTGCCCCTTCACCGCCGTTTTGGCGGGTCTGGTCCTGGGGTGGGTGCCTGGTTCGTTTTTGGCGGACATCTTGGAGTGGGGTGAGTGGAGTGAGGCTTTTCCACCTGACAGCGCTTGAATGCACATGTGACGCCTGGGAACACCTATTTAGGGCGAGTCCCTCCTGCTTTCAGCCCCTGACAAGGTAGCTGCTGCTGCGAGAGCGCTTGCGCGTTTTTGCAGTAAAACTGCTGTTTTAAAAACGTTATATATTCTTTTTGTTTGTTTTGGTCATTTTGACCCTTTTTTAAATTGCCCCTTACCTGCACCTTAAATTGTGCCCCTTCACCGCCGTTTTGGCGGGTCTGGTCCTGGGGTGGGTGCCTGGTTCGTTTTTGGCGGACATCTTGGAGTGGGGTGAGTGGAGTGAGGCTTTTCCACCTGACAGCGCTTGAATGCACATGTGACGCCTGGGAACACCTATTTAGGGCGAGTCCCTCCTGCTTTCAGCCCCTGACAAGGTAGCTGCTGCTGCGAGAGCGCTTGCGCGTTTTTGCAGTAAAACTGCTGTTTTAAAAACGTTATATATTCTTTTTGTTTGTTTTGGTCATTTTGACCCTTTTTTAAATTGCCCCTTACCTGCACCTTAAATTGTGCCCCTTCACCGCCGTTTTGGCGGGTCTGGTCCTGGGGTGGGTGCCTGGTTCGTTTTTGGCGGACATCTTGGAGTGGGGTGAGTGGAGTGAGGCTTTTCCACCTGACAGCGCTTGAATGCACATGTGACGCCTGGGAACACCTATTTAAGGCTCCTCCCCTAGCGCAGCGGGATCGCGCAGCGGGCGCGTCCTCGCGTGGCCGGAGTCGTGCCAGAGTCCTGCCCGTCTGCGTCCGTCCGCGCTCGGTTGCGCTGGCTTCGCGGTGATATTTACATCAGGTGCATCTCTAACCATGCTTATGTATACCAGGGATAGTCTCCTGGCATTTAATACCTGTCTGCCTCCCTGCGCCGAAGTCCGCGTTGACCCTTTGTGTGGCCCCCATCGCTGTGCTTGTGGCGGCTGGCTACTCGAAGCCCCTTCCTGTTTGGGGTCTTGTATAGTGCAGCCTGCCATAAGCAGTAAGGTCTCTTCGCGACATCTCACCATCTGGAATTTAAACGTCAGATCGGCGGTCAAGCATTATCAGGATATTGCTGATCTTGTGGACAATGACCCCCCTGACATCTTTTGTCTGACAGAGACATGGCTGCAAGACACCGATTCTACGGTATTGAATCTGGCGTTCCCCTTTGAGTATTCCATCTACACGCTCAACCGCTCTTCGAGAGGGGGTGGCGTCGCTCTTGCTGTTAAATCGTGCTACTCTTGCGCCTGGAGTGTGCAGAACATCACGGGCTGCGAAAGCGCCCTGTTCAAGGTTGCGGTTACTCCGCATTTTACCTTGTCAGGATTGCTGATTTACCGTCCACCTGGTAGCTCAGTGGCATTTCGAGAGGCTCTCCCTGAGGCGGTTAGTTCACTAGCAGTAGGGTCTGCCAATTTCTCTATCATTGGTGATTTGAATCTCCATTTTGACACTTTGTGTCTTTCTTCTGTGGGAGGGATGGTGGCGGACCTTGAGGCCCTTCAATTGTTCCAGCTGGTCTCGGACCCCACTCATAGTGGTGGCCACACTCTGGACCCCTTTTTTTCTAACTTAGAAGGGGTTACAGTGGCCCCCCCCCTCCCCCTGACCTGGTCAGACCACTCACTCGTGACCATTCACTGTAGTCTTGATGAAGCCCCACTTAAGGTGCCACTGCGAGCCATGCCCAGACGGCGCTGGAGCAAATTAAAGGCGGAAGATCTCCACCGCCTTCTCACTGACGACCCACTGGGTGCAGTGGAGAACGTGGAGTCTGGTTATGACCATTTCTGCGGATGGGTAACCAGGGCCCTCGACTCCCTTATCCCGATGGTTTTCAGTAAGTGTGGCTCCCGCGCCCCCAGTCCCTGGTATGATGGCAATCTGAGGGCTCTGAAAAGTGTCTGCAGACGTGCAGAGAGAGACTGGAGGAAGAGGTATGACAGCAGCAAAAAAACCCTGTATATGGCTGCGGTCAAGTCTTATCACCGCGCGGTTTGTAGAACCCGGGCTGAATACTACGCTCTGGAGTTTCGCAATAGTGGGAATCCTGTTAAAACCATCTTTAAGGCCCTTAAAGACCTAGTGGCAAGGAAGCCGGCCGGTAACTCCATCAGCTCCAATACTCATTGTGAAGCGCTGGCGGCTTTCTTTCTGGAGAAG
Organism: Triturus cristatus; assembly: GCF_964204655.1. Classification (NCBI taxonomy): domain Eukaryota; kingdom Metazoa; phylum Chordata; class Amphibia; order Caudata; family Salamandridae; genus Triturus; species Triturus cristatus. The sequence goes on from NC_140580.1 coordinate 730,245,566, forward strand.
GTCCAGACCATATATAGGGCCTTCCCCTCCTCCACTGCACAAACCAGTATGGGGCCTCCCATCCGGTTGGATCAGGTGGTGCTAGACTCTCTCCCCTCTCTCTCTTTGGAGTCTTACACGGCCTTGGCTCTCCGAGTTAAGTCGGGGTCGCCGGACGACCCGCTCAAGCCACCTATGTTCAGAGACCAGGTTTTTGCTCGCCCGGTTTGCGACTTAATCAACACGTCGCTATCATCAGGCCAAGTGCCTTTGAAATGGAAGCATGCGGTAGTAATGCCCATTTTGAAAAAACCATCTCTCGACCCTACAAAATCGGAGAACTACCGCCCGATCTCACTTCTCCCGTGGCCAGCCAAACTCGCGGAGGCGCATGTCAACACCGCCCTCTCTGGTCATCTGTTGCGTGCCAACATTCTGGACGACACCCAGAATGGTTTTCGGGCTGGCCACAGTACGGAGACAGCACTGTTATCTATGGTCGAGCACCTTCGGGTAGTTCTGGATGCAGGTCAAACGGCGGCGCTTGTTTTGTTAGACCTAAGCGCCGCCTTTGACACGGTCTCCCATGACATTCTCCTGCAACGTCTTGAGGAGATAGGGGTTATCGGCACTGCACACCAGTGGTTCCGTTCGTTTCTCAGGGATCGTTCCTTCTGTGTGGCGTCCCCGCCCTACCAGTCCAAATGCCATCCTCTGTCTCTTGGGGTCCCACAGGGTTCCTCACTGAGCCCCACGTTGTTTAACATCTACGTGAGGCCGCTGGCTGAGGTTGTGAAGCTCTGTGGTATGACCATGGTGTCGTACGCAGATGACACCCAGCTAGCGGTCACGATCAGCGGGGACTCTGGGGTGGATGCCCCAAGATTCAGAGATGGACTCAGGGCGGTGGCTGGTTGGATGACGTCCAACTGTCTCCAACTAAACGCCAAAAAAACGGAGGTGATGATCTTTGGGAAGCGGACGGACCTATGGGGAGATACCTGGTGGCCCTCTGAGCTGGGGCCGACCCCCACTCCGGTTGCGGAGATCAAAAATCTTGGTGTTTGGCTGGACCCTTCCCTCAACTTTGTTGGCCACACCAAAAGGACGGCGGCTTGCTGCTTCGGCATCCTGCGCAATCTGCGCCCTGCCCTTAAATACTTCGATGCCGCAACTCGTCAATTGGTGGTGCAAGCAACGGTTTTGGCACGGTTGGACTATGCCAGCTCCCTTTTTATAGGATTAAACCAGGCTGAGTTAACCCGACTTCAAAGAGTGCAGAACGCTGCGGCCAGAGCGATCATAGGTCTTCCTAGGTTTTGCTCGGCCGGTCAATCTTTGCGAGCCTTGCATTGGTTACCCGTTAGGCAGCGGATCCACTTTAAAGTTTTGTGCCTTTCCTTCAAAATTCTGAAGGGCCTATCACCTCCCTTACTGCACCAACTCTTGCGCCCTTACATCCCGGGCCGCACTCTGCGCTCGCTAGACCAAGAATTAGCGGTAGCCCCTCGGTTCAAACTCAGTCGGGTGGGGGGTCGCTCTTTTAAGGTGCGGGCAGCCGCACTCTGGAACGCTCTCCCTTTGAAACTCCGGACCTTTGGTGACCTGCTCTCCTTCCGCAAGGCCGCTAAAACTCATTTATTTTCTGAGCTTTGTTAAATCCTTCACTCCCCAATTTCTTAATAATTATTTCTGTTCCCCAGTTGTGTTGTGTTCGCCACCTTGTCGGTGCGCCGGGACGCTCCTTCGCTGGAGCAGCCGTGCGCAATACAAATAGCACTAACATAACATAACATAACATAACGTACTACGCAGTTCGCGAAGTGCTACGCGTAGCTCGCGTAGTGCGAATTGCACTTTGTGTAGCTTCGCGTAGTGCTACTTCGCAAACTACGCCCAGGGTTAATATATATCCTATGGAGTGGAAAGTGTAATGTTTGCTGTTGTGCACTGCAGATCAATATATAACTGTTTAGCGTCTTATAACTTTAACACTACTTAAGCAATTTAGAGCTACTTCTAAGAATTACATTCCCTCCCTCAATATATATTCCTGCCAAATTTCATGTACATCCGTTCAGCCACTTTCATGATATGTTGATTAAAATTACACTCTACTACACCACACACCACTCCACTGTACGCCACTTCTTTCTACGCAATTCGACTCTACGCCACTCCACGTCACTCCACTGTGCGCTATGCCACTCTGAGCCATTTCACTCTATGCCACTGCACTCTGCGATATTCCACTCTAAATACACATTGTTCTCGACTCTAATCACTCCGTTAGTCAACTCAGTGCCACTCCACACTACGCCACTCGACTCTGACTCTGCACTCTACGCCACTTCACTGTAAGCCACTCCTCTCTATGCCACTCCACTCTCCGCTATTCGTCTCTACTCCACTTCACTCATCACTACTCTACTGTACACCAGAGCACTCTCCTCTCTACACAAGTTCATGCTATGCTATTCCACTCAACCACACCACGCCACTCCACTCTATGCCACTCCATGCCATTACACTCTATGCCATTCCACGCTATTCCACTCTATGCCATTCCATGCTATTCCACTGTACGCCACTCCTCTCTAAGCTATTCAACTGTATGCAGCTCCATTCAATGCCACTCTACTGTACACTTCTCCACTCTACGCCACTCAACGCCACTGCACTCTACGTTATCCACTGTACGTACACAGTGTGCTCAGCTCGCTAACCACTCAGTACTTAACTAGAACTTGCCCTTCTCCCATGCAATGTTCTCATAAAAGATGTAATTGGAGATGTGATGAGTGTTGTTATGAATGATATGAATTTAATGTAGTATAAGTGATGAATTTAATGTAGTATAAGTGATGTAATATGAAAGTGCGAATGGAGAAGGCACAGGCACAAGTTAAAGTTTAAGTACTGTGTGATTAGCGAGCTGAGGGCACTGTGTATGGAGGTGCGTGAGTTATAGTAATTTGAAGGTGGTATGTAAATTATCAATTTATGGTACAACTAATACTTTAGCATTCCTGAAGTTTGTGTGGTTTAAGTTTGGTTACTTTAGAAAGAATAAATAACATTTTACGAACTATAATTAAACTTTAACCTTTGATTTTTTTTCCTTGAATATATATTATATCGTTTTTGTATTCTGTCATGGAACAAAAGTCAGGCACTCAGAGTACAGCCAATATTTCAATTTATTTCCATTGGACACGCAAAACAGTTTATTTTTGCTCCTGCCTTTTTCAACATCAGCGAGCCGCGTATCATATAGGCCCATTTATAGAAATCATGATTGTAGTGACATCGACAACAAAGACGGAATGTTTCAATAGAGATAAACCTCAAAGGAAATACCGATACTATAGTGGCCATCTTTGAGCATGTTGCTCTGATTGTGATATATATTCATTGCCTCTACCATAACTATGGCTTCTCGTTGGTACCGTTGCACCAATCTTTGCAAATCAATCAAACATAGCAATGATCATAATGACAGTTCATATCTCATATCTTTTAAAATCATGCAAATATTGTAATGAGCATAATGACAATTCATATCCTGATTTCTTAGATGTATACTGTGTGTCCATAGTGCCATAAATTGAATTAATTCCGATGGCCCTCTGGTAACTTTATCACATCACATTTACTAGTCTTGAGTAAAAAACAAAAAATAAACAACAAATAAAACAAAGTGGGACACCTGTATTCCCTTCCTTTACATTCTGCCCTGGATGGCCTGTCAGTTTGAAATGCCTCAGGTGGTATCTATGTCCACCTCGCCAAGATTATAATGCCCTGCGTGGGTTTAAGGTATGGGACCTCAAGGAGGGGAGGGGGGCTGAGAGGGAGGCAATTTAGGGAAAAGAGAGAGAGGAAGGAGGGCGGGAAAGGGTCAGACGGGGGAGAAGAAAGAAAGGGGGGGCATATTGAAGTGGATGAGAGCGAGAAAGAGAGGTGTGAAGGATGGTCTAATTAGACCCATTAAAATTTGATGATGATTACGATCCAGCCACGAAGTTACTGTATTGTTGGCATGCTATAATCTAGTCTCTCTAACCTCATGACCTGTATTACATCCAGGGTCATAACAGTCAATTTAAATGAAGAATATAGTGATGATCACTAATACGTTCCCTCGGCGCCCATATAATATAGGGTTAGAATTTGCATCATGTTATTTGGCCAACGACCCTCCTCGCAATTGTGCCCTGACTGGGCCTGCATGGATTTCCTCCTGTCATCACCCTATTGAATATGGAAGAGAACAACGTCCACTAGAATCCAACTTATAACTATCAGTTGCCTACTGCCACATAATCTGCTGCCGCCATCTTAATGACTGCTTTCCAAGTTCCTTACTCTCCTCAATGTACCCATAGCTCCTCGTCTTTTTTTAGACCTATTGGCATCTTGGTCAACAACTTGATGATTTACCCTTACTCCAGCTGTTTGTGCACCCTGTTCCCGCCTCTTTCGCCTCTGGGCACTTGATCGAGGCAAAAGCATTTCAGAAGAATTCGATTACTATTATGCATTGTTTTGAAATCATTTTTAGTAATAAGCCACGTGTGCTCTAATATACGCCTTTTGATGGGATGATGTGTAGTGCTCCCAATGTATCTCCTGTCACAAGGACAGATCAGACAATATACCACAAAGTCAGAATTGCAGTACAGCAGTTTGGTGATGGGGCATTTTCTATTGCTTCCCGGAATCTCGTATTCTTATATTTTGCTGCTTCACCTGTACGTCTTACATCTCATGCAAGGGAAGAACCCTATTATTTTGGTTGTCTGTTAAACCATATCTGCAAAGCGGCATGTACTAAGTAGCCTTTCAGTGACGGACATCTCTTGTACATAACTAGTGGGGAATTTGCCAATTGGTACCCAATAACCATATCTGCCTTCAGGATTCCCCAGTTTTGTTCTTGAATGTTTTACACCTTGGGTAAGCTTGTAAAGAAAGTAGTTACAATCCTTACTGTACCATCTTTGTTAGAATTCACAGCCTTATCCACTAGTAATGTATTACGTGTAGTTTATTGTACCTAGGTTTTGGCTGCCTGTAACACTGTTTGTGAATAGCCCCATGTTTTGAATCTTCTTAATGTGTCAGCTTCTGCTGCTTCATACTCAGATACCATGGAGCAGTTGCATTTGAGACACAATAGCTCACAATAGGGTATACTATTTTTCAAATTACGTGGGTGATGGCTCCTGGCATGAAACAAAAGATTCCCTGCCATGGGCTTCCTATAGAGGGACATTTGCAGTTTATTATCTTGGACAAACATTCTGAGATCTAAAAATGATACACCTGAACTGCTGATGTTGCTTGAAAATTGCAGGTTTGGGGAATCTTGACTGAAAACCGCTATATACTCTTCTGCATCCTGATGTGTTTCCTTCCATACAATGAAAGGATCGTCTATATAGCACGCCCATAGGGCCACATTTTCTACCCGTCTTTCATTCTTTTCTGCCCAGGCCACGTGCTTCTCCCACCAGCCCACGAACAAATGTGTGTAGCCGGGGGCGAAGCACTTGCCATTCGCAGTTCCCTGTCTTAGACAATATAGTTGCCCTGCAAAGGTAAAGATGTTATTATTCAGAGAAAACTCTATGAGCAGGAGTATCATAGTGTTGTGCTCATAGTATTTGAATGCTCTGCCTTTAAGAACAAAGTGCACCACTCGAAGACCTTCTGCATGAGCATAAACTGGTAGCGTCTAAAGTGATTCACAAGAAATTATCCACATAAGTCAAAGCATTTTCCAGAAGACTTCCTTTGGAAAATGCATTGACGTATGTGGACTTTTATTTGTTTCCCTTCGTCAAGAACCTTAGTTCGTACATAAAGGACCCAAAAGACTTTCTGAGATTACTTGATGGAATTCGGAGGGAAGAACATTTCTTGCCAATCACTTTAGACGTGACATTTTTGTTCACATGCATAGCTCATGCAGCAGGTTTTCGAGCCTTGCAAATTTTTCTTTCAACCTTCAACCTTCAAAACCAAAACTGCTTCTTTTAAAAGTGACTGCAAAATCCGCAATATGCTATACAGACGCCATAGAGAGAGGAGTGAGGTGTCAGAAGCATACCAGAGAGGCAGCTTTCAAAACATGCATTCCCAGAAAGTGCTTCACAAAAAGAGAAAAAACAAAGTTCCCAAAATATGAGCAGTCGTGCAAAAATAGGAGTAACCAGGAGGTAGTAAATAGGCAATGCTCCACAGGAGGGACTAACTGAAGCTGGACAGCCTAATACAAATAAAGCCAATGAACAGAAAGTATTCAAATGTGATTGACAAAAGGCAGAGCCAATGACAAGCAATGGGCGGAATGCATTTCTAGGTCTGTTTCCGGCATGTGCCCAGTATGTCTTTGCAACCTGACAGCTGTACTGTCTGGTAGGCTTTGACCTAAAAATCAGCTAGTATTATTGTTTTTAAGAAATGAGATAACTGTCAACCCAAAGATAAAAAATCCTTCTTTAAAACGAAACAAAGCTCATTCAAATATATTACAGTAAAAAACATGGTTCCATTGCAATTATGGCCAAGAAAAGAACAGTTTTTAATTGCAGGGGATCTGAAGCATAATGCTAAAGCTTGTTCCAGATAGTGTGTTAAAACTTTATTCAATGACAAGTTTTAATTTGACTAATGTTTCTCAGTTCAGAAGGATTTCTGCTTTATCCCCTTTATCATAATGAGCTTGCCTAATATTTCCACACAGTTTTTGTTGTAATATTTTAATGTAGCTTTGTGAAATATTGTGCCATCCCTTTTAATTGTTAACATTATTTACATTAAAATGCAAGTTACATGCCTAATGATTGTTCTAAGTGCAGTTGACATTGTTAATTCGAAAATAAATCTATATCACTTGCAGGTTTTGTGTAGCAATAAAGAAAGAGAATTATCCTGATTACATGCCTTCACATATCTTTTCGGATCAAGCTAAACAAATATTCAGACAGCCTGGACACACGATTTACCTCCTACCAACCATGGTCATCTGTAACTTGCTTCCTTGTGAACTCAGCTTTCATGTTAAAGGGATGAAAATTAATGGAACCCTGAAACCTGGCAAAGAGATGGCATTACACACAGCTGACACCAGTCAGAACATTGAGCTCGGTAAGACAATATTCAGACATCATTCTTTTGTTCTCTGCTGCAAAGCTAAGACTTCTGGATACTAGTGGTATGTTTACCTAGCCTAGTGCTGCACATAATAAGAGCAACTCGACTATGGCCTACTTATAAAGATCAAGTTTAAAGCATTAGTAAGTGATTCCTTGTACTAGGAAATTAATTTCCTTGCTTATTAAAATTACACTCTTTTTACTTTTGGACCTTATGATGGCGAATGCCAATAATGGCAAAGATTATTTTTTTTTTTCCATGAATTCACTACTTGCAAGCACACCAACTGATCCAAACAATTATATGGGTAAATGAAGTACAATCTGAAAGAAACACGTTAGTGATAGATTCCTTACCTTAGAATTACCCCCAGGCGTCAGACTGGATCCGGAAAGTTTTCATCAGCAGTACCCCTGTGCCTCGGAAGGTGGCGTTGTGCAGCTCCGCGTCCGTCGTTGGCGTCGTGGTACAGAGTTGACATCGGCACAGCTACTTAGACGCCGCCCTCGCATGCTGACGTCAGTTCTTTCTTTTTCTGCGCCAGCAAATGCAGATCCGGAGAGAGCGGTATCCCCAGTCACTTTTTGACCAAGTTTTTCGAGGCCTTTTTGTCTCTATTTTTCGAGTCGATCGACTCCTGGTGCCGTAGGGATGCCCGGCTTCAAGTCCTGTGAGGACTGTCATCGGATGATGTCGGTGACAGACCCGCACTGCGTGTGTCTCTACTGCCTGGGGCTCGACCACGACCCCAAGTCGTGCCCCGAAGACTTTGCGGGAGCGGTCCCGAAAGTTGCTTGAAGTCCGGCAGTCAGCTCTGCGCCGCTCATGGTCCCGGTCCCGTGGTAGGTTGAGGGATCGGTGGTGGAGTCACCACCATCGTTCGTCTGGATCGAAGTCTTCGCACTCGGGGTCAGGTAAGACGAAGCATCACAAGAAGTCGAAGAAGCGTCCTCGCTCTCTAACTTCCCCTCGCCCATCACGCGACGCGGCTAAGGGTGCGGGTGGTGCCTCCCCCGCGGCTCCGGCGGAGCCAACACAGTCGCCGTCAGCCTACCTGCCCTTCCCGGGTCCATCGCGACTCCGGCCCAGCTGCAGAAATTTCTGTCAGCTATCGCTTGCCTCTTTTGGCCGTCGGGCCCCGCCGGTGCGCCTTCAGGCCCCACGGACCCGACTAGGGGTCCTCGTCCTTTACTATTGGCGGCTCCGGCTCTGGCATCGCTGTCTGCTCCGGCCCTTGCGCCACAGGGCCCCCATGGATCCTGGCGTGAATCCAGGTCGATGCCGGTTGACCTTTTGACACCTCCACTGACGTCGACCCCACCGGCACCACCTCCGACGTAGCCCGTGCTACCGGACGGCGACGTCCCCGGTTTCAGCTCCGATGTGGACACAGCGCCGGAACGGTGTCGCTCCACACCGAATCAGACGCCGATGGGACCTTTCTTTCCCTATGTCTAGCCTCCTTATTTTCTGCCTGTTCATCAGCCTTTGGAGAAAGGGTAGGACTGGGAGGGGTCTGAGGACCCTCTCACAGCTCAGTGCGAGTATGACCCGGACTGGACAGAGGAGCTGGGGGATGCCTGTGGTCTTGATACCTCTCCTGACCTTGGCATGCTAACTCCTCCTACCATGGCTATGGAGGAGGGTGCATGCTACGCAGTGGTGTTGCATAGGGCGGACGAGGACCTCCACCTCGAGCTCCCTACAGTGGCCGTCAGGACTAACCTCCTGACATAAGTTCAGCCAGCAGCTACCTCTGCAGAGCCACTGCTGCCCTTTAATGATGCACTTTCAGACGTTCTTTAGAGCACCTGGTCCAGGCCCAACACAGGGGCTCCTGTGGATAGAAACGTGGCCAGATGCCATCGCATGGCCCCGAACGACCCACTTTTCCTTTCCTAACACCCCACCCCTGAGAGCTTGGTTGTCCAATCCTCAGTGTCCCAGAGCACATTCCCTACAGCATCACCGGACAGGGAATCCAAGAAACTAGAACAGTTCGGTAAGAAGATTTTTTCTTCCGCCAGCCCAGGGCTGCGGGCTGTGAACACCGCATGCCTCTTGGGCCATTATTTCCACTCTGTGTGGGATATCGTGGCGCAAGTGCTGCCTCAGTGTCCAGAGGAGGCCCGGACAGTGCTCAATGAAACTATTGCTGAAGGGAGAGATGCAGCAAAGTTCACGATTCATTGTGGCCTTGAAACCACCGACTCACTGGGCAGTGCGATTTCCACGACAGTGGCGCTCCGTCGCCACGCCTGGCTGAGTACTACTGGTTTCTCTGGGGATGTCCAGAACACTCTGTTGGACATGTCCTTTGATGGCATTCCCTTTTTGGCACCAAAGCAGATAGTGCGGTGGAGCTCTTTAAGGACTCGCGGGTTACGGCCAAGTCCCTGGGCCTTTCCGACACGCGCCCTCCTCTGCCTTCTGCTTTTCGCACCTTTCGTGGCCACGGAAGGGGCACCCCGACACTTTCGCTTCAGAGCCACAGGCCTGCGTAGCAACAGTCTCAGTGCGGCCGTAGGTCCCGCCGAGGTGGGTCAGGGGCCAGCGGGCAGATCAGTCCACCTCCACCACGGCCACCACAGCCTCCAAACCTTCCTAGTCTGGTTTTTCAGGCCCATCAAACGCCAGTGGGCGGCAGGATTCGCCATCACCTCCCCCACTGCCGCACCATAACTTCGGACAGATGGGTTTTACAAATAGTCCGAAGGGGCTACTCCCTCCGCTTCGAGACGACCCCTCCAGCCATGCCACCCCAGTACCACCCCATGTAGGGGGATCACTTGGCGCTTCTTCAACAGGAGGTTGCGGCCCTCTTGGCCAAGGGGGCCATTGAGTGCGTTCCTATGCCAGAAGTAGGACGTGGTTGTTACTCCCACTACTTTCTGGTGCCCAAGAAGGACAAGGGCCTGCGTCCTATCTTGGACCTCAGGGACATCAATTGCTTCCTCCGGAAGAAGAAGTTCAAGATGTTAACTCTGGCTCAGGTCTTGTCTGCCCTAGACCCTGGAGACTGGATGGTAGCGTTGAACCTGCAGGACGCATATTTCCATATCACCGTCCTGCCGGCCCACTGGCTTTACCTGCGGTTTACGGTGGGGCACAAGCACTTTCAGTTTACCCTGCTCCCTTTTGGCCTTACCAGCGCCCCTCGGGTGTTCACGAAAGTGATTGTGGTGGTCGCAGCTCATCTGCACGGTTAAGGGGTTCCAGTCTTCCCCTATCTCGACGACTGGCTGTTGAAGGCAGGCTCACCCTGGACAGTCGCCTCCCACCTTCAGACTACTGCCGACCTCCTACATTTGCTGGGGTTCTCCATCAATGTGCCGAAGTCACACCGGATACCCTCTCAGAAGCTCCTCTTTATCGGAGCAGTTCTGGATACAACGCACTTTTGGGTCTAGCCTCATGGCCTCCTGCATCCTGCTGGTCAATCATGCCAGATGGCATATGCAGGCTCTGCAGTGGGACGTTAAGTTCCAGTGGGCGCAGCATCAGGGGAACCTGTCTGGTTCCGTCCAGATCTGGGAGGGCACTGTGCAACAATTGCAGTGGTGGCTCACTAACCGGCATTGGGTCAATAGCAGATCCCTCACCCTTACCCATCCTGAGCACACAGTGGTGATGGATGCGTCCCTTCTGGGATTGGGCGGCCACATGGGAGAGGCGGAGATCAGAGGCCTCTGGTCTCCGGCAGAGTCCAGACTCCATATCAACCTTATGGAGCTCTGGGCGATCTGACTGGCACTGAAGGCATTCCTTCCCTCTGTCAAGGGGAGAGTAGTGCAGATGTTCACAGACAACATCACCGCCATGTGGTACTGCAACAAACAGGGCAGGGTGGGGTCATGGACCCTATGTCAAGAGGCCCTGCGCCTTTGGACATGGCTGGAACATCAGGGCATTTCCCTGGTGGTTCAACACCTGGCAGGTTCACTGAACGCCAGGGCAGACGAGCTCAGCCGCAGGTGCATGATGGATCACGAATGGCGTCTTCACTCGGACGTGGCACAACGTCACTTTTAACAGTGGGAAGAGCCTTGGTTAGATCTATTCGCCACCTACGAGAACGCGCAATGTCAGCAGTTCAGCGCGTTGGAATTCCCAAGGTGGCACTCGCTAGGCGACGCTTTCGTCCCTAGTAGAGTTGCGGTCTATTGTACGCATTTCCACCTATACCACTTCTGCCCAGAGTGCTGAAGAAGATTAGGCGCAACAGGACCCATGTCATTCTTGTGGCTCCGGACTGGGCTCTAAGAGTTTGGTATCCCGAGCTACTCAGTATGACCATCGATCCCCCGATCTGACTGCCTCTTCGGGAGGATCTCCTGTCGCAGCAGCAGGGGACGGTCCTCCACCCGAACCTGTCCAGTCTCCACCTCCTTGCGTAGAGATTGCTCGGTGGCAGTTGATTCCCTTTGACTTGCCTCCTGAAGTCTGTGAAGTCATTCTGGCAGTCAGGCGTCCCTCCACTAAAGTGGTATACGTCTGCAGGTGGAACAAATTTGTGGCATGGTGCACACCAAAGGCTGTGGATCCCCTTTCCGCCCCTCTTTCTGAGGTCCTTTTGTTCGTTGTGTCTTTGGCCCAGCAGGGCTCTGCTCTGGGCACTATTAAAGGCTATCTTTCTGTCATTTCGGCCTTTCTCAGACTACCTGATCAGCCCTCTCTTTTCAAGTCCCCTGTTGTAAATAGATTTCTCAAAGGCATTACACACCTTTTCCCTCCTATTCCGTTTGTGATGCCACAGTGGGACTTAAATCTAGTCTAACTTATCTGATGTGCGCTCCTTTCAAGCCTCTTCACAACTGTCCTCTTCGTCTTTTGACTCTGAAGACTGCCTTCCTGGTTGCCATCACCTCCGCTAGGCGAGTTAGTGAGCTCCAGGCTTTCTTGTAAGCCTCCTTTCCTTTCCATTCATCCGGACGAGGTGGTGCTCAGGCCCCGGCCTTCCTTTTTGCCAAAAGTTGTCATGGCCTTTCATATTGGGCAGACTGTTACCTTGCCCACTTTCTTCCCGCCTCCACATCCTTCCAGAGAGGAAGAAAGGCTCCACTGTCTGGACCCAAAACGTGTGCTTTCGTTTTACCTCCACCGCACACAACAGTTCCGGGTGGACGACCAACTCTATGTTGGCACCAAGAAAGGTCGGGCGGTGCACAAGAGGACTATCTCCTGTTGGATTGTCTTGTGCATCAAAGCCTGTTACTCTTTCTCTAAAACAGAGCCTCTGGTGGGGCTGCGTGCTCATTCCACTTGAGCAACTGCAGCCACTACTGCATTGGGACGGTGTGTGTCCCTGCAAGACATCTCTCGTGCATCAACATTATTGCCTGGACAGCCAAGTCCGGAGAGACAGCTTTTTTGGCCGTTCTGTTCTCCAGGACTTTCTGGTGTTATCTTGGTCCGCAGACCCATCACCGGGGTTGGTATTGCTGGGGTATCTATTCTAAGGTAAGGAATATATCACTAACGTGTTGCTTTCAGATGAAAAAGTTACTTACCTTCGGTAACGAGAGATTCCTTACCGCCCCACCCATCCTCCCCGTTCTGTGAACTGATTTCTAGGGTTAAGGTCATCCCTTTCAGGGCCCTAGTTTCAAGGCACCAGTGGTCAGTACCTTGCATGGCTCTGCATTCCTGGCACGGAAAGTTGTGTATAGAACTGACGTCAGCACGCGAGGGCGGCGTCTTAAGTAGCTGCTGCAACGTCATCTCGGCGACCACGACGCCAATGACGGACGCGGACGCTGTGAGAAGTTGGCCTGATGTATGATGTCACTAGTTATAGTGTACACCTTATATCAGTCCAAATACCCTTATGGTGATTGGTTGTAAAGTCAACCTTATAGACCAGCTATCCTAGTGGTAGCATGGACAAGAGCAGTCTTAGGCTAAACTCTGAATGGCATGTGAAGCCAGCTGTGATACCATATATAATCCCTTGAATACCAAATGAAAGGACACCACAACAGATATATATATAAAATAAAGTGTATTTATTCTAAGCAAACCCTCAGCACTCTTTATGAGTTTAGAGGTAAGTACAACACAGTCTTATTAATGCATACAGTAAGTCACACAGGTAAGTAATACAGTTAGGCCCTAGGGGCCACGCAAACCATATACTAAATAAGTGGTATAAGAACCACTGTCACGGAAATAGAATAGGCCTAGGCCTAGGGAATCGCTGGGGCAACACTACACTAGCGTTAGTTAGGGAGTGGGAGGCCCACGGGATTCGTGTGCAGAGTGGAAACACTCACGCGTAATGCGTAAAAGTCAATAGCAATGTTACAGTTTAGAAATAGATAGATTTAGGACACTTCCGGAGTAGTTAGGAAGTTGAGACTTGAAAACTAGACACTAGGATAGTCACTATCCTGATGAGCACCGGAGTACCCAAGTTACCTAGCCCACAGGCTGCGGGTGCATAGGGGTGAAGATGCGTCGTTTTCGTCGTCGACTCCTATGGATGCCTGAAGAAAGATGCTGACAGGCAGTCAGGGGAGAGTGTCCGGTGGATCCCAAGCCTGGGATCAAGAAGAGAAGAAACCTGCAAGCAGAGGGGACAGAGTCAAGGTCACTAGCCAGTGACCACGTGGAACCAGGAAGGAACCAGGCGATGTCGTGAAGAGTTGCAGGGGAAGGTGAAGCTTGTCGCTGGAGCCAGGAGGACCAGGAAGCGTCGAGGACGACCAGGACCAGGAGGCGAGCTGTCCCACGAAGGCTCTTGCTGTCGGCGGCGTCGAAGTTGGACTAGGACTCACCAAGCCTTGGCAAGCGGAACCCACGAAGAACAAGGGACTTGCTTCTGGTGCAGACCAGGAAGGTCTGGGGTGCTTCTTCTTTGCAGAGAAGCGGGAGCCAGTCTGGAGGAGCCAAACCAGCGCAGAAGATTTTAGGGAGCGTCGTCACAAAGGCCACTAGCCAGCGGGCAAGCAACCGGACAGACGCGGCAAGCAGGAAAATGCTGAAGGGCCCCACGCAGGACTCGTGGAGTGTGGGGGGCTGGTCTTCGGTGCAGATGGTGCTTGGGGTTGGGGCTTCTCAATCCCCGGTGCACAACTTCGAGGGTACCTCAGAAGCTGCGCTGTAAGTTACTAGCCACTTTTCCCAGGTAGCCGGTCCCACGTCGCTCGTCGCCTCCACGGATCTCAGCTCTGCTGCAGATGTGGATGAGGGTCGGAGAAGTCTGGAAATCAAGGCTCTGGTCGGGCTCTGCAGTCGGTTCCTCGTCGAACGTTTCACAAAGCAAAGGGTAGTCACTTGATGGTGCCTGTTTGCACAGGGTAGCCACTCCTTGGCTACAAGGGAGATTCTTCAGTCTTCTTCTTTCGTCGAATGTCGAAGGTCCAGAGTTTCTGTTCAGTTTTGCAGGTTCAGGATAATCTAAAGTCTTGAGGCCCAACTCCCACTCTTATACTAATCTGGGGGGCTGGGATACCTGCTAGGTCACGCCTTATGGGTGGGACCTGGGAGGGGGTGGTTACACCCACTTCCCTTTGTCCAGTTTCGCGCCAGAGCTGGGGCTGGAGTGCCCCAGCGCCGGTTTGAACTGGACTATGCAAGGAACACCTTGTGTGCCCCAGGCATGTCTCATTCCTTTCAGCCCACCCTGCCCCAATACACTAAAGGCTGTCTGGGGAGGTGCTAGCACCTCCCCAAGCAGGAAACCTATTGTCCAGGCCTCCCTGGCTGGGATCCCTCCCAGCAGCAGGAGGTCAGACTTGTGTCGTGGCAGCAGCATCCATTTTGTGATGCTGAGGCTTTGGTCAGAGGCTAACAGTTGAAGTATGATTTTAACATGTCTTTCCCTCTAGAAGGGGGGAATAATATTCTCATGTCCAGAAATGGCATGGGGGTATTATTCCCGAGTGTTAGACACCTTACACGACATGCTTTGATAAAGCCAAACCATAGTTACCATAACCGTCTAAGATTATAAGGCACTTTAAGAGTATATGGTAGGCTATATCATAGAACAGCTATAAGGACATGGTTCCGAAAGCTGCAGACAGGCTCAGCTCATGCTAGAGCACCATCTCACATGTTACCAAGCGCTCTGCCTCCAGGATTGTCAAGGCCTGCCATAGGAGTGACTGATAGGTACACATGTGTCTATATGTAAGTTAGGTATAGGAATACTACACCTAAGCAAGGGGTGATTACACGACCTTGCCCCAGCTGAGTGATCAGCCAGTTGTGTCAAAATGGAAGGCCAGGCCAGGGGTGGCACAATACATGCTGCAGCCCCTGGTAGGCCTAGGGTACACCTATGCCCTGGGTACCTAGGGTACACTGTACAGGGGCCAATAAGGTGATCCTATCCAAATGGGTTATGCACCTAAAGTACATAGTAGTAATTTAGAGAGAGAACAGCCGGGCTGTGGGTCTGATTAGCAGGCCCACAGCCACATCTAAGTCGTAAACCAGTAAAGCAAAAGCAAAAAGTGGGGGTGAACATAGAAAGCAGACCCTACTCTCCTACACAACCCCCCCCCAAACTTAGGGACATTAAACTAACCTTGACCAGTTGAGTCTTCATGTTCTAAGTGGAAATATCTGGAGAGTCCATCTGCATTGGCATGGTCAGTCCCAGGTCTATGTTCCACTGTGAAGTCCATCCCCTGTAGGGAAATGGACCACCTAAGAAGTTTGGGATTTTCACCCTTCATCTGATTTAGCCACAAGAGGGGCTTATGGTCTGTCTGAATCTTGAAGTGAGTGCCAAACAAGTATGGCCTCAGCTTCTTCAGGGCCCAAACCACAGCAAAGGCCTCCCTCTCAATAGCTGACCAACGTTTCTCTCTAGGGGTCAGCCTTCTACTTATAAAAGCAATGGGCTGGTCTTGACCATCTACATTCAGTTGTGAAAGAACAGCTCCCACACCTAACTCAGAAGCATCTGTCTGGACAATGAACTCTTTGGAGTAGTCTGGACTTTTCAGAATAGGTGCACTGCACATGGCCTGCTTCAGGTCATCAAATGCTTTTTGACAGCTTGCTGTCCACTGAACTTTCTTTGGCATCTTCTTGGAGGTCAAGTCATTAAGTGGTGTCACTATGGACCCATAGTTCTTAACAAACTTTCTGTAGTACCCAGACAGGCCCAAGAAAGCTCTGACCTGAGTCTGGGTAGTTGGAGGAGCCCAGTCCTTTATGGTCTGGATCTTGCTCTCCAGTGGTTGAACCTGACCCCCACCAACTAGGTGGCCCAGGTATACAACCTTGCTCTGCCCTATCTGGCACTTAGTGGCCTTGATAGTGAGGCCTGCCTTTTGCAGGGCCTCTAAAACATTCCTCAGGTGGACCAGGTGATCCTCCCAGGTGGAGCTAAAGACAGCAATATCATCAAGATAAGCTGCACAATAATCATCCAACCCAGTAAGGACTTGATTCACCAGCCTTTGGAAAGTGGCAGGTGCATTCTTCAAACCAAAGGGCATTACCACAAATTGATAATGTCCTCCTGGGGTCGAGAAAGCAGTTTTGGCCTTTGCACTCTCAGCTAGTCTGATTTGCCAGTAGCCTGCTGTTAGGTCAAATGTGCTCAAAAACTTAGCAGCTGCCAGTCTGTCAATGAGCTCATCTGCCCTAGGTATTGGGTGGGCATCTGTCCTAGTGACAGCATTGAGACCTCTGTAATCCACGCAAAACCTCATCTCTCTCTTACCATCTTGGGTGTGAGGTTTTGGCACAAGGACTACAGGACTAGCCCAAGGGCTCTCTGAAGGTTCAATGACTCCCAGCTCCAACATCTTTTGTACCTCAACTTTTATGCAGTCCCTGACATGGTCAGGTTGCCTGTAGATTTTACTCTTCACAGGCAGACTGTCACCAGTGTCCACCTCATGGGTGCACCAGTTTGTCTGACTTGGGGTCAGAGAGAACATATGTCTGTAGGCCTGCAGAACTTGTCTGCAGTCCTGTTGCTGATGGACAGTGAGGCTGTCAGAAAAGACCACACCATCAACTGAGCCATCATCAGGGTTCTGAGTCAACAGGTCTGGGAGAGGGTCACTCTCTTCCTCCTGCCCCTCATCTGTAGCCATGAGTAGCCCCATGTCTGCCCTGTCAACATATGCCTTCAATCTGTTGACATGAAGCACCCTGTGGGGGCTTCTGGGAGTCCCAAGGTCCACCAAGTAGGTGACTTCTCCCTTTTTCTCAACAATAGTGTGGGGTCCAGACCATTTGTCTTGGAGTGCTGCTGGGGCCACTGGCTCCAACACCCACACTTTCTGTCCTGGCTGGTAAACAGTCAGTACAGCCTTTTGGTCATGCCAAGCTTTTTGGAGTTCTTGGCTTGCCTCAAGGTTTTTAGAAGCCTTCTTCATATACTCTGCCATCCTGGAGCGGAGACCAAGTACATAATCCACTATGTCTAGTTTGGGTTGTCTGAGAGGTCTCTCCCATCCTTCCTTCACCAAACACAGGGGTCCTCTTACAGGATGCCCAAACAAAAGCTCAAAAGGGCTGTAGCCAACCCCCTTTTGTGGGACCTCTCTGTAAGCAAACAGAAGGCAGGGTAAAAGGATGTCCCATCTTCGCCTAAGCTTGTCTGGTAATCCTTTTATCATTCCCTTTAGGGTCTTGTTGAATCTCTCAACAAGCCCATTGCACTGTGGGTGATAGGGTGTGGTGAACTTATAGTTAACACCACACTCCTTCCACATTGCAGTCAAGTATCCTGACATAAAGTTGGCACCTCTGTCAGAAATGACCTCCTTTGGAAAGCCCACTCTGGAGAATACTCCCAGCAGGGCCCTTGCCACAACAGGAGCTGTTGTGGTCCTCAGGGGAATTGCTTCTGGGTACCTGGTGGCATGGTCCACTATCACCAGTATGAATCTGTGCCCAGATGCTGTTTGTGGGTCCATTGGTCCTACAATATCTATGCCCACTCTTTCAAAGGGGACCCCCACCACAGGTAGTGGTATGAGGGGGGCCTTTGTGGTGCCACCTGATTTGCCACTGGCTTGGCAGGTGACACAGGAGCGACAAAACTCCTTAGTATCTTCTGACATATGGGGCCAGTGAAAGTGAGGGACAAGCCTGTCCCAAGTCTTGTTCTGGCCTAAATGTCCTGCAAGGGGAATATCATGGGCCAAGGTTAGAAGGAAGCCTCTGAACTTCAGTGGTATGACCAACCTCCTGGATGCACCAGGCTTGGGGTCTCTAGCCTCTGAGTACAGTAGCCCTTCATCCCAATACACTCTATGGGTACCTTGAGCATTCCCTGCAGCCTCAGCAGCAGCCAGCTGTCTGAGGGGTTCAAGAGAGGGGCAGTCTAATTGAGCCTGCCTCAGATCTGCCCTGGAAGGTCCCCCTGTCCCAAGAAACTCAACCTGATCAGGTTCAAGTTCTTCTAGGACAGTTCCTTCAGGGCTCTCAGAACCATCCTCCTGGGAGGGCTGATCCACCACCTGAGGCAGGGGGGAAGGCATAGCCTTAACCCTACTGCTCTTTCTCTTGGATTGTGACTGGTCCATAGTTTCAGGATCCAGCACTTGTTCAGTGTTGCACTTTTTGGCCTGTGACCTGGTCACAGCAAGGACATGTGCATCTATCCCCAGCATTTCTGCATGGGTCCTATACTCCACTTCAGACCAAACTGAAGTTTCAAGATCATTGCCCAGTAAACACTCTACAGGAAGGTCTGAACTAACAACAACTTTCTTGAGGCCAGTTACCCCTCCCCAGGAGAAGTTAACAATAGCCACACTATGGGAGGTAGTGGCATTGCTAGCGTTGGTCACTAGGTAATTCTCACCTAGTATGATCTGTCCAGGGTCCACAAAAGCAGGTGTCACCATTGTGACACTAGCCCCAGTGTCCCTGTAGGCCTGAGCCATTCTTTGGTTGATAAAAGGTGTCTGTCTGTACTTGCCCAGGTTACTGGGGCCTACAGTAGAGGACAAAGCTAAGTCCCCATCACAGATCAGGACAGCCTGAGTAGGCACTCTGACTAGGCCAGAATCCTCCTCAGTTCCCAGGGTTAACCCTACTACACCCTTTTGCTGGGAACCACCACTTACAGCTGAACTAGGGGGTACAGTTGCCTTAGGGGCAATGGTGGCTGGGGGCTTATCCTTTTTGGTGCACTCACTAAACCAATGTGAGGTAGACTTACAATAGTTGCACCATGGTTTCTTTTGGCCTTCTTTCTTCTTATCCTTTTTGGAACCACCCTCCCCCTGAGCCTTTTGGGGGCCTGGTGAAGACTTCTGGTCTTTTTGTTTCTGCTCATTACCCTTCTGGTCTGCCTTTTTCTGATCACCGCCCTGGTTCTGGTTTTTCTGCTTAACTCTAGTCCTGACCCATCTATCTGCCTTCTTTCCCAATTCTTGGGGAGAAGTCAGATCAGAATCAATCAGGTGTTGATGCAATAGCTGGTTTTGACAGTTGTTAAGTATTTGTTCTCTCATGATCAAATTATACAATCCTGTATAGTCCTTAACCTTACTTCCCAATAGCCAGCCTTCCAGAGCCTTAGTGGCACAATCTACAAAGTCAGTCCAGTCCTGAGTCTGTGTCTTCTGGGTATCCCTGAACAACAACCTGTATTGTTCAGTGGTTAGGCCAAACCCATCAATCAGAGCACTCTTCAGGACAGTGTAATTATCTGCATCCTCATCACTAACTGTGAGGAGCTTGTCTCTTCCTTTCTCAGAGAAGGAGAGCCACAAGATAGCTGCCCACTGACTTTGGGGTACCTGCTGTACTTTGCAAGCTCTCTCCAAAGCAGTTATCCATTTGTGGATGTCATCCCCACACTTGTAGGGAGGGACAATCTTGCTCAGGTTTCTATTATCATAGTGCCTGTCTCTATCTCTAGGAATGTTGCTGCCACCAGTGGGTTCTAACCCACTTAACTTTTGTTCTCTAGCCAGAGCAAGCTTCTCTTTGGCAAGGGCAAGTTCTTCCCTCTGAATCCTCAGATTAGCCTCCCTCATTCTGGCTGCATGCTCCTTTCTCTCAGGTGAAGTCATTCCCCTGTGAGAGGAAGCATTAGAGGTGTTAGAGACATGGGAGTGGATGGATTCCCTTGAAGGGGATCTGTCCCTCCTGCTTCTCTGTGAATGTCTACTTGTGGGTCTGTATGGGGGGACCCCATGCAAACTCCCATGTAAACTTAAGTTAGCCTGGCTAAGTCTCCTTACTTGGCTCTGGCTGTCTACCTCCCCATCTGAAGGCCCATCTGACTCCTCTGTGGTGGGTAGACCCTCCTCTGCGCCTAGGGCACCTTCCTGTGATGCCCTCTGAGCATCATACTCCTCTAGGAGTTGTCTTAACTGAAGGAGGGTAGGGTTTGCACCCTGTTTTATTCCTCTGGAGGTACACAATTGTCTCATCTCCTGGAATGTTAAGGTATCATACCTAGAGGGGGTCTTCTGCAGACCTGCCCCTCCTGAGAGAGCATCTACTTGATCTCCTCCCAGAGGCATGATCTAGTGAGGGTGTGGTGTGTGCACCTACCTACACTAGTTGTATCTACTAAACCTTTCTAGTAGTTGTAGTCAGGGTGTGTTATTCCCTTCAACCTACAACTACAAAGTCCAGTAGGACTTAAGTATAATAATCTATGTTATATGTACCTAGACAATATCTGTGTGATCTTTCAATTTAGTATCTCAAGATTACAATGGTATTACAACAGCAAGCTCAGATCCCAACCGCTGCTCACCAATGTGAGAAGTTGGCCTGATGTATGATGTCACTAGTTATAGTGTACACCTTATATCAGTCCAAATACCCTTATGGTGATTGGTTGTAAAGTCAACCTTATAGACCAGCTATCCTAGTGGTAGCATGGACAAGAGCAGTCTTAGGCTAAACTCTGAATGGCATGTGAAGCCAGCTGTGATACCATATATAATCCCTTGAATACCAAATGAAAGGACACCACAACAGATATATATATAAAATAAAGTGTATTTATTCTAAGCAAACCCTCAGCACTCTTTATGAGTTTAGAGGTAAGTACAACACAGTCTTATTAATGCATACAGTAAGTCACACAGGTAAGTAATACAGTTAGGCCCTAGGGGCCACGCAAACCATATACTAAATAAGTGGTATAAGAACCACTGTCACGGAAATAGAATAGGCCTAGGCCTAGGGAATCGCTGGGGCAACACTACACTAGCGTTAGTTAGGGAGTGGGAGGCCCACGGGATTCGTGTGCAGAGTGGAAACACTCACGCGTAATGCGTAAAAGTCAATAGCAATGTTACAGTTTAGAAATAGATAGATTTAGGACACTTCCGGAGTAGTTAGGAAGTTGAGACTTGAAAACTAGACACTAGGATAGTCACTATCCTGATGAGCACCGGAGTACCCAAGTTACCTAGCCCACAGGCTGCGGGTGCATAGGGGTGAAGATGCGTCGTTTTCGTCGTCGACTCCTATGGATGCCTGAAGAAAGATGCTGACAGGCAGTCAGGGGAGAGTGTCCGGTGGATCCCAAGCCTGGGATCAAGAAGAGAAGAAACCTGCAAGCAGAGGGGACAGAGTCAAGGTCACTAGCCAGTGACCACGTGGAACCAGGAAGGAACCAGGCGATGTCGTGAAGAGTTGCAGGGGAAGGTGAAGCTTGTCGCTGGAGCCAGGAGGACCAGGAAGCGTCGAGGACGACCAGGACCAGGAGGCGAGCTGTCCCACGAAGGCTCTTGCTGTCGGCGGCGTCGAAGTTGGACTAGGACTCACCAAGCCTTGGCAAGCGGAACCCACGAAGAACAAGGGACTTGCTTCTGGTGCAGACCAGGAAGGTCTGGGGTGCTTCTTCTTTGCAGAGAAGCGGGAGCCAGTCTGGAGGAGCCAAACCAGCGCAGAAGATTTTAGGGAGCGTCGTCACAAAGGCCACTAGCCAGCGGGCAAGCAACCGGACAGACGCGGCAAGCAGGAAAATGCTGAAGGGCCCCACGCAGGACTCGTGGAGTGTGGGGGGCTGGTCTTCGGTGCAGATGGTGCTTGGGGTTGGGGCTTCTCAATCCCCGGTGCACAACTTCGAGGGTACCTCAGAAGCTGCGCTGTAAGTTACTAGCCACTTTTCCCAGGTAGCCGGTCCCACGTCGCTCGTCGCCTCCACGGATCTCAGCTCTGCTGCAGATGTGGATGAGGGTCGGAGAAGTCTGGAAATCAAGGCTCTGGTCGGGCTCTGCAGTCGGTTCCTCGTCGAACGTTTCACAAAGCAAAGGGTAGTCACTTGATGGTGCCTGTTTGCACAGGGTAGCCACTCCTTGGCTACAAGGGAGATTCTTCAGTCTTCTTCTTTCGTCGAATGTCGAAGGTCCAGAGTTTCTGTTCAGTTTTGCAGGTTCAGGATAATCTAAAGTCTTGAGGCCCAACTCCCACTCTTATACTAATCTGGGGGGCTGGGATACCTGCTAGGTCACGCCTTATGGGTGGGACCTGGGAGGGGGTGGTTACACCCACTTCCCTTTGTCCAGTTTCGCGCCAGAGCTGGGGCTGGAGTGCCCCAGCGCCGGTTTGAACTGGACTATGCAAGGAACACCTTGTGTGCCCCAGGCATGTCTCATTCCTTTCAGCCCACCCTGCCCCAATACACTAAAGGCTGTCTGGGGAGGTGCTAGCACCTCCCCAAGCAGGAAACCTATTGTCCAGGCCTCCCTGGCTGGGATCCCTCCCAGCAGCAGGAGGTCAGACTTGTGTCGTGGCAGCAGCATCCATTTTGTGATGCTGAGGCTTTGGTCAGAGGCTAACAGTTGAAGTATGATTTTAACATGTCTTTCCCTCTAGAAGGGGGGAATAATATTCTCATGTCCAGAAATGGCATGGGGGTATTATTCCCGAGTGTTAGACACCTTACACGACATGCTTTGATAAAGCCAAACCATAGTTACCATAACCGTCTAAGATTATAAGGCACTTTAAGAGTATATGGTAGGCTATATCATAGAACAGCTATAAGGACATGGTTCCGAAAGCTGCAGACAGGCTCAGCTCATGCTAGAGCACCATCTCACATGTTACCAAGCGCTCTGCCTCCAGGATTGTCAAGGCCTGCCATAGGAGTGACTGATAGGTACACATGTGTCTATATGTAAGTTAGGTATAGGAATACTACACCTAAGCAAGGGGTGATTACACGACCTTGCCCCAGCTGAGTGATCAGCCAGTTGTGTCAAAATGGAAGGCCAGGCCAGGGGTGGCACAATACATGCTGCAGCCCCTGGTAGGCCTAGGGTACACCTATGCCCTGGGTACCTAGGGTACACTGTACAGGGGCCAATAAGGTGATCCTATCCAAATGGGTTATGCACCTAAAGTACATAGTAGTAATTTAGAGAGAGAACAGCCGGGCTGTGGGTCTGATTAGCAGGCCCACAGCCACATCTAAGTCGTAAACCAGTAAAGCAAAAGCAAAAAGTGGGGGTGAACATAGAAAGCAGACCCTACTCTCCTACAGACGCCACCTTCCGACGCGCAGGGGTACTGCTGCCGAAAACTTTCCGGATCCTGCCTGACGCCTGGGGGTAATTCTAGGGTAAGGAATCTGTCACTACTAATGTTTCTTACAGATACATTGTTACCGAAGGTAAGTTACTTGTTTGTTTTGATGAAAAATCTTTTAATGGCGCCCCCATTGATACGTTGGTGACTACCTAGTCTAAACCATTTTCTTGCCCTACATTAAACAGTCAGGTGGCCAAACATTATGGTCTTGTTCCTGGTGACCCACATTTTCTCACTAAGCACCCAACTCAAGACCGCCTTACAGTTTGGGCCTTGACCAGTACTGTCAATTCTAACTCATTTCCAACTACTCCGGAGGGTAGAGGCTCCAAATGGATTGATGCCTTTGGCAAACGCGTGTTTTTTTCCGCCAGTCTGGCACAGCGATCTGTAAATGCAGTTCATTTGTTGGGCCAAAATACACCTACCCTTTTGGACTCAGTCTAACCGGCATTCCCAAAGGACCTTAGGACCTCGGTGGCCCAGATGACACATGAGGGGCAGGATGTGGCCAAGTATGTTATCCCAGTAGGGGCTATATTCAACTGATTGCCTTGGCAGGGATTTTGGTATTAGTATTGTCCTTTTGAAATATGCCTGGGTAAGGTGCATGGAGTTATCCTGTGATGTACTGGCTTTGCTGATGGGTCTTTCCTTCTAGGAGAAAAGGCAGACTTCGCTTTGGAATGCTGCTAGGACTGCAAAGCTGCATCATGTTCCTTGGAGCTATTAATTCCTTCCCAATAATTTCCGCTCCATTTCTAGAAATGTAGGGACCATTCCAGAGGAGGTTATAGTATAGGCAGAGACAGCCTTCACAACTAGTGATGCAGCAGACTGCCCAGTCGTATCTGAAAGAAACACGTTAGTTAGATTCCTCACCTTAGAATATCCCCAGGTGTCAGACTGGATCCGGAAGATTTTTCGTCAGCAATACCCCTTGCGCGTCGCTAGGCGTCGTCTGCGGCTCCGCGTCCGTCGTCGGCGTCGTGCGCCGGAATGACGTCGTCGGAGTACTTAGACGCCGCCCTCGCGCGCTGACGTCAGTTCTTCTTTTTTACGCGCCAGTAAGCGCAGATCCGGGAGAGCTACCCCTTTAGTCACTTTTTGACTAACTTTTTCGATCCTTTTTGATCTTGTCTCGACTCCGGTGCCGGTAGGATGCCTGGTTTTAAAGCCTGTGCTGACTGTAGCCGCTTGATGTCGGTAACGGACCATCACCGCCGGTGCCTTTACTGCTTGGGCCTCGACCACGACGCGGAGTCGTGTTCGGACTGCAAGGCCCTGACCTCGAAGGCTAGACGGGAGCGGTCCCGTAAGCTTCTCGAGATTCGCCACTCGGCTCCGCGCCCCTCTCGATCCCGGTCCAGGAGGAGGTCCAAGGATCGGTCGCGGAGCCGCAGCCGACGTCATCATCGGTCGTCGGGATCCAAGTCTTCGGGTAAGTCGAAGCACTCCAAGAAGTCCAAGAGGCGACACCGCTCTTCGGACTCCCCTCGCCGGTCGCGCAACTCGGCCGAGGGTCAGGGTGGTTCCACCCCCGCGGCTCCGGCGGAGCCGCAGGCGCCGCGCAAGTCCCCATACCCACCGGTCCCTGGGACTGACGCGACGCCGGCGGAAGTCAGTGCCTTCCTCTCGGCCATGAGGAACCTGGCTCCGCCTTCGGCGCCCGCTGGCGCGCCTTCGGGCCCCGCGGACCCGACTGGGCAACCTTGCCTGCCGGCGGCTCCGGCCCCGGCGCCGTTGACGGCTCCGGCCTCGACGCCGCAAGCGCCCGAGGGACCCGTTCCCGAGTCCCCGCCGACGCCGGTCGACCTCGTCACGCCTCCTCCGCCGGCGTCGACACCGGTACCACCTCCGAAGCCGACTCCGCTCGGCGTCGAGCCCCGGTTCAGCCCCACTCCGTCCGGGCCCGGCGCCGATACGGCGTCGATGGACGCCGCGTTCGGCGCCGCCGGAGACACATTTTGTCTATCGCCCGGCTCCGATCCTTCCTCCTGCATACCAGGAATCGGATGATGGGGGTGAATGGGAGGGATCCGAGGATCCTATGGCCGCTCAGGCTCAACTGTCACAGGACTGGGGAGATGAACTGGGGGAGGCCAGTGGTCTGGATACCTCTCCGGATACTGGATTCATCTCTCCTCCGACTGTGGCTTCGGAGGAGGGTGCTGCTTTCTCTGTGGTGCTGCGCAAGGCGGCCGCAGCCCTTGGGCTCGAGCTACCTGCCGTGGCTGTGAGGAGTAACGTCCTCACTGAGGTGCTTCAGTCTGCAGCAAGCTCCACTGAGCCTCTGCTGCAATTCAATGAGGCCCTCATTGATGTTCTGCAGGGCACCTGGTCCAAGCCCTCCACAGTCCCTCCTGTGGACAGGAACGTCGCCAGGCGCCACCGCCCTGCTCCGGGCGACCCCAGTTACTGTCCCAACACCCTACCCCCGAGAGCCTGGTTATCCAGGCCTCTACCTCCCAATCCTCCTTCCCGACCGCTCCGCCGGACCGGGATTCCAAGAGACTAGAACAGTTTGGCAAAAAGCTGTTCTCCTCCCTTAGTTTGGGCCTGCGGTCTTTGAACACCGCCTGTCTCTTGGACCGTTATTCCCACTCTCTGTGGGATACGGTGGAGGACGTGCTGCCCCTGTGTCCAGAGGAGGTCCAGACACGACTTACCCAGGCTCTGGCCGACGGGAGGGATGCAGCGCGACATGCTATCCGATGTGGGCTTGACACTACAGACTCGCTGGGTAGGGCAATTTCTACCACAGTGGCGCTTAGACGTCACGCCTGGCTGCAGTCCACGTCATTTTCGGGCGATGTCCAGAGCAGTCTCATGGACATGCCCTTTGATGGCACTCGCCTTTTCGGCGAGAAAGCGGACAGTGCGCTGAATCGCTTTAAGGACTCCCGGGCTACGGCCAAGTCCTTGGGCCTCTCGGCCCCGCGGTCGCAAACTTCCACCTTTCGCCCCTTTCGTGGCCAAGGAAGGGGTGCCTCCTCACGTACGCCTAGCCACCAGCCGCAGAACCAACCTGCGCGCGGTCGCGGACGTGGTTTCCGCCGAGGCGGTTCTGGAGGACGACGCGGTCAGCCCACATCCACCCCGGCAGCATCCGCCTCAAAGCCTTCCTAGTCCGAGCTTTCAGGCCCATTCCACGCCAGTGGGCGGCAGAGTTCGCCATCACCTGCTCCACTGGCGGTCCATCACATCGGACAGGTGGGTGCTGCAAATCGTCCGAAGGGGCTACTCCCTCCCCTTCGAGACGACCCCTCTAGCCATGCCACCGCAGCACCACCGTATCTCGGGGGATCATTTGAATCTTCTCCACGAGGAAGTTTCGGCCCTCTTGGCCAAGGGGGCCGTCGAGCGCGTTCCGAGCCCAGAAGTAGGTCGTGGTTGTTATTCCCACTACTTCCTGGTTCCCAAGAAGGGCAAAGGGGGCCTATGCCCTATCTTGGACCTCCGGAACGTCAATGCCTTCCTCCGGAAGGAAAGGTTCAAGATGTTAACTTTGGCTCAGGTTCTAGCTGCCCTAGACCCTGGAGACTGGATGGTAACGTTGGACTTGCAGGACGCATATTTCCACATCCCCGTCCTGCCGGCCCACCGGCGTTACCTGCGGTTCACGGTGGGCCAAGAGCACTTTCAGTTTACCGTGCTCCCCTTCGGCCTCACCAGTGCCCCTCGGGTGTTCACGAAAGTGATGGCGGTGGTCGCAGCTCATCTGCGCAGATCAGGGGTTCCAGTCTTCCCCTATCTCGACGACTGGTTGTTGAAGGCGGGCTCGCCCCAGACACTCGTCTCCCACCTCCAGACTACGGCGGATCTCCTGCATTTGCTGGGATTTTCCATCAACGTGCCGAAGTCACACCTGAGTCCCTCTCAGAAGCTCCTCTTCATCGGAGCGGTTCTCGATTCGGCGCAGTTCCGGGTCTATCCGCCGGAACAGCGGGCCCGGGATATTCAGGCCCTGATTCCCATCTTTCGGCCTCTATCCTGGGTTTCGGTCAGGCTAGTGTTGCGGCTTCTGGGGCTGATGGCCTCCTGCATCCTACTAGTACATCACGCCAGGCGGCGCATGCGGGCTCTGCAGTGGGACCTGAAGTTTCAGTGGGCCCAGCATCACGGCAACCTGTCCGACCATGTCTTGATCTCGGAGGGCACTGCACAGCAGTTGCAGTGGTGGCTCACGGACCGCGATTGGGTCAAGGGCAAGAGCCTCTCCCTTCCCCAACCGGAGCATGTCGTAGTGACGGATGCGTCCCTCCTGGGATGGGGTGGCCATATGGGAGAGGCGGAGATCAGAGGCCTCTGGTCTCCGGCGGAGTCTCGTCTCCACATCAACCTGTTGGAGTTGAGAGCGATCCGACTTGCACTGAAAGCCTTCCTTCCCTCTGTCAGGGGAAGTGTCGTGCAGGTGTCCAAGGACAACACCACCGCCATGTGGTATTGCAACAAACAGGGCGGGGTGGGGTCGTGGACCCTTTGTCAGAGGCTCTGCGCCTCAGGACATGGCTGGAACACCAGGGCGTCACCCTGGTGGTTCAACATCTGGCGGGCTCTCTGAACGCCAGAGCAGACGAACTCAGCCGCCGGTGCATGATGGATCACGGATGGCGTCTGAACTCCGAAGTGGCGCAAGGTCTCTTTCAGCAGTGGGGAGAGCCTTGGTTAGATCTATTCGCCACCGAAGAGAACGCGCAATGTCAGCAGTTCTGCGCGTTGGAATTTCCATGGCGGCACTCGCTCAGCGACGCTTTTCGTCACAAGTGGAGTTGCGGTCTGTTGTACGCCTTTCCGCCTATACCACTTCTGCCCAGAGTGCTGAAGAAGATCAGGCACGACCGGGCCCAAGTCATCTTGGTGGCTCCGGATTGGGCACGAAGGTACTGGTATCCCGAGCTACTCAGTATGTTGACCGATCCTCCGATACGTCTGCCCCTTCGGGAGGATCTTCTGTCGCAGCAGCAGGGGACGGTCCTCCACCCGAACCTGTCCAGCCTCCACCTCCATGCGTGGAGATTGAGCGGCGGCAGTTGATGCCATTTGACTTGCCTCCTGAAGTCTGTGATATCATTCTGGCAGCCAGGCGTCCCTCCACAAAGACGGTATACGCCTGCCGGTGGAACAAATTTGTGGCATGGTGCACAGCAAAGGCTGTGGATCCCCTTTCCGCCCCTCTTTCTGAGGTTCTACTGTTTCTTCTTTCTTTGGCCCGGCAGGGCTCTGCCCTGGGCACCCTGAAAGGTTATCTTGCTGCCATCTCTGCCTTCTTGCGGGTTCCTGATCAGCCTTCTCTTTTCAAGTCCCCTGTCGTTACACGCTTTCTAAAAGGCATTACTCACACGTTCCCTCCTGTCCCTTTTGTAATGCCTCAGTGGGACTTGAATCTTGTTCTCACATTTCTGATGTGCGCTCCCTTTGAGCCTCTTCATAATTGTCCTCTTCGTCTGCTGACGCTTAAGACTGCTTTTCTGGTAGCCATCACCTCGGCTAGACGGGTGAGTGAGCTCCAGGCTTTATCTTCAAAGCCTCCTTTTCTCTCTGTTCATCCGGACAAGGTTGTCCTTCGGCCTCGTCCCTCTTTTCTTCCGAAAGTGGTGACTCCATTTCATCTTGGGCAGTCTGTCACCTTGCCCACCTTCTTTCCGCCTCCGCATCCTTCCAAAGAGGAAGAGAGGCTCCACCGTCTGGACCCAAAACGTGCGCTCTCCTTTTATCTGGACCGCACAAAGCAGTTCCGGGTGGACGATCAACTTTTCGTTGGATACGTGGGTGCTAAGAAGGGGAAAGCTGTGCACAAACGGACCATCTCTCGGTGGGTCGTTTTGTGCATCAAAATTTGTTACTCCTTGGCAAAAAAGGACCCTCCTGTTGGGCTGCGCGCCCATTCTACTCGGGCCACGGCGGCTACCACTGCTTTGGGACGGGGTGTCCCTTTGCAGGACATCTGTCAGGCGGCAACGTGGGCTTCGCTACACACGTTTGCCAGGCATTATTGCCTTGACAGCCAAGTCCGGAGGGATGGCTTCTTTGGCCGTTCTGTCCTCCAGGACTTTCTGGTGTGATCTTGGTTCGCAGACCCACCACCGGGGATGGTATTGCTTGGGTATCTATTCTAAGGTGAAGAATCTAACTAACGTGTTTCTTTCAGATGAATAAGTTACTTACCTTCGGTAACGATGTATCTGTAAGAAACATTAGTTAGTTAGATTCCTCACCGACCCACCCATCCTCCCCGTTCTGCGAACTGACATCTAGGGTTAAGGTTATCCTTTTCAGGCCCCTAGATTTTATTTTTGGCACCAGTGTCGGTCTTTGCATGGCTCTGCGTTCCTGGCGCGGAAAGCTATGTACAAGAACTGACGTCAGCGCGCGAGGGCGGCATCTAAGTACTCCGACGACGTCATTCCGGCGCACGACGCCGACGACGGACGCGGAGCCGCAGACGACGCCTAGCGACGCGCAAGGGGTATTGCTGACGAAAAATCTTCCGGATCCAGTCTGACGCCTGGGGATATTCTAAGGTGAGGAATCTAACTAACTAATGTTTCTTACAGATACATCGTTACCGAAGGTAAGTAACTTGTTCTTCAAGGCCGCTGCCGTGGATCTGGTGGGCATTGTGAGGGCCTGCCGGGTACCAATCTTCCAACTCCTTCTCTTCTGCTGCAAGAGCAAGCAAACCACTTTAGATTGTCCCCATTGGCACATTCCCAACCAGTAGGATGCATGATCCAGCACTGTTACCAGGTTGGCGAGTCCGAAAGATGGGGCTTGCGAATTGTTCAAAAAAGGATGTGCCCTGCCTTTTCTCTCCTCCCTGTTCAATATCCCTCCCATTCCAGAGCGAATTTCTGCAGAACATTTGTTCATCCTGCTGCAGGAGTGTACCTGTTGCTCTCCAACAGTGCCATAGAGAGGCTGCTGGACTCTGGGAAAGGAGGGAGTTGTTACACTTGCTATTTCCTCTTCCAAAAAAAGGGCAGTGGGGTTAAGTTCTATTCTGGACCTTTGCTCTTCAATTCCTTCCTTAGGAAGGATAAATTTAGAATGCTTACGTGGGCTAAATGTTTATCTGTTCTAGACCTGAGCGACTTGATGGTGTCCTTGGACTTGCAGAGCGTGCATTTCCATATAACCATCCTGCTGTCCAACAGGTGTTACCTGTGGTTCAAGCTCACCAGGAGCATTTTGAATTTACCATTCCTCCCTTCGGTCTCACCAACGCCCATCTCAGGGGTTCACAAAAGTGATGGAAATGGTCGCTACCCTTCTTTGGAGATCGGGAGTTCATGTGTTTCTGTTTCTCCACAACTGGCTGCTGAAGGCAGACTTGCAGCAGTCACCTGTGGACTACCTCCAGTCTACGACAGAACTTTTGACATTGTTGAGTTTCACCGAAATCCATTTATGCCAGACTCTGGTACAGATTCATAACCTCAAGCAGTGCCTTAGACACTGCCATTTTCAGCCAAAGCAGTCAGATGTTCTTTTGTTTGTCTTTATCCCTGCAAGGCTTTGCAATTGGCACTTTAAATGTTTTTTTGTCCCTCCTGTTGGCCTTTCTTTGTTTGCTGGATCACCCATCCTTGTTTAAATCACCTGTTATGAAGAGATCTATTAAACGTTTGACATACCTGTTTTCTCCCAAGTTGTTTGTGGTACCACTTTGGGATTTTAAATTGATCTTGACTTTTCTCATGTGTACGGCCTTTTAGACTATGCATAGCTGCGCATTACAACTCCTGACATTAAAAACTATCTTCATCATTGTGATCACATCAGCTCGTCTTGTGAGTGATCTGCAGACACAGTCTTTGTAACTGCATTTCACCACATTTTTTCTTTACTAATTTGTGCTGTGGACTTAGGCGACCTTTCTACCAAAAGTTATGACTCCCTTCCATGTTGGACAATCCATTACTCTGCCAGTATTCTTTGCTCCCACTCACCCCTAGAAAGAGGAGGCGAGGCTACATCGGTTGGATCTTAAAAGGACTTTAAGGTTCTACATAGATCCTACCATGGATCAACGTTTGGATGATGAACTTTTTGTGACATTCTCTAAAACTGAGAAAGTAATAGCTGTGTAGAAGGGGAATCCTGTGGAGGTGGAATAATCCTCTGCGTTAAGATCAGCTATGCGCTGGCTAAGAGAGTCCTCAGAAGGTCTGCATGCCCATTCCACCAGGCTAAGGTAGCTACAACTCTTTTTGTGTGAGGGCTGCTAACCCTTGACATGTGCCAGGCTGTGAAGTTAGTGTCCGTGTATACATTCACAAAGCACATTTTCCTTAACAGCCAGGTCTAGCAGGAAGGCCTTTTTGCCTGCTAGTTTATACACAATTTTAGGACTGAGCCTGCTCCACAGACCCTTCACCTTGGGAATACAGTGCTTTGGTGTCTAATCTAAAATGAGGAATCTGTGGTTAACAGTATCCATCAGAAGTTATCACCATCTTTCAGGTGGATACTGTATCTTACTGCAAATTCCTCACTGTGTTCCCACCTCCCCAATTCTGTGGAGTGGCCTCTTTTTAACATTTAAAAAGGTCCCACGTTAGTACTGAGCACAGTGTCGTCAACAACAACAAGGATTATCTGCACTGTATTTTGACACTCTTTGCAGACATGCTGAAGCCTCAGCAAGGAATACTCTGTCCTGGTTCAGTGCTTTTGGTGCTACGGACAACGGATAAAAGAGGGATTATGGATTCAAGTTTAGTCAGGTGAAGCCCAATATTTTTACAGTGATTTGACATATGAAATCTGGTCAGAGAGAAATGGAAGATGCATTTCTGTTATCAAAGTTAATTTTGAATACTATATTGTAGCTTATGTTACTTAGAAAGATAGTTGCATTTGTTAAATTTTCAAGTGTACAGTGGAAACCGCAGGGCCAAGTACACACTGAACAGGATTGGGGACACATTCTGCAAAAGAACAATGCTAGACCTTTGGCAATACAAAGACAACAGTTATTGCATCAGTAAAGGGGGTGTGTGCATCCTCTGTATTCTAAACTTAAAAAAATAGAATTGAAATAAGAGTGAGGCAGCCTAAATATTAACAAGGTTCTTCTCAAATTGTTGTGTATAAATTGTATATGACAAGGCTCAGGTGTGGTGATTTCTTTCTTATTTAAAGGTTATGGGTTTAAGTATTTTCAAGTTATTAAGCTGTCATTTACATTCTTATGGTCTGCTTTTTAGGTCTCGCCTGGCGACGCAGCTCGAAAGGGCTGTCGCCAGCGAAATCTATTGTTACTGACTTGCTTCGGAAGGGAGACAGGAGATGTGCACAAGCAGAACGGACTGGAATTGTGATCGCATACGATGGCATTACTTTCACTTTCCCATCCCCCCCGTCGGCTCCACGGAGACAGCTTTTTAAATTGGTCTCTGTAATATGAAGACCATAACTCAGTGCCTACAAGTCTTAAGTACTCCCAGCATGTTCCCGTACCTACATGTCAAACATATACAAAGCACACCTCAATGGCTGCTGAAAGTGTCAAACGTAACGGGGTCAATGACCGAGAGTATGGTAGCTTCCAGCACTTTGATAGTGCCTTCTGTTCCCGGCTCGTCAACGCGCACCAAAGTAAGTGCTTGTCTCTGGTAATCACTGCACACCTTGGCATTATTCATAAGTACAACACCCCTGATAAGTAGCAGTTCTTCTGGGGTTCTTACCTCCGAGTCCTCCTTAAACTGCGGCAGGGGTGGAAACTCAGGCTTCATATTCTCCATGTCCCCGAGCCTAGCTGGTGGGCAGGGTGGAAGAAAGGCGTCTGGGTTTGGCAGAGCGGTTATTTCGGTAATACAGGTGACGGTTCCTTGTGATCCAGCGCAAGAGCAGCTAGCAAATCTAATTCAGCCGCCATGCTGCTCCTATTCAACGGGCGGGCACGCGCGGCCGTGCGCTCCCGGCTCCAGGAACTTGTTCTCCCGGGCCAGCATCGCCAGAGACACAGGAGGGTGGATCTAGAGGGCAGCGCGCAGAGGCCGATCTGGGCGGCAGCGAAGCTCGCTTAATCTCCTCTCTAGGTGCACTCCCGGCCTCCCTGTCCGAAGCTTCAGTGAAACCGCGAACCTCCATCACTTGCGAACGGCAAGTTGTACGCTGCACTCAGGCTGTTGGGTCCTTGTACCGCACCACGAGCTGATTGTTAAGGACTTCCCGTCCGGTGATTCATGCCTGGGATCGCCCATGTAGAGCAGTGCTGCAAACTGCAGAGTGGGGTTGCATGCCGTGCACTATTTGAGAGCTTCACTTCCATTTGATACTTAATATTGCCCTTACTCGGAGGAAGAAGGAAGAACTTATTTTTTAGCAGAGCCCATTAGGACTGGCTGTTCTATTTATAACATTTGGGAAAAGCGTTTTGTAAATCTGCTTCTTCTGCTCTTTGGACAACCCACATGCGGCCCGCCTGAATTTTTAAATACATTTATATAGGGCTTACTACCCCTGACGAGGCGTTGAACCACTTTACGGAGTAGGACGCTACCCCATACCGAAGGTTAGTGATCAGTTCATTAGTTGTCATGGTTAGTTTTTCACGCTCATTGAGTGCATTCACGTTAGTTTGTTTTCGGTGCATTATTAACACAAATGTGAGCATTAGAGCGGGCTATGTGAGAAGCAAGTGCTTGCTGGAATTAATAAAATAGTTATGGTTTCCGAAAGAGCTTAAGCTCAATAGGCATCAGATTTAGAATTACTTACATACAGGAGAGGCAGGTAGAAGGGAAACAGTGGTGCACTTACAAAAAATAGGGACTGGAAGTAAGTAAAACATTTGATAGAATGTACATTTTGAATGCAGGATTTTATGGAATATAGCAGGTGGAGAATTTTTGCATGCAATTTATATATGTAAAGCTGTTGAAAGAAACACTTTTCAATTCTGCTCCTGAGAAATGTAGCTTACACAATCTTTCTAGAGGCACTTACAAGGTTGACACAGATACTTCTAACACTGAAAAGGAAGCTGAGTCAGTGCTCGCAAAATCATAAAGTTTTTACTAGACCTGCAGGTCTAGTAACTTTAATAATCTACTCGACCTAGCTGTAATGTACTTAACCCGTGAACTGGTCACAAATTGTGTGATCCAAGGCAAATGTTTTGTCGTATGGAGCCACCTTTTTCTTTATTATCACATAAAAGAGCACATTCAAATATGCAAGTTCAGTATTTCTGCTGTACAAAAAAATCTTTATTTACTATACTAAATGTTTGTTCCATGTATAACAAGAATCAAGCCCATATATAGGATACACATGATTCCTGGCTTGCCTCTTACTTCACTAATAGCATTGTCATCTGGGCAGGAGCATTAATAATTCCCAGAGCATGTTTAACAAGCATTTGCAATGTGTTAGGTCTCGCATTTGCGAGAGTTTGAGCTATTTTTATTGTAAATGACATTGCCTTTTATTTATGTTTTGGTTTTTGAAACATAAATAAAAGCCATTGTCATTTACAATGCCAATAGGTCAAACTCGCGTAAATGCGAGACGTATTGCATTGCAAATGCTTGTTATCTTGAGGTCCCACTTTTTTGCACAAACTCTTTTTGGTTTGATTGTCCTTTTAGTTTCTATAAAAGTGTTTTAGTTCATCCTGGGAGATGTAACTTCCTATGGCCAAAATAGTCAAAGGAAATACAGTAAAATTATTTTTTTTAACTCAAGCTAGAGAAATGTCAAATCTAATGGACCTACCATACATAGGACATTATATGTATGTTTTCTTTTAACAGGGGTTTCTTTAGAAAACTTCCAGGACTGCAAAGAGTTGCTTATCCCCTCTGGTACACAAAACTACATGGTGAGGATGAGAGTATATGATGTTAACAAACGACAGCTAAATCTGACGATCCGCATTGTATGCCGAGCTGAAGGGTCCTTAAAGATATTCATCTCTGCACCATACTGGTTGATTAATAAAACAGGTATGTTCCATTTTTTCTTTTGTTTGCTTTGTTGAACGTTTAAGACTATAATGCATGGTATATACATCAAGGGCCATCTTCAACCTGTTTGACTTTTTCAGTCACATGAGGTGAATTGAGGAGATGAAAACTGAACTTGATGCTCAGCTTTGTAGTTGCAGAGAATTAGTGGCCAAATTGACTTGCTCACTGTTTGTTATATGTGGGCTGTTTGTAAAACAGATTGACGAAACCTTTCTCTTTAACCTGTTGGCAAGAATTCTTCAACAGAGAGAAGAACGAGTGGTGTATCAGAATAGGGGATGCCTCAAGAAATGGGAGAAAGTGTGGGGGGGGGGCTGGCGGGCTTTTCAGGGTTTTAAAGATGAAGGATGATATATTGTACAGAGGATAAATATAGCCTTTTTGATTGTCTGTTTTTATGTGGGTATGTATTTATGCTGCACCACATAAATTTGTTTCCACAGAAACATATTTTCCAAAGCTATGTAGTCTTTGTTTTGTCTTAGGGCAAAATAACAACTGTTTCCATCATTACAGTGCTTCATTAATTAGATCTAAGCTTTATGAAAATCTAGTAATGAGAATTAGTTTACCCTCACCTCATAAGTACTCATCTAGATTGCTGCCATTATAGGTGGGGTGTTTGAAAATAAGAGTGATTAATGAGTAAATCTGCCATTATAGGTGGGGTGTTTGAAAATAAGAGTGATTAATGAGTAAATCACTCCTTTTTCTAAGTCATGTTAATAAACTGTCTTACTAAATTAGATGCTTCTTATGTGTAATGTATAAATCTTTACTTGTGCGGATCCTCTCCTTTTCTTAACTTTCAGTGAAACTCGAAACCTGCCTG
Organism: Triturus cristatus; assembly: GCF_964204655.1. Taxonomy (NCBI): domain Eukaryota; kingdom Metazoa; phylum Chordata; class Amphibia; order Caudata; family Salamandridae; genus Triturus; species Triturus cristatus. Next base: position 730,282,013 of record NC_140580.1, read on the forward strand.
CACAAGAGTAAATAATGATATCATTTGTACTCTCCCTAGTTAACCCAGTTAGCTAGAGCTATTTACATTGGTGTCTTCCCAGTTTAACCCATTCTATCCAAGAAAGTAGATAAATAAATAATGATGTGAGCATGAGCAATTATTTCTGAATTAGTTACCATCTCCAGACTAAGGTGCACATTTTAGGTGCTAGGGAGTAGGAGAATTCATAAAAGTTTTTTGTGTGTTTTCTTTACTGTTTTGCAAGGGGGAAATCTTTAAACCATGCTTGTTGGCATAATTCTCTCACTCACATACATTATAGGAAAAATCTTCTTTTCAAAACTCTTCTTTTTAAGGACGGTTTTCCAACAAGGAACGTTATGTACATGTGGCAAAAGGTATGATTAAAAAAATTGCAGTTTGTTAAGTTTGCCACACTTCCGTGGTGCAATTTTAATTTTGCACACGAACCCCTGTCAAAGCTCAGTTTTCCCAGAAATGTCTTCACACTTAAAAAAAATTACAGTACAAAGCTAACTTCTATCTAGGCTTGTCAAATATGCAAATAGTTTACTGAGTGGGAATGTCTTCTGAGATCAGCTTTCCCCCACGCTACAGCTCTTGGCCATGGAGGCTTTCCCTTTGGGTACTATTCCTTGGTGGGAAAGCCCTGAGAGGTTTGTATCTCACACCCTTCCTCAGGATAAAACTTCACTGAATCTTTGGATTTTTACAGTCAGATCCTCAAATCCTGTCAGATGAGTATGGCTGGGAACCTGCTAATCAGGACCCCAGCCACTGTGCTTCCACCCCAAATCTGACATCGTAAGCACTTTGGTACCTCCACAATTGGCTACTGGTGTACCTTTGTAAATCTCTAGTTTATGGTACTAAGGTACCCAGGGCATAGGTACACTAGGGGTCTCCCATGGGCTGCAGCATGTATTATGCCACCCATGAGAGACCACTTAAAATGTGACTACAGGACTGCCATTGTAGCCTGGGTAACCTGGTGCTAGCACCACTTACAACAGATGTAAGTTTCCTTATATCTGAGGTAACTACACTTAAAACCTATAAGTCACCCCTAAGGCAGGCCTTTTAATCCTGAAGGCAGGGTGCTGGGCCTTAAGTGTGAGGAATCCCCTGCATGAGATGGACACCCCCTACAAACCCCTTAGTCAATGCTCCTGGCTTTGTAAGTGCAGTCAGCCATCTTGATACATATACTGGCCATGCGCCATTACGTAGTGGCTAACTATATAGTGGCTGTGCTGAACCTAGGCATGTTGGAATCATACCCCAACACAGTTACCGGTGATGGAGGTATGATTCCATTCACTGTGGGGGCTCCTCCGGGAAACCCCCAGCACTTCCAGTAACAGCTGTAGGAAGGTGGATATCTGACTATGGTTACCCCCAACTTTTTTTGCCTAGTGCTTTACTGGTTTTCGACTTAGATGTGGCTGTGGGCCTGCTAATCAGACCCACAGCCCTGCTGTTCTCTCTCTAAATTAATACTATGTACTTTAGGTGCATAACCCATTTGGATAGGATCACCTTATTGGCCCCTGTACAGTGTACCCTAGGTACCCAGGGCGTAGGTGTACCCTAGGCCTACCAGGGGCTGCAGCATGTATTATGCCACCCCTGGCCTGGCCTTCCATTTTGACACAACTGGCTGATCACTCAGCTGGGGCAAGGTCGTGTAGTCACCCCTTGCTTAGGTGTAGTATTCCTATACCTAACTTACATATAGACACATGTGTACCTATCAGTCACTCCTATGGCAGGCCTTGACAATCCTGGAGGCAGAGTGCTTGGTAACATGTGAGATGGTGCTCTAGCATGAGCTGAGCCTGTCTGCAGCTTTCGGAACCTTGTCCTTATAGCTGTTCTATGATATAGCCTACCATATACTCTTAAAGTGCCTTATAATCTTAGACGGTTATGGTAACTATGGTTTGGCTTTATCGAAACATGTCGTGTAAGGTGTCTAACACTGTGGAATAATACCCCCATGCCATTTCTGGACATGAGAATATTATTCCCCCCTTCTAGAGGGAAAGACATGTTAAAATCATACTTCAACTGTTAGCCTCTGACCAAAGCCTCAGCATCACAAAATGGATGCTGCTGCTACGACACAAGTCTGACCTCCTGCAGCTGGGAGTGATCCCAGCCAGGGAGGCCTGGACAATAGGTTTCCTGCTTGGGGAGATGCTAGCACCTCCCCAGACAGCCTTTAGTGTATTGGGGCAGGGTGGGCTGAAAGGAATGAGACATGCCTGGGGCACACAAGGTGTTCCTTGCATAGTCCAGTTCAAACCGGCGCTGGGGCACTCCAGCCCCAGCTCTGGCGCGAAACTGGACAAAGGGAAGTGGGTGTAACCACCCCCTCCCAGGTCCCACCCATAAGGCGTGACCTAGCAGGTATCCCAGCCCCCCAGATTAGTATAAGAGTGGGAGTTGGGCCTCAAGACTTTAGATTATCCTGAACCTGCAAAACTGAACAGAAACTCTGGACCTTCGACATTCGACGAAAGAAGAAGACTGAAGAATCTCCCTTGTAGCCAAGGAGTGGCTACCCTGTGCAAACAGGCACCATCAAGAGACTACCCTTTGCTTTGCCCACGTTCTACGAGGAACCGACTGCAGAGCCTGATCAGAGCCTTGACTTCCAGACTTCTCCAACCCTGATCCACATCTACAGCAGAGCTGAGATCCGTGGAGGCGACGAGCGACGTGGGACCGGCAACCTGGAAAAAGTGGCTAGTAACTTAAAGCGCAGCTTCTGAGGTACCCTCGAAGTTGTGCACCGGGGATTGAGAAGCCCCAACCCCAAGCACCATCTGCACCGAAGATCAGCCCCCCACACTCCACGAGTCCTGCGTGGGGCCCTTCAGCATTTTCCTGCTTGCCGCGTCTGTCCGGTTGCTTGCCCGCTGGCTAGTGGCCTTTGTGACGACGCACCCTGAAATCTTCTGCGCTGGTTTGGCTCCTCCAGACTGGCTCCCGCTTCTCTGCAAAGAAGAAGCACCCCAGACCTTCCTGGTCTGCACCAGAAGCAAGTCCTTCGTTCTTCGTGGGTTCCGCTTGCCAAGGCTTGGTGAGTCCTAGTCCAACTTCGACGCCGCCGACAGCAAGAGCCTTCGTGGGACAGCTCGCCTCCTGGTCCTGGTCGTCCTCGACGCTTCCTGGTCCTCCTGGCTGCAGCGACAAGCTTCACCTTCACCTGCAATCTTCACGACATTGCCTGGTTCCTTCCTGGTTCCACGTGGTCACTGGCTAGTGACCTTGACTCTGTCCCTTCTGCTTGCAGGTTTCCTCTCTTCTTGATCCCAGCCTTGGGATCCACCGGACACTCTTCACTGACTGCCTGTCAGCATCTTTCTTCAGGCATCCATAGGAGTCGACGACGAAAACAACGCATCTTCACCCCTATGCACCCGCAGCCTGTGGGCTAGGTAACTTGGGTACTCCGGTGCTCATCAGGATAGTGACTATCCTAGTGTCTAGTTTTCAAGTCTCAACTTCCTAGCTACTCCGGAAGTGTCCTAAATCTACCGTTTTCTAAACTGTACTATTGCTATTGACTTTTACGCATTACGCGTGAGTGTTTCCACTCTGCACACGAATCCCGTGGGCCTCCCACTTCCTAACTAACGCTAGTGTAGTGTAGCCCCAGCGATTCCCTAGGCCTAGGCCTATTCTATTTCCGTGACAGTGGTCCTTATACCACTTACTTAGTATATGGTTTGCGTGGCCCCTAGGGCCTAACTGTATTACTTACCTGTGTGACTTAATGTATGCTTAAATAAGACTGTGTTGTACTTACCTCTAATCTCATAAAGAGTGCTGAGGGTTTGACTAGAATAAATACACTTTATTTTATATATATATCTGTTGTGGTGTCCTTTCATTTGGTATTCAAGGGATTATATATGGTATCACAGCTGGCTTCACATGCCATTCAGAGTTTAGCCTAAGACTGCTCTTGTCCATGCTACCACTAGGATAGCTGGTCTATAAGGTTGACTTTACAACCAATCACCATAAGGGTATTTGGACTGATATAAGGTGTACACTAGAACTAGTGACATCATACATCAGGCCAACTTCTCACAACAGCCTTTCAGGGTCGGCTAGCAAGCTAGTGCTGCTGTCGACCCCCGACTCAATTCTGCCCTCCTGCTGCTGAGCTGAGCTGGAGCAGAGGAAGGTAGAACAATAGGTTTCCTGTCACAGGAATGTGTGACCACCTCCCAGACAGAATTTAGTGTATTAGGCTCGGGTTGGGGCGCTTGCCAGTGCCACCAGACTGCTTTGAAGGGCACTTTTGGTGCCCTCATTGCATACTCTAGTTAGAACCACTTCTGGAAGCCCTTGAATCCCACTCTGGGGTGAAACTGGACAAAGGACATGGGAGTACCCCCCATCTGTCCAGCCCCTCCACTGGAAGGGACCTCTGAGTTGTCCTAACTCCTTTCTTAGGGTATAAAATGGCTTACCGGTGGGTGGGTCCTCAGATCCATCATGGGACAAGACTCAAGCCTGAAACCACATCACTCTTTGACCGTCTGGACACTTGGACTTCTCTGTACTTTGCCTTTAACCAAGACTGCATCAAGGAAGACTCCTGCTGCTCCTGGTCTCACTGTTCTACAAGTCTTCTTAGTTGTCTGTGTCTGTGCTTCTTCCAGCATCTTCAACAGACCTGTGGGCATCAAGGACACCTAAAGTAATGTCCCTCGGAGTGAAATAGTCACTCCCTGCATCTGCAGGCACCGCAACAAAGCTGACCGGTCTGCTGCTCCTAACGACCCACGGACTTCGAAGGGCTCAGCAACACAGGTGGTGGTTCTGCAACACCCTCGATGCCTGACCTATCCTCTCAGCAAGTTTGAGACCAGTATACCTCGTCGGAACTGCTGGGACCGAACCCCTGTGCACAGCGTCGACTTGCCGTTGCCAAGACTTGTTGGCTCTTCACTCCAGAGGTCTTCGGGCTACAAGAAGTCCAGCCTCCAGCATCTCCTCGATGTCCCCAATTCTTCTGAGTCTCCTGGTACAAGTCCCTACTTCGGTCGTAGTTCCCATTCCACTTTCTTAATATATGGTTTTGGTTTCCCCCTGTAGACCACTGTGTATTTTGCTTACTTACCTATTTGCAATTGAAGTATTGTTGTGTAATTGGGTTAAAATCTCTCTGTAGGAGATATACCCATGTGTAAGTGAGTGTTATGTAATAAATAGACCTATTTTTATATATACACTGTGTTGTTCTTTTTCAGTTATCCTACACTACATGATTAATCTAGTAAAACAAGCGGCTTAACACTCCTTCGGGATAAACTTGAAAGCTGCTCTCTGCAGCTACCACTTCGAGAGCTTTCTAAGGTTGTCTAAGACCACTTACATCACCATAAGGGTTGTCTGGATTAGTGCAAGGTGCTTCATTTAAATAAGTGTGCACCATATACTGAGCCAGCTTCTTACAGTGACCTGCTTTGCAGCTGTCGTCGCCATAGCTCAACGTCAATTATACTGACATTGACCAGACTAAGCCTTCCAGAGCACATGGACCTCATTCAGATGTGGACAAAACCACTGACCGTGACTCAGATGTGCCTGTTAATAGCGATATGTCCTTCATCATGGTTGAGCTCAAGACGGGCTTCCAAGATATGGACTCTTGTTTTGATACCCTTGCCGGTCACATGGATACAATGGGGAGCAGCAGGAATGCGATTTCACGATGTGGAGGGGAGAATATCCGCACTGGAAGATGTTGCTACTACCTCGCAGAAAAGGATGGACAAGATGAAACGTTTTCTAAAACTAGTTGCGATCAAGAACGAGGACTTTTAAGCGAGGTCCCGTAGGAACAATAGCCGTATATCTGATATTGCGTAAACCACCAACAGGGGTCGCCCTGACACTTCTTATTGACCGCTTCAGGTTTTCTACCATCTTTGCTATGGAGTGGGCGCATTGCTCCCTGGGCCCTAGGCCCCCTGAGGGCACCCCACCCGCTACCTAATAGCACACTCCTCAACTACAAAGGCAGAGATGTCACCCTTTATCTTGCTCATGTAAGAGGCCCACTCCAATATCGGGGCACCGATATCTCCCTTTATCCTGATTTCACCCGAATGGTACAGGCGGCCCGCCGGAAGTTCAATGATGCTAAAAACTATCTTTGTAAACTTGGCCTTAGATACGCAATGCTTTATTCAGCCAGACTCGTGGTAGTATAATTGGAAAACTCCCATCTTTGATACACCTGTGCATGTGACAGCCTTTTGCAAAAAATTGCTATGTAAACTATCTCCTCCTAGGCCGACATCCCCAGAACACCAGTGCAAGTGCACCTCGATGTTCACTTTCGACTGAATACACTGGCTCGAAGTAACTGTTCTGATTTTATCTCTGAGCAGAACTTTCTGAATATTACTATTCTGTTCTCTATTTCTTGTATTGCTTATCATCTAACCTTGCTATTTGTACAAGTTCCTATTGTATATTTGCGGTTAATTATTATCTCCTTTGTATGCTTCCTTTCTAAATAGGCAGCTGCTTGCTGAGTTGTTACCACGCCCCCAAGGTGAACTCCAACTCTTTCAAAATGGGATTATTTTTTTTTGTTTCTCCTCCTTGGGATTCGCTGGATGTCTTACTATCTGGTGTGGGTGGGGTGCAGCGAGTCTAATTTTTTGTTTTTGTTTATGTTGAGTTGTCATTATATGTTTGTACGCTGTGACACATCACACACCTTATACATCATCGCCTCCTGCATGTCTATTCCTGCTCTCCCTCATTTGGTATGCCATCCCACGATATGACTAGGGCACTCGATTTCTCACTGATTTCATGGAACATACATGGAATAAACAACCCACGTAAAGGGAAGCTGGTACTGTCCTACTTGAATAGACACAGTATCAAGATTGCTTTTCTACAGGAGACACACCTCCCCTCCAGAACTGGCCATACGTATGCCAAGACATGGGGAACTCACCGTCACTTTTCCTGCTACTGCTCGTATTCCTGTGGCATCTGCATCCTTATCTATAAAAGTGCCCCCTTCATTGTCCATACCTGTCACTTAGATCTGAATAGGCGGTATGTTATCCTCCCAGGTACAATTGCAGACAAGCGTGTTGTATTTTCCAATGCTTATGCTCCAAATGTGGACAACCCCATCTTCTTTTAAGACCTTTTTGCTCTTATGGGTCGAGAGGACGTGGATCATGCGATACTGGGTTGTAACTTCAATATGCCACAATGTTTAAACGCTGACATCTGAAAGAGACTATTAGTTATAGATTCCTTTCCTTAGAATTACCCACAGGCGTCAGACTGGATCCGGAGAATTTTTCCCCAGCAGTACCCCTGCGCGTCGGTAGGTAGTGTCGGTCAACTCTGTGTTCGTCGTTGGCGACGTGAATTCCGGAATGACGTCGCGGTATCCACTTGGACGCCGCCTCTGCACGCTTACGTCCGTTCTTTCTTTTTCCGCACCAGCCAGCGCAGATCCGGAGAGAGCGGTACCCTTGGTCGATTTTTGACTAAAGCTTTTTCAACATCTTTTTCGAGTCGTTCGCCTCCTGGTGCAGGTATGGATGTCCCATCGGCATACCGGCTTCAAGCCTTGTTACTCCTGTCACAAATTTATGTCGGTCACGGACCCACACCTTGTGTGCCTCTGGTGTCTAGAGCATGACCACAACTCAAGGTTGTGCTCAAAATGTCGGGCCATCAACCCAAAGTCTTTGTAGGAGCGGTCCCGAAAGCTTTTGGAGGTCCGGCAGTCAGATCCTTGCCGCTCGAGGTCCCGGTCGAGAGGGAGGTAGCAGGACCGGTCGCGGAGCCACCACCATCATTCATCTTCGAAGTCTTCATCTGCAGGTAAGTTGAAGCCCTAGAAGAAGGAGAAGAAGCACTGTTGCTCTTTGCCTTTTCCCCGTCTGGCAGCTGGCGGGACGCGGAAGGTCATCGTCCTTCGTCTCCTCCCACAGAGCCTGCTGGGATGGCTCCGAGCCTCCCTCCCAACCCAGGAGCCGGAGCATCCCCTGTCCAGCTTTTTGCATTTTATGAAGCCCTCCACTCCATCTTCGGGCAACCTGACTCTGCCGGCGCGCCTTCGAGCCCCACAGACTCGGCTGGGGTTTCTAGGCCTTCAATGCCGGCGTCTCCGGTCCCGGCTCCGCAGGACCCCCAGGGATCCAGGCCTGGATCCGGATCGGCGCAGGTTGACCTCACAACCTCTCCCCCGGTGCCAATTCCTCTGGTGACGCCTCCGCTGCCAGGCGTGTCCCCGGCCGGTATCAACCCCGGCCTCCACCTCGACTTGGACACGTAGCCGGACTGGCATCGGTGGGTACTATTGTACCACTTTTCTACCCTGGCGTTCCTTTTCAGTCTTGAGTGGCAGCCAGAGGAGGGTGAGGAGGACTAGGAGGGGGTCTGTTGACACTCTGGCAGACCAGCTAGAAGAGCCAGACTGGAGAGAGGAGTTGGGTGAGGCCAGTGGTCTGGATGCATCACCAGAGATTGGTATGCTTTCTACCCCTACCGTGGCCACGGAGGAGGGAGCCTCCTACGCTGTGGTGTTACGTAGGGTGGCTGAGGCCTTGAGCTTCCTATGGTGGCACTCAGAAGTAACCTCCTGACTGAAGTGCTTCAGCCAGTAGCGGCGTCTTCGCAGCCCCTGCTGAAGTTTAATGAGGCCCTTACAGACATCCTGCTGGGCACTTGGTCCAAGCCCACCACAGGGTCTTCTGTGGATAGGATGATTGCCCGACGCCACCGCCCGGCACCGGGCGACCCAATTTTCCTCTCCCAACACCCTACCCCTGAGAGCTTGGTGGTCCAAGCCTCAACATCTAAAGGCACATTCCCTACTGCTCCCTGAGATAGCAAATCCAAGAAGCTGGACCATCTTGGGAAGAAAATGTTCGCTTCTGCCAGCTTAGGACTGCGGTCAGTAAACACTGCATGTCTCTTTGGCCGCTACAGCGACTCTGTGTGGAACACGGTTGCGCAAGAGCTGCCACAGTGCCTGGAGGAGACCCGGACTGTACTCTCCCCTGCGATCGCAGAGGGGGGAGATGCAGCAAAGTTCGCCATTCGATGTGGGCTGGATACTGCCGACTCGTTAGGTTGGACAATTTCTACGTCAGCCTGGCTGAGGTCCACTGGCTTTTCGGGGGGATTTCCAGTCTACCCTTTTGTGCATACCCTTTGATGGCCGTCGCCTGCTAGGCGACAAGGCGGACAGTGCGCTTGAGCGCTTCAAGGACTCTAGGGCTACGGCCAGATTCTTGTACCTCACTGCCACCTCTTGCCCCGTTCAGTCCGCCTTTCGCCCCTTTCGTGGCTACGGAAGAGGTGCCCCAGCACGTTACACCCAGGGCCACAGGCCGGCGCAAACTATGCAGCCTCTGCGTGGCCAGGGATGTGGGACCCACCGCCATGGTCTGAGGGCGGCCCACTCCACTAGTGCCCCCTCTGCATGAGCCTCAAAGCCTTCCTATTCTGACCTTTCAGGTCCACCAGCTGCCAGTGGGCGGCAGTATCGGCTATCACCTCCCCCACTGGTACAACGTTACGTCGGACAGGTGGGGATTGCAGCTAGTCAGATGGGGCTACTCCCTTCCCTTTGACACTACTCCTCCCTCCATGCCACCAACACTTCATTGCATGTCGGAGGATCACTTGGCCCTTCTCCATCAGGAAGTTACGGTTCTCTTGGCCAAGGGAGCTATCGAGCAAGTCCCTGTCCCAGAAGTAGGTCGTAGTTGTTATTCCCACTACTTCCTGGTACCCAAGAAGGACAAAGGCCTGCGATCTTGGATCTCATGGACGTCAACCGAGAAGTTCAAAATGTTGACATTGGTTCAGGTCCTGTCTGCCCTCGATACTGGAGACTGGATGGTACTGTTGGATTTGCAGGACGCTTATTTCCACATCTCCGTCTTGTCTGCCCACTGGCGTTCCTATGGTTCATGGTAGGCCACGAGCATTTCCAGTTTACCGTGCTCCACTTTGGCCATACCAGCTCCCCTCGGGTGTTCATGAAAGTGATGGCGGTAGTCGCAGCTCAGCTCTGCAGATTAGGGGTTCCAGTCTTCCACTATCTCGACGACTGGTTGTTGAAGGTGAGTTCGCACCAGGCTGTCGTCTCCCATCTCCAGACTACGGTGGACCTCCTGCACTCGCTGGGGTTCACTATCAACGTGCCGAAGTCACAGCTGATACCCTCTCAGAAGCTCCTTTTCATCAGGGCAGTTCTGGATACAGCGCAATTTTGGGCTTATCCTCCCGAGCAGCGGGTCCGGGATATTCGAGCGATGATACTGATTGTTGGACTTGGCCCTTTGTGCAGGGTCATCCCTGAAATTTTTACCTTCCTCCTGTATTTGTTCTGACCTGTTGTTGGCTGTTCTATGACTCTGGGCATTTTACCACTGCTGATCAGTGCTAAAGTGCATATGCTCTCCCTACTGTAAAATGTATATGTTGGTTGGATTCCATGATTGGCTTAATTGGTTTACTGTCAGATCCCAGTAAAGTGCACCAGGAGTGCCCAGGCCTTGTAAATACAAATGCTGCTGGTGGGCTTGTAGCACTGGTTGTGCCACCCACAGAAGCGGCCTAGTAAAATGTATCTAAGGTCTGCCATTGCAGAACCTGCGTGCAGTCTGGTACTGCCATGCTGACTGGGCAAGTGCACCCACTTGCCAGTCCCTAAACCTTCCCTTAACTTCATATTAGTCACCCCTATGGTAGGCCTAAGGGCAGGGTGCATTGTAAGCATAAGGTAGGACAAGCCCTGATGTGTGTGGCATGTCCTAATAGTGAATTACAGCCATTTTCGTTTTTCACTATTGCAAGCCTACCTGTTCCCATAGGCCAGAATGGGCTGTTAGAATTGTTACATCCTATGATCCTAACAGACCCAGAGAACATGGTAGAAAATTGAGTTTAGTATGCCTGAACTCAGAATAATAAAATACATCTTTTAGTAAAGTTTATTTTAATATTCTGTGTTTGCAAATTAGAAAGTTGGTATTTGCTTGCCTACCATTTCAGCCCGCCTCTGCTATGATCTGTATCTGCCTGTCTGGTTTGTGTGAGTGACAGGGTTGGGGAAACCCAGAGGGGCAGGGCTAGGTAGCCTGGTGGTGAATAGAGAGATTGACATCCAGATGGGTGGGAGGAGTGCACCTGGACTCTGAATAGGGCTGTGCTCTGCCACCACAATGCTGGCTTCACCTCCTGTGGAGCGGCTGATGTCTCTGCCCTGCACCCTGAATAGAAGGTCAGAGTCATGTCAACAAACTGCTCAGGAACTGGTTTGGACTGGGCAAAGGCCCCTCTACCCCAGAGGAACAAAGGAATTAGGGGTATAAGAATTGAGACCCTGCTCCCAAGAAATTAGATCCTGCTTGACAAGAAGAACCTCTGCCTGAGGAGAAGGAACCGGGAAAGCTGTAAGGAGGAGTACTGTCCCTGACCTGGGGGATTGGCCTGCAGTGGTTGCCTTGCTGCTGAAAGGAGAGGAGAAAGACTACAAAGACTTTATTTCAACTTGTGCTTAAAAGATCTCCAAGGGCTTGTGCTGAGCTTTCCCCCTGAACGAAATCCCAGGACCAGTGGACTTCACCCCCCAGCTCCCCAAAGTTCTTTGGAAGTGCCTGCTGCTGTTGTTGGGCCTTCTGAGGGACTGCGTGTCGGAAGGAGCTGGAAGCGTGACTCAAGAAGGAGAAGCTTGCCGCCGTCGGAACTGCTGTCGTCGCATCACGTAAAGGGTGTCGCCGCTGCAGCATCGCATCGAGCGGAAGCGTCTCGCATCATCCGAGAAGTGTCTCGCAACGCCGAAGAAGCGTGTCGCCATAGCAGCCATCGTAGCTGACGCCTTGCACCGCATCAAGAGAAGAGTCTTGCATCGAGGAAGAAGCGTGTCGCCGTCGCAGCCATCGTAGCTGTCGCATTGCACCGCATCAAGAAAAGCACCTCGCATCCACGGAGAAGCGTGCCGCCATCGGAGCTGCTGTCGTCGCTGCTGTCGTCGCATCGCGTAAAGGGGTGTTGCCGCTGCAACATCGCATCGAGCGGAAGCGTCTCGCAAACGTCGGAGAAGAGTGCCGCTGCCAAGGCCGCTGTCGTCGCATCTGGAAGATCTTCACGTCTTTATTTCTTTGCACCAAAAACTTCATCGCATCAGCATCGTTGCAACACTTTCGTTGCCCTGCGTGTCGCATCTAACGTACATTGACTTAAAGTGTCGCATTTAAGAACTTAAGAGAACTAAGCAAATTTCTACCGTCTAAAGTAACAGTATTGTGTATATCTGAAAGAAACACGTTAGTTAGATTCCTCACCTTAGAATATCCCCAGGCGTCAGACTGGATCCGGAAGATTTTTCGTCAGCAATACCCCTTGTGCGTCGCTAGGCGTCGTCTGCGGCTCCGCGTCCGTCGTCGGCGTCGTGCGCTGGAATGACGTCGTCGGAGTACTTAGACGCCGCCCTCGCGTGCTGACGTCAGTTCTTCTTTTTTCCGCGCCAGTAAGCGCCGATCCGGGAGAGCTACCCCATTAGTCAATTTTTGACTAACTTTTTTGACTCTTTTTGGTCATTTCTCGACTCTGGTGCCGGTAGGATGCCTGGTTTCAAGGCCTGCGACGACTGTCACCGACTGATGTCGGTGACCGATCAACACCGCCGGTGCCTGTACTGCTTGGGCCTCGGCCACGACGTGGCGTCGTGCTCCGATTGTATGGCCCTGACCTCGAAAGCTAGGCGGGAGCGGTCCCGCAAGCTTCTCGAGCTTCGCCACTCGGCTCCGCGCCTCTCTCGATCCCGGTCCAGAAGGAGGTCCAAGGATCGGTCGCGGAGCTGCACTCGACATCGCCACTCGTCTGGCTCGAAGTCTTCGGGTAAGTCGAGGCACTCCAAGAAGTCCAAGAGGCGACACCGCTCTTCGGACTCCCACGCCAGTCGCGCGACTCGGCTGAGGGTTCGGGTGGTTCCACCCCCGCGGCTCCGCAGGAGCCGCAGGCGCCGCTCAAGTCCCCATACCCGACGTTCCCTGGGACTGACGCGACGCCGGCGGAGGTCAGTGCCTTCCTCTCGGCCATGAGGAGCCTGGCCCCGCCGTCGACGCCCGCTGGCGCGCCTTCGGGCCCCGCGGACTCGACTGGGCGACCTCGCGTGCCGGCGGCTCCGGCCCCGGCGCCGTTGGAGGCTCCGGCCCGACGCCGCAGGTCCCCGAGGGGCCCGAGCCTGGGCCCCCATCGACGCCGGTCGACCTCGTTACTCCTCCTCCGCCGGCGCCGACACCGATACCACCCCCGACGCCGGCTCTGGTCGACGCCGATCCCCGGTTCAGTCCCTGTCCGGTCCCGACGCCGCATCCGACGCCGCTAGAGACACATATTGTCTATCGACCGGCTCCGATCATTCCTCCTGTTTACCAGGAATCGGATGACGGGGGCGACTGGGAGGGGTCTGATGACCCTATGGCCCTTCAGAGCTAACTTGCACAGGACTGGGCAGATGAACTGGGGGAGGCCAGTGGGTTGGATACCTCACCGGACACTGGATTCATCTCTCCTCCGACTGTGGCTTCGGAGGAGGTGCAGCTTTTTCTGTGGTGCTGCGCAAGGCGGACGAAGCCCTTGGGCTTGAGCTGACTGCCGTGGCTGTGAGGACTAACATCCTCACTGAGGTGCTTCAGTCTGCCGCATGCTCCACTGAGCCTCTGCTGCCATTCAATGAGGCCCTCACTGACGTTCTGCAGGGCACCTGGTCCAAGCCCTCCACAGTCCCTCCTGTGGATAGGAACGTTGCCAGGCGCCACCGCCCTGCTCCGGGCGACCCCAGTTTTCTGTCCCAACACCCCACCCCCGAGAGTCTGGTTATCCAGGCCTCTACCTCCCAATCCTCCTTCCCGTCCGCTCCTCCGGACCGGGATTCCAAGAGACTGGAACAGTTTGGTAAGAAGCTGTTCTCTTCGCTCAGTTTGGGCCTGCGGTCTTTGAACACCGCCTGTCTCTTGGACCGTTATTCCCACTCTCTGTGGGATGCGGTGGAGGACGTGCTGCCACTGTGCCCGGAGGAGGCCCGGGCGCGGCTTTCCTCGGCCCTGGCCGATGGGAGAGATGCAGCGCGCCATGCAATCCGATGTGGGCTTGACACTACGGACTCGCTGGGTAGGGCGATTTCTACCACGGTGGCGCTTCGACGTCACGCCTGGCTGCGGTCCACGTCTTTTTCAGGGGATGTCCAGAGCACCTTCATGGACATGCCTTTTGATGGCGCTCGCCTTTTTGGTGAGAAAGCGGACAGTGCGCTGGCTCGCTTCAAGGACTCCCGGGCTACGGCCACGTCCTTGGGCCTCTCGGCCCCGCGGCCACAAACTTCTGCTTTTTGCTCCTTTCGTGGCCAAGGAAGGGGCACCTCCTCACGTCCCCCTAGCCACCGGCCGCAGAACCAGCCTGCACGCGGTCGCGGACGTGGTTTCTGCCGAGGCAGTACTGGAGGACAACGCGGTCAGTCCACATCCACCCCGGCAGCATCCGCCTCAAAGCCTTCCTAGTCCGAGCTTTCAGGCCCATTCCTCGCCAGTGGGAGGCCGGGTTCGCCATCACCTGCTCCACTGGCGTACCATTACTTCGGACAGGTGGGTGCTGCAAATCGTCCGAAGGGGCTACTCCCTCCCCTTCAAGACGACCCCTCCAGCCATGCCACCGCAGCACCACCGTATCTCGGAGGATCATTTGAATCTTCTGCAAGAGGAAGTTTCGGCCCTCTTGGCCAAAGAGGCCGTCGAGCGCGTTCCGAGCCCAGAAGTAGGTTGTGGTTGTTATTCCCACTACTTTCTGGTTCCCAAGAAGGGCAAAGGGGGCCTACGCCCTATCTTGGACCTCCGGAACGTCAATGCCTTCCTCCGGAGGGAACGGTTCAAAATGTTAACTTTGGCTCAGGTTCTAGCTGCCCTCGACCCTGGAGACTGGATGGTAGCGTTGGACTTGCAGGACGCATATTTCCACATCCCCGTCCTGCCGGCCCACCGGCGTTACCTGCGGTTCACGGTGGGTCAGGAGCACTTTCAGTTCACCGTGCTCCCCTTCGGCCTTACCAGTGCCCCTCGGGTGTTCACAAAAGTGATGGCGTGGTCGCGGCTCATCTGCGCAGATCAGGGGTTCCAGTCTTCCCCTATCTCGACGACTTGTTGTTGAAGGCGGGCTCGCCCCAGGCAGTTGTCTCCCACCTCCAGACTACGGCGGATCTCCTGCATTTGCTGGGGTTTTCCATCAACGTACCGAAGTCACACCTGAGCCCCTCTCAGAAGCTCCTCTTCATCGGAGCGGTTCTCGATTCGGCGCAGTTCCGGGTTCATCCCCCGGAACAGCGGGTCCGGGATATACAGGCCCTGATTCCCATCTTTCGGCCTCTATCCTGGGTTTCGTTCAGGCTAGTGTTGCGGCTTCTGGGGCTGATGGCCTCCTGCATCCTACTAGTGCATCACGCCAGGCGGCGCATGCGGGCTCTGCAGTGGGACCTGAAGTTTCAGTGGGCCCAGCATCACGGCAACCTGTCTGACCATGTCTTGATCTCGGAGGGCACTGCACAGCAGTTGCAGTGGTGGCTCACGGACCGCGATTGGGTCACGGGCAAGAGCCTCTCCCTACCCCTACCGGAGCATGTCGTAGTGACGGATGCGTCCCTCCTGGGATGGGGTGGCCATATGGGAGAGGCGGAGATCAGAGGCCTCTGGTCTCCGGCGGAGTCTCGCCTCCACATCAATTTGTTGGAGCTGAGAGCGATCTGACTTGCACTGAAAGCCTTCCTTCCCTCTGTCCGGGGAAGTGTTGTGCAGGTGTTCACGGACAACACCACCGCCATGTGGTATTGCAACAAACAGGGCGGGGTGGGGTCGTGGACCCTTTGTCAGGAGGCTCTGCGCCTCTGGACATGGCTGGAACACCAGGGCATCACCCTGATGGTTCAACATCTGGCGGGCTCTCTGAACGCCAGAGCAGACGAACTCAGCCGCCGGTGCATGATGGATCACGAATGGCGTCTGAACTCCGAGGTTGCGCAAGGTCTCTTTCAGCAGTGGGGAGAGCCTTGGTTAGATCTATTCGCCACCGACGAGAACGCGCAATGTCAGCAGTTCTGCGCGTTGGAATTTCCAAGGCAGCACTCGCTCGGCGACGCTTTTCGTCGCGAGTGGAGTTGCGGTCTGTTGTACGCCTTTCCGCCTATACCACTTCTGCCCAGAGTGCTGAAGAAGATCAGGCGCGACCGGGCCCAAGTCATCTTGGTGGCTCCGGATTGGGCACGAAGGTACTGGAATCCCGAGCTACTCAGTATGTTGACCGATCCTCCGATACGTCTGCCCCTTCGGGAGGATCTTCTGTCGCAGCAGCAGGGGACTGTCCTCCACCCGAACCTGTCCAGCCTCCACCTCCATGCGTGGAGATTGAGCGGCGGCAGTTGATGCCATTTGACTTGCCTCCTGAAGTCTGTGATATCATTCTGGCAGCCAGGCGTCCCTCCACAAAGACGGTATACGCCTGCCGGTGGAACAAATTTGTGGCATGGTGCACAGCAAAGGCTGTGGATCCCCTTTCCGCCCCTCTTTCTGAGGTTCTCCTCTTTCTTCTTTCTTTGGCCCGGCAGGGCTCTGCCCTGGGCACCTTGAAAGGTTATCTTCCTGCCCTCTCTGCCTTCTTACGGCTTCCTGATCAGCCCTCTCTTTTCAAGTCCCCTGTAGTGTCACGCTTTCTTAAAGGCATTACTCACACATTCACTCCTGTCCCTTTCGTAATGCCTCAGTGGAACTTGAATCTTGTCTTAACATTCCTGATATGTGCTCCCTTTGAGCCTCTTCACAATTGTCCTCTTCGTCTTCTAACTCTTAAGACTGCTTTCCTGGTAGCCATCACCTCGGCTAGACGGGTGAGTGAGCTCCAGGCTCTATCGTCCAAGCCTCCTTTTCTATCTGTTCATCCGGACAAGGTTGTCCTTCGGCCCCGTCCTTCCTTTCTACCGAAAGTGGTGACCCCCTTTAATCTTGGGCAATCTGTCACCTTGCCCACCTTCTTTCCGCCTCCGCATCCTTCCAAAGAGGAAGAGCGGCTCCACCGTCTGGACCCAAAACGTGCGCTCTCCTTTTATTTGGACCGCTCAAAACAGTTCCGAGTGGACGACCAGCTTTTCGTTGGCTACGTGGGTGCAAAGAAGGGAAAAGCTGTGCACAAACGGACCATCTCCCGGTTGGTCGTTTTGTGTATAAAAATCTGTTATTCCTTGGCGAAAAAGGACCCTCCTGTTGGGCTGCGAGCCCATTCTACTCGGGCCACAGCGGCTACTACTGCTTTGGGACGGGGAGTCCCTTTGCAGGACATCTGTCAGGCGGCGACGTGGGCTTCGCTGCACACGTTTGCCAGGCACTATTGCCTAGACAGCCAAGTCCGGAGGGATGGCTTCTTTGGCCGTTCTGTCCTCCAGGACTTTCTGGTGTGATCTTGGTTTGCAGACCCACCACCGGGGTTGGTATTGCTTGGGTATCTATTCTAAGGTGAGGAATCTAACTAACGTGTTTCTTTCAGATGAACAAGTTACTTACCTTCGGTAACGATGTATCTGTAAGAAACATTAGGTAGTTAGATTCCTCACCGACCCACCCATCCTCCCCGTTCTGCGAACTGACATCTAGGGTTAAGGCTATCCCTTTCAGGGCCCTAGAATTTTTTGGCACCAGTGTCGGTCTCTTGCATGGCTCTGCGTTCCTGGCGCGGAGGGCTATGTACAAGAACTGACGTCAGCGCGCGAGGGCGGAGTCTAAGTACTCGGACGACGTCATTTCGGCGCACGACGACGGATGCGGAGCCGCAGACGACGCCTAGCGACGCGCAAGGGGTATTGCTGACGAAAAATATTCCGGATCCAGTCAGACGCCTGGGGATATTCGAAGGTGAGGAATCTAACTAACTAATGTTTCTTACAGATACATCGTTACCGAAGGTAAGTAACTTGTTCTTTTGTCGTTTAATGGTCTTGTGGTAACTCTATATAAAGAATCCTTATTTTTAATATAAAAACCTGTGTGGTGTCCATTTGTAGTGTTGTCACTTGGTTACTGTATGTGTTCACAAATGCTTAACCTATAACGCTCTGAGATAAGCCTTGTCTGCTCGCGCCAAGCTACCTAGAGGGTAAGCAGGGGTTATTTTAGGAGTGTAACCCCTTACCCTGACTAGAGGAAAGGTTCCCTGCTTGTCACAAGTACCTATCTGTGCCAACCAGAGAACCCGGATTCTAACACCGATGTTTCAGCCTCTATCCCGGATTTCGGTGAGAATGACCCTGAGGCTTCTGGGCCTCATGGCCTCCTGCGCTCTGCTGGTGGATCATACCAGGTGGCATATGCGGGCTCTGCAGTGGGACCTGAAGTTGCAATGGGCACAGCATCAGCGGAATCATTCGGTTTGCATCCAGATCACGGAGGGCACTGCACTCCAATTGTAGTGGTGGCTAGCGAACCAGGATTGGGTCGACAGCAGATCCTTCTCCCTTCTCCAACCAGAGTTTACAGTGGTGACAGATGCGTCACTCCTGGGATGGGGGGGCCACATGGGGGAGGCGTAGATTAGAAACCTCTGGTCTCTGGCAGAGTCTGGGCTCCTCATCAACCCCCTGCAGCTCCGGGCGCTTTGTCTTGAACTGAAGGCATACCTTCACGGACAACACCACCGCCATGTTGTACTACAACAAACAGGGCGGGGTGGGGTCGTGGACCAATGTCAGGAAGCTCTTCGCCTTTGGAAGTGGCTGGAACATCAGGGGGTATCCCTGTTGCTTTAACCCCTGGCAAGTTCTCTGAATGACTGGGAGAACAAACTCATCCGCAGGTGCATGATGCATCATGAATGGCGTCTTCACTTGGTAGTGGTGCAAGGTCTCTTTCAGCAGTGGCGAGAGACCTAGTTAGATCTGATCGCCACCGAAGAGAACGCGCAATGTCGGCAGTTCCGTGCCTTGAAATTTCCAAAATGTCTCTCGCTCGGCAATGCTTTTCGTCGCAAGTGGAATTGCAGTCTTCTGTACACCTTTCCGCCTATACCACTTCTACCCAGAGTGCTGAAGAAGATCAAGCGCGACCGGACCCAAGTCATTCTTGTGGCTCCCGATTGGGCACAAAGAGTCTGGTATCCGGAACTCTTTAACATGGCCATTGATCTTCAGATCAGACTGCCTCTTTGGGAAGATCTTCTGTCGCAGCAGTAGGGGACTGTTCTGCACCCGAACCTGTCCAGCCTCCACCTCCTTGCGTGAAGATTGAGCGATGACAGTTGACAGCTTTGGACCTTCCTCTCAAAGTCTGTAATGTTATCTTGGCAGCCAGGCGTCCCTCCACCAAAACGGTATACGCCTGTAGATAGAACAAATTTATGGCATGGTGAACAGCAAAGGCTGTGGATCCCCTTTCTGCCCCTCTTTCAGAGGTTCTCCTCTTCATTATTTCCTTGACCCAGCAGGGCTCTGCTCTGGGCATTCTTAAAGGCTATCTTTCGGCCATTTCGCCTTTCTTCGCCTTCCTGATCAGCCTTCTCTTTTCAAGTCCCCTACTGTAAATAGATTTCTTAAGGGCATTACTCACCTTTTTATTCCTTTTGCTTTTGTAATGCCTCAGTGGGAATTGAATCTTGTCTTGACTTACCTTATGTATTCTCCTTTCGAGCTGCTACAGAATTGTCCTCTCAGACTCTTGACTCTAAAGACTGCTTTTCTGGTTGCCATCACCTCTGCTTGCAGGGTGAGTGAGCTTCAGGCTCTGTCTTCTAAGCCTCCTTACCTTGCTGTCCATCCCGACAAGGTTGTCCTCTGAACTAGACCTTCTTTTCTTCCCAAAGTGGCTACCTCTTTCCACATAGGACAGACCATCACTTTCCCCTCCTTCTTCCCGCCCCCGCTTCCTTCCAAGGAGTAGAGACTCCACAGTCTGGATCCAAAATGTGCGTTATCATTTTATCTGGATCACATAAAACAATTCCGGGTGGTCGTTCAACTCGTCGTTGACTGTGGGCACCAAGAAAGGTCGGGCCGTTCAAAAACAGACCATCTCTCGATGGGTCGTCCTTTGCATTAAAAATGTGCTATTCCTTAGTGAAAAAAGAGCCTCCGGTAGGACTGCGCGCCCATTTCACCATGGCAACGGCAGGCTCTACTGCTTTGGGACGCGGAGTCCCCCTCAGTGACATCTGCCAGGAAGCCACGTGGGCATTACTGCACACGTTCAGTAAACACTACTGCCTGGATAGCCAAGTCCGTAGAGATGGCTTCCTTGGCCGTTCGGTTCTTTAGGACTTTCTAGTGTGATAATGGTTCGCAGACCCACCTCCGTGGTTAGTATTTCTGGGGTATCTAGTCTAAGGGAAGGAATCTGTAACTAATAGTCTCTTTCAGATGAAAAAGTTATATCTGTAAGAGACCTATATTAGTTATAGATTCCTTACCGCCCCACCCATCCTCTCCGTTCTGTGAACTGACTTCTAGAGTAAGGGACTCCCTTTCAGGGCCCTAGTTTTGTGCTCCAGTGGTTAGTGTCATAAATGGCTCTGACCGTCTGGCGTGGAATGTAGTGTAAAAGAACTGACGTCAGCGCACAGGGGCGGCGTCTAAGTAGATACCGCGAAGTCACACGGGCATTCACGACGCCAACGACGAACGTGGAGTCGGCCGACGCCACCTAGTGACGCGCGGGGTTACTGCTGAGAAAATATTCACCGCATCCAGTCTGACGCCAGGGGGTAATTCTAAGGTTAGGAATTTATAACAAATATATATCTCTTATGGATATATCATTACTGAAGGTAAGTAACTTGTTCTCCACCAGCATCCAGCCTACCAAAAACCTCTGCGCTAGGGAGGTACTTAGACACATCGTTGATACGTCCGCGCTGCGAGATGCTTAGTGCACTCAGTATTCGTCCATCCTGGGAATACATTCTTCTATGCCTCTCACTCTGTCTGGACGAGACTAGACTACTGGTTCTTCTTGCCTAATGTCTATTTGTGGGCATCTGAGATCACTGTCCTCCCGCGGACATTGTCTGACCACAGCCCTATCCTTGTTCAACTGCAGATTTCCGATGGCTGCGGTCTGGAGTGCACCTGGTGGTTCCATAGTGGAGTCCTTCATGACCTGGTGTTCCGTCGTGAGGTTCTTGCATCCGTAAACAAGTAACACATTGAACACTGGAACGATCTTTTTGCAGTCCACCCTTTGGGAGGCCTTTGAGGCCTATATTCATGGGGCATGTATCTCCAAACAAACAGGTATCCTTCATGATATCCGTACTCAACTACAATACGTCGAAGCAGAGTTGCAAGACATCAACCGTGCTGTTGTGGCTGATGGTGGTTCTCATCTACATCGCCGTTCTGTATTGTTGGCGGAGTTCCAGGATCTTGCTGAGAGAGAATTTACTTATTTTGGGCAGTACGTTCCAGCCTTTCGCTACGGTGAGGGGGAGCGCCCTGGTCGTACCCTCGCACGGCTGTTGCACCCAATCTGCATACATAACTATGTCACAGAACTGTGGACGAACTCTGCAGCATGAATTATGTGCGGTGAGGAAATACTAGATGAGTTTCAACAGTATTATCTATGGCTCTATACCTCCCGTCTACTGGACATTCCATCTGAGATTTCTTCCTATTTGGAGTAGGTTGCAATGGTCTGGCTAACAGATGGTCAGCAACAGTTACTTAGTGAACCAATTACTTTGGAAGAAGTGACCCAGGCTATTGATGCACTTTATGTTCTAAGGCACCGGGCTTGGATGGTTTAACAGGGTCCCTTTATGATGCCTTCAAGCAGCAGTTGGCTCCCCACCTTTTGGCACTGTATAAATAATCCTTGACCACTGGTGCTTTACATCCCTCGCTGTGTGAGGCTGCTCTTACCCTTTTGTTAAAGCCTGGCAAAGATCTTTGCCTGTGTGCTTCCTATAGACCCCTTTCTTTGCTGATCCTTGACCATAAAATCGTAGCTAAAGTCCTTGCTACGAGATTGTCGTTACAGATGGAGCATATCATTGCACCTGTTCAATCTGGATTTTTTTACTCACTGGTCCTCTTCTTTTTATTTACGTACCATTTTTGCAGTACTCAATAAGGTATCCCCAGTCACCTTGTTGAATGCTGAGAAAACATTTACTCTTTTGAGTGGCCCTTCGTGAAAGCGGTTCTAGGTAAACTTGGCATCCCTCCTTATTTCATATCTTTGATAATGCTTTTGTATTCTCATCCGGTTGCCCATATCTGAATCAATGGTTCACTCACTGTGGCATTTCCTATAATGTGAGGGGTTGCCCCCTGCCTCCCCTTCTTTTCATTATTGTAATGAACCCTTTGGTCTGTTACTTACAGGACCGCCATGCGCACTGTGAACTGCAGCTCACTCATGGTCCTTTATTGCTTTCTTTATATACTGATGATATTTTGTTATTTATTTGCCACCCAGCAGATAACCTCTCCCCTCTTATGCAGGAGATTATTTGATATAGAAATCTTTCCAGGCTACAAATCAACTGGGCCAAGTCAGAACTTTTCCCACTAACTGACTGCTCATCCTCCTACTGCAGAATATCCCTTCAAAGGGGCTGCGAATTGCACTAGATACCTTGGTATCCTACTCCACAGAGAAAAGGATCCAATTATACAGCTCAACTACGGCCCAGCATTCGCTGACCTGGTGACCCAGGTGGACTGCTGGCTCAGGCTGCCTCTCTCTATGGCTGGGCGAGTGTCCATTATTAAAATGGTTGTTGTTCCCCATTTCTTATACCTCTTTTTAAATATTCTCATCCCTCTATCACAGGCTTTCTTTTTCTTAATGCGCTGCCTCCTCTTGCATCTGCTGTGGGCCGGTGGTCTTCCTTGTGTCTGTTGGGATACATTCACTCTCTCATATGATCAAGGTGGCCTCGAGGTCCCCGATCTTTAATTATACTATCTTGCAGCCCAGTTTCAATACACGCATCATCTGTACCATTCGGATGCTTGTATCCCATACCAGAAACCTGAGCGGGATCAACTGGATGGCATCATGCACGCTAATATATTGCCGAAGGGCATCCCATTGGACGCAGCAAATGTGCAGACCGTATCCACGACCTTTTGGGCATGGCGAAGGCTGACACAGATGCTGGGCCGTGGTCTCCTTTTCTCCGCTGCCCTCCCACCACATGATAATCCGGGTCTTCTGCTCACTCTAGAAAAATTTGTGCAATGTACTCTCCAGCATCATAATCTATCCACTATGGGAAATCTTTTTTCTGATGACCATTTTATACAGCCATCGGTTCAACCTCATCTACACGATGTGTCCTATATGGACCTCTTCATTTTCCAGAGACTACATAATACTCTGCGATCACTTCTCCCCTCATATCCATTACCCTCTGAGGACTTCCCTCCCTTGACACTTGTAATATCTGACGTGAATGGTGACCGTATGAGCTGTAAACTGTACCGCCTGTGTCTTACAGTGAAACCTGTTTCTATTATATGTATACGGGGGTGGGTATGGATGGAGGAACTGGGAATTTCCCTTACAGACAAGATATGGTCATATTGTTGCTCACAAATTCAGCACACCTTGATTAACCATAAGCAATAAACTCCTGTATTTTAAATTCCTCCACCGTGTTTATTTATCTCCATCCAACATTGTTAAATTTGACCCTACTAGATCCGACCACTGTCCCAAATGTCATTCTCCGGGAGCAGACTGACTTTTCGCACCTCACATGGACTTCTACAGAGATCTCCGCTTACCGGACCTCTGTTTTCTCCCATGTCTCAGGAATGACAGACAAAATGCTTTCACCAGATCCGCTACTTGCACTCCTGGGATACACTGGGGACCTACCATGTTCCACACGTAGGCTCTTTCATTGGCTTTATTGTTGGCTAAAAGGGAGATATCCATATTCTGGATGGCTTATGAGTGTCAGAACGCGACAAAGTTAGTAATGATTATGCCCTACTTCAACCACATACTTCTGATGGATACATCTGCCAGTGGATTCCTCACCTTGTGAATATCCCCTGCGCCAGCATTCCACGGAACTTTTCTTCCCCAGCATTCCACGTCGACGTGGGCGACGTCACAATACATCGGCTCCGCACGCGACTCCGTACGACGTCATCGGAGCCATAAGAAGCCCACGTCGGCGTGGTGACGTCAGTTCCCTTTTTTCCGCGCCGTCGACGCGCAACGGTTTTTTCCCAGTGCTCTCTAGATACTTTGTAATCTAGTGGTGTATTCTTGTTAAAATCGGAATGTCTTCGACGAGGAAGTCGGGCTTTAAGCCCTGTAGGGAGTGCGGAGGCCTGATGTCCATGACGGATCCGCATCAGAATTGTTTATGGTGTCTCTCTTCTGATCATGATGTGGATGAGTGCGGGTGCTGTAGGAGCATGAATCCTAAAGCACTGAAGGAGAGGAAGACCAAACTCTTCATGAAGAAGATCGGTGAGGAGAAGAGAGGGAGGAAAAAGGAGAAGTCCAGGCGGGAGTCTTCGACTTCGAGGTCGTCGAAGTCGAAGAAGCACCATAAGAAGAGGAAGCATTCTTCTCGGCGTCGGTCCTCGAAGTCTAAGAGGTCGAGGTCGGCTTCGCCTCGTCGACGTCAGAGCAAGATCTTGTCTCCTTCGCCTTCTCCGGATAAGTCTTCGAAGTCTCCCTCTCCGAAGCGGACTCCGGCTCGTTCCCCGACGCCGTCTCCGGCGCCGTCCAAGGCTTCGACTCCTGGTCGGGTGGAATCTGATGTGGAGCAGGAGCAGGAAGAGTCTGTCCCGGTGCCTGATGACTCCGTGGTTCCGGTGGAGGATTCGGAGGAGCCGACGCCGGTGGCTCCACAGGAGGATACAGGGGCAGTTCCTTATCCCCAGTTCCCGGCTCCAGGTACGGATCCTTCGGGGTTTCTGAATGCCATGTATGGCATTTTTCAGAGAGCATCCTTCCCATCCGGAGCACCAGCAGGTCCCGTGGGTCCGATGGCGTTTTCTCTGGGAGTGCCGCAGCAATATGCTCAGGCTCCTTTTATGCCTTTTATGCCGATGGCGCCTTCTTGGCAGTTTCCGGCGCCGGTTGGGAATCCGGCTCGACCTCGGATGGATGGTCAATCTTCGGAGCCTTCTTTGACGCCGAGGCCGACTCCTTCGACGCCGCATCCGGCGCCGCCGACTCCACCTGTAGCGCCTCCGACGCCGATGCCTTTGGCTCCACCGACGCCGCGTACGACGTCGACGACGCCGGCTCCCCGGAATCGATCGAGGCGTGAAGCCCAAAGGGTTTTGGAGGAGGAAAGATTTCGTGCTGAGGTGGAAGAAGGTGAGGTCGACTCTTCTTCGGACGAGTTTGGAGGTATAGAGGTGGCAAGTGGTTTGGATACCACCCCGGAGTGGGAGCATGCTTCTGCAAGGTCTTCTCCACCACAGGAATTGGCGCCCTACCATGTTGTGATCAAGAAGGCCGCGGAGTTGTTAGATCTGCAGCTGCCCTCTGTGGAATACAAGTCCAATCTGCTCACAGAGGTGTTGCACTCCCCGACGTCGGCTTCTGAGCCTTTGCTACCTTTCAATGAGGCTCTCTTGGAACCAGTATTGGAGGTGTGGAAGAAGCCTCTGTCAGCTCCAGCAGTTTGCAGGCAGGTGGCAAGGAGATACAGGGTTGCGCCAGGAGACCCGGATTTTTTATCCACGCATCCTTCTCCGGAGAGCCTAGTGGTGCAGGCTTCATGTTCTAAACATGCTTCGGGTGCTTTCCCCCAATCTCCTGCTGATAGGGAGTCGAAGAAAGTTGATCAGGCGGCCAAAAAGTCTTTCTCCTCAGGAAGTATGGCATTGAAGTCATCAAATGCTACGTGCTTGCTGGGGCGTTATGTTCATGCCCTGATGGACTCTATAAAGACTCTGGCCCCTAAGTTACCTGAGGGGGATAAGTCGTCCTTCATGGAGGTTGTGGCGGACACTCAGGCAGCTGCCAGGCAGGTGATCCAGTCTGGGCTGGATACGGCGGACTCTGTGGCGAGAATTATGGGGTCGTCCATTGCCGCAAGGAGACAAGCTTGGCTCCGTTCCTCAGGGTTTTCTGCGGATGTCCAGGCCACGCTGGTGGATCTGCCCTTTGATGGACAAAAGTTGTTTGGGGAGAAGGCAGATTCTGCTCTTCAACGTTTTAAGGACAGTAGGTTAACGGCGAAGTCCTTGGGTCTGCAGGTTCCTGTGAGAGGTTCAACTTTCCGTAAGGTTAGGGGATTCGGAAGGTCATCCTTTCGCTCCTTCCGACAGCCACAACAACAGCAGCAACAACAGCAGCAGAATCCCCTCTATCGCTCCTATAGAGGGAAGCAAAGGGGTCGGAGAGGTTCTGGTCGTAACCCCTCTTCTTCCTCCTCCTCCTCTGCTCCAAATGAGGCTTCAGGGAAGCAGCCCTAGATCCCCCATCCCGGATCATGTAAGACCTGTGGGGGGTCGGGTGTCCTACTTTCTACGGGGTTGGAAATCTGTTACAACCGACCTTTGGGTTTTGAACCTCGTAGAGACTGGGTACGCCCTTCCCTTTCGGGAGTTTCCTCCCCCTTACCCTCCTTGCCAAGGTTATTGCTCGGAGGACCACCTGCTTCTCCTGCAGAAAGAAGTTCTGGCCTTGTTTCAGAAGGGCGCAATAGAGGTGGTTCCGGAGCAGGAAAGGGGTCAGGGATGCTACTCCCGGTATTTCCTGATCCCCAAGAAGGACGGCAGATTGCGTCCGATTCTGGACCTCAGAATCTTGAATTTTTACCTGAAACAGGAGAAGTTCAAGATGCTGACCCTTGCGCAGGTTCTTCAAGCGTTGCAGCAAGGAGACTGGATGGTGTCGCTCGACTTGCAGGACGCGTACTTCCATGTCCCAATCCTGAAGTCGCACAGGAAGTATCTCCGTTTTACGGTTGGGTCGCAACATTATCAGTTTGCGGTCCTCCCGTTTGGTCTTACTACTGCACCTCGAGTCTTCACAAAGGTGATGGCAGTGGTGGCTGCTCATCTCAGGAGGTCGGGGATTCCGGTTTTCCCCTACCTGGACGACTGGCTTCTGAAGGCAGAGTCCCCGGAGATGGTGCAGCGTCATCTGCAGGTGACAACTCAGCTGTTATTCGACTTGGGTTTTTCGATCAATGTGCCCAAGTCTCACCTGGTGCCCTCTCAACGCAACCTGTTTATAGGGGCAGTACTGGACACTACTGTGTGTCGGGCATTCCCTCCTCCTCAAAGGATTCTCGACATTCAGGAGATGGTCCCTTTATTCCACAGTGGAGCGGTTGTTCCAGTTCTGAAGGTCCTTCGCCTGCTCGGTCTGTTCGCTTCCTGCATTCTGTTGGTCAACCATGCACGCTGGCACATGAGGGCGCTCCAGTGGTGCCTCCGCAAGCAGTGGTATCAGCACAACGGGGATCTCGGGGAGTCGATCAAGATCTCCGGAGAAGCTGCAGCGGATCTGTCTTGGTGGAGCGTGGAGGGCAATCTGTCCCAAGGAAAGCCTTTCCATCTACCTCCATCGGTGGCCACAGTGATAACGGATGCCTCCACCCTAGGGTGGGGAGCTCATCTGGGGGATCTGGAGATCAAGGGTCTTTGGTCTCCAGAGGAAAGGTTGTTTCATATCAACCTTCTGGAGTTGCGGGCGATTCGTTTGGCACTCAAGGCCTTTCTCCCTTCCCTTCGCGGTCGGTCAGTTCAAGTTCTGACGGACAACACGACCGCGATGTGGTATATAAACAAACAGGGAGGAGTAGGGTCTCTTTGTCTCTGCAGAGAGGCCCTGCGGCTGTGGTCCTGGGCTCAGGACCATCAGATTTGTCTGATGGCAAATCATCTGGCCGGGGTGCTGAATGTGCGTGCGGACAGTCTCAGTCGGCAGTTCTCCGCCGACCACGAGTGGAGGCTCCATCCGGAGGTGGTTCGTCACGTCTTTCGGACGTGGGGGACTCCTCGGGTGGACCTGTTTGCCACCCGAGAGAACGCGCACTGCCCGTCATTCTGCAGTCTCCAGTTTCCGATGCAGGGGGCGTTGGGGGACGCGTTTCAGTTGAGTTGGGGTTCACGACTCCTTTACGCGTTTCCTCCCATACCCTTGATTCCTCGGGTTCTGAGGAAAATTCGCCAAGACCGGGCCCAAGTCATTTTGGTCGCCCCGGACTGGCCAAGAAGGGTGTGGTACACAGATCTTCTCCACCTCTCCTCGTGCCCTCCGCTCCGTCTCCCTCTGAGGGCAGACCTCCTCTCGCAGTCGGAGGGGCAGGTTCTACACCCCCACCTCCAGAGCTTACACCTTCATGCCTGGAGATTGAACGGGGCAACCTGAGTTCCTTCTCTCTCCCACCTGATGTGGTGGACGTTATTTTATCGGCCAGGCGACACTCCACCAAGTCCATATACTCCTACAGGTGGTCTAAGTTTGTAAAGTGGTGTGGAGAGAGATCCATTGACCCTTTAAAGGCTCATCTTTCTGATGTGCTTCAGTTTGCTCTTTCCTTGGCTCAGCAGGGCTGTGCTGTGGCCACGGTCAAGGGCTACCTTTCGGCCTTATCGGCATTTCTGTGCCTTCCAGATCAACCTTCGTTATTTAAATCTCCGGTTGTTCTGAGGTTCATCAAGGGCCTTACAAACATGTTTCCTCCTACTCCATTTGTAATGCCTCAGTGGGACCTTAATCTTGTCTTAACCTTTTTAATGGGGTCCCCATTTGAGCCTCTTCATAATTGTCCTTTGAGGCTGTTGTCCTTTAAGGTGGTTTTTCTTGTAGCCATAACCTCGGCAAGGAGGGTAAGTGAGCTTCAAGCTCTTAGTTCCAAACCTCCTTTTCTTACCTTACATGCTGAAAGGATGGTTCTCAGGACCAGGGCTGCTTTCCTGCCAAAAGTTGTTACTCCTTTCCATTTGGGGCAGTCTATTACCCTCCCTGTTTTTTATCCACCCCCTCATCCTTCCAAAGAGGAAGAAAGACTCCATCGCCTTGACCCGAAGAGGGCTATGAGTTTTTATTTGGACAGGACCAAGGACTTTCGTGTTGATGACCAGCTTTTTATTGGCTACGTTGGTCGTTCTAAAGGTAAAGCGGTGCACAAGCGCACGCTGTCAAGATGGATAATACTGACCATCAAGATCTGCTACGCCCTGGCTGGTAAGACTCCTCCTGAGGGTATTCGTGCTCACTCTACTAGAGCTAAGTCTTCAACATCTGCTCTGGCCCGGGGTGTTCCTGTGGCAGATATTTGTAAGGCCGCGACTTGGGCCTCCCTCCATACTTTCGCAAAGCATTATTGCTTGGACTCTGAGATGAGGAGGGAGGGCCACTTCGCGCGCTCTGTCTTGCAAGACTTTCTGGTATAGGAAGGTGGACACCCTCCTCCGGGAGTGGGGACTGCTGTGGGAATCTATTCACAAGGTGAGGAATCCACTGGCAGATGTATCCATCAGAAGAACAAGTTACTTACCTTCGGTAACGCTTTTTCTGGTGGATACAGTATCTGCCTGTGGATTCCTCACCAACCCACCCGCCTCCCCGTTGTCCACCTTTTGTATACCATGAAATTAGTCTTGTTTGAAATGCTTATATTTTCTCTTGTACATTTGTAGGTAATGCTTGTTTGATTAGCATTCCCTTGTTTTGTATGCTATGTATATGTATTGGTTTTCTATATACTGTGTATACTTGGGTTTGTCGTTGGTTCACCTGTTCGCCTCGAAGGCACGGAAAAAATGGGTGGAACTGACGTCACCACGCCGACGTGGGCTTCTTATGGCTCCGATGACGTCGTACGGAGTCGCGTGCGGAGCCGATGTATTGTGACGTCGCCCACGTCGACGTGGAATGCTGGGGAAGAAAAGTTCCGTGGAATGCTGGCGCAGGGGATATTCACAAGGTGAGGAATCCACAGGCAGATACTGTATCCACCAGAAAAAGCGTTACCGAAGGTAAGTAACTTGTTCATCCGGGCCGAGGGATATTTGGCAGCCCTTCCATGAATATCTCCGTACTCTTGAGCATGATGCTACTGATTAGAGCCTTAATCCCCCTTTTTTATCACTCTTGGCACCTTATCCGTATGTTCCAAACATACACACTGTGGGTTTTTATGACATTGTATCAATACCCTCTGTGATGATGTTTCGTATTGCCCTTCAGGTCTCATATTATACTTGGTGATATTATTCTCAACAGCCTTCTACTTTTGTTTGTTTGTTACTCTTAAAAATCAATAAAGACAATTAATACAAAAAGTAAATCCGGCGGATGCGCACTGCCCTCGGTGCCGCGAGCTGGGGGCGGGGCTGCTACACATGCTGTGGGGCTGCCCTGCGCTGCACGACTATTGGAGGGCGGTTAGTGGGCAACTGCAGGGGAGTGTGGGGCGCAGCGTTCCCTTTGACTGGCCCGAACACATTTTGCACCAATTTACCAGATCGCCCAAAGACAAGGTAGTGTCCAGATTCCTGGACCTGGGGCTCGTGATGGCGAAGCGCCTCAATACCAGGAGATGGAAGGCGCCCGACCCGCCGCACGCGAGGGCCTGGAGTTCATCGTTTCAGGCATGGGCCAGAGCGGAGGGGACGGCCATCCGCAGGGAGGATACACTGGGGCTACGGAGGGAGCCCATGGCGGACCGCTGGGAACAGTTGCTTGCTGAGTTTCGGCGCTCAGTGGGGGAGGGTACCACAGGCGGCACGGGTGAGGCCGGGCAGGATGGCAATGGCGCAAGCGGCGGCGCGGTGTAGGCAGCCTCGCTGGCGAATCAGTATAGCCCCCATTATCATTGGTCCACAGGCGAGGTGTTTGGGGATGCCTGGGGTATCTGCGCACATTGGGGCCTGGAGGGGTGCTCCTGGAGTTGGAGGGGGGGGTCGGGGCGGGCAGGGGGTAGGAGCACACCATACACGTCAATGTACACGCTGCCTTTGTTATGGGTTCTTTCCTTTGTATTGCATGTAACCTTTTCGACTTTATTGCCGTCTCAGTTGCGTAGGCGAGCTTAGTTTCCTTGTACGGCTCAATGGCTGATGGGCGGTGGGGTTGGCCCCTTCCCACGAGATGACATCTGCACCGCTAAGGGCGAAGTGGCTAGATCCCAGGAGGGCGGTGGTGGGCGCGCTAACAGACACCAGGTTGTCCCCCCCCCTCTTGACAGTTGGCAAGATTTAATAGCCTGTATAAGTTTCTGACCCAATGTATGTGTAATGTGATGCCGTACGATATGTTCCTGTACTACAACCTAAACTTAATAAAAATAGATTTGCAAAAAAAAAAAGTAAAAAAAAGTAAATCCTCTTAAAGGTAGAATCTGATGACCCGTCAGCTGCGTTGAGGATATCCTCTAGTCGAGCTACCAAAGAAAAAGCTCTAGACGCCATGGCCACCCTTCACTGAGTGAGCTCCAAATTGAGAAATATCGATACCTGCTTCATGTATTATCCATCTGACCCATCTGGCTGTTGTAGGGGAAGAAACCGCCTTATGAGGCTTAGTAAGTGCAATGACTGATTGTCATTCCCCATGAAGACGAAAGTCCTCCGTCAGTGCCTTGTAAGCCTTAATTGTCTGAACCACACATAACTTTGTCACACATGGGAAAGCAGGCTATAACACCAATTTTTAATTACATTTGTTCGATGAGCAATGTGAAAACCTACCCCTTCAGGGGTGAATACTCTACCTGTTATGTCCAATGATTGAACATTGGAGACCCTTTGGCAAGAAGTCAAGCTCAGCAACATGGCCAGTTTTGCCGACATTTGCCTCCTGAACAGATATTTGTTAGAAATAACAAGACCTAAATTGATTCAATAGCTCATTTACATCTCACAAAATGGAATATCTCGGTTCTGGAGGGAGTGACAACCTCATACCTCTCGTGTTTGCACACTAAAGGATGTTCCCCAACTGGGTGAACCTCCACAGGCAAATGGCCTGCCGAAATAGCCAACCTGAATGTATTTATTGACCTGTAGGCAAAACTCTCGGAGTCTTACTGTATCAGAAAATTCAGGACATGGACAACATCTACCCCCAAGGAATCCACTTGGCGCTGAGGACACCAGCCCAACCATCTGGACCAGGCAGAGTGGCATCTTTTGTTACTGCTATGCGCCCATGCTCTGGCGAGTAAAGAAATGCCCATTACCTTCCATTGTTCCATGTAATCCTCCAAGCCATGAAAGAGAGAGAACCTGCCGCCTCTAGGGGGTGAGGGTTGTCCTGGGAATCACAGAGGAGATCTGGAAATAGGGGTAGAGAGATTGGAAAATCCCAAGAAAGTTCCATCATCGCTGGAAACCAGACTTGACATCTCCAGAGTGGGATGACCACCAGCAGATCTGCCCGTTGTCTGCAGAATGGCGTGGCTATCTCATTGTCATTGCAAAAGGAGGAAACACGTATGTCGTCTCCATACTCGAATCCTGGAGAAATGCATCTGTGGTTACCGCATCCGGGTCTGGCCTCCAGCTGCAGTATCTGGGTAGTTGGAATTCCATACGAGACGCAAAGAAATCCATGAAGAACGGGCCCAACCTTTCCTGAATCTGTTGAAACATTCAGGTATGTAGTTTCCAGAGGCTGACATCCCACCAGTGTTGGAGTGCCAGTCTGCCACTTGATTGGACAGCCCCAGGAAGTGCTCCGCTAACACTGAGATGTGATTGTCTAGACAATAATCGCACAGGGTGCGAGCCAGATCTAACAGGATCTTTGACCTTTGTACCCCCCAGATGGTTGATGTAATGGACTGCCGCCACATTGTAGGTTGGGAACCGAAGATCACTCAACCGTTCTAGGCTTCCATGTGTGATATCCACCATTGCATCTCCACCCAAGCTTCCGGTGAACGTGGAAAGGATTGGGAGTATCTATGCCCCAGATGGAGATGAGAGATTTTGAGGCGTTGTAGCGCCCGAGAATGGAGAGACCCCGGTAAGATGGCCTGAATTGAGGAGGATAGAAGCCCCACTATACGTGCCAACTGTCGTAGTGATACCTGTGACTTGGACAGTGTCCTCCTCAGTTTTTGTCGTATCTTGGTAAGCTTGCGAGAGGGAAGACTGAGGGTGGCTTTGACTGAGTCTAGGAGAAACCTCAGGAACTGTGTGAACAGTGATGGACACAGAGCGTATTTCTCAATGTTGATCACGAAACCGAGAGATTCCAGAGATCTATAGTCATCTGCAAATGTCTGGCTATTCACACTGGACATTGGTCTATGATTAGAATATCAACGAGATAGATGATCAGAGGCACTCCCCAAGTTCTTAAATGTTCGACCACCGGTCTCATGAGTTTGGTGAAACACCAGGGGCCAGACGATAGACTTAAAGGAAGGGAAGTGAATTCGAATACCTGAGATTTCCATCGGAATTGCAAGAAACGCCTGTGGGGTTGAAAGATAGCTATTGTCAGATAGGTCTCTTTCAGATCTAGATGGACCATCCTGTCAGATATCTGTAGAAGGTCGCTGAGAAGATGGATACCTTCCATTTTGTATTAGAGGTAAATAAGCCACTAGTTGAACTCCTTTAACTCTTCTCCACGAGAAAGAGATTGCTGAGAAAACTCATGAGCTGTAAGAAGGTTTGGACAGGAGCCCTCCTCTCTAAGAGTTTTGTTATTTCCAAGTCCACTAGTTTCACTTTCTCCTGGGAGAAGGCTAGGGGTCTGGGACTGTGTGATTGGAAGGGCACACCATAAAATTCTATTTGAAACCCCTTCCCATCTGGAGAATCCATACATCTGTGGAGAGAGCCTCCCAATTCTGCAAAAACTGTACCGAGTTTTATACTCTCATCCTGGAAATTGTTGTAGGCTTCGTTACCCCGAGAACTGCCTATGCGACGGGAGTAGGTTCTTGTTGGGTGGAAGTTCCCAAATCCAGATGCCTCTTGCCATTGGCTGTGCCGAGAGTCGGCGCCTCTGGCAGAGGCGTGATGCGAAGCTCAGCCGGTTGAGCGCTCCCTACTACGACCGGCTCCGGCAAAAACACGTGGGATTAATATGGCTTTATGGAAGTCTGGGCCTTATCTAGCTAATTAAAGGTGTTGACAAACTTGCCCAACCTTCAAATGAAAGGGTCCCCAAATACGTTTTACTGGGTCCCCATGCCCACCTCCGAGGTAGAAAGTTCCCCCAACTTGCGCCCCACCGTTCCCAAGGAAGATGATGGCCCATTGGGCCCAGCTGGACAAGACATCTGACGAAACCAGGGATCCGGAGGCTTTAGCATCCTCCGCCATGCCCATTATTGTAGCCAGGAGTCCTGCCACATCCAAGAGCTTGTCCTGACAAGAGCGCCAGGACCTATTAATGCTTTTCTTTTTATCGTGGATGAATTTGTTGAGGAGAGTGGCTATTTGGTGTCAATTTTGGGCGTGAGGGCTACCTTGCCCTCTAGGGATTGTCTGGGGCACTCCCCCGCGGGCAACTCCCCACCTCTTTATCAATGGGTTCCCTCAATCTGCTTGCCATGTAGGCAGCCACCTTGGGTGCTGGGCACTATTCCACTCAGTGCGGATATAAAAGATCATCTGGATCTAACAGATCTGAGTTAGGGGGGAATCTTAGTATCTGCTGCGGGGTCGCTGGGAATGTGTTAGAGGTCTGGCGCCAGGGTCTAGTAAGGTCCACGTACCCATCAGAGGTATTGGGGGAATCATCGCCATACCCAGGCTCAGTGGATGGGGGCAGGATGACGTCCTCCTCTGAGGCACAAGCGACTTCTCGGTCATGTTGTGGGAACTGTGAGTCCATTGGTATTGCACCTACAGTTGCATAATTTTTCTCTCAAGAGGGGCTACCACTTGTGAGACTGCCTTAAAGATGGATTCATCTTTCACCTTGCAAAATTGATCGTCCGTGGGAAGGTAGATGACACCCTCCTCCTCCATGTACTCCTTTGTGCCCTCAAATTCCTCCATAATATATATATATATATCTCGAATACTCCTCCGCTGTCTTTCACTCAACGGCTATCCCAAAGGATGGACACAAACCCAAAATTGTGTGCAAAATGATTGCTTCTTTATTCCATTTGTCGCCATAACGCGTTTCGGCTCGCCCGAGCCTTGATGCAGCAGTAATCATGATCACGTGACAAGCATGGCGCGCAACTTCATCAATGAACATAAAGAAAAGCTTGACAGAAGTACAATGTAATTCAAAGCATTGAACTTAGTTTCTGTGTCAACAATATATAATAATATCTGTTTGTTTTTCTTTTTAGTTAAACATTATTTGAAATATCTCTGTAAAATACCGTCAATCCGTTTATGATTTTAATCATTTGCCTATGTTCAGTAGGGTATATATATCTGATATACCTGTGCAATTATTTGCTTGTATTCTGGTACGTGACTCATGGTATGTAATTTAAAAGCAGAAATAATAAAATATATAAATATTATTTCTGTAAAAGTGCAACGTGCATACAAACCCAATGTGAATAAAATACAATTTAAAAACCATATATTCGAATAATTCTTGTTTCAGTGACGAGTGGGATCCGTAAAGAGAATTGGAACTCATATTGATGTTCCCGTACATATAGATAATACTTTTATGTGGTAATTTATGAGCAAATGAGATCTGTGTATAGATGGTAGGATACTGACAATGCTGCAGATTTGTTATCCAAGAAAATCATTAGATGATGTTGGTAAAATACCTTGGTTTATGCTACCATCAAGTAGCAATTATTTCTATTATTTGGATAATTCTAAAATCTAGGTTAGAAATTCAATATATATAATATTACAATCCTCAATGCATGAACGAACAGTTGGAACGGACATACAAATGAACCGACAGCACCGGTAAAGTGCGTAAGTGCCAGTGCAATATAGTGTGTGCAAAAAAATGCCAATAAATAGTTAAAAAGGTATTTTAGACCTTTAAAATTGTATCTATTGACCTATCTATGTTGTCTTGCATTCAGATAGGTACCACTGAAGATGAATCTATTCTAACAGCTTAAATACCTTGAAGTTTAAATCATCAGGTATTGATAAAAGCATATTATAAAAAATGAATAAATAGTAAAATATCATTTTTACAAATATATATATACAAAGATTTTGAATAAAACTTGATATAACCAATGATTTAAAATTCAACGATTAAGAGTTTATACAGCATTGTTGTAAAGATGACAAGATCTACCTGGTGTGTATGGTTGTTTTAATGCTCTCTCTACTAACAATCAGGTTTTGCTAAATCAAATTATACTAGACATGTGTAGAGGTCTTCTGTAGCATTGAGCCCAGCAGGATGCTTCGTGTCCATTTGTAAAATGTACCGTGTTTCTAATTTTCTTAATTTGTTCTCACGGTCCCCACCTCTCCTGCTAGGTGCTATTGAGCCAATGACATAATATTGGAGGAGGTGGTTGTCAGATTTATGTTTCTCTCTGAAATGCCTTGCAACGGGGTATGTGTTGTCCTGGTTAGTGATAGCCCTTAAATGTTGAAGGATACGTTTAAAAACGGGTAATTTTGTGCTGCCTATATATTGTAGGTTGCATGGACACGAAAGGGCATACACAGCATATTCTGTTTTACACGTTAGAAATTTAGTGATAGTGTGGTTGTAATCACTAAACGGGGTTTTGTATGTACTGGTATTTACTCCTTGATTGCATGCCTTACACGTTTTGCATCTAAAAAATCCTTTGACTGATTGCAACCAACTACTGTTGCTAATCACTTCAGGACTGGTATGGACTAATGTGTCTCTCATTGAGGGCGCTTTGCTATAAGTAATGGACACTCTCTGCGGTAGCAGGGGTCCTATTACTGGGTCACTAAGTGCCAATGGCCAATTTCGTTGTAAGATTTTATTGAGACTCTTGTGTTGTTGACTGTACTGTATTATCAGTCTGAATTCCTCTTTAGAGTTTGTATTGTCCAAAATGTCCTGAGATACATAGTTGGAGTTGACTTTCCTAGAATTGTCAAACAGTATCTTATCCACTTTTTTATCTTTGATTGCTTCCTCCCTTGTAGAGGACATGGACTTTTTTATGGCATTGTCTATGATACTGACTTTGTAGCCCCGTTGCAGGAAGCGATTTTTACTTTCATGCTGTGCTACTCTTAAGTCTAGGTCATTACTGCAAATGCGCCTTATGCGCAGCATCTCCCCGTAGAGAATGCTATTGATAAGGTGCTTTGGATGTGCACTAGTTGCATGAAGGGTAGAGTTGCCCGCTGTCTTTTTTCTGAAGAGACGAGTTTCTATTTTGTTATTACTGATATAGACTTGGGTGTCTAGGAATTCAATCTGGGATGGGCTAATGGTGGCGGTAAAAGGCAGATTTAAATTGTTCACATTAATATTCTGTATGAACTCATTGGCTTGCTGTACAGAACCATGCCACACTACAAATAAATCATCAATGTATCTTAGCCAGATGACAACATTATTCCTAATGTTCTCCCCATATTCATCTCTGAGGACCAGCTCCTCCCATTTGCCCATATGCAGACATGCATAGCTCGGTGAGAAGCTGGCCCCCATCGCTACCCCTCTAGTTTGCTGATACAACTGGCTGTTGAACATGAAAGTATTATTGTGTAAACAGAATTCGATCATTTCTACTAACATTTTGTTGTGTTCAAGGTGTTGTGTCGATCTTTGATCTAGGTAGTGTTGTACAGCCGTTAACCCATCCACATGATTAATGCTAGTATATAGCGAAGTTACATCTAATGCTATCAGTAAATAATCAATGTGCCATTCCACATTCATAATTTTCTTTAGAAAGTCACTTGTGTCTTTTACATAGGAAGGTAGACTCTGTACATACTCCTGTAGATAATAGTCAATATACCTTGTTGTGTGTTCCATAAGACTATTTTTAGCACTGATAATCGGTCTTCCAGGAGGTTCATTACAGTTCTTATGAATTTTTGGGATGAAGTAGATGGTCGGTGTTGTAGGGTTATCATTTTTCAGAAATTTGAATTCATCATTACTGATAAGTTTCGCATTGTTCCATTTGACTAGTTTATGTTGGAATTCTTTCTGTGCAATTTTCATGTTACCAATGGTGATCCTTGTGTAGCAGTTGCGATCGTTCAGTTGTTTGTACGCTTCCTTATTATACATGGTAATCGGACAAATTACAATATTGCCTCCCTTGTCACTGTTGCGAATGACAATATCCTTGTTTTTCTGTAATTTTGATGTTAGTAACCAATATTGCTGATTTATTTTGCTCTCATGTTTGGTTTTAGATTGTGTCTTTCTGTGCAGTTCTTTGATTTGTGTGGTTACTATTTCGTGGAAGATGTCGATTGAATCACGCACCATTATTGGGTTGAACGAGGATTTGGGCTTGAATGGACTCACTCCTAATGTTTGCTTTGTGGGATTACTTTCGTTGTTTAGATCTTGCAGTACTTGCAAAATGGGTGCATCAGATTGGGTCAAAGTTGGTACAACTTGTCTGATATCCTCTGTAGGAGTTTGTTTGTGAGTTGTTTGATTGAATGTGTTGGTAATGAAGTACTTTTTCAATTTTAACTTTCGTATTCCTTTATACACATCCAGTCTTGTCGCTGCATAGTCAAAGTTTCTTAGTGGCGCATAAGAGAGGCCAAGTTTCAATATGTTTGTTTCTTGTTCCGTTAGCACAACATTAGATAGATAAATAATTGTATTTTCTGTGTGTTCATCTATTGTTGTTTGTTCCTCCAATATCCCCGCCCTCTCCTTCTTGTTGGTTTTTGCTCGTTTGTTGCGGGCTTTACGCCTCTGCCGCCGCTTGTAGTTGGAGGTATTTGGCTTATTGGAGGTCTTGGGCGCAGAGTTTGTCTGCGTTCCTGACATAAAAAATTGAGTTCTTCTCCTGGGGAAGGTTTAGAGTTAGATCCCCCTGACGTGGGGTTACGCATCTCGGATTCGGATTCGCTGCTTCCTACTGAGCTGATATCTGATTGGGGGATATTGGTTCTTGGATTGTCTTGGCCCTCCTTTTGTTTAGACAATGTTTGTGTTGCGTCTACATTACGGAACTTTGACCTTCTTAAGGCGTCATAGCGTTTGGCGAAAGTAAAGATTTGGCCCATCTCGTAATCCGTTCTGTCTCTTTGGAATTTAAATGCTTTCCTTGTTTTGATTTTTTCCTCTTCTTTCTGTAACCGAGACATCATTTCGTTTCTGAGTTTATTCTGTTCATCTTTGTTTTCTTGTTTCTCTAGCTCTTCGTTCATTTCATCAATTTCACTCAGGAGCTTGGCTCTGTCAATGTCAGCATATTTAATTAATATAAGGGTCATTTTTCTAGAGGACTCAAGGTTGCATTCCGCCCATTCTTTCATTAATTCAGGATTAGGGTCGTCGTAACTAGGTGCCATTAAAATACGTAGACCCCTGGGTATCCTGTTTACCTCGCTGTAATGATTTAGACTCCCACCATTTGCTCATCTCGGATTTCATTTTTTTCTCCAATTTCCTAAAAAGGTCTCTCACTGAATTGTTCGTATCTGTTCTTACCGGTATAGATCCGGTTGTGTTGTTTGTACTCGGGAGGGTGTCAGAGAACATCCCTGTTGCTGCCGCTTCCCGTGCTCTAGCCATGTCAGCTGACATCATGGAAATTATTTGTATTGTTTAACCTTCAGTTACTGCAGATTCCAACTTTACTGCGTTGCCTGAAGAATTGCACTCCTCCTCACCCCACAATACCCTCTTACGCGCCTACCTGCTGTCTTCCGTAACCCCCGGGTCCTCCGACTCGGCACTTACTGAATTCCTGCAGATTTCCGGCTTCTTCAGGGTTGTGGGGGGTCCGACGGTCAATATCCTTAACGGGATGCAGAAAGGCTTCCAGGTTGCCCCGGAAGTGAAGTCTCACTGTTGCGTCGACCTTGCAAGGAGGGGGTTTGTGAATGGTCGTGTAAGACAAGAAAACGACCAGTAATATCTCGAATACTCCTCCGCTGTCTTTCACTCAACGGCTATCCCAAAGGATGGACACAAACCCAAAATTGTGTGCAAAATTATTCCTTCTTTATTCCATTTGTCGCCATAACGCGTTTCGGCTCGCCCGAGCCTTGATCACATGACAGTGGCATTTGGAGATAACTCCCCTTTTTAAAGTGACAGTGCAGCAGTAATCATGATCACGTGACAAGCATGGCGCACAACTTCATCAATGAACATAAAGAAAAGCTTGACAGAAGTACCTATTAATGCTTTTCTTTTTATCGTGGATGAATTTGTTGAGGAGAGTGGCTATTTGGTGTCAATTTTGGGCGTGAGGGCTACCTTGCCCTCTAGGGATTGTCTGGGGCACTCCCCCGCGGGCAACTCCCCACCTCTTTATCAATGGGTTCCCTCAATCTGCTTGCCATGTAGGCAGCCACCTTGGGTGCTGGGCACTATTCCACTCAGTGCGGATATAAAAGATCATCTGGATCTAACAGATCTGAGTTAGGGGGGAATCTTAGTATCTGCTGCGGGGTCGCTGGGAATGTGTTAGAGGTCTGGCGCCAGGGTCTAGTAAGGTCCACGTACCCATCAGAGGTATTGGGAGCCATACCCAGGCTCAGTGGATGGGGGCAGGATGACGTCCTCCTCTGAGGCACAAGCGACTTCTCGGTCATGTTGTGGGAACTGTGAGTCCATTGGTATTGCACCTACAGTTGCATAATTTTTCTCTCAAGAGGGGCTACCACTTGTGAGACTGCCTTAAAGATGGATTCATCTTTCACCTTGCAAAATTGATCGTCCGTGGGAAGGTAGATGACACCCTCCTCCTCCATGTACTCCTTTGTGCCCTCAAATTCCTCCATTATATATATATATATATATATATATATATATATATATATATATATATATATATATATATATATATATACAGATAGAGATATCTATAGATATATTTTCTATTTATATGAATGTGTGTGTGTGGAGTTGCTTCTTAGGGACAATGCTTTTAGGGGGCAGTCTCGATTAGGTAAACCTAATCGAATGTCACCTTGACAGTGAACATATTACAGTCCAGAGACTGTGGGACAGGCACCCCGTTTTATTCGGGTTGATTAGGTCGCCTGGGATGTGTTACCTTGAGGAGGATGGTTTTACCCGCAGGGCAGGTGTCCATCTCCCGGCGGTGGCTCTGGGATTATAAAGAGAAGCGCCGCCTTAATGTTTATTTTAAAGAAATTCTTCCCCCATAATGAGCAATGCAACTGGATGCGCCTCGCCTCACTCGCTGAGTGAAAGTGACGCGCTCTGGCTGCTAGGAGGTACAGACACACTGAGCGCGTAAGAGGATATACGCGGGTCCCCTGCCGGTCGGCTGACCGCACCGCTAATCAGAGCCGGGCAACTTGGAGTGGCCTCGTAGGGACTAGAATGTTGCAGCGATCGTGCTAGAGGTAAGGCAAAATTCTGATCACAGTGGATGCAACAGGCCAGCAGGTTATAATGCCCCCACACATTAAGACACATTAAGATACTGCAAAACACATATGGAAAAGAGAGAGAGAGAGAGAAAAAACACAAACTTATCTCTATTCTTCTGGAGCAGCGAAGAAAGAGTTAGATAGAGAGTCTTTAGCGGTTATTATGTGGAAATGAAGCATTGTGATCGGACAATCTGTTGTTAGTTTTTTCCCAAGGACTCATGGGAAATTTAGTTTTTGTTCTAATGAAATTGAAGTTGTAAAAGCCTGCTGGTGATTAAAGTGATGAAAGAAAATCCTGATCCTCGCCTCTAGGTTCCAACATAGAATCAGATGTGTTTGTTGAAGTTGTTCTCTGGAACACAAGCAACGTTCCTTTTTTGAGTAGTGAGATGCCTTATTAGATTAGCAGGATGTTTTTACCGTTCTAAACTAATTGAAAATCAGTTATGCACATAACATTTGAGTTGACTTTACTGGTTTGCAAGAGTAATACTGAACAGATTTTCTTTAAGGAAAATATAGGATCAGCTTTCCCTATAGTAGTGTGGGACACATTCAAGGCTGTCATTAGAGGGTACACACAACAATTTATCTGGCGGCAAAATAAGGAGCAAATAAATGCAACTAAAGAAACTATACTAGCGATACGGGTGGCGGAAGATCGACACGCAGAGGCAGTTATGAAGGGCACTGAGGATATGGAACAATTGGGTTTAAGTTTAATTGATCTACGTTCAACCCTGAAGAATATATTTAGGGAGAAAAGTGTGGTAAGATATAGTAAATACCGCTTCTCACAGTATGAATTTGTGGAGAAAATAGGTAAGGTCCTTGCTTTTAAAGTGGCAGATGATCGGGCCAAGGCTCATATAATAGTAATTAAGGGGCTAAATGATATATTATGCGAGCATCCACAACAGATATCTTTAACAGTTTGCTCTTTATTATCAAACATTATATACCCCAACGATTCAGCCAAAGCATGAAGATATCTGCAGCTATATTCAGAATAGTACTTTAAGAAATATGGGGAATGAGGTATCTGATTCTCTTGATGAGGGTATTTCAACCGATGAGATAGAATTAGCAATTGGTGCTTTGCCATCAGGCAAGGCAGCGGGGGAAGATTCTATCTCCCTAGAATTATATAAAAATTTTAAAGATGTTCTGCTGATACCATTTAGTCAGGTAATGGAGTTTGTTGGAATTAATGGTAGAACTCCTGAATCATGGCATATGACGAAGACTGTTTTTTTATTTATTTTTTTAAACAAACCAGCGGAGGAGTGTGGGTCATATCGGCCAATTTCACTTATAAACGCAGATGCAAAAATTTATGCTAAAATTCTTGCAAATCGTTTAGCCCCAATAATGCCTAGTCAGGTTTTCCCTCATCAGCATGGGTTTATCCAAGGGAGAGATACTACTGCTCACGTCAACATGGCAATGACTGCCTTTGATATGGCAAATATAAGATCCACCTCACTCGGTATGATTTTATTAGACGCGGAAAAAAAGTTTGACCGAGTGGTGTGGGAATTTCTGTGGGCTACACTCTTAGCTTTTGGGATTAAGGGTCAATTTATGAAGTAGATACAAGCTCTATATGATAAGCCATGTGCTAAATTAACTTATTTAGGCCTGCAATCGTCAACTTTCCCGGTACTCTGTGGCACTCGTCAGGGATGCCCCCTCTCGCCTCTATTATTTGCTCTTTATATAGAGCCATTTATTTTGGTCTTGCAAGATAATCCGCGAATAAGTGCTTTTAAGTCGGGGACAAGTTCTCTTAAGGTCATTGCATATGCAGATGACATAGCGGTTTTCTCAACAGAACCAGGAGAAGCATTAAAAACGATAAAAGAAGTAGCCGGTCAGTTCGGTTTAATTTCAGGTTGTAAACTAAACGTCAATAAGACCCAAGTTCTTCTTGATCACAAACCGTCGATACTAGTACAGGGAGTCTGCTCAATCGCTACTTATTTGGGCGATAGGATAGCAGCACAGATAGAAAGAATATTGTCTCTA
This sequence comes from Triturus cristatus, assembly GCF_964204655.1. Classification (NCBI taxonomy): domain Eukaryota; kingdom Metazoa; phylum Chordata; class Amphibia; order Caudata; family Salamandridae; genus Triturus; species Triturus cristatus. Next base: position 730,325,556 of record NC_140580.1, read on the forward strand.
AACTACGACGATCTGCTAAAAGAGACGATTAAGTCTTTAAAAAAATGGCACAAGCTGCCTATTGGTATTATCGGCAGAATTAACATCATAAAAATGAAGATTCTGCCTAAATGTCTTTATTTTTTTCGTTCTATTCCATTACGCGTTCTAAATTCATTTTTTAAAAGATTGGATGGAATATTAGGTAGTTTTATATGGGGATATAAGAAGGCAAGATGAGCAATAGACCGGCTGAAACTGTCTTTCAGTCAAGGTGGTCTAGAGTTCCCAGACTTGAAAACATATTTCTGGTCAGCCTGCTTCACTCGTCTACGTAGTCTCATCAGTCCTGCCAATACCATTTTCAGTCATAAGTTTATATTGGGGGGCGGGGGGGGGGAGTCATATGTTTTTTTATAGAGCTAATGACCCAAATTATTTTAAAAGGGTAAAATTCAAGACTATACGGGATGATATATTTATTTGGTGTGCTATTCAATTAGTGGTATCATCTCTCTTTATCATAATAAGCTACCACTTCGGCAGAACCCAGGATTTCCGTAGATATTTCATGATGCTGTGGGCATAAAATGGGCTACATGTGGAATTACATGTCTGAGAGATGTGTACGACTATAGTGGCTTTGTCTCATTTGAGAGGCTGCAGAGGAAGTATAAGCTACCAGAGTATATGCTGTTTAAGTATTATCAGATTCAGGATTACTTTTTGAAAAACTTAAAATTGATGAACATAACCGACTCCGAGATATCTGGTTTCCTGTATGCAGTCGAATCAAAATCTATGATAAGCAGGGTCTATAAATGGTTAAGCAGCTGTAGATCAGACGATTGTGAGAGACTAGCCGATCACTGGAGTAGGGTGTTGGGGACACCGGTAGCGGCTAGCACCATATCACAAGCTCTCAGCATTATAGATAAAGCTGTACATGCTACTGATTTGCGACTGCAGCAACATCGCACGATATGCCTCTTATACTGTACTCCAGAAAGAATAGCCAAATGGTCACCAGATAATATTACAAGTAATTAGCGGACAAAATGCCCAAGATACAATCTATATGCGGCTGACATCAAACACATGTTTATAACTGACATTATTTTGGCAGAAGGTTGGGGATGTTCTGCATCAAAAGCTAGGGATAGAAATACCTTTATCGACTATCGAAATCATGATGGGATATAGTTCTGTACATTTTAAATGTAATAGTTTGCTTGTTATTTTATTAGTTGCAGCAAGATTAACTATAGCTAGGGTGTGGATATCATCAAAACCCCCAACGGTAATGGATTGGTGGCTGCTAGTAAGGCAGATCTATGATATGGAACTTGCGTTGGCTAAAACGAGAAGTGTGCGCTCCATAACTAAATGTATTGTAATCTGGGGACTTTTGTTTTAAGTGGTATAAGCAGAAAGATAAGGGGTTGGTGTACATTGACTTGACTATCTTTCACAGCTGATATATATATGAGTTTATTTGTTAATTCTTCTCTCCATTTTATTGTGGCTATGTAAGATGTTTGTTTACATTCAATTATTTGCCTTGTATTTAATGCCCTCTCGTTGACAAATAAAAATAGAGAAATAAAAAGGGAGAATTGCTGTACAGCTACTCATTTTAATTTTAATGATAGCAAAGCATTTATTTGACATGTTTGAAAAAAAGATTCTAGACTGTAGATGTAGACGATAATAAGAAACTCAAGATGAGTATTTGTGCATCGAATATTGCTTTTAGCCTTACGAAATAGTAATGTCATTGAGATTGTTCTTTGTGAAGTAATTTCAAGATGAAGTATCAAGCAGATATTACATTTTTTTTGTTTAAATGATTTATGGTTTCAATAATTGTATTTTTATTTGGGCACTGTTTTTGTTTACTTCCCAAAGGCTTGCCTCTGATCTTCAGGCAGGACAATGCAAAAACAGACGCTGCAGGGCAGTTTGAAGAACATGAACTTGCAAGAAGTTTGAGCCCTCTTCTGTTTTGTTACACTGACAAAGAACAGCCCAGTCTGTAAGTAGGAGGATGAATGGATTATGAAGTGTAGAAAACAATATTGTGTTAGTGACTGCAAACTCAAAATATTCTGACAGTCACATTTTGTACTGATCACTTTCAATGTTTTAAAATATCCCATGTGCCTGGCTGAGATTAACAAAAACGTACGGCCTTAAATAGTGCATGAGACACACACACAAAAGTTATTTTGCCGTCACGAGAAGCAATGCACCTCTAAATGTACCTGGTACCACTTCAATAATTTCCCTTTGGTTTAATCTTTCATTGATCTAATTATTTAGGGTTGATATTCTTGGAAGTTTGTGGTGTGTATTGGAACTAGTTGTCCTTTTCTGATGGATACATCTGCCAGTGGATTCCTCACCTTGTGAATATCCCCTGCGCCAGCATTCCACGGAACTTTTCTTCCCCAGCATTCCACGTCGACGTGGGCGACGTCACAATACATCGGCTCCGCACGCGACTCCGTACGACGTCATCGGAGCCATAAGAAGCCCACGTCGGCGTGGTGACGTCAGTTCCCTTTTTTCCGCGCCGTCGACGCGCAACGGTTTTTTCCCAGTGCTCTCTAGATACTTTGTAATCTAGTGGTGTATTCTTGTTAAAATCGGAATGTCTTCGACGAGGAAGTCGGGCTTTAAGCCCTGTAGGGAGTGCGGAGGCCTGATGTCCATGACGGATCCGCATCAGAATTGTTTATGGTGTCTCTCTTCTGATCATGATGTGGATGAGTGCGGGTGCTGTAGGAGCATGAATCCTAAAGCACTGAAGGAGAGGAAGACCAAACTCTTCATGAAGAAGATCGGTGAGGAGAAGAGAGGGAGGAAAAAGGAGAAGTCCAGGCGGGAGTCTTCGACTTCGAGGTCGTCGAAGTCGAAGAAGCACCATAAGAAGAGGAAGCATTCTTCTCGGCGTCGGTCCTCGAAGTCTAAGAGGTCGAGGTCGGCTTCGCCTCGTCGACGTCAGAGCAAGATCTTGTCTCCTTCGCCTTCTCCGGATAAGTCTTCGAAGTCTCCCTCTCCGAAGCGGACTCCGGCTCGTTCCCCGACGCCGTCTCCGGCGCCGTCCAAGGCTTCGACTCCTGGTCGGGTGGAATCTGATGTGGAGCAGGAGCAGGAAGAGTCTGTCCCGGTGCCTGATGACTCCGTGGTTCCGGTGGAGGATTCGGAGGAGCCGACGCCGGTGGCTCCACAGGAGGATACAGGGGCAGTTCCTTATCCCCAGTTCCCGGCTCCAGGTACGGATCCTTCGGGGTTTCTGAATGCCATGTATGGCATTTTTCAGAGAGCATCCTTCCCATCCGGAGCACCAGCAGGTCCCGTGGGTCCGATGGCGTTTTCTCTGGGAGTGCCGCAGCAATATGCTCAGGCTCCTTTTATGCCTTTTATGCCGATGGCGCCTTCTTGGCAGTTTCCGGCGCCGGTTGGGAATCCGGCTCGACCTCGGATGGATGGTCAATCTTCGGAGCCTTCTTTGACGCCGAGGCCGACTCCTTCGACGCCGCATCCGGCGCCGCCGACTCCACCTGTAGCGCCTCCGACGCCGATGCCTTTGGCCCCACCGACGCCGCGTACGACGTCGACGACGCCGGCTCCCCGGAATCGATCGAGGCGTGAAGCCCAAAGGGTTTTGGAGGAGGAAAGATTTCGTGCTGAGGTGGAAGAAGGTGAGGTCGACTCTTCTTCGGACGAGTTTGGAGGTATAGAGGTGGCAAGTGGTTTGGATACCACCCCGGAGTGGGAGCATGCTTCTGCAAGGTCTTCTCCACCACAGGAATTGGCGCCCTACCATGTTGTGATCAAGAAGGCCGCGGAGTTGTTAGATCTGCAGCTGCCCTCTGTGGAATACAAGTCCAATCTGCTCACAGAGGTGTTGCACTCCCCGACGTCGGCTTCTGAGCCTTTGCTACCTTTCAATGAGGCTCTCTTGGAACCAGTATTGGAGGTGTGGAAGAAGCCTCTGTCAGCTCCAGCAGTTTGCAGGCAGGTGGCAAGGAGATACAGGGTTGCGCCAGGAGACCCGGATTTTTTTATCCACGCATCCTTCTCCGGAGAGCCTAGTGGTGCAGGCTTCATGTTCTAAACATGCTTCGGGTGCTTTCCCCCAATCTCCTGCTGATAGGGAGTCGAAGAAAGTTGATCAGGCGGCCAAAAAGTCTTTCTCCTCAGGAAGTATGGCATTGAAGTCATCAAATGCTACGTGCTTGCTGGGGCGTTATGTTCATGCCCTGATGGACTCTATAAAGACTCTGGCCCCTAAGTTACCTGAGGGGGATAAGTCGTCCTTCATGGAGGTTGTGGCGGACACTCAGGCAGCTGCCAGGCAGGTGATCCAGTCTGGGCTGGATACGGCGGACTCTGTGGCGAGAATTATGGGGTCGTCCATTGCCGCAAGGAGACAAGCTTGGCTCCGTTCCTCAGGGTTTTCTGCGGATGTCCAGGCCACGCTGGTGGATCTGCCCTTTGATGGACAAAAGTTGTTTGGGGAGAAGGCAGATTCTGCTCTTCAACGTTTTAAGGACAGTAGGTTAACGGCGAAGTCCTTGGGTCTGCAGGTTCCTGTGAGAGGTTCAACTTTCCGTAAGGTTAGGGGATTCGGAAGGTCATCCTTTCGCTCCTTCCGACAGCCACAACAACAGCAGCAACAACAGCAGCAGAATCCCCTCTATCGCTCCTATAGAGGGAAGCAAAGGGGTCGGAGAGGTTCTGGTCGTAACCCCTCTTCTTCCTCCTCCTCCTCTGCTCCAAATGAGGCTTCAGGGAAGCAGCCCTAGATCCCCCATCCCGGATCATGTAAGACCTGTGGGGGGTCGGGTGTCCTACTTTCTACGGGGTTGGAAATCTGTTACAACCGACCTTTGGGTTTTGAACCTCGTAGAGACTGGGTACGCCCTTCCCTTTCGGGAGTTTCCTCCCCCTTACCCTCCTTGCCAAGGTTATTGCTCGGAGGACCACCTGCTTCTCCTGCAGAAAGAAGTTCTGGCCTTGTTTCAGAAGGGCGCAATAGAGGTGGTTCCGGAGCAGGAAAGGGGTCAGGGATGCTACTCCCGGTATTTCCTGATCCCCAAGAAGGACGGCAGATTGCGTCCGATTCTGGACCTCAGAATCTTGAATTTTTACCTGAAACAGGAGAAGTTCAAGATGCTGACCCTTGCGCAGGTTCTTCAAGCGTTGCAGCAAGGAGACTGGATGGTGTCGCTCGACTTGCAGGACGCGTACTTCCATGTCCCAATCCTGAAGTCGCACAGGAAGTATCTCCGTTTTACGGTTGGGTCGCAACATTATCAGTTTGCGGTCCTCCCGTTTGGTCTTACTACTGCACCTCGAGTCTTCACATAGGTGATGGCAGTGGTGGCTGCTCATCTCAGGAGGTCGGGGATTCCGGTTTTCCCCTACCTGGACGACTGGCTTCTGAAGGCAGAGTCCCCGGAGATGGTGCAGCGTCATCTGCAGGTGACAACTCAGCTGTTATTCGACTTGGGTTTTTCGATCAATGTGCCCAAGTCTCACCTGGTGCCCTCTCAACGCAACCTGTTTATAGGGGCAGTACTGGACACTACTGTGTGTCGGGCATTCCCTCCTCCTCAAAGGATTCTCGACATTCAGGAGATGGTCCCTTTATTCCACAGTGGAGCGGTTGTTCCAGTTCTGAAGGTCCTTCGCCTGCTCGGTCTGTTCGCTTCCTGCATTCTGTTGGTCAACCATGCACGCTGGCACATGAGGGCGCTCCAGTGGTGCCTCCGCAAGCAGTGGTATCAGCACAACGGGGATCTCGGGGAGTCGATCAAGATCTCCGGAGAAGCTGCAGCGGATCTGTCTTGGTGGAGCGTGGAGGGCAATCTGTTCCAAGGAAAGCCTTTCCATCTACCTCCATCGGTGGCCACAGTGATAACGGATGCCTCCACCCTAGGGTGGGGAGCTCATCTGGGGGATCTGGAGATCAAGGGTCTTTGGTCTCCAGAGGAAAGGTTGTTTCATATCAACCTTCTGGAGTTGCGGGCGATTCGTTTGGCACTCAAGGCCTTTCTCCCTTCCCTTCGCGGTCGGTCAGTTCAAGTTCTGACGGACAACACGACCGCGATGTGGTATATAAACAAACAGGGAGGAGTAGGGTCTCTTTGTCTCTGCAGAGAGGCCCTGCGGCTGTGGTCCTGTGCTCAGGACCATCAGATTTGTCTGATGGCAAATCATCTGGCCGGGGTGCTGAATGTGCGTGCGGACAGTCTCAGTCGGCAGTTCTCCGCCGACCACGAGTGGAGGCTCCATCCGGAGGTGGTTCGTCACGTCTTTCGGACGTGGGGGACTCCTCGGGTGGACCTGTTTGCCACCCGAGAGAACGCGCACTGCCCGTCATTCTGCAGTCTCCAGTTTCCGATGCAGGGGGCGTTGGGGGACGCGTTTCAGTTGAGTTGGGGTTCACGACTCCTTTACGCGTTTCCTCCCATACCCTTGATTCCTCGGGTTCTGAGGAAAATTCGCCAAGACCGGGCCCAAGTCATTTTGGTCGCCCCGGACTGGCCAAGAAGGGTGTGGTACACAGATCTTCTCCACCTCTCCTCGTGCCCTCCGCTCCGTCTCCCTCTGAGGGCAGACCTCCTCTCGCAGTCGGAGGGGCAGGTTCTACACCCCCACCTCCAGAGCTTACACCTTCATGCCTGGAGATTGAACGGGGCAACCTGAGTTCCTTCTCTCTCCCACCTGATGTGGTGGACGTTATTTTATCGGCCAGGCGACACTCCACCAAGTCCATATACTCCTACAGGTGGTCTAAGTTTGTAAAGTGGTGTGGAGAGAGATCCATTGACCCTTTAAAGGCTCATCTTTCTGATGTGCTTCAGTTTGCTCTTTCCTTGGCTCAGCAGGGCTGTGCTGTGGCCACGGTCAAGGGCTACCTTTCGGCCTTATCGGCATTTCTGTGCCTTCCAGATCAACCTTCGTTATTTAAATCTCCGGTTGTTCTGAGGTTCATCAAGGGCCTTACAAACATGTTTCCTCCTACTCCATTTGTAATGCCTCAGTGGGACCTTAATCTTGTCTTAACCTTTTTAATGGGGTCCCCATTTGAGCCTCTTCATAATTGTCCTTTGAGGCTGTTGTCCTTTAAGGTGGTTTTTCTTGTAGCCATAACCTCGGCAAGGAGGGTAAGTGAGCTTCAAGCTCTTAGTTCCAAACCTCCTTTTCTTACCTTACATGCTGAAAGGATGGTTCTCAGGACCAGGGCTGCTTTCCTGCCAAAAGTTGTTACTCCTTTCCATTTGGGGCAGTCTATTACCCTCCCTGTTTTTTATCCACCCCCTCATCCTTCCAAAGAGGAAGAAAGACTCCATCGCCTTGACCCGAAGAGGGCTATGAGTTTTTATTTGGACAGGACCAAGGACTTTCGTGTTGATGACCAGCTTTTTATTGGCTACGTTGGTCGTTCTAAAGGTAAAGCGGTGCACAAGCGCACGCTGTCAAGATGGATAATACTGACCATCAAGATCTGCTACGCCCTGGCTGGTAAGACTCCTCCTGAGGGTATTCGTGCTCACTCTACTAGAGCTAAGTCTTCAACATCTGCTCTGGCCCGGGGTGTTCCTGTGGCAGATATTTGTAAGGCCGCGACTTGGGCCTCCCTCCATACTTTCGCAAAGCATTATTGCTTGGACTCTGAGATGAGGAGGGAGGGCCACTTCGCGCGCTCTGTCTTGCAAGACTTTCTGGTATAGGAAGGTGGACACCCTCCTCCGGGAGTGGGGACTGCTGTGGGAATCTATTCACAAGGTGAGGAATCCACTGGCAGATGTATCCATCAGAAGAACAAGTTACTTACCTTCGGTAACGCTTTTTCTGGTGGATACAGTATCTGCCTGTGGATTCCTCACCAACCCACCCGCCTCCCCGTTGTCCACCTTTTGTATACCATGAAATTAGTCTTGTTTGAAATGCTTATATTTTCTCTTGTACATTTGTAGGTAATGCTTGTTTGATTAGCATTCCCTTGTTTTGTATGCTATGTATATGTATTGGTTTTCTATATACTGTGTATACTTGGGTTTGTCGTTGGTTCACCTGTTCGCCTCGAAGGCACGGAAAAAATGGGTGGAACTGACGTCACCACGCCGACGTGGGCTTCTTATGGCTCCGATGACGTCGTACGGAGTCGCGTGCGGAGCCGATGTATTGTGACGTCGCCCACGTCGACGTGGAATGCTGGGGAAGAAAAGTTCCGTGGAATGCTGGCGCAGGGGATATTCACAAGGTGAGGAATCCACAGGCAGATACTGTATCCACCAGAAAAAGCGTTACCGAAGGTAAGTAACTTGTTCTTTAGGTCTCGCCTGCGTTGCAGCGCATGCGCTGCTCACCTTGGCGAGATCTATAGTCGTTGTTTTTGTGTCCCGCTTTTTTGGAAGCGGGGAAGTGGACGCTCTGTCTCCCTTAGGCCCCGCCCACCCGGACTGGAGATTTAGCTCGCTCGCGCACGGCGTCTCTTCCAGACAGGCGTGTTTATTTTTGCATTGCGCTTTCACTTAAGGGAAAGCGCGATGCATATATAAACAAGCAGCAGACACGTGCGATGATGTGCACGCGTACGGCGTCTGTTGTGCACGGCGTCTCTTCCATCTTGTCCTTGGTCCGGTGGTTACTGGGACCTATGTCTCCCTCCAGCAGTGTCTGCAACAATAACGTCAGGTGCGGCAGCCAGGGCGATGACGGGTCTGGCTGGGCAGCCCAGAGTTTGCCTTCCCTCTGAAAGACAAACACTGCTTGGTGGGGTAGTGGGGCAGGGACATAGAGTTTCAAAGAAAGCCCTCCTTGTGTCTGTCTCTGCTTATCTGCTATCAGGTGCTCTCAGTTCGGTGGTGTATTCAGGGCCACTGGGCAGCACCAAGGTCAGGGAAGGAACGTGACCGCCGTGTGCCAACGGCGATCAACCTCTTCAGAGCAGGTAAAGGGAGCGCCAGATCTCCACAGCCCCAGCAAGCCGCTCCATCACAGCCCCTAGTTGTTTTTACCGGAAGCATCGCGTCAGATCTTTAAAATTCTCTCAGTTCCCCCCTCTCTCCCCTGCTACACCGACGCCCGCAAGTCAGGCTCTATCTTAATTAAAGAAATCAGGTCACATACTTAATAATGGTAGCCTGGCTCAATCAACTTGTTTTTTTAATCATTCACATATATTACGCTTCCTCCTTTGTTTCCCCTCCCTCCCCCATATACGCCCTTCATGTGGCTTTGTGTTTTTTTCTCTCAGCATCGCGGTATATCTTTTAAACTGCTCTGTACCTCCTCCTCCTTCACCCCCCACCCCCCCCAACTGCATGAGCGCCCGCAAGGCGGGCACTGTCTTAATTAAAGACATCTGGTCTTGTAGTTGCATACGAGACTCCTCTGCTTTGGCCCCTAAGACAACGCTGGCTTGCTGCAGACGAGTGGAACAGGCAACAGGCAGACATTTCGATTATGGGTTGAGTCAAGTTAAAGAGCTCATCTCATACAAACAAATTAACCACTGATTTCAGCTGCTAATGTTGAGCTGACGCCGAACCTCGAGCCTCGTTCCCAAGCTCTGAGGTCGGCAGCACTGGCCATTGCACCACATTTTCGCACCACTTTCGATTTTGTTTTAGGTGGTGCTAACAGGAGAAATGGCCTTCTGCAAGCTGCCTCTTGACCAGAGCCTGGCACTTATTTTCTTACAAAATAACCTGTAAAATCCCTTTCCTTCTCAAACCGAGAGTAGGGCCAAAAGATCTGACCTGTGAGTACCAGTAGTTCGACCGTCCTTGGTACCCCTTTTAAACCTCCCTCACTGTTTTCTAATCTCCATGGCCAGCTTATGTGCCTATAAAAATTTATTTTTCTGATTAGGAGTTGTGGCATCCCCACAGCTCGCGAAACTTCACTGTGCCCTCCTTCCCCACCTTTAGAGCAAGAAATTCCAAAGCGCTTCAGGTCTGAACACTTTCAGTGTGAAAACCGGGAGATGCCCACTTCATTCTACAGATGGAAAAGCTGTTCATTTTTGCCCTACTTTCTTTATATACCATTAGCAATTTCACTGGAGCTGCTCCTTGATTTTTATCATTTAATAGTTGAGCAAGGGCTCTGCTAAGTAGAGTTGTATATCTCCCATTCGTTATACAGCTCATCTTCTGCCCCGTGACTTCAGGTTACGCGGTAGTTGGTCAACCCACTTCATTCACCGGATGTTTGCGCTAAGAGTGAGAGTATTTTGTTTGATCACATGTGAACAGGAGCATGAGAAGGAGTACACTTCAGTGCATGTGCTGTTGTGTCGGGCTCTGGCCTGCGCCTTTATTTGTATATTTTTCTCACTGTTTTTCCATATTGCAGGTTTGCAAATTAAGTAAACAAGAATGACCTCACAATTGCTAAGGACAGACCTATTGGTTTTTGCACATGATGGTGGTAGTTGAAAAAATATGAATAAACAGTATCCTCCTGACAGAACTGTCATTTTTAGGCGTTTGCATCCCTGTGCGACCAGGTCTTTTCAAGGCTTGCAGAGAAGCAGGTCCCACCAGATTTGCCCCTTCTCCTTTTCTTACTAGAAGCCATCTCCAAGGTTGTGCACATAATTGAACTTGCTTAAAAACTACATTTCAAAAGTACTGCCAGTTTCCTTATGTTGCTTTCATCATATTTGCAGGACCACATCCTCATGCTCAGGTGACTGGGCACATTTCGTGATTTTGCCTTCCCTTTGGTCTAGTGTGGTGTAATGCCAACTTCTGGATTTAACAGCTGAAATACAGACTATATGTAACCCTATATAGGCAAATAAAATAAGAGTTTAATAAGGCTTAATTTCACCTCAGATGGCCATGACTGTTGATGGGCCACTAGAATTATGCAATTTTTCAGCCTCGATAATTCCTCATAATTATGGATTTTCAGCATTTGCCACATAATCCATCATTTGCTGCGTAATCTGCAGATTTTAAAAATGTTTCTAGCTCCAACAGATCAAAAGTTACTAAAAACGCAGCAACATGTGTTGTGGGATAGTGGAAGGCCCTTCTCAAAGGTTGATTGTTAATCTTTCTGTTGTAGATTGCAGTGTTTGGGTGTCGGGCTGGTACTAATGGAGTAAAACCTTTCTCCAGATAGTGTTAACGTGTAAAAATGACAAAATTATGAGGTCATACAATCGCCAAATGTGCTGCATTATGTCACATATTTTGTCTTTTCTTCTACACAATTTAGTAATCCCTGCCACATAATTTGGTCCTCCCCTGCTTCATAATTCCAGCGGGTGTCCTCTAAATCTCCACCTGGTCTCAAGTAAACCTGTCGAGTAACTTTAGGAACCTAGCCAAATTACATTTATTTTGATGTTCTCTTATGTGCACACACTGTTCAAGGCAGTTTTAGATTAGAGAATTTGAGCCTCTATTGTAGTACGGACAGGTTTACCGATGTTATAGTTGGAAGGTGATGAAAGTAGCTTAAACCAGGCTCATCCCAAGCTAAGAAATGCAGAAGCTGGTGTGAGGCTCTGGGTAGCAACATATAAGAAAATCTACACGCTTACCAAAAATACTTTCAGTCACTTTAATTTCAGAGATGCTAAATGTGTTGTAAATTGTCATTTTTGTTTTTCTGGGTGCTGTATTGTGGCACATTTAAAGCATTGGCCTGCATCGGCTCCACGTTCATACGTCCTCAGATGCACTTACAGCTTGGTAATTACGGGTACATGAAACTGCTATGGGCGTACTCCTACACCCTTCGATAACAAGTGTCGGTAACCTCATCTGCCTGCTCGCATAGAGATCTCTGGTGCTACTGCTGAAGACACCTGCTCAGTAAGCTTGGACAGGAGCCCATGGTGCTCCTTGAAGTCATGAACATTGAAGGCTTACTTTTATTCTCATCGGAGGATCTTCATATGGGAGGGAGAGATAAGAACTAACTAACTAAAGGAAACAGTTCTTTTGCAAATAGTTGTGACTGCGTTTAAGGGTGGCTGGCAACATCAGCTGCTGAAGCCTCAAAAAGGCATGGACCCAGTGGGGTTCCTTGCCTTTGCCTTTGATGCCCCGCGGCCGCGATGAAGAACAGGGGTGGGGTGGGGGGTGCTGGTGATGATCCCCCCCCAAACACGTGCGGACCGCCCCCACCCCTTGCTACGCCACTGCATGGATCAGCACAGGGAAACTCTACTTGTTGGATTCTTTATCATCTATTGACCCCATAATCTTCTTGACGAGAGTCACACTGGTGACAATAGATGTATCCTCCCCGTACACGGTTTCTTGTTGCTGGTGTGAGACATTAGGCCATTCTAGAACCACACCAAGATATGCCACGAGAGATCCCAGTTCAACCACATAATTCCACACCATAAAATACTACTCTACACCTTGCCACATAGTACCACTATAAACCATGCCACATAATTCCAAACATCACAATTCAAAGCCACACAGTTCTGCACCACTCAACATAATTACATTCTACATAATACCACTCAGATCCACATAATTACTCAGCACTCTACTCAATAAAATACACCCCACAAAAATGCACTCTATTCCACATACCAGCAATTGACAGAAAATGCACTCCACACCATTACTCCAATACGCATAAATACACTCAATGCTACACAATACAACTCCACACAGTTACAAAAACATCACATAATTCCACACAAACATATTTCATATACACAACACAATTCCACAACACACCACATACCTCCAGAACACCACAAATGTACACATCTTACCACAACTAATAATTCAAATACAACCCACATAATTCCACAACAAACCACAACCATCCATTACACTCCAAACCAAAACACATAGGTGCAAGACATTGTCATTTACAACACCAATAGCTCTAACTCTCGCAAATGCGAGACCTATTGCATTGCAAATGCTTGTTTCAGCTGGTTATTGTGGTATGAGTACTTTCAGTCATTGTGTTTCAAAGGCTGCAGAAGAGACAGCTGTTGTGTGCTTGTGAGGCTTGCATGTCCGATATGTGCCTTGTTTATGACACATCCATTTCCCAAAACTTTTGTGTTGTGCTATCTTATTGATCATTAACAGAAGGTCGTCGTGACCAACTAATTTCAGAGATTGGGCCCTCCTAGGATATAGAGCTGAAGGGCAATATCTGCCCTTTGGGAGTCATCATATACTTGGTGCCGTTAAGCCATTAATGGCATTCACAATATTTTCAGGGGAACTGTTAACGCTAAGGACTCTTGCTGAGGAGAGCAATAAGCCAGGCAATAAATCAAGGAAGAGCTTCATAAGTGAAGGGTCAGATGTGCATTAAACTTCTATTCTGGACTCATCCTTTCCCCTTGTGTATTCTAGTAAATTATCCCTGCTTCTGGCCCTCCGAGTGTAGAGCTTGTGATCCTGGTATCGTAGTGCCTGATTTAGATCTTGGCGGATGAGATACTCTGTCACAAACATAACGGATATCCTGTCTGCCGTATTACAAGTACTATAGGATATAATGCACTTGTAATCAGTGGTGGCTGGCACAGATCGGGGGTGGCAGGGCGGGGCGAGGGGGTAAAGTAAAGAGAAAAAAAAGGTACCTTACATCCTCGCAGTTCCTCTTTTTCCCTTGTCATCGTCCCTCAGTTCCGCAGGAACCAGGAAGCACACCCAGGCGTTGTGATTGGTAAGCACCCAGACTCCCCTGACCAATCACAACACTGCAATGCAGCGTTGTGATTAGTCTCAGAGAAGTAATGGGGGCCTGGGCATGTTCTCCACTCAAGCTGTAATGCAGCCTGCATGGAGAACATGCAAAGTGCACATGATTGTTGGCTGGCCAAGCAGTCATTGCTCACTTATAAGGGTGCCACTACTCTTCCCTTGCAAAGCAGGGCAGCCCTGCAACGCCCATCAAGCCGCAGCAGGAACAAATAAAATGCTATTAACAACCAGTTATTATCATTTTATTTTTCCTTTATTTCCACTGCCGAAAGCAGTGGGGCGACGCTCCTCCATTACTGCTTGTAATACGGCAGACAGGATTTCGTGTTTGTGATGGAGTGACCCATCCACCAAGAGCTGAATCAGGCCCATAATCTTTAGCACGGAGTCCTGCCAGTGGTGTTCACGCTGCCTCAGCCATTCAGAATATAAACGGGGTATCTTTTAGCATGAAAGATCTGATAGAGGCTTCTAGCTGCAGATTCCTTATCTTTGAATTTCCCAGGCGTCAGGCTGGATCCGAAAATGTTTGCTGAGCAATACCCTTTGCGCGTGGTGTCGGGTGACTCCATTCGGCTCAGCATGATGTCGGCGGCATCGGTAGCGTCAGTTATGACGTCGCAGTGCCTATATAGGCACCACCCAGGCGGTGGACGTCGGTTATTTTCTTCCTGCATCAGTTAAGCACCGATCCGGGAAGAGCTACTCCTCTGCCGCTTTTTGGCAGCCTTTATCTGAAAGAGACAATTAGTTATAGATTCCTTACCTTAGAATTACCTCCAGGCGTCAGACTGGATCAAGAAAGTTTTTCGTCAGCAGCACCCCTGTGCGTCGAAAGGTGGCGTCGGTCGAGTATACGTTTGTTGTTGGCGCCATGGTCGCTGGGATGACGTTGCGGTAGCTACTTAGACGCCGGCATCGCGCGCTGATGACAGTTCTTTCTTTTTCCGTGCCAGCCAGCGCAGATTCGGAGAGAGCGGTACCTACAGTCACTTTTCGACTGACTTTTTCCCAACTTTTGTTAACATCGATTTTGAGTCTTCGACTCCTCGTGCACGTCAGGGATGCTCGGTTTCAAGGCGTGCGGTTTCTGTAGCCGGCTGATGTCGGTGACGGATCCGCAACGTGTGTGCCTGTTTTGCCTGGAGCGCGACCATGACCCCAAGTCGTGCTCCGAATGCCGGACCATGAATCCAAAGTCTTTGCGGGAGCAATCCCGAAAGCTTCTCGAGGCCCGGCAGTTGGCTCCGCGCCGTTTGAGGTCCCGGTCACGTGGGAGGTCGAGGGACCAGTCACGGAGCCACCACCACCAGTCTTCATCAAAGTCTTCGCACTCCTCAGGTAAGTCAAAGCACAAGAAGAAGTTGAAGAAGCATCGTCGCTCTTCGACTTCTCCCCGTCGCTCGTGTGAGGCTACGAGGGATGCGGGTGGTGCAGGATCTGCGGCCAACGGGTACTTTTCTGCCCCAGTTCTATCTTGGTTCTTTTCGGCCAGATTGGCAACCAGAGGAGGACTGGGAGGGGTCTGGAGAACCTTTGACTGACCAGTTGGGTTATGAACCGGACTGGAGAGAGGAACTGGGGGAAGCCAGTGGTCCGGATACCTCACCAGACCTTGGCATGTTGTCTCCTCCTACCGCGGCTATGGCTACAGTGGTGTTGCGTAGGGCAGCCGAGGCTCTCAACCTCAAGCTACCTACGGTGGCGGTCAGGACTAACCTCCTGACAGAGGTGCTTTAGCCGGTAGCGAGCTCTTCGGAGCCCCTGCTGCCATTTAATGAAGCCCTAAAAGACATCCTTTTGGGCATCTGGCCCAGGCCCAACACAGGGGCTCCTGTGGACAGGATAATTCCCTTCCGCTCCACTTGATAGAGAATCCGAAATGCTGGACCATCTTGGGAAGATGTTTTCTTCCTCCAGCTTGGGACTGCGGCCAGTAAACACTGCATGTCTGTTTGGCAGTTACACCCACTCCGTGTGGGATACGGTTGCGCAAGTGCTGCCTCAGTGGCCAAAGGAGGCCGGGCCATACTCTTTCCGACAGTTGCCGAAGGGAGAGACGCAGTGAAGTTTACCATGTGAAGTTATCTTGGCAGCCAAGCGTCCCTCCACTAAGACGGTATACACCTGCAAATGGAACAAATTTGTGGCATGGTGCACAGCAAAGGCTGTGGTTCCCTTTCTGCCCCTCTTTCTGAGGTTCTCTTGTTCCTCTTTTCTTTGGCCCAGCAGGGCTCTGCTCTGGACACTCTAAAGGGCTACCTCTCGGCCATTTCAGCCTTCCTTAGGCTTCCTTGTCAGACTTCTCTCTTCAAGTCCCCTGTTGTAAATCGTTTCCTTAAGGGCATTACTCATCTTTTTCCTCCTGTTCTCTTCGTAATGCCCCAGTGGGACCTGAACTTGGTTCTTACATGTCTTAAGTGTGCTCCCTTTGAGCCGCTACATAACTGTCCTCTCAGGCTTCTAACTTTGAAAACTGCCTTTCGGGTGGCCATCACCTCTACGCTCAGGGTGAGTGAGCTACAAGCTCTTTCTTTCAAGCCTCCCTTTCTGACTGTTAATCCGGACAAGGTCGTCCTCAGGACTAGACCTTCCTTTCTTCCCAAGGTGGTTACTTCTTTCCACATTGGCCAAACCATCATTTTGCCCACCTTCTTTCTCTCCACCGCATCCTTCAAAAGAGGAGGAGAGGCTCCACCATCTGGATCCAAAACATGTGCTTTCCATCTACTTGGATCGCACCAAACAATTCCGGGTGGACGACCAGCTCTTTGTTGATTACTTGGGCGCTAAGAAAGGTTGGGCCGTGCACAAACTGACCATCTCCAGGTGGGTTGTTCTGTGCATCAAAGCTTGCTATTCTTTGGTGAAGAAGGATCCTCCAGTGGGACTGCACGCCCATTCCACCAGGGCGACGGCAGCTACCATTGCTTTGGGACGGGGAGACCCCCTTAATGACATCTGTCAGGCAGCTACGTGGGCATCTCTGCACACGTTCACCAAACGCTACTGCCTGGACAGCAAGGTCCGGAGAGACGGCTTCTTTGGCCGTTCGTGTTCTCCAGGACTTTCTGGTGTGAACTTAGTTTGCAGACCCACCTCTGGGGTTGGTATTGCTGGGGTATCTTCTTAGATAAGGAATCTATAACTAACTGTTTCTTTCTACTGAACCAGTTACTTACCTTCGGTAACGATATATCTGTAAGAAACATAGACTAGTTATAGATTCCTTACCGCCCCACCCATCCTCCCCATTCTGCGAACTGACTTCTAGGGTTAGGGACCTCCTTTCAGGGTCCTAGTTTTGTGCACCAGTGGTCAGTGTCTTGCATGGCTCTGGGCTTCTGGCGTGGAAAGTCGTGTACAGAACTGATGTCAGCGCGCGAGTGCGGTGTTTATTTAGCTATCGCTGTGTCATCCAGGCAACCACGACACCAACGATAAACGCGGAGTCGACTGATGCTACCTTCCGACGCACAGGGGTACTACTGATTAAAAATTTTCCGGATCCAGTCTGACGCCTGGGGGTAATTCTAATGTAAGGAATCTATAACTAACCTATGTTTCTTACAGATATATCATTACCGAAGGTAAGTCAGTTGTTCTTCATCACTTAACCCCCCAAAAAATATACAGTGTTACAAAGTCTGTCTTTCTCCTTGTGTTACCAGAGAATGTACTCTATTCATCAGTTCAGTTGAATATCTGCAACAACTGTTCGGTTTTTCTTTTGTGACTTACTCTACAATATTGTAAACGTGGAACCTAGTTTGAACATTATCTCCTAGTAATTTCGCCATTATTGTAACTATTGTACTGGCCTTGACAAAGTCCCACGTAGATTGAATTGTGTTGATGTGGATTTATGTGATACATTTTGTGTATTGTGAAGTGGAAAACCCACAGTTGCCAAACCATAAGAAATGGGAAGTCTGTTATATACTTTCATAAGACCTTAACTGGAAGATTAAAGTTGACGACTCGAAGAATAGAATTGTATCTTATTTTTTAATATAGGCTGATGCTTAGTCATGTAAATATGACCTTTAAATATAAGGATTTAAATGTACTGCCGTCTTCCAAAATGAGCAACTGAAAAGGCCATCTTGCCTTTGTTATATGATGCTGTTTAACTAGATGGTGACTGTTAGAAATGGGGTTTCTGGTTGGCTAAGGTAGGCACCCAAGGCAGGCAGAACCCACAACTCTAGTCAGGGTAAGTTTGATGCACACCAAGATAACCTGTGCTCATCCTCTGATAGCTTGGTGCAGAGCAGGCAGGCTTATTCACAGAAGCAATGTCTAAAGCATTTGGGCAGCACTCTCACACAGTAACACAATGACTACACTACAAATAAGACTCCACACAGGGTTATATAAAAAATGTATATATTGTGCATAAAACAAGAAGACCAAAACGACATGTGCCAGTGAATACTTTGCAAAAAATGCAGGTTGTTAGGGTAAATAGTAAACGACTGCATTCAGAAAACATTGCGGATAGGAGCACCTGTGCGTCTACTAGACGGTATACAGTAAATTCTGTAAGACCTGTTGAGAGATGGCAATTCCTGTCAGGGATTAACCACTGGACATTTTGAGGCACGGGAGCGGGGAAAGTCGAACTCCGAACTGTCCTGGTGAGTGGTTTAGGTTTAAATGTCCTACAAACAAGGAATGTCCAGCATGAACTCTGGCAAGTCCAAAGCCCATCGCGGCTGCTCAGATTTGCAATTCTTTACTGAAAACAGGGCTGCCCGCGTGGGAGCGCTGGTCGATGTTCCTCCTACTATGGCCCCGGTTAGCCCCACAGTACCATCATGGTGGCTGGACCAAGGTCGGGGAGTCAGGAACTGCCAACGGGCCTCGGTAGCGGAGCCCGTGTTGTCACCTCAGCAATTGGTGCTGCTCTAGGGGGCGGAGCCAGCCAGAATGAACCTCAGAAGGCTTGGCTGCTCCATGTTACCAGAACAACGTGTTTCGGGGAAGGCTACGCTGAGGGGGGTCAGCGCTTGGTCCTGACGAGAGTGCTCGCGCCTCAGTGCATCTCTCCGAACGACAGGCAACACGAAACGCTGTGCTCGTAGTATGAAGCGCAGGCTTCTGTGAAGTTGTTTTAATTGCCAGAATCTGAATCCCACGGCAATAAAGATGATGCACAGTCTTTAATGGCCCTGAGACTCTGAAAGAACAGGGGGCAAGGCAACAACCCCATTGTAGAATTCTTGGGGTACAAGCAAGTAGCAGGCAGCAGACCAGGACATCAACGTAGGTTGCAAAGTGTCAACCGCTCCTGCAGCCCAGCATTCAACAAGCAGCAGGCCAACTCAGCAAAACAGTCAGGAAAATGGCAGTTCCTCCTGGCAGCATAGCAGTCCTCTGGCAATTTGCACATGTAGAGCCAGCAGCATCTGGTTACAAGTCCCATGCAGTATATAAAAATATGGGGTCAGACCCCCTGTATTTATACCCAAAAATGCCTTTGATGTTGGGGGTTACTTCAAAAGAACCCTTAGAAGTTCTCAAAGATCCCTTTCAGCCTAGCCCTGGCTCCAGACAATCAGCAGGGGTAAATTGAGAACCACCTCTTTCTCACCCTGCCCAGGAAGAGTATCAGTTTGCAGATGAATGCATATGTATCCCCTGTCATACCCAGCCCTTCCTGTGTTGTGGCTGTCTAGAGAGAATGCATTAAGTGCAGCTGTCACCCAGCCTAGATTTCTATTGGAGACATGCTGCAAAGCATAAAAAGTTATAAGGACAGAGAAAAGCCAACTTTCTAAAAATGGCATTTCTAAAATAGTAATGTGAAATCCAACTTCACTAGTAAGTAGGATTTATCACTACAATTCTAAACATACCAAACATGGCAACGCCACTCCTTTCTGATCAAGAATTACAACTGTAAAGTATATGAGGGAAAACCGGAGCTTTTTGGGACAGCAGGTCAGCATAAATCACTGAACATCTACGATTTGGAGACCCACTGGAGGGTAATTCTAAAATACATAAATGCTTGTTGCCGCGCAGAGTCTACAAGAGACAGAACACTGCTTGAAAGGGACATATCCCAGCATGAACACCAGTTAACTCACCTGTTAAACCTACTAAAGGTCAATTGAAATAATTAAATTTGCTGAGGAGATTGCCTTTCAGAATTTCTGCATACATCCTGGCAGCCTGTGATCAAGGAGCTGTGCTCCGAAATGTGTAAGGCACGCAAAGAACTCTGAATGGAGAATGCTGGTTGCTTTTATGTAAGATCTGCTGGTGAGTGCGTCTTTAAAGTGGGGACAGCCTTGTTCACAAGGCTTGTTGTAAGCCGAAAAGCGTAGACGAGGTTGGTCCATGATATGTGATACATTTAATTGTGCATAAATTACTGCACCACGTGGAGTGCGCCTTCACTTGACGGGTGCTGCTACCACACGGAGGCAAGCCCCGTCCACATAAAAACAACAAAAAACTTGCGTTCGCAAAGTAAGTAGCATACTCAGGAGTCCATGCTGGTTTTGAAATGTATTGTTTCGCCTTTGCTGACATCAACTTTGTAATCTCAGTGATTGATAGTTTCTTTTTTCTTCTTTTTTTTACTCACTCTCACTTTTTTTCCCTTTCTTATTGCATTCATTTTACATATATGTGTGCCACTAACATCACTGTTCCTTCTTAGCTACTTGTGGTGCCCTAACCACTGCTTTTTATTCACTATGGAATTCTTTACAAGGCCTGTCCATCCTTCCACTACTGCAAGTTATGGCTACTAAACATGCTCCGTCTCTTATGTACGGAGTCGAGGCTTTGAGAGAAAGAGCGGATAAAATAATTGATAATGCTATATCAGGGACATATCGACGCCTTTTCAGTCTTCTTCACCAGGCCTCTCCTGCTCAAATTCATGTAGAGTTTGGTCTTAGGAGGCAGAGCATAAGCAACTTGGGTCCTCAGTTTAAATGTTGCTATAAGCTAAGAAATCACCCAAGACCTACCCTAAGTTCCAATTTGTGGAAAGCCAAAAGTGATTCAAGAAACACTATGTAATATGGTTATTTAAACTTAGCCTTAACTACCTACACGGCTGAGGAGGTCTGGGCTGTAACCCTTACCTACATTTAATAGAGTCATAAATTCATCTGGAAATAATATCTCATCCCTATTAGACAAAGCTGTGCTGTTTAAAAAATCTCATGCATGGATGGTAATGGGTTCATATGACCCCATCAAATTTCAAACCTACTTAGGGTGTTTGTATGGTCTAAAGTCCTAGCTCAAGCTGCTGAGTCTTCAATTAGGTGTTTTTTAAGCACATTTTAATTCTCCTGTTTAGAGGAGATAAACTGTTTAGACTTCATGTTGGCTTTGTAACTATCCAAAGGAAGACATTTGCCATATTGTCTGTTTCTGCCCAGCACTAATGGCTGAACAGAAAGGACTGTGGAAACAGTACTTTATTAGAAACACCATATGTACGTTTTGGCACGGGTAAACAGTTGGAACAACGCGGACAGAGCCATGCGTGTTCCAGCTTTGCAAGCGCTACCACGCTTGCCTTAACCACGCATATGCGTGGTTAAGGCAGTGCGTGGTCAAATTGCTGGTTGGGGAAAGCAGGAAGCAGGACTGATCAGGAGAGGACACGATGCGGTGAGGTAAGTAGGGCTCGGGCCCGGTGTTGGAGGTGGTTAGTTTGTATGCTTTGGGGGTGGGGGTAGTTTAGTTTTCAGGGATGGGGGGTCAGGGTAGTTTTCAGGGCTGGGGAGGTCAGGGTAGTTTTCAAGGATGAGAGGGGTGGGGCTAATTTTCAGGGCTGGGGGAAGTTATCAGTGCTGGGGGATGGGTTGTTTTTTAGGAGGGATGGTGTAGTTTTAGATGTCAGGGCGGAGGGCATGGGGGCCATTTTAGGGCTCAGGGCGGGGGACAGGGATCGTAATACTTTTTAGGGCTTGGGGGGGGGGCAGGTTAGTTTTTAGGGCTCTGGGGGGCTCGGGTAGTTTTTAGGGCTTACCGAAGGGCAAGGAATCTTTTAGGGCTCAAGGGGGGTCGAGGTAGTTTTTAGGGCTCAGAGGAGGGCGAGGTTGTTTTTAGGGCTCGGGGGGGTTGTTAACAGGATGGAGGGGTAGGAGTCGGGGGTTAAGACTTACCTGTCAAGTTTGAACCACTGATATGTCTTTACCATACATGCCTTAACAATGCATAATTCACTGTAAAGGCATATTTGTGGTAAAGGCATATTCGTGGTTATGACTTGCGTTGTTGAGATGGCCTGGAACCGGCATGCCTGGTTCCTTCACACAACCATCGGCAAGCAGTTTTATAGCCTGTCTTCAAGGGTAGGATGCGATGTTCTGTGGGAAATTCCTTAAGATTATGTGCATTGCAGATTCAAAACTAGCATAGTTCGAGTCATAAAGGAAATTCTGTCTATGGTATTTGAATGGAGTTGGAAATGCTTCACGATCAATCATCTGCTCCGTGTCATATTATGGAATAACTGAAACAAAACAACAAAGTATTATTCTCCTATATCAAACGTACTAGGATTGCATGTATATGTTTATTCCTGTAGTTTTATTTTTCATATTGTAGTGGTTTTAGTATGTAGAATTGAAGTCTAGGACAAGCATTTAGCACTTTTACTTGTGTATTTTGTACTAACCAACTATTTTTATTGCAAAGGCCGTCTCTAGTTTGATCAGTGTGCTGACCTTTGAAACTAGACCAAATTAATTTTACCCTGTTCTTTTTTTTTTTTTAAAGAATTTTTATCAGTGATCAAAATTTGAACACGCAAAACACTCCTACTCAGTTTACTTGTCTATGTAATGCTAGTACGTTTTATATTCTGTAGTTTGGTAGTCTAAAGAATTGCATTAGTACGAAGTTATGAAATGTAGGACAAGCACATTGCACTTTATTCTGTGTATTTTGCACTAACTAGACATTTTATGGTAATACTGCTGTTTCTTGTTGTGTTGTTTTCTTGTGGATCTGTATCTACGATGATATCATAAATGAATTATAATGCTCATTTCTTGCAAACTCTTGAATGCACAAAGCACTTCGATCTAGTATTCTCGATCAGATAAAACTAGTATGCTTCTATTTCATGGTTAGTAGTTTAAGATTGGAAAATAAGCATAGGACTAAGACCTTTATCTAGAGTATCTTTTTTTGCAGTTAGTCTACGGTATTACCTGGCCTCTTAGAGTATTTATCTTTGCAATGCAATTGTGGAGATCTAAATCGTATATTTCTTTTTAATATCTTTAACATGATTCTGATTTCTGGCCTAATCATGTATTTCATTAAGAAATGTTAGCATGTGATTAATGATTTATGGTAATATCTCTCCTTTCTTACTTGGGTAATGGGTAGTGTGCTTAAGCTAGTCAAAAACTGGTATAGCAAAATAATGATTTTATTTTGATAATATTGTACGTTTTAATTAACTGAACAATATAGCGTTACTTACTAACTTAAATAAGGTGGCGCTCCAGTGAAAGCATTTTGTTGTTGAATAATTATTTTTGATAAATATGACTTTCATGCATATTTCTGTCTTTAGGTGTACAATGCGCATTGGGAAGGGAATCCATCCTGAAAGCATCCCGGGTTGGTGCCAGGCTTTTTCTCTTGATGGAGGTAGTGGGGTTCGATCTCTGAAAGTAATCCAGCAAGGCAACCGGCCTCCCCTAATTTATAACATTGGTAAGTTGACATGCTTGAATGTACATACGTTAAGCATGTGGTGTTACTAAATATCATGAAATGTATTCATTTTAATTGCTATGCACTTACTAGAATATTGGCTGTCCAATTTTATGTCCTCCTCTTAAGCAGTGATATTTCTACAAAAGTGTGCTTGTGTAGATTAATATATTGTAACTGTTTTTAACCACTAGTCACAACCGAGCAATATCAGACATGACAACAGGTGTACTATTTTATACAAAGATTTGTTTCAACATAAAAATTAATGGTGCCTTTTTTGGGGTGGTTTATTTCTAAACTTTGTTTTCTGTCAAATCTTTACCAGCAATTGTATACACTCCATAAAAATTCAAAGTGCCTAAAGGTAAATGCTTGTTTCTTAGCCCTACTCTCCTCAGTTAAAATCTGTTTCAAAGCTTTTCCCTATGTTATAGTTCAAGTCCATGAAATCCAGCTTTATTTGATTAAGAGTTTATTCTAAAAATAATAATGAACATCTTCACGTTTCATCACAATCGGTTCATTAAGACACATAAAGAGTTCAAAATTATTCTATACATGAATAAACTCAATGGGTGGTATACAATAAAAGTGAATGCAGGAGATCATTTTACATAAAGTGCCACGTGCATAATGTGTAATGCAGCATCAACCTACAACCCTGGACATCATTAGTCAATATGCGTCCTGTCTTCTTCATAAACTAGGGCCATGAGATGTGAGTTATATTTTCTTCTTCTAATTGCCATCTGAATTTAAACCGCCACCACATTACTAATAACAGTGGCACATTACTAATAACAGTGGTTTAAAATTGTTAAACCTGTTCACAAACCCTTAAGCAGAGATCAAAGTAAGAGCACCGTCAGCCGATTGGGCAAGGCAGGTAGCCTGCACCCTTCATGATAAAATTAAGGTGATCCAGCAGTCATTCTCCTCAGAGATGGAAGAAGCGACATCCTCCCACTACTCACACAGGGATGATTTATTTTCACTCTCCCCTTCAAAGGTATTGTTACAAAGGCCGCCACTGTCACAATTCCCCACCCTCAAACTGGAAGACTCTCTCACCTATCTCTCGGAGCTGAAGTCAGCATCACCTACTGATGCCTGTCCTGCTAAAATGTTACCAGCACTAGCAGCCACCTTAAACGTGCCAGTCAATAAGGTAATCAACTCCTCAGTGGTTACGGGTGTCATACCATCTGCCTGGAAGCAGGCACAAATCTTGCCTCTCCTGAAGAAACCCAATGCAGACCCCATCAACCCTACTAACTAAAGACCAATGTCCCTTCTTCCTGCTTTCGCAAAGGTAGTAGAAAAACATGTTAACACCATAATGACAGAATACATAAAGGAATATGATCTCCTACACTCCACGCAATCTGGATTTAGGGCTAACTACAGCAAAGAGTCTGACCTACTGGAAGTGACTGAATACCTTAAAGAATAGCATGATGATGGGGGAAGAGCATTCAATATGGTGCCCCATGAAATGCTCTTAAACAGATTAAATAACATGGGCACAAAAGGGAAGGCATTGGCATGGAGTACATCTTTTCTGGAACACAGGGAACAGATCATTTGGACTCCTCCCTTCTCTGCCAGAATGCCAAACATAAAGGCGGTGGTCCCGCAGGGATCTGCCCTGAGTCCCACGTTATTCAATCTGTATATGTCACCACTTGCATCATTAGCAGAGGCAGATGGCGCAATAACAGTCTCTTATGCGGATGATATGCAGCTGATTTTCTCATGCAAGAAAGGGGATGACTTTAATAGAGAAATAATTAGATCCTGCCTCGCCAATGTTTTCAAATGGTTGAAGCAGAATCAGCTTAAATGCAACCCCAATAAAATCGATATTATATTCTTCGGCCAACCTGTAGAGAACAATTGGGCTCAGTGGTGGCCTTCAGACCTCTCTTTTCCAGCACTGCCCAATCAGTAGTAAAAACCTAGGTATCCATATTGACAATGAACTATTGATGCAGACCCAAGTTCAAGCCCTAGTAGGAACCTGTTTTGGAGTACTACGGATGCTCAAGAAATTTCTACCGCTTCTTCCCCTGGATTCCAGGAAGACAGTGGTTCAGGCTCCGATCACATCCAGACTGGACTATGCTAATGCCCTTTATCTGGGTCTTCCGGACTGCCTGCTATAGCGTCTTCAGGTAGTGCAGAATTCAGCAGCAAGAGCAATTTTTAAACTAAAACCCAGATCACATATGACCCCCCATCTGTGGTCCTTTCATTGGCTCCCAGTTAGGAAGAGAATAAAATGTAAGGCCGTGGTTATTTTTTTAAAAAGCCTTCCATGGAACAGGTGCCACCTACCTTAGAAAACGAGTCGGCCTCTATTTGCCCACCAGGACACTCAGATCGTCCAATGAAGACCTGGCTTGCATCCCCAAAGCTCGCCTGGCACGCAGAAGAGGCAGATCCTTTGGCTTTTTGAGAGCCCACGTTAGGAATAAACTACCAGCAGCTCTGAGATCTCTGACAGTAGTGCTCTCACACTTTAAAAAATAGCTGAAACTTGGCTATTTAAAATCTGAGCCTCGTAGGAAGTGCAGTTGTTAATTGTCAGCGCCGGGACTCTCTCGACAGAGTAGCTGTGCGCTATACAAATACGGGTCATTCATTCATTCATTCATTACAAACTCTCATTTTCTAAATTACAGATAAAATCAAAGGCAGTATTATAGGTGAACAATTTTTCCTTTAAAAATAATAGACGTAAGTGCTCTTCCAAATATCTCTATAAAAATCACAAAATAGGATAAAATGTAAAGTTGTCTGGTCAGATTTTTCATCACAGGGGCACTTTGGGAGATTTTGTTTCCATTTGCCCATGGTTGGGAAGGCTAAAGGCTATCAAAAAATGGACGATCCCCATGCTTAAGCTAGTAAGATAAAATCTATGTTTTATGTTCGAGACCTGGAGTAATTAACATTGTGTCCCTGGTCCAATGGACCTATCGCAGTATTCCCCGGTCAGCTGCTTCGAGTTTGCCTCAACTTCCCTTAGCCATTCCCTCGATTCTATGAGCCCGGTTTTTAGTTCCTTTTTACCATAATTAAGAATTTGCGAAGGATTATTAAAATCAATGTTCTCGGCGCAATTTTTTTTAAAGATTACTAATATACATCCAACAGGGAATTCTTTTACCATGCTCAAGGGTGAGACAATCCTTAATGATTTCCTGGGGAAATTTGGTTCCCTCCTTACTCCATAACCCATACCAGACAGTGAGACCTGCTACACTGATAAAATCATTAATATAAGGGGCAGCAAGCTCTTTGTGCACCCTATAAATAGGGGTAGAGTTGGGAACGGCTAACAATCTTCTTAAATAGATATTTTCTTGAGTCTGGAGGATAGCATAGTTAGCTGCTCCCTAGAGCGCAGCACCATAGCGAGTTCCAGTAAGCCACTTACTCCTATAAAGGGTCAAAATTTCCCTAATTTGTTTAGTCCCCATTTTTTGAGGAACTAAAAATTGCCTCTGTAGTCCGTGTAAATTTTAATTTACAGCAATCAATATAGGGTCCCAAATGACCGTTTGCTGTGAACAACAGTCCTAAATATGTAAATGAATGTGTTTCTGCGATAGGAACCCTATTTACATGGTGGGACCTAGTCTTTGGCTTCCCTTTTCCACACACCATCGTAAATGTTTTTTATCAAATTAGATAACAAATCCTTTTCCTGCATATATTCTGCAAACTTCTCAATTAGGCACTGGAGTCTGTTAGCGGTTCTAGGTAAAAGGACTGCGTCGTCCGCATATAAAGCAAGGTGGGGACTGTAGGAGAGTAGGGTCTGCTTCCTATGGTCACCCCCACTTTTTGCTTTTGCTTCACTGGTTTTCGACTTAGATGTGGCTGTGGGCCTGCTAATCAGACCCACAGCCCAGCTGTTCTCTCTCTAAATTCATACTATGTACTTTAGGTACATAACCCAATTGGTAAGGATCACCTTATAGGGCCCTGTACAGTGTACCTTAGGTACCATGGGCATGTGTGTACCCTAGGCCTACCAGGGGCTGCAGCGTGTATTATGCCACCCCTGGCTGGCCTCCCATCATGACGCAACTGGCTGATCACTCAGCTGGGGCAAGGTCGTGTAATCACCCCTTGCTTAGGTATAGTATTCCTATACCTACCTTATATATAGACACATGGGTAACATTTCAGTCACTCCTATGGCAGGCCTTAACACTCCTGAAGGCAGAGTGCTTGGTAACATGTGAATCTGAAAGAAACACGTTAGTTAGATTCCTCACCTTAGAATATCCCCAGGCGTCAGACTGGATCCGGAAGATTTTTCGTCAGCAATACCCCTTGCGCGTCGCTAGGCGTCGTCTGCGGCTCCGCGTCCATCGTCGGCGTCGTGCGCCGGAATGACGTCGTCGGAGTACTTAGACGCCGCCCTCGCGCGCTGACGTCAGTTCTTCTTTTTTCCGCGCCAGTAAGCGCAGATCCGGGAGAGCTACCCCTTTTAGTCTTTTTTGACTAAATCTTTTTTGATCACTTTTGATCCTTGTCTGTCGACATCTGGTGCCGGTAGGATGCCTGGGTTCAAGGCTTGCGAGGATTGCCATCGACTGATGTCGGTGACCGACCACCACCGCCGGTGCCTCTACTGTTTAGGCCCCGACCACGACGCGGAGTCGTGCTCCGATTGCCAGGCCCTGACTTCGAAGGCTCGGCGGGAGCGGTCCCGCAAGCTTCTCGAGCTTCGCCACTCGGCTCCGCGTCGTGCGCGATCCCGGTCCAGGAGGAGGTCCAAGGATCGCTCGCGGAGCCCTAGCCGACGCCACCATCGATCGTCGGGCTCCAAGTCGTCGGGTAAGTCCAAACGCTCTAAGAAGTCCAAGCGGCGACATCGCTCTTCGGACTCCCCTCGCCGGTCGCGCGACTCCGGCGGAGCCGCAGGCGCCGCGCCCGTCCCCATACCCTCCGGTCCCTGGGACTAACGCGACGCCGGCGGAGGTCAGTGCCTTCCTCTCGGCCATGAGGAGCCTGGCCCCGCCGTCGACGCCCGCTGGCGCGCCTTCGGGCCCCGCGGACTCGACTGGGCGACCTTGCCTGCCGGCGGCTTCGGCGCCGTCGACGACTCCGGTCTCGACGCCGCAGGTCCCCGCGGGGCCCATGCCTGGGCCCCCGTCGACGCCGGTTGACCTAACCACTCCTCCACCGGCGCCGGCGCATGAACCACCGACGCCGTCACCGGCGCCGCAGGCGCAGACGCCTACACCTCCGGTGCCGCCGACGCCGCCGCCTTTGGTGCCGACTCCGGACGGCGTCCAACCCCAGTTTAGCCCTATTCCGGACCCGGCGCCGCAACGGCGTCGACCGACGCTGCGTCCGGCGCCGCTTGAGACCTATCATCTCTACAGTCCGGCTCCGATCATTCCTCCTGTTTATCAGGAATCGGACGACGGGGGCGACTGGGAGGGGTTCGAGGACCCTATGGCTGTTCAGTCGCAGCTTTCACAGGACTGGGCAGATGAACTGGGGGAGGCCAGTGGTCTAGATACCTCGCCAGACACTGGATTCACTTCTCCTCCGACTGTGGCTTCGGAGGAGGGTGCAGCATTTTCTGTGGTGCTGCGCAAGGCGGCCGCAGCCCTTGGGCTCGAGCTGCCTGCCGTGGCTGTGAGGACTAACATCCTCACTGAGGTGCTTCAAACCGCAGCAAGCTCCACTGAGCCTCTGCTGCCGTTCAATGAGGCTCTCACTGACGTTCTGCAGGGCACCTGGTCCAAGCCCTCCACAGTTCCTCCTGTGGATAGGAACGTTGCCAGGCGCCACCGCCCTGCTCCGGGCGACCCCAGTTTCCTGTCCCAACACCCCACCCCGAGAGTCTGGTTATCCAGGCCTCTACCTCCCAATCCTCCTTCCCGACCGCTCCGCCGGACCGGGATTCCAAGAGACTCGAGCAGTTTGGCAAGAAACTGTTCTCGTCCCTTAGTTTGGGCCTGCGGTCTTTAAACACCGCCTGTCTCTTGGACCGTTATTCCCATTCTCTGTGGGATACGGTGGAGGACGTGCTGCCCCTGTGTCCGGAGGAGGTCCGGACACGTCTTACCCAGGCTTTGGCCGATGGGAGGG
This sequence comes from Triturus cristatus, assembly GCF_964204655.1. Lineage (NCBI taxonomy): Eukaryota > Metazoa > Chordata > Amphibia > Caudata > Salamandridae > Triturus > Triturus cristatus. The sequence continues at coordinate 730,355,102 of NC_140580.1, forward strand.
ATGCAGCGCGACACGCCATACGTTGTGGGCTTGACACCACGGACTCGCTGGGTCGGGCGATTTCCACCACGGTGGCGCTCCGCCGCCACGCCTGGATGCGGTCCACGTCATTTTCCGGGGATGTCCAGAACACCCTCATGGACATGCCCTTTGATGGCACTCGCCTGTTTGGTGAGGAGGCGGACAGTGCGCTGAACCGCTTTAAGGACTCCCGGGCTACGGCCAAGTCCTTGGGCCTCTCGGCTCCGCGGGCGCACACCTCCGCTTTTCGCCCCTTTCGTGGCCAAGGAAGGGGCGCCTCCTCACGTCCGCCCAGCCACCAGCCGCAGAACCAACCTGCGCGCGGTCGCGGACGTGGTTTCCGCCATGGCGGATCTGGAGGACGACGTGGTCAGCCCACATCCACCCCGGCAGCATCCGCCTCAAAGCCTTCCTAGTCCGAGCTTTCAGGCCCATTCCACGCCAGTGGGCGGCAGAGTTCGCCATCACCTGCTCCACTGGCGGTCCATTACATCGGACAGGTGGGTGCTGCAAATCGTCCGAAGGGGCTACTCCCTCCCCTTCGAGACGACCCCTCCAGCCATGCCACCGCAGCACCACCGTATCTCGGGGGATCATTTGAATCTTCTCCGCGAGGAAGTTTCGGCTCTCTTGGCCAAGGGGGCCGTCGAGCGCGTTCCGAGTCCAGAAGTAGGTCGTGGTTGTTATTCCCACTACTTTCTGGTTCCCAAGAAGGGCAAAGGGGGCCTACGCCCCATCTTGGACCTCCGGAACGTCAATGCCTTCCTCCGAAAGGAAAGGTTCAAGATGTTAACCTTGGCTCAGGTTCTAGCTGCCCTAGACCCCGGAGACTGGATGGTAGCGTTGGACTTGCAGGACGCATACTTCCATATCCCCGTCCTGCCGGCCCACCGGCGCTACCTGCGGTTCACGGTGGGCCAAGAGCATTTTCAGTTTACCGTGCTCCCCTTCGGCCTCACCAGTGCCCCTCGGGTGTTCACAAAAGTGATGGCGGTGGTCGCAGCTCATCTGCGCAGATCAGGGGTTCCAGTCTTCCCCTATCTCGACGACTGGTTGTTGAAGGCGGGCTCGCCCCAGGCAGTCGTCTCCCACCTCCAGACTACGGCGGATCTCCTGCATTTGCTGGGATTTTCCATCAACGTGCCGAAGTCACACCTGAGTCCCTCTCAGAAGCTCCTCTTCATCGGAGCAGTTCTCGATTCGGCGCAGTTCCGGGTCTATCCACCGGAACAGCGGGTCCGGGATATACAGGCCCTGATTCCCATCTTTCGGCCTCTATCCTGGGTTTCGGTCAGGCTAGTGTTGCGGCTTCTGGGGCTGATGGCCTCCTGCATCCTACTAGTGCATCACGCCAGGCGGCGCATGCGGGCTCTGCAGTGGGACCTGAAGTTTCAGTGGGCCCAGCATCACGGCAACCTGTCCGACCATGTCTTGATCTCGGAGGGCACTGCACAACAGTTGCAGTGGTGGCTCACGGACCGCGATTGGGTCATGGGCAGGAGCCTCTCCCTTCCCCAACCGGAGCATGTCGTAGTGACGGATGCGTCCCTCCTGGGCTGGGGTGGCCATATGGGAGAGGCGGAGATCAGGGGCCTCTGGTCTCCGGCGGAGTCTCGTCTCCACATCAACCTGTTGGAGTTGAGAGCGATCCGACTTGCACTGAAAGCCTTCCTTCCCTCTGTCAGGGGCAGTGTCGTGCAGGTGTTCACGGACAACACCACCGCCATGTGGTTTTGCAACAAACAGGGCGGGGTGGGGTCGTGGACCCTTTGTCAGGAGGCTCTGCGCCTCTGGACGTGGCTGGAACACCAGGGCGTCACCCTAGTGGTTCAACATCTGGCGGGCTCTCTGAACGCCAGAGCGGACGAACTCAGCCGCCGGTGCATGATGGATCACGAATGGCGTCTGAACTCCGAAGTGGCGCAAGGTCTCTTTCAGCAGTGGGGAGAGCCTTGGTTAGATCTATTCGCCACCGAAGAGAACGCGCAATGTCAGCAGTTCTGCGCGTTGGAATTTCCAAGGCGGCACTCGCTCGGCGACGCTTTTCGTCACGAGTGGAGTTGCGGTCTGTTGTACGCCTTTCCGCCTATACCTCTTCTGCCCAGAGTGCTGAAGAAGATCAGGCACGACCGGGCCCAAGTCATCTTGGTGGCTCCGGATTGGGCACGAAGGTACTGGTATCCCGAGCTACTCAGTATGTTGACCGATCCCCCGATACGTCTGCCCCTTCGGGAGGATCTTCTGTCGCAGCAGCAGGGGACGGTCCTCCACCCGAACCTGTCCAGCCTCCACCTCCATGCGTGGAGATTGAGCGGCGGCAGTTGATGCCATTTGACTTGCCTCCTGAAGTCTGTGATATCATTCTGGCAGCCAGGCGTCCCTCCACAAAGACGGTATACGCCTGCCGGTGGAACAAATTTGTGGCATGGTGCACAGCAAAGGCTGTGGATCCCCTTTCCGCCCCTCTTTCTGAGGTTCTCCTCTTTCTTCTTTCTCTGGCCCGGCAGGGCTCTGCCCTGGGCACCCTGAAAGGTTATCTTGCTGCCATCTCCGCCTTCTTGCGGCTTCCTGATCAGCCTTCTCTTTTCAAGTCCCCTGTGGTTACACGCTTTCTAAAAGGCATTACTCACACGTTCCCTCCTGTCCCTTTTGTAATGCCTCAGTGGGACTTGAATCTGGTCTTGACATTCCTGATGTGCGCTCCCTTCGAGCCTCTTCACAATTGTCCTCTTCGTCTTCTGACTCTTAAGACTGCTTTTCTGGTAGCCATCACCTCGGCTAGACGGGTGAGTGAGCTCCAGGCTTTATCTTCAAAGCCTCCTTTTCTCTCTGTTCATCCGGACAAGGTTGTCCTTCGGCCTCGTCCTTCCTTTCTTCCGAAAGTGGTGACTCCATTTCATCTTGGGCAGTCTGTCACCTTGCCCACCTTCTTTCCGCCTCCGCATCCTTCCAAAGAGGAAGAGAGGCTCCACCGTCTGGACCCAAAACGTGCGCTCTCCTTTTATCTGGACCGCACAAAACAGTTCCGGGTGGACGACCAGCTTTTTGTTGGGTACGTGGGCGCTAAGAAGGGGAAAGCTGTGCACAAACGGACCATCTCTCGGTGGGTCGTTTTGTGTATCAAAATTTGCTATTCTTTGGCAAAAAAGGACCCTCCTGTTGGGCTGCGCGCCCATTCTACTCGGGCCACAGCGGCTACTACTGCTTTGGGACGGGGAGTCCCTTTGCAGGACATCTGTCAGGCGGCGACGTGGGCTTCGTTACACACGTTTGCCAGGCATTATTGCCTTGACAGCCAGGTCCGGAGGGATGGCTTCTTTGGCCGTTCTGTCCTCCAGGACTTTCTGGTGTGATCTTGGTTCGCAGACCCACCACCGGGGATGGTATTGCTTGGGTATCTATTCTAAGGTGAGGAATCTAACTAACGTGTTTCTTTCAGATGAACAAGTTACTTACCTTCGGTAACGATGTATCTGTAAGAAACATTAGTTAGTTAGATTCCTCACCGACCCACCCATCCTCCCCGTTCTGCGAACTGACATCTAGGGTTAAGGTTGTCCTTTTCAGGCCCCTAGATTTTATTTTTGGCACCAGTGTCGGTCTTTGCATGGCTCTGCGTTCCTGGCGCGGAAAGCTATGTACAAGAACTGACGTCAGCGCGCGAGGGCGGCGTCTAAGTACTCCGACGACGTCATTCCGGCGCACGACGCCGACGACGGACGCGGAGCCGCAGACGACGCCTAGCGACGCGCAAGGGGTATTGCTGACGAAAAATCTTCCGGATCCAGTCTGACGCCTGGGGATATTCTAAGGTGAGGAATCTAACTAACTAATGTTTCTTACAGATACATCGTTACCGAAGGTAAGTAACTTGTTCGATAGTGCTCTAGCATGAGCTGAGCCTGTCTGCAGCTTTCGGAACCATGTCCTTATAGCTGTTCTATGATATCGCCTACCATATACTCTTAAAGTGCCTTATAATCCTCGCAGTTATGGTAACTATGGTTTGGCTTTATCAAAACATGTCGTGTAAGGTGTCTAACACTTTGGAATACTACCCCCACCCCATTTCTGGCGATGAGGATAGTATTCCCCCCTTCTAGAGGGAGAAGACATGTTGAAGACCTACTACCCGGTTAAAGTTAACCAGAGCCCCAGCATCACAAAATGGATGCTGCTGCCACAGACACAAGTCTGATCTCCTGCTGCTGGGAGTCCTTCCAGCGAGGGAGGCTTGGACAATAGGTTTCCTGCCTTGGGAGGTGCTAGCACCACCCTAGACAGGGCTTAGTGTATTGGGGCAGGGAGGGATGAAAGCAACGAGACACTACCTGGGGCACACAAGGTGTCCCATGCATAGTCCGGTTCAAACCGGTGCTGGGGCACTCCAGCCCCAGTCCTGGCGCGAAACTGGACAAAGGGAAGGGGGTGTAACCACCCCCCTCCCTGGTCCCACCCATAGGAGGGACCTAGCAGGTAACCCAGCCCCCCAGATTAGTATAAGAGTGGGAGCTGAGTCCCTAGGATTTTGGAGTATCCTGAACTGAAACTAGACACAAAACTCTGGACCTTCGACATTCGACGACAAGAAGACTGAAGTATCTCCCTTGTGGCCAAGGAGTGGCTACCCTGTGCAAACAGGCACCAACAAGCGATCTGCCGTTTACTTTGCCCAAGTTCTACGAGGAACCGACTGCAGAGCCCGACCAGCGCCATGACCTCCAGACTTCTCTGACCCTGATCCACATCCACAGCCAAGTTGAGATCCGTGGAGGCGACGAGAGACGTGGGACCGGCTACCTGGGAAAATTGGCGAGTAGTTTCTAGCGCAGCTTCTGAGGCATCCTCGAAGTTGTGCTCTGGGGATTGAGAAGCCCCAACCCCGAGCACCATCTGCACCGAAGATCAGCCCTCCACACTCCATGAGTTCTGCGTGGGGCCCTTCTGCATTTTCCTGCTCGACGCGTCTTTCCGGTTGCTTGCCTGTTGGCTAGTAGCCTCAGTGACGACGAACCCTTAACTTTTCACCGCTGGTTTGGCTCCTCCAGACTGGCCCTTGCTTGAAAGAGAAGCACCTCAGACCTTCCTGGTCTGCACCTGAAGCGAATTTCCCTTTCCGCGTTGGTTACCTTTGCCAAGGCTTGTTGACTCCAATCGGGAGGTCGACTCCGCCAGCAGCAAGATCCTTCGTGGGGCAGCTCGTACCCTGGTTCTGGTCGTCCTCGACGCCTCCTGGTCCACGCAGCTGCAGAGACAAGCTTCAAGACATCACCTGTGTTCTGCACGACATCGCCTGGTTCCTTCCTGGTTCCACTTGGTCACTGGCTAGTGACCCAGACTTTGTCCCCTCTGCTTGCAGGTGTTCTTCCTTCAAAATCCACCCTTGGATCCACCGGACATCTTCCTCCTGGCCGCCTGCCAGCATCTGTTCTTCAGGCATCCATAGGATCCAGCGACGACACCCGACACCTCTTCACACCTATGCACCCGTCTCCTGTGGGTGAGGTAACACGAGTACTCTGGTGCTCCAGTGGATATTGACTATCCAAGTGTCTAAGTCTCTAGTTGCTTCCTCCTAGCTACTTCGGAAGTGTCCTTATTCTTCCTATTTCTAATTGCTACATTCCCATTGACTTTAATGTAACCCGCGTGTGTGTTTCCACACTGCACACGCTTCCCGTGGGCCTCCCACTTCCTAACTATTGGTAGGGTAGTGTAGCCCCAGCGATTCCCTAGGCCTACTCCCTGTTCGTGACGTGGTACTTATACCACTTTCTTAGTATATGGTTTGCGTGGCCCCTGGGCCTAACTGTATTTCTCCTGTGTAACTTAACGTATGTTACTTAAGAAATTGTTGTGCTTAGACCTCTGAACTCATAAAGAGTGCTGAGGGTATATGTTAGAATAAATACATTCTAATTTTATATATATATCTGGTGTGGTGTCCTTGCATTTGGTATTCAAGGGATTATAATGGTATAACAGCTGGCTTCACATGCCATATAGAGTTTAGCCTAAGACTGCTCTTGTCCATGCTACCACTAGGATAGCTGGTCTATAAGGTTGACTTTACAACCAATCACCATAAGGGTTGTTTGGACTGATACAAGGTGTACACTAGAACTAGTGACATCATAAATCAGGCCAACTTCTCACAGGGACGGCACGGTTACCAACTCTAGGGACATCAGCATTTAACTTTTGCAAAACAAAGAAAGTGCCAAAGAAGGACAAAACAGCCATACAGAGCCATTTGGACAGTATGTGCAAGCACCACAGAGGATACCAGGAATGACAGGTGTAGAGACAGATGGCATCCCTGTAGAGATGTACAAAAACCTGTGAGTACAAGGAGATACCTGTACGTGGATAAGAGGGATACGCATAAGCAGACAGTGTGGACCGTGGGCCCCACACCACACATATGCCAAGCCCCTAAAAGTAGAATCGACAGAACGCACCCAGCTGAGGATGTCTGCCGACTGATCCCATGGTAGTCATACTGACCAACTACGCCCGGAGGTATATGGGGTAAGGGATACCAGTAGAAACCGGGCACACACTTAAGGCTCGCTCTCATAAGATGGAGAGAGAGAGTGAGAGAGAATCTGGGGCTAAGAAACCCAGGACACTGCAACCCGGAAGAAAAAGTTTGTGCACCATCGTGCAGTACGCATAGATTTTAAGAGATATAATTATATATCTATAATAAAACCACTTCTATATAGATACGAACACCTATGTTTTTTGGTTTTTTTTAAACAAAAGATAGTGTAAGAGCATGCCCAAGGCAAACACAGAAGCCCGCACAATGGGTACCACGGCACCGATGTGAATCACAGCGGGACAGAACACTGCAAAACACAGTAAATCATACACAGAAACAGTTGTGTGTGTATATGTATATATATATATATGTATATATATATATGTATATACATATATATATATATATATACATATATACATATATACATACACACACATATCTACATACACACACATATCTATCTCTCTAAACAGACACTGCATAAATGGGCATGAGCATCCCTGAACAGGGAAACTGCTAAGGAGGACATCGGCCGAGGCCAGGAGCAGAGGGGCCTGAGTCCCCATCTGGGAAGGAGCAGAGGAACCAGAGTCCCTGCCTGGGAAATGCGTAGGAAAATAGGGGGTGGGGCAAGAAAATGTGCAGAAGCAACACGTCTGGCGCAGATCAACTCAGACACAGGAAAAACCCAGAGATAGTCTGAGCCGTGAGGAAAGACCACGGCAGAAGCACTTCTCACCACCAGTGAGGATAAAGTAGACAAAACCACAAGGAATAGACCGCTGCCAACACTGTGGCTCAGTACAGACTAGTTGGCATCAGTACCTGTGAACGTATGTGTACCCACATGCCGTATCAGATCTGAATTCAGAATAGAAACTCTTCCGGAAGTGGAACAGAGCAACATGCTCACAAGAGACACTGGCTGTCGGCCAAGACAGTCAACATAGGTAGAAGGGCCAAAGGCAAGAAAATGAAGACTGGAACACGCCGGGATGTGCCAGTCAGAGCGTAAAGAAACAATACACTGGAGGAATCTGCATCCGCAGAAGTAGGAAAGAACTATGGACCAGCTGTAAAATAAAAACATGGAAGCTCCAGAAAGAGCTACGTCACCCCTGTGGGTCACACCAAAGGAGAACTCCCACAACAGTAGGCAGCCATAACATGAGAAGCCTACAGCAGGAACAATAGGACAATTCCCCATAGGGAAAGAAAAGATTAACCCCAAGAGGATCTCGCCGGTTCCTCAGGAAGGGCCTACCCCATCCAGGAAGAACAGAACCTGGAGCATTAAGCACACACAACACCTGGGAAGAACACTTTCAGTTGCAAGGCAGAATAGTTATGCAATAACCAACGAATACCCCACATAGGGTATGCCACATCCCTACAAAAAGGGAGGGAATACCTCTTGAGACTAGCTCTTAGGCAGAGGTGTTGAAATAATAAGGGCAGAAACAGCTGCTCATCCGTTCAGTCGTTCTGGGAAATAACAGCTTGAACCCATATATGGAAGTTGCGGTTATAGACTGCACATGCACGCGCTGAGACCACAAGATGTTTTGTTTTTTTTACATAGTTTGACGGGTTCACGCGCCACAGGCAGATAAGGAAGAATGCTCTTAACCATTAAGACTGTCCACCGTGTATCAAATCCAAACACTTGTGGGCTGTGCACTGTTTATAAACCCAAAAGCTGTCTCTTGACTGCTCAAGTTTATATAAAATTGGGACCTTGTAAAAGCTGAAAATAGCCTTTAATGAAGAAAACGTTGTTGTTCTGTACTTTACTGCCCTAGACACCCGCTTGAATAGCTCAGTAAAAGCAACAGTATGTGCGTTTACGCAATTTCCACCGATACGCATTAAACTGAAAACGCTGTAACCCCCAAAGCAATGATCTGTAGCTATAGATTTCCTTCAGCTTCACCGCCACAGCAGCGTCATGTCCAGCAGTTGTTGGCCTCAGTCTGCCTCGCTGGGAATCTTCACAGCAGTGCCTGCTAAAATAAGGTAGTCTTTCTCTCATCTCTAGTTCTTCACTCTAGGCCTCTCTCTGCCAGCTCACTTTATGTTCCATATCAGGGCGCTTTGACATACTTACTGCAGTGCCCCAACAGCTCTCTACCTCCTAGGCTGCAGTCACCTCTCCTGAGCTACATGGTTTGTTAAGGGCACTGATCTCCTTGTAGGGAATTTTACTCCACGTTGAGACTCCTTTTATTCTTCTTGGGAACTGCAGCAACTGGATTTCCTACTGGAACTATCCTTTCTCATGTATCACGTAGGAGCAGCAGCAATTTTAGATTTGTTTTTTGGTAAGTACAGATAGTTTGTCCACTTGCCACGTTACTGCTCATGGAAACTGCCGAACTCTGTTCACAGGGTTGTCTTCGGTAAAAAAATAAACAGCAGCGGGGTCCTATGTAGTTTCTTTGCTTTCTTTATTTACTTCTGTCTCGGTTGCTTCTTGGTTTCCATATTCAATCTTTCCCCTCAGTACATGTAGCTTCAGCTTTTCCTTCCTTCATCCTTGTACTTATGCACATGTGAGCTCACAAATCTTGTAGCCAGTGTTGTAAAGTGAAGGAGGCAGACATGTAGCATGCAGACACTTCAGATTCAGGGAATAACTAGGAATCTGAAAGAAACACGTTAGTTAGATTCCTCACCTTAGAATATCCCCAGGCGTCAGGCTGGATCCGGAAAGATTTTTGTAGCAATACCCCTTGCGCGTCGCTAGGCGTCGTCTGCGGCTCCGCGTCCGTCGTCGGCGTTGTGCGCCGGAATGACGTCGTCGGAGTACTTAGACGCCACCCTCGCGCGCTGACGTCAGTTCTTCTTTTTTCCACGCCAGTAAGCGCCGATCCGGGAAGAGCTTACCCCTAGTCATTTTTTGACTAACTTTTTTGACTTTTTTTTTGGTCTATTGACTCGACTCTGGTGCCGGTAGGATACCTGGTTTCAAAGCCTGTGACGCCTGTCATCGCCTGATGTCGGTGACGGATCACCATCGCCGGTGCCTTTATTGCCTGGGGGCCGACCATGACGCGGAGTCGTGCCTCGATTGCCAGGCCTTGACATCGAAAGCTAGGCGGGAGCAGTCCCGTAAGCTTCTCGAGCTTCGGCACTCGGCTCCGTGCCGCTCTCGGTCCCGGTCCAGGAGGAGGTCCAAGGACCGATCGTGGAGCTGCAGCCATCGTCATCGCTCGTCGGGGTCTTCGGGTAAGTCGAAGCACTCCAAGAAGTCTAAGAGACGACATCGCTCTTCGGACTCCCCTCGCCGGTCGCGCGACTCGGCTGAGGGTCAGGGTGGTCCCACCCCCGCGGCTCCGTCGGAGCCGCAGGAGCCGCGTCCGTCCCCATACCCGCCGGTCCCTGGGACTGACGCGACTGCCTTCCTCTCGGCCATGAGGGGCCTGGCTCCGCCGTCGACGCCTGTAGGCGCGCCTTCGGGCCCCACAGGTTCGACTGGGCGACCTTGCGTGCCGGCGGCTCCGACCCCGGCGCCGTCGACTGCTCCGGCCCGACACCTCAGGTCCCCGAGGGATCCAGGCCTGGATCTCGGTCGGCGCCGGTCGACCTCACGACGCCTCCTCCGCCGGTGCCGACACCGGTTCCACCCCCGGCGCCGTCCCCGAACGACGTCGTTCCCCAGTTTAGCCCCGGTCCGGGCCCGACGCCGGCGCGGCGCCGATTGTTGAACGCTTCATCTACTGCCCGGCTCCGATCATTCCTCCTGTTTATCGGGAATCGGATGACGAGGGCGACTGGGAGGGGTCTGAAGACCCTATGGCCGCTCAGGCCCAACTTTCTCAGGACTGGGCAGAGGAATTGGGGAATGCCAGCGGTCTGGATACCTCCCCGGACGCTGGTTTCATCTCTCCACCGACTGTGGCCTCGGAGGAGGGTGCAGCCTTTTCAGTGGTGCTGCGCAAGGCGTCCGAAGCCCTAGGGCTGGAGTTACCTGCTGTGGCCGTGAGGACTAACATCCTCACAGAGGTCCTTCAACCGACAGCAAGCTCCACTGAGCCTCTGCTGCAGTTTAATGAGGCCCTCATTGACGTTCTGCAGGGCACTTGGTCCAAGCCCTCCACAGTCCCTCGTGTGGACTGGAACGTTGCCCGGCGCCACCGCCCTGCTCCGGGCGACCCCAGTTTCCTCTCCCAACACCCCACCCCGAGAGTCTGGTTATCCAGGCCCCAACCTCCCAATCCTCCTTCCCGTCCGCTCCTCCGGATCGGGAATCCAAGAGGTTGGAACAGTTTGGCAAGTAACTGTTCTCGTCCCTGAGTTTGGGGCTGCGGTCTTTAAATACCGCTTGCCTTTTGGACCGTTATTCCCACTCCCTGTGGGATACGGTGGAGGACGTGCTGCCCTTGTGTCCGGTGGAGGCCCGGACATGACTCGCTCAAGCACTTGCTGACGGTCGAGATGCAGCATGGCACGCCATACGGTGTGGACTTGACACCACGAACTCGCTGGGTCGGGCGATTTCCACCACGGTGGCGGTTCGGCGTCACGCCTGGCTGAGGTCCACGTCATTTTCGGGGGATTTCCAGAGTTCCCTCATGGACATGCCCTTTGATGGCACTCGCCTTTTTGGTAAGAAGGCGGACAGTGCGCTGGCTCGGTTCAAGGACTCCTGGGCCACGGCCAAGTCCTTGGGTCTTTCGGCCGCAAACTTCCGCCTTTTGTCCCTTTCGTGGCCAAGGAAGGGGCGCCTCCTCACGTCCACCCAGCCACCGGCCGCAGAACCAACCTGCACGCGGACGTGGATTCCGCCGAGGCGGTACTGGAGGTCAACGTGCCGGTCAGTCCACATCCATCCCGGCAGCATCCGCCTCAAAGCCTTCCTAGTCCGAGCTTTCAGGCCCATTCAACGCCAGTGGGCGGCAGGGTTCGCCATCACCTGCTCCACTGGCACTTCATCATGTCGGACAGGTGGGTGCTGCAAATCGTCCGAAGGGGCTACTCCCTCCCCTTCAAGACGACCCCTCCAGCCATGCCACCGCTGAACCACCGTATGTCGGGGGATCATTTGCATCTTCTACGAGAGGAAGTTTCGTCCCTCTTGGCCAAAGAGGCCGTTGAGCGCGTTCCTGGTCCAGAAGTAGGTCGTGGTTGTTATTCCCACTACTTTCTGGTACCCAAGAAGGGCAAAGAGGGCCTACGCCCGATCTTGGACCTCAGGAGCGTCAACGCCTTCCTCCGGAAGGACCAGTTCAAGATGCTCACTTTAGCTCAGTTTCTGGCTGCCCTGAAGACTGGATGGTAGCGTTGGACTTGCAGGACGCTTATTTCCACATCCCCGTCCTGCCGGCCCACCGGCGTTACCTGCGGTTCACGGTGGGTCAGGAGCACTTTCAGTTCACCGTGCTCCCCTTCGGCCTCACCAGTGCCCCTCGGGTGTTCACGAAAGTGATGGCGGTGGTCGCAGCTCATCTGCGCCGATGAGGGGTTCCAGTCTTCCCCTATCTCGACGACTGGCTGTTGAAGGCGGGCTCGCCCCAGCAAGTCGTCTCCCACCTTCAGACTACGGCCGACCTCCTGCACTAGCTGGGGTTCTCCATCAATGTGCCGAAGTCGCACCTGAGTCCCTCCCAGAAGCGGGTCCGGGACATTCAGGCCCTGATTTCCATCTTCCGGCCTCTGTCCTGGATTTCGGTCAGGTTGGTGCTGCGGCTTCTGGGGCTGATGGCCTCCTGCATCCTGTTGGTACCTCACGCCTGGTGGCGGATGCGGGCTCTGCAGTGGGACCTGAAGTTTCAGTGGGCCCAGCATCGAGGCAACCTGTCCGACCATGTGTTGATCTCGGACGGCACTGCGAACCAGCTGCAGTGGTGGCTCACGAATTGCGATTGGGTCAGCGGCAGATCCCTCTCCCTACCCCAACCGGAGCATGTCGTACTGACGGATGCGTCCCTCCTGGGATGGGGGTGCCATATGGAAGAGGCGGAGATCAGAGGACTCTGGTCTCCGGCGGAGACTCGGCTCCATATCAACCTATTGGAGCTGAGAGCGATCCGACTTGCACTAAAAGACTTCCTTCCCTCTGTCCTGGGAAGTGTCGTGCAGGTGTTCACGGACAACACCACTGCCATGTGGTATTGCAACAAACAGTGCGGGGTGGGGTCAGGGTTCCTTTGTCAGGAGGCTCTGCGCCTCTGGACATGGCTGGAACATCAGGGCATCACCCTGGTGGTTCAACATCTGGCGGGCTCTCTGAACGCCAGAGCAGACGAACTCAGCCGCCGGTGCATGATGGATCACGAATGGCGTCTGAACTCGGACGTGGCGCAAGGTCTCTTTCTGCAGTGGGGAGAGCCTTGGTTAGATCTATTCGCCACCGAAGAGAACGCGCAATGTCAGCAGTTCTGCGCGTTGGAATTTCCAAGGCGGCACTCGCTCGGAGACGCTTTTCGTCGCGAGTGGAGTTGCGGTCTGTTGTACGCCTTTCCGCCTATACCACTTCTGCCCCGAGTGCTGAAGAAGATCAGGCGCGACCGGGCCCAAGTCATCTTGGTGGCTCCGGATTGGGCACGGAGGTACTGGTATCCCGAGCTACTCAGTATGTCCATCGATCCCCGATACGACTGCCTCTTCAGGAGGACCTTCTGTCGCAGCAGCAGGGGACGGTCCTCCACCCGAACCTGTCCAGCCTCCACCTCCATGCGTGGAGATTGAGTGGCGACATGAGTGGCGACAGTTGATGCCATTTGACTTGCCTCCTGAAGTCTGTGATGTCATTCTGGCAGCCAGGCGTCCCTCCACAAAGACGGTATACGCCTGCCGGTGGAACAAATTTGTGGCATGGTGCACAGCAAAGGCTGTGGATCCCCTTTCTGCCCCTCTTTCTGAGGTTCTTCTCTTTCTTCTTTCCTTGGCCCAGCAGGGCTCTGCTCTGGGCACCTTGAAGGGTTATCTTGCTGCAATCTCTGCTTTCTTAAGGCTTCCTGATCAGCCTTCTCTTTTCAAGTCCCCTGTTGTCTCACGTTTTCTCAAGGGCATTACTCATATGTTCCCTCCTGTTCCATTCGTCATGCCTCAGTGGGACTTGAACCTTGTTCTCACTTTTCTGATGTGCGCTCCCTTTGAGCCCCTTCACAACTGTCCCATTCATCTACTGACTCTGAAAACTGCCTTCCTGGTGGCTATCACCTCCGCTAGGCGGGTGAGTGAGCTCCAGGCTCTGTCAGCTAAGCCTCCCTTCCTTTCGGTTCATCCGGATAAGGTTGTCCTTCTTTTCTTCCTAAAGTCGTGATTCCCATTCACATCGGGCAATCTGTCACGCTGCCCACCTTCTTTCCGCCTCCGCATCCTTCAAAAATGAAGAGAGGCTCCACCGTCTGGACCCAAAACGTGCGCTGTCATTTTATTTGGACCGCACAAAACAGTTCCGGGTGGACGACCAACTTTTTGTTGGATATGTAGGTGCGAAGAAGGGTAAAGCTGTGCACAAGCGCACCATCTGCTATTCCTTGGCGAAAAAGGTCCCTCCTGTTGGGCTGAGAGCCCATTCCACCCGGGCCACAGCGGCGACAACTGCCCTGGGACGGGGAGTCCCCTTGCAGGACATCTGTCAGGCGGCGACGTGAGCTTCACTGCACACGTTCGCCAAGCACTATTGCCTGGACAGCCAAGTCCGGAGAGATGGCCACTTTGGCCGTTCTGTTCTCCAGGACTTTCTGGTGTGATCTTGATTCGCAGGCCCACCTCCGGGGTTGGTATTGCTGGGGTATCTATTCTAAGGTGAGGAATCTAACTAACGTGTTTCTTTCAGATGAACAAGTTACTTACCTTCGGTAACGATGTATCTGTAAGAAACATTAGTTAGTTAGATTCCTCACCGACCCACCCAGCCTCCCCGTTCTGCGAACCGACATCTAGGGTTAAGGTTCTCCCTTTCAGGGCCCTAGATTTTTTGGCACCAGTGTCGGTCTCTTGCATGGCTAAGCGTCCCTGGCGCGGAAAGCTATGTATAAGAACTGACGTCAGCGTGCGAGGGCGGCGTCTAAGTACTCCGACTACGTCATTCCGGCGCACGACGCCGACGACGGACGCGGAGTCGCAGACGACGCGCAAGGGGTATTGCTACAAAAATCTTTCCGGATCCAGCCTGATGCCTGGGGATATTCTAAGGTGAGGAATCTAACTAACTAATGTTTCTTACAGATACATCGTTACCGAAGGTAAGTAACTTGTTCTTTATTGCCCCGCCTGGCACTAGGTAGCTTCCGTGTTCAGCCTCATGGGACTCTCCTCACACAAGATCACACCCCACACATTCATGAGGACATCAGTAACATTCTAAGCCTTCTCTACAGTCAGGCAGGCAGGACACAAATGCGATAGGAAGTATATGCAAGTCAAAACAGAACTCATGAAAGAAACAGACCGGAATGTTCTACCTCTTGGTTGGGTGTGCCCATAGGTGGAGCCACACCTGCATTCAGGTTTTATTTGTCATTATTTGTATGCTAAGTAAAAATGACGTCTGATATGCCATAAGCTTGGAGAAAGGGGGCCTAGAACAAGAGTACTATGATATGTAGCTTGTATTGTTTTATGCACATTTCCTTTCCACCCTAACTCATGTTATTTGTTTTCACTTAGGTATTGATGTTAAGAAAGGCCGAGGGCGCTATATGGACACTTGCATGGTAACATTCGCCCCCCGTTACTTGTTGGATAACAAGTCATCGCACAAGCTTGCCTTTGCCCAGAGAGAGTTTGCAAGAGGACAGGTACATTACAGATCATTCCAGTTAGAGATGATGTACAATGAGAGAATAGCCCCAACACAGTTAGTAATATGAATGATTGTTGTAAAAGGTCCATGTACTCGAGGTAGCTTGTTTCTCAATTAAAAGAGGACAGTTGTTCATTCCATTTGTTTGGTTAATGCTTTGAAAATTAGTTGCCCAAAAACACAATATATACAAGGGTCCAAGGGGAAGCCAGTTTAACGACTAAAGTACCTTTGTTCCCCAGACGACACAGAAAACAACTAGAAAAAGGTACTAAGTCCAACAACACAGAACAAAAAGCCACTCGGAAGCTATAAACAAAGTGAAAAACCTCTCCGGATAATTAATGCATCACTGTGTCAGAAGTTAAGAGTCCATCAGCCCACCCTCATTGGCAGAGCTTCGTCATCTGAGACTCTGAGGGGTCAAGGTCTGGGCCCATACTATCGAACCAGCCGGCTCTACTGAGTGCCCGACCTATTGATCCCAAAATACAGAGACTCCTGACACAGTGTGTAATCCAACTTATTAAGACTCAAAATGAAACTAAAATATGTGTGCAGTGCTATAACGTGAAAGTGTATTAAAAATGACTACGTGGGCAAAAAATATGTTTATTAAGGATTGACCAGGTGTCATATCTAAAGAAAACAAATAGTCTTAGAAGGATAGACTATTTCCTGATTTGGTCTCATAGGGTCGACATGTTTCAGCCGGAACGGTCAACTGACCCGGCTTTCTTCAGGACCTAAATGGATGAAAAATAAGGCTACTGCAGGAATGACATATCTAGTGAGAAATCAGTGAAGAAGGAAAAGTCGTAAAATATTATGTGGCAACAGCCACCCTACCAGACAAGCAACCTTTTTGCTTGGGTATAAGAACTTGATCTTCTTTCCTACAAAAATAGGGAAAATCCAACCATAAGAGAGGTATATCACAGACTTGAGTACAGCCTCAGTGACCATCATTCTACAGTGACTTTTAGACAGTGTGTTACTCATCAGAAAAAACCCAAAGCGTGGTTACTAATAAAGGAATATAATGATAAATTCAACTCACCCAGCTTTCTGTGGGAGGACAGCCTCACCTCACCCGGCTGACTGCTCGGAGAAGGAGGCACCGCTCTGTTAACAAGTAGGGAAAAAAAGACAAGTTGTGCATGGATACTTGTCTATCTACACCCCTTACTCTCCATTTAACACCACCACACCAGTAAAAACCATGACTCTAAGAAAACCGCTCTACAAGCAAGACAGGCCAGGTATACAGGAGAGTCGCTGTTTTCCACATCCAAACCAACCAGATGTTCTCATCCCGGTATGCCAATGAACAGAAGAATGAACCACTGTTAAAACTATAAATGGTGCAGTCAAATAAGGGGCCACCCTTCATATGGTTCTAAAATCACAGCCTCTCTCTGCATGCTTTCTACTATCAAGTCCAGAGAGGGTTACTGCACCTCTATTAGTTGTTCAACAATAGGTGGTTCCATTGTACTGACTACTACCCAAATATACACAACGAACAACAAACTTAGACCAGATGCCTAGGTCTACTCTATACAGAGTCTCAAGTTCCTCGCTCCTTACCTGTCCGTCGATACCTCAGACAGGACTCCGCGCAGTCTGGGAGGTGACGGCAGGAAGGGGAGGGCTCTTTAAATACCCACTCTAATTGGAGCGATCATTCACTCGAGAGACAGGTGCAGGTAATCATCTTCTATATAGGCCTGCATATCTGAAACGAACATGAGCCGGTATCGAGACACTTGTCTCTAGCACATGCGCAGTCCTGAATGTACCGAGAGAGTGTGCAGCGTCTCTCTCCTGCTCATGGGCGTGCACTTAATCAAAGAAACCAGCAGTCACCAAATGGGAGCATGAGCCGGTATCGGGACACTAGTCTCTATTCCCAGTCCTGGGTACTGCGAGAGAATCGGTCACTCGCCCATGTTCCACGCAGACAGATTCGTGTCTGTATATAAAAAGCATAAACACAAGAGTAGTGCACAGTAGAATCAATATACAAGGAGCTCAACCAAACATCAAGCGTACCGTTTGCAAGATTGTCGATGGAGTGGGGCGGGGCTAAGGCTCAGGACGATTCATTCATGCTCTGCAAAAGGGAATTAAAGCATGAAGAGGGGGATCAGCACTAGAAGTGTGCGGACTCGTACAAACGCCACACACCAAACATGTAGACCGCGGTATCGATAAAGTGAGCCAAACGCTTATGGTGAAACCCCTGTAGTCTGCCATACAACAAGCAGAAGGCACGATAGAAGGCTAGGGGGCTCAATCTGGGCTGGACCCAAGAGAACAACCGTGCTGTGAATGCTGTCAAGATATAGACACGGGGTAATTAGGTGAACCAACCCCTGTTTGCAGATTGAGAAGGTTGCATAAATACCCAGTGGATACATATACCATGCACAACTCGTGAATAGGCAACAACAATCAAAAAGACAACCAATAGTCCTTATTAGTGATATAACTCGCTATATCGAAAGGACGTTAGTAGAATTAATAGACGATAAAGGTGTAGGGGAAGGGGACCGGGGACCGCAACCCCTGTCCACTCAATGACCAAAAACCATGCACTCCGGAGGTCTCCAACCAGAATAGGGTAGAACACGAGACACTGTCATTGTCTTGTCAATATCTCAAGGGAAATATGTGTAGCATGTTCCTACAATTACATCCTCACAGATATAACTTCATGAGGGTACGTGCTGATCAGAAAAACGGAAAATCGGGAGCTGTCAGGGACCCAGAAGAATAGCTCATGATGGAGTCCCCAAAATGCTATAAGAGTGTTAAAGAGTAATTGGGGATACTAAGGACCGACAATTTAGATGGAGGTCCATGGAATGTTGTCATTTAGACCATGCATGTCTGTTCTCATTTTGAAGATCCAACGCTGCTCTCGCAGAAACTGAAACCGAGTAATGTCTGTTACATGCTGAGGAATCAAGGGTCGTTCCAAAACGACCCACCTTAGATCATCGGCTCTGTGTTGTTTGACCAGAAAGTGATCTGTGAGGCAGGTGGACTGTTTCCTGCATCGGATCGTGCTCTTATGCTCACTAATGCGGAGCTCGACTTTGCGTGTAGTGTGCCCAATATAATGTAAGGAGCAAGGGCATGTGATCATATATATCACGCACTCGGAATTGCAGTTTGTGTGGCTGTTAAGTATCCAGGGACGACTTGTGCCTATGTCGACTGATGTGGCCTTGGTTGTCTGTGGACAAGCGCTGCAAGAGCCACAGGGGTAGTGACCTCGTACCGGGGGTAATGACCACAGGGTGTTGTCAGTACGTGCAGGTCGTGTTGGTGGTCGTGTGTGTACCAGACTATTTCGTAAACTTGGACCCTTTTTAAATGCAAACAAAGGAGGTGGAATGTTATCTGAGGCTACATTAAGAATGTGCCAGTGTTTGCGTACGGTTTTCTGTAACCTATTGGATAGAGTAGAGAAAGTGGTTACAAAAGTCAACCTGTCGTTAGAAGTCCTAGAAATGCTGTTGTCCAACAGCGCATCCCGATTGTTGTTGGAAGCCCTCTTCCACGCCTGACGCACTAATCGCTTAGGATACCGGCGCGATTGAAGTTGAAGTGCCAATTCTCTGGCATGTTTGTCAAAGAGATCCCTAGTGGAACAGTTCCTCCTGATCCGTAGGAACTGGCCTACAGGGAGATTCTCTCTGAGAGCCCTGGGATGGTAGCTGTCAAATAAAAGTAAAGAGTTTCTTGACATAGGTTTCTTGAAGAGTTCACAGTGTAGAGTATCCCCAACAGGAAAGATGGAAATATCTAGAAAAGGTTAATCTTTGTTTGCTATGCTCAATGGTGAACTTTAAGAAGGCGTTTTGTTGATTGAGCCAAATGTGAAAGGCCTGGATCTCTTGAATCGTGCCCCGCCAAACCACCAGTACATCGTCGATGTATCTCTTCCACAGCACCAGATGTTTAAGAAATGGGTTGCTGTGGTTCAGTACATGATGTTGTTCAAACAGATGAACATTGAGGTTGGCGAGGCTGGGCGCAAAAATGCTCCCCATGGATGTGCCAGATATTTGTAAAAAGATCTGATCTTCGAATCTAAAACAATTCTCAGTCATGGCTATCCTAGCACACTCCATGATGAAAACAACGGGGGTCATACTATTCAAGTTACGTGCTTCTAGAAGTCCTTTGATGGAATCCAGAGTTTCAACTTGCGGAATGCACGTGTAAAGTGACTCTACATCAAAACTTACCAAAATATCGGTACTGGTATCGAACTCGATATCTGGTAGCATCCGCAGGACATCAGCAGTATCCTTGAGGTAGGTAGGCATTTCTGAGACCATTGGTCGTAGAAAGACATCTACAAACTTGGATAAGGGCTCCAGCAATGAACCTATCCCAGAGATGATGGGACGTCCTGGAGGGGGCCATTGGCTTTTGTGAATCTTGGGGAGGCAGTAAAAATAGGGCATCACCGGGCTGTTGATCACCAGGAAACGAGCTTCCTGCGGCGTTATCCACCCTTCTGCCTCTCCTTCCTCGACCAGATGTTTTATCTCCAGGGTTAGTCTTGGAGTAGGATCTGTTTCTAAGATCCGATAGGATTTAGTGTCCATAAGTTGCCGAAGGCACTCAGTTCGGTAGACGACAGTGTCTTGCAGGACCGTGGCGCCCCCCTTATCCGCTGGCTTGATGGTAACGGACGTGTCATTGGTGAAATTCTTGAGGGCCAGTGTTGGAAACCCACTCCCACACTAGAAAGGGTGGTGGTGGTCTTCCGGACACACTGTGGTAGCTTGGCTCGAGTGGTCAGGAATCAGGCTCCGTGCTAAGCATACAACATACCCAAACAATAACCATGCGTGCATCCGTTCCAAAAACGACTCTACACCGTAAAAATTATGAAAATAACTTTCTTTATCTGCTTTTTCTCTTAATTGCTGATTGGAGAAAATAAATAACAATCACAATACACAAACTCTTTAGAAAGTGCAGGACAAATAAATACTGGCTTAATGATTCAATAAATAGGGGTGATCATAAATACTGAAGGCATAAATAAAAGTGCAATACAGACAGGCAATTAAATATTCTGAGGCAATAAATACTGTAACCAATAAATATTGTGCATCAATAAATACTGTGGACCAATAAATACAGTGGAACAATAAATAGGTTAAATACAATAAATACAGTGCCCCTAATAAATACTTAAAAGCTGACAGTGACACTCATGGAATCAGATCACTTTTGAATTCCTAAGGGCTGATTTGGCCCAGGCACAGCTTGTGGGGATGTGGAGGGCTTGGGGGTGTCTACTCCCTGGCTTGGTCAAGGCTGAGGCCTAAACTGAAGTAGATCAAGGGGGAAAATACCAGAGACCTGGCTCTCTCTCTCCACACAACTTCTCTAGTTTAGTCCCAGTTCACCCCTGGCACAGTCAGGTTGGTTCCAGCACCTCCCTAGCCCCTTAGAGCAGTCTCTCAGGTCTCCACAGGGCCTTAGGCGCCCTCTACTCCACTTACTGCCCTTTTTTCTGATGCTCCGACGCCGCTGGAGTCGGGTCGATGCCGTGAGGCGGTTCCAGCTCGATGTCGGCGGCCTCGGCACAATGTCAGTTCTTTGACGACGCCGGCAGGCGGCTCCGGTCTCGATGTCAGCGGCCTCGGGTCGATCTCGGCCTCCGACTCGATGGCGTCGGGCAGTCTTACTCGATGTCGACTTAGGGCGGCTCCGGTCCGATGGCGACCTCGGATTCGATGACGTCGGCCGGCCTTGCCTCGATGTCGACTTCCGGCGGCTCCGAAGTGCGATCCTCACTCCCGACCTCCGGTGTCCCTCTCCTTAGGTTTCCGGCGACTCCGGAGTGCGACCTCCACTCCCGACCTCCGGCCCGATCCTCACAGGTTCCGGTGACTCCGGAGTGCGATCCTCACTCCCGACCTCCGTTGCACTTCACCTCGGTCTCCGACGACTCCGGAGGGCGGACTTCACTCCTCCGATGACGCCGCTCACTCGACCTCGGGTGACTTCCTCCTCGACCTCTGGTATTCCTCACGACCTCTGACGGCGCCCTCTCTCGACCTCTGGCGGCTCCGGGTACGACGTCTGCTTTTCCAGTCAGCGCCGCTTCTCCACCTCGGGCTCCAGGTCTTAGGCTACTCGACGTCGGACTTCAGGGAAACCAGCTTCCAGGTCAGGATCTTGCTGTTCTCTTGTTTCTAAGGCCTGTTCCTGCTGTCCAGGTCCTCAGGATGGTTTTTCTGACTTCTTCCCACACAGGGCTCTAGGCTGGGCTCCGTCAGTAGGGACTAGTATCAAGGGTGGGTTTATGGACCCCACTCCAGGCACAAGTTTCCACCCCTGCTGCTTCACTCCTTCCTCCTTCACGTTTGTGCTGCTCACTCTTCACCAGTCAGGTGCCAACTGCCAGCTCCAACTGCCAACTCTCTCTCTTAACTCCCCAACATTCTAAACCGCCTCCAACTGTCACAGGGTTCTGGAATGTTCTGGAAGGTGCTAGCAGGTTCCAGTGGATGCTGGTGATGTCACAGGTGGCCACCATTTTGTGCTCCAGGCCCTCAGACAGAAGTTTCAGGGGTAGCTAAAATGGCTCCCTGAATCTGCAGCAACACGAAAAAGTCTGGTGGTTCCCAAAAAGGAAAAATTCAAACAGGGTTTGAGGCAAAAGTGGGACAAAATAAATAATGATGAGGAGGGACCACCCAAAGGGCTGACAGGTCTAACAGCCAGTTTGTCCTTTCTAGAAAAATTACAAAAATTCGTAGGCTGTGTATCGCATAGCGCCATCACATCAGAGGTCACCGTCTTTTCAAAGGTGCACACCTGAGAGGGAACCTGGTGTGCCAAAGGTGTGAAGTTGCTTTTAGGGCGTAATCCCGTGTTGACAAGACTAGGATCTTGACTCGGTCGTCATCTGACTCCCTATTCTTGGAGTCGGACTTTCCTAAAGAAATTTTCCAACTCACATCGCAGAGTGAATGGGTCACCCAGATGAGTGGGCACAAAGCCCAACCCTCTATTAAGGACACTGAGTTCATCATCCGTGAGAATCCTGGAGCTTAGGTTTACTACAAGATCGTTCATTCGTTGGTTGAGCTGGGGGTTTGTTGAAGATTGCCCCTCCTGCTCCGAGTGTTCGGGAATGTCAATCTTGTCCCCATTCAGTCTAAGATAGTTACTACCCATTCAGGTAGCTACTGCATGCATACATTTCCTAAATCTGAAAGAAACACGTTAGTTAGATTCCTCACCTTAGAATATCCCCAGGCGTCAGACTGGATCTGGAAAGATTTTTCGCCAGCAATACCCTTGCGCGTCGCTAGGCGTCGTCTGCGGCTCCGCGTGCGTCGTCGGGCGCCGGGATGACGTCGTCGGAGTACTTAGACGCCACCCTCGCGTGTTGACCTCAGTTCTTCTTTTTTCCGAGCTAGACAACGCCGATCCGGGAAGAGTATACCCTTTTAGTCATTTTTTGACTAAACTTTTTGACTCTTTGGTCTACTCTGTCGACTCAACTCTGGTGCCGGTAGGATGCCTGGTTTCAAACCCTGTGACTCCTGTCACCGACTGATGTCGGTTACGGACCACCACCGCCGGTGCCTCTACTGCCTTGAGGCCGACCACGATTCCGAGTCGTCTCTGCGCCGTTCACGGTCCCGGTCGAGGAGGAGGTCGAGGGACCGGTCGCGGCGCCGCAGTCACCACCACCACTCGTCTGGTTCCAAGTCTTCGGGTAAGTCGAAGCATAGTAAGAAGTCCAAGAGGCGACATCGCTCTTCGGGCTCCCATCGCCGGTCGCGCGACTCGGCTGAGGGTTCGGGTGGTACCACTTGCGCGGCTCCGTCGGAGCCGCAGGAGTCACGTCCCTGGGACCGACGCGACTCTGGCGGAGGTCAGTGCCTTCCTCTCGGCCATGAGGGGCCTGGCTCCGCCGTCGACGCCTGTCGGCGCTCCTTCGGGCCCCGCGGGCTCGACTGGGAGGCCTAGCGAGCCGGCGGCTCCGGCCCCGGCGCCGACTTCGGTCCCGACGCCGCAGGTCCCCCGTGGGATCCTGGCCTGGATCCCAGTCGGCGCCGGTCGACCTCACGACCCCTCCGCCGGCTCCGGACAACGCCGTTCCCCGGTTCAGTCCCGGTCCGGGCCCGGCGTCGGAGCGGCGCCATGTCCGACGCTGATGGGTGGCAATGTTATCTTCCGCCCGGCTCCGATCATTCCACCTGTCTACCAGGAATCGGATGACGGTGACGACTGGGAGGGCTCTGAGGACCCTCTGGCCCAGCAGGGCCAGTTATCACAGGACTGGGCAGATGAGTTGGGGGATGCCAGTGATCTTGATACCTCCCCTGACACTGGCTTCATCTCTCCTCCGACCGTGGCTTCGGAGGAAGGTGCTGCTTTTTCTGTGGTGCTGCGCAAGGCGGCCGAAGCCCTTGGGCTAGAGCTGCCTGCTGTGGTTGTGAGGACCAACCTCCTCACCGAGGTGCTCCAACCATCAGCAAGCTCCTCGGAGCCTCTGCTGCAGTTTAATGAAGCACTACTGGACGTTCTGAAGGGCACCTGGTCCAAGCCCTCCACAGTACCTCCTGTGGACCGGAACGTAGCCTGGCGCCACCGCCCTGCACCCGGCGACCCCAGCTTTCTGTCCCTGCACCCCACGCCCGAGAGCCTGGTTATCCAGGCCTCGACTTCCCAGACCTCCTTCCCGTCCGCTCCCCCGGAGACTTGAGCAGTTTGGTAAGAAGCTGTTCTCCTCCCTTAGTTTGGGACTGCGGTCTGTTAACACCGCTTGTCTCTTGGACCATTACTCCCACTCCCTGTGGGATACGGTGGAGGACGTGCTGCCTAAGTGTCCGGAGGAGACTCGGACACGGCTCGCCCAGGCTCTTGCCGAGGGGCGGGATGCAGCGCGGCACACTATCAGATGTGGACAGGACACTACGGACTCGCTGGGTAGGGCGATGTCGACCACAGTGGCGCTCCGCCGCCACACCTGGCTGCGGTCCACGAGTTTTTCAGGGGATGTCCAGAGCACCCTCATGGAAAGGCCCTTCGATGGCAGTCACCTTTTTGGCGACAAGGCGGATAGTGTGCTGGTGCGCTTTAAGGACTCCCGGGCTACAGCCAAGTCCTTGTACCTCTCGGCCCCGCGTCCGCAAACATCCGCTTTTCGCCCCTTTTGTGGCCAAGGAAGGGGTGCCCCCTCACTTCTGCCTAGCCACAGGCCGCAGAACCAACCTCCACGCGGTCGCGGATGTGGATTCTGCCGAGGCGGTACAGGGGGACAACGTGCCTGTCAGTCCACATCTACCCCGGCAGCATCCGCCTCAAAGCCCTCCTAGTCCGTGCTTTCAGGCCCATTCCACGCCAGTGGGAGGCAGAGTTCGCCATCACCTGCTCCACTGGCGTTCCATCACATCGGACAGGTGGGTGCTGCAAATCGTCCGAAAGGGCTACTCCCTCCCCTTCGAGGCGACCCCTCCAGCCATGCCACCGCATGTCGGGGGATCACTTACAACTTCTACAGGAGGAAGTTACGGCCCTCTTGGCCAAGGGGGCCATCGAGCGCGTTCCTGGTCCAGAAGTAGGTCGTGGTTGTTATTCCCACTACTTTCTGGTTCCCAAGAAGGGCAAAGGGGGCCTACGCCCTATCTTGGACCTCAGGAGCATCAACGCCTTCCTCCGCAAGGAGAAGTTCAAGATGCTCACCTTAGCTCAGGTTCTGGCTGCACTAGACCCTGGAGACTGGATGGTAGCTTTGGACTTGCAGGACACTTATTTCCACATCCCCGTCCTGCCGGCCCACCGGCGTTACCTGCGGTTCACGGTGGGCCAGGAGCAGTTTCAGTTTACCGTGCTCCCCTTCGGCCTGACCAGTGCCCCTCGGGTGTTCACAAAAGTGATGGCGGTGGTCGCAGCTCATCTGCGCAGATTGGGGGTACCAGTCTTCCCCTATCTCGACGACTGGTTGTTGAAGGCGGGCTCGCCCCATGCAGTCGTCTCCCACCTCCAGACTACGGCCGACCTCCTGCATTTGCTGGGGTTCTCCATCAATGTGACTTAGTCACATCTGAGTCCCTCTCAGATGCTCCTCTTTATTGGAGCGGTTCTGGACTCGGTGCAGTTCCGGGCTTATCCTCCGGAACAGCGGGTCTGGGATATTCAGGCTCTGATTCCCATCTTTCGGCCTCTATTCCGGGTTTCGGTCAGGTTTTTGCTGCGGCTTCTGGGTCTGATGGCCTCCTGTATCCTGTTGGTGCATCATGCCAGATGACGGATGCGAGCTCTGCAGTGGGACCTGAAGTTTCAGTGGACCCAGCATCGAGGCAACCTGTCCGACCACGTCCTGATCTCGGAGGGCACTGCAAGACAGTTGCAGTGGTGGCTTACGGACCGCGATTGGGCCAGCGGCAGATCCCTCTCCCTACCCCAACCGGAACACGTAGTGGTGACGGATGCGTCCCTCCTGGGATGGGGGGCCACATGGGAGAGGCGGAGATCAGAGGCCTCTGGTCTCCGGCGGAGTCCCGGCTCCATATCAACTTTCTGGAGCTGAGGGCGATCCGACTTGCACTGAAGGCATTCCTTCTCTCTGTCCGGGGAAGTGTGGTGCAGGTGTTCACGGACAACACCACCGCCATGTGGTACTGCAACAAACAGGGTGGGGTGGGGTCGTGGACCCTTTGTCAGGAGGCTCTGCGCCTCTGGACATGGTTGGACATGGTTGGAACATCAGGGCATCATCCTGGTGGTTCAACATCTGGCGGGCTCTCTGAACGCCAGAGCGGATTAACTCAGCTGCCGGTGCATGATGGATCACGAATGGCGTCTGAACTCGGACGTGGTGCAAGGTCTCTTTCTGCAGTGGGGAGAGCCTTGGTTAGATCTATTCGCCACCGAAGAGAACGTGCAATGTCAGCGG
Source organism: Triturus cristatus (assembly GCF_964204655.1). Classification (NCBI taxonomy): domain Eukaryota; kingdom Metazoa; phylum Chordata; class Amphibia; order Caudata; family Salamandridae; genus Triturus; species Triturus cristatus. The sequence goes on from NC_140580.1 coordinate 730,381,382, forward strand.
TTCTGCGCGTTGGAATTTCCAAGGCGGCACTCGCTCGGAGACGCTTTTCGTCGCGAATGGAGTTGCGGTCTGTTGTACGCCTTTCCGCCTATACCACTTCTGCCCAGAGTGCTGAAGAAGATCAGGCGCGACCGGGCCCAAGTCATCTTAGTGGCTCCGGATTGGACACGAAGGTACTGGTATCCCGAGCTACTCAGTATGTCAATCGATCCTCCGATACGACTGCCTCTTCAGGAGCACCTTCTGTCGCAGCAGCAGGGAACGGTCTTCCACCCGAACCTGTCCAGTCTCCACCTCCATGCGTGGAGATTGAGCGGCGACAGTTGATGCCATTTGACTTGCCTCCTGAAGTCTGTGATGTGATTCTGGCAGCCAGGCGTCCCTACACAAAATCGGTATACGCCTGCAGGTGGAACAAATTTGTGGCATGGTGCACAGCAAAGGCTGTGGATCCCCTTTCTGAGGTTCTACTCTTTCTTCTTTCTTTGGCCCAGCAGGGCTCTGCTCTGGGCACCTTGAAAGGTTATCTTTCTGCAATCTCTGCTTTCTTACGGCTTCCTGATCAGCCTTCTCTTTTCAAGTCCCCTGTTGTTTCGCGCTTTCTTAAAGGCATTACTCACATGTTTCCTCCTGTCCCCTTCATAATGCCTCAGTGGGATTTGAATCTTGTCTTGACCTTTCTGATGAGCGCTCCCTTTGAGCCCCTTCACAATTGTCCACTTAGTCTTCTGACTCTTAAAACTGCTTTCCTGGTTGCTATCACCTCGGCTAGACGGGTGAGTGAGCTCCAGGCTCTGTCATCTAAGCCTCCCTTTCTTTCTGTTCATCCGGACAAGGTTGTCCTCCGGACTCGTCCTCCTTTTCTTCCGAAAGTGGTGACCCCTTTTCACATCGGGCAATCGGTCACTTTGCCCACCTTCTTTCCGCCTCCGCATCCTTCGAAAGAGGAAGAGAGGCTCCACCGTCTGGACCCAAAACGTGCGCTGTCCTTTTATGTGGACCGCACCAGACAGTTCCGGGTGGACGACCAACTTTTTGTTGGATACGTAGGTGCTAAGAAGGGGAGAGCCGTACACAAACAGACCATCTCACGGTGGGTCGTATTGTGTATAAAAGTTTGTTACTCCTTGGCGAAAAAGGACCCTCCTGTTGGGCTGAGAACCCTTTCCACCTGGGCCACGGCGGCGACTACTGCCCTGGGACGGGGAGTTCCCTTGCAGCCAAGTCCGGAGAGATGGCTTCTTTGGCTGTTCTGTTCTCCAGGACTTTCTGGTGTGATCTTGGTTCGCAGACCCTCCACCGCGGTTGGTATTGCTGGGGTATCTATTCTAAGGTGAGGAATCTAACTAACGTGTTTCTTTCAGATGAACAAGTTACTTACCTTCGGTAACGATGTATCTGTAAGAAACATTAGTTAGTTAGATTCCTCACCGACCCACCCATCCTCCCCGCTCTGCGAACCGACATCTAGGGTTAAGGTCATCCTGTTCAGGGCCCTAGACTTTTTGGCACCAGTGTCGGTCTCTTGCATGGCTCTGCGTTCCTGGCGCGGAAAGCTATGTACAAGAACTGACGTCAGCGCGCGAGGGCGGCGTCTAAGTACTCCGACGACATCATTCCGGCGCCCGACGCCAACGACGGACGCGGAGCTGCAGACGACGCCTAGTGACGCGCAAGGGTTATTGATACAAAAATCTTTCCGGATCCAGCCTGACGCCTGGGGATATTCTAAGGTGAGGAATCTAACTAACTAATGTTTCTTACAGATACATTGTTATCGAAGGTAAGTAACTTGTTCTTCTGGTGGATACAGTATCTGCCTGTGGATTCCTCACTGACCCACCCGCCTCCCCGTTGTCCACCCTTGTATACCTACAATAGTGATGATGTTTCAAAATGTATTTATTACTGTCAAAGGAAGTGTGTTATTTCTTTTGCTTTCCTGTATTATCTTCACACTGTGTGTGTTGGTTTGTATATTATGTACTATGTATACTGTATATATATTGCTGTCAGTCCGTCCGTGTGCCTCGAAGGCGCGGAACTGACGTCATCACGCCGACGAGGTCCTCTTATGGAGCCGTGCTTCTGTGACGTCGTCCTCGTCGGCGTGGAGAGCTACAAAAGTTTCTGAATGTTGCTGGCGCAGGGGATATTCACAAGGTGAGGAATCCACAGGCAGATACTGTATCCACCAGAAAAAGTGTTACCGAAGGTAAGTAACTTGTTCTTCTCTGTAGGAAGGTGGATATCTGACTATGGTTACCCCCAACTTTTTGCCTAGTGTCTAGCTGGTTTTTCGACTTAGTTGGCCTGATATCCTGACATTCAGGGTCTCAGGCTGTCTGCTCTCTCTTTAAAATGGACTCCATGTACCCTAGGTACATTCCCAATTGGTAAGGATCACCTTATTGGACCCTGTACAGTGTACCCTAGGTACCCAGGGCATAGGTGCACCCTAGGCCTCCCAGGGGCTGCAGCATGTATTATGCCACCCCTGGTCTTGCCTTCCAATCAGACACAACTGGCTGATCACTCAGCTGGGGCAAGGTCGTGTAATCACCCCTTGCTTAGATATAGTATGCCTATATCTACCCTTATATATAGACACATGTGTACCTATCAGTCACTCCTATGGCAGGCCTTAACAATCCTGGAGGCAGAGTGCTTGGTAACATGTGAGATGGTGCTCTAGCATGAGCTGAGCCTGTCTGCAGCTTTCGGAATCATGTCCTTATAGCTGTTCTATGATATAGCCTACCATATACTCTTAAAGTGCCTTATAATCTTAAACGGTTATGGTAACTATGGTTTGGCTTTATCAAAACATGTCGTGTAAGGTGTCTAACACTTTGGAATAATACCCCCATACCATTTCTGGTGATGAGGATATTATTCCCCCCTTCTAGAGGGAGAGATATGTTAAAATCCTACTTTGCTGTTTAACTCTAACCAAAGCCTCAGCATCACAAAATGGATGCTGCTGCCACAGACACAAGTCTGACCTCCTGCTGCTGGGAGTGATCGCGGCAAGGGAGGCTTGGACAATAGGTTTCCTGCTTGGGGAGGTGCTAGCACCTCCCCAGACAGACTTTAGTGTATTGGGGCAGGGAGGGCCGAAAGGAATGAGACATGCCGGGGGCACACAAGGTGTCCCATGCATAGTCCAGTTCAAACCGGTGCTGGGGCACTCCAGCCCCAGTCCTGGCGCGAAACTGGACAAAGGGAGGGGGGTGTAACCACCCCCCTCCCAGGTCCCACCCATAAGGCGTGACCTAGCAGGTAACCCAGCCCCCCAGATTAGTATAAGAGTGGTAGCTGGGCCCCAGGAGATTAGATTATCCTGAACCTGCAACTTGAACAGAAACTCTGGACCTTCGACATTCGACGAAAGAAGAAGACTGAAGAATCTCCCTTGTGGCCAAGGAGTGGCTACCCTGTGCAAACAGGCACCATCAAGAGACTACCCTTTGCTTTGCTAAAGTTCTACGAGGGACCGACTGCAGAGCCCGACCAGAGCCTTGACTTCCAGACTTCTCCGACCCTGATCCACATCCACAGCAGAGCTGAGATCCGTGGAGGCGACGAGAGACGTGGGACTGGCTACCTGGGAAAAGTGGCTAGTATCTTCAAGCGCAGCTTCTGAGGCACCCTCGAAGTTGTGCACCGGGGATTGAGAAGCCCCAACCCCAAGCACCATCTGCACCGAAGATCAGCCCCCCACACTCCACGAGTCCTGCGTGGGGCCCTTCTGCATTTTCCTGCTTACCGCGTGTGTCCGGTTGCTTTCCCGCTGGCTAGTGGCCTTTGTGACGACGCATCCCGTAATCTTCAGCGCTGGTTTGGCTCCTCCAGACTGGCTCCTGCTCCTTTGAAAAAGAGAAGCACCCCAGACCTTCCTGGTCTGCACCAGAAGCAAGTCCTCCTTGGGTTCCGCTTGCCAAGGCTTGGTGAGTCCTAGTCCAACTTCGACGCCGCCGACAGCAAGAGCCTTCGTGGGACAGCTCGCCTCCTGGTCCTGGTCGTCCTCGACGTTCCCTGGTCCTCGTGGTTACAGCGACAAGCTTCACCTTCACCTGCAATCTTCACGACATCGCCTGGTTCCTTCCTGGTTCCACGTGGTCACTGGCTAGTGACCTTGACTCTGTCCCTTCTGCTTGCAGGTCTCCTCTCTTCTTGATCCCAGCCTTGGGATCCATCGGACACTCTTCACTGACTGCCTGTCAGCATCTTTCTTCAGGCATCCATAGGAGTCGACGACGAAACCCGACGCAACTTCACACCTATGCACCCGCAGCCTGTGGGCTAGGTAACTTGGGTACTCCGGTGCTCATCAGGGTAGTGACTATCCTAGTGTCTAGTTTTCCAGTCTCGACTTCCTAGCTACTCCGGAAGTGTCCTAAATCTATTTAATTCAAAACTGTACTATTTCTATCGACTATACGCATTACGCGTGAGTGTTTCCACTCTGCACCTGAATCCCGTGGGCCTCCCACTTCCTAACCTTTGGTAGTATAGTGTAGCCCCAGCGATTCCCTAGGCCTAGGCCTATCCTATTTCCGTGACAGTGGTCCTTATACCACTTACTTAGTATATGGTTTGCGTGGCCCCTAGGGCCTAACTGTATTACTTACCTGTGTGACTTAATGTATGCATAAATAAGACTGTGTTGTACTTACCTCTAATCTCATAAAGAGTGCTGAGGGTTTGACTAGAATAAATACACTTTATTTTATATATATATCTGTTGTGGTGTCCTTTCATTTGGTATTCAAGGGATTATATATGGTATCACAGCTGGCTTCACATGCCATTCAGAGTTTAGCCTAAGACTGCTCTTGTCCATGCTACCACTAGGATAGCTGGTCTATAAGGTTGACTTTACAACCAATCACCATAAGGGTTGTTTGGACTGATATAAGGTGTACACTAGAACTAGTGACATCATACATCAGGCCAACTTCTCACATTGGTGAGCAGCGGTTGGGATCTGAGCTTGCTGTTGTAATACCATTGTAATCTTGAGATACTAAATTGAAAGATCACACAGATATTGTCTAGGTACATATAACATAGATTATAATACTTAAGTCCTACTGGACTTAGTGGTTGTAGGTTGAAGGGAGTAACACACCCTGACTACAACTACTAGAGAGGTTTAGTAGATACAACTAGTGTAGGTAGGTGCACACACCACACCCTCACTAGAATCATGTCCCTGAATGGAGATCACACTGATACTCCCTCAGGAGAGGAGAATCCTAGACAGATTCCCTCTAGATATGATGCATTCACTTTCCAGGAGATGAGACAACTGTGTACCTCCAGGAGATTAAAACAGGGTTCCAACCCTACCCTTAGACAGCTAGTGGAGCTTCTGGAGGCCTATGATGCTGAAAGAGCTGCCAAGTATGGTGCCATAGCTGTAGATAAGGGTCTACCCACCACAGATGAGTCAGATGGGACTTCAGATGAAGAGGTAGACAGCCAGGGCCAAGTAGGAAGACTTAGCCAGGCTAACCTAAGCTTACATGGAAGTTTGCATGGGGTCCCCCCATACAGACCCCCAAGTAGGCTTAACCAGAGAAGCAGGAGGGACAGATCCCCTTCAAGGGAATCCATCCACTCCCATGTCTCTAGCATCTCTAGTGCTTCCTCTCACAGGGGAATGACTTCCCCTGAGAGAAAGGAGCATGAAGCCAGAATGAGGGAAGCTAATCTGAGGATTCAGAGGGAAGAACTTGCCCTTGCCAAGGAGAAGCTTGCTCTGGCTAGAGAGCAAAAATTGTGTGGGTCAGAACCCACTGGTGGCAGCAACATTCCTAGAGATAGGGATAGGTCTTATGACCGTAAAAACCTAAGCAAGATAGTCCCCCCATATCAGAATGGGGATGACATCCACAAGTGGATGACTGCTTTGGAGAGGGCCTGCAAAGTACAGCAGGTACCCCAGAGTCAGTGGGCAGCTATCTTGTTGCTCTCCTTTTCTGACAAAGGTAGAGACAAGCTCCTCACAGTCAGTGATGAGGATGCTAACACTTACAAAGTCCTGAAGAGTGCTCTGATAGATGGGTTTGGCTTAACCACTGAGCAATATAGGTTGTTGTTCAGAGACACCCAGAAGACACAGACACAGGACTGGTCTGATTTTGTGGATTGTGCCACTAAGGCTTTGGAAGGTTGGTTAACTGGCAGCAAGGTGCAGGACTATACAGGATTGTACAACTTGATTATGAGGGAGCAGATCCTTAGTAATTGTCAGAACCAGCTTCTCCATCAACACCTGGTAGACTCAGATTTGACCTCTCCCCAAGAATTGGGAAAGAGGGCAGATAAATGGGTCAGGACCAGGATTAGGCCTAAAAATCAGGGTGGTGACCAAAAGAAAGATACCACCAAGCCTCAAGAGAAGGGTGGGGATAAAACAAAAGAGAAATCTTCCTCAGGGCCCCAAAACTCCACACAGGGTGGTGGGTCCCAAGCTCCCTCCTCTACCACAGTTAAAAAGCCTTACTGCCATGAGTGTAAAACTCCTGGGCATTGGAAAACTGACAGCAGTTGCCCAAAGGCTAAAAACAAAACTGTTCCTCCAACTACTCCTGTCACACCACCTATTACTGTCAGCAGTAATCCCCCAGGTGGTGGGAGTGCCCCCAAAAATTTGGTTGGGTTTTCTTGGGGAACACAGGGGGATCCCGGCTTAGCCAATTCCCCTACAGCAGCTACTCTTGTCTGTGATGGTGGCATGGGGTTTGCCAACTTCACTGCCTGTCCCAACACTTTGGGTAGGTACAGACAGGAGCCCTACATCAATGGTAGAAAAGCTGAGGCCTACAGAGACACTGGAGCTAGCATCACTATGGTGGCCCATAGGCTAGTTCCCTCTGAGCAGCTTTTGCCTGGTTTCTCATACCAGGTAACTAACATTGATGGCAAACAGAACAGTCATCCCATGGCAGAGGTATGTCTCAGCTGGGGAGGTGTCACTGGCCCTAAAAGGGTGGCAGTGTCTCCAACCTTGCCTGTGGACTGCTTACTGGGGAATGACTTAGAACTCTCAGCTTGGGCTGGAGTTGAACAAGACACCCATTCCAAAATGGTAGGCCTTTCACAAAAGGGTAGTGGGGTTGTGCCAGTCACAACCCCTGTCCAAGTAGATTTCCTCCCTGAAAAGGTTGGAAGGGCAGTGGTAGCCACAGCCCAGGCAAAGACAGACTTCCCTGTAGAGACTGGCAGAGCTGTGACAGTCACAGCTCAAACACAAACTGAGTGCCTCCCTGAAAAGGTTGGCAAGGCTGTAATGGTCTCAGCCCATACTCAGACTGACATAGGTGTAGTGAAGCCTGAAACTATGGATCACTCCACACAAACAGAGAGTAGTGGGGAGGAAGAAAAGTCTCCCTCTCCCCAGACATTAGGAAAAGGTCAGCCTCCTCAGGGATCTGACCTCACCCCTTGTGAAGGAACTGCCCCAGAGGTAGCCAGGCCTGGCCTGGCAGAGCCTCTGATGTCAGTGGCCCCTTCCAAGGTGGGACCCAGTCTGGTGCAGGTAGCCTGCCTCTCTCTACCCTGCCTCAGTCAGCCCAGGGCTGCAGAGGTCAGGGAGGTCAGTGGACCCCAAGAGGGCCCCTGTCTACAAGAACCCCCCCATCAAAAGAATGAGGATTGCCTGGCTAGTAGCCCTAGCCAGGTGATGGTTAAAAACATTCCTGAGGGATCTCCTTTACAGGTAGTTAGGGACCTCCTCCAGAGGGATTCTGTTGGGCACAGGCAAACCTGGGACCTTAGGGCCCCAAACCTGACCTGTCCCTCCAGTAAGCCCACAAAAGGGACCCAGCCTCCAGTTTTAGGTAGCCAGAGGCTGACCCTGAGAGCACAGTGCAACTCAGTGAAAGAAAGAAAGGCATCCATGGTGGAGGATGATTGGAGGAAGCTGAGGCCTCACTTTGAGTACACTCACTTCAGTACTCCATCTCAACACCAGCCTTTTACTTTGCAAAGACACACCAAAGGTAGTGATTCCCTATGGTGGAGACCCTATGATACCTTTAGGGCGAGGGATTGCTTAGTGGACCATGAGACAGGGGGTAACCATGCCAGTGCTGGTTCTTCCTTATATGGCCACTTAGGCAATAGAGGCTTACCTTGTCAAGGCCAGCCTTATCTCCTTTCGTTTGGGGGGGGGGTTGTGTAGGAAGGTGGATATCTGACTATGGTTACCCCCAACTTTTTGCCTAGTGTCTAGCTGGTTTTTCGACTTAGTTGGCCTGAGATCCTGCCATTCAGGGTCTCAGGCTGTCTGCTCTCTCTTTAAAATGGACTCCATGTACCCTAGGTACATTCCCAATTGGTAAGGATCACCTTATTGGACCCTGTACAGTGTACCCTAGGTACCCAGGGCATAGGTGCACCCTAGGCCTCCCAGGGGCTGCAGCATGTATTATGCCACCCCTGGTCTGGCCTTCCAATCAGACACAACTGGCTGATCACTCAGCTAGGGCAAGGTCGTGTAATCACCCCTTGCTTAGATATAGTATGCCTATGTTCGAGGCATGTGGGCTGCTGAATTCATATCTGTGCATAGATCGCCGCCTAGTGTTGGGTCCGGATGTTTGCACGTTGTTGTCCTGGAAGAGTCTTCGAAGTATCCTTGGATAGGTGACTCCTCCCCTGGACTACAGTGCGCATGGGCATCCTCTCCATCCTCAGATTGTTTTTTTCCGCCATTGGGTTCGGATGTGCTATCTTAGCTCAAGTTAGGAAAAAATTTTGTCGAGGCCACAAGGCCTTTAGTTCGCGTCGGTACTGTTTATCGATCGGTTTTCGATACTCTCTGTTAGTTTACTAATTTTCAGCACCGACTTTGTTCGCATTTACCTGTCCATCAACTACTTCGACGATGGAATCGAGGACGCCATTCAAAAGGTGTCCGGTATGTAATGCGAAGTACCCACACATCGACGTCCATCCGGTGTGCAACAAATGCCTTTCGCCGGACCACGACGAGTCGACATGTATGGCCTGTGCCCGGTTCCGTTCAAAGAAGACTCTGCGGAATCGTCGAGCGGCGAGGCTCGAAGCGCAGCACGCGGCACCGGCCCCAGCTGACATCTTCGACGACGCGGACGACGTCGAAGAAGTAGAAGTCTTACCCTCCAGTCCCGTTTCCGACCAAGAACCCGGATCGGACGAGGCCGACGAGTCACTCTTCCACAGAGGTGAAGACGACACCGAGGTAGGAGACGACGAGGAGGCCTTAGGGGCCGAAGAGAGTAGCTCCGATGATGAACAAGGCCTACCTGTTCAAACCGAGAATTCACCAGTGCCACAGACTATGGCTCCGGTCGAGGGATCGCCTTCGGGCCTTACCCGAGACCTATCACGCAGTCCTTCGGCCCCGCCCTCGGGCCCGGCCTCGGACGTTCAGCGGCAGCCATTACCGCTTAAGCCAGCTGGTTTCCCTTCCACGACACCGAAACCGAAAGCTGCTCAGGTTCCTACGAAACCGAAACTGAAAGTGGCGCTAGTCGGATCGAGGCCTTCAACACCTTCGACGCCGGCGCACCGTGTCGGCACCGACCGCACCAAGGGGGACTTCGGTGCCGAACTCGAGACGGGCGACATGGGAGTCGACAAACGGAAGAAGGCCATCGGCGCCGACAAACCTGCTCGGTTACCGGCGTCGACGCCACCGACACCGAGGGCCGTCCCGCCTGCTACGCCTCGCAGCACTCCCTCGACGACACCGAAACCTCACGTGTCGAAGACGTCGACGGTGATCTCCGCACCTCGGCTCGATGCACCACGGGCGCAGAAGATATCTGCAGCCGCCTCGACGACCCTGGCGGGGGCCACGACCTCTAAGGCGCCCCGAGTACGGCCTGGCGCAATGCCAGGCTGCAAAACCAAGGCTGCCCTCCAGGACCAGTCGGGTTCGATCGATCCAGCGGTTTCGTCGGTGCCGACCAGCATTACCTTCGGCTTGCCTCCATCCACAATCCCGAAGGCGTTTCAACTCAGGACACAGGCCACCAAAACTGCGGTTACGCCTGTCGAGCCGTCTCCGTCACGCGTCATCGACGCCGACACTGGCAGGATGATTCTCCACGACCGAAGGATAACTTCGGAACCGCCATTGGAACCTTTCAGGATCCCGCTAAAGAGGAAGCTGCCTGTGGACACAGAACCTCTCCTGTATGAACCCTTTCATTCACCCTACCAGGATCCACACCGGGCCTCCCCCACACGCTCCGACACGGATGCATTGGAGGACTACATGGGTGAACAAGTCCCCTACCATGTGGACACGGACCCTGATGACCAGCAGGACCCTGACCAAACTTGGGGCGACCCTGCAGACCCCAGTGCACCTCTTGATGCACAGGACCCACAACTATATGGGGCAAAAACGTCACCCACAGAGGATACTGCGGCGTTCAACGCTCTGATTGAACGGGCGGCGAACAACCATGATGTACAGCTTCACTCTGATATCATCGAAGATGACTTTCTAATGGACACCTTTGCATCCTCAGAAAGACATGTAAAGACTCTGCCAATGTTGAAGGGGGTCCTTAAGCCAGCCACTGACATTTTCAGGGAACCCACCAGGGCACGAGTGATAAACCCCAGGATCGATAAGAAATACAGATCAGCACCTGGGGATCCTACTTACATCAGAGGACAATTACCACTCGACTCCATCGTTGTGGCGAATGCCCGCAAGAGGGCACACTCGCAGACAACGGGTGACGCTCCTCCCCCGGACAAGGAGTCCAAGGTGCTGGAGACCTCCGGCAAGCGAGTTGCCGCACAAGCTGCAAGCATATGGCGCATAGCTAACACTCAAGCGCTCCTCGCTCGCTACGATAGGGCGCACTATGACACAATGGAGCAACTCCTTCAACACCTCCCTGACTCCTACAAAGAAGGTGCAGAAATCCTTATCAGAGAGGGACAGCTACTCACAAATGCTGCCATCAAATGTGCACTAGACGCTGCTGACACGGCTGCCAGGGCCATCAACACTAGCGTCATCCTACGACGTCACGCCTGGCTACGTATCTCAGGATTCAAGCCTGAGGTACAAAACAATATACTTAATCAGCCCGTCAACCCCGACTTTTTGTTCGGGCCTGAGGTTGACGCCACCCTCGAGAAGATAAAAAAGGACACGGACACTGCAAAGTCCATGGGCGCCCTACAAACTCAGTCCTTTCGGAGCGGCTCCTTTCGTCGCCCCGGAAACAAGGGAGCAGGCAGAGGACAGGGGTCACAACAAACATATAACAAGGGTAATACGCAGACCACCTACGATAAAAACACCCGAGGTGGCTATCGTGGCTCCAGTACCAAGGGCAGAGGACGTGGCTACGGCAACACCAGGTCCTCCCCCAAGAACAAGCAGTGACGCCCTCTCCCTTCCTCCCGACCACATAACACCTGTCGGGGGAAGGCTACAACGGTTCCTGTCCACGTGGAACTCCATCACCACGGACAGGTGGGTCAAAGATATTATAAAATACGGTTACTGTCTGGAGTTAACTTCCACTCCACCCACAATACCACCAAGAAACCGTCCTATGTCCTCAGAGCACTTGACGCTCTTACAGCAAGAGGTAGAAAGTATGCTTCTAAAAGGCGCTATCGAGGTCGTACCCGTCCACGAGCGGGGCACGGGGGTTTACTCCCTCTACTTCTTAATTCCAAAAAAGGACGGGTCGCTCAGGCCTATATTAGACCTGAGACCCCTGAACCAGTACATTCTTTCGGAGCACTTTCACATGCTCACTCTACAGCAAGTCCTTCCGCTTCTCCAGCAGGGAGACTTCCTAGCATCACTGGACCTCAAGGATGCGTATTTTCACATACCCATCCACCCCTCACACAAAAAATACCTCAGGTTCACTGTTCAGGGGCAGCACTATCAGTTCAAAGTCCTTCCCTTCGGCGTGACAACAGCGCCCAGGGTTTTCACAAAGTGCCTAGCTACGGTGGCGGCACATTTACGGAGACAGCACATACACGTCTACCCCTACCTAGACGACTGGCTCGTTCAAGCGAGATCAGCCCAGCAATGTGCAAGCCACGTGTCCCGTACCATTCACCTTCTTCACAGTCTGGGATTCTCACTAAATTACCCAAAGTCTCATCTCCAGCCCGCACACGTACAACAGTACCTAGGTGCGACTATAGACACTCTGGCGGCCACAGCTCAGCCGAATTTAGTGAGGATCACCGGCATACAAGCGCTGATCTCCAAGTTCAGACCCAACCACTCGCTTCCAGCGCGAGTGTTTATGCAGTTGATAGGCATGATGGCCTCCTGCATCTTCATAGTCCCGCACGCGAGATTACATATGCGCCCACTTCAGGAGTGCCTAGCACGTCAGTGGAATCAGGCTCAAGGACAGTTGAAAGACCTAGTGTTGGTGAGCGGTCGGGCATACAACTCTCTGCATTGGTGGAATCCACAAAACCTTTGCAAGGGCCGACCGTTCCAAGAGCCTGTTCCACAAATAGTACTGACAGCGGACGCGTCTCTCCAGGGATGGGGAGCTCATGTACTCCACTACACAGTGCAGGGACTATGGACGACACAACAGAAGAAGATGCACATCAACCTTCTGGAACTGATGGCAATCTTCCTGGCCATGAAGGCTTTCAAAGTACATCTGTGCAACAAGGTCGTGTTGATCCGGACGGACAACATGACCGCAATGTACTACATACAGAAGCAGGGAGGGACACACTCTCCACAGTTGTCTCATCTGGCTCAGAGCATGTGGAAGTGGGCCATTCAGAGGAACATGTTCCTCATGGCGGAACACCTCCCCGGCAAGGACAACCAGATGGCGGATCTGCTCAGCAGACACAGCCACCAGATGCACGAGTGGGAGTTACACCCATCGGTACTCCAACCGTACTTCCAGCAGTGGGGTCACCCAGAAATAGACCTATTCGCGACAAGCGAAAACGCAAAATGCCAAAGCTTCGCCGCCAGATTCCCACACCCGCAGTCGCAGGGCAATGCGATATGGATGAACTGGTCCGGCAGATTTGCGTACGCTTTTCCCCCAGCACCGTTGATACCGCTGGTGGCTCGCAAACTCCGACAACACTCCCTGACACTCGTCCTAGTTGCTCCCACGTGGGCACGCCAGCCGTGGTACACCACCTTCCTCGAACTTTCCGTGGTACCGCATCAAAGGCTGCGGATCAAACCCGCGCATTTGACGCAGAACCATGGAGAGGTTCAGCACCCAGATCCGCAACAGCTGAACCTGGCGATCTGGCTCCTGAAGTCCTAGAGTTTGGCTATCTCAATCTGCCACCTGACTGTATGGACATCATCAAGGAGGCCAGGAGACCCACTACAAGAGCTTGCTATGCAGCCAAATGGAAACGGTTCGTCATTTATTGCGGTAATAATGACATTAACCCGCTGGACGCATCCATCCACAACATCATATGTTACCTCTTACACCTATACCGATGCAATCTGGCGTACACCTCTATACGTGTCCATTTGACCGCAATATCAGCCTATCTGCAAACCAGGCAGCACCTCTCTCTCTTCAGAGTGCCTGCCATCAAAGCATTCTTGGAAGGACTCAAACGAGTCATTCCACCTAGTCACCCACCGGCTCCAATGTGGAACCTCAACTTGGTCCTCACACGCCTGATGGGTCCACCCTTTGAACCTCTACACTCATGCGAGATTCAATTCCTTACCTGGAAAGTAGCCTTCCTGGTAGCGATCACTTCCCTAAGAAGAGTTAGTGAACTCCAGGCACTAACCGTTCAAGAGCCATTTATTCAGGTTCACGCCAACAGGGTCGTACTACGTACCAACCCCAAATTCATGCCCAAGGTAATATCGCAGTTCCACATGAACCAGACTATTGAACTGCCCGTTTTCTTCCAAAACCCACAAACTGTTGCAGAGAGGGCATTACATACACTAGATGTACGGAGGGCCCTCATGTACTACATCGACAGGACTAAACCCTTCAGGAAGACAAAACAACTGTTCGTTGCCTTTGCCCCACACCACAAAGGTAACGCCATCTCCAAAGCAGGGATAGCCAGATGGATAGTTAAGTGTATTCAAATCTGTTATCAAAAGGCAAAACGCACATTAACTATTCCACCACGAGCCCACTCAACACGCAAGTTGGGGGCTTCCATGGCCTTCCTAGGAAATATTCCCCTGCATGATATATGCAGAGCAGCCACATGGTCCACTACACACACATTTACAAAACACTATTGCGTAGATGTGCAGTCAAAACAGCAGGCAGCTGTAGGACAGGCTGTTCTCAAAACACTTTTTCAGACCGCTGCAGCTGGCACGGGTAGCCGCCGCCAATAGAGGGCACTGCTATGTATTCTATGCACAGATATGAATTCAGCAGCCCACATGCCTCGAACTGAATATGCTACTTACCAGTATGCATCTGTTCTTGGCATGTAGGGCTGCTGACATTCATATCGCCCTCCCTCCTCCCCGGCGCCTGTCGCAGCTGCAGCTCTCAGAATTATTGCAAGCATGGTCATCACTTTCTGTATCTACTCCATCACTGCCACAATGGCGAAAAACAATCTGAGGATGGAGAGGATGCCCATGCGCACTGTAGTCCAGGGGAGGAGTCACCTATCCAAGGATACTTCGAAGACTCTTCCAGGACAACAACGTGCAAACATCCGGACCCAACACTAGGCGGCGATCTATGCACAGATATGAATGTCAGCAGCCCTACATGCCAAGAACAGATGCATACTGGTAAGTAGCATATTCAATCTACCCTTATATATAGACACATGTGTACCTATCAGTCACTCCTATGGCAGGCCTTAACAATCCTGGAGGCAGAGTGCTTGGTAACTTGTGAGATGGTGCTCTAGCATGAGCTGAGCCTGTCTGCAGCTTTCGGAATCATGTCCTTATAGCTGTTCTATGATATAGCCTACCATATACTCTTAAAGTGCCTTATAATCTTAAACGGTTATGGTAACTATGGTTTGGCTTTATCAAAACATGTCGTGTAAGGTGTCTAACACTTTGGAATAATACCCCCATACCATTTCTGGTGATGAGGATATTATTCCCCCCTTCTAGAGGAAGAGACATGTTAAAATCCTACTTTGCTGATCTGAAAGAAACACGTTAGTTAGATTCCTCACCTTAGAATATCCCCAGGCGTCAGACTGGATCCGGAAGATTTTTCGTCAGCAATACCCTTTGCGCGTCGCTAGGCGTCGTCTGCGGCTCCGCGTCCGTCGTCGGCGTCGTGCGCCGGGATGACGTCGTCGGAGTACTTAGACGCCGCCCTCGCGCGCTGACGTCAGTTCTCTTCTTTTTTCCGCGCCAGTAAGCGCAGATCCGGGAGAGCTACCCCTTTAGTCAATTTTTGACTAACTTTTTGATCCTTTTTGATCGTGTCTCGACACCGGTGCCGGTAGGATGCCTGGGTTTAAAGCCTGTACGGACTGTAGCCGATTGATGTCGGTTACGGACCATCACCGCCGGTGTCTTTACTGCTTGGGCCTCGATCACGACGCGGAGTCGTGTTCGGACTGCAAGGCCCTGACCTCGAAGGCTAGACGGGAGCGGTCCCGTAAGCTTCTCGAGATTCGCCACTCGGCTCCGCGCGCCTCTCGATCCCGGTCCAGGAGGAGGTCCAAGGATCGGTCGCGGAGCCGCAGCCGACGTCACCATCGGTCGTCGGGATCCAAGTCTTCGGGTAAGTCGAAGCATTCCAAGAAGTCCAAGAGGCGACATCGCTCTTCGGACTCCCCTCGCCGGTTGCGCGACTCGGTCGAGGGTCAGGGTGGTTCCACCCCCGCGGCTCCGGCGGAGCCGCAGGCGCCGCGTCCGTCCCCATACCCTCCGGTCCCTGGGACTAACGCGACGCCGGCGGAGGTCAGTGCCTTCCTCTCGGCCATGAGGAACCTGGCTCCGCCGTCGGCGCCCGCTGGCGCGCCTTCGGGCCCCGCGGACCCGACTGGGCTGCCTTGCCTGCCGGCGGCTCCGGCCCCGGCGCCGTTGACGGCTCCGTCCTCGACGCCGCAAGCGCCCGAGGGACCCGTTCTCGAGTCCCCGTCGACGCCGGTCAACCTTGTCACGCCTCCTCCACCGGCGTCGACTCCGGTTCCACCCCCGACGCCGACTCCGCTCGACGTCGTGCCCCAGTTCAGTCCCGCTCCGGGCCCGGCGCCGGTCCGGCGTCGATGGACGCCGAGATCGACGCCGCTAGAGACACATTTTGTCTACCGCCCGGCTCCGTTACTTTCTCCTCTACACCAGGAGTCGGATGATGGGGACTACTGGGAGGGATCCGAGGATCCTATGGACGCTCAGGCCCAACTGTCCCAGGACTGGGCAGATGAACTGGGGGAGGCCAGTGGTCTGGATACCTCGCCAGACACTGGATTCATCTCTCCTCCGACTGTGGCTTCAGAGGAGGGTGCTGCTTTCTCCGTGGTGCTGCGCAAGGCGGCCACAGCCCTTGGGCTCGAGCTGCCTGCCGTGGCTGTGAGGACGAACGTCCTCACTGAGGTGCTTCAGTCTGCAGCAAGCTCCACTGAGCCTCTGCTGCCATTCAATGAGGCCCTCACTGACGTTCTACAGGGCACCTGGTCCAAGCCCTCCACAGTTCCTCCTGTGGACAGGAACGTTGCCAGGCGCCACCGCCCTGCTCCGGGCGACCCCAGTTTTCTGTCCCAACACCCTACCCCTGAGAGCCTGGTTATCCAGGCCTCCACCTCCCAATCCTCTTTCCCGACCGCCCCGCCGGACCGGGATTCCAAGAGACTGGAGCAGTTTGGCAAGAAACTGTTCTGTTCCCTTAGTTTGGGCCTGCGGTCTTTGAACACCGCTTGTCTCTTGGACCGTTATTCCCACTCTCTGTGGGATGTGGTGGAGGACGCGCTGCCCCTGTGTCCGGAGGAGGTCCGGACACGACTTACCCAGGCTCTGGCCGATGGGAGGGATGCCGAGCGACATGCTATACGTTGTGGGCTTGACACCACGGACTCGCTGGGTAGGGCCATTTCCACCACAGTGGCGCTTCGACGTCACGCCTGGCTGCGGTCCACGTCATTTTCAGGCGATGTCCAGAGCACTCTCATGGACATGCCGTTTGATGGCACTCGCCTGTTTGGCGAGAAGGCGGACAGTGAGCTGAACCGCTTTAAGGACTCCCGGGCTACGGCCAAGTCCTTGGGCCTCTCGGCCCCGCGGTCGCAATCTTCCGCTTTTTGCCCCTTTTGTGGCCAAGGAAGGGGTGCCTCCTCACGTGCGCCTAGCCACCAGCCGCAGAACCAACTTGCGCGCGGTCGCGGACGTGGTTTCCGCCGAGGCGGATCTGGAGGACGACGAGGTCAGCCCACATCCACCCCGGCAGCATCCGCCTCAAAGCCTTCCTAGTCCGAGCTTTCAGGCCCATTCCACGCCAGTGGGCGGCAGAGTTCGCCATCACCTGCTCCACTGGCGGTCCATCACATCGGACAGGTGGGTGCTGCAAATCGTCCGAAGGGGCTACTCTCTCCCCTTCGAGACGACCCCTCCAGCCATGCCACCGCAGCACCACCGTATCTCGGGGGATCATTTGAATCTTCTCCACGAGGAAGTTTCCGCCCTCTTGGCCAAGGGGGCCGTCGAGCGCGTTCCGAGTCCAGAAGTAGGTCGTGGTTGTTATTCCCACTACTTTCTGGTTCCCAAGAAGGGCAAAGGGGGCCTACGCCCTATCTTGGACCTTCGGAACGTCAATGCCTTCCTCCGGAAGGAAAGGTTCAAGATGTTGACTTTGGCTCAGGTTCTAGCTGCCCTAGACCCCGGAGACTGGATGGTAGCGTTGGACTTGCAGGACGCATATTTTCACATCCCCGTCCTGCCGGCCCACCGGCGTTACCTGTGGTTCACGGTGGGCCAAGAGCACTTTCAGTTTACCGTGCTCCCCTTCGGTCTCACCAGTGCCCCTCGGGTGTTCACGAAAGTGATGGCGGTGGTCGCAGCTCATCTGCGCAGATCAGGGGTTCCAGTCTTCCCCTATCTCGACGACTGGTTGTTGAAGGCGGGCTCGCCCCAAGCAGTCGTCTCCCACCTCCAGACTACGGCGGATCTCCTGCATTTGCTGGGGTTTTCCATCAACGTGCCGAAGTCACACCTGAGTCCCTCTCAGAAGCTCCTCTTCATCGGAGCGGTTCTCGATTCGGCGCAGTTCCGGGTCTATCCACCGGAACAGCGGGACTGGGATATACAGGCCCTGATTCCCATCTTTCGGCCTCTATCCTGGGTTTCGGTCAGGCTAGTGTTGCGGCTTCTGGGGCTGATGGCCTCCTGCATCCTACTAGTGCATCACGCCAGGCGGCGCATGCGGGCTCTGCAGTGGGACCTGAAGTTTCAGTGGGCCCAGCATCACGGCAACCTGTCCGACCATGTCTTGATCTCGGAGGGCACTGCACAGCAGTTGCAGTGGTGGCTCACGGACCGCGATTGGGTCATGGGCAGAAGCCTCTCCCTTCCCCAACCGGAGCATGTCGTAGTGACGGATGCGTCCCTCCTGGGCTGGGGTGGCCATATGGGAGAGGCGGAGATCAGAGGCCTCTGGTCTCCGGCGGAGTCTCGTCTCCACATCAACCTGTTGGAGTTGAGAGCGATCCGACTTGCACTGAAAGCCTTCCTTCCCTCTGTCAGGGGCAGTGTCGTGCAGGTGTTCACGGACAACACCACCGCCATGTGGTATTGCAACAAACAGGGCGGGGTGGGGTCGTGGACCCTTTGTCAGGAGGCTCTGCGCCTCTGGACGTGGCTGGAACACCAGGGCGTCACCCTAGTGGTTCAACATTTGGCGGGCTCTCTGAACGCCAGAGCAGACGAACTCAGCCGCCAGTGCATGATGGATCACGAATGGCGTCTGAACTCCGAAGTGGCGCAAGGTCTCTTTCAGCAGTGCGGAGAGCCTTGGTTAGATCTATTCGCCACCGAAGAGAACGCGCAATGTCAGCAGTTCTGCGCGTTGGAATTTCCAAGGCGGCACTCGCTCGGCGACGCTTTTCGTCACGAGTGGAGTTGCGGTCTGTTGTACGCCTTTCCGCCTATACCACTTCTGCCCGGAGTGCTGAAGAAGATCAGGCACGACCGGGCCCAAGTCATCTTGGTGGCTCCGGATTGGGCACGAAGGTACTGGTATCCCGAGCTACTCAGTATGTTGACCGATCCTCCGATACGTCTGCCCCTTCGGGAGGATCTTCTGTCGCAGCAGCAGGGGACGGTCCTCCACCCGAACCTGTCCAGCCTCCACCTCCATGCGTGGAGATTGAGCGGCGGCAGTTGATGCCATTTGACTTGCCTCCTGAAGTCTGTGATATCATTCTGGCAGCCAGGCGTCCCTCCACAAAGACGGTATACGCCTGCCGGTGGAACAAATTTGTGGCATGGTGCACAGCAAAGGCTGTGGATCCCCTTTCCGCCCCTCTTTCTGAGGTTCTACTGTTTCTTCTTTCTTTGGCCCGGCAGGGCTCTGCCCTGGGCACCCTGAAAGGTTATCTTGCTGCCATCTCTGCCTTCTTGCGGCTTCCTGATCAGCCTTCTCTTTTCAAGTCCCCTGTGGTTACACACTTTCTAAAAGGCATTACTCACACGTTCCCTCCTGTCCCGTTTGTAATGCCTCAGTGGGACTTGAATCTTGTCTTGACATTCCTGATGTGCGCTCCCTTCGAGCCTCTTCACAATTGTCCTCTTCGTCTTCTGACTCTTAAGACTGCTTTTCTGGTAGCCATCACCTCGGCTAGACGGGTGAGTGAGCTCCAGGCTTTATCTTCAAAGCCTCCTTTTCTGTCTGTTCATCCGGACAAGGTTGTCCATCGGCCTCGTCCCTCCTTTCTTCCGAAAGTGGTGACTCCATTTCATCTTGGGCAGTCTGTCACCTTGCCCACCTTCTTTCAGCCTCCGCATCCTTCCAAAGAGGAAGAGAGGCTCCACCGTCTGAACCCAAAACGTGCGCTCTCCTTTTATTTGGACCGCACGAAGCAGTTCCAGGTGGATGACCAACTTTTCGTTGGATACGTGGGTGCTAAGAAGGGGAAAGCGGTGCACAAACGGACCATCTCTCGGTGGGTCGTTTTGTGCATCAAAATTTGTTACTCCTTGGCAAAAAAGGACCCTCCTGTTGGGCTGCGCGCCCATTCCACTCGGGCCACAGCGGCTACTACTGCTTTGGGACGGGGTGTCCCTTTGCAGGACATCTGTCAGGCGGCGACGTGGGCTTCGCTACACACGTTTGCCAGGCATAATTGCCTTGACAGCCAAGTCCGGAGGGATGGCTTCTTTGGTCGTTCTGTCCTCCAGGACTTTCTGGTGTGATCTTGGTTCGCAGACCCACCACCGGGGATGGTATTGCTTGGGTATCTATTCTAAGGTGAGGAATCTAACTAACGTGTTTCTTTCAGATGAACAAGTTACTTACCTTCGGTAACGATGTATCTGTAAGAAACATTAGTTAGTTAGATTCCTCACCGACCCACCCATCCTCCCCGTTCTGCGAACTGACATCTAGGGTTAAGGTTATCCTTTTCAGGCCCCTAGATTTTATTTTTGGCACCAGTGTCGGTCTTTGCATGGCTCTGCGTTCCTGGCGCGGAAGGCTATGTACAAGAACTGACGTCAGCGCGCGAGGGCGGCGTCTAAGTACTCCGACGACGTCATCCCGGCGCACGACGCCGACGACGGACGCGGAGCCGCAGACGACGCCTAGCGACGCGCAAGGGGTATTGCTGACGAAAAATCTTCCGGATCCAGTCTGACGCCTGGGGATATTCTAAGGTGAGGAATCTAACTAACTAATGTTTCTTACAGATACATCGTTACCGAAGGTAAGTAACTTGTTCTTTAACTCTAACCAAAGCCTCAGCATCACAAAATGGATGCTGCTGCCACAGACACAAGTCTGACCTCCTGCTGCTGGGAGTGATCCCGGCAAGGGAGGCTTGGACAATAGGTTTCCTGCTTGGGGAGGTGCTAGCACCTCCCCAGACAGACTTTAGTGTATTGGGGCAGGGAGGGCTGAAAGGAATGAGACATGCCTGGGGCACACAAGGTGTCCCATGCATAGTCCAGTTCAAACCGGTGCTGGGCACTCCAGCCCCAGTCCTGGCGTGAAACTGGACAAAGGGAAGGGGGTGTAACCACCCCCCTCCCAGGTCCCACCCATAAGGCGTGACCTAGCAGGTAACCCAGCCCCCCAGATTAGTATAAGAGTGGTAGCTGGGCCCCAGGAGATTAGATTATCCTGAACCTGCAACTTGAACAGAAACTCTGGACCTTCGTCATTCGACGAAAGAAGAAGACTGAAGAATCTCCCTTGTGGCCAAGGAGTGGCTACCCTGTGCAAACAGGCACCATCAAGAGACTACCCTTTGCTTTGCTAAAGTTCTACGAGGGACCGACTGCAGAGCCCGACCAGAGCCTTGACTTCCAGACATCTCCGACCCTGATCCACATCCACAGCAGAGCTGAGATCCGTGGAGGCGACGAGAGACGTGGGACCGGCTACCTGGGAAAAGTGGCTAGTATCTTCAAGCGCAGCTTCTGAGGCACCCTCGAAGTTGTGCACCAGGGATTGAGAAGCCCCAACCCCAAGCACCATCTGCACCGAAGATCAGCCCCCCACACTCCACGAGTCCTGCGTGGGGCCCTTCTGCATTTTCCTGCTTGCCGCGTGTGTCCGGTTGCTTGCCCGCTGGCTAGTGGCCTTTGTGACGACGCATCCCGTAATCTTCAGCGCTGGTTTGGCTCCTCCAGACT
Organism: Triturus cristatus; assembly: GCF_964204655.1. NCBI lineage: Eukaryota > Metazoa > Chordata > Amphibia > Caudata > Salamandridae > Triturus > Triturus cristatus. Next base: position 730,403,190 of record NC_140580.1, read on the forward strand.
GGCTCCTGCTCCTTTGAAAAAGAGAAGCACCCCAGACCTTCCTGGTCTGCACCAGAAGCAAGTCCTCCGTTCTTCGTGGGTTCCGCTTGTCAAGGCTTGGTGAGTCCTAGTCCAACTTAGACGCCGCCGACAGCAAGAGCCTTCGTGGGACAGCTCGCCTCCTGGTCCTGGTCGTCCTCGACGTTCCCTGGTCCTCGTGGTTACAGCGACAAGCTTCACCTTCACCTGCAATCTTCACGACATCGCCTGGTTCCTTCCTGGTTCCACGTGGTCACTGGCTAGTGACCTTGACTCTGTCCCTTCTGCTTGCAGGTCTCCTCTCTTCTTGATCCCAGCCTTGGGATCCACCGGACACTCTTCACTGACTGCCTGTCAGCATCTTTCTTCAGGCATCCATAGGAGTCGACGACGAAACCCGACGCAACTTCACACCTATGCACCCGCAGCCTGTGGGCTAGGTAACTTGGGTACTCCGGTGCTCATCAGGGTAGTGACTATCCTAGTGTCTAGTTTTCCAGTCTCGACTTCCTAGCTACTCCGGAAGTGTCCTAAATCTATTTAATTCAAAACTGTACTATTTCTATCGACTATACGCATTACGCGTGAGTGTTTCCACTCTGCACCTGAATCCCGTGGGCCTCCCACTTCCTAACCTTTGGTAGTATAGTGTAGCCCCAGCGATTCCCTAGGCCTAGGCCTATCCTATTTCCGTGACAGTGGTCCTTATACCACTTACTTAGTATATGGTTTGCGTGGCCCCTAGGGCCTAACTGTATTACTTACCTGTGTGACTTAATGTATGCATAAATAAGACTGTGTTGTACTTACCTCTAATCTCATAAAGAGTGCTGAGGGTTTGACTAGAATAAACACACTTTATTTTATATATATATCTGTTGTGGTGTCCTTTCATTTGGTATTCAAGGGATTATATATGGTATCACAGCTGGCTTCACATGCCATTCAGAGTTTAGCCTAAGACTGCTCTTGTCCATGCTACCACTAGGATATCTGGTCTATAAGGTTGACTTTACAACCAATCACCATAAGGGTTGTTTGGACTGATATAAGGTGTACACTAGAACTAGTGACATCATACATCAGGCCAACTTCTCACATTCTCCATCGTTGAGAACAGACAATGTCAAAGGTTGTGTGAATTGGCTTTTAACTAGGCAATACGCCTGCCCTCTCTTGCCCTATGTTCTGAAAAAGATCTGGAGCAACCAGACCCAAGTTATCCTAGTGGCTCTGGATGAGCCAGGAGAATGTGTTAGCAGGCACTTATGGCATGAGCATGCGTCCTCTGATTAGGCTTCCACTTCAAGAGCCTCTTCTGTTGCAGCAGCAGGGCAAGATCCTTCCTGTGCACTCTACACCTCCATGTGTGGCTATAGAGCAGTGGCAGTAACCTGCATTTGATCTGGTGCCTCAGGCTGTGAATGGCATCCTCGCCACCACACGCCCTTCCACAAGGTCCATTTATGCTGGGCGCCTGGACAGATTTTTGGCTCTGTGTGGTATCGGCAGGATTTATCCTTTACAAGCCAAGCAGTCAGATGTTCTTTTGTTTTCTCTTTGGCCCACCAAGGCCTTGCAGTTGGGACTATTGAAGGTTATTTGTCTACCATTTCATCCTTTTCTTCTTTTGCCCTATCAACCTTCCCTGTTTAACTCATCTGTTGTGATTACATATTTGCTCCCAAAACGTTTGTGATGCCACAGTTGGACCTTAATTTGCTCTTAACATTTCTCATGTTCGTCCCCTTCGAGCCAATGCATAGCTGCTCACTGTGTCGCTTGACTTTCCAGACTATCTTCCTCATCATGGGTGTGCGTGAGTGAGCATCAAGCAATATCAGTACAACGACCCTACACCACCTTTTTCCAGAAGACTTGGACTGCCTTCTAGGCTAAAGTTATGATTCCTTTCCACGTTGAGCAATCTATTACCCTGCCTGCGTTCTTGGCCTGTCTCACTCCTCAAAAGAGGAAGAAAACTTTGATTGGCTGAACCCCTTTTTGTGGGTTTCTTCAAAACAAAGTAAGGGAAGTCTGTGTAGACGAGGACCCTGTCACGGTGGATGGTCCTCTGCATCAAGATTTGCTACGCGCTGGCAAAGAAGCAGCCTCCAGATCTAAGAGCCCAGTCCACGAATGCAAAGGCTGTGGTCATTGCGTTGGCATGTGGGGTGCCTGCCCTTGACATCTGCCAGGCTGCGACATGGGCATTGGGACAGACGTTCACAAAGCAATACTTTCCTGAAAGGACATTTCGCCAGGTCCTGCAAGACATTTTGATCTGAGCTCACTCTACAGATCCTCCACCGTGGGGCGGTACTGATTAGATATCTATTCTAAAGTGAAGAATCCATCAGAAGAATAAGTTACTTTAGGTAGCAATCTTTCTGATGAGATTCCTCACACCCATTTCACCTCCCCATTCTGTGGAGTCACCCCTTAAACGTCCAGAAAGGTCCCAAATTAAAAGCCTGCACACTGATATCAACAATTATCCATGCTCTGTCTCTGAGGGTATGGAAAACATAAGCAAGAAACAAACCTAAATGGCAGGAATTGGCGCTTAAATGCCCATCCACTCTGTCACATCCACAGTGGTGCGAAGCCACAGTGGCAAGCGGGAGTATTGCTGGAACAAGATTCCTTATCCAGCCGGGGGAGTTTTATAAGGTGAGAAATCTGCAGTTCAAGTATCAACCCAAAAGAGCGTTACCGAAGGTAAGTAACTTGTTCATCTAGGTCTCTCTCCAGAGTGCCTGGAGGCATTGATTAACTCTCAGCAGAATCTACCAATGCCACTTAAAAGAAGAAATGAGCGCATACACCTTTTGCAGAATAAGCTACTCAACCTGTTACCCCATCTGCTTGGTCTAGCCAAGTCAGACCTTTAGCATTCATCTATACATCTGTTCTAGGCAGCAAAATCCCAGTACAGGAAGATGCATGCTTCCAAGAATAAGAATACCTGCGCTGAGGAGGGAAGTCATTGTGTTTACCAGTTTCCTGGTGAACCCATTTGAACCTGTGCATGACTGGATGCTAAAATTCCTCACATGGAATAAGGCATTTATGGTTGCTGTCGCCTCCTCCAAGATCGTTGGCAAGTTAAGGAGTCTTAAATTAAGCTCCATCCTGACAAGATCACTTTCAGGCCGCACCCAAGGTTCATATTAAAGGTGGTTTCTGAGTTTCACATCTGCCAAACAGTATCTATGCCAGTGTTCATCTGAAAGAAACACGTTAGTTAGAATCCTTACCTTAGAATTCCCCAGGCTGGATCCGGAAAGAGTTTTTGTCAGCAATACCCTTGCGCGTCGGTAGGCGTCGTCTGCGGCTCCGCGGGCGTCGTGATCGCCGGGATGATGTCGTCAGAGTACTTAGACGCCGCCCTCGCACGCTGACGTCAGATCTTTTTCCGCACCAGCAAGCGCAGGTCCGTGAAGAGCATACCCTTAGTCATTTTTTGACTAACTTTTTGGACATTTTTGTCTATCTTTTTCGAGTCGACTTCAACTCCTGGTGCCGGTAGGGATGCCCGGATTGAAGCCGTGTGACGTCTGTCACCGACTGATGTCGGTTACCGACCCCCACCGTCGGTGTCTCTACTGCCTTGGGGCCGACCACGATGACAAGTCGTTCTCCGACTGTCGAGCCTTGACGTCGAAAGCTAGGCGGGAGCGGTCCCGCAAGCTCCTCGAGATCCGGCAGTCGGCTCCGCGCCGCTCGAGGTCCCGGTCGAGCAGGAGGCCGACACCGGTCATGGAGTCGCAGTCATCACCGTTCGTCGGGATCCAAGTCTTCGCACTCAGGTAAGTCGAGGCATGGCAAAAAGAAGTCGAAGTAGCGACATCGCTCTTCTGACTACCCTCGCCGGTCGCGCGACTCCACAGAGGGTTCAGGTGGCACCACCCGCGTGGATCCGCCGGAGCCGCAGGAGTTGCATCCGGCCCCACACCCTCCGGTCCCTGGGCTTCATGCGACTCTGGGCGAGATTCGAGACTTCCTCGTGGCCATGAGGACTCTCTATCCGCTGTCGAGGCCTGCCGGCATGCCTCCGGACCCGCAGGCTTGACTGGGGATCCTAGAAAGCGGCGGCTTCGGCCCCGGCGCCAACTTTGGTCCCAACGCCGCAGGCCCCCGTGGGATCCAGGCCTGGATCCCGGTCGACGCCGGTTGAACTCACGACTTCTCCGCCGGCGCCGACCCCCATGGTGTCACTCCCGGCGCCGTCCTCGGACGACGCCGTCCCTAGTTTCAACCCCGGTCTGGGTCCGGCGTCGGATCGGCGCCGTCTCCGGCACCCATGGGTGAGCATTTCATCTATGACCCGGCTCCGTCCTTTTTGCCTGTTTACCAGGACACGGATGAAGGGGAAAACTGGGAGGGGTCTGAGGACCCTCTGGCATAGCAGTGCCATTTAAGTCAGGACTGGGCAGATGAGCTGGGGGAGGCCAGTGGTCTAGATACTTCACCTGACACTCTGCTCCTTCCGTGGCTACGGAGGAGGGTGCTACGTATGCTGTGGTGCTGCGCAGGGCGGCCCAGGCCTTGCATCTGGTGCTCCCTGCAGCGGCCGTGAGGACTAACCTCCTCACTGAGGTGCTTCAACCGCCAGTAAGGTCTTTGGAGCCTCTGCTGCAGTTCAATGAGGCCCTCTCCGACATTCTGATGGGCACTTGGTCCAAGCCCTCCACAGTCTCTCCTGTGGATCGGAACGTAGCCCGGTGCCACCGCCCAGCTCCGGGCGACCCCAGCTTTCTGTCCGTACACCCCACCCCTGAGAGTCTGGTAACCCAGGCCTCTACGTCCCAATCCGCCTTCCCGTCCGCACCTCCGGACCGGGAATCCAAAAGGCTGGAACAGTTTGGCAAGAAACTGTTTTCCTCCCTCAGTCTTGGGTTGCGGTCCATTAATACCGTGTGCCTTTTGGACCGTTACACCCACTGTCTGTGGGATACGGTGGCGGACGTGCTGCCCCAGTGTCCAGAGGAGGCCAGGACACGGCTCGCCCAGGCTCTTGCTGAGGGGCGTGATGCAGCACAGTATTCTATTAGATGTGGACTTGACACCACGGACTCGCTGGGTAGAGCGATTGCAACGACGGTGGCAATTCATCGTCACGCCTGGCTGAGGTCCACAAACCTTTCAGGGGATGTCCAGAGCACTCTCATGGACATGCCCTTTGATGGCAGTCGACTTTTTGGCGACAAAGCAGATAGCGCGCAGGAGTGCTTTAAGGACTCCAGGGCTACGGCCAAGTCCTTGGGCCTGTCGGCCTAGCACCAGCAGACTTCTGCTTTTTGCCCATATCGTGGCCAAGGAAGGGGCGCCCCCGCACGTTAGTTCAGCCACAGGTCGCAGAACCAGCCTCAACGCGATCGCGGACGTGGATTCTGCCGTGGCGGAGCAGGGGGACAGAGAGCCGGTCAGTCCAAATCCGCTCCCGCAGCATCTCCCTCAAAGCCTTCCTAGTCCGAGCTTTCAGGCCCATTCCACGCCAGTGGGAGGCAGAGTTCGCCATTGCCTGCTCCACTGGCGTACCATCACTTCGGACAGGTGGGTGCTGCAAATCGTCCGAAGGGGCTACTCCCTCCCCTTCGAGGCGACCCCTCAAGCCATGCCACTGCAGTACCACCGCATGTCGGGGGATCACTTGCAACTTCTGCAGGATGAAGATACGGTACTCTTGGCCAAGGGGGACATGGAGCGCGTGCCTAGCCCAGAAGTAGGACGGGGTTGTTACTCCCACTACTTTCTGGTTCCCAAGAAGGGCAAAGGGGGCCTATGCCCTATCTTGGACCTCAGGAGCGTCAACGCCTTCCTCCGGGAGAAGTTCAAGATGCTGACTTTAGCTCAGGTTCTAGCTGCCCTGGAGACTGGATGGTAGCGTTGGACTTGCAGGACGCTTATTTCCACATCCCTGTCCTGCCGGCCCACCGGCGTTACCTGCGGTTTACGATAGGCCCCGAGAACTTTCAGTTTATCGTGCTCCCCTTCGGCCTCACCAGTGCCCCTTGGGTGTTCACGAAAGTGATGGCGATGGTCGCAGCTCATCTGCGCAGATTAGGGGTTCCAGGCTTCCCCTATCTCGACGACTGGTTGTTGAAGGCGGGCTCGCCCCAAACAGTCGTCTCCCACCTCCAGACTACGGCCGACCTCCTGCATTCGCTGGGGTTCTCCATCAACGTGCCGAAGTCACATCTGAGTCCCTCCCAGAAGCTCCTTTTCATCGGATTAGTTCTGGACTCGGCGCAGTTTCGGGTCTATCCTCCCGAACAGAGTGTTCGGGATATTCAGGCTCTGATTCCGATCTTTCAGCCTTTATCCCGAGTTTCGGTCAGGATGGCCCTATGGCTGCTGGGTCTGATGGCCTCCTGCATCCTGCTGGTACATCACGCCAGGTGGCGGATGCGGGCTCTGCAGTGGGACCTGAAGTTCCAGTGGGCTCAACATCAGGGCAACCTGTCCGACCATGTCCTGATCTCGGAGGGCACTGCAAGACAGTTGCAGTGGTGGCTCAGGGACCGCGATTGGGTCAGTGGCAGATCCCTCTCCCTACACCAACCGGAGCACGTAGTGGTGACGGATGCGTCCCTCCTGGGATGGGGGGGCCACTTGGGAGAGGCGGAAATCAGAGGTCTCTGGTCTCCGGCGGTGTCCCGGCTCCATATCAACCTATTGGAGCTGCGGGCGATCTGGCTTGCACTGAAGGCATTCCTTCCCTCAGTCCGGAAAAGTGTAGTGCAGGTGTTCACGGACAACAACACCACCATGTGGTATTGCAACAAACAGGGCGGGGTGGGGTCATGGACCCTTTGTTAGGAGGCTCTGCGCCTCTGGACATGGCTGGAACATCAGGGCATCACCCTGGTGGTTAAACACCTGGCGGGCTCTCTGAACGCCAGGGCGGACGAACTCAGCCGCCGGTGCATGATGGATCATGAGTGGCGTCTGAACTCGGACGTGGCGCAAGGCCTCTTTCGGCAATGGGGAGAGCCTTGGTTAGATCTATTCGCCTCCGAAGAGAATGCGCAATGTCATCAGTTCTGCGCGTTGGAATTTCCAAGGCGGCACTCGCTCGGATACGCTTTTCGTCGCCAGTGAAGTTGCGGTCTGTTATACGCCTTTCCGCCTATTCCACTTCTGCCCAGAGTGCTGAAGAAGATCAGGCGCGACTGGGCCCAAGTCATCCTTGTGGCTCCGGATTGGGCACGAAGATACTGTTATCCTGAGCTACTCAGTCTGTCAATCGATCCCCCGATTCGACTGCCTCTTCAGGAAGACCTTCTGTCGCAGCAGCAGGGGATGGTCCTCCACCCGAACCTGTCCAGCCTCCACCTCCATGCGTGGAGATTGAGCGGCGGCAGTTGATGCCGTTTGACTTACCTCCTGAAGTCTGTGATGTCATTCTGGCAGCCAGGCGTCCCTCCACTAAAACAGTATACGCCTGCAGGTGGAACAAATTTGTGGCATGGTGCATAGCAAAGGCTGTGGATCCCCTTTCCGCCCCTCTTTCTGAGGTTCTCCTCTTTCTTCTTTCCCTGGCCCAGCTGGGCTCTGCTCTGGGTACCATCAAAGGATATCTTTCAGCTGTTTCAGCCTTCTTGAGGCTTCCTGATCAGCCTTCTCTTTTCAAGTCCCCTGTTGGTAATAGATTCTTGAAAAGCATTACTCACATGTTCCCTCCTGTTCCCTTCGTAATGCCTCAGTGGGACTTGAATCTGGTGTTAATGTATCTGATGTGCGCTGCCTTTGAACCATTTCATAACTGTCCTCTTCGTCTTCTGACTCTCAAGACTGCTTTCCTGGTTGCCATCACCTCTGCCAGAAGAGTGAGTGAGCTCCAGGCTCTTTCTTCTAAACCTCCTTTCCTCTCTGTCCATCCGGACATGGTTGTTCTGAGGACTCGCCCTTCTTTTCTTCCTAATGTGGTTACTTCCTTTCACATTGGGCAGTCCATCATCTTACCCACCTTCTTTCCACCTCCGCATCCCTCGAAAGAGGAAGAGAGGCTCCACCGTCTGGACCCAAAACGTGCGCTCTCCTTTTATCTGGATCGCACAAAACAGTTCCGGGAGGACGGCCAACTCTTCGTTGGTTACTTGGGCGCTAAGAAGGGGCTGGCATTGCACAAGCAAACCATCTCTCGGTGGGTCGTTTTGTGCATTAAGGTCTGTTATTCCTTGGCTAAGAAGGATCCTCATGTGGGACTGAGGGCCCATTACACTTGAGCTACAGCGGCTACTATTGCCCTGGGACGGAGAGTCCCTCTGCAGGACATTTGTCATTTGTTGCACACGTTTGCCAAGCATTACTGCCTGGACAGCCAAGTCCAGAGAGATGGCTTCTTTGGTCGTTCTGTTCTCCAGGACTTCCTGATGTGATCTTGGTTCGCAGACCCACCACCGGGGTTGGTATTGCTCGGGTATCTATTCTAAGGTAAGGAATCTAACTAACGTGTTTCTTTCAGATGCACAAGTTACTTACCTTCGGTAACGATATATCTGTAAGAAACATTAGTTAGTTAGATTCCTTACCGCCCCACCCATCCTCCCCGTTCTGCGGACCGATATCTAGGGTTAAGGTCATCCCTTTCAGGGCCCTAGTTTCATGGCACCAGTGTCGGTTTCTTGCATGGCTCTGCATTCCTGGCGCAGAAAGCTATGTACAGAACTGACGTCAGCGCGCGAGGGCGGCATCTAAGTACTCCGCCGGCATCATCCCGGCGATCATGACGCCGACGACGGACGCGGAGCCGCAGACGAAACCTACCAGCGCGCAAGGGTATTGCTGATGAAAAATCTTTCCGGATCCAGCCTGACGCCTTGGGATATTCTAAGGTAAGGAATCCAACTAACTAATGTTTCTTACAGATATATCGTTACCAAAGGTAAGTAACTTGTGCTTCAAGTGCCTAAGCTTAGCGTGTAGTTGTGATCTATGCTGTGGATGTTAAGAGAGTGCTCAGCTACTTTTTGGAAAGGACTACTATGCTGAAAACTGCAACCAAAGTCTTTGTGGCCTTTTGACAGTGCCAGCTGGTGGAGCAGTAGCCAAAAGCCACCATCTGCAGATTAATGGTTAGTAGACCTCATTGTCTTTTTGTTCTAAATGGAGAAAAAACAACTGTCAGAAATGTGATGACCAATTTGTTGAATGGAGTACCATGTCAGCAGTATTTTTGTTAAACACACCCCTAATAGAAATCTTTGAGCAGTTACTGCCTGAAAGCTGATGCCAAATCTGATACTGCAGGGGCTCTGAAAAATGAGTTTTATTGATGAGGCAACTCTTCTATCTTTTGGCCATTCACCGCCTGGTATTCTACTCAAATAACATCTACATCTATAAGAGCGTTAAGTTTTAGAGAAGACTACGTTACTTACCTGTAAATTGTTCCTGCAGCATTGTGATCTTTTATAGATTCATATGTGTCCCTCCCTGCCTCTCTGGAGAGTTATCAGCTCAGTGATGTTACATGCTTAATTATACGTGGTAAGAAAGTCTGAGAAAGTGAGGGGCCCAGAGGGATGTGTCACTGCAAAGAAGAGAAGTACTGCTTAAATTAGGTTAACTAACTGTAGAAAAGAGCCCTTTACGTAGCTAGTGTTAAAAGACACGCTGCATGCTTTATTATTTTATTTACTTGAGGATATCCAGCTTGGCTGGGGAATATTCATAAAACATCTTCATTTAAAGATGATATGTTTGGCTTTACAGGTAAATAAAGTATGTTTTTTTATTAAAAATTACAAATGGCTTTGTTGCAGTTTGATATTTCAAAACTGCTTAAATTAACAATGTTTTATCTCCTTTGTTCTCAAGGGTACTTCTAATCCTGAAGCCTACATTTCAATTCTTCCGGACTCTAGTGTTGTGTTCCATTGGCCTCGGAATGATTATGACCAGTTACTGTGTGTTCGACTGATGGATATTCCAAACTGTATTTGGTCTGGTGGCTTTCAAGTTAATAAGAATAACTCTTTTCATATTAATATGAGGTACGTAAGGAAATAGCTAGCTTATAAAAGCAATTTTATTGAACAAAGTTTGTTATTTTGCCAGAGCCTTTTTATTTTTTGTTTACATTTTGTTAAAGTTCTTTCACTGCTTTTTAGCAAATTGAAACAGAAAAAGAAAAAGGGGTGGAGGTGATCTATGTCATTGTTCTCTCTTTTGCTTTGGAAAGGCATGGTCTTGCTTGGAATTTAGCATCTCAATTAGTGTAGAAGTGGGCCATATGCTGTCTAGAATTGTTTTAAAAATAATAATGTTTTGTTTCTTGTTCATAGTAAGCTGCTGTATGCATGTCTGTGATCTGTCCTTGACACGTGAGATCGCATTCTGATTTCAGAGCAAAATCAGCAGGTAAAGACTGGTATGCCATTACAGTTATCACTGGGCCTTACCTCCTAACTGCATTCTTTGGCAAAAAAATCAAATAAAACACACAAAGGACACTTACTGCAAAGCTGAGTACTCAAGCAATGTGTTCGTAAATGATGGCTTGTTTTTGTATAGTGCCTACTGCTATGGTCCTACTCTACTGTAGTTCTTGAGCGAGAGAGTGTCACTTCATCACACCACCTAGTGGTACCCAGTTTGTTTTATGCTTCTGGCCTCAATGCCATTGTTGCTTCTCTTAGCATTTGGGCAACATATTTGTGGAATTATAACCGACTGTGCCTTCATGGAGGGTCTTCCATTTCTTCAAGGTCTTCCTGAGTTTGAGCAGGTCTACAAAGTCACATGTTGCCAATGTTAACTCTGCCACTTGTAATCAGATTGTGCAGCCACCAATCTTTGGTTTGGGATGGAGTGTCATGTGAAGGTGACTGGTCTTAGAGTACTGGGAGTTACACAGGATAGGCATTACCGACCTTGGAAGTTGAAAGTCTCTTTTTGAACAACAAGGCTTTAAGGACCACATATAGCTGCATCAAAGCAAATAGCTTGCTGACATTGTGATTAAGATCTCAGTGGTTACATAAGCAGGAAATGAAAATTCTTGACTGTCTTTCGGAATGTATAATAGGGAAAATATATTTTTTAAATGTTATCTTTGAGAAATGTCTTTGTCTGACCATCTTAAATCATAAAGTAATTAATAAACTATGCGCCTTTCAGAGATTTACCTCGATTGGCAAATGAAAAATATTATAAATGTTGAGCAGCATCTCAGTCTTTTTATACAACCTCAGCTAACTTTTAAAAACAATTGATCTGCATAAAATACGTACTATGGGCAACAGTTCAGTGGCAAAATGCATTTTAAACTACAAATGTATCCATTAACAGTGATCAAAGGATTTTGGACCACAAAATATGCGCAAAACTCAGTGGAATGTAAAACTTTCATAAAAGAAAGTTGCCAGCACTAGATGTAGATGTGTGGAACATGTACTGCAGGTGATGCAGCTTAAAGCACATTAGGACAATAACAGGGGTGATGATGTGGCCTAACAGCTAGGGCCGTTGACCTCAAATCTGGGAAACAAGCAGTGGCGGCTCCTCCGCTATGGCGGAGAAGCTTCGCCCCACTGCTTTCAAGCAGTGCGAGAAGCAAAAATTTAAAATGATAATAACTTTCAATTATTATCATTTTATGTTTGTATTGCTGGGTGGGCGGGCTGATCTGTTTTTGGAGCAGCCTGGTGAGGAGTAATTTGATCACTCCTAAGTGTGCAATGACTGTTTGGACGGCCCTCTCAGGCCGCACAAACCACTGATCTGCACTTTCACCGTTCTCCATTCAGGCAGCATTACAGCCTGCATGGAGAACATGCCCACCTCTCCAGCCACTGGCTGAGCACCATGTCACGGCGCTCAAACCAATCACAACACTGGCTTCCTGCTTATTTCTGAAGGCTGAGGCAGGAGAGCAGGAGCAGAGACCCTGGACCCGGCGGCAAGGTAAGTTATTGTTTTTTTTTTAGTCATGCTTGTGCGATGGGTCCATGATCACAGCTGGCCTGGCCCATTGCAACTGTTTACATCACATGGCATTTACTTTGAATTGTAGATATATGCTCCCTCATGAACACCAATCCCATTAAAGAGCTGAAAGCCAAAGTTTTTATGTATCGTGTGTGTGAAGAATATCTGATAGACGCTTCTAGCCGCAGATTTCTTACCTTAGAATTTCCTCAGGTGTCAGACTGGTTCCGGAAGATTTTCCGTGAGCAGTAACCCTGTATGTGGCATTGATCAGCTAAGCTTGCTTTTCCGTGCCAGAAGTGGTGACCAGAGCACCTATATAGGCGCCACCCAGGCACACTGACATCAGTTGTTTTCTTTCCAGGTCAGCCAGCACTGATCCGGAGAACAGCTACCCCATCAGTCACTTTTTGACTGAAAGTTTATTTTGACTTTTTCTTGACTTCTTTTGAGGTTTTCTCCTCCTGGTGATGGAGTCTTGTCCTCCAGGAAGGCCGGCTTCAAGCCCTGCGGCGCATGTCATCTACCTATTTCAGTGACTGACCCACATCTTGTATGACTGTGGTGCCTCAAGCACAACCATGACCCAAAGTCATGCTCCGACTGCCGCACCATGATTCCCAAGGCCTTGTGGAAGCGATGCCACAAGCTCATGGAGGCTCCGTGTTCGACGCAGCAACATTCGAGGTCCCAGGAGCAGTCTCAGATTCCGAGATCCTCGTCACACTACAATTCGTCGGAACACTCTGCTAAGTCCTGTCACAAGAAGAAGTCGACGAGGTCTTCGACTTCTCATCCATCGGCCAATGAGACGAGTGAGCCATCAGCATTCAAGGCCTGACTCCGTGGTAGAGCGTACGCCTGGGCCGACTCCGTGCCTTCCCGACTTTCATGGAGCCGGAGCACCCCCGCCCAACTGAAGGAGTTTTACGAGGCCATGTGTCTCATATTTGGGTTGCCCAAACCCTCTGGCGCACCTTTCAGGCCCGGTATGTCGGCAGGGGACCCATCTGGTTCTGCACCTGCGGCTCCTACTCCGGCTTCAGTCAGCCCCCATGGATATGATCCTGACGGGTGCCAGTTGCACCAACTCGACCTTCCCCGATGCTCGTCCTAATGTCAACGCTCTCAGTGCCGCCAGTGCCCACCTGCAGTGCCATCCTCATTCTGATTTCCGACTCCAACATGGACCTGGAGGGGCATCGCCCGATGCCATATCCAGCGCTTACTTTTGCCTTGCCTCCTAGTTTAGAGCCTGAGCTCTTTTCTCTTGGGTTAGGACTCAGGGAGGAATGGAAGGAGTTGCTTGACCCTGAGGAATACCAACCATATGAAGACTACCCTAACATGCAGTGGTGGGAGGAATTGGGTGAAGCCAGTGGACTGAGTACCTCTCCAAATACTGGTATGCTTTCTTCCCCTGCTGTGGCTAAGGAGGAAGGAGCCTCTTATGCAGTGCTGGTGCAGAGGGCAGTGAGGTCTTTGACCTTCAGTTGTAGTCAGGACTAACGTCTTGGCGGGCGTTCTGCAACCCGGGAGTCTCTCCCTCAGAACAACTACTCCTGTTTAATGATGTCCTTACTGACGTCCTCTTGGAGACTTGGTCCAAACCCAATACAGAGGTTCATGTGAATAGGATAATCACCCGCTGCTACCTACGGGCCCCAGGGGACCCAAATTCCCTCACCCAACACCCTACCCTGAAAAGGCTTGGTGGTCCAAGCCTCGATATCTCATGAAAATCCTGGTGCATTTCCTACCACTCCCAAGGAATCCAAAAGGCTTGACTCTTTGGGGAAAAAGATGTTTTCTTCCGTCAGCCTTACATTTTAGTCCGTGATCACCCCATGCCTTTTGGGCCGTTACTCCCACACTCTGTGGAACACGGTTGCACAGGTGCTGCCAACAGTCCTGGAAGAGACCTGGGTCGTACTCTCTAGGCTGTTACTGATGGGAGAGATGCAGCGAAGTGGACATCAACGGTGCCTTGAGACGCAATGCCTGGTTGAGGGCGATTGGTTTTTCAGGGTATGTCCAATTCTTCTAATGGACATGCTTTTTGATGGCACCCGTCTCTTCGGAGACAATGCGAATTTGGCGCTGGGCCGATTCAAGGACAGTTGGGCTATGTCCAAGTCCTTGGGCCTTTCAATATGGCCTTACGTCACCCTCAAACCTCCTTTTGCTCCTTTTGTGGCTACGGAAGGGGCTTACAGCCATGCAAGTTCCCTCCCTGCCACTGAGCCACACATTCTGCCCAGGTTTGAGGTGGCCGAGGGTGCAGTACCCACAAACCTCGTGGGCCAGGCAGCCAACAGTCTGGTAAGGCCACCCGACAGCTGCGGCCTCCAAACTCTCTTAATATGCCCTCTTACTAGGATTGGGAACCTAGTTGGTGGCAGTATTTGCCAAACCTGCCTCACTGGTGGTCCATTACATTGGACAGGGGAGTTTTGCAAATCGTCCGAAGGGGCTACTTCCTCCCCTTTGTGACAACCCCTACCTCCATGCCACCATCTCACAACTGGATGACGGAGGATCATTTGTCTTTTTCCCCAAAGGAAGTCTCAACTCTCTGGCCAACGGAGCCATACAGAGATCGTGGTTGTTATTCCCGCCAAAAAAGACGGAGGCCCTCATCCCATCCTAGACCTGTGCCCTCTCAATTTCTTACTGAAAAAGGAGAAATTACGAATGCTCATGCTTGCTCAGGTTCTATTTGCCTTTAACCTGGGAGACTGATTGATAGCGCTGAACTTGCAGGGTGCATACTCCCCTGTGCTTCATGTAACAGCCTTTCAGGGTCTGCCAGCAAGTTAGTGGTGCTGCCGACCACAGACACAATTCTGCCCTCCTGCTTCTGAGCCAAGCTCGAGAAGGGGGAAGGTAGAACAATAGGTTTCCTGTCACAGGACGGTGTGACCACTTTTCAGACTGGATTTCGTTTATTGGGCTGGGGTGGGGGCACTGTCAGCACCACCAGACTGCTTTGAAGGGCACATTTGGTGCCCGCCTTGCATACTCCAGTTTGAGCAAGTCTTGCATGCCACAGGCATTACCTGCTGTTCGCGTTGGGCCACGAGCACTTTCAATTCACTGTGCTCCCTTTTGACCTTTCCAGCTCCCCTCGGGTGCTCATAGAGGTGATGTCACTAGGTGCATCGCATCTGCGCAGATCAGGGGTACCAGTGTTCCCCTATCTCAACAACTGGCTGTTGAAGGTGGGCTCGCTCCACACAGTCGTCTCCCACCTCCAGACGATGGCAGACCTTCTTCACTCCCTGGGGTTCACTATCAGCTTGTCAAATTCACACCTGACTCCCTCTCAGATACTCCCTTTTATCGGAACTGTTCTGTACACAGTGCGGTTTCGGACTCATCCTCCCGAGCGTCAAGTCCAGGATTTTCAGGCTATGATACCAATGTTTCAGCCTCTATCCTGCATTTCAGTGAGACTGACTCTGAGGCTGCTGGGCCTCATTGCCTCTTGCATCCTTCTTGTGACACATGCCCGCTTGCATATTCCGGGCTCTGCAGTGGGACCTGGAGGTCCAGTGGGTGCAGCATCAGGGAAACCTCACTGACTTGGTCTAGATCTCAGAGGGAAATGCAAAAGTTCTGCAGTGGTGGTTAATGAACCTCAGTTGGGTCAGCGGTAGACCCTTCTCCCTTTCCCAACCAGATGTGACAGTAGTGACAGATGTGTCACTTCTGGGATGGGTCGACCATCAGAGAGAGGTGGAGATTAGAGGCCTCTGGTCTTCGGCGGAATCCGGACTCCACATTAACCTGCTGGAGCTCTGGGCTATCTGACTGGCACTGAAAGCCTTTCTACCCTCCATCAATGAAAGGATAGCGCAGGTGTTCACGGACAACACTACCGCCATGTGGTACTGCAACAAACAGGGCGGGTTGGGTTGTGGAACCTTTGTCAAGAGGTCCGGCACCTTTGGACATGGCTGAAATGTCCGGGCATATACCTGGTGGTTTAACACCTGGCAGGCTGTCTGAATGCCAGAGCGGACAAACTCAGCCGAAGATGCCTAGCGAATCACGAATGGTATCTCCATCCGGAGGTGGTGCAAGGTCTCTCTCAGCAGTGAGGAGAGACTTGATTAGATCTGTTCACCACCACTAAGAACGTGCAATGACCGCAATTTTGCTTCCTGGAGTTTCCAAGACGCTTCGTGCTTGGAGACTCTTTTCTTCATGAGTGGAGCTCTGGCCTCCTTTACACCTTTTTTCCCATACCACTCCTGCCCAGAGTTCTCAAGAAGGTCAGGAACGACCGGGCTCAAGTCATCCTAGTGGCTCCGGACTGGGCTTGGAGAGTTTAGTATAGCGAGCTGTTGAGCATGGCCATTGGTCGTCTGATATGGTTGCCCCTTTGGGAGGGTCTCCTGTCACAGCAGCAGGGGAGGGTTCTCCACCCGAACCTGTCAACAGTCTGCCTTCGTGCCTTGAGGTTCAGCTTTTGACCTTCCACTCAAAGCTGATGGTGCAAGTTTGTTTCATGGTGTGCAGAAAAACAGTTTGACCCCCTTTCTGTTCCTCTTTCTCAGGTCCTTCTATTTGTATTTTCAATTGACTGGCAGGGTTCTGCTTTGGACACCTTAAAGGGCTATCTGTGTGCCTTCACAGCCTTTCTGCTCTGGTCAGATCAGCCATCCCTGTTCAAATCCCCAGTCGAGAATCAGTTTTCAAAAGGTATTCAAAACATGTTTCCACCTTCACCCTTCATCAGACACTGGACTCTGTTGCAGTATCCCCCCCACTTTTTGCCTGGTATCTGGTGCAATTTTGAAAGAGTACTGGGTTCCTGCTAACCAGGTCCCCAGTTCCAGTGTTCTTTCCCTAAACTATACCATTTTCGATATCGCAGGCTCCGGCCCCGAAATCTTTGACGACTCCGGCCTCTACGCCGCAGGATCCCCGTGGATCCAGGCCTGGATTCCTGTCCATGACGGTTGGCTCTGTGTGACCTCCCCCATCATCGACGGTGCCGCCATCCCCGGTTTCCTCCCTGGCATGGAGCCGGTGGCGGAAGGGTGTCTACCGACGCCGATTCCAACACCGTTTGGGAACATCTATCCCTATATCCACCAACGTCCATATGTTCCACCTGTTTGGCAGGCTGTGGCGGACGGGGAGGGCTGGGAGGGGTCTGAGGACCCTCTCACAGCTCAATGCGAGTTAGACCCGGACTGGGATGAGGATCCGGGGGATGCAGGTTACCTGGAGTATACTCCGGAACATGGCACACTGTCTCCTTCTACCGTGGCTACGGAGGAGGGTGGTTCATATTCTATGGTGTTGCTTAGGGCAGCCGAGGCTCTCCACCTCGAGCTCCCAACTGTGGCCGTTAGGACTAACCTCCTAACAGAGGTGCTTCGGCCAGCTTTTGCTTCTATGAAGCCGCTGCTGCCTTTTAACGATGCACTCTCAGATGTTCTTTTGGGCACCTGGTCCAGGCCCAACACAGGGGCTCCTGTGGACAGGAACGTGGCCCGACGCCATCGCCTGGCCCCGGGTGACCCCGTTTTCCTCTCCCAACACCCCACCCCCGAGAGCTTGGTTGTCCAAGCCTCTGCATCCCCGAGCGCGCTCCCTTCCGCACCTCCGGACAGGGAATCCAAGAAACTGGAGCAGGTTGGGAAGAAGATTATTTTTTCCGCCAGTTCAGGCCTGCGGTCTGTGAACACTGCACGTCTCTTGGGCCATTTTTCCCATTCAGTATGGGATACGGTTGCACAAGTGCTGAGACGATACTCTCCCAAGCTATTGCTGAGGGGAGAGACGCAGCCAAGTTTACCATCCGTTGTGGTCTTGACACTGCTGACTCGCTGGGCAGGGTGATTTCAAGGACAGTGGCGCTAAGCCATCACTCCTGGCTGAAGACAACTGGCTTTTCTGGGGATGTCCAGAACACGTTGATGGACATGCCCTTTGATGGCACTCGCCTGTTTGGCGATAAAGCAGATTGTGCGTTGGAACGTTTTAAGGACACACGGGCTGCGGCAAAGTCCTTAGGCCTTTCGGTTACACGCACTCCTTCCGCTTCTGCTTTTCGCTCCTTTCGTGGCCAAGGAAGGGGCGCCCAAACACGTTTGTTTCAAAGCCACAGGCCTGTGCAGCAACAGGCCAGCGTGCTGGTCAGTCCACCACCTCCCCTGCAGCCACTGCCTCCAAACCTTCCTAGTCCGGTGTTTCAGGCCCACCAGACGCCAGTGGGTGGCATGATTCGCCATCACCTCCACTACTAGCGCACCATCACATCAGACAGGTGGGTCCTGCAGCTTGTTCGAAGGGGCTACTCCCTCCCCTTTGAGACTACCCCTCCAGCCATGCCACCACAGTACCACCGCATGTCGGGGGGTCACTTGGCACTTCTCCAGCAGGAAATTACGGCCCTCTTGGCCAAGGGGGCCATAGAATGCTTTCCGATGCCAGAAGTAGGTCGTGGTTGTTACTCCCACTACTTCTTGGTTCCAAAGAAGGACAAAGGCCTGCGTCCTATCTTGGACCTTCAGGATGTCAATCGCTTCCTGCGGAAGGAGAAGTTCAAGGTGCTCACCCTTGCTCAGGTCTTGTCTGCCCTCGACCCACAAGACTGGTTGGTAGCGTCTGACCACTTTTCAGACTGGATTTCGTTTATTGGGCTGGGGTGGGGGCACTGTCAGCGCCACCAGACTGCTTTGAAGGGCACATTTGGTGCCCGCCTTGCATACTCCAGTTTGAGCAAGTCTTGCCTGCCACAGGCATTACCTGCTGTTCGCGTTGGGCCACGAGCACTTTCAATTCACTGTGCTCCCTTTTGACCTTTCCAGCTCCCCTCGGGTGCTCATAAAGGTGATGTCACTAGGTGCATCGCATCTGCGCAGATCAGGGGTACCAGTCTTCCCCTATCTCAACAACTGGCTGTTGAAGGTGGGCTCGCTCCACACAGTCGTCTCCCACCTCCAGACGATGGCAGACCTTCTTCACTCCCTGGGGTTCACTATCAGCTTGTCAAATTCACACCTGACTCCCTCTCAGATACTCCCTTTTATCGGAACTGTTCTGTACACAGTGCGGTTTCGGACTCATCCTCCCGAGCGTCAAGTCCAGGATTTTCAGGCTATGATACCAATGTTTCAGCCTCTATCCTGCATTTCAGTGAGACTGACTCTGAGGCTGCTGGGCCTCATTGCCTCTTGCATCCTTCTTGTGACACATGCCCGCTTGCATATTCCGGGCTCTGCAGTGGGACCTGGAGGTCCAGTGGGTGCAGCATCAGGGAAACCTCACTGACTTGGTCTAGATCTCAGAGGGAAATGCAAAAGTTCTGCAGTGGTGGTTAATGAACCTCAGTTGGGTCAGCGGTAGACCCCTCTCCCTTTCCCAACCAGATGTGACAGTAGTGACAGATGTGTCACTTCTGGGATGGGTCGACCATCAGAGAGAGGTGGAGATTATAGGCCTCTGGTCTTCGGCAGAATCCGGACTCCACATTAACCTGCTGGAGCTCTGGGCTATCTGACTGGCACTGAAAGCCTTTCTACCCTCCATCAATGAAAGGATAGCGCAGGTGTTCACGGACAACACCACCGCCATGTGGTACTGCAACAAACAGGGCGGGTTGGGTTGTGGAACCTTTGTCAAGAGGTCCGGCACCTTTGGACATGGCTGAAATGTCAGGGCATATACCTGGTGGTTTAACACCTGGCAGGCTGTCTGAATGCCAGAGCGGACAAACTCAGCCGAAGATGCCTAGCGAATCACGAATGGTATCCCCATCCGGAGGTGGTGCAAGGTCTCTCTCAGCAGTGAGGAGAGCCTTGATTAGATCTGTTCACCACCACTAAGAACGTGCAATGACCGCAATTTTGCGCCCTGGAGTTTCCAAGACGCTTCGTGCTTGGAGACTCTTTTCTTCATGAGTGGAGCTCTAGCCTCCTTTACACCTTTTTTCCCATACCACTCCTGCCCAGAGTTCTCAAGAAGGTCAGGAACGACCGGGCTCAAGTCATCCTAGTGGCTCCGGACTGGGCTTGGAGAGTTTAGTATAGCGAGCTGTTGAGCATGGCCATTGGTCGTCTGATATGGTTGCCCCTTTGGGAGGGTCTCCTGTCACAGCAGCAGGAGAGGGTTCTCCACCCGAACCTGTCAACAGTCTGCCTTCGTGCCTTGAGGTTCAGCTTTTGACCTTCCACTCAAAGCTGATGGTGCAAGTTTGTTTCATGGTGTGCAGAAAAACAGTTTGACCCCCTTTCTGTTCCTCTTTCTCAGGTCCTTCTATTTGTATTTTCAATTGACTGGCAGGGTTCTGCTTTGGACACCTTAAAGGGCTATCTGTGTGCCTTCACAGCCTTTCTGCTCTGGTCAGATCAGCCATCCCTGTTCAAATCCCCAGTCGAGAATCAGTTTTCAAAAGGTATTCAAAACATGTTTCCACCTTCACCCTTCATCAGACACTGGACTCTGTTGCAGTATCCCCCCCACTTTTTGCCTGGTATCTGGTGCAATTTTGAAAGTGTACTGGGTTCCTGCTAACCAGGTCCCCAGTTCCAGTGTTCTTTCCCTAAACTATACCATTTGCGATATCGCCGGCTCCGGCCCCGACGTCTTTGACTACTCCGGCCTCTACGCCGCAGGATCCCCGTGGATCCAGGCCTGGATTCCTGTCCATGACGGTTGGCCCTGTGTGACCTCCACCGGCATAGACGGTGCCGCCATCCCCGGTTTCCTCCCTGGCATGGAGCCGGTGGCTGAAGGGTGTCTACCGACGCCGATTCCAACACCGTTTCCAACACCGTTTGGGAACATCTATCCCTATATCCACCAACGTCCATATGTTCCACCTGTTCGGCAGGCTGTGGAGCACGTGGAGGGCTGGGAGGGGTCTGAGGACCCTCTCACAGCTCAATGCGAGTTAGACCCGGACTGGGATGAGGATCCGGGTGATGCAGGTGACCTGGAGTATACTCTGGAACATGGCACACTGTCTCCTTCTACCGTGGCTACGGAGGAGAGTAGTTCATATTCAATGGTGTTGCTTAGGGCAGCCGACGCTCTCCACCTCGAGCTCCCAACTGTGGCCGTTAGGACTAACCTCCTGACAGAGGTGCTTCGGCCAGCTTTTGCTTCTATGAAGCCGCTGCTGCCTTTTAACGATGCACTCTCAGATGTTCTTTTGGGCACCTGGTCCAGGCCCAACACAGGGGCTCCTGTGGACAGGAACGTGGCCTGACGCCATCGCCCGGCCCCGGGTGACCCCGTTTTCCTCTCCCAACACCCCACCCCCGAGAGCTTGGTTGTCCAAGCCTCTGCATCCCCGAGCACGCTCCCTTCCGCACCTCCGGACAGGGAATCCAAGAAACTGGAGCAGTTTGGGAAGAAGATTATTTGTTCCGCCAGTTCAGGCCTACGGTCTGTGAACACTGCACGTCTCTTGGGCCATTTTTCCCATTCAGTATGGGATACGGTTGCACAAGTGCTGAGACGATACTCTCCCAAGCTATTGCTGAGGGGAGAGACGCAGCCAAGTTTACCATCCGTTGTGGTCTTGACACTGCTGACTCGCTGGGCAGGGCGATTTCAAGGACAGTGGCGCTAAGCCGTCACTCCTGGCTGAAGACAACTGGCTTTTCTGGGGATGTCCAGAACACGTTGATGGACATGCCCTTTGATGGCACTCGCCTGTTTGGCGATAAAGCAGATTGCGCGTTGGAACGTTTTAAGGACACACGGGCTGCGGCCAAGTCCTTAGGCCTTTTGGTTACACGCACTCCTTCCGCTTCTGCTTTTCGCTCCTTTCGTGGCCAAGGAAGGGGCGCCCAAGCACGTTTGTTTCAAAGCCACAGGCCTGTGCAGCAACAGGCCAGCGTGCTGGTCAGTCCACCACCTCCCCTGCAGCCACTGCCTCCAAACCTTCCTAGTCCGGTGTTTCAGGCCCACCAGACGCCAGTGGGTGGCATGATTCGCCATCACCTCCACTACTGGCGCACCATCACATCAGACAGGTGGGTCCTGCAGCTTGTCCGAAGGGGCTACTCCCTCCCCTTTGAGACTACCCCTCCAGCCATGCCACCACAGTACCACCGCATGTCGGGGGGTCACTTGGCACTTCTCCAGCAGGAAATTACGGCCCTCTTGGCCAAGGGGGCCATAGAATGCTTTCCGATGCCAGAAGTAGGTTGTGGTTGTTACTCCCACTACTTCTTGGTTCCAAAGAAGGACAAAGGCCCTGCGTCCTATCTTGGACCTTCAGGATGTCAATCGCTTCCTGCGGAAGGAGAAGTTCAAGGTGCTCACCCTTGCTCAGGTCTTGTCTGCCCTCGACCCAAGAGACTGGTTGGTAGCGTTAGACCTGCAGGACGCTTTTTTTCATATCCCCGTCCTGCCGGCCCACCAGGGTTACCTGCGATTCATGATAGGGCAGGAGCATTTTCAGTTTACCGTGCTCCCCTTTGGCCTTACCAGTGCCCCTCGGGTGTTCACGAAAGTGATGGCGGTGGTCACAGCTCATCTGCGCAGATCATCGGTTTCAGTCTTCCCCTATCTTAACGACTGGTTGTTGAGGACGGGCTCGCCCGAAACTGTCGTCTCCCACCTGCAGACTACGGCCGACCGCCTGCATTTGCTGGGGTTCTCCATCAATGTACCGAAGTCACACCTGATTCCCTCTCAGAAGCTCCTCTACATCGGAGCGGTTCTGGACACGGCGCAGTTTTGGGTTTATCCTCCCGAACAACGAGTCCGGGACATTCGGGCTTTCATTCCGATCTTTCAGTCCTTGTCCCGGATTTCAGTCAGGTCGACCTTGAGGCTGCTGGGCCTCATGGCCTCCTGCATCCTGCTCACCAACCATGCCAGATGGCATATGCGGGCTCTGCAGTGGGACCTGAAGTTCCAGTGGGCGCAGCATCAAGGGAACTTGTCTGACTACGTCCAGATCTCGGAGGGCACTGCACGACAATTGCAGTGGTGGCTCACGAATCAGCATTGGGCCAGTGGCAGATCCCTCTCCCTTCCCCAACCGGAGCACTCAGTGGTGACTCATGGGTCCCTCCTGGGATGGGGCGGCCACATGGGAGAGGCGGACATCAGAGGCCTCTGGTCTCCGGCGGAGTCCCAGCTCCATATCTGGAGCTTCGGGCGATCCTTCTTGCACTGAAGGCATTCCTTCCCTCTGTCAAGGGGAAGGTGGTGCAGGTGTTCACAGACAACACCACCGCCATGTGGTATTGTAACAAACAAGGCAGGGTGGGGTCGTAAACCCTATATCAGGAGGCTCTGCGCCTCTGGACATGGCTGGAACGTCAGGGCATTTCCCTCACGGTTCAACACCTGGCAGGTTCTTTGAACACCAGGGCGGACGAACTCAGCCACCGGTGCCTGATGGATCACGAATGGCGTCTTCACTCGGAGGTGGTGTAAGGTCTCTTTCGACAGTGGGGAGAGGCTTGGTTAGAACTATTCGCCACCGAAGAGAACGTGCAATGTCAGCTGTTCTGTGCGTTGGAATTTCCAAGGTGGAGCTGCGGTCTATTGTACGCCTTTCCGCCTATACCACTTCTACCCAGAGTGCTGAAGAAGATCAGGCGCGACCGGGCCCAAGTAATTTTTGTGGCCCCGGACTGGGCTTGAAGAATTTTGTATCCCAAGCTACTCAGTATGAGCATGGATCCCCCGATCCGACTGCCTCTCCTGGAGGATCTTCTGTCGCAGCAGCAGGGGACTGTCCTCCACCCGAACCTGTCCAGCCTCCACCTACATGTGTGGAGATTGAGCAGCGACAGTTGATTAGGGGTGGGTGGAATTTGCGTAGTCGCACTACGCAAAACTCCGCGAAACAGTAAAAAATCTCCGCGAGCACGCAGAGTTCCATGGAGATGCGGAATTGCTTGTTCCGCCCATTCGCGATGCGTTTTTCCTGTTCGCGAACGCTGTTTGCGTGCTCAGGGGGAAGTATATCGCGAACTTGCCAATGCGGTCACCAATTGGCGCGGGCATCTTCTTTCACTTGTCCTGCCCGCTCGCGATGCATGTTCCCCGTTCGCTAGCGCGTCCGAATGAGGTGTTCGCGATCACACTCTTGCGGGATTATGCGGCCGGCTACCAAAACCTCGTGGTGCATGCGAACGTATAGGAAAACTCGTCGGCGAATGCACGGATCCCGGTAAGTCGCTCTTGCGCGCACGAACACGCATTTGTAAAAAATTCCGCAACGCCACGGATTGCGGAATTTTCGTAATTACGCATGTTCCGCGGAACGTGGAATTGCTCACATCCCTCAAATTCCGCAAGCGGAATGGAATTAACCGCCCAGGCCTACAGTTGATTCCGTTTGACTTGCCTACTGAAGTCTGTGATGTCATTCTGGCAACCAGGTGTCCCTCCACTAAATCGGTATACGCCTGCAGGTGGAACTAATTTGTGGCATGGTGCACAGCAAAGGCTGTGGATCCCCTTTCTGTCCTTCTTCCAGAGGTCCTTTTGTTCCTTCTTTCTTTGGCCCGGAAGGGGTCTGCCCTGGGCACTATCAAGGGCTACCTTTCTGCCATCTCGGCCTTTCTCAGGCTTCATGCCAAAAGTTGTCACTGCTTTTCGCATTGGGCAGACTATCACCTTGCCCACTTTCTTTCCGCCTCCGCACCCTTCCAGAGAGGAAGAGAGACTCCACCATCTGGACCCAAAACGTGCGCTTTCATTTTACTTAAATCGCACACAACAGTTCCGGGTGGGTGACCAGCTCTTTGTTGGCTACGTGGGCACCAAGAAAGGCCAGGCTGTACACAAGAGGACTATCTCCCGCTGGGTTGTCTTGTGTATCAAAGCCTGTTATTCTCTGGCTAAAATGGAACCTCCGGTGGAGTTGCGCGCCCATTCTACCAGGGCGACAGGAGCTACTACTGCATTGGGACATGGTGTCCCCCTGCAAGACATCTGTCAGGCAGCCACGTGGGGCTCGCTGCACACTTTTACTAAGCATTATTGCCCTGACAGTCAAGTCCGGAGAGACGGCTTCTTTGGCCGTTCTGTTCTCCGTGACTTTCTGGTGTGATCTTTGTTCGCAGACCCACCACCGGGGTTGGTATTGCTGGGGTATCTATTCTAAGGTAAGGAATCTATCACTAACGTGTCTCTTTCAGATGCACAAGTTACTTACTTGTGTAACTATATATCCGTAAGAGACATTAGTTAGTGATTGATTCCTTACCGCCCTACCCATCCTCCCCGTTCTGTGAACTGATTTCTAGGGTTAAGGTCATCCCTTTCAGGGTCCTAGTTTCAATGCACCAGTGGTCAGTATCTTGCATGGCTCAGCGTTCCTGGCGCAGCATGTCGTGTACAGAACTGACGTCAGCGTGTGTGGGCGTTTCTAAGTAGCTCCAGTGACGTCATCTCGGCGACTACGACCTCAGCGACATACGCGGAGCCGTACGAAGATGCCTACCGACACTCAAGGGTACTCCTGACGAAAAGCTTTCCAGATCCAGTCTGATGCCTGGGGATATTCTAAGGTAAGGAATCTATCACTAACTAATGTCTCTTACAGATATATCGTTACACAAGTAAGTAACTTGTGCGACGAGTACATGGCCTGGACACTTGTGATTACAAGTTACCCAGCTACATGATGGCTTCACTGTACCCCAAGGTGTTTGGTACCAAACACCTCATCTTGATAAACCCACAATGATGCCAGTGCTGGATTTATTACTAAATGCACCCAGAAAGGCACATTAGAGGTGCCCCCTGAAAACCTACAGACTGCTAGTGTGTTAACTGACTTCTCTCGACCAGCCAACCACCATAGACAGGTTTCTGACCTCCTAAGGTGAGGGCCTTCATTCTTGGAGGCCAGAAAAAAAGCCTGGTCTGGGCAGAGGTGTTCACACCTCCTCCCGCAGGATGTGCATTTCAGGGAAGCTTCAAAGGCCCTGCCACCTTAGCTATGAAACCCAGGCCTCTTCAGATAGTGGAGATGCCCACCCCCATGTCCTGCTCCCACTTTTTGACATGACAGGTGGGAAAATTAGAAAGATTAGGAGGTGTGCCCACAGTCAGCCAGCACCACCCCTAGGATGAGCCAGCTGATGTGGACCCCACTTTTCAGATTCCTTCATCTTGTTTTGGACATAGTTAGCATTCTAGGATCAGGGTTAAGCCCACTTCCCACAGAAAGCGATCATATATAGGGGTGTCGATACCCTAAAGGTAGGAAGCACATTGGCTACAACCTGTCACTCTTCTAAATGCTCTAAACTGAGTATTGTTGATGGCACCCCTGAACTCAAAAACTCAGATTTGACAGATCAAGAAAAGGACGAAGAAGAGTCACTGTCTGGCGAGACCTGTAGCAGAACTGTGACTTTTTGGCGCGAAATCCTGACCATCCTTAGTCCGCTCTCAACAGTCGCACTGAGTGACTCGTCCTGTGAGCTGGAGATCTACCAAAGCTTTGGGCAGCCTGCCAGCACTTCGAAAATTGCCTACATTCTCCCTTGCAGTATTGGAGCTACTCCCCAGCAGTCCTCAGGCACAGTCAAACAGAGTCCGATCCACCGCCTTGCAGCTCCCCGGTCCGACCGACGCTGTAAACAACCAGGAGAAGGTACTTGTGCTCTGGAAGGTCAGATCTGTCTCCCCACTGAGTGGAAAGACACCAGGATCAATCGGAGCCGTGCAGCACCAACGCCCGGGGTACCAAACAGCCTGCACCAAACTCCCAACAGTGAGAGTCCAGTCCGGATTACCACTCTGCCAGGACCAAGCTGCCACTGAGGGAGGTCAGCATCACAGAGTCCCTCTCTGTAAGTGGCCAGGCTGCCTTGATTTTGCCCCTGCCAGTTGTTTGTCCCTGACCACGAGGAGTCACCCAGCCCAGCCGACCTAACCATGTTGCACCCGAGCCGCCCGGCCCGGGTTTCCCGACAAACCGGCTGTGCCCCCTTGCTCGAAGACCCCTTGCGACCCAAGCCCACGTTTGGAAGCTCTCTAACTTGTCCCCAAGACCCCCTTTGTAGCCTGATTTTGGGTGGCCCCCCTTCTCCATAGCGCACCAGCAACCAACTTCACCAGCACCCTGCTCCCGGTAGGACCCGGGCAGTTCCCGAAGAACTGCTGGTAGTACGTTGGACCTTGGCCCACTACAACTGAAGGTGAACCCCTGAAACCAACTCTACCTATCTTTAGGCATCTCTGACTTTACGCACAATGCAATTCTATGGAAGAGAAAAGTGCACAACTTTAAAACCTTTAAGTAACTGTATGAAATGTTATTGAAAACAGTACTTACCGTTAAACAAAGTTCTTGGTTTTGAAACATATATAACAAGAAACGTTATTTTCCAAATTTGGTCTTGGATGTATACTTTGAGTGTGTGTCTCATTTATAGCCTTTGTGAGCACAACAAATGCTTAGCACTACCCTCTGATAAGCCTAGCTGCTCGTCCAGCCTACCACAAAGGTGAGCGTTGGTATTATCCACTTTAGTCTCTGTAAACCAATTGTGGACCCACTGGACTCTCTGCACAGTGTACTTCTACTTTTTGCTTGGTGCCAGTGTGTTTGTTACTTAGTTTGCTGGTATCTGGTGAGATCCTGCTAATCAGGACCCCAGCAGCTGTACTTTCTCCCCTAAATTGACATGGTAAGTACTTGGGTATCTCAACATTTGGCTACTGGTTTACCCTTGTAAGTTTCTAGTATGTGGTACTGCTTTCATGGTTACCCCCACTTTTTGCTGGTGTCATTCTGTTTTCTGACTAGGATCCTGCTAATCAGGACCCCAGTCACTGTGCTCTCTCCCTAAATTGGCCTATGGTAAGTACTTTGGTACCTTCCTAATTGGCTACTGGTGTACCCTTCTATGTCCCTAGTATATTGCACTGCGGTACCGAGGCATAGGGACACCAGGGGTCTTCCATGGGCTGCAGCATTATTGTGTCACCCATGGGAGTCCATTTAAACTGTGATTACAGGCCTGCCATTGCAGCCTGTGTGAGGTGGTGCTTGCGCCCCTAACGACAGATATACGTTTTCTCATTTCTGAGATCACTGCACTTAAAACATTTAAGTCCCCCCTTGGGCAGGCACTTCAGTCGTGAGGGCATGGTGCTTGGTTGCAAGTGTGAGGGTGCCCCTGCATGAGCAGGACAGCCCTACAAACCCCGGAGTCAATTCTCCAAGCTTTGAAAGTGCGTTCAGCCATTTTCATTACGAGATGTCTAACTATATAGTTGCTGGACTGAACTCGGTCATGTTTGTTATCAAACATGTTGTAATCATACCCCAAATGTTGGAAGTATGATCCCATGTACTGGCGGGTCCCTTCAGGGGACTCCCCTGTGCTCCCTGTAACAGCCTTTCAGGGTCTGCAAGCAAGCTAGTGCTAATATACTTACTACGCATGCCATTACTACGCGGTCGTTAGTACGACCGCGTTTTTAGTTCGCATTCCTTTCCTACGCAATTCGGAACAACGAATTGCAGTAGGGGGTGCTGGATGTTGGAATAGTATAATTTACTATTCCAACTCCAGTCTATGCGGACACTAGGGAAGGTGTTGGATTTTAAATCCAACACCTTCCCCCCCCCCTAACGCAAGTCGCTGTTCCGACTTGCGTAGTAAAGGTTTTCTAAGTAACAACGCGTTCGTACTAACGTCCGCGTAGTAATGGCATGCGAAGTAACGCATGCTAAGTAAACGCCATTTACCAGCTAGTGCTGCTGCGGACCACAGACACAATTCTGCCCTCCTGCTTTTGAGCCAAGCTCGAGCAGGGGTAAGGTAGAACAGTAGGTTTTCTGTCACAGGGCGGTGTGACCACTTTTCAGACAGGACTTTGTTTATTGGGCTGGAGTGGGGGCACTTGCAGCGCGCCAGACTGCTTTGAAGGGCACATTTGGTGCCCTCCTTGCATACTCCAGTTTGAGCCTGTTCAGGAACCCTTGGTTAAGTCTCTGGCACGAAACTGAACAAAGGACATGAGAGGATCTTCCCCTCCGTCCAGCTCCTCCTCTGAAAGGGACCCTCAAGTTGTTCCAACCCTTTCTTTAGGGGCTTACCTGCGGGTGCTTAGATTTGCTGTGGGACAAGACTCAACCCTGAAACTACGTCGCTCTTCACTTGTCTGGACACTTGGAGTTCGTTGGACTTTGTCTGGAACTGAGACTGTACCAAGGAAGACTCTTGCTGATCCTGGTCTTGCTGTTCTTCAAGTCTTCTTTGTCTGTGTCTGTGCTTTTTCCAGGTTCCTCAACAGACCTGTGGGCATAAATGACACCCGAAGAAATTTCCCTTGGAGTGAAGGAGTCACTCCACTGCATCTCCAGGCACTGCAACGAAGCTGATCGGTCTGCTGCTCCTGTCATCCTACGGACTTACTGAGGCTCAGCAATACAGTTGGTGGTTCTGCAACTCCCCCGAGCCAGTATCCCTTGTCAGAACCGCTGGGGACCAGACCCCTGTGCACTGTGTCAATTTGCTGTTGCCAAGGCTTGTTGGCTCTGCACTCCAGAGATCTTCAGGCTTCAAGAAGCTCAAGTCTCCAGCTCCTGTTCCCTCCAAGATCAGCGTCCTCACTGCACCCTCTGCCCGGTGGGCCTCCATGTTTGGTGAGCTACTCAATGTCCTCTTGCTACTCCTGTGCCTTTGGCCTCTGGGTCCTCCTGAGGGTATTCTCTTGCTTCAGTGGGCTCCCCTGCTTGCTCGGGCCTGCTCTGACTCTCCTGCTGTTTGTGAGTCCCCTAGACCTTGATGGTCCTACCGTTGCTCTTTTTTTGTTTTCCAAGCCAGTTGTGGCTACCAAGGCTTCTTGGTGCGGGATGACCGAGGTGGGGCAGGTACAGAGGAGGGTGAGACACCTTGATGAAAGTTTGACAACAGTGTACACCCCCTCGAACTATCCCATGTAGCTAGAAGCTACCATTGTAAAGAGGAAAAGCTAAAGGCGATTTTCCTGACGAGTACGTGGGTTTGGGAGTACAAACCACACAATCCATTCTTGCATGCAATAGTGCACATGCCTTTTTGTTTTTGGTCCTGACGAAAGACACTTTGACTCTGAGAGGCATAAAAAGAAGATGGCTGAAACATGGACATCACACTGAGGATAAGTGGTATCAACTTACTCTCCCACATCTATCCCCCATTGCTTTTAACATTGACGAAGACTTTCACCATTAAACTTTTCATGCCTAGTGACAACAAATCTCAAGCCAATTAAAAAAATTGCACCTTTCACTAACACACAATCACAATGTGAAAGAGACTATTAGTTATAGATTCCTTACCTTAGAATTACCCCCAGGCATCAGACTGGTTCCGGAGAATTTTTCTCGAGCAGTACCACTGCGCGTCGTAAGGTGGCATCGGTCGACTCCACGTCGATCGTCGGTGTCGTGGTCGCCAGGATGACGCCGTAGTGTCTACTGAGATGCTGCCCCCTGTGTGCTAACATCCGTTCTTTCTTTTTCTGCGCCAGATCCGGAGAGAGCTTGCCCCTTAGTCATTTTTTAACTAACCTTTTTTTGACTTTTGTCTACTTCTTTTTTCGAGTCTTCGACTCCTGGTGCGTGAGGGATGTCCCATCGGCGAACCGGCTTCAAGCCTTGTGAGTCCTGTCACAAGCTGATGTCTGTGACAGACCCGCACCATGTGTGGCTCTGGTGCCAGGAGCGGGACCTGAACCCGAAGTCTTTGTGGGAGCGGTGCCGAAAGCTTTACGAGGCCTGGCAGTCGGCTTCTCATCGCTCTCAGTCTCGCTCGAGAGGAAGGTGTCGGGACCAGTCGCGGAGTCACCACACCTCATCCAAGTTTTTGCACTCCTCGGGTAAGGCGAAGCAAAAGAAGAAGGCGAAGAAGCACCGTTGCTCTTCACCTTCTCCCTGTCAATCGGTTGACGCGACGTGGGACCCGGAGAGTTGTTGCTCTAACACTCCGTCTCTGGTGCCTGATTCCAGTTCGACTCTGCGCCTCCCTCCAGAGCGTCCTGTGCCCAGCTTCGTATGGTCTATGAAGCCCTCCACCTCATCTTTGGGCAGCAAAACTCTGCTGGTGGACATTCGGGCCACGCAGAGACGGTTGGGGGCCCTGGGCCTTCAATGCTGGCAGCTCAGGCCCGGGCGGGCCCCCCTGGATCCAGGCCTGGATCGATGCCGGTCGACTTTACACGACTTTCCCCAGCACCGATCCCGGCAACGACGCCCCCGGCCGACTCCGTCCCCATCCTCATCCCAGAGATGGACATGGATCGACGTCGACTGACTTCGAATCCGACGCCGGAGGGTACTTTTGTTCCCTTGTTCTTCCCAGGTGTTCCCTATCACCCTGAGGGTGGTGATGAGGACTGGGAGGGTTCGCTGGACCCTTTGTCAAACCAGTTGGAAGAACCGGACTGGAGAGAGAAATTGGGGGACGCCAGTGGTCTGGTCACCTCCCAGACTTTGTCATGCTTTCTCCCCCTACCGAGGCTACGGAGGAGGGAGCGTCCTATGTAATGATGGTGCGTTGGGCAGCCGAGGCCTTGGGCCTAGAGCTCCCTACTGTGGCAGTCAGGACAAGCCTCCTGACAGAGGTGCTTTGTGGCGGGGTGGTGGGAACAGACTCTACAACCAAACCAGTGCGTTGTAACGAGGGTTTTATTTTAGTCAATAGTGTCCTTTGACGTGTTATCCGTCGTCTCGTATTCGACGCCAGGGGAAGGCTTCTGCGATGGGGCTCCAGATTGAGTGTAGTCCTCCCTTCGTAGCTACGGGACTTGCTTCCGTCTTCTGGGTAAGCTCCGGGGTGTTCGGCCCAATGCAGCAATACAAGACAAGAAGAGACCAGGTATTAGGAAACCAAGTGCTCTAGTGCTCGTGGTACCGCAACTAGGTGAGTTCGTGCTCAGTGAGGGGAGGGGGGGTGTAGAGCTCACTAGTACGGTGGTAATTACTTTCAAGGCGGTGGCTGCGTCTTCCTTCCCACCCAGCCCGCTACTTTCCCCCGTACCTGCTCAAGCCACGCTCCTCCCGTGGGAACGTGGCGGGGCGCCTCGTAGGATCGTTGGCCTCCTGGCTTGTCGCGGTCGTCTCCACTCCGCTCGGCTCTCTGGTCTTCTGTCTCTTCTCCACGTCGCTCCTCTTCCCAGCTCCTCGTCTTCCTCCACTGCAACACTCCGTCCGCCTCCAGGGAATCGCCGTCCGTCGTCTTCCGGGTTTCCTCTGTTTTTATCCCGCCCTCTGCCAAGCCGTCATCAGGGGGCGTGGTTTCGTCCGTGAAGTAGGTCGTTTTAAAGGAGCCCGGTCCCGACTCCGTTGTCCAGTCCTGGGATGGGTAGGGACACCACGCGTCCTCTGCAGAACGGTCCAGCGGCTGCTGTAGGGGAAGAGAGGGTGGTGAATCCCACCAGTTCCAGTCTGTCGAGGCGGCGCTCTCGTCCCCGCCACACACCTCCCCCCCTGGATTCTCCCGATCGGGGAGAGGAAAGACTCGGGACAGGTAATCCGCATTCCCGTTCTCCTTCCCCTTCCTGTGTTGAACAGTGAAAGCATAAGGCTGGAGGGAGAGGAACCAGCGAAGTATTCGGGTGTTTTGACTCTTGGTTTGACACATCCACCGGAGGGGTGCGTGATCAGTATAAAGAATGAACGGTTTGCCCTCTAGATAATACTGTAATTTGTCTATGGCCCACTTGATTGCTAGACACTCCCGTTCTATTGTTGGGTACCTGGTTTCTCTAGGGAATTGCTTACGACTGATATACAGTATTGGGTGTTCCAACCCATCACCCCCCTCCTGGGACAACACCGCCCCTATGCCTAGGTCAGACGCATCTGTGGCCAGAATAAAGGGTTTGGAGAAGTCAGGTGTTACTAAGATGGGGTGGGTGGTGACAGCCGTTTTGAGACTGCTGAATGCGTTCAGTGCCTCCTCACTGGGATTTAGAAGTTCTCGGGGCTTTACATCTTTTCGTAGGAGATCCGTGAGGGGGGCTGCTAGGTCCGCAAAGTTGGGTATGAAGCGGCGATAGTAGCCTATTAAGCCCAGGAACGCCCGTATTTCTTTCTTGTTCCTAGGGAAGGGGGTCCCCTCGATGGCTCGAACTTTGTTCATTTGGGGTGTGATGGTGCCTTCTCCCAACACGAAACCCAAATAGTTCACGCTGTGAAAAGCCGCTCGGGATTTTTTTGCGTTGACATGCAGACCCGCCTGTTGTAGAGCTTTGAGTATGGTCTGCAGATGTCGTAGATGTTCGGCCCAGGTGGTACTATAAATGACGATGTCATCTAGATAGGCTGAGCTAAACGTGTGATATGGCCGGAGTATGGTGTTCATCAAACGCTGGAACGTGGCAGGCGCCCCATGGAGACCAAAGGGGAGAACCGTGAATTCGAAGAGGCCTTCGTCCGTGATAAATGCCGTCTTCTTCCTGTCTGATTCTCTGAGAGGCACCTGCCAGTACCCCTTTGTGAGGTCCAACGTGGTGATATACTTTGCTTCGCCAAGTTTTTCGATTAGCTCGTCCACTCGTGGAATAGGGTAGGCATCGAACGAGGATATGGCATTCAGCGCTCTAAAGTCCATGCAGAATCGCCTCGACCCATCCGGTTTCGGGACCATCACAATGGGGGAGGCCCAATCGCTTTTTGAGGGGCGGATAACCCCAAGCCGTAGCATGTCGTCTACTTCTGCTTTTATAGCTTGTCTTCGGGCCGCAGGGATACGATACGGCCTCAACTTAACTCGTTTTCCGGGTTGTGTTTCGATGCTGTGTTCCACCAATGTCGTTTTCCCAGGGATGTCCGAGAATATATCCTGGTAGGGTAGCAGCGTCTCTTCTAGGTCTTTCTTCTGCTGTTGTGTCATTTCCTCATTGATGATCAACTCGTTCAAGGTGCTTTGCTTGTTGCGGGTGGGAATAAGAAGGTTCACAGCTTTTGGAGGGGGCCCAATCCATTTCTTTAATAAGTTTATGTGATACGATTGTACCTTGTTTGCCGTCACCTTCAGGCGGTAGGTCGTGTCGCCTATGGTATCTACCACTTCGTAAGGCCCCTTCCATTCGTGTTTCCCTTTTCCTGCGATAGGAGGAAGTAGGAGCAAGGCCCAATCCCCTTTCTTTAATGAGCGCAGCTTAGTCCCGCGGTCATAGGTTTTTCTTTGTTTTTCCTTCTGTTTCTCCAAGTTGGAGTACGCCAGGTTTCGCAGTTTGCCTAACTTGGACTTGAGGTGCTGTGTATAGTCTAATAAGGACCGTTGTTCTTGCTCTTCCTCCCTCTCCCAGGCATCCTTCGTAATTTCTAGTAAGGACCTCGGTTGTCGCCCATATAAAAGTTCGAAGGCGGAGTAACCGAGGCTACTCTGTTTCTGGGCTCGTATGACATAGAGCGCCAACGGCAATAGCCTATCCCAGTCCGAACCTTCTGTAGCGAGCATCTTCTTCAGGGTCGTTTTCAACGTTTGATTATAGCGCTCGACCAGCCCATCTGTTTGGGGGTGGTACACTGATGTGCGCAGGTGATGTATATTCAACATTTTGCAGACTTCCCTCATTAGCCTTGATGTGAACGGGGTGCCCTGGTCCGTGAGGACCTCTTTCGGGAACCCGACTCGGGAGCATAACTCAATGAACTTCTCCGCTATATGTTCCGTTGTGGGAGTCCGCAGGGGAAAGGCTTCTATGTACCGGGTGGCGTAGTCCACAAGTACTAGCACATATACGTGACCCCTGGTAGACTTGGGTAAGGGACCTATCAGATCCATGCCGATTCTTTCAAACGGTCGGCCTATGGTGGGCATAGGTCGCAGGGGTGCAGCGGGTGGTCTCTGTACATTCTGTTTCTGGCATATCTCACAGCGCTGACAGTATTCCTGCACGTCCTTGTAGATTCCAGGCCAATAAAAATGTCTAAGGATGTTGTCGGTGGTCTTCTCTTTCCCGCTGTGTCCGGCCGTCAGGTGGGTATGTGCAAAGAACAATACTTGTTCCCTAAAGGACATCGGTACCAGCAACTGGGCATCCCCTCCCTCCTCCCCTTCCCTATACAGGAGGTCCTTTGTGATCCTAAACCGGGGATACCTTCTCGGATCCTGATCGTGGGTGGCATGCGCGCTCTCCCACGCGTTGACCAGCGTGGGATCACTGGCCTGCGCGAACCGAAAGCTGCGGTCTAATACCAACGGGTCCGGGGAGAGTAGTGCAGGTACAGAATGGGACCCGGAGGAGGGGGGAAGAGACAGGGACCTTTGGAATAAGGACAAGAATCCTGGATTATCGACACCCAGTATCATGTCTTCTGGAAGGGAATCCACCACCCCCACCCTTACCTTGTATGGTTCCATTTCTGCATGAGTCAGGGTCGCTTGGGCAAGGGGGTAGGGCCTAACATCCCCGTGAACACAGCGTATGTACACTTGGGCACCCGGAACATACTGTGAGGGAAGTACCAACCTCTTGCGAACCACGGACTGTCTACAGCCTGAGTCTAACAGGGCCTGAACCTTCAAACCGTTCATCTTTACACTCACGTAGAAGGAAGACCCAAATTCGGCAGAATACAGAACGGTCCGGGGGAGGTAGCCGACCTCCATTGGTTCTTCTGTGGATTTTCTTCGTGGACAGAGTCTTGCTATGTGACCCCATTCGCCGCAATCAAAGCACTGGGGTCCCCGGGTCGGTGGTCCCTCCATTCTCATAGGCCGGGGTCGGGGAGGTTCCGGTGCTGGCTTCGCCTTCCTCTCCGCTTTTATCGTAGATGGACCTTTTGCATTTTTCTCGGTGTCCCACCCTACAGTCTTTGGCTGGGCCCGAGCATAGTTAGCGGCCATTTCTATGGCTTGATCTAGAGTAAGTCCTGTGTGCTGTTTTAGCCACCGTTGAGTCGCATAGGGCAACGAGTCCATGAACTGCTCCATGTATATTCGGTGCATTATTTCCTCCTTCGTGCTGGAGGCCGGACGTAACCACTTGTCGGCCGCCATTTTTAACCGGAAGAACAATGTCTTTGGATTTTCCCCAGGGGAACCCCGTTCTCTCCTGAATCGAAGTCGATAGGCTTCCCCATCTAGCCCCAGGTGATCTAGGATGACCTCCTTAATGGTCGTGTATGGGGAGTTCCCGGTGGGGTTGGCGACCTGGTACGCGAACTGCGCCTCCCCTGATAAAAGGGGGGCCAGGAAGAAAGGCCATTTATCCTCAGGCCAACCCAAGGCCCTGGCGGCCCTTTCAAAGTTCATGAGGAAGACGTCTGGATCCTCTCCGGACACATACTTTTGTAATGCCATCCCTGATGGGTGTGGAAGGGTCGGAGTTCGGACCTCCACAGGATGTGAAACCGTAGCCACAGGGCCCACCTTTTGGAGACTCTCGATCTGTGCCGTTATGGTATTTTGGAATTGTTCTCTATCCGCTTGGGCCGATGTCATCTGCCTCTGCACAGCCCACTCCAGCTTTTCTTGCCCTTTGATGAGGTGTTGGATTAGAGCGTCCATCTCGGTACTACAGACAGACTGTGATGGTAATCCCACTTCTGACACCAGTTGTGGCGGGGTGGTGGGAACAGACTCTACAACCAAACCAGTGCGTTGTAACGAGGGTTTTATTTTAGTCAATAGTGTCCTTTGACGTGTTATCCGTCGTCTCGTATTCGACGCCAGGGGAAGGCTTCTGCGATGGGGCTCCAGATTGAGTGTAGTCCTCCCTTCGTAGCTACGGGACTTGCTTCCGTCTTCTGGGTAAGCTCCGGGGTGTTCGGCCCAATGCAGCAATACAAGACAAGAAGAGACCAGGTATTAGGACACCGAGCCGTTCTGTTATCAAACGGGGCCGGGAGTGAGGGAAACCAAGTGCTCTAGTGCTCGTGGTACCGCAACTAGGTGAGTTCGTGCTCAGTGAGGGGAGGGGGGGTGTAGAGCTCACTAGTACGGTGGTAATTACTTTCAAGGCGGTGGCTGCGTCTTCCTTCCCACCCAGCCCGCTACTTTCCCCCGTACCTGCTCAAGCCACGCTCCTCCCGTGGGAACGTGGCGGGGCGCCTCGTAGGATCGTTGGCCTCCTGGCTTGTCGCGGTCGTCTCCACTCCGCTCGGCTCTCTGGTCTTCTGTCTCTTCTCCACGTCGCTCCTCTTCCCAGCTCCTCGTCTTCCTCCACTGCAACACTCCGTCCGCCTCCAGGGAATCGCCGTCCGTCGTCTTCCGGGTTTCCTCTGTTTTTATCCCGCCCTCTGCCAAGCCGTCATCAGGGGGCGTGGTTTCGTCCGTGAAGTAGGTCGTTTTAAAGGAGCCCGGTCCCGACTCCGTTGTCCAGTCCTGGGATGGGTAGGGACACCATGCGTCCTCTGCAGAACGGTCCAGCGGCTGCTGTAGGGGAAGAGAGGGCGGTGAATCTCACCAGTTCCAGTCTGTCGAGGCGGCGCTCTCGTCCCCGCCACATGCTTCAACCGACGGCCACAAGCATTTTCAGTTCACTGTGCTCCCTTTTGGCCTTACCAGTGCCCCTCGGGTGTTCACAAAAGTGATGCTGGTGGTCGCAGCTCATCTGCACATATGAGGGGGTCCAGTCTTCCCCTAACTCGACGTCTGGCTGTTAAAGGTGGGCTCACCCCAGACTGTCGTCTCCCACCTCCAGACTACGGAGGACCTCCTGCATTCGCTGGGGGCACACTATTAACGTGCCGAAGTCACACCTGACTCCCTCTCAGTTGCTCCGTTTTATCTGAGCTGTTCTGGAAATAGTGCAGTTTCAGGCTTATCCTCCCAAACAGCGATTTCAGGATGTTCGGGCTATGATACCGATGTTTCAGCCTTTATCCCAGATTTCAGTGTGAATGACCCTGAGGCTGCGAGGCCTCATGGCCTCCTGCATCCTGTTGGTGAATCATGCCGGATGGCATGTGCAGGCTCTGTAGTGGGACCTGAAATTCCAGTGGGTGCAGAATCAGGAGAATTTTTCCGACTACGTCCTGATCTCAGATGGAACTGCACAACAACTGCAGTAGTGGCTAACGAATCAGGATTGAGTTAGAGGCAGATCCCTCTTGCTTCCCCAACCAGACCTCACGGTGGTGACCGATGCATCACTCCTGGGATGGGGCAGCCACCTGGGCGAGGTGGAGATTAGAGGAGTCTGGTCTCCGGTAGAGTCCAAGCTCCATATCAACTTGTTGGAGCTCCAAGCAATCCTTTTGACACTGAAGGCATTCTTTCTCTACCTCAAGGGGAAGGCAGTGCAGGTGTTCACAGACAACACCACCACCATGTGGTACTGCAACAATCAGGGCGGGGTGGGGCCGTGGACACTTTGTCAAGATTCTCTGAGCCTTTGGACATGGCTGGAACATCAGGGCATGACCCTGGTGGTTCAACACCTGGCAGGTTCCCTGAACGCCAGGGCGGATTAACTCAGCCATCAGTGCCTGGTAGATCACGAAAGGCGTCTTCACTCGGAGGTTGTGGAAGGTCTCTTTCACCAGTGGGGAGAGCCTTGGTTAGATCAGTTTGCCACCAAAGAGAACGTGTAATGTCAGCAGTTCTGCGCTTTTGAGTTTCCAAGGCAGCGCTCGCTCGGCGACTCTTTTCATCACGAGTGGAGTTGCGGCCTCCTGTACGCTTTTTCGCCTGTGCCACTTATGCCCAGAGTACTGAAGAAGATCAAGCGCGACCGGGCCCAAGTCATTCTTGTGGCACCGGACTGGGCACGAAGAGTCGGGGACACCGATCTTCTGAGCATAGCTATCGATCCTCCTATCAGACTGCCCCTTCGGGAGGATCTTCTGCCGCAGCAGCAGGGGACGGTCCTCCACCCCAACCTGTCCAACCTCCACCTCCTTGCTTGGAAATTGAGTGGCGACAGTTGATAGTGTTTGACCTTCCTCCCGAAGTCTGTAATGTCATCTTGGCAGCCAGGCATCCCTCCATGAAAACGGTATATACCTGTCGATGGTCGAGTTTGTTGCATGGTGCACATCAAAGGCTGTGGATCCCCATTCTGCCCCTCTTTCTGATGTTCTTTTGTTCCTTCTTTCTTGGGCCCAGCAGGGCCCTGCTCTGGGCACTCTTAAAGGCTACCTGGCAGCCATCTCTGCTTTTGTTCGGTTACTAGATCAGCCCTCTTTGTTCAAGTCCCCTATTGTAAGTAGGTTCTTTAACCCCTTGTGTGCCACGCCCTTTCCCCGCCCTGTGCCGGCCGTTGCATTAGCGGGCGGGGTTCATGACGAGCTGGACTCGTCATGGGCACAGCGCAACCGCGGCCCATGACGAGTCCAGCTCGTCATGGGCACACAAGGGGTTAAAGGCATTGTTCATCTCTTTCCTCCATCTCCTTTCATACTGCCTCAGTGGGACTTGACCCTTGTCTCACAGCTGCAGTGAAAAGGTCACCGTCCGCTCCTCTGAACCGTCGGACATCGGTGGGCATTGTTCTTCCGTGGCTCCTGGTCACCTCCGCGCGGGATAGACTTTGTCCCCTCTGCTTACAGGTTCTCCTCTTCAACAAACCATTCTTGGATTCCACCGAACTCTTGCACAGTCTTCTCCAGTGGCATCTTTTCTGAAGTGCTCCATTGTGGTCTACTGTGGTTTCTGACATCACTTAGCACCTAAACACCCTGCATCTGTGGTGTAGGTATCCTGGTTCCTGGGGAATTCACAGGTGGGGTGACTCCTCAACCTTCTGTCTTCCAAAAGGTTTCTTCAGGCCCTGCTGGGAAGGGTCCTTCTTCTTAAAAACTGCAACTGCTACTTCCCTGTTGACTTCTATTGGACACTTGTCTGTGTTTCCACTCTACACACATCCTCCATGGGGTTCCTGGGTACTTTCCTTGGGTTGTTCCTTTTGTCCCCAGCTCCTCTGAGTGTCCTGGTCCATGTCCCGACTCCAGTCGCAGTTCACATCCAACTTCTTTAATATATTGTTTGGTCTCCCCCTGGAGACCACTGTATTTTGTGCTTACTTGTTTGCAATTGAAGTATTGTTGTGTATTTGTGTTGGTATTTCTGGGTAGGAAATATACCAATGTGTTAGTGAGTGTTGTGTGATAAATATACATATTTTTATATATACACTTTGTGGTTCTTTTTCATTGAACCTACACTACACAATTAAACTTTTAATATAAGCTGCGTAACACTCTTTCAAGATAAGCCTGAAGGCTGCTCTCCACAACTGCCACTTTAAGAGCTTTCAAAGGTTGTCAAAGACCACTAAAATCACCATAAGGGTTGCCTGGATTAGTGCAAGGTGCATCACTTAAATAAGTGAGCACCATATACTAAGCCAGCTTCCTACATTCCCTATATAGAGAGCCAGCTTCCTATATTGGTGGCAGTGATAGGATCTACGACTTTGCGTTTGCTGATACCACTTGGTCAGTAAGTGACTACACTAGTAAATCCCAAAACTGCCTTTAGTCAAAATAGAATTTTTCTTGATTGGTTGATTTTCTTGTTTTTCTAAATTCTTAAAATTAACAGTTAGGGCCTTGGTTAAGTACCTGAAGTTTAAAACTGTTTAGAATTCAAAAATTACTATAGTTAGGACTAAAAAACCTGTGTTAGGATTTTTTCTAGCTCTAAAATGAGTCACAACATTAGTGTAATTATGAATGCCTCAGGGGATGCGACTAAAGAGCTTTGCCTTACTCCTTGCTTGCACCTAAAATGTGCTCATTTTAAAACTGGCTCACATCCTACCACCGCAATGCTTAAGAAGCTGTTTGCAGAGTACGAGCTGGCCCACCCTTCAGATGAAGCCGCCAACCCTGAGAACCAGGGTGGATACAGTGAAGATGTAGACCCAGACATGCCCCCACTCGAAGGAGAGGGTTCAACACCTCTACCTCACGACTGACTCAATGTGCCAAGAGCCCCTGCCTCTAGTGAGGATGGCTCAGGTCGCTCAAGGTCCACCGAAGAGTAGGAAGTCCTTCTAGAAAGATTGGCCCATAGAATATCACTGGTGGACAGGATACTGACCATAGAAAGGGAAAGGGCAGACATGGGTTTAGCACCCATGAATGGTGGAGGCAATGTAATACTTGAGGACAGAGTGGAAACCTTTGTCCCTAAAATCCCTAAAGGGATTTTCCCAAAATATACAGATGGTGATAAAATGGTTTGCAGCTTCTGAGTGAGCTTGTAGCATTGGGGCTTTCTACTTTGGAAACTATTCTCTGGTAAGTGCAGGGATAGACTCCTGACACTGAACGAGGCAGGGGCTGAGTCCTATGACCTTATGAGGGGTACCCTGGTTGAGGGCTTTAGACTCGCCACTGAAGAATACAGCATTAAGTTCAGGGGGACTCAGAAAACCTCGAGTCAGTCCTGGGTTGATTTTGTAGACTTTTCATTAGAGACACTAGATGGTTGTTTACAAGGAAGC
The DNA here is from genome assembly GCF_964204655.1 of Triturus cristatus. NCBI lineage: Eukaryota > Metazoa > Chordata > Amphibia > Caudata > Salamandridae > Triturus > Triturus cristatus. The sequence goes on from NC_140580.1 coordinate 730,444,497, forward strand.
CAGCTACAAGACTATAATAGGCTGTATACTTTGATATTGAAGAGCATCTGTTGAGCAACTTTGTTTTGGAAAAGATGCACCAATATTTCGTAGACCTGTGGCCAGTCTCTCCCAGAGAGCTGAGGAAGAAGGCTGATCATTGGGTCAAAACTAGAGTGTCTAAGACGAGTCATGGAGGGGGTGACAAAAAGAAAGTGGCCAAAAAGCCCCCACAAAGAGAAAAATATGGACCACTCTGAAGATAATGTAAAGGAGTCCTCTGTGGGCCTCCAAATACCTGACCAGGAGGGTGGGCCCTGTAGAAAAGTTCCCCTTTTTGCATAGTTACCCCCCTCCTCCCCCCCACACACACACACACATTTTGTCTGACATCTGATCCAACATTGACCTGATGTGCCCTGGGTCCCTGCCAATCAGGTTCCCAGTGCATGTGTTCTTTCCAAAAACTGTACCTTTATACTAGCAATTGGCACATCTCTGGCCACAGGCAAGCACTTTGTAAAAGCTACCATGGGTACCAAGGGCTCTGTGACCAGGGAAGGCCTCTAAGAGCTGCAGCACCTATGTGCCACTCTAAGAGGCCCTGAACCTTAACACCTACACACTGCCATTGCAGGCTGCATGTTGTGGTGCAGAGAAAAGTGACGAGTCAACATGGCACAGATCCCTGTGTGCCGTGCCTAGAGCCCACTGCTTGAGGCCTAGAAAAGCCCTCCCTCTAGCAAGGTGCACTAGCCCTCAGATGTGGGTACAGTGGCATGGGCCCAGTACCCCTACAATGTCTAAGTCCAATCTTAGACATTGTAAGTGTACCAAAGCCATAAAGACTATATGGTCTGGGAATTGGTCATCACGAACTCCACAGCTCCATTATGGCTTTGCTAAAACCTGGAAGGTTTGGTAGAAAACTTCTCAGCACATTAAACCCACATTGATGCCAGTGTGGGATGTAATGTAAAATTCACTCAGAGTGCATTTTCGAGATGCCATGTCCTCTGAAAGACAACCAGCCCTGGTGTGGTTCCTGAATGGCTGCCCGTCATTTGCCACCACCAGACAGGTTTCTGGACCCCTGGGTAGAGAGCCTCCGCTCTCTGTATCCAGAAACAAAGCCCATCCTGGGTAGAGGTGTTATGCCTCCTCTCCCAGGATGGGCTGGGTTCACAAAGGGGAAGCTTCAAATGTCTGCCGCCTTTGTCAGCTGTCCCTGCCTTTTGCTGCCCCCAGCAACTGGCTCCCACCAGTCTGCCCCCGATTTTGGATGGTAGAATCGTCAGGAAAAATAAGCTAGGAGGAGAGGTGTGCCCACCTTTGCCAACCCCACCCCTCAGGTGGAGGAGGTGAGGTGAAGCACACATCTTGTCGCCTCCATCTTGAAGGATGGAGGGACCCACCCAGATATGGAGAGGCTCATTCCCCCTCCAACTGGAGGGTGGTATATTAGTGGGTGTACCCACCCCAAAGAAGGGACCCATTGGTCCCGACCTGCACACCCCTTTAACGCCCCTAAATTGAGTTTTTAGGGTCAACCCTGAACATTGCCTCCTCAGTTTTGAGTAAGAAAGAAGATGGACCGAAGAGCCGTGCTAACCCAGGAAGAAGAGGACACCTACTGCTTTGGCCCCAGCCCTACCGGCCTGTCCCGACTTCAACCGGCCTACAATGAGAACCATGGCGAGTCTAGCAAGCCAGCTATCCCCAGAGCCCGTATGACCTGTCCTGCACTCATCTATCTGAAAGAAACACGTTAGTTAGATTCCTCACCTTAGAATATCCGCAGGCGTCAGGCTGGATCCGGAAAGATTTTTCGTCAGCAATACCCTTGCGCGTCGCTAGGCGTCGTCTGCGGCTCCACGTCCGTCGTCGGCATCGTCGGAGTACTTAGACACCGCCCTTGCGCGCTTACATCATTCTTTTTTCCGCGCCAGTAAGCGCCAATCCGGAAAGAGCATACCCTTTTAGTCACTTTTTGACTAAACTTTTTTAACTCTTTTGGTTCCATTTCCAGTCAACCTGGACTCTAGTGCCGGTAGGGATGCCTGGATTCAAACCGTGCGACACCTGTCACCGCCTGATGTCGGTCACGGACCATCACCGCCGGTGTCTCTACTGCCTTGGGGCTGACCATGATGCCGAGTCGTGCCTCGACTGCCGGGCCTTGACCTCGAAGGCTAGGCGGGAGCGGTCCCACAAGCTGCTCGAGATCCGGCAGTCGGCCCGGTCGAGGAGGAGGTCGAGAGACCGGTCGCGGAGCCGCAGTCATTACCGTTTATCGGGGTCAAAGTCCTCGCATTCCGGTAAGTCGAGGCGCAGCAAGAAGTCGAAGAGGCGACATCGCTCTTCCGACTCCCCTCGCCGGTCGAGCGACTCCGCTGAGGGTTTGGGTGGCACCACCCGTGCGTCTCCGTCAGAGCCGCGTCCTTCCCCATACCCTCCGGTCCCTGGGTCTGACGCGACTCCGCCGGAGATCAGAGACTTCCTCGTGGCCATGAGGAGTCTGGCTCCGCCATCGACGCCTGCCAGCGCGCCTTCGGGCCCCGCAGGCTCGACTGGGAGGCCTAGCGAGCCGGCGGCTCTGGCGCCGTCGTCAACTTCGGTCCCTACGCCGCAGTCTCCCGCGGCATCCAGGCCTGGATCCCGGTCGACCTTACGACCCCTCCACAAGCACCGACCCCTTCGGTGGCGCCGCCTTCGGACGACGCCGTCCCCAGTTTTAGTCCCGGTCCGGGCCCGGCGCCGGAGCGGCGCCGCCGATGGATGACAGGTTCATCTTTTGCCCAGCTCCGATCATTTCACCTGTAAACCAGGAGTCTGATGACGGGGACGACTGGGAGGGGTCTGAGAACCCTCTGGCACAGCAGTGCCAGTTATCTCAGGACTGGGCAGAAGAAATGGGGGATGCCAGTGGTCTTGACACCTCCCCTGACACTGGCTTCATCTCTCCTCCCGAGGGTGCTAAATATTCTGTGGTGCTGCGTAAGGCGGCCAAAGCCCTTGGGCTGGAGCTCCCTGCTGTGGCCGTGAGGACTAATCACCTCACTTCAACCGCCAGTAAGCTCCTCGGAGCCTCTGCTGCAGTTCAATGAAGCACTGACCGACGTTCTGATGGATACCTGGTCCAAGCCCTCCACAGTCCCTCCTGTGGACCGGAACGTGGCCCGACGCCACCGCCCTGCACCGGGCGACCCCAGTTTTCTGTCGGGGCACCCCACGCCCGAGAGCCTGGTTATCCAGGCCTCTACCTCCCAGACCGCCTTCCCGTCTCCTCTCCCGGATCGGGAATCTAAAAGGTTGGAACAGTTTGGGAAGAAGCTGTTCTCCTCCCTTAGTTTGGGGTTGCGGTCTACCAACACCGCGTGCCTTTTGGACCTTTACACCCACTCCTTGTGGGATATGGTGGCGGACGTGCTGCCTCAGTGTCCGGAGGAGGCCCGGACACGGCTCGCCCAGGCTCTAGCCGAGGGGCGGGATGCAGCACGGTATTAAATCCGATGTGGACTGGACACAACAGACTCGCTAGGCAGGGCCTAGGCAGGGCCTAGGCAGGGCAATTGCGACCACGGTGGCGATTCGTCACCACGCCTGGCTGAGATCCACGAACTTCTCCGGGGATATCCAGAGCACCCTCATGGACATGCCCTTCGATGGCCATCACCTGCTTCACTTGCGTACCATCACATCGGACAGGTGGGTGCTGCAAATCGTCCGAAGGGGCTACTCCCTCCCCTTCGAGGCGACCCCTCCAGCCATGCCACCGCAGTACCACCGCATGTCGGAGGGTCACTCGCAACTTCTGCAGGAGGAAGTTACGGCCCTCTTGGCCAAGGGGGCCATCGAGCACGTTCCTGGCCCAGAAGAGGTCGGGTTTGTTATTCCCACTACTTTCTGGTTCCCAAGAAGGGCAAAGGGGGCCTACGCCCTATCTTGGACCTCAGGAGCATCAACGCCTTCCTCCGGAAGGAGAAGTTCAAGATGCTCACCTTAGCTCAGGTTCTGGCTGCCCTAGACCCTGGAGACTGGATGGTAGCGTTGGACTTGCAGGACGCTTATTTCCATATCCCCGTCCTGCCGGCCCACCGGCGTTACCTGCGGTTCACGGTAGGCCACGAGCACTTTCAGTTTACCGTGCTCCCCTTCAGCCTCACCAGTGCCCCTCGGGTGTTCACGAAAGTGATGGCGGTGGTCGCAGCTCATCTGCGCAGATTAGGGGTTCCAGTCTTCCCCTATCTCGACGACTGGTTGTTGAAGGTGGGAATCTGGTGATCCCTAACCTCCCTCAATCTTCAAGACTACGCCTGCAGCCTCAACCTAAATGTTCCCCCCCGACTGCGACCCGAGCTGGTAAAGAAACCCGATGCCAAAAGACACTCCTGCACCAGACGCTCCACAGCCTTGGGTGGCCCAACCGACAGTGTCCAGGCATTCCCCAAGAACCCAACTTACCTCTCCAGCCGATGGTCGCCTTCAGGAAGTTTAACTGCCCGAGCCTGCAGCAAATTTGCCAAACTGAAGGTCTCCTTTGGAAACTACAGGGTCTCTGATATCTTCTTGGCACCCTGCACCCGGCCGCCGCTGTGCCGCTGGTGAGGCGATGCGCCGCGGCGGGGTCGAAAGAGGCCCATTCGGGTTTGACGCCGTTAGGGCCTAAGATTCCGATCCGGGTCGATGCCGGTCGTGCCATTGCGACCTCCTCTGGCGTCAGACTCAAAGTTGGTGCCACAGGTGCACACCAGCGGTGCCAGGCCCATCCTTATCCCCAACGACATGGCATTGGAAAGGCGTCGCTCAACCCGATTCCCATGCCGATTGAACCCAGGGGTGCTATGTTGTCGTCTGAACACTTTGAGGATGTGTTAGGCTCGGGAGAGGGATGGGAGGAGTCTATGGAACCTTTGGAACACCACAATGACACTGCAGAGCAGTTGGACTGGTATAGGGAACTTGGGGAAGCCAGTGGACTGGACACTGTAGGAGAGTAGGGTCTGCTTTCTATGTTCACCCCCACTTTTTGCTTTTGCTTCACTGGTTTTCGACTTAGATGTGGCTGTGGGCCTGCTAATTAGACCCACAGCTCAGCTGTTCTCTCTCTAAATTCACTATGCACTTTAGGTGCATAACCCAATTGGTAAGGATCACCTTTTTGGACCCTGTACAGTGTACCTTAGGTACCCAGGGCATAGGTGTACCCTAGGCCTACCAGGGGCTGCAGCATGTATTATGCCACCCCTGGCTGGCCTTCCATTATGACACAACTGGCTGATCACTCAGCTGGGGCAAGGTCGTGTAATCACCCCTTGCTTAGGTGTAGTATTCCTATACCTACCTTATATATAGACACATGGGTAACCTATCAGTCACTCCTATGGCAGGCCTTAACAATCCTGAAGGCAGAGTGCTTGGTAACATGTGAGATGGTGCTCTAGCATGAGCTGAGCCTATCTGCAGCTTTCGGAACCATGTCCTTATAGCTGTTCTATGATATCGCCTACCATATACTCTTAAAGTGCCTTATAATCCTCACGGTTATGGTAACTATGGTTTGGCTTTATCAAAACATGTCGTGTAAGGTGTCTAACACTTTGGAATACTACCCCCACACCATTTCTGGCGGTGAGGATAGTATTCCTCCCTTCTAGAGGGAGAAGACATGTTGAAGACCTACTACCCGGTTAAAGTTAACAAAATGGACGCTGCTGCAACAGACACGAGTCTGACCTCCTGCTGCAGGGAGACCTTCCAGCGAGGGAGGCTTGGACAATAGGTTTCCTGCCTTGGGAGGTGCTAGCACCACCCTAGACAGGCCTTAGTGTATTGGGGCAGAGAGGGATGAATGAAACGAGACACTCCCTGGGGCACACAAGGTGTCCCATGCATAGTCCAGTTCAAACCGGTGCTGGGGCACTCCAGCCCCAGTCCTGGCGCGAAACTGGACAAAGGGAAGGGGGTGTAACCACCCCCCTCCCTGGTCCCACCCATAGGAGGGACCTAGCAGGTAACCCAGCCCCCCAGATTAGTATAAGGGTGGGAGCTGAGTCCCTAGGACTTTAGATTATCCTGAACCCAAAAAAAGGGAGGTACCCCTTTTATGTTTATAGGGACGAGGTATTATTAATGAACACAAAAGACAAAAGTTCCCGAGTTTAAGCGTATATGCTAGGACAAAAAGCTTCTAACTGGGCCTATTGAGTCCTAAGAATAGTAGATCTTATTAGATAAATCTCTTTTGCCAGAGAGACCCACTGTCTATAATGAACTATTAAATGACTCTTGTTTGCGATGACACAGTACAATTTACGGTTTCGAAAACATACTATAAAAACAATCACGGTTAAAACATCAATTTATTATATGACATATTCAGTAAGAACTATACGTGATCTTCCTCCCGCTATAGGTTACAATCTAATGAATTTATTAAAAACATTTTTTTTAAAAACACCAGTTGACGCGGCGTTTCGGTGTTTGGTTCTATGTTTCACCTTCTTCAGGACAAAAAGTTTCTTAAAATCTAAACATAAGAAGTATAAAAAGTATGTGTCAAATATAAATCAAGAAACCTAACATGTACTGTGTACGTTCAAAAGCAAACATGTTTACATCTCATTAATTATTCCCACCAATTTAATATTTGGTTATTATAGTTAAAAATTCTATTATTGCACATTACCACAGGTTCTTGTGATACAAGGCCTTAACATTATACCATAAAATTCATAAAAAATTGATCTATTTTTCAGGTACTTTTATTTAATATAATGAATATTCGAAATAACATGTGCTAGATAACAATGCAAATATACTCTTTTTGTTAATAAGGCTTCTTTTACCTTAATAATGCAACAGATTATGATTGTTCAATTGCATAATCATGTAGAGGCACCTTTTGCACCACCTTTATGGTCTCAATGTAGGGTGCTATAAATGATAAGAGAAAGGTGTATATACATAGTGTTCTCAATCTGTGTTGATTCAACATCTCACATAACATTTTAATTTTTTTTAAATTATTTTATTAAAATTTTTGATAAAAAGTGCTTGTACCTATAATGATGTGGTCGCTTATCTTGATATCCGTTGACGCCACCGTATTTTAATTTTAGGCGAAAAAATGTTATCAATCTTAAATACTTAGTATAGAGGATTCCATAAGAGAAAATTTTTTATTGTGTATATCTATACACGTTTTTTTAAGTACATAGGTATACAATGTTTTCTCGAAAACCTCACCTATTCGAGTGGCAGAGCAGGCACTTTATTCTTTTCAGATTAACTGATGTGAGTAGATACTCTTCATCGTACCGTATTTGAGCTCTGAAACAACAAAAATGATTTAAGATCATAACCTATCATGTATATAAACATACTTCTATCACTTTATCCTTTGATGGCCAATGTTCCTTGTGACACTTTAAGGACAATATGAGATTTAATTTGTTATTTTCCTAGTCTCATTAGACATTATAATGTTATTCTATCGTTCACGGGTATTTTTAGAGGGTTAGGATTGGACTAAAAAACGCGGTATCGAAACGGCTCTCGTTGTTAAAAAAATATATAAACAATATATAAACAAGACCGCGAGATTAAACTGACAGGTAGTGTCATCAATCGTAGGAAACAAACAGAGCCTAAATTGCCTATACTGCTAATACTTTTCTTCAAATAGTATTATCCTGAACCTTCATCTTGAACAGAAACTCTGGACCTTCGACATTCTACTACGGAAGAAGACTGAAGAATCTCCCTTGTGGCCAAGGACTGACCACCCTGGGCAACCAGGCACCATCCAGCGACCGCTGCTTTCTTTGTGACTGATCCTACGAGGGACGACTGCAGAGACTGACCAGCGCCGTGACTTCCAGACACCTCTGAACCAGATCCACATCTACAGCAAAGCTGAGACCCGTGGAGGCGACGAGGGACGTGGGACCGGCGACTTGGGAAAAGTGGCTAGTAACTGACTAGCGCGACTTCTGAGGCTTCCTCGAGGCTGTGCTTGGGGAATTGAGCAGCCCCAATCCCGAGCACCATCTGCAAAGAAGATCAGCTCCCCACACTTCACGTGTTCTGCGTGGGGCCCTTCTGCACCTGAGTTGCTCAACGTGTTGTCCGGTTGCTGGCCCGTTGGCTAGTGACCTCTGTGGCGACGAACCTTCAATTTTGCCTTGCTGGTCCGGCTCCTCCATACTGGCACCTGCTCCCCTGTGAAAGGGAAGCACCCCAGACCTTCCTGGTCTGCGACAGAAGCAAGTCCTCCATCCTGCGTGGGTTACGCTTGCCAAGGCTTGTTGGGTCCCAACTCGACATCAACGCCGCCGACAGCAAGAGCCTTCGTGGGACAGCTCGCCTCCTGTTTCTGGTCGTCCTCGACGCCTCCTGGTACCCGTGGCTGCTGCGACAAGCTTCACCTCTTCACCTGCATCTTCACGACATCGCCTGGTTCCTTCCTGGTTCCTTCCCGGCTCCTGGCTGGTGACCTAGACTCTGTCCCCTCTGCTTGCAGGTATCCTCCTTCCTGATTCCATCCTTGGAATCCACCGGGCACTCTTCACTGACTGCCTGTCAGCAACTTTCTTCAGGCATCCATAGGAGTCGACGACGAAACCCGACGCAAGTTCACATCTATGCAGCCGCAGCCCGTGGGCTAGGTAACTTGAGTACTCCGGTGCTCACAAGGGTATTGACTATCCAAGTGTCTAGTTTCCAAGTCTCTAACTCCTAGTTCCTTCCAAAGTGTCCTAAAACTCTTAATTACTAAATACTACTATTTCTATTGACTTTAACGCATTACGCGTGAGTGTTTCCACTCTGCACCTGAATCCCGTGGGCCTCCCACTGCCTAGCAACTGATAGGATAGTGTAGCCCCAGCGATTCCGTAGTCCTAGGCCTATCCTGTGTTCGTGACAATGGTTCTTATACCACTTACTTAGTATATGGTTTGTGTGGCTCCTAGGGCCTAACTGTATTACTTACCTGTGTGACTTATGTATGCTTGAATAAGACTGTGTTGTACTTACCTCGAATCTCATAAAGAGTGCTGAGGGTGTTTTGACTAGAATAAATACATTCTATTTTTATAATAGATCTGTTGTGGTGTCCTTTCATTTGGTATTCAAGGGGTTGCCAATGGTATAACAGCTGGTTTCACATGCCATACAGAGTTTAGCCTAAGACTGCGCTTGTCCATGCTACCACTAGGATAGCTGGTCTATAAGGTTGACTTTACAACCAATCACCATAAGGGTTGTTTGGACTGATACAAGGTGTACACTAGAACTAGTGACATCATATATTAGGCCAACTTCTCACAGACACTTCTCCAGATACCGGCATGCTCTCTTTAGGAGGCTGGCTTAGTATATGATTCACACTTATTTAAGTGAAGGACCCTGCACTATGCACTAATCCAGACAATCCTTATTGTGAATTAAGTGGTCTTAGACAACCTTACAAAGCTCTCTAAGTAGTAGCTGTGGAGAGCTGCCTTCAGCCATAGTTCAGAAGGAGTGTTAAGAAGCTTGTTTTACCAGTACTAATCATATAGTGTAGGTTAAGTGAAAAAGAACCACACAGTGTTGTTAGAAAAATAGTTATTTATTAAAAACACTCACTAACACATTTTGGTATATCACCTACCCAGAGATAGAATCACAATACATACAATACTTCAATAGTAGAACAGGTAAGTAGCATAAATACACAGTGAGTTCCAGGGGGAGACCAAACCATATAATAATAAATTTGAATGCGATCTGCGACTGAAGTAAAGACTTAACCCAGAAGATTTAGAAGAGCCGGGGACCCAAGGAACCACCCAAGGTAAGTACCCAGGAACCCCACGGAGGCCGTGTGTAGAGTGGAAATACGACCGTGTGCTTAACACAAGTCGATGGGGAAGTTGCGGTTGCAGTTTTCAAGAACGAGTCTTCCCAGAGGACTCTGAAGAAACCCCGTGGAAGATGGAAGGTTGGAGAGTCACCCCACCCATGCATACCCAAGGAACCAGTATTCCTACCACAGGGAAGTCGGGTGCATAGGTGCAAAGTGACATCGGAAACAGCCGTAAACCAGAATGGAAGACTTCAGTGAAGATGCCGCTGGCGAAGAAGGTGAAAGAGTCCGGTGGATTCTTGAAGGGAAGTACGTGCAAGCAGAGGTGACAGATTCTATGCCACTCAAGAGTGTCCTGTAGGCAGCTCCCCTATGGAACCCCCCTGTATTCCCGGTGCCAGCCTTTCAGGGTCTAACAGCAAGGTAGTGCTGATGCTGACCTCAGACAAGATTCTGCCTTCCTGCAGCTGAGCCAGTCTTGAGCAGGGGAAGATAGAAAAACACGTGTCCTGTCACAGGGAGGTGTGGCTGCCTTCAAGACAGGACCTAGTGTATTGCCTGGGGTGGGGGTGCTTCCCAGCGACACCAGACTGCTTTGAAGGGCACATTTGGTGCCCTCTTTGCATACTCCAGTTGAAACCTGTTCAGTTCAGGGAGCTGTTGGCTCCCGCTCTGGCGCGAAACTGGACAAAGGACATAAGAGTATCCTCCCCTCTGTCTAATTCCTCCATCGGGTGAGGACCACTCAATCGACTGGTGGGGTAACTCTACAACCTTCCATCTTACTACGGGGTTTCTTCAGTATCGACTGGGAAGGGTCATACTTCAAAACAGCAACCGCAACTTTCCCATTGACTTGCATAGAGTACGCAGCTGTGTTTCCACTCTGCACACGGCCGACCGTGGGGTTACTGGGTACGTACCTATTCTCTAAAATGGCTGACGGCACTTACAAAGCCTGGATAATCGACTCCTGGGTTTGTTGGGGGTATCATGCTTATAACCTAGCACCCTGCCTTCAGTATTGAAAGCCCTACCTTAGTGGTGACTTATAGGTTTTAAGTGCAGTGACCTCAGATATAAGGAAACGTATATCTGTTGTGAGTGGTGATAGCACCAGCTCACACAGGCTGCAATTGCATTCCTGTAGTCACAGTTTGAGTGGTCTCTCGTGGGTCGCATAATGCATACTGCAGCCCATGGGAGACCCCTGGTGTACCTGTGCCCTGGCCCCTTTGTTATGCAACCAAGCCCTTTCCAGATAGTGGAGATGCCCACCCTACTATACTGCTCCCCCTTTTTGGCAGCAGGACAGGTGCGAAAATTAGTATGATTATGAAGTGTGCTCACATTCAGCCAGCACCACCCCTAGGGTGGACCAACTGAGGTGGACCCCACTTTTCAGATTCCTCCATCTTGTTTTGGACAAAATTTGCATTCTAGAGTCAAGGTTATGCCAACTTTCAAGAGCAAGCGGTCAGAGAGGGTGTCGACACTCTAAAGGTAGGTAACCCTTGTTCTACAACCTGTCACTCCCCCAAAAAGCCCCTAAATTGAGTATTTAGGTGACACCCCTAAGCCCAAGAACTCAGTCACTGCCTGGCGAGAACTGCAGCAGAACTATGCACTTTGGCGCAAAACTCTGCCCATCCTCCGCCCTATCTTGACAATCACGACAGAGTGGCTCATCCTGCGAGCTGAAGAACTTCCCAAGCCTTGGGTAGCATGCCAGCACTTTGAAAATAATCTACAGTCTCTCTTGGAGTACTTGAGCTACTCCCCTGAGTGTCCACAGGCACCAACAAACAGAGTCTGATCCACTGCTGTGCAGCTCCACGGACCCGTCCGACGCCGTAGATACCCAAGAGAAGGTACAACAGGACCAACCGGAGCCGTGCAGTACCGACCCCCAGGGTACCAAACGCCCTGCACCAAACACCAACAGTGAGAGCCCAATACTGATTCCAACTGCACCAGGGCCAAGCTACCATCGAGGGACGTCAGGATCACTGAGACCCACTCCGCGAGTGGTCTAGCTGCCTTGATTTTGCCCCTGCCTGTTATTTGTTCCTGAACGCGAGGAGCATCTTTTTGCACCCAGCCGACCTAACCATGCTGAACCTGAGCCGCCTGTCCCGGGTCACGATGAACCAGCTGTGCCCACTTGCTCCAAGACCCCTTGCGACCCAAGCCTCCGTTTGGGAGCCCTCTGACTTGTCCCCAAGTCCCCTATGTAGACTGATTTTTAGTGGCCCCTTTTCTCTGTAGCTTTCCAGCTACCAACTTCACCAGCACCCTGCTCCCGGTAGACCCCTAGCATTCCCGATGAACTGCGTGTTGTACTTTAGCCCTTGGCCCTCTGCAACCCTGAACGTGACCCCCGAATCCTACTTTACCTATCTTTAAGCATCTCTGACTTTGCCTTCCATAGGATTACATTGTGTGTAAAGACGCACAACTTTAATAGCTGTCGTTACCTTGATGACTTGTAATTGAAAACAGTACTTACCTTTGAACGAAGTTCTTGGTTTTGAAACCTATATAAAAAGGAGTGTTATTTTTCTAATTTTGTCTTGGATTTTTTCTTTGAGAAGGTGTCTCATTTATTGCCGCTGTGAGTACAACAAATGCTTAGCACTACCCTTTGATAAGCCTAACTGCTTGCCCACACTACCACCAAAGAGAGCATTAGTATTATATACTTTAGCCTCTGTAAACCAGTTGTGGACCCATTGTACTCTCTGCATAGTGTACTTCTTTTTAGTACGCTATATAGAGAGCCAGATTCCTGCAATGCATCAGTGGGACCTTAATCTAGTACTCACCTTTCTGGAACTACTGAACTATTGTTTTTATAAAGTGAAGAGATATAATCCACCCAATCCTTTTCGGGAATCGTATAGGTAATGCCCTCTGCCTTGAGTCGCAGTATTACGAGATCAAGTGCCAGTACTTTCTTGAGTCTTTGGCCCTTGCGGCTTCCCTCAACCCAATCCATTTAGTGTCAAACTCCCTTCTCTTTTCTCTAAATTTATGACAGCTTCTTATTCACTTGAGGCAATTGATTTCCTTCTGTTGACTTATTGAAAATTGCATGTATTGATTTCGAACTAGTCGTTTAATTTCCTGGATCTGAAAGAGACACGTTAGTGATAGATTCCTTACCTTAGAATATCCCCAGGCATCAGACTGGACCCGGAAACTTTTTTGTAGCAGTACCCCAGCGCGTCAGTAGGTGGCGTCATGCGGCTCCGCATCTGTCACTGGCGTTGTAAGCGCCGAGATGACGTCACGGAGACTACTTAGGCGCCACCCATGCGCGCTGACGTCAGTTCTTTCTTTTTCCGCGCCAGCTAGAGCAGATCCCGATAGAGCACGTACCTTAGTCACTTTTTGACTACTCTTTTGAGACTTTTATCTCCCCCCCCCCCCTTTTTTCTCCTGGTGCACGTAGGGATGCCTGGATTTAACTCTTGTGGGGCCTGCCGTCGCTATATGTCGGTGGCGGACCCCCATGATGTTTGCCTCTACTGCCTGGAGACCGACCACGACTCACGGTCCTGCCGGGACTGTCGGGCCATGGCCCCGAAGGCCATGAGGGAGCGGTGCCGGAAACTGCTGGATGCCCGGCAGTCGTCCCAACACCGCTCCAGGGCCCGGGACCGCTCGCGGGGCCGCAGTCGTCGCTCCTCGGGCTCCAAGTCTTCGCCCTCAGATTCCGGTAAGCTATGACATAAAAAGAAGTCGAAGAAGCATGTTCGCTCTCCGACGTCCCCCTGTCGGTCCTCGGATGCGGACGAGGGGGACAGGGGTTCTGCCCCTGCGGTCCTTTGGAGCCTGGGAGTCCCGCGGCCTACCCGCCTTACCTGGGTCCGTCGGCGACTCCCGAGCAGGTGCAAGACTTTCTTGCCAGCATGTACCGCCTTTTTAGGCCTCGGGCGCGCGCCTTCGGGCCCCGCGGTCCCGTGTCCAGATCCTGTTGGCCCGTCGGCGCCGCCGGCAGAACCAGCTTCGGCGCCACAGGATCCTACGCCGTTGGCTCCGGCGTTACGAGGTCCCACGCTGCCGGCTCCGGCCCCAGCACCGCACTCGGCTCACAGTGGGTGCTGCTCGTTCCGCCTTTGCCCCGGTTCCAAGACCATTTCGTTCCTGCCTGGGATTCGCATTGGGACACGGCGCCGGCCCGACCCAGGCCGACACCATTCACTGCGCCATTTCCAACGCCGTTTGTCCCTTCTCTGGCTCTACCGCCGCAGCCGGTTCCTCCTGCAACGGAGGTGGAGGATGATTGGGAGGGGTCCAAAGACCCTCTTGCCCGTCAGTGTGACTCCGAGCAGGACTGGGTGGACGATCTGGAGGACTCCGGTGACCTCGATGTCTCTTCTGACCCAGGGTTCGCCTCTCCCCCGCCTACAATGGAGGAGAGCGCTTCCTACACGATGGTGCTCCGTCGGGCTGCTGAGGTCCTCAACCTCGATCTTCCTACGGTGGCCCTCAAGACCAACCGCCTCACCGAGGTGCTCCAGACGGCGTCTACTTTGTCGGAGCCATTGCTTCCCTTCAACGATGCCCTCACCGACGTCCTGTCGGGCACCTGGTCGCGGCCGGCCTGTGGATAAGAATGTCGCCAGGCGTCATCGCCCGGCGCCTGGTGACCCCGTGTTTCTGACCACTGGACGCCGCAGAGTGCCTTTCCCACGGCTTCGCCAGATAAGGACTCTAAGATGCTGGAACAGTTTGGTAAGCGGTTGTTCTCTTCGGCCAGCTTGGGGCTGCGGTCGGTGATCATTGGCTGCTTATTGGGCTGCTATTCCCACACGGTGTGGGATACCGTTGCTCAGGTGTTGCCTCAGTGTCCTGAGGAGGTCCAGGCGGTACTTTACCAGGCGGTTGCTGAGGGTAAGGATGCGGCTAAGTTTGCCATTCGGTGTGGTTTGGACACCGCTGACTTGTTGGACAGGGCAATTTCTACTACTGTGGCGCTGTGTCGCCACGCCTGGTTGCGATTTACTGGGTTCTCGCCCGATGTCCAGAGCTCACTCATGGATATGCCCTTTGATGGCACTCGCCTGTTTGGCGATAAGGCCGACAGTGCACTGGAGCGTTCTAAGGACTCACGGGCGACGGCCAAGTCCTTGGGTCTCTCCACGAAGAGCCCATCCACTCCTGGTTTTCGTTTTCGTTCCTTTCGTGGCCAAGGCAGGGGCACCCAGGCACGTTCCTTCAGCAAGCCTGTGCAGAACCAGCCTCAGCACGGACGCGGCTTCCGCAGGGGCTGGTCTGGGAATCAGCTTGGGGGGCAGTCCGCCTTCGCTGTTTCTACCTCCAAACCTTCCTAATCTGAGCTTTGTGGAGCACCCCACTCCAGTGGGTGGCAGGATTCGCCATCACCTCCCTCATTGGCTCGCTATCACTTCGGACAAGTGGGTGTTTTAGATCATCCGCAAGGGTTACTCCCTTCCCTTTCAGTCCACCCCTCCAGTCATGCCACCTCGGCACCACCGCATGTCGGGGGAACACTTGGCGACTCTCCAGCAGGAAGTTGCGGCCCTCTTGGCCAAGGGGGCCATCGAGTGCGTTCCTGGGCCGAAGTAGAGAGTGGTTGTTATTCCCACTACTTTCTGGTCCCCAAGAAGGACAAGAGGGGGTCTGCGTCCCATCTTGGACCTTCGAAACGTCAACAGCTTCCTCCGGAAAATGCTGACTCTGGCGCAGGTCTTGGCTGCCCTCGACCCTGGAGACTGGATGGTAGCTTTGGACTTGCAGGACGCATATTTTCACATCCCCGTCCTGCCGGCCCACCTGCGTTACTTGCGGTTCGCGGTAAGCCTGAGGCATTTTCAGTTTGCCGTGCTCCCTATCGGCCTTACCAGCGCCCCTCGGATGTTCACGAAAGTGATGGCGGTGGTTGCAGCTCATCTGCGCAGATCAGGGTTGTCAGTCTTCCCCTACCTCGATGACTGGCTATTGAAGGCGGGCTCGCAACAGGCAGTCGTCAACCACCTTCAGACTACGGCCGACCTCCTGCATTTGCTGGGGTTCTCCACCAATGTGCCAAAGTCGCACCTGAGTCCCTCTCAGAAGCTCCCCTTCATCGGAGCGGTTCTGGATTCGACGCTGTTTCGGGTTTATGCTCCCGAGCAGTGAGTCCGGGATATTCAGGCTATGATTCCGATCTTTCAGCCTCTGTCCCGGGTTTCAGTCAGGATGACCCTCCGGCTTCTGGGCCTGATGGCCTCCTTCATCCTGCTGGTGACACATGCAAGATGGCATATGTGGGCTCTGCAGTGGGACCTGAAGTTCCAGTGGGCGCAACATCAGGGCAACCTGTCCGATCATGTCCAGATCTCGGAGGGCACTGCACGACAATTGCGGTGGTGGCTCACGAATCGCGATTGGGTCAATGGCAGATCCCTCTCCCTTCTCCAACCGGAGCACACAGTGGTGACGGATGCGTCCCTCCTGCGATGGGGAAGCCACTTGGGAGAGGCGGAGATCAGAGGCCTCTGGTCTCCGGCGGGGTCCTGGCTCCATATCAGCCTTTTGGAGCTGTGGGTGATCCGACTTGCACTGAAGGCATTCCTTCCCTCTGTCCGGGGAAGTGTGGTGCAGGTGTTCACGGACAACACCACAGCCATGTGGTATTGCAACAAACAGGGCGGGTGGGGTCCTGGATCCTATGTTAGGAGGCTCTGCACCTCTGGACATGGCTGGAACATCAAGGTGTTACTTTGGTGGTTCAACACCTGGCAGGTTCTCGGAACGCCAGGGCGGACGAACTCAGCCACCGGTGCTTGATGGATCACGAATTGCGTCTGAACTCGGACGTGGTGCAAGGTCTCTTTCTGCAGTGGGGAGAGCCTTGGTTAGATCTATTCGCCACCGAAGAGAACGTGCAATGTCAGCAGTTCTGTGCGTTGGAATTTCCAAGGCGGCCCTCGCTCGGCAAAGCTTTTCGTCGCGAGTGGAATTGCAGTTTATTGTATGCCTTTCCGCCTATACCACTTCTGCCCAGTGCTGAAGAAGATTCGGTGCAACCGGGCCCAAGTCATCCTTGTGGCTCCGGATTGGGCACGAAGGGTATGGTATCCCGAGCTACTCCGCATGGCGATCGATCCCCCGATCCGTCTGCCTCTTCGGGAGGATCTTCTGTCGCAGCAGCAGGGGACGGTCCTCCACCAGAGCCTGTCCAGCCTCCACCTCCATGCGTGGAGATTGAGCGGTGACAGTTGACAGCTTTCGATCTTCCTCCCGAAGTCTGTGATGTCATTCTGGCAGCCAGGCGTCCCTCCACTAAAACGGTATACGCCTGCAGGTGGAACAAGTTTGTGGCATGGTGCACAGCAAAGGCTGTGGATCCCCTTTCTGCCCCTCTTTCTGAAGTTCTGTTCCTTATTTCTTTGGCCCAGCAGGGCTCTGCTCTGGGCACTATCAAAGGTTATCTTTCGGCCATCTCCGCCTTTTTGAGGCTTCCAGATCAGGCTTCTCTCTTTAAGTTCCCGATGTTAACAGTTTCCTGAAAGGCATTACGCCCACGTTTCCTCCCGTGCGGTTCATCATGCCTCAATGGGACTTGAATCTCGTTTTGACCTATCTGATGAGCGCTCCTTTCGAGCTCCTTCATTCCTGTCCTCTGCGTCTTCTTACTCTTAAGACGGCTTTCCTGGTCGCTATCACCTCTGCCAGAAGAGTGAGTGAGCTCCAGGCTCTTTCTTCCAAACCTCCTTTCCTTTCTGTTCATCCGGACAAGGTGGTGTTAAGGACCTGTCCTTCTTTTTTCCAAAGGTGGTCACGCCCTTCCTCATCGGGCAGACCATCACTTTGCCTACCTTCTTTCCGCCTAAGCATCCTTCGAGGGAGGAAGAGAGGCTCCACCGTCTGGACCCAAAACGTGCGCTCGCATTCTATCTAAAGCATACACAGGAGTTCCGGGTGGAGGACCAACTCTTTGTTGGTTACGTGGATGCCAAAAAAGGTCGGGCTGTGCACAAACGGACCATCTCTCGGTGAGTCGTTCGGTGCATCAAAGCATGTTACTCCTTGGCTAAGAAGGAGCCTCCTGTGGGGCTGCATGCCCATTCTACCAGAGCAACTGCAGCCACTACTGCCTTGGGACGTGGCGTCCCCTTGCAGGACATTTGTCAGGCAGCTACGTGGGCCTCGCTGCACACGTTTACCAAGCATTACTACCTTGACAGTCAGGTCCGGAGAGACGGCTTCTGGTGTAATCTATTCGCAGACCCGACACCAGGGTTGGTATTGCTGCTGTATCTATTCTAAGGTAAGAAATCTATCACTAATGTGTCTCTTGCAGATGCACAAGTTACTACTTGTGTAACGATATATCTTTAAGAGACATTAGTTAGTGATAGATTCCTTTCCGCCCCACCCATCCTCCCCGTTCTGCAAACTGATTTCTAGCGTTAAGGTCATCCCCCTTTTTAGGGCCCTAGTTTCATGGCACCAGTGGTCAGTTTCTTGCATGGCTCTGCGTTCCTGGCGCGGAAAGTCGTGTACAGAACTGATGTTAGCAGGCATGGGTGGCGGCTAAGTAGTCTCTGTGACGTCATCTCGGCGCTTACGACGCCAGCGACGGACATGGAGCCGCATGACGCCACCTACTGACGTGCAGGGGTACTGCTACAAAAAACTTTCCGGATCCAGCCTGACGCCTGGGGATATTCTAAGGTAAGGAATCTATCACTAACTAATGTCTCTTACAGATATATTGTTACACAAGTAGTAACTTGTGCTTTAACAGTTTCAACGATGACTTGCCCTGTTTAAACACACTGGGACCAGCAGATCTGGAACTTAAATTCCGTATCTCTTCCATTAAGGCCTCAAAGTGCTGTATAACATTTGCAGAAACAAAACCCTCCTGTCCTACATGAGCCTTCTTCACTATCAAGCTCATTTCAATGATATTTTTGAATGTCCAAAAAGAGCGTACATTGGCTTTATTATAGACCACCGTGCGCCCTGGTCCAAATTCCCCAGATCCAGTACAGGTAGAGCAAAAGCCATTGTCATACCAACTATATTATGGTCACTCCATACGGTCGGAAGGACAAATAATGTTTCATAGGCCCCAAACATTTGATAGGACACAACTACATAGTCTAAAAGATTCTGGGTGTGACAGGAGTAAATTGGGCTATTTCATCAATATGCACTCTCCCGTTTAAAATAACTAGGTCTGTGCTTCTAATACTATCCGACAAGGAGAAGCCCGTTTATCTGTTTTTATTTTTTTCGGGAGAAGAATCTCCTGGATATGCCAGGTTTCCTCTTTATCGATATTCGCGTAAATCTCTAGTGCAGAGTTGGAAATTTTGGCATATAAGTCTCCAACAAATACCACTAGGGGACATTCTTCCCTGATGTCTATACCTTGAATGAATAAGAAAAAAGTACGCAACAGATGATCAAAGTTTCTCCCAGGAGGGATATACAGATTTGCCGCTGGGAAAAAAATAGGCCTGCCAAAGTCTCCCAAACAAGCCAACTTTATGCAGTTGTAAAGATTTGAAGGATGGCAGAATACCTTCTGGTTCCAGTTAATAGAGTTCTTAAGCAAAATAGAGACTCCCCCACTAGCGTGACCTCTGTCTGAACGTTTAGCATGGCAAGAAAAAGTAAAATAACTATCACAATCAAAATCCTTGCAAGACCACGTTTCTTGCAAACAGATGATTAGAGGATTCAAGGTTTTCAAATTATTCAATTTCTCCTCGTTATGACCCAAGCCAACCATATTCCAAGATAGAAGTAACCCACCCAAGCTACCTAAAAGGAGCGCTTCTTTCTGCTTCCGTACAGTTATTATTCAATGCTCTTGCGACCCAGGTCCAATGGACCGATTCTGCTTCTAGATCTAAGACCTGGGGAGCAGCTACCAGATTTATTGAGCGGCCCCTTCTATCCAGGAAAACCACAATATTTTTGGTTTTGCCCAAGGAATACTCAAGCTCGGGGCCCATTGCATCTAGTGCCACAGAATTAACGGCCCTAAAAGCGGTCGGACACTGCATTGGAAAACACATAGAGGGATATTCCTCATATTCAGGAACGAATGTTATATCAAGCCCTTGTTTCAGGAAATGCTCACAATTCTGCATAACCATGTTGCAAATGATCAAAGAGCAAAAAGTAACTCTAGAATAGGAGAAGGTTAATGTTAATGTTAAGAATGATTTGTAAAGCACACTTACATCGGGTGGTTTCATGGCGCTGTGGTACGCTCTGTCCATTACCTGTGGAGACGTCAATTGTAGGCTTGTGCAAATAGCCAGGTTTTGAGGGATCTTCTGAACTTCAGAAGGTCAGTGCAAGACCGGATCTCAAGGGGGAAGAAGTTCCACAGTCTAGGGGCGAGGGTTGCAAATCTGCAGCCTCCCTGATGTTTCCGCTTGAACGCGGGGTGGAAAAGAGCGCGAGGTGGACTGAGCGCAGGTTGCGAGAGGGGGTGTGCCTGAATATCCGGTTATTTATAAATTTGGGATTTTGACTGTGCAAGGATTTGAAGATCATGCAGCCTGTTTTAAATGCGCAGCATTGAGGGATGGGACGCAAGTGCAGTTGCCTTAATAGAGGTGTCGCTGAATGCCATCTGGGTTGTTGAAGAATCAGTCTGGCTGCATGATTCTGGACTATCTGCAACTGTTTGAGCAGATAGAGTGGCATGCCCAGGTAAACAGAATTGGCATAGTCCAGGTGTGACAAGACGGTAGCTATTACAACCTGAGTCAAGGCTTCCTGCGTGAGTAGGCGATGAATCTTCCTGATTTTCCGCAGTTGGAAGAAGCATTTAGAGATTACTGAGCCGACCTGTGGTTTTAGTGATAGGTCGCTGTTTAAGGTGACACCAAGTGTTTTTGCCGAATAGGAGGGAGTGGGCAGGGATCCTAGCTCTGACGGCCAGTAGTGTGGGCCCCTGAACTTATGTCTGTCACCTGTAAGGACTAGCTCCATCTTGCCAGGGTTTAAAACTTGAGGTGGTTGTGGTCCATCCAATGTTGAATGTGCAGCATGGTGGCCTGAAATTCGATGATCGAGCTGGGTGAGTTGTCAACCGTGAAAATAAAATTGCAGGGCATCAGTGTAACTGAAGACCGTCACCTTCCTATCTTTGAGGGACTGGATCAGGGGGAGGATGTAAAGATTGAACAGGTGAGGGGTGAGAGAGGAACCTTGCGGAACACCACACGTAGTTCTATGTTTAGGGGCCATGAAATGGCCTTGGCGAACGGCCTGCGACCGGTCTTCCAGGAAGGAACTGAGACAACTAGCGGCTGAGCCTTGGATGCCAGCTTGACTGACACGGTCTACCAAAATAGTGTGGTCGACCGTGTCAAAGGCGGCGGAGAGATCCAGTAGTACCAGTGCCTGAGGGGAGTTCTGTCAGCTTTATCACGGAGAGTGTCCAGGACAGCTAATATTACAGTTTCTGTGGAATGTGCAGGCTGGAAACCCGTCTGGTGAGGGTCGAGGTATTTAGAATCTTCCAAGAAGTTGGACAGGCATCTTGCTACATGGGCCTCTAGTACTTTCGCCAGAAAAGGGAGCAGGGAGATGGGACGGTAGTTAAGCGGAATCGCAGGGTCAGCTCCAGGTTTTTTCAGGAGAGGAACCACGATGGCTTCCTTAAATGCTGTTGGAACGTAGCCGGAAAAAAGTGAATCGTTCAGGAGGGCGAGGGCTGGGCCTGGAAAAGTTGAGAAGCAGTCTTTTAGTATGTGAGATGGGCAGCAGTCCGTGGGGGCTCCTGATTTGACTTTAGCTGGGAGGTCCTGAAAGATCTCGGTACTGATGGTTGGGAAGCAGCTAAGCATGCAGTTGTTGCTGCACATAGCGGAGGAGGTCATGTTGGGGAAGTGTTTAGGGATGCTAGCTTTGATGGTAGTGATTTTTTCAATAAAATAGTTGTTCAGTGAATCGCACAGTGCTTGGGTAGGAGTAGCCTTTGGGAGGATTCTGTCTGGGTTGGACAGCTCGTTTATGATAGTGAAGATTTCTTTGGAGGTTTTATTAGAGTTAAGGATACGTGAGGAGAAGTGGGCAGCTTTGGCTGAGAGGATGGCCTTCATATATTCTTTCCGTGCCGTAGTGTAAAGAAGTTTCTTACCAGGGGAATACTTCTGTCACCACTGCCTCTCTAGATGGCGCAAGGCCAGTTTTTGTGATTTAAGTTCAAGAGATAACCATTTCTTGGCGTCGGCGCGGTGGTCCAGTTTAACTTCTGTGAGGGGTGCTTGCTTGTTGCTACCCGCAAGTAGCCAGTTCGAAAGATTTGCTTCAGTTATGTTGATGCCGAAATCAAGTGACGGGGCTGTGCTGACCAGAGTATCAAGAAATTCCTTTTTGTTGATGGCGTTCCATTTCCTCACCAATCCGCCCGAGACCATGTTTTTTTTTTCAATGGTAGGGTGTGCTAACGTACATTTTAGTAAATGGTGGTCAGAACATATGCAGGGGAGGATTGTGGGTGTAGAAATTATCAGGCAGTTCGTCCAGACTTGGTCTAGGATGTGCCCTTTCAGATGGGTGGGAGAGGAAACCTGTTGGGTGAAATTCAGGTTGGTAAGGAGATCGGTCAGCTCGGCAGACTGTGGACCTTCGTGAGGGTCATTATACCAGTAGTTAGCGGATTAGGGGATGGGTTTTGTTGGGGAGGAGGGGGGGGGGGGAGAAAACATTTCAAAGCAGAAAGTAGACGTCCTGGGAGTAAGCCAAAGTCATTAGCCGCTGAGATCGTTCGGGGACACTGTCCATTCTGTTGACGCTGCCCGGCCTCCGGGATGTGGGCTAATAAGCTGTGTACGAAGATATCCTAGCCTGCCGGAGATCTGGCACAGGGGATTGAGGCGCAGACCCGTAATGTATGTACAGTGATGATCCTGTGATTCTGCAATAAAAACGGTTTAAAAAAAAAAAAAATTATACCAGTAGTTAAAATTGCCCACGAGAAGGATTTTGGCGTGTTCAATGACAAGTTTAGCGATCTGTTCGCTAAGCGATAGGGGAAATAGGGGCATCTGGTGCGGGGGCCTATAAACTAGCATGCAGACGAAGGTATCAGCAGCGGATTCCAGTTTAATTACTCCGCCTCAGGGATGATCTAATAGTCAAAGGGTAGCGCCACTAGCATGTCAGGGGAGGAATCGAGTGTCTGCCAGGTTTCTGTCAACAGAAGGATGTCTGGTTTATCAGTGACCAGGAGGAGGAAGATGTCAAGCTGGTGCTTGACGAGGGAGCGTGTATTAAGGTAATATATAAATTAATCTTCACGTTTAAAATATCCCTTGTTGATATCAACCTTAATGCCTCTATTTCTGAGAATAGACGAAGAATGGTTTCTCGATTTACCAGATAGAATTAATTTGTCAAATAGCCAGTCTAAATCCACCATGGGGGATAGAGCACTCTGCACCATACTGAGATTCTTTGAAGCATCCCTTGGGGTGATCCAGAGAGGGACCCTATTATCACGACTGGCAACATATGAGCCATTGTTGAGCTGAATGTTCGAATATGGCACCGTCGTGGAAATTGGGGCCTCTAAACTTCTGATAGGTAAAGATGTATGCCATATATGAGCTCTATTCCACCCAACCTGCTTGATGCTCCGTGTTTGATACACCTCCTCTGGATTCCCAACCACCCCAACCCCAGAGACCCCAGACCAAGTCTGGAGCATAGAAGTCCCACCTCCCGTGTTTGGTTCCCTTTCAAAGTGATCGACCAACTCATTAATCAAGGGAGTATGAGATACTTGAGTGGACTGCGACATCAAATTTAGTACCGATTCTCCTGTTCCAGGTACCCCCTCTCCCCCAGCCATTGGCATATGTACTATGTGGGGCTCCATAGGAACACCTTCATCAGACAGGGGTTTGGGGTCTCCCTCTTCTTTTAATACTTGAGAATCACTCTGGCTTCCAAGAAACCGTGAAAAGTGCAATTTTGACGTTTTCCATTTAGAAAATCGCCTCCACTTTTTATGTTTCTTTTTCATATTTCCCCCCTTTATAATTTGTTGTGGGGCATCCCCTCTTCCATGTTTTCGGCCCTCCCTTCTCAGGCAGGTCTGAAGAACAGGCCTGGGAGGTAGAGGCAGTCAAAACCTCTCCCTCCCCCTTTCCCCTACCCCCTAGTTTTTCAGAACCCCTAATTTTCACAATTTCTCTATTGCCCCCCTTTTTACCATTATTAAACAAAGGGAAAGGTTTTATTATAGACTTTTCCGGCGGGGGACCCAATACGTCCTCCCCATATAGAGTACTTAAACATAACTCTTTTTCAAGATTACACAAGTGATCACTAGGAGGCAACAGATAAAGAGGTGTTCACGCTTGAACATAAACATCTCTCGACTCTCTCAAGGGGACAGATGAAGAAGGCCTTCCATTTACCAATTCTTCCGAATGGGGATGTATCGTAGGCTTGGGTTGAATAGAATCAAGCTTAGTTGCCTTTTGTTCTTCAAACAACATTACAGAGATCATTTCCAATATATGGTCAGAACTTAAAACAGATTTCTCTAGTAATGACAAAATAGAATTTAATTTATTTTCAATGCAAACAAGAAATTCCGAAGGCACAACATCCCTCTCAGTTCCCAACTTTGGTTGTGTACAAGGAAAAAATAACATTGTGGGCTGACTCCAAAAAAGTACCACTCAAATGACTTGTACTACAATACAAAAGAGGCAAAGAGAGACGCCTATGAGAAGAACTTATAATAGGAGCATTATTTCACCTGCGACCACTCGCCGGATGACCTTCCTTTTGAGGGACTTCCCAGCCCCTTGTTTGGGTTTCTATGTCAATGTCTGGGAGAGTAGTCTTCTCCTAGACATTACTAGCGGTCCCAAAAGTAGCTGGAAGTCCGGTAGTCGGCTCAGCGTCGCTCAAGGTCCCGGTCCTGTTAGAGGTCGAGGGACCCATCGCGGAGCCGTCACCACCTTTCCTCTGGATCTAAGTCTTCGCACTCGGGGTGAGGTAAGTCGAAGCATTCCAAAACGAAGTCGAAGAAGCGTCGTCGCTCCTCGACTTTCCCTCGCTCGTCGTGGCTGAGGGTGCGGGTGGTGTCACCCCGCGGCTCTGGCAGAGCCTGGGACGTCGCCGTTGGCCTACCCGTCCATTCCGGGTCCGTCGGCGACGCCTGCTCAGGTGTAAGAGTTTCTTGCTGCCATGGCCCAACTCTTTGGGCCATCTGGCCCCGCCGGTACGCCTACGGGCCCCGCGTGCCCGACTGGGGGTCCTGCCCTTCCATCGCCGGGCGGCTCCGGCCCGCCGCCGCCATTGGCTTCGGCCCCAGCGCCGCAGAACCCCCCTGGATCCGGGCTAGGATCCCGGGTGACACCGGTTGACCTCATAGCACCTCCACCAGTGTCGACCCCTCCTCCGGCACCACCTCCGACAAGGGTCTGCGTCCTATCTTAGACCTTTGGAACGTCAATCTCTTCCTCCAGAAGGAGAAGTTCAAGATGCTCATGCTTGCTCAGGTTTTGTGTGCCCTGGACACTTACTTTCATATCCCCGTCCTGCCGGCCCACCGGCGTTACCTGCAGTTCACGGTAGGCCACGAGCACTTTCAGTTCACCGTGCTCGCTTTTGGCCTTACCAGCGCCCCTCAGGTGTTAACGAAAGTGATGGCGGTGGTCGCAGCTCATCTGCACAGATCAGGGGTTCCAGTCTTCCCCTATCTCGACGAATGGTTGTTGAAGGCGGGCTCGCCCCAGGCCGCCGTCTCCCACCTCCAGACTACGGCTGACCTCCTGCATTTGCTGGGGTTCTCCATCAACGTGCCAAAGTCGTACCTGATTCCCTCTCAGAAGCTCCTCTTCATTGGAGCGGTTCTGGACTCGGCGCAGTTTCGGGTTTATCCTCCCGAGCAGCGAGTCCGGGATATTCAGGCTATGATTCCGATCTTTCAGCCTCTATCCCTGGTTTTGGTCAGGATGACCCTCCGGCTGCTGGGCCTGATGGCCTCCTGCATCCTGTTAGTGGATCATGCCAGATGGCATATGCGGACTCTGCAGTGGGACCTGAAGTTCCAGTGGGCACAGCATCGGGGCAACCTGTCCAATCACATCCAGATCTCGGAGGGCACTGCACGACAATTGCACTGGTGGCTCACGAATCGCGATTGGGTCAATGGCAGATCCCTCTCCCTTCCCCAACCGGAACACTCAGTTGTGACGGACGTGTCCCTTCTGGGATGGGGCGGCTACATGGGAGAGGCAGAGATCAGAGGACTCTGCTCTCCGGCGGAGTCCCGGCTCCATATCAACCTTCTGGAGCTTCAGGCGATCCGGCTTGCACTGAAGGCATTCCTTCCCTGTGTCAAGGGGAGAGTAGTGCAGGTGTTCACAGACAACACCACCGCCATGTGGTACTGCAACAAACAGGGCAGGGAGGGGTCGGGACCCTATGTCAAGAGGCTCTGTGCCTCTGGACATGGCTGGAATATCAGGGCATTTCCCTGCAGCCGCTGGTGCATGATGGATCACGAATGGCGTCTGAACTCGGACGTGATGCAAGGTCTCTTTTAGCAGTGGGGAGAGGCTTGGTTAGATCTGTTTGCCACCGACGGGAACAAGCAATGTCATCAGTTCTGCGTGTTGGAATTTCCAAGGTGGCACTCGCTAGGCGACGCTTTTCGTCGCGAGTGGAGTTGCGGTCTACTATACGCCTTTCCGCCTATACCACTTCTACCCAGAGTGCTGAAGAAGATCAGGTGCGACCGGGCCCAAGTCATTCTTGTGGACCCGGACTGGGTTTTTTATCCCAAGCTACTCAGCGTGGATCCCTCGATCTGACTACCTCTTCGGGAGGATCTTCTGTCCCAGCGGCAGTGGACGGTCCTCCCCCCGAACCTGTCCAGTCTCCACCTCCTTGCGTGGAGATTGAGTGGCGGAAGTTGACGTCTTTTGACCTGCCTCCTTAAGTCTGTGACGTAATCTTGGCAGCCAGGCGTCCCTCCACTAAGACGGTATACGCCTGCCGGTGGAATAAGTTTGTGGCATGGTGCACAGCAAAGGCTGTGGATCCCCTTTCTTCCCCTCTTTCAGAGGTCCTTCTATTCTTCCTTTATTTGGCTCAACAGAGCTCTGCTCTGGGCCCTATCAAGGGCTACCTGTCGGCCATTTCAGCCTTTTTACGGCTTCCAGATCAGCCTTCCCTTTTCAAGTGCCCTGTTGTAAATAGATTCTTAAAAGGCATTACTCATATTTTCCCTCCTGTTCCTTTCATAATGCCTCAGTGGGACTCGAACCTGGTTCTGACATATCTGATGTGTGCTCCCTTTGAGCCACTTCACAACTGTCCTCTTAGCCTCCATACTTTAAAGACAGCTTTCCTGGTGGCCATTACCTCTGCCAGAAGAATGAGTGAGCTCCAGGCTCTTTCTTCTAAACCTCCTTTTCTCTCTGTCCATCCGGACAAAGTGGTTCTAAGCACTTGTCCATCTTTTCTGCCAAAGGTTGTCACTGCCTTTCATATTAGGAAGGCCATCACTTTTCCCACCTTCTTTCCGCCTCCGCATCCCTCAAAAGAGGAAGAGAGGCTCCACTGTCTGTACCTAAAACGGACGCTCTCCTTCTACCTGAACCGCACACAACAGTTCCGGGTGGATGACCAGCTCTTTGTTGGCTACGTGGGCGCCAAGAATTGTCAGGCCGGGCACAAGTAGACCATCCCTCGGTGGGTCGTTCTGTGCATAAAGGCTTGTTATTCTTTGGCTAAAAAGGAGCCTCCGGTGGGGCTGCGCGCCCATTCTACCAGGGCGACGTCAGCCACTACTGCTTTTGGACGGGGAGTTCCCTTGCATGGCATCTGTCAGGCGGCTACGTGGGCCTCGCTGCACACGTTTACCAAGCATTACTGTCTGGACAGCCAAGTACGAAGACACAGCTTCTTGGGCCGTTCTGTTCTTCAGGACTTTCTGATGTGATCTTGGTTCGCAGACCAACCACCGGGGTTGGTATTGCTGGGGTATCTATCACTACGTGTTTCTTTCAGATGCACAAGTTACTTACCTTCGGTAGCAATATATCTGTAAGAAACATTAGTAGTGATAGATTCCTTACCGCCCCACCCATCCTCCCCGTTCTGCAAACTGATTTCTAGGGTTAAGGTCATCCCTTTCAGGGCCCTAGTTTCAAGGCACCAGTGGTCAGTATCTTGCATGGCTCTGCGTTCCTGGCGCGGAAAGTCGTGTACAGAACTGACGTCAGCACGCCAGGGCTGCGTCTAAGTAGCTGCTGTGACGTCATCTCGGCGACCACGACGCCACCTTCCGACGTGCAGGGGTACTGCTGACAAAAAACTTTCCGGATCCAGTCTGACGCCTGGGGGTAATTCTAAGGTAAGGAATCTATCACTGTTAATGTTTCTCACAAATATATCGTTAACGAAGGTTAGTAACTTGTGCGTCAGTTCCGTCGGGACGGTCATTTTGCTTGTTCGGTCCTGCAGTACCTTTTGGTGTGAAACAGTTTCGCAGACCCACCTCTGGGTAGGTATTGCTTGGGCATCTATTCTAAAGGACCTGTGGCTATAAGTCTCCATCCGATGAACAAGTTACTGACCTTTGGTTACGCCTTATCTGGTAGAGACTCTATCTAGTCAAAGATTCCTAACCCACCCACCCATCCTCCCCGCTCTGCAAACAGATTTTAGGGACGGGGTTTTACCCCTTTTAGTGCGCAAGTTTTCCAAGCCAATAATTACTGTTCTTCGTGGCTCCGCACTCCTGGCGTGGAAAGTCGCTATAAGAAACTGACATGAGCACGCTAGGGTGGCGCCTATATCACTTCCGGCACGTACGATGCCGACAATCTGCGCGCAGAGCCGAACTGCGTCACCTACTGACGGGCAGGGGTACTGCTCACGAAAAAGTTGCAGATTCAGTCGGATGCCTGGGGATAATTCTAAGATAAGGAATCTGCGGCTAGATAGAGTATCTACCAGATAAAGTACATGAGAATGGATTGGTCAGTTAATCTACAGTAAACGAGAAGAAAATGTCATATAGTTATCTCACTTCTGTAAATGTTCTCTTCTGCTAATTGTATAATTAATTGCAATGAAAGTTTAATTGACAAAAGTTTGTTTTTTATCAAAGGGACACCCAGGGAAATTGCTTTTTCTTAAGAGTGGAAATTGCATTGCGAGGTGCCACATATCGCATCTTGTTCAGCGACACTGTTGAATTACCGCCTCCATTCCGCATAGCCAACTTTTCAAAGGTAAATATTGTGTTATATATATTATCTTCATAGGCACAGAAAATCGAGAAACCTTTTAATTATTTCTTTTTGGTTCTATTATTTATATGTAATGTAAGCATAAATTGATGAATGATGTGAAATTCAATTTCGAAGTATAGTTTTTGCATGTCATTTTTCAGTGTATGGAGATTTATTAAACATACAGAGGCAAGTTTAGTTGTTAACCTGTCTGTGAGGTTGTTAAAATCATACAGCCAGGTATGCAAATAAAAAAAAAAAAGCAGTACCTAGTGGCCTTAATCACTGTACTCTTACACTTGTGAAATGTGCTTCTAATTGATACATCTGCCTGTGAATTCCTCACCTTTTGAATTACCCCAGCGCCAGCATTCCACTGAAACATTTTTCTAGCTCTCCCATGTCAACGAGGACGTAGCAATGGCACGACTCCGCTCACGACTCCGTATGACGTCCCAGTGGGATTTAAATCTTGTGCTCACTTTCATTATGGGTTCTCGTTTGAGCCTCTTCATAGTTGTCCATTGATTCTTCTCTCTTTCAACACAGTCTTTGTGATCGCTATTACCTCGGCCAGGAGGGTAAGTGAGCTTCAGGTTCTTAGTTCCAAACCTCCGTTTTTAACCATTCATGCAGAAAAGATGGTTCTCATGACCAGGGCTGCTTTCCTGCCTAAGGTGGTTACTCATTTCCATCTAGGGTAATCCATTACCTTACCTACCTTCTATCCACCCACTCACCCTTTCAAGGAGGAGGAGAGACTTCATCGCCTGGATCCTAAGAGAGCTGTCAGTTGCTCTCTGGACAGAACCAAGGTTCTGAGACTGGAAGGTCAGCTCTTCGTGGGCTATGTTGAACGTATGAAGGGCAAGGCTGTTCACAAGTGGATTCTCTCAGGTGGATCATCTTGTGCATCAAGATCTGCTATGCCTTGGCCAAGAAGGAACCGCCTAAAGGTATTAGAGGTCATTCCCCCAGAGCTAAGTCTTCTTCTTCTGCTTTGGCTAGAGGTGTTCCTGGTGTTAACATTTGTAAGGCAGCAACTTGGGCCTTCCTTCACACCTTTGTGAAGCATTACTGCTTGGATTCGGAGGTTAGGAGGGATGGCCATTTTGCACGGTCAGTGCTGCAGGATTTTCTGGTATGAGTTGGTGAGCACCCTTCTCCGGTAGTGGGACTGTTGTGGAATTAAATTCAAAAGGTGAGGAATCCACAGGCAGATGTATCCATCAGAAGAACAAATTACTTACCTTTGGTAACGCTTTTTCTAGTGGATACAGTATCTGCCTATGGATTACTCACTGACCCACCCTCAGCCCCGTTGTCCACCTTCATATATCAAAAGAGTTTTTCTTTATTTGACATGGTTGTTTCCCTATGTCTTTTGATTGCTGTGTTATTGATGTTTAGGAAATGCTTAGTTTCTTTAGCTTTTCCTATTTCTCTTTATGCTGTGTGTATTTATGTATATATTGTGTACTGTGTATACTCCAATTATTTATCGGTACACCCGTTCGCCGACGGGGTCTACTTGTGGCCCCGGTGACGTCACACGGAGTCGCGAGCAGAGCCGTGCCATTGTGATGTCCTTGTCGACGTGGGAGAGCTAGAAAAAAGTTTCTTTGGAATGCTGGTGCAGGGGTAATTCAAAAGGTGAGGAATCCCCAGGTAGATACTGTATCCACCAGAAAAAAGCATTACCGAAGGCAAGTATCTTGTTTGTTTTAATATGTGCCACAGTGGAATTTTTGCCCCCATCTATCTTGAGTTTCAAATTCTTTATTACATTTTGAGTGTATATTAACAAGCATACACTGCACACAAGATATGCTAACTAAATAATACAATAAATATTAGCGTTCTAGGAAGAAAAATAAACAAGATTGCCTCCTGTAAATACGAGAGGTATCACCATTTAATACTAGCAATACGTTTCATGACCGATAGAAAGCGACAGCCCTGGAGATATGCTGTAACATGAGAATACAAGCAGTCCGGATTCAAGATCCACCAGTATCATTCGATTAAAAGGTTGGGAATAGTTGCCTTCCAGAACGGCAAAGCGACTATGAGATATGTTACATTGTCATGTGAGGTAAGTGCCCCAGATCTCATCAAATTTAGCCAATTGGTCATTTAACCAATAGACCACTTGTTTATTTGAAGCTACTATTGCCATGTTATCATGCCACTTGTCTATTGTTGGGGGATTGGGAGATTTCCAGTAGGGGAAGCTGCATAGCTTGGCCACTCCCAGTGCCATGGCTAGCCATTGTTGTGTGTGGTTAATTATGACCACAATGTCTTGCATATCATGGAGGAGTCCAAGCTCCACCGAAGGTAAAAAGGAAATATCACTGGTAGATTGCAGTTGGCTCCAGACTTGCCTCAATAAGGTTACACATGCAAACAGGAGCACAGAATATGCACTATATCGGCACACTGGTGATTACATCTCCAGCATTGCGCTATTGGTTGCAATTTAGATCTTTGACGTTTTTTTTGTTTTTTAAAAAAATATCTTTATTAAGATTTTTATCCCCCATTTCCCACAATGGGAGATCAGTACAGATACATAATATCATAAAGCAAATAATATCCACAAACATTATGCTACTTGAGGCAGAAAACAGATCTCAGGAAAAAAACATACAATTAACAGCAAGTACAAATAAAAAAGGAAGAAGAAAAAAAAAAGCACAAAAAGCCCTCCCATGAGGCATTTGAGGAAACCCAGATTCACAGTTCTTAGCAACCAGCATTATCTTCCCACACCGGGTAGGTAAAATTATATTGATTCCTTCCATTTTGTTAAGGGTGCCCATATATGTTTACCCAATAATTTCGCTTTTTTTCCCTTCCTTTCATAAATTGCACTTTCTATTGTATATATGGAAAGTAATGGAGCTAACCATTGCTGAAATGTGGGGGGGAGGGGATCTAACCAGGCAGAGGCAATGTTAATCCTTAAGACCGCCATAGCAATAAAAATAAATTGATAAGCAGTCTCATCCTGATTTGAACCACTTAATCCTAACAAAATAATTTCATGGGTTAATATTGTTTTTACCCCGAGTATTTGGTCTAAATATTCCGTAATTAAATCCAGCAATGCCTGCAGCCGAGGACAAGAAGCGAACATGAGCACCAGATCCGCTTCCAGTCCCCCACACCGTGGGCATGAAGTCCCTGTTGAACCGCCCCATTGTGCTATTTTGGCCGGGGTATAATATAAAGAAAAAACAGTTTTAAAATGTTGTGCCTGAAGCCCGGCCAAAAATAGAACTAACTGACCCATCTTTAAGGATTTCACAACTGTTCCAGGGGCGGCCCCCACACGCTCCGCCCACTTACCCTCATGTTTAATTAGGTTGTCTTGTTTCAGATTAATCAATTCTGCATAGATTAACTTAATCGCTCCCTTAGTGCCCTTTGCATGATATCAATTATACAATTACTAGCAAACCTGCATGCCCCACCAATTTTCTTACAAAAAGAGCTACAAAGCTGTAAATACTTAAAAAAATTGCAACTTTCCAACCCAAAATCCTTCTGTATATCTTTGAATTGACGAAACCGTTGCTTTTCTATTATACCCCCAGCCTGGCGGATACCCTTAATAGCCCATCCAGCCATAGTTTCATCCGAAAATAACTCGGGAAGCGTTGGGTTTTTAAACAAAACTGTATAAAAATTAAGCCTCCCTAATCCAATCTTCTTCTTAAGCCCCCCCCCCCCCCCCAAATCTTAAAGGCAGCTATCAACGTCTTAAATTTTGTACGTTTGTAATAGCTGGGCTCTGTAAATTTAAAGAAACAATATTCAGCATTTTGACCCAATAATAATCTATAAACGTCCGGGAGATAATTTTCCCTTTCCATTTCCCCGGAGCACGACCCTACCAGTATCCTCATATATTGCAGAGCTGCTGCCCAATAATAACTACGAAAATCCGGAGCCGAAAATCCTCCTTTCTCCCATGGTAAACACATAAACCGAAGAGCCCGAGATCTTTGAAGTTTGTATGGGGACAAATGCTAGAGTTATGTAAACTTTTGTAGCAGCTGAACTTCATTAAGGCTTCCTGTAAGCCCTTGTTATGAACTAGCATCATTTTCTTGCCAGTCCTCTTCCAAGTATTCTTTGGTGAGGCGAGTTTGCCACAGCCTGCAAAGGTGGTTCAGGGTCGACTTGGAATACAGAATATCCTTTAAAGACCCATACCCTGATACAGGTTCTTATCCGTGCACCATTTGGCCAGGTAATCATGAATTGCGGAGCAACCTAGTGGGAAAGATGAGTTGTTCAATTTACCTGTAAGACATCTTTTCAGGAGCACATAATTGTAAAAGGCCCAACTGAGATTCAGTTTGTAGAGCTTCAAAAGATTTCACTACGCCTCCCTGACAGCACACGTAATCCAAATCGGCAAATTCAAGGGTTTACCAGAGATGTGGATCTCCAAATTATTCCTTAGATGTCAACTCAAATGTATAACTGAGTGTTGTTTCAGGGATTTATGTCATGCAATCCATATTATCCACGACCCATGCAGGATCAGGTTAGAGTCTAGTGTAACAGTGGTTGATTTACAGTAAAGGACTGAGGGGCCTGTTCCGCCCTATTGCATGTGACGTTCCAGTAGATCCCACGCTGGGGTTTCCAAATCAGAGTAAAAGTGGTATGTTAATTGGTATGTTATTGGAAACAGTGCTATGCCATATTGTACAACTCTCTGGTTGGATAGCGAAGACCTCCAGACGTGGTAGCAGCATGCACCGTTGCACATGACTGTTGAGGCATAGTACCTTGTGTAGGAGAGTAGGGTCTGCTTTCTATGTTCACCCCCACTTTTTGCTTTTGCTTCACTGGTTTTCGACTTAGATGTGGCTGTGGGCCTGCTAATCAGACCCACAGCCCAGCTGTTCTCTCTCTAAATTCACACTATGTACTTTAGGTGCATAACCCAATTGGTAAAGATCACCTTTTTGGACCCTGTACAGTGTACCTTAGGTACCCAGGGCATAGGTGTACCCTAGACCTACCAGGGGCTGCAGCATGTCGTGTAATCACCCCTTGCTTAGGTGTAGTAGTCCTATACCTACCTTATATATAGACACATGGGTAACCTATCAGTCACTCCTATGGCAGGCCTTAACAATCCTGAAGGCAGAGTGCTTGGTAACATGTGAGATGAAGCTCTAGCATGAGCTGAGCCTGTCTGCAGCTTTCGGAACCATGTCCTTATAGCTGTTCTATGATATCGCCTACCATATACTCTTAAAGTGCCTTATAATCCTCGCGGTTATGGTAACTATGGTTTGGCTTTATCGAAACATGTCGTGTAAGGTGTCTAACACTTTGGAATACTAACCCCACCCCATTTCTGGCGATGAGGATAGTATTCCTCCCTTCTAGAGGGAGAAGACATGTTGAAGTCCTACTACCCGGTTAAAGTTAACCAGAGCCTCAGCATCACAAAATGGATGCTGCTGCCACAGACACGAGTCTGACCTCCTGCTGCTAGGAGTCCTTCCAGCGAGGGAGGCTTGGACAATAGTTTTCCTGCCTTGGGAGGTGCTAGCACCATCCTAGACAGGCCTTAGTGTATTGGGGCAGGGAGGGATGAATGAAACGAGACACTGCCTGGGGCACACAAGGTGTCCCATGCATAGTCCAGTTCAAACCGGTGCTGGGGCACTCCAGCCCCAGTCCTGGCGCGAAACTGGACAAAGGGAAGGGGGTGTAACCACCCCCCTCCCTGGTCCCACCCATAGGAGGGACCTAGCAGGTAACCCAGCCCCCCAGATTAGTATAAGAGTGGGAGCTGAGTCCCTAGGACTTTGGATTATCCTGATAACTGAAACTTGAACAGAAACTCTGGACCTTCGACATTCGACTACGGAAGAAGACTGAAGAATCTCCCTTGTGGCCAAGGAGTGGCCACCCTGTGCAAACAGGCACCATCAAGCGACCTGCCGTTTGCTTTGCTCAACGTTCTACGAGGAACCGACTGCAGAGCCCGACCAGCGCCTTGACTTCCAGACTTCTCCGACCCTGATTCACATCCACAGCAAAGCTGAGATCTGTGGAGGCGACGAGAGACGTGGGACCGGCTACCTGGGAAAATTGGCTACTTGCTTCCAGCGCAGCTTCTGAGGCATCTTTGAAGTTGTGCTCTGGGGATTGAGATGCCCCAACCCTGAGCACCATCTGCACCGAAGATCAGCCCTCCACACTCCACGAGTTTTGCGTGGGGCCCTTCTGCATTTTCCCGCTCTACGCATCTGTCCGGTTGCTTGCCCGTTGGCTAGTGACCTCTACGACGACGAACCTTTGACTTTCCACCGCTGGTTTGGCTCCTCCAGACTGGCCCTTGCTTCCCTGTGAAAGAGAAGCACCTCAGGCCTTCCTGGTCTGCAACAGAAGCGAATCCTTCATTCTGCGTGGGTTGCGCTTGCCAAGGCTTGTTGTGTCCCAACTCGACATCGACGCCGCCGACAGCAAGAGCCCTTGTGGGACAGCTCGCCTCCTGGTTCTGGTCGTCCTCGACGCCTCCTGGTACCCGTGGCTGCTGCGACAAGCTTCACCTCTTCACCTGCATCTTCCCGACATCGCCTGGTTCCTTCCTGGTTCCTTCTCGGCTCCTGGCTGGTGACCTAGACTCTGTCCCCTCTGCTTGCAGGTATCCTCCTTCTTGATTCCATCCTTGGAATCCACCGGACACTCTTCACTGACTGCCTGTCAGCATCTTTTCTTCAGGCATCCATAGGAGTCAACGACGAAACCCGACGCAAGTTCACACCTATGCATCCGCAGCCCGTGGGCTAGGTATTTTGAGTACTCCGGTGCTCACAAGGGTATTGACTATCCTAGTGTCTAGTTTCCAAGTCTCTATCTCCTAGTTCCTTCCGAAGTGTCCTAAAACTCTTAATTTCTAAATACTACTATTTCTATCGATTATACGCATTACGCGTGAGTGTTTCCACTCTGCACCTGAATCCCGTGGGTCTCCCACTGCCTAGCAACTGATAGGATAGTGTAGCCCCAGCGATTCCCTAGGCCTAGGCCTAACCTGTGTTCGTGACAGTGGTTCTTATACCACTTACTTAGTATATGGTTTGCGTGGCCCCCAGGGCCTAACTGTATTACTTACCTGTGTGACTTATGTATGCTTAAATAAGACTGTGTTGTACTTACCTCGAATCTCATAAAGAGTGCTGAGGGTATTTTGACTAGAATAAATACATTCTATTTTTATAATATATCTGTTGTGGTGTCCTTTCATTTGGTATTCAAGGGATTGCAAATGGTATATCAGCTGGCTTCACATGCCATACAGAGTTTAGCCTAAGACTGCTCTTGTCCATGCTACCACTAGGATAGCTGGTCTATAAGGTTGACTTTACAACCAATCACCATAAGTGTTTTTTGGACTGATACAAGGTGTACACTAGAACTAGTGACATCATATATCAGGCCAACTTCTCACACCTTGCAAATATATAGCGCTTGATGCACTGATCAATGAAGCGAGCATATTGGATGGCACTGGGATTGATAGCATATTGAAAACAATTATATCACGGAGCAGTCACCATTTTAGTAGTCTGTATCCGCCCCTCTTTGAGAGCTACTGTTTGCTCCACTCAGCAAAGTCTGTGCTCAATTGGTCAATATTTGCTTCTACGTTCTCTGTGACCATCACTCGCAAATCCTTACTCACCAAAATGCCAAGATGCTTCATCTTAGTCTGTATCCAGCAGAAAAGCAGGCCATGTATAGAGTAGGTCGTCGCGAAGGAAGTCATAGGGATAGCCTCACTCTTTGACCAATTGATGCGATAATCTGAAAAGATGGAGAAGTCTGAGATAGTTGTCATGAAAGCCGGGATAGAAGATACTGAACCCCGCGGATGAGTTGGGTGTCATCCGTATAAAGCACAAGTTTGAGTTCCCCAGCCTGGATAGTGATGTCAGAGATATTCTTTGCATGACGTATTGCACTCACCAGTGGTTCCGGGAACATTACAAAGAGCAGAGGAAAAAGGGGGCAGCTATGATGATTGAATCATTAAAAAGTCAGACAAAAAGCTGCTACGGGGGGGCGGGGGGAGGTCTCGACACGAATGGTGTGAGACGTGCGCTGCGAGAGCTCCCGTAAGCTGCCACCTTTAGCTGCCTACAGAGAGTAGTTGGGACGCTCTCGGCGTTGCAGATCGGGGCGCAAAGGCGGGAGAACAGTTGGGGCACCACCTGGAGAGCGGACGGCGGCCTGGGGCGTCCCGTCGTGGGGGTGCGGATCTCTTGACTCCAATGGCCGGACGCGGCGGCCGACATTTTGTCTTTTGCTGCCCTGGGCCTCCTCCAGCACTGCACGCCGCTACTTACCCTTACAGGCCCCACTGACAGCTCTGCTGGCCTGCGGGGAGCGCCTGGCCCTGTGTGAGGCTACATTGTGCCCGGGATGCAGCTGGGATAAGGGTTACTCCGGTGCCCTCGCCTGCGGCGGCTGCCATCTTGGGCCTACCCTTCCCCCAGAGCCGATCCGGCGTGAACAGCAGCTACTGCGATCTCCTGACGCAGCGGCCTTTCCCTGCACCGGAGGACACGTCCGGGCGGCTGGCGGTGATCCCAGGGGGGGCCTGGCACCTACTGGCACTCGGAGGGGCTAACTGCGTCACGCAGAGATCCGGCTTGTGAGCAGGGTCTGCAGATGGGTGCGACCTTACACTTTTCCCTGCCTAACCCACGCCGCCTTCCTGTTGGGCTCCTGCGACGTTGATGCATTGTCTAGGTGAGGTGTAGGGGTGTGGGCTCCCCTGCGCACTGTGGACTGACCCGCATAGACTGGGCCCTACGAACCCTCCACTGGAGCCTGCTCCTTGCTAGCTGCACGTGTCACCAGCACATTGATATCACCTGAGGCCTACCCCAGCGACATTATAGACCCCCCTGTGGACTGCTCCCTGTGTACCGGGGTATCTGAAAGAGACACATTAGTGATAGAGTCCTTACCTTAGAATATCCCCAGGCGTCAGACTGGATCCGGAAAGATTTCGTCAGCGGTATCTCTGCGCGTCGGTAGGCATCGTCGTGCGACTCCGCGTACGTCCGTGGCGTCGTAACCGCCGAGATGACGTCGTCGGAGCTACTGACGCGCCCACGCACGCTGAAGTCAGTTCTTATTTTTTCCGCGCCAGCAAGTGCAGATCCGAGAGAGAGCAGTACCCCTAGTTAATGTTTTAACTTGGTTTCTGAGAACTTGTTTCTCTTGTTTTGTTGAGTACTCGACTCCTGGTGCTGTAGGGATGCCCGGGTTTAAGTCTTGTAGAGCTTGCCGTCGGAACATGTCGGTAGCGGACCCGCACGACGTGTGTCTCTCCTGCTTGGGGCACACCCATGACCCCGAGGCGTGCCCTGATTGTTGGGCCATGGAGGCGAAAGCTTTGTGGAAGCATTCCCGAGAGTTATTGGAGGTCCGGCAATCGGTTCTGCGTCGATCGAGGCCCGGCTCCCGTGGGAGGGTGAGGGCTTGGTCGTGGAGCCGTCACCATCGCTCGTTGGACTCAGGGACAGGTAAGTCACGGCGCCATAAAAAGTCGAAGAAGCGGCATCGCTCTTTGTCTACCCCTCACCGGTCATGGGACACAGTGGAGGGGGCGGGCGGTCACTCCCCCGTGGCTCCGATGGAGCCTCCGTTGTTGCCTGCGTCCTACCCGCCCTTTCCGGGCCTGCACGCGACTCCGGACGAAATACAGGCTTTCCTGTCTGCCATGAACCGTTTGTTTGCCCCTTCAGGTCCCTCAGGAGCGCCTTTGGGCCCTGTGGACCCGTTGGGTGGTTCTGCCCCATGCCGTCGCCTTTGGGCCCGGCTATGGCGCCTCCGGCTTCGGCCCTCCAGCCCTGGCTCTGGCCCCGCCTCTGGCTCCGGCCTCTGCACCGGGCGCGGCTGTGCCGTACAGCGCCGACCCGGGATCTTTTACCCCCCGGTTCCGTTTCTGGGTGAAGAGTTTATCCCATTCCCCCGGACACCTCGTCCTTACCCGCCTCTACAACAACCGGTGGACGAAGGGGAGTACTGTGAGGGGTCGAAGACCTTCTCGCAGCTCAGTGCGAGGATGAGCCAGAATGGTAAGGTGATATGGAAGGTCCAGTGGATCTGGATTTCTCTCCACATCCCGGTACACTGTCCCCCTCTTCCGTTGCCATGGAGGAGGATGGGACTTTTTCTGTGGTGTTGCATAGGGCGGCTGAGGCTCTTAACCTCGAGCTCCCTTCTGTAACTGTCAAGACCAATCTCCTGACTGAGGTACTGCAGCCAGCGTCCTCCTCTGCGGAGCCACTGCTGCCCTTCAACGACGCACTTACTGATGTCCTGTTGAGCACCTGGATCAAACCCAACACAGGGGCTCCTGTGGATAAGGGTGTGGCCTGCCGCCATCGCCCCGTGCTGGGCGACCCCAGCTTTCTTACACAGCACCCGACGCCGCAGAGTCTGGTTGTTCAGGCCTCTGCCTCGCCGAGCACATTCCCTTTTGGCCCTCCGGACAAGGAATCTAAGAAACTGGAGCAGTTTCGGAAAAAGATTTTCCTTTCTGCTAGTTCCGGGTTTCAGACGGTGAATACTGCGTGCCTGTTGGGCCGCTATTCACATTCTGTGTGGGACAAGGTGCCACAGGTGCTGCCTCATTGCCCTGTGGAAGCTCGGGCTGTGCTCTCCCATGCCATTACCGAGGGGAGAGATGCGGCTAAATTCACTATCCGTTGTGGACTTGACACAGCTGATTCACTTGGCACGGCACTTTCCTCAACGGTGGTGCTCCACGTTACTCTTGGCTCAGAACAACTGGCTTCTCCTGGGATGTTCAGAACACTTTGTTGGACTTGCCCTTTGATGGCACACGCCTCTTTGGTGACCAGGCGGATAGTACCCTGGAACGCTTTAAGGACTCTCGGGCCACGGCCCAGTCCTTGGCTCTCGCCAGCACTCGCACTCCCTCGGGGTCCGCTTTTCGCTCCTTTCAAGGTCAGGGTCGAGGCGCCCAATTGCGTTCCTTTCAGACCCGCAGGTCTGAGCAGCCGCAGTCTCAGCGCAGCCGCGGACATGGGACCCGACGTGGTGGGTCCCAAGGACAGCGGGCAGGTCAATCCACCACCGCTCCTTCCACCGCCGCCTCAAAACCTTCCCAGTCCAGTGTTTCAGGCCCACCAGACGCCAGTGGGCTGCAGGATTTGCCATCACCTCCCCCACTGGCACACCATCACTTTGGACAGGTGGGTTCTGCAGATAATCCGAAAAGGCTACTCCCGCCCCTTCGAGTCTACCCCTCCGGCCATGCCACCTCAGTACCACCGCATGTTGGGGGATCACTTGGCACTTCTCCAGCAGGAAGTTTCGGCCCTCTTGGCCAAGGGGGCCATTGAGCGCGTTCCGACGCCAGAAGTAGGTTGTGGTTGTTATTCCCACTACTTCTTGTTCCAAAGAAGGACAAAGGTCTACGCCCTATCTTAGACCTCCGGAACGTCAATCGCTTCCTCCGGAAGGAGAAGTTCAAGATGCTCACGCTTGCTCAGGTCTTGTCTGCCCTAGACCCACAAGACTGGCTGGTAGCGTTGGACTTGCAGGATGCTTATTTTCATATCCCCATCCTGCTAGCCCACCGGCGTTACCTACGGTTCACGGTGGGCCACGAGCACTTTCACTTCACCGTGCTCCCTTTCGGACTTACCAGCACCCCTCGGGTTTTCACGAAAGTGATGGGGGTGGTCGCAGCACATCTGCGCAGATCAGGGGTTTCAGTCTTCCCCTATCTCAACGACTGGCTGTTGAAGGCGGGCTCGGCCCAGGCAGTCGTCTCCCACCTCCAGACTACGGCCGACCTCCTGCACTTGCTGGGGTTTTCCATCAACGTGCCAAAGTCGCACCTGATTCCCTCTCAGAAACTCCTATTCATCGGAGCAGTTCTGGATACAGCACAGTTTCGGGTTT
Organism: Triturus cristatus; assembly: GCF_964204655.1. Lineage (NCBI taxonomy): Eukaryota > Metazoa > Chordata > Amphibia > Caudata > Salamandridae > Triturus > Triturus cristatus. The sequence continues at coordinate 730,485,576 of NC_140580.1, forward strand.
ATCCTCCCGAACAGCGAGTCCGGGACGTTCGGGCTATGATTCCGATCTTTCAGCACTGGTCCCGAGTTTCGGTCAGGAAGACCCTGAGGCTGCTGGGCCTCATGGCCTCCTGCTGATCTATCATGCCTGATGGCATATGCAGGCTCTGCAGTGGGACCTGAAGTTCCAGTGGACGCAGCATCGGGCAAACCTGTCCGACTATGTCCAGATCTCCGAGGGCACTGCACAGGACTTGCCGCGGTGGCTCACGGACCAGCGTTGGGTCAGCGGCAGACCCCTCTCCCTTCCCCAACTGTAGCACAGTAGTGACGGACGCGTCCCTCCTGGGATGGGGCGGCCACATGGGAGAGGCGGAGATCAGAGGCCTTTGGTCTCCGATGGAGTCTAAGCTCCATATCAACCTTTTGGAGCTCAGGGCGATCCTACTTACACTGAAAGCATTCCTTCCCTCTGTCAAAGGGAGAGTAGTGCAGGTGTTCACAGACAACACCACCGCCATGTGGTACTGCAACAAGCAGGGCGGGGTGGGGTCATGGACCCTATGTCAGGAGGCTCTACGTCTCTGGACGTGGCTGGAACTTCAAGGCATTTCCTTGGTGGTTCAACACCTGGCGGGTACCCTGAATGCCAGGGCGGACGAACTCAGCCGCAGGTGCATGTTGGATCACAAATGGCGTCTTCACTCAGAGGTGGCACAAGGTCTGTTTCAGCAGTGGGGAGAACCTTGGTTAGAACTATTCTCCACCGAAATGAACGCGCAATGTCAGCTGTTCTGCGTGTTGTAATTTCTGAGGCGGCACTCGCTCGGAGACGCTGTTCGTCGCAAATGGAGTTGCGGTCTGTTGCCCGCCTTTACCACTTCTGCCCAGAGTGCTGAAGAAGATCAGACTCGACTGGGCCCAAGTCATTCTTGTGGCACCGGACTGGGCTCGAAGAGTTTGGTATCCCGAGCTACTCAGTAAGAGGGTGGATCCCCCGATCCGATTGCCTCTTCGGGAGGCTCTCCTGTTGCAGCAACAGGTGACGGTCCTCCACCCGAACCTGTCCAGCCTCCACCTCCTTGCGTGGAGATTGAGCAGCGACAGCTGATTCCATTTGACTTGCCTCCTGAAGTCTGTAATGTGATTCTGGCAGCCAGGCGTCCCTCCACTAAAGCAGTATACACCTGTCGGTGGAAAACATTTGTGGCATGGTGCACAGCGAAAGCTGTAGATCCTCTATCTGCCCCTCTTTCTGAGGGCCTACTATTCATTCTCTCTTTAGCCAAGCAGGGCTCTGCTCTGGGCACTTACAAGGGCTACCTTTCTGCTCTTTCAGCCTTTCTTAGGCTGCCTGATCAGCTCTCTCTTTCCAAGTCCCTAGTTGTTAAAAGATTTCTCAAAGGCATAACTCACCTTTTCCCTCCTATTCCTTTTGTGATGCCTCAATGGGACTTGAACCTGGTTCTCACAGACTTGATGTGCGCTCCCTTTGAGCCTCTTCATAACTGTCCTTTGCGGTTATTAACTTTGAAAACTGTCTTCCTGGTGGCCATCACCTCAGCTCGGCGGGTGAGTGAGCTTTAGGCTCTTTCCTGTAAACCTCCTTTCCTGGCGATTCATCCGGACAAGGTTGTGCTTCGACCGTATCCCTCCTTTCTTTCTAAAGTTGTGTCTGCCTTTCATCTCGGGCAAACTGTCACTCTGCCCACTTTCTTTCCACCTCCGCACCCTTCAAGAGAAGAGAAGAGGAGAGGCTCCGCCGTCTGGACCGAAAACATGCGCTTTCGTTCTATCTCAACCGCACACAACAGTTCTGGGTGGATGATCAGCTCTTTGTTAGCTACGTGGGCGCCAAGAAAGGCTGGACTGTGCATAAGCGAACTATCTCCTGATGGGTTGTCTTGTGCATTAGCCTGTTACTCTCTGGCTAAAAAGGAACCTCCGGTTGGGCTGCGCGCCCATTCTACCAAGGCGACAGCAGCTACTACATCATTGGGACGCGATGTCCCCCTGCAAGACATCTGTCAGGCAGCGACTTGGGCCTCGTTGCATACTTTCACTAAGCACTGACTGCGCCCTCTGTTACTGGTGGACCCTTCGTGTGCCCTGACCACTCGGGCCGTATCCTCTGGACCGGCACGCAGAAATCCTGTTGCTGGATTGCCCCATCACTGGACCCTCGGCTCTGGTGGGAGAGGCTTGGGCTGCGGGGACATATCGCTAGTGACCAATGCGCAGGGGACAATACTCTCTGCACCTTCACCTCTCCTTGGAATGAGCACTGACCGGATTTGGGTACGTCTTTTCACCCCTCACCGCCTAGTGGCCTCCACACTGCTATTTGTCCTGTTGCCTTGACCACTGTGGCAAAACACTGGTCCTTGACTCCCAAACAACCACTGAAGTACTGGGAATTTTAAGCCCAGCGGTGCAGGGGAACACACCCTATGACTTCGGGTTCTTCCTGTTTCAGACCTACAGAAACACAGAGTCTTCTGTGTGAAGTCAAAGATCAGTTTATTGGCTGCAGACCAATTACAGGTATCCTAGAAGTACAACAGCGTGTATGTTCTCAGGAGACTGCTGAAAATCACAGAAACGGGCTTCTCCTTAAATACAAAATATCCTGCTTCAGGCACACATTCCTTGGTTTACGATATGGCCATTACATGTATACATTACAAATGAAAAGGCAGAGTCATGATGACCATCCCACATTCCAGTTAAGCCAGCCCGTAATTATTTACCCAGCATGGCTCAGATCCCACATCAGATATCGATAGGCCCCAATAAACATGAGCATCTCCTGTTTGGAAAACAAGCCATAAAGCAGGAACAGTCAGGTGAGAAAGAGATTAGCTGGAGGCTCGTGTTTAATGTAAAGGCTTTATGGTGTGTCAAGCCCTGATGCTAATCACAGGTGGCCAGAGGACGGGGAACTCGTGAGACCGGACTGACATGGGGCAGCGGAGCCAAGCTACCCAGGTCACAGAAAAGTCAATGAAAGGCACATGTGCTCTAAAAGGCCCGTATTTGCTTTCATGCTATGTAGCCTATGTGAGGGCAACCATAAGATGGCCACCGCTCTAAAATGGAACCCACGTAGTGATGTATAATAGCGCATTCATAGCTAAAACGTTACACAAAGCACTTGTACATACCGCATTAACCATTCGCGGTTCACTAATACCGGGATAGACAGGGGTAGGGCCCTGTCTCCTACGCGGTCCCAAATTCTAAAGTACGACAGACCCTCCTTTTGCCCTTACATAGGCAATAACTATACTCATTTCAATCCGAGTCTAGGTCAATATTCACGAAGTCATGGAGATGTTGCTGTAGCATCATCCTATTACTTAGCTCGTCCCTCGATACAGGTTTCCTTACACATAATGTAGCACAGAGGCCACATATCGCAGGAGCACACTGTATGCACAGACAGAACAGGAAAAGGATGGCTAAGATCATTCCAATGACCATCAGAACTTTCCAACCCCAGGCAGATATCAGTTCCCAGAACCACCCCACCAGTGACCAATCTCCTTTATCCACGTGTATGGACTCAGATATTTTATGTAGTTTGGAGATGGCTTGATAAACTGTTGGAGCGTTGTCTGGTATGAAAATGCAACAACTAGATTGGATAACCTTACATACCCCACCGCGGTCTGCAAGTATGACGTCTAGAACCATGCGGTTCTGTAAAGTCATGAGGCGATCCGCTTGGAGCTCAGCTGTCAAATTACCAAGGGCACCAGCCGTAACATTAACAGTGGATTCAACCACACCAGTCAGTTGTCTCAGGTTCCTACTATTGACCATAGGTCCCCAAAACGGCAGGAAACCCAAAAAGAAGTCTCCCGCTTCCTGACCGGCAGTATCTTCCTTACTAATCACGCCTCTCACAACTCTGGTCTTGTGATAGTCAGAGGCAGCAGTAAATGTTGGCGGTAGCAGATTTGCAATATAACATGTGCCCGAGAAGTCAGGGGGCAACCATGTATATGCTCGGTCATTGCAGATAAAATATGTACCCTTGGCAGCCAAAAACGCAGGGGAAAACTGTGACGGAAAAGTGTACGTTTCAGTACAGTCACTTCTTCCCAGTTGAGCTCTAGGATTCTGACCATTACCTTGCAAACAGAACCGACCTATGTGAGGTACGACCCAGATTGGGGATGAGATTTTTCGCTGTCTTTCACCCAGACTAATACTATACCCCGTTGCATTCCACCCTACATAAGCTCTCAATTCTTCTTTGGGAATAGATGAGTATGCATCGATATCTCTGCTCATATCGGCAACTCCTTTCATTAAAGCTTTGTTATTGGTGCTAGGTCTGATGAAATGCAGTTGTCGCGGGGAGTACGCATCTAGTGCATAGAGAAACATGGTCTGGAATGCCCATGACGATCCATTGTAACTATACGGCAGCACTAGATAGGGAATACCCTTATTAATGGTATGTGGCATTAAACCACACACCCAACAATTGGTTGTATTCATGACTAGTTGGTGCTGGTGCAGGAGCTGAATAAACGAGTTATTCACAAACTCTGATCGTCTAGCTTGTTCGTGTTCAGGCAGAGGGTGAAAAGAGTGTGAGGAGACAGTAGGAGGAGGTATAGGCTGTACAGTGGGTGCAATGGGCTCTTGAGAGGAGAAGAATACAAATCCTACAGTAAACACTACCATACTACATAATACAAACAGGCATAAAAATACAAAACGTTTGCTCTTCATTATTTTACACATTCTTGCTTTAAAGTTCATTTCCTCAGTGAGTCTCTCCATCTTAAAAAACTCCATCCTCTAATCGTGCCGCTCGCGGCGGGTGAGTATCTTCTGCTAAGGAGTACGCCTGTCAGTCCAGGGAACGCCCTAGACCAACCAGAACCGTTGACCTAACGTCTTCGGCCTGTACCCCAAAGTCTTGGCACCGCGACCCTGCGGCTGAACCCGGATGGTGGTTCGAAAAACAAAAATCAAGAAAGTCCTTCAGATGGGAGAGCTCTGGTTATCAAAAAATAAAAAGGGTAAGGAAAAAGAAAATGTATTTGTCCATAGGCCTTGGTCTTAGATTATAATGGAGACGGCCAGGTACTGTTTGATCTTGAAACAAGAGTTCAGGCTCTGTGGTGTCCAATCGAATTGACGGTGGCACAGCTTCTTGCAAAATATCGTCACTTTCCTGTGCTGAAGTTGTGCCTTTTATGCGTGCATCACTGAACGGCACAAAACGAGGTACAGTGTCTGTTTCAGAGTCTGCGATACCCTCCTGGACCCACTGGTCATACGGCAGAGGCAAAGGGATCCTCTTCACATGGGCGCCGTGGATCCAGTTCTTTTTCCCCTTTACTCGAACAGCTTATCTTGTAGATAGGAGCACGAGATGAGGGCCGATCCAACGAGGCTCATCGTTGCTCTTGCGCTGAAAATTTTTCACCAAGACCCACGTGCCAGGGTCGATAGGGTGTCCTGGAGCCTCAGAGGCCTGGGGAAGAGTATCGTGCACCTGTTGGTGTAAAACACGTAATTTAGCCGTCAATTCATACAAGTAATCAAGCAGTACTGGGTGTTCGATTTCACTGAATTTTGTCGGTCTTGGCACACCCCATACATTGGCCGGGCGGCCAAAAACGACCTCGTAGAGACTAAGTCCCACTCGTGAATGCACAGTCATTCTGGTGGACAGGAGTGCTAGAGGCAGAGCGTCAGGTCATTTAAGACCTGAGCTCGCTTGGATTTTGGCCAGTTTGAGTTTTAGAGCGCCATTGTAGCGCTCTACTAATCCAGCTGATTGGGGGTGATTTGCAGCGTGGAATTTCTGCTTTATCCCTACTCCCTCACACACATTCTTCATCACTTGGCCCACAAACTCACTCCCATTATCACTCCACACCATTCTTGGCATTCCAAACCTAGGGAAAAATTCCTTCACAAGGGCTTTGGCTGTGGACAGAGCAGTGTTATCTTTTAGAGGATAGGCCTCTATCCATTTTGAGAAAGCGCAAACAACCACCAATACATATTTCAGGTTGTTGCATCTTTCCATGTGGATAAAATCTAGCTGCAAAACTTCAAATGGATATGATGGAGGCGCAAAATGACCAGCTGGAGTTGGGGTTCCCCCACCAGGGTTGTACTTCAAGCATACCATACAATTCTTGACCACATTCTCTGCACACTTAGGAATTCCAGCATTCTGCCATACTGGAGCCAACAACTTACAGATTCCTTTCGTACTGATATGTGCCATACCATGTGCCATAGTAACCACTGGAAGCACATATGCATCAGGTAACAACCATCGCCCATGTTCTGACAAATCAATCCAACAACCATTCTCATCCAACTTACCCATACTTTCTCTCCACTTGCTCAACTCTTTCTCTGTGGCTTCAGCTTGAAGGGACTTTACACTCTCTATTGTGTTTTCACACATTCCAACATCACCAACCCATCTGGCAGGGCCTGCAACATACATTCGAGTCTTTACATCTTTTGCTGTTTCTTTCGCGACTTCATCAGCAAACGCATTACCACGACCAACATCATCAGTGATTTTCTTGTGCGCACTGCATTTCATAATCGCAACTTGTAACGGTAGGGTCAGTGACTCAAGGAGATCATTCACCAACTTGCCATTCTGAATCTTAGCTCCATGCGAAGTCAGGAACCCACGTTCCTTCCACAATCGCCCAAAACTATGAGCCACGCCAAAGGCGTACTGGCTATCCGTATATATGTTCACTTTCATTCCTTCAGACAGCACACATGCTCTCGTAAGGGCAATCAATTCTGCTGCTTGAGCCGAATTTTGTGGCACACGTGCAGTTTCAACAATCGTGTTCAAAGTCGTGATAGCATATGCAGCAGTCGTATCACCATTCGGAAGCTTGAAACACGAACCATCCACCCATAAAGTACCATCACACTCAGTCAGGGGAGTATCTTTAAGATCTACTCTCCCTTTCGTCTCTTCTTCTGTTCTGAACAGACAATCATGTTGCTCTATCTCATCTAGGTCTGCTGGAATTGGTAATAGTGTAGCTGGATTCAATGTGTTGCATCTCTTTATGTGTATGTGATTTGCTAACAGTGTCAGCTCATAACCAGATAATTGCGCACTAGTTAAGTGCTGTGTCTTGGTCCTGTTTAACAATGTGTCCACAGCATGTTGAACCATAACAATCAATGTGTTATCCATTACTAGGCCAGCAGACTGTCGAATAGACATAGCTGCAGCGGCTGTGGCTCTCAGACAACTTGGCAATGCCCTCGCTACCGGGTCCAAGGTTGACGAAAAATATGCGCATGGACGCGGTCTGTCGCCAAAAGGCTGTGTTAACACTGATAATGCGCAACCATCTTTCTCATGAACATACAATGTAAAAGGCTTGCTGTAGTCAGGGGTACCCAACACAGGAGCTGAACACAATGCATTACGCAATTCCACAAAACTTTTCTGACACTCTTCAGAAAATCACTTACTTGCCTAATGTAAGTTAGGGAGAACAATATAACGTCGCATGCAATCTTTTCAGCAAATCTAATCCTAGCAAATTTTCACCACAACCTGTCGTTAGAATGAGGGGTGCTTTTAGCTCACAAGGTCCAACAGAAAGTGACATAGGACTAGAAATCGGGTTCCTAACTGGGGCGCCAGAAAAACCTACTGAGACATTCATTTCGCCAGACAAAGGCGCGCCAGGGAGTTTTGAATGCATGATTGAACTCTTTGCAGCACCAGTATCCAGCAGAAAGGGCTCCGTTACATTTGCTGTAGTTACTTTAACATAGGGTCCACTCTGATCCACTGGCACTGAAACAACTCCCTCTCTCTGTCTATGGCTGTCCTAGTAATCATTATCTTCTACATTGTCATCTTCTGCATAATAATCATTATTGTAGTACTGAGCTGTATTACCAGTCGCGTTGGCTTGCTGATCAAAGCTATTTATGGTATTTTGAGGCGGAAGAGGACGCGCGTTCTGGAGAACATTTCCACGCCCTCTGCCTCTAGGAGCTTGCTGACCACCTCTACCTCTTGTGCCATACACATTACTGTTACGCTGCATTAATTTAGGGCAACTATATTTAAAATGACCTTCCTCTTTGCAATATGAACATTGGTTGGGACCTACAGGGATTCGTGGTTGATAATACCCATTCATTTGCTGACTATTCTGAAATTGTTGGGGTTGCTGATAGATACCTTGTGTTTGCCTATAATTACTCTGTCCTCCACGTGGCGGATAGGCCTGCTGCAAAAGGACCTTTGTCTTTCGTTTTCTTATCTGTTCTATCCTTCTCATCTTTGTCTCTATTCTCATAATACTGTGCAGTAGCCAGTATTTGCGCTGAAGAGGAAACAGCCCAAGAACTTTCTGAGTCTTTTAATTTCTTACACAACTCAGGAAGTAGATTCTGCACAAATTTATCAACAAATAACCGTTGGCCACCTTCAGTGCTCATGTCTTGACCACTGTGGTCGATAAACGTTTCTTCAAACCTGGTAAAGAAATCGGACACTGTCTCATCTTTCTTCTGCTTACATGCGGATAGCATCCCAATTTACGCGCATCGCGGGCATTATAGTTTTCATGTAGGTAATAATTCGACCAGAGAGTTCTGCTACCAAAGGCTCAGGTTTTGCACCACCAATTTGTCTAGTGTCTGCGGCAATAATATTAGCCCATGTGTTACCCAATTCTGCAGCGTGATCTACATTACGAATGGATCCCCATAAAGGCTGTGGAACAACATTCCCAAACAACATGTCTATGTCAGCCAGATTCATTACACATGATTCTGCAGTTTGTGATAACTCCTTATAATAACCGGTAGGGTTTTTACGGGGGTCAGGCAATGTCTGTTTAAGCGCTAAGACCTCAGATCGCTTCCATGGGACATGTACCCAAACACGCTGAAAATGTGCTGGAGCAGCAGCAATACCTTGAGCGGCATTAGCCGCAACAGCTTCTTTCCATACCGGAGGGACTTCTCTCATAGGGTATTGTCGCGCTTTTCCCTTCTTCCCCACAGGGAATTCCTGTTCGATGATTGCTGACAATCGCCATTTCTGAAGGACAGTAATATTGCAACTGCTTTATCTACATTGGGACCCACAATTGTACCTTTTTCAAAATCAAATCGCACTCGACACAATTCCTGTGGGTTTGGGTTTACACCATTATCCTCCAATTCCTCACAGAGGAATTCACACATTTTGGCAAAGACATAACTCTGTGTTGGGGCATCCCATTGGTGAAAAACGGTAAGAACTGATTCCACATTATAAAGTAAAGGGAAACGAATCCACCTACGCGCCAGATGATCTAACACCTCTTTCTCGTCAGGACCAGGCAGCTGACTGCGCAATTGCTTACGCTGTAAGGCAGGAGTCGCACTAGATGACGCAAAGAGAGGCGACATTAGACTGGCGGCCCTTGAGAGGGCTGCACTGCAGGGATAGGAGCCGGCTGAGGAGGAGCTGGCGCCTGTGGGAAGGCTTGCGGCATATTTACTGGAGGCTGCGCATTTACAAGCTGTGGAGGTGCTGTGGCATTTCGCGCATATGGGGGTGGCGAACTTAACAAATGGGACATTAGGGAATCTTTTTCTTTTTTGTCTCATCTTGCACAAGGGGTGACAAAACAGGGTAACATTTATCGATCCCTAGTTTGTGCTGTCTATGTAACTGTTCCTTCATTTGTTCCTCCTCATTATCTTTAAATTGCACAGCTGCTTGCATCCCTGACATACCTCTTTCTTTCTTTTCCTCTTTGCTAGCTTAATTTCCTTCTGTTTGGCTTCCTTTCGCCATAGGCGGAAAGAATCAAACATCGCCGGCCGGGCTTTATTTTTAAACAATTTTACTTCCAAATTATCTAAGATATCTGTATCGAAACTACCATTTTGGGGCCATTTTAAAACACCGTCCTTTCTGGTGTATCGGATCCATATTTCATTATATGCAATGGGGCCCACGCCATGTTTTACATAAAGCTCATAAGTTGGAGTTCCAATTGGAGGAACCGGAATTGAATCCTCTAACTGGAAATCCCTTCCACAACCCAAACAAAATAATCTTCCAAATACACTAGCACCAGGCATCTTTGCTCACTAGTCTAGTTCCCAACTTCAAAGGATTATCGATTACGATAGTCTCGTGAATACACGAGTCCTCTGGCTTTGGGGTTTGCAAACTCCAAATAAACCAAAATTATCCCGAAGGATACCAAACAAATTGGGAGACGCTCCACTTATACTTAACTGAATATCGATGATCAATGGCGTCACCAGAAGACTCTCTCGATTGTTTCGCTCTACTAAAATCGTCAAGGGTCCAAAACAGGGCGATTAATCAGGGCAGCAGAGATAACTTGGACCCTCCTGAGGCGCAGCCGGGAGTAGAAGAAGACAGAACTATTCACTGTTTTTAAAACTTAAAATACTGTATTTTTGTCACTTGGATTTTAACTCACTCACCCCCCCTGGGACACATCCTCTGTGTGCAGGCACCCTTCCACGCTGAAAACGAGCGCTGGGAAGGGCAAAATCGCCGCATTTCCCGCCTAATTATCTCCCCTCGTCCTGATTGGGCACGCCCACTAGAGGCCACGCCCCCTTAGTCCTAGCTATAAAAAACCCGCTGAACTACAAGCGAGTCAGATAACTTGGACCCTCCTGAGGCGCAGCCGGGAGTAGAAGAAGACAGAACTATTCACTGTTTTTAAAACTTAAAATACTGTATTTTTGTCACTTGGATTTTAACTCACTCACCCCCCCTGGGACACATCCTCTGTGTGCAGGCACCCTTCCACGCTGAAAACGAGCGCTGGGAAGGGCGAAATCGCCGCATTTCCCGCCTAATTATCTCCCCTCGCCCTGATTGGGCACGCCCACTAGAGGCCACGCCCCCTTAGTCCTAGCTATAAAAAACCCACCGAACTACAAGCGAGTTAGATAACTTGGACCCTCCTGAGGCGCAGCCGGGAGTAGAAGAAGACAGAACTATTCACTGTTTTTGAAACTTAAAATACTGTATTTTTGTCACTTGGATTTTAACTCACTCACCCCCCCTGGGACACATCCTCTGTGTGCAGGCACCCTTCCACGCTGAAAACGTGCGCTGGGAAGGGCGAAATCGCCGCATTTCCCGCCTAATTATCTCCCCTCGTCCTGATTGGGCACGCCCACTAGAGGCCACGCCCCCTTAGTCCTAGCTATAAAAAACCCGCTGAACTACAAGCGAGTCAGATAACTTGGACCCTCCTGAGGCGCAGCCGGGAGTAGAAGAAGACAGAACTATTCACTGTTTTTAAAACTTAAAATACTGTATTTTTGTCACTTGGATTTTAACTCACTCACCCCCCCTGGGACACATCCTCTGTGTGCAGGCACCCTTCCACGCTGAAAACGAGCGCTGGGAAGGGCGAAATCGCCGCATTTCCCGCCTAATTATCTCCCCTCGCCCTGATTGGGCACGCCCACTAGAGGCCACGCCTTCACCTATCTCCTTCTTCAAAACATGTGCATGTACCAGGAGCGCAGCGGACGAGCGCAGCGGGCGCGACGATTGCGCGCCGAAGGCAAGCTCGTCTGTGCTCGTCCGTGCCGAGACCGGGCCTAGGGCCACCCCCCCTATATCCCCGACTATAAAATTCAGACATTACAACTCGGAAACTCTCATGGGATTAAGACCCACCGGCAGAGATTGCCTTCAGCCCCAGTTTCATGCAGAAAACATCCCACATTCCTGCCCCTCCTGCCAATCAACCCTTAAACCTAAGCCGGCTCCAGACCATTCACATGAGTACCGCATGTTCTTGCTCAACTGCAGATCCCTGCCCAAACACAGGGCAGAGTTCGCATTATTGCTGGAAGAACGTATGCCAGACATTGTCTTCCTAACAGAAACATTGCAGGCCACAGATTCGGACCCCGCGGTAATCACTGCCCTCCCTCCCGGATTCCAAATCATTCGGCAGGACGGCCCTGAGGGCAGAGGAGGAGGTCTAGCTATTATCTATAAAGACCAATTCCTCTGTCGAGTAATTCTGGAGACCATCCCTGACTGCGAGAGCCTAGCCTTCTGCCTCGAACTCTCCCCTAACACCTGCTTCACAGGTACTCTAATTTACCGCCCTCCAGGCCCTCCCAAACAATTCCACAATCTTCTCGCTTCGATTGTGGCGGAACGCGTCAGCACTTCCTCGAACTTCACCCTGTTAGGGGATCTTAACTGACACTTTGACTCCACAACCGATCACATAGCCACTATGATGATAAATGACCTAGCAGCGCTGCAGCTAACCCAAATCGTTAGGTCCTCCACTCACGTCAAAGGCCATTTGCTGGACCCTGTGTTCAGCAATTGCGCAGATCTTACATCCAGCCTACCAATCCCCCTTCCATGGACTGACCATTTACTAGTCCCCTTCACCTGGACCACACTCAAACCTCCAACCATTAAACCCACAGTACGAATAGCCAGAGCCTGGTCCCGCCTTCCAGTTGACAAATGGATGAGCAAACTCGCTAGCAACCCTCCTCTCCATAATAAGGATCCACGCCTAGCTGACCAGTCCTATGAAGACTGGATCACCCAATCCCTTGACAACACTCTCCCCAAAAGAAAAACCACTCTAAAACGTTTCCACAAATCGGCACCATGGTATTCAGAGGCCCTTAGGGCAAAGAAACGCCTATGCAGGAAAGCTGAAAGGAAATGGCGTCTGGACTTCTCTCCAATAGGAAAAACCCAATACCGAACGCTACTTAAAGAGTACAAAGAAGAAATCAAAGCCACTCAAGCGGCATATTTTTCTAACAAAATCATGTCAGCCAAATCAGAGCCTAGGGAGATTTTCTTAATAGTAAAAAATCTCTCCAAGCTACCACCCAGCCCACCTGTAACCACATCCACAGAGCATTGCAACAATGTGGCAGCCTTTTTCCACCAAAAAATTGACAAAATCTACGCCTCCTTTCCCCCCCTGGCCACCTCCGTTCCAGCCTCGACTAACACAGTCTTGGCACACCCTACCTTACAGACTCCCACTACACTAGCTCACTTCCCCCCCCTAGATCTGGCATCTCTGGAAACTGTAGCCCGGAAAGTCAAATCTGGCTCCCCCAACGACCCAGCCCCACCAGACATTATAATGTCGGCATCTCAGGTCACCCTACCCATCATAATGGACCTCCTGAATGCCTCTATCTCCTCCGGCACGGTCCCACCTGGATGGAAACGGGCCATGGTTAAAGCACTGCTGAAGAAACCCAGTTTGGACCCATTAGACTTCAGCAACTATCGGCCAATCTCCCTGCTTCCCTGGCTGAGCAAGGTGTTGGAGAAATACATCAACAGCCTTCTGGTCACCTTCCTAGAAACCAACCAACTGCTAGACCCCACCCAGACAGGCTTCCGACCCAAGCACGGAACCGAGACCGCCCTCCTCAAGGTCACCGAGGAATCCAGAAAAATCGTGGACCAAGGAGGATCAGTGGCAGTGATCCTCCTTGACCTCAGCGCGGCCTTTGACACGGTCAGCCATGACATCCTGCTGAACCGTCTGTCTAATGTTGGCGTCAAGCACCAGGCTTGGCTATGGTTCGAGTCCTTCCTGAAAGACAGATCCTTTCAGGTTTTCGACAGTGAATCAGTATCTACCAGCAGACCTTTAAGGTGCGGGGTCCCACAAGGCTCCTCTTTAAGCCCGGCGCTATTTAACATTTATATGAGGCCACTGGCTGAGGTTGTTCGTCCATATGGAGTTAAGATCATCTCCTATGCGGACGACACCCAGCTGGTGGTCTCACTGGCACATGAGGCCAACATTCCCATGAGCGGGGGACTCTGTAAATGCCTTGAGGAAGTAAAGAGCTGGATGTCTTCCTCATCACTCAAGCTAAACGGGGACAAGACGGAGCTGATGCTTCTAGATCCCGCGAATCCTAGCTCCTTCAATTCCCTGTGGCCACCCTGTCTGGGCACCCCCCCAACACCCAAGGACAACATCAGGAGTCTTGGGGTGTGGCTCGATAAATCCCTGTCATTCGACACACAAGCTACCAAACTTTCCGCCACCTGTTTTGGCCTTCTTAAAATGCTCAAAAAAATTCTTCATCTTTTACCCATGGAGGCAAAACAAGTGACCATCCAGGGTCTGATCCAGTCCCGCCTGGACTTCAATAACGTCCTATACCTCGCTGCACCAGACTACACACTGCGTAGACTTCAAACAGTGCAGAACTGTGCAGCTCGGACACTGCTCCAGCTCCCACGCCGACAATCCGTCAGAGCTAGTCTGACCAGTCTACACTGGCTGCCAGTCCGCCAAAGAATCCACTTCAAAGCCTTGTGTATTGCCCACCTGGCTTTCTGGGACAAAGGCCCAATCATCACCCGCGACCTAATCTCTCACTACCATCCAAGCAGAAACCTACGGTCAAACCAGACTTTTCTGGCCACCGCACCCAGAATAAAAAGAGCCAGAGCAGGCGGTAGGACCTTCACCCATAACGCTTCCAAGCTATGGAACGCCCTTCCTCTTCATCTGAGAGCCAATTCTAATCTTACCTCATTCCGGAAACAGCTCAAGACTCTTCTTTTCAACTCCCCACAATAATTCTGGTAACTATCCCCGCCTCTGCCTATACACCTGTCGGTCCCTCAGCGCTTGGACGCCCCCGGGCATCAATCGCGCTTAATAAATCCACATACAAATACAAATACAGCAGTCCTTCGTAGCCGTCGGGACGCGGAGAACCTCGCAGAAAAGACTTTTGGACCACGTCGACATGCAGGGGTCGATGAAGTGGCGGCCTTCCTCCAGAATTTCCACACGAAGCTCCTCACGAACCTCTGGCTTGGACCGGTACCGCTGAAATCGCCCTACGTTGGGCGCCAACTGAAGTACTCGGAATTTTAAGCCCAGCGGTGCAGGGGAACACACCCTATGACTTCGGGTTCTTCCTGTTTCAGACCTACAGAAACACAGAGTCTTCTGGGTGAAGTCAAAGATCAGTTTATTGGCTGCAGACCAATTACAGGTATCCTAGAAGTACAACAGCGTGTATGTTCTCAGGAGACTGCTGAAAATCACAGAAACGGGCTTCTCCTTAAATACAAAATATCCTGCTTCAGGCACACATTCCTTGGTTTACGATATGGCCATTACATGTATACATTACAAATGAAAAGGCAGAGTCATGATGACCATCCCACATTCCAGTTAAGCCAGCCCGTAATTATTTACCCAGCAAGGCTCAGATCCCACATCAGATATCGATAGGCCCCAATAAACATGAGCATCTCCTGTTTGGAAAACAAGCCATAAAGCAGGAACAGTCAGGTGAGAAAGAGATTAGCTGGAGGCTCGTGTTTAATGTAAAGGCTTTATGGTGTGTCAAGCCCTGATGCTAATCACAGGTGGCCAGAGGACGGGGAACTCGTGAGACCGGACTGACCTGGGGCAGCGGAGCCAAGCTGCCCAGGTCACAGAAAAGTCAATGAAAGGCACATGTGCTCTAAAAGGCCCGTATTTGCTTTCATGCTATGTAGCCTATGTGAGGGCAACCATAAGATGGCCACCGCTCTAAAATGGAACCCACGTAGTGATGTATAATAGCGTATACACAGTGCATTCATAGCTAAAACGTTACACAAAGCACTTGTACATACCGCATTAACCATTCGCGGTTCACTAATACCGGGAAAGACAGGGGTAGGGCCCTGTCTCCTACGCGGTCCCAAATTCTAAAGTACGACACCTCTCTCCATCTCGCTTGCTGGGTGGCCCATGGCAGCTCCGACCTCTATGCCCTGGCCATACGGTGATTGGCCTCCCTGGCAATATCGACCTCTATAGCATTGCCTGTGCCCCCCCCCTTCCTTCGCAGCCTATGGAACACTGCCGACGGTGCCTTCTGTGGGAGCCAGCGCCCTATCACCCGGGGGCTTTGGGTGCCCTTGGTTGACCTCCAAGGTCCCCCCACCTGACTCGGCTAACTTATAGGGAGCCGGAGAGTGCTTGGCCTAGGGGGGAGATGACGCGCACTAAAACAGGGAAGGACTCAGCGGCACCGGACAACCCGGTCACTGCTCGCTGGAACAAACCTGGCCCTGCTGCTCCTGCTGCAATGGCGTCGTCGACTGGAAAAGATTTGGCACCAGTTACGCAGACTTTCATGGCCAATTTCATGCTGGAGCTCAAGTCCGAAATTGGCTCCTTGCGCTCAGAGGTCCATTCCTGTGTCCGGGAGCTCAGGAAGGAGGTCATTGACCTTGGAGAGAGAGTGGATGGCCTCGAAAAGACCGTGGACGCCCGAACGGAGGACCAGGAGCATCTCTGGCAGCGACTGGCCACCTTAGAAGAGCAGCATATTGACCTACAATTAAAACAGGAGGATTTGGAAAACCAGAGCCGCCGCAACAATCTCCGTATTCGGGGGATTCTGGTTGGAGCCGAGGGGTCAGACATCATGACATATGTTGCGCACTTACTGCATGAAATCTGGGGCGATGACGATGCGTCCCCAGCGGCCTTGGGCCGGGCATACCGAGTATCGGGCCCCTCCAGCCGATCGGGCCTTATCCCTGACATCCTGACCCGGGTTCACTTTTCTACTGAGAAGGAGGCAATTCTCAAAGCGGCATGCTCCAAACCGGAGCTTACTTAAAAAGGTGCCACCATACAGATTTTCCAAGATCTCGCTCCCACCATGCTGCGCAGACGCCGGGATTTCAAACCAGTAACAGATAAGCTGAGGAGTATGAACATTCAGTACCAGTGGGGTCACCCATTCGCGCTCATCTTTCAGTGGGAGTCTAAACGTCGGATGGTGCGATCCCTCCGGGAAGCGACACAACTTCTACATCTTTCCCTCACAGGCGGCCTGCAAGCCCAACACGTTCACGCCCGGGATCATTCAAAGCCGTTTTGGTCCAAAGTACGCCACCTCAGGAGAACCTTGCACTCAGGGGAGCAATCTGTCTCTCAAGCTAAACAGGACATCATCCAACACATCCACTCGATGGAAGAGGGCCGTTCTCCTTGCTAGCTCTCGCCCCTCCATGCCCTCAAAAAACAGCTACGTGCTTATGCCTGTTTCACTCTGATGCACCGTTCACACCTGACACCTGGAAATGATGGGTTGGTGCCCTGCTCCGCGAATGGCGATCACCCAGCGCCACACATTCCGGGCTGGTGGCGCAGTGTTGCCTTCCCTGCCGCCTCGCTCAGAGCTTGGAGGATCCCCCCCCTCCCGCTCCTGGAAGAGTGACTTCTCCGGGATGACCTGTGCCCTTGGGCCGCAATTATCCCTGGACTGGAACAGGACACTGTGGCCCCGTTGGCCAATGTTTCTATCCTTTCCTGTGGCGGGTGGGGGTGCCCCCCACCACAATCCCCCCCTCTCAGCGGGAACGACATCCCTCTCCCCTCCCCTCCTAATGCGACACCCTGCTCCTTACTATGGTGTAGCAGACTGCCCCAGACCCTGACACAATCATGGCTACTGTCCCTAGCCTGAAGATCCTGTCCCTCAATGTCAAGGGACTTGATTCCCCTAACAAACAACACCAGATATGGCGCTATCTCCTGCGGCAAAACCCGAACATCATCCTCCTGCAGGAGACTCACCTGATGAAGGTTGATATCCCTCGAATGGCTCACCCTCGCTATCCTCTTCAATTCTGGGCTACAGCCCCTCTAAAATGGCTGGAATGGCGATACTGGCATAAGACAAGGGGAATCCAAAGAATTTCGTAGTCAAGACGGTCGCTTTGTCAAGGTGGGGGTTAAGGTCAGACACCGTTCATTTACATTGTGTAATATTTATGCACCTAACCAGGCACAGGACTCATACCTCCGGGCACTCCTGCGGGATCATATACCGCAGGTGGATCCATCATTGATTATAGGGGGCCATTTTAACATGGTGTGGGACGCCGCAATGGACCGCAGTTACTCCTAATTTCATGGGGCGGGGGCTATGTCTTCGGCCCTCAAAAAGCACGTATCGGACCTTGGCCTATTAGATTCTTGGCGCTATCACTCCCCTGACGTACGCAACTACTCTTACTACTCACACGTGCATTGCTCATACGCGCGTATTGACCACATTTTTATCTCCCATGCCCTGATCGGCGAATCGCTCTTGGCCTCCATATCCGACATTTCTGTCTCAGATCATGCCCATCTTGAACTCCTCCTGAGGGATCCAGCTGCTTGTACCCCTCGGAACCCTCATTGGCGCCTGCCTCCGCATATCCTTCGGTACCCAGTGGATGTAGCGAGCCTGCGAGATGCCATTTAGTCTTATTTTGCAACTAACAACATCCCTTAAACCCCCTTCCCTATAGTGTGGAACGCATTCAAGGCCATGATCCGAGGCCACATCACATCTCTTGCAATTGCGCAAGCGCGAGAGGCGCGCCTTCTGGAAAACAATCTCTCTAGGGACATCAAGGCCCTTGAGAGACCGGATCAGGAACGCCCCTCACTCACACATTAAAGACAACTGGCAAATCTCCGAGGTCAACTGCGCTCCTTCTGAACTAATAAAGCTGAACGGGCTCTTTTAGCGCTATTTCGAAGGGGGCGACAAAGTGGGTTCGGTCCTGGCTAGGCGCCTCAGAGCAAGAGCTGCCAAAGCACACATAGCTAATGTCCAGAGTAGCGATGGCACGCGAGCTACTACTGAGGCAGCTAAACGCGACGCATTCTATACATATTACTCTGCACTCTACGCGGAGGACACACCACCTCCGGGCCGGGTGTAAGCCATTCTGGACAAATGCCCCTGGACGCCGATCAGTCAACACCACGCTCTGCAGCTGGAAGAACCACTTACCCAAGCGGAGCTTGCGAGCGCTGTGAAGGATCTTCCCGTAGGAAAATCACCGCGCCCGGACGGCCTTCCCCTGTCCTTCTATAAACTCTTTTGCCGCAGCTCCAGACACACTTACTTCGTCTTCTTAATTCCTTTACCGACACTGCTGGACCAGCCCCCTCTATGGGGCTGGCGGAGATTGTCCTCATTCCCAAACCGGGCAATGATCCCACTCTTTGTTCATCGTTCCGCCCCATAGCCCTTTTGAATACAGACCTTAAAGTATACACTAAAATATTGGCTAAGCGAATTGATCCTCTTCTACCTGGCCTTATCAAACCCGATCAGGTAGGCTTTATCTGGCATCGCCAGGGAGTGGATAATGTATGTCGTATTGCACATCTCGTAGGACAGGCCCATCATTGCAACATACCTGCATCTTTACTATTGCTCGACACGTTAAAAGCGTTCGACTGAGTGGATTGGACCTTCCTTCGAGCTGTACTACACAAAATCGGGCTGGGTCCGGTCATGATAGCCCGGATCATGGCCCCCTATCTCTCCCCGCAGGCTTGGGTACGGGTTAATCGGCAACTCACGGACCCCATCTCCATACACAGGCACGCGGCAGGGATGGCCTCTTTCCCCCCTGTTGTTTGCCCTCGTGGTGGAACCTCTGGCAGTGATGATCCGACAAGCATCCGACATCCATGGCATCCCCCTCGGAGGCCAACACCACAAAGTGGCTCTCTTTGCGGACGACCTGATCCTTACGCTTTCCCGTCCACAGATCTCTCTCCCGGCACTTCTTTCTTTGCTGCGGTCCTTTGAATTGGCATCTGGTCTCAAAATTAACCACGAGAAGTCTTGGACCCTGAACCTCACAATTCCAAGGGAGGAGATTCCTACTCTACAATCTCTTGTCCCTTATCAGTGTGCTACTAGCCCCATTCGCTACTTGGGACTCCAACTGACACCCTCGCTTGCCACGTGGTCCCAAACCAACTGGCGGGAATGCAGGAGGGCGGTTTTGGAGGACCTGCAAGTTTGGAAGCCTCTCACCCTCTCCTGGCTGGGCTGCCTGAACGCCATCAAAATGTTGGTGCTTCCAAAAATTTTATATTTCTTTCAATGTCTCCCCACCCCTGTCCCGCAGCACCAGATCCAAAGTCTTCAGCGCGAAATCACCAATTTTATCTGGGGCGGACGTAGACCGCGATTCTCCAACAGAATTCTTATGCTCCCACGGGACAGGGGTGGGCTTGCTTGTTCCAACTTACTAGAGTACTATTGGGCCTCCCACCTTCGCTTCATCTCTGAGTGGATGGCGAGGGAGAGCAAAAAGGTCTGGTTCTATATGGACAGGGCGGTAATTGGACGATCCATATGGGACCTCCCCTGGCTCTCCCGGATCTCAAGCTCCCGAAGTGCCTATACTGCTCTTCCTACCAGGATGGTACTGGACAGCTGGGACAAAGTGTCCGTCTCTAAGGGACTCACTACCTATCCTTCCCCCCATACTCCCATTGCTGGAAACTCGCTTTTACCGCAGACTGTTAACCCCCAGGTATTCACTGACTGGCTGGAGGGTGGGTGTAGAACAATCCGAGACCTGTTCCTAGGCGACACATTTAAGAACTTTGCTCACTAAAAGGAAGAGTTCCGACTAACTGAGGGACCCAGGCTGCAATACGTCCAGCTCCGTCACTGGGTATTTACGTCCTCTTTAACGCAGGCCGCCACTCAAGCGTTCACCCCTTTTGAGCGCTTAGTGCGCTCCTTTGACGATTCTAAGGGACTAATCTCCCGGACATACCAGGTTTTACAACATCCCCCACTTGTAACTCTTCATCCATATCAGCGTTGATGGCATTGACAGCTTCTTTAGAAATCGCCCCCGCCCAATGGAACCGCCTATCGTAGCATCTCTCAACGGGAAACTGCTTATAAGATTATGCACTGGTACTACACCCCCCTTCGCCTGCACGGGATGTTCCCTACTTCCTCTCCTTTGTGCTGGAGGTGCTCGAACTCCCCGGGTGATTTTGTTCATATTTTGTGGGCCTGTCCGCTCTTGGAAAGAGGTTCTTAGCTATATCAAGATGTTACTTGGCTTCCCCCTGCCTGAAACTCCCGTCTCAATACTTCTAGGCCTTAAACCTGACAATCTGCACGCACTTACCAGCAGTGATTGGCATATCGCACTCCACATGTTAAGCACCGCTAAACAACTCATTGCCTTGTACTGGAAAAAACGGAGGCCCCTCCCATTAACATCTGGTTCACGCGTTTGTGGCACACAGTGACTATGGAATTACTTACCGCCCACTTGCAGTCTCGCGACACTCACTTCACCAAAATATGGCAGCCACTGGTGACCTACCTTTGTAAAATGGAACATGCACGTCTCCTGCCCCCGAAGATTATCTGCATAACCAGTCCGGCCCTGTCCCTCGCCCACTACAGTGCGCCCCGAAGAGTGGTCCGACTACTCTACGCCTTTGCCCAACCCCCCTCCCCCACCCCACCATCCTACTCCTCTCCGATGTTCTTGCTGCTTACTACTCTGGGGTCACACAATCAATGCAGCTTCTTCTCCCTGTATCTTTCTGTTGGCCTTTAACCCCACTGCACTAGTTCTCTCTCTACTCGCTTCTTCTTCTTAAATTTTCCTGTCAGTTCATCTTTCCCTGTCTCTCTCTTCAGGGTTATTTCTTTCTTCTTACTTATGTTGACTTTGGGTCTACTTGTTCTTCCTGCCTAGAGGCTCCCTAACATTGAACTCCTAAGCAGTGCCTCTTATACTACGCGGCTGGCCCGTCATGGGTTGTAGGCGACTTGCTGTGTAACATCTGTATTGATAGAAATTACCTGCGCTTTCATTGGGTATTCTAAACTATGCGGCCGTCCCTACCAAGGGTTGTAGGTGACACGCTGTGTATACGGGGACCCTCTCTCTAGTTCTCTTTTGAAAATAAAAACAGATTTTGATCAAAAAGTTGCTATATTTTATCGGGACTGAGGAGTTGCTGTAAAGACTTCACACCAGCATCAAGAATATGGGTCCCAAGCTCATCCTACTATGTCTTCTGAAGAGGTTGGCCCCCTTCACTCAATCAAAAGCCTTTTCTGCATCGAAGGAGAGGGACACTCAGTCATCCTGGACATAACATGAGTACTATAGTAGATGTGCCAGAGTGCACATGTGGTTCCATGATGAACGGTTCTGAGGGAACCCTTCCTGGGTCCTGTGTACAAGCGAAGTGATGACCGTATGCAGTCTTACTGCTAGAATCTTAGCCAGGATTTGAACATCAGTATTGATAAGTGAAATGGATCTGTAATTTTCCCCACGTAGTAGATCCTTACCCGCTTTGGGAATTAAATCTATATATGCCTGTTAAATTCTGGTGGTAGCACTCCATTGTGCATGACGGATCAAAATAGTTTTCCCAGCAGTGGGACCACTCCGGGTGACATGAGCTTCTAAAATTCTGCCAGTAATTCAAAATCCCCTGTCGCCTTTCCAGTAGGGAGCAGTTTGATGGAAGCAACCACTTCCTCATCCAAAATTTCCTTTTCCAGGTCTGCTTTGCTCTCTGATGTTAAATTATGGATCGGGAGGCCCTAAAAGAATTGTGAGTCCGCCATCTGCAGGACAGTTAAATTATGGATCGGTAGGCCCTAAGAGAATTGTGAGTCCGCCATCTGCAGGACAGGTGCCTCCAAGTGACATAGACATTCATCGCAGTAGGCAAAGGCGTTAGTAATATCCGTGGGGTTATTGTACAAGACGCTATTGGTCTTTAGATGGCTGGAACGGAGGACTTGGCAGCTCTCTGTTTTAGCTGAAAAGCCAGAAGACTGCCAGCCTTAACACCATGTTTTTAATTGTGACCTGTTAGGCGATGAAGGGCCCTTTCTTCCTGAGCTGTCAATAGTGTGTTAAATTTGTTTTTTGTTTTGTAAATCCAAGCACGCAGTAGCACATCAGAGGGTGCATCTCTTTACTATTGGTGAGGGTAGCAATCCATTTCGTGAGGACAAGTTGTATTCTCGGACAGTGGGATCTAATAGTCTCCATTAGTCTGACAATACATGGTCTGAGAAAAGGTCATGAAGGAGCCATGTTGTTGTTATTACGACTATGCGGGCAGACAGATCTAAAATCATATCTCAGGTGAGATTTTAACCTTGCCATCAGTATGTTTGCAGTACCCAGTTCCACAAGTGCTCTGTTGAGACTGGTAAAGAATACCTCTTGTCCTTGTTCAGGGCATATGTCGAGCCACAAACGTAAGGGCCCCTTTTAATGGAAACATTTGCAAAAACATAACTTCTTCAGTATCACAGCACGTTCGCAGGATTTTGTGTTGAAGATTTTCGTGGAAAAAGGCTGGTTACCTCACGTTTCCTGTAGGGTAACTTGGAGGGCATTGTTGTCTTGAGGTGCATCATGGCCAGAGGCCGCCTCTACTGGCCCGACCTAGTCACTCTGTAACTTGTCAGCTTCTGCTTGCGAAATGTGAGTTTCCTGAATCAGAATCAGGTCAGGCCGTTTTGAGCCTAAGTATGTGAGGGCCTCCTTTCTCTTAACAGAGTTAAAATTGGGGGCACAGGTTAATAGAGGCTTTAGATTGTACATGTCTAGAGATCATCGGCAAGCAAAAACAAGGAAGATGTTGGCGTGAAAAGATCAACCCAGCAAATGGTTGACCACCTCTCATGAAGCAAGTAGTCGCACTCCAGTAACAATAAAGAAAACTGTCAATGACTAACGTTTGAGAAGAGGTGCTGGACAGCACCATAGGACTCTATTAGTAGATCCTTTATAAGGGGGCCAACTTCCAACAGCGTCCAGTTACTATTCCTGCTATTCCTGAGAATGTTAAAATGAAATCAGACATGTCACTAATCCAGAACATGCAAAGTATCTGGGACAAGCAGAATTAGGAGGTGTGGGTGGCTTGTTTAAACTTTAGGAGGCGATCTGGACTTATCTGTGTCCCACTGTGGTTGAGGGCTTTATGCTTTTTTCTTGGAACGGGTAGGCCATCCTGGCCAGTTTGTGGGCTGAGCCCTTAGCAGATACTGTTGGAGATGGGCTTACAAAGGAGACAGGATCCTGTTGCAAGGGCGTAGACTTCATTTGGGGGTTTTCGAGAGATTCCAGAAACACTTTAAGGTAGTGTGGGTGATAAAACATACACGTCTTAATGTGTCATCAGCATCACAGCTGGGTCAAGGAGCCGATAGCGCAGTACCTTCTGTTTGAGAGGGGCTGAAAAACAAGGAACATCTTACAGAGTATATATGTGTTTTATGAGAAGTTGGCTGAGAAGCAGAGTTTCCCTCCTTTGTAGTCATATCCATGCTTCCAAACTGTATGTAGTATCAAGCAGGCATGTTTATGGCACAGAAAGCTCATAACTACAGGCCAAGGAGTGTTCTCATTCAAGGTGATTCTGGGCCTCAGCCTATGGAATCACTGAAATTCAATGGGGCCAGGGAAGTCCACTCCTAGTAGTTTCAGCAACAAGTATGGCAAGACAGACATTACATTTTCCTCCTTATCAGTCTCTGGTAAACTGTACAGGCGTATGGTGTCACTTCTGCTAGTCTTCATGTTCAATTAATTTCTGTTTAAGAGTCCAAATACCTGCCCCCCAATCTTTGGCCTCCTCTACGTTAGTTTCCAGATCACATAGCTAGACATCAGTAGAAGCCAGATGCTGCAGTACGTACACATTTCAGTTTACATGGATTTCAGTTCACGCATAGCCTCTGTTGATGCCAATTCAACCATTGCAATTGATGTTTTAATGCCTTGCAACTGCGTGTGTAAAGTGGTCGAGGCCATTTCT
The DNA here is from genome assembly GCF_964204655.1 of Triturus cristatus. Classification (NCBI taxonomy): domain Eukaryota; kingdom Metazoa; phylum Chordata; class Amphibia; order Caudata; family Salamandridae; genus Triturus; species Triturus cristatus. Next base: position 730,510,267 of record NC_140580.1, read on the forward strand.
TGCTCCTAGGACTTATTTTGCTTTTTTGCCCCTATCTTTTATATATTTTATATATGATTAAGGCTTCTGAAAAGTGTAGTTGTCTGTAGGCTTTCGTCCCAGACATGGATGCAAGCCAGGAGGGGGATAGACCCGTAAATCCAACAAGGAAGTAATAGGGCATAGTTGCAATGAGCAGGCATAGTTTTAACACCCAAAGCAATGGCACTAGGATTGCGAATGGATTGAAAGTAGCCCTCCATATAAATGCGACCATCTTGAGGCTAAGCAGCCAACCAAGAGCGAGTAAAGAAAGCCCAGTGGTGCAGCTGCAAACAATCAGGAGGTCCAGAAGGCAAGAACAGTTCATAGGGAAAGTCTACATGTAGGTTTGAGAAAATGGAGACCTGCGATTTTAGTTGCCAGGTGGTACAGCAGATCATAGTATACAAAGCAAACAATTACAAGGAAAGTCACTGTCTGATTTTGGTGTAGCGTAGCCAGCAGGAAAGAGACCCTGATCCAAGATGGCCACCACAATCAAAAATGGAAGAGGCAATGGGCCGAGAATGGGCCGGCTCGTCATCCACAGCATTCTCAGTCAGCAAGCAGATAAGACTTACAGTAGAAGGAGTCGCTTACCATAGCCCAGGGGCACCACTCTAGCCAGTCACTCCATGGATACCTGGTTAAGCTAGTTGAAGTTGCCAGGGTGGCTTGCCGGTGTGACATTCGCATGACAGCACTAGCATCACTGAAAATTCAGTGAGTGTTTAGCATGGCCCTCTTCCAGTCGGTAGATATTGTGAGATGCAATTATGTCTCCTGCAGTGGTGGGTCAGCTGTATCCTTTTTTTTCAAACACATTTTCATTGGCATTTAGTTCAACATCAGTCGGACATACCAGCTCATAAAATTGCATGAGATACAGTTTAAAGTACAGCTTAGCATTACAATAAACGGGTACGCCTAGGCCACATCCCATATCACTAATCTTATCCCAACCACTGGTAACCTGACAGGAAATATGAGCTCGGGAGTCTGTGCTTGTGGTGACTCCTATAAAATTGTGGCAACCCAACGGACTGCTTAGTACTTATATAATTTAATCTTTAGATAATATGCAACCTGATATGGAAAGGGGCCTTTAGGGAAATGTCACTCAGTTGATGTAGAAGAAAAAACAACTATTAACCAACTTACTGTGTAGGGGGGTCTAAGTTACGCCATAGCAAGTGTGGTGTACGGGGGGGGGCGGTCAGGGGATCTCTGTCAACTTAGCCGCTGGCTACTGTGCCATCTATTCCATATCCCAGACAGGCTGGAGGGATGTTCTCTATGGAGGCATCACCCAATCTCCATTTGGTTGCCTAGGCGCTACGATGTTCCAGTCCAGCATTCTCCCTATTCCCCAGGTCCACCATCTCTCCTATTAGTGTCCCCAACTACTTGGGTGTGCTCCCCATCAGACTGGGTACTGTCACCACTCCCCTCTGCCCCACTACGATCCCGTTCACGATGCTCCCAGGCCTGAAGGACCTCCCTCCAGAGCTCCGCCATAGGGCTCAGGCCCTGCAATTCTTCTCTAGCCAGGGCCCTTCCATCATCCCCCGCCCAGTGGGTCATATCTCGTTTCCGGGCCCCAATCGTGGGCCCACCAACAGATTACCAGGCCATTTGCTATCCTCCTCCTAGCCAGGACTAAGGCAAGATCCAAAAATCAATTTCACACCTTCTGTTTGGGTGGTCAGGGAAAAGCCTCAGCAGACAAACCATGGAATTGAACGTACCCCCTCCTGCCGCCCGACAAACGTCAGTACTTTGTCTCAGAACTGGTGTAGTGTGGCACAACCCCAGGTCATGTGTATAAAATCAGCTTCGCTATAATGACACTTCTGGCAATTACGTATTCCACCTACATAGGCGACTCAGAGACTATGTGGTGTCATGTAGATCATATGTATATAATTAAACTGCCTGTAATTCATCTTGGTGTTGCGGGAAACCTTTTTAGGGTATGCTAAAATTCTGCTCCATTCCAGATCTGAAAGTTCCCTGTCTAATACTGTCTCTCATTGACCCCGTAGTTTTAGTAATGGGGTACGGGACATCTCCGACAGTGAGGTGTTAAACTATTTCACCTGATGTTTTGCAGCGCCCAAGGTAAGTAGAGAGTGCTGTACCACATATGTCGTGGGTTCCTCAAGACCTCTACTCCACAACTCCTTGAATGTCTGTGCCAAAGCCTCATACCATAGGAACTGAGCAAGTTGAAGGCAAAAGCCCTTGACCAGATCCTGAAAGGGGGCAAGAACGGAATGCTGATAGCAGTCCCCTACTGTCTCCAGCTCAATTTCAGTCCAAGCTGTCATTTGTTCAAGTGTGAATACCGTTCTTGGGTTGCCTTGCGGTAGGCCAGTTGGAGCAAGGACCAATGCTTACAAAGGAACCTCCGCCACTTCAGCCACGCTGCGTTTCCAACACTGCAAGGCCGTGGTCTGCAACAGGGATTGATGAGGGATTACTACTGCTGGATCAAGCCGTTTTGCTAGCAATAATGCGGTGCGAGCTCCAGAATCCATCCCCTTTGGGCCCATTCCTTTCAGCCACTGTAACTGAGAGGGCAGGAAGTAGAATTCCCAGTTTGGCACCCCAAACCACCCTCCGCCATGGGGCGCTGCAGCGTTGCTAAGGAATCCCTCCTTCGCCCCCTCTCACATGGTGGATCCCACAACAGGGAGTCCAATTGCTGGAACTACCTTGCAGGTACCGTAGATGGAAGATTAATAAAACAAATGTAGCAAGCGCGGCAGCATGACCATCTTAAATGGGGAACTCGGGGCAATATCAGGAGTCACAAAGAACACCAGAAAGGGACACATGATCTAAGAGCCCTCCCAAGATTCCCTTTTCTCAGGTCCTCAAGGGAGTGGAAGATGTGGATCCCTAAATATCTAAAGATGGAAGGAGCCCAGTTAAGATCTACTCTACAGGGAGGTTCAGGGGGCGGGGCAGTGCCACAGTCATGGGAAACAGATAATTCTTGCTTCTGTTACACCTCAAGCCAACTAGGAGCTCAGACCTTCCCAAGAGGTCCAGTGCCACTGCAGAGCCCACCACAGCATCACTGAGATAGATCAGGAGATCATCTGCATATGGGGAGATGATATGGTTATGTCCTCCCACAGTCAGGCTCACCCCTTCACCTCCCTGTCGGAACAGCACGGCCAGGGGTTTAATCGCCAAAGTGAACAAGAGGTGCGATAATTGACATTCCTGTCGGGTGTCACAAAATATACCATATTGTGCGGACACTGTTTTGCCTGTCTTGAACCGTGCTGTGACATGTTCATAAAGCACCTTCACCCAACCATCTCCAAGACCCATCCGCCCCATGTTCTCAAACAGGTAATCCCACTGCACTGTGTCAAAGGCCTTTTCCAGCTCTATCGATAAGAGGACTGTTTGCGGGAAGTGCCTTACTCCAGGATGATACAGCACGGAGTACAATCTGCACAGGATAAATGAGGTATTCCAGGACAGAATAAAACCATTCTGATCAGCATGAATTCGGGTAGTCATGAATGGGAGCAAACGGAGCACCAGGATCTTACCATGTATTTTTAAATCCATGTTGAGCATAGAGAGTGGTCAGAAGTCAGTAATGCGTGCCCCAGCAGTAGTCGTCTTGGGGAACGGAATCACTAGTGCATACCATGTAGACTCGGGGAGCTTCCCAAGTCTCAACAATTCTGCATATAGGGTCTCGAGGTGGGGAGCCAGTTTCGAGGCATACACTAAAGTAATACACAGTAAAATTCTGCACGGAGACCGTCCGGGCCCGGGGTTTTACCTGTGGCCATACTCTTAATAGACACACAAATCTTCTGTGCCGTCACTGGGCCACCAAGCATCTCCTTCACCCGATGGTCAAATGTCTGAAGTCGTAACACAGTCAAAAATCTCCCTGCCCCACCTGAGAGACCAGGGGAGGTGCACTATACAGGGCTTCATAATAGTCATGGCACAAAGCATCAATCGCCTCTGGATATTGGACAGACTCTCCAGAACTAGTTAAAAAATGCGTGATCGGAGATCCGCGGGTCACTGGCCTAACCAGCCACGCCGTAATCGTCCGGGTCTCCCTTCCTCCTCCTGTACCTTGGTAAGATACCCTCTATAATCATGACACCTTAGCGATTCGAGAGCCTGATGATAAAGTGCACATTTTCCCGTAGAGTTTCCGAGGTGGGGAGCCAGTTTCGAGGCATACACTAAAGTAATACACAGTAAAATTCTGCACGGAGACCGTCCGGGCCCGGGGTTTTACCTGTGGCAATACTCTTAATAGCTACACAAATCTCCTGTGCCGTCACTGGGCCACCAAGCATCTCCTTCACCCGATGGTCATATGTCTGAAGCTGTAATGCAGTCGAAAATCTCTCTGCCCCACCTGAGAGACCAGGGGAGGTGCACTATACAGGGCTTCATAATAGTCATGGCACAAAGCATTAATCGCCTCTGAATATTGGACAGACTCTCCAGAACTAGTTAAACGTGATCGGAGATCTGTGGGTCACTGGCCTAACCAGCCACGCCAGTAATCGTCCGGGTCTCCCTTCCTCCTCCTGTACCTTGGTAAGATACCCTCTATAATCATGACGCCTTAGCGATTCGAGAGCCTGATGATAAAGTGCACATTTTCCCATAGAGTTTCCAAGTCATTGATTCCTGTTCCCTGTACATTGTCCAACCCGAGTAGTCTGTCCTCTAGCTCCCCCAGCTCCCGGTGCAGTTCACTTTGCACCCCTATCGACTGTCCCAAGCGATGCCCCGTTTTATAACCTTAAACGCCTCCCATTCCACCAGCGCTGTGGCGCCGCTTGCGCATTTTTGGAAAAGTAGGTATCAATGGCGGCACCCATGGTTTACTTAAAACAAATATCCTCCAACATCAGCGGGTTGTGTCACCACAGTGGGATCAAAGGGCGTTTCCCTAAAGGCTGAAAATTCAACTGCAAACGACTATGGTCTGAGAATGTGTCCCCCAGGTATTCCTTGTGGGTGATGGAATGGCCAAGGCCAAGGGTGCATAAAAAGGCATCAAGCCTCGTGTGTAAATGATGCATGGACGAGTAATATGAGTAATCTCTATCTCCCATGTGCTGTGTTCTCCAGATGTCCTTCAGCCCCCAGTGCCCCGTCCAATCCCAGAACCCTGTTGCTGTGCGGTGGGCCTGAGCCCCTGGTAGTGGTGGGTTGTGAACGATATAGTGTGGTATCAGTCACGCAATTAAAGTTGCCCCCCAGGATCATATCTGCCATTGTTGCTTCAGCCATAAGGGCTGTGAGACCCTAGAGGAAGGGCACCTGATCCTGATTTGGGGCGCATGCTCTACTCAATGTATTATCACGCCCGAGCAGTCTCCCCTTCAGCAAGACATATCTACCCTCCGTTTCTACCAGTGTATGCAAGGGTTCAAAGGTTACCCCCACCCTCAACCAAATTAACACACCCATAGCATACGCAGAGAAGGATTGCACAGATACCTCACCCCCCCCCCCCATCTTCTGCGCAATTTCTCCACTTCGCTTTGTATACGATGTGTCACTTGCAGCATGGCTATCTGCACTCCCCGCCTTCATAGATATCTCTGCATACTCTGCCTCTTGGTCTTTGAACCCATTCCTCTAATATTCCATGTCAGGGGCTTCAATGTGTAATGTGTGGATGCCATTGTTGAGAACTCATCCCAATACAACACCACTCACCCCCTCTCTCCCACCTCGTTCCCAAGGAATAGATCTAGGAGCACCCCTGTAATCAAAACAGAGCGAATCATTACAAAAACACCCGCAAACAGGAACTCTCCTTCCCCAACGACCAGCCAACCAAACTGCAAGCAAACCATCAGTCTCAGGAGAAGACCCCAACCATTCATAGGTGCGGTCTTCCAAGAGGGGGTGGGCCACAGCCTATGGACAACAATCATCGGGTCAGCCTGCGCCGGCTCAACCATCAATAACTTCCAGCCTGTCTTAAGTCTTACATCAGCAGAGCGTTCCAAATCGCATTTGGTGTTATGTAACCCGTAGGCTACACTGCCGCCGTTCAGTCCAGTGGCTGCCGCAGCATCTCATCCTTCAGTGGGTAGAGCAGGGATTTATGCCAGTTTGTGAGATATCACGAGTATTTCCCAGAAGTAATGTTCTGCATCAGCCGAGCTAGTCACATACAGCAGCACGTCATCTGCGTATATTTTGTCCTCTCATTGCATACCCCTCATGATGGATCCACGTCTCTAAACGGCTCAAGCACCAAGGCTAAAATTTGTGGGGATAGTGTGCAGACCTATCTGTTAGAGACATCTAGCTGAAGATTACTTCTGTGCAGTTGTGACCTCTGCGTCACCTATATAGACACCACCTTGACGTGCTGACGTCAGTTCTTTTCTTTCCGTGCCTGCCAATGCAGATCCGTGGAGAGTGCTACCCTATGTCACTTTTTGACAGGCGTTTTTAGATGTTTTATCGACCCCTTTTTTAGGTGTAGGTTTTTTCCTCATGTCAAAGAAGACCTCTGGTTTCAATCCGTGCGGCGCGTGTCACAGAGCTATGTCGGTGACAGACCCACACCTGGTTTGTCTCTGGTGTCTGGAGCATGACCATGACTTAACGTCGTGCTCCAACTGCCGTACCATGGCCCCAAAAGGTTTGAGGGAGCAGTACATATAGATGCTTGCGGCTCGGCGTTCTCCCAGAAGGTTTCGTTCTAGGTCCCTGTCGAGAGGAAGATCTGGGAACCTCTTCAGGAGTCCCAAAGTTTCGTCCTCCTACTCGAAGTTGTCGATTCGGTTAGTTAAGAAGCACACGAAACATAAGAAGTGAAAGCGTGCTTCAACCTCTCCCTGTCTGTCGGCCAACATGATGGAGTAGTCTCGACACTCTAGGCCTCATTCCTCGAAACCTGCACCTCGGTCGGGTCCTCGCTTCCCAGCCTTCCCTGGAGCCGGCTCAACCCCTGCTCAGCTCAGAGAATTTTATGACGCCATGTGCCTCATATATGGGTGGCCTGACTCTTTCAGCATGCCTTCAGGCCCTGAAGGCTCAGAGTGGGCTCAATTGGGTTCTACGCCGGAGCTCCAGCGCTAATGACCCCATGGATTCGCCGATGGATCTAGACCGATGCCGGTCGTACCACTTGAACCTTCCCTGGTCCCAATGCTGAGACTCCCGACGCCACCGACGGTGCCAGTTCCATTCTTATACCCGACGACCAGGAGCCGAATCGGCACCTTCCGACCGCCCAACAGAACCCTTAGGTTCCAGGTCCCTTCCTCAGCCCTATTCTGAAGGGCTAAGAATGGATGAAGTTTGGGAGGGGTCACCGGACCCTCTGTAAGACCAGTCTTATTAAGAAATGGATGGTATGAGGAATTGGGTGATGACTTGATACCTCTCGAGATTCTACCCCGTTTTCTTCCCCTACCATGGCTACAGAGGAGGGGGCATCATACCCTATGGTGAGCGAAGGGCAGCTGATGTCTGGGCCCTCAGCTCACTTTGGTGGCAGTCATGTCGAACATCTTTATGGAGGTCCTGCATCCTGGTGTCTCCTCCTCTGAACCATTGCTGCTTTTCAGCAAGGCTTTAGCTGATGTCCTACTTGGGACTTGGTTCAAGCCCAGCACTGTAGCTCCTGTGAATAGGACAATTGCCCACTACCATCGCCCTGCACCGAGTGACGCAAAATTCCTCACAATCCACCCTACCCCACAGGGCTTGGTGGTCCAAGCCTCTGCCTCCCAAAGCGCGTTCTCTTCCACTCCCCAACATAGGGCATCCAAGAGGCTGGATAGTTAGGGTAAGAACATGTTTTCTTCTGCCAGCCTTACACTGCAGTCAGAGAACACCACATGCTTATTGGGCAATTATTCCCACACTTTGTGGAAAATGGTTGTGCAACTGCTGCCACAGGTCCCGGATGTGCCCGGGCCATCCTCTCTTAAGCAGTATCAGATGGGAGAGATGCTGCAGTTAGCCATTTGTTTTGGTCTCAACACAACCGACTTGCTGGGCAGATTGATTTAATCGATGGTGGCTGTTCATCTCCACGCCTGGTTGAGGACTTCTGCTTTTCATGGGCTGTCCAGGCCTCTCTCATTTACATGCCCTTTGATGACCTCCATCTCTTTGGATACAAGGCAGACATGGGGTGGAGCGCTTTAAGGACTCGCAGGCTACAGCCAAGTCCTTGGGCCTCTCATTGACCACTTGTCCCCAGTCTGCCTTTCGACCCTTTTGTGGCTACAGAAGGGGCTTTCAGCCATGCATGCCATCCCCCAGCCACAAGACTAACAACCCCTAAGCGACCGTGTGCGCTGCTCGTTCCGACCCTATGAGTCGGTCGGCCAAAGGTTGGGTCAGCCCGTTCCCTCCTCCTTCCCTTGAATTCTCAGTCTGGCCCTTCATGATCATTGGTGGCCAGTTGGTGACAGGATTAACCATCACCTTAACTATTGGCAGAATATCACCTTGGGCAGGTGGATCCTCCAGATAGTCCAAAAGGGCTACTCCCTCCCTTTCGAAACTACCACTCCCTCAATGCCTCTAAATTACGACCAGCTGACGGAGGATCCCCTGACTTTGCTTCAGGAGGATGTCATGACTCTCTTGGCCAAGGGAGACATAGAGAAGGTTCCTGCACAAGAAGTAGGCTTTGGTTGTTATTGCCACTACTTTCTGGTCGCGAAAAAGCAAAAGTGTGTGCGTCCTATCCTAGATCTGCGAGCCTTCAACTACTTCCTCAAAAAGGAAAAGTTCAAGATGCTCAGTCTAGCTCAGGTCTTGTCAGCCCAGGACCCAGGAGACTGGATGGTAGCATTGGGCTTGCAGGACGCCTATTTTCACATTCCTGTCCTGTCTGCTCATCAGCGCTACCTGCTGTTTACGGTAGGCCACGAGCACTTTCAGTTCACTGTGCTCCCCTTTGGCATTACCAGCTCCCCTCTGGTTTTCACCAAGGTGATGGCGATGGTCGCAGCTCATCAGTAGGAGATATACCAACGTGTTAGTGAGTGTTGTTCAATAAATAGGCATTTTTATATAAACACTGTGTGGTTCTTTTTAGTTTAACCTACACTACATGATTAAACTGTTAAAACAAGCTGTTTAACCCCCTTCAAGATAAGCCTGAAGGCTGCTCCCTACAGCTACCACATTGAGAGCATCTTATGAGTATCCAAGACCACTAGAATCACCATAAGAGTTGCCTAGATTAATGCAAGGTGCATCACTTAAATAAGTGTACACCATATACTAAGCCTGCCTCCTACATTGTCCAAGATGCAACCCCCTGCAGGTTTGCCTACTTATTGCATCAGAGCCAAGGCTGCGACCATTGCGTTAGCACACAGAGTTCTTGTCCTGGACATCAGCCAGGTAGCAATGTAGGCATCTCTGCATTCCTTTACCAAGCACTACTGCATGGACAGTCAGGTCCATTGAGACGGGTGTTTTGTTTGTTCTGTCCTGCTGCATTTTTTTGTGTGAAATTGTTTCACAGACCCTGCTACTTGAAAGTTTTTCTTAGCTGTCTATCCTAAGGTAAGGAATCTGTGGCTAGAGGTCTATCAGAGGAACAAGTTCCTTACCTTTGATAATGCCTTATCAGCTAAAGACTCTATCTAGCTGCAGATTCCTTACCAACCCACCCATCCTCCCCGCTCTGCGAACAGATTTACAGATTTATGGCTTTTCTCCCTTTCAGGGCCCTTGTTTTCACACACCAGTGGCCAGTACTATTCATGGCTCCGCACTTGTGGCGTGGAAACTTGCAGAAAGAAACTGACTACAGCACATTTGCACAGTGCTTAAATAGGCACTGTCCACGTCACTTCCAGTGCAGGCGACACTGAAGACAACATGCGTAGCCAAATGGCGCCGCCTACCAATGCGCAGGGGTACTACTCATGATTTTCTTTTTATATCCAGTCTGATGCCCAAGGAAAATTCTAAGGTAAGGAATCTGTGCGTCAATAGAGGCTCTACCAGATAAGGTGTTACCGTAACTTGGTCCTTGCTTCAAATGTTCTGCAAAAAATTAATCTTTAATAGAGTTGTGACAGTGCAATCTTTTATCCTTTTTATATCTCTTTTTCAGCACTGGATCTTTCATAGAATCACAAGCCTCAGTATTCCCCTTGGTCAGGTTAGGAATCCTCAGAAAAATGTATGTTAAGAAGCAGCGTACCAGCTACACTCATTAACACGGAAAAGAGACATAGATACTAATAAGGTGGAGAGACGATGACCCCTATCTCTCCTTAGAGGCTCTAACTGCCAGCAGTTGTCCACAGATAGTGCATCTCAGAATTATTCTCTGTTGCCTTTCTGAGATTTTCCAAAGAAAAGCAGAAAAGCTATCACTCTTCAAGAAATGTGCTACTTATACTAGGAAACAAGTCAATTTTAAAGACAGACGTGCAGTGGTACTTTAACAGATAGTGGTGTCAGATGGTATACCGCCTCTACTCCAAAACAGAATTTCATTCTAGACAGAATACATTATCCAAATTACCCCATTATCCAAATTTGAATATTATTTTCCAGTTAATTTTTGTAGTGAAGAATTTGGAGGTAGCCTCTACAGACGCCATCATGCCTTTCAAATCTAAGGACTTTAGCCTCGTATTACCTTCTGATTATTTGACCAATGTCTAGGGGCTCTCTCCACTCTTTTAACTGATCCCACTTTTTATGTTCTGCATTTCTCTTGTCTCTGTGTTCTTTCTCTTCTGGTTTTGTTTTTATGATTCCTCTTTGGCTTCTCCATGGCTCTATAGTAGGTGATTGCAGTAAACCATCTTGGGGAGGTGTCATATTTCCATTTCTGTTATGCGCTCTAAGGCAGACTATAAAGACTGGTAGCTGTGGAATTGAATGGAGAGCGGCTCATAGGAAAGCTCATACCCTACTCTCTTTAATTGTATCAAGTGATAGAAGCCAAACCCCACCCTCCTATGCACTGTTACACTTATTGAGACATTTGTACCTAATCCCCTTCTTTTAGATCTGTGCATACCTACCAATTTTTGCTTTGTGTAAATTCTATCTGCCTTCTTAAAAAACATTGGTTTGAGCTTGCTCTACTCCCACCTCTAGGCATTGTCTTGCCTTGGGTTCTTATTTAGTGTTTGACAGATAGGATACTCTGTCACAAAAATGGTGGATGTGCCATCCACTGTATAGAAAGGCAAACTGGATATCCTCCTTTGATGGAATATTCCATTCAACAAACTCTCAATAAGGTCCCTAATGTATTTTGTGACTCAGTGAAATATCTTTCAATTATACAGCTGCCAGTGCAGATATTAGTTAAATGTTCTGTTAAAACATTATTTCGCTGACTTAAAAATGTTAAGAATGTATGTTTTTAAAGATAAGTTGTCTCCCTCTTTAGTGTTGTAAAGCTTCTTCTTTGTTGTTTTTTTATTACATTTGGATACCTTTGTATTTTATCCAGCTATGTGTCTTTTTTCTTACATTTTAAAAAGAAAATGTAAATTTGTAAAAATGTCTTGTTCTTAATGTACTATTAAAAATAAATTGATGTTGAGTCAATGGAGTGTTACAGAATGTCTTGAAGGCACATATATTTCAGGAAGGCGAAGCCTCCTTGACTAGGTACAAATGGTATTTAATGCTGAAGTGTAAGCACATAAATCTCACAGACATGATAGTGGAATCGAGGATTGCGGCGATATCCAGCTCTTCCTATTTCACCCAAACCCTCTGTTCTTTCTTCCTAATTCTATAGGTCCCAGTGGTATTTAACCAACATAGCGTGGCAGAGCCAAGACTCCGCACTGAAGTGAAGCCAACCTCATCATTGGATTATGCATGGGATGAGCCCACGCTGCCACCCTTCATTTCTGTAACGGTGAAGGGGGCAGGCTCTTCAGAAATCGTCTGCAATATGAATAATTTTCAAGACAGTCGACAGTTGTATTATGAAAATTTTATTTACATTGCTGCCACTTACACGTTTTCTGGGTATGTTTTTCAATCTTTTGCTAGAGGTTATGCTTTAGAGTTTAGTAATTGTAAAGTGAATAATTTCTCTTCAGAGTAGATACTGGTCAGACATTTTCGGGTCTGGCATAGGAGTTTTTCAGTTGCCATGCACTCAGCTAACCTGTCTTGCTACTTGGCTTTTTATGTGAAACTTGGGGATACAAACATTGTTTGTTCCATGATGCCTTAGGTATGCTGAGGTGTTTGAATCCAAAATGCACAGAAAGCTGATAGCTGATATCAAAGGTCAGGCAGTTTAATTTTGTTTGGCTTTTTTCTATTTTTATTCTCACCATGAGTAAAAGACCTTCAAGTATCTATTGGTGCAGACAATGTGCTATTGTACTTACATACAAGACTGTAGCTTTATGGTGCTTGGCTAGTCCGTATGACAGCCTTAAGCATGCTGCTTGTCTCAGATTGACCTTTAAGTAAAGGTCTGATAACCTAGGTACAGAAAATTGAGGTCATGTGTGACTTTGGTGATTGGCATGTTCACTTTGTTGAGTTAAAACAAAATCGTATTTTTGATGAATCGTAGTGGCAGCTGATTGGTTAAAGTGATGAGATTCTTGACAATTTGCAGGATCTGCAAAATCCAGGCCTTCCATTACTGCACCATAGTTTCTGGTAGACGTGGTTGTGCCTACCATGGTGTCAGCTCATGTTGGAATTCAATCCACCAAGTACTCGTTATGTTTGCATGAATTTTTCTACCTTCTAAAGATGTTTCTAAAAATCCCAAGTCCGGCATTTTGTGAAAAAAGTATATGTGTCTTTCATTTCAAGTACATTGGTTGTGGTGGGTGATCCTTGTTCTATTTCAGATCATCCATTGTCCAACTCTCTGGCAGTGGCTGAAGACAGTTTCAAAAAGCCTAAAGCTTTTCTGACCTTGCCTCCAGATAGGGTGTTTGTGAGATTGAATGCTGTGGTGAAAAAGGTTCATTTGTTTAGTTTTCAAACATTGGACCTTTCATACATTCACATGCTCTAATTCATTCCCCAGTGGTTGGGAACCTGGGTAAACAATGTTAGCATGGCCCTATAACCTCACACTCATTAACATTGGACATCACCCAAAACGTTTTGTACTCTATTCCCCTTGTTATAAATGACCCACACTCCAGCCAATCAGCGACCCAGACCCTCAAGTACCATTCTGCGAGAGGCTTCCAACCGCCAGATTTTCTGCCGTATGGTCAAGTGAGAAATCCTTAAGAGATTGCTCGCACTTTCTTTCAGGAGAAAATCAAAGATTTAAGCTACTCTTAACCTGCTCCCGCTTATCTGACAAGGAAGTAACCAAGGCTGGGGAATTTTCTAAGTTAAGGAATCTGTGACTAGATAGAGTCTCTACCAGATGAAGCGTCACCAAAGGTCAGTAACTTGTTCTTCATCTTTTCATGGCTGGCGTTCCTTGCAAAAAAATACCTTCAAGACTTACACATCTTGTGGGAAGACAAATATTTAAACCTTCTCACCGCAGGACTTTCAAAGATCGAGAAAGGTGACTAGCATATGCTATTTATGAGGAAAAAACTGAAGCTTCCACCTCAGATACCCATGGTAAGGCAACATAATTGACACGAGAAGCCACAACCAAAGGCTTCCAAGCAGGTTATTGGACCTTCTGATCCTGCCCATAAAAGTCAGACATCTGGTCAGCCTATGCCTTATACCTCTAAGAAAGATGGCACTAAAAATAGCTCTTAGTAAACTAGAGAAACTTAGTCGCAGGAGATTATCTTTCTTGCCACAATGAATAAAGATACTTCACAGACATCCTATGCTGGCATGGGATTGTCCTTCTCGGAGAGATGCCCTCAGTTGATGACTGCATTATCAAAGTCGATGATACAGCCATCAATTACCTCCTCGTTGATGAAGTTATCACATGCTTCATCAATTAAGCACTCCTCATCGAAGAAGACACCGTCGATGACGGATCCACCTTCTTTCACAAGACCATTGACGATTGAAGCATTGTGGAATACAGAACCATTTAGAAAGGCACCATCCAGAATTAAACTATTGTTGATGACTGAATCGTCGGCATAGACATTGTCAACGATAAGAATATCATCAACGACAAAATGATCTTTGTCCACATCTATTAGACAACACCCGTCAACATATGCAACCTCCAGCATTATGCCAGAGGTTTCTTTGGACTCTGCGGCATCAGCATTCTCACCTTTGCCCATCATTTTACCATTACAATCACTACTGGTATTGCCGATGCCATCGTAGACCCTAAAGAATTTACTTCAGTACTCTGTCGGTCCAGAACGGGATTTGGAACAAATTGAGACCTTCTTCAGTTTTGAAAGTAGGAGGCTGGCTCAGTATATAGTGTCCACCTATGGTGAAGCACTGTGCACTGATTCCAATCAATAACCAGAGCTCTCAAGGGGTAGCAGTGGAGAGCAGCTAAGGCTTATTCAGGAGGGTGTAAAGCAATTTAATTTACCACTATAGCCAGTCAGTAAGCTTTTCACACAAGAAAAGGACCACACCAGGTCAGTATAACATTTTTAATTTCACAGGCGTCAGGCTAGATCCGGAAACTTTTGCAGAGCAATACCCCTTGCTCCATGCCGTCACCGTCGGGTGTCTCCATTCGGCTCCGTGTGACGGTTTAGGCATCGTTAGCGTTGGTTATGATGTCGCAATACCTATATACGTAAAAATAACAGTTGATGGACAGAATGCAGAACAATGTCATACATTCACCCCAGTACAGAGATCTGGGCCTAAATCCATTGTTTGTTTGCTCACAATGCCATTCTAGTTTGAACCCAGCCATATGCAAATCAGTCTTGACCCTGTGCCTCATGGGAACAGTCCAGCCCGAACTGCCAAGCCAGGTCCTCCCTGGACTGGAAACAAGCATTCTAAAACCGGTTTCGGGGTTTCACCCCTCTTCATCCAGAATAGCTTGATTCCAGTGGCATGGAGAGCACGGAACCCACGTCTGGGCATACCCGTCCCACTCGGGGTGACAAATGCAAAAACAACAGTTGATGGACAGAATGCAGAACAATGTCATACATTCACCCCAGTACAGAGATCTGGGCCTAAATCCATATTTTTTTTGCTCACCATGCCATTCCAGTTTGAACCCTGCCATATGCAAATCAGTCTTGACCCTGTTCCTCATGGGAACAGTCCAGCCCAAACTGCCAAGCCAGGTCCTCCCTTGGCTGGAAACAAGCATCCTAGGACCGGTTTCAGGGTTTCACCCCTCTTCAGCCAGGATAGCTTGATTCCAGTGGCATGGAGAGCACGGGACCCACGTCTGGGCATACCCGTCCCACTCGGGGTGACAAATGCAAAAACAACAGTTGATGGACAGAATGCAGAACAATGGGAGGACCTGGCTTGGCAGTTCGGGCTGGACTGTTCCCATGAGGCACAGGGTCAAGACTGATTTGCATATGGCCAGGTCTAAACTGGGGTGGCATGGTGAGCAAAAGAATGATGGATCTGAAAGAAACACGTTAGTTAGATTCCTCACCTTAGAATATCCCCAGGCGTCAGACTGGATCCGGAAGATTTTTCGTCAGCAATACCCCTTGCGCGTCGCTAGGCGTCGTCTGCGGCTCCGCGTCCGTCGTCGGCGTCGTCTGCCGGAATGAAGTCGTCGGAGTACTTAGACGCCGCCCTAGCGCGCTGACGTCAGTTCTTCTTTTTTCCGCGCCAGTAAGCGCAGATCCGGGAGAGCTACCCCTTTAGTCACTTTTTGACTAACTTTTTCGATCCTTTTTGATCTTGTCTCGGCTCCGGTAGGATGCCTGGTTTTAAAGCCTGCTCTGACTGTAGCCGCTTGATGTCGGTTACGGACCATCACCGCCGGTGCCTTTACTGCTTGGGCCTCGACCACGACGCGGATTCGTGTTCGGACTGCAAGGCCCTGACCTCGAAGGCTAGACGTGAGCGGTCCCGTAAGCTTCTCGAGATTCGCCACTCGGCTCCGCGCCCCTCTCGATCCCGGTCCAGGAGGAGGTCCAAGGATCGGTCGCGGAGCCGCAGCCGACGTCATCATCGGTCGTCGGGATCCAAGTCTTCTGGTAAGTCGAAGCACTCCAAGAAGTCCAAGAGGCGACACCGCTCTTCGGACTCCCCTCGCCGGTCGCGCGACTCGGCCGAGGGTCAGGGTGGTTCCACCCCCGCGGCTCCGCCGCGCAGGTCCCCATACCCACCGGTCCCTGGGACTGACGCGACGCCGGCGGAAGTCAGTGCCTTCCTCTCGGCCATGAGGAACCTGGCTCCGCCGTCGACGCCCGCTGGCGCGCCTTCGGGCCCCGCGGACCCGACTGGGCAACCTTGCCTGCCGGCGGCTCCGGCGCCGTTGACGGCTCCGGCCTCGACGCCGCAAACGCCCGAGGGACCCGTTCCCGAGTCCCCGCCGACGCCGGTCGACCTCGTCACGCCTCCTCCGCCGGCGTCGACACCGGTACCACCTCCGACGCCGACTCCGCTCGGCGTCAAGCCCCAGTTCAGCCCCACTCCGGGCCCGGCGCCGATACGGCGTCGATGGACGCCGCATTCGGCGCCGCTGGAGACACATTTTGTCTATCGCCCGGCTCCGATCCTTCCTCCTGCATACCAGGAATCGGATGATGGGGGTGAATGGGAGGGATCCGAGGATCCTATGGCCGCTCAGGCTCAACTGTCACAGGACTGGGCAGATGAACTGGGGGAGGCCAGTGGTCTGGATACCTCTCCGGACACTGGATTCATCTCTCCTCCGACTGTGGCTTCGGAGGAGGGTGCTGCTTTCTCTGTGGTGCTGCGCAAGGCGGCCGCAGCCCTTGGGCTCGAGCTACCTGCCGTGGCTGTGAGGACTATCGTCCTCACTGAGGTGCTTCAGTCTGCAGCAAGCTCCACTGAGCCTATGCTGCAATTCAATGAGGCCCTCATTGACGTTCTGCAGGGCACCTGGTCCAAGCCCTCCACAGTCCCTCCTGTGGACAGGAACGTCGCCAGGCGCCACCGCTCTGCTCCGGGCGACCCCAGTTTTCTGTCCCAACACCCTACCCCCGAGAGCCTGGTTATCCAGGCCTCTACCTCCCAATCCTCCTTCCCGACCGCTCCGCCGGACCGGGATTCCAAGAGACAAGAACAGTTTGGCAAAAAGCTGTTCTCCTCCCTTAGTTTCGGCCTGCGGTCTTTGAACACCGCCTATCTCTTGGACCGTTATTCCCACTCTCTGTGGGATACGGTGGAGGACGTGCTGCCCCTGTGTCCGGAGGAGGTCCAGACACGACTTACCCAGGCTCTGGCCGACGGGAGGGATGCAGCGCGACATGCTATCCGATGTGGGCTTGACACTACGGACTCGCTGGGTAGGGCAATTTCTACCACAGTGGCGCTTAGACGTCACGCCTGGCTGCGGTCCACGTCATTTTCGGGCGATGTCCAGAGCAGTCTCATGGACATGCCCTTTGATGGCACTCGCCTTTTTGGCGAGAAAGCGGACAGTGCGCTGAACCGCTTTAAGGACTCCCGGGCTACGGCCAAGTCCTTGGGCCTCTCGGCCCCGCGGTCGCAATCTTCCGCTTTTCGCCCCTTTCGTGGCCAAGGAAGGGGTGCCTCCTCATGTACGCCTAGCCACCAGCCGCAGAACCAACCTGCGCGCGGTCGCGGACGTGGTTTCCGCCGAGGCGGTTCTGGAGGACGACGAGGTCAGCCCACATCCACCCCGGCAGCATCCGCCTCAAAGCCTTCCTAGTCCGAGCTTTCAGGCCCATTCCACGCCAGTGGGCGGCAGGGTTCGCCATCACCTGCTCCACTGGCGGTCCATCACATCGGACAGGTGGGTGCTGCAAATCGTCCGAAGGGGCTACTCCCTCCCCTTCGAGACGACCCCTCCAGCCATGCCACCGCAGCACCACCGTATCTCGGGGGATCATTTGAATCTTCTCCACGAGGAAGTTTCGGCCCTCTTGGCCAAGGGGGCCGTCGAGTGCGTTCCGAGCCCAGAAGTAGGTCGTGGTTGTTATTCCCACTACTTTCTGGTTCCCAAGAAGGGCAAAGGGGGCCTACGCCCTATCTTGGACCTCCGGAACGTCAATGCCTTCCTCCGGAAGGAAAGGTTCAAGATGTTAACTTTGGCTCAGGTTCTAGCTGCCCTAGACCCTGGAGACTGGATGGTAGCGTTGGACTTGCAGGACGCATATTTCCACATCCCCGTCCTGCCGGCCCACCGGCGTTACCTGCGGTTCACGGTGGGCCAAGAGCACTTTCAGTTTACCGTGCTCCCCTTCGGCCTCACCAGTGTAGCCGGGGGGGGGTTCACGAAAGTGATGGCGGTGGTCGCAGCTCATCTGCGCAGATCAGGGGTTCCAGTCTTCCCCTATCTCGACGACTGGTTGTTGAAGGCGGGCTCGCCCCAGGCAGTCGTCTCCCACCTCCAGACTACGGCGGATCTCCTGCATTTGCTGGGATTTTCCATCAACGTGCCGAAGTCACACTTGAGTCCCTCTCAGAAGCTCCTCTTCATCGGAGCTGTTCTCGATTCGGCGCAGTTCCGGGTCTATCCGCCGGAACAGCGGGTCCGGGATATACAGGCCCTGATTCCCATCTTTCGGCCTCTATCCTGGGTTTTGGTCAGGCTAGTGTTGCGGCTTCTGGGGCTGATGGCCTCCTGCATCCTACTAGTGCATCACGCCAGGCGGCGCATGCGGGCTCTGCAGTGGGACCTGAAGTTTCAGTGGGCCCAGCATCACGGCAACCTGTCCGACCATGTCTTGATCTCGGAGGGCACTGCACAGCAGTTGCAGTGGTGGCTCACGGACCGCGATTGGGTCAAGGGCAAGAGCCTCTCCCTTCCCCAACCGGAGCATGTCGTATTGACGGATGCGTCCCTCCTGGGATGGGGTGGCCATATGGGAGAGGCGGAGATCAGAGGCCTCTGGTCTCCGGCGGAGTCTCGTCTCCACATCAACCTGTTGGAGTTGAGAGCGATCCGACTTGCACTGAAAGCCTTCCTTCCCTCTGTCAGGGGAAGTGTCGTGCAGGTGTTCACGGACAACACCACCGCCATGTGGTATTGCAACAAACAAGGCGGGGTGGGGTCGTGGACCCTTTGTCAGGAGGCTCTGCGCCTCTGGACGTGGCTGGAACACCAGGGCGTCACCCTAGTGGTTCAACATCTGGCGGGCTCTCTGAACGCCAGAGCAGAGGATCTCAGCTGCCGGTGCATGATGGATCACGAATGGCGTCTGAACTCCGAAGTGGCGCAAGGTCTCTTTCAGCAGTGGGGAGAGCCTTGGCTAGATCTATTCGCCACCGAAGAGAACGCGCAATGTCAGTAGTTCTGCGCGTTGGAATTTCCAAGGCGGCACTCGCTCGGCGACGCTTTTCGTCACGAGTGGAGTTGCGGTCTGTTGTACGCCTTTCCGCCTATACCACTTCTGCCCAGAGTGCTGAAGAAGATCAGACACGACCGGGCCCAAGTCATCTTGGTGGCTCCGGATTGGGCATGAAGGTACTGGTATCCCGAGCTACTCAATATGTTGACCGATCCTCCGATACGTCTGCCCCTTCGGGAGGATCTTCTGTCGCAGCAGCAGGGGACGGTCCTCCACCCGAACCTGTCCAGCCTCCACCTCCATGCGTGGAGATTGAGCGGCGGCAGTTGATGCCATTTGACTTGCCTCCTGAAGTCTGTGATATCATTCTGGCAGCCAGGGGTCCCTCCACAAAGACGGTATACGCCTGCCGGTGGAACAAATTTGTGGCATGGTGCACAGCAAAGGCTGTGGATCCCCTTTCCGCCCCTCTTTCTGAGGTTCTACTGTTTCTTCTTTCTTTGGCCCGGCAGGGCTCTGCCCTGGGCACCCTGAAAGGTTATCTTGCTGCCATCTCTGCCTTCCTGCGGCTTCCTGATCAGCCTTCTCTTTTCAAGTCCCCTGTAGTTACACGCTTTCTAAAAGGCATTACTCACACGTTCCCTCCTGTCCCTTTTGTAATGCCTCAGTGGGACTTGAATCTTGTTCTCACATTTCTAATGTGTGCTCCCTTTGAGCCTCTTCATAATTGTCCTCTTCGTCTGCTGACGCTTAAGACTGCTTTTCTGGTAGCCATCACCTCGGCTAGACGGGTGAGTGAGCTCCAGGCTTTATCTTCAAAGCCTCCTTTTCTCTCTGTTCATCCGGACAAGGTTGTCCTTCGGCCTCGTCCCTCCTTTCTTCCGAAAGTGGAGACTCCATTTCATCTTGGGCAGTCTGTCACCTTGCCCACCTTCTTTCCGCCTCCGCATCCTTCCAAAGAGGAAGAGAGGCTCCACCGTCTGGACCCAAAACGTGCGCTCTCCTTTTATTTGGACCGCACAAAGCAGTTCCGGGTGGACGACGAACTTTTCGTTGGATACGTGGGTGCTAAGAAGGGGAAAACTGTGCACAAACGGACCATCTCTCGGTGGGTCGTTTTGTGCATCAAAATTTGTTACTCCTTGGCAAAAAAGGACCCTCCTGTTGGGCTGCGCGCCCACTCTACTTGGGCCACAGCGGCTACTACTGCTTTGGGACGGGGTGTCCCTTTGCAGGACATCTGTCAGGGGGCGACTTGGGCTTCGCTACACACGTTTGCCAGGCATTATTGCCTTGACAGCCAAGTCCGGAGGGATGGCTTCTTTGGCCGTTCTGTCCTCCAGGACTTTCTGGTGTGATCTTGGTTCGCAGACCCACCACTGGGGATGGTATTGCTTGGGTATCTATTCTAAGGTGAGGAATCTAACTAACGTGTTTCTTTCAGATGAACAAGTTACTTACCTTCGGTAACGATGTATCTGTAAGAAACATTAGTTAGTTAGATTCCTCACCGACCCACCCATCCTCCCCGTTCTGCGAACTGACATCTAGGGTTAAGGTTATCCTTTTCAGGCCCCTAGATTTTATTTTTGGCACCAGTGTCGGTCTTTGCATGGCTCTGCGTTCCTGGCGCGGAAAGCTATGTACAAGAACTGACGTCAGCGCACGAGGGCAGCGTCTAAGTACTCCGACGACGTCATTCCAGCGCACGACGCCGACGACGGA
Source organism: Triturus cristatus (assembly GCF_964204655.1). Taxonomy (NCBI): domain Eukaryota; kingdom Metazoa; phylum Chordata; class Amphibia; order Caudata; family Salamandridae; genus Triturus; species Triturus cristatus. The sequence continues at coordinate 730,531,365 of NC_140580.1, forward strand.
CGCGGAGCCGCAGACGACGCCTAGCGACGCGCAAGGGGTATTGCTGACGAAAAATCTTCCGGATCCAGTCTGACGCCTGGGGATATTCTAAGGTGAGGAATCTAACTAACTAATGTTTCTTACAGATACATCGTTACCGAAGGTAAGTAACTTGTTCATTAGGGTGCGGAAGCAAAGCTCCTGGGGTTACGAGCAGCACTGCAGGGGCCAACAACCAGCGCAGGAGCTGCACCGCCAGCAGCACTGGGGCAGCCTAGTGCCAAAAAGACGGCGGGTACCCTGTGCTTTTCAATGGAGACCTTTGGCTCTGGGAAGTTGCTGCAGGCTCGGACAGGGACACTTCCTGACGGCGACCACAGTCTGGAGAGCTAAGTTGGGATCTTGGGGGATGCCTGGTCACCGTCGGTTGGGCCACCCAATGCTGTGGGGCATCAGGTGCAGGAGTGTCTTCTGGCGTCTGTTTTTTTTACCACCTCCTGTCGCAGTCGAGGGGACCCTTCAGGTTGAGGCTACAGGCGTCATCTTTAAGCTTGAGGGAGGTCGAGAATCAACAGATCCCAGGTCCGGATTGCTGGGGAGACGTCCTTGTGGTGTTGGGTCACTCAAACTCAGTACGTGGATGTGAGGTGCAATAGTGGTACATAATCGCAGAGTCGCCTGAATCCAGATGCTGGCCTTTGAGTCTTTGTTGAGCACATCCCGTGCTCCCGGGAGACAGAGTCTGTAAGGTGAGTGCAGGGCAGTTCCTCCAAGCTCTGGGGGCTGCTGGCTGCTGGACACGTAGGTTTCTCTGCTGGAGGCAGATCAGAGTCGGGCAGGCCAGTAGGGCTGGGGCCAAAGCAGTAGGTGTCCTCTTCTTCCTGGGTCAGCACGACTCTTCGGTCCTTCTTCTTTCTTTCTCGAATCTGATGAGGCAAGGGTCAGAGTTGCTCCTAAATACTAGTTTTAGGGGAGTTTAAAGGGGTGTGCACGTCAGGCACAATGGGTCCCTTTTGTGCTACCCTCAAGTGGGAGGGGGGGCATGAGCCTCTCCCTACGTGGCTGGGTCCCCTCATCTTCAAGATGGAGGCGACTGAAATGTGTGCGTCACCTCGCCTCCCCACCTTAGGGGTGGGGTTGGCAAAGGGGGCACACCTCTCTTCCTAGCTTGGTTTTCCCACCAATTCTCCCACCCAAAGTGGGGGCCAGAACCAGTGGGAGCCAGTTGCTGGGGGCAGCAAAAGGCAGGGACAGCTTCCAAAGGTGGCAGGCATTTGAAGCTTCCCCTTTGTGCCCCCGTCCCATCCTGGGGGAGGTGGCATGACACCTCTGCCCAGCATGGGCTTTGTTTCTGGACCCAGAGAGCGGAGGCTCTCGACCCAGGGGTCCATAAACGTGTCTGGTGGTGGCAAATGGCATGCAGCAATTCAGGAACAACACCAGGGCTGGTCGATTTCCAGGGGGAATCTCTTAAGATGCCCTCTGAGTGCATTTTACATTAAATCCCACACCGGCATCAGTGTGGGTTTACTGTACTGAGAAGTTTGCTACCAAACTTCCCTGGTTTTAGTAAAGCCACTATGGAGTTGTGCAGTTCGTAAAGACCAACTCCCAGACCATATACTCTTTATAGCTTTACTACATTTATAGTGTCTTAAGAATGGACTTGGCCATGATAGGGGCACAGGGCTCATGCCACTGTGCCCTCACCTGAAGTCTAGTGCACCCTGCTATAGGGATGACTTTCCCAGACCTCAAGCAGTGGGTTGCAGGCATGGCACACAGGGATGTGTGCCATGTCGACTTTTCACTTTTCTCTGCACCAGAGCACTCAGCCTGCAATGGCAGTGTGTGGGTGTTATGGTACAGGGCCTCTTAGGGTGACCTTAGAGGCCTTCACTGGTCACACTGCCCTTGGTACCCACGGTACCTTTTACAAGGGGCTTTGCTGTGGCCAGGGAGGTGCCAATTGGGTGTACAAAGGTAGTTTTGAGAAAGAACACAGGCCCTGGTAACCTGGTTGGCAGAGACCAAGGGCACATCAAGTCAGGTTGCATCAAATATCTGAAAGAGACACGTTAGTGATAGATTCCTTACCTTAGACTATCCCCAGGCGTCAGACTGGATCCGGAAATGTTTCGCTTAGCAGTACCCATGCGTGTCAGTAGGTGGCGTCGTGTGGCTCCGCGTCCGTCACTGGCGTCGTAAGCGCCGAGATGACGCCACGGAGAGTACTTAGGCGCCACCCATGCGCACTGGCGTCAGTTCTTTCTTTCTTTTTTCGCGCCAGCAAGTGCAGATCCCGATTGAGCACGTACCTTAGTCACTTTTTGACTACTATTTTGAGACTTTTTGTCTCCTCTCTTTTCTCCTGGTGCACGTAGGGATGCCTGGCTTTAAGTCCTGTGGGGCCTGTCGCCGGAATATGTAGGTGGCAGATCCCCACGATGTTTGCCTCTACTGCCTGGAGACTGCCCACGACTGCCGGGATTGTCGAGCCATGGCCCCCAAGGCCTTGCGAGAGCCTTGTAGGAATTTGCTGGCGGTCCAGCATTCATCGCGCCGCCGCTCAGGGTCCAGGGGCCGTTCCCGGGACCGCTCGCGGGTCCGGAGCCGTCGCTCCTCAGGCTCCAAGTCTTTGCCTTCGGATTCCGGTAAGCGATGCCATAAAAAGAAGTCGAAGAAGCCTGTTCGCTCTCCGACGTCCCCCCGTCGCTCCCCGGAGGCGGACGCGGGAGACAGGGGCCTCGCCCCGGTGGCTCCCATGGAGCCTGGGAGTCCTGCGGCCTACCCGCCATACACTGGTCCGTCGGGGACTCCAGAACAGGTGCAAGAATTCCTTGCTACCAAGGCCCGCCTTTTTAGGCCTCGGGCTCCCGCCGGTGCATCTTCGGGCCCCGCGGTCCTGTGTCCAGATCCTGTTGGCCCTGCGGATCCGCCTCTGGCACCAGCCCCGGCGCCACAGGGTCCTGCACCAGTGGCTCCGGCACCACGAGATGCGGTGTTGCCGGCTCTGGTCCCGGCGCCGCCCTCGGCTCTACCCCCGGCACCACACTGGGTGCCGTTTATTCCTCCCTTGCCCCGGTTCTAGGACCATTTTGTTCCGGCCTGGGATCCGCATTGGGAGACAGCTCCTGTCCGACCCTGGCTGACGCCGTTCGTCCCTTCTCCGGCTTTGTCGCCACGACCGGCTCCCTCTACGCCAGAGGCGGACGAAGACTGAGAAGGGTCCGAGGACCCTCTTGCCCAGCAATGTGACTCCGAGCAGGATTGGGTGGACGACTTGGAGGAGGCAGGTGACCTCGATGTCTCCTCTGACCCGGGGTTCGCCTCCCCATCTCCTACAATGGAGGAAGGTGCCTCCTACACGATGGTCCTCCTTTGGGTGGCTGAGGCCCTCAATCTTGACCTCCCCACAGTGGCCCTCAAGACCAACCTCCTCACCGAGGTGCTCCAGACGGCATCTACTTTGTCAGAGCCGTTGCTTCCATTCAATGATGCCCTTACTGACGTCCTCTTGGGCACTTGGTCGAGGCCGGCCACGGGGGTCCCAGTGGATAAAAATGTCTCCAGGCGCCCGGTGACCCCTCCTTTTTGACTCCTCACCCTACCTACGCCTGAGAGCCTGGTCATTCAGGCCTCGACGTCACAGAGTGCTTTTCCTACGGCCCGCCTGATAAGGACTCCAAACTGCTGGACCAGTTTGGGAAGCGGTTGTTCTCTTCGGCCAGCCTAGGGCCGCCAGCTTGTTGGGCCGCTACTCCCACGCGGTGTGGGATGCTGTTGCTCTGGTGTTGCCTCAGTGTCCTGAGGAGGTGCAGGCTGTCCTTTCTCAGGCAATTGCTGAGGGTAAGGATGCGGCTAAGTTCGCCATTCGGTGTGGGTTGGACACCGTTGACTCATTGGGCAGTGTGATTTCTACGACTGTGGCGTTGAGACGTCACGCCTGGTTGCGTTCGACTGGGTTCTCGCCCGATGTCCAAAGCTCGCTCATGGACATGCCCTCTGAGGGCACCCGCCTGTTTGGCGACAAGGCTGACAGTGCCCTGGAGCGCTTTAAGGATTCGCGGGCTACTGCCAAGTCCTTGGGCCTTTCTACTAAGAGCTCGGCCTCTCTTGGTTTTCCTTCCTTTCGTGGCCAAGGTAGAGGCATTCAGGCCCGCCCGTCCCCTAAGCCTGTGCAGAACCAGCCCCAGGTCGTGGTTTCCGCAGGGTCGGGGAACCAGTGTGCGGGTCCGTCCACCTCCACCCCCGCTGCTTCCGCCTCTAAACCTTCCTAATCTGAGCTTCGGGGAGCACCCCACGCCGGTGGGTGCCATGATCCGCCACCACCTCCCTCACTGGCGCAAGATTACATCAGACAAATGGGTGCTGCAGATAATCTGCCACGGTTACCCCCTTCCCTTTCAGTCCTCCCCTCCTGCCATGCCACCTCGGTGCCACCGCATGTCGGGGGATCACTTGGCTCTTCTCCGAAAGGAAGTCACGGCCCTCTTGGCCAAGGGGGCCATCGAGTGCGTTCCTGGACCGAAAGTAGGGAATGGTTGTTATTTCCACTACTTTCTGGTCCCCAAGAAGGACAGAGGGGGTCTGCATCCTATCTTGGACCTCCGGGACGTCAGTCGCTTCCTCGGGAAGGAGAAGTTCAAGATGCTGACTCTGGCTCAGGTCTTAGCTGCCCTCGACCCTGGAGACTGGATGGTAGCGTTGGGCTTGCAGGACGCGTATTTTCACATTCTCGTCCTGCAGGTCCACCGGCGTTACCTGCGGTTCACGGTAGGCCAGGAGCATTTTCAGTTTGCCGTGCTCCCCTTCGGTCTTTCCAGACTACGAAAGATCGTGAAGGAAGGCTTCTTTTTTGTGGCTTCAGAGGCTTAAAAACAGGGACACGGTGGTCTCTGATGAGGAGGGTCATACTTCTTCTAAATCTTCCTCTAAAATGCATCAAAAAAGACCTTTGGATGACCCTGCTGGTCGCAGCCTCCCAAGAAAGGGTCAAAAAATGAATCTGATTATTTTCAAAAGCAGGCTGGGTCTGTTAGAAAAGCTTCTCACAAAGAAAAGCAGATTTTGTCTACTAAACATCCAGCTTCAGAACCTTCAACTCCGCCTATGAAGCTGAAGCACACCTTCAAAAAGCCTACTTAAGCTGCGGCGATGAGTAGCTTGTCAACGACACCTACTTCAACGAGAAAATCCTCTCCTGAGGTGATTCTGGTCACATCAACAGTGTGTACAGTCACTACCGTCACTGTGTCTTTGGCATCGATTTCGTCGTTGACCAGTAATGCCCCTTCATCGTCGACGAAGGATATTGTTTTTTCGAAGTTATCTTCATCGTCGAAAGATCACCGGTCGACGATACAGCTTTTGTTGACGGGGACCTTGACTTCGCTGTCGTTGTCGACTCCATCGACGAGACGACCTTCGTCAACGTCGGAAGTGTCATCGGTGTTGCCGTCGACGAAGATTCTTGTTTCCGACTGTTTGTCGTCGATGAAGACAATTCCGTCGTCTGACCATGAGAAACTGCCCTTGTCGACGAAGGTGATTCCGTTGATTAACCAAGACTGGGCCGTGAAGCAGCAATCATCTACGGGCTCGTCGACGAGGAAACAAAAACATAAAATTGCAAAAATGTCATTGACACCAGCTTTAACCTCACCTAGTCAGGTGCAGTCTATTTTGCCATCCGAGTTTTTGGAAGAAGATGATGAGGAAGAGGGATCTGAAGATGATAGTCTTTTTGGGGCAGATTTAAGCCCATTGGACCTTAATGTCAAATGCCAGGAGGATTTTGATGATGATGATTATGGTCATCAATATTACCATTCACAACACCAATACCAACAGCAGGAGATGATGTACCTCCCTTCAAATCTGATGACGAATCTACAATTTATGCTGGCAGACTATAAGAGGAGATGTCCTCCAGAGCAGTCTCCAACAGGCTCCTCCTCCTCCCGCCTCCCCTTCCACAGGCACAGGTTTGCTCCCCTCTTCTCCAGCAAGGGTCTCCAATTGTTCAGCCTCCTCCTCAAGTTGCTCCTGTGCAACAGTTGCCGTCCTCTGACGAGGAAATAGAGAGAGAAGAAAGAGAGATTTATCAGGATGAATGTGATTCTTACATCATTCCCACTCCGGCATCTCCATCTCTCCCACAAGCGGATTCACCTCCGGAAGATATTGGGGGTTTCCATAATCTTCTGGAGATAGCGGCAAAGCGATTTGATTTACCGATGTCTGTGCATTAGCAGGATTGTTGTCTGTACGATTTTAAAGAACCTTACAGAAAATCAGTAAGGTCTAATCCTATTATTGAATATATTTACAAAGAAGGACTGAGAATCATGCAAAGTCTAGTTACTGTTCCACCTGTGTTGCCAATGCTTGACAATGAAGGACTGAGAATCATGCAAAGTCTAGTTACTGTTCCACCTGTTTTGCCAAGGCTTGACAAAAAATATAAAGCTCCGGCTTACGCTCCCGCTTGCTTAACAGGTCATCCAAAACCAGATTCTGTGATCTCACATGCAACGCAGCGACAATCTAAGAATCCTTCAGCTCCTCTGTTTGCTCCTCCTGATAAAGAAGGCAGAAGACTTGACAACATCGGGAAGCGTTTTTCGACTATGTCAACCTTGACAGTATGAGCTGCGAACTATCTGGCTTTATTGGGCAGTTATAACAGTTAAATGTGGTCGGATTTGGCACCATTCTTGGACAGACTTCCGCCAGAAGACAAGGAGGAAGCTAAAATTCTTCTTGAGGGCGGCGGACCGCCTCTGAAGTAATAGACTGCGCTATGGATGTAGTGTCAACTGGTTTCCGGCAGCTAGCGGGAGCGGCCGTTTTGAGGCGTCAAGGTTGCATGAAAGCCACTTAATACAGGCCTGAGGTACAGACGAAAAATTCTTGATCTACCTTATAATGGAGAAGAATTATTTTGCAGCCACGTTGATGAAGCTTTACAAGCTATTAAAAAAGACATGGATACAGTACAGAAAAATGCCTTTTCGTGGCTCCAGAGGGAGAGGTTACCAATTGTATAGAGGAGGCTACCAACAATCTCGCTACCCAGCCTATTTTTCCACAGCTCAACAATACAGGCCCCAGTTCACCCACCGCCAACCACCTGTGGTTGCTTCCTTTAGAGGAAAATCAGGACACCAGGGTAAGGAGACCGGTCACTGCCAATGACTTCTCCCAGCTGTCGGCCTCTATCCCGCCTATTCCATCCTCGGTGGGCGTTAAAATATCCCATTATTTTCAGCAGTGGGAAGACATAACATCAGACCAATGGGTCCTAAACCTAATCCAATTCAGCCACTCTTTAGAATTTATAAAGATTCCTCCACCAAATCCTCCTCTGCCCTTCTTTCAAAAACACCTGCATCTCTTAAAAATGGAAGTTACCAACATGTTGCAGAAACGAGCAATAGCATGAGTTCACCTCAACCAAAAAGGAAAAGGTTTCTATTCCTGTTTTTTCCTGATCCGAAAGAAGTTAAAGAAGTGGAGACCGATCTTGGATTTAAGGAACTTAAACAAATTCCGAAAAAAAACAATCGTTCTGCATGATCGCTATTCAAGATGTGCTACACCTCCTCAACGGAAACAATTACACGGCGTTTCTGGACCTTCAAGACGCATATTTTCAATTACCTATACATCTGATAGAGACGTGTAGCCGCAGATTCTTTAACTTAGAATATCCCAGGCGTCAGACTGGATCCGGAAAATCTTCTGCAGCAGCACCCTTGCACGTCGGGGGGCGGCGCCGCATGGCTCCATCCTGACGTCGTCCACGGACGTGACATCAGTGGAGCCAGATATGCCTCCCCCGGCGCGCTGACATCAGTTTTTTCCTTTTTCGCATCCCAACGCGGATCCTGAAAAACCAGCAGTTCCTTGGCCTGTTTTTCGGGCCTTTTTGACGTCTTTGGCGTCAGGAAACAATGTGCGATGCCTTTGGGCTTTCAGGCGTGTGAGACCTACAAGCGACAGATGTCTGTCACGGATCCACACGCGATTTGTATGTGGTGCCTGGGCGAGCCCCACGACTCAGAGGAGTGCGACGTCTGTCAACAGACGACACCTAAGTCCCTTTGGGAGCGTCGTACGAAGCTACTGGCCGCCCGGCTTTCCAGTCCTGCCCCTTCCCGCCGTCGATCTTCCCCTTTGGTTCGGCATCAATCGCGGGGGTCGTTCCCGCGAACGTCGTTCGGAGGCAGGTAAACATACACGCAAGTTGCAAGGACATCCTCTGGGCAGCATGTCGCTGGGGCCTGCGGCTCGGTCCTTGCCCGGCACGGGCACCCAGCAGTCGTCTCCCCCCTACCCACCCTTCCCAGGTGTCGGGGCAACTAGATCTCAAATGGAGGCCTACTCTAATGCACTCCATTCTTTCTTTGGGTTACCCCCTCTCCCTGCTGTGCCTACGGGCCCCACAGAGGAGGAAGGCACTCATGTTGAATCTTCGCTGGTGGATTCGTCATCGGCACCGGCAGTGTGCGTCGACCCCGGAGTTGATACGACGCCAATGGGACACAGCCTTATGGGCATCCCGGTCTTCTGTCCAGGCCACACGGGGCTATGCTTTGACCGGACCTCCACCTCCGCCACACTCGGGCCCGGGGATGGGATCCCGGGCACTCGAACATCTTCGGGTGGCGCGACGGCACTCCCCCTCACTCTGCCACCTCGGGGCCCGGAGATGGGGTCCTGGGCCCCTCCTCCTCTAGCCGGGGTTGCGCGACGGCGCGCCCCCATCACCATTTTCGTCGGGGGCCAGGGTGGGCTCGTGGCACCTCGTGGGGGCATTTTCACAGGGAGCGCGACGGTGCTCCCTAGCTTCTCTCATCGCGGGGGGCGCGACGGCGCTCCCCTGCCTCCGTCTTAGGTGGGTGCCAGGGTGGGCTCCTGGCCCCCCTGCAGGGCACCTTCACGGGGAGCGCAACGGCGCACCCCGTCTTTACTTCTCCTTGGGGGCAGCCCCCAGGACCTGATCTACCCCGGGGTCATCTCTGAGACCGGCGGCGGAGCCCCACGTGCTTCGTCGTCGGTCTTCTTAGGGGTCAAATGTTGCCTTCCTTCCGGGGGCCATATCTCAGCCCCTGGGGGTCCGATCTGCCCCATTTTCGCGTCTTCTTGCTCATGGTGGCGTCCCCCAGCCACTGGGAGCACTCTCCCTCGCCCTCCGTGTCTCCAAGAGGGTGGATTCAGCAGGAAGCTATCTTCACTGGCTCCCTGCGCCAGCCTTTCGCCTGGCTCTCCTCCTTGGCCTCTCTTCTCCCTGTGCAGAGGCTACTGCTTCTGCCCACCCGTCCTGGGCTCTTCTTCTGGTGCTGATAGGGTCCTGGGGGCAGTCAGGGGGTCTCTCCTTCCAACTGCCCATTGTGCCAGGCTCCAGCACCTTCAGCCTCAACAGACCACACCCCTGAGAGAGCTTCCCTTCCTGTGCAAGCACTTTTTAAAAGTTGAGTAGGGGGCTGGCAGGTAGTCTCTGTTGGTCCTATCAAACAGCGACACATCACTTCCCTGCCCCTGCTCCCTCCTTCTTGTCCAGCCTCTGGGTTTGTTCAAAATGGCGCCGTCCAGGGTCTCTGGCCACGTGCTCCCCTTCTCCCAGTGCTGACTTCACCTTGGTTCAGCTTGGTGCCTGGCACCCAGCGACAGCGGTTGATGGATTGGCCTGTAGCTACACCTATCTCCTTTCCCTTGGAGGGAAGATCTTCGCTCTGGGAAGAAAGGTCATTAATCTAACCTGCCAGGGCCAGACCCCAGCCATGGACACAGAGAAATATAACATTTCTGGATGACCCAAAAGCAGTACAAATATGACTTTGAACTCTGCAGAATACTTCTTTTCACATCAGCTACAATGGACTTTAGTGCGTGTCTGGAATCTGTAGGCCTTGTGGGAGTCACTCTAGCCATGGGCCCCACATCCCCATAGGAGAATAATGAAGTGAAAACACAGTAAAACACACTGACTTTCCCTGACATGTTTCTTTCCAGTGTATAAAGCCTATTCCATGTCACCACCCAATTCTGCATAAGTCCTGCCACACCATTCACTTTGTAGCTGCTCCTGGACTGCGCACGCTAGGAATGTCCCCTGCGCAGCCCGTACACGTGTCCACACGCATGTACATATGTGTCTGCATGTAACCAGCCCATTGTCCCTTACTCCATCTGCTGCGTGGTGCCCTGGTCAAGCCAGGGGGACAGCAGTAAAATCCCCATTCACTGTGGGTGAGTCCCAACTTATGAGGCTCCCCCACAGTAAAAGCTCAACAATTAGGTGCTCAAAAATCAAAAAATCCGGGCGGCCCATAGTGCCAGAACCACCCTCTAATAGCAGCTGAATACAGTGCTGAGTCAAATAATGAAACATTCTTTCGAACCTATTCACAAGATGGACATGAAGTTCCCATCCTGTAAAGTGGCTCTCCTCCTAGCTCTCACTTCAGCGAGAAGGGTTGGTGAACTCCAGGCTTTTACTACTCAAGAACCTTCCTTACAATCCAATCATGACAAAGTTATTCTACGAACAAACCCTAAGTTCATCCCCAAGGTTCCTTCGGACTTTCACCTTAATAAGATAATTATTTTGAAATCATTCTTTCCAAAACCACGGACTGTAGCGGAGCGTGCTCTGCACTCTCTAGATGTTAAACTGTGCCTAAACTTTTACCTGAAAAGGACAAAATCATTTTGCAAGTCAAATCAACTTCTTACAGCGTACAGTGCACCTATAAAAAGGCCTCCCTACAGAGCATTTCCTGATAGATATCAAGTGCCATATTTTTCTGTCATCAGCAAGCGGGCCACCCTCTGATGTCAAGAGTCCGTGCCCACTCTACTAGAGCAATAGCCACATCTACAGCACTGTTTGCAGGTGTGTCCCAGTCTGACATTTGTAGTGCAGCAACTTGGAGGACGCCACACACATTCACCAAGCACTACTGCTTGGACGCTGAGAATAAGCGAGATGCGGCAGTGGGAAAAGCAGTTCTCGGACATCTTTTTCAATAAGGTGAGCCTTCTTTTCTTTGGTCCCTTCCCACCATCCTGTACTTTCTCACATTTTCGATGATTTATGGTATATATGTATACTTTGAATGACTTTACTTATGTATTTATATGAGTATATTAATGTATGCAGGAACTACTATTTTGTGTGCCTATCTGCAGTTACTATATGACATGGAAATGTGTTACTCACTGCTCGCTATTCTGATTCAAGCATGTGAATCTATGAAAGCTCCAATACTTGAGTAAGAAACAAGTTACTTACCTGTAACTGTAGTTCTCCAGTATTGGAATCTTTCATAGAATCACATGCAACCTGCCAGCCTCCCCTGGAGAAGGCTCACTTAACTATCTCAGTTTTTTCTACCTGTACGCATTTGTGCTTGGAAAATCTGAGGGACTGGAGCTTCTCTCAGGAAGGTTCTACAGGGTGATGTCTACTGATAGGCTAGTTCTAAGTTTGGTCCTTTTTATTAAAGGACAGAGATATGTTAGGGCCTCATGTTCTATGTCTAATAGGACATTTCTTTTAATAACACCGGGGACTCCCATCTCGACGACGGGGAATGATTCAAGCATGTGAATCAATGACAGATTCCAATACTGGAGAACTACAGTTGCAGGTAAGTAACTTGTTTCTTCTGTTAGTTTATGACAAACCCCAGATCCTGAAGGAGGAATAAGGCTAACTGAAGTTGACAGCGGCGATGCGCCAGGTCTTGATTCATCAAGAGTATGACATCTATTAGGACTATTAGTCTGACCCCTTCGAGCCCACTGCCACTCTTTGGTCAGCTAAAGTACCATAGTGAAGCATCACTGTTTGGAGGAGAGACAGAACGGGAGGTATGTGAATTTGTAGATCTGTTAATCCCACTCAAGCTGCAGAAAATGCTTGTGTCATGGAAAAATTGGGGATGGTTACATAAGCATCCTTCAGATCGAGTCGTACCAACCAATCATTTGGGAAAAGGAGGTCTCTGAGGAGATGCATACCCGCCATTTTAAAGTGGCAATATACTATCCATGTGTTGAAGTCTTTTAGATTGATCACAGGCCGATGGCCCTCGTCCCTTTTCTCCTCCAAAAAGATGTTGCTGAGAAACCCTCTGGAGTGGAGAGAAATGGGCACTATTGCTGTTTTCTCTTAAATAGCACATACCTCCTGCTCCATGGTAACTGTCCCCTCTTGAGAAAGGGAAAGGGGTCTGGTACAAGTTCTTTGGTGTGGGGTCTCGTAAAACTCACAATGGTTTGAAGTACCCATGCATCTCATGTTATCTCACAATCGTAACCTGCCTCCTACTTCTTGTTTAGAAGAAAGAATATTGTTTACCGTTGGTTCTTCTTGGTGCTTTGCTGGTGCCTTGGAAGGCTCGTCTTTTGTTGAGGCCTCCGCCGTCGCCACGAGTGGGGGAAAAACACCAGAGCTTCCTTTGATCTTGCCATTGCATCGTGTTTCGTCTGGGCCTTGTGAGGGGCTGGGGAGTAGGGCCGACCGGGCAAGCACCACTAGGCTCTACCGGCACCTCCAAAAATGTTTTGGCGCATAGTCTGATGCGCCTTATGGAGGGAGGAAAAGGTTGTCATGAATTTAGTGAGCCACAGATCCCGCTTGCATAATGGCCAATTCACCCAGTTTTAGATGGTTTTTGATCAAGAGCAATCTCCTGCACTCCGTGGCTAATGTGCAATTCACATTACCCAGGAAGCAGAGCATTGGTTGGGCCTATCCAGATAGGACTATCTGGGTCAATCTGATTGCCAGTCTTTTTGGTCTCTTCAGCCATGTCTTGTATTTTTGTAGATGACCCCAGCGCCTTGTGTACCTTGTCCTGAAAGGATTTCCACAAAGGCCCTTTTCTGATATACTCTGTCACAAAGGTGGCGAATTGGTTATCGATTTCAGGGGGACAGGCCACTTTCCCTGCCAGGAATGGTCATCAGCAATCTGCCTTCAATTTTCCCCGAACCTCTCTATCTATAGATTTCTTAATGCAGCTACCCACTGCCATTTTCCTCCACCATGGGATATTTGGAGCCTCCTTCGGCCGCCACAGTCTACTGGATCCTGGTTCCTCGCTAGCTTCCCCATCTTGATTATCAGAGTTGTCCCTGGCATCAGCATCCTCTCCCCGTGCAGAGTAGGGATTTTCATTAGGGGTATTTCCAGGATGTTTATTATCCCTGTGCTCATCTGAGATGTCCATCCACCTTTTTAGTAAGGCTTTGCACAGCCTTTCAAAGGTGTCTGATGGCGGAGAAGTGGCCTGTGTTTTTGTTATGGCTTTGGTGTTGCCTTTGAGTATAAGGGCACCCAGAGTATCACCAGGGGCTGAGGGGGCCCGATCCTCCCTCCCAGGGGTTTGAATGCTGCTCTGGGCCATCAGCAGGTCTATTTGCCAACTCAGGGGCTCTAAGGCTGAGGAAATCGTTCTTTGCAATGATGCTTCAATAGTTGCCACAAGCGCCTCGTGAATGGGCAGGAACACCTGCTCGTCCTCTACTATTTCCATAGAGCCCCTGTCTGCCCCTGTCATGTGAACTCCGGTGACCTTCCTTCTTATACTAGCTCTACCTAATGTGAAGGGTGTAGATGGTCCTCCCTAAAGACCATTATGTGTACCAGTGCCTTGACAGGTACCAGTGCTTGTTTTATTTGTTGAGTGAGAACACCCTCTAATTCAGACCGGTTGAAGTTCAGGAGAAAAAGGATGGCTCCGTGGTCGATGCACCGCTTGGACTGGAGGGTGAAACTGACAGTACCGCCAATCACTCGAGATTCAAAGCCTCCTTTCCCTAGCATAAGGAGAGACCAACGAGACACGTGGAGGTTTACGCCTACAGCAGCATGCGCCGCCTAGTGGCGCAAAACAATCATCAGGCTCCTGTGACTAGAGCAAATACTCCACCCCCGCGGGCCATATCCGAGTGAAGAGGTCTTCCTTCCACAGCAGTCCAGCTCCGGGGAGGAGATGAGCCACCGCACACCACTTGTACTCGACACCACATGTGAGTGAACACGCGCGTAGGGAGGAGTGCGGCTCCCCTAAACAATAGCGCCGGCTTCGCTCCAACAACTTAGGAAAACCTGCGTTAAGGGTTTGAAATAGCTACCAAAACCAGTGAGTAGTAATGAAAACATCACAAGTAGTATTCAACAGAGAATTAGACATTCACAAAGAAAAAAACACTTATCTAGGGAAAAAGAAGTGCTTTTCTTTGTGCATGGCAATAAAGAACTAAAAGCATTGCTACTGGTGTATAGTGTTGACATTTCAAACAGCCGCGGCACATGCAGGTAAGAGCGTGAGGCTGTGGGACCTGGTTGGGGGGGGATTTCGATGGACGATAACGAGGGAAAATAAAATAAATAATTAATTTTCCCTCGTCGTCGTCAGTCAAAACCCCCCTCCCGGCCCACCGCTCTTACCTGCACGGTCCAAGGCTGGTTTCAAAGACTCGTGGGATATGTAGTCTTTTTTTGTTAATGAGTATAAACGTTGGTTATTGGCCTGCTGAGACAAGTAAATGGAAAGAGAATGCATAATCTGAGCCTCCGGTTAGGAAGTTAGGAACAATTTTCCTTATGGATGTGAGGATTATGCTGGATCACAGTTTGCTTACCACCAAATAAGCCATATCCAACTTGAAGTAAAATCTATTAAAAGTGGAGTGTGCGGGACGATCTGCAGCATTCATAATGTCCTCGAATCTCTCCCTATGGAGAACACCTTAGAGGCCATTGCCCTCTAGCAGAATGGGTCTCGAACATGGTTAGGTCAATGCCTGCCTCTTGCATGACCCATCATGCAGTTGTGGGAGAGGAGACCATCGTTTTTTATAATGCAATCAGGAGTTGTCTCTCGCCCGGAGAGCAAAATTCCTCCGACATCTGTTCGTATGATTTAAGGCACTGAACCACGCAGAGCTTTGGGGAGTCTGGGAAGGTCGTATGCTCTAAGATTTTAGTATTGGATTTGGTTCTCCTAGACTCCGTGAAGGTAACTCCGGATGAGGAAATAATTCTGCTCGTTATGTCAAGGGCTAGGACATCGGATACCCTTCTGCATGAGACTAAACATAGCAACATTGCCAATTTGAGAGCTCTTTGTCGGACAAAAACCTGTCTGGCTGCCAGGAGAGAAAAAGGTTGAGAACCCAGTTGATATCCCAAAGTGCGGAGTATCTAGGCGATGCCGGCAACAACAGTCTGATTCCCCGAAGGAGACTACATACGAGAGCATGTTCTCCCACTGGAGCCCCATCAACTGGAATATGGCCGGCCGAGATTGCAGAGCGGAAGGTGTTTATGGATCGATAAGCCAAACCCTCTGTGGCTAGTTCTGCTAAAAAATTCACTATCTGTACTATCTTGGTGACTAAGGGATCCAAACCCCGTCGCAGACACTAACGTAATCATTGGGTCCAAGCTGACCTGTATCTTTTGACCGTACTGTCTGCCCAGGCTTTGGCCAGGAGCACTGGAGCCTGGTGCGAAAAGCCTGGGACCCCCCATCATTCCCAGTAATTTGCCAGGCCATCAGGACTATGGAGCCCCCCAGGACTAGCTAGTGGGGAATCTAGTCCGGATTGAGAAGGAGGTGAGGAAACTGGGGAGATGGATTGGAGAATCCCAGGAAAGTTCCAGTAGAACTGGAAACCACACTTGAGATCTCTAAATCGGAGTGACCATTACGGCGTACGCCTGATCTGGGCCGATACCTGAGTGATCATGGCAAAGGGGGGAAAGGCATATCCCTGCTCCTGGGCCCAATCCTGCTGGAAAGCATCTGTCGCGGCCGCCAGGGGAACTGGTCTCCAGCTCAAGAACCAGGGTAACTGGTGGTCCAACCGGTATGCAACCAGGTCCACTGAGAACGGACCCTATCTCCTCTGAAGTTGGCAAACACCTCCGGGTCTACTTTCTATAGGCTGGTATCCGGCAGAGTGCTTGCAATGTTCAACACTCCGCCCATCATCCCCTTTGGAATCCTGCAGATGGCTGGAGTGCCAGTCTACCTCTTGGTCTCGTTCTCTTGGCCTGGGAGGTATTCCGCTGTCACGGATACATGCTTATCTAGGCAATACTGCTAAAAATTGGTCGCTAGATCCGAGAGAACTTTGGAATGCGTACCCCCGAGATGGTTGATGTATCAGACGGTTGACACATTGTCCATCTTGAGTAGCACACAAGTCTGAGCTCTGTCTTTCATCCAACATCGGACCGCAGAAGAATCCATTAGAAGCTCCAAACAGTTGATGTGTAACAGTTGTTCTTGAGGTGACCATGATCCTCCCGTTGAGAACTCACCACACTGAACCGGATCTGCTGGTGTCTGATTCTATGACCAGGTCCGAGGCAGAACCGAAGATCGCTATTTCATTCCAAGCCTCCATGTGCGAGAGCCACCATGATTTTTCCTCTCTTACCTCGTCCGTGAGAACGACCATCTGGGAGTAAGTGAGGCTCTTGTTGAGATGAGTTTCCTTGAGCCCTAGCAGGGCCCGATAATGTATTGGGCCCGGGAAGATGGCCAAGATTGAGTTGGAGAGGAGGCTCACAAGCTGGGCAATCTGACAAAAAGAGGGGTGCGTGGTTTGGCCAGTGTACGGCACAGTTCGTGGTTTTTGTCATTTTGCACGATGGAAGACTGAGGTTAAAGGTCGTGGAGTTGATCGTAAACCCTAATATGATTGCTGTATGTGATAGGATCAGGACGGACTTCACCTCGTTTATCACGAAACCCAAACCGCCTAAAAGGTCTATCACAGTCTGCAAGTGGATTGACAGCTGGAGAGGGCATTGGTCCATGACGAGCATGTTGTCCAGATACACGATGAGGCAGATGACCCATGCTCGAAGGTGTTCCACCACCAGTTCGAGAAACTTGGTGAAGCACCAGGGAGCTGAGGACAGTCCGAAGGCAGGACTTGACAATTTGAACGCCTGCTTGCGCCACAGGAATTGGAGAAAACGCCGGGAGGGGCATATATAGCTCCACTGACGTCATGTCCGTGGACAACGTCAGGGCGGAGCCGGACGGCGCCGCCCCCCGGCGCGCAGCGGTGCTGCTGCAGGAAAAGTTTTCCGGATCCAGTCTGACACCTGGGGGTAGTCTAAGTTAAGGAATCTGCGGCTAGACTATGTCTCTACCAGATACATCATTACCGAAGGTAAGTAACTCGTTTGTCAAAAGGGATCCAATTCACCGATCGAGAGTGCAGGATTTGGTCAGGGTCCAGCATGTCCGACTGTGACGTCTCCGCTGGAGTCTCACTAGGGGAGGAGGGGAAGGCCGCCATGGCTTTGGATGACCCTGCCTCCTCATCTGAAGGATCGTCAAGCTGCAAGTCGGGGGATGGGGGTGGGGCTTCGTGCTGGGATTCTGAGTCAGTGGGGGGTAAAGCTGGAATGCTCTTCACCATAAAGTCATGTTTTAATCGCTCAAAAGAATCCAGGTCCACACCCTCCTCCCTAGGGCGCTTTGCTGGTGGTACATCTGGGTTTGGAGGAGGTGGGAGAATAGGGGGAGTGAAAGGCCCCACAGGTGCTGCCTGAGATCTCTTGGCACACTCACTGGCAATATGCTGGGCGAGGTGTTATTCCATGGGACCTATAGCCTCATGTACCGCACGGTAGATAGAGGCATCCACCACATTCTAAAACTCCTCATCCCAAGGGAGACAATCCGAAGGGTCCTCACAACCCCCACTGAGGTTTCCATGCTAAAATGAAGGGTTCCTTTAACCAGGGGAAAAACATAATGGGGAAAACTGCGCCTGAACAGGAGTTATACCCTTAAGGAGCCACTCATGCTGCACAACCCTTGGTAGGGAAATATGGGCAGTCAGGTAGCTCCAAAGCATTTTAGGCTGCTGGCACAGTCAAGTATTTAACGTGGTCACACAGCAAGGGACCTAACCCCGGCAACATTTTCCCCTTGGTGCACGATATTGAATGGGGTAGATTGCATGGGACCGTGTTCCCCTATAGACTTAATGGTCAATGTAAAAATACAGACCCCGGTGGGGCGTCGGCATAGTATGCAATACTGACCCTAGACAGGGCGTGAAACCTAGCCTGTGGACAATGCACTATAAAGACCCATCCGATCCTTTCAGTTGAAACTGACAGGAATTGCGCGTTGGGGGGAAAGAGAGACCGATGCAGTCAAGTGCCACCTGGCGGGCTGAGGTCTGCACCACGCGCAGCACCTTCAGCAGCAGTCGCTAAGCAGCGGAAAGACACTCCCATGACTAGGCCTAAGCGGTAATTTCGCGTTCCGCGGCGGGGGAATGCGGAATTGTCCAAATTTCTGCGTTCTGCGGCTTTGCGGAAATTTTTGCATGTTCGCATTCTCAAAATGCGTGTTCGCAAGATTTTTCCCCCCGAGCACACAAACCGTGTTCGCGAACAGGAAAAAAGCATCGCAAACAAGCAATTCCGCGTGTTCGCGGAATTTCTGCGTGCTCGCGAAGATTTTTTACCGTTTCGCGGAAATTTGCGTAGCATGACTACGCAAATTCCACCCACCCCTACCCGTGACCTGGCCAATGAAAGCTCTTTGTGCTGTCTACACACCACACACTTTAATGGCCAAGAACAGCTAACCAAACATTTGCAATCACCATTAAAGAAGAAGTGAGTAAACACACTTAACTGAGGCTGGGAGCAGCGACGAAAGGGGGAGATCAGAGAGTAGAGAGGACTATTACAGGCACAAGTGAAACCTGATTGGTTACTGCTATGGACTGCTGTTGGACTGTGATTGATTATGCTCGTTACTTGATTCCCAGAGACTTTTGGGACTATTCGTTTTTTCGCTTTAAAGTGGAAGTTTAACAAAATTGTGTTTTAAAAAGGTTGCTGTTGAATAAAAGAGAAGAGAGATAAGTATAATCCTCGCCTCCGGTCCTGACTTAGAATTGGCCTTCTCTTAAGAACTCTTTTGTTGGCAGTATTAATTCTGGTTATGATTCAAAGATTGTTATTCCTTCATGTGACGTTAAGATTTTGAGACTGATATTGTTAAATTAAAAGATGTTTTGTACCTATTTATAAACTATCTGTCCAGAAATGACGTGTGAAGATTAGTCTTTTTAAATAATGCATTACCTCAAGATGTCTAATTCATTGTGCTATTAGTCTATGCAACAGTGGGCACTGCATACTGGACATCATGCTTAAGCAGTGGAAGTGCTGGAGCTATCATGTTCACGTGGGACACTTGTTTGTGTATGTGAGAGATGTTAAAAGCATCCAGTGATTTAAAAAATGTACTGGTCATCGTAATGCTATGTTTGTCATTCATTTATTTCTGCATCTTTCCTGTGAATTATTATATGGTTAATTGAAATGTATATTCTGTTTGCATGGAAATTGCTGTGATATTTTAGTTTTGAAGAGGAAACTGGCAGACCTCTTGCTCCATATAAAGATGGGTCACATGCAGAACTTGTCCTGGATGTTGAACCAAAGACACAAAGAGTCATACTTAAAAAAAAGGTATGTACCTGCTGCCGTGGCAGTTTTACGTGTCTATGTTGTATGATTACTAGGTGTTGAACCCGATTGTTTTCTACTTTCTGCACACTACCTTTTAAATTGGATTCCTTATACCTTCTTCTTTTAGATCTTTTGTAATTATGGGAATTTATTACTTTCTTGGGAATTCTAATCAGGCACCACGGTGCCAATTTTCTGTCTCTTGTATAATAACGTTTCAGACTCTAGACACCACATAGTTTTGCACTTCTAGTTGTAAAAACTTTGGGCCTGGTTACGATCTCGGCGGATGGGATTCTCCGTCACAAGCATGACGGATATCCCGTCCGCCGTATTACAAGTTCCACTGTATCCTATGGAAATTGTAATACGCCAGACGGGATATCCGGCACGTTTGTGACTGAGTATTCCATCCGCCAGGTCATAATCAAACCTTTTATTAAGGAAAGGTTAACAGAAACATTGTTTATTGGTCAAATGTAGGTATGAAATAAAGTCTCTGCATTTAAAAATGTGGTTGTTCTTTTATGGACCTCCAATCATTGGTATCCCAGTGTATACCTCTGTCTCATGTCCTTCTTTGGGGCCCGCTCTAGTTCTTGTTACGACTAAAGATCAGTTGCCATTAAATCAACAAAATTTGTATTTTGTCTTTACTGTGGGTCTATCATTAAGTCACTTCTTCAAAGAATCGAGAAGTAGAACAAAAAATAACTGCAATTCAAATTAAATGCACAATGCAGCATGATTATTTATAAATTCTAGTTAAAGTGAAACAGAATGAGATGTCATAATTTAGGAATAGTATAAAAGATTCAGTGGCAGTACATAGGTCAGAGTTTCCATAGAAAAGATTTTTTTTTTGTTTCTTTAATAACTTTGGCTCCTTTAGCATTAGCTCCTTCATGGAAATATATCGCTGATCTATCAAGAAAAAAAAGGGGGGGGGGTCATTTCCCATGTTAATTCCCATAGGTAACTTTGCTTTCCAATACAGAAATAATTGCTGGATGGAATTACACCAGATTTGGCGAAAAGTTAGAACTTGACTGAGAATGCACTTTTTGTGATTTATTGTGCATTCATTCAGAATTTTTTTAAGCTAACCACATTTAATGAGGGGTTCGGATTGGGCATGAGGGGTTAGCTCTCAAAAAAGATTAGAAATATCTGCATGGTTGGTTCTGCAGTAGCACTGTGTGACCAAAATTAAAAAAATACTCTAAGCTGATTAGTTGAAAGAGCTTTTACTCCCATCAGCAATTTTGGTACTGCAGTCCCATCTTATTATACAGAAACAATCTTATTAGCTACCCGTAACATCAGAGAAAATGTTGCAACCTCCATTACAGGACATGGGGACTCGGTCCCTAAGTCCTGAGGAAAAAATGTAAGGATATATAAGGGGTTTGGATGAGAACATCTTAACCCCAAGCCCATGTGCGAGGACATAGGGACCCTACTAGCATATACATTATTTTTTGTAAAATGTGGTTGTTTTTGATGGTACTCCACGACTCAGAATGGGCCCCTGTGAGGTACTGAATTACTCCCTCTATGCTACTACTACTTGATTACTGGCGTACCAAAATATTCATCTTTTGAACGTCTTGCCTAGTGAGTGTTGGGGACCCTGCAATGGGTTAGGCCAGGACCTAGCCACAGGCCTAATCCTGAGGTCAACCCCCACTGTGCACAGCCAGAGTGTATGGCTGTTCCATGTGTGATGGCTATGGCCAGGGCCTAGGCCAAACCCCTTCTACGCCTGGCTGAAGGATGTGCGCAGTAGTGGTTGGGTGCCCCGCGGTGGGCTAGACGCAGGGCCTGGTCCTGCAGCCAACCCCTGCTGCACACAGCCGAAAGCCACGTGCAGCAGGTGTTGGCAGCAACATGGGTATCTGAAAGAAACACATTATTTTTTTTTTTTTTTTTTAAAAACCTTTATTTGTGCATAGTAAAAGAACAAATACGGGCCTACAACCATCAGGCCGGCCACAATACGGTTGAGCACAGAGACAAACAATACATCCCCTGTGCGTCAAGGTCAAGATTAGCAACGATTCAGGATTCATACACTGGAGGGATCCTTGACACCGGGGGAAGGAGAAGTGAAGGTTAATTTTAAGGTTTTCAAAAAAAAATTTTATCGGGAAAAAAGTCAGTAAAGGATAGAAACAAGGAGATTCGAGTCCGCAAGTCGGCTTCATACACTGGAGAGCAGCAGCATCATTAAAACAGCCATAGAAAATCTCATACAGTAAGGCGATGCAATTAGATAACAGGATCATCACAGTAGTAAATACGCACCCCCTAAAAGCCGCCCCCACTCAATCCACCCCACACCCGGACCCCGAATCGAAACAAGTATAGCGCAGAGACATGAAAGAAAGAGGCCCATAGAACTAAAAAAGAAACAGTAAATTACCCCCCCACCCTACACCAATGCGGAGGCTATGGCCTACCCCCCCCCCAGCATAGTGCCTGTCGCCCAATGAACCCGAAATATAGACGAGAGAGAAAGTAGGAATAGAGTAAAGAAACTAAGAGAAGAAAGAAGAAAGGAGGCGGGGAGGAGCCCACGTATCCTCAGGAGCGCCCGACACCACCGGCCAACCAAGCCTCCACACACTGAAACCCCACTACACCCAAAGGCGGTCGTGGGAAGATAGCATGTAACACCACGGAAATGAAGGCAGACAGATCGCGACGAGTGCGCACAACATAAGTAGACAATTCCAGTCCCAGTCCAGCCCGGCCGTGAAGCCATGATGATAGAAAGTAATCTAGCCCTGGCCCGATCGCGGGCGTACGATTAGACCCGCCCCCTCGTGAATGCCCCGCATCCCGAACAGACAAAGACAATATGGCCACTTGGGAGAAGATGGAGAAGTAGAGTCACAAAATGGCCGCCGATCATCTTGAAAGAAACACATTAGTTAGATTCTTTACCTTAGAATATCCCCAGGCTGGATCCGGAAAGATTTTTTCGTCAGCAGTACCCTTGCACGTCGGTAGGCGTCGTCTGCGACTCCGCGTCCGTTGTCGGCGTCGTGATCGCCGGGATGACGTCGTCGGAGTACTTAGACGCCGCCCTCGCACGCTGACGTCAGTTCTTTTTTCCACGCCAGTAAGAGCAGATCCGAGAAGAGCATACCCTTTAGTCACTTTTTGACAAACTTTTTTGACTTTTTTGGTCTATTCTTCGAGTCGACCTCGATTCCTGGTGCCGGTAGGGATGCCCGGGTTCAAGCCGTGTGATGCCTGTCACCGCCTGATGTCGGTAACCGACCCCCACCTTCGGTGTCTCTACTGCCTTGGGGCCAACCATGATGACAAGTCGTGCCCCGACTGCCGGGCCTTGACCTCGAAGGCTAGGCGGGAGCGGTCCCGCAAGCTCCTCGAGATCCGTCAGTCGTCTCCGCGTCGCTCGAGGTCCCGGTCGAGGAGGAGGTCGAGGGTCGGGTCACGGAGCCGAAGTCATCACAGCTCGTCGGGTTCGAAGTCCTCGCATTCAGGTAAGTCGAGGCATAGTAAGAAGAAGTCGAAGAAGCGACACCGCTTTTCTGACTCCCCTCGCCGGTCGCGCGACTAGGCCGAGGGTTCGGGTGGCACCACCCGCGCGGCTCAGCCGGAGTCGCAGGAGTCGCGTCCGGCACCATGCCCTCTGGTCCCTGGGCCTCATGCGACTCCGGACAAGGTTCGAGACTTCCTCGTGGCCATGAGGAGTCTCGCTCCGCCGTCGTGGCCTGTCAGTGCTCCTTCGGGCCCCGCCTGGGAGGCCTAGCGAGCCGGCGGCTCCCGCTCCGTCGCCGACTTCTATCCTGACGCCGCAGGTCCCCGTGGGATCCAGGCCTGGATCCCGGTCGACCTTACTACCCCTGCGCCGGCGCCGACCCCTATGGTGCCGACCGGCGCCGATGGATGAGCATTTCATCTACCACCCGGCTCCGTCCTTTCTCCCTGTATACCAGGAGACTGATGACGGGGAAGGACTGGGAGGGGTCTGAGGACCCTCTGGCACAGCCAGTTAAGTCAGGACTGGGCAGACGAGCTGGGGGATGCCAGTGGTCTCGACACTTCGCCTGAAACTGGCTTCATCTCTCCTCCCTCCGTGGCTACGGAGGAGGGTGCAACTTATTCTGTGGTACTGCGCAGGGCTGCCGAAGCCCTTCACCTGGAGCTCCCTGCAGCGGCCTTGAGGACTAACCTCTGTCAGTGCACCCCACCCCTGAGAGTCTGGTTATCCAGGTCTCTACGTCCCAGACCGCCTTCCCGTCCGCTCCCCGGATCGGGAATCCAAAAGGTTGGAACAGTTTGGGAAGAAACTGTTTTCCTCCCTCAGTTTGGGGTTGCGGTCCATTAACACCGCGTGCCTTTTGGACCGTTACACCCACTCCTTGTGGGATACGGTGGCGGACGTACTGCCCCAGTGTCCGGAGGAGGCCTGGGCACGGCTCGCCCAGGCTCTTGCTGAGGGGCAGGATGCAGCAGGGTACTCCATTCGATGTGGGCTTGACACCACGGACTCGCTAGGTAGAGCAATTGCGACAACGGTGGCGATTCGTCGCCATGCCTGGCTGAGATCCACAAATTTCTCCGGGGATGTCCAGAGCACTCTCATGGACATGCCCTTCGATGGCCGTCGCCTTTTTGGCGACAAAGTGGATAGTGCGCTGGAGCGCTTTAAGGACTCCAGAGCTACGGCCAACTCCTTGGGCCTCTCGGCCCCGCGCCCACAAGCTTCCGCTTTTCGCCCCTTTAGTGGCCAAGGAAGGGGCGCCCCGCACGTCCGTCTAGCCACAGGCTGCAGAACCAGCCTCAACGTGGTCGCGGACGTGGATTCCGCCGTGGCGGAGCAGGAGGACAGGGAGCCGGTCAGCCCACATCTTCTCCCGCAGCATCTGCCTCAAAGCCTTCCTAGTCCGACCTTTCAGGCCCATTCCACGCCAGTGGGAGGCAGAGTTCGCCATCACCTGCTGCACTGGCATACCATCACGTCGGACAGGTGGGTGCTGCAAATCGTCCGAAGGGGCTACTCCCTCCACTTCGAGGCGACCCCTCCAGCCAAGCCACCGCAGTACCACCGCATGTCGGGGGATCACTTGCAACTTCTGCAGGAGGAAGTTACGGCCCTCTTGGCCAAGGGGGCCATCGAGCGCGTTCCTGGCCCAGAAGTAGGCCGGGGTTGTTACTCCCACTACTTTCTGGTTCCAAAGAAGGGCAAAGGGGGGCCTATGCCCTATCTTGGACCTCAGGAGTGTCAACGCCTTCCTCCGAAAGGAGACGTGCAAGATGCTCACTTTAGCTCAGGTTCTGCCTGCCCTAGACCCTGGAGACTGGATGGTAGCATTGGACTTTCAGGGCGCTTATTTCCACATCCCTGTCCTGCCGGCCCACCGGTGTTACCTACGGTTCACGGTAGGCCACGAGCACTTTCAGTTTACCGTGCTCCCCTTCGGCCTCACCAGTGCCCCTCGGGTGTTCACGAAAGTGATGGCGGTGGTCGCAGCTCATCTGCGCAGATTAGGGGTTCCAGTCTTCCCCTATCTCGACGACTGGTTGTTGAAGGCGGTTTTGCCCCGAACAGTCGTCTCCCACCTCCAGACTATGGCCGACCTCCTGCATTCGCTGGGGTTCTCCATCAACGTGCCGAAGTCACATCCGAGTCCCTCCCAGAAGCTCCTCTTCATCGGAGCGGTTCTGGACTCGGCGCAGTTTCGGGTCTATCCTCCCGAACAGCGGGTTCGGGATATTCAGGATCTGATTCCGCTCTTTCAGCCTTTATCCCGAGTTTCTGTCAGGTTGACCCTACGGCTACTAGGTCTGATGGCCTCCTGCATCTTGCTGGTACATCACGCCAGGTGGCGGATGCGGGCTCTGCAGTGGGACCTGAAGTTCCAGTGGGCTCAACATCAGGGCAACCTGTCTGACCACGTCCTGATCTCGGAGGGCACTGCAAGACAGTTGCAGTGGTGGCTCAGGGACCGCGATTGGGTCAGTGGCAGATCCCTCTCCCTACCCCAACCGGAGCACGTAGTGGTGACGGATGCGTCCCTCCTGGGAGGGGGGAGCTGGATGGGGGAGGCGGAGATCAGAGGCCTCTGGTCTCCGGCGGAGTCCCGGCTCCATATCAACCTATTGGAGCTGCGGGCGATCCGGCGTGCACTGAAGGCATTCCTTCCCTCTGTACGGGGAAGTGTAGTGCAGGTGTTCACGGACAACACCACCGCCATGTGGTATTGCAACAAACAGGGCTGGGTGGGGTCGTGGACCCTTTGTCAGGAGGCTCTGCGCCTCTGGACATGGCTGGAACATCAGGGCATCACCCTGGTGGTTCAACACCTGGCGGGCTCTCTGAAAGCCAGGGCGGACGAACTCTGCCGCCGGTGCATGATGGATCACGAATGGCGTCTGAACTCGGACGTGGCGCAAGGCCTCTTTCAGCGATGGGGAGATCCTTGGTTAGATCTATTCGCCACCGACGAGAACGCGCAATGTCCTCAGTTCTGCGCGTTGGAGTTTCCAAGGCGGCACTCGCTCGGAGACGCTTTTCGTCGCGAGTGGAGTTGCGCCTATACCACTTCTGCCCAGAGTGCTGAAAAAGATCCGGCGCGACCGGGCCCAAGTCATCCTTGTGGCTCCTGATTGGTTATGAAGATATTGGTATCCCGAGCTACTCAGTCTGTCAATCGATCCCCCGATTTGACTGCTGAAGTACTGGGTTATTTAGGACCCCAGCGGTGCCAGGGGTAGCACCCTATGACTTCGAGTTCTTCCTGTCTTGGACCACAGAAACACAGAGTCTTGCGGTGGCGTCAAAGATCGTTTTATTATTGACTGCAGCCAGTAACAGCAATCCTAGAAGTACACACGAGTATGTTCTCAGGAGACTGCTCAACATTACAAAACCAGTCTTCTCCTTATATACAAAATATCATGCTTCAGGCACACATTCCTCGTTTTACGATATGGTCATTCATATGTATTCATTACAAACGAAAAGGCAGAGTCATGATGACCATCCCACATTTCAGTTCAGCCAGCCCACAATTATTTACCCAGCGAGGCTCAGATCCCTCATCAGATATCAGCAGACCCCAATAAACACGGGCACCTCCTCCTCGTAAAACAGACCATAAAGCAGGAAGCAGAGTCAGGTGTGAAAGAGATTAGTTGGGGGCTTGTGTGGGATGATAGGCTTTATGGTGTGTCAAACCCTGATGCTAATCACAGGTGGCCGTAGGAAGGGGAGCTCGTGAGACCGGACTGACCTCGGGCAGTGGAGCCAGTTCGCACAGGTCACAGAGAAGTCAATAGAAGGTACATGTGTTCTGAAGGCCTATGCATGGCCTTAATGCGCAGCCTATGTGAGGGCAACCATAAGATGGCTACCGCTCTAAAATGGAACCCACGAAGTCAATGTGTAATATCATATACAAAGTGAATTTATCGATGAAACGTTATGCAAAACACTTGTACATACCGCATTGTCAATTCGCGGTTCGCTGATACCGAAATAGGCAGGGTTTGGCCATGCCTCCTACGTGGTCCCAAAATTTAAAGTACCACACTGCCTCTTCAGGAGGACCTTCTGTCGCAGCAGCAGGGGACGGTCCTCCACCCGAACCTGTCCAGCCTCCACCTCCATGCGTGGAGATTGAGCGGCGACAGTTGATGCCATTTGACTTTCCTCCTGAAGTCTGTGATGTCATTCTGGCAGCCAGGCGTCCCTCCACTAAAACGGTATAAGCCTGCAGGTAGAACAAATTTGTGGCATGGTGCACAGCAAAGGCTGTGGATCCCCTTTCCGCCCCTCTTTCTGAGGTTCTCCTCTTTCTTCTTTCCCTGGCCCAGCCGGCCTCTGCTCTGGGCACCCTCAAGGTATATCTTTCAGCTGTTTCTGCCTTCTTACAGCTTCCTGATCAGCCTTCTCTTTTCGAGTCCCCTGTTGTTGCTAGATTCTTCAAAGGCATTACTCGCATGTTTCCTCCTGTCCCTTTTGTAATGCCTCAGTGGGATTTGAACCTGATGTTAACCTATCTGATGTGCGCTCCTTTTGAGCCGCTTGACCAATGGAGCCATCAAGTGCGTTCCTGTCCCAGAAGTAGGTTGTGGTAGCTATTCCCACTACTTTCTGGTACCCAAGAAGGACAAGGGCCTGCGTCCTATCTTGGACCTCAGGAGCGTCAGTTGCTTCCTCCAGGAGAAGTTAAACATGTTGACGTTATCTCAGGTCTTGTCTGCCCTCGATGCCTATTTTCATATCCCCGTCCTGCCGGCCCACCGGCGCTACTTGCGGTTCATGGTAGGCCACAAGCATTTTTGGTTTACCGTTCTCCCCTTTGTCTTTACCAGTGCCCCTGTAGTGTTCACGAAAGTGATGGCGGTGGTCGCAGCCCATCTACGCAAGTCCGGGGTTTCAGTCTTTCCCTATCTCGACAACTGGCTGTTAAAGGCGGGCTCGCCCCAGGCAGTTGTCTCCCACCTCCAGACTACGGCCGACCTCCTGCATTCGCTGGTGTTCTCCATCAACGTGCCGAAGTCACACCTGATCCCTTCTCAGAAGCTCCTCTTCATCGGAGCGGTTCTAAGCGCGACACAGTTTGGGGTTTATCCTCCCGAACAGCGAGTCCAGGATATTCGGGCTATGATTCCGATCTTTCAGCCTCTATCCCGGGTTTTGGTCATGATGACCTTGAGGCTGCTGGGCCTCGTGGCCTCCTGCATCCTGCTGACCGATCATGCCAGGTAGCATATGCGGGCTGTGCAGTAGGACCTGAAGTTCCAGTGGGCATAGCATCAGGGGAATCTGTCTGATTGTGTCCAGATCTCGGAGGGCACTGCACGCCAATTGCAGTGGTGGCTCACGAACCAGGATTGGGTTAACGGCAGATCCCTTTCCCTTCCCCAACCAGAACACACAGTGGTAACAGACACATCCCTTCTGGGATGGGGCGGCCACATGTGAGAGGCGGCGATCAGAGGCCTCTGGTCTCCAGTGGAGTCCGGGCTCCACATCAACTTTCTGGAGCTGCAGGCAATCCGGCTTGCACTGAAAGCATTCCTTCCCTCCGTCCGGGGAAGAGTAGTGCAGGTGTTCACGAACAACACCACCGCCATGTGGTACTGAAACAAACAAGGCGGGGTGTGGTCGTGGACCCTATGTCAAGAGGATCTCCGCCTCTGGACATGGCTGGAACATCAGGGCATATCCCTGGTGGTTCAACACCTGGCAGGTTCCCTGAACGCCAGGGCGGAGGAACTCAGCCGCAGGTGCATGATGGATCACGAATGGCGTCTTCACTCGGACGTGGCGCAAGGTCTCTTTCAACAGTGGGGAGAGCATTGGTTAGATCTATTCGCCACCGACGAGAATGCGCAATGTCAGCAATTCTGCATGTTGGAATTTCCATGGCGACACTCGCTAGGCGATGCTTTTCGTCGCGGGTGGAGTTGCGGTCTTCTATACGCCTTTCTGCCCATACCACTTCTGCCCAGTGTGCTGAAGAAGATCAAGCGCGACCGTGCCCAAGTCATTCTTGTGGCTCCGGATTGGGCACGAAGAGTCTGGTATCCAGAGTTGCTCAGCATGGCTATCGATCCTCCAATCTGACTGCCTCTTCGGGAGGATCTTCTGTCGCAGCAGCAGGGGACCGTCTTCCACCTGAACCTGTCCAGCTGTTTCTGCCTTCTTACGGCTTCCTGATCAGCCTTCTCTTTTCAAGTCCCCTGTTGTTAATAGATACTTAAAAGGCATTACTCACACGTTTCCTCCTGTCACCTTTGTGGTGCCTCCGTGGGACTTGAATCTGGTGTTAACCTATCTGATGTGCGCTCCTTTTGAGCCACTTCATAATTGCCCTCTTCGTCTTCTGACTCTTAAGACCGCTTTCCTGGTTGCCATCACCTCTGCCAGAAGAGTGAGTGAGCTCCAGGCTCTTTCTTCTAAACCTCCTTTCCTGTCTGTCCATCTGGACAAGGTTGTTCTCAGGACTCGTCCTTCTTTTCTCCTTTAGGTGGTTACTGCCTTTCACATCGGCCAGTCTGTTACATTGCCCACCTTCTGTCCGCCTCCGCATCCCTCGAAAGAGGAAGAGAGGCTCCTCCATCTGGACCCAAAACGTGCGCTCTCCTTCTATTTGGACCGCACAAAACAGTTCCGGGTGGACGACCAACTCTTTGTTGGCTACGCCGGCGCTAAGAAAGGGCGGGCGGTGCACAAGCGAACCATCTCTCGGTGGGTCGTTTTGTGCATTAAGGCCTGTTATTCCTTGGCTAAGAAGTAACCTCCTGTGGGGCTGAGGGCCCATTCCACTCGGGCCACAGCGGCTACTACTGCTCTGGGACAGGGAGTCCCTCTGCAGGACATTTGTCAGGCAGCTACGTGGGCCTCCCTGCACACGTTTGCCATGCACTACTGTCTGGACAGCCAAGTCCAGAGAGATGGCTTCTTTGGCCGTTCCGTTCTCCAGGACTTCCTGGTGTGATCTTGGTTCGCAGACCCACCACCGGGGTTGGTTTTATCTATTCTAAGGTAAGGAATCAAAGTAACGTGTTTCTTTCAGATGAACAAGTTACTTACCTTCGGGAACTATATATCTGTAAGAAACATTAGTTATTTAGATTCCTTACCGCCCCACCCATCCTCCCCGTTCTGCGAACTGATATCTAGGGTTAAGGACATCCCTTTTAGGGTCCTAGATTCATGGCACCATTGTCGGTTTCTTTCATGGCTCTGCGTTCCTGGCGCGGAAAGCTATGTACAAGAACTGACGTCAGTGCGCAAGGGCGACGTCTAAGTACTCCGACGACATCATCCCGGCGATCACGATGCCAACAACGGACGCGGAGCCGCAGACGATGCCTATCGACGCACAAGGGTACTGCTGACGAAAAAATCTTTCCAGATCCAGCCTAACGCCTGGGGATATTCTATGGTAAGGAATCTAACTAAAGTTTCTTACAGATATATCGTTACCGAAGGTAAGTAACTTGTTCGTTAGTTATAGATCCCTTACCTTAGAATTACCTCCCCAGCATCAGACTGGATCCGGAAAGTTTTTCGTCAGCTGTACCTCTGCACGTCAGAAGGTTGTGTCGGTCAGCTCCGCGACCGTCATTGGCGTCGTGGTTGACGGGATGATGTCGCGGTAGCTACTTAGGCACCGCCTTCGCGCTCTGACTTCAGTTTTTTCTTTTTCCGCGCCAGCCAGCGCAGATCCGGAGAGAGCAGTACCTCCAGTCATTTTTTTACTGACTTTTTGACAACTTTTGTCAACAACCTTTTGAGTCCTCACAACTCCTGGTGCACGTAGGGATGCCATGCTTCAAGGCTGGCGGTTCCTGTAACCAACTGATTGTTGTGACGGATCTGCACCGTGTGTGCCTCCTTTGCCTGGAGCGCGACCACGACCCCAAGTCATGCTCCGATTGCCAGTCCATGGCTCCAAAGTCTTTGTGGAAGCGGTCCGAAAGCTTCTTGAGTGCCGGCAGTCAGCTCGGCGCCGTTCGAGGGCCCGGTTGTGAGGGAGGTTGAGCGACCGGTCGCAGAGCCATCATCACTCTTCTAAGTCTTCGCACTCGGGGTCAGGTAAGTCGAAGCACAAAAAGAAGTCAAAGAAGCGTTGTCGCTCTTCGGCTTCTCCCCATCGGTCGGCTGACGCGACGATGGATGCGGGTGATGCCCCTCACGCAGCTCCGCGTGCGGAGCCTAAAGAGCCAACTCCGAGTTTCCCTCCCTTCTCGGGACCCGGAGCGAATCCTGCACAGCTTTGTAAGTTCTACGAGGCGATGGATGCAATCTTTGGGCAGCCCGAACCCACTGGCGCGCCTTCTGGCCCCGTGGACTCGGTTGGCAAGCCTAGGCCTTCGCTGGCAGCTCCGGCGCCGCAGGCCC
Organism: Triturus cristatus; assembly: GCF_964204655.1. NCBI lineage: Eukaryota > Metazoa > Chordata > Amphibia > Caudata > Salamandridae > Triturus > Triturus cristatus. The sequence goes on from NC_140580.1 coordinate 730,562,786, forward strand.
TCCTTGGATCCAGGCCTGGATCCGGATCGGCACCGGCTGACCTCATTACACCTCCACCGGCACCGCTTCCTCTGGCACTGCGCCTGGATTCGACGCCGGCTGGGACCCCAGCCGGCGTCGACCCCGGCCTCCATCCTGATGTGGACAGGGAGCCGGACCGGTGTCGCCCGGTGCCGAGCGGGAGTTTGTGCCTCTGTTCCCTCCTGGGGTCCCTTTTCGGCCGGATTGGCCCTCAGAGGAAGAGGAGGAAGACTGGGAGGGGTCAGGTTACCCTCTGACCAACCAGTTGGAGTATGACCCGGACTGGAGAGAGGACCTGGGGGATGCAAGTGGTCCTGATACATCTCCTGACCTTGGTATGTTGTCTCCTCCTGCCGTGGCTACGGAGGAGGGAGCATCATAGGCAGTGGTGTTGCGTATGGCGGCCGAAGCTCTCATCCTCAAGCTTCCTACCATGGCAGCCAGTACTAACCTCCTGACAGAGGTGCTTCAACCGCAAGCGAATTCTTCGGAACCCCTACTTCCGTTTAATGAGGCCCTCACTGACATCCTTTTGGGCACCTGGTCCAGGCCCAACACGGGGTCTCCCGTGGATAGGATGATCACCCGACGTCACCGCCCGGCCCAGGGTGACTCCACTTTCCTCTCCCAACACCACACCCCTGAGAGCTTGGCGGTCCAAGCCTCTACTTCCAAGGGCTCATTCCCTAACACTCCACCGGATAGGGAATCCAAGACGCTGGATCATCTTGGGAAGAAGATTATTTCTTCTGCTAGCTTGGGACTGCGGTCGGTAAACACCACATGTCTATTGGGCCGTTATTCCCACTCTGTGTGGGACATGGTTGCGCAAGTGCTGCCTCAGTGCCCTGAGGAGGCCCGGACAATACTCTCCCAGGCTGTTGCCGCCAGGAGGGACACGGCAAAGTTTACCATCTGTTGTGGTCTGGGGACCACCGACTCTCTAGGCAGGACAATTTCCATTTCAGTAGCCCTTCGACGCTATGCCTGGATGAGATTGACTGGCTTTTCTGGGGATGTCCAGAATACTCTCATGGACATACCCTTTGGTGGCCGTCGTCTTTTTGGCGTCAAAGCTGACAACGCTTTAGAGCGTTTAAAGGACTCGCGGGCTACGACCAAGTCCTTGGGCCTCTCCAGCCGCCATGCGCAGTCTGCTTTTTACCCCTTTTGCGGGTACGGAAGGGGTGCCCCACTACGTCACGCCCAGAGCCACAGGCCGGCGCAAGTTCCCAAACCTTAGCGCACGGCCGGGGATGTGGGAACCACCGCCTTGGTTCAGGGGGCCAGCGGGCGTGCCAGTCCACTAACCCCTCCTCTGCAGCAGCCTCCAAACCCTCCTAGTCTGACCTTTCAGGCCCATCAGACGCCAGTGGGCGGCAGGATCCGCCATCACCTCCCCCACTGGCGCACCATCATGTCGGACAGGTGGATTTTGCAGATAGTCCGAAGGGGCTACTCCCTCCCCTTCAAGACTACCCCTCCAACCATGCCACCTCGGTACAACCGCACGTCGGAGGATCACCTGGGCGTTCTCCAGCAGGAAGTTTTGGCTCTCTTGACCAATGGAGCCATCAAGTGCGTTCCTGTCCCAGAAGTAGGTTGTGGTAGCTATTCCCACTACTTTCTGGTACCCAAGAAGGACAAGGGCCTGCGTCCTATCTTGGACCTCAGGAGCGTCAGTCGCTTCCTCCAGGAGAAGTTAAACATGTTGACGTTATCTCAGGTCTTGTCTGCCCTCGATGCCTATTTTCATATCCCCGTCCTGCCGGCCCACCGGCGCTACTTGCGGTTCATGGTAGGCCACAAGCATTTTTGGTTTACCGTTCTCCCCTTTGTCTTTACCAGTGCCCCTGTAGTGTTCACGAAAGTGATGGCGGTGGTCACAGCCCATCTACGCAAGTCAGGGGTTTCAGTCTTTCCCTATCTCGACAACTGGCTGTTAAAGGCGGGCTCGCCCCAGGCAGTTGTCTCCCACCTCCAGACTACAGCCGACCTCCTGCATTCGCTGGTGTTCTCCATCAACGTGCCGAAGTCACACCTGATCCCTTCTCAGAAGCTCCTCTTCATCGGAGCGGTTCTAAGCGCGACACAGTTTGGGGTTTATCCTCCCGAACAGCGAGTCCAGGATATTCGGGCTATGATTCCGATCTTTCAGCCTCTATCCCGGGTTTTGGTCATGATGACCTTGAGGCTGCTGGGCCTCGTGGCCTCCTGCATCCTGCTGACCGATCATGCCAGGTAGCATATGCGGGCTGTGCAGTAGGACCTAAAGTTCTAGTGGGCACAGCATCAGGGGAATCTGTCTGATTGTGTCCAGATCTCGGAGGGCACTGCACGCCAATTGCAGTGGTGGCTCACGAACCAGGATTGGGTTAATGGCAGATCCCTCTCCCTTCCCCAACCAGAACACACAGTGGTAACAGACACATCCCTTCTGGGATGGGGCGGCCACATGTGAGAGGCGGCGATCAGAGGCCTCTGGTCTCCAGTGGAGTCCGGGCTCCACATCAACTTTCTGGAGCTGCAGGCAATCCGGCGTGCACTGAAAGCATTCCTTCCCTCTGTCCGGGGAAGAGTAGTGCAGGTGTTCACGAACAACACCACCGCCATGTGGTACTGAAACAAACAAGGCGGGGTGTGGTCGTGGACCCTATGTCAAGAGGATCTCCGCCTCTGGACATGGCTGGAACATCAGGGCATATCCCTGGTGGTTCAACACCTGGCAGGTTCCCTGAACGCCAGGGCGGAGGAACTCAGCCGCAGGTGCATGATGGATCACGAATGGCGTCTTCACTCGGACGTGGCGCAAGGTCTCTTTCAACAGTGGGGAGAGCCTTGGTTAGATCTATTCGCCACCGACGAGAATGCGCAATGTCAGCAATTCTGCATGTTGGAATTTCCATGGCGACACTCGCTAGGCGATGCTTTTCGTCGCGGGTGGAGTTGCGGTCTTCTATACGCCTTTCTGCCCATACCACTTCTGCCCAGTGTGCTGAAGAAGATCAAGCGTGACCGGGCCCAAGTCATTCTTGTGGCTCCGGATTGGGCACGAAGAGTCTGGTATCCAGAGTTGCTCAGCATGGCCATCGATCCTCCAATCTGACTGCCTCTTCGGGAGGATCTTCTGTCGCAGCAGCAGGGGACCGTCTTCCACCTGAACCTGTCCAGCTGTTTCTGCCTTCTTACGGCTTCCTGATCAGCCTTCTCTTTTTAAGTCCCCTGTTGTTAATAGATACTTAAAAGGCATTACTCACATGTTTCCTCCTGTCCCCTTTGTGGTGCCTCCGTGGGACTTGAATCTGGTGTTAACCTATCTGATGTGCGCTCCTTTTGAGCCACTTCATAACTGTCCTCTTTGTCTTCTGACTTTCAAGACTGCTTTCCTGGTTGCCATCACCTCTGCCAGAAGAGTGAGTGAGCTCCAGGCTCTTTCTTCTAAACCTCCTTTCCTCTCTGTCCATCCGGACAAAGTTGTTCTAAGGACTCGTCCTTCTTTTCTTCCTAAAGTGGTTACTGCCTTCCACTTTGGCCAGTCGGTTACCTTGCCCACCTTCTTTCCGCCTCCGCATCCCTCGAAAGAGGAAGAGAGGCTCCACCGTCTGGACCCAAAACGTGCGCTCTCCTTCTATCTGGACCGCACCAAACAGTTCCGGGTGGACGACCAACTCTTCGTTGGCTATGTGGGCGCTAAGAAGGGGCAGGCGGTGCACAAGCGCACCATCTCTCGATGGGTCTTTTTGTGCATTAAGGTCTGTTATTCCTTGGCTAAGAAGGATCCTCCTGTGGGGCTGAGGGCCCATTCCACTCGGGCCACAGCGGCTACTACTGCCTTGGGACGGGGAGTCCCTCTGCAGGACATTTGTCAGGCAGCAACGTGAGCGTCGCTGCACACGTTTGCCAAGCATTACTGCCTGGACAGCCAAGTCCGGAGAGACGGCTTCTTTGGCCGTTCCGTTCTCCAGGACTTCCTGGTGTGATCTTAGTTCGCAGACTCACCACCGAGGTTGGTATTGCTCGGGTATCTATTCTAAGGTAAGGAATCTAACTAACGTGTTTCTTTCAGATGAACAAGTTACTTACCTTCGGTAACGATATATCTGTAAGATACATTAGTTAGTTAGATTCCTTACCGCCCCACCCATCCTCCCCGTTCTGCGAATTGATATCTAAGGTTAAGGTCATCCCTTTCAGGACCCTAGTTTCATGGCACCAGTGTCGGTTTCTTGCATGGCTAAGTACTCTGACGACGTCATCCCAGCGATTATGACGCCGATGACGGAAGGGGACCGCAGACGACGCCTAGCGACGCGCAAGGGTATTGCTGACTAAAAATCTTTCCGGATCCAGCCTGATGCCTGGAGATATTCTAAGGTAAGGAATCTAACTAACTAATGTTTCTTACAGATATATCGTTATCGAAGGTAAGTAAGTTGTTCTTCAGTGCAAGTCGGATTGCCCGGAGCTCCAGAAGGTTGATATCGATCCGGTACTCCTCCGGAGACCAGAGGCCTCTGATCTCCACCTATCCCATGCGGCCGCCCCATCCCAGGAGGGACGCAGCCGTCACCACTGTGTACTCCGGTTCGGGAAGGGAGAAGGATTTGCCATTGACCCAATGCCGGTTTGTGAGCCACCACTGCAATTGTCGTGCAGTGCCCTCTGAGATCTGGACAGGCTCGCACAGGTTCCCCTGATACTGCGCCCACTGGAACTTCAGGTCCCACTGCAGAGCCGGCATATGCCATCTTGCATGATCGACCAGCAGGATGCAGGAGGCCATGAGTCCCAGCAGCCTCAGGGTCAGCCTCACCGAAACCCAGGATAGAGGCCGAAAGATCGGAATCAGATCCTGAATATCTGGACTCGCCTTTCGGAGGATAGACCCGAAAGAGCGTTGTATCGAGAACCGCTCCGATGAAGAGGTGCTTCTGAGAAGGAATCAGGTGCGACTTCGGCACATTGATGGAGAACCCCATCAAATGCAGGAGGTCGTCCATAGTCTGGAGGTGGGAGACGACTGCCTGGGGCGAGCCCACCATCAACAGCCAGTCATCGAGATAGGGGAAGACTGAAACCCCTGACCTGCGCAGATGAGCTGCGATCACCGCCATCACTTTCGTGAACACCCCAGGTACACTGGTAAGGCCAAAGGGGAGCACGATAAACTGAAAGTGTTCGTGGCCTACCGTAAACCACAGGTAACGTAGTGGGCCGGCAGGACAGGAATATGGCAATACGCGTCTTGCAGATCCAATGCTACCATCCAGTCTCCAGGGTCGAGGGCAGACAAGACCTGAGCCAGAGTTAACATCTTGAACTTCTCTGATGGTGCGCCAGTGGGGGAGGTGATGACGAATCCTGCCGCCCACTTGCGTTTGATGGGCCTGAAAGACCGGACTAGGAAGGTTTTGGGGCTTTGGTGGCCGGGGTGGAAGTGGACTGACCCGCCCGCTGGCCCCCTGAGCCGGCTCTGCGGGTCTCATGTCCGTGGCCGCGCTGAGATTGCTGCTTCTGCGGCCTGTGGCTCTGAAGCGAACTTGATGGGGTGCTCCTTCCGTGGCCGCGAAAGGAGCGAAAAGCAGAAGGCGGAGGAGGGAGCGTGGCTGAAAGGTCCAAGTACTTGGCCGTAGCTCGAAAATCCTTAAAACGCTTTAACGTACTATCTGCCTTGTTGCCAAAAAGGCAAATGCCATCAAAGGGCATGTCCATCAGGTCTCTTTCAACAGTGGGGAGAGCCTTTGTTAGATCCATTCGCCACCGCAGAGAACGCGCAATGTCAGCAATTCTGCGCATTGGAATTTCCAAGGCGGCACATGCTAGGCGACGCTTTTTGTCTTGAGTGGAGTTGCGGTCTGTTGTACGCCTTTCCGCATATACCACTTCTGCCCAGAGTGCTGAAGAAGATCAGGCGCGACTGGGCCCAAGTAATTTTGTGGCTCCAGATTGGGCACGAAGAGTCTGGTATCCCAAGCTGCTCAACATGGCCATCGATCCTCCGATCAGACTGCCTCTTCTGGAGGATCTTCTGTCGCAGCAGCAGGGGACGGTCCTCCACCTGAGCCTGTCCAGTCTCCACCTCCTTGCGTGGAGATTGAGCGGCGGCAGTTGACGTCTTTTGACCTGCCTCCCGAAGTTTGTGACGTAATCTTGGCAGCCAGGGGTCCCTCCACTAAGACGGTATACTCCCTTTGAGCCGCTGCATAACTGTCCTTTACGTCTTTTGACCCTTGACACTGCTTTCCTGGTAGCCATCACTTCTGCTAGAAGGGTGAGTGAGCTCCAGGCTCTTTCTTCAAAACCTCCTTTCCTGTCTATTCATCCGGACAAGGTGGTTCTCAGGACTCATACATCCTACCTTCCTAAGGTGGTCACTGCCTTCCACATCGGGCAGACCATTACTTTGCCCACCTTCTTTCCGCCTCCGCATCCTTTAAAGGAGGAAAAGAGGCTCCACTGTCTGGATCCAAAACGTGCGCTCTCCTTCTATCTGGATCGCACAAAATAGTTCTGGGTGGATGATCAACTTTTTGTTGGTTACTTGGGTGTAAAGAAGGGTCGGGCCGTACACAAACCCACCATTTCTCGATGGGTCGTGTTGTGTGTTAAGACTTGTTACTCTCTGGCTAAAAAGGAGCCTCCAGTCGGGCTACGCGCTCACTCCACCAGGGAGACGGCAGCCACTACTGCCTTGGGAATCGCTGCACACATTTACAAAACACTACTGCCTGGACAGCCAAGTCCGGAGAGACGGCTTCTTTGGCCGTTCTGTTCTCCAGGACTTTCTAGTTTGATCTTGGTTTGCAGACCCACCACCGGGATTGGTATTGCTGGGGTTTCTATTTTAAGGTAAGGAATCTATAACTAAGGTGTTTTTTCAGATGCGCAAGTTACTTACTTCCGTAATGATATATCTGTATGGAACATTAATTTGTTATACATTCCATACCGCCTCACCCATCCTCCCCGTTCTGCGAACTGACTTCTAGGGTTAAGGACATCCTTTCAGGGCCTTAGTTTTTTGCACCAATGGTCAGTGTTTTGCATGGCTCTGTGTTTCTGGCGCGGAAAGTCGTGTACCTAAATTACGTCAGCGCTTAAGGGTGGCGTCTAAGTAGCTGCCGCGACGTATTCCCGGCGACACCGATGATGGACGCGGAGCCAACCGACGCCACCTTCCGACGCGCAGAGGTACTGCCGACGAAAATACTTTCCGGATCCAGTCTGACGCCTGGGGGTAATTCTAAGGTAAGGAATCTATAACTAACAAATGTTTCTTACAGATATGTCATTACCGAAGGTTAGCAACTTGTGCATTCGACTCATCTATGCCAATATTGCATTGTATTTTTTCATTTAAAATAAAACATATATAGCAACATTTCCATGACATAGAGAAGTGTAGTCTTAATTCATTTGGAAACAGCCTTTATTTTCAAGGAAAAAGGCATGGTAATATCAGGCAGATTAGCCCAGGAGGCTCCATATAGAACACTCCTAAAAAAAACCTCAACATTGAGATGCCTTCCATGACTCCGTCGGCATCTGTCGTCTTTGAAACCCTCCATCACAGGTAGTCCACTAGGCCTCTGCTTCCTTCTGCTCCTGGACTTCTAGAACCGGCGCTACATACCTTTCTCACTCCTGCATCAACAGGAGCAGGGCCACCACGCATAATCTAAAAGTACAGAGCCCCAGAACAGGATCCACTGTTTCTGAGGTACGACTCTCCACCAGACTCTGTCATAGTGTCAGCAGCAAGGAAAGCTCACACAGGGGCGTCCTCCTCTGCTAAAAACATAAAATCTATGGACTCTATCGGGAAGAGAATGTGTAGCACCTTGGAATCTTACATGAAGGTTGCTAGCGCCTCTGCGCTCTAAGGACGATATGACCATTCATTATGGTACTCACTCTCACGGTTCGTTGACAAATTACCAAAAGAAGACCAGCATGATTTTCAAGAGAGCCTACATGAAGGAGAGCTCATAGCAAACCAGGTCATAAACGCAGCAGCCGATGCATCAGATCTGGTGGCTCATGGCTATTCGCTCGGCATCTGCGCTAGATGCTCCTCCTGACTGAGACTCACAAACCTAAAACCTGAGGCCCAACACAGAATTCTAAATCTGCCTTTCAACTGAGCTTCCCTTTTTGGCTCTAATGCAGATGATGAGATGTCCAGAATGAAGTCCCGAACTTGACACCCTGAAGACAGTGGGTCTGGAAAAACAGAAGGACTTCAGACGCAGATAGCGTCCTTATTACCGCCACCAATACCAACAGAGGGTTCAAACCCCTCACTAGTCATCGCAGCACCATCATGCCAGATCACACTATCACCAGCGCCGACCTGTACAAGGGGCCTCCAGGCACACAACCCCCTCTGCTAAACAGCAGCTGAAACAGTGAGAGCTTGCTTCCCCCGTCTCTGTTACCCACTCCGGTGGGGGCGAAGTATAATGTTTCATTTGGATGAGTGGCACAAACAACAAAGGACAATTGGGTGCTCAATATTGTGCGGGAATCAGTACTCAATCAGATTCCAATCCCCGCCATCTGCTGTACCTCCTCGGAGATCTTCAGTACATCAGCTAAAGCTACTTTGGACGGAGGTCTCCATCTTTTTACTAAAACACGCCATCGAAAGTTCCCTGGCTACAACATCGACAGGGGATTTATTCATGTTTTTTCTTGGTTCCAAAGAAAGGTCCAACCAAGAAGTACAGGCCTATACTCGATTTCAGACTTTTAAACAAATTTGTTCTCAAGGAAAGATTCAGGATGTTGGCACTACACCAAATTGTTCCACAAATCCATCAAGGAGACTGGATGTGCCCCATAGACCTTCAGGACGCTTATTTCACATCCCAATTTCCCGAAAGCACCGGAAATTTCTACGATTCAAGTTAGAGTCAGAGCACTTCCAGTACAAAGTCCTCCCTTTCGGACTCAAATCAACCACAGCACATTTTCAAAATGCATTGCGGTTGTAGCAGCTTTCCTGCGAAAACAGAAGATTTTTATCGATCCATATCTAGACAACTGGCTGCTCAGGAGTGCTTCTTCCAGTCTTCTGCAAGAGCATCTGCAATACTGCATTCAAGTTCTAAATCAGTTGGGTCTGTCCGTCAAGTACAAGAAGTCTATTCTCAATCCAACTCAGAGAATCCACTAACTGGGCATGACTATAGACTCTGCAAATGCAAGCGCATACCCTTCAGAGGAGAGGCTATCCTTAATTCTCTACAAATGTCGCACTCTCCTCCGCACGCTTTATCCCACAGCCAGACAGGTATCCTCTCTGCTGGGCTTGATGGCATCTTGCATATTCATTGTCCCCAATTCCAGACTACGGGTGAGACTGTTACAGCAGGCATTCGAGGATCAGTGGTCTCAAGTCTCCACCCGCTGGGAGGACACCATAACTCTTCCTCAAGCAGTCAAAGTCTTCCTAAGATAGTGGATGCAGAGTCATCATTTATTGAAAGGACGCGTCTCTCCAAGGATGGGGAACTCACATGGGACCTCTTCAGATTCAAGGGATGTGGTCAAAGAAGGAGAAAACCTAACACATCAATATGTTGGAACTAAGAGCTGTACATCTGGCACTCAAAGCGTTCTTTCCCTCCATAAAGACACAATCCCTGCTGGTTCAGACAGACAATACCACAACTATGTACTACCTGAACAAACAGGGAGAGACCAGATCCAGACCTCTCTCTCTGGAGGCTCAAATGATTTGCAAATGGCTACTTGCGAGGAACCTGTCGATATCGGCAATTCACCTCCCAGGTACTCTCAGTGTGCACGCAGACGCTCTGAGTCGCAACTTTGTCGAAGCGTATGACTGGGTGCGAAAAGACGAGGTAGCTCACAACATTTTTCAAAAATGGAGTTCCCCAGATATCGATCTGTTTGCGGATGCAGCAAACAAAAAATGCTGTGTCTTTGCATACAGGTACCCTCAACCAGGCTCCAGAGAGAATGCACTTTTGATCGATTGGTTAGAGAAATCACTCTATGCTTTTCCACCAGTCCCTCTCATACCACTGGTAATCAACAACTTCTGCAGATCCAGGACCGAGATGATCCTGATCGCTCCAGAGTGGCCCCGCCAGTGGTGGTATCCAAACCTTCTGCTTCTTTTCAAGATGCCACACAGGAGATCGACATGCCATCCGGATCTGTTAACCAAATTTTGATTAAAGGTTTTTCATCCCATCCTTCCTCACTGAGATTGACAGCATGACGCCTGAGTTTCCTCCAATATGGTCATCTAGGCCTCTCGCCGGACTGTATGCAGATTTTGAAGGAAGCGAGAAGGCCTTCTTCGAGGAAATCATACGCTTTCAAATGGAAGCGTTTCTATCTGTGGTGTACAGCCAATGGACATAATCCCATTATTGGCCAGGAACAGGTTTTTCTCTCATACCTTTTGTACTTGGCTAAATCAGGTTTACAGTTCACTTCTATTAAAGTACACCTGGCAGCAATTACAGCTTATAGATGCCAGTTGTTAAGGACTTCCTGGAAGGGTTAAAAAAGATCTACCCACCAATTAGATCACCTTCCCCTCCCTGGTAACTGAATCTAGTCCTTTCTTAGTCAATGGGTCCACCCTTCGAACCCATTCACAAAGCCTCATTGCAGCACCTGATTTGGAAGACCGCCTTCCTGGTGGCAATTACCTCTGCTCGCAGAGTGAGCGAGATTCAGGCCCTATGTTCTACGGAGCCTTATCTAATTTTCCATGCTGACAGTGGTCCTGAGAACACACCGAGTTTCCTGCCTAAGGTGATCTTGGATTGTCATATCAACCACTGTATTTCTCTGCCCACATCCTTTCCAAATCCAACCACTCCCCCTGAGAGGGCTTTACATTCACTTGATCTAAAAAGGGTTCTAAAATTCTTCCTAGATAAAACTAAGAGCATAAGAAAGTCGGATTGTTTCTTTGTGAACTATGATCGGATGTGCACTGGTTTCTCTTCCTCTAAACAGTCCATCTCTAGATAGATAGTGTCTTGTAACACTTTATCTTATCAGTTAGTTGGTAGGCCGAAGCATCACTCCATGAGAGGCAAAGCTGCCACTACGGCCCTTCTCAGGAATGTACCCATTCAAGAGATATGTAAAGCAGCTACATTGCGATCGGGTCACACCTTTGCCCTCCATTACTGCCTAGATTCTGTTACTCAGGTGGATGCCCAGTTTGGGTAAGCTTCCTTGAGGAATTTGTTTGGTTAAATTGTTGTTCAGAGTGTGTTCGCTATACTGGTGTTCGTCCACGGGATTCTGGGGATGGGTGTGCTACTCTATTCAGTGCTTATGAGTATTGATGAGTATCCCCTGGAACAGAAGATTAAGCTACTTATCTGTAATCCTAGTCTCTTCCAGGGGTATACTCATCAAAGTCAAAAGCAACCCGCCTTCCTCCCCGGATGAATACCATGTTTATAACAGCACTCTTTTTCCTGATGATCACTATGCAATGTGATACGCCGTTAAAATGACCTGACCTAACTGTCACCTGTGGGGCATGATGGGAGCCTAGAGGTCCTGGAGGTCTTAAAGGCACGGTGCCATTTTTTAGGCGTATTGTATATGCAGCCTTCTGGACTAATCTGCCTGATATTACCTTGCCTTTGTCCTTGAAAATAAAGGCTCTTTTCACATGAATTAAGACTACATTTCTCTGTCATAGAAATGTTACTATATATGTTTTATTTTAAATATAAAAATACAATGCAATATTGGCATATTTGAGGCTAATTTGTTTTTTTATGCTGCATAATTATATGTGTTTGTGGGTGTATAGATAGATAGATAGATTGATTGATTATTTGATTGATTGAATGATTGATGTATGTTTTCCACAGGACTAGTCCTTAGACTTGGTTAAACATGCATTAATATATATATTTTATCTGAAAAAAACACATAGTGATAGATTCCTTACCTTAGAATTACCCCCAGGTGTCAGACTGGATCCGGAAAGTTTTCGTCAGCAGTACCCCTGCGCGTCGGAAGGTGGCGTTGTGCGGCTCCGCGTACGTCGTTGGCTTTGTGGTCTCCAAGATGACGTCGTGGCAGCTACTTAGACTCCGCCCTCGTGCGCTGACGTCAGTGCTTTCTTTTTCCGCGCCAGCATACGCAGATCAGGAGAGAGCGGTACCCCCAGTCACTTTTTGACTGAGTTTATGGAGGCCTTTTTGTCTCTTCTTTTCAAGTCAACCGACTCCTGGTGCCGAAGGGTTGCCCGGTTTCAAGTCCTGTGGGGATTGTCATCGAATAATGTCGGTGACGGACCTGCACCGCATGTGTCTCTACTGCCTGGGGCGCGACCATGACCCCAAGTCGTGCCCCGACTGCTGGGCCATGGCGCTGAAGACTTTGTGGGAGCAGTCCCGAAAGTTGCTTGAAGTCCAGCAGTCGGCTCGGCGCCAGTCATGTCCCGGTCCCGTGGGAGGTGAAGGGACTGGTCGCGGAGCCATCACCATCATTCTTCGGGATCGAAGTCTTTCCACTCAGGGTCAGGTAAGGCGAAGCATCACAAGAAGTCGAAGAAGCGAACACGCTCACCGACTTCCCGTCGCGCGAAGCAGCTGAGGGTGCGTCTCTGGCGGAGCCTGTGGTGTCGCCGTCGGCCTACCCGCCCTTCCCGGGTCCGTCGGCGACTCTGGCCCAGCTGCATGAATTTCTGGCAGCCATGGTCCGCCTCTTTGGGCCAACAGTCCCCGCTGGCGCACCTTCGGGTATGACTGGGGGTCCTCGCCATTTACTGTTGGCAGCTCCGGCATCGCTGTCAGCTTCGGCCCCGGTGCCACAGGGCCCTGTAAGGATCCAGGCCTGGATCTCGGTCTACGCCGGTTGACCTCGTGACACCTCCACCGACGTCGACCCCACCAACACCACTCCAGACGTCACCTGTGCCCCCGGACGACGTCGTCCCCAGTTTCAGCCCTGAAGTGGACACGGCGCTAGAACGGCGTTGCTCGATGCCGATTCCAACGCTGATGGGGCCTTTCTACCCCTATGTCCACCAGCCTCCGTATTTTCGGCCTGTTCCACCGCCTTCAGAGCAAGGGGGGGACTGGGAGGGGTCTGAGGACTCTCACACAGCACAGTGTGAGTTTGACCCGGACTGGGTTGAGGATTTGGGGGATGCCAGCGGTCTTGACACCTCTCCTGAACTTGGCATGCTAACTTTTCCTACCGTGGCTACGGAGGAGGGTGTAAGTTATGCAGTGGTGTTGCGTAGGGCGGCCGAGGCTCTCCACCTCGAACTCCCTACAGTGGCCGTCAGGACTAACCTCCTGACAGAAGTGCGTCAGCCGGCAGCTACCTCTGCGGAGCCACTGCTGCCCTTTAATGATGCACTTTCAGACGTTCTTTTGGGCACCTGGTCCAGGCCCAACACAGGGGCTCCTGTGGATAGGAACGTGGCCGACGCCATCGCCCGGCCCCGGGTGACCCCCTCTTTCTCTCCCAACACCCCACCCCAGAGAGCTTGGTTGTCCAACCCTCCACGTCCCAAAGCGCCTTCCCTACCGCACCTCCGGATAGGGAATCCAAGAGACTGGAACAGTTTGGGAAGAAGATCTTTTCTTCCGCCACTTCAGGGCTGCGGTCTGTGAACACTGCATGCCTCTTGGGCCGTTATTCCCACTCTGTATGGGATATGGTGGCGCAGGTGCTGCCTCAGTGTCCGGGCCCGGATAGTGCTCTCAAAAGCTATTGCTGAAGGGAGAGATGCGGCAAAGTTTACAATACTACGTGGCCTTGACACTGCTGACTTGCTGGGCAGGGCGATTTCCACGACAGTGGCTCTCCGCCGTCACGCCTGGTTGAGGACTACTGGCTTCTCAGGGGATGTCCAGAACACACTGATGGATATGCCCTTCGATGGCATTTGTCTTTTTGGCATCAGGACAAAGCGTTTTAAGGACTTGCGGGCTACGGCCAAGTCCTTGGGCCTTTCGGCCCCTCGCCCTCCTCCGCCTTCTGCTTTTTGCTCCTTTCGTGGCCACGGAAGGGGCGCCCACCAGCGTTCGCTTCAGAGCCACATGCCGCAGCAGCAACAGCCTCAGCGTGGCTGCGGATGTGGGACCAACAGTCGGGTCAGGGGGCCAGCGGGCCAGCAGGTGGGTCAGTCCACCTCCACACCGGCCACCACTGCCTTCCAAACCTACCTATTCCGGTTTTTCAGGCCCATCAAATGCCAGTGGACGGCAGGATTCGCCATCACCTCCCCCACTGGCGCACCGTCACTACGGACAGGTGGGTTTTACAGATAGTCAGAAGGGGGTACTCCCTCCCGTTCGAGAATTCCCCTCCAGCCATGCAACCCCAGCACCACCGCATGTCAGGGGATCACTTGGCATTTCTTCAACAGGAAGTTGTGGCCCTCTTGGCCAAGGGGGGCATCAAGCGCCTTCCTGCGCCAGAAGTAGGTTGTAGTTGTTATTCCCACCACTTTCTGGTACCCAAGAAGGACAAGGGCCTGCGTCCCATCTTAGACCTCCGGAACGTCAATCGCTTCCTCCGGAAGGAGAAGTTAAAGCTGTTAACTCTGGCTCAGGTCTTGTCTGCCCTCGACCCTGGAGACTGGATGGTAGCGTTGGATCTGCAGGGCGCATATTTCCATATTCCTCTCCTACCGGACCACCGGCGTTACCTGCGGTTTACAGTAGGTCATGAGCACTTTCAGTTTACCGTGCTCCTCTTTGGCCTTACCATCGCCCCTCGGGTGTTCACAAAAGTGATGGTGGTGGTCGCAGCTCATCTATGCAGATCAGGGGTTCCAGTCTTCTCCTATCTCGACTACTGGCTGTTGAAGGTGGGATCGCCCCAGGCAGTCGTCTCCCACCTCCAGACTACGGCCGACCTCCTGAATTTGCTGGGGTTCTCCATCAATGTGCCGAAGTCACATCTGGTTTCCTCTCAGAAGCTCCTCTTCATCGGAGTGGTTCTGGATGCAACGCTCTTTCGGGTCTATCCTCCCCAACAACGACAGGATATTCAGGCTCTGATTCCGATCTTCCGGCCTCTATCCTGGGTTTCGGTTCGGCTGACCCTGAGGCTGCTGGGCCTCATGGCCTCCTGCATCCTTCTGGTCGATCATGCCAGATGGCATATGCAGGCTCTGCAGTGGGACCTGATGTTCCAGTGGGTGCAGCATCAGGGTGCTAAGCTTTTCGACGCAAGTGAAGTTGCGGTCTGTTGTACACCTTTCCGCCTATACAACTTCTGCCCAGAGTGCTGAAGAAGATCAGGCGTGACCGGGCCCAAGTCATTCTTGTGGCTCCGGACTGGGTTCGAAGAGTATAGTATCCCGAGCTACACAGTATTGCCATCGATTCCCCCATCCGACTGCCTCTTCGGGAGGATCTTCTGTCGCAGCAGCATGGGACGGTCCTCCCCCGAACCTGACCAGTCTCCACCTCATTACGTGGAGATTGAGCGGCAGCAGCTGGTTCCTTTTGACTTGCCTTGTGAAGTTTGCAATGTTATTCTGGTGGCCAGGCAGCCCTCCACTAATTTGGTATATGTCTGCAGGTCGAACAAATTTGTGGCATGGTGCACAGCAAAGGCTGTGGATCCCCTTTATGCCCCTCTTTCACAGAAGTCCTTTTTTTCCTTCTTTCTTTGGTCCAGTAGGGCTCTGCTCAGGGCACTATCAAGGGCTACCTTTCTGCTATTTTGGCCTTTCTCAGACTCCCTGATCAGCCATCTCTTTCTAATTCCCTGTTGTAAATTGATTCCTCAAAAGCATTACTCACCTTTTCCTTCCTATTCCTTTTGTGATGCCACAGTGGGACTTGAATTTAGTTCTTACATACTTGATGTGCGCTCCGTTTGAGCTGTCCTCTACATCTCTTGTCTCTAAAGACGGCTTTCCTGGTTGCCATCACCTCCGCTAGGCGAGTTTGTGAACTCCAGGCTCTTTCTTGTAAACCTCCCTTTCTGTCTGTCCATCCGGATATGGTTGTACTCAGAACCCGTCCATCTTTTCTGCCAAAGGTTATCACTGCTTTTCACATCGGGTAGACCATCACTTTGCCCACATTCTTTCCGCCTCCATATCCTTCTAGAGAGGAGGGGAGGCTCCACCGTCTGGACCCAAAACGTGCGTGCTCCTTTTACCTCAATCGCACACAACAGTTCCGGATGGATGACCAGCTCTTTGTTGGGTTCGTTGGCGCCAAGAAGGGTCAGGCCGTACACAAGCGAACTATCTCTCGGTGTCTCATCTTGTGTATTAAAGCCTGTTACACTTTGGCTAAAAAGGAGCCTCAGTTGGGGATGCGCGCCCATTCTACCAGGGCGACGGCTGCCACTACGGCGTTGGGACGTGGTGTCCTCTTACAAGACATCTGTCAGGCAGCTACGTGGGCCTCGCGGCACACTTTCACTAAGCATTACTACCTGGACAGCCAAGTCCGGAGAGACGGCTTCTTTGGCCGTTCTGTTCTCCGAGTGTTCCTGGTGTGATCTTGGTAAACAGACCCACCACCGGGGTTAGTATTGCTGGGGTATCTATTCTAAGGTAAGGAATCTATCACTATGTGTTTCTTTCAGATGACCAAGTTACTTACCTTCGGTAACGACATATCTGTAAGAAACATTAGTAGTGATTGTGAGAAAGTACCATCTTTCTTGCATGGTATGCCCCCACTTTTTGCTTAATTGCTGATGTACTTTGACTGAGTGTGCCCTGGGCTCCTGCCAATCAGGTATCCAGGGCCTATGTTCCTTCCCTAAAACTGTGTTGAAGCCTAAACCCAATTGGCATCTCTGGCCACATGTCAGTACCTGGTAACTGGTACACTAGGTACCCAGGGCCTTGTGACCAGAGAAGACCCCTAAGGGCTGCAGCACTTATTGTGCCACCCTTAGGGGCCCTGTCCCCTGACACACACTGTGAGAAGTTGGCCTGATGTATGATGTCACTAGTTCTAGTGTACACCTTATATCAGTCCAAACAACCCTTATGGTGATTGGTTGTAAAGTCAACCTTATAGACCAGCTATCCTAGTGGTAGCATGGACAAGAGCAGTCTTAGGCTAAACTCTGAATGGCATGTGAAGCCAGCTGTGATACCATATATAATCCCTTGAATACCAAATGAAAGGACACCACAACAGATATATATATAAAATAAAGTGTATTTATTCTAGTCAAACCCTCAGCACTCTTTATGAGATTCGAGGTAAGTACAACACAGTCTTATTCAAGCATACATTAAGTCACACAGGTAAGTAATACAGTTAGGCCCTAGGGGCCACGCAAACCATATACTAAAGAAGTGGTATAAGGACCCCTGTCACGGAAATAGGATAGGCCTAGGCCTAGGGAATCGCTGGGGCTACACTACACTACCCAAGGTTAGGAAGTGGGAGGCCCACGGGATTCAGGTGCAGAGTGGAAACACTCACGCGTAATGCGTATAATCGATAGAAATAGTACAGTTCTGAAATAAGCAGTTTTAGGACACTTCCGGTATAGCTAGAAAGTCGAGACTCGGAAACTAGACCCTAGGATAGTCAATACCCTTGTGAGCACCGGAGTACCCAAGTTACCTAGCCCATGGGTGCATAGGTGTGAACTTGCGTCGGGTTTCGTCGTGGACTTCTATGGATGCCTGAAGGAAAGTTGCTGACAGGCAGTCAGTACAGAGTGTCCGGTGGATCCCAAGGCCGGGATCAGGAAGGAAGGATACCTGCAAGCAGAAGGGACAGATTCAGGGTCACTAGCCAGTGAGAACGTGGAACCAGGAAGGAACCAGGCGATGTCGGGAGATTGCAGGCGAAGAGGTGAAGCTTGTCGCAGCAGCCACGGGTACCAGGAGAAGTCGAGGACGACCAGGACCAGGAGGCGAGCTGTCCCACGAAGGCTCTTGCTGTCGGCGGCGTCGAAGTCGAACTAGGACTCACCAAGCCTTGGCAAGCGGAACCCACGAAGAATGGAGGACTTGCTTCTGGTGCAGACCAGGAAGGTCTGGGGCGCTTCTCTTTTGCAGAGGAGCAGGAGCCAGTCTGGAGGAGCCAAACCAGCAGTGGAAAATCAAAGGTGTGTCGTCGCAAAGGCCGCTAGCCAATGGGCAAGCAACCGGACAGACGCGGCAAGCAGGAAAATGCAGAAGGGCCCCACGCAGGACTCGTGGAGTGTGGGGGGCTGATCTTCGGTGCAGATGGTGCTTGGGGTTGGGGCTTCCCAATCCCCGGTGCACAACTTCGAGGGTGCCTCAGAAGCTGCGCTGGAAGATACTCGCCACTTTTCCCAGGTAGCCGGTCCCACGTCTCTCGTCGCCTCCACGGATCTCAGCTCGGCTGTGGATGTGGATCAGGGTCGGAGAAGTCTGGAAGTCAAGGATCTGGTCAGGCTCTGCAGTCGGTCCCTCGTAGAACTTCAGCAAAGGGTAAGTCTCTTGATGGTGCCTGTTTGCACAGGGTAGCCACTCCTTGGCCACAAGGGAGATTCTTCAGTCTTCTTCTTTCGTCGAATGTCGAAGGTCCAGAGTTTCTGTTCAAGTTGCAGGTTCAGGATAATCTAATCTCCTGGGGCCCAGCGACCACACTTATACTAATCTGGGGGGCTGGGTTGCCTGCTAGGTCACGCCTTATGGGTGGGACCTGGGAGGGGGTGGTTACACCCCCTTCCCTTTGTCCAGTTTCGCGCCAGGACTTGGGCTGGAGTGCCCCAGCACCGGTTTGAACTGGACTATGCATGGGACACCTTGTGTGCACCAGGCAGTGTCTCGTTTCTTTCATCCCTCCCTGCCCCAATACACTAAGGCCTGTCTGGGGTGGTGCTCGCACCTCCCAAGGCAGGAAACTTATTGTCCAAGCCTCCCGTGCCGGGATCACTCCCAGCAGCAGGAGGTCAGACTTGTGTCGTGGCAGCAGCATCCATTTTGTGATGCTGGGGCTCTGGTTAACTTTAACCGGGTAAGTAGGTTTCAACATGTCCTCTCCCTCTAGAAGGGAGGGATAATATCCTCATCACCAGAAATGGGATGGGGGTATTATTCCAAAGTGTTAGACACCTTACACAACATGTTTTGATAAAGCCAAACCATAGTTACCATAACCGTTTAAGATTATAAGGCTCTTTAAGAGTATATGGTAGGCTATATCATAGAACAGCTATAAGGACATGGTTCCGAAAGCTGCAGACAGGCTCAGCTCATGCTAGAGCACCATCTCACATGTTACCAAGCACTCTGCCTCCAGGATTGTTAAGGCCTGCCATAGGAGTGGCTGATAGGTACACATGTGTCTATATATAAGGTAGGTATAGGAATACTACACCTAAGCAAGGGGTGATTACACGACCTTGCCCCAGCTGAGTGATCAGCCAGTTGTGTCATAATGGAAGGCCAGGCCATGGGTGGCATAATACATGCTGCAGCCCCTGGTAGGCCTAGGGTACACCTATGCCCTGGGTACCTAAGGTACACTGTACAGGGGCCAATAAGGTGATCCTATCCAAATGGGTTATGCACCTAAAGTACATAGTATTAATTTAGAGAGAGAACAGCAGGGCTGTGGGTCTGATTAGCAGGCCCACAGCCACATCTAAGTCGAAAACCAGTAAAGTAAAAAGCAAAAAGTGGGGGTGAACATAGAAAGCAGACCCTACTCTCCTACACACACACACTGCCCTTGCAGGCTGAGTGTCTGGGTACGGAACCAAACAGAGTCGACATGGCACACTTCCCTGTGTGCCATGCCCACAACACAGACTGCCCTGCCATACATCAGCCACCCCTCTAGCTGGGTGCCCTATGCCAGTGGTGTGGGCATAGGTGCATGAGCCCTGTGCCCCTACAGTACCCAGGTTCATTCCTGGGCACTGTAAGTGCAGTTCTGCCATCTAAGAGTATATGGTGCTGGGTGATCGTCACCACGAACTCCACAGCACCATGATGGCTACACTGAAGACTGAGAAGTTTGGTATCAAACTTCTCAGCACATGAAACCCGCACTGATGCCACTATGGGATTTAATGTACAATGCATGACAGAGGGCATCTTAGAGATGCCCCCTGAACCTAACCTACAATCCTCATCTTGTCTGAGGGGCTGCCTAGGCTGCCACACAGCAGACATTGTTATTGTTATTGTTAAGTGTACTTGTAAAGCGCAACATTCATCCTACCAGGATATCACGGCGCTGCAATATTGAGCAGTAAAACCTAAGGCAGTTTCCTGGGACTTGTTGATTATTCTGATATGGGGAATAATGCAGTTTTTAGTTTTCTTCTTAAAGATGGGGTAGGAGTCCGTGAATCGGAGGTTGATGGGCAGATCATTCCAACATTTAGCAGCAATGTGTGAAAAGGCACGTCCGCCCATCCTGGATAGCTTGATCCGTGTGGTGGCTGCTTTGGCTGAGGCTTGTGAACGTAAGTTCCGTGCTGGAGCATAGAACTTAATTCTATTCCGTAGAATGAAAGGGCCAGTATTGTATATTGTTTTATGGGCGATGGACATGTTGCTGGACCCCTGGATAGAGAGCCATCCGCTCTCCTGGGCCTGCAACAATGCACATCCTGGGCGAGGAGCTAGGTCTCCTCACCCAGGATGGGCAGGGGAAGCTTCAAAGGCATGCCGCCTTAGTGAGCTTCTCCAGGCCACTTGCTGTACTCAGCAACTGGCCCCTACCGGTTCTGACCCCCACTCTGGCGGTTAGACTGGCCGGAGACCCCAAGGAAAGAAAGGGGGTGTGCCAGCCTCGGCCAAGCCCACCCCTCAGGTGGGGGAGGCGAGGTGAAGCACATCTCCGGGCTCTCGCCATCTTGAAGATGGGAAGCCCTGCCCAATCAGGACTAGGCTACTGTCCCCCTTCCACAGGAGAGTGGCACGATAGGGGGTGTACCCACCCCAGGGAAGGGACCCATGGGTCCTTGCCCTTTACCTACCTGTAATGCCCCTAAATTTAGTATTTAGGGGCACCCTGAACCTTCCTTCCTCAGATCCCGATCCAAAACCAGCAAGATGATCAAGAAACAAGAAGACCTGCCGTGCAGCTGCTAAGAAGAGGACGACACCAACTGACTTGGCCCCAACCCTACCGGCCTGTCGACCCTCGAACCTGCTCCTTCTAAACCCTGGCATCTCCAGTGGTCAGCAACCTCAAAAACCCCGGAGGACCTGACTGCCTTGTGACTCTAACTACCTGAGACTCCCACGAGCAGTGGTACTGCTCAAAGCAAGTAACTGACCCCTGGCATCAGCCAGGAAGCGCGTACCCTTCACACTCTGCACCCGCCAAGCCTGGCCTGTGCTGGAGTTAACAAAGACCACGAGGACGTCCCCCCCGACGACTGTGACGCCGAATCCAGCACCCAAGGGCCCATCTTGACGCTCCTGACGACGCCTGCAGCCTCAGAACCAGGGACCCCCAACCGCGACCAGCAGAGGGTAAGATTTCCCGATTCCAAAAGGCACCCCGGCGCCCTGCGGCCCCCTGTGCCCAACTCCTGGGTGCCTACCTATCCTCCAACTACCCAACTTACCTCTCGAAGTGGTGGTCGCACCTAAAGAATCTTCATCTCCGAGCTTGCAGCCTTTGTTCGTTCTTGAGCTTCTCCATTGCAATCCATTGAGCGCCCGACTGCTCAAAAGCACCCTGCACCCAGCCGCCCCTGAGCCCCTGGCAGTGTAACCTCTACTCTAATCTACTTCCCCATTTGCCCTGAGCAAGTGACCAGGAGCCCAGCTCCCACAGCCACTTGGCCTGCTAGCCAGCAGCCACCAACCAAGGGCCCCCTGCCTCCCATAGGATAACATTGGGCCTAACTCACTCTGCACCCGGCTGCCCCTGTGCCGCTGAGGGTGTAACAACTGTACTTACCTGACCCTGGGAGACCCCTGAGTCTATGCCCAGAACCTTAACTCTGCCAGTCGAGTACTTAACCAAAAGCCGATAACTCTCTTTTCTTCCATAGGGTAACATTGACTGGTTTCACTTGGAAGTCTTTTAAGTGTGGAGTTTCTAAACTTTAAAATATTCACCGAAAATCAACTGAGTAACGAAAACGAAAATACTCACCTGCTATCAGGAGAGATCCCAGTGCCGGATCTTGGTGCCCAGCACTGACCCTGAAAAGTAATTACAACTATACTTACTGCTAACCCAATTTTCTTCCAAAGGAAACCATTGGGTATTATTCTGTGAAATTTCTTCTAAGTGTCGATTTTCGCAAACTACAAAGGTTCTTTAAAAATCGCACCAACTGTGAAAACGTAATTGCTTACCTGTTTAGATAGATGTCCCAGTGCTGAACCTAGGAGCCCAGCACTGGATTACAAAAGTAACGAGAACATACTTTACCTGTAATTTGAATTTCCTTCCATAGGATAACATTGCCTGGTTATTGCTGAAAAGGTGTTGATTTTGCAAACTTACAAATATTCTTTAAAAATCGCCTGTATAACAAAAACTCATTCTATCAACTGTTTACAGGAGACGCCCCAGTGCTGGATCCAGGATCCAACACTGAGTTAGAAAAAGTAACAATAACCCCACTTACCTGCTAAGTGAATTTCCTCCCATAAGATAACATTGGCGATTCCACGTGAAAACGTTTTTAAGTGTCAACTTTTAAAATACAAAAATATTGCTTAAAAATCACAACTGTAATCAAAACGCTTTTACTCAATTGTTTACAGGAAATGTCACAGGACTGAATCCAGGATCCAGTCCTGTGATTAGAAAAGTAATCTTTAAAGTAACTAATTGCATTTAACTAGGAATTCCCATTGAGCTCAATGTATTATTGTGTTTGAAATGGTGTTGCTATTGCAACCACTGTAACTGTTATATTCAAAAGTCTATTGCCTTTTGAAAAGTATTTATCTAAAGCATCTCATCTTGAGAAAGTATATTTTGATACCTATTGTTGGTTCTAAAATAAAACACCTATATATTTTTATACAAAAACCATTGGCCTAGAGTTCAGTTCTTGAGTGTGTGAGACCATTTGCTGACTGAGTGTGTACAACAAACGCTTTCCACTGTCCTCTGATACTGCCTTACTGCTCGACCAAGCTACCACTTTAGAGAGTAAGGTTATATCTAACTTTAGCTTCTGCCAAACCTCTGGGGACTGTGGACTCTGTGCACACTGTACCTATTTGGGAACAGTATATACAGAGCCACTTTCTTACAGTGATAGATTCCTTACCGCCCCACCCATCCTTCCCGTTCTGCTAACTGATTTCTAGGGTTAAGGTCATCCCTTTCAGGGCCCTAGTTTCACGGCACCAGTGGTCAGTATCTTGCATGGCGCGGAAAGTTGTGTACAGAACTGACATCAGCGCGTGAGAGTGGCGTCTAAGTAGCTTCCACGACGTCATCTCGGCGACCACTACGCCAATGACGGACGCAGAGCCGCACAACGCCACCTTCCGACACGCAGGGGTACTGCTGATGAAAACTTTCCGGATCCAGTCTGACGCCTGAGGGTAATTCTAAGGTAAGGAATCTATCACTACTAATGTTTCTGACAGATATATCGTTACCGAAGGTAAGTAACTTGTTCATTAATATATATATTTTTTTTTTATGCATATATATATTTTTTTAGACCTGGGTGTTATAATGAATTAAAGAAACGGGGGAAACACTGATTCCTGTGAGTGCGTTTTCATTTTCCTGAATTAGGAAGTTGTGGTGAATATGTTTTCGGTGTCGCTGAACAAATGATGCTCTCTAAGGTACAGCAAGCTTCATGTGATTTATTAAAGCAACTGATGACGCGTTGCGTTTCTGCCACCAAGTGCCTTGATAACATGACCAACAGAGCGCTGTGCTACCTTAAACACAATACAAATGGTGATAAACGTAGACTGTAGACTGGATAGAGTTAAGCAGGCGCCGCCAACAAAGTCGTGTAGAGAGCGCAATATAGAATACAAGCAGTCTGGCTGATATTCTTTATGGACAAAAATAAGTAAGTATGCTAATATAGGAGCACAGTATGATCCAAGGAGACATCCATGAAAACGTGTCCTAAACATGTCAAGGAGGTGTGGTACTCCGACCGGCATTCAGTTCAGTTCAGCAAATAATGAAAATACATCAAATGAAAAAGTGCAATACAGTGCCATCTAGCCCGAATGGGATAGGGGTGGCTGAACAGCTCCACTCCCCGAAGCAGGAGAGGCCCCGGGGACTAGATCCCCCAGGGCCATCTTTCAAATAAAGGGGAGGGAGTTAACGTGGCCCCCTCCCTAAGCCATAGAACGGCCCTGGGGACCCCATCCCCCGTATCTGCCTCAGTGAAAGTGTCCTGGGGTTCCTAACCACCGTGACACCATCTGTTTAAAATTCAAAGTTCTCCCACCAGGTGGGAGCGCAAAACATTTCTCTGTTTTGCTCTCGGGCAGGGAAATGCTTTGAATGCTCTCACCCCGTGGGAGCAAAAGAAAACTGCTCCCATGAGGTTGGCGCAATGCCGGCTCCCGCTGCACCCACAATGGTCGTGACCAAGACAGCAGTGGTTGTCTAAACTCGTCGAAACGCTCGCCGTGATTAAATGTATTGAGCTAAATCACACTAGCTGGAGTGCATGTGCATTTTTTTCGTTGGGACAACGGAGATTTGAAATTTCATGTTTATCGTGTTATCACATTCGAACATATGATGCAGCAATGAAAGGGAAACGGAGGGCTCGTGAGACAAGTGAAGCATAAATGTATATCTCCCCAAAATGTAATTATACTAACTATGTCAAAAGAAACAAACATGCAATTTATTAACACTTTATAAAATATATTTTTTAAGTAATCGATAATAAACATTTTCATTGTGTGCATTATTAAAATACACATTTGATTACAATTATTGGGTAATTGTTGCAGAAAGATGATAGATCTGCTTTATAAATAAAGTAGATCTATCATCTTTGGGTGTTGGGTGCGGAGGGGGTTGAAGGGGAGGTTTTGGCTTCCTGTGGGGGCGCGAGGTCCATCATTGTGTGTCTAACCCCCGCCGTGCACGGCCGAAGTCTGTGTGCAGCGTGAGTTGGCTGTCTGGGGGGGTTGGTCGTAGGGCCTCTCTGTAGGGTATGCCTTGGTGCCAACCCCGCACCGTGTGCGAGCAAAGGCCATGTACAGTGTTGGGTTGGCTGCCTGCTGGGCGTTGGTTTCCAGGCCCTAACGCCAGTCAATTCCCCCTCCCCACCCTCGCTCACTGTCAGGGGGATTGGCTTTGCACATTGTAATAAATGTTAGCTTTACATTTAAAAAAAACTCACTGAAAACATGAAGGTTAAAATAACGTTATAGCTAGGTGAAATGTTCAGTAACAAGTTAATGTATTAAACTCTAAAAACCACACAAATTCCACAGTTAGTTGCAGTTATCTCAAGTGACTATAACTTGTTCCCTTAGTAACTATTGTAGGAAAGTGCCCTTTTTGACATGGTTACCCCCAGATTTTTGCCTTATATCTGATGCAACTTTACTGAAAGTGTATTGGGTTCCTGCTAACCAGGCCCCTAGTTACCAGTGTTCTTTCCCTAAACTGTACCATCCCTTTCACAATTGCCACCACTTAGGCTCACATATAAGTCCCTAGTAAAAGGTTACCCATGGTAATAAGTGCCTGGTGTCTAAAGAGGGTCCCTAGAGGCTGCAGCAAAATTGTGTCACCCTAAGGGACCCCTCACCAAGCACATGCACACTGCCACTGCAGTCTGTGTGTCCTGGTGCAGAGACATTGCACACATCCCTGTGTGCCACGCCTACACCACACTGCATGAGGCATAGGTAAATCTGAAAGAAACGTGTTAGTTATATATTCTTTACCTTAGAATTACCCCCAGGCATCAGACTGGATCCGGAAAGTTTTTTCGTCAGTAGTACCTCTGCGCGTCGGAAGGTGCCGTCGGTCGGCTCTGCGTCCGTTGTTAGTGTCGTGGTCACCGGAATGATGTCGCGGCAGCTACTTAGACGCCGCCCTTGCGCGCTGACGTCAGTTCTTTCCTTTTCCGCGCCAGCCTGAGCAGATCCGGGTAGAGCGGTACCTCCAGTCCCTTTTTGACTGACTTTTTCTCAACTTTTGTCGACTTCTTTTTCGAATCTTCGACTCCTGGTGCACGAGGGATGCCCGGTTTCAAGTCTTGCGGGTCCTGTCATCAGATGATGTCGGTGACAGTCTGCACCGCGTGTGTCTCTTTTGCAAGTCGTGTTCCGACTGCCGATCGATGGCGCCGAAGGCTTTGCGGGAGCAGTCCCGAAAGCTGCTTGAACAACGGCAATCGGCTCCATGCAGTTCGAGGTCCCGGTTGCGAGGGAGGTTGAGGGACCGGTCACTGAGCCACCACAATTCGGGTTCGAAGTCTTTGCAATCTGGGTCGGGTGAGTCAAAGCATAAGAAGAAGTCGAAGAAGCATCATCACTCTTTGACTTCTCCTCGTCCGTCGGCCGACCCGATGAGGAACACGGGTGATGCCCCTCCCACGGCTCCGGGCACGGAGCCCGAAGAGTCGACTCCGCTTTCCCTCCTTTTCCGTAACCCGGAGCGACTCTCTCCCAACTTCGTACGTTCTACGAGGCGATGCACACCATCTTTGGGCGGCCCGAACCCGCCGGCGCGCCTTTGGCCCCCGCGGACTCTGTTGGGGGGGCCTAGGCCTTATCCGCCGGCGGCTCCGTCCCCAACACCGCAGGCCCCCCTTGGATCCAGGCCTGGATCTAGATCGGCGCCGGTTGACCTCATTACGCCTCCACCGCCGCCACTTCCTCCAGCACCACTTCCGCGTTCGACACCGGTCGCCCCCCCGGCCAGCGTCGACCCCAGCCTCCATCCTGACGTGGACCCAGAGCCAGACCGTCCAGTTGGACAGGGAACAGGACTCGAGCTTCCAACGGTGGCGGTCAGGACTAAACTCCTGACAGAGGTGCTTCAACCGGCTGCGAGCTCTTCGAAGCCCTTGCTGCCGTTTAATTAGACCCTCACGACGTCCTTTTGGGCACGTGGTCCAGGCCCAACACGGGTGCTGTCGTGGACAGGATGATTGCCCGATGCCACCGCCCGGCTCCGGGCAACCCCACCTTCCTCTCCCAACACCCCACCCCGGAGAGCTTGGTAGTCTACGCCTCCAATTCCAAAAGTGCATTCCCTACCGCACCACCGGAAAGGGAATCCAAGAAGCTGGACCATCTTGGGAAGAAATTTTTCTCTTCCGCCAGCTTAGACCTGCGGTCGGTAAACACTGCATGTCTCTTGGGCCGTTATTCCCACTCAGTGTGGGATATGTTTGTGCAGGGGCTGCTTCAGTGTCCGGTAGAGGCCCGGGCAGTGCTCTCCCAGGCTGTCGCCATCGGGAGGGATGCAGCAAAGTTTACCATACGTTGTGGGCTGGACACCGCCGACTCTCTTGGCAGAACCATTTCAACGTCAGTAGCGCTTCGTCGCTACGCATGGGGGATGTCCAGAACACTTTGATGGACATGCCTTTTGATGGCTATCGCCTTTTTGGCGACAAAGCAGACAACGCTGTAGAGAGTTTCAAGGACTCACGGGCTACGGCCAAGTCCTTGGGCCTCTCCACCCGCCCTGTGCAGTCTGCTTTTCGCCCCTTTCGTGGCTACGGAAGGGGTGCCTACGTCCCGCCTAGAGCCACAGGCCGCAGCATGTTACCCAACCTTCGCGTGGCCGGGGACATGGGAACAACCGTTGTGGTTCCGGTGGTCAGCGGGCAGGCCAGTCCACCAACTCTCCCTCAGCAGCAGCCTCCAAACCCTCCTAGTCCGACTTTTTAGGCCCATCAAATGCCAGTGGGCGGCCTGCTACCTGAAGTTTGTTATGTAATCTTGGCAGCCAGGTGTCCCTCTACTAAGACGGTATACGCCTGCCGGTGGAATACGTTTGTGGCATGGTGCACAGCAAAGGCTGCTGATCCCCTTTCTGCCCCCCCTTTCTGAGGTTCTCTTATTTCTTCTCTTTTTGGCTCAGTAGGGTTCTGCTCTGGGCACTATCAAGGGCTGTCTTTCGGCCATCTCTCCCTTCCTTCCGGTGCCAGATCATCCTTCTCTTTTCAAGTCCCCTATTGTTAAGCATTTCTTGAAAGGATTAGCGCATCTCTTACCTCCAATTACCTTCATTATGCCTCATTGGGACTTGAACCTTGTTCTTACCTATTTAATGTACGCTCCCTTTGAGCCGCTTTACAACTGCCCTTTAAGACTCCTGACTCTTAAGACTGCTTTCCTGGTAGCCATCACTTCTGCTAGAAGGGTGAGTGAGCTCCACGCTCTTTCTTCCAAACCTCCTTTCCTGCCTCTCCATCTGGACAAGGTGGTTCTCAAGACCCATCCATCCTTCCTTCCTAAGGTGGTTACTGCCTTCCACATTGGGCAGACCATTACTTTGCCCACCTTCGTTCTGCCTCTGCATCCTTCGAAAGTGGAAGAGAGTCTCCACCGTCTGGACCCAAAACGTGCGCTCTCTTTCTACCTAGATTGCACAAAACAGCTCCGGGTGGATGACCAGATCTTTGTTGGCGCCAAGATAGGTTGGGCCGTACACAAATGCACCATTTCTCGATGGGTTGTTTTGTGTATTAAGGCATGCTATTCTCTGGCTAAAAAAGAGCCTCCGGTCGGGCTGCGCACCCATTCCACCAGGCCAACGGCAGCCACTACTGCCATGGGAAGAGGAGTTCCTTTAAATGACATCTGTCAGGCGGCCACCTGGGCATCGCTGCACACGTTTACAAAACACTACTGCCTGGACAGCCAAGTCTGGAGAGTCGACTTCTTTGGCCGTTCTGTTCTCCAGGACTTTCTGGTGTATTCTTGGTTTGCAGACCCACCACCGGGATTGGTATTGCTGGAGTATCTACTCTAAGGTAAGGAATCTATAAATGACGTGTTTCTTTCAGATGAACAAGTTACTTACCTTCGGTAATGATATATCTGTAAGAAACTTTAGTTAATTATAGATTCCTTACCGCCCCACTTATCGTCCCCGTTCTGCAAACTGATTTCTAGGGTTAAGGATATCCTTTCAGGCTCCTAGTTTTGTGCACCAGTGGTCAGTGTCTTGCACGGCTCTGCATTCCTGGTGCGGAAAGTTATGTACGAAACTGACTTCAGCGCACGAGAGCGGTGTCTAAGTAGCTGCCGCGATGTCATCTCGGCTACCACGATGCCAGCGACGGAGGCAGAGCCTCACGACGCCACCTTCCGACGTGCAGGGTTACTGCTGACAAAAACTTTCTGGATCCAGTCTGACGCCTGGGGGTAATTCTAAGGAATCTATCACTACTAATCTTTCTTAACGATATATTGTTGCCGAAGGTAAGTAACTTGTTCATTAAGTTGGCACCCAAGAACTCAGATCCCAACGACCTAAGAAACAATGGACACTGAGTAGCCGCAACAGCCGAGAGACCTGAAGAGAGCCCTTGACTTGGCCCCAGCCTCGCCGGCCTGTCTGCAGCCCCCATTGAAAACTATGCCAAAGTCAACTTATCCTGCAATTCAGCAACCTCAAAAAACCCTGGGAGGGCTGCCTGCTTTCGACCAAGACCTCCCGAGAACAGCGGACATGTTCAAAAGCAAGAACCTCCAATCAAGGACTCTGTGACCTGAAGAACCTTAAAATCCGACACCTGGTTCCACTTCCGCACCTGACACCTCCAGCCCGAATTGAAGTGGCTCACCGGTACCAACCAGGTTTCCCAGTGTTCCAGAGCCCAAGTCCATCATGGGCTAACCACTCCTGGACTTACCAGCATCACCTGCAACCTCTGCACGGAGACCCCCTCAAGCACAACCTTCTCCGGTAAGCCGTTTCTAACATCAAAAGACACCCTTGCACCCTTCGGCCCTGGGCCTTGGTGAAGTGGAACAAAGGTGTCTCTACGTCCCCGAGCATTGCACTTACCTCTCAAGCTGTTGATTTCCTCCGACCGGCCTCCTGACCTGAGCCTGCGGCCCTTTATCGATTTGACCTTTCTCCATTGATTTGTATTGGGCTCCCGGCACTGTAGTTGCATCCTGCACCCAACTGTCCCTGTGCCGCTGGTGGTGCACTGTTTGTGCTGCTTTGGACCTTGCCCAGTGCTTGCCTCAACCCCTGGAGACTGGTCTCTCTAGCCACTGTTACTTACCTGTAAGTAGCCTCTGTCCGATTTCACCATTCTCCTATGATTTGTATGGGGCACCCAACTCTATGTTTTCACCCTGCACACGGCCGCCCCTGTGCTGCTGGTGGTGCACTGTTGGTGCTGGTTTGAACCTTTCCCAGTGCTCTCCTTAACTCCCGAAGACTGGATCTGTATATCTGTTACCTACCAGCATGGCCGGCTTTGGGGGGGTGCAAACGGTGCCACCGCACCGGCTGCTGACTCTTCGAGGTGGCGCCCTGTTAAGAAGTGTTATCTGAAAGAAACACGTTAGTTAGATTCCTCACCTTAGAATATCCCCAGGCGTCAGACTGGATCCGGAAGATTTTTCGTCAGCAATACCCCTTGCGCGTCGCTAGGCGTCGTCTGCGGCTCCGCGTCCGTCGTCGGCGTCGTGCGCCGGGATGACGTCGTCGGAGTACTTAGACGCCGCCCTCGCGCGCTGACGTCAGTTCTTCTTTTTTCCGCGCCAGTAAGCGCAGATCCGGGAGAGCTACCCCTTTAGTCAATTTTTGACTAACTTTTTGATCCTTTTTGATCCTGTCTATCGACACCGGTGCCGGTAGGATGCCTGGGTTTAAAGCCTGTACGGACTGTAGCCGATTGATGTCGGTTACGGACCATCACCGCCGGTGCCTGTACTGTTTGGGCCTCGACCACGACGCGGAGTCGTGCTCGGACTGTAAGGCCCTGACCTCGAAGGCTAGACGGGAGCGGTCCCGTAAGCTCCTCGAGATTCGCCACTCGGCTCCGCGCGCCTCTCGATCCCGGTCCAGGAGGAGGTCCAAGGATCGGTCGCGGAGCCGCAGCCGACGTCACCATCGGTCGTCGGGATCCAAGTCTTCGGGTAAGTCGAAGCATTCCAAGAAGTCCAAGAGGCGACATCGCTCTTCGGACTCCCCTCGCCGGTCGCGCGACTCGGTCGAGGGTCAGGGTGGTTCCACCCCCGCGGCTCCGTCGGAGCCGCAGGCGCCGCGTCCGTCCCCATACCCTCCGGTCCCTGGGACTAACGCGACGCCGGCGGAAGTCAGTGCCTTCCTCTCGGCCATGAGGAACCTGGCTCCGCCGTCGGCGCCCGCTGGTGCGCCTTCGGGCCCCGCGGACCCCACTGGGCTGCCTTGCCAGCCGGCGGCTCCGGCCCCGGCGCCGTTGACGGCTCCGGCCTCGACGCCGCAAGCGCCCGAGGGACCCGTTCTCGAGTCCCCATCGACGCCGGTCGACCTCGTCACGCCTCCTCCACCGGCGTCGACTCCGGTTCCACCCCCGACGCCGACGTCGACCCCGCTCGACGTCGTGCCCCAGTTCAGTCCCGCTCCGGGCCCGGCGCCGGTCCGGCGTCGATGGACGCCGAGATCGGCGCCGCTAGAGACCCATTTTGTCTACCGCCCGGCTCCGTTAACTTCTCCTCTACACCAGGAGTCGGATGATGGGGACTACTGGGAGGGATCCGAGGATCCTATGGCCCATCAGGCTCAACTGTCCCAGGACTGGGCAGATGAACTGGGGGAGGCCAGTGGTCTGGATACCTCGCCAGACACTGGATTCATCTCTCCTCCGACTGTGGCTTCGGAGGAGGGTGCTGCTTTCTCCGTGGTGCTGCGCAAGGCGGCCGAAGCCCTTGGGCTCGAGCTACCTGCCGTGGCTGTGAGGACGAACGTCCTCACTGAGGTGCTTCAGTCTGCAGCAAGCTCCACTGAGCCTCTGCTGCCATTCAATGAGGCCCTCACTGACGTTCTACAGGGCACCTGGTCCAAGCCCTCCACAGTTCCTCCTGTGGACAGGAACGTTGCCAGGCGCCACCGCCCTGCTCCGGGCGACCCCAGTTTTCTGTCCCAACACCCTACCCCTGAGAGCCTGGTTATCCAGGCCTCCACCTCCCAATCCTCTTTCCCGACCGCCCCGCCGGACCGGGATTCCAAGAGACTGGAGCAGTTTGGCAAGAAACTGTTCTCTTCCCTTAGTTTGGCCCTGCGGTCTTTGAACACCGCTTGTCTCTTGGACCGTTATTCCCACTCTCTGTGGGATGCGGTGGAGGACGCGCTGCCCCTATGTCCGGAGGAGGTCCAGACACGTCTTACCCAGGCTCTGGCCGATGGGAGGGATGCAGCGCGACATGCTATACGTTGTGGGCTTGACACCACGGACTCGCTGGGTAGGGCCATTTCCACCTCTGTGGCGCTTCGACGTCACGCCTGGCTGCGGTCCACGTCGTTTTCCGGCGATGTCCAGAGCACTCTCATGGACATGCCGTTTGATGGCACTCGCCTGTTTGGCGAGAAGGCGGACAGTGCGCTGAACCGCTTTAAGGACTCCCGGGCTACGGCCAAGTCCTTGGGCCTCTCGGCCCCGCGGTCGCAATCTTCCGCTTTTCGCCCCTTTCGTGGCCAAGGAAGGGGTTCCTCCTCACGTGCGCCTAGCCACCAGCCGCAGAACCAACCTGCGCGCGGTCGCGGACGTGGTTTCCGCCGAGGCGGATCTGGAGGACGACGAGGTCAGCCCACATCCACCCCGGCAGCATCCGCCTCAAAGCCTTCCTAGTCCGAGCATTCAGGCCCATTCCACGCCAGTGGGCAGCAGAGTTCGCCATCACCTGCTCCACTGGCGGTCCATCACATCGGACAGGTGGGTGCTGCAAATCGTCCGAAGGGGCTACTCCCTCCCCTTCGAGACGACCCCTCCAGCCATGCCACCGCAGCACCACCGTATCTCGGGGGATCATTTGCATCTTCTCCACGAGGAGGTTTCCGCCCTCTTGGCCAAGGGGGCCGTCGAGCGCGTTCCGATCCCAGAAGTAGGTCGTGGTTGTTATTCCCACTACTTTCTGGTTCCCAAGAAGGGCAAGGGGGGCCTACGCCCTATCTTGGACCTTCGGAACGTCAATGCCTTCCTCCGGAAGGAACGGTTCAAGATGTTGACTTTGGCTCAGGTTCTAGCTGCCCTAGACCCCGGAGACTGGATGGTAGCGTTGGACTTGCAGGACGCTTATTTCCACATCCCCGTCCTGCCGGCCCACCGGCGTTACCTGCGGTTCACGGTGGGCCAAGAGCACTTTCAGTTTACCGTGCTCCCCTTCGGCCTCACCAGTGCCCCTCGGGTGTTCACGAAAGTGATGGCGGTGGTCGCAGCTCATCTGCGCAGATCAGGGGTTCCAGTCTTCCCCTATCTCGACGACTGGTTGTTGAAGGCGGGCTCGCCCCAGGCAGTCGTCTCCCACCTCCAGACTACGGCGGATCTCCTGCATTTGCTGGGGTTTTCCATCAACGTGCCGAAGTCACACCTGAGTCCCTCTCAGAAGCTCCTCTTCATCGGAGCGGTTCTCGATTCGGCGCAGTTCCGGGTCTATCCACCGGAACAGCGGGTCCGGGATATACAGGCCCTGATTCCCATCTTTCGGCCTCTATCCTGGGTTTCGGTCAGGCTAGTGTTGCGGCTTCTGGGGCTGATGGCCTCCTGCATCCTACTAGTGCATCACGCCAGGCGGCGCATGCGAGCTCTGCAGTGGGACCTGAAGTTTCAGTGGGCCCAGCATCACGGCAACCTGTCCGACCATGTCTTGATCTCGGAGGGCACTGCACAGCAGTTGCAGTGGTGGCTCACGGACCGCGATTGGGTCATGGGCAAGAGCCTCTCCCTTCCCCAACCGGAGCATGTCGTAGTGACGGATGCGTCCCTCCTGGGATGGGTGGCCATATGGGAGAGGCGGAGATCAGAGGCCTCTGGTCTCCGGCGGAGTCTCGTCTCCACATCAACCTGTTGGAGTTGAGAGCGATCCGACTTGCACTGAAAGCCTTCCTTCCCTCTGTCAGGGGCAGTGTCGTGCAGGTGTTCACGGACAACACCACCGCCATGTGGTATTCCAACAAACAGGGCGGGGTGGGGTCGTGGACCCTTTGTCAGGAGGCTCTGCGCCTCTGGGCGTGGCTGGAACACCAGGGCGTCACCCTAGTGGTTCAACATCTGGCGGGCTCTCTGAACGCCAGAGCGGACGAACTCAGCCGCCGGTGCATGATGGATCACGAATGGCATCTGAACTCCGAAGTGGCGCAAGGTCTCTTTCAGCAGTGGGGAGAGCCTTGGTTAGATCTATTCGCCACCGAAGAGAACGCGCAATGTCAGCAGTTCTGCGCGTTGGAATTTCCAAGGCGGCACTCGCTCGGCGACGCTTTTCGTCACGAGTGGAGTTGCGGTCTGTTGTACGCCTTTCCGCCTATACCACTTCTGCCCAGAGTGCTGAAGAAGATCAGGCGCGACCGGGCCCAAGTCGTCTTGGTGGCTCCGGATTGGGCACGAAGATACTGGTATCCCGAGCTACTCAGTATGTTGACCGATCCCCCGATACGTCTGCCCCTTTCCACATCCCCGTCCTGCCGGCCCACCGGCGTTACCTGCGGTTCACGGTGGGCCAAGAGCACTTTCAGTTTACCGTGCTCCCCTTCGGCCTCACCAGTGCCCCTCGGGTGTTCACGAAAGTGATGGCGGTGGTCGCAGCTCATCTGCGCAGATCAGGGGTTCCAGTCTTCCCCTATCTCGACGACTGGTTGTTGAAGGCGGGCTCGCCCCAGGCAGTCGTCTCCCACCTCCAGACTACGGCGGATCTCCTGCATTTGCTGGGGTTTTCCATCAACGTGCCGAAGTCACACCTGAGTCCCTCTCAGAAGCTCCTCTTCATCGGAGCCGTTCTCGATTCGGCGCAGTTCCGGGTCTATCCACCGGAACAGCGGGTCCGGGATATACAGGCCCTGATTCCCATCTTTCGGCCTCTATCCTGGGTTTCGGTCAGGCTAGCGGATCGCTCTCAACTCCAACAGGTTGATGTGGAGACGAGACTCCGCCGGAGACCAGAGGCCTCTGATCTCCGCCTCTCCCATATGGCCACCCATCCCAGGAGAGACGCATCCGTCACTACGACATGCTCCGGTTGGGGAAGGGAGAGGCTCTTGCCCATGACCCAATCGCGGTCCGTGAGCCACCACTGCAACTGCTGTGCAGTGCCCTCCGAGATCAAGACATGGTCGGACAGGTTGCCGTGATGCTGGGCCCACTGAAACTTCAGGTCCCACTGCAGAGCCCGCATGCGCCGCCTGGCGTGATGCACTAGTAGGATGCAGGAGGCCATCAGCCCCAGAAGCCGCAACACTAGCCTGACCGAAACCCAGGATAGAGGCCGAAAGATGGGAATCAGGGCCTGTATATCCCGGACCCGCTGTTCCGGTGGATAGACCCGGAACTGCGCCGAATCGAGAACGGCTCCGATGAAGAGGAGCTTCTGAGAGGGACTCAGGTGTGACTTCGGCACGTTGATGGAAAACCCCAGCAAATGCAGGAGATCCGCCGTAGTCTGGAGGTGGGAGACGACTGCCTGGGGCGAGCCCGCCTTCAACAACCAGTCGTCGAGATAGGGGAAGACTGGAACCCCTGATCTGCGCAGATGAGCTGCGACCACCGCCATCACTTTCGTGAACACCCGAGGGGCACTGGTGAGGCCGAAGGGGAGCACGGTAAACTGAAAGTGCTCTTGGCCCACCGTGAACCGCAGGTAACGCCGGTGGGCCGGCAGGACGGGGATGTGGAAAGGGGCAGACGTATCGGGGGATCGGTCAACATACTGAGTAGCTCAGGATACCAGTATCTTCGTGCCCAATCCGGAGCCACCAAGACGACTTGGGCCCGGTCGCGCCTGATCTTCTTCAGCACTCTGGGCAGAAGTGGTATAGGCGGAAAGGCGTACAACAGACCGCAACTCCACTCGTGACAAAAAGCGTCGCCGAGCGAGTGCCGCCTTGGAAATTCCAACACGCAGAACTGCTGACATTGCGCGTTCTCTTCGGTGGCGAATAGATCTAACCAAGGCTCTCCCCACTGCTGAAAGAGACCTTGCGCCACTTCGGAGTTCAGACGCCATTCGTGATCCATCATGCACCGGCGGCTGAGTTCGTCCGCTCTGGCGTTCAGAGAGCCCGCCAGATGTTGAACCACTAGGGTGACGCCCTGGTGTTCCAGCCACGCCCAGAGGCGCAGAGCCTCCTGACAAAGGGTCCACGACCCCACCCCGCCCTGTTTGTTGGAATACCACATGGCGGTGGTGTTGTCCGTGAACACCTGCACGACACTGCCCCTGAGGGAGGATCTTCTGTCGCAGCAGCAGGGGACGGTCCTCCACCCGAACCTGTCCAGCCTCCACCTCCATGCGTGGAGATTGAGCGGCGGCAGTTGATGCCATTTGACTTGCCTCCTGAAGTCTGTGATATCATTCTGGCAGCCAGGCGTCCCTCCACAAAGAGGGTATACGCCTGCCGGTGGAACAAATTTGTGGCATGGTGCACAGCAAAGGCTGTGGATCCCCTTTCCGCCCCTCTTTCTGAGGTTCTCCTCTTTCTTCTTTCTCTGGCCCGGCAGGGCTCTGCCCTGGGCACCCTGAAAGGTTATCTTGCTGCCATCTCTGCCTTCTTGTGGCTTCCTGATCAGCCCTCTCTCTTCAAGTCCCCTGTGGTTACACGCTTTCTAAAAGGCATTACTCACACGTTCCCTCCTGTCCCTTTTGTAATGCCTCAGTGGGACTTGAATCTGGTCTTGACATTCCTGATGTGCGCTCCCTTCGAGCCTCTTCACAATTGTCCTCTTCGTCTTCTGACTCTTAAGACTGCTTTTCTGGTAGCCATCACCTCGGCTAGACGGGTGAGTGAGCTCCAGGCTTTATCTTCAAACCCTCCTTTTCTGTCTGTTCATCCGGACAAGGTTGTCCTTCGGCCTCGTCCCTCCTTTCTTCCGAAAGTAGTGACTCCATTTCATCTTGGGCAGTCTGTCACCTTGCCCACCTTCTTTCCGCCTCCGCATCCTTCCAAAGAGGAAGAGAGGCTCCACCGTCTGGACCCAAAACGTGCGCTCTCCTTTTATTTGGACCGCACAAAGCAGTTCCGGGTGGACGACCAACTTTTCGTTGGATACGTGGGTGCTAAGAAGGGGAAAGCTGTGCACAAACGGACCATCTCTCGGTGGGTCGTTTTGTGCATCAAAATTTGTTACTCTTTGGCAAAAAAGGACCCTCCTGTTGGGCTTCGCGCCCATTCTACTCTGGCCACAGCGGCTACTACTGCCTTGGGACGGGGAGTCCCTTTGCAGGACATCTGTCAGGCGGCGACGTGGGCTTCGCTAAACACGTTTGCCAGGCATTATTGCCTTGACAGCCAAGTCCGGAGGGATGGCTTCTTTGGCCGTTCTGTCCTCCAGGACTTTCTGGTGTGATCTTGGTTCGCAGACCCACCACCGGGGATGGTATTGCTTGGGTATCTATTCTAAGGTGAGGAATCTAACTAACGTGTTTCTTTCAGATGAACAAGTTACTTACCTTCGGTAACGATGTATCTGTAAGAAACATTAGTTAGTTAGATTCCTCACCGACCCACCCATCCTCCCCGTTCTGCGAACTGACATCTAGGGTTAAGGTTATCCTTTTCAGGCCCCTAGATTTTATTTTTGGCACCAGTGTCGGTCTTTGCGGTCCACGCACACAAAGCCCTACACAACCAAGGCCCAGGATACCTCAACAGCCGCCTCAACTTCTACGCTCCCAAACGCCAGCCTCGATCAACCGGCCACGCCCTCGCCACCGTCCCCCGCATCCGAAGAGCCACCACAGGGGGACGGTCCTTCTCCTTCCTCGCCGCCAGGACATGGAACTCCCTCCCGACCCACCTCCGCCTGACCCAGGACCACCTCGCCTTCAGGAAGCAACTCAAGACCTGGCTGTTCGAGCAGTAGCAGACCCCCCTCCCCTAGCGCCTTGAGACCCTCTGGGTGAGTAGTGCGCTATATAAATGCTTTGATTGATTGATTGATTGACATTCCAGACGTCCCACAAGATGACCTTTACCCATCCAGGCCATCTCCACCGGAAGACTCATTAGGTTTTCACCACCTACTTCAGAGGGCGGCACATTATCACGGGGTAGAGCTACACACTGACCCGGTAGAGGAGGATTTCCTCCTCGACACCTTTGATACCGCACATAGGTCTACCTCCATACTACCTATGCTCAAGGGTGTAATAAAACATGCACCAGAGGTTTTTAAAGACCCAGTCAGGGCTAGGGTCATTAACCCACGCATAGAGAAAGTACAAAGCTGCCCCCACAGATCCTGCCTATATCAAAGGGCCAGCGCCACTAGATTCCCTAGTGGTTTCCACTGCACGGAAGAGGTCAAACTCCCAGGCGTCAGGCGAAGCACCACCACCTGACAAAGAGTCAACGCTACTGGACGCGTCAGGAAAGCGCACTGCGTCACAGGCAGCCAATATATGGCGTATCACCAACACTCAAGCGCTATTGGCCAGATACGATAGAGCGCATTATGATGAATTAGAAACCATCATGCACCATCTCCCAGAAAAATACAAAAATAGGGCCAATGAATTAATTCAAGAGGGTAAGACTATAACTAACACCTCTATACGCTGTGCCTTAGACGCAGCAGACACAGCCTCCAGGGCCATTAACACTAGCGTCCTCCTCCGTCGCCATGCTTGGCTGAGAGTTTCAGGCTTTAAACCTGAGGTACAGGCCTCCATCCTAAATCATCCCTTTGACCAAGAACATCTATTCGGCCCAAAGGTAGATGAGGCCCTCGAGAAAATGAAGAAGGACACGGAAACGGCGAAATCTATGGGAGCCCTGCAGTCACACCCCCCTAGGCGCTCCTTTCGCCGCTCTTCCTTTCGGGGTACGGCTAGAGGCTGCTCCTCAGATAGCGCGTCCACTTCCTACAAATCCCCTGCTCAATCCACCTTCACAAGGGGTTATCAAAGAGGCGGCTATATGGGCAATAACAATAAAGGCAGAGGCAAAACAAATACCGCCCACTCTGCCACACCGCCTCCCCAATTACTTCCCCCCGCTCCCTCCAGACCATCCCACTCCGGTCAGGGGCAGGCTACAAAATTTCCTTCAGGTCTGGGAGACCATCACCTCAGACAGATGGGTGACCCAAATTATTCGTTCAGGGTACTGCCTAGAATTCACATCTACCCCCCCCAAACATTCCACCCAGGCAACGCCCAATGTCACAAGAACATTCCACATTACTAAAACAGGAGGTAATCTCCCTCCTACAAAAACATGCAATAGAACAAGTCCCCGCCAATCAGCAAAATTTAGGGGTCTACTCGCTATATTTTCTGATACCAAAAAAAGACGAGACTCTACAACCTATTCTAGATCTCCGGCCTCTAAACACATACATACATTTGGACCATTTTCACATGGTAACACTTCAGCAGGTACTTCCGCTCCTCGCCCAGAACGACTTTCTCACCACACTGGACTTGAAAGACGCATACTTTCACATTCCGGTACACCATGCTCACAGAAAGTACCTCAGATTTGTAGTGGACGGGCAACACTACCAGTTCAAGGTGCTCCCATTCGGGGTCACAACAGCGCCAAGGGTATTCACCAAGTGCCTAGCGGTAGTGGCGGCACACCTCAGAAGACAGCACATTCACGTCTTCCCATATTTGGATGACTGGCTAATAAAAGCCACGTCCTACAACCAATGTGTACATCACACCGCCACTACAATCCAACTACTTCACCAACTAGGCTTCACGGTGGACCACCAAAAGTCCCAGCTAATACCATCCCACACAAAGCGATACCTCGGTGCCACCATAGACACCTCAAAAGCCATAGCCTACCCAAATCCTGCCAGGATTGCAAGCATTCAGGCTTTGCGTCAAAGATTCATACCGCAACACTCTCTCCCAGCAAGAGTGTTTATGCAACTGATAGGGATAATGGCCTCTTGGATTTTCATAGTGCCTCATGCAAGACTCCAGATGCGTCCACTCCAAGAGTGCTTAGCGCGCCAATGGAACCAGGCCCAGGGGCAACTGACAGATCTGGTGTTGGTAGACGGTCGCACCCATCGCTCTCTGCAGTGGTGGAACACCACAAATCTTTCCAGAGGTCGACAGTTCCTGGACCCGGTTCCACAAATAATCCTAACAACAGTCGCATCGCTCTCCGGCTGGGGAGCTCATCTATTACACCTCACAGTGCAGGGCACATGGACGCCGCAACAAAAGTTACTCCATATCAACCATCTGGAGTTACTGGCAATCTTTCTAGCCCTGAAATCCTTTCAGACACAGATTTTAGGCAAGGCAGTCCTTATTCGCACAGACAACATGACGGCCATGTACTACATTAAAAAACAAGGCGGCACACACACTCCACAGCTCTCTCAACTAGCACAGAGCATATGGAGATGGGCAATTCCACAAAAAATCTTTCTCCTAGCCCAACATGTCCCAGGAGTCCAAAACACCATGGTAGATCTGCTCAGCAGACAGACGCGGCAGATCCACGAGTGGGAACTTCACCCACAGGTTCTTCACCGGTTCTTTCAGATGTGGAGGCATCCACAGATAGACCTCTTCGCCACCCACGAAAACAAAAAATGCCCAAACTTCGCCGCCAGATACCCACACCCATTGTCCAAAGGCAATGCGATATGGATGAACTGGTCAGGCAAATTTGCGTACGCCTTTCCACCTCTCCCACTAATTCCATTAGTTGTGCGAAAGCTACAACAGCACTCCCTCACACTGATCCTAGTAGCTCCAACGTGGGCCAGACAACCGTGGTACACCAAGCTGCTGGAACTCTCGGTAGTACCACACCAAAAGCTACACCTCTCACCATGCCTCCTAACCCAGAACCATGGAGAGATCAGACACCCGGACCCAGCTCAGCTCAACCTTGCGATCTGGCTCCTGAGATCCTAGAATTCGGATACCTTAACCTTCCTCCTGACTGTATGAACGTCATCATAGAAGCTAGACGCCCTACCACTAGAGCCTGCTACGCTGCAAAGTGGAAAAGATTTGTTGTTTATTGCCAT
This sequence comes from Triturus cristatus, assembly GCF_964204655.1. Taxonomy (NCBI): domain Eukaryota; kingdom Metazoa; phylum Chordata; class Amphibia; order Caudata; family Salamandridae; genus Triturus; species Triturus cristatus. Next base: position 730,603,856 of record NC_140580.1, read on the forward strand.
AACAACACAATCAACACTAGACGTATCTATACAGCACATCATATGCTACTTGCTCCATCTACAAAGGTGTAACCTAGCATATACATCCATTCGGCTACACCTCGCAGCAATTGCCGCTTACCTACAGAACAGACAGCACCTATCACTTTTCAGAGTGCCTGCCATTAAAGCCTTCATGGAAGGCCTCAAACGAATAATTCCCCCCCGTGTACCACCCTCACCTGTGTGGAACTTAAATATAGTTTTCACAAGGCTAATGGGACCGCCCTTCGAACCTTTGCATAAATGCGAACTGCAATTTCTCACATGGAAAACAGCTTTTCTTGTAGCCATCACTTCCCTTAGAAGGGTCAGTGAGATACAAGCACTTACTATACAAGAACCTTTTCTCCAAATGCACCAGAACAAGGTTGTCCTCCATACCAACCCAAAATTCCTACCCAAAGTCATTTCCCCCTTCCATCTAAACCAATCGGTAGAATTACTGGTATTTTTCTCGCAACCTCAAACTGTTGCAGAAAGGGCTCTACACACGCTAGATGTTAAACGGGCCTTACTTTACTATATCAAAAGAACACAACCTTTCAGAAAGACCAAACAACTGTTTGTCTCTTTCTCTCCACCACACAAGGGCAACCCCATCTCAAAATCAGGGATAGCTAGGTGGATAGTAAAATGCATACAGATTTGCTACCACAAAGCAAAACGAACGCTATCTGTTCCCCCTAAAGCCCACTCTACACGAAAGATAGGGGCTTCTATGGCTTTTCTAGGGAACATCCCATTAGATGATATCTGCAAAGCAGCTACATGGTCAACACCGCACACTTTCACTAAACATTACTGTGTAGATGTGCAAACCAAGCAACAAGCTAGTGTGGGCCAGGCTGTACTAAAAACACTATTTCAAACCACTGCAACAGATACTGGTGGTCGCCGCTAAGGTTGGGAACTGCTATATAGTCTATGCAAAAGTGTGTAATCTGCAGCTCATATGCCTCGAACGGAATATGCTACTTACCAGTATGCATCTGTTCTTGGCATGTAGAGCTGCAGATCTACACACGCCCACCCGCCTCCCCGGCTACCTGTATCTGTTCCAGTCTATCTTATTTAGATACAACACACATGGGTTTCTTCACTGTTATTACTACGCTCCATCTCTCCCTGTCGGCGAAAAACAATCTGAGGATGGCGCCGAAGCCCATGCGCAACACGATCCAAGGGAGGAGTCACCGACCTCGTGACTTGCAAAGAATTTCCAAGAGGAAAAACAAACTGCAAACATCCGGGCCCAACACCAGATGGCGATCTATGCAAAAGTGTGTAGATCTGCAGCTCTACATGCCAAGAACAGATGCATACTGGTAAGTAGCATATTCCATATATATATATATATATATATATATATATAAAACAGCCGAAATGCGTCTCTTCAGTCGCGGGGTCGAGGGAGACCCGAGGAAAGAACAGAAGCCTTATGCCAACAGCCTTGAGTGCGCGCCTTCTTCCGGTGTGGAGCAGGATTGTGTTCGGTGTGTATATATATATATATTCCATGAACAGGTGACGGAGGACATTAAAAAACTGCACCGCCAAGTCAATTATAAAAAAAAGGAAGATGCAGCATAACAGAATACAATATCAGAATCTGATGAATAAATTTGGTAAAGATCTAGAAATTGTCATAAAAAAATCGGACAAAGGCGGGAATATAGTTCTGTGGCCTAGAAAAAACTATGTACAGGAAGCTATGCGGCAACTTAATAATGAGTAATGTTATGAAAAAACCACAATGAGGGAATACAGCAAAGCCAAGGATACCATAAAAAAGGAGCTGCAACATTGGAAACGTGAAGGGTTGATTACTACAGGGGAGTACCAATATATGTTCAATGAATACCCTGTTCTTCCGTTTGTATATCTAAAAATGTTACTCCAATCCCGGGTCACCCCATAATTTCAGCTATTAATAGTATGGCTGAACATATGGGGGAATATGTGGAATACATTTTGCAAGTTCTGGTTAAGTTGCTGCCCTCATATGTGAAAGACACAGGTGACTTTTTAAATACACTCAATGACATTGTATGGACAGACAATTTGATTTTAATCACATTGAACATTGTCACTGTATACCAGTATTGAACACACAACGGGTATGACTGTTGTTAAGCATTTCCTAGAGTCTAGGCCATGTGAATACAATCAACATAACAAAATGTTAATTGCCCTTATTACATGGTGTCTGAATAATAATTACTTTCTGTTTGGTAAAGATGTCTACAAGCATATACCCGGTGTTGGTATGGGGGCCTGCTTCTCCCCTAGCTACGCGTGTTTGCACGTGGGCTATTGGGAGGAGCAGGTCCTCAAGAGGCAACACCTTGAGATCTTCACACACAAAATTGTTCATTGGTTACGCTTCATCGATGATGTTTTTATTATATGGAATGACGATATTGAAAGTGCTAGATAGTTTGTGGAAACAATTAACATCAACTGCATGAATTTACATTTCACATCACATATCAGTCATTCCAGGATTGAATTTTTAGATGTTAGTGTTTTCATCAATGAAGGAATATTGGCCACTACTGTAGGAAGGTGGATATCTGACTATGGTTACCCCCAACTTTTTGCCTAGTGTCTAGCTGGTTTTTCGACTTAGTTGGCCTGAGATCCTGCCATTCAGGGTCTCAGGCTGTCTGCTCTCTCTTTAAAATGGACTCCATGTACCCTAGGTACATAACCAATTGGTAAGGATCACCTTATTGGACCCTGTACAGTGTACCCTAGGTACCCAGGGCATAGGTGTACCCTAGGCCTCCTAGGGGCTGCAGCATGTACTATGCCACCCCTGGTCTGGCCTTCCAATCAGACACAACTGGCTGATCACTCAGCTGGGGCAAGGTTGTGTAATCACCCCTTGCTTAGATATAGTATACCTATATCTACCCTTATATATAGACACATGTATACCTATCAGCCACTCCTATGGCAGGCCTTAACAATCCTGGAGGCAGAGTGCTTGGTAACATGTGAGATGGTGCTCTAGCATCAGCTGAGCCTGTCTGCAGCTTTTGGAACGATGTCCTTATAGCTGTTCTATGAAATAGTCAACCATATACTCTTAAAGTACCTTATAATCTTAAACGGTTATGGTAACTATGGTTTGGCTTTATCAAAACATGTCGTGTAAGGTGTCTAACACTTTGAAATAATACCCCCATACCATTTCTGGTAATGAGGATATTATTTCTTCCTTCTAGAGGGAGAGACATGTTAAAATCCTACTTTGCTGTTTAACTCTCACCAAAGCCTCAGCATCACAAAATGGATGCTGCTGCCACAGACACGAGTCTGACCTCCTGCTGCGGGGAGCCCTCCCAGCCAGGGAGGCCTGGACAATAGGTTTCCTGCTTGGGGAGGTGCTAGCACCTCCCCAGACAGACTTTAGTGTATTGGGGCAGGGAGGGCTGAAAGGAATGAGACATGCCTGGGGCACACAAGGTGCTCCATGCATAGTCCAGTTCAAACCGGTGCTCGGGCACTCCAGCCCCAGCTCTGGCGCGAAACTGGACAAAGGAAAGGGGGTGTAGCCACTCCCCTTCCTGGTCCCACCCATAGGAGGGACCTTGCAGGTAGCCCAGCCCACTAGCCCAGTATATTAGTAGCTAGGTGGGCCCTGCTAAATTAGATTATCCTGAACCTGCAACTTGAACAGAAACTCTGGACCTTCGACATTCGACGAAAGAAGAAGACTGAAGAATCTCCCTTGTGGCCAAGGAGTGGTCACCCTGTGCGAACAGGCACCATCAAGAGACTTACCCTTTGCTTTGCTGAAGTTCTACGAGGGACCGACTGCAGAGCCCGACCAGAGCCTTGACTTCCAGACTTCTCCGACCCTGATCCACATCCACAGCCGAGCTGAGATCCGTGGAGGCGACGAGAGACGTGGGACCGGCTACCTGGGAAAATTGGCTACTTGCTTCCAGCGCAGCTTCTGAGGCATCCTCGAAGTTGTGCTATGGGGATTGAGAAGCCCCAACCCCGAGCACCATCTGCACCGAAGATCAGCACTCCACACTCCACGAGTTCTGCGTGGGGCCCTTCTGCATTTTCCTGCTCGACGCGTCTGGTATTTTACCAATTCAAAGCTGTAATACTGTGCCTGGAGTGGTAATTGGCTTTTGTCATTTTTCAGCTCGGCAAGGACAGCACTGTGCTAATCCTATGCTTAAAGACTTTGCTGTACAAATGGCAAATGACTTTGTCCTTTTCTATCTCGGCGTGGATGGTACTGTGCTAATCCTATGCTTAAAGATTTTGATAGAAAAACAGACATTTGAGGTGAGCAGATCTAGAGTGTCGCTGGTGTTGAGAGTGTTCCATACAGGAGCTGCTTTCCACCTAAACTTGAGAACTACCCAGAGTTCTCTGCTTCTTTTTTGCATAATTTATTCGTCACTCTATGCCTGAAAGGGTATTTCTTTGATATATATATATATATATTTGAAAGTACAGTTGTGGTTATGAATTAAAACTGAAAATCCCCTCAAATCTCCTAGTTATGGTTAACCCAGTAATCCATGACTTGCAAAACAGTTGCACAAGCCCTAACTCACACCTCAAATGCAGGATGTGATCTGAAACTTCTTTACATTCATTGGTATATCTCAATATGAGATATTTATTTATTAAGGTTTCAATTGGATATCCTCCCTTTTTATGTACTTTTAACTAGCCCTTGCCACTTTAATGGACTTGATTGTCTAAATATAGTATTTTTTCTTCTTCTGTTACATAGTCAGTGAATAACATTTTGTATCTGTTAGTGTAGTCTATGTAGAAGATGAGGTGCACTTTCTGTTCTCATGCACCTGCATGGTATTTTAAGGGAACAATGGCTAAAATACTTTTGCTGGACTATAGAATTACCACTAATGGAGAGGCACTTTATTGTGTTTCAAAAACATTTAGAAAGCTCTGTGAATAGGAAAATGTATCACATGGCCCAACAATGCTACTTCCTAGTCAATATTTACAAGAGATTGTGGTTTGGCATCAAATGTAGTTAACGGGGTAGACCTTTTTTTATTATAGGTAATTGGCAATATTTTGTGGTGTTCATAATTGCAGTAAGTCTCTGAAGGCATTATTGCCCTGTTATATGGAGTTTATGGGCACTACACGGTACACAATGAGTCGGTTGCAATCTTTTAGGGATCTTATTTTTTTTTTTAGAACATTGGAATGTTGAGCACTCCTTTGAAGACAATGGAGTGCTCCAGGCTTCTAATGGCTGGTTGGAGTCCAGAGAACAGCATTCCAATTAGTTTTTTTCATTTCACAGCTGTTGCTGTGAACAAAGGCCTCTCGAAGCCCAAGGGCATTTAAGCCTTCTCGGCTCTGGGAGGCCTTTGTTAATCTAGGGGCGGAATGTTCTACAGTAGCGTAGCTAGACTATTTGCCCGTGGCGGCCCCTGTGTTTGCTGCCCTGTGACGGGCGCAGGTAGGAGCGGGCGTCGGGGGAGTTGGCCATTCCTGCGCTTGCCGCCCCGCGCCAGCCGCCGGTAAGAGCAGACCCCCAACCCTCTTTGCTACGCCACTGATGTTCTAATAGCCTTAGAACCCTCGATAGCAGGCTCTACCGGACATTAAAGGCCCGCACTGGCCTTAAACGCTGGATCGGGCCTTTAATGGCCTGTAGAGCTCACTATGTTGGGCTGTATGGCTATAATAAACTTTCCATTTATTCATTGCTTTGTACTGTTTCTTGGACAGTTTTCCCCCCAATAAAAATAATGACAAGTTTGCATGCAACAAAATATAGCAGTTGGATGTTCATTTATAATGTTGAATTTTTTAGTCTGAACTTCCAATGAGTCACTATTTTGAAACAAAAATCATAGTTTTCTATTCTTTATTGAAGGAGCCAGGAAAACGTTCACAACTATGGCGAATGTCTAGCAGTGGAATGCTGTGTCATGAAGGCTCATCTCCTCCTCACAACCCAAATAAGATGTCAAATTCCCGTTCACTTGATTCATCCTTGGTATTAGACATTGCAGGCCTGGCTGCTGTGACTGATAACAGGTAAATTAGAAATGCAAATTGCAATATGGATGTTTGAATGTCTTTAGAATGCCTTTCCAATATCCGTTATGGCAAATAGATGGTAAATATAAATTATATTTTTTACGATGTTATTATAGGTTTACAAGCTATGCACAATTCTGCCACAGAATGGTTAGTCTGGAAAAGAGCATCTTGTTTTTATCCCAATTAAAGAAAATACCGTAGTGTCCTTTGACCTTGTGCTGTGTTGAAGTGGCCTACTATGACGGCTGATCCTACTGCCATACTTTTGTTTTTTTCCATCACTTGGTCCAGACGCATGTGCAAGTTTGTGAAGAAGTGGAACCGAAAAAGAGAATTATTTGCACCTGGGGACTTGAGGACTTCAAGCACAAATCATTTTAGAACTGCAAATGCTGTTGTGAGAGAATTACTCTGACTTTATCCCAATTCAAGATACCAAAGTATCATAATTGATTCCTGTACACTGATTTATACAAAGTGTGTAATATTTTCCCCGATATCATATATATTCTTCAGCATAGGACTTATCGATGTATTTGAACATCAGTCCATCAGAAATATATTGGCCAGTTTATGCATTGGTGATAGAATATAGATTAACTCCAGATTTTCTAAGTGTTCTGAATTTCAAATGAACCTCTGAGACTGATGAGTGTTTTGAAATTTCAAAAACAGTATTTATGATAGACGACAATGTTTTTTTTTCCTTCAAATTTATTTATTAGCATTTTGCAATAAACTAACAGCACTAACAAAAGGCACTGGGCCAAAACCCGTGATAATAAAGCAAAACAGATTTGCAGCCTAGTGGCCCCCCAACTCGCAAAGAATCCTCAAAAGAGAACAATCAATAGATGACGTCCCGGGGCTGAGCCAGGGGTGTGGGTGTGTGGGCGGGGCAGACGCACGTATACATGTGAGATCTGAAATGGATTACATTTTTAAACAACAAAGACAACCTTATTAAACTCGAAGTTATTTCCTTGAATTACAAAGGCACCTTGTGCGCTATTTTTATGTACTGTAAAAATCTCCCTAAAACTAAACAAACGCCATCTACATACTTCTTCGGAGACTGTCTACACACTGAACAAGCATTTGCAATGCAATCAGTCTCGCCTTTGGGACCTTATATGTATATAGCTATGCAGCACATTAGCCTGGGTGCTGAAACATCTACTGTTCTTTAACATGGAGGGAAAGTAAGCACCAAACTGCGTGACACACCAGGTATGGGAACACATGGAGAGAAATATTGCCTTTCAGCGTCAAATGGTAAAGTCCAAAGCTCTGTTTTTAATTTAAAATCGTGCCTTCAGTGGTCATATCACTGAAAATACAAGATTTGAAAAAAAATATCATTGTCTACGGGTGCTCGTGTAAGACAATTTCTATGGACTGGAATCTAGAGAATGCTAAAGTGATTCTGGTATTTTACTGACCTCTGCTGGTCGTTTTCTATCAAGAAAGTTAAATAGAGGCAGTTGCCAGAAAAAGAAAAAAAAGAAAGTCCCTCAGCAGAAAGCAATTCTGGTATTTTACTGACCTCTACTGGTCGTTTTCTATCAAGATTGTTAAATAGAGGCAGTTGAACAGAAAAAAGTCCCTAAGCGGAAGCAGACAAGTCTTAGGGCCAATCTCCAGAGCCCACAAAGTACATACACATATAAGTATATACTTGAATGCTCGACCTAAAAATGCAGGAAATAGTGGATCATATTCTTTAAAAAAAAGACTTGAACTGTCTTTAGCTGAAACATTAGCTTTGGAACCTTCGAGGCTGACACAGATGACATTTACTGGAAGGGGACTGCTACAAGAAAGGTCAGTTTTCACACTAGCTTGATTAGACAATTGACACACAAAACGCTCCATATGAGAACAGTCAGAAAACACCCCATGATAACAATTCATATATGACAAAGAACTTTAAAAAAGAATGCAGTGACTAGAGGGTACAATTGCTCTTTGGAGTAGTGACAGATTTGTACCAATACGTGCATAATCTCTTGATAATAGCACCATTTATAATGCCATTAACCAATGGGTTTAAGAACAGTATTGCATCACGTTGGAAAAGGAAGATATAATTTCAAGCCTGTTGGCAACAACACCCACACCTTGTAAATCAGCAAAATAATACTTTGCCATTTTGGCCCAATTTTACAGGCAGCTACTGTCTAGCCTCTTACACACGGAATAGAAAGTAAAAATATGATTTCCCCCCAGACAAGACTTGCATACAAGGACACCCACAGGGAGATTTAGTCATAGATTACTGACTAAAGAGGTCCATCATTAGGAAAAAAAGAATAAACGACAAAAGGCACGTACATTAAAATGAGACAAGAGTGACCATGACCTGAAGAACAGACAGCAGTACTGGTTTATTGTCCTTCTACAGCCAACAACTATGACAGAAAAGATACACAAATTCCTAAGGCATTTACCGGAAGAGGGACATGCAAATATGAGTCCTCTAAAATTTATTAAGGTATCTTTTGATGTCGTGTATATAGCTTGTCGATAACTAGCTACTGTTTTGGTACTGAGTGGGCACTTGATGCTCAGTGTGCCTGGTTTTAGATAAGAAGTGCACACGGAGGTAATAAACATATCTTTTGGTGGAATCATTAATTCAACAAATAGATCATTTACCTTATTAAGCAGGTAAAGATGGAAATTAACTGAGCATAGTCCTTGGAAGCTTTACAGCTTAAGGTGCTTTTTTGAAGGGCATTCCATAGACAGTCTTCTCAGGGACATGAACAGTGCCCAGTCCATAAAGAGGTTGCGTTTGAGGAAACATAATATCTAAGGAAGAGCTCACATTGACAGATGAGTTACTCAGGCCCGTAGTGACAGATTTCCACCACAGTGGCTATACCACAATGTACATTGGGATAATTTAGATTCACAGTAGATACTTCCTCACCACAGAATATCCATCACGTCTCCACACTGGATCCTAAGATTTTTTTCATAGCGCTGCCACGTGCTAATGGTGGCTTCGTGTGGCTCCACACTGCCCTAGAAGTCATGGAGCAGAGTCACCGATAAGTACCAGCCCCGCACCCTGGCATCAGTTCCTTTCTTACTGCGCCTTTCAGCACAGATCCAGAGCTCTGCGCCTGGTTTTGTTGATTTTCTGATGACTTCCTTAACGTTTTCACAGTGTGCTTCAGGACGATGTCCTTACAAAAAACAATAGGTATCAAGCCATTCTTAGACTGCACGAAGGAGATTTCAGTCACGGACCCGCATGAGGTGTCTCTTTCGTATCTGGGCTCAGGAAAAGACTCCAAGTCGTGTGATTAGTACATGCTCATGTACCTAAAGTCAATCTGACACCTGGAGGTGAAATTGTATGACTCTGAACGCAAGAAGTATTCACAGCCTTCACATAGGTCCCGCTTCAAGTCAGGGACCCCACTCGGTCCCCTTTACCGTGACCATTAGGCTTTGCACTCAGAGCCCTCTACTAAAAGTCAAAGTCCAAGTTCAAACACAAGCATACGAAAATGAAGCAGAACTCAACCCCATCTCACCTCCCTGACTTTAAAGACAAGGCATGAGAATGTCAGTATCTAAGTCGCACTTCTTTGGGGTTTCTGGCCATAGAACAGATTCTTCAGTTGGTCCCGATGTGCCCTAAATTTCCCAAGCCATCGTCGGCCAAGCATAAAATCTCAAGGCCTTTAAAGCGGTCATGAGGCAAATTTTCGGTGCACTTCTGGCTGCTTTTGGTGTACCTTCAGACTCCACGGACACAGCGGGGCCTACATTTGTAGCCAGGCCGGTACCGATTCAGCTATAGATTTCCACTCCAGCCCCATGCTCCACACTGGTTCCTGACACCGGTGTTGGTGCTGTGACCGCGATGTTTGATCCACAACCAATGTCCGCCCAAGCTTGACCTATGCTAAGCTACAAAATTTCAAAAGTCATTGATCATCATGTAACCTAACTCTAACCTTGTGCCTCTACCACATCCAACTACCAGCAGAGGCTCTATAATCCTTTTGGTTGTGACTCTGATCTCGTGCTGGAACAGGGTGCACCCGAGGATGTTGATGATGATGATGATGAGGGTGAAGGGGATGGCTTGCTCTCCACTTGTTATAATGATGATGCCTTGTATCTCGATTTACAGAACTTCTGTGGGCTTGATACCTCTTCTGAGACAGTTTGACTCGCCGCATGAGCCACCAGTGAAAGAGAGTGCTTCATTTTCAGTGGTGATTTCGAGGGCAGCTGAAGTACTATTATTACAGTTACCCTTAATTGAGACCAAAACAAATGTTTTCACAGAAATTCAGCAGCCTGGGTCGGCAACATCTGTACCCCCTCTTCCATGTAACAATCCCCTCACAGTTACTCTGACGCCTCTTTGGTCATGACCACATGTTAATAGTCAGGTGGCCAGACGTCATAGACTGGTGCCAGGTGATCTGGATTTTCTCACCAAGCACCCCACGTTAGGGAGTCTTCGACCAGTAAATTGAATCAATACTCTTTCCAACCATTCCTTCGCATAGGGAATCCAAGAGGACTGATGCTTTTGGCAAGCACATATTTTCTTCCGCTAGTTTTATACTTCAATCTGTGAACACAGTCTGCCTATTAGGTTGCTACACAACTGTTTTTTGGGACAATGCCAGCAAGATTTTTCCTGCTTTTCTGGAAGATCTTAGGGCCCCTTTGGCCGAGACGATACATTATGGGCAAGACAGAGTCAAATAAATTATCTGCGCAGGCCTGGATACCATGGCTTGCCTGGGCATGGCAGTATCACAGCTGTCCTTTGTAGACACATTTGGATGAGGTCCACTGGATTCTTCTGCGATGTATAGATCTCCCTAATGGAAATACTCTTTAATGGGTCCTGCCTCTTCGGAGAGAAGGCTGACTTTGCTTAGCACATTTTAAAGACAGCAGAAATACAGCACCTTCTTTGAGGTTGTTGACCTCTGCAAGTTAGTTTCTGCATTAGTCCTGGAAGTTCAGCGGCTATTTCTGGGGACAGAGTCAGCCTTTCCAGCCAGTGAAATCTCAGACAACAAAGTTCTTTTGAGGTCGTGGGAGCAGGTCTTGCAGGCAGTGTGTATAGGAGAGTAGCATCTGCTTCTTATAGTTACCCCCACTTTTTGCTGATGTTTCACTGTTTTTTTACTTTAGTCTGGCTGGGGCCCTGCTAACCATGACCCCAGCCCAGCTGCTTCCTCTCTAAATTGATTACCAGTACTTTAGGTACACTCCAGATTGTATTCTGGGGTACCCTTATAAGTCCCTAGTATATGGTATACTATGTACCCAGTGCATAGGTACCCCAGAGGCCTACCAGGGGCTGCAGCATGTATTGTGCCACCCCTGGGAAGCCTTCCAAAATGACTCCACAGGTCTGCTACTGCTGCCTGGGTAAGGTGGTGTATGCACCCCTTACTGAGATATAGGTTACCTATATCTCTCCATATCACTGCACATGTAAACCTATCAGTCACCCCTTTGGCAGGCCTTATCCTGAAGGCAGGGTGCTGGGTTTCATGTGAGAGGGTGCCCATGCATGAGCATTGCCCCTCTGCAGCTTTCGGAACCTTTATTCCAGGGTTGTTTGTGATGCAGCCTAACCATATATTCTTAAGTGCATTATAACCTCGCGGTAAATGCTAACTTTGAAATGGCTGCATGGAAACATGTCGTGTTTGGTGTCAAACACCCTGGAATCATACCCCCACACCAGTAACTGGTGTGGGAGTATGATCCCACCCTTCTAGAGGGAGAGACATGACAGCACCGGTACACCTGGTACCAGCTAACAGAGCCCTGGCATCACAAAATGGATGCTGCCAGCCACAGACACGAGTCTGCCCTCCTCCTGCTGGATGAAAGTCTGGCAGGGAAAGCCTGGACAATAAGTTTCCTGTCACAGGGAGGTGTCACTACCTCCCAGACAGGCTTTAGTGTATTGGGGCTGGGTGGGTGCACTCCAAGAGTGCTTTGAAGTCTGCACTGGGGGCACATTTGGTGTCCCTGTGCATAGTCCAGCTCAAACCGGTTGCAGGGGCTACGAACCCCATCTCTGGCGCGAAAATGGACAAAAGAAATGGGTGTAGCCATCCCTCTTTCCTGACCCTCCCATAGGTGGGTCCCTAGAGTTTGTCCCACCCCTTCCTTGGGTATAAGATAGGAACCCCTGGCTACAGGACTTTAGATTACACCTGGACGAAACTCTGATACATAATCCTGTAACTTCGACGATCTACAAGGCGCTAGATGACTGAAGAATCTCCCTTGGAGTAAAGGAGTTGCTCCCCTGCAAGGCAGGCACCTAAGGCGCATCTGACCGGTTTGCATCTCCGAAGCTCCCGCCGGACTCCGAAGAATTTGCAACACAGGAGGTGGGTTCCCAGACGCTGACCCGAGCTCCCAGCAAAGTTGAGACCCGTACCCCTCGTGGGGACCGTGGAACCGGAACCCCGTGACACCGTGCACATTTGCAAGTGCATAGGCTTCTCGTCGATCCTTGAGGCTGTGCTTTGGGCTACTTGTAGTCCACACTCCGAGCAGTGTCTCCACCGAAGATTACTGACCTACACTCACCGAGTGACCCTTGGGCTGGTATTGTATGATTCCTCTTGAGGTCCCTTCACGATCCCTGGTCCGTCGACTGGTGGTGGGGATCCCTGTGAAGGTAACCCTAACTTTAATTGGGCTTACCTGGTTGCTCCAGACGTGCCCTGACTCTCCATCGCTTGGGGAGTCCCCAGGACCTTGCTGGTCCGCACCGAAGCATCTTTTCTCTTCCTGCATGGGTTGCTGTTGCCAAGGCTTGTTGGGTTCAATCCGAGCACCGACATCCTTCGTGGGACAGCTCGAATCCAGCTCCTGGTCGTCGTTGATGCCTCGTGGTCCTCGTGGCTGCAGAGTCAAGCTTCACCTCTTCGCACCTGAAACACCCGACATCGGTGGGCATTCGCCTATCGTGCCCCTGGTCACTGGCAAGTGACCCAGACTCTGTCCCCTCTGCTTTCAGGTTCTTCTGATCTTCGATCCAGGCTTGGATCACACCGGACACTTTTCTTCTTCCCGGCAGCAGCACTTTGCAGCAGATCGCCATTGAAATCAACTACGATTCCCGACACCATTTGACACCTATGCACCCGGCTTCCCTGGGTGAGGTAACTCAAGTACTCCGGTGCACCCTAGAACCCCCTAAGTATAAAGGGGTTTGCTCAAAGTCCTCTCCTAAATGTCCTTAACTTCTAAAATTCCAACCACGACTTTCCCATAGAATAGTATGGGGCTCGCGTCTGTGTTCTCACTACATCTGCTGCTATGTCTACTTTTGAAATTGCCAATGCCATCCGTTCTAGTAGGTTCTCAATTGCATACCACCATTATATATGCCGCGAGATTTAACAGGGATTGGGAGTAGAGAGCTCCGAGTCCTCAGTTGTCTATTGGACAAGATCAAACGGGGCACTGTCCTATGTCAGGCTAAGCGGCATAAGGCGGGGGTTCTCTGCTTACAGGAGATGCACCTAGCGGGCACTAAGACACCCTGTTTGGGACGGCTTGGGTTTGCACCCGCATACCATGCTGGCTTTACTAGAGGCTCCCGTCGAGTTGCAATCCTCATACACCATAGTATCCCCTTCGTCCATAGCCGCACGTGGTCAGATCCACAGGGCAGATTTATTGTGATATACAGGACACTGTATGGAGAGCCCATTGTCCTAGGTAGCATATATGCTGGTCCGTGGCTTGGGGTGGGTTGATACATAGAGAACTAAACATTCTGGCATACATGCATACACCTATTTCTCCAATGCCTATTATTTATTTTCACGCCTAGACTACATCTTCCTTTCGGAGACTCCCACACATCAATTACTTGAAGCTACAATACTCCCTAGGAGCTATCGGACCATTCCCCGATGTCCATTTTTCTATCCCTGGACCCCAGGCGCTCTCGCTTTTGGTGGCCCTTGTCGCTATGGTTGCTACGAGATGAGAACTATAGGGCACATATGCCTACGTCCTTAACTGATACTTAACACTGACATTTTAGAGTCACCGGCTACCCTATGGGAAGCTATGAAACCTAATCTCCGGGGTGCGGATATTGCCTTCTGCACAGCCCAGCGCTGGCTGCGATGTGACAAACTACTTAGAATCGAAGCACAGTTACTGGATTTGGAGCGCGTTAGCAGGGACTTGGCGGGACAGGCTGCGCGCAGACAGTTGCTAACGGTGCAGCAGACATATGCCAGCGAACTCCTTAACGAAGCCCGCCTTTATTTGCTCACCACATGTAGTCGGATTTACCAGTGGGGGGACAAATCAAGTGCCCTGCAACATCGCCTGTGTCGCAAGCATCGCGCCCCCAGTCCCTCCTGTGTATATGTGGTCCTGATGGGACCTCGCTTAAAGACCCGACTGCCATTGGTGACAGGTTTGCCGCTTACTTCGCGGATCTTTATGCCCCCGTGAGGTGTTACCGGCGTCCATGGTGCAGAAATTTATTGATGACTTCCCTCCCCGCATTCTGTCTGATTTGGCACGGGATGTGCTAGACTCTCCCATATCGGCAGACAAACTCATACCAGCTTTATTGGCTATGCGAGTGGGAAAGGCACCGGGTCCAAATGGTTACCCTTGCGAGTTCTTCCAAAAATACCATGCTCAACTTTTACAGCCTTATCTGGCGGCCCTGTAGACCTCCTGGGAATGTGGAACCCTTCCGCCTAATTGGCAACATGCTGAGATTGTCGTGTTCTTGAAGCCAGGCCGTCCACCAGAACACTTCTCATCTAATCGCCCGATTTCCCTCCTTAATGTAGAGGCTAAGCTCCTAGCCAAAGTGATTGCAAATCGTCTAGTCCTGTATATTACTGAGCTGATTCATCCTGACCAGGAAGGATTCATGCCACACCGTGGTACGCGACACAACATTAGACGTGTTCACAATGCCATCGCTGCGGTCGACAAATTCGATACTTTGGCCGCGCTCTTCTTGGCAGACATGAACAAGGCTTTTGATTCCCTTAGCTGGACATTTCTTTTTGCCTTGCTAAATCCTCTCATCATCGGCCCCAGACTGCTATGCTATATTCGTCTACTCTACACGGATATAACTGCCTCGGTCCGGGTGACTGACTCGGTCTCCGGAGTGTTCTCTGTCGGACGGGGGACGCGCCAGGGCTGCCCGCTCTCCCTACCTTTTTGCCCTGGCTATGGAGCCGCTCACGGCTTGGATAAGGATAGACGCACAGATATGCGACTTTGAGTGGGCTCTGGGCATCTCCGATCGCATTGCACTCTATGCAGACGATGTCCTTTTCTTTCTCACGGATCTAGATCGGACCGGTCTGCACCTCCTCCGTATTATGCAGATCTTTGGCGAAACCTCTGGCTTATACATTAACCGAGGCAAATCTATGGCCGCTGCGGGGTGGTGATGGGCTGGGCGACTGGTCACAGGAGATGGTGATGGCATCCGATGGCTTTAAATACCTAGAAGTCTATCTCTCGTCTCAGACCCTGGCATGGAATAAGAACCTTGCCCCTCTATGGTCACAGGTGGAGGATCAGACACGAGTATGGTCACACCTACCTTGTTCGGTAGATCCGCCATTTTAAAAATGATATCCCTCCCTCGTTTCCTATACCAGCTACAAAATCACCCCTATCCAATAAAACTCACATGGTTCTGCCAACTCAATGCGATTTTAGCTCGCTTCCTCGGGGGGGGGGGGGGTGCATCACGGGTAGCCCTTAGGACCTGCTTTCAGTCTACTTATACCAGTGGCGCAGCCACCCCGGACATCCAGGCATATTATATAGCCTCCCACTTGCTCGTGAATGGTGGTATGGTGACCGTCGGAACCGGCATATGCGTTTGAACGGTGGCTGCTGGGGATAATGCCCTACATATGGTCCTCTATTCAGTGACACTACTTCGTGAGCTACCACCCGCCACAGCCACGGTTTTTAAGGTTTTGGAAGCCTGCACTTCGTCAGATGGCCTGGTGGGGGAACTTACTAGGGAGACTCCACTTTGGAATAATGGCCAATTAATACAACTAACACACCTGTCGGGGGTTCCGGGGCTGGGAGGCCACTGGGATTGACACGGTGGGGGCAGTAGTGCGTGGATGCACCCTTAAGTCCTTCTTGGATATACAAACAGAATATGCTATGCCCCGCACACAATTCTATCGCTATCTCCAATTTCGACATGAATTTGCCTCGTACCTGTCCCATTTGACGGAAATCCCTGAGTTTAATCCCATTGAGGCAAAGATTTTTATGGGTTACCTCAGCAAGCACAAAAATATATCGCACACTTATCAATAGCACCCCCACCACGTTGTCTAAAACTAGGGAGACATGGCAGGCAGATCTGGGTCCCCTAGATGAGGATGATTGGGTTGAGGGTTTAGAGTCCCCTTGCAGTGCAGCAATTGCGGCTCATCTGCACCTTATCCATTTCAAATACCTGCATAGAGCCTATTACACCAGACACAGGCTATAGCGTGCTGGACTCATCACATCACCACATTGCCTGCGCTGCAAATCCTTTGAGGGTACATTCCTTCACACCGTGTGGTAATGCCCCGTATTATGTAGGTTCTGGAAGGGGGTGTTTGCATCCCTATCAGAGGTCCTGGGATGGACCATAGCCTCCTCACGGAAACTTGCTCTACTACACATCACAGAAGACATAGGTGGAAACAGATATAAGCGTCACCTCTTATTCCTGGGCCTTACACTTGCCAAACGGGATATTGCCCGGGTCTGGAAAGATGAATCCCGCCGACACTTGGGGTATGAAAGAAAGGTCTAGATTTTTGCATGGGATTGGAGCATTCTGTTTCCCATGCGAGGGGCTGCCCCCGTAAACTTTACAAAGTCTGGAAAAGATGGGCCGATTATAGAGTCCTTTATCTGGAGCCTCCTCTTTGAGATAAAACTGCCATATAATACTTGGCCGGAAATGAAGATTTCTGGTAGTGCAGTAAAATCCATAGCATGGAACAGAATTCAGATGGTGGTACTAATTCAAACTCTTGAGCAAGGGCAGTTTGAGATTACAGAGGACCTTGATCTTGCTACCATATCCTATGAGGACTGGTGTATTTGGCTATATCTCAGTCAGTCCCACTTAAGACTGCTAATACGCACAGGGGGAAATCTACGACACCCTGGTTTTCTGAGATTGACGAGACAAACATGCAGAAGACAAGACCATAAATGGTTGAAGGAATACTGTGAGGTACAAAAAGCAAAATTAAAATCAGCTATTAGCATCTATAAATCTCTAGCATTTAAAGAAAAATCTAGTTACTTTATACAGAAAATCGAGCTAGCAAAACATTCAACCAAAGAACTCTTTCATGTAGTTTCTAAACTGACTATATTGCCAGGTACTAACAAATCAGAGAGCAGTCAGGGTTTCTGTAATACTCTTGCACATTGTTTTCATTGAGAAAGAAAAGCAGATCTACTACACATTTGAGCATAATCACAACTGTGTTCAGGACACTAATAAACCGTTCACTAAGGAGGCAAATCAAGCCACTCTCTCTGATTTCTCTACTTTGACCAAAACACAGGTGCTGAATTTGAAGTCAGGATCACCTTTTGATCCCTGTCCCCAAGCTATAATCAAGTTAGCACCCTAAACGATTTCCCCTCATTTAACGGACATTTACAATGTTAGGTTTAGGAAAGGGTACTTCCCAAGCAGTAGAAGATTGCTTCCATCCTTCCCATGTTGAAAAAATCTAGTTTGAATCTGAAAGATCCCAGTAACTACAGACCCATCTCCAGATTGCCTATTCCTGCAAAATCAGTAGAAAGAGAAATTAATAAACAACAGTCACATATTATTCAGAATAATTAGCTATGAGATGACTCTCAATTTGGCTTTAGAACGGGTCACAGTACCGAGACGGCCTTAGTCAAATCGACAGAAGAAATAAGGATGGCTTTTGATAAAGGAGGAAATGCGGCACTGGTACTTCTTGACTTATTGGCTGCATTTGATATGGTCGACCACATTTTGTTGGTTGATCGTCTCCGGACTATAGGGGAAGAAGGTTCAGCCCTCTCCCTATGAAAATCATTCCTATTGGAGCGAACCCAGACAGTAGCCCTTGATCCATATGTATCAGATACTTTTTCTCTCCCGTGTGGGGTCCCTCAGGGCTTCTCCATCAGACCAACCTTGTGTAATATATATGGCACATTGCTTGCTCCCCTAATGAGATTGTTTGGTTTCGATCTCACATCTTATGCGGATGATACACAAATTGTGGTATCAGTAGCAATAAAGGACCTCATCATGGGAGAAAGATTTCAAAATGTTATGCTTACAATCAGTAACTGGATGAACAGTAATTTTCTAAGACTTAATTCCGGCAAGATGGAGGTCCTGGTGGCAGAAGAGCTAGGTACTCTCCCAGTTCCAGTTAATAAAGCAAAAAGTCCAGAAATCATTGTGGACAGTAAACTTACCTTTAGGTAACACATGAATGCAGTAATCTCATCAACTTTTTACACTTAGACACAATTAGGAAAGTTCTCCCTTTTATTCCTGAAGAATCCAATCCAAGAGGACAGTGATCAATATGCAGAATCAATACTTGGACAAAATTCCAAATTCTTCAGAATGCCACAACCAGACTGCTCACCAAAATTCCTAAATTTAAATTAGCCACACAAGCTATTCGTAATCTACACTGGCTCCTCATCAGACAATGTATCAACTTTAAAGCCCTGTACATTGCCTACAGTGCTCTGCATGGAGGCGGCCCCTTATCTGAGATCTAGTTTTCAAAAATTCGAGTTATCTAGACACCTGCGCTCTTTTGGAGCAAACAGTCTGGCCCTCCCCAGGATTTACAGGGCCAACTGGGGAGGTAGAAGCTTTGTGCTGGGCACAGCCAGACTTTGGAATAAATTCCCCCCCAATATTGAAGCCACGCTTAGCTTACTAGCATTCAGAAAGGCACTCAAAACATGTTTGTTTTTTTGTCTGACTTAGATGTCGATTCCTGCCTACTCTTCTGAGCTAGCATCTTGACACCTCCAGGTATTTCTGCGCTTTGCAATGTTTTTTAACATAAGATTTCTGGGGTTATCTATAAACGTTCTGGGGTCCCATCTGATTCCTTCGTATAGGTTTGCATTCATTGGGGGTAATCCTGTACATGGTGGAATTCAAGGCTTTTCCTCCACAGCTGCAAGTCAAGGACATTCGACTATGAAATTATCTCGATCCTGGATCACATTGATAGTGGCTCTGAGGCCGCTTGGCCCTGTGCATCCTCCTTGTGAACTATGCTAGGTAGCACATCTGTGTTCTGAAATGGAACTTGGAATTCCAGTGGTGCCAGCATCAAGACAGTCATTCCAACACCATACAGGTCTCGGAGGCGACGGCTTGAGACATGCAATGGTTGCTAGATAAATACAGTTGATCCAGCAGCAGGCTCTTTTCCCCACCCTTTGCTGACGGTAGTGATGAGTGGGTTACTTATGGACTGGGAAAGTCATCTCAGGGAAGTGGACATCAAAGGTCTTTGTTCTCCGGTGGTGGGTTGGCTCCACATCAGTCTGCTGGAGCAATGGTCTATTCATCTGACTCTGAAGGCCTTCATGCCATCCATCAAGGGGAAGCAAGTGCAAGTTCTCAAGCACAACATCCGTGCTATGAAGTACTGCAGCATGCAGGGCGGAGGGGGTTCCTGTTCCTGTGGTGAGAAAAGCCAGGATGGGCAGTTGCGCTTTTGGTTTTTTGGCGGTTACGTTTTGGAACTCTCTGCCTCTTCAGCTGAGGAGGAAGCCTTTGGAATTAGTCTTCCGTAAAAGGCTAAAAACCTGGCTCTATTAATCAGCTTTGGAGCAGACTCTTGTCCGTTAGTCAGGGTGGCAGAATGCTCACTGTTCTAGTGTCTGTAAGTAGGTAGGACTGTTGAGTGGTAGGCTTTTGGGGCTCCCTGTCTCCAGTGCATGGACATGCCTTTGGGTGTAAGCATGCATTTTATATATTTGGTTTATTAATATTAGAGGCCTAGTGTGTCTTGTTGGAGTGCCAGGCCACTTCCTGATCTCAAATTAACTGGCAGGATGCCTGAATGCCAGAGCGGATAAACTGAGCGCACATTGTCTGGCACATCACAATCCACATCTGCATTGTGAGGTGGAGCAAGCCATCTCCCAACAATGAGAACCTTGGCTAGATCTTTATGCCGACGTCGAAAATGCACAGTGTCAACAATGTTGCTCATTGACATTTTTGCAAGAAGACTTGATAGACGATGCATTCCGGCTTAAATGAAATGAAGGACTTCTGTTTGCCATCCTGCTGCTTCTTCTGCCCAGAGCTCTGAATGAGATCAAGAATGACCAGTCCCAAGTCATCCTAGAGTCCCCAAACTAGGCCTGGAGAGTGTGATAAACAGAACTCTTGGGAATGAGTATTTGTCCTCTGATCAGACTGCCACTTCGCGAGCACCTCCTGTTTCAGCAATAAGGCTGGGCTTTTTACTTGAATCTGTGCAATATATTCCTCCTTGAGTGGAGATTGAGCAGCGAAATTTTACTGCTCTTTAATTACCACCTGAAGTAGTGCCTGTCATCTTTGCTGCCTTGCCCCTTCCACAAAATACATTTATACCAGGCGCTGGGAAAATGTGTAACCTGGTGTGGTATTCACACCACTGACCAGTTACAGGCAAAGCAGTCGGTTGTCATTTTGTTTGTTTTATTGGTAGCCTAGTACGGCCTTGCTGTGGCCATAAAAGGTTTTTTGCCAGCCCTTTTGGCATTTTAACGTCTGCCAAACCAACCGTCTTGTCATTAGTGTGGTAAGATCCTTCCACGCTGTTTGTGAATGCTCAGTGGGATCTTAATTTGGTATTGACATTTCTCATGGGCACACCCTTCGATCTAATACATAGCTGCTCTGAGCATCTCCTAGAACCAGAACACCTTCTTTCTCACTGCAATTACATCAGCTTTTTGCCTGAGTGAACCAGCACTTTCAGCACAACCACTCTACACCACCTTTTTACAAGACAAACTGACGCTGAGAACACGGACAGCCTTTTCACCAAAGGTAAAAATGCCCTTCCATATAGAGCAATCCATCACTGTACCAGCATTCTTTGTTCCCCTCACCCATCAAAAGAGGGGAAGAGACTACATTGGTTTGGCCCTGTAGGAGGCTGGCTTAGCATATGGTGCATACTTTTTTAAGTGATGCACCTTGCACTAATCCATTGAGAAAGAAATTGGGGTTCTCCCTAATCCTCCTATCACATCTTGGCAATGACATCAGACAAACAACAAAATGATCCGGAGATATAAATAATGAAGAAATTCCTGTAAGGAAGAAATAAATTAGTCAGTACATATGGATACTTAGGGCCATATGTAGGTAGCTAAATACCGGTCGGTAACGGACGAAAATCGGTAAATATCCTGTTACCGACCGGTATTTAGGCTTTTGAGATGTAGGAGGCATGATTTAAGGATTCGGTAATTTACCGAATCGGTAAGGGATCGGTAAAATACCGAATCTGTAAAATACAGATTCGGTAAATTACCGAATCCTTAAATCATATGTAGGGAGCACTCAAGTGAGTGAATTTCAGTAGTAAGGATTCGGTATTTATCACCAACTACAGGTTGATGATAAATAACGAATACCTTTCAAAAAGCTATATTTGGCTGATTTAAAAGTGCCATGTGGCAGACATACATGCCCTTAGGGCATGTATGTGCGCCACATGTGCACACATGCACGAATCAGGGGTGCAACAGGGTGTCAATGTGACACCCTGCCACCCATGAATATGCTTCCCCTATTACCGATTCGGTATTTACCGAATCGGTAATAGTAAATGGCTTCCCATTCATTCCTATGGGCCTCCAGGCCCATAGGAATGAATGGGAAGGGATGCATTATTACCGATTCGGTAAATACCTATTCATAAATACCGATATTTACCGAATCGGTAATAATTACCGATTGTTTACCTACATACTATTTACCGATTCATAAATACCGAATCGGTAAAATTCGGTATTTATGAATCGGTAAATATAATTGAACTACACATGGCCCCTTAGTCCCTAGATACTCTTTTTTCTTATTTCTGCAATCACATACCCACTTTGAAGAGTGTGTATCGAATTTTCTTACAGAACAGAGGAGTCCGACAGATCACTATTGTTACTTAAGAAAATTGGATACACACTCTTTGGACTGTGTGGAGGGTTGATCTACCCCCTCCAGTGTGTATTGGACTACCTCTCATTCGGACTGCTTAAGAATCTTTGTTTTTGTTTATCAACCGTCCTTTAGAAAGAATGGTTCGAAAGGAATTGTGAATGTGTGTGTATGTATATGTATGTGTGTATGTGTGTGTATATATATATATATATATATATATATATATATATATATATATATATATATATATATATATATATTATCTACTGGCGGTCGCCAGTAGATAGTTATAGTTAGGACCGTGTTTCCATAGGAAATCCGCAACATTCTATTTGGAATAACTTTGGCGCCGGTTGACGAATCCTCGCGAAATTTTCAAAATAGGTGGGGCGCTCCGCTCCGCTCCTACCCTGAAAGTCTCGGGGGGATTCGTCAAGCGGGGGCTGAGAAAAAAGGGGGGTCCCAAAACGAGTTTTCCCCATGCAATTTTCCATAGGGACCTTTAGTCCAAGGTACAGCCCGAACGGCTGAACAGAATTACTTGAAATATGGCAGAGAGGTAGTCCTCAGCTCAGGGATGTGCCTTTTGCATATATGGAGTCAATCTGTTCAGTAGTTCCTGAGAAAATCAAAAGTAAAATCATATATATATGTGGGCGAAGCCTAACCACACATCTCATCCTGAGATCTGATTGGCTGTCAGCACTTCATCCAAGAAGTGTTGGCAGCCATCTTGGGACCAATATACATGATAGCACCTCATTAAAAAGCATTGCAGTTAATAGAAGGTTTTAAGACTTTAGTTACATTATAAATCATTTGTTGATGGTACCATACTCATTTTAGGAATTGTGGTATGTTCTAAGGTGATTTCACCATGTGAAAAAGCCTTCTGCTGGGATATCATGATTGAGAGAAAAATATTTTCTCATGCTTTTCCCACAGAGGTTTGGAAGGTGATCTATAAGCTAAACTGAGAGCTTATTTTCTGTCAATTCACATTATCTTTCTCAGTCATGTGAGAATGAAGTCTGATATTCTCAGTAAAACATGTACACCCAACAAGGGCAGAGACTGTCAGTTGATTCCTTTGTGTTCTACTGCAGCTTCCCAGAGTGTTCCAAAGAACAACTAGAGCGCTAACAGTCCTACTTATGATAAACGTATGGCACACCTGAAGCCATCTTGCTTGGATTAAAGTGGTAACTCTTAAAACATTTAATTTAAAAAGGAACAAAATGAGGGGGTTCGTTTTTCCATAAAAAGTATGATTAGTGCTGCAGAAAGAAAAATTAGGGCACATTTTGAGTGACTTCTCAAATCCTCTTCTATTTCATTAAAAAATTCTGACATGCTGACTGAAACATGCACTTTCAATACCAGCAGCAGTTTTCCCTGGTGAGCAGTAGCTTTACTACAGTGATCTAATGAGCAAAATGAGTGCTAACATTCTGAATTTATGGCAGATGTGTGACACATCTGAATGCCTTCTTGATGGAATCAAAGTAAAAAAACTGAAAGTATTTCCTACTGAGGAGACTGCAGTAAATGAGGAAATTAGGAAACTTCATAACAAATAAATCTCCCAAGATGGCCACCAGAGACAAAAGAGCCCAAATGTAGCCCAAATATCACCCAGATGTAGCCCAAGTATAGCCCAATGACAGAATGTCCCAGAGTGTTCTTAAAAACAACTAGAGCGCTTACTGTCTTCATTATGACAAAAGTATGGCACACCTGAAGCCATCTTGATTGGAATAAACTGGTAACACTTAAAACATATAATTTAAAAAGGAACACAATGAGGGGGTTCATTTTGCCATAGAAATTATGATTAATGCTGAAGAAAGAAAATGAGGGCACATTTTGAGTGACTTCTCAAATCCTCTTCTATTTCATTAAAAAATTCTGACATGCAGACTGAAACATGCACTTTTAATACCAGGAGCAGACTTCCATGGCGAACAGTAGTTTTACTACAATGACCTAATGAGCAACTAGAGTGCTAACATTCAGAATTTATGGCATATGTGTGACATATCTGAATACCTTCATGATGGAATCAAAGTAAAAAACTGAAAGCATTTCCTACTGAGGAGACTGCAGTACATGAGGAAATTAGGAAACTTCATAACAAATAAATCTCCCAAGATGGCCACCGGAGACAAAAGAGCCCAAATGTAGCCCAAAATCACCCAGATGTAGCCCAAATATACCCAATGACAGAAGTGTGCAAAACACTTATTATTTTGTGTTTTTGCAGTGTTATATAGTGCAGACTTGTCGGGTATTGGAGTGCTTTACATGAGCATTGGTTACATCACACAAGAACAAATTCATTTTGGTTGTAGACATGGGGAGACTAAGTGATTTGACCAGAATCACAGAATGTCGAGCTGAAGCAGAAACTCCAACCTGGTTCCCCAGTTGCAAAGTCTGCAGTTCTGGAAGTAACACCACATCCTCTCCCCTAAGTGCAACATTTAATCAAGTGGTCAACTGGATAAAAAAACATAAAGATAACAAATAATTTAAAAGTACTTTGTCGCTATTTGAAAACTCAGATAATATGTCCTTATTTTAGTCTTTTAGAGCACTAACCATAATTTTGATGCCAATAAGACCCTCTCATATATGTAATTTCTAAAGGAAATGCTCTAGGTATTACAGTTTTGATTACATCAAGATGACGTCAGGTGTTCCACACTTTTGTAATATATATAGAATGTTAGCAATCTAGTTGTTCATTAGGATACTGTTGAGAGGCAGAGGCCAGGGGCACGGACTCTGAAAATTGAAGGCAGGTAGGAGGGTGCAAAGGCAACAATTTAACCACACTGAGCAGGCAGGAAGGGCCGTGGCAGCACAACAGACTATGGAGGGCAGTGGAAAGGGGGGCAGGGGCAACAAACCAACAATACAGGACTTGCAAGAGAGGCTGTGGCAATGTAATAGACCATTGTGGGCAGAAGGAAGAGGCAATGGTAGTACAACCATACATGCCAAACAGACCCGATTCAGCCAGGAAACGTCCATTGTTTTTAAGCTCAAATGGGCTTTATTTGATCTGTCTCCTGTCTACAATCTCCGATTTTTCAATGTAACTCAAAGGGGAAAATCAATACCCCAGTTTTTTTTCAAAATCTCCCTCTTACCAAGTTCAAAATGCTCGCAAGTATGGTACATTGGATTATGGAAGGAAATGGGGTAGGGACATGGACTTGGATAACAGAGGACAGGAGGGACATGGAGAGGTGCACCAAACTGACCCTGCAGGGCAGGCATCAGGGTTTGCAGCAGCACAATACACCACACAGGGCATGCGGGACGGGAGTGCAGCACAACAATCCATAGAAAGCAAGAGGGAGGGGACAGGACCATGCACATGGACAACAGAGAACAGAGGGGCAAGAGGCAATGGTAGCTAGCTGACCATAATGGACAGACAGGAGAGAAAGCTGCAGCATAACAGACCATAAAGGGCAGGAGGGACGGATCAGGGGCATTACAATGGAACAGACAAGCCAGGAGGGACGGAGTAGGGGTCTGCACATGTAAACAGAGGGCTGGGGGCAAGGGGGCAGGGCAGGAGCAGCAAGATAGCCATGGAGGTCAGGCAGGATGGGCACTAGAAGCAAGACACACTATGAAGAGCAACAGTGAGACTGTGAAGGCATACACACAGACCATGGAGGGAAGGTGGGAGGGGGTCAGGGGCAGCTAACTGACCACACAGGGAAGGTGGGAGGGGCCAAGGCAGCACCGAAGACCATGCATGGCAAGTGGGAGGGTTAGTAGCAGCACAATGGCTATGATGAGCAAGAAGGAGGGTGCAGGGGCATGCACAAAGGATGATGGAGGATAGAAGGGAGGGTCAGGACCTGTGCACAGACAAGAAAGTTCAGGGGAAGGGGCCTCACAACAGACCGCACGGG
This sequence comes from Triturus cristatus, assembly GCF_964204655.1. Taxonomy (NCBI): domain Eukaryota; kingdom Metazoa; phylum Chordata; class Amphibia; order Caudata; family Salamandridae; genus Triturus; species Triturus cristatus. The sequence goes on from NC_140580.1 coordinate 730,630,142, forward strand.
GCAGGCAGGAGGAGCAGTTGCAGCACAACAGACCAGGGAGGGCAGAAGGGTGTGGCAGTACAATGGACCATGTAGGACAGGAGGAAGAGGATAGGGGCATGGCATGTGGAGAGGCAGGGTGGAGGTGGCAGGGACAGGTTACAGTCATCTGACAATGCTAGGCAGGTGGGAGGGGAGTGTCAGCTCAACAGAACACTCAGAGTAGATAGGAGTGGCAGGTCCATGGAACATGGTGGGCAAAAAGGATGGAGCAGGGGCATGCACAAAGACATCGGAGGGCAGGGGGAAGGAGAATAGGGGCAGCAAGCTAAGCACAGAGTTTAAGCAGGAGGTCAATGATGTGGCATAGAATTGGGCAATGGAGGGCAGGAGGAGTGGACTGGTACATCATACTAAATTGAGGGCAGTGGCAGCACATCAGACCATGCATGGCAGGAGGGAGGAGGCTAGTCCATGGATTCACACAACAGAGGATAGGGAGGAGGGGGATAGGGCAGCAAGCTAACTGTTCAGAGAAGGCGGGTATTAGGAACTTTATTGTTTTTAAAACGTGTGTCTGTGCGAACTACTTAAAATATGAACAAGTATGCAGCATAGTCTCACTTTTATTCAGGAAGAAGAGGACGTTTGTGACTGTGACTCCGGGCTCACTTGGCAGAAACACCCCCTGACCCTCCACCCCCTGTCGCAAAATGTAATGCCCGTGAAAAGGGTAGGTGAACACAGTGTTATATAGAACATAGTCCTGAGAGCACGATTGAAAATGAAAACTAGATATAGTGTATGGTATAAACTATGCACCAAAAAGTGTGATATAAGATGAACTGGGCGTGAAATATAATATGCGATACATTGTGCGCAATGACAGATTCATTGAAGAGCGCGAGATAGCACAGGCACTAGCGCGTGCTATGCGATATGCGTTATGCGCCTTGGAGTGTAATATGCACAGGGCAGTGTTGTGTAACCTAACTAGTCTCTAAAGTTGTAATATAAAATATGTGCTGGGGAGTGTAACGTTGCATATGCACTGTGACAAAGATATGGATCCCAGATTGTAATATGTATGGCATAGTGGTGTGCGTTATAACATACACATCGAGGAAGACATGTTAGATGCGGCAATATAACCCGTGTGAAGACAAGTGTGGCATGACATATTCACGGGGTCGTGTTACAGTGCACATGGGCTAGAGAGTGTCATAGCATATGCACTAGCTAGTGGAATACAACACAGAGGTGTGTGGCACTCAGCAGGCAATGGTGGGTGTAACACAGCATTGGGCTCTGCCAGGAGCGCGCTGTGACTCTCAAGTGATGTTCGTCCCCTTTCCAGAGAGTAAAATAAAAAGTATTACACATCCGGCAGTGGATGTGTGTTTTATTAACCGTGAGGGGGGTTTCTTGCATAGTTTTGGTCGAATTTTTGTCGAATCCCCTTTGAATGGCTTGGTGTGCATGTGTATTAAATGTGCCCGTCAATAACTACCCATGTTTGTATAAATAAACGACAAGGGTGTCTACCGGGATTAGGCACGGTAGGGCATCAGACATGTCAGAGCTTCACTAGTGGTGTAAATACATTCCACGTGGATTCATTGTATGCATAGTCGCCTTTTAATGAATATCACGCAAATCGTCATGGTGATAGGTACGTACGGTTTGTCCAGCATGTCCTAGGTGTGTCTATAAATATATATTTTTTAAAAATAATTAAAAACAGTGGCCGGCCCTGGGGATTTGGGTCAAAAAAATATAATTAGGAGACAGGCCCTGGGGGATGGGGTCATCAGGGCCAATAAATTAGAATAAGCAGGGGAACCACACAGCCCCCCTTCTTAAAAAATTAAAATAAATAAAAGACTGGCATCGTGCCGGAGGCCGCGCCCCCTCCTTGCAGCTCTCTGCAAACGCGCCCCCTGGCGAGTTGTAAGTTGTGGAATTAATTCCTCTTCAATACTGAGGGTCCCTGAGGGCCAACTAGCCCAACAGGCATCTCCAGTATGCGCCAGGGAGCTGCGCTGCAGACAGGTGTTCTGAGGCCAAGCCCCTTTTTACACCTCTCTGCAACGCAGCTCTGTGGCGCTTACTGGAGGTACCTAGTGGTCTAGTTGGACCCTAGGGACCCTTAGGATTCAAGGGGACTTAACCTCTCAACTTAGAACAGCCACAGGGCGCGTTTACACAGTGGTGAAGGGAGGGGACGGGGCCTGAGGTGACGTGTGCAAACACGCACTATGGCACGTTTTAAATTGGGGATATAATTTCCCTTCAATACTGAGGGCCCCTGGGGGCTAACTAGCCCACCAAGTGCTTCCAGTAAGCGCCACTGAGCTGCATTGCAGAGAGGTGGTCCAGGCCGTGCCACTTTTTACACCTCTCTGCAACGCAGCTCTGTGGCACTTACTGGAGGTACCTAGTGGGCTAGTTGGACCCTAGGGACCCTCAGGATTCAAATGAACTTAATCTCCCAACTGAAAAACAGACACAGGGCGTGTTTACACAGTGGTGAAGGGTGGGGCCGGGGCCTGAGTTAACGTGTGCAAAAACGCCCTGTGACCTGTTAAGAGGTAGTTTTAATCCCCCTGCCCTATTTTATACTAGGGGCTTACAGAGGAGGTCATGCTAATCACAGGGGGACACCAACGCATAATGTTCCCTAGTGTATGTAGGTGTTTTCACTGTATTCTAAGTGTCTTTTAACATAGCACTGGCTCTAGGACTGGTTAGTCAGACTCAGTTACCACCAGTATCCGTCTGAAAAAGTTGAGGGTACAGGATGATTTTGCAACAAGGCTTCTTTCTGCTCTTCTTTTTGTTCTTTCTGCACGTTATCCTTCTTCCTGCACTTTTCTTCGTCTTTGAGGACTTCTGTTGCTTCTTTCTGCACTTCTTTTTTTTCTTTCTGTGCATTTTTTCTTCTTTCTTCACATGTCCTATCTCTGTAGGCATAGTTAGAAATTAGCATTTAAAAAACCTTTGAAATTCACTGAAAAAACCATAGGTTTCAGGCACGTTATAGTTAGGAATTAGCATTTAAAAAACCTCAGAAATTCACTGAAAAAACCATAGGTTTCAAGGGTGTTATAGTTAGCTGGACTTTTCACTTCTACAAAACCATTGAGATTCCCCCGTTATAGTTAGTTCAGCTAACTATAACTCGCGCGCCCGCAATGCACTGCTGATGACGTCACATATTACATCACTCATGACATGGTCAGTGACATCACTCATGACATCACTGATGACATCTCAAATGACATCACTGATGACATCATCCAGTGAATGTGTGTTTTTCTGAAAATTAAATATGTTTTATATACGTATATCTCAAGGTCGATGGAAGAATAAATGGGTATATAAGTGTCTAAATGGATGATTTGTTTTTGAAAAATTGATTGTGTAACTGACTGATTAAGTGTATCATAGTGAATACATAGCTTAGTGAGTAATGTTTAAATATGTAAATATCTGTATCAGTCTCTCACTTTGTGTATAAGTGGCTGCATGGGTTGGAGAGTAGCTACATGGGTGTCTATATAGGTTATTAGTTGGTTTTTTGAGTATCAGTCTGAGTGTCTGCATGGTTCGGTGGGGGGTATTACGTAGTGCATAGGTGCATGAATGAGTGACTCACTGTTTGTATGTGTTGAAGACAGCATGTGTGCAGGACAGCAAAGACTTAGTCTTTTAAACAATCACTTATTGGATAGAAGTCTTCGCACTCGGGGTCAGGTAAGACGAAGCACAAGAAGTCGAAGAAGCATCATCGCTCGACGACTTCCCCTCGCGTGACGTGGCTGAGGGTGCGGGTGGTCCCACCACCGCGGCTCCACGGAGCCTATGGTGTCGCCATTGGTCTACCATCCCTTCCCTGGTCCGTTGGCGGGTCAGTTGGCGACTCCGGCCCAGCTTCAGGCTGTCGGGTCCCGCGGATCCAACTGGGGGTCCTCGCCCTTCACTGTTGGCGGCTCCGGCATCGCTGTCGGCTTCGGCCTCGGCGCCGCAGGACCCCCAATGATCCAGGCCTGGATCCCGGTCGACGCCGGTTGACCTCGTTACACCGACGTCGACCCCACCGGCACCACCTCCGACATCGCCCGTGGCAACGGACGATGCCGGCCCTAGTTTCAGCCCCGACATGGATACGGAGCTGGAACGGCGTCACTGGATGCCGATTCCGATGCCAATGGGGCCTTTCTACCCCTATGTCCGGCCTCCTTATTTTCGGTCTGTACATCAGCCTGAGGAGGAAGGTGTTGACCGGGAGGGGTCTGAGGACCCTCTCACAGCTCAGTGTGAGTATGACCCAGACTTGGTTGAGGAACTGGGGGATGCCAGTGGTCTCGACACCTCCCCTGACACCTCCCCTGACCTTGGCATGCTCACTCAACCTCAAACTCCCTACCGTGGCCGTCAGGACTAACCTCCTGACATAAGTGCTTCAGCCTGTGGCTACCTCTGCGGAGCCACTGCTGCCTTTTAATGATGCACTTTCAGACGTTCTTTTGGGCACCTGGTCCAGGCCCAACACAGGGGCTCCTGTGGACAGGAACGTGGCCCGACGCCAGCGCCTGGCCCCGGGTGACCCCCTTTTCCTCTCCCAACATCCCACCCCTGAGAGCTTGGTTGCCTCAACGTCCCAGAGTACATTCCCTACCACACCCCTGGATAGTGAATCCAAGAGACTGGAACAATTTGGGAAGAAGATTTTTTTCTTCCGCCAGTTCAGGCCTGCGGTCTGTGAACACTGCATGCATCTTGGGACGTTACTCCCACTCTGTGAGGGATACGGTGGCGCAGGTGCTGCCTCAGTGTCCGGAGGAGGCACGGACAGTGCTCTCAAAAGCTATTACTGAGGGGAGGGATGCAGCCAAGTTCACAATATGATGTGGCCTTGACACCGCTGCCTCCAGACCTTCCTAGTCCGGTTTTTCAGGCCCATCAAACGCCAGTGGGCGGCAGACTTACCCATCACCTCCCCCACTGGCGCTCCATCACTACGGACAGGTGGGTTTTACAAATAGTTTGAAGGGGCTACTCCCTCCCCTTCGAGACTACCCCTCCAGCCATGCCACCGCAGTACCACCGTATGTTGAGGGATCACTTGGCACTTCTCCAACAGGAAGTTGTGGCCATCGAGCGTGTTCCCGCGCCAGAAGTAGATCGTGATTCCCACCACTTTCTGGTGCCCAAGAAGGACAAGGGTCTGCGTCCTATCTTAGACCTCCGGAACGTCAATCGCTTCCTCCAGAAGGAGAAGTTCAAGATGTTAACTCTGGCTCAGGTCTTGTCTGCCCTCGACCCTGGAGACTGGATGGTAGTGTTGTATCTGCAGGACGCATATTTCCATATTCCCGTCCTGCCGGCACACCGGCGTTACCTGCCGTTTACAGTGGTCCACGAGCACTTTCAGTTTACCGTGCTCCCTGTTGGCCTTACCAGCGCCCCTCGGGTGTTCACGAAAGTGATGGTGGTGGTCGCAGCTCATCTGCGCAGATCAAGGGTTTCAGTCTTCCCCTATCTCGACGACTGGCTGTTGAAGGCCGGATCGCACTAGACAGGCGTCTCCCACCTCCAGACTACGGCCGACCTCCTGCGTTTGCTGGGGTTCTCCATCAATGTGCCGAATTCGCACCCGATTCCCTCTCAGAAGCTCCTCTTCATCGGAGAGGTTCTGGATACGACGCTCTTTCGGGTCTATCCTCCCGAACGGCGAGTCCAGGATATTCAGGCTCTGATTCCGATCTTTTGCCCTCTATCCTGGGTTTTGGTCAGGCTGACCCTGAGGCTGCTGGGCCTCCTGGCCTCCTGCCTCCTGCTGGTTGATCATGCCAGATGGCATATGCAGGCTCTGCAGTGGGACCTGAAGTTCCAGTGGGCGCAACACCAGGGGAACCTGTCCGAGTCCGTCCATATCTCGTAGGGCACTGCAAGACAGTTGCAGTGGTGGCTCACAAACCGGAATTGGGTCAATGGCAGATCCCTCTCCCTTCCCCAACCGGAGCACACAGTGGTGACGGATGCGTTCCTCCTGGGATGGGCCGGTCACATGGGAGAGGCGGAGATTAGAGGCCTCTGGTCTCTGAGGGAGTCCCGGCTCCATATCAACCTTCTGGAGTTTCGGGCAATTCGACTTGCACTGAAGGCATTCCTTCCCTCTGTCCGGGAAAGAGAAGGGAAGGTGTTCACGGACAACACCACCGCCATGTGGTACTGCAACAAACAGGGCGGGGTGGGGTCGTTGACTCTGTCAGGAGGCTCTGCACCTCTGGACATGGCTGGAACATTAGGGCATTTCCCTGGTGGTTCAACACCTAGCAGGTTCACTGAATGCCAGGGCGGACGAGCTCAATCACAGGTGCATAATGGATCACGAGTGGCGTCTTCACTCGTACATGGCACAAGGTCTTTTTCAACAGTGGGGAGAGCCTTGGTTAGATCTATTCGCCACCGAAGAGAACGCGCAATGTCAGCAGTTCTGCGCGTTGGAGTTTCCAATGCGGCACTCGCTAGACACCGCTTTTCGTCGCGAGTGGAGTTGCGATCTACTATACGCCTTTCCGCCTATACCACTTCTACCCAGAGTGCTGAAGAAGATCAGGCGCGACCGAGCCTAAGTCATTCTTGGGGCTCCGGACAGGGCTCGAAGAGTATGGTATACCGGGTTACTCAGTATGACAATCGATCTCCTGATCCGGCTGCCTCTTCTGGAGGATCTTCTGTCGCAACAGCAGGGGACGGTCCTCCCCCGAACCTGTCCAGCCTCCACCTCCATGCGTGGAGATTGAGCGGTGGCAGTTGATAGCTTTCGATCTTCCTCCCGAAGTCTGTGATTTCATTCTGGCAGCCAGGCATCCCTCCACTAAAATGGTATAAGCCTGCAGGTGGAACAATTTTGTGGCATGGTGCACAGCAAAGGCTGTGGATCCCCTTTCTACCCCTCTTTCTGAAGTTCTTCTGTTCCTTCTTTCTTTGGCCCAGCAGGGCTCTGCTCTGGGCACTATCAAAGGTTATCTTTTGGCCATCTCCACATTTTTGAGGCTTCGGAGATCAGCCTTCTCTTTTTAAGTCCCTGGTTGTTAACCGTTTTCTTAAAGGCATTACGCACACGTTTCCTCCCGTGCTGTTCATCATACCTCCATGGACTTGAATCTCATTTTGACCTATCTGATGTGCGCTCCTATCGATCCCCTTCATACCTGTCCTTTGCGTCTTCTTACTCTTAAGACGGCTTTCCTGGTTGCTATCACCTCTGCCAGAAGAGTGAGTGAGCTCCATGCTCTTTCTTCCAAACCTCCTTTCCTTTCTGTTCATCCAGAAAAGGTGATGTTAAGGACCCGTCCTTCTTTTTTGCCAAAGGTGGTCACGCCCTTCCACATCGGGCAGACCATCACTTTGCCTACCTTCTTTCTGCCTCTTTCGAGGGAGGAAGAGAGGCTCCACCGTCTGGCCCCAAAACGTGGGCTTGCATTCTATCTAAGGCGTACACAGCAGTTCCGGGTAGATGACCAGCTCTTTGTTGGATAAGTGGGCGCCAAAAAAGGTCAGGGTGTGCACAAACGGACCATATCTTGGTGGGTCGTTCTGTGCATCAAAGCATGTTACTCCTTGGCTAAGAAGGAGCCTCCTCTGGGGCTGCGTGCCCATTCTACCAGGGCAACTGCAGCCACTACTGCCTTGGGGCGTGGCGTCCCCTTGCAGGACATTTGTCAGGCAGCTACGTGGGCCTCGCTGCACACGTTTACCAAGCATTACTGCCTTGACAGTCAGGTCCGTAGAGACGGCTTCCTTGGCCGTTCTGTTCTCTGTGACTTTCTGGTGTAATCTATTCGCAGACCCACCACTGGGGTTGGTGTTGCTGAGGTATCTATTCTAAGGTAAGGAATCTATCACTAACGTGTCTCTTTCAGGTGCACAGGTTACTACTTGTGTAACGATATATCTGTAAGAGACATTAGTTAGTCATAGATTCCTTAGCGCCCCACCCATCCTCCCCGTTCTGCGAACTGATTCTAGGGTTAAGGTCATTCCCCTTTCAGGGCCCTAGTTTCATGGCACCAGTGGTCAGATCCTTGCATGGCTCTGCGTTTCTGGCGCGGAAAGTCGTGTACAGAACCTACGTCAGCGCGCACGGGTTGTGCCTAAGGAGGCTCCGTGACGTCATCTCGGCATTTACGACGCCAGTGATGGACGCGGAGCCGCACGACACCCCCTACTGACGCGCAGGGGTACTGCTACAAAAAACTTTCCGGATCCAGTCTGACGCCTGGGGATATTCTAAGGTAAGGAATCTATCACTAACTAATGTCTCTTACAGATATATCGTTACACAAGAAGTAACTTGTGCTACACAGTCGTCAAGCGTGTGCCTCTATGCATGGCATTTATGGATTGAAGCGCCACTTTTGACTGTGTGAACCTGTCGAAACTATGGCACATGTTGATACTTCATAGGGGCATGAGAGCCAAAGTCAGAATAAATAATAATGGGAATGTATCCAAGGGTTTTGAGATTGGTGGGAGAGTTCAACAAGGGGTGTGTATTAGCCTCACTCCTGTTCATACTATACAGTAACGATCTCCATCCATCCCTGTAGGAGAGTAGGGTCTGCTTTCTATGTTCACCCCCACTTTTTGCTTTTGCTTTACTGGTTTTCAACTTAGATGTGGCTGTGGGCCTGCTAATCAGACCCACAGCCCTGCTGTTCTCTCTCTAAATTGATACTATGTACTTTAGGTGCATAACCCATTTGGATAGGATCACCTTATTGGCCCCTGTACAGTGTACCTTAGGTACCCAGGGCATAGGTGTACCCTAGGCCTACCAGGGGCTGCAGCATGTATTACGCCACCCCTGGCCTGGTCTTCCATTATGACACAACTGGCTGATCACTCAGCTGGGGCAAGGTCGTGTAATCACTCCTTGCTTAGGTGTAGTATTCCTATACCTAACTTACATATAGACACATGTGTACCTATCAGCCACTCCTATGGCAGGCCTTAACAATCCTGGAGGCAGAGTGCTTGGTAACATGTGAGATGGTGCTCTAGCATGAGCTGAGCCTGTCTGCAGCTTTCGGAACCATGTCCTTATAGCTGTTCTATGATATAGCCTACCATATACTCTTAAAGTGCCTTATAATCTTAAACGGTTATGGTAACTATGGTTTGGCTTTATCAAAACATGTCCTGTAAGGTGTCTAACACTTTGGAATAATACCCCCATCCCATTTCTGGAGATGAGGATATTATCCCTCCCTTCTAGAGGGAGAAGACATGTTGTGACCTACTTACCCGGTTAAAGTTAACCAGAGGCCCAGCATCACAAAATGGATGCTGCTGCCACGACACAAGTCTGACCTCCTGCTGCTGGGAGTGATCCCGGCAAGGGAGGCTTGGACAATAGGTTTCCTGCCTTGGGAGGTGCGAGCACCACCCCAGACAGGCCTTAGTGTATTGGGGCAGGGAGGGATGAATGAAACGAGACACTGCCTGGGGCACACAAGGTGCTCCATGCATAGTCCAGTTCAAACCGGTGCTGGGGCACTCCAGCCCCAGTCCTGGCGCGAAACTGGACAAAGGGAAGGGGGTGTAACCACCGCCCTCCCAGGTCCCACCCATAAGGCGTGACCTAGCAGGCAACCCAGCCCCCCAGATTAGTATAAGAGTGGTAGCTGGGCCCCAGGAGATTAGATTATCCTGAACCTGCAACTTGAACAGAAACTCTGGACCTTCGACATTCGACGAAAGAAGAAGACTGAAGAATCTCCCTTGTGGCCAAGGAGTGGCTACCCTGTGCAAACAGGCACCATCAAGAGACTACCCTTTGCTTTGCTGAAGTTCTACGAGGGACCGACTGCAGAGCCCGACCAGAGCCTTGACTTCCAGACGTCTCCTGGTACCCGTGGCCGCAGCGACAAGCTTCACCTTTCACCTGCAATCTTCACGACATCGCCTGGTTCCTTCCTGGTTCCACGTGGTCACTGGCTAGTGACCTTGACTCTGTCCCTTCTGCTTGCAGGTATCCTCTCTTCTTGATCCCAGCCTTGGGATCCACCGGACACTCTTCACTGACTGCCTGTCAGCAACTTTCCTTCAGGCATCTATAGAAGTCCACGATGAAACCCGACGCAAGTTCACACCTATGCACCCGCAGCCTGTGGGCTAGGTAACTTGGGTACTTCGGTGCTCACAAGGGTAGTGACTATCCTAGGGTCTAGTTTCCGAGTCTTGACTCTCTAGCTGCTTCAGAAGTGTCCTTAAACTGTTAATTTCTAACTGCTAGTAATTCTATCGACTTTTACGCATTACGCGTGAGTGTTTCCACTCTGCACCAGAATCCCGTGGGCCTCCCACTTCCTAACTGTTGCCAGTGTAGTGTAGCCCCAGCGATTCCCTAGGCCTAGGCCTATCCTATTTCCGTGACAGTGGTCCTTATACCACTTCTTTAGTATATGGTTTACGTGGCCCCTAGGGCCTAACTGTATTACTTACCTGTGTGACTTAATGTATGCTTGAATAAGACTGTGTTGTACTTACCTCTAATCTCATAAAGAGTGCTGAGGGTTTGACTAGAATAAATACACTTTATTTTATATATATATCTGTTGTGGTGTCCTTTCATTTGGTATTCAAGGGATTATATATGGTATCACAGCTGCCCCCCCCCCCCCATGGCAGAACCGTAGGTGGCAATTGGGACACATTGAGACTTAACTTACATATTTGTAATCTTGCTATCAACTGCCCCCTGCCACGAGGTTGAGGAAGGAAAAGCATTGTATAGCAAATGTAACGCTTTAGGGCAGATGATATGGGGTAAGAAAGTGGTATACCCAACAGCCGCCTGCAGAAACTATTTTCCTCAGATTGTATGGTAACGACCAGGTACTCCTGCCGCACTGTAGGGGGCCCTCAGAGGATTCTGCCCGGCGATGAGGTGCCGCGCGGACTGGCCTGCTGCATCCTGACAGAGTGCCCGGGGCCGAGTTCTACGCGACCTCGGGAGGAGTGAGGGTTCCGGAGGGATTCGAGGTCCGAAGAGGTGACGCAGTAATGACTTGCTGACCCATCGCCACCCGGGAGTGCGCTCCACGCGAGCCCGGTGCATCAGAGGGGCCGGTCCTGGGCTACTCGGGCTGTGTTCCTACCTGGGAGGGCCGTTGGCGGCACGGTGAGGTCCGCAGGGCCGGGCTGCTGAGCGGAGGAGCTTGGACCTCTACTTGACGACGCACTCCTAAAGGGGGCCGATCTGTAAACTCCAAGGACCGTCACCAATTTTGGGAGGTGCCCTGTTGGTCGGTGAAGTGACCACCCAATATTCACGGTAGGAGGACTCGGGGGGCCGCAGCTGGACCCCGGCTGGACTGCGACCCTCGAGACAGCCAGCGGATGCCCTAGTGCCTGGAGTGCAGAGCTCTGGGGGACACGTACCCAGATACTACTCAGCCGACTGGTAGACCAGGGTGCAGTGAGGGACCCACACACACGCCTCCGGGGCCCAAGTTTCCCCGTGACAGTTTTTCTGGGCCTGGGGTTACGGAGTGGAGGGCCCCGGGGACGACTTTGACAAGCCCGCACCGGAAATGGGGAAAGATAGACCCCTTAGAGGAGCACAAGCGAACAAAATTATGCAATATACAGTACCGTGCCCAACGTCTGCGGAGCGCACCAGACCTAACCCTGAGCAGGGACCGCCGCAGGGATCGGCGGCCCAAGATAAGGCAGATATCCTAGAGGCCATTAGAGACTCACGGGCGGCATTGGAATCCAAGATGGATGGTATGGCCATGGACATAAATCACCTGCGCCTGTACCTACGGAAGGTGGCGGATCGGGTCACTACTACGAAGGGGGACTTGGCCTCCTTGCAAGTGGAGGTCCAACACTTGCAAGCGACGGTGTCTGCGTTGAAGGAGCACACCTCATCTCGAAGACAGGGCGGAAGACTCGGAGGGGCGCTGAAGGAGAAACAACCTCAGTTTTTTGGGCTTTCCGGAAAGGGTGGAGGGGCCGTCAGCGGACCTATTCCTGGAGGAGTGGATCGGATCCGCCCTCCCGGGTCTTCGACTATCCAAGATGTTTGCGGTGGAAAGAGCCCACCGCTCCCTTGCCCCCCCCAAACCGGGGTCCCCGCCTAGAACTCTGATCGCTCGCTTGTTCAATTTTAGAGACCGGGACGCGATCCCGCAGTTCATCCGCAAGAATGGTCCCCCCCGGTTTGAGAACCAAGAGATCCATATCTACCCTGACTACACGAAAAAGGTGCAACACTTGCAGAATGACTTCCTGAGGGTCAAGAGGAGGTTGAAAGATCTCAATATAAAATACAGCCTAATGTTTCCGGCCCGGCTCAGAGTACAGTATGCAGACAGGGTCCACTTCTTTAATGATCCGCAGGAGGCCACGGACTGGATGGATTCGATGGACCTGGAGGGGCAAGATCAACATCAAGGATGGACAGAACGGAAGAGACGGAGCGGTCGACAGCGGAATCAGCCTGGTCGCACTGGAGGACAACGGTCCGCGCCACAGGGGACACCAGACGGAGGTCGCATCATGGTGGGGCCGGATGGCACTCTGAGAGAAGAGCTGGGGGGCATACCGACGCAAAATCAGCTTTCCCCATTATGCCTTGTCCAAGAAACTCAATCGGAACCGGAAGGCACTGCTGACCCACTAGCTGGTGGTTCGTGAGCCACATATTTGCAAGTATAGGAACTGCCAATTGGGGGATGGTGGTCGGCGGGGCTGCACTAGACGCTGTAAGTGAGGACCTCGCCAATACTGTAACCTGACTCTACTGTGGAGCGCCTGTGGGGGGGTCCTCAATTTCAGGGACTAAAAGGGGGGGTGGGAGCATAGCTGTTGGGGTGGGGCGCTGTTCCCCTACAATGCAGTCTAGGCATCCCAGCTGTGGTGTGCTGTGTCAGCTCGGCTAGGCCGCTGGTTGGGCGGGGCTGCGCAGCACCGGGCAGTTTGGTTGTACAACAAGGACTGGGGTTCTTCCTTCTGCAGACTGTCGTTGTTTACACTGTTGCGGTGGGTTTTCAGGGGAGGGTGGCGGCTATGGGGCGGAGTCCTGAGTTCTCAGACCTAGGTTGGGCTGTGCGAATGAGGTTCTACTGCCTGTGGGTGGGGGGGAAGGTTCACATTGTTTTGTTTAATTGTTCTATGAGGGGAATGTTCTATGCCGGGTCACCAGAGGTCATGAGAGCGTTCGGAGGGGATGGAGGGCTTCCCATCACTACACATTATGGTTCTTACCACTTCTGCGTCAGGTATTGCGGTCAACCGAAATTCTCTACTTATGGCAGGCGATCAGCAGACCTATGAACTTATAACGTGAAATGTTAGGGGGCTCAACAACAGGGTCAAACGGATTCGGATAGCAACATACCTTAGGCGATATAAGATAAGTGTGGCCTTTCTACAAGAGACGCACCTCTGGGGGGATTGCCTGACGCATGTCCAACGGCGGTGGAGGGGAGAGTTTTTCCCGACCTCCTACTCGGGGTTTGCCAGGGGGGCACTTATATGGATGGCGCCTGGAGTCCCCTTTAAGGTTTTAAAATATAGTCCTGACTCCGATGGGAGATACGTGGTGGTGGAAGGGACACTGGATGGGAGACACATGTGTTTAGTGAACGTTTATGCTCCAAACACCGACGATGGGTAATTTTTGGCTAAGGTCCTGGGGAAATTAGACCTGACACCTGACATGGAACTCATTATAGCAGGAGACTTTAATTGTGTTCTAGATGGGGAACGGGATAGGCACCCCCCAAAGGTGGATGCTAAACCCAAGGCACGGGAATCCATACGCCAGATGATTAACAACTATCACCTACTAGATATATGGCGGCACCGTAATCCTGATAGTCTGGTATACTCCTGTTCTACTCCGCCAGCTAATACGCATAGCAGGCTGGACTATTGTTTTATGCAGGAAATGGCGGCCGGTCGAATTTTAGAGACACAGTACCTGGCCCGATATCTGTCCGATTACTCCCCCCTGCTGGTGGCCTACACTTTGGGCCGCCCGCGCTCCAAAATACTGTTGTGGAGACTTAACACTGAGGCCTTGACGGACCCGGTTTATAGGGAGGCGATCGCCACAGGGTTGGAAGGCTATTTCGAGGTGAACTGGTACACGGCTAGCTCAAGGGTGTTCGAATGGGACGCGATGAAAGTGGTGTTGAGGGGATTATGTATGTCCACTGAGGTGGGGATGAGGAGAGTGTTAGAGCGGGACCTAAAACAACAGGAGGAACGCTTAAAAACCCTAGAGGTAGAACTTCCCACAGACCCAGAGGGGCCGGCCAAATGGACGGAGCAGCGACAAACGATAGGGGATCTATGGGAGTCACTGGGCAAGTAAAATAGGACCACGAGTAGGCGTCGGTGGTACACTGAGGGTGATAAAGCCAGGCGCCTATTGGCGCGCTTGATTAGGGTGGAGACTCAGCCTCTCCCGATACTGGCCCTTAAAGCCGGTCAGGGCCGAATGGTTTATACCCAGCATGAGATTAACGCAGCATTCACCTCACACCTCCCAAAAATATATTCCGAGCCCAAGTCCAATGTCGCCCCACATGCCTTGGAAGACTACCTTGCTGAGATGGATCTACCTTGCCTTGACCCAGACAGTCAGGAATCCCTGGGGACACCCTTCAGAGAGGAGGAGGTGAGAGCCGCGATCGCCCATTTGAAAACAGCTAAGTCCCCTGGAATGGATGGCATGGCTGCGGAGCTATATAAAGAGTTTGGGGGAGTCCTGGTCCCTAGGCTCCTGGTCATTGTTTTGGAGGCCGGTGAGACTGGCGTATTGCCTGCCTCCATGCGTGAGGCGCTGATTGTGATGATCCCCAAGCCAGGGAAGGACCCCTTACTCCCCGCCTCTTACAGGCCAATCTCAATGCTCAATGTAGACCTTAAGATCATTAGTCAGGTATTGGCCAACAGATTACTTCCGTATCTCAGGCGATTGGTACACGACGACCAGTCTGGTTTTATTCCAGGAAGGAACGCGCTGCGGAATATCTGCCGTCTCGCCCATGACATGCAATCACTAGAGGGCAGGGCCTAACAGAACATCCTGGTATTCCTAGATATCGAACAGGCGTTCGACTCGCTCAGGTGGGACTATCTCTGGGAGGTGCTCCTAAAAATGGGGATCGGTGAGGGGTATGTGAATTGGGTGAGACTTCTCTATACTCAGCCGGTGGCGAGGGTCCGCACGGGACGCTATGTCTCAGATGCGATATCAATAGCCAGGGGGACGCGACAGGGGTGTCCGCTCTTCTGGGCAGGGTATCCAAATTGAGGCCTTGGAACATATAGTATCACTGTATGCAGATGATTCACTGCTGTATCTACGGGAGCCAACCCACTTGCTTCCGATATTGCTGGCGACTCTGGGTCAGTTTGCCGAGGCCTCTGGACTCTATGTCAATAACACTAAATCACAACTATATCCGTAAATCTAGAGAAGCAGTTGTAGTGTTTAATGGATCGCACTTCAATAATCATTGTACAATCAGACTGGGCAATGTAAGAGAAATTCTCATTTTACTTAATGAACACCAACAAAAAGATAATTCAGAAGTGGTGCCACTAGGGCTACAAATGCACCCTACTACCTTGGGTGCATGGACACGTACGTCTCGTAGAACCGTGACTATGTGATACATTGAGCAATACAAGTACCCCGGCACTCATATGTAATATTCTTTTACTTATGTCACACCCTGTTAAGCAAAAACCATATTATAATATCACACTGATTATGAACAGAGATGGATTTGTACGAAAATATGTTTAATTTTGTCAAAACATTGAATTTAAACAAAGAATTTTAGCAACATAGTTTAGAAAGACAAAAACCAAGTAGATCCCTTTGTGTATCTTAGACATTGACAATTGGAAACTCATTTGTGAAGGGTGTCTTTAGTTCTATGGTCTTGATCCCAAAAACGCAACAGCCCACACGTGTTTCGTCACATCAGTTCCAGATTGATTTCAGAATACCCTGCGAGGGATTTACTTTTAACCTGCATAATATATACAGTGGCAGAGCTCGACATTTTCAAAGTGGGACTTGTATTAGTCAGTTACTGAGCGATCACTATCTCTAATCAAACGGTTTAACGACATAATACAATTTTGTATCGGATGGGGATAAGCTTCCTTCAAGGGATTCCCAGAACCAAAATATACTTCATGGAGATGTTACTCCACCTATATTTATTGCCCTGAAGAAGTCCCACAAGGGGACGAAACGCGTCGGCTGTTCTGTGTGTTGAACGCTGCATTTCAGCAACGTGATATGAAAAAGAAACAATAAAAGAGAAAGAAAAAAGAATAAATTCAAGAACTTTCTTGATTTGATATGGACGCTAAAATGATCTTCTTTGGCAAAAGTTTTTTTTGAGTGGTGCACCTATGCTTGGGTTTTTGAATTGTCAAGTTCCTGTTGGAACAAGTACTGTGATGGTGGGTACTATACAGTGTGCACACAGATCCCATTGAATATAAGGGACTTTACGTAAGGAGTGTAAAAACAGGTTAGGTGCTGTTAATTGAAAGGTTCCACTGTCAGGTTCTCCTTTTTTTATGTATACCTATACAATATCTTTAATTTCCGTATGATTCTGAAAACATTTGCAGCAAGCTTTAATATTGTAATAATACTCAAAATCGCCTCTAATCCTGGGTTCGGTAATGTGTTGATGCAAAATATTCTAAATTCAAGGTGTTTAGTATGTTTCAGCCAAAGCTGTTGTCTGAAGGTTTGTGCAGCTTGGCCTTGCTCTACTTTATTTTTTATTTTTTTTATATTTCATTATGGCGGTTTTAAGGTTCACGGCACATGTTGAGACAGTAATATTTTACAGACAACACTGAATAAGAAGCCTCACAGTCCCTGTCCAGCAGCAGTTAGTCCAATTTGGGTTGCCTTTGAAGTGTGTACCGAACCGGCAATGAGCATAAACATTGTCATTAACAATCATATGAACTTGTAACAGAACATCCCCCCTCCCAACCTCCCCCCTCCCCCCTTACCGTGCCCGCCCACCCACCCACCTATAGGTTCGTCTAACAACATCTTAATCGGGAGTATCCTCCCGTCTCTCCCCCTGCCTGGGAGATTCAATCCCCACATGACTAACATCAGCCAACACTGTCTGTGTAGAATTCGGGGAGCTCCTCCATATCTCCTGGACCATTAGCCCCCACGCCTGCAATACTTCCGAGAGTTTGGCATCCCTCCTAGTGCTGCGTATGTGCCCCATCTCCGCTAGTGCCCATTCCTTCAAGTCCGTCTTCCAGTTCGCAACCAGCGGCCCACTCTGTGTCAGCCAATGGATTGCTATTCGCTGCCTAGCTATCATAAGTCCCAACACCAGGAACTTCCTGCTGGTTTTACGTTTAGGGTACCGGGGAATCAGTCCAAGGAGACAAGTACGTATCTCTAGGGCAACTCTCCATCCTGTTATTCTGTGCAGGTCCTCTAGGATAGCTGTCCAGTATATCTGGATAATCGGACACGACCAAACCATGTGTGGGAAATCTGCCTGTGCATAGTGGCATCTGGGGCACCTTGGATCCCTCAAGCTATTAATAGTGTGTAGGCGCTTGGGTAAGAGGTAAGTCATGAGGACCATATTGTATTGTATCTGCTTAAATCTATTGGACACCGCCACCTTACGTACACCCTCTTGAATTTTTTCCCACTCTTGTGGTGTGATCTCCTGTGGGCTCACTTCCTGCCATCTACCTTCTATTTTGAGAGGTGTGCATTTTCTATCTTCCCGTAACGCCCTGTACAGGTGAGTGACAAGATTCCACCCTCCCGCCATGGCTATCGTCGCGACCAGAGTAAGCATGTGTTCCGGGGCTTCCGGGAATGTAGGCCATAGATGTCGTGCTGTTGCTGCTATTTTAACCATACACTTAGAATAGAATGTATGTCTTTTGTCCAGCCGGACAAGAATTTATTTTCATAGTATTTCTGCGCCTATAATGAACCGTCGACTCTCTGCCACCTTAGGTAAAGTCCCCACTGCCTTCTGGGTTCACCCATAAAAATATTTCATTCACCTTCGCACCGCGCCGTTTTTTGTTCCTCCTGAATCACTGGAAACACCTTGCTCATGATCAGGCACTGTGCCGGTTCGTCGTTCTTTAATATGCAGACTGGTTTTTATCACACTCACTTGTCTCTTCTCCGTTGAATCACTGCAATAATTCACCATTTCATGACGAAGCTGTACTAGGCACCATAAATCAGCATCAATTCATCCAACTCCTTTTTAAACGTCGTCACTGCCACACGAATTTCAATCCTCACTCAGCATAAACTAGAGAAATGTCACCACCTCTGCATGAAATTCAATCCACATTGTTCACGCAACTCCAAGCACTTAAGTCACAAACGTTATGCTGAAAACATGCCTAGTATTGTGTCAAATGTGGTTAAAATTCTTCCTTTCCATTTTTATCCCCCTGCTCCTTTTTTGTATGTAAAGAATTGTAAAAAAGGTGTGATATATTATCAAGACAGCAGTGCATTACTTGTTTGTCATGAAGATGATGCCCTATATTTAATGTGGCATTGAAACGTCGTCGACACCCAAACACCCTATGCAGTAGACTCAAGCTATAACACACTGTGCAATGGTGTTAAATGATTAATTTGTGTCTGTCTATACTGAGAACAACTGTACAGACCCATTTTGGCTTGCCTTTTGGCCAATTCTGTGTTCATTGTTCTGTCTTGTGTCACGGCTGTGCCCACTTGTCATTTGAATGTTTTATTTGATACTACTTAAAAATACTATGAAAATAAATTCTTGTCCGGCTGGACAAACGACATACATTCTATTCTAAGTGTATGGTTATCTATCACACTGTATTCCTCCTGAATAGGGACCACTGTTCTCTAAAACATGAAATTGCCCAAGGTCCCTGTCTTAATTCCTTTGGGTTCCCTTGTTCTGTAAAATAATGTTGCTGCTATTTTGGCGTATTGCAAGAATTGCCCCGGTCCCAGCTCAAAAGAGTCTACTGCGTCTTGGTATGTTATGAACCGTTGGTCAGGGTAGAGGTCTGACAGCATAAGACACCCTCCCGCCTTCCATTTGTCAGTAGACATGACCCGGTCAATGTGCGCGAAAGGCGGCATCAGCCAGAAGTCTGCCTCCGGGGCAAACGGTCGCACCTGTATAAGTCGTCTAACCACCCTGGCCCAGATGGCAGCCAACAATCTGCCCAGTGGAGGACATTGGTCCTGTCGCCCTTTTGTGAGCCAGAGAAGCGCACCCAACTGTTGATCCCCATATGTGTCCGCCAAGAGCGATCGTTCCCATGAAGGGTCTGTATCGAGCCAGGCCACTGCGTGCTGTAATTGGGACGCAAAATAATAAAGTTCAAGATCAGGGATTTCTAAACAGCCCCTACCCCAAGTACGTTTCATGACTTCCAGGCTCACCCGACAACGTTTTCCATTCCACAGTAGTTGTATAAGCATTGCATCGAGGTCCCTGAAGACCTGGTGAGGGAGTTCAAAGAAGGAGCCCTGCATTGTGAAGAGACATCGAGGCAACACCACCATTTTAATCAAGGCAATCTTCCCATCAATGAGAGCCTGAGTGTGTTCCAGAAATCAATGCTGCCTCGGAGACCTCTAAGAATCCTCCCCATATTATGTTGGTATAAAACTTCTCTGTCCCTACTGATCCAGATCCCGAGATAGCGCAACGTATCTGACACCCATGGAAGCCCCAGCTCTGGGAGTTGAACCCCGCCCCTCACAGCCTCCGACCCAACCGGATATAGTTGTGAGCAATACAAGTACCCCCGCACTCATATGTAATATTCTTTTACTTATGTCACACTCTGTTAAGCAAAACCCATATTATAATATCACACTAATTATGAACAGAGATGGATTCGTACAAAAACATATGTTTAATAATCACTTTAATAATTATAATCCAATCAAGTAAGTAAGCAACAACCACAGTAAGGATGGCCGTCCGTGCTGAAGATACGTCCCACTGAACTGGTGTTTTTCATTACATCCTTACTGTGGTTGTTGCTTACTTACTTGATTGGATTATAATTTTTACAGTGCTCATAATGGGACGTCTGTCTGTTCCAGATTGATTTTAGAATACCCTGCGAGGGATTTACTTTTAACATGCATAATATATACAGTGGCAGAGCTGGACATTATCAAAGTGGGACTTGTATTATTCAGTTACTGAGCGATCACTATCGCTAATCAAACGGCGTTACAACATAATACAATTTTTTATCGGATGGGGATAAGCTTCCTTCAAGGGAATCCCAGAACCAAAATATACTTTATGGAGATAGTCTTACTCCACCTATATTTATTGCCCTGAAGAAGTCCCACAAGGGGACGAAACGCGTCGGCTGTTCTGTGTGTTGAACGCTGCATTTCATCAACGTGATATGAAAAAGAAACAATAAAAGAGAAAGAAAAAAAGAATAAATTCAAGAACTTTCTTTCTTTGATATGGACGCTAAAATGATCTTCTTTGGCAAAAGTTTTTTTTGAGTGGTGCACCTATGCTTGGGTTTTTATATTGTATCGGTAATTTTATATTATCCATAAACCAAGAAGAAAAAAAAAAACAGTCTTGTGGGAGATGGCAGCGTTCCCTGCTATTTAGGTTTTGTGCTGATACCATAAAATATTTATTGTGTTTTCCTTCTGGGTACCAACCAAATCTTGCTGCTATCCCCTGCCCGTTCTATAATAAGTCAGGCGAAACCATGATACATTTTTTACTGTTTTGTCAATTTTGTGAATTGTACACAAGGTTATTTTTGCTTCCACTTTTTAAAAGGAGATATCGCGACATTAGACAGAGTGGAGCTATGTTTTCATCAATTTTCCAACTGTCTGATAGTGAAACATGTTTACTATTATATCAACCTGCTGCTATTTCGTGTTTTTAATCTTTGTTTTGATATATAGTGTTATGTATAGATATGATTTATCTGATTTATAATAATACCACAATGTACCTATGTTGACATAATGATGATTGTTTTATATGCGTGTACTTTTATGGAAGGGTGAACTCTCTGAATAAAGAAATTGAATTGAATTGAGTAAAGAAGTAAAATATTTTCTCCTTTACTCAGGGAGGGCAGCCAATTGGATAGCGGCTTTGGATGTCTGACTTATGGGTCCATAGTTCTAACTAAAACAAGGTGTACCAAGACATTTAAAAAGCAGAGTCATTATTTTTTTTAATTAAGTATTTAACCAAAGACTGGCAGTAGTACGAGTTGGGTCTCAGCAAGTGTAAAGTTGGAGACTCCATAATGTGTCTGTATTCCTGCAGTAGATGGAGAAAGGAGTAGTGCAGATGGGGTTTCTTTTTATAGTTCTTTCTGTTGATCAAAGAAGAGCTTTGTTCACTGAAGACAATAATCTCTTAGGATTCCAAGATTCTTTTCACCCTGTCTGAAGCAATGAAATGCTATTGACCTAGATTCTAGTAATACAGCTTGAGAAATGCATTGAATTCCTTTCTTTTTTATTTTGCTTCATTTTGCAGATATGAACCCCTGATGCTGAGAAAGCCAGATCCTCGGCGCAGTACCACACAAACATGGCGTTTTAGAGATGGGAAGTTGACCTGTGGTTTAAGCGGTTTAGTTGTACAGGTTAGTGTTGCTTTCAGATAAAACTGATGTTACACCTCCATTGGTGCAGCTTTTTCCTGTAAAATCTGTATTTCAGAGTAGTTTAAGTTACAAATAAGCAACTACACAGGCAGTTGCCCGACGTGAACCATTCTCATACAGGATAATAGCATATTAACAAACATTGAAATATCATTGGGTACATTTTGTATACATAACAAAATTAAAAACCAAATCTTGAACTTAGAGCAGACTGTCCCACCCCACCCACACTGGCGAGCGTTTTTAAATACATACACAGATTGAAACCTGGGAAACATGATATCATACAATATGGCCGAAAATATCCTGTGGATGCTACTGTTTAAGGTGATTGCGAGGGAAGAGGAGGAAGGTCTATGCGTCTGTAGGTAGACCATTGTGACCACATTTTCCTATGTTTTTGTGGGCAACCCCATGCTTGGAAGACTGCTATTTCTGCACCCATGCAGGTGTCAAGTGCCCTTCGTCATTTTCCCATTGTCGGTGGGGAGGTCACTTTCCATGACTGAGCGATAACGCGCTTGGCTATTGTGAGCGCAAGGAAGAGTAAGTGTGTTGTTTGTAACGATTCCCCCCTATATCATCAGTACTATGGAAGAGAAATAGTCTAGGATCTAATGGGAAGTCCCAGGACAACACCTCCTTGAGGCAGGTCAAGACTCTGCGCCAGAAGGGTGTGTGGCTGAACAGCTCCACACTGTATGGAAAAAAGTCCCCTCTTCCCTATCACAACGTAGGCATTGAGGAGATGCAATAACTCCCATCCTCCAGAGACGAAGGCGTGTATAATATACAAGATGGACGTATTTAAATTATCTACAGGACACCGCGGCACCCCTGAGACTAGCTAAAGCCTCTGCCCAATCGTTCTCAGTCAATTCCGAAATGTCATCTTGCCATGCCTTCCAGGGCTTATGGAGAGTTGTAGTGGAGTGTGTTGTCAGTGTTTGATAAATTTGCCTAATATTGTGTGTGCCCAAGTCGCTCATAAGGAAGTGGCCATCTAGCGGGTGGAATTCAGGGAGGTCATCCAATTGCTGAAGCATTGGAGTGAGAGCGTGACGTAGTTGGAGATACTTGTAGAACTTCGTTTTATGAAGATGAAACTCTTCCTGTAGTTGCTGAAAGGATTTTAATATGGTACCCCATGTGATATCCCATAGTGTAGAGATGCCAATCAGATCCCACTGTCAGACCCCCTTCAATGTTGTCACCTGGCGAAGGTAGGAACCCATTCCACAGGGGCGTTGTCTGAGTCAAGCGCCCATGTCAACCCATTCGCCCAGCGTATATCTCCATAACCGTATTGTCGTTCTTCTGGCGTGGGGTAGAAAATCTACTTTCTGCGCGCTATATAGTAGCCATAGGAGAGGAATACCTTCCATTACTGTGCGTTCTGGGGCAAACGCAGAGTCGTTAGGTGTGTTATACCACCAATCATTAATAACCAGGAGGTGAGAGGCCATGTAATACGAGTATATGTCAGCAGCGGTGATCCGCCGCAGTATGTAGATTGTACACAGGTCTGTAGTTAACCAACTATTTTTTGATGATGTGATTGATGATGTGACTCCAGGTAAGGATCTGGAGCCAGTGACCTTCCCAGAAATAGAGAATGGAACTGATAACAGTAAGTCACTATCTGAAAGAAACACATAGTGATAGATTCCTTACCTTAGAATTACCCCCAGGCGTCAGACTGGATCAGGAATGTTTTCGTCAGCAGTACTCCTGTGCGTCGGAAGGTGGCGTCGTGCGGCTCCGCATCCGTCATAGGCGTCGTTATTGCCGGGATGATGTTGCGGCAGTTATTTAGATACCTCCCTTTTGCGCTGACATCAGTTCTTTCTTTTTCCGCGCCAGCAAGCGCAGATTCGGAGAGAACGGTACCCCCAGTCAATTTTTGACTGAGTTTTTTGGGATTTTTGTCTCTGTCTTTTTTGAGTCTTTGTCTCCTGGTGTATAGGGATGCCCGGTTTCAAGTCTTGCGAGGTTTGTCCCCGCATGATGTCGGTGACGGACCCGCACCGCTAGTGTTTCTACTGCCTGGGGTGCGACCACGACCCCGCGTCATGTCCCCGCATGATGTCGGGGACGGACCCGCAGCCCTAGTGTCTCTACTGCCTGGGGTGCGACCACGACCCCGCGTCGTGCCCCGACTGCCGCACCATGGCTCCGAAAATTTTGCGGGAGCGGTCCCGAAAGTTGCTTGAGGTTCGGAGTCGGTTCCGTGCCGTTTAAGGTCCCAGTCCCGTGGGAGGTCGGGGGACCGGTCGCGGAGCCGCCACCATCGTTCAACGAAGTCTTCACACTCTGGGTCAGGTAAGACGAAGCACAAGAAGTCGAAGAAGCAACGTCGCTCTTCGCCTCCCCCTAGCCTATCGCTCGACATGGCTCAGGGTGCGGGTTGTGCCTCCCCCGCGGCTCCGGCAGAGCCTACGCAGTCAGCCTACCCGTCCATCCCGGGTCTGTCAGCGACTCCAGCCCAGCTGCAGGAATTTCTGTCAGCCATGACCCGCCTCTTTGGCCCATCGGCCCCGCCGGCGCGCCTTCGGGCCCCACGTGTCCGACTGGGGGTCCTCCCCCTTCTTCGTCGGCGGCTCCGGCCCGGACGCCGTCGACGGCTCCGGCCTCGGCGTCGCGAGATCCCCATGGATCCATGCATGGATCCCAGCCGATGTCGATTGACCTCGTACAACCTCCTCCGACATCGACGTCTACAACACCGCCGCCGGCGTCGGCCGAGGCTTCCACCCTGACATGGAGACGGTGCCGGACCGGTGTCGATCGATGCAGATGGGGAATTTCTATACCTTTCTCCATCCTCCTCCCTCTTTCCCACCTGCCCAGCAGGTTATGGAGGACGGGGTAGACTGGAAGGGGTCTGAAGACCCTCTTGCAGCCCAATGCGCGTAGACCTGTACTGGGCAGAGAATTTGAGGGACACCGGTGATCTGGATTTCTCACCAGAACCTGGCGCACTGTCTCCTTCTACCGTGGCTACTGAGGAGGGTGGTACTTATTCATTGGTGTTGCGTAAGGCAGCAGAGGCTCTCCACCTCGAGCTCCCTATAGTGGCCATCTGAAAGAAACACGTTAGTTAGATTCCTCACCTTAGAATATCCCCAGGCATCAGGCTGGATCCGGAAAGATTTTTGTAGCAATACCCATTGCGTGTCGCTAGACATCGTCTGCGGCTCCGCCTCCGTCGTCGGCGTCGTGCGCCAGAATGATGTCGTCGGAGTACTTAGACGCCGCCCTCGCGCGCTGACGTCTTTTTTTCGCGCCAGTAAGCGCCGATCCGGGAACAGCTTACCCCTAGTCATTTTTTTACTTTTTTGGTCTATCGACTCGACTCTGGTGCCGGTAGGATGCCTGGTTTCAAAGCCTGTGACGCCTGTCATCGCCTGATGTCGGTGACGGATCACCATCGACTTTATTGCCTGCGGGCCGACCATGACGCGGAGTCGTGCCTCGATTGCCAGGCCTTGACGTCGAAAGCTAGGCGGGAGCAGTCCCGTAAGCTTCTCGAGCTTCGGCACTCGGCTCCGTGCCGCTCTCGGTCCCGGTCCAGGAGGAGGTCCAAGGACCGATCGTGGAGCCGCAGCCATCGTCATCGCTCGTCGGGGTCTTCGGGTAAGTCGAAGCACTCCAAGAAGTCCAAGAGAAGACATCGATCTTCGGACTCCCCTCGCCGGTCGCGCGACTCGGCTGAGGTCAGTGCCTTCCTCTCGGCCATGAGGGGCCTGGCTCCGCCGTCGATGCCTGTAGGCGCGCCTTCGGGCCCCGCAGGTTTGACTGGGCGACCTTGCGACCCCGGCGCCGTCGACGGCTCCGGCCCTGGCCCTGACGCCGCAGGTCCCCGAGGGATCCAGGCCTGGATCTCGGTCGGCGCCGGTCGACCTCACAACGCCTCCTCCGCCGACACCGGTTCCACCCCCGGCGCCGTCCCCGGACGACGTCGTTCCCCAGTTTAGCCCCGGTCCGGGCCCAACGCCGGCGCGGCGCCGCTACCGGCGCCAATTGGTGAACGCTTCATCTACTGCCCGGCTGCGATCATTCCTCCTGTTTATCGGGAATCGGATGACAAGGGCGACTGGGAGGGGTCTGAAGACCCTATGGCCGCTCAGGCCCAACTTTCTCAGGACTGGGCAGAGGAATTGGGGGATGCCAGCGGTCTGGATACCTCCCCGGACGCTGGTTTCATCTCTCCTCCGACTGTGGCCTCGGAGGAGGGTGCAGCCTTTTCAGTGGTGCTGCGCAAGGCGGCCGAAGCCCTAGGGCTGGAGTTGCCTGCTGTGGCCATGAGGACTAACGTCCTCACAGAGGTCCTTCAACCGACAGCAAGCTCCACTGAGCCTCTGCTGCAGTTTAATGAGGCCCTCATTGACGTTCTGCAGGGCAATTGGTGTGAGAAGTTGGCCTGATATGTAGTGCTCACTATTCTAGTGATCACTGTGTATCATTCCAAACGACCCTTATTGATGATTGGTTGTAAGTCAACCTTTATAGACCAGCTATCCTAGTAGCATGGACACGAGCAGTCTTTAGGCTAAACTCTAGAGGGCGTGTTAAGCCAGCTGTTTTACCACCACATTTACCCCTTGAACACCACGTGAAAGGACACCACACAAGTTGTTATGAAAATAAAGGATATTTATTTATAACAAGACTACCCTGGCTCTTTATGAGTCAGGGAGCTAAGCACACTACAAAACTCTTATGAAAATACTTCAGTTGCACAATTTACACAAATGCCCGAGGGGCACGAGAAACCATCTACACTAACAGTGAAATGCGAATGGTTAGAGTCTGGAGTTACTGATTCCGGAGTGATCCGATCAGTGGGACTAAACGAAAAAGGAACTGGACACTTGTAGCGCGAACCTGCGATGGAGCACCGAAATGCTCGAGTTACCTAGCCCAGAGGCTGCGGCTGCGTGAGGTTCGGCAAGATGTCGGGAGTCCTCGTTGTAGTCTCAGGAGCCTGAAAGAAGAAGTTGCTGGCAGGCGACCAGTGTCGATGTTCAGCGAGATCCAAGCCTGGATCGGTGATGAAGGAAACCTGAAAGCAGAGGGGACTCAGTTCTCAACCGCTAGCCAGCGATCGTGTGGGCACCAGGCGGGTACCGGCTGAAGTCACCTCGACCAGGTGAGTGGATGACGTCGGACTCGGCTGTTCCTCGGACCAGGAGGCGCGGCGGCGACCAGGATGGAGGGCGAGCTGTCCCACGCAGGTGTCTGCTGTCGATGATGCTGGGCCCAGGAGTGGGGCAGCAGGTCTTGGCAGTGGCAAGCCCACGCGGTAGAGTCAAGATGACGTTGGGAGTGGACCAGGAGGGTCCGGGGTACTCCTCTGTTGAAGGGGAGCAAGAGCCAATCTGGAGCAACCAGACCGGTGATGAAACTATCATGGTGCGTCGTGAAGAGGGCCACAAGCCGGTCGGCGAGTGGTTGGACAACGCGGTGAACAGCAAGGAGCGGAAGGGCCCCCACGCAGATCGCGTGGATGCTGGGGAGACAGACTTCGGTGCTGGAGCTGCTTAGGGTTAGGGCTTCTCAAACCCTAGGTACACTCACTCGAGGGTCCCTCGGTGGGCGTGTTAGATAAGCGTCGTGCAGGTTCTGAAGATAGCCGGTCCCGCAGGTCTCGTTGCACCTACGACTCTCAGCTGGGCTGATGATGTAGGTAGAGGTCAGAGATGGCAGGGAACTCGGGTCTCGTCGAGCTGGGCAGTCTTGATCCGTAGGAGAGACGTACAGCAAACCGCAAGCGCTTAGGTGGTGCCTGCTGGTGCAGGGTGGCTACTCCTTAGCCACAAGGGAGAGTCTTCAGAAGAAGTCAAGAGTTCCTTTCGTGGAAAGTAGTTCAAGATTCAGAATTATCCAATTTGGGAAGGGGACTCGCTCCTACCTTTATTCTAAGAAAAGGGGCTGGCCCGTGACTAGGTCCTACCTATGTGTGGGGCCAGGAGGGGGGTGGTTACACCCCTATCCTTTGTCCGGCTTCGCCCCAGCTCAGGGGCAGGGTTGCCCCCCGAAACTGGTTTGAGCCGGGCTATGCACAGTGAGCACCGGGGTGCCACTTGCAATCACCTTCCTTTCAGCCCTGCCTACCTGGGATACACAAACCCTGTCTGGGATGGTGCTAACACCGCCCTCGACAGGAAACCCTTTGTCCAAGCTCCCTCCGCTGGAAGGTCTCCCAGCAGCAGGAGGTCAGACTTGTGTCTGGTGGCAGCATCCATTTTGTGATGCTGAGGCTTGAGTCAACTTTTAACCGGGGTTCAAGGTTACTTCCATGTCGTGCCCCTCTAAAAGGGGGGAATGCTAACCTCGTCGCCAGAATTGGCGAGGGGTTCGTATTCCAATTCGTATGACACCTTACTCGACATGTGTGGGTGATGCGATGCCAAGGTCAGCAAATAACCGCGAGGATTATAATGCATTTTAAGGTAGTTGGCACGCGTCACCATGGAACGGCTACTAGGACTTGGTTCCGCAAGCCGTCGACGGGCTCAGCTCGCGCCGGAGCACCATCCCACATGATTCCCAGCACTCTGCCCTCAGGATTGATAAGGCCTGCCATAGGAGTGACTGACAGGAATCCATGTGTCCATTTTAGGGTTAGGCATAGGAATACTACACCTATAGCAACGGGTGATTACACCACCTTGCCCCAGCTGTCGCGCAGCCAGTTGTGTCAGATTTGGGCGGCCATCCAGGGGTGGCATAATACATGCTGCAGCCCCTGGTAGGCCCTGGGTACACCGATGCCCTGGATACCTGTTGTATGCTGATACAGGGACTGATACGGCGGCCCAGTTCCAATTAGTGGATGCACCTAATGTACATGTGTTAATTTCGAGAGAGAACAGCTAGGCTGTGGGTCTGATTGGCAGGCCCACAGCCAGGGAAAGTCGTAAACCAATGAAGCAAAAGCAAAAAATCTGGGTGATCATAGGATTGCAGACCCTACTCTCCTACAATTGGTCCAAGCCCTCCACAGTCCCTCCTGTGGACCGGAACGTTGCCCAGCGCCACCGCCCTGCTCCGGGCGACCCCAGTTTCCTTTCCCAACACCCCACCCCCGAGAGTCTGGTTATCCAGGCCTCAACCTCCCAATCCTCCTTCCCGTCCGCTCCTCTGGATCGGGAATCCAAGAGGTTGGAACAGTTTGGCAAGAAACTGTTCTCGGCCCTGAGTTTGGGGCTGCGGTCTTTAAATACTGCTTGCCTTTTGGACCGTTATTCCCACTCTATGTGGGATACGGTGGAGGACGTGCTGCCCTTGTGTCCGGTGGAGGCCCGGACACGACTCGCTCAAGCACTTGCTGACGGTCGAGATGCAGCACGGCACACCATACGATGTGGACTTGACACTACGGACTCGCTGGGTCGGGCGATTTCCACCACGGTGGCGCTTCGGCGTCACGCCTGGCTGAGGTCCACGTCATTTTCGGGGGATGTCCAGAGTTCCCTCATGGACATGCCCTTTGATGGCACTCGCCTTTTTGGTGAGAAGGCGGACAGTGCGCTGGCTCGGTTCAAGGACTCCCGGGCCATGGCCAAGTCCTTGGGTCTTTCGGCCGCAAACTTCCGCCTTTCGTCCCTTTCGTGGCCAAGGAAGGGGCGCCTCCTCACTTCCGCCCAGCCACCGTCCGCAGTACCAACCTGCACGCGGACGTGGATTCCGCCGAGGCGGTACTGGAGGTCAAAGTGCCGGTCAGTCCACATCCACCCCGGCAGCATCCGCCTCAAAGCCTTCCTAGTCCGAGCTTTCAGGCCCATTCAACGCCAGTGGGCGGCAGGGTTCGCCATCACCTGCTCCACTGGCGCTCCATCACGTCGGACAGGTGGGTGCTGCAAATCGTCTGAATGGGCTACTCCCTCCCCTTCGAGACGACCCCTCCAGCCATGCCACCGCTGAACCACCGTATGTCGGGGGATCATTTGCATCTTCTACGAGAGAAAGTTTCGGCCCTCTTGGCCAAAGAGGCCGTCGAGTGCGTTCCTTGTCCAGAAGTAGGTCATGGTTGTTATTCCCACTACTTTCTGGTTCCCAAGAAGGGCAAAGGGGGCCTACGCCCGATCTTGGACCTCAAGAGTGTCAACGCCTTCCTCCGTAAGGACCGGTTCAAGATGCTCACTTTAGCTCAGGTTCTGGCTGCCCTAGACCCTGGAGACTGGATGGTAGCGTTGGACTTGCAGGACGCTTATTTCCACATCCCCGTCCTGCCGGTCCACCGGCGTTACCTGCGGTTCACGGTGGGTCAGGAGCACTTTCAGTTCACCGTGCTCCCCTACGGCCTCACCAGTGCCCCTCGGGTGTTCACGAAAGTGATGGCGGTGGTCACAGCCCGATCAGAGGTGTAGGAGAGTAGGGTCTGCTTTCTATGTTCACCCCCACTTTTTGCTTTTGCTTCACTGGTTTTCGACTTAGATGTGGCTGTGGGCCTGCTAATCAGACCCACAGCCAGCTGTTCTCTCTCTAAATTCACTATGCACTTTAGGTGCATAGCCCAATTGGTAAGGATCACCTTTTTGGACCCTGTACAGTGTACCTTAGGTACCCAGGGCATAGGTGTACCCTAGGCCTACCAGGGGCTGCAGCATGTATTATGCCACCCCTGGCTGGCCTTCCATTATGACACAACTGGCTGATCACTCAGCTGGGGCAAGGTCGTGTACTCACCCCTTGCTTAGGTGTAGTATTCCTATACCTACCTTATATATAGACACATGGGTAACCTATCAGTCACTCCTATGGCAGGCCTTAACAATCCTGAAGGCAGAGTGCTTGGTAACATGTGAGATGGTGCTCTAGCATGAGCTGAGCCTGTCTGCAGCTTTCGGAACTATGTCCTTATAGCTGTTCTATGATATCGCTTACCATATACTCTTAAAGTGCCTAATAATCCTCGCGGTTATGGTAACTATGGTTTGGCTTTATCAAAACATGTCGTGTAAGGTGTCTAACACTTTGGAATACTACCCCCACACCATTTCTGGCGGTGAGGATAGTATTCCTCCCTTCTAGAGGGAGAAGACATGTTGAAGACCTACTACCCGGTTAAAGTTAACCAGAGCCCCAGCGTCACAAAATGGACGCTGCTGCCACAGACACGAGTCTGACCTCCTGCTGCTGGGAGACCTTCCAGCGAGGGAGGCTTGGACAATAGGTTTCCTGCCTTGGGAAGTGCTATACCTACCTTATATATAGACACATGGGTAACCTATCAGTCACTCCTATGGCAGGCCTTAACAATCCTGAAGGCAGAGTGCTTGGTAACATGTGAGATGGTGCTCTAGCATGAGCTGAGCCTGTCTGCAGCTTTCGGAACTATGTCCTTATAGCTGTTCTATGATATCGCTTACCATATACTCTTAAAGTGCCTAATAATCCTCGCGGTTATGGTAACTATGGTTTGGCTTTATCAAAACATGTCGTGTAAGGTGTCTAACACTTTGGAATACTACCCCCACACCATTTCTGGCGGTGAGGATAGTATTCCTCCCTTCTAGAGGGAGAAGACATGTTGAAGACCTACTACCCGGTTAAAGTTAACCAGAGCCCCAGCGTCACAAAATGGACGCTGCTGCCACAGACACGAGTCTGACCTCCTGCTGCTGGGAGACCTTCCAGCGAGGGAGGCTTGGACAATAGGTTTCCTGCCTTGGGAAGTGCTAGCACCACCCTAGACAGGCCTTAGTGTATTGGGGCAGGGTGGGATGAATGAAACGAGACACTGCCTGGGGCACACAAGGTGTCCCATGCATAGTCCAGTTCAAACCGGTGCTGGGGCACTCCAGCCCCAGTCCTGGCGCGAAACTGGACAAAGGGAAGGGGGTGTTGTAGGAAGGTGGATATCTGACTATAGTTACCCCCAACTTTTTGCCTAGTGTCTAGCTGGTTTTTCGACTTAGTTGGCCTGAGATCCTGCCATTCAGGGTCTCAGGCTGTCTGCTCTCTCTTTAAAATGGACCCCATGTACCCTAGGTACATACACAAATGGTAAGGATCACCTTATTGGACCCTGTACAGTGTACCCTAGGTACCCAGGGCATAGGTGTACCCTAGGCCTCCCAGGGGCTGCAGCATGTATTATGCCACCCCTGGTCTGGCCTTCCAATCAGACACAACTGGCTGATCACTCAGCTGGGGCAAGGTCGTGTAATCACCCCTTGCTTAGATATAGTATACCTATATCTACCCTTAAAATAGACACATGTGTACCTATCAGCCACTCCTATGGCAGGCCTTAACAATCCTGGAGGCAGAGTGCTTGGTAACATGTGAGATGGTGCTCTAGCATGAGCTGAGCCTGTCTGCAGCTTTCGGAACCATGTCCTTATAGCTGTTCTATGATATAGCCTACCATATACTCTTAAAGTGCCTTATAATCTTAAACGGTTATGGTAACTATGGTTTGGCTTTATCAAAACATGTCGTGTAAGGTGTCTAACACTTTGGAATAATACCCCCATACCATTTCTGGTGATGAGGATATTATTCCCCCCTTCTAGAGGGAGAGACATGTTAAAATCCTACTTTGCTGTTTAACTCTAACCAAAGCCTCAGCATCACAAAATGGATGCTGCTGCCACAGACACGAGTCTGACCTCCTGCTGCTGGGAGTGATCCCGGCAAGGGAGGCTTGGACAATAGGTTTCCTGCTTGGGGAGGTGCTAGCACCTCCCCAGACAGACTTTAGTGTATTGGGGCAGGGAGGGCTGAAAGGAATGAGACATGCCTGGGGCACACAAGGTGTCCCATGCATAGTCCAGTTCAAACCGGTGCTGGGGCACTCCAGCCCCAGTCCTGGCGCGAAACTGGACAAAGGGAAGGGGGTGTAACCACCCCCCTTCCAGGTCCCACCCATAAGGCGTGACCTAGCAGGCAACCCAGCCCCCCAGATTAGTATAAGTGTGGTAGCTGGGCCCCAGGAGATTAGATTATCCTGAACCTGCAACTTGAACAGAAACTCTGGACCTTCGACATTCGACGAAAGAAGAAGACTGAATAATCTCCCTTGTGGCCAAGAAGTGGCTACCCTGTGCAAACAGGCACCATCAAGAGACTTACCCTTTGCTTTGCTGAAGTTCTACGAGGAACCGACTGCAGAGCCCGACCAGAGCCTTGACTTCCAGACTTCTCCGACCCTGATCCACAGCCGAGCTGAGATCCGTGGAGGCGACGAGAGACGTGGGACCGGCTACCTGGGAAAAGTGGCGAGTATCTTCCAGCGCAGCTTCTGAGGTACCCTCGAAGTTGTACACCGGGGATTGAGAAGCCCCAACCCCAAGCACCATCTGCACTGAAGATCAGCCCCCCACACTCCACGAGTCCTGCGTGGGGCCCTTCTGCATTTTCCTGCTTGCCGCATCTGTCCGGTTGCTTGCCCATTGGCTAGCGGCCTTTGCGACGACACACCTTTGAATCTTCACTGCTGGTTTGGCTCCTCCAGACTGGCTCCCGCTCCTCTGCAAAAGAGAAGCACCCCAGACCTTCCTGGTCTGCACCAGAAGCAAGTCCTCCATTCTTCGTGGGTTCCGCTTGCCAAGGCTTGGTGAGTCCTAGTTCGACTTCGACGTCGCCGACAGCAAGAGCCTTCGTGGGACAGCTCGCCTCCTGGTCCTGGTCGTCCTCGACGTCTCCTGGTACCCGTGGCTGCTGCGACAAGCTTCACCTCTTCACCTGCAATCTTCACGACATCGCCTGGTTCCTTCCTGGTTCCACGTGGTCACTGGCTAGTGACCCAGACTCTGTCCCTTCTGCTGGCAGGTACCCTCTCTTCTTGATCCCAGCCTTGGGATCCACCGGACACTCTTCACTGACTGCCTGTCAGCAACTTTCCTTCAGGCATCCATAGAAGTCCACGACGAAACCCGATGCAAGTTCACACCTATGCACCCGCAGCCCGTGGGCTAGGTAACTTGGGTACTTCGGTGCTTACAAGGGTATTGACTATACTAGGGTCTAGTTTCTGAGTCTCGACTTTCTAGCTATACCAGAAGTGTCCTAAAACTGCTTATTTCTAACTGCTAGTGATTCTATCGACTTTTACGCATTACGTGTGAGTGTTTCCACTCTGCACCTGAATCCCGTGGGCCTCCCACTTCCTAACTGTTGGTAGTGTAGTGTGGCCCCAGCGATTCCCTAGGCCTAGGCCTATTCTATTTCCGTGACAGTGGTCCTTATACCACTTCTTTAGTATATGGTTTGCGTGGCCCCTAGGGCCTAACTGTATTACTTACCTGTGTGACTTAATGTATGCTTAAATAAGACTGTGTTGTACTTACCTCGAATCTCATAAAGAGTGCTGAGGGTTCGACTAGAATAAATACACTTTATTTTATATATATATCAGTTGTGGTGTCCTTTCATTTGGTATTCAAGGGATTATATATGGTATCACAGCTGGCTTCACATGCCATTCAGAGTTTAGCCTAAGACTGCTCTTGTCCATGCTACCACTAGGATAGCTGGTCTATAAGGTTGACTTTACAACCAATCACCATAAGGGTTGTTTGGACTGATACAAGGTGTACACTAGAACTAGTGGCATCATATATCAGGCCAACTTCTCACAAGGGGTTCCAGTCTTCCCCTATCTCGACGACTGGCTGTTGAAGGCGGGCTCGCCCCAGCAAGTCTTCTCCCACCTCCAGACTACGGCCGACCTCCTGCACTCGCTGGGGTTCTCCATCAATGTGCCGAAGTCGCACCTGAGTCCCTCCCAGAAGCTCCTTTTCATTGGGGCAGTTCTCGATTCGGCGCAGTTCCGGGTCCATCTGCCGGAACAGCGGGTCAGGGACATTCAGGCCCTGATTTCCATCTTCCGGCCTCTGTCCTGGGTTTCGGTCAGGTTGGTGCTGCGGCTTCTGGGGCTGATGGCCTCCTGCATCCTGTTGGTACCTCAGATGCGGGCTCTGCAGTGGGACCTGAAGTTTCAGTGGGCCCAGCATCGAGGCAACCTGTCCGACCATGTCTTGATCTCGGAGGGCACTGCGAACCGGCTGCAGTGGTGGCTCACGAATCGCGATTGGGTCAGCGGCAGATCCCTCTCCCTACCCCAACCGGAGCATGTCGTAGTGACGGATGCGTCCCTCCTGGGATGGGGGGGGCCATATGGGAGAGGCGGAGATCAGAGGACTCTGGTCTCCGGCGGAGACTCGGCTCCATATCAACCTATTGGAGGTGAGGGCGATCCGACTTGCACTAAAAGCCTTCTTTCCCTCTGTCCGGGGAAGTGTCGTGCAGGTGTTCACAGACAACACCACCGCCATGTGGTATTGCAACAAACAGGGCGGGGTGGGTTCGTGGACCCTTTGTCAGGAGGCTCAGCGCCTCTGGACATGGCTGGAACAACAGGGCATCACCCTGGTGGTTCAACATCTGGCGGGCTCTCTGAACGCCAGAGCAGACGAACTCAGCCGCCGGTGCATGATGGATCACGAATGGCGTCTGAACTCGGACGTGGCGCAAGGTCTCTTTCTGCAGTGGGGAGAGCCTTGGCTAGATCTATTCGCCACCGAAGAGAACGCGCAATGTCAGCAGTTCTGCGCGTTGGAATTTCCAAGGCGGCACTCGCTCGGAGACGCTTTTCGTCGCGAGTGGAGTTGCGGTCTGTTGTACGCCTTTCCGCCTATACCACTTCTGCCCTGAGTGTTGAAGAAGATCAGGCGCGACCGGGCCCAAGTCATCTTGGTGGCTCCGGATTGGGCACGAAGGTACTGGTATCCCGAGCTACTCAGTATGTCCATCGATCCCCCGATACGACTGCCTCTTCAGGAGGACCTTCTGTCACAGCAGCAGGGGACGGTCCTCCACCCGAACCTGTCCAGCCTCCACCTCCATGCGTGGAGATTGAGCGGCGACAGTTGATGCCATTTGACTTGCCTCCTGAAGTCTGTGATGTCATTCTGGCAGCCAGGCGTCCCTCCACAAAGACGGTATACGCCTGCCGGTGGAACAAATTTGTGGCATGGTGCACAGCAAAGGCTGTGGATCCCCTTTCTGCCCCTCTTTCTGAGGTTCTTCTCTTTCTTCTTTCCTTGGCCCAGCAGGGCTTTGCTCTGGGCACCTTGAAGGGTTATCTTGCTGCAATCTCTGCTTTCTTAAGGCTTCCTGATCAGCCTTCTCTTTTCAAGTCCCCTGTTGTCTCACGTTTTCTCAAGGGCATTACTCATATGTTCCCTCCTGTTCCATTCGTAATGCCTCAGTGGGACTTGAACCTTGTTCTCACTTTTCTGATGTGTGCACTCTTTGAGCCCCTTCACAACTGTCCCATTCGTCTACTGACTCTGAAAACTGCCTTCCTGGTGGCTATCACCTCCGCTAGGCGGGTGAGTGAGCTCCAGGCTCTGTCAGCTAAGCCTCCCTTCCTTTCGGTTCATCCGGATAAGATTGTCCTCCGGACACGTCCTTCTTTTCTTCCTAAAGTCGTGACTCCCTTTCTCATCGGGCAATCTGTCACGCTGCCCACCTTCCTTCCGCCTCCGCATCCTTCAAAAGATGAAGAGAGGCTCCACCGTCTGGACCCAAAACGTGCGCTGTTATTTTATTTGGACCGCACAAAACAGCTACGGGTGGACGACCAAGAAGGGTAAAGCTGTGCACAAGCGCACCATCTCGCGATGGGTCGTGTTGTGTATTAAACTCTGCTATTCCTTGGCGAATAACGTCCCTCCTGTTGGGCTGCAAGCCCATTCCACCCGGGCCACAGCGGCGACAACTGCCCTGGGATGGGGAGTCCCCTTGCAGGACATCTGTCAGGCGGCGACGTGGGCTTCACTGCTGCACACGTTCGCCAAGCACTATTGCCTGGACAGCCAAGTCCGGAGAGATGGCCACTTTGGCCGTTCTGTTCTCCAGGACTTTCTGCTGTGATCTTGGTTCGCAGGCCCACCTCCGGGGTTGGTATTGCTGGGGTATCTATTCTAAGGTGAGGAATCTAACTAACGTGTTTCTTTCAGATGAACAAGTTACTTACCTTCGGTAACGATGTATCTGTAAGATACATTAGTCAGTTAGATTCCTCACCGACCCACCCAGCCTCCCCGTTCTGCGAACCGACATCTAGGGTTCAGGTTCTCCCTTTCAGGGCCCTAGATTTTTTGGCACCAGTGTCGGTCTCTTGCATGGCTCAGCGTCCCTGGCGCGGAAAGCTATGTATAAGAACTGACGTCAGTGCGCGAGGGCGGCGTCTAAGTACTCCGACGACGTCATTCCGGCGCACGATGCCGACTACGGACGCGGAGCCGCAGACGATGCCTAGCGACGCGCAAGGGGTATTGCTACAAAAATCTTTCCGGATCCAGCCTGACGCCTGGGGATATTCTAAGGTGAGGAATCTAACTAACTAATGTTTCTTACAGATACATCGTTACCGAAGGTAAGTAACTTGTTCGTCAGGGCTAACCTCCTGACAGAAGTGCTTCGGCCGGCGGCTTCCTCTGCGGAGCCGCTGCTGTCCTTTAATGATGCACTTTCGGACGTCCTTTTGGGCACCTGGTCCAGGCCCAACACAGGGGCTTCGGTGGATAGGAACGTGGCCCGACGCCATCGCCCGGCCCGGGTGACCTCATTTTTCTCTTCCAACACCCTACCCCTGAGAGCTTGATTGTTCAAGCCTCTGCGTCCCCTGCGTCCCCAAGCGCATTCCCTTCTGCACCTCCGGACAGGGAATCCAAGAAACTGGAGCAGTTTGGGAAGAAGATTTTCTCGTCCGCCAGTTCAGGGTTGCGGTCTGTAAACACTGCATGCCTCTTTGACTGTTCTTCCCACTCTGTGTGGGATACGGTGGCGCAGGTGCTGCCTCAGTGTCCGGAGGAGGCCCAGACGATGCTCTCCCAAGCTTTTGCTGAGGGGAGAGATGTATTCAAGTTCACAATTCGTTGTGGCCTTAACACCACCGACTCGCTGGGCCGAGCGATTTCCACGACAGTGGTGCTTACGCCTTCACGCCTGGCTGAGGACCACTGGCTTTTCAGGGGATCTCCAGAACACTCTGATGGACATGCCTTTTGATGGCACTCACCTTTTTGGTGACAAGGCGTACCATCACCTCGGACAGGTTGGTTTTACATATTGTCCGAATGGGCTACTTCCTTCCCTTCTAGACCACCCCTCCAGCCATGTCACCTCAGTACCACCGCATGTCGGGAGATCACTTGGCCCTTCTCCAGCAGAAAGTTGCGGCCCTTTTGGCCCATGGGGCCTGTGAGCACGTTCTGATGCCAGAAGTAGGTCGTGGTTGCTACTCCCACTACTTCTTGGTTCCAAAGAAGGACTAGGGCCTGCATCCTATCTTAGATCTTCGGAGCGCCAATCGCTTCCTCCAGAAGGAGAAGTTCAAGATACTCACACTTCCTCAGGTCTTGTTTGCTCTAGACCCGCAAGACTAGATGGTAGCGTTGGACTTACAGTACGCTTACTTCCATATCCCCGTCCTGCCGGCCCACCGGCGTTACCTGCGGTTTACGGTAGGACACGAGCACTTTCATTCACCGTGCTCCCTTTTGGACTTACCAGCAGTGCCCCTCGGGTGTTCACGAAAGTGATGGCGGTGGTGGCAGCTCATCTGCACAGATCAGGGGTTTCTGTCTTCCCCTTTCTCGACGACTGGCTGTTGAAGGCGGGCTTGTCCCAGGCAGTCGTCTCCCACCTCCAGACTACTGCCGACCTCCTGCATTTGCTGGGGATTTCCATCAACGTGCCGAAGTCGCACCTGATTCCATCTCAGAAGCTCCTCTTCATCGGAGCGGTTCTGGATACGGCGCAGTTTCGGGTTTATCTTCCCGAATAGCGAGTTCGGGACATTCGGGCTATGATTCCGATCTTTCAGCCCTGATCCTGGGTTTTGGTCAGGAAGACCCTGAGGCTGCTGGGCCTCATGGCCTCCTGCATCCTGCTGATCTATCATCCCAGATGGCATATGCGGGCTCTGCAGTGGGACCTGAAGTTCCAGTGGACGCAGCATCGGGGAAACCTGTCGGACTACGTCCAGATCTCGGAGGGCACTGCACGACAATTGCAGTGGTGGCTCACGAATCGCGATTGGGTCAATGGCAGATCCCTCTCCCTTCCCCAACCGGAACACACAGTTGTGACGGACGCGTCCCTTCTGGGCTGGGGTGGCCACATGGGAGAGGCGGAGATCAGAGGACTTTGGTCTCCGGCGGAGTCCCGGCTCCATATCAACCTTCTGGAGCTTCGGGCGATCCAACTTGCACTGAAGGCATTCCTTCCCTCTGTCAAGAGAAAAGTAGTGCAGGTGTTCACAGACAACACCACCGCCATGTGGTACTGCAACAAACATGGCGGGGTGGGGTCGTGGACCCTATGTCAGGAGGCTCAGCGTCTCTGGACATGGCTGGAACATCAGGGCATTTTCCTAATGGTTCAACACTTGGCAGGTTCTCTGAACGCCAGGGCGGACGAACTCATCCGCCGGTGCATGATGCATCACGAATGGCATCTGAACTCGGATGTGGCGCAAGGTCTCTTTCAGCAGTGGGGAGAGCCTTGGTTAGATCTATTCGCCACAGAAGAGAACGCGCAATGTCATGAGTTCTGCACGTTGGAATTTCCAAGGCGGCTCTCGCTGGGCACCGCTTTTCGGCGCGAGTGGAGTTGCGGTCTACTATACGCCTTTCCGCCTATACCACTTCTGCCCAGAGTGCTGAAGAAGATCAAGCGCGACCGGGCCCAAGTCATTCTTGTGGCTCCGGACTGGGCTAGAAGAATATGGTATCCCGAGCTACTCAGCATGGCTGTCGATCCCCCCCCCCCCCCTCCCTATCTGACTGCCTCTTCGGGAGGATCTTCTCCCGCAGCACCAGGGTACGGTCCTCCACCCGAACCTGTCCAGCCTCCACCTCCTTGCATGGAGATTGAGCGGTGGCAGTTAACGTCTTTTGACCTGCCTCCCGAAGTATGTGATGTAATCTTGGTAGCCAGGCGTCCCTCCACTAAGACGGTATATGCCTGCAGGTGGAATAAGTTTGTGGCATGGTGCACAGCAAAGGCTGTGGATCCCCTTTCTGCTCCTCTTTCAGAGGTCCTTCTATTCCTCCTTTCTTTGGCCCAGCAGGGCTCTGCTCTGGGCACTATTAAGGGATATCTTTCGGCCATTTCAGCCTTTTTACGGCTTCCAGATCAACCTTCCCTTTTCAAGTCCCCGGTTGTAAATAGATTCTTGAAAGGCATTACTTATCTTTTCTCTCCTGTCCATTCATAATGCCTCAGTGGGACTTGAATCTGGTTCTGACATATCTGATGTGTGCTCCCTTTAAGCCACTTCACAACTGTCGTCTTCGTCTTCTCACTTTACAGACAGCTTTCCTGGTGGCCATCACCTCTGCCAGAAGAGTGAGTGAGCTCCAGGCTCTTTCTTCTAAACCTCCTTTTCTCTTTGTCCATCCGGACAAAGTGGTTCTAAGATCTCGTCCATCTTTTCTGCCAAAGGTTGTCACTGCCTTTCATATGGGGCAGACCATCACTTTGCCCACCTTCTTTCCGCCTCCGCATCCCTCAAAAGAGGAAGAGAGGCTCCACCATCTGGACCCGAAACGTGCAATCTCATTCCACCTGAACTGCACACAACAGTTCTGGGTGGATGACCAGCTCTTTGTTGGCTATGTGGGCGCCAAGAAAGGTCGGGCCATGCACAAGCGGTGGGTCGTTCTGTGCATAAAGGCTTGTTATTCTTTGGCTAAAAAGGAGCCTCCGGTGG
Organism: Triturus cristatus; assembly: GCF_964204655.1. Taxonomy (NCBI): domain Eukaryota; kingdom Metazoa; phylum Chordata; class Amphibia; order Caudata; family Salamandridae; genus Triturus; species Triturus cristatus. Next base: position 730,670,613 of record NC_140580.1, read on the forward strand.
GGCTGCACGCCCATTCTACCAGGGCAACAGCAGCCACTACTGTTTTGGGACGGGGAGTTCCCTTGCATGACATCTGTCAGGCAGCTACGTGGGCCTCGCTGCACACTTTTACCAAGCATTACTGCCTGGACAGCCAAGTCCGGAGAGACGGCTTCTTTGGCCGTTCTGTTCTCCAGGACTTTCTGGTGTGATCTTGGTTTGCAGACCCACCACCGGGGTTGGTATTGCTGGGGTATCTATTCTAAGGTAAGGAATCTATCACTACGTGTTTCTTTCAGATGCACAAGTTACTTACCTTCGGTAATGATAGATCTTTAAGAAACATTAGTAGTGATAGATTCCTTACCGCCCAATCCATCCTCCCCGTTCTGCGAACTGATTTCTAGGGTTAAAGTCATCCTTTTCAGGGCCCTAGTTTCATGGAAAGTTGTGTACAGAACTGATGGGCGCGTCTAAGTAGCTCCAGCGAGGTCATCTCGGCACCAATGATGCCAACGACGCACGCGGAGCCGCACCACGACGCCTACCGACGCGCAGGGTTACTGCTGATGAAAACTTTCCGGATCCTGTCTGCCGCCTTGGGGTAATTCTAAGGTAAGGAATCTATCACTACTAATGTTTCTTATAGATATATTGTTACCGAAGGTAAGTAACTTGTGCTTTCACCTCAGTTTTGTTACATTCGATGGATATTTCGGCAGCTTGTTGTGGAGCTCTAATTCCTGACCTCTACTGTCAACAGCTTCTGGAGATGAAATCAGCCTATTTCATGTTTTTTTATTCAGCCAGCGAGGGGCTGAAGCAACCATGCCATATTATACACAAATATTATTGTTTCCATTTTTGTTGATTTCTGGTCACATTTTCCAACACATATATATTATGCTTCAATAATGGTGGATTCATTTTTGTTTCTTTTTGGTAGTAATAGCTGGTTCATAATAGTTGAGTTTACAGATTTTTGGTATCACAAATTTAGTCATCCGGTGCTAAGATAGTAGTGCCCACTGGTGAAGGTTTCCAGGGTGATCATATGTGATAGAATAATTTTTATTTTAGTTTCCAGTTAGGTGGAAAATATCTGCCAAACACACGCCGAATGAACTGGTATTGTGATGTGTGTAAACCTTATCTCAGAAGTTTTACTGTAACTTGGATTGGTGAGAATTCTCATGTCATATTTATCACTGTTTTTTTTCTTTTCTTTAAATTAGGTTAAAGAAGGAATTCCTGGATTATTTGATGGTGCTGAGGCAGTTTTGGGCCCTGATGCATTTATCAAGCTTATGGGGACTGTTCCACCTGAACAACAGTTCATAAACCAGAAAATGAGACCTGGGTCAGGAGTGCTGTCTGTTCGAGTCATTCCAGATGGCCCAACTCGGGTTCTTCAGGTAACTGCAACCTCATAACAATATCATCTAACATTTTAACATCCAGACAAAGTCATAAGTATGAAATTATGAAAAATTAGATTGTAGTAGGAAAAGCTCATAGATCATCTGCAGAGTCACTCAGTTTTATCAGTACAATCCAAATTCTGCAAAGTGTGATGATAGAGAATGGCCCGAGTGTCGTTGTTGCTATGAAGCTACTGCTTGTCGGGAAGCAAGAAGGTGACTCAGCATGAAATGGATGCAGGCGAAAGGTAAATTAGGACCTCTTACCATAAATGATGGCATAAAAGCAACATACAGTCTATGAATAAAACAATATGTTTAGGTAAAGTGGAATGCTCTAGAGACAGTAGGACTGTTGTATGTTTTTGTTGTACCAGATTCATCTTAACAATGTTGTGAAAAATTATAAAAACAACGTTCTCAGAGTGCCTGGACTGATTTCATTTTCCTTCAGTTACAGGCACGGCAAACACTGAGGCAATTACAGTTACCTTGCGGACCCTATTCTGGGGCCAGTGAAATACAATTTTGAGCAGAATGCAGACTTGTTGGCTAACTCTAATAAACAGCCCTCCGCATCAGTGTAAAACAAGCCACCCCTCATAAAAAGTTTCTCATGCATCACCAAACCCATCAGCATTTGTGCCATCACAGCCATCCCTTTGCTAGGTTATACAATTGTGACATATGGCAAGTAATCCATTTGTGACCTTTCTGCAGAGTGAAATCAGGCATGCTGCACATCATAAAGATGATGTGAACCTCTCCTGGCTGGTCTAGGACAATACATTTAGCCTCTAAGGAGAATTTGTAAAGGGTTCAAACATATCACACCATCCTTTAGTAGTGATTTGCTGTGAAACAAAGGGATTTAGTGGAGAAGTAACAAGAAGCAGGCTGGAATGATGAGGATTAGACTAATTTTAATTTGGTCTTGTTTAACAACTGAAGAGTAAGTTCAACTGCCTAGTTAAGCCCATCCCCATCCTTGTTTCACAATACATTTTCCAGCATCAGTTTAGAAAATATTTGGGAAGTTAGTAAATACTAGTCTTTCATATGTTATTTGCAGTGTCACTCATATAATTATGTAGTCTCAAATCATAAGTCACCCTTAATGGTGTGACAGCATTTGCTGTTACATTGCTAAACCTTATGAAGAAGTTCTGTGTTGCCTTACAAATGTGAAATCTGACTGTATTTGGTCTTCCGGGTGTACGCTGAAAGCAGTATATGACTCCCATAATTAATATATCAATTAATATATCAGTTATCATTGATATTCTTTACAGCAGGTGAAGGTGTGCATTGTCAAAATGAGAGAAATATGATTTCTCTGTGAGCTACCTACAGCTCAGTTAAGTGGAAACTATTTTCAGTATTCTGATTGATACTGTGGTCCCACTGCAATTTATTTACCTTTGTAATATCTAAGCTTTTTTTAAAATAGGTAGGGCTACTTTGACCGCTTTCAGAATTCCCAGGAATTACTGGAACACTCCTACACTTACTCATGAAGCACTTGGAGGAAAGAACCTCTATAGAACTCCCTAAGCTCTAGTGGGGATACCCAACAAGGAAACCCAAGAGTGATTTGTACTGGAAGATATAATACAAATATATTAGTGCTTATTTGGGGGCTGCCTGAGGCACTTACGGCGTAGACACCTGTCTTCTCATTTAGATGTTGAAGTTCTTGCCTGCGTTATTTTTATTTGTCATATGGATGCCCTACTAATATAAGACCTGGAATAGGGATGTCTTACCTATATCCCATGTGGTGTCTGTGGGCATGGGACACAGGTATGTGTGCTGCGTCGACTCTTTGGTTTTGTCTGCACTAAGCCATGCAGTCTTTAGTGGCAGTGTGCATGGCTTTGGTGAGGGGACCCTAGGGTGGCACAATTTGTGCTGCTACCATTGGGCTCCCTCTTCAGTGCCAGTTCCCATTGTACTCGGGAGACTGTTTACTAAGGACTTACAAGGGGTACGGAAGTTTTGCCAGTTGGGAAACAAAAGGTACAGTTAAGGGAGAGAACTTCTGACACAGGAGACCTGGTTTGCAGGGACCCAGTGCACTTCCGGTTGAAATTATATCATTTTCCAGGCAAGAAGTGGAGCTAACCATGTCCAATAGACACACATTTTCCTACATTTAGCCATTGACTTACATTTGGAAGTCTCAGGGAACAAGCCATAGAGAATGAATGTTCTTAGGTACAGGCTTCCTCGGGAGAAGAAACAGCAGCTTGCCTACTTCAGGGACTACTTAAATATGAACAGAGGCACAGTGGTTTCAGCTCAGATACTATGGGCTGCAGAAAAGGCTTAGCTTTGAGGATTAATGAATATGGAATTTGCAGCGTCCCGCAAAATGGTGGTAATGCATTAGCTATCCATAGAAAGGTGCAGGATATTGCCAGAATGTACCAGTTGGTGCCCTTGGTGGAGACTCTTTATAATTACTGCCAAGTAATATGAGCTGCACACACTACTTACAGACCATGCCGAAAAATCCCTGCATTGAATTAGAGGACAACACTGAGAAGCCCGGAATGCTCCTTGACTTCCAGCTCAAGCAAAAAGCAGCAATCCACTATACTAGCCCTCAACTCAAAGGATGACATTCTTCTCAGCTGTCCTAGAGCCATAGTGTTAGAATGCTCCTCCTTTTATGCATCTCTCTACACTTCGGAGCAGCCCGCAGTCAGAATGACTGAAGAGAAATTGTTTGAGGAGCTTGCAATCCCATGCCCCACACCAGAGAGTAGAGCTGAACTGGATAATGCCATAACAGATGACAAAATAGTGGCAGTAATCAAGCATCTGACATCGGCAAAGGCTTCTGGCTTTGATGGCTTTTCCATAGAATTTGATAGGTTGACAGCAGCGTCTGCAGTTCCACTATTGGAGAACGTATTCCAGAATATTGTCTCCCCTCCCTCTTCTTCAGTGTCAGAAAGTCTGCTACCAGAAAACAGCCTTGCCTACATCTCCCTTAGCTCCAAACAGGGAAGATACCATAAAAGAAGTGAAAACTATTCGCCAATCTCATTGATCAACTCAGATGTTAAATTTCTGGCTAAAGTCCTATCCAACAAATTGAAAAAGTTTATCCGCTCACTAGTCCATCAAAACCAGGTGAGGTTTTCCTGTGACATTTCTCTTGCAGTCATCTTCGGATGCTAGGACACCTGTAATAGAACTCCCAGATGAGTTCTGACGAACAGGTGGCCTTCTTTCTAGACGCTGAGAAATTGTTTGATTAAGCGGAATGGAGCTACCTTATTCATACAATGGACAGAATGGGAAAAGGACCTGGATTTCAACAGCTTAACCAATGGCTTTATCCTTACCTGACTTTAATAGATTCTTGTCAACACCAATTGAAATCAATAGTGGATCTTGGCCGTGCTGTCCCCTCTCTCCATTACTCTTTCTACTTGCTTTGGAACCACTGGCCATTGCCATCTGTTCCTCCCCCGCGATAAAGGAGATCCAAATGCCTGCTTTGAATATGAAGCTAATGCTCTATGCAGATGGCATTCTGATGATGCTGACCTCTCTTAACACTACTATACTGGCGGGGGTGTGGCCAACCGCCAGGGGAAATGGCTGCTTTCTGAGGTTGCTCCGTCCGAGCGCGCCCGTTGTCAAACATATCTATGATATGCTGATCCGTAGGCTGGTGCTGTGAGCCACTGGAGTGCAGCGGAAGACCCCCGGGATCCGAGGAGGCCGTCCATGTGGCGCTGCGTCTTGTAGCGGGCGGCGGGCCTCGCCTGTGGTGGACCTGCCTCCTCGCATATGGGATCTGCGTGACGCCGCGGTCTGCGGCCTAGTCTCCGACTGCCTGCTGAGCCCAGACGCCGCGCATTGCCGCCGGTGCACCGGGCCTGTTGAGACGCACACATACGGAGCTTGCGGCGGAGGCGGCACTCCCTGTGCCTTCAAGACTGCACAGATTGCTTGTCACCGGACTGCTCACTGCCGGCTGTTGTGAGTCACACCTGCCCCCGTTGGTGACGCCGGTGAGTGGGAATCCCAGTGTTCCTCACCTGGTCTGGACTATGCATAGGCGCTATCGGTTCCGGGGTGTCGTCTCGGCCTTTGCCCATCGCGGCCTGAGCCCCGCTGAGCTACTCTGCCCTGGTGACCTTGCTTCTCATCTGAACTGCTGGTCCCCTCGCCCCCTCACAGAGTTGCTGTTCCCACTGCATGGCTTGACTTTGGGGATGCGGAGGGGACTGGTTGTGACTCTCTGATGCCTGTGGAGTTCCTGTGGAGTCCCTGTGGCGCTTTCACCTTGGTGGTGGGACCGCGGAGGCACCGTGGGTCAGCCACCTCTTGCTGCCAGATACTGTTGAGGGTGCTGGGCCCTCTCGTCGCTGGGGGCCACTTTGAATTGTCGTGCCCGGCTGGTGGTGGGCTTGGATTGAGGTGGGTCTTGTGGTTACCTCCACTCCAGAGTTCCGGTTGGACATTGCATAGCGCCTGTGCACAGATACTCCCTGACCTACGTGTTATATCTGGATTGGTTTGCTGTGGTTCGGGGGACAGGCTGGACTCAGCGCTACCCGCATGGGCCGATCCACTGTTCTCATCACGTTGTACTCCCCATTTCCGGAGTGATGGCGGGGGGCCGCAGTTCCAAGGCAGCGGTACAGGCCAAGTTGTCCAAGTATGGGTGGGAAAATGACCCCGGCGCGAGCGCGAAAGAGGGTCCGGCTATGCCAGAGAAGCAGCAAGCAGGTGGGAAAAAGAAGGAACCTATGCTGCAAGACATAATGGAGGCCATAACGACGGTGCGTACGTCTCTGGAATCACGCATCGACGCGGTTTCATCAGAGGTGTCCCTTATCCGAGCGGATATGCACGCGATGAACTCTCGGCTTAAAGACGTTGAGGTAAAGACGAGCTCTCTGATTGAAGACACCTCGGACCTGCAGGGTAAGATGGAAGCCATGCAGGCCCACGCCGCAAAACTGGAGGCGCAGCTGGATGACTATGAGGAACTCTCCTGGCGCAATAATGTTCGCATACTTGGGGTGCCGGAGCGGGCAGAGGGCCCAGCAGCGGATCTATTTGTGGAGGACCTGATCATGACCTACCTGAAGCCAACGGGACTTTCAAATTTCTTCTCCGTAGAAAGGGCCCACCGCGTGCCGGGCGGCCGGCCGAGGCCCGGGGCCCCTCCGCGGCCCTTGCTGGCCAGGATTTTCAACTTTCGTGACCGCGATGTCATCCTGCAATGTGCCCGGTCATCGGCGCCGGTGGCATTTCAGAACAGCCGCATCACCTTCTTCCCGGACTTCACCCTCAAGATACAACGTCGCAGTTTCCTGGATGTGAAGAAGGCGCTCCGTGAACAGGAATTGAAGTATGCCATGCTCTTTCCCGCCAAGCTGCGGGTGGAGTCGGAGGGGAAGGCTTGGTTTTTCACCACTCCGGAAGAGGCCTGGGATTTGCTTGATGGCTGGCGGACGGCTGGCCCGATGGGGAATCGTGTGCGGAGAGCAAGACTGGAAGAGGGCGCAAACTCACCTGGCAGACGTACCCCACCTGCAGAGCAAGAGGCGGCAACTGGTGGGCCGGAATGACCGGTCTGTATGTGGGTTTCCCATGGGATGGGTGGGTTGCTCCTGTTTTTGGTGACTGACTGTACATTTGCCCTCTCCTCCTGTGATGTCCTGGCCTTCGGTTTGAGACTGGGCCCGGTGGGGGCATCTTCCGTTATGTACTTTTTGTGACTCTTCTTCATTGATTCCTGGGCCATGGGTGTGTCCATATTAAGTTTCGGGGGGGTTCAGTTGCTGCTTTTAAATGCCTTTATTCTTCATCATATGTATGCACCAGCTATTGGTTGTTTAAGACAGGGCTCGGTTGGCACGCGCTCCCAAAAGTTTGGCAGGGGTGAGCGATAGGCACTCTGCTAGTTTGGGTGAGCGGGAGGTTCTTATACGGCCAAGCAGGGAGTCAGGGTGGGGGGTTTTGGGGCTGGCATTTTGGGTCGGGGGGATTGTTTTGTTGTTTGTTATATGTTTTTGTTTTTAAGGCATCGCACGATCTATAGGCGCATTCATGTGGGCGGGTGTGTGCTCCTCAACTTGGAGATACAATTCTCTTTGTGGCTCGGGGCACCTGGGACGGTCTTCCCTCCAGAGTCGCTCCCAGTGGGCCCCTCCGCATATCTGTCCTATTTCTGAGTTAGTCAATGGGTACGACGACCCGACAGAAGCTTAAATTGATGTTGTGGAATGTTAATGGGCTGGGCGACAGAATCAAGAGGGGGGTGGTCCTCCAATTTGTGAAGCTGGACGCTCCGGATGTGGTTCTTCTACAAGAGACACATTTGTTGGGTAATGCCTGCAAGGCCCTGTCCCATTGGGGTTTCCGTCTGGTGGCCCATTCGGCTTTTGGCTCTGGCTCTGGCTCCCGGGGCGTGGGCATCTTGGTCCGAAATACGTTTCCCCTGACTTTTTCCTCGGTCCACGATGATGCTCTGGGTAGATATGTGGCCATCTCGGGTACCTGGGAGGGGTGCACTCTTAACTTAGTTTCGGTCTATGTACCACCGGGTCTGCATACCCAGGCCTTTATTGACCTCGGTGATCTCCTCCTCGGTTTGCCGGATGGCAGACTGCTAATTGGGGGTGACGTTAACTCCATTGTCTCTGACTCGCTTGACCATTGGCCCCAGAGGGATCTCCCTTCCTCTTGCAAGCGGATCCATGGTTTTCTTGGCGCTCTGGGTCTTGCTGAGGTATGGAGGAGCTTGCATCCAAATGATCTCCAATACACACACTTGTTGGGGCCCCACCGTAGCATGTCCCGGATAGATGATGTCCTTACGCTTGCCCAGCATCTCCACCTGGTTAGAGACATTCAGCACTTAGCCAGGTGGATCTCGGATCATTCGCCCATTTTATGCCACTTGGAGGTTGGGGAACCAACAGTAGGCCGCGTGGCCCCGATTAACGCCTGGTATCTTGTAGATCCCTCCCCCAGAGAAAAAGTCCTGACCGAGACAGATCTCTGTTTCCAGGAAAACGTTGGATCGGTCGACTCGTCGACAATGCTGTGGGAAGCTTACAAAGTGGTCATATGGAGAGTGGTCCTGTTCTATATAGCAGGACAACGTAAGGAACGAGGAGCCACGGATCTAGGGAGCAAGATGGCGGCCGCCTAGGAGGCCGATTACAGCACTAGTGAGCCACGCTGGGTTGGGCTTATAATGTAAGGCCCCTACAGGATCTTCGAATGCAGAGAACCACCTGAGGCACCTGGAGCAATACCCCTTCCCCCCATGTTGGGATTACGGAGCCCCCACAATAGACTCTGGGCGTTTTGGGTTAAGTTTGGTTCCCAGATAATTAGGCGTTCCGTGCAGAAATACCTGGTTCATCTGCAGAGCAGCGGAAGAATGGCCCCGAAGATTGTGGCGAATCCCGCCGGCTCTAATGCAGTGGCTGCCCGAAAATTGCGCGGAGAAGCTCTGTTGGGCCCGTATATTCCAGAACAGACGCTCGAGGACCCGCAGCAGACTCTCACGCCGGACCCGCAGAGGAGGGGAAGAGGCGGAGCTTCAGGGAAGAATCGTCCGGCCGGCCCCTCGGTAGTTGACATGCTGATGCGGGGAAAAGAGCCGCAGACTGAGGCAGCGGCAGCAAAAGCTATGAAGGGCGGTGTGAAGGGGAGGCGGAACAAAGAGGTGAGCCCAGCAGAGATTTTTGAAGTATCTCAAGGCATCCCAGACACTCCAAACGAAAGGGCCACAGGGGACAATGATTTTATCGTAGGGCAGGGGGTGGAGGTCGAGGGCCCCCATGCTGATGCTGGTGGTGAGGGAAATGTCTCCATATTGGCTCCCAATGGGGGGCATAGTACAGCGGACGCGTCCAGAGCGATACTGGCCACCCCGGCTCAATGCGGTATTATAGCAGAACGGGAGGCAGTGGCTATAAGTCAAAATGTTGTTACTGATGACAAGAATATTCCGGACAAAGTTCCTGTATCTAGTGGAACCGTAGAAGGAAAGGGATTGCGGCATCATGCCTCAGCGCTGGAGATGAGTAGCATGATTTTGGCAGCAGTTCTGCTGGCAGGGGACAAGAATGGAACCGATTTCGATAAGGAGCCCAGTGACTGCTTCTTTTCTGTTTCAGAGGGGGCAGAATGGTCAGAAGATGGTCTGAGCTCATCACTAGAGGCCAGCAATTTGGATTCAGATCCTGAGGATAGCGATCCGGACCTCCCCATAACAGCAAAAAAATCAAACCTGCGCTCAGTCTCACAAGGTCGGGGGAGAAAGGATTTAAGGTGGGATTATTCATCTGCTACCTCATTATCGGGCCACTTAGTAGGTAAATCCCCGGTGGAAAGTGGCACTACCCACCCCCCCCCCCCCCCCACGCTGGAGGTAATATATTAGGCCTTCCTCTCTCATAGGGAAGAAACGTGCCATGATAGTCGTAAGGCGCAGGCCGCAATGAGAAAAATGCAAGGGGTCGTCAGGAAGCTCTCTGAGGCATGTATAAATGTAGGTGAGAGGGTGAAGAACCTTGAGGAAAGAATAGTTTCAACTGAAGCAGAAGCGGCCAGCGCATCAACCCAGGTGGTGGCTCAAGGCACTCAAATCAAGGATATCCAGTGTAAACTGGAAGAATTTGAGAACAGGCAGAGGAGGAATAACCTCAGGGTGCTGGGGGTCCCTGAGGGGACGGAAGGGTCTGACACCAGGGCATATGTAATCGATCTTTTTAAGTCCGCCTTTCCGGAGCTGGGGGAGTGGAATTGGGCAGTTGAAATTCAAAGAGCACACCGCCCCCCGTTTAAGCCACGAGCCCAACCAAAAGAGAGGGATAAACCATGGGCAATTCTTGTAATCTTTGGCAATTTTCTCCTGCGACAGGCAATTTCAGAGAAGGCCAGACCAGAAGCAAAGAAATCAAGTTGGGGTGTCTCATTTTTCGTTCGGCCCGATTTCTGCCACTCAACGGTAGAGAGACGCTGGAGGCTGAGGCAGTTAATAAAGCTTTTCCAGGAGAAGAATACTCAGATTTACCTTATCAATCCGGCGCAACTTAAGGTGATTCATGAGGGACATACCCGATATTTTGCATCAGAACTAAAAGCTAGAGAATATTTGGATGCTTTGGACAAATAAAGATGACCTGGGGGAAACAAAAAAATCCACACAAAAATGTGTAAAGGACACTGGACACGTAGGATTAATGGTTTACGGTTAGGTTGGGTGGAGGGGGGTCCTGAGAAGATTTAGAATTATATAATAGTGTGGTTTACGTTTTCTGATTTCTATAATTTTTGATTTAATAGGATTAATGGGGTAATGCAAATTTATCTTGATTGGCTTAGAAGGACCCAGGCCGCTTATGCTGCATACATCACATGCACAGACCAAGGTCTGAGCTCTTCAAGAGGGTGGTGGGAGCGTACGAAGTAGGGGAGGGAGGTGGGGAGAAGATTGTGGGGTGGGTTGGGGTGGGGGGTGTGTTGGGGGGAGAAAAGAAATACCTGGTATTATGTTGTAATTTGGTATCAGACTTGGTATATAAAACAGATGACAGGCTTGAGTCAAATGGGGTGTGGCTATCCTGTAGAGGAAAGTGGGGAAGCTTAGGACCGGTACGGTTAATATTGGGGGTCTGGATGACTGGAGCAAAAGGCAACGGCTAGGGCAGTTTGTTCGGTCGAACCATCTAGATCTAGTATGTTTACAGGAGACCCATCTACCGTGGGCAAAAAGACACTTAATAAATATTAGAGGATTTGATTTGTTGGCCTGCTCCTCCCAGACATCTAGTATCAGAGAGGTTGCAATCTTGGCTAAATCAGGCTTGGGTGGGGCTAAACGCCAATTGACAGACGCCCTAGGAAGATGGGCACTGGTGGAACTTGGTGTGGGATATACATTATGTATAATCTATGGATCGAATCAGGATGATCCTGAATTGTTTGAACAGCTGGAAATAGAACTGACTAATTGGCCGAGACCTATGATAGTGTGCGGGGATTTTAATATCTCTGTTGACCTTGGTAATAATACTGCTTACGCAGGCCGCAAGCCTAAGGTATATCGAGCATTGAAAGCATTAAGTGAATCACATGGGTTGACAGATGTCTGGGGGAATAAAGAGCCTAATAAACCAAGGTTCACGTATTTTTCCTATCCCTTTAATAAGTATACTAAATTGGACTATTTTATGATCTCCAGGACAGAAATTAAGAAAGTTATAATTGAGAAGCTCCCAAATATTTTGTCGGACCATAGCCCATTAGTTTTGGAGTTAGCTATAGATACCTTAAATAGGAGACGATCAAACTGGACATTTGACAGGAAGCTATTAGATAATCCTAAATTTGTGGAACATATAAGGAAGTGGACTCAAGACTATTTTAATATCAACCGGTATAGCACATCCCAAAACACTGTTTGGGATGCATTTAAGGCAGCTCTTAGAGGGGAGACGATTAGCTTCTCAGCCAGGGGAAAGAAAGAAGCTCGGGAAGAAAATAAGAGATTAGTGGGTCAGCTAGCAGATGCAGAGGAACAACATTTGATAGATATCAGTCAGGGGAAAGAGGTCTCCGGTATTCAGCAGAAGATTATCTCTATTAAAGCAGAGATACACAAATGGATAGCTCAGAAATCGGCTGATGAATATCAGACGCATAGGGGCAAGCTATGTGAGACAGGAGAGCAGGCAGGCAAACTGTTAGCCCTCCGGATTAGACAGGAAAGCACCAAGAATATAATAACAAACATACGAGATGGGGATAGGATTTATAGAGAGCCAGAAGATATATTAAAGGTTTTTAAACGTTTCTACCAACTTTTATATAAGGAAGAGATTGGGGCAGAAGCAGGTAGCCGGGAGTTTCTAGATTTAGGCCCACATTTGGGCAGCCAGGATATAGAAGTATTGGAGAAAGATTTTGAAAGGGGGGAGGTTGTCGAAGCTCTGCAGGATCTGCTTATGGGGTAGGCTGCAGGGCCTGATAGCATTCCGTTAGAAATATATAAATGTATTCAGAATGAGACTCTTCCTATATTGCTGGATCTTTTTAACGGTATAATGAGCTCAGGGGTGATTCCAGAATCTTGGAAGGAAACTAATATCATAGTTTTTCATAAAAAAGGGAGACCTATAGGGAAACCTATAGAGAACCCTGCATGCTATCGTCCAATATCCCTCATCAATACGGACACCAAGATCTACGCAAAGGTTTTGGCTAAAAGGCTGGGAAGGATCATAGGCGGTCTGGTCTCCCCGTGGCAGCATGGGTTTATCCCAGGTCGAGGGACTACAGAGCATATTAGGCAGGTTATCACAATTTTTGATGTGCAGGCTGCCACTGGGGGACGGATGGCCATGATCTTTCTAGACCCAGAAAAGGCCTTTGATCGTGTCACGTGGAAGTATTTATGGGGGAAATTGAATGGAGGGGCTTTGGACCCAAGATAATGAGAGCTATTAAGGCCATGTATTTAGAGCCGGACGCCAGAATACAACTAATGGGAGGCAGCTCGGAAATCATTTTTATCTCTAGGGGGACGCGACAGGGCTGCCCCTGTTCACCAATTCTTTTCACTCTGTACATAGACCTACTTATTCAGAGACTGCTAGGATGCGATGATATTAGACCAATAGTCAGTAATGGGTTTGAGACCAAGCTTTCTGGCCTATGCTGACGATCTGGCCATAATCACCCCTGAACCAGATAGGGCTATGAGAGGTATTAAGGAGATCGCGAGCAAATTTGGATGGTGCTCTGGCTATATGTTGAATGAAAGCAAGACCCAAATAGTCTGCTCCAGTAATATTATAATGAATGATATAAGGTGTACTGAATCAACAGTCTATCTGGGGGTTAAGGTGAGTCCCGTACCAGAATTAATCATAAAAGACAATTACGCCCCGCTTTTAACAACTATCGTGGCGGACTTAAAAAGAATAGATGCTTTACATTTGACCATAATAGGGAGAGCCAACGTACTGAAGATAACCATGCTCCCCAAAATCATATCTCTTTTGCTCCATCCCTTACTTGATTGATGAGGGTTTAATGAAATCAATAGAGGCAATATTTATGAATTTTATATGGCAGTATGGTAAAATAAGACGGTCTATGAAATAGCTGTCCCTGCCACAGGCGAATGGCGGGCTAGCTATTCCCAATATTAGATTTTATCATTGGGCTTGTCTGATCAGCCAAATGGCAATACTATTTGATTTTGCTAAAAACCAGACAGATACCTCATATGGCAACCAGGTCCTTCCATCCATTTTTGAATTGATGTTGGGTAGGGAAGCCATAGGGCTTTTACTGCGGAGAACAGATAGGAGGTATTTTAAAAAAATGCGATATAAATTAATGGATAGTGCCAGTGAGGTCTGGAAGGTGATGCAAAGAACAATTGTAGTCCCTAAAATAAACTTTTACACACCCCTATGGAATTCAAGTATATTCCCTCAATTTAGTCAGGATCGGATGGGGAGAGTATCGGAGCAGCAAGGAGTTATAAGAATAGGGGATATCTGGGTGGGAGATCAACTGATGAGCTTTGGCACTATTCAACAGATATTTGGCCTCCAATCAAATCAAAGCTTTAAATATATACAAATACATAACACTCTTATGGGTATTAGACCCCGGATTTCTCCAGGGGGTAGAATTAATCTGATCGATTATTTACTAGGCGGTGGAAAAAAAAGTTCAATGGTTTATAGTACCTTATTATCAAGTTTACAAGATGATATAGAAAAAGTCGAAGCCTCTTGGATATTGAAACTAGATGACCCGGATGTGGATGTGGACAAAGCACTGCAAATGGGATGAAAATTGTTTCATTCCACAAACCTAAAAGCCCAACACTACAAAATGTTATTCAACCTCTCTTATACACCTGCCAAATTATATGAGTGGAATAAGAGGGATGGTGATAAATGCCCAAGGTGTCTGGAAGGGCCTGCTAATCTGGTGCATATGTTCCATCAATGTGATAAATTAAGCTTAATTCGTGGGGAAATCGAAAAGTTTTGGGAGGGGCTGCTAGGTAGAAAGATCAGCCTATCCCCTACCCTAATGATAACAGGAATTGATAGCAACTGGGGTCTTAAGATGGAGGAAGAAGCCTTTGCCTTTTTATGCGTGGTTGTCTTGCGTATATTGCTAGCGGCAGGTTGGAAAGACGCCCTGGCTCCTACGTTTCAGATGTGGCTGTCCAGACTTCTGGGGATACATAATATTGAATCTGCTTTATATAATCGGAGAGGCAGGAAGATGAGGGAGTTGGGGTTGAAAATATGGGCCCCCATCAAGGGTTGGAGGGACTCCCGACAATAAGTAGGAAGGGTTGTATTTATTTATAGTATGTATTAATGAACTGCCCACTAATTATGTGTAATCATGTGTATTATATGTATAGTTGTATAAAGCCACACTCTATCTTGTAATATGTACGATTTTACATTTTAAGAATCTATATATGTTAGGTTTTTAACGGATCTTATTACAGAATATATGTATTGTTATTGTACCAGGTATTCAATAAAAAATAAAAAAAAATAAGAAAAATGGAACGAGGAGCCACTATGGCGCGTTTGGAGGCTGAAATTCTTGAATTGGAAGGCACAGTCCGTACCGACGACTCGGCAGCAACACGTCAGAAACTTTGCATAAAAATCAAGGAGTTTTCTGAACTCGCCTCAGAGGCCGCTATGGCACACTACTGTGCTACATGCAGTAAGATCTACGATGTAGGAGACAAAGCCGGCAAATTGCTGGCCTGGCTAGATCGCAGGGACGGTGTCCAGCGGGTTGGGGTGGAGTTGGAGACTAACTCCACTGCGCTTCTCACTATGCCCCAGGACATAGTTGATGCGTTCGGCCACCACTATCAGGCACATTATTCAGCCCGCACGACGTACTCTGAGGAAGACGCCGCTTCTCTTCTTTGTGATATCTCGCTGCCGCTTCTTACCGAAGAAGAACGCTCTGGCTTGGATCTTGAGATCGCAGTGGAGGAGGTCGAGAAGGCCATCCACGACCTGCGGGGAGGGAAGGCTGCGGGGAGGGAAGGCGTCGGGTCCTAATGGTATTCCCATCGAGATGTTCAAGATTGCTGCAAGCAAGAATGCACCGTACTTGGCCACCATGTTTCGTGAAAGTTAGGACAGAGGTATCCTGCCAGAGGATCAGCGGCTGGCCACTATAGTCGTCATCCCCAAGGCAGGAAAACCCCCTAACAAATGCTCATCGTATAGACCCATCTCCTTGCTTAACTGTGAGGCGAAGATTCTGGCGAAGGTCCTGGCCACTCAATTACTCAGGGTCCTCCCAAGCTTGGTCCATCCGGATCAGTCGGGTTTCATGCCAGCAAGGAATACCTCTCTTAATTTGTGCAGGCTTCACGGGGTGATGGGTAGAGTGTCCACGATTCGGGAGGACGCGGTCGTGCTGTCCCTGGACGCCGCCTCTGGTTTTGATGCCATCGAATGGTCATATTTGTGTGCCGTGCTCCATAAGTTGGGGTTTGGATCTGACTTCATTGACTGGGTGCTGCTTCTTTATTGCTGGCCGCTTGTGCAAGTTGTCGTTAATAACAGGAAGTCCGCAGTGTTCGTTCTCAGGAGGGGCACCAGGCAGAGCTGTCCCTTATCGCCGCTTCTTTTTGCATTGGCCCTAGAGCCCCTGGCATCTTGGGTCCGTCCAGATCCCACTATCCGGGGCCTTCGTTGGGCACTGGGATGGGAGGACCGCATCTCCCTGTACGCAGACGATATCCTGCTGTACCTGGCCTCCCCGGCAGCCTCCCTCAATGTTGTCTTGGACATATTTGGCGTGTTTTTTTAGATACTCAGGGTACACCATCAATTGGTCCAAGTCGTTGCTCTATGTCCTCAGTGGTGCACAGCCCTCGCTCCCCTGGGGCTGCTGGCTTGCAACCGCAGCCGATGGTTTCAAATACTTGGGAATCTGGGTCTCGAAAGATCTCCTTGGATCCCAGGACAGAAATCTCCTACTGCCGCTGAAGCGTTTCAAGGTCGATGTTCTCCACTGGAAGTCAATTCCGCTGACGCTCCTAGGGCGCGCAGCCCTCTTCAAGATGATGTCCCTTCC
This sequence comes from Triturus cristatus, assembly GCF_964204655.1. NCBI lineage: Eukaryota > Metazoa > Chordata > Amphibia > Caudata > Salamandridae > Triturus > Triturus cristatus. Next base: position 730,687,157 of record NC_140580.1, read on the forward strand.
CAGATTTCTTTGCGCATTACAAAACACCCCCCTTCCAGTCCCGGCATCGTACTTTAGAGACCTTGATGGTGCGGTGCGCGATCTTTTGTGGGAGAATAGGCAACCACGTAGTCCTCTCATAAACTTACACTTGGGTGGTTTGACGGAGGTATAGGGCTCCCCGACATTAAATGATAATATTGGACAGCGCACTTAGCAGCGATCAATCCTTGCACATATAGGTCGCATGACGACCCGGCCTTTCAAATTGACAGATGGCTCCTTCCGGGGGGCAGCTTCGTAAGTGCGATTTATGCTCAACCCAAACGGCCCGCTCTCACTGGCCCGACAGGGCACTCATGGCTATATGGAAGGCGGCCAACAGGAGCTTGGGCTGGGAGGGTAAAATTACTCAGACCACGTCGCTATGGCACCGCGATAAACTTGATAGATTGACACGGTCCAAGTGCTTTGACAAGTGGGACCTAATTGGCATTTCTAAGGTGGGCGACCTCTGGAAGTCCGGAAATGTGGTGCCCTTTGCTCGTCTGCAGTAAGAATCCGACCTAGCCACGTCCGAGTACTTTCTGTATCTTCAGATTAGGCATGCCCTGCTTGCGGCTCTCCCTAAAAGTAGTGATCTTCCCAGCTCCTCCCCGCTTGAGGATAGGTTGCTCGATGGTGGTCTACCGGAGAAGGCCATCTCCCTAGTTTATAAAAAACTAATTAACAACATGGCGGACCCCCTGACCAGCTTGCAGGCTAAGTGGGATCATGACGTTGCAGGTCTGGATGACGAGGGGTGGCAGACGGCGGTGGCTTCCTCCCGTGAGGTGGCATTTCCTCCCGACTTAGACTGGTTCAACTTAGGCTACTTCACAGATCCTACTTGTCGGGACCCCTGTTGGCTCGCATGGGTTATGTTTTGGAGGGCAGTTGTGTGAGGCAATGTGGGCAGGAAGGTACGTTCATACATACTATCTGGGAGTGTGAGTTGATCCAGAGGTACTGGGAATGGGTGGTGGGCCGGATGGAGGAAGCATTGGGGCAACAAATTCATTATAATATAAAGTTAGCACTGTTAAATATTTGGGACCCTACTGACTTGAACTCTTCAGAACAATTGTGGGTGACACATGGGCTCATGGTCGATAAACGTAACATAGCAAGGCTTTGGAGGGCTCCAAACCCGCCTAAGCTAGTGGACTGGTCCAGTGATATGGATTGGTGCATGGTGACTGAGAAATCTATCTATGAATCGAGGGGCTGCCCTAATAAATGTATATGGGGTCAGTGGAACTCTTATGGAGGGGAGATTTGTGCACCGCCTCGGTCCAAAGAGGATGCCAGTGTGGAGGGCGTAAAAGGGAACCACTATCTGGCAGCCGTACTGGGTGCTCTGGGAGAGGTTAAAGCCTGACCACTGTCTGCACCGCCTTGATTGCAAATATGTTATCTATGTGACGTGCCTTTTCTTTCAATATTTTTTTTTTTTAAAACACTACTATACTGGCGTTTATGGACCTTGCTGCTGGTTCCTTAATCTTGACTGGCTATAATAATAATATGATTATGAGTGAGGCAGTGCCCATGTCGCCTTTTACCTTGGTCCACTCCCTACATGGCTTCCCGTTCCAGAGATTGCCAACAAAAATGAAATATCTTTCAATTCTGCTCAGTAACTACTATCTGCAGTCTATAGTGCAGGATAATATGGCCCTCATGACGGACCAAATGCTTAATGATTTAGCATAAGGGAAGCAATTGCAGATATCTCTATGAGGTAGGGTTCAGACAGTTAAATGGTAGCTATGTCTTCGGAATGTTACCTTTACCCATACCTCCTACCCAGCTTTGAAAAATGGACAACCTGATCAAGCAGTATATTTGGCTTGGAGAAATACTACAATTGTCAAAGCTGAAGTTGCAAGCAGCCTCAACGCCAGTCGGAGTACGACTCCCCAACATCGAGCTATACTACAGAGCCACGTGCCTCTCACAAGTGGCATATTACTTTCATACCTCCCTGAAAGCCCCTGACTTGGTGGCTGTCGAAGTACATTTACTTTGAGGAATGTATTATACAGAAAATTTGCTTCGAAAGACGTGGGCTGCAACCCAATAATGGCAGCATGATCAAAACATGGGAAACTAGTTACAGATTCCAGACTTAGAATGTTAACATGTATCAGGCAGCTCCCTTGTTGACTAATTCAGAAATTAGAGTTGCCCATGAGTCTCTAAACTGCCCTCATTAGGTCCCAAAAGGTATTGTTACAGTGGGACATGTTGTAAAAGAGGGAGTCTTTTAATCCTTTCAGGACCTGCAGACTGAATTTCTACTGGAAACCCTGTAATATCTCAGGTACCAACAGCTGATACATAGTTTGCTTCGGTAACTGGGTGGAGGACCAGATGATCTGCGCCTTTCCACAGTTAGTTGATAAAATGGGGGACTTAAAAAATGCTTTTTTCGGGCCTCTACAAATCCATGACAGTACTCGAAATCTACTCAGAAACATCTCTTTCGGCATTGAAAACCAAACCTACCTACTCTTTTGATGATGCAGCCTGGCAGAACATTTTGCCCATGCATGACAGAAGCCTCCAAGAATCGAAACGGAAATTCAGATTTAAAAAAAATCTTACATGACTTGCATTGGTAACTAAATAATGTACACAGTGGTAAACTAACCCATAGTCCCCAATGTCGGAGATGTAGACAGTTCAGAGGAGACATGGCACATACACTTTGGTCGTGCCAGACAGTCCAGCTGTACTGGAAGTCAACCTGTAAACACTACAAGACACGCAGGACCTTCATCTTCAACCATCTGTTGAGTTGGCGTTACTGCATGGTACAAAAGACATGGAAAGTATTAACAACCACAAAAAATGGCAGCTTAATACGTCCTTCAAACTGCTCGCGCTATACATAGTGTGACACTGGAAACAGTCACAGCCCCTGACATTGGAGGAATGGCTGATGACCATGGCAGACATTGCATCACATACAATTGTAATATACAAGCTGAATGATCAACTACATACATTTGAAGACACTTTTGGAGACTTCTTGCATTAAGTCACATTGTTGTATAAGGTAGACTGCCCCACCGGGCTTTGCTAAGTATCTAGGTTTCATTGGCTATTGTTTTGACCTCTTTATTCCATCTCCTCCTCGCCTTCCAAAGGACTGTTGGAAAAATCACAACAGGTACTGATACTCTTCTTCTTTATCTATACTTTATTATGTTGCACCCAATCCCTTAAGGGGCGGGAAAATATTGTGTTCTGTGTATAGTCTCACTAGTTGGGTATGCACAAGCAAGCAATGTAAACTTCTATACTCATCATATGCTTTTTTTCTGATAGAGACCTCTAACTGCAGTTTTCCTCACATTGGAATTTTCCACCGACATCAGACTCGATGTCGGAAAATTTTGAACAGTGCCCCCAGGCTCGATCTGGAAAATTTTGAGCAGTGCCCCTGCATGCGATTAGGGGCATCGATCTGCTCCGCGCTAGCGTTGTCCGCTTCAGAAGTGATGTGTGCGGTGCTTATATTGGTGCCAGTCCAGCGCACTGACATCAGTTAATTTCTATCCGTGGCAACAGCGCGCTTCCTGAGAGCTATTTCGGTCTGACCATCTCTCCTTGCTCTGTCAGGAAAGGCTGTTTCTGTTCGCGAAAGGAACCATCAAGATAGTGCCTCCACCAGAAGTAGAGTGTGGTTGTTATTCCCCCTACTTTCTGGTGTGGTAAAAGGCTATACTAGATCTGCTCTTCCTTAAAACTTTTCAGAAAAAAAGAGAAATTTGGGATGCTCATCCTATCTCAGGTTTTGTTTGCCCTGGAGACTGGATGATAGCTTTGGACTTGCAAGATGGTTATTTTCACATCTCTGTCCATGTAAGCTCACAGGTGGCAGTAGGGCACGAACATTTCCAGTTTGCTTTGCTTCCCTTCGTCCTCAACAGTGCCCCCTTGTGTTCATGAAAGTGATGGTGGCGGTTGTGGCACACCTTCTGGGCTCAGGAGTTCCAGTCTTCCCCTATCTCGATGATTGGCTGCTGAAGATGGGCTCACTCCAGGCAGTCATCACCACCAGACTACGGCAAACTTCCTGCATTCGCTGGAGGTACACTATAAACATACAAAAGTCACACCTGACTCCTCATACTCTGCCTTTCTTCTGAGCTATTCTGGACATGGTGGAGTTCTGTGCCTAGCGTGCGAAGCGAAGAGTCCAGGACATTTGCGCTATGATCCCTATGTTTCAACCACTGTCCTGACTCTTGTTGATATTGCTTCAGAGGCTGCTGGGTCTGATCGCCTCCTGCATCTTGCTGAGGAAGCATGCCCGATGGCACATGCAGACTCTGTAGTGAGACCTGAAGTTCCAATGGGCGCTGCATCAGGGGAATCTCTCCAACCTGGTCAGTTTTCATAGGAACCTGCAAAAGATCTGGAGTAGTGACAATTTGGCCAGCGTCAGTCCCCTATCCCTTCCCCACGTGGAACTGTAAGTGGTGATCAATGCATCTGGCAGAGTTGGAGATCAGAGGACTCTAGTCTCCTGTGGAGTCCCAGCTCTACATCAATATTCTGCTTCTGAGGGTGGTTCGCTTGGCATTGAAACCCTTCCTACCATCCATCAAAGGAAGGTTGGTTCAGGTGTTCACAGACAGCACCACTGCCTTGTCGTATTGCAACAAACAGGGTGGCTGCAACCATTAATTAAAAAGAACATGGGTTCTCTTATGAGAGCGTGTGCTGGAGTTAATACATTTTCTTCCTGCCTGGGTCATAAAACTCTGAAAATAATATTGGATGTATACAAAGCCAAATGTATACCAATTTCCAACTTGATAGTGAAATATGGGTCTAAGCACACATTGATTCCCTTGGGATTCAAATATCTCAGAGTGCTCCTGGGTCTGGGGCAATATGTTCCCACAGAAATCTTACATGAAGTACTTGGTTTTAGTTTTATTACAGATTATATACGGTTGCATCCCCTTTTGCTTTGGTGTAATGTCTGGTTAAAAGATGAATAAGTCTGAATTGATTAATCATACTTGATTGCATGAACTTGCATAAAGTACGCAAAATACCCTGGCTGGTCTGTATCAGAGAAAAGTTTGCAAAGTTAGGTAGACCCGAATTATTTTATATTCCACAAAATATCACCAAACAAGATGTGACCTGGTTAAAGGAGTCTTTTAGTGAAAGAATAGCAGCTGATAGAGAAGCTTTATCTCTGGCCAAACTACTATTTCGTATATTTATCATGGTCAAGATGGTTTCAGGAAAAGAGCCCTTCTTGCTTTATGACATGCCTATTCATCAGCGTCTTCTTTTAACTTTCTTTAGTTTGGATCTGTTCCATCAGCTGCTGTACCCAGAGGGAACTGATCCTCCATCATGCTCCTGTAATTCTTTTTTTAAGTGTGATACTTTGTGCATTGTGATTATATGCCCCATGTCTGCACAGCTTCGTTATACATTTTTGAAACCCCTTTTTTTTTAACTCATGATTTTGATCAGGATAGGCCAGCCTCTTTGTTCTTACAACTGTTAACTTCACAGTCAATTTGTTACAATGTATCTATGTTTCTCTTAGAGGTTTATTTAGCAGTACGTTAGGGAAGTCTCCTAGAGGCATTGCCAGTCTGTGAAATTTCTTATGCAACTGTATTTGTGTTTTTATTGTGATGGTTTGTATGTACTTGTATGATTTTATTGTAAAATCAAATATAGTTTATGATGCTGATGACTGACTGTGATTCTACTACCGGCAGACCCCTCTCCCTTCCCCACCTGGAACTTTCAGTGGTGACCGATGCATCTGGAAGAGGTGGAGATCAGAGGACTTTGGTCTCCGATGGAGTCCCAGCTCCACATCAATCTCCAGGTTCTTAGAACAGTTCGCTTGGCTTTAATACCCTGTCTCCCATCCATCAACGGAAGGTTGGTTCAAATTTTCACAGACAACACCACTGCCATGTGGTAATGCAACAAACAGGCCTGTGTAGGCTTGTGGACCCTGTGCCTGGAGGCTCTGCACTTCTGGACCTGGCTGGACCTGGCTGGACCAGCAGGACATCTTCCTGGTCGTGCAGCACCTGGTGGGATGTCTGAATGCCACGGCAGACAAACTCAGCTGCCTATGCCTTGTGGATCGCAAACAGCACTGCATTCAGAGGTGGCGCAAGGTCTCTTCTGAGAATGGGGAGAACCTTGGCTCGATCTGGTCACAACGGCAGAGAACGCGCAATGTCAGCAGTTATGCTTGTTGGAGTTTCCAAAGCAGCTCAAACTGCTTAAACTGGAACTTGGGGCTCCTGTTTGCCTTTCTGCCTATACCTCTCTTGCCACAAGTTCTTAGGAAGATTGGGACTGACCAGCCCTAAGTCATCTTAGTGGTTCCGAACTGGGCAAGGAGACTGAGGCATTCCGAACTCCTGAGCATGAGCACCTGTCCTCTTTAGGAGGACCTTTTGCCGCAGCAGCAGGGCAGGGTCCTGCACCGGACCTATGCACACTCGGCCTTCATTCATGGAGCTTGAGTGGCAATAGTTGAATGCCTTTGATCTTTCTCCCGAGATATGTGATGTCATTTTGTTAGCCAGGCATCCCTCATTAAAGACTGTATACTCCTGCTGTTGGGACAAATTTGTGGCTTGGTGCTCTTCCCATCATATTGACCTACTTTTGGCCCCCTTGTTGGAGGTGTTATTGTTTGTGCTGTCTTTGACCCGGCAAGGTCCTGACTTGGTCACCGTTAAAGGTTATCTTTTGCCAATATTGGTTTTCTTGTGGTTGCCAGGTCAGCATCACTGTTAAATCATCTGCTGTGACACATTTTCCTTAGGGCTTACAACATTTATTCCCACTTACCGCTTTCATCATGCCCCAATGGGACCTTAATTTGGTCCTACCGTTTCTCGTGGGCTACCCAGTCAGTCTTCTGCATAGCTGTCCACTCAAACTATTAACTCTCATGACAACCTTCTTAGTGGACATTACACCAACCTGAATTCTTAGTGAGCTTCAAGCCACCAACCTGAAGGGTCAGTGAGTTTCAAGCTCTTTGAGTTAATCCTGTGTACACTACCTTCTACCTGGTCAACATTGACAACATTATTTGCTCCACCTCATCCTTCTAAGGCAGAGGAGAGACTGCACCATTTAGACCCAAAAAGAGGTCTGTCCTTTTACATTGATTGCAGCAAAGACCACCGGCTGGACGATAAACTCTTTATTGAATTCACAGGATTGAAAGGCAAGACAGTGTAGAAGAGAACCATCTCTCTGTGGATTGTACTTAGCCTTAAATGCTGCTATGCATTAGCTAAAAAACAGCTTTCTGAGGAATTGTGGGCCATTCCACCAGTGCCAAGGCTGCTACTATTGTCGTACCAAGCTGGGCACTTGTACTGGACATCTACCAAGCTGCTATGTGGGCATTCCACCACATATGCACAAAGCACCATTGCTTGGACAGTCAGGTCCGTGTGGATGGGCATTTTGCTCGTTCGGTTTTTCAGGATTTCCTGGTTTGAGCCATTTTGCAGAGCCACCACTGGGGAGGTATAGCTTGGGTATCTATTCTAAGGTGAGGAATCTGCAGTTATAAGTCTCTAGCAAAAGAACAAGTTACTTATCGAAGATTCTTCACCAACCCTCCCATCCTCCCCATTCTGCGAACCATGCTCTTCTCCCTAACATCTGATTATAATCTGCACATTGTTCTAACAATCATACTGAGGTGGCTCTGCGTTTTTGATGTGGAAATATTGAAAAAAGAATCTGTGCACCGGGGTGCTGCCTATGTAGGCACCACGCCCATCACTTCCGACGTGGATGTCACTGATGTAGGGCCAATGGACGCCACCTACCGGCGTGCAGAAGTACTGCTCAAAATGTTCTGAATCTGGTCTAATGCTGCAGAAAATTCTAAGGTGAGGAATCTGCTGTTAGAGTCTCTACCAGAAAAGGTGTTACTGAGGGTAAGTAACTTGCTTTTGTGTATGTGATTGTAATTCTGCTATAGCAGTCACATGCATGATCTTAGTACATAATCAAAACGATTTTACAATCAAAGAAAAGATATTAGTACAGGGAATATATTAACACCCCTTTCATTGAGGGGAAAAAACCCTAGCCAATACCACCTCCAATTGGGCCTCCTCCGCAGTATTCCCCTGCTGTACTATTACCAAATTCTCCTCTGTCAAAGCCAAGGTGTTCTGGCGGTCCTGCGACCTCTGTTTTTTGCCGATCCCCCGGCTAAAAGAGAACTGTAATGTTTCCTCCTAGATACACACCTTCATAGTGTCCCAGACCACCCCGATTGACGCACTCCCTACATTGTCTTTCAGAAACTCAGGGATCAATTTGTCCATATGCTTACAATACTCCTCGTTGTTAAACAGGCCCCTTTCAAAACTCCAGGAAGCCACCATTTTTTAAACCCATCTCCCTGGATCTCTAGTACTAAAGGGTTATGATCTGACAGAAACTGAGAGTAACGCTGAATTCTGCCTTCCTGTTTTAAAGCATGTGACACAAAAAAATTATCTAGTTGGGCATGAGATTGATGTGGCACTAAGTAGTATGTAAACCTATGTTCACTAGATCTTTTACCGTACTATATATTGGTCAACCTGTGATCCTGACATAGGCTCTTCAGTGATAGATACACTTTTTGTTTCCTTATAGTATATGTCTGATTTCCCTTCATAGACCAGTTACTGGGCAGATTAATAATTATGTCCCCACACAATATAATTAGCAGGGGACAGAGTGCTAACTCTTTTGAAAGCCAATTGAATATATCTGGGTTATCTGTTATACTGCCATACACTACACATAAAGTAAAAGGAAAATATGTAACAGACTGGCATTCAACAATAACCCATCTACCATGTGAGTCCGCCTGCATTTGTTTGACCTGCACCCCAATATTGCGAGCCAAAATTGCTACCCCACTGGTACGAACACCTTGAGAGGTGCCCCTAATCAATCTATACCCAAATGATTTTAACACATCCTTCCGTGCCCCTTCTATATGAGTTTCTTGCAGACAAATAATGTCAGCATGCAACAATTTGAGCCCTTGAGAAACTCTCTGCTTTTTCTTTCCATCATTCAACCCGCAAATATTTAAGGTAGCAATCCACAATTTCCCCTTTCCTGCCGTTAGGTAATCCTTGTCACCCAAACCCTACATATCACCCCTAAATCCTGAACAACATCCTCTGATCATTGCATCCTATTTTTTTTGCAGAGTTTTATATAGCGCAAACTTGACCCGAATCCAATCAGGTATCAGAGCGCTTTACATAGCACCAGTTACGTTACATGAGGGCACACATTAATTTTTTGTTAGGCACGGGGAGATTAAGTGATTTGCCCAGAATCACAGGAAGTTCAGCGTCATTACCGAGACTCGAACTCAGTTCCCCAGGTCCGAGGTCGAGCGCCCTAGCCGTTAGGCCAACTGCTCTCCCCTATCTGAAAGAAACACGTTAGTTAGATTCCTCACCTTAGAATATCCCCAGGCGTCAGGCTGGATCCGGAAAGATTTTTGTAGCAATACCCCTTGCGCGTCGCTAGGCGTCGTCTGCGGCTCCGCGTCCGTCGTTGGCGTCGTGCGCCGGAATGATGTCGTCGGAGTACTTAGACGCCGCCCTCGCGCGCTGACGTCAGTTCTTCTTTTTTCCGCGCCAGTAAGCGCCGATCCGGGAAGAGCTTACCCCTAGTCTCTGTTTGACTAACTTTTTGACCTCTTTTGGTTACTCGACTACAACATCTGGTGCTGGTAGGATGCCTGGATTCAAGCATTGTGACGGCTGTCACCGACTGATGTCGGTAACTGATCACCATCGCCGGTGCCTGTACTGCCTGGGGGCCGACCATGACGCGGAGTCGTGCCCCGACTGTCAGGCCTTGACGTCGAAGGCTAGGCGGGAGCGGTCCCGTAAGCTACTCGAGCTTCGACACTCGGCTCCGCGTCGCTCTCGGTCCCGGTCCAGGAGGAGGTCCAAGGACCGCTCGCGGAGCCGCAGCCATCGACATCGCTCGTCGGGATCTTCGGGTAAGTCCCGTCACTCCAAACACTCTAAGAAGTCCAAGCGGCGTCCGCGCTCTTCGGACTCCCCTCGCCGGTCGCGTGACCCGGCCGAGGGTCCGGGTGGTTCCACCCCCGCGGCTCCGTTGGAGCCGCAGGAGCCGCGCTCGTCCCCATACCCTCCGGTCCCTGGGACTGACGCGACTCCAGCGGAGGTCAGTGCCTTCCTCTCGGCCATGAGGAATCTGGCTCCGCCGTCGACGCCTGCCGGCGCGCCTTGGGGCCCGGCAGGGTTGACTGGGCGACCTCGCGTGCCGGCGGCTCCAGCCCCGGCGCCGTCGAGGGCTCCAGCCCCGGCGCCACAGGTCCCCGAGGGATCCAGGCCTGGATCTCTGCCGGCGCCGGTCGACCTCACGACGCCTCCTCCGCCGGCGCCGACACCGGTTCCGCCCCCGACCCCGCTCGGCGTCGAGCCTCAGTTTAGCCCTATTCCGGACCCGGCGCCGTCCGACGCCGTTACCGGCGCCGATGGGTGACCGCTTCATCCACCGTCCGGCTCCGATCATTCCTCCTGTCTACCAGGAATCAGATGATGAGGGCGACTGGGAGGGGTCTCAGGACCCTCTGGCCGAACAGGCCGAATTGTCTCAGGACTGGGCAGAGGAATTGGGGGACGCCAGCGGTTTGGATACCTCTCCGGACGCTGGATTCATCTCTCCTTCGACTGTGGCCTCGGAGGAAGGTGCAGCCTTTTCTGTGGTGCTGCGCAAGGCGGCCGAAGCCCTGGGGCTCGAGTTGCCTGCTGTAGCTGTGAGGACTAGCGTCTTCACCGAGGTGCTTCAACTGACAGCAAGCTCCACTGAGCCTCTGCTGCAGTTTAATGAGGCCCTCATTGACGTTCTCCAGGGCACTTGGTCCAAGCCCTCCACAGTCCCTCCTGTGGACAGGAACGTTGCCCGGCGCCACCGCCCTGCTCCGGGCGACCCCACATTCCTCTCCCACCACCCCACCTCCGAGAGCCTGGTCATCCAGGCCTCTACCTCCCAATCCTCCTTCCCGTCCGCTCCTCCGGATAGGGAATCCTAGAGGTTGGAGCAGTTTGGCAAGAAACTGTTCTCGTCCCTGAGTTAGGGACTGCGGTCTTTGAATACCGCTTGCCTTTTGGACCGTTACTCCCACTCGCTGTGGGATGCGGTGGAGGACGTGCTGCCCTTGTGCCCGGAGGAGGCCCGGGAGCAACTCACCCACGCCCTTGCTAACGGGCGAGATGCAGCGCGGCACGCCATTAGATGTGGACTAGACACCACGGACTCGCTGGGTCGGGCAATTTCCACCACGGTGGCGCTTCGGCGTCACGCCTGGCTGAGGTCCACGTCGTTTTCAGAGGATGTCCAAAGCTCCCTCATGAACATGCCCTTCGATGGCACTCGCCTTTTTGGCGAGAAGGCGGACAGTGCGCTGGCCCGGTTCAAGGACTCCTGGGCCACGGCAAGCCCTTGGGTCTTTCGGCCCCGCGGTCGCAAACTTCCGCTTTTCGCCCCTTTCGTGGCCAAGGAAGGGGCGCCTCCTCACGTCTGCCCAGCCACCGTCCGCAGAACCAACCTGCACGCGGTCGCGGACGTGGTTTCCGCCGAGACGGTTCTGGAGGACAACGTGCCGGTCAGTCCACATCCACCCCGGCAGCATCCGCCTCAAAGCCCTCCTAGTCCGAGCTTTCAGGCCCATTCAACGCCAGTAGGGGGCAGAGTTCGCCATCACCTGCTACACTGGCGCTCCATCACTTCGGACAGGTGGGTGCTGCAAATCGTCCGCAGGGGCTACTCCCTCCCCTTCGAGACGACCCCTCCAGCCATGCCACCGCAGAACCACCGTATGTCGGGGGATCATTTGCATCTTCTCCGGGAGGAGGTTTCGGCCCTCCTGGCCAAAGAGGCCGTCGAGCGTGTTCCTGGTCCAGAAGCAGGTCGTGGTTGCTATTCCCACTACTTTCTGGTTCCCAAGAAGGGCAAAGGGGGCCTACGCCCGATCTTGGATCTCAGAAGCGTGAACGCCTTCCTCCGGAAGGAACGGTTCAAGATGCTAACTTTGGCTCAGGTTCTTGCTGCCCTAGACCCTGGAGACTGGATGGTAGCGTTGGACTTGCAGGACGCTTATTTCCACATCCCCGTCCTGCCGGCCCACCGGCGTTACCTGCGGTTCACGGTGCGTCAGGAGCACTTTCAGTTCACCGTGCTCCCCTTCGGCCTCACCAGTGCCCCTCGGGTGTTCACAAAAGTGTTGGCGGTGGTCGCAGCTCATCTGCGCAGATCAGGGGTCCCAGTCTTCCCCTATCTCGACGACTGGCTGTTGAAGGCGGGCTCGCCCCAGCAAGTAGTCTCCCACCTCCAGACTGCGGCAGACCTCCTGCATTCGCTGGGGTTCTCCATCAATGTGCCGAAGTCGCACCTGAGTCCCTCCCAAAAGCTCCTTTTCATAGGGGCGGTTCTCGATTCGGCGCAGTTCCGGGTCTATCCGCCGGAACAGCGGGTCCTGGACATTCGAGCCCTGATTCCCATCTTCCGGCCTCTGTCCTGGATTTCGGTCAGGTTGGTGATGCGGCTTCTGGGGCGGATGGCCTCCTGCATCCTGTTAGTACCTCACGCCAGATGGCGGATGCGGGCTCTGCAGTGGGACCTGAAGTTTCAGTGGGCCCAGCATCACGGCAACCTGTCCGACCACGTCTTGATCTCGGAGGGCACTGCAAAACAGCTGCAGTGGTGGCTCACGAATCACAATTGGGTCAGCAGCAGATCCCTCTCCCTTCCCCAACCGGAGCACGTGGTAGTGACAGATGCGTCCCTCCTGGGATGGGGGGGGGCCATATGGGAGAGGCGGAGATCAGAGGACTCTGGTCTCCGGCGGAGTCTCGGCTCCATATCAATCTTTTGGAGCTGAGGGCGATCCGACTTGCACTGAAAGCCTTCCTTCCCTCTGTCCGAGGAAGTGTCGTGCAGGTGTTCACAGACAACACCACCGCCATGTGGTATTGCAACAAACAGGGCGGGGTGGGGTCGTGGACCCTTTGTCAGGAGGCCCTGCGCCTCTGGACATGGCTGGAACACTAGGGCATCACCCTGGTGGTTCAACATCTGGCGGGCTCTCTGAACGCCAGAGCGGACGAACTCAGCCGCCGGTGCATGATGGATCACGAATGACGTCTGCACTCGGACGTGGCGCAAGGTCTCTTTCTGCAGTGGGGAGCGCCTTGGTTAGATCTATTCGCCACCTAGGGGAATGCGCAATGTCAGCAGTTCTGCGCGTTGGAATTACCAAGGCGGCACTCGCTCGGAGACGCTTTTCGTCGCGAGTGGAGTTGCGGTCTGTTGTACGCCTTTCCGCCTATACCACTTCTGCCCAGAGTGCTGAAGAAGATCAGACGCGACCGGGCCCAAGTCATCTTTGTAGGAGAGTAGGGTCTGCTTTCTATGTTCACCCCCACTTTTTGCTTTTGCTTTACTGGTTTTCGACTTAGATGTGGCTGTGAGCCTGCTAATCAGACCCACAGCCCTGCTGTTCTCTCTCTAAATTGATACTATGTACTTTAGGTGCATAACCCATTTGGATAGGATCACCTTATTGGCCCCTGTACAGTGTACCTTAGGTACCCAGGGCATAGGTGTACCCTAGGCCTACCAGGGGCTGCAACATGTATTATGCCACCCCTGGCCTGGCCTTCCATTATGACACAACTGGCTGATCACTCAGCTGGGGCAAGGTTGTGTAATCACCCCTTGCTTAGGTGTAGTATGTAGGAAGGTGGATATCTGACTATGGTTACCCCCAACTTTTTGCCTAGTGTCTAGCTGGTTTTTCGACTTAGTTGGCCTGAGATCCTGCCATTCAGGGTCTCAGGCTGTCTGCTCTCTCTTTAAAATGGACTCCATGTACCCTAGGTACATTCCCAATTGGTAAGGATCACCTTATTGGACCCTGTACAGTGTACCCTAGGTACCCAGGGCATAGGTGTACCCTAGGCCTCCCAGGGGCTGCAGCATGTATTATGCCACCCCTGGTCTAGCCTTCCAATCAGACACAACTGGCTGATCACTCAGCTGGGGCAAGGTCGTGTAATCACCCCTTGCTTAGATATAGTATGCCTATATCTACCCTTATATATAGACACATGTGTACCTATCAGTCACTCCTATGGCAGGCCTTAAGAATCCTGGAGGCAGAGTGCTTGGTAACATGCGAGATGGTGCTCTAGCATGAGCTGAGCCTGTCTGCAGCTTTCGGAACCATGTCCTTATAGCTGTTCTATGATATAGCCTACCATATACTCTTAAAGTGCCTTATAATCTTAAACGGTTATGGTAACTATGGTTTGGCTTTATCAAAACATGTCGTGTAAGGTGTCTAACACTTTGGAATAATACCCCCATACCATTTCTGGTGATGAGGATAATATTCCCCCCTTCTAGAGGGAGAGACATGTTAAAATCCTACTTTGCTGTTTAACTCTAACCAAAGCCTCAGCATCACAAAATGGATGCTGCTGCCACAGACACAAGTCTGACCTCCTGCTGCTGGGAGTGATCCCAGCCAGGGAGGCCTGGACAATAGGTTTCCTGCTTGGGGAGGTGCTAGCACCTCCCCAGACAGCCTTTAGTGTATTGGGGCAGGGTGGGCTGAAAGGAATGAGACATGCCTGGGGCACACAAGGTGTTCCTTGCATAGTCTAGTTCAAACCGGCGCTGGGGCACTCCAGCCCCAGCTCTGGCGCGAAACTGGACAAAGGGAAGTGGGTGTAACCACCCCCTCCCAGGTCCCACCCATAAGGCGTGACCTAGCAGGTATCCCAGCCCCCCAGATTAGTATAAGAGTGGGAGTTGGGCCTCAAGACTTTAGATTATCCTGAACCTGCAAAACTGAACAGAAACTCTGGACCTTCGACATTCGACGGAAGAAGAAGACTGAAGAATCTCCCTTGTGGCCAAGGAGTGGCTACCCTGTGCAAACAGGCACCATTAAGAGACTACCCTTTGCTTTGTGAAACGTTCTACGAGGAACCGACTGCAGAGCCCGACCAGAGCCTTGACTTCCAGACTTCTCCGACCCTCATCCACATCTGCAGCAGAGCCGAGATCCGTGGAGGCGACGAGCGACGTGGGACCGGCTACCTGGAAAAAGTGGCTAGTAACTTACAGCGCAGCTTCTGAGGTACCCTCGAAGTTGTGCACCGGGGATTGAGAAGCCCCAACCCCAAGCACCATCTGCACCGAAGATCAGCCCCCCACACTCCACGAGTCCTGCGTGGGGCCCTTCAGCATTTTTCCTGCTTGCCGCGTCTGTCCGGTTGCTTGCCCGCTGGCTGGTGGCCTTTGTGACGACGCTCCCTGAAATCTTCTGTGCTGGTTTGGCTCCTCCAGACTGGCTCCCGCTTCTCTGCAAAGAAGAAGCACCCCAGACCTTCCTGGTCTGCACCAGAAGCAAGTCCTTTGTTCTTCGTGGGTTCCGCTTGCCAAGGCTTGGTGAGTCCTAGTCCAACTTCGACGCCGCCGACAGTAAGAGCCTTCGTGGGACAGCTCGCCTCCTGGTCCTGGTCGTCCTCGACGCTTCCTGGTCCTCCTGGCTGCAGCGACAAGCTTCACCTTCACCTGCAACTCTTCACGACATCGCCTGGTTCCTTCCTGGTTCCACGTGGTCACTGGCTAGTGACCTTGACTCTGTCCCTTCTGCTTGCAGGTTTCTTCTCTTCTTGATCCCAGCCTTGGGATCCACCGGACACTCTCCCCTGACTGCCTGTCAGCATCTTTCTTCAGGCATCCATAGGAGTCGACGACGAAAACGACGCATCTTCACCCCTATGCACCCGCAGCCTGTGGGCTAGGTAACTTGGGTACTCCGGTGCTCATCAGGATAGTGACTATCCTAGTGTCTAGTTTTCAAGTCTCAACTTCCTAGCTACTCCGGAAGTGTCCTAAATCTACCGTTTTCTAAACTGTACTATTGCTATTGACTTGTACGCATTACGCGTGAGTGTTTCCACTCTGCACACGAATCCCGTGGGCCTCCCACTTCCTAACTAACGCTAGTGTAGTGTAGCCCCAGCGATTCCCTAGGCCTAGGCCTATTCTATTTCCGTGACAGTGGTTCTTATACCACTTACTTAGTATATGGTTTGCGTGGCCCCTAGGGCCTAACTGTATTACTTACCTGTGTGACTTAATGTATGCATAAATAAGACTGTGTTGTACTTACCTCTAATCTCATAAAGAGTGCTGAGGGTTCGCTTAGAATAAATACACTTTATTTTATATATATATCTGTTGTGGTGTCCTTTCATTTGGTATTCAAGGGATTATATATGGTATCACAGCTGGCTTCACATGCCATTCAGAGTTTAGCCTAAGACTGCTCTTGTCCATGCTACCACTAGGATAGCTGGTCTATAAGGTTGACTTTACAACCAATCACCATAAGGGTATTTGGACTGATATAAGGTGTACACTAGAACTAGTGACATCATACATCAGGCCAACTTCTCACATAGTATTCCTATACCTATCTTATATATAGACACATGTGTACCTATCAGCCACTCCTATGGGAGGCCTTAACAATCCTGGAGGCAGAGTGCTTGGTAACATGTGAGATGGTGCTCTAGCATGATCTGAGCCTGTCTGCAGCTTTCGGAACCATGTCCTTATAGCTTTTCTATGATATAGCTTACCATATACTCTTAAAGTGCCTTATAATCTTAAACGGTTATGGTAACTATGGTTTGGCTTTATCAAACCATGTCGTGTAAGGTGTCTAACACTTTGGAATAATACCCCCATCCCATTTCTGGGGATGAGGATATTATCCCTCCCTTCTAGAGGGAGAAGACATGTTGTAACCTACTTACCCGGTTAAAGTTAACCAGAGCCCCAGCATCACAAAATGGATGCTGCTGCCATGACACAAGTCTGACCTCCTGCTGCTGGGAGTGATCCCGGCAAGGGAGGTTTGGACAATAGGTTTCCTGCCTTGGGCGGTGCGAGCACCACCCCAGACAGGCCTTAGTGTATTGGGGCAGGGAGGGATGAATGAAACGAGACACTGCCTGGGGCACACAAGGTGTCCCATGCATAGTCCAGTTCAAACCGGTGCTGGGGCACACCAGCCCCAGACCTGGTGCGAAACTGGACATAGGGAAGGGGGTGTAACCACCCCCCTCCCAGGTCCCACCCATAAGGCGTGACCTAGCAGGCAACCCAGCCCCCCAGATTAGTATAAGAGTGGTAGCTGGGCCCCAGGAGATTAGATTATCCTGAACCTGCAACTTGAACAGAAACTCTGGACCTTCGACATTCGACGAAAGAAGAAGACTGAAGAATCTCCCTTGTGGCCAAGGAGTGGCTACCCTGTGCAAACAGGCACCTTCAAGAGACTACCCTTTGCTTTGCTAAAGTTCTACGAGGGACCGACTGCAGAGCCCGACCAGAGCCTTGACTTCCAGACTTCTCCGACCCTGATCCACATCCACAGCCGAGCTGAGATCCGTGGAGGCGACGAGGGACGTGGGACTGGCTACCTGGGAAAAGTGGCGAGTATCTTCCAGCGCAGCTTCTGAGGTACCCTCGAAGTTGTGCACCGGGGATTGAGAAGCCCCAACCCCAAGCACCATCTGCACCGAAGATCAGCCCCCCACACTCCACGAGTCCTGTGTGGGGCCCTTCTGCATTTTCCTGCTTGCCGCGTCTGTCCGGTTGCTTGCCCGTTGGCTAGCGGCCTTTGTGACGACACACCTTATGTTATGTTATGTTATGTTATGTTATGTTATCAGAGTTTTGTTAAGCACTCAGCTACTCAGACAGAGTGTCCCGGCGCTGACAGACCCTAGACCATAAAGCTTCTACAGGGAGGAGGACTTACAGGCTGAACAGCCGAGTTTTGAGCTTCTTTCTAAAGGTCGTCAAGTTATCGCACTTTCTTAACGCCAGAGGGAGGGCATTCCATTCGAGTGGCGCTAGGTGTTTAAAGGAACGCTTTTCGATCCGGGCGCGCCTAATTGCCGGGACCACGGTGAGGGACAGTGACGCAGAGCGCAAGGTTCTGGTGGGTCGATGAAAACCGATCCTCTTTCTCATATAGAGAGGGCCAATACCATGAAGCGTTTTAAATGTCATGGTAAGTGCCTTGAATTCAATATGCTTCTGAATGGGGAGCCAGTGCAGGGATTGCAGTAGTCCAGTGGCATGGGAGCGATGGCTAAGGCCAAAGATAGCCCGCGCGGCCGAATTCTGCACAACCTGTAAGCGTGAGAGAAGGCACTTGGGGAGACCCAGGTACAGGACATTGGCGTAGTCAAGCCTGGAGCCTATCAAGGCCTGCACCGTGATCTTCCTGTGGGCGATGGACAAAACAGGAAGAAATTTTCTTAGCATTTTTAAAATGCCAAAGCATTGACCAACTAGGCTCAGGATCTGAGGTTTCAGGGTGAGACAATTGTCCATCTTAACGCCAAGATTTTTAGCCACCGAGGCCACATCAGCAGGGGTAAACATATCAGCAGGCCACCAAGACCTCCATGATTGCATGGGAACCATGTAAAGACCGCGGCCAAACAGCTCTTAATACGGTCTCCATTGAAATCCATATTTTTGCTACACGTGAAAAGAAGCTGAGTGTCATCGGCGTAAGAGACAATCTGGGCTCCAAAAGACTCGACCAGCGCAGCCAGAGGGGACATATAAATATTGAAAAGGATCGGACTTAGTATAGATCCTTGAGGAACTCCTACTTCCAAAGGCGGCACTGTCGCCGAGTACGGAGGTGCCCAGACTGTCTGTTGGCCGTTGGTCAGAAAGGACTTGAACCATTTAAACACCGTACCTCCAACCCCAATCTCCCCAAGGCGGGTCAATAGGCGGCCATGAGGAACGGTGTCAAACGCCGCAGAGAGATCGAGTAACACCAGCAGTGCTTTTCCCCCAGAGTCCTGAACTTCCTTGATGGCCTCCACCACCTCTAACAGAGCGGTCTCTGTGCTCATGTTCGTACGGAAGCCGGATTGGGTGTGGTGCAAGAGGCCGTGGGCCTCCACAAAATGCCAAAGCAGGGAGTAAAGAAATAGGTCGATAGTTAGCATGGACATCCCGATCGTTTTTTTCAGGAGCGGAATGACCATTGCCTGTTTCCAGGCAGACGGCACAGTCCCTGTAAGCAATGAACAGTTTAGAATTGGATTCACCAGGGGGTTAATAGCACAAGCTATTTTAGCTAAAAACTTTGCGGGACATGGGTCCAAAGGAGAACCGGATCTTATTTTAGCAAGGAGTTCCAGTGAAGATTGGGGTGCAATCGGTGGAAAACTCACCAGACTAGGATTTACCAAGTCCGAGGTAGCGGCCTTAGTTTCAGGACAACGCACTCCCCCCCGTGCGAGAGCAGGAAAGGTAGCCTGAATGCTTTTAATTTTATTAGCAAAAAAACTGGCTAATTGCCGAACCCAAGGTTCCGAAAAAGAGCACCTAGGTGTAATAGCCACTGGTGAAGTAAATTCTTTCACAATTGTGAAGATTTCTTTGCTGGTGTTAGCAGCCTCCTCAATCCGATGAGCGAAGTAGGCTTTTTTGGCCAGGTAAATGTCCTTATGATAGGCCCTGGCGCAACTTCTGTAGGCCTCCTTCAGCGGGTCCAGATACTTTGCTCGCCAAGCTCTTTCTGCTTTTTTGCAGAGCCTTCTACTAGAGTTAAGCGCAGGCGTAAACCATGGGGCCGATGCACGCGGGGATTTTTTTATACAGCTGCCTAGGCGGGGCTTAAACCTCTAGGCACCGTACAAGCCACTCTTGAGAGCGCGCAAGGTCTGAATCTAAATCGCCCGTGAAAGAGCAGGGGTGGGTTAGTCGATACTGATCGATCATTTCCACGGTTACTAAGTGGAAAGGACGCGACCGCAGGGCTGGACATCCCACACCTCTGCTAGTCTTACTGGCTTGTGCCTGGATATTAAAAGCCACCAGAAGATGGTCGGACCATAACACTGGGAGAGGGGGCACAACTGTCACAAAGGTGGTGGAACAAATCTGATCCAGAGTGTGTCCTTTATTGTGGGTGGGCAGCGTGACGTAGGGAAAAAGGCCCAGTGGGCTAGTAATATCTAAAATTTTAATAGTATCTGACGCCTCCGTCTTATCAAAGTGAACATTAAAATCACCCAAAAGAATAAGATGCTTAAATTGAACGCTCATGCCTGAGATCACAGCGTCCAGCTCCTCATTAAAAGATCCAACCGGGCCAGGGGGTCTATAGACCAATAAACCAGCGCAGGATTGACCGGGGGAGAGTGTAAGACAGAAACCGAGTGCTTCAGCCCCTCGAATGTCATCAGTTGGTATAATGGAACACTCGAAGCGTCTGTCTATTACCAATGCCACTCCTCCTCCTTTGCCTGTGCTCCGATCCTTCCTTAATATCTGTGAAATCTTCACTGCTGGTTTGGCTCCTCCAGACTGGCTCCCGCTTCTTTGCAAAAGAGAAGCACCCCAGACCTTCCTGGTCTGCACCAGAAGCAAGTCCTTCGATCTTCTTGGGTTCCGCTTGCCAAGGCTTGGTGAGTCCTAGTTCGAATTCGCCGCCGCCGACAGCAAGAGCCTTCGTGGGACAGCTCGCCTCCTGGTCCTGGTCGTCCTCGACGCCTCCTGGTACCCGTGGCTGCAGCGACAAGCTTCATCCTTCACCTGCAATCTTCACGATATCGCCTGGTTCCTTCCTGGTTCCACGTGGTCACTGGCTAGTGACCTTGACTCTGTCCCTTCTGCTTGCAGGTACCCTTCCTTCTTGATCCCGGCCTTGGGATCCACCGGACACTCTGTACTGACCGCCTGTCAGCAACTTTCCTTCAGGCATCCATAGAAGTCCACGACGAAACCCGACGCAAGTTCACACCTATGCACCCGCAGCCTGTAGGCTAGGTAACTTGGGTACTTCGGTGCTCATAAGGGTAGTGACTATCCTAGGGTCTAGTTTCCGAGTCTCGACTCTCTAGTTGCTTCAGAAGTGTCCTAAAACTGCTTATTTCAAAACTGTACTATTTCTATCGATTATACGCATTACGCGTGAGTGTTTCCACTCTGCACCTGAATCCCATGGGCCTCCCACTTCCTAACTGTTGGTAGTGTAGTGTAGCCCCAGCGATTCCCTAGGCCTATCCTATTTCCGTGAAAGTGGTCCTTATACCACTTCTTTAGTATATGGTTTGCGTGGCCCCTAGGGCCTAACTGTATTACTTACCTGTGTGACTTAATGTATGCTTAAATAAGACTGTGTTGTACTTACCTCGAATCTCATAAAGAGTGCTGAGGGTTTGACTAGAATAAATACACTTTATTTTGTATATATATCCGTTGTGGTGTCCTTTCATTTGGTATTCAAGGGATTATATATGGTATCATATGGTTTTTAAACTCCAAAGTGACACAAAAGGCCTGAATGACTCCATTCCATGGATTCTTCTGTAAAGGGTCGGATTCTGACCCATGATTTGATAAAGAGATCATAACGAGTTTAACATTTCCCCCACAAGGTGTATTACCTGTTCTGTGTAATATAGGAATTGTCTTGGGGATTTATGTCTTGATTCCTGGACTCCCTAGCATTATACTCGTAATATCTAGTAGTGCAACGGACACATTGATTGTGTCCCTTTCTCAAGCGATTACACCTTTTGCCAATCCACCCGCATATCATACATCTACATGAATGTGTAAGAACTACAATTTCTGGGTTCAGTGACGTCATTTTGTAGTTCTCCATCGTCATCACCCCGAGTCATTTGCAAAACGTAGCGTGAAGCGTCACATGACTCACTCACGCTTTATACTCTCGTCACACAAAGCCTCGGTACCTCCCACAAACACAGGAAGGACCGAGGCACCGACGGAGAGGTGAGTTTGACTGCCTGCATGCGCTTCTATCTTCGTCTGACTCTGATTGTTAATGTAGCTTTTAAGACATGCTCCCAGGTATTTGTTCCTAAACAAAGGGCGATTTCCAAAGTAGCTTTGTTACGCTGTCTGCCCCCGGTTTACTTACAGCCATACCGGGGTTTTATACAAACTGACGCGATAGGCATTGCGTAACGTTAAAACGGATTTTGCTTTCCTCCTGTTAGAGACAGGTCTAAACCATACTTAGTCGGCCGGATAGATTCCGAATCGTGTGTGCCGGACTAAGTAGTGACCGGCTAGTTACACAGTCGGATACGCTTGAAACTCTACATTAGACCTTAACACTGAAGTATTCATATGCATATAGGTACACGATGCCGACAAAATAACCCCTATTAACTACCTTTGGGGTTCTGCTGTACATGCTGTGAATGTGCCTTTTTTCACAGTTAATCGGTTCTTTGTATCTTAACAGCTGTAATACAATACCGATTATTGCGGTACAAACATAATACTCCTGGTGATTTATTCTTACTGGACACATGACTGGGATTCTGTCCCTAAACCGCATTTTAACAATTGTCAAACAATTTTTAACACTACCTTTTGGTTTGTTGATTAATTCGCCCTACATGATTCATACTTACAGGGCGGGGTCTCAATTACCTGAGTTGTAACCGGGTGAGGTGAGGTCTGACGCCCACGCAAGTAAGGTGAGTTGGCGTTTTTTCTCATAGATGATACACTGGTTGGTACTGTTATGAGACTTATTTTCTAACTTTGTATGTAATGAGGAACATTGAAACAGAACACAACCTATCGCTTGTATTTTCTTTCAACAGGAGTGAAATACACCCTACTTGCCGTGAGGTCGATAGGTACCAGGTTGTATTGTTGGACAACTTGTCACTTTTTCTTGTTTTTCTTAATCACTTGCAGTAGCAATTATGTATCGGTCCCGAAGAAAGCCGGGAACACATTCCCATATGGCTGAAACTAGTCGACCCCTATATGACGCAACCTATTAGTTAAAAGTTGCCGCTACACGCCTTTTAAATAGGATTGGTACAGAGATATTCATTAAACAAAGTTTCTTCTGTCCAACTCCCTTTTTAAATTTTTCACTTGCACTGCACTTACTACACATAGTATCCATCAATAGAAATACATATGGCCACTCTTGGTCGATTTCTCTCTCCAACTTGTACTCTACTCTGATCTTGGCTACTACATCTGCCTCTTGGTTTGGAGGAGTAGTAACAAGAAGGAAGGATTACCAAGTGATGACACTGGCCTCCCTTGGCAGTTGATGGGAATCCGTATCTAGAGTTCAATGTTCTATCTCTATCAACAACACTTGGATCAGTTGATCATAGTAACACTTTATACTTGATCTGTTCTAGTTTCTTCATGTTCAGTTCCTCATTTTTGCACGACCACCAGTTCATTAGTGTTTTTCATATGTAAGGATAGGGGATTTGAACTGTTGTTTTGGTCATTAAACTTTTCCCTTAGACCCTTTTCCCTTCGGGAATTATTGTTGATGAATCACAGCTGGCTTCACATGCCATTCAGAGTTTAGCCTAAGACTGCTCTTGTCCATGCTACCACTAGGATAGCTGGTCTATAAGGTTGACTTTACAACCAATCACCATAAGGGTTGTTTGGACTGATATAAGGTGTACACTAGAACTAGTGACATCATACATCAGGCCAACTTCTCACAATCTTGGTGGCTCCGGATTGGGCACGAAGGTACTGGTATCCCGAGCTACTCAGTATGTCCATCGATCCCCCGATCCGACTGCCTCTTCGGGAGGATCTTCTGTCGCAGCAGCAGGGGACGGTCCTCCACCCGAACCTGTCCAGCCTCCATCTACATGCGTGGAGATTGAGCGGCGGCAGTTGATGCCATTTGACTTGCCTCCTGAAGTCTGTGATGTCATTCTGGCAGCCAGGCGTCCCTCCACAAAGACGGTATACGCCTGCCGGTGGAACAAATTTGTGGCATGGTGCACAGCAAAGGCTGTGGATCCCCTTTCTGCCCCTCTTTCTGAGGTTCTCCTCTTCCTTCTTTCTTTGGTCCAGCAGGGCTCTGCTCTGGGCACCTTGAAAGGTTATCTTGCTGCTATCTCCGCCTTCATTCGGCTTCCTGATCAGCCTTCTCTTTTCAAGTCCCCTGTTGTTTCATTCACGCTTTCTCAAGGGCATTACTCATATGTTCCCTCCTGTTCCATTCGTAATGCCTCAGTGGGACTTGAACCTTGTTCTCACTTTTCTGATGTGCGCTCCCTTTGAGCCCCTTCATAACTGTCCCATCCGTCTTTTGACTTTGAAAACTGCTTTCTTGGTTGCAATCACCTCCGCTAGACGGGTGAGTGAGCTCCAGGCTTTGTCATCCAAGCCTCCCTTCCTTTCAGTTCATCCGGACAAAGTTGTCCTCCGGACACGTCCTTCTTTCCTGCCTAAAGTCGTGACTCTCTTTCACATCGGGCAATCTGTCACGCTGTCCACCTTCTTTCCGCCTCCGCATCCTTCAAAAGATGACAGAGAGGCTCCACCGTCTGGACCCAAAACGTGAGCTATCCCTTTATTTGGACCGCACAAGACAGTTCCGGGTGGACGACCAACTTTTTGTTGGATACGTAGGGGCTAAGAAGGGTAAAGCGGTACACAAGCGGACCATCTCTCGGTGGGTCGTGTTGTGTATTAAGACCTGCTATTCTTTGTCGAAAAAGGTTCCTCCTGTTGGGCTACGGGCCAATTCTACTCGGGCCACAGCAGCCACGACTGCACTGGGACGGGGTGTCCCCTTGCAAGACATCTGTCAGGCTGCACACGTTTGCGAGACATTACTGCCTGGACAGCCAAGTCCGGAGGGATGGCCACTTTGGCCGTTCTGTTCTCCAGGACTTTCTGGTGTGATCTTGGTTCGCAGACCCACCACCGAGGTTGGTATTGCTGGGGTATCTATTCTAAGGTGAGGAATCTAACTAACGTGTTTCTTTCAGATGAACAAGTTACTTACCTTCGGTAACGATGTATCTGTAAGAAACATTAGTTAGTTAGATTCCTCACCAACCCACCCAGCCTCCCCGTTCTGCGAACCGACATCTAGGGTTAAGGTTCTCCCTTTCAGGGCCCTAGATTTTTTGGCACCAGTGTCGGTCTCTTGCATGGCTCAGCGTCCCTGGCGCGGAAAGCTATGTACAAGAACTGACGTCAGCGCACGAGGGCGGCGTCTAAGTACTCCGACGACGTCATTCCGGCGCACGACGCCAACGACGGACGCGGAGCCGCAGACGACGCCTAGCGACGCGCAAGGGGTATTGCTACAAAAATCTTTCCGGATCCAGCCTGACGCTTGGGGATATTCTAAGGTGAGGAATCTAACTAACTAATGTTTCTTACAGATACATCGTTACCGAAGGTAAGTAACTTGTTCTTCTGGCATTGAAAGAGCGCAAAAAAAAAACAATTCGCTGGGGTGGTGCCTTTATAGGTACTGCATCCCACTTCTACCCCTGACGATGCTGCCAAAGCAAAGCTGAACAATGCCACCTAAAGGCGAGTGAGAGTACTGCTCGAAATTTTCCAGATCCTGTCAGATGCCTGGGGAATATCCTAAGATAAGGAATCTGCAGTTAGAGTCTCTTCCAGATAAGGCGTTACCCAAAGGTAAGTAACGTGTTCTTTTAGACCATATTATGTCCATTTGTGTTAAGCGGCCTCCTGCCAGGCCTTCTACCATCTTGTTGTTCACCGTCAACGGTTGACTCTAGATGTTCTCCAATTTGTATCCTCTGATCCTTCACTTAAGGGTCTGAACTGATGGCTCCTTCTTGCTGCAAGTTTGCAAGGATGACCTACTATATTCCAAGGCCCCATTGCCTTACTTTCAAGCCTACACTATTGATAAAGTTCCCTTGATATGAGCAGAATGGTTCACCAAGGGATTTCGGAGGTGTGACATTTATTGGCTTGTGAGTCATTCAAGACCTTTGCAGACCTTTCTGAGGAATACCATCTGCTGAGATCTCACTGTTTGAGGTACCTACAAATACACCAGTGCTTTATGACACAACAAAAGTTCCGTAAATTGAATAATAATCCTTCCTCGCTGCATTGCTATCTAGTGCAAAGGAGACAATGTAAGAATCTTATCAAAGACTGTACGATAAGTCAATAACAAAGCTCTTCTCTCGCCCACTTGAACAACTCCTCTAACATTGTGGCAGTAGAGACTACAGGTGCACTATTCGCTGGTCGTAACTGATGACAACAGACAATAGTATGCTTGTTTCCAGTCCTGGGAGGGCCTGGCAGTTAGGCCGGGACTGTTCTATTGGGCGCAGGGTCAAGACTGATTTGCATATGGGTGGGTTCAAACTGGACTGGCATGGGGAGCAAAAAAACCGATGGATTTAGGTCCAGATCTCTGTACTGGGGTGAACGTCCCGAGTGGGACGGGTATGCTCTGACGTGGGCCCCGTGCTCTCCATGCCACTAGAGTCAAGCTGTCCTGGCTGATGAGGGGTGAAACCCCGAAACCGTTCCTAGGATGCTTGTTCCCAGTCCAAGGAGGACCTGGCCTGGCAGTTCGGGCTCAACTGTTCCCATTGGACGCAGGGTCAAGACTGATTTGCATATGGCCGGGTGAAACTGAAATGGCATGGGGAGGAAACAAATTATGGATTTATGCCCAGATCTATGTACTGGGGTAAATATATGACATTGTTCTGAATTCTGTTAATCAATTGTTCTTTTTGCATACAACACACAATAGGAGCCTCAGAAAGCCCAGGATGAAATGCAGTTATTTTTAGATCCTCCAGGACTGGAACTGGTCCCCTGGCAAAGTTGCTGTCTACCTCTCATTGCTGGAGGTGTAGCCAATCAGACAGTGACAACCTGCATGTTCTCTAGTCTTGCTGTACAATCCGGCCCAATTGGTCACACATACGGCAGGTGATTAAAGACACTCATGATCTCTCTTTTGTTCCATTGGCGGCATGATACCCGGAACATACCTGACTTGAATCATCATGAAAAGCGCTGGATGGGCACTGCTCTTTCCTCGACAAAACCGTTTAATTTCAGGAATTGGGCAAAGCCAGCAGCACTCGCCATTGTTAATTGACTGAACATTATGGCAAAGGCAGCGGCCCATGAGCATTTGATATACAGGTTGACCAAGTACAGCTTTTTATGTTTATATCTGGGGCTGTAGGAGGCTGGCTTAGTATATGGTGCTTACGTATGTAAGTGTAGCACCCTGTACTAATCCAGACAACCCTTACAGTGATTTTAGTGGTCTTAGACAACCATAGAAAAGTTCTCCAAGTGGTAGCTGTGGAGAGCAGCCTTCAGGCTTAGTCCAGAAGGAGTGTAAAGTCGCTTGTTTTACCAGTACTTAATCTTATGGTATAGGTTAAGTGAAAAAGAACCACACAGTGTGATTATAAAAATATGTATTTATTATAAACACTCACTAACACATTACATTATCTCCTACCCGGAGATATAAACACAATATACACAAATATTTTCGAAATAAAACACCTAAGTAGCACAAATACACAGTGGTCCCCAGTGGGAGACCAAACCATATACTAAAATAGTAGAATGCGAACCACGACCTAAGTCGAAAATGGACCCATAAGACGTAAAAGAGCCGTTGACCCACGGAACCATGCAGTGTGAGTATCTAGGAGCGCCACCGAGGTCGTGTGCAGAGTGGGAACACAAGAGCGTGCTAAGTGTAAGTCAATAGTTAAGTTGCGATTGCAGTTTTAAAGAAAAAGGACACTTCCCAGCGGACCCTCAAGAAACCCCGTGGAAGATGGAAGGTTGGAGAGTCACCCCACCCGTGGATACCCCAGGAACAGGAAACCTACACCAGGGAAGCCAGGTGCTTATGTGCGAAGTGACGTTGGAAACCACCGTGAACCACAATGGAGGACTTCAATGAAGATGCCGCTGGCAACGGAGTTGAAAGAGACCGATGGAATCCAAGGGAAGATTCTTGAAGAGGAGTACCTGCAAGCATAGTGGACAGAGTCTATCCCACTTGGGAGTCACCAGGAGGCACAGAAGACCAATGACCACCGATTACGGAAATGCAGGAGAGTTTACGGTGATCTTGTCGCTGCAGCTGTGAGGACTAGGCAATGCTGTGGAAGACCATGAGCCATTCACAAGCTGTCCCACGTCGGGATTGAAGAACCAAGGGATTGGTGTTCGGCGGGAGAACCACCAAGCTTGGCAGCAGCCACCGACGTGGAAAACTAAAATGGTGCAAAGTTGGGACCAGCAAGGTCCAAGGAACTCACCAATTGTAGGAGAGTCAGAGCAGGCCCTGAGCAAGCAGGGGAGCCTGCTGAGGCAAAAGAAGATCCTCAAGAGCACCCACTGGCCGAAGGCACAGGAGTCACAAGAGGACCTCGAGCAGCTAACCAAAGATGCAGGCCCACGGTGCAGATGATGCAGTGAGGACAAATATCTTGGCAGGAAGAGATGCTGGAGCTTCTTGGAGCCCGAAGATCTCTGGAGGACAGAGCCAACACCGCCCTGTGACAGGAAACCCCTTTTGCCTTCCTGTGCTCGAGCTCAGCTCAACAGCAGGAGTGCAGAAACGTGTCTGTGGTCGACAGCAGTACTAGATTGCTGTTAGATCCTGAAAGGCTGGGACCAGGAATACAGGGGGGCTTCCTAGGGGAGCCCCTCAGTACATGGGATCCTACATCCAACACTGGAATTGGTGTTGGGGTAGGATTCCAACATGTTTGATACCGGTTTAAGTGCAGCCAATATATAGTTAGACATCTTGTAATTAACTTGATGTCCACTATATGTATTAAATGGCTGACCGCAATTACAAAGCCTGGAAAATCGACTCTGGGGGTTTGTAGGTGTGCCCTGCACATGGATGGGCACCCTCACACTTGTAACCAAGCACCCTGCCCTCGGGACTGAAGAGCCTGCCATAGGGGTGATTTATAGGTTTTAAGTGTAATGACCTCCGATATAAGGAATGTTATATCTGTGATGAGGGGGGCAAGCACCCACTCACACAGGGAGCAATGGCAGGGCTGTAGTCACAGTTTGAGGGGTCTCTCATGGGAGCCATAATACATGCTGCAGCCCAGGGGAGACCCCTGGTGTACCTATGCTCTGGGTAAATTAGTACCATATTCTAGGGACTTACAAGAGTACACCGGTAGCCAGTTGTGGAGTTACCAAAGTACTTACCATTGTCAAATTTAGGAAGCGAGCATAGTGACTGGGGTCCTGATCAGCAGGCTCCCTGTCAGACTAAGTCAGACTAATCAGAAAACAACATAATTCCAGCAAAAAGCGGGGGTACCTTGAAAGCTGATTCTACTTTCCTTCTCACTAGGTGGTTCCTGCTTGAACAGGGTGTATATTCTTTCAACCAGGTACCACATTTCTAACAGTCTCTTGTTCTGTTATTCTGAAGAAAGTAAAGCAGCAATGAGTGCAAATAATCCTAGGGGCCATGGATTTGACTTGGTGGGTGTGGTGCTCAGTACTGCTGACTCTTAAGCATCTGTCCTCCATTTACATTATTACTTTGGGAAGACTTGCTGTCCCAGCAGCAGGGCAGAGTGCTCCATCCAAATTTCCACACTATACACCTCCATGCATGGAGATAGTGTGGAAGCAACTGAGAAGTTTTGATCTCCATCGAAAGTAGTAGGGGCCATTCCAGAAGCCGGCCTCCTTTCCACCAAGTCTGTTTATTCAGGTTATTGGTCTACATTTGTCTCCTGGTATGAGGTGAAGCAAGTCGACCTGCTTTATGCAACACTTTCTGATCTCTTTTTGTTTTGCCTTTTGCCCATAAAGACATTGATGTGGGCACTCTTAAAGGCTGCTTGTTGGCATGTGTTCCCCTTTCTTTGTTTTTCTGATCAACCCTCATTACTCAAATTAACCATTGTGATGCATGATTTTTTAAAATACTCTCTCATATGTATCCCCCAGCTCCCTTTATCATGCATAGTGTGGCCTTCATTGGTTCCATCATTTTTAATGTGCACTTCTTTGGATCCAACTCCACAGCTATACTCTCTGTTTTTCACTTTGGAGACCGTGTTCCTCATTCTAATCTCTTCTCCACATCACTTCAACAAGTTTCAAATTTTGACAGCCCACTAAACTGCTTTCTTTCTTGACAAACTTATTCTTGGAACCCACGCAACCTTTCAGCCAAATATGACGTCACCCTTTCATGTGGGCAGTCCTTTACGCTGCCTGTATTCTTCTCTCTGCAACACACCTCTAAGAAGGCGAGAAGAGGTTTCCAATGTTGCTCCCTTTAGTTTAACTTAAATATTACTGAGGAGTAGCTGGCAGTCGCTAACTCTTTGTTGGATTCAAAAAAGGAAAAGTAGTCCATAAACAGACTTTATTGTGATGGATTTTCCTCTGTATTAAACTGAGTTATGTCTTCACCAAAAGATCCCTCCTTTTGGGACTACAGGGTCATTCCACCATGGCAAACGCTGCACCTAGAGCCCTGACTTGAAGTGTCTTGATTTGGATGTCTGCCAAGCAGCTCTGCTGGCATCCTTCCAGCCTTTCATCATACTCTACTGCATCTATGCACAAGACTGAAGGGAGGGCCATTTTACCTGTTTTGTTCTGCAGGACTTTCTAGTGTGAAGCCTATTCTTCAGACCTTTCTCTGGGAGTGGGTATTGCTTTGGTATTGATTCACAAAATAAGGAACCCATGGTTAGACATACTCATGAGAAGTAAGTTACCTTTCTTAACTTGATCTTTTTGTTGGATACTTTAACTGCAGATTATTTACCCCCCTCCCACATTATCATTCTGTGGATTGAACTGTAGAAAGTTAATAATGCCAAGTTAGATAAGCACACCACAAGTTCAATGCAGTCTGTCAGCTACACTCTCTGTCTGAAAGTAAATAAACCAACATACGTATGCGGGGGTAGTATCTAAGTATGGCTGCATGTCGTCATGTCTGGAAAGTGGTACTGAGTTGCAATAGTGGCCGATGGCGCCACCTGCTGACCCTCAGGAGCTATTTCAGTAGTGTTTTTTTATCCTGTCTAGCACCTTTCGTGACTCACAAGGTGATAAATCTGTGGTTAGGTAGAGTATCTACTAGAATGAGAGTTACCAAAGGTAAGTAACTTTCGGTTCACTCTTAAAAGCTGCTTTTAGCTTTACCTTTTCTTTTATAGATAACTGACTTCAATCAACGTAGAAGTGATAGATCTTCAAGTGAATTGGATGATTTACTGGAACTAGAGAAGCAGCAGTTAATGAGACCTGATGATGAGCAAGAGCTAGAGGTAAAAGATATTGAATTAAAAATCTGCCAGAAGCATTTGAATATGTTGTGTTCACCCAGAGGAGATCTCCTTTGATAATATTTAGCACTGAATAGGCCCTCCCATGCACAGTATCCCAGAGTACATTTTATAAAAAATATCAATAACATTTTTCTTCATAGAAAAACCACATTTTCAAGGCAAAAATAATTTTGGTTGCCTCTCTGTAGGTTTTATTTGCCAAACTATGTTAATTTTTTTTTAAGTAAGATGCCAGTTGATTGTTTAAATATCACTATCTGAAAGATTCCTTACGTTAGAATATTCCCCAGGCGTCAGTCTGGATCCGGAAAGTTTTCTGCTTCGCAGTACCCCTGCGCGCCAGTAGGTGGCGCTGTGCGGCTCCGCGCCCATCCCTGGCGTCGTGCGCGCCGGGATGACGTCACGGAGGTTACTTAGACGCCACCCATGCGCGCTGATGTCAGTTCTTTCTTTTTCCGCGCTGAAAGCGCAGATCCGGATTGAGCATGTACCCCGGTCAATTTTTGACCACTTTTGTTTTTGAGACTTTTGTCTCCTTCTCTTGTCTCCTGGTGCACGTAGAGATGCCCGGTTTTAAGTCTTGTGGGTCCTGCCGCCGTAATATGTCGGTGGCGGACCCCCATGATGTCTGCCTCTACTGCCTGGAGACCGACCATGACTCCCGGGATTGTCGGGACTGCCGTGTCATGGCCCCGAAGGCCTTGCGGGAGTGTCGCTGGAGGTTGCTGGAGGTCCGGCACTCCTCTCACCGCCGCTCCGGGTCTAGGGACCATTTGCGGGACCGGAGCCGTCGCTCCTCGGACTCTAAGTCTTCACCTTCGGATTCCGGTAAGCGACGCCATAAGAAGAAGTCGAAGAAGCGTGTTCGCTCTCCGTCGTCCCCCCATCGCTCCCCAGAGGCAGACGAGGGGGACAGGGGCTCCGCCCCTGTGGCTCCTCCGGAGCGTGGGAGTCCCGCAGCCTACCCGCTATTCCCGGGTCCGTCGGCGACTCCCGAACAGATGCAAGAGTTTCTTGCTGCCATGGACTGCCTGTTTAGGCCTCAGGCTTCTGCCGACGCGCCTGCGGGCCCCACGGTCCTGTGTCCAGATCCTGTTGACCCGGCGGCAACGCCTCCGGCGCTGGCCCCGGAGCCACTGGATCCAGTGCCCGCTGCTCCGGCCCCGGCGCCACAAGGTGTAGCACCGCTGGCTCCGGCCCCGGCGCTGCCCTTGGCTCTGGCCCCAGCGCCGCCACAGGCGCCGCACTGGGTGCCATTTATCCCGCCCCCGCCCCGGTTCCCGGACCATTTCGTTCCGACCTGGGATCCTCATTGGGATGCGGTTCCGGGTTGGCCCCGGCCGGCGCCGCTCACGGCGCCGCTGGCCCCCTCTCCGGCTCCGGTCCTGCGCAGCGGTCGGCTCCTTCTACCCCGGAGCCGGATGAGGACTGGGTGGGCTCCAAGGACCCCCTTACGCGGCAGTGTGACTCCGAGCAGGTTTGTGTGGATGACCTTCAAGATGCGGGTGAACTTGATGTGTCTTCTGACCCGGGGTTTGCCTCCCCTCCGCCTACTATGGAGGAGGGCGCTTCCTACACTATGGTGCTGGGTCGAGCTGCAGAGGTCCTCCATCTCGACCTCCCTATGGTGGCCCTTAAGACCAACCTCCTTACAGAGGTGCTCCAGACGGCGTCTACGTCGTCGGAGCCGCTGCTCCCTTTCAATGAGGCCCTTACCGAGGTCCTCTTGGGCACTTGGTTGTAGCCGGCCTCGGGGGCACCGGTGGATAAGAACGTCGCTAGGCTTCATCGCCCGACACCTGGTGACCCTGCCTTCTTGAGCACTCACCCCACGCTGAGAGCCTGGTCATTCAGGACTCGACGTCGCAGAGTGCCTTTCCCACGGCTCCGCCGGATAAGGACTCTAAGAAACTGGACTAATATGGCAAGGGGTTGTTCTCCTCAGCCAGCTTGGGGTTGCGGTCGGTTAATACTGCCTGCTTGTTGGGCCGTTACTCCCACGCCGTGTGGGATACGGTAGCAGAGATCCTGCCTCAGTGTTCTGAAGAGGTCCAGGCCGTCCTTTCCCAAGCGATTGCGGAGGGCAAGGATGCGGCGAAGTTTGCCATCAGGTGTGGTCTGGACACGGCTTATTCCTTGGGCAGGGCGATTTCCACGACTGGCGTTGCGGAGTCATGCCTGGTTGCGGTCTACCAGGTTCTCGCTTGATATCCAGAGCTCGCTCATGGACATGCCTTTTGATGGCGCTCGCCTCTTTTTGGCGACAATGTGGACAGTGCCCTGGAGCGCTTTAAGGACTCACGGGCTACGGCTAAGTCTTTGGGTCTTTCTGCTAAGAGCCCTGCCATACCTGGGTTTCGTTCCTTTTGTGGCCAGGGTAAGGGCGCCTAGTTGCGCTCCTCCGCAAAGCCTGTGCAGAACCTGCCTCAGCGTGGCCGCGGACGGAGCTTCCGCAGGGGTGGGTCTGGTAACCAGCGGGCGGGGCAGGCCACTTCCACACCCGCTGCTTCCACCTCCAAGCCTTCCTAATCCGTGCCTCTGATGGATACATCTGCCAGTGGATTCCTCACCTTGTGAATATCCCCAGCGCCAGCAACATTCGGAAACTTTTGTAGCAGTCCACGCCGATGGGGTCGAAGACGACGTCACAGAGACACGGCTCCGCTCGCGACTCCGCTGACGTCACCGGCTCCATAAGAAGACTTCGTCGGCGTGATGACGTCAGTTCCCTTTTTTCCGCGCCGTCGACGCCAACGGATTTCGGGAATTGCTGTTGGTAGCTTTACTGTTACTTTGTTTTTCCTCTGGGTTTCCCTGTATCTCTTCGAAGAAGATGTCGACGAAGAAGTCGGGCTTCAAGCCCTGTCGGGAATGTGGCAAATACATGTCGATCACAGATCCACATGACGACTGTGTTTGGTGTCTCTCATCCGACCACGATGTGGTTGGTTGCTCTTGCTGTCAGAAGATGAGCTCCAAAGCTCTAAAAGAATGGGAGGCGAAGCTCTTCATCGCTAAGATGAAAAAGGAAAAGAGAGGAAGAAGGAAGTCGAGATCGAGGTCACGATCGAGGTCGGTGTCGAAGTCGACTTCGGGGCATGCTTCGCGAACCAAGAAGCATAAGAAGAAGAGAAGGCATTCTTCTCATCATCACTCTGATAAGAGTTCGGCTCCGAAGTTGAAGTCGCCGGCTCGACGCCGAAAGGAATCCGTGTCTACTTCACCAGTCCCGGATTCTCCTGGTCCTTCTTCTCCAGTGACTTCGCCGGCTCCGGCTACATCTTCGGTTCCGATGCCATCCCCGACGCCGGTTCTATCTCCGGCTCCGGTTTCATCTCCAACTCCGTCTCCGGCCCCGGTTGAGGATCTTCAAGTCCCGGGTGAGCCTGTGACGCCACTTATTCCACCGTCGGAGCCGGTTTGCCTGAGTCCGGTGATGCCTGACCAGTACCCTGCGTTCCCTGGACCAGGTCAGGACCCCTCGCATTATTTAAATGCGATGTACGGGGTATTCGCTAGAGCCATGTACACCACTGGTGCACCTGCGGGTCCGATGGGTCCAATGGCGTTAAATTTGGGGGTGCCGCAAGTCTATCCGCAGGCCCCTTTCATGACGTTTTTTCCAGCGACGCCGTCTTGGCATCTTCCAGCGCCGAGGACGTCGACGCCGCTTCCATCTTCACCGGCGCCGGCTCGACCTCGTTCGACGCCGGCTGCTCCTGCGGATCCACGTTCGACGCCGGTGCCAGTGCCGTCGGATTCGAACACGGCGCCGCCGACACCGCTTGTGCGGATTCGATCCAGAAGGGAAGCACAGAGAGTGGTGGATGAAAGGAGGTACCTTTTGGAAGAAGCTGAAGAGGGAGAGCTGGTTGAGTCTGATGAGGTGTTTGAGGAGCTTAAGGAGGCTAGTGGACTGGATTTGGCTCCTGAGTGGGAAATCACTCCACCTTCAGATGAACCCTCAAAAGATGTGGCTCGGTATCATGCGGTCATCAGGAAGGCTGCGGAGCTGCGAGATCTTCAGTTGCCAACTACGGAGTTCAGATCAAATATTCTGACTGAGGTGCTGCATTCGCCCACTACAGTTTCAGAGCCTTTGTTGCCCTTTAATGAGGCCATTATTGACCCTGTATTGGAGGTATGGCGTAAGCCTTTTTCTGCTTCCGCAGTCTCTAAGACGGTCGCAAGAAGGTATAGGGCGGCTCCAGGTGATCCTGAGTTTTTAACATCGCACCCATCGCCTGAGAGCCTGGTGGTTCAGGCGGCTTGCTCGGGTAAATCCAAGGGTGCTTTCCCTCAGGTTCCAGGGGACAGAGAAGCTAAAAAGATAGACCAGTCGGCCAAGAAGGTCTTTTCATCGGCCAGCATGGCCCTTAAGTCGACGAATGCAACTTGCCTCCTGGGGGTGCTATATCCATGCGCTCATGGACTCGGCGAAGAAATTGGCACCAAAGCTTTCTAAGGAGGATAGAGTCGGCTTCAATTAAGTTTTGACTGATGCCCAGGCGGCAGCACGCCAAGTGATACAAAGTGGGCCGGACACAGCAGACTCAGTAGCGAGAGTCATGGGGTCTTCTGTTGCCACCAGGAGAGGTGCGTGGCTGAAGTCTTCTGAGTTCTCCCCTGATGTACAGTCGACTTTGTTGGACCTGCCATTTGATGGATCTGGTTTGTTTGGTAAAAAGGCAGATGCTGCTCTTGAACGCTTTAAGGAGAGCAAGGCTACGGCTAGGTCTTTGGGCCTTCAATCCCAGTCAAGGGGGTCTTTTAAAAGATACAGAGGCTTCGGAAGGGCAACTTTTCGTTCCTTCAGACAGACCCAGCAGCAGCAGCAGCAACAGCAGCAAAGCTCTTTGTCCAAAGGTTACAGAGGTAGAATCAGGGGTCGCTCACGTGGCCGTCAACTCTCCTCCTCCTCTTCCTCCTCCTCAGCCCCTCCCACCACCGCAAAGCAGCCCTAGATCCGCCATTCTGGATCATGCTGGTCCTGTGGGGGGACGGCTTATCCATTTTCTACAAGATTGGGAATCTGTAACTACAGATCTCTGGGTTCTGGATCTTGTAGAAAATGGGTACACCCTTCCCTTTCGGGAATTCCCTCCAAATTACCCTCCTTGTCAAGGGGCTTGCTCGGAGGACCACCGTCTTCTCCTGCAGGAGGAAGTCCTGAAGTTGTTTCAAAAAGGTGCGATAGAGGTGGTTCCAGAGCAGGAGAGGGGTCAGGGATGCTACTCCCGGTATTTCCTGATTCCGAAAAAGGACGACAGATTGCATCCGATATTGGACCTCAGAATCTTGAATCTTTTTCTAAAGCAAGAGAAGTTCAAGATGCTCACCCTTGCTCAGGTTCTTCAAGCGCTGAATCAGGAGGACTGGATGGTGTTGATCGATTTGCAGGATGCGTATTTCCACATCCCCATCCTGAAGTCGCACAGGAAGAATCTCCGGTTTACGGTAGGATCGCAACATTATCAGTTTGCGGTCCTTCCGTTTGGTCTTACTACTGCACCCAGAGTCTTCACGAAGGTGATGGCAGTGGTGGCAGCCCATCTCAGAAGGTCGGGGATCTCGGTTTTCCCCTATCTGGACGACTGGCTAATCAAAGCGGAGTCGCCAGAGAAGGTGCTACATCATCTGCAGGATACAACTCAGCTGTTGTACAAATTAGGTTTCTCGATAAACGTGCCCAAATCTCACCTGGTGCCCTCTCAGCGCAACCTGTTCATAGGTGCGGTACTGGACACTACTGTGTGTCGAGCATTGCCTCCTCCTCAAAGGATTCTCGACATACAGGAAATGATTCCTTTGTTTTACAATGGAGCGGTCGTTCCAGTTCTGAAAGTCCTTCGCCTGCTCGGTCTGTTTGCTTCCTGCATTCTGTTGGTCAACCATGTACGCTGGCACATGAGGGCGCTCCAATGGTGCCTCCGCAGGCAGTGGTATCAGCACAAGGGAGATCTCAGTGAGTCTGTTAGGATCTCCAGAGAAGCTGCGGCGGATCTGTCTTGGTGGAGCGTGGAGGGCAATCTGTCTCAAGGAAAGCCCTTTCATCTACCTCCATCGGTGGCCACAGTGATTACGGATGCATCCACTTTAGGGTGGGGTGCTTATCTGGGGGATCTGGAGATCAATAGTCTTTGGTCTCCAGAGGAAAGGTTGCTTCATATCAACCTTCTGGAATTGCGGGCGGTTCGTTTGGCACTCAAGGCCTTCCTCCCTTCCCTTCGCGGTCAATCTGTTCAAGTCCTGACGGACAATACTACCGCGATGTGGTATATCAACAAACAGGGAGGAGTGGGGTCTCTTTGTCTCTGCAGAGAGGCTCTGCGTCTATGATCCTGGGCTCAGGACCATCAGATTTGTCTGATGGCAAATCATCTGGCCGGGGTTCTAAACGTACGTGCGGACAGTCTCAGTCAACAGTTCTCCGCCGACCACGAGTGGAGGCTCCATCTGGAGGTGGTTCGTCACGTCTTTCGGATGTGGAGAACTCCTCGGGTGGACCTGTTCACCACTCACGAGAATGCTCACTGCCCGTCATTTTGCCGTATCCGATGCAGGGAGCGTTGGGGGACGCGTTTCAGTTGAGTTGTAGCTCTCGACTCCTTTACGCGTTTCCTCCCATACCCTTGATTCCTTGGGTTCTGAGGAAGATTTGCCAAGACCGGGCCCAAGTCATATTGATCGCCCCGGATTGGCCTATAAGGGTGTGGTACACAGATCTTCACCACCTTTCCTCGTGCCCTCTTCATGCCTGGAGATTGAACGGGACAACCTGAATTCTTTTTCTCTCCCACCTGATGTGGTAGATGTGATTTTGTCTGCCAGACTTCATTCCACCAAATCTATATATTCCTATAGGTGGTATAAATTTGTACTTTGGTGTGGAGAGAAGTCAATTGATCCTTTGAAGGCTCGTCTATCTAACATTCTACAGTTTGCCCTTTCTCTTGCTCAGCAAGGCTTTGCTGTGGCTACTGTAAAAGGATACTTATCGGCTTTGTCGGCTTTCCTTTGCTTGCCGGATCAGCAGTCATTATTCAAATCACCTATTGTTCTTCGTTTTCTTAAGGGCCTCACAAACAGATTTCCTCCTACTCCCTTTATTGTGCCTCAATGGGACTTAAACCTTGTCTTGACTTATCTTATGTGTTCTCCCTTCGAGCCCTTACACAAGTGTCCCTTGAAACTATTGTCTTTTAAGACGGTTTTTTCTCATTGCAATCACCTCGGCAAGGAGGGTAAGTGAGCTTCAAGCTCTTAGTTCAAAACCCTAGTTCTTGACCATTCATGCTGAAAGAATGGTACTCAGGACCAGGGCTGCATTTCTGCCTAAGGTGGTAACTCCCTTCCATCTGGGGCAGTCCATTACCCTTCCTACCTTCTATCCTCCCCCTCACCCTTCCAAGGAGGAGAGACTTCACCGCTTGGACCCTAAGAGGGCGGTAAGCTTCTACCTGGACAGGACAAAAGACTTCAGAGTTGATGACCAGCTCTTCGTGGGCTTTGTTGGATGCAGGAAAGGTCGAGCGGTGCCCAAGAGCACCCTTTCCAGATGGATTGTCTTGTGCATCAAGATATGCTACTCCCTGGCTGGTAAGGAACCTCCAGAGGGTTTAAGGGCTCATTCCACTAGAGCAAAGTCTTCCACTTCTGCTTTGTCTAGGGGCGTTCCTGTGGAGGACATTTGTAGGGCGGCAACTTGGGCCTCCCTCCACACCTTCGCAAAACATTATTGCTTGGACACTGAGGTGAGGAGGGACAGACACTTTGCTCGATCCGTCCTTCAGGACTTTCTGGTATAGAAGGGTGGACACCCTCCTCCGGGAGTGGGACTGCTGTGGGAATCTATTCACAAGGTGAGGAATCCACTGGCAGATGTATCCATCAAAAGAACAAGTTACTTACCTTCGGTAACGCGTTTTCTGGTGGATACAGTTTTTGCTTGTGGACTCCTCACGGACTCACCCGCCTCCCCGTTGTCCATCCTTCTACACCTGTAATTCTATTAATGGTATTTCAAAATGTGTTTTGTTACTGTCAAAGGCATTATGTTATTTCTTTTGCCTTTCTACTTATTCTCCACACTGTGCGTGTTGCTTTATATATTATGTACTATGTATACTGTGTATATATTGCTGTCAGTTTGTCCGTGTGCCTCGAAGGCACGGAAAAAAGGGCGGAACTGACGTCATCACGCCGACGAGGTCTTCTTATGGAGCCGGTGACGTCAGCGGAGTCGCGAGCGGAGCCGTGTCTCTGTGACGTCGTCTTCGACCCCATCGGCGTGGACTGCTACGAAAGTTTCCGAATGTTGCTGGCGCAGTGGATATTCACAAGGTGAGGAATCCACAGGCAGATACTGTATCCACCAGAAAAAGCGTTACCGAAGGTAAGTAACTTGTTCTTCAGGGGGCACCCCACGCCGGTTGGAGGCAGGGTCCGTCACCACCTCCACCACTGGCGCGGTATCACTTCGGACAAGTGAGTGCTGCAGCTAATCTGCCAAGGTTACTCGCTCCCATTTCTGTCCACCCCTCCAGCCATGCCACCTCGGTACCACCGCATGTTGGGGGATCATTTGGCTCTTCTCCGTCAGCATGTCACGGCCCTCCTGGCAAAGGGGGCCATCGAGTACGTTCCCGATCAGGAAGTAGGGAGTGGTTGCTATTCCCACTACTTTCTGGTCCCCAAGAAGGACAAGGGGGGCCTGCGCCCCATCTTGGACCTCCGGAACGTCAATCGCTTCCTCCGGAAGGAGAAGTTCAAGATGCAGACTCTGGCTCAGGTCCTGTCTGTAGGAGAGTAGTGACTGCTTTCTATGTTCACCCCCACTTTTTGCTTTTGCTTCACTGGTTTTCGACTTAGATGTGGCTGTGGGCCTGCTAATCAGACCCACAGCCCAGCTGTTTTCTCTCTAAATTCACACTATGTACTTTAGGTACATAACCCAATTGGGAAGGATCACCCTTTAGGGCCCTGTACAGTGTACCTTAGGTACCCAGGGCATGGGTGTACCCTAGGCCTACCAGGGGATGCAGCATGTATTATGCCACCCCTGGCTGGCCTTCCATTATGACGCAACTGGCTGATCACTCAGCTGGGGCAAGGTCGTGTAATCACCCCTTGCTTAGGTGTAGTATTCCTACACCTACCTTATATATAGACACATGGGTAACCTATCAGTCACTCCTATGGCAGGCCTTAACAATCCTGAAGGCAGAGTGCTTGGTAACATGTGAGATGGTGCTCTAGCATGAGCTGAGCCTGTCTGCAGCTTTCGGAACCATGTCCTTATAGCTGTTCTATGATATCGCCTACCATATACTCATAAAGTGCCTTATAATCCTCGCGGTTATGGTAACTATGGTTTGGCTTTATCAAAACATGTCGTGTAAGGTGTCTAACACTTTGGAATACTACCCCCACACCATTTCTGGCGATGAGGATAGTATGAAGACATGTTGAAGACCTACTACCCGGTTAAAGTTAACCAGAGCCCCAGCGTCACAAAATGGATGCAGCTGCCACAGACACAAGTCTGACCTCCTGCTGCTGGGAGTCCTTCCAGCGAGGGAGGCTTGGACAATAGGTTTCCTGCCTTGGGAGGTGCGAGCACCACCCCAGACAGGCCTTAGTGTGTTGGGGCAGGGAGGGATGAATGAAAAGAGACACTGCCTGGGGCACACAAGGTGTCCCATGCATAGTCCAGTTCAAACCGGTGCTGTGGCACTCCAGCCCCTGTCCTGGCGCGAAACTGGACAAAGGGAAGGGGGTGTAACCACCCCCTCCCTGGTCCCACCCATAGGAGGGACCTAGCAGGTAACCCAGCCCCCCACATTAGTATAAGAGTGGGAGCTGAGTCCCTAGGACTTTGGATTATCCTGATAACTGAAACTTGAACAGAAACTCTGGACCTTCGACATTCCACTATGGAAGAAGACTGAAGAATCTCCCTTGTGGCCAAGGAGTGGCCACCCTGTGCATACAGACACCATCAAGCGACCTGCCGTTTGCTTTGCCCGAAGTTCTACGAGGAACCGACTGCAGAGCCCGACCAGCGCC
Source organism: Triturus cristatus (assembly GCF_964204655.1). Classification (NCBI taxonomy): domain Eukaryota; kingdom Metazoa; phylum Chordata; class Amphibia; order Caudata; family Salamandridae; genus Triturus; species Triturus cristatus. The sequence continues at coordinate 730,728,568 of NC_140580.1, forward strand.
TTGACTTCCAGACTTCTCCGACCCTGATCCACACCCACAGCAAAGCTGAGATCTGTGGAGATGACGAGAGACGTGGGACCGGCTACCTGGGAAAATTAGCTACTTGCTTCCAGCGCAGCTTCTGAGGCATCCTCGAAGTTGTGCTCTGGGGATTGAGAAGCCCCAACCCCGAGCACCATCTGCACCGAAGATCAGCCCTCCACACTCCACGAGTTCTGCGTGGGGCCCTTCTGCATTTTCCTGCTCGACGCGTCTGTCCGGTTGCTTGCCCGTTGGCTAGTGACCTCTGCGACGACGAACCTTTGACTTTCCACCGCTGGTTTGGCTCCTCCAGACTGGCCCTTGCTTCCCTGTGAAAGAGAAGCACCTCAGAACCTTCCTGGTCTGCAACAGAAGCAAATCCTCCATTCTGCGTGGGTTGCGCTTGCCAAGGCTTGTTGTGTCCCAACTCGACATCGACGCCGCCGACAGCAAGAGCCCTCGTGGGACAGCTCGCCTTCTGGTTCTGGTCGTCCTCGACGCCTCCTGGTACCCGTGGCTGCTGCAACAAGCTTCACCTCTTCACCTGCATCTTCACGACATCGCCTGGTTCCTTCCCGGCTCCTGGCTGGTGACCTAGACTCTGTCCCCTCTGCTTGCAGGTATCCTCCTTCTTGATTCCATCCTTGGAATCCACCGGACACTCTTCACTGACTGCCTGTCAGCATCTTTTCTTCAGGCATCCATAGGAGTCGACGACGAAACCCGACGCAAGTTCACACCTATGCACCCGCAGCCCGTGGGCTAGGTAACTTGAGTACTCCGGTGCTCACAAGGGTATTGACTATCGTAGTGTCCAGTTTCCAAGTCTCTAACTCCTAGTTCCTTCCGAAGTGTCCTAAAACTCCTAATTTCTAAATAATACTATTTCTATCGACTTTAACGCATTACGTGTGAGTGTTTCCACTCTGCACCTGAATCCCGTGGGCCTCCCCATGCCTAGCAACTGATAGGATAGTGTAGCCCCAGCGATTCCCTAGGCCTAGGCCTAACCTGTGTTCGTGACAGTGGTTCTTATACCACTTACTTAGTATATGGTTTGCGTGGCCCCTAGGGCCTAACTGTATTACTTACCTGTGTGACTTATGTATGCTTAAATAAGACTGTGTTGTACTTACCTCGAATCTCATAAAGAGTGCTGAGGGTATTTTGACTAGAATAAATACATTCTATTTTTATAATATATCTGTTGTGGTGTCCTTTCATTTGGTATTCAAGGGATTGCAAATGGTAGAACAGCTGGCTTCACATGCCATACAGAGTTTAGCCTAAGACTGCTCTTGTCCATGCTACCACTAGGATAGCTGGTCTATATGGTTGACTTTACAACCAATCACCATAAGGGTTGTTTGGACTGATACAAGGTGTACACTAGAACTATTGACATCATATATCAGGCCAACTTCTCACACTGTCTGCCCTGGACCCTTGAGACTGGATGGTAGCGTTGGACTGGCAGGACTCTTATTTTCACATTCCCGTCCTGCCGGCCCACCGGCGTTACCTGCGGTTCACGGTAGGCCAGGAGCATTTTCAGTTTGCCGTGCTCCCCTCCGGTGTTCACAAAAGTGTTGGCGGTGGTCGCAGCTCATCTGCGCAGGTCCGGGGTGTCAGTCTTCCCCTACCTCGAGGACTGGCTGTTGAAGGCGGGTTCGCCCCAGGCAGTTGTCTCCCTCCTCCAGACTACGGCCGACCTCCTGCATCTGCTGGGGTTCTCCATCAATGTGCCGAAGTCGCACCTGAGTCCCTCTCAGAAGCTCCCTTTCATCGGAGCGGTTCTGGATTTGACGCTGTTTCGGATTTATCCTCCCGAACCACGAGTCCAGGATATTCAGGCTCTGGTTCTGCTCTTTCAGCCTCTAGCCCGGGTTTCAGTCAGGATGACCCTCCGGCTTCTGGGCCTGACGGCCTCCTGCTGGTGCCGCATGCCAGATGGCATTTGCGGGCTCTGCAGTGGGACCTGAAGTTCCAGTGGGCGCAGCATCAGGGCAACCTGTCCGATCATGTCCAGATTTCAGAGGGCACTGCACGGCAATTGCAGTGGTGGCTCACGGATCGCGATTGGGTCAATGGCAGATCTCTCTCCTTTCCCCAACCGGAGCACACAGTAGTGACGGATGCGTCCCTCCTGGGTTGGGGAGGCCACATAGGAGAGGCAGAGATCAGAGGCCTCTGGTATCTGTCGGAGTCCCGGCTCCATATCAACCTTCTGGAGCAGCGGGCGATCTGGCTTGGACTGAAGGCATTCCTTCCCTCTGTCCTGGGAAGTGTAGTGCAGGTGTTACAATACCATGTGGTATTGCAACAAACAGGGCGGGGTGGGGTTGTGGACCCTATCTCAGGAGGCTTTTTGCCTCTGGACATGGCTGGGACATCAAAGCATTACCTTGGTGGTTCAACACCTGGCAGGTTCTCTGAACGCCAGGGTGGACAAACTCAGCCGCCGGTGAATGGTGGATGGTGAATGAGTGGCGACTGAACTTGGACGTGGCGCAAGGTTTCTTCCTACGATGGGGAGAGCCTTGGTTAGATCTATTCGCCACCGAAGAGAGCGTGCAATGTCATCAGTTCTGCACGTTGGAATTTCCAAGGCGGCACTCGCTCGGAGACACTCTTCGTCTCGAGTGGAGCTGCGGTCTGTTGTACGCTTTTCCGCCTATACCACTTCTACCCAGAGTGCTGAAGAAGATCAGGCGCGACCGGGCCCAAGTTATTCTTGTGGCTCCGGAGTGGGCTCGAAGAGTATGGTATCCCGAGCTACTCAGTATGAGCATCGATCCCCCAATCCGTCTGCCTATTCAGGAGGATCTTGTGTCGCAGCAGCAGGGGACAGTCCTCCATGCGAACCTGTCCAGCCTCCACCTCCATGCTTGGAGATTGAGCAACGACAGTTGACACCTTTCGATCTTCCTCCCGAAGTCTATGATGTCATCCTGGCAGCCAGGCGTCCCTCCACTAAAACGGTGTACGCCTGTAGGTGGAACAGATTTGTGGCATGGTGCACAGCTAAGATTGTGGATCCCCTTTCTGCCCCTCTTTCTAAGGTCCTTCTGTTCCTTCTCTCTTTGGCCCAGCAGGGTTCTGCTCTGGGCACTCTTAAAGGTTATCTTTCGGCCATCTCTGCCTTTCTACGGCTTCCAGATCAGCCTTCTCTTTTTATGTCCCCGGTTGTTAACCGTTTTCTTAAGGGCATTATGCATACGTTCCCACCTGTGCCCTTCATAATGCCTCAGTGGGACTTGAATCTTGTCTTGACTTTTCTGATGTGCGCTCCCTTTGAGCCCCTCCATAACTTTCCCTTATGTCTTCTTACTCACAAGATGGCTTTCCTGGTAGCTATCACCTCTGCCAGGAGAGTGAGTGAGCTCCAGGCTCTTTCTTCCAAACCTCCTTTCCTTTCTGTCTGGACAAGGTGGTTCTGAGGACACGTCCTTCTTTCTTGCCAAAGGTTGTCACGCCCTTCCACATCGGGCAGATCATCACTTTGCCCACCTTTTTTCCGCCTCCGCATCCTTCAAGGGAAGAGGAGCGGCTCCACCGTCTGGACCCAAAACGTGCGCTCGCATTCTATCTGCAGCGAACACAGCAGTTCCGGGTTGATGATCAGCTCTTTGTTGGCTACGTGGGTGCCAAAAGAGGTCAGGCGGTGCACGAACGGACCATCTCCCGGTGGGTCGTTCTGTGCATCAAAGCCTGTTACTCCTTGGCCAAGAAGGAGCCTCCTCTGGGACTGCGTGCCCATTCGACCTGGGCAACTGCAGCCACTACTGCCTTGGGACGCGGTGTCCCCTTGCAGAATATTTCTCAGGCAGCTACGTGGGCCTCGCTGCACACGTTTACCAAGCACTACTGCCTTGACAGTCAGGTCCGGAGAGACGGCTTCTTTAACCATTCTGTGCTCTGTGACTCTGTGGTGTAACCTTGTTCGCAGACCCACCACCGGGGTTGGTATTGCTGGGGTATCTATTCTAACGTAAGGAATCTATCACTAACGTGTCTCTTTCAGATGCACAAATTACTACTTGTGTAACGATATATCTGTAAGAGACATTTGTTAGAGATAGATTCCTTACCGCCCCACCCATCCTCCCCATTCTGCGAACTGATTACTAGGGTTAAGGTCATCCCCTTTTAGGGCCCTAGTTGTATGCACCAAAGGTTAGTTTCTCTCATGGCTCTGCGTTTCGGTGCGGAAAGTTGTGTACAGAACCGACGTCAGCGCGCATGGGTGGCGCCTAAGTATCTTCCGTGACATCATCCTGCAGCGCACGATGCCAGTGACGGGCGCGGAGCCGCACGGGGCCACCTACTGGCACGCAAGGGTACTGCTAAGCAGAAATCTTTCTGAATCCAGACTGGCGCCTGGGGAATATAAGGTAAGGAATCTATCACTAACTAATGTCTCTTACAGATATATCGTTACACAAGTAGTAACTTGTGCTTTTGATCCCCTTGAGGTCTTCTGTGTTGGGGATTCTTTACCTGTCCTTTGGCCTCTCTCTCCGTCTCATACTGTTCCGGCGCTTTCATATACTTGTGCCTCCAGGATGGCTATTGCCATGGCTTGGTCGGTGGTTCCTCGGGGGGGGGGGTGCTCTGCTCTTTCCCTGCTATAGCTTCGCTGCTTTGGCCTTCTGGTGCTTTGGTGCCGCCTGGTGCTGTCGCTTTGGCTTGCACAATCTGAAAGAAACACATCTGAAAGAAACACGTTAGTTAGATTCCTCACCTTAGAATATCCCCAGGCGTCAGACTGGATCCGGAAGATTTTTCGTCAGCAATACCCCTTGCGCGTCGCTAGGCGTCGTCTGCGGCTCCGCGTCCGTCGTCGGCGTCGTGCGCCGGAATGACGTCGTCGGAGTACTTAGACGCCGCCCTCGCGCGCTGACGTCAGTTCTTCTTTTTTCCGCGCCAGTAAGCGCAGATCCGGGAGAGCTACCCCTTTAGTCACTTTTTGACTAACTTTTTCGATCCTTTTTGATCTTGTCTCGACTCCGGTGCCGGTAGGATGCCTGGTTTTAAAGCCTGTGCTGACTGTAGCCGCCTGATGTCGGTTACGGACCATCACCGCCGGTGCCTTTACTGCTTGTGCCTCGACCACGACTCGGAGTCGTGTTCGGACTGCAAGGCCCTGACCTCGAAGGCTAGACGGGAGCGATCCCGTAAGCTTCTCGAGATTCGCCACTCGGCTCCGCGCCCCTCTCTATCCCGGTCCAGGAGGAGGTCCAAGGATCGGTCGCGGAGCCGCAGCCGACGTCATCATCGGTCGCCGGTCGCCGGGATCCAAGTCTTCGGGTAAGTCGAAGCACTCCAAGAAGTCCAAGAGGCGACACCGCTCTTCGGACTCCCCTCGCCGGTCGCGCGACTCGGCCGAGGGTCAGGGTGGTTCCACCCCCGCGGCTCCGGCGGAGCCCCAGGCGCCGCGCAAGTCCCCATACCCACCAGTCCCTGGAACTGACGCGACGCCGGCGGAAGTCAGTGCCTTCCTCTCGGCCATGAGGAACCTGGCTCCGCCGTCGACGCCCGCTGGCGCGCCTTCGGGCCCCGCGGACCCGACTGGGCAACCTTGCCTGCCGGCGGCTCCGGCCCCGGTGCCGGCTCCGGCCTCGACGCCGCAAGCGCCCGAGGGACCCGTTCCCGAGTCCCCGCCGACGCCGGTCGACCTCGTCACGCCTCCTCCGCCGGCGTCGACACCGGTACCACCTCCGACGCCGACTCCGCTCGGCGTCGAGCCCCGGTTCAGCCCCACTCCGGGCCCGGCGCCGATACGGCGCCGATGGACGCCGCGTTCGGCGCCGCTGAAGACACATTTTGTCTATCGCCCGGTTCCGATCCTTCCTCCTGCATACCAGGAATCGGATGATGGGGGTGAATGGGAGGGATCCGAGGATCCTATGGCCGCTCAGGCTCAACTGTCACAGGACTGGGCAGATGAACTGGGGGAGGCCAGTGGTCTGTATACCTCTCCGGACACTGGATTCATCTCTCCTCCGACTGTGGCTTCGGAGGAGGGTGCTGCTTTCTCTGTGGTGCTGCGCAAGGTGGCCGCAGCCCTTGGGCTCGAGCTACCTGCCGTGGCTGTGAGGACTAACGTCCTCACTGAGGTGCTTCAGTCTGCAGCAAGCTCCACTGAGCCTCTGCTGCAATTCAATGAGGCCCTCATTGACGTTCTGCAGGGCACCTGGTCCAAGCCCTCCACAGTTCCTCCTGTGGACAGGAACGTCGCCAGGCGCCACCGCCCTGCTCCGGGCGACCCCAGTTTTCTGTCCCAACACCCTACCCCCGAGAGCCTGGTTATCCAGGCCTCTACCTCCCAATCCTCCTTCCCGACCGCTCCGCCGGACCGGGATTCCAAGAGACTGGAACAGTTTGGCAAAAAGCTGTTCTCCTCCCTTAGTTTGGGCCTGCAGTCTTTGAACACCGCCTGTCTCTTGGACCGTTATTCCCACTCTCTGTGGGATACGGTGGAGGACGTGCTGCCCCCTGTGTCCGGAGGAGGTCCAGACACGACTTACCCAGGCTCTGGCCGATGGGAGGGATGCAGCGCGACATGCTATCCGATGTGGGCTTGACACTACGGACTCGCTGGGTAGGGCAATTTCTACCACAGTGGCGCTTAGACGTCACGCCTGGCTGCGGTCCACGTCCTTTTCGGGCGATGTCCAGAGCACTCTCATGGACATGCCCTTTGATGGCACTCGCCTTTTTGGCGAGAAAGCGGACAGTGCGCTGAATCGCTTTAAGGACTCCCGGGCTACGGCCAAGTCCTTGGGCCTCTCGGCCCCGCGGTCGCAAACTTCCGCCTTTCGCCCCTTTCGTGGCCAAGGAAGGGGTGCCTCCTTACGTACGCCTAGCCACCAGCCGCAGAACCAACCTGCGCGCGGTCGGGGACGTGGTTTCCGCCGAGGCGGTTCTGGAGGACGACGCGGTCAGCCCACATCCACCCCGGCAGCATCCGCCTCAAAGCCTTCCTAGTCCGAGCTTTCAGGCCCATTCCACGCCAGTGGGCGGCAGAGTTCACCATCACCTGCTCCACTGGCGGTCCATCACATCGGACAGGTGGGTGCTGCAAATCGTCCGAAGGGGCTACTCCCTCCCCTTCGAGACGACCCCTCCAGCCATGCCACCGCAGCACCACCGTATCTCGGGGGATCATTTGAATCTTCTCCACGAGGAAGTTTCGGCCCTCTTGGCCAAGGGGGCCGTCGAGCGCGTTCCGAGCCCAGAAGTAGGTCGTGGTTGTTATTCCCACTACTTTCTGGTTCCCAAGAAGGGCAAAGGGGGCCTACGCCCTATATTGGACCTCCGGAACGTCAATGCCTTCCTCCGGAAGGAGAGGTTCAAGATGTTAACTTTGGCTCAGGTTCTAGCTGCCCTAGACCCTGGAGACTGGATAGTAGCGTTGGACTTGCAGGACGCATATGTTCGAGGCATGTGGGCTGCTGAATTCATATCTGTGCATAGATCGCCGCCTAGTGTTGGGTCCGGATGTTTGCACGTTGTTGTCCTGGAAGAGTCTTCGAAGTATCCTGGGATAGGTGACTCCTCCCCTGGACTACAGTGCGCATGGGCATCCTCTCCATCCTCAGATTGTTTTTTTCCGCCATTGGGTTCGGATGTGCTTATCTTGACTCAAGTTAGGAAACACTTTTTCTAGGCCAAAAGGCCTTTAGTTCGCGTCGGTACTGTTCCCGATCGGTATCGATAGTATCTTGTTAGTTTACTAACTTCCAGAACCAACTTTTTCGCATCTTACCCGACCATCGACCCGTCATCGACGATGGAATCGAGGACACCATTCAAGCGGTGTCCGGTATGTAATGCGAAATATCCCCACATCGACGTCCATCCGGTGTGCAACAAATGCCTTTCACCGGATCACGACGAGTCTACATGTATGGCCTGTGCCCGATTCCGATCCAAGAAGACTCACCGGAATCGACGAGCAGCGAGACTCGAAGCGCAGCAAGCGGCACCGGCCCCGGCCGACATCTTCAGCGCGGAGACCGAAGATGTCGAAGATGTGGAGAACCTACCCTCCAGCCCCGCTTCCGAACACGACTCCGGCTCGGAAGACGTCGAAGAAAGACTCTTTCGCAGAGATGAAGACGACACCGAGGTAGGAGACTACAATGAGGCCTTAGGGGCCGAAGAGAGTAGCTCCGGTGACGAGCAAGGCCTACCCGTACAAACTGAGGACATCCCGGTACGCCAGTCTATGGCTCCGGTCGAGGGATCGCCTTCGGGCCTTACCCAAGACCTATCCCGCAGTTCTTCGGCCCCGCCCTCTGGCCCGGCCTCGGACATTCAGCGGCAGCCATTAATACCCAAACCGGCTGGTTTCCCTTCTTTGAAATCGAAACCGAAAGCTGTATTGGTTCAACTGAAACCGAAACCGAAAGTGATGCTGGTTGGATCGAGGCCCACCACACCTTCGACGCCAGCAAAACCCATCGGCACCGAGCGCACCAAACGAGACTTCGGTGCCGAGCTTGCAACGGCTGACATCGGCGTCGACATACGGAAAAAGACTTTCGGTGCCACCAAACCTACTCGGCTCCCGGCACCGACGCAATCGGCTTCCACCCCAAAGGTCAAACTGCCTGCTGCTTCTGACACTGCTTCGAAAGCACCACCAAAGGCACACGCATCGAAGACGTCGACGGCCATTACCGCCCCTCGACTCGATGACTCACCGGCGCCGAAGAAGTCCACGCCCGCCTCTACAGAACCGGTCGGCGCAAAGGACTCGATGGCGCTCCAGGTGCGGCCCGTTGCTGCGCAACGCACCAAAGTCAAAACAGTCCTCCAGGACACATCGGACTCCGAGCCGAAAAAAGCTCCAACAGCCTCTTCGGCACCGGCCAACATTACTTTTGGCCTGCCGCCATCCACGGCCCCGAAACTGTTCCAAATCAGGACACGGGTCACCCACACCACGATCACGCCTGCCGAACGCTCTCCTGTGGAGACGTCTCCATCACATTTCATCGACGCCGACACCGGCAAGATGCTGCTCCACAAAAGGAGAATAACTTCAGAGCCAGCTTTGGACTCCTTCCGGATCCCACTTAAGAGAAAGCTGCCAGTGGTTTCGGAACCAGTTCTTTACGAACCTCTCCATTCCCCCTACCAGGATCAATCCTTCTCTCCCACACACTCCGACACAGATGTGTTGGAGGACTACATGGGTGACCACGTACCCTACCCCGGAGACATGGACCCTGAAGGCCAACAGGACCCTGATCAGGCTTGGGATGACCCTGTAGACTCAAGTGCACCTATGGATGCACGGGACCCGCAACTCTATGGAGCGAAAACCTCTCCCACAGAGGACACTGCCGCGTTCAACGCCCTAATTGAACGCGCTGCGGCCAATCATGGGGTGCAACTTCACTCTGACACCGTCGAGGACGACTTTCTCATGGATACTTTTGCATCCTCAGAAAGAAATGTAAAAACACTACCCATGTTGAAGGGTGTCCTCAAACCAGCAAAGGACATCTTCAAGGAACCCACCAGGGCAAGAGTAATAAACCCCAGGATCGACAAGAAATACAGATCGGCGCCTGGGGACCCTACCTACATTAGAGGCCAGTTACCTCTGGATTCCATTGTGGTTGCGAATGCTCGCAAGAGGGCACACTCGCAAACAACAGGTGATGCTCCTCCCCTGGACAAAGAGTCCAAGGTGCTAGAGACATCCAGCAAACGGGTTGCCGCCCAGGCAGCTAACATATGGCGTATTGCCAATACTCAGGCGCTCCTCGCTCGCTACGATCGAGCACACTACGACACACTAGAATAACTACTCCAACATCTCCCTGACCAATACAAAGAAGGTGCAGAGATCCTCATCAGGGAGGGACAACTCCTTACAAATGCATCCATTAAGTGTGCACTGGATGCCGCGGACACAGCTGCCAGAGCCATAAACACTAGCGTCATGTTGAGACGACACGCCTGGTTGCGAATCTCCGGATTCAAACCTGAGGTACAAAATAACATCCTCAACCAGCCTGTCAACCCCGACTATTTATTCGGGCCGGAGGTTGACACCACCCTAGAGAAAATAAAAAAGGACACAGACACTGCAAAGTCCATGGGGGCTCTACAAACGCAGTCCTTTCGGAGCGGCTCCTTTCGTCGCCCCGGAAATAGAGGAGCAGGTAGAGGACAGGGGTCACAGCAAACATACAACAAGGGCAACACACAAAGCACCTACGATAAAAACACCCGGGGTGGATATCGTGGCTCCAGCACAAAGGGCAGAGGACGCGGCTACGGCAACACCAGGTCCTCCCCCAAGAACAAGCAGTGACGCCCTCTCCCTTCCTCCCGACCACATAACACCTGTCGGGGGAAGGCTACAAAGGTTCCTGTCCACGTGGAACTCCATCACCACGGACAGGTGGGTCAAAGATATTGTCCAATACGGTTACTGCCTAAAATTAACCTCAACTCCACCCACAATACCTCCAAAAAACCGTCCTATGTCCTCAGAGCACTTAACGCTCTTACAGCAGGAGGTACTAAGTATGCTACTAAAAGGCGCAATAGAGGTCGTACCCGTCCACGAGCAAGGTACGGGGGTGTACTCCCTATACTTTTTAATACCAAAGAAGGACGGGTCGCTCAGACCTATATTAGACCTGAGACCCCTGAACCGGTACATTCTGTCAGAGCATTTTCACATGCTCACTTTACAGCAAGTCCTCCCGCTGCTCAAACAGGGAGACTTCCTGGCCACACTGGACCTCAAAGATGCGTATTTCCACATACCCATTCACCCCTCACACAAAAAATACCTCAGGTTCACTGTTCAGGGGCAGCACTACCAATTCAAAGTCCTTCCCTTCGGCGTGACAACAGCACCCAGGGTTTTCACAAAGTGCCTGGCTACTGTGGCGGCACATCTGCGGAGGCAGCACATACACGTCTACCCTTACCTGGACGACTGGCTCATTCAAGCAAAGTCAGCCCAGCAATGTGCCAACCACATGTCCCGCACCATTCACCTCCTTCACAGTCTGGGGTTCTCACTAAATTACCCAAAGTCCCATCTCCAGCCCGCACACGTACAACAGTACCTGGGTGCGACCATAGACACTCTGGCGACCACAGCTCAGCCAAATTTGGTGAGAATCAACAGCATACAAATGCTGATTTCCAAGTTCAAACCACAACACTCCCTGCCCGCGCGAGTGTTCATGCAGTTGATAGGCATGATGGCCTCCTGCATTTTCATAGTCCCACACGCGAGACTACATATGCGCCCACTTCAGGAGTGCTTAGCACGTCAGTGGAATCAGGCTCAAGGACAGTTGAAAGACCTAGTGTTGGTGAGCGGTCGGGCATACAACTCTCTGCATTGGTGGAATCCACAAAACCTTTGCAAGGGCCGACCGTTCCAAGAGCCTGTTCCACAAATAATACTGACGGCGGACGCGTCTCTCCAGGGATGGGGAGCTCATGTACTCAACTACACAGTGCAGGGACTATGGACAACACAACAAAAGAAGATGCACATCAACGTTCTCGAATTAATGGCAATCTTCCTCGCAATGAAAGCATTCAAAGTACACTTGTGCAACAAAGTCGTGTTGATCCGGACGGACAACATGACCGCCATGTACTACATACAAAAGCAGGGAGGAACACACTCTCCACAGTTGTCTCATCTGGCTCAGAGCATGTGGAAGTGGGCTATTCAGAGGAACATGTTCCTCATGGCAGAACACCTCCCCGGCAAGGACAACCAGGTGGCGGACCTGCTCAGCAGACACAGCCACCAGATGCACGAGTGGGAGTTACACCCATCAGTACTCCGACCGTACTTCCAGCAGTGGGGTCATCCAGAGATAGACCTATTCGCCACAAGCGAAAACGCAAAATGCCAAAGCTTTGCCGCCAGGTTCCCACATCCGCAGTCGCAGGGCAATGCGATATGGATGAAGTGGTCCGGCAGATTTGCGTACGCTTTTCCCCCAGCACCACTGATACCGCTGGTGGCACGCAAACTCAGACAACACTCACTGACACTCGTCCTGGTTGCTCCAATGTGGGCACGCCAGCCGTGGTACACCACCTTTCTCGAACTTTCCGTGGTGCCGCATCAGAGGCTGCGAGTCAAACCCGAGCATTTGACGCAGAACCATGGAGAGATTCAGCACCTAGATCCGCAACAGCTGAACCTGGCAATCTGGCTCCTGAAGTCCTAGAGTTTGGCTACCTAAACCTGCCACCTGACTGTATGGACATCATTAAGGAGGCCAGGAGACCCACTACCAGAGCTTGCTATGCAGCCAAATGGAAAAGGTTCGTCATTTATTGCAATAATAATGACATTAACCCGCTAGACGCATCCATCCAAAACATTATTTGTTACCTATTACACCTATACCGATGCAATCTGGCGTACACCTCTATACGTGTCCATTTGACCGCAATATCAGCCTATCTACAGACCAGGCAGCACCTCTCTCTATTCAGAGTGCCTGCCATCAAAGCATTCTTGGAAGGACTCAAACGAGTCATTCCACCTAGCCACCCACCAGCCCCAATGTGGAACCTCAACTTGGTCCTCACACGCCTGATGGGTCCACCCTTTGAACCTCTCCACTCATGCGAGATTCAATTCCTTACCTGGAAAGTAGCTTTCCTAGTAGCGATAACTTCTTTAAGAAGAGTTAGTGAACTCCAGGCACTAACCGTCCAAGAGCCATTTATACAGGTTCACGCCAACAGGGTCGTACTACGTACCAACCCCAAATTCATGCCCAAGGTGGTATCGCAGTTCCACATGAATCAAACTATTGAACTGCCTGTTTTCTTTCAAAACCCACAGACTGTCGCAGAAAGGGCACTCCATACACTAGATGTAAAGAGGGCCCTCATGTATTATATCGACAGGACCAAACCCTTTAGGAAAACAAAACAACTTTTCGTTGCCTTTGCCCCACACCACAAAGGTAACGCTATCTCCAAAGCAGGTATAGCCAGATGGATCGTTAAATGTATTCAAATTTGCTATCAAAAGGCTAAACGCACTTTAACGATTCCCCCACGAGCCCACTCAACACGTAAGTTAGGGGCATCCATGGCTTTCCTAGGAAACATTCCTTTGCATGACATATGTAGAGCAGCCACCTGGTCCACTACACATACATTTACCAAACACTATTGTGTAGATGTGCAATCAAAACAGCAGGCAGCTGTAGGACAGGCTGTTCTCAAAACACTTTTTCAGACCGCTGCAGCTGGCACTGGTAGCCGCCGCTAATAAGAGGGCACTGCTATATATTCTATGCACAGATATGAATTCAGCAGCCCACATGCCTCGAACTGAATATGCTACTTACCAGTATGCATCTGTTCTTGGCATGTAGGGCTGCTGACATTCATATCGCCCTCCCTCCTCCCCGGCGCCTGTCGCAGCTGCAGCTCTCAGAATTACTGTAAAGCATGGTCATCACTTTCTGTATCTACTCCATCACTGCCACAATGGCGAAAAACAATCTGAGGATGGAGAGGATGCCCATGCGCACTGTAGTCCAGGGGAGGAGTCACCTATCCCAGGATACTTCGAAGACTCTTCCAGGACAACAACGTGCAAACATCCGGACCCAACACTAGGCGGCGATCTATGCACAGATATGAATGTCAGCAGCCCTACATGCCAAGAACAGATGCATACTGGTAAGTAGCATATTCATTCCACATCCCCGTCCTGCCGGCCCACCGGCGTTACCTGCGGTTCACGGTGGGTCAAGAGCACTTTCAGTTTACCGTGCTCCCCTTCGGCCTCACCAGTGCCCCTCGTGTGTTCACGAAGTGATGGCGGTGGTCGCAGCTCATCTGCGCAGATCAGGGGTTCCAGTCTTCCCCTATCTCGACGACTGGTTGTTGAAGGCGGGCTCACCCCAGGCAGTCGTCTCCCACCTCCAGACTACGGCGGATCTCCTGCATTTGCTGGGGATTTCCATCAACGTGCCGAAGTCACACCTGAGTCCCTCTCAGAAGCTCCTCTTCATCGGAGCGGTTCTCGATTCGGCGCAGTTCCGGGTCTATCCACCGGAACAGCGGGTCCGGGATATTCAGGCCCTGATTCCCATCTTTCGGCCTCTATCCTGGGTTTCGGTCAGGCTAGTGTTGCGGCTTCTGGGGCTGATGGCCTCCTGCATCCTACTAGTGCATCACGCCAGACGGCGCATGCGGGCTCTGCAGTGGGACCTGAAGTTTCAGTGGGCCCAGCATCACGGCAACCTGTCCGACCATGTCTTGATCTCGGAGGGCACTGCACAGCAGTTGCAGTGGTGGCTCACGGACCGAGATTGGGTCATGGGCAGAAGCCTCTCCCTTCCCCAACCGGAGCATGTCGTAGTGACGGATGCGTCCCTCCTGGGATGTGGTGGCCATATGGGAGAGGCGGAGATCAGAGGCCTCTGGTCTCCGGCGGAGTCTCGTCTCCACATCAACCTGTTGGAGTTGAGAGCGATCCGACTTGCACTGAAAGCCTTCCTTCCCTCTGTCAGGGGAAGTGTCGTGCAGGTGTTCACGGACAACACCACCGCCATGTGGTATTGCAACAAACAGGGCGGGGTGGGGTCGTGGACCTTTTGTCAGGAGGCTCTGCGCCTCTGGACATGGCTGGAACACCAGGGCGTCACCCTAGTGGTTCAACATCTGGCGGTCTCTCTGAACGCCAGAGCAGACGAACTCAGCCGCCGGTGCATGATGGATCACGAATGGCGTCTGAACTCGGACGTGGCGCAAGGTCTCTTTCAGCAGTGGGGAGAGCCTTGGTTAGATCTATTCGCCACCGAAGAGAACGCGCAATGTCAGCAGTTCTGCACGTTGGAATTTCCAAGGCGGCACTCGCTCGGCGACGCTTTTCGTCACGAGTGGAGTTGCGGTCTGTTGTACGCCTTTCCGCCTATACCACTTCTGCCCAGAGTGCTGAAGAAGATCAGGCGCGACCGGGCCCAAGTCATCTTGGTGGCTCCGGATTGGGCACGAAGGTACTGGTATCCCGAGCTACTCAGTATGTTGACCGATCCTCCGATACGTCTGCCCCTTCGGGAGGATCTTCTGTCGCAGCAGCAGGGGACGGTCCTCCACCCGAACCTGTCCAGCCTCCACCTCCATGCGTGGAGATTGAGCGGCGGCAGTTGATGCCATTTGACTTGCCTCCTGAAGTCTGTGATATCATTCTGGCAGCCTGGCGTCCCTCCACAAAGACGGTATACGCCTGCCGGTGGAACAAATTTGTGGCATGGTGCACAGCAAAGGCTGTGGATCCCCTTTCCGCCCCTCTTTCTGAGGTTCTACTGTTTCTTCTTTCTTTGGCCCGGCAGGGCTCTGCCCTGGGCACCCTGAAAGGTTATCTTGCTGCCATCTCTGCCTTCTTGCGGCTTCCTGATCAGCCTTCTCTTTTCAAGTCCCCTGTAGTTACACGCTTTCTAAAGGGCATTACTCACACGTTCCCTCCTGTCCCTTTTGTAATGCCTCAGTGGGACTTGAATCTTGTTCTCACATTTCTAATGTGCGCTCCCTTTGAGCCTCTTCATAATTGTCCTCTTCGTCTGCTGACGCTTAAGACTGCTTTTCTGGTAGCCATCACCTCGGCTAGACGGGTGAGTGAGCTCCAGGCTTTATCTTCAAAGCCTCCTTTTCTCTCTCGACCAACTTTTCGTTGGATACGTGGGTGCTAAGAAGGGGAAAGCTGTGCACAACCGGACCATCTCTCGGTGGGTCGTTTTGTGTATCAAAATTTGTTATTCCTTGGCAAAAAAGGACCCTCCTGTTGGGCTGCGCGCCCATATCACTCGGGCCACAGCGGCTACTACTGCTTTGGGACGGGGTGTCCCTTTGCAGGACATCTGTCAGGCGGCGACGTGGGCTTCGCTACACACGTTTGCCAGGCATTATTGCCTTGACAGCCAAGTCCGGAGGGATGGCTTCTTTGGCCGTTCTGTCCTCCAGGACTTTCTGGTGTGATCTTGGTTCGCAGACCCACCACAGGGCATGGTATTGCTTGGGTATCTATTCTAAGGTGAGGAATCTAACTAACGTGTTTCTTTCAGATGAACAAGTTACTTACCTTCGGTAACGATGTATCTGTAAGAAACATTAGTTAGTTAGATTCCTCACCGACCCACCCATCCTCCCCGTTCTGCGAACTGACATCTAGGGTTAAGGTTATCCTTTTCAGGCCCCTAGATTTTATTTTTGGCACCAGTGTCGGTCTTTGCATGGCTCTGCGTTCCTGGCGCGGAAAGCTATGTACAAGAACTGACGTCAGTGCGCGAGGGCGGCGTCTTAGTACTCCGACGAGGTCATTCCGGCGCACGGCGCCGACGACGGACGCGGAGCCGCAGACGACGCTATGTGTCGTCTGCGGCTCCGCGTCCGTCGTCGGCGTCGTGATCGCCGGGATGACGTCATCGGAGTACTTAGACGCCGCCCTCGCGCGCTGAGGTCAGCTCTTCTTTTTTCCGCGCCAGTAAGCGCCGATCCTGGAAGAGCATACCCTTTTAGTCACTTTTTGACTAAACTTTTTTTTAACTCTTTTGGTTCCATTCTCGTCGACCTAGACTCTGGTGCCGATAGGGATGCCTGGCTTCAAAGCTTGTGACTCCTGTCACCGACTGATGCCGGTCACGGACCACCACCGCTGGTGCCTCTATTGCCTTGGGGCCGACCACGACACCGAGTCGTGCCTCGGCTGCCGGGCCTTGACTTCGAAAGCTAGGCGGGAGCGGTCCCGTAAGCTGCACGAGTTCCGGCAGTCGGCTCCGCGCCGTTCCAGGTCCCGGTCGAGGAGGAGGTCGACGGACCGGTCGCGGATCCGCAGCCATCACCGCTCGTCGGGGTCCAAGTCTTCAAGATCCGGTAAGTCGAAGCACAGCAAGAAGTCGAAGAGGTGACATTGCCCTTCTGGCTCCCCTCGCCGGTCGTGCGACTCGGCTGAGGGTTCGGGTGGCACCACCCGCGCTGCTCCGTCGGACCCGCAGGAGTCCCGTTCGAGCCCATACCCTCAGGTCCCTGGGTGTTATGCGACTCTGGCGGAGATCAGAGACTTCCTCGTGGCCATGAGGAGGCTGGCTCAGCCGTCGACGCCTGCCGGTGCGCCTTCGGGCCCCGCAGGCTCGACTGGGATGCCTAGCGAGCCGGCAACTCCGGCCCTGGCGCCGTCGTCGACTCCGGTCCCGACGCCGCAGGTCCCCGAGGGATCCAGGCCTGGTTCCCAGTCGGCGCCGGTCGACCTCACGACCCCTCCGCCGGCGCCGACTCCTCTTGTGCCGCCCCCGGTGCCGCCTTCGGACGACGCCGTTCCCCGGTTTAGTCCCGGTCCAGGCCCGGCGTCGGAGCGGCGCCGCCTGGCGCCTCACCCGACGCCAGTGGGTGGCAATTTCATCTTCCGCCCGGCTCCGATCATTTCACCTGTATAGCAGGAATCGGATGACGGTGACGACTGGGATGGGTCTGAGGACCCTCTGGCCCGGCAGGGCCAGTTATCTCAGAACTGGGCAGACGAACTGGGGATGCCAGTGGTCTGGACACCTCTCCTGACACAGGCTTCATCTCTCCTCCGACTGTGGCTTCGGAGGAAGGTGCTACATTTTCTGTGGTGCTGCGCAAGGCGGCCGATGCCCGTGGACTGGAGCTGCCTGTTGTGGCCGCGAGGACTAATCTCCTCACTGAAGTGCTCCAACCGTCAGCAAGCTCCTCGGAGCCCCTGCTGCAGTTTAATGAAGCACTGATTGATGTTCTGAAGGGCACCTGGTCCAAGCCCTCCACAGTTCCTCGTGTGGACCGGAACGTGGCCCGGCGCCACCGCCCTGCACTGGGCGACCCCACTTTTCTGTCCATGCACCCCACGCCCGAGATCCTGGTTATCCAGGCCTCTACCTCCCAGACCTCCTTCCCGTCCGCTCCCCCGGATCGGGAATCCAAAAGGTTAGAACATTTTGGGAACAAACTGTTCTCTCTTAGTTTGGGGTTGCGGTCTATCAACACCGCGTGCCTTTTGGACCATAACTCCCACTCTCTGTGGGATACGGTGGAGGACGTGCTGCCCCAGTGTCCGGAGGAGGCCCGGACACGGCTCGCCCAGGCTCTTGCAGAGGGGCGGGATGAGGCACGGCATGCAATCCGATGTGGACTGGACACAACGGACTCGCTGGTCAGGGCAATGTCGACCACGGTGGCGCTTCGTCGCCATGCCTGGCTGCAGTCCACGAGTTTTTCCGGGGATGTCTAGAGCACCCTCATGGACATGCCCTTCGGTGGCAGTCGCCTTTTTGGCGACAAAGCGGATAGTGCGCTGGAGCGCTTTAATGACTCCAGTGATACAGCCAAGTCCTTGGGCCTCTCAGCCCGCGTCCACAGCCTTCAGCTTTTTGCCCCTTTCGCGGCCAAGGAAGGGGCGCCCCCTCACGTCCGCCTAGCCACCGGCCGCAGAACCAACCTCCACGCGGTCGCGGACGTGGAGTCCGCCGAGGCGGTACAGGGGGACAACATGCCGGTCCGTCCACATCTACCCCAGCAGCATCCGCCTCAAAGCCCTCCTAGTCCGAGCTTTCAGGCCCATTCCACGCCAGTGGGTGGCAGAGTTCGCCATCACCTGCTCCACTGGCGTACCATCACATCGGACACGTGGGTGCAGCAAGTCGTCCGAAGTGGGTACTCCCTCCCCTTCGAGGCGACCCCTCCAGCCATGCCACCTCAGTGCCACCGAATTTCGGGGGATCACTTGCAACTTCTGCAGGAGGAAGTTACGGCCCTCTTGGCCAAGGGGGCCATCGAGTGCGTTCCTGGTCCAGAAGTAGGTCGCGGTCTGTTGGATGCCTTTCCGCCTATACCACTTCTGCCCAGAGTGCTGAAGAAGATCAGGCGCGACCGGGCTCAAGTTATCTTGGTGGCTCCGGATTGGGCACGAAGATACTGATATCCCGAGCTACTCAGTCTGTCGATCGATCCCCCGATACGACTGCCTCTTCGGGAGGACCTTCTGTCGCAGCAGCAGGGGATGGTCCTCCACCCGAACCTGTCCAGCCTCCGCCTCCATGCATGGAGATTGAGCGGCAGCAGTTGATGCCATTTGACTTGCCTCCTGAAGTCTGTAATGTTATTCTGGTAGCCAGGCATCCCTCCACAAAATCGGTATATGCCTGTAGGTGGAACAAATGTGTGGCATGGTTCACAGCAAAGGCTGTGGATCCCCTTTCCGCCCCTCTTTCTGAGGTTCTCCTCTTTCTTCTCTCTCTGGCCCAGCAGGGCTCTGCTCTGGGCACCCTTAAAGGATATCTTTCAGCTATTTCTCCTTTCTTACGGCTTCCTGATCAGCCTTCTCTTTTCAAATCCCCTGTTGTTTCTCGATTCTTTAAGGGCATTCCTCACATGTTTCCTCCTGTCCCTTTCGTAATGCCTCAGTGGGATTTGAATCTTGTATTGACGTTTCTGATGTGCGCTCCCTTTGAGCCACTTCATAATTGTCCCCTTCGTCTGTTGACGCTTAAAACTGCTTTCCTGGTTGCCATCACCTCTGCTAGAAGGGTGAGTGAGCTCCAGGATCTCTCTTCTGAACCTCCTTTCCTTACTGTCCATCCGGACAAAGTTGTTCTCAGGACTCGTCCTTCCTTTCTCCGTAAGGTGGTGATTGCCTTTCACATCGGACAGTCTGTTACGCTGCCCACCTTCTTTCCGCATCCCTCGAAAGAGGAAGAGAGGCTCCACCATCTGGACCCCAAACGGGCGTTGTCCTTCTATCTGGACCGCACCAAACAGTTCCGGGTGGACGACCAACTCTTTGTTGGCTACGTGGGCGCTAAGAAGGGGCGGACAGTGCACAAGCGAACCATCTCTCGGTGGGTCGTTTTGTTTATCAAGGCCTGTTACTCCTTAGCTAAAAAGGAACCTCCTGTAGAGCTGAGGGCCCATTCCACTCTGGCTATAGCGGTGACCACTGCCCTGGGCCGGGGAGTCCCCTTGCAGGACATTTGTCAGGCAGCAACGTGGGCCTCGCTGCACACGTTTGCCAAAGGCTATTGTCTGGACAGCCAAGTCCGAAAAGCCTGCTTCTTTGGCCGTTCTGTTCTCCAGGGCTTTCTGGTGTGATATTGGTTCGCAGGCCCACCACCGGGGTTGGTATTGCTGGGGTATCTATTCTAAGGTGAGGAATCTAACTAACGTGTTTCTTTCAGATGAACAAGTTACTTACCTTCGGTAACGATATATCAGTAAGAAGCATTAGTTAGTTAGATTCCTCACCGACCCACCCATCCTCCCCGTTCTGCGAACCGATATCTAGGGTTGAGGTCATCCCTTTCAGGGCCCTAGAATTTTTTGGCACCAGTGTCGGTCTCTTGCATGGCTCTGCGTTCCTGGCGCGGAAAGCTGTGTACAAGAACTGACGTCAGCGCGCGAGGGCGGCGTCTAAGTACTCCGACGACGTCATCCCGGCGATCACGACGCCGACGACGGACGCGGAGCCGCAGACGACGCCTAGCGACGCGCAAGGGTATTGCTGACGAAAAATCTTTCCAGATCCAGCCTGACGCCTGGGGCTATTCTAAGGTGAGGAATCTAACTAACTAATGTTTCTTACAGATATATCGTTACCGAAGGTAAGTAACTTGTTCTTTAGTCCTGTTGCATCTTATCGTAACATTTTTACATATGTCCCTTTGTCTCCGGGGGGGGGCTGTCTCTGTACTGGCAGGGTTGCTGCCCTGTTCTTTATTCTTTCCCTGCCTTTGGGTACTGCAGTGCCAGACACTGCTCTTTATGGTGTTGTTCCTCACCATTCCTTTTTCTGCTCCTTCGCACACTGTTCCTATACTCTCACAGTTTTGTCTTCTGGCTCTGCGTTGTGGCACAGAAAAGTTCTCCGAAGAAAACTGACCTAGGGGTGCCGGGGTAGGACTTATGTGACCTCGCTGACGTCACGTACGTGGACGACGCCTGGGGTCAGTCGCGTGGTGCCGGCACGCAGGGATGCTGGGCAAGAAAGGTTTCCGGGTCCAGTCTCACGCCTGGGGATAATTCTACGGGAAGGAATCTGCGGCTAGAATCGTACATCGTTACCGAAGGTAAGTAACTCGTACCTCGACGACGCTCGCGCAATGTAAGGGTCTCTTGGTGCTGACTTCCGCTGTCAAGCAGCTAGGGTCGTTTCGACAATGCTGGCCTCATGTCGTTCTGCCCTGCTGCCCCGCGCTCGGACCTCAGAGACGCATCGCTCCGGTCGTCACGGCAGCCAGATCCCTGCGGAGTCGAGCGCAGGGTGCGGAGTCTTCTCACACGCTGTCTCCTCCGATTCAGCAACTAGGTTGGATATGTGGCATTCCTCCGGCACTGGAGTGCGTCCCATCGCAGGGTTAGAACTGGATTTGCGCTGGCATGGTTGCCGTTCGGCGAGGCAGGTTACAGGTCACCTCTGCTGGACGGCATGAAGCAGGCTCACCGAAGGATCCAGAGCCCGCCCCGTCGGGTGCCGCTCAGGCCGCTAGCAGGTCCAGACAAAAGCAGCTGCCACTTTCTTGGGGCCACCGGGCAGCACCGCAAGGATCGCGACAGCGGCAGTCACCACGTTTCAGCTGATTCGGGCGTCTACTGCTAGCCTGCCGCGATCAGGCCTCAGTTCCACTTCCAGCACCTCGCTGGGTGGGCCGCAAGGTGCCTCTCGCCTATTCCACAACTTCGGTCCGTCTACAGCGTGATTGAAGGATATCAACGGGGGCCACAAATCAATACCAATGCGTTTCCCACACTTAAAGTAGCGGATGGGTCGGATGCAGGATTACAATCAGGATAACCGAGTGATGCACTGTTGAGCACTAGCAAGTTGCGTCCGCCATGTTGGCTCGCTAGCCACCCCCCGTTATAAATCGTTTTATTAAGGGCATTACTCATCTGTTCCCTTCGTAATGCCTCAGTGGGACTTGAACTTGGTTGTTACTTATCTTATGTGCGCTCCCTTTGAGCTGCTACATAACTGTCCTCTCAGACTTCTTACTTTAAAGACGGCATCTCTAGTTGCCATCACCTCTGCTCGCAGGATGAGTAAGCTCCAGGCTCTTTCTTCAAAACGTCCTTTTCTTGCTGTTCATCCGGACAAGTTTGTCCTTTGAACTCGACCCTCTTTCTTCCCAAGGTGGTTACTTCTTTCCACATTGGTCAAACCATCACTTTGCCCACCATCTTTCCGCCCCCGCATCCTTCTAAAGAGGAAGAGAGGCTCCACCGTCTGGATCCAAAACGTGCACTTTCATTTTATTTGGATCGCACAAACCTATTGCGGGTGAATGACCAACGCTTTGTTGGCTATGTGGGCGCCAAGAAGGGTCGGGCCATGCACAATCGGACCATCTCTAGGTGGGTCGTTTTTTGCATCAAAGCTTGCTATTCTTTGGCAAAGAAGGAGCCTCCATTGGGACAGCGCCTATTCCAACAGGGCAACGGCATCTACCACTGCTTTGGGACGTGGAGTTCCCCTCATTGACATTTGTCAGGCAGCTATCTGGGCATCTCTGCACATGTTCACAAAACACTACTGCCTTGACAGCCAGGTCCGGAGAGATGGCTTCTTTGGCCGTTCTGTTCTCAAGGACTTTCTGGTGTGAACTGAGTTTGCAGACCCACCTCCGGGGTTGGTATTGCTGGGGTAGCTATTCTAAAAGTAAGGAATCTATAACTAATCGTCTTTTTCAGATGAACAAGTTACCTACCTTTGGTAACGATATATCTATACGAGACATAGATTAGTTATAGATTCCTTACCACCCCACCCAACCTCCCTGTTCTGCGAACTGACTTCTAGGGTTAAGGACTTCCTTTCAGGGCCCTAGTTTTGTGCACCAGTGGTCAGTGTCTTGCATGGCTCTGCGTCTCTGGCATGGAATGTCGTGTAAAGAACTGACATCAGCGCACGAGGACGCAGTCTATGTAGATACTGCGACGTCATTACGGCGACCACGACGCTAACGACGAACGCGAGTCGACCGACGCCACCTTTCGACAAGCAGGGGTACTGCTGACGAAAAAAGTTCTCCGGATCCAGTCTGACGCCTGGCGGTAATTTTTAAGGTAAGGAATCTATAACTAGTCTATGTCTCTTACAGATATATTGTTACCAAATGTAAGTAACTTGTTCGCCAGGCCCAGTGATATGGCCAAGTAAATCAAAATAATTAAAACGTTGATGTGCCAGATGCTTTGAAATATTGGGATTAACAAAGGAAGATTTAAGATTAGCCTGCCTCAATAAATGTTCCTCTTGATGCATATTTATTTAGAATGAAGAGATAAATTGGTGACATTACTGCTATTGTGTACTAAAATGTGATTATGAATTGTCTTTTTTAGGTGATGATAAAATTAAATGGTGGAATAGGGGTGTCTTTAATCAATAAAGTTCCGGAGGAGTTAGTTTTTGCAAGTCTCATAGGGATTAATTTGCATTACACGCAGCTGGCAACTAATCTGGTGCTTGAGCTCAGCATTCAGGATGTTCAGGTAAGGATATTAATTGCCAAGAGTATTAAGGGATGCATTATTAAAGTTACACTTCTCTACCCATTTATCTTTCGAATATTTTTGCATCTTTATAATGCAGTATATTTAGGATCATTGTGCTACTTTTAAAATGATTATGAATATTTGAAATCTATGTCAATTTCATACAAACCTTGCCTGCTTGTTTATCTGCCTAATTACCTTTTACCCAGTCTTGCATGTTGTAATCTTAATTAAATCTGGTTACATTTTGGCCCGGGATTTACTATAGAGGGGCAGTAAATCTTACAGCCCTCAGAAACTACTACAGTCAACATAGACAAGGAGGGATTTATTTAAAGGTGTGAAAATACAAATGTTTTTGTACAGCAATAGAAACAACTGTTTACTTAAACTATTCTGTTTATCAGTTTGATATACAAATTAAGCAATGGCAAGTATAACCTAATTAGCTCAAATGCAAGGAAGCGTGTTATTTAGTAGTATCTAACCCGAAAGTATGATTGCAGTAGCATGTAATTTTTATCTAATAGAGACATCTATCTGCAGATTCATTATCTTAGACTCCTCCCCAGGTACCTTACGGGATCCGAAAATTTTCCTAGCAGTACCTCAGTGTGTCGGCAGAGGACTTCGATCGACTCCGTAGTAACGTCGTCTCCCAAATGTGACATCAACGGAGTCCTTAATCTCTCTCCCCGACACGCTGTCATTTACTTCTTTTCCACACTCAGATCCACACTGCAGTTCCTCCAGCCATTTTTGGCTTACTTGACGCCTCTCTTCGACGGAGCAGTGTGGATTTCTTCGATGCCCACAGGGTTCAAGTCTTGCGAGTCCTGTGGTCGACAAATGTCCACCACGGATCCTCGCTCGATTTGTATGTGCTGTCTGGGTGAGCACCACGACGAGTGCGACATGTCAACAGCTCCGACTGAAAGAGCGTAGTAAACGTCGCATGAAGCTTGGGGCAGCATGTATGTCACAATTTGCAAAGTCTTCTCATCATCTTCTTTCCCCTAAGCATTCTAGGGACTGACTCCGCATCCATTCTATGAGCCGTTCCCGTGGGGATCATTCACCTTCAATACCGAGAATTAAACCTCAGTGCGGGCAGTATGCTGCGGCACGTTCCGCCTTCCTCGTCTACCACTGATGCCCACTGCACTGTTGAAGTGCTGAGGCATAAGTGTACCCCGCGTCTCATCACCTATCCTATGGTCAGGGCGTCTTTGAGCCAGATGAGTTAATATTTTCAAAGCTATTTTTTCTGCTCTTGGATTGTCCCCTCCCCCTGGAGCACCTTCGGGACCAATGGAGGTGCAGGAGTTCGTGCCTGTTGTAGGAGAGTAGGGTCTGCTTTCTATGTTCACCCCCACTTTTTGCTTTTGCTTCACTGGTTTTCGACTTAGATGTGGCTGTGGGCCTGCTAATCAGACCCACAGCCCAGCTGTTCTCTCTCTAAATTCACACTATGTACTTTAGGTGCATAACCCAATTGGTAGGGATCACCTTATTGGCCCCTGTATAGTGTACCCTAGGTACCCAGGGCATAGGTGTACCCTAGGCCTACCAGGGGCTGCAGCATGTATTATGCCACCCCTGGCCTGGCCTTCCATTATGACACAACTGGCTGATCACTCAGCTGGGGCAAGGTCGTGTAATCACCCCTTGCTTAGGTGTAGTATTCCTATACCTACCTTATATATAGACACATGTGTACCTATCAGCCACTCTATGGCAGGCCTTAACAATCCTGGAGGCAGAGTGCTTGGTAACATGTGAGATGGTGCTCTAGCATGAGCTGAGCCTGTCTGCAGCTTTCGGAACCATGTCCTTATAGCTGTTCTAATATATAGCCTACCATATACTCTTAAAGTACCTTATAATCTTAAACGGTTATGGTAACTATGGTTTGGCTTTATCAAAACATGTCGTGTAAGGTGTCTAACACTTTGGAGTAATACCCCCATACCATTTCTGGCGATGAGGATATTATTCTTCCCTTCTAGAGGGAGAAGACATGTTGAAACCTACTTACCCGGTTAAAGTTAACCAGAGCCCCAGCATCACAAAATGGATGCTGCCGCCACAGACACAAGTCTGACCTCCTGCTGCTGGGAGTCCTTCCAGCGAGGGAGGCGTGGACAATAGGTTTCCTGCCTTGGGAGGTGCTAGCACCACCCCAGACAGGCCTTAGTGTATTGGGGCAGGGAGGGATGAAAGAAACTAGACACTGCCTGGGGCACACAAGGTGTCCCATGCATAGTCCTGTTCAAACCGGCGCTGGGGCACTCCAGCCCTGGCGCGAAACTGGACAAAGGAAAGGGGGTGTAACCACTCCCCTTCCTGGTCCCACCCATAGGAGGGACCTTGCAGGTAGCCCAGCCCACTAGCCCAGTATATCAGTAGGTAGCTGACCCCTGCAGAATTAGATTATCCTGAATCTGCAACTTGAACAGAAACTTTGGACCTTCGACATTCGACCTCAGGAAGAAGACTGAAGAATCTCCCTTGTGGCCAAGGAGTGACCACCCTGGGCAACCAGGCACCATCCAGCGACCGCTGCTTGCTTTGCGACTGAATCCTGCGAGGGACGACTGCAGAGACTGACCAGCGCCGAGACTTCCAGACACCTCTGAACCAGATCCACATCTCCAGCAAAGCTGAGACCCGTGGAGGCGACGAGGGACGTGGGACCGGCGGCTTGGGAAAAGTGGCTAGTAACTGACTAGCGCGACTTCTGAGGCTTCCTCGAGGCTGTGCTTGGGGAATTGAAAAGCCCCAATCCCGAGCACCATCTGCAAAGAAGACCAGCTTCCCACACTTCAAGTGTTCTGCGTGGGGCCCTTCTGCACCTGAGTTGCTCAACGTGTTGTCCGGTTGCTAGCCCGTTGGCTAGAAGCCTCTGCGACGACGAACCTTTGATTTCAACTTGCTGGTCCGGCTCCTCCAGACTGGCACCCGCTCCTCTGTGAAAGAGAAGTACCCCAGACCTTCCTGGTCTGCACCAGAAGCAAGTCCTCTATCCTGCGTGGGTTCCGCTTGCCAAGGCTTGTTGGGTCCTAGCTTGACATCGACGCCGCCGACAGCAAGAGCCTTCGTGGGACAGCTCATCTCCTGGTCCTGGTCGTCCTCGACGCCTCCTGGTACCCGTGGCTGCTGCGACAAGCTTCACCTCTTCACCTGCATCTTCACGACATCGCCTGGTTCCTTCCTGGCTCCTGTCTGGTGACCTAGACTCTGTCCTTTCTGCTTGCAGGTATCCTTCCTTCTTGATTCCATCCTTGGGATCCACCGGACACTCTTCACTGACTGCCTGTCAGCAACTTTCCTTCAGGCATCCATAGGAGTCAACGACGAAACCCGACGCAAGTTCACACCTATGCACCTGCAGCCCGTGGGCTAGGTAACTTGAGTACTCCGGTGCTCACATGGGTATTGACTATCCTAGGGTCTAGTTTCCAAGTCTCGACTTCCTAGTTACTCCAGAAGTGTCCTAAAACTGTTAATTTCTAATAACTACTAATTCTATCGACTTTTACGCATTACGCGTGAGTGTTTCCACTCTGCACCTGAATCCCGTGGGCCTCCCACTTCCTAACCTTTGGTAGTATAGTGTAGCCCCAGCGATTCCCTAGGCCTAGGCCTATCCTGTGTTCGTGACAGTGGTTCTTATACCACTTACTTAGTATATGGTTTGCGTGGCCCCCAGGGCCTAACTGTATTACTTACCTGTGTGACTTAATGTATGCTTAAATAAGTCTGTGTTGTACTTACCTTGAATCTCATAAAGAGTGCTGAGGGTATTTTGACGAATAAATACATTCTATTTTTATATATATCTGTTGTGGTGTCCTTTCATTTGGTATTCAAGGGATTACAAATGGTATATCAGCTGGCTTCACATGCCATACAGAGTTTAGCCTAAGACTGCTCTTGTCCATGCTACCACTAGGATAGCTGGTCTATAAGGTTGACTTTACAACCAATCACCATAAGGGTTGTTTGGACTGATACAGGGTGTACACTAGAATTAGTGACATCATATATCAGGCCAACTTCTCACACACATGACTCCATCGGCATGTTCGCCCTCTTCAGGTTGGCCTCTTGTGTCTGACACCTCAGAGGCCCTGGTGCACAGCCGGTTGCTGGCTTCCACGTTCGGTTCCCACTTCTGGACTGCTGACTCCGATGTCGGTGTATTAGGGGTCAGATGCTATGCCGGTGATGCCGATTGACACTCCTTCCGACATCGAGGCCTCGCCTTCTCGGAGTCGACCGGCTTCTGCTACGGCGTCAGATGCGGCACCGCTGGAGCTGACCGTCTCATACATCCTTCCTCTGGGTTTTTATTCTGAGGACCATGGATGTAGAAGTACTACAGATGGTATGGTGTGTCCTCCTCCAATTCAGGGCACGGTATCACCCCATATTCCACCTGGCTGGTTACTTAACTTGGCTGACGCCAGTGGCTTAGAATCTTCGCCAGCCTCCTGTGTTCTCCTGATTTGGCTACTGAGGCCAGTTCCACATTGGCAGACATCGTCCATCGAGTTTCGATTGACCTGGATTTACACCTTCCGTCTGTGGAATTTTCAACAGACCTCTTATTTGGTGTTTTACACCCACCCCAGTTTAATCTTCAGCCTGTACTTCCTATTTGAAAGAAACATTTAGAGATAGATTCCTTACCTTAGAATTACCCCCAGGCGACAGACTGGATCCGGAAAGTTTTCGTCAGCAGTACCCCTGCGCATCAGAAGGTGGCATCGTGCGGCTCTGCGTCCGTCTTTGGCATCGTGGTCGCCTAGATGACGTTACAGCAGCTACTTAGACACCGCCCTCGCGCGCTGAGGTCAGTTCTTTCTTTTTCCACGCCAGCAAGCGCATATCCGGAGAGAGCGGTACCCCCAGTCACTTTTTGACTGAGTTTTTCGAGGCTTTGTCTCTTCTTTTCGAGTTGTTCTACTCCTGGTGACGTAGGGATGCCCAGTTTCAGATCCTGCGGGGACTGTCATCGAATGCTGTCGGTGACGGATCCGCACCGTGTGTGTCTCAACTGCCTGGGGCGAGACCACGACCCCAAGTCGTGCCCCGACTGTCGGGCCATGGTGCCGAAGTCTTTGCGGGAGTGGTCCCGAAAGTTGCTTGAAGTCCGGCAGTCGGCTCCACGCCGCTCAAGGTCCAGGTCCTGTGGGAGGTAGGGACCGGTCGCAGAGCCATCACCATCGTTCTTCGGGATCGAAGTCTTCACACTCGGGGTCAGGTAAGGCGAAGCATCACAAGAAGTCGAAGAAGCGTCATCGCACACCGACTTCCCCTCGCCCGTCGTGGCTGAGGGTGCGGGTGGTGCCTCCCCCACGGCTCTGGTGGAGCCTTCGGTGTTGCCGTCGGCCTACCCCCCCTTCTCGGGTTCATCGGCAACTCCGACCCAGCTGCAGGAATTTCTATCCGCCATGGCCCGCCTCTTTAGGCCGTCGGGCCCCCCGCCGGCACACCTTCGGGCCCCGCAGGCCCGACTGGGGGTCCTCGCACTTCACTGTCAGCGGCTTCGGCTCTGGCCCTGGCCCCGCTGGGCCCCCAAGGATCCAGGCCTGGATACCGGTCGACGCCAGTTGACCTAGTGACACCTCCACCGACCCCACTGGCACCACTCCGACGTCGCCCATGCCCCCGGACAACGCCGTCCCCAGTTTCAGCACTGATGTGGACACGGCGCCGGAGCGGCATTGCTCGACGCCGATTCCGACGCCGATGGAGCCTTTCTACCCCTATGTCCAGTCTCCGTATTTTCGGCCTGTCCCACAGCCTTCGGAAGAAGGGGAGGACCCCTCAGACCCCTCTGAGGCCTCCCCTTCCTCCGAAGGCTGTGGGACAGGCCGAAAATACGGAGTCAGGACATAGGGGTAGAAAGGCTCCATCGGCGTCGGAATCGGCGTCGAGCAATGCCGTTCTGGCGCCGTGTCCACATCAGTGCCGATTCCGATGCCGATGGAGCCTTTCTACCCCTATGTCCAGTCTCCGTATTTTCGGCCTGTCCCACAGCCTTCCGAGGAAGGGGAGGACCCCTCAGACCCCTCTCAGTCCTCCCCTTCCTCCGAAGGCTGTGGGACAGGCCGAAAATACGGAGACTGGACATAGGGGTAGAAAGGCTCCATCGGCGTCGGAATCGGCGTCGAGCAATGCCGTTCCGGCGCCGTGTCCACATCAGTGCTGATTCCCACTGCTTCTTGATTCCAAACAAGGACAGCGGCCTGTGGCCTCTTTTAGGCCTCCGGTACATCACTTACTTCCTTCAGACAAAAAAGTTCTATAATGCTCCCGCTTTCAGTTCATCGTACTCCCTTTCGGCCTTACCAGCACCCCTCGGGTGTTCGCAGAAGTGATGGCGGTGGTCACAGCTCATCTGCGCATAACAGGGGTTTCAGTCTTCCCCTATCTCGACTACTGGCTGTTGACGGCGGGCTCGCCCCGAGCAGTCGTTTCACACCTGTAAACTACGGCCAACCTTCTGCATTTGCTGGGGTTCTCCATCCACGTGCCAAAGTCGCATCTGGCTCCCTCTCAGAAGCTCCTCATTATCGGAGCGGTTCTGGACACTGCACGATTTCGTGGTTTTCTTCCCAAATAGTGCGTTCGGGCCATTCGGCCTATGAGTTAGGTCAGTGGCAGATTCCTCTTCCTACCCTAACCGGAGCACACAGTGGTAACAGATGTGTCCCTCCGGGGATGGGGCGGCCATATGGGTGAGGTGGAGATCAGAGGCCTATGGTCTCTGGCGGAGTCCGAGCTCCATATCAATCAGTTGGAGCTTACGGCGATCCTGCTTGCACTCGAACCATTCCTTCCCTCTGTCAAGAGGACAGTAGTGCAGGGGTTCTCGGATGAAACCACCGCCATGTGGTACTGCAACCAGCGTGGCGAGGTGGGGTCGTGGACCCTATGGCAGGAGGCTCTGCACCTCTGGACGTGGCTGGACTGCCAGGGAATTCTACTGGTGGTTCAACGCTTGGCAGTTTCTGTGCACGCTGGGGCGGAGGAACTTAGCCGCCGGTGCTTCATAGATCACGAATGGCGTCTTCACTCAGAGGTGGCACAAGGCCTCTTTCAGCAATGGGGAGAACCTTGGTTAGATCTATTCGCCACCAAACAGAACGCGCACTTTCTGATGGATACATCTGCCGGTGGATTCCTCACCTTGTGAATATCCCCTGCGCCAGCATTCCACGGAACTTTTGTTTCCCAGCACTCCACGTCGACGTGGGCGACGTCATAATGCATCGGCTCCGCTCGCGACTCCGTACGACGTCTCCGGAGCCATAAGAAGCCCACGTCGGCGTGATGACGTCAGTTTCCTTTTTTCCGCGCCGTCGATGCGCAACGGTTTTTTTCCAGTGCCTTCTGGCTACTTTGTAGTTTGACCGTGTTACTGTTGAAAAATTGATATGTCTTCGACGAGGAAGTCGGGCTTTAAGCCCTGTAGGGAGTGTGGAGGTCTGATGTCTATGACTGATCCGCATCAGGACTGCTTGTGGTGCCTTTCTTCGGACCACAATATGGAAGACTGTGCCTGCTGTAGGAGAATGAATCCTAAAGCACTGAAGGAGAGGAAGACTAAACTCTTTATGAAGAAGATCGGTGAGGAGAAGAGAGGAAGAAAGAAGGAGAAGTCGAGGCGGGAGTCGTCGACTTCGAGGTCGTCGAAGTCGAAGAAGCATAATAAAAAGAGAAAGCATTCTTCTCGACGTCGGTCCTCGAAGAGCAGGAAATCGAGGTCGACTTCGTCCCGCCGGCGCCGAGGCAAGGACTTGTCTCCTTCTCCTTCTCCGAGAGGGTCTCCTTGGCCGAAGTGGGCTCCAGTGCATTCTTCGGCGCAGTCACCGGCTCCGTCGAAGGCGTCGACTCCAGTTTGAGTGGAGTCGGAGGTCTCTATGGATGAGTAAGAACAGGAAGAGCCTGCTCCGGTGCCTGATGAATCTGCGGCTCCGGTGGAAGACACTGCGGAGCCGACGCCGGAGACTCCACAAAGGCATACAGGGTCTGTTCCTTATCCGCAATTCCCGGCTCCAGGTACCGATTCATCACATTTTCTGAATGCCATGTATGGTATATTTAATAAGGCGGCCTTCCCATCCGGAGCACCAACTGGTCCCGTGGGTCCAATGGTATATACGCTAGGGGTGCAGCAGCAGTATGCTCAGGCCCCCTTTTTGCCCTTTATGCCGATGGCGCCTTCGTGGCAGTTTCCGCCGCTGATTGGGGATCCGTCGAGGCTGCGGATGGATCATCCTGGTTCGGAGCCTTCTTCGACGCCGTTGCCGGCGGCGCAACGTCCGGCGCCGCCGACTCCTGTGGCTCCGCCGACTCCGGTACCTCTGGCTCCACGTACGACGTCGACGACGCCGGCTCCCTGGATTCGATCAAGGAGGGAGGCCCAGAGGGTATTGGAGGAAGGAAGGTATAGAGCAGAGGTGGAAGAAGGTGAAGTCGACTC
Source organism: Triturus cristatus (assembly GCF_964204655.1). Taxonomy (NCBI): domain Eukaryota; kingdom Metazoa; phylum Chordata; class Amphibia; order Caudata; family Salamandridae; genus Triturus; species Triturus cristatus. The sequence continues at coordinate 730,760,624 of NC_140580.1, forward strand.
TTCTTCGGATGAGTTTGAGGGGATAGAAGAAGCAAGTGGTTTGGATACCACCCCAGAGTGGGAGCATACTTCTGCAAGATCTTCTCCTCCACAGGAATTGGCACCCTACCATGTGGTGATTAAGAAAGCCGCAGAATTGTTAGATCTGAAGCTGCCCTCTGTGGAGTACAAGTCTAACTTGCTTACGGAGGTGTTGCACTCTCCGACGTCAACTTCTGAGCCTTTGTTGCCTTTCAATGAGGCCATCTTGGAACCGGTGTTGGAGGTGTGGAGGAATCCTCTTTCTTCTCCGGCGATTTCCAGACAGGTGGCAAGAAGGTACAGGGTTGCTCCTGGGGATCCTGATTTTTTGTCTACACATCCATCTCCAGAGAGCCTGGTTGTGCAGGCTTCTTGTTCGAAACATGCTTCGGGTGCATTCCCTCAGTCTCCAGCAGATAGGGACTCCAAGAAAGTTGATCAGGCGGCTAAAAAGTCCTTCTCTTCAGGAAGTATGGCACTGAAGTCATCTAATGCCACATGTCTGCTGGGGCGTTATGTACATGCTTTGATGGACTCTATTAAATCTTTAGCCCCTAAATTGCCTGAGGGTGATAAGTCGTCCTTCTTGGAGGTAGTTGCGGACACTCAGGCAGCTGCCAGGCAGGTGATCCAGTCAGTGCTGGATACGGCGGACTCGGTGGCAAGAATTATGGGGTCATCTATAGCCGCGAGGAGACAGGCGTGGCTCCATTCCTCTGGATTCTCGGCGGATGTTCAGGCCACATTGGTGGATCTGCCATTTGATGGACAGAAGCTGTTTGGGGAGAAGGCAGACTCTGCCCTTCAACGATTTAAGGACAGCAGATTGACGGCAAAGTCCTTGGGTCTACAGGCACCTTCTAGGGGTTCAGCTTTTCGGAAGTTTAGGGGTTTCGGAAGATCATCCTTTCGCTCCTTCCGACGGCCTCAGCAGCAGCAGCAGCAACAACAGAATCCCCTCTATAGGTCCTATAGAGGGAAGCAGAGGGGTCGGAGAGGTTCTGGTCGCAACCCCTCTTCTTCGTCCTCCTCCTCTGCTCCCAATGAGGCTTCAGGGAAGCAGCCCTAGATCCCCCATCCCGGATCATGTAAGTCCTGTGGGGGGTCGGTGTAGGAAGGTGGATATCTGACTATGGTTACCCCCAACTTTTTGCCGAGTGTCTAGCTGGTTTTTCGACTTAGTTGGCCTGAGATCCTGCCATTCAGGGTCTCAGGCTGTCTGCTCTCTCTGTAAAATGGACTCCATGTACCCTAGGTACATAACCAATTGGTAAGGATCACCTTATTGGACCCTGTACAGTGTACCCTAGGTACCCAGGGCATAGGTGTACCCTAGGCCTCCCAGGGGCTGCAGCATGTATTATGCCACCCCTGGTCTGGCCTTCCAATCAGACACAACTGGCTGATCACTCAGCTGGGGCAAGGTCGTGTAATCACCCCTTGCTTAGGTGTAGTATTCCTATACTTACCTTATATATAGACACATGTGTACCTATCAGTCACTCCTATGGCAGGCCTTAACAATCCTGGAGGCAGAGTGCTTGGTAACATGTGAGATGGTGCTCTAGCATGAGCTGAGCCTGTCTGCAGCTTTCGGAACCATGTCCTTATAGCTGTTCTATGATATAGCCTACCATATACTCTTAAAGTGCCTTATAATCTTAAACGGTTATGGTAACTATGGTTGGGCTGTATCAAAACATGTCGTGTAAGGTGTCTAACACTTTGGAATAATACCCCCATACCATTTCTGGTGATGAGGATATTATTCCCCCCTTCTAGAGGGAGAGACATGTTAAAATCATACTTTGCTGTTTATCTCTAACCAAAGCCTCAGCATCACAAAATGGATGCTGCTGCCACAGACACAAGTCTGACCTCCTGCTGCTGGGAGTGATCCCAGCCAGGGAGGCCTGGACAATAGGTTTCCTGCTTGGGGAGGTGCTAGCACCTCCCCAGACAGCCTTTAGTGTATTGGGGCAGGGTGGGCTGAAAGGAATGAGACATGCCTGGGGCACACAAGGTGTTCCTTGCATAGTCCAGTTCAAACCGGCGCTGGGGCACTCCAGCCCCAGCTCTGGCGCGAAACTGGACAAAGGGAAGTGGGTGTAACCACCCCCTCCCAGGTCCCACCCATAAGGCGTGACCTAGCAGGTATCCCAGCCCCCCAGATTAGTATAAGAGTGGGAGTTGGGCCTCAAGACTTTAGATTATCCTGAACCTGCAAAACTGAACAGAAACTCTGGACCTTCGACATTCGACGAAAGAAGAAGACTGAAGAATCTCCCTTGTAGCCAAGGAGTGGCTACCCTGTGCAAACAGGCACCATCAAGTGACTACCCTTTGCTTTGTGAAACGTTCGACGAGGAACCGACTGCAGAGCCCGACCAGAGCCTTGATTTCCAGACTTCTCCGACCCTCATCCACATCTGCAGCAGAGCTGAGATCCGTGGAGGCGACGAGCGACGTGGGACCGGCTACCTGGGAAAAGTGGCTAGTAACTTACAGCGCAGCTTCTGAGGTACCCTCGAAGTTGTGCACCGGGGATTGAGAAGCCCCAACCCCAAGCACCATCTGCACCGAAGACCAGCCCCCCACACTCCACGAGTCCTGCGTGGGGCCCTTCAGCATTTTCCTGCTTGCCGCGTCTGTCCGGTTGCTTGCCCGCTGGCTAGTGGCCTTTGTGACGACGCTCCCTAAAATCTTCTGCGCTGGTTTGGCTCCTCCAGACTGGCTCCCGCTTCTCTGCAAAGAAGAAGCACCCCAGACCTTCCTGGTCTGCACCAGAAGCAAGTCCCTTGTTCTTCGTGGGTTCCGCTTGCCAAGGCTTGGTGAGTCCTAGTCCAACTTCGACGCCGCCGACAGCAAGAGCCTTCGTGGGACAGCTCGCCTCCTGGTCCTGGTCGTCCTCGACGCTTCCTGGTCCTCCTGGCTCCAGCGACAAGCTTCACCTTCCCCTGCAACTCTTCACGACATCGCCTGGTTCCTTCCTGGTTCCACGTGGTCACTGGCTAGTGACCTTGACTCTGTCCCCTCTGCTTGCAGGTTTCTTCTCTTCTTGATCCCAGGCTTGGGATCCACCGGACACTCTCCCCTGACTGCCTGTCAGCATCTTTCTTCAGGCATCCATAGGAGTCGACGACGAAAACGACGCATCTTCACCCCTATGCACCCGCAGCCTGTGGGCTAGGTAACTTGGGTACTCCGGTGCTCATCAGGATAGTGACTATCCTAGTGTCTAGTTTTCAAGTCTCAACTTCCTAGCTACTCCGGAAGTGTCCTAAATCTATCTATTTCTAAACTGTAACATTGCTATTGACTTTTACGCATTACGCGTGAGTGTTTCCACTCTGCACACGAATCCCGTGGGCCTCCCACTCCCTAACTAACGCTAGTGTAGTGTAGCCCCAGCGATTCCCTAGGCCTAGGCCTATTCTATTTCCGTGACAGTGGTTCTTATACCACTTATTTAGTATATGGTTTGCGTGGCCCCTAGGGCCTAACTGTATTACTTACCTGTGTGACTTACTGTATGCATTAATAAGACTGTGTTGTACTTACCTCTAAACTCATAAAGAGTGCTGAGGGTTTGCTTAGAATAAATACACTTTATTTTATATATATATCTGTTGTGGTGTCCTTTCATTTGGTATTCAAGGGATTATATATGGTATCACAGCTGGCTTCACATGCCATTCAGAGTTTAGCCTAAGACTGCTCTTGTCCATGCTACCACTAGGATAGCTGGTCTATAAGGTTGACTTTACAACCAATCACCATAAGGGTATTTGGACTGATATAAGGTGTACACTATAACTAGTGACATCATACATCAGGCCAACTTCTCACATTGGTGAGCAGCGGTTGGGATCTGAGCTTGCTGTTGTAATACCATTGTAATCTTGAGATACTAAATTGAAAGATCACACAGATATTGTCTAGGTACATATAACATAGATTATTATACTTAAGTCCTACTGGACTTTGTAGTTGTAGGTTGAAGGGAATAACACACCCTGACTACAACTACTAGAAAGGTTTAGTAGATACAACTAGTGTAGGTAGGTGCACACACCACACCCTCACTAGATCATGCCTCTGGGAGGAGATCAAGTAGATGCTCTCTCAGGAGGGGCAGGTCTGCAGAAGACCCCCTCTAGGTATGATACCTTAACATTCCAGGAGATGAGACAATTGTGTACCTCCAGAGGAATAAAACAGGGTGCAAACCCTACCCTCCTTCAGTTAAGACAACTCCTAGAGGAGTATGATGCTCAGAGGGCATCACAGAAAGGTGCCCTAGGCGCAGAGGAGGGTCTACCCACCACAGAGGAGTCAGATGGGCCTTCAGATGGGGAGGTAGACAGCCAGAGCCAAGTAAGGAGACTTAGCCAGGCTAACTTAAGTTTACATGGGAGTTTGCATGGGGTCCCCCCATACAGACCCACAAGTAGACATTCACAGAGAAACAGGAAGGACAGATCCCCTTCAGGGGAATCCATCCACTCCCATGTCTCTAGCATCTCTAATGCTTCCTCTCACAGGGGAATGACTTCACCTGAGAGAAAGGAGCATAAAGCCAGAATGAGGGAAGCTAATCTGAGGATTCAGAGGGAAGAAATTGCCCTTGCCAAAGAGAAGCTTGCTCTGGCCAGAGAGCAAAAATTGTGTGGGTCAGAACCCACTGGTGGCAGCAACATCCCTAGAGATAGGGATAGGTCTTATGACCATAGAAACCTAAGCAAGATAGTCCCCCCATACCAGAATGGGGATGACATCCACAAATGGATGACTGCTTTGGAGAGGGCCTGCAAAGTACAGCAGGTACCCCAAAGTCAGTGGGCAGCTATCTTGTGGCTCTCCTTTTCTGACAAAGGTAGAGACAAGCTCCTCACAGTCAGTGATGAGGATGCAAACAATTACAAAGTCCTGAAGAGTGCTCTGATAGATGGGTTTGGCTTAACCACTGAGCAATATAGGTTGTTGTTCAGAGACACCCAGAAGACACAGACACAGGACTGGTCTGATTTTGTGGATTGTGCCACTAAGGCTTTGGAAGGTTGGTTAACTGGCAGCAAGGTGCAGGACTACACAGGATTGTACAACTTGATTATGAGGGAGCAGATCCTTAGTAATTGTCAGAACCAGCTTCTCCATCAACACCTGGTAGACTCAGATTTGACCTCTCCCCAAGAATTGGGAAAGAGGGCAGATAAATGGGTCAGGACCAGGATTAGGCCTAAAAATCAGGGTGGTGACCAAAAGAAAGATACCACCAAACCTCAAGAGAAGGGTGGGGATAAAGCAAAAGAGAAATCTTCCTCAAGGCCCCAAAACTCCACACAGGGTGGTGGGTCCCAAGCTCCCTCCTCTACCACAGTTAAAAAGCCTTACTGCCATGTGTGTAAAACACCTGGGCATTGGAAAACTGACAGCAGTTGTCCACAGGCTAAAAACAAAACTGTTCCTCCAACTACTCCTGTCACACCACCTATTACTGTCAGCAGTAATCCCCCAGGTGGTGGGAGTGCCCCCAAAAATTTGGTTGGGTTTTCTTGGGGAACACAGGGGGATCCTGGCTTAGCCAATTCCCCTACAGCAGCTACTCTTGTCTGTGATGGTGGCATGGGGTTTGCCAACTTCACTGCCTGTCCCAACACTTTGGGTAGGTACAGACAGGAACCCTACATCAATGGTAGAAAAGCTGAGGCCTACAGAGACACTGGAGCTAGCATCACTATGGTGGCCCATAGGCTAGTTCCCTCTGAGCAGCTTTTGCCTGGTTTCTCATACCAGGTAACTAACATTGATGGCAAGCAGAACAGTCATCCCATGGCAGAGGTATGTCTCAGCTGGGGAGGTGTCACTGGCCCTAAAAGGGTGGCAGTGTCTCCAACCTTGCCTGTGGACTGCTTACTGGGGAATGACTTAGAACTCTCAGCTTGGGCTGGAGTTGAACAAGACACCCATTCTAAAATGGTAGGCCTTTCCAAAAAGGGTAGTGGGGTTGTGCCAGTCACAACCCCTGTCCAAGTAGCTTTCCTCCCTGAAAAGGTTGGAAGGGCAGTGGTAGCCACAGCCCAGGCACAGACAGACTCCCCTGTAGCAATTGGCAGAGCTGTGACAGTCACAGCTCAAACACAAACTGAGTGCCTTCCTGAAAAGGTTGGCAAGGCTGTAATGGTCTCAGCCCATACTCAGACTGATATAGGTGTAGTGAAGCCTGAAACTATGGATCACTCCACACAAACAGAGAGTAGTGGGGAGGAAGAAAAGTCTCCCTCTCCCCAGACATTAGGAAAAGGTCAGCCTCCTCAGGGATCTGACCTCACCCCTTGTGAAGGAACTGCCCCAGAGGTAGCCAGGCCTGGCCTGGCAGAGCCTCTGATGTCAGTGGCCCCTTCCAAGGTGGGACCCAGTCTGGTGCAGGTAGCCTGCCTCTCTCTACCCTGCCTCAGTCAGCCCAGGGCTGCAGAGGTCAGGGAGGCCAGTGGACCCCAAGAGGGCCCCTGTCCACAAGAACCCCCCCTTCAAAAGAATGAGGATTGCCTGGTTAGTTGCCCTAGCCAGGTGATGGGTAAAAACATTCCTGAGGGATCCCCTTCACAGGTAGTTAGGGACCTCCCCCAGAGGGATTCTGTTGGGCACAGGCAAACATGGGACCTTAGGGCCCCAAACCTGACCTGTCCCTCCAGTAAGCCCACAAAAGGGACCCAGCCTCCAGCTTTAGGTAGCCAGAGGCTGACCCTGAGAGCACAGTGCAACTCAGTTAGAGAAAGAAAGGCATCCATGGTGGAGGATGATTGGAGGAAGCTGAGGCCTCACTTTGGGGACACTCACTTCAGTACTCCATCTCAACACCAGCCTTTTACTTTGCAAAGACACACCAAAGGTAGAGATTCCCTATGGTGGAGACCCTATGATATCTTTAGGATGAGGGATTGCTTAGTGGACCATGAGACAGGGGGTAACCATGCCAGTGCTGGTTCTTCCTTATATGGCCACTCAGGCAATAGAGGCTTACCTTGTCAAGGCCAGCCTTATCTCCTTTCGTTTGGGGGGGGGTTGTGTAGGAAGGTGGATATCTGACTATGGTTACCCCCAACTTTTTGCCGAGTGTCTAGCTGGTTTTTCGACTTAGTTGGCCTGAGATCCTGCCATTCAGGGTCTCAGGCTGTCTGCTCTCTCTGTAAAATGGACTCCATGTACCCTAGGTACATAACCAATTGGTAAGGATCACCTTATTGGACCCTGTACAGTGTACCCTAGGTACCCAGGGCATAGGTGTACCCTAGGCCTCCCAGGGGCTGCAGCATGTATTATGCCACCCCTGGTCTGGCCTTCCAATCAGACACAACTGGCTGATCACTCAGCTGGGGCAAGGTCGTGTAATCACCCCTTGCTTAGGTGTAGTATTCCTATACTTACCTTATATATAGACACATGTGTACCTATCAGTCACTCCTATGGCAGGCCTTAACAATCCTGGAGGCAGAGTGCTTGGTAACATGTGAGATGGTGCTCTAGCATGAGCTGAGCCTGTCTGCAGCTTTCGGAACCATGTCCTTATAGCTGTTCTATGATATAGCCTACCATATACTCTTAAAGTGCCTTATAATCTTAAACGGTTATGGTAACTATGGTTGGGCTGTATCAAAACATGTCGTGTAAGGTGTCTAACACTTTGGAATAATACCCCCATACCATTTCTGGTGATGAGGATATTATTCCCCCCTTCTAGAGGGAGAGACATGTTAAAATCATACTTTGCTGTTTATCTCTAACCAAAGCCTCAGCATCACAAAATGGATGCTGCTGCCACAGACACAAGTCTGACCTCCTGCTGCTGGGAGTGATCCCAGCCAGGGAGGCCTGGACAATAGGTTTCCTGCTTGGGGAGGTGCTAGCACCTCCCCAGACAGCCTTTAGTGTATTGGGGCAGGGTGGGCTGAAAGGAATGAGACATGCCTGGGGCACACAAGGTGTTCCTTGCATAGTCCAGTTCAAACCGGCGCTGGGGCACTCCAGCCCCAGCTCTGGCGCGAAACTGGACAAAGGGAAGTGGGTGTAACCACCCCCTCCCAGGTCCCACCCATAAGGCGTGACCTAGCAGGTATCCCAGCCCCCCAGATTAGTATAAGAGTGGGAGTTGGGCCTCAAGACTTTAGATTATCCTGAACCTGCAAAACTGAACAGAAACTCTGGACCTTCGACATTCGACGAAAGAAGAAGACTGAAGAATCTCCCTTGTAGCCAAGGAGTGGCTACCCTGTGCAAACAGGCACCATCAAGTGACTACCCTTTGCTTTGTGAAACGTTCGACGAGGAACCGACTGCAGAGCCCGACCAGAGCCTTGATTTCCAGACTTCTCCGACCCTCATCCACATCTGCAGCAGAGCTGAGATCCGTGGAGGCGACGAGCGACGTGGGACCGGCTACCTGGGAAAAGTGGCTAGTAACTTACAGCGCAGCTTCTGAGGTACCCTCGAAGTTGTGCACCGGGGATTGAGAAGCCCCAACCCCAAGCACCATCTGCACCGAAGACCAGCCCCCCACACTCCACGAGTCCTGCGTGGGGCCCTTCAGCATTTTCCTGCTTGCCGCGTCTGTCCGGTTGCTTGCCCGCTGGCTAGTGGCCTTTGTGACGACGCTCCCTAAAATCTTCTGCGCTGGTTTGGCTCCTCCAGACTGGCTCCCGCTTCTCTGCAAAGAAGAAGCACCCCAGACCTTCCTGGTCTGCACCAGAAGCAAGTCCCTTGTTCTTCGTGGGTTCCGCTTGCCAAGGCTTGGTGAGTCCTAGTCCAACTTCGACGCCGCCGACAGCAAGAGCCTTCGTGGGACAGCTCGCCTCCTGGTCCTGGTCGTCCTCGACGCTTCCTGGTCCTCCTGGCTCCAGCGACAAGCTTCACCTTCCCCTGCAACTCTTCACGACATCGCCTGGTTCCTTCCTGGTTCCACGTGGTCACTGGCTAGTGACCTTGACTCTGTCCCCTCTGCTTGCAGGTTTCTTCTCTTCTTGATCCCAGGCTTGGGATCCACCGGACACTCTCCCCTGACTGCCTGTCAGCATCTTTCTTCAGGCATCCATAGGAGTCGACGACGAAAACGACGCATCTTCACCCCTATGCACCCGCAGCCTGTGGGCTAGGTAACTTGGGTACTCCGGTGCTCATCAGGATAGTGACTATCCTAGTGTCTAGTTTTCAAGTCTCAACTTCCTAGCTACTCCGGAAGTGTCCTAAATCTATCTATTTCTAAACTGTAACATTGCTATTGACTTTTACGCATTACGCGTGAGTGTTTCCACTCTGCACACGAATCCCGTGGGCCTCCCACTCCCTAACTAACGCTAGTGTAGTGTAGCCCCAGCGATTCCCTAGGCCTAGGCCTATTCTATTTCCGTGACAGTGGTTCTTATACCACTTATTTAGTATATGGTTTGCGTGGCCCCTAGGGCCTAACTGTATTACTTACCTGTGTGACTTACTGTATGCATTAATAAGACTGTGTTGTACTTACCTCTAAACTCATAAAGAGTGCTGAGGGTTTGCTTAGAATAAATACACTTTATTTTATATATATATCTGTTGTGGTGTCCTTTCATTTGGTATTCAAGGGATTATATATGGTATCACAGCTGGCTTCACATGCCATTCAGAGTTTAGCCTAAGACTGCTCTTGTCCATGCTACCACTAGGATAGCTGGTCTATAAGGTTGACTTTACAACCAATCACCATAAGGGTATTTGGACTGATATAAGGTGTACACTATAACTAGTGACATCATACATCAGGCCAACTTCTCACAGTCGGGTGTCCTACTTTCTACGGGGTTGGAAATCTATTACAACAGACCTTTGGGTTTTGAACCTCGTAGAGACTGGGTACGCCCTTCCCTTTCCGGAGTTTCCTCCCCCTTACCCTCCTTGCCAAGGTTATTGCTCGGAAGATCATCTGCTTTTCCTGCAGAAAGAGGTTCTAGCCTTGCTTCAGAAGGGTGCAATAGAGGTGGTTCCGGAGCAGGAAAGGGGTCAGGGGTGCTACTCCCGGTATTTTCTGATTCCCAAAAAGGACGGCAGGTTGCGTCCGATTCTGGACCTCAGAATCTTGAACTTTTACCTGAAACAGGAGAAATTCAAGATGCTGACCCTTGCGCAGGTTCTTCAAGCGTTGCAGCAAGGAGACTGGATGGTGTCGCTCTACTTGCAGGATGCATACTTTCATGTCCCAATCCTGAAGTCGCACAGGAAGTATCTTTGTTTTAGGGTTGGGTCGCAACATTACCAGTTTGCGGTCCTTCCGTTTGGTCTTACTACCGCACCTCGAGTCTTCACAAAGGTGATGGCAGTGGTGGCTGCTCATCTCAGGAGGTCGGGGATTCCGGTTTTCCCCTACCTGGACGACTGGCTTCTGAAGGCAGAGTCCCCAGAGATGGTGCAACATCATCTGCAGGTAACATCTCAGCTGTTATTCGACTTGGGTTTCTTGATCAATGTGCCCAAATCTCACCTGGTGCCCTCTCAACGCAGCCTGTTCATAGGGGCGGTACGTGGCACTACTGTGTGTCAGGCATTCCCTCCTCCTCAAAGGATTCTCGACATTCAGGAAATGGTCCCTTTATTCCACAATGGAGCGGTTGTTCCGGTTCTGAAGGTCCTTCGCCTGCTCGGTCTGTTCGCCTTCTGCATTCTGTTGGTCAACCATGCATGCTGGCACATGAGGGCGCTCCAGTGGTGCCTCCGCAGGCAATGGTATCAGCACAATGGAGATCTCAGGGAGTCGATCAGGATCTCCGGAGAAGCTGCAGCGGATCTAGCTTGGTGGAGCGTGGAGGGCAATCTGTCCCAAGGAAAGCCCTTTCATCTGACTCCGTCGGTGGCCACAGTGATTACGGATGCATCCACTCTAGGGTGGGGTGCTCATCTGGGGGATCTGGAGATCAAGGGTCTTTGGTCTCCAGAGGAGAGGTTGCTTCACATCAACCTTCTGGAATTCCGGGCGATTCGTTTGGCACTCAAGGCCTTCCTCCCTTCCCTTCGCGGTTAGTCTGTTCAAGTCCTGACGGACAACACTACCGCGATGTGGTATGTCAACAAGCAGGGAGGAGTGGGGTCGCGTTGTCTCTGCAGAGAGGCTCTGCGTCTCTGGTCCTGGGCTCAGGACCATCAGATTTGTCTGGTGGCAAATCATCTGGCCGGGGTGCTGAACGTGCGTGCGGACAGTCTCAGTCGGCAGTTCTCCGCCGACCACGAGTGGAGGCTCCATCCGGAGGTAGTTTGTCACGTCTTTCGGACGTGGGGGACCCCTCGGGTGGACCTGTTTGCCACCCACGAGAACGCGCACTGCCCGTCGTTTTGCAGTCTCCAGTTTCCGATGCAGGGGGCGTTGGAGGACGCGTTTCAGTTGAGTTGGGGTTCACGACTCCTTTACGCGTTTCCTCCCGTACCCTTGATTCCTCGGGTTCTGAGGAAGATTCGCCAAGACCGGGCCCAAGTCATTTTGGTCGCCCCGGACTGGCCAAGAAGGGTGTGGTATACAGATCTTCTCCATCTCTCCTCGTGCCCTCCGCTCCGTCTCCCTCTGAGGGCAGACCTCCTCTCGCAGTCGGAGGGGCAGGTTCTACACCCCCACCTCCAGAGCTTACACCTTCATGCCTGGAGATTGAACGGGGCAACCTGAGTTCTTTCTCTCTCCCACCTGATGTGGTGGACATTATTTTATCGGCCAGGCGACACTCCACCAAGTCGGTTTACTCCTACAGGTGGTCCAAGTTTGTTAAATGGTGTGGGGAGAGATCCATTGACTCTTTAAAAGCACATCTTTCTGAGGTGCTCCAGTTTGCCCTTTCCTTGGCTCAGCAGGGCTGTGCTGTGGCCGCGGTCAAGGGCTATCTTTCAGCCTTATCGGCTTTTCTATGTCTACCTGATCAACCGACATTATTTAAATCTCCGGTTGTACTGCGGTTTAACAAGGGCCTTATGAACATGTTTCCTCCTACTCCTTTTGTAATGCCTCAGTGGGACCTTAATCTTGTTTTAACCTTTCTAATGGGGTCCCCATTTGAGCCTCTACATAGCTGTCCTTTGAGGCTGTTGTCCTTTAAGGTGGTCTTTCTTGTAGCCATAACCTCGGCAAGGAGGGTGAGTGAGCTCCAAGCTCTTAGTTCTAAACCCCCTTTTCTTACATTACATGCTGAAAGGCTGGTACTCAGGACCAGGGCTGGTTTCCTGCCAAAAGTTGTTACTCCGTACCATTTGGGGCAGTCTGTTACTCTCCCTGTTTTTTATCCTCCTCCACATCCTTCCAAAGAGGAGGAAAGACTCCATCGCCTGGACCCGAAGAGGGCTGTGAGTTTCTGTCTGGACAGAACTAGAGATTTTCGTCTGGATGATCAACTCTTCGTTGGCTATGTTGGTCATTCCAAGGGTAAAGCGGTGCACAAGCGCACGCTATCGAGATGGATCATCCTTACCATCAAGATCTGCTACGCCCTGGCTGGTAAGACTCCTCCTGAGGGCATTAGAGCTCATTCGACTAGGGCTAAGTCATCTACATCTGCTTTGGCCCGGGGTGTTCCTGTGGCAGATATTTGTAAGGCCGCGACTTGGGCCTCCCTCCATACTTTCGCGAAGCATTATTGCTTGGACTCAGAGATGAGGAGGGAGGGCCACTTTGCGCGCTCTGTGTTGCAAGACTTTCTGGTATAGGAAGGTGGACACCCTCCTCCGGGAGTGGGGACTGCTGTGGGAATCTATTCACAAGGTGAGGAATCCACCGGCAGATGTATCCATCAGAAGAACAAGTTACTTACCTTCGGTAGCGCTTTTTCTAGTGGATACAGTATCTGCCTGTGGATTCCTCACTGGCCCACCCGCCTCCCCGTTGTCCACCTTTGTATACCACGAAGTAGGTCTTGTTTGAAATGTTTGTATACTTTCTTGTACATTTGTAGGAAATGCTTGTTTATTTAGCATTCCTTTTCTTTGTATGCTATGTATATGTGTTGGTATACTGTATACTGTGTATACTTGGAGTTGTCGTTGGTTCGCCTCGAAGGCTCGGAAAAAATGGGTGGAACTGACGTCATCACGCCGACATGGGCTTCTTATGGCTCCGGTGACGTCCTACGGAGTCGCGAGCGGAGCCGATGCATTATGACGTCGCCCACGTCGACGTGGAGTGCTGGAAAAGAAAAGTTCCGTGGAATGCTGGCGCAGGGGATATTCACAAGGTGAGGAATCCACAGGCAGATACTGTATCCACCAGAAAAAGCGTTACCGAAGGTAAGTAACTTCTTCGTCAGCAGTTCTGCGCGTTGTAGTTTCCAAGGCGGTGTGAGAAGTTGGCCTGATGTATGATGTCACTAGTTATAGTGTACACCTTATATCAGTCCAAATACCCTTATGGTGATTGGTTGTAAAGTCAACCTTATAGACCAGCTATCCTAGTGGTAGCATGGACAAGAGCAGTCTTAGGCTAAACTCTGAATGGCATGTGAAGCCAGCTGTGATACCATATATAATCCCTTGAATACCAAATGAAAGGACACCACAACAGATATATATATAAAATAAAGTGTATTTATTCTAAGCAAACCCTCAGCACTCTTTATGAGTTTAGAGGTAAGTACAACACAGTCTTATTAATGCATACAGTAAGTCACACAGGTAAGTAATACAGTTAGGCCCTAGGGGCCACGCAAACCATATACTAAAGAAGTGGTATAAGAACCACTGTCACGGAAATAGATTAGGCCTAGGCCTAGGGAATCGCTGGGGCTACACTACACTAGCGTTAGTTAGGAAGTGGGAGGCCCACGGGATTCGTGTGCAGAGTGGAAACACTCACGCGTAATGCGTAAAAGTCAATAGCAATGTTACAGTTTAGAAATAGATAGATTTAGGACACTTCCGGAGTAGCTAGGAAGTTGAGACTTGAAAACTAGACACTAGGATAGTCACTATCCTGATGAGCACCGGAGTACCCAAGTTACCTAGCCCACAGGCTGCGGGTGCATAGGGGTGAAGATGCGTCGTTTTCGTCGTCGACTCCTATGGATGCCTGAAGAAAGATGCTGACAGGCAGTCAGGAGAGAGTGTCCGGTGGATCCCAAGCCTGGGATCCAGGAGAGAAGAAACCTGCAAGCAGAGGGGACAGAGTCAAGGTCACTAGCCAGTGACCACGTGGAACCAGGAAGGAACCAGGCGATGTCGTGAAGAGTTGCAGGGGAAGGTGAAGCTTGTCGCTGCAGCCAGGAGCACCAGGAAGCGTCGAGGACGACCAGGACCAGGAGGCGAGCTGTCCCACGAAGGCTCTTGCTGTCGGCGGCGTCGAAGTTGGACTAGGACTCACCAAGCCTTGGCAAGCGGAACCCACGAAGAACAAGGGACTTGCTTCTGGTGCAGACCAGGAAGGTCTGGGGTGCTTCTTCTTTGCAGAGAAGCGGGAGCCAGTCTGGAGGAGCCAAACCAGCGCAGAAGATTTCAGGGAGCGTCGTCACAGAGGCCACTAGCCAGCGGGCAAGCAACCGGACAGACGCGGCAAGCAGGAAAATGCTGAAGGGCCCCACGCAGGACTCGTGGAGTGTGGGGGGCTGGTCTTCGGTGCAGATGGTGCTTGGGGTTGGGGCTTCTCAATCCCCGGTGCACAACTTCGAGGGTACCTCAGAAGCTGCGCTGTAAGTTACTAGCCACTTTTCCCAGGTAGCCGGTCCCACGTCGCTCGTCGCCTCCACGGATCTCAGCTCTGCTGCAGATGTGGATGAGGGTCGGAGAAGTCTGGAAATCAAGGCTCTGGTCGGGCTCTGCAGTCGGTTCCTCGTCGAACGTTTCACAAAGCAAAGGGTAGTCACTTGATGGTGCCTGTTTGCACAGGGTAGCCACTCCTTGGCTACAAGGGAGATTCTTCAGTCTTCTTCTTTCGTCGAATGTCGAAGGTCCAGAGTTTCTGTTCAGTTTTGCAGGTTCAGGATAATCTAAAGTCTTGAGGCCCAACTCCCACTCTTATACTAATCTGGGGGGCTGGGATACCTGCTAGGTCACGCCTTATGGGTGGGACCTGGGAGGGGGTGGTTACACCCACTTCCCTTTGTCCAGTTTCGCGCCAGAGCTGGGGCTGGAGTGCCCCAGCGCCGGTTTGAACTGGACTATGCAAGGAACACCTTGTGTGCCCCAGGCATGTCTCATTCCTTTCAGCCCACCCTGCCCCAATACACTAAAGGCTGTCTGGGGAGGTTCTAGCACCTCCCCAAGCAGGAAACCTATTGTCCAGGCCTCCCTGGCTGGGATCACTCCCAGCAGCAGGAGGTCAGACTTGTGTCGTGGCAGCAGCATCCATTTTGTGATGCTGAGGCTTTGGTCAGAGGCTAACAGTTGAAGTATGATTTTAACATGTCTTTCCCTCTAGAAGGGGGGAATAATATTCTCATGTCCAGAAATGGCATGGGGGTATTATTCCCGAGTGTTAGACACCTTACACGACATGCTTTGATAAAGCCAAACCATAGTTACCATAACCGTCTAAGGTTATAAGGCACTTTAAGAGTATATGGTAGGCTATATCATAGAACAGCTATAAGGACATGGTTCCGAAAGCTGCAGACAGGCTCAGCTCATGCTAGAGCACCATCTCACATGTTACCAAGCACTCTGCCTCCAGGATTGTCAAGGCCTGCCATAGGAGTGACTGATAGGTACACATGTGTCTATATGTAAGTTAGGCATAGGAATACTACACCTAAGCAAGGGGTGATTACACGACCTTGCCCCAGCTGAGTGATCAGCCAGTTGTGTCAAAATGGAAGGCCAGGCCAGGGGTGGCACAATACATGCTGCAGCCCCTGGTAGGCCTAGGGTACACCTATGCCCTGGGTACCTAGGGTACACTGTACAGGGGCCAATAAGGTGATCCTATCCAAATGGGTTATGCACCTAAAGTACATAGTATTAATTTAGAGAGAGAACAGCAGGGCTGTGGGTCTGATTAGCAGGCCCACAGCCACATCTAAGTCGAAAACCAGTAAAGCAAAAGCAAAAAGTGGGGGTGAACATAGAAAGCAGACCCTACTCTCCTACACAACCCCCCCCTAAACTTAGGGACATTAAACTAACCTTGACCAGTTGAGTCTTCATGTTCTAAGTGGAAATATCTGGAGAGTCCATCTGCATTGGCATGGTCAGTCCCAGGTCTATGTTCCACTGTGAAGTCCATCCCCTGTAGGGAAATGGACCACCTAAGAAGTTTGGGATTTTCACCCTTCATCTGATTTAGCCACAAGAGGGGCTTATGGTCTGTCTGAATCTTGAAGTGAGTGCCAAACAAGTATGGCCTCAGCTTCTTCAGGGCCCAAACCACAGCAAAGGCCTCCCTCTCAATAGCTGACCAACGTTTCTCTCTAGGGGTCAGCCTTCTACTTATAAAAGCAATGGGCTGGTCTTGACCATCTACATTCAGTTGTGAAAGAACAGCTCCCACACCTAACTCAGAAGCATCTGTCTGGACAATGAACTCTTTGGAGTAGTCTGGACTTTTCAGAATAGGTGCACTGCACATGGCCTGCTTCAGGTCATCAAATGCTTTTTGACAGCTTGCTGTCCACTGAACTTTCTTTGGCATCTTCTTGGAGGTCAAGTCATTAAGTGGTGTCACTATGGACCCATAGTTCTTAACAAACTTTCTGTAGTACCCAGACAGGCCCAAGAAAGCTCTGACCTGAGTCTGGGTAGTTGGAGGAGCCCAGTCCTTTATGGTCTGGATCTTGCTCTCCAGTGGTTGAACCTGACCCCCACCAACTAGGTGGCCCAGGTATACAACCTTGCTCTGCCCTATCTGGCACTTAGTGGCCTTGATAGTGAGGCCTGCCTTTTGCAGGGCCTCTAAAACATTCCTCAGGTGGACCAGGTGATCCTCCCAGGTGGAGCTAAAGACAGCAATATCATCAAGATAAGCTGCACAATAATCATCCAACCCAGTAAGGACTTGATTCACCAGCCTTTGGAAAGTGGCAGGTGCATTCTTCAAACCAAAGGGCATTACCACAAATTGATAATGTCCTCCTGGGGTCGAGAAAGCAGTTTTGGCCTTTGCACTCTCAGCTAGTCTGATTTGCCAGTAGCCTGCTGTTAGGTCAAATGTGCTCAAAAACTTAGCAGCTGCCAGTCTGTCAATGAGCTCATCTGCCCTAGGTATTGGGTGGGCATCTGTCCTAGTGACAGCATTGAGACCTCTGTAATCCACGCAAAACCTCATCTCTCTCTTACCATCTTGGGTGTGAGGTTTTGGCACAAGGACTACAGGACTAGCCCAAGGGCTCTCTGAAGGTTCAATGACTCCCAGCTCCAACATCTTTTGTACCTCAACTTTTATGCAGTCCCTGACATGGTCAGGTTGCCTGTAGATTTTACTCTTCACAGGCAGACTGTCACCAGTGTCCACCTCATGGGTGCACCAGTTTGTCTGACTTGGGGTCAGAGAGAACATATGTCTGTAGGCCTGCAGAACTTGTCTGCAGTCCTGTTGCTGATGGACAGTGAGGCTGTCAGAAAAGACCACACCATCAACTGAGCCATCATCAGGGTTCTGAGTCAACAGGTCTGGGAGAGGGTCACTCTCTTCCTCCTGCCCCTCATCTGTAGCCATGAGTAGCCCCATGTCTGCCCTGTCAACATATGCCTTCAATCTGTTGACATGAAGCACCCTGTGGGGGCTTCTGGGAGTCCCAAGGTCCACCAAGTAGGTGACTTCTCCCTTTTTCTCAACAATAGTGTGGGGTCCAGACCATTTGTCTTGGAGTGCTGCTGGGGCCACTGGCTCCAACACCCACACTTTCTGCCCTGGCTGGTAAACAGTCAGTACAGCCTTTTGGTCATGCCAAGCTTTTTGGAGTTCTTGGCTTGCCTCAAGGTTTTTAGAAGCCTTCTTCATATACTCTGCCATCCTGGAGCGGAGACCAAGTACATAATCCACTATGTCTAGTTTGGGTTGTCTGAGAGGTCTCTCCCATCCTTCCTTCACCAAACACAGGGGTCCTCTTACAGGATGCCCAAACAAAAGCTCAAAAGGGCTGTAGCCAACCCCCTTTTGTGGGACCTCTCTGTAAGCAAACAGAAGGCAGGGTAAAAGGATGTCCCATCTTCGCCTAAGCTTGTCTGGTAATCCTTTTATCATTCCCTTTAGGGTCTTGTTGAATCTCTCAACAAGCCCATTGCACTGTGGGTGATAGGGTGTGGTGAACTTATAGTTAACACCACACTCCTTCCACATTGCAGTCAAGTATCCTGACATAAAGTTGGCACCTCTGTCAGAAATGACCTCCTTTGGAAAGCCCACTCTGGAGAATACTCCCAGCAGGGCCCTTGCCACAACAGGAGCTGTTGTGGTCCTCAGGGGAATTGCTTCTGGGTACCTGGTGGCATGGTCCACTATCACCAGTATGAATCTGTGCCCAGATGCTGTTTGTGGGTCCATTGGTCCTACAATATCTATGCCCACTCTTTCAAAGGGGACCCCCACCACAGGTAGTGGTATGAGGGGGGCCTTTGTGGTGCCACCTGATTTGCCACTGGCTTGGCAGGTGACACAGGAGCGACAAAACTCCTTAGTATCTTCTGACATATGGGGCCAGTGAAAGTGAGGGACAAGCCTGTCCCAAGTCTTGTTCTGGCCTAAATGTCCTGCAAGGGGAATATCATGGGCCAAGGTTAGAAGGAAGCCTCTGAACTTCAGTGGTATGACCAACCTCCTGGATGCACCAGGCTTGGGGTCTCTAGCCTCTGAGTACAGTAGCCCTTCATCCCAATACACTCTATGGGTACCTTGAGCATTCCCTGCAGCCTCAGCAGCAGCCAGCTGTCTGAGGGGTTCAAGAGAGGGGCAGTCTAATTGAGCCTGCCTCAGATCTGCCCTGGAAGGTCCCCCTGTCCCAAGAAACTCAACCTGATCAGGTTCAAGTTCTTCTAGGACAGTTCCTTCAGGGCTCTCAGAACCATCCTCCTGGGAGGGCTGATCCACCACCTGAGGCAGGGGGGAAGGCACAGCCTTAACCCTACTGCTCTTTCTCTTGGATTGTGCCTGGTCCATAGTTTCAGGATCCAGCACTTGTTCAGTGTTGCACTTTTTGGCCTGTGACCTGGTCACAGCAAGGACATGTGCATCTATCCCCAGCATTTCTGCATGGGTCCTATACTCCACTTCAGACCAAACTGAAGTTTCAAGATCATTGCCCAGTAAACACTCTACAGGAAGGTCTGAACTGACAACAACTTTCTTGAGGCCAGTTACCCCTCCCCAGGAGAAGTTAACAATAGCCACACTATGGGAGGTAGTGGCATTGCTAGCGTTGGTCACTAGGTAATTCTCACCTAGTATGATCTGTCCAGGGTCCACAAAAGCAGGTGTCACCATTGTGACACTAGCCCCAGTGTCCCTGTAGGCCTGAGCCATTCTTTGGTTGATAAAAGGTGTCTGTCTGTACTTGCCCAGGTTACTGGGGCCTACAGTAGAGGACAAAGCTAAGTCCCCATCACAGATCAGGACAGCCTGAGTAGGTACTCTGACTAGGCCAGAATCCTCCTCAGTTCCCAGGGTTAACCCTACTACACCCTTTTGCTGGGAACCACCACTTACAGCTTAACTAGGGGGTACAGTTGCCTTAGGGGCAATGGTGGCTGGGGGCTTATCCTTTTTGGTGCACTCACTAAACCAATGTGAGGTAGACTTACAATAGTTGCACCATGGTTTCTTTTGGCCTTCTTTCTTCTTATCCTTTTTGGAACCACCCTCCCCCTGAGCCTTTTGGGGGCCTGGTGAAGACTTCTGGTCTTTTTGTTTCTGATCATTACCCTTCTGGTCTGCCTTTTTCTGATCACCGCCCTGGTTCTGGTTTTTCTGCTTAACTCTAGTCCTGACCCATCTATCTGCCTTCTTTCCCAATTCTTGGGGAGAAGTCAGATCAGAATCAATCAGGTGTTGATGCAATAGCTGGTTTTGACAGTTGTTAAGTATTTGTTCTCTCATGATCAAATTATACAATCCTGTATAGTCCTTAACCTTACTTCCCAATAGCCAGCCTTCCAGAGCCTTAGTGGCACAATCTACAAAGTCAGTCCAGTCCTGAGTCTGTGTCTTCTGGGTATCCCTGAACAACAACCTGTATTGTTCAGTGGTTAGGCCAAACCCATCAATCAGAGCACTCTTCAGGACAGTGTAATTATCTGCATCCTCATCACTAACTGTGAGGAGCTTGTCTCTTCCTTTCTCAGAGAAGGAGAGCCACAAGATAGCTGCCCACTGACTTTGGGGTACCTGCTGTACTTTGCAAGCCCTCTCCAAAGCAGTTATCCATTTGTGGATGTCATCCCCACACTTGTAGGGAGGGACAATCTTGCTCAGGTTTCTATTATCATAGTGCCTGTCTCTATCTCTAGGAATGTTGCTGCCACCAGTGGGTTCTAACCCACTTAACTTTTGTTCTCTAGCCAGCGCAAGCTTCTCTTTGGCAAGGGCAAGTTCTTCCCTCTGAATCCTCAGATTAGCCTCCCTCATTCTGGCTGCATGCTCCTTTCTCTCAGGTGAAGTCATTCCCCTGTGAGAGGAAGCATTAGAGATGTTAGAGACCTGGGAGTGGATGGATTCCCTTGAAGGGGATCTGTCCCTCCTGCTTCTCTGTGAATGTCTACTTGTGGGCCTGTATGGGGGGATCCCATGCAAACTCCCATGTAAACTTAAGTTAGCCTGGCTAAGTCTCTTTACTTGGCTCTGGCTGTCTACCTCCCCATCTGAAGGCCCATCTGACTCCTCTGTGGTGGGTAGACCCTCCTCTGTGCCTAGGGCACCTTCCTGTGATGCCCTCTGAGCATCATACTCCTCTAGGAGTTGTCTTAACTGAAGGAGGGTAGGGTTTGCACCCTGTTTTATTCCTCTGGAGGTACACAATTGTCTCATCTCCTGGAATGTTAAGGTATCATACCTAGAGGGGGTCTTCTGCAGACCTGCCCCTCCTGAGAGAGCATCTACTTGATCTCCTCCCAGAGGCATGATCTAGTGAGGGTGTGGTGTGTGCACCTACCTACACTAGTTGTATCTACTAAAACCTTTCTAGTAGTTGTAGTCAGGGTGTGTTATTCCCTTCAACCTACAACTACAAAGTCCAGTAGGACTTAAGTATAATAATCTATGTTATATGTACCTAGACAATATCTGTGTGATCTTTCAATTTAGTATCTCAAGATTACAATGGTATTACAACAGCAAGCTCAGATCCCAACCGCTGCTCACCAATGTGAGAAGTTGGCCTGATGTATGATGTCACTAGTTATAGTGTACACCTTATATCAGTCCAAATACCCTTATGGTGATTGGTTGTAAAGTCAACCTTATAGACCAGCTATCCTAGTGGTAGCATGGACAAGAGCAGTCTTAGGCTAAACTCTGAATGGCATGTGAAGCCAGCTGTGATACCATATATAATCCCTTGAATACCAAATGAAAGGACACCACAACAGATATATATATAAAATAAAGTGTATTTATTCTAAGCAAACCCTCAGCACTCTTTATGAGTTTAGAGGTAAGTACAACACAGTCTTATTAATGCATACAGTAAGTCACACAGGTAAGTAATACAGTTAGGCCCTAGGGGCCACGCAAACCATATACTAAAGAAGTGGTATAAGAACCACTGTCACGGAAATAGATTAGGCCTAGGCCTAGGGAATCGCTGGGGCTACACTACACTAGCGTTAGTTAGGAAGTGGGAGGCCCACGGGATTCGTGTGCAGAGTGGAAACACTCACGCGTAATGCGTAAAAGTCAATAGCAATGTTACAGTTTAGAAATAGATAGATTTAGGACACTTCCGGAGTAGCTAGGAAGTTGAGACTTGAAAACTAGACACTAGGATAGTCTCTATCCTGATGAGCACCGGAGTACCCAAGTTACCTAGCCCACAGGCTGCGGGTGCATAGGGGTGAAGATGCGTCGTTTTCGTCGTCGACTCCTATGGATGCCTGAAGAAAGATGCTGACAGGCAGTCAGGAGAGAGTGTCCGGTGGATCCCAAGCCTGGGATCCAGGAGAGAAGAAACCTGCAAGCAGAGGGGACAGAGTCAAGGTCACTAGCCAGTGACCACGTGGAACCAGGAAGGAACCAGGCGATGTCGTGAAGAGTTGCAGGGGAAGGTGAAGCTTGTCGCTGCAGCCAGGAGGACCAGGAAGCGTCGAGGATGACCAGGACCAGGAGGCGAGCTGTCCCACGAAGGCTCTTGCTGTCGGCGGCGTCGAAGTTGGACTAGGACTCACCAAGCCTTGGCAAGCGGAACCCACGAAGAACAAGGGACTTGCTTCTGGTGCAGACCAGGAAGGTCTGGGGTGCTTCTTCTTTGCAGAGAAGCGGGAGCCAGTCTGGAGGAGCCAAACCAGCGCAGAAGATTTCAGGGAGCGTCGTCACAGAGGCCACTAGCCAGCGGGCAAGCAACCGGACAGACGCGGCAAGCAGGAAAATGCTGAAGGGCCCCACGCAGGACTCGTGGAGTGTGGGGGGCTGGTCTTCGGTGCAGATGGTGCTTGGGGTTGGGGCTTCTCAATCCCCGGTGCACAACTTCGAGGGTACCTCAGAAGCTGCGCTGTAAGTTACTAGCCACTTTTCCCAGGTAGCCGGTCCCACGTCGCTCGTCGCCTCCACGGATCTCAGCTCTGCTGCAGATGTGGATGAGGGTCGGAGAAGTCTGGAAATCAAGGCTCTGGTCGGGCTCTGCAGTCGGTTCCTCGTCGAACGTTTCACAAAGCAAAGGGTAGTCACTTGATGGTGCCTGTTTGCACAGGGTAGCCACTCCTTGGCTACAAGGGAGATTCTTCAGTCTTCTTCTTTCGTCGAATGTCGAAGGTCCAGAGTTTCTGTTCAGTTTTGCAGGTTCAGGATAATCTAAAGTCTTGAGGCCCAACTCCCACTCTTATACTAATCTGGGGGGCTGGGATACCTGCTAGGTCACGCCTTATGGGTGGGACCTGGGAGGGGGTGGTTACACCCACTTCCCTTTGTCCAGTTTCGCGCCAGAGCTGGGGCTGGAGTGCCCCAGCGCCGGTTTGAACTGGACTATGCAAGGAACACCTTGTGTGCCCCAGGCATGTCTCATTCCTTTCAGCCCACCCTGCCCCAATACACTAAAGGCTGTCTGGGGAGGTGCTAGCACCTCCCCAAGCAGGAAACCTATTGTCCAGGCCTCCCTGGCTGGGATCACTCCCAGCAGCAGGAGGTCAGACTTGTGTCGTGGCAGCAGCATCCATTTTGTGATGCTGAGGCTTTGGTCAGAGGCTAACAGTTGAAGTATGATTTTAACATGTCTTTCCCTCTAGAAGGGGTGAATAATATTCTCATGTCCAGAAATGGCATGGGGGTATTATTCCCGAGTGTTAGACACCTTACACGACATGCTTTGATAAAGCCAAACCATAGTTACCATAACCGTCTAAGGTTATAAGGCACTTTAAGAGTATATGGTAGGCTATATCATAGAACAGCTATAAGGACATGGTTCCGAAAGCTGCAGACAGGCTCAGCTCATGCTAGAGCACCATCTCACATGTTACCAAGCACTCTGCCTCCAGGATTGTCAAGGCCTGCCATAGGAGTGACTGATAGGTACACATGTGTCTATATGTAAGTTAGGCATAGGAATACTACACCTAAGCAAGGGGTGATTACACGACCTTGCCCCAGCTGAGTGATCAGCCAGTTGTGTCAAAATGGAAGGCCAGGCCAGGGGTGGCACAATACATGCTGCAGCCCCTGGTAGGCCTAGGGTACACCTATGCCCTGGGTACCTAGGGTACACTGTACAGGGGCCAATAAGGTGATCCTATCCAAATGGGTTATGCACCTAAAGTACATAGTATTAATTTAGAGAGAGAACAGCAGGGCTGTGGGTCTGATTAGCAGGCCCACAGCCACATCTAAGTCGAAAACCAGTAAAGCAAAAGCAAAAAGTGGGGGTGAACATAGAAAGCAGACCCTACTCTCCTACAGGCGGCACTCGCTCGGAGACGCTTTTCGCCACGAGTGGAGTGGCGGTCTGTTGTACGCCTTTCCGCCTATACCACTTCTACCCAGAGTGCTGAAGATCAGACGCGACCTGGCCCAAGTTCTTCTTGTGGCACCGGACTGGGCTCGAAGAGTTTGGTATCCCGAGCTACTCAGTATGAGCGTGGATCCTCCGATCTGACTGCCTTTTCGGGAGGATCTTCTGTCGCAGTAACAGGGGACGGTCCTCCACCCGAACCTGTCCAGCCTTCACCTCCTTGCGTGGAGATTGAGCGGCAACAGTTGATTCCATTTGACTTGCCTCCTGAAGTTTGTAATGTGATTCTGGCAGCCAGGCGTCCCTCACCTAAACTGTATACACCTGCAGGTGGAACAAATTTGTGGCATGGTGCACAGCGAAAGCTGTGGACCCCCCCTTTCTGCCCCTCTGTCTGCGGTCCGATTGTTCCTTCTCTCTTTGGCCTAGCAGGGCTCTGCTCTGGGCACTGTCAAGGGCTACCTCTCTGCTCTTTCAGCCTTTTTCAGGCTGTTGTCCACAGATTTCTCAAAGGCATTACTCACCTTTTCCCTCCTATTCCTTTTGTAATGCCTCACTGTTACTTTCACCTGGTTCTCACATACCTAATGTGTGCTCCCTTTGAGCCTCTTCATAACTGTCATTTACGGTTATTGGGCCCGATTCACAGAACTAACTTAAGACAAAATCCTAAACTTACTATCATTTTCGTATTCACAAAAGGCACTTACTCATTTTGGTATTCACAGAAGACACTTACTCACTTCGGTATTCACAGAAGTTAGGAGTCCTAAGTTTAGGACTCCTAAATGCCTTCTGTGAATACCGAAAGTCTTAAAATTAGAATTTTTCTCAGTTTAGGAGTCCTAAAGTTAGGACTCTTAACTTTACTACTACTAAACTGAGAAAAATCCTACTTTTAAGGCTTTTGATATTCACAGAAGGCATTTAGGAGTCCTAAAGTTAGGAGTCCTAACTTTACTACTACTAAATTGAGAAAAATACTAATTTTAAGACTTTCGGTATTCACAGAAGGCATTTAGGAGTCCTAAAGTTAGGAGTCCTAACTATACTACTACTAAACTGAGAAAAATCCTAATTTTAAGGCTTTCGGTATTCACAGAAGGCATTTAGGAGTCCTAAACTTAGGACTCCTAACTTCTGTGAATACCGAAATGAGTAAGTGCCTTCTGTGAATACCAAAATGAGTAAGTGCCTTCTGTGAATACCAAAATGGTAGTAAGTTTAGGATTTTGCCTTAAGTTAGTTCTGTGAATCGGGCTCATTGACTTTGACAACTGTCTTACTGGTGGCTATCACCTCCGCTAGGCGCGTGAGTGAACTCCAGGCTCTTTCATGCAAACCTCCTTTCCTGGCAGGTCATCCGGACAAGGTTGTCCTTTGGCCACGTCCCTCCTTTCTACCAAAAGGAGTCACTGCCTTTCATCTGGGGCTGTCACTCTGCCCACTTTCTATCCACTTCCGCACCCTTCCAGAGAGGATGAGAGGCTCCACCGTCTGGACCCAAAACGTGCGCTTTTATTCTACCTCAGCCGCACACAACCATTCCGGGTGGATGACCAGCTCTTTGTTGGCTACGTGGGCGCCACAAAAGGCCAGGCTGTGCACAAATGTACTATCTCCCGCTGGGTTGTCCTGTGCATTAACTCCTGTTACTCTCTGGCTAAAAAGGAACCTCCGTAAAGCTGCGCGCACATTCTACCAGGGCGACGGCAGCTACTACTGCATTGAGACACGGTGTCCCCTTGCAGGACAACTGTCAGGCAGCCAGTTGGGCCTCGCTGCATACTTTCACTAAGCACTATTGCCTTGACAGTCAAGTCCGGAGAGACGGCTTCTTCGGCCGTTCGGTTCTCCGTGACTTTCTGGTGTAATCTCACTTCGCAGGCCCACCACCTGGGATGGTATTGCTTGGGTATGTATTCTAAGGTAAGGAATCTATCACTAACGTGTCTCTTTCAGATGCACAAGTTACTTACTTGTGTAACGATGTATCTGTAAGAGACATTAGTTAGTGATAGATTCCTTATTGCCCGCCCATCCTCCCCGTTCTGCGAACTGTTCTCTAGGCTTCTGGTCATCCCTTTCAGGGCCCTAGTTCTATTGCACCAGTAGTCGGATTCTGGCATAGCTCTGCATTCCTGTCGCAGAAAAGTCGTGTACAGAACTGATGTCAGCGCGCGTGGGCGCATCTAAGTAGCTCCGACGACGTGATCTTTTTTTTTTTTTTTTTTTTTATTTAATAAATTTTTTATTCAGCAGTGTCAGCAATAAATAATCATTACATATAAACCAAGATTGTTACATCTCATAAATAAAGAAAGAAAATAGAATATCATAACATGGCATTTACAAATATTATCATTGTTCACCACCAGACAGCCACTTGGTTATCGGTGCCCATAGTTGCTCCCCAAATTGCCTTCTTCTATGTCCCTTTAATTTATATAAGGCAGCTTCCATGTAGTATAGAGCAAGGATCCTAGATCTCCATTCAAAGAAAGAGGGTGGATCTGGACTTAGCCACTTTGTGGTGATACAGAGGCGAATCACTGCCATCATCAAAAATAAAAAACCCCTTTGTGGTGCCAACCTTCTGTTATTTAACAATTCGGGCTCAGTTCCAAACAGGACTAAGCCCGGATTGAATATTACCGGAAGTTCTATAGAGGAGTTCAAGAAAAATTGCACTTCGCCAAGGAATTGAGTCAATGAGGGACACAAGAAAAACATGTGTGCAGCCTCCGCTGCACTCTCGCCACAACGCGCGCATTTGTCCCCTCTTCCCACCCTCCATTTTGCAAGCTTGGCTGGAGTGTAATAAAGATCAAAAACTGACATAAAGCACTGGCTCTTTAAACTCCCTGAAAACAGGATAGTACTTGCCATTTCTAACGACTCCTGCAGATCTAAATTCTGAATCCCTATCTTCCTATTCCATTTAAGTTCCTGGATATGAAGGTCATCATGCTGGCTACAGCTAACCTCTTTATATAAATGAGAAAGATTCGCCTTACAGCTTAACACTTTAAGTATCGGGATTCCCGCAACCGACGACGTGATCTCAGCGGCTACGGCGCCAGCGACGTACGCGGAGCCGCACGACGACGCCAACTGTCGCGCAGGGGCACTACTGATGAAAAGCGTTCCGGATCCAGTCTGACGCCTGGGAAATATTCTAAGGTAAGGAATCTATCACTAACTAATGTCTCTGTGTGCGAGGGTGGTTGTCAGCTGGTTCTCGGTGACTTTGCTCCAGCAGCGGCGGGGCAGCTGTTTGGTGCGGTGGTGTGTGGTGGGTTTCTTGAAGATGAAGTGGACGCAGTGGTGGTCGGTCCAGTGGAGTTCGGTGGTGTGTTCGAAGGAGACGTGGGTGCCTGTGGTGAAGATGGGGTCAAGCGTGTGGCCGGCGGTGTGGGTGGGTGCTGTGACGAGTTGTTTGAGACCGAGGTTGGCGAGGTTGTCGATCAGGGTGACGGAGTTGGTGTCGTTGTTGTTCTCGAGGTGGAAGTTCAGGTCCCCGAGGAGGATGTAGTCCGTGGAGGCGAGTGCGTGGGTGCTAGCGAGGTCGGCGATGGAGTCGCTGAACTGAGCCCGGGGTCCGGGGGGTCTGTAGACGAGTGTTCGTCTTAGGGTGGTGATGGGTCGGTGTGGATCCGGAAGTGCCGGTGCTGAGGGTATCGTCTGAGTGGGTGGAGACCTTGAGGCTGGACTTGTGGACGATGGCTATTCCTCCTCCGATTCCGTTGCTGCGGTCTTTGCGGGAGATCTTGTAGCCGTCTGGGAGGGCTATGGCGATGTCGGGCGCCGAGGAGTCGTTCCACCAGTTCTCGGTCAGGAAGGCAATATCTGGGGCGGAGGTGTCGAGCAGGTCCCAGAGCTCGTCGGCGTGTTTCCTTGCGGAGCGGGTGTTCAGGAGTATGCAGCGGAGGTGGTTGGGTCCGGTCTTCGGGGGTTTTGTGACTGTCGCAGGTGAGGCTGCAGGTGCGGCAGGAGAAAGGTCCGTGGGTGCGGTTTGGGGCGGCCTGGAAGCAGCTGTGGTTTCGTCCGTTGTTGAGTGCGTGGAGGGTGCTAGTGTCGTAGCATAGTCTGGCGTCGTCGTGGCTGTTGCGGGGTCCAGGGGTTCTGGCGCTGGGCACGGTCCAGGCACGGACGGGCGCAGACAGGCTTGCCTCTGGCGCGCTACAAGCATCGCCCAGCCCCATGTTTCCTTGTTGTCTACCTACATCTCTCTACTGAGAGCTTTGTGGTTCAGGCTGCTTTAGCCACGCAAAATATTGACTTTCTTCCCTCTGTCCCTCCGGAAAGGGACACAAGGAAATTTGCCGGTTGTGGTAGGCGTATTTTCTTTTCTGCTAGCACCGCTCTTCGCTCTCTAAACACTTCTTGTCTTCTTGCCCGCTTCTCCCAAGCCTTGTCGGACTCTGTTGAGCGCCTCTTGCCTTCCCTTCTGGTGTAAGCCCGGAATCCTCTTGTTCCCCTTGTACAAGAAGGACAGCAAGCTGCCAATCTTTGTATCCGTTGTGGTATGGATACTACTGATTCTGTCGGTCAAGCTATGATCTCTTCCATTGCTCTACCCCCTCCCCCTTTTCATCCGAAAGGAGGAAAACTATGACAGGTTCCGTAAACACGTTAAGACCTGGCTTTTCGAGCAATAACTCGAACAGCCTGTTTTCTGGTCCTAATTATGGTTGTCTTGCTGTATCTCGGCGCCGGGAAACCCTTTTTGGGTAGCTGTTGCGCCTTATAAGTTCTAATAAATAAATAAATAAATAAATACGTCCACTCACATGGTTGCGTACTTCCATGTTTTCAAAGGCTGTGCAAACTGCTTTGATCGACATGCCTTTTGATGGCACCTCCGTTTTTGGCGCGCATGCCAACTCAGCTTTATGCCGGTTCAGGGTTAGTCATGGTGGTACGGAGTCTTTACTTGATTATTGTAATACGGTTGTCGGGGATAGGTGTTTCCCCTCGTTTTGACTCTTTCTTGCCTTCCTAGGGTAGAGATCTTCTCTCCCCTCCAGGGATACACCTGGTATGGTGTTCCTGTTCTCTCCAGGTACCTTTTGTCATGTTTATGCTGTTGGTGACAGGTTTTAATCGGCTGGAAACGGAACCCATCTCCTGGAGTCTGTACTTTGACTTCATTTACAGCTTCCATTTTTCCTGCCCAAGTGCTTACTTTGTGGCAGGTATTCTGTTTATGTTGTGCAGTTGCACTATAGCCTTGTTCCCCATTTCCCGGGACCTTATGTGTATGCCTCAGAGGCATTTAAGTTAGCTACTCTTACACTTTGTATCCCTTATAAGAACTTTGCTTTCATCTTTCTCTATCCTTCTATCCATATGGGCTTTACGAGTGCCTCAGGCAGGCAACCTCTTTGAGTTCCTAGTGGTTCAGGGCTGAGTTCCATTACTCCAGACTTGTCGTGCTCCTGTGACTGTTCGTCTCAAGGAGTCTAGTCTTCTTGTGCTTTTTTTATACATATCGCTCATCGTATTCATGGGGTACCTGTTGTGTCTTCTCTTCTTCCGGTCCCTTTCACCTGGGCCATCAATCCTCTTCCTTGTTGGCGTCCTTAACTGTTATCCTTCTGCCACTTTCGGCTGGGGGTTTTCCTTTCCTCCCTCCACTCCCGCCTTCATGGCATCCCTCCCTCTTTTTTCTACGGGAGAGTGTATGAAAGCCACCATGAGCAGAGCCCCTCTGCAGCTTTCGGAACCTTTATTCCGGGGTTGCGTGTGATGCAGCCAACCATATACTCTTAAGTGCATTATAACCCGCGGTAAATGCTAACTTTAAAACGGCTGCATGGAAACATGGCGTGTTTGATGTCAAACACCTTGGAATCATACCTCCACACCATTAACTGGTGTGGGAGGTATGATTCCACCCTACTAGAGGGAGAAATATGACTACACCGATACACCCGGTACTAGCTTTACAAACCCTGGCATCACAAAATGGATGCTGCCAGCCAAAGATCTAAGTCTGCCCTCCTGCTGCTGGACGAAAATCCGGCAGGGGACGCCTGGACAATAGGTTTCCTGTCACAGAGAGGTGTGACCACCTCCCAGACAGGCTTTAGTGTATTGGGGCTGGGTGGGTGCACTCCAAGAGTGCTTTGAAGTCTGCACTGGGTGCACATTTGGTGTACCTGTGCATAGCCCAGCTCAAACCGGTTGCAGGGGCTATTAGCCCCTGCTCTGGCGCAAAACTGGACAAAGGACATGGGTGTAGCCACCCCTCTGTCCTGACCCTCCCATAGGTGGGTCCCCAGAGTGTGTCCCACCCCTTCCGTGGGTATAAAGTAGGAACCCCTGGCTACAGGACTTAAGATTTACCTGGACGAAACTCTGCTACAGAAACCAAGTACTTTGACTAGCTACACTTCGTTGGATGACCGAAGAATCTCCCTTGGAGTAAAGGAGTTACTCCCCTGCAAGGCAGGCACCAACGACGCATCTGACCGGTTTGCATCTATGCAGCTCCTGAAGGACTCCGAAGATTTTGCAACCCAGGAGGTGGGTTCCTAAGCTTCCCCGAGGCCGACCAGTGCTCTCAGCAAACCTGAGACCCACAGCCCTTGTGGGGACCATGCAACCCGAACCCCTGGACACCGTGCACATTTGCAGCAGCATATGCTTTTTGGCGATCCCTGAGGCTGTGCTTTGGGCTACGACCCCAAGGAGTGATTCCACCGAAGATTACTGACCTACACTCCACGAGTGTTCCGTGGGCTGGTATTTGTGTTTCCTCTCGAGGTCCCTTCGCGATCCCTGGTCTGTCGACCTGTGGGTCCCTGAGAAGGGTACTTTAACTTTCAGTGGGCTTTCCTGGTTGCTCCAGACGTGCCCTGACTCTCCATTGCTTGGGGAGTCCCCAGGACCTTGCGGGTCCACTCCGAAGCATCTTTTCTCTGACCGCGTGGGTTGCAGTTGCCAAGGCATGTTGGTCTCCAATCCGGACACTGACCCCCCCAGCACTCGACATCCTTAGTGGGACAGCTCGCCTGCGGACTTTGGTCATTGTCGACGTCTCCTGGTCCCCGTGACTGCAGAGTCAAGCTTCACCTCTTCGCACCTGAAACACCCGACATCGGTGGGCATTCGTCTACCAAGCCCCTGGTCACCCTGAAGTGACCCAGACTCTGTCCCCTCTGCTTTCAGGTTCTTCTCAGCTCCGATCCAGGCTTGGATCAGACTGGACACTTTTCCTCTTCACTGCAGCAGCACTTTGCAGCATCACGCCTTTGAAAACAACGAAGATTCCCCGCACCATTTGACACCTATGCACCCTGCTTCCCTGGGTTAGGTAACACGAGTACTCCGGTGCTCACATGGGTGCTGGCCTTAGAACCTTCTAAGTTTGAAAGTGTTTGCTCTAAGTCATCTCCTTAGTGTCCTTAATCTTTAAAATTCCAACCGCGACTTTCCCATAGGATTGCACGGAACTCGCGGCTGTGTTCTCACACTGCACGCGTCCCCCGTGGGTCCCCTGTGTCACTACCTTGGGCGGTTCCTTGGGGTCCCAGCGATTCTACATGCTCTAGGCACTGTGTGTAGTTAAGCTGTGATTGTTATACCACTTTCCTAATAAATGGTTTGGTCTCCCCCTGGGGCCCACTGTGTATTGTTCTATTTACTGTTGTTCTAGTGCTTTAATATTGTGTATCTTGTTCTCTAATCTCATAAAGAGGTTAGTAGAGAGTGTTTAGTAATAAATACATATATTTTATATATATACCTTGTGTGGTTCTCCTTTCATTTGGTCATTCAGGAGGTTATAGTCTGGTAAACAATGCTGCTTTACATTCCTTCGAGACTTAGCCTGAAGGCGGCTCTCCATAGCTACCACTAGGATAGCTTTCAATAAAGGTTATCTTTAACCTAATCATCAATAAGGGTCGTTTGAACTGGTGCAAGGTGCCCACTTTAACTAGTGGACAACATATACCAGGCCAACTTCTCACAGGCAGCAGGCAGCCAGATTGCTTATTTGGTGTAGCTTGGACTCCACCGACTCGGTTTGGCGTGCAATGGAGCCTGCGGTGGCGTTGCACAGACATACTTGGTTTTGTTCCTCTAACTTTTCTGAGGCAGTCTAGCTGGCGCTACTTGACATGCTCTTCGACGGTACTCATTTGTTTGGTGCCCACGCAGATTCTGCTCTGCTTAGGTTTAGGGACAGTAGAGGTTGCTCAGACCCTTGATTCTTCCCCCTTTTGTTCCCTATTATTTATGGGGGAGGACTTGTTCATTGAGCGACCTTCTGTTTGACTATACTGAGGTAATTTTCCTCAATCATTATCTTTGGGTTTCCTTCTCGTATGACATGGCTTCTCTCTGTTCCCTCATCGTGGAGGTATTTTTCCTTCTTTCCCCGGCTTTGTCATTCTTGGGGATTTTGTGCTGTGTTCTTCTTCAACACCTTCTTACAGCCCTATGTTCTCCAGCTTGGGTTCAGGTTACCTGTTCTTCAGTGTTTTTCCACTTGGTAGCGACGCCCTCGTGGTCCTTCCTTACAGTGGGGCTGGACTTCTGATTGCTTGGGGCTTTGGTCCCTCTTTTGTTTTCACCATTTACTGCTAGTGCTTCTTACCATGTGCTGGTATGAGTTCTATTCCCCCTTGTGTTCTTGGAATATTCTTTCCCTGGAAGGTTTTCTTCTGCAAATGTTTCTTTGCAATGTTTTTTCTTCTTCTTGGTTTCCTCTTATACAGCTTTGAGGTGCCCTGCCTCCCTTGTTCTCAGGTGGCTTGTTTCCCCCTGTGAGAATGAAACTGTGTCTGTGTGGATGCCTTTCGCACTGATCATTTTCTGTTCATTTCGGTGAATTCTTGTCAGGAATTCTTTTCATGGTGTTGCCTTTCGGTGCATGTTACGTTCTCATTCCTATTGCACTATATTCCATTCTTAGGTGTGGCCAACTTCCCTCCTTTGATTGGAAGTTTTCTTTCCTTCTTGAGTGTTTTACCATTGATTTTATGGGTGGGTTCTACATTCTTTGCCCACTTTTGAGACCTGTTTTTGTACCTGGTCTCCATTCTTAAACCATCTTCTCAGTGTTTCTCTCGTTTACTTCTGTTGCTTCTTGTTTTTGTTGCATTTATCTCTTTTATGGCTTGCAGGATGAGCTTTTATGTTCTCTTCCCTCCGTATCTTGGTTTTTTGCCCTATGGTGGGATACCCCCTTGCTTCCTTTAATTTGAGGATGTATCATATTCTCTGCAAAGGGCTCCTGATTTCTTATATTGGGCGTATTCCTTCTCTTCAATGAAACATGCTTAATATTTTTCTTTTACCACTCTGCTCTTATGGATTGTGGTTTCTCCTTGCCCTTTGCATATCTGGGTACATATGTGTGTGTATATATCTGTTTCTCCGTCCATCTGTATTTATATATCTGTGTATGGTTCTGTGTGTAGGGTCCGTATGTATTCCGGAAATAAATTGGATTCTATATATGCCACCTACATATATTTTTATTTTGGTATTTGTGTGGTTGTGCACATTTTGGTCAACGTGCCTCAGTTATCACCATTTCTGTTCCTTTACAGTTGGGGTTCCATGGTGGATGTGTCCTTCTGGATTGCATGGTGTAGGAAAGCAGGATTTGCTTTAATGGTTACCCTCACTTTTTGCTGGTCTGTTTTATGACTAGTCTGACTGGGATCCTGCTAATCAGGACCCCAGTCACTGTGCTTTCTCCCTGAATTAAATGTGGTAAGTACTTTGGTAACGTCCCAATTGGCAGCTGGTGTACCCATGTAAGGCCCTAATATATGGTACTAAGGTACCCAGGGCATAGGTACACCAGGGGTCTCCCATGGGCTACAACGTGTATTATGTCACCCATGAGAGACTACTCAAACTGTGACTACAGGCCTGCCATTGCAGCCTGTGTGAGTGGTGCTAGTACCACTTACGACAGATGCACGTTTCCTTATTTCTGATGGATACATCTGCCAGTGGGTTCCTCACCTTGTGAATATCCCCTGCGCCAGCAACATTTGAAAACTTTTGTAGCTCTCTACGCCGACGAGGACGACGTCACAGAGGTACGGCTCCGCTCGCGGCTCCGCTGACGTCACCGGATCCATAAGAAGACCTCGTTGGCGTGATGACGTCAGTTCCCTTTTTTCCGCGCCGTCGACGCTAGCGGTTTTTTGGGACTCTCCGTAGCTTTGGCTAGTTACTTTGTTTTTCTGCTCGTGTCTCTCTCTCTTCTTGCTTCCTGTTAGAAAATGTCGACTAAGAAGTCCGGATTTAAGCCGTGCAGGGAGTGCGGTAAGCACATATCCATCACAGATCCGCACAAGGACTGTGTCTGGTGCCTGTCGTCGGATCACAACGTCGAGGGATGCTCTTGCTGCCGTAAGATGAGTACGAAGGCTCTGAAGGAAAGAGAGGCCAAGTTGTTTATTGCCAGAATGAAAAAGGAGAAGAGAGGTCGAAGACGATCCAGATCGAGGTCGGCGTCGAAGTCGACGTCGGGGCATGCCTCGAAGTCCAAGAAGCACAAAAAGAAGAAGAGGCATGGTTCTCGACATCGTTCGGATAGAGAAGCGGCTCCAAGATCGACCTCTCCTTCTCGACGTCGTAAGGACTTTGTGTCTCCTTCTGCTGTCTCTGTTCCTGCCTCTCCTTTTGGCCTGACCTCGCCTGCGGCTTCACCGGAGCATTCTCCGGCTCCGGCTCCATCTCCGACGCCGGCTCATTCTCTGGCTCCAGTTGAGGAAGATCCGGCTCCGGACGAGTCTTCGACTCCGCTGGCTCCACCGTCGGCGCCGATCGGCCCGAGTCCGGTTATGCCTCAGCCTGAGCCATATCCTCCCTTTCCAGGCCCGGGTCAAGATCCAACACATTATTTAAATGCGATGTATGGGGTCTTCACTAGAGCAATGTACCTCTCTGGAGCGCCTTCGGGCCCCATGGGTCCAATGGCTTTCAACTTGGGAGTTCCTCAAGCCTACGCTCTGTCTCCTTTTATGCCTTTTTTCCCGGCAAAGCCGTCTTGGCATTTCCCGGCGCTGAGGACATCGACGCCGCTTCCATCTTCACCGGAACCGGCTCGACCTCGTTCGACTCCGGCTGTCACCAGAGTGGGAGATTACTCCTCCAGCTGATACTCCTTCTAAAGATGTGGCTCCCTACCACTCTGTTATTAAAAAAGCAGCGGAGCTTTTGGATCTGCAGCTATCATCTGTTGAGTTCAAGCCGAACATCCTCACAGAGGTTTTACATTCTCCCGCCTCTGTGTCAGAATCCTTACTTCCATTTAATGACGCCATCATTGAACCGATCATGGAGGTATGGCGTAAGCTCTTTTCTGCTCCTGCGGTCTCTAAAACTGTGGCTAGAAGATACAGAGCGGCTCCAGGGGACCCAGACTTTCTAACTTCCCATCCTTCTCCGGAGAGTCTTGTGGTTCAGGCTGCTTGTTTTAAAAGATCTTCAGGTGCCTTCCTCAGATCCCTAACGACAGGGATGCTACAAAACTTTACCAATCAGCCAAGAAAGTCTTCTCCTCTGCCAGTATGGCTTTAAAATCAACAAATGCCACCTGTCTTTTGGGCCGATATATCCATGCTCTTATGGATTCAGCGAAACAACTGGCCCCTAAGTTGTCAGAGAAGGACAGACAGAACTTTAATGAGGTGCTATCTAACACTCAGGTGGCTGCACGTCAGGTTATCCAGAGTGGCCTGGATACTGCGGACTCTTGTCACTAGAGTTATGGACTCTTCTGTTGCCACAAGGAGGAGTGCGTGGCTGAAGTCATCTGAGTTCTCCCCTGATTGCAGGCAACTCTTCTGGACTTGCCTTTTGACAGCTCTGGGCTTTTAGGTAAAAAAGCTGATGCTGCGTTGGAGAGATTTAAAGAAAGCAAAGCCACGGCCAAATCTCTGGGTCTGCAGACACAACCTAGGGGTTCTTTTAGGAGGTACAGAGGTTTTGGAATATCGTCCTTTCGGACCTATATACAGCCCCAGCAGCAGCAACAACAGCAACAGAATACCCTGTATAAGAGCTACAGGGGCAGAATCAGAGGTCGTGCTCGAGGTCGGCAGCTCTCCTTCTCTTCTTCCTCTGTCCCTCTCACCACTGCAAAGCAGCCCTAGATCCACCATTCTGGATCATGTTGGTCCTGTGGGGGGCCGGCTTACCCGTTTTCTACAAGATTGGGAATCGGTTACTACAGACCTCTGGGTTCTAGATCTTGTAGAAAATGGGTGTGCCCTTCCCTTTCGGGAATTTCCTCCAAATTACCCTCCT
Organism: Triturus cristatus; assembly: GCF_964204655.1. Taxonomy (NCBI): domain Eukaryota; kingdom Metazoa; phylum Chordata; class Amphibia; order Caudata; family Salamandridae; genus Triturus; species Triturus cristatus. The sequence goes on from NC_140580.1 coordinate 730,797,001, forward strand.
TGCCAAGGTGCTTGCTCGGAGGACCATCTTCTTCTCCTGCAGGAGGAGGTCCTAACGTTACTAAAAAAAGGTACGATAGAGGTGGTTCCAGAGCAGGAGAGGGGTCAGGGATGCTATTCCTGATTCCGAAGAAGGATGGCAGGCTGCGTCCAATCCTGGACCTCAGGATCTTGAATCTTTTTCTAAAGCAAGAGAAGTTCAAGATGCTCACCCTTGCGGAGGTTCTTCAAGCGCTGCAACAGGAGGACTGGATGGTATCCATCGACTTGCAGGATGCGTATTTCCACATCCCCATCCTGAGGTCGCACAGGAAGTATCTCCGGTTTACGGTAGGGTCGCAACATTATCAGTTTGCGGTCCTTCCGTTTGGTCTTACTACTGCACCTCGAGTCTTCACCAAGGTAATGGCAGTGGTGGCGGCCCATCTCAGAAGATTGGGGATTCCAGTTTTCCCCTATCTGGACGACTGGCTGTTCAAGTCGCCAGAGAAGGTGCTTCATCACCTGCACGTTACAACTCAGCTGTTTTACAAATTGGGTTTCTCGATAAACGTGCCCAAATCTCGCCTGGTGCCCTCTCAGCGCAACCTGTTCATAGGGGCGGTATTGGACACTACTGGGTGTCGAGCATTCCCACCTCCGCAAAGGATTCTCGACATACAGGAAATGATTCCCTTGTTTTACAATGGAGCGGTCGTTCCAGTCCTGAAGGTCCTTCGTCTGCTCGGTCTGTTTGCTTCCTGCATTCTGTTGGTCAACCATGCACGCTGGCACATGAGGGCCCTCCAGTGGTGCCTCCGCAGGCAGTGGTATCAGCACAAGGGAGATCTCAGGGATTCTGTGAGGATCTCCAGAGAAGCTGCAGCGGATCTGTCTTGGTGGAGTGTGGAGGGCAATCTGTCTCAAGGAAAGCCTTTCCATCTTCCTCCATCGGTGGCCACGGTGATAACGGATGCTCCACTTTAGGGTGGGGTGCGCATCTGGGGGATCTGGAGATCAAGGGTCTTTGGTCTCCAGGGGAAAGGTTGCTTCGCATCAACCTTTTGGAATTGCGAGCGATACGTTTGGCGCTCAAGGCCTTCCTCCCTTCCCTTCGCGGTCAGTCGGTTCAGGTCTTGACGGACAACACTACCGCAATGTGGTATATCAACAAGCAGGGAGGAGTGGGATCGCATTGTCTCTGCAGAGAGGCTCTGCGTCTCTGGTCCTGGGCACAGGATCATCAGATTTGTCTGATGGCAAGTCATCTGGCCGGAGTTCTGAACGTGCTTGCAGACAGTCTGTCGGCAGTTCTCGGCCGACCACGAGTGAAGGCTTCATCCGGAGGTGGTTCGTCACGTCTTTCGGACGTGGGGAACTCCTCGGGTAGACCTGTTTGCCACTCATGAGAACGCTCACTGCCCATCATTCTGCAGTCTCCAGTATCCGATGCAGGGAGCTTTGGGGGACGCGTTTCAGTTGAGATGGGACCCACATCTCCTTTACGCGTTTCTTCCCATACCCTTGATTCCTCGGGTTCTGAGGAAGATTCACCAAGACCCGGCCCAAGTCATATTGATCACCCCGGATTGGCCAAGAAGGGTGTGGTAAACAGATCTTCTCCACCTCTCCTTGTGCCCTCCGCTCTGTCTCCCTCTGAGGGCAGACCTCCTCTCGTAGTCGGAGGGTCAGGTTCTACACCCCCACCTCCAGAGCTTACACCTTCATGCCTGGAGATTGAATGGGGCAACCTGAATTATTTTTCTTTCTCGCCTGACGTAGTGGATGTAATCTTGTCTGCCAGACATCATTCTACCAAATCTATCTATTCCTATAGGTGGTCTAAATTTGGTCTTTGGTCCGGAGAGAAGTCTATTAACCCTTTGAGGGCTCGTTTATCATACTTCAGTTTGCTCTTTCTCTTGCTCAGCAAAGCTTTGCTGTAGCTACTGTGAAGGGATATCTATCTGCTTTGTCGGCTTTCCTTTGCTTACCAGATCAGCCATCATTGTTTAAGTCACCTATTGTTTTACGATTCCTTAAGGGCCTTACCAATAGGTTTCCACCTACTCCTTTTATTGTGCCTCAATGGGACTTAAATCTTGTCTTAACTTACCTGACGGGTTTTCCTTTCGAGCCTTTGCACAAGTGTCCCTTAAGGCTGTTATCTTTTAAAATGGTCTTTCTCGTTGCCATTACCTCGGCAAGGAGGGTAAGTGAGCTTCAAGCTCTGAGTTCAAAAACCCCATTTTTGACCATTCATGCTGATAGAATGGTACTCAGGACCAGGGCTGCTTTTCTGCCTAAGGTGGTAATTCATTTCCATCCGGGGCAATCCATTACCCTTCCTACCTTCTATCCTCCCCCTCACCCGTCCAAGGAGGAGGAGCAGCTTCACCGCTTGGACCCTAAGAGGGCGGTGAGCTTCTACCTCGATAGGACTAAAGACTTTCGAGTGGACGACCAGCTCTTCGTGGGCTTTGTTGGCTGCAGAATAGGCAGAACGGTGCACAAGCGCACCCTTTCCAGATGGATTATCTTGCGCATCAAGATATGTTACTCTTTGGCCGGTAAGGAGCCTCCAGAGGGTATAAGAGCTCATTCTACTAGTGCTAAGTCTTCTACTTCTGCCTTGTCTAGAGGTGTTCCTGTGGAGGACATTTGTAGGGTGGCAACTTGGGCCTCCCTCCACACTTTCGCGAAGCTTTGCTGCTTGGATTCCGAGGTGAGGAGGGACGGACACTTTGCTCGTTCCGTCCTTCAGGACTTTCTGTTATAATAGGGTGGACACCCTCTTCCGGGAGTGGGACTGCTGTGGGAATCTTTTCACAAGGTGAGGAATCCACTGACAGATGTACCCATCAGAAGAACAAGTTACTTACCTTCGGTAACGCTTTTTCTGGTGGATACAGTATCTGCCTGTGGATTCCTCACTGACCCACCCGCCTCCCCGTTGTCCACCCTTGTATACCTACAATACTGTTGATGTTTCAAAGTTTTTATTTGTTACTGTCAAGGGCAGTGTGTTGTTTCTTTTGCCTTCTTATATTATCTTCACACTGTGTATGTTGTTTTGTATATTATGTACTGTGTATACTGTATATATATTGCTGTCAGTCCGTCCGTGTGCCTCGAAGGCACGGAAAAAAGGGCGGAACTGACGTCAGCACGCCAACGAGGTCTTCTTCTGGATCCAGTGACGTCAGCGGAGCCGCGAGCGGAGCCGTGCCTCTGTGACGTCGTCCTCGTCGGCGTGGCGGGCTACAAAAGTTTCCGAATGTTGCTGGCGCAGGGGATATTCACAAGGTGAGTAATCCACAGGCAGATACTGTGTCCACCAGAAAAAGCATTACCGAAGGTAAGTAACTTGTTCATCTGAGGTCACTGCACTTAAAACCTATAATTAACCCCTAAGGCAGGGTGCTAGGTTATAGGTGTGAGGGTGCCTTGCATGAGCAGGGCACCCCCTACAAACCCTGAGTCGATTCTTCAGGCTTTGTAAGTGCGGTCAGCCATTTTCATACATAGAGTGGCCATGCGTTATTACGCAATGACTAACTGTATAACCTGGTTATAGTTGATATCAAACATGTTGGAATCATACCCCAACACCGTTACCGGGTAGCCCCTGTGCTCCTGCTAACAGCCTTCCAGGGTCTGCCAGCAAGCTAGTGCTGCTGCTGACCCCGGACACGATTCTGCCCTCCTGCTGCTGAGCTCGAGCAGGGAAAGGTTGAACAATAGGTTTCCTGCCACAGGGACTTACTATATTTGGCTGGGGTTAGAGCACTTTCCAGCGCCACCAGGCTGCTTTGAAGGGCACATTTTGTGCTTTCCTTGCATACTCCAGTTGGAACCAGTTCAGGGAGCCCTTGGCTCCTGCTCTGGTGCAAAACTGGACAAATGACATAGGAGCAGCCTCCCCTCAGTCCAGCCCCCTTCTGGGAGGGGCCCTTGAACCGTTCCAACCCTTTCCCTCGGTTACTTAAAGGCTTACCTGTGGGTGACTCTTCAGATGTGCTGGGGGACAAGATTCAAACTCGAAACCAGTTCAACTCCAGCTGAGCACCCTGGACTTTGCTGGACTTTGCCTAAAACCGAAACTGCACCTAGGATGACTCCTGCTGCTCCCGGTCTCGCTGTTCTGCAAGTCTTCTTCGTCGCCTGTGCTTCATCCAGGTACCTCTCCACGCCTGTGGGCATTAAAGGCACCCAAAGGAATCTACCTTGGAGGGAAGGAGTCATGCCCCTGCATCTGCAGGCACTGCAACAAAGCTGACCGGTCTGCTGCTCCTGACGTCCTCCAGACTCTGAAAGGCTCTGCAACACAGGTGGTGGTTCTGCAACTCCCTTGAGGCCTGACCTGTCCTCTCAGCAAGTTTGAGGCCAGTATCCCTCGTCAGAACCACTAGAACAGAATCCCTGTGCCCCGCATTGCTGTAGCCAAGGCTACAAGAAACTCCAGCCATGATCTTTGTCCTCACCGCATCCTCTGCACCATGGGCCTGCATCTTTTGTGAGCTGCTAGAGATACTCTTGAAACTCTTGCGCCTTTGGGCTGTGGGTCCTCTTGTGGGTCTTCTTGCTCTGATTCACCTACAATTGGTTAGTCCCTCAGACCTTGCTGGTTCCAACGTTGTACCTTTTTCATTTACCACATCTGTTGCTGCTGCCAAGGCTTGGTGCTCCCACCAGACACCGACCCCCTGGTTCTCGTCTACTGACGTGGGACAGCTCATGAGTGGCTCCTGGTCTTCCATAGCGTTGCATGGTCCTCACAGCTGCAGCGACATGGTCCCCGTCATCACTCCTACATCTTCGGTCATCGATGGTCATTGGCCTTCCGTGCCTCCTGGTCACCACCGAGTGGCATGGACTCTGTTCCCTCTGCTCTCAGGTACTACTCTTCAAGAATCCATCCTTGGATTCTACCGGACACTTCCCCCTTCTTCGCCAGCGGCATCTCTCCTGAAGACCTTCGTTGTGGTCTACGGAAGTTTTTGACGTCACTTTGCACCTATGCACCTGGCTTCCCTAGTATAGGTATCCTGGTTCCTGGGGTATCCACGGGTGGGGTGACTCTCCAACCTTCTGTCTTCCACAGGGTTTCTTCAGGGTCCACTGGGAAGAGTCTTTTTCCATGAAAACAGCAATGGCGACTTTTCCATTAACTTGCATTGAGTATGCAGCTGTGTTTCCACTCTGCGCACAGCGTCCATGGGGTTCCTGGGTACTTAGCATAGGCAGTTCCTGGGTTCCCCAGCTCTTCTGTGTCTTCTGGGTCAAGTATCAACTTCGGTCGTAGTTCGCATTCTACTTATGTAGTATATGGTTTGGTCTACCCCTGGGGACCACTGTGTATTTGTGCTTACTTTTGTACAGTCAAAATATTGTGTGTAATATGTTGATATCTCCGAGTAGGTGATATACCAATGTGTTAGTGAATGTGTATACCTATTTTTATAATTACACTGTGTGGTTCTTTTTCATTTGGCCTACACTATATGATTAGTTCTGGTAAATCAAGCTACTTACCACTCCTTCTGGACTAAGCCTGAAGGCTACCCTCCGAGGCTATCGCTTAGAGAGCTTTCTATGGTTGTCTAAAACCACTAAAAACAACACCATAAGGGTTGCCTGGATTAGTGCAAGGTGCTTCACTTAAATTAGTGTGCACCATATACTAAGCCAGCCTCCTACACACTGCTGTTGACTCTCTGCTTATGCTGTCATCTTATGTCACTTGCTGTAATTGTTCTTGCTGTCTTTGTCTGATGTTTCCATGTTGATTGTTCCTAGCCTCCATGCTTTTGCAGCATGTGTTGGGGAGTTCCCCTTTGGATTCCTCGACACGTCTTGTCTCCTATTTGTCATTTTTTGTTGGCCTTTCTAATGCTTCAATTTTCTTACTTGAAAGTGTATTTTATGCGATAGTATGCTTGTCCGCATGTGGGGGGAACACTCCATACACTTGATGGGATGGTCTCTTCTTCTGCTTCGAACATTCTGTTCTTTCGGATTTACTTTCTGTGTTGCTGATCTCCTTCCCCGATCAGCTTTCTATTGTATCTTCTTACTTTTTTTCGGTCTTCACTTGATGGACTGGTATTACAGTACCATCCCTTTTTATCATGGGCATCCTATACCTAAGTTTACTTCACCTGTTTGTGTCCTGCCTTCACTTCAGAGTGGCTGACAGTTGTATTCGGGTAAACGTTTTCTTTCTCCCTGAGGTGCTTCATTCTTACCCCCAGGAGATTACTTTCCCTGTGGTCTAGCCACAATTTCCTTAATGTGCCTTGGACCATTGTTGTCGGTTCATACATATACCGGATCTCTCATTACTTGTCACCAGCTGATGTTATGGCTTTGTTTTCTAATTCACATGGTAAGGAATCTGCGTCTAAAGATCTCTATCAGATGGATAAGTTACTTACCACAGGAAACACTGTATCTGGTAGTGACATGTTCTAGCCGCAGATTACTTACCGCACCTTCCATCCTCCCCACTCTGCGAACTTCCTCAACTATGAGGTTCTCAGTTCCATGGCTCTGGTTTCCCCACAAGCAAACTACCTCTAGCATGAGGTTCTCCATTCCATGTACCCGCTTTCCACACCGGCCGTTATTCGCTGGATAATCCTCTGCTCTGGTTTTCAACAGTGTCTAGGGTTTTCTACTATTTCTGCTTCTAGCGGTTCTTTGCTGTGTGGTCTTCGACCCTGGTTTTTACCAGTGCTGACTGTTTCCCAGTTTTCTGCTTCCACCATCAGGTTGCTTATTGGCTTTTCCCCAAAACATAAATAGGTAAATAAAATTAAATGATAATAATACAATGAAATATCGTACTATTTCTGTTGAAGGTATTTTATCTTCTTTGGCACACTGTTTAAGTGGCCAGTTTCTGTAGTGGCTCTGCGTTCTTGTGCTCAAGTGTTCACAGAAGAAACTGACGTAATTACGTCGATGGTGGATTATATAGACTCCGTTGATATCATGTCCGGAGACGGCATTAGCACAGAGTTGGACGGCACCCTGCACCGGTGCGCAGAGGTATTGCTGGGAAAGTTTTCCGAATCCAGTCTGGCGCCTGGGGAGAATCCACAAGGTAAGGAATCTGCGGTTAGTACTTGTCTATAATAGATATAGTGTTACCGAAGGCAAGTATCTTATCCTTTATTACTAAAAACTAGACCCTAGTTTGGTATATCTCCTACCTGGATATATCAAATACACTCAGAGAGAGAAAAGAGAGAAAAAGAGAGAAAAGAGGTAAGTAGCATAGGAAAGCACATATGGTCCCAACGGAGGGCAAAACCATATTCTAAAATAGTGGAACGCAGAATTATTACCAAAACGAGACTAGTACCTAAGGTTGGAGGAACCCAGCAGAAGTAAGGAACTACCCAAGGTGAGTAGCCAGGGACCCAAGGCACCCAGGTGCAGAGTGGTTGCACCGGGGCAGACGTCCATAGGACAACACAGGGTAGGTCGGATTGGAAAATTAGAGTTCTAGTACCATTCCAAAGGACCCACTTGGATCAATGAAGGTTGGAGAGTCACGCCACCTGTGGACCCCCAGAAGATATGAATACCTGCATCAGGGGGCATAGGGGTGAAATGGTGTCAGAAAACTCCGTAGACGCCAATGGTGGGTCGTGGAAGTACAGCAGCTACAGAGTCACGTGGACCACACTGGTGGAACCAGGATGGAGAATCCAGATGAGAAAAACCTGACAGCAGAGGGGACAGAGTCCAAACCACCCGAAGACGACCAGGAGGCACAGGAGCACAATACCCGCCCTGGGTTAAGGCTCATGTTGTAGCAAGGTGAACAAGAAGCAGCAGCTGTGGAGACCAGGCAGCATTGCAGAAGTTTAGGAGCCTTTCACGAGCTGTTCCACGCCTGCGGCGAGTGAGGGAAGATCAGTGGCCAGCAGGACCACTACCAAGCCTTGGCGAATGCAAACAACGGTTGGCGGAAGAAGATGCTTGGTTGCAGACCAGCAAGGTCTGCGGGACTAACCCAGCAAGGGTAAGTCAGGGCCAGTCCTCAGCACGCAGGAGAGCCAGCAGGAATCGATGGAGCCCCCTGGGGGACTATGTGGCAGCAGGCACAGAAAGTCGCAAGGAAGCCACAGCAGCACACAGGAGATGAGGGCCCACGATACAGAGGAAGGAGGCACAACACCATGCTTGGAGCTATGCAGGGGCTACTTGGAACTTGAAGATCTTCGGTGGAAGGAGTCCACAAGCCTTGGTAATGCCAAACAGACACAGGGCACAGGGAGGCAGTGTACATTCGCTATAGAGGGATTCCAATCTTCCAACTTGCAGGGAAGACTGATCAGGTCTCTAGAGAACTAACAAACCACCACCTGTGTTGCAGAGAGGCAGTGTACATTCGCTAGAGAGGGATTCCAATCTTCCAACTTGCAGGGAAGACTGATCAGGTCTCTAGAGAACTAACAAACCACCACCTGTGTTGCAGAGTCGGGCGATGTTCGTGGGACAACAGGGTCAGCAAACTGGTTATCGACATCGAGGTGCCTGCAGATGCAGGGAAGTGACTCCTTCACTTCAAGGGAGATTCCTTCAGGCTAGAGTCCTTGGTGACTCGGAGGATGCACGGCCACTGAGGTACAGATCTTTGGAGAATCACAGAGGCGAAGATGCAGCAGGATTCTTCCTATCGGGAGCAGTCTTGTCATGGGTCCTGGCTTAAAGAACAGCAGAGTTTCACTGTCCACCAGCAGAACAGTCTGAATAGAACTTGTTGTCAGGACAAATCTAAGGACACACCCTTAGGGGTGCCCTTAAGTAACCCTAAAAAGAGGAAGTACCTCATCAGGGAGGCAGAACACTGTCTAGGGATCAGCAGCAGCGTGAGCTGGCAGTCAAACACTGTAAGGCTACACAGGTAAGTATTGGAAGGTCATCTAGGAAGCCCCCCAGTACATGGTATTATGTAACTAACCCTGGAATCGGTGTAGTTGTTGATACCAAACATTACCATGTTCAGGGCAGCCATAATGTAGTTAGACATCTCGACTTACCAGTGTCCACTACATACCTTATAATGGATGTCCCGCACATACTAAGCCCAGAAAATGGAGTCCATGGTTTGTAGGGGTACCTCTGCTCATGCCCACACACTTAGAACCATGCACCCTGCCCTTGAACTGAAGGGCCTACTTTGGAAGTGACTTATAGGTTTTAAATGCAGTGACAGGAATATAAGGGAAACCTTATATCTGAAGTGTAGGTTGCATGCACCCTGTCACGAAGACAGAAATGGCAGCTCTGTAGACACAGTTTGCATGAGCTCCTTTGGGTGGCACAATCCATGCTGCAGCCCATAGGAGAACCCTGGTGGGCCAATGCCCTGGGTACTCAGTACCATATACTAGGGACTTATAATAGTACCCCAGTCTGCCAATTGTGGGGTGTACATAGTAATTAACAATAAATTTAGAGGAAAGAGCACTGTCACTGGGGTATTGGTTATCAAGATCCCAGTGAACTACAGTCAAAATACACTAACACCAGACAAAATGTGGGGGTATCTATGCCAGAAAGATCCTAATTTCTTACAGTCACCCCCACTTTTTGCCACTGATACTAATGTTTTTTGACTGATTTACACTTGTTTGCTAACCAGGCCTACGTGCCAGTGCTCTTTCCCTAGAAAAATAAAATGGTCTAATTGTTACAGTTGGTACACACTGTAGCACACCTTTAAGGCTCTAGTAAATTGTACCACTGGTACCTAGGGCATGGGTAGTAAAGAGGTTCCGTAAGGGTTGCAGCATATATTATGCCACCCTAAGGAACCCCCATACAAATTGCATGCAAACGTCCATTGCAGGCTGCGTGATATGGTGCAGACCATGTGTGAAAACCCAACATGGCACACTCACTGTGTGCCATGCAAAAGTCACTGCATATAATATATGTAAGTCAACCCTACAGCAGGCCTTAGAGCCCTAAGGCAGGGTGGAATATATTTCAAGTTGAGGACACATCTGCTTGAACAGATATGCCCCATGCTGTCTAGTTCTATTATTTCTAGTGCGAGTTCCAAGCTACATAATGGCTTCACTGAAACCTATGGTGTTTGGTATCAAACACCTCGACTTAATAAATCCATATTGATTCAGTATTGGATTTAGTATGAAAGGCACCCAGAGGGCACCTTAGATGTTCTGCCTAAACCCTACTAGTCTTCTAGTCTGCTGACTGACTGGTATTTTTCTGCCTGCCACCACAGATGAGTTTCTGGCCCCCTGTAGGTGAGAGCCAGCGCTCTCTGAGGTTAGGGAACAGTGCCTGCTCCGTAGAAGGTGTTATCACCTCCTCCAGCAGGCTGGCTAGTGAATCTGCATACCAAGGCCAAAGGGTTCAAAACCTGTGCCACCTTTGATATGCGACTCCGTCTTCCTCCAGAATGCCACCCCTGCCCTAAGGCCTATTTGGCACCAGGACAAGATGGTAAATTAGCTATGCAAGTAGGTGTGTTCCACCTCCATGCTAGTCATACCCCTAAGGGTGGGCTACCTGATGTGCTCCACGTAAGAAGGGTTTCACTATCTTGTTTTTGGTGGAATTAGGAACTCTGGAACAAGGTTATGCCCACTCTCCACAGAAAATGATCATACAGGGGGTGTAGTGACTCCAAAGGTGAGTAGCCTATTGGCTACTACCCTTCACTCCCCTTAACACCCCTAAATCTAGTATTTAGGTGGCCCTTTGACACCAAGAACTCAGATTCATGTGCCTGAAAGAAGAAGGACAAAGAAGAGCCAAAGATGTGAGAACTGTGGACCAGCACTGAACTTGACGGAAAATCCTGCCAGGCTGCTGTTGTCCTGACAGTCACTGAGACCGACGCATCCAGAAACGGAACAGACTCCCAAAACCCTTTGAGGTCTACCCAGTACTTTATCGACCCAGCAGCATCTCCTTTGTAGTGGAGGAACTACCGATCACATCTGCCTGATACAGAATTCTGTCAAATCCAAGGCCCATTGAGGGTTCTGCGTCCCAGAAGAAGAACTTCAAGGCTCCCTGAGGTCAGCCCCATCGAGTACCGAGCTGCTAGACCCTCCAGGAGCCCCCATTCACCAATACCGGGGGTACCGGAGCCAGTTGCAAGCCCCAAGGTTTGTTTGTGTTCAGTCACAACACCACTGCTGCCAAAACTTACCTGCATATCAAAGAATCTTCGAGAGAGGTCAGCTCCTCACCGAGAGTGGCCTTGCTGTGGTTATTTTCCCTCATCTGCAGGTACACCAAGAACCGTCAGAGCCTCTAACTCACTGACCTGCCAGACAAAACACTCCTGCACCCGAGCTCCCCAGCCCAAGCTGGAGTAAACCGACAGTGTCTATGTAGTTCTGAGACCCTCAGGAGGTGAGCCCCCATTTGACTTCTGGCGGACTGTTTCCCAGTTCCCTCTTGCAGCCTTTTTCTTGCAGGTACTTAACCAATTGACTTTAGCGTGTACCATTCGAGTCTAGGACCGCGTACCGCACCTCTGCACCCAGAGACCCTAGGGCAGGTAAACTTGAACTGCTAGCGCTTGTTTGGACCTTTGCCCCTACTTGCCATAAGTCCAGAAGACCAGTCCTGTAAGTTGTCTGTAAGTGTACCTATGCAGTGAATGTTTTTCCAATATGATAACATTACTGCGTTTGAGGCTCATGTCTCAGATCTGACAGCTGTCATTTTCTACAGTTTTTACCTTAAAATTCCATAACATCTAAAGTGCTTATCTGATTCCTATAATCTTGATGTCTCAAATTATATTAGAATCTATGTTATTTTTTTTAATTTGTCTCGAGTTTCTTCTTGAGTGTGTCTCATTTATTGACTCAACAGATACTTAACACTACCCTCTGATTAGCCTAAACTGCTCGTCCACACTACCAAAGTGAGAGCATTTGGGATTATTAATTTAAGCCTGGCCGATAAGGGTTAGCTGGACTTTTCACACAATGTACCTAATTTTTGGTGCAGTACATAAAAAGCAAGCTTTCTACAAGTACCATATAGTAGGGACTTACAAGTAAGTTTGCTTATGCCAATTGGGTGCAAGTCAATTAAACATGTACAGTTTAAGGTCAAGGCAAATGCACTGAGTCTGGTTAGCTGGCCTCAGTGCTCCTGGGAGCAGGGGCGGCTCCTCCACTAGGGCAGAGGAGCGTGGCCCCAATGCTTCTCGCCGTGAAAGAAGCAGAAACATGAAATGGTAATAACTTTCTGTTATTACCATATTATGTTTGGTTGCGGGTTGGCGGGGGTGCTCTGAGAGCAGGGCAGGGGAGGAGTGGTGTGCCTTCCCACACCAGAGTGCGCATAGACTGTTTGGTTGGCCCCCTAGGGTCGCCCAAACCAGTCATGCACACTCTGCCTTTCTCCATGTAGGCTGTAAGGCAGCCTACATGGAGAAAATGGCCTCCCAATAAGCTGCTGGCTGGGCGACGTCACAACCTATCACAATGCTGCTTGCAGCGCTGTCATTGGCTTAGGGGAGGGAGAGAGCCTGGCTGCTAGTTCTCATCATCTAAGTTGAAGAACCTGAAAAGGCCATCTGCATTAGCATTGTTAGTCTCAGGTCTTTCATCCACTGTAAAATCCCTACCCTATAGGGAGATGGACCAGCTCAACAACTTGGGGCTCTCCCCTCTCATCTGCATCAGCCATCTAAGAGGTCTGTGGTCAGTTTGAAGTCTGAAGTGAGTCCCAAACAGGTAGCGTGTCAACTTCTTCATGGACCAAAACTCAGAAAATTCTTCCCTCACAATGGCACTTCAAACACTACTGTCTTGGGAGGAGTTGCTGCTAATGAAGGCAGTGGCTGGTCCTGGCCCAAATCATTCACTTGTGACAACACTGCCCCAATCCCATGTTGAGAGGCATTTGTCTGATCAACGAATTCCTTACTGAAGTCAGGTGCTTTCAAGACAGGTGCTGAGCTAGTTTCCTTGAGGGTGTCAAAAGCCTTTTGACACTCCTCAGCCCTGCTAACTATCCTGTGTTGTTTCTTGAAGGTAATGTTGAAGTCCATTAGAAACCTGGAATACTACAAGCACTAACCTGACGAATTCGGCTGGCGGAGACGGTAGTGAGAAGACAGTCTGGCCACACCCCTCAGTGTCCCACCAGGGGTACAGACTATACTGCTTGCCAAAGAGCACACCCAAGGGAATGGGGGAGTTGGTTAAACAATAAACAGTCTACAGGCACTCTGCAATCCGGACAGGTCACCTTTGCTTTGTCATCTGGCTACTTCTCAAGGAACAGCATGTGTGGGAAGCCAACTTCAGTGGGGCTACCTTCAGTCAGTAAGAGGGAGATAGAGGGAATATTATTAGGCACATGCCTATATGGGAATTCTCCCCACCCTCACTCCTCCTACCATTCACTGCACATACTCACATGCTCAATGAGACTTTGCTGGACAGCAGAGTCAAAGGAGGGATGTAACGAGAGTCAGTCCTATTAGTCTCTTGAGGGTTTGGTGATACACCTCACCCTCTGACTACCTATCTAACAAGACACAATGTACGCAGTTTCCAGGCCACTTATGCAAATGTTTCAGAGATAAACGCTCTCTAGCGTAGATAATTCACATTCCTGTTTGTAGAATTCACAATTGCCAGGTATGCGTGCGCATGCCAAGCATGTAAAGATATATTTCTCAGCACTTTGCTCCCTGTCATCTCTCCTTTTATGTGGGCTCTTCCAATGCCATTGTAGGCAGAGCGGAAATCCACAGCGTGTTGGTGCCGAGCTTCTGAGCGAACTCTTTGTCAGGTAAGTTTCCAAGACTGAAGCGTTTGCTGACAAGGCGCACCATTGTGCCCCCCCAAATCAGGTACATGGGTGATAGCCCGGCAGAGAGCTGTTGCTGGAAACATCCAGCGAGGGCAAGATGCGCTTGAATCTAGTAAGTGACGACAAGGTGCACCCATGCCCCAATATGGTACTTGGGAAATAGCCTGGCAGGGTTCGATTGCTGGAAACTATATTGTGAAGACTAAACACAGGACCGTCTTGCTTGCTGCTGAAATTGGCAAGCAAGGACGTGGTTAAGAGGCACCGGACTATATATTTTTTTTTGGGGTGGGGGGGGGGTTTTGCAGAGTTTTATATAGCGCGAACTTGACCCGAATCCAATCAGATATCAGAGCGCTTTACATAGCACCAGTTACGTTACATTAGGACACACATTCATGCTTTGTTAGGCACGGGGAGATTAAGTGATTTGCCCAGAATCACAGGATGTTCAGCGTCATTACCGGGACTCGAACCCAGTTCCCCAGGTCCGAGTTTGAGCGCCCTAGCCGTTAGGCCAACTCCTCTATACCCCGAAACCAAGATGACCATCGGGATTTTGGTTCTCACATGAACATTCCAACCCTAGGAAAGAGGATCCTGTGAAACTGAGTCCATATTCATAGCTCTCTGGACTGAATAATCGGGTTGCATATATCGTTGCCAGCCAGAAGCGTCCATTCAGGCGCAATCATGCATCTCTCCCCCACTCATCACTGTCGGTCTTTGATCAACAGTTGCTGACTTTGGTTGTGCAGGTGAGTGAAGTTGTTTTGGCTGGTGAGATGTAATGGAGCCAGTGCTGTGTTAAAAAGTCCCGCTTCCCCAAACAGGGACGTTCATACCGGGAAAGTCACTGGTGTTTGTACAGGGCCTTAACAGTTTCTCACCTTAAACACCGCTGTCTCGGCAGTTGGCTTGGTTTCGATGGGTACTGATCATGGTAACATCGTAACAGTGTAGTGCGGTGTATATCTGAGGTCACTGCACTCAAAATCTATAAATCACCCCTAAGGCGGGCCTTTCAATCCTGAAGGCAGGGTGCTTGGTCCTAAATGTGAATGTGCCCCAGCATGAGCAGGGCACCCCTACAACCTTCGGAGTCCCTTCTCCCGGGTTGTAAGTGCATCAGCCATTACGATATATTGGGTGGCCATGCCTCATTACGCAATGACCAACTCTAAACTGCTGAGCAGAGGAAGGCAGGACAGTAGGTATCCTGTCACAGGGAGGTGTGACCATCTCCCAGACAGGACTTAGTGTATTAGGACAGAGTGGGGATGCTTGCCAGCGCCACTCAGTCTGTTTGAATGGCACATTTGGTGCCCTCCTTGCATACTCCAGTTCAACCAAGCTCATGGAGCCGTTGACTCCCGACTGGGCACTCTGGCCTTCGCTGGTCTGCTGCAACATGTGTGCCCATGCTCCATACAGATCCTTCACAGAGCCTGTGGACATTCAAGACACCCGAAGGATTCTCCTTTGAAGAGAAGGAGTCACTCCCCTGCATCTGCAGGCACGGCAACAGAGCTGCTTGAGGTCCTCTTGCGACTCCAGTGCCTCTGTCCTGTGGGTCCTCTTGAGGGTCTTCTTTGATTCCAGTGGGATTCCCTGATTGCTCAGGGCCTACTCTGACTCCCCTGTTTGTTGTGAGTCACTTGGACCTTGCTGGTCCTGACACTGCACCCTTTTCACTTTCCACGTTGTTTGCAGTTGCCAAGGCTTGTTGGTGCTCCCGATGGACACCGACCCCTCAATTCTCGACATCCGATGTGGGACAGCTCGTGAACAGCTCCTGGTCTTCCACAGCGTCGTCTGGTCTACACAGCTGCAGCTCCAAGGCCACGTCAACTCTCCTTTAACACCGACATCAGTGGGCATTCCTCTTCCGTACCCCCTGGTCACTCCTGAGTGGCATAGAGTCTGTCTACTCTGCGTACAGGTACTTCTCATCTTGAATCCACCTTTGGGTTCCACCGGACACTTTCACCTTCTTCTCCAGTGGCATCTTCCTGAAGTCTTCCATTGAGTTCGACGGCGGTTTCCGGCTCCACTTTGCACCTGTGCACTCAGCTTCCCTGGTGTAGGTATCCTGGTTCCTAGGGTATCCACGGGTGGGGTGGCTCTCCAACCTTCTGTCTTTCAAGGTTTCGTCAGGGTCCACTGGGAAGGGTCTTCCTTCTTTAAAATTGCAACCACGACTTAACCATTGACTTGAATTGAGCCCACGGTCATGTTCCCACTCTACACACGGCCTCCGTGGGGTTCCTGGTTACTTACCTGTGGTGTTTCCTTGGAGCCCCAGCACTTCTACGTCTCCTGGTTATAGTCTTGACTTGAGTTGTGGTTCGCATCCCACTATTTTAGTATATATGGTTTGGTCTCCCCCTGGTGACCACTGTGTATTTGTGCTACTTACCTGTTTTTATTTGCAAAGTATTGTGTGCATTGTGTATATCTCCGGGTAAGAGATATTTGTATGTGTTAGTGAGTGTCTAATAATAAATACATATGTTTTATAAATATACTGTGTGGTTCTTTTTCACTTAATCTATACCAATAAGAATATGTTCTGGTGAAACAAACTGCTTTACACTCCTTCTGGGCTAAGCCTAAAAGGCTGCTCTCCACAGCTACCACTTAGAGAGCGTTCTAAGGTTGTCTAAGACCACTAAAATCACCATAAGGGTTGTCTGGATTAGTGCAGGGTGCCCACTTACATAAGCCTGCCTCCTACAGGCGACAGAAGCAAAAAGAACATGATGGATGGAATGCTGAACAATACAAACATTCACCCCCAGCTACAGAATGATGGGTTTTATCAGTTTTTTGCTCAACATGCTACCCCAATTTGGACCCAGCTCTATGCAATTCAGTCTCGACCCTGTTCTCGACCCTGTTCATCATGGAAACAGTCCAGCTCTTACTGCCAAGCTAGGTCCCTCCTGGACTAGAAACAAGCATTGTGGTACAGGCTTCGGAGTATCACCCCTCATCAGCCAGGGTAGCTTGAATCCAGTGGCACAGTGAGCATGGCACCTGCGTCTGGTCATACTCTTTCAACTTAGGGCGACAAAATCAAAAATAACAAATGATGGACAGAATGCTGAACAATGCAAACATTCACCCACAGTCATAGAGATCTGGGTTTAATCCATTGTTTATTGGCTCCCAAATCCACCCCAGTTTGGACAAACCGTTTGCCAAAACCATGACATAAATTACGACACTCGTTTGGTGATGAGGACTGAGGGGATGCAATTTAGTTTTACTTTGTGTTGGAAAAATACACGAGCGAGTTCTGTGGCTGCAGGTATTTTAGTCAAGGGTATGAAATGTTCAATTTTCAGCAGATTGATGATGACGAGGATTACCGTGTTTACTACATTTTCACAATGACATCCATGGAAACAGTGGGCCAGGAACTTGGGGGCACTCTAATGGGTTGTAACAACCCTGCAGGCTTCTTATGGTCAGCCTTTTCCCTGAGAGCAAAATGCACATGGTTTGATGTCACGTCTTGCATCATGTTGTAAGGTGGGCCACCAGAAATGGCATTCTATAGATGTTATTGTTTTTTGTTTGCCCATGAGGCCTCCAATGGCAGAGTCATCACTTGTTGCGGTAAAGCCGCACTGGGTACGTACAAGGCGCTGTTTTGATACAACAGCTCGCCCTCCTGGGTTCTGTTTTCTGGATCCTCTTGTATCCAAGTCTGCAGGTCTAGAGTCTGAACAAGTTCCTTGAGGCTCTTTAGGAAGTCATCGACATCAACAAGTCCACATCAGAACCTCCGGAAGTGGGTTCTGTTATAACCTGAGGAGGGTCACCAATAGGTTGCTTGGATTATTCTGTTCTGTGGACCGGAATGATACTTTATCACAAAGTCAAAATCTGGAAACAACAGTGACCAATGCAGTTGTCGAGGAGCAAGCGCTATGGCATTTTTCATGAATTGTAAGTTGCGATGGCCTATATAAATCTATACCGTATGCTGGGCTCCCATGATCCAAAGAACGATAATACATTCAACCCAGATCTGTGACTGGAGGTGAGTGTTTGAAAAGTTTCAGCACTCCGTCTATCATCTCCTTGTGTTTCCTATGAGATAATGTCACCACTTTTCGCATACACATTTGATTCCTAGTAACTCCTTATCCGTGATACTGCATTTCAACTTACATGGGGCGAACTTTCTGGTGTAGTATGCCATTGGGTGTAATTGGCCTGTATCCGGATGCCTTTGACGAGAGAACTGCTTAATCGCAAACTCTGAGACACACCGAAAGATATGTGTTCATCAGGATGTTGTAGGATTGGCGCTTTGGTGAACTGTGATTTCAATTCTTGGAAGGCTTGTTCTGTTTCTTCTGTCCACACAAACCCTTTCGGGAGTCGAGTAATGGACTGTACAATGTGGGAGAAATCCTTAATAAAAGGTCGACAGAAATGATCAAAACCCAAAAAGGTTTGTAGGGTCTGGATGTTGGTGGGGGATTTTTACTGGGTGATTATTTCTGAAACCTTTCGATCATTCATTTTCAGTCCTCCTGGGTTTACAACATAACCTAAGAACTCTATTTCAGTCACATGGAACAGGCAATTATTCCAGTTTGGCGTATAAACAAATAAACAATGGTTTTGCAAGCTGTGGAAAATGACCCAAACATGGGTCATATGTTCCTGTATGGTCTCAGAGAAGATGAGGATTTAGTTGATGTAGGCAATGCAAAAGACATCCAAATACCCCCGAAGCACGTTGTCCATAAATTACTGGAATGCTTCCGGGGCGTTACAAAGACGGGAGATCATGACCTGATATTCAAACAGGCCGAATTGTGACCCTAATGCTGTTTTCCACTTGTCAGGTGATATTCCCCGCAGAGATACCGTTTTGTGAAAACTTTGGCCCAATTAACTGTCCAACAGCACTGGACTGAGCGGACACAGGTACCTGTTCTTAATCGTTACTGATGGCTATGTAGTTATTGCAGGTCCTCAGTTCCCATACTTTCTTCGATATGAAGAAGAGAGGAGGTGAGGCCGGTAAAGATTAGGGATGGATGGATCCAGAAGCTAGGTTCTCATCTATGTATTCCCGCAGGTGTTGCGTTTCCGGCTCTCTCATGGCGTATATCTGACTGTGAGGAATGGTGGCTCCTGGGATCCAGTCTAGTCTGCAATCCTTCTCCCTGTGAAGAGGAATTTATCTCGACTTTTGTTTGTTGAAGACAGACTGGTACTTCAAATAGAGTGGGGGTATTGTTTTGGTAATACCAATGTGAGGTTCCACACCACCATACGCTAGAAGTTTCGTAGGAGTATCTGAACCTCGCAGGATGAGCGCTTTTAGTTGGTACAGTGCTTTTTGAAGAGCATTGAGTCCATGGTTACTGAGCAAGCCGCCCAGCGAACTGTGGGATCATGCAAGGTAATCCACAGCATTCTCATGATCAATCAGAAGTGTGGTGCATCTATTACGAGAAACTGTATTTGTTCAAAGTGGTCAGTACCGGAACTGCATGATTACAGGATGTATCTGATAGAGAATTCTAGCTGCAGGTTCCTTACCTTTGAATTGATGAAATTACTAGTGGCCCCTGAATCCAGTAAGGCAGAGACTTTCCTTTGATGCCAATCAACCAAACACAAAGTCACGATCACATTTATGTTAGCCACAGAAGCTTGCACAGTGTTGGCTAGATCAGGTAAGGGCTAATTTTCCTCCATTGCCGAACAAGGGACCTCGGTCTTCCCCAGGACCTTCAGTTTCCAAACACTGCTTCCTCCTCAGAGCTCCTATGAACCACAGTTTGGGCTTTACCTTTAGGTCTGACTCTGGCCGAGCAGTCTTTGATGAACTGTCCACCTTTTCTGCAGTACATACAGAGTCTTTGTTTACATCTTTTTTTTCTCTCTCTCTTCTGAGGACAGAGGTCCCTAAAACCATTCAGCTGCATGTGCAACCCCATTTGTGTTTCTAGGTCCCTCCTCAATTATGACCCTAGGAGGGCCAGTTAGGAATTTCGCTCCTCATGCCTTTCCAGTTCAGACCCAGCCATATGCAAATCCGTCTTGACCCTGTTCCCCATGGGAACAGTCTAGCCCGAACTGCCAGACCATGTCCTACCTGGACTGGAAACAAGCATCCTTGGCCCAGTTTCAGGGCATCACCCCTCATCAGCCAGGCTAGCTTGACTCCCGTGGCATGGAGAGCACGGAACCCGCTTCTAAGCATACCCGTCCTACTCAGGGTGACAAAAGCAAAAAGAATATTTGATGGACAGAATGCTGCACAATGTCAAACATTCACCCCAGTACAGAGATCTGGGCCGAAATCCATTATTTCTTTCTTCCCATACCTTTCCAGTCCAGACCCAGCCATATGCAAATCCGTCTTGACCCTGATCCCCATGGAAACAGTCCAGCCCGATCTGCCAGGCCAGGTCCTACCTGGACTGGAATCTGTTAGAAACATGTAATACTACAAGCACTAATCTAATGAACCGGCTGGTTGGGACTATGGTGAGAAGACAGTCCTGCCACTCCCCTCAGTATACCACTAGGGGAACAGACTATATATACTACTCATCAAGGACAGTGGGAATGGTGGAGTGGGTAAAACAATAAACAACAGCCTACAGGCACTCTGCAATCTGGACAGGCCTCCCTTGCTGTGTCATCTGGATACTTCTCAACAAATAGCGTGTGTGGGGAGCCAATTCCAATGGTGCTCCCTACAGTCAGTAAGAGGGAGATAGAGGGAATAGTATTAGTAGTGTGCCAATATGACCAGTCTCCCCACCCTCACTCCTCCTTCCCATTCACTGCTCTCACTCACATGCCCAATGAGACTGTTTGCTAGATAACAGAGTCAAAGAAGGAGTGCAAGGAGAGTCATTCCTATGGTGTGTTATGTTTTGTTAATGGGTACTTGATATAGCACAACGACTCACCCCAGAATGTGCATCTTGGCGCTGAGGCAACAAAAAGGTCAGGAGCAGTCGGTTTTGAGATGTTTTTAAAATCTGTGAATTCAGTGCAGGCCCTAATAAAGAGGGAGGGTTTATTCAAGTGGTAAGGGGCAAGGTATGTAAAGGCCCTCCCGCCATACTTAGATGTGTAAATACGCCGAGGACAAAGAAGAAGTAGGCTTCTTGATCTGAGGTTTCTATTTGGTAGATGGAGAACCAATTTGTCCTGTAGGTATTAGGGTCTATTTCCTGACAGGGCTTTATACGTCAGACAAAGGAGTTTGAAAATTGCTCTCTTTATGAGGAGCCAAAGCAGGGCTTTGAGCGGGGGGCTGAGGATGTGCCTTGTGGCTGTTTATTAACCAGTCGGGCTGCCGTATTTTGTACAACCTGCATCTTGGAATGAAGAGATGCATTTGATGATGCCACAAGCGCATTTCCGTAGTCCATTCAGCTGATTATCGTGGCCTAGACGAGGGTCTTGCGAGAGGCCAGTGGAAGCCACTGGAAAATCCTCCTAAAAAGATGCATTATCCCGAAACACAAACCACAGGTAGATGTCACTTGGTCTTTCATCGACAACTTGTTGAGAATGGCCAAGTTTCTCACTGTACTTCTCGGAGAGGGAGCAGGACCAAGTTCCACGGGCCACCAATTCACTGTCCAGTGGAGTTATGCTTTGCCAAACTGTAGAATCTCAGTCTTGTGCCCATTTAACTGAAGACAATTCTGGGGCATCCACTTGGCAATTGTTCTCATGCAAACGATGAAGCGCTGTTTGACATTCACCATATCTTGCCCGAAAGAGATGGCCAACTGGATATGGTCTGCATAAGAAAGTATTTCGAAGCCGCAGGACTTGACTAGCTGAGCAAGGGGAGCGATATAAATATTAAAAAGAGTCGGACTCGGGCAGAGCCTTGAGGAACTCCCTTGCTCAGGGACAGCGTCTTAGACTGAAAAGTGCCAAGTGTAATTGTCTGAGTCATGTCCATCAAAAAGTCAGTAAGCCAATTTAAGGCAGTGCTGTGTATTCCTATCTCTTCCAATTGTCAGATGAGAATAGGATGTGACATAGTATCAAACACCTCTGACAATTCAATAAGAAAAGTCCAGAGAAAGGCTGAGCGAATCTTCTACCGCTAAGAGGATGGTTTCTTTACTGTGGAAGGGGCTAAATCCCGACTGGGAGGCATCCAGCCGGGAATGAGTCTCAAGGTAAGAGGGCAGTTGTTTGTTAACGTAGGACTCAAGCACCTTGCCTAGTGAAGGAAGAAAAGAGGTAAGGATGATAGTTTGCTGGATCCGTAGGAACGGTGTGTGTTTTTTAAAAAATGGGTGTGACATAGGTGGCTTTCCAGTCCCGAGGAACTGTGGCTGAGGATAGAGATAAATTGCATAAAGATGTGACTGATGGTGCCAGTGAGGTGGCTAACATGGCTGTAATGTGAGGGGGACACAGGTCAGCCATGGAGCCAGATTTAGTTTTGACTAACAGATCTTTCTGAAAGAAACACGTTAGTTAGATAAGTGAGCACAAGGTTCAAGTCCCACTGGGCATTACAAAAGGTGAAGGAGGAAAGAAATTAGTAATGCTCTTCAGAAACCTGTCAACAATCAAGGACTTGAAAAGAGAAGGCTGATCAGGAAGGCGAAGAAAGGCCGAATGCACAAGTTACTTACCTTCGGTAACGTTATATCTGTAAGAAACATTAGTTAGTTAGATTCCTTACCTTAGAATATCCCCAGGCGTCAGGCTGGATCCGGAAAGATTTTTTGTCAGCAATACCCTTGCGTGTCGCTAGGCATCGTCTGCGGCTCTGCGTCCGTCATTGGCGCCGTGATCGCCGGAATGACATCGTCAGAGTACTTAGACGCCGCCCTCATGCGCTGACGTCAGTTCTTCTTTTTTCCACACCAGTAGGCGCAGATCCGGGAAGAGCATACCCTTTAGTCACTTTTTGACTAAACTTTTTGGACTTTTTGGACCTTCGAGTCGACCTTGACTCCTGGTGCCGGTAGGGATGCCTGGTTTCAAGCCGTGCGACGCCTGTCGGTTACGGATCCTCATCGTCGGTGTCTCTACTGCCTTGGGGCCAACCATGATGCTGAGTCGTGCCCTGACTGCCGGGCCTTGACCTCGAAGGCTAGGCGGGAGCGGTCCCGCAAGCTCCTCGAAATCCGGCAGTCGGCTCTGCGCCGCTCGAGGTCCCGGTCCAGGAGGAGGTCGAGAGACCGGTCGCGGAGCCGCAGCCATCACCGCTCGTCGGGGTCGAAGTCCTCGCATTCCGGTAAGTCGAGGCACAGTAAGAAGAAGTCGAAGAGGCGACATCGCTCTTCTGACTCCCCTCGCCAGTCCGAGCCGCAGGAGTCGCATCCGGCCTCATACCCTTCGGTCCCTGGGCCTAATGCGACTCTGGGCGAGATTCGGGACTTCCTCGTGGCCATGAGGAGTCTCGCTCCGCCGGCGCGCCTTCGGGCCCCGCAGGTTCGACTGGGAGGCCTAGCGAGCCGGCGGCTCCGTCCCCGGCGCCGTCATCGACGACGCCCCAGGCCCCCAGGGGATCCAGGCCTGGATCCTGGTCGACGCCGGTTGACCTTATGACCCCTCCGCCGGCTCCGACCCCTATGGTGCCGCCCCCGCCGCCGTCTTCAGGCGACGTCAACCCCAGTTTTAGTCCGGGTCAGAGCGGCGCCGCCAGGCGCCGTCTCTGGCGCCGATGGATGAGCAATTAATCTACCGCCCGGCTCCGTCCTTTCAACCTGTCTACCAGGAGTCAGATGACGGGGATGACTGGGAGGGGTCTGAGGACCCTCTGGCACAGCAGTGCCAGTTTAATCAGGACTGGGCAGACGAGGTGGGGGATGCCAGTGGTCTCGACACCTCCCCTGACACCGGCTTCATCTCTCCTATCTCCTTGGCTACGGAGGAGGGTGCAACCTATTCTGTGGTGCTGCGCAGGGCTGCCGAAGCCCTTCATCTGGAGCTCCCTGCAGCGGCTGTGAGGACTAACCTCCTCACTGAAGTGCTTCAACCGCCAGTAAGCTCCTCAGAGCCTCTACTGCAGTTCAATGAAGCACTGACTGGCGTTCTGATGGGCACCTGGTCCAAGCCCTCCACAGTCACTCCTGTTGACCGGATCGTGGCCTGGCGCCACCGCCCTGCTCCGGGCGATCCCAGCTTTCTGTCAGTGCACCCCACCCCCGAGAGCCTGGTTTTCCAGGCCTCTACGTCCCAGACCGCCTTCCCGTCCGCTCCTCCGGATCGGGAATCCAAAAGGTTGGAACAGTTTGGGAAGAAGCTGTTATCCTCCCTCTGTTTGGGGTTGCGGTCTATCAACACCGCGTGCCTTTTGGACCGTTACACCCACTTCCTGTGGGATACGGTGGCAGACGTGCTGCCCCCGTGTCCGGAGGAGGCCCGGACACGGCTCGCCCAGGCTCTTGCTGAGGGGCGGGATGCAGCACGGTACTCAATTTGATGTGGGCTTGACACCACGGACTCGCTAGGTAGTGCGATTGCGACGCCTGGTTGAGATCCACAAATTTCTCCAGGGATGTCCAGAGCACACTCATGGACATGCCCTTTGATGGCCGTCGCCTCTTTGGCGACAAAGCGGATAGTGCACTGGAGCGCTTTAAGGACTCCAGGGCTATGGCCAAGTCCTTGGGCGTCTCGGCCCCGCGCCCGCAATCTTCCGCTGTTCGCCCCTTTTGTGGCCAAGGAAGGGGCGCCCCCACACGTCCGTCTAGCCACAGGCCGCAGAACCAGTCTCAACGCGGTTGCGGACGTGGATTCGGCCGAGGCGGAGCAGGGGGACAGAGAGCCGGTCAGCCCACATCTGCCCCCGCAGCATCTGCCTCAAAGCCTTCTTAGTCCGACTTTTCAGGCCCATTCCACGCCAGTTCACCATCACCTGCTCCACTGGCGTACCATCACGTCAGACATGTGGGTGCTGCAAATCGTCCGAAGGGGCTACTCCCTCTCCTTCCGAGACGACCCCTCCAGCCATGCGACCGCAGTACCACCGCATGTCGGGGGATCACTTGTTACTTCTTCGGGAGGAAGTTACGGCCCCGTTTGGCCAAGGGGGCCATCGAGCGCGTTCCTGGGCCAGAAGTAGGACGGGGTTGCTACTCCCACTACTTTCTGGTTCCCAAGAAGGGCAAGGGGGCCTGCGCCCTATCTTGGACCTCAGGAGCATCAACGCCTTCCTCCGGAAGGAGAAGTTCAAGATGCTCACCTTAGCTCAGGTTCTAGCTGCCCTAGACCCTGGAGACTGGATGGTAGTGTTGGACTTGCAGGACGCCTATTTCCACATCCCATCCTGCCGGCCCACCGGCGTTACCTGCGGTTCACGGTCCGCCACGAGCACTTTCAGTTTACCTTGCTCCCCTTCGGCCTCACCAGTGCCTCTCGGGTGTTCATAAAAGGGATGGCGGTGGTCGCAGCTCATCTGCGCAGATTAGGGGTTACAGTCTTCCCCTATCTCGACAACTGGTTGTTGAAGGCGGGCTCGCCCCAGGCAGTCGTCTCCCACCTCCAGACTACGGCCGACCTCCTGCATTTGCTGAGGTTCTCCATCAACGTGCCGAAGTCGCATCTGAGTCCCTCCCAGAAGCTTCTTTTCATTAGAGCAGTTCTGGACTCAGCGCTGTTTCGGGTCTATCCTCCAGAACAGCGGGTTCGGGATATTCAGGCTCTGATTCCGATCTTTCAGCCTTTATCCAGAGTTTCGGTCAGGATGGTCCTGCGGCTGCTGGGTCTAATGCCCTCCTGCATCCTGCTGGTACGTCACACCAGGTGGCGGATGCGGGCTCTGCAGTGGGACCTGAAGTTCCAGTGGGCCCAACATCGGGACAACCTGTCCGACCATATCCGGATCTCGGAGGGCACTGCAAGACAGTTGCAGTGGTGGCTCACGGACAGCGATTGGGTCAGTGGCAGATCCCTCTTCCTACCGGAGCACGTAGTTGTGACAGATGCGTCCCTCCTGGGATGGAGGGGCCACAAGGGAGAGGCGGAGATCAGAGGCCTCTGGTCTCCGGCGGAGTCCCGGCTCCATATCAACCTATTGGAGCTGCGGGCGATCCGGCTTGCACTGAAGGCATTCCTTACCTCTGTGCGGGGAAGTGTAGTGCAGGTGTTCACGGACAACACCACCGCCATGTGGTATTGTAACAAACAGGGCGGGGTGGGGTCGTGGACCCTTTGTCAGGAGGCTCTGCGCCTCTGGACATGGCTGGAACATCAGGGCATCACCCTGGTGGTTCAACACCTGGCAGGTTCTCTGAACGCCAGGGCGGACGAACTCAGCCGCAGGTGCATGATGGATCACGAATGGCGTCTGAACTCGGACGTGGCGCAAGGCCTCTGTCAGCAGTGGGGAGAGCCTTGGTTAGATCTATTCGCCATCGAAGAGAACGCGCAATGTCATCAGTTCTGCGCGTTGGAATTTCCAAGGCGGCACTCGCTCCGAGACGCTTTTCGTCGCAAGTGGAGTTGCGGTCTGTTGTACGCCTTTCCGCCTATACCACTTCTGCCCAGAGTGCTGAAGAAGATCAGGCGCGACCGAGCCCAAGTCATCTTGGTGGCTCCGGATTGGGCACGAAGGTACTGGTATCCCGAGCTACTCAGTATGTCCATCGATCCCCCGATTCGACTGCCTCTTCAGGAGGACCTTCTGTCGCAGCAGCAGGGGACCGTCCTCCAACCGAACCTGTCCAGCCTCCACCTCCATGCGTGGAGATTGAGCGGCGACAGTTGATGCCATTTGACTTGCCTCCTGAAGTCTGTGATGTCATTCTGGCAGCCAGGCGTCCCTCCACTAAAACGGTATACGCCTGCAGGTGGAACAAATTTGTGGCATGGTGCACAGCAAAGTCTGTGCATCTCCTTTCCGCCCCTCATTCTGAAGTGCCCCTCTTTCTTCTTTCCCTGGCCCAGCAGGGCTTTACTCTGGGCACCCTCAAGGGATATCTTTCAGCTGTCTCTGACTTCTTACGGCTTCCTGATCAGCCTTCTCTTTTCAAGTCCCCTGTTGTTGCTAGATTCTTTAAAGGCATTACATGTTTCCTACTGTCCTTTTTTGTAATGCCTCTGTGGGACTTGAACCTGGTTTTGACCTATCTGATGTGCGCTCCTTTTGAGCCACTTCATAATTGCCCTCTTCGTCTTCTGACTCTTAAGACTGCTTTCCTGGTAGCCATCACCTCTGCCAGAAGGGTGAGTGAGCTCCAGGCTCTTTCTTCTAAACCTCCTTTCCTCTCTGTCCATCCGGACAAGGTTGTTCTCAGGACTCGTCCTTCCTTTCTCCCTAAGGTGGTTACTGCCTTTCACATCGGCCAGTCTGTTACATTGCCCACCTTCTTTCCCCTCCACATCCCTCGAAAGAGGAAGAGAGGCTCCACCATCTGGACCCAAAACGTGCGCTCTCCTTCTATCTGGACCGCACAAAACAGTTCCAGGTGGACGACCAACTCTTCGTTGGCTACGTGGGCGCTAAGAAGGAGCGGGCAGTGCACAAGCGGGCCATCTCTCGGTGGGTCATTTTGTGCATTAAGGCCTGTTATTCCTTGGCTAAGAAGGAACCTCCTGTGGGGCTGAGAGCCCATTTCACTCGGGCCACGGCGGCTACTACTGCCCTGGGACGGGGAGTCCCTCTGCAGGACATTTGTCAGGCAGCAACGTGGGCCTCGCTGCACACGTTTGCCAAGCATTACTGCCTGGACCGCCAAGTCCGGAGAGACGGCTTCTTTGGCCGTTCCGTTCTCCAGGACTTCCTGGTGTGATCTTGGTTCGCAGACCCACCACCGGGGTTGGTATTGCTGGGGTATCTATTCTAAGGTAAGGAATCTAACAAAGTGTTTCTTTCAGATGAACAAGTTACTTACCTTCGGTAACGATGTATCTGTAAGAAACATTAGTTAGTTAGATTCCTTACCGCCCCACCCATCCTCCCTGTTCTGCGAACTGATATCTAGGGTTTAGGTCATCCCTTTCAGGGCCCTAGATTCATGGCACCAGTGTCGGTTTCTTGCATGGCTCTGCATTCCTGGCGCGGAAAGCTACGTACAAGAACTGACGTCAGCGCGCGAGGGCGGCGTCTAAGTACTCCGACAACGTCATTCCGGTGATCACGATGACGGACGCGGAGCCGCAGACGATGCCTAGCGACGTGCAAGGGTATTGCTGACGAAATATCTTTCCGGATCCAGCTTGACGCCTGGGGATATTCTAAGGTAAGGAATCTAACTACCTAATGTTTCTTACAGATATATCGTTACCGAAGGTAAGTAACTTGTTCGTTTATTCACTGCCGCATTTTGCCCTGATCTCCTGGCCTGAGGAGGACACACACTACCGGTCCTACGCGGCCGGAGCCGCGCACATCAGTTTGCAGTGCCTGGAGGCGCTTTAAAGATCAGCGCGGGCTCCCGCACTGTAGGACGCCTGTTTCTTCACCGCCGCATTTTGCCCTGATCTCTTTGACTGAGGGGTAAACACACTACCGTTCCCAGCCTTCAACGCGTCCGGAGCCGCGCATGTCAGCTTTCAGCACCTGGAGGCACTTTAAAGATCAGCGCGGGCTCCCGCAGCACTGGACTTGCGCGAACCTGCCCGGGCAAAGCCCAGGCCACGGGCACGCCCGTCTGCGTCTGTCAGAGCACGGAAGAGGCCGGGCTGGGCCACCCATCTAATATCAGCGCCGTCATCAACCACAATTGGTAAGCGGAAACAACCATGCTCACAGGATCAGGGGCGTGATAGGGGGAAGGTTCCAAGGACCTCCGCATCCATTATCTCTTATTTGACCTCGGCTGTGGGGGCCTTGAATAAGGAAATTCAAAACGCGGAGGTTGAATTGGGGTTGAGTTTAGACCCTGTTGGGACTATAACTTTAATTGATAATACCCCTAAAATTCCAGTGCCCATTGAGCCTAAGGTGCTGATAATCAAGCAGAGAGAAGGGGGGGAAAGTTTCCCAGACAATGACATATTGCCAAAGGATGTAGTGGGAGAACGTAATATGGAGATACCCAGAGAGCATGTATCCCCGCAAAAGACCCACTCGATCCATCAAGGGAAAAAGAAGGGGAGAAAAAGTAAACCTGGACATGTTACTGTAACTACTGAAACGACTTCGGTTCATGTGGAAGACTTGGCACAACAGGCCCAAGCAGCCGTTAATTTTAATGAACATTGGGAAAGAAATAACTGACTCATTGAGTAATCTTGTAGAGGGGATTATGTTGAAACTTGAGCGTTGGGAATCTCATCTGGGGGGCACAAATAATGACAATAAAATCGGCAAAAATAGCAGTACTAATCAGGCCCAAATGCAGCCTAGTACCTGTAATAGTGAGAGGGGTCATTCTAGTCATTTTAGTCAAACATCAACAAGGAATAAGATTGGGCCTATTGCTACAACTAAGATAGATGTAACTTTGGGGAGACATGTAGGGGCTAGTAATTGTAATCAAACACATTTAGTTCAAAGCCCCTTGCCCAACCATGAGTCTTTGACTGAGATTAGGGATAACTGTGATCAGACGGTTAACACTGAGCTCAATAGTGATAGACTCAACTTGCCCCCAGAAGCTACTCCTTTAGTGGCTATCCTCACAGTCAATCAATCAATCAATCAATCAGTTAATCTGTAAAGCGCACTACTTACCCGTAAGGGTATCAAGGCGCTGGGGGGAGTGCTGCTGCTACTGGTCGAAAAGCCAGGTCTTGAGTAGTCTCCTGAAGGTCAGCAGGTCTTCGGTTTGTTGTAGGTAGAGGTTGAGGGTGTTCCAGGTCTTGGCGGTGCGGTGGGAGAAGGACCTGCCTCCGGAGGTGGTTCTACGGATGCGCGGGACCCCGGCCAGGTCGTGGTCAGCGGAGCGGAGTTTCCTGTTGGGTACCTAGAAGGAGAGTCGACTGTTGAGATAGGCTGGGCCGGTTTTGTGGAGTGCCTTGTGTGCGTGGATCAGAAGTTTGAAGGAGATTCTTCTGTTGACGGGGAGCCAGTGCAGGTTCCTCAGGTGGGGGGTGATGTGGTCGCGGGACGTTGAGGATCAGTCGTGCAGAGGCGTCCTGGATTCTTTGTAGTCTGTTGATGTGCTTGGACGAGGCTCCGGGCTTAGAGGGCGTTTCCGTAGTCGAGTCTGCTGCTGACTAGGGCCTGGGTGACTGTTTTCCTCGTGTTAGTCGGGATACATCTGTAGATCTTGCGGAGCATGCGGAGGGTGTTGAAGCAGGTGGAGGAGACTGCGTTGACTTGTTTGGTCATGGTGAGTTTTGAGTCGAGGATGACTCCCAGGTTGCGTGCGTGGTCGGTGGGGGCCGGGGGGGTCCCCAGTGATGCGGGCCACCATGAGTCGTCCCATGCTGAGGGGTTGGACCCGAGGATGAGGATCTCCGTCTTGTCTGAGTTCAGCTTAAGTCAGCTTTCCTTTATCCAGTCGGCGACGGCCTTCATTCCCTGGTGGAGGTTGGATTTGGTGGTGAGAGGGTCCTTGGTGAGGGAGAGGATCAGCTGCGTGTCGTCGGCGTAGGAGATTATGTTGAGGTCGGGCGATGCGTGCTAGTGGTGCCATGTAGACGTTAAACAGCGTCGGGCTGAGGGAGGATCCCTGTGGGACGCCGCAGATGATCTCGGAGGCCTCGGACCGGAATGGGGGAGGATGACTCTGAGTTCTGCTGGAGAGGAAGGAGGTGGTCCAGTCCAAGGCCTTTTCCCGGATCCCTGCGTCTTGGAGGCGCGTGCGTAGTGTGTGGTGGCAGACGGTGTCGAAGGCGGTGGAGAGATCCAGGAGGATGAGGGCCGCCGTCTCGCCGTTGTCTAGAAAGATCCTGATGTCGTCTGTAGCGGCGATGAGGTCGGTCTAGGTGCTGTGGTTGCTACGGAATCCTGATTGGTAGGGGTCCAGGGTGTTGTTGTCTTCGAGGTGATGGGTGAGCTGGATGTTAACTATCTTTTCGATGACCTTTGCTGGGAACGGAAGCAGGGAGATGGGACGGAAGTTCTTGAGGTCGCTCGGATCCGTCTTGGGTTTCTTCAGTACGGTGTTGATCTCTGCGTACTTCCAGTTCTCAGGGAAGGTAGCGGTCTCGAAGGAGAGGTTGATGATGGTGCGCAGGTGGGGTGCGATGCAATTGCCGGCTGTTGAAGATGTGGTGTGGGAGAGGATCAGACGGGGATCCGGAGTGGATTGTGCCCATGGTCTTGATTGTGTCCTCGATGCTCACGTTGGCCCAGGTTGTCAGGGAGTCGTGGACGGTGGGGTGCGGTGGGTCCAGTGCGACGAGGCCCGCAGGAGTTGTCCGGGGTTCGAAACTGTCATGGATGTCGGTGATTTTTCGGTGAAAGAAGGTGGCGAGGGAGTCGCACAGGGCTTGCGATGGTGGGATGTCATTGGCGCTGGAGTTGGGGTTGGAGAGTTCCTTCACGATGTTGAAGAGCTCCTTGCTGTTGTGTGCGTTGTTGTCAAGGCGGACTGTGAAGGAGGTCCTTTTGGCGGTCGTGATGAGGTGGTGATGGTTGCGGATGGCGTCTCTGTGGGCAGCGCGGCTGCCCGGCGTCTTGTCGCTGTGCCGTATGTTCTCCAATTTCCGGCAGGTGCGCTTTGAGTCGAGGAGTTCCGGGGTGAACCAGCTGGCTCTTTTGCTGGTGTCTCTGTTGGTGGGTTTCATCACGCATCGTAATGGTCAGACGAGTGGGGAGGGTTGGTCATAGACCTAAACAGGGCACAGGTGACTGTATTGTGATCAACTTTGATAGGGCAGATATAACGTGGCAGTTATTTAAGGGAGGCATTAGTGTGGGCCAGGGGAGCATTAGGGCTTTGTTACTTGTTTTTTCTACCCACCAACAAGGGGGTTTCATTCGCCCAGTGGACACCTATGGGGGTTTGACCCTGTTGAGGCTAATCGGGGCAGTTCTACCCTTCACTCGAGTACTAGGAAGGAGAATTGCTCTGTTATCCCATATGAGAATTTAGCAAGTGCTACCCAACTGCCACCCATACGCTTAGAAAGAACTGATGATGGGAATGGGTTAGCATGTCAAAATAGATTTCTCCCATTGTTACTCTTAGATGAGAATGACTGACTGGAGCAGACAAGTTACCATCGGGGCCACACTGAGGAATATATTACAGAGCAGGGGTTAGACGAAATTGAAGTGTCTGACTGTAAGATCATCAGTTGGAACATCGCAGGTTTAAGAAGTAAAAAGGAAGACCATAGGTGGCTTGACTTTAAAAAACTTTTTTGGTATAGCGAGCCTACAGAAGACCTGGGATTTGGAAAATAATTTTTGGTTAGATGGTTTTAAAACATACAGTATTCTGGCACGTCCCTCTGCGGCCGGCAGACCCAAAGGGGGTTTATTAACCCTTTGGGCGCAGCCAGAAGTTCCCCAGGGTGCAGGAAAATTCCACCCGTGCACAGATTGGACAGCTCCCGCCATTCGACGCACACGCCCACCGTGATGTCGGATGGCCAGGGGCCGTCCGACGCATGCAAGGGGTTAATGTTATTCTCACTTGAATTGACAGGTGTTAACAGGATGGTGGAGGTGGGGTCCCATAATATTTTGCTAATTGAGTCTGTTGCTCCTAATTCAAATAAAACGCTGTTTGTTAATTTTTATAATTCTGGCTTGAGCAGTTTTTTAAATGAACATTTATGCAAATTGAAATGTTTTTTAGAGGATTATTGTTTGAAGCAAACCACTTCTTATTCAATTGTACTAATGGGCAATTTTAATGTGCATGTATGTGAGATGAGTTGTCAACTAGAAGGTCCTTTAGGCCCAGTAAACACTTCGACTCCTCATTTTGAACATACACAATGTGGGGTATGTTTTAGGAGCTTTTGCCCGTGGTAGACCTTTCTGAACTAAGTTATTCTGATATTAATGAAAGGGTTCACACTTTTAAAGGACGAAGGATGGACACTATTATAGATTTTATATTTATCTCCCCTATTCTGTTATCACATGTCGTTTTTTATAATGCTAGGTGGTCTTTCTACAGTGATCATAACTCTGTTATTCTTGTTTTGAATAGAGGATGCAGCCTAAAGGGGAATTTGGAAAAGCTAGTTCGTGACACCTGTATGAAAGTAACTGACCAGGGACGTAGGTTAAAATGGGCAAAGGTAATCCCGGACCTTTTTTTTAAAGAACTTTGTGCGCAGGTTGAGGATAAGCTAGAAACCTGCCTTGATAACTTTAGTCAGGGGGCGGAGGTCCTTAAAGCCATGAAGGACTTTGTGTGCAGGCAGCATCAGATCTCACCATAGTAACTAGGTATAGGAAAAATATTGGTGAAAGCTGGTTTGACAGCAATTGCTCTGTGGCGCATTGCAAATTAATTGCAGCCTTGAAAACGGCCCCACGAGACAAAGATCAAATAGCTATATCTGAAAGAGACACGTTAGTGATAGATTCCTTACCTTAGAATTACCCCCAGGCATCAGACTGGATTCGTAAAGTTTTCGTCAGCAGTTCCCCTGCACGTCGGAAGGTGGCGTTGTGCGGCTCCGCGTCAGTCGTAGGCATCATGATCTCCGGGATGACGTCGTGGAAGCTACTTAGACGCCGCCCTCGTGCGCTGACGTCAGTTCTTTCTTTTTCCGCGCCAGCAAGCGCAGATCCGGAGAGAGCAGTACCCCCAGTCAATTTTTGACTGAGTTTTTGGGACTTTTGTCTCTGTTTTTTTTTTTTAGTCTATCGACTCCTGTTGCTGTAGGGATGCCTGGTTTTAAATCTTGCGAAGTTTGTCCCGCATGATGTCGGTGACGGACCCGCACCGCGAGTGTCTCTACTGCCTGGGGAGCAACCATGACCCCACATCGTGCCCCAACTGCCGAGCCATGGCTCCGAAAACTTTGCGGGAGCGGTCCCGAAAGATGCTTGAAGCCCGGGAGTCAGCTCTGTGCCGTTCAAGGTCCTGGTCCCGTGGGAGGTCAAGGGACCGGTCGCGGAGTCGCCATCATCATTCGACGAAGTCTTCGCACTCGGGGTCAGTGCCACCCCCGCGGCTCCGGCGGAGCCTACGCAGTAGTCAACGGCCTACCCCCCTTTCCCGGGTCCGTCTGCGACTCCGGTCCAGCTGCAGGACTTCCTGTCAGCCATGGCTCGCATCTTTGGCCCGTCGGACCCCGCCGGCGCGCCTTGGGACTCCGCGGGTTCGACTGGGGGTCCTCGCCCTTCTTCCTCGTCAGCTATGGCCCCGACGTCATCGATGGCTCCGGCCTCGGCGCAGCGAGACTCCTGTGGATCCATGCATGGATCACAGCTGACATCAGTTGACCTCGTACGACCTCCACCGACATCAACGGCACCGCCGCCGGCCGGCCACCTGGCCGATGTCATCCCCGGCTTCCACCCCGATATGGAGACGGTGCCGGACCGGTGTCAATCGACGCCGATTCTGATGCCGATGGGGAATATCTATCCCTTTCTCCATCCTCCTCCTTTTCTGCCTGCCCAGCAGGACGGGGAGGACTGGGAGGGGTCTGAAGACCCCCTCGCAGCCCAATGCGAGTTAGACCTGGACTGGGCAGGGGATTTGGAGGACGCAGGTGGTCTGGATTTTTCTCCAGAACCTAGCACACTGTCTCCTTCTACCGTGGCTACGGAGGAGGGTGGTACTTATTCAGTGGTGTTCCGTAGGGCAGCCGAGGCTCACCACCTCGAGCTCCCTACTGTGGCTGTCATGACTAACCTCCTGACAGAAGTGCTTCGGCCAGCCCTTCAATGACGCACTTTCAGACGTTCTTTTGGGCATCTGGTCCAGGCCCAACATGGGGGCTCCTGTGGATAGGAACGTGGCCCGACGCCATCGCCCCGGGCGACCCCATTTTTCTCTTCTAACACCCTACCCCTGAGAGCTTGGTTGTCCAAGCCTCTGCATCCCTGAGCGCATTCCCTTCCACACCTCCGGACTGTGAATCCAAGAAACTGGAGCAGTTTGGAAAGAAGATTTTCTCTTTCACCAGTTCAGGGTTGCGGTCTGTGAACACTGCATGCCTCTTGGGCCGTTATTCTCACTCTGTGTGGGATACGGTGGCACAGGTGCTGCCTCAGTGTCCGGAGGAAGACCGGACGGTGCTCTTTCAAGCTATTGCTGAAGGGAGAGATGCAGCCAAGATCACGATTTGTTGTGGTCTTGACACCGCCAACTCACTGGGCAGAGCGATTTCCATGACAGTGGCGTACGCCATCATGCCTGGCTGAGGACAACTGGCTTTTCCGGGGATGTCCAGAACACTCTGATGGACATGCCTTTTGATGGCACTCGCCTTTTTTGGGGCAAGGCAGATAGTGCGTTGGAGCACTTTAAGGACTCGCGGGCTAAGGCCAAGTCCCTGAGCCTTTCGGCCATGCGCACTCCTTCGGCTTCTGCTTTTCGCTCCTTTCATGGCCAAGGAAGAGGTGCCCAAACACATTCGTTTCAGAGCCACAGGCCTGCACAGCAACAGTCTCAGCGCAGCCACGGACCTAGGACCCGCTGAGGTGGGTCACGGGGCCAGCAGGTGGATCAGTCCACCACCACCCCTGCCACCACTGCCTCCAAACCTTCCTAGTCCGGTGTTTCAGGCCCATCAAACGCCAGTGGTCGGCAGTAGTCGGCATCACCTCCCCCACTGGCGCACCATCACTTCGGACAGGTGGGTTTTACAGATAGTCCGAAGGGGCTACTCCCTCCCCTTCGAGTCTACCCCTCCAGCCATGCCACCTCAATTCCACCGCATTTTGAGAGATCACTTGGCACTTTTCCAGCAGGAAGTTGCGGCCCTCCTGGCCAAGGGGGCCATCGAGCGCGTTCCGACGCCAAAAGTGGGTTGTGGTTGAAATTCCCACTACTTTCTGGTTCCAAAGAAGGACAAGGGCCTACGTCCTATAGTTCAAGATGCTCACACTTGCTCAAGTCTTGTCTACCCTAGACCCTGGAGACTGGATGGTAGCGTTGGACTTGCAGGACGCTTACTGTCATATCCCCGTCCTGCCGGCCCACCGGCGTTATCTGCGGTTCACGGTAGGCCACGAGCATTTTCAGTTTACTGTGCTCTCCTTCGGCCTCACCAGTGCCCCTCGGGTGTTCACGAAAGTGATGGCGGTGGTCGCAGCTCACCTGCGCAGATTAGGGGTTCCAGTCTTCCCCTATCTCGATGACTGGTTGTTGAAGGCGTGCTCGCCCCAGGCAGTCGTCTCGCACCTCCAGACTACGGCCGACCTCTTGCATTTGGTGGGGTTCTCCATTAATGTGCCGAAGTCGCATCTGAGTCCCTCCCAGAAGCTCCTCTTCATCGGAGCGGTTCTGGACTCGGCGCAGTTCCGGGTCTATCCTCCGGAACAGCGGGTCCGGGATATTTAGGCTGTCATTCCAATCTTTCTGCCTCTATCCCGGGTTTCGGTCAGGTTGGTGCTGCGGCTTCTGGGTCTGATGGCCTCCTGCATCCTGTTGGTGCATCACGCCAGATGGCGGATGCGGGCTCTGCAGTGGGACCTGAAGTTTCAGTGGGCCCAGCATCGGGGCAACCTGTCCGATCATGTCTTGATCTCGGAGGGCACTGCACGACAGTTGCAGTGGTGGCTCACAGACCGCGATTGGGTCAGTGGCAGATCCCTCTCCCTACCCCAAACGGAGCACGTAGTAGTGACGGATGCGTCTCTCCTGGGATGGGGGGGCCACATGGGAGAAACGGAGATCAGAGACCTCTGGTCTCCGGCGGAGTCCCGGCTCCATATCAACCTTCTGGAGCTGAGGGCGATCCATCTTGCACTGAAGACATTCCTTCCCTTTGTCCGGGGAAGTGTAGTGCAGGTATTCAAGGACAACACCACCGCCATGTGGTATTGCAACAAACGGGGTGGGGTCGTGGACCCAGGAGGCTCTTCGCCTCTGGTCATGGCTGGAACATCAGGGCATCACCCTGGTGGTTCAACATATGGCGGGCTCTCTGAACGCCAGAGCAGACAAACTCAGCTGCCGGTGCATGATGGATCACGAATGGCGTCTGAACTCGGACGTGGCGGAAGGCCTCTTTCGGCAGTGGGGAGAGCCTTGGTTAGATCTATTCGCCACCGAAGAGAATGCGCAATGTTAGCAGTTCTGCGCGTTGGAATTTCCAAGGCGGCACTCGCTCGGAGACGCTTTTCGCCACGAGTGGAGTTGCGGTCTGTTGTACGCCTTTCCGCCTATACCACTTCTGCCCAGAGTGCTGAAGAAGATCAGGCGCAACCGGGCCCAAGTCATCCTTGTGGCTCCGAATTGTGCACGAAGATACTGGTATCCTGAGCTACTCAGTCTATCGCTCGATCCCCCGATCCAACTGCCTCTTCAGGAGGACCTTCTGTCACAGCAGCAGGGGATGGTCCTCCACCCGAACCTGTCCAACCTCCACCTCCATGCATGGAGATTGAGCGGCGGCAGTTGATGCCATTTGACTTGCCTCCTGAAGTCTGTAATGTTATTCTGGCAGCCAGGCGTCCCTCCACAAAATCGGTATACGCCTGCAGGTGGAACAAATTTGTGGCATGGTGCACAGCAAAGGCTGTGGATCTCCTTTCCGCCCCTCTTTCTGAGGTTCTCCTCTTTCTTCTTTCCCTGGCCCAGCAGGGCTCTGCTATGGGCACCCTCAAGGGATACCTTTCGGCTATTTCTGCTTTCTTACGACTTTCTGATCAGCCTTCTCTTTTTAAATCCCCTGTTGTTTCTCGGTTCTTTAAGGCCATTACTCACATGTTCCCTCCTGTCCCTTTCGCAATGCCTCAGTGGGATTTGAATCTAGTATTGACCTTTATGATGTGCGCTCCCTTTGAGCCGCTTCATAATTGTCCCCTTCGTCTGCTGACGCTTAAGACTGCTTTCCTGGTTGCCATCACCTCTACTAGAAGGGTGAGTGAGTGCCAGGCTCTCTCTTCTCAGCCTCCTTTCCTTTCTGTCCATCCGGACAAAGTAGTTCCTTTCTCACTAAGGTGGTAACTGCCTTTCACAGTCTGTTACACTGCCCAC
The DNA here is from genome assembly GCF_964204655.1 of Triturus cristatus. Taxonomy (NCBI): domain Eukaryota; kingdom Metazoa; phylum Chordata; class Amphibia; order Caudata; family Salamandridae; genus Triturus; species Triturus cristatus. The sequence continues at coordinate 730,834,808 of NC_140580.1, forward strand.
CTTCTTTCCGCATCCCTCAAAAGAGGAAGGGAGGCTCCACCGTCTGGACCCACAACGGGCGCTGTCCTTCTATCTGGACCGCACCAAACGGTTCTGGGTGGACGACCAACTCTTTGTTGGCTACGAGGGCGCTAAGAAGGGGCGGGCGGTGCACAAGCGAACCATCTCTAGGTGGGTCGTTTTGTGTATCAAGGCCTGTTATTCCTTGGCTAAAAAGGACCCTCCTGTAGGACTGAGGGCCCATTCCACTCGGGCCACAGCGGCGACCACTGCCCTGGGCCGGGGAGTCCCCTTGCAGGACATTTGTCAGGCAGCAACGTGGGCCTCGCTGCACACGTTTGCCAAACATTGCTTGGACAGCCAAGTCCGGAGAGACGGCTTCTTCGGCCGTTCTGTTCTCCAGGACTTTCTGGTGTGATCTTGGTTCGCAGACCCACCACCGGGGTTGGTATTGCTGGGGTATCTCTTCTAAGGTCAGGAATCTAACTGACGTGTTTCTTTCAGATGAACAAGTTACTTACCTTCGGTAACGATATATCTGTAAGAAACATTAGTTAGTTAGATTCCTCATCGCCCCACCCATCCTCCCCGTTCTGCGAACCGATATCTAGGGTTGAGGTCATCCCTTTCAGGGCCCTAGAATTTTTTGGCACCAGTGTCGGTCTCTTGCATGTCTCTGCGTTCCTGGCACGTAAAGCTATGTACAAGAACTGACGTCAGCGCGCGAGTGCGGCGTCTAAGTACTCCGACGTCATCCCGGCGATCACGACGACTGACACGGAGCCGCAGACGATGACTAGCGACGCGCAAGGGTATTGCTGCCAAAAAATCTTTCCGGATCCAGCCTGACGCCTGGGGATGTTCTAAGGTGAGGAATCTAACTAACTAATGTTTCTTACTGATATATCGTTACCTAAGGTAAGTAACTTGTTCTTATAGTCTTCGTGCTGTTTTAGTCTTGGCATGATATGCATCTAACGCTATTTTGTAGTGGTGTTTGTCGAGGATGTCTTTGGAGGACCTTCATTACGTTCCAATCACTTCCAGTTTGAATTATCGGTTCTCAGATGCCCAATGATCCAATGCCCCCCAGGGCTCGATTGCTGGAAATGCCCAGCAAAGGCAAGTTGCTCCTGAATCCAGTAAGCAATGACAAGGAACACCCTTGCCCCAATAAAATACTCGGTAAATAGCCAGAAAGGGCTCGATTGCTGGAAATGATACTGCAAAAACTAAACTTAGGGCCCTCTTCCTTGCTGCTGAAACTAACAAGCAAGAACACGTTAAAGGGCCACAGCCTATGTGCCCCGCAACCAAGATGGCCGCCGGAGTGTCGAATTTCACATGAACATCCCAACCTCAGGAAAGAGACTACTGGGAAACTGAGTTCATATTCATAGTACTCTGGGCGGAATAATCAAGGGGAGCATATTATCGCCAGCCGTAAGCGTTCATTCAGACGCAGTCATGCATCTCTAGCCACCTCGTCACTTTTGGCCTTTGTTCAACAGTTGTTCACTTTGGTTGTGTAAGTGAGTGTAGTCGTTGTGGTGGGTGAGATGTAATGGAGTCAGTGCTGTGTTGAAAAGTCCCTGCTTCCCCGAACAGGGAAGGACATACCGGTAAAGTAACCAACGTTAGTAAAGGGCCATTACAGATCAGTTTAGTTATTGGTGCCACTATGGTATCATAACCCTTCACAAATCTCCTCTAATACCCAGTCAGACCATGAAAGGCTCTGACTTGGATCTGAGTCTGAGAAGCATCCTAGGCCAGAATTGTCTGGTTCTTGGGGTGGCCCAATTACACAACAGAGCCTTGCCCTATCTGGTATTTACTTGTCTTGATAGTCATTGCCACCTACTTCAGGACATTAAGCACTTCCTTGAGGTAGACCAGGTGATCCTCCCAGGTGGAACTAAGTTCAGCTAAATCATCCAGATACGCTGCACTGGAACTATCCAAACTTGACATGACTTGATTCACCAACCTCTGGAAGGTGGCAGGTGCATTTTTCAACCCAAAGGGCATCATTCTAAATTGAAAGTGGCCTTCAGATGTGAAAAAAGCTGACCTCTCCTTAGCTCCTGGGGTGAATGCTATCTCCCAATAACCTGAAGTGATGTCAAATATGCTCAGATATTTACCTGTCTTCATCCTATCAATGAGCTCATAAGTTCTTGGTATGGGATGGGCATCAGCCTTAGTGACTGCATCGAAGCCCCTATAGTCCACACAGAACCTCATCTCAGGCTTCCCTCCTTTGGGATTAGCTTGGACACCAGTCCCTCTGGCTTGTCCCATGGACTACTAGAGGGCTCTATTCCTGTCACCTCCAACATATTGGCAGCCTCAGCCTTATTGCTGGTCTTGACCTGGTCTGACAACCTGTATATTTTGCTCTTAACATGCAAGCTGTCACCGGTATCCAAATCATGAGTACACCATGCTGTCAGACCTGGGGTCGGAGAAAACAATCCAGCAAACTGCCTCAACAACTGATAGCAGTCCCTTTGCTGCTGGTCTGTTAAGGTGGAGGAGAGAACTACTCCTTCTGCTGTTCCAACTTGGGCATTGGATGGTTAGAGTTCTGGGAGAGGTTCACTCTCCTCCCTTTCCCCATCTTTCACGATCACCATGGTGATATCTGCCCTGTCATGGTGCAGCTTGAGCCTATTCACAAGGATGACCCTATGAGGGTTCCTTGGGGTACCCAAGTCCACCAAGTAGGTGACTTCCCTCGTCTTCTCCATGATTGGGTATGGCTCAGTCCACTTGTGTTAGAGCGCTCTGGGGTCCACAGGCTCCAAGACCCACTCTAACTGTCCTGGCTGGTATTCCACCATTTAGGAATTTTGGTTATACCAGTGCTTCAGAAGTTCCTGCCTGGTCACCAAATTCTTGTTTGCCTTCTTTATGTATCCTGCCATCCTTGAGCGAAGGCCAAGCACTTAGTCCACTATGTACTGCTTGGGGTTCTTTAGGGGTCTCCCAAAAACTCTCTCTCACCAAGCTTAATTGACCCCTCACAGGGTGCCCAAAGGGTAGCTCAAAGGAATTAAAAACAACTCCTTTATAGGGAACACTAAGGTGACCTCTGTGTATTCTTTGGGATCTCTAGGGGCAGCGTCCCATCCTTACACTAACCAACCCTTTCCCCTGGTCACTAGTGGGTGCTTTCTTGGTGCACACTGAATCTCCCCTCTTGTGTACTGGCTGATTATAGTCAAAACACACACCAGCTTTTGAAGGATCAAACTTCTTTCCTTTCCACCCTCTACTTTTGGAATGGGATATGTCTCTGGGCTCCCACCCATTGACATCTTGTGTGTACTCCTAGGGGCTAGCCTTCTTTTTATCTTTAACTTCCCTTTCCCCTTAAAGGGGGCCTGATCTTCTTACTTTTGTCACTGTAGCTCAGTATATGGTGTACACCTATTGGTGAGGCAACGTGCACTGTAGTCCAGGCAACCCTTAGTGATAGTAGTAGTGGTGTCTGATAACCAAAGCTTTCAAAGGGGGGAGAGCACCTAAGGCTTATTCAGGAGGGCGTAAAGTGGGTACATTACCACACAGTCAGTCAGAGAAGCTTACACAGAAGAAAGAACCACACCCTTGTTAGAAAAATACCTTGCATTTATTATATACCAACACTAAAACTAGTTTGGTATATCTCCTACCCAGAGATATCAATACACAGAAAAATATCCATCTGAAAGAGAGTATTAGTTATAGATTCCTTACCTTAAAATTACTCCCAGACGTCAGACTGGATCCGGAGAACATTTCTTCAGCAGTACCCCTGCGCCTCGGTAGGTGGCGTCGGTCGACTTCGTGTCCGTTGTTGGCGTCCTGATCGCCAGAATGACGTTGCTTTATCTACTTAGACACCTTCCCTGCGCGCTGACGTCAGTTTTTTATTTTTCTGCGCCAGCCAGCGCAAATTCGGAGAGAGCAGTGCCCTAGTCACTTTTTGACTAAAGTTGTTTCGACTTTTGACTACGTATTTTCGAGTCGTTCGACTCCTGGTGCACGTAGGGATGTCCCATTGACATACCAGCTTCAAACCTTGTGACTCATGTCACAAATTGATATCGGTCACGGACCCACACCTCATGTGCCTCTGGTGCCTGGAGCACGACCCAAAGTCGTGCTCCGACTGTCTGGCCATGAACCCGAAGTATTTGCAGGAGCGGTCCCGAAAGCTTCTGGAGGCCTGGCAGTCAGCTCCGTGCTGCTCGAGGTCCCGGTCGAGAGGGAGATCGCAGGACCGGTCGCGGAGTCACCATCATCATTCATCTTCGAAATCTTCGTCTTCGGGTAAGTCGAAGCACAAGAAGAAGGCGAAGAAGAACCGTTACTCTTCGCCTTCTCCCCGTCTGTCGGTCGACGCGACGCAGGACGTGGAAGGTCGTCGTCCCTCGGCTCTGCCCGCGAGGCCTGCTGGGACGGCTTTGAGCTTCCCTCCTTTCCTGGGAGCCGGAGCCTCCCCTGCCTAGCTTCGTGCTTTTTACAAAGCCCTCCACTCCATCTTTGGGCAGCCCGACTCTGCCGACGTGCCCCCACCCGAGACGCAAGCTCCTGCGACACCACTGTTAGCTTGTTGACCTTCTTCTGCAGGGTGGTCACCGTGTCCTCAACGGAGGAAACCTTTGCCTCCACCTCAGTAATGCGATCCACCGCCTTACGAAGATCCTGGCACAGAAAGGAGACTTCAGAGCCCACCGCACTGATTTTGGCGTCGAGGGTGTCCCTGTCTTCGGTAATGGCCGCTAAAAGGGCAGCGTTATCAGGAATAGCGCCACTTGAGGCCCCCACACCTCCTCCCCTTTGAAGGGCATAGTAAATTGGTCCAGGGTACCTTGATTGGCTCCCGTCCCATCCGGCTTGTCTTTACTCATTGTTGCAGGTTATGGGGCGGCAGGCCCAACAGTCCGGAAAGTCTGCTGTCGGGGAGCTTTGTTAACCGAGGGAGATGGGGCACCACAGGACACGAGGCGTTGTAGGCCCGCCGCTCCAGGGACGGTCCACGAGGGGGGGGGATGGGTCGCAGGTCGGCCCTCACAGAGCCTGGCTCACCACAAGCTGCACTGAGCCTAGCTCAGCCGCTTCTGCAGCCCGCGATGGCCTACTGGGACCGAACTCGCCATACCACCGACCTACTGCTACCCATCACCCACTCCGGTTCTCATGTCAGTCCTAGCGTCTGGCCTCTACTCACGGCACTGCCGCCTCCAGGTCACAACGTCTAGGCCAATAGGAGTCAGGGAGGCAGAGATCAGGATACACTAGGGCCACCAAGGCGGGGGGGCAATCCACCGCCAACCCCAGTGCCCCGCGACCCAAGCAAGGCATGAACCCTCAATAGCATGCAGGTCCAGGGCAGCCTCCAAAGCGTGGGGGCTGCGCAGCACCACGCCAGGCGGAGAGCCTGGCTGCTTCTTAAATTTGGGTGCGGATCCTCCGAGGCATCCAATCTCGGCCCCGCGAGGCCAGACCCCAAAGGGGCTCAACTGGGACTACACTCCTACCCTGTCAGCACCTACAGTTGCTCTCTTGCTGCTACTATCTTCTTTGGGCTCCAATCAGGCCCTTATCTCCCCAAAGGCCAATCTTCTTTCAGCCAAGACTATGGCTGTCTCCTCTAGGTCCAAAGCTGCTATGGTGTCCTGTAGGGACCTATGGCTAGTGATGCAGCCTATTTTGCTGCTTGCTTGTGAAGCTATCCTTGGCCTTATGAAGGGGGGGTAGGCTCCCACCTGCCCCACTGGCTTTGTCAGTGGCGCTGTGGCTATCCTCTCCCACTCCATCTTCTTCCCCACTACCTGGGGACAATTCCTTCATCAGCTGTGGAGGTACTCTGTGGGCCTACTCCCAAGCTCTGAGGGCCTTTACCATTTCATTTTTCCTAGCCTTGACCCCATGTTTATTTTCCTGTCCTTGCAAAGTGCCCTCAGCGTTTCTCTTTTGAGGTTGGACAGGTTTGCCATGTTGAGCTCCATGTTTCCTTTGCTGTAGAAGTGACGCCATGAAGTTTGTTGAAACTTTTGAAACTGTTCCAAATTTTAGAAAACTTTGCCATAACTTTCTCAAACGTTTCCAAACTTCTTGAATGGCTCTAGCAATCCTTTTGGAAACAATCCTTTGTAGACGGCAGCAACTCTACAAATGATTGGGAGGCACAGTGACCTTTTTCTAGGTGTCCCTCTTGACGGATTCTCAGTGGTCTCAAAAGCTTCAACAATTGTATTATTGTATGGTTGTGCGACATCACAGGGTAAAGCAGTTACCAACCCCTTCAAGACCAGTAGGTTTCGTTTGTTAAACCTTAAGCTCAACTCTGGGTAGCTGTGGCTCTGAGCAGTCAGGATTAATCAAAGGAATAAGTCTTAGCATTTAAACAGTACCAAAACAATTGAAGAAACACCTGAGACACTCTAAAAATTCAAAACCAATTTATAAAAAGAGACTCTTTTTATGTATTATTAGGCACCACAATGAAAAAGATCTAATGGAGGTTCCGGGGATATAGCAAATATAAGTATAGTAAATATACTCTTTGTCACTTAACATCGAACAAGCACTGCCAAATTTGACACTCAGACTTTTTTTAGGAAAAACGTAGGTAAGTACCAATGCAGTTACTCCTAATTAAGGGGACCAGCAAGGTTCTCAGAAACAATTATCTCGGAGGAAGAAGCAGTCTTCAGTAAATTCCATCAAGTATAATGGGGTGACCCAGTGGCCCTCAGAACCTTGGTCTGTAGAATGTGCAGTAATGTTGGTTCTATCGGCTACAACAATAGCTTTAACACTTAATCAATAATTGAACTCACGAAAAGAACACACCAGTTTTGAGTTAATCAAAAGGCAATATATTGACTACTTAATCACTTTTTTCTTTTTCCATTTTTTAATTAGTGTAGTAATAACACAGTATGGCTGTCACTCTGTTGCTCTAAATCCCCTGTGCCTGTCCATAGATGCACACAGGGACTGTCAATGAGATAAATTTCTGTCCTATGAGACATGCAAATGACTTCCAGGAAAGAAGACAACAGCAACATGGGGAGATGATGATGAATTCTCCCACCAACTGGAGTGGTGTGGTCTTGCAGAATCATACTAGGAGTGTTTGGAGGTTGCAGCTGCCTAGGGAAGGGTGGCCAAAGACTTCTGACTTTCATTCCTAGGTTGAAATGAACGTCTTCCACATCCCCACATGGCTTGGGAAGCCTTCGCAGGATGGTGGCTGGTTTAGGGCTGACATGGCTGATAACCCCTTCCGTTGCCACGAAAGGTAGACTGGCCACGAGGAGTAGAAGAGAGGCCCATTGATCTGGCCATAGCATGAGAGTCCTTGCCTCACTAGGGCCGTATCTGCCTTTTCCCCAAAAAGGCGGGTTCCATCAAAAGGTATATCCATCAGATTTGTCTGAACATCACCCGAGAAGCCAGTTGTCTTAAGCCAGGCGTGGCACCTCAAGGCCACTCTTGTGGCAATCAATCTGCCCAGCAAATCCATCATATCACAGCCACACCTTATGGTGAAATTTGCTACATCTCTCCCGTCCTAAACTGCCTGAGAGAGCACAGCCCGAGCCTCCTCCAAGACTTATGGCCGCACAGGAGCAACCATCTCCCAAAGGGAGTGGGAGAAACGGCCCAATATTCACAGATCGCAATTCCAGGCTGGAGGAAGAAAACATTTTCTTCCCAAATGAATCCAGCCTCTTGGATTTCGTATCCGGAGAAGCAGAAGGGAACGCACCCAGTGACGTAGATGCCTGCACCACCAAACTTTCTGGGGTGGGGTGTTGGCTGAGGGACTTTGGGTCGCTCAGAGCTGGGCAATGGCATTGTGCAATTGTCCTATTCAGAGGAGCCCCTGTGCTAGGCTTGGACCATGTGCCTAGAAGGACATTCCGACTCCGTGTCGTTGGGGATAATGATGGTGCCCGGCTCCAGATGACCCAGTCTGTTTGTCCCTACACCCTTGGGCTCAAGGACTAGTAGTCCAGACAGCCTCAGCTTTGTCCTCTCCTCCGATGGTTACACCCACTAGGGAATCTCATTGGTTGGAGACATGAGGTCGGCAAATGTTTGCGTCCACGAGCTCGGCGCTTCGGTCCTTGAACACATCCTCCGTGTTTGCACAGGCTACTTTCGCCCTTTGGGACTAGGATGTACGCTTCCTTCCCTCCCTTCCAGAATGTCCTCGGGCTGATCTGACTCTCTATGCTTGGCTGCGTGATGGCAGTTTTCCTGAAAATGTTCAGGAGCGTCTTCGGAACTTGCCCTTTGATGGGGTCCATCTTTTTTACAATCATGCTGACTCAGCAGTTCAGCGTCTCATGTCTGGTTTTCAGTGAATTGCATTCTTTCTAGTCCCTTCTTGCGTACTTATTGTTTTGTTTGCATTGGTTGCAGTATTGCCACTGCTTTTCTCTGGTGTCAGTCTCTGGGTTCATGCTGTTATTCCCCAGACAGACTGTACAGCTACGCTGCTGTTTCTGGCATTATTTTCAATTCCTCTTTATAAGAGCTAGTCTCAAGAGGCGTTCCATTGCATTTTATAGGGATGTAACATACCCTATGGATGGTATTTGTGAGAAGTTAGCCTGGTATATGCTTTCCACTAGTTATAGTGGGCACCTTGCACCAGTCCAAACGACCCTTATTGATCATTAGGTTAAAGACAACCTTTATTGAAAGCTATCCTAGTGGTAGCTATGGAGAGCAGCCTTCAGGCTAAATCTCGAAGGAATGTAAAACAGCTTGGTGAACCAGATTATAACCTCCTGAATCACCAAATGAAAGGAGAACCACACAGGGTATATATAAAATATAGGTATTTATTTCTAAACACTATCCACTAACCTCTTTATGAGATTAGAGAACAAGATACACAATATTAAAACTCTAGAACAACAGTAAATAGCACAATACACAGCGGGCTCCAGGGAGAGACCAAACCATATATTAAGAAAATGGTATAACAACCACGACTTAACTAGACACAGTGCCTAGAGCACATAGAATCGCTGGAACCCCAAGGCACCACCCAAGGTAGTGACACAGGGGACCCATGGGGGACGCGTGCAGTGTTAGAACACAGCCGCGAGCTCCGTATAATCCTATGGGAAAGTCGCGGTTGGAATTTTAAAGATTAAGGACACTTAGGAGAGGACTTTAAGCAAACCCTTTGGTACATAGAAGGTTCTAAGGCCAGCACTCTTGAGAGTACAGAGGTACCCGTGTTACCTATCTCAGGAGATCCGGGTGCATAGGGGTCAAGTGGTGTCGGAAACGCTCGTTGATTTCAATGGCGTGTTGCGAAGAAGTGCTGCTGCCGGGAAGATGAGAAGTGTCCGGTGCAATCCAAGCCTGGATCGGAGCTGAGAAGAACCTGAAAGCAGAGGGGACCGAGTCTGGGTTACTTCACAGTGACCAGGGGCACGATAGACCAATGCTCACCAATGTCAGGTGTTTCAGGTGAGATGAAGTGAAGCTTGACTCTGCAGCCACGGGGACCAGGAGACGATGACAATGACCAAAGTCCGCAGGTGAGCTGTCCCACCAAGGATGTCGAGTTCTGGGGGGGTAAGTGTCCGGATTGGAGACCAACAAGCCTTGGCAACTGCAACCCACACAGTCAGAGATAAGATGCTTTGGTGTGGATCAGCAAGGTCTTGGGGACTCCCCAAGCGATGGAGAGTCAGGGCACGTCTGGAGCAACCAGGAACGCCCACTGAAAGTTAAAGTTGCCTTCACAGGGACCTACAGGTCGATGGACCAGGGATCGCGAAGGGACATTGAGAGGAATCACAAATACCAGCCCACGGAACACTTGTGGACTGTAGGCCGGTAATCTTCGATGGAAACACTGCTCGGGGTCAGGCCCAAAGCACAACCTCAGGGATCGCCAAAAAGCATATGCTGCTGCAAATGTGCACGGTGTCCAGGGGTACGGGTTTCACAGCCCCTCGAGGGCTGCGGGTCTTAGGTTTGCTGAGAGCACTACTCGACCTCGGGGAAGCTTGGGAACCCACCTCCTGTGTTGCAAAATCTTCGGAGTCCTTCAGGAGCTGCTTAGATGCAAACCGGTCAGATGCGTTTCAGGTGCCTGCCTTGCAGGGGAGTAACTGCTTTACTTCAAGGGAGATTCTTCAGTCATTCAACGAAGTGTAGATAGTCGAAGTACTTGGTTTCTGTAGCAGAGTTTCGTCCAGGTAAATCTAAAGTCCTGTAGCCAGGGGTTCCTACTTTATACCTAAGGAAGGGGTGGGACAAACTCTGGGGTCCCACCTATGGGAGGGTGACGACAGAGGCGTGGCTACACCCATGTCCTTTGTCCAGTTTCGCGCCAGAGCAGAGGCTGATAGCCCCTGCAACCGGTTTGAGCTGGACTATGCACAGGGACACCAAATGTGCCCCCAGTGCAGACATCAAAGCACTCTCAGAGTGCACCCACCCAGTTTCATCCAGCAGCAGGAGGGCAGACTCGTGTCTGTGGCTGGCAGCATCCATTTCCTTATGCCAGGGTCTGTAAAGCTGGTTCAGTGTGTACCGGTGCTGTCATATTTCTCCCTCTAGTAGGGTGGAATCATACCTCCCACACCAGTTACTGGTGTGGAGGTATGATTACAAGGTGTTTGACACCAAACAAAACATGTTTCCATGCAGCCGTTTTTAAAGTTAGCATTTACCGCAATGTTATAATGCACTTAAGTATATATGGTTGGCTGCATTTCAAACAACCCCGGAATATAGGTTCCGTAAGCTGCAATGGGGCTCTGCTCATGCATGGGCACCCTCTCACATAAAACCCAGCACCCTGCCTTCAGGATTGATAAGGCCTGCCATAGGGGTGACTGATAGGTTTATATGTGCAGTGATATGGATAGATATAGTGAACCTATATCTAAGTAAGGGGTGCATGCACCACCTTACACAGGCTGCTGTAGCAAACCTGTTGTGTAATTTTGAATGGTCTCCCAGGGGTGGCATAATACATGCTGCAGCCCCTGAGAGGCCTCTGGGGTACCTATGCCCTATGTACACAGTAAGGGTACCCCAGAATCCAATCTGGAGTGTACCTAAAGTACATGAACAACCAATTTAGGGACAAAACAGATATGCTGGGGTCCTGATTAGCAGGATCCCAGTCAAACTAAGTCTAAAACAAGCAAAACACCAGGAAAAAAGTTGGGGTAACCATGCAGTCAGATTCCGGTTATTGTATAGCCATTCTAACTTGCCACAGGAAGTGTCTTCCTGGGTGGTGTTAATACAAAGCTCCAGCAAATGTTCTTCCTGGGCGGTGCAGGTCCTTACTGAGGATCCGGAGAGGCCCGCTATCTCTTATCTGGGTTCATGCTATAGACTTATAGTGATATGTTTTTCGCTTCTCCTCTGGACAAGCTCATAAGTGTATTGTAGCGCTCTTCGGTGTTGACATGTTTGTACTTTACATCTGCAAGAAACAGTTAGTCATAGATTCCCCCCAGGCGTCAGACTGGATCCGGAAAGTTATTTCCTCAGCAGTACCTCTGCGCGTCGGAAGGTGGCATCGGTCGGCTTCACGTCCGTCGTTGGCGTCGTGGACGCTGGGATGACGTCGCGGTAGCTACTTAGATGCCGCCCTCGCACGCTGACGTCAGTTTTTCTTTTTTCCGCGCCAGCCAGCGCAGATCCGGAGAGAGCAGTACTTCCAGTCACTGTTTGACTGAACTCTTGAGCAAATTTTTTTGATGTCTTTTTGAGTCCAACGACTCCTGGTGCACGTAAGTATGCCCGGCTTCAAGGCTTGCAGATCCTGTTCTCTACTGGTGTCGGTTACGGTTCCGCACCGCGTGTGCCTCTTTTGCTTGGAGTGCGACCATGACCCCAAGTCGTGCTCCGACTGCCGGTCCATGGCTCTGAAGGCTTTGCGGGAGCGGTCCCGAAAGCTTCTTGAGCGCCGGCATTCGGCTTCGTGCCGTTTGAGGTCCCAGTCACGAGGGAGGTCGAGGGACAGGTCACGGAGCCATCGTCACTCGTCTTCTAAGTCTTCGTACTCTGGTTCAGGTAAGTCGATGCACAAGAAAAAGTCGAAGAAGCATCATCACTCTTCGACTTCTCGCCGTCGGTCGGCTGACATAATGAGGGATGCTGGCGGTGCGGCTCCGCGTGCGGACCCTGAAGAGCCGACTCCAAGTTTCCCTCCCCTACCGGAACCCAGAGCGACTCCTGCCAAGCTTCCTAAATTTTATGAGGCAGTGCACGTCATCGTTGGGCAGCCCGAGCCCGCCGACACGCTTTCGGGCCCGCGTACTCTTTTGGGGGGCCTAGGCATTCTCCACCAGCGGCTCTGGCCCAGGCCCGGATCCGGATCGGCGCCGGTTGACCTTATTATGCCTCCACCGGCACCACTTCCTCCGGAACCGCATTTGCATCCGACACCAGTCGGCCCCCCGGCCGCCGTCGACCCTCCGGCCGCCGTCGACCCTAGCCTCCATCCTGAAGTGCACCCGGAGCCGGACAGGCGTCGCCCGACGTTTGATCCGGCGCCACGTGGAGTTTTTGTGCCCCTGTTTGCTCCTGGGGTCCCTTATAGGCCAGATTGGCACCCAGAGGATGAGGAGGAGGACTGGGAGGGGTCAGGTGACCCTCTGATCGACCAGTTGGAATATGATCAGGACTGGAGATAGGACCTGGGGGATGCCAGTGGTCCGGACAGCTCCCCTGACCTTGGCATGTTGTCTCCTCCTACCGTGGCTATGGAGGAGGGAACGTCATACGCAATAGTGTTGCGTAGGGCGGCCAAGGCTCTCAACCTCGAGCTCCCTACAGTGGTGGTCAGGACTAACCTCCTGCTGCAGTTTAATGAAGCCCTCACCAACGTCCTTTTGGGCACCTGGTCCAGGCCCAACACGGGGGCTTTCGTGCATAGGATGATTGCCCGACGCCACCGCCCGGCTCCAGGCGACCCCACTTTGCTCTCTCTACACACCACCCCTGAGAGCTTGGTGGTCCAGGCCTCTACCTCCATGAGCGCATTCCCTACCGCTCCACCGGATAGGGAATCCAAGAAGTTGCATCATGTTGGGAAGAAAATATTCTCTTCCGCCAGCTTGGGACTGCGGTCGGTAAACACCACATGTCTATTGGGCCGTTATTCCCACTCTGTGTGGGACACGGTTGCGCAGGTGCTGCCTCAGTGTCCGGAGGAGGCCTGGACAGTGCTCTCCCAGGCTGTTGATGCCAGGAGGGATGTGGCAAATTTTACCATCCGGTGTGGGCTGGACACCGCCGACTCTCTAGGCAGGACGATTTCCACGTCGGTAGCCCTTTGACGCTACTCATGGATGAGATCGACTGGCTTTTTTGGGGATGTCCAGAATACCCTCATGGACATGCCCTTTGATGTCCGTCACCTTTTGTGCGACAAAGCGGACATCGCTCTAGAGCGTTTCAAGGACTCACGGGCTACGGCCAAGTCCTTGGGCCTCTCCAGCCACCCTGCGCAGTCTGCTTTTCGCCCCTTTCGTGGCTACGGAAGGGGTGCCCCACTACATTCCACCCAGAGCCACAGGCTGATGCAAGTTCCCCAACCTTCGCGGGACGTGGGAACCACCGCTGTGGTTCAGGGGGCCAGCGGACAGGCCAGTCCACCAACGCCCCGTCTGCAGCAGCCTCCAAGGCTTACTAGTCCGACATTTCAGGCCCATCAAACGCCAGTGGGCGGCAGGAACTGCCATCACCTCCCCCACTGGGGCACCATCACGTCGTCAGTTGGGTTTTGCAGATAGTCCGAAGGGACTACTGCCTCCCCTTCGAGGCTACCCCTCCAGCCATGCCACCCCAGTACCACCGCATGTCGGAGGATCACCTGCGCCTTCTCCAACAGGAAGTCACGGCTCTCTTGGCCAAGGGAGCCATTGAGCAAGTTCCTGTCCCAGAAGTAGGTCGTGGTTGTTACTCCCACTACTTGCTGGTGCCCAAGAAGGACAAGGGCCTGCGTCCTATCTTGGATCTCAGGAACGTCAACCGCTTCCTCCGGAAGGAGAAGTTCAAGATGTTGATGCTCGCTCAGGTCTTGTCTGCCCTCGACACTGGAGACTGGTTGGTAGCGTTGGACTTGCAGGATGCTTATTTTCACATCCCCGTCCTGCCGGCCCAATGGCGTTACCTGCGGTTCACGGTAGGCCACGAGCACTTTCAGTTTACCGCGCTCCCCTTTGGCCTTACCAGCACCCCTCGGATGTTCACGAAAGTGATGGCGGTGGTTGCAGTTCATCTGCTCAGATCAGAGGTTCCAGTCTTCTCCTATCTCGACGACTGGCTGTTGAAGGCGGGCTCGCTCCAGACTGTCGTCTCCCACCTCCAGACTACGGCCGACCTCCTGCATTTGCTGGGGTTCTCCATCAATGTACCGAAGTCACACCTGATCCCCTCTCAGAAGCTCCTCTTCATCCGAGCGGTTCTGGACACGACGCAGGTTTGGGTTATCCCGAACAGTGAGTCCGGGATATTCGGACTATGATTCTGATCTTTCATCCTCTATCCTGGGTTTCGGTCAGGATGACCTTTAGGCTGCTGGGCCTCATGGCCTCCTGCATCCTTCTTGGTGATCATGCCTGGTGGCATATGTGGGCCCTGCAGTGGGACCTGAAGTTCCAGTAGGCGCAGCATCAGGGGAATCTGTCCAGTTGCGTCCAGATCTCGGAGGGCACTGCACAACAACTGCAGTGGTGGCTCACAAACCAGGATTGGGTCAACAGCAGATACCTCTCCCTTCCCCAACCAGACCACACAGTGGTGACGGACGCATCCCTTCTGGGATGGGGTGGCCACATGGGAGAGGCGGAGATCAGAGGCCTCTAGGCTCCTGCGGAGTCCGGACTCCTCATCAACCTTCTGGAGCTCCAGGCAATTCGTCTTGCACTGAAGGCATTCCTTCCCTCTGTTCGGGGAAGAGCAGTGCAGGTGTTCCTGGACAACACCACCGCCATGTGGTACTGCAACAAACAAGGCGGGCTGGGGTTGTGGACCCTATGTCAAGAGGCCCTCCGCCTCTGGACATGGCTGGAACATCAGGGCCTTTCCCTGGGGGTTCAACACCTGGCAGGTTCCCTGAACGCCAGGGCGGACGAACTCCGCTGCCGGTGCATGATGGATCACGAATGGCGTCTGCAGTCGGAGGTCGTGCAAGGTCTCTTTCAACAGTGGGGAGAGCCTTGGTTAGATATATTCGCCACCGGAGAGAACGCCCAATGTCAGCAATTTTGCACGTTGAATTTTGAAGACGGCACTCGCTAGTCGACGCTTTTCGTCGCAAGTGGAGTTGCGCTCTGGTGTACACCTTTCCGCCAATACGACTTCTTTCCAGAGTGCTGAAGAAGATCAAGCGCGACCGGCCCCAAGTCATTCTTGTGGCTCCGGATTGGGCACGAAGAGTCTGGTATTCTGAACTGGTCAACGTGGCCATCGATCCTCCGATCCGACTGCCTCTTCTGGAGAATCTTCTGTCGCAGCAGCAGGGGACGGTCCTCCACCTGAACCTGTCCAGCCTCCACCTCCTTGCGTGGAGATTGAGCGGTGGCAGTTGACGTAATTTGACTTGCCTCCCGAAGTTTGTGATGTAATCTTGGCAGCCAGGCGTCCCTCCACTAAGATGGTATACGCCTGCCGGTGGAACAAATTTGTGGCATGGTGCACAGCAAAGGCTGTGCATCCCCATTCTGCCCCTCTTTTTGAGGTTCTCTTGTTCCTTCTCTCTTTGGCCCAGCAGGGTTCTGTTCTGGGCATTATCAAGGGCTATCTTTCGCCCATTTCTGCCGTCCTTCGGCTTCCTGATCAGCCTTCTCTCTTCAAATCCCCAGTTGTAAATCGTTTCTTAAAAGGCATAACTCATCTCTTTCCTCCTATTCCCTTCGTTATGCCTCAGTGGGACTTGAATCTGGTCTTGACCTATTTAATCCCTTTGAGCCGCTTCAAAACTGTCCTTTAAGGCTTTTATCTCTTAAGACTGCATTCCGGGTGGCCATCACATCTGCCAGAAGAGGGAGTGAGCTCCAGGCTCTTTCATCCAAGTCTCCTTTTCTGTCTGTACATCCGTACAAGGTTGTCCTCAGGACACGTCCAGCCTTCCTTTCCAAGGTTGTCCCTTCCTTTCACATTGGGCAAACCATCACTTTGCCCACCTACTTTCCACCTCCGCTGTAGGAAGGTGGATATCTGACGATGGTTACCCCCAACTTTTTGCCTAGTGTCTAGCTGGTTTTTCGACTTAGTTGGCCTGAGATCCTGCCATTCAGGGTCTGAGGCTGTCTGCTCTCTCTCTAAAATGGACTCCATGTACCCTAGGTACATACCCAATTGGTAAGGATCACCTTATTGGACCCTGTACAGTGTACCCTAGGTACCCAGGGCATAGGTGTACCCTAGGCCTCCCAGGGGCTGCAGCATGTATTATGCCACCCCTGGTCTGGCCTTCCAATCAGACACAACTGGCTGATCACTCAGCTGGGGCAAGGTTGTGTAATCACCCCTTGCTTAGATATAATATACCTATATCTACCCTTATATATAGACACATGTGTACCTATCAGCCACTCCTATGGCAGGCCTTAACAATCCTGGAGGCAGAGTGCTTGGTAACATGTGAGATGGTGCTCTAGCATGAGCTAAGCCTGTCTGCAGCTTTTGGAACCATGTCCTTATAGCTGTTCTATGATATAGCCTACCATATACTCTTAAAGTTCCTTATAATCCTAAACGGTTATGGTAACTATGGTTTGGCTTTATCAAAACATGTCGTGTAAGGTGTCTAACACTTTGGAATAATACCCCCATACCATTTCTGGTGATGAGGATATCATTCCTCCCTTCTAGAGGGAGAGACATGTTAAAATCCTACTTTGCTGTTTAACTCTGACCAAAGCCTCAGCATCACAAAATGGATGCTGCTGCCACAGACACGAGTCTGACCTCCTGCAGCTGGGAGCCCTCCCAGCCAGGGAGGCCTGGACAATAGGTTTCCTGCTTGGGGAGGTGCTCGCACCTCCCCAGACAGACTTTAGTATTTTGGGGCAGGGAGGGCTGAAAGGAATGAGACATGTCTGGGGCACACAAGGTGCTCCATGCATAGTCCAGTTCAAACCGGTGCTGGGGCACTCCAGCCCCAGCTCTGGCGAGAAACTGGACAAAGGAAAGGGGGTGTAGCCACTCCCCTTCCTGGTCCCACCCATAGGAGGGACCTTGCAGGTAGCCCAGCCCACTAGCCCAGTATATTAGTAGCTAGTTGGGCCCTGCTAAATTAGATTATCCTGAACCTGCAACTTGAACAGAAACTCTGGACCTTCGACATTCGACGAAAGAAGAAGACTGAAGAATCTCCCTTGTGGCCAAGGAGTGGTCACCCTGTGCGAACAGGCACCATCAAGAGACTTACCCTTTGCTTTGCTGAAGTTCTACGAGGGACCGACTGCAGAGCCTGACCAGAGCCTTGACTTCCAGACTTCTCCGACCCTGATCCACATCCACAGCCGAGCTGTGATCCGTGGAGGCGACGAGAGACGCGGGACCGGCTACCTGGGAAAAGTGGCGAGTATCTTCCAGTGCAGCTTCTGAGGCACCCTCGAGGTTGTGCACCGGGGATTGAGAAGCCCCAACCCCAAGCACCATCTGCACCGAAGATCAGCCCCCCACACTCCACGAGTCCTGCGTGGGGCCCTTCTGCATTTTCCTGCTTGCCGCGTCTGTCCGGTTGCTTGCCCGTTGGCAAGTAACCTTTACGACGACACACCTTCAATTTTCTACTGCTGGTTTAGCTCCTCCAGACTGGCTCCTGCTCCTCTGTAAAAGAGAAGCACCCCAGACACTCCTGGTCTGCACCAGAAGCAAGTCCTCCATTCTTCGTGGGTTCCGCTTGCCAAGGCTTGGTGAGTCCTAGTTCGACTTCGACGCCGCCGACAGCAAGAGCCTTCGTGGGACAGCTCGCCTCCTGGTCCTGGTCGTCCTCGACGTCTCCTGGTACCCGTGGCTGCTGCGACAGTCTTCACCTCTTCACCTGCAATCTCCCGACATCGCCTGGTTCCTTCCTGGTTCCACGTGGTTACTGGCTAGTGACCCAGACTCTGTCCCTTCTGCTTGCAGGTATCCTTCCTTCTTGATCCCGACCTTGGGATCCACCGGACACTCTTCACTGACTGCCTGTCAGCATCTTTCCTTCAGGCATCCATAGGAGACGACGACGAAACCCGACGCAAGTTCACACCTATGCAGCCGCAGCCCGTGGGCTAGGTAACTTGGGTACTCCGGTGCTCATCAGGGTATTGACTATCCTAGTGTCTAGTTCTCAAGTCTCGACTTCCTAGCTACTCCAGAAGTGTCCTAAATCTTATTAATTCTAAACTGTACTATTTCTATCGATTATACGCGTGAGTGTTTCCACTCTGCACCTGAATCCCGTGGGCCTCCCACTTCCTAACTGTTGGTAGGGTAGTGTAGCCCCAGCGATTGCCTAGGCCTATCCTGTGTTCGTGACAGTGGTCCTTATACCACTTACTTAGTATATGGTTTGTGTGGCCCCTAGGGCCTAACTGTATTACTTACCTGTGTGACTTAATGTATGCTTAAATAAGACTGTGTTGTACTTACCTCAAATCTCATAAAGAGTGCTGAGGGTTTGACTAGAATAAATACACTTTATTTTATATATATATCTGTTGTGGTGTCCTTTCATTTGGTATTCAAGGGATTACATATGGTATAACAGCTGGCTTCACATGCCATTCAGAGTTTAGCCTAAGACTGCTCTTCTCCATGCTACCACTAGGATAGCTGGTCTATAAGGTTGACTTTACAACCAATCACCATAAGGGTTGTTTGGATTGATACAAGGTGTACACTAGAATTAGTGACATCATATATCAGGCCAACTTCTCACATCCGCATCCTTCGAAAGAGGAAGAGAGGCTCCACCGTCTGGACCCAAAACGTGCGCTTACTTTTTATTTGGCAAATGACACACAATTGATGGACGGAATGCAGAACAAATCAAAACATTCACCCCCAGTCAAGAGATCTGGGTTAAATCCATCATTCTTTTGCTAACCATGCCACCCCAGTTTAGACCTGGCCATATGCAAACCAGTCTTGACCCTGTGCCTCACGGGAACAGTCCAGTCCGAACTGCCAAGCCAGGTCCTCCCTGGACCGGAAACAAGCATCCTAGGACCGGTTTCGGGGTTTCACCCCTCTTCTGCCAGGATAGCTTGATTCCAGTGGCACAATGAGCCCAGGACCCACGTCTGGGCATACCTGGCGCACTTAGAGCGAGAAAGCAAAAGACACACAATTGATGGACGGAATGCAGAACAGATCAAAACATTCACCCCCAGTCAAGAGATCTGGGTTAAATCCATCATTCTTTTGCTCACCATGCCACCCCAGTTTAGACCTGGCCATATGCAAATCCGTCTTGACCCTGTGCCTCATGGGAACAGTCCAGCCCGAACTGCCAAGCCAGGTCCTCCCTGGACCAGAAACAAGCATCCTAGGACCGGTTTCGGGGTTTCACCCCTCTTCAGCCAGGATAGCTTGATTCCAGTGGCACAATGAGCCCAGGACCTACGTCTGGGCATACCTGGCGCACTTAGTGCGAGAAAGCAAAAGACACATAATTGATGGACAGAATGCAGAACAAATCAAAACATTCACCCCCCCCATCAAGAGATCTGGGTTAAATCCATCATTCTTTTGTTCACCATGCCACCCCAGTTTCGACCTGGCCATATGCAAATCAGTCTTGACCCTGTGCCTCTTGGGAACAGTCCAGCCCGAACTGCCAAGCCAGGTCCTCCTTGGACCGGAAACAAGCATCCTAGGACCGGGTTCGGGGGTTTCACCCCTATTCAGCCAGGATAGCTTGATTCCAGTGGCACAATGAGCCCAGGGCCCACGTCTGGGCATACCTGGCGCACTTAGGGCGAGAAAGCAAAAGACACACAATTGATGGACGGAATGCAGAACAAATCAAAACATTCACCCCCCAGTCAAGAGATCTGGGTTAAATCCATCATTCTTTTGTTCACCATGACACCCCAGTTTAGACCTGGCCATATGCAAATCAGTCTTGACCCTGTGCCTCATGGGAACAGTCCAGCCCAAACTGTCAAGCCAGGTCCTCCCTGGACCGTAAACAAGCATCCTAGGACCGGTTTCGGGGTTTCACCCCTCTTCAGCCAGGATAGCTTGATTCCAGTGGCACAATGAGCCCAGGACCCACGTCTGGGCATACCTGGCGCACTTAGGGCGAGAAAGCAAAAGACACACAATGGGCTGGACTGTTCCCATGAGGCACAGGGTCAAGACTGATTTGCATATGGCTGGGTTCAAACTGGAATGGCATGGTGAGCAAAAAAACGATGGATTTAGGCCCAGATCTCTGTACTGGGGTGAATGTATGACATTGTTCTACATTCTGTCCATCAACTGTTGTTTTTGCATTTGTCATCCCGAGTGGGACTGGTATGCTCAGACGTGAGTCCCGTGCTCTCCATGCCACTGGAATCAAGCTATCCTGGCTGAAGAGGGGTGAAACCCCGAAACTGGTCCTAGGATGCTTGGTTCCAGTCCAAGGAGGACCTGGCTTGGCAGTTCGGGCTGGACTGTTCCCATGAGGCACAGGGTCAAGACTGATTTGCATATGGATGGGTTCAAACTGGAATGGCATGGTGAGCAAAAAAACGATGGATTTAGGCCCAAATCTCTGTACTGGGGTGAATGTATGACATTGTTCTGCATTCTGTCCATCAACTGTCGTTTTTGCATTTTTTTTATTTGGATCGCACCAAACAGTTCCGGGTGGATGACCAGCTGTTTGTTGGCTACGTGGGCGCCAAGAAGGGTCGGGCCGTACACAAGCAGACTATCTCCAGATGGGTCGTTTTGTGTATCAAAGCCTGCTATTCTCTGGCAAAGAAGGAGCCTCCAGTGGGGCTGCGCGCCCATTCCACCAGGGCGACAGCAGCTACTACTGCTTTGGGACGAGGAGTTCCTCTAAATGACATCTGTCAGGCAGCCACGTGAGAATCGCTGCACACGTGTACGAGACACTACTGCCTCGACAGCCAAGTCCGGAGAGACAGCTTCTTCGACCGTTCTGTTCTCCAATACTTTCTGGGGTGAACTTAGTTCGCAGACCCACCTCCGGGGTTGGTATTGCTGGGGTGTCTTTTCTAAGGTAAGGAATCTACAACTAACTTGTTCTTTCAGATGAACAAGTTACTTACCTTCAGTAACGATATATCTGTAAGAAACATAGGTTAGTTATAGATTCCTTACCGCCCCACCCATCCTCTCCGTTCTGTGAACTGATATCTAGGGTTAAGGATATCCTTTCAGGGTCCTAGTTTTGTGCACCATTAGTCAGTGTCTTGCATGGCTCTGCGTTTCTGGTATGGAAAGTCGTGTACAGAACTGATGTCAGCGCACAAGGGTGTTGTCGAAGTAGTTACTGCGTCGTCATCCCGGCGACCACGACGCCAACGACGGACGCGGAGCCCATCGATGCCACCTTCCGCCTCTCAGAGGTACTGCTGATGGAAAAACTTTCTGGATCCAGTTTGACGCCTGGGGGTAATTCTAAGGTAAGGAATCTATAACTAACCTATGTTTCTTACAAATATATCGTTACCGAAGGTAAGTAACTTGTTTGATTTGTCCATAGTTCCCTCCTGCCTCTGAGGATGCGAACCTCTCCAGAATATTGTTGGGATTGCACCACCTCTGGCTCACCCCAGCGTGTTCATGTATACTCCTTTTCTTGCCTTGCCTGTTCTTTCAAGCGTTTCGCTGTGTTTCCGCCATTTTGCCTATGTTGGCGGTCCCCGCCATAGGCCAGTGTCTTTCTCTTGTGAGCATGGTGTTCTGTTGCACTTCAGAGACAGTTTCTTTTTCCAAATCCAGTTCTGGCACGGTATGTTACCACACACTCGGCACGTTGCCAGGTAGTCTACTCTTTGGTGCTAGGAACTGCTTCTGTCCTTGGTCTTCCCTCAGGTCTCTGACCCTGTCTGGTTTCTTCCTTGTCAACAGTTAGTTTTACGCCAGACGCGTTGTTCATTGTCTTAGGCTTCACTTTTAAAATGCACTTCCCAAGCAGAGGCTCAGGTCGGTGTGCTCTTTGCTTCTGCCAGATGTTATCCTTAGCTGCTCTTTGTCCTTATATGTATGTGTCTCTGTGTGTGTGTGTGTGTATATATATATATATATATAACGCCAGGAGGTGCTTTAAAATCAATGCAGGGCTTCCGCAGCTCGAGATGCCCGTTCTGGTGCTGCCGTTCTGCTCTCCAGGACACAGGAGGTCCGGACCACACGACTCAGCCTGCCTTGCGGTTGCTCGCCACCACCATCATCTTGCTGTGGCAGGAGACGCTTCAAAATCTCTGCAGGTCTCTCGCAGCGCGAGGCGCCCGTTCTGGTGCTGCTGTTCTCGACATAGGGACACAGGGGGTCCGCACTACACGATCCAGCCTGCTTTGCGGTTGCTCGCCGCCGCCATTATCTTGCTGCGCCAGGAGGTGCTTTAAAATCTCTGCAGTGCTCTCGCAGCGCAGGACGCCCGTTCCGGTGCTGCTGTTCTGCTGTCCTGGACACAGGAGGTCCGGACCACACGACTCAGCCTGCCTTGCGGTTGCTCGCCACCACCATCATCTTGCTGCGCCAGAAGGTGCTTTAAAATCTCTGCAGTGCTCCCGCAGCGCAGGACGCCCGTTCCGGTGCTGCTGTTCTGCTGTCCTGGACACAGGGACACAGACGCTTGAAAATCTCTGCAGGACTCCCGCAGCGCAGGCGTGCCCGGGCCCGTTCACACCCGTCGGTTCCCGGAGGATTCTGAGCAAGGCCACCCCCCTAACATCTGTCTCCCAGGAGGAATGCTAGCAAGACTTTGCTTCGTTTTTCTCATCTTCCCCTTAATGGTTGTTGGGTGCCATACCTGAGCCCTTGGTCACTGATTGTTGATCGATTTCTAGGGACTATCCACTGGGAGGCACTTTCGATATTGTTGTTTTAATTCCTTCACGTGTATATCTTGGGTCTCTTTTTTGTTCACTCTATTAGCATACACCAGCAGTATTTATTGTGTGTTTTATCTATTTTCTGTTACAATTGTGGGGTAGAGGAAGGCAACCAAGGGGTCCTCTGGCACTGCAAAAACTAGAAAATCTAAAAGAATAGCAATCTGCTCGTGGGAATTCTGTTATAGACCGAATTGACAGTCTTATTGTTGAATGTGAGGTGTATATATATGCATATATATGTATAAATATATATATGTTATTATATACACGTGTATCGGAATTTCTATGTTTGACACATGTTATGTCCTATTATGGTCCACTCCAGTGTCGTTGGTACCTATTGTGCGGGCTTCTGCACTTGTCTGGGGCATGCTCTTCGAGTACCCATTGCCTTTCACGTTAAAAAAAGAAATATATATCTATATATATATATATATATATCATATATGATGTCATTTGAGATGTTATCAGTGATGTCTCTGAGCATGTCATGAGTGATGTAATATGTGACGTCATCAGCAGTGCATTGCGGAAGCGCAAGTTATACTTAGCTCAACTAACTATAACAGGCGAATTTCTCTGGTTTTATATGAGTGAAATGTCCAACTAACTAAAACGTCCCTGAAACCTATGTTTTTTTCAGTGAATTTCTAAGGTTTTTTAAATGCTAATTTCTAACTAAAACTTTTATCTGAAAGAAACACGTTAGTTAGATTCCTCACCTTAGAATAACCCCAGGCGTCAGGCTGGATCCGGAAAGATTTTTCGTCAGCAATACCCCTTGCGCGTCGCTAGGCGTCGTCTGCGGCTCCGCGTCCGTCGTAGGCGTCGTGCGCCGGAATGACGTCGTCGGAGTACTTAGACGCCGCCCTCGCGCGCGACGTCAGTTCTTGTTCTTCTTTTTTCCGCGCCAGACAGCGCGGATCCGGGAAGAGCTTACCCCTTAGTCAATTTTTGACTAAAACTTTTGGACTCTTTTGTCGACTCGCCTCTGGTGCCGGTAGGATGCCTGGATTTACGGCCTGTGACGCCGGTCATCGCCTGATGTCGGTGATGGAGCACCATCGCCGGTGCCTTTACTGCCTGGGGGCCGACCACGACGCGGAGTCGTGCCCCGATTGTCAGGCCTTGACCTCGAAGGCTAGGTGGGAGCGGTCCCGTAAGCTTCTCGAGCTTCGGCACTCGGAGCCGCAGTCACCATCATCGCTCGTCGGGCTCGAAGTCTTCGGGTAAGTTGAAGCGATCAAAGAAGTCCCAGAGGCGACACCGCTCTTCGGACTCCCCTCGCCGGTCGCGCGACTCGGCCGAGGGTCAGGGTGGTCCCACCCCCGAGACTCCGGCGGAGGTCAGTGCCTTCCTCTCGGCCATGAGGGGCCTGGCTCCGCCGTCGACACCTGAAGGCGCGCCTTCGGGCCCCGCGGGTTCGACTGGGCGACCTCGCGTGTCGGCAACTCCGGCCTGGCGCCATCGACGACTTCGGTCCCGACGCCGCAGGTCCCCGAGAGATCCAGGCCTGGATCTCTGTCGGCGCCGGTCGACCTCACGACGCCTCCTCCACCGGCGCCGACACCGGTTCCACCTCCGGCGCCGTCTCCGGACGACGCCGTTCCCCGGTTTAGCCCCTGTCCGGACCCGTCGCCGGCATGGCGCTGCACCCGACGCCGATGGATGACCGTTTCTTCTACCGTCCGGCTCCGATCGTTCCTCCTCTTTATCAGGAATCGGATGACGGGGGCGACTGGGAGGGGTCTGAGGACCCTATGGCCATCCAGGGTCAACTTTCACAGGACTGGGCAGACGAACTGGGGGATGCCAGTGGTCTGGACACTTCGCTGGACGCTGGCTTCATCTCTCCTCCGACTGTGGCTTCGGAGGAAGGTGCAGCTTTTTCAGTGGTGCTGCGCAAGGCGGCCGAAGCCCTGGGGCTCGAGTTGCCTGCTGTGGCCGTGAGGACTAATATCCTCACAGAGGTGCTTCAACCGTCAGCAAGCTCCACAGAGCCTCTGCTGCAGTTCAATGAGGCCCTCGTTGACGTTCTGCAGGGCACTTGGTCCAAGCCCTCCACAGTTCCTCCTGTGGATCGGAACGTGGCCCGGCGCCACCGCCCTGCTCCGGGCGACCCCAGTTTCCTGTCCCAACACCCCACCCCCGAGAGCCTGGTTATCCAGGCCTCCACTTCCCAATCCTCCTTCCCGTCCGCTCCTCCGGATCGGGAATCCAAGAGACTGGAACAGTTCGGGAAGAAACTGTTCTCTTCCCTGAGTTTGGGCCTGCGGTCTATGAACACCGCTCGCCTCTTGGACCGTTTCTCCCACTCTCTGTGGGATGCGGTGGAGGACGTGCTGCCACTGTGTCCGGAGGAGGCCCGGTCACGTCTCTCCCTGGCACTTGCTGACGGGCGAGATGCAGCACCACATGCCATACGGTGTGGACTTGACACCACGGACTCGCTGGGTAGGGCGATTTCCACCACGGTGGCGCTCCGGCGCCACGCCTGGCTAAGGTCCACGTCTTTTTCGGGGGATGTCCAGAGTACCCTCATGGATATGCCCTTTGATGGCGCTCGCCTTTTTGGTGAGAAGGCGTTGCGCTGGCTCGTTTTAAGGACTCCCGGGCTACGGCCACGTCCTTGGGTCTCTCGGCCCCACGGCCGCACACTTCCGCCTTTCGCCCCTTTCGTGGCCAAGAAAGGGGCGCCTCCTCACGTCCGCCTAGCCACCGGCCGCAGAACCAACCTGCACGCGGTCGCGGACGTGGGTTCCGCCGTGGCGGTTCTAGAGGACAACGTCCCGGTCAGTCCACATCCACCCCGGCAGCATCCGCCTCAAAGCCTTCCTAGTCCGAGCTTTCAGGCCCATTCCACGCCAGTGGGCGGCAGAGTTCGCCATCACCTGCTCCACTGGCGCTCCATCACTTCGGACAGGTGGGTGCTGCAAATCGTCCGAAGGGGCAACTCCCTCCCCTTCGAGACGACCCCTCCAGCCATGCCACCGCGGAGGATCACTTGAATCTTCTGCGGGAGGAAGTTACGGCCCGCTTTGCCAAAGTGCCCGTTGAGCGCATTCCTGGTCCAGAAGTAGGCCGTGGTTGCTATTCCCACTACTTTCTGGTTCCCAAGAAGGGCAAAGGGGGCCTACACCCTATCTTGGACCTCAGGAGCGTCAACACCTTCCTCCGGAAGGACCGGTTCAAGATGCTAACTTTAGCTCAGGTTCTGGCTGCCCTCGACACTGGAGACTGGATGGTAGCGTTGGACTTGCAGGACGCCTATTTTCACATCCCTGTCCTGCCGGCCCACCGGCGTTACCTGCGGTTCACGGTGGGTCAGGAGCACTTTCGGTTCACCGTGCTCCCCTTCGGCCTCACCAATGACCCTCGGGTGTTCACGAAAGTGATGGCGGTGGTCGCAGCTCATCTGCGCAGATCGGGGGTTCCTGTCTTCCCCTATCTCGACGACTGGCTGTTGAAGGCGTGCTTGCCCCAGCAAGTCGTCTCCCACCTCCAAACTACGGCCGACCTCCTGCATTTGCTGGGGTTCTCCATCAATGTGCCGAAGTCACACCTGAGACCCTCCCAGAAGCTCCTCTTCATCGGAGCGGTTCTCGATTCGGCACAGTTCCGGGACTATCCTCCGGAACAGCGGGTCCAGGATATTCAGGCTCTGATTCCCATCTTTCGGCCTCTATCCTGGGTTTCGGTCAGGTTGGTGCTGCGGCTTTTGGGGCTGATGGCCTCCTGGATCCTGTTGGTGCATTACGCCAGGTGGCGAATGCGGGCTCTGCAGTGGGACCTGAAGTTTCAGTGGGCCCAGCATCGAGGCAACCTGTCCGACCATGTCTTGATCTCGGAGGGCACTGCGAAACAGTTGCCGTGGTGGCTCACGGAGCGCGTTTGGGTCAGCGGCAGATGCCTCTCCCTACCCCAACCGGAGCACGTAGTAGTGACGGACGCGTCCCTCCTGGGATGGGGGGGCCATATGGGAGAGGCGGAGATCAGAGGACTCTGGTCTCCGGCGGTGGCCCAACTCCATATCAACCCTGTGGAGCTGAGAGCGATCCGGCTTGCACTGAAAGCCTTCCTTACCTCTGTCCGGGGAAGTGTTGTGCAGGTGTTCATGGACAACACCACCGCCACGTGGTATTGCAACAAACATGGCGGGGTGGGATCGTGGACCCTGTGTCAGGAGGCTCTGCGCCTCTGGACATGGCTGGAACGCCAGGGCATCACCCTGGTGGTTCAACATCTGGCGGGCTCTCTGAACGCCAGAGCAGACAAACTCAGCCGCCGGTGCATGATGGATCACGAATGGCGTCTGAACTCGGACGTGGCGCACGGTCTCTTTCTGCAGTGGGGAGAGCCTTGGTTAGATCTATTCACCACCGAAGAGAATGCGCAATGTCAGCAGTTCAGCGCGTTGGAATTTCCAAGGCAGCACTTGCTCGGAGACGCTTTTCGTCGCGAGTGGAGTTGCGGTCTGTTGTACGCCTTTCCGCCTATACCACTTCTGCCCAGAGTGCTGAAGAAGATCAGGCGCGACCGGGCCCAAGTTATCTTAGTGGCTCCGGATTGGGCAGGAAGGTTCTGGTATCCCGAGCTACTCAGCATGTCAATTGATCCCCCAATACGACTGCCTCTTCAGGAGGACCTTCTGTCGCAGCAGCAGGAGACGGTCCTCCACCCGAACCTGTCCAGCCTCCACCTCCATGCGTGGAGATTGAGCGGCGACAGTTGATGCCATTTGACTTGCCTCCTGAAGTCTGTGATGTCATTCTGGCAGCCAGGCGTCCCTCCGCAAAGACGGTATACACCTGCCGGTGGAACAAATTTGTGGCATGGTGCACAGCAAAGGCTGTGGATCCCCTTTCCGCCCCTCTTTCTGAGGTTCTACTCTTTCTTCTTTCTTTGGCCCAGCAGGGCTCAGCTCTGGGCACCTTGAAAGGTTATCTTGCTGCAATCTCTGCCTTCTTACGGCTTCCTGATCAGCCTTCTCTTTTCAAGTCCCCTGTTGTTTCCCGTTTTCTCAAAGGCATTACTCACATGTTCCCTCCTGTCCCCTTCGTAATGCCTCAGTGGGACTTGAATGTGCGCTCCTTTTGAGCCTCTTCATAATTGTCCCATTCGTCTTCTGACCCTGAAAACTGCTTTCCTGGTAGCTATCACCTCGGCTAGACGGGTGAGTGAGCTCCAGGCTCTGTCATCTAAGCCTCCCTTTCTTTCTGTTAATCCGGACAAGTTTGTCCTCCGGCCTCGTCCTTCTTTTCTACCGAAAGTGGTGACCCCCTTTCACCTCAGGCAATCTGTCACGTTGCCCACCTTCTTTCCGCCTCCACATCCATCAAAAGAGGAAGAGAGGCTCCACCGTCTGGACCCAAAACAGGCGCTGTCCTTTTATTTGGACCGCACCAAACAGTTCCGGGTGGACGACCAACTTTTTGTTGGATACGTAGGAGCTAAGATGGGGAAAGCGGTACACAAACGGACCATCTCACGGTGGGTCGTGTTGTGTATTAAACTTTGTTACACCTTGGCAAAAAACGACCCTCCTGTTGGGTTGAGGGCCCATTCCACCCGGGCCACAGCGGCTACTACTGCCCTGGCCGGGGAGTTCCCTTGCGGGACATCTGTCAGGCGGCGACGTGGGCTTCACTGCACACGTTTGCCTAGCACTATTGCCTGGACAGCCAAGTCCGGAGAGACGGCTTCTTTGGCCGTTCTGTTCTCCATGACTTTCTGGTGTGATCTTGGTTCGCAGACCCACCACCGGGGTTGGTATTGCTGGGGTATCTATTCTAAGGTGAGGAATCTAACTAACGTGTTTCTTTCAGATGAACAAGTTACTTACCTTCGGTAACTATGTATCTGTAAGAAACATTAGTTAGTTAGATTCCTCATCGACCCACCCATCCTCCCCGTTCTGCGAAATGACATCTAGGGTTAAGGTTATCCTTTTCAGGACCCTAGATTTTTTGCCACCAGTGTCGGTCTCTTGCATGGCTCTGCGTTCCTGGCGCGGAAAGCTATGTACAAGAACTGACGTCAGCACGCAAGGGCGGCGTCTAAGTACTTCGACAATATCATTCCGGCGCACGATGCCGACGACGGACGCGGAGCCGCAAACACCGCCTAGCGACGCGCAAGGGGTATTGCTGACGAAAAATCTTTCCGGATCCAGCCTGACGCCTGGGGATATTCTAAGGTGAGGAATCTAACTAACTAATGTTTCTTACAGATACATCGTTACCGAAAGTAAGTAACTTGTTCTTTAAACCTATGTTTTTTTCAGTGAATATATATATATATATATCCACACTGCGAGAGTGCACACATATTCTTTGTTCTTCCTTGTTGCAGTATCTTCGATTTCTTATCCCCAGATTCTGTCTCTTTTTCTCTCTCTTCCTTCTTATGAAACCGAGCCTTGTGTGTGTCTCCAGCTTCTGCCGGTATCCTTTCACCAATGTACTTCTGTGTATGGTTGGTCAGTATGACTACCTAGTGATACGTTCTGTGTCAATTTTTGCTGACGTATCTGTGCTGTCCAGGCTACTTTTTCTAGGCTTTTGCATGTGTGTGATGTGGCTCCACGTTTCAGACAGTCTGCCAATGTGTATCTATACTATCCACATACACGTATGTCCTTGTAGTTATGGTTTTGTATATCTCGGCATCGATGACATCTGTCTTCATGCATGCCCATCTGGGCATCCACTGTTGTGTAAGCTCATTTTGTACAATGTGCTCTATCGTACTGTTTTGTGCTTTCTCTGGGCCGTTATTTTTTGCAGGTCCATGGATCCTGTGCACAGTTGTGCTTCTTATTCTTTTTGCAGAAGCTTATGGATTTCTTCCATTGGGCTCTGGCCATTCTGGTTTCTATGATTTTCACTCATTCCTTTCGGGAAGGTGAAGGTCTCGAACTATCCTCCGCCGGACTGTAGTGCCATTGTTTTTACTTGTTGATGCTCCTTTTACAGAGCTTAATGGTCTGTGGCGCGGAAAAGTTTCACAGTAGAAAACTGACGTCAGCGCGCTGGAAGGGACTTGTATGGCTCCACTGACGTCAAATCCGTGGACGACGTCAGAGCGGAGCCATGCAATGCCGCCTACCGGCGCATAGAGGTACTGCTGAAAAATCTCTGGATCCAGACTGGCACCTGGAGGATATTCTAAGTTAAGGAATCTGCGGCTAGACTGTGTCTCTACCAGATACATCATTACCAAAGGTAAGTAACTTGTACGTCGAGGTTGATAGTACTCTAAAGAAGATCTGCATGGCATTGGCCAAGAAGCAGCCTCCCGAAGGCCTTAGAGTTCATTCCACAAGGCTGCTAGCACTGCAGTAGCACACAACATCTGCCTGGCATTGATGTGGGTTTCCATGCACACTTTTTTGAAGCACTATTCCCTTGACAGCCAGGTCCAATGGAAGGGCATTTCAATTGTTTGTTTCTTCAGTACATTTTTGGTCTAAGTCCACTCCACAGACCCTCCACAATTAGGAGGTACTGTGGTAACTATTCTACAGGTGAGGAATCTGCATTTAGAAGTGTCCATGAGAAAAGTAAATTACTTACCTCTGGTAACCGTGTTTCTGGCTGATTGTCAATCTAACCCCAGATACCTGTCCTCCCACTTTCCCTCTTCTGTGGATTGGCCGCTTTTTACAATCTAAAAAGGTCCTACATTAGAGATCTGTATGCTAGTACTGGCAGATGTTTTTTGTTCAGTAACCACGGCATTGGGAAAACTCTGTCAAGAAACTGACATGGGCAAGCAGGAGTGGTGCTTGTTTGCTCTGTTCTGTCATTTCTGGGGCAGAACAAGGCCTACGGGGAGGCACACTATGCCACTTGCTGGTGTATTGGAATATTGCTGTGAAAATGTCCAGTCTGACACCTGGGTAATATTCTAAAGGTGTGAAATCTGTAGTTAGATACACTATCCCCCAGACGGAGTGTTACGAAAATTAAGTAACTGAGTATGAATTAGGGTCAAGACCATTTTAGGCTAGAGTTTCAAGGCTCTAAATACAAGCAGGATATAAAGGCCACCGTGCTTCTCGGTTATGTAGTGAAAGACCAACATAATTGGAGTGCGTTGGCATGCATGCCCCTGCGTCCCAGTTGCCCTGCACCTCTTCACTTATGATTGCTAAAGACCTGATGGTTGAGATGCGGTGTGCAATTGGTACCTGCTAATTTCGGAATTAGGTTTTTAAGCAGTTTTCAATCCCTTCACTAGGTGCATGAGCATTCATGTAGCTGATAATGGGAAAGATTTGGCAGACTAAGAGTAATGAAGTGACATTGGCTATATACTGATTTTACACACAGAAATAAAAATGTGATTTCTTTTTACATTACTTTTCCAGTATACTGCAGTAAATTGAACAATACTTAGTACTACCATCTAATTGTTGTTTATAATTATGAAATATATTATTTATATGAAATGTTATTCCTTTTATTATCACTTTGCTATTTAGGTGGATAATCAACTTCTTGGGTCCACTCAGTCAGTGCTGCTTTATGTCAGTCCAAGGAGCACTGAAGATGAGCCAGCAGAGGTTGGGCCTGCTGTTCAGATAAATGCTATGAAATTTCCCAGTAAGAATGCACTCACCGATTTATACAAGGTAATGTAATCAGTCTTTACTAAAAAAATGTATACAATAATGCAAGATAAAAGGATGTTTGTAATGTGTATTTTTCCTGAGCGTCAAGTCTTGATATTCCTTAGAACTAGTACTGGCCATAAGCTTTAGCTTAGAAGATAGTCGGTCAGATTCCAGAAAGCATTCATTTGGGGTTGGCAGTTTAAGAAATTCTGAGCTAACTATTAAAGTGTACGTAAAAGGCATACCTTTCTGAATGTACATAACTTGACAAACCGTCCAAAGAACAAAAGAGAGTTGTCGGCCAGAGAACTTGAGATTCTGGCTGACAATTATTCAAGAATGGAGAAATCCCTTACCCTCGTAAACTGAACATATCTGCAGGTGCCTCAATCTGTGATTCCACAGATTCTTGCCATTGCGTATCAGAAGTGTTATTTGCTTTTTGGGTTTTATTAAATTATTAGCAACAGTAATTACATCAAATTAGGATGAAGGAATAAAGAGACATAGAATCCACATTTACATCTGTATATAAATCTATTTCTGATAGAGCCTTCTAGCAGCAGATTCCTCACATTTTGAATGTTCCCCAGGTGCCAAACTGGATTCGGAAACCTTTCAGCATTACCTCTGTGCTGGGAGGTGGCATCATTTGGCTCTACAGTGATGCAATTCCGTTCCGTCCTGACGCCAATCCGTAAATTACATGCAGAGCCTATGTAGGCACCACTTCAGCAAGCTAAGAGCAGTTCCTTTCTTTCCGTGTCACCAAATGCAGACCCAGAGCTTTCTTTTACTCTTTGAGACCCTTACCTGGATTACAGTTTTGATTTTCAGTTTGCAAGGTAAATGTCACCTCTCAAAACAACAGTATCTGAAAGAAACACGTTAGTTAGATTCCTCACCTTAGAATATCCCCAGGCGTCAGGCTGGATCCAGAAAGATTTTTGTAGCAATACCCCTTGCGCGTCGCTAGGCGTCGTCTGCGGCTCCGCGTCCGTCGTCGGCGTCGTGCGCCGGAATGACATCGTCGGAGTACTTAGACGCCGCCCTCGCTCGCTGACGTCAGTTCTTCTTTTTTCCGCGACAGTAAGCGCTTACCCCTAGTCATTTTTTGATTAACTTTTTTGACTTTTTTGGTCTATCGACTCGACTCTGGTGCCAGTAGGATGCCTGGTTTCAAAGCCTGTGACGCCTGTCATCGCCTGATGTCGGTGACGGATCACCATCGCCGGTGCCTTTATTGCCTGGGGGCCGACCATGACGCGGAGTCGTGCCTCGATTGCCAGGCCTTGAGGTCGAAAGCTAGGCGAGAGCGGTCCCATAAGCTTCTCGAGCTTCAGCACTCGACTCCGCGCCGCTCTCGGTCCCGGTCCAGGAGGAGGTCCAAGGACCGATCGCGGAGCCGCAGCCATCGTCATCGCTCGTCTGGGTCTTCGGGTAAGTCGAAGCACTCCAAGAAGTCCAAGAGACGACATCGCTCTTCGGACTCCCCTCGCCGGTCGCGCGACTCGGCTGAGGGTCAGGGTGGTCCCACCCCCGCGGCTCCGTCGGAGCCACAGGAGCCGCGTCCGTCCCCATACCCGCCGGTCCCTGGGACTGACGCGACTCCGACAGAGGTCAGTGCCTTCCTCTCGGCCATGAGGGGCCTGGCTCCGCCGTCGTCGCCTGTAGGCGCGCCTTCGGGCCCCGCAGGTTCGACTGGGCGACCTTGCGTGCCGGCGGCTCTGGCCCCAGCGCCGTCGAAGGCTCCGGCCCTGACGCTGCAGGTCCCCGAGGGATCCAGGCCTGGATCTCGGTCGGCGCCGGTCGACCTCACGACGCCTCCGACGCCGACACCGGTTCCACCCCCGGCGCCGTCCCCGGATGACGTCGTTCCCCAGTTTAGCCCGGTCCGGGCCCGACGCCGATTGGTGAACGCTTCAACTACTGCCCGGCTCCGATCATTCCTCCTGTTTATCGGGAATCGGATGACGAGGGCGATTGAGAGGGGTCTGAAGACCCTATGGCCGCTCAGGCCCAACTTTCTCAGGACTGGGCAGAGGAATTGGGGGATGCCAGCGGTCTGGATACCTCCCCGGACGCTGGTTTCATCTCTCCTCCGACTGTGGCCTTGGAGGAGGGTGCAGCCTTTTCAGTGGTGCTGCGCAAGGCGGCCGAAGCCCTAGGGCTGGAGTTGCCTGCTGTGGCCGTGAGGACTAACCTCCTCACAGAGGTCCTTCAACCGACAGCAAGCTCCACTGAGCCTCTGCTGCAGTTTAATGAGGCCCTCATTGACGTTCTGCAGGGCACTTGGTCCAAGCCCTCCACAGTCCCTCCTGTGGACTGGAACGTTGCCCGGCGCCACCGCCCTGCTCCGGGCGACCCCAGTTTCCTCTCCCAACACCCCAACCCCGAGAGTCTGGTTATCCAGGCTTCAACCTCCCAATCCTCCTTCCCGTCCGCTCCTCCGGATTGGGAATCCAAGAGGTTTGAACAGTTTGGCAAGAAACTGTTCTCGTCCCGGAGTTTGGGGCTGCGGTCTTTAAATACCGCTTGCCTTTTGGACCGTTATTCCCACTCTCTGTGGGATACGGTGGAGGACGTGCTGCCCTTGTGTCCGGTGGAGGCCCGCACACGACTCGCTCAAGCACTTGCGGACGGTCGAGATGCAGCACGGCACGCCATACGGTGTGGACTTGACACCACGGACTCGCTGGGTCGGGCGATTTCCACCACGGTGGCGCTTCGGCGTCACGCCTAACTGAGGTCCACGTCATTTTCGGGGGATGTCCAGAGTTCCCTCATGGACATGCCCTTTGATGGCACTCGCCTTTTTGGTGAGAAGGCGGACAGTGCGCTGGCTCGGTTCAAGGACTCCCGGGCCACGGCCAAGTCCTTGGGTCTTTCGGCCCCTCGGCCGCAAACTTCCGCCTTTTGTCCCTTTCGTGGCCAAGGAAGGGGCGCCTCCTCACGTCCGCCCAGCCACCGGCCGCAGAACCAACCTGCACGCGGACGTGGATTCCGCCGAGGCGGTACTGGGGGTCAACGTGCCGGTCAGTCCACATCCACCCCGGCAGCATCCTCCTCAAAGCCTTCCTAGTCCGAGCTTTCAGGCCCATTCAACGCCAGTGGGCTGCAGGGTTCGCCATCACTCCACTGGCACTCCATCACGTCGGACAGGTGGGTGCTGCAAATCGTCCGAAGGGGCTACTCCCTCCCCTTCGAGACGACTCCTCCAGCCATGCCACCGCTGAACCACCGTATGTCGGGGGATCATTTGCATCTTCTACGAGAGGAAGTTTCGGCCCTCTTGGCCAAAGAGGCCGTCGAGCGCGTTCCTGGTCCAAAAGTAGGTCGTGGTTGTTATTCCCACTACTTTCTGGTTCCCAAGAAGGGCAAAGGGGGCCTACGCCCGATCTTGGACCTCAGGAGCGTCAACGCCTTCCTTCGGAAGGACCGGTTCAAGATGCTCACTTTAGCTCAGGTTCTGGCTGCCCTAGACCCTGGAGACTGGATGGTAGCGTTGGACTTGCAGGACGCTTATTTCCACATCTCCGTCCTGCCGGCCCACCGGCGTTACCTGCGGTTCACGGTGGGTCAGGAGCACTTTCAGTTCACCGTGCTCCCCTTCGGCCTCACCAGTGCCCCTCGGGTGTTCACGTAAGTGATGGCGGTGGTCACAGCTCATCTGCGCCGATCAGGGGTTCCAGTCTTCCCCTATCTCGACGACTGGCTGTTGAAGGCAGGCTCGCCCCAGCAAGTCGTCTCCCACCTCCAGACTACGGCCGACCTCCTGCACTCGCTGGGGTTCTCCATCAATGTGCCGAAGTCGCACCTGAGTCCCTCCCAGAAGCTCCTTTTCATTGGAGCGGTTCTCGATTCGGCTCAGTTCCGGGTCTATCCGCCGGAACAGCGGGTCCGGGACATTCAGGCCCTGATTTCCATCTTCCGGCCTCTGTCCTGGGTTTCGGTCAGGTTGGTGCTGCGGCTTCTGGGGCTGATGGCCTCCTGCATCCTGTTGGTACCTCACGCCAGGTGGCGGATGCGGGCTCTGCAGTGGGACCTGAAGTTTCAGTGGGCCCAGCATGGAGGCAACCTGTCCGACCATGTCTTGATCTCGGAGGGCACTGCGAACCAGCTGCAGTGGTGGCTCACGAATCGTGATTGGGTCAGTGGCAGATCCCTCTCCCTACCCCAACTGGAGCATGTCGTAGTGACGGATGCCTCCCTCCTGGGATGGGGGGGCCATATGGGAGAGGCGGAGATCAGAGGACTCTGGTCTCCGGCGGAGGCTCAACTCCATATCAACCTTTTGGAGCTGAGAGCGATCCGGCTTGCACTGAAAGCCTTCCTTCCTGTCCGGGGAAGTGTTGTGCAGGTGTTCACGGAGAACACCACCGCCATGTGGTATTGCAACAAACAGGGCGGGGTGGGATCGTGGACCCTTTGTCAGGAGGCTCTGGTGGTTCAACATCTGGCGGGCTCTCTGAACGCCAGAGCAGACGAACTCAGCCGCCGGTGCATGATGGATCACGAATGGCGTCTGAACTCGGACGTGGCGCAAGGTCTCTTTCTGCAGTGGGGAGAGCCTTGGTTAGATCTATTCGCCACCGAAGAGAAGGCGCAATGTCAGCAGTTCTGCGCGTTGGAATTTCCAAGGCGGCACTCGCTCTGAGACGCTCTGAGATGCTTTTCGTCGCGAGTGGAGTTGCGGTCTGTTGTACGCCTTTCCGCCTATACCACTTCTGCCCAGAGTGCTGAAGAAGATCAGGCGCGACCGAGCCCAAGTCATCTTGGTGGCTCCGGATTGGGCACGAAGGTACTGGTATCCCGAGCTACTCAGTATGTCCATCGATCCCCCGATACGACTGCCTCTTCAGGAGGACCTTCTGTCGCAGCAGCAGGGGACGGTCCTCCACCCGAGCCTGTCCAGCCTCCACCTCCATGCGTGGAGATTGAACGGCGACAGTTGATGCCATTTGACTTGCCTCCTGAAGTCTGTGATGTCATTCTGGCAGCCAGGCGTCCCTCCACAAAGACGGTATACGCCTGCCGGTGGAACAAATTTGTGGCATGGTGCACAGCAAAGGCTGTGGATCCCCTTTCTGCCCCTCTTTCTGAGGTTCTTCTCTTTCTTCTTTCTTTGGCCCAGCAGGGCTCTGCTCTGGGCACCTTGAAGGGTTATCTTGCTGCAATCTCTTCTTTCTTAAGGCTTCCTGATCAGCCTTCTCTTTTCAAGTCCCCTGTTGTCTCACGTTTTCTCAAGGGCATTACTCATATGTTCCCTCCTGTTCCATTCGTAATGCCTCAGTGGGACTTGAACCTTGTTCTCACTTTTCTGATGTGCGCTCCCTTTGAGCCCCTTCACAACTGTCCCATTCGTCTACTGACTCTGAAAACTGCCTTCCTGGTGGCTATCACCTCCGCTAGGCGGGTGAGTGAGCTCCAGGCTCTGTCAGCTAAGCCTCCCTTCCTTTCGGTTCATCCGGATAAGGTTGTCCTCCGGACACGTCCTTCTTTTCTTCCTAAAGTCGTGACTCCCTTTCACATCGGGCAATCTGTCACGCTGCCCACCTTCTTTCCGCCTCCGCCTCCTTCAAAAGATGAAGAGAGGCTCCACCGTCTGGACCCAAAACGTGCGCTGTCATTTTATTTGGACCGCACAAAAGAGTTCCGGGTGGACGACCAACTTTTTGTTGGATATGTAGGTGCGAAGAAGGGTAAAGCTGTGCACAAGCGCACCATCTCGCGATGGGTCGTGTTGTGTATTAAACTCTGCTATTCCTTGCCGAAAAAGGTCCCTCCTGTTGGGCTGCGAGCCCATTCCACCCGGGCCACAGCGGCGAAAACTGCCCTGCGACGGGGAGTCCCCTTGCAGGACATCTGTCAGGCGGCGACGTTTGCTTCATTGCACACGTTCGCCAAGCACTATTGCCTGGACAGCCAAGTCCGGAGAGACGGCCACTTTGGCCGTTCTGTTCTCCAGGACTTTCTGGTGTGATCTTGGTTCGCAGGCCCACCTCCGGGGTTGGTATTGCTGGGGTATCTATTCTAAGGTGAGGAATCTAACTAACGTGTTTCTTTCAGATGCACAAGTTACTTACCTTCGCTAACGATGTATCTGGAAGAAACATTAGTTAGTTAGATTCCTCACCGACCCACCCAGCCTCCCCGTTCTGCGAACCGACATCTAGGGTTAAGGTTCTCCCTTTCAGGGGCCTAGATTTTTTTGCACCAGTGTCGGTCTCTTGCATGGCTCAGCGTCCCTGGCGCGGAAAGCTATGTATAAGAACTGACGTCAGCGTGCGAGGGCGGCGTCTAAGTACGACGCCGACGACGGACGCGAAGCCGCAGACGACGCATAGCAACGCGCAAGGGGTATTGCTACAAAAATCTTTCCGGATCCAGCCTGACGCCTGGGGATATTCTAAGGTGAGGAATCTAACTAACTAATGTTTCTTACAGATACATCGTTACCGAAGGTAAGTAACTTGTTCTTTTAGGCCCTGTAAGGACTGTCTCAAATAAAGATCTGTAACAAATCCTCATTAGATTTACCTGTGGTGCCTGGGGTCGCATTACAACTTTATGGCCGGCAGAGACTGCGCGTCGATGAACCTGAAGGCTAATCAAGATAAGATCACAAGGTAAAGTTCTACATCGCCAAGCACAGGAAGATTCAGTGACAAGACTGGTCTAAGTCGAAAGTTCGGCCCCAGTCCCATTCATGATCTAGAAGTCGCAGGAGTCATTTTAGAGGTAAGTGTACTTATCCAGTATTGGGGTATCTTTCATATCAAATCATCCCCACAGTCGAGGTGAGAGTCTCAGGGTACAAATAAAATATATACATAATAGTAATACAATATCATACAATAGGCTATAATGGACAATAAATTCACTACACTAGCCTATCCTTATCCTTTTGTAAAAAAGAACCAAATTTGGAACACAGCCAATCAGCTCCAGCACCCTCTAGAACACTCCACAGAGAGGCAAGTCCTTCAGATTTTCTACCGCACGTCGTGTGTCAGGGAGTCTCCCTGAGCTCTGCTTAGTTTTTCTCAAAGTTTGCTGAATACTGTGAGTACAGGATGTCTGAATCTTCAAAGAAAGGATTATTCTTGCCTTGTGGTTCCTGTGGGAAAAAGAGTGTGAGAAGTTGGCCTGATGTATGATGTCACTAGTTCTAGTGTACACCTTATATCAGTCCAAACAACCCTTATGGTGATTGTGAGAAGTTGGCCTGATATGTAGTGCTCACTATTCTAGTGATCACTGTGTATCATTCCAAACGACCCTTATTGATGATTGGTTGTAAGTCAACCTTTTTGACCAGCTATCCTAGTAGCGTGGATACGAGCAGTCTTAGGCTAAACTCTAGAGGGCGTGTTAAGCCAGCTGTTTACCATCACATATACCCCTTGAACACCAAGTGAAAGGACACCACACAAGTTGTTATGAAAATAAAAGGATATTTATTTATAACAAGACTACCCTGGCTCTTTATGAGTCAGGGAGCTAAGCACACTACAAAACTCTTAGGAAAATACTTCAGTTGCACAATTTACACAAATGCCCGAGGGGCACGAGAAACCATCTACACTAACAGTGAAATGCGAATGGTTAGAGTCTGGAGATACTGATTCCGGAGTGATCCGATCAGTGGGACTAAACGAACAAGGAACTGGACACTTGTAGAGCGAACCTGCGATGGAGCACCGAGATGCTCGAGTTACCTAGCCCGGAGGCTGCGGCTGCGTGAAGTTCGTCAAGATGTCGGGAGTCCTCGTGTAGTCTCAGGAGCCTGAAAGAAGAAGTTGCTGGCAGGCGACCAGTGACGATGTTCAGAGCGATCCAAGCCTGGATCGGTGGTGAAGGAAAACCTGAAAGCAGAGGGGACTCAGTTCTCAACCGCTAGCCAGCGATCGTGTGGGTACCAGGAGGGTACCGGCTGAAGTCACCTCGACCAGGTGAGTGGGTGACGTCGGACTCGGCTGTTCCTCGGACCAGGAGGCGCGGCGGCGACCAGGATGGAGGGCGAGCTGTCCCACGAAGGTGTCTGCTGTCGATGATGCTGGGCCCAGGAAGGGGCAGCGGATCTTGGCAGTGGCCACCCAAGCGGGGGAGTCAAGATGGCGTCGGGAGTGGACCAGGAGGGTCCGTGGTACTCCTCTGTTGAAGGGGAGCAAGAGCCAGTCTGGAGCAACCAGACTAGTGATGAAACAATCGTGGTGCGTCGTGAAGAGGGCCACAAGCCGGTCGGCAAGTGGTCGAACAACGCGGTGAACAACAAGGAGCGGAAGGGCCCCCACGCAGATCTCGGGGATGCTGGGGAGGCAGACTTCGATGCTGGAGCTGCTCAGGGTTAGGGCTTCTCAAACCCTAGGTGCACTCACTCGAGGGTCCCTCGGTGGGCGTGCTAGATAAGCGTCGTGCAGGTTCTGAAGATAGCCGGTCCCGCAGGTCTCGTCACACCTACGACTCTCAGCTGAGCTGATGAGGGAGGTAAAAGGTCAGAGATGGCAGGGAACTCGGGTCTCGTCGAGCTGGGCAGTCTTGATCCGTAGGAGAGACTTACAGCAAACCGCAAGCGCTTAGATGGTGCCTGCTGGTGCAGGGTGGCTACTCCTTAGCCACAAGGGAGAGTCTTCAGAAATCGTCAAGAGTTCCTTTCGTGGAAAGTAGTTCGTGATTCGGAGTTATCCGATTATCTGATTATCCAGTTTGGGAAGGGGACTCGCTCCTACCTTTATTCTAAGAAAAGGGGCTGGCCCGTGACTAGGTTCTACCTATGGGTGGAGC
Source organism: Triturus cristatus (assembly GCF_964204655.1). Taxonomy (NCBI): domain Eukaryota; kingdom Metazoa; phylum Chordata; class Amphibia; order Caudata; family Salamandridae; genus Triturus; species Triturus cristatus. The sequence continues at coordinate 730,875,287 of NC_140580.1, forward strand.
CAGGAGGGGGGGTGGTTACACCCCTATCCTTTGTCCGGCTTCGCGCCAGCTCAGGGGCTGGTGTGCCCCCGAAACTGGTTTGAGCCGGGCTATGCACAGTGAGCACCGGGGTGCCACTTGCAGTCACCTTCCTTTCAGCCCTGCCTACCTGGGATACACAAACCCTGTCTGGGACGGTGCTAACACCGCCCTCGACAGGAAACCCTTTGTCCAAGCTCCCCTTGCTGGAAGGTCCCCCAGCAGCAGGAGGTCAGACTTGTGTCTGGTGGCAGCATCCATTTTGTGATGCTGAGGCTTGAGTCAACTTTAACCGGGGTTCAAGGTTACTTCCATGTCGTGTCCCTCTAAAAGGGGGGAATGCTAACCCCGTCACCAGGACTGGCGAGGGGTTCGTATTCCCATTCGTATGACACCTTACTCGACATGTATAGGTGAGGCGATGCCAAAGTTAGCAAATAACCGCAAGGATTATAATGCATTAAAAGTAGTTGGCCCGCGTCACCATGGAACGGCTATTAGGGCTTGGTTCCGCAAGCCGTCAACGGGCTCAGCTCGCACCAGAGCACCGTCCCACATGATTCCCTGCACTCTGCCTTCAGGATTGATAAGGCCTGCTATAGGAGTGACTGATAGGAATCCATGTGTCCATTTTAGGGTTTAGGTGTAGGAATACTACACCTACAGCAACGGGTGATTACACCACGTGGCCCCAGCTGTCGTGCAGCCAGTTGTGTCAGATTTGGGCGGCCATTCCAGGGGTGGCATAATACATGCTTCAGCCCCTGGTAGGCCCTGGGTACACCGATGCCCTGGATACCTGTGGTATGCTGAGACAGGGACTGACAAGGTGGCCCAGTTCCAATTAGTGGATGCACCTAACGTACATGTGTGTTAATTTCGAGAGAGAACAGCTAGGCTGTGGGTCTGATTGGCAGGCCCACAGCCGGAGAAAGTCGTAAACCAATGAAGCAAAAGCAAAAAATCTGGGTGATCATAGGATTGCAGACCCTACTCTCCTACAGTGATTGGTTGTAAAGTCAACCTTATAGACCAGCTATCCTAGTGGTAGCATGGACAAGAGCAGTCTTAGGCTAAACTCTGAATGGCATGTGAAGCCAGCTGTGATACCATATATAATCCCTTGAATACCAAATGAAAGGACACCACAACAGATATATATATAAAATAAAGTGTATTTATTCTAGTCAAACCCTCAGCACTCTTTATGAGATTCGAGGTAAGTACAACACAGTCTTATTCAAGCATACATTAAGTCACACAGGTAAGTAATACAGTTAGGCCCTAGGGGCCACGCAAACCATATACTAAAGAAGTGGTATAAGGACCACTGTCACGGCAATAGGATAGGCCTAGGCCTAGGGAATCGCTGGGGCTACACTACACTAACAACAGTTAGGAAGTGGGAGGCCCACCTGATTCAGGTGCAGAGTGGAAACACTCACGCGTAATGCGTATAATCGATAGAAATAGTACAGTTCTGAAATAAGCAGTTTTAGGACACTTCTGAAGCAACTAGGAAGTCGAGACTCGGAAACTAGACCCTAGGATAGTCACTACCCTTGTGAGCACCGAAGTACCCAAGTTACCTAGCCCACGGGCTGCGGGTGCATAGGTGTGAACTTGCGTCGGGTTTCGTCGTGGACTTCTACGGATGCCTGAAGGAAAGTTGCTGACAGGCAGTCAGTGCAGAGTGTCCGGTGGATCCCAAGGCAGGGATCAAGAAGGAAGGGTACCTGCAAGCAGAAGGGACAGAGTCAAGGTCACTAGCCAGTGACCACGTGGAACCAGGAAGGAACCAGGCGATGTCGTGAAGATTGCAGGTGAAGGGTGAAGCTTGTCGCTGCAGCCACGGGTACCAGGAGACGTCGAGGACGACCAGGACCAGGAGGCAAGCTGTCCCACGAAGGCTCTTGCTGTCGGCGGCGTCAAAGTCGAACTAGGACTCACCAAGCCTGGGCAAGCGGAACCCACGAAGAACGGAGGACTTGCTTCTGGTGCAGACCAGGAAGGTCTGGGGTGCTTCTCTTTTGCAAAGAAGCGGGAGCCAGTCTGGAGGAGCCAAACCAGCAGTGAAGATTTCAAGGTGTGTCGTCACAAAGGGCGCTAGCCAACGGGCAAGCAACCGGACAGACGCGGCAAGCAGGAAAATGCAGAAGGGCCCCACGCAGGACTCGTGGAGTGTGGGGGGCTGATCTTCGGTGCAGATGGTGCTTGGGGTTGGGGCTTCTCAATCCCCGGTGCACAACTTTGAGGGTACCTCAGAAGCTGCGCTGGAAGATACTCGCCACTTTTCCCAGGTAGCCGGTCCCACGTCTCTCGTCGCCTCCACAGGATCTCAGCTCGGCTGTGGATGTGGATCAGTGTCGGAGAAGTCTGGAAGTCAAGGCTCTGGTCGGGCTCTGCAGTCGGTCCCTCCTAGAACTTCAGCAAAGCAAAGGGTAGTCTCTTGATGGTGCCTGTTTGCACAGGGTAGCCACTCCTTGGCCACAAGGGAGATTCTTCAGTCTTCTTCTTTCGTCGAATGTCGAAGGTCCAGAGTTTCTGTTCAAGTTGCAGGTTCAGGATAATCTAAACTCCTGGGGCCCAGCTACCACTCTTATACTAATCTGGGGGGCTGGGTTGCCTGCTAGGTAACGCCTTATGGGTGGGTTCTGGGAGGGGGGTGGTTACACCCCCTTCCCTTTGTCCAGTTTCACGCCAGGACTGGGGCTGGTGTGCCCCAGCACCGGTTTGAACTGGACTATGCATGGGACACCTTGTGTGCCCCAGGCAGTGTCTCGTTTCATTCATCCCTCCCTGCCCCAATACACTAAGGCCTGTCTTGGGTGGTGCTCGCACCTCCCAAGGCAGGAAACCAATTGTCCAAGCCTCCCTTGCCGGGATCACTCCCAGCAGCAGGAGGTCAGACTTGTGTCGTGGCAGCAGCATCCATTTTGTGATGCTGGGGCTCTGGTTAACTTTAACCGGGTAAGTAGGTTTCAACATGTCTTCTCCCTCTAGAAGGGAGGGATAATATCCTCATCCGCAGAAATGGGATGGGGGTATTATTCCAAAGTGTTAGACACCTTACACGACATGTTTTGATAAAGCCAAACCATAGTTACCATAACCGTTTAAGATTATAAGGCACTTTAAGAGTATATGGTAGGCTATATCATAGAACAGCTATAAGGACATGGTTCCGAAAGCTGCAGACAGGCTCAGCTCATGCTAGAGCACCATCTCACATGTTACCAAGCACTCTGCCTCCAGGATTGTTAAGGCCTGCCACAGGAGTGGCTGATAGGTACACATGTGTCTATATATAAGATAGGTATAGGAATACTACACCTAAGCAAGGAGTGATTACACGACCTTGCCCCAGCTGAGTGATCAGCCAGTTGTGTCATAATGGAAGGCTAAGCCAGGGGTGGCATAATACATGCTGCAGCCCCTGGTAGGCCTAGGATACACCTATGCCCTGGGTACCTAAGGTACACTGTACAGGGGCCAATAAGGTGATCCTATCCAAATGGGTTATGCACCTAAAGTACATAGTATCAATTTAGAGAGAGAACAGCAGGGCTGTGGGTCTGATTAGCAGGCCCACAGCCACATCTAAGTCGAAAACCAGTAAAGCAAAAGCAAAAAGTGGGGGTGAACATAGAAAGCAAACCCTACTCTCCTACAAAGAGATTACAATTTGAGGATCCCAACAAGGAGTTTATATACTGTTTGTATTCTTCTCATAAGGTCAAGGACTGCAGGAGTTGTAGAACTTTTTCTTCAAAGACCTTAAAGGATAGAGAAGGCAGGTTATTGATCTGGCTGGAGAAATTGAAGGTTTGATCTGAGGTGGTGTCTGAAGGCTGGCCACTCTGCCTCTAAAAAAGAGAAGCTTTCTTTTTCTTTTGAAGGGAATAACTGTGGAAACATAAAAAATGCCGCTTAGAACGGCATTGAAACAGTCCAGCACTTAGTCAGAATCTGTCAGATCTTCATCGTTGTCAAAAAAGACCCCGTCGACGACGAAGCCACCTCAGAGTTCGTCGACGCTATCTCCGTCAACGGAAGAAACTGTAAGATCTGTACCTTCAACGACGAAGACTAAATCGCCTCCGTCGATGACACCGTCGACGATACCGCCGACGATCACAGTCTCGCCTCCGTCGACGTCCCTCTCGCGGACGGCACCATCAACGACGGTCCCACTCATTGACGCTTCCACTGTTGACGACGACCTCCACTTCGACGACGACATCATCGTCGACGACGGGTCGACGACGACAACGTCGACACTAACAACGGTAATGGCAGCTTCAGCTGTCCCTTTGTCTCCTTCCATGGTCATCTCGTCGACGATCATGCGGAAAAGGCCTACTTCACTACAAGTAACTCCTATTTTGTCATCTAAATTAGCGTCTACGCTCCCGTCTACAAGGGGCTACTACCACGACCCTTCATACATTTCTCCCTAGCCTCCGAGCCATTTTTTGGAAGAGTCAGAGGATGATGGGCGGTTCTGTCCTGCACGCAGCCCCTCTAAGCTTCATGTCGAATACAAAGAGGATGATGAGGAAGAAGAGTATTATGAGCCTTATCAAACCGTACAAAGGCCTCAAGTTTAATTCCCTCGTCAGGAACCTGTGGTGCAGATGCCCATGACTTTGGTACAGGACTTGGCAGCTATGATGCAAGATTACCATACTCGTTTCCCAACTGCGGCTGACCAAAGACAGCCTTCTCCTCCATCTATTTTGCATACTTCAGGTTCATCTGTTCTGGCTACTGGGTATGCCTGTTAAGCAGTCCGACTGCTTTCTCTATGATTTTAAAGATCAGAGCAGGAAATTGGTCCGCGACATTCCCATAATTGACCATATTTGAGAAGAGGGCGTTTAGATCATGAGGAACCCTCTCTCTGTACCGGCAATTCTTCCCAGGATTGAGAAGAAATATAAGGCCCCGAATGATGCCCCTGCTTGCCTGTCCGGTCATCCTTTGCCTGACTCTGTCATTTCTCAGGCTGCTCATCGCAGGTCAAGAAATCCATCGGTACCGATCACTGCACCTCCTGACAAGGATGGTAGGAGGCTCGATAATATAGGGAAGAGGTTTACCACCATGGCAGGTGCTTCTGTTCGTGCTGCTAACTCATTGGCAATCCTAGGGAGGTATGACCGCCAAATGTGGTCAGATATTACTCCATACCTTACGTTTTTACCAGAGGATAAGAAGCAGGAGGCGAGAAAAATTCTCCTGGAGGGGGAAAGTGTAGCATCAGAAACGATCGACATTTCCATGGATCAAGCCTCCCTAGGGTTCCGACAACTGGCTGGAGCAGCGGTCCTCCGTCGCCTGGGTTGACTTAAATCTACCACATCTGAAAGAGAGACGTTTGAATAGATTCCTTACCTTAGACTATCCTCAGGCGTCAGACTGGATCCGGAAAGTTTTCGTCAGCAGTACCCCTGCGCGGCGGCTGACGGCGGGTACGGCTCCGCATATGTCGCTGGCGTCGTTTCCGCCGAGATGACATCATCGGAGCTACTTAGACGAGCCCACGCACGCTGACATCAGTTCTTTATTTTTCTGCACAGCAACGCAGATCCGAGAGAGAATGGTACCCCTAGTTATAATAGTTTTAACTTGGTTTCTGACAACTTTTTTAGTCAAGTACTTGACTCCGGGTGCAGTAGGGATGCCCGGGTTTAAATCCTGTAGGTCCTACCGCCGAAACATGTCGGTAGCGGACCCGCATGATGTGTGTCTCTTCTGCTTGGGGCACGCCCATTACCCTCAGGCGTGCCCCGATTATCGGGCCATGGCGCCGAAAGCTTTGCGGGAGCGTTCCCGCAAGTTGTTGGGCAATCGGTTACGCGCCAATCAAGGTCCCGATCCCGTGGGAGCTTGAGGGACCGGTCGCGGAGCCATCAGCACCGCTCATCGGAATCTGGACAGGTAAGTCTAGGCGCCATAAAAAGTCAAAGAAGCGACGTCGCTCTTCCTCTACACCTCACCGGTCGCGGGATGCGGTGGAGGGGGCGGGCGGTCACTCCCCCACGGCTCCGTTGGAGCCTCTGTTGTTTCCTGCGGCCTACCCACCCTTTCCGGGACCGCACGCGACTTCGGACGAGGTGAAGGCCTTCATGTCGGCCTTGCACCATTTGTTTGCCCCCCGGGTCCCTACGGAACGCCCACGGATCCGTCGAAAGGGTTTGCCCCCGTGCCGCCGCCATTGGTCTCGGCTACGCCGGCACCATACCCTACTGCACCTCCGGCCTCTGCGCCGGCCCTGGATCCGGCGCCGGGTGTGGCACCGCTGCAGATGCCGGACGGCACCGAACTGGGACTGGCATCTTACCCTCACATTCCACTGCTTGGAGGGGAGTTTATCCCATTTCCCAGGGCACCTTGTCCTTACCGGCCTCTTCAACAACCGGTGGGCGAAGGGGAGGACCGGGAGGGGTCTGAGGACCCTCTTGCAGCTCAATGCGAGGATGAGCCTGAATGGGAAGGCGATGTGGATCTGGATTTCTCTCCACACCCTGGTACTCTGTCCCCTTCTTCCGTGGCCACGGAGGAGGTTGGGACTTTATAAGTGGTGTTGCATAAGGCGGCTTAGGCTCTTAACCTCGAGCTCCCTTCTGTACCTATCTCCTGACTGAGGTGCTGCAGCCGCAGGCCTCCTCTGCGGAGCCGTTACTGCCCTTCAATGAAGCGCTTACTGATATCCTGTTGAGCACCTGGATCAAACCTAACACAGGAGTTCCTGTAGACAAGGGTGTGGCACGCCGCCATCGCACGGCTATCCCAGCTTTCTCACACAACACCCGACACCCGAGAGTCCAGGCTTCTGCCTCGCCGAGTGCGTTGCCTTCTGCTCCTCCGGGCAATTTGGGAAAAAGATTTTCACATCTGCCAGCTCTGGGTTCCGGGCGGTGAATACTGCGTGCCTGCTAGGCTGCTATTCTCATTGTGTGTGGGACACTGTGGCCCAGGTGCTGCTTCAGTGCCCTGTGGAGGCACGGGCAATTCTCTCCCAAGCCATTACCGAAGGGAGAGATGCTGCAAACTTTACTATTTGTTGTAGGCTTGACACGGCCGATTCTCTCAGTAGGGCACTTTCCACAACAGTGGCGCTCCGTCGTTATACTTGGCTCCGAACTACTGGCTTCTCTGGGGATGTCCAGAACACCTTGTTGGACATACCCTTTGATGGCACACGCCTCTTTGGTGATAAGGCGGATAGCACCCGGGAACGATTTAAGGACTCTCGGGCTACGGCCCAGTCCTTCGGTCTCGCCACCAAGCGTATTCCCTTGAGGTCTGCTTTTCGGTCCTTTCGAGGTCAGGGTCGGGGCGCCCAGGCGCCTTTCTTTCAGACCCGCACGCCTGCGCAGCCACAGTCTCAGCGCAGCCGCGGACGTGGGACCCGCCGTGGTGGGTCCCGAGGGCAGCAGGCGGGTCAATTCAACACCTCCCCTGCTGCCGCCACCTCTAAACCTTCATAGTCCGGTGTCTCAGGCCCACCTGACGCCAGTGGGTGGCAGGATTCGCCATCACCTTCCCCACTGGCGCTCCATAACCTCGGACAGGTGGGTTCTGCAAATAGTCCGAAGGGGCTACTCCCTCCCCTTCGAGTCTACCCCTCCAGCCATGCAGACTACAGCCGACCTCCTGCATTTGCTGGGGTTTTCCATCGCACCTGATTCCCTCTCAGCAGCTCCTCTTCATCGGAGCGGTTCTGGATACGGCGCAGTTTCGGGTTTATCCTCCCGAATAGCGACATTCGAGCTATGATTCCGATCTTTCAGCCGTGGTCCTGGGTTTCGGTCAGGAAGACCCTGAGGGTGCTGGGCCTCATGGGCTCCTGCATCCTGCTAATAGATCATGCCAGATGGCATATGCGGGCTCTGCAGTGGGACCTGAAGTTCCAGTGGACGCAGCATCGGGGGAACCTGTCCGACTACGTCCAGATCTCGAGGGCAGTGCACAGGACCTGCAGTGGTGGCTCACGAACCAGCGTTGGGTCAGCGGCTGATCCCTTTCCCTTCCCCAACCGGAGCACACAGTAGTGACGGACGCGTCCCTCCTGGGATGGGGCGGCCACATGGGAGAGGCGGAGATCAGAGGCCTCTGGTCTCCAGCGGAGTCCAAGCTCCATATCAATCTTTTGGAGCTCAGAGTGATCTTACTTGCACTCAAAGCATTCCTTCCCTCTGTCAAGGGTAGAGTAGTGCAGGTGTTCACAGACAACACCACTGCCATGTGGTACTGCAACAAACAAGGCGGGGTGGGGTCGTGGACCCTATGTCAGGAGGCTCTACGTCTCTAGACGTGGCCCGAACGTCAAGGCATTTCCTTGGTGGTTCAACACTTGGCAGGTACCTTGAACGCCAGGGCGGACAAACTCAGCCGCAGATGCATGTAGGATCACGAATGGCGTCTTCGCTCGGAGGTGGTGCAAGGTCTTTTTCAGCAGTGGAGAGAACCTTGGTTAGATCTATTCGCCACCAAAGAGAACGCACAATGTCAGCAGTTCTGCCCGTTGGAGTTTCCAAGACGGCACTCGCTAGGCGTCCCTTTTCGTGGCGAGTAGAGTTGCGGTCTGGTGTAAGCCTTTCCGCCTATACAACTTGTGCCCAGAGTGCTGAAGAAGATCAGGCGCGACCAGGCCCAAGTCATTCTTGTGGCACTAGACTGGGTTAGAAGAGTTTGGTATCCCGAGCTATTCAGTATGAGCCTGTATCCCCCGATCCAACTGCTTCTTCGGGAGGATCTCCTGTCGCAGCAACAGGGGACGGTCCTCCACCCGAACCTGTCCAGCCTCCACCTCGGAGATTGAGATTGAGCAGCAACAGCTGATTCCATTTGACTTGCCTCTCGAAGTCTGTAATGTGATTCTGCCAGTCAGGCGTCCCTCCACGAAAACGGTATATGCCTGTCGTGGAAGAAATTTGTGTCATGGTGCATAGCGAAATCTGTTGATCCTCTTGCTGCCCCTGTTTCTGAGGTCCTATTGTTCCTTCTTTTTTTGGCCCAGTAGGGCTCTGCTCTGGGCACTATCAAGGGCTACCTTTCTGCTCTTTCAGCCTTTCTTAGGCTTCCTGATCAGCCCTCTCTTTACAAGTCCCAGTTGTCAATAGATTTCTCAAAGGCATTACTCACCTTTTCCCTCCTATTCCTTTTGTGATGCCTCAATGGGACTTGAACCTGGTTCTCACATACTTGATGTGCGCTCCCTTTGAGCCTCTTCATACCTGTCCTTTTCGGTTATTAACTTGGAAAACTGTCTTCCTGGTGGCCATCACTTCCTCTCCACGGGTGAGTGAGCTCCAGGCTCTTTCTTGCAACTCTCCTTTCCTGGCGATTCATCCGGACAAGGTTGTGCTTCGACCGCGTCCCTCCTTTCTACCGAAAGTAGTCTCTGCCTTTCATCTCGGGCAAACTGTCACTCTGCCCACTTTCTTTCCGCCTCCGCACCCTTCAAAAGAAGAGTAGAGGCTCCACCGTCTGGCCCCAAAACGGGCGCTTTCGTTCTATCTCAACCGCACACAACAGTTCCGGGTGGATGACCAGCTCCTTGTTGGCTACGTGGGCGCCAAGAAAGGCCGGGCTGTGCACAAGCGAACCATCTCCCGATGGGTTGTCTTGTGCATTAAAGCCTGTTACTCTCTGGCTAAAAGGGAACCTCCGGTTGGGCTGCGCGCCCATTCTACCATGGTGACAGCAGCTACTACAGCATTGGGACGGGATGTCCCCCTGCAAGACATCTGTCAGGCGGCCACTTGGGCCTCGTTGCATACTTTCACTAAGAACTATTGCCTTGACAGTCAGGTCCAGAGAGACGGCTTCTTTGGGCGTTCAGTTCTCCATGACTTCCTGGTGTAATCTCACTTCGCAGACCCACCACCGGGGTTGGTATTGCTTGGGTATGTATTCTAAGGTAAGGAATCTATCACTAACATGTCTCTTTTAGATGCACAAGTTACTTACTTGTGTAACGATATATCTGTAAGAGACATTAGTTAGTGATAGATTCCTTACCGCCCGCCCATCCTCCCTGTTTTGCGAACTGTTCTCTAGGGATCAGGTCATCCCTTTTAGGGCCATAGTTCTATTGCACCAGTAGTCGGTCTCTGGCCTGGCTCTGCGATCCTAGCGCGGAAAATTTGTGTACAGAACTGACGTCAGCACTGTAGGAGAGTAGGGTCTGCTTTCTATGTTCACCCCCACTTTTTGCTTTTGCTTCACTGGTTTTCGACTTAGATGTGGCTGTGGGCCTGCTAATCAGACCCACAGCCCAGCTAAACTAATACTATGTACTTTAGGTGCATAACCCAATTGGATAGGATCACCTTATTGGCCCCTGTACAGTGTACCTTAGGTACCCAGGGAATAGGTGTACCCTAGGCCTACCAGGGGCTGCAGCATGTATTATGCCACCCCTGGCCTGGCCTTCCATTATGACACAACTGGCTGATCACTCAGCTGGGGCAAGGTTGTGTAATCACCCCTTGCTTAGGTGTAGTATTCCTATACCTACCTTATATATAGACACGTGTGTACCTATCAGCGACTCCTATGGCAGGCCTTAACAATCCTGGAGGCAGAGTGCTTGGTAACATGTGAGATGGTGCTCTAGCATGAGCTGAGCCTGTCTGCAGCTTTCAGAACCATGTCCTTATAGCTGTTCTATGATATAGACTACCATATACTCTTAAAGTACCTTATAATTTTAAAAGGTTATGGTAACTATGGTTTGGCTTTATCAAAACATGTTGTGTAAGGTGTCTAACACTTTGGAATAATACCCCCATACCATTTCTGGCCATGAGGATATTATTTCTCCCTTCTAGAGGGAGAAGACATGTTGAAACCTACTTACCCGGTTAAAGTTAACCAGAGCCCCAGCATCACAAAATGGATGCTGCTGCCACAGACACAAGTCTGACCTCATGCTGCTGGGAGTCCTTCCAGCGAGGGAGGCTTGGACAATAGGTTTCCTGCCTTGGGAGGTGCGAACACCACCCCAGACAGGAGTTAGTGTATTGGGGCAGGGAGGGATGAAAGAAACTAGACACTGCCTGGGGCACACAAGGTGTCCCATGCATAGTCCAGTTCAAACCGGCGCTGGGGCACTCCAGCCCCAGCTCTAGCGCGAAACTGGACAAAGGAAAGGGCGTGTAGCCACTCCCCTTCCTGGTCCCACCCATAGGAGGGACCTTGCAGGTAGCCCAGCCCACTAGCTCAGTATATCAGTAGCTAGCTGAGCCCTGCTAAATTAGATTAACCTGAATCTGCAACTTGAACAGAAACTCTGGACCTTCGACATTCGACCTCAGGAAGCAGACTGAAGAAATCTCCCTTGTGGCCAAGGAGTGACCACCCTGGGCAACCAGGCACCATCCAGCGACCGCTGCTTGCTTTGCGACTGAATCCTACGAGGGACGACTGCAGAGACTGACCAGCGCCGAGACTTCCAGACACCACTGAACCAGATCCACATCTCCAGCGAAGCTGAGACCCGTGGAGGCGACGAGGGACGTGGGACGGGCGACTTGGGAAAAGTGGCTAGTAACTGACTAGCGCGACTTCCGAGGCTCCCTCGAGGCTGTGCTTGGGGAATTGAGAAGCCCCACTCCCGAGCACCATCCGCAAAGAAGACCAGCTCCCCACACTTCACGTGTTCTGCGTGGGGCCCTTCTGCACCTGAGTTGCTCGACATGTTGTCCGGTTGCTGGCCTGCTGGCTAGTAGCCTCTGCGACGATGAACCTTTACTTTCATCTTGCTGGTCCGGCTCCTCCAGACTGGCACCCGCTCCTCTGTGAAAGAGAAGCACCCCAGACCTTCCTGGTCTGCACCAGAAGCAAGTCCTCCATCCTGCGTGGGTTCCACTTGCCAAGGCTTGTTGGGTCCTGACTCGACTTCGACGCCGCCGACAGCTCGAGCCTTCGTGGGACAGCTCACCTCCTGGTCCTGGTCGTCCTCGACGTCTCCTGGTACCCGTGGCTGCTGCGACAAGCTTCACCTCTTCACCTGCATCTTCACAACATCGCCTGGTTCCTTCCCGGCTCCTGGCTGGTGACCTAGACTCTGTCCCTTCTGCTTGCAGGTTCCTTCCTTCTTGATCCCCTCCTTGGGATCCACCGGACACTCTTCACTGACTGCCTGTCAGCAACTTTCCTTCAGGCATCCATAGAAGTCCACGACGAAACCCAACGCAAGTTCACACCTATGCACCCGCAGCCCGTGGGCTAGGTAACTTGAGTACTTCGGTGCTCACAAGGGTATTGACTATCCTAGGGTCTAGTTTCTGAGTCTCGACTTTCTAGCTATACCAGAAGTGTCCTAAAACTGTTAATTTCTAACTGCTAGTAATTCTATCGACTTTTACGCATTACGCGTGAGTATTTCCACTCTGCACCTGAATCCCGTGGGCCTCCCACTTCCTAACCTTTGGTAGTTTAGTGTAGCCCCAGCGATTCCCTAGGCCTAGGCCTATCTTGTATTTGTGACAGTGGTCCTTATACCACTTACTTAGTATATGGTTTGCGTGGCCCCTAGGGCCTAACTGTATTACTTACCTGTGTGACTTAATGTATGCTTAAATAAGACTGTGTTGTACTTACCTCGAATCTCATAAAGAGTGCTGAGGGTTTGACTAGAATAAATACATTCTATTTTTATATATATCTGCTGTGGTGTCCTTTCATTTGGTATTCAAGGGATTATATATGGTATAACAGCTGGCTTCACATGCCATTCAGAGTTTAGCCTAAGACTGCTCTTGTCCATGCTACCACTAGGATAGCTGGTCTATAAGGTGGACTTTACAACCAATCACCATAAGGGTTGTTTGGACTGATACAGGGTGTACACTAGAATTAGTGACATCATATATCAGGCCAACTTCTCACAAGCACGCGTGGGTGCGTCTAAGTAGCTCCGATGATGTCATCTTGGTGTATACACCAGCGACGTATGCGGAGCCGTACGACGATGCCTGCCGACGCGCAGGGGTACTGCTGACGAAAACTTTCCGGATCCAGCCTGACGCCTGGGGATATTCTAAGGTAAGGAATCTATCACTAACTAATGTCTCTTACAGATATATCGTTACACAAGTAAGTAACTTGTGCTTTCCGCCCGGTGATTCAAAGCAAAATCCTCAATATGGCATTTGATGGGGATGCGCTCTTTGGCAAGCACATCGATTATGCCCTGCAAGAGAGTAAAAAAGAAACCGACACTGCCAAAGCTCTGGGTAGGCTTCAGTACAGGAGGACTCCTTTTCGAGGCGCCCGTGGCAGAGGGTCTTTCTCCTTTCTTGGAGGTTACCAAAGGTACCAACCCCAGTCTTATCAGGGCAGATATGGTTTTCAACAGCAACAACAATCTTACAGAGCGCCCTCTGCTGCAGCTTACAGACAACAGAAAAGGAGGAAACAGCCCCAACAGGGCAGAGATAATGGTAGGAAACAGTGACGTCTCCCCAGCACCTGCAACAGTTTGGCCACACTTCAACACCAAGACGCCGGACATTTCTCATCATTTCCACCAATGGGAAAAACTGACCTCGGACAAGTGGGTTTTGGAAATAATCAAATTCGGACACACCCTAGAATTTGTAAACCTCCCTCCGCCCCATCCACCTTTAAAGAAGCGTCCACAACATCTAACTCTTCTCAAGAAAGAGGCGAGGAGCATGCTACAAAAAGGAGCTATAGAGAATGTGCCTCGCTCTCGAGTGGGAAGAGGTTTTTACTCCCGTTTCTTTTTAGTCAATAAAAAGTCGGGAGAATGGAGACCAATCCTGGATCTGAGGAAGCTGAACAAATACCTGCAAAAGAAATCTTTTCACATGGTTACTCTTCAAGAGATCCTGCAACTCCTAGACCATGCAGACTTCATGACAACATTAGATCTGCAGGATGCTTACTTCCACATCCCGATCCACCCCAAACATCGAAAGTTCCTCCGTTATACTGTGGAAGGTGCGCATTTTCAGTTTAATGTTCTCCCTTTTAGCCTGCATTCAGCTCCAAGAGTTTTTACAAAATGCTTTGCTCCTGTTGCGGCTCATCTCAGGCTGCAGGGCCTGCAGCTTTTCCCATATGTGGACGATTGGCTAATAAAAGCTCCTTCTTTCCGGCAGGCCTCAGAAGCAACGCACACCTGCCTTCCGCGTGTTTCAATCTCTGGGGATGACTCTCAACACTCAAAATTCAGTTCTTCTTCCATCTCAAAGGATTCAGTTTCTGTGAGCAGTTTTGGACACTATCCAGGATAAAGCATCCTTGTCCACAGAAAGACAATCACATCTGGTTTTTCTAGCATCAGACCTACGAAAAAGAAGGTTCGCTTCTGTGAGGAAGATAAAATCCATTCTCGGAATGTTGTCCTCTGCAATCCTTTTGGTTCCTCACTCCCGTCTCAGAATGAGACCTATCCAAGAAGAACTGAACAGTCAATGGCTTCAAATAACAGGGTCGTTCAACGACCTGGTGAGGAAAACTATGCGGTTGGCTCTGCTATGGTGGCAGCGCTCCAGCAATGTCTCAACCGGGCTTATCCTTCTTTCTCCCCCACCGGAATTCATCTTGACAACAGACGCGTCTCTCGAAGGATGGGGTGCGCACCTCCAAGATCTCTGCATAAGAGGGAAATGGTCCAAAGCATTGTCAAGAATGCACATCAACTTCCTGGAGCTTCGAGCTATTTTTCTGGCTTTACAGTCTTTTCTCCCCAGACTTCAGGGGTCATCAGTTCTCATAAGAACCAACAACACCACTTGCATGCATTACATAACCAAGCAAGGGGGCCCGTGCTATCACATCCTATCTCCAGTAGCGCAAAACATATGGAAGTGGCTCCTTTCTCATCACATTACTATAAAGGTGGAGCATCTGTCAGGAGTAAACAACACTCGGGCGGACATTTTGAGCAGAACATCAAATTCTTGCCACTGATGAGAACTGGACCAGTCAGTCGTGGAGCACATTTTTCAGATGTGGGGCAGACCCAACTTGGATCTCTTTGCCTCCAGGACAAATCGGAAATGCCCATTCTATGTCAGTTGGGATCCAGAGAAGGGCTCTTGGGAAAACGCCTTGATGATGAGGTGGGCGGAGATTTTCGCTTACGCTTCCACCCCCTTTCCGTTGCGCCCGAGGCTTCTAAGAAAATTAAAGCTAGAACTGTGCCGAATGATTCTCATTGCCCCAAGATGGCCGATTCAGCACTGGTTTACAGAGCTTCTCCTACACTCACAATGCAACCCATTTCACCTCCCAGTGTCTCCAACTCTGTTGACAACGAGCAAGGGCCAGATTCTCCACCCGCATCCATCCCCTCTGCAGCTTCATCCTGGCTTCTGAGCTCACTGAATTCAAAAAGCTAGATTTACCGCAAGACTGTAGGGATATACTTGCAGTGATATACTTGCAAGAGCTCCTTCTCCTCTAAAAACCTATTCTCTGAAATGGAAATGTTTCTGTTCTTGGTGCCGTGATAATAATACACATCCCCTGGACTGAAGGTTCTCCCTCATCTTCTTTCACTAGCTAAGTCTGAACTCATGTTCGAGTCTGTTAATCTGCATCTGGCCGCAAACTCGACTTACAGACACTCTACTGGCGGCTCATATCTCTGCTCTAACCATTTAGTCAAGCAATGTTTGAAAGGTCTCTTCAGCGCTTTTCCGCCAATCAGAGTTCCTCCACCTGAGTGGAGGCTTAACCTGGTTCTATCACAGCTCATGAAGCGCCCATTCGAACCTGTGCACAAAGCTGAACTTAAATATCTCGACTGGAAAACTGCTCTTTTGTTGGCACTTACCTCTGCTAGGAAAGTCTGCAAAATTCAGGCATTTACTATCAAACAACCATACCTAAGATTCACCAATGACTATGTTCTCCTAAGAACGAATCCTACCTTCATGCCAAAGGTTCCATCTTCTTTCCATCTTAATGAGACCATTATTCTACCTACTTTCTTTCCCTGTCCTTCCACCCCATCTGAGAAGGCTCTACACACTTTGGATATTAAAAGGTGCCTTTCTACTTATCACGAACTGTATTTATCTGGAAGTCGGATCATTTGTTTGTATCTTATGGTGGTCAAAAACCAGGTACAGCAGTAACAAAGTAAACAATTGCAAGATGGATTGCATCGGCGATTCATTTTTTTCACTCTAAAGCTGGAAGTCCTCTGTCCGTGCAGCCTAAAGCTCATTCCACAAGGGCTGTGTCATCTTCGGCAGTGCTTTTTGCCGAAGTGCCGTTGGAGAATATTTGCCGTGCTTCAACCTGGAAGAATGTGCACACATTTACATGGCATTACTGTCTGGATCTGGCTACAGAAGCTGAGTCAGCAGTTAGTCAAGCAGTGTTACGAAACCTTTTCAAATAAGGTAAGCCTCTGTTGAGAGGTGACTATCTTATTTCATGCTTTTGAATGCTGTCGCTTTTAATTGTTAATGTTACTAATGTCTCATGTGATATGGCATATGTTATAAGTATGTTTACAGGTATATTTTACAAGGTATCTAATATGGTCTGTATCCGCTAAGGAACTACGTTTTTTACTGCTAGCTATTCTGATTCAAGCATGTGATCCTATGAAAGATACCCCAATACTGGATAAGAAAACGAGTTACTTACCTGTAACTTCAGTTATCCAGTATTGATATCTTTCATAGATTCATATGCGACCCACCCTCCTCCCCGGAGAGGCTTCCCTTATTACTATGTTATACTTACTGTCACTTGTGCTACGGAAATCTGAGGGACTTGCCTCTCGGTGAAGTGTTCTAGAGAGTGCTGGAACCTGATTGGCTGTGTTCCAGATTTGGTTCTTTTTTACAAAAGGACACGGATAGGCTAGTGTAGTGACTTTATTGTCCATTATAGCCTATTGTATGATATTGTATTACTATTATGTATATATTTTATTTGTACGTTGAGACTCCATCCTCGATGGCGGGGATGATTCAAGCATGTGAATCTATGAAAGATACCAATACTGGATAACTGAAGTTACAGGTAAGTAACTCGTTTTCATCTCGCTCAAAGTTGTTGTGTAAGTTGAAAAAAAAGCACAAGAAATCTAGGTGGGACTCCTCTGCTTCCTACCACTCACATTTTCCTGAGAAGGCTCAGGGACAGCACCTTACATCTCGATCTCACTCTTGAAGTCGCTCAACTTCGGAGTCTATCTCACAAATTGTCCTGGCACAAGCCGAAGTTGTTCAAAACAGATCCGAAATTTCTGGGAGCCCCTGTTCTGACTCTTTGGATCCTTGCCGAATTCCTCTGATGTGCTTGTGGACCCCTTGAAGCTGAGAGGTTCTTTATCTGGAATACAACAAGCGGGTTTGTCCTCGGCGCCAATTGGACACTCCAAGACCAACAGTGGTCCGGCTCCAGTTCCACCTCTACCTCTGGTGCCATAGTCCATGCCAGTTCTGTCTGACGCAGAGTCGGTGCCAGTGCAACCTCGACCGAGGCTGCACTCGGTCGCTGTAGAGGCCCCACTCCCTCCACAGTATCTGCCGCCTCAACAAAGAACAACACACACCCTACATTCCCTGTTTTGACGAATTTGGATAATGATTATGGTGTGGGTGATATGATTGGCCAGCCATACCATGAGAAGAATTGATATGCTTACCTGCCGGTTGCTAGTGACCTTGATACCTCCCCTGAGTTGAGACTCATCTCACCCCCTGGTCCTGCCACTGAGGAGAGTGCTTTTTACACTATGGTACACTATGGTGTCCTGACTGAAGTCCTCAAGCTGGGGCAAACATCCATTAAGCCCCTCCTGCTTGTTAATGAGGCACTTACGGATACCGTATTGGGGGCACGGGCCAAACTTTTCATAGCTCTCCCACCCGCACACTTTTCAGTCAACCGCTAGTTTGCATGACTTCACTCCCCTGCCCCGGGTGCCCCTGCATTTTTACCTCTGCGACCCTCCCCGGAAAGCTTGGTAGAGTAGGCACCTACAAGCGGGACTAACCCAATAACATTGCCCACTATTGAGCCTGATAGGGAGTCAAAACGGGTGGAGACGTGTGGAAAGAGAGTTGACTAGTCCACCAGCTTGGCGCCTAAATCTGTAAATGCCAGCTGCCTCTTCGGGTGATATTCCCACTTCCTTTGGGATTCTGTGGTTCAAGTCCTAAAGATCTCCAACCTGTCCTGGCCCAGGCTTTACAGGATGGTTGTGACGCAGCCAAGTTCACAATTCATTGTGGCTTGTACACCACTGACTTTATCGGGTGGGCCATTTACACCAGTGTTGCCATATGCTGCCTCACCTGGTTGAGGTCAACCAGGTTTTCGGGCGATGTCCAATCGTCCCTCGTGGTCATTCTTTTTGACTGAGTTTGCCAGTTTGGGGACAAGGCTTATTCCGCTCTCGAGCAGTTCAAATAGAGTAGGGCCACAGGATGCCCCCTGGGCTTACCTAGGCCATCTCGCCAACTGCATAAGCCCTGTTGCTCTTTTCCTGACTTCAGCAGAGGTGCCTCATACCGCCAGCCAATCCAACCTCAATAAGATGCCTCACAGTTCCATGGTTGAGGTCGTGGTGCCTGCCACCTAGCGGTCAAGTTCAACAGGCCATCCAGTCAACTACTCCCCCTGCAGCCCCACCTGCCAAACCCCTCTAGCATCCCCTTGGTAAACACAGCCACCCAGTGAGAGGCAGGATCCGACGATTCTTTCCAGGTTGTCAGGCTATAACATTGGACAGGTAGATTCGGCAAATTGTTCAGAAGGGAAATGCCCTACCCTTTCTTTTGACACTGCAGCTCTTTCCACTGGCTCCCCAACAACTGACAGTGGACCATGTGTTTGTTTTGCTGCATTAAGTGCAAGCCCTTTCAGCTAAAGGGGATATCAAGAGTGTGCCTGAGCCAATGGTAGTACATGGTTGTTTTTCCTGCTTCTTTCTGGTGCCCAAGGAGGACAGAGGACCCTGTTCCATTTTAGACCTGCACCCTCTCAACGCCTTGCTCCGGAAGGAAAAAGTCAAGAAACTCAAACTGGACCAGACCGGGTCTCCCCTCAACCCTGAAGACTGGATAGTGGCGTTAGACCTACAAGACACCTATTTCCATATACCAATCCTACAGACTCCTTGGGCCTACTTGCAGTTGGGAGGGGCACAGGAGCATTTTCAGTTTGAATGGTCTTACCATGGTGGTGGTAGCAGTACACCTTTGGAGGTCCGGGGTTCCAGTCTTTCTGTACCTCAGCTACTGGCAGTAGCAGGCAGGTTCACCCAAGGCAACCATCTACCACCTCCAGACGATGGTGAACCTCCTGTAATTTTTGGAGCTCACTATCAACGTGTCAAAGTCACTCTTGACTCCTTAGAAACTCCCCTTCTTTTGGAGCCATTATAGACATGGTTCGGTTTTGTGTGTTTCCCCTAGGAAAGCAAGTCCAGGACATTCAGGCTATGAGGCTGATCTTTCAGCCTCGGTGATGGATTTCGGTGAGGTTGACTCCTAATCTGCTGAGACTGATGACCCCCTGCATCCTGCTTGTCAAACCTGCCAGGTGGCATATGAAGACTCCGTAGTGGAATCTGAAGTCTCAGTGGGCCCAGCATCATGGGTACCTCTCTAATCATGTTCAGATTTCAGAGTAAAGAAACTGCAAAAGATTTTCTGTGGTGGTTACTGGACCACGATTATGTCAGCAGCAGACGCCTATCCCTTCCCCACCCAGAGCTGACAGTGGTGGCCAATACATTGCTTCTGTGTTGCAGTGGCCATCTGGGAGAGGTGGAGATCAGAGGCCTGTGGTCTCCTGCAGAGTTCTGGCTCCATATCAACCTATAGGGCTGAGGGCCATCCGCTTGGAGTTGAAAGCCTTCCTTCTGTATATTAAGGGGCGGCTTTTACAGGTGCTTAAGGACAACATAACCGCCAAGTGGTACTGCAACAAACAGGGCAGTTATATAGACAATGTGCCAAGAGACCCTGTGCCTCTGGAAGTACCTGGACCAGTGGGAATTTTCCTGGTGGTGAACCACCTGGTAGGATTGTTGCATGCCAGGGCAGACGAGCTCGGCTTTCAGCGCCTAGCTGCTCACGAGTGGCAGTTACACACGGTAGTAGCGCAAGGTCTTTTCCTCGAATGGGAAGAACCTTAACTCGATCTGTTAGCCACTGTCGAGAATGTGCAATGTCTGCACTTCTGGGCATTGGAGTTTCCAAACCGTCTCTTGCTTGGTAACGTGTTGCACCTCAAGTGAAAATCAGGGCTCCTGTATGCCTTTCTGCCTATACCACTCCTACAAGGAGTTCTCACGAAAATCAGAACCAATCGGGCCCAAGTGTCCCTAGTAGCCCCTAATTGGGCACGGAGACTATGGTATTCAGAACTCCTGGGACTGAGCATCTGTCCTCCGATTAGGCTGCCCCTCGGGGGGGTCTGCTCTTCTAGCATCAAGGCAGGGTTCTGCATTCGCAGTCCCCACCTTCATTCTTGGAAATTGAGTAGTGACTGCTGAACATCTTCCACGTTCCTCTGGAGGTGGTTGATGTCATATTAGCAGTGAGGTGTCCCTCGACAAAAACTGAATAAGTCTGTTATTGGGACAGATTTGTAGCTTGGCGCTTACTTGGCAGATCGACCCCCCCCCCTTAGACAAAGTTATATGACATATTTTTTGTTTGTTTAGTCCCTAGCCCAGCAAGGCTTTGCTCTGAGTATTGTTGAAGGGTACCTTTCGCCTGTTTAGTTTTTGGCAGATGCTGAATCAGCCCTCGTTGTTTAAGTCTCCAGTTGTTATGCACTTTTTGAAAGGTTTACAATATTTGTTTCCTCCCTCTACCTTTGTCAGGCCACAGTGGGACCTTAACTTGATCCTCACATTTCTGATGTGCACTGCTTGCAAGCCGCTTCTCAGCTGTTCCTTGAGCAGCAGTTCCTTAAGGCTTCTCACCATCAAGCTAGTGTTCCTTATCGCCTTAACATCAGTGCAGCGTGAGAGTCAGCTTTAAGGTGTCTGTGTCACCCTGCCCTATATCACCTTCTTCCCAGACAAGCTAGTTTTGTGAACATGGGCGTCTTTCTTGCCTAAAATTGTGACGCCGTTCCATGTCAGTCAAAACGTCACTTTGCGAGCTATCTGTACGCTGCTCTCAGTGTTTAAAGCCCTATTCTCAGTACCGATATTGAAAATATTTTACCTATCCACACAACATTTGTCTCTGCTGCTCTGCCAATATCTCAAGGCAGGACTGGTATGAATTTTGTGCCTTAATGCACCCCATGGTGCTGAGGGGTTGTGAGTCTTGACTTCTGTTGATGGCTGCCACATGCAAAGCTTGATCCCCTTCAAGGAGGGCATCCGAAGGTCGAATGTTTCAGAAGCATAAGGAGCATAAGAGTTATTTCTCTTCCTCCCATACCAGTCCTCTGAAGAGAAAAAGATTTCCAAGTAGGAGGGTAAATCTTTATCTCAGATCTGGAATCCGCATTCAGGACTACTGGTGCACATTCAGACCAGGTGAAGGCCATTCAGTGGCAATGCTTGCAGAAATTGCCAAATATAGACCCCTTGGAGCCACTGTGGAAGAGTCAGTACCTTGGCAGACAATTGGGCTTCATATGGAGTCATTGACTTCAGCTTCAGGATCAGTAGCAAAGAGTAAATCATTGGCTTCAACTTGAGTAGTTACAAAGCTGCTGACTGTAAGTCTCAGAAATTATCCGACTCCCTTCACTGAATATATTTAAAGCTAAAAGTTAGCTTGAGACTGACATCAGAGCAAACATTTACAGCGGTGAATGTATTCATGTATAAGTTACAATACTGCATGCCCCCTAATCTGTTGATCATGTCTGGTTTTCGTTAGTCGGTCTCCACTGACAATTTAGACTGCTGAGCCAGCTCGGCAATGCATCTCCTGGCCCCAGAGAAAGCGATAAAATATCGCAGGAACCAACCCTCAGCCCCCTGGTACTCCACGGACCTTAGAAATATAAAGTCTAAATGCAGAAGCTTAGAACCTACCTGGAGGTAAGACTACAGTGAAAAGGACAAACACAATTATAGATTAGCCCTAGAAGAATATAAAGCAGCTAAAATCAGCTATTTCTCAATGAAAATAGGGGCAGCAAAAAACTCGACTAGAGAGCTTTTTAAAACTGTTACCACTTTGTCTAAGTTTCAACATGGAAATCAAATTTCACCTGATCAAGCTTTCTGTGACAAAGTCGCTAACTTCTTTCAGGCCAAAGTGCAAACAGTTTAAAAGGAGCTTTCAGGGCACACATTTGCTTTGCCTAAAGATCAGTTAATTATGTATAATGCTTCCGGCAATGTAGCTGACAATGAGCTGTCAAGATTTTCATCTCTATCTTCTAAGAGAGTAAATGAAATACTACTATCCACCAAGTCAAGATCCCTGACAGATCCATGTCCACCCATTGTGATACACATGGCGTCAGACACGGTCAGCTCTCATTTGGCTCTGCTTTTAAATAATACCCTCATATCTGAAAGAGACACATTAGTGATAGATTCCTTGCCTTATAATATCCCCAGACGTCAGACTGGATCCGCAAAGTTTTCGTCAGCAGTACCCCAGCGCGTCAGTAGGCGTCGTCGTACGGCTCCGCGTATGTCGCTGGCGTCATAGCCGCTGAGATGATGTCGTCGGAGCTACTTAGACGCGCCCACGCACGCTGACATCAGTTCTTTTTTCGCGCAACAGCGCAGATCCGAGAGAGAGCAGTACCCCTAGTTAAAAGTTTTAACTTAGTTTCTCACAACTTGTTTTGTCGAGTACTTGACTGCTGGTGCAGTAGGGATGCCCCGGTTTAAGTCCTGCAGGGCCTGCCGCCGAAACGTGTCGGTAGCGAACTTGCATGACGTGTATCTCTTCTGCTTGGGGCACGCCTGTGACCCCGAGGCGTGCCACGATTGGCGGGCCATGGCGCCGAAAGCTTTGCAGGAGCGTTCCCGAAAGTTGTCGGAGGTCCGGCAATTGGTTCTGTGCCGATCGAGGTCCCGCTCCCGTGGGAGGTCAAGGGACCAGTCACGGAGCCATCAGCATCGCTCGCCGGAATCGGGGATAGGTAAGTCTAGGCGCCATAAGAAGTCCAAGAAGCGACATCGCTCTTCCTCTACCCCTCACTGGTGGTGGAGGGGGCAGGCGGTCACTCCCCGCGGCTCCGTTGGAGCCTCCGTTGTTGCCTGCGGCCTACCCACCATTTCCGGGAACGCACATGACTTCGGTCGAGGTGCAGGCCTTTGTGTCGGCCTTGCGCCATTTGTTTGCCCCATCGGGTCCCTCCGGAGAACCTTTGGGCCCCGCGGATCCATTGGGAGGGTCTGCCTCCGTGCCGCCGCCTTTGGCCTCGGCTACGCCGGCACCATACCCTGTGGCGGCTCCGGCGTCGGCGCCGGCTCTGGCCTCGGCACCGTGTCTGCATCCGGCCTCGGCGCTAGGCGCGGCGCTGACGCCGGCAGCGCCGAACCGGGACTGGTATCTTGCCCCCCCCCCCCCCCCCCCCCCCAGGATGAGCCTGAGTGGGAAGGCGATGTGGAGGGTTCAGTAGATCCGGATTTTTCTCCACACCCTGGTACACTGTCCCCTCCTTCCATGGCTACGGAGGAGGTTGGAACTTTTTCAGTGGTGTTGCGTCAGGCGGCTGAGGTTCTTAACCTCGAGCTCCCTTCTGTACCTATCAGGACCAATCTCCTGACCGAGGTGCTGCAGCCACAGTCCTCCTCTGCGGAGCAGTTGCTGCCCTTCAATTAAGCGCTTACTGATATCCTGTTGAGCACCTGGAACAAACCTAACATAGGAGTTCCTGTAGACAAGGGTGTGGCACGCCGCCATCCCGCGTCCGTCCTTTCTGCCAAAAGTAGTATCTGCCTTTCATCTCAGGCAAACTGGCACTCTGCCCACTTTCTTTCCGCCTCCGCACCCTTCGAGAGAAGAAGAGAGGCTCCACCGTCTGGACCCAAAACGTGCACTTTCTATCTAAAACGCTCACAACAGTTCCGGGTGGATGACCAGCTCTTTGTTGGCTACGTGGGTGCCAAGAAAGGCCGGGCTGTGCACAAGCGAATGATCTCCCGATGGGTTATCTTGTGCATTAAAGCCTGTTACTCTCTGGCTAAGAGGGAACATCCGGTTGGGCTATGCGCTCATTCTACCAGGGCGACAGCAGCTACTACAGCATTGGGACGCGGTGTCCCCGTGCAAGACATCTGTCAGGCGGCCACTTAGGCCTCGCTGCATACTTTCACTAAGCACTATTTCCTTGACAGTCAGGTCCGGAGAGACAGCTTCTTTGGCCGTTCAGTCCTCTCTGACTTTCTGGTGTAATCTCACTTCGCAGACCCACCACCGGGGTTGGTATTGCTTGGGTATGTATTCTCAGGTAAGGAATCTATCACTAACGTGTCTCTTTCAGATGCACACGGTTCTTGTGTAACGATATATCTGTGAGAGACATTAGTTAGTGATAGATTCCTTACCGCCCGCCCATCCTCCCCGTTCTGCTAACTGTTCTCTAGGGTTCAGGTCATCCCTTTCAGGGCCCTAGTTCTATTGCACCAGTAGTCGGTCTCTGGCATGGCTCTGTGCTTCTGGCACAGAAAAGTTGTGTACAGAACTGACGTCAGCGCGCGTGGGCGCGTCTAAGTAGCTCCGACGACGTCATCTCGGCGGCTACGACACCAGCGACGTACGCGGAGCCGTACGACGACGCCTACCGACGCGCAGGGGTAATGCTGACGAAAACTTTCCGGATCCAGTCTGACACCTGGGGATATTCTAAGGTAAGGAATCTATCACTAACTAATGTCTCTTACAGATATATCGTTACACAAGTAAGTAACTTGAGCTTCTGGGATCTTCCTTATATCCTGGAAGAAAGCTTGTATTCGTAGTATAATAAAAAACCTTCCTTGGATCCCACTGAGGCAAAACACTATTGGCCTATATCATGCTTACCACTCCCTGCCAAAATTCTGGAAAGATCCATGAACAAAGATCTTGTGAGCTATCTGGAGTCTAACGATCTTCTTGACACTACCCAACGTGGCTTCAGACCAGACCGAATCACTCCACAGAATCAGCATTAGTTATGGCCAGTGAGGAAATCCGCAAACAACTAGACAGCGGGGGGAGGCTGTTCTTATCCTCCTTGACCTCTCGGCCGCGTTTGACACCGTTAATCACCTGGTGCTAATGCAGAGGCTGGAGACCGTAGGACTAAAAGGGACTGCTTTAACCTTGCTCACTTCCTTCCTCTCTCAGAGGAATCAGAGGCTGTGTTGGGGAAATCTTACATCTGATGTCTTTTCTCTTCCCTGTGGAGCTCCTCAGGGCTCAGTGTTGTCCCCTACTCTGTTCAACATCTATGTCACCCCTTTAGCTAAACTGATTCAAGCTCATGGCTTTTCGGTGGTATCCTACGCAGATGACACGCAGATAGTTATATCTTTAACATCGTGCACAGACTTGGTGGCTGGTCAGTTCCACTATCTGACGCGCATTATTAGGTGGATGCTTGAAATCTACCTAAAGTTAAATACGGACAAAGGGAGGTGGTGGAGTTCAGGAATGGCCCTCCACTCTGGAATAACTACTGGTGACCTGCTGAGGCAGGTCTTCGTCCTAACCCAGTCAACAAAGCTAGAAATCTAGGAGTTCTGTTTGACAGTCAGCTTAGTTTTTCGGAATAGATTCATCATATCACACCCTCCTCCTCCCTTTTTATCCCACAAGAATTGAAAAAACTGTGAAAGCCACCCTGATCTTGTCCAGAATAGACTATTGCAATGCCCTTCTTTTGGGCATTGATAGACGTCTACAATCAAAACTACTGTCTTTGCAAAATGCTGCATCATGGGTGATGCTGAAAATTCCCAAATTTCATCCCATATCCAACAGTATTAGGGGCCTCCACTGGCTACCTGACCAGGCAAGGATTAGGTTTAAGGCACTCTGTCTGGTGCACAAAGCACTGTATGAAGGCGCCTTGCGATCTGCAGAAACGTTTTTCCTAGTATGTTATGTGGCAGGACCTAAGGTCTGCTAATGCTGGGCTGGTTCATGTTCCTAGGATTAGAAGGCCTAGGTGAGGTGGCAGAAGTCTATCCTACCGGGAAGCAAAACTTTAGAATACATTGCCGGTTGCAATAAGACTGCAATCTAACAGATCCTCTTTCAGAAGGCTGCTCAAAACTTGGCTTTACTCCCCCAAATAAACAGCAAATACCTCCCTCGCTTTCTTAGATGAAGTGCATGTTACCTCCTGCTCCAAGACGCCTTGGCATTCGTTGCGCTTTATAAATGTTTACTTACTTGCTAAGAGCTGCAGCATAACTTGAGCCACTCTAAGGGACTGAACACTAAACTCTTGCAGACTGCCGCTACAGTCTGCGTGACCAGGTTCTCTAAAAAGTTAAAGCAATACATGACGCACTTATGTACCAAGTCTTCTGGCACTGCTTGTAATATTTGTAAGTGACCCCTACGACAGGCCTTACAGCCCTAAGGCAGGGTGCATTATATTACATATGAAGACATAATCTGGATGAGCAGATATGCCCCTTTGTTGGTTCAATTACTACCAGTACAAGTGACTAGGGAAGCCATATCTGAAAGAAACACGTTAGTTAGATTCCTCACCTTAGAATATCCCCAGGCGTCAGACTGGATCCGGAAGATTTTTCGTCAGCAATACCCCTTGCGCGTCGCTAGGCGTCGTCTGCGGCTCCGCGTCCGTCGTCGGCGTCGTGCGCCGGGATGACGTCGTCGGAGTACTTAGACGCCGCCCTCGCGCGCTGACGTCAGTTCTTCTTTTTTCCGCGCCAGTAAGCGCAGATCCGGGAGAGCTACCCCTTTTAGTCTTTTTTGACTAAATCTTTTTTGATCATTTTTGATCCTTGTCTGTCAACATCTGGTGCCGGTAGGATGCCTGGGTTCAAGGCTTGCGAGGATTGCCATCGACTGATGTCGGTGACCGATCACCACCGCCGGTGCCTCTACTGCTTAGGCCCCGACCACGACGCGGAGTCGTGCAACGACTGCCAGGCCCTGACTTCGAAGGCTAGGCGGGAGCGGTCCCGCAAGCTTCTCGAGCTTCGCCACTCGGCTCCGCGTCGTGCACGATCCCGGTCCAGGAGGAGGTCCAAGGATCGCTCGCGGAGCCCTAGCCGACGCCATCGATCGTCCGGCTCCAAGTCGTCGGGTAAGTCCAAACGCTCAAAGAAGTCCAAGAGGCGACACCGCTCTTCGGACTCCCCTCGCCGGTCGCGCGACTCGGCCGAGGGTCAGGGTGGTTCCACCCCCGCGGCTCCGGCGGAGCCGCAGGTGCCGCGTCCGCCCCCATACCTTCCGGTCCCTGGGACTGACGCGGCGCCGGCGGAGATCAGTGCCTTCCTCTCGGCCATGAGGAGCCTGGCCCCGCCGTCGACGCCCGCTGGCGCGCCTTCGGGCCCCGTGGACTCGACTGGGCGAACTTGCCTGCCGGCGGCTCCGGCCCCGGCGCCGTCGACGACTCCAGTCTCGACGCCGCAGGTCCCCGCGGGGCCCATGCCTGGGCCCCAGTCGACGCCGGTTGACCTAGTCACTCCTCCACCGGCGCCGGCGACTGAACCACCGACGCCGTCACCGGCGCCGCCGGCGCACACGCCTACACCTCCGGCGCCGCCGACGCCTTTGGCGCCGACACCGCCCCAGTTTAGCCCTCATCCGGACCCGGCGTCGCAGCGGCGTCGACCGACGCCGCATCCGACGCCGCTTGAGTCCTACCATCTCTACAGTCCGGTTCCGATCATTCCTCCTGTTTATCAGGAATCGGAAGAAGGGGGCGACTGGGAGGGGTTCGAGGACCCTATGGCTGTTCAGTCACAGCTTTCTCAGGACTGGGCAGATGAACTGGGGGAGGCCAGTGGGCTGGACACCTCGCCAGACACTGGATTCACTTCTCCTCCGACCGTGGCTTCGGAGGAGGGTGCCGCATTTTCTGTGGTGCTGCGCAAGGCGGCCGAGGCCCTTGGGCTCGAGTTGCCTGCCGTGGCTGTGAGGACTAACATCCTCACTGAGGTGCTTCAAACCTCAGCAAGCTCCACAGAGCCTCTGCTGCCGTTCAACGAGGCCCTCACTGACGTTCTGCAGGGCACCTGGTCCAAGCCCTCCACAGTTCCTCCTGTGGATAGGAACGTTGCCAGGCGCCACCGCCCTGCTCCGGGCGACCCCAGTTTCCTGTCCCAACACCCCACTCCCGAGAGTCTGGTTATCCAGGCCTCTACCTCCCAATCCTCCTTCCCGACCGCTCCGCCGGACCGGGATTCCAAGAGACTCGAGCAGTTTGGCAAGAAACTGTTCTCGTCCCTTAGTTTGGGCCTGCGGTCCTTAAATACCGCCTGTCTCTTGGACCGTTATTCCCATTCCCTGTGGGATACGGTGGAGGACGTGCTGCCCCTGTGTCCGGAGGAGGTCCGGACGCGTCTTACCCAGGCTTTGGCCGATGGGAGGGATGCAGCACGGCACGCCATACGATGTGGGCTTGACACCACGACTCGCTGGGTCGGGCGATTTCCACCGCGGTGGCGCTCCGCCGCCACGCCTGGATGCGGTCCACGTCATTTTCCGGGGATGTCCAGACCACCCTCATGGACATGCCCTTTGATGGCACTCGCCTGTTTGGTGAGAAGGCGGACAGTGCGCTGAACCGCTTTAAGGACTCCCGGGCTACGGCCAAGTCCTTGGGCCTCTCGGCTCCGCGGGCGCACACCTCCGCTTTTCGCCCCTTTCGTGGCCAAGGAAGGGGCGCCTCCTCACGTCCGCAAAGCCACCAGCCGCAGAACCAACCTGCGCGCGGTCGCGGACGTGGCTTCCGCCGTGGCGGAAATGGAGGCCGACGTGGTCAGCCCACTTCCACCCCGGCAGCATCCGCCTCAAGGCCCTCCTAGTCCGAGCTTTCAGGCCCATACCACGCCAGTGGGCGGCAGAGTTCGCCATCACCTGCTCCACTGGCGGTCCATAACATCGGACAGGTGGGTGCTGCAAATCGTCCGAAGGGGCTACTCCCTCCCCTTCGAGACGACCCCTCCAGCCATGCCACCGCAGCACCACCGTATCTCGGGGGATCATTTGAATCTTCTCCGCGAGGAAGTTTCGGCTCTCTTGGCCAAGGGGGCCGTCGAGCGCGTTCCGAGTCCAGAAGTAGGTCGTGGTTGTTATTCCCACTACTTTCTGGTTCCCAAGAAGGGCAAGGGGGGCCTACGCCCTATCTTGGACCTCCGGAACGTCAATGCCTTCCTCCGAAAGGAAAGGTTCAAGATGCTAACGTTGGCTCAGGTTTTAGGTGCCCTAGACCCTGGAGACTGGATGGTAGCGTTGGACTTGCAGGACGCATATTTCCATATCCCCGTCCTGCCGGCCCACCGGCGTTACCTGCGGTTCACGGTGGGCCAAGAGCACTTTCAGTTTACCGTGCTCCCCTTCGGCCTCACCAGTGCCCCTCGGGTGTTCACGAAAGTGATGGCGGTGGTCGCAGCTCATCTGCGCAGATCAGGGGTTCCAGTCTTCCCCTATCTCGACGACTGGTTGCTGAAGGCGGGCTCGCCCCAGGCAGTCGTCTCCCACCTCCAGACTACGGCGGATCTCCTGCATTTGCTGGGGTTTTCCATCAACGTGCCGAAGTCACACCTGAGTCCCTCTCAGAAGCTCCTCTTCATCGGAGCGGTTCTCGATTCGGCGCAGTTCCGGGTCCATCCACCGGAACAGCGGGTCCGGGATATACAGGCCCTGATTCCCATCTTTCGGCCTCTATCCCGGGTTTCGGTCAGGCTAGTGTTGCGGCTTCTGGGGCTGATGGCCTCCTGCATCCTACTAGTGCATCACGCCAGGCGGCGCATGCGGGCTCTGCAGTGGGACCTGAAGTTTCAGTGGGCCCAGCATCACGGCAACCTGTCCGACCATGTCTTGATCTCGGAGGGCACTGCACAGCAGTTGCAGTGGTGGCTCACGGACCGCGAGTGGGTCAAGGGCAAGAGCCTCTCCCTTCCCCAACCGGAGCATGTCGTAGTGACGGATGCGTCCCTCCTGGGTTGGGGTGGCCATATGGGAGAGGCGGAGATCAGAGGCCTCTGGTCTCCGGCGGAGTCTCGTCTCCACATCAACCTGTTGGAGTTGAGAGCGATCCGGCTTGCACTGAAAGCCTTCCTTCCCTCTGTCAGGGGAAGTGTCGTGCAGGTGTTCACGGACAACACCACCGCCATGTGGTATTGCAACAAACAGGGCGGGGTGGGGTCGTGGACCCTTTGTCAGGAGGCTCTGCGCCTCTGGACATGGCTGGAACACCAGGGCGTCACCCTAGTGGTTCAACATCTGGCGGGCTCTCTGAACGCCAGAGCAGACGAACTCAGCCGCCGGTGCATGATGGATCACGAATGGCGTCTGAACTCCGAAGTGGCGCAAGGTCTCTTTCAGCAGTGGGGAGAGCCTTGGTTAGATCTATTCGCCACCAAAGAGAACGCGCAATGTCAGCAGTTCTGCGCGTTGGAATTTCCAAGGCGGCACTCGCTCGGCGACGCTTTTCGTCACGAGTGGAGTTGCGGTCTGTTGTACGCCTTTCCGCCTATACCACTTCTGCCCAGAGTGCTGAAGAAGATCAGGCACGACCGGGCCCAAGTCATCTTGGTGGCTCCGGATTGGGCACGAAGATACTGGTATCCCAAGCTACTCAGTATGTTGACCGATCCCCCGATACGTCTGCCCCTTCGGGAGGATCTTCTGTCGCAGCAGCAGGGGACGGTCCTCCACCCGAACCTGTCCAGCCTCCACCTCCATGCGTGGAGATTGAGCGGCGGCAGTTGATGCCATTTGACTTGCCTCCTGAAGTCTGTGATATCATTCTGGCAGCCAGGCGTCCCTCCACAAAGTCGGTATACGCCTGCCGGTGGAACAAATTTGTGGCATGGTGCACAGCAAAGGCTGTGGATCCCCTTTCCGCCCCTCTTTCTGAGGTTCTCCTCTTCCTTCTTTCTCTGGCCCGGCAGGGCTCTGCCCTGGGCACCCTGAAAGGTTATCTTGCTGCCATCTCCGCCTTCTTGCGGCTTCCTGATCAGCCTTCTCTTTTCAAGTCCCCTGTGGTTACACGCTTTCTCAAAGGCATTACACACACGTTCCCTCCTGTCCCTTTTGTAATGCCTCAGTGGGACTTGAATCTGGTATTGACATTCCTGATGTGCGCTCCCTTCGAGCCTCTTCACAATTGTCCTCTTCGTCTTCTGACTCTTAAGACTGCTTTTCTGGTGGCCATCACCTCGGCTAGACGGGTGAGTGAGCTCCAGGCTTTATCTTCAAAGCCTCCTTTTCTATCTGTTCATCCGGACAAGGTTGTCCTTCGGCCTCGTCCCTCCTTTCTTCCTAAAGTGGTGACTCCATTTCACCTTGGGCAGTCTGTCACCTTGCCCACCTTCTTTCCGCCTCCGCATCCTTCCAAAGAGGAAGAGAGGCTCCACCGTCTGGACCCAAAACGTGCGCTCTCCTTTTATCTGGATCGCACTAAACAGTTCCGGGTGGACGACCAGCTTTTTGTTGGGTACGTGGGCGCTAAGAAGGGGAAAGCTGTGCACAAACGGACCATCTCTCGGTGGGTCGTTTTGTGTATAAAGATTTGCTATTCCTTGGCTAAAAAGGACCCTCCTGTTGGGCTGCGCGCCCATTCTACTCGGGCCACTGCGGCTACTACTGCTTTGGGACGGGGTGTCCCTTTGCAGGACATCTGTCAGGCGGCGACGTGGGCTTCGCTACACACGTTTGCCAGGCATTATTGCCTTGACAGCCAAGTCCGGAGGGATGGCTTCTTTGGCCGTTCTGTCCTCCAGGACTTTCTGGTGTGATCTTGGTTCGCAGACCCACCACCGGGGATGGTATTGCTTGGGTATCTATTCTAAGGTGAGGAATCTAACTAACGTGTTTCTTTCAGATGAACAAGTTACTTACCTTCGGTAACGATGTATCTGTAAGAAACATTAGTTAGTTAGATTCCTCACCGACCCACCCATCCTCCCCGTTCTGCGAACTGACTTCTAGGGTTAAGGTTGTCCTTTCAGGCCCCTAGATTTTATTTTTGGCACCAGTGTCGGTCTTTGCATGGCTCTGCGTTCCTGGCGCGGAAGGCTATGTACAAGAACTGACGTCAGCGCGCGAGGGCGGCGTCTAAGTACTCCGACGACGTCATCCCGGCGCACGACGCCGACGACGGACGCGGAGCCGCAGACGACGCCTAGCGACGCGCAAGGGGTATTGCTGACGAAAAATCTTCCGGATCCAGTCTGACGCCTGGGGATATTCTAAGGTGAGGAATCTAACTAACTAATGTTTCTTACAGATACATCGTTACCGAAGGTAAGTAACTTGTTCTTTACGTACTTGTGCTGGGCACTGGTGAAAACGAGTTCCCCAGCTGCATGATGGTTTCACTGAAACCAAAGATGTTTGGTATCAAACATCTTGTATTAATAAACCCTCACTGATTCCAGTGATGGGTTTATTAATACTCGCACCCAGAGGGCACATTAGAGGTGCCCCCTGAAAACCTACCAACTACTATTGTGCTGGCTGACTGGTTCTGACCAGACTGCCATTACAGATTAGTTTCTGACCCCCAGGAGTGAGGGCCAACGCTCAGGAGGACTGTAACAAAGCCTGCTTCAGCAGGGGGTGTTTACACCTCCTTTCAGCATGATGATCTGTAAATTTGCATTCCAAGGCAGGGGCTTCAAAGAGGCCACTGCCTTTGGTATGCAAATCTGGCTTCCCTCAAAGGGATGTCCACCCCCTGGCCAGCGCCCATTTGGCGCCTGAACTGGTGCGAGAATTAGTTGTCAGAAAGGCGTGTTCACCTTTAGGCTAGTTTCACTCCTGAGGTGGGCTACCCGAAGTGGATGCAAATTTTCAGTGTCTGTCAACTTTTTGATGGCAGAATTATGAACTCTGGGACAGGGTAATGCTCTCTTCCCACAGGAAGTGGCCATTTAAGGGTTGTAGTGGCCCCAGGGGTAAGTTGCCCGTTGGCTACTACCATACACTCCCCTAACTTCCCTAAATCTAGTATTTAGGGGAGCCCCTGGCACCAGGAAATCAGATTCTTGATGACCTAAGAAGAAGGACACAGAGGAGCCCCAAGAAACAAGGACTGTGGAGAAGCAGCTGACTTGGTGCCAACCCTGCTAGCCTGTCTGCTGTTCCCGACATATTGCGCTGAAGTCATCTGTAGGAGCGTGGCTCTCTATAGAGGGCCCTAAAAAGAAATACATTGTTTAGAGAGTCCAGTGGGCCCCCAATTGGTTTACAGAGGCTAAAGTAGATAACACTGATGCTCTTTTGTGGTAGTGTGGGCGAGCAGTGAGGCTTATCAGAGGGTAGTGTTGAGCATTTGTTGTACTCACAGAGGCAATAAATGAGACACACAGTCAAAGGATAAATTCGAGACCAAATTGGAAAAATAACACAGTAAGTACTGTTATTGTTATCATATTTTACAGGTAAGTACATTTTTTAGAGTTGTGCGCCTTTATGCACAATGCATTCCTATGGGAAGAAAAATGCAGTCCTATGGGAACAAAAAATACATATATGCATAATGGTAAGTAATATGCATAATGGTAAGTAAAGTCGGTTTAAGGGGTTCACCTTTCACCTTCAGGGTTTCGAATTGTATTGGGCCAAGGACCAAAGTACTACCAGCAGTAATTTGGGAACTGCCTGGGTTTTGCGTGGAGCAGGGTGCTGGTGAGGTTGGTAGTGGTGCGCGCTGCGGAGAAGGGGGGAGGGGGACACCTGAAAACAGGCTGTATAGTGGGACTTGGCGAAAAGACAGAGAGCTCCCAAACGTGGGCTTGGGTTGCATGGGGTCATGGAGCAAGAGGTCACAGCCAGTTCTTCGGTACCCTGGCCGGGCTGCTCGGGTCCAGAGTGGTTAGGTCAGCTAGACTAGATGAGCAAAGATGATACTCGTGGTTAGGGACAAACAGCTGGCAGGGGCAAAATCAGGACAGCCGGGCCACTCATGAAGTGGGTCTGAATGATGCTGACTTTCCTCGAAGGCTGCTCGGTTATGGTGAATTGAGAATCGAGATTTGACTCCCACTGTTGCCGTTTGATACAGGGCATCCTGTACCCCTGGGTATTGGTTCTGCGTGGCTCTGGTTGGTCCTGGTGTTTTCACACTTGGTGGGGAGACAGATCTGACCCTCAAGAGCATGGGTACTTCTTCCTGGTCATCTTCGACGTTGGTTGGGCCGTGGAGCTGCAAGACGGTGGACTGACATTGCTCTTCGGTGCCTGCGGTTTGACGGGGAGTTGCTCCTCTACTCAAAGGGAGAATTTAGGCCATTTTTTAAGTGCTGGTAGGTATTCAAGTTTCTGTGGAAGATCTCCAGTTTGCAGGATGAGTCACTTTGTCGCAATTGCGAGAAATTTGCGAGTGGGCAGGTTTTTTGCACCAAAAGTCCACAGCTCTTCTGCTGTTCTCACCAGGCAGTGACACTTCTTCGTCCTTCTTCTTTTCATCTGTCGAATCTGAGTTCTTGGGTTCAGGGATGTCACCTAAATACTCAATTTAGGGGTGTTAAAGGAAGTGGCAGGTAGTAGCCAATGAGCTGCCTACCTTTAGGGTGTCAACACCTTCTATATGTCAACTTCCTGTGGGAAATGGACATAACCCTAGAAGGCTAATTCCATCCATAACAAGATGGAGGAATCTATAATGGTGGTGTCCACATCAGCTAGTCCAGCTTAGGGGTGGTGCTGGCTTGGTGGGGGACACACCTCCTAGTCTTACTACTTTTCCTGCCTATCTTGCCGCCAAAAGTGGGGTCTGGACAGGGGGTAGGCGTCTCCATTATCTAGAGAGACAAGGGTTGCATAACAAAGGGGGCGAAGCCTTTTGAAGCGTCCCGCCCTGGAATGCAGATCCTGCATGGAGGAAGTGTAAACATAGCAGTCTTTGTTCCTGACCTCTGAGAGCGAAGGCTCTCACCTGAAGGGGCAGAAACTTGTCTGTGGTGGCTAGCAGGTCAAGACCAGTCAGTCAACTCTCTACTAGTTGGTAAATTTTCAAGGGACACCTCTAAGATGCCCTCTGGGTGCATTTCTTAATAAATCAGTTACTGGTATCAATGTTGGTGTTATTATGATGAGATATTTGTTACCAAACATCTGGGGGTACGGTGAAGCCATCAGGTTGCTGGGAAACTCATAATCACAAGTGTCCAGCCCATGTACTCATTATTGCTTCCCTGTGCACTTGTGGTATCTAAGAATTGACTTATATATCATAGGGACACATCCACTGACACCAATATGCCTACACATGGGGTATAGTGCACCCTGCCTTCGGGCTGTAAGGCCTGCTGTAGGGGTGACTTACCTATACCACATGCAGTATTTTTCAGGCACTGCACATAGGGATGTGTGCCATGTCGACTCTTCACTTTTCCCTGAACCACGAATCGCAGGCTGCAATGGCAGTTTGCATGAGCTTGATGAGGGGTCCCAGAGGGTGGCACAATTCATGGGGGCCGCCCTTAGCAACCCTCTTTAGTCCCAATGCTCTGGGCACCAGGGGTACCATTTTCTAGGGACTTACATGGAGCCTAAAGTGGGGTCAGTTGTGGAACACTGGTGCAGTTTAGGGAAAGAACACTGGTACTGGGGGCCTAGCTAGCAGGAACCCAGTACACTTTCAGTTAAAGCTCCATCAGATACCAAGCAAACAAAAATTGGATGGGGGACCTTGTCAAATAGTGCACTTTCCTACAGCGTCTTGTCCTGCAGCTGGTGGGCTTTCAAAAAGCCTGGGATGACTGCCTGTATTCAAAAGAGACCCAGGAACTCCTGTGGAGCAGCAGAGCTGCTTCCCTGCTTCTTGCAGGCACTCCAAAAGAACTGAGGGGACTCCGGACCGCCACGAACCTGACACTTAAAAGCACCACTGCACCTGTGCTCCCTAGCTCGAGTTGAAATTGGCCTACGGTGCCAGCGTGGTTCTCTGACCCTCCAGACACAAAGCCCACCTTGGGTTTGCCCACAGTGGACTCACTGACTTCCCCTGCAACCTGTTAGTGCAGGCCCCCCTCTACTGCAAGTGTGTCCGGTGATGAAAGGCCAGTGCCTCAGAACACCTCTGCACCTGGCCTCCCTGGCCCTATAAGAGGACACAAGGTGTCCCCACGTATCCAAGCATTGTGAGACCTGAGCCCCCTTGTTATTTTAGCCTGACTTGTCTCCCAGTACCAACTTGCAGCCTCTTTGCAAGCAGACCATTCCCCAGTAAAGCGAATAGGACACCTGGCGCTGTAACACCCCTCTGCACCTGCATGCCCCAGAGCCTGCCGAGGTGACCTTTTATTATAGTCATGGACCTTGCCTCATGCTCACCTTTTAAGTCCAGGAGATTGGTTCTGTACGTTGCTGTGAAGTGCCCGAATGCAGGACATATTATTCCCCCATAGGATAACATTGGGCACTCAACTCTGAAAAGCTCCTCTGCACTCAGCTGCCGCAGTGCAGCCCGAGGTGGCCGGTTGTGCTGCCTTGGACCTTGCCCCATACTTACCTTAAGTCCATAATTTGGTCATGTAAGCTGCTGTGAAGTACCGTCATGCTGCATATGCCTTTCCTCCATAGGATAACATTACCTCTTCAGAAATTGCACTGTCTATTTTAAAAAACTGTAAAAGTTCATAATGCTTAACATACATGATTTTGATGATCTTAGTGCCAAAAGTTATCTAAAGATAAGAGTTATTTTTATAAATCAGTGTGGATCTACTTATTGAGTCGTGTGCATCATTTATTGACTGTGTGTGTATTGCCGATGTCTAACACTCCTCTCTGACAAGCCTAAGGCTGATCGACCGCACTACCCCCTAAGAGAGCACCTGGGATTGCTAGCGCAGGCCCTGTCCACTAGTAAGGGATACCTGGACTCTTTGGAAAGTATACCTCTTTTTGGTATACTATATAAAGAGCCAGCTTCCTTCAGGAAGTGGTAATAACGCTTTACCAGAGACTAATATTAGGTTGAATGGAGGAGATTTGGCTTAAGAACATATCTTATTCTATTCTTACTAGAAATGTAGCTGAATCTTTGGCTATTCAACTGCACAGGAACAGTAGTTTGATTGTTCATGGAAATACTAGCAGAGATACTAGTGAAACTGCCTCTGTTGCCTTTTAACGATGTACTGGTGACCAAGATCATTGAAGTTTAGTGACAAAACTGAGACATCCTTAGCTGTGGCTAGACAGGCAGCTCGTGTAGCATTATTATCCTCTTGCCCTACATCATAACATTTGGTGGGGGCAGGCTTTTTATGGGAAATTGAAGCAGTGTACCTTCCCTTTGGTGAATCCCGAAAGGCAATCAAAGAGTTTGGAAGCATTAGGTATGAAGGTGTTTCTTTTGGGCAGTTTGTTTTTAAAATCATGCAATGCTATATGTTATGTTATGTTATGTCATGTAACTGCTACTTTTATAGCACATAATCACCAACAGGTCTCTTAGCGCTTTGAGAGAAAGGTCCGATAACCACTGCAGTCCCCAAAACCCAGCGTGACAGATGATTTAGATAGTGTCCAACGCCTCCTTAAACAGGAACGTTTTGAGGAGTTTCCTGAACAGGAGGAGCGCACGTTCTTTGCGGAGGCTGTCCGGTAGTTTATTCCAA
The DNA here is from genome assembly GCF_964204655.1 of Triturus cristatus. Lineage (NCBI taxonomy): Eukaryota > Metazoa > Chordata > Amphibia > Caudata > Salamandridae > Triturus > Triturus cristatus. The sequence continues at coordinate 730,913,031 of NC_140580.1, forward strand.
AGTTGTGGAAGCAGGACAGAGAGGGCTCTGCCTCCCTTGGATGTCGTATTAAATCGAGGAACTGCCAGCAGACAGCTCTCGGCAGACCGGAGTTTTCGGCCCGGCACACAATTTTGGAGGCGCTCTTTAATGTAGGTCGGGCCTGACCGTAAATTGCTTTGTGGGCAATACTCAGGCCCTTGAATTTAGCTCTCTGCTTGATGGGGAGCCAATGAAGCCTGCGCAAGACAGGGGTCGCCTGTGCCCTTCTGGGAAGGCTGAAGATCAGCCTAACTGCATCATTCGTAGTCACCTGTAATCTGTTGGTTAGTTTTTCCGGTAGACCGATGTATAGGGCATTCCCGTAATCTAATCTAGATAGGATTGTGACTGATACTGTCATCTGTAGAGCTGCGGTCGAGAGGAGGGGGGGCAAGTCTCCGCACTGTCTCAGTATGCCAGTGCATGTGCCAGTCACGGTCGCAACTTGGTTGGACATAGAGAGATCAGCATCTATCTTGATGCCTAAGCTTTTTAGGCTTGTGAACGGCGTGGGGGTGGCACCCAGCTCTTGGGGCCAAAGACGGTCTCTCCAGGGGTTTGTCTTCCAGGGGATGACGAGGACCTCAGTTTTGTCTGGGTTGACCTTCAGCGAGTTGGTCGTCATCCAGTTCATGGTATATGTCTTACAACTTGTTATGTGAATGGTTGGTGTGACCTAGTCTCTACGGTAGTCTCCAATTTACTCAATCAACAAATGTATGGAAGCCGCTAAGCAGACTATGTTGACCAGTCTGTATATAGTAGAGGCAGTGGCCAGGCTGATGCATTCCACAGTGTTATTGAGAAAACATGTAGGTATGAGATTCCCCAGCATTTTAGGTGGTTCTAAGACCAAGACGCAGAACAATCCCTGTGATAAATAGCATCTGTTTAGGGAAAAGTGAACCATTTGCCAGACAGTTTCATAGATGGGCAACTGCTAGGGCTCTGGTTTTAGCTTCTTCAGCCTACCATTTTATTCAACAATATATTTACACACATCTTTCTGTTTTTTTGCCAGACCTTGGGTCCTACTTCAAAACCTTTCTAGGTCCTTGGCTGTTTAACACCATCAGTTGCCAGATGGGGGTCAGTTGGCAGTTTGTTTCAAGTGATTCTACTTAGACCTATCCTACTTGTGAAGTTCCTCTACAAGGTTCAGAGAAAACAAAAGATCAGGATGTTGTATTTGCTGCAAATGTTGCAGGTAATGAAGGCCCTGTTTTAGGTGGTGTTCTTGTATCTTTTATATCTTTATTTTTCAAGTTCTTTGACATTAAGGCGTGTCACAGTCATTTACAGGGATTGTGGTGAGCGAACAACATTACTAGTTTGCAGTTCTTAATGTTGGTCTTTCTTTGGCACATGTGTTAACTAAGATATAGCCTGTAGAGACCTTAAGAGACACATCACTACCCTTTTTCAGGATGTTTGGTTGCTGATAACAACATGTTCTGATGGATACATCTGCCAGTGGATTCCTCACCTTGTGAATATCCCCTGCGCCAGCGTTCCACTGGATTTTTCCTAGCTCTCCACGCTGACGTGGACGTCATAATTCCACAGCTCCGCTCGCGACTCCGTATGTCGTCACCGGAGCTGTAAGAGAGCCACGTCGGCGTGATGACGTCAGTTCCCTTTTTTCGGCGCCGCCGACGTGTAACGGTTTTCTAGCACTCTCCTTGGTTGAAGAGTTACTTTGTTGTTAACTTGTGAGTTACTGTTTTTTAAAGTACTCATGTTTTCGTCGAGGAAGTCAGGATTTAAGCCGTGTAGGGAATGTGGGGGCCACATGTCCATCACTGACCCCCATGAAGATTGCTTATGGTGTGTGTCTGTTGGATCACGACGTGGAAGACTGTTCCTGTTGCAGGAAAATTAACCCAAAGGCACTTAAGGAACAGGAAGCGAAGCTGTTTATGGCCAAGGCGAAGAAGGAAGGTAGAGGTTGCAAGCGAGACAAGTCGAAGCCGGAGTCGTCGACTTCGCACTCGTCGAAGTCGAGAAGACATAAGAAAAAGAGGAAGCATGAGTCTCGGCGCCGATCGACGAAGGGTAGGGCTTCGAAGTCGCCTTCACCTCGACGTCGCAGTAGGGACTTTGTTTCACCTTCGCCTTCTCCTCGTGTCACTCCGGAGAAGTCTCCTTCGCCTAAGGTAACTCCGGCGCAGTCTCTGGCGCCGAGGGATTCAACAGCTTCCGATGCCGGGCCGGATCAGGATGCTGAACTCTCCCCTGTACCTGAAGGTGAACCAGTGGATCCGGTAGAGGATCCGTCGGCGCCGGTTACTCCCAGGGTGGATACAGGTTCGAATCCATACCCGCAATTCCCGGCTCCAGGGGCGGATCCGTCGCATTTTTAAATGCCATGTATGGAGCATTTCATAGAGCAGCCTTCCCATCCGGAGCACCTTCAGGTCCAGTGGGTCCGCTGGCATTCAGTTTGGGCATGCTACAACACTATGCTCAGGCACCATTTATGCCCTTCATGCCGATTGCCCCATCATGGCAGTTTCCGACGCCGTCTGGAGAGCCTTCCTCCCGGCCTCGTCTGGATCGTGTGCCTTCGTCGGAGCCTCCCTCGACGCCGGCACAGCCGAAGCGCCGCCGACGCCGTGTCCACGGATTCGTTCACGGAGAGAGGCTCAGAGGCTTATAGAAGAGGAGCAGTATCGTGCAGAGAAAGAGGAGGAAGGTGAATTAGACGACTCAATGGATGAGTTCGAAGGAATTCAGGAGGCAAGCGGATTGGACACCACTCCTGAGTGGGAACTTTCTTCTTCGAGGTCTTCTCCACCTCAAGAGCTGGCTCCTTACCATTTGGTAATAAAGAAGGCTGCGGAGCTTTTAGACTTGCAGTTACCTTCTGCTAAATATAAGCCTAACTTATTGACGGAGGTTCGACATCCGCCTTCCTCAATTGTTGAGCCTCTGTTGCCTTTTAATGAGGCCATCCTGGATCCTATCATGGACGTTTGGCGTAAGCCACTTTCTTCGCCTGCTGTTTCAAGGGCTGTGGCCAGAAGATATAGAGTAGCTCCAGGGGATCCGAGCTTCCTTTCTTCACATCCATCTCCAGAGAGTTTGGTAGTGCAAGCATCCTGCTCCAAACATTCTTCGGGGGCATTTCCACAAGCTCCAGCTGACAGAGACTCAAAGAAAATTGAACAGTCAGCTAAAAAGGTTTTCTCTTCAGCTAGTATGGCTCTGAAGTCAACTAATGCCACTTGTTTGTTGGGCCGCTACATTCACGCTTTAATGGACTCTGTAAAGCAATTGGCCCCCAAATTGCCTGATGAGGAGAAGGGTTGCTTCATGGAAGTTCTTTCAGACGCTCAGGCTGCAGCTAGGCAGGTAATCCAGTCAGGCTTGGATACGGCTGACTCTGTTACCAGAGTTATGGGTTCTTCCATAGCCACAAGAAGACAGGCTTGGCTTTGCCCTTCTGGATTTTCACCTGACGTTCAGGCCACTCTTGTTGACTTACCCTTTGATGGGACAAAGCTTTTTGGAGAAAAAGCGGATTCTGCCATAAGAGGATCAAGGATAGCAGGGCGACTGCGTAATCCTTGGATTTGCAGACCCAGTCGAAGGGTTTTGGCTTCAGAAAGTATAGGGGTTTTGGAAGGTCTTCATTTGCACCTTCCGTCAACCTCAATAGCAGCAACAGCAGCAACATCCACTCTATAAGTCCTATATAGGAAGACAAAGGGGTCGACGTGGTTCTGGCCGCAATCTCTCCTCCATCTCTGCCTCCTCTGCTCCCAATGATGCTACAGGGAAGCAGCCCCTGATCCCCCATCCTGGATCATGTGGGGCCTGTTGGGGGTCGGGTGTCCCACTTTCTGCAAGGTTGGAAATTGGTCACGACGGACCTTTGGGTTTTAAACCTTGTGGAGAATGGGTACGCCCTTCCCTTTTGGGAATTTCCTCCCCCTTGCCCTCCATGCCAAGGATTTTGCTCAGAGGACCATCTGCTTCTTCTGCAGAAGGAGGTTCTTGCATTGCTACAAAAAGGTACAATAGAGGTGGTTCCAGAGCAGGAAAGGGGTCAGGGATGCTATTCCCGGTATTTCCTGATTCCCAAAAAGGACAGCAGATTGTGTCCGATCTTGGACCTCAGAGTCTTAAACTTTTACCTGAAGCGGGAGAAATTCAAGATGCTAACCCTTGCTCAGGTTCTTCAGGCGTTGCAGCAAGAAGACTGGATGGTGTCGATCGACTTGCAGGATGCGTATTTCCACATCCCAATCCTGAAGTTGCACAGGAAGTATCTCCGTTTTATGGTTGGGTCGCAACACTACCAGTTTGCGGTCCTCCCGTTTGGTCTTACTACTGCACCTCGAGTCTTCACCAAGGTGATGGCGGTGGTGGCTGCCCATCTCAGGAGGTCGGGGATTCCGGTTTTCCCCTACCTGGACGACTGGCTACTGAAAGCAGAGTCGCCAAAGATGGTGCAACATCATCTGCAGGTAACAACTCATCTGTTATTCAACTTGGGTGTTTCAATTAGGGTCCCAAATCTCACCTGGTGCCCTCTCAGCACAACCTGTTCATAGGGGCGGTTCTGGACATTACTGTGTGTCGAACATTTCCTCCTCCACAATGAATTCTCGACATTCAAGAGATGATCCCTTTATTCCACAATGGAGCGGTTGTTCCAGTTCTGAAGGTCCTTCGCCTGCTCGGTCTGTTGGCCTCCTGCATTCTGTTGGTCAGCCATGCACGCTGGCACATGAGGGCGCTCCAGTGGTGTCTCCGCAGGCAGTGGTATCAGCACAGCGGGGATCTCAGGGAGTCAGTCAGGATCTCCAGAGAAGCTGCAGCGGATCTGTCTTGGTGGAGCATGGAGGGCAATCTGTCTCAAGGAAAGCCCTTTCATCTTCCTCCAACGGTGGCCACAGTGATTGGTGGGGTGCTCGTCTGGGGGATCTGAAGATCAAGGGTTCTTGGTCTCCAGAGGAAAGACTGTCTCATATCAATCTTCTAGAATTGCAGGCAATACGTTTGGCGCTCAAGGCGTTTCTCCCTTCCCTTTGTGGTCAGTCGGTTCAGGTCCTGACGGAAAACACTACCGCGATGTGGTATGTCAACAAGCAGGGAGGAGTAGGGTCGTACCATCTCTGCAGAGAGGCTTTGTGACTCTGGTTCTGGGCTCAGGACCATCGGATTTGCTTGATGGTGAATCATCTGGCCGGGATGCTGAACGTTCGTGCTGACAGTCTCAGTCGACAGTTTTCCGCCGACCACGAGTGGAGGCTTCATCCAGAGGTAGTTCAGCATATCTTCCGGACGTGGGTGACTCCTCGGGTGGACATGTTTGCCACTCAAGAGAATGCGCATTGCCGTCATTCTGCAGTCTCCAGTTTCCGATGCAGGGGGCGTTGGGGGGCGCGTTTCAGTTGAGTTGGGGCTCACAACTCCTTTACGCGTTTCCTCCCATACCCTTGATTCCTCGGGTTCTGAGGAAGATTCGCCAAGACCGGGCCCAAGTTATATTGATCGCCCCGGATTGGCCAAGAAGGGTGTGGTACACAGATCTATTTCACCTTTCGTCGCACCCTCCGCTCCGTCTCCCTCCCAGGGAAGACCTTCTCTCGCAGTCGGAGGGGCAGATTCTACACCCCCACCTCCAGAGCCAGCACCTTTATGCCTGGAGATTGAACGGGGTGTGAGAAGTTGGCCTGGTATATGCTGCTCACTAGTTCTTGTGATCACCTTGTACCATGCCAAGCAACCCTTATGGTGGTGGTTGAAGTCAACCTTGATAGACCAGCTATCCTAGTGGTAGCGTGGACAGTGCAGTCTGCAGGCTAAACTCTTGAGGGCATGTGAAGCCAGCTGTTTTACCATATGTAACCTCCTTGAATACCAAATGAAAGGACACCACACAGATATATATTCAAAATATATATGTATTTATTTACTAAAAGTATCCCCTATACTCTTTATGAGCACAGAAGCACATTCGTTAAAAGAAGGCAGTGTTTAAATATACAAAAGTTGCACAATTATGGATGGGCCCGGGTGGCCCGCTAAACCATATACTAAAATAGTGGTATAAGAACCACGTATAAAAAAAGTAAGAAGGCCTAGGGCCTTGAGAATTGCTGGGACTACAAGGAGCTAACAGTAGTTAGTGACCAGGAGGCCCACAGGATGCGTGTGCAGTTTTGAAAGTTACACGCGGGCACCTATTGGATTCAATGGGTGCATAAAAGTCACAAAGTTAAAGCAAAGGGATTCTTCCGGATGGACCAGAACCTAACAACTCGAAACCTAGACACTAGAGATGTTTCTCTACACAGGAGCACCAGAGTGCCAGCGTTACCTCACCCACAGGAAGCGGGTGCATAGGTGTCAAAGTACGTCGGGTTTCGTCGTGCAGGTCTATGGAGCCTGAAGATGAAGATGCTGCAGGCGGCCAGGCGAGAAGAGTTCCGGTGGATTCAAGGGTGGATCTGAAGAGTAGAAGACCTGAAAGCAGAGGGGACACTGTTCAGAGTCACTAGCCAGTGACCGGCGTGGAACCAGGAGGGAACCAGGCGATGTCGGGTGCCAACAGGTGAAGAAGTGAAGCTTGTCTCTGCAGCCACGTGGAAGTGAAGATGTCGACGATGTCCAGGAGTCACTCACGAGCTGTCCAACGAAGGTTCTAGCTGATGGCGGTGTCGGCTTCTGGATGGGAGCAAACAGGCCTTGGCTAATGCAAGCCACGCAGGAGTCGATGAAAGCTTGGTGCTCTAACCAGCAAGGTCAGAGGGGCTGCTCCTTTTCACAGGAGCAAGGGACAGTCTGGGGCAACCAGACCAGCAGTGTTGTTCGTAGATTTCGTCGCCAAGATGGCCACTAGCCAACGGGCCAGTAACCGGGATGATGCGTCGAGTGGCAAAAAGCAAAAAGGCCCCACGCAGATCTCGTGGATGCTGGAGGGCTGGTCTTTGGTGCAAATGCTGCTCGGTGTTGGGGCTTCTCAGGGCCCTATGCACAACAATGAGGATGCCTCGAGTGCTGCGCAATCAGCTTGTCGTGGACGTTTCAAGATGGCCGGTCCCACGTCTCTCAGTGCCTCCACGGCTCTCTTCTTTGCAGGGACTGTGGATCAGGGTCTGAGATGTCTGGGAGTCTGGGTCTTGTCGGGCTCTGGGCTTGGTCTCCGGCTGGAGGCGGCGGCAAAGCAGTCGTTGAGTAGCTGGATGGTGCCTCTGTTCACAGGGTGGTCACTCCTTGACCACAAGGGAGATTCTCTTCAGTCTTCTGTGCAGCAGAATGTCGAAGTCCAGTGATTCTTGTTCTTCAAGTCCAGTTTCAGGATGATCTAAAGTCCTGGGACACAGCTCCTACTCTTATTCCAAATCTAGGGGCTGGATTACCTGCTAGGTCCCTCCTCTGGGTGGGACCAGGACGAGGGGTGGTTACACCCCCTCTCCTCTGTTCAGTTTCGCGCCGGGGCTGGAGAGCCTCAGCGCCAGTTTGAACTGGCATATGCACGGGGACACCTTGTGTGCCCCAGGCATGTCTCAATCTATTCAGCCCTCCCTAACCCACTACACAAAATCCTGTCTGGGGTGGTGCAAGCACCTCCCCTGACAGGAAACCCTTTGTCCAAACCTCCCAAGCTGGAAGGACTCCCAGCAGCAGGAGGGCAGACTTGTGTCTGTGGTGGCAGCATCCATTTTGTGATGCTGAGGCTCTGTCTAACTTTACCCGGGTTTCAGGTTAGGTACATGTCGTGTCCCTCTAGAAGTGTGGAATGCTACCCCCGTTGCCAGAATTGGCGAGGGGGTAGTATTCCAAATCGTATGACACCTTACTCGGCATGTTTTGATAAAGCCAAACCAGAGTTAGCATTTGACCGTGAGGTCCATAATGCACTTAAGAGTATATGGTATGGCAATATCATGGAAGGACGTTGTTCCGAAAGCTGCAGACAGGCTCAGCTCATGCCAGAGCACCATCTCGCATGAAACCAAGCACTCTGCCTCCAGGATTGTTAAGGCCTGCCATAGGAGTGACTGATAGGTTACCATGTGTCCATATATGTTAGATATAGATATACTATATCTAAGTAAGAGGTGATTACACCAACTTACCCCAGCTGAGTGATCAGCCAGTTGTGTCAAATAGTGAGGCCAGGCCAGGGGTGGCATAATACATGCTGCAGCCCCTGGTAGGCCTTGGATACACCTATGCCCTGGGTACCTGGGGTACACTGTTACAGGGTCTATAAGGTGAACCAGTTCCAAATGGTAATGCACCTAGTGTGCATTGGCATTAATTTAGGGAGAGAACAGCAGGGCTGTGGGTCTGATTAGCAGGCCCACAGCCACACTAAGTCATAAAACCAGTGAAGCAAAAGCAAAAATTTGGGGAGACCATAGGATAGCAGACCCTACTCTCCTACACCCCCCCCCAAATGCAGGGACATTAGACTAACCTTGACCAGTTGTGTCTTCATGTTCTAAGTGGAAGTACCGGGAGAGACCATCTGCATTACCATGGTCAGTCCCTGGGCGGTGCTCCACTGTAAAGTCCATCCCCTGTAGGGAAATGGACCACCTGAGTAGTTTGGGGTTTTCACCCTTCATCTGATTTAGCCATAAGAGGGGCTTATGGTCGATCTGAATCTTGAAGTGAGTTCCAAATAAGTATGGTCTCAACTTCTTCAGGGCCCACACCACAGCAAATGCCTCCCTCTCAATAGCTGACCAACGTTTCTCTCTAGGGGTCAGCCTTCTGCTAATAAAAGCAATGGGCTGGTCTTGACCATCTACATTAAATTGTGAAAGCACAGCTCCCACCCCCAACTCAGAAGCATCTGTTTGGACAATAAACTCCTTGGAGTAGTCAGGACTCTTCAGGATAGGTGCAGAGCACATGGCCTTCTTCAGGTCATCAAATGCCTTTTGACAGTTTACTGTCCGCTGAACCTTTTTGGGCATCTTCTTGGATGTCAGATCATTAAGAGGAGTCACTATGGACCCATAGTTCTTAACAAACTTCCTGTAGTACCCAGTCAGGCCTAAGAAAGCTCGGACCTGAGTCTGGGTAGTTGGAGGGGACCAGTCCTTGATGGTCTGGATCTTACTCTCCAGTGGTTGAACCTGGCCTCCACCTACAAGGTGGCCCAAGTATACAACTTTACTCTGCCCTATCTGGCATTTATTAGCCTTTATAGTGAGGCCTGCCTTTTGCAGGACCTCTAGTACTTTTGTCAGGTGGATTAGGTGATCCTCCCAGGTGGAGCTAAAGACAGCAATATCATCAAGATATGCTGCACAGAAGTCATCCAACCCAGTGAGGACTTGGTTCACCAACCTTTGAAAAGTGGCAAGTGCATTCTTCAGACCAAAGGGCATCACCACAAATTGGTAATGACCTCCTGGGGTTGAGAATGCTGTTTTGGCCTTAGACTCCTCAGCTAACCTGATTTGCCAATAGCCAGCTGTCAAATCAAATGTGCTCAAAAACTTGGCAGAAGCCAGTCTATCTATGAGCTCATCTGCCCTTGGAATTGGGTGTGCATCTGTCCTGGTGACAGCATTGAGTCCTCTGTAATCCACACAGAACCTCATTTCTCTCTTTCCATCTTGTGTGTGAGGTTTGGGGACCAGAACCACTGGGCTAGACCAGGGGCTCTCTGAAGGCTCAATGACACCTAACTCCAGCATTTTCTGCACCTCAGTCTTTATACAGTCCCTGACATGGTCAGGTTGCCTGTAAATCTTGCTTTTTACAGGAAGACTGTCACCAGTGTCCACCACATGGGTACACCAGTTAGTCTGACTGGGTGTCAAGGAGAACATATGTCTATATCACTGTAAAACTTGTCTGCAGTCATTTTGCTGATGTTCAGTGAGGCTGCCACCTAAGGCCACACCATCAACTGAGCCATCTTCAGGGTTCTGAGACAACAGGTCTGGGAGAGGGTCACTCTCTTCCTCCTGCCCCTCATCTGTAGCCATGAGCAAGCCCATGTCTGCCCTGTCAACATATGCCTTGAGTCTGTTGACATGGAGCACCCTGTGGGGGCTCCTGGGAGTTCCTAGGTCTACCAAGCAGGTAACCTCTCCCTTCTTTTCAACAATTGTATGGGGTCCAGACCATTTGTCTTGGAGTGCTGCTGGGGCCACTGGCTCCAACACCCATACCTTCTGTCCTGGCTGATACTCAGTCAAAACAGCATTTTGGTCATGCCAAGCTTTCTTTAATTCTTGGCTTGCCTCCAGGTTTTTAGATGCCTTCTCCATGTACTCAGCCATCCGGGAGCGGAGACCAAGTACATAGTCTACTATGTCTTGCTTAGGCTTTTTGAGAGGTAACTCCCATCCTTCCCTCACCAAACATAGGGGTCCTCTTACAGGGTGCCCAAATAACAATTCAAAGGGGCTGTAGCCAACTCCTTTTTGTGGGACCTCGCTGTAAGCAAACAGAAGGCAGGGTAGAAGGATGTCCCATCTTCGCCTTAGTTTTTCAGGTAACCCTTTGATCATACCCTTTAGGGTCTTGTTGAATCTCTCAACAAGCCCATTGCATTGTGGATGGTAAGGAGTGGTGAACTTGTAGTTGACACCACATTCCTTCCACATAGCTGTTAAGTATCCTGACATGAAGTTGGCACCTCTGTCAGACACCACCTCCTTAGGAAACCCCACTCTGGAGAAAACTCCAAGTAAGGCCCTGGCCACAACAGGAGCTGTTGTGGTCCTAAAGGGAATTGCCTCTGGATACCTGGCGGCATGATCCACTACCACCAGTATAAATCTGTGCCCAGATGCTGTGGGGGGATCCATTGGACCCACAATATCAATCCCCACTCTTTCAAAGGGGACCCCCACCACAGGTAGTGGTATTAGGGGGGCCTTTGTTGTGCCACCTGATTTGCCACTGGCTTGGCAGGTTACACAGGAGCGACAAAACTCCTTGGTATCTTCATTCATGTGAGGCCAGTGAAAGTGAGGGACAAGCCTGTCCCAAGTCTTGTTCTGGCCTAAGTGTGCTGCTAGAGGAATATCATGGGCCAAGGTAAGAAGGAAGCCCCTAAATTGCAGAGGTATAACCAACCTCCTGGTTGCACCAGGTTTTGAGTCTCTAGCCTCTGAATAAAGGAGCCCATCATCCCAATATACTTTATGGGTACCTTGAGCATTCCCAGCAGCCTCAGCAGCGGCTTGCTGCCTGAGGGGTTCAAGGGAAGAACAGTCTAACTGAGCCTGCCTTAAGTCAGCCCTAGAAGGTCCCCCTGCCCCCAGAAACTCAACCTGGTCAGGTTCAAGCTCTTCAGGGACAGTTCCTTCAGGGGTCTCAAAATCAGTTTCCTGAGAAGACAGATCTTCACTTTCAGGCAGGAGGGAAGGCACAGCCTTGACCCTTCTGTTCCTCTTCTTGGTAGGTACTTGGTCCATTGTTCCAGGCTCCAAGCCCTGAGGTTCAGTGAGGCACTTTTTGGCCTGTGACCTGGTCACAGCAAGGACATGTGATGAAATCCCTAACATCTCTGCATGAGTCCTGTACTCCACTTCTGACCATAGAGAGGATTCTAGGTCATTGCCCAACAGACATTCAACTGGGAGGTCTGCACGTACCACAACCTTTTTGAGGCCAGTTAACCCTCCCCAGGAGAAATTAACAATTGCCACACTATATGAAGTAGAGACATTGCTGGCGTTGGTCACTAGGTAATTATTACCTAGCACTATCTGACCAGGGTCCACAAAGCCAGGTGTCACCATTGTGACACTGGCACAAGTGTCCCTGTATGCTTGAGCCACTTTATTGTTGATTAAAGGTGTCTGTCTGTACTAGCCTAGATTACTAGGACCCACAGCAGTGGACAAATCCATGTCCACATCACAGATCAGGACAGCCTGTGTAGGGGTTCTGACTAGGCCAGAATCTCCCTCAGTACCCAAGGTTAACTCCACTACTCCCTTAGCCTGAGGACCAACACTGCCAACTGTACTAGGGGGTGCAGGTGCCTTAGGGGCTGCAGTGGTGGGGGCTCCAGTTTTCTTACGCTCACTGGTCCAGTGAGAGGTGTTTTTACAGACATTACACCATGGCTTTTTCTGACCTTCTTTCTTCTTCTTCTTAGAAGTTTGGGACCCACCCTCATTATTCTGTTGGGGGTCTGGAGAAGACTTCTGGTCTTTAGGTTTCTGTTCCCCACCCTTTTGGTCTGCCTTCTTTTGGTCACCACCCTGGTTCTGGTTCTTTTGCTTAACCCTGGTTCTAACCCATTTGTCTGCCTTCTTTCCCAATTCTTGGGGAGAGGTCAGATCTGAGTCAATCAGGTGTTGATGCAACTGCTGGTTCTGACAATTATTTAAGATTTGCTCTCTCATAATTAGATTATACAATCCTGTGTAATCTGCAACCTTACTTCCCAGCAACCAGCCCTCCAGAGCCTTAGTGGCACACTCAACAAATTCAGACCAGTCCTGAGTCTGTATCTTTTGGGTGTCTCTGAACATTAACCTGTACTGTTCAGTGGTTAAGCCTAACCCATCAATCAGAGCACTCTTCAGGACCAGGTAGTTTCTAGCATCCTCATCACTAACTGTGAGGAGCTTGTCTCTGCCTCTACCTTCAAAGGAGACCCACAAGATTGCTGCCCACTGCTCCTGAGGGACCTGCTGTACTCTGCAGGCCCGCTCACGGGCAGTCATCCATTTGTGGATGTCATCCCCAGCTTTGCAGGGGGGCACAATCTTACTCAGGTTTCTATTGTCATAGGACCTGTCTTTATCCTTAGGGATATTGCTGCCACCAGTGGAATCTACTCCACTCTCTTTAGACTGTCTTGCTCTAGCAAGTTTCTCCTTAGCCAAGGCAACCTCTAGTTTTTGCCTTTGGATCCTAAGTTCAGCCTCTCTCATCTTGGCTTCATGCTTTCTTCTCTGAGAGGAAGTCATCCTTCTCTGATTAGAGGCATTGGAGCCTTTAGAGCCATTGGAATGGTCAGATCCACTTGAGCTGGATCTTCTCACCCTCTGTCTCTGGTTAAGCCTGCTTGGGGGTCTGTAGGGAGTTATACCATGTCCAGTCCCATGTAAACTTAAGTTAGCCTGGCTAAGTCTCCTGACTGGCACCTGGCTATTTCTATCATCATCTGAATCATCTTCCCCCTCATCTTCTTCTTGAGTGCTAGGGACAGGGGCATCAGTATTATCATCTTCAGATGGGTGACCTCCATCCCCAGACCCTGTAGGGACTGAGTCAGGGGCCCTTATAGTATCAGAGTAGTCTAATAGCTCTAGGAGTTGGGCTATAGTAGGGTTTTGACCCTGCTTAAGACTTCTGGTGTTACACAGTTGTCTTAACTCCTGAAAGTTTAACATAGAATATTTGGATGGTGCCCTTTGAGGGTCACTCTCAACAGCTGGAAGCCCAGTGGCTCCTGCTGCTCCAGCCATTCTCTTAGTGAGGTGGATGTGTTGCAATCTACCTACACTGGTGATTTCCTACTGGACCTTCTCTAGTTAGTTGTAGTCAGGGTGTGCTACTCCCTTTGCTCTACAACAACTAAGTTCAGTAGAACTTATGTATACTAGTCTTGTTTTATATGTACCTAAAGGTACCTGTATGATCTTTCAAATGATATTTTCAAAGATTACAATTGGTAAAACACAGCAAGCTCAAATCCCAACCGCTGCTCACCAATGTGAGAAGTTGGCCTGGTATATGCTGCTCACTAGTTCTAGTGATCACCTTGTACCATGCCAAGCAACCCTTATGGTGGTGGTTGAAGTCAACCTTGATAGACCGCTATCCTAGTGGTAGCGTGGACAGTGCAGTCTGCAGGCTAAACTCTTGAGGGCATGTGAAGCCAGCTGTTTTACCATACGTAACCTCCTTGAATACCAAATGAAAGGACACCACACAGATATATATTCAAAATATATATGTATTTATTTACTAAAAGTATCCCCTATACTCTTTATGAGCACAGAAGCACATTCGTTAAAACAAGGCAGTGTTTAAATATACAAAAGTTGCACAATTATGGATGGGCCCGGGTGGCCCGCTAAACCATATACTAAAATAGTGGTATAAGAACCACGTATAGAAAAGTAAGAAGGCCTAGGGCCTTGAGAATTGCTGGGACTACAAGGAGCTAACAGTAGTTAGTGACCAGGGGGCCCATAGGATGCGTGTGCAGTGTTGAAAGTTACACGCGGGCACCTATTGGATTCAATGGGTGCGTAAAAGTCACAAAGTTAAAGCAAAGGGAGTCTTCAGGATGGACCAGAACCTAACAACTGGAAACCTAGACACTAGAGATGTTTCTCTACACAGGAGCACCGGAGTGCCAGCGTTACCTCACCCACAGGAAGCGGGTGCATAGGTGTCAAAGTACGTCGGGTTTCGTCGTGCAGGTCTATGGAGCCTGAAGATGCTGCAAGCGGCCAGGCAAGAAGAGTTCCGGTGGATCCAAGGGTGGATCTGAAGAGTAGAAGACCTGAAAGCAGAGGGGACACTGTTCAGAGTCACTAGCCAGTGACCGGCATGGAACCAGGAAGGAACCAGGCGATGTTGGGTGCCAACAGGTGAAGAAGTGAAGCTTGTCTCTGCAGCCACGTGGAAGTGAAGATGCCGACGACGTCCAGGAGTCACTCATGAGCTGTCCCACGAAGGCTCTAGCTGATGGCGGTGTCGGCTTCTTGATGGGAGCGAACAGGCCTTGGCTAATGCAAGCCACGCAGGAGTCGATGAAAGCTTGGTGCTCTAACCAGCAAGGTCAGAGGGGCTGCTCCTTTTCATAGGAGCAAGGGCCAGTCTGGAGCAACCAGACCAGCAGTGTTTTTCGTAGATTTCGTTGCCAAGATGGCCACTAGCCAACGGGCCAGTAACCGGGATGACGCGTCGAGTGGCAGAAAGCAAAAGGGCCCCACGCAGATCTCGTGGATACTGGAGGGCTGGTCTTTGGTGCAAATGCTGCTCGGTGTTGGGGCTTCTCAGGGCCCTATGAACAACGATGAGGATGCCTCGGGTGCTGCGCAGTCAGCTTGTCGTGCACGTTTCAAGATGGCCGGTCCCACGTCTCTCGGTGCCTCCATGGGTCTCTTCTTTGCAGGGACTGTGGATCAGGCTCTGAGATGTCTGGGAGTCTGGGTCTTGTCGGGCTCTGGGCTCGGTCTCCGGCGGGAGGCGGCGGCAAAGCAGTCATTGAGTTGCTGGATGGTGCCTGTGTTCACAGGGTGGTCACTCCTTGACCACAAGGGAGATTCACTTCAGTCTTCTGTGCAGAAGAATGTCGAAGTCCAGTGATTCTTCTTCTTCAAGTCGAGTTTCAGGATGATCTAAAGTCCTGGGACACAGCTCCTACTCTTATTCCAAATCTAGAGGCTGGATTACCTGCTAGGTCCCTCCTCTGGGTGGGACCAGGAAGGGGGGTGGTTACACCCCCTCTCCTTTGTTCAGTTTCACGCCAGGGCCGGGGCTGGAGAGCCCCAGCTCCAGTTTGAACTGGAATATGCACAGGGACACCTTGTGTGCCCCAGGCATGTCTCAATCTATTCAGCCCTCCCTAACCCACTACACAAAATCCTGTCTGGGGTGGTGCAAGCACCTCCCCTGACAGGAAACCCTTTGTCCAAACCTCCCAAGCTGGAAGGACTCCCAGCAGCAGGAGGGCAGACTTGTGTCTGTGGTGGCAGCATCCATTTTGTGATGCTGAGGCTCTGTCTAACTTTACCCGGGTTTCAGGTTAGGTACATGTCGTGTCCCTCTAGAAGGGTGGAATGTTACCCCGTCGCCAGAATTGGCGAGGGGGTAGTATTCCAAATCGTATGACACCTTACACGACATGTTTTGATAAAGCCAAACCAGAGTTAGCATTTGACCGCAAGGTCCATAATGCACTTAAGAGTATATGGTATGGCAATATCATGGAAAAAGCTAAAGGACGTTGTTCCGAAAGCTGCAGACAGGCTCGGCTCATGCCAGAGCACCATCTCACATGAAACCAAGCACTCTGCCTCCAGGATTGTTAAGGCCTGCCATAGGAGTGACTGATAGGTTACCATGTGTCCATATATGTTAGATATAGATATACTATATCTAAGTAAGAGGTGATTGTAGGAAGGTGGATATCTGACTATGGTTACCCCCAACTTTTTGCCTAGTGTCTAGCTGGTTTTTCGACTTAGTTGGCCTGAGATCCTGCCATTCAGGGTCTCAGGCTGTCTGCTCTCTCTTTAAAATGGACTCCATGTACCCTAGGTACATATCCAATTGGTAAGGATCACCTTATTGGATCCTGTACAGTGTACCCTAGGTACCCAGGGCATAGGTGTACCCTAGGCCTACCAGGGGCTGCAGCATGTATTATGCCACCCCTGGCCTGGCCTTCCAATCAGACACAACTGGCTGATCACTCAGCTGGGGCAAGGTTGTGTAATCACCCCTTGCTTAGATATAGTTACCTATATCTACCCTTAAAATAGACACATGTGTACCTATCAGCCTATCCTATGGCAGGCCTTAACAATCCTGGAGGCAGAGTGCTTGGTAACATGTGAGATGGTGCTCTAGCATGAGCTGAGCCTGTCTGCAGCTTTCGGAACCATGTCCTTATAGCTGTTCTATGATATAGCCTACCATATACTCTTAAAGTGCCTTATAATCTTAAACGGTTATGGTAACTATGGTTTGGCTTTATCAAAACATGTCGTGTAAGGTGTCTAACACTTTGGAATAATACCCCCATACCATTTCTGGTGATGAGGATATTATTCCCCCCTTCTAGAGGGAGAGACATGTTAAAATCTACTTTGCTGTTTAACTCTAACCAAAGCCTCAGCATCACAAAATGGATGCTGCTGCCACAGACACGAGTCTGACCTCCTGCTGCTGGGAGTGATCCCGGCAAGGGAAGCTTGGACAATAGGTTTCCTGCTTGGGAAGGTGCTAGCACCTCCCCAGACAGACTTTAGTGTATTGGGGCAGGGAGGGCTGAAAGGAATGAGACATGCCTGGGGCACACAAGGTGTCCCATGCATAGTCCAGTTCAAACCGGTGCTGGGGCACTCTAGCCCCAGTCCTGGCGCGAAACTGGACAAAGGGAAGGGGGTGTAACCACCCCCCTCCCAGGTCCCACCCATAAGGCGTGACCTAGCAGGCAACCCAGCCCCCCAGATTAGTATAAGAGTGGTAGCTGGGCCCCAGGAGATTAGATTATCCTGAACCTGCAACTTGAACAGAAACTCTGGATCTTCGACATTCGACGAAAGAGGAAGACTGAAGAATCTCCCTTGTGGCCAAGGAGTGGCTACCCTGTGCAAACAGGCACCATCAAGAGACTTACCCTTTGCTTTGCTGAAGTACTACGAGGGACCGACTGCAGAGCCCGACCAGAGCCTTGACTTCCAGACTTCTCCGACCCTGATCCACATCCACAGCCGAGCTGAGATCCGTGGAGGCGACGAGAGACGTGGGACCGGCTACCTGGGAAAAGTGACGAGTATCTTCCAGCGCAGCTTCTGAGGCACCCTCGAAGTTGTGCACCGGGGATTGAGAAGCCCCAACCCCAAGCACCATCTGCACCGAAGATCAGCCCCCCACACTCCACGAGTCCTGCGTGGGGCCCTTCTGCATTTTCCTGCTTGCCGCGTCTGTCCGGTTGCTTGCCCGTTGGCTAGCGGCCTTTGCGACGACACACCTTTGAATCTTCACTGCTGGTTTGGCTCCTCCAGACTGGCTCCCGCTTCTTTGCAAAAGAGAAGCACCCCAGACCTTCCTGGTCTGCACCAGAAGCAAGTCCTCCATTCTTCGTGGGTTCCGCTTGCCAAGGCTTGGTGAGTCCTAGTTCGACTTCGACGCCGCCGACAGGAAGAGCCTTCGTGGGACAGCTCGCCTCCTGGTCCTGGTCATCCTCGACGTCTCCTGGTACCCGTGGCTGCTGCGACAAGCTTCACCCTTCACCTGCAATCTTCACGACATCGCCTGGTTCCTTCCTGGTTCCACGGGGTCACTGGCTAGTGACCTTGACTCTGTCCCTTCTGCTTGCAGGTATCCTTCCTTCTTGATCCCGGCCTTGGGATCCACCGGACACTCTGCCCTGACTGCCTGTCAGCAACTTTCCTTCAGGCATCCATAGAAGTCCACGACGAAACCCGACGCAAGTTCACACCTATGCACCCGCAGTCCGTGGGCTAGGTAACTTGGGTACTTCGGTGCTCACAAGGGTAGTGACTATCCTAGGGTCTAGTTTCCGAGTCTCTACTTTCTAGATATACCAGAAGTGTCCTAAAACTGCTTATTTCTAACTGCTAGTGATTCTATTGACTTTTACGCATTACGTGTGAGTGTTTCCACTCTGCACCTGAATCCCGTGGGCCTCCCACTTCCTAACTCTTGGTAGTGTAGTGTAGCCCCAGCGATTCCCTAGGCCTAGGCCTATTCCATTCCCGTGACAGTGGTCCTTATACCACTTCCTTAGTATATGGTTTGCGTGGCCCCTAGGGCCTAACTGTATTACTTACCTGTGTGACTTACTGTATGCTTAAATAAGACTGTGTTGTACTTACCTCGAATCTCATAAAGAGTGCTGAGGGTTTGACTAGAATAAATACACTTTATTTTATATATATATCTGTTGTGGTGTCCTTTCATTTGGTATTCAAGGGATTATATATGGTATCACAGCTGGCTTCACATGCCATTCAGAGTTTAGCCTAAGACTGCTCTTGTCCATGCTACCACTAGGATAGCTGGTCTATAAGGTTGACTTTACAACCAATCACCATAAGGGTTGTTTGGACTGATATAAGGTGTACACTAGAACTAGTGACATCATACATCAGGCCAACTTCTCACATTGGTGAGCAGCGGTTGGGATCTGAGCTTGCTGTTGTAATACCATTGTAATCTTGAGATACTAAATTGAAAGATCACACAGATATTGTTTAGGTACATATAACATAGATTATAATACTTAAGTCCTACTGGACTTAGTTGTTGTAGGTTGAAGGGTGTAACACGCCCTGACTACAACTACTAGAGAGGTTTAGTAGAAACAACTAGTGTAGGTAGGTGCACACACCACATCCTCACTAGATCATGTCTCTGGGAGGAGATCAAGGAGATTCTCTCTCAGGAGGGGCAGGTCTGAGAAAGATCCCCTCTAGATATGATACCCTAACTTTTCAGGAGATGAGACAATTGTGTACCTCCAGAAAGTTAAAACAGGGTGCAAACCCTACCCTCCTTCAGCTAGTGCAGATCCTAGCGGAATATGATGCTCTTAGGGCCTCACAGTCTGGTACGCTAGGTACAAGGGAGGGTCTACCCACTACAGATGAGTCAGATGGGACTTCAGATGAGGAGGTAGACAGCCAGGGCCAAGTAGGAAGACTTAGCCAGGCTAACCTAAGTTTACATGGGAGTTTGCATGGGGTCCCCCCATACAGACCCCCAAGTGGGCTTAACCAGAGAAGCAGGAGAGACAGATCCCCTTCAAGGGAATCCATCCACTCCCATGTCTCTAGCATCTCTAATGCCTCTTCTCACAGGGGAATGACTTCCCCCCAGAGAAAAGAGCATGAAGCCAGAATGAGGGAAGCTAATCTGAGGATTGAGAGGGAAGAACTTGCCCTTGCCAAAGAGAAGCTTGCTCTGGCCAGAGAGCAAAAATTGTGTGGGTCAGAACCCACTGGTGGCAGCAACATTCCTAGAGATAGGGATAGGTCTTATGACCATAGAAACATAAGCAAGATAGTCCCCCAATACAAGAATGGGGATGACATCCACAAGTGGATGACTGCTTTGGAGAGGGCCTGCAAAGTACAACAGGTACCCCAGAGACATTGGGCAGCTATCTTGTGGCTCTCCTTTTCTGACAAAGGTAGAGACAAGCTCCTCACAGTTAGTGATGAGGATGCTGACAATTACAAAGTCCTGAAGAGTGCTCTGATAGATGGGTTTGGCTTAACCACTGAGCAATATAGGTTGTTGTTCAGAGACACCCAGAAGACACAGACACAGGACTGGTCTGATTTTGTGGATTGTGCCACTAAGGCTTTGGAAGGTTGGTTAACTGGCAGCAAGGTGCAGGACTATACAGGAGTGTACAACTTGATTATGAGGGAGCAGATCCTTAATAATTGTCAAAACCAGCTTCTCCATCAACACCTGGTAGACTCAGATTTGACCTCTCCCCAAGAATTGGGAAAGAGGGCAGATAAATGGGTCAGGACCAGGATTAGGCCTAAAAATCAGGGTGGTGACCAAAAGAAAGATACCACCAAGCCTCAAGAGAAGGGTGGGGATAAAGCAAAAGAGAAATCTTCCTCAGGGCCCCAAAACTCCACACCGGGTGGTGGGTCCCAAGCTCCCTCCTCTACCACAGTTAAAAAGCCTTACTGCCATGAGTGTAAAACTCCTGGGCATTGGAAAACTGACAGCAGTTGCCCAAAGGTTAAAAACAAAACTGTTCCTCCAACTACTCCTGTCACACCACCTATTACTGTCAGCAGTAATCCCCCAGGTGGTGGGAGTGCCCCCAAAAATTTGGTCGGGTTTTCTTGGGGAACACAGGGGGACCCTGGCTTAGCCAATTCCCCTACAGCAGCTACTCTTGTCTGTGATGGTGGCATGGGGTTTGCCAACTTCACTGCCCGTTCCAACACTTTGGGTAGGTACAGACAGGAGCCCAACATCAATGGTAGAAAATCTGAGGCCTACAGAGACACTGGAGCTAGCATCACTATGGTGGCCCATAGGCTAGTTCCCTCTGAGCAGCTTTTGCCTGGTTTCTCATACCAGGTAACTAACATTGATGGCAAACAGAACAGTCATCCCATGGCAGAGGTATGTCTCAGCTGGGGAGGTGTCACTGGCCCTAAAAGGGTGGCAGTGCCTCCAACCTTGCCTATGCACTGCTTACTGGGGAATGACTTAGAACTCTCAGCTTGGGCTGGAGTTGAACAAGACACCCATTCTAAAATGGTAGGCCTTTCACAAAAGGGTAGTGGGGTTGTGCCAGCCACAACCCCTGTCCGAGTAGATTTCCTCCCTGAAAAGGTTGGAAGGGCAGTGGTAGCCACAGCCCAGGCAAAGACAGACTTCCCTGTAGAGATTGGCAGAGCTGTGACAGTCACAGCTCAAACCCAAACTGAGTGCCTCCCTGAAAAGGTTTGCAGGACTGTAATGGTCTCCGTCCATACTCAGACTGACATAGGTGTAGTAAAGCCTGAAACTATGGATCACTCCACACAAACAGAGAGTAGTGGGGAGGAAGAAAAGTCTCCCTCTCCCCAGACATTAGGAAAAGGTCAGCCTCCTCAGGGATCTGACCTCACCCCTTGTGAAGGAACTGCCCAAGAGGCAGCCAGGCCTGGCCTGGCAGACCCTCTGATGTCAGTGGCCCCTTCCAAGGTGGGACCCAGTCTGGTGCAGGTAGCCTGCCTCTCTCTACCCTGCCTCAGTCAGCCCAGGGCTGCAGAGGTCAGGGAGGCCAGTGGACCCCACGAGGGCCCCTGTCCAAGAGAACCCCCCCATCAAAAGAATGAGGATTGCCTGGCTAGTAGCCCTAGCCAGGTGATGGTTAAAAACATTCCTGAGGGATCCCCTTTACAGGTAGTTAGGGACCTCCCCCAGAGGGATCCTGTTGGGCACAGGTAAACATGGGACCTTAGGGCCCCAAACCTGACCTGTCCCTCCAGTAAGCCCACAAAAGGGACCCAGCCTCCAGCTTTAGGTAGCCAGAGGCTGACCCTGAGAGCACAGTGCAACTCAGTTAAAGAAAGAAAGGCATCCATGGTGGAGGATGATTGGAGGAAGCTGAGGCCTCACTTTGAGGACACTCACTTCAGTACTCCATCTCAACACCAGCCTTTTACTTTGCAAAGACACACCCAAGGTAGTGATTCCCTATGGTGGAGACCCTATGATACCTTTAGGATGAGGGATTGCTTAGTGGACCATGAGACAGGGGGTAACCATGCCAGTGCTGGTTCTTCCTTATATGGCCACTTAGGCAATAGAGGCTTACCTTGTCAAGGACAGCCTTATCTCCTTTCGTTTGTGGGGGGGGGGGGGGGTTGTGTAGGAAGGTGGATATCTGACTATGGTTACCCCCAACTTTTTGCCTAGTGTCTAGCTGGTTTTTCGACCTAGTTGGCCTGAGATCCTGCCATTCAGGGTCTCAGGCTGTCTGCTCTCTCTTTAAAATGGACTCCATGTACCCTAGGTACATATCCAATTGGTAAGGATCACCTTATTGGACCCTGTACAGTGTACCCTAGGTACCCAGGGCATAGGTGTACCCTAGGCCTACAAGGGGCTGCAGCATGTATTATGCCACCCCTGGCCTGGCCTTCCAATCAGACACAACTGGCTGTTCACTCAGCTGGGGCAAGGTCGTGTAATCACCCCTTGCTTAGATATAGTATACCTATATCTACCCTTAAAATAGACACATGTGTACCTATCAGCCACTCCTATGGCAGGCCTTAACAATCCTGGAGGCAGAGTGCTTGGTAACATGTGAGATGGTGCTCTAGCATGAGCTGAGCCTGTTTGCAGCTTTCGGAACCATGTCCTTATAGCTGTTCTATGATATAGCCTACCATATACTCTTAAAGTGCCTTATAATCTTAAACGGTTATGGTAACTATGGTTTGGCTTTATCAAAACATGTCGTGCAAGGTGTCTAACACTTTGGAATAATACCCCCATACCATTTCTGGTGATGAGGATATTATTCCCCCCTTCTAGAGGGAGAGACATGTTAAAATCCTACTTTGCTGTTTAACTCTAACCAAAGCCTCAGCATCACAAAATGAATGCTGCTGCCACAGACACGAGTCTGACCTCCTGCTTTTGGGAGTGATCCCGGCAAGGGAAGCTTGGACAATAGGTTTCCTGCTTGGGGAGGTGCTAGCACTTCCCCAGACAGACTTTAGTGTATTGGGGCAGGGAGGGCTGAAAGGAATGAGACATGCCTGGGGCACACAAGGTGTCCCATGCATAGTCCAGTTCAAACCGGTGCTGGGGCACTCCAGCCCCAGTCCTGGTGCGAAACTGGACAAAGGGAAGGGGGTGTAACCACCCCTCTCCCAGGTCCCACCCATAAGGCGTGACCTAGCAGGTATCCCAGCCCCCCAGATTAGTATAAGAGTGGTAGCTGGGCCCCAGGAGATTAAATTATCCTGAACCTGCAACTTGGACAGAAACTCTGGACCTTCGACATTCGACGAAAGAAGAAGACTGAAGAATCTCCCTTGTGGCCAAGGAGTGGCTACCCTGTGCAAACAGGCACAATCAAGAGACTTACCCTTTGCTTTGCTGAAGTTCTACGAGGGACCGACTGCAGAGCCCGACCAGAGCCTTGACTTCCAGACTTCTCCGACCCTGATCCACATCCACAGCCGAGCTGAGATCCGTGGAGGCGACAAGAGACGTGGGACCGGCTACCTGGGAAAAGTGGCGAGTATCTTCAAGCGCAGCTTCTGAGGCACCCTCGAAGTTGTGCACCGGGGATTGAGAAGCCCCAACCCCAAGCACCATCTGCACCGAAGATCAGCCCCCCACACTCCACGAGTCCTGCTTGGGGCCCTTCTGCATTTTCCTGCTTGCCGCGTCTGTCCGGTTGCTTTTCCGTTGGCTAGCGGCTTTTGCGACGACACACCTTTGAATCTTCACTGCTGGTTTGGCTCCTCCAGACTGGCTCCCGCTTCTTTGCAAAAGAGAAGCACCCCACACCTTCCTGGTCTGCACCAGAAGCAAGTCCTCCATTCTTCGTGGGTTCCGCTTGCCAAGGCTTGGTGAGTCCTAGTTCGACTTCGACGCCGCCGACAGCAAGAGCCTTTGTGGGACAGCTCGCCTCCTGGTCCTGGTCGTCCTCGACGTCTCCTGGTACCCGTGGCTGCTGCGACAAGCTTCACCCTTCACCTGCAATCTTCACGACATCGCCTGGTTCCTTCCTGGTTCCACGTGGTCACTGGCTAGTGACCTTGACTCTGTCCCTTCTGCTTGCAGGTACCCTTCCCTCTTGATCCCGGCCTTGGGATCCACCGGACACTCTGCCCTGACTGCCTGCCAGCAACTTTCCTTCAGGCATCCATAGAAGTCCACGTCGAACTTTGGTACTTCGGTGCTCACAAGGGTAGTGACTATCCTAGGGTCTAGTTTCCGAGTCTCGACTTTCTAGCTATACCAGAAGTGTCCTAAAACTGCTTATTTCTAACTGCTAGTGATTCTATTGACTTTTACGCATTACGCGTGAGTGTTTCCACTCTGCACCTGAATCCCGTGGGCCTCCCACTTCCTAACTGTTGGTAGTGTAGTGTAGCGATTCCCTAGGCCTATTCCATTCCCGTGACAGTGGTCCTTATACCACTTCTTTAGTATATGGTTTGCGTGGCCCCTAGGGCCTAACTGTATTACTTACCTGTGTGACTTACTGTATGCTTAAATAAGACTGTGTTGTACTTACCTCGAATCTCATAAAGAGTGCTGAGGGTTTGACTAGAATAAATACACTTTATTTTATATATATATCTGTTGTGGTGTCCTTTCATTTGGTATTCAAGGGATTATATATGGTATCACAGCTGGCTTCATATGCCATTCAGAGTTTAGCCTAAGACTGCTCTCCATGCTACCACTAGGATAGCTGGTCTATAAGGTTGACTTTACAACCAATCACCATAAGGGTTGTTTGGACTGATATAAGGTGTACACTAGAACTAGTGACATCATACATCAGGCCAACTTCTCACAGTGATTACACCAACTTACCCCAGCTGAGTGATCAGCCAGTTGTGTCAAATAGTGAGGCCAGGCCAGTGGTGGCATAATACATGCTGCAGCCCCTGGTAGGCCTTGGATACACCTATGCCCTGGGTACCTAGGGTACACTGTTACAGGGTCTATAAGGTGAACCAGTTCCAATTGGTAATGCACCTAGTGTGCATTGGCATTAATTTAGGGAGAGAACGGCAGGGCTGTGGGTCTGATTAGCAGGCCCACAGCCACACTAAGTCATAAAACCAGTGAAGCAAAAGCAAACATTTGGGGTGATCATAGGATAGCAGACCATACTCTCCTACACGGGGCAACCTGAGTTCTTTCTCTCTCCCACCGGACGTAGTGGATGTTATATTATCATCCAGGCAACACTCCACTAAGTCACTTTATTCCTATAGATGGTCTAAGTTTGTTAATGGTGTGGAGAGAGATCCATTGACCCTTTAAAGGCCCACTTGTCAAATGTGCTTCAGTTTGCTCTTTCCTTGGCCCAGCAGGGTTGTGCTGTGGCCACGGTTAAGGGCTATTTATCAGCCTTATCGGCTTTTCTGTGTCTTCCGGATCAGCCATCGTTATTTAAATATCCTATTGTTTTAAGATTTATCAAAGGTCTTACTAATAGGTTTCCACCTACTCCCTTTGTAATGCCACAGTGGGACCTTAATCTTGTTTTAACTTTTTTGATGGGGTCACCTTTTGAGCCCCTTCATAGCTGTCCTTTGAAGCTTTTGTCCTTTAAAATGGTCTTTCTTGTAGCCATAACCTATGCAAGGAGGGTGAGTGAGCTTCAAGCTCTTAGTTCAAAACCCCGTGTTTTAACCTTACATGCTGAAAGGATGGTCCTCAGGACCAGGGCTGCTTTCCTACCTAAGGTAGTTACTCCTTTTCATCTGGGGCAGTCCATTACTCTCCCTGTGTTTTATCCCCCCCCCCACCCCCCCCCCCTCACTCTCCCAAGGAGGAGAGACTTCACTGCTTGGACCCTAAAAGAGCAGTGAGCTTTTATTTGGACAGAACAAAAGATATACGTTTGAAGATCAGCTCTTCGTGGGCTATGTTGGACACTCAAAAGGCAAAGCTGTGCACAAGCGCACTCTGTCCAGGTGGATCATCCTAACCATCAAGATCTGCTACGCCCTGGCTGTTAAGGTTCCACCTGAGGGTATTAGAGCTCATTCTACTAGAGCTAAGTCTTCCACCTCTGCTTTGGCCAGGGGTGTTCCGGTTGCAGACATTTGTAAGGCCACGACTTGGGCCTCCCTCCATACTTTCGCAAAGCATTATTGCTTAGACTCTGAGATGAGGATGGAGGGCCATTTTGCGCGCTCTGTCTTGCAGGACTTTTTGGTATAGGAAAGGTGGACTCCCTCCTCTGGGAGTGGGACTGCTGTGGGAATCTATTCACAAGATGAGGAATCCACTGGCAGATGTATCCATCAGAAGAACAAGTTTCTTACCTTCGGTAACGCTTTTTCTGGTGGATACAGTATCTGCCTGTGGATTCCTCACTGACCCACCCTCCTCCCCGTTGTCCACCTTTGTATACCTAAAAAGATTCCTTTTTTTGGCTGGTTGTTTATTCATTGTATTTTCTTTCTAGTACATTTAGAGGAAATACTGATGTTTTTAGCTTTCCTTTTTGACTTTGTGCTGTATATATTGGTTCAAATGCTGTGTACTATGTATACTTGAGTCTGTGTCAGTCTACCTGTTCGCCTCGGAGGCACGGAAAAAATGGGTGGAACTGACGTCATCACTCTGACGTGGCTCTCTTATGGCTCAGTGACGTCATACGGAGTCGCGAGCGGAGCCGTGGAATTATGACGTCCACGTCGGTGTGGAGAGCTAGGAAAAATTCTGTGGAACGCTGGCGCAGGGGATATTCACTAGGTGAGCAATCCACAGGCAGATACTGTATCCACCAGAAAAAGCGTTACCGAAGGTAAGTAACTTATTCTTCTTTACAGTTGCTTGATCAGGTTCAGACGATCTTATATCTTCTGAATGCTCTGGGGTATTCTCTGAACAAGAAGACATTTTGCCTGATCCCTTTGTAGGAAGTTAAACACATTGGTGCAGTTTTGTATACTGCTAAATACCTAGCTTTTCTGTCAATGGAAACGGTGAGGGGTAAGGAACATTGATTTGTGAGTGTGTCAATGAGCTGATTCAGGCTAGATGGCTTTCTGCATGTTTTGAATTCTTCAGGATCAATGAAATCACTCAGACAATCTTGTCACCTAGACAGTCTTAATTTCAGTATCTCCTTAGCTGTAGAGTCACTTCAATTTGATTGTGGGTCAGCCCTTCAAGCATTGGTGGTCTCAGATAATAGAAGTGACTGTGACTATGCTTCCTTGTTATGTTGGGTTTCTCACTTGACGGGCATTCACATAAATATGAAATGGTCGTGCCATGAGTCAGGTTGTTACACCATTCCGTTCAAATTGAGGGTAGCAGGGTTAGCACTGATTTTCAGAATTACAGTTCAGATAGTGACAACCAATTTCTAATAGAGGCTCTAACTGCAGATTCCTCACCTTAGAATATTCCCCAAGCATCAGCCTGGATCCGAAAAACTTTGAAGCAGTACCCCTGCGTGGCAGAAGGTGGCGCCTGCAACCCTGTACCAACATCGTCCTCACCGGATGTGGTGTGCATAGGTCTATATAGGCACCACCAGGTGCAGCTCCTCCACTAGGACGGAGGAGCGTCGCCCCACTGCTTTCTCGCAGTGCGAGAAAGCCAAAACATAAAATGGTAATAACTAAAAGTTATTACCATTTTATGTTTCCTTTGCACATTGCGGGTAGACGAAGCTGCTCTGCTCTTTGAGCAGGGCAGGGGAGGAGTGGTTTGTCCACTCCTGAGTGCGCAAAGACTGTTTGGTCTGCTCTCTCGGGCCGCCCAAACCAGTCATGTGCACTCTGTTGCCTGCATGGGGGACATGGCCACTCCATTAGCCCCTAGCTGGGCTGCGCACTGACCAATCTCTGTGATTGGCTATGGGGAGGGAGCCTGGCTGCCTGCTTCCTGTTAGAGGCAGGAGAGCAGGAGCCAATAAGATGCAGAAACCGGTGCGGTAAGGTAAGTTTAAATTATTATTTATTTTTTTTATTTCTCCGCGATCCCCATCTGGCTTTTCGCGGGATGTCCAGTCTACTTTGATGGACATGCCTTTTGATGGCCATCGCCTCTTTGATGACAATGTGGACTCGGCGCTGGAGCGCTTTAAAGATTCTCGGGCTACGGCCAGATCTTTGGGCCTCGCTGCGTCATCCCATCCACTCCAGTCTACTTTTCGTCTCTTTCGTGGCTACGGAAGGGGCGCCCAGCTATTCTAGCCACTGGTTCACGCAAGCTGCCCAGCCTTTGCATGGCCGCGGATGTCGGACCCAGCGATTTCGCGGGTTTGGGAGCCAGAGGGCGGGCTGGTCAACCCTCCCCCCCTGCAGCAGCCTACAAGCCTTCCTAGTCTGACCTTTCAGGGCCATCATCGGCCAGTGGGAGGCAGGATTCACCATCACGTCCCCCACTGGCAATCCATCACGTCGGATAGGTGGGTTTTTGCAATACTCCGAAGGGACTACTCCCTCCCCTTCAAGACTACCCCTCCCTCCATGCCATCGTCTTTTGATCGTATGTCGGAGGATCATTTGGCACTTCTCAGCCAGGAAGTCTCAGCTCTCTTGGCCAAGGGAGCTATCAAAGGGTCCCTGTGTCCAGAAGTAGGTTATGGTTGCTATTTATGCTACTTTCTGGTGCCCAAAAAGGACAAAGGCCTGCATCCTATTCCAGACCTCCAGGCCCTCAACCGCTTGAAAATGCTCACATTAGCCCAGGCCCTGTCTGCCCGCGACCCTGGAGACTGGATGGTGGTGTTGGACTTACAGGATGCCTATTTCCATATTCCCATCCTGCCGGTCCACAGACGCTACCTTCTGTTTACGGTAGGCCACGAGCATTTTCAGTTTATCGTGCTCCCCTTTGGCCATACCAGTGCTCCTCGGGTGTTCCCGAAAGTGATGGTGGTGGTCCCAGCTCATCTGCGCAGATCAGCGGTTCCAGTCTTCCCCTATCTCGACGACTGGCTGTTGAAGGCGTCCTCCCCCCAGGCTGTCGTCTCCAACCTCCAGACTACGGCAGACTTCTTGCACTCGCTGGGGTTCACTATATACGTGCCAAAGTCACAACTGACTCCCTCTCAGATGCTTCCTTTCATCTAAGCTGTTCTGTACACAGTGCAGTTTCGGGCCTATCCTCCCGAACTACGAGTCCGGGATATTCAGACTATGATATAGATGTTTCAGCCTCTAACCCGGATTTTGGTGAGAATGACTCTGAGGCTGCTGGGCCTCATGGCCTCCTGTATTCTGCTAGTGGATCATGCCAGGTGGCATATGCGGGCTCTGCTGTGGGATCTGAAGTTCCATTGGGCACAGCATCAGGGGAATCTTTCCAACAACGTCCAGATTTCAGAGGCAGTGGTGCCGGAAGAACCAAGCTGGGTCAGAGGCAGATCCCTTTCCCTTCCCCAAACAGATCTAACAGTGGTGACAAATGTGTCACTCCATGGATGGGGCGGCCATCTGGGAGGGGCAGAGACCAGATGCGTCTGGTCTCCGGCAGAGTCCAGGATCCACATCAACCTGCTGAAAACCTTGTGGTGCAGGTATTCACCGACAACACCGCTTCCAGCAAGAAGGGCGGGGTGGGGTCTTGGACCCTGTGTCAGGAAGCTCTTTGCCTCTGAATGTGGCTGGAACATCAGGGCATAGCCCTGGTGGTTCAACACCTGGCTGATTCTTTGAATGCCAAGGCAGGAAAACTCAGTTGTTGGTGCCTGGTGGTTCACGAATGGCGTCTTCACTCTGAGGTAGTGCAAGGTCTCTTTCAGCGAAGGGAAGAGCCTTGGCTAGATCTGTTCAACACCGAAGAGAACGTGCAATGTCAGCAGTTCTGCATGTTGGAATTTCCAAGGCGGCAGTCGTTCGGAGATACTTTCCGGCACGAGTGGAGTTGCGGCCTCCTGTACGCCTTTCCGCCTGTACCTCTTCTGTCCCAAGTGCTGAAGAAGATCAAGCGCGACTGGCCCCAAGTTATTCTGGTGGCTCCGGACTGGGCATGAAGAGTATGGTACCCCAAGCTCCTGAGCATGGCCATCGATCCACCAATCAGGCTGCCCCTTCGGGAGGATGTTCTGTCAGCAGGGGACGGTTCTTTACCCGAACCTGTCCAGCCTCCACCTCCTTGCTTGGAGATTGAACGGCGGCAGTTGACAGCTTTAGACCTTCCACCCATAGTCTCTAATGGTATCTTGGCAGCCAGGCATCCTTCCATGAAAACGGTATAAGCCTGTCAATGGAACATGTTTGTGGCATGGTGCGCAGCAAAGGCTGTGGATCCACTCTCCGCCCCTCTTTCAGAGGTCCTTCTGTATCTACTTTCTTTAGCACCGCAGGACTCTGGTCTGTGCACTTTTAAAGTCTGCTTTGCAACTATTTCTGCTTTCATTCGGCTACCAGATCAGCTGTCCTTATTCAAGTCTCCTATTGTAAATAAATTCCTTAAGGGCGTTATGCATCTCTATCCTCCTTCTCCCTTCATAATGCCCCAGTGGGACTTGAATCTTGTTTTAACTTATCCTGTGTGTGCTCCATTCGAGCCTCTTCACAGGATGATCGTGGGGACGTGGGACCCAGCATCGTGGGTCAGGGGGCCAGCGGGCAGGCCAGTCCACCAGCATCCCCTCTGCAGCAGCCTCCAAACCCTCCTAGTCTCTCCTATCTGAAAGAGACAATTAGTTATGGATTACTCACCTTAGAATTACCCCCAGTCGTCAGACTGGATCCGGAGAATTTTTTCCTCAGTAGTAACCCTGCGCGTCGATAGGTGGCCTCGGTCAACTCCACGTTCGTCGTTGGCGTCGTGGTCGTGGTCGCAGTAATTATGTCGCGGTATTTACTTAGATGCCACCCTCGTGTGTTGACGTCAGTTCTTTCTTTTTCTGCATCAGCCAGCTCAGATCTGGAGAGAGCGGTACCTCGAGTCACTTTTTGACTCCGTTTTTGCAACTTTTGTCAACACCTTTTATCAGTCGTTCGACTCCTGGTGCATAGAGGGATGTCATGTCAGACCGGCTTCAAGGCTTGCGACTCCTGTCTCAAATTGATGTCGGTCACTGACCCGCACCTCGTGTGCCTTTGGTGCTTGGAGCAGACCACGACCCAAAGTCGTACTCCGACTGCTGGACCATGAACCCGAAGTCTTTGCAGGAGTGGTCCCGAAAGCTTCTCGAGGCCCGGCAGTCCGCTCCGTGCCTTTCAAGGTCCCAGTCGAGAGGGAGATCGCGGGACCGGTTGCAGAGCCACCACCACCACTCGTCATCGAAGTCTTCGGGTAAGTTGAAGCACAAGAAGAAGGCAAACAAGCATCGTCGCTCTTCACGTTCTCCCTGTTCGTCGGCCAACGCGACGCGGGAAGCGGAAGGTAGTCATCCAGCTCCGCCCGAGGAGCCTGTTGGGTCGACTCTGGCCTTCACTCCCTTTCCGGGAGCCGGAGCGACCCCTGCCCAGCTTCGCAACTTTTACGAAGCCTTACATTCCATCTTTGAGCAGCCCTTCTATGCCGGCGGCTTCAGCTCTGGAGCGGCAGGGCCCCCAAGGATCAAGGCCTGGATCCATATCGGTGCCGGTTGACCTTGTGACACCTCCTCCAGCGCCGCATCTAGTGACGACACCTCCGCCCCCTCTGACGCCCGTTGTGTCCCCAGCCAACGCCCACCCCAGCCTCCTCCTCGATGTAGACACGGAGCCGCACTGACGTCAGCCAACGTCGGGACCTGCGCCAACCGGTACTTTTGTACCCCTCTTCTCCCCTGGTGTTTCCTATCGCCCTGAGTGGCTACCAGAGGAGGGGGAGGAGTCTGTGAACTCTCTAGCAGACCAGTTAGAGGAACCGGACTGGAGAGAGGAGTTGGGTGATGCCAGTGGTCTGGACACCTCCCCAGAGCTTGGCATGCTTTCTCCCCCTACTGTGGCTATGGAGGAGGGTGCATCTTACGCAGTGATGTTGTGTAGGGCGGCTGAGTCCTTTAGCCTCGAGCTTCCTACGGTGGTGGTCAGGACTAACCTCCTGACCGAGGTGCTTCAGCTCACAGCGGCCTCTTCAGAGCCCCTGCTGCCGTTCAGTGAGACCCACACGGACATCCTTTTGGTCACTTGGTCCAAGCCCAACACAGGGGCTCCTGTGGATAGGATGATTGCCCGACACCACTGCCTGGCCCTGGGCGACCTTATTTTCCTCTCTCACCACCCCACCTCTGAGAGCTTGGTAGTCCAAGCCTCGACTATTAAGGGAACATTCCCTAACGCACCACCTGGTAGGAAATCCAAGAAGCTGGACCACCTCGGGAAGAAGATGTTTTCTTCCTCCAGCCTGGGAGTGCGGCCGATGAACACCACATGTCTGTTGGGCCTGTACACCCACTCTGTGTGGGATACGGTAGCGCAGGTGCTGCCCCAGAGCCCTGAGGAGGCCCAGGCCGTGCTCTTCTGTGCAGTCGCCGAGGGGAGAGATGCAGCTAAGTTTACTGTACTCTGTGGACTGGACACCGCCAAGTCCTTGGGACTCTCTGCAGTCCGCACTCCTCTGCCTTGTGCTTTTCGCTCCTTTCGTGGCACCGGAAGGGGCGCCTGCAGCGTCCGCAACAGAGTCACAAGCCTTCGCAGCGCGGACGTGGGTTCTGCCGTGGTAGACCAAGGGGCTAGCGGGCGGGTCAGTCCACCTCCATCCCGGCCACCTCTGCCTCCAAACCTTCCTAGTCCGAACATTCAGGCCCATCAAACGCCAGTGGGTGGCAGCCTTTGCCATCACCTCCCCCACTGGCACACCATCACATCGGACAGGTGGGTTTTAGAGATAGTCTGAAGGGGCTACTCCCTCCCCTTCGAGACTACTCCTCCAACCATGCCACCTCGGTACAACCGCATGTCGGGGTATCACTTGGTGCTTCTTCAGCAGGAAGTTGATGCCCTCTCGGCAAAGGGACCATTGAGCGCGTTCCGATGCCAGAAGTAGGTCGTGGTTGTTATTCACACTACTTCTGGTGCCAAAGAAGGACCGTCAGTCGCATCTTCCGCAAAGAGAAGTTCAAGATGCTCACTTTGGCTCAGATCTTGTCTGCTCTCAATCCACAAGACTGGCTGGTAGCGCTGGACTTGCAGGATGCTTACTTCCACATCCCAGTCCTGCGGGCCCACCGGCGTTACCTGCGGTTCACGGTAGGCCACGAGCACTTTGAGTTCACCGTGCTCCCGTTTGGCCTTACCAGCGCCCCTCGGGTGTTCACGAAAGTGATGGCGGTGGACGCAGCTCATCTGCGCAGATCAAGGGTTTCAGTCTTCCCCTATCTCGACGACTTGTTGTTGAAGGCGGGCTCGCCCCAGACAGTCGTCTCCCACCTCCAGACTACGGCCAACCTCCTGCATTTGCTGGGGTTCTCCATCAACGTGCCAAAGTCGAACCTGATTCCCTCTCAGAACCTCCTCTTCATCAGAGCGGTTCTGGACACGGCGCAGTTTCGAGTCTATCCTCCTGAACAACGAGTCTGGGATATTCGGGCTCTGATTCCGACCTTGCAGCCCTTGTCCCGGGTTTCGGTCAGGGTGACCCTGAGGCTGCTGGGCCTCATGGCCTCCTGCATCCTGCTGATCGATCATGCCAGATGGCATATGTGGGCTCAGCAGTGGGAGCTGAAGTTCCGATGGGCACAGCATATGGGGAATCGGTCTGATTCTGTTCAGATCTCGGAGGGCTCTACACCTCAATTGCAGTGGTGGCTAACGAACCAGGAGTGGGTCAACAGCAGATCCCTCTACCTTCCCCAACTGGAGTACGCAGTGGTGACAGATGCATCACTTCTGAGGTGGGCGGGCCACATGGGAGAGGCGGAGATCAGAGGCCTCTGCTATCCAGCGGAGTCTGGGCTCCACATCAACCTTCTGGCGCTTCGGGCAATCCGTCTTGCACTGAAAGTATTCCTTCCCTCTGTCCGGGAAAGTGTGGTGCAGGTGTTCACAGAGAACACCACCGCCATGTGGTACTGCAACAAACAAGGCAGGGTGGGGTCGTGAACCCTATGTCAAGAGGCTCTCCGTCTCTGGAGATGGCTAGAACATCAGGGCATATCCCTGGTGGTTCAACATCTGGCGGGCTCTCTGAACGCCATTGCGGGTGAACTCAGCCGCAGGTGTATGATGGATCATGAATGCCGTCTTCACTAGAAGGTGGTGCAAGGTCTCTTTCAGCAGTGGGGAGAGCCTGGGTTAGATCTTTTCACCACTGAAAAGAACGCGCAATGTCAGCAATTCTGTGTGTTGGAATTTCCAAGTTGGCACTCGCTATGCGACGTTTTTCGTTGTGAGTGGAGTTGCGGACTTCTATACGCCTTTCCGCCTATACCACTTCTGCCCAGAGTGCTAAGGAAGATCAAGCGTGGCCGGGCCCAAGTCATTCTTGTGGCTCCGGATTGGGCAGGAAGAGTCTGGTATCCCGAGCTGTTACACATGGCCATCGATCCTCCGATCCGACTGCCTCTTCTGTCGCAGCAACAGGGGACGGTCCTCCACCCAAAACCTGTCCAGTCCCCACCTCCTTGTGTGAAGATTGAACGGCAGGAGTTGACGGCCTTTGACCTTCCTCCCGAGGTCTGTGATGTTATCTTGGCAGCCAGGCGTCCCTCCACTAAGACAGTATACGGCTGCAGATGGAACAAATTTGTGGCATGGTGCACAGCAAAGGCTGTAGATCCCCTTTCTGTCCCTCTTTCTGAGGGTCTCTTGTTCCTCCTGTCTTTGGCCCAGCAAGGCTCTGCTCTGGGCAATCTGGAGGGCTACCTCACTGCCATTTCAGCCTTTCTTAGGCTTCCTGATCAGCCGTCTCTTTTCAAGTCCACTGTTGTAAATCGCTTTCTTAAGGGCATTACTCATCATTTTCCTCCATTCCCCTTCGCAATGCCTCAGTGGGACTTGAACTTGGTTCTTACGTGCACTTCCTTTGAGCCGCTTCATAACTGTCCTCTCAGACATCTTACTTTAAAGACTGCCTTTCTGGTTGCCATCACCTCTGCTCACAGGGTGAGTGAGCTCCATGCTCTTTCTTCAAAGCCTCCTTTTCTGGCTGTTCATCCGGACATGGTCCTCCTCAGAACCAGACCTTCCTTTCTTCCCAAGGTGGTTACTACTTTCCACATTGGTCAAACCATCATTTTGCCCACCTTCTTTCCGCCTCTGCATCCTTCTAAGGAGTAAGGCTCCACAGTCTGGATCCAAGACGTGCAGTTTTCTTTTATTTGGATCGCACCAAACAATTACGGGTGAATGACCAGGTGTTTGTTGGCTACGTGTGCACCAAAAGAGGTCGGGCCGTGCACAAACGGACCATCTCTAGGTGGGTCTTTTGTGCATTAAAGCTTGCTACTCTTTGGCAAAGAAGGAGCCTCCAGTGGGACTGCGCGCCCATTCCACCAAGGCGACTGCAGCTACCACTGCTTTGGGATGGGGAGTCCCCCTCAATTACATCTGTCAGGCAGCTACGTGGGCATCTCTGCACACATTCACAAAACACTACTGCCTGGACAACCAAGTCCAGAGAGACAGCTTTTTTGGCCATTCTGTTTTCCACGACTTTCTGGTGTGAATTTGGTTCGCAGACCCACCTCCGGGGTTGGTATTGCTGGGGTATCTATTCTAAGGTGTGGAATCTATAACTAATTGTCTGTTTCAGATGAACAAGTTACTTACCTATGGTAACGATATTTCAGTAAGAGACATAGATTAGTTATAGATTCCTTACCACCCCACCCTTCCTCCCTGTTCTGACTTCTAGAGTCAGGGAATCCCTTTCAGGGCCCTAGTTTTGTGCTCCAGAGGTCAGTGTCTTGCATGGCTCTGCGCTTCTGCCGTGGAATGTCATGTAAAAGAACTGACATCAGCGCGCAAGTGCGGCGTCTAAGTAGCTACAGCGAAGTCATCTCGGCGACCACGATGCCAATGACGAATGCGGAGCTGACCGATGCCACCTTTCGACGTGCAGGGGTACTGCTGACGAAAAATTCATCTGATAGTGCCAATGGGGGCAAAAAAAGTGGAGGGACAGCTTCTTTCATCCTCTATTTGGCATTGTCCATGGTCAAGATGTCTATTGTAGCCTTGTAGGCCTTTTTGTGCCTCCGAACCAACGTTTTATTTATTTTCGTATGTTTTTTTTAGAGTTTTATATAGCGCAAACTAGACCCGAAGATATCGGGTATCAGAGTGCTTTACATAGCACCAGTTTCGTTAACCAAGAAAACATTAATTTTTTTGTTAGGCACGGCGAGATTAAGTGATTTGCTCAGAGTCACAGGATGTTGAGCGTTGTTGCCGAGACTCAAACCCAGTTCCCCAGCTTTGATGTCGACCGCTCTAGCTATAAGGCTACATCAAGTCGCTAGTAGTCACCAGATTTTAAAGAATTTGACGAATTTGTTACCGCCAGTCCCAATTTGTCATGCCTCAATGGAACTTGATTTTGATGTTTTCAATGGGAACTCCTTTTGCGCCTTTACATAGTTGCCAGTGGAGGCTACTCACTTTAAAGACTGTGGGCCTATTTAGAATTCGACAGACCGGTACTCCGTCACAAACGTGACAGATATCCCTCTTACCATATTGCAAGTGCATTAGGGTATAACTCATCAAGCAAACTCTAAATCAAGCCCTGTATGTTTAGTTGCGGTAACTTGAGCTTGTCGCTTTAGCAAGCTGCAGGCTTTGAGTGTCCAGGGTTTTTATGTGCTTCTTCACAGATTAGCGTGCACTAAAAACTAAGGCAGCTTTTCCTCTTAAGATGGTGTCTCCATTACATTTTGGGTAATCAGTCACTTTGCCCACTTTCTGTCTGCCACCCCACTTACCAAGGAGGAGAGTTGCATAGGTTTGACCCCAGGTGTGTGCTAGGCTGCTATATTAGCCACACGAAAGAGATCAGGTCTGGCGACCAGCTTCTATTTTGGGTGCACAGGCAACAAAAAAGACAAGGCGGTTTAAAAAAAAAAAAACATTTTCCCACTGGATTATACTGTATATCAAGATCTGCTATTCACTGGCAATAAAACGACCACCTGAGACTATACGGACCCATTTCAGAAAGGGGAAGTCTTCGGCTGCAGCCTTTGCTAGAGATGTAACAGTGGTGGACATTTGTAAAGCGGCAACGTGTGCTCCCCTACACACCTTATGCAAAACACTGCTGTCTAGATTCAGAGTGCTTTCCATTTCGCACACTCATTTTTGCAGGGTTTCCTCCTTTGAATTTTTCTCTCAGACCCTCTTCTTTTCAGAGGTAAGGAATCCACAGATAGAAGTATCCATTAGAAGAAAAAGTTACTTACCATTCTCAGTTAAAAAGATCCAAACTAAGAAGTGTACCTTGGCAAACACTGTATGCAAATCTACGTATTGATATTTTGCAGTGGTTTGTACTTCTGAAATAACTGGAAACCTGGGCTACAGATGGACATTTTGAGAGACAAGAAGGAACATTTAGTGGCCATCAGACAGCTACGACCTTGATATCTTGGCTAATAATGGCATTGAATGTGAAAGATTACATAATGTGATAAACACATCTTGATTTCTTTCCCCAAGGAACTTTCTTTTGCTAACCTGATTACAGACAGTAAACAGTCTCAGCATGTGTAGTTATATGGGAATGCTACATAGCCTCCTTTCTAAGACTACTTGTGAAATCATTTACCTTACAATTTACATTGTCTTTATCAGTATGCTTATCTTGACATGGCATATGTATTTGTCTTTATAGCATCTTTTGATCACAGCCCAGAACTTTACAGTCCAGATTGAAGAGAAATTACTCTTGAAGCTGTTACATTTTTTTGGTTATAACAAGTCCGAGCCAGGTAAAGTTTAATGTTGCATGTTTTTTTTTTTAAATTGTTTGTTTTCTTTACTGCAGTGTGTGGGCTGTTGTTTGCATAACTGTTCATTGATATTATAATTTGGTAATCCTACCTATTAGCTTTACCATACAACATTTCCTTTTACTGGGCAAAAAGCCTCTCTCACATGCTGTGGTGTGCTGCTATTTTGGATTAGAAATATCAATCCTCTGCAGCAACTCAAATTGAGTAAGATACTCTAAGTCTATTTGCAGATATTTCACTGTGTGGCTAACTCAGAATCACCCTTGATGCCTGTGTTTGCCCTGTGAGGATTGACACTTTTTTTACAGGTGTACCCCCGTAACCTACTCCCTTTCCTAGCCTGCTGACACCTGCATACCCTTTGAGTAGATTGAAAATTAGAGGACAATGGAGATGAAGGGGACCTGAACAGAAATCAGTAATTACTTGCAGTAGACAAATATTCAGGAAATTCTTCGCATACCAAATTGGACAGCTTTTTGTGTTGTTACTTGAGGGATTTGCTTGGAGCCTCTGTCCCTGCTTTCCCCTAGAGCCGAGGACCTGTTGTGCACTTGATGGGGTCCTGGCTGCTACCTTGACCAAGCAATTAGTATCCAAACTTGACCAAATAGCACTTGATGACACACCCTTGCTGAGTAACTCTGTTACATCTGGTTGGGAGAGGGAGCTGTGGTGGACAATAACCAACAAATCTTGGTCATACTACTGCACACAAACAGGAATGCTCTCCCCAGACAGCAGATTGCGCATTGTTCAGTTTAAATTCTTGCACTGGGTCTACTACAACCACAAGGCACTGTAGTGTTTCGGCCTTAGGGTCACCTCCAGTTGTGATAGATGTGGGCAGCCAGAGGCTGACATCCTGCACTTGTTATCGTCATGCCACACTTTACAACTGTATTGGCCAGAGACTTTCGCTGTCCTATCCCTCACGACTGGACTTGCCCTGGACTCCAGCCTGAAAGTCACCCTGTTGGGCTGGGTGTGGGAGATCCCTGCACTTTTGACATTAAACTGCGTTGGCTCTTCTTCTTGCAAATATACTGGTGGTGTGCTGTTGGAGCAGGGGGCACTCCCCAATTTACAAAAAGGGGCTTGACTCATTGGTGAACTGAAATGGGTATGTAGAACTATATGTAGAACTCTTACCCTACTCTTCTAGACCTCAGAATATCTGTGACCCCTAAGGTACCAACTATCCTCCGTAATCGCATTGCCTGAGGACGCAGAGAATGCCACTAAGACTAGCCATTGTTTACCTTTGCAGTGCGCTACAGAGGCTCAGCAGAATGGGGAATACTAGTTGTCACTCGAGAACACTCAGGAGATGTGATGCCCCCCACCCATCCACTGCTCATTGTACCTGCATGCTAGACTGGAATGTGAATGGGCTGGTGGGAGGCAGTGGTCAAATGGTCGGGTTCATTGAGCGTTTAATTCACTTGAGATAATACTCAGATGCCATGGAGCTTTGACTGTGCAATGTTGAAACTTCTGAGCATGTAATGTCTATGTGTTCTTTCAAAACTTATAAATACAATTTTTAAAAAGTTCTTTGAATAGTGTATCAAAGTGGGATCAGTTTTCCTGGTTACCCCCACGTATTGCTTGTGTCAGTATGTTTTTTTGACTTGTCTGACTAGGATCCTGCTAATAAGGACCTCAGTCACTGTGCTCCCTCCCTAAACTGAGCATAGTAATTACTGGTGTACCTCTTCAGTTGGCTACTGGTGTACCCTTGTAGGTTCCTAGTATATGTTACTAAGGTACCCAGGGCATAGGTACACTAGGGGTCTCCCCTGGGCTGCAGTATGTGTTGTGCCACCCATGAGAGACCACTCAAACTGTGACTACAGGCCTGCCATTGCAACCTGTTAGTTAGTGCTAGTACCCCTCACAACAGATATACGTTTACTTATATCTGAGGTCAATGCACTTAAAACCCATGTCACTTCTCTGGCACGCCTTTCAGTCCTGAAGGTAGGGTGCTTGGTTATAAGTGTGAGGGCATCACTGCATGAGCAGGACACCCCTACAAACCCTGGAGTCAATTCTCCAGGCTTTCTAAGTGTGGTCAGCCATTTTAAAACATATAGTGGACATCAGTCATTATGAGATGTCTAACTATATAGTGTCGGCACCGAACTCGGTCATGTTTGGTATCAAACATCTTGGAATCATACCCCAATACTGATTCCAGTGTTGGAAGTATGATCCCATATCCTGGGGGGGGGGGGCTTCCTTAGGGTACCCTCCTCTGTACTCCCAGTTACAACCTTTCAGGGTCTGACAGCAAGCTAGTGCTGCTGCCGACCCCAGACACCATTGTGCCCTCCTGCTGCTGATCCAAGCTCAAGCAGGGGAAGGTAGAACAATATGTTTCCTGTCGCAGGGAGGTGTGACCACCTCCCAGACAGGACGTAGTGTATTCGGCTGGGTGGGGGCGCTTGTCAGCACCAACAGACTGCTTTGAAGGGCACATTTGGTGCCCTCCTTGCAAACTCCAGTTTGAACCAGTTCAGGGAGCCCTAGGCTCCTGCTCTGGAGCAAGACTGGACATGGGAGTATCCTCACCTCCATCCCGCCCCTCCTCTGGGAGGGCCCGCTGAGTTGTTCCAACCCGTTTCCTAGGGTACTTAAGGGCTTACCTGTGAGTGGCTTTTCAGATTGTCGTGGGGCCAGATTTAAACTTGAAACCACTTCAGTATTCAGCCATCTGGACACTTGGACTTTGCCTGGAATCGAGACTGCATCAAGGAAGACTCCTGCTGCTCCTGGTCTCGATCTTCTGCAAGTCTTCTTTGTTGTCTGTGTCTGTGCTTCTTCCAGGATCTTCGTCAGACCTGTGGGCATCAAGGACACCCGAAGTAATCTCCCTTAGAGTGAAGGAGTCTCTCCCCTGCATCTGCAGGCACCGTAATGAAGCTGACCGGTCTGCTGCTCCTGACGTCCCGCGGACGTCGAAAGGCTCAGCAACACAGGTGGTGGTTCTGCAACTCTCTCGAGGCCTGACCTGTCCTCTTTGCCATTTTGAGGACACTGTCCCGCGTCAGAACCACTGTGACCAAACCCTTCTGCTCCACGTCTACTTGCTAATGCCAAGGCTTGTTGGCTCTACACTCCAGAGATCTTCTGGCTACAAGAAGCTCCAGCCTTCAGTATCTCTTCCTGCCAAGTACAGCGTCTTCGCTGTATCCTCTGCACCATGGGCCTTCCTTTTTGGTGAGCTGCTTGAGGTTCTCTTGCGACTCCTGTGCCTTCCGCCTGTGGGTCCTCCTGAGGGTCTTCTCCTACTTAAGTGGGCTCCCCTGCGTGCTTGGGGCCTGCTCTGACTCTCCTGCTTGTGGTGAGTCCCTTGGACCTTGCTGGTCCCAATGTTGCTCCTTCGCTTTCCAAGCCTATTGCAGCTGCCAAGGCTTGTTGGTGCTCCCGCCAGACACCGATCCCGTGGTTCTCGACTTCTGACGTGGGACAGCTCGCGTACGGCGCCTTCCTCAGCGTCGCCTGGTCCTCACAGCTGCAGCAACATGGTCACCGATAACTCTCCTTAACTGTCTGTCATCAGTGGGCATTGCTCTTCCTTGCCTCCTGGTCACCTCCAAGTTACATAGACCCTGTCCCCTCTGCTTACAGGCTCTTCATTTCAAGAATCCACCCTTGGATTCCACCAGTCTCCTGTACTGTCTTCTCCAGTGGCATCTTTCCTGAAGTCCTCCATTGTGGTCTAAGGCGGTTTCCGACATCACTTCACACCTGTGCACCCAACTTCCCTGGTGTAGGAATCCTAGTTTCTGGGGTATCCACGTGTGGAATGACTCTCCAAACTTCTGGCTTTTACGGGGTTTCTTCAGGGTCCACTTGGAAGGGTCCTATTTCTTCCAAACTTCAACCGCGACTTTACCGTTGACTTCTGTTGGAAACGCGTCTGTGTTTCCACTCTGCACACAGCCTCCGTGGAGTTCCTGGGTACTTATTTTGGGTGGTTCCTTGTGTCTCCTGCTCCTCTGAGTCTCCTGGTCCAAGGCCTGACTTAGGTCGCAGTTCGCATTCCAGTTTCTTAATATATGGTTTGGTCTCCCCCTGGAGACCACTGTATTTTGTGCTTACTTTCGTATTGCCTTTTGAAGTATTATTGTGTATTTGTGTTGATATCTCCAGGTATGCCATATACCAATGTGTTAGTGAGTGGTGTTTAATAAATAGACATATTTTTATATATACACTGTATGGTTTGTTTTTTTGTTTAGCCTACACTACATGATTAGAACTGGTAAAACAAGCTGCTTTACACTCCTTCAAAATAAGCCTGAAGGGTTGTCTGGATTAGTACACCGTGCTTCACTTAGATAAGTGTGCACCATATACTAAACCTGAACATCAAAAGAAGTGGCAATACTGATTGTCATTCATTCCATCATTTAAACCAAGATCACACAGCCCAATTAGTATGATCAGTAGAAACTGTTCTCAAAAATCAATTTGTTGGCTGAAAAAAAATATATATATTATTTTTAAAGGCTTAATTGTTTTTTTTAGAAATTCATTGATTATTTTTGTACATACACAGGAATCACTTATTTACAAAATACAAGAGTGTGCCACATATACAAATTATATTACATACACATGATACATCTTCAACATGCCACAAAAACAGTAATAATTCTTCAACAAAACTTATTTTGCGCTCAGGATCTGCTCAGTTTGAACTAAAAACGTCTTAACTCCCCTGACAACTACCTATATGAGGGACCTTTCCCCTTATATTTACAGGGGTAATCACCAAATAGTAACCCTATTGAGCTCTTAAAAAATTATAAAGGGATTTTTCAAAGTTATTTAAGTAAGAGCAACAGTGGTGATGGTGCAAAAAACACTTATTTGGCGGAGCAAAAAGCTGTCGACACGTTTCGAACCCTGACACGTTTCTTTGAGGGTTCTCCTCGGGACACAGAACACAACACGATCTCCATCTCCTATCTTCACTCAATGAACCTGGTTTTGAAAAAGCACCTGTAGGCTGCTGCAATTTGTCACTTAGGCCAAATCAAATTCGAACTGTCCCGCTTGGGCGGATTTCTTCTCCAGTTTTCAAGAAGTTCTATTGGCAGCTGCTCCTGCTCTGTTCACGGGTGCATTATTCAACTGGTTTACGATGGAGTACGGTCCTGAAACGTGTCAGGGTTCAAAACGCGTCGACAGCTTTTTGCTTCACCAAATAAGTGTTTTTACACCATCACCACTGTTGCTCTTACTTCAGTAACTTTGAAAATCCCTTTATAATGTATTAAGAGCTCAGTAGAAGGCCTTCAGGCTTCTACAGTGGTGGTCAAGACTAACCTCCTGATAGATTTGCTACAGCCGGGAGTTCTACTCGGAACATGGTCCAAGGCCAGTACACCCTGTGAATAGGACAATTGCCAGCTGCCATTGCCCTGCCCAAAACTTCCTCACTACCCACCCCACTCTGGAGAGCTTGGTAGTCCAAGCCTGTATGTTCTGCAGTGCGTTCCCTTCTGCTCACGCACAGGGAATCCAAGAGGTTAGACAGTTGGGGTAAGAAAATCATTTCTTCCACCAACCTTGCACTGCGGTCGGTGAACACTGTATGCTTATTGGGCCGTTATTCCCACACTCTGTAGCAAACGGTTGTGCAAGTGCTACCACAGGTTCCAGAGGAGGCTCAGGCCGTCCTTTCCCAAGCTGTTTCAGATGGGAGAGATACAGCAAAG
Organism: Triturus cristatus; assembly: GCF_964204655.1. NCBI lineage: Eukaryota > Metazoa > Chordata > Amphibia > Caudata > Salamandridae > Triturus > Triturus cristatus. The sequence continues at coordinate 730,956,525 of NC_140580.1, forward strand.
TTTGCCTTTTGGTGTGGATTAGACCCAACCGACTCGCTGGGCAGAGTGATTTCATCAATGGTGGCTATTAGAGTTCGCGCCTGTCTGAGAACATCTGGCTTTTCAGGGGATGTCAAGGCCTCGCTCATGGACATGCCCTTTGATGGCACCCGTCTCTTCGGATACAAGGCAGACACAGAGATGCAGTGCTTTAAAGACTCCCGGGCTACGGCCAAGTCCTTGGGCCTCCCAGTGGCAGAACGTACCCAGTCTGACGTTCGCGGGTACGGAAGGGGTTTTCAGCCACATCAGCCATATCCCAGCCACCAAGCTGCACACGTGCCACAACCCATGCGAGGCCGACAGTGCGGTTCGTTCTGACAAGGGGCGGATGGCCAGAGGTCCAAGCAAGCAAACATCCTCGTCCTCCCTTCAGCAGCTTCAGCCTCCAAGTCCCCCCCTTTGAGACCATGGGCATCTAGTTGGTGGCAGGATCAGCCATCACCTGCGTCACTCACAATCCGTCAAATCATGCTGTTGGATTCTCCAGATAGTCCGAAGAGGCTACACCCGCCCCTTTGAGACCACCCCTCCCTCCATCCTACGACCAGCAGACGGAAGATCATTTGATTTTGCTCCAGGAGGAAGTAATGATTCTCTTGGCCAGGGTTGCCAGTCTTCCCCTATCTCGACTGGCTGTTGAAAGCGGACTCGCCCTAGGCTGTCAACTCCCACCTCCAGACTATGGCAGACCTACTGCAATCGCTGGGGTTCACTATCATCTTGCCAAAGTTACACTTGACTCCCTCTCAGACGCTCCATTTCATCTGAGCTGTTCTGGACACAGTGCAGTTTCGGGCTTGTCCTCTCTAGCAGCGAGTCCAGGATATTCAGTATATGATACTGATGTTTCAGCCTCTATTCTGTATTTCGGTGAGAATGACTGTTAGACTGCTGGACCTCATGGCCTCCTACATCCTGCTAGTGACACATGCTAGCTGGTATATGCAGGCTCTGCCAGTGGGACTTGATGTTCCAGTGGGCACAGCATATGCGGAACCTCTCTGACATGGTCCAGTTCTCGGAGGTAACTGCACAAGACCTGCAGTGGTGGCTGACCAAATGTGATTGGATCAGAGGCAGACCCCTCTCCCTTCCCCATCCAGATCTCACAGTAGTGACCGATGCGTCACTCCTGGGATGGGGCGGCCATCTGGAAGACGTGGAGATCAGAGAACTCTGGCCTCCGGCAGAATCCTTACTCCACATGTACTTGCTGAAGCTCTGGGCAATCGTACTAGCATTGAAAGCCTTTCTACTCTCCATCAAGGGAAGGCAAGTGCAGGTGTTCACAGACAACACCACCGCCATGTGGTACTGCAACAAACACGGTGGGGTGGGGTCGTGGACCCTTTGTCAAGAGTCCCAGCGTCTCTGGGCATGGCTGGAGCAGCAGGAAATATCCCTAGTGGTTCAACACAGCAGGTTCTCTGAACGCCAGGACGGACAAACTCACCCATCTGAAAAAGACAATTAGTTATAGGTTCCTTACCTTGTGAATTACTCCCAGGCGTCAGACTGGAACCGGAGAATTTTTTCGTCAGCAGTACCCCTGCGCGTGGAAAGGTGGCGTTGGTCGGCTCCGAGTACATCATGGTCGCCGGGTTGACATCACAGCAGCTACTTACACGCCGCCCTCGCCCACTGACGTCAGTTCTCCCTTTTTCCATGCCAGCCAGCGCAGATCCGAAGAGAGCGGTACCACCAGTCACTTTTTGCCAGACTTTTTTACCGACATTTGTCGACACCGTTTTTGAGTCTTCGACTCCTGGTGCACATCAGGGATGCCCGGCTTCAAGGCTTGCGGTTCCTGCAGAGAAACTGATGTTGGTGACGGATCCACACCGCGTGTGCCTGTTGTGCCTGGAACGCGACCACGATCCCAAGTTGTGTTCCGACTGCCGGAAAATGAATCCGAAGTCTTTGCGGGAGCGGTCTCGAAAGCTTCTCGAGGCCCTGCAGTCCGCTTTGCGCCGTTCAAGGCCCTGGTCGCTTGGTAGGTCGAGGGACCGGTCGCGAAGCCACCACCACCACTCGACTTCGAAGTCTTCGCACTCCTCAGGTAAGTCAAAGCACAAGAAGAAGTCGAAGAAGCATCGTCGCTCTTCGACTTCTCCCCATCCATCGGTCGATGCAACGATGGATGCGTGTGGTGCCCCTCCGGTGGCTCTGCGTCCGGAGCCCGAAGGGTCGGCTCTGAGTTTCCCTCACTTTCCGGGACCCGGAGCAACCCCTGCCCAGCTTCGAAGTTTTTACGAAGCAATGCATGCCATCTTTGGGCAGCCGGACTCCACTGGCACGCCTTCGGGCTCCTCGGACTCGGCTGTGGGCCCTGGGCCTTCGACGCCGGCGGCTTTGGCCTCGGCACCGCAGGGTCCCTTTGGATCCAGGCCTGGATCCGGATCGGCGCCGGTCGACCTCATAATACCTCCACTGGCGCCGATTCAACCGGCACCACGCCCGCAACCGACACCGGTTGAGTCCCCAGCTGGCGTCGACCCTGGCCTCACTAGCTGAACCGACATCGACAGTCTCTGGATCCGGCGCCGATGGGTACTTTTGTACCCCTGTTCCACCCTGGTTCTTTCAGCCAGATTGGCAACCAAAGGAGGGTGAGGAGGACTGGGAGGGGTCTGGAGACCCTTTAACTGACCAGTTGGAGTATGATCCGGACTAGAGAGAGGAGTTGGGGGATGCCAGTGGTCTGGATACCTTCTCAGACCTTGGCATGTTGTCTCCTCCTACTGTGGCTACAGAGGAGGGAGCTTCTTACGCAGTGGTGTTGCGTAGGGCGGCCAAGGCTCTCAACCTCGAGCTACCCACGGTGGTGGTCAAGACTAACCTCCTGACAGAGGTGCTTCACCCAGCAGCGAGCTCTTCGGAGCCTCTGCTGCCGTTTAATGAAGCCCTAACTGACATCCTTTTGGGCACCTGGTCCATGCCCGACACAGGGGCTCCTGTGGATAGGATGATTGTCCGACACCACCGCCCGTCCCGGGAGACCCCAATTTTTCTCTCCCAAAACCTACCCCAGAGAACTTGGTGGTCCAAGACTCGACCTCCAAAGGCACATTCCCTAACGTCCACCTGATAGGGATTCCAAAACACCGCATGTCTGTTGGGCCGTTACACCCAATCTGTGTGGGATACGGTAGCGCAGGTGCTGCCTCAGTGCTAGGAGGAGGCCCAGACCGTGCTCTCCCATGCTGTTGCCAAGCTGAGAAACGCAGCCAAGTTTACCATACAGTGTGGAGTGGACACCGCTGACTCGCTAGGCAGGACGATTTTAGCGTTGGTAGCCCTTCGACGCTACGTCTGGCTGAGGTCGACTGTTTTTTTCCAGGGATGTCCAAGCCACCCTAATGGACATGCCCTTTGATGGCCGCCGCCTGTTCGGCGACAAAGAAGACAACGCGCTAGAGCGCTTCAAGGACTCTCGGGCTACGGCCAAGTCCTTGGGCCTCTCCATTACCCGCCCTGCGCAGTCTGCTTTTAGCCCCTTTCGTGGCTATGGATGGGGTGCGCCACCACGTTCCACCCAGAGCCACAGACCAGCACAAGCTGTTCAGCCCCTGCGCTGCCGGGGACGTGGGACCCACCGCCATGGTTCTGGGGGCCAGCGAGCAGGCCAGTCCGCCACCGCCCCCTCTGCAGCAGCCTCCAAACCCTCCTAGATCGACCTATCAGGGCCACCAGTCGCCAGTGAGCGGCAGGATTCACCAGCACCTCCCCCATTGGTGCATCATCACGTCGGACAGGTGGGTTTTGCAGATAGTCCAAAGGGGCTACTCCCTCCCCTTGGAGGCTACCCCCAGCCATGCCACCTCAGTACCATCGATTGTCGGAGGATCATCTGGCCCTTCTCCTACAGGAAGTTATGTCTCTCTAGGCCAAGGAAGCCATCAAGCGAATTCCTACCCCGGAAGTAGGTCGTGGTTGCTTTTCCCACTACTTTCTGGTGCCCAAGGACAAAGGGCCGCGTCCTATCTTGGATCTCAGGAACGTCAACCGCTTCCTCCGGAAGTTCAAAATGTTGATGCTGGCTCAGGTTCTGTCGGCCCTTGACCCTGGAGACTAGATGGTAGCGTTGGACTTGCAGGACGTCTACTTTCATATCCCCATCCTGCTGGCCTACCGGCGTTACCTGCGGTTCACGGTGGGCCACGAGCACTTTCAGTTTACCGTCCTCCCCTTCGGCCTTACCAGCGCCCCTCGGGTGTTCATGAAAGTGATGGCGGTGGTTGCAGCTCATCTGCGCAGGTCAGGGGTTCCAGTCTTCCCCTATCTCGACGACTGTTGAAGGCGGGATCGCCCCAGGCAGTCGTCTTCCACCTCCAGACTACAGCCGACCTCCTGCACTCCCGAGCAGCGACTCCAGGACATTCGGGCCATGATTCCGATCTTTCAGCCTCTATCCCGGGTTTCGGTGAGAATGACCCTGAGGCTGCTGGGCCTCATGGACTCCTGCATCCTGCTGGTAGATAATGCCATAAGTGGCATATGCGGGCTTTGCAGTGGGACCTGAAGTTCCAGTGGGCACAGCATCAGGGGAATCTGTCCGATTGCGTTCAGATCTCGGAGGGCACTGCACGTCACTTGCAGTGGTGGCTGACGAATCGGGATTGTGTCAACTGCAGATTCCTCTCCCTTCCCCAACGGGAGTACACAGTGGTGACGGATGCATCACTTCTGAGGTGGGGGGGCCACATGGGAGAGGCGGAGATCAGAGGCCTCTGGTCTCCGGCGGAGTCTGTGCTGCACATCAAGTTTCTGGAGCTTTGGGCGATCCATCTTGCACTTAAAGCATTCCTTCCCTCTGTCCAGGGAACAAGAGTGCAGGTGTTCACGGAAAATACACAGCCGCCATGTGGTACTGCAACAAACAGGGCGGGGTGGGGTCATGGACCCTATGTCAGGAGGCTCTCCATCTTTGGACATGGCCGGAACATCAGGGCATATCCCTGGTGGTTCAACACCTGGCAGGTTTATTGAATGCTAGGACAGACGAACTCAGCCCCAGATGCATGATGGATCACGAATGGCGTCTTCACTCAGGGATGGCGCAAGGTCTCTTTCAGCAGTGGGGCGAGCCTTGGTTAGATCTATTCCCCACCGAAGAGAACGCGCAATGTCAGCAATTCTGCGCATTGCAATTTCCAAGGCGGCACTCGCTAGACAATGCTTTTCGTCCTGAGTGGAGTTGCAGTCTTCTATATGCCTTTCCACCTATACTACTTCTACCCAGAGTGCTGAAGAAGATTAGGCGCCCAAGTCATCCTTGTGGCTCCGGATTGGGCACGAAGAGTCTGATATCCCAAGCTGTTACACATGGCCATCGATCCTCCGATCCAACTGCCTCTTCGGGAGGATCTTCTGTCGCAGTAGCGGGGGACGGTCGTCCACCCGAACCTGTCCAGTCTCCACCTCCTTGAGTGGAGATTGAGCGGCGACAGTTGACAGCCTTCAACCTTCCTCCTGAAGTCCATTATGTCATCTTGGCAGCCAGACGTCCCTCCACTAAGACGGTATACGCCTGCAGATGGAACAAATTTGTGGCATGGTGCGCAGCAAAGGCTGTGGATTCCCTTTCTGCCCCTCTTTCTGAGAGTCTCTTGTTCCTCCTGTCTTTGGCCCAGCAGGGCTCTGCTCTGGGCTCTCTAAAGAGCTACCTCTCAGCCATTTCAGCCTTTCTTAGTCTTCCTGATCACCCTTCACTTTTCAAGTCCCCTGTAGTAAATCGCTTCCTTAGGGCATTACTCATCTTTTTCCTCCTGTTCCCTTCGTAATGCCTCAGTGGGATTTGAACTTGGTTCTTACTTACCTTATGTGTGCTCCCTTTGAGTCGCTTCATAACTGTCCTCTCAGACTTCTTACTTTAAAGACTGCCTTTCTGGTTGCCATCACCTCTGCTCGCAGGGTGAGTGAGCTCCAAGCTCTTTCTTCAAAGCCTCCTTTTCTGGCTGTACATCCGGACAAGGTCGTCCTAGGAACTAGACCTTCCTTTCTTCCCAAGGTGGTTACTTCTTTCTACATTGGTCAAACCATCACTTTGCCCACCTTCTTTCTGCCTCCGTATCCTTCAAAAGAGGAAGAGAGGCTCCACCGTCTGGATCCAAAACATGCGCCTTCCTTCTACTTGGATGGCACCAAATAATTTCGGGTGGATGACCAGCTCTTTGTTGGTTACATGGGCGCTAAGAAATGTCGGGCCGTGCACAAATGGACCATCTTCAGGTGGGTCGTTCTGTGCATCAAAGCTTGATATTCTTTGGCAAAGAAGGATCCTCCAGTGGGACTGCGCGCTTATTTCACCAAGGCGACGGCAGCCACCACTGCTTTGGGATGGGGAGTCCCCCTTAATTACATCTGTCAGGCAGCTACGTGGGCATCGCTGCACACGTTCACCAAGCACTAGTGCCTGGATTGCCAAGTCTGGAGAGACGGCTTCTTTGGCCATTCTGTTCTCCAGGACTTTCTGGTGTGAACTTAGTTCGCAGACCCACCAGGGGTTGGTATTGCTGGGGTATCCATTCTAAGGTAAGGAATCTATAACTAACTGTTTCTTTCAGATGAACAAGTTACTTACCTTTGGTAACGATATATATATAAGAAACATAGGTTAGTTATACATTCCTTACCGCCCCACCCATCCTCCCCGTTCTGCGAACTGACTTCTAGGGTCAAGGACTTCATTTCAAGGTGCTAGTGTTGTGCACCAGTGGTCAGTGTCCTGCATGGCTCTGCGCTTCTGGCGTGGAAAGTTGTGTACAGAACTGACGTCAGCGCGCGAGGGTGGCGCCTATGTAGCCACCCCAACGTCATCCCGGCGACTATGATGCCGACGACGAACGCGGAGTCGACCAATGCCAGCCTTCCGACTGGCAAAGGTACTGCTGACGAAAAACTTTCCGGATCGAGTCTGATGCCTGGGGGTAATTCTAAGGTAAGGAATCTATAACTAACCTATGTTTTTTACAGATATATCGTTTCCGAAGGTAAGTAACTTGTTCATTAAGGCCTCTTTCCTCCCGAAAGTTGTAACATCATTCAGTGAGGAGCAATCTGTCACCTTGCCTGCTTTCTACTCTCCTCTGCACCCCTCTAAAGAAGAGAAGAAACTCCACTGTCTTGATCTTTCTACCTTGAGCACTCTAAAGAGTTCAGGGTGGACAACCAACTGTTCGTGGGATACGTTGTTATAAAGAAAGGTTGTTCGGTGCAGAAAAGGACTGTCTCGTAACGGGTCATCCTCGGCATCAAAATTTGTTGCGTTCTGGCCAAAAAAGCAGCCTCCTGAAGGCTTAAGGGCTCATTCTACTAGAGATAAGGTTGCTACCATAGTGTTGCGCTGTGGAGCACCAGTCCTCGACATTTGTCAGGCAGAAACATGGGCATCCCTGTACATGTTTGCCACAAACTACTGGTTGGTCAGTCAAGTCTGTAGGGACAGCCTTTTTGGCTGCTCTGTCCTTTAGACTTCCTGGTCTAAACGTGTCCACAGTCCCTGCTGCGGGGATTATATTGCTTGGGTATCTATTCAAAGGTAACAAATCTGCCGCTAGATGTCTTTATCAGATGGATGGACAAGTTACTTACCTTCAGTAATGCCTTATCTGGTAGACATGATTTAGCTGCATATTCATTACGGACCCACCAATCCGCTCGCACCGCAGACAAGTTTCTAGGGTCAGGGCTGATCCCTTTCAGAGCCCTAGTTGTTCAGAAACACACCAATGTCAGTGCACTTCATGGCTCCACTCTTCTGGCGTGGAAGTCATGAAAAGTAACTAACATCAGTGTGCCGAGGTGGTGCCTGTATAGGTGATGCGAACATCACAACGGCGCAGACGTCCCCTACCGGCGCGCAATAGTAGTGCTCTAAGGAAAATCTTCTGAATCCAGTCTGCTGCCTGGGAAATTCAAAGGTAAGGAATCTGTGGCTAGATCATGTCTCTACCAGATAAGGCATCACCAAAGGTAAGTCATTTGTCCTTCAATTCATTAATTTAAAGTTAAACAGCGGAAAATCTGCTTTTCCTCCTATTGCTACACCCGTTGGCGACTGTGGGGGGTTGGAGTACAGAGGATGGGGTTTGTTTTCCTTTTATTATTGTACTTTTTGTTGGCTCTCTTGCATCCTGAGGTATGTACCTTACTTTTCATTTCAAATTAATATATACAAAGGGAAGTTCCACAAAGGGAAGGTCTACGATAATTCAATGGCCTTAATAGTGGCATCTCCCAAAAAGGTGACGTTGGGAGAAGAAATATCCCCACCCATATTAAAGGCGAGTAAAAACCAATACATTAAAATTGTATCACTTAATGTGAAAGGGATGAATCATCCAGTCAAGAGGAGAAAGATCATAGATTATCTGAACAGGCAGAAAGTAGACGTAATTCTTCTCCAAGAAACCAAATTGAAAATGTACTATCCCAGAATTTCACAAACTATCATTTCTCAGAGATAGTTTACTCAGCAGCAGTAGGGAAGAAAAATTAGGTCCTCACATTAATTGCAAAAAACTCCAGAATCAATTTAATATCAAACATCTCCGACACGCAAGGAAGATGGGTTATCACAAAACTTACCAAAGATAATATGGAGTTTTATGTGGCTAACATATATGCACCCACCAAGGACGACGCCTCATTCTGGGATGATCTATACGCAAAAATAGGTGAAATACCTGACACAGCCACTATTATACCAGCAGGCGACTTTATCTTGCCTCTTGATCCACATCTAGATAAAAACTCTAGGTTCCCATTTCACCCAAACAGGTCTCACAAGGCCCTAAAGAAACTATGCACAAAATTCAACTTAGTAGATGCACGGAGAGTCCAAACTCCTGCAGAAAGAGAATGTAGATTCTATTCCTTCCCTCATAAGTCTAATTCTCAAATAGACTAAATTATGATCTCAAACAATGCACTATGTAAAGTAGAACAGACTACAATAGAACCAGTAGTGATTTCCGATCGTTCCTGTATTCCTCTCCATCCCCGACCCTGCAACACATAAAAAACATCCAAGCTGGTGCTTAAATGATGAGATCTTAGCAGATCCAAACAACGTACAGGCAATCAAAGAGGTGATCCAATACTTTCTTACTGAAAATAAGGCAGAGGAGACATCCGACCTCACAAGATGGGAGGCCTTAAACCAACAATAAGAGGTGAGATAATTAGGATCAGATAAAAAATGAACAAGGAAGCCAACTTCAACCTAATCAAACTAGAGAAAGAAATAGCGGATCTAGAAAAAGCACACATCACCAACAAAGATAATAACATCCTCAACAAAATCCTAAATAGGAAGTATGAATATAACAAAATCATTAGTAACCGCGCGGCAATCTGGGTCAATAAACAGAAGAGCATTAAACTCTGTGAATCAAACAAAGCTGGCAAAACCCTAGCATCCTATCTCAAATTTAAACTACAGAAATATGACATTAACTCTATGAAGGATAAGGAGGGGTACATCAGCACCAACCCTAATAATATTGCCGACATCTTTAGAGAAATTTATAAGAATTTATATGTGGAAAACAAGGATGTCAATCACTCAAAGTGCCACGGTTATTTAAATGATTTTACACTCCCAAGCCTCACAGAAGAAGAAAAGGCCTCAATCAATGGCCTGATTAAAGAAAGGGAAATTACAGAGGTAATCAATAAACTCAAATCAGGTAAAGCCCCAGGACCCGATGGGTTCAATGCCAAATTCTTCAAAAATTTTTTCTCTTCCTTAGTATTACTGCTAACAAATCTGTTTACTCACTTCTCCAAAACTTGGCAGGTTACGGGTACTCCGGCCGAAGAAATCATTACGGTGCTATCTGAAGAAGTTAAAGACCCCCTCTTACCTAAGAATTATATACCGATCTCATTAATCAATCTCAACTGTAAAATATATGCCGCAATCCTCTCAAAAAGAGTACAGCATACGCCCATCGCAAGTGGGCGTCTGAAGCACAGACTATCCAGTGACAACACAAGGTTGCTATGCCACACTATAGAGAAAGCTAAACTACTAGACTCCCCTACAATAGCCATCACACTGGATGCAGAAAAGGCCTTGGATACGGTAGATTGGAGATACTTAAAGGCTGTTCTGGAGAAATTTAACTTAGGTGACAAACTAATCAAAATGATAATGGCCCTTTACCACAAACCAAGCGCTAAAGTCAGAGCTGGAGGCATAATCTCCTCTGCCTTTAACCTGAAACAAGGCACAAGGCAGGGTTGCCCACTCTCGCCCCTCCTATTCCTCTTGGCATTGGAATCCATTCCGCAAAATAATAGAGAAAATCAAGACATCACTGGGATTACCTTCGGTGATCCAACTGTCAAGCTTGCCACGTATTCAGACGATGTGCTAATTATTACTGAGGATGCTCCCGCCGCCATTACAGCCCTAATGTCTGCTTTCAGCCAATTCTCAGAAGTTTCAGGATACTCCCTTAACAAAGACAAATCTAAATTAAAACTCCTTAGTCGGAACGGGGACAAGGACATCCTAGGGTCATCAGGATTAGCCTGGCAGCAGGGCTCTATTTAATATTTAGGATTGGAATTCACAAACGAGCTCATCACCACTCTACATACTAATGAATAAACACTGTCTAAAAAAATAAAATCTCTCTTAGATAGCTGGTCCCCAAAGTTCCTGTCGTGGTGGGGTAGGGCCAAAACGCTAATAATGACGATCACCCCTCTGATCAACTACCTTATTAGCATGCTAACCATTACCTTAACCAAAGTAAAACAGATAAAACCTTTAATAAATTCCTATGGCAATGCAAGAAACCCAGAAAATCACTGAAAAAAACTCAAATTACCCAAAGACAAGGGGGGTCTCTCCTTACCCATCTTCAGAAATTATCAGACGGCCTTTCTCTGTAAACAAAGTAGCAGTTGGTTAATTGATAATCCGACATACGAACCTCCTTGGTTAACAATAGAAAAATCCCTGATACAGAATGTCCCACTCACTGCGCTCGCATCGATGAGTACGGCCCACCTACCACATTCTAGAAACATCATACTAATACTAAAAGCGCCCTTCTGCGTCTTGACTCACAATTGGATGTGAAGCTGCAACAATCATACTTGACCTTGTGGCATAAGCCCAAACTCAAAATTGATGGAGCACCAATCTATTGGCCTGACTGGTCACAAAATGGCACAAAACTAATACAAGATATCTTTGATGTCTCCGCTCCACTTGCATTCTCGTCCTTACAGAACCGATTCAATCTTAAAAATTTAGATTTTTATAAATTCTTACAGCTTAAAGTAAGGATCACGAAAAAGAACTTCTCAGTATCCACACCGTCTCTTCCCCACCCTTCTAGGTTGCCTACTCAAGGCAGGCCACATGGTCTCATGCATATACAAACTCTTCCTACCTAACCAAAATAAAAACCTGATACGAAACCAGCGAGAATGGGAATCCGAAACAAACACAAATAAAATTCCTTTAGAGTGGGTTGCCATCAATAAATCTCCCTTCCTACACAAAATCTCTCCAACTCTCTCCCAGACAAAATATATGATAAGTTACAGAACATACTGGACACCCTCCAGGCTCTTCAAAGTTGGACTCAAGCAAAACCCCAACTGCTGGAGTTGCGACCAGCAAGAAGGTACACTGGCCCACTTGTTATTCGAATGTCCCATCTTGCACAACTTCTAGAATAAAATTCTAGACTACATCAATCACACTCTAAAGATTGTACCTACTAAAGAATTCTCATACATTATACTAGGTCCTCTTGACCCTCAACTCAAGAGTGACAATGACCGTTACCTACTAGATTTAATGATCACTATGACATGCAAACTGGTACTGAACAATTGGAAAAACTTTAAGTTGGTTTCCTTCACTATGTGGCAAGAATGGATTACCTTCCTTAGAGGAGCTGACAACGTAGCATTACAGCTCTCTCCTTGGCGCTCCACTCGCAAATCAATATGGAATTCACTAGATGACAGATCTTTTACTTATGAGCCCCCACAAAATAACCTTAAAATAAGGACATAGCTCCTATCGTAGCTCCTTCTTTCACACCTAGCATAACACAATCACGCTAACATACTAGTTCCTAACGCCGTCTACACCTCCGACTTCCCTTAAACACAGGAAGTAACAACCTTCTTATTCTTACCTGTGCTCGTCTCACGTATATATTGGGATCCCTCTAGAAATAATAGAATCATCCAACCAGACCATATACAATTGTTATATTTTCTACAATCGGATCAATGATCTTGGTAAATTGCAGATAACCCGGTCATCTGTTAATGTTATATTTCGGTGTACCTAGTCAAGAATAACTGCCATGTGATGCTTATGTGAGGCTTAATGAAAATGTAAGAGCTAATCCCTGTTATAACTGATCTTGGAATGTAACAACTATAACTATCTTATATTAAGATTATACACCTGTGTAGCAATCCAAGAATATTTATAAAATGCTCTATATACACCTACAAGAATATGTAAAGAGGTGATCCAACCATTATCTGTATAATGATTTATGTCATGCACATGCACAGTCTTTCCCTTTCCCCCACAATGTACCTCGCCACTCAGAGTATTGTATTACTCTATCTGTGTATTTATTTATTTCTCCACTGTCTTATTCCTGTTTGCAGAAAAGCAATAAAATAAATTGAACTTAAAAAAAAAAAGAAAATCTGTTTTTCTAAATACATTTGAGTCATCGTATCCTTCTGATGTAAATGTATTGTTTTTTACAGAGGTTGAAAAGTTGGATGAAAATCTAAATGAAAAGTGTAATGAGCAAGTGGGGACTCCGACGAGATACTACTTTGAAAATCTGAAAATCAGCATACCACAAATTAGGTTGAGCGTGTTTACCTCAAACAAATTACCTTTAGACCTCAAGGTAAGTCAAAGCATATGTCTTGTATAAGGAAATGTTTCTTTTTGCATGCTCACTTCCAAAGTTTAGGACTGTTGCTGCTGGTTTTTTTTTACTCTGAAAGTGCACTGAGGCTTGCTAACCAGACCTCAGTGCCTGTGCCCTGACGCTTATAATATAATAGTATCCACATTTGTAAAGCGCGAACAATCACCCGTAAGGGTCTCTAGGCGCTAGGGGCTGTCGGGAAGATTAAGCAAGCTGTTGCCCAGAGTCACATGGTGCTGGGCTAATCTGTCTCCAGCGCCGGGGATCGAACCGTGATCCCAGAGTCAGTCGCCCTGGCAGCGGCGCAACTCCTCTTCCTCCCTTAAGCTGTGTATGTTTGATTGGCTTACACCCAAATGGCAGATGATAACTTAGTTGTAAGTACCTTGTATATGGTACCCAGGTACTCAGGGTCTGTAAGTCACCCCAGGGATTGCAGCGCTGGTTGTGCCACCCCGGGTGTGACAAAGGTAAAACATGACTTCCAGTCTTCCACTGCAGACTGGAAGTGCAGTTTTAAATTGCTAACTCAACTTTTGCCAATTAAAGGAATGGCAAAGTCCAATCTTCCCTTTTTTAATATATGAAAGGTAAGTCACATTTATGGCAGGCCTAACAAACCCTAAGGCAGGCTGCTGTGTATTAGGCAGCGGAACATGTACTTTTTCATGTTCCAACAGTAAAAACTCACAATAGTTTTTTTTTTTTTTTTACAATGGAAAAGGCTTGCAGCCCCATTGATGAGTGACTCCTCAGCTTTGCTAACTTCTGACTGTGACTACTATAGTTGATTCTGTAAAGTATCAAACAACTCCTTGCAATAGACCCAACTTGATGCTCTAGTCTGAATCAATATAACTTGTTGCAACGTGCCACTTTTATAAAGTTGCCGCTTTGTTGGCCTAAATCCTCTGTGTGTGTCCACGGTTGCAGACTGGATTCTCCTAGCGAAAGCTTTCTGCCCTCCTGGAGAGATGTGCTAACGATGCACAGGAATGGTCAAAATAGAAGCCTGTTTGGGAGGGAGGTGGTACCTCTCATTAGCAGAAAACAACATGGGTGTTGACCCAAAAGGCAAGAATCAATCAATCATAGAATTTGTAAAGCACTCTACATACCCATGAGGGTCTCAAGGCGCTAGGGGGGGCCAGCTGCTACTGTTCGAAGAGCCAGATCTTGAGGAGTCTTCTGAAGGTCAGAAGGTCTTCGGTCTGCCGTAGGCGGATGGGGAGGGTGTTCCATGTCTTGGCAGCGAGGTGGGAGAATGATCTGCCACCGGCGGTCACTCTTCGGATACGGGGGACGGTAGTGAGGGCGCGGTCTGCGGAGCAGAGATGGCGGGTGGGGGTGTAGAGGCTGAGTCGGCTGTTGAGGTACACTGGTCCGGTGTTGTGGAGTGCCTTGTGTGCGTGGGTGAGGAGTTTGAAGGTTATCCTCTTGTTGACAGGAGCCAGTGCAGGTCTCTCAGGTGGGGTGTGATGTGGCTGCGGCGAGGGATGTTGAGGATCAGGTGTGCGGAGGCGTTCTTGATGCGTTGGAGCCATTTCAGGAGTTTGGCCGAGGCTCCTGCGTAGAGGGCGTTTCTGTAGTCCTTTCTACTGCTGACGAGGGCCTGGGTGACCGTCCTTGTTTCGGTGGGGATCCACTTGAAGATCCTGCGAAGCATGCGGAGGGTGTTGAAGCAAGAGGAGGAGACGGCGTTGACCTGCTTCGTCATGGAGAGGGTAGAGTCGAGGATGACCCCTAGGTTGCGTGCTTGGTAGGTGGGTTTTGGGGGTGTTCCTAGTCCAGTCGGCCACCAGGAGTCATCCCAGGCCGAGGGGGTTGATCCGAGGATGAGGACCTCCGTCTTGTCTGAGTTCAGCTTCTGTCGGCTGTTCCTCATCCAGTTGGCGACGGCCTTCATTCCTTCGTGGAGGTTGGTTTTGGCGGTGTGGGGCTCCTTGGTGAGGGAGAGGATCAGCTGGGTGTAGTCAGCGTAGGAGATGATGTTGAGGTCGTGCCATCGTGCGATGTGGGCGAGTGGTGACAAGTAGACATTGAACAACGTTGGGCTGATGATCTCGGTGGCTTCGGAGCAGAAGGGGGGGAGGCGGACGCTCTGTGTTCTGACGGAGAGGAAGGAGGAGGTCCTGTCCAGGGCCTTCTCTTGGATTCCGGCATCGTAGAGGCATGTTCGTAGTGTGCGGTCGCAGACCGTGTCGAAGGCGGCTGACAGGTCCAGGAGAATGAAGGCCGCGGTCACAAGTTCTTGAGGTTCTTGGGGTCCGCCTTGGGTTTCTTGAGTAAGGCATAGATCTCTGCGTGCTTCCAGCTCTCCGGGAAGGTCGCTGTCTCGAAGGAGATGTTGATGGCTTTCCGGAGCTGGGGTGCGATGGTGCTGCTGGCTTTGTTGAAGATGTGGTGTGGGCAGGGGTCTTCCGGGGACCCGGAGTGGATGGTGTTCATGATCTTGATGGTGTTGTCGTCGTTGATGTTGGTCCAGGTGAGCAGGCGGTTGGTGCGGGTGGTGGTCGTGGGAGCTGGGGTCTCAGTGGTTGCCGGGGTGGTGGCGGCGTTGAAACTGTTGTGGAGGTCTGCGATCTTGCAATGGAAGAAGGTGGCCAGCTAGTCGCACAGGTCTTGTGAAGGTGGGATGTCGTTGGTGTTGGAGCTGTGGTTGGAGAGTTCCTTCACGATGTTGAAGAGCTCTTTGCTGTTGTGTGCGTTGTTGTCTAGGCGGTCCTTGAAGGAGATCCTTTTGGCGGATCTGATGAGGTGGTGGTGTCTGCGGGTGGCGTTTTTGTGGGCTGTGTAGCTTTCCGGTGTTCATTCACGGGTCCAGTTTTTTTCGAGTTTTTGGCAGGTTCGCTTGGAGGTCTTCGGTGAACCAACTGACTTTCTTGCTAGTGTGGGTGTTGGAGGGCTTCTTGAGCGGGGCGAGGGTGTTGGCGCAGTCGTTGATCCACTGTCTGAGGTTGCGAGTGGCGGTGTCGGGGTCGGTCGGGTCTGCAGGTGGGCTCCGGGCGAGGGTGGTGGAAAGCTGGTCTTCGGTGACTTTGCTCCAGCAGCGGCGCGTCATCTGTTGGGTGCGGTGGTGCGTGGTGGGTTTCTGGAAGGTGAAGTGGATGCAGCGGTGATCGGTCCAGTGAAGCTCGTGGTGTGGTTGAAGGATACGTGGGAGCTTACGGAGAAGATGGGGTCAAGCGTGTGGCCAGCGGAGTGGGTGGGTGTAGTGACGAGTTGTCTGAGTCCGAGGCTGGCGAGGTTGGCGATCAGGGTGGTGGAGTTGGTGTCGTTGTTGTTCTCGAGGTGGAAGTTTAGGTCACCGAGGAGGATGTAGTCCGTGGAGGCGAGGGCGTGTGTGCTGACGAGGTCGGTGATGGAGTAGCCGAACTGTGCTCAGGGTCCGGGGGGTCTGTAGATGAGGGTTCCTCTGAGGGTGGTGTTGGGATCGGTGTGAATCTGGAAGTGCAGGTGTTCGGCGGTGCTGAGTGTGTCGTCGGTGGTGTTGGTTGATGTGAGAAGTTGGCCTGATGTATGATGTCACTAGTTCTAGTGTACACCTTATATCAGTCCAAATACCCTTATGGTGATTGGTTGTAAAGTCAACCTTATAGACCAGCTATCCTAGTGGTAGAATGGACAAGAGCAGTCTTAGGCTAAATTCTGAATGGCATGTGAAGCCAGCTGTGATACCATATATAATCCCTTGAATACCAAATGAAAGGACACCACAACAGATATATATATAAAATAAAGTGTATTTATTCTAGTCAAACCCTCAGCACTCTTTATGAGATTAGAGGTAAGTACAACACAGTCTTATTTAAGCATACATTAAGTCACACAGGTAAGTAATACAGTTAGGCCCTAGGGGCCACGCAAACCATATACTAAGTAAGTGGTATAAGAACCACTGTCACGGAAATAGAATAGGCCTAGGCCTAGGGAATCGCTGGGGCTACACTACACTAGCGTTAGTTAGGAAGTGGGAGGCCCACGGGATTCGTGTGCAGAGTGGAAACACTCACGCGTAATGCGTAAAAGTCAATAGCAATAGTACAGTTTAGAAAACGGTAGATTTAGGACACTTCCGGAGTAGCTAGGAAGTTGAGACTTGAAAACTAGACACTAGGATAGTCACTATCCTGATGAGCACCGGAGTACCCAAGTTACCTAGCCCACAGGCTGCGGGTGCATAGGGGTGAAGATGCGTCGTTTTCGTCGTCGACTCCTATGGATGCCTGAAGAAAGATGCTGACAGGCAGTCAGTGAAGAGTGTCCGGTGGATCCCAAGGCTGGGATCAAGAAGAGAAGAAACCTGCAAGCAGAAGGGACAGAGTCAAGGTCACTAGCCAGTGACCACGTGGAACCAGGAAGGAACCAGGCGATGTCGTGAAGATTGCAGGTGAAGGTGAAGCTTGTCGCTGCAGCCAGGAGGACCAGGAAGCGTCGAGGACGACCAGGACCAGGAGGCGAGCTGTCCCACGAAGGCTCTTGCTGTCGGCGGCGTCGAAGTTGGACTAGGACTCACCAAGCCTTGGCAAGCGGAACCCACGAAGAACGAAGGACTTGCTTCTGGTGCAGACCAGGAAGGTCTGGGGTGCTTCTTCTTTGCAGAGAAGCGGGAGCCAGTCTGGAGGAGCCAAACCAGCGCAGAAGATTTCAGGGTGCGTCGTCACAAAGGCCACTAGCCAGCGGGCAAGCAACCGGACAGACGCGGCAAGCAGGAAAATGCTGAAGGGCCCCACGCAGGACTCGTGGAGTGTGGGGGGCTGATCTTCGGTGCAGATGGTGCTTGGGGTTGGGGCTTCTCAATCCCCGGTGCACAACTTCGAGGGTACCTCAGAAGCTGCGCTTTAAGTTACTAGCCACTTTTTCCAGGTAGCCGGTCCCACGTCGCTCGTCGCCTCCACGGATCTCAGCTTTGCTGTGGATGTGGATCAGGGTCGGAGAAGTCTGGAAGTCAAGGCTCTGGTCAGGCTCTGCAGTCGGTTCCTCGTAGAACGTGGGCAAAGCAAAGGGTAGTCTCTTGATGGTGCCTGTTTGCACAGGGTAGCCACTCCTTGGCTACAAGGGAGATTCTTCAGTCTTCTTCTTTCGTCGAAAGTCGAAGGTCCAGAGTTTCTGTTCAAGTTGCAGGTTCAGGATAATCTAATCTCTTGAGGCCCAACTCCCACTCTTATACTAATCTGGGGGGCTGGGATACCTGCTAGGTCACGCCTTATGGGTGGGACCTGGGAGGGGGTGGTTACACCCACTTCCCTTTGTCCAGTTTCGCGCCAGAGCTGGGGCTGGAGTGCCCCAGCGCCGGTTTGAACTGGACTATGCAAGGAACACCTTGTGTGCCCCAGGCATGTCTCATTCCTTTCAGCCCACCCTGCCCCAATACACTAAAGTCTGTCTGGGGAGGTGCTAGCACCTCCCCAAGCAGGAAACCTATTGTCCAAGCCTGCCTTGCCAGGATCACTCCCAGCAGCAGGGGGTCAGACTCGTGTCTGTGGCAGCAGCATCCATTTTGTGATGCTGAGGCTTTGGTTAGAGTTAAACAGCAAAGTAGGATTTTAACATGTCTCTCCCTCTAGAAGGGAGGAATAATATCCTCATCACCAGAAATGGTATGGGGGTATTATTCCAAAGTGTTGGACACCTTACACGTCATGTTTTGATAAAGCCAAACCATAGTTACCATAACCGTTTAAGATTATAAGGCACTTTAAGAGTATATGGTAGGCTATATCATAGAACAGCTATAAGGACATGGTTCCGAAAGCTGCAGACAGGCTCAGCTCATGCTAGAGCACCATCTCACATGTTACCAAGCACTCTGCCTCCAGGATTGTTAAGGCCTGCCATAGGAGTGACTGATAGGTACACATGTGTCTATATATAAGGGTAGATATAGGCATACTATATCTAAGCAAGGGGTGATTACACGACCTTGCCCCAGCTGAGTGATCAGCCAGTTGTGTCTGATTGGAAGGCCAGACCAGGGGTGGCATAATACATGCTGCAGCCCCTGGGAGGCCTAGGGTACACCTATGCCCTGGGTACCTAGGGTACACTGTACAGGGTCCAATAAGGTGATCCTTACCAATTGGTTATGTACCTAGGGTACATGGAGTCCATTTTAAAGAGAGAGCAGACAGCCTGAGACCCTGAATGGCAGGATCTCAGGCCAACTAAGTCGAAAAACCAGCTAGACACTAGGCAAAAAGTTGGGGGTAACCATAGTCAGATATCCACCTTCCTACACAACCCCCCCCCCAAACGAAAGGCGATAAGGCTGGCCTTGGCAAGGTAAGCCTCTATTGCCTAAGTGGCCATATAAGGAAGAACCAGCACTGGCATGGTTACCCCCTGTCTCATGGTCCACTAAGCAATCCCTCACCCTAAAGGTATCATAGGGTCTCCACCATAGGGAATCACTACCTTTGGTGTGTCTTTGCAAAGTAAAAGGCTGGTGTTGAGATGGAGTACTGAAGTGAGTGTCCTCAAAGTGAGGCCTCAGCTTCCTCCAATCATCCTCCACCATGGATGCCTTTCTTTCTTTCACTGAGTTGCACTGTGCTCTCAGGGTCAGCCTCTGGCTACCTAAAGCTGGAGGCTGGGTCCCTTTTGTGGGCTTACTGGAGGGACAGGTCAGGTTTGGGGCCCTAAGGTCCCAGGTTTGCCTGTGCCCAACAGAATCCCTCTGGGGGAGGTCCCTAACTACCTGTAAAGGGGATCCCTCAGGAATGTTTTTACCCATCACCTGGCTAGGGCTACTAGCCAGGCAATCCTCATTCTTTTGATGGGGGGGTTCTCTTGGACAGGGGCCCTCGTGGGGTCCACTGGCCTCCCTGACCTCTGCAGCCCTGGGCTGACTGAGGCAGGGTAGAGAGAGGCAGGCTACCTGCACCAGACTGGGTCCCACCTTGGACGGGGCCACTGACATCAGAGGCTCTGCCAGGCCAGGCCTGGCTACCTCTGGGGCAGTTCCTTCCCAAGGGGTGAGGTCAGATCCCTGAGGAGGCTGACCTTTTCCTAATGTCTGGGGAGAGGGAGACTTTTCTTCCTCCCCACTACTCTCTGTTTGTGTGGAGTGATCCATAGTTTCAGGCTTCACTACACCTATGTCAGTCTGAGTATGGGCTGAGACCATTACAGCCTTGCCAACCTTTTCAGGGAGGCACTCAGTTTGGGTGTGAGCTGTGACTGTCACAGCTCTGCCAGTCTCTACAGGGAAGTCTGTCTTTGCCTGGGCTGTGGCTACCACTGCCCTTCCAACCTTGTCAGGGAGGAAATCTACTTGGACAGGGGTTGTGGCTGGCACAACCCCACTACCCTTTTGTGAAAGGCCTACCATTTTAGAATGGGTGTCTTGTTCAACTTCAGCCCAAGCTGAGAGTTCTAAGTCATTCCCCAGTAAGCAGTCCACAGGCAAGGTTGGAGACACTGCCACCCTTTTAGGGCCAGAGACCCCTCCCCAGCTGACACATACCTCTGCCATGGGATGACTGTTCTGTTTGCCATCAATGTTAGTTACCTGGTATGAGAAACCAGGCAAAAGCTGCTCAGAGGGAACTAGCCTATGGGCCACCATAGTGATGCTAGCTCCAGTGTCTCTGTAGGCCTCAGCTTTTCTACCATTGATGTAGGGTTCCTGTCTGTACCTACCCAAAGTGTTGGGACAGGCAGTGAAGTTGGCAAACCCCATGCCACCATCACAGACAAGAGTAGCTGCTGTAGGGGAATTGGCTAAGCCAGGATCCCCCTGTGTTCCCCAAGACAACCCAACCAAATTTTTGGGGGCACTCCCACCACCTGGGGGATTACTGCTGACAGTAATAGGTGGTGTGACAGGAGTAGTTGGAGGAACAGTTTTGTTTTTAGCCCTTGTGCAACTGCTGTCAGTTTTCCAATGCCCAGGAGTTTTACACTCATGGCAGTAAGGCTTTTTAACTATGGTAGAGGAGGGAGCTTGGGACCCACCACCCTGTGTGGAGTTTTGGGGCCCTGAGGAAGATTTCTCTTTTGCTTTATCCCCACCCTTCTCTTGAGGCTTGGTGGTATCTTTCTTTTGGTCACCACCCTGATTTTTAGGCCTAATCCTGGTCCTGACCCATTTATCTGCCCTCTTTCCCAATTCTTGGGGAGAGGTCAAATCTGAGTCTACCAGGTGTTGATGGAGAAGCTGGTTCTGACAATTACTAAGGATCTGCTCCCTCATAATCAAGTTGTACAATCCTGTATAGTCCTGCACCTTGCTGCCATTTAACCAACCTTCCAAAGCCTTAGTGGCACAATCCACAAAATCAGACCAGTCATGTGTCTGTGTCTTCTGGGTGTCTCTGAACAACAACCTATATTGCTCAGTGGTTAAGCCAAACCCATCTATCAGAGCACTCTTCAGGACTTTGTAATTGTTTGCATCCTCATCACTGACTGTGAGGAGCTTGTCTCTACCTTTGTCAGAAAAGGAGAGCCACAAGATAGCTGCCCACTGACTCTGGGGTACCTGCTGTACTTTGCAGGCCCTCTCCAAAGCAGTCATCCACTTGTGGATGTCATCCCCATTCTGATATGGGGGGACTATCTTGCTTACGTTTCTATGGTCATAAGACCTATCCCTATCTCTAGGAATGTTGCTGCCACCAGTGGGTTCTGACCCACACAATTTTTGCTCTCTAGCCAGAGCAAGCTTCTCCTTGGCAAGGGCAAGTTCTTCCCTCTGAATCCTCAGATTAGCTTCCCTCATTCTGGCTTCATGCTCCTTTCTCTCAGGGGAAGTCATTCCCCTGTGAGAGGAAGTATTAGAGATGTTAGAGACATGGGAGTGGATGGATTCCCTTGAAGGGGATCTGTCCCTCCTGCTTCTCTGTGTAAGCCTACTTGGGGGTCTGTATGGGGGGACCCCATGCAAACTCCCATGTAAGCTTAGGTTAGCCTGGCTAAGTCTTCCTACTTGGCCCTGGCTGTCTACCTCTTCATCTGAAGTCCCATCTGACTCCTCTGTGGTGGGTAGACCCTCCTCTGTACCTAGGGTACCTGCCTGAGATGCCCTAAGAGTATCATACTCCTCTAGGAGTTGTCTTAACTGAAGGAGGGTAGGGTTTGCACCCTGTTTTATTCCTCTGGAGGTACACAAGTGTCTCATCTCCTGGAATGTTAAGGTATCATATCTAGAGGGGGTCTTTTGCAGACCTGATCCTCCTGAGAGAGCATCTACTTGATCTCCTCTCAGAGACATGATCTAGTGAGGGTGTGGTGTGTGCACCTACCTACACTAGTTGTTTCCACTAAACCTCTCTAGTAGTTGTAGTCAGGGTGTGTTACTCCCTTCAACCTACAACTACTAAGTCCAGTAGGACTTAAGTATTATAATCTATGTTATATGTACCTAGACAATATCTGTGTGATCTTTCAATTTAGTATCTCAAGATTACAATGGTATTACAACAGCAAGCTCAGATCCCAACCGCTGCTCACCAATGTGAGAAGTTGGCCTTGTATGATGTCACTAGTTCTAGTGTACACCTTATATCAGTCCAAATACCCTTATGGTGATTGGTTGTAAAGTCAACCTTATAGACCAGCTATCCTAGTGGTAGCATGGACAAGAGCAGTCTTAGGCTAAACTCTGAATGGCATGTGAAGCCAGCTGTGATACCATATATAATCCCTTGAATACCAAATGAAAGGACACCACAACAGATATATATATAAAATAAAGTGTATTTATTCTAGTCAAACCCTCAGCACTCTTTATGAGATTAGAGGTAAGTACAACACAGTCTTATTTAAGCATACATTAAGTCACACAGGTAAGTAATACAGTTAGGCCCTAGGGGCCACGCAAACCATATACTAAGTAAGTGGTATAAGAACCACTGTCACGGAAATAGAATAGGCCTAGGCCTAGGGAATCGCTGGGGCTACACTACACTAGCGTTAGTTAAGAAGTGGGAGGCCCACGGGATTCGTGTGCAGAGTGGAAACACTCACGCGTAATGCGTAAAAGTCAATAGCAATAGTACAGTTTAGAAAACGGTAGATTTAGGACACTTCCGGAGTAGCTAGGAAGTTGAGACTTGAAAACTAGACACTAGGATAGTCACTATCCTGATGAGCACCGGAGTACCCAAGTTACCTAGCCCACAGGCTGCGGGTGCATAGGGGTGAAGATGCGTCGTTTTCGTCGTCGACTCCTATGGATGCCTGAAGAAAGATGCTGACAGGCAGTCAGTGAAGAGTGTCCGGTGGATCCCAAGGCTGGGATCAAGAAGAGAAGAAACCTGCAAGCAGAAGGGACAGAGTCAAGGTCACTAGCCAGTGACCACGTGGAACCAGGAAGGAACCAGGCGATGTCGTGAAGATTGCAGGTGAAGGTGAAGCTTGTCGCTGCAGCCAGGAGGACCAGGAAGCGTCGAGGACGACCAGGACCAGGAGGCGAGCTGTCCCACGAAGGCTCTTGCTGTCGGCGGCGTCGAAGTTGGACTAGGACTCACCAAGCCTTGGCAAGCGGAACCCACGAAGAACGAAGGACTTGCTTCTGGTGCAGACCAGGAAGGTCTGGGGTGCTTCTTCTTTGCAGAGAAGCGGGAGCCAGTCTGGAGGAGCCAAACCAGCGCAGAAGATTTCAGGGTGCGTCGTCACAAAGGCCACTAGCCAGCGGGCAAGCAACCGGACAGACGCGGCAAGCAGGAAAATGCTGAAGGGCCCCACGCAGGACTCGTGGAGTGTGGGGGGCTGATCTTCGGTGCAGATGGTGCTTGGGGTTGGGGCTTCTCAATCCCCGGTGCACAACTTCGAGGGTACCTCAGAAGCTGCGCTTTAAGTTACTAGCCACTTTTTCCAGGTAGCCGGTCCCACGTCGCTCGTCGCCTCCACGGATCTCAGCTTTGCTGTGGATGTGGATCAGGGTCGGAGAAGTCTGGAAGTCAAGGCTCTGGTCAGGCTCTGCAGTCGGTTCCTCGTAGAACGTGGGCAAAGCAAAGGGTAGTCTCTTGATGGTGCCTGTTTGCACAGGGTAGCCACTCCTTGGCTACAAGGGAGATTCTTCAGTCTTCTTCTTTCGTCGAAAGTCGAAGGTCCAGAGTTTCTGTTCAAGTTGCAGGTTCAGGATAATCTAATCTCTTGAGGCCCAACTCCCACTCTTATACTAATCTGGGGGGCTGGGATACCTGCTAGGTCACGCCTTATGGGTGGGACCTGGGAGGGGGTGGTTACACCCACTTCCCTTTGTCCAGTTTCGCGCCAGAGCTGGGGCTGGAGTGCCCCAGCGCCGGTTTGAACTGGACTATGCAAGGAACACCTTGTGTGCCCCAGGCATGTCTCATTCCTTTCAGCCCACCCTGCCCCAATACACTAAAGTCTGTCTGGGGAGGTGCTAGCACCTCCCCAAGCAGGAAACCTATTGTCCAAGCCTGCCTTGCCAGGATCACTCCCAGCAGCAGGGGGTCAGACTCGTGTCTGTGGCAGCAGCATCCATTTTGTGATGCTGAGGCTTTGGTTAGAGTTAAACAGCAAAGTAGGATTTTAACATGTCTCTCCCTCTAGAAGGGAGGAATAATATCCTCATCACCAGAAATGGTATGGGGGTATTATTCCAAAGTGTTGGACACCTTACACGTCATGTTTTGATAAAGCCAAACCATAGTTACCATAACCGTTTAAGATTATAAGGCACTTTAAGAGTATATGGTAGGCTATATCATAGAACAGCTATAAGGACATGGTTCCGAAAGCTGCAGACAGGCTCAGCTCATGCTAGAGCACCATCTCACATGTTACCAAGCACTCTGCCTCCAGGATTGTTAAGGCCTGCCATAGGAGTGACTGATAGGTACACATGTGTCTATATATAAGGGTAGATATAGGCATACTATATCTAAGCAAGGGGTGATTACACGACCTTGCCCCAGCTGAGTGATCAGCCAGTTGTGTCTGATTGGAAGGCCAGACCAGGGGTGGCATAATACATGCTGCAGCCCCTGGGAGGCCTAGGGTACACCTATGCCCTGGGTACCTAGGGTACACTGTACAGGGTCCAATAAGGTGATCCTTACCAATTGGTTATGTACCTAGGGTACATGGAGTCCATTTTAAAGAGAGAGCAGACAGCCTGAGACCCTGAATGGCAGGATCTCAGGCCAACTAAGTCGAAAAACCAGCTAGACACTAGGCAAAAAGTTGGGGGTAACCATAGTCAGATATCCACCTTCCTACACAACCCCCCCCCCAAACGAAAGGCGATAAGGCTGGCCTTGGCAAGGTAAGCCTCTATTGCCTAAGTGGCCATATAAGGAAGAACCAGCACTGGCATGGTTACCCCCTGTCTCATGGTCCACTAAGCAATCCCTCACCCTAAAGGTATCATAGGGTCTCCACCATAGGGAATCACTACCTTTGGTGTGTCTTTGCAAAGTAAAAGGCTGGTGTTGAGATGGAGTACTGAAGTGAGTGTCCTCAAAGTGAGGCCTCAGCTTCCTCCAATCATCCTCCACCATGGATGCCTTTCTTTCTTTCACTGAGTTGCACTGTGCTCTCAGGGTCAGCCTCTGGCTACCTAAAGCTGGAGGCTGGGTCCCTTTTGTGGGCTTACTGGAGGGACAGGTCAGGTTTGGGGCCCTAAGGTCCCAGGTTTGCCTGTGCCCAACAGAATCCCTCTGGGGGAGGTCCCTAACTACCTGTAAAGGGGATCCCTCAGGAATGTTTTTACCCATCACCTGGCTAGGGCTACTAGCCAGGCAATCCTCATTCTTTTGATGGGGGGGTTCTCTTGGACAGGGGCCCTCGTGGGGTCCACTGGCCTCCCTGACCTCTGCAGCCCTGGGCTGACTGAGGCAGGGTAGAGAGAGGCAGGCTACCTGCACCAGACTGGGTCCCACCTTGGACGGGGCCACTGACATCAGAGGCTCTGCCAGGCCAGGCCTGGCTACCTCTGGGGCAGTTCCTTCCCAAGGGGTGAGGTCAGATCCCTGAGGAGGCTGACCTTTTCCTAATGTCTGGGGAGAGGGAGACTTTTCTTCCTCCCCACTACTCTCTGTTTGTGTGGAGTGATCCATAGTTTCAGGCTTCACTACACCTATGTCAGTCTGAGTATGGGCTGAGACCATTACAGCCTTGCCAACCTTTTCAGGGAGGCACTCAGTTTGGGTGTGAGCTGTGACTGTCACAGCTCTGCCAGTCTCTACAGGGAAGTCTGTCTTTGCCTGGGCTGTGGCTACCACTGCCCTTCCAACCTTGTCAGGGAGGAAATCTACTTGGACAGGGGTTGTGGCTGGCACAACCCCACTACCCTTTTGTGAAAGGCCTACCATTTTAGAATGGGTGTCTTGTTCAACTTCAGCCCAAGCTGAGAGTTCTAAGTCATTCCCCAGTAAGCAGTCCACAGGCAAGGTTGGAGACACTGCCACCCTTTTAGGGCCAGAGACCCCTCCCCAGCTGACACATACCTCTGCCATGGGATGACTGTTCTGTTTGCCATCAATGTTAGTTACCTGGTATGAGAAACCAGGCAAAAGCTGCTCAGAGGGAACTAGCCTATGGGCCACCATAGTGATGCTAGCTCCAGTGTCTCTGTAGGCCTCAGCTTTTCTACCATTGATGTAGGGTTCCTGTCTGTACCTACCCAAAGTGTTGGGACAGGCAGTGAAGTTGGCAAACCCCATGCCACCATCACAGACAAGAGTAGCTGCTGTAGGGGAATTGGCTAAGCCAGGATCCCCCTGTGTTCCCCAAGACAACCCAACCAAATTTTTGGGGGCACTCCCACCACCTGGGGGATTACTGCTGACAGTAATAGGTGGTGTGACAGGAGTAGTTGGAGGAACAGTTTTGTTTTTAGCCCTTGTGCAACTGCTGTCAGTTTTCCAATGCCCAGGAGTTTTACACTCATGGCAGTAAGGCTTTTTAACTATGGTAGAGGAGGGAGCTTGGGACCCACCACCCTGTGTGGAGTTTTGGGGCCCTGAGGAAGATTTCTCTTTTGCTTTATCCCCACCCTTCTCTTGAGGCTTGGTGGTATCTTTCTTTTGGTCACCACCCTGATTTTTAGGCCTAATCCTGGTCCTGACCCATTTATCTGCCCTCTTTCCCAATTCTTGGGGAGAGGTCAAATCTGAGTCTACCAGGTGTTGATGGAGAAGCTGGTTCTGACAATTACTAAGGATCTGCTCCCTCATAATCAAGTTGTACAATCCTGTATAGTCCTGCACCTTGCTGCCATTTAACCAACCTTCCAAAGCCTTAGTGGCACAATCCACAAAATCAGACCAGTCATGTGTCTGTGTCTTCTGGGTGTCTCTGAACAACAACCTATATTGCTCAGTGGTTAAGCCAAACCCATCTATCAGAGCACTCTTCAGGACTTTGTAATTGTTTGCATCCTCATCACTGACTGTGAGGAGCTTGTCTCTACCTTTGTCAGAAAAGGAGAGCCACAAGATAGCTGCCCACTGACTCTGGGGTACCTGCTGTACTTTGCAGGCCCTCTCCAAAGCAGTCATCCACTTGTGGATGTCATCCCCATTCTGATATGGGGGGACTATCTTGCTTACGTTTCTATGGTCATAAGACCTATCCCTATCTCTAGGAATGTTGCTGCCACCAGTGGGTTCTGACCCACACAATTTTTGCTCTCTAGCCAGAGCAAGCTTCTCCTTGGCAAGGGCAAGTTCTTCCCTCTGAATCCTCAGATTAGCTTCCCTCATTCTGGCTTCATGCTCCTTTCTCTCAGGGGAAGTCATTCCCCTGTGAGAGGAAGTATTAGAGATGTTAGAGACATGGGAGTGGATGGATTCCCTTGAAGGGGATCTGTCCCTCCTGCTTCTCTGTGTAAGCCTACTTGGGGGTCTGTATGGGGGGACCCCATGCAAACTCCCATGTAAGCTTAGGTTAGCCTGGCTAAGTCTTCCTACTTGGCCCTGGCTGTCTACCTCTTCATCTGAAGTCCCATCTGACTCCTCTGTGGTGGGTAGACCCTCCTCTGTACCTAGGGTACCTGCCTGAGATGCCCTAAGAGTATCATACTCCTCTAGGAGTTGTCTTAACTGAAGGAGGGTAGGGTTTGCACCCTGTTTTATTCCTCTGGAGGTACACAAGTGTCTCATCTCCTGGAATGTTAAGGTATCATATCTAGAGGGGGTCTTTTGCAGACCTGATCCTCCTGAGAGAGCATCTACTTGATCTCCTCTCAGAGACATGATCTAGTGAGGGTGTGGTGTGTGCACCTACCTACACTAGTTGTTTCCACTAAACCTCTCTAGTAGTTGTAGTCAGGGTGTGTTACTCCCTTCAACCTACAACTACTAAGTCCAGTAGGACTTAAGTATTATAATCTATGTTATATGTACCTAGACAATATCTGTGTGATCTTTCAATTTAGTATCTCAAGATTACAATGGTATTACAACAGCAAGCTCAGATCCCAACCGCTGCTCACCAATGTGAGAAGTTGGCCTTGTATGATGTCACTAGTTCTAGTGTACACCTTATATCAGTCCAAATACCCTTATGGTGATTGGTTGTAAAGTCAACCTTATAGACCAGCTATCCTAGTGGTAGCATGGACAAGAGCAGTCTTAGGCTAAACTCTGAATGGCATGTGAAGCCAGCTGTGATACCATATATAATCCCTTGAATACCAAATGAAAGGACACCACAACAGATATATATATAAAATAAAGTGTATTTATTCTAGTCAAACCCTCAGCACTCTTTATGAGATTAGAGGTAAGTACAACACAGTCTTATTTAAGCATACATTAAGTCACACAGGTAAGTAATACAGTTAGGCCCTAGGGGCCACGCAAACCATATACTAAGTAAGTGGTATAAGAACCACTGTCACGGAAATAGAATAGGCCTAGGCCTAGGGAATCGCTGGGGCTACACTACACTAGCGTTAGTTAAGAAGTGGGAGGCCCACGGGATTCGTGTGCAGAGTGGAAACACTCACGCGTAATGCGTAAAAGTCAATAGCAATAGTACAGTTTAGAAAACGGTAGATTTAGGACACTTCCGGAGTAGCTAGGAAGTTGAGACTTGAAAACTAGACACTAGGATAGTCACTATCCTGATGAGCACCGGAGTACCCAAGTTACCTAGCCCACAGGCTGCGGGTGCATAGGGGTGAACATGCGTCGTTTTCGTCGTCGACTCCTATGGATGCCTGAAGAAAGATGCTGACAGGCAGTCAGTGAAGAGTGTCCGGTGGATCCCAAGGCTGGGATCAAGAAGAGAAGAAACCTGCAAGCAGAAGGGACAGAGTCAAGGTCACTAGCCAGTGACCACGTGGAACCAGGAAGGAACCAGGCGATGTCGTGAAGATTGCAGGTGAAGGTGAAGCTTGTCGCTGCAGCCAGGAGGACCAGGAAGCGTCGAGGACGACCAGGACCAGGAGGCGAGCTGTCCCACGAAGGCTCTTGCTGTCGGCGGCGTCGAAGTTGGACTAGGACTCACCAAGCCTTGGCAAGCGGAACCCACGAAGAACGAAGGACTTGCTTCTGGTGCAGACCAGGAAGGTCTGGGGTGCTTCTTCTTTGCAGAGAAGCGGGAGCCAGTCTGGAGGAGCCAAACCAGCGCAGAAGATTTCAGGGTGCGTCGTCACAAAGGCCACTAGCCAGCGGGCAAGCAACCGGACAGACGCGGCAAGCAGGAAAATGCTGAAGGGCCCCACGCAGGACTCGTGGAGTGTGGGGGGCTGATCTTCGGTGCAGATGGTGCTTGGGGTTGGGGCTTCTCAATCCCCGGTGCACAACTTCGAGGGTACCTCAGAAGCTGCGCTTTAAGTTACTAGCCACTTTTTCCAGGTAGCCGGTCCCACGTCGCTCGTCGCCTCCACGGATCTCAGCTTTGCTGTGGATGTGGATCAGGGTCGGAGAAGTCTGGAAGTCAAGGCTCTGGTCAGGCTCTGCAGTCGGTTCCTCGTAGAACGTGGGCAAAGCAAAGGGTAGTCTCTTGATGGTGCCTGTTTGCACAGGGTAGCCACTCCTTGGCTACAAGGGAGATTCTTCAGTCTTCTTCTTTCGTCGAAAGTCGAAGGTCCAGAGTTTCTGTTCAAGTTGCAGGTTCAGGATAATCTAATCTCTTGAGGCCCAACTCCCACTCTTATACTAATCTGGGGGGCTGGGATACCTGCTAGGTCACGCCTTATGGGTGGGACCTGGGAGGGGGTGGTTACACCCACTTCCCTTTGTCCAGTTTCGCGCCAGAGCTGGGGCTGGAGTGCCCCAGCGCCGGTTTGAACTGGACTATGCAAGGAACACCTTGTGTGCCCCAGGCATGTCTCATTCCTTTCAGCCCACCCTGCCCCAATACACTAAAGTCTGTCTGGGGAGGTGCTAGCACCTCCCCAAGCAGGAAACCTATTGTCCAAGCCTGCCTTGCCAGGATCACTCCCAGCAGCAGGGGGTCAGACTCGTGTCTGTGGCAGCAGCATCCATTTTGTGATGCTGAGGCTTTGGTTAGAGTTAAACAGCAAAGTAGGATTTTAACATGTCTCTCCCTCTAGAAGGGAGGAATAATATCCTCATCACCAGAAATGGTATGGGGGTATTATTCCAAAGTGTTGGACACCTTACACGTCATGTTTTGATAAAGCCAAACCATAGTTACCATAACCGTTTAAGATTATAAGGCACTTTAAGAGTATATGGTAGGCTATATCATAGAACTGCTATAAGGACATGGTTCCGAAAGCTGCAGACAGGCTCAGCTCATGCTAGAGCACCATCTCACATGTTACCAAGCACTCTGCCTCCAGGATTGTTAAGGCCTGCCATAGGAGTGACTGATAGGTACACATGTGTCTATATATAAGGGTAGATATAGGCATACTATATCTAAGCAAGGGGTGATTACACGACCTTGCCCCAGCTGAGTGATCAGCCAGTTGTGTCTGATTGGAAGGCCAGACCAGGGGTGGCATAATACATGCTGCAGCCCCTGGGAGGCCTAGGGTACACCTATGCCCTGGGTACCTAGGGTACACTGTACAGGGTCCAATAAGGTGATCCTTACCAATTGGTTATGTACCTAGGGTACATGGAGTCCATTTTAAAGAGAGAGCAGACAGCCTGAGACCCTGAATGGCAGGATCTCAGGCCAACTAAGTCGAAAAACCAGCTAGACACTAGGCAAAAAGTTGGGGGTAACCATAGTCAGATATCCACCTTCCTACACAACCCCCCCCCCCAAACGAAAGGCGATAAGGCTGGCCTTGGCAAGGTAAGCCTCTATTGCCTAAGTGGCCATATAAGGAAGAACCAGCACTGGCATGGTTACCCCCTGTCTCATGGTCCACTAAGCAATCCCTCACCCTAAAGGTATCATAGGGTCTCCACCATAGGGAATCACTACCTTTGGTGTGTCTTTGCAAAGTAAAAGGCTGGTGTTGAGATGGAGTACTGAAGTGAGTGTCCTCAAAGTGAGGCCTCAGCTTCCTCCAATCATCCTCCACCATGGATGCCTTTCTTTCTTTCACTGAGTTGCACTGTGCTCTCAGGGTCAGCCTCTGGCTACCTAAAGCTGGAGGCTGGGTCCCTTTTGTGGGCTTACTGGAGGGACAGGTCAGGTTTGGGGCCCTAAGGTCCCAGGTTTGCCTGTGCCCAACAGAATCCCTCTGGGGGAGGTCCCTAACTACCTGTAAAGGGGATCCCTCAGGAATGTTTTTACCCATCACCTGGCTAGGGCTACTAGCCAGGCAATCCTCATTCTTTTGATGGGGGGGTTCTCTTGGACAGGGGCCCTCGTGGGGTCCACTGGCCTCCCTGACCTCTGCAGCCCTGGGCTGACTGAGGCAGGGTAGAGAGAGGCAGGCTACCTGCACCAGACTGGGTCCCACCTTGGACGGGGCCACTGACATCAGAGGCTCTGCCAGGCCAGGCCTGGCTACCTCTGGGGCAGTTCCTTCCCAAGGGGTGAGGTCAGATCCCTGAGGAGGCTGACCTTTTCCTAATGTCTGGGGAGAGGGAGACTTTTCTTCCTCCCCACTACTCTCTGTTTGTGTGGAGTGATCCATAGTTTCAGGCTTCACTACACCTATGTCAGTCTGAGTATGGGCTGAGACCATTACAGCCTTGCCAACCTTTTCAGGGAGGCACTCAGTTTGGGTGTGAGCTGTGACTGTCACAGCTCTGCCAGTCTCTACAGGGAAGTCTGTCTTTGCCTGGGCTGTGGCTACCACTGCCCTTCCAACCTTGTCAGGGAGGAAATCTACTTGGACAGGGGTTGTGGCTGGCACAACCCCACTACCCTTTTGTGAAAGGCCTACCATTTTAGAATGGGTGTCTTGTTCAACTTCAGCCCAAGCTGAGAGTTCTAAGTCATTCCCCAGTAAGCAGTCCACAGGCAAGGTTGGAGACACTGCCACCCTTTTAGGGCCAGAGACCCCTCCCCAGCTGACACATACCTCTGCCATGGGATGACTGTTCTGTTTGCCATCAATGTTAGTTCTCTTCCAGGGGATCCTCATCAATAGTCATAAGCACTGAATATTCCCGCCCATGTGCGGGGACCCCGGAAATAATAAAATTATATATGTAAAAAACATACATATATACAGCTCTGTATATGTATAAACATATATCATTTTTTCCAAGCAAATGCAGCTCCCATAAAAGGCTAGGCAATGTAAATATACACATCCAATAACACACATATATCTATATATATGTATAAAGGTATAACAATACACCCAAATCTCTTTTTTTTTTTTTTTTTTTTTAATGAGGTAAACACTCATGAGAAAGCAAAAAATAAAGAGAACAAACTGTGGAAAAACACAGATGTATAACACATTGCCAGCCTGCAGGCTGCATTGCAATACAATACCATAGAGACTAAAAAGCCCTGTACAGGTAAAAACTGGCACCGTGCCTTTAAGGCAGCCCTGACTTCCATATCCCATCATGCCTCAGGGGTGACAGTTAGGTCAGTTGTTCTTTCCGGCTCCTTCAGTCAGGACCCTGGAATTCAGCTCTCTTCTTTTTTGACTCTTTAGTCAAAAATTATAACAACTTTAAGATTTTTTTTGGACTTCTTCTTACAATTTCTGTGAGGAAGTCAGTATCCTGTGTTTTTCTGACTGATTTTTCAACCATTTTGTCAGAAAAATGCCTTCTTTATTTGTTCCATGCCCATCTTGTGGAAAAAAGAAGGCTGCGTCAGACACACATGAGGTGTGTATCATCTGTCTGCCGGACTCTCACTCTCCAGCAACATGTAGTCATTGTGAAGACCTTTCCAAAAGGACTTTAAAGGAGAGGGAGAGGATTAGGCTGTATGGCCTAGCAGAACGGTCGACGTCGAAGCAGTTGGTCCCTGTTTGCTCTCCATCGACGTCGGGCTCGGCGTCGAAGACTCCAGCGGCGGGATCGTCGCTGAGAGGTGAGGAGTCAAGGGGAAGTCATGCTGCAAAGAGAAAATCGACGTCGACTTTATATTCAGCGTCGAAGAGGATGCGTTCGACGTCGACGGCGTCTAAAAGCTCGGCGTCGAGGACTCGGCGCCATAGTTCAACGTCGAAGAAGCATCTGTCGACGTCGAGAGAAGATCGATCGACGTCTGCACAGAGATATCGTTCGTCGTCGAAAGAAAGACATCGTTCGACGTCGAGGTCGGCGAGACATCGTTCGACGTCGCGAGAAGAACGTAGACGATCTCCACAGTCGACGTCGAGACCAAGATCGCCGTCAAGATCAAGATCGCCGTCGAGGAAACATCGTTCGACGGCGAGGAGGCTTTCGACGTCGTCGGAGCTTTCGACGTCGAGACAGAAGTCTCCGTCAGGAGTGACGTCGAGGCAGACGCCTCCGTCAGGGCCGACGTCGAGGCAGGAGCCTCCGTCGGAGTCGACGTCGAGGCAGGAGCCTCCGTCGGAGTCGACGTCGAGGCAGAGGCCTCCGTCGGAGTCGACGTCGAGGCAGAGGCCTCCGTCGGAGTCGACGTTGAGGCAGGTGCCTCCGTCCTCACAGGTCTCCAAAGCTTTGGTGAGGTACATGATGCCTCCGTCGAAGGTAATCTCGACGTCGAGACAGGAAGCTCGGAGCCTCGAAGATTCGAGTCAAAGATCTCCGGTGATAGGCTTATCACCGTCGAGGCAGCCCTCTGTTGAGGGTACGCAGGAGGTTTCACATATTCGCCTCACAATTCGACCAGTCTCAAGGCGAAAATCTCCTCATAGACTGATATATACAGCTCCGGAGTCACCGCGTATCATTTCTATCTCGCCTTCAGGATCAGAGGGCTCAGGTTCAAGGTCAGCATCACCAGAGCTTGTACATCAATCTCCAGTTCCTGCAAGAGAAAGTTCGCAGGAGGAGGACAATGCTGTGCCTCAAAGTCCCGTAAGGGAGATGCCTCAGGACCCTGCTATGACAGACACAATAAAGGCATCGCTAACAAGAATAAGGGGCGTGGTATTCCCAGCGACACCGATCAGACCAAGATCTCGAGAAAGAGAATCCCGAAGTCACTCTCGAGCACCAAGAAGGCGATCCAGGTCTGCCTCCCTCAGAAGAGAGTCGACCAGATCAGAGAGAAGGCGCCGTAGGACCCCTTCTACCTCCCCTTCTTCCAGATCATCCAAAAGGGATTATTCACCGACACTCTCGGAGACGCCACCCTCTCGGGTATCTCCGGTAGATGACATTTCTACATTTCAAGAAGTGTTGTGTAGAGGAGCTACAAAATTAAGTATCCCTATGCCGGTTCAGGAGACCACCACATCCATAATTTTTGAAACTCTTCATGAGCGCACAGTGACACGCCCGTTGTTGCCATTAGTCCCCGGTTTGCTACAACCGGTAATGGATATCTTTCTCACGCCAGCAACCACCAAAACGGCGCCGGCGAGAATTCTAAAAAAGTACCGTCCAGCTCCGGAGGATCCGCTATTCCTTAAAACAGATCCTCCACCGGACTCTGTCATCACCGCCGCTGCCAGAAAGACGCATGCAGTAGCTGGCTCTTCAACGGTGCCACCAGATAAGGACAGTAAAACGCAAGACTCCTGGGGGAGGAAAGTTTGCGGCTCAGCATCCTCAAGCTTGAAGGTGGCAAGTGCCTCGGCTCTTCTGGGGCGCTATGATAGGTCACTATGGGACTCTCTTCAGAGGTTCGTTGAAAAAGTTCCATCAGAGGACAGACGGGACTTTGAAGAGATTTTGCATGAGGGGAGTCTAGTCTCTAACCAGATCATAAGTGCAGCGGCGGATGGGGCAACACTGGCAGCGCATGAATATGCACATGGAGTCACAGCCAGAAGATCATCCTGGCTTAGATTGACGGCCCTGAAACCGGAAGCGCAGGCAAGAATTTTAAATCTGCCTTTCTCCGGTAGTTCTCTTTTTGGGTCCCATGCAGACGAGGAAATGGCCCGTATGAAAGCAGAGCTGGAGACCATGAAAGCAGTCGGGCTTGAAAAGAGGAAAGAGTTTCGACGCCGCAAGGGAAATGACAGGCGCAATTACCAACAGAGGGTTCAAACCCCTCATTGGCAAAAGAACCAGGACCAGCAAGGTCAAAAGAAACAGCAATACCAGTCCCGCAAGCCATCCAGGGGACGAGGTAACAACAGGCAGTCTAATGCTGGAAACAAAGCACCGGGGAAGCAATGAGAAACCGCTTCCTCCGATGCTGTCCACCGCTCCGGTGGGAGGAAGTGTTGCGCATCATCTTCCAGAGTGGCAGACAATCACAAAGGACAAGTGGGTACTCAATATACTGCGTCATGGGTACTCGCTTCGTTTCAAAAGTCACCCCCCATCGATTCCTCCTGTCAAGTCATCCCAGCATCTAAAGCAGCTCAGAGAGGAGGTAGCGACGCTACTACTCAAATCTGCAATAGAGAAAGTGCCCATAAACCAGAGAGGAAAGGGAGTTTACTCCAGATATTTTCTCATCCAAAAGAGGAGTGTGAAGGCGGAGTTCAGACCCATTTTAGACCTACGGATACTGAACAAGCACATAAGAAAGGAAAAATTTCGCATGCTGGCGCTCCACCAAATATATCCTCTTCTCCGGATGGGCGATTGGATGTGTTCACTGGACCTTCAGGATGCATATTTCCATATTCCCATCCTAAGGAATCATCGAAAATTTCTCAGGTTTGTGGTAGGCAACGCTCACTATCAGTTCAAAGTCCTCCCATTTGGCCTGAAGTCAGCTCCTCGAGTATTCACAAAATGCGTGGCAGTAGTAGCGGCTGCTCTGAGGCGCGCAGGAGTCTTCGTCTATCCCTACCTAGACGACTGGCTAATAAAGGGCTCATCGCCACAGAATGTGCGGACACAGCTGTCGCTATGCCTGAACTTATGTCGCAGGTTGGGTCTCAGAGTGAATGTCAAAAAGTCCAATTTTTCACCAACGCAGAGAATACACTACCTGGGTGCAACTATAGACTCCGTAGTAGGAAAAGTGTTTCCTTCGGAGGAAAGACAGTCATCCATTATGCTAAAAGGCAGACAGATTATGACCAGCAATCTGTCGTCGGCAAGGCAAATCTCATCTCTGCTAGGGGCCATGGCATCCTGCATCTTCCTAGTGCCCAATGCCAGGCTAAGGATGCGTCCTCTCCAGCAAGATCTCGAGGACAAATGGGATCAAAGGAACTCTCTGTGGGAAGAAAAGGTTTGCCTCTCCTCTGCAGCCAAACAGTCAATCAAGTGGTGGCTGAAGCCAAGGAATCTGCAAGTGGGGATTCTTTTCCATCAAGAGCCCCCAACTCAGACCTTAATCACCGACGCATCCCTTCAGGGATGGGGTGCGCATTTTGGGACTCTGCAAACTCAAGGACGGTGGTCCAGCAGCGAACAGTTGTACCACATCAACATGCTGGAGCTCAGGGCGGTCCACCTAGCCCTCAAAGCGTTCCTACCTGCGATAACGACGAGTACCATTCTAGTACAGACGGACAATACCACCACAATGTACTACCTGAACAAGCAGGGGGGTACTCGATCCAGAACGCTCTCGCTGGAAGCTCAGTCCCTGTGGCACTGGATCCTAGCAAGGAACATCTCATTGAAAGCGGTGCACCTACCAGGAGAACTCAACGTGCAAGCAGACTTGCTCAGTCGGCATTTTCAAGAGCCAGAGGACTGGGTAATCAACGACGAAGTGTTAGAAGACATCTTCGGGGAATGGGGGCGCCCGCAAGTGGACCTCTTCGCGGACGAGCAAAACACAAAATGCCGAGGCTTCGCCTCAAGATACCATCGACCAGGATCCCTAGGGAATGCCCTTTTGATCAATTGGTCAATGACATTTGTGTACGCTTTTCCGCCTCTCCCACTAATTCCCAAGGTGGTGACCAAGCTACAGAATTCATCTGCCAAGATGATACTCATAGCACCGGACTGGCCGAGGCAGTGGTGGTACACGGATCTCCTACACATGTCGATCCGCCCCCACAAGCGGCTGCCGTGCAGGCCGGACTTGTTATCCAAGATGCAGGGGAAGATTTACCATCCCAGCCTTCCCTCGCTGAGCTTAACAGCATGGCTCCTGAAGTCCTCCAGTATGGCCATCTGAACCTCCCTCAAGAGTGTATGTCCATACTGAAGGAAGCCAGGAGGCCTTCGACAAGACACTCCTACTTCTGTAAGTGGAAAAGATTTTATATATGGTGTGCTCAGCATCATTATGATCCCACTAAATGCCAGGAGGATGTAATTTTGCCCTATCTTCTACATTTAGCAAGGGCAGGGTTGAAATTTTCTTCCATAAAGGTTCACCTAGCAGCCATAACAGCATACAGGCGTTCGCCTTCACAGCAGTCATTTTTTAAAGTGCAGGTAGTGAAGGATTTCTTGCAAGGACTCAAGAAAGTCTATCCCCCTGTTAGACCTCCCTCTCCTTCCTGGGAGCTAAACTTGGTTCTGTCGAAGCTCATGGGTTCACCTTTTGAGCCTATTCATAAGGCTACCCTACAGCACCTCACATGGAAGACAGCATTTTTAATAGCCATCACTTCAGCACGGAGGGTCAGTGAGATACAGGCCCTCTGTTCTAAAGAACCCTACACTGTTTTTCATCTAAATAGGGTGGTGATGAGAACTCACCCTTCGTTCCTACCCAAGGTGGTATCGGAGTTTCATGTAAACCAAGCCATCTCCTTACCAACCTTTTTTCCCAACCCCTCCTCTCCGGCAGAGAGGGCGTTGCATTCTCTGGATGTCAGAAGGGTCCTAAAATTCTACCTAGATAGGACTAAGAATATCAGGAAATCTGACCAATTGTTTGTGAACTATGGGATTGTCCGTATGGGCTTTGCTGCATCCAAACGTTCCATTGCTAGGTGGATTGTTTCTAGTATTACTTTGGCCTACCAACTGGCTCAGAAACCATTGGGGGCGCGCCCTAAAGCGCATTCGACAAGAGGAAAAGCGGCTACCGCGGCTTTTCTCAATAATGTCCCACTCTCCGAGATCTGCAAGGCAGCCACTTGGAGATCTGTCCACACTTTTACCAGGCATTATTGTCTGGATTCGGACACCAGGGCAGACACTCAAGTAGGACAAGCCTCCTTGAGGAATCTGTTCCAAACATAATCATTTTCATGATTCTTTTTCTCCATGGGTGTTACAACCTTAGTTTCATTTGCCTGCTGGTGGAAGGGGAGCTTGCTACTCTATTCAGTGCTTATGACTATTGATGAGGATCCCCTGGAAGAGAAGGGTAAGTTACTTACCTGTAATTCTAGTTCTCTTCCAGGGGTATCCTCATCAAAGTCATAAGCAACCCACCCACCTCCCCAGGCAAATGAGAAGAGGTGTATTATTCATTATGGAAAAGGTATATCTTTGTGTTTAGGACTACGGTCCCGCAAAGAACAACTGACCTAACTGTCACCCCTGAGGCATGATGGGATATGGAAGTCAGGGCTGCCTTAAAGGCACGGTGCCAGTTTTTACCTGTACAGGGCTTTTTAGTCTCTATGGTATTGTATTGCAATGCAGCCTGCAGGCTGGCAATGTGTTATACATCTGTGTTTTTCCACAGTTTGTTCTCTTTATTTTTTGCTTTCTCATGAGTGTTTACCTCATTAAAAAAAAAAAAAAAAAAGAGATTTGGGTGTATTGTTATACCTTTATACATATATATAGATATATGTGTGTTATTGGATGTGTATATTTACATTGCCTAGCCTTTTTATGGGAGCTGCATTTGCTTGGAAAAAATGATATATGTTTATACATATACAGAGCTGTATATATGTATGTTTTTTACATATATAATTTTATTATTTCCGGGGTCCCCGCACATGGGCGGGAATATTCAGTGCTTATGACTTTGATGAGGATACCCCTGGAAGAGAACTAGGATTACAGGTAAGTAACTTACCCTGCCCCACTCTACCAAAACCTTCTTCCCTACAAAAGTTATCATGTAATGTAATGTAAAGGGAATTGTTCGGTGCAACTGTTACTCAGAAAAGTGCCCTGGCGCTCTGCATAGATAATGGGTAGCTGGGAATCAAGGATGCAGAAACATCTAATTAAACAAAAGCTATGTTTTTAGCTTTTTTCTGAACAAAAGGGGCATGTTATGCATCTTAACTCCAGAGGGAGGCTATTCCATTAAGAAGGGCCCAAGAAAGATAAGGACCTTCTGGTTATATGGATCCTAGGAATTTTGGTCAAAAAGAGCTTAGCAGAGGGCAGACTTCTGGGAGGAGTATAGAAACAGATTCTCACTCTCAAATAACCTGGGCCAGCCCATGCAGTTCTCTATGGACTATCAGCAAGTTCTTAAGCCAGTGCAATTCTCTGAGAAATGTAGATATATGCATTCTCAGACGTAGACTGAGCACCGTTCAGGCGGCTGCATTCTGAACTAACTGTAACCTCCCGAACAAATAGTCAGGCAGGCCTAGATGTAGTGCATTCCATAGTCCAGTCTAGGTGTAATTAGAGTCTTGGCCACCAATTTTCCGTCCGCCAAGGACAGGAAGTGCAAGAATTTCCTCAGCACGCATAATATGCCTAAGCAGGTCCCAAATACTGCATTAACTTGTGAGAGAAAAGAAAGTTCCCCATCGAATTTGATGCCTAAATTTTTTACAGAGTTAGTGTGAATAAGTGGTGGGGGAGGATCTTTTGTCCAAAAAGTCTGCCAAGGCTCTTCTAATCTTAAACAGAAGAAGAGAAGCTCTGTATTCCCCACTTTACATTTCAGTTGGTGGAAGGAGAACCATTGAAAAACTTGGGTCAGACAGTTTCTGATTTTCTCCCTATTAAAATGCTTGATCTCTGCCCCATGAGAATAGCAGCTGGGTGTCATCAGAATAAGAGACTATGGGGGTCATTATGATAGCGGGCGGATCGCCACCGCCCGTATGGCGGTGGTGATCCGCCCGCCAAAATCTACCGCCCGCATGACTTTTCCCCCGCCACATTACGATGGTGGGGGGGACCCTGGCGGACGGGAAGACCGTCTGCCGGTTTTCCGCCGGTTTTCCGCTGGTAGGCAATCCGCCCGATTGCCTACCAGGTGGAAAAGCCCAGGAATATGGTGGTGGTGCCTTGCAGGCACCGCCATCCATATTATCTTCATGTCGGTGAACTGCCTTTCCATGGCAGAGACTCTGCCATGGAAAGGGAGGCGGTTTTGTCTTTGGGGGCCCGTTGCATGCTCCCAGGGTGTTCGGGGGGGTGGGGGGTGCACATGGGGGTAGCATTTGAATGCACAAGGTGGCAGGCACCGCGCGGTGCCTTTCACGTTGTGCATTCAAATGCACAACATGCATTTTACACATTGCAGCGGGTGCTGCTTGCCATTGGGATGTGCCCGTCAGTCTGGCGGGCGCATCCTAATGCCACTTGCGGGACCACCGCAACAATGGCGGGCGGTCCCGTTTTCCGATATGGTGGCGGGTGGACAAAGTCCGCCCGCAATCGTAATAGGCCCCATAGTTAGCATAGTTAGGGTCTCAGCTAAGCATGCTAGGGGGGCAAGGTATATGTTGAATGGAGTAGGGCTCAAAGCAAAGCCCAGAGGCACTCCTGCCTTGAGACCTTGTGGTTCGGCAGCGGAAGGAGGACACCACACCTCTTGGCCCCTATCTTGTCCCTGTTAATCTTTCTCCGTGCCTTGTCAATTGCGGTATGTTGCTCTGCCCCCCTCCACTGTCTCCGCGAAATAAATTCTGTCCACATGACAAAACATCCTGACTACTGCTGCCATATTTCCATTAAATCTGTCTTTGTTTGCTTCAGCAACGCTTACACTCTATTCAGTGCTTATGACTATTGATGAGGATCCCCTGGAAGAGAAGGGTAAGTTACTTACCTGTAATTCTAGTTCTCTTCCAGGGGAAGACCAATTGTTTGTGAACTATGGGATTGTCCGTATGGGCTTTGCTGCATCCAAACGTTCCATTGCTAGGTGGATTGTTTCTAGTATTACTTTGGCCTACCAACTGGCTCAGAAACCATTGGGGGCGCGCCCTAAAGCGCATTCGACAAGAGGAAAAGCGGCTACCGCGGCTTTTCTCAATAATGTCCCACTCTCCGAGATCTGCAAGGCAGCCACTTGGAGATCTGTCCACACTTTTACCAGGCATTATTGTCTGGATTCGGACACCAGGGCAGACACTCAAGTAGGACAAGCCTCCTTGAGGAATCTGTTCCAAACATAATCATTTTCATGCTACCACTGCCCTTCCAACCTTGTCAGGGAGGAAATCTACTTGGACAGGGGTTGTGGCTGGCACAACCCCACTACCCTTTTGTGAAAGGCCTACCATTTTAGAATGGGTGTCTTGTTCAACTTCAGCCCAAGCTGAGAGTTCTAAGTCATTCCCCAGTAAGCAGTCCACAGGCAAGGTTGGAGACACTGCCACCCTTTTAGGGCCAGAGACCCCTCCCCAGCTGACACATACCTCTGCCATGGGATGACTGTTCTGTTTGCCATCAATGTTAGTTACCTGGTATGAGAAACCAGGCAAAAGCTGCTCAGAGGGAACTAGCCTATGGGCCACCATAGTGATGCTAGCTCCAGTGTCTCTGTAGGCCTCAGCTTTTCTACCATTGATGTAGGGTTCCTGTCTGTACCTACCCAAAGTGTTGGGACAGGCAGTGAAGTTGGCAAACCCCATGCCACCATCACAGACAAGAGTAGCTGCTGTAGGGGAATTGGCTAAGCCAGGATCCCCCTGTGTTCCCCAAGACAACCCAACCAAATTTTTGGGGGCACTCCCACCACCTGGGGGATTACTGCTGACAGTAATAGGTGGTGTGACAGGAGTAGTTGGAGGAACAGTTTTGTTTTTAGCCCTTGTGCAACTGCTGTCAGTTTTCCAATGCCCAGGAGTTTTACACTCATGGCAGTAAGGCTTTTTAACTATGGTAGAGGAGGGAGCTTGGGACCCACCACCCTGTGTGGAGTTTTGGGGCCCTGAGGAAGATTTCTCTTTTGCTTTATCCCCACCCTTCTCTTGAGGCTTGGTGGTATCTTTCTTTTGGTCACCACCCTGATTTTTAGGCCTAATCCTGGTCC
Source organism: Triturus cristatus (assembly GCF_964204655.1). Lineage (NCBI taxonomy): Eukaryota > Metazoa > Chordata > Amphibia > Caudata > Salamandridae > Triturus > Triturus cristatus. The sequence continues at coordinate 730,998,977 of NC_140580.1, forward strand.
TGACCCATTTATCTGCCCTCTTTCCCAATTCTTGGGGAGAGGTCAAATCTGAGTCTACCAGGTATTGATGGAGAAGCTGGTTCTGACAATTACTAAGGATCTGCTCCCTCATAATCAAGTTGTACAATCCTGTATAGTCCTGCACCTTGCTGCCATTTAACCAACCTTCCAAAGCCTTAGTGGCACAATCCACAAAATCAGACCAGTCATGTGTCTGTGTCTTCTGGGTGTCTCTGAACAACAACCTATATTGCTCAGTGGTTAAGCCAAACCCATCTATCAGAGCACTCTTCAGGACTTTGTAATTGTTTGCATCCTCATCACTGACTGTGAGGAGCTTGTCTCTACCTTTGTCAGAAAAGGAGAGCCACAAGATAGCTGCCCACTGACTCTGGGGTACCTGCTGTACTTTGCAGGCCCTCTCCAAAGCAGTCATCCACTTGTGGATGTCATCCCCATTCTGATATGGGGGGACTATCTTGCTTACGTTTCTATGGTCATAAGACCTATCCCTATCTCTAGGAATGTTGCTGCCACCAGTGGGTTCTGACCCACACAATTTTTGCTCTCTGGCCAGAGCAAGCTTCTCCTTGGCAAGGGCAAGTTCTTCCCTCTGAATCCTCAGATTAGCTTCCCTCATTCTGGCTTCATGCTCCTTTCTCTCAGGGGAAGTCATTCCCCTGTGAGAGGAAGTATTAGAGATGTTAGAGACATGGGAGTGGATGGATTCCCTTGAAGGGGATCTGTCCCTCCTGCTTCTCTGTGTAAGCCTACTTAGGGGTCTGTATGGGGGGACCCCATGCAAACTCCCATGTAAGCTTAGGTTAGCCTGGCTAAGTCTTCCTACTTGGCCCTGGCTGTCTACCTCTTCATCTGAAGTCCCATCTGACTCCTCTGTGGTGGGTAGACCCTCCTCTGTACCTAGGGTACCTGCCTGAGATGCCCTAAGAGTATCATACTCCTCTAGGAGTTGTCTTAACTGAAGGAGGGTAGGGTTTGCACCCTGTTTTATTCCTCTGGAGGTACACAAGTGTCTCATCTCCTGGAATGTTAAGGTATCATATCTAGAGGGGGTCTTTTGCAGACCTGATCCTCCTGAGAGAGCATCTACTTGATCTCCTCTCAGAGACATGATCTAGTGAGGGTGTGGTGTGTGCACCTACCTACACTAGTTGTTTCCACTAAACCTCTCTAGTAGTTGTAGTCAGGGTGTGTTACTCCCTTCAACCTACAACTACTAAGTCCAGTAGGACTTAAGTATTATAATCTATGTTATATGTACCTAGACAATATCTGTGTGATCTTTCAATTTAGTATCTCAAGATTACAATGGTATTACAACAGCAAGCTCAGATCCCAACCGCTGCTCACCAATGTGAGAAGTTGGCCTTGTATGATGTCACTAGTTCTAGTGTACACCTTATATCAGTCCAAATACCCTTATGGTGATTGGTTGTAAAGTCAACCTTATAGACCAGCTATCCTAGTGGTAGCATGGACAAGAGCAGTCTTAGGCTAAACTCTGAATGGCATGTGAAGCCAGCTGTGATACCATATATAATCCCTTGAATACCAAATGAAAGGACACCACAACAGATATATATATAAAATAAAGTGTATTTATTCTAGTCAAACCCTCAGCACTCTTTATGAGATTAGAGGTAAGTACAACACAGTCTTATTTAAGCATACATTAAGTCACACAGGTAAGTAATACAGTTAGGCCCTAGGGGCCACGCAAACCATATACTAAGTAAGTGGTATAAGAACCACTGTCACGGAAATAGAATAGGCCTAGGCCTAGGGAATCGCTGGGGCTACACTACACTAGCGTTAGTTAAGAAGTGGGAGGCCCACGGGATTCGTGTGCAGAGTGGAAACACTCACGCGTAATGCGTAAAAGTCAATAGCAATAGTACAGTTTAGAAAACGGTAGATTTAGGACACTTCCGGAGTAGCTAGGAAGTTGAGACTTGAAAACTAGACACTAGGATAGTCACTATCCTGATGAGCACCGGAGTACCCAAGTTACCTAGCCCACAGGCTGCGGGTGCATAGGGGTGAACATGCGTCGTTTTCGTCGTCGACTCCTATGGATGCCTGAAGAAAGATGCTGACAGGCAGTCAGTGAAGAGTGTCCGGTGGATCCCAAGGCTGGGATCAAGAAGAGAAGAAACCTGCAAGCAGAAGGGACAGAGTCAAGGTCACTAGCCAGTGACCACGTGGAACCAGGAAGGAACCAGGCGATGTCGTGAAGATTGCAGGTGAAGGTGAAGCTTGTCGCTGCAGCCAGGAGGACCAGGAAGCGTCGAGGACGACCAGGACCAGGAGGCGAGCTGTCCCACGAAGGCTCTTGCTGTCGGCGGCGTCGAAGTTGGACTAGGACTCACCAAGCCTTGGCAAGCGGAACCCACGAAGAACGAAGGACTTGCTTCTGGTGCAGACCAGGAAGGTCTGGGGTGCTTCTTCTTTGCAGAGAAGCGGGAGCCAGTCTGGAGGAGCCAAACCAGCGCAGAAGATTTCAGGGTGCGTCGTCACAAAGGCCACTAGCCAGCGGGCAAGCAACCGGACAGACGCGGCAAGCAGGAAAATGCTGAAGGGCCCCACGCAGGACTCGTGGAGTGTGGGGGGCTGATCTTCGGTGCAGATGGTGCTTGGGGTTGGGGCTTCTCAATCCCCGGTGCACAACTTCGAGGGTACCTCAGAAGCTGCGCTTTAAGTTACTAGCCACTTTTTCCAGGTAGCCGGTCGCTCGTCGCCTCCACGGATCTCAGCTTTGCTGTGGATGTGGATCAGGGTCGGAGAAGTCTGGAAGTCAAGGCTCTGGTCAGGCTCTGCTGTCGGTTCCTCGTAGAACGTGGGCAAAGCAAAGGGTAGTCTCTTGATGGTGCCTGTTTGCACAGGGTAGCCACTCCTTGGCTACAAGGGAGATTCTTCAGTCTTCTTCTTTCGTCGAATGTCGAAGGTCCAGAGTTTCTGTTCAAGTTGCAGGTTCAGGATAATCTAATCTCTTGAGGCCCAACTCCCACTCTTATACTAATCTGGGGGGCTGGGATACCTGCTAGGTCACGCCTTATGGGTGGGACCTGGGAGGGGGTGGTTACACCCACTTCCCTTTGTCCAGTTTCGCGCCAGAGCTGGGGCTGGAGTGCCCCAGCGCCGGTTTGAACTGGACTATGCAAGGAACACCTTGTGTGCCCCAGGCATGTCTCATTCCTTTCAGCCCACCCTGCCCCAATACACTAAAGTCTGTCTGGGGAGGTGCTAGCACCTCCCCAAGCAGGAAACCTATTGTCCAAGCCTCCCTTGCCAGGATCACTCCCAGCAGCAGGGGGTCAGACTCGTGTCTGTGGCAGCAGCATCCATTTTGTGATGCTGAGGCTTTGGTTAGAGTTAAACAGCAAAGTAGGATTTTAACATGTCTCTCCCTCTAGAAGGGAGGAATAATATCCTCATCACCAGAAATGGTATGGGGGTATTATTCCAAAGTGTTGGACACCTTACACGACATGTTTTGATAAAGCCAAACCATAGTTACCATAACCGTTTAAGATTATAAGGCACTTTAAGAGTATATGGTAGGCTATATCATAGAACAGCTATAAGGACATGGTTCCGAAAGCTGCAGACAGGCTCAGCTCATGCTAGAGCACCATCTCACATGTTACCAAGCACTCTGCCTCCAGGATTGTTAAGGCCTGCCATAGGAGTGACTGATAGGTACACATGTGTCTATATATAAGGGTAGATATAGGCATACTATATCTAAGCAAGGGGTGATTACACGACCTTGCCCCAGCTGAGTGATCAGCCAGTTGTGTCTGATTGGAAGGCCAGACCAGGGGTGGCATAATACATGCTGCAGCCCCTGGGAGGCCTAGGGTACACCTATGCCCTGGGTACCTAGGGTACACTGTACAGGGTCCAATAAGGTGATCCTTACCAATTGGTTATGTACCTAGGGTACATGGAGTCCATTTTAAAGAGAGAGCAGACAGCCTGAGACCCTGAATGGCAGGATCTCAGGCCAACTAAGTCAAAAAACCAGCTAGACACTAGGCAAAAAGTTGGGGGTAACCATAGTCAGATATCCACCTTCCTACAGTTGAGACTTTGAGAGTGTTCCTGTGGACGATGGCGATTCCTACTCCATTGGTGCGGTCCTTGCGGTTGATCTTATAGCCTTCCAGGATGGCTATGGCGATGTCGGGTGCCGAGGAGGCGTTCAGCCAGGTCTCCATCAGGAAGGCGATGTCTGGGGTGTTGGAGTCCAATAGGCGTGTTTGCGTGCGGAGCAGGTGTTGAAGAGGATGCATCTGACGTAGTTGGGTTCTTTGGTAGGTGGTTTGGCGGGCCGGATGCTGGTGAAGCTGCAGTTCCGGCAGGAGAAGGTTCCATGGGTGCGTTTCAGGGCGGCTAGGCAGCAGGTGCGTGGTCGTCCGGTGTTGAGTGCATTGAGGGTGCTGGAGTCGTAGCGGATGCAGAGGTCGTGGTGCTTGCGGGGGCCAGGGGTCCTGGCGCTGGGCGCGGTCCAGGTGCGGACGGGTGCAGACGGACTTGCCTTAGGCGCGCGGCCGCACAGCAACCGCCATATAAGGGGAGGTGGGAGGGAGGAGCAGCTGGGAGCGGGGAGGCGAATGGACGATGAGGGGGGCAGGGCCGCAGGGGACGCAGCGGTGGGAAATGGGAATGGAAAAGAAAAAAACGGTGAGGGGAAACAGAAGGCAAAGAGGGGTACAACAAAGTACAGGGGGGAAAAAAGCAATAAGAACCAGTCAACCACAGAAAACAAGCAAGCACAGCACAATTACAATGACAACCACAGTGCAAGTACAATAATGCAAAAGCGAGCAGCACCTACGGCGGGCCTGAACACGGCAGCAGCTGGGCTGAGTACACGGGCACAGTCAGGTGGAGCTGCGCGGCGTGGGGAGCGACCTGCCTGGAAGCAGGGTCAAGGGTCAAAGCAGAAGCTCCCATTGAAAGTCTACTGGTGAACACTTGGGAGAGGGGCTTCTCTATTGTTTATGTAGACAGGCTGCACTCTGGAAGGAGAGGGGAAACCAGTTGTCAAACCGGTTTTTGAGGGGTGTGTAGCCCCCATTGGTATCTGCACCACGGGGTTGGAGAAGGGGCTCTACACGCGAGACAGAGGTTCTGCAATCTTGAAAATGGCCAGTGTAGGAAAGTGCCTCTTTTTGACATAGTCACCCCCTACTTTTTACTCAATGGTACTGATGCTTTTGATTGGAAGTGCCCTGGGTCCTTGTTAGCTAGACCCCAGTGCTCTTTCCCTAAAACAAGACAAATGTTAACTGTAACCCAATTGAAAAGGACTTTAGCACCCTTGTAAGTCCCTGGTAAAGGGTATCCCTTGTACCCAGGGCATGGATACAAAAGAGGGTCCCTAAGGGCAGCAGCATGCATTATGTCACCCTAAGGAACCCACACACAAACTGCCATTGCAGAATGCATGAAATGGTGCAAACCATTCTGAAAAAACAAAATTTCCCACTGCCTGTGGGCAAAGCCAAAGTACACTGCATATCCTATATTTAAGTCACCCCTACAGAAGGTCTTCAGAGCCCTAAGGCAGGTTGCATTATAATACATGTGAGCAGTAGCGGCTGGTGACATTTGAAAGTGGTGAGGTGTAAAATTAGTGGTGGCGCACACCGTGGCGAGCGTAGCGAGTGAGCCCGAACGCCCTAAGGAGGGTTCGTGGGGGTTCTCCCCCCAAGAACATTTTGAAAAATGAGTAGGCAAATGGTGCATTTTCAAGACTTTCGGAAGCCACTGTGCTAAACAGAAACAGGCCACTGCCTCCCCTCAAACTATCATCAGTTCCAAGGCCTGATGTTGCCTGTGTTACATGTATAGGACTTAACATTATTGAAATTGACTGTTCAGTGCCTTGTTTTTCCCACCAAGCACCACAGTGGTCCACCACTTTTGATTTCTGAAATTAAGTTTGGGTTCAGTTGCTGTTCTGTGGAAAAGTTCTCTTTTGTGAAAGTGTGCTGATGTGCTGAATTCCATTTTATTTTAAAATGAATCTAAGCAGAATAAGAGTAAACTGCACCTGTGTGCCATAAAGGGCCAGCATCATTGCTCCCAGCCACTGCTCCTTTTTTGCAACAAATGAAAACCAACTTTGCCAGATATTGCATGGCCAGACCTTCACAGGCCTGTGTACAGCCAACTTGGTGCCACTGCATGGCCAGACCTGCACACGTCGGTCTCTCTCTCTCTCTCTCTCTCTCTCTCTCTCTCTCTCTCTCTCTCTCTCTCTCTGCCTCTCTCTCTCTCTCTCTCTCTCTCTCTCCCTCTCTTTCTCTCTCTCCCTCCCTCCCTCCCTAGGAAAGACCTGATAGTAGATTCACTCCAGTATTATGAAAAACAATTTGCAAAACATTTCTTTTGGGGGAACTATTGACCCAGACTAACATATCCCAGAGTACATGAGACGTTGTCCATCAACTCTCAGCCATAGCAAGTGAAAAAAGATGTTTTGTGCTACGTAAATCTGAAAGAAACACGTTAGTTAGATTCCTCACCTTAGAATATCCCCAGGCGTCAGACTGGATCCGGAAGATTTTTCGTCAGCAATACCCCTTGCGCGTCGCTAGGCGTCGTCTGCGGCTCCGCGTCCGTCGTCGGCGTCGTGCGCCGGGATGACGTCGTCGGAGTACTTAGACGCCGCCCTCGCGCGCTGACGTCAGTTCTTCTTTTTTCCGCGCCAGTAAGCGCAGATCCGGGAGAGCTACCCCTTTTAGTCTTTTTTGACTAAATCTTTTTGATCATTTTTGATCCCTGTCTGTCGACATCTGGTGCCGGTAGGATGCCTGGGTTCAAGGCTTGTGAAGACTGTCATCGACTGATGTCGGTGACCGATCACCACCGCCGGTGCCTCTATTGCTTAGGCCTCGACCACGACGCGGAGTCGTGCGACGACTGTCAGGCCCTGACTTCGAAGGCTAGGCGGGAGCGGTCCCGCAAGCTTCTCGAGCTTCGCCACTCGGCTCCGCGTCGTGCGCGATCCCGGTCCAGGAGGAGGTCCAAGGATCGCTCGCGGAGCCCTAGCCGACGCCACCATCGCTCGTCTGGCTCCAAGTCGTCGGGTAAGTCCAAACACTCAAAGAAGTCCAAGAGGCGACATCGCTCTTCGGACTCCCCTCGCCGGTCGCGCGACTCGGCCGAGGGTCCAAGTGGTTCCACCCCCGCGGCTCCGGCGGAGCCGCAGGTGCCGCGTCCGCCCCCATACCTTCCGGTCCCTGGGGCTGACGCGGCGCCGGCGGAGATCAGTGCCTTCCTCTCGGCCATGAGGAGCCTGGCCCCGCCGTCGACGCCCGCTGGCGCGCCTTCGGGCCCCGCGGGCTCGACTGGGCGACCTCGCGTGCCGGCGGCTCCGGCCCCGGCGCCGTCGACGACTCCGGTCTCGACGCCGCAGGTCCCCGCGGGGCCCATGCCTGGGCCCCAGTCGACGCCGGTTGACCTTGTCACTCCTCCACCGGCGCCGACGCCTGAACCACCGACGCCGTCACCGGCGCCGCCGACGCCGACGCCTGTGACGCCGACGCCCCAGTTTAGCCCTCATCCGGACCCGACGCCGGCACGGCGTCCGCCGACGCCGCATCCGACGCCGCTAGAGACCTACCATCTCTACAGTCCGGTTCCGATCATTCCTCCTGTTTATCAGGAATCGGAAGAAGGGGGCGACTGGGAGGGGTTCGAGGACCCTCTGGCTGTTCAGTCACAGCTTTCTCAGGACTGGGCAGATGAGCTGGGGGAGGCCAGCGGGCTGGACACCTCGCCAGACGCTGGATTCACTTCTCCTCCGACCGTGGCTTCGGAGGAGGGTGCAGCATTTTCTGTGGTGCTGCGCAAGGCGGCTGAGGCCCTTGGGCTCGAGTTGCCTGCCGTGGCTGTGAGGACCAACATCCTCACTGAGGTGCTTCAAACCTCAGCAAGCTCCACTGAGCCTCTGCTGCCGTTTAACGAGGCCCTCACTGACGTTCTGCAGGGCACCTGGTCCAAGCCCTCCACAGTTCCTCCTGTGGATAGGAACGTTGCCAGGCGCCACCGCCCTGCTCCGGGCGACCCCAGCTTCCTGTCCCAACACCCCACCCCCGAGAGTCTGGTTATCCAGGCCTCTACTTCCCAATCCTCCTTCCCGACCGCTCCGCCGGACCGGGATTCCAAGAGACTCGAGCAGTTTGGCAAGAAACTGTTCTCGTCCCTTAGTTTGGGCCTGCGGTCTTTAAATACCGCCTGTCTCTTGGACCGTTATTCCCATTCTCTGTGGGATACGGTGGAGGACGTGCTGCCCCTGTGTCCGGAGGAGGTCCGGACGCGTCTTTCCCAGGCTCTGGCCGATGGGAGGGATGCAGCACGGCACGCCATAAGATGTGGGCTTGACACCACGGACTCGCTAGGTCGGGCGATTTCCACCACGGTGGCGCTCCGCCGCCACGCCTGGATGCGGTCCACGTCCTTTTCCGGGGATGTCCAGAACACCCTCATGGACATGCCCTTTGATGGCACTCGCCTGTTTGGTGAGAAGGCGGACAGTGCGCTGAACCGCTTTAAGGACTCCCGGGCTACGGCCAAGTCCTTGGGCCTCTCGGCTCCGCGGGCGCACACCTCCGCTTTTCGCCCCTTTCGTGGCCAAGGAAGGGTGCCTCCTCACGTCCGCAGAGCCACCAGCCGCAGAACCAACCTGCGCGCGGTCGCGGACGTGGCTTCCGCCGTGGCGGAAATGGAGGCCGACGTGGTCAGCCCACATCCACCCCGGCAGCATCCGCCTCAAAGCCTTCCTAGTCCGAGCTTTCAGGCCCATACCACGCCAGTGGGCGGCAGAGTTCGCCATCACCTGCTCCACTGGCGGTCCATCACATCGGACAGGTGGGTGCTGCAAATCGTCCGAAGGGGCTACTCCCTCCCCTTCGAGACGACCCCTCCAGCCATGCCACCACAACACCACCGTATCTCGGGGGATCATTTGGATCTTCTCCGCGAGGAAGTTTCGGCTCTCCTGGCCAAGGGAGCCGTCGAGCGCGTTCCGAGTCCAGAAGTAGGTCGTGGTTGTTATTCCCACTACTTTCTGGTTCCCAAGAAGGGCAAGGGGGGCCTGCGCCCTATCTTGGACCTCCGGAACGTCAATGCCTTCCTCCGAAAGGAAAGGTTCAAGATGCTAACGTTGGCTCAGGTTTTAGCTGCCCTAGACCCTGGAGACTGGCTGGTAGCGTTGGACTTGCAGGACGCATATTTCCATATCCCCGTCCTGCCGGCCCACCGGCGTTACCTGCGGTTCACGGTGGGCCAAGAGCACTTTCAGTTTACCGTGCTCCCCTTCGGCCTCACCAGTGCCCCTCGGGTGTTCACGAAAGTGATGGCGGTGGTCGCAGCTCATCTGCGCAGATCAGGGGTCCCAGTCTTCCCCTATCTCGACGACTGGTTGTTGAAGGCGGGCTCGCCCCAGGCAGTCGTCTCCCACCTCCAGACTACGGCGGATCTCCTGCATTTGCTGGGGTTTTCCATCAACGTGCCGAAGTCACACTTGAGTCCCTCTCAGAAGCTCCTCTTCATCGGAGCGGTTCTCGATTCGGCGCAGTTCCGGGTCCATCCACCGGAACAGCGGGTCCGGGATATACAGGCCCTGATTCCCATCTTTCGGCCTCTATCCCGGGTTTCGGTCAGGCTAGTGTTGCGGCTTCTGGGGCTGATGGCCTCCTGCATCCTACTAGTGCATCACGCCAGGCGGCGCATGCGGGCTCTGCAGTGGGACCTGAAGTTTCAGTGGGCCCAGCATCACGGCAACCTGTCCGACCATGTCTTGATCTCGGAGGACACTGCACAGCAGCTGCGGTGGTGGCTCACGGACCGCGAGTGGGTCAAGGGCAAGAGCCTCTCCCTTCCCCAACCGGAGCATGTCGTAGTGACGGATGCGTCCCTCTTGGGTTGGGGTGGCCATATGGGAGAGGCGGAGATCAGAGGCCTCTGGTCTCCGGCGGAGTCTCGTCTCCACATCAACCTGTTGGAGTTGAGAGCGATCCGGCTAGCACTGAAAGCCTTCCTTCCCTCTGTCAGGGGAAGTGTCGTGCAGGTGTTCACGGACAACACCACCGCCATGTGGTACTGCAACAAACAGGGCGGGGTGGGGTCGTGGACCCTTTGTCAGGAGGCTCTGCGCCTCTGGACATGGCTGGAACACCAGGGCGTCACCCTGGTGGTTCAACATCTGGCGGGCTCTCTGAACGCCAGAGCAGACGAACTCAGCCGCCGGTGCATGATGGATCACGAATGGCGTCTGAACTCCGACGTGGTGCAAGGCCTCTTTCAGCAGTGGGGAGAGCCTTGGTTAGATCTATTCGCCACCGAAGAGAACGCGCAATGTCAGCAGTTCTGCGCGTTGGAATTTCCAAGGCGGCACTCGCTCGGCGACGCTTTTCGTCACGAGTGGAGTTGCGGTCTGTTGTACGCCTTTCCGCCTATACCACTTCTGCCCAGAGTGCTGAAGAAGATCAGGCGCGACCGGGCCCAAGTCATCTTGGTGGCTCCGGATTGGGCACGAAGATACTGGTATCCCGAGCTACTCAGTCTGTTGACCGATCCCCCGATACGTCTGCCCCTTCGGGAGGATCTTCTGTCGCAGCAGCAGGGGACGGTCCTCCACCCGAACCTGTCCAGCCTCCACCTCCATGCGTGGAGATTGAGCGGCGGCAGTTGATGCCATTTGACTTGCCTCCTGAAGTCTGTGATATCATTCTGGCAGCCAGGCGTCCCTCCACAAAGTCGGTATACGCCTGCCGGTGGAACAAATTTGTGGCATGGTGCACAGCAAAGGCTGTGGATCCCCTTTCCGCCCCTCTTTCTGAGGTTCTCCTCTTCCTTCTTTCTCTGGCCCGGCAGGGCTCTGCCCTGGGCACCCTGAAAGGTTATCTTGCTGCCATCTCCGCCTTCTTGCGGCTTCCTGATCAGCCTTCTCTTTTCAAGTCCCCTGTGGTTACACGCTTTCTCAAAGGCATTACACACACGTTCCCTCCTGTCCCTTTTGTAATGCCTCAGTGGGACTTGAATCTGGTTTTGACATTCCTGATGTGCGCTCCCTTCGAGCCACTTCACAATTGCCCTCTTCGTCTTCTAACTCTAAAGACTGCTTTTCTGGTAGCTATCACCTCGGCTAGACGGGTGAGTGAGCTCCAGGCTTTATCTTCAAAGCCTCCTTTTCTGTCTGTTCATCCGGACAAGGTTGTCCTTCGGCCTCGTCCCTCTTTTCTTCCTAAAGTGGTGACTCCATTTCACCTTGGGCAGTCTGTCACCTTGCCCACCTTCTTTCCGCCTCCGCATCCTTCCAAAGAGGAAGAGAGGCTCCACCGTCTGGACCCAAAACGTGCGCTCTCCTTCTATCTGGACCGCACAAAACAGTTCCGGGTGGACGACCAGCTTTTTGTTGGGTACGTGGGCGCTAAGAAGGGGAAAGCTGTGCACAAACGAACCATCTCTCGGTGGGTCGTTTTGTGTATAAAAATCTGCTATTCCTTGGCTAAAAAGGACCCTCCTGTTGGGCTGCGCGCCCATTCTACTCGGGCCACGGCGGCTACTACTGCCTTGGGACGGGGAGTCCCTTTGCAGGACATCTGTCAGGCGGCGACGTGGGCTTCGCTACACACGTTTGCCAGGCATTATTGCCTTGACAGCCAAGTCCGGAGGGATGGCTTCTTTGGCCGTTCTGTCCTCCAGGACTTTCTGGTGTGATCTTGGTTCGCAGACCCACCACCGGGGATGGTATTGCTTGGGTATCTATTCTAAGGTGAGGAATCTAACTAACGTGTTTCTTTCAGATGAACAAGTTACTAACCTTCGGTAACGATGTATCTGTAAGAAACATTAGTTAGTTAGATTCCTCACCGACCCTCCCATCCTCCCCGTTCTGCGAACTGACATCTAGGGTTAAGGTTGTCCTTTCAGGCCCCTAGATTTTATTTTTGGCACCAGTGTCGGTCTTTGCATGGCTCTGCGTTCCTGGCGCGGAAGGCTATGTACAAGAACTGACGTCAGCGCGCGAGGGCGGCGTCTAAGTACTCCGACGACGTCATCCCGGCGCACGACGCCGACGACGGACGCGGAGCCGCAGACGACGCCTAGCGACGCGCAAGGGGTATTGCTGACGAAAAATCTTCCGGATCCAGTCTGACGCCTGGGGATATTCTAAGGTGAGGAATCTAACTAACTAATGTTTCTTACAGATACATCGTTACCGAAGGTTAGTAACTTGTTCAACACTTCATGCTGTAGAATGGCACAGTCCTATCTGCCTGGGGGTGTGGACACATGATTTGGTGAGAGAGAGAAAGAGTTTGTGTATGTCTGCACCACTCATGTATAACACTTCAAGACCATGCAAACGAAAGGGCTTTTAACTTTCTGGGCATGCCATGAAAGGTGGTTAAATACCGGGGGTCCCACTGCTTCCGCTTATGCAACCCCCTTTTCCTTCACAACCCATCAGACATACAATTTGCACATCCTCTCAAAATCTAGCAAGCAGTCTATTATGTAGGACTGTTTTACAATGATCGCAGTATTTGATTTCCCCACACGACATCAAAGCTGATCCTGCATAGTCATGTTCCAAAACGTGAATGCTGCTGAGTGTGACACATTTTCCCGTGTTCCAACACTAGTGCAGGTTTTTCACTATACAACCTCAGCTGTCAGTGTTGGTTTTCTGCTAGGCCATCAGTATCACCATGATGCCATTGTTTACATTGCCTCATTATGGCAACCCAGTATTGCCAATGCCATCAGTTTCAAACTGCCCCCTTATACAAAATACCACTACAATATCCAAAGCACTACTTGTGGGAATATGAAAAACATCAATGTCACAGCAGAAACCGAAATATCTTGGTACTTCTAAGATGCCAGTGTTTATTCTGTCCCAGTAAGAACACCACACGCCGCTAGGGCAGTTTCTACACTCCTCCACTATATAAATCGAGTGTGCCACCAGGAACCCCACATCATTGTCATGCGAGAAACAAAAATGTCCTCGGAAATACAGCAACAATACCATACCATAATCCATACTGCCTAGTAATATACTGCACTGTCGTGAAGTCCAACCCTTCAGTTTAAAGGCCACACTGTCCTGGTTTATAAAGCACCGCTCGAATTCGAAATTGTGCTACCATCCATGTTGCTGATATACGCGCAGCTTTATTGCCATGGCAAACACCACATTGTGCAGCTACAGTAGACAGTACGCACCCTGCCACGGTGTGACAGCATTACGAAAACCCCTGATGTTTAGTGCAGTTATTTAATTTTTTCCTTTCCTCATCATACTCACAGAATGCAGTCTGTCTTTGTTCTTCTATATTGTAGACACATGCACCCCCTTTCATGCTAGCGACTGTCACCATGAAAATGTTATCCTTAACAGTTGTCATAAGAATATCCCGATTCTCAATGGAGGAAAACAACTAGGGACACACACCTGTCTGCGGTGGAGATCACATCAGACTACCAATGTCCACCCTGTCTCACACCATCACGTTCCCACAAAGCCTGTCAGGCGGTGGTCTGCGTCTCTGGGCGCTCCGGTGGGCTCTGTATTGTTTTATTGGCCATATTCTCCCCTTTCTGTATTTCTGGCCTGCGGGGGTGGAACTACCGCCTCAGATCACACAGCCCCATTCTGCATCAGGCCTGGGCCTCTCTGGCTGGCAAGCACACCTTCACCGAGATGCACCCAGGGACTCCCCCGCGCCTGGAACGAGTTGCCTGCGGGACCAGCTCGACAGCTCCATACTGTATGTTTAATAATAGCTACTTCCTTAAAAACCTTAAACTCTAAATTATCTGGCCCATCGATCCTGCCACTGGCAGAGGTGGTATGTGCAAAACTCTTTCCAACAATCACCTACGGCAGCGAAGCACAGAAAGGCAGGGACGCGGAAATACTTGATGCCACAGTAACAACCGCATACAGGGTCATTTTTGGGCTGCCGAAATATACCTCACCCGCTCAAATCAGACTTGAGTTTGGTGTCCTGAAACAAACAATTGCCAGACAAGGGGCCTTCGTCACTGCATGGGACAAAGTGCAAAAAACTCCTCGAGGAACGTTAAACGAACAGCTGTGGAGAGAGCTACAAACGCACACTACATCACAAGCTGCGAAATATCTTCACATCAGCTTACACAAATAAGGGCTAAATCAACTTTGGGAAACCTCGACAACCACCCTATGTAGGAAGGTGGATATCTGACTATGGTTACCCCCAACTTTTTGCCTAGTTTCTAGCTGGTTTTTCGACTTAGTTGGCCTGAGATCCTGCCATTCAGGGTCTCAGGCTGTCTGCTCTCTCTTTAAAATGGACTCCATGTACCCTAGGTACATACCCAATTGGTAAGGATCACCTTATTGGACCCTGTACAGTGTACCCTAGGTACCCAGGGCATAGGTGTACCCCAGGCCTCCCAGGGGCTGCAGCATGTATTATGCCACCCCTGGTCTGGCCTTCCAATCAGACACAACTGGCTGATCACTCAGCTGGGGCAAGGTCGTGTAATCACCCCTTGCTTAGATATATACCTATATCTACCCTTAAAATAGACACGTGTACCTATCAGCCACTCCTATGGCAGGCCTTAACAATCCTGGAGGCAGAGTGCTTGGTAACATGTGAGATGGTGCTCTACCATGAGCTGAGCCTGTCTGCAGCTTTCGGAACCATGTCCTTATAGCTGTTCTATGATATAGCCTACCATATACTCTTAAAGTGCCTTATAATCTTAAACGGTTATGGTAACTATGGTTTGGCTTTATCAAAACATGTCGTGTAAGGTGTCTAACACTTTGGAATAATACCCCAATACAATTTCTGGTGATGAGGATATTATTCCCCCCTTCTAGAGGGAGAGACATGTTAAAATCCTACTTTGCTGTTTAACTCTAACCAAAGCCTCAGCATCACAAAATGGATGCTGCTGCCACAGACACGAGTCTGACCTCCTGCTGCTGGGAGTGATCCCGGCCAGGGAGGCTTGGACAATAGGTTTCCTGCTTGGGGAGGTGCTAGCACCTCCCCAGACAGACTTTAGTGTATTGGGACAGGGAGGGCTGAAAGGAATGAGACATGCCTGGGGCACACAAGGTGTCCCATGCATAGTCCAGTTCAAACTGCATGCACTCCAGCCCCAGTCCTGGTGCGAAACTGGACAAAGGGAAGGGGGTGTAACCACCCCCCTCCCAGGTCCCACCCATAAGGCGTGACCTAGCAGGCAACCCAGCCCCCCAGATTAGTATAAGAGTGGTAGCTGGGCCCCAGGAGATTAGATTATCCTGAACCTGCAACTTGAACAGAAACTCTGGACCTTCGACATTTGACGAAAGAAGAAGACTGAAGAATCTCCCTTGTGGCCAAGGAGTGGCTACCCTGTGCAAACAGGCACCATCAAGAGACTACCCTTTGCTTTGCTGAAGTTCTACGAGGGATCGACTGCAGAGCCCGACCAGAGCCTTGTCTTCCAGACTTCTCCGACCCTGATCCACATCCACAGCCGAGCTGAGATCCGTGGAGGCGACGAGAGACGTGGGACTGGCTACCTGGGAAAAGTGGCGAGTATCTCCCAGCGCAGCTTCTGAGGTACCCTCGAAGTTGTGCACCGGGGATTGAGAAGCCCCCAACCCCAAGCACCATCTGCACCGAAGATCAGCCCCCCACACTCCACGAGTCCTGCGTGGGGCCCTTCTGCATTTTCCTGCTTGCCGCGTCTGTCCGGTTGCTTGCCCGTTGGCTAGCGGCCTTTGTGACGACACACCTTGAAATCTTCACTGCTGGTTTGGCTCCTCCAGACTGGCTCCCGCTTCTTTGCAAAAGAGAAGCACCCCAGACCTTCCTGGTCTGCACCAGAAGCAAGTCCTCCGTTCTTCGTGGGTTCCGCTTGCCAAGGTTTGGTGAGTCCTAGTTCGACCTCGACGCCGCCGACAGCAAGAGCCTTCGTGGGACAGCTCGCCTCCTGGTCCTGGTCGTCCTCGACGTCTCCTGGTACCCGTGGCTGCAGCGACAAGCTTCACCCTTCACCTGCAATCTTCACGACATCGCCTGGTTCCTTCCTGGTTCCACGTGGTCACTGGCTAGTGACCTTGACTCTGTCCCTTCTGCTTGCAGGTACCCTTCCTTCTTGATCCCGGCCTTGGGATCCACCGGACACTCTGCACTGACTGCCTGTCAGCAAATTTCCTTCAGGCATCCATAGAAGTCCACGACGAAACCCGACGCAAGTTCACACCTATGCACCCGCAGCCTGTGGGCTAGGTAACTTGGGTACTCCGGTGCTCACAAGGGTAGTGACTATCCTAGGGTCTAGTTTCCGAGTCTCGACTTCCTAGTTGCTTCAGAAGTGTCCTAAAACTGCTTATTTCAGAACTGTACTATTTCTATCGACTATACGCATTACGCGTGAGTGTTTCCACTCTGCACCTGAATCCTGTGGGCCTCCCACTCCCTAACTGTTGGTAGTGTAGTGTAGCCCCAGCGATTCCCTAGACCTAGGCCTATTCTATTTCCTTGACAGTGGTCCTTATACCACTTCTTTAGTATATGGTTTGCGTGGCCCCTAGGGCCTAACTGTATTACTTAATGTATGCTTAAATAAGACTGTGTTGTACTTACCTCGAATCTCATAAAGAGTGCTGAGGGTTTGACTAGAATAAATACACTTTATTTTATATATATATATCTGTTGTGGTGTCCTTTCATTTGGTATTCAAGGGATTATATATGGTATCACAGCTGGCTTCACATGCCATTCAGAGTTTAGCCTAAGACTGCTCTTGTCCATGCTACCACTAGGATAGCTGGTCTATAAGGTTGACTTTACAACGAATCACCATAAGGGTTGTTTGGACTGATATAAGGTGTACACTAGAACTAGTGACATCATACATCAGGCCAACTTCTCACATTGGTGAGCAGCAGTTGGGATCTGAGCTTGCTGTTGTAATACCATTGTAATCTTGAGATACTAAATTGAAGGATCACACAGATATTGTTTAGGTACATATAACATAGATTATAATACTTAAGTCCTACTGGACTTGGTTGTTGTAGGTTGAAGGGACTAACACACCCTGACTACAACCACTAGAGAGGTTTAGTAGAAACAACTAGTGTAGGTAGGTGCACACACCACACCCTCACTAGAGTCATGTCCCTGAATGGAGATCACACTGATACTCCCTCTGGAGAGGAGAATCCTAGACAGACTCCCTCTAGGTATCATGCATTCACTTTCCAGGAGATGAGACAACTGTGTACCTCCAGGAGATCAAAACAGGGTTCCAACCCTACCCTTAGACAGCTAGTGGAGCTTCTGGAGGCCTATGAGGCTGAAAGAGCTGCCAAGTATGGTGCCATAGCTGTAGATAAGGGCCTCCCCTCCACAGAAGAGACCCCTGACTTAACTGATACAGATGAGGCAGAAGAAACTTCAGAAGAAGAGGGAGGTAGCAAGACCCCAGTCAGAAGACTTAGTCAGGCTAACTTAAGCTTACCTGGGAGCTTGCATGGGAGCTTCCCTTGCAGGCCCCCAAGTAATCTTAAAAAGAGAGATAGAAGGGGTAGATCTCCCTCAGGGGACTCTCTCCACTCCTATCACTCAAGAAGCTCCAATGCTTCATCCCACAGGGGGATGACTTTCCCCCAGAGGAGAGAGCATGAGGCCAGAATGAGGGAAGCAAAACTGAGGATTGAAAGGGAAGAACTTTCCCTTGCCAAAGAGAAGCTTGCTCTGGCCAGAGAGCAAAAATTGTGTGGGTCAGAACCCACTGGTGGCAGCAACATTCCTAGATATAGGGATAGGTCTTATGACCATAGAAACCTAAGCAAGATAGTCCCCCCATATCAGAATGGGGATGACATCCACAAGTGGATGACTGCTTTGGAGAGGGCCTGCAAAGTACAGCAGGTACCCCAGAGTCAGTGGGCAGCTATCTTGTGGCTCTCCTTTTCTGACAAAGGTAGAGACAAGCTCCTCACAGTTAGTGATGAGGATGCTAACAATTACAAAGTCCTGAAGAGTGCTCTGATAGATGAGTTTGGCTTAACCACTGAGCAATATAGGTTGTTGTTCAGAGACACCCAGAAGACGCAGACACAGGACTGGTCTGATTTTGTGGATTGTGCCACTAAGGCTTTGGGAGGTTGGTTAACTGGCAGCAAGGTGCAGGACTATACAGGATTGTACAACTTGATTATGAGGGAGCAGATCCTTAGTAATTGTCAGAACCAGCTTCTCCATCAACACCTGGTAGACTCAGATTTGACCTCTCCCCAAGAATTGGGAAAGAGGGCAGATAAATGGGTCAGGACCAGGATTAGGCCTAAAACTCAGGGTGGTGACCAAAAGAAAGATACCACCAAGCCTCAAGAGAAGGGTGGGGACAAAACAAAAGAGAAATCTTCCTCAGGGCCCCAAAACTCCACACAGGGTGGTGGGTCCCAAGCTCCCTCCTCTACCACAGTTAAAAAGCCTTACTGCCATGAGTGTAAAACTCCTGGGCATTGGAAAACTGACAGCAGTTGCCCAAAGGCTAAAAACAAAACTGTTCCTCCAACTACTCCTGTCACACCACCTATTACTGTCAGAAGCAATCCCCCAGGTGGTGGGAGTGCCCCCAAAAATTTGGTTGGGTTTTCTTGGGGAACACAGGGGGACCCTAGCTTAGCCAATTCCCCTACAGCAGCTACTCTTGTCTGTGATGGTGGCATGGGGTTTGCCAACTTCACTGCCTGTCCCAACACTTTGGGTAGGTATAGACAGGAGCCCTACATCAATGGTAGAAAAGCTGAGGCCTACAGAGACACTGGAACTATGGATCACTCCACACAAACAGAGAGTAGTGGGGAGGAAGAAAAGTCTCCCTCTCCCCAGACATTAGGAAAAGGTCAGCCTCCTCAGGGATCTGACCTCACCCCTTGTGAAGGAACTGCCCCAGAGGTAGCCAGGCCTGGCCTGGCAGAGCCTCTGATGTCAGTGGCCCCTTCCAAGGTGAGACCCAGTCTGGTGCAGGTAGCCTGCCTCTCTCTACCCTGCCTCAGACAGCCCAGGGCTGCAGAGGTCAGGGAGGCCAGTGGACCCCACTAGGGCCCCTGTCCACAAGAACCCCCCCATCAAAAGAATGAGGATTGCCTGGCTAGTAGCCCTAGTCAGGTGATGGTTAAAAACATTCCTGAGGGATCCCCTTTACAGGTAGTTAGGGACCTCCCCCAGAGGGATCCTGTTGGGCACAGGCAAACATGGGACCTTAGGGCCCCAAACCTGACCTGTCCCTCCAGTAAGCCCACAAAAGGGACCCAGCCTCCAGCTTTAGGTAGCCAGAGGCTGACCCTGAGAGCACAGTGCAACTCAGTGAAAGAAAGAAAGGCATCCATGGTGGAGGATGATTGGAGGAAGCTGAGGCCTCACTTTGAGGACACTCACTTCAGTACTCCATCTCAACACCAGCCTTTTACTTTGCAAAGACACACCCAAGGTAGAGATTCCCTATGGTGGAGATCCTATGATACCTTTAGGGTGAGGCATTGCTTAGTGGACCATGGGACAGGGGGTAACCATGCCAGTGCTGGTTCTTCCTTATATGGCCACTTAGGCAATAGAGGCTTACCTTGTCAAGGCCAGCCTTATCTCCTTTCGTTTGGGGGGGGGGGTTGTGTAGGAAGGCGGATATCTGACTATGGATACCCCCAACTTTTTGCCTAGTGTCTAGCTGGTTGTTCGACTTAGTTGGCCTGAGATCCTGCCATTCAGGGTCTCAGGCTGTCTGCTCTCTCTTTAAAATGGACTCCATGTACCCTAGGTACATATACAATTGGTAAGGATCACCTTATTGGACCCTGTACAGTGTACCCTAGGTACCCAGGGCATAGGTGTACCCTAGGCCTCCCAGGGGCTGCAGCATGTATTATGCCACCCCTGGTCTGGCCTTCCAATCAGACACAACTGGCTGATCACTCAGCTGGGGCAAGGTCGTGTAATCACCCCTTGCTTAGATATAGTATACCTATATCTACCCTTAAAATAGACACATGTGTACCTATCAGCCACTCCTATGGCAGGCCTTAACAATCCTGGAGGCAGAGTGCTTGGTAACATGTGAGATGGTGCTCTAGCATGAGCTGAGCCTGTCTGCAGCTTTCGGAACCATGTCCTTATAGCTGTTCTATGATATAGCCTACCATATACTCTTAAAGTGCCTTATAATCTTAAACGGTTATGGTAACTATGGTTTGGCTTTATCAAAACATGTCGTGTAAGGTGTCTAACACTTTGGAATAATACCCCCATACCATTTCTGGTGATGAGGATATTATTCCCCCCTTCTAGAGGGAGAGACATGTTAAAATCCTACTTTGCTGTTTAACTCTAACCAAAGCCTCAGCATCACAAAATGGATGCTGCTGCCACAGACACGAGTCTGACCTCCTGCTGCTGGGAGTGATCCCGGTCAGGGAGGCTTGGACAATAGGTTTCCTGCTTGGGGAGGTGCTAGCACCTCCCCAGACAGACTTTAGTGTATTGGGGCAGGGAGGGCTGAAAGGAATGAGACATGCCTGGGGCACACAAGGTGTCCCCTGCATAGTCCAGTTCAAACCGGTGCTGGGGCACTCCAGCCCCAGTCCTGGCGCGAAACTGGACAAAGGGAAGGGGGTGTAACCACCCCTCTCCCAGGTCCCACCCATAAGGCGTGACCTAGCAGGCAACCCAGTCCCCCAGATTAGTATAAGAGTGGTAGCTGGGCCCCAGGAGATTAGATTATCCTGAACCTGCAACTTGAACAGAAACTCTGTACCTTCGACATTCGACGAAAGAAGAAGACTGAAGAATCTCCCTTGTGGCCAAGGAGTGGCTACCCTGTGCAAACAGGCATCATCAAGAGACTACCCTTTGCTTTGCTGAAGTTCTACGAGGGACCGACTGCAGAGCCCGACCAGAGCCTTGACTTCCAGACTTCTCCGACCCAGATCCACATCCACAGCCGAGCTGAGATCCGTGGAGTCGACGAGAGACGTGGGACCGGCTACCTGGGAAAAGTGGCGAGTATCTTCCAGCGCAGCTTCTGAGGTACCCTCGAAGTTGTGCACCGGGGATTGAGAAGCCCCCAACCACCATCTGCACCGAAGATCAGCCCCCCACACTCCACGAGTCCTGCGTGGGGCCCTTCTGCATTTTCCTGCTTGCCGCGTCTGTCCGGTTGCTTGCCCGTTGGCTAGCGGCCTTTGTGACGACACACCTTAAAATCTTCACTGCTGGTTTGGCTCCTCCAGACTGGCTCCCGCTTCTTTGCAAAAGGGAAGCACCCCAGACCTTCCTGGTCTGCACCAGAAGCAAGTCCTCCGTTCTTCGTGGGTTCCGCTTGCCAAGGCTTGGTGAGTCCTAGTTCGACCTCAACGCCGCCGACAGCAAGAGCCTTCGTGGGACAGCTCGCCTCCTGGTCCTGGTCGTCCTCGACGTCTCCTGGTACCCGTGGCTGCAGCGACAAGCTTCACCCTTCACCTGCAATCTTCACGACATCGCCTGGTTCCTTCCTGGTTCCACGTGGTCACTGGCTAGTGACCTTGACTCTGTCCCTTCTGCTTGCAGGTACCCTTCCTTCTTGATCCCGACCTTGGGATCCACCGGACACTCTGCACTGACTGCCTGTCAGCAACTTTCCTTCAGGCATCCATATAAGTCCACGACGAAACCCGACACAAGTTCACACCTATGCACCCGCAGCCTGTGGGCTAGGTAACTTGGGTACTCCGGTGCTCACAAGGGTAGTGACTATCCTAGGGTCTAGTTTCCGAGTCTCGACTTCCTAGTTGCTTCAGAAGTGTCCTAAAACTGTTTATTTCAGAACTGTACTATTTCTATCGACTATACGCATTACGCGTGAGTGTTTCCACTCTGCACCTGAATCCCGTGGGCCTCCCACTCCCTAACTGTTGGTAGTGTAGTGTAGCCCCAGCGATTCCCTAGGCCTAGGCCTATTCTATTTCCGTGACAGTGGTCCTTATACCACTTCTTTAGTATATGGTTTGCGTGGCCCCTAGGGCCTAACTGTATTACTTACCTGTGTGACTTAATGTATGCTTAAATAAGACTGTGTTGTACTTACCTCTAATCTCATAAAGAGTGCTGAGGGTTTGACTAGAATAAATACACTTTATTTTATATATATATCTGTTGTGGTGTCCTTTCATTTGGTATTCAAAGGATTATATATGGTATCACAGCTGGCTTCACATGTTATTCAGAGTTTAGCCTAAGACTGCTCTTGTCCATGCTACCACTAGGATATCTGGTCTATAAGGTTGACTTTACAACCAATCACCATAAGGGTTGTTTGGACTGATATAAGGTGTACACTAGAACTAGTGACATCATACATCAGGCCAACTTCTCACACCCTAACCTTTAAAAAAATAGTGTGGAAGACGGTGAAACTACTGTCATGGCTGGAGGACAAGGCCGCACTTTCAAAGAGAACGCATGGATGGATGACTTTGAACACCTACTCGAAGCCGGGTACCCAAGCTTATCTCAACTTGGGATATGACAAAAATATAAAAATTGCATTTATGAAATATAGATTTGGCCTGCTCCCCTGCACCCAGCATCTTCCACCTTGGCTACGTAACAAAGCAGGCTCTGTGTGCCGACTATGTGGACCAGCACCGGAAGACCTGCTGCACTTACTATGCTCCTGCAAAGAACTCCTCAAAGAACGAAAGAAATTATTGAAACAATTGTTTAATCTATGAGGGATTCGAACAAGGAGGCAAGCCCTGTTGGCATGCTTTGCACCTAGCGATCCACAACTGAACTGTAGGTCAGAATTGGAAATATCAAGAACTTAGCCAGAAAAAGTATAAGCTAATGTGTAAGGCAGCTCTGAAGACATTTTTTCTAACCTTTAAATTAAGGAGGAAAAGTTATTATGCTGCTATAGTTGTTCAAAACTAGCAAATTTTATCAGCATGATTTTAAGACATAAGCATTATGAAGGAATAAGTTTTATGCATATACATGACAGATTTTTTACTGAATATATATCTTTTTCTGTATTGTAACGGTTTTAATTAACTATGCAAATAAAAAATTTACTTACTTACTATGCATTGAGACTCTGTATTTCCCTCTTGACGGGCCACAATCACTTCGGGCAGTGCTTTATAGGCCATTATAAAAACAGCACTCAAAGTTTCAAAATGCCAGGAAAGCAGTCGGACTGGTTGAGCTACTCACGCATCGACTTGGCCATTGATTTTTCTACCAGTATAAGGCAGAGTCCAAGCTGGAGGGTGCAAGGAGGAGCCCTGTATTCAAGATGTAGAGTGGGCTGCCCCTAATGGAAAGCACACCTTAGTTTGTGGGGTAAAAGAGCCAGGTCAACCACGCTACACATGGCAACAAATATCCTGTCATATAAAACGGTACAGCATTTAACCAGACCATGTTACATTGCCACTTACTATTTATTTCTCTGTTCCATCACGGAGATGATCCGCCTGTCGTCCTCCACTGGTACGGGGCTCACCTGCACGACCCATGCAGTACGTGTCCTGTCTGAGTGAAGCAGTGGCTTCCAGAAAGTTCCGGTGTGCAGACACGCCCGGGAAGCAGTCTGAAGTCGAGTCTGCGCAGACTCGAACCCTCGGCTTCCCGCCTGCCACACCCCTTTCCCAACTCGTCACAGGGGTGGGTCCCACCATGCCCTGTAATGAGTTGGGAAAGGGCTGGGTGACAGTCTCCACTCTCTGATTGACGTGGAGGGTTAGCGATACTGGGCTTGGACTTAAAACGCCCAGGGCTAACTTTCCCTCCACACCATCAGGGGGTGGAGACTGGGCCCTGAAGCTAGGTCTTTGCCGAGCTGATGACATCACAGCCTTCAGGTCTGTGAGGTTGTCAGCCCGGCAAACACTTAGGCTTCTTTGGGACGCAAGGGGAGTCAGTCAAGTCACGTGACATGCTTCGCTTCCAGTCACGGCGCGCGGCAGTAATATTGGTAAGTGGCTGGAGCTGCTGGGGCAGACAGTGCCTGGTAGGCTGACCGTGGCTGTGTTGATGATGTGTTCACTAATGATGTGGAGACAAAATTAGAAGTAAAAAAACATATTAAAAAAATAAATAAAATATGATTGCGCACTTTTGAGAACGGGGCGGACCCCGACACCCTCGGGGAGAAACCGCCACTGCATGTGAGGGCACAACTGTATGAGCAGATGTGCCCCTGTGATGCCTAGTTCCATTGCTAGACATAGCAAGTGATCAGGAACCATTTTAAAGGTATGTACTGGGCACTGGTCATTACGAGCTACCAATCTACATAATGGCTTCGCTGAAAATAATGATGTTTGGTATCGAACACCTCGTCTCAATAAATCCATACTGATGCCGGGCTTGGATTTATGAAGACATGCACCGAGATGGCACCTTAGAAGTGCCCCCTTTAACGCTGCTAATCTCCTAGTGTATTGGCTGATTGGTATCTTTCAGCCGGCCACAACAGATTTAAGTCTGATCCCCTGCGAGGGTGAGCCTGTCCTTTTAGAGGTCAGAAACAATGCCTGATCGGCAGAAGGTGTTCCCACCTCCTTCAGCAGGATGTCTAGTGATTAAGCATATAAAGGCAAGGGTTCAAAGCCTCTGCCACCTTAGATATGCAACCTAGTCTACCCCCTAGATCTGGGGAACTCCATCCCCTGCCCTGGGGCCCATTTAGCACCAGAGCAGGCGAGAAATTATATATTCAGGAGGCTTGTTGAGCTTACAGGCTTGGCTCACCCCTAAGGTGGGCCACCTGAAGTGGACAACCATGGAAGGGTTTCACTGTCTTCCTTTTGGTGAAAATAGAGAATTCTGGCTCAGGGATTATGCTCACTTCCAATAGGAAGTGGTCATATAGTGGGTGTATTCACTCGGTGCAGTTGCATGACTCTTTGAAGATCGATCCTGCGACATCAGTCTCACCTCGCCTCATTCTGTCCACGGTACCGTCGGTGCGATCAGAGGCCCTTCCACTGTCTTCTCCCGACTTCGAGTGCAGAGCCAATGCATCAGGGTTCGGTGGAACCATTTTTGGAAGAAAATGAGGTAGGGATTGGGCTTCTACAGCTAGTGCCTGAGGACCCTTATATGGTGTATAGTTGGATTGCTTATTTGGGTGAAGCAAGCGGGTTAGAGTCTTCCCCTGCTTCTGGCCTTCTACCTCCTGCTGGCTTGGCCACAGAGCACAGCTCTTCTTTGGCATACATATTGAAAAGGGTGGCTGTAGTTTTAAATTTGTCTCTTCCTTCTGTGTCAAAGTCTGCGAACCCCCTCATTGGAATTCTTCACCTGGGACAATCAGGTGTTGAGTCTGTATTGCCCTTTTGTGAGACGCTACATGATGTTTTATTAGGGGTATTGTTAGAAATGGGGGTCTCTGGTTGGCAGTGGATTGCCACTGTCCAAGCAGGGACCCTTCTTTCTAAGTCAGAGTGAAGGGCTGCACCCCTTTGACAGCCCCTGCTCCACCCTGTGGTAACGTAGCACAAGCAGTTAGGCTAATCTCAGAGGCAGTGTGTTAAGCGTCTATGACCATACACAGTAAAACAGTGAGGAACACTATAAAGGGACACAACACAAGTAGTTATCAAAAAATAGTTATCTTTATATATAGGCTTATCACAAGACCAAATAACGAGGACACCACAATACTGTACAAAAATAATTCTCTCTGGATGCTGCAAAAATAGTTCCAATGGGGAATGCAAAGCTCAGTTCAGGGCAATATTCTCTGCGACCCTTTTTACTCACAGTTCTGGGGTGTTGTCAAATAATCCACAAAAAATGCTGCTACGGCGGGTTAGCGATGTTTTTCCTTAGGCTCCTGGTCGCGGCCACTCGCTAACGGGAGTTAGCGACAATTTTGGGGCCCGCAACCGAGCGGGGCGATGATCAGGCCAGCGAACCCTCAGTGGCAGCGATGCGACGATTTTCCTGACGCTCCGCGGCTGTAGCGATGATTTTCAGGCCCGCAAACGTGTGGGGTGATGATCAGGCCAACGAGCCCTCAGCGGCAGTGATGTGACGATTTTCCTGAAGCTCCGCAGCTGTAGCGATAATTTTTAGGCCCGCAAACGTGCGGGGCGATGATCAGGCCAACGAGCCCTCAGCGTCAGCGATGCGACGATTTTCCTGACGCTCCGCAGCTGTAGCGATAATTTTTAGGCTTTACCGATAATTTTGCGTCCCGCAAACGTGCGGGGCGATTATCAGGCCACCGAGCCCTCGGCGGCAGCAGTGCGATAATTTTCTTGACGCTCCTCGGCTGCGGCAGCTCGCTAACAGGCTTTAATGATAATTTTGAGGCTTTAGCGATAATTTTGAGGCTTTAGCGACAAAATGAAGTCTACTGGTCCTGAGACTTCAGTCAGGAGGCTAGTTCTCTCTCTAGCCCTTGGGTGATTGCAGGTTCACGATTAAAAAGTTCTCTTACAGCTCCTTTTCCCTCTTGTTTCCTTTCCAATGAAAACTACTGCAGGCTAGTCCAGGGAACAGCACACAACACCAGGACAGTCCTCTCCTGCAGCTTCCTTCAGTGCCATGGACAGAGGTTGGTCTTGAGATCCAGGGGCAATACAAATTGTAGGGGTTTCAGCACAGATATTTATACCCCAAAAGTCTTTTGTTCTCAGAAGCTACAAGTCACTGAACCCAGCCCGAAACAGTTCTGCCCAGTCCGGGAGCACATTGTTTACCAGGCTGCATCCTTCCTTTCAGAGTGCAGGGCAGAGACATCAGACGCACCACAGGCGGTGGAGCCAGCATTGTGGAGGGAAGGCACAGCCCTATTCAGGTCCCAGGTGCAACTCCTCCCACCCATCTAGATGCAGATCTCTCTATTCACCACTGGGACACCTCACCCTGTCTCCTGGAATTCCCCAGCCCTGTCACTCCAGAACCAGACAGCCGATACACATAACAGCAGAGCACACTGGAAGGCTTAAGCAAGAAAAGACCTACTTTCTAAAAGTGGTATTTTCAAACACAGAATATAAAAATAAACATCACTAAAAGATGTATTGTAATATTCTGAGCTCAGGCATACTAAATTAGTTTTTCTACCATGTTCTATGGGTCAGTTAGGACTATAGAATGTAATAGCCAAACCTCCCATTCTGGCCTATGGAGAACTGGTAGCCTTACAGTAGTGAAAAACAAAATTGGATGTATTTCACTACCAGGACATGCTACACACATCAGAGCATGTCCTACCTTACACATACAATTCACCCTACCATAGGGTGGCTTACATGATGCCAAAGGAAGGTTCAGGGGCTGGGAAGTGGGTGCACTTCACAAGCAAGATGGTAGTTCTAGACTGCACACAGACACTGCAGTGGCATGTCTGAGACACACTTTACAAGCTGCTTCTGTGGGTGGCGCAAATCAGCGCTGCAGGCCCACCAGCAGCATTTGGTTTACCAGCCCTGGGCACACACAGGCCACATTACTAGGGACGAACAGGTAAACTAAATAAGCCAGTCATGGATATACCAATTCACATGTCATATTTACAAAGGGAGAGCATATGCACTTTAGCACTGATCAGCAGTGGTAAAGTGCCCAGAGTCATAAAATCAACACAAACAGTTCAGAAAAAATACAGGAGGAAGGCAAAATGTTTAGGGATGACCCTGCAAAAAGGGCCATTTCCAACAGTTATGGTCCAAGCCAGTTATTGGTGCTGCTGTGGAGCGTTCTATTGCCCACAAACACACCCCTGCCCACATCGACCCGTATTGTCACCTCCTCCACCCAACACACCACAGTTTCTTGGTGCAGGTCATTACAGCTTCTCATGATTTGTATTGTCTGCCTCATACTCTGCTTGACTGAGATTCCCGGAGACAAGACTCTTGTGGAAAGCATAATTTCTCTTCCACCAGTGCTGCTTTATGTTCCATTAAGGGAAAAAGGGGGTGGTGATGGACAGAGTTTCTGAATGATGCAGAATACTCTTACCAAGTCAAGAGATCATGGTTTTAATCCATCACCGTTTTTTAGCTCACTGCACCATCCCAGCTCAGAACCTGGCTAAATGCAAATTAGTCTGTACCTGTCCCAGTGCATGATGGGAACAGGGCAAACCAAACTACCAAGCCAATTCTTATACTGGGAAGGAAACAAGCTTCCGGGGACCGGTTTCTGGCATCACAGCCTTCGTCGGCCCGGCTTGCCTGAATCCTGATGGTGCAATGAGCAAGGGACTCACGTCTGAGCATACCCTCCCACACTGAGTGTGGATAAAATCGATTTGGGAAAAAGGGGGTGGTGATGGACAGAGTTTCTGAATGATGCAGAATACTCTTACCAAGTCAAGAGATCATGGTTTTAATCCATCACCGTTTTTTAGCTCACTGCACCATCCCAGCTCAGAACCTGGCTAAATGCAAATTAGTCTGTACCTGTCCCAGTGCATGATGGGAACAGGGCAAACCAAACTACCAAGCCAATTCTTATACTGGGAAGGAAACAAGCTTCCGGGGACCGGTTTCTGGCATCACAGCCTTCGTCGGCCCGGCTTGCCTGAATCCTGATGGTGCAATGAGCAAGGGACTCACGTCTGAGCATACCCTCCCACACTGAGTGTGGATAAAATCGATTTGGGAAAAAGGGGGTGGTGATGGACAGAGTTTCTGAATGATGCAGAATACTCTTACCAAGTCAAGAGATCATGGTTTTAATCCATCACCGTTTTTTAGCTCACTGCACCATCCCAGCTCAGAACCTGGCTAAATGCAAATTAGTCTGTACCTGTCCCAGTGCATGATGGGAACAGGGCAAACCAAACTACCAAGCCAATTCTTATACTGGGAAGGAAACAAGCTTCCGGGGACCGGTTTCTGGCATCACAGCCTTCGTCGGCCCGGCTTGCCTGAATCCTGATGGTGCAATGAGCAAGGGACTCACGTCTGAGCATACCCTCCCACACTGAGTGTGGATAAAATCGATTTGGGAAAAAGGGGGTGGTGATGGACAGAGTTTCTGAATGATGCAGAATACTCTTACCAAGTCAAGAGATCATGGTTTTAATCCATCACCGTTTTTTAGCTCACTGCACCATCCCAGCTCAGAACCAGGCTAAATGCAAATTAGTCTGTACCTGTCCCAGTGCATGATGGGAACAGGGCAAACCAAACTACCAAGCCAATTCTTATACTGGGAAGGAAACAAGCTTCCGGGGACCGGTTTCTGGCATCACAGCCTTCGTCGGCCCGGCTTGCCTGAATCCTGATGGTGCAATGAGCAAGGGACTCACGTCTGAGCATACCCTCCCACACTGAGTGTGGATAAAATCGATTTGGGAAAAAGGGGGTGGTGATGGACAGAGTTTCTGAATGATGCAGAATACTCTTACCAAGTCAAGAGATCATGGTTTTAATCCATCACCGTTTTTTAGCTCACTGCACCATCCCAGCTCAGAACCTGGCTAAATGCAAATTAGTCTGTACCTGTCCCAGTGCATGATGGGAACAGGGCAAACCAAACTACCAAGCCAATTCTTATACTGGGAAGGAAACAAGCTTCCGGGGACCGGTTTCTGGCATCACAGCCTTCGTCGGCCCGGCTTGCCTGAATCCTGATGGTGCAATGAGCAAGGGACTCACGTCTGAGCATACCCTCCCACACTGAGTGTGGATAAAATCGATTTGGGAAAAAGGGGGTGGTGATGGACAGAGTTTCTGAATGATGCAGAATACTCTTACCAAGTCAAGAGATCATGGTTTTAATCCATCACCGTTTTTTAGCTCACTGCACCATCCCAGCTCAGAACCTGGCTAAATGCAAATTAGTCTGTACCTGTCCCAGTGCATGATGGGAACAGGGCAAACCAAACTACCAAGCCAATTCTTATACTGGGAAGGAAACAAGCTTCCGGGGACCGGTTTCTGGCATCACAGCCTTCGTCGGCCCGGCTTGCCTGAATCCTGATGGTGCAATGAGCAAGGGACTCACGTCTGAGCATACCCTCCCACACTGAGTGTGGATAAAATCGATTTGGGAAAAAGGGGGTGGTGATGGACAGAGTTTCTGAATGATGCAGAATACTCTTACCAAGTCAAGAGATCATGGTTTTAATCCATCACCGTTTTTTAGCTCACTGCACCATCCCAGCTCAGAACCTGGCTAAATGCAAATTAGTCTGTACCTGTCCCAGTGCTTGATGGGAACAGGGCAAACCAAACTACCAAGCCAATTCTTATACTGGGAAGGAAACAAGCTTCCGGGGACCGGTTTCTGGCATCACAGCCTTCGTCGGCCCGGCTTGCCTGAATCCTGATGGTGCAATGAGCAAGGGACTCACGTCTGAGCATACCCTCCCACACTGAGTGTGGATAAAATCGATTTGGGAAAAAGGGGGTGGTGATGGACAGAGTTTCTGAATGATGCAGAATACTCTTACCAAGTCAAGAGATCATGGTTTTAATCCATCACCGTTTTTTAGCTCACTGCACCATCCCAGCTCAGAACCTGGCTAAATGCAAATTAGTCTGTACCTGTCCCAGTGCATGATGGGAACAGGGCAAACCAAACTACCAAGCCAATTCTTATACTGGGAAGGAAACAAGCTTCCGGGGACCGGTTTCTGGCATCACAGCCTTCGTCGGCCCGGCTTGCCTGAATCCTGATGGTGCAATGAGCAAGGGACTCACGTCTGAGCATACCCTCCCACACTGAGTGTGGATAAAATCGATTTGGGAAAAAGGGGGTGGTGATGGACAGAGTTTCTGAATGATGCAGAATACTCTTACCAAGTCAAGAGATCATGGTTTTAATCCATCACCGTTTTTAAGCTCACTGCACCATCCCAGCTCAGAACCTGGCTAAATGCAAATTAGTCTGTACCTGTCCCAGTGCATGATGGGAACAGGGCAAACCAAACTACCAAGCCAATTCTTATACTGGGAAGGAAACAAGCTTCCGGGGACCGGTTTCTGGCATCACAGCCTTCGTCGGCCCGGCTTGCCTGAATCCTGATGGTGCAATGAGCAAGGGACTCACGTCTGAGCATACCCTCCCACACTGAGTGTGGATAAAATCGATGTGGGAGGGTATGCTCAGACGTGAGTCCCTTGCTCACTGCACCATCAGGATTCAGGCAAGCCGGGCCGACGAAGGCTGTGATGCCAGAAACCGGTCCCCGGAAGTTTGTTTCCTTCCCAGTATAAGAATTGGCTTGGTAGTTTGGTCTGCCCTGATCCCATCATGCACTGGGACAGGTACAGACTAATTTGCATGTAGCCAGGTTCTGTGCTGGGATGGTGCAGTGAGCTTAAAAACGGTGATGGATTAAAACCATGATCTCTTGACTTGGTAAGAGTATTCTGCATCATTCAGAAACTCTGTCCATCACCACCCCCTTTTTCCCAAATCGATTTTATCCACACTCTGTGTGGGAGGGTATGCTCAGACGTGAGTCCCTTGCTCACTGCACCATCTGGATTCAGGCAAGCCGGGCCGACGAAGGCTGTGATGCCAGAAACCGGTCCCCGGAAGTTTGTTTCCTTCCCAGTATAAGAATTGGCTTGGTAGTTTGGTCTGCCCTGATCCCATCATGCACTGGGACAGGTACAGACTAATTTGCATGTAGCCAGGTTCTGTGCTGGGATGGTGCAGTGAGCTTAAAAACGGTGATGGATTAAAACCATGATCTCTTGACTTGGTAAGAGTATTCTGCATCATTCAGAAACTCTGTCCATCACCACCCCCTTTTTCCCAAATCGATTTTATCCACACTCAGTGTGGGAGGGTATGCTCAGACGTGAGTCCCTTGCTCACTGCACCATCAGGATTCAGGCAAGCCGGGCCGACGAAGGCTGTGATGCCAGAAACCGGTCCCCGGAAGTTTGTTTCCTTCCCAGTATAAGAATTGGCTTGGTAGTTTGGTCTGCCCTGATCCCATCATGCACTGGGACAGGTACAGACTAATTTGCATGTAGCCAGGTTCTGTGCTGGGATGGTGCAGTGAGCTTAAAAACGGTGATGGATTAAAACCATGATCTCTTGACTTGGTAAGAGTATTCTGCATCATTCAGAAACTCTGTCCATCACCACCCCCTTTTTCCCAAATCGATTTTATCCACACTCAGTGTGGGAGGGTATGCTCAGACGTGAGTCCCTTGCTCACTGCACCATCAGGATTCAGGCAAGCCGGGCCGACGAAGGCTGTGATGCCAGAAACCGGTCCCCGGAAGTTTGTTTCCTTCCCAGTATAAGAATTGGCTTGGTAGTTTGGTCTGCCCTGATCCCATCATGCACTGGGACAGGTACAGACTAATTTGCATGTAGCCAGGTTCTGTGCTGGGATGGTGCAGTGAGCTTAAAAACGGTGATGGATTAAAACCATGATCTCTTGACTTGGTAAGAGTATTCTGCATCATTCAGAAACTCTGTCCATCACCACCCCCTTTTTCCCAAATCGATTTTATCCACACTCAGTGTGGGAGGGTATGCTCAGACGTGAGTCCCTTGCTCACTGCACCATCAGGATTCAGGCAAGCCGGGCCGACGAAGGCTGTGATGCCAGAAACCGGTCCCCGGAAGTTTGTTTCCTTCCCAGTATAAGAATTGGCTTGGTAGTTTGGTCTGCCCTGATCCCATCATGCACTGGGACAGGTACAGACTAATTTGCATGTAGCCAGGTTCTGTGCTGGGATGGTGCAGTGAGCTTAAAAACGGTGATGGATTAAAACCATGATCTCTTGACTTGGTAAGAGTATTCTGCATCATTCAGAAACTCTGTCCATCACCACCCCCTTTTTCCCAAATCGATTTTATCCACACTCAGTGTGGGAGGGTATGCTCAGACGTGAGTCCCTTGCTCACTGCACCATCAGGATTCAGGCAAGCCGGGCCGACGAAGGCTGTGATGCCAGAAACCGGTCCCCGGAAGTTTGTTTCCTTCCCAGTATAAGAATTGGCTTGGTAGTTTGGTCTGCCCTGATCCCATCATGCACTGGGACAGGTACAGACTAATTTGCATGTAGCCAGGTTCTGTGCTGGGATGGTGCAGTGAGCTTAAAAACGGTGATGGATTAAAACCATGATCTCTTGACTTGGTAAGAGTATTCTGCATCATTCAGAAACTCTGTCCATCACCACCCCCTTTTTCCCAAATCGACTTTATGTTCCATTAACACATCTTGCGTCCTCTGACGTTTTTTTCATGCCTTATGGGATTCATTCACAAGCTGTTGCCATAACTCCCGGATGCTAATCTGAACGTTCTGCCCCATTTGTTTTCGGACGGGCAGCAGACTGCTAAATTAATAATTTGGTATGGGATAGATGCCACCGATTCGGTTGGCCATGCCATGGCTTCTTCTGTGGTACGCGGCAGCAGGTTGGGCTTTGTACCTATGGGTTTTCCGAGGCAGGCCAATCCACTTTAGTTGACATGCCTTTTGATGACCTCCATTTATTTTGCGCCCATGCTGACGCTGCTTTGCTCTGTTTTGGAGACGTTCGGAGTAGTGCAGCCACTTAGCTCTGTTTCCCTTCTCTCAATCGTTGTTATTCTACAGCTGAGTTGTTTATGTTCAGCTTCTTATTCTGTGTTGGGTCACTGACTCACATCTGTGTTCTGTTAAGCTTTTTGGAGGGCCCCTGTGTGGAACCGCTGTGTATAGCATGTCACCAGAGTGGTGTTCCTGTTTCTGAAGGTCTTATTCTTCTTTGGATTTAGACTGCCAACGACAGGTTGTCCTTCTTTCTGACCTTATGTGGGTCTACTACCTGTTAATTAGGTTTTTCTGTTACCTCAACTGAAGGGCTCCTTGCCCAAGAGATCTTTTTTGATGCTATTTATTTCTCGAATGAGATCAATTACCTGTGCTACCTACTCTTAGGGACACTTGTGGTAGGCGTATTGCCATTCTTATCTGAAAGAAACACGTTAGTTATAGATTCCTTACCTTAGAATTACCCCCAGGCGTCAGACTTGATCCGGAAAGTTTTTTCGTCAGCAGTACCTCTGTGCGTCGGAAGGTGGCATCGGTAGCCTCCGCGTCCGTCGTTGGCGTCGTGGTCACCGGGATGACAACGCGGTAGCTACTTAGACACTGCCCTCGCGTGCTGAAGTCAGTTCTTTCTTTTCCCACCCCAGCCAGCGCAGATCCGTGAAGAGCGGTATCTCCAGTTATTTTTTGACTGACTTTTTCTCGACTTTTGTCGACTTCTTTTTCGAGTCTTCGACTCCTTAGGTGTGTAGGAGAGTAGGGTCTGCTTTCTATGTTCACCCCCACTTTTTGCTTTTGCTTTACTGGTTTTCGACTTAGATGTGGCTGTGGGCCTGCTAATCAGACCCACAGCCCTGCTGTTCTCTCACTAAATTAATACTATGTACTTTAGGTGCATAACCCATTTGGATAGGATCACCTTATTGGCCCCT
This sequence comes from Triturus cristatus, assembly GCF_964204655.1. Taxonomy (NCBI): domain Eukaryota; kingdom Metazoa; phylum Chordata; class Amphibia; order Caudata; family Salamandridae; genus Triturus; species Triturus cristatus. Next base: position 731,033,475 of record NC_140580.1, read on the forward strand.
GTACAGTGTACCCTAGGTACCCAGGGCATAGGTGTACCCTAGGCCTACCAGGGGCTGCAGCATGTATTATGCCACCCCTGGCCTGGCCTTCCATTTTGACACAACTGGCTGATCACTCAGCTAGGGCAAGGTCGTGTAATCACCCCTTGCTTAGGTGTAGTATTCCTATACCTAACTTACATATAGACACATGTGTACCTATCAGTCACTCCTATGGCAGGCCTTGACAATCCTGGAGGCAGAGTGCTTGGTAACATGTGAGATGGTGCTCTAGCATGAGCTGAGCCTGTCTGCAGCTTTCGGAACCTTGTCCTTATAGCTGTTCTATGATATAGCCTACCATATACTCTTAAAGTGCCTTATAACCTTAGACGGTTATGGTAACTATGGTTTGGCTTTATCGAAACATGTCGTGTAAGGTGTCTAACACTGTGGAATAATACCCCCATGCCATTTCTGGACATGAGAATATTATTCCCCCCTTCTAGAGGGAAAGACATGTTAAAATCATACTTCAACTGTTAGCCTCTGACCAAAGCCTCAGCATCACAAAATGGATGCTGCTGCCACGACACAAGTCTGACCTCCTGCAGCTGGGAGTGATCCCAGCCAGGGAGGCCTGGACAATAGGTTTCCTGCTTGGGGAGGTGCTAGCACCTCCCCAGACAGCCTTTAGTGTATTGGGGCAGGGTGGGCTGAAAGGAATGAGACATGCCTGGGGCACACAAGGTGTTCCTTGCATAGTCCAGTTCAAACCGGCGCTGGGGCACTCCAGCCCCAGCTCTGGCGCGAAACTGGACAAAGGGAAGTGGGTGTAACCACCCCCCTCCCAGGTCCCACCCATAAGGCGTGACCTAGCAGGTATCCCAGCCCCCCAGATTAGTATAAGAGTGGGAGTTGGGCCTCAAGACTTTAGATTATCCTGAACCTGCAAAACTGAACAGAAACTCTGGACCTTCGACATTCGACGAAAGAAGAAGACTGAAGAATCTCCCTTGTGGCCAAGGAGTGGCTACCCTGTGCAAACAGGCACCATCAAGAGACTACCCTTTGCTTTGCTAAAGTTCTACGAGGAACCGACTGCAGAGCCCGACCAGAGCCTTGACTTCCAGACTTCTCCGACCCTCATCCACATCTGCAGCAGAGCTGAGATCCGTGGAGGCGACGAGCGACGTGGGACCAGCTACCTGGGAAAAGTGGCTAGTAACTTACAGCGCAGCTTCTGAGGTACCCTCGAAGTTGTGCACCGGGGATTGAGAAGCCCCAACCCCAAGCACCATCTGCACCGAAGATCAGCCCCCCACACTCCACGAGTCCTGCGTGGGGCCCTTCAGCATTTTCCTGCTTGCCGCGTCTGTCCGGTTGCTTGCCCGCTGGCTAGTGGCCTTTGTGACGACGCACCCTGAAATCTTCTGCGCTGGTTTGGCTCCTCCAGACTGGCTCCCGCTTCTCTGCAAAGAAGAAGCACCCCAGACCTTCCTGGTCTGCACCAGAAGCAAGTCCTTTGTTCTTCGTGGGTTCCGCTTGCCAAGGCTTGGTGAGTCCTAGTCCAACTTCGACGCCGCCGACAGCAAGAGCCTTCGTGGGACAGCTCGCCTCCTGGTCCTGGTCGTCCTCGACGCTTCCTGGTCCTCCTGGCTGCAGCGACAAGCTTCACCTTCACCTGCAACTCTTCACGACATCGCCTGGTTCCTTCCTGGTTCCACGTGGTCACTGGCTAGTGACCTTGACTCTGTCCCTTCTGCTTGCAGGTTTCTTCTCTTCTTGATCCCAGCCTTGGGATCCACCGGACACTCTCCCCTGACTGCCTGTCAGCATCTTTCTTCAGGCATCCATAGGAGTCGACGACGAAAACGACGCATCTTCACCCCTATGCACCCGCAGCCTGTGGGCTAGGTAACTTGGGTACTCCGGTGCTCATCAGGATAGTGACTATCCTAGTGTCTAGTTTTCAAGTCTCAACTTCCTAGCTACTCCGGAAGTCTCCTAAATCTACCGTTTTCTAAACTGTACTATTGCTATTGACTTTTACGCATTACGCGTGAGTGTTTCCACTCTGCACACGAATCCCGTGGGCCTCCCACTTCCTAAGTTACGCTAGTGTAGTGTAGCCCCAGCGATTCCCTAGGCCTAGGCCTATTCTATTTCCGTGACAGTGGTTCTTATACCACTTACTTAGTATATGGTTTGCGTGGCCCCTAGGGCCTAACTGTATTACTTACCTGTGTGACTTAATGTATGCATAAATAAGACTGTGTTGTACTTACCTCTAATCTCATAAAGAGTGCTGAGGGTTTGCTTAGAATAAATACACTTTATTTTATATATATATCTGTTGTGGTGTCCTTTCATTTGGTATTCAAGGGATTATATATGGTATCACAGCTGGCTTCACATGCCATTCAGAGTTTAGCCTAAGACTGCTCTTGTCCATGCTACCACTAGGATAGCTGGTCTATAAGGTTGACTTTACAACCAATCACCATAAGGGTATTTGGACTGATATAAGGTGTACACTATAACTAGTGACATCATACATCAGGCCAACTTCTCACAAGGTGCACGAGGGATGCCCGGCTTTAAGCCATATGGTTCCAGTCATTGGATAATGTCGGTGACTGATCCGCACCGCGTGTGTCTTTTTTGCCTGGAGCGCGACCATGACCCCAAGCCATTCTCTGACTGCTGGTCGATGGCGCAGAAGGCTTTGCTGGAGTGGTCCCGAAAGTTGCTTGAGCACCGGCAGTCGGCTCCGCGCCATGCGAGGTCCCGGTATTGAGGGAGGTCGAGTCTTCGCACTTGGGGTCGGGTAAGTCGAAGCATAAGAAGAAGTCGAAGAAGCGTCGTCACTCTTCGACTTCTCGTCGGTCGTCTGACCCGACGAGGAACGCGGTTGGTGCCCCTCCCGTAGGTGAACTCCGCGTTTCCCTCCCTTTCCGGGACCTGGAGCGACTCCCGCCCTGCTTCAGACGTTCTACGAGGCGATGCATGCCATCTTTGGGCGGCCCAAACCCACCGGCGTGCCTTCGGGCCCCACAGACTCGGTTGGGGGTGTCTAGGCCTTCTCCGCCGGCGGCTCCAGCCCCGACACCGCAGGGCCCCCTTGAATCCAGGCTTGGATCCAGATTGGCGCTGGTTGACCTGATTACGCCTCCACCGGCACCGCTTCCACCAGCACTTCTACCGCGCTCGACGCCGGTCGGTCCCCCGGCCGGCCTCAACCTCGGCCTCCATCCCGACGTGGACCCGGAGCCGGACTGGCGTCGCCCGACGCCGAATCCAGCGCAGAGAGGGGGTTTTATTCCCCTGTTCACTCCTGGGGCCCCTTTTCAACCAGAATGGGACTCAGATGAGGAGGAGGAGGACTGGGAGGGGTCAGGTGACCCTCTAAATGACCAGGTGGACAGTGAACAGGATTGGAGAGAGGAACTGGGGGATGCCAGTGGTTTGGACACCTCCCCTGACCTTGAGGTTCCTACGGTGGCGGTCAGGACAAACCTCCTGACTGAGGTGCTGTGAGAAGTTGGCCTGATGTATGATGTCACTAGTTCTAGTGTACACCTTATATCAGTCCAAATACCCTTATGGTGATTGGTTGTAAAGTCATCCTTATAGACCAGCTATCCTAGTGGTAGCATGGACAAGAGCAGTCTTAGGCTAAACTCTGAATGGCATGTGAAGCCAGCTGTGATACCATATATAATCCCTTGAATACCAAATGAAAGGACACCACAACAGGTATATATATAAAATAAAGTGTATGTATTCTAGTCAAACCCTCAGCACTCTTTATGAGATTAGAGGTAAGTACAACACAGTCTTATTTAAGCATACATTAAGTCACACAGGTAAGTAATACAGTTAGGCCCTAGGAGCCACGCAAACCATATACTAAGTAAGTGGTATAAGGACCACTGTCACGGAATTAGGATAGGCCTAGGCCTAGGGAATCGCTGGGGCTACACTACACTAGCAACAGTTAGGAACTGGGAGGCCCGCGGGATTCAGGTGCAGAGTGGAAACACTCACGCGTAATGCGTAAAAGTCGATAGAATTACTAGCAGTTAGAATTAAACAGTTTTAGGACCCTTCTGGTATAGCTAGAAAGTCGAGACTCGGAAACTAGACCCTAGGATAGTCAATACCCTTGTGAGCACCGAAGTACCCAAGTTACCTAGCCCACAGGCTGCGGGTGCATAGGTGTGAACTTGCGTCGGGTTTCGTCGTGGACTTCTATGGATGCCTGAAGGAAAGATGCTGACAGGCAGTCAGTGAAGAGTGTCGGGTGGATCCCAAGGCTGGGATCAAGAAGAGAGGAGACCTGCAAGTAGAAGGGACAGAGTCAAGGTCACTAGCCAGTGACCACGTGGAACCAGGAAGGAACCAGGCGATGTTGTGAAGATTGCAGGTGAAGGTGAAGCTTGTCGCTGCAGCCACGAGGACCAGGGAACGTCGAGGACGACCAGGACCAGGAGGCGAGCTGTCCCACGAAGGCTCTTGCTGTCGGCGGCGTCGAAGTTGGACTAGGACTCACCAAGCCTTGGCAAGCGGGACCCACGAAGAACGGAGGACTTGCTTCTGGTGCAGACCAGGAAGGTCTGGGGTGCTTCTCTTTTTCAAAGGAGCAGGAGCCAGTCTGGAGGAGCCAAACCAGCGCTGAAGATTACAGGATGCGTCGTCACAAAGGCCACTAGCCAGCGGGCAAGCAACCGGACAGACGCGGCAAGCAGGAAAATGCAGAAGGGCCCCACGCAGGACTCGTGGAGTGTGGGGGGCTGATCTTCGGTGCAGATGGTGCTTGGGGTTGGGGCTTCTCAATCCCCGGTGCACAACTTCGGGGGTGCCTCAGAAGCTGCGCTTGAAGATACTAGCCACTTTTCCCAGGTAGCCGGTCCCACGTCTCTCGTCGCCTCCACGGATCTCAGCTCTGCTGTGGATGTGGATCAGGGTCAGGGAAGTCTGGAAGTCAAGGCTCTGGTCGGGCTCTGCAGTCGGTCCCTCGTAGAACTTTAGCAAAGCAAAGGGTAGTCTCTTGATGGTGCCTGTTTGCACAGGGTAGCCACTCCTTGGCCACAAGGGAGATTCTTCAGTCTTCTTCTTTCGTCGAATGTCGAAAGTCCAGAGTTTCTGTTCAAGTTGCAGGTTCAGGATAATCTAAAGTCTTGAGGCCCAACTCCCACTCTTATACTAATCTGGGGGGCTGGGATACCTGCTAGGTCACGCCTTATGGGTGGGACCTGGGAGGGGGGTGGTTACGCCCCCTTCCCTTTGTCCAGTTTCGCGCCAGGACTGGGGCTGGAGTGCCCCAGCACCGGTTTGAACCGGACTATGCACGGGACACCTTGTGTGCCCCAGGCATGTCTCAATCTATTCATCCCTCCCTGCCCCAATACACTAAGGCCTGTCTGGGGTGGTGCTAGCACCTCCCAAGGCAGGAAACCTATTGTCCAAGCCTCCCTTGCCGGGATCACTCCCAGCAGCAGGAGGTCAGACTCGTGTCTGTGGCAGCAGCATCCATTTTGTGATGCTGGGGCTCTGGTTAACTTTAACCGGGTAAGTAGGTTACAACATGTCTTCTCCCTCTAGAAGGGAGGGATAATATCCTCATCCCCAGAAATGGGATGGGGGTATTATTCCAAAGTGTTAGACACCTTACACGACATGTTTTGATAAAGCCAAACCATAGTTACCATAACCGTTTAGGATTATAAGGCACTTTAAGAGTATAAGGTAGGCTATATCGTAGAACAGCTATAAGGACATGGTTCCGAAAGCTGCAGACAGGCTCAGCTCATGCTAGAGCACCATCTCACATGTTACCAAGCACTCTGCCTCCAGGATTGTTAAGGCTTGCCATAGGAGTGGCTGATAGGTACACATGTGTCTATATGTAAGTTAGGTATAGGAATACTACACCTAAGCAAGGGGTGATTACACGACCTTGCCCCAGCTGAGTGATCAGCCAGTTGTGTCATAATGGAATGCCAGGCCAGGGGTGGCATAATACATGCTGCAGCCCCTGGTAGGCCTGGGGTACACCTATGCCCAGGGTACCTAGGGTACACTGTACAGGGGCCAATAAGGTGATCCTATCCAAATGGGTTATGCACCTAAAGTACATAGTATTAATTTAGAGAGAGAACAGCAGGGCTGTGGGTCTGATTAGCAGGCCCACAGCCACATCTAAGTCGAAAACCAGTAAAGCAAAAGCAAAAAGTGGGGGTGAACATAGAAAGCAGACCCTAATCTCCTACAGGTGCTTCAACCGGCAGCGAGCTCTTCGGAGCTCCTGCTGCCGTTTAATGAGGCCCTCACCGACGTCCTTTTGGGCACGTGGTCCAGGCCCAACACAAGGGTTCCAGTGGACAGGATGATCACCCGACGCCACCGCCGGCTCTGGGCGACCCTACTTTCCTCTCCCAACACCCCACCTTGGTGGTCCAAGCCTCCAACTCCAAAAGCGCCTTCCCTACCGCTCCACCGGAAAGGGAATCCAATAAGCTGGACCACCTTGACAAGAAAATTTTCTCTTCCGCCAGCTTAGGACTGCGGTCCGTAAACACCGCATGTCTCTTGGGCCGTTTTTCACACTCAGTGTGGGATACGGTGGCGCAAGTGATGCCTCAGTGTCCGGAGGAGGCCGGGGCAGTGCTCTCCCAGACTGTTGCTGCCGGGAGAGATGCAGCAAAGTTTACAATCCGTTGTGGGCTGAACACCGCCGACTCTCTGGACAGGATCATTTCAACATCGGTAGCGCTTCGGCACTGCGCCTGGATGAGGTCCACTGGCTTTTCAAGGGATGTCCAAAACACCATGATGGACATGCCCTTTGATGGCCGTCGCCTTTTTGGCGACAAAGCAGACAATGCCCTAGAGTGCTTCAAGGACTCACGGGCTACGGCTATGTCCTTGGGCCTCTCCTCTATTCTGGCTCAGTCTGCTTTTTGCCCCTTTCATGGCTACAGAAGGGGTGCCCCGCTGCGTCCCACCCAGGACCACAGGATGCAGCAAGTTACCCAACCTTCGAACGACCAGGGACGTGGAAACAACCGTCGTGATTCCGGGGCAAGCGGGCGGGCCAGTCCACCAACCCCCAGTCTGCAACAGCCTCCAAACCCTCCTAGTATGTACTTTCAGGCCCATCAAACGCCAGTGGGCGGCAGGATTCGCCATCACCTCCCCCACTGGCACACTATCATTTCGGACAGGTAGGTTTTGCAGATAGTCCGAAGGGGCTACTCACTCCCCTTCAAGACTACCCCTCCAGCCATGCCACTGCGATACCACCACATGTCGGAGGATCATCTGACCCTTCTCCAGCAGGAAGTTACAGCTCTCTTGGCCAAGGGAGCCATCGAGCGCGTTCCTGTCCCAGATGTAGGTCATGGTTGTTATTCCCACTACTTTCTGGTTCCCAAGAAGGACATGGGCCTGCTTCCTATCTTGAACCTCAGGGACGTCATTCGCTTTCTCCAGAAGGAGAAGTTCAAGATGTTGACGCTTGCTCAGGTCTTGTCTACCCTCGACCCGCAAGACTGGATGGTGGCATTGGACTTGCTGGACTCTTATTTCCACACCCCCGTCCTGCCTGCCCACCGGCGTTGCCTACGGTGCACGGTAGGCCACGAGCACTTTCAGTTTAGCTTGCTCTCCTCTGGCCTTACCAGGGGCCCTCGGGTGTTCACGAAAGTAATGACGGTGGTCGCAGCTCATCTGCGCAGATCAGGGTTTTCAGTCTTCCCCAATCTCGACAACTGGTTGTTGAAGGTGGGCTCGCCCCAGGCAGTCGTCTCCCACCTCCAAACTATGGCCGACCTCCTGCATTTGCTGGGGTTCTCCATCAATATGCCGAAGTCGCACCTGAATCGAGGGACCGTGCGCGAAGTCATCATCATCGGTCCTCTGGTTCCAAGTCTTCGCACTCGGGGTCAGGTAAGGCGAAGCAAAAGAAGTCGAAGAAGCGTCATTGTTCTCCGACTTCCCCTTGCCGGTCGCACGACGTGGCTGAGGGTGGTGCCTCCCCCGCGGCTCCGGTGGAGCCTGTGGATTCGCCACTGGCCTACCCGCCCTTTCCGGGTCCATCGGCAACTCCGGTCCAGATACAGGAATTCCTGTCGGCTATGGGTCGACTCTTATGGCCGTCGGCTCCCGTCAGTGTGCCTTCGGGCCCCGTGGGCCCGACTGGGGGTCCTTGCATTTACTCAACGGCGACTCCGGCGCCGGACCCACGTGGATCCAGGCCTGGATCCCGGTCGACGCCGGCTGACCTCAGAACATCTCCACCGACGTCGACCCCACCGGCACCACTCCCGGCGTCGGGCCGGCGTCGGTCAATGCCGTTCTCGATGCCGCTCAGGGATTTCTATCCCCATGTCCCTATTCCTTATTTTTGGCATGTAGAATGGTCTGAGGAAGAAGGGGAGGACTGGGAGGGGTCTGAGGACCCTCTCGCATCCGATTGCGAGTATGAAGAGGACTGAGCAGATGAGTTGGGGGAAGCCAGTGTCCTGGATACCTCTCCAGACCTTGGCATGCTGTCTCCTCCTACCGTGGCTATGGAGGAGGGCGCTAGTTATGCAGTGGTTTTACATAGGGCGGCCGAGGCACTACACCTCGAGCTCCCTACGGTGGCCGTCAGGACTAACCTCCTGACAGAAGTGCTTCAGCCAGCAGCTACTTATGCGGAACCGCTGCTTCCCTTCAACGAATCACTTTCCGACGTTCTTTTGGGAACCTGGTCCAGGCCCACCAAAGGGGCTCCTGTGGATACGAACGTGGCCCGCTGCCATCACCCGACTCCGGGTGACCCCATTTTCCTCTCACAACACCCCACCCGAGAGCTTGGTTGTCCAAGCCTCTGCTTCTCTAACCGCCTTCCCTTCTGCACCTCTGGATAGGGAATCCAAGAAACTGGATCAGTTCGCAAAGAAGATTTTTTCTTCCGCCAGTTCTGCGCTGCGGTCCGTGATCACCGCATGGCTCTTGGGCTGGTATTCCCACTGTGTGTGGGATAGGGTGGCAACCGGGCTGCCTCAGTGTCCGGAGGAGGCCTGGACAGCACTCTCCAAGTCTGTTGCAGAGGGGAGAGACGCAGCGAAGTTCATGATTCGTTGTGGCCTAGACACCGCCGACTCACTGGGCAGATCGATTGCAACGACAGTGGCGATCCGACGCCATACCTGGTTGAGGAAAACTGGATTTTCGGGGGATGTCCAATCCACACTTATGGACATGCCCTTTGATGGCCGTCGCCTCTTTGATGACAAGGCAGACCACGCGTTGGAGAGGTTCAAGAACGCACAGGCTACGGCCAAGTTCTTAGGACTCTCCGCCGTCTGCTTTTCACTCCTTTTGTGGCACCGGAAGGGGCGCCCCACAGCGTTCGCAACAGAGCCACAAGCCTGTGCAGCAACAATCGCAGGGCCTCGTTCTCCTGCATCCTGCTAACCCATCATGCCAGATGGCTTATACGGGCTCTGCAGTGGGACCTGAAGTTCCAGTGGGCGCAGCATCAGGGGAACCTGTCCGATAACGTCCAGATCTCGGAGGGCCCTGAAAGACCGTTGCAGTAGTGGCTCACGGACCGGCATTGGGTCGACGGCAGATCCCTCTCCCTTCCCCAACCGGGGTTCACAGTGGTGACGGATGCGTCCCTCCTGGGATGGGGCGGCCACATGGGAGAGGCAGAGATCAGAGGACTCTGGTCTCTGGAGGAGTCCCGGCTCTATATCAATCTTCTGGAGCTTTGGGCAATCACTTGGCACTTCTTCAACTGGAAGTTTTGGCCCTCTTGGCCAAAGGGGCCATTGAGCGCGTTCCTGCACCGGAAGTAGGTTGTGGTGGTTATTCCCACTACTTTCTGGTGCCCAAGAAGGACAAGGGCCTGTGTCCTATCTTAGACCTCTGGAACGTCAATCAATTCCTCCCTAAGGAGAAGTTCAAGATGCTCACTCTGGTTCAGGTCTTGTGTGCCCTCGACCCTGGAGACTGGATGGTAGCATTGGATCTGCAGGACGCATATTTCCATATTCCCGTCCTGCCGGCCCACCGGCGCTACCTGCGGTTTATGGTAGGCCAAGAGCACTTTCAGTTTACCGTGCTCCCCTTTAGCCTTAACAGTGCCCCTCGGGTGTTCACGTAAGTGTTGGCGGTGGTCGCAGCTCATCTGCGCAGATCAGGGGTTCCAGTCTTCCCCAATCTTGACGACTGGCTGTTGAAGGCGGGATCTCCCCAGGCAGTCGTCTCCCACCTCCAGACTACGGCCGACCTCCTGCATTTGCTGGGGTTCTCCATCAATGTGCCGAAGTCGCACCAGATTCCCTCTCAGAAGCTCCTCTTTGTCGGAGCGGTTATAGATACAATGCTCTTTCGGGTCTATCCTCCCGAACGGCGGGTCCAGGATATTCAGGCTCTGATTCCGATCTTTTGGCCTCTATCCTGGGTTTCGGTCAGGCTGACCCTGAGGCTGCTGGGCCTCATGGCCTCCTGCATCCTGCAGGTCGATCATGCCAGATGGCATATGCAGGCTCTGCAGTCAGATCTGAAGTTCCAGTGGGCGCAGCACAAGGGGAACCTGTCCGAGTCCGTCCAGATCTCGGAGGGCACTGCAAGACAGTTGTAGTGGTGGCTCACAAACCGTCATTGGGTCAATGGCAGATTCCTCTCCCTTCCCCAACCGGAGCACACAGTGGTGACGGATGCGTCCCTCCTGGGATGGGGCGGTCACATGGGAGAGGTGGAGATCAGAGGCCTCTGGTCTCCAGTGGAGTCCAAGCTCCATATCAACCTTCTGGAGCTTCGGGCGATCCGACTTGCACTGAAGGCATTCCTTCCCTCTGGCAAGGGGAGAGTAGTGCAGGTGTTCACAGACAACACCACCGCCATGTGGTACTGCAACAAGCAAGGCGGGGTGGGCTCGTGGACCCTATGTCAGGATGTTTTCCTGGTGGTTCAACACCTGGCAGGTTCTCTGAACACCAAGGCAGACAAACTCAGCCGCAGGTGCATGATGGATCACGAAAGGCGTCTTCACTCGGAGGTGGCTCAAGGTCTCTTTCAGCAATGGGGAGAGCCTTGGTTAGATCTATTCGCCACCAAAGAGAACGTGCAATGTCATCAGTTCTGCGCATTGGAATTTCCAAGGCGGCCCTCGCTCTGAGACGCTTTTTGTCGCGAGTGGAGTTGCGGTCTGTTGTACGCCTTTCCGCCTACACCACTTCTGCCCTGAGTGCTGAAGAAGAAAGTCATTCCTGTGGCCCCGGACTGGGCTCGAAAAGTTTGGTATCCCGAGCTACTCAGTATGAGCGTAGATTCCCCAATCCGTCTGCCTCTTCGGGAGGATGTTCTGTCGCAGCAGCAGGGGATTGTCCTCCACCCAAACCTGTCCAGCCTCCACCTCTTTGCGTAGAGATTGAGCGGCGGCAGTTGATTCCTGTCGACTTGCCTCCTGAAGTTTGTTATGTCATTCTGGCAGCCAGGCGTCCCTCCACTAAGGTGGTATACGCCTGCAGGTGGGACAAGTTTGTGGCATGGTGCACTGCAAAGGCTGTGGATCCCCTTTCTGCCCATCTTTCTGAGGTTCTTTTGTTTCTTCTTTCTTTGGCCCAGCAGGCCTACCTTTCTGCTATTTCAGCCTTTCTCAGGCTCCCTGATCAGCCCTCTCTTTTCAAGTCCCCTGTCATAAATAGATATCTGATAGAGTCTACTAGCCGCAGATTCCTTAACGTAGAATTATCCCCAGGCGTGAGACTGGATCCAGAAAATGCCACAGCATCTCTGCGCTGGGTGCGGTACCACGCGACCCCGCCCTGACGTCTTCAGCGGACATGTCCTCAGCGAGGTCACATAAGTCCCACCCGGCGCGCTGATGTCAGTTTCCTTCTTTTCCGCGTGCAACGCGGATCCGGAGTGAGTTCCCTTGACCTGTTTTCAGGCCTCTTTTAACACCTTGTTTTGGGAACAGTGTGCAATGCCTTTGGGTTTCAAGACGTGTGCTTATTGTGCGCGTCAGATGTCGGCGACGGACCCTCACCCTATTTGTATGTGGTGTTTGGGCGAGCACCATGATTCTACGGACTGCGACGCTTGTCAGCATCTCAAGCCGAAGTCCCGGTGGGAGCGCCGGATGAAATTGCTTTCGGCCCGCTTGTCCAGATCGGTCTCGTCACAGCGTCCGTCCCCTACCACGGAAGGGTCCAGAAGCCACCGATTCCAGCTGCGGCATCGTCCTTCACTGAGGCCCCACAGGTGTCTCTCGCCTGCCGGTAAGTCCTGCAGCTTTCCACCAGGGCCCTGTCCTCGTTCTGCAGAGGGCGCGGGTTTCTCTCGGGACGTGCACCCTCACCCGTCGCCACCCTATCCGTCATATCCTGGCATTGGGGCGACAAGGGCCCAAATGAAGGTCTACGCTACGGCTCTGCAGGCTTCTTTGGGCCCCCCTCCTCTTCCTGAGACGTTCGAGGATCCCTCGCCAGGCGCAGGGCCTTCTCCGTACTCGCCGGCGGCTTCGCCCCTGGCGCCGACGAGTTCGGCTTCAGATTTTGGAGTTGTGGTTTCGTCGAGGTGCAGCCCTAAGGGGTTTCCCTCTTCGACCCACGGCGTCCTTGCCTCTCTGCAAAACCCCGTGGTGTTCCCTGTGGTGTCGCCGGAGGTCACCGGGACTCACGGCTCGTCCCCGAGTCCCTCGGTCCTTTGAGCAGGCGGCTGTCTTACCGGAGGCTGAGCCGACGCCTATCCGGCGTCGACGTCTTTCCTGCCGGGCCCTGGCTGCGCTGTGGGTGAAGGCCGGGACCCGGGGCACCTCCCTGAGTCCCTCTCGGCCCTTGGCGCAGGTGGCTGCCTTGTCGGGGGTCGAGCCGGCGCCTTTTCAGCATCGTTCATTGGCCGCTTTGGCTCCGACCCCGCCCCCTTCTCCGATGAGGAACGTGGTGGTGGAGGTCGACTCGGCACCCCTGGTGGACACTTCTGCACCGATCGAGGACACTCCGGTGCCCGTGGCAGACTCCCCGACGTCGGATCGTCGACTCTTCTCCGGATGTCCCTTCCTCTCCGGAGGATTGTCGTCTCCTTGTCTCCTCTTCACCGGAGACTGGATGCCGCATCATTGCCATTTCTGCGGCGGCTTCCAGGGTGGGTTCTACGCCGTCTTCGCGTCCACAGCCCCCGGACTCGCCCTTCCGCACCTTGCAGTTGATTGCCCCCCAGGCTTCTCAGCCTTCTCGGGAGACCCCTCAGGCCCCTCACTCATCCATGGGTCTTCCATCCTACAGGGTCTGGCCAGGGCACGGGGACGGGCGGCTTAGTTTGCAGCCTTCGCCCACGGAAGAGTTTTTCTCCCTCCCACAACTCCCTACGGAGGTGAGTGTAGCCTTTGTCCGGGCCATCTCCACGGCCACCGGCATTTTGCAATTGGGCAACCCTGTCGCTCCACTCCCAACGGACCACTTGTTGGAGGTTCTCCACCAGGGCTCTGGTAGAGGGGAGCAGCTTCTTCCATTTGAAGCTCTGCTCCACAACTCTCTTCTGGGGCATCCTGCTACGGGGGATCCGGTGCCTCAGCCACTCCTTCACCACCACCGTCGTGCCCCGCACGATCCAGTCTGCCTTTTTTCCCACCCCTCTGCCCAGGGCCCTGTGCTGCAGACTGCTTTTCCTTCCTTGTCTTCGGTGTTGCTCCCTCCGTCACGAGAGGCCCGGTGGTTGGACACCTGAGGGCGTAACATTTTCGCTTCCTCTAGTGCTGCTCTGCTCGCGCTCAACACACTTTGTGTGTTGGCCAGGGCTACCTCCGACCTGTGGGATTCCGTGGAGTCCTTTCTGTCTTGCACCTCCCACGGAGGTGCCCGCGCCGTTCTGCGGCACCATGTGCGGGATGGTTGGGAGTTAGCTGCATTTATTCTCCGTTCGCCCTTGGATGTCTCTGATTCTCTCACCCGCGCTATGGCAAGTTCTGTGGCCCTCCGCCGCCATACTTGGTTGCAGGATAGCGTCTTTCCGGAGAATATTCGGGAGCGTCTTGTTGACCTGCCTTTTGATGGGATTCTGTTATTTAACACCCACGCGGACTCCGCGATTCTGAAAATGTCAGCGATTGCAATCGCAAATTGGTTCCTACATTGGGCCCTTAGTCTTTATGGCGTATTCACCTGGTAGGGCTTGCCTTGGTAAGATCTTTTGGCCTCTGCAGAGAATGCTCAGTATCATATATTTTCACATTGGAGTTTCTGCCTCGTGGCTCCTTGGAAGACATGTTCCACCTTTTCATGAAAATCCAGTCACCTTTATCCATTTCTGCCTCTTCCGCTTGGGTAAGAAAACGCAAAACACTCCACCCTGGACTCCCCCTGGTGTCTAGTTTTCAGTAATGTCTGGGTTGTGTAGATTTCCGTGGGTGGTTGCCTATTCCAGTCCTAAATAGCACAACTACCCTTCAACATTGCGTTTTGGGCCTTTTCCTGTCACTGCGATACCAAAGGGGATGATGGACGGTCCAGGGAAGACATGGCTTGGCAGTTCGGGCTGGACTGTTCCCATGAGGCACAGGTTCAGACTGATTTGCATATGGCCATGTCTGAACTGGGGTTGTGGAGTGAGCTAAAGAGTGATGATGGATTAAACTCAGATCAGTTGACTGGGGGTGAGTGTTTGATTTGCTCAAACGCTCCGTCCATCATCCCCTTTGGTATCGCTTTTCCTGTCACTGGCACTAGGCCTACCCACCCAAGTGAGTCACCAATTTTATCAGTAGACCGAGGGGAACGCGGAGAAGTAGGAAATGTGTATCACCTCACAGATTTCAGAACTTTTATCACAGAAATGTGAGGATAATTTGTGTTTTCAGCCAAAGTTTGAGGTTTGCAAGGGTTTCTGGGAAAAAGAACTGGTGATAGCCATGCAAGTCAAGCCACTCTGCATTCCCCCTGGTGTCTAGTTTTTCGAAATGTGCGAGTTTGGTAGATTTCCCTGGGTGGTTTCTAAGCTAGAGCCCAAAATCCACAGCTACCCAAATTGCCCAAAAAGGGTCAGTTTTCAGTGGAAAAATTTGATGTGTCTATGTTGCGTTTTGGGCCTTCTCCTGTTGCGGCCTCTAGGCTCGCCCACATAGGTAGGGTATCATTTTATCAAGAGTCTTGGGGAAACACTGGGTGGTAGTAAAAGTGTGGCTCCCTGCAGATTCCAGAACTTTCCATTACATAAATGTGAGGAAAATGTGTGTTCTAATTGAAGTTTGAGGTTTGCAAGGGATTCTGGGTAAAAAAAAAAACTTGGTGAGAGCCACGTAAGTTGTATTACCCTGGACTCCCCTGAGTGTCTAGTTTTTACAAATGTTCAGGTTTGGTAGGTTTCTCTGGGTGCCAGCTGAGCTAATGCCCGAAGTCTGCATATCAGGCAAACACGTTTGCACCCTCCCAGGAGCAATGAGTGAAACATACAATGCACCGCAGGTGCTCAGGAACAACCTGAAATGTATTTGTAGGTGCCAATGCTAGGTAGCCAGCAAGGAAGAAGTTGGCGCACAGAATGGTGCTCTCAGTCTGCTTCTTCCCAGAGTGACTGGTCTTTTAGGCCAGTATCCTGCCGGTGACAGTGGACTGGTACGAGACGCTTTCCACATTCTTTCGGGATAAGATTCTTAAGATACAAAGCAGCTTCTCCCGCCCGGCTGTCGCTGATGGGCCCATTGTTCCTCTGGTCCCATCGGCTATCGCTCCTGTAGCTTTGCCCTCCAATCATTCCTTGTCTAATTTCCTCCCGGCCGATTTGTCCTGCACTCTGAGAATCCTTCAAGGTCTGAAGTCCGGTTCTCCGGACGATCCGTGCTCGGCAAGACTTCTGGCCTCTGTGGCTGAGACTATGAATGTGGAAGTCAACCACATCATTAACTTGTCCTTGCAGGAAGCCAGGGCTCCTAGCTGTTGGAAGCAGGCAAAAATCCTCCCTTTTTCTGAAGAAACCCACCCTTGACCCTTCAGCTCCAGGCAACTACAGACCTATTTCTCTCCTCCCTAGCTTGTCTAAGGTCTGTGAGAAAATAGTGAATATACAGCTGTCGGAGTTTGTTGAGAGTGCGGGTCTTCTTCTTCCTGCCCAATCTGGCTTCCGCCCCTCCTTTAGCACGGAAGGTGCTCTTTTGGAGGTCTCCGAATCTATCCGAGAGTGTCTTGACGCCGGCGGGAAGGCAGCACTTGTGCTGCTGGACCTGTCGGCGGCCTTTGACACTGTCCCCCATTCACTGTTGCTTGATAGACTGTCGGAGATTGGGGTGTCAGGGTTGGACTGGGTCTGGATTAAATCCTTTCTGGATGGCCGGCTCCAGCAAGTTTGGATTCCCCCGGTGGCCTCGTCACCTCTTCAAGTAGGCACAGGGGTTCCTCAGGGTTCCTCCCTTAGCCCCCTCCTGTTCAATATCTATCTTACTCCTCTGGTTTTCCTAGCGGAAGGGTTGGGGGCTAAGGTCATTGCTTATGCCAAGGACACACAACGTTTGTTTACTTGGGATAAGCAGGGGACCTCAGTGGCCCGTGTGCAGAGGTGCCTCTCCTCCGTCTTTGAGTGGTTGGCCTCAGCTCATTTAAAATGCAACGAGGACAAATCCGAGGTTCTGATGTTCGGCAACTTTCCCTTAGGGTTTAGAGAGTCAATCTGGCCTCCTGAGTTCCCACCGCCTGCCTCTAATAGCCAGACCGTGAAGAACTTGGGAGTTTATTTCGATTGTAATCTCTCTTTTTCCAGTCAAGTTAAGCGTTTGTCTGGCTGCTGTTTTGGTCTTCTCAGAGTTCTGAGAAGATTTCTTCCGCTTCTCCCTCAAGCGACCAGGAAATCGGTGGTTCGGGCGCTTATTCTGTCCCGTTTGGACTACGCCAACGCTCTCTATGTTGGGCTCCCAGCTTATGCTCTCAACAAGCTCCAAGTGACCCAGAATGCGGCTGCCCGCATGTTGGGTGGGCTGGGCCCCAGGCAGAGCATTCATAGCTACCGTCGTTCCCTTCATTGGCTCCAGGTCAAGGCCTGGGTGGCCTTCAAATCCCTCACTATAGCCCATCGTGCTCTGCATGGGCAAGGCCCCGGATACCTTCAGAAACGCTTTTCATTTTACGTGCCGGGCAGATCCTTGAGGTCTTCTTCCCTTAGGTTGATGAAGATTCCTGGCTTTCAGCGTCACCGGTTAGGTGGCGCTTCTCTGGTCGTGTCTGCGGGCCGCGCCTGGAATGCGCTCCCCCTCTCACTACGCACTGTTGAAGACTTTGGGGTCTTTAAAAAACTTTTTAAAACGCATCTCTTCTCTTAAAGTCTGGTTGTAATCTGTCGCCTCTCTGACCGCACCGGGACACTCCTTGGAGTATCTGCGCGCGTAACAAATGTAATTAACATGACACATAACATAACATATATACAATACAATAATGCAATCTCACCAGAACCGGAAAAGGATACGGTGCCAAACATGCCCAACAGAGAAATGCACAATCGACACAGTGCCAAATGTAATACAGACTTATAGTATAAATAGAAATGAACTCTGATGATCAAACTAATGTGGAAGTCAGGAAAAGCAAAGTGCTGCTCTAATTGGGCTTTGAACATCTGTTGAAGCTTGTCCAGGCAAGGTCAGATTGGTAGACTCCGCAGCTCAGAGCAGTTCGTTACGGGGAGAAGTGAGATAGTTCAGTAGGTTTGAGATAGTTCGGGTGAGAACTATAACTAAGTATGATATTCATGTAATATATGTATAATGTTGGGGCGAAGGCTGAAAGCAATCTGGATAGATGGCAAACTGAGTGTGCCCTTCCAAAGCTTTATATATATATATATATATATATTCACTGAAAAAACCAAAGGTTTCTCACACGTTATAGTTAGGAATTAGCATTTAAAAAACCTTGCAAATTCACAAAAACATAGGCCGTGGTCGTCGTCCTCACCCTTCTACGATGTCACGTGAGCGTCGCTCCCCGATGGGTAAGTGTCGCAGTTTGTCCCTGGGGGCTGGTTTCCGGCCTTCCGGGGGCACGGACTCTCGGCGGGTGATGCGGCCCGCGTGTCGTCCTATCCGCCGTTTCCCGGTGTTGGGGCATCGAGAGTCCAAATGGAGACATACGCGGCGGCTTTGCAGGCCTCCCTGGCATCTCCTCCTCCTTCCCCTCCTGGGGCGTCGACGGATCCCTCGCCCTGCGCAGGGCCCTCCGCGTCGCCGCAGGTGGCTCGAGCTGGTTCGGATCCTGGCTTGGAGGATGTGGTGCTGTTGGGGTGCGGCTCCTCCGTGGCACCTCCTTCAGGCCACAAAGTCTCTGACTCGCTGCAAACTCCCGCGGGGGTCCCTGTGGTGTCGCGGGAGGTCTCCGGGGCTCGGGTCGCATACCCGAGCCCCTTCGGTCCTTTGACAAGGTGGTCCTGTCTAAGGCCGAGGTGACGCCGCTACGGCGCCGGCAGCAGCTGGACCGCGCGGAGCCACAGGGGTCGGTGGACCCTCCTCGTCCCACTTCGGGTCGAGGCCGAGGGAGGACCCCTCGTCCCTCTCCGGGCCCCTCTCGTCCCTCCCCACAGGCGGCTGCCTCGCCGGAGGGTGAGTCAGAGGTTGAATCGTCCCTGGCGCCGCCACATGGGTTGCCGAACGCTCTTCGCCTCATTCTGGGCCACGGCTGGCGGAGGGCTTCGTGCCACTCCCCAGGCCCGTCTCGCTCCCCCATGCAGAGGGCTGCCTCGGCGGGGGTCGGGTAGGCGTCATTCCGGCGCCGCCCTGGAGCCGGTGCGGCTCCAGCTCTACTCCGGGGTCACCGCTCCGAGGTGACTTGGAGGTACCTTGTCCGGTGACACCGGATGGTGCCGACGTCCTGCCTCAAGCAGCGGACTCTACGGCTCCAGGCCGGAGTCGGACAGCGGATTCGTCTTCGGACGCTCCTTCTTCTCCGGAGGCAGGCTGTATATTGGTGTCGTCCTCCCCGGAGACTGGTCGCCGTGTGGTGTCTTTCTCACCAGCATCGAATGGCGGCTCCCTGCCCTTTCTGAGGCAGAGGTGTTCATCGGAAGAGCGGCAGGTCCCTCATTCTTCGGCTCCTTCTGACTTCCAGGTCTGGCCCTTGCCCGTCCCGCTTGGCCTCGGGGATGGCCGCCTTAGTTTGCAGCCATCGCCCACGGAGGAGCTGCTTTCTGCACCGCGGAGCTCACGCGGTGTCCACGGCTGTGGGCATCCTGCGCATGGGTGACCCGGTGGCTTACTTTGCGGCGGACCATCTTTTGGAGGTCCTCCACCAGGGCTCTGGTGGGAGGGAAGTCTTACTTCCCTTTGAAGGTTCGCTCCTTTCTTCCTTGACGGGGGCTTGGAGGCGTCCTGCCTCAGGGACCCGGGGGCCTCAGCATCTTCTTTGCACCAGCACCTCCCGGCGCCGCGTAACCCGGCGTGTCTTTCCCTTCACCCCTCAGCCGCCAGCCCCCTTTTGCGGACTGCTTTTCCCTCCCTGCCGCCACTGTTGACTCCGCCGTCCCGAGAGGCCTGCTGGCTGGACTCTTGGGGGCGCAACATGTTCGCCTCGACCAGCGCGGCCCTGCGGGCCCTTAACACCTTGTATATGCTGGCTAGTGCTTCCTCCTGTTTGTGGGACTCCGCTGAGTCTCTGGGATCTGCAGCGTCCCAGGAGTCTGGTCAGGTGGACTTACGGCATCATGCATTGGATGGCCGGGAGCTTGCGGCGTTTATTCTCTGCTCCGCTCTGGACAGCTCAGAGGTGCTGGGCCGGGCCATGGCTTCCTCAGTCGCTCTCTGTCGCCATGCTTGGCTTCGGGACGGAGTATTCCCTGAGAATATTCGGGAGCGACTCATCGACCTTCCGTTTGATGGCAGCCTGTTGTTCCATTCCCCGGCCGACTCCGCTATCCAAAGGCTCTTGGCGGGGCTCCGTCCTCCTCCTCCTCCGCCTTATCCTCCTCAGTCCCCTCCTCAGTGACTTCTGAGTTGGGTTGATTCTGGGCCTTCTAAGGCCGGTTGTTCTGGCTGTGGAGTGTGTTTTCTGGCCGTTTACGTAATTTCTTGGGACTTTGGCATTGGTGGCTGCTGGACGGCCCTTGTGTTGATTGTGTGTGGGTTCTGCAGGAGTTGTTGCGCGGACTTGGCCCTGAGATTGGGCCTTCTGCTTTGCTTGGGCTGCTTATCACACCTTCAGCGGGGTTTTTTTTTTCCCGGTGGCTCTTTTGTTTTTCCTCTGCTGCGGAAGTTCTTCCAAAGAGGGTTCCCATATCTTCGGACTTAACATACCCTATGTGGGGTAGTGGTAGCTGTCATATAGCTTGCGCTCTGCTAGAGGGTTCTGGTCGCCTTCGGGTGCCAGTTCTCCATGGCGTTTAGGTAGGTTGCTTTTGATTCCTAAGGTCCTGTGCGCGGCCATTCGTAGTGGTGTGCCCGGGCATCTCCTTCTCTCCCTGCTCCTGTCCTGAGGTTTGGAATGATCCTGTGTTCTCCCTTGTCAGGCGTCGCCTACTCGGCCTTCCTGGAGCCTCGGGCTGTACTTCTTGCTTCTGGCGGCTTTGACTGCCGGCGCTGTTCTGGCTGGCAGGCTGCTCTCCATCTGGAGTGGGTTCGCCTTCTTCTCCCTCGTTTCCTTGGGCCCTCTAAGCTTCTTCTTCTTCTGCTTTTCCTGTCTTCCCATTGGGCGGAAGCTATGTTGCCTTGTGGGGGAGTGGGGTGCTTTGGCCTCTCCGTCCTTGCCCTCTGTTCCTCTGCTGTGAGTGTACGAGCCTCTTCAGCCTTCTTTCCCTCCTACATCCCCTTGGGGTCGGTGTGGTTCTGCTTGTGGGGGTTCCCTTGGCCTAGCAGGGGCGAGGTTCTACCTGGTCCTCAGATCTGGTCCCCTGTGGGGCCCTCTGTTATGCATTGGCTGGTGGGGTCATTTCACAGACCCTCCTTCCCAGGGGGTATGGCTAGGGTATCTATTCTACGGGAAGGTATCTGCGGCTAGTAGTCTCTATCAGATGTACGAGTTACTTACCTTTGGTAACGATGTATCTGGTAGAGACGATTCTAGCCGCAGATTCCTTCACGGCACCCCCTTCCTCCTTTATTCTGCGAGGACCCTTAGGTTGGTCTTCGGTACTCGCCTCCCGGTGTGGGGCTGTGTCTCCTGTGAGTGCCTTCCTTGTTCTTGACAGGTGGCTCCGTCTGGGGGCGGTTCATTCCTCCTTTGGTGCTCCAGTGCCCTGCTGCTCTGGCTACTCTAGGTTAGGGGGGGATTGCTTTCTATCCCTGTCCTCCCTCCCCTCCCTCCCTTCCGTTGCTATCCTCTGATTAAGGGTCATCTGGCCTTGTCTTGCCCTTGTCCCTTGTGGGTGGGTGGTTGCCCTCTAGGTTGTCCCTGTCTGTTTTGGGACTGGTCCCATTCCTTGCTCAGAATGGGGGGGGGTGGGTTTACTACGTGTGTCATGACTTTTACGCATGTTCTTTGCCACCGGGGAGACTGTCTATGTGCTGGCAGGGTGACTGCGCAGGTTTCTACTTGTTCTTGTTCTTTCCCTGCCCTTGGGTTCTGCGGTGTTGGCACTACTCTGGTGGTGTTGTTAGTCACCGTTTCTTTCCAATTTTTCTGCTCTTCGCACACTGTTCCCATGCTTTCACAGTTTTTTATCTGGTGGTTCCGCGTTGTGGTGCGGAAAAGTTCTCCGAAGAAAACTAACGCAGGCGCGCCGGGGTGGGTCTTATGTGACCTCGCTGACGTCACTTACGCGGACGACGCCTGGGTGGAGTCGCGTGATGTCGCCCCGCCCCCGGCGCGCAGGGATGCTGTGGCAAAAAAGATTCTGGATCCAGTCTCACGCCTGTGGATAATTCTACGTGAATGAATCTGCTGCTAGAATCGTCTCTACCAGATACATTGTTACCGAAGGTAAGTAACTCGTACATATATGCCAAGGTGTATTGAAGAATGAGTGGGTGTATGAGTGTCTAAATGGATGATTTGGTAGGTGCGTGACTGACTGTATAAGTGAGTAATTAAACATGTCTTACTGAATGCATGGGTTAGTGACTAAACTGTATGAATGTCTGTATCAGTCTGTCAGTTGGTGTGTAAGCGGCTGCATGGGTTGGTGAGTAGCTATATGAGTGTCTATATGGTTTATTGATTGGTTGTCTGAGTATCTGTATGGGTGCCTGAGTGTCTGTGTAGGTGGGTGGGGGGTATGACTCTGTGCATAGATGTGTGAGTGGATGATTTACTGGGTATACAGCTTCAAGAGTGCATCTGTGAAGGGCTGTATGGGTGGGTGAGTGTTTGTATGGGTGTGTTGGTGAGTGAATGGGTAACTCAGTGGTACATGTGTGAGTAACTACACATTTGAAAGGCAGTATATGTGATTGTTGGACTATATAAATGACTAGGTGAGTAAATGGGAGTTTGATTGATTTTTTGCAAGACTGACTAGGTGTATGAGTAACTATGGGTGAGTGGTGGTGTGTGAGTATCTGTACAGGTGTACGAGTACATATTTCATTGACTATATTGATGAGTGACTATAGGTGAGTGGATGTGTGTGTAGACCTAAGAATGAGTGAGTGGGTATGTAATAACTGGTATTGGTGTGCTTATGGTTTAGAGAATGATAGTCTGTATTTTAGAGGGGGTGTATCAAAGGTTATATCTGATAGAGACGTCTAGCCGCAGGTTCCTTAACTTATTATCCCCAGGCGTCGACTGGATCCGGAAAACGTTTCCTGCAGCAGCACCTCTCTTCTCTCATTGTCCCCTGACATGACGTCAGTGGAGCTATATATGCCCCTCCCGGCGCAATGACGTCAGTTTTCTTCTTTTCCGCGTTCGAACGCGGAGCCTGGGGAACCAGCAGTTCCTTGCCTTGGTTTTTGTGCCCTCTCGACACCGTGTGTGTCGGGGGGTGGAACAGTGTGCGATGCCTTCCGGCTTCAAGGCTTGTGAAGCCTGTGCGTGTCAGATGTCTGGCACTGACCCGCACCTCATATGTATGTGGTGCCTCGGCGTCCACCACGACTCCAAAGACTGTGACGCATGCCAACGAATGAAGTCCTTGAGGGAGCGGCGCATGAAATTGCTGGCCGCACGTCTGTCCGGTCCAACTCCCTCCCGTCGCCGCTCTTCTTCTCGGGATCGGGCTCGTTCCCGTGTGACACCAGATAAGCGTAAGCACAGGCGTCGCTTACGGAGATCTTCTTCTACCCATGCTGCTACCGGCCATTCCTCTCGTAGTGAGCCGGTTAAAGGCGTATGGCGTCCTCCGTATCCACCCTTTCCGGGTGTTGGGGCAACACATGCCCAAATGGAGGCCTATTCTATGGCACTCCAGGCTTGTTTTCAGTCGCTCCCTCTCCCTGGTGTGTCTTCGGGCCCCACAGAGGTAGCAGGCACTGTGGCCGGGTCATTGTCTTCGAACTTTTCCCCGGCACCGGCTGTGTGTGTCGTCTCCAATTCCGGAGCCGACGCCGACAAGCCAGGGCCCAGAGCACGGCCCTCCCCGTCGTTCAGCGCACAGCCCTGTACGGCTCCCTGCGCCGATGCCGGCCTCAGCCCCGGCGACACCACCCTTGGCGAGGCGGCGTGGACCTGGGCGCCAGAGACGCCGAACTCAGCGCCAGGTACTGCCACAGGCTCGGCGCCGGCGCCTTCTGCTCTCTCTAGAGAGGTTGTCGGCATCCTGGTGAACCCACTATGGCGCCGTAAGACGTTGGTTCTGGCATCGAGCCGGCTTCCCTCGGTTGATGATCCCCCCAACTCCTCGGGCGGCTGTACTTCTCCCCCACGGCGTCCGCTAACGCTGGTGCTCCCATCTACGCCTCCTCCTGTGGATCCTGGGGCTTCCCTGGACTCCCCTGATCAAGGGGCCAGGGTGCAAGTTCCTTCTGTAGCCTGGCCTTCCGGTCAGTCTCCGCCTTCGCCACTCCTCATGTCCAGTGGTAGACTTAGCCTTCAACCATTTCCTACTGACCATTTGCTATCTCCTACTCGGATGGCAACTGAGTCTAGTGCTGCCTTTGCACGAGCTATTCAGGGGGCAGCTGCTGTGCTTGGCCTACAGCACCCTATGGTGCCTATACTTTCTGATCCTTTATTGGATCTTTTGGAGCCTGTTGAGGTAGAACCTTTGCTGCCCTTCGTGGACTCGCTATTTGACACCCTGCGTGGCACTTGGTCCAGACCCTTTTCGGGTGACCCAGTTGATCGGGCTATTGCCCGTAGGCACCGCCCGGTACGCGGTGACCCTCTTTGTCTGTCTCTTCACCCGTCTGCTCAAGGCCTAGTTGTTCGGGCAGCTTTTGATTTGCACTCTTCACACTCTTTACCATTGTTACCTCCCACGAGAGAGTCTCGGTGGCTGGATGACTGTGGCCGCAGGCTTTTCGCCTCCGCTAACGCAGGCCTCCGGGCTTAAAACACAGCCTGTGTGTTTGCACGCGCATCTGCCACTCTTTGGGACTCAGTTGCTCACCTTCTCCCCTCTATTCCAGAAGGGTCACATACGGAATTGCTCCGCATTCTTCTGCATAGAAGATGCATGGCGCAATTTTCCCTTCGGTCTTCCCTGGACACAACTGACTCTATGGGACGGGTCCTGGCTCGCGCTGTGGCCTTACGTCGCCATGCTTGGCTGCGCGACAGTTGCTTCCCTGATCATATTCGGGATGCCCTCAGGGATCTTCAACTCAATGGAGTGGATCTTTTTGACCGCCATGCAGATTTGGCTGTCTCCCGTATTTTTTCCAGCCTGCAGTAACTCTGGTGGCCGTGCTGAGGTTGCTTTTCGGGGCTGGTCACTGTTCACGGCTGGTTAGCCATTTCTCAGTTTGCTCGGTGCAGCCGGTTGGCTGCTTCCTTCTTTTCAGTCCTCTGACTGTGTGCTTACCCAGGCGGACACCCATACTGATTTGCCGAACGCTATTTGGGGTATTTGATGGCATTCAACTGTTGTCTTGGTACGCTTCTATGGAGTCCCTGAGCAGAGGTCCTGCTCGAAGTCCCTTGCCTCTTCCTACAGGATTCCTCGTATAACTTGCCTTCTTGCAAGTTGTGTTTGTCTGTCTGTATGGCATCAGGATCCGGTGTGGGTCCCGTGCCGTGTACTGTCCATATCGTACGTCAAGTGCACTGCCTGGTTGTGGCTTTTTTTTTGCTAACGGCACCCTGTTTGCCGCTGTGCGGCCTGTTTCTTATTTCCGCTATGCGGCCTGCTTCTTGCTGTTCCTTTTTGGTGCACCTTCTGGTCCTCCAAGCTACTGGGTTAGCAGAGGTAGCCTGTCTTATGTGCCTTACTCCCTGCTTTTGGTGGCCGCTTAACCTACAGCAGTGTCCTTAATTCCTGCTCTTTCCGTATGGGGATTTCCCAGCTTTGCTTGAGGTTCATGATGTCCACTGTCCGAGGGGTGTCTTTTCCTCCTTCGATTCGGGGACCTTTACCTCTGGCCTTACTTTTGCCAGGGTTGTGCCTCGTTTTCTCCGACTCTGTCTTGCGGGGGACTCTTGTTGGGTCACGTTTTCATTGTTTCAACGTTTTCCGTCCTGCTCTGGCTCCCCTCGGTGCTCTTACCCGACGGTTTCGTGCAGGCTCTCTCCTTCATACAGTGTCCGTGGGTCCTGCCCCGGTCTACTTCTTCCGCCATTTCCTAAAGCGTCCGACTCACTGGTGCCCTTTTTAGACTGCTGCCCTCTTGCAATTTGGTGCCTCTGGGCTGCTCTGCTACCCTACACGAAGTCCTTGCGTCATTCGTATCACTCCATAGTCCACACAACGTGCTTCGGTTCCTTACTGTCTTCGCTCTGGTTGGTAAAGCCCCACTGCTTGTACTCTGCCTTCACATACTATGGCACCATCGCCTGGTCATGGCGTGTCTTCTACCTTCCGTGCTACCAGCATCTTGCGCCATAAATTGGCATTTTGCCTCTTATGTCGCTTCTGTATTACTGGTGCCGGTTTCGGCAGAGCTACTTTTCGGAGTTGTGCTCTTTAGGCTGATATGCGAGGTCTCTGTCTTACTCGCTGTTGTCTCTCACGGCTTGGCTGCCATCTGCAGCTACAAAACTCGCCATATCTGGGATATGGTTTCTTCTCCATGCTGGCGCTTTCTGGGTGAGGGGTAACCTATTGCCTCTGCTGTCCCACATGCAGTTGCGGGTACATGTTCCTCAGTGTTCTTTCACACTGTTTTCTGGGACAACCTGCATTTGTTTAGGTTTTTGTCGCCGCTTCAGATCCTGGAGATCTTCACCACTATGGTTGGGTTCATCTCCCTCTTTCGAGTCCTTAACTTTCACTTAGCCTCAACCCACTTTCCATAACTGGGTTCTTTCCTGCTGTTCATGACAGCTTCTATTGCCTTTGCCGCCCACTGCTTCCGCTCCCTTTAGCGCGTCATGCTCTGGTGGTTACCTGCGATTTGTCCTCCTTACGGTGTTAAGTCACCTTATGGACCCCTACGTTCTTTCAAGAACTTCATGGGATTTAGTTGCAGACCCGCCTCCTCTGTGGGTATGTCGTTGGTATCTATTCTAAGTTAAGGAATCTGCGGCTAGACGTCTCTATCAGATGAACGAGTTGCTTACCTTCGGTAACGATGTATCTGGTAGAGACATAGTCTAGCCCCAGATTCCTTAACGGCCGCCCGTCCTTCCCGTTCTGCGAGGACCTTTTCAGGTACAGGCTTTTCTTTACTCGCCTCCCTTGCGGTGGCTTGCCCTTTTGCAAGGTGATATATTCTCACTTCAACACAGACTAATTTGTTCTGTTCATAGATCATATGTTCCTTCCAGTCCTTGGCCTGGAATGTAGGGTGTGAAATCCATTCACGCTTTTTCCCACCATCCCGCTATCCCCTTCTACATTGCCTTGTGGTCTTAGCCACCTCGGCGGCCTTTCCTTAAAATCTATTGGCTATGTACACTTTGGATCTTTGATTGGGATCGCAACGTCCCTTTCTGGTGACGTTTTGTGGTGAATTCTCTTTAATCTAAGGTTCCAGACCTGTTCTTCATGGTTTTACTTTCAAGATGTGGACTTTCTATCCTCTGCCAGGTTGTTTTTCCACATCCTTGTCCCCCTTTAACGTTGCGTGAGCTTTCTCTCTTGTGAGGTGGCTCTTCAGAGAACTGATCTGTCTCACTTGTCAATTTCTTCTATTTTTTCATCATTTTTGCACACTGTTCCCATATTTTCACAGTTTTTAGGTGATGGCTCCGCGTTCTGACGTGGAAAAAATTCTCCAACGAAAACTGACGACAGCGCACCGGGAGGGGCATATATATAGAGCTCCACTGACGTCATGTTCGGGGACAACGTCAGGGTGGAGCCGGACGCTGCTGCCCCCCGGGCGCTCATAGGTGCTGCTGCAGTAAATGTTTTCCGGATCCAGTCTGACGCCTGGGGATATTCTAAGTTAAGGAATCTGCGGCTAGACTATGTTTCTACCAGATACATCGTTACCGAAGGTAAGTAACTCGTTCATTAGGGTGTGAGGAGGTGCATCAGATGATCACGTCGATGATGTCATCAGTGATGTTATTTGAGATGTCATCAGTGATGTCACTGACCATGTCATGAGTGATGTAATATGTGACGTCATCAGCAGTGCATTGCGGGGGCACGAGTTATAGCTAGCACAACTAACTATAACTGCTGAATTTCTCTGGTTTTGTACGAGTGAAATGTCCAACTAACTATAACGTCCCTGAAACCTCTGGTTTTTTCAGTGAATTTCAAAGGTTTTTTAAATGATAATTCCTAACTATAACGCCCCTGAAAACTTTGGTGTTAATATACACACACTATCCCTAAATGAAGTTCTAGCGATTATAGTTCCATTCCATTCACAGCTCATTTGAGATGTCATGAGTGATGTCATGAGTTATGTAACTGACCATGTCATGAATGATGTAATGTCCGAGGTCATTAGCAGTATATTGTGGGTTACCAGAGCGATGCAGGCGCACTGGAAGGAGGGGCTGATGGAGCCTCAGACGTCGATGGCTTGCCAGTACACTATGATGGCGGTAGGGACTGTCAGGGCGATCACGTACCTATATTCTAGAATGCTTCTGGAAAACCTACCGCCCCTAGCCGAATTGAAGGGGAAGTGGGAGAATGATCTAGGTAGAGCTATCCCTGAGACAGCCTGGGCGCAGATAGTGCGACGAGCCTGGAAGAGCACGAGGAACGCAAGGTTTCAGCTAGTGCACTTCTATATCCTCCACAGAGCATACTTGACACCTGGGAAAATCCAGAAATACTTTAAGGTTCAGGAGGCGGCATGTCCCAGATGTATGAGTACTGGAGTGGAATTGGACCATATGCTGTGGTCTTGTCCAGCGATGGGTCTCTACTGGAAAGAGGTGGAAGATACCCTGAACGAGGTGACAGAGAGGCGGCTGGTGTTTGATATGGCTGTTAGTATACTGCACTGGTTCCCACACACGCCCAAAACTAGGATCACAAGCAAATTCGTAGACATGGGACTTATATTAGCAAAACGAGAAATCACGAAACGTTGGAAAGCAACAGTGGGTCCCACTAGTAAACGATGGAAGGGGGAATTTCTCAAATGGGCCACCAGCGAGGGCGTGCTACGGTATCAATGGGCGCGCAGACGCAACGACGATAAGGCGCTAGAAGCGGCAGCTGCGTGGGAGGCGTTAGTACAGGCACTACGAGATTATGAGCCAGGTGCAGATGGCGGAGACCGAGCCGGGGATGAGGGGATAGCCCCGGAACAAGCTGGGTACATCACATAACTCAACACGTAGACATTCCTTGGACTGTAAGATACAAGAGGACAGAGGCGGCCACCTGAGTTGTTGGTGAGGACTGAGGGAGGGGAAGGGAATTTATAATTTCTATAGTGTTTAAGAGTAGGGGTTTTGTTACGAAGGTTTTTGGTTTGTGTGATGCATAGCTCTGGAAGGATTTCAATGGCCTTGCATTAGGTATTGTATGATTGGCGGGGGGCTTGTTATCAATCCACAGGGTATATACTGGAAAAAATCGTAAGGATTTATATGTGGTTGTACAAAAAACCAATAAACTACGTATTAAAAAAAAAAAAAATAGCAGTATATTGTGGGGGCGTAAGTTATAGTTAGCTCAGGTAACTATAACTGCTGAATTTCGCTGGTTGTGTATGAGTGAAATCTGAGTCTAACTATAACCTCCCTGTAATCTTTGTTTTTTTTAATAGAAAATTTCTAGTTTTTTTTTTTACGTTAAGTAAGATGCATATCACAATGGATGGTGGAGGGTTGGAAGCAGGGCCTGGCCTGGCATTGTGCTGCCCCCACCCAAGCTTGCTGCTCCTACCTCCCCTCCTCCTAGCCATCAATTGTCCAAGTCCATGTCCCTGTTCCCTTATTACAGCCCTGTATGGCCGTTGTTCTGCCCCTGGCCTTCCCGCCTTCTCTGAACAGTTAGCTTGCTGCCCCATCCACCTCCTCCCTATCCTCTGTTGTCTGAATCCATGCACTAGCCTCCTCCCTCCGGCCATGCATGGTCTGATGTGCTGCCACTGCCCTCCATTTAGCATGATGTCCCAGCACACTCCTCCTGCTCTCCATTGCCCTATTCTATGGCCCATCATTGACCTCCTGCTTAGCCCCTGTGCTTAGCTTGCTGCCCCTACTCTCCTTCCCTCCGATGTCTGTGTGCATGCCCCTGCTCCATCCTTTTTGCTCATCATGTTCCGTGGACCTGCCCCACCTATCTACTCTGAGTGTTCTGTTAAGCTGCCACTCCCCTCCCACCTGCCTAGCATTGTCAGATGACTGTAACCTGTCCCTGCCACCTCCACCCTGCCTGTCCACGTTTCATGCCCCTATCCCCTTCCTCCTGTCCTCCATGGTCCATTTTACAGCCACAACCTTCTGCCCTTCCTGGTCTGTTGTGCTTCAACTGCTCCTCCTGCCTGCCCCTCGTGGTCTGTTGTGAGACCCCTTCCCTTGAACTCTCTTGTCTGTGCCCAGCTCCTACCCCTCCCTTCTATCCTCCATGGCCCTTTGTGCATGCCCCTGCCCCCTCCTTCTTGCCCATCATGGCCATTGTGCTGCCACTAACCCTCCCGCTTGCCATGCATGGTCGTCTGTGCTGCCACAGCCCCTCCCACCTTCCCTATGTGGTCAGCTAGCTGCCCCTGACCCCCTCCCACCTTCCCTCCATGATCTGTGTGTATGCCATTATAGTCTCACTGTTTCTCTCCATGGTGTGTCTTGCTTCTAGCGCCCATCCTGCCTGACCTCCATGGTCAGCTTGCTGCTCCTGCCCTGCCCCCTTGCCCTCTGTTTTCTATATGCAGACTCCTATTCCCTCCCTCCTGGCTTGTCTGTTCCATTGCAATGCCCCTGATCCCTCCCTCCTGCCCTTTATGGTCCGTTATGCTGCAGCTTTCTCTCCTGTCTGTCCATTATGGTCAGCTAGCTGCTATTGCCTCTTCTCCTCTATTCTCTGTTGTTCATGTGCATGGTCCTGTCCCCTCCCTATTGCTTTCTATGGATTGTTGTGCTGCACCCCCGTCCCGCATGCCCTGTGTGGAGTATTGTTCTGCTGCAAACCCTGATGCCTGCCCTGTATGGTAAGGTTGGTGCACCTCTCCATTCCCTCCTGTCCTCTGTTATCCGAGTCCATGTCCCTACCCCAATTCCTCCTGCCTTCCATGATCCAATGTACCATACTTGCTAACATTTCGACCTTGGTAAGAGGGAGATTTTGAAAAAAAATGGGGTATTGTTTTTCCCCATTGACTTACATTGAAAAAGAGGAGATTGTAGACAGGAGACAGATCAAATAAAGCCCATCTGGGCTTAAAAACATTGGGCCTTTCCTGGATGAATCAGGTCTGTTGGCATGTATGGTTGTAGTACCACTGCCTTGTCCTTCTGCCCACAATGGTCTATTATATTGTCACAGCCTCTCTTGCCTGTCCTGTATTGTTGGTTTGTTGCCCCTGCCCCCCTTTCCACTGCCCTCCATAGTCTGTTGTGCTGCCACTGCCTTTCCTGCCTGCCCAGTGTGGTTAAATTGTTGTCTCTGCACCCTTCTACCTGCCTTCAATTATCTGAGTCCGTGCCCCTGACCTCTGACTCTCAACAGTATCCTAATGAACAACTAGAGTGCTAATATCCTATATTTATTACAAAGGTGTGGCACGCCTGCCGAACCAGGTTGGAGTTTCTGTTTCAGCTCGACATTCTGTGATTCGGGTCAAATCACTTAATCTCCCCATGTCTACAACCAAAATGAATTTGTCCTTGTGTGATGTAACCAATGCTCATGTAAATCACATCTGAAAGAAACACGTTAGTTAGATTGCTTACCTTAGAATATCCCCAGGCATCAGGCTGGATCCGGAAAGATTTTTCGTCAGCAATACCCTTGCGCGTCGCTAGGTGTCATCTGCGGCTCCGCGTCCGTCATCGGCGTCGTGATCGCCGGGATGACATTGTCGAAGTACTTAGACGCCGCCCTCGCGCCCTGACGTCAGTTCTTCTTTTTTCCGCGCCAGTAAGCGCAGATCCGGGAAGAGCATACCCTTTAGTCATTTTTTGACTAACTTTTTTGACTTTTTTGGTCTATTCTTTCGAGTCGACCTCGACTCCTGGTGCCGGTAGGGATGTCCGGGTTCAAGCCGTGTGATGCCTGTCACCGCCTGATGTCGGTAACCGACCCCCACCGTCGGTGTCTCTACTGCCTTGGGGCCGACCATGATGACAAGTCGTGCCCCGACTGCCGGGCCTTGACCTCGAAGGCTAGGCAGGAGCGGTCCCGCAAGCTACTCGAGATCCGGCAGTCGGCTCCGCGCCGCTCGTGGTCCCGGTCGAGGAGGAGGTCGAGGGACCGGTCGCGAAGTCATCACCGCTCGTCGGGTTCAAAGTCCTCGCATTCAGGTAAGTCGAGGCACAGTAAGAAGAAGTCAAAGAAGCGACACCGCTCTTCTGACTCCCCTCGCCAGTCACGCGACTCGGCTGAGGGTTCGGGTGGCACCAACCGCGCGGCGCCGCAGGAGTAGTGTCCGGCCCCATACCCTCCGGTCCCTGGGCCTAACGCGACTCCGGACGAGGTTCGAGACTTCCTCGTGGCCGGCCATGAGAAGTCTCGATCTGCCTTCGCGGCCTGTCGGCACGCCTTCGGGGCCCGCTGGACCGCCTGGGAGTCATAGCGAGCCGGCGCCTCCGGCCCCGGCGCTGTCATCGACTTCGGTCCTGACGCCGCAGGTCCCCGTGGGATCCAGGCCTGGATCCCGGTTGATGCCGGTTGACCTTACGACCCCTCCACCGGCGCCGACCCCTATGGTGCCGCCTCTGGCGCCGTTTTCGGGCGACGCCGTCCCCAGTTTCAGCCCCAGTCCGGGTCCGGCGTCAGAACGGCGCCGATGGATGAATATTTCATCTACCACCCGGCTCCGTGCTTTATACCTGTATACCAGGAGACGGATGAAGGGGAGGACTGGGAGGGGTCTGAGGACCCTCTGGCACAGCAGTGCCAATTAAGTCAGGACTGGGCTGACGAGCTGGGGGATGCCAGTGGTCTCGACACTTCGCCTGACACTGGCTTCATCTCTCCTCCTTCCGTGGCTACAGAGGAGGGTGCAACTTATTCTGTGGTGCTGCGCAGGGCTGCCGAAGCCCTTCACCTGGAGCTCCCGGCAGCGGCCTCCTCACTGAGGTGCTTCAACCGCCAGTAAGCTCTTCGGAGCCTCTACTGCAGTTCAATGAGACCTTCACTGACGTTCTGATGGGCACTGTTAGACCTGGCACCTTGGCGTGAGTCTCCCTTCCACTTTTTGTCGCTGTGCCTCATGTGTTTTGCTGGTGTTAGCTGCTCAGAGCACTGTGCCACTGCCAACCAGTGCCACAGTGCAAGTGCCCCCTATTTAAAATGTATATGTTGGTTGGATTCCATGATTGGCTTATTTGGTTTACTGTCAGACCCCAGTAAAATGCACCAGGAGTGCCCAGGGCTTGTAAATACAAATGCTGCTGGTGGGCTTGCAGCACTGGTTGTGCCACCCACAGAAGCAGCCTAGTAAAATGTGTGTAAGGTCTGCCATTGCAGAACCTGCGTGCAGTCTGGTACTGTCATGCTGACTGGGCAAGTGCACCCACTTGCCAGTCCCTAAACCTTCCCTTAACTTCATATTAGTCACCCCTAAGGTAGGCCTAAGGGCAGGGTGCATTGTAAGCATAAGGTAGGACAAGCCCTGATGTGTGTATCATGTCCTAATAGTGAATTACAGCCATTTTCGTTTTTCACTATTGCAAGGCTACCTGTTCCCATAGGCCAGAATGGGCTGTTAGAATTGTTACATCCGATGATCCTAACAGGCCCAGGGAACATGGTAGAAATTCGAGTTTAGTATGCCTGAACTCAGAATAATAAAATACATCTTTTAGTAAAGTTTATTTTAATATTCTGGGTTTGCAAATACCACTTTTAGAAAGTTGGCATTTACTTGCCTAACCATTTCAGCCCGCCTCAGCTATGATGTGTATCTGCCTGTCTGGTTTGTGTGAGTGACAGGGCTGGGAAAACCCAGAGGGGCAGGGCTATATAGCCTGGTGGTGAATAGCGAGATTGACATCCAGATGGGTGGGAGGAGTGCACCTGGACTCTGAATAGGGCTGTGCTCTGCCACCACAATGCTGGCTCCACCTCCTGTGGAGCGGCGGATGCCTCTACCCTGCACCCTGAATAGAAAGGCAGAGTCATGTCAACAAAGTGCTCAAGAACTGGTTTGGACTGGGCAAAGGCCCCTCTACCCCAGAGGAACAAAGGAATTAGGGGTATAAGTATTGGGACCCTGCTCCCAAGAAATTAGATCCTGCTTGACAAGAAGAACCTCTGCCTGAGGAGAAGGAACCGGAAAGCTGTAAGGAGGAGTACTGTCCCTGACCTGGGGGATTGGCCTGCAGTGGTTGCCTTGCTGCTGAAAGGAGAGGAGAAAGACTACAAAGACTTTATTTCAACTTGTGCTTCAAAAGATCTCCAAATGCTTGGAATAGAGCTTGCCTCCTGTTGAAGTCTCAGGAACAACAGACTTCACCCCCCAGCTCCCCAGAGTTCTTTGGAAGTGCCTGCTGCTGTTGTTGGGCCTTCTGAGGGACTGCGTGTCGCAAGGAGCTGGAAGCGCGACTCAAGAAGGAGAAGCGTGCCGCCGTCGGAACTGTTGTCGTCGCATTACGTAAAGGGTGTTGCCGCTGCAGCATCGCATCGAGCGGAAGCGTCTTGCATCATCCAAGAAGTGTCTCGCATTGCCGAAGAAGCGTGTCGCCATCGCAGCCATCGTAGCTGACGCATCGCACCGCATCAAGAGAAGAGTCTCGCATGGAGGAAGAAGCGTGTCGCCATCGCAGCCATCGTAGCTGTCGCATTGCACCGCATCAAGAAAAGCGCCTTGCATCCACGGAGAAGCGTGCCGCCGTCGGAGCTGCTGTCGTCGCATCGCGTAAAGGGGTGTCGCCGCTGCTACATCGCATCGAGCGGAAGCATCTCGCAAACGTCGGAGAAGAGTGCCGCTGCCAAGGCCGCTGTCGTCGCATCGCGTAAAGGGTGACGCCGCTGCAGATGACGCTTCGAATCGAGTCTTCTCGCAACCATCGGAGAAGCGTAATGCATCTGGAAGATCTTCACGTCTTTATTTCTTTGCACCAAAAACTTCATCGCATCGTTGCAACACTTTCGTTGCCCTGCGTGTCACATTTAAAAGGTACATTGACTTAAAGTGTTGCATTTAAGAACTTACGAGAACTAAGCAAAACTTCTACCATCTAAGTAACAGTATTGTGTATTTTTTGTCGTTTAATGGTCTTGCGGTAACTCTATATAAAGAATCCTTATTTTTAATATAAAACCTGTGTGGTGTCCATTTGTAGTGTTGTCACTTGGTTACTGTGTGTGTTCACAAATGCTTAACCTATAACGCTCTGAGATAAGCCTTGTCTGCTCGCGCCAAGCTACCTAGAGGGTGAGCAGGAGTTATTTTAGGAGTGTAACCCCTTACCCTGACTAGAGGAAAGGTTCCCTGCTTGTCACAAGTACCTACCCGTGCTAACCAGAGAACCCGGATTCTAACATTGGTGGTCAGTGGTGAGGATTCTGGACTTGCATTTGTGACTCATGTGCAGTAATTGGTGAACACTACTTAGTGAGTGCAGACCTTAACGCAACCAATACTTGTTGGTAGATTTCTTTTGGGACTTTCTATTTTTGAGTACTGCCAAGCTTAACCATGGTGGAGAAAGCAGCATCCATAGTCTCTGTGAATACTGAATTAGAATGCGAAGAAGAGAAATTGGATAGCTACACTGCCAAGCAGCTGAAATTCTTCTGCAAAAAATTTAATGTTTCTTAAACTGGATGGAAACATAAGGCAGAGTTCTACAAGGCGCTGAGGGCCTGGGTAGAAGCAAGGAATGCCACTGATAATGATAATGCAGAGGAGCAGCTGGATGGGCCAGTGAGTCCAAGAGGAAGGAGACCCCCTTCCCCTGCCGGTAGCAGTGTTTCTAGTAAAAGTCTGTCTCCAGAGGAGCTGGCAGATAGAAAAGAGTGTAGGATGCATGAATTGGAGCTGACCAAGCTCAAGTTAAGTGGGCAGTTAGAATTTGAAATGCAAAGTAGAAAGTTAGCCCTAGAAGAAAAAAAGCTACAGTATGAACATGAAAAGGTTTTGAGGGAGTTGGAGCTGAAGGCCCAGAGTTTAGAAATTGCTCCCTCTGGTGGCAGCACACCGTCAGTGCAAGTAGAAT
The DNA here is from genome assembly GCF_964204655.1 of Triturus cristatus. NCBI lineage: Eukaryota > Metazoa > Chordata > Amphibia > Caudata > Salamandridae > Triturus > Triturus cristatus. The sequence goes on from NC_140580.1 coordinate 731,069,204, forward strand.
CAAGGGTGTACATACCCAAAGATGTGGTGAAAGAATTTTTTTAAAATGATGACATAGGGCAGTGGTTCAAAGCCTATGAAGTAGCCATGTCTTCCCACCGGGTCCCTGAGAAGGATTGGGGAGCGGGGTTATGGGGACGGTTCCTTAGTGAGGGGTGGGACACACTGCTAGACTTGCCTTCAGATGATTATAATTCTTATCCCCATATGAAGGCAGCTTTGATGGCTTGGTATGGGTTGACCCCTGAGTTGTATAGGCAAAGGTTCAGGGGGTGCACCAAGATTCCAAACAGTACGTATGTTGAGTATGTGACTTTTTTTTGCAGAGCACTGGATGGTTGGGTGAAGGGTAGTAAGGTTAATGATTTTCAAGGGCTTCTTGATTTAATGGCATGTGAGCACTTGTCCAGTAATTGTTTTCCTGAGCTACGCCAGCACCTGATTGATAGTAGGCTGACCAACCCTAGGAAGCTTGCTGAGGAGGCGGACCGCTGGGTCAGTACCAGGGTCCACAAGGGTTCAGTGGGAGACTCCGCTAAAGGTGGGCAGGGTCCGCAGCAGAAGAGTGGGGGGGACAAGAGTAAACTGAGGGAGTTCCCAAGAAGGCCCCAAAGTAATCCCCAAGGGAACCAAGGGAAAGGTTCTCAGCCTCCCCCACCCCAGAAACCGACCGGGGCCCCGACAGGTCCACCTGTTCAAAAGGGGCCCATAAAATGTTACAAGTGTGGTAACATGGGGCATTTTGCCTCTGATGTAAAGTGTCCTCTGTCTGGTAAACCAGCACCCACTGGTGCTCCGCCCCGGCACATGGCTAGTGTAGCCTTGGGGGAGGAGGTGACAGTCCAAGGTGGGTGGGGTCCCGCAGTGTTGTCCCATGTCTCATTAGGAGACTGTGAGATGGTCCCCCAAACCCAGCTGCCTGATAACACTAAGAAATACAGGCAGTGGGTGACCATCAATGGCCGTAGGGTGGAAGCTCTCAGAGATACAGGAGCCAGTGTGACAGCTGTCAAGTGTCACCTGCTGTCTCAAGAGCAGGTTGTCCCAGGAGTGTTCTATCCAGTTGTTGCCGCTGACAACACAGAGAGTCACTGCAAGGTGGCTCAGGTTCCCTTTGAGTGGGGGGGTCTCTGGTACTCTTCAGGTAGCTGTGAGGCCCGCCATGCCTGTAGACTGTCTGTTAGGGAACGACTTGGAGAGCTCACCTTGGGCTAAGGTGGAGCGGAGTGCTCACCTGGAGATGTTGGGTATGCCGGATTGGGCGTGTGTCACCACACGGTCCATGGCAGCAAGTAGAGGTGCTCAAGAGGTCCTGGAGCCTGAGAGGGAGGCCCAGGGACCGGCCTTAGAGAGAAGAGGCAGAGGGCGCGGGAAACCGGCCCCTGAAGTTCCCACGGCCCAGGAGGGAGCAGACCTCGAGGGGGATGCCCTGGAGCCTACCGGAGAACAGATAGCTGAACTGGGGGACCTGCCTGAGCTGACCCATTGGCAGCAGGAAGGAGGCCCCTCCAGGGAGGACTTTTGTAAGGCACAGAAAGAATGCCCTTCTCTCGTGGATATGCAGCAGCAGGCTGCAGACCAGGCCGCAGGTGATCAGTCTGGGTCACATTTCATTTACTGGGAGAACGACCTCCTATATACAGAGCCTAAGGTTGCTGAGCCTGGGTCAGCCCGTGCGCTGGTGGTACCCCAGGACTTCAGAGCCTTCCTACTGGGGCTGGCTCACGATGTGCCATTGGCTGGACATTTGGGGCAGGACAAGACCTTTGAAAGGCTTGTCACCCACTTCTATTTGCCTCAAATGCGCAGGAGTTCAGACACTCACTGCAGGACCTGTCAGACTTGCCAGGCAAGTGGAAAGAGTGGAAGGAAGCAGAAGGCTCCACTCCAGCCATTCCCTGTGGTCGGTACCCCATTCCAGCTAATGGGGATTGACATTGTGGGGCCACTGGACCCCAGGACAGCCATGGGCAACAGGTTTATCCTGGTCCTCGTGGACCATGCCACCCAGTACCCGGAAGCCATCCCTCTGAGGACAGTCACGGTTCCGTGGTGGGACGTGCACTGATGGGAATTTTCTCCAGAGTGGGATTCCCTCTAGAGGTGGTGTCTGACCGGGGTACCCATTTCATATCCAAGTATATGAAATCTCTTTGGCAAGAGTGTGGTGTAACCTACAAGTTCACCACACCTTACCACCCCCAAGGAAACGGGTTGGTTGAGAGATTCAACCGTACCCTCAAGGGCATGATAATGGGTCTGGAAGAACCAATGAGGCGTAAGGGGGACGTCCTCTTGCCATGCCTTCTTTTTGCGTACCGTGATGTGCCACAGAAGTCTCTAGGGTTCAGCCCCTTTGAGCTCCTGTATGGCCACCCAGTGAGAGGACCTCTAAGTCTGGTCAAGGAAGGCTGGGAGCAATCTCCCAGGAAACCTTCCCAGAATGTATATAGCTACATGCTGGCCTTCAGAAATCAGACTAGGCGATTCAGGCAACTTGCTGAGGCAAATCTGGAAGCCAGCCAGGAGGAGATGAAGCGGTGGTACGACCAGAATGCCACTCTGGTAGAGCTTCAGCCTGGACAAAAGGTGTGGGTCTTGGCCCCCGTGGAGCCTTGTGCGCTCCAAGATAAGTGGACTGGTCCCTTTGAGGTGGTGGAGCGCAAGAGTCCAGTTACCTATTTGGTGGACTTGCGGTCTCCAAGGAACCCCTTAAGGGTCCTTCATGTCAACTGCCTCAAGCCCCACTTGGAGAGGTCCCAAGTGGGCATGCTCTTGGCAACAGATGCTGGGATGGAAGAGGAGACCGAGCCTCTTCCTGACCTCCTGTCAGCCCAGGAGCAAGATGGGTCAGTGGATGGTTTCATCCTCTCTTCCGCCCTGACCCCTGAGCAACAGAATGATTGTCGCCAGCTGCTGGGACAATTTTCTGATCTATTTTCCCTGGTTCCCGGTGTCACTGATTGGTGCGTCCATGATGTGGACACTGGGGATAGTCCACCTGTGAGGCACAAGGCCTATAGGGTGACTGACAGGGTGAGGGCCTGCATCAAGGAGGAGGTCTCCAAGATGTTTGCACTCGGGGTAATTGAGTCCTCCAGCAGTCCTTGGGCCAGCCCAATGGTCTTGGTCCCAAAGGCTGCAGCGCCGGGAGCCACACCCGAACTCCGGTTCTGTGTGGACTACAGAGGACTCAATTCAGTCACCAGGACTGACGCACACCCCATCCCCAGAGCTGATGAGCTCATAGATCGGCTAGGGGCTGCCAACTACCTCAGCACGTTTGATTTAACGTCTGGGTACTGGCAGATCGCCTTGACCGAGGGGGCCAAAGGGAGGTCAGCATTTTCCACCTCAGATGGGCACTACCAGTTCCGGGTTATGCCCTTTGGGATGAAGAATGCCCCTGCCACCTTCCAGAGGTTGGTCAACCAGGTGTTGGTTGGACTGGACTCGTTCAGTGCCGCCTACCTGGACGACATCGCAGTGTTCAGCTCCACTTGGGAGGAACACCTGCGCTACCTCTGGGAAGTGTTGATGGCGCTGCGGAGGGCAGGCCTCACGATCAAGGCGAGTAAGTGCCAGATCGGGCAGGGTTCCGTGGTGTACTTGGGGCACCAGGTTGGGAGCGGCCAGGTGGCGCCCCTTCAACCCAAGATAGAAACCATCCTGAATTGGGAGTCGCCCAAAACCCAGACAGAGGTGAGAGCCTTCCTAGGCCTCACCGGGTACTACAGGAGGTTTGTCAAAAGGTATGGCAACATTGTTGCCCCCTTGACAGCGCTGACTTCTAGGAAGCAGCCCAGGAAAGTGATTTGGACTGACACCTGTCAGAAAGCTTTTGAGGCCCTGAAAGCTGCTATGTGCACGGCGCCCGTGCTCTTGGCTCCCAACTTCTCCAAAGAGTTTATCGTTCAGACAGACGCTTCAGAGCATGGTGTGGGGGCTGTTCTTTCACAGATTAATGAAGAGGGCCTAGATCAACCTGTAGCCTTCCTTGGCAGGAGGTTACTTCCACGGGAACAGAGATGGAGTGCTATTGAGCGTGAGGCATTTGCTGTGGTCTGGGCGCTGAAGAAACTAAGACCCTACCTGTTTGGGTCTCACTTCCGGGTTCAGACGGACCACAGGCCCCTCAGATGGTTGATGCATATGAGGGGTGAGAATCCAAAGCTGTTGAGGTGGTCCATTTCCCTACAGGGTATGGATTTCACGGTGGAACATCGCCCTGGTACAGATCACGCCAATGCTGACGGTCTGTCCAGATTTTTCCGCCTTAGTGATGAGGAACTCCCTGGGGTAGGGTATTTCTCCCCACTTTTCAGCTGGAGGTGACACGTGTCAGACCTGGCAGCTTGGCGTGAGTCTCCCTTCCACTTTTTGTCGCTGTGCCTCATGTGTTTTGCTGGTGTTAGCTGCTCAGAGCACTGTGCCACTGCCAACCAGTGCCACAGTGCAAGTGCTCCCTATTTAAAATGTATATGTTGGTTGGATTCCATGATTGGCTTATTTGGTTTACTGTAAGACCCCAGTAAAGTGCACCAGGAGTGCCCAGGGCTTGTAAATACAAATGCTGCTGGTGGACTTGCAGCACTGGTTGTGCCACCCACAGAAGCGGCCTAGTAAAATGTGTCTAAGGTCTGCCATTGCAGAACCTGCGTGCAGTCTGGTACTGTCATGCTGACTGCGCAAGTGCACCCACTTGCTAGTCCCTAAACCTTCCCTTAACTTCATATTAGTCACCCCTATGGTAGGGCTAAGGGCAGGGTGCATTGTAAGCATAAGGTAAGACAAGCCCTGATGTGTGTGGCATGTCCTAATAGTGAATTACAGCCATTTTCGTTTTTCACTATTGCAAGGCTACCTGTTCCCATAGGCCAGAATGAGCTGTTTACCTCCTATGATCCTAACAGGCCCAGGGAACATGGTAGAAATTCGAGTTTAGTATGCCTGAACTCAGAATAATAAAATACATATTTTAGTAAAGTTAATTTTAATATTCTGGGTTTGCAAATACCACTTTTAGAAAGTTGGCATTTGCTTGCCTAACCATTTCAGCCCGCCTCTGCTATGATGTGTATCTGCCTGTCTGGTTTTTGTGAGTGACAGGGCCGGGAAAACCCAGAGGGGCAGGGATAGGTAGCCTGGTGGTGAATAGAGAGATTGACATCCAGATGGGTGGGAGGAGTGCACCTGGACTCTGAATAGGGCTGTGCTCTGCCACCACAATGCTGGCTCCACCTCCTGTGGAGCGGCTGATGTCTCTGCCCTGCACCCTGAATAGAAAGGCAGAGTCATGTCAACAAAGTGCTCAAGAACTGGTTTGGACCTGGCAAAGGCCCCTCTACCTTAGAGGAACAAAGGAATTAGGGGTATAAGTATTGGGACCCTGCTCCCAAGAAATTAGATCCTGCTTGACAAGAAGAACCTATGCCTGAGGAGGAGGAACCGGGAAAGCTGTAAGGAGTACTGTCCCTGACCTGGGGGATTGGCCTGCAGTGGTTGCCTTGCTGCTGAAGGAGAGGAGAAAGACTACAAAGACTTTATTTCAACTTGTGCTTCAAAAGATCTCCAAGGGCTTGGACTAGAGCTTTCCTCCTGCTGAAGTCTCAGGAATAACAAACTTCACCCCCCAGCTCCCCAGAGTTCTTTGGAAGTGCCTGCTGCTGTTGTTGGGCCTTCTAAGGGACTGCGTGTCGCAAGGAGCTGGAAGCGCGACTCAAGAAGGAGAAGCGTGCCGCCGTCGGAACTGCTGTCGCCGCATCACGTAAAGGGTGTCGCCGCTGCAGCATCGCGCGGAAGCGTCTCGCATCATCCAAGAAGTGTCTCGCAACGCCGAAGAAGCGTGTCGCCATCGCAGCCATCGTAGCTGACGCATCGCACCTCATCAAGAGAAGAGTCTCGCATCGAGGAAGAAGCGTGTCGCCATCGCAGCCATCGTAGCTGTCGCATTGCACCGCATCAAGAAAAGCGCCTTGCATCCACGGAGAAGCGTGCCGCCGTCGGAGCTGCTGTCGGTGCATCGCGTAAAGGGGTGTCGCCGCTGCAACATCGCATCGAGCGAAAGCGTCTCGCAAACGTCGGAGAAGAGTGCCGCTGCTAAGGCCGCTGTCGTCGCATCGCGTAAAGGGTGACGCCGCTGCAGCTGACGCATCGAGTCGAGTCTTCTCGCAACCATCGGAGAAGCGTAACGCATCTGGAAGATCTTCACGTCTTTATTTCCTTGCACCAAAAACTTCATCGCATCAGCATCGTTGCCCTGCGTGTCGCATTTAAAAGGTACATTGATTTAATGTGTCGCATTTAAGAACTTAAGAGAACTAAGCAAAACTTCTACCATCTAAGTAACAGTATTGTGTATTTTTTGTCATTTAATGGTCTTGTGGTAACTCTATATAAAGAATCCTTATTTTTAATATAAAACCTGTGTGGTGTCCATTTGTAGTGTTGTCACTTGGTTACTGTATGTGTTCACAAATGCTTAACCTATAACGCTCTGAGATAAGCCTTGTCTGCTCGCGCCAAGCTACCTAGAGGGTGAGGAGGGGTTATTTTAGGAGTGTAACCCCTTACCCTGACTAGAGGAAAGGTTCCCTGCTTGTCACAAGTACCTACCTGTGCCAACCAGAGAACCCGGATTCTAACAGTATGGTTCTGCAGGAGTTGTTGCGCAGATTTGGCCCTGACATTGGGCCTTCTGCTTTGCTTGAGCTGCTTGTCAAGCCTTCAGCGGGGGTGTTTTTTTTCCCCATGGCTCTTTTGTTTTTTCCTCTGCTGCGGAAGTTCTTCCAAAGAGGGTTCCCATATCTTGGGTCTTAACATACACTATGTGGGGTAGTGGTAGCTATCATTTGGCTTGCGCTCTACTAGAGGGTTCTGGTCGCCTTCTGGTACCTGTTCTCCATGGCGTTTATGTAGGTTGCGTTTGCTTCCTGAGGTTGTGTGCGCGGCCACTCGTAGTGGTGGCCTGGGCATCTCCTCCTCTCCCTGCTCCTGTCCTGAGGTCTGGGATGATCCTGTGTTCTCCTTTGCCAGGCGTCGCCTACTCGGCCTTCCTGGGGCCTCGGGCTGTTTTTCTTGCTTCTGGCTTTGACTACCGGCACTGTTCTGGCTGGTAGGCTGCTTTCCATCTGGAGTAGGTTTGCCTTCTTTTCCCTAGTTTCCTTCGGTCCTCTAGGCTTCTTCTTCTTCTTTCCTGTCTTGGCATTGGGCGGAAGCTATGTTGCCTTGTGAGGGGAGTGGGGTGCTTCGGCCTCTCCGTCCTTGCCCTTGCTTCCTCTGCTGTGAGTGTACGAGCCTCTTCAGCCTTCTTTCCCTCCTACATCCCCTTAGGGTCGGTGGGGTCCTGCTTGTGGGGGTTCCCTTAGCCTGGCAGAGCCGAAGTTCTACCTGGTCCACAGATCTGGTCCCCTGTGGGGCCCTCTGTTCTGCATTGGCTGGTGGGGTCCTTTCGCAGACCCTCCTTCCCAGGGGGTATTGCTAGGGTATCTATTCTACGTGAAGGAATCTGTGGCTAGTAGTCTCTATCAGATGTACGAGTTACTTACCTTCCGTAACGATGTATCTGGTAAAGACGATTCTAGCCGCAGATTCCTTCACGGCCCGCCCTTCCTCCCCTATTCTGCGAGGACCCTTGGGTTGGTCTTCGGTACTCCCTCCCGGTGGGGGGCTGTGTTTCCTGTGAGTGCCTTCCTTGTTCTTGATGGATGGCTCCATCTGGGGGCGGTTCATTCCTCCCTTGGTTCTTTGGAGGATGGGGTTTCGGTGCGCTGGTGCCCTGCTGCTCTGGCTACTCCAGGTTTGGGGGGGATTGCTTCTATACTTGTCCTCCCTCCCCTTCCTTCCTTCCATTGCTATCCCCTGGTTTGAGAGTCCTCTGGCCATGTCTTGCCCTTGTGGGTGGTTGCCCTCTAGGTTGGGGTGGCTTGAAAGTTTGTTGTCCCTGTCTGTCTTGGGACTGGTCCCATTCCTTGCTCAGGATGGGGGGGTGGGTTGCCTACGTGGGCCATGACTTTTACGTATGCTCTTGCCTCCGAGGCACAGGGATGGGAGGTTGTCTGTGCTGGCGGGGTGGCTGTGCAGGTTCCTGCTTCTTCTTTCTTCTTTCCCTGCCCTTGGGTTCTGCGGTGCTGGCACTACTCTGGTGGTGTTGTTTTTTCACAGTTTCTTTCCTATTTTTTCTGCTCTTCGCACACTGTTCCCATGCTTCCACAGTTTTTTGTCTGGTGATTCCACGTTGTGGTGAGTAAAAGTTCTCCGAAGAAAACTGATGTGGGTGCGCCGGGGCGGGTCTTATGTGACCTCGCTGATGTCACGTACGCGGACGACGCCTGGGCGGAGTCGTGTGCTGTCGCCCTGCCCCCGGCGCGCAGGGATGCGGTGGCAAAAAGTTTCCGGATGCAGTCTCACGCCTGGGGATATCTGAAAGAAACACGTTAGTTAGATTCCTTACCTTAGAATATCCGCAGGCGTCAGGCTGGATCCGTAAAGATTTTTGGCAGCAATACCCTTGCGCGTCGCTAGGCGTCGTCTGCGGCTCTGCGTCCGTCGTCGGCGTCGTGATCGCCGGGATGACGTCGTCGGAGTACTTAGACGCTGCCCTCGAGCGCTGATGTCTGTTCTTCTTTTTTCCGCGCCAGTAAGCGCAGATCCGGGAGGAGCATACCCTTTTAGTCATTTTTTGACTAAACTTTTTGAACTTTTATGGTTCCTATTTCGAGTCGACCTCGACTCTTGGTGCCGGTATGGATGCCTGGGTTCAAACCGTGCGACGCCTGTCACCGCCTGATGTCGGTCACGGATCACCACCGCCGGTGTGTCTACTGCCATGGGTCCGACCACGATGCCGAGTCGTGCCTCGACTGCTGGGCCTTGACCTCGAAGGCTAGGCGGGAGAGGTCCCGCAAGCTGCTCGAGATCCGGCAGTCGGCTCTGCGCCGCTCAAAATCCCGGTCGAGGAGGAGGTCGAGGGACCGGTCGCGGAGCCGCAGCCATCACCGCTCGTCGGGGTCCAAGTCCTCACATTCCGGTAAGTCGAGGCACAGCAAGAAGTCGAAGAGACAACATCGCTCTTCTGACTCCCCTCGCCGGTCGTGCGACTCGACTGAGGGTTCGGATGGCACTACCCGCGCAGCTCCGTCGGAGCTGCAAGAGTCGCGTCTGGCTCCATACCATCCGGTCCCTGGGCCCGATGCAACTTCGACGGAGATCCGAGGCTTCCTCGTGGCCATGAGGAGTCTCGCTTCGCCGTCGAGGCCTGCCGGCGCGCCTTCGGGCCCCGCAGGTCCGACTGGGGGGCCTAGCGAGCCGGCGGCCCCGGCGCCGTCGTCGACTTTGGTCCCACCGCCCCAGGCCTGGATCCGGCGCCGACCCCTTCGGTGCCCACCCAGCGCAATCTTCGGACGTTTAGTCCTGGTCCGGGCCCAGCATCAGAGCAACGCCGCCCGGCGCCGTATCCGGCGCAGATGGACGACAGATTCATCTACCGCCCGGCTCCGACCTTTCCACCTGTCTACCAGGAGTTGGATGACGGGGACGACTGGGAGGGGTCTGAGGACCCTCTGGCACAGCAGTGCCAGTTATCTCAGGACTGGGCAGAAGAGCTGGGGGAGGCCAGTGGTCTTGACACCTCCCCTGACACTGGCTTCATCTCTCCTCCTTCCGTGGCTACGGAGGAGGGTGCTACCTATTCTGTGGTGCTGCGCAGGGATACCGGAACTCTTCAGCTATAGCTCCCTGCAGTGGCCGTGAGGACTAACCTCCTCACTGAAGTGCTTCAACCGCCGGTAAGCTCCTCGGAGCCTCTGCTGCAGTTCAATGAAGCACTGATGGACCTTCTGATGGGCACCTGGTCCAAACCCTCCACAGTCCCTCCTGTGGACCCGAACGTAGCCCGGCGCCACCGCCCCGCACCGGGCGACCCCAGCTGCACCCCACGCCTGAGAGTCTGGTTATCCAGGCCTCTACCTCCCAGACCGCCTTACCGTCCGCTCCCCCGGATCGGGAATCCAAAAGGTTGGAACAGTTTGGAAAGAAACTGTTCTCCTCCCTTAGTTTGGGGTTGCGGTCTATCAACACCGCGTGCCTTTTGGACCGTTACACCCACTCTTTGTGGGATTCGGTGGCGGACGTGCTGCCCCAGTGTCCGGAGGAGGCACAGACACGGCCCGCCCAGGCTCTTGCCGAGGGGCGGGATGCGGCACGTTACTCGATACGATGTGGGCTTGACACAACGGACTCGCTAGGTAGGGCAATTGCGACCACGGTGGCGATTCGACACCACGCCTGGCTGAGGTGCATGAATTTCTCTGGGGATGTCCAGAGCACCCTCATGGACATGCCCTTCGATGGCCGTCGCCTCTTTGGAGACAAGGCGGATATTGCGCTGGAGCGCTTTAAGGACTCCAGGGCTACGGCCAAGTCCTTGGGCCTCTCGGCCCCACGCCCCCAAACTTCCGCTTTTCGCTCAATTCGTGGCCAAGGAAGGGGCGCCCTCTCACGTCCGTCTAGCCACAGGCTGCAGAACCAGCCTCAACGCGGTCGCGGACATGGATTCCGCCGAGGCGGAGCGGGGGGGACAGAGAGCCGGTCAGCCCACATCTACCCCAGCAGCATCTGCCTCAAAGCCTTCCTAGTCCGAGCTTTCAGGCCCATTCCACGCCAGTGGGAGACAGAGTTCGCCATTACCTGCTCCACTGGCGTACCATCACATCGGACAGGTGGGTGCTGCAAATCATCCGAAGGGGCTACTCCCTCCCCTTCGAGGCGACCGCTCCAGCCATGCCACCGCAGTACCACCGCATGTCGGGGGATCACTTGCAACTTCTGCAGGAGGACCACAGATCTGGTCCCCTGTGGGGCCCTCTGTTCTGCATTGGCTGGTGGGGTCCTTTCGCAGACCCTCCTTCCCAGGGGGTATTGCTAGGGTATCTATTCTACGTGAAGGAATCTGTGGCTAGTAGTCTCTATCAGATGTACGAGTTACTTACCTTCCGTAACGATGTATCTGGTAAAGACGATTCTAGCCGCAGATTCCTTCACGGCCCGCCCTTCCTCCCCTATTCTGCGAGGACCCTTGGGTTGGTCTTCGGTACTCCCTCCCGGTGGGGGGCTGTGTTTCCTGTGAGTGCCTTCCTTGTTCTTGATGGATGGCTCCATCTGGGGGCGGTTCATTCCTCCCTTGGTTCTTTGGAGGATGGGGTTTCGGTGCGCTGGTGCCCTGCTGCTCTGGCTACTCCAGGTTTGGGGGGGATTGCTTCTATACTTGTCCTCCCTCCCCTTCCTTCCTTCCATTGCTATCCCCTGGTTTGAGAGTCCTCTGGCCATGTCTTGCCCTTGTGGGTGGTTGCCCTCTAGGTTGGGGTGGCTTGAAAGTTTGTTGTCCCTGTCTGTCTTGGGACTGGTCCCATTCCTTGCTCAGGATGGGGGGGTGGGTTGCCTACGTGGGCCATGACTTTTACGTATGCTCTTGCCTCCGAGGCACAGGGATGGGAGGTTGTCTGTGCTGGCGGGGTGGCTGTGCAGGTTCCTGCTTCTTCTTTCTTCTTTCCCTGCCCTTGGGTTCTGCGGTGCTGGCACTACTCTGGTGGTGTTGTTTTTTCACAGTTTCTTTCCTATTTTTTCTGCTCTTCGCACACTGTTCCCATGCTTCCACAGTTTTTTGTCTGGTGATTCCACGTTGTGGTGAGTAAAAGTTCTCCGAAGAAAACTGATGTGGGTGCGCCGGGGCGGGTCTTATGTGACCTCGCTGATGTCACGTACGCGGACGACGCCTGGGCGGAGTCGTGTGCTGTCGCCCTGCCCCCGGCGCGCAGGGATGCGGTGGCAAAAAGTTTCCGGATGCAGTCTCACGCCTGGGGATATCTGAAAGAAACACGTTAGTTAGATTCCTTACCTTAGAATATCCGCAGGCGTCAGGCTGGATCCGTAAAGATTTTTGGCAGCAATACCCTTGCGCGTCGCTAGGCGTCGTCTGCGGCTCTGCGTCCGTCGTCGGCGTCGTGATCGCCGGGATGACGTCGTCGGAGTACTTAGACGCTGCCCTCGAGCGCTGATGTCTGTTCTTCTTTTTTCCGCGCCAGTAAGCGCAGATCCGGGAGGAGCATACCCTTTTAGTCATTTTTTGACTAAACTTTTTGAACTTTTATGGTTCCTATTTCGAGTCGACCTCGACTCTTGGTGCCGGTATGGATGCCTGGGTTCAAACCGTGCGACGCCTGTCACCGCCTGATGTCGGTCACGGATCACCACCGCCGGTGTGTCTACTGCCATGGGTCCGACCACGATGCCGAGTCGTGCCTCGACTGCTGGGCCTTGACCTCGAAGGCTAGGCGGGAGAGGTCCCGCAAGCTGCTCGAGATCCGGCAGTCGGCTCTGCGCCGCTCAAAATCCCGGTCGAGGAGGAGGTCGAGGGACCGGTCGCGGAGCCGCAGCCATCACCGCTCGTCGGGGTCCAAGTCCTCACATTCCGGTAAGTCGAGGCACAGCAAGAAGTCGAAGAGACAACATCGCTCTTCTGACTCCCCTCGCCGGTCGTGCGACTCGACTGAGGGTTCGGATGGCACTACCCGCGCAGCTCCGTCGGAGCTGCAAGAGTCGCGTCTGGCTCCATACCATCCGGTCCCTGGGCCCGATGCAACTTCGACGGAGATCCGAGGCTTCCTCGTGGCCATGAGGAGTCTCGCTTCGCCGTCGAGGCCTGCCGGCGCGCCTTCGGGCCCCGCAGGTCCGACTGGGGGGCCTAGCGAGCCGGCGGCCCCGGCGCCGTCGTCGACTTTGGTCCCACCGCCCCAGGCCTGGATCCGGCGCCGACCCCTTCGGTGCCCACCCAGCGCAATCTTCGGACGTTTAGTCCTGGTCCGGGCCCAGCATCAGAGCAACGCCGCCCGGCGCCGTATCCGGCGCAGATGGACGACAGATTCATCTACCGCCCGGCTCCGACCTTTCCACCTGTCTACCAGGAGTTGGATGACGGGGACGACTGGGAGGGGTCTGAGGACCCTCTGGCACAGCAGTGCCAGTTATCTCAGGACTGGGCAGAAGAGCTGGGGGAGGCCAGTGGTCTTGACACCTCCCCTGACACTGGCTTCATCTCTCCTCCTTCCGTGGCTACGGAGGAGGGTGCTACCTATTCTGTGGTGCTGCGCAGGGCTACCGGAACTCTTCAGCTATAGCTCCCTGCAGTGGCCGTGAGGACTAACCTCCTCACTGAAGTGCTTCAACCGCCGGTAAGCTCCTCGGAGCCTCTGCTGCAGTTCAATGAAGCACTGATGGACCTTCTGATGGGCACCTGGTCCAAACCCTCCACAGTCCCTCCTGTGGACCCGAACGTAGCCCGGCGCCACCGCCCCGCACCGGGCGACCCCAGCTGCACCCCACGCCTGAGAGTCTGGTTATCCAGGCCTCTACCTCCCAGACCGCCTTACCGTCCGCTCCCCCGGATCGGGAATCCAAAAGGTTGGAACAGTTTGGAAAGAAACTGTTCTCCTCCCTTAGTTTGGGGTTGCGGTCTATCAACACCGCGTGCCTTTTGGACCGTTACACCCACTCTTTGTGGGATTCGGTGGCGGACGTGCTGCCCCAGTGTCCGGAGGAGGCACAGACACGGCCCGCCCAGGCTCTTGCCGAGGGGCGGGATGCGGCACGTTACTCGATACGATGTGGGCTTGACACAACGGACTCGCTAGGTAGGGCAATTGCGACCACGGTGGCGATTCGACACCACGCCTGGCTGAGGTGCATGAATTTCTCTGGGGATGTCCAGAGCACCCTCATGGACATGCCCTTCGATGGCCGTCTCCTCTTTGGAGACAAGGCGGATATTGCGCTGGAGCGCTTTAAGGACTCCAGGGCTACGGCCAAGTCCTTGGGCCTCTCGGCCCCACGCCCCCAAACTTCCGCTTTTCGCTCAATTCGTGGCCAAGGAAGGGGCGCCCTCTCACGTCCGTCTAGCCACAGGCTGCAGAACCAGCCTCAACGCGGTCGCGGACATGGATTCCGCCGAGGCGGAGCGGGGGGACAGAGAGCCGGTCAGCCCACATCTACCCCAGCAGCATCTGCCTCAAAGCCTTCCTAGTCCGAGCTTTCAGGCCCATTCCACGCCAGTGGGAGACAGAGTTCGCCATTACCTGCTCCACTGGCGTACCATCACATCGGACAGGTGGGTGCTGCAAATCATCCGAAGGGGCTACTCCCTCCCCTTCGAGGCGACCGCTCCAGCCATGCCACCGCAGTACCACCGCATGTCGGGGGATCACTTGCAACTTCTGCAGGAGGAAGTTACGGCCCTCTTGGCCAAGGGGGCCATCGAGCGCGTTCCTGGCCCAGAGGTAGGTCGGGGTTGTTATTCCCACTACTTTCTGGTTCCCAAGAAGGGCAAAGGGGGCCTACGCCCTATCTTGGACCTCAACAGCATCAACGTCTTCCTCCAGAAGGAGAAGTTCAAGATGCTCACCTTAGCTCAGGTTCTGGCTGCCCTAGAACCTGGAGACTGGATGGTAGCGTTGGACTTGCAGGACGCTTATTTCCACATCCCCTTCCTGCCGGCCCACCAGCGTTACCTGCGGTTCACGGTAGGCCACGAGCACTTTCAGTTTACCGTGCTCCCCTTCGGCCTCACCAGTGCCCCTCGGGTGTTCACGAAAGTGATGGCAGTGGTCGCAGCTCATCTGAGCAGATTAGGGGTTCCAGTCTTCCCCTATCTCGAAGACTGGTTGTTGAAGGCTGGCTCGCCCCAGGCAGTCGTCTCCCACCTCCAGACTACGGCCGACCTCCAGCATTTGCTGGGGTTCTCCTTCAACGTGCCGAAGTCGCATCTGACTCCCTCCCAGAAGCTCCTTTTCATCGGAGCGGTTCTGGACTCAGCGCAGTTCCGGGTCTATCCTCCGGAACAGCGGGTTCGGGATATTCAAGCTCTGATTCCGATCTTTCAGCCTTTATCCCGGGTTTCGGTTAGGTTGGTGCTGCGGCTACTGGGTCTGATGGCCTCCTGCATTCTGCTGGTACATCACGCCAGGTGGCGGATGCGGGCTCTGCAGTGGGACCTGAAGTTTCAGTGGGCCCAGCATCGGGGCAACCTGTCCGACCATGTCTTGCAAAACAGTTGCAGTGGTGGCTCACGGACCGTGATTGGGTCAGTGGCAGATCCCTCTCCCTACCCCAACCGGAGCACGTAGTGGTGACGGATGCGTCCCTCCTGGGATGGGGGGCCACATGGGAGAGGCAGAGATCAGAGGCCTCTGGTCTCCGGCAGAGTCCCGGCTCTATATCAACCTATTGGAGCTGCAGGCGATCCGACTTGCACTGAAGGGATTCCTTCCCTCTGTTCGGGGAAGTGTAGTGCAGGTGTTAACGGACGACACCACCGCCATGTGGTATTGCAACAAACAGGGTGGGGTGGGGTAGTGGACCCTTTGTCAGGAGGCTCTGCGCCTCTGGACATGGCTGGAACATCAGGGCATCACCCTGGTGGTTCAACACCTGGTGGACTCTCTGAACGCCAGGGCGGACAAACTCAGCCACCGGTGCATGATGGATCACGAATGGTGTCTGAACTCGGACGTGGCGCAAGGACTCTTTCGGCAGTGGGGGAGCCTTGGTTAGATCTATTCGCCACCGAAGACAACGCGCAATGTCATCAGTTCTGCGCATTGGAATTTCCAAGGCGGCACTCGCTCTGAGACTCTTTTCGTTGCGAGTGGAGTTGCGGTCTGTTGTAAGCCTTTCTGCCTATACCACTTCTGCCCAGAGTGCTGAAGAAGATCAGGCACGACAGGGCCCAAGTCATCCTTGTGGCTCCGGATTGGGCACGAAGATACTGGTATCCCGAGCTACTCAGTCTGTCCATCGATCCCCCGATTCGACTGCCTCTTCAGGAGGACCTTCTGTCGCAGCAGCAGGGGACGGTCCTCCACCCGAACCTGTCCAGCCTCCACCTCCATGCGTGGAGATTGAGCGGCGACAGTTGATGCCATTTGACTTGCCTCCTCAAGTCTGTGATTTCATTCTGGCAGCCAGGCGTTCCTCCACTAAAACGGTATACGCCTGCAGGTGGAACAAATTTGTGGCATGGTGCACAGCAAAGGTTGTGGATCCCCTTTCCGCCCCTCTTTCTGAGGTTCTCCTCTTTCTTCTTTCCCTGGCCCAGCAGGTCTCTGCTCTGGGCACCCTCAAGGGATATCTTTCAGCTATTTCTGCTTTCTTACGGCTTCCTGATCAGCCTTCTCTTTTCAAATCCCCTGTTGTTGCTCGATTCTTTAAAGGCATTACTCATGTTTCCTCCTGTCCTTTCGGGTTGCCTCAGTGGGATTTGAACCTGGTGTTAACCTATCTGATGTGCTCTCCCTTGGAGCCACTTTATAATTGTTCTCTTCGTCTTCTGACTATTAAGACTGATTTCCTGGTTGCCATCACCTCTGCTAGATGGGTGAGTGAGCTCCAGGCTCTATTTTCTAAGCCTCCTTTCCTTTCTGTCCATCCGGACAAGGTTGTTCTCAGGACTCGTCCTTCCTTTCTCTATAAGGTGGTAACTGCTTTTCACATCGGTCAGTATGTTACACTGCCCATCTTCTTTCCGCCTCCGCATTCCTCGGAAGAGGAAGAGAGGCACCACCGTCTGGACCCAAAACGAGCGCTGTCCTTCTATCTGGACCGCACAAAACAGTTCCGGGTGGACGACCAACTCTTTGTTGGCTACATGGGCGCTAAGAAGGGGCGGGCAGTGCACAAGCGAACCATCTCTCGGTGGGTCGTTTTGTGCATTAAGGCCTGTTATTCTTGGCTAAGAAGGATCCTCCTGTGGGGCTGAGAGCCCATTCCACCCGGGCCACGGCGGCTACTACTGCCCTGGGACGGGGAGTCCCTCTGCAGGACATTTGTCATTTGCTGCACACGTTTGCCAAGCATTACTGCCTGGACAGCCAAGTCCGCAGAGACGGCTTCTTTGGCCGTTCCGTTCTCCAGGACTTCCTGGTGTGATCTTGGTTCGCAGACCCACCACCGGAGTTGGTATTGCTGGGGTATCTATTCTAAGGTAATGAATCTAACTATCGTGTTTCTTTCAGATGAACAAGTTACTTACCTTCGGTAGCAATATATCTGTAAGAAACATTAATTAGTTAGATTCCTTACCACCCCACCCATCCTCCCCACTCTGCAAACTGATATCTAGGGTTAAGGTCATCCCTTTCAGGGCCCTAGATTCATGGCCCCCGGGTTCGGTCTTTTGCATGGCTCTGCATTCCTGGTGCGGAAAGCTATGTACAAGAACTGACGTCAGCGCGCGAGGGCGGCGTCTGAGTACTCCGACGACGTCATCCCGGCGATCACGATGCCGACGACGGACGCGGAGCTGCAGATGACGCCTAGCGACGTGCAAGGGTATTGCTGACGAAAAATCTTTCTGGATCCAGCCTGGGGATATTCTAAGGTAAGGAATCTAACTAACTAATGTTTCTTACAGATATATTGTTACCGAAGGTAAGTAACTTGTTCAATTCTACCTGAAATAATCTGCGGCTAGAATCGTCTCTACCAGATACATCGTTACGGAAGGTAAGTAACTCGTACTTCGGTCTCTCCCTGGAGACCGCTGTATTTTGTGCTTACTTACCTGTTACAACTGAATTATTCTTGTGTATTTGTGATTATATCTCTGGGTAGGAGATATACCAATATGTTAGTGTGTGTTGTGTAATAAAAATAATTATTTTTATATATACACTGTCTGGTTCTCTTTCATTTAGCCTATACTACATGATTAGATCTGGTAAAACAAGCTGCTTAGCACTCCTTCAAAATAAGCCTGGAGACTGCTCTCCCCAGCTATCACTTAGAGAGCTTTCTATGGTTGTCTAAGACTACTGAAATCACCATAAGGGTTGTCTGGGTTAGTGCAAGGTGCTCCACTTAAATAAGTGTACACCATATACTAAGCCATCCTCCTACACCTGAAGACAGGACCTGAGGGCCACACTTCATCTGCTAACCTTGCACAATTTTTGTTACGAAAGAATAGTGATTTATGATCTTAATCCAGCCTCAATTTCTAAAACAAGGGCTTCAGAATGAAGTAAGCTCAATTATTAAATGATTCTCGTCTTTTGGACAATGCCTGCAATTTAACAATAGAATATTGTCAGAGCTCCAATTCTCTCTTTATAGGAAGATGTTTGAAGCTGTGTGAAATTCAGTCCGAAAAGGAAGTGTCAATAATTATTTGCTTTCTGTTCCTACAGCAGTGACTGGCCTTGCTTTGTGATCAGTGTTTCACTTTAATCCACAGTGGTAGATTCAATTTGGTGGACATTACAAGTGCATTTATCGTATGCCTCTTGTTTAGGTGCCACAGGACCTGAGTTCATTTGTTATTTATGTCACCTGAGACTGATTATAAACAGCACATAGTAGAAATATAATTTTAGATTCTAAGGATACAAAACAAGTTTACGATGTGCAACAGTCTGTGGAGCTAGGAGTTGTACTGCCTTATTGAGGCAGTTAAGGCTGTTGGTGGGAGGGTTACCCACCAACATTTGCCCCTTGTCTCCAAATGTGAGAGTAATAGTCATAAGCTCTGCCCACAGGTTTGTAATTAGAGTACCTTGAAATGACAGCAGAAAAATGACAATTCACAGAGTTTGTTGACTGCTGCAGGCATGCTGGTAAGGTTAGGAATTGCATAAAATCATGTGATGTGCTGAATGGTCAGTAAACATTCACTAGGAAGGTACACCTAAGTACTGCTCCATTATACTCCATAGCATATATTATGGGGGTCTATTATGAGTATGACTGCGCATGTAGTCCTAATTCAAGGGTGTTCATATATTTCAGTTGTTGGTTCAATGGGAGAAGCTTAATATGCAAACTAAATTATTATAAAATAAGAGAGGGCACTGAATTATCTAACGACTCATCTGTAGGAAGTACCTTGATTGTAACATTCATCTTTCATCTGTTGCTTCCTTCTAACGTCTTTTTTCTACATATGCGTGTCCTTCTTGCATTCAATGACATTTCATGTATAGTGAGAGAAGGAGGAGAAAAACTAAAGTGACATAGACACTTACCTTTTTCTGTTGATTTAAAGGTTGTTCTTATTAATGGTGTTTTCTTCATCTTTCCCTTAGAGCGAGCTAGATTGAGGGAAAAAATGTAATTACAAATATTGTTTTTAATTTTTAGGCTTTGAAAAGTACACTCGGATTTCCGCTAATCAAGTTTGAAGATGCTGTCATTGATTTAGATCCATTCACTCGGGTTCATCCATATGAGACAAAAGAGTTTATTATCAATGATGTTCTAAAGCATTTTCAAGAGGTAAGTGCTAAGTACAACAGATTATGAATTTTCATACTTAAAGCCTTGATTAAACAAGACTTATGCTGCAGATAACATTTACACCTTTGAAATGATCAAAACAAATGGTTTCTCTACTAAATATTGTGTGGGGAAATGATAACTATAATAGTAAAACATGTAGCTAAATTTGTATTTTTTTACTGACCCTCTTTATTTGTCATATTGACTATGTGGAGTACCCACTTGCGTTTCTCACGAGTAAGGTGCTCTGTCCCATTTTATATATGATAGGAATTTCTGAAGAGACATGCGTGTTAAGAGACCATCCCTTAGACAAGTTCAGTCATCACTTCTTTTTTGAGCTGTGGCTTACTGATGAGAACTCAGCTGCTCAGAATTCCCTGCATGAATAACAAGGCATGTGCCTAGTGCCTACAGCTTATTGTATGAAAGCTGGAGACTTGAATTTAAGTGCTTGATTCTCCTTTTGGGGATCTCCTTTGATATTCACAAATATCAGGACTTCTCTGCATGTTTGTTGAATCCTGGAATACATTTCAATAAATAATATTTTAAACTCAGAGGAGGAGCCATGCATACGTAAAAAGATCACATCTTTCACTGGGCTCCCACTCCCCTTCTGTTTGAGCCCCCACAGAGCAGGCATGATGCACATCAGAGTGACATGTGTGCAGAGGAGTGTGAAGCAACCTACTTAACTGGGGACAATTGTATGTACGGTGGAGGTGTTGTAGCAAAATTCCTTAATACCGTTTTTCGCCAAGGGGCACATATTGCAATGTGTGCATTTGTAAAATCCTTTGGGTTATTAAGGAACTTTGCTACAACACCTCCACCGTACATACAATTGAGGACTTTATGAATTGTGATTCCAAATATACAATCTATTGTGTACAATGTTCATGTAATCTAATTTACATTGGTAGCACTATTCGTGCCCTCAAAGAGAGAATCCAGGAACAAATTGGGGCCATTTGCAAAAATGACCATAGTTACCCATTAGCAGTACATTTCAATACTTCTCATCCAGGAAGTTCCCTTCTAAATGTCAAATTTCATGGGATAACTCAGGCATACAATCACCCCAGAGGGGGAGATCGGATATCTGCCCTCAGAAAATTAGAGGCGCAATGGATTATTCGCCTGCGGGCCGTAGAACAGGGTATCAATTTTGATAGGGAGTTACAAGTTGTCAGGACCAGCAGAGCAGGCGCAACAGTGATCCCCAAGCTAAAAGGAGTAAGACTGGAATCTAAGATGGCCGCCGCTGTTGGAACGTTTGGGCAGCAAGTTAGCGCTCTAGCGTTCCAGGACAATCAATAGGATCCAGGTGTCAGCCCGGTGGAGAGGCGCACTTCACCGGAGTCGTGAGGAGAGAGAGTCGTAGTTTTGTGCCGTTCGTCTGAGAGGAGAATTCGACGTCAAGTCTGAGAGGAGAATTCGACGTCAAGTTTGAGAGGAGAATAAGTTTCCAGAGTACTAAGTAAGACTGTTCCGTAACTCCCCTCGGAGTTAACTAGTGAGAGTTACTTACCTGCAAGAGAGAACTTAGCGGAGAAAGACGAGCTCATGTTATCTTGTTATACTAGAATAATCTGTCATAGTATCAGTACCTGTTTCTGAAGAAAAGTTTGTGAGGAGAATTTTCAGTGACAACGAGAAATGTAATTCTTATATACCTCAGTAAAAAGTCCAGTCAGCAGTCTGAGAAGGAACCCGACTTTCAACCCACTGGGAATTGCCTTGAACTGAGATCACCTCAGGGTAGTGAAATAATAGAGCAGTGCGCAAAATCAATGTAGTGGGGCAGAACCCTACAGAGTAGCGATAAAAGACTCCCAAGAAGCTTCTTGGGAATCCTTCCAGTTGAGCAACTTCACGAGGAGGAATAAGAAACGAAAAGACATGGTAGCAGTACACATTAAGTAGAAGAAGATGAAGTACTCCCCAACAGAATCCAGTTAGAGGCGCCGTCAGTGGTTTTTAGGGTAAGCGAGTCAGTAGTAGCAAGAAATAAAAGCCAGGTTGAGGGAGAGAGTAGGATAACTAAGAAAGATCATTTGTATTGCAGAAAAGCTACACCACAAGGCGACACACCACCACACAACAGAAGAGGAGCATCGGTCACTAACGTTAGGGTGGGTACAACCTGGAAAGGTCACTTAGGGCGTAGTAGAGAAGAGATTAGAGTAGGGCACCAATTAATCATTACCTTTTTTCCTCACAGTACGTCCGCTTCTACCACAGCAGTGGAAGATAGGAAGAGCGAAAACACTCAAGAAAGAAAAAGACGTAGTGGCTGTCTCTTCTCTGTCCAATTCCCCTTTCCCCCCACCGGTTCACTTGGGCTTACTTGTGTCGATCGACGAGTGGCCCAGAGAGCTGGGAAGGGGCGTTGGGAACTTTCTGCTCCCGAGCGAAACAGAAGAGCACTGAGTTTGACAGAGTGAAGTGCCCACGTTTTTTATTCGCTCTTGAGCAGAATGGCTGAAAGTTTGGACTTGAAAAAATTAGGAGAGGTTTTAGAAGGAATTCAAAGAGAGTTAATTTCCGTTAGGGAGGAGAATAGGGAATTGCGAAAGGAAACCACAGATTTAAACTTAAAAATGAGTGGCATAGTCTCGGACCCGAGTTTTAGGTACCCAGTTAATTCAGAAGGAACTACCAGTGAGTCTTCAGGCACTCAGCCTAAAGTAACGACACAAGTAATCCATTCCTTGTCACCTGTAATTCCCTTAGCCCCCCCAGAGCGTTTTAGTGGAGATCCCCAGAAGGCACAGGTATTTTTGACCCAATGCACGTTACATTTTATGTGTCGTCCGGCATTATTTCCTGATGCGCAGTCTAGAGTGGCCTTCATATTGTCGTACTTAAGTGGAGATGCGGCGTCATGGTCAATGCCTCTGGTCACCTGCAACGCTCCATTGTTATACGATCTGGATGAATTCAAGAAAGAATTCCTTCGCATTTTTGACAGAAGAAGAGTATCCCAGGCCACAGACAATGAACTATTGGAAATTAGACAGGGAAGCAGAGACCTAGTAGCTTACTTGGCTCAATTTAATAAGTTGGTGGTAGAAACGGAATGGCCAGACAACAAGAGAGCTGCTGTGTTTTATCGAGGTCTAAAGGACGAGTTGAAGGACGCATTAGCACAAGTACCCAATCGACCCACGGAGATATCAGCATTGATCGATCTAGTTTTAGAAATTGACTTCCGCCAAGGAGAGAGAAGAGGAGAAAGGAGGCGAGATTATCGTCCAAGTGTGCCTCGGTTTGATCGGGTGAGAACAGAAGGCAGTAAGGAAGGTGACGTTGCCCGTGGGGGAGAGCCCATGCAGATTGGAACAATCCGAGGTCCACTTACCAAGGAGGAGAAGGAAAGAAGGAGGCTGAACAAGCAATGTTTATATTGTGGAGGATCTGGGCATTTTGTTCGGGATTGCCAGAAGAAGCCCAAGCAGAAGCCGGCGGGAAACGCCTCGCACCACCAGTAGGCGAAGTTGGACTGGTGGATGCAGATGAAGAAACAGCTCCAAATGCGCATACCCTGGCGAATACCTTGCAGTCAGCAGCTCCGCACTTAATCTTAATGATGACGCTACGTTACCGAGAACAAACGTTACGGCGAGTCGCAGTGATGTTAGACTCGGGAGCAACCGGCAACTTCTGTGACCTGAAGTTCGCGGGAAAGATTGGATTGAGGGCCATCAAGAAGGAAAGAAGCGAGGCTGTTCGAGCAGTAGATGGCACGAATCTTTCATCTGGACCCATAGTGAGTCATACTGAAGTCGTGGAGTTGGAATCTGAAGAAGGTCATCGAGAAGATATCCAATTCAATTTGATTGATGCTCCGCAGTTCCAACTAATCCTGGGGTTACCTTGGCTGACCGAACACAACCCTACAGTAGATTGGGGAGCTCGAACGGTGTCCTTGAACTCTGAGTATTGTAAGGAGCACTGTTATTTGGGAGGTCCCGGACATCCAGAAAAGACCCAGGCCCTTCTTTTAAGTGAAGGAAATTCCACCATCTGTGTGATCAACACTGTAGAACTACCAGAGGAATATGAAGAGTACCAAGATGTATTTAGTGAAATGGAGGCGGAAAGACTCCCTCCGCATCGAAGCTTCGATTGCAAGATAGAATTGGAGCCCGGATCCAATCTTCCATGCAGCAGAATCTATGCTCTAACTGAGAAGGAGGATGAGCACTTGAAGGAGTATCTGCATAAATATCTGGAGAACGGTTTCATAAGACCGTCACAGTCTCCCGTGTCGTCGCCACTTTTTTTTATTCCAAAAAAAAGTGGGGAATTAAGAACCTGCATTGACGACAGGGCAATAAACAGAATAACGGTGAAGAATCGGTATCCCTTGCCCTTAATTTCTGTATTACTGGATCAGGTGAAGGAAGCAAAAATCTATACAAAATTAGACTTGAGAGGGGCCTACCACCTGGTCCGAATACGGGAAGGGGATGAGTGGAAGACGGCCTTTCGGACAAAACATGGCCTATTTGAATATCAAGTAATGCCGTATGGCCTATGTAATGCCCCAGCAGCTTTTCAGCATTTCATCAATGATGTTTTGAAGGAGTTTATCGATCGGCATGCATTGGTGTATATAGATGACATCCTCATTTATTCGAACAATGTGGAAGAGCATGAAGAACATGTCAAGAAGGTATTGCGGAAACTGCGAGAGCACCGTCTTTATGTCAAGCTGGAAAAATGCGCCTTTGGGGTATCATCCGTGGAATTCTTGGGTTTTGTGCTCGCCCCCAGTGGGGTGACTATGGACGAGAGTAAAATCAAGGCAGTGCTGGAGTGGGAATCTCCGAAGTCCGTGAAGGAAATCCAAAGCTTTATCGGATTTGCAAATTTTTACAGGAGGTTTATTCAAAATTTCTCTCAGAAGTTAATTCCAATGACAAGGCTGCTAAGGAAAGGCGTCAAATTTGAATGGTCAGAGGAGGCAGAAGAGTCATTCAAACAGTTAAAAAGAGATTTTACTTCTGCCCCAATTCTATTGCATCCAGATCCATCAGAGCCATTTTTTGTAGAGACAGATGCCTCCAATTGGGCCTTGGGAGGAGTGCTATCACAGAGACACAAAACAACTGGTCAACTGCACCCAGTGGCCTATCGTTCGAGGAAGTTGACGGCGCCAGAAGTTAATTATACCATCACGGAGAAGGAGTTGTTGGCCATCAAGGATGCCTTCAAGGACTGGAGACACTACTTAATGGGGGCCAGACACGTGGTGACCGTCTACACGGATCATCGAAATCTGAAATTCTTGAAGTCTGCGAGAACTTTGACACCAAGACAATTGAGATGGTCATTATATTTTGCGGATTATGACTTCATAATTACTTACCGTCCAGGGGCTCAGAATGGTAAGGCGGATGCCCTATCTAGGAGGGGAACTGAAGAAGTCATGGAGGAGGTTAAGGATCAGACCATCATCCCTTCCCAGAGAATAATTGGAGCAGTTTTGCGAGAATCACAGGACGAGAAGAAGCAATTCTCTATGACCAAAGAGGAACTGGAAGAATGGGTGAGAGAAGATTCTGGTCGAGAGGTTCGGGAAGGCTTACCATATCATCATGGAGTCCTTTACTTGCCGACAACCGAAATGCAGCAACAGGCCTTGAAGGAAAGTCACGATGATCTGTTGGCAGGCCATAAAGGAATAACTAAGACTGAAGATCTTGTGAGGTGACGTTTTTGGTGGCCCAGTTTGGCAAAGGATGTGCGACAATATGTGGCCACTTGTGACATTTGCGCTAGAGGAAAGCCGGAAATACAAGCTCCGCAAGGGTTACTGCAACCTTTGCCCACACCACCACACCCATGGCACACGATAACCTTGGATTTAATAGTAGATTTACCATCCAGTAAAGGTTATGATACTATTTTGGTGTGTGTAGACGCATTTACTAAGATGGCACATTTTGTACCATTGAAGGGAGTACCCACGGCAGTAATTCTGGCGCATGCCTTTAGCCAACACATAGTTCGAGCCCATGGCATACCCAGGGTGGTGATATCCGATAGGGGATCCCAATTTTTATCCCATTTCTGGAAGGCCTTCACTAAAAAATTAAGTATTGACTCTAGGTACACGACTAGTTATCACCCAGAGACAGATGGCCAAACGGAGCGCACAAACCAGGAGTTAGAGCAGTATCTAAGACTCTGCTTATTAGAACAGGAAGGAGACTGGCCGGATTATCTGTGGGCAGCGGAGTTTGCCCACAATAATGCAAAAAACATGTCCACAGGTTATTCCCCCTTTTATTTAAATACAGGAAGACATCCCCATCAAGCTGTAGATTTTCAAGAGGTAGATGTTCCAGCAGTAACAAATTTAGTTGATCACATGACAAGAGTGCATTCACTAGCCACAGACAATTTAACCAAGGCAAAGGCGACTTACAAATTCTATTCTGATAAACGAAGAAGGAAGGAACCTGACTTACTAGTTGGAGAAAAGGTTTGGCTAAACACAAAGAACCTTAGGCTCAAGGGGGTTAGGAAGTTCCAACCCAGATTTATAGGGCCATACGAAATTGAGAAAAAACTAAGTACTGTAAACTATCAGTTGAAGTTACCCAAAGGATTGCGGGTGCATCCCGTTTTTCATGTCTCCTTATTGAAAAAGGTTTCAAGAGGCCTACGAGTTAAAATACCCCCAAAACCAATCCAAACTGAATTGGGGGAAGAATTTGAGGTACAGCGAGTATTGGATTCCAAGATACGAAATGGCCAAATGTACTATTTATTGGATTGGAAAGGTTATGGGCCCGAAGAAAGAGCGTGGGAAGTTTCTTCAAACATCCATGCTCCTCGTCTGATTAGGGAATTTCACAGGAGATTTCCTAATAAGCCCAGGGTGGGAGGACGCCCTTTGAGAGGGGGTACTGTCAGGACCAGCAGAGCAGGCGCAACAGTGATCCCCAAGCTAAAAGGAGTAAGACTGGAATCTAAGATGGCCGCCGCTGTTGGAACGTTTGGGCAGCAAGTTAGCGCTCTAGCGTTCCAGGACAATCAATAGGATCCAGGTGTCAGCCCGGTGGAGAGGCGCACTTCACCGGAGTCGTGAGGAGAGAGAGTCGTAGTTTTGTGCTGTTCGTCTGAGAGGAGAATTCGACGTCAAGTCTGAGAGGAGAATTCGACGTCAAGTTTGAGAGGAGAATAAGTTTCCAGAGTACTAAGTAAGACTGTTCCGTAACTCCCCTCGGAGTTAACTAGTGAGAGTTACTTACCTGCAAGAGAGAACTTAGCGGAGAAAGACGAGCTCATGTTATCTTGTTATACTAGAATAATCTGTCATAGTATCAGTACCTGTTTCTGAAGAAAAGTTTGTGAGGAGAATTTTCAGTGACAACGAGAAATGTAATTCTTATATACCTCAGTAAAAAGTCCAGTCAGCAGTCTGAGAAGGAACCCGACTTTCAACCCACTGGGAATTGCCTTGAACTGAGATCACCTCAGGGTAGTGAAATAATAGAGCAGTGCGCAAAATCAATGTAGTGGGGCAGAACCCTACAGAGTAGCGATAAAAGACTCCCAAGAAGCTTCTTGGGAATCCTTCCAGTTGAGCAACTTCACGAGGAGGAATAAGAAACGAAAAGACATGGTAGCAGTACACATTAAGTAGAAGAAGATGAAGTACTCCCCAACAGAATCCAGTTAGAGGCGCCGTCAGTGGTTTTTAGGGTAAGCGAGTCAGTAGTAGCAAGAAATAAAAGCCAGGTTGAGGGAGAGAGTAGGATAACTAAGAAAGATCATTTGTATTGCAGAAAAGCTACACCACAAGGCGACACACCACCACACAACAGAAGAGGAGCATCGGTCACTAACGTTAGGGTGGGTACAACCTGGAAAGGTCACTTAGGGCGTAGTAGAGAAGAGATTAGAGTAGGGCACCAATTAATCATTACCTTTTTTCCTCACAGTACGTCCGCTTCTACCACAGCAGTGGAAGATAGGAAGAGCGAAAACACTCAAGAAAGAAAAAGACGTAGTGGCTGTCTCTTCTCTGTCCAATTCCCCTTTCCCCCCACCGGTTCACTTGGGCTTACTTGTGTCGATCGACGAGTGGCCCAGAGAGCTGGGAAGGGGCGTTGGGAACTTTCTGCTCCCGAGCGAAACAGAAGAGCACTGAGTTTGACAGAGTGAAGTGCCCACGTTTTTTATTCGCTCTTGAGCAGAATGGCTGAAAGTTTGGACTTGAAAAAATTAGGAGAGGTTTTAGAAGGAATTCAAAGAGAGTTAATTTCCGTTAGGGAGGAGAATAGGGAATTGCGAAAGGAAACCACAGATTTAAACTTAAAAATGAGTGGCATAGTCTCGGACCCGAGTTTTAGGTACCCAGTTAATTCAGAAGGAACTACCAGTGAGTCTTCAGGCACTCAGCCTAAAGTAACGACACAAGTAATCCATTCCTTGTCACCTGTAATTCCCTTAGCCCCCCCAGAGCGTTTTAGTGGAGATCCCCAGAAGGCACAGGTATTTTTGACCCAATGCACGTTACATTTTATGTGTCGTCCGGCATTATTTCCTGATGCGCAGTCTAGAGTGGCCTTCATATTGTCGTACTTAAGTGGAGATGCGGCGTCATGGTCAATGCCTCTGGTCACCTGCAACGCTCCATTGTTATACGATCTGGATGAATTCAAGAAAGAATTCCTTCGCATTTTTGACAGAAGAAGAGTATCCCAGGCCACAGACAATGAACTATTGGAAATTAGACAGGGAAGCAGAGACCTAGTAGCTTACTTGGCTCAATTTAATAAGTTGGTGGTAGAAACGGAATGGCCAGACAACAAGAGAGCTGCTGTGTTTTATCGAGGTCTAAAGGACGAGTTGAAGGACGCATTAGCACAAGTACCCAATCGACCCACGGAGATATCAGCATTGATCGATCTAGTTTTAGAAATTGACTTCCGCCAAGGAGAGAGAAGAGGAGAAAGGAGGCGAGATTATCGTCCAAGTGTGCCTCGGTTTGATCGGGTGAGAACAGAAGGCAGTAAGGAAGGTGACGTTGCCCGTGGGGGAGAGCCCATGCAGATTGGAACAATCCGAGGTCCACTTACCAAGGAGGAGAAGGAAAGAAGGAGGCTGAACAAGCAATGTTTATATTGTGGAGGATCTGGGCATTTTGTTCGGGATTGCCAGAAGAAGCCCAAGCAGAAGCCGGCGGGAAACGCCTCGCACCACCAGTAGGCGAAGTTGGACTGGTGGATGCAGATGAAGAAACAGCTCCAAATGCGCATACCCTGGCGAATACCTTGCAGTCAGCAGCTCCGCACTTAATCTTAATGATGACGCTACGTTACCGAGAACAAACGTTACGGCGAGTCGCAGTGATGTTAGACTCGGGAGCAACCGGCAACTTCTGTGACCTGAAGTTCGCGGGAAAGATTGGATTGAGGGCCATCAAGAAGGAAAGAAGCGAGGCTGTTCGAGCAGTAGATGGCACGAATCTTTCATCTGGACCCATAGTGAGTCATACTGAAGTCGTGGAGTTGGAATCTGAAGAAGGTCATCGAGAAGATATCCAATTCAATTTGATTGATGCTCCGCAGTTCCAACTAATCCTGGGGTTACCTTGGCTGACCGAACACAACCCTACAGTAGATTGGGGAGCTCGAACGGTGTCCTTGAACTCTGAGTATTGTAAGGAGCACTGTTATTTGGGAGGTCCCGGACATCCAGAAAAGACCCAGGCCCTTCTTTTAAGTGAAGGAAATTCCACCATCTGTGTGATCAACACTGTAGAACTACCAGAGGAATATGAAGAGTACCAAGATGTATTTAGTGAAATGGAGGCGGAAAGACTCCCTCCGCATCGAAGCTTCGATTGCAAGATAGAATTGGAGCCCGGATCCAATCTTCCATGCAGCAGAATCTATGCTCTAACTGAGAAGGAGGATGAGCACTTGAAGGAGTATCTGCATAAATATCTGGAGAACGGTTTCATAAGACCGTCACAGTCTCCCGTGTCGTCGCCACTTTTTTTTATTCCAAAAAAAAGTGGGGAATTAAGAACCTGCATTGACGACAGGGCAATAAACAGAATAACGGTGAAGAATCGGTATCCCTTGCCCTTAATTTCTGTATTACTGGATCAGGTGAAGGAAGCAAAAATCTATACAAAATTAGACTTGAGAGGGGCCTACCACCTGGTCCGAATACGGGAAGGGGATGAGTGGAAGACGGCCTTTCGGACAAAACATGGCCTATTTGAATATCAAGTAATGCCGTATGGCCTATGTAATGCCCCAGCAGCTTTTCAGCATTTCATCAATGATGTTTTGAAGGAGTTTATCGATCGGCATGCATTGGTGTATATAGATGACATCCTCATTTATTCGAACAATGTGGAAGAGCATGAAGAACATGTCAAGAAGGTATTGCGGAAACTGCGAGAGCACCGTCTTTATGTCAAGCTGGAAAAATGCGCCTTTGGGGTATCATCCGTGGAATTCTTGGGTTTTGTGCTCGCCCCCAGTGGGGTGACTATGGACGAGAGTAAAATCAAGGCAGTGCTGGAGTGGGAATCTCCGAAGTCCGTGAAGGAAATCCAAAGCTTTATCGGATTTGCAAATTTTTACAGGAGGTTTATTCAAAATTTCTCTCAGAAGTTAATTCCAATGACAAGGCTGCTAAGGAAAGGCGTCAAATTTG
The DNA here is from genome assembly GCF_964204655.1 of Triturus cristatus. Lineage (NCBI taxonomy): Eukaryota > Metazoa > Chordata > Amphibia > Caudata > Salamandridae > Triturus > Triturus cristatus. The sequence continues at coordinate 731,099,221 of NC_140580.1, forward strand.
AATGGTCAGAGGAGGCAGAAGAGTCATTCAAACAGTTAAAAAGAGATTTTACTTCTGCCCCAATTCTATTGCATCCAGATCCATCAGAGCCATTTTTTGTAGAGACAGATGCCTCCAATTGGGCCTTGGGAGGAGTGCTATCACAGAGACACAAAACAACTGGTCAACTGCACCCAGTGGCCTATCGTTCGAGGAAGTTGACGGCGCCAGAAGTTAATTATACCATCACGGAGAAGGAGTTGTTGGCCATCAAGGATGCCTTCAAGGACTGGAGACACTACTTAATGGGGGCCAGACACGTGGTGACCGTCTACACGGATCATCGAAATCTGAAATTCTTGAAGTCTGCGAGAACTTTGACACCAAGACAATTGAGATGGTCATTATATTTTGCGGATTATGACTTCATAATTACTTACCGTCCAGGGGCTCAGAATGGTAAGGCGGATGCCCTATCTAGGAGGGGAACTGAAGAAGTCATGGAGGAGGTTAAGGATCAGACCATCATCCCTTCCCAGAGAATAATTGGAGCAGTTTTGCGAGAATCACAGGACGAGAAGAAGCAATTCTCTATGACCAAAGAGGAACTGGAAGAATGGGTGAGAGAAGATTCTGGTCGAGAGGTTCGGGAAGGCTTACCATATCATCATGGAGTCCTTTACTTGCCGACAACCGAAATGCAGCAACAGGCCTTGAAGGAAAGTCACGATGATCTGTTGGCAGGCCATAAAGGAATAACTAAGACTGAAGATCTTGTGAGGTGACGTTTTTGGTGGCCCAGTTTGGCAAAGGATGTGCGACAATATGTGGCCACTTGTGACATTTGCGCTAGAGGAAAGCCGGAAATACAAGCTCCGCAAGGGTTACTGCAACCTTTGCCCACACCACCACACCCATGGCACACGATAACCTTGGATTTAATAGTAGATTTACCATCCAGTAAAGGTTATGATACTATTTTGGTGTGTGTAGACGCATTTACTAAGATGGCACATTTTGTACCATTGAAGGGAGTACCCACGGCAGTAATTCTGGCGCATGCCTTTAGCCAACACATAGTTCGAGCCCATGGCATACCCAGGGTGGTGATATCCGATAGGGGATCCCAATTTTTATCCCATTTCTGGAAGGCCTTCACTAAAAAATTAAGTATTGACTCTAGGTACACGACTAGTTATCACCCAGAGACAGATGGCCAAACGGAGCGCACAAACCAGGAGTTAGAGCAGTATCTAAGACTCTGCTTATTAGAACAGGAAGGAGACTGGCCGGATTATCTGTGGGCAGCGGAGTTTGCCCACAATAATGCAAAAAACATGTCCACAGGTTATTCCCCCTTTTATTTAAATACAGGAAGACATCCCCATCAAGCTGTAGATTTTCAAGAGGTAGATGTTCCAGCAGTAACAAATTTAGTTGATCACATGACAAGAGTGCATTCACTAGCCACAGACAATTTAACCAAGGCAAAGGCGACTTACAAATTCTATTCTGATAAACGAAGAAGGAAGGAACCTGACTTACTAGTTGGAGAAAAGGTTTGGCTAAACACAAAGAACCTTAGGCTCAAGGGGGTTAGGAAGTTCCAACCCAGATTTATAGGGCCATACGAAATTGAGAAAAAACTAAGTACTGTAAACTATCAGTTGAAGTTACCCAAAGGATTGCGGGTGCATCCCGTTTTTCATGTCTCCTTATTGAAAAAGGTTTCAAGAGGCCTACGAGTTAAAATACCCCCAAAACCAATCCAAACTGAATTGGGGGAAGAATTTGAGGTACAGCGAGTATTGGATTCCAAGATACGAAATGGCCAAATGTACTATTTATTGGATTGGAAAGGTTATGGGCCCGAAGAAAGAGCGTGGGAAGTTTCTTCAAACATCCATGCTCCTCGTCTGATTAGGGAATTTCACAGGAGATTTCCTAATAAGCCCAGGGTGGGAGGACGCCCTTTGAGAGGGGGTACTGTCAGGACCAGCAGAGCAGGCGCAACAGTGATCCCCAAGCTAAAAGGAGTAAGACTGGAATCTAAGATGGCCGCCGCTGTTGGAACGTTTGGGCAGCAAGTTAGCGCTCTAGCGTTCCAGGACAATCAATAGGATCCAGGTGTCAGCCCGGTGGAGAGGCGCACTTCACCGGAGTCGTGAGGAGAGAGAGTCGTAGTTTTGTGCTGTTCGTCTGAGAGGAGAATTCGACGTCAAGTCTGAGAGGAGAATTCGACGTCAAGTTTGAGAGGAGAATAAGTTTCCAGAGTACTAAGTAAGACTGTTCCGTAACTCCCCTCGGAGTTAACTAGTGAGAGTTACTTACCTGCAAGAGAGAACTTAGCGGAGAAAGACGAGCTCATGTTATCTTGTTATACTAGAATAATCTGTCATAGTATCAGTACCTGTTTCTGAAGAAAAGTTTGTGAGGAGAATTTTCAGTGACAACGAGAAATGTAATTCTTATATACCTCAGTAAAAAGTCCAGTCAGCAGTCTGAGAAGGAACCCGACTTTCAACCCACTGGGAATTGCCTTGAACTGAGATCACCTCAGGGTAGTGAAATAATAGAGCAGTGCGCAAAATCAATGTAGTGGGGCAGAACCCTACAGAGTAGCGATAAAAGACTCCCAAGAAGCTTCTTGGGAATCCTTCCAGTTGAGCAACTTCACGAGGAGGAATAAGAAACGAAAAGACATGGTAGCAGTACACATTAAGTAGAAGAAGATGAAGTACTCCCCAACAGAATCCAGTTAGAGGCGCCGTCAGTGGTTTTTAGGGTAAGCGAGTCAGTAGTAGCAAGAAATAAAAGCCAGGTTGAGGGAGAGAGTAGGATAACTAAGAAAGATCATTTGTATTGCAGAAAAGCTACACCACAAGGCGACACACCACCACACAACAGAAGAGGAGCATCGGTCACTAACGTTAGGGTGGGTACAACCTGGAAAGGTCACTTAGGGCGTAGTAGAGAAGAGATTAGAGTAGGGCACCAATTAATCATTACCTTTTTTCCTCACAGTACGTCCGCTTCTACCACAGCAGTGGAAGATAGGAAGAGCGAAAACACTCAAGAAAGAAAAAGACGTAGTGGCTGTCTCTTCTCTGTCCAATTCCCCTTTCCCCCCACCGGTTCACTTGGGCTTACTTGTGTCGATCGACGAGTGGCCCAGAGAGCTGGGAAGGGGCGTTGGGAACTTTCTGCTCCCGAGCGAAACAGAAGAGCACTGAGTTTGACACAAGTTTTCCTAAAAGATTAAATGCTGTACTATGGTTGTTGCAACTGTAACTGTGTGCGCATGTGTTATAGGTATTGAAAAGTTATATGATGTATGGTACTTCTGACCCTCACAGTTTTTCTCTCATCTCCTTTCTCATCTCTCTCAAGGCTAATATGCACTCTCTCTCTCTGACTATGCTTATATTTTTTCATGGAGAAATATTGCCTTTCTAGGACATGGTTACTACAACATAATCGAATCACAGTGTGTCCGAAACATACTTTCTTTTGAAAAAAATTCAGCATATGCTTTATTACATTTGGTGCGCTAAACAGCCCACCACCTCCATCCGCTTACAGTAGGCTCGGATCATTGCAGCCGGAATTGGTAATAGTATGCGTGTGCCCCAACGGTGCTATTTACCCTACTCCAACATGGCGGCTTTGTTTGTGCTCACATTAAACGTAGTCCTATCTTCCATGTCTAACACAGGAAGTCCGCCTAGGCACGGAGTCCTTCTACTCTGCCTGATTCTGCAGTAAATAAAGGTTGCAACACTCTATGGAGACCGCTCTGATGGACGACGCTCACACGACTCGCTAAAACTTTTTGGATTTGGAAGTAAGTGAACTTTTGAGGGTCGGCGGACTTCTTCGGTAACGGGACAATAACTGATTGATTTCTGCTCTCACTACAACGCCGCCAAAACTTTTGGGTTTGTGATACTATTTTCATTTCACAGGCACCTACCACAGTGCTTCCCGTTAGAACTATCTGCCACTGGGCCAAGTTAAGTATGTCATTGTGTTAGACTCTCATGTTCCCCTGTATGATGGTTTTTGAAAAATTACGACTGCAATCAATGAGGTTAGAACCTCTAATGCAGACTCTGAGCACTCTATACAGTGAGACTACCTTGCTTTCTACTTCTTTTCTGCTAGACTCGTATGTCCACAATACTTTGTGACCTTTTGTGAATTTTTGGTATACCGTTTTCATGTAGGAAGAACATGTAGGTGAATGCCAGAGTTTATTCCTTATCTGGCTACTTAAATTTACTGAGAAAGAAGCAGCGATTGACTGGGGCTGTTCGGATGGCTGGCTACTACCTTTAAACATTGGAAAGTAAGTTTCACCATTGAGGAATGGACAGTTAGACAATTTGGGAGAATGGCGATAAATTGGCCCCCTTCTCATTACGTCAAAAAACTTTTCTGGATCTACCGTCCCAGAAACTTCATTATGGTTTACGACGGGAAACTAACCATGGGAGTAAGCGTGAGCTCAAGACGCTATTGTGCGAGATTCTCTAGCAGAGATTTCCCGATTTTTCTTTGGATAAATACATCTTTGATTAATGGGTTGGATGTTTCGATCGATTTGGAAGGCTCAGTGCTAGCATATTACATTTCTGTTTCAGACAACCGGTTTCAAGGGCCTTTAAAACATCGTCGAATGTTCCACTGTAACAGCTCCTATTGACTGCATTAGGCATTTGATGCTGGATTACAGCAGCCATAAGTAAGTTGCCTCACACATCTATACTTTGCGAAATGAGCTTTGACTAGAGGGTGTGGTCTCATGTATTCTTGGCACAACCTCCCATACCCACATACTGGTGGTGGCATATAGAATTGCCGAGCACATGTTCTTTCTACTGGGATTTATCAGCCACAGGCATGGACTGTTCTTTTTCATTGTTACTTTTAGGTGTCTGTCCTAGACTACAGAACCCAGGAAATAGAAAAGCCTATGGTCATTACTCCCGTTCGTCAGACTCCTATACTCCTGGGCTAGAAAATATTCGTACCTGTTTCAACAACTATTTCACATGAAAGGTAATGATTTACTGATTCTCCATGTTTTGATACTTGGCTCTGACAATAAGTGATAATATATGCCTTGGCTTCTGAGCTCTGTTCGATAGGTGGTTATATACCCATATCATGACATTGCTCCCCGTAGACATATCTTTCTTATGTGGGATAATCCCCTGGGACGTGTTAAGTATAGATACAACTTGCTCCTTTTATGTTTACTTTTGCGTGTCTGTTATAGACCACGGAATGGCGATATCGAGTTAACAGAAAACGTTATCGGCGCATATTGTCGTTCGTCAGAGGAACATACCTTGGGACTAGGAAAACATTGTAAACGTTTTTACAATTCAACTACATTCAAAGATAACGCCAACAGAGGTTGTATTCACCTACTGTCTATCTAGGACATTTGGATTGGATTTTGCACGATGAAACATGACTGTTGCACTTCTCTATTCTTAATGAAAGATCTTCATCCTTTTTTCGTATCACCATGACTAATATTTACTCTTTCACTACTGGCATGCAGCACTATTTTGGGCAATCTTCCTGCTTTTGGTTCCTTACCCTTGGGGTTATGTATAAGGATAATAAATTAGCTAGTGAGTGATTGCGCACACAAACGTTCTTGGACCGAATCTCTTGTTGGGATACTTTCTCTTTTTTGTTCTCTTCACATATTGTATAACAAAATGAATAATGAACATATGTTTATTCGGAGAACAACTTTGTTTTTGTTTTTACTTACCGGTCAACATAAAGTTTTTTTGTAATGATTACATTCACAGCCTTGAAAAAGTTACATCGCGTAACGAAACACGTGTCGGCTGTTCTGGATCACCGTTTTGATGAAACTTCAACATCTGATTCTTCTTACTTTGTGGGAAATTGGCGCATTGTATAGGGACTGATTGTGTGTACTGTAACCATAATATTGTGTTACTTATAACAGTTGGTGGAACTTTGCAGTGAAACACAACAATTTCGTGTACATAATGAACTGTTTGAATACAACAATGTAACCAGGAGAATAGGTCCTTTTTTGAATTGTATAGATTTTGTTATCAGATATATATTAAATTCCATGATTCATTACGAAGAACACATGTTGGGACATTACTGCTTTCTCTGATTCATCAAAAAAAGTGTATTACTTTTCACTTTTGGGGGACTGTCAAGACTTCTTGCTGTAACACTATGTAATCATGTCATATCTTTCATTACGTTTATAGATACTGTGACTAATAACATTAGAGTGCCGGGGTAGTACCTAGTTAGAATACGTTTAGTGACAACAAGTGCCCCCTTTCCGGGTCTTGTTGTTGGTCACATCCTTGGTAGTGGGATGTATTTTCTATCCCGATGGGCACCGAAAATGGTTCAGGCAACAGGGAAATAGATGTGCGACTAGCATTTCCATTGCTACCGAATTAATATTAGTATTCCAAAGTGTTAGACACCTTACACGACATGTTTTGATAAAGCCAAACCATAGTTACCATAACCGCGAGGATTATAAGGCACTTTAAGAGAATATGGTAGGCGATATCACAGCTATAAGGACATGGTTCCGAAAGCTGCAGACAGGCTCAGCTCATGCTAGAGCACCATCTCACATGTTACCAAGCACTCTGTGTGAGAAGTTGGCCTGGTATATGATGCTCACTAGTTAAAGTGATCACCTTGTACCATGCCAAGCAACCCTTATGGTGTGGTTGTAAGTCAACCTTTTCGGACTAGCTGCCCTAGTGGTAGCGTAGGCTAAGCAGTCTTTGAGGCTAAACTCGTGATGCGTGTTAAGCAAGCTGTTTTACCAATAGTAACCCCCTTTTATACCAATGAAAGGACACCACACAGATATATATTCAAAATATATATGTATTTATTTATCAAAGTAACCCCTAGTCTCTTTATGAGCACAGGAGCACAAATCGTCAAACAAGATTATCACAGAATATACAGAAGTTGCACTTTATATGGATAGGCCCTGGTGGCCACTCGAACCATATACTAAAATAGTGGTATAAGTACCACGAACAGAAAAGGGAAAAGGCCTAGGGCCTCTAGAATCGCTGGGCCTACAAGGAGCTAACGTCAGTTAGTGACCAGGAGGTCCACGGGTGGCGTGTGCAGAGCAAATAGTCACACGCGGGCTCCCATAGGTTTCAATGGGTGCGTAAAAAGTACAAAGTTACTGCAAAAGGAATCTTCCGGATGACCTAGGAACTTAAGATTTGGAACACAGGCACTAGAGATGTAATACTACACTTGGGCACAGGAGTGCCAGCTTTACCTCACCCACAGGAAGCGGGTGCATAGGCCTCGAAGTGCGTCGGGTTTCTTCTATCGGTTCCGTGGGGCCTGTAGACAAAAGTGCTGCAGGCGGTCGGTCGGGAAGAGATGAAGTGGATCCAAGAGTGGATCGGAGATGTTGAAGACCTGTAAGCAGAGGGGACAGTGTTCACAGTCACTAGCCAGTGACCAGCGTGGCACCAGGTGGGTACCAGGCGATGTCGGGTGCAGACAGGTGATGAGGGGTAGCTTGTCTCCGCAGCCACGTGGTCCCTGAAGGTCGACGACGTCCAGGAGTCGGCTCACGAGCTGTCCCACGCAGGCTCTCGCTGTCGGCGGTGTCGGCGACTTGATCGAAGCAAACAAGCCTTGGCAAAAGCAATTGCAAGAGGATTCGGAAATCAGCTGTTGGTTCTGACCAGCAAGGTCAGAGGGATTGCTCCTTTGGAGGGGAGCAAGGGCCAGTCTGGAGCAACCAGACCAGCGGTGTTTGTCGTAGATTTCGTCGCCAAGATGGCCACTAGCCAGCGGGCCAGCAACCGGTTAGGCGCGTCGAGTGGCAAAATGCAGAAGGGCCCCACGCAGATCGTGGAGATGCTGGAGGGCTCACCTTTGGTGCAGATGCTGCTCGAGGGTTGGGCTTCTCAGGACCCAAAGCACAACTTGGAGGGAGCCTCGGTTGTTGCACTTGTCAGCTTGTCGTAGTCGTTCCAAGATGGCTGGCTCCACGTGTCTCGGTGCCTCCACGGGTCTCCTCTTTGCAGGGACTGTGGATCGGGCGGTGAGAGGTCTGGAGGTCCAGGTCTTGTCAGTCTCTGGGCTCGGGCTCCGGCGGGAGGCGGCGGCAAAGCAGACGTTGATTCGCTGGATGGTGCTTGCGTTAGCAAGGTGGTCACTCCCTGACCACAGGGGAGATTGGCTTCAGTCCTCTGTGCGGCAGAGCGTCGAAGTTCCCGTCTTCTTCTTAGTTTCAAGTTGATTCCAGGATGTCTGAAGTCTTAGGACACAGCTCCTACCTTTATTCGGATTCTAGGGGCCGGACTACCTGCTAGGTCCCTCCCTATGGGTGGGACCAGGAAGGGGGGTGGTTACACCCCCAATCCCTTGTCCAGCTCGCCCCAGGCCCGGGACTGGTGTGCCCCAGGACCGGTTGGGGGTAACCATAGTCAGATATCCACCTTCCTACACAACCCCCCCCCAAACGAAGGGAGATAAGGCTGACCTTGACCAGGTAAGCCTATATTGCCCAAGTGGCCATATAAGGAGGAACCAGCACTGGCATGGTTACCCCCTGTCTCATGGTCCACTAAGTAATCCCTCACCCTAAGGGTATCAGAGGGTCTCCACCATAGGGAATCTCTACCTTTGGTGTGTCTTGGCAAAGTAAAAGGCTGGTGTTGAGATGGAGTACTGAAGTGAGTGTCCTCAAAGTGAGGCCTCAGCTTCCTCCAATCCCCCTCCACCATGGATGCCTTTCTTTCCTTAACTGAGTTGCACTGTGCTCTCAGGGTCAGCCTCTGGCTACCTAAAGCTGGAGGCTGGGTCCCTTTTGTGGGCTTACTGGAGGGACAGGTCAGGTTTGGGGCCCTAAGGTCCCAGGTTTGCCTGTGCCCAACAGAATCCCTCTGGGGGAGGTCCCTAACTACCTGTAAAGGAGATCCCTCAGGAATGTTTTTACCCATCACCTGACTAGGGCTACTAGCCAGGCAATCCTCATTCTTTTGATGGGGGGGTTCTTGTGGACAGGGGCCCTCTGGGGGTCCACTGGCCTCCCTGACCTCTGCAGCCCTGGGCTGACTGAGGCAGGGTAGAGAGAGGCAGGCTACCTGCACCAGACTGGGTCCCACCTTGGAAGGGGCCACTGACATCAGAGGCTCTGCCAGGCCAGGCCTGGCTACCTCTGGGGCAGTTCCTTCACAAGGGGTGAGGTCAGATCCCTGAGGAGGCTGACCTTTTCCTAATGTCTGGGGAGAGGGAGACTTTTCTTCCTCCCCACTACTCTCAGTTTGTGTGGAGTGATCCATTGTTTCAGGCTTCACTACACCTATGTCAGTCTGAGTATAGGCTGAGACCATTACAGCCTTGCCAACCTTTTCAGGGGGGCACTCAGTTTGTGTTTGAGCTGTGACTGTCACAGCTCTGCCAGTCTCTACAGGGAAGTCTGTCTGTGCCTGGGCTGTGGCTACCACTGCCCTTCCAACCTTTTCAGGGAGGAAATCTATTTGGACAGGGGTTGTGAATGGCACAACCCCCCTACCCTTTTGTGACAGGCCTACCATTTTAGAATGGGTGTCTTGTTCAACTCCAGCCCAAGCTGAGAGTTCTAAGTCATTCCCCAGTAAGCAGTCTACAGGCAAGGTTGGGGACACTGCCACCCTTTTAGGGCCAGTGACACCTCCCCAGCTGAGACATACCTCTGCTATGGGATGACTGTTCTGTTTGCCATCAATGTTGGTCACCTGGTAGGAGAAACCAGGCAAAAGCTGCTCAGAGGGAACTAGCCAATGGGCCACCATTGTGATGCTAGCTCCAGTGTCTCTGTAGGCCTCAGCTTTTGTACCATTGATGTAGGGCTCCTGTCTGTACCTACCCAAAGTGTTGGGACAGGCAGTGAAGTTGGCAAACCCCATGCCACCATCACAGACAAGAGTATCTGCTGCAGGGGAATTGGCTAAGCCAGGGTCCCCCTGTGTTCCCCAAGTAAACCCACCCAGATTTCTGGGGGCACTCCCACCACCTGGGGGATTACTGCTGCCAGTAATAGGTGGTGTGACAGGAGTAATTGGAGGAACAGTTTTGTTTTTAGCCCTTGGGCAACCGCTGTCAGTTTTCCAATGCCCAGGAGTTTTACACTCATGGCAGTAGGGCTTTTTAGCTGTGGTAGAGGAGGGAGCTTGGGACCCACCACCCTGTGTGGAGTTTTGGGGCCCTGAGGAAGGTTTCTCTTTTTCTTTATCCCCACCCTTCTCTTGAGGCTTGGTGGTATCTTTCTTTTGGTCACCACCCTGGTTTTTAGGCCTGATCCTGGTCCTGACCCATTTATCTGCCCTCTTTCCCAATTCTTGGGGAGAGGTCAAATCTGAGTCTACCAGGTGTTGATGGAGAAGCTGGTTTTGACAATTACTTAAAATCTGCTCTCTCATCATCAAATTGTACAATCCTGTATAATCAGACACCTTACTTCCCAGCAACCAACCCTCCAAAGCCTTAGTGGCACATTCCACATATTCAGACCAGTCCTGAGTCTGTGTCTTCTGGGTGTCTCTAAACATTAACCTGTACTGTTCAGTGGTTAAGCCTAACCCATCAACTAGGACACTCTTCAGGACTCTGTAATTTCTGACATCCTCTTCTCTAACAGTGAGGAGTCTATCTCTGCCTCTCCCCTCAAAGGAGAGCCATAAGATTGCTGCCCACTGGTCTTCAGGAACCTGCTGCACTTTGCAGGCTCTCTCAAGAGCAGTCATCCATTTGTGGATGTCATCCCCACTTTTGTAGGGGGGCACAATCTTGGACAGGTTCCTATTGTCAAAGACCCTATCTTTGTCCCTAGGGACATTGCTGCCACCAGTGGGTATAGACCCACTCTCTCTATGCTGCCTAGCCTTGCTCAGTTTTTCTTCCATCAGGGCTACTTCTAGCTCCTGCTTCCTGATCCTCAGCTGAGCTTCTTGCATCTTGGCCTCATGTTCCCTCCTCTGAGGGGTGGTCATCCTTCTCCTGGAGTGACCTTGAGAGCCTCTAGAGCCATGGGAAGCATTGGAGTCACCTGAGCGATTCCTTTGCCTTCCAAGCCCTGGGTTAAGTCCACTGGGGAGATCCAGTGGGTTGAACCCACTGTCAGTCCCCAATAGCCTTGGTTTAGCTGGGCCAAGTATAACACTTGGCACTGGGCTAGTTCTCCCTTCATCCTCACTACTGTCAGTATCCTTTTCACTCTCATCCTCTGTGGTAGGCATCCCATCTAAGGGGTGACTATTGGGAAGGGGTACTTCAGTGGCATCTTCAGAAGGGGGGCCTCCTGTTCCTGTCCCTAAGGGGGCTAACTGGGAAGCTTTCTTGAGTGCTCTCTGATTCTCATCATTCTGTAAGAGCTCTCTGAGCTCAGCAGAGTTTGGGTTCTTGGGCTGTTTAAGGCCTCTAAGAGTTGCCAAATGCCTGAGCTCATTCTGATTAAGGGTAGCAAAGCTGGTTGGTGCCCTCTGGGGGTCACTCTCAACAGAGATGGGTACAGTGGACCCCTCTGCCCCGGCCATTGCTCTTAAGTGTGGGTGGATGTGTTGCAATCTACCTACACTTGGGTTTACCTACTAAACCTATCTAGTAGTTGTAGTCAGGGTGTGCTACTCCCTTTGCTCTACAACAACTAAGTTCAGTAGAACTTAAGTATATCTAATCTTGTTTTATATGTACCTACAGGTACCTATGTGATCTTTCAATTGGTAACCAAGAGATTACAATGGTAAAACACAGCAAGCTCAAATCCAACCGCTGCTCACCAATGTGAGAAGTTGGCCTGGTATATGATGCTCACTAGTTAAAGTGATCACCTTGTACCATGCCAAGCAACCCTTATGGTGTGGTTGTAAGTCAACCTTTTCGGACTAGCTGCCCTAGTGGTAGCGTAGGCTAAGCAGTCTTTGAGGCTAAACTCGTGATGCGTGTTAAGCAAGCTGTTTTACCAATAGTAACCCCCTTTTATACCAATGAAAGGACACCACACAGATATATATTCAAAATATATATGTATTTATTTATCAAAGTAACCCCTAGTCTCTTTATGAGCACAGGAGCACAAATCGTCAAACAAGATTATCACAGAATATACAGAAGTTGCACTTTATATGGATAGGCCCTGGTGGCCACTCGAACCATATACTAAAATAGTGGTATAAGTACCACGAACAGAAAAGGGAAAAGGCCTAGGGCCTCTAGAATCGCTGGGCCTACAAGGAGCTAACGTCAGTTAGTGACCAGGAGGTCCACGGGTGGCGTGTGCAGAGCAAATAGTCACACGCGGGCTCCCATAGGTTTCAATGGGTGCGTAAAAAGTACAAAGTTACTGCAAAAGGAATCTTCCGGATGACCTAGGAACTTAAGATTTGGAACACAGGCACTAGAGATGTAATACTACACTTGGGCACAGGAGTGCCAGCTTTACCTCACCCACAGGAAGCGGGTGCATAGGCCTCGAAGTGCGTCGGGTTTCTTCTATCGGTTCCGTGGGGCCTGTAGACAAAAGTGCTGCAGGCGGTCGGTCGGGAAGAGATGCAGTGGATCCAAGAGTGGATCGGAGATGTTGAAGACCTGTAAGCAGAGGGGACAGTGTTCACAGTCACTAGCCAGTGACCAGCGTGGCACCAGGTGGGTACCAGGCGATGTCGGGTGCAGACAGGTGATGAGGGGTAGCTTGTCTCCGCAGCCACGTGGTCCCTGAAGGTCGACGACGTCCAGGAGTCGGCTCACGAGCTGTCCCACGCAGGCTCTCGCTGTCGGCGGTGTCGGCGACTTGATCGAAGCAAACAAGCCTTGGCAAAAGCAATTGCAAGAGGATTCGGAAATCAGCTGTTGGTTCTGACCAGCAAGGTCAGAGGGATTGCTCCTTTGGAGGGGAGCAAGGGCCAGTCTGGAGCAACCAGACCAGCGGTGTTTGTCGTAGATTTCGTCGCCAAGATGGCCACTAGCCAGCGGGCCAGCAACCGGTTAGGCGCGTCGAGTGGCAAAATGCAGAAGGGCCCCACGCAGATCGTGGAGATGCTGGAGGGCTCACCTTTGGTGCAGATGCTGCTCGAGGGTTGGGCTTCTCAGGACCCAAAGCACAACTTGGAGGGAGCCTCGGTTGTTGCACTTGTCAGCTTGTCGTAGTCGTTCCAAGATGGCTGGCTCCACGTGTCTCGGTGCCTCCACGGGTCTCCTCTTTGCAGGGACTGTGGATCGGGCGGTGAGAGGTCTGGAGGTCCAGGTCTTGTCAGTCTCTGGGCTCGGGCTCCGGCGGGAGGCGGCGGCAAAGCAGACGTTGATTCGCTGGATGGTGCTTGCGTTAGCAAGGTGGTCACTCCCTGACCACAGGGGAGATTGGCTTCAGTCCTCTGTGCGGCAGAGCGTCGAAGTTCCCGTCTTCTTCTTAGTTTCAAGTTGATTCCAGGATGTCTGAAGTCTTAGGACACAGCTCCTACCTTTATTCGGATTCTAGGGGCCGGACTACCTGCTAGGTCCCTCCCTATGGGTGGGACCAGGAAGGGGGGTGGTTACACCCCCAATCCCTTGTCCAGCTCGCCCCAGGCCCGGGACTGGTGTGCCCCAGGACCGGTTGGGGGTAACCATAGTCAGATATCCACCTTCCTACACTCTGCCTTCAGGATTGTTAAGGCCTGCCATAGGAGTGACTGAAAGGTTACCCATGTGTCTATATATAAGGTAGGTATAGAAATACTATACCTAAGCAAGGGGTGATTACACGACCTTGCCCCAGCTGAGTGCTCAGCCAGTTGTGTCATGATGGGAGGCCAGCCAGGGGTGGCATAATACATGCTGCAGCCCCTGGTAGGCCTAGGGTACACCCATGCCCTGGGTACCTAAGGTACACTGTACAGGGCCCTATAAGGTGATCCTGGGCTGTGGGTCTGATTAGCAGACCCACAGCCACATCTAAGTCGAAAACCAGTGAAGCAAGAGCAAAAAGTGGGGGTGACCATAGGAAGCAGACCCTACTCTCCTACAGATGGCCTCTTGCATACTTATAGTACCTCATGCAAGACTCCAGATACGTCCTCTCCAAGAGTGCTTAGCACGCCAATGGAACCAGGCTCAAGGTCAGCTAACAGATCTGGTGTTGGTAGACGGTCGCACTCATCAATCTCTGCAATGGTGGAACACCAAGAACCTTTCCAAAGGGCGACCGTTCCTAGAGCCAGTTCCACAGATAGTCATGACAGCGGACGCATCGCTCTCCAGCTGGGAAGCGCACCTATTACATCACACGCAAGGCATGTGGACTCCTCAACAAAAGTTACTCCACATCAACCACCTGGAGCTACTAGCCATTTTCCTAGCCTTAAAGGTTTTCTAAAAACAAATATCAGGCAAAGCTGTCTTAGTCCGCACAGACAACATGACAGCCATGTACTACATACAAAAACAAGGCGGGGGATACACTCTGCAGCTCTCTCAACTGGCACAGAGCATATGGAGATGGGCTATACCCCAGAACATTTTTCTCCTAGCTCAACATGTCCCAGGAGTCCAAAACACCATAGCCAATCTGTTAAGCTGTCAAATACAACAGATTCACGAGTGGGAACTTCATCCACAAGTTCTTCAGCCATTCTTTCAAATGTGGGGGCAACCAGCGATAGACCTCTAAGCCATGCATAAAAACGCCAAATGCCCAAGCTTCGCCGCCAGGTATCCACACCCATTGTCCAAAAGCAATGTGATATGGATGAATTGATCAGGCAGATTTGTGTACGCCTTTCCACCTCTCCCACTCATTCCAATGGTGGTGCGCAAACTACAGCAACATGCACTGACTCTCATCCTAGTTGCTCCAACTTGGGCCAGACAACCGTGGTACACCACATTACTGGAACTGTCGGTAGTTCCGCACCAAAAACTACACCTTTCCCCACGCCTCCTAACCCAGAACCGTGGAGAGATCAGACACCCACCCCCAGCTCAGCTCAACCTTGCGATCTAGCTCCTGAGATCTTAGAACTTGGTTACCTTAACCTTCCTCCTGAATGCATGAACGTCATTAAAGAAGAGTGCCTGCCATCAAAGCCTTTATGAAAGGCCTCAAAAGGATAATTCCCCCCCAGGGTACCACCCTTACCTGTGTGGAATTTAAACATCGTTCTCACAAGACTAATGGGTCCCCCTTTTGAACCTCTACATAAATGTGAGCTCCAGTTTCTAACATGGAAAGTTGCTTTCCTAGTAGCTATCACTTCTCTTAGAAGAGTTAGGGAACTGCAAGCGCTAACTATTCAGGAACCGTTCCTACAAATCCATCACAATAAGGTTGTTCTCAGAACCAATCCAAAATTCCTCCCTAAAGTCATTTCTCCTTTCCACCTCAATCAGTCAGTAGAGTTGCCAGTGTTGTTCTCGCAGCCACAGACAGTCCCAGAAAGAGCTCTTCATACCCTAGATGTCAAAAGAGCATTGCTTTATTACAT
Source organism: Triturus cristatus (assembly GCF_964204655.1). Lineage (NCBI taxonomy): Eukaryota > Metazoa > Chordata > Amphibia > Caudata > Salamandridae > Triturus > Triturus cristatus. The sequence continues at coordinate 731,114,712 of NC_140580.1, forward strand.
TGAAAGGACACATACTTTTCGTAAGACTAAACAACTTTTTGTGTCATTCTCACCACCACACAAAGGTAACCCCATATCAAAGTCAGGGATAGCTAGATGGATTATAAATGTATACAGATTTGCTATCACAAAGCAAAACGTACTTTATCTGTTCCACCTAAAGCCCACTCTACACGAAAGATAGGGGCTTCAATGGCATTTTAGGGAACATTCCCTTAGATGACATCTGCAAAGCAGCTACATGGTCTACACCACACACATTCACAAAACACTATTCTGTGGATGTGCAAACAAAACAACAAGCTAGTGTGGGCCAGGCTGTACTCAAAACACTATTTCAAACTACTGCAACAGGTACTTGTGGTCGCCGCTAGAGATGGGTACTGCTATACAATCTATGCTAAGTGTGTGATCTGCAGCTCATATGCCTCGAACGGAAAATGCTACTTACCAGTATGCATCTGTTCTTGGCATGTAGAGCTGCAGATCCACACATGCCCACCCGCCTCCCCGGCTACCTTTATCTGTGCCAGTACTATCTTATTTAGATACAGCATACATGGGCATCTTTCCTGTTTCTTACAAAACTCCATCATTTCCCTGCTGGCGAAAAACAATCTGAGGATGGAGCCGATGCCCATGCACACTATAGTCCTAAGAAGGAGTCACCTATCCCGTGACTTCCAAAGACTTTCCCAGGACAAAAATAAGTGCAAACATCCGGGCCCAACACCAGATGGCGATCTATTCTAAGTGTGTGGATCTGCAGCTCTACATGCCAAGAACAGATGCATACTGGTAAGTAGCATTTTCCTTTCTGCACCAGCAAGTGCAGATCCGGAGAGAGCGGTACCCCCAGTCACTTTTTGACTGAGTTTTTCAAGGCCTTTTTGTCTCTTCTTTTACAGTCGTTCGACTCCTGGTGCCGTAGGAATGCCCGGTTTCAAGTCCGTCAATTGATGTCGGTGACGGACCCGCACCGGGTGTGTCTCTACTGCCTGGGTTGCGACCACGACCCCAAGTCGTGCCCCAACTGCCGGGCCATGGTGCCGAAGTCTTTGCAGGAGCGGTCCCGAAAGTTGCTTGAAGTCCGGCAGTCGGCTCCACGCCGCTCAAGGTCCCGGTCCCATGGGAGGTTGAGGGACCGCTCGCAGAGCCATCACCATCGTTCTTCGGGATCGAAGTCTTCGCACTCGGGTTCAGGTAAGGCGAAGCATCACAAGAAGTCAAGGAAGCGTCATCGCTCACGACTTCCCCTCGCCCGCCACGCGACGCGGCTGAGGGTGCGGATGGTGCCTCCCTTGCGGCTCCAGCGGAGCCTACGGTGTCACTGTCGGCCTACCCGCCTTTCCCAGGTCCGTCGGCGGCTCCGGCCCAGCTGCAGGAATTTCTGTCAGCCATGGCCCGCCTCTTTGGACCGTCAGGCCCCGCCGGCTCGCCTTTGGGCCCCGGGGGCCCGACTGGGGGTCCTCGTCCTTCCCTGTCAGCGGCTTCAGTTCCGGCATCGCTGTCGGCTCCGGCGCCACAGGGCCCCCAAGGATCCAGGCCTCGATGGCGGTCGACGCTGGTTGACCTAGTGACACCTCCACCAACGTCGACCCCACCGGCTCCCCTCCCGACGTCGCTCATGCCCCTGGACGACGCCGTCCCCGGTTTCAGCCCTGATGTGGACACGGCGCCAGAACGGCGTCGCTCGACGCCGATTCCGACGCCAATGGGGCCTTTCTACCACTATGTCCAGCCTCCGTATTTTTGGCCTGTCCCACAGCCATCAGAGGAAGGGGAAGAGCGGGAGGGGTCTGAGGACCCTCTCACAGCACAGTGTGAGTTTGACCCAGACTGGGTTGAGGGCTTGGGGGATGCCAGCGGTCTCGACACCTCTCCTGACCTTGGTATGCTAACTCCTCCTACCATGGCTACGGAGGAGGGTGCGAGTTATGCGGTGGTGTTGCGTAGGGCGGCCGAGGCTCTCTACCTTGAACTCCCTACAGTGGCCGTCAGGACTAACCTCCTGACAGAAGTGCTTCAGCCGGTGGCTACCTCTGCGGAGCCACTGCTGCCTTTTAATAATGCACATTCGGACGTTCTTTTGGGCACCTGGTCCAAGCCCAACACTGGGGCTCCTGAGGATAGGAACGTGGCCATATTCCATCGCCCGGCCCCGGGCGACCACCTCTTCCTCTCCCAACACCCCACCCCTGAGAGCTTGGTTGTCCAAGCCTCCACGTCCCGAAGCGCCTTCCCTACCGCACCTCTGGCTAGGGAATCCAAGAGACTGGAACAGTTTGGGAAGAAGATTTTTTCTTCCGCTAGTTCAGGGCTGCGGTCTGTGAACACCGCATGCCTCTTGGGCCGTTATTCCTACTCTGTGTGGAATACGGTGGCGCAGGTGCTGCCTCAGTGTCCGGAGGAGGCCGGGGCAGTGCTCTCCACGGCTATTGCTGAAGGGAGAGATGCAGCCAAATTCACAATTCGATGTTGCCTTGACACCGCCGACTCGCTGGGCAGAGCGATTTCCACGACAGTGGCGCTCTGCCGCCACGCCTGGCTGAGGACTACTGGCTCCTCGGTATGTCCAGAACACCCTGATGGACATGTCCTTTGATGGCATTCGCCTTTTTGGCAACAAGGCAGATAGTGCGTGGGAGCGTTTTAAGGACTCACGGGCTACGGCAAAGTCCTTGGGCTTTTCGGCCACTCGCCCTCCTTCGCCTTCTGCTTTTCGCTCCTTTCGTGGCCACAGAAGGGGCGCCCCAACACGTTCGCTCCAGAGCCACAGGCCGCAGCAGCAGCAGTCTCAGCGCAGATGTGGGACCCGCAGAGGTGGGTCAGGGGGCCAGCGGGTGGGTCAGCCCACCTCCACCCCGGCCACCACTGCCTCCAAACCTTCCTATTCAGGTTTTTCAGGCCCATCACACGCCAGTGGGCGGCAGGATTCGCCTTCACCTCCCCCACTGGCGCACCATCACTACGGACAGGTGGGTTTTACAAATAGTCTGAAGGGGCTACTCCCTCCACTTCGAGACTACCCCTCCAGCCATGCCACCACAGTACCAACGCATGTCGGGGGATCACTTGGCACTTCTTCAACAGGAAGTTGTGGCCCTCTTGGCCAAGGGGGCCATCGAGCGCGTTACTTCGCCAGAAGTAGGTCGTGGTTGTTATTCCCACTACTTTCTGGTGCCCAAGAAAGACAAGGGCCTGCGTCCTATTTTAGACCTCTGGAACGTCAATCACTTACTCCGGAAGGAGAAGTTCAAGATGTTAACTCAGGTTTTGTCTGCCCTCGACCCTGGATACTGGAAGGTACCGTTGGACCTGCAGGACGCATTTTTCCACATTCCCATCCTGCCGGCCCACCGGCGTTACCTGCGGTTTACAGTAAGCCACAAGCACTTTCAGTTTACCGTGCTCCCCTTAGGCCTTACCAGCGCCCCTCGGGTGTTCACAAAATTGATGGCGGTGGTCGCAGCTCATCTGCGCAGATCAGGGGTTCCAGTCTTCCCCTATCTCGACGACTGGCTGTTGAAGGCAGGATCGCCCCAGGCAGTCGTCTCCCACCTCCAGACTATGGCCGACCTCCTGCATATGCTAGGGTTCTCCATCAACTTGCCGAAGTCGCACCTGGTACCCTCTCAGAAGCTCCTTTTCATCGGAGCGGTTCTGGACACGACGCTCTTTCCCATCTATCCTCCCGAACGGCGAGTCCAGGATATTCAGACTCTGATTCCGATCTTTCGGCCTCTATCCTGGGTTTTGGTCAGGCTGACCCTGAGGCTGCTGGGCCTCATGGCCTCCTGCATCCTGCTGGTCTATCATGCCAGATGGCATATGTGGGCTCTGCAGTGGGACTTGAAGTTCCAGTGGGCGCAGCACCAGGGCAAGCCTGTCCGAGTCCGTCCAGATCTCGTCAGGGACTGCAAGACAGTTGCAGTGGTGGCTCACAAACCGGCATTGGGTCAATGGCAGATCCCTCTCCCTCTCCCAACCGTAGCACACAGTGGTGACAGATGCGTCCCTCCTGGGATGGGGCGGTCACATGGGAGAGGCGGAGATCAGAGGTCTCCGGCGGAGTCCAGGCTCCATATCAACCTTCTGGAGCTTCGGGAGATCCGTCTTGCACTGAAGGCATTCCTTCCCTCTGTCAAGGGGAGCGTAGTGCAGGTGTTCACCGACAACACCACCGCTATGTGGTATTGCAACAAGCAGGGCGGTGTGGGGTCGTAGACCCTATGTCATGAGGCTCTGCGCCTCTGGACATGGCTGGAAGATCAGGGCATTTCCCTGGTGGTTCAACACCTGGCAGGTTCCCTGAACGCTAGGGCGGATGAACTAAGCCGCAGGCGCATGATGGATCTCGAATGGCGGCTTCACTCGGAGGTGGCGCAAGGTTTCTTTTAACAGTGGGGAGAGCCTTGGTTAGATCTATAAGCCACCGAAGAGAACGCGCAATGTCAACAGTTCTGTGCGTTGGAATTTCCAAGGCGGCACTCGAGTGGAGTTGCGCTAAATTGTACGCCTTTCCGCCTATACCACTTATGCTCAGATTGCTGAAGAAGATCAGACACGACCGGGCCCAAGTCATTCTTGTGGCGCCGGACTGGGCTTGAAGAGTTTGGTATCCTGAGCTACTCAGCATGAGCGTGGGTCCCCGATTTGTCTACCCAAACCTGTCCAGTCTCCACCTCCTTGCGTGGAGATTGAGTGGCGGCAGTTGATTCCCTTTGACTTGCCTCCTGAAGTCTGTGATGTCATTCTGGCAGCCAGGCGTCCCTCCACTAAAGTAGTATACGCCTGCAGGTGGAGCAAATTTGTGGCATGGTGCACAGCAAAGGCTGTGGATCCCCTTTCTGCCCCTCTTTCCTAGGTCCTTTTGTTCTTTCTTTGGCTCGGCAGGGCTCTGCTCTGGGCACTATTAAATGCTATCTTTCTGCCATTTCGGCCTTTCTCAGACTTCCTGATCAGCCCTCTCTTTTCAAGTCCCCTGTTGTAAAAGATTTCTCAAAGGCTTTACACACCTTTTCCCTCCTATTCTGTTTGTGATGCCACAGTATGACTGTAATCTAGTTCTAACCTATCTGATGTGTGCTCCTTTCAAGCCTCTTCACAACTGTCCTCTTCATCTTTCAACTCTGAAGACTGCCTTCCTGGTTTCCATCACCTCCGCTAGGCGAGTGAGTGAGCTCCAGGCTCTTTCTTGTAAACCTCCTTTCCTTTTCTTTCATCCGGACAAGGTGGAGCTCAGGCCCCGGCCTTCCTTTTAACCAAAAGTTGTCACAGCCTTTCATATTGGGCAGACTGTTACCTTGCGCACTTTCTTCCCGTCTCCACATCATTCCAGAGAGGAAGAAAGGCTCCACCGTCTGGACCCAAAACGTGCGCTTTCATTTTACCTCCACCGCACACAACAGTTCCGGGTGGATGACCAACTCTTTGTTGGCTACGTTGGCACCAAGAAAGGTCAGGCGGTGCACAAGAGGAATATCTCCTGCTGGGTTGTCTTGTGCATCAAAGCTTGTTACTCTTTGTCTAAAAAGGAGCCTCCGGTGGGGCTGCGTGCTCATTCCACTCGAGCAACTGCAGCCACTACTTCATCAGGACGGGGTGTCCCCCTGCAAGATATCTGTCAGGCAGCTACATGGGCCTCACTGCACACGTTTACAAAACATTATTGCCTGGACAGCCAAGTCCGTAGAGACGGCTTTTTTGACTGTTCTGTTCTCCAGGACTTTCTGGTGTGATCTTGGTTCGCAGACCCACCACCGGGGTTGGTATTTCTGGGGTATCTATTCTAAGGTAAGGAATCTATTACTCCGTGTTTCTTTCAGATGAACAAGTTACTTACCTTCGGTAACGATGTATCTGTAAGAAACATTAGTAGTGACAGATTCCTTACTGCCCCACCCATCCTCCACGTTCTGCAAACTGATTTTCTAGGGTTAAGGTTTCAGGGCCCTAGTTTCAAGGCACCAGTGGTCAGTATCTTGCATGGCTCTGCGTTCCTGGCGCAGAAAGTCGTGTACAGAACTGACATCAACGTGCGTGGGCGGCGTCTAAGTACTGTCCACAATGTCATCCCGGCGATCACGACGCTGACGACGGACGCGGAGACGCACGACGCCCCCTAACGACGCGAAGGTGTAGTACTGACAAAAACTTTCCGGATCCAGCCTGACGCCTGGGGGGTAATTCTAAGGTAAGGAATCTATCACTACTAATGTTTCCTACAGATACATCGTCACCGAAGGTAAGTAACTTGTTCATTAAAGCCTGTTACTCTCTAGCCACAAAGGAGCCTCCAGTGGGGCTACGCACTCACTCCATCAGGACGACAGCAGCCACTACTGCCTTGCGAAGAGGAGTGCCTCTGAATGACAGCTGTCAGGCGGCCACGTGGGCATCACTGCACACGTTCACCAAACACTACTGCCTGGACAGACAAATCCGGAGAGACTGCTTCTTTGGTCGTTGTGTTCTCCAGGACTTTCTGGTGTGATCTCGGTTCACAGACCCCCCACCAGGTTGATATTGCTGTGGTATCTATTCTAAGGTAAGGAATCTATAACTAACATGTTTCTTTCAGATGCACAAGTTACTTACCTTCGGTAAAGATATATCTGTTAGAAACATTAGTTAGTTATAGATTCCTTACCTCCCCACCCATCCTCCCCGTTCTGCGAACTGATTTCTAGGGTTAAGGACATCCTTTCAGGGCCCTAGTTTTGTGCACCAATTGTCAGTTTCTTGCATGGCTCTGCGTTTCTGGCGCGGAAAGTCGTGTACAGAACTGATGTCAGCACACAAGAGCGGCGTCTAAGTAGCTACCGCGGTGTCATCCCGACGACAACGACGACGAACGCGGAGCCGACCGACGCGCAGAGGTACTGCTGATGGAAAAAATTTCTGAATCCAGTCTGACGCCTGGGGGTAATTCTAAGGTAAGGAATCTATAACTAACTAATGTTTCTTAAAGATATATCGTTATCGAAGGTAAGTAACTTGTGCTTGCGTTTATGCAGTTATACATTTATGACTATAATGGCAGCACATTTTAATTAATGTATACAGCTGTGCCATTTGAAATTACATCTTCTGTGGCTCACCAGTGATGACATTGATAATGGAATTTTTGATTCCCTTGTGACACAACATTGTATCTGACAACATATGTTTTTCATTTCGTTTTAAAGGAGCTTCTGAGCCAAGCAGCAAAGATACTGGGATCGGTGGATTTTCTTGGCAATCCAATGGGACTCTTGAATGATGTGTCGGAAGGTGTTTCTGGACTTATAAAATATGGAAATGTTGGGGGTCTTATAAGAAACGTAACTCATGGAGTGTCAAACTCCGCTGCAAAGGTAATTTTGTACCTGGTATTTGTGCATGTTAAAGTTTAGATATTTGCTGCAATCTTCTGGTGTTACTTAGTTGTTTAGTTGCAGTTCACTGACTATATGGTGGTATTTTAATATTTTACCTAGAAATGTACAAACATTTATATTATCTGCAATGGCAGAATTCCTCTTTTTGCTTAAGAAATTTAAACCAGTGGCTAGTGACACTTGTTTGGCAAGTGGGAGAGAGACACATTTATACATACGGCATGGACATGATCTGTGATACAGAGATATTGGATTATACCCTTTGGAGAAATGGACTTGACACTGGAGGTTAACCAGTATTTCATGCACTCATACTTTTGGGGATATGCGGAGAACAAACATTAAATAAATAGTAGAAACTGTTGGTACATATAGGCCTCATTAATATAGCTTGTTGTAAGTTCCTGAATTTCCCTTGAGGGGGAATCATGACATCTGAAATGGCTCAACTATATTAAAGGTGATCAAAGAGCTACCAGGGCTGGCCCAGGTGGAATCACCAGACATGTTTTTAATTAAATTACTCTCTCCGTGTGGCAATTAAGTCGTGGAGCCTACTCTAGTCACATTTGACACGCCAGGGTTATATATGGAAATACTAGCGAGAAAAGAGCAGTTAAGAAGCTGGGGAATTAAAGTGTCACTATTTCACGAACAAAGTTTGTGAAATAGACAAGCTCGTCACTGTTATCAGGATGCTGACAAATACTCAGTCTTGAAGAGTACCCTCATAGATGGGTTTGGTTTAATTACTGAACAGTACAGAGTAACGTTTATGGACATTCAAAGGCATGTACTCAAGACTGGGTTGATTTCATAGGCAATGCTATTAAAGCTCTGGAAGGCTGGATTTATAGAAAGAGTGTACAGGACTAGGAGGGTTTGTACAATTTGTTGAAGAGGGAGCACATCCTTAATAATTGTCAGAATCAACAATTACGCCAGTACCTGGTGGACTCTAATCTGACCTTTCCCCAAGAATTGGGAAAGAAGGCAGACTAATGTGTCCTCACCAGGGTTAAGCAGAAAAACCTTGGTGGCGGAGGTGATCAGAAGAAGCAAGATTCTTCTAAGGCCCCAGAGAAGGGTAAAGAAAAGAAATAAGTCTTCTCAAGGTCCCCAAAACCCTGCCTCTGGGCGTGAGTCCCAAAACTGCAACAACTCTAAAAAGAAACCTTGATGCTATCCTGTTTAATGAGGAAGGCCATAGGCCAAGGGATGCTAATGGTCCTAAGATCAGCACCAAGGAAGCTAATAACACTGCCCATAAGGCAACTGCTCCCCCTATCACCAGTACAAAAAATAGTACAGCTCCCAAGTGATTAGTAGGGTTAACCCTGGGTTCTGAAACGGGTTCTGGCCTAGTCAGAACACCCACTCAGGCTGTCCTTGTCTGTAACAGTGGCATGGATCTTGCCAATTTACTTGTATGCCCAGCTAACTTTGGGAAGTACAGGCAACAGCATTTGATTAATGGAAACAAAGCTATAACTTACAGGGACTCAGTGGCCAGTGTCACAATGATGACAGAGAAACTTGTGTCCCCTGAACAGATCATACTTAATAGTAATGTCAGGACTCATCACGCCTTGGCAGTTGTGAATGTCAGTTGGGGAAGGGTTACTGCCCCTAAAAGAGTTGTGGTTTCTCCAGACCTATCTGTAGATTGTCTGTAGGGCAATGATTTGGTAGCTTAAGCCTGGCCTGAAAGTGGAGTTCGGGACACTTGCAGAGTTAATGGAAATATCTGCCAATGCATTTGCTGTCACATGATCTCAGGCCAAACAGATAAGCACTGAGGGAGCACTGGATCCTGAAAAAAGGGACCAGCTGGCTCCTAAGAGAAGGAGCAGGTAGGGTGTCCTCTTCCCAAACTCCCAGTGAGAGTCAGCCTCCTGAGGGAGATGATCTCAGTCCCTGTGAAGGAACTGTCCCAGAGGAACTTGGGTCAGACCAGGTAGAGATCTTGGGGGCAGGGGGACCCTCCAGTGTAGACTTGAGTTTGGGGCAGAAATCCTGCCCCTCTCTTGAACAGCTCAGACAGCAGGCTGCTGCTGAGGAATCAGGGAATGTCAGTGGGTCCTATAGGATCTATAGGGAAAATGGGCTCCTGTTCTGTGAGTGTAGAGTTCACAAGCCTGGTACGGCCAGGAGGTTGGTAATACCTCAGACATTCTGGGGTTTTCTTCTGTCCCTGGCAGATGACATTCTCCTTGCAGGACATCTTTGGCAAAGCAAAGCTTGGGACAAGATTGTCCTCCCATTTTCACTGGCCCCTCATGTCTGAAGATACCAAGGTGTTTTGTCGCTCCTGTGTCACTTGCCAAGCCAGTGGGAAGTCAGGTGGCACTACAAAGGGCCCCTTAATTCCACTTCCAGTGGTTGGGGTTCCATTTGCGAGGGTAGGGATTGACATTGTTGGTCCCTTAAATCCTCCAACAGCTTCTGGACACAGTTACATCCTAGTGGTGGTGGACCATGCCACTAGGTATCCAGAGGCTATTCCCCTTAGGACCACTACAGCTTCTGTAGCGGCTAGTGCACTTCTGGGAGTCTTTTCCAGAGTGGGCTTCCTTAAGGAGGTCTTACCAGACAGAGGTAAAAACTTAATGTCTAGTTATATTACTGCCATGTGGAAATAGTGTGGAGTAAACTATAAGTTTACCACACCCTACCATCCACAGTGCAGTGTGCTTGTTGAAAGTTCAACAAGACACTCAAGGGTATGATCATGGGGCTCTCAGAAAAGCTTAGGTGAAAATGGGATGTCTTACTATCCTGCCTTCTCTTTGCCTACAGAAAGGTTGCACAGAAGGGTGTTGTCTACAGCCCATTTGAACTTCAGTTTGGACATCCAGTTAGGATTCATTGTGTCTGGTTAAGGATGGCTAGGAGCAGCGTCACAAACTGCCTAAACCGGTAATTTGGACTATGTCCTTGGCCTGCGTTCACATATGGCTGAGTACATGAAGAAGGCCAGCAAAAACCTTGAGGCCAGATAGCTCCTAGATGACCCCACACTCACATCATATTTATATAGCCGGCTAAGGCCCAGATGTACGACCGTGGAAATAGCGCCTTGCAAATTGCGAGTTTTTTGCCACTTTCAATTTGCGAGGCGCTATTCACAATGCATAACAGTGTTTTTCACACTGTTAGCGATTCCCAATGGGGTCGCAAATAGAGAGGCTCATGAATATTAATGAGCCTCTTGCAATTTGCAACCCCATTGGGAATGGCAGGCCCTCCCAGGTATGGTGGCCTGCTGGGGACAGCAGACCACCATGTCTGGTAGTGCTTTTAAATAGAGCAATTTTTTTATTTTAATTTTAAATGCAACCCGTTCTAATTAAAGAAAAAACGGGATGCATCTAAAAAAGAAAAAAATGAAACGTTTTCGTTTTATTTTTTAAGGGCTGGTAGTGGTCCATGGGACCACTGCCTGCCCTTAGAAATATTTTCCCCTGCATTTGCCAAGGAGAAGGGTTCCCCTGGGGACCCCTTCCCTTTGGCGACCCCATTACCACCCTCTTGAAGAGGGTGGTAATTTTCAAGTGCTTTGCGCCCACAATTGTGGACGCAAAACATTCTTACATAGGGTTGGCTATTGGGATTGTACACAATCCGATCGGTCATTGCTACGGGCTTATCAGGGCCTGGCTGGTAAAACGGAGGTAGCGGGAGCGGATATTACTGATTCCCTTCGCTACAGGTGTAACACCTTTATTACGGTTGTGTTTATGTTAAAAAAAAACAATCTTGAAGTACGAATCGCTCTACTGATCTGTCTAGCCTTGAGAAAGTCCTTTCGGACGAAACACGTGTCGGCTGCCTGTGTCGGATGTTATGAAAATTTCTTGATATGAAATAAAGTATATACGGAGGAAAACAAAGATCGACTTATGGACTTCCTTTTTCATATTATGGTGGTCAAAGCCTAGTTCACGGATCTGGACTACTTTTTATGTGCCTCGGCATCTGTGCAGTTTTTGTGTAAATCTCAAGGGGGATTTGCTTCTCCCAGGAGAGTTGACTTGGTCTCCTAAAGGCGGAGGGAGGCCTTATGCTTGGAGAGCACCACAGCATACTAATTTTCGGAGAAACTACTTCTCAATGGACGAAGTTGATAGACGTGCATTCGGAAAGTGGCATTTCTGCCTTGTTTCTTTGTGTAATAAAGTCCCCTGGGCACCCCTTCCCTTTTGCCACCCCATTACCACCCTCTTGAAGAGGGTGGTCATTTACAAGTGTTTAGCGCCCGCAATTGCGGACGCAAAACATTCTTACTGTTTTTGCATGCGCAAACGGGTTCACAAACCCGTTTGTGCATGTAAAAATGATTGTACATCTGGCCCTAAATGTCCAGACCTTACCACCTGCTACCAAGGTGGTAATACTCACATGGCAACAGGCCCTTAGATGGATGGGTTGGTGGGGCCACCTTACACGGGTAAACCCCTTATGACGCAACCGTCTATTATCTCACCTAGCTAATCTACAGGGATTTAGGGGATGGAACCAGGTAGGAATCTACACTATTGGAGACGTAAAGCACGGCCTTAACCTTAATTCGTTCCAAGAACTCTGCCATGAATACTCTATGCCAAACACACTATTCTAGAAATACCTGCAGCTCCGACACACTATTACACCACATCTGAAAGAAACACGGTAGTTAGATTCCTCACCTTAGAATATCCCCAGGCGTCAGGCTGGATCCGGAAAGATTTTTCGTCAGCAATACCCCTTGCGCGTCGCTAGGCGTCGTCTGCGGCTCCACGACCGTCGTCGGCGTCGTGCGCCGGAATGACGTCGTCGGAGTACTTAGACACCGCCCTCGCGCGATGACGTCAGTTCTTCTTTTTTCCACGCCAGACAGCGCCGATCCGGGATACCCCTTAGTCAATTTTTGACTAAAACTTATTGACTCTTTTGGTCTTTTGTCGACTCGACTCTGGTGCCGGTAGGATGCCTGGATTCAAGGCCTGTGACGCCTGTCATCGCCTGATGTCGTTGACGGATCACCATCGCCGGTGCCTTTACTGCCTGGGGTCCGACCACGACGCGGAATCGTGTCCCGATTGTCAGGCCTTGACCTCGAAGGCTAGGCGGGTGCGGTCCCGTAAGCTTCTCGAGCTTCGCCACTCGGCTCCGCGCCGCTCACGGTCCCAGTCCAGGAGGAGGTCCAAGGACCGGTCGCGGAGCCGCAGTCATCATCATCATCACTCGTCGGGCTCGAAGTCTTCGGGTAAGTCGATGCGATCAAAGAAGTCCAAGAGGCGACACCGCTCTTCGGACTCCCCTCACTGGTCGCACGACTCGGCCGAGGGTCAGGGTGGTCCCAACCCCGCGGCTCTGCCGGAGCCACAGGAGCCGCGTCCGTCTCCATACCCGCCGGTCCCTGGGACTGACGCGACTCCGGCGGAGGTCAGTGCCTTCCTCTCGGCCATGAGGGGCCTGGCTCCGCCGTCGACGCCTGCCGGCGCGCCTTCGAGCCCCGCGGGCTCAACTGGGCGACCTCGCGTGCCGGCGGCTCCGGCCCCGGCGCCGTCGACGACTTCGGTCCCGACGCCGCAGGTCCCCGAGAGATCCAGGCCTGGATCTCTGTCTGCGCCGACACCGGTTCCACCTCCGGCGCCATCTCCGGATGACGCCGTTCCCCGGTTTAGCCCCTGTCCGGACCCGACGCCGGCACGGCGCCACCCGGCACCGCACCCGACGCCGATGGATGACCGTTTCATCTACCGTCCGGCTCCGATCGTTCCTCCTGTTTATCAGGAATCGGATGACGGGGGCGACTGAGGACCCTATGGCCCTCCAGGGTCAACTTTCACAGGACTGGGCAGACAAACTCGGGGATGCCAGTGTTCTGATGGATACATCTGCCAGTGGATTCCTCACCTTGTGAATATCCCCTGCGCCAGCATTCCACGGAACTTTTCTTCCCCAGCATTCCACGTCGACGTGGGCGACGTCACAATACATCGGCTCCGCACGCGACTCCGTACGACGTCATCGGAGCCATAAGAAGCCCACGTCAGCGTGGTGACGTCAGTTCCCTTTTTTCCGCGCCGTCGACGCGCAACGGTTTTTTCCCAGTGCTCTCTAGATACTTTGTAATCTAGTGGTGTATTCTTGTTAAAATCGGAATGTCTTCGACGAGGAAGTCGGGCTTTAAGCCCTGTAGGGAGTGCGGAGGCCTGATGTCCATGACGGATCCGCATCAGAATTGTTTATGGTGTCTCTCTTCTGATCATGATGTGGATGAGTGCGGGTGCTGTAGGAGCATGAATCCTAAAGCACTGAAGGAGAGGAAGACCAAACTCTTCATGAAGAAGATCGGTGAGGAGAAGAGAGGGAGGAAAAAGGAGAAGTCCAGGCGGGAGTCTTCGACTTCGAGGTCGTCGAAGTCGAAGAAGCACCATAAGAAGAGGAAGCATTCTTCTCGGCGTCGGTCCTCGAAGTCTAAGAGGTCGAGGTCGGCTTCGCCTCGTCGACGTCAGAGCAAGATCTTGTCTCCTTCGCCTTCTCCGGATAAGTCTTCGAAGTCTCCCTCTCCGAAGCGGACTCCGGCTCGTTCCCCGACGCCGTCTCCGGCGCCGTCCAAGGCTTCGACTCCTGGTCGGGTGGAATCTGATGTGGAGCAGGAGCAGGAAGAGTCTGTCCCGGTGCCTGATGACTCCGTGGTTCCGGTGGAGGATTCGGAGGAGCCGACGCCGGTGGCTCCACAGGAGGATACAGGGGCAGTTCCTTATCCCCAGTTCCCGGCTCCAGGTACGGATCCTTCGGGATTTCTGAATGCCATGTATGGCATTTTTCAGAGAGCATCCTTCCCATCCGGAGCACCAGCAGGTCCCGTGGGTCCGATGGCGTTTTCTCTGGGAGTGCCGCAGCAATATGCTCAGGCTCCTTTTATGCCTTTTATGCCGATGGCGCCTTCTTGGCAGTTTCCGGCGCCGGTTGGGAATCCGGCTCGACCTCGGATGGATGGTCAATCTTCGGAGCCTTCTTTGACGCCGAGGCCGACTCCTTCGACGCCGCATCCGGCGCCGCCGACTCCACCTGTAGCGCCTCCGACGCCGATGCCTTTGGCTCCACCGACGCCGCGTACGACGTCGACGACGCCGGCTCCCCGGAATCGATCGAGGCGTGAAGCCCAAAGGGTTTTGGAGGAGGAAAGATTTCGTGCTGAGGTGGAAGAAGGTGAGGTCGACTCTTCTTCGGACGAGTTTGGAGGTATAGAGGTGGCAAGTGGTTTGGATACCACCCCGGAGTGGGAGCATGCTTCTGCAAGGTCTTCTCCACCACAGGAATTGGCGCCCTACCATGTTGTGATCAAGAAGGCCGCGGAGTTGTTAGATCTGCAGCTGCCCTCTGTGGAATACAAGTCCAATCTGCTCACAGAGGTGTTGCACTCTCCGACGTCGGCTTCTGAGCCTTTGCTACCTTTCAATGAGGCTCTCTTGGAACCAGTATTGGAGGTGTGGAAGAAGCCTCTGTCAGCTCCAGCAGTTTGCAGGCGGGTGGCAAGGAGATACAGGGTTGCGCCAGGAGACCCGGATTTTTTATCCACGCATCCTTCTCCGGAGAGCCTAGTGGTGCAGGCTTCATGTTCTAAACATGCTTCGGGTGCTTTCCCCCAATCTCCTGCTGATAGGGAGTCGAAGAAAGTTGATCAGGCGGCCAAAAAGTCTTTCTCCTCAGGAAGTATGGCATTGAAGTCATCAAATGCTACGTGCTTGCTGGGGCGTTATGTTCATGCCCTGATGGACTCTATTAAGACTCTGGCCCCTAAGTTACCTGAGGGGGATAAGTCGTCCTTCATGGAGGTTGTGGCGGACACTCAGGCAGCTGCCAGGCAGGTGATCCAGTCTGGGCTGGATACGGCGGACTCTGTGGCGAGAATTATGGGGTCGTCCATTGCCGCAAGGAGACAAGCTTGGCTCCGTTCCTCAGGGTTTTCTGCGGATGTCCAGGCCACGCTGGTGGATCTGCCCTTTGATGGACAAAAGTTGTTTGGGGAGAAGGCAGATTCTGCTCTTCAACGTTTTAAGGACAGTAGGTTAACGGCGAAGTCCTTGGGTCTGCAGGTTCCTGTGAGAGGTTCAACTTTCCGTAAGGTTAGGGGATTCGGAAGGTCATCCTTTCGCTCCTTCCGACAGCCACAACAACAGCAGCAACAACAGCAGCAGAATCCCCTCTATCGCTCCTATAGAGGGAAGCAAAGGGGTCGGAGAGGTTCTGGTCGTAACCCCTCTTCTTCCTCCTCCTCCTCTGCTCCAAATGAGGCTTCAGGGAAGCAGCCCTAGATCCCCCATCCCGGATCATGTAAGACCTGTGGGGGGTCGGGTGTCCTACTTTCTACGGGGTTGGAAATCTGTTACAACCGACCTTTGGGTTTTGAACCTCG
This sequence comes from Triturus cristatus, assembly GCF_964204655.1. Taxonomy (NCBI): domain Eukaryota; kingdom Metazoa; phylum Chordata; class Amphibia; order Caudata; family Salamandridae; genus Triturus; species Triturus cristatus. The sequence goes on from NC_140580.1 coordinate 731,130,504, forward strand.
TAGAGACTGGGTACGCCCTTCCCTTTCGGGAGTTTCCTCCCCCTTACCCTCCTTGCCAAGGTTATTGCTCGGAGGACCACCTGCTTCTCCTGCAGAAAGAAGTTCTGGCCTTGTTTCAGAAGGGCGCAATAGAGGTGGTTCCGGAGCAGGAAAGGGGTCAGGGATGCTACTCCCGGTATTTCCTGATCCCCAAGAAGGACGGCAGATTGCGTCCGATTCTGGACCTCAGAATCTTGAATTTTTACCTGAAACAGGAGAAGTTCAAGATGCTGACCCTTGCGCAGGTTCTTCAAGCGTTGCAGCAAGGAGACTGGATGGTGTCGCTCGACTTGCAGGACGCGTACTTCCATGTCCCAATCCTGAAGTCGCACAGGAAGTATCTCCGTTTTACGGTTGGGTCGCAACATTATCAGTTTGCGGTCCTCCCGTTTGGTCTTACTACTGCACCTCGAGTCTTCACAAAGGTGATGGCAGTGGTGGCTGCTCATCTCAGGAGGTCGGGGATTCCGGTTTTCCCCTACCTGGACGACTGGCTTCTGAAGGCAGAGTCCCCGGAGATGGTGCAGCGTCATCTGCAGGTGACAACTCAGCTGTTATTCGACTTGGGTTTTTCGATCAATGTGCCCAAGTCTCACCTGGTGCCCTCTCAACGCAACCTGTTTATAGGGGCAGTACTGGACACTACTGTGTGTCGGGCATTCCCTCCTCCTCAAAGGATTCTCGACATTCAGGAGATGGTCCCTTTATTCCACGGTGGAGCGGTTGTTCCAGTTCTGAAGGTCCTTCGCCTGCTCGGTCTGTTCGCTTCCTGCATTCTGTTGGTCAACCATGCACGCTGGCACATGAGGGCGCTCCAGTGGTGCCTCCGCAAGCAGTGGTATCAGCACAACGGGGATCTCGGGGAGTCGATCAAGATCTCCGGAGAAGCTGCAGCGGATCTGTCTTGGTGGAGCGTGGAGGGCAATCTGTCCCAAGGAAAGCCTTTCCATCTACCTCCATCGGTGGCCACAGTGATAACGGATGCCTCCACCCTAGGGTGGGGAGCTCATCTGGGGGATCTGGAGATCAAGGGTCTTTGGTCTCCAGAGGAAAGGTTGTTTCATATCAACCTTCTGGAGTTGCGGGCGATTCGTTTGGCACTCAAGGCCTTTCTCCCTTCCCTTCGCGGTCGGTCAGTTCAAGTTCTGACGGACAACACGACCGCGATGTGGTATATAAACAAACAGGGAGGAGTAGGGTCTCTTTGTCTCTGCAGAGAGGCCCTGCGGCTGTGGTCCTGGGCTCAGGACCATCAGATTTGTCTGATGGCAAATCATCTGGCCGGGGTGCTGAATGTGCGTGCGGACAGTCTCAGTCGGCAGTTCTCCGCCGACCACGAGTGGAGGCTCCATCCGGAGGTGGTTCGTCACGTCTTTCGGACGTGGGGGACTCCTCGGGTGGACCTGTTTGCCACCCGAGAGAACGCGCACTGCCCGTCATTCTGCAGTCTCCAGTTTCCGATGCAGGGGGCGTTGGGGGACGCGTTTCAGTTGAGTTGGGGTTCACGACTCCTTTACGCGTTTCCTCCCATACCCTTGATTCCTCGGGTTCTGAGGAAAATTCGCCAAGACCGGGCCCAAGTCATTTTGGTCGCCCCGGACTGGCCAAGAAGGGTGTGGTACACAGATCTTCTCCACCTCTCCTCGTGCCCTCCGCTCCGTCTCCCTCTGAGGGCAGACCTCCTCTCGCAGTCGGAGGGGCAGGTTCTACACCCCCACCTCCAGAGCTTACACCTTCATGCCTGGAGATTGAACGGGGCAACCTGAGTTCCTTCTCTCTCCCACCTGATGTGGTGGACGTTATTTTATCGGCCAGGCGACACTCCACCAAGTCCATATACTCCTACAGGTGGTCTAAGTTTGTAAAGTGGTGTGGAGAGAGATCCATTGACCCTTTAAAGGCTCATCTTTCTGATGTGCTTCAGTTTGCTCTTTCCTTGGCTCAGCAGGGCTGTGCTGTGGCCACGGTCAAGGGCTACCTTTCGGCCTTATCGGCATTTCTGTGCCTTCCAGATCAACCTTCGTTATTTAAATCTCCGGTTGTTCTGAGGTTCATCAAGGGCCTTACAAACATGTTTCCTCCTACTCCATTTGTAATGCCTCAGTGGGACCTTAATCTTGTCTTAACCTTTTTAATGGGGTCCCCATTTGAGCCTCTTCATAATTGTCCTTTGAGGCTGTTGTCCTTTAAGGTGGTTTTTCTTGTAGCCATAACCTCGGCAAGGAGGGTAAGTGAGCTTCAAGCTCTTAGTTCCAAACCTCCTTTTCTTACCTTACATGCTGAAAGGATGGTTCTCAGGACCAGGGCTGCTTTCCTGCCAAAAGTTGTTACTCCTTTCCATTTGGGGCAGTCTATTACCCTCCCTGTTTTTTATCCACCCCCTCATCCTTCCAAAGAGGAAGAAAGACTCCATCGCCTTGACCCGAAGAGGGCTATGAGTTTTTATTTGGACAGGACCAAGGACTTTCGTGTTGATGACCAGCTTTTTATTGGCTACGTTGGTCGTTCTAAAGGTAAAGCGGTGCACAAGCGCACGCTGTCAAGATGGATAATACTGACCATCAAGATCTGCTACGCCCTGGCTGGTAAGACTCCTCCTGAGGGTATTCGTGCTCACTCTACTAGAGCTAAGTCTTCAACATCTGCTCTGGCCCGGGGTGTTCCTGTGGCAGATATTTGTAAGGCCGCGACTTGGGCCTCCCTCCATACTTTCGCAAAGCATTATTGCTTGGACTCTGAGATGAGGAGGGAGGGCCACTTCGCGCGCTCTGTCTTGCAGGACTTTCTGGTATAGAAAGGTGGACACCCTCCTCCGGGAGTGGGGACTGCTGTGGGAATCTATTCACAAGGTGAGGAATCCACTGGCAGATGTATCCATCAGAAGAACAAGTTACTTACCTTCGGTAACGATTTTTCTGGTGGATACAGTATCTGCCTGTGGATTCCTCACCAACCCACCCGCCTCCCCGTTGTCCACCTTTTGTATACCATGAAATTAGTCTTGTTTGAAATGCTTATATTTTCTCTTGTACATTTGTAGGTAATGCTTGTTTGATTAGCATTCCCTTGTTTTGTATGCTATGTATATGTATTGGTTTTCTATATACTGTGTATACTTGGGTTTGTCGTTGGTTCACCTGTTCGCCTCGAAGGCACGGAAAAAATGGGTGGAACTGACGTCACCACGCTGACGTGGGCTTCTTATGGCTCCGATGACGTCGTACGGAGTCGCGTGCGGAGCCGATGTATTGTGACGTCGCCCACGTCGACGTGGAATGCTGGGGAAGAAAAGTTCCGTGGAATGCTGGCGCAGGGGATATTCACAAGGTGAGGAATCCACAGGCAGATACTGTATCCACCAGAAAAATCGTTACCGAAGGTAAGTAACTTGTTCGTCTGGACACTTCGCCGGACGCTGGCTTCATCTTTCCTCCGACTGTGGCTTCGGAGGAAGGTGCAGCTTTTTCAGTGGTGCTGCGCAAGGCGGCCGAAGACCTGGGGCTCAAGTTGCCTGCTGTGGCCGTGAGGACTAATATCCTCACAGAGGTGCTTCAACCGTCAGCAAGCTCCACAGAGCCTCTGCTGCAGTTCAATGAGGCCCTCGTCGACGTTCTGCAGGGCGCTTGGTCCAAGCCCTCCACAGTTCCTCCTGTGGATCGGAACGTGGCCCGGCGCCACCGCCCTGCTCTGGGCGACCCCAGTTTCCTGTCCCAACACCCCACCCCCGAGAGCCTGGTTATCCAGGCCTCCACTTCCCAATCCTCCTTCCCATCCGCTCCTCCGGATCGGGAATCCAAGAGGCTGGAACAGTTCGGAAAGAAACTGTTCTCTTCCCTGAGTTTGGGCCTGCGGTCTTTGAACACCGCTTGCCTCTTGGACCGTTTCTTCCACTCTCTGTGGGATGCGGTGGAGGACATGCTGCCACTGTGTCCGGAGGAGGCCTGGACACGTCTCTCCCAGGCTCTTGCTGACGGGCGAGATGCAGCGCGACATGCCATACGGTGTGGACTTGACACCACGAACTCGCTGGGTAGGGCGATTTCCACCACGGTGGCGCTCCGGCGCCAAGCCTGGCTGAGGTCCACGTCTTTTTCGGGGGATGTCCAAAGTACCCTCATGGATATGCCCTTTGATGGCGCTCGCCTTTTTGGTGAGAAGGCGGATAGTGCGCTGGCTCGTTTTAAGGACTCCCGGGCTACGGCCACGTCCTTGGGTCTCTCGGCCCCACGGCCGCATACTTACGCCTTTTGCCCCTTTCGTGGCCAAGGAAGGGGCGCCTCCTCACGTCCGCCTAGCCACCGGCCGCCGAACCAACCTGCACGCGGTCGCGGACGTGGGTTCCGCCGTGGCGGTTCTAAAGGACAACGTGCCGGTCAGTCCAAATGCACCCCGGCAGCATCCGCCTCAAAGCCTTCCTAGTCCGAGCTTTCAGGCCCATTCCACGCCAGTGGGCGGCAGAGTTCGCCATCACCTGCTCCACTGGCGCTCCATCACTTCGGACAGGTGGGTGCTGCAAATCGTCCGAAGGGGCTACTCCCTCCCCTTCGAGACCACCCCTCCAGCCATGCCACCGCAGTGCCACCATATATCGGAGGATCACTTGAATCTTCTGCGGGAGGAAGTTACGGCCCTCTTGGCCAAAGAGGCCGTTGAGCGCGTTCCTGGTCCAGAAGTAGGCCGTGGTTGCTATTCCCACTACTTTCTGGTTCCCAAGAAGGGCAAAGGGGGCCTACACCCTATCTTGGACCTCAGGAGCATTAACACTTTCCTCCGGAAGGAACGGTTCAAGATGCTAACTTTAGCTCAGGTTCTGGCTGCCCTCGACCCTGGAGACTGGATGGTAGCGTTGGACTTGCAGGACGCCTATTTTCACATCCCCGTCCTGCCGGCGTTACCTGCGGTTCACGGTGGGTCAGGAGCACTTTCAGTTCACCATGCTCCCCTTCGGCCTCACCAGTGCCCCTCGGGTGTTCACGAAAGTGATGGCGGTGGTCGCAGCTCATCTGCGCAAATCGGGGGTTCCAGTCTTCCCCTATCTCGACGACTGGCAGTTGAAGGCGGGCTCGCCCCCAGCAAGTCGTCTCCCACCTCCAGACTACGGCCGACCTCCTGCATTTGCTGGGGTTCTCCATCAACATGCAGAAGTCGCACCTGAGTCCCTCCCAGAAGCTCCTCTTCATCGGAGCGGTTCTCGATTCGGCGCAGTTCCGGGCTTATCCTCCGGAACAGCGGGTCCGGGATATTCAGGCTCTGATTCCCATCTTTCGACCTCTATCCTGGGTTTCGGCCAGGTTGGTGCTGGGGCTGATGGCCTCCTGCATCCTGTTGGTGCATTACGCCAGGTGGCGAATGCGGGCTCTGCAGTGGGACCTGAAGTTTCAGTGGGCCCAGCATCGAGGCAACCTGTCCGACCATGTCTTGATCTCGGAGGGCACTGCGAAAGAGTTGCAGTGGTGGCTCACGGACCGCGATTGAGTCAGCGGCAGATGCCTCTCCCTACCCCAACCAGAGCACGTAGTAGTGACGGACGCGTCCCTCCTGGGATGGGGGGGCCACATGGGAGAGGCGGAGATCAGAGGACTCTGGTCTCCGGCGGAGGCTCAACTCCATATCAACCTTTTGGAGCTGAGAGCGATCCGGCTTGCACTGAAAGCCTTCCTTCCCTCTGTCCGGGGAAGTGTCGTGCAGGTGTTCACGGACAACACCACCGCCATGTGGTATTGCAACAAACAGGGCGGGGTGGGGTCGTGGACCCTTTGTCAGGAGGCTCTGCGCCTCTGGACATGGCTGGAACACCAGGGCATCACCCTGGTGGTTCAACATCTGGCGGGCTCTCTGAACTCCAGAGCAGATGAACTCAGCCGCCGGTGCGTGATGGATCACGAATGGTGTCTGAACTCGGACGTGGCGCAAGGTTTCTTTCTGCAGTGGGGAGAGCCTTGGTTAGATCTATTCGCCACAGAAGAGAACACGCAATGTCAGCAGTTCTGCGCGTTGGAATTTCCAAGGCAGCACTCGCTCAGAGACGCTTTTCGTCGCGAGTGGAGTTGCGGTCTGTTGTACGCCTTTCCGCCTATACCACTTCTGCCCAGAGTGCTGAAGAAGATCAGGCGCGACCGGGCCCAAATTATCTTAGTGGCTCCGGATTGGGCACGAAGGTTCTGGTATCCCGAGCTACTCAGTATGTCAATCGATCCCCCGATACGACTGCCTCTTCAGGAGGACCTTCTGTCGCAGCAGCAGGGGATGGTCCTCCACCCGAACCTGTCCAGCCTCCACCTCCATGCGTCGAGATTGAGCGACGGCAGTTGATGCCATTTGACTTGCCTCCTGAAGTCTGTGATATCATTCTGGCAGCCAGGCGTCCCTCCACAAAGACGGTATACGCCTGCCGGTGGAACAAATTTGTGGCATGGTGCACAGCAAAGGCTGTGGATCCCCTTTCCGCCCCTCTTTCTGAGGTTCTCCTCTTTCTTCTTTCTCTGGCCCGGCAGGGCTCTGCCCTGGGCACCCTGAAAGGTTATCTTGCTGCCATCTCCGCCTTCTTGCGGCTTCCTGATCAGCCTTCTCTTTTCAAGTCCCCTGTGGTTACACGCTTTCTAAAAGGCATTACTCACACGTTCCCTCCTGTCCCTTTTGTAATGCCTCAGTGGGACTTGAATCTGGTCTTGACATTCCTGATGTGCGCTCCCTTCGAGCCTCTTCACAATTGTCCTCTTCGTCTTCTGACTCTTAAGACTGCTTTTCTGGTAGCCATCACCTCGGCTAGACGGGTGAGTGAGCTCCAGGCTTTATCTTCAAAGCCTCCTTTTCTGTCTGTTCATCCGGACAAGGTTGTCCTTCGGCCTCGTCCCTCCTTTCTTCCGAAAGTGGTGACTCCATTTCATCTGGGGCAGTCTGTCACCTTGCCCACCTTCTTTCCGCCTCCGCATCCTTCCAAAGAGGAAGAGAGGCTCCACCGTCTGGACCCCAAACGTGCGCTCTCCTTTTATTTGGACCGCACAAAGCAGTTCCGGGTGGACGACCAACTTTTCGTTGGATACGTGGGTGCTAAGAAGGGGAAAGCTGTGCACAAACGGACCATCTCTCGGTGGGTCGTTCTGTGCATCAAAATTTGTTACTCTTTGGCAAAAAAGGACCCTCCTGTTGGGCTGCGCGCCCATTCTACTCGGGCCACAGCGGCTACTACTGCCTTGGGACGGGGAGTCCCTTTGCAGGACATCTGTCAGGCGGCGACGTGGGCTTCGCTACACACGTTTGCCAGGCATTATTGACTTGACAGCCAAGTCCGGAGGGATGGCTTCTTTGGCCGTTCTGTCCTCCAGGACTTTCTGGTGTGATCTTGGTTCGCAGACCCACCACCGGGGATGGTATTGCTTGGGTATCTATTCTAAGGTGAGGAATCTAACTAACGTGTTTCTTTCAGATGAACAAGTTACTTACCTTCGGTAACGATGTATCTGTAAGAAACATTAGTTAGTTAGATTCCTCACCGACCCACCCATCCTCCCCGTTCTGCGAACTGACATCTAGGGTTAAGGTTGTCCTTTCAGGCCCCTAGATTTTATTTTTGGCACCAGTGTCGGTCTTTGCATGGCTCTGCGTTCCTGGCGCGGAAGGCTATGTACAAGAACTGACGTCAGCGCGCGAGGGCGGCGTCTAAGTACTCCGACGACGTCATCCCGGCGCACGACGCCGACGACGGACGCGGAGCCGCAGACGACGCCTAGCGACGCGCAAGGGGTATTGCTGACGAAAAATCTTCCGGATCCAGTCTGACGCCTGGGGATATTCTAAGGTGAGGAATCCAACTAACTAATGTTTCTTACAGATACATCGTTACCGAAGGTAAGTAACTTGTTCGTCAGTGGTCAGACCCCAGTCCCTCCAACACTGGAACGAGGAGCTCCACCCTCCGCTGACAGAAGAACAGTGGACCTTTTGTTGCAGACAGCTTACGGAACTCTCTCCAATTTATAGATTAAGACTAATACATTTTAAATACTTGCACAGACTGTAGGAAGGTGGATATCTGACTATGGTTACCCCCAACTTTTTGCCTAGTGTCTAGCTGGTTTTTCGACTTAGTTGGCCTGAGATCCTGCCATTCAGGGTCTCAGGCTGTCTGCTCTCTCTTTAAAATGGACTCCATGTACCCTAGGTATATTCCCAATTGGTAAGGATCACCTTATTGGACCCTGTACAGTGTACCCTAGGTACCCAGGGCATAGGTGTACCCTAGGCCTCCCAGGGGCTGCAGCATGTATTATGCCACCCCTGGTCTGGCCTTCCAATCAGACACAACTGGCTGATCACTCAGCTGGGGCAAGGTCGTGTAATCACCCCTTGCTTAGATATAGTATGCCTATATCTACCCTTATATATAGACACATGTGTACCTATCAGTCACTCCTATGGCAGGCCTTAACAATCCTGGAGGCAGAGTGCTTGGTAACATGTGAGATGGTGCTCTAGCATGAGCTGAGCCTGTCTGCAGCTTTCGGAACCATGTCCTTATAGCTGTTCTATGATATAGCCTACCATATACTCTTAAAGTGCCTTATAATCTTAAACGGTTATGGTAACTATGGTTTGGCTTTATCAAAACATGTTGTGTAAGGTGTCTAACACTTTGGAATAATACCCCCATACCATTTCTGGTGATGAGGATATTATTCCCCCCCTTCTAGAGGGAGAGACATGTTAAAATCCTACTTTGCTGTTTAACTCTAACCAAAGCCTCAGCATCACAAAATGGATGCTGCTGCCACGACACAAGTCTGACCTCCTGCTGCTGGGAGTGATCCCAGCCAGGGAGGCCTGGACAGTAGGTTTCCTGCTTGGGGAGGTGCTAGCACCTCCCCAGACAGCCTTTAGTGTATTGGGGCAGGGTGGGCTGAAAGGAATGAGACATGCCTGGGGCACACAAGGTGTTCCTTGCATAGTCCAGTTCAAACCGGCGCTGGGGCACTCCAGCCCGAGCTCTGGCGCGAAACTGGACAAAGGGAAGTGGGTGTAACCACCCCCTCCCAGGTCCCACCCATAAGGCGTGACCTAGCAGGTATCCCAGCCCCCCAGATTAGTATAAGAGTGGGAGTTGGGCCCCAGGACTTTAGATTATCCTGAACCTGCAACTTGAACAGAAACTCTGGACCTTCGACATTCGACGAAAGAAGAAGACTGAAGAATCTCCCTTGTGGCCAAGGAGTGGCTACCCTGTGCAAACAGGCACCATCAAGAGACTACCCTTTGCTTTGCTAAAGTTCTACGAGGGACCGACTGCAGAGCCCGACCAGAGCCTTGACTTCCAGACTTCTCCGACCCTGATCCACATCCACAGCAGAGCTGAGATCCGTGGAGGCGACGAGAGACGTGGGACCGGCTACCTGGAAAAAGTGGCTAGTATCTTCAAGCGCAGCTTCTGAGGCACCCTCGAAGTTGTGCACCGGGGATTGAGAAGCCCCAACCCCAAGCACCATCTACACCGAAGATCAGCCCCCCACACTCCACGAGTCCTGCGTGGGGCCCTTCTGCATTTTCCTGCTTGCCGCGTATGTCCGGTTGCTTGCCCGCTGGCTAGTGTCCTTTGTGACGACGCATCCTGTAATCTTCACCGCTGGTTTGGCTCCTCCAGACTGGCTCCTGCTTCTTTGAAAAAGAGAAGCACCCCAGACCTTCCTGGTCTGCACCAGAAGCAAGTCCTCCGTTCTTCGTGGGTTCCGCTTGCCAAGGCTTGGTGAGTCCTAGTCCAACTTCGACGCCGCCGACAGCAAGAGCCTTCGTGGGACAGCTCGCCTCCTGGTCCTGGTCGTCCTCGACGTTCCCTGGTCCTCGTGGCTGCAGCGACAAGCTTCACCTTCACCTGCAATCTTCACGACATCGCCTGGTTCCTTCCTGGTTCCACGTGGTCACTGGCTAGTGACCTTGACTCTGTCCCTTCTGCTTGCAGGTCTCCTCTCTTCTTGATCCCAGCCTTGGGATCCACCGGACACTCTTCACTGACTGCCTGTCAGCATCTTTCCTTCAGGCATCCATAGAAGTCCACGACGAAACCCGACGCAAGTTCACACCTATGCACCCGCAGCCTGTGGGCTAGGTAACTTGGGTACTTCGGTGCTCACAAGGGTAGTGACTATCCTAGGGTCTAGTTTCCGAGCCTCGACTCTCTAGCTGCTTCAGAAGTGTCCTTAAACTGTTTATATCTAAACTGTACTATTTCTATCGACTTTTACGCATTACGCGTGAGTGTTTCCACTCTGCACCTGAATCCCGTGGGCCTCCCACTTCCTAACTGTTGCTAGTGTAGTGTAGCCCCAGCGATTCCCTAGGCCTAGGCCTATCCTATTTCCGTGACAGTGGTCCTTATACCACTTACTTAGTATATGGGTTGCGTGGCCCCTAGGGACTAACTGTATTACTTACCTGTGTGACTTAATGTATGCTTAAATAAGACTGTGTTGTACTTACCTCTAATCTCATAAAGAGTGCTGAGGGTTTGACTAGAATAAATACACTTTATTTTATATATATATCTGTTGTGGTGTCCTTTCATTTGGTATTCAAGGGATTATATATGGTATCACAGCTGGCTTCACATGCCATTCAGAGTTTAGCCTAAGACTGCTCTTGTCCATGCTACCACTAGGATAGCTGGTCTATAAGGTTGACTTTACAACCAATCACCATAAGGGTATTTGGACTGATATAAGGTGTACACTAGAACTAGTGACATCATACATCAGGCCAACTTCTCACACAGACTTTATAGGACACCGATTAGTCTACATAGCATGGGGCTTAGAGAGGAAGATGGATGTTGGCGATGTAGGCACTCACCGCTTCTTTTTTACACATGGCATGGTCCTGCCCGAGACTCGAAGGCTTCTGGTCTCAGATTTTTACATTGACTAATCAGATTGTTGGACGGTCCGAGGCACCATCTCCTGAGCTGGGCATACTGGGATATGTTAAGGATACCTCACCTAAATTGCGCAATTACATGCTTTGCTTTTCCTTTTCGCTAAAAGGCAGGTGGCGATGTATTGGGGCAGAAGTAGGGTGCCTTCGTTAAAGGGCTGGTTGGCGGATGTAGCTTATGGACACTCGCAGCTGACTACGTTTTGTGAATTGATGCCACCGACCTCCCGTCCTCGGGACATTTGAGAACCATTTGTGCAGTGGGCTCAGGAACAGCGGGAGGAGGCTGAAATGCAGGGTGTTAGGCATATAAATCCTGGGCTACAAGGTGTCGATACATAGCGGTAAACTGGGAGGTAGGCTAGTGTTGCAGACCCTTGATGTGGGGAATGGGGGCACGTTTGGAATCGTAGCATTCTGAAGCAACTAAATATGACTCTTATGCTTTAACATATACGTGCGCAGGCATGGCAGTCGAAATAGTCCCTGAATCCAAAAAGGATATTTCAATGTGTGTATAGTTCATGGTAAAGCTAACATGTCCAACTGTTAACTGTGTAGGTGAACACCTGTCATCTAAAGTAACACAAATATTGCTAAGCTGTAACAATCACTGGCTTATTTTTTGTTGGCTGTATTGTTATGTAAGTATTTGAAAATACTAATAAAAAAAATAAAAAATAAAGGATCAAGGTCAGAAACCTATGCTCTTCCAAGATTTGGCTGCTTCTACTTTGCTTAAACGTAAATCCTTCAGGCTGATCACACTCCATCTCAGGAACACCGACATAAAGTACTCCTGGGGGCATCCGTTTAGGTTGATCTTCCATTACCAAGTGGAACTGCGGCAACTTAGATCATTTACAGAGGCCTGTGTGCTCCTAGGTATTGAGAAGCCCACGTCGGATGAACCTCCCTCAGACTCACACCCTCATAGACACCGGAGCGGTCATGGATGGACCACCATTAAACCTCCCAGTTTGGCTGCGCGCCCTGACCCGGACACTATAGCTAAGGAACGGCAGGCAGTCCTGTCGTCTCTCGCAAGAACACCAGCGGACTGATCTGAACCTTACCCCAGTTGCAGTTCCCGCTCTACTAGTTAATTTGAGACAAGCTGGTGGTCTTGATGTTGTTCTTCTGGGCCTGTCTGGTGGGAGTGGGGAGCTGTCGGCCATTGGTACCCCTTTCTTCACTCTTCCTATGAGCAGGACGCTCAGGACATTGACTCTCGTAGTTCTACACTTGCAGCGCATGGCGGCCCCCCTCACTCTGGATGGATGGGTGTTAAGAGTCTGACATTAAACATCAAAGGGCTCAACAACCCAGTTAAGCGTAGGACTATCTTATCTTATTTGGAGAATTCCGGGGGCCCATATCCACTTACTTCAAGATACCCATTTGGTGCCCAGCGATACCCATAGAATGCGCTCTGAGGCCTTCCCACAACAATACTACTCCTCCCTCTCTACCAAAAAAGCTGGGGTAGCTATCCTAGTTGCCCGCTCGTTCCCTGAGAGGGTGGAGGCCAAGGTGACGGAGATCAAAGGGCGGCTTCTGGAACATTCCGTGACAAAAGGGGGGTACACCTTCACTCTGGCTTCTATTTATGTCCCTAACGAGAGTCAAGAGCCCTTTCTGCGCAAGGCGATAGGCGACTTAACTGCGGCACCTGACTGACAAATCCTTCTATGGGGTGATCTGAATATCGTATTCGATCGACAGATTGACCGGTCAGCACAAACACAAAGACAGGGACAGACAGGGGTCCATTCTAATACACACCGCCAATGGATGCAAGACCTAGGCTTAACGGATCTGTGGCGACACTTCCACCCTCACACGCTCGACTATATGTTTTATTCACATGCCCAGGGAACATACGCTAGGCTGGACTTTTTTTAGCAACCCATACTCTCCTCCAGGCAGCACAGACCTCAGTCATTGAGCCTCAGGCCCTCTCAGACCATGCGACCATGACTAAAACATTGCTGTTTCCCCCCTACATCTAGACCATCATACTCCTGGAGACTTAGGGACACTCTCCTTCACAGGCCTGAAGTGGTAAGCCGCCTTACACAGACGCTAAAAGACTACCTAGCCACGAATGACACGCAAGACACTTCCATTGTTTCACTTTGGGAAACACTCAAACTAGTAGCCCGGGGTGACTTCATAGCCACATCGGCAGTGGACAATAGGGCACGCAGAGAGAAGAGGGACAGACTTTTCACACAGGCACTTGAATTAGAGGGGAACCATAAGAGGACCAGGGCCCCCCGAATTTGGAGACAATTGAAAGCTGTCAGGGCACAACTGGCTAGCCTCGATCTTGAAAGAGCAGAACATGCTGCGCTCCGCCTGAAGCATGCATTTTACACTGGGGGATACAAATGCAGCTGCTTACTGGCCCATAAATTACAAGCACGAAGGCAGACATCGACAGTCCCACTGCTTTATTCTGATGGGGGGATTGAGGTAACGCGAGTTGAGGATATAGCGCACACATTTCGGGATTTTTATGCTAACTTGTATACCGCACAGCCTCTACCTGATCAGGGACCGTCTGGCTACATACAAGGCATAACGCACTCCAAGCTGACAACTGATCAAGCAGCGTCACTCGATAGTCCTATCAGAGTCGAAGAAGTTATCTCGGCTATAGCTCTTCTCAAACTCCTTAAATCCCCCGGCCCAGATGGCTTTACAGCTCTTTTTTATAAGACTTTTTGCCTGATTAGAGCTCCTTTATTAACACGCTTATTTAATGCTATTGATGACCAGAGGGAGCTACCGCCCACGATGCTTTTAGCGTCTATGGCAGTCTTGCCCAAACCCGGCAAAGACACTAGATACTGCGCCTCCTACAGGCCAATCTCTCTCTTGAATATCGACTTCGAGATTATCACGGGAATACTAGCAGCCAGACTAGGGCCTCTTATGCCGGGATTAATAGACCCCGACCAACCCGGATTTGTCGCGACAAGGCAATGCAGCGACAACACTAGAAGGTTGTTCCATCTCCTGGACAAGTCCCATCGACAATCAGCGGAGAGTGTTTTTCTATCAATAGATGCAGAAAAGGCCTTTGATAGGGTCCACTGGCCCTTCCTAGAGATCGTCCTAGAGAGTTCGGTTTGGGGCGCCACTTTCGCCAATGGGTTTTTAGCAGGTACAGCCGCCCCTCGGCCACTGTCAGAGTGAATGGCTACACCTCTACCCCTTTTACTATCGCCAGAGACACACGCCAGGGCTGCCCGCTCTCCCCCTTATTATCTGCTCTCTACATGGAGCCACTGGCTCAACGGGTTAGAGAGAACCAATGTATACAGGGGATCCTTTTTTGGGGGGAAATGTCATACGATCAGCCTCTACGCTGAAGATGTTGTGGCTACACTGGAGACCCCACATAGCTCGGTCCCAGCGTTCTTGGCTGAACTGGAGGCATTTGCAGCCACCTCTGGGTTTAAGATCAATGTATCCAAATCCCAAGCACTAGGTTTTTCCCTGAAGCAAACCACTCTCACGGCTCTGTCCCAAGCGTGCCCTATTAGATGGTATCAAAGGACTATGCCCTCCCTTGGTATAACGTTATCTCTATCCACAGCCGAAACGACGTTGTTGAATTACTCCAGGTTACTGTGCCAAACCAAACAGGAGCTCAAGCTGTGGCAGCCGTTCAATCTCTCCTGGTTGGGTAGAATAGCAGCAAAAAAACCCAATGGAAGGTCCCGTTTATTTGCAAGGCTTCCAGACCCCCTGGGCTATACGGCTCCCCTAGAAGCATGGGATGCCACTGCTCTGCAATGGCTTGACGTCTTTTCCCTCGCCCCTCACCCCCATCACGGAAAATCCGGATTTCTCCCCAGGCCTTAACTGGGAGGCATTCCATCAGTGGGACACAGCTAGACGTAGGTCTATCGTTTTTTTTTATCTCGACGGCCCTCGCTCCTTTGAGGACTTTAGGTCTGACTCCCCCATACCAGAAACCAAACGCTACCACTACATGCAAATTAGACATTGGGTTCTGCAGCCACAAATCCGCCCGGGAGCGGAGAGGCTCCTCACCCGATACGAGCGCTGGCTACTTTCGAAGCATTCCTCCAAACGATTGATCACAGAACTTTATCACATCATACGTCCCTCAGAATCAGCGGCTTAGTCGGCAGGACAAAGACGGTAGGAGGCTGAACTCTGCCGGGCCCTGACACCTAAAGAATGGTCGGACATTTACTATAGAGCCCGTCACTTGGCACGCAATACATCCAGCATTGAAACGGCCACCAAAATCATGACTTACTGGTATCTTACACCCTCCCGACTCCATAAACGTGACCCTGAACTCTCCCCTACTTGCTGGAGGGGATGCGACGCTGAAGGCACACTCTTGCACCTCTTGTGGGAGTGCCCGATCCTCGCTACATACTGGTCGCAAGTGCTAGACGAGATAGATGGCCACTTTGATACTACGCTCCTATGCTTCCCCGCTTACGTAGCCCTTGGGGTGTCAGATAGACTTACCTTTCCCCTCTAGTCTCGTAGGAGTAAGCAAATGGGAATAGCCATAGGGGCAGCACTACAGAACATATTGTCACATTGGGGCACAAATAGAACACCAACGGTGCAGGGGTGGCTACATCGATTATGGTATGTTTTAGGTATGGAGCGCATCTCTTTCTTACTTCAGGGCGATGGGGCTTCTTTTGCTGAGACATGGCAGCCCTTTGTCGCTTTGTTGTGCACTGAGTTCCGGGAACTGTCCTGCCCCTGATACTTGTGATTGCTCCGCCATCCTGAACTGGGTCATGGTAAAACTAATATATACATTTTTTCCGAAACACCTGATCTTCTAAAGCCGCAGGCTGCAGCCGCCATGTTGGGATAGGCGTGGGGACCGGGGGCCCCAATGTAGCGACGTTTCTATTGGATTATGGTCTGAGATGGTTTTCCCCAGGAACGTACTGTGATGTATGAAAGGGGACAGATCCGCAGTACAAAGGAAATGGTCTAATCGGGTATGTAGATTATGTGGGTGTGAGTAGAAAGAATTTGTGTGTTACGATCTCCAGACGTCCACAAGGTTCCATCCCCGTGCCCACCTTGTCAGTGGGACAGCTTGATGTACGGCGTTGGTGTTCTACAAAGGGGGGTGAGAGCGGTCCCAGTGGATATCGAACACCGAATTGAAGTCCCCCCCCCCTAATAACCACGGGTATTGTACCCAGTCTGAGAGTGCCTGTGTTAACCTGGAGAGAGAGGCCGCCTGATCTAGAGTAGGGGTATACCAGAGCCCAACACCACCTGCCTACCATCCAGAGACCCACGTATCAGAACATACCTGCCTTGGTCATCTATTCGGGATTCACTATGAGCAAATGGGATTCCCGCCCGTATCCATATCGCAGCCCCTCTAGAAAAGGCGGAGTGTGCCGTAGCGTAAAATTGGCCGCGCCATCTCCTCTGTAGTTTACATGCCTCAGATTGTAAAAGATGCGTCTCCTGGAGACATACAATTTGGGCCCTGCGACGTAACTCGGCCACTTATCGATGTTGCTTTTGGGCCGACCCCATCCCCCGAACAGTTCAGGATATGACAGTATACAATTTCTCAACCGACATTCGCAATTGTAAACCACCAGTTTGGCCGTCTCAGAAGGGCTAGAGCTAATCTCCGACCGTGGGACTCTAAGTGTCTCGGCTGTCCGGAGGGCCTCCCGCCTGCCCTCCATCACCTGTTGGCGTGGCGGGGGAGGAGTTCCCCACTCTGTGTAACCTTACCATTCTTGCGCTGGCGGGGGGGGTGGGGCGCTGTGTTTTCGGTTGTGTCGGATCTAGCCTCCGTTCTGGCAAGATATCTGGGAAGTGTCGCTCCAGCCATTCCCATGCGCTCTCAGGGGTCTCAGAGAACAATGCCCGTTGGTCGTGATTAATCTTGAGCTTGGCCGGAAAAAGTAGCACAAATGTTAAGCCTTGCCTTGACCTCCATGAAAGAACAGCGCTTTCGCTGGACTGCCAGGGTGTAGTCTGGGAATATAGAAATCCTTGCGTTCTCCATCCGCAGTGGGGCCTGTTCCTTCGCCACCTGCAGCAATTTGTCCCGGTCCCGATAATTCAAAATACGGGCTAGCATTGGACTTGGATTTGCTCCCGGTACGGTCCGCCGCTCAGGGACCCGGTGAGCCCGCTCAACAGTAAAGTGTGGCGAGAGACCCGTGGGCGCCACCACGGTTCGCAGCCATTCCTCGATGTAGGTCGTGGGATTGGGCTCTTCCGTCCCCTCGGGCATACCCACTATTCTAAGGTTGTTGCGCCTTGCCCGCCCTTCCGCATCATCAGCCCGGGCGTGCAAGGCAGCAATCTGTTGTTTCATCTCCTTCAAGTGCCTGTCGTGATCAGCGGCTTGAGGCCTCATAGTGCTCAGCTGGTGTTCAGTGTTTTTCACCTTGTCGGACAACTTTCGGTGGTCGTCCTTAAGTAAGTTCAGGTCTACAGATATTGTGCCCAGTTGAGTCTCTAGTGCAGAGTGGGAGTCACGAATTTCTTGCAGGATCATGTCCAACTTATCTCCTGCTGGGGTAGGTGTGCGGTCTGCCGCCATCTTCGGGGATCTGCCAGAGGAGGACTCCGACCGAGACGAATGGGATCCCTCTTACTCGACCTCGAGGTGGCTTGAGTCATCCCTCTGCCCATTGCGCACGCCAGCCGTACTGACCCCGCACACAGCGGAGCGGAGTTCACTGCGCACAGCCACCACCAGTGGCACAGGGGGGAGCTCCGGTATCACTGTCTGCAGCAACCACACTAGGCCCCACTAGTGCCACAAGGAACGCAGTACCTCATGTGGTTCTGTGCCCAGGTTGTAGCCCCGGCCGGTTGTCCATTCCTAGGGAAGCTCGGGGCATCCGCAGGGCCCTCCCCCACCGAGGCAATAGTTCCTGCGTGGTCCCAGGCCCCATGCTACCTTCGCCGTCTCTCCCTCTGTGGGCACCAGGTCGCGATGTAGCTTGCCCCTTCGGGGGGGGGGGAAGGGGAGGTAAACCCCTACTCCTCCACCAGCGCTGCGTTGTACTCACAGCTCTGGTCCAATACACCAGCACCCGTCCCAACCACGCCAGGCAGTCCTGTGATTCTGTGCTTTAGGGGCTCAATATCTCGCACCCCCGGATCCAGCCTGTCTAGTGGCCGACGTCGTCAATTCAGGCCTGGTGGCAGCAATATGCAGTCTCTCAAGGGGCCCGCAGCAGCACCGGGTAACTCCCCCGCCCCGCCATGTGAGGAAAGTGGGGGAAGATCAATCCGCTCAGTCCGGAGGGCACCTCACCGGTGATCTCGCTGCAAAACAGGCCCCCGGGGGCTCTCGCAGGGTGAAAGAGTTCAGGCCCAAGCCTGGGCCTCGCGTAGCCGGGTCAGCCTCACGCGGATGCACCACAGGAAGCACCACGGCAGGACACTCCGGTGCGGCTGGAGGCCCCAGTCAGCTCCCAGGCCCTGAGCGCAGTCGGCCCGTCTCACCGCCTCGGGGTAGAAAACAGCCCCCTCTGGTCCGCCAAACTCCGCCAGTACGGTCACGCCGTATTCCGGTTCGGATCTCCGTTGCTCCAGCCCCACTGCCGCCACAGTGTCAGGATTTGTTACCGGATGAAAAAGGCCCGGCCCGTAGCTTGTCGCTTATGTGACCGCCATCTTGGGCTGTAGGCCACGCCCCCGGGTCTCGGTACAAACTAAACATCGCAATTTAGTCTTTGCAGATGCTGGGTCTGAGTTTGGATCTGTTGCCGAAACGTGTTATACGGGGGAGGAGACGGGAGGGGAGGGTGGTAGTGGGGAGGGGAGGCGGGCTGGTTCAATTGGGTGTTTTTTTGTTTTCGATGCTCTGTGAGCACTGTCAAATTTGCTGGCCTATGACCTAGGCCTCCCTATTCACTGTGTCTTGTTTGTTGACCATTCAATAACAAGATTTCAAACTAAAATTTCTAAAATATATCAAACTCTCATCACCAACAGTACCACTATGTTAAAATGACTGAAAGCTTCCTGGCAGACATATATTAGTCCCCTTGATGCGGACGACTGGGTCGAGACCCTCGAATCCCTGCGCAGAGCTGCCATTTCTATGAGATTAAGATTAATTCAATTCAAGATCCTCCATAAAGCCTACTATACTCGACATAGATTGTGGCAATCCGGCCTGATAGAATCATCCATATGTCTGAGATGTCGGGAAGATGAAGATACACTAGTACACACAATATGGTAATGCTCACGGTTGGAAAGATTCTGGTCCTGGTCCGGTGTGGTGGCGTGTCTGTCTGATGTGTTGGGGCGGGTACTCCCCAGATCGTCAAAACTTACTTTGCTCCACATAACTGATGAGATTGGGGTAACAGATATAAACGTCACCTACTTTGGCAGGGTCTGACTCTAGCCAAAAGAGACATTCCACGATTATGGAAATCAGATAAGCCCCTGGTTATACGGCATAGAAAAAAGTATTGCCTTTTGCATGGGGTTGGAGCTGCTGGTGTTTCAAGCTAGGGGATGCCATCAGAAGCACTCAAAAATGTGGAACCGATGGGCCGAATACCGTGGATTAACACTTGCAGATCACCCTTTGATTTCAGATATCATAGACTCTATGCCTTTAACAGGGAACCCTACGACGTGACCTGTGCTTGCCATTTTTATTGAACTTCAAAGCTACCCGAAGATTGTGACATGCAAATACAGTGAACTTGGCCTGGGTTTTAAGTGTTTTGTTTGATCTGTTCATCTGTGACATGATGCATATATATGGCCTCTTGGCCATTGCGTGTTTAAAAGCAATAAAATGTGTTATGACAGAAAAAAAACCTTGAGGCCAGCCAGGACCTCCAGAAAGCTTGGCATGACCAAACGGCTGTACTGACTGTTTACCAGCCAGTACAGAAAGTGTGGGTGTTGGAGCCTGTGGTCCCAGCAGCTCTCCAGTACAAGTGAAGTGGCCCCTACACCATTTGAGAAAAAAGGTGAAGTCACCTATTTGGTTGACCTAGATAGTCCTAGACGTCCCCACAGGGTACTTCATGTGAACCGCCTAAAACCTTTTGTTGACAGGGCTGACATGAGCTTGCTCATGGGCACTGATGAAGGACAGGAGGAAGAGAGTCCTGATCTCCTCTCTCAGGACCCTGTTGATGGGTCAGCTGATGAAGTAGCCTTGACAGGCAGCCTCGCTGACCAGCAGCAAGTTAATTGCAGGAAAGTCCTCAATCAGTTTTCCCACATGTTTTCTCTGACTCCCAGTCAAACCACCTGGTGTACCCATGAAGTGGACATAGGTGACAGTCTACCTGTGAAGAATGAAATCTATAGACCGCTTGATCATGTCAGCGACTGCATCTGGGCTGAGGTCCAAAAGATGCTGGAGTTGGTGTTCATTGAGCCTTAGGCTAGTCCAGTAGTCCTTGTGCCAAAACCTCACACCAAAGCTGGTAAGAGAGAGATGAGGTTTTGTGTAGACTGCAGAGGCCTCAATGCAGTCACTAGGACTGATGCCCATCCAATTCCGAGGGCAGATGAGCTTATTGGTACTTTGGCCTCTACCAAGTGTATTAGTACATTTGACCTGACTGCTGGCTACTGGCAAAAACAGCATTTTTAACCTCTAGTGGGCATTATAGGATAGGATAGGATAGGAGGATAGGATAGTATTTGTAAATCGCACTTATACCCGAAGGTGTCAAGACACTGAGCGGACGAAAGCAGAGGGAGAAGCACTATCAGCCGATTAAGAAAGGGCCAGATGTATGACCCTAAATTGCGTGCGCAAACAGGTTTGCGACCCGTTAGTGCATGCAAAATGTTACAGGGCCATGTACAATTCCTAAATAGCGAGTCACAATTTATTTGCTGTTAAGGTATAGAGCGTTGCAGTAGTCAAGACGGGAGGTGATCAGTGCAATGATGGTGGACCGATGCAGTTTAGATGGAATATACGGCAGCACCTTTCTAAGAGTTCTTAAAATATAGAAACATGTGCTGACTCTACGGCTGACATGGACATCAAAGGACAAACCCTCGTCAAAAATGACCCCAAGATTTTTCACTGTCCTAACCGGGACAGGAAGGGGACTGCAATCTGCAGGCCACCAAACATTAGACCAGATGGAGGTCTGTGAGCCGAATACTAGCACCTCAGTCTTGTCTGCATTGATCTTTAATGAATTGCCCTTCATCTAGCAGATAAGGCTTGACATACACTGATTACACTTCTTTGCGACTGATTGCAAATCATTCGATTTGGAGACATTGATTTGTGTGTCGTCTGCATAGGAGAGCACCTGGAATCCGAATGATCTCACTAGCTCGGCCAGAGGGGTCATATAGATGTTAAAAAGAGTAGGGGTCCATGAGGATCCCTGGGGGACCCCACATGGAAGGCCAAAGGCCTTAGCTCTGAAACCTCTAGGGCTAATGATATGCGTTCTGTCTGTCATAAAAGAGTGGTGAATCTGCAGGGCCTTTCCCAAAACCCCCACTTCCCGCAGGCACTGAACCATGCACACCGGGGAAACGGTGTAGAATGCTGACCACAGGTCAAGCAAAATCAACATCGCCGACCCACCCTGATCAACCAGCAAGCTGATACAATCAGTAGCCGCAATAAGGGCAGACTCAGAACTGTGACTGGTGTGAGACCCGTTCTCGGAGCAATCTAGGATTTCCTGGGATTCAGTGTATTTTCTAAGTTCGGTATTAATGAATTTACCAAGATTTTAGCAGGAGCGGGGAGAAGGGAAATAGGTCAGATGTTTTTCAGCTCCAAGGGTCGGCATTAGGTTTCTTGAGAAGCAGTGAGACATTGGCTTCCTTCCAGGTAGCCTGGTAGCAACCGGATACGAGTATTTCATTGAATACCTTGCACAGAAATTGGCTACTAGATCAGGCGCCAGTTTAAGTGTGGAGGGCCAACAGGAGTCTGAGGGAGCACCGGAATTAAGGCCAAGTAAACGTTCTTTAGTTTGTTGAACCGTGATATGAGGAAAAGACATTCTTCCCGGAAGCCTGGAAGAGTTCCCCAACAGCTGGTTCAACACCATCCTCCTTGGCGTCCCAAAAAACGGATTCATCATCTTCAGTAGGGGTGAACTTGTGGAAGATCTTAAGGACTTTGTCCTGAAAGTAGATTGTTAGTCTGTAACAGAAATCTTGGGAGCGGTTCATCAGCTGTGTCCCTAGTGGCTCAGAAATCTTCTTTATTACTTTAAAAGTCATGCTGGAGGAATTGTCTGCAGACAAGATCTTTCCTGTTTATTGTAATGCCTTTTGGTCTGAAAAATGCACCTGCCACATTTCAGAGGCTGGTGAACACATTTCTGGAAGCCTATAGTGCAGCATATCTAGATGATATTGATGTCTTTAGTTCCACCTGGGAGGATCACCTGGTCTACCTCAGAAATGTTCTGGAGGCCCTGCAAAAGGCAGGCCTCACTATCAAGGCCACAAAGTGCCATAGAGGGCAAAGTAAGGTTGTATACTTGAGTCACCTGGTAGGTGGAGGCCTTGTTCAACCATTGGAGAGTAAAATCCAGACCATAATGGACTAGGTTACTCCCTCTTTCCAGACTCAGGTCAGAGTTTTCTTGGGCCTGACTGGGTACTACAGGAGGTTTGTTAAGGGCTCTGGATGCATAGTGACTCCCCTTAATGAGCTCACCTCCAAATGGATGCCTAAGAAAGTTCAAGGGACAGCTAGCTGTCAGAATGCATTTGATGACCTGAAGCAGGCCATGTGCTCTGCTCCCATCCTGAAAAGTCCTGATTACTCCAAAACTTTCATTTTCAAGACAGATGCTTCTGAGATAGGGGTAGGTGCAGTATTATAACAACTTAATGCAGGTGGCCAGGACCAGCCAGTAGCTTTTATAAGCAGAAGGTTGACCCCCAGGGAGAAGCGTCGGTCTGCTATTAAGAGGGAGGACTTTGCTGTGGTCTGGGCCCTGAAGAAGTTGAGGCCATACTTGTTTGCTTCTCACTTCATTGTTCAGACAGACAATAAGCCCCTCTTATGACTTAAACAAATAAATGGTGAAAACCCCAACATTTTTAGGTCATCCATTTCCCTACAGGGGATAGACTTTTCTGTGGAACATCGACCTGGGAGTAACCATGCTGATGCAGATGGACTTTCCAGAATATTCCACTTTAATTAAGACTCAACTGGGCTGTACTGACTGTTTACCAGCCAGTACAGAAAGTGTGGGTGTTGGAGCCTGTGGTCCCAGCAGCTCTCCAGTACAGGTGAAGTGGCCCCTACGCCATTCTTGAGAAAAAAGGTGAAGTCACCTATTTGGTTGACCTAGATAGTCCTAGACGTCCCCACAGGGTACTTAATGTGAACCGCCTAAAACCTTTTGTTGACAGGGCTGACATGAGCTTGCTCATGGGCACTGATGAAGGACAGGAGGAAGAGAGTCCTGATCTCCTCTCTCAGGACCCTGTTGATGGGTCAGCTGATGAAGTAGCCTTGACAGGCAGCCTCGCTGACCAGCAGCAAGTTAATTGCATGAAGTCCTCAATCAGTTTTCCCACATGTTTTCTCTGACTCCCAGTCAAACCACCTGGTGTACCCATGAAGTGGACATAGGTGACAGTCTACCTGTGAAGAATGAAATCTATAGACCGCTTGATCATGTCAGCGACTGCATCTGGGCTGAGGTCCAAAAGATGCTGGAGTTGGTGTTCATTGAGCCTTGGGCTAGTCCAGTAGTCCTTGTGCCAAAACCTCACACCAAAGCTGGTAAGAGAGAGATGAGGTTTTGTGTAGACTGCAGAGGCCTCAATGCAGTCACCAGGACTGATGCCCATCCAATTCCGAGGGCAGATGAGCTTATTGGTACTTTGGCCTCTACCAAGTGTATTAGTACATTTGACCTGACTGCTGGCTACTAGCAAAAACAGCATTTTTAACCTCTAGTGGGCATTATAGGATAGGATAGGAGAATAGGATAGTATTTGTAAATCGCACTTATACCCGAAGGTGTCAAGACACTGAGCGGACGAAAGCAGAGGGAGAAGCACTATCAGCCGATTAAGAAAGGGCCAGATGTATGACCCTAAATTGCGTGCGCAAACAGGTTTGCGACCCATTAGTGCATGCAAAATGTTACAGGGCCATGTACAATTCCTAAATAGCGAGTCACAATTTATTTGCTGTTAAGGTATAGAGCGTTGCAGTAGTCAAGACGGGAGGTGATCAGAGAAGCAGTGAGACAATGGCTTCCTTCCAGGTAGCCAGGTAGCAACCGGATACGAGTATTTCATTGAATACCTTGCACAGAAATTGGCTACTAGATCAGGCGCCAGTTTAAGTGTGGAGGGCCAACAGGAGTCTGAGGGAGCACCGGAATTAAGGCCAAGTAAACGTTCTTTAGTTTGTTGAACCGTGATATGAGGAAAAGACATTGTTCCCGGAAGCCTGGAAGAGTTCCCCAACAGCTGGTTAAACACCATCCTCTTCGGCATCCCAAAAAACGGATTCATCATCTTCAGTAGGGGTGAACTTGTGGAAGATCTTAAGGACTTTGTCCTGAAAGTAGATTATTAGTCTGTAACAGAAATCTTGGAAGCGGTTCATCAGCTGTGTCCCTAGTGGCTCAGAAATCTTCTTTATTACTTTAAAAGTCATGCTGGATGAATTGTCTGCAGGCAAGATCTTTCCTGTTTATTGTAATGCCTTTTGGTCTGAAAAATGCACCTGCCACATTTCAGAGGCTGGTGAACACATTTCTGGAAGCCTATAGTGCAGCATATCTAGATGATATGGATGTCTTTAGTTCCACCTGGGAGGATCACCTGGTCTACCTCAGAAATGTTCTGGAGGCCCTACAAAAGGCAGGCCTCACTATCAAGGCCACAAAGTGCCATAGAGGGCAAAGTAAGGTTGTATACTTGAGTCACCTGGTAGGTGGAGGCCTTGTTCAACCATTGGAGAGTAAAATCCAGACCATAATGGACTAGGTTGCTCCCACTTTCCAGACTCAGGTCAGGGTTTTCTTGGGCCTGACTGGGTACTACAGGAGGTTTGTTAATACATGCATAGTGACTCCCCTTAATGATCTCACCTCCAAAAGGATGCCTAAGAAAGTTCAAGGGACAGGTAGCTGTCAGAAGGCATTTGATGACCTGAAGCAGGCCATGTGCTCTGCTCCCATCCTGAAAAGTCCTGATTATTCCAAAACTTTCATTGTCAAGACAGATGCTTCTGAGATAGGGGTAGGTGCAGTATTATAACAACTTAATGCAGGTGGCCAGGACCAGCCAGTAGCTTTTGTAAGCAGAAGGTTGACCCCCAGGGAGAAGCGTTGGTCTGCTATTAAGAGGGAGGACTTTGCTGTGGTCTGGGCCCTGAAGAAGTTGAGGCCATACTTGTTTGCTTCTCACTTCATTGTTCAGACAGACAATAAGCCCCTCTTATGACTTAAACAAATAAATGGTGAAAACCCCAACATTTTTAGGTTGTCCATTTCCCTACAGGGGATAGACTTTTCTGTGGAACATCCACCTGGGAGTAACCATGCCGATGCAGATGGACTTTCCAGAATATTCCACTTTAATTAAGACTCAACTGGGCAAGGTTAGTCTCATCTCCTTTCGTTTGGGGTGAATGTTGAGTAGGATCTGCTTTCATGGTTACCCCCACTTGTTGCTGGTGTCAGTATGTTTTTTTGACTAGTCTGACTGGGATCCCGCTAATA
The DNA here is from genome assembly GCF_964204655.1 of Triturus cristatus. Classification (NCBI taxonomy): domain Eukaryota; kingdom Metazoa; phylum Chordata; class Amphibia; order Caudata; family Salamandridae; genus Triturus; species Triturus cristatus. The sequence goes on from NC_140580.1 coordinate 731,156,195, forward strand.
AGGACACCAGTCACTGTGCTTCCTCCCTAAATTGACCAGGGTAAGTACTTCTGTACATCCACATTTGGCTACTGGTGTACCCTTGTAGGTCCCTAGTATATTGCACTAAATTACCCAGGGCATAAGTACACCAGGGGCATCCCATGGGCTGCAGCATGTATTGTGCCGCCCATGAGAGACCACTTAAACTATGACTACAGGCTTGCCATTGCAGCCTGTGTGAGTTGGTGTTTGCACCTCTCACGACAGATATGAGTTTCCTTATATCTGTAGTCACTATACTTAAAACATATAAGTCACCCCTATGGCTGGTCGTTCAGTCTTAAAGGCAGGGTGCTTGGTTATAACTGTGAGGGTGCCCCTGCATGCGCTGGAAACCCCTATAAACCCCGGAGTCGATTGTCCAGCCATTTTAATACATATAGTGGAAATCAGTCATTATGAGATGTCTAACTATATAGTGGCTACACCGAACCCAGTCATGTTTGGTATCAAACATGTTGGAATCATATCCCAAAACAGATTCCCGTGTTGGAAATATGATCCCATGTACAGGGAAGCTCCCTTTGAGTACCCTCCTATACTCCTGTTACAGCATTTTCAGGATCTGACAGCAAGCTAGTGCTGCTGCCGGCCACAGATATGATTCTGCCTTCAGCTGCTGAGCCAGGCTCGAGCTGGGGAAGGTAGAACAATAAGTTAAGGACTTAGTGTATTGGACTAGGGTGGGTGCACCTGCCAGCGCCACCAGACTTCTTTGAAGGACACATTTGGTGCCCTCCTTGCATACTCATTTGAGGCAATTCAGGGAGCCCTGGGTACCCGCTCTGGCGCAAAACTGGACAAAGGACATAGAAGTATCCTCCCCTCTGTCCAGCCCCTCCTCTAGGAGGGACCCCTGAGTTGTCCTAACCCTATTCCTAGGTTATTTAAGGGCTTACCTGTAGGTGGGTCCTCATATTAGTGGTGGGTCAAGACCCAAGCTTGAAACCACGTCACTGTTCAACTGTCTGGACACTTGGACTTCGCCTACAACCAAGACTGCATCCAGGAAGACTCCTGCTTTTCCTGGCCTTTCTGTTCTGCAAGTCTTTCTCGTCATCTGTGTCTGTGCTTCTTCCAGGATCTTCAACAGGCCTGTGGGTATCAAGGACACCCGGAGTAATCTCCCTTGGAGTGACGGAGTCACTCCCCTGCATCTGCAGGCACCGCAACAAAGCTGACAGGTCTGCTGCTCCTGACATCACACAAACTTTAAAAGGCTCAGCAACACAAGTGGTAGTTCTGCATTTCCCTCGAGTCCTGAACTGTCCTCTCTGCTATTTTGAGGCCAGTATCCTTCGTCAGAACCGCTGGTACCAAACCCCTTTGCACCCCAGCAACTTGCCGTTGCCAAGGCATGTTTGCTCTGCATCTCAGATATCTTTGAGCTACAAGAAGCACCAGCCTCCAGCATCTCTTCCTGCCAAGTTCAGCGTCATCATCACATCCTCTGCACCGTGGGCCTTCCTTCTTGGTGAGCTGCTCCAGCTCCTCTTGCGACACCTGTGCCTCCAGCCAGGGGTTCTCTTGAGGATTTTCTTCTGCTCCAGTGGGCTCCCCTGGGTGCTCGGGCCTGCTTTGACTCTCCTACTTGTGATGAATCCCTAGGAGCTTGCAAGTCCCAACATTTCTCCTTTTTCGCTCTCCGTGCTAGTTGCAGCTGTAAAGGCTTCTTGGTGCTCCCGCCGGACACCAACCCCCTTTTCTCGACCTCCGTCGTGGGACAGCTCATGCATGGCTCCCAGTCTTTCACAGCGTCACCTGGTCCTCACAGCTGCAGTGACAAGGTCACCGTCAACACTTCTGAACCATCCGATATCGGTGGGAATTGCTCTTCTGTGCCTCCTGGTTTTCTCCGAGTGGCATAGACGCTGTCCCCTCTGCTTACAGGTACTCCTCTTCAACAATCCAGCCTTGGATTCCACCATACTCTGGCACAGTCTTCTCCAGCGGCATCTTTACTGAAGTCCTCCATTGTGGTCTATGGCGGTTCCTGACATCACTTCACATGTATGTACCCGGCTTCCCTGGTGTAGGTATCCTGGTTCCTGGGGTATCCACGGGTGTGGTCACTCTCCAACCTTCTGTCTTCCACTGGAGTTCTTCCAGGTCCTCTGGGAAAGGTCCTTCCTCTTAACTACAACTGCAACTTCCCCTTTGACTTCTAGTAGACATCCGGCTCGGTTTGCACTCTGCACACAGCCTTCTTCGGGTTCCTGAGTACTTAACTTGGGTGGTTCCTTGTGGCCCCAGCTCTTCTGAGTTCCTTGTGGCCCCGGCTCCTCTGAGTCTTCTGGTCCAAGTTCCCACTTTGGTTGCAGTTCGCATTCCACTTCCTTAATATATGGTTTGATGTCCCCCTGGAGACCACTGTATTTTGTGCTACTTACCTTATTGCAATTGAAGTATTATTGTGTATTTGTGTTATATCGCCGAATAGGAGGTATACTAATGTGTTAGTGAGTATTGTGTAATAAATACACATATTTGTATTTATACACTTTGTGGTTCTTTTTTGTTTAACCTACACTACATGATTATCCTGGTAAAATAAGCTGCTTAACACTCCTTCAAAATAAGCCCGAAGGCTGCTCTCCACAGTTACCTCTTTCAGAGCTTTCAAATGGTTATCTAACACCTCTAAAATCACCATAAATGTTGCCTGGGTTACTGCAAGGTGCCTCACTTAAATAAGTGTGCACCATATGCTAAGCCATCCTCCTACACCAAGTGTGAAACCAGACTTTTGGAATGATCTAAGGTTTTTTGTTGCAATGCTTCTTTGACTGTATGCACTGTGCACTTTACATTACTTGGCTTTAGGTAATGTTTGAGGACGCCTAAGCTAGTGATTGTTTTATGGTAGCTTGTTTGGCATGGCGGCCTCTTATAGAAGATTTTTTTAGGTTCTCTGAGATGCTTTTGCACTACAAGAATCCACGATTGAAGAGCGATGCCAATCTGTGCTATGTCTATAAATAGACACAATTTGTTTTAAATCTGTTTTATAGGGTCTTATGTGCTGCATTTTACTGTGCATTTTATCTTGGAAGTGTATATTATTCTGTATCTATTAGCAGTATTATGTGTTACATTTTATTGAGTGAATTTATTTGTGTATTTTATTACGATTTGAAGAACCATAAAAGTTAATAAATGGAAATGGACCACAGGAGCATGCTCCCCCACCCTCAGAGGGGTAGGACCAGTATCCCAATAGAGGAACTACATCCCAAAAAATAGGCGAGTGATTTTACTGTCCTTTTATGCAGGGCTGGCATTGTGACTAGGTGTGAATATACTTTCTACCAGGGCAACCGATTTCATTACGTTCTGAAGAAAACCCTGGACCAGAAAGGCCGTAGGATAGGGGCTGAAACATGTTGAAGGTTAGTCTAGGGTCATAGGACCATTATACCTTATGGGACCCCCTTTGAGTTGTTTTTTAATCCATATCCACTCAGACCACTAATAAAGGGATACCTTGGTCTGTTTGAGGTATTTTTATTCTTGTAGCCTCCCAGGTAGCAACAATATCAAAAGAGCTCCCTGGAATATAGTTGACCTCAATCTGTCTTTTAGAGGCTACCGTGGACCCGATGATGAAGCATGACACTACTAGAGTAGGTGAGATCATAATGAGAAAGAAAAAGGATTTCTGCTTTTCCATTGGAAACTGACCAGATATCCACGTAGGATAGGCTTTACTCTTGGAAGGCAAGGGATAGCCCAAGTTGTGTATGTAGCTTACTGATTTGTAGGGACCAGGGCTTATTTTTCATCATCAGACTTTGGTTTGTCCTTTTCATCATCAGACTTTGGTTTGTCCTAGAGAGAGAGAAAAGCTTGAAATGGAGGAAGAGAAGCATAAGAAAGCAATTACGAGGGAGAAAGCAGAGATGGAAAAACCTTCATTTGTAAAATAAGGAGACTGGAAATATACAGTGGCGAAAGAAAGAGGCATGGGGTTAAGAAATTCAGGACTAGGTAGCTTTGGTATTCGACAGCGCCGGCGGCGGTGGGTCCTAGGAAAAACTTTGTTCCTTTTTTTTTTTTTTTTTTTACATCAAGCGCACTGAGCGTTTGCAAAACCCTGTGACGCCTGCCCGTGAGTGTCTGTCTGGGCCTCTACCACTTTCACAGACGGAAAACTGCCTGCCACTTTATTTACAGCCTTCTATAATGAGAATAGGAGGCCGTCTAGGCAGCCGCACATAAAATGAAAAGATAAAAGCGCATCATGTATATTTCGCTAAATTAAGCATGCTGCCAAGTTCCTGTGGGGGGGGGGGGGGGGGGGGGTCATACTGGGTCTACCAGGTAGGATCATTACTGCACCTATCGTGCACTGCAGTACATATTAAGTCGTCTTGTTGTAAACTTAAGAATCGGGGTGATTTTTGAGTGCCCAATATTTCCTTTGAATCCCAGTTGACGCGACCTCAATTATCCCCTAATATCAGGCCAAAAATTTCTTATTTGTACATTAAGAAAAATTTACTCATCAAGGCACTAGCTAAAACGTGTTTCATTTGTACATCGAATATGTACAAATGTATTTTCGCCCTTATGTATACTAATTGTACAGTTTTCTTGATTTTAACAAACTGTGCGTGCTTTGCTTTTTCTTAAGATAATACTAATCGCATATAGATTTTAGTTACGAGGGTTCTTTCTTTCTCTGTAGCATGCTGCCCTCTGGATGAACTCCTTGTGACTCTGCAGTTGGGGTCATTCCAAGTTCAGCCTGTGGACTTTTGACTGCCGTCTGTTTGTGTGAAAACAGTGCACAGCTCCTACAGGGATCACTCGCTCAGTCCCGTAATACTAGCCTCCTGCCTGTGGGCACCTGCTGAGGTCGCTTCACAGGAGGTCCTTGGGATTGTGAATGTGGGCAAGTTACCAAACCCGATAGGCATCTGTACAGAGAAAGACAGACAGGGTATACTGAAATACCCAGCTAATCAGGCGGACACACCGCAAACCCACCAGGGGGCGCCACAGATTACGAGTTGTGCGTGCTCCTGTGCGAATCTGTTATCTCTTGTGCTGAACAAAACGATGGTGCTTCAGCAATAAATAGACTTTCTCTGACTATTTTAAATATTTGACACTAAGGAGAAAAGCCTGCCCCCTTTTACCTCCCAGCTGAGTACACATGCATTATGGATCTGAAAGAAACACGTTAGTTAGATTCCTCACCTTAGAATATCCCCAGGCGTCAGGCTGGATCCGGAAAGATTTTTCGGCAGCAATACCCTTGTGCGTCGCTAGGCGTCGTCTGCGGCTCCGGCGTCGTGCGCCGGAATGACGTTCTCGGAGTACTTAGACACCACCCTCGCGCGCTGACGTCAGTTCTTCTTTTTTCCGCACCAGACAGCGCCGATCCGGGAATAGCATACCCTTTTAGTCATTTTTTGACTAAACTTTTTTGACTCTTTTGGTCTACTCTGTCGACTCGACTCTGGTGCCGGTAGGATGCCTGGTTTCAAACCCTGTGACTCCTGTCACCGACTCATGTCGGTTACAGACCATCACCGCCGGTGCCTCTACTGCCTTGGGGCCGACCACGATTCTGAGTCGTGCCTCGACTGCCGGGCCCTGACTTCGAAGGCTAGGCGGGAGCGGTCCCGCAAGCTACTGGAGTTCCGGCAGTCGGCACCGCGCCGTTCACGGTCCTGGTCGAGGAGGAGGTCGAGGGACCGGTCGCGGAGCCGCAGTCACCACCACCACTCGTCTGGTTCCAAGTCTTCGGGTAAGTCGAAGCATAGTAAGAAGTCCAAGAGGCGACATCGCTCTTCGGGCTCCCCTCGCCGGTTGCGCAACTCGGCTGAGGGTTCGGGTGGTACCACCCGTGCGGCTTTGTCGGAGCCGCAGGTGTCACGTCTGTCCCCATACCCGCCGGTCCCTGGGACCGACGTGACTCCGGCGGAGGTCAGTGCCTTCCTCTCGGCCATGAGGGGCCTGGCTCCGCCGTCGATGCCTGTCGGCGTGCCTTCGGGCCCCGCGGGCTCGACTGGGTGGCCAAGCGAGCCGGCGGCTCCGGCCCCGGCGCCGACTTCGGTCCCGACACCGCAGGTCCCCGTGGGATCCAGGCCTGGATCCCAGTCGGCGCCGGTCGACCTCACGACCTCTCCGCCGGCGCCGACTCCGGTACCACCTCCGGCACCGGCTTCGGACGACGCCGTTCCCCATCCGGGCCCGGCGTCGGAGCGGAAGCCGATGGGTGGCAATTTCATCTTCCACCCGGCTCCGATCATTCCACCTGTCTACTAGGAATCAGATGACGGTGATGACTGGGCTAGAGCTGCCTGCTGTGGCTGTGAGGACTAACCTCCTCACCGAGGTGCTCCAACCGTCAGCAAGCTCCTCGGAGCCTCTGCTGCAGTTTAATGAGGCACTACTGAACGTTCTGAAGGGCACCTGGTCCAAGCCCTCCACAGTACCTCCTGTGGACCGGAACGTAGCCTTGCGCCACTGCCCTGCACCTTGCGACCCCAGCTTTCTGTCCCTGCACCCCACGCCCGAGAGCCTGGTTGTCCAGGCCTCGACTTCCCAGACCTCCTAGTTTGGTAAGAAGCTGTTCTCCTCCCTTAGTTTGGGACTGCGGTCTGTTAACACCGCTTGTCTCTTGGACCGTTACTCCCACTCCCTGTGGGATACGGTGGAGGACGTGCTGCCCCAGTGTCCAGGGGATGCTCGGACACGGCTCGCCCAGGCTCTTGCAGAGGGGCGGGATGCAGCGCGGCACGCTATCAGATGTGGACTGGACACTACGGACTCGCTGGATAGGGGGATGTCGACCACAGTGGCGCTCCGTCGCCACGCCTGGCTGCGGTCCACGAGTTTTTCAGGGGATGTCCAGAGCACCCTCATGTACATGCCCTTCGATGGCAGTCGCCTTTTTGGCGACAAGGCGGATAGTGCGCTGGTGCGCTTTCAGGACTCCCGGGCTACGGCCAAGTCCTTGGGCCTCTCGGCCCTGCTCCAGCAAACTTCCGCTTTTCGCCGCTTTCGTGGCCAAGGAAGGGGTGCCCCCTCACGTCCGCCTAGCCACAGGCCGCAGAACCAACCTCCACGCGGTCGCGAACGTGGATTCCGCCGAGGCGGTACAGGGGGACAACGTGCCGGTCAGTCCACATCTACCCCAGCAGCATCCGCCTCAAAGTCCTCCTAGTCCCTGCTTTCCGGCCCATTCCACGTCAGTGGGAGGCAGAGTTCGCCATCACCTGCTCCACTGGCGTACCATCACATCGGACAAGTGGGTGCTGCAAATCGTCCGAAGAGGCTACTCCCTCCCCTTCGAGGCGACCCCTCCAGCCATGCCACCGCAGTACCACCGCATGTCGGGGGATCACTTGCAACTTCTGCAGGAGGAAGTTACGGCCCTCTTGGCCAAGGGGGCCATCAAGTGCGTTCCTGGCCCAGAAGTAGGTCGGAGTTGTTATTCCCACTACTTTCTGGTTCCCAAGAAGGGCAGAGGGGGCCTACGCCCTATCTTGGACCTCAGGAGCGTCAACGCCTTCCTCCGGAAGGAGAAGTTCAAGATGCTCACCTTAGCTCAGGTTCTGGCTGCCCCAGACTGTGAGAAGTTGGCCTGATGTATGATGTCACTAGTTCTAGTGTACACCTTATATCAGTCCAAACAACCCTTATGGTGATTGGTTGTAAAGTCAACCTTATAGACCAGCTATCCTAGTGGTAGCATGGACAAGAGCAGTCTTAGGCTAAACTCTGAATGGCATGTGAAGCCAGCTGCGATCCCATATATAATCCCTTGAATACCAAATGAAAGGACACCACAACAGATATATATATAAAATAAAGTGTATTTATTCTAGTCAAACCCTCCGCACTCTTTATGAGATTCGAGGTAAGTACAACACAGTCTTATTTAAGCATACATTAAGTCACACAGGTAAGTAATACAGTTAGGGCCTAGGGGCCACGCAAACCATATACTAAAGAAGTGGTATAAGGACCACTGTCACGGAAATAGAATAGGCCTAGGCCTAGGGAATCGCTGGGGCTACACTACATTACCAACAGTTAGGAAGTGGGAGGCCCACGGGATTCAGGTGCAGAGTGGAAACACTCACGCGTAATGCGTAAAAGTCGATAGAATCACTAGCAGTTAGAAATAAGCAGTTTTAAGCTGTCCAGTCTCCACCTCCATGCGTGGAGATTGAGCGGCGACAGTTGATGCCATTTGACTTGCCTCCTGAAGTCTGTGATGTGATTCTGGCCACCAGGTGTCCCTCCACAAAATCGGTATACGCCTGCAGGTGGAACAAATTTGTGGCATGGTGCACAGCAAAGGCTGTGGATCCCCTTTTCGCCCCTCTTTCTGAGGTTCTCCTCTTTCTTCTTTCTTTGGCCCAGCAGGGCTCTTCTCTGGGCACCCTAAAAGGTTATATCTCTGCTATTTCTGCTTTCTTACGGCTTCCTGATCAGCCATCTCTTTTCAAATCCCCTGTTGTTTCTCGCTTCTTTAAGGGCATTACTCACATGTTTCCTCCTGTCCCTTTCGAAATGCCTCAGTAGGATTTGAATCTGGTGTTGACGTTTCTGATGTGCGCTCCCTTTGAGCCACTTCACGCAAACCATATACCAAAGAAGTGGTATAAGGACCACTGTCACGGAAATAGAATAGGCCTAGGCCTAGGGAATCGCTGGGGCTACACTACATTACCAACAGTTAGGAAGTGGGAGGCCCACGAGATTCAGGTGCAGAGTGGAAACACTCACGCGTAATGCGTAAAAGTCGATAGAATCACTAGCAGTTAGAAATAAGCAGTTTTAGGACCCTTCTGGTATAGCTAGAAAGTCGAGACTCGGAAACTAGACCCTAGGATAGTCAATACCCTTGTGAGCACCGAAGTACCCAAGTTACCTAGCCCACGGGCTGTGGGTGCATAGGTGTGAACTTGCGTCGGGTTTCGTCGTGGACTTCTATGGAGGCCTGAAGGAAAGTTGCTGACAGGCAGTCAGTGAAGAGTGTCCGGTGGATCCCAAGGCTGGGATCAAGAAGAGAGGATACCTGCAAGCAGAAGGGACAGAGTCTGGGTCACTAGCCAGTGACCACGTGGAACCAGGAAGGAACCAGGCGATGTCGTGAAGATTGCAGGTGAAGAGGTGAAGCTTGTCGCAGCAGCCACGGGTACCAGGAGCAAGCAACTGGACAGACGCGGCAAGCAGGAAAATGCAGAAGGGCCCCACGCAGGACTCGTGGAGTGTGGGGGCTGATCTTCGGTGCAGATGGTGCTTGGGGTTGGGGCTTCTCAATCCCCGGTGCACAACTTCGAGGGTACCTCAGAAGCTGCGCTGGAAGATACTCGCCACTTTTCCCAGGTAGCCGGTCCCACGTCTCTCGTCGCCTCCACGGATCTCGGCTGTGGATGTGGATCAAGGTCGGAGAAGTCTGGAAGTCAAGGCTCTGGTCGGGCTCTGCAGTCGATTCCTCGTAGAACTTCAGCAAAGCAAAGGGTAAGTCTCTTGATGGTGCCTGTTTGCACAGGGTAGCCACTCCTTGGCCACAGGGGAGATTCTTCAGTCTTCTTCTTTCGTCGAATGTCGAAGGTCCAGAGTTTCTGTTCAAGTTGCAGGTTCAGGATAATCTAATTTAGCAGGGCCCAACTAGCTACTAATATACTGGGCTAGTGGGCTGGGCTACCTGCAAGGTCCCTCCTATGGGTGGGACCTGGAAGGGGAGTGGCTACACCCCCTTTCCTTTGTCCAGTTTCGCGCCAGAGCTGGGGCTGGAGTGCCCCAGCACCGGTTTGAACTGGACTATGCATGGAGCACCTTGTGTGCCCCAGGCATGTCTCATTACTTTCAGCCCTCCCTGCCCCAATACACTAAAGTCTGTCTGAGGAGGTGCTAGCACCTCCCCAAGCAGGAAACCTATTGTCCAGGCCTCCCTGGCTGGGAGGGCACCCAGCAGCAGGAGGTCAGACTCCTGTCTGTGGCAGCAGCATCCATTTTGTGATGCTGAGGCTTTGGTGAGAGTTAAACAGCAAAGTAGGATTTTAACATGTCTCTCCCTCTAGAAGGGAGGAATAATATCCTCATCACCAGAAATGGTATGGGGGTATTATTCCAAAGTGTTAGACACCTTACACAACATGTTTTGATAAAGCCAATCCATAGTTACCATAACCGTTTAAGATTATAAGGCACTTTAAGAGAATATGGTAGGCTATATCATAGAACAGCTATAAGGACATGGTTCCGAAAGCTGCAGACAGGCTCAACTCATGCTAGAGCACCATCTCACATGTTACCAAGCACTCTGCCTCCAGGATTGTTAAGGCCTGCCATAGGAGTGGCTGATAGGTACACATGTGTCTATATATAAGGGTAGATATAGGTATACTATATCTAAGCAAGGGGTGATTACACGACCTTGCCCCAGCTGAGTGATCAGCCAGTTGTGTCTGATTGGAAGGCCAGACCAGGGGTGGCATAATACATGCAGCAGCCCCTGGGAGGCCTAGGGTACACCTATGCCCTGGGTACCTAGGGTACACTGTACAGGGTCCAATAAGGTGATCCTTACCAATTGGGTATGTACCTAGGGTACATGGAGTTCATTTTAAAGAGAGAGCAGACAGCCTGAGACCCTGAATGGCAGGATCTCTGGCCAACTAAGTCGAAAAACCAGCTAGACACTAGGCAAAAAGTTGGGGGTAACCATAGTCAGATATCCACCTTCCTACACAGACCCTGGAGACTGGATGGTAGCGTTGGACTTGCAGGACGCATATTTCCACATCCCCGTCCTGCCGGCCCACCGGCGTTACCTGCAACGAGCACTTTCAGTTTACCGTGCTCCCCTTCGGCCTCACCAGTGCCCCTCGGGTGTTCACGAAAGTGATGGCGGAGGTCGCAGCTCATCTGCGCAGATCTGAAAGAAACACGTTAGTTAGATTCCTCACCTTAGAATATCCCCAGGCGTCAGACTGGATCCGGAAGATTTTTCGTCAGCAATACCCCTTGCGCGTCGCTAGGCGTCGTCTGCCGGGATGACGTCGTCGGAGTACTTAGACGCCGCCCTCGCGCGCTGACGTCAGTTCTTCTTTTTTCCGCGCCAGTAAGCGCAGATCCGGGAGAGCTACCCCTTTTAGTCTTTTTTGACTAAATCTTTTTTGATCATTTTTGATCCTTGTCTGTCGACATCTGGTGCCGGTAGGATGCCTGGGTTCAAGGCTTGCGAGGATTGCCATCGACTGATGTCGGTGACCGATCACCACCGCCGGTGCCTCTACTGCTTAGGCCCCGACCACGACGCGGAGTCGTGCAACGACTGCCAGGCCCTGACTTCGAAGGCTAGGCGGGAGCGGTCCCGCAAGCTTCTCGAGCTTCGCCACTCGGCTCCGCGTCGTGCGCGATCCCGGTCCAGGAGGAGGTCCAAGGATCGCTCGCGGAGCCCTAGCCGACGCCATCGATCGTCCGGCTCCAAGTCGTCGGGTAAGTCCAAACGCTCAAAGAAGTCCAAGAGGCGACACCGCTCTTCGGACTCCCCTCGCCGGTCGCGCGACTCGGCCGAGGGTCAGGGTGGTTCCACCCCCGCGGCTCCGGCGGAGCCGCAGGTGCCGCGTCCGCCCCCATACCTTCCGGTCCCTGGGACTGACGCGGCGCCGGCGGAGATCAGTGCCTTCCTCTCGGCCATGAGGAGCCTGGCCCCGCCGTCGACGCCCGCTGGCGCGCCTTCGGGCCCCGCGGACTCGACTGGGCGATCTTGCCTGCCGGCGGCTCCGGCCCCGGCGCCGTCGACGACTCCGGTCTCGACGCCGCAGGTCCCCGCGGGGCCCATGCCTGGGCCCCAGTCGACGCCGGTTGACCTAGTCACTCCTCCACCGGCGCCGACGCCTGAACCACCGACGCCGTCACCGGCGCCGCCGGCGCACACGCCTACACCTCCGGCGCCGCCGACGCCGACACCCCAGTTTAGCCCTCATCCGGACCCGGCGCCGCAGCGGCGTCGACCGACGCCGCATCCGACGCTGCTTGAGTCCTACCATCTCTACAGTCCGGTTCCGATCATTCCTCCTGTTTAACGAAAGAGGAAGGTGCACCAGTAAGAAGTCCAAAGCAATATGGAAAGTCCTTATTGTGTTTCTTTAATTCTTGTATATTTTCTTAAAAACAGACATCAGCCAACGCGTTTCGTTCTATAAGACAAGAACTTCTTCAGGGCTCTACTTTAGCGACGTTGGATTCTCGCAAATGTCAATCAGTTTCCACACGATTAATAGATCGTTATTGAAATGAAATGAGACAAGTGGCAGGAGTCTGCGAAAAGCGTAACGCGATAGACCAGCACACCTGTAAGTTGGCTAACTTACAGGTGTGCTGGTCTATCGCGTTACGCTTTTCGCTGCTTTTCGTATACGGAAAAGCGCTCTGAAATGTCTATTTAACATTCAGACTCCTGCCACTTGGCGTCACGACTTAAAGGACATATTGGTATCCTTTACTATACCTCTCAAGTGATTTTCATACGTCATTTAGACTTTTTGAAAGATACTTATTTGACTCAATGTTATACACATCATTACTGAGTCTCATTTCAATAACGATCTATTAATCGTGTGGAAACTGATTGACATTTGCGAGAATCCAACGTCGCTAAAGTAGAGCCCTGAAGAAGTTCTTGTCTTATAGAACGAAACGCGTTGGCTGATGTCTGTTTTTAAGAAAATATACAAGAATTAAAGAAACACAATAAGGACTTTCCATATTGCTTTGGACTTCTTACTGGTGCACCTTCCTCTTTCGTTAAAAAAGTCTTTATATCTGTAAATCAGTAAAGTCCTTCTGCGGCGGACTTTTGGAAGAATTGTGCACAGGACTCATATATTTTTGTATACAGTAGACTGAGGTGCAGAACCGGTGGTCAGCCGTGGTGGTGCTCTGTAGTTAAGCATTCCTCCTGTTTATCAGGAATCGGAAGAAGGGGGCGACTGGGAGGGGTTCGAGGACCCTATGGCTGTTCAGTCACAGCTTTCTCAGGACTGGGCAGATGAACTGGGGGAGGCCAGTGGGCTGGACACCTCGCCAGACACTGGATTCACTTCTCCTCCGACCGTGGCTTCGGAGGAGGGTGCAGCATTTTCTGTGGTGCTGCGCAAGGCGGCCGAGGCCCTTGGGCTCGAGTTGCCTGCCGTGGCTGTGAGGACTAACATCCTCACTGAGGTGCTTCAAACCTCAGCAAGCTCCACTGAGCCTCTGCTGCCGTTCAACGAGGCCCTCACTGACGTTCTGCAGGGCACCTGGTCCAAGCCCTCCACAGTTCCTCCTGTGGATAGGAACGTTGCCAGGCGCCACCGCCCTGCTCCGGGCGACCCCAGTTTCCTGTCCCAACACCCCACCCCCGAGAGTCTGGTTATCCAGGCCTCTACCTCCCAATCCTCCTTCCCGACCGCTCCGCCGGACCGGGATTCCAAGAGACTCGAGCAGTTTGGCAAGAAACTGTTCTCGTCCCTTAGTTTGGGCCTGCGGTCCTTAAATACCGCCTGTCTCTTGGACCGTTATTCCCATTCACTTTGGGATACGGTGGAGGACGTGCTGCCCCTGTGTCCGGAGGAGGTCCGGTCGCGTCTTACCCAGGCTTTGGCCGATGGGAGGGATGCAGCACGGCACGCCATACGATGTGGGCTTGACACCACGGACTCGCTGGGTCGGGCGATTTCAACCACGGTGGCGGTCCGCCGCCACGCCTGGATGCGGTCCACGTCATTTTCCGGGGATGTCCAGACCACCCTCATGGACATGCCCTTTGATGGCACTCGCCTGTTTGGTGAGAAGGCGGACAGTGCGCTGAACCGCTTTAAGGACTCCCGGGCTACGGCCAAGTCCTTGGGCCTCTCGGCTCCGCGGGCGCACACCTCCGCTTTTCGCCCCTTTCGTGGCCAAGGAAGGGGCGCCTCCTCACGTCCGCAAAGCCACCAGCCGCAGAACCAACCTGCGCGCGGTCGCGGACGTGGCTTCCGCCGTGGCGGAAATGGAGGCCGACGTGGTCAGCCCACTTCCACCCCGGCAGCATCCGCCTCAAAGCCCTCCTAGTCCGAGCTTTCAGGCCCATACCACGCCAGTGGGCGGCAGAGTTCGCCATCACCTGCTCCACTGGTGGTCCATAACATCGGACAGGTGGGTGCTGCAAATCGTCCGAAGGGGCTACTCCCTCCCCTTCGAGACGACCCCTCCAGCCATGCCACCGCAGCACCACCGTATCTCGGGGGATCATTTGAATCTTCTCCGCGAGGAAGTTCGGCTCTCTTGGCCAAGGGGGCCGTCGAGCGCGTTCCGAGTCCAGAAGTAGGTCGTGGTTGTTATTCCCACTACTTTCTGGTTCCCAAGAAGGGCAAGGGGGGCCTACGCCCTATCTTGGACCTCCGGAACGTCAATGCCATCCTCCGAAAGGACAGGTTCAAGATGCTAACGTTGGCTCAAGTTTTAGCTGCCCTAGACCCTGGAGACTGGATGGTAGCGTTGGACTTGCAGGACGCATATTTTCATATCCCCGTCCTGCCGGCCCACCGGCGTTACCTGCGGTTCATGGTGGGCCAAGAGCACTTTCAGTTTACCGTGCTCCCCTTCGGCCTCACCAGTGCCCCTCGGGTGTTCACGAAAGTGTTGGCGGTGGTCGCAGCTCATCTGCGCAGATCAGGGGTTTCAGTCTTCCCCTATCTCGACGACTGGTTGTTGAAGGCGGGCTCGCCCCAGGCAGTCGTCTCCCACCTCCAGACTACGGCGGATCTCCTGCATTTGCTGGGGTTTTCCATCAACGTGCCGAAGTCACACCTGAGTCCCTCTCAGAAGCTCCTCTTCATCGGAGCGGTTCTCGATTCGGCGCAGTTCCGGGTCCATCCACCGGAACAGCGGGTCCGGGATATACAGGCCCTGATTCCCATCTTTCGGCCTCTATCCCGGGTTTCGGTCAGGCTAGTGTTGCGGCTTCTGGGGCTGATGGCCTCCTGCATCCTACTAGTGCATCACGCCAGGCGGCGCATGCGGGCTCTGCAGTGGGACCTGAAGTTTCAGTGGGCCCAGCATCACGGCAACCTGTCCGACCATGTCTTGATCTCGGAGGGCACTGCACAGCAGTTGCAGTGGTGGCTCACGGACCGCGAGTGGGTCAAGGGCATGAGCCTCTCCCTTCCCCAACCGGAGCATGTCGTAGTGACGGATGCGTCCCTCCTGGGTTGGGGTGGCCATATGGGGGAGGCGGAGATCAGAGGCCTCTGGTCTCCGGCGGAGTCTCGTCTCCACATCAACCTGTTGGAGTTGAGAGCGATCCGGCTTGCACTGAAAGCCTTCCTTCCCTCTGTCAGGGGAAGTGTCGTGCAGGTGTTCACGGACAACACCACCGCCATGTGGTATTGCAACAAACAGGGCGGGGTGGGGTCGTGGACCCTTTGTCAGGAGGCTCTGCGCCTCTGGACGTGGCTGGAACACCAGGGCGTCACCCTAGTGGTTCAACATCTGGCGGGCTCTCTGAACGCCAGAGCAGACGAACTCAGCCGCCGGTGCATGATGGATCACGAATGGCGTCTGAACTCCGAAGTGGCGCAAGGTCTCTTTCAGCAGTGGGGAGAGCCTTGGTTAGATCTATTCGCCACCGAAGAGAACGCGCAATGTCAGCAGTTCTGCGCGTTGGAATTTCCAAGGCGGCACTCGCTCGGCGACGCTTTTCGTCACGAGTGGAGTTGCGGTCTGTTGTACGCCTTTCCGCCTATACCACTTCTGCCCAGAGTGCTGAAGAAGATCAGGCACGACCGGGCCCAAGTCATCTTGGTGGCTCCGGATTGGGCACGAAGATACTGGTATCCCGAGCTACTCAGTCTGTTGACCGATCCCCCGATACGTCTGCCCCTTCGGGAGGATCTTCTGTCGCAGCAGCAGGGGACGGTCCTCCACCCGAACCTGTCCAGCCTCCACCTCCATGCGTGGAGATTGAGCGGCGGCAGTTGATGCCATTTGACTTGCCTCCTGAAGTCTGTGATATCATTCTGGCAGCCAGGCGTCCCTCCACAAAGTCGGTATACGCCTGCCGGTGGAACAAATTTGTGGCATGGTGCACAGCAAAGGCTGTGGATCCCCTTTCCGCCCCTCTTTCTGAGGTTCTCCTCTTCCTTCTTTCTCTGGCCCGGCAGGGCTCTGCCCTGGGCACCCTGAAAGGTTATCTTGCTGCCATCTCCGCCTTCTTGCGGCTTCCTGATCAGCCTTCTCTTTTCAAGTCCCCTGTGGTTACACGCTTTCTCAAAGGCATTACACACACGTTCCCTCCTGTCCCTTTTGTAATGCCTCAGTGGGACTTGAATCTGGTATTGACATTCCTGATGTGCGCTCCCTTCGAGCCTCTTCACAATTGTCCTCTTCGTCTTCTGACTCTTAAGACTGCTTTTCTGGTAGCCATCACCTCGGCTAGACGGGTGAGTGAGCTCCAGGCTTTATCTTCAAAGCCTCCTTTTCTATCTGTTCATCCGGACAAGGTTGTCCTTCGGCCTCGTCCCTCCTTTCTTCCTAAAGTGGTGACTCCATTTCACCTTGGGCAGTCTGTCACCTTGCCCACCTTCTTTCCGCCTCCGCATCCTTCCAAAGAGGAAGAGAGGCTCCACCGTCTGGACCCAAAACGTGCGCTCTCCTTTTATCTGGACCGCACAAAACAGTTCCGGGTGGACGACCAGCTTTTTGTTGGGTACGTGGGCGCTAAGAAGGGGAAAGCTGTGCACAAACGGACCATCTCTCGGTGGGTCGTTTTGTGTATAAAAATTTGCTATTCCTTGGCTAAAAAGGACCCTCCTGTTGGGCTGCGCGCCCATTCTACTCGGGCCACGGCGGCTACTACTGCCTTGGGACGGGGAGTCCCTTTGCAGGACATCTGTCAGGCGGCGACGTGGGCTTCGCTACACACGTTTGCCAGGCATTATTGCCTTGACAGCCAAGTCCGGAGGGATGGCTTCTTTGGCCGTTCTGTCCTCCAGGACTTTCTGGTGTGATCTTGGTTCGCAGACCCACCACCGGGGATGGTATTGCTTGGGTATCTATTCTAAGGTGAGGAATCTAACTAACGTGTTTCTTTCAGATGAACAAGTTACTTACCTTCGGTAACGATGTATCTGTAAGAAACATTAGTTAGTTAGATTCCTCACCGACCCTCCCATCCTCCCCGTTCTGCGAACTGACATCTAGGGTTAAGGTTGTCCTTTCAGGCCCCTAGATTTTATTTTTGGCACCAGTGTCGGTCTTTGCATGGCTCTGCGTTCCTGGCGCGGAAGGCTATGTACAAGAACTGACGTCAGCGCGCGAGGGCGGCGTCTAAGTACTCCGACGACGTCATCCCGGCGCACGACGCCGACGACGGACGCGGAGCCGCAGACGACGCCTAGCGACGCGCAAGGGGTATTGCTGACGAAAAATCTTCCGGATCCAGTCTGACGCCTGGGGATATTCTAAGGTGAGGAATCTAACTAACTAATGTTTCTTACAGATACATCGTTACCGAAGGTAAGTAACTTGTTCATTAGGGGTCTAGTCTTCCCCTATCTCGACGACTGGTTGTTGAAGGCGGGCTCGCCCCAGGCAGTCGTCTCCCACCTCCAGACTACGGCCGACCTCCTGCATTTGCTGGGGTTCTCCATCAAGGTGCCGAAGTCGCATCCGAGTCCCTCCCAGAAGCTCCTTTTCATCGGAGCGGTTCTGGACTCTGCGCAGTTTCGGGTCTATCCTCCGGAACAGCGAGTTCGGGATATTCAGGCTCTGATTCCGATCTTTCAGCCTTTATCACGAGTTTCGGTCAGGTTGGTGCTGCGGCTGCTGGGTCTGATGGCCTCCTGCATCCTGCTGGTACATCACGCCAGGTGGCGGATGCGGGCTCTGCAGAGGGACCTGAAGTTCCAGTGGGCTCAACATCGGGGCAACCTGTCCGACCACGTCCTGATCTCGGAGGGCACTGCAAGGCAGTTGCAGTGGTGGCTCACGGACCGCGATTGGGTCAGTGGCAGATCCCTCTCCCTACCCCAACCGGAGCACGTAGTGGTGACAGATGCGTCCCTCCTGGGATGAGGGGCCAGATGGGGGAGACGGAGATCAGCGGCCTCTGGTCTCCGGCGGAGTCCCGGCTCCATATCAACCTATTGGAGCTGCGGGCAATCTGGCTTGCATTGAAGGCATTCCTTCCCTCTGTTCGGGGAAGTGTAGTGCAGGTGTTCATGGACAACACCACCTCCAAGTGGTATTGCAACAAACCGGGCGGAGTGGGATCGTGGACCCTTTGTCAGGAGGCTCTGCACCTCTGGACATGGCTGGAACATCAGGGCATCACCCTGGTGGTTCAACACCTGGCGGGCTCTCTGAACGCCAGGGCGTACGAACTCAGCCGCCGGTGCATGATGGATCACAAATGGCGTTTGAAGTTGGACTTGGCGCAAGGCCTCTTTCGGCAGTGGGGAGAGCCTTGGTTAGATCTATTCGCCACCGAAGAGAACGCGCAATGTCATCAGTTCTGCGCGTTGGAATTTCCAAGCCGGCACTCGCTTGGAGACGCTTTTCGTCGCGAGTGGAGTTGCGGTCTGTTGTACGCCTTTCCGCCTATACCACTTCTGCCCAGAGTGCTGAAGAAGATCAGGTGCGACGGGGCCCAAGTCATCCTTGTGGCTCCGGATTGGGCACGAAGATACTGGTATCCCGAGCTACTCAGTCTATCAATCGATCCCCCGATTCGACTTCCTCTTCAGGAGGACCTTCTGTCGCAGCAGATGGGGACGGTCCTCCACACGAACCTGTCCAGCCTCCACATCCATGCGTGGAGATTGAGCGGCGACAGTTGATGCCATTTGACTTGCCTCCTGAAGTCTGTGATGTCATTCTGGTAGCCAGGCGTCCCTCCACTAAAACGGTAAACGCCTGCAGGTGGAACAAATTTGTGGCATGGTGCACAGCAAAGGCTGTGGATCCCCTTTCTGCCCCTCTTTCAGAAGGTCTCCTCTTTCTTCTTTCCCTGACTCAGCAGGGCTCGATTTTTTAAAGGCATTACTCATATGTTTCCTCCTGTCCCTTTCATAATGCCTCGGTGGGACTTGAACCTGGTGTTAACCTATCTGATGTGCGCTCCTTTTGAGCCACTTCGTAATTGTCCTCTCCGTCTTCTGACCCTTAAGGCTCTTTCTTCTAAGCCTCCTTTCCTCTCTGTCCATCCGGACAAGGTTGTTCTCAGGACTCGTCCTTCCTTTCTCCCGAAGGTGGTAACTGCCTTTCACATCGGCCAGTCTCTTACATTGCTGTAGGAAGGTGGATATCTGACTATGGTTACGCCCAACTTTTTGCCTAGTGTCTAGCTGGTTTTGCGACTTAGTTGGCCTGAGATCCTGCCATTCAGGGTCTCAGGCTGTCTGCTCTCTCTTTAAAATGGACTCCATGTACCCTAGGTACATTCCCAATTGGTAAGGATCACCTTATTGGACCCTGTACAGTGTACCCTAGGTACCCAGGGCATAGATGTACCCTAGGCCTCCCAGGGGCTGCAGCATGTATTATGCCACCCCTGGTCTGGCCTTCCAATCAGACACAACTGGCTGATCACTCAGCTGGGGCAAGGTCGTGTAATCACCCCTTGCTTAGATATAGTATGCCTATATCTACCCTTATATATAGACACGTGTACCTATCAGTCACTCCTATGGCAGGCCTTAACAATCCTGGAGGCAGAGTGCTTGGTAACATGTGAGATGGTGCTCTAGCATGAGCTGAGCCTGTCTGCAGCTTTCGGAACCATGTCCTTATAGCTGTTCTATGATATAGCCTACCATATACTCTTAAAGTGCCTTATAATCTTAAACGGTTATGGTAACTATGGTTTGGCTTTATCAAAACATGTCGTGTAAGGTGTCTAACACTTTGGAATAATACCCCCATACCATTTCTGGTGATGAGGATATTATTCCTCCCTTCTAGAGGGAGAGACATGTTAAAATCCTACTTTGCTGTTTATCTCTAACCAAAGCCTCAGCATCACAAAATGGATGCTGCTGCCACGACACAAGTCTGACCTCCTGCAGCTGGGAGTGATCCCAGCCAGGGAGGCCTGGACAATAGGTTTCCTGCTTAGGGAGGTGCTAGCACCTCCCCAGACAGCCTTTAGTGTATTGGGGCAGGGTGGGCTGAAAGGAATGAGACATGCCTGGGTCACACAAGGTGTTCCTTGCATAGTCCAGTTCAAACCGGCGCTGGGGCACTCCAGCCCCAGCTCTGGCGCGAAACTGGACAAAGGGAAGTGGGTGTAACCACCCCCTCCCAGGTCCCACCCATAAGGCGTGACCTAGCAGGTATCCCAGCCCCCCAGATTAGTATAAGAGTGGGAGTTGGGCCTCAAGACTTTAGATTATCCTGAACCTGCAAAACTGAACAGAAACTCTGGACCTTCGACATTCGACGAAAGAAGAAGACTGAAGAATCTCCCTTGTAGCCAAGGAGTGGCTACCCTGTGCAAACAGGCACCATCAAGAGACTACCCTTTGCTTTGCCCACGTTCTACGAGGAACCGACTGCAGAGCCTGACCAGAGCCTTGACTTCCAGACTTCTCCGACCCTGATCCACATCTACAGCAGAGCTGAGATCCGTGGAGGCGACGAGCGACGTGGGACCGGCTACCTGGGAAAAGTGGCTAGTAACTTAAAGCGCAGCTTCTGAGGTACCCTTGAAGTTGTGCACCGGGGATTGAGAAGCCCCAACCCCAAGCACCATCTGCACCGAAGATCAGCCCCCCACACTCCACGAGTCCTGCGTGGGGCCCTTCAGCATTTTCCTGCTTGCCGCGTCTGTCCGGTTGCTTGCCCGCTGGCTAGTGGCCTTTGTGACGACGCACCCTGAAATCTTCTGCGCTGGTTTGGCTCCTCCAGACTGGCTCCCGCTTCTCTGCAAAGAAGAAGCACCCCAGACCTTCCTGGTCTGCACCAGAAGCAAGTCCTTCGTTCTTCGTGGGTTCCGCTTGCCAAGGCTTGGTGAGTCCTAGTCCAACTTCGACACCGCCGACAGCAAGAGCCTTCGTGGGACAGCTCGCCTCCTGGTCCTGGTCGTCCTCGACGCTTCCTGGTCCTCCTGGCTGCAGCGACAAGCTTCACCTTCACCTGCAATCTTCACGACATCGCCTGGTTCCTTCCTGGTTCCACGTGGTCACTGGCTAGTGACCTTGACTCTGTCCCTTCTGCTTGCAGGTTTCTTCTCTTCTTGATCCCAGCCTTGGGATCCACCGGACACTCTTCACTGACTGCCTGTCAGCATCTTTCTTCAGGCATCCATAGGAGTCGACGACGAAAACGACGCATCTTCACCCCTATGCACCCGCAGCCTGTGGGCTAGGTAACTTGGGTACTCCGGTGCTCATCAGGATAGTGACTATCCTAGTGTCTAGTTTTCAAGTCTCAACTTCCTAGCTACTCCGGAAGTGTCCTAAATCTACCGTTTTCTAAACTGTACTATTGCTATTGACTTTTACGCATTACGCGGGAGTGTTTCCACTCTGCACACGAATCCCGTGGGCCTCCCACTTCCTAACTAACGCTAGTGTAGTGTAGCCCCAGCGATTCCCTAGGCCTAGGCCTATTCTGTTTCCGTGACAGTGGTTCTTATACCACTTACTTAGTATATGGTTTGCGTGGCCCCTAGGGCCTAACTGTATTACTTACCTGTGTGACTTAATGTATGCTTAAATAAGACTGTGTTGTACTTACCTCTAATCTCATAAAGAGTGCTGAGGGTTTGACTAGAATAAATACACTTTATTTTATATATATATCTGTTGTGGTGTCCTTTCATTTGGTATTCAAGGGATTATATATGGTATCACAGCTGGCTTCACATGCCATTCAGAGTTTAGCCTAAGACTGCTCTTGTCCATGCTACCACTAGGATAGCTGGTCTATAAGGTTGACTTTACAACCAATCACCATAAGGGTATTTGGACTGATATAAGGTGTACACTAGAACTAGTGACATCATACATCAGGCCAACTTCTCACATTGGTGAGCAGCGGTTGGGATCTGAGCTTGCTGTTGTAATACCATTGTAATCTTGAGATACTAAATTGAAAGATCACACAGATATTGTCTAGGTACATATAACATAGATTATAATACTTAAGTCCTACTGGACTTTGTAGTTGTAGGTTGAAGGGAGTAACACACCCTGACTACAACTACTAGAGAGGTTTAGTAGATACAACTAGTGTAGGTAGGTGCACACACCACACCCTCACTAGATCATGTCTCTGAGAGGAGATCAAGTAGATGCTCCCTCAGGAGGATCAGGTCTGCAAAAGACCCCCTCTAGATATGATACCTTAACATTCCAGGAGATGAGACACTTGTGTACCTCCAGAGGAATAAAACAGGGTGCAAACCCTACCCTCCTTCAGTTAAGACAACTCCTAGAGGAGTATGACATTATTAGGGCATCTCAGGCAGGTACCCTAGGTACAGAGGAGGGTCTACCCACCACAGAGGAGTCAGAGGAGACTTCAGATGAAGAGGTAGACAGCCAGGGCCAAGTAGGAAGACTTAGCCAGGCTAACCTAAGCTTACATGGGAGTTTGCATGGGGTCCCCCCTTACAGACCCCAAGTAGGCTTACACAGAGAAGCAGGAGGGACAGATCCCCTTCAAGGGAATCCATCCACTCCCATGTCTCTAACATCTCTAATGCTTCCTCTCACAGGGGAATGACTTCCCATGAGAGAAAGGAGCATGAAGCCAGAATGAGGGAAGCTAATCTGAGGATTCAGAGGGAAGAACTTGCCCTTGCCAAAGAGAAGCTTGCTCTGGCTAGAGAACAAAAGTTAAGTGGGTTAGAACCCACTGGTGGCAGCAACATTCCTAGAGATAGGGATACGTCTTATGACCATAGAAACCTAAGCAAGATAGTCCCCCCATATCAGAATGGGGATGACATCCACAAGTGGATGACTGCTTTGGAGAGGGCCTGCAAAGTACAGCAGGTACCCCAGAGTCAGTGGGCAGCTATCTTGTGGCTCTCCTTTTCTGACAAAGGTAGAGACAAGCTCCTCACAGTCAGTGATGAGGATGCAAACAATTACAAAGTCCTGAAGAGTGCTCTGATAGATGGGTTTGGCTTAACCACTGAGCAATATAGGTTGTTGTTCAGAGACACCCAGAAGACACAGACACAGGACTGGTCTGATTTTGTGGATTGTGCCACTAAGGCTTTGGAAGGTTGGTTAAATGGCAGCAAGGTGCAGGACTATACAGGATTGTACAACTTGATTATGAGGGAGCAGATCCTTAGTAATTGTCAGAACCAGCTTCTCCATCAACACCTGGTAGACTCAGATTTGACCTCTCCCCAAGAATTGGGAAAGAGGGCAGATAAATGGGTCAGGACCAGGATTAGGCCTAAAAATCAGGGTGGTGACCAAAAGAAAGATACCACCAAGCCTCAAGAGAAGGGTGGGGATAAAGCAAAAGAGAAATCTTCCTCAGGGCCCCAAAACTCCACACAGGGTGGTGGGTCCCAAGCTCCCTCCTCTACCACAGTTAAAAAGCCTTACTGCCATGTGTGTAAAACACCTGGGCATTGGAAAACTGACAGCAGTTGCCCACAGGCTAAAAACAAAACTGTTCCTCCAACTACTCCTGTCACACCACCTATTACTGTCAGCAGTAATCCCCCAGGTGGTGGGAGTGCCCCCAAAAATTTGGTTGGGTTTTCTTGGGGAACACAGGGGGACTCTGGCTTAGCCAATTCCCCTACAGCAGCTACTCTTGTCTGTGATGGTGGCATGGGGTTTGCCAACTTCACTGCCTGTCCCAACACTTTGGGTAGGTACAGACAGGAACCCTACATCAATGGTAGAAAAGCTGAGGCCTACAGAGACACTGGAGCTAGCATCACTATGGTGGCCCATAGGCTAGTTCCCTCTGAGCAGCTTTTGCCTGGTTTCTCATACCAGGTAACTAACATTGATGGCAAACAGAACAGTCATCCCATGGCAGAGGTATGTCTCAGCTGGGGAGGTGTCACTGGCCCTAAAAGGGTGGCAGTGTCTCCAACCTTGCCTGTGGACTGCTTACTGGGGAATGACTTAGAACTCTCAGCTTGGGCTGGAGTTGAACAAGACACCCATTCTAAAATGGTAGGCCTTTCACAAAAGGGTAGTGGGGTTGTGCCAGCCACAACCCCTGTCCAAGTAGATTTCCTCCCTGAAAAGGTTGGAAGGGCAGTGGTAGCCACAGCCCAGGCAAAGACAGACTTCCCTGTAGAGACCGGCAGAGCTGTGACAGTCACAGCTCAAACCCAAACTGAGTGCCTCCCTGAAAAGGTTGGCAAGGCTGTAATGGTCTCAGCCTATACTCAGACTGACATAGGTGTAGTGAAGCCTGAAACTATGGATCACTCCACTCAAACAGAGAGTAGTGGGGAGGAAGAAAAGTCTCCCTCTCCCTAGACATTAGGAAAAGGTCAGCCTCCTCAGGGATCTGACCTCACCCCTTGTGAAGGAACTGCCCCAGAGGTAGCCAGGCCTGGCCTGGCAGAGCCTCTGATGTCAGTGGCCCCTTCCAAGGTGGGACCCAGTCTGGTGCAGGTAGCCTGCCTCTCTCTACCCTGCCTCAGTCAGCCCAGGGCTGCAGAGGTCAGGGAGGCCAGTGGACCCCAAGAGGGCCCCTGTCCACAAGAACCCCCCCATCAAAAGAATGAGGATTGCCTGACTAGTAGCCCTAGCCAGGTGATGGTTAAAAACATTCCTGAGGGATCCCCTTTACAGGTAGTTAGGGACCTCCCCCAGAGGGATTCTGTTGGGCACAGGCAAACATGGGACCTTAGGGCCCCAAACCTGACCTGTCCCTCCAGTAAGCCCACAAAAGGGACCCAGCCTCCAGCTTTAGGTAGCCAGAGGCTGACCCTGAGAGCACAGTGCAACTCAGTTAAAGAAAGTAAGGCATCCATGGTGGAGAATGATTGGAGGAAGCTGAGGCCTCACTTTGAGGACACTCACTTCAGTACTCCATCTCAACACCAGCCTTTTACTTTGCAAAGACACACCCAAGGTAGAGATTCCCTATGGTGGAGACCCTATGATACCTTTAGGATGAGGGATTGCTTAGTGGACCATGAGACAGGGGGTAACCATGCCAGTGCTGGTTCTTCCTTATATGGCCACTTAGGCAATAGAGGCTTACCTTGTCAAGGCCAGCCTTATCTCCTTTCGTTTGGGGGGGGGTTGTGTAGGAAGGTGGATATCTGACTATGGTTACCCCCAACTTTTTGCCTAGTGTCTAGCTGGTTTTGCGACTTAGTTGGCCTGAGATCCTGCCATTCAGGGTCTCAGGCTGTCTGCTCTCTCTTTAAAATGGACTCCATGTACCCTAGGTACATTCCCAA
Source organism: Triturus cristatus (assembly GCF_964204655.1). Classification (NCBI taxonomy): domain Eukaryota; kingdom Metazoa; phylum Chordata; class Amphibia; order Caudata; family Salamandridae; genus Triturus; species Triturus cristatus. The sequence continues at coordinate 731,181,633 of NC_140580.1, forward strand.
TTGGTAAGGATCACCTTATTGGACCCTGTACAGTGTACCCTAGGTACCCAGGGCATAGGTGTACCCTAGGCCTCCCAGGGGCTGCAGCATGTATTATGCCACCCCTGGTCTGGCCTTCCAATCAGACACAACTGCTGATCACTCAGCTGGGGCAAGGTCGTGTAATCACCCCTTGCTTAGATATAGTATGCCTATATCTACCCTTATATATAGACACATGTGTACCTATCAGTCACTCCTATGGCAGGCCTTAACAATCCTGGAGGCAGAGTGCTTGGTAACATGTGAGATGGTGCTCTAGCATGAGCTGAGCCTGTCTGCAGCTTTCGGAACCATGTCCTTATAGCTGTTCTATGATATAGCCTACCATATACTCTTAAAGTGCCTTATAATCTTAAACGGTTATGGTAACTATGGTTTGGCTTTATCAAAACATGTTGTGTAAGGTGTCTAACACTTTGGAATAATACCCCCATACCATTTCTGGTGATGAGGATATTATTCCTCCCTTCTAGAGGGAGAGACATGTTAAAATCCTACTTTGCTGTTTATCTCTAACCAAAGCCTCAGCATCACAAAATGGATGCTGCTGCCACGACACAAGTCTGACCTCCTGCAGCTGGGAGTGATCCCAGCCAGGGAGGCCTGGACAATAGGTTTCCTGCTTAGGGAGGTGCTAGCACCTCCCCAGACAGCCTTTAGTGTATTGGGGCAGGGTGGGCTGAAAGGAATGAGACATGCCTGGGGCACACAAGGTGTTCCTTGCATAGTCCAGTTCAAACCGGCGCTGGGGCACTCCAGCCCCAGCTCTGGCGCGAAACTGGACAAAGGGAAGTGGGTGTAACCACCCCCTCCCAGGTCCCATCCATAAGGCGTGACCTAGCAGGTATCCCAGCCCCCCAGATTAGTATAAGAGTGGGAGTTGGGCCTCAAGACTTTAGATTATCCTGAACCTGCAAAACTGAACAGAAACTCTGGACCTTCGACATTCGACGAAAGAAGAAGACTGAAGAATCTCCCTTGTAGCCAAGGAGTGGCTACCCTGTGCAAACAGGCACCATCAAGAGACTACCCTTTGCTTTGCCCAGGTTCTACGAGGAACCGACTGCAGAGCCTGACCAGAGCCTTGACTTCCAGACTTCTCCGACCCTGATCCACATCTACAGCAGAGCTGAGATCCGTGGAGGCGACGAGCGACGTGGGACCGGCTACCTGGGAAAAGTGGCTAGTAACTTAAAGCGCAGCTTCTGAGGTACCCTCGAAGTTGTGCACCGGGGATTGAGAAGCCCCAACCCCAAGCACCATCTGCACCGAAGATCAGCCCCCCACACTCCACGAGTCCTGCGTGGGGCCCTTCAGCATTTTCCTGCTTGCCGCGTCTGTCCGGTTGCTTGCCCGCTGGCTAGTGGCCTTTGTGACGACGCACCCTGAAATCTTCTGCGCTGGTTTGGCTCCTCCAGACTGGCTCCCGCTTCTCTGCAAAGAAGAAGCACCCCAGACCTTCCTGGTCTGCACCAGAAGCAAGTCCTTCGTTCTTCGTGGGTTCCGCTTGCCAAGGCTTGGTGAGTCCTAGTCCAACTTCGACGCCGCCGACAGCAAGAGCCTTCGTGGGACAGCTCGCCTCCTGGTCCTGGTCGTCCTCGACGCTTCCTGGTCCTCCTGGCTGCAGCGACAAGCTTCACCTTCACCTGCAATCTTCACGACATCGCCTGGTTCCTTCCTGGTTCCACGTGGTCACTGGCTAGTGACCTTGACTCTGTCCCTTCTGCTTGCAGGTTTCTTCTCTTCTTGATCCCAGCCTTGGGATCCACCGGACACTCTTCACTGACTGCCTGTCAGCATCTTTCTTCAGGCATCCATAGGAGTCGACGACGAAAACGACGCATCTTCACCCCTATGCACCCGCAGCCTGTGGGCTAGGTAACTTGGGTACTCCGGTGCTCATCAGGATAGTGACTATCCTAGTGTCTAGTTTTCAAGTCTCAACTTCCTAGCTACTCCGGAAGTGTCCTAAATCTACCGTTTTCTAAACTGTACTATTGCTATTGACTTTTACGCATTACGCGGGAGTGTTTCCACTCTGCACACGAATCCCGTGGGCCTCCCACTTCCTAACTAACGCTAGTGTAGTGTAGCCCCAGCGATTCCCTAGGCCTAGGCCTATTCTGTTTCCGTGACAGTGGTTCTTATACCACTTACTTAGTATATGGTTTGCGTGGCCCCTAGGGCCTAACTGTATTACTTACCTGTGTGACTTAATGTATGCTTAAATAAGACTGTGTTGTACTTACCTCTAATCTCATAAAGAGTGCTGAGGGTTTGACTAGAATAAATACACTTTATTTTATATATATATCTGTTGTGGTGTCCTTTCATTTGGTATTCAAGGGATTATATATGGTATCACAGCTGGCTTCACATGCCATTCAGAGTTTAGCCTAAGACTGCTCTTGTCCATGCTACCACTAGGATAGCTGGTCTATAAGGTTGACTTTACAACCAATCACCATAAGGGTATTTGGACTGATATAAGGTGTACACTAGAACTAGTGACATCATACATCAGGCCAACTTCTCACAATTGCCCACCTTCTTTCCGCCTCCCTCGAAAGAGGAAGAGAGGCTGCACCATCTGGACCCAAAACGAGCGCTGTCCTTCTATCTGGACCGCACGAAACAGCTCCGGGTGGACGACCCACTCTTTGTTGACCACGTGGGCGCTAAGAAGGGGCGGGCAGTGCACAAGCGAACCAACTCTCGGTGGGTCGTTTTGTGCATTAAGGCCTGTTATTCCTTGGCTAAGAAGGAACCTCCTGTGGGGCTGAGGGCCCATTCCACTCGGGCCACAGTGGCTACTACTGCTCTGGGATGGGGAGTTCCTCTGCAGTACATTTGTCACGCAGCTATGTGGGCCTCGCTGCACACGTTTGCTAAGCATTACTGCCTGGACAGCCAAGTCCGGAGAGACTGCTTCTTTGGCCGTTCCGTTCTCCAGGACTTCCTGGTTGGTGTGATCTTGGTTCGCAGACCCACCACCGGGGTTGGTATTGCTGGGGTGTCTATTCTAAGGTAAGGAATCTAACTAACGTGTTTCTTTCAGATGAACAAGTTACTTGCCTTCAGTAACGATATATCCGTAAGAAACATTAGTTAGTTAGAGTCCTAACCGCCCCACCCATCCTCCCCGTTTTGCGAACTGATATCTAGGGTTAAGGTCATCCCTTTCAGGGCCCTAGATTTATGGCACCAGTGTCGGTTTCTTGCATGGCTCTGCGTTCCTGGCACAGAAAGCTATGTACAAGAACTGACGTCAGCGCGTGAGGGTGGCGGCTAAGTACTCCAACAACGTCATCCCGGCGATCACGACGACGGACGCGGAGCTGCAGACGACGCCTAGCGATGCGCAAAGGTATTGCTGATGAAAATCTTTCCGGATCCAGCCTGACGCCTGGGGATCTTCTAAGGTAAGGAATCTAACTAACTAATGTTTCTTACAGATATATCGTTACCGAAGGTAAGTAACTTGTTCGTCAGTTCTTTCTTTTTTCGCGCCAGCCAGCGCAGATACGGAGAGAGCAGGACCTCGAGTCACTTTTTGACTGAACTTTTTTCGACTTCTTTTTTTGAGTCTACGACTCCTGGTGCACGTAGGGATGCCTAGCTTCAAGGCATGCGGTTCCTCTACCCGACTGATGTCGGTTACGTATCCGCACCGCGTGTGCCTCTTTTGCCTGGAGCGCGACCATGGCCCCAAGTGGTGCTCCAACTGTCGGTCCATGGCTCCGAAGGCTTTGCGGGAGCGGTCCTGTGAGAAGTTGGCCTGGTATATGCTGTCCACTAGTTATAGTAGGCACCTTGCACCAGTCCAAACGACCCTTATTTATGTTTAGGTTAAAGACAACCTTGATTGAAAGCTATCCTAGTGCTAGCTATGGAGAGCAGCCTTCAGGCTAAGTCTCGAAGGAATTTAAAGCAGCTTGGTTCACCATATTATAACCTTCTGAATGACCAAATGAAAGGAGAACCACACAAGGTAAATATAAAATATATTTATTTATTACTAAACACTCTCTACTAACCTCTTTATGAGATTAGAGAACAAGGTACACAATATTAAAGCAATAGAACGACAGTAAATAGCACAATACACAGTGGGCTCCAAGGGGAGACCAAACCATATATTAAGAAAGTGGTATAACAACCACGACTTGACTAGACACAGTGCCTAGAGCACGTAGAATCGCTGGGACCCCAAGGAACCACCCAAGGTAGTGATAGAGGAGACCCACGGAGGATGCGTGCAGTGTGAGAACACAGCCGCGAGCTCCGTACAATCCTATGGGAAAGTCCCAGTTGGAATTTTAAAGATTAAGGATACTTAGGAGAGGACTTTAAGCAAACCCTTTGGAACATAGAAGGTTCTAAGGCAAGCACCCTTGAGAGTACTGAGGTACCCGTGTTACCTATTCCAGGTGAGCCGGGTGCATACGGGTCAAGTGGTGTCGGAAACGCTCGTTGATTTCAATGGCGTGTTGCGAAGAAGTGCTGCTGCCAGGATGATGAGAAGTGTCCGATGTGATCCAAGCCTGGATCGGAGCTGAGAAGAGCCTGAAAGCCGAGGGGACAGAGTCTGGGTCACTTCACAGTGACCAGGGGCACAATAGACGAATGCACACCAATGTCGGGTGTTTCAGGTGAGATGAGGTGACGCTGGACTCTGCAGCCACGGGTTCCAGGAGACGTCGACGATGACCAAAGCCCGCAGGTGAGCTGTCCCACGAAGGATGTCGAGTGTTTGGGGGGGGTCAGTGTCCGGATTGGAGAGCAACAAGCCTTGGCAACTGCAACCCACGCGGTCAGAGAAAAGATGCTTCGGTGAGGACCAGCAAGTTCCTGGGAACTCCCCAAGCGATGGAGAGTCAGGGCGCCAGTGGGGCATTGGCCTACTCATCCTTTTGCTGAGCCTCAGTTAGGTGGCCGGATTAGCTTGCGTCCGTTACCTACTGATGACTTGCTGTCACCGCCTCGCGGGGCCACGGAGGCTAATGAGACATTTGTCAGGGCTATTTGCAGGGCTGCAGACATTTTGAGGATGGTGCCGTTCTCAGTCTCTAAACCTTCGGAGCCTTTGCTGGATCTTCTCCACCAGGGCGCAGGGGACATGGAGCCATTGTTGTCATTTGCGGAGTCATTATTTGACATCCTTCTCTGGATGTGGGCGAGGCCCTCTTCGGGGGACCCCGTGGATCGTGCTGTGGCACATCGCCATCGGCCGGCTCCCGATGACCCCGCCTGCTTGCCCCTCCATCCTGGGGTTGGAGGACTTGTGATTCAGGCAGCTCTCTCTACCACTCCTGTTCCGTTGCATCCTCGGTGGTTGGAGTCATGTGGCCGCGATATGTTTGCTTCCGCCAGCTCGGGACTCTGGTCCGTAAACACGGTGTGTGTGTTTGCTCGGGCTACATTTGCCGTTTGGGACTCTGTCGAGCAGCTCCTCCCCTCCTTGCCGGAGAGCTCTCGTGCCAATCTGGCCCGCCTGATCTGTGATGGCCATGAAATGGTCCAATTTTCGATTCGGTCTGCCATGGACACCACTGACTCCGCGGGTCGGGCTATGGCAAGGTCGGTTGTCATGCGCCGCCATGCGTGGTTGCGCGACTGCGTTTTCCCGTAGCATGTTCAGGTGTGGCTTAGAGTGACCCCATTTGATGGGGTCACTCTTTTTGACGGCAATGCTGATTTGGCGGTCAGGCGCCTCCTATCTATGTTTGATTGTCTTCCCAGGTTTTAATCCTCGTGGAGGAATTTTGGTTCCGTGACGGTGCCGTCACTTTCTTTTCTGTTACCCGTTACGGGTTACAGATGTTCTGGGTTGTGTGGCTGTTCAGCCGTGTTATTTCCTTATTCTGGTACAGCTGGTTAAGCTGTGTTTACCTTTCTTTTGTGCTTCTGCCTATGAGCTTATCTCAAGCGGGACCCTTCTTTTATAGGGTTGTGCCTTACCCTATGTGGGGTATTTGTTGGCTGTTATATTGCTACTCTTCCTTATCCAGGAAGATTTGCTGCACGTTAACTCTTCCTACCGTTGTAGGATGTCTCCTCTGGTGAGATCCATGGGGTTGGTTTCTATCCAAGGGTTACTGTAGGAGAGTAGGGTCTGGTTCGAGGCATGTGGGCTGCTGAATTCATATCTGTGCATAGATCGCCGCCTAGTGTTGGGTCCGGATGTTTGCACGTTGTTGTCCTGGAAGAGTCTTCGAAGTATCCTGAGATAGGTGACTCCTCCCCTGGACTACAGTGCGCATGGGCATCCTCTCCATCCTCAGATTGTTTTTTTCCGCCATTGGGTTCGGATGTGCTTATCTTGACTCAAGTTAGGAAAATCTAGTTTCAGGCCAAAAGGCCTTTAGTTTTCGACGGTACTGTTCCCGATCGGTATCGACAGTTTACAGGCTAGTTTAGCGATTTAAACAACTTTCCGGATCCATTAAATCCGACCATCGACCAAACTTCGACGATGGAATCGAGGACCCCATTCAAGCGGTGTCCTGTTTGCCACGCCAAATACCCCCATATCGACGTCCACCCGGTGTGTAACAAATGCCACTCACCGGATCATGACGAATCGAAATGCATGGCCTGTGCCCGATTCCGGTCCAAGAAGACTCTACGGAATCGACGAGCCGCGAGACTTGAAGCGCAGCAAGCGGCACCGGCCCCAACCAACATCTTCAGCACCGAGGACGAAGATGTCGAAAGCGTGGAAAATATACCCTCCAGCCCTACTTCCGAACACGGTTGCCGATCGGAAGATGTCGATGAAGAGCTTTTTCACAGGGAAGAAGCCGACGATGAGGTAGGGGACTACGACGAGGCCTTAGGGGCCGAAGAAGGTAGCTCCGGCGAGGAGCAAGGCCTACCCGTCCACATGGAGGATATCCCAGTGAGTCCGTCGACGGCTCCGGTCGAGGGATCGCCTTCGGGCCTTACCCAAGACCAATCCCGCAGTTCCTCGGCCCCGCCCTCTGGCCCGGCCACGGACGTTCAGCGAGAGCCATTGTTACCTAAAAAGACTGGTTTCCCTACCACGAAACCGAAACCAATCATCGCTCCGGTTCAACAGAAACCGAAAGTGAAACTGACACTGGTCGGCTCGAGGACCTCCACACCTTCGACGCCAGCCGAACCCGTCGGCTCCGACCGCACCAAAAGGGACTTCGGTGCCGCACTCGCTGCAGCAGATGTCGGCGCCGACCCGAAAAGAAAATCCATCGGTGCCGTCAAAGCGCCAAGGCCCCCGGCACCGAAGCAATCGGCACCTGCCATCAAGGTGAAAATGGCCACTGCATCGCTATCCACCTCGAAGGCACCTACTAAGGTACATTCATCGACGCCGTCGACGGCTACTACCCCTCCTCGGCTCGATGACCCGGTGACCTCGAAGAAGTCCACACCTGCCTCGACGGAACCTCTCGGCGCCAAAGAACCGTCGGCGTTCCAGGTGCAACAAGTGGCAGCATCCTTGCAACGCATCAGGGAAAAGGCAGCCCTCCAGACCTCGTCGGGCTCCGACCCGAAACGGGCACAGAAGGCACCATCGGCACCCGCCAACATCACCTTTGGCTTGCCGCCGCCCACGGCGCCAAAGATGTTCGAAATCAGAACCCGCGTTACCCAGACAAGGTCCCCATCTACCGAACACTCGACTACTGGGACATCGCCGCCCCACTTCATCGACGCCGACACCGGCAGGCTTCTGCTCCGAAAGCGAAAGATCACTTCGGGGCATGCTTTGGACTCTTATAGGATCCCACTAAAACAAAAAATGCAGGCGGAATCGGAACCAGTTCTTTATGAACGCATCCACACCTCTTACACAGATCCATCATTCTCTCCAACGCACTCCGATCCGGATGCGGTGGAGGACTACATGGGTGACGACACCACCTACCCCGAAGACATGGACCCTGAGGGCCAGCAAGACCCTGATCAGGTCTGGGATGACCCAGTAGAGCCAGGTGCCGCTCTGGATACACAGGACACACAACTTTATGGCGCAAAAACGTCCCCCACAGAGGACACTGCTGCATTCAATGCCCTCATCGAACGGGCCGCAGCCAATCATGGAGTGCAACTCCACTCAGACACTATCGAGGATGATTTCTTGGTGGACACCTTCGCATCCTCCGAGAGGACTGTAAAAACTCTTCCCATGTTGAAAGGTGTCCTCAAGCCAGCAAAGGACATTTTCAAAGAGACCACAAGGGCACGAGTAATAAACCCCAGGATCGAGAAAAAATAGAAACCCGCACCTGGGGACCCCACGTACATTAGGAGCCAATTGCCTCTGGACTCCATTGTGGATGCAAATGCTCGCAAACTAGCACACTCGCAGTCAACTGGTGATGCTCCTCCCCCGGACAAAGAGTCCAAGGTTCTAGAGACCTCCGGCAAACGGATTGCAGCCCAGGCAGCAAACATATGGCGCATCGCCAATACACAGGCCCTCCTAGCTCGCTACGACCGCTCACACTATGACACGTTAGAGACCCTACTCCAACACCTGCCAGACGAGTACAAAGAGGCAGCGGAGCTCCTCATCAGGGAGGGACAACTGCTCACAAACGCATCCATCAAGTGTGCACTAGATGCTGCAGACACTGCTGCACGGGCACTAAACACCAGCGTCATGCTACGACGACACGCCTGGTTACGAATCTCCGGATTCAAACCTGAGGTCCAAAATAACATCCTCAATCAACCGGTCAACCCCGACTACTTATTTGGACCGGAGGTTGACGCCACCTTAGAAAAGATAAAAAAAGACACGGACACTGCGAAGTCAATGGGGGCTCTGCAAACGCAGACATTTCATAGTGGCTCCTTTCGTCGCCCCGGAAACAGAGGTGCAGGTAGAGGACAGGGGGCACAGCAAACCTACAATAAAGGGGGCACACAGAGTTCCTACGATAAAAACACCCGAGGGGGATATCGTGGCTCCAGCACCAAGGGCAGAGGACGTGGTTACGGCAATACCAGGTCCTCCCCTAAGAACAAACAGTGACACCCTCTCCCTTCCCCCCGACCACATAACACCTGTCGGGGGGAGACTCCAGCGGTTCCTGTCCACGTGGAATTCCATCACCACAGACAGGTGGGTGAAAGATGTTATCCAACACGGTTACTGTCTCGAGCTAACCTCCACTCCACCCACCATACCGCCAAGGCACCGTCCTATGTCCTCAGAGCACTTAGCGTTATTACAGCAGGAAGCGCTAAGTATGCTGCAAAAAGGCGCAATAGAGGTCGTGCCCATACACCAGCAGGGAACAGGGGTGTACTCTCTGTACTTCTTAATACCAAAAAAGGACGGGTCACTCAGACCTATCCTAGACCTGAGACCCCTCAACCAATACATTATCTCAGAACATTTTCACATGCTCACCCTGCAGCAGGTTCTCCCGCTCCTCAGACAGGGAGATTTCCTAGCCACGCTAGACCTCAAAGATGCGTATTTCCACATACTCATACATCCATCACACAGAAAATATCTCCGGTTCACCATTCAGGGTCAGCACTATCAATTCAAAGTCCTCCCCTTCGGAGTGACAACAGCACCCAGAGTTTTCACAAAGTGCCTAGCTACCGTGGCTGCACATCTACGGAGGCAACACGTTCACGTCTACCCTTACCTGGACGACTGGCTTGTTCAGGCAAAGTCAGCCCAGCAATGTGCCAGCCACATGTCCCGCACCATTCAGCTTCTTCACAGTCTGGGATTCTCACTAAATTACCCAAAATCACATCTCCAACCCGCACACGTACAACAGTACCTAGGTGCGACCATAGACACTCTGGCAGCCACAGCTCAGCCAAATTTAGTGAGGATCAACAGCATGCAAATGCTAATTTCAAAGTTCAAACCCCAACACTCCCTTCCTGCGCGGGTGTTCATGCAGTTGATAGGCATGATGGCCTCCTGCATTTTCATAGTCCCACACGCGAGACTACATATGCGCCCGCTTCAGGAGTGCTTAGCACGTCAATGGAATCAGGCTCACGGGCAATTAAAAGACCTGGTGTTGGTGAGCGGTCGGGCATACAACTCTCTGCATTGGTGGAATCCACAAAACCTTTGCAAGGGCCGACCGTTCCACGAGCCTGTTCCACAAATAATACTGACAGCGGACGCCTCTCTCCAGGGATGGGGAGCTCATGTACTCCATTACACAGTGCAGGGACTATGGACGACACAACAAAAGAAGATGCACATCAACCTTCTGGAACTGATGGCAATCTTCCTAGCCATGAAGGCATTCAAAGTACACTTGTGCAACAAAGTCGTGTTGATCCGGACGGACAACATGACTGCCATGTACTACATACAGAAACAGGGAGGAACTCACTCTCCACAGTTGTCTCATCTGGCTCAGAGCATGTGGAAGTGGGCCATTCAGAGGAACATATTCCTCATGGCAGAACACCTCCCGGGCAAAGACAACCAGATGGCGGATCTGCTCAGCAGACACAGCCACCAGATGCACGAGTGGGAGTTACACCCATCAGTACTCCAACCATACTTCCAGCAGTGGGGTCATCCAGAGATAGACCTATTCGCGACAAGCGAAAACGCAAAATGCCAAAGCTTTGCCGCCAGGTTCCCACATCCACAGTCGCAGGGCAATGCGATATGGATGAACTGGTCCGGCAGATTTGCGTACGCTTTTCCCCCAGCGCCATTGATACCGCTGGTGGCACGCAAACTGCGACAGCACTCAATGACACTCATCCTGGTTGCTCCAACATGGGCACGCCAGCCATGGTACACAACCTTTCTGGAACTTTCCGTGGTGCCGCACCAAAGGCTGCGGATCAAACCCGCGCTTTTGACGCAGAACCATGGAGAAATTCAGCACCCAGATCCGCAACAGCTGAACCTGGCAATCTGGCTCCTGAAGTCCTAGAGTTTGGCTACCTAAACCTGCCACCTGACTGTATGGAGATCATTAAGGAGGCCAGGAGACCCACTACCAGAGCTTGCTATGCAGCTAAATGGAAGAGGTTTGTCATTTATTGCAATAACAATGACATTAACCCGCTAGACGCATCCATTCAAAATATAATCTGTTACCTCTTACACCTATACCGATGCAATCTAGCATACACCTCAATACGTATCCATTTGACCGCAATAGCAGCCTATCTCCAGAACAGGCAACACCTCTCTTTATTCAGAGTGCCTGCCATCAAAGCTTTCTTGGAGGGACTTAAACGAGTAATTCCCCCAAGACACCCACCAGCACCGGTGTGGAACCTCAACTTGGTCCTCACCCGACTGATGGGTCCACCCTTCGAACCTCTCCACTCATGTGAGATTCAATTCCTCACCTGGAAAGTAGCTTTCCTAGTGGCAATCACTTCGTTAAGAAGAGTTAGTGAACTCCAGGCACTAACCATTCAAGAGCCATTCATACAGGTTCTCGCAAACAGGGTCGTACTACGTACCAACCCCAAATTCATGCCTAAAGTAATATCGCAGTTCCACATGAATCAAACTATTGAACTGCCTGTCTTCTTTCAAAACCCACAGAATGTAGCAGAGAGAATGCTCCATACACTAGATGTAAAGAGAGCCCTCATGTACTATATAGACAGAACTAAGGTCTTCAGGAAGACAAAACAACTTTTCGTTGCCTTTTCGCCACAGCACAAGGGCAACGCCATTTCCAAAGCAGGTATAGCCAGATGGATCGTTAAATGTATTCAAATTTGCTATCAAAAGGCTAAACGCACATTAACGATTCCCCCACGAGCCCACTCAACACGTAAGTTAGGGGCGTCCATGGCTTTCCTGGGAAACATTCCTTTACAGGAAATATGTAGAGCAGCCACATGGTCCACTATACATACATTTACCAAACACTACTGTGTAGATGTACACTCAAAACAGCAGGCAGCTGTAGGACAGGCTGTTCTCAAAACTCTTTTTCAGACCGCTGCAGCTGGCACTGGTATCCGCCGCTAATAGGAGGTACTGCTATGTATTCTATGCACAGATATGAATTCAGCAGCCCACATGCCTCGAACTGAATATGCTACTTACCAGTATGCATCTGTTCTTGGCATGTAGGGCTGCTGACATTCATATCGCCCACCCTCCTCCCCGGCGCCTGTAGCAGCTGCAGCTCTCAGAATTACTGTATAGCATGGTCATCACTTTCTGTATCTACTCCATCACTGCCACAATGGCGAAAAACAATCTGAGGATGGAGAGGATGCTCATGCGCACTGTAGTCCAGGGGAGGAGTCACCTATCTCAGGATGCTTCGAAGACTCTTCCAGGACAACAACGTGCAAACATCCGGACCCAACACTAGGCGGCGATCTATGCACAGATATGAATGTCAGCAGCCCTACATGCCAAGAACAGATGCATACTGGTAAGTAGCATATTCACTTTCTATGTTCACCCCACTTTTTGCTTTTGCTTTACTGGTTTTCGACTTAGATGTGGCTGTGGGCCTGCTAATCAGACCCACAGCCCTGCTGTTCTCTCTCTAAATTAATACTATGTACTTTAGGTGCATAACCCAATTGGATAGGATCACCTTATTGGCCCCTGTACAGTGTACCTTAGGTACCCAGGGCATAGGTGTACCCTAGGCCTACCAGGGGCTGCAGCATGTATTATGCCACCCCTGGCCTGGCCTTCCATTATGACACAACTGGCTGATCACTCAGCTGGGGCAAGGTCGTGTAATCACCCCTTGCTTAGGTGTAGTATTCCTATACCTACCTTATATATAGACACATGTGTACCTATCAGCCACTCCTATAGCAGGCCTTAACAATCCTGGAGGCAGAGTGCTTTGTAACATGTGAGATGGTGCTCTAGCATGAGCTGAGCCTGTCTGCAGCTTTCGGAACCATGTCCTTATAGCTGTTCTATGATATAGCCTACCATATACTCTTAAAGTGCCTTATAATCTTAAACGGTTATGGTAACTATGGTTTGGCTTTATCAAACCATGTCGTGTAAGGTGTCTAACACTTTGGAATAATACCCCCATCCCATTTCTGGGGATGAGGATATTATCCCTCCCTTCTAGAGGGAGAAGACATGTTGAAACCTACTTACCCGGTTAAAGTTAACCAGAACCCCAGCATCACAAAATGGATGCTGCTGCCACGACACAAGTCTGACCTCCTGCTGCTGGGAGTGATCCCGGCACGGGAGGCTTGGACAATAGGTTTCCTGCCTTGGGAGGTGCGAGCACCACCCCAGACAGGCCTTAGTGTATTGGGGCAGGGAGGGATGAAAGAAACGAGACACTGCCTGTGGCACACAAGGTGTCCCATGCATAGTCCAGTTCAAACCGGTGCTGGGGCACTCCAGCCCCAGTCCTGGCGCGAAACTGGACAAAGGGAAGGGGGTGTAACCACCCCCCACAGCAGGCTGCTGCTGAGGCTGCAGGGAATGCTCAAGGTACCCATAGAGTGTATTGGGATGAAGGGCTGTTGTATTCAGAGGCTAGAGACCCCAAGCCTGGTGCATCCAGGAGGTTGGTCATACCACTGAAGTTCAGAGGCTTCCTTCTTACCTTGGCCCATGATATTCCCCTTGCAGGACACTTAGGCCAGAACAAGACTTGGGACAGGCTTGTCCCTCACTTTCACTGGCCCCATATGTCAGAAGATACCAAGGAGTTTTGTCGCTCCTGTGTCACCTGCCAAGCCAGTGGCAAATCAGGTGGCACCACAAAGGCCCCCCCTCATACCACTACCTGTGGTGGGGGTTCCCTTTGAAAGAGTGGGCATAGATATTGTAGGACCAATGGACCCACAAACAGCATCTGGGCACAGATTCATACTGGTGATAGTGGACCATGCCACCAGGTATCCAGAAGCTATTCCCCTGAGGAGCACAACAGTGACAAGGGCCCTACTTGGAGTATTCTCCAGAGTGGGCTTTCCAAAGGAGGTCATTTCTGACAGAGGTGCCAACTTCATGTCATGTCAGGATATTTGACTGCAATGTGGAAGGAGTGTGGTGTGAACTACAAGTTCACCACACCCTATCACCCACAGTGCAATGGGCTTGTGGAGAGATTCAACAAGACCCTAAAGGGAATGATAAAAGGTTTACCAGACAAGCTTAGGCGAAGATGGGACATCCTTTTACCCTGCCTTCTGTTTGCTTACAGAGAGGTCCCACAAAAGGGGGTTGGCTACAGTCCTTTTGAGCTTTTGTTTGGGCATCCTGTAAAAGGACTGTGAGAAGTTGGCCTGATGTATGATGTCACTAGTTCTAGTGTACACCTTATATCAGTCCAAATACCCTTATGGTGATTGGTTGTAAAGTCAACCTTATAGACCAGCTATCCTAGTGGTAGCATGGACAAGAGCAGTCTTAGGCTAAACTCTGAATGGCATGTGAAGCCAGCTGTGATACCATATATAATCCCTTGAATACCAAATGAAAGGACACCACAACAGATATATATATAAAATAAAGTGTATTTATTCTAGTCAAACCCTCAGCACTCTTTATGAGATTAGAGGTAAGTACAACACAGTCTTATTTAAGCATACATTAAGTCACACAGGTAAGTAATACAGTTAGGCCCTAGGGGCCACGCAAACCATATACTAAGTAAGTGGTATAAGAACCACTGTCACGGAAATAGAATAGGCCTAGGCCTAGGGAATCGCTGGGGCTACACTACACTAGCGTTAGTTAGGAAGTGGGAGGCCCACGGGATTCGTGTGCAGAGTGGAAACACGCGTAATGCGTAAAAGTCAATAGCAATAGTACAGTTTAGAAAACGGTAGATTTAGGACACTTCCGGAGTAGCTAGGAAGTTGAGACTTGAAAACTAGACACTAGGATAGTCACTATCCTGATGAGCACCGGAGTACCCAAGTTACCTAGCCCACAGGCTGCGGGTGCATAGGGGTGAAGATGCGTCGTTTTCGTCGTCGACTCCTATGGATGCCTGAAGAAAGATGCTGACAGGCAGTCAGTGGAGAGTGTCCGGTGGATCCCAAGGCTGGGATCAAGAAGAGAAGAAACCTGCAAGCAGAAGGGACAGAGTCAAGGTCACTAGCCAGTGACCACGTGGAACCAGGAAGGAACCAGGCGATGTCGTGAAGATTGCAGGTGAAGGTGAAGCTTGTCGCTGCAGCCAGGAGGACCAGGAAGCGTCGAGGACGACCAGGACCAGGAGGCGAGCTGTCCCACGAAGGCTCTTGCTGTCGGCGGCGTCGAAGTTGGACTAGGACTCACCAAGCCTTGGCAAGCTGAACCCACGAAGAACGGAGGACTTGCTTCTTGTGCAGACCAGGAAGGTCTGGGGTGCTTCTTCTTTGCAGAGAAGCGGGAGCCAGTCTGGAGGAGCCAAACCAGCGCAGAAGATTTCAGGGTGCGTCGTCACAAAGGCCACTAGCCAGCGGGCAAGCAACCGGACAGACGCGGCAAGCAGGAAAATGCAGAAGGGCCCCACGCAGGACTCGTGGAGTGTGGGGGGCTGATCTTCGGTGCAGATGGTGCTTGGGGTTGGGGCTTCTCAATCCCCGGTGCACAACTTCGAGGGTACCTCAGAAGCTGCGCTTTAAGTTACTAGCCACTTTTTCCAGGTAGCCGGTCCCACGTCGCTCGTCGCCTCCACGGATCTCAGCTTTGCTGTCGATGTGGATCAGGGTCGGAGAAGTCTGGAAGTCAAGGCTCTGGTCGGGCTCTGCAGTCGGTTCCTCGTAGAACGTGGGCAAAGCAAAGGGTAGTCTCTTGATGGTGCCTGTTTGCACAGGGTAGCCACTCCTTGGCTACAAGGGAGATTCTTCAGTCTTCTTCTTTCGTCGAATGTCGAACGTCCAGAGTTTCTGTTCAGTTTTGCAGGTTCAGGATAATCTAAAGTCTTGAGGCCCAACTCCCACTCTTATACTAATCTGGGGGGCTGGGATACCTGCTAGGTCACGCCTTATGGGTGGGACCTGGGAGGGGGTGGTTACACCCACTTCCCTTTGTCCAGTTTCGCGCCAGAGCTGGGGCTGGAGTGCCCCAGCGCCGGTTTGAACTGGACTATGCAAGGAACACCTTGTGTGCCCCAGGCATGTCTCATTCCTTTCAGCCCACCCTGCCCCAATACACTAAGGGCTGTCTGGGGAGGTGCTAGCACCTCCCCAAGCAGGAAACCTATTGTCCAGGCCTCCCTGGCTGGGATCACTCCCAGCTGCAGGAGGTCAGACTTGTGTCGTGGCAGCAGCATCCATTTTGTGATGCTGAGGCTTTGGTCAGAGGCTAACAGTTGAAGTATGATTTTAACATGTCTTTCCCTCTAGAAGGGGGGAATAATATTCTCATGTCCAGAAATGGCATGGGGGTATTATTCCACAGTGTTAGACACCTTACACGACATGTTTCGATAAAGCCAAACCATAGTTACCATAACCGTCTAAGATTATAAGGCACTTTAAGAGTATATGGTAGGCTATATCATAGAACAGCTATAAGGACAAGGTTCCGAAAGCTGCAGACAGGCTCAGCTCATGCTAGAGCACCATCTCACATGTTACCAAGCACTCTGCCTCCAGGATTGTTAAGGCCTGCCATAGGAGTGACTGATAGGTACACATGTGTCTATATGTAAGTTAGGTATAGGAATACTACACCTAAGCAAGGGGTGATTACACGACCTTGCCCCAGCTGAGTGATCAGCCAGTTGTGTCAAAATGGAAGGCCAGGCCAGGGGTGGCATAATACATGCTGCAGCCCCTGGTAGGCCTAGGGTACACCTATGCCCTGGGTACCTAGGGTACACTGTACAGGGGCCAATAAGGTGATCCTATCCAAATGGGTTATGCACCTAAAGTACATAGTATTAATTTAGAGAGAGAACAGCAGGGCTGTGGGTCTGATTAGCAGGCCCACAGCCACATCTAAGTCGAAAACCAGTAAAGCAAAAGCAAAAAGTGGGGGTGAACATAGAAAGCAGACCCTACTCTCCTACAAGGACCCCTATGTTTAGTAAGGGAAGGATGGGAGAGACCTCTCAGACAACCCAAACTTGATATAGTGGATTATGTACTTGGTCTCCGCTCCAGGATGGCAGATTATATGAAGAAGGCTTCTAAAAACCTTGAGGCAAGCCAAGAACTCCAAAAAGCTTGGCATGACCAAAAGGCTGTGCTGACTGTGTACCAGCCAGGGCAGAAAGTGTGGGTGTTGGAGCCAGTGGCACCAGCAGCACTCCAAGACAAATGGTCTGGACCCCACACTATTGTTGAGAAAAAGGGAGAAGTCACCTACTTGTTGGACCTTGGGACTCCCAGAAGCCACTACAGGGTGCTTCATGTCAACAGATTGAAGGCATATGTTGACAGGGCAGACATGGGCTTACTCATGGCTACAGATGAGGGGCAGGAGGAAGAGAGTGACCCTCTCCCAGACCTGTTGACTCAGAACCCTGATGATGGCTCAGTTGATGGTGTGGTCTTTTCTGACAGCCTCACTGTCCATCAGCAACAGGACTGCAGACAAGTTCTGCAATCCTACAGACATATGTTCTCTCTGACCCCAAGTCAGACAAACTGGTGCACCCACGAGGTGGACACTGGTGACATTCTGCCTGTGAAGAGTAAAATCTACAGGCAACCTGACCATGTCAGGGACTGCATAAAAGTTGAGGTACAAAAGATGTTGGAGCTGGGAGTCATTGAACCTTCAGAGAGCCCTTGGGCTAGTCCTGTAGTTCTTGTGCCAAAACCTCACACCCAAGATGGTAAGAGAGAGATGAGTTTTGCGTGGACTACAGAGGTCTCAATGCTGTCACTAGGACAGATGCCCACCCAATACCTAGGGCAGATGAGCTCATTGACAGACTGGCAGCTGCTAAGTTTTTGAGCACATTTGACCTGACAGCAGGCTACTGGCAAATCAGACTAGCTGAGAATGCAAAGGCCAAAACTGCTTTCTCGACCCCAGGAGGACATTATCAATTTGTGGTAATGCCCTTTGGTTTGAAGAATGCACCTGCCACTTTCCAAAGGTTGGTGAATGAAGTCCTTACTGGGTTGGATGACTACTGTGCAGCTTATCTTGATGATATTGCTGTCTTTAGCTCCACCTGGGAGGATCACCTGGTCCACCTGAGGAATGTTTTAGAGGCCCTGCTAAAGGCAGGCCTCACTATCAAGGCCACTAAGTGCCAGATAGGGCAGAGCAAGGTTGTATACCTGGGACACCTAGTCGGTGGGGGTCAGGTTCAACCACTGGAGAGCAAGATCCAGACCATAAAGGACTGGACTCCTCCAACTACCCAGACTCAGGTCAGAGCTTTCTTGGGCCTGACTGGGTACTACAGAAAGTTTGTTAAGAACTATGGGTCCATTGTGACACCACTTAATGACTTGACCTCTAAGAAGATGCCAAAGAAAGTTCAGTGGACAGTGAGCTGTCAAAAAGCATTTGATGACCTGAAGCAGGCCATGTGCAGTGCACCTATTCTGAAAAGTCTAGACTACTCCAAAGAGTTTATTGATCAGACAGATGCTTCTGAGTTGGGTGTGGGAGCTGTTCTTTCACAACTTATTATAGATGGTCAAGACCAGCCCATTGCTTTTATAAGTAGAAGGCTGACCCCTAGAGAGAAACGTAGATCAGCTATTGAGAGAGAGGCCTTTGCTGTGGTTTGGGCCCTGAAGAAGCTGAGGCCATACTTGTTTGGCACTCACTTCAAGATTCAGACAGACCATAAGCCCCTCTTGTGGCTAAATCAGATGAAGGGTGAAAATCCCAAACTTCTTAGGTGGTCCATTTCCCTACAGGGGATGGACTTCACAGTGGAACATAGATCTGGGACTGACAATGCCAATGCAGATGGACTCTCCAGATATTTCACTTAGAACATGAAGACTCAACTGGTCAAGGTTAGTTTAATGTCCCTAAGTTTGGGGGGGGGGGGGGGGGGGGGTTGTGTAGGAGAGTAGGGTCAGCTTTCTATGTTCACCCCACTTTTTGCTTTTGCTTTACTGGTTTTCGTCTTAGATGTGGCTGTGGGCCTGCTAATCAGACCCACAGCCCTGCTGTTCTCTCTCTAAAATAATACTATGTACTTTAGGTGCATAACCCAATTGGATAGGATCACCTTATTGGCCCCTGTACAGTGTACCTTAGGTACCCAGGGCATAGGTGTACCCTAGGCCTACCAGGGGCTGCAGAATGTATTATGCCACCCCTGGCCTGGCCTTCCATTATGACACAACTGGCTGATCACTCAGCTGGGGCAAGGTCGTGTAATCACCCCTTGCTTAGGTGTAGTATTCCTATACCTACCTTATATATAGACACATGTGTACCTATCAGCCACTCCTATAGCAGGCCTTAACAATCCTGGAGGCAGAGTGCTTGGTAACATGTGAGATGGTGCTCTAGCATGAGCTGAGCCTGTCTGCAGCTTTCGGAACCATGTCCTTATAGCTGTTCTATGATATAGCCTACCATATACTCTTAAAGTGCCTTATTATCTTAAACGGTTATGGTAACTATGGTTTGGCTTTATCAAAACATGTCGTGTAAGGTGGCTAACACTTTGGAATAATACCCCCATCCTATTTCTGGGGATGAGGATATTATCCCTCCCTTCTAGAGGGAGAAGACATGTTGAAACCTACTTACCCGGTTAAAGTTAACCAGAAGCCCAGCATCACAAAATGGATGCTGCTGCCACGACACAAGTCTGACCTCCTGCTGCTGGGAGTGATCCCGGCACGGGAGGCTTGGACAATAAGTTTCCTGCCTTGAGAGGTGCGAGCACCACCCCAGACAGGCCTTAGTGTATTGGGGCAGGGAGGGATGAAAGAAACGAGACACTGTCTGGGGCACACAAGGTGTCCCATGCATAGTCCAGTTCAAACCGGTGCTGGGGCACTCCAGCCCCAGTCCTGGTGCGAAACTGGACAAAGGGAAGGGGGTGTAACCACCCCCCTCCCAGGTCCCACCCATAAGGCGTGACCTAGCAGGCAACCTAGCCCCCCAGATTAGTATAAGTGTGGTAGCTGGGCCCCAGGAGATTAGATTATCCTGAACCTGCAACTTGAACAGAAGCTCTGGACCTTCGACGAAAGAAGAAGACTGAAGAATCTCCCTTGTGGCCAAGGAGTGGTTACCCTGTGCAAACAGGTGTGGAAATATGGATTTTTCTGGTCAGTTATGTCCCCTATCTTGGACCCCAACAGTTCTATGTGCATGTCACAAGTACCTGTGTGTTCCCTCCAGTTCCAGTTATAAAGACGCAAACACATGTGCGTCCACCGTCAACATGTCCTCTGTCAGATCCGCCATGAATAGGCCGGATATTCCATTCCTAAGTATGAAAGGCCACCGGCTTTATATGGTTCACTTATGCCACTTTACAGTCCAGGCAAGTAGGCCCTGATTTTGTCATCAAAACTCCTCTTGCCTTCTGCCTCTGAAAGCTCCAGTCCGAGCCTGCATCTGTGACCATGAACTTTGTCTCATTCTCTGCGCAGCTCACGAAGCCTGACATCAGCCCATTCTCTGCCAAGAACTGTATTTCACCTTCGAATTATCTGCCTCCCCCTCAGCCGATGCATTCCTGCCTAGTAGCCTAAGTAAACATTCTTCCAGTTACCGAGCAAAAGGCCGGCTTCTCTGTCCTCATGCAAGTAATTCATAGCCTTGTTACCATGGAATATTCCTACCCCCTCGCATTTAGTGTAGACACTTAGACGCTTGTACATGCACGCACAGTCAGTATAGAATAGATTCTGTCCGAGAGTCCTTCTTTTATGGATAACATAGTTCTTTAAACATAGGATGTTAGATATGATTTGGGATTAGGTTGACTTGACCCCCCAGACTTCTTGTCTCCACATGTAGAGCTAAATGTCAAGTCCCCTTCACCCCCTAGTTACACGTCAATTACACGTCATACTGCTGCGCGCGCATTTAGGCCAAGTATTATCTTATAGATTCACCTATGTATGACATCATAACCAATCATGTTCCTTTTTACTCATTATTACACCCATTTTCGGTTACACAGACCAAACGTCAATTTCCTTATCAATTGTTACGCCTACTGTATTCACTTCATTATAATGTATGTACTATAAAAGTTACTTCTTGTCAATAAAGTGTGTGCTTCACTTCCTGAACCTTCGTGGTGACGGAACATTGGGAGCAACCGATTATAATCGAATTAATGGAATAAAGCCCATTCCGAACCTCTAATACCACGGATTCTGCCTCTCATTTTATTGAGCTATTTTACTATGTTCCTGTATCAAATTCAGTCCCGGTAAAGGAGAAATATTTACCACATGATGGCGCCCGAACAGGGACACTTTCTCATCTCACGCGCCGGCGGTGCGTTGCAGGCCCGGTCTCCTGCCACAGCTGGACGGACAATAACGCGTACCAGCAGGATTTCCTGTATCTCCCTCCGGTCAAGCGGGGGCGACTGAGACTGCGATCAACACCCAGACGAGGCGGTGAGAAGTGCGAAGTATCCCGACCAGAGCCTAGCTGAGAGAGCAAGATCCGAGGTATACAGAGACCCACCAGTCCGAAGTCAAGCCCAGTGTCCGACGAGTCGAGTCGAGTCCAGTCCAGTCCGGTTCAAGTTCAAGTTACTGAGGCCTTCCGTTTCCGAAGCTACCCGGTGAGTAC
This sequence comes from Triturus cristatus, assembly GCF_964204655.1. Taxonomy (NCBI): domain Eukaryota; kingdom Metazoa; phylum Chordata; class Amphibia; order Caudata; family Salamandridae; genus Triturus; species Triturus cristatus. The sequence continues at coordinate 731,203,321 of NC_140580.1, forward strand.
CATTGCTGGGGAGGCATTTCTGACGTGCACATAGGTTGTGCCGGTCAAGACGGGTTTGGGTACACAAATCCGGTCTGCACTGTTTTAGCAGTGTATCTGTACTGTTTAGCAGTATATCAAGTATTCCGAAGTATTCCGAAGTGTCTAGTTATTGTCTAGTTATTGTCGAGAATTAAGCTTGGTGATTAGTTATGCAGACGATCATCATTGTTGTTTCAGTTAAAGGTTTAATGTTTAATGTTTAAAGTGTTTAAGTATGTTCTGTATATCGTGGTATGAATGACTGTTCATTATCGTGTTTATTGTATTAAGTCTGTTCAAATTCAAGTATCAGGTCAAAATCAAGTATAAGGTCAGTTCTCAATATGCCGCTCTTTTCGAAATTAAGACAGATCACTACCAGAAAAGGGGTTCTCGAAGAAGCCGTCCCTATTCCTCCTAGGGACACTCCAGGGCACTTTATGTATCACAAACATGGCTTAGACGCTATATTATTTCTTGATTTATGGGTAGACTATACCAAGGGATTACCAGAAAGTCAGAGGTGGCCCACAGCGGGGACCTGGGATGCAGAGTGCATCATGAAAGTCGAGGAAGAGTTATGGAAAAGGAAAGTCAGACAGTCACAGAAAGACGCCGTTGAATTATGGCGTAAAGAATCACATAGACGAACAGAAAAAGCACGTAGACAGGAAGAGAAGAGTAAAGAGAATTCCAATAAAGTTCGAGAGAATCTATTAATTGAGGAAGGTATCCGAGTGAAATCAGAACAAGTAGACAGACAAAGAAATGCCCTTATGAATGGTATGTATCCCCTTCTGGCCGAAGGATTACCTAAGGCTACTCCAGAAACACCAAAAGACTTGCCAACCCCATTGTTCCCAATAAAGGTACATCCTAAGGGGCATCCTAGAACCGCAGAAGATGTTTTTCTTTCCTCATATTTAGATGACGCAGCTCCCGAGTATGCTAATTCCGCCCCACATAGACCGCATACCAGGGAGGTTCAACGCCAAGATCCAGTGCCCGTATCCCTACAGCAACAAATCGAGTCACAAGTTCCGGCAAACACATCTGTTTCTGTATCCGCTCCTACAGCTACTTCTATGGCTGTGTCCACACCTGTAGTTGCTGTGTCACGTTCGACGAATCCTTTTACACCCGACGCCCCAGATGGGGCCGCGGGAGGAGCTACCAATATCTTTTCTACGCCACCCAGAATAAATAAACTTACTTTTCAAGAGTCAGCGCATTCACGTACACCCAAACTCCTTAGTGCCCGTGCGCTTAAGGAACTTCTTATAGATTGTAGATATGACCCGGTGCCTGGAAAGGAGGACGAAATGACCCTAGCATCATTGCGTATCAGACGAGCCGCAGTGTATTTAGCGAAGTTACCAGGAATGACTGCGCATCTAGATAATATATATCATTTTGTCCAAACAGGGCGAGATCCAGAATGTATTTACAGAGCTATGGAATACCAGAAAGTAGAGATACAGGGGGAACTGTTACGTTTCCTCATAAACTGTGTGATCAGAAATCAAGACCGACCGGGGGTAGACCCGGAAGCAATGAAAATTCTTACAAGATGGAGCCAGAATATATCAGAAGGGAGACATGATAAACAAAATTGTATAATAGCCATGTGCCGAAAGATCCGTAAAGAAATAGAACGCCTACACGAAGAGCGATTAGAGGTAGACGAGTTCGAACAAAACGAGGAAGAAGGGTCAGGACTGCCCACAGGACAGTCGGACACCATAGCCTATGTAGGTAGAGGAAGATCTTGTAATAGGAATCAGACTAGATATCATACTGACTCAATACATCCGATATGTCCAGATAATAACAGGAATTTTCAAATACCTATAATTAATATAAGGTCTAACGAGCATTCGTTCCAAACCGCCGACAAACTACTCCGAGAACGAAGGGGTTATCATTTCCTCGATTCTATGGATGAACAAGATTTAGCCAGGGCAGCTGTCCATTGGGTGGACAGTCCCGGAAAATATAGTGATGATACAGTAGTACGCACATTTTTGAATCTTACCCCAGATGAACAAAGGTTAGCTGGGATTTATATGATTCAACAACTCATTATACTATATCGGAGTCAGCATTCGGACCCTGGTCCCTTGCCTGACATACTGACTGAATTACTTATGAATAAATGGAGAGGTCCAGGTACTGAATTAATTAAAGAAATTCTAGAATCAAGAAAGCAGTATATTCTTTTTGTATGTTCAGAACATGTTCCATTGTCCGTCAAGGAAAGAACTACGTATCACATAGATAGACAGAATCCCTTACGAGAAGTGCACCCAATAAAGGGTGAGGACAATGAGTTTAAACGCGTATTTGTATATACGCCCATATCGAAAATAGAATTGTTACAAATGAAGAAAGTGGTACCCAGTAATGACAAAGACCCAGCGGGTTTTCACCGAGAAATTAAAGACATGTTACTCATGGGAGAGTATACCTACCCCGACATTATGACAATATTAAAGGTATTGATGCCTGCTGGCATTTATGAAAAACTCAAGGAAAAAGAGTGGGAGGTAGGAGACCAAAAGATAGAATGGTCATTGTTAGAAGCTGAAGAAAAGGCCCGAACTGCAGGAGCAGGGCTTGGGGACAAAACTAAGGCATTACCAGGATTACTAGTACAGGTACTGCCGCGTTTATTAACTACGAAAAAGGAAGATTGGGGTACAATTTCAGCCTGTAAACAGAAGCAAGATGAAGACACTAGTGATTACTATGCCCGATTTGAAAAATGTTTTGGTATAAATAGTGGCATAAAAGCAAGTAGCGAATCATACCCACATCTGTTTGTAACAAAATTAGTAGAAAATGCTCTGCCCCCAGTAAAGAATAGAGTATTAAAATTCGAGAGTACCTGGCAAGGTAACACTCCATCACAAATGTTACAAATGTTACAGTACCATCACAATAGAATTAGAGAGGAACAAGAACATGAACACAGACGCATGAAAGACACGAAAATGAAAATGTTAGTTTCCCAGACAGTTCCAGCTGAAGGGCATAAAAGGGGTATGACACATTCCGATTCAGCAGGACCTGTAAAAGGGACATGCAATTATTGTAAAAAGCCAGGCCATTACGTACACGATTGTCCAGTTTTAAAACATAATATCGCCATAGGTAAAACACAAGAAAGATCACGGCCACTCAGACAAGATCAGAATGAACAAGGAGCTATGCAGCATGCCCAGGCCATGCCAGCCGCACAACAGCCAATACAGTTTGTGCCAGCTGCACCCCCATTGCCTGTTGCTGCCACACAAACAACAACACGACAAATGTATCAGACCGCACAGTATGAATATCCCGAGTATCAGCGTTACGCATGAACAAGCCTAGAGAGGGAAGTTGACTTACCCCTTATTGAAATCCCAGTAGACCAAGAAGGACCTTATGTACATAGTGAATTATTAGGCCAAGATAGAAAATTTCTACTCGATACAGGGGCAAGTCGAACGACCATAAAACGTAGTGAAGTTCCAGGGGCACCCCTCTCAGGCTCACAGAATATTTCCCTTGGTTTTTCAGGAAAACCTATTGTTAATGAAGTGTCACAACCTCTGCCACTTACGATAGGACCTTTGACCCGAACTACAGATTTATTGCTTACTAAATCATGTCCAGAAAATCTATTAGGAATAAAAACGTTAAAAGCTCTAGGAGCTATAATATGTTGTTCTCCGGAAGGAGTAAGATTGTTTTTACGTGATTTTAAAGGTCACTATGTGTCTAGAGACATGGATCCCCGATTACAGATTTTACCTACACGTCTATGGGCACAAGGCCCTACTGATGTTGGATGCATGAATATTACACCATATCGAGTCACATTAAAGGCAGGAGTGGTGCTACCACGAATGCGACAATACAAGTTACCACCAGATGCTGTAGTGGCTTTACTACAAATCATTGACGAGCTCATTGCCCAAGGAGTAGTTGTGGAAACAGACTCCAATATATGTAATTCACCGATAATACCGATTCTTAAACGAACAGATCCGAAGGCCCCGCCAGTATATCGATTGGTTATTGATCTGCGCGAGTTAAACAAATGCATTGTGCCACAATTCCCTGTGGTCCCAGATATCTCGTCATTACTGACAGCTATTGATTCCGAAGCGACATTCTTTACTGTAATCGATCTCAAGAATGCCTTTTTCAGCGTCCCAATAGATCCGGAAAGCCAATATTTGTTCGGATTTAGTTTAAATGGACGTAGCTTTAAATTCTCACGCGCACCTCAAGGATTTACAGAAAGCCCCAGCATCTATAGCCAAGCACTGAAACGAGAACTTGACAGTATCCACATGCCAGTTAACACTGCTCTGCTTCAATACGTCGATGATCTGCTGATCACCGCCCGAAGCGAACCTGAATGTGAAAAAGCATCACTGACAGTTTTACAATTTCTAGCCGAAAAAGGGCACAAGGTGTCCCCTTCTAAGCTGCAATTCTGTGTCCAGCGAGTTATTTATCTTGGACACTCGCTGTCCAAGGAGGGAAGGCAGCTTACACCAGACCGCATTCAGTTAATAGCTAACATGCCAATACCCAAGACACAAAAGGAGGTGCGGGCTTTCATAGGCCTCACTTCATACTGTAGACAGTGGATCCCGCAATATGCATTTCTAGCAAAACCACTCATTCAGTTGACAACCCAGGAGGCAGCCACATCGACTGTTCTCCCTTGGACTCAAGAACATACACAAGCTTTTGAAAGCCTAAAGAAAACTTTATGTCAAGCACCTGTTTTAGCAACACCATGTTACAGAAAACAGTTTACACTCTTTGTTACAGAACGCGAAGGTACTGCTTTGTCAGTACTCACACAGGATCAAGCAGGAGCACACAAACCATGTGCTTATTTTTCTAGTACATTAGATCCCGTAGCTCAGGCTTTGCCTGCATGTCTGAAATCAGTGGCAGCGACAGCTTTAGCAATCAGACAAAGCGATGCCATAGTGTTAGGACATCCATTGACAGTTCAAGTACCACACGCAGTAGAGGTTCTTGTAAATAGAACACAAACACAACACTTGACCATAGCACGACTTACAGGGTATGAACTTACATTGTTTCAGCCACATATAGAAATCAGACGCTGTAACACATTGAATCCTGCCACACTTTTACCAGTAGTCGGAACAGACCCACTAGCCCATGACTGTATTGAAGTTATTACAATAACAACAAAACCCAGACAAGACTTAACCGATGTCCCATTGCCAGATCCAGACCTGACCTTGTATGTAGATGGTTCATGCATGAGAACAAGTACAGGAGAGTTAGTAGCCGCCTACGCAGTCACAACAGATACTGAAGTCATTGAAACTAATCGTATAAATACTTTGTCAGCTCAAGCCGCAGAACTTATCGCTCTGACACAAGCCTGTATTCAAGCCATGAATAAAAAAGTCAACATATACACTGACTCGCGTTATGCATTCGGAGTTGTACATGACTTCGGCGTGCTGTGGCGAGAGAGAGGTTATTTAACTTCCCACGGTGCCCACATTCAGCACGGACCCCTCATTCATGCATTATTAGATGCAATACATCTACCTACTGAAATATCAATTATGAAATGTAAGGCCCATACGAAGGTTACTGATATCATTTCCCAAGGCAACGATCTAGCCGACAGAACAGCTAAACTGACTGCTCAAACTCAAACCCCCGACATGACAAAGACAATAGTCCCGACACCGACACATTGTATGACAGTTAAAGATCCTACTCTTGACGTAATTGACATACAGACACATGCTACACCAGACGAAATAAAGAAATGGACTGAATTAGGAGGGATCCAAACGGACCAAGGATGGATGATGAAGGAAAAGTCTGTGTGGTTCCTTCCTGATTCAATGGTCCAAGTTATAATTAACACTATACATAGTCCAGCACATCTAGGAGAAAAAGCTATGCTAGACAGCATTCAACACATTTGGTTCAATAAACATTTACGAGCAGCAGCAAAACAAAAGGTCCGTACCTGTATGATCTGTTGTCAGTTCAACCCAGGAAAAAGCGTTCCCGTAGAACAGGGTGGATTTCATACTCCTAATCATCCTTTTGAAGTCCTCCAGATGGATTATATCCAGATGGAACGATGTCGAGGATTCAAATATGTTCTCGTAGTTGTTTGCGCTCTGTCCCGTTGGACGGAGGCATACCCGGTTTCAGATTACACTGCCCCGACTACTGCCAAACAGTTGGTTCGAGAATTCTTCCCACGATACGGTTTACCACGTGCTGTTTACTCAGATAACGGCCAGCCGTTCTCATCCGAATTAATGAAACACGTTTCACTCCTGTTAGGATATCAGTGGAAATTCCACTGTGTCCGACATCCCGAGGCAGCAGGTCTCGTAGAAAGACATAACCAGATACTGAAAATTAGAATGTCCAAAATATGCAGAGAGAAAGGTGTCGACTGGGTAGTAGCGTTACCAGTTGCACTCTTTTACATGAGAATGGTAGCACACTCTCGAACAGGGCTATCGCCGTATGAGGTGATCTTCGGTAGACCACCGAATATGTGGGGGACGCCTATACCACGCAAAATAACTGATATTGACTGTAATATGCTGACAGATTACTTGGCTTCCTTGATGTCTGCACTACAATCTTCTCGTTCACAGGTAGCTGCAGCCTTTCCCGACAACACTGAGGTGAAACCCCATGACGTTGTTCCGGGTAATCTTGTCTTTGTGAGGAATTTCGACCGAAAGACTCAGCTGGAGCCCAGGTGGAAAGCACCCAAGTTGGTCCTGTTGACCACAAGAACAGCCGTGAAGATCGAGGGCCGCAAGGGCTGGATTCATTCAAGCCACATCAAGAAATTTCATGGACTATCCTCGGATATAGACATTGTGCCCTGCACTCCCTCACAGACTGATACAAAACTCCCTTTTGTTGAACCGAACAAATCTGAAAATTACAAACTAAAGCTTAGGCCCTCCAAGTCGAGCAATTTGATTGTTTAAGTCCTCTCCAAGGTGAAGCGGTTGAATTGTCTCTGACATGTATCCCTTGGACCTGAGTAGAGAAAATACCCGAAAAATGTTGAAACGACAGGCGTATTGTAAATCACTGCGTAGCCACTGCATAGTGACATTATTAATTTTGTTTTTATTGAGTCTTTTAATAATTATTACAAGTATGTTGTTGCACATATATTACCCTATTTCTAGACATGTTTATAATGTTGCTGCTGAACATTCTTTTAGTGACTTACCTCCGCATGAATTGTCTTATAGACTTGCGCTGCGCAATAACACTTTCATTAGTATGTTACATCATTCCCATCAGACTAGTAATGCCACCAATTGTTGGGTGTGTGGCCGACTCCCTCCCTATCAGAATTATGAAGGAGTCCTGCCTTTCTTTCCACATCCATTTACACACAATGGCTCCTGTGGAGCATGGTTCAGTTTAATCAATTCCATAGACTCAGACACAGCAGTTTACCAAGATCATTGGATATGGGGAAACCTGAACCTAGTTTTACTCAAAGTCTGCTACCCTGACAAGGAGGGTCGCCCCAAAAGAACAGGAACTGATCTAGAAAATGAAGTGTATGGATTAGGTAATTTTACACCTAATCTCATGATTCTAAATGTCGTATCCGAAGTTGAGCTAGTCTTACCCACCATGTCAGTATTCCCAGCAAAAGGTGAATTGTGTGTAAGAAAGGTTGGTTCCATACATATGGGCCATAGTCAATGCACTACTACAGTAGAATTCAGTGATCAAGGCAAATCTTCATTCAGAGCTTATCGCCACTCCTACTTTATATGTGGTCAGACTGCATATATGCGTCTACCTCTAGATTGGGATGGTACCTGCTACATAGCATTCCTTTTGCCACCTGTTTTCCTAGCTCCTCCTGATTATTATAGAAATATTCATTTAGTACACAATAGAGAGCGGAGAGATCTCCCAATGGTCGATTATACTGAGACGGCATGGGACAAGTATGTAGATTTCAATAAAGGCATCTTTCCCTATATAGGTACAGTTACCAATAGTAAGCTGATACGTAGATTAACTAGAACCCTTGAAGCAGTAGTGAATGAAACTATTTCCGCCTTAGGCAATTTAACGGAAGAGCAGTCTGCTATGCGGATTGTTGTGCTTCAAAATCGTCTTGTCCTTGACGTCATCCTGGCTGATAGGGGCGGAGCCTGTAGGGTCATCGGATCAAGCTGCTGCGTATTCATACCAGAAAATTCGCCATCTGTATATAAAGCCATCACTCGCCTTCATAAGATTGTAAGCCAGATACACCAGAACCCAGGCACTTGGACTTGGTCCAGTTGGTTTTGGAATGCGGTATCAGCCTGGGGATGGAGAGTTTTATCCTTCCTAGGTATTGGCCTTCTCATACTATTCAGTTGCTGTCTATGTCTACAATGTGGACCAGCGATTTGTGGTCTGTGTGCCACATCGTGCATTCCACATCAAGATTTTCATTCAAGATCCCGGAAGAAGAAAGAAGAACAAATGATGCTATATGAACAGATCAATGGATTGATGAAGATTGATATCTCTTGAAGGGCAAGTAGGGGACAAGGAGGGAATGTGGAAATATGGATTTTTCTGGTCAGTTATGTCCCCTATCTTGGACCCCAACAGTTCTATGTGCATGTCACAAGTACCTGTGTGTTCCCTCCAGTTCCAGTTATAAAGACGCAAACACATGTGCGTCCACCGTCAACATGTCCTCTGTCAGATCCGCCATGAATAGGCCGGATATTCCATTCCTAAGTATGAAAGGCCACCGGCTTTATATGGTTCACTTATGCCACTTTACAGTCCAGGCAAGTAGGCCCTGATTCTGTCATCAAAACTCCTCTTGCCTTCTGCCTCTGAAAGCTCCAGTCCGAGCCTGCATCTGTGACCATGAACTTTGTCTCATTCTCTGCGCAGCTCACGAAGCCTGACATCAGCCCATTCTCTGCCAAGAACTGTATTTCACCTTCGAATTATCTGCCTCCCCCTCAGCCGATGCATTCCTGCCTAGTAGCCTAAGTAAACATTCTTCCAGTTACCGAGCAAAAGGCCGGCTTCTCTGTCCTCATGCAAGTAATTCATAGCCTTGTTACCATGGAATATTCCTACCCCCTCGCATTTAGTGTAGACACTTAGACGCTTGTACATGCACGCACAGTCAGTATAGAATAGATTCTGTCCGAGAGTCCTTCTTTTATGGATAACATAGTTCTTTAAACATAGGATGTTAGATATGATTTGGGATTAGGTTGACTTGACCCCCCAGACTTCTTGTCTCCACATGTAGAGCTAAATGTCAAGTCCCCTTCACCCCCTAGTTACACGTCAATTACACGTCATACTGCTGCGCGCGCATTTAGGCCAAGTATTATCTTATAGATCCACCTATGTATGACATCATAACCAATCATGTTCCTTTTTACTCATTATTACACCCATTTTCGGTTACACAGACCAAACGTCAATTTCCTTATCAATTGTTACGCCTACTGTATTCACTTCATTATAATGTATGTACTATAAAAGTTACTTCTTGTCAATAAAGTGTGTGCTTCACTTCCTGAACCTTCGTGGTGACGGAACATTGGGAGCAACCGATTATAATCGAATTAATGGAATAAAGCCCATTCCGAACCTCTAATACCACGGATTCTGCCTCTCATTTTATTGAGCTATTTTACTATGTTCCTGTATCAAATTCAGTCCCGGTAAAGGAGAAATATTTACCACACAGGCACCATCAAGAGACTTACCCTTTGCTTTGCTGAAGTTCTACGAGGGACCGACTGCAGAGCCTGACCAGAGCCTTGACTTCCAGACTTCTCCGACCCTGATCCACATCCACAGCCGAGCTGAGATCCGTGGAGGCGACGAGAAACGTGGGACTGGCTACCTGGGAAAAGTGGCGAGTATCTTCCAGCGCTGCTTCTGAGGCACCCTCGAAGTTGTGCACCGGGGATTGAGAAGCCCCAACCCCAAGCACCATCTACACCGAAGATCAGCCCCCCACACTCCACGAGTCCTGCGTGGGGCCCTTCTGCATTTCCCTGCTTGCCGCGTCTGTCCGGTTGCTTGCCCGTTGGCTAGCGGCCTTTGCGACGACACACCTTTGAACTTCCACTGCTGGTTTGGCTCCTCCAGACTGGCTCCTGCTCCTCTGCAAAAGAGAAGTACCCCAGACCTTCCTGGTCTGCACCAGAAGCAAGTCCTCCATTCTTCGTGGGTTCCGCTTGCCAAGGCTTGGTGAGTCCTAGTTCGACTTCGACGCCGCCGACAGCAAGAGCCTTCGTGGGACAGCTCGCCTCCTGGTCCTGGTCGTCCTCGACGTCTCCTGGTACCCGTGGCTGCTGCGACAAGCTTCACCTCTTCACCTGCAATCTTCCGACATCGCCTGGTTCCTTCCTGGTTCCACGTGGTCACTGGCTAGTGACCCTGACTCTGTCCCTTCTGCTTGCAGGTATCCTTCCTTCTTGATCCCGGCCTTGGGATCCACCGGACACTCTGTACTGACTGCCTGTAGGAGAGTAGGGTCTGCTATCCTATGGTCACCCCAAATTTTTGCTTTTTGCTTCACTGGTTTTTGACATATTGAGGCTGTGGGCCTGCTAATTGGTTCCATGTGAGATGGTGCTCTGGCATGAGCTGAGCCTGTCTGCAGTGGTCGGAACAACTTCCTTCTACCGTTTCCAGATATCGTCATACCATATACTCTTAAGTGCATTATGAACCTCGCGGTTAAATGCTATCTTTGGTTTGGCTTTATCAAAACATGTCGAGTAAGGTGTCATACGAATTGGAATACTAACCCCTCACCAATTCTGGCGACGGGGTTAGCATTCCACCCTTCTAGAGGGACACGACATGTACAGTACCTGAAACCCGGGTAAAATCAGACATAGCCTCAGCTCCACAAAATGGATGCTGCCACCACAGACACAAGTCTGCCCTCCTGCTGCTGGGAGTCCTTCCAGCTTGGGAGACGTGGACAAAGGGTTTCCTGCCAGGGGAGGTGCGTGCACCACCCCAGACAGGATTTTGTGTATTGGTCAGGTAGGGCTTGAATAGAATCAGACATGCCTGAGGCTCACAAGGAGCTTTGGTGCATATGCCAGTTCAAACCGGTCCTGGGGCACACCAGCCCCGGGCCTGGGGCGAGCTGGACAAAGGATTGGGGGTGTAGCCACCCCCCTTCCTGGTCCCACCCTTAGGAAGGGACCTAGCAGGTAGTCCGGCCCCTAGAATCCGCTTAAAGGTAGGAGCTGTGTCCTAAGACTTCAGACATCCTGGAATCAACTTACTACAAAGAAGAAGACGGGAACTTCGACGCTCTGCTGCACAGAGGACAGAAGGAAATCTCCCCTATGGTCAGGGAGTGACCATCTTGCCAACGCAAGAACCAACCAGCTACTCGACGTCTGCTTTGCCGCCGCCTCCTGCCGGAGGCCGAGCCCAGAGCCCGACAAGACCTGGACCTCCAGACCTCTCACCGCCCGATCCACAGTCCCTGAAAAGAAGGAACCCGTGGAGGCACCGAGACACGTGGAGCCAGCCATCTTGAAAGACCCACGACAAGCTGCAAGCGCGACAACAGAGGCTCCCTCCAAGTTGTGCTTTGGGTCCTGAGAAGCCCAACATCCGAGCAGCATCTGCACCTAAGGTGAGCCTTCCAGCATCTCCACGATCTGCGTGGGGCCCCTCTGTACTTTGCATCTCGACGCGCCTGCCCGGTCCCTGGACCGTTGGCTAGTTGTCATTTTGGTGACGAACCTTGAAAACTACGACGCTGGTCTGGTTGCTCCAGACTGGCCCCTGCTGCCCTCCAAAAGAGCAGCCCCTCTGACCTTGCTGGTCAGAACAATCAGCTTTCTTCATTCTTCACGACTCCTGCTTTTGCCAAGGCTTGTTTGCTTCCTTCGAGTCGCCGACACCGCCGACAGCGAGAGCCTGCGTGGAACAGCTCGTGAACCGACTCCTGGACATCGTCGACCTTCAGGGACCACGTGGCTGCGGAGACAAGCTACCCCTCATCACCTGTTTGCACCCGACATCGCCTGGTACCTACCTGGTGCCACACCGGTCACTGGCTAGTGACTGTGAACACTGTCCCCTCTGCTTTCAGGTCTTCTACAACTCCGATCCACTCTTGGATCCACCGCATCTCTTCTGGACCGACCGCCTGCAGCATCTTTGTCATCAGGCTCCATTGAACAGATAGACGAAACCCGACGCACTTCGAGACCTATGCACCCGCTTCCTGTGGGTGAGGTAAAGCTGGCACTCCGGTGCCCAAGTGTAGAGAAACATCTCTAGTGTCTGTATTTTAAGTCTTAAGTTCGTAGTCCATCCAGAAGACCCTTCTAGCAGTAACTTTTGAACTTTTACGCACCCGTTGAAAACCTATGGGAGCCCGCGTGTAACTTTCCTCACTGCACACGCGACCCGTGGGCCTCCTGGTCACTAACTAAAGTTAGCTCCTTGTAGGCCCAGCGATTCTAGAGGCCCTAGGCCTTTTCCCTTTCCTAGTCGTGGTACTTATACCACTATTTTAGTATATGGTTTGAGTGGCCACCAGGGCCCATCCATATAAAGTGCAACTGCTGTATATTGTGATACTTTCTTGTTTAACGATTTGTGCTCCTGTGCTCATAAAGAGTCTAAGGGATACTTTGAGTAATAAATACATATATATTTTGAATATATATCTGTGTGGTGTCCTTTCATTGGTATAAAAGGGGGTTACATATGGTAAAACAGCCTGCTTAACACGCTTTAACGAGTTTAGCCTCAAAGACTGCTTAGCCTACGCTACCACTAGGGCAGCTAGTCCGAAAAGGTTGACTTACAACCACACCATAAGGGTTGCTTGGCATGGTACAAGGTGGTCACTTTAACTAGTGAACATCATATACCAGGCCAACTTCTCACAATGCCTGTCAGCAACTTTCCTTCAGGCATCCATAGAAGTCCACGACGAAACCCGACGCAAGTTCACACCTATGCACCCGCAGCCTGTGGGCTAGGTAAGTTGGGTACTCCGGTGCTCGCAAGGGTATTGACTATCCTAGGGTCTAGTTTCCGAGTCTCGACTTTCTAGCTATACCAAAAGTGTCCTAAATCTGCTTATTTCAGAACTGTATTATTTCTATCGATTATACGCATTACGCGTGAGTGTTTCCACTCTGCACCTGAATCCCGTGGGCCTCCCACTTCCTAGCCTTGGGTAGTGTAGTGTAGCCCCAGCGATTTCCTAGGCCTTGGCCTATCCTATTTCCGTGACAGTGGTCCTTATAACACTTCTTTAGTATATGGTTTGCGTGGTCCCTAGGGCCTAACTGTACTGTGTGACTTAATGTATGCTTGAATAAGACTGTGTTGTACTTACCTCGAATCTCATAAAGAGTGCTGAGGGTTTGACTAGAATAAATACACTTTATTTTATACATATCTGTTGTGGTGTCCTTTCGTTTGGTATTCAAGGGATTATATATGGTATAACAGCCGGCTTCAAATGCCATTCAGAGTTTAGCCTAAGACTGCTCTTGTCCATGCTACCACTAGGATAGCTGGTCTATAAGGTTGACTTTACAACCAATCACCATAAGGGTTGTTTGGACTGATATAAGGTGTACACTAGAACTAGTGACATCATACATCAGGCCAACTTCTCACAGTTACAATTGGTTGTCTACGGTTGATCCGTAGTACATCCCTGCCTCAGTAGGGGCGTCCTTCCCTGCTGTTTCGTTGGGGTTTTGTCACGCCAGTTTTTTCCGGGCGATTTTCTTGCAGCGTTGCTGTGCCTGTCTTGCCTGTCTACAGGTGGGCATGCACCCCTGGGTTGCAGGTCCCTCTGTTCCATTCCAGAACAGTCTCTTCTATATTTTGTGAATACTTGCCATATTGGTGCGCACAAGTTGTGCTCTACGTCTTTTCTTTTGGCTCAAGCACTGTCGAGGTTCTTGCCTAGGGTAAGGGGAGTTCCCGCCGACTCTGTCTCGGCTGTGTGTTGCCTCCTACCTCACTTCCCTAACCGGGTCTCCGGCCCCTTGCTTCTTGCAGGACAGCGGGTCCGGTTTGTCCGCTCCTGCCCTGTGCATATTTCTTAGTTCTTCAAGAAGTATCTCTTGTATATGCCTTTCTGCCACCGTATCTGTGCTCCACCCTGGCTGTTTCTTGGGGTATGGCTCCCCACCAGCTGTATTTCTGGATGTGAGTCCTTACTCCTGTTCTGGCACAGTTGCTTCTTTAGGTAGCATTACTGTGCATGTCTTCTTCTCGACTTCTGTCTGTGCCTCCTCTCAATCCTTTACTGGCAGTATCGTGGTCTATGTTTCCGCCTGCCTCACAGGAGACCAGGTCTCTTCCCCCTCGGGGTGCTGTTGTTTTTTCTGCGTTCTGTGACTGTTATGCCGCACACCAGTACAGTGGTACCGTTTGAGCGACTCCCCTGTTTAGGGTTTCGTCACTTCATGTATGAGTGGCTACATTACGGTCTCTTGGTGTATAGGTCGTAGGTTGTACACGCCACGGGGGTGCTCGCATACTAGGTTCTTTTTTGCCCTAGTATCAGGCCTTCTTGCTCACTCTCTCCTTCGGGATAGAGTCCTCTATGTGTTCCTAGCTTTCAAGGTTATCGCCTCCCAGTGGTACCTTTGGTACCTTTGGCTGCATGCCTACCTACTGAGCTTTTGCTCGATGATGACTCTTCTGTGTCTGTTGGCACTAGACTCTGGGTTTCGCCCTCCCACTGTTGTCACATGTCCTAGGGGGTACACAATTGATGTGTGTTTTTTCTTACACACACGGGCCTCTTGTTGCGGTTCCTGTTCTTCACCAGTCTTCGGACTGTCCCCTGTTTTCATTTTGTCATCCACTGTGGTGTATGTTCGGGCGGTATGCTCTACCGTTTGTCTTGCCCCTTTGGGGCTTCGTTCCTCATGGATCATAGGGACCAGTGCTGGAATCCTTCTTTGACGGAGTCTCTGCATTGTTTCTTATTTTGGCACTGACCTTTCTAGTTCTGTATTTCCTTTTGTCTGTGTCTGGACGAGAGAGGTCTCACACCGTCCGACAACGGATTTTGGTGTCTTGCCGTCCCTTGTTCATCTTCCTTACGGAGTTTCCTGGGTCTTATGTCAGTTGCCCTGAAATTGCGGTTCCCAACATGTTTCATCAGCCTTTAGACGTATATGTTCTCCTGGAACTTGGTGGTTGTTTCACAGACCCTCCTCCTATGGGGTATGGCTTTGGTATCTATTCTAAGTTAAGGAATCTGCGGCTAGATGTCTCTATCAGATGAAAGAGTTACTTACCTTCGGTAATGATATATCTGGTAGAGACACAGTCTAGCTGTACATCCCTTAACGCCCGCCCATCCTCCCCGCTCTGCGAAGGCCTTTTCATAAGGTGTTTTTCCACCTAGCACCACTTTCTGGTGGCCTTGGTCTTCTGGAGGTGTGCTCTCACACCTCACTCTGGGGTAGGGTGTGTTGTTCTGCGTGGGGCCCTACGGCCTTCCCTCCATCCTAGTATTTGGTTGGTGGCGTGTTCTCGCATGTTCCTTTGGCGCAGGGGGTGTGGTTCGGCTTTCGAGCCCTTTGGCTCTCCACTCCGTCGACATTTTAAGGTGGTTATGGTCTATACTTTTTACTGCCTTCTCAAGTTGTTCCACCTGTGTTCCTCACGTGTGGAGTTATTCTGTTTTTAATTCCTTCCCACTGCCCACGCCTGTGCCGCCTCCTTTCTTTGGCAGTCGGTTGGGTTGGGTTCTCTTTGGTGATACAGTCCTTCAATCTCTGGAGGGTGTGTGTAGTGAACTTTCTAGTGGTCGTTAACTTCTAGTCACTTGTCTTGCAACATGTTGCTTCAATATTGTGGTTCTTTTAATTTCCCTCCTGTGGTGACAAGCTGTCCCTGGCTTGTCATATCTTTTGTGCCGCAGTCATTACCCCCTCGAGGTGGAGCACGGCTTGGCAATTTGTTGGGCCCTTGCTCGCACCAAGTACTCTGCGAGCTCCCTTCAGTCCCTCCGGGTGTCGGGTGCTTTTTCAACGATTCTGGGTGCTTTTCCAACGATTTTGTTCTTTTTTAATACACACTGTTCCTATGCTATCACAGTTTTTTGCATGGCTCCGCGTTGTGGCACGGAAAAGTTTCCTGTAGAAAACTCACGTCAGCACGCCGGGAGTGGCTTATATGGCTCCATTGATGTAACTTCCGTGGACAATGTCAGGACGGAGCCGGGCGACGCCGCTTCCTGTCATGCAGAGGTATTGCTGGGAGAAAAGGATTTTCCAGATCCAGTCTGACGCCTGGGGAGATATTCTAAGTTAAGGAATCTGCGGCTAGGCTGTGTCTCTACCAGATATATCGTTACCGAAGGTAAGTAACTCTTCCATCTACCCTAATGCGTTCCCTACCACTCCTCTGGGTGGCCAATCCATGAGGCTGGATACCTTTGGCAAGAGAATGGTCTCTTTTGCCAGCTTTGCCCTGTGAATAATGGCCTTTTGGGCCAATATTCCCATACGATCTGGGATTTAGTTGGACAAGTGCTGCCTATGGTCTCGGAGGAGATCCGAGCCATACTCTGCTCTAAGTTATTGTTGACGGAAGAAACGCAGGAAAGTTCACCATTCGATGTGGACTCGACACGACCAACTCACTGGATTGAACAATTTCATTATCGGTGTCCCTGTGGCGCCACACCTGGCTGAGAATGACTGTTTTTTCAGAGGATGTGCAAGCCTTGGGTATGGTCCTGCACTTTGATGGCTCTTGGCTTTTTGGAGAGAAGGCAGACTCAGAGCTGGAGCGTTTAAGGAGAGCAGAGATACGGCCAGGTCCTCGGGCTTGTCTATGGCCCCTCGTCACCCTCGGTCATCCTTTCTCTTCTTTCATGGACACGGAAGAGGTCTCCATCCGCTTCCATACTCTCCCACCCACCACAGCCAACAGGCTTCCCGGCCTTTTCTTGGACCAGGACTTGGATCCCATAGACCAAGTGGAACAGGTAGCCAGAGGTCGTGTCTGTCCACCACCCCCTCTGGCAGACCCAACATCTAAACCCCTTTAGTTTCCTCTAACCATCATGGGCATCCAGTGGGGGGCAGGTTACACCATCGCCTGCACTACTGGCGGTCAGTAACATTGGACCGTTCGGTTTTGCAAAGTGTCCAAAGGGGCTACTCCATAGACCAAGTGGAACAGGTAGCCAGAGGTCGTGTCTGTCCACCACCCCCTCTGGCAGACGCAGCATCTAAAACCCTTTAGTTTCCTCTAACCATCATGGGCATCCAGTGGGGGCAGGTTACACATCGCCTGCACTACTAGCAGTCAGTAACAACGGACTGTTGGGTTTTGCAAAGTGTCCAAAGGGGCTACTCCTCCGTTGTGACTAGCTCTCCACTCATGCCACCCACTTACGACCAGCTGATGAAGGACCACCTTTCCTTGCTCCGTCAGCAAGTGCCATCTCTCTTGCCCATAGAGAGCGTGCCAGCATAAGAAGCAGGTTGTGGTTGCTATTCCCGCTGCTTTCTGGTGCCCAAGAAGGATAGAGGCCTTTGTCTTATCCTAGACCTACACCTTCTCAATATCTTCCTGAAAAAGGAGAAGTTCAAGATGCTGACTCTCTACAAAGTTATGTCTGTCCTGGACCCAGGACACTGGATGGTAGCGTTGGACTTGGACAACGCATATTTCCACATCCCCGTCCTCTCTGCCCACAGATGTTACCTGCGTTCATGGTGAGCCAAGAGCACTTTCAGTTTGACGTGCTCCCCTTTGGCCTTAGTAGCACCCTTTGGGTGTTCACGCAAGTGATGGCGGTGGTTGCAGCACATCTGCAGAGGTCAGGGGTCCAATCTTCCCTACCTCGACGATTGGTTGTTGAAGACAGGCAGTCGTCTCCCATCTCCAGACTAGAGCGAACCTTCTGCACTCACTGGATTCTCTATCAACGTGCCAAAGTCACACCTGACTTCCTCTTAGACGCTCCCTTTCACTGGAGCTGTTCTGGCCACAGTGCAGTTTTGAGCCTAGCCTCTCGAACGGTGGGTCCAGGATATTCGTGCTATGGTACCAATGTTTCAGCCTCTATTCTGGATTTCGGTGAGGCTAACCATGAGGTTTTCGGTTCTCATCGCTTCCTGCATCCTGTTTGTAGGTGGCTGACGAACCGCGATTGGGTCAGTTACAAACCCTTCTGCCGTCCCCACCCGAGCTGACTTTGGTAACAGATGCATCACTTCTGGAATGGGGTGGCTGTTTGGAAGAAGTGGAGATCAGAGGACTCTAGTCACAGGCAGAGTCAGAGCTCAACATCATCCTGTTGGAGCTTCGGGCTTTTTGCTTGGCATTGAAAGCCTTTCTTCCTTCTATCAAGGGAGGGATGGTTCAGGTGTTTACGGACAAATCCTCTGCCCTGTGGTACTGCAATAAACTGGGCTGGGTGGGATTGTGGACCCTTTATCAAGAGGCTCTGCGTCTCTGGACATGGCTGAAACACCAGGACATTTCCCTGATGTTTCAACATTTGGCAAGCTGTCTGAACGCCAGGGCGGATGAACTCTGCCAAAAATGCCTAGCGGATCATGAATGGTGTCTCCATCCAAAGGTGATGCAATGACTCCTAAGCAGTGCGAGAGCCTTGATTAGATCTGTTTGTCATGCCTGAAAATGCGCAATGCCAGCAGTTTAGCGCACTGGAGTTTACAATGCAACTCTCGCTCCAAGACGCTTTCTGTCTCAAGTGGAGCTCCAGCCTCATGTGTGCCTTTCCGCCAACACCACTTCTGCCCAGAATTCTCAGTAAGATCATGAACGACCAGGCCCAAATTTTTCATGTTGCTCCGGATTGGGCACGGAGAGTCTGATATCCCAAGTTGTTGAACATGACTATGTGTACTTCAATGAGGCTGCCTTTTCGAGAGGATCTTCTGTTGCAGCAATCGGGGAGGGTTCTCCACCAGCACCTGCATGCGTGGAGATAGAGCGGCAACAGTTGACAGCTTTTGACCTTCTTCCTGAAGTCCGTGGTGTGATTCTGGCGGCCAGGCATCCATTTCACAAAGTCAGTATATGCCTGCTGTTGGGATAAGTTTGTGACATGGTGTGATTCCACCAACATTGGCTTCCTTTTCTTCACTTCCATTTAAGTTTCTTTTGTGTGCTCTATTGGTGGCCTAGTAGTGCTCTGCTCCGGGCACAGTTTAAGGTTATATTTCAGCCATATCTGCATTTTTGTAGTTGCCGACCCAAGTTTCTGTTTTTTAAGTCTTCTGTAGCAGATAGGTTTCTTAAAGGTTTGCAGCACATATTTTCCCCAGGACATTCATCATGCCTCAGTGGGATCTGAATCTTGTTCTCACCTTCTTGATTTGTGTACCCTATTGACCATGAAAAACAGCCTTTCGAGTGACGTTAACATCTGCCTGGAGGACCAACGAATTGCAGGCTCTCTCGCCACACCCGTCCTGCACCACCATCTTCCCGGACAAGCTGGTTCTCCGCACACGTGCCACCTTTCTTCTGAAGGTTGTAACTCCCTTCCAGGTAGGCCAGAACATCATACTGCCTACCTTCTTTGCTCCATCTCACCCCTCCACAGAGGGGAGAGACATCCCCGTCTGGATCCAAAAAGAATGTTGGTGTTCTACCTTGACCACACAAAAGCGTTCTAGGTGGAAGATCAACTCTTTGTGGGAGCTAAGAGAGGGAAGGATGTGCAGCAACGGACCATCTCAAGATAGTAGTGCTCTGCTTCAAAGTCTACTAAGTATTGGCCAAGAAGCAACCCCCTAAGGGTTTGCATGCTCATTCCACCAGACCTAAGGCTGCAGCCACTGCATTAGCCCCTGGATTCCCTGTCCTGGACATCTGTCAGGCAGCAGCGTGGTTATCCTTGCATACGTTCACCAAACACTACTGTCTGGACAGTCAGGTCTGTTGCGATGGACACTTCTCTCATTCGGTCCTACAGGACTTTTTGATTTAAACTTGGCTTAACAGACCCACCTCGAGGGAGTCATGTGGCTAGAAGTTTCCATCACATGAATAAGTTACTTACCCTTTGTAACGCCTTCTCTGGTGGAGACACCATGTAGCGGCAGATTCCTTCCTGACCCTCCCATCCTTCTCGCTGTGCGAGCTGATTGCAGTGTAAGGGACCCCCTTCTCTGGGCCCTAGTTTTATTCCACACCAGTGATCAGTTCTCATCGTGGCTACGTGCTCCTGGCATAGAAAGTCGCGAAAGTAACTGACGTCAGCACGCTGGGGTGGCATCTATATAAGTACTGTGCACGTCACTTCCGGCACCAACGACAACAACTTGGAGACAAACTACGCTACCTAGCTGCGCCCAGGGGTACCAGTCAAAAAAACTTCCAGATTTTGCCTGACACCTGGTGTGAGAAGCTGGCTTGGTATATGGTGTACTCTTATGTAAGTGGGCCCCTTGCACCAATCCAGACAACTCTTACGGTGATTTTAGTGGTCTTAGACAACCTTAGAAAGCTCTATAAGTGATAGCTGTGGAGAGCAGCATTCAGGCTTAGTCCAGAAAGAGTGTAAAGCAGCTTGTTTTACTAGAACATAATCAGGTAAGTAGCACAAAATACACAGTAATCGCCAGGGGGAGACCAAACCATTTACAACAATAGTGGTATGCGAACCATGGCTCGAGTCAACACTATACCCAGAAGACGTAGAAGTGCCAGGGACCCAAGGAACCACCCGATGTAAGTAACTAGGAACCACGCAAAGGCTGTGTGCAGAGTGGGAACACGATCATAGGCTCAATACAAGTCAATGAGTAAGTCGTGATTGCAATTTTAAAGAAGAAGGACCCTTCTGAGTTGACCCTGAAGAAACCTTGTGGAAGACAGAAGGTTGTAGAGCCACCCCACCCATGCATACCCTAGGACCCAGGATACCAACACCAGGGAAGCCGGGTGTGTAGGTGTGAAGTGGCATCGGAAAATGCAGTCTAACTCAATGGAGGACTTCAGGAAGATTCTGCTGCTGGAAAGGTGAAAGTGTCAGGTGGAACCCAAAGGTGGATTCATGATGTGAAGTACCTGCAAGCAGAGGGGGCAGAGTCTATGCCACTTGGTAGTGACCAGTAGGCCCAGAAGACGAATGCCCACTGAAGTCGAGTGTTGCAAGAGAGCTGACGGTGACCTTGAAACTGCAGCTGTGCAGACCAGGAGATGCTGTGGAAGACCATGAGCCGTCCCATGTTAGATGTCGAGAATTGAGGGGTCGGTGTCCCTTGGAACCACCCACAAGCCGTTGCAACTGCAACCAACGTGGAAAGTGAAGAAGGTACAGTGTCGGGACCAACAAAGGTCCAAGTGACTCACCACAAGCTGGGAAGTCAAGGCAGGTCCCGAGCAATCGGTAGAACCCGCAGAAATCAAAGTAGGCCCTCAGGTGACCCACAGGCCGGAGGCACTGGAGTCGCAAGAGGACTTCGAACAGCTCACCAAACATGAAGGTCCACTGTGCAAGTGATGTGATGAAGATAAAGATCTTCATCAAAAGAGATGCTTGAGGTTGGGGCTACTTTGAGCCCGAAGATCTTGGTGGAAGGAAGCCAACCAGCCTTTGCAACTACAAGTCAGCGCGGTGCACAAGGGTTCATTTCCTGCAGCTCCGAAGAAGGATACTGGCCTCACACTTGGTGAGAGGGCAGGGCAAGCCTCAAAGGATGTGGAGAACCACCACCTTTCGGAGTCCGTGGGAGGCCAGGATCAGCAGACAGGTCAGCTTAGTTGTGGTGCCTGCAGATGCAGGGAAGTGACTCCTCTTCAAGGGAGATTCCTTCAGGGATCTTGGATACTCACAGGTCTTGGAAGGTTCCTGTCTGGCGCACAGGCACGGACATTGCAGCAGTCGAACAGGGCTATAATATCAGGAGCAGCAGGAGTCTTCCCCTTTGCAGCCTTGATGCCCATAGCGAATTCCAGATTGCTCAAACGGTCGAAAGTGGTGTCTTGAAATGAATCTTGTCCAAAAACGAACCTAGGAATCCACCCTCAGGTAACGCCGTAAGTACCCTAAGGAAAGGGTTGGGACAATTCAGGGTTCTCTCCCAGGGGAGGGGTCGGACAGTAGAGAGGATACTCCTACGTCCTTTGTCCAGCTTCGTGCCAGAGCGGGGACCAACGGCTCCCTGAGCTGGTTTGAACAGGACTATGCAAGGAGGCACCAAATGTGCCCTTCAAGCAGACTGAGTGGCGCTTGCAAGCGCTCCCACCGGGCCCCAATATAATAAACCCTGTCTGGGAGGTGGTCACACCGCCCTGTGACAGGATACCTATTCTTCTTCCTTCCCCTGCTTGAGCTTGGCTCATTAGCAGGAGGACAGAATCGTGTCTCTGGTCGGCAGCAGCCATTTTGTGCTGTCCGGGTCTGGAAGACTGGTACCGAAAGCACTGAGGGCCTCCCGGAGGCACTTTCAAGTGCATGGAATCATACCTCGCACACCGTTCACGGCATGGGGGTATGATTCCAACATGTGTGATACCAAACATGACAGGGTTCGTTACAGCCAGGTTAGAGATGGTCATCGCGTAATGATGCATGGACACTCTATATGTATCATAATGGCTGATGCACTTACAGCCCGGGAGAATGGACTCCGAACACCCTGCCTTCAGGATTGAAAGTCCTGCTTTAGGAGTGACTTAAGGTTTTAAGTGCATTGACCTTAGATATAGGAAAACCTATATCTTTCGTAAGTGGTGCTAGCACCAGCTTACACAGGCTGCAATGGCAGGCTTGTAGTTACAGTTTGAGTGGTCCTCCATGGGTGGCATAATGCATGCTTCAGCCCATGGGGGACCACTGGTGTACCTATGCCCTGGGTACCTCAGTACCATATACTAAGGACTGATAAGGGTACACCAGTGTCCAATCTGGGTTGTACCTAAGTACTTACCACACTAGTTTTCAGAAGAAAGCACTGAGACTGGGGTCCTGATTAGCAGGATCTCAGTCAGACTAGTCAGAAACAGCATAACACCAGGCAAAAAGTGGGGGTAACTATAAAAGCAGATCCTACTTTCCTACATCTGGGGATTATTCTAAGGTAAGGAATCTTCGGCTAGAGTCTCTACCAGATAAGATGTTACTGAAAGTAGGTAACTAGTTTGTCGACCCTGTCCTCAGGACCGCCTCTCCCCCATTGATGACAGAGGAGTAGCCACAGGAAGCCCCCCATCGGCCGCATTACATCCACAGCATCCTGGAGCATCTTGGGCATCCTTTCATCCCTTGTATTAGGACCACTTCCATAGGAATCCATTGCAAAAGGGATACAGTGACTGGAACTGTCTGAAAACCTCTTTGTCCGTGGAAGTAAATGATTCTGAGGAACATGCTGCTTCCCCTGACTGACTACTTACTGTAGTTGGTTGCCTGAAGTGACTCTAAGTGACCACAAAACAACTAGCCCACTTTTTGGTGTAAAGGTTTCTAAGTTTCAGATTCGTTCAATTTGCCATTGCTTGTTCACAGTGGAGTGAAATGCTTTGATTTGCTATACCATGTAAATGTTATAACTCTGGAACTGTCCGGTAGATCTTTTTTGTTATGGTGTCTAAAAACAAATAAAAATACTACACATTTTTATAAATTGGTGTCTGATTTTTTGATGTGACCTTGTCGATTTCTTCCTCAATTAATTTGGTGCTGTTTAAATGCTTCACACTTGCTCCTCTGTGTAAGCCTTGCTATTCAGAGCCACCGCTACCCAGAGTTGAGCTGAAGGTTTGACATACGAAACCTGCTGGTCCTAAAGGGGCTGGAAAGTTTATTATACGGTGAGGTCGCACAACCACATCATATAAAGCCCCCCCATTTCCTCACATTAAGGTCTACCTGTTTCTAAATGAGGTGGGTGGACCAAGGATTTGCCAGGCAGAGTTCTCCGATATGTTTGCAATGGAGTTCCATGTCTGCGAAACTCTACATCAGCCCCAAAGTGATATGCTAGAATTTAGCTAGCACATCTCTTTGTCTTTTAGAAATGAAACCAAATGTTTAAAAACTCCAACCTTTCCGTTTAAATTAAAATTAAAATAGTTTTTTTCTGTGTGAATTAAAATTAAAATATTTCATAATTTGTGTTCTTGTTTGGTGTATACTTGTTTCTGTATTTTTGTGTATTATCTGAAGGTTCAAATTTTAGAAATTGCTTATGCCGGGGTCACCGGCTTCCTTTAGTGATTCTATGGAGGGCTACAGAAGGCAAAAGTTTACAGATTTCTGGTCTAAATCACTGACAATAGCTTTGGGTTGCATTTCAACCCATCATTTTTAACTCGCTTTGACGCTTAGTCTGGATAGCTGCCTGCCTTCTGCAAATCAGTACTGACCATGCTCCTCCTTGGCACAGTTCATCCTGTATTGACAGGTGAGGCCAGTGCTTAAACACAATAGAAGCAACCACATACCAGTTCCTACCTTGGTAGGCTTTGTCAGTGAGGTATAGCTTGAATACTGTTGCACAGCTAGCAAGGGAACCACATCTAGTCATACCCTTGGCAACTTAAATTATTATACTAGGGTTCAGGCAGGTCTCCAAGAGCACAGTCTGTCTCTTCCACACACATCGTATGCTGACCGTGCTACACCCATAAGAACAAGAATACCAAAGTGTAGAGGGGGAGAGATGCTCACAACTCCTCTTGTCACATGAGTTGTACACAATATCCTCACTTACTGTATATATTACTGTGCCACCTCCACTACCTACAATGCTCAGTTGCTGCATACAAATATCATATATTGAAAGGAATGAGAAATAGCCATGCATATTGGCTGTTTTTGGGCATGTGCTGGAA
Source organism: Triturus cristatus (assembly GCF_964204655.1). NCBI lineage: Eukaryota > Metazoa > Chordata > Amphibia > Caudata > Salamandridae > Triturus > Triturus cristatus. The sequence goes on from NC_140580.1 coordinate 731,228,242, forward strand.
AAGCTTTAATGATTCAATGCTATTTTTGTTCAAAACGGGTGTACAATTTATCTTCACTTTATAGGTAGAAAGACATTTACGATAGGTTTCATAACAGATTGTAATGTGTTGATTTATTTATGGCTGATTCTCCATTTTATAGTGTTATAAATGTGATCTTGTGATAATTTGCTTGTCAATATCCAAATCTCAAGTGGTACGTGTTTAATTCTATGCTAGCTGAGATTTTTTGTGTATCCTAAGCTGCAATTCTGTCTCTTTACTTGAACGCTGTTCTGTTCTTCTGCAGTTTGCTGGGACACTTTCAGATGGTTTGGGAAAGACAATGGATAACAGGCATCAATCTGAAAGAGAATACATTCGATACCATGCTGCAACCAGTGGCGAGCACCTTGTTGCTGGAATTCATGGACTGGCTCATGGTATGGTTCATCAAAACAAACACTAAGTTTTTCTGACCATTTGATTGGGATAGTAAATCTCATGAAAATAAATAAATTAAAGACGGATAAGTGTGTCACACCAGAAAGAAGTAGTCGCACTAAAAGATATCTCTGCTAAAGTATTGTGCTGCATGCCTGACGGATGGCTACCACCTAAAGAGGCATTCTTAATTATCTCAATATATGACTCTTATTTTAAATTTTTACCTTATACCTGGTAGTTGGCAAACACATATCTGAATCTGGGACCTATTGGATATTTTTGACTCCACTGACTGAGCGCTTCTGTCGCTCATTGTCCACTGCTGCACTGGATTGATGTAGTTCCCTTCCTTCATGGTTGCTAAGCAGCATGGGCCTTAATGGGGTTTGAGATAATCTTATTGCTGCCTTGTCTGAGATTGTCAGCCACCACATACCCTCTTCCTTTTGTCGCAGAAGTGCGGCAATGGGATTCACTGTATAGTGAGGGAACACTTTTAAGGGGAAAGAGGAGCTGAGATTGAGCTTGTTTCTGCGGTTTTTTTCTTTTATAGGGGTCAGCTTGCTTTCTTCTTGTAATTTACTGCTTTTCTCTTCTCCTGCATCTACCAGACTTCAGTAAATTGCAGCCATGCTGGTCAGATATCTTTATGTGTATATCAGAAGCTATGCCAACAGTGATTGGGGCCATGCCAATATATTCTCAACTTCAAGATTTGTGATCCCATTGTCAGGGATGGAGCTCCAGTGTTGATGTCTGAACATATTTGGATTTGCTAATGAAACCATTCCACTTTTTGTTGACAGCATCAGTATACGCAGATTTCTAAAAATGGGTTATTATTCTCTCTGCAGGACCTTTATCTTTGAAACTCCTCAGACACATCCTACATGGCGTCAAGGTTTCAACTTGAAACGCATAATAGTGGCATTGCACAACACCAAACAGGGATGAATAAAGTCACTTATAATAAAAATGGGTTCCCTTGCCAACATAAACAAAAAGCTTTTAGGATTTCATTGCTTACGCAAGAGCAGGACATTTATGTCCAAGATCGATTCCAAAAATTGCAGCAGGTGGTTTTTGTGTCTCATTAATTTTAGCAGATAAATGCATACTTATGCAACAGTATCTCTAAGATTAGACATAAGAATGAGAGTAAACCTAGGGTTCACACACCCAGTTTTGTCTCATATGGTAGGTGACTACATGGAGTGGTGAATAGACATTCCTTTCTATGAATGGATCAGACCTCTCAAAGACGTTCTTCTGAAGGGACAGCTTACGAAAGGCACAATATAAAAAGGTCTAGACCCGCAGGTGAATACAGAAATAGACATCAACTTTCTTCCGAAAAGAAGAAAAAGAAGAGGACATAATGTTTAATGGAAGCCTTTACCCGTGCCAATTTAATCAACTGGTTCTGTTTGTGGCTTCATTCTTGTCTGCAGTGCAAATCAATCTGCCCTGATAAGCACCTTACATTACGCCCCACCAATGGAAGGGAGGTTGATGGATGTCTTGAATTTTGAGACACTGACCACAGACCACTCTATCCTGCCAATTTTGAAAAAGTCTACTGTTCCATGCATGAGTTTTTCATCATCTTTCCAACCTGTGTCTCCAAGGGCCACACTAAACCTTAGAAAAGATTTTCTGGGAGATGCATCTCAGATGATTTAGAGGATTGTTAAACAGAAGGTTCCAAGAGAATAATGCAATATGCAGTTTCTACCCCAGATATTTTCTCATTTCATAGACCTGCAGGCACTTAACATTTGTCAGAAAATCTTTGCAACTTTAAAAGAAGGCAACGGAGCGGTGTCTCTGGGTATGCAAAATTAATGTCCCCAGTTTTGCTTTCTTCCAGTCCAAAAGAAATACCTTTGTAATGTAGTAGAGGCCAGAGATTATCAGTGCAAGGTGCTGCCTTTTGGGCTCAGGTGGCTGCAAATCTGCAAGACAGGTGGCCCGCTTCCTGAAATACTAGCTCTTTAAGAATGTTTCCCTGGAAGGAGTGCGTGATCCTTTGAATTTAGTTGTGTCCAACTACACAAAATGCAATTCTCTCTGAACCTCCCCAAGTAGAAACAAGAATTTCATGTTTTAGAGCTAACCAACTTTGGAGAGAGTTCGGGACAGAGTAATCCTGGTACATCTAATCCTAAATCCATGTGTCTCATGGCATCTTTTATATTCTAATCTACTGGTTTCTCACGCAAGGCTCTGGATTGAGTGGTTTCTAGTTTCACCTTCAGCAGCTGAAGTAGGGAATCTATAAAAGGAACAAAAATTGACTTTTCCAGATTGCCAGATGTGGCTGGTGACAGATGCATCCTTGGTAGGTCCCATGTGGAAGACTTGAATGTTCTAAACCATTAAGGGGACAGTTTTTAAATAATTGAAGGGCTTACTTTTCTGTGTGTCAACACCAAAAGGAAAAAATGAAAATACAACAGCAGTGTTTCTTCTCTAGATTGTTATTGTTTTCCTGGTAACAAAATCATGCCCTCTTCTGATAGAGACTGCTAACTACAGATTGCTCAACTTAGAATATTTCAGGCATCGGACTGGATCCGGAAAGTCTTGAGCAGTACCTCTGCATGCTGGTAAATACCGTCAAAGGCTCTGCCTGGGCATCGTTGAAAGTGATGTGCTCGATGCCTAAATAGGCGCCACCTGGACTTGCTGACATTAGTTCCTTTCTTTCCATGCCAACAGCGTGGGTCGTTTTTTGCCCACCTTTTTGTCAACTCTTTTTGAGCTATTGCTCCCATTGTGCTAGGGATATGTACCCCAACAAACCTCTATGGTTTTACACCTCGTGGATTATGTCACAGACAGATGTCTGTTTCTGGTCCCTACTTGGTTTGTCTGTGTGTTCCGACCACGACTTCAGGGTCTTCGCCAACTGTTGGTTGATGCACCCGATGGCGATTTGGTAGTGCGCCATGAAGTTCTTTGGCGTGTGGCACAAGACGTTACTGCGTCATTCCTGAGGAGGATCTCCGGTCCAGTCACAGAGTCAGACTTGCAATTGGTCATCTTCCAAATCGAAGTCATCGTCATCGAAGTCGGGCAAATTCAAGAAACACTAAAAAGAAGATGTTGAAGCATTTTTTACACTCCCCTTTCGACCTCGTGCTTCTAGGCACTGCTTCTACACTCCTCCCTCGGACCCAGAGACCAGGTATGCTTCGTACTTCTCTGAATTTCCTGGAGCCGGAACACCCTCTGCTCAACTTAAAGAGTTGTATCAGGCCATTTTCTCCATCTTTGAGTCACTGACTCCCTCTGGTGTGCCTTCCTGCCCCATGGAGCCAAGAGGGGCCCCAGCTGTGATACCCCGGACAGCCCGCTCCTGATGCCAGCTGTGATGGGACTGGACCACGTCAACTCTCTGGTTGAGACATGCTGCCTTTGTCGCTTGACACACCAGAATTGAATTTCGGGGGTGATGATGATGACTGCTATCAGTTCCATGACCCATCTGATGAACCGGCCCACTGTTACAATGAGGACTATTGGTATAAGGAGCTGGGAGATGCTAATGGATTGGACATGTCTCCAGATTCTAGACTGGTCTCACCTCCAGGACCTTCTATGAAGGAAGGCACATACTTCACCTTGGTGTTGAGGAGGGCAGCAGAGGTCCTTGATCTGCAACTTTCTTCCATCCTGGTCAAGACAAACATCTGGACAGAGGTGCTTCAACCAGGGCTATCCTCTGTGGAACCCCTGCTTCCCTTCTTTGAAGCCCTCAAGGACATCCTCTGGGGCCTTGCCCTGCACAGATGTTCAGTGCACAGGATGATTTCCCGTCACCACCGCCCTGTTCCTGGGTACCCAGATTTCCTCTGCCAGCACTCGAACTCCGAGAGCCTGGTGGTGCAGGTCTCGGCTACCAAAATCAATCCCAGCTACCACCCCTCCGAACAGGGAATCTTAAGAAGCTAGATAACTTTGGGAAGAAGATTTTCTTATCCACCAGCCTAGCACTGTGGTCGGTATACTAAGGTGCCTCTTGGGCCGGTACACCCACAACTTGTGGGACATGGTTGCGCAAGTGCTGCCCATGGTCTCGGAGGAGGCTCGAGCCATTCTGAACCTGGCCATTCTTGATGGCCCGGGCACAGCAAAGTTCACCATCCAGTGAGTTGGACACCACTGACTCTCTGGGCAGGGCCATCGCCTCCACAGTGGCCCTTTGCCGCCATGGCTGGTTGAGATCAACTGGCTTCTCGGGGGATGTCCAGTCATCATTGATGGCCCTTCAGTAGCCCCTGCATGTTCACTGATAAGGCAGGTAGAGCTTATGAGTGCTTTAAAGAGAGTTGGGTCACGGCCAGGTCATTGGGATCCTTCCTGGAACTGCTCCAAACACACTCATCCTTTTGTCCCTTCTGTGGCTACAGTAGGGGTTCTCAGTTGCATCCTCAATACCCACAAGGTCATCAGGCATCCCAGCCTTTTCATGCTGCAGTTCCCACAGAGGATGTATGACTCAAAGCCAGCATACTGTTCAATCCACTGTCTCACTGGCTGTCGCACCCCCCAGGCCTCTTAAGCATGCCTTCAATAAAGTACAGTCATTCTGTTGGCGGCAGAATGTGATAGAGACATCTAGCTGCAGATTCCTTAACTTAGAATATTCCTAGGCGTCAGACTGGATCCGGAAAAGTTTCCGCAGCAGCACCTCTGCGCGCCGGGGGGCGGCACCGCACGGCTCCGCCCTGACGTCGTCCACGGACGTGACATCAGCGGAGCCATATATGCCCCTCCCGGCGCGCTGACGTCAGTTATCTTCTTTTCCGCGTCCCAACGCGGATCCTGGAAAACCAGAGGTTCCTTGGCCTGTTTTTCGGGCCTTCTCAATGCCTTTGGCGTCACAGAACAGTGTGCGATGCCTTCGGGCTTTAAAGTGTGTGAGACCTGTGCGCGCCAAATGTCTGTCACGGACCCGCACGCCATTTGTATGTGGTGCCTGGGAGTGCACCACAGCTCCAAAGAGTGCGACGCCTGTCAACAGATGAAACTTAAGTCCCTACAGGAGCGTCGTATGAAGTTGCTGGCTGTCCGGTCCTGCACCTTCAACTGCCTATCTCCCTCTCGGGATCGGGCCCGCTCACGAGGTCGTTCCTGCAGACGTCGTTTGGAGACAGGTAAGCACAAACATAAGTCGCGGAGGTCATCCTCCCGTAAACGTGATGCTGGGGCCCGTTTCTCTCTGGCTTAGCCAGGCACTGGCGCCCAGCAGTTGTCTCCCCCATACCCACCCTTCCCGGGAGTCAGAGCGACACGGGCCCAAATGGAGGCTTATTCAAAGGCTCTCCACTCCACACTGTTGGAGGTCCGGCACTCGTCCCAACGCCGCTGCAGGGACTGTTCCCGGGACTGCAGTCATCGTTTCTTGGGCTCCAAGTCTTCGCCCTCGGATTCCGGTAAGCGACGACATAAGAAGAAGTCGAAGAAGCGTTTTCGCTCTCCGACGTCCCCCCGTCGGTCCTCGGATGCGGCGAGGGGGACAGGGACTCTGCCCCTGTGGCTCCCTTGGATCTTGGGAGTCCCGCGGCCTACCCGCCTTACACGGGTCCGTCGGCGACTCCCGAACAGGTGCAAGAGTTTCTTGCCACAATGGACCGCCTTTTTAGGCCTCAGCCCCTCGCCAGCGCGCCTTCGGGCCCCGCAGTCCCGTGTCCAGATCCTGTTGGCCCGTCGGCACCGCCGGCAGATCCAGCTTCGGCCCACAGGATCCTCCGCCGTTGGCTCCAGCCCCGGCGCCACGAGGTCCGACGCTGCCGGCTCCGGCCCCAGCGCCTCCCTTGGCTTCGCCTCCGGCGCCGCCGTGGGTGCCGTTCGTTCCACCCTTGCCCCGGTTCCAGGACCATTGTGTTTCTACCTGGGATCCGCATTGGGAGATGGCGCCGGCCGGTGCCGTTTCTGACGCCGTATGTCCCTTCTCCTGCTCCGGCTCTGCCGCCGCGGCCGGTTCCTTCTGCAACGGAGGTGGGGGATGACTGGGAGGGGTCTGAGGACCCTCTTGCCCGTCAATGTGACTCCGAGCAGGGCTGGGTGGACGATCTGGAGGACGTCGGCGACCTCGATGTCTCTTCTGACCCGGGGTTTGACTCTCCCCCACCTACGATGGAGGAGGGCGCTTCCTACACGATGGTGCTCCGTCGGGCTGCTGAGGTCCTCAACCTCGATCTTCCTACGGTGGTCCTCAAAACTAACCTCCTCACCAAGGTGCTCCAGACGGCGTCTACTTCGTCAGAGCCACTGCTTCTCTTCAATGACGCCCTCACCGACGTCCTGTTGGGCACTTGGTCGCGACCGGCCACGGGGGTCCCTGTGGATAAGAATGTCGCAAGGTGTCACCGCCCGGCACCTGGTGACCCCGCGTTTCTGACCACTCATCCCACGCCTGAGAGTCTGGTCATCCAGGCCTTGCCATTGCAGAGTGCTCTCCTACGGCTCAGCTGGATAAGGACTCTAAGAAGCTGGAACAGTTCGGTAAGCGGTTGTTCTCTTCGGCCAGCTTGGGGCTGCGGTCGGTGAACACTGCCTGCTTGTTGGGCCGCTATTCCCACGCGGTGTGGGATACCGTTGCTCAGGTGTTGCCTCAGTGTCTTGAGAAGGTCCAGGCTATACTTTCCCAGGCCGTTGCTGAGGGTAAGGATGCAACTAAGTTCGCCATTCGGTGTGGTTTGGACACCGCTGACTCGTTGGGCAGGGCGATTTCTACGACTGTGGCGCTGCGTCGCCATGCCTGGTTGCGATCTACTGGGTTCTCGCCCGATGTCTAGAGCTTGCTCATGGATACGCCCTTTGATGGCACTCGCCTGTTTGGCGATAAGGCCAACAGTGCTCTGGAGCGTTTTAAGGACTAACGGGCCACGGCCAAGTCCTTGGGTCTTTCCACAAAGGCCCCGGCCACTCCTGGTTTTCGTTCCTTTCGTAGCCAAGGCAGGGGCGCCCAGGCACATTCCTTCAGCAAGCCTGTGCAGAACCAGCCTCAGCGCGGACGCGGTTTTCGCAGGGGTGGGTCTGGGAATCAGCGTGGGGGACAGTCCGCCCCAGCCCCCGCTGCTTCTACCTCCAAACCTTCCTTATCTGAGCTTTGTGGAGCACCCCATGCCGGTGGGTGGCAGGAAACGCCACCACCTCCCCCACTGGCGCGATATCACGTCGGACAAGTGGGTGTTGCAGATCATCCGCAGAGGTTACTCTCTTCCCTTACAGTCCTCCTCTCCGGCCATGCCACCTCGGTGCCACCGCATGTAGGGGGATCACTTGGTACTTCTCCAGCAGGAAGTCACAGCCCTCTTAGCCAAGGGGTCAATCGAGTGCGTTCCTGGGCCAGAAGTAGGGAGTGGTTGGTATTCCCACTACTTTCTGGTCCCCAAGAAGGACAAAGGGGGCCTGCGCCCCATCTTGGACCTCCGGGACGTCAATCGCTTCCTCCGAAAGGAGAAGTTCAAGATGCTGACTCTGGCTCAGGTCCTGTCTGCCCTGGACCCTGGAAACTGGATGGTAGCGTTGGACTTGCAGGGACGCTTATTTTCACATTCCCGTCCTGCCAGCCCACCGGCATTACATGCGGTTCACTGTAGGCCAGGAGCATTTTCAGTTTGCTGTGCTCCCCTTCGGCCTTACCAGCGCCCCTCGGGTGTTCACGAAGGTGATGGCGGTGGTCGCAGCTCATCTGCGCAGGTCAGGGGTGTCAGTCTTCCCCTACCTCGACGACTGGCTGTTGAAGGTGGGCTCTCCCCAGGCAGTTGTCTCCCACCTCCAGACCACGGCCGACCTCCTGCATCTGCTGGGGTTCTCCGTCAATGTGCCGAAGTCGCACCTGAGTCCCTCTCAGAAGCTCTCTTTCATCGGAGCGGTTCTGGATTCGGCGCTATTTTGGATTTATCCCCCCGAACAGCGAGTCCGGGATATTCAGGCTATGGTTCCGCTTTTTCAGCCTCTATCCCAGATTTCAGTCAGTATGACCCTCCGGCTTCTGGGCATGATGGCCTCCTGCATCCTGCTGGTGCTGCATGCCCGGTGGCATATGCGGACTCTGCAGTGGGACCTGAAGTTCCAGTGGGCGCAGCATCAGGGCAACCTGTCCAATCATGTCCAGATCTCGGAGGGCACTGCACGGCAATTGCAGTGGCTCACGAATCGCGATTGGGTCAATGGCAGATCCCTCTCCCTTCCCCAGCCGGAGCACACAGTAGTGATGGATGCGTCCCTCCTGGGTTGGGGGGGCCACATGGGAGAGGCGGAGATCAGAGGCCTCTGGTCTCCGGCGGAGTCCTGGCTCCATATCAACCTTCTGGAGCTGCGGGCGATCCGGCTTGCACTGAAGGCATTCCTTCCCTCTGTCCGGGAAAGTGTAGTGCAGGTGTTTTTGGACAACGCTACCGCCATGTGGAATTGCAACAAACAGGGCAGGGTGGGGTCGTGGACCCTATGTCAGGAGGCTCTGCGCCTCTGGACGTGGCTGGGACATCAAGGCATTACCTTGGTGGTTCAACACCTGGCAGGTTCTCTGAAACGCCAGGGAGGACGAACTCAGCCACCGGTGCATGGTGGATCACGAGTGGCGTCTGAACTTGGACGTGGCACAAGGTCCCTTTCTGCGATGGGGAGAGCCTTGGTTAGATCTATTCACCACCGAAGAGAACGTACAATGTCATCAGTTCTGCGCGTTGGAATTTCCAAGGCGGCACTCGCTCAGAGACGCTTTTCGTCTCGAGTGGAGCTGCAGTCTGTTGTACGCCTTTCCTCCTATACCACTTCTGCCCAGAGTGCTGAAGAAGATCAGGCACGACCGGGCCCAGGTTATTCTTGTGGCTCCGGACTGGGCTCGAAGATTATGGTATCCCGAGCTACTCAGTATGAGCATCAATCCCCCGATCCGTCTGCCTCTTCGGGAGAATCTTCTGTCGCAGCAGCAGGGGAAGGTCCTCCACCCGAACCTGTCCAGCCTCCACCTCCATGCTTGGAGATTGAGGGGCGACAGTTGACACCTTTCCATCTTCCTCCCGAAGTCTGTGATGCCATCCTGGCAGCCAGGCGTCCCTCCACTAAAACGGTGTATGCCTGTCGGTGGAACAGATTTGTGGCATGGTGCACAGCTAAGACTGTGGATCCCCTTTCTGCCACTCTTTCTGAGGTTCTTCTTTTCCTTCTCTCTGTGGCCCAGCAGGGTTCTGCTCTGGGCACTCTTAAAGGGTATCTTCCGGCCAAAGAGGTGGCTCCTAAACTGCCTGATGACGTACGAGGTCATTTTTTGGAGGTGTTGGCTGATACACAAGCGGCAGCCAGTCAGGTGATTCAGTTGGGCCTGGATACGGTGGACTCAGTCGCCAGAGTGATGGGCTCCTCAGTGGCTACCAGGAGGCTCGCCTGGTTGAGATCTTCTGGATATTCTCTGGATTTGCAGGCCACTCTGCTTGATCTGCCATTTGATGGAGCCAGGCTCTTTGGGACAAAGGCAGACTCTGTTCTACAATGCTTCAAGGATAGCAGGGCCACTCCCAGGTCCTTAGGCCTGCAGTCCCAGCCTAGGTGCTATAAATATAGAAGATTTTGTGGGGTTGGAAAGGCGGCTTCCTTTCGAGGGCGTCGGCAGCAACAGAACCCACTGTACAAGTCTTAGAGAGGCAAGGGAAGAGGCCTTCTGCGGGGGACATCCCGGCAACAGTCCTCCTCTTCCTCTTCCACCACTCCTGTCCCCCCCCCCTTCCCGGTTCTACAGGTAAGCAGCTCTAGACCCCCATATTGAAGCATGTTGGTCCCGTAGGAGGCCGGGTGTCCCATTTTTTACTAAATTGGAAATCTGTTACATCAGATCTTTGGGTTTTGAATCTTGTGGAAAGTGGATACACCCTTCCATTCCAGGAGTTTCCCCCCTCCTTACCCTCCTTGCCAGGGCTGGTGTTCGAAGGACCGTCTATTGCTCCTGAAACAGGAGGATCTACCCTTGCTTCAGAAAGGTGCGATAGAGGTGGTACTGGAGCAGGAAGGTGTCAGGGGTGCTACTCTCAGTATTTCTTGATCCCCAAAAAGGACAGTCGGTTGAGGCCGATCCTAGAACTCATGGTCTTGAATTTTTATCTCAAGCAGGAGAAATTCAATATGTTGACTCAAGCTCAGGTTCTTCTGGCGCTGCTGCAGGAAGACTGGATAGTGTTAGATTTGCAGGATGCGTATTTCCATATTCCCATCCTGAAGTCGCATCAGAAGTATCTCTGTTTTACGGTGGGATCCCAACACTACCAATTTGCGGTTCTTCCGTTCGGGCTTACTTCCGCACCGCGCGTCTTCACTAAGGTGATGGCGGTGGTTGGAGCTCATCTCAGAAGGTGGGGGAATCCCGATATTCCCATACCTGGACGAATGGCTGCTCAAGGCAAAGTCTCCAGAGTTGGTGCTGCATCATCTGCATCAGCTGCAGTTAACGGCTTGACTGTTGTTCGCCTTGGGTTTTTCACTAAATGTACCCAAATCTCGCCTAGTGCTATCTCAGCGCAATCTGTTCATAGGAGCAGTACTGGACACTACTGTGAATCGTGCCTTCCCGCCTCCACAGAGGATTATAGACATCCTGGCTATGATTCAATTTTTTCAGGAAGGAGCGGAAGTTCCAGTCCTGAAGGTCTCGTGCCTGCTCGGTTTGTTCGCTTCCTGCATACTATTGGTCAACCATGCACGCTGGTATATGAGGGCCCTCCAGTGGTGCCTCCGCAGGCAGTGGTTTCATCACAACGGAGATCTCAGGGAGGTGGTCAGAATATCCAGGGAGACTGCAGCGGATCTGTTATGGTGGAGTATTTCAGGCAACCTGTCTCAAGGGAAGCCATTTCAACCTCCTTCTCCAGTGGCCACAGTAATAACAAATGCCTCCACTCTAGGGTGGGGTGCTCATTTGGGGGATCTGGAGATCGTGTCTTTGGTCTCCAGAGGAGAGATTGCTTCACATCAATCTGCTGGAATTGCGGGCGATACCTTTGGCACTCAAGACCTTTCTGCCCTCCTTCGTGGTCATTCAGTTCTGGTCCTCACGGACAACAAAACCGCAATGTGGTACATCAGCAAACAGGGAGGAGTAGGGTTATATCGTCTCTGCAGAGCGGCCCTGCGGCTCTGGTCCTGGGCTCAGGACCATCAGATTAGTGGGATCGCAAATCATCTTGCCGAACTACTGAATGTTCGTGCGGACAGTCTCAGTCAGCAATTCTCGGACAATCACGAGTGGCGTCTTAATCCAGAGGTGGTCCATCACATCTACAGGATGTGGGGGTTTCCTCAGTTGGACCTATTTGCCACTCACAAAAATGCGCACTGCCTGTCGTTCTGCAGTTTCCAGTATCCAATGCAGTTTCCAGTATCCAATGCGGGGAGCGTTGGGGGACACGTTTCAGTTGCATTGGGGCTCACAACTGCGCGTTTCCTCCCATACCCTTGATTCCTCGATTTCTGAGGAAGATTCGACATGACCGGGCCCAAGTCATATTGATCCCCCCGGATTGGCCATTGTTTGTCAAAGTGAATCAGATATCAGACAAAAAGTTGGGGGTAACTGTAGGAGATTGGCTTAGTATATGGTGCACACTTATTTAAGTGGAGCACCTTGCACTAACCCAGACAACCCTTATGGTGATTTTAGTGGCCTTTGACAACCATAGAAAGCTCTCTTAGTGGTAGCTTTGGAGAGCAGCTTTCAGGCTTAGTCCAGAACGAGTGTTGAGCAGCTTGTTTTACCAGATCTAATCATGTAGCGTAGGTTAAACAAAAAATAACCACAGTGTATTTATAAAAATATGTCTATTTATTGTACAACACTCACTAACACATTGGTATATCTCCTACCCTGAGATATCATCACAAATACACACAAATCTTCAATTGTAAACAGGTAAGTAAGCACAATACACAGTGGTCTCCAGGGAGAATACTAAGAAAGTGGAATGTGAGCTGCAACCAAAGACGGGACTTGGAAAAGGAGACTCAAAAGAGCTGGGGACACAAGGAACCAGTTATAAGTAAATTCCCTTTAGAATGCACCTGAAAGATATATATACACTACAGCCCCTTACAAAGCTAATATTGCATTCATAAAACAAATATCACAAGCAAATGTTTTTAATTATCTTGAACGTCTACTTCAATAGTACACAGTATTTCTTTAATAAAATCACATAAAAAGACCATACAATTGGTCCAATAGAAAAAAAAGAGGGTTTTACATTAAAATATTCCAAAAAATTCCATACAATTTCTACAACATATACCGTATCATTATACAGACATAAAAAACAAACACAAGTACAATAGAAAACACAGTTGCCAGACTCCTAAATTAGTCTTTTATACGGACATATCAACTGAATCAGTGAGGATCTGGTCTGGTTCAACTTTTACTCGAAAAAATACCACAACCATATTCCCGTAGAGATTATGTCATCCAAAAAGCGTTGACGCGTTTCGATGGTTATACTCAAAATTCTCCCATCTTTTTCAAGACATATAATATCATAAGGTTTTCTCTACCTCTTGTGTCCTCATTATTAGAGATCCTTATAGCCGAAATTTTTAGTTAACTTCATTTAATATTAAAAGTCGAGAAGAAATCCTATACTGGTATCCAGTAGACCCAATCCTAAAAAGCGGACATTCCGCCTTTTATTATACCTCATGTACAGCCTCTAGTCTTGAGCGCTATCATTGTATTTGGCTCCGCTTATTAAGGATCTGCTTGTCTCCTTTTGTTGCTGTGAAATTCAAGGAGCACTAAAGGATACGCCGTTTTATATGTTGTCACCAGGGTAGGAGCGTATGGTTCTTCCACGTCTTCCTATCTCCTAACGAAAAGTCTTCATTTAACTCGGTAACCGCTGTCGGGTGATTCCGTTTGACACAAGGAACCACCCAAGGTAAGTACCCAGGCACCCCACAGAGGCTGTGTGCAGAGTGGGAACACAGCCGCGTGCTCAATAGAAGTCAACAGCAAAGTCTCGGTTGCAGTTTTCAAGAATAAGAACCCTTCCCAGTGGACCCTGAGGAAACCCCATGGAAGTCAGAAGGTTGGAGAGACACCCCACCCATGGATACCCCAGGAACCAGGATATTTCACCAGGGAAGCCGGGTGCATAGGTGCAAAGTGACATCGAAAACTGCCGTAGTCCACAATGCCACTCGGGGGTGACCAGGAGGCATTGAGGAGTAATGACTACCGATGACAGAAGATGCAGGAGTAATGATGGTGACCTTGTCGCTACAGCTGTGAGGACCAGGTGACACTGTGGAAGTCCTGGAGCAGTTTATGAGCTGTCCCACGTCGGAAGCTAATGACCAGAGGGTCAGTGTCCGGTGGAAGCACCAACAAGCCTTTGCAGTAGCAACAGGTAAGCCCTTTTATATCCTAGGAAAGGGGTTAAGACGATTTAGGGGTCCCTCCCAGAGGAGTGGCAGGAGGATACTCCCATGCCCTTTGTCCTGTTGCACCCCAGAACAGGAGCCAAAGGCTCCTACATCTGGTTCTAACTAGAGTTTGCGAGAAGGGCACCAAACGTGCCCTTCGAAGCAGTCATGTGGCGCTGGCAAGAGCTCCCATCCCAGCCCAATACACTAAGTCATGTCTGGGAGGTGGTCACAACTCCCTTTAACAGGAAACCTATTATTCCACCTTCCCCTGCTCGAGCTCAGCTCAGCAGCAGGAGGGCAGAATCGTGTCTGGGGTTGGCAGCAGCACTAGCTTGCTGGCAGACCCTGGAAGCTGCTACTGGCAGTCTGGGGGCTTCCCGGAGGCGCCCCCCTGTGCATGGAATCATACCTCCAATAACGCTAACGGTGTTAGGGTATGATTCAAACATGCCCAGGTTCGGGCAGCCAATATATAGTTAGTCATCACGATGCATGGCCACTATATGTATCAAAATGGCGCACCGCACTTACAAAGCCTGGACAATCGACTCTGGGGCATTTAGGGGGTGTCCTGCTCAGGCAGGGCACCCTCACACTTATAACACAGCACACTGCTTTGAGGATTGAAAGGCCTGCCTTAGGGGTGACTTATAGGTTTTAAGTGTAGTGACCTCAGATATAAGGAAACACATCTGTTGTAAGTGGTGCTGGCACCAGCTTACACAGGCTACAATGGCAGGCCTGTAGTCACAGTTTGAGTGGGCTCTCATGGGTGGCATAATGCTGTAGCCCATGGTAGATGCCCTGGGTACCTTAGTACCATATACTAGAAACTTACATGGGTACACCAGTAGCCAATTGTGGATGTATCAAAGTACTTACCATGAAAAATGTATAGAGGAAGCACAGTGACTGGGGTCCTGATTAGCAGGATCCCAGCCAGACTAGTAAAAAAAAACATACTGACACAAGCAAAAAGTGGGGCTAACAATGAAAGCAGATCCTACTTTCCTACAGTAACCATGCAAAAAGGGTTACTTTCCTACACACATGCGGGGTCTGCAGTGGGATCTTAGGTTGTAATGTTCAGAGCACCTAAGGAATCTCAATTACCTGGCCCTGATTTTGGAGGGGATTGCAAAAGATCTGCAGTGGTGGTTGATGATACGCAATCAGGTCAGCGGCAGACCCCTCTTCTTTCCATACCCACAGCTGACAGTGGTGATCGATGCAGCCCTTCTAGGTTGGAGTGGCCATCTGGATGAGGTGGGTAGGTGAGGACTCTGTTCTCCTGCGGAAACTCAGCTCCATGTCAGTCTAATGGAGCTGAAGGCCATCCTCTTGGCATTGAAAGAAGGGAAGGCTGGTGCAGGTGTTAACGTTCAACACTACCGCCATGTGGTACTGCAACAAACAAGGTGGAAATTGTCATGGACACTGTGCCAGGAGGTCCTGCACCTCTGGACATGAGTGGAACTTCAGGACATCTTCCTAGTCGTACACCACCTGTCGGGAAATTTGGGCACCAGGTCAGACAAACTCAACTGCCAATGCCTTGCGGATTGCACCTGGTGGTGGCTCCAGGGTTTTTCCAAGAATGGGAAGAACCTTGGCTCGATCTGTTTGATACCGCCAAGAAAGGGCAGTGTCAGCAGTTTTTCATGTTCAAGTTTCCAAAGCGACTCTCGCTCCGAGACGCTTTCCAAAGGAACTCAGGATTTTTGTACGTCTTTCCGCTGATAACACTCCTGCCCACAGTTCTTAAGATGGTCAAGGTTGACCGGGGATTAAGATTGGGCCCAAGGAGTGTAGTATATAGAACTCCTGGGCATGGGCATTTTTCCTCCTATCAGGCTGCCCCTTCGGAAGGATCACCTGCTGTAACAACAGGGCAGGGTCTTGCTCTCAAACCTATGCAATCTCCACCTTCATGCTTGGAGATTGAGTGGCGACAGTTGATTATCTTTAATCTTCCTTCCAAAATCTGAGATGTTATTCTGGCAGCCAGGCACCCATCAACAAAGCCCTATATGCCTGCCTTCGGGACAAGTTTGTGTTTTGGTGCTACTCACGACAAATTGACCCACATTCTACTTCTCTGTCGGAGGTGCTGTTATTTGTGTGTTTTTTTGTTCCGGTAAGGCCTTGCGCTGGGCATTGTTAAAAGTCTGCCATTTCAGCTTTTTTTGTAATTGCTTTATCAGCCCTTTGTGTTTAAGTCACCAGTTTTGACATGTTTCCTTAAGGGCTTACAGAATCTGTTCCCACCTTCATCTTGAGAGAGACATCTTGACAGTGGACCTTAATTTAGTCCTTACATTTCTTATGTGTTCTCCTTTTGAACCATGCACATCTGCCCTTTAAGGCTTCTGACACTTAGGAGAGCCTTCTTAGTGGCAAATAACGTTACCCAGGAGTGTTAGTGAGCTTCACACTCTTTCTGTTAACCCCTTGGCTGCTAGGCCTTTTCTCCCCTTTGCTAAGCCTGTTTTTTGGCTATTTGGGGTAGCTTGCGCTTAGGCCCCTGTAAGTGTTTGACCACATAAGGTATCCACGCCAAATTTGTGTCCTTTTCTTCCAACATCATGGGGATTTTAAAGGTACCCAGGGTTTGTTGACCCAGAACTTAGCCAAAATACAGCTAAGGTTGGGTTTTTGGGGAAACATGGGGAAAAAATGCTGCAGAAGAAAGCGTCTGTTTTTTTCCCTGCAAATGGTATCAACAAAGGGTTTGTGACAGACGTTTGTCAGAAAACCAAAACATTTTGCACAATTTTGGCATTTTACTGGGACATAGCCTATTTTTGCTATTTTGTGTGCTTTCAACCTCCTTCCAGTTAATGGTAGAATGGGGTATGAAAGTAATAATGGATCCGGGAAAGCTATACATTTCAGAAAAGTAGACAAAATTCTGAATTCAGCAAGGGGTCATTTGTGTAGACCCTTCAAGGTTCTTTTTATAGAAACTAACAGCTGAAAATAGGAAAAATTTCAAATTAGTTGAAAAAAACAGCCATTTGTGCCAACGTTTTCACCTGTAAATTCTTCTAAGTATGACAGATTTTTTAAGCAATATGCTGTTACATTTGCTGGACCCTTCTGGTTGTGGGGATATGTAGGACTTGTAGGTAACACCAAGAACCCGAGGAACCCAGAGCCAATAACTGAGCAGCGTCTTGCAGTGGTTTTTCATTGTGTACCGGGTATATAGCAATTCATTTGGGTAAATAAAAACTGTGACAAATCGGTATGAAAGACACCTATGTATTTCCGAAATGGGAACAAAATATAGAGTTTAGAAACATTAGCTATTTGCACATCTCCGAAATTGTGGGTACCCATGCCAGCATCTGAATTATAGGACATTTTTCAAAGAGACTTATTTTTTATACATTGTCTTACATTTGGAAGGCAGTAATGCATCGAAAGTGAATAGGTAATAACAATTCTGTGTTCCCCTAAGTCTCCCGATAAAAATGGTACCTTACTTGTGTGGGTCGGCCGAGTGCCCGCGGCAGGAAATGGCCCAAAACGCAAAGTGGACACACCACATTTTTACAATGAAAACTGACCCTTTTTTTCAAAGTGCTTAGCTGTGGATTTTGAACCCTAGCTCTGCTGGCACCTAGGGAAACCTAGCAAACCTATACATTTTCGAACACTGAACACCCTGGGGAATCCTGGATGGGGTGACTTGTGTGGCTCTCACCAGGTTCTGTTACCCAGAATCCCTTGCAAACCTCAAATTTTGTCAAAAAAACACATTTTCCTCACATTTCTGTGCTAGAAAGATCTGATAGAGACTACTAGCCGCAGACTCCTTCACGTAGAATTATCCCCAGGTGTGAGATTGGGTCCGGAAAAATTTCTTGCCCAGTATCCCTGCGCGCCAGGGGGACGGACTTCACGCGACTCCGCCCAGGCATCTTCCGCGTACGTGATGTCAGCGAGGTCACATAAGTCCCACCCCGGGGCGCCTACGTCAGTTTTTTTTCCTTTTCCGTGTGCAACGCGGATCCGGTTTGTGCTCTGGGCCTGTTTAGGCCTTTACCTTACGCTATTGCTGCGTGTGTGGGAACAGTGTGCGAATGCCTTCAGGCTTTAAAACTTGCCCGTCGTGTGGCTGCCTCATGTCGGCGACGGATCCTCACCCCATCTGTATGTGGTGTTTGGGGGAGCACCACGACTCCACTGATTGTGAGGCGTGCCAGCAGATGAAGTCGAAGTCCCGGCAGGAGCGCCGGATGAAACTTCTTTCGGCTTGTGTGTCCAGGTCGGCGTCGACACCTCGTCCGGCCCCTGTGGAGGGTTCTCGGACCCGCAGCTTCCCTCGCCGACTTCGATCTTCTCCCAGGTTGCAAGAGCTCCGCTCACCTATTGGTAAGTGTCACAGTTTGTCCCCGAGGGTCGGGTTCCGGCCTGTCGGGGGAGTGGGCTCTCCGCGGGTGGTACGGATTCGCATGTCGTCCCCGTATCCGCCGTTTCCCGGCGTGGGGGCGACCAGAGCCCAGATGGAGACATATGCGGCTGCTTTGCAGGCCTCACTGGCTTCTCCTCCTCCTCCTTCCCCTCCTGGGACGTCAGCGGATCCCTTGCAGTGTGTGGGGCCCTCCGCGGCATTGCCGGTGGCTCCGGCCCCGACTGGTTTGGATCCAGGCTCGGAGGATGTGGTGCCGGTGGGGTGCGGCTCTTCGGGGTCCCTCCTTCGGACCACGGCGCCTCTGCTTCGCCGCAAACTCCCGCGGGAGTCCCTGTGGTGTCACGGGAGGTCGCCGGGGCTCGGGTCGCACCCCCGAGCCCCTCTCGGTCCTCGGGACAGGCGGCGGCCTTGTCCAAGGCCAAGGTGACGCCGCTATGGCACCTGCGGCTGCTGGCCCTGATGGCGCCACAGGGGTCGGAGGAGGGCCCATCTCGCCCCGACACGAGTCGCGGCTGGCGGGGGACTCCTCGTCCATCCCCGGGCCCTTCTTGTCCCTCCACGCAGGCTGCTGCCTCGTCGGAGGTCGGTGTGCTGTGTTGGAGGTCGCCCCGGCGTCTCCTCCGGTGCCGGTTGGCGACGGTGTCCTGCCTCAGGTTGCGGACTCTACGGCGCCGGGCCGACGTCGGGTCGTTGACTCGTCTTCGGACGCCTCCTCTTCTCCAGATGTTCGGCGATTGCTGGTGTCATCCTCGCCGGAGACGGGCCGCCGTGTCGTGGCTTTTTCCCCGACATCGTCTAAAGGCAGCTTCTCACAGTCAACACGTCCGCGGTCTTTGCCGGAGGAGCCGCAGGTCCCCCACTTTCTTCCTTCCGGCCTTGGCCCTTCCTTCCTCCGGTTGGCTTGGGGGATGGCCGCCTTAGCTAGCAGCCGTCGCCTAACGAGGAGCTGCTTTCCCCTCCGCGGGGCCCTACGGAGGCGGGTGCAGCTTTCGCCCGCACTATTTCCACGGCTGTGGGAATTTTACGCATGGGTGATCCAGCTACCTATTTCCCCGCAGATCATCTTCTGGAGGTTCTCCATCAGGGCTCTGGTGGTAGGGAACTGTTGCTTTCCTTCGAGGGTTCACTCCACTCTTCTCTCTTGGGGACTTGGGGCCGTCCCGCCACGGGGGACCCGGTGCCCCAGCACCTTTTGCACCGCCACCATCCGGCACCGCGTGATCCGGTGTGTCTTTCTCTTCACCCTTCGACCAGAGGCCCCCTTTTGCAGTCTGCCTTTCCTGCTTTGCTGCTGCTGTTGTCACCCCCGTCACGGGAGGCCCGCTGGCTGGACTCCTGGGGGCGCAATATGTTTGCCTCAACCAGTGAAGCTCTGCGGGCCCTTAACACGCTGTGTGTTTTGGCTAGGGCCACTTCTTGCTTGTGGGACTCGGCGGAGTCCCTTATGTCTGCCGCTTCTCAGGAGGGTGCCTGTGTGGACTTGCGACACCATGTCTTGGATGGTTGGGAGCTGGCGGCGTTTATCCTTCGCTCCGCTCTGGACATCTCGGAAGTGCTGGGTCGTGCCATGGCTTCTTCGGTTGCCCTTCGTCGCCATGCCTGGCTTCAGGACAGTGTGTTCCCAGAGAATGTTCGTGAACGGCTAGTGGACCTTCCCTTCGATGGTGCTCTTTTGTTCCATGCCCCTGCGAACTCAGCCATCCAGAGATTCTTGGCGGGTCTTCGTCCTCCTCCTCCTCCTCCCCCTCCTTCTTCTCCTCCTCAGTTACCTGCGTGTTGATCTGGTTCTTGGAGCTGTTCTTCCGTTGGGGCGGGTCGCCCCGGTTATCTGTTCTGTGTGCTTCATGGCCACTTGAGTCCTCCTTGCTGAGGCTGTGGTTCTGTTGGCTGCTGGCCAGCCCTTTATGACTGTGTGTTTTTCCCTTGGGTTTTTTACACCATGCTGGGCCTGAGATTGGGCCTTCTGCGTTTCCCCTCTGGCTGCTTGATAGGCCTCCTGCTGGGTTTTTTGCCGCAGGTCTTTTTTGTTGTCCTCTGCTGCGGAAGTTTCTTCCTAAGTGGTTCCCATGTCTTGGGATATGACATGCCCTATGTGGGGCAGAGTTGGCTGTTATATAGCCCTGGTATGTGCTGGGGAGTTGTGGTCGCCTGCAGGCTTCTGCTCTTCGTGGCGTTATGGTGTGTTGCGGATGCAACCTTCTTCTTCGCCTTTTTGCTTGGAGTGTTTCTTTCTTTGGTGTCCCTGGCGTCTGGCGGAGCTTGCCAGTGCCGCCCTCTTGTTCTTTCTGCACCGTTGTGCCTTCTTGGGGCTTTAGTGGGACTGTAATCCTGCCCTCTCCGCTGCTTCCAGTGGGCTTTGCCCTCGGTTCTACCTCGTCTCCCTGTGGGGGAGATGGTCCCTGCCTTCTGGACCCTGTTGCGGGCGCAGTTTGTCCCTGCGGGACGTTGGACAATTCTTCCTGGGTGACCTTGAGTTCCCCTTTTCGGCTTCCGCCTGCTTCTTGCTGCCGGCGCCGTCCTGTCTGGGATTGCCTTTGCTCTGCCTCTTCTCCTTGGAGTCTCTAGGTTGCTCTTCTCCTTCGGTGCTCCTTTCCTTGCCTTGGCCTTGGGCGGAGGTTTTGTTGCCTCGCAAGGGCGTGGGCTGTTTGGCCTCTTTGCGCCTTGCCTTGTTTCCTCTGCTGAGTGAGGACAGGTTATCTTCTTCTCTTCTTTTCTCTTTGCCTGGGGAACGGAGCTCCTCGTCCTGTTTTCGGACTCGGCCCCCGTGCGGCCCTCTGTTGTGCCCCGGTGGGTGGGGGTCCTCTCGCAGACCCTCCTTCCCCTTGGGTATGGCTAGGGTATCTATTCTACGTGAAGGAGTCTGCGGCTAGTAGTCTCTATCAGATGTACAAGTTACTTACCTTCGGTAACGGTGTATCTGGTAGAGACTATTCTAGCCGCAGATTCCTTCACGGCCCGCCCTTCCTTCCCGTTCTGCGAGGGCTTGTGATTTGGTCTTTTGCACTCGCTTCCCTGTGGGTGGCTGTGTCTTATATGGGTACATTCTTTCCCTCTTTCTGTCAGGCTGTCCCTTTTTCCTCCCCGTTGTCACGTGGGAGGATAGGTTTGTTGGTACTTCTTGCTCTTTGCGATCCTTGAGGTTGGGGTCTTTTGGCTGTGCCTCTGCCCTTGTTCCTGATGAAGGTTGTCACACTCTGTGTTGGGGATGTCTTGGAGTTTTGTCGTTCCCTGTGTGTCCCCAACTGGTTCCCCTTCCTTGCCTTTGGTTAGGGTTGTAGTCCTGTTGCATGTTCTCGATACATTTTTACATATGTCCCTTGACTCCGGGGGGGGGGGGGGGGGGGTTGTGTCTGTACTGGCAGGGTTGCTGCTCTGTTCTTTATCCTTTCCCTGCCTTTGGGTACTGCAGTGCTGGGCACTGCTCTTTATGGTGGTGTTCTTCACCATTCCTTTTTTGGCCCTTTCGCACACTGTTCCTATACTCTCACAGTTTTGTCTGCTGGCTCTGTGTTGTGGCGCGGAAAAGTTCTCCGAAGAAAACTGACGTAGGCACGCCGGTGTGGGACTTATGTGACCTCACTGACGTCACGTACGCGGACGACACCTGGGCGGAGTCGCGTGATGCCGGCGCACAGGGATGCTGGGCAAGATAGTTTTCCGGATCCAGTCTCACGCCTGGGGATAATTCTACGTGAAGGAATCAGCGGCTAAAATCGTCTCTACCAGATACACCATTACCGAAGGTAAGTAACTCGTACTTCTGGAATCTAAGTGGATCCACAAAATTCCACCCACCCCGCATTCCCCAAAGTCTTCCTATAAAAATGGTACCTCACTTGTGTTGGCAGGCCTAGTGCTCGCAACAGGAAACAGCCCAAAACGCAACATGGACACACCACTTTTTTACAGTGAATACTAATCCTTTTTTTCAAAGTGCCTAGCAGTAGATTCTGAACCCTAACACTGCCGGCCCTAGGGAAGCCTAGCAAACCTATACATTTTTTAAAACTAGACACCCAGCAGAATCCAGGATGGGGTGACTTGTGTGGCTCTCACCAGGTTCTGTTAGCCAGAATCCCTTGCAAACCTCAAAACTTTGTAAAAAAAAACAAAAACAAAAAAAAAAAAAAAAAAAAAGCTTTCCCCACATTTCTATGATGGAAAGTCCTGGAATCTGCGTTAGTCCACAAACTTCCAACCACCCCGCATTCTCCAAAGTCTCCTGATAAAAATGGTACCTCACTCTTATGGGTGGGTCAAGTAACCGCTACAGGCAAGGGCCCAAAATGTGTTGTGGAGACATCAGAATGACCTATCACAAAACAACCAGGTTTTGCAAGGGGGGCACCTGGGTCTTGGCCCCAGGCTCAGCGGCCATCTAGGGAAACCTACCAAACTCACACATTTCTGAAAACTAGACACCCTGGGGAGTCCAGTGAGGTATGGCTTGCGTACATCATCCAACGTTTCCCTAATCAGAATCCCGTGCAAACCTCAAATTTAGCAGAAAAAAATAATCTTTTGCTCACTTTTCTGTGTGGGAAAGTTGTGGTATCACTGGGCTGACACAAATTTCCTACCACCTACCGTTTTCCCCAGGTCTCCCAATAAAAATGGTACCTCACTTGTGTGGATAGGCACAGTGGCTGCAACAGGAAATGGCCCAAATCGTACTGTGGTGACTTCAAAATTACCTATCATAAAAATACCTGGTTTTGCAGGGGGATCTGTGTTTTTGGTCCCACGCTTGCGGCGATCTAGGGAAAGCTACCATACCCACACATTTCTGAAAACTTGACATCCGGGGGAGTTCAAGGAGGTATGGCTTACGTGGATCCCCAAATGCTTTCCTACCGACTGCCTGGTCCCGACTGCTTCGGGGTCTGGCTGTGCGGGCCAAGCGTACCGGAACAGCGCATTTATTTCTGTTGACAGGGCTCACACGCCAGTTGCGCAGTACCAACGGGCCCAGACATGGGAGCACTCACACAAGAATTAGCAAAGCTGGGTTGTGGACGCACTTGTGTCTGTGGCGAAGGACTCCATGGGACACCAGTTCTCCCGTTGGATCCAATGGAACCCTAACAAGTGTATACAGTGGCGAAACGAAGCACTGGAGCTGGCAAAGAGGAACTCTCAGGCAGCCTGGTGTTCGTGATAGAAGAACATAGGAGGGCCCCTGGGTCAAAATAGTAGGGAGAATAGGGGAAACACAATAGCTAACAACAGGAACAGTCTCCCTAGTAAATACTTTCAAAATAGGTAACGTATCCATAAATACACATGTCCCATAGACAAGTAGTTTTCAAAATGTATTATAATTTTCAACGAGTATAAATCATTTGTATAAATATCATATAAGTATCACCCATATACATAAGGTTATTATAAAAGCCAGCAACAGTAGACATCAATTGTTATGGAGCGCCATAAACATGATGAGAAACAATGAACAATGTGCATATCAACAATAGGAACAGAACACAGACATAAAGAAGTCAATCAATATGTAAAAAACAACAAAACAATATACAGTGACATACATAAAATTTACAGTACATATAAATTGCAAATACACAAGAAATGTGCCTGGTGTTCGTGGCATCCACCATTGGGGCACGACATTCAGCCCTTCGTCACATTCAGCATGGGAAAACATTGAGGGAGGCGAACTAAACTGCTGTTTGAGCGAAAGAGAAGTGACAGGCAGGCGGATCACATGAAGGACAGTTGATTGACGCCTGACCGAGCAGAGGACTTCGATGAGCACCACCTGGACTTGAAAGAAATACTTTTAGATGTCAAAACAAGCCTAAAAACTATAGATACTAAACTAGACCTACTCACATCGCGCCTTGATGGGGTTAAAGGGAGAGTGGATGAGCATGACACCCAGATCGACCAGCTAGAGGCCCTTGTCTTGGACATAGATGACAGTCATGCATAGCAAAAGCAGAAGTCTTGGTCCTGGAGCTCATTAAGATCAATAACGAAGACCTTGAAGCTCGATCGAGGCAAAACAGTGCCAAAGTTAAGGACTTTATAGACTCCCTGCTCAGAGATATCTTTGGAGCTGACCTATCATTGGTCTTCATCATCGAAAGGGCCCACAGATCCCTTGACTCCAGGCGCCCTCCTGGTGCGCCCCCGCAGCCCATAGTGGCACATCTGATGAATTATAAGGACCGTGATACAATCCTCAGGCTGGCTCGGGAGAAGGGACTGATAGTACAAAGATGATAAGCTGTCCTTTTACCCCGACCTCATGGTGGCACTGCAGGCTGCCGGAAGGGACTTCCTGCCTGCCAAGCGTTTCTTACAGCAGGCGGGAATACAGTACATCCTCCTCTACCCGGCGATGCTCAAGATCATACAAGATGGCAAGACTCATTATTTCACAAACACAAAACAAGCCCTCAAATTCGTCAAACAGAAAATTAAATCAGCAAGAACCCTGGCGGGCTCACTGCACTTCACGACAGAGGTGTGATTGAGTGGCAAAGTTTTGAATCTGTTAAGGCAAGATACACAGCAGCCCGCATACTGTTGTAGGACAGATACTCTTTTAACTGTTTTGTTATAGTTCGCCAACGCAGAATAGAGCCTAAGCTCCCCGTTGACTTCTTCCACACTGATGATCCAGGCACGTTGGCCAGTATCCATAAACAAATGGCCACATACCAGGAGGAACCCCTTTGGGAAAGTTATAGATTCCTTACCTTATAATTACCCCCAGGCATTAGACTGGATCCGTAAAAAAAATTCCTTAGCAGTACCCCTGCATGTCGGTAGGTAGCATCAGTCGACTCTGCGTCTGTCGTTGTTGTCGTGTTCGCCTGGATGACGTTGCAGTGTCTACTTAGACGCCGCCCCTGCGCACTGACGTCAGTTCTTTCTTTTTCCGCAACAGCCAACGCAGATCTGGAGAGAGCATGCCCCTTAATCACTTTTTTACTGAATCTTTTTGGACTTTTGTCGACATCTTTATCGAGTCCTTCAACTCCTGATGCATGTACGGATGTCCCATCGACGGAATGGCTTTAAGCTTTGTGACTCCTATCTTGAATCCGCACCTTGTGTGCCTCTGGTGCCTGGAGCATGACCACGACCCAAAGTCGTACTCCAACTGTCAGGCCATGAACCCGAAGTGTTTGCGAACACGGTCTCGAAAGCTTCTGGAGGCCCGTCAGTCGGCTCCACGCGTCTTGAGGTCCCGGTTGAGAGGAAGGTCTCGGGACCGGTCGTGGAGCCATCACCACTCGTCATTAAGTTTTCGCACTCCTCGGGTAAGTCAAAGGACAAGAAGAAGGCGAAGAAGCATCGTCGCTCTTCGCCTTCTCCCATCCGTCAGCCAACGTGACGTGGGACCCAGAGTGTCGTTTCTCTCTGGCTCCGCCTTCGGAGTCCGCTTCTGGGATGACTCCGTGCTTCCCCCCCTTTCTGGGAGCCAGGGCGTCCACTGCCCGGCTTTGAGCTTTCTACGAAGCGCTCCATAGCATCTTTGGGCAGCCCGACTCTGCTGGCGCACCTTCGGGCCGCGCAGACTCAGCTGGGGGCCCTGGGCCATCAAGGCCAGGGGCTGCAGCTCCAGCACCGGAGGGCCCCCAAGGAACCAGGCCTGGATCCGGATGGGTGCCAGTCGACCTCACGGTACCTTCCCCGGTGCCAAATCCAGTGGTGATGCCCCCAAAGCCAGTTGCTTCCCCAACCGGCATAGACCCCATCCTCAACCCCAACTTGGACACGGAGCCGGACTGGCGTCGACTGACACCTGTGCTGGCACCGACCGGTACTTTTTTACCTCTATTCTTCCTGGTGTTCCCTACCGTGCTTACTGACAGCCAGAGGAGGGTGAGGAGGACTGGGAGGGGTCTGGTTACCCTCTAGCAGACTAACTTGAGGAGCAGGACCCACGAGAGGAGTTGGGTGAGGGCAGTGGTCTGGATACCTCAGCAGACCTTGGTATGCTTTCTCCCCCTACCGTGGCTACGGAGGAGGGGGCCGCCTATGCTGTAGTGTTGCGTAGGGCAGCAAAGGACTTGGGCCCTGAGCCTCCTACGGTGGCTGTCAGGACTAACCTCCTAACTGAGGTACTTCAGATGGCAGCGGCCTCTTCGGAGCCCCTACTGCATTTAGTGAGGTCCTTACTGACATCCTTCTGGGCACTTAGTCCAAGCCCAGCACAGGGGCTCCTTGAGATAGGATGATTGCCTGATGCCCCCGGGCAACCCACTCTAACACCCTATCCCTGAGCGCTTGGTGGTCCAACCATCGACATCAAAAGGCGCGTTCCCTACTGCTCCCCCAGATAGGGAATCCAAGAAGCTGGACCATCTTGGGAAGATGTTTTCTTCCGCCAGCTTAGGACTGCGGTTGGTGAACACCGCATGTCTCTTGGGCTATTACACACACTCTGTGTGAAGCATGGTTGCGCAAGTGCTGCCAAAGTGCCCGGAGGAGTCCAGGGCCGTGCTGACCCGCGCTGTTGTACAGGGTCGAGACGCAGCAAAGTTTGCTATCAGGTGTGGAGTGGTTACCGTCAACTCACTGGGTAGAATTATATCTACGCCAGTAGCCCTGAGGCGCTACACGTGGCTGAGGTTCACTGGCTTCTCTGGGGATGTTCAATCGACCCATTTGGACATGCCCTTTGATGGCCTTCAAGCGCTTCAAGGTCTCTAGGGCTACGATCAGATCCTTGGGCCTTGCTGCCACCTCTCGCCCCATGCAGTTTGCCTTCCGCGCCTTCGTGGATACGGAATGGGTGCCCCGCCATGCTCCACCCAGAGCCACTGCCCTGCACAAGCTACCCAGCCTCCGGGCGGGCCGGGGTCGTGGGACCCAACATCATGGGACTGGGGGCCAGCAGGCGGGCCAGTCCACCAATGCCCCCCCCCCCCTTCAGCAGCCTCCAAACTTTCCTAGTCCAACTTTTCAGGGCCACCACTTGCCAGTGGGCGGCAGGATCCGAAATCACCTCCTCCACTGGCGTAGCATCACGTCGGACAGGTGGGTTTTGCAGATAGTCCAAAGGGGCTACTCCCTCCCCTTCGAATCTACCCCTCCCTCCATGCCACCTACACTCCATTGCATGTCGGAGGATCTTTTGGCCCTTCTGCTCCAGGAAGTTACGGCTCTCTTGGCCAAAGGAGCTATAGAACGCATCCCTGTGCCAGAAGTAGGTCGTGGTTGCTACTCCCACTACTTCCTGGTACCTAAGAAAGACAAAGGACTGCGTCCTATCTTAGACCCCAGGGACGTCAACCGCTTCCTTCAGAAGGAGAAATTCAAATGTTAACTTTCGCTCAGGTCTTGTCTGCCCTCAACCCTGGAGATTGGATGGTAGCGTTGGACTTGCAGAACGCTTACTTTCAGATCCCTGTCTTGCCTACCCATCGGCATTACCTACGGTTCACGTAGGCCACAAGCATTGCCAGTTCACCCTGCTCCCTTTTGGCCGTACCAGCGCCCCTCGCGTGTTCATGAAAGTGATGGCGGTGGTCACAGCTCATCCACGCAGATCAGGGGTGTAGAAAACTGGCTCTATATATACTACACCAAAATGACGTATAGTGTGTATAGAGTCCAGGTGACCCCAGAGGTAGGCAGAAGTTAGAGTTAGATAGAACCTTACTCTCTATTTGTGGTAGAGTGGTCAAGCAGTAAGGCAGTATCAGGGGACAGTGTTAAGCATTTGATGTACACACTCAGTCAGCAAATAAATTCACACACTCAAGAACTGAACTCTAGGCCAATTGTACATAAAATAAAACATACTGTTGTTTTATTTTTAGAACCAAGCAAGCCTGTCACAGGTAAGCATAAAATACTTTACAGTATTAAGTTGCTGAATGTAGAACAGTTTGAAAATGCAATAGGAATTGTACTTTGTTTGATTTACAGGGGGTTCTGTACGTTGCAATACTTAGCAAATACAGTACATTGAAATGAATAGGCTTTTTCATTAAATCACAGGTAAGTTACTTTTTACGTTACTTTTCTAACTCAGTGCTGGATACCTAGATTCAGCACTGGGAGATTTCCTGCAAACAGGTAAGTAAATACGCTTTGGTTATTCGTGCGATTTTTAAAGAATATTTTTAGATTGCAAAACTCCACACTTAAAAACACGTTTTGGAAGAAAATTGTCGATGTTATCTTATGGAGGAAAAACAGGTTATCGGTTCAAAGGTAAGTTATCAACTGTGGGAGTTGAGGTTCTGGGGGTAGACTCAGGGGTCCCCCAGGGTCAGTGATGCACTCTTGCTACACCCTCAGCAGCACTAGGGCGGCCGGGTGCAGAGTGTTGAGGCCCAATCTTATCCAGTGGGGTATAGGAGGCATCCGGTTGGTGGCTGCTGGCAAGCAGGCCACTGGGTTGTGGGAGCAAAAGCTCCTGGACTTTATCTCAGGGCAAATAGGGAAACAAAGTAGCACCAAAGGTGCACCCTCAGCGGCACTAGGGTGACCAGGTGCAGGGTGCTGTTTCGAGGTTGAGTGCCCTGTTGTTTTCAATTGATAGACTCCGGTCGAAACAAACACTGCAGGCTCTGGGACGAAGACCTTCTGGGTGCGACGGCCACTTCGAGGGGTAAGTTAGGATGTCTTGGGTCATGGGGCGTCGGGTGCAGGGGTGCCTTTTGGCATCGGAAAGTCTTACCCACTCTTGTTCACGGTAGTGGGGGTCCTCTGAATTGAGGCTGCAGGCGTCGGCTGGGGTCTTGAGGGTGGTCTGGGATTACCGGATTTTGGGTCACACTCCCCGGGGAGACCTCCCCGTGGTCTTTTTTCACTCGAGCTCGGGCCGGATTCGGCAGGTGCAGAGACGGCTGGATTCGGGGTCTCCGGCTTCTGCCAGAGGTTGCAGTTGAACAAATCCAGTGTTCACAGGAGAATCAATCTTTGGAAGTGAAGGCAGGCAGGTCCTCCGGGGTTGGTGAGGTTGCTGACTGCAGGACACACCGGGGTTTCACAGGAGCAGGTTCGAGGAGAGACAGGCCTGTAGGGCTGGAGCCAAGTCAGTGGGTGTCATCCTCTTGTTAGCTCTGCACGGCTATTCAGTCCTTCTTCTTATCTTCTTTCTTGTTGTTTCTGGATCTGAGGATGCAAGGTTCAGAGTGCCCCCTAAATACTAGATTTAGGGGCGTTACAGGTAGGTAGAGGGCAGGGACCAATGGGTCCCTTCCCTGGGATGGGTACACCCCTTATTGTGCCACCCTCCAGTGGGAGGGGGGCATGAGGTTGGTTGGGTCCCCCCATCCTCAAGATGGCGTGGACTCAGAGTTGTGCTTCACCTCGCCTCCCCACCTGAGGGGTGGAGTTGGCAGAGGTGGGCACACCTCTCTCCCTCACTTGTTTTTTCCCGCCGGTTCTCCGGCCCAAAGTGGGGGGCAGAATCAGCGGGGACCAGTTGCTGAAAGCAACAAGTGGTTTGGGGAAGCTCACAAAGGCGGCATGCCTTTGAAGCTTCCCCTTCGTGAATCCTGCCCATCGTGGGGAGGAGACTTGGCACCTAGTTCCATGATGTGCATTGTTTCAGGCCCCCGAGAGCCGGCTCTCGACCCAGGGGTCCAGAAACATGTCTGTTGATGTCAGCCTAAGCAGCCACTCAGTCGGGACACTAGAGGTGGGTCAGTTTTCAGGGGGCATCTCTGATACCAAACTTCTTAGTTTTCAGTGTAGCCATTATGGTGCTGTGGCGTTCGTAATGACAAACTCCCAGCACCATATACTCTTAATGGTAGCACTGCACTTACAAATTACGATAACGAACGAGACTCCTCCATGCTAATTAGTTACGCGACCCCCAGCTTGCTACAAATGGAAATTAGGTCATACAGTGCTCTAGAAATAACCACCTTCTACCCGACAGAACCTTCTTTTGCTTACTCTTAAGAATGGACTTAGACACTGTAGGGGTACAGGGCTCATGCACCTGACCCTCACCACTGGTATAGTGCACCCAACTATCAGGGGTGACTGAGCTATGCCAGGGCAGTGGGTTGTAGGCATGGCACACAGGGATGTGTGCCATGTCGACTCTTCACTTTGTTCCTCACCAAAACACATAGCCTGCAAAGGCAGTGTGTGAGAGTAGTGGTACAGGACCTCAAAAGGTGGCACAATAAATGCTGCAGCCCTTAGAGGCCTTCTCTGGTCACAGTGCCCTGGGTATCTGTGGTACCATTTACCAGGGGCTGACCTGTGGCCAGAGATGCCAATTGGGTTTAGTTTTGGGAAAAGAGCACAGGACCTGGGAACCTGATTGGCAGGGACCCAGGGCACACCAAGTAAAAGTGCATTAGTAGTCTGCCAAAAAGTGGGGGGTTTACTGCAACAGAAACCCACTTTCCTACAAGGGGTTCCAGTCTTCCCCTATCTCGACGACTGGCTGTTGAAGGT
Organism: Triturus cristatus; assembly: GCF_964204655.1. NCBI lineage: Eukaryota > Metazoa > Chordata > Amphibia > Caudata > Salamandridae > Triturus > Triturus cristatus. The sequence goes on from NC_140580.1 coordinate 731,258,912, forward strand.
AGGCTCGCCCCAGGCTGTCGTTTCCCACCTCCAGACCACGGCGGACCTCCCGCATATGCTGGAGTTCACTATCAAAGTGCCGAAGTCACACCTGATTCCCTCTCAGAGGCTCCTTTTTATTGGAGTGGTTCTGGACACAGCACAGTTTAGGGTCCTTCCTCCGGCACATCGAATCTGTGATATTCGGGCTATGATTCCGATATTTCAGCCTCTAGCCCGGATTTCGGTGAGAATGACCCTGAGGCTGCTGGGCCTCCTGCATCCTGCTGGTAGATCATGCTAGATGGCATATGCGGGCTCTGCAGTGGGACCTGAAGTTTCAGTGGGTGCAGCATCAGGGAAATCCTTCCGATGTTGTCCAGATCTTGGAGGGCACTACAAGCCAGTTGCAGTGGTGGCTCACAAACCAGGATTGGGTCAGTGGCAGATCCCTCTCCCACCAGAGTTCACAGTAGTGCATCACTTCTGGGATGGGGCGGTCACATGAGGGAGTTGGAGATCAGAGGCCTCTGGTCTCTGGCGGAGTCCGGGCTCCACATCAACCTTCTGGAGCTCCAGGCGATTCACCTTGCACTGAAGGCATTCCTTCCCCCTGTCAAAGGAAGAGTAGTGTAGGTGTTCACAGACAACACAACCGCCATGTGGTACTGCAACAAACAGGGCGGAGTGGGGTCGTGGACCCTATGTCAATAGGCTCTTTGCCTTTGGACATGGCTGGAACATCAGGGTTTATCCCTGGTGGGTCAACACCTGCCAGGTTCCCTGAACGGCAGGATGGACTTTCTCAACCGCCGGTGCATGATGGATCACGAATGGCGTCTTCACTTGGAGGTGGCAGTGGGGAGATCTTTGGTAAGATCTATTCGCCACCGAGCAGAACGCGAACTGTCAACAGTTCTGCACGTTGGAATTTCCAAGGCGGCACTCGCTTGGCTACACCTTCCGTCGCGAGTGGAATTGCGGCCTCCTGTATGCTTTTCCGCCTGTACCACTGCTTCCCAGAGTGCTGAAGAAGATCAAGCGCGATCAGGCCCAAGTCATTCTTGTGGTGCTGGACTTGGCACGAAGAGTCTGGTACCCCGAGCTCTTGAGCATTGCCATCGATCCTCCGATCAGACTGCCTCTTCAGGAGGCTCTTCTGTCGCAGCAGCAGAGCACAGTCCTCCACCCGAACCTGTCCAGTCTCTACCTCCTTGTGTGGAGATTGAGCAGTGACAGTTGACAGCTGTTGACCTTCCTCCTGAAGTCCGTGATGTCATTCTGGCAGCCAGGCGACCCTCCCTAAAACGGTATACACATACAGGTGGAACAAATTTGTGGCATGGTGCACAGCAAAGGCTGTGGATCCCCTTTCCGGTTCTCTTTCTGAGATTCTCCTCTTTCTTCTTTCCCTGGCCCAGCAGGGCTCTGCTCTGGGACCATCAAGGGATAGCTTTCAACTGTTTCAGCCTTCTTGAGGCTTCCTGATCAGCCTTCTCTTTTCAAGTCCCCTGTTGTCAATAGATTCTTGAAAGGCATTACTCACATGTTCCCTCCTGTTCCCTTTGTAATGCCTCAGTGGTACTTGAATCTGGTGTTAACTTATCTGATGTGCACTCCCTTTGAGCCACTTCATAACTGTCCTCTTCGTCTTCTGACTCTCAAGACTGCTTTCCTGGTTGCCTTCACCTCTGCCAGAAGAGTGAGTGAGCTCCAGGTTCTTTCTTCTAAATCTCCTTTCCTCTCTGTCCATCCGGACAAGGTTGTTCTGAGGACTCGCCCTTCTTTTCTTCCTAAGGTGGTTACTGCCTTTCACATCAAGCAGTTCATTACCTTACCCACTTCCTTTCCGCCTCCGCATCCCTCGAAAGAGGAAGAGAGGCTCCACCGTCTGGACCCAAAACGTGCGCTCTCCTTCTACCTGTATCGCACAAAACAGTTCCGGGTGGACGATCAACTCTTCGTTGGCTACGTGGGCGCTAAGAAGGGGTCGTTTTGTGCATTAAGGTCTGTTATTCCTTGGCTAAGAAGGATCCTCCTGTGGGGCTGAGGGCCCATTCCACTCGGGCCACAGCGGCTACTACTGCCTTTGGACAGGGAGTCCCTCTGCAGGACATTTGTCAGGCAGCAACGTGGGCCTCGCTGCATACGTTTGCCAAGCATTACTGCCTAGACAGCCAAGTCCGGAGAGACGGCTTCTTTGGCCGTTCCGTTCTGCAGGACTTCCTGATGTGATCTTGGTTCGCAGACCCACCACCGGGGTTGGTATTGCTGGGGTATCTATTCTAAGGTAAGGAATCTTACTAACTGTTTCTTTCAGATGCACAAGTTACTTACCTTTGGTAACGATATATCTGTAAGAAACATTCGTTAGTTAGATTCCTTACCGCCCCACCCATCCTCCCCGTTCTGCAAACCGATAATTAGGGTTAAGGTCATCCCTTTCAGGCCCCTAGTTTAATGGCACCAGTGTCGGTTTCTTGCATGGCTCTACGTTCCTGGCGCGGAAAGCTATGTACAGAGCTGACGTCAGAGTGCGAGGGCGGCGTCTAAGTACTCCGACGACGTCATCCCAACGATCACGACGCCGACGACGGACGTGGAGCCGCAGACGACGCCTACTGACGCGCACGGGTACTGCTGACGAAAAATCTTTCTGGATCCAGCCTGACGCCTGGGGATATTCTAAGGTAAGGAATCTGACTAACTAATGTTTCTTACAGATATATCGTTACCGAAGGTAAGTAACTTGTGCTTTCGGCCTTTCTTCGTCTTCCTGATCAGCCTTCTCTTTTCAAGTCCCTGATTGTTGACAGGTTTCTGAAGAGCATTACTAATTTCTTTCCTCCTTCTCCTTTCGTAATGCCCAGTGAGACTTGAACCTTGTGCTCACTTATCTTACGTGTCCTCCCTTTGAGCCACTACATAATTGTCCTCTTTGTCTCCTCACTTTGAAGACTGCTTTCTTGCTTGCCATCACCTCTGCTCGCAGGGTGAGTGAGCTTCAAGCCTTATCTTCCAAGCCTCCCTTTCTTGCTGTCCAGCCAGACAAAGTAGTTCTCCGTACCGGGCCCTCTTTTCTAGCCAAAGTGGTTACCTCTTTCCACATAGGTCAGACCATCACATTGCCCACCTTCTTCCCACCTCCGCACCCTTCCAAAGAGGAGGAGAGACTTCACCGTCTGGATCCAAAACATGCGCTGTCTTTCTACCTTGACCGCACTAAAGACTTCCGGGAGGACAATCAACTCTTTGTGGGTTATGTGGGCGCCAAGAAAGGTCGGGCAGTGCACAAGCATACCATCTCTCTTTGGGTTGTCCTATGCATTAAGATTTGTTATTCTTTGGCTAAAAAGAAACCTCCAGTAGGACTGCGCACCCACTCTACCAGGTTAACGCAGCTACTACTGCTTTGGGTCATTGAGTTCTGCTGGTGGACATCTGCCAGGCAGCCACGTGGGCATTCCTGCACACATTCACAAAACATTACTGCCTGGACAGCCAAGTCTGGAGTGACGGCCTTTTTGGACTTTCTGTTCTCCAGGATTTCCTGGTGTGAACTTCGTTCGCAGACCCGCTTCCGGGGTTGGTATTGCAGGGCTATCTATTCTAAGGTAAGGAATCTATAACTACGGTCTCTTTCAGATAAACAAGTTACTTACCTTCAGTAATGATGAATCTGTAAGAGACATTAGTAGTTATAGATTCCTTCCCGGGCCCACTCATCCTCCGCGTTCTGCGAACTGGCTTCTAGGGATAGGGACTCCCTTGCAGGGCTCTAGTTTAGGGTACCAGTGGTCAGTATCTTGCATGGCTCTGCGCTTCTGGCGTGGAAAGTCGTGTCAGAACTGACGTCAGCGCGCAGGGATGGCGTCTAAGTAGACACCGCAACGTCATCCTGGTGAACATGACGCCAACGACCAATGCAGAGTTGACCGATGCCACCTACTGACGCGCAGGCGTGCTACTTAGGAAAAAAATTCTCCGTATCCAGTCTGACGCCTGGGGGTAATTCTAAGGTAAGGTATCTATAACTACTAATGTCTCTTACAGATACATCTTTACGGAATTTAAGTAACTTGTTCCTCGATCCCGAAGCTACGGGTAGAGAGATAGACCTGGCAGAACCCTTGCGCACCTCCTTCAAAAGCCCCATACTTCAACCTATATCTTTGCTCTTCTAGACTTGGAGGGCCAAAGCCACTCCTCACCTGGCGACATCATGCGGATCATGGTTGCCTTTTTTGAGCAGCTTTACTCCACCACTCCTGTGGCGGGTGCTGTGGACCTTCAGGCGTACTTAGTCTCACTACAATGTGTATGGCTATCTGACGCACACAGGGAATTCCTAAACTTGCCTGTTTAAAGTACAGGAAATACAACAAGCAATCGCAGGCCTAGCCCCTGATAAGGCCCTTGGCCTTGAGGGTCTGCCCGTTTGTTTTTACAAAGAAGAGGCTGTCAAGCAAAGCTGACATTTTTGTGGATGTTGAAAGAGATTATGTAATTTTTTATTTTTTTTTACCTCTATGGCACCATAGGGCATCATATATTTAGTAAAGCATAAAGCATTTCTCCTCGTTGAGCCCCGTTAAGACCACATTGTTCCTACTTACACTTCACATGCTTAACGTAATCTTGCATTCCCTATGAGTAGTTGCTTTTTCCAAGATGTTATTACTTTTTTTCAGGCAGCATATTACTCGTCTAGTGCATAATTTGAATTGAGTCGCATCCAGGTGTTGATAGCACAGCACGATTGGGCTATAGCTGAAGGCAGTGCGAGTTTCTCTCAGTGGGGTGGTATGGTGTTTAGTGGGAGAGAGCGTGTGGCACTATGGCTAGAGCAGCAGAATTTGCAACTGGGGAACCAAGTTCATCCTTTATGACCACTCCATCAAACCACTCTCCTGAGGGAGCACATTCTCATGCTTGACCTTAGAAGGCACAGCTAGACTGTAGAAGCCATGGTGTCCTAGCACCAGCAGGTGGACCCTACCAGTAGCGAGTGTGGGTTAACCTTGAAGGCCTGTCCATCACAATCCATGCTGAAGATCACCTCCAGTCTTGTGGGCAGGATTACGAAGCAACACACACCAGAGTGACAGTGACTCTGTCACTGAGGACACAGGACCGTTGAAGTCAGTCCACCTCACCTATTGGTACCTCAATTGGCCTTGTTTCAGCAGTACTAGTGCAACTCACCATGGATTGGCAATGCAGGATTTGCACGCACACTAAACTAAGTTCGCAAACTTCACAGCCTCTGTGCTCCATGCACAAGCACTTTTAACATGTGCTGCCTGCTCTGGGGCCAGTAGAATTATGCAGCAAGAGAGAACAAAATTATGCCACAGTGTTGACTGAATTATGCAGCACACAAAAAGGCTGCAGTGTAATCTGGTATATTTTCTGATACTTTATTATTTTGACATTTTTATACCTACTGAAAGTCTCTGCAAATATTTTGCCTCATTAGTACCCAGTGTAACAGTCAAATGCAGCAGTGAGAAAGGTTACCAGTCAACCTTTGCAAAGGGCGCTCCACGTCGCAGCAACACAAGTCACATTTTTTTGTAACTTTTGATCTATTTGAGCTACAAACAATCTGTTAGTTAAAATCATCAGATTATGCAGCAGATTATGTATTATGTGGCAAATATGGCAGAACCATAATTAGGTGGAAAACATTTGCAAACTAGGATATTTTGTCATTCATGTTTGAACAGCTCATGTGGAAAAAGGGAGGAGAAGTGCTGATGACAGAAACTGCATGGCTCGGTGACAAATGTCTTGTACTTCCACTTTTAGGTGTATTTGGGACATTCTGTGATTGGAAATGTATCCCACTTTGTGAATACATTTTAACGTGAATAACTCATATTCAACCTTTAATAAACATGTGTATCCATTGATTGAATTAAATAATGTAATAAGTTGCAACTGGTCAGTGAAATACCAAGCAAATATTCAAAACTGGGAATTTTTGCTCTTTCTGGCCACACCTCTGACTCCGCCCATTGACCCAGTCCACGGGTTATTCCTGCCCTCTGATTCTCCACCCACAGTTCCCCTACTTTTTCCCCCCACTTCGACCACTGCCCAGAACAATTGACTGCATATTGTGATCTGCAGCCACAGGGTAGCCGCCCTCATGATATATGGGAACCATTCAGTGCGTAATTTCAGCCGGGGCTTTCCGGTGCTAAGCACTTAATTGGTTTCCGGTGCTCGGCACCGGCACCTAATTGTCAACACCATACATAGAACAGTCTACCACATGGTGGCGCTGCTCATCTAATTTAGAGATGAGCAGGACAACGGTTGTTTAGAAATACAATATACATTGGAATTGCAAATACCTGCCTCCCCAGCCATTCCTTTAGCTTTGGGGACCTGGAATAATCTGAACTGTCGCATTTACACGCGAGAGAGATGATTAGTAGTTGTTTTGACAGCGATGACAAGGGCAATGGGTGGTGCATGCTGCAGTTGCCTCCCGGTCAGAGCCCTGGAACTTAACTTAATATTTTACAAGTTAAGCACTGGAACCATTTACAACTAACCTCCGGCATCAAGACTCCAGATCTGCTGTAACACCTGTAGACACATCACTTCTTGGCGTAGATAAGGCATAGGTCGCATAACCTCAACCTTGCACCTCTGGATGTCTATGACAACGAGAAAGCTGTTGGACACAGAGGAAGCAATTCTGGGGATATGTTGGGAGGTGGAATGTTGGGAACTACATAGAATCTGGCACGAGAACATGTCCTCTGAGATCACCTAACTGGACAATGTAACTGCAATGGAGCACCTCAGCAGTGTATTGTTACCGATTGTGCATGATTATGACATGTACAAGTAACTGGCCATGTGTTGTTCAATTAATAAAAATATAATTAAAAAAAAAAGCCATCTGAACTATGGATAGTAATGTTTATATTCAGTTTTCATGAGCCAATTTAACATATGAGTAACATGCCCCTTTGCACCCTGATATTTCTTCTATCCTTCAAAACCCCACAATGTTGTTGTTCTCTCATCATTTGCAATTGGCTTAGCTAGTTTGTTATATATATATTGGTTCTTGATTTGACATCTCACACTATTTCTTGTCTTGATTGATAGGCATTATTGGTGGATTTACCAGTGTGTTCACCTCAACAGTAGAAGGGGTCAAAACCGAAGGAGGAGTCAGTGGCTTCATATCGGGCCTTGGTAAAGGGCTCGTTGGAACTGTAACCAAACCAGTAGCTGGAGCTCTGGACTTTGCTTCAGAAACAGCTCAAGCTGTGAGGGATACGGCAACCCTCAGTGGGCAAAGGTCAGTAATTTTAATATTTATAATCTGAGGATACGGTATGTCACATGTTAGTGCTGCATTGACAATTTTGTTGAATCTTCTTCTATTTTTTTTAAGTGAAAAAGTACAAACATGTTCTTTTAGCTACCCTTCACATCTGGCATGCTCTTTCAGTTATAACGTTTTTCTTTTCTTTTTGTGGACGATCTTCTGTCAGGTGTTTGTTTGTATCATAGTGCGAGATGGGCTGAGCAAACGAACACCACTGCTGTGTTTGAAATGGGATTGGTTTATACCCTATACTTAGAAACCTACAAAATGAACTTCCTTAGTGTACCTTTCATGGTGTGGATTTTGGACTTAACATTGGGGATGTGGATGTTCTGAACTGCACCCTGAGTGTCCCTCAGGAAAATACCAGGAACCCTAAGTTTATTGCTTTTTTGGGTTCCTGGAGGTACAAGTCCTGCACATGTATGTACTGCTCATAATCTCTGCTAATGATAAGGTCTGATCTACTTTGAGAGACTGCAGTGCTACATTTTGGCCTGGAAAGATTGCTTGTTTCAAGCGATCAAACATTCCTTCTGGGTACCCCTTTAAGGTATTTGGGACAGCTTACTTTAGTCTGATAGGCAAACGTGCAGTATTAGAGACTTCTAGCTGTGGATTCCTTACTCTTGTATTTCCCAGGCGTCAGGCTGGATCCGGAATCTTTTGCTGAGCAATACCCCTTGTGTGCGCCGTCGGGTGACTCCATTCGGCTCCGCGTGACGTTGGTTATGACATCACAGTGCATATATAGGCGTCACCCAGGCGCGCGGACGTCAGTCCTTTACTTTCTGTGCCAGTTAAGCGTCTATCCGGGAAGAGTTGGCGCTCTGTCACTTTTTAACAGGTTTTTCTGTAGACTTTTTTCAAATTCGTAAAAATATTTCCACTTTGTGTGCGAAAGATGTCTTTGAGGAAGACAAGTTTCAAACCGTGTGGTGCCTGCCACCGCATGATGACTGTAACCAATCCCCACCTCCTTTGTCTTCGGTGTCTTGAGGACGACCATGACTCGAAGCAGTGCTCGGACTGCCGGGCCATGGCTCTGAAGGCCTTGAGGGAGCAGGCGATAAATCTCCTTGCAGCCCAGCCGTCGACACTGTTGAGAGAGACTCTGCAGAGGTCCCGGTCCCAATTGAAGAAGACGAGGTCGCGGGACTGCTCCTGGAGCCCTAGGTCCTCTTCCTCCCACTCGAGGTCTTCAGGACGCTCGGGGAAGAGGCATAAGAAGAAGAAGTCCAAGAGGTCTTCATCTTCACCTTGGCTGTCATCCGTCGATGAGAATGGTAAGGAGCACCGACGCTCTGGGCACAGTTCCGCGGAGCCAGAGCCTGAGTCGACTTCGCACCTCCGTCCCTTTCCTGGAGCCGGAGTGACCCCCGCTCAAATAAAATAATTTTACGATGCCATGCTCCGCATATTTGAGTGGGCTGACCTCACTGGTGAGCCCTCGGGCCCCGCGGAGTCGGAAAGGGGACCCATCGGGTTGGAAGCTTTCGGCTCCTGCCACAGCGCTGGTGGGGCATCATGGATCCGATCCCAGATCTGGGTCGACGCCGGTCATGCCAACGCGACCTCCTTCGGCGTCGGTGCATGTGGCAGCGGCGGTGCCAGCCCCATCCTCGACGACACGGAGCTGGAACAATGTCGCTCAACGCTGATTCCCGCGCCGATTGACTCCAGGGGTTCTATGTTGTCACCTGAGCACTTTGAAGATGTGCTAGGCTCGGAAGAGGAATGGGAGGGAACACCAGGATGACTCTGCTGATTCTTTGGACTGGTATGGGGAACTTGCGGAAGCCAGTGGACTGGACACTCCTCCAGATACAGGCATGCTCTATTCACCAACAGTTGCTATGGAGAAGGGGGCATCCTATGCCATGGTGGTTAAGATGGCAGCTGAGGTCCTTGGACTGGAGCAATCAGAACTAATCTCCTGACCAATGTGCTTTAACCTGGGGCTTCCGCTTCCAAACCCCTTTTGCCCTTTAATGAAGCACTTACAGACATCCTACTAGGCACGTGGTCCAAGCCTAGCACAGGGGCTCCTGTGAATAGGACGATTGCACACCGCCATTGCCCTGCACTGGGTGATATGAAGTTCCTTAGCCAACATCCCACCCCTGAAGGTTTGGTGGTGCAGGCCTCTACTTCCCAGGGCTCGTTCCCTTCCACCCCTCCGGGTAGGGAATTCAAGAGGTTTGAATCATTTGGGAAGAAGTTGTTTTCTTCCTCCAGCCTTGCATTGCGGTCAGTTAATACTGTATGCTTATTGGGCCGTTTCTCCCACTCCCTTTGGGAGACGGTTGCACAAGTGCTGCCACAAGTCCCGAAGGAGGCCCGGGCTGTGCTCTCCCAAGCAGGCAGGGATGGAAGAGGTGCAGCAAAATTCACCATACAGTGTGGCCTAGATACGACGGATTCGCTGGGCAGATTGATTTCAACGATAGTGGCCTTGATGTGCCACGCCTGACTTCTCGGGCGATGTCCGGTCCAATCTGATGGACATGCCGTTTTGATGGAACCTTTCTTTTTGGGGGAAAGGCAGATTTGGCCCTGGTCAGGTTCAAGGAGTCTCAAGCTACGGCCAGATCCTTGGGCCTCTCCTCCGCTCCTTGTGGCCAGTCTTCCTTTCGTGGCAACGGAAGGGGTTTCCAGCCGCGTCAGCCCTATCCCAGCCACCGTCCTGCTCAGACTGCCCAAACCGTGCGAGGACATGTACGCGGTGCATTCAAATCCAGGAATGGAGGCCAGAAGTAGTCGACCACACTGCCCCCAGCAGCCGCAGCCTCCAAGCACTCCTAGGCTGATTCATCAGGACCACACTACTTCAGTTGGTGGGAGAATTCATCATCATCCTCCTCCACTAGAGATACATAACATCAGACAAGTGGGTCTTGCAGATTGTCCAGGAGAGCTATTCTCTTACTTTCCTTTCTTTTCCGCCTCCCATTCTGCCCAATCAGGAACTGCTGACGGAGGATCATCTTAAATTGCTCCAAGAGGAAGTTAGAGCTCTCTTGGCTAAAGGAGCTATAGAAAGGGTCCCGGTTTCAGAAGTAGACAGTGGTTGTTATTCCAGCGACTTTTTGATTCCAAAGAAGAACAAAGGGTTGCTTCCCATTTTGGATCTTCAGACCGTCAATCTCTTCCTCAAGAAGGAGAAGTTCAAGATGCTCACTCTAGCTCATGTCTTGTCTGCCCTAGACCAGGAAGACTGGATGATAGCGTTTGACCTGCAGGATGCATATTTTAATATTCCCATTCTGCCGGGCCACAGGCATTACTTACGGTTCAAGGTAGGTCGCAAGCACTTTCAATTTACCGAGCTCCCCTTCGGCCTTACCAGTGCCCCTCAGGTGTTCACCAAGATGATGGCGGTGGTCGCAATTCATCTGCACAGGTTAGGGTGTTAGTCTTCCCCTACCTCGACTACTGGCTGTTGAAGGCGTCCTCGCCCCAGACTGTCGTCTGCCACCTTCAGACTATGGCAGGCCTCCTGCATTCGCTGGGGTTCTCTATAAATCTGCCGTAGTCAAACCTGACACCTTCTCAGACACTCCCTTTCATCAGAGCAGTTCTGGACACAGTGCAGTTTCAAGCCTATCCTCAGGAGCAGTAAGTCCAGGATATTCAGGTTATGATTCTGATGTTTCAGCCTCTATCCTGGATTTCGGTGAAACTGACCCTGAGGCTCTTAGGCCTCATGGCCTACTGTATCCTTTTGGTAAATCATGCCAGGTGACGTATGCGGGCTCTGCAGTGGGACCTGAAGTTCCAGTGGGCACAGCATCAAGGAAATCTCACCAACAAGGTCCAGATCTTTGAAGAAACTGCGAGAGATCTGCAGTGGTGGTTGACGAACTGTGATTGGGTCAATGGTAGACCCCTCTCCCTTCTCTAACCAGAACTCACAGTAGTGACAGATGCCTCATTTCTGGGATGGGGCGGTCATCTGAAAGAGGTTGAGTTTGTTGCATGGATTCTGCAAGATCACAGAACTATGCTTGGAATTATTGGACCTTAGTAGGCAGGGACTGAATTATCCTGTTACCTTAGTACCGATGAGCCAGAGACGACTAGCTATAGTGTCTCACTTGCCCTCCTGCTCACTCACAGAGGAACAAGTGATTAGACACCCAAGAACACAACACTCCCGACTCTCAGGAATCGCGGTTGCAAGACACCCTTTCACTCACACTCTTGTGCTCGCCCACTATAACATCTGACAGAAACAAGAGACAGTTTAAAATGTTTTTTTTTACTAACGTTCTTTAGTATGCAGTATACGTGCCACATCATAGCAAGTAGTCCGAAAATCATAAAAGGAGCTGTCATGATAAACGACAGAGTAACCTAACCTCCCTCCCCTTATATAGAAGCCAATTGATTATATATTAGAAGATCTTTGGGTGTTATCAGCAGACCCTGTACCTCAGTCTATAGATGCTAGTTCTACATCACAGGCGCTGTCCTGCTCTTCTCCCTGAGAAGATCCCTCTCCAAGTGTCCGTTACCTATCTGTGTAGCCCCATATGACCAAAGTACGTGTTCCCAAGAAACAGTTGCATCTGCATGTTTTGTCTAGGTGCTAGGGCCTGACCAGAACAAAATAACAAGGGGCATTGTTGTTCGACCTTGTTCACAATGTGCAGACTAAATCCCGGGAACATGCAAGGCAGGCAAAAACAACAGCATGTTCTATGTGAAAGTTTCAGAGTAGCACAAGCAAACAAATTTGTGTAGTATTGTGCGCAAAGCAGGAGACAGGCAGCAACATGCTCTTGCTAACATGGAGAAGACTATAATGTCCTGATGGGCCTCGTGACAAGATCATGGGACACTGGTCTCCGGAGGAGTCAGGGCTCCACATAAATCTGTTGAAGCTCCGGGCAATTCGATTGGCATGGAAAGCATTTCTTCCCTCTGTCAAAGGGAAGCTAGTACAGGTGTTCACAGACAACACCACCGCCATGTGGTACTGCAACAAGCAGGGTGGGGGTGGAGTCGTGGATCCTTTGTCAAGAGGCCCTGCGTCTCTGGGCATGGCTGGAACAGAAGGACATAACCCTGATGTTTCAACACCTGGCAGGTTCTCTGAACGCCAGGGCGGACAAACTCAGCTGTTTATGCCTAGCAGATCACAAATGGCATCTCCAGTAGGAGGTGGTGCAAGTTTACTTTCAGCAGTTGGGAGAATCTTGGTTCAATTTGTTCACCTCAGAAGAGAACGCAGAGTGTCAGCATTATTGCGCGCTGGAGTTTCCAATGGCTATTGTTTGGCAGCGCTTTTCATTGCATGTGGAGCTCAGGCCTACTGTACGCCTTCCCGCCCATACCTCTCCTGCCCAGGGTACTGAAAAAGATCAGGAACGACCGGGCCCAAGAATCCTTGTGGCTCCAGACTGGGCAAGGAGAGTTTGGTATCCAGAGCTTTTTAGAATGAGCATCTATCCTCCTACCATGCTGCCCCTTTGGGAAGATCTTCTGTCGCAGCAGCAGGGGAGGGTCCTTCACCCGAACCTGTCAACTCTGCGCCTCCTTTCGTGGAGATTGAGAAGCGGAGGTTGATGGCTTTTGGCCATCCTCCCGAAGTCTGTAATGTTATTTTGGTGGCCAAGCGACCCTCGTATTAAATGGTATATGCCTGCCATTGGCAGATAATTGTATTATACTGTACAGAAAGGTCCTTCAACCCTCTTTCTGCTTCTCTTTCAATTTTCTTTATGTTTATTCTGATCCTTGCCCATCAGGGCTCCGCTTTGGGATCTCTCAAGGGTTACCTTTCTGCTCTGTCTGATTTTTTGCGGTTGCCAGACCAGCCCTCTCTTTTTAAGTCACGATTGTACATACGTTTCTTAAAGGGCTGGCTCACTTGTTTCCACCGACGCCCTTTGTTATGCCACAGTGGAACCTTAATTTGGTCCTTACCTGTCTGATGTGTAATCCCTTTGAGCCTTTACACAATTGTCCCCTCCGGCTGTTGACCATCAAAACAGCCTTCTTAGTGGCTATTACATCGGGCCAGAGTATTAGTGAGTTGCAGGCATTGTCTTGCTCGCCTCCTTATCTTATGTCCTTTCCAGACAATGTGGTGCTGTGCATCAGGGCATCTTTTTTGACAAAAGTTGTGACCCCTTTCCATCTGGGTCAGTCCTTCACTTTGCCCACCTTCTTTGCTCCCCCGCATCCCTCTAAGGAAGAGGAGTGTCTCCACCAGCTGGACCCAAAAAGAGCATTGTCATTCTACCTTGACCGCACAAAAGAGCTTCGGGTGGACAACCAACTCTTTGTGGAGTATGTGGGCGCAAAGAAGAGAAGGGCAGTGGAGAGAAGGGCCATTTCTCGCTGGGTGATTCTCTGCATCAAGATTTCTTATGCCCTGGCAAGAAGCAGGTTTCTGGGGGATTAAGGGCTCATTCCACCAGGGTAAAGGCTGCGACTACGGCCTTGGCTCAGGGTGTCCAATGCAAGACATCTGTAAGGCTTCAGTCGTTAACATTGCAGGAGTGTCGCATGATACTTTTGGCAACGCAGTAGTCGAAGGTCCCTCATCATTCGCTGTATTCTTCTCCCTCCGAGGACCGCTCGAGGGCAAGCTCCCAAAGTACTTTGTTTTTGCTGATGACTGGCAAGTAACGCCATAGGCGATCAAAGTTGTGCGCCTCCCTGACTTTGCTGCATATGCGTGGTGTCTGACATGCCTCCGATTCCTCCGGTTGCAGTGTCACAGCTAGAGGCTTCCCCATGCCTTCCAGTATTTCCCAGTGCTGAGGCTACTCTGGATATGATGAGGTAATATTATCTCTCCCATCATGATATTTTTGGTTCTCCGCCTCCCTATGGTGCTCGTCTCTGCCCCAAGGAGGCCAAAGGAGCCTTGACTGACTTCATGCCGGCAGGGATCATCTCTGCGTCACTGAGACCCACTGAAACCATGATCAAATCCGTAGTGGCTCCGGTGCACCGCCTTTCCGGGTTCCCACCTGTGACAGCAGATTTGGATACGGCGCTGAAAGCTGCTACTGTGTCTCTCCTCCCTGACGCTGAAGTGTTACCTCTTTGATGCCAGACCACGTTGGGGGCAGCGACAGCAGAACACTTCTTTTCAGGCCACCTTCTTCCGTCTTCAGAGGAGCCCCCTGCTTTTTTTCCCTCAGGAGATAAGTATTTTGGTGATGTTTGTGATAACATAAGAGACACTACTCAGCCTCCTCCAGAGTTTCATTGGTTGTCTGACCTTGGTGAGGCTAGTGGACTTGACTCTTCCTCATCCTCAGGTGTGTCAGCTCTTTGTAGCCTTGCTACTGAAGCTAGCTCTGCTTTTGCCGAGCTTCTGCGGAGGGTTGCTGTGGTTTTGGAGGTGCAGCTCCCTTCTGTAGAGGTGGTCATTGATTGCCAGATGGGGGCTGAGCATGTGCTCCCCTTCAGTGCAGCCCTCTGATATTCTGTTGGGCTCTTGGGCTAAACATGTTTCAAGGGCCTCCATGGACCGGTCTATAGTTCATAGGCACCATTCAGCCCCTGGGGACCCCATCTGCCTCTTCCAACAGCCTACTCCGTGCAGCTTTGTGGTTCAGACTGCTACAGCCTCCCTAACATCCTCACCCTGCCTGACGTCCCTCCAGACAGGGAGTCTAAAAGCCTAGATGCTTTTGGACTATATATTTTTTCTGCCACCAGTTCCGCTTTGAGGTCTCTTAATACTGATTATGTTCTGGGCTGTTTTTCTCACATGTTGTGGGATTCATTCTCACGCCTTCTCCACCCCGTCCCTGATGACACATGGGACACTCTTACTCAGCTGCTCCAGGCTGGCCATCAGGCGGCTAAATTGCTGAATTGCTGTGGCATAAATACCACAGATTCTGTCGGGCGAGCCATGGCTCTTTCGGTAGCTCTTCATCGGGGTGCCTGGCCTGGTTTTTCAGAGGCTGTTCATTTCACCTTGGCGGACATGCCTTTTAATGGTCAATATCTGTTTGACGCTCAAGCTGACACTGCTTTGCACTGTTTTTGGGATAGACGGGTGGGGAGAAATCTTAAGCCCCGCTTGCCATACCATTTTCCCTGTATTGAGTTTGTAAACATCACCTGTTTTCTTTTACATGTAAGCCGTTTTTGGAGTTGTTCCATTGGGTTTTTTATTTCACACTTCACCTATGAGTGGCACCCGGTGAGGTGCTCCTGCTTCCAGCAGGTATTTTGTTTTATTGAACTTCCTGACTTGTCACTGACCAATTATTATCCCCGTTATTATGGGCGCATTTTATTTTATGGCCATATTGGCTTCCACGTGTGCAAAGTGTTCTTTTGTATCCCAAGTTCCGTTGGGGTATTCTGCTTGGCTTGTGCAGATGCACTGTTGCTTTGTTCCCTATCCTCCAGTGTACTTCGTCAGTGTAGGAAGGATGGATCCTTCTGCAGGATTACCCCCACTTTTTACCTGGTGCTGTGGTGGTTTCTGACTAGTCTGACTGGCATCCTGCTTACCAGGACCCCAGTCTCTGTGCTTTCTCCTCTAAATTGGTATGTTAAGTACATAGGTACATCCCAGATTGGATACTGGTGTAACCTTATCAGTTGTGTATATCTCCGGTTAGGAGATATCTGTATGTGTTCGTAAGTGTCCTATAATAAATACCTATTTTTATAAATACACTGGTTGGTTCTTTTTCACTTAATCTATACCAATAAGATTATTGTCTGTTAACACAAGATGCTTTACACTCATTATGGACTAAGCCTGAAGGCTGCTCCCCACAGCTATCACTTAAGAGAGCTTTCTAAGGTAGTCTAAGACCACTAAAATCACCATAAGGGTTGTCTGGATTGGTTTAGGTGCCCACTTACATAAGTGTATACTATATACAAAGCCAGCTTCTCACTGTCGGTATGCCCTACAGGCATTTCTCCATATGTTTCTGGCATTTTGGTACCCCTTATAGGGAACCTCACATTGTGTGCTTGGTAGGATGGTTCAAGGGGTTTCTCCTTGCTCTTTTCCTTACACTTTATCTGGTGCCCTTCTTTCCTAGAAGACGCAAGGAAAGAGGGCATACTTCTTGACCTAGGGTACATTCTCAACTCCTGCCCTAGACAATGTTCTTTCTTTCTTTATTTCTTTCTATCTCTCTCGTTCTTTCTTGCCTTTCTTTCTTTTCTTTTCTTTTCTTTTCTTTCTTTTCGGCTTAGCACCTCTTTGTGCTAGTTTTCATTATGCACAGTGTAAGAGGCTGGCTTAGTATATGGTGCACACTTATTTAGGTGATGCTCCTTGCACTAATCCAGGAAACCCTTATGGTGATTTTAATGGTCTTTGATAACCATAGAAAGCTCTCAAAGTGGTAGCTGTAGAGACCAGCCTTCAGGCTTATCTCGAATGTTGAGTGTTAGGCAGCTTGTTATATCAGTTTAACCTTAGGGTGTAAGTTAAATGAAAGAGAACCACACAGTGTTTATATAAAAATACTTCTATTTATTGCACAACAGTCCCTAACACATTAGTATATCTCCTACCCGTAGATATCAACACAATATACTATAATACTTTAAATGCAATAAGGTAAAGAGCACAAAATACAGCGGTCGCCCTGGGGGGAGACCAAAATATATATTAAGAAAGTGGAATGCGAACTACAGAAGAGTAAGGGATTTGGGCCAGAAGACCCAGAGGAGCCGTGGACACAAGGAACCACCCAAGGTAAGTGCCCAAGAACCTCATGGAGGCTGTGTGCAGAGTGGGAGCATATCTGCATAACCAATGGAAGTCAATTGAGAAGTCACAGTCACAGTTGCAGTTTTGCACAGGAAGGACCCTCCCCAGAGGACCCTGAAGAATTCCCTTGGAGGACGAGAGGTTGGAGAACAACCCCATCAGTGGATGCCCCGAAAACCAGGATATCTACACCAGGGAAGCTAGGAGCATAGGGAAGATGAGACATCGGAAACCACAGTAGACAACAATGGAAGACTTTGAAGAAAGTGACTCTGGAGATAAAGGTGATGAAGTCCGGTGGGATCTAAGGTTGGATTCTGGAAGTGAAGAACCTTCAAGCAGAGGGGACAGAGTCTATGTCTCTCAGGAGTGACCAGGAGGCACAGAAGAGCAATGCCCACCTGTGTCGGAAGATTCAGGTGAGTTGACGGTGACCTTGTCGCTGCAGCTGTGAGGACCTGGCGATGCTGAGGTGAGTCAGTGGTGGTAGGTGGTCGGTGTCCGGCAGGAGCACCAACAAACCTTGGTAGCCGCAACTGGTCTGGAGAACAAAAAAGGACCAGGAAGGGCCAGGGCACTCACCAACAGCAGGAAAGTCAGAGCAGGCCCTGAGCAAACAGGGGAGCCCACTGAAGTAGGAAAAGATCTTTAGGAGGACCCACAGGCCAAAGGCACAGGATATGCAAGAGGACTTCGAGCAGCTCACCAAGAACAAAGGTCCACAGTGCAGAGGATGCAGTGAGAACGCTGATCTTGGAGAGAAGAGATGTTGGAGGCTGGAGCTTCTTGTAGCCCAAAGATCTCTGGAGTGCAGAGCCAAAAAGCCTTGGCAACAGCATGTCGACGTGGTGCACAGGGGATCTGAAAGAAACACGTTAGTTAGATTCCTCACCTTAGAATATCCCCAGGCGTCAGACTGGATCCGGAAGATTTTTCGTCAGCAATACCCCTTGCGCGTCGCTAGGCGTCGTCTGCGGCTCCGCGTCCGTCGTTGGCGTCGTGCGCCGGAATGACGTCGTCGGAGTACTTAGACGCCGCCCTCGCGCGCTGACGTCAGTTCTTCTTTTTTCCGCGCCAGTAAGCGCAGATCCGGGAGAGCTACCCCTTTTTCGATCCTTTTTGATCTTGTCGACTTCGGTGCCGGTAGGATGCCTGGGTTAAAGCCTGTGCTGACTGTAGCCGCTTGATGTCGGTTACGGACCATCACCGCCGGTGCCTTTACTGCTTGGGCCTCGACCACGACGCGGAGTCGTGTTCGGACTGCAAGGCCCTGACCTCGAAGGCTAGACGGGAGCGGTCCCGTAAGCTTCTCGAGATTCGCCACTCGGCCCGGCGAGCCTCTCGATCCCGGTCCAGGAGGAGGTCCAAGGATCGGTCGCGGAGCCGCAGCTGACGTCACCATCGGTCGTCGAGATCCAAGTCTTCGGGTAAGTCGAAGCATTCCAAGAAGTCCAAGAGGCGACACCGCTCTTCGGACTCCCCTCGCCGGTCGCGCGACTCGGCCGAGGGTCAGGGTGGTTCCACCCCCGCGGCTCCGGCGGAGCCGCAGGCGCCGCGCAAGTCCCCATACCCGCCGGTCCCTGGGACTGACGCGACGCCGGTGGAGGTCAGTGCCTTCCTCTCGGCCATGAGGAGCCTGGCTCCGCCGTCGACGCCCGCTGGCGCGCCTTCGGGCCCCGCGGACCCGACAGGGCTGCCTTGCCTGCCGGCGGCTCCGGCCCCGGCGCCGTCGACGGCTCCGGCCTCGACGCCGCAAACGCCCGAGGGACCCGTTCCCGAGTCCCCGCCGACGCCGGTCGACCTCGTCACGCCTCCTCCGCCGGCGTCGACACCGGTACCACCCCCGACGCCAACTCCGCTCGACGTCGAGCCCCAGTTCAGTCCCGCTCCGGGCCCGGCGCCGCTACGGCGTCGATGGACGCCGCGTTTGGCGCCGCTAGAGACACATTATGTCTACCGCCCGGCTCCGTTCCTTCCTCCTGTATACCAGGAATCGGATGATGGGGACAACTGGGAGGGATCCGAGGATCCTATGGCCGCTCAGGCTCAAATGTCACAGGACTGGGCAGATGAACTGGGGGAGGCCAGTGGCCTGGATACCTCTCCGGACACTGGATTCGTCTCTCCTCCGACTGTGGCTTCGGAGGAGGGCGTTGCTTTCTCTGTGGTGCTGCGCAAGGCGGCCGCAGCCCTTGGGCTCGCGCTACCTGCCGTGGCTGTGAGGACTAACGTCCTCACTGAGGTGCTTCAGTCTGCAGCAAGCTCCACTGAGCCTCTGCTGCAATTCAATGAGGCCCTCATTGACGTTCTGCAGGGCACCTGGTCCAAGCCCTCCACAGTTCCTCCTGTGGACAAGAACGTCGCCAGGCGCCACCGCCCTGCTACGGGCGACCCCAGTTTTCTGTCCCAACACCCTACCCCCGAGAGCCTGGTTATCCAGGCCTCTACCTCCCAATCCTCCTTCCCGACCGCTCCGCCGGACCGGGATTCCAAGAGACTGGAACAGTTTGGCAAGAAGCTGTTCTCTTCCCTTAGTTTGGGCCTGCGGTCTTTGAACACCGCCTGTCTCTTGGACCGTTATTCCCACTCTCTGTGGGATGCGGTGGAGGACGTGCTGCCCCTGTGTCCGGAGGAGGTCCGGACACGACTTACCCAGGCTCTGGCCGATGGGAGGGATGCAGCACGACACGCTATCCGATGTGGGCTTGACACTACGGACTCGCTGGGTAGGGCAATTTCTACCACAGTGGCGCTTAGACGTCACGCCTGGCTGCGGTCCACGTCATTTTCGGGCGATGTCCAGAGCACTCTCATGGACATGCCCTTTGATGGCACTCGCCTTTTTGGCGAGAAAGCGGACAGTGCGCTGAATCGCTTTAAGGACTCCCGGGCTACGGCCAAGTCCTTGGGCCTCTCGGCCCCGCGGTCGCAAACTTCCGCTTTTCGCCCCTTTCGTGGCCAAGGAAGGGGTGCCTCCTCACGTACGCCTTGCCACTAGCCGCAGAACCAACCTGCGCGCGGACGTGGTTTCCGCCGAGGCGGTTCTGGAGGACGACGAGGTCAGCCCACATCCACCCCGGCAGCATCCGCCTCAAAGCCTTCCTAGCCCGAGCTTTCAGGCCCATTCCACGCCAGTGGGCGGCAGAGTTCGCCATCACCTGCTCCACTGGCGGTCCATCACATCGGACAGGTGGGTGCTGCAAATCGTCCGAAGGGGCTATTCCCTCCCCTTCGAGACGACCCCTACAGCCATGCCACCGCAGCACCACCGTATCTCGGGGGATCATTTGAATCTTCTCCACGAGGAAGTTTCGGCCCTCTTGGCCAAGGGGGCCGTTGAGCGCGTTCCGAGCCCAGAAGTAGGTCGTGGTTGTTATTCCCACTACTTTCTGGTGCCCAAGAAGGGCAAAGGGGGCCTGCGCCCTATCTTGGACCTCCGGAACGTCAATGCCTTCCTCCGGAAGAAAAGTTTCAAAATGTTAACTTTGGCTCAGGTTCTAGCTGCCCTAGACCCTGGAGACTGGATGGTAGCGTTGGACTTGCAGGACGCATATTTCCACATCCCCGTCCTGCCGGCCCACCGGCGTTACCTGCGGTTCACGGTGGGCCAAGAGCACTTTCAGTTTACCGTGCTCCCCTTCGGCCTCACCAGTGCCCCTCGGGTGTTCACGAAAGTGATGGCGGTGGTCGCAGCTCATCTGCGCAGATCAGGGGTTCCAGTCTTCCCCTATCTCGCCGACTGGTTGTTGAAGGCGGGCTCGCCCCAGACAGTCGTCTCCCACCTCCAGACTACGGCGGATCTCCTGCATTTGCTGGGATTTTCCATCAACGTGCCGAAGTCACACTTGAGTCCCTCTCAGAAGCTCCTCTTCATCGGAGCAGTTCTCGATTCGGCGCAGTTCTGGGTCTATCCACCGGAACAGAGGGTCTGGGATATTCAGGCCCTGATTCCCATCTTTCGGCCTCTATCTTGGGTTTCGGTCAGGCTAGTGTTGCGGCTTCTGGGGCTGATGGCCTCCTGCATCCTACTAGTGCATCACGCCAGGCGGCGCATGCGGGCTCTGCAGTGGGACCTGAAGTTTCAGTGGGCCCAGCATCACGGCAACCTGTCCGACCATGTCTTGATCTCGGAGGGCACTGCACAGCAGTTGCAGTGGTGGCTCACGGACCGCGATTGGGTCATGGGCAGAAGCCTCTCCCTTCCCCAACCGGAGCATGTCGTAGTGACGGATGCGTCCCTCCTGGGATGGGGTGGCCATATGGGAGAGGCGGAGATCAGAGGCCTCTGGTCTCCGGCGGAGTCTCGTCTCCACATCAACCTGTTGGAGTTGAGAGCGATCCGGCTTGCACTGAAAGCCTTCCTTCCCTCTGTCAGGGGCAGTGTCGTGCAGGTGTTCACGGACAACACCACCGCCATGTGGTATTGCAACAAACAGGGCGGGGTGGGGTCGTGGACCCTTTGTCAGGAGGCTCTGCGCCTCTGGATGTGGCTGGAACACCAGGGCGTCACCCTAGTGGTTCAACATCTGGCGGGCTCTCTGAACGCCAGAGCAGACGAACTCAGCCGCTGGTGCATAATGGATCACGAATGGCGTCTGAACTCCGAAGTGGCGCAAAGTCTCTTTCAGCAGTGGGGAGAGCCTTGGTTAGATCTATTCGCCACCGAAGAGAACGCGCAATGTCAGCAGTTCTGCGCGTTGGAATTTCCAAGGCGGCACTCGCTCGGCGACGCTTTTCGTCACGAGTGGAGTTGCGGTCTGTTGTACGCCTTTCCGCCTATACCACTTCTGCTCAGAGTGCTGAAGAAGATCAGGCACGACCGGGCCCAAGTCATCTTGGTGGCTCCGGATTGGGCACGAAGGTACTGGTATCCCGAGCTACTCAGTATGTTGACCGATCCTCCGATACCTCTGCCCCTTCGGGAGGATCTTCTGTCGCAGCAGCAGGGGACGGTCCTCCACCCGAACCTGTCCAGCCTCCACCTCCATGCGGTGAGATTGAGCGGCGGCAGTTGATGCCATTTGACTTGCCTCCTGAAGTCTGTGATATCATTCTGGCAGCCAGGCGTCCCTCCACAAAGACGGTATACGCCTGCCGGTGGAACAAATTTGTGGCATGGTGCACAGCAAAGGCTGTGGATCCCCTTTCCGCCCCTCTTTCTGAGGTTCTCCTGTTTCTTCTTTCTCTGGCCCGGCAGGGCTCTGCCCTGGGCACCCTGAAAGGTTATCTTGCTGCCATCTCTGCCTTCTTGCGGCTTCCTGATCAGCCTTCTCTTTTCAAGTCCCCTGTAGTTACACGCTTTCTAAAGGGCATTACTCACACGTTCCCTCCTGTCCCTTTTGTAATGCCTCAGTGGGACTTGAATCTTGTTCTCACATTTCTAATGTGCGCTCCCTTTGAGCCTCTTCATAATTGTCCTCTTCGTCTGCTGACGCTTAAGACTGCTTTTCTGGTAGCCATCACCTCGGCTAGACGGGTGAGTGATCTCCAGGCTTTATCTTCAAAGCCTCCTTTTCTCTCTGTTCATCCGGACAAGGTTGTCCTTCGGCCTCGTCCCTCCTTTCTTCCGAAAGTGGTGACTCCATTTCATCTTGGGCAGTCTGTCACCTTGCCCACCTTCTTTCCGCCTCCGCATCCTTCCAAAGAGGAAGAGAGGCTCCACCGTCTGGACCCAAAACGTGCGCTCTCCTTTTATTTGGACCGCACAAAGCAGTTCCGGGTGGACGACCAACTTTTCGTTGGATGCGTGGGTGCTAAGAAGGGGAAAGCTGTGCACAAACGGACCATCTCTCGGTGGGTCATTTTGTGCATCAAAATTTGTTACTCCTTGGCAAAAAAGGACCCTCCTGTTGGGCTGCGCGCCCATTCCACTCGGGCCACAGCGGCTACTACTGCTTTGGGGCGGGGTGTCCCTTTGCAGGACATCTGTCAGGCGGCGACGTGGGCTTCGCTACACACGTTTGCCAGGCATTATTGCCTTGACAGCCAAGTCCGGAGGGATGGCTTCTTTGGCCGTTCTGTCCTCCAGGACTTTCTGGTGTGAACTTGGTTCGCAGACCCACCACCGGGGATGGTATTGCTTGGGTATCTATTCTAAGGTGAGGAATCTAACTAACGTGTTTCTTTCAGATGAACAAGTTACTTACCTTCGGTAACGATGTATCTGTAAGAAACATTAGTTAGTTAGATTCCTCACCGACCCACCCATCCTCCCCGTTCTGCGAACTGACATCTAGGGTTAAGGTTATCCTTTTCAGGCCCCTAGATTTTATTTTTGGCACCAGTCTCGGTCTTTGCATGGCTCTGCGTTCCTGGCGCGGAAAGCTATGTACAAGAACTGACGTCAGCGCGCGAGGGCGGCGTCTAAGTACTCCGACGACGTCATTCCGGCGCACGACGCCGACGACGGACGCGGAGCCACAGACGACGCCTAGCGACGCGCAAGGGGTATTGCTGACGAAAAATCTTCCGGATCCAGTCTGACGCCTGGGGATATTCTAAGGTGAGGAATCTAACTAACTAATGTTTCTTACAGATACATCGTTACCGAAGGTAAGTAACTTGTTCTTCGGTCCCAGCGGTTCCGACGAGGGATACTGGCCGCAAAATTGCAGAGAGGACAGGTCAGACCTCGAGGGAGTTGCAGAACCACCACCTGTTTTGCTGAGCCTAGTGAAGTCCATAGGACGACTGGAGCAGCAGACCGGTCAGCTTCGTTGCAATGCCTGCTGATGCAGGGGAGTGACTCCTTTACTCCAAGGGAGATTACTTCCGGTCTCTTTGATGCCCACAGGTCTGTTGAAGATCCTTGAAGAAGCACAGACGATGAAGAAGACCTGCAGACAGCTAAACCAGGAGCAGTAGGATTCTTCCTTGATGCAGTCTCGGTTCCAGGCAAAGTCTAAGTGTCCAGACGGTCAAAGAGTGATGTGGTTTCAGTCTTGAGTCTCGTCCTACGACGAATCTGAGAACCCACCCACAGATAAGTCCTTAAGTATCCTCGGGAAGGGTTGGAACCACTCAAGGGTCCCTTCCAGAGGACCGGCTGGACAGAGGGTAGGATACTCCCATATCCTTTGTCCAGTTTTGCGCGAGAGCCCAGGGCTCCCTGAACAGGCTCAAACTGGAGTATGCAAGGAGGGCAACAAATGTGCCCTTCAAAGCAATCGTATGGTGCTGGCAAGCAGCCCCACCCCAGCCCAATACACTAATTTCTCTCTGGGAGGTGCTCACACCTCCCTGTAACCTTCCCTGCTCGAGCTCAGGCCACAGCAAGGGGGTAGCATTGTGTCTGTGGTCGGCAGAAGCACTAGGTTGCTGTCAGACCCTGAAAATCTGTTACTGGGAATATAGGGGGGTACCTCAAGGGAGACCTCCAGTACATGGGATCATACTTCCAACACTGGTATCAGTGTTGGGGTATGATTCCAACATGTTTGATACCAAATATCACCGGGTTCAGTGCAGCCACTATATAGTTAGAAAACTTGTAATGAGTGATGTCCACTATATGTATTAAAATGGCTGACTGCACTTACAAAGCCTTGAGAATGACTCCAGGGTTTGCAGGGGTATCCTGCTCAGGCAGGGGCACCCTCACACATGTAACCAAGCATCCTTAGGACTGTAGAGCCTGCCATAGGGGTGACTTAAAGGTTTTAAGTGTAGTGATCTCAGATATAAGGAAATTTATATCTGTTGTGAGAGGTGCAAGCACCAACTCACACAGGCTGCAATGGCAGGCCTGTAGTCACAGTTTAAGTGGTCTCCCATTGGTTGCACAATACATGCTGCAGCCCATGGGAGACTACTGGTGTACCTATGCCCTGGATACCTTAAAACCATATACTAGGGACTTACAAGGGTACACCAGGCGCCAATTGTGGATGTACAAGAGTACTTACCATAGTCAATTTAGGGAGAAAGCACAGGATCCCAGTCAGACTAGGTCGAAAACATACTGTCACCGAACAAAAAGTGGGGATAACCATGAAAGCAGATCCTACTTTGCTACACATGAGTACAAAGGACTCTTGTCATTTCTCTTTCTCTCAGGTTTCCTTGTAGATGTACCTTGTCTTTTTCTTGGCATGGGTGGTCTACTCTACCGACTCTCTCTTCTATGCCACTGCGTGGTCTGTTTTTATTCTACTTCTGTCCTGCACAGAGCTGTTTTTGCTTTTCACTTTTCAGAAATGTTTTGTTCTTTCTTGGGAACATTTCCATGACTCTTCCTATACCAACACCAACATTTGGTTACTCAACTGATTGTTATACTCAAAGCCTGTGTTCCTTCACCACCCTCTCTTGGGTTGGTTTGTTTAGATGTTTGGTACTCCTTTCGGCTTCTTCCTGGGACTTTTCTTCCCTTCTCACGAGTGAGGATAAAGTTCCAACTCCATAGGGATTTGTTATCCCTTTTACTTATGAGTGGGTAAATAACACTCTTGCCGGACGCCGAGATCCTCACTTTTGATGTCACAGGAATTGTTAGCTTGACACATTTTGTCCCTTGGACACTGGAGATTTCCTTTTGCTTTTGAAATTTTTTTCTTTTTCTCCCTTCCCTTCTCTTCCTCAATAGTCATAAGCACTGAATAATCCCCGCCCACGTGCGGGATCTTGGAGCATATAGAAATATACATATATATATATGTGTATGTTGGGAAACCACAAGCGCCTAGCATTCCCATGACATACATATATACATGTATATAAACACATAAATATGCAACCTAACACAATTCCAATAGGACAACATGCCAAAATTACATAGGTTTATCTTGTTCAAAAAATAATCTTACACATACACTCTGTAAAAGAGAACATACACTGTAATAGTGTCATACAAGAAAACCTTTATTTTCAGACAAGAAAAGTAGGTAATAGCAGGCAGTTGGCCAATGGGCTACATAGATGAATAAGCATCACAATACAGTAAAAAAACTGGCACCTTGCCTTTAAGGCTTCCAAGAACTTGGACACCGTGCCTTTAAGATCTCAAAGAGCCCCTCTGCTCCCATCATGCACCACAGGTGACAGTTAGGCCAGTTCTTTTTTCCGGCTCCTTCTGTGAGGATCCTGGAACTTGAGTTCGACAGTTTTTGATTATCTTTAGTCAGAAATAGTTTTTTTCTCTCATTATTCGACATTTTTGACTGCTGATTGATATTTATTTATCTTTTCTGACATTTTAACATACTTTTTTCTGTCAGAATGCCAGCATTATTCCACAAATGTCCTTCTTGTGGTAAAAAGATGGCTAA
The DNA here is from genome assembly GCF_964204655.1 of Triturus cristatus. Lineage (NCBI taxonomy): Eukaryota > Metazoa > Chordata > Amphibia > Caudata > Salamandridae > Triturus > Triturus cristatus. The sequence goes on from NC_140580.1 coordinate 731,285,232, forward strand.
ATCTGACCCGCACTCGCTGTGCATCGTGTGTTTGCCATCTTCACACAAGCCAGATACTTGCAATTGTTGTCAGCAGTTTTCGAAACGGACTCTTCAGGACAGAGAGAGTATTAGACTCCATGCCTTGATGGAGAGAAGCACAAGTCATCGTAAAAGTGGCCTTGGAAGTGGTCAAGGCCCTTCTTCTCTTCAGGAACATCGAAAATGGTGAAGATCTACCTCTCCTGAGTCCAGAAAGAGACAGTTCCCTGACTGCTCTCCGTCGGCGTCGAGATCGCCATCAAAAAAGCAACAGAGACACTCATCAGCGTCGAAGGACAGATCGCCGTCGAGACAACGACATTCTCCGTCGCACAAAAGTCGATGTTGAGACATACTTTGGGCTCAAAGTATGCTGGTCCCGAGAGACCTGACAAGTACCCGTTGACGTCGCAACATCCGTCAATGGGGAGGAACACTCCTCCACCTTCTAGGAGGTCGACGTCGAGGGGTTCGCCGGCGAAGACCCTGCAGAGAGTTTACCGACTGTCGACGTCAAGAACTCCGTCGCAGTCGAGGCGCTCGCCGTCGAGAAATTCAACGCCGGAGAAGCGCCAGACGGTGTCGTCCAGGCATCATTCGACGTCGAGGGACAAAACTCCTGTAGTCGTCTCTGAGGAAGTTGCAGAGGAAGCGAGGTCGACGTTGAGGTCACGACGTTCGACGTCGAGGAGGTTTTCATCATCCCCGGGCCTTAACATCGTCTAGCTTTCACCGGAGGGCTCTCCGGTTCCACCCAAGAAGTCACATCCTTTTAATCTCTCGCCAAGGTGGCTGGAAGGTTCTTGACATTCTGTAGCAGGGGGTGTTGGTCATGGAAGTCCTGATTCGGATTATTCTCGCACCTACTCTCCATCAAGAGGTCGCACAACTCCTCCTGCAACAATATCATCGAGGATCTCTCCAAAAAGAACCCCGAGAAGGTCAAGATCTCCATCCTCCCGCCACACAAGATCACGGGAGGGAGTTCGTTCACATCACACTCCCTCTCCCAAGAGGAGGAGGCGTAGATCTTCAACGTGGTCTACATCCACCAGATCTTCTCTCAGGAATTATTCCCCAACTCTGTGTGCAACACCGCCATCCAGCGTTTCCCCAATTGATGATATTGAAACCTTCAATGACGTTCTCTGCAGAGGAGCCAAGAAGCTTAACATCAGTATGTCGGCCCGACGGTCTCCACATCCCTTATATTCGAGACTCTACACCATCGTTTGTCATCCAGGCCTCTACTGCCTTTGGTCCCAGGCCTCATAGAGCCTGCCATGCAGACTTTCTTAACCCCTGCCACAGTGGGGTCTGTACCATCTCGTATTGCCAAAAAATACAAGGCACCGACTCAAGACCCGCTTTTCCTGCGCTCAGACCCTCCTCCAGACTCAGTCATTGTGGCGGCGGCCAGAAAGGCACACTCTGCTGCATCTTCTTTGTCAGTTCCTCCGGAGAAAGATAGCAAGAATATGGACTCTCTGTGTAAGAGGATGTGTAACACCTCAGCCTCTGTGATGAAAGTGGCCAGCGCTTCACCTCTCCTAGGGAGGTACGATAGGTCTCTCTGGGACTCCCTTGCCAGATTCACGGAAAAACTCCAGAAGGAAGACCAGCAGGACTTTCAGGAGATACTGCATGAGGGGGGCTTGGTGGCTAACCAGGTTATAAGTGTGGCTACGGACTCCTGATCTGGCCGCTCACGGTTATTCACACGGTATCTGCTCCAGACGCTCGGCTTGGCCCTGTCTCGCAGGCCTGAAGCCCAATGCCCAACGGAGAATTCTCAACCTTCCGTTTAATGGGTCTTCACTGTTTGGTTCGCATGCGGATGATGAGATGGCCAAGATGAAGACAGAATTGGATACTGTGAAGGCCGTTGGTTTAGAGAAGCGGAAAGAATTCAGGAAACGCTTCCGCCCATATGACAGACGTTCCTCCCAGCAGAGGGTTCAAACCACAGTGGTCATCCCAAAATCAGCAACAGCAGAATTCTCAGTTTCATCAAAGACGACCTGGTAGAGGGAGAGGAAACAACAGGCAGCAGTCTTCAGCGGCTAAGCAGCCAGCCAAACAATGAGCAGAGGCTTCCTTCTGGCCTGCTAGCCACTCCGGTAAGAGGAAGTGTCACTTTTCAGCTGGAAGAGTGGAGATCCATAACAAACGACAAATGGGTGCTGAGTATTGTTCAAAATGGATACTTGCTGAGGTTCAAAGCCCCACCTCCATCAATTCCACCTCAAAGCTGTTCCAATCATCATCTTCTACCTTTGCAGAAAGAGGTTGACAGTCTTCTACAAAAAAACAAAAACGCCATAGAGAACGTCCCGAAACAACAGCAAGGACAATTAATTTACTCTTGTTACTTCCTAGTCGAAAAAAGAGGCCCGGCAAGAGAATACAGACCTATTCTAGACCTATGGCTCTTGACCAGGTTCATCCGCAAAGAAAAATTTTGGATGTTGGCCTTACACCAGATTTTTCCACATCTGCATCAGGGAGACTGGATGTGTGCTATAGACTTGCAGGACACCTACTTCCATATTCCAGTGTCCAGGGGGCATCGCAAGTTTCTTCGTTTTCAAATAGACCGTCAGCATTTTCAATTTCGAGTACTACCGTTCGGGCTCAAGTCAGCCCCCTGAACGTTCTCAAAGTGCATGGCGGTGGTGGCAGTATTCCTACGCAAATGCAAGGTCTTCATTTATCCCTATCTGGACGATTGGCTACTGATGAGTGCCACTCCTTCTCTACTTCAGAGACATCTCAACTACTGTCTTCAGCTGTTGAACACGCTGGGGCTTCAGGTTAACTTCAAGAAGTCGATCCTCAATCCGACCCAGAGAATCCATTACCTGGGCGCCTCGCTGGATACCGCGATGGCAAGCGTGTGTCCTTCGGAGGAGAGGTTATCTTCAATCAGAAGCAAAGGTTTGCGATCGCCTCAGTGCAAGTCATCCCACAGTCAGACAGGTCTCGTCACTGTTGCGCTCCATGGCCTCTTGCGTGTTCATCGTCCCCAATGCCAGATTGAACATGCGTCCTCTGCAGCAGTCTCTGGAAGACCAGTGGATGCAAGTCTCAGGTTGTTGGGAGGACTGTGTGACCCTACTTCAGTCTGCTAAGGACTCCATCAGATGGTGGATGAAACGGTCACACCTACTCAAGGGAGTCCCTTTTCATCAAGACATTCCCACTCAGACTGTAGTCACAGATGCTTCCCTACAAGGTTGGGGAGCACACATGGGGTCCCTTCAAGTGCAAGGTCTCTGGTCGGAGACAGAGCAAGGATATCACATCAACTTCCTCGAGTTACGAGCTGTTCATCTGGCTCTCAAGTCTTCTCTCCAGTCCCGCTCCCTCTTGGTGCAGACAGACAACACCACAACAATGTATTATCTGAACAAGCAGGGGGGCACCAGGTCGAGGATTCTCTCTCTGGAGGCACAGACCATTTGGAAATGGCTTCTCACAAGAGTTCTCAGCATCGTGGCCATTCATCTTCCAGGTTCCATGAACGTCCAAGCAGACTCCTTAAGCAGGGACTTCGTAGAAGCGCACGACTGGGTGCTAAACGCCGAAGTCACTCAAGACATCTTTCGGCAATGGGGAGTGCCAGACATCGACCTCTTCGCAGACGCGGCCAACGCCAAATGCCCCATCTTCGCGTCCCCGTTTCCCCAACCAAGATCACAAGGGAATGCCCTTTTGCTAAACTGGTCCCAGACATTACTGTACGCCTTTCCACCGCTTCCACTGATCCGGCAGTGATCAGCAAGTTCTACAGGTCCAACACCAGAATGATCCTTATAGCTCCGGAGTGGCCGCGTCAGTGGTGGTACCCGGACCTTCTACAGTTGTCCGAGGTGCCTCACCGGAGGCTGCCTTGCCGTCCGGATCTGTTGTCCAAGAACGAGGGGAGAGTGTTTCATCTCAATCTCTCCTCCCTCAGATTGACAGCATGGCTCCTGAGGTCATTCACTACGGACACCTAGACCTACCAGCGGATTGTATGACGATCCTGAAAGAAGCCAAAAGGCCTTCAACCAGAAAGTCCTATGCTTTCAAGTGGAAGCGGTTCCACCTGTGGTGCAGGGACAATGCTCATGATCCGGTCAAGGGTCAAGAGCAGGTACTGTTGCCATATCTACTACATTTGGTCAAGTCTGGTCTGCAGTTTTCTTCGATTAAGGTGCACCTAGCAGCTATCACTGCATACTGGAAATCTGCTTCTCAGATTTCTTTTTTCAAAATGCCAGTAGTTAAAGATTTCCTTGAAGAGCTGAAAAAGGTTTACCCCCAGTGAGATCCCCATCTCCTCCTTGGGAGCTTAACATAGTCCTTGCAAAACTTATGGGTGCTCCTTTTGAACCGCTTCGCAAGGCTTCTCTGCAACATTTATCATGAAAAACTGCCTTTTTAGTCGCCATCACTTCTGCCCGCAGAGTTAGTGAGATCCAGGCTTTGTGTTGTAGAGAGCCTTATACTGTCTTTCATGCCAACAGGGTGGTTTTAAGAACCCTTCCCAGTTTCCTGCCAAAGGTGGTCTCAGATTTCCACATCAATTAGACAATCACTCTTCCCACTTTTTTTCTCAATCCCTCCACTCCACCGGAGAGGTCTCTTCATTCTTTGGACCTCAAGAGGGGTTTGAAATTTTATCTTGACAAAACTAAGTCCTAGAGACACTCGGACCGGTTGTTTGTTAACTATGGTGTCATAAATACAGGTTCAGCAGCTTCTAAGAGATCCATCTCTAGCGGGATAGTTTCTTGCATATCTTTGGCCTACCAACTAGCTAACAAGGTTCTTCAGGGCAAATCCAAAGCACATTCTCCCGGGGGGAAGGCTTCTACTACGGCCCTACTAAGAAATGTGCCTATGTCAGAAATTTGTAAAGCAGCGACTTGGCGCTCAGTTCATACTTTCACCCGCCATTACTCCTTGGATTCTAATGCACAGGCGGATGCCCAAGTTGGGCAAGCCTCTCTGAGGAATTTATTTGCTTGATATCATGTTAAGATGCTCGGTTACTCGTTTTCTATGCTATTTGCTCGTCCGCGAGGTAGTGGGTATGAACTTGCTACTCTATTCAGTGCTTATGACTATTGATGAGTATCCCCTGGAAGAGAAGGATTAGTTACTTACCAGTAATCCTAGTTCTCTTCCAGGGGTATACTCATCATAGTCATAAGCAACCCTCCCTCCTCCCCAGACAAGCATTTTTAGTATATTTTTTGAAGTGATTGCATCTTTTAATCAGGTTGTCACAAGTTAGTACACCGTAAAAAAGAACCTAACTGTCACCTGTGGTGCATGATGGGAGCAGAGGGGCTCCTGGAGGTCTTAAAGGCAGGGTATCCAAGTTCTGGGAAGCCTTAAAGGCAATGGGCAAGTTTTTTACTGTATTGTGATGTTTATTCATCTATGCAGCCTATGGTCCAACTGCCTGCTATTACCTACTTTTCTTGTCTGAAAATAAAGGTTTTCTTGTATGACACTATTACAGTGTATGTTTTCTTTGAGTCTATGTGTAAGATTGTTTTTTGTACAAGATAAACCTATGTAATTTTAGCATGTTGCCGTATTGGAATTGTGTTAGGCTGCATATTTATGTGTTTATATACATGTATATATGTATGTCGTGGGAATGCTAAGCGCTTGTGGTTTCCCAACATGCACATATATATTTGTGAGGATAAGGATGAACAGAACAAATTAAGAAATGAAATGATGGCCCGCTTATCAAAAGAGGAGGAAAAAATTTAATCTAGAAAGGCTTACAAATTTCAAAGAGACAGAACTGACTATGAGATGGGCCAAATTTTTACCTTTGCCAAACGATATGATGCACTGAGGGAATCAAAATTCCGCAATTTGCAAGCGCCAACAGTCCCAAACGTAAACGAAAACCGCGAGCCCAATACCACCCAATCAGAAGGCAGCTCCGGGACTGGCAGTGAGTCAGAATCAGAAATGCGCTCGGCTGCAATGATGGGAGCTAAGTCGAAGCCATCACCTGGTGAGGAACTTAATTTTTTATGTCAAGAGCGCAGACAAACTCTGCGCCCAAGACCCCAGGCAAATCCAGCTACAACAACTTCAAACGGAGACAGAGGCGCAAGGCAAACATCAAACGTGCAAAGACAAGGCAAAAGGAGGGGACGGGGATTTTGGCGCAACAAACAATAATGGATGAGCAGGTAGAAAATACCATAGTGAACTTATCCAATATTGAGCTCACGTCACAAGAAAAAAACATTCTAAGATTGGGTCTTTCATACGCTCCGCGCAACAACTTTGATTATGCAAAAACAAGAATCGATGTATACAAAGGAGTACGAAAATTAAAGCTAAAAAAGCATTTCCTCATAAACACACCTAACCAAACAACTATGGGTGAAATTTCCACTTCAGAGGTCCAACGGGTAACAAATTCATTAACCCAATCGGATGCACCCCTTTTACAAGTCATACAGGATCTCAGTAATGAAAGTAACTCAACGAACCCAACACCCAAAGCTAGCCCATTCAAACCCAAATCCTCTTACAATCCAATCATGATCAGAGACTCTATTGATATCTTCCATGAAGCGGTGACCACTCAATTGAAGGAATTGAATACGAAAATACAATCCAAAACGAAGCATTACAACAAAGCTGATTGGCAATACAAGCAACTAACATCCAAATTACTAAAAAATAACAAAGCGATTGTCATTCGCAACAGTGACAAAGGTGGGAATATTGTCATTTGGCCAATGAGTGCATACAACAAGGAAGCATATAAACAACTCAATGATCGCACTTGTTACACGAGAACTACTATCAGTGACATGAAAATCACTTACAAAAATTTCCACCTCAAGCTCAACAAATGGAAAAATGCCAATCTGATTAACAACGATGAATTCAAATTCCTAAAAAATGACAGTCCCACTACACCAACTATATACTTCATACCGAAGATTCACAAAGACTACAACGACCCTCCTGGTAGGCCAATCATCAGTGCCAGAAACAGTCTGACGGAACACACTACCAAATACATTGACTATTATCTGCAGGAGTTTGTACAGAAATTACCATCTTATGTAAAAGATACCAGTGACTTCCTCAGAAAAATCATGAACATTGTGTGGCAGGAAAATTACTTACTAATTGCATTAGATGTAACTTCTTTATATACTAGCATTGAGCATGCAGCTGGCTTAGCAGCGATCCAACATTACCTCGCACAAAGATCGACGCAGCATCTAGAACACAATTGCATGCTGGTTGAAATGACAGAATTTTGTTTACGAAATAACATTTTCATGTTTAACAGTCAACTTTACCAGCAAACTAGAGGCGTTGCTATGGGGGCCAGCTTCTCACTGAGCTACGCATGCCTGCATATGGGCAGATGGGAGGAGCTGGTCCTTAAGCAAGAACACCACGAATATGTCAACACCAATGTTAAAGTATGGTTAAGATATATTGATGATCTTTTTGTTATCTGGGAAGGGACTAGCCAGCAAGCTTTTGACTTCATTGAAAGGATTAATGCCAACAATATGAATTTACACTTTACTGCCACTGTCAGTGCCACAGAGATTGAATTTTTAGACACCCAGGTGTATATAAAGAATGGCAAAATCGAAACCCGTCTTTTCAGAAAGAAGACGGCAGGCAACTCCACACTTCACGCGTCAAGTGCGCATCCTAAACATCTTATTAATAGCATCCCCTATGGGGAAATGCTAAGGATTAGACGCATTTGTAGCAACAATGATGATTTAGTGGCAGCACAACAAGCGAGCAAACTTCGCTTCCAGCAACGAGGCTACCAAAATCAAGTCATTGATAACGCCATTAAAAAATCCATGGCATTATGTAGAGATGAAGTCATAAAAGATAAGAAATCTGTAAACATCCTGCCCAACGCTAACTCCACCAACACTATGAGCATTAGGACTGACGAAGATAATGTGTTCCGCTTAATTGTGCAATACAACCAACAGCACAAAGCCTTAAATAAAATTCTTCAGCAGAACTGGCCCTTGGTACGAAGTGACCCCGTGATAGGACCCCTGCTACCGCAGAGGGTGTCCATCACATATAGCAGAGCTCCCTCAATGAGGGATGTGCTTGTTAAAACTAGCCCTGAGGTAATTGACAGCAGCAGTTGGATACAAACCATGAAAGGATTCTTTCGATGCAAAACATGTAAAGCATGCATCCAGGGAGTAAATACCAACACATATCAAACCCCATTCAGCGAGCATAAGCATGTTATTTCAAAACTACTTACATGCAAAACCGAATTCGCAATATATGTATTGACATGTCCCTGTAATCTGCGCTACATAGGCAGCACAAAGTTACCCGCATACAAACGTATCCTTCAGCACCTCAGGGCAATCACAAACCAGGATAACACCTACCCGGTTGCACGACATTTTAAAGAATGTCATCAATCTGACAATCGCTTGGTAAAATATTTTGTAATTGACACTGTACCACCAAGCAGAAGGGGTGGCAATCGAGAGAATAAACTCAGAAAACTCGAAACTAGGTACATCCTACAGTTAGATACCAAACACCCTTCCGGTCTGAACGCTACTGAAGACTTATACACATGCTTGACTTAACTCCAAGAAAGATAAGATCTGGTCACCATATGATTAGAATAGATACAACTAGAAAGATATTTTCCTTGCAGACTTAGAAGGTTCAATCTTAGCACCAATCGATGACACTGGTAGCTAGTAAACACCCCTTTTTTTAACACACTGGTTTTAACTTTGCAGTCCTATAAATTCGCAAATGAAAAACATTAATTTCTTGGTTTTTTTAAAAAAAATGTGGTCATATATTTTGTACAATTATTTTAAGGTATTTATAAGATTTTGAAGTCTTAATCTTTTAATATATTTATTGTGGAATTTGCTCTCCAGTTTGCACCTATCCACATGTCTCATTACAGGGAAAGGTCGACAGAGAGATAGTATATATATATATTTTTTTATAAAGTATTTTTAAACAAGTATTTTTTAAAAGGTATTCCCAGGTATTTTAACACCTTTTATCTATTTATTAGCAAATTTGCACAATTCTACGACTCTGACTTGGACACTTCTTACTAAGGTCTGTCAGTACAATATGTTCAGTCGTAGACTACACCTTATTTTGTACAGACTATATAACAGCATTGATGCACATATCACATTCCCTTTGATATAGGACTTAACCAGTGTCTCTTTGAGTAAAACATATTTAACCTTACTCTATTATTGGTGCATTAAGGCTCGGATAGTGTCCCAACAAAAACACAGTCAAACTGGTTTGACGAAAGCATACATAAATATGGGGACACTACTATTTATCTTTCGACCCATCCATCGGTCATGCTGCTTTCACTTTAAACATATGAAACCGATATAACCAAAGAATCGAAATGTAACGAATTATTGCAAAAAAATGAAAAAAAAATTTTTTTTACACATTTACACAGTATACACTCCTAGGCTGTCTTTGCACACATTTTGTACTCCACACTTAAGCACTTTTTTCAATCAACAATTGTGGTAGTTTATTGTTATTGATTTTAATTTGATCGTGACGTACTAACCAGACGATAAGACAACGTTGACGTTTTACAACAGCATACAAAGCTTCAAAACATGTGGCAATATCTGTCAATAATTTTATAAGAGTATTATTTAGTCATTCAGGTTGATATGATATTTTATGTAACCTTACCTGTTTTGTCAACAACGAATGTGATGTCTGTTGTTCATGTCTATGACGGGATTAGCGGAGTATGCTGATCACCTGGTCACGATCTCATTGGCACTGTCACTTTAAAAAGGTGTTCTTTCTCTCAGTCCACTGTCATGTGATCAAGGCTCAGGCGAGCCGAAACGCGTTATGGCGACAGAGAAATAAAGACTATATGCACTACAAGTTGGGTCCGTGCCTCTCTCTTGTGGAGAATCGTAAGCGGGGAAAAGCTACGGAGGATTAAGCGTGATATATATTTGTATATTTCTATATGCCCTGGGATCCCGCACGTGAGCGGGGATTATTCAGTGCTTATGACTATGATGAGTATACCCCTGGAAGAGAAATAGGATTACAGGTAAGTAACTAATCCTTCTTTCTCCTCCATAGTTATGATATACTATGGGTTTCTTGCTGTATTTCAATTATACCTTCCAACCCTTTTATGGATCCTGTTTCCTATGAACACATTTCTTTTGTGGCCTCACATTTCTTTTTTGCCCTCCGCACTTGTTATGCTGTGTTCACTGCCACTCCATCTGTTACTCCAGAGATCTGTTGGTTGTGAACCTCCGCTTGTGGTGTTGGTCTTCCCACACTTATTATTCTGTCTTGCTCTTTGGCTTCAACCAGCCCCCTCTCCCCACCCCCTTTTTCTTGTCAAATATTTTTTCGTCTAAGATGGTAATTGGTTGTCTGAATAGGTCTCCCCTGTGTGGGCCTTTGTTCAATTCACTCTTTTACAGTTCCAGAGAATGGTCTTCGTTGCTTTATTCTAGCAGGTTGTTTTTCACCTGCTGTTTTCCATTTCGGTCATCTCTCAACCACCTGATTGCCACCATTCGGTTGGTGGTGTTTTATGCCCGATTGCTTTTTTTTTCTGGGGTGTGTGATATCTTCCACTTCCTCTATTTTTATTCGGCACCATATGGCTGTTGCTGGCTCACCGCTATCATATCTCAGCCAATGTCCACTGTTGTGCACGTTTCTATGTACCCTTCTTGGGTTTATTTTATCCTATCATACAGTGGATATGGTGCATTTCCATGTAATATATATATCTATATATATATCAATCCTCCTTTGGCTCCTTTCGCTGGCATAGCGCTCTATGCGCTGTGGGTTACCTCCCGACCAAGCCCGGACACCATTAGACCATGTTCACGGTCAACATGAACAAGGCCTCGGTGGAGACCGAAACGCGTAGGTTTGCCTATTTGCCTTAAGGAGTATTTGCAACCTGTGGAAATAAAGCATTAAATGAATGCTTTTTTGAAAAGTAAATGCCGGAGTGCGGCCTGTTATTCCCTCTGGGGGAAGTGTGTGGAGATATATATATCAAAGAAATACCCTTTCAGGCATAGAGTGACGAATAAATTATGCAAAAAAGAAGCAGAGAACTCTGGGTAGTTCTCAAGTTTAGGTGGAAAGCAGCTCCTGTATGGAGCACTCTCAACACCAGCGACACTCTAGATCTGCTCACCTCAAATGTCTGTTTTTCTATCAATTAAAATCTTTAAGCATAGGATTAGCACAGTGCCATCCACGCCGAGATAGAAAAGGACAAAGTCTTTTGCCATTTGTACAGCAAAGTCTTTAAGCATAGGACTAGCACAGTGCTGTCCTTACCGAGCTGTAAAATGACAAAAGCCAATTACCACTTCAGGCACAGTATTACAGCTTTGAATTGGTAAAATACCAATCAAGCCAACCTGAAATGAGTAAAAGCAACCCCTGACACAGTGTTTCGCTCTAATTAGAGCTCTTCAGAGAGGTATAGCTTTGTCCAGACACAAGGGAGCACCCAGTATAAGTTTTTATATATATATATATATATATATATATATATATATATATATATATATATATATATATATATATATATATATATATATATATATATATATATATATTCAGTTGTGTCTGCAGTCATACTTTTTTTTTCTCTATATATTTTTAGACAGTCATGTTATGCTACCTTTCTTAGGAGGTAGTGAGTTAATGCTTACATTGTTGCGTTTTTCCTCATGTCCCACAATGCTTTCACTTGTTTATTGGTTTGCAGTCGCAAAACTTCCTCCTCTATGATTCTCCGTTGCATGCTCCCAGAAAGCTTGCTTTTCTCTCAGAGTGTTTCCTATGGCAGTGGATTGTCCTTGTTGTTGTTTGCCATGCTTTCATATGGCTTTAGTGGTACTTTTTGCATCACTTGTGTCTTTGGCAAGTATCTTGGGCTTGGTGGTATTAGTCATTATCCTTGACCTTCAGCCCCGTCTGCTAATGGTCTGGTTACCATTGGGGATGCTCTATGGTGTTGTGATCATCTGAAGTGTTCTCATCCATCCTTATTCTTCTGACGTGGGTGTCTTTTTACATATTTTCTACGATATTTCTGGTGGGGCGTCTTCTATCTCACCTACCTTTCCGTCAGCCGGTCACACTCTCTCTCTTATGAAGGCTGGCTTGTCCCAGTCAGGGTTCTCTCGTGGACCAGTTCGCAGGCCCTACTCCGGGGATGGTATTGCTTGGGTATCTAATTCAAAGGTACGAAATCTGCGTCTAGATGTCCCTATCAGATGAATAAGTTACATTCCTTCGGTAACTCCTTATCTAGTAGAGAAAGGATCTAGCCGCAGATTCCTTACCGATCCTCCCTGCTCTGTGAACTGAGTTATCCTTTCCATTCCTAGATCCCTTCTGGCATTATCGTGCCTTTCAGTTTAAAAAACCAAACAAAAAACCAAATAATATAACAAACTTTTTGCAAGCACACTAATTTCTGGCAGTTACTATAAGTCGTTCTGCGTTTTAGTGCGGAAAGTGGTCACTGAAGAAACTGACGTCAGAGAAGGGCTTATATTGACACTGTTGACGTTTCATCTGGTGGACAACGATGCTACAGAGTCTCTCTACACCCTCTACTAATGCGCAGAGGTACTACTGCCGAACGTTTTCCAGATCCAGTCTGGTGCCTGGGGATAATTCAAAGGTAAGGAATCTGCGGCTATATCCTTTCTCTAAAAGAGAAGGTGTTACCGAAGGTAAAAAACGTCTTCTTTAGAGCTGGTAGTGGCCAATGAAGGCAAATGAGCTCAACAGAAAAACAGCCGTAAGAAGAAGTACTAAGAGGGGGGCTCTTGCTCCACCCATAGGTTGATATTCTCTACAAACATAAAACAATTGTGTTACATTACTTTTAAATGATAGGGACATTGATAGCACATTTGTCTGGTAAAATACAATAAGAAGAAGCTTTCCATGTTGTAAACATGCGACCAACACAGTTGGAGATTTACTTGTTGAACTCCCTATCTGATAGAGACTACTAGCCGCAGATTCCTTAACTTAGAATTATGCCCAGGCGTGAGACTGGATCCGGAAAACTTTTGCCACAGCATCTCTGCGCGCTGGGGGCGGTACTACGTGACCCCGCCCTGACGTCGTCCGCGGACGTGACGTCAGCGAGGTCACATAAGTCCCACCCCGGAGCGCTGACGCCGGTTTCCTTCTTTTCCGCGTGCAACGTGGATCTGGAGTGTGCTCCTTGGCCTGTTTTCGGGCCTCTTTAGCACCTTGAGTTGGGAACAGTGTACCATGCCTTCGGGCTTCAAGACGTGCACTTCTTGTGCATGTCAGATGTCGGCAACGGACCCTCACACTATTTGTATGTAGTGCTTGGGCGAACACCATGACTGTACGGACTGCGAGGCTCGTCAGCATCTCAAGCCGAAGTCCCGGCGGGAGCGCCGGATGAAGTTGCTGTCGGTCCGCTTGTCCAGATCGGTGTCGTCACAACGTCCGTCTCCTACCTCGGACGGGCCCAGGGGCCGCCGTTTCCGGCTGCGGCATTGTCCTTCACCGAGGCCCCATGGGCGTCGTTCGCCCACCGGTAAGTCTTGCAGCTTGCCGCCGAGGCCTTGTCCTCCTTCGGCAGAGGGCACCGGTCCCTCCCGGGACGTGCGCCCTCGTCCGTCGCCGCCCTATCCGCCATTTCCCAGCGTTGGTGCGACGAGGGCCCAGATGAAAGCCTACGCTACGGCTCTGCATGCTTCGTTGAGCCCTCCTCCTCTTCCTGCGGTGTCCGTAGAATCCACGCCGTGCGCTGGGCCTTCTGCGGACTCGCCGGCGGCTTCACCCCCAGCGCCTATGAGTTCGGCTTCAGGGTTTGGCGGTGTGGTGCCGTCTAGGTGCGGCCCTTCGGGGTTCCCCTTCTTGGCCCATGGCGTCCCGGCCTCGCCGCAAAGCCCCGCGGGGGGTCGCCGGGACTCAGGGCTCGTCCCCAAGTCCCCCTCGGTCCTCTGGGCAGGCGGCTGTCTTCCCGGAGGCCGAACCGACGCCTCTCTGGTGTCAACGGCTTTCCTCTCCGGCGCGGGCGACGCCACGGGTGGAGGCCGGGACGCTTCCCCAGGCCCCTCTCGGACCTCGGCGCAGGCGGCTGCCTCGCCAGGGGCCGAGCCGGCACCTTTTTGGCACCGTTCATTGGCCGCTTTGGCTCCGACCCCACCCCCCTCTTCGATGCGGCACGTGGTGGTGGAGGTCGGCCTGGCGCCGCTGGTGGACGCTTCGGTGCCGGTCAAGGATCCATCGGTGCCTGTGGTGGACTCCCCAGCGCCGTCCCGACGTCGGATCGTCGACTCTTCTCCGAATGTCCCTTCCTCTCCGGAGGGTTGTCGCCTCCTCTTCACCGGAGACTGGGCGCCGCGTCGTGGCCTTTTCTACGGCGGATTCCAGAGCGGGTTCTACGCCATCTCCACGTCCTCAGCCCCCAGCCCCGCTCTTCCATTCCCTGCAGTTGTCTGCCCCGCAGGCTTCTCCGCTCTCTCCAGAGACCCCTCAGGTACCCCACTCGTCCGTGGGTTTCCCACCCTACAGGGGCTGGTCTTTTCTCCCTCCAGCGGGGCACGGGGACGGGCGTCTTAGTTTACAGCCTTCGCCCACGTAGAAGTTGCTTTTTCCCCCACTACGTCCTACGGAGGCGAGTATGGCCTTTGTCGGGCCATTTCCACAGCAACTGGTATTCTGCAGATGGGCAATCCGATTGCCCTGCTCCCTACGGACCACTTGTTAGAAGTTCTCCACCAGGGCTCTGGTGGAGGGGAGCCGCTTCTCCCTTCTGAAGCGTCGCTCCATAACTCTCTCCTAGGGGCATGGGGGTGCCCTGCCACGGTGGTTCCGGTGCCTCAACCGCTCCTTCACCGCCACCGTCCTGCTCCGCATGATCCAGTTTGCCTTTTTTCCCATCCCTCAGCCCAGGGCCCTGTCCTCTGGGCTGCTTTTCCTTCCTTGCCTTCAGAGCTGCTTCCGCCGTCACGAGAGGCTCGGTGGCTGGACTCCGACGGGCGTAACATTTTCGCCTCAAATAGCGCTGCGTGCACTCAACACTCTTTGTGTGCTGGCCAGGGCTACTTCCGGTCTGTGGGATTCAGCGGAGTCCCTTCTGTCTCGCGCCTCCCAAGAGGGTGCCCGCGCTGATCTGCGGCACCATGTGCGGGGTGGTCGGGAGTTAGCTACTTTCATTCTCAGTTCGGCCCTGGACGCCTCTGATTCCCTCGGCCGTGCAATGGCAAGTTCTGTGGCCCACTGCTGCCATGCTTGAATGTTCGGGAGTGTCTTGTAGATTTACCTTTTGACAGAACGCTGTTGTTTCACACCCATGCGGACTCCGCTATTCAGAGACTCCTTGCGGGGCTCAGTCCTCCTCCCCCTTCGTAAGCTCGCCCTCCGGCGCTTTATGGGAGGCGTTATCCCTCCTTTCTCTTTGAGACCTTAGGTTTTGGTTGGCCCGCTGTATGCGGCTTTGGCTGCCTTCCGGGTCTTTCAGTTGGCCCCTCTATTCTTTTGGCTGCTGGTTCAGCCCTTCAGCTTGTGGTGTGTGTTTTTTGGCTGTTAAGTGCAGCTGTATAGGTCCTCAGGTTGGGCCCTTTGTGTCTTTATTGGCTGATTATTAAGCTGTCTGTGGTGTTTTCCACAGGTCTTTTCGTTTTTTGGCCTCTGCTGCGGGTTTCCCAAAGAGGTGTTTGGCTGCTTGGTAAGCCGTCTGTGGTGTTCCCACAGGTCTGTTATGTTCTTGATCTCTGCTGCGGGTTTCCCTAAGAGGTGTTTCCCTGTTTTTGTTGAGGGATGATTCATATCCTAGGTGGGGTATTTGTTGGCTATTGAATAGCCCTATCTTAAGCAAGGCGGGTGTGGCTACCTTCTCATGTGCCTCTCATTTTCCTGGCACCACAGTATACTGCTTGGTGCGGTCTCTCTTTTATTTTTCTATCCTTCTTCTATGAGGTTCTTTCCCTCTTAGCCTCTGGATCATCGGACCGACCCTTGTCATGCTGGTTACAGCGTCGTGTCTTGGTGTTTCCACCTAGTTCTCCGCTGTTTCGGCTGGGGCCTGTCTGTCTTCGTCTTGCGCTCGCCTTGTTCTGAGCCGCTGCTTCATAGTATTTGCCCGCTGTTTTGCTGCGCGCGCCTGATAGTTTTGGTCCCCCTCCGTGGACCTAGCCGTGTCAGCGTGTGCTCCTGTCCCTTGTTTGTTGGAGCTTTGCGCGTCTGTGTCTTCTTTCTCACGTCTGCGCTTCTCGACTGTGGAACCGTTCTGGCCTTATTCCCTATTTCCGGGTAGACACCCATTCAGCTGTGCCCTTCGCTGTGTGTGTGTTCTTCTGGGGCATGCTCTGCCTCCGTCCCTTCACTTTTCCCTGGCTTTGAGGGTGGTGATTTTCTTCCTTTGGTACTCGTTCTGCGAGGACCCTTCAGATTGGTGTTCTGCACTCGCCTCCCTTCAGGTGGCATTTGTCTTCTGCGGTGCTCTCTTTCTCTTCCTCTCTGGCGGGATGCTTCGTTCTGTTTCATTGTCCCATTCCTTCTTTTTGGTGATTGGACTGTAGGTTCATGAGTACTTTTGCATACCTGCACCCTGGTTCTTCCAGTGTGGGGCCTATTCATAATC
Organism: Triturus cristatus; assembly: GCF_964204655.1. Taxonomy (NCBI): domain Eukaryota; kingdom Metazoa; phylum Chordata; class Amphibia; order Caudata; family Salamandridae; genus Triturus; species Triturus cristatus. The sequence goes on from NC_140580.1 coordinate 731,301,967, forward strand.
TCCTCCGCAATCCTCTGGGTTTGGGTTTCTTGGCTGTGCCTCAGCCCTTAGCTTTTTACAGGGGATATGACACTCCTTGAGGGTGTTGTCTTGAGGTTCTGTTTCGGACTTGTTGCCCTTCCCTGTTATAGATTGGGTTTGCAGACTTTCTGTCGTCTGCCACCTCATTTTTAACATGTTTTTTCTGCCTCCAGGAAGGTTATCGCCTTCGCTTTGCGGGGTTGCTTCTCAGAGCGGTGCTCTGCTCTTTCCTTTCCATGACTTTCAGTAACGCAGTGCTTGGCACTGTCCCTAATGGTGCTGTTCCTCACCATTCGCTTTTTCCCGTTTTGTTTCACTAATTTTTTTGCACACTGTTCCCATACTCTCACAGTTTTGTTTGTGTTGGCTCCGCATTGTGGTGCGGAAAAGTTCTCAGAAGAAAACTGACGTCAGCGCGCCGGGGTGGGACTTATGTGACCTCGCTGAAGTCACGTCCGTGGACGACATCAGGGCGGGGTTGCGTAGTACCGCCCCCGGTGCGCAGAGATGCTGTGCCAAAATGTTTTCGGATCCAGCCTCACGACTGGGGATAATTCTACGTTAAGGAATCTGCGGCTAGAATCGTCTCTACCAGATACATCGTTACCGAAGGTAAGTAACTTGTATGACAAGTAAAATAGGAAGGGTTTTACAGTATGCACCATGGTCAGTCTACAAGATTCGTAAAGGACGCATTCCAATTTGTAATTCCATCTGAAATTCTGTAAATAGTTATCATTTTGAGTATAGCATTTGGTTGTGTGTGCTTTAAAGCACTTCTCTTTTTTCAAGAAAACATATTGGTTTGACATTGATTTAGTGTGTTATTTTTGAGTGTTGCTCAGTTCTGAGTTTCTAGCTAACAAAATCTCCCTCAATTCAGTCGTTGACTGCTCTGCCTCTGTACCTTGAGAATCAGGTTTTACTTTGTGAATTCTCTGGCCCTCAGTACGAGTGGCCATTGAATTCCTAAATGATTGGTAGATCATATTACTGCACATATTGGAATTATGAGTATTGCGATAAAAATTGCATCCTCCAGATACATTTTGGTACTTCAAACCTGACGCTATTTATTAAGGGAAAAATGCCCGGTGAATACCAGACATGCAGATTTTGGTGTTGTAATCACCAAATTCTGCACTCTACTCTCCATTAGCCACAGATTCTTTATCTTAGAATATTCCCTAGGTTCCAGACTGGATCTGAAAAATCTTGAGCAGTACCTCTGCACACTAGTAGGTGGTGTTGATTGGCTCTGTGTCGTTCATGCCGAAAATGACATGCGTGGTGCCTGTATAGGCATTACTTCAGCGTGCTAACATCAGTTATTGTCCTTTTCCTCCATTAGCGCAGATTCAGTGAGAGCTACTTCAGTCAATTTTTTTAAACTATTCAGCCTTTTGTCAAAATTCTTTTGATCTTAGCTCCCGGTGTGCTGTTGGGATGTCCCTAAAAACCTGTGAGGATTAAACCCTGTGGATCCTGTTATGGCCAGATGTCTGTGAGAGAACCCCCCACCTGGTTTTCTTGTGAGGTTCTGGAGCCAGGCTACGACTCCAAGGCCTGCCCCAATTGTCGAGTGTTGAACCCTAAGGCAGTCTGGGAGCTTTCTCGGAAGCTCCTGGTCCCCAAACACTGGACAACTCTGCACAGCTCCAGATCCCAGTCATAAAGAAGACCCTGGACCTGCTCTTGGAGTTGCTCCCGTTGGTCTTTGTTGCATTCAAAATCTGATAGAGACTACTAGCTGCAGATTCCTTAATGTAGAATTATCCCCAGGCGTGAGACTGGACCCGGAAAACTTTCTTGCCCAGCATCTCTGCGTGCCGTGGGGCTGTACCACGCGACTCCGCCCTGACGTCCTCCGCGGGCGTGACGTCAGCGAGGTCACATAAGCCCCACCCCGGCACGCTGACGTTATTTTTTTCTTTTCCGCGTGCAACGCGGACCCGGATTGTGTTCCTGGCCTGTTTCAGGCCTTCTTTTCCCGATGTGCTCGTCTTGCGCGTGCCAGATGTCGGCGACGGATCCTCACCCCATCTGCATGTGGTGTTTGGGGGAGCACCATGACTCCACAGATTGTGAGGCGTGTCAGCAAATAAAGCCGTAGTCCCCGCGGGAGCACCGGATGAAGCATGTCCAGGTCGGCGTCGTTGCCGCATCCGTCCCCCGGGGACGGCTTCAAGAACCACCGCCTCCGTGACCGACATTGTTCTTCTCCCAGGCCGCAAGGGCGTCGCTCACCTGTTGGTAAGTGTCGCAGTTTGTCCCCGAGGCCCGGTCCCCGGCCTGTTGGGGGCGTGGGTTCTCCGCGGGTGGTGCAGCCCCACGCGTCGCCATCCTATCCACCGTTTCCCAGCGCGGGGGTGACCAGAGCCCAGATGGAGGCCTATGCGGTGGCCTTGCAGGCCTCTTTGGCTCTTCCTTCTCCTCCTTCTCTTCCTGGGACGTCTGCGGATCCCTTGCCACGTGCGGGGATTTCTGCGGCGTTGCGGGCGGCTCAGGCGCCGACAGGTTCAGATCCAGGTTCGGAGGATGTGGGGCCGTCGGGGTGCGACCTTTAGGGGTTCCCTCCTTCGGACCCGGGCGCAACTGCCTCGCCGCAAACCCCCGCGGGGGTCGTGTGGTGTCGCGGGAGGTTGCCGGAACTCGGGCGTTTCCTCGAGTGCCCCTCAGTCCTCTGGGCAGGAGGCGGCCTCGTCTGAGGTGACGCCGCTCAGGTGCCGGTGGCTGCTGGCCCTGGCGGTGCCGCAGGGGCCGGCTTGGGGTCGGGGCGTGTCCCCGGGCCCCCCTCGTCCCTCCACGCAGGCGGCTGCCTCATCGGAGGTCGAGTTGATGTCTTTGCGGCGCCGTTCTTTAGCCACCCCGGCTCCGACCCAGCTGCGGTCTCCTGCGCCGCGCGTTGTGGCGGAGGTCGTTCCGGCATCCCCTTCGGCGCTGGTCAACGTTGACCTATCGCCAGTCGCGGACTCTATGGTGCCGGGCCGGCGTCGGGTCGTTGAGTCGTCTTCGGACGCCCCCCCTTCTCCAGAGGTTCGGCGGTTGTTGGTTTCATCTGCTCCGGAGACGGGCCGCCGCGTCATGGAGTTTTCCCCGGCGTATTCCAACAATGGCTCATCGCCGTTGCCGCGCCCGCAGTCTTCGCCGGAAGGGCCTCAGGTTCCCCATTCCTCGGTCCCCCTTCCCGGTCTTGCCCTTTCCTTCCTCCTGTTGTCCTGGGGGACAGCCGCCTTAGCTTGCAGCCGTCGCCCCCGAGGAACTGCTTTCCCCTCCACGGGGCCCTACAGAGGCCGGTGCTGCCTTCGCTCGGGCTGTATCCACGGCGGCGGGGATCTTGCGTATGGGCGAGCCAGCTGCCCATTTCGCCTAGGATCATCTTCTGGAGGTCCTCCATCAGAGCTATGGAGGTCGGGAGCTGCTTCTTCCCCTTGAGGCTTCGCTCCACACGTCTCTTTTAGGGGCTTAGGGGCGGCCCGCCACAGAGGACCCGGTGCCACAGCCACTTCTGCACCGCCACCGTCCTGCGCCGCATGACCCGGTCTGTCTTTCCCTCCACCCCTCTACCAGGGGTCCTCTTTTATAGACTGCATTTCCATCCCTACCATCGGTGTTGTCTTCCCCGTCACAGGAGGCCCACTGGTTAGATTCCTGGGGGCGCAATATCTTCGCCTCCACCAGTGCGGCTTTGCGTGCCCTTAACACTCTTTGTGTCTTGGCAAGGGCCACTTCTTGCTTGTGGGACTCGGCGGAGTCCCTTATGTCTGCCGCTTCTCAGGAGGGTGCCTGTGTTGATCTCCGGCACCATGTATTGGATGGCCGGGAGCTGGCGCCCTTTATTCTTCGCTCGGCTCTGGACGTTTCGGACGTACTTGGTCGTACCATGGCTTCTTCGGTGGCCCTTCGTCGGCATGCCTGGCTACGGGATAGTGTGTTCCCGGAGAACGTGTGGGAACAGTTGGTGGACCTTCATTTTGATGGCACTCTTTTGTTCCACGCCCCTGCGGATTCTGCCATTCAGAGGTTTCTTGCGGGGCTTTGTCCTCCTCCTCAGTGACCTGTGAGTCGGTCTGTGTTTTGGGAGGTGTTCTTCCGTTGTTTTCCTGGGGCCTTGTAGCGTGTCGCCCCGTTGTGTGTTCTGTGTGGTTCATGTGCCTTCAGGTCTTTTTGTTCGGACTTTGGTGCTGTTGGCTGCTGTTCCGGCCCTGTTTTGACTTGTGGTTTGGCTGTTGGTAAGCCGTGGAGACCCTGAGATTAGGCCTTCTGTGTATTCTTTATTGCCTTATTGGCAAGCTGTCTGCGGTTTTCTCTGCAGGGCTTTCTGTTTGTCCTCTGCTGCGGACGCTTTTTCCTAATAGAGTTCCCATGTTCTTGGAACGTAACATGCCCTATGTGGGGTAATGGTAGCTATTACATAGCTCTATCATGTGCTGGGGAGGAGTGGTTGCCCTTTGGGCTTCTGCTCTCTGTGGCGTAACGGTGCGATCTTCTTGCTGATTGTTTTGGAGTAGCTTGGGTTGTGTCCCGGTCCGTCCTTCTCCTGGGTCGCTGTGTCGCTAGCCAAGTCTGCCCTGCTGTCTGCGGCATCGCGTTGTAGCGGTTTTGCACTTCTATCCGACTTGGTCCTCTGTCTGGTGTTCCGGGGAGGAACTGGCTTCCCTGGTTTTTGTGTTCTGGTGGACGGCTTGGCCTGGTTCCACTTCATTTGTGGGTCAGCGTGTGCCGGCCCCTCCCTTGGGGCGTGTCCTGGCCCTTCCTGGCCTCTGCCTTTGGCTGGCGTCTAGCTTGTCCTGGGTGCACCGTTCCGCGGTGTTGTCTGCTACTGGCTGTGCATGCCAGTGCAGGCCTGTTTTTTCTAATCCACCATTGTGGCATTAGATGTATTCCCTTGTGCCTTTCTCTTCCGTCTGCGCTTTTGGCGGTGAAGCCGTCCCTGCCTTGCCCGCTGCTTGCGGCTGAGGTGTGTTCAGCTATTTGCTGTCAGTGTGTGTGTTCTTACAGTGGGCCCTGCCTCCGGTTCTCCCTCTTCTCTCTAGGGTCTGAGGTGGTTCTTGTGTTCCTTGAGGCTTTTCGGACGTTGTCTACCCCTGCGGGGTGTTGGGCAGTCTCTCTTAGTTGGGCTCAGGTTATCCTGGCCTTTCCCTTCTTGTCCCCGTGACCTGTCCCCTTCTGGGGCCCTGTGTCTCTCCTGGTGGGGAGGCTCTCTGGCAGGCCCTCCTTCCTTCTGGGTATGGCTAGGGTATCTATTCTACGTTAAGGAATCTGCGGCTAGTAGTCTCTATCAGATGTACAAATTACTTACCTTCGGTAACGATGTATCTGCTAGAGACGATTCTAGCAGCAGATTCCTTCACGACCCGCCTTTCCTCCCCGTTATGCGAGGACCCTCTGCTTGGGTTTCTGCAGTCGCCTCCCTCTGGTGGCTTGTCTTCTGTGGGTGTCCTCTTCGTTTTCTTTCGGTCAGTCATCCCTTCGGGTGGTTTTTTTCTGGCGTGTGGGCCTACGTTTGCTCTTTCCCTCTGTTGTTAGAGTTTCTGATCTCCACCTGGTCTTCTTCGTTAGGGGTTCTTTATCTGTCTTCCTACTCCTTTCAGAAGGTGTGGCCATCCTTGGCAGTGTAGTTTGGGGGTGGATTGCTGTTGCTCCCCGGTTCTGGGCTTGTGGCCCTTTCCCTTGTGGTGGTGGTTGCAGTCCCTCTCTCTTTCGGTCACGGCGCTTTCACATGCTTGTGCCTCTTGGGTTGCTCTTACCTTGGCTTGCGAGGTGCTTCCACGGAGTGATGCTTGTGCTTTTCTTGCTCTGGCCTGCTGCTCTGACCTTCTGGTACTTTACTGCCACCTGGTGCTCTCGCCTTGGCTTGCGCACTTGTTCCTCAGAGTGGTGCTCTGCTCTTTTCCTGCTCTGGCCTGCTGTTGTCGCCTTCTGGTGCCTTGGTGCCACCTGGTGATGTTTTCTCTGTTTTTTTCGCACACCGTTCCCATTCTCTCCTCAGTTCTGTTGTGATGGCTCAGCGTTGTGGTGCGGAAAAGTTCTGCGAAGCAAACTGACGTCAGCACACCGGGGTGGGGCTTATGTGACCTCGCTGACGTCACGCCCACGGAGGACATCAGGGCAGAGTCGCGTGGTACAGCCCCCCGGCGCCCAGAGATGCTGGGCAAGAAAGTTTTCCGGGTTCAGTCTCACGCCTGGGGATAATTCTACATTAGGGAATCTGCGGCTAGAATCGTCTCTACCAGATACATCGTTACTGAAGGTAAGTAACTTGTACGTCATCATCTCGGAAGTCCCATAAAAAAAGCCAAGAAGTCGAAGCATTCTAAGACTTCTCTGCATTGTTCCAAGTCTATGGATGAGTCACAAGAATGACTCCACAAATCTAGTCCCCACTAGCATTTCTCAGCTGCAGACAGAGTTTGGGTTCACGTCGCGTCGCGCCTCACAGAATTAGCCAGCGCTACCCCCACACAGCTGAAAGAATTTTATGAGGCCATGCTCCTCATATTTGGGTGGGCTGATTCGTCTGGAGTACCTTCGGGCCCCATGGGTTTGGCAAGCGCCCCTTCTAGATTCCCGGTACAAAAGGGGGTGGTGATGGACGGAGCATCAGAACCAATCAAACACTCACACCCAGTCAACAGATCTGGGTTTTATCCATCACCATTCTTTAGCCCACTCTGCCACCCCAGTTCAGACATGGCCATATGCAAATCAGTCTGACCCTGTGCCTCATGGGAACAGTCCAGCCCGAATTGCCAAGCCATGCCTTCCCTGGACCGGAAACAAGCTTCCTAGGACCGGTTTCTGGCATTTCAGCCGTCTTCAGCCAGGCTTGCTTGAATCCAGTGGCAAAGTGAGCAAGGGACTCTAGATTCCCGCCAGTAGGTTCTCCCTTGGTGCCAGTCAAGCCCTTTGGATCTGTTCCTGGCTCGAGATCGGCTCAGCGTCAGCAAGTGGAGGCTCTTTTGGTCAAAGGAGCAACTGAGAGCGTGCCGACAGAAGGTTGTGTTTAATATTCCTGCTACTTTCTGGTATCAAAAAGGGTTGAGACTTCTGCCCTGTACTAGACCTGTCCCTTCTCAACTGTTGCCTGAGAAAGGAGAAATTCAAATTTCTCCCATTGGCTTATGTCCTGTCTGCCCTATACTGGATTCTAGCGTTGGACTTATAGGATGCCTATTTTACATACCTGTCCTGCCGGCCCACAGACATTACCTGCGGTTCACAATGGGCCATGAGCACTTTCAGTTTGCTGTGCTCTGCTTTGGCCTTACCAGCGTGCCTCAGATGTTTACAAAGGGGATGGCAGTAGTTGCAACCCATCTGCAGAGTTCAGGGGTTTAAGTCTACGCCTACCTCAACGACTCACTGTTGAAGGTGGGGGGCTCACCTCATTGCTCACCTCCTGACTTCGGCAGATCTCCTGCATTTACTGGGGTTCACTATCAATGTGCCGAAGTCACACCTGACTCCCTCTCAGATGGTCCATTTTATCAGAGTCATGCTGGACACCGTGCACTTTCCACGTATCCAACAGAGCGGCGACTCTAGGATATTCAGGCTATGATTCTGATGTTTCAGCCTCCTTCCTGGATTTCGGTGAGACTGACTCTGAGGCTCCTGGGCATCATGGCCTCCTACATCCTGCTGGTAACACATGTACACTGCCATATGCAGGCTCTGCTGTGGGACCTGAAGTGCCAGTGGGTGGAGAATCGGGGGGATCGCTCCAATCTAGTCCACATATTGGAGGTAACTGTAAAAAGGCTTGCAGTGGTGGCTGACAAACCGTGGTTGGGTCAGCAGCAGACCTCTCTCCGTTCCCTATCCAGAGCTGACTGTGGTGACAGATGCATCACTTGTGGGTCGGGGCACCCATCTGGGAGAGGTGGAGATCAGAGGACTCAGGTCTCCGGGGAGTCTTGTCTCCAGATCAACCTGTTGGAGTTGAGGGCAATATTTGTGTGCTGGAGTTTCCAAGTTGGCTCTCGCTCAGAGACGGTTTTGGTCTTGAGTGGAGCTCAGGCATCCTGTATGCCTTTCCACTGATACCACTCCTTCCTAGGGTTCTCAAGGAGATCAGGAACGTCCTGGCCCAAGCTATTCTTGTGGTTCCGAATTGGGCACACAGATATGGCATCCCAAACTCCTGAGCATGAGCATTGGTCCTCTGATCAGGTTGCCCCTTCTGGAGGATCTGCTATTACAGCAACAGAGCATGGTCCTGCACCTGAACCTGCACCTGCGTACGCTCCGCCTCCATGCATGTAGTTTGACCAGCAGCAGTCAACAGTTTTTGGCATCCCTACAGAAGTCTGTGATGCCATTCTGGTAGCCAGGCATCCCTCAACCAAGACAGTGTATGCTTGTAGAGGCAAATGTGTGGCTTGGTGTACTTTCAAAAAGGTTAATCCCTTTCGGTACCTTTTTCTTAAGTTTTGTTATGTGTTCTCTCATTAGCCTGTCAAGGCTTTGCTTTGGGGACAGTTATCTTTCGGCCATATCAGTGTTCTCACAATTCTGTTTAAGTCACCTGGTGTGACTAGGTCCCTCCAAAACCCCTTTATCATGCCCCAATGAGACTTGAATCAGTTATTGACATTCTTGATTTACTCGCCCTTGGAACCTATGCACAACTGTCATTTATGTCTTTGGACCATCAAAACTGCTTTTCTAGTGGACATTACATCTGGCAGGAGGGTTAAGGAACTGCAGATATTAACTGTGCACCTTCCATATACCGCCATCGTTCCAGACAAACTGGTTCTGGGAACACATGCCTCTTTCCCACCGAAAGTTGTGACATCCTTCCACAGCATCCAACCATTACACTGTTGACCTTTTTTGCTCCGCCTCACTGTTCCAAAGAGACATCATTGCCTGGACCCAAAAAGGGCGTTATCGTTCTACATTGATTGTACTAAGGATCACCAGGTGGACGATCAGCTATCGCTGGGTTCACCTGAGAAAAGAAAGACCATGCAGAAAAGGACCATCTGAAGTATCGTGCTCTGCATTAAAATCTGATATGCATTGGCCAAGAAGCAACCCCCTGAGGGCTAATTCCACCAGAGCCAAGGTTGAGACTCCTGCGTTAGCTGGTGGAATCCCTGTCCTGAACATCTGTCAGGCAGTGACGTGGGTGTCTCTGTATATGTTTACCAAACACTACTGCCTGGACAGTCAGGTCTGTTGTGATGGGCACATTGCCCATTTGATCCTCCAGCATTTCCTGGTCTAAATCTATTCGCAGACCCACCTCTGGAGAGGTATTGCTTAGGTATCTATTATAGCCTTATAGCCCGCCGTAGCGGGCTATACCGGCTGTTAAAGGCCCGCTGCAGTGTTAAAGGCCCGAGCCGAAGGCGAGGGACTTTAACAAAGCAGAGGGACTTTAAAAGCCGGTATAGCCCTGCTACGAAGGGCTATAAGGCTATTAGAACATTCTGCCACTAGAGGGCAGAATGTTCTAACAAAACATAGCCTTCAGGGAGCGCGAGGGGATTGAAATCCCCTCAGGCTCCCATAAGTCTTTGTTCACAGCCAGAGCTGTGAACAAAGACACATTGGAATGTTGGTGCTCCGGGCTTATACCAGCCCGGAGCACTCCATTGTTTTCAATGGAGCTCCCAACATTCCAATGTTCTAATTTAAGTTAAGGAATCTATGGCTAAAAGTCTATATCAGATGGCGCCTTATCTGATAGAGACTCTATTTAGCCACAAATTCCTTACCGACCCTCCCATCCTACTCGCTCTGCAATTGGATTTTTCCATATAGGGTGACTCTTTGAAGTCATTAGTATCTGGTATATCAACATCCTTGGTAACTTCGTACTTCTGTCACAGAAATGTTGCAAAAGTATCTGATGTCAGTGTGCTGGGGTGATGCCTATATAGGCACTATGAAAGTCACTTCCGGGACAGATGACACTGACATGGAGTCAATCGCTGCTCAAAAAGTTCTGTTCACAACAAATTTCCGGATCCAAACTGATGCCTGGGGAATATTCAAAGGTAAGGAATCTGCAACTAGATAAAGTCTCTCCCAAATAAGGTGTTACTGAGGTAACTAACTTGTTCCTTCAGAAGTATTTAAAGTATACCTGCTTCCACTCTCCTAAGAAAAGTTTTTTTGACTGGCCCATCGTCACATAGATGATAAGTTATTTTTGATAACTTTAAGGAAATGTCTGTATCGAGTGGCGACTATACTAACATTTTCCTTGGTCAGAATTCAGGTAACGCTAAACACACATTCCTACTGAAACTACTACACGTAGCTAAGAGTGAAAGCGCAAAGACCTTAATGCTCTGACTTTTCCAAACGTAGTGCTAATGGATTTGGTAGACTGCTCTCTCGTGATAACTATAAAACTTAAGTGAATGTTCAGTAACGCATATGGCTGTCAGTGCAAGTCAGAATGTACAATTATCTAAACACATATTACATGACTTTTAATAATTGTTACTGTCATAAGATTTTGGACAAGGTATTACATCTTTTTATCCATAGTTATAGAATTATGTAAAACTTTGTAACGAGCCCTCTGCTTCTTTATGAAACTTTTACAAACACGTACTAATGCACTTTTGAGTTAAAATCACTGGAGTTTGCCGTTAAACAAGAAAACGATGACCGTCCCATTTTCAGCATTGGTTGACTTATTTTAAGATGCTAGACGAGAACATTTTGTACGTCTGTGTGTATGTATATGTACGTGCAAACTAAGTTTTACTTTTCTTGGTTATTTTTTTCCAAATAGTAGGATACCACATGCTGTACGTTGACAATACAGTAAAACTACATCTCAGTCGGAGAGGGTTAATTTAGTTCAGTGTGCTACTTAGTCATTACATATTGTAAAACGAACTTTCTTATGACTGCATTGCCAATTTGTTCTTCTCTATCTGGTACGAGCGTTTTTTTTCTCTTCATTGAATAAGCTAAAAGTCATAATGGAGCCAACAGCCTAAACGAAAACAGCTTGACTCTGCCTCCCAGAGCATACATGATTTCCATGCGCAGTTTTTCGAATTCCCCCTTCTGAAATACTGAGCTTTATTTGATGTATAATTGCACCTGATTAATGATGATTGATATACGCAGCGTGTCCTTGCTTTCCAGTCGCAGCACCCTTAAATCCCTGAAAGCCATCGCACACCCCAGTTGAAGATTCTTAGGGGCTCTCAGGAATGCGTGGTCATTTTCCTTCTGTTTGGCTGAACTCCGGATGCTCCTCAACACTCCAAAGCCCAGAACAATGCCTTTCTCGTTATAGCACACTTATAAAAACTCGCCCCCCACCAGCTACCACCGCCAGTCCCGAAGCAATTAAAGCAGCATTTCTTTGAACAAAACGCTAGCCTTTGGGAGAACGTGACTCACGTCTCCTTTCTTGTATATGCATTGGATTAAAACACACAGAAAATGTATGGCACATGAACTTTCAGGATTTTTTTTTTGCTGATCTTTGGGGAAGTCTCTTTTCTCCAGCCCTCCCTTTTAAGTGGGTTCATAAAACATTCTGAGGTCGGCCCTGGTGGATAATGAGAAAAGGAGGGCTGCGAGAATAAATAATGCAGTTTGTAGGCTGCGTAGCAAGACTGAAAAGAGCATTTCCCTGAACAATTATCCTCATAATGAATGTATTAAATGTAACCAGGTTAATTAAAAAATAAACTAAAACTGTCCCATGGCAAATTGTCTTGACATAAGCCCTAGACATGACATAAGCCCTACTTTTAACATTAGACATGATTTTAAAATCAAATCCGTTCCCTGCAAGCACTCTAAAAAACAGCTTGTGCATATTTTCTTAAAACGTACAAACAGCATGTCTCTCATTTTCCAATGGTGTGTTATGCCAGATAGGGTTTCCTTGTCAATACTCAACTGTCTTCCTGAGCATGCACCAGAAAGTAAAGGGCAAGATCAGGGGGCCTGCCATAGGGACATCTTCCCATTTGTGAATCATTTGCTACTCTGGCTCAGCAGTCAGTAAACAATTAATGGTTTGCTACAGCAGTTGTGGTCACATTTCATTTTCATATTCTCTTTCTGAACTGCAAATATATAGGGGGCACCCCTTTCCTCCACTCTAATTGCAATTCAGAAAGTCTTACCATAGTCCTTTTGCGGTTGCAAACCCTGTGGATTTGTAAATCATTGGGTTTGCTACCCCAAATACACTTGACCTAAAATGTTTTAACTAAGCTATTGAATTTTAAGGAAGTGCAATGTGACAGATACATTATCTTTACAAATACAGGATGGCAGTTACCTTGACACCTCTCATGATACTGGCCTAGTCTGTACTCCTGGCCCTGCCACTGAGGTAAGTGCTTTGTTCGCAAAGATCATGTGAAAGGCGACTGAGGTTCTTGACCCCCAACTCCCCACCTTGGAGGTCAAAACTAACGTGCTTACAGAAGTTCCCCAGCCTGGACAGACTAAAACTGAGCCCTTGCTACCCTTTAATGAGGCTCTAACCAACACTGTTTTAGGGGCCTGGGCCATGTCTTGCTCTGGTCCTCCAGTGAATTGCCAAATTGCTTGGCACCATTGCCCTGCCCCTGGTGATCCCGCTTTTCTGGCTCAGCATCCTTCTCCTGTGATCCTGGTGGTGCAAGCTCTCACTAGCAGGACAAACCTGAATGCCTTGCTGAATATTCCTCTAGGTTGGTAGTCTAAAAGGGTAGATATCTTTGGGAAGAGGGGAACTTCTACTAGTTTGGCTCTCTGGTCGTTCAATGCCAACTGCCTTTTAGGCTACTATTTCCAATCTCGCTGGGACTCTGTAGCTCAAGTTCTCCCAGTGGTCCTAGAAGACATTCACCATACTAGATGGCTGTAATGTTGCGAAGTTTAAAATCCTTTGTGATCTGGATACCACAGATTCCCTTGGGTGAGCCATTTGCACTATTGTTGCTATCCGTCGCCACTCCTGGTTGAGATCTGTGGGATTCTCTGGCGCTGTACTGTCATCCCTTTTGGGCATGCCATTTGACGGGATTCCCCTATTTGGGGACAAAGCGGATTCTGCCCTAGAGGTTTCAAAGAAAGTAGGGCCTCACCACACTCACTGGGCTGGTCTGAACTGCACCAGCCTTTTTGAACCTTCCACGTCCCAGGCAGGGGCAATCCCATTCTGACAACCACTTCAGCCTCAGCAGAGTTCCCCGCCCTTTCATGGCTGTGGCACCCACCGAATCTGCATTCATGGGCAGCTTGCTAGTCTGCTGTCCCTATGGCCCCACCTGCCAAACCCCTTTAGCGTGCCCTTGGTGGAGCACAGACACCTGGTTAGAGGATACAGCAATTCTTACTGGGCACAACTTCATGCCCATAATATCGGACAGGTGGGTACCGCAAATTATACAGTAGCGGTAATCCCTACCCATCCTGGCCACTCGGGCACATCTTCCACCATCTCTCTTACAATAGGAAGTGCAAGCCCTCTTGGCCAAAGAGGCTATAGAGTGGGTGCCTGCATTGGAAGTGGGTTGCGGTTATTACTCCTGCTACTTCCTGATGCCAGAGGAGGACAGAATTTTTAATCATAATTTAGACCTACGTCCTCTCAATGCTTTCTTCCTGAAGGACAAATTCAAGATGCTCACTCTGACCCAGGTTCTGTTTGCCCTCGACCCTGGGCATTGAATGGTAGCATTCGACGTGCGGGATCCTTAGCTAAACATCACCATCCTGCTGGCCAACTTGTTCTATCTGTGGTTCATGGTGAGAAAGGAGCATTTTCAGTTCACTGTGTTCCCCTTTGGCCCCACCAGTGCCCCTCTAGTGATAAGGAAAGTGATGGCAGCACATCTTCAGAGGTCAACGGTCCCAGTTTGCCCATACCTAGACGCCTGGTTGTTGAAGGAGGTCTCGACCCACGCAGTCATCACCCACCTCCAGACAATGGTGAATCTCCTGACATCCTTAGTTTTCTCTGTCAACCTGCTGAAGTTACACCTAACTTCGTCTCAGACGTTCCCTTTCTTCTGAGCGATTCTGAATACTGACCGGTTCTGTACCTTTCCCCAAGAAAGGAGAGTCCAGGACATTCAGGCTATGATCCTGATTTTTCAGCCTCTGTCCTTGATTTCAGTGAGGTTAACTGTAAAGCTGCTGGGACTGATGGCTTCCTGCATCCTGCTGGTCAAGCATGCCGGATGGCATATGCAGGCTCATCTGACAGAGACTATTAGTTATAGATTCCTTACCTTAGAATAACCCCCAGGCGTCAGACTAGATACGGAGAATTTTTCTCAGCAAAACCCCTGCGCGTCGCTAGGTGGCGTTGGTTGGCTCCGCGTCGGTCGTCGGTGTTGTGGTCGCTGTGATGATGTCAGGGTGCCTACTTAGACGCCGCCCCTGCGCGCTGACGTCAGTTCTTTCTTTTTCCGCGCCAGCCTTGCGCAGATCTGGAGAGAGCTTGCCCCTAAGTCATTTTTTAACTAAACTTTTTCGACTTTTGTCTAAGTCTTTTTTCGAGTCTCCGACTCCTGGTGCACGAGGGATGTCCCATTGTCGAACTGGATTCAAGCATTGTGACTCCTGTCACAAACTGTTGTCCGTGACGGATCGACACCTTCGGGAGGATCTTCAGTCGCAGCAGCAGCAGACGATCCTCTACCCGAAGCTGTCCAGCCTCCACCTCCTGGCTTGGAGATTGAGCGCCGACAGTTGACAGCTTTTGACCTTCCTCCCAGAGTCTGTAATGTCATCTTGACAGCCAGACGTTCCTCCACTAAGACGGTATACGCCTGTCGATGGAACAAGTGTGTAGCATGGTGCACAGTAAAGGCGTGGATCCCCTTTCTGCCCCTCTTTCTGATGTTCTTTTGTTCCATCCTTCTTTGGCCCAGCAGGGCTCTGCTCTGGGCACTCTTAAAGGCTACCTGGCAGCCATTTCTGCTTTTCTTCGGGTACCAGATCAGCCCTCTTTGTTCAAGTTCCCTATTGTAAGTCGGTTCTTTAAAGGCATTATTCATCTCTTTGCTTCATCTCCTTTCATAATGCCTCAGTAGGACTTGAACCTTGTTTTGACTTACCTTATATGCACTCCTTTCGGGCCTATTCACATCTGTCCTCTCAGGTTCCTCACTCTGAAGACTGCTTTTCTTGTTGCCATCACTTCTGCTCGCAGAGTGAGTGAGCTCCATTCCCTTTCTTCTAAGCCCCCTTTCTTCTCAGTCAATCCGGACAAAGGAGTGCTTCGAACCAGACCCTCGTTCGTACCTAAAGTTGTCACTCCTTTTCACATCGGACAGACTATTACTCTGCCCACCTTTTTACCGCATCCACACCCTTCCAAGGAGGAGGAGAGACTCCACCGTCTGGACCCGAAATGCACCCTGTCTTTCTACCTTGATCACACAAAGAATTTCCAGGAGGACGATCAACTCTTTGTTGGCTATGTGGGTGTCAAAAAAGGTCAGGCTGTGCAAAAACGTACCATCTCTCGATGGGTAGTCCTTTGTATTAAGATTTGTTACGTTTTGGCTAAAAAAGGACCTCCAGTGGGGATGCACGCTCATTCCACTAGAGCTACGGCAGCAACCACTGCTTCGTCACGTGGAGTTCCACTCATCGATATCTGCCAGGCGGCCACGTGGGCGTCTATGCACACGTTCATTACTGCCTGGACAGTCAAGTCCGGAGGGATGACTACTTTGCCCGTTCTGTCCTCCAGGATTTTCTGGTGTGAACTTGGTTCTCAGACCCACCTCCGGGGTTGGCATTGCTGGGGTATCTATTCTAAGGTAAGGAATCTATACCCAATTGTCCCTTTCAGATGAACAAGTTACTTACCTTCGGTAACGATATATCTTTAAGAGACATAGATTAGTTATAGATTCCTTACCGCCCCACCCATCCTCCCCATTCTGCAAACTGACTTCTAGGGTTAGGGAATCCTTTTCAGGGCAATAGTTTTGTGCACTAGTGGTCAGTGTCTTGTATGGCTCTGCGCTTCTGGCGTGGAATGTTGTGTGAAAGAACTGATGTCAGCGCGCGAGGGCGGCATCTAAGTAGCTACGGCGACGTCATCCAGGCGACCACGACGCCAACGACGAACGCGGAGTCGACCAACGCCACCTTTCAAAGCGCAGGGGTACTGCTGATGAAAAATTCTCTGGATCCAGTCTGACGCCTGGGGGTAATTCTAAGGTAAGGAATCCATAACCAATCTATGTCTCTTACAGGTACATCGTTACCGAAGGTAAGCAACTTGTTCTTCAAAGATTCTGGATCCAGGCGGATCCGCAACCCCTGCCCACTCTGCACCCGACAACCACGGCACGAGTCTGAGGGGCTTACCTGTCCAGTGGCGTTCCCCCCAGCGATCCAGACTTCAACTCTATCAGTGGCTGACCTCTTCTGGACTCCACGAAGTTGTCTGCAGCCTCAACACGAAGGGTCCCTCCAACGGCGACTGGCTCCGATGAAGAAAACCCGTCCCCTAAAGGCACCCCAGCATCCTCAGCCCCCCGACTTTGAGGGGCCCAGCCAACAGTGCCCAGGTGTCCGGCAACCCTCCAACTTACCTGCCCAGCCGGTTGTCATCTTCATGGACCGAGCCTGCAACCTCTTTGTGCGATCGAGATTCACCTTTGAAAGGCATTGGGAGTCGGACGCTGAATTTGCACCTTACCACCCTGGTGCCACCAGTGGTGTAGCTTTGGTACTGCCTTGTGGCCCCCCCTGTGCTCACCTTAACCCCTGGGGCCTGTGCCCTGAAACCACTGATACCTACCTGCAATTCTCCTTGTTCGGTGCCCCCAGCTTCCATTGACTATCACTGGACCCAGTGACCTCTGCACCCGGCCGCCCCCATGCCATTAGTGGTGCAGTTCGTACCTTGAATTGAACCATGCCCAATGTTGGCCTAAACCCCTGAAGACTGGGAGAGTAAGTTGTTTGCTTACCCGTTAATGCATATATCTGTTTTCCTGCCATAGGTTTGCATTGCATGTTCTCCTATTGCATTTAACTGTCTCTCTTTCACAACTGTTGAGTTCTACTGTTTTTTGATTGACAATACAAAAGTATTCCTATCACTGTAAAGTATTTTTACTGCCTTGCAAAAGAATTCTTACTGCAAAGTATCACTGAAACTGTTACTTACCTGCAGCTGAGTTCCACTTGGTTCTAAAATAAAATTGCAAATATTCTTTTTACAAAACAATTGGTCTTGGATTCAGTCTTTGAGTGTGTGTAATTATTTCTTGCCTGAGTGTGTACAACAAATGCTTAACACTGCCCTTTGCCATGGGATTGCATTGCATTTTCTCCTATTGCATTTAACTGTCTCTCTTTCACAACTGATGAGTTCTACTGTTTTTTGATTGACAATACAAAAGTATTCCTATCACTGTAAAGCATTTTTACTGCCTTGCAAATCTGAAAGAGACATGATAGTGATAGATTCCTTACCTTAGAATATGACCCCAGGCGTCAGACTGGATACGGCAAGTTTTCGTCAACATTACCCCTGCGCGTCGGCAGATGGCGTCGTGCGGTTCCGCGTCCGTAGCTGGCATCGTAAGCGCTGAGGTGACGTCACGGAGACTACTTAGGTGCCACCCATGCGTGCTGACGTCAGTTATTTTTTTTTTTCCGTGCCAGCAAGCGCAGATCCGGTTAGAGCACGTACCCTAGTCACTTTTTGACTAAACTTTTGAGACTTTTTGTCTTCGATTATTGAGTCTTTGACTCCTGGTGCCACGTAGGGTTGCCTGGATTTTAATCCTGCGGGGCTTGTCGCCGTACGATATCAGTGGCCGACCCCCATGGCGTCTGTCTCTACTGTCTGGAGCGCGACCATGACTCCCAGTCATGTTCCGACTGTCTGCCCATGGCTCTGAAGGCCTTGCGGGAGCGGTCCCATAAGCTACTGGAGGCCCGGCAGTCGTCTCCGCGCCGTTCGCCCATTTGTATTCCCCTGTACCCCTCCCACCACCGCAGCCTGTTCCACGGGCAGTGGAGGAAGGGGATGACTGGGAGGGTTCTGAGGACCCTCTCGCACGGCAGTGTGGGTTAGAACAGGAATGGACAGAAGAGCTAGAGGATGCCGGTGGCCTTGACCTCTCCTCTGACCCTGGTTTACTTTCTCCTCCTGTTGTGGCTACGGAGGAGGGCGCCACATACACTGTGGTGCTCCGTAGAGCAGCTGAGGCCCTTGACCTGCCTACAGTGACCCTCAAGACTAATCTCCTCACTGAAGTACTTCAGCCGGCCACAAGCTCTTCGGAGCCCCTGCTTCTGTTCAATGAGGCATTAACTGACATCTTGATGGGCACCTGGTCTAGACCGGCCACGGGGGTTCTCATGGATAAGAATGTGGCCCGGTGCCCTCGCCCGGCCCCAGGTGACCATGCTTTTCCATCCTCCCACCCAACCCCGGAGAGCAGAACAGTTCGGCAAGGAACTGTTTTCGTCTGCCAGCTTAGGGCTGCGGTCGGTGAACACCGCATGCCTCTCGGACGCTATTCCCATGCTGTGTGGGACACGGTTGCGCAGGTGCTGTCTCAGTGTCTGGAGGAGGCTCGGACAGTGCTTTCCCAAGCTGTTGCTGAGGAAAAAGATGCAGCAATGTTCGCCATTAGGTGTGGACTGGACACTGCGGACTCACTGGGTAGGGCGATTTCCACGAAGGTGGCCCTCAGTCGCCATGCCTGGTTGCGGTGCACTGATTTTCGGGGGATGTTCAAAGCTCTCTTATGGACATGCCCTTTGATGGTACTCGCCTATTTGGCGATAAGGCAGATAGTGCGCTGGAGCGTTTTAAGGACTCCCGGGCTACGGCCAAGTCTTTAGGTCTCTCCACCACACACCCGGTCACTTCTGTTTTTTGTTCCTTTCGTGGCCACGGAAGGGGCGCCCGACACGTTTGTTCAGCCAGAATCCTGCGTGGAACCAACCTCTGCACGGATGAGGTTCCCACCGAGGCGCGGCAGGGGGCCAGCATGTGCGGGTCAGTCCACCTCCGCTCCTGCAGCTTCTGCCTCAAAGCCTTCCTAGTCCGAGCTTTGGTGCACACCCCACACATTTTCTGGGGTTCTCCATCAACATGCCAAAGTCGCACCTGAGTCCCTCTCAGAAGCTTCCCTTCATCGGAGCGGTTCTGAATTCGACGCAGTTTTGGGTTTATCCTCCCAAGCAGCTAGTCTGGGATATTCAGGCTATGATTCCGATTTTTCAACCTCTATCCCGGGTTTCAGTCAGGATGACCCTCCGGCTCCTTGGCCTCAAGGCCTCCTTCATCCTGCTAGTGCAACATGGCAGATGGCATCTGCGGGCTCTGCAGTGGGACCTGAAGTTCCAGTGGGCGCAGCATCAGGGCAACCTGTCTGATCACGTATAGATCTCAGAGGGCACTGCACACGACTTGCAGTGGTGGCTCACGAATCACGATTGGTTCAAGGGCAGATCCCTCTCCCTTCCCCAACCGGAGCACACAGTGGTGACGGATACGTCCCTCTTGGGATGGGACAGCCACATGGGAGAGGCGGAGATCAGGGGTCTCTGGCGGAGTCCCGGCTCCATATCAACCTTTTGGAGCTTCGGGCGATCCGACTGGTACTGAAAGCATTCGTTCCCTCTGTCCGGGGAAGTGTAGTGCAGGTGTTCACGGACAACACCACCACCATGTGGAATTGCAACAAACAGGGGTGGGGTCGTGGACCCTATGTCAGGAGGCTCTTCGCCTCTGGACATGGTTGGAACATCAAGGCATTACCTTGGTGGTTCAACAACTGGCAGGTTCTTTGAAAGCCAGGCCGGACGAACTCAGCCGCCGGTGCATGATGGATCATGAATGGCGTCTTCACTCGGAGGTGGCGCAAGGTCTCTTTCTGCAGTGGGGAGAGCCTTGGTTAGTTCTATTTGCCACCGAAGAGAACGCGCGGTCATCAATTCTGCGCGTTGGAATTTCCAAGGCGGCACTCGCTCGGCGACGCTTTTCGTCACGAGTGGAGCTGCGGTCTGTTGTACGCCTTTCCGCCTATACCACTTCTGCCCAGAGTGCTGAAGAAGATTCGACGGGACCGGGCCCAAGTCATCCTTGTGGCTCCGGATTGGGCTTGAAGATACTGGTATCCCGAGCTACTCAGCATGGCGATCGCTCCCCCGATCCGACTGCCTCTTCGGGAGGATCTTCTGTCGCAGCAACAGTGGACGGTCCTCAACCCGAACCTGCCCAGCCTCCACCTCCATGCGTGGAGATTGAGCGGCGACAGTTGACAGCTTTCGACCTTCCTTCCGAAGTCTGTGACATTATTCTGGCAGCCAGGCGTACCTCCACTAAGACGGTATACGCCTGCAGGTGGAACAAATTTGTTTGCATGGTGCACAACAAAGGCTGTGGATCCCCTTGTTGCCCCTCTTTCTAAGGTCCTGCTGTTCCTTCTCTGTTTGGCCCAGCAGGGCTCTGCTCTGGGCACTATCAAAGGTTATCTCTTGGCCATTTCCGCCTTTCAACGGCTTCCAGATCAGCCTTCTCTTTTTAAATCCCCAATTGTTAATCGCTTCCTGAAAGGCATTACACACACGTTTCCTCCCGTGCTCTTCATAATGCCTCAATGGGACTTAAATCTTGTCTTGACTTATCTGATGTGTGCTCCCTTTGAGCCACTTCATAACTGTGCTTTACGTCTTCTCACTCTAAAGACGGCTTTCCTGGTAGCTATCACCTCTGCCAGAAGAGTGAGTGAGCTCCAGGCTCTTTCTACTAAACCTCCTTTTCTCTCTGTTCATCCAGACAAAGTGGTTTTAAGGACTCGTCCTTCTTTCTTGCAAAAGGTTGTCACGCCCTTCCAGATCGGGCAGACCATCATTTTGCCCACCTTCTTTCCTCCACCGCATCCTTCAAAAGAAGAAGAGAGGCTCCATCGTCTGGACCCAAAACGTTCGCTCTCGTTCTATCTGAAGCGCACACAACAGTTCCGGGTGGATGACCAACTTTTTGTTGGCTACGTGGGCGCCAAAAAAGGTCGGGCCGTGCACACACGGACCATCTCTCGGTGAGTCGTTCTCTGCATCAAAGCCTGTTACTCGTTGGCTAAGAAGGAGCCTCCTGTGGGGCTGCGTGCCCATTCTACCAGGGCAACGGCAGCCACTACTGCTTTGGGACGCGGCGTTCCCTTGCAGGACATCTGTCAGGCAGCTACGTGGGCCTCGCTTCACACTTTTACCAAGCACTACTGCCTAGACTGCCAAGTCCGGAGAGACTGCTTCTTTGGCTGTTCGGTTCTCCGGGACTTTCTGGTGTGATTTTGATTCGCAGACCCAACTTCAGGGTAGGTATTGCTGGGGTATATATTCTAAGGTAAGAAATCTATCACTAACGTGTCTCTTTCAGATGCACAATTTACTACTTGTGTAACGATATATCTGTAAGAGATATTAGTTAGTGATAGATTCCTTACCGCCCCACCCATCCTCCTCGTTCTGCGAACTGATTTCTAGGGTTAAGGTCATCCTTTTCAGAGCCCTAGTTTCATGGCACCAGTGGTCAGTTTCTTGCATGGCTCTGCATTCCTGGCACGGATAGTCGTGTACAGAACTGACGTCAGCGTGCATGGGTGGCGCCTAAGTAGTCTCCGTGACGTCATCTCTGCACTTACGATGCCAGCGACGGACGCGGAGCCGCACAACGCCACCTTCCAATGTGCAGGGGTACTGCTGGCGAAAACTTTCCGGATCCAGTCTGACGCCTGGGGATATTCTAAGGTAAGGAATCTATCACTAACTAATGTTGTTGCAGGGATTCTGCTTATGCACAGAACTATGCGCAGGAAACCAGGACCTCAGAGAATTGTGGTGTACCAGAAACTCCCCTCAGAACTAAGAACCCCTATCCGACTAGCTTAGTGTCACATTCGTTATCCAAGATTTGGCTCGGCGGTCCCAATGTATCGACAACCCAGAACAAGCGACTTAGATACTCTGAGGAGTGGTAGGAACCCAAAATACCCGTTGGTAGCTATATATCAGTCCACAACAGAATAACAAAGACACAGTAAAAGTTTAAAGAGTTTATTTTATAAACCTCGTGTCCTAAGATGCAGTACTTTGGCTAACACAAGCAGACAAATGGTTAGGATCAGCACCATCAGCATTGTTACAATACCATAGAAAATAAAAGGAGCAATCATAATAATAATGACCGTGGAACACAACCACCCTCCTTTCTCTAGCAACTAATAAGGTATTATTAGACTAATAGAAGGTCTCTTAGGCTTGCATGGGGGACCCCATACCTTATAGATCAGCTTAGTGGAATCACATCACAGGATCAGCTAGGCTCTCTCCTGCATCAGCTCTTCGTTTCGAATGTAACAGAAAACATGCTGCTCTGTAATATTAAAGGGCTCGTCTTTCAGGTATTGGCAGCTGTATGTATGTTATGGCTAAAAAGTGGTATGATCAACCTGAACACAACAACCTGCCCCGTCTAGTGACCCAGACTCGTTCCTTACACGGTGTACAGACCAAGGTCACTGCTCGCTGTTAAGGATGTTAAACAACAGACGGTTCTCATGTGAAGCAAAGTCGAGTCAGCAGTTCTCGAATGAATAACATGTAACAACAGTGTCGCGTGCAAAAGCAGCAGAAGCAGCAAGCTGGCTTTCTAACAGCCATCGAGGTTATGCTAACTTAGCGTTGTACATAGGGCGTGGTTAACCCACACTACAATGTCTCTTACAGATATATCATTACACAAGTAGTAACTTGTGCATTAAAGCCTGTTATTCTCTGGCTAAGAAGGAGTTTCCGGTGGGGCTGCACTCCCATTCCACCAGGGCAACGGCAGCCACTACAGCATTGGGATGTGTTCCCCTGCAAGACATCTGTCAGGCAGCTACATGGGCCTCGCTGCACTCTTTTACTAAGCACTGTTGCCTGGACAGCCAAGTCCGGAGAGACGCCTTCTATGGCCGTTCTGTTCTCCAGAACTTTCTGATGTGATCTTGGTTTGCAGCCCCACCACCGGGGTTGGTATTGCTGGGGTATCTATTCTAAGGTAAGGAATCTATCACTATGTGTTACTTTCAGATGAACAAGTTACTTACCTTCGGTAACGATATATCTGGAAGAAACATTAGCAGTGATAGATTCCTTACTGCCCCACCCATCCTCCCCGTTCTGCAAACTGATTTCTAGGGTTAAGGTCATCCCTTTCAGACCCCTAGTTTCAAGGCACCAGTGGTCAGTATCTTGCATTGCTCTGCGTTTCTGGCTCGGAAAGTTGTGTACAGAACTGACGTCAGCGTGCAAGGGCGTCGTCTAAGTAGCTGCCACGATGTCATCTCGGCAACGACGACGCCACCAACAGACACGGAGCTGCACGACGCCACCTTCCGACGCACAGGGGTACTGCTGATGAAAACTTTCCGGATCCAGTCAGACGCCTGGGAGTAATTCTAAGGTAAGGAATCGATCGGTACTAATGTTTCTTACAGATATATCATTACTGAAGATAAGTAACTTGTTCTTCAAGAACTTATTGGAAATCTTATGGTTTGTCCTGTCTTTCGCTCAGCAGAGTTGGGCAGTGGGTACATAAAGGGCTACTTGTTTGCTTTGTGGGCCCTTTTGTGTCTCCCAGACCCCCTTCCTGTTCAAGTCCGCTATAGTTATGAGTTTTCTGAAAGTTCTCTTCAAAATGTTTCCTCCTTCCCCGTTCCTTAGGTCTCAGTGGGATCTTAAGCTGGTTCTTACATTTTGAATGTGTTTTCCCTTTGAACCCTTAACAGTTGCCAGTAGTGATTTATTACTTTTTTTCCAAATAGTTTTTCTGTCCATCATTATGTCAGCTAGATGCTTCAGCGAGCTGCAAGCGCTGAGCATCTGATAGAGAACTATGGCCACAGATTTCTTACTTTAGAATATTCCCCAGGTGTCAGACTGGATCCAGAATTTATTTCTGAGCAGTCCCCATGCATGCTAGTAGGTGATGTTGTTCGCTTCATGTGGTGTCGTCCGCACAGGAATTGGCATGTGCAGCGTCTGTACAGGCACCACCCCTGTGCGCTGACCTCAGTTCCTTCTTATCTACGCCATCAGCACAGATCGGGATCAGGCTTCCCTCATTTTGTGACTGGTTTTTTTCTCAACTTTTTATCGAATACTTTGCCTATATGCCTTTTTCCCATCATTTTTCGACTAATGCCCCCTAAAAAAAATACAGGTTTTAAGCCTTGTCTTGCTTGTCACAGGCAAGTGTATGAGACAGACCCCCTACTTGTATTGCCTTCGATGCTTGAAGCCAGACCACAACTCCAAGGCTTACTTGATTGCAAGACCATGCATCTGAAGGCAACCAGAGAGCGAGCCATAAAACTCCTGGACGCTCAACAAGAGACTCTTCACTACCCCAGGTCCTACTTTCTTCTTGTATTCACATCCCACTAAGGAGGAGGAAAGGCACCATTGGCTGAACTCCTAGAGAGCAGTCAGTTTTTATATTAAACGTACCAACGACTACTGGCTTAATGACCAACTTTTCATTGTGTGCAGTAGAATGATGAGTGGCCAAGCATTTTAAAAGAGAACGTTGTCCAGATGGATCATCTTGTCGATCAAGATGTGTTATGTCTTGGCTTGCAAAGTACCTCTTGAGGGCATCGGTGCTCAAGTGCTCATTTCACCAGGGCAAAGTCTTCAAATTCAGCTCTGACAAGGGGAATGCTTTGCTTGTGGCAGAAATCTGCAAAACGATTTCTTGGGCTTCCCTTCACACCTTTGCAAAACACTACTATTACTATTTCGATTCGGAGACTCTGAGGGAAGGACACTTCACGAGCTCAGTCCTTCTTGACTTCTTGGTTTAACCAGTCCTTCAAGCCTCACCTCCCACTTGGGTATTGCTTGATGAATCTATTTAGAATGTGAGGAATTTGAAGGTAGAAGTTTCCATCAGAAGGAATGTTACTCCCCTTTGGTAATGCTCTTTCTTATAGATACTTTAACTGCAGATTCTTCATCGACCCTCCTGACACCCTTTTCTTTAAATTAGTCTCTTTTCCATCTAATATGGTCCCAAGTCTAGATATTTGCACACTGGTCAAAGTCAATTTGCTGTTGGAGTCTGCGTCTGGGGGTGCAGATAGCCAGGAAAGCAACTGACTGTACTGTCTGTCAGACTTAATAGATTGACAGGATTCACCGTTAGGGCGGCTCCTGTCAATGTTTAGAGTTGTCCACAGGGCTGACGAACAACGCTAAATTTTGGCAGGCTGAGGACCCTCGGTATGGCAGAAGCAAAGTACTCCGCCCTACCGACAGACTTACCAGGCCCCTATTGAATATTGCCACAGACATTGCCTAGCAGCAAGCATAAATAGGTGTAGTCCATCACTCCGCATAAACCACCCATGCAGCATGTATTGAAATGTTCAAAGTTGCTTGATTTGCAAATATGGTCCACTTATTTTATTCCCATAATTCACAAATGGGACTAATGAAGACCACTGTTATTTTGATGCCCCCGGCATATTTTCTGTCCTAATCCGACCCTGTGGGTAAGGTTAGGGGGAACAGGCATATGCTTAAATGTTTTGAGAGCATGACAATGTTGTAAATGCCCTCGGTGTGTAGGCCTTAATCTGCGCATCAGTCATTTATATTTTTTTTCTTTTTTCTTTTTAATGAAACAGGCCCTATATGCTTTTCACCAGACATGAAAACTTTGAACCATATAACAACGTCAGTCCTCTTTCTTACTTCAGTTTTCGTTAAAAATACTGTACTTGTGTTTTGCCACAGTCACCCAGAAACCTCCTTTTAAGAAAAAGGCTGAATAGATACTGTGCTCATGTAACTCACTGTATGGCCCTTAAATCATGTAAAGATAGGAAGGATCCTGCCCCCGCTAGCCTTTGCCAGCGACGCGTGTATATAAAATAGGCTTGGTTGGGGCTGGGATTCCCTTTTCAGTTTAAAAAGCATATGTTTGGAAACTGAAAGCAACGTTTTTTCAAAGTTAAGCTTTTCAAACTGGATTGGGAATTTGAGTCTGGGACTGCTGCATGTACATGCAGATCAAAGGCTTTTACGGAAAATGTCCCTTTCATTGCATCAGCAAATGGAGGGTGAGCACCATGGGCATGCATCAGGCTGGGTTTTTATTTGCAAGAAATGTATTTCTGGTTGAAAAAATAGCCCAAATTGATTGTTACTGATATTTTCTTTAATTCAAACTCAGATCCCCAAACACCAGGATATTTCACAATCTTGTTTGCTACACAAGGCTGGAGATGCCCTTTAAGGAGTTTTGCCCTTTCTGTGGAGGACTAAACTAGCATTCTAGAAAGACGCAATTGACAAGAGATTCAGAACTACCTTTAGCAAATATTTCTTTTATGTGGCTCATGTAAAAAGACCGCTTAGAAATTCAGTGTCATGAATTCAATTGGGAAAAGGTGTGCAGGGACTCGAACTTCCTCTGAACTCTTGGCTTATGGTGGTGATCTCAGCACAATTGCAAGTGTTTGTACTGTAAATGATATGCTACTGGGTTCAACTAGAGTTCAGCTATCGCTGTACCTCACTGTGAAACCTGTCCTAGAGTGAAGTATACAGTGCTTTTTCAATATCTACTGTGTTTGGCTAAAAGCTGATGTGGGAAAGCGTTACTCAGACAACAGAGATTAGTTTAACATTAAGGGTTTCCTTCGCCTGCATACACGTTTTATAATGCATTATGTTAAACATTTTGAAAGTTAACACGTTAGTATTAATTGTTGAGTGGGAAGCGGAAAAGATCTCAGTGCATTCATTATTTGTGTTGGCAGTAATAGGTGGACTTCTTGACGCCTTTCAACCCGCGCACACAAAAATGAGTAGAGTGGTTCTTAATTACTTGTGTCAATAATAGACCAGAACGATTCGACTCCCTTTTCACAGTTCCTGAAAAATTATGTAAAGATAGGTCCATCCACTAATCCCTCGCTGGCTGGCCCCGTTAAAATGTGAGCTGATGAAGTGTATTGTACCCCTTTATTCAGCATTGTATTAGCATCTAAGACACCCTTCACACCCTCAGTGTGTCCACCAGTCCAGTGGCGCTGCCCGATGGCTTACGGGTTGAGCTATGACTATGGTGGTAGTGTTGCATTATCCTATTAAAATAAATCAGGATTTATTTTTTATCAGTGGGATTTCTTTTGCCGAATTTCAGCATAGATTGTATTCCTACCTTTCTAGGTGAATGCTTATTGCAGTAAACTTTTTGCCAACCTAAGGACTTTCACTAATCTGAAAGAGACTATTAGTTATAGATGCCTTACCTTAGAATCATCCTCAGGCATTAGACAAGATCCAGACATTGTTTTCCTCAGCAGTACCACTGCGCGTCGGTAGGTGGCGTCGGTCGCCTCCACGTCCGTCATCAGCATCGTGGTCGCCGGGATGACATTACGATGCCTACTTAGATGCCGCTCCTGCACACTGACGTCTGTTCTTTCTTTTTTCTGCGCCAGCTTCGCGCAGATCCGGAGAGAGCTTGCCCCTTATTCACTTTTTCACGAAACTTTTTTTTACTTTTGTCAACTTCTTCTTTCGAGTCTTCTACTCCTGGTGCGCGGGGATGTCCGATAGTTAGACCAGCTTCAATCCCTGCGATGTCTGTCACAAACTGATGTCTGTGTCGGGCCTGCACCTCGTGTGCCTTTAGTGCCTGGAGCGTGAGCACGACCTGAAGTTGTGCCCCTACTGTCAGACCATGAATCCGAAGTCTTTGCAGGAGCGGTCCTGAAAGCATTTGGAGGTCCGGCAGTCGACTCCACGTCGCTCCACGTCAGGCTCGAGGGGATGGTCTTGAAGCTGGTTGCGGAACCACCACACCTCCTCCAAGTCTTTGCACTCCTCTGGTAAGTCGAAACACAAGAAGAAGCCGAAGAAGCAATCTCGCTCTTCACCTTCTCCCCATCGGTCGGCTGACGCAAAGTGGGACCCGGTGCATTGTCGCTCTAAGGCTCCGTCTCCAGTGCCTGACTCAGGGACGACTCCGCGCCGCGCAATTCCCCCTGCCCAGCGTCATACGTTCTACAAAGCCCTCCACCGAATCTTTGGGCATCCCGACTCCGCTGGCGTACCTTCGGGCCCCGTGGAATCGGTTGGGGACTCAGGGCCTTCGATGCCAGCGGCTCCGGCCCGGAGGGCCCCCGTGGATCCAGGTCTGGATCCGGATCAACGCTGGTTGACCTTATACGACCTTCCCCGGCGACGACACCCCTGACGTCGGCCGTTCCCCCAGCCGACGCCGTCCCCATCCTCATTGCGGAGATGGAGCCGGACCTCCATCGAATCTAACACAGGAGGGTACTATTGTTCCCTTGTTCATCCCAGGTGTTCCCTATCGCCCTGAAGGTGGTGATGAGAACTGGGAGGGGTCGCTGGACCCTTTGGCAGACCAGCTGTAAGAACCAGACTGGAGAGAGGAATTGGGTGACACCAGTGGTCTGGACACTTCACCAGACCTTGGAATGCTTTCTCCCCCTCTGGGTTGCAGCCTCTAACTGTTGCTGAAACGGCTTGCAGATTACTCATCAGATCGAACTATGGTCTAATATATTCAGTTGAAATTTCCTGTTTCCTGTCATTCATGACAACATCATATATCATGGAGATCAATACAATTGAATACCACTATCAATGAGAAATCAATAGACATTTTGTCTCTGATATTATCTATGTACACAATTTCTGTTTGTCCTCATTACACAGTGTTATGTTAGAGTGAATGCGGATTGATATAGTTTGTCTGTGGAATGTTTTATTGTTCTTATTATTCATATTTATTGTCCTGCTTTAATAAAAGCTATTTTGTATTTAATTAATAATTTGTTGTCCCTTCATGTGCCAGTCATGAATTATTGTCGCGTAATTAACTATGTTTGAGTTGCAATTTCATGCATTCTCCCCCTACTGTGCCACTGTCTCTCGACCGCATGTCGGAGAATCATTTGGAGCTTCTCCGCCAGGAGGTTTCAGCTCTCTTGGCCAAGGGGCTATCGAAAGGGTTCCTGTGCCAGTAGTCGGTCGTAGTTGCTATTCCCGCTACTTTATGGTGCTCAAGAAGGAAAAGGGCCTGCGTCCTATCCTAAATCTCAGGGCCCCCAACCGCTTCCCCCAGGAGGAGAAGTTCAAAATGCTCACGACAAAATGGCTCAGGTCCTGTCTGCCCTGGAGACTGGATGGTGGCGTTGGACTTGCAGGATGCCTATTTCCATAACCCTGTTCTGCCAGCCCACAGACGCTACCTGAGGTTCACGGTAGGCCACAAGCATTTTCAGTTCACACCAGTGACCCTCGGGTGTTCACCAAGGTGATGGCAGTGGACGCAGCTTACCTACGCAGATCGGGGTTCCAGTCTTCACCTAGCTCAACGGCTGGCTGTTGAAGGCGGGCCCCCGGCTGTCATCTCCCAATCCAGACTAATGGCGGACCTCCTGCATTCGTTGGGGTTCACTATCAACGTGCTGAAGTCACACCTGACTCCCTCTCAGTTGCTCCTTTTCATCCGGGCTGTTCTGGACACAGTGCTGTTTTGGGCCTATCCTTCCGAACAGCGAGTCCGGGATATTCAGGCTATGATACCGTTGTTTCAGCCTCTATTCCTGATTTCGGCGAGAATGACTCTGAGGCTGCTGGGCCTCATGCCCTCCTGCATCCTGCTGGTGGATCATGCCAGATGGCATATGCAGGCTCTGCAATGGGACCTGAAGTTCCAGTGAGACCATTGTTTCAGCCTCTATTCTTGATTTCGGTGAGAATGACCCTGAGGCTGCTGGACCTCATGCCCTCCTGAATCCTGCTGGTGGATCATGCCAGATAGCATATGCAGGCTCTGCAATGGGACCTGAAGTTCCAGTGAGCGCAGCATCAGGGGAATCTTTCCGACTACGTCCAGATTTCGGAGGGAACTGCGCAACATCTCCAGATGTGGTTAACAAACCAGGATTGGGTCAGAGGCAGATCCCTCTCCCTTCCCCAACCAGATCTCACGGTGGTGACCGATGCATCACTTCTGGGATGGGTTGGCTACCTTGGAGAGGCGGAGATCCGAGGCCTCTGGTCTCCGGCGGAGTCCGGGCTCCATTTCAACCTGTTGAATTTGGGTGATTCACCTGGC
This sequence comes from Triturus cristatus, assembly GCF_964204655.1. Lineage (NCBI taxonomy): Eukaryota > Metazoa > Chordata > Amphibia > Caudata > Salamandridae > Triturus > Triturus cristatus. The sequence goes on from NC_140580.1 coordinate 731,332,127, forward strand.
ACTGAAGGCATTCCTTCCCTCTCTCAAGGGGAAGGCAGTGCAGGTGTTCACAGACAACACCACCGCCATATGGACCCTATGTCAAGAGGCTCTTCACCTTTGGACATGGTTGGAACATCAGGGCATAACCCTGGTGGTTCAACACCTGGCAGGTTCCTAGCCTTCAGTGCTTGGTGGATCACAAATGGCTTCTTCACTCGGAGGTGGTGCAGTCTCTTTCAGCAGTGGGGAGAGTCTTGGTTAGATCAGTTCGCCACCGAAGAGAACGTGCAATGTCAGCAGTTCTGCGTGTTGGAATTTCCAAGGCGGCACTCGCTCAGCTAAGCTTTTTGTCGTGAGTGGAACTGCAGCCTCTTGTACGCCTTTCCACCTGTACCACTTCTGCCCCGAATGCTGAAGTAGATCGAAGGTGACCGAGCCCAAGTCATTCTTGTGGCACCGGACTGGGCACGAAGAGTCTGGTACCCCGAGCTCCTGAGCATGGCTATCAATCCTCCGATCAGGCTGCCCCTTCGGGAGCATCTTTTGTCGCAGCAGCAGGGGACGGTTCTCCAACCAAACCTGTCCAACCTCCTCCTCCCTGCTTGGAGATTGAACGGCGACAGTTGACAGCTTTTGACCTTCCACCCAAAGTCTGTAATGTCATCTTGGCAGCCAGGCATCCCTCCACTAAGACGTTATATGCCTGTCAATGGAACAAGTTTGTGGCATGGTGCACAGCAAAGGCTGTGGATCCGTTCTACGCCCCTTTTTCAAGGTTCTTTTGTTCCTTCTCTCTTTGGCCCAGCAGGGTTCCGTTCTGGGCACTCTTAAAGGCTATCTTGCAGCCATTTCTGCTTTTCTTCGGATACCAGATCAGCCCTCTTTGTACAAGTGCCCTATTGTATGTAGGTTCATTAAAGGCATTATTCATCTCTTTCCTCTATCTCCTTTCCTAATTCCTCAGTGGGACTTGAACCTTGTTTTGACTTACCTTTTGTGCGCTCCCTTCAGGCCTCTTCACAACTGTCCTCTTAGGCTTCTCACTCTGAAGACTGCCTTTCATGTCGCCATCCACTCTGCTCGCAGTGACTGAGCTTGAGGTGCCTTCTTATAAGCCCCCTTTCTTCTTGGTGCATCCAGACAAAGTGGTGCTTCGAACTAAGCCCTCATACCTACCTAAAGTTGTCCCTCCTTTTCACATCGGACAGACTATTACTCTGCCCACCTTTTTCCCACCCCCGCACCCTTCCAAGGAGGAGAGACTCCACTGTCTGGACCCGAAACGTGCACTGTCTTTCTACCCTGACCGCACAAAGGCTTTTCCGGGTGGACGATCAACTTTTTGTTGGCTATATGGGTGCCAAGAAAGGTCGGGCTGTGCAAAAGCTTATCATCTCTTGATGGGAAGTCCTTTGTATAAAGATTTGTTACGCTTTAGCTAAAAAGGAACCTCCAATGGGGCTGCAAGCTCATTCCACTAGAGCTACAGCAGCAACTACTGCTTTGCCACGTGGAGTCCCACTTATTGAAATCTTTCAGGTGGCCACGTGGGCTTCAATGCACACGTTCACCAGACATTACTGCCTGGATAGTCAAGTCCGGAGGGATGGCTTTTTCGGCCGTTCTATTCTCTAGGACTTCCTGGTGTGAACTTAGTTTGTAGACCCTCATCCAGGGTTGGCATTGCTGGGGTATCTATTCTAAGGTAAGGAATCTATAACTACGGTCTCCTTCAGATGAACAAGTTACATACCTTCGGTAAAGATGTATCTGTAAGAGACATTAGTGGTTATAGATTCCTTACCGCCACACCCTTCCTCCACGTTCTGCGAACTGACTTCTAGGGATAGGTACTCCCTTACAGAGCCCTAGTTATGTGCACCAGTGGTCAGTGTCTTGCATGACTCTGCACATCTGGCGTGAAAAGTCGTTTCACAACTGACAGCGCGCAGGGGCGGCGTCTAAGTAAACACCGCAATGTCATCCCGACAACCACGACGTCAACGACGAACCTGGAGTCGACCGATGCGCAGGGGTACTGCTAAGAAAAATTTCTCCGGATCCAGTCTAACGCCTGGGGGTAATTCTAAGATAAGGAATCTATATCTATTAATGTCTCTTGCAGATACATTGTTACCGAAGGTAAGTAACTTGTTATTCACTAGCAACAAAATGATATTTACAGTATTCTGCTTTCTGTTGGTGACCAGAACTACACTTCCATATAGGGAAAATGCATTTTCATTGTGCCAATCAGTGGCATTGTCAATACCAATAGGCCTAGCTATAATGAGATAATGCATGTATATAGCATTTGTGCATGCTTGACTTTATATGCTCTAAAAATTACAGCCAATTCTATAGTCTTCGTAAATGTTTGTTCTGTAGTCCAAAGTTACGCTACAGAATAGACCGCTAGTACACCAGTTACTTGCAGCCACAGAGATACAACATTAACTGAATCAGGATGACAATAGAACTCACTTGGACAGGAACACCGTTAAACAGACAGGTTAACGATGACTGTCACGCTTTGTGACAAGGAGGAATAGAGACCTGCATACAATCTGCCAATGAGACTTTGTAGGAAAGTACCCCTTAATTCATTGCTACCCCCCACTTTTTGCCTGATTTATGATTGACTTTGACTGAGTGTGCCTGAGTCACTGCCAATCAGTTTCCCAGGGCATGTGTTCTTTCTATAATCTGTATGTTTGTTTTCACAATTGCCATACATCTGGCTCACATGTAAGTCCCTTCTAAAAGGTACCATTGGTACGAAGGGCCTCGTGACGGTCTCTAAGGTCTGCAGCATGTATTGTGCCACCCTCTAAGTAAATGTTGTAAGCTCAGACTGCACTAGTGACAGTGGTTAGAGTATAAAAATGCGTACCACATTTTCACTGTTTAGCAATATGATGCTATGTATACTGCTCCCAGAATGCTCTCTGATTAGATGCAAATATTTGCAGAAGCTTGAAAGCAAGATAAATGATTCTTTGCTTTCAAAATAAAATGTCCACAAAAAATGCAAAAACATTTCGTTAAACTACTATAACATTTTAGGTACATATCTGTGCAGCTTCATTTAGTAAAAAGTGTTGATGTACTCTAGTATTTCCCAAAAATATTCATAATGGAAAATCAGTGTAACCTGGTTTATAATTTATGGGAAACAAAAATAAACATTGGTAAAGCCAGAAGGTCTGAAATTGTTGGTCACCCTTTTGGTTTTGTCAATGCATGACTTGTTTTGGCATGGTTTTTGTAAAAACCTTATTGGTGAGAGAGCTGCCGGGCCCTCACCATTATAACAGACACTGGCAAAAGCAATAAAAATGCAGTCTCAAAAAGCACACATTGCACAGTAGTTCCTGGCACTGAACAAAATGGCTGTTTGTGGATATGTCCTTGTGAAAGAACAGAATACTGTCACTCACAGTGAAGCTAGAAGATAAAGAGAGAGAGAGACAGAATTTTAATAAACACAAAAGGTCATGGTTAACGCCAGACCTAATTTGGGGCCCAATTATTAAATAAAGTCTCAAAAGTGCACCCATGTCCTTGGATTAAGTGTAGATATATGACTTTCGTGAATTCACAAGACTTTACAGAAGTAGGCCAAGAAATAGTACTCCTAGAAAATATGTGTGAACTGCATTTCAGCATGACCAAATATGCAGGTGTAGATTTGATCATGCGGAAATCTGAGTATTTGCAAGTTCACTTTCCCTCCAACCACTTTTTTTCCCCACCCTGGAAGAAGTTTTATGTCTGCCATTGTCAGGAGTAAATTACCAACCTTTCTCAGTATGGGAAACGATTAGAGAATAGTTAGTGAAAACTCTTAAAGCATGCAAGTTAGTAGGTTTGTACAGACTCAAAAGGACATTCCAACCCTGGAACTGTTGCTTACAATTACCTTCAGTCTCCGTATGTAGATCTGCGGAAATGTGGCATAATAAGAGAATTGCTAGTATTCAAACCCTACTACTTCAAAGAGCCCTGGCATAATCAGAGAGGCTATTTCAGAGCTCTTATATAATGAGATTGCTGCCATAATTTGTCACCACATTATATGGCAGAAAAGGGACAAGTTGGTTTGTGAAGCAACCAGCCCCATTGACAAGTAGATATTTTATTAAATTCTACACCCCCTGCTTCCCCCTAGATGGGCATCCTGGTCAGACTAAAACCTGGGAAAGGCTTGTCAGCCATTTCTACTGGCCCCAGATGTCCCGGAAAGTAAAGGAGTTTGTCAGCTCCTGTGTCGCCTGTCAGGCCAGTGACAAGACCGGAGGACACCCAAACCCCCCTTAATTCCACTCTCAGTGGTTCCCTTTGAAAGGGTGGGAGTGGAGATAGTGGGTCTACTTCAGCCCCCCACAGCAATGGCCTTGTTGAAATATTCATTTGAAAGGCATGGTCATGGGACTCCCTGAAAAGCTAAAAAGGAGATGGGATTTTGTTTTGCCAAGTCTGCGTTTTGCCTACAGAGAGGTGCCTCAAAAGGGAGTATGGTTTTCTTACTTTGAACTATTGTTTGTCCACCCTGTTAGGGGACCACTTTGTCTTGGAAAGGAAGGTTCGGACAAGCCTCTCTAAGAACCTAAGCATGATATTGTGAACTATGTACTATGCCTAAGTCCCAGAATGGCAGAGTACATGGAAAAAGCTTCAAAAAACCTTGAGGCCAGCCAAGAGCTCCAGAAGCTCTGGTACGACCAAAGGGCTGCAGTGGTGGAATTCCAACCAGGGTAGAACGTGTGGGTTTTGGAGCCTGTGGCACCAAGAGCCCTCTAAGACAAATGGAGTGGTCCTTAGCCCATCTTAGAAAAGTGAGGTCACCTACCTGCTGGACCTGGGCACTAGCAGGACACCCAAATGGGGATCCATCTGAACCGCCTGAAACTTTTCTGTGACAGGGCTGATGTGACCATGCCGATGGTCACTGATGAGGATCAGGAGACAGAGAGTGAATCTTTCCCTGACCTCCTCTCTTACAGTCCAAAAGATAGGTCAGTTGAGTCATCTACTCAGAAACACTCACTGCCAAACAGCAGGCTGACTGCAGGCATGTCCTGCAACAGTATGTTGAGCTTTTCTCCTTAACCCCTGAACAGACACACTGGTGTACCCATGATCTGGACATTGGGGACAGCTTGCCTGTCAAAACCAAGATCTATTGGCATTCTGACCAAGTTAAGGAGAGCATCAAAGCTGAAGTAGGCAAGATACTGGGGTTAGGGGTTATTGAACCCTCTGAGAGTTCCTGGGCCAGCCCAGTGGTCTTAGTCCCCAAGTCTCAACCACACGGTTGAAAGAGATAAATTAGGTTCTGTGTGGACTACAGAGGTCTCAATGCTGACACTAAGACATGCTCACCTCATACCCAGGGCTGATGATCTGAGCACCATTGACTTAACTACAGGGTACTTGCAGATTGGCATGGCCCCAGTAGCCAAAGAGAAAACAGTATTCCCCACACCTGATGGGCATTATAAGTTTACTGTTATGTCCTTTGGTTTAAAAATGTCCCTGCCACCTTACAAAGGTTGGTGAATCAAGTCCTTGCTGGGTTGGAGGACTTTTGCGTAACATATCTTGATGATAGTGCTATCTTTAGCTTCTCCTGGCAGGATTAACTGGTCCACCTGGGGAAGTTTTACAGGCCCTGTAAACGGCAGACCTAACTATCAAGGCATCCAAGTGCCAGATAGGGCAGGGTACTGTTGTATACTTGGGCCACCTTTTAGGTGGAGGCCAAGTACAACCTTTAGAACCCAAGATCCAGACAACTCTGGACTGGGAAGCTCCAACCAACCAGACTGAAGCCAGGGCATTCCTTGGCTTGATTGAGTATTACAGGAGTTTTGTGAATGGGTATAGGTCCATAGTGACCCCCTCACAGAACTTACCTCCACAAGGTGCACAAGAAATGAACTGGACAGTTAGTTGTCAAAAGGCTTTTGAAACATTAAAAGAGGCAATGTGCTCAGCACCAATGCTCAAAGCTTCCAATTACTCCAATCAGTTCATTGTGCGAACTGATACCTCTGAGCTAGGTATAGGAGCGGTCCTATCCCAGACCAACGATGATGGCCAAGACCAGCCTGTTGCTTTTATAAGTAGGCGATTACTCCCTAGGGAAAATCGTTGGAGTGCCATTGAAGAAGGCCTTTGCTGTGGGTTGGTCCCTGAAGAAGCTGAGACCATACCTGTTTGGTAGTCACTTCCATATCCAAACTGACCACAGCCCTCCCAGAGTGCTAATGCAGATATAATGTGAGAACCCAAAACTTTTGACCTGGGGCTGCCCATGCCAATGCAGATGGACTTTACAGGTTCCTCCACTTAGACAATGAAGATTCTCTTGGGCAAGGTTAGTCTCATCCTCCTTCTGTTTTTTTTTTTAGGGGGGTGGTTATAGGAAGGTGCCCCTTTTTGCATGTTTATCCCCCACTTTTTGCCTGATATCTGATGCACTATGACTGAGTGTGCCCTGGGTCCCCGCCAGTTAAGTTCCCGGGGCAAATGTTCTTTCCCAAAACAGTACCTTTGTTTTCACAATTGCCACACCTCTGGCTCACATGTAAGTCCCTTGTAAAAGGTACCAGTGGTACCAAGGGCCTAGTGACCAGAGATGGTCTCTAAGGGCTGCAGCATGCAGGCATCGAAAAAGTATGAAAATGTTACTAGACCTGCAGGTCTAGAGACTTAAAATATCTACTCAACCCAATTATAACGCTCTTGACACATTAAAGGGTTTCAAATTATGTGATCCTGGGCAAATATTTTAATTCACTGAGACGCTATTTTCTTCTTTATCACACGAGCACCTTCAAAAGCGTTAGTTCAGCATGTCTGCTGTACAAAAAACACTTTTGTTTGATTTAAAGGACTAAACCTTTGCTCCATATACAATACAAATCTTGCTACATATAGCATACACATGACCGCTGACCTGCCTCTTAGTTCTTTAACAGCACTATCATCAGGATGGGACAGGGATGTTTCTCAAATCATGTTTAAAAACGATCAATTTTAATAAATACACACCTAGAGCATGAAGTGGAAGCACACTCATTTGCAATCAGCAGATTTTCTATTGAGTTATGGCCACAAAATTTCCCACTAACATGCAGTTTTACTGATAAAACTATTTACTGTATAAAAAATGTGTAGAAATCGAATTTCTGCAAATATTTGTAATTTACACATCACTGAGTAAAGTGTTCTGATTTGTTGTGTTCCTATTTAAATCTTTGTCTGCATCACGCTTCTGAATTACAAAAAAAAATGTGCAACTGACATTTGACCTCTGTCAAGCAAATGTGTCAAGATAAAAACGATATTTAAAGGTGTTTTAATTGCTCATTCACTTTTTGAATGATCAGAACGCCTGTTCCTTTCCAGTTTAAGTTTACTTGCCAGAACGGATGAGTAGGTCCAATAACTAACTCTACCTGATAAAATCTGCCTTGCAATAGCGAGTGGGCGAGTAGATTTTTCGAGGCCTGGCATGTATTGTGCCACCATCCGAGATCCCTCACAAAACACACACTTACTGCCTTTGCAGACTGTGTGTTCTGGTGCAGACAAAACCTAAGAGTCGACACTGCACACATTCCTGTGTGACATGCCCACCAACCACTGCCTGTGGCATAGCTAAGTCACTTCTCTAGCAGGCCTCACTGCCCTAATGCAGGGTGCACTATACCACAGGTGAGGGCACAGCTGCATGAGCAATGTGTCTCTACAGTGTCTGTGCCGTTTCACAGACATGGTATGTGCAGTGCAGCCTTATCGAGTACATGGGCTGCGAGTTTGCCATTACAAACTCCACAGCTCTATGAGGGCTCTACTGAAAGCTAAGGAGTTCGGTATCAAACTCCTCCAGCATAATAAACACACACTGATGCCAGTGTAGTATTTATTACAAAATGCACTCAGAGGGCATCTTAGAGATGCCCCTGAAAAATGACCAACTTCCTCGTGTCCAGCTGACTGATCTGCACCAGCCTGCCACAAACAGGCCTGGTTCTGACCCCGTGAGGTGGGGAGCCATTGTGCTCTTGTGGGTAAGGGACGAAGGCTGCTTGGGATGGAGGTGCCTCCCACCTACCCCCACGCAGGAACAGCAATGAGGGAGGGGAGCCTCAAAGGCTTCCTGCCCTTTGATATGCTAGCCAGGGCCTCTCCAGATGATGGAGATGCCCTCCGCCATGACCAGGCCCCACTTTTGGCAGCTAGCCCGGCTGGAAAATTAGTAGTCAGGAGAGGCGTGTCCCCTCTCTGCCAAGGCCACCCCTAACGTGCCCTGGGCCGAGGTGACCCCCTCCTTACTAAATCCTCCATCTTGCAGTGAAGGATACGACCCAAAGGGAGGGGACATTCTAAGGGTGTAGTCACCCTAAAGGCAAGTAGCCCATTGGCTGCCATCTGCCACCCCCTGTAACGCCCCTAAATTCAATATTTAGGGGCACCTCGAAGCTTGAGTCTCAGATTCCTGCACCCTAAGAAGAAGACAGACAAAGAGGAAACCATGCAGCAAAGCAAGAAGACATCTACTGCCTTGGCCCCAACCCTCCTAGCATGTCTCCTGCTTATCGAGCCTGCGAAGAAGACGATGCCTGTCCCGTGGTCAGAGACTTCCAAAACCCCAGGAAGACTGGCACTCTTCAATAAAGACCAGATCTCCCGAGGACAGCATCACTGTCCAGAAAAATTCCATCTTCAAGGATTCCGGATACAGGCGGATCCGCGACCACTGCCCACTCTGCATCCGATGCCCAAGGCCTGAGTGGCTCACCTGTCCTGTGAAGTCACTTCAGCAATCCTGACCACTTCTCCCTTGGTGGCTGACCTCTCCTGGACCCCACAAAGTCGCTTGCAGCCTCTACATGATGTGTCCCCTTGACTGTGACAGGCTCCAACCAAGAAGATCCAACACCAAAGGGACCCCAGCATCCTTAGCCCTCCGGCCTTGGGAAACTCAACCGACGGTGCCTCGACCTCCCCCAGCACTCTAACTTACCTGCCCAGCCGGTGGTCACCTTCAGCCAGCCTGCAGCCTCTTTGTGCAACCGAGATTCCCCATTGAAATGCATTTTTCACCCTGCACCCGGCCACCCCTGTGACGCTAGTGGTGTAGCTTTGATTCTGCCTTGTGCCCCCTCACCCCCCATTCTGATCTAAAACCACAGGTACTTACTTGTAAACCATGCCTCTTCGAGGTGCCCCCAGTCTCCATTGCTTTATATTGCGGTCAGTAACCTCTGCACCTGGCTGCCACAGTGCCGCTGGTAGTGCAGTACCTACCTGAAACTGAACCTTGCCCTGTGTTGGCCAAAGCCCCCGAAGACTGGTATTGTAAGTCGAGTACTTACCTGCTGATGCTTAACACTGTTTTCCTCCCATAGGATTGCATTGTGTCTTACCTATTGCATACAGCTATCTTTCATATTGGCAAGTGCTACTGTTTCTGATTGACAAATACAAAAGCATTTCTCCTGCCTTGCAAAACATATCATACTACCTTTTACTTACCTGCAGCTGAGTATTTCTTGGTTCTAGAAATAAAATAACTTTTTATACAAAACTATTGGCCTGGATTCAGTCTTTGAGTGTGTGCTATCATTCCTTGCCTGAGTGTGTACAATAAATGGCTAACACTATCCTCTGATAAGCCTAACTGCTTGACCGCTAATAGAGCCTTTAGTATTATCTGCTTGATCCTCTGTAAGCCTCTGGGGATTCATTTGACTCTGCACACTATACCTTACTTTGGTATAGTATATACAGAGCCAGCTTCCTGCAGGCATAGACATGCATACAAGAAAAGGGAGATGCACACAATGCCACAGGAAAATAAACTCCATAAAACAGAGAAATGTACCAACCTGAAGTTTAATCTCAGCAAGACAGAGTTCTTGTTATTTGCCAAGAACAGCAAGTAAGAAACAATACAAACACGGCTCAATGACATGAAACTTGATGTCTACGCACCCCAAATTTCACTGAACACCAAGTCAGTTGAATTCACCCTGGACACCACCCTCACCCCCCGGGGAACACACTGTCAAAAAATAAAGAGGGCCTGATACCAGCTCTCTATTCTAAATAAAGTTAAACAACCGTTTATTCGAGAAAGTGACTGTAGACTCTCGGATTGTCCATTCTGGATGGTGGTAATGCCCTACTCCACAGCCTCCTAGAGTCAAACCTGGGACTCTTTAAGGGCATTTTACACACTGCAGAATGTTTAATTCAGGGCCTGAAGAAATATGATTACATCACACTCATCCTGATGGAACTCCATTGGATCCCTTGCCGGCCCGCACGATCTTCAAAACCAGCTGCCTCATTTGCAAAGTCATCATCACCACCACACTCACTTATCTTGCAGATGAGCTCACCCTCTGTCTGTATTGACTTCGCGCACCCGCAGCCATGACACCGTCAGAATGGAGAATGAGTGAAAAAAAGAAATAACAAGGTAGCAGGTATTTTCCATATATGCACTTAAAATCTTGAACAACATCTCCATATCCATCAGGAATGTCCCAAAACTGCTTTAACTCATGGAAGACTTAAAGATGCACCTCACCATAGTGCATTAACAGTCCACAAACCAGCTACCTCTTCTATCATTTTTGACTGTATGCTTGCCTTTGATCCTGTACTACACTGCTCTGCCTTTTGGCTAGGTTTTGCACTGTACATATACCACATACATTCATACATACATACTAGGACAGGGTGTCAGTGACAAGCTCAGTGGGCATGAGAGACTGTGCCACACTGTGGGACAGTGCGTGACGGACACGCACAATTATAAAGATGTAGACTGCATCTTAGGGCGGTATCGTAGCGGTAAGAAATACAAAGTTACGTTCCGATTTATTGATCTGGGGCTTATCCTGCCAAACACCTCATTACCTGCAGGTGGAAATTCCCCGATCCCCTGCATGCTACGGCATGGTTGTACTCATTTACAAATTGGGCGCAGGTGGAGAGCACAGCCTTACATAGAGAGGACAATTTGGGCCTCAGGAAAAACCCTATTGCCACGCACTGGCATGCTTTAATGGCAGGATTTGCATACTGAGATGCCCTCTACCCCACGGAGTAATGACCCCAATGCAGATGGGGACGACGATGCCGTGGAAGAGGATCGTGTGGCGCCTCTTGACGGCGGGGATATCTCTCTCGCACACCTTTCCTATTTGCACTGAACTATCCACAGACGACTAGCCCATCAGTAGGGGCCCCCATTGGGGGAGCTTATCCTTACCCGCATGTGAGTTGCACGCAGCAATGCAGAGAAGCGTCTGACTGCTTAGACAATGATGATTTTTCCCCTTAGCCATATACAAAGTGTTTGTTGTAGAATGATGCTTTGTAGCAAAATTCTTTAGCTCTGTAATCAAAATATGCCATAAAATGGAGCATTTGTCGGTGTTCACCAGTGACAATTATTGCATACGTACCAGCAGCACTGTACTATTAAAATCTGTACCACGGTAAAGTAGATAACACAATGTACATGTATGTGATTTGCAATGTTAACAAAGCTTATTAAGCCACTGCTAAAGTTATATTTATTGCATATGTGCTCAATAATATCTGAAAAAAACAATAAAACAAATGTAAACCAAAAAAAATAAAGACACATAGACTCGCACACTGAAACAAGGAGATGTGCGGACACTAGTGTTCTGCAAGTACTAATTTGCTGTCTGACAAAATGTAATGTACAACTCCAGTGTGCAAAGGGAAAGGTGATGTCCTAAAACCACAGGATTCAAACCTTGTAGGGACTGTCACAAGGAAATGTGTGTGACAAATCCCCATCAGATTTGTCTTTGGTGTTCGGGGTCAGAACATGACTCCAAGACCTGAAGCGACTGCACCTTCAGTCTGAATGTCATTCAGAACTTTGAAGCTATACATCATCAAGCACCGGAAGATTTCACACCGTGACCGGTGGAAGTCGAACGGAACTTCCAGTTCCCACTGCAGATCTTTGTTAGGGTTGAAAATCTTGTCTGAGTCAGAAAAGAAGCACAAGAGGTCCAAGCGAGACTCGCCCTCTTACCACTGCTCCTGAGAAGGTGCCAGGGTGTAAACATGTCTCTATGTCTCACTTCTGAACTTGATATCCTTCGGAGCCGATTCAACTCTCGTCCTGGGGTGACCTGACTTTTCGATTCCATCAGGAAATCCATGAGTTCCGTGAAGCGATGCTACATCTTTTCAGAACGCTATTGGCTCCTCCTTGCGCTGGTGTAACCCCAGTTGCCGGGCCCCAAGAAACCGTGAGGATCTCCTCGTGGAAGTCTGCAGACGAGTCCTCCCTCAGCCCCAGCTGGAACCACTGGATTCGTTATGGGACTGCACCCACTTTGGTGCTGAAATCGGTCTTGGAGCCATAACCCACACCAGACTCCAGAGCATTGATGCCGATGTTGACGCCAATCGACTAAGCGTAAATAATCTTGCACTCCAGGTCCTAGCTGACTCCGTTTCAGTTTCGACCGAGGCCATGCCCTGATCACACTCTGCCTTCCAGCTACCACTGGAGTCTGATTCATTGACCTTGTCCCAAGGAAGGGCACAGATTATCCACAGTCTTTTTGGTACAGATCCTGATAAAAACCGTTTTGAAGAAGTGGACGAATTTCCACAATGCTATACTGATGATAGATGGTATGATAAGCTGCAAGATGCCAGTCTACTGGATGCTTTTTGGGACGCTGGGCTTCTCTGTCCACCTGGGACAGCTACTATAGAAGGTGCCTCTTTTACAGTAGTGATGCAAAGGCGGCTGAGGGGGCCACGTGGCCAGGATAGGCCTGGTTAGAAACATCACCATTTTTACATCTTCATGTTTCTTAAGTTGCCTTTCCTTCTACATAATGGCATTTGACATACATTTGCTTGTGTGTCTGTGCAGGATAATATTCTATGAAACTAGACTGCTTACATTTCCACTTCATAGGCACACTATCACGACACCCTGAACAGTTCGTACAAGGGATGAAGTTCACTGCGCAAATATATTGTTGTGCCGTCAATGAAGCGACAGGGCTATCATAATTGGATAAACAATAGCAGCCTAAATGGGGGTTTCGACATAACAGCATGGGGGATGTTTATTATATAAACCACATCACCAAATTGTTGGGCAGAGGAGCATTTCACTAATACTTCGAGATTGGTGCATGACAGAATTCCAGCTCAGTTGATATCTGTTTACCCCCACTGATGACACTTACCCATTGATAATGGGGAGTTAAATCACCCGACAGGGATTTGGCGGATCACCCACCCTAGGCAAAACTAGGTTAGGCAGTGCTAGGTAGGAGTAGACCATAACACAGTAATTATATGTCAGCATATATTCACTTTTATAGCAAAATTGTGGAATGGTTCATCTTTTTCACTATTCTCATATTGCTAATCATGCTAATCTGTTTCATTACATTGATTATTGCAATACATGTATTTTATACAGGAATCACAATGCTTCAATAAATATTGAAACTCATTGCTGAGTATTTCTTTTGTATTTCTTTGGGTATGCATATTTAACCAAACAAAAGGGTTCTAGATCTGTTACCACGAAACTTGGGGGATAAAGGTTGTCACGTTCTGAGGTTGCACACACATTTGTTACCCTGTAAGGTTAGGGGTGCAGATGGTGCAGTGTGAGCTAGCAAGACTATAGGCCAACATATCCTGAGGGTGTTCACAGAATCAATTTAGCACATTCCTGACGTTTATGTTGTCCAACAAATGCACAGAGTTACATGCCGTACGACTAATTGCCAACTATGGAGGTGAAAAACAAAATTCTCACCAAAGTCGTCCAAGCCAGATAAATTACTTCTGAACCCCTTCTACCTTTCAATGAGGCCCTCACAGACACCCTTCTTGAGACATGGGAAAGCCATATTCCGGCCCGGAAAGTTTGGGCCTGTCGGTATGCACAAGCAAGGTCTGCCTCATTGCCTTTCCTATCACTCCACTGGCTGGAGAATCCTTTGGGAAATGCATATTCGTGTCCATCAGCACCAGCTGCCTATTGAGCTACTATACTCATGCCCTTTGGGATTTTGCCATTCAAGTTCTACCTTCCGTAACAGATGACTTGCTCCCCATCTTTACACCAGCCATTCAGGATGGCCGCGATGTGGCAAAATTCACATTTTGTTGTTGGTCGTATACTACAGATTGCCTTGGTTGGGCAGTTATCACCAGATTGATGCACATGGATGAGGTCTACGGCCTTCTCCAGGGATGTCCAGACTTTTTTTAATGGATATGGCTTTAGATGGCTTCTGCTCCTTTGACGAGAAGGCAGGTTCGGCTCTTAAGCATTTTAAAAACATTCAGCCACAGCTTGCTCCTTAAGCATATCTGCTTCAACGAGGATGTTCTGCCCCCTCCATGGCTATGGTATGGAATTTCAATTCGACTATCACCCACCCTTGCAGCCAGCCCAACAGGTGCTCCAGCCTTTTTATTGCCAAGGCTGCAGTCCTCACAGACGTGAACCACAGGGGCAGCATACAGCCCAGTCCCCCAGCTACAATACCTCTTTAGTTTGTCCTTCAGTGCACACAGGCACCCTGATGGAAGCACAATTCAACATTTTCTTCCTGAGTTGCAAGCCATCATTTTTGACAAGTGGGTTCTGCAGGTTACGCCTTTTTGTTTTTTTTCCACCCTGCCGTATCTCCCACCATACCTAGAATGGCTGATGAAGGACAATATGTCCCTCTTGTGGCAGGTAGTTCAGGACCTTTTGACCACAGAAGCCATAGACAGTGTGGACACTGGCTGCTACTCCCCCACTCTCTGATGCAGAAGAAGGACGGAGGCCTCCATCCTATCTTAGACCTTCACCCTCTCAATGCCTTCCTGCGGAAGAACAAATTGAAAATGCCCACCCTGCCCAGGTCTTGTTAGCCCCTACTATGTAGACTGGATGGGTAGGGTTGGACCTGCAGGACACCTATTTTTGCATCCCTGTCCTGCAGGTCCACAGACGCCATCTGCGCATCACAGTTTACAATTCGTGGTGTCCCCTTTGGCCTCACCAGTGGCCCGTGGGAGAAGAGGGAAAGTGGTGGCAGTGGATGCAGCATATCTTCGGAGGTTAGGGGTTCAAGTCTTCCCCTACCTTGATGATTGGCAGGCAGTCATCAGGAGCCCTAAACCTCTGGAATTGGCTGTAACACCAGACGATTTTTCTGGTGGCACAGCTCTGGCGGAAACTATAAACGCTATGGCAGACAAACTCACCCAAGCTGCCTAGTGGTTCATGAATGGCAGTTACACCCGGAGGTGGCACAAGATGTCTTCCAGCAATGGGGATAATCCTGACTCAATCTATTCATGACTTCAGAGAACACGCAGTGTCCAAACTTTTACACATTGGAGTTTCTAAGACAGTTCTCCCTCTGAGATACATGTTGCCAAAATTGGGTGTTGGCACTCCTGTACTCTTTTCTGCCCTTACCTCTCCTGCCCAGTGTACTGAAAAAGATCGAAAACGACTGGGCCAAATTCATCCTAATGGCTCCAGACTGGGGGAGGAGAGTGTGGTACCAAGAACCTTTGGCCATGTCGCGGCACCATGGGTGAGTGTTGCACCCAAGCCTGCACAACCTTCATGGAGAGTAAGTGGATACAGCTGATGGCTTTCAGGCTTCGTGCCAAGGTGGATAGTGTTATCTTGGCAGCCAAGCATCCTTCCACAAAATCTGTCTACACAGGAATCTGGGAGATGTTTGTTGCTTTGTTTCGTCCCCCCCACACAACCCACCTCTAAATGCGCTGTTATTGGATGTTCTCCTGTTATGTTTGTCTAGCCCAGCAAGGCTTGCAGTTAAGGGTTACCTTTTGACCCTTTCGAACTTCCTATCTTTACTGGATCAGCCCTCCCTTTTCAGATTACCTGTTGTGATATGATTTTTGAAGGGGCTGACTCATGTTCCTGCCAACACCTTTTTTGGTTCTCACTTACCTGATGTGCTCTTCCATGCACAGTTGTCCTCTTCATCTTCTAACTATTAAGACAGCATTTCTCATCACCATTACATCGGCCAGGTGAGTGAGCAACCTCCAGTCCTTATCCGTGGGTCCACCATATTCATCTTTCTTAACAGACAAAAGCAGCTTTCCTGCCTAAGGTAGTGATGTCCTTCTACATAGGGCAATCCATCACCTAGCTGACTTTCTATGCACCGTCTCACCCCTCCAAGGACAAAGAAAGGCTTCCCCGTATTATTGACCCTGATAAGAAACGTAGCTTCTATATAGAACAAACAAGAGACTACCAACAGAATGACAAACTTTTTATTTGTTTTTCTGGGGCTAAGAAAAGCAAAGCATTACAAAAGTTGGCCTTCTCTACATTGATTGTGTTATGAATTAAAATCTGCTATGGACTGGCGTAGAAATTATCCACAGAAGGCGTGCATACTTAGTCCACCAGAGCGAAGACTGCTACCACTGCACTGATGCGCGGGATGCCAATTATTGACATTTGCTAGGCTGTAACGTGGTTATACCCCCATATGTTCACAAAGCATTACTGCCTGATTAGCCAGGTCTGGCAGGAGAGACACTTCACCTGAGCTGTCTGGCAGGATTTCCTGGTCAGAGCCATGACACAGACCCATCATTAGAGAAGGTGGACTGCTTTGTTATCTATTTATAAGGTGAGGAATCTGTGGTTAGAAATCTCAGTCAGAAGAACAAGTTACTTACCTTTGGTAAACCTTTGCTGGTAGAGACTCTAACCACAGATTCTTCACCGACTCGCCCTCCTCCCTATTTTGGGGAGTTAACTCATACTGTCCATAAATAAGATGCCACATCTAAAGAGCTGTGCACTGCACTATCTGTTTTTCCCATAGCTTCACGTCCGACGGCATGGACAAAACTTATGGAAGTGTGCGAAGGTGGTACATTTATGAGGGCCCAATGTCATAACCGAAGTGGACGGATCTGACACAACTGTCGACACCTGTCGACACGTGAGGGAATTGCTGAAGAGGTTCTGAATCCAGTCTGGTGCCTGGGGAAATTCACAAGGTGAGGAATCTCTGGTTAGATATTGTTTTTACCAGAATAGGCATTACCAATGGTAAGTTTGAGAAGCTGGCCTGGTATATGATGTCCACTAATGTAAGTCGGCACCTTACACCAGTCCACACAACCCTTATGGTGATTTAAGAGGTCTCAGACAACCATAGAAAGCTATCCAAGTGGTAGCTGTGGAGAGCAGCCTTCAGGCTTAGTCTTGAAAGAGTGTAAAGCAGCTTGTTTTACCAGAATGCAATCTTATAGTATATATGAAATGAAAAAGAACCACACAAAGTATTTATAAAAATATGTATTTATTGTATAACACTATCTGAAAGAAACACGTTAGTTAGATTCCTCACCTTAGAATATCCCCAGGCGTCAGACTGGATCCGGAAGATTTTTCGTCAGCAATACCCCTTGCGCGTCGCTAGGCGTCGTCTGCGGCTCCGCGTCCGTCGTCGGCGTCGTGCGCCGGAATGACGTCGTCGGAGTACT
The DNA here is from genome assembly GCF_964204655.1 of Triturus cristatus. NCBI lineage: Eukaryota > Metazoa > Chordata > Amphibia > Caudata > Salamandridae > Triturus > Triturus cristatus. The sequence continues at coordinate 731,349,707 of NC_140580.1, forward strand.
TAGACGCCGCCCTCGCGCGCTGACGTCAGTTCTTCTTTTTTCCGCGCCAGTAAGCGCAGATCCGGGAGAGCTACCCCTTTAGTCAATTTTTGACTAACTTTTTGATCCTTTTTGATCCTGTCAAGCGACACCGGTGCCGGTAGGATGCCTGGGTTTAAAGCCTGTACGGACTGTAGCCGATTGATGTCGGTTACGGACCATCACCGCCGGTGCCTGTACTGCTTGGGCCTCGACCACGACGCGGAGTCGTGCTCGGACTGTAAGGCCCTGACCTCGAAGGCTAGACGGGAGCGGTCCCGTAAGCTTCTCGAGATTCGCCACTCGGCTCCGCGCGCCTCTCGATCCCGGTCCAGGAGGAGGTCCAAGGATCGGTCGCGGAGCCGCAGCCGACGTCACCATCGGTCGTCGGGATCAAAGTCTTCGGGTAAGTCGAAGCATTCCAAGAAGTCCAAGAGGCGACATCGCTCTTCGGACTCCCCTCGCCGGTCGCGCGACTCGGTCGAGGGTCAGGGTGGTTCCACCCCCGCGGCTCTGGCGGAGCCGCAGGCGCCGCGTCCGTCCCCATACCCTCCGGTCCCTGGGACTAACGCGACGCCGGCGGAAGTCAGTGCCTTCCTCTCGGCCGTGAGGAACCTGGCTTCGCCGTCGGCGCCCGCTGGTGCGCCTTCGGGCCCCGCGGACCCGACTGGGCTGCCTTGCCAGCCGGCGGCTCCGGCCCCGGCGCCGTTGACGGCTCCGGCCTCGACGCCGCAAGCGCCCGAGGGACCCGTTCTCGAGTCCCCGTCGACGCCGGTCAACCTTGTCACGCCTCCTCCACCGGCGTCGACTCCGGTTCCACCCCCGACGCCGACGTCGACCCCGCTCGACGTCGTGCCCCAGTTCAGTCCCGCTCCGGGCCCGGCGCCGGTCCGGCGTCGATGGACGCCGAGATCGACGCCGCTAGAGACACATTTTGTCTACCGTCCGGCTCCGTTACTTTCTCCTCTACACCAGGAGTCGGATGATGGGGACTACTGGGAGGGATCCGAGGATCCTATGGCCGATCAGGCCCAACTGTCCCAGGACTGGGCAGATGAACTGGGGGAGGCCAGTGGTCTGGATACCTCACCAGACACTGGATTCATCTCTCCTCCGACTGTGGCTTCGGAGGAGGGTGCTGCTTTCTCCGTGGTGCTGCGCAAGGCGGCCGCAGCCCTTGGGCTCGAGCTACCTGCCGTGGCTGTGAGGACGAACGTCCTCACTGAGGTGCTTCAGTCTGCAGCAAGCTCCACTGAGCCTCTGCTGCCATTCAATGAGGCCCTCACTGACGTTCTACAGGGCACCTGGTCCAAGCCCTCCACAGTTCCTCCTGTGGACAGGAACGTTGCCAGGTGCCACCGCCCTGCTCCGGGCGACCCCAGTATTCTGTCCCAACACCCTACCCCTGAGAGCTTGGTTATCCAGGCCTCCACCTCCCAATCCTCTTTCCCGACCGCCCCGCCGGACCGGGATTCCAAGAGACTGGAGCAGTTTGGCAAGAAACTGTTCTCTTCCCTTAGTTTGGGCCTGCGGTCTTTGAACACCGCTTGTCTCTTGGACCGTTATTCCCACTCTCTGTGGGATGCGGTGGAGGACGCGCTGCCCCTGTGTCCGGAGGAGGTCCAGACACGACTTACCCAGGCTCTGGCCGATGGGAGGGATGCCGCGCGACATGCTATACGTTGTGGGCTTGACACCACGGACTCGCTGGGTAGGGCCATTTCCACCACTGTGGCGCTTCGACGTCACGCCTGGCTGCGGTCCACGTCGTTTTCCGGCGATGTCCAGAGCACTCTCATGGACATGCCGTTTGATGGCACTCGCCTGTTTGGCGAGAAGGCGGACAGTGCGCTGAACCGCTTTAAGGACTCCCGGGCTACGGCCAAGTCCTTGGGCCTCTCGGCCCCGCGGTCGCAATCTTCCGCTTTTCGCCCCTTTCGTGGCCAAGGAAGGGGTGCCTCCTCACGTGCGCCTAGCCACCAGCCGCAGAACCAACCTGCGCGCGGACGTGGTTTCCGCCGAGGCGGATCTGGAGGACGACGAGGTCAGCCCACATCCACCCCGGCAGCATCCGCCTCAAAGCCTTCCTAGTCCGAGCTTTCAGGCCCATTCCACGCCAGTGGGCGGCAGAGTTCGCCATCACCTGCTCCACTGGCGGTCCATCACATCGGACAGGTGGGTGCTGCAAATCGTCCGAAGGGGCTACTCCCTCCCCTTCGAGACGACCCCTCCAGCCATGCCACCGCAGCACCACCGTATCTCGGGGGATCATTTGCATCTTCTCCACGAGGAAGTTTCCGCCCTCTTGGCCAAGGGGGCCGTCGAGCGCGTTCCGAGCCCAGAAGTAGGTCGTGGTTGTTATTCCCACTACTTTCTGGTTCCCAAGAAGGGCAAAGGGGGCCTACGCCCTATCTTGGACCTTCGGAACGTCAATGCCTTCCTCCGGAAGGAACGGTTCAAGATGTTGACTTTGGCTCAGGTTCTAGCTGCCCTAGACCCCGGAGACTGGATGGTAGCATTGGACTTGCAGGACGCTTATTTCCACATCCCCGTCCTGCCGGCCCACCGGCGTTACCTGCGGTTCACGGTGGGCCAAGAGCACTTTCAGTTTACCGTGCTCCCCTTCGGCCTCACCAGTGCCCCTCGGGTGTTCACGAAAGTGATGGCGGTGGTCGCAGCTCATCTGCGCAGATCAGGGGTTCCAGTCTTCCCCTATCTCGACGACTGGTTGTTGAAGGCGGGCTCGCCCCAGACAGTCGTCTCCCACCTCCAGACTACGGCGGATCTCCTGCATTTGCTGGGGTTTTCCATCAACGTGCCGAAGTCACACCTGAGTCCCTCTCAGAAGCTCCTCTTCATCGGAGCGGTTCTCGATTCGGCGCAGTTCCGGGTCTATCCACCGGAACAGCGGGTCCGGGATATACAGGCCCTGATTCCCATCTTTCGGCCTCTATCCTGGGTTTCGGTCAGGCTAGTGTTGCGGCTTCTGGGGCTGATGGCCTCCTGCATCCTACTAGTGCATCACGCCAGGCGGCGCATGCGGGCTCTGCAGTGGGACCTGAAGTTTCAGTGGGCCCAGCATCACAGCAACCTGTCCGACCATGTCTTGATCTCGGAGGGCACTGCACAGCAGTTGCAGTGGTGGCTCACGGACCGCGATTGGGTCATGGGCAGGAGCCTCTCCCTTCCCCAACCGGAGCATGTCGTAGTGACGGATGCGTCCCTCCTGGGATGGGGTGGCCATATGGGAGAGGCGGAGATCAGAGGCCTCTGGTCTCCGGCGGAGTCTCGTCTCCACATCAACCTGTTGGAGTTGAGAGCGATCCGACTTGCACTGAAAGCCTTCCTTCCCTCTGTCAGGGGCAGTGTCGTGCAGGTGTTCAAGGACAACACCACCGCCATGTGGTATTGCAACAAACAGGGCGGGGTGGGGTCGTGGACCCTTTGTCAGGAGGCTCTGTGCCTCTGGACGTGGCTGGAACACCAGGGCGTCACCCTAGTGGTTCAACATCTGGCGGGCTCTCTGAACGCCAGAGCGGACGAACTCAGCCGCCGGTGCATGATGGATCACGAATGGCGTCTGAACTCCGAAGTGGCGCAATGTCTCTTTCAGCAGTGGGGAGAGCCTTGGTTAGATCTATTCGCCACCGAAGAGAACGCGCAATGTCAGCAGTTCTGCGAGTTGGAATTTCCAAGGCGGCACTCGCTCGGCGACGCTTTTCGTCACGAGTGGAGTTGCGGTCTGTTGTACGCCTTTCCGCCTATACCACTTCTGCCCAGAGTGCTGAAGAAGATCAGGCACGACCGGGCCCAAGTCATCTTGGTGGCTCCGGATTGGGCACGAAGATACTGGTATCCCGAGCTACTCAGTATGTTGACCGATCCCCCGATACGTCTGCCCCTTCGGGAGGATATTCTGTCGCAGCAGCAGGGGACGGTCCTCCACCCGAACCTGTCCAGCCTCCACCTCCATGCGTGGAGATTGAGCGGCGGCAGTTGATGCCATTTGACTTGCCTCCTGAAGTCTGTGATATCATTCTGGCAGCCAGGCGTCCCTCCACAAAGTCGGTATACGCCTGCCGGTGGAACAAATTTGTGGCATGGTGCACAGCAAAGGCTGTGGATCCCCTTTCCGCCCCTCTTTCTGAGGTTCTCCTCTTTCTTCTTTCTTCGGCCCGGCAGGGCTCTGCCCTGGGCACCCTGAAAGGTTATCTTGCTGCTATCTCTTCCTTCTTGCGGCTTCCTGATCAGCCTTCTCTTTTCAAGTCCCCTGTGGTTACACGCTTTCTAAAAGGCATTACTCACACGTTCCCTCCTGTCCCTTTTGTAATGCCTCAGTGGGACTTGAATCTGGTCTTGACATTCCTGATGTGCGCTCCCTTTGAGTCTCTTCACAATTGTCCTCTTCGTCTTCTGACTCTTAAGACTGCTTTTCTGGTAGCCATCACCTCGGCTAGACGGGTGAGTGAGCTCCAGGCTTTATCTTCAAAGCCTCCTTTTCTGTCTGTTCATCCGGACAAGGTTGTCCTTCGGCCTTGCCCCTCCTTTCTTCTGAAGGTAGTGACTCCATTTCATCTTGGGCAGTCTGTCACCTTGCCCACCTTCTTTCCGCCTCCGCATCCTTCCAAAGAGGAAGAGAGGCTTCACCGTCTGGACCCAAAACGTGCGCTCTCCTTTTATTTGGACCGCACAAAGCAGTTCCGGGTGGACGACCAACTTTTCGTTGGATACGTGGGTGCTAAGAAGGGGAAAGCTGTGCACAAACGGACCATCTCTCGGTGGGTCGTTTTGTGCATCAAAATGTGTTACTCTTTGGCAAAAAAGGACCCTCCTGTTGGGCTGCGCGCCCATTCTACTCGGGCCACAGCGGCTACTACTGCCTTGGGACGGGGAGTCCCTTTGCAGGACATCTGTCAGGCGGCGACGTGGGCTTCGCTACACACGTTTGCCAGGCATTATTGCCTTGACAGCCAAGTCCGGAGGGATGGCTTGTTTGGCCGTTCTGTTCTCCAGGACTTTCTGGTGTGATCTTGGTTCGCAGACCCACCACCGGGGATGGTATTGCTTGGGTATCTATTCTAAGGTGAGGAATCTAACTAACGTGTTTCTTTCAGATGAACAAGTTACTTACCTTCGGTAACGATGTATCTGTAAGAAACATTAGTTAGTTAGATTCCTCACCGACCCACCCATCCTCCCCGTTCTGCGAACTGACATCTAGGGTTAAGGTTATCCTTTTCAGGCCCCTAGATTTTCTTTTTGGCACCAGTGTCGGTCTTTGCATGGCTCTGCGTTCCTGGCGCGGAAAGCTATGTACAAGAACTGACGTCAGCGCGCGAGGGCGGCGTCTAAGTACTCCGACGACGTCATTCCGGCGCACGACGCCGACGACGGACGCGGAGCCGCAGACGATGCCTAGCGACGCGCAAGGGGTATTGCTGACGAAAAATCTTCCGGATCCAGTCTGACGCCTGGGGATATTCTAAGGTGAGGAATCTAACTAACTAATGTTTCTTACAGATACATCGTTACCGAGGGTAAGTAACTTGTTCATCTAGTATGTTACAGTATCTCCTACACGGAGATAGACACAAAGCACACAATACTTTAGCAAAGAAATCACAGTAAATAGCACTAATACACAGTGGGCCCCGGGGGGGGCATACAATATACTAAGAAAGTGGCATAAGAACCATGTCTCAAGTCAAGACAATGTCGAGACGACGTAGAATTGCTCGGGACCTACAGAACCACCCAAGATAAGTAGATAGGGACCCCACGGAGAGAGTGTGCAATGTGTGAACACGACTGTGTGCTACATACAAGTATATGCGCATTTGCGGTTGGAATTTTCAAGATTAGGGACCCTTCCCAGTGGACCCTGAAGGAACCCCATCGAAGACAGATGGTTCGAGAGCCACCCAACCCTGGATACCGTGGTACCCACGTTACCTATCCCAGTGGAGCCAGGTGCATAGGTGTGAAGTGGCGTCGGAAACCGCTGTCAGACCCAATGGAGGACTTCAGGAAAGTGCCACTGCTGGAAGGGGAGAAAGTGTCTGGAGGAATCCGAACGTGGATTCTTGAAGAGGGGTACCTGAAAGCAGAGGGGACAGTGTCTATGTCACTCAGGGGTAACCAGGAGACCTGGAAGACGGATGCCCTCCGATGCGGGTGCTTCAGGGAGATGACGGTGACCTTGACTCTGCAGCTGTGAGGACCAGGTGACGCTGAGGCCGACCAGGACCCAGATACGAGCTGTCCCACGAAGGATGTCGAGTGCTCAGGGGTCGGTGTCCGACAGGAGCACCAATAAGCCTTTGCAATTGCAACCCACAAAGGAAGTCAGGAAGGTGCACGGTTGGGACCAGCAAGGTCCAGGAGACTCACCACAAGCAGGGGAATCGGGGCAGGCCCGATGAATCAGGGGAGCCCAAGGAAAACAAAGATGACCCTCAAATGGACCCACAGGCCAAAGGCACAGGAGTCAAGAGAGGACCTGAAGCAGCTCACCAAAAGAGGCAGGCTATTATGCCCACAATGCGTTGTGGCAGAAGATTCTGGTCACTGGAGGTGCTCGAGGTTGGGGCTACTTGGAGCCCGAAGATCTTCTTGCAAAGATATCAACAAGCCTTTGCAACTGCAGTGGGGACGCTGTACCCAGGGGTTTGGTTATGGCAACCCTCACAACGACTACTGGCCTCAAACCTAGTAAGAGGGTAGAGCAGGCCTCAGGAGCTGAGGAAAATCCCACCCTGTGTTGCAGAGCCCACGGAGTCCGGAGGAGGTCGGGATCTGCAGACCGGTCATCTTCATTATGGTGCCTGCGGATGCAGGGGAGTGACTCCTTCACTCCAAGGGAGATTACTTTGGTTGTCCTTGATGCTTTACATGCCTTGAAAGGTTCCTTTATGATACACAGCCACAGACGATGCTGCAGACTAGAAGGGAGACGAAGTCCAGCGAAGGCCAGAGTGCCCAGACGGTAGAAGTACAGTGGTTTCAGTTCTAAATCTTATCCCATGACTAATCTAAAGACCTACACCCAGGTAAGCCCTTACTTACCCTATGGAAAGGGTTGGAAAGATTCAGGGGATCCTCCCAGGGGAGGATCTGGACAGGGGAAGGTTACTCCCATGTCCTTTGTCCAATTTCAAGCCAGAGCAGGAGCCAACGGCTCCTAGCACTGGTTTGAACTGGACTATGCACAGGGACACCAAATGTGCCCCTCATGCAGACTATCAGGCGCTGGCAGGTGCACCCACCCAGCCCTAATACACTAAATCCTGTCTTAGAGATGGTCACACCTCCCTGTGACAGGATACCTATTGTTCTACCTTCCCCTGCTCGAGCAGCAGGAGAGCAGAAATGTGTCTCTGGTCGGCAGCAACCTTTCTGTGCTATCCGGGACTAGAAGGCTGGTATTTGGAACACTGAGATCCTAACGGAGGGCTCTTTTAGTGCTTGGAATCATACCTCTCACACCGTTGACGGTGTTTGGGGTATGATTCCAACATGTTTGATACCAAACATGATAGGATTCGTTGCAGCCATTTTCGAGATGGTCATCACGCGATTACAAGGTGCCCCTCTATATAGTATATGGCTGCTTCAATGACAACCCAGGAGAAGGGACTCCATAGGCTGCAGGGGTGTCCTTCTCGTGGAGGGGCACCCTCTCACTTAGAACCAAGCACCCTGCCCTCCGGATTATAAAGGCCTGCTATAGGGGTGACTTATAGGTTTTAAGTGCAGTGACCCATAGATATAGTAAAACTACATCATTTGTAAGTGGTGCATGCACCAACTTACAAAGGCTGCAATGGCAGGCCTGTAGTTCCATTTTGAATGGTCTCTTTTGGGTGGCATAATACAAGCTGTAGCCAATGGGAGAGCTGTGGGGTACCTATGCCGTGGGTACATGGGTACCATATACTAGGGACTGACAAGGGTACCCCAGTATCCAATCTGGGGTGTACCTAAGTACATAACACAACGGTTTAAGGAGAAAGCAGACAGTCCCGGGTCCTGATTAGCAACATTCCAGTCAGACTGGTCAAAAAGAGCATCACATCAAGCAAATAACCATAAGAAGCAGATCCTACTTTCCTATAGTAAGTAACTTGTTCTTTAGACAACCAGATCCATTAAGGTGGGCACTTTGCTAGCTCAGTCTTGCAGGCCTTTTTAGGTCTCGCCTAGCTATTACGTAGCAATCGCTATGCGAGACTCTAGTAAGGGGCTCCCAAAAGTTCTCCCAAAAGTGGATTGCATGGCGAGCACGCGCACAATCACGTGCATCGTGCCGCCATGCAATCCACTTTTGGGGAAGCGCTTCAGCCCACTGGCGCGTGCACTGGCGACGGGCGTGCGGTTACGCCCACAATGACGAGCAGAGGCGCCGTATGGCTTTCCTCTCTCGTCATGGTGCGCGTACATCGCACACCACTCGCCAGCCAGCCTTCTTTCACTTTTGCGCCTCAGTCTTGTTTTTTTTCGCTCCCCATCTCTCCTCTCTGACCATGCCTCCCTCCTCTCCTTCCGCCCCCGCAGCCTCTCGTCCTTTTCTCCTCACTCCTCCACTCTGTTTTCCTAAACCCTCCCTGTTCAGCTTTCTTCTCTCTTTCTCCCCGTCTCCGCATCCCTCCTTCCTCCGCGCTGCCTCTCTCCGCACCCCCGTCCTTTTTACCCACTCTCTTTCGCCTCTTTGACTTTCCTTCAACAATTCGCGCTCCTCGCCCGCCTTTCCGCTCTCGTTTTCTACCCTTAGCCTCTCCCCCCTCTCTAGCTACTGCCTCCTTGTGTCTGGTAGTTTCACGTGTTCTCTTCTTACCCCCTGTTTTTCGGATTCACTTAAAGGGGGCAACACTGCGGTTTGACGCGCTGGATGGATAAAGTCGATATTTGTATTGCCGCATTTTGCTCTCACCCCCGATCTCTTGTCCCCTTCTATATTCTCTCCTTCGCACTGCCCCATCCCTCCCCCCGCCCCTATTCCATCCATACATTATTTTGTATTCCCCTCTTTTCTCTATCCCCAGACATACTCCGTCCCTTTATGCATTCTCTCATCCTCTCTCCTACGCCTCACCACCCATACTTCGTCCCTGTCTCTCTCCTCATCTTTCCAATATGTCCCTCCCTCTCTCCTCATCCGTGTTTCCTCGCCCTCTTTCTACCCTTGCTCCTTTCTCCTATCATATTTCCCTTCTGTTCTCTTGCCTTTCACTGGTATTCATATGAGAACACACCCCACAAAAAGTGGTTTGTGTGTAGTAGATCACCCTGAGGTAGAAGGGGGCGAAGCCACTCTCCAGAGGTTACAGTAAATATCGCCCCTTTGAGGTGAACACATTATGGATTGGAAAAAGCTCGGCGCCCCTCCGAGGAGCGTGAACACTGACTGCAGTCCCCTGGCCCCCTTCGACTGGCCTGAGATATTTCGCTTGTCACCGCTGCCCATCTCTTGATTTTTTTTCTTCTTTTTATCGGCTCTGTCAGCTCCACCTTGCAGTATTGCCTCTTTCTTCTTTCGACACACACAACACCTCTCTTTACCTCACTGCCCCTCCCTACCCCCCACCTGTCTCTGGCTGGTAGTCCCAGGGTTAAACTATCCTGAGTCAGTAATCACCTTTGATATAATCTTCCTTCAGAGAGGTGCTATAATGCACCATGTTGCATCAGCTGCCACCCCCCCCCCACACTTCCCCCCCCCCCTCGCCCAACCCTAAGCAGTTTGGAAAAGCAAATTGTCTTATCAATCTAGTGGTTCACGGGCCGGGGTGCGTATGTGGGTGGTGGGGGTCGCCTACTACACGACAGGGTACAGAGAGCGATGGTAGACGGCGTGCGTGCATGTGTGTGTGTGTGTTGTAGAACAGTGTGTTTACATCTCTGTACAGCTGTTGGCAACGTGATTAGCCTGTCTAAATCTCTGGTGGCACATGTGCGTGTTTTTAACGTCGGAATAACCGCCATTATAATAGCATAGCTGTGTGCCCAACTGTGTCTGTTGTGGCACCCATGTGGGTGCCTCTCCCTGTGCATACATACGGCTGTGTCTAACTATATGCCCATAAGTATGTCTCCCTGTCTAACTTTTTGTTTCCGTTTATGTATAATTGCCTATCTTCTAGAGTGTTTGTTTTCAGGTATCTGTGTTTTGGTCGGTTGACCTCCGTAGATGTGTGTGTGTTCGTGTTTTTGTTTAGACTGTGATATGTGACTGTATGTGTGTTTGAGGTCTTGTGCTTATCAGCCTATCAACATACCTAGTCTGTTTGAGCTGTGGTGAGTTGAATGAAATTTAACCTTCTCTTGCCACATAATTTACTTAGCCCTGCCTATAATTCCAGTGGCCCTGGTCTTAGTCTTTGTACGTTATTGTGTGAATATACAAGTGAACTTCAATGTGTCTATTGTAGTGTCTATTTGTCTGAGTTGTGTGTTGGTGGCATGTTCAAGTTGAATTCCAGTGTTAGTCGGTGGCGTGTGATGTGTTGCTGCAAATGTGTTGGTATGCACATCACGTTTTTCTGTCTGAGTTAGGGTTCGCAAGTTTGTGTGTACATCCACATGACTGTCTTTTTGGGTGCGTCCCCCATGTCACTTTTTTGGTCATATTGTTTTACTTTTTGTGTGTGTCAGTTTACCTAATCTCTATGTTTGGATTGTGGTAAACTCCTAAACGTGTGTTTATTGGTGAGTGTTTTTGTGCAGCTGTGTGTGAGTTGGTCTCTCCCTGTGTCGGTCTACCAGGGCTGTCATGTGTGTCTGTATGTTTGAGATGTAACATGTAGGTGTATCTCTGATTCTTAGTTGTAGTGTGTTGGTGTACACGTGGCAGTTTTTCCATGTAAAGGGACCCAAACATGGCAGCGATGTGAGGCCATAATAATGACACACAGCATTATATAAATCCCTGTTAACATAACAAAGCACCTATGATATATGATCCTTTGGTTGTGGTGTGTTGATGTCTCTGTGTCCTCTGTCTGCCTGTTTGGCCAGGGGTGCATTCCTCTGTGCAGAGTACCCTTCCCAATATGAAGAGCAGCTCCTTTAGCCAGGCGATGCTACTGGCGTTATGCCACCTTCCAGCAGGAAAGAGTTCTCACCTGCAGCAGCTGATCCCACTTCTGCCGGAACCTAGGCCTGGTGGACAGCACTGCGGGGTTGAGGTGGGGCTTGGTGATTGAGTGGTATTTTCTGGGTTTCCTTGCATTGCAGGTACAATCATCCCTTTTCCACACTATATAAACTTTAATTTCATCCACTTTTGTGGCATTTGTTGGTTTTAAACCCAACTATGTGTTCCTTTTCCACAGTTGTCGGTTCCTGTCATGCTTTAGGGTGCCTTTTTTCCCCGGTAGACTACCACCCCATGTATTATTTACCAATAAATTCCCCTTCTCTCTTTCTGGCGCCTCTCCAATTAATTTTCTGCCCTCTTTCTGTCTCCTTCACGGTCCGCACACCTTTCTTCCATTGTTTTAAACCACACACACCCTCATGTTGTCCACCATTCTCAGTTTCCAAAGGAGGAGACCATGTCACCATGTCTAAACCGCAGGGATTTGGGCACTTTGATGCAGTGGGCTGCTCCACATCCGGTGGAGTGGTTTAGATGTGGAGTTGCACAGTAGAAGGTGGTCTCTTTTTTAGGTCTCGCCTGACCCAGCGCATGCGCTGGTCTGGCGAGACTTTTAGTGAGGGCTCAAAAAATGCTACCATGGCCAACCTAGAGCTACAGTGCATGTGCGCGGGCGCGCGCTTAGGAGCAGAGGCTGGCAAACCTCGTCATGCTCATCAAGCGCCCGCAATCACTTTCGCCCGCGATCACTTTCGCGGAGCCCCTTTGATGTTCTCGTTCAAAGAACATCAAATATCAAAGAACATGTTGTTGTGTTAATGCTTTGCTGCGCCCGTTTGACTTACAATGTGCTTTCTCTTTCCACAAACTCGATGTTTGTGTTCGTTTATTTTGAGATGCTTTTAGTATTACTGTTTTGTGACTTAAAGAACATTAAGGAAATGATCTGCACTCTGGTTAAAGCCAGTTTGGTGAGAGCTCTGCCTTTGGGGGCACGGGCATCCAGGAGAGCAACTGGCGTCCGCACTCATGGGTTTTGCCTATATGTGGCTCCATTTATCATTTCCGGTGCAGAGCAACGTCGGTATGTAACCTTATGGCGCCACCCAATGCCGTGCAGGGATACTGCTGAAGATTGTGTGTATCCAGAGTCACTTCAATTCAAAAAGTGAAGTATCTGCAGTTCGATAGAGTAATAATAATAATAAATGATTTATAGAGTGCCTGGTTACTCCGAACATAGTGTCCCCACGCTAAGCGAACAGTGTCCAGCTCCACCCTCAAAAGTATCTACCAGAAACAGTGTTACTGAAGTCAAGTAACTTAGTTCTTTTAGTGGCTTGCAAAGTATTCTAGGGTGATGTGGTGGATATAGCTTGATTTGTTGTGTGGTTTGGAAAGTTCTAGAATCCATGATGTGTTGGATGGCATGTAGTGATGGAATTCTGAGAGGTGAGGACAGATATAGTGCGGTGTGAATTTTTCTAGAATCAGTGCAGCACATTTCTGCCATATGCTTGGCACAGTAGAGACTATGTGGGGGGGGGGGTATCTGATAGAAGCCTGTGTAATTGTGTGGTGTTGGATTGTGATATATGTACAATGCAAATAGTACAAGCATCGATATTAAGTAGAACATGTAATTATTCCTCCACAAATCCATTTTGTTGCAGTACAGTTGATGCAATGCATATTTCTTATCACATTAAATTGCATTGGTAATTGATGTCTACCGAGACAAAGTATCATGCTCATGTGATGTGTTGAAATGAAAAGGGGGTTGACAAGGCATGAGGGCTCTAGTCAACTATTGTTTTAAGAACCTTTTATATTATACAAATACTTACAGGTCATGGCATGTAAGTGAAGTAGCGAGGATGAGTCCCTGTAACCAGGCTCAGTTTTCTGTTTCTCTGAGGTTTCCAGCAAAATGTTTAGATCAACCAAAAAGCAGTGAGGGATTAGTGCATGGAAAGTTTCCAAGATTTGCCAGTGGAATTCCGTGGATTGTGCTTGCATCTGTTTATCACAGTCACAGTTTGGTGTACATTAGCATGATTCCAACAAAATTATGAGATATACTGGGCATAGAGATTTTCCACTCCCATGTCAGACGCATAAGCAGTATTTTTAATAAACATGTGAATGACCATGTTACAGACCCTTCCCAAGAATAAACAAGCATTGGCATAGCCAATAGGTCTTGCCTTGGGGACCTTATAAGTGTTTAGCCAGAGATATTGACTTTGCCTATGTCTTTAAGCTGTGCTGTACAGAAGTCTGCAGCATGCTGACAAGTTATAATAAAGAAGTGTCAGAAGCATTTTTGTTATCTTATATATGACCAAGGAAGCATTATGTACAACTGAACAAATATATTAAAAAAGTATTAACAATAAATGTCTTTTTTTGTCCTTTCAATGCTGGCAACTTTTATCTGCCTGAGAAAGGATGTGAAACGACCTAGGAAGGGAACGATGGAACGATGGAAATGTAAGAGGGAAACAGTATAGATGAAAAGTAGTGTGAGGGGAAGGCGAGAAATGTTTTGGGGTTTGGAGAGAAGGCGTGCAAGGGTGTCAGGGGAACTGAATCAGGGAAAAGGTGGGAAGTGCAGGAGGACAAAGGTAGATAGAGAATGGGGAGCACGTGAATGAAAAGGGAGGCTGAGGCTGCAAAAGGAAATGAGGGTAAGTGAGTGAGAAAAAAGAATGAGGAACATGGCACTGCACTAAGGAGCATGGCACTGCACGGAACCCTGCACTGCTACATCTGGGGGCTGCTGGCCCTGCTGCACGGCTGCTCCGGCGACACAGAAGCTGAATGTGAGCCGGAGGGGGTGCATGTCAGTTCAGCCAAGTACTTTGATTTGCAGGGGAGGGATGTGTAGGAGGAGGGAGAGGGGCCAGAAGGGTGAAAGGGAGGGATGGGGAAGAGGAGTGTTAGGCAGAAATTGCGTATGGGCCAGGGAATGTGGGAGAGTCATTTTTACAAGTCAAAGGATGATTATTGGGGCAGAAAAACAAAAAGGAAATGAAGCGGGAGTGAAGTGTGAGTGAAAATGAGAAGGCTGTTAGTGCAAGAAGTGTGCTGCTAGGGCTTGTATGAGAAGCAGGAGGTGTGAGAAAAGGTGTGAGGGGGAAAGTGAATGCCTGGGCTCTGCGAAGGCTTTGTGTGAAAGGGAACTGTTGACATAAGTCACCGGAGGATTTACTAGTGTCTGCTTGGGTAGTGAGTGAGTGAGTGATCTGGTAAGAGGACAGTGGGAATGAATGTGAAGGATCTGGTATGAACATGAGGGTAAAGTAAGTCTCTAATGATGGGACACTGAATGATGGTACATGTGAGTGATCTGGTACAACGGCAGTAGGAATCTGGTAACCGGACTGTGAGAGTAAATGTGAGGTTCCCAGTGAGAGGAAAGCAAGTTTGAGTGGTTTTTTATGAACGGGTGGAGAGAGTGAGTCATGGTGAGTGAGGAATCTGGCGATTGCCTGGGAAGATGCGAGGGATCTGGTAAGAGGACAACGAGAGCTACTGCAAGGGTTCTGTTATGAGGGCAGTAAATCCGAGTGATCTTCTATCTTGACATTTAAAGTTCGGGTGAGTGGGCACCAGTGATTATTGTGATGTAAAAAATACTGTGAAAATGAGGGATTTCAGAGTACACTGAGTGAGAGATGTGGGAGTTGTGACGCGAGAACATTGAGCTATTTGGCAAACACAGTGACAGTGCTGAATTTAAACAAGCCCCATCTGAAAGAAACACGTTAGTTAGATTCCTCACCTTAAAATATCCACAGGCGTCAGACTGGATCCGGAAGATTTTTGTAGCAATACCCCTTGCGCATCGCTAGGCGTCGTCTGCGGCTCCGCGTCCGTCGTTGGCGTCGTGCGCCGGAATATCTGAAAGAAACACGTTAGTTAGATTCCTCACCTTAGAATATCCCCAGGCGTCAGACTGGATCCGGACGATTTTTCGTCAGCAATACCCCTTGCGCGTCGCTAGGCGTCGTCTGCGGCTCCGCGTCCGTCGTTGGCGTCGTGCGCCGTAATGACGTCGTCGGAGTACTTAGACGCCGCCCTCGCGCGCTGATGTCAGTTCTTCTTTTTTCCGCGCCGATCCGGGAGAGCTACCCCTTTTAGTCTTTTTTGACTAAATATTTTGATCCCTTTTGATCTTTGTCAATCGACATCTGGTGCCGGTAGGATGCCTGGGTTCAAGGCTTGCGACGATTGCCACTGACTGATGTCGGTGACCGATCACCACCGCCGGTGCCTCTACTGTTTGGGCCTCGACCACGACGCGGACTCGTGCTCCGACTGCAAGGCCCTGACCTCAAAAGCTAGGCGGGAGCGGTCCCGTAAGCTTCTCGAGCTCCGACACTCGGCTCCGCGCCCTTCTCGATCCCAGTCCAGGAGGAGGTACAAGGATCGGTCGCGGAGCAGCGACAGACGTCATCGCTCGTCTGGCTCGAAGCTTCGGGTAAATCCAAGC
This sequence comes from Triturus cristatus, assembly GCF_964204655.1. Classification (NCBI taxonomy): domain Eukaryota; kingdom Metazoa; phylum Chordata; class Amphibia; order Caudata; family Salamandridae; genus Triturus; species Triturus cristatus. The sequence continues at coordinate 731,365,318 of NC_140580.1, forward strand.
GATCTAAGAAGTCCAAGAGGCGACACCGCTCTTCGGACTCCCCTCGCCGGTCGCGCGACTCGGCCGAGGGTCAGGGTGGTTCCACCCTCGCGGCTCCGCAGGAGCCGCAGGCGCCGCGCACGTCCCCATACCCGCCGGTCCCTGGGAGTGACGCGACGCCGGCGGAGATCGGTGCCTTCCTCTCGGCCATGAGGAAACTACCTCCGCCGTCGACGCCCGCCGACGCGCCTTCGGGCCCCGCGGACTCGACTGGGCGACCTTGCGCGCCGGCGGCTCCGGCCCCGGCGCCGTTGGAGGCTCCGGCCCCGACGCCGCAGGTCCCCGAGGGGCCCATGCCTGGGCCCCCGTCGACGCCGGTCGACCTCGTCACGCCTCCTCCGCCGGCGCCGACTCCGGTTCCACCCCCGACGCCGACTCCGGTCGACGTCGTTCCTCGGATCAGCCCCTGTCCGGACACGACGCCGATGCGGCGCCCACCGACGCCGCATCCGACGCCGCTCGAGACTCACTATGTCTATCGTCCGGCTCCGATCATTCCACCTGTTTACCAGGAATCGGATGACGGGGGCGACTGGGAGGGGTCCGAAGACCCTATGGCCGTTCAGGCTCAACTGTCACAGGACTGGGCAGATGAACTGGGGGAGGCCAGTGGTCTGGATACCTCACCGGACATTGGATTCATCTCTCCTCCGACTGAGGCTTCGGAGGAGGGTGCTGCTTTTTCCGTGGTGCTGCGCAAGGCGGCCGCGGCCCTCGGGCTTGAGCTGCCTGCCGTGGCTGTGAGGACTAACATCCTCACTGAGGTGCTTCAGTCTGCAGCAAGCTCCACTGAGCCTCTGCTGCCATTCAATGAGGCCCTCACTGACGTTCTCCAGGGCACCTGGTCCAAGCCCTCCACAGTTCCTCCTGTGGATAGAAACGTCGCCAGGCGCCACCGCCCTGCTCCGGGCGACCCCAGTTTTCTGTCGCAACACCCCACCCCCGAGAGCCTGGTTATCCAGGCCTCTACCTCCCAAACCTCCTTCCCGTCCGCTCCTCCGGGCCGGGATTCCAAGAGACTGGAACAGTTTGGCAAGAAGCTGTTCTCCTCCCTCAGTTTAGGCCTGCGGTCTTTAAACACCGCCTGTCTCTTGGACCGTTTCTCCCACTCTCTGTGGGATACGGTGGAGGACGTGCTGCCCCTGTGCCCGGAGGAGGCCCGGACACGACTTTCCCAGGCTCTGGCCGATGGGAGGGATGCAGCGCGCCATGCAATCCGGTGTGGACTTGACACCACGGACTCTCTGAGTAGGGCGATTTCCACCACGGTGGCGCTTCGGCGTCACGCCTGGCTGCGGTCCACGTCCTTTTCGGGGGATGTCTAGAGCACTCTCATGGACATGCCCTTTGATGGCGCTCGCCTTTTTGGTGAGAAAGCGGACAGTGCGCTGGCTCGCTTTAAGGACTCCCGGGCTACGGCCACGTCCTTGGGCCTTTCGGCCCCGCGGCCGCAAGCTTCCGCTTTTCGCCCCTTTCGTGGCCAAGGAAGGGGCGCCTCCTCACGTCCGCAGAGCCGCCGGCCGCAGACCCAACCTGCACGCGGTCGCGGACGTGGTTTCTGCCGAGGCGGTTCTGGAGGACGACGAGGTCAGTCCACATCCACCCCGGCAGCATCCGCCTCAAAGCCTTCCTAGTCCGAGCTTTCAGGCCCATTCATCGCCAGTGGGCGGCAGAGTTCGCCATCACCTGCTCCACTGGCGTACCATCACTTCGGACAGGTGGGTGCTGCAAATCGTCCGAAGAGGCTACTCCCTCCCCTTCGAGACGACCCCTCCAGCCATGCCACCGCAGCACCACCGTATCTCGGAGGATCATTTGAATCTTCTGCGAGGGGAAGTTTCGGCCCCCTTGGCAAAAGAGGCCGTCGAGCGCGTTCCGAGCCCAGAAGTAGGTCGTGGTTGTTATTCCCACTACTTTCTGGTTCCCAAGAAGGGCAAAGGGGGCCTACGCCCTATCTTGGACCTCAGGAACGTCAATGCCTTCCTCCGGAAGGAACAGTTCAAAATGTTGACTTTGGCTCAGGTTCTAGCTGCCCTCGACCCTGGAGACTGGATGGTAGCGTTGGACTTGCAGGACGCATATTTCCACATCCCCGTCCTGCCGGCCCACCGGCGTTACCTGCGGTTCACGGTGGGCCAGGAGCACTTTCAGTTCACCGTGCTCCCCTTCGGCCTCACCAGTGCCCCTCGGGTGTTCACGAAAGTGATGGCGGTGGTCGCAGCTCATCTGCGCAGATCAGGGGTTCAAGTCTTCCCCTATCTCGACGACTGGTTGTTGAAGGCGAGCTCGCCCCAGGCAGTCGTCTCCCACCTCCAGACTACGGCGGATCTCCTGCATTTGCTGGGGTTTTCCATCAACGTGCCGAAGTCACACCTGAGTCCCTCTCAGAAGCTCCTCTTCATCGGAGCGGTTCTCGATTCGGCGCAGTTCCGGGTCTATCCGCAGGAACAGCGGGTCCGGGATATTCAGGCCCTGATTCCCATCTTTCGGCCTCTATCCTGGGTTTCGGTCAGGCTAGTGTTGCGGCTTCTGGGGCTGATGGCCTCCTGCATCCTACTAGTGCATCACGCCAGGCGGCGCATGCGGGCTCTGCAGTGGGACCTGAAGTTTCAGTGGGCCCAGCATCACGGCAACCTGTCCGACCATGTCTTGATCTCGGAGGGCACTGCACAGCAGTTGCAGTGGTGGCTCACGGACCGCGATTGGGTCACGGGCAAGAACCTCTCCCTTCCCCAACCGGAGCATGTCGTAGTGACGGATGCGTCCCTCCTGGGATGGGGTGGCTATATGGGAGAGGCGGAGATCAGAGGCCTCTGGTCTCCGGCGGAGTCTCGCCTCCACATCAACCTGTTGGAGTTGAGAGCGATCCGACTTGCACTGAAAGCCTTCCTTCCCTCTGTCAGGGGAAGTGTCGTGCAGGTGTTCACGGACAACACCACCGCCATGTGGTATTGCAACAAACAGTGCGGGGTGGGGTCGTGGACCCTTTGTCAGGAGGCTCTGCGCCTCTGGACGTGGCTGGAACACCAGGGTATCACCCTAGTGGTTCAACATCTGGCGGGCTCTCTGAACGCCAGAGCAGACGAACTCAGCCGCCGGTGCATGATGGATCACGAATGGCGTCTGAACTCCGAAGTGGAGCAAGGTCTCTTTCAGCAGTGGGGAGAGCCTTGGTTAGATCTATTCGCCACCGAAGAGAACGCGCAATGTCAGCAGTTCTGCGCGTTGGAATTTCCAAGGCGGCACTCGCACGGCAACGCTTTTTGTCACGAGTGGAGTTGCGGTCTGTTGTACGCCTTTCCGCCTATACCACTTCTGCCCAGAGTGCTGAAGAAGATCAGGCACGACCGGGCCCAGGTCATCATGGTGGCTCCGGATTGGGCACGAAGGTACTGGTATCCCGAGCTACTCAGTATGTTGACCGATCCTCCGATACGTCTGCCCCTTCGGGAGGATCTTCTGTCGCAGCAGCAGGGGACGGTCCTGCCACCCGAACCTGTCCAGCCTCCACCTCCTTGCGTGGAGATTGAGCGGCGGCAGTTGATGCCATTTGACTTGCCTCCTGAAGTCTGTGATATCATTCTGGCAGCCAGGCGTCCCTCCACAAAGACGGTATACGCCTGCCGGTGGAACAAATTTGTGGCAGGGTGCACAGCAAAGGCTGTGGATCCCCTTTCCGCCCCTCTTTCTGAGGTTCTCCTCTTTCTTCTTTCTTTGGCCCGGCAGGGCTCTGCCCTGGGCACCTTGAAAGGTTATCTTGCTGCCCTCTCTGCCTTCTTACGGCTTCCTGATCAGCCTTCTCTTTTCAAGTCCTCTGTGGTTCAACGCTTTCTTAAAGGCATTACTCATACGTTCCCTCCTGTTCCTTTCGTAATGCCTCAGTGGGACTTGAATCTTGTTCTCACATTTCTGATGTGCGCTCCCTTTGAGCCTCTTCACAATTGTCCTCTTCGTCTTCTGACGCTTAAGACTGCTTTCCTGGTAGCCATCACCTCGGCTAGACGGGTGAGTGAGCTCCAGGCTCTATCGTCCAAGCCTCCTTTTCTATCTGTTCATCCGGACAAGGTTGTCCTTCGGCCTCGTCCTTCATTTCTACCGAAAGTGGTGACTCCCTCTCATCTTGGGCAATCTGTCACCTTGCCCACCTTCTTTCCGCCTCCGCATCCTTCCAAAGAGGAAGAGAGGCTCCACTGTCTGGACCCAAAACGTGCGCTCTCCTTTTATTTGGACCGCACAAAACAGTTCCGGGCAGACGACCAACTTTTCGTTGGATACGTGGGTGCTAAGAAGGAAAAAGCTGTGCACAAACGGACCATCTCCCGGTAGGTCGTTTTGTGCATCAAAATCTGTTACTCCTTGGCGAAAAAGGACCCTCCTGTTGGGCTGCGCGCCCATTCTACTCGTGCTACAGCGGCTACTACTGCTTAGGGACGGGGAGTCCCTTTGCAGGACATCTGTCAGGCGGCTACGTGGGCTTCGCTACACACGTTTGCCAGGCATTATTGCCTAGACAGCCAAGTCCGGACGGATGGCTTCTTTGGCCGTTCTGTCCTCCAGGACTTTCTGGTGTGATCTTGGTTCGCAGACCCACCACCGGGGTTGGTATTGCTTGGGTATCTATTCTAAGGTGAGGAATCTAACTAACGTGTTTCTTTCAGATGAACAAGTTACTTACCTTCGGTAACGATGTATCTGTAAGAAACATTAGTTAGTTAGATTCCTCACCGACCCACCCATCCTCCCCGTTCTGCGAACTGACGTCTAGGGTTAAGGTTGTCCTTTTCAGGCCCCTAGACTTTTTTGGCACCAGTGTCGGTCTCTTGCATGGCTCTGCGTTCCTGGCGCGGAAAGCTATGTACAAGAACTGACGTCAGCGCGCGAGGGCGGCGTCTAAGTACTCCGACGACGTCATTACGGCGCACGACGCCAACGACGGACATGGAGCCGCAGACGACGCCTAGCGACGCGCAACGGGTATTGCTGACGAAAAATCTTCCGGATCCAGTCTGATGCCTGGGGATATTCTAAGGTGAGGAATCTAACTAACTAATGTTTCTTACACATACATCGTTACCGAAGGAAAGTAACTTGTTCGACGTCGTCGGAGTACTTAGACACCGCCCTCGCGCGCTGACGTCAGTTCTTCTTTTTTCCGCGCCAGTAAGCGCCGATCCGGGAGAGCTACCCCTTTAGTCAATTTTTGACTAACTTTTTCGACTCTTTTTGGTCACTTTCTCGACTCTGGTGCCGGTAGGATGCCTGGTTTCAAGGCCTGCGACGACTGTCACCGACTGATGTCGGTGACCGATCATCACCGCCGGTGCCTGTACTGCTTGGGCTTCGACCACGACACGGAGTCGTGCTCCGATTGTATGGCCCTGACCTCGAAAGCTAGGCGGGAGCGGTCCCGCAAGCTTCTCGAGCTTCGCCACTCGGCTCCGCGCCCCTCTCGATCCCGGTCCAGGAGGAGGTCCAAGGATCGGTCGCGGAGCTGCACTCGACATCGTCGCTCGTCTGGCTCGAAGTCTTCGGGTAAGTCGAAGCGCTCCAAGAAGTCCAAGAGGCGACACCGCTCTTCGGACTCACCTCGCCAGTCGCGAGAATCGGCCGAGGGTCAGGGTGGTTCCACCCCCGCGGCTCCGCAGGAGCCGCAGGCGCTGCGCAAGTCCCCATACCCGCCAGTCCATGGGACTGACGCGACGCCGGCGGAGGTCAGTGCCTTCCTCTCAGCCATGAGGAGCCTGGCCCCGCTGTGGACGCCCGCTGGCGTGCCTTCGGGCCCCGCGGACTCGACTGGGCGACCTTGCGTGCCGGCGGCTCCGGCCCAGGCGCCGTTGGAGGCTCCGGCCCCGATGCCGCTGGTCCCCGAGGGGCCCGAGCCTGGGCCCCCGTCGATGCCGGTCGACCTCGTCACGCCTCCTCCGCCGGCGTCGACACCGGTGCCATCTCCGACGCCGACTCCGGTCGACGTCGATCCCCGGTTCAGCCCCTGTCCGGACCCGACGCCGATGCGGCGCCGCCCGACGCCGCATCCGACGCCGCTGGAGACACATTATGTCTATCGACCGGCTCCGATCATTCCTCCTGTTTCCCAGGAATCGGATGACGGGGGCGGACAGGGCAACTTTCACAGGACTGGGCAGATGAACTGGGGGAGGCCAGTGGATTGGATACCTCACCGGACACTGGATTCATCTCTCCTCCGACTGTGGCTTCGGAGGAGGGTGCAGCTTTTTCTGTGGTGGTGCGCAAGGCGGCCTTGGGCTTGAGCTGCCTGCCGTGGCTGTGAGGACTAACATCCTCACTGAGGTGCTTCAGTCTGCCGCATGCTCCACTGAGCCTCTGCTGCAATTCAATGAGGCCCTCACTGACGTTCTGCAGGGCACCTGGTCCAAGCCCTCCACAGTCCCTCCTGTGGATAGGAACGTTGCCAGGCGCCACCGCCCTGCTCCGGGCGACCCCAGTTTTCTGTCCCAACTCCCCACCCCCGAGAGTCTGATTATCCAGGCCTCTACCTCCCAATCCTCCTTCCCGTCCGCTCCTCCGGACCGGGATTCCAAGAGACTGGAACAGTTCGGTAAGAAGCAGTTCTCCTCGCTCACTTTGGGCCTGCGGTCTTTAAACACCGCCTGTCTCTTGAACCGGTATTCCCACTCTCTGTGGGATACGGTGGAGGACGTGCTGCCACGGTGCCCGGAGGAGGCCCGGGCACGGCTTTCCTCGGCTCTGGCCGATGGGAGAGATGCAGCGCGCCATGCCATCCGATGTGGACTCGACACTACGGACTCGCTGGGTAGGGCGATTTCTACCACGGCGGCGCTTCGACGTCACGCCTGGCTGCGGTCCACGTCCTTTTCAGGGGATGTCCAGAGCACACTCATGGACATGCCTTTTGATGGCGCTCGCCTGTTTGGTGAGAAAGCGGACAGTGCGCTGGCTCGCTTCAAGGACTCCCGGGTTACGCCAAGCCCTTGGGCCTCTCGGCCCCGCGGCCACAAACTTCCGCTTTTCGCTCCTTTCGTGGCCAAGGAAGGGGCACCTCCTCACGTCCCCCTAGCCACCGGCCGCAGAACCAGCCTGCACGTGGTCGCGGACGTGGTTTCCGCCTAGGCGGTACTGGAGGACAACGCGGTCAGTCCACATCCACCCCGGCAGCATCCGCCTCAAAGCATTCCTAGTCCGAGCTTTCAGGCCCATTCCTCGCCAGTGGGAGGCCATGTTCGCCATCACCTGCTCCACTGGCGTACCATTACTTCGGACAGGTGGGTGCTGCAAATCGTCCGAAGGGGCTACGCCCTCCCCTTCCAGCCATGCCACCGCAGCACCACCGTATCTCGGAGGATCATTTGAATCTTCTGCAAGAGGAAGGTTCGGCCCTCTTGGCCAAAGAGGCCGTCGAGCGCGTTCCGAGCCCAGAAGTAGGTCGTGGTTGTTATTCCCACTACTTTCTGGTTCCCAAGAAGGGCAAAGGAGGCCTACGCCCTATCTTGGACCTCAGGAACGTCAATGCCTTCCTCCGGAAGGAACGGTTCAAAATGTTGACTTTGACTCAGGTTCTAGCTGCCCTAGACCCTGGAGACTGGATGGTAGCGTTGGACTTGCAGGACGCATATTTCCATATCCCCGTCCTGCCGGCCCACCGGCGTTACCTGCGGTTCACGGTGGGTCAGGAGCACTTTCAGTTCACCGTGCTCCCCTTCGGCCTTACCAGTGCCCCTCGGGTGTTCACGAAAGTGATGGCGGTGGTCGCAGCTCATCTGCGCAGATCAGGGGTTCCAGTCTTTCCCTATCTCGACGACTGGTTGTTGAAGGCGGGCTCGCCCCATACAGTCGTCTCCCACCTCCAGACTACGGCGGATCTCCTGCATTTGCTGGGGTTTTCCATCAACGTGACAAAGTCTCACCTGAGCCCCTCTCAGAAGCTCCTCTTCATCGGAGCGGTTCTCGATTCGGCGCAGTTCCGGGTCCATCCTCCGGAACAGCGGGTCCGGGATATACAGGCCCTGATTCCCATCTTTCGGCCTCTATCCTGGGTTTCGGTCAGGCTAGTGTTGAGGCCTCTGGGGCTGATGGCCTCCTGCATCCTACTAGTGCATCACGCCAGGCGGCGCATGCGGGCTCTGCAGTGGGACCTGAAGTTTCAACGGGCCCAGCATCACGGCAATCTGTCCGACCATGTCTTGATCTCGGAGAGCACTGCACAGCAGTTGCAGTGGTGGCTCACGGACCGCGATTGGGTCACGGGCAAGAGCCTCTCCCTACCCCTACCGGAGCATGTCGTGGTGACGGATGCGTCCCTCCTGGGATGGGGTGGCCATATGGGAGAGGCGGAGATCAGAGGCCTCTGGTCTCCGGCGGAGTCTCGCCTCCACATCAATTTGTTGGAGCTGAGAGCGATTCGACTTGCACTCAAAGCCGTCCTTCCCTCTGTTCGGGGAAGTGTCGTGCAGGTGTACACGGACAACACCACCGCCATGTGGTATTGCAATAAACAGGGCGGGGTGGGGTCGTGGACCCTTTTTCAGGAGGCTCTGCGCCTCTGGACATGGCTGGAACACCAGGGCATCACCCTGGTGGTTCAACATCTGGCGGGCTCTCTGAACGCCAGAGCAGACGAACTCAGCCGCCGGTGCATGATGGATCACGAATGGCGTCTGAACTCCGAGGTGGCGCAAGGTCTCTTTCAGCAGTGGGGAGAGCCTTGGTTAGATCTATTCGCCACCGACGAGAACGCGCAATGTCAGTAGTTCTGCGCGTTGGAATTTCCAAGGCGGCACTCGCTCGGCGACGCTTTTCGTCGCGAGTGGAGTTGCGATCTGTTGTACGCCTTTCCGCCTATACCACTTCTGCCCAGAGTGCTGAAGAAGATCAGGCGCGACCGGGCCCAAGTCATCTTGGTGGCTCCGGATTGGGCACGAAGGTACTGGTATCCCGAGCTACTCAGTATGTTGACCGATCCTCCGATACGTCTGCTCCTTCGGGAGGATCTTCTGTCGCAGCAGCAGGGGACGGTCCTCCACCCGAACCTGTCCAGCCTCCACCTCCATGCGTGGAGATTGAGCGGCGGCAGTTGATGCCATTTGACTTGCCTCCTGAAGTCTGTGATATCATTCTGGCAGCCAGGCGTCCCTCCACAAAGACGGTATACGCCTGCCGGTGGAACAAATTTGTGGCAGGGTGCACAGCAAAGGCTGTGGATCCCCTTTCCGCCCCTCTTTCTGAGGTTCTCCTCTTTCTTCTTTCTTTGGCCCAGCAGGGCTCTGCCTTGGGTACCTTGAAAGGTTATCTTGCTGCCATCTCTGCCTTCTTACGGCTTCCTGATCAGCCCTCTCTTTTCAAGTCCCCTGTGGTGTCACGCTTTCTTAAAGGCATCACTCACACGTTTCCTCCTGTCCCTTTCGTAATGCCTCAGTGGGACTTGAATCTTGTTCTCACATTTCGGATGTGCGCTCCCTTTGAGCCTCTTCACAATTGTCCTCTTCGTCTTTTGACTCTTAAGACTGCTTTCCTGGTAGCCATCACCTCGGCTAGACGGGTGAGTGAGCTCCAGTCTCTATCGTCCAAGCCTCCTTTCCTATCTGGTCATCCGGACAAGGTTGTCCTTTGGCCTCGTCCTTCCTTTCTACCGAAAGTGGTGACCCCCTTTCATCTTGGGCAATCTGTCACCTTGCCCACCTTCTTTCCGCCTCCGCATCCTTCCAAAGAGGAAGAGCAGCTCCACCGTCTGGACCCAAAACGTGCGCTCTCCTTTTATTTGGACCGCACAAAACAGTTCCGAGTGGACGACCAGCTTTTCGTTGGCTACGTGGGTGCAAAGAAGGGAAAAGCTGTGCACAAATGGACCATCTCCCGGTGGGTCGTTTTGTGTATAAAAATCTGTTATTCCTTGGCAAAAAAGGACCTTCCTGGTGGGCTGCGAGCCCATTCTACTCGGGCCACGGCGGCTACTACTGCTTTCGGACGGGGAGTCCCTTTGCAGGACATCTGTCAGGCGGCGACTTGGGCTTCGCTGCACACGTTTGCCAGGCACTATTGCCTGGACAGCCAAGTCCGGAGGGATGGCTTCTTTGGCCGTTCTGTCCTCCAGGACTTTCTGGTGTGATCTTGGTTCGCAGACCCACCACGGGGGTTGGTATTGCTTGGGTATCTATTCTAAGGTGAGGAATGTAACTAACGTGTTTCTTTCAGATGAACAAGTTACTTACCTTCGGTAACGATGTATCTGTAAGAAACATTAGTTAGTTAGATTCCTCACCGACCCACCCATCCTCCCCGTTCTGCGAACCGACATCTAGGGTTAAGGCTATCCTTTTCAGGGCCCTAGATTTTTTGGCACCAGTGTCGGTCTCTTGCATGGCTCTGCGTTCCTGGCGCGGAAAGCTATGTACAAGAACTGACGTCAGCACGCGAGGGCGGCGTCTAAGTACTCCGACGACGTCATTCCGGCGCATGACGCCAACGACGGACGCGGAGCCGCAGACGACACCTAGCGACGCGCAAGGGGTATTGCTACAAAAATCTTCCGGATCCAGTCTGACGCCTGGGGATATTCTAAGGTAAGGAATTAAACTAACTAATGTTTCTTACCGAAGGTAAGTAACTTGTTCGATAGAGGCGCTCAGCATCCTGTGGTTCTGGGCAAATCAAGTTACTGACATGCGAGTTGCGTGGTGCGCGCAAGCTCGTGTGACAGAAGCTGTTTTCAAGCACACTCATGCTTGTGGCACCATCCGCCTTATGGGAGCGAGCAACAGGAACAGAAAACATCCACAAGCAGGGTCAATGCTATTTAGAGGAACAAAATACACCCAGAAGCAAGGTCACTGCTATTTACAGGAACAAAAAACACCCAGAAGCAGGGTCACTGCTATGTACAGAAACAGAAAACACCCACATGCAGGACCAGTGCTAGTTACGGTAGCAGAAAACACCCACAATCAGGATCCCTGCTACTTACAGGAACAAAAAAACATCCACGTGCAGGATCAAAGCTATTAACAGGAACAGAAAACATCTAACAAGCAGGATCGCTGCTACTTACATGAGAAGAAAACATCCACAAGCAGGATCACTGCTACTTACAGGAACAGAAAACATCTGCAAGCAACATCACTGCTACTTACAGGAACAGAAAACATGTGCAGGCATGAACAATGTTACTTACAGGAACAGACCATATCCCATGTAAGGGCTCTGTTACTTTAAGAAGCTGAAAACATCCCTGCGCCAGATTCGTAGACAGCGCGAACACTGCTGCTTTTAGGACCCGAAAGCACTTGAAAGTAAATGTAGCTAATTCTAAGAACAGAAAACAGTCCGAGCAAGAGTTCCAGTCCACAGTCACTGATGTCTATAGGGTCAGAAATGCAGTTCTTACCCTAATAATAATTAGCTATTGAAATGATAATTGATGGAACAAAAACGGCACAATTCAAAGAGAAGTTGTGTGACCAGGGCACAAGTCCTAACAAGCTTTGGCCGCGCGCGAGCGGCCGGAGACGCAATATGTGGTGGGGGAGGGGGAGAAGCGGGAGTTGTGTGTGCGTCATCGTGATCGCGATCGCTCTGAAAGCGAAAGTGATCGCGATGATGCACGAGTTTTCAAAGTGCTGCTGGCGGGCGGCTTCGCGCGTGCATGATCGCGTGAACGCAAGCGTTAGGCCAGCCAGCAGCACTTTGAGAAGCCCACATACAAAATGTCTCTCCGAGCCAGTGCCCATGCGCTGGGCTCAGCGAGACCTAAAAAAACAGATGAGGGATGTTGTAAGCTGGTTTTGATGACCGGTAAGGCCATCAGGCTGAAGGGGTTGCATACTCATGTTATCAGTGAGACCAGGTCTAGAGGCCTCCTAGGTGGAATGAAAATGCAAAAGTAGTCTCCAAGGAAAAGGCAATGATCTAGGAGCTCTCAAGGAGCAAGGATCAGCCTTCGGAGCGCATGAAAATAGAGTGTTGCGATAGAAGAAAGCAAGAAACACTTTGTGAAATCACCACAGGGGCAACAGCTGGTGGGATACCTAATTTTACATCAAGTGGGTAGGAGGGGAAATAGCCCACAAAATTGTGGATGGTGATTCCAAGGTTGGAGGAGGTTATTGTTTTCAGTTTTCTACTGCGCTTCTGAAAAACTAGATTTTTTTATAGGTTTAAGATTTACATATTTATGATGGTCCTTGTACAGATACTCTGTGTGCATGGTTGTATAAACTCCAATTCTTATAATCGTAACAGTCCCTTTTGAATGTAAGTAGCTTGCATCCATTTACATTAATTTAGCAAAATTCTAGGGTTGGTGGAAAAGGATATCAGGAACAATTTCGTCCCCAATTACATCAAAAGTTTGACCCTTTTTCGACCTTTCACCTCAAAAGTTTACTATTTGGTGTACGGGTGTTAGAGGAAGAGAAATGAGTGAAAAGTACAGAAAGTAAACAGGATCTTACATCCCTGTTCTCTTTCTGTTCTGGAGAATGACCAGTCTAACCAAAGGAAGCAAGAGCTTTACCAATGGATCTAAAAGGCAAGTTAGAGGTAGCAGCTTCTACCCCTTGCTATGGGGGCCATTCCAGCTTGTGGAAGTACCATTTTGCTATCTATTTACCAAGAGAAATCACAATTAATTGATACATAACCGTAACAGGACTGGGTAGAAAACAGAAAGCAAATGATCATCAGGGAAGAGGGGAAGCCACATGTAATCTCTTATGGTAGCGCCGCAGGCACACAGTGTCATCTAATGAAAGTCAAGAACTCTGTAGCTATCCTAGAGCAGAAAAACGGAATATGACATGCTACAATGAAAGACAGAGCTGACGCAGGAAAGCCTTGCCACGGCAGAAGAGGGACAGGTTCAAAGGGTGAGCAGAAGCAAAGGTAACCCTCATAAGACAGAGGCATGGGGAAAGTGTGGGTGCAAAATGAACCAGCTGCTGCTCGGAGACCAGGTCACATGAAAGGGGGGCTGAGAGTGTCATGCTGGGAAGACAACTCGTTCCAACATTCCATAGTCAGACTTCAGGGTGCAAGCACATTGTTGAGGCCTATGGGTGGACGCTCATGGCCTTGAAGGGGGGTGGGGTGTACTACGTGTGTATTCATGTATATAAAAATTATCTTTGAGCCCTGGTCTATGAAATGATGATTCACTAGGTGTCTACAAGAGACTACAAGGGAACAGGGCCATGGAGCAGGATGAGTCACGAAACAGTAATGCCGTCAGTCACCTAGAACAGGGGGGAAAGAGGGGATGGGCCACAAAGGGTTTGGCATGGTGAGACATTGAAATGCGATGTTGGGGCATGGGAGAGAACAGGCTCAAAAGGGTTGACATGGGAAAGGGAACGTCTCTGGAGCAAAGAAGGGAAAGAGGGATTTACAAAAATGTACCAGCCACAGATGGGGGATCAAGTCACTTGGAAGACTGGCCAAAGGGGGTCATGCATAAGTGATGACCTCAGCAAAATTCAGTATCTCAAGCTGTAGATAGCAGTGGCAGGACGGGAGTGGTTGCAGACTTCATTAGAGAGGTCATTGAAGGGAGTGTAGACATGTAAAAACCCGGGCAGAGCATGGGAAGGAAGGTTAGAGCATAGGCCTTATGGGTCAGCAGGTGTGACAAAAAACATGGGGAATTTTTCATGGAGCATGGCTCAGAGAGATGATAGTTGAAAAGCGTTGGTGGTTGCAAAATAAATTCCTGGGAAACCTTCTTGAAGTGTGGCCACAGGAGAGAATGGGGTATAAACATATCCATGAGGTGATGGTGCAAACTGGGGGTTCCTAGCAGAGGTATAGGTAAAAGGACGCATCCTAAGTGGTTAGCAGGTGTTTGACATGAAAAGATCAAATTGGGGCAGAGACAAAGGAGAGTCCAGGCCAGAACCTAAGGAGGAGAAGGGAAGCCTTCACAGAGCTGAAGCAGGGGAGGGGATGAATGAAGAGAATGTGCCGTCTGTGGCTTGGGTTCCCAGTTACTTAGAAGGATTGCATGGAGTCGGACTTTCGAATCCTCAGCAGTCAGTCCATTGTGGGGCCTCGGAGTTCGGGCAGCATGGACGTGGCAGGCTAACTGTTCAAGAGGGGGCACGCAGTACCAGAAGAATCACACAGAGCTCTTACCACTATAAGCGAGAAGACGAAGAAAATGCAGTCTCCAGGGAGAGAGAGTACAGTTTTTGAGAAATCCACCACAAACAAATCGTATTTGTTGGTTCCAATTTCTGGGTAGCAGTGCATCCTCAGCTGAAGTAGTGGTTATATTTTCTTCACTATGAAACCTCTGACAGTTCTGAGTTGTCATTTTTTCTTCCATTTTGCTGAACATTTGGTCAAGATAAATAATGCCAATACTGAAAATGATTGTATCTCCAATTGACTTGATGTGGATGATTTGTGTATTTGATCACAAGTTGTTTTGGTCCACATTTCTTTTACCTACATGTCATTAACTATAATTTTCCAGACGAGACTCGCTTGATAAAAATAGAATGAATTTGTGCTTCCAGGTGAAACTTTGAATAAACATGGTACATTTCTGTTCATTTTATGAAGATTAGCAATATAAAAATAAAGGCCCCGTCTGTACACGGATGGTTCATCTAACTGCAAGGTATTTATTCATTTTTGGGAATGTTTGCACAGAACTGAGCAATGACTTTTCCATTCGCGCCGACTGCATAGCTAAGTCTGGTTTTCATTTCCACCGTTTTAGTGCCATATGAATGAAGTGACTAGTTATTTCTGCTGCCAGATGCACAAAATGGGATTCTGTTACTGGTTTTATTTCCTGCAGAGCTAAGCACGAGCGTTTAGCTTGGCTCTGGTATCCCCAAGCTAAATATGATTCTCTGAATGTCAGTGCCATTTCTGTGTTTTTTCACTGGAGTTCATAAGGCGATTGAAAGCGGTGGGATCATAGTGCTTTGCGCTAACAAGCTTGACACGGTTGCTGATGTTTGTGTTAGGAATGGAAAGGCAAGGTTTATTTTCCTGGCTTGTCTGGAGCCTGTGTGCTGGGTGCCCAGAGCCTGCTGCGATAGGGGTTTACACTTGTGCTGTCCTTTTGCCCTTCCACTGAACTCTTTTCATTTCAGTCGTGAGCAAACAGTCAGTGCCTGAACTAACAACCTCCCAATTCTCCGAAGCACGGCTCACTTACAGTACCAAACAAAGGGAGGCCCGCGTGGGCCGGCACAGGCCAAGGAATGTAGCTTCGGGGTTCTGCTCCATAAATTTAACCAGCACGACGAAAAGGAGATAATATGAGCCTTCGTGATGATCTGAAAGGAGGAGGTTTTGTGTCCTATTGATTGCGGTCTGGCGCTCAGCCAAGCTTCAAGCCTGACCGGCAGTTGAACCATATCGTTAAGGCGTGTAATACAGCTCAGGTCTTGTACTGCGGCCAATAAGTACACATCTAGAGGGCAAAAGTTTACGAAGAGATGAGGCAGTGCTATTAACCCTCTCAGGCTGCATGTAATGCAGACTCTGGCCATTCAGAAAAAGAACATCCCGCGGTACCTAACGATTAAACTGTCTGTTGTGTAAAAATTGCCCGGGCACCCGACTAGAATAAGCCACAGTCCTAATCCAACCAGCATTTGTAAATATATCATATTTTCAGAGTACCATTTAGGTAAAGCATGGCTACCAAAAATTTGGGAAAGCTGTACAATCTGGTAAATTAGACGTCCTGAATGGAATATGAAAGTGGAATTTATGTCAAATGTCATTATTGTATATAACGTATGAAAGGGGAAGTCACCGTATCTATCTTCATATCTAGCTAATAGAAGTTTTATATAAAGTGTGTACACACTTATCTGATAGAGACTTCTAACCCTTAGATTCCTTACCTTAGAATTCCCCCACGCTTCACACTGGATCCGGAATTTATTTTGTGAGCAGTACCCCTGCGCATCGATAGGTGGCTTAATTCGGCTCCAAGTGACGTCATCTGCAACAAATATGACAACTGATAGAGACTACTAGCCGCAGATTCCTTAACGTAGAATTATCCCCAGGCGTGAGACTGGACCCCGAAAACTTTCTTGCCCAGCATCTCTACGTGCCGGGGGGCGGTACCACGCGACTCCGCCCGACGTCCTCCGCGGGCGTGACGTCAGCGAGGTCACATAAGCTCCACCCCGGCGCGCTGACGTCAGTTTTCTTCTTTTCCGCGTGCAACGCGGATCCAGGACGGGCTCCTGGCCTGTTTCAGGCCTTCTTTTTCCCACGTAAGCATTTTCTCGGTCCTCTGGGCAGGCGGCGGCCTTGTCCAAAGCCGAGGTGACGCTGCTCAGGCGCCAGGGGCTGCTGGCCCTGGTGGCACCGCAGGGGACGGCTAGGGGTCGGGGTGTGTCCCCGGGCCCCCACCGTTCCTCCACGCAGGCGGCTGCCTTGTTGGAGGTCGAGTCAATGCCTTTTCGGCGCCGTCCCTTAGCTGCGTCGGTTCTGACCCAGCCCCGGTCTCCCGCGCCGGGCGTTGTGGCAGAGGTCGTTCCAGCGTCCCCTTCGGCGCCGGTCGACGTTGACCTGACGCCGGTGGCAGACTCTACGGCGCCGTGCTGGCGTCGGGTCGTTGATTCGTCTTCGGACGCCCCCTCTTCTCCAGAGGTTCGGCGGTTGTTGGTTTCATCTTCTCCGGAGACGGGTCGCCGCGTCGTGGCTTTTTCCCCGGCGTCCTCTAGGGACGGTTCTTCGTCGTCACCGCACCCGCAGTCTTCGCCGGAGGCACCTCAAGTTCCCCATTCCTCGGTCCACCTTCCCCCTTTCCGTGCTTGGCCTTTCCTTCCTCCGGTTGGGCTGGAGGACGGTCGCCTTGGGTTGCAGCCGTCACCCACGGAGGAACTGCTTTCCCCGCCGCTGGGCCCCACGGAGGCGAGTGCTGCCTTCGCTCGGGCTGTTTCCACGGCTGCGGGCATCTTGTGCATGGGCGATCTAGCTTCCTATTTCCCCACGGATCATCTGCTGGAGGTCCTCCATCAGAGCTCTGGTGGTCGGGAGCTGCTTCTTCCCTTCGAGGCTTCGCTCCACACTTCTCTTTTGGGGGCTTGGGGGCATCCTGCCACGGGGGACCCGGTGCCCCAGCCGCTTCTGCACCCCCACCGTCCTGCCCCGCATGATCCTGTCTGTCTTTCCCGCCACCCTTCTACCAGGGGCCCTCTTTTATAGACTGCCTTTCCCTCCCTGCCATCGGTTTTGTCTCCCCCGTCGCGGGAGGCCCGCTGGTTAGATTCCTGGTGGCGCAAAATCTTCACCTCCTCCAGTGCGGCTTTGTGGGCCCTTAACACTCTTTGTGTATTGGCTAGAGCCACCTCTTGCTTGTGGGATTCGGCGGAGTCCCTTATGTCTTCCGCTTCTCAGGAGGGTGCCTGTGTTGATCTGCGGCACCATGTGTTGGATGGTTGGGAGCTGGCGGCGTTTATTCTGCGCTCGGCTCTGGATGGACATTTCGGAGGTGCTTGGTCTACCATGGCTTCTTCGGTGGCCCTTCATCGCCATGCCTGGCTATGGGATAGTGTATTCCCTGAGAACGTTAGAGAACGGCTGGTTGACCTTCCCTTTGATGGCGCTCTTTTGTTCCACACCCCTGCGGATTCTGCCATTCAGAGGTTTCTTGTGGGGCTTCCTCCTCCTCCTCCTCAGTGGCCTGTATGTCGGTCTGTGTTTTGGGAGGTGTTCTTCCATTGTTTTCCTGGGGTCATGTCACAAGTAGCCCCGGTTGCATGTTCTGTGTGGTTGATGTGCCTTAGGGTCCTCCTTTTTTTCTGGGACCTTGGTGCTGTTGGCTGCTGGTCCGGCCCTTTTTTGACTTGTGGTTTTGGCTGTTGGTAAGCCTGTGTAGGCCCTGAGATTAGGCCTTCTATATATTCTTTATTGGATGATTGGCAAGCCGTCTGCGGTATTCTCCGCAGGTCTTTCTGTTTGTCCGCTACTGCGGAAACGTTTTCCTCTGAGGTGTTCCCATGTTCTTGGGACGTAGCGTACCCTATGTGGGGTAATGGTAGCTATTACATAGATCTATCATGTGCTGGGGAGGTGTGGTCGCACTTCAGGCTTCTGCTCTCCGTGGCATTGCGGTGTGTCGCAGGTGCGATCTTCTTGCTGATTGTTTTGAAGCAGCTTGCGTTGCGCCCCGGTCCATCCTTCTCCTGGGCCGCTATGTCGCTAGCCCGGTCCGTTGCTGTCTGCGGCATTGTGTTGTAGCGGTTACCCACTTCTGTCTGGGTTTCGGCTTGGTCCTCTGTCTGGTGTTCCGGGGGGACTGGCTTTCCTTGGTTTTTGTGTTCTGGTGGACGGGTTGGTCCGTCCTCCGTCTCTCTCTCTTTCTTTTCTGCCTGGTTCCACTTCTTTCATGGGTCAGTGTGTGTGTTACTGGCCCGGCCCCTCCCTTGGGGTGTGTCCTGGCCCTTTCTGGCCTCTGCCTTCGGCTGGCGTCTGGCTTGTCCTGGGTGCGCCATTCCGTGGTGTTGCCTGCTGTTGGCTGCCCATGCGGGCCTGCTTGTTCTAACCCACCGTTGTGGCTTTTGATGTATTCCCTTGTGCCCTGCCTCTGGTTCCGCTGGGGCTTTGCGCAACTGTGCCTTTTCTTTTCCGTCTGCGCTTTGGCGGTGTGGCTGTTCCTGCCTGGTCCGCTGCTTGTGGCTGAGGTGTGTTCAGCTTTTTCTGTCACTGTGTATGTGTTTCTTACGGTGGGCCCTGCCTCCGGTTCTACCTCTTCTTCCTGGAGGTTGAGGTGGTCCTTGTGTTCTTTGGGGCTTTCGGGCGCTGTCCGCCCGCAGGGTGTTGGGCAGTTCTCCCTTGGTCGGGCTTAGGATATCCTGGCCTTTTCCTTCTTGTCCCTGTGACCTGTCCCCTGCTGGTCCCTGTGTCTCTCCAGGTGGGGAGGCTCTCTCGCAGGCCCTCCTCCTCCCTTCTGGGTATGGCTAGGGTATCTATTCTACGTTAAGGGAATCTGCGGCTAGTAGTCTCTATCAGATGTACAAGTTAATTACCTTCGGTAACGATGTAGCTTGTAGAGATGATTATAGCCGCAGATTCCTTCACGACCCGCCCTTCCTCCCCATTCTGCGAGGACCCTCTACTTGGGTTTTTGCAGTCGCCTCCCTCTGGGTGGCTTGTCTTCTGTGGGTGTCCTCTTCGTTTTCTTCTGGTCAGGCATCCCTCCAGCTGGTTTCTTTCCAGCGTGAGGGCCTACTTCTGCTCTTTCCCTCTATTGTTAGATTTTCTGACCCCCACCGTTTTTCTTTGTTGGGGGTTCTTTTACCTGTCCTTTGACCTGCTACTCCTTTCAGGGGTTATGGCCCTCCTTGGCAGTGTGGTCTGCAGATCGCTTGCCTGCCCCTTGTCCTCCTCCTCTGTTCCGGGCATGTGGCCCTTCCCCTTGTGGTTGTGCTTGCAGTGTCTCTCTCTCTCTCTCTCTCTCTCTCTCTCTCTCTCTCTCTCTCTCTCTCTCTCTCTCTCTCTCTCTCTCTCACGGCGCTTTCACATGCTTGTGCCTCCAGGATGGCTCTCGCCTTGGTTTGCGAGGTGGTTCCAAGAAGTGGTGCTTCGCGCTTTTCTTGCGATGGCTTCGCTGCTCTGGCCTCCTGGCGCTTTACTGTCACCTGTTGCTTTTGCCTTAGATTGCACGGTTCTTCCTCAGAGTGGTGCTCTGTTCTTTTTCTGCTCTGACCTGCTGTTGTCGCCTTTTGGTGCCTTGGTGCCACCTGGTGATGTTTCTTCCCTTTTGTTTCTCTCTATTTTTGTTTCTCTGGTGTTTTCGCACACTGTTCCCATGCTCTCCTCAATTTTGTTGTGATGGCTCCGCGTTGTGGCGCTGAAAAATTCTCCTAAGCAAACTGACGTCAGCGCACCGGGATGGGGGCTTATGTAACCTCGCTGACGTCGCATGGTACCGCCCTCCGGCGTGCAGCGATGCTGGGCAAGATAGTTTTCCGGGTCCAGTCTCACGCCTGGGGATAATTCTATGTTATGGAATATGCGGCTAGAATCGTCGCTACCAGATACATCGTTACCGAAGGTAAGTAACTTGTACATATAGGTGCCACCTCAGCACACTGGTGTCAGTTCTTGTCTTTCCTGGCCTGTCACTGCAGAGCCGGAGAGTGCAACCCCCAGTCAGTTTTGACGGATCTTATTTGACTTTTTGTCAAAGTCTTTTTTGTGATCTACTCCTGGTGGGGCAGGATGTCAACCAGGAAGGCCAGCTTCAAACCCTGCGGTGCCTGTCACCGACAGATGTCGGTGACGGACCCGCACCTTGTTTGCCAGTGGTGCCTCGAGCACGACCACGACACAAAGACCTGCATCAACTGCTGTGCCATTCCCTACAAGGCCTTGAGGAAGTGCTCCTTCAAGCTCCTTGCCGCTCAACATGAGTTTTATAAGGCCATGCGCCTCATATTTGGGCAACCCGTTTCCTCTGGTGCGCCATCAAGCCTTTCATGCTTGAGAGGGGCCTCCTCCGCTTTTCCACTGGCGTTTCCGTCCCTGCCTCCAGTCGGGCCCCTTAGATCCATGGGTGGATCTAGACTGGTATCCTGTTCTAAATTGGTTTCTCTTCACGGCACTGGCAAGCATAACACTTTGCATAAAAGACAGCACCTGGCAAAATGCTATTAACTGATCTTTATTTATTCCTCAGCTTTTATACATGGCCTACTGATGTTGAGCTACTCTCCACACGTCCTCTTCTCTCTGCTTCCCTCGATGTAATGATAGGGAAAACTAGTTCTTCCTGTCTCCACCCAGGAAGTTCCTGGCATCTCACTTCTGTCTGGACCAGCTAGACCGCTGACCTACTTATATAACAATGTCCTTTCCTGGAGGACATGACACTCCCCCCCCCCACACACACTTACAAAGAAATTCAGTCAATCTCTTCAGTGCATTCTTTGGGCTCTGTAGTTGGTTTCTTTGGTCCGCGAATGTTGAGAGTGGTTCTGCGGATGTTGAGAGCGATGTCTGTTGCGGGTAGTGTTCGTTGGTGAGGGGAGCATCCTTTGGGCTCCTTGATTGGTTTGTTAGCTCTGCTGACCTACTTATATAACAATGTCCTTTCCTAGAGGACATGATGTCTCCCCCCCTCAATTACAAAGAAATGCAGTCAATCTCTTCAGTGCATCCTTTGGGCTCTGTAGTTGGTTTCTTTGCTCTGCGAATGTTGAGAGTGGTTCTGCGGATGTTGAGGGTGATATCTGTTTTGGGGAGTGTTTGTTGATGAGTTGAGCATCCTTTGGGCTCCTTGATTGGTTTGTTAGCTCTGTGGATGTTGAAAGTGGTTTATGTAGAGAAAGGTGTTTGTTGGTTCGAGGCTTCACGAGAACAAGGTTTGGCTCTGGGACCCATTTACTTGTTTTGTTTGCCTCACCCCCCCCCCCCCCACACACTTACAAAGAAATTCAGTCAATCTCTTCAGTGAATTCTTTGGGCTCTGTAGTTGGTTTCTTTGGTCCGCGAATGTTGAGAGTGGTTCTGCGGATGTTGAGAGTGATGTCTGTTGCGGGTAGTGTTCGGTGGTGAGGGGAGCATACTTTGGGCTCCTTGATTGGTTTGTTAGCTCTGCTGACCTACTTATATAACAATGTCCTTTCCTAGAGGACATGATGTCTCCCCCCCCCCCCTATGGGGGCTCCTTGATTGGTTCACCCACTCCCAGTTGCATTTGGGGATGTTGAAGTCTTTGACCAGCCAGACATCTGCATGCTCCTTTCTCATCTCATCTTTCCTTGAGAATGACATGTGTCTGTCAACACCTTTCTCAGTTGTTACAGAGTGATGAGACAACATTTCCTCAACATTTCTGGGAAATGTCCCATACTTTCATTCTTATTCTGCAAGCTCTTTGAGTCAGCCGAGCCGTCCCCATCAGAGGTGAAGGTATAATGTTCATGTCTTGATGTGAATATAACTGACATGACGGGTTGCGTTGTGGGGTAAGAGATTGTTCTGAGTCATCTGCATGCGTTGTTTTGCTCTGAACGGGGCGAACATTCTCTGATTCCACTGTGCATTTGGGTGATTGACGGCATGGGCATTTTCTCGATCTTGACTTGCCAGATGATTCTGTTGACCTGAGTGATTGTGCTGATATGCTTTCTGAATCAGATGAATCTTCTGGTGATTTCCTTTGAGGAAGTTTTTTTGGGTGTGGTCTGATTGGTGAATCTCTTGAGCTGATGGACTGTAATGAACTGCCTCTTGAGTCGAAGCTATCTTTGGTATGTTTCTTTGGGTACGTTTCTTGACGTGTCTTATCTGCTCTTGCAACGGGGGGATAATTTGATAGCCAAGTGTTTATTTCTTTTGGTTGGCCCCAGTGCATTTTGTCTCTGCTCCGCTCATTTGGTGTTAACTGTCTCCTGTCCGTTTTCTCCTTATTGTCATGCTGTCTTGAGTGCGTTTGCATACCGGTTTCCAAAGTCTGAGTGAATTGCCCAATCTTATGTTGTTTGTTTCCTCTTCTCGCTTTTTGGGCGCTCTGCCGTTAGTGCCATGTGTGTGATATGTCCCACTGCCTGATGCTTCTTCGGAAAAGTCTAAGAAGCTCGATGAACAGTGGGTGGCTTGGTTGTGTTTTTATACCGGTTTCCAGAGTCGGTGTAAATTGCCCAATCTTCTGTAGTTTGTTTTTTCTTCTCACTTGTTGGTTGTGCTGTTGTCTGTGCCAGTTGTGTGATCTGTCCCACTGCTTGATGCTTCTTCAGAATAATCTGGAAAGTTTGATGAATGACTCCTTGAAGTTATTTCAGTTTGGCTGCCACAAGCCCGGATTGTCCCTGTCTTTTGTTTGCTATCCTCCACTGCCCGTTGTATTGTTGAATCTGAGTATTTCATGTCCCTTTGTCTCTTGTGATATCTTGTCTCTGGTCTGCCTTTGCCCTCACTCTCTCTGGCTCTTTTGGTCTCTTGGGCTTTATTTACTGACATGAGAAACATCTAATTTCTCTTGTCTTCCTTTCTTGCATTGAGGTGAAATTCTCTTGCTTTGGCCCGCTCTCCAGCTTCGGCCCCCCTTATGATGTCCTTTAGTGAGAGCTGCTTTTGAATGATCTTGGGCTTTGTGTCTGGTATTGAACAGCCCTCAATTACCCTGAATCAAATTGCTTCCTCATTTGTGAATGTATTGAAATTGCAGTATTGTACCAGACTTTGTAACCATGTAATAAAATTTGTTAATGAGTCACCTGGTTCCTGCCGTGCTGCGTTGAAGATGCGACGTTCTTGATTCACGTCTTTATTTGTGTTGAAATGGGCACTCAGTGTCTCTTTGAGTTTTTCATGTGTCTCGGCGTCCTTTGTTGAAAATGTTCTGATTAGGCGTTGGCCTTCAGGCCCCACCAGCTGAAGTAGTAGTAGCAGACGTTTTTCGTCTTTTCGCTCTCCTGCTGTTGCAAGAAATTCATCCAGTGACTCCAGCCACTGATTCCATTTGGGACCCAAACTCTGGGTGCAAGTCTGTGTCACTGGGGGTGGCACTTCAATTAAGGGGTTAGCTTTTTGTGTTTCTTTTCCCACCGACATGATGGTGGAATGTGCTAGTATGATAATGCCACAGGACTGCTCAGTATACTTTATGTATTATTTGTTGGCGCTCTTCTGTTGAGATCCTGCGTATAGTTGTTTTTCTTTTGATTTTGGAAAAGCTCACTCAAAGGTGACCACCGAATTCTTTCTGGCAGCTTCACACTTTCCTTGTAGAGCTCTTCCATCTTTGATACCCCCCAGCTATGTGTATTCCTTCCAAAAGCCAACCTGGCTTGGTGTCTGCCCTTAGTATTGCTGTCTCAGTAGGCTTCAGCGAGTTATACCTGGATTGTCTGATTCCAATATGGCCGTCTCATTGATTTTGCCTCAGGGCGCCTGACTTCAAGATGGCCACACCATAGACTTCAATGAACTGTCCCTCAACTTGCCTGACTTCCAAATGGCCGCAACTCGGCTGCAGCATGCATGGCTTGTAGCTCAGATAATTCCTGCTTTTCTTTAATGCTGCATACTAGCTGCAGGTAATTTGTGCTTCCTCAGCACTGATACTTTCTTATGTTGCTTGCCTCCTTTATCTGCAGGCGTGATCTTCGATCCCACCCTCGTCGCCAGATGTCCTGTTTTGGATTGGTTTTTCTTCACAGCACTGGCGGGCATAACACTGCATAAAAGACAGCACCTGGAATAAGGCTATTAACCGATCTTTATCTGAAAGAAACACGTTAGTTAGATTCGTCACCTTAGAACATCCCCAGGTGTCAGGCTGGATCCGGAAAGATTTTTCATCAGCAATACCCTTGCGCGTCGCTAGGCGTCTGCGGCTCAGCGTCCGTCGTCAGAGTACTTAGACGCCGCCCTCGCGCACTGACGTCAGTTCTTCTTTTTTCTGCGCCAGACAGCGCCGATCCGGGAAGAGCATAGCCTTTTAGTCATATTTTGACTAAACTTTTTGACTCTTTTGGTCTACTCTGTCGACTCGACTCTGGTGCCGGTAGGATGCCTGGTTTCAAACCCTGTGACTCCTGTCACCGACTGATGTAGGTTACGGACCACCACCGCCGGTGCCTCTACTGCCTTGGGGCCGACCACGATTCCGAGTCGTGCCTCGACTGCCGGGCCCTGACTTCGAAGGCTAGGCGGGAGCGGTCCCACAAGCTACTGGAGTTCCGGCAGTCGGCTCCATGCCGTTCACGGTCCCGGCCAAGAAGGAGGTCGAGGGACCGGTCGCGGAGCCGCAGTCACCACCACCTCTCGTCTGGTTCCACGTCTTCGGGTAAGTCGAAGCATAGTAAGAAGTGCAAGAGGCGACATCGCTCTTCGGGCTCACTTCGCCGGCCGTGCGACTCGACTGAGGGTTTGGGTGGTACCACCTGCGCGGCTCCATCGGAGCCGCAGGAGTCGCGTCCGTCCCCATACCTGCCGGTCCCTGGGACCGACGCGACTCCTGCGGAGGTCAGTGCAATAAATTATCTTATCTTATCCCTCATGGCCGAGAGGAAGGCACTGAACAGTCTACCATTGGCGACTTGGCGAGTCGAGCAGTCGAGCGAGCGAGCGAGGAAGGTGGAGTGGGAGCCAGCCCAGGGGGCTTTTGGACTACCGGTGGCCTGACAGCTGACAGCAGGTTTTCAGGGCAACGGACGCTGCAGTCCGTGCAAAAGGAGTGGGGGGAGCGGCGTGCAAAATTGGACATCAGCAGCGGCTTTTGCACGGCTTCTGGCGATCTCCCGCGACCAGTGGCTTTCGACTCCCGTGGCATTAGCGGTTCCGGCGGCTCTCAGTGGTCTCTCAGTGGTCCTCGGCTGAAAGGTGAACAGAGTGTAGCCGGGACCGGTGCTGCAGGGGGAACAGCGAACTAGCCCCCCTCAAGCCCACAAGCCCTCCACAAGCACCGTGAGTACCCGCAGCCCGCTTGAGGGAGCTACACAAATCTCCAACTCAGTAACGCACGGGCATTCGCCTCCGCTGCGACCTGTGAGTTGCTGCCCCAAGGAACCCTGAACTTTAAACTTGTGTCAACACTTTGCCCACCCAAGACCTCAAAGGCTTCAATATTACATGGCTTCAACGCCGGCTTAAGGTTCCAAAAGGCCAGCGAAGGACTCTAAATAGTGGCCCAATCAAAGGTGCTACTGAGGGGGACTGTGGACATATGTTTCTCCTCCGACACGGCGTCACTGCACTGCAAGCGCCTCCCAAGTCCCCCAAGGCTCCCTCTCAGACATCTTCTGACCCAGGCCACGTTTTGCAGTCCGCATAGCTGTTCGTGAGGGGCAGAGGAGACAGGCTGCGAGCTGCGTGCAGGTGTGAGCGCTGAGCCCAGCGCTGGGAGAACAACACCGCCGCAAGCCCGCAGAGCAGGGAGAACACTACCGCCAGGAAAGCCGCGGAGTTGTGGAGCTGCAAGTCGGGATTACTCGGTGAGTTGGAGAGCCGGGGGAGGTCGGCAGTGCTCGGAGCATACGGTGCATACGGAGTTGGCCGGTGGGGAACCTCAAAAAATTACCTAGCAGGGATTAAGAAGTCGCGGGAGACGCTGCCCCAGTAGCCCCAGCTGCCCCTGATGCCCAGGGGCCCATGTAGGGGTGAGCCGGGGGAGCTAGGAGTGGAGCAGCGCCGCGTCTGCAGCAGTCCGGTGCAGGCCCAGGCAGTGCAGACCCAGTGACCTCGTCGAGAGGAATAAGCAGAGGAACTGAGGACTGGGAGGCAGGGCGAGATAGTTGTCAGGCGGCAGTCGCTGACCCTCCCCGCCTCGGCTGGTGTTGGTTCTGCCGGCCCCTAGCGGACCCAGCGCCCTCACTTACCCAAACCGTGTGGCTTTGTGAGTCAAAACCAACTATTAAAACTATTAGCAACCTATTAGCAATCCGCTATTAGCTATCAGCTACCTAACTATCCAGCCAAACTGCTTCCGGGCCAGTATGAGGTCTGGAAAAGTGAGAAGGTCCATTACAAAACCAGTATCAAAACGAAAAAAGGGGGCTACAAGAGATGTTGGAGCCACTTTACCTCCTACAGATAAAGATCTCTGCAAAATAAGGACCATTAAGGGAAAGGACAACTCGAACGACACCAACTTCGCCAACGAAATCGGCGATTATACGGGCTGCCTTTGGTTCACTGGCACAGACGCCATTAAGGATAACAACTTAGAAATCGCAACGGACCCACGCAATTCAATAAAACCAAGTAAGCTAACAATAGGAGCGAAAAGAGAAAGAACTGAAGATCTCATAACCATTGATGGAGAACCAACTAGGAAAACTTCATACTCTTACCAACCAAAAATCTACACGAAATTTGCATTCTTAAAACATACAGGAGCAGCAATTTTCACAAACAATGGAAACTTAGAAGGTCTACCAACTCCATTGGAGCCTGGGAAGATAGAATATCCACCATTACATGAACAAAAAACACCGGAATTAGAAAAAACGTCAAAAGTTACAGTAGTCGATATACACACCGCTAAGAAACTCATGACATCAATTGAAAGCAGCTTAACAATTAACAATGAAGAAGACGGAATACTATACTCATCAGCAGACCCGCCAGCGGAGCTCAACAGCCAATTAGACACCGAACTGACAAACCCTCAAGGCATACAGGCTAAGCTCAGGAGGATAAAAACAGAAAGCTCCCCAGACAAGGATACAACATTCAGTGGGTCAAGTATAGATAGAGCACTAGATGCCTCCATTATTCTAGAACAACATGACCCACAGGACTGGGGAGATCAACAAACAGGTCCGCCTTGGCAAAAACCTTGTAGCGTGCGGGACGCTAGGATAGCAACATCACGACAAAATAGCAGCCTTTCACCTACACTGAAGAAGGCACAAGACGGCCCCCACGCGGCCCCAAATGAGCAGAGCGATATGGGTCACCCCAACACGCCAAAAAATCGGCAAAGGGAGAATCCACATACTATAGACAGCGATATGTCTTTCCTTGCAACACAGGAGTGGCAAGATCTAGTGGCGGCATACAATCTAAAACCCACAATAACTCCAAGCACCAGGAGACCAGAGAGCGAGAGCAAAAGCTCGTTTATTACCTTCTGGGCAAACATACTAAATACAATACAACTATCAGCAGCAGCCTTACAATATCAATCAGAGAAATTAGACCTGCAGTTAACAGTACTGCAAACACTAGCTGAATTCACTTCAGGGATTGAGAAGAAACTAGGCGACTTAAACGGCTTAATAAAAAGGGGTCAGGAAGCAGCAGAATGTTCTGCTATTGCAAGAACAGAATGCGACTGCTCCCCAATAATTAACAAACTATCGACACTACCAACCATGCTAGAGAACCTTCTAGTCAATCTGAAGCCAATCGCGCCACCGGACTTGGCAGACACACCCAAGGAGGTAATCATCGCAAGGGACTCCCAACCACACGGAACCTCAGAAAAAGTAGAGAACGGGTTGTTCCAAAACGAGAAGACCTGTTCCTCTTGTGCCATACAACCGCTAAAAAACGCACCCCCAAACCTCTCACCTCAAGAAACAGTCATAACAGAGGTGCCTACAAACTCACGAACCCGCCGGAAACAAAAAAGGAAGGGCAGGAACAGGAAAATGACAGCCATGGCCCATGAACAGGAGGGGCAGACAGTGGAATCCCATTGCCAAGTGGAACAAGAAGAGACGGCGGGACTTTTGAACCAGGCCGAGCAAACCCCGCCCTTGGGCAAAAAACTGTCATTCACAAGGACCCCCATCAAACTTAAAATCCCGAGAACAATGGAACTATTAGAGACAGCAATAGAACACTCTAGGCACGAGGATGTTATAAAGGCTCAACGCTCACATCAGCGGGAAAGACTTGAAATAGAGTCTGACTCACACATCATGGCAAGGAGCCATATCGACAGCTGGCCAAGGGCCTCGCTACAAAATGTGAAACAGCCGGCCCTGGAGCAGGAATCTAAACAACCTAAAACAAGGGCAACTTCAGCCACAATTGATAACACCAATGACCAACCCTCCACCGGGGCTAACCATCCTGAACAAACTGTTGCCCGAGTATCCAGAGACACTGCAACAAATAAGACAGATATATTAATATTCGCCCCAGAGTACAAATCTAGGGGCAGAATGGACACCTTGAATAGAGGAAACATAATTAAATTAATTACATCTATCGAGGGTCTGGAAGGCATCACCACAACTGACTTACTTCAAATTGAATTCCAACCTGTACTCGACCAGTCCAAACCAGAAACGACAAAGACAACATGGGCGTCAAATGACCTGGTCGACCAGATTTTAGGAGAACTCAACAAATTCGCTCAATGGGGAATAAGGCTGGAACCAGGCAGAAGGCCAGCCTACCCAACACCGTTTTTAAAGGAGAGTGAAAAGGAACACCCGCTTAAAGTTACATCAATTCTAAAAGGAGCCCTCAGCCAGTCGCCAGGCCGCCAAGGAAGGTCCTTACTCACTAAAACGGCTCCTAATTTGGACATAATACAGCGAACAATAACAAACAGAGGTGGGCAATGACAAGGATCCCCTGTGCAGCCCTCAACACACACAACATTGAATTACCTCAGAGTATGTATTTGGAATATCAATGGCTTGACTGACAAATTGGATGATCATGAAACATTAAAATACTTGAAGACATTTGACTTGATACTACTTCAAGAAACCTGGGAAGAAGCTGAGATAGCCCTTGAAGGCTACACGACACAAATCGTTCCAGCTACCAGGACCTCACCCTTTGGCCACAGCTCAGGCGGATTAATTATCTTTGCCTCAATCCTCATAGTAGGATCCATGAAGGAAATAAAGATTAAAACTATAGCTCCTAACGTCATACAGGCGACTGAGATAACAATTAACACCAGAAAGCCGGGCCATTGTCTGGTAATAGTTAACTCCTATATACACCCGAAGCACAGAAGGAAAGGTGCAAGAGTGTTGGTCGAAGAGATAGCAAGAATTATGGATGAGGGGGAAGTTGAAAATGTAATCTTGGCAGGAGATTTTAACCTCTTTCTTTTTGGAACCGCAATGGACGACGATTTGGTACACGAACTTAACAGAGCCTGGGGAATACCAACTCAGGCACAACCAACTAAACAAACCAATTGCTCGAACAAATT
The DNA here is from genome assembly GCF_964204655.1 of Triturus cristatus. Classification (NCBI taxonomy): domain Eukaryota; kingdom Metazoa; phylum Chordata; class Amphibia; order Caudata; family Salamandridae; genus Triturus; species Triturus cristatus. The sequence continues at coordinate 731,394,962 of NC_140580.1, forward strand.
GTTAAAAGAACTAGAGCAACTAAACCTAAGGGCGCTGAACGGTCGGTACAAAGAAGACACTCCTCCAGCATCAACTTATCACTCGGCAGTAATTTCCTCCTACCTAGACTACGCATTTGCAACTCTCCCTCTATTTGACATCATCAAATCATTTAAGCTGGGTGTTAGTGATCAAAGTGACCACTTGCCACAAGAAATCGTTCTAAGGATAACCAGAGAGAACCCCATGGAAGTCAGGGCATGCGCTAGATCTGAATATACATCAGACTTCAAACGCATAAGATATAAACAAAATAACATCGAAGAACTGTCTTTAAACGCGAAGGAGCTTATCCATCAGGGCAATTTAGTTGTAAACCCAATAGAGGCCTGAGAGTGGTACACAAAGACTCTGGGGACCAAATATGCAACAAAACCAAGGCCAGTCAAAGGCAAAACTCCTAAGTCTGTATCGAGCAAGACAAACACGCTGGAGATAAAAAGAATCAAACGGAATATAAAGCAAACGTTAAACCAACTCCGTATACAGCCTAAAAAAGGGCCTTTGCAAGATGCTCTACGCAGTTTAAAAGCAAACCTAAGAAAGGCAACTTGGGAAATCAAAAGACAGACAAACGACGAACTCTGGGCAAAAATAAAGTACGATTCTAAACTAAAAAACAGTGCTAAATTTTGGCAAACAATTCACTTGCAGTGGCCAGGCCATCAAGGAATAAACTCCTACATATCAGAGGCAACTTGGGCTGACTACCTGCACAATCACTTTAACCAAACTGACGAAGGTAACCCCACAGCCCTGACAACACAAGAAACAGAAAACAATCAGAAGGACAATGAAACAGGAAAGACTGAAAAAGGGTCGAGAAACCCCAAGGAAAGCACAACGGGAAAATACGACCAAAAGAAGACTGATTTTTTTTTTTTTGAAATCTGTTTTTATTGTTTTAAAGTAAACAAAAAACATTCTTTGGCATGTGACACAACAGGTAATCAAAGAGTTGAGAGCATAGGCAGGGGAGCGCCCCGCAACAGAACCCCCAACCACTGCGCCAGGACTTGCAACCAGTCTTGCGTACGAGCGCCGCCCTCAGCGGTGCCAACCACAGTCTCGCTGACAGTCTCGTATTGGGCGCAACAGGAGTAACAGCAGTAACCGTGCCGCAACTGGGTTCCGTGACTATGCGTGGGCGCTACCCGCCGCCCCCAGACAATAAAGAACAGGCAAAATGCCCACCAGGCCCAAAGAGTATACAAAACAGAACCCCCAACAATGGCAGCATAAACCGTACAGACAGGCCCAGTACCCTCCCGGTTGTCGTCTAGTCCCCCCGCCCCTCCACCCCCCCCTGGGAACCCCCGTGTGTGTGTGTGTATGCGCGCCCCGGGTGCGATCGGCACTATGCAAGTGTGGTCGTCGTGGCGCCAGGGGAGGCAGGAAATAGCCGGGGTATGTCAGCACTGCAGGGGGGCCTCCCCGGTTCCACCCCCGCCCGCGCCAGCGCCGTCCGCTGCCCCCTGCAACTCCTCATCGCTCTCCGCACCCAGATGCCTAAGCTTCCCCAGCAGCTGCTTCCAGCGGTCCGCCATGGGCTCCCTCCGCAGGCCCAATGTTTCCTCCCTCTGGATGGCGGTCCCCTCAGCCCCGGCCCATGCCCGAAACGAGGCAATCCAAGCCTGCACGCACGGTGGGTCATGTGCTTTCCACCTTTTCGTGATGAGTCGCACCGCCACCACCAGCCCCAGGTCAATGAACCGCGACGCCACCTTATCTTTGCGCGGTCGCTTAAAGTGGTGTAGTATGTGTTCGGGCCAGTCAAATGGAATGCTACGTCCCACACTCTCTAGTAGCAGCCCACTGACCGATCTCCAGTAGACACCCAACCGTGCGCAGCTCCACAGCATGTGCAGGAGTCCCGCCCCCGGCTCTCCGCACCTAGGGCACACCGCATCTGTGCGGTGAAAGTACCGATTGATTGACTCCGGCGTGAGGTAAGCTCTGTGCACGATAAACAGCTGGATTTGGCGGAATCGCAAGTTTCGGGGTATACGCACTGGGCTCTTGAGTATCCTTTCCCACTCCTTGTTCTCTAGCGGCCTACCCAGGTCCAAATCCCACTTAGCACGGAGGCGGTCCAGGCTGACGGACGTCAGCTCCCTCAGCGAGGCTGCGAACCAGACCAAAAGAAGACTGATGGGGCAAAGAACAACAGCACATTAACAGGCATCATAGAGAACAAAATCAATATAACAGCGGATCGGATAAAAACTCAAATAAAGAAGGGGAAAATGGAAGGAGCTCCAGGCCCAAATGGGATTCCACCGATGATATTTAAACAGGACATCGAATTCTGGAGCAACACACTAGTACCGCTCTTTGTGGGCATACAAGAATTAGAAACCTGCCCGGAATCCTGGCAAGGATCGACCATAAGCCCAATTCATGAGCAAGGAGACAGGAGTGATCCTTGCAATTATCGGTTGATTGCTCTACTTGACATAGAAGCAAAGTATTATGCTGGCATTCTATTGGATGAATTGACATCTTGGGCATCGTCAAAGCATATAATCCCGACAAAATCAAACAGGGTTCCTTAGAGGACAAGGAACTACCACCAATATTATGGCATTAACTCTGCTGATAGACGTGGCCAAAGAAGAAAGAACTCGCTGTTTCTATCTTTCATCGATTACAGTTCAGCCATCGACCATGTGGACCGGGTTAAACTTTGGCAAAAGCTTGACGAATGGGGGATTCCGCAACCCCTCCTGAAGCAGCTAATCTTACTTCACACCAACACCTGGGTTAAGATTAAGCTGGGAGACGGGACGCACCTCTCCAGGCGAATTAACACCACTAAAGGACTGAAGCAAGGGTGCGTCCTAGCCCCTACTTTGTTTAATCTTTTCCTGGCAGACCTACCAGGGGAACTCGACAGCACCAAATCGCATGCCCCACGGTTGGGGGACATCATGCTGTCCAACCTCCTCTACGCCGATGACCTGGTTCTAATAAGTCGAACTCCAATTTGCCTTCAGCAACTTCTAAACACTACCAGCACATTTTCAAAGCGTAATGGATTAAAAATCAACCTAAAGAAAACAAAAACTATGGCTGTGAATTATACAAAGGCCAGGAAAAACTCCTGGCACCAGGACGGACATAAACTGGACCATGTAGCGTGCTACAAATACCTGGGAGTCCTAGTAGACAGCAGAGGCTCGTCCAAACCGCAATTAGAGACGTTACAACGAAAAGGCACTATGAGTTGCCTCGCGATGATCCCCTTGAAGTAAATATTGCCAGACTATACGCTTGACCCGCTTCTACAAGTATTGAGAGCTCGCCTTCAACCGGCGCTAACATACGGGAGTGAATCAACTCTCGGAAAAGATGCTCTTACCCTCGATAGAGTGATCAGCAAAACTTACAGATCCATCTTTCGGCTAACTAACTACGCATCTCCTGCCCAAATCCGTTTGGAGTTCGGGGTGCAAAAACCGACAGTGGAAAGAAGGGGCAGCTTCATAAAATGCTGGCATAAGATTAGAAATGCAGAGCAAGGCACCTTAAACGCCCACCTTTGGATTGAGTTGCAGCGACGAGAACGATCATATGCAAGGAAATATCTGATGGAATCGTTAGAAGTACTCGAACTGTCTGACCTCTGGAACACCCCAGTAGATCACAAAAGTTATAAAAAAAATAGTAACAAAGGTCACAAAAATAACATCGCTATTAGAGGATAAGGAAACTAGCAAAAAGGGCACACGGATGGACAGTCCTAAACGACTATAAAACATTAAATACTCAAGCGTATATGGACCACGGTTTCAAACAGAAGATCAAAGAGAAATTTTTAAAACTGCGACTCGGTATACTACCAATTCTCCCTCACCTGGCCCCATGGAAAAGGAATCAGGAAGATAAAACTTGCCGTCTTTGCAGTGCAGGACCTGAAGATCTAATCCACATAATATGTATCTGCCCAACCGGAAGGGCATTAGAACCTGTAGACACGCAGTCAAATTATGTTTTAATCCGCAGGAGACCCAATTAAACTGCAGATTCACAAAATACTTTGACGTAGTGGCGGAGAGAATTAAGGAGACACAAAATGAGGAAACTGAGTAACAGACAGACAGTGCCTCTGAACATAACTTATGGGCCACAGTTCTAAAGAACAATAACAAAAATGTAAACTATTAACATGAACCTCATAATTTTAACTTTTGACAATTAATTTTTTACCTTTGATATGTAACTCTTTTATAGCTGTGTATCTTAAATTGTAAGTTTTAATTAACTGTGCAATAAATTATCTTATCTATCTTGGACCTCAGGAGCGTCAACCCCTTCCTCCGCAAGGAGAAGTTCAAGATGCTCCCCTTAGCTCAGGTTCTGGCTGACCTAGACCCTGGAGACTGGATGTTAGCGTTGGACTTGCAGGACGCTTATTTCCACATGCCCGGCATGCTGGCCCACCGGCGTTACCTGCGGTTCACGGTGGGCCAGGAGCATTTTCAGTTTACCGTGCTCCCCTTCGGCCTCACCAGTGCCCCTCGGGTGTTCACGAAAGTGATGGCGGTGGTCGCAGCTCATCTGCACAGATTGGGGGTTCCAGTCTTCCCCTATCTCGACAACTGGTTGTTGAAGGCGGGCTTGCCCCAGGCAGTCGTCTCCCACCTCCAGACTACGGCCGACCGCCTGCATTTGCTGGGGTTCTCCATCAATGTGCCGAAGTCGCATCTGAGTCCCTCCCAGAAGCTCCTCTTTATCGGAGCGGTTCTGGACTCGGCCAGTTCCGGGCTTATCCTCCGGAACAGCGGGTCTGGGATATTCAGGCTCTGATTCCCATCTTTCGGCCTCTATCCCGGGTTTCGGTCAGGTTGGTGTTGCGGCTTCTGGGTCTGATGGCCTCCTGCATCCTGTTGGTGCATCATGCCAGATGGCGAATGCGGGCTCTGCAGTGGGACCTGCAGTTTCAGTGGGCCTAGCATCGAGGCAACCTCGTCCTGATCTCGGAGGGCACTGCAAGACAGTTGCAGTGGTGGCTTACGGACCGCAATTGGGTCAGCGGCAGATCCCTCTCCCTACCCCAACCGGAGCACGTAGTGGTGACGGATGCGTCCCTCCTGGGATGGGAGAGGCGGAGATCAGAGGCCTCTGGTCTCCGGCGGAGTCCCGGCTCCATATCAACCTTCTGGAGCTGAGGGCGATCCGACTTGCACTGAAGGCATTCCTTCCCTCTGTCCGGGGAAGTGTGGTGCAGGTGTTCACGGACAACAGCACTGCCATGTGGTACTGCAACAAACAGGGCGGGGTGGGGTCATGGACCCTTTGTCAGGAGGCTCTGCGCCTCTGGACATGGCTGGAACATCAGGGCATCACCCTCGTTGTTCAACGTCTGGCGGGCTCTTGAACGCCAGAGCAGACGAACTCGGCCACCGGTGCATGATGGATCACGAATGGCGTCTAAACTCGGACGTGGCGCAAGGCCTCTTTCGGCAGTGGGGAGAGCCTTGGTTAGATCTATTCGCCACCGAAGAGAACGCGCAATGTCAGCAGTTCTGCGCGTTGGAGTTTCCAAGGCGGCACTCGCTCGGGGACGCCTTTTGTCGCGAGTGGAGTTGCGGTCTGTTGTACGCCTTTCCCCCTATACCACTTCTGCCCAGAGTGCTGAAGAAGATCAGGTGCGACCGGGCCCAAGTCATCTTGGTGGCTCTGGATTGGGCACGAAGGTACTGGTATCCCGAGCTACTCAATCTGTCAATCAATCCCCCGATACGACTGCCTCTTCAGGAGGACCTTCTGTCGCAGCAGCAAGGGACGGTCCTCCACCCGAACCTGTCCAGTCTCCACCTCCATGTGTGGAGATTGAGCGGCGACAGTTCATGCCATTTGACATGCCTCCTGAAGTCTGTGATGTGATTCTGGCAGCCAGGCGTCCCGCCACAAAATCGGTATACGCCTGTAGGTGGAACAAATTTGTGGCATGGTGCACAGAAAAGGCTGTGGATCCCCTTTCCGCCTCTCTTTCTGAGGTTCTCCTCTTTCTTCTTTCTTTGGCCCAGCAGGGCTCTGCTCTGAGCACCCTCAAAGGTTATCTCTCTGCTATTTCTGCTTTCTTACGGCTTCCTGATCAGCCTTCTCTTTTCAAATCCCCTGTTGTTTCTCGCTTCTTTAAGGGCATTACTCACATGTTTCCTCCTGTCCCTTTCGTAATGCCTCAGTGGGATTTGTATCTGGTGTTGACGTTTCTGATGTGCGCTCCATTTGAGCCACTTCATAATTGTCCCCGTCTCTTGACGCTTAAGACTGCTTTCCTGGTAGCCATCACCTCTGCTAGATGGGTGAGTGAGCTCTAGGCTCTCTCTTGTAAGCCTCCTTTTCTTTCTGTCCATCCGGACAAAGTTGTTCTCAGGACTCGCCCTTCCTTTCTCCCTAAGGTGGTAACTGCCTTTCACATCGGGCAGTCTGTTCCGTTGTCCACCTTCTTTCCACCTCCGCATCCTTTGAAAGAGGAAGAGAGGCTCCACCGTCTGGACCCAAAACGGGCGCTGTCCTTTTATTTGGACCGCACCAAGCAGTTCTGGGTGGACGACCAACTCTTTGTTGGCTACGTGGGCGCTAAGAAGGAACGGGCGGTGCACAAGCGGACCATCTCTCGATGGGTCGTTTTGTGTATCAAAGCTTGTTACTCCTTGGCTAAAAAGGAACCTCCTGTAGGGCTGAGGGCCCATTCCACTCGGGCCACAGCGGCGACTACTGCCCTGGGCCGGGGAGTCCCCTTGCAGGGCATCTGTCAGGCAGCAACGTGGGCCTCGCTGCACACGTTTGCTAAACATTATTGCCTGGACAGCCAAGTCCGGAGAGACGGCTTCTTTGGCCGTTCTGTTCTCCAGGACTTTCTGGTGTGATCTTGGTTCGCAGACCCACCACCGGGGTTGGTATTGCTGGGGTATCTATTCTAAGGTGAGGAATCTAACTAACGTGTTTCTTTCAGATGAACAAGTTACTTACCTTCGGTAACGATATATCTGTAAGAAATATTAGTTAGTTAGATTCCTCACCGACCCACCCATCCTCCCTGTTCTGCGAACCAATATCTAGGGTTGACATTATCCCTTTCAGGGCCCTAGCATTTTTTGGCACCAGTGTTGGTCTCTTGCATGGCTCTGCGTTCCTGGCGCGGAAAGCTATGTACAAGAACGGACGTCAGTGTGCGAGGGCGGCGTCTAAGTACTCCGACAATGTCATCCCGGCGCACGACGCAGACGACGGACGCGGAGCCGCAGACGACGCCTAGCGACGCGCAAGGGTATTGCTGACGAAACATCTTTCCGGATCCAGCCTAACGCCTGGGTATATTCTAAGGTGAGGAATCTAACTAACTAATGTTTCTTACAGATATATTGTTACCGAAGGTAAGTAACTTGTTCGTCAGGTCCGTAGGGATGGGCACTTTGCCTTTTCGGTTGTGCAGGACTTCCTCGTTAGAACTTGGTCCACTGACCCACCTACAGGAAGGTATTGATTGGGTATCTATTCTAAGGTAAGATTGTGCGGCTAGAAGTCTCTATCAGATGAACAAGATACTTACATTCGGTAAATCTTTATGTGTTAGAGACTCTGTCTAGCCGCAGATTTCTTACCGACCCACCATCCTCCCCGCCCTGCACACGGATTTCTTGGGACAGGGCCTTCCTCTTTCAAGGCCCTAGTTTCTGGTGAGCGTACCTTGTGGCTCCACGCTTCTGGCTTGGAGAAGTTGCGAGAAGTAGCTAACGTAAGTTCGCCTGGGTTGCGCCTATATATGCACCGCAAACGTTATTTCCAGCGCAAACGACGCCATCTACCGGCGTGCAGGAGTACTGCTCACGAAAAATTTCTAGATCCAGTGTCACTCCTGGGGATAATTCTATTGTAAGGAATCTGCGGCTAGGTAGAGTCTGTACCACATAAGGCATTTGTTAATAACTCAGAAACGCTGGACGAAAACTACCTTGTACCTAGGAATGCACTGAATAGGGGAAAGCACTATGTGCCTGTAAAATGTGGTGGCCTTATGTTCAGTGATTTTCTTTTTAGCTGTTTATGACAATAGATTGCTGTGGAGATTTTCATTGTAGTTGGGATAGTCACTGATTTAGGGGCCCCGTTATAACTTTTTAGCCATTTGACAAACCTTCACCTTATATGGCTCATATGGAAGTCGACATTTGAGGGCTCTGCCCCTGAGTTCCTTTCAGAAAGTTAAGGGACACCCATGATTTACTGTGAGGTTAGGAGTCAATCATAACTGCAGATATGCATCTGCACCCCTGTAGATTTTATGGTACATCCCCCTCTAAAACACGTACATTAACTAATTAAAAATGAATTCATAAAATATTTTTGTTCTTTTTACCCACCATGCCACTTCAGTTTGGACCCAGCCATATGCAGATAAGTCTTGACCCTGCTCCAATTACTTTTTTCTTTTGCCAGTTTCGGTCCATCGAGGTCCTAATATATCCCAACGTAGGTCTCTTGGCACTACGATAGAGGGGCACACTGAGAAAGATTTCATAGTCAAACAGGCAGGTTTCAGTTTTTTTTCTAAATTTGTTCAGAAAATATTGATTTTTAAGGCAGAAAGTGCACGTGCTTTATAACTTCGGTCTAATAAATGATTTGTTGCCCGTTTCCAGGATTTAACATTACTGATGGTAAATAGTTTGGCTCATTTTACTCGAAATCTGCAATTAGAATTAGGGATGTAGTCAACAAACTACCTTGCCAGGTATCTAGGATGAGCAGAATAGAAAATACTGTGCAACACACAGAGGGTTTAAATGCCCCTCGCTCTCTTTTTAACAGGAAGCCTGTCAAGATATTTAAGCTTCCTAGAGATAAATTCAAATTTATGAATATTAAACATAGATCTATTTGTTGAATTGCTTACGTGTTGGAGCCTACAGAGGTTTTTTTTCTCAGTGAGACCCAGAACTTTTGAATTACACTAGACTGTCTGGTGTACCCAGGAAGGCACCGGATAGATAGAGGAAAGCAATATGTGGCTGTAAAATTTGGTGACCTTAAGTTCACTGATTTTCGAGCTGTTTGCGACTTTAGATGGCTGTGACGATTTTCATTGTATTTGGAATGGAACAGTCACTTGTTTGGGGGCCCCGTTATAACTCTCTAGCCACGTGACGAACCTTCACCTTATATGGCTCAATTGGAGATCGAAATTTTAAGGACCGATCCCCCCTCCCCCCCGCCTTCTAGTTTCTTTCATAAAGTTATTAAGGGACAAAAATGGGAATTCTTGTGAGGTTCGGAGTCAACCTTAAATGCAGATGTGTAGCTGCACCCCTGTAGCTATTTTGGTACGTCCACCTTTAAAACATTTACATTAACTTATTAAAAAAATAAGTCGTAAAATATATTTGTTGCCATATCTGTCACATTCGAAGTAAATTTGTTCAACATTTGTACACATCGTTTTTCTGAAGTTGCCATAAAACAGTTACAGTCTTGATACTACTTATACTGGGAGATTGAAATTATTGTTTATGAACCAGTGAGTTGTACCTAAAAGAATTTTGAAAGAAGTGCACATTTTGGAAATCATGTACATGAAATTATCCACCGTTCATCTAAAAGTACATTTCACAACCTACCTTAACATCACCATCGTTGCATAGCATGTAAGTTATTTGTTTGGGTAATAAATTCATTGTCAATGCAGTTATTCCCCCTTGTCCCCCAACACCACTATTTAGCTGAAATAATCAATTGTCTTTCACCATCTAAAATAGTCTTCTCAAAGTTCAGCACTTTGAGTGCTAAACCTTCACTTGTTCACCTGCCTTATGCCAAACATGACTTTTGCTCACCATGTGATTGTTGAAAACAATCACACTGTTGGTTCAAATAAGGAGCAAAGCAGTGTTTTTTGTACAAGATTGAGTTTAGAATACCTTTGTCTGGAGATGTCCGATAAGTGCTATTTGTTCACTTTAGTGTTGTACTCGGATAGATGTGCTAAATTCACGATTCCGCCGTTTGTTTACTTAATATTGTTTTAACCTGCATTAAGGAACTTTCCTATTACTGTCTCATGTAAATCAACTGTCTTTCTTGTAAACTAAAGGAAGGAACAGATGCCAGCCATCGATTACATCTTATTGTGATGATATGTGTAAGAATTTATTTTTCTGCTGTTTAGCAGCTAAAATTTAACAGCTAAGAAGAACCTTGTTCTCTTTTGTAGAATACAGACACAAAGGATGAGGAGACCACGATGCTGTACTAGTCCACAAGGCCTTTTGCCCAGGTACTCGGACACACAAGCTGAAGGGCAAGAACAGCTCTTTCGTTTGACCGAAAACATTCAGGATGAGTTGTAAGTAAAAGTATTTGAAAATAATGTGCTCTACTGCATACTTGTTAACATTAACTTCCAAAATACTGTAAAGACATTTCCTTTTTCCAAACTGTGCAGTTCTATTTTGTCATTATTTTAAAAAGTTTGGGATGTTGATATAAGCCGTAGTTGCATCATATAGCAGGGTAGCACATGCCTTACAAAAGTCAAATGAATTCTGATGAATGCTTCGACCTGCAGATTTTTCACCTGTAGTACAATCCCAGACGTCAGACTGGATCTGGAAACTTTAAAGCTCTCATGTTGCTGGTAGTGTGCGCTGACTTCATGTTGACGCCGTAAGTGGCGTCAGATTACACCCCTGAAGCAATACAGCACCCACTTCGACGTAACTACGTCAGTTCCCTTGTTTCCGTGCCTTCAACACTCCCCCCGTGCAACGTTCCTCACATACCAAAACCCTTTGTGCAGTAACCTATCCTCCCCTAGAAATCAGGGTTTTAACTCAATTGGGATGGTAAGGGACAGATGTACAAAACAGATCCCCACTGCATCCGCCCCTGGTGTCTCTCATCGGACCACAACTTCTATGCCTGTAATTCATGTCTGAGCATGCACCCGAAGGACAAAGAGCTGAAAGCGAAAGTCGTTATAGCCAGACCCAAGCAGACTGGCATAGTCAGTGATACCAAAGACCTCGCTCTAAGTCTCATTCCTCACCCTCTTCAGGGGGGGGGGGAGGGAAAGTAAGAAGCACAAGAAACATAACAAGCATTTGCAATGCAATAGGTCTCGCATTTACACGAGTTTAAGCTATTGGTTTTTATAAATGACAATGCCTTTTATTTATGTTTTAAAAATTAATCAAAAATAAAAGGCATTGTTATTTGCAAAGTCAATAGCTCAAACTCGTGTAAATGCGAGACAGAGTACAGGTCTGCCAAACTCTAAATTAGTCCCAGAGGCCCACATTCTGCAAATCAGAACTGACCATTGCGCCTCATGAGACTAGTCCATCCCACAACGTGGTCACCCCACACATTCTCACCCTGTTGCCCACTGTTTTAGTTGAGAAATGTGAGCCCCCTTCCCGAATCTTACTGAGTAAACTACGCCTCTGGCTCCTTAACGTTTATATGAGCTCTCTGGCACCAGTGATTTGGGCTTCTGTCATACCATGACCACACTCAACTACCTAACCGGGAAGAACACTGCTAACCAACTTAAATCTTGGGGTTTCTGCCTTTAGCCACAGAAAAGAAAACCTGCAATCCATGCTCTAATCACCTCCAGACTTGGCTACGCTAGCTCATTTGTACCTGGTTCTGCCTAAATAGGAAACTTCCGTTGGATCAAAACGCGGCGGCTAGGTTGCTTCTGAATCTACCTTTTATTGGTGCTAAATTATAGAACACGATGCTTCGAGAGGTTTGTGCTACTCAATTAGGACAGCTCGCGAGTCTTAAATATGAACAATTAATTTTTTTATCAAATTTAATCCCTTCTCCCAATACCCCAAATCTGGTAACCTGAGGTATCTAGCGCCTAGAAGCTCTTTTAGATGACCAGACGCACTATAAATGCACTTTATATTTACATGACATTAATTTTCTCGACCTCAGATGGTTGAGGAGCTCGGCATCAACAGAGGCCCATAGATGGTACGCGCACAATTCACAGTGTTTTGCAGGAGGCACGTTATCCTTCTGATATATCAAACTAATGATTGAAAATGTAATCTTCGTATCACATCTGTACTGCAGGTGCGATTCCTCCCTATCATCTCACTTTAAAGGCAAATCCCTGCACCAGGTGAATTAACCCACCAAGCTATCTGCGTCGACGGCTGGATACTTTACAATGCATTGTTAAGGAAGTGACTTCCCCCTGGCTACGAAAGAGGAGGAGAAAGACGACAAGCTGGCGCAGCAATGCGTGAAAAGTTTTCTCTTCAAGACAGGGTGGTGAAAGAGAGAGGGGTCAGGTGAGTCTCAGACAAACGCCACAGTTCAGGAAAGAAGACCGATTGGCGGGCGGAGAGACGGGAGGATGAGAGAACAGGGGAGGCAAGAGTAACGGAGGGTATAGAAAGAGAGATAGAGAAGGGGGCAGAGAGAGTAGAGGCGCAAAGAAAAATAAACTGATGCGAAATTTATATTGAAAGAGAAAGTAGGGCAGAACAAGAAAAGGGCGCGGACGCAAAAAGTAAGGAGAAAAAGACGAAAATTACAACATGAAAAAGAAAGTAAGAAGATAGCAGGGGGAAGAAAGACGGTACCGAGAGAGGGAAAGAAAAAAGGTAGAGGGGGGAAGAGACAAACAGCCCAGCACTAGAGGAGAACCAGTGGGAAAAGAGACTTTTGGAGGAAAGGCGAAAGACAGCAAGCAAGAAGGAAAAGGAACGAGGCAGCGGAGAAAAACAGTATGAATGAAGGAGAGAAGGGGGGCTTGTGCTGGCACACAAGAGCAGCGGACTGGGAGGGTAAGAGACGCCTCCCATATCTTTCTCACTGACGTTTTGTGTAGCGCTGGCATGCCATCTTCTGAGCGCTAGTCATGAGACTGAACAGAACGCCTGGATTTCCTATCTCTGCGGTGGAGTAACTCGCCCAGGAGGTTTTATCGTTGCATTCGGATATTTTTAGTCTTGATTTTTCGTGCGCTAAATAGGATGTCCAGGGAAGTCCCAGAATGGAAAGCAAAAACACGGGTCCGATAAACTACTTACACAGGAATCTCATACTCTTGATTACACTGAGGGAGTTTTCCCGCACAGTGTCTGTAATTGCGGGGGGTTGGGCAGCAGCTAAACTGGGCAGACACTCGCCCTTGCCTTCGAAGTTTCTGCATTTGAAAAGCAGCCAGCCACTGAGTAAGGCACCTGGATGCAGCTCCGCCTAAAATAACATGAAAAAAAAATAAACAGAGCGCCGTGTCCATTAAGTGGACGCCGCGCTCAACATAAATGTAGAACAAGAAACGCGAGCAACAGTTACAAGCCTTGGAGATGTGTGTGCGCGCATGCGCCAAAAAAACACAAGCCCGGCGGAGCATGCCGCGCGCGCGCTTGGGGGCGGGGGAGCGGACCCTTTGAAGTGCTCCCAAAAGGCGGATTGCATGGCGGCACGATGCGCGTGCTAGCCATGCAATCCGCTTTTTGGGAGCACTTTTCAAACCCCCTTACAATAGTCTCGCTTTGCGATCGCTTACGCGATAGCAAGGTCGAGACCTAAAAAGCATGTAATGGTTAAGTCACCTCAGTGCCCTCTGACTCCCACAGTATTATCGGAACCAGAGTTGGTTGCCTTGAAGCCGTTGGTTCTCTCTCGAGATGACCATGCTCCTGTGACTCCACTGCACTCAGCCCCTGAGGCCCCTTGGTCCCTTTCAGATGCCCTACCAGCCTTACCAGATCCTTCTGCACCATGACCATTGCACCTAGAGTTCCCAACGCGAGCTCTAACCTTTCCTGAGTTTCCAACTTCAGGCTTGGATCCAGCAGCATTTTTAAATGCCATGCCCTCCATCTTTGCACTGGCATCTTTTGCACCTGCTGGCCCCATATCTTCATGTGAATTCCCTATGTTCATGTCTATGGTTCAAAGTCACTTAGACCCGTCCCATCAGGCCGACACCGACTCCACACTAGCTTGATCCAGCACAATGTTACATGAAGCCCATACTCTGCACAGCTCTGCTACCTCCAGCACCACCTCCGCCATCGGCGCCAGTACCTGAACCTGCGCCCCTGATCAGATCTGCAGTGATGCTCAATGACTGACAGAGGATGAGGAATATAGGAGCATGATACACAACCTATTTGGAACTGATTTAGATTCTCTGGATCTTGACTCTCTGAAAGGAGATGGCGCTGACCAAGGGCATAACCTCCAAGGCCTTTCCTCTGCTAGTGCACTAGACACTTAACAAGAGCTGGTTATGGAATTCCTTTCTGGCCCTCCAGCACCAGAAGTAGTATCATATCACTCGACAAGTGGAAAGTAGGTGATCCACACCAATTTAGAAAAATAACACGTATTTATATATATATATATATGTCAACACCAAGAACTTCAGAATTGGATAAGTACTATTCAAATTATCACTTTTACAGTTTTAAGCAATGTTAGCAAAATGCTTTTTTATGGAGAGAAGAACATTCACTGCATACAGGTACTTGCAATAGGATTTTGAGGGTCCCCTTTAGGTCGTGAGGTGTGAGGGGGCCAAGGTTCTAAATTCCACCAACAGTTTGGTTTTACCTGCCCTGGTGTGTCTCGGTGCAGAGGTGCTGGATGGATTGGTAGCCTTGCAGGCTACACCTTTGGCAAAGAGATGTCGACCTAGAATTTAGCTCCCAACAGGACTTTGGGACAAGTCAGAGAGCTCTCAACTGGGGGCCCAGTTCGTGAGGCATCTGGGAGCAATGGGGAGCAGTCGGTGTTCGTTGACCCGGGCCGGTAAGCCCGGGTGTTGAGGGTTTTGGTTGACTGGCCCTCGTGCTTCATAGACAGTCACGGTTCTTGGTCTGGACCTGCAAAGGGGGACAAAACAAGACATCTGGGCCACTCTCAGTGCTGGCATCTGCAGAGCGGATGTCTATCATCGGCTGCTCAATCTTTGGATTGTTGGAGTCCAAATTGGACTCTAAACAAGCGTTGGTCACAACAAGGGGTCCAGTACCCCGGGTATTAGGGAAGGGAGGCTCTTAGGGGTTCTGTGTCTACAAACTTGGTAAGGAGACAGATCTTACCTCTTTGAGCATGCTGACCTCCTTTGGGCGGCTACTGCATTGGTGGACCCGGGGGTCAGCAGCTTCTTGTAATCGGACTTTTATGACATGCTGTCGAATAAAACTTGAAACTTGTAATCGGACATCGCGGTTGGTGCCTGCAGGTTGCAGGGGAGTGGCTCCTCCACTCCAAGGGAGATGCTGATTGGTTTTTGAAGTACTGGCAATCCTCCAAGGCTTTTAGAGGAGGCACCGCTGCAGAATGAATCAGGTCATTGCAATTATCGAGTCTGGAGCGGCAAGCAGGGTTTGGCCTCAAAAGTCGACAGCAGTCTTCAGTTGTCACATTGATTGACTCTTCAGTGTCCTATTGTTCTGGTGTTAGGGGGCCACCTAAATACTCAAATCTGAAAGAAACAGTTAGTTATTGATTCCTTACCTTAGAATTACCCCCAGGCGTCAGACTGGATCCGTAACGTTTTTCGTCAGCAGTACCCCTGCGCTTCGGAAGGTGGCGTTGGTCGACTCCCGTTCAGCGTCGTGGTCGCCAGGATGACGTCACGGTAGCTACATAGACGCCACCCTCGCGCGCTGACTTCGGTTCTTTCTTTTTCCACGCCAGCAAGCGCAGAACCGGAGCGAGCGGTAACTCCAGTCACTTTTTGACTGACTTTTTCTCGACTTTTGTCAACTTAGTTTTTTGAGTTCTTCGACTCCTGGTGCACGAGCGATTCCCGGCTTCAGGGCTTGCGGTTCCTGTAACTGACGGATGTCGGTGATGGATCCACACCGCGTGTGCCTCTACTGCCTGGAGCGCGACCACGACCCCAAGTCGTGCTCCGACTGCCGTACCATGGCCCGAAGTCTTTGCGGGAGAGGTCCTGAAAGCTTCTCGAGTTCCGGCAGTCGGCTCCGCGTCACTCGAGGTCCCAGTCGC
Organism: Triturus cristatus; assembly: GCF_964204655.1. Classification (NCBI taxonomy): domain Eukaryota; kingdom Metazoa; phylum Chordata; class Amphibia; order Caudata; family Salamandridae; genus Triturus; species Triturus cristatus. The sequence continues at coordinate 731,411,004 of NC_140580.1, forward strand.
GTAGGAGGTCGCGGAGCCAACACCATTCTTCATCTAAGTCTGCGCACTCGGCGTTAGGTAAGTCGAAGCACAAAAAGAAGTCAAAGAAGCATCGTCGCTCTTTGACTTCTTGCCGTCCGTCGACCGACGCGACAAGGGATGCAGGTGGTGCTCCTCCTGCGGCTCCGGGACGAGGAGCGACCCCTGCCCAGCTTCGTCATTTTTACAAATCGAACCATGCTATCTTTGGGCAGCCCGACACCGCCGGTGCGCCTTCGGGCCCCGCAGACTTAGCTAGGGGCCCTAGGCCTTCAGCGGCTTCAACCTAGGCCTCCACCGGCACCGATTCCACCGGCACCATGTCTGCTGTGTCCCCAGCCTCCACCTCGAGGTAGACACGAAGTCAGACCGGCGGCGAGGGGTACTTTTGTGCCCCTGTTCTACCCTTGCTCTTTGAGACCAGATTGGCAGCCAGAGGAGGGTGAGGAGGACTGGGAGGTGTCTGGGGACCCTCTAACCGACAAGAGGAACTGGGAGAAGACAGTGGTCTGGATACTTCATTTACACTTATAAATTTACTCCAACTGACCAAAAAATGGTCAATATCAACACACGTAGATGGAATATTGTGAAGAAGCTATTGAGGGGAAATTTTAACTTCACCAATAGGTGGGCAAGGAAGCAATTCCTTTTGGTTTAGGTACCCTCACACACCCTAGTGGTGTCATGCTTCATCATCGGGTCACCCCGACGCCTATAAGTCGGGGTGGGCTCAACCACAGTGTTGGGAGCTCTTTGAAGATATTTTAGACCAGGAGGGCTAGAAAATTAAAAAACCTCAGACAGATCCCCAGTTTCCCTTTATTATCGGGTCTGTCTGGGATACTAAAATTACTTAAAATGGGGTCTTTATAGGATTTTTATGGTCCTATGACCCTAGTGCCAACATGTTTCAGTCCATATGTGGCCGTAAAGGTCCAGGACGAAACGCCGGGGATCGAGACCAAGCAGGTGGACAGACGGGGCAGGACTCTTGACGAAGGTTTGACTACAGAGCTACCCCCATTAGCCCTACGATCCCCTGAGAAACGGATATCATTCGAAATTCGGATGGAATACGACGCATGACAGATTAATTAATCAGTCGCTCATACAAGGAGCAGCTACTCTGCCCTTGCTACAAAAAACAGGTTAGGAAATTCCTTCCTCTGTTATCCAGGGTGGCCTCCTGTTTGCCCTGAAGAAAGTCCTGGACCTTTACGGCCACATATGTCAAATACCACTTCTGCCCAGAGTGCTGAAGAAGATCAAGCTTAACTGGGCCCAAGTCATTCTGGTGGCTCCGGATTGGGCGAGAAGAGTCTGTTATCCCGAGCTGCTCAATATGGCCATCGATCCTTCGATCCGATTGCCTCTTCGGGAGGATCTTCTTTCGCAGCAGCAGGGGACGGTCCTCCACCTGAACATGTCCAGCCTCCACCTCCTTGCGTGGAGATTGAGCAGCGGCAGTTGACGTCATTTGACTTGCCTCCCGAAGTTTGTGATGTAATCTTTGCAGCCAGGCGTCCCTCGACTAAGACGGTATACACCTGCCGGTGGAACAAATTTGTGGCATGGGGGACACAGCAAAGTATGTGGATCCCCTTTCTGCCCTTCTTTCTGAGGTTTTCTTGTGCCTACTTTCTTTGGCCTAGCTGGGCTCTGCTCTGGGCACTGTCAAAGACTATCGTTTGGCCATTTCTGCTTTTCTTCAGCTTCCTGATCAGCCCTCTCTCTTCAAGTTCCCGGTTGTAAATCATTTCTTTAAAGGCATGACTCATCTCTTTCCTCCTATTCCCTTCTTTGTGCCTAAATGGTACTTGAATTTGGTCTTGACCTATTTAATGGGCACTCCCTTTGAGCCGCTTCACAACTGTCCTTTAAGACTTTTAAATCTTAAGACTGCATTCCTGGTGGCCATCACATCTGCCAGAAGAGTGAGTGAGCTCCAGGCTCTTTCATCCAAGCCTCCTTTTCTGTCTGTACATCCGGATAAGGTTGTCCTCCGGACTCGTCCATCCTTCCTTCCCAAGGTTGCCACCTCCTTTCACATCGGGCAAACCATCACTTTGCCCACCTTCTTTCCGCCTCCGCATCCTTCGAAAGAGGAAGAGAGGCTCCACCGTCTGCACCCAAAACGTGCTCTTTCCTTTTATCTGGATCGCACCAAACAGTTCTGGGTGGATGACCAGCTCTTTGTTGGCTACTTGGGTGCCAAGGAAGGTCGGGCCGAACACAAGCGAACTATCTCCAGATGGGTCGTTTGGTGTATATCAAAGTCTGCTATTCTCTAGCAAAGAAGGAGCCTCCAGTTTGGCTGTGCGCCCATTCCACCAGGGCGACAGCAGCCACTACGGCTTTCGGACGAGGAGTCCCTCTAAATGACATCGGTCAGGCAGCTACGTGGGCATCGCTGCACACGTTTAAGAGACACTACTGCCTGGACAGCCAAGTCCGGAGAGACGGCTTCTTTGGCCGTTCTGTTCTCCAGGACTTTCTGGTGTGAACTTGGTTCGCAGACCCACCTCCGGGGTTGGTATTGCTGGGGTATCTATTCTAAGGTAAGAATCTGTAACTAACAGTTTCTTTCAGATGAACAAGTTACTTACCTTCGGTAACGATATATCTTTAAGAAACATAGGTTAGTTATAGATTCCTTACCGCCCCACCTATCCTCCCCATCCTGCAAACGGACTTCTAGGGTCAAGGACATCCTTTCAGGGCCCTAGTTTTTTGCATCAGTGGTCAGTGACTTGCATGGCTCTGCGTTTCTGGCACGGAAAGTCATGTACAGAACTGACGTCAGCGCCCGAGTGCGGCATATAAGTAGCTACCGCAATGTCATCCCGGCGACCACGACGCCAACAACGGACGCAGAGCCGACCGACGCCACCTTCCGACGCGCAGAGGTAATGCTGACGAAAAACTTTCCAGATCCAGTCTGACGCCTGGGGGTAATTCTAAGGTAAGGAATCTATAACTAACCTATGTTTCTTAGAGATATTTCTGATGGATACATCTGCCAGTGGATTCCTCACCTTGTGAATATCCCCTGCGCCAGCATTCCACAGAACTTTTTTCCCCAGCAATCCACGCCGACGTGGACGACGTCATAATGCATCGGCTCTGCTCGCGACTCCGTATGACGTCACCGGAGCCATAAGAGAACCACGTCGGCGTGATGACGTCAGTTCCCTTTTTTCCGCGCCGTCGACGCGCAACGGTTTTTGCCAGTACTCTCCTGCTACTTTGTAGTTGTTAGGTGTTACTGTTCGTAAAATCTGTAATGTCTTCGACGAGGAAGTCGGGCTTTAAGCGCTGCAGGGAATGTGGGGGACATATGTCGATGACGGACCCCCATGAGGATTGCTTGTGGTGCCTTTCGTCTGACCACGATGTTGAAGATTGTGTATGCTGTAGGAGGATGAATCCGAAAGCATTGAAGGAGAGGAAGGCTAAGCTGTTTATGGCTAAGATCGGAAAGGAGAAGAGAGGGAGAAAGAAGTAGAAGTCGAGGCCGGAGTCGTCGACTTCGAGGTCATCGAAGTCGAAGAAACATCACAAAAAAAGGAAACATTCTTCTCGACGTCGGTCCTCTAAGAACAGGAGATCGAGATCGGCTTCGCCTCGACGACGTCGAAGTAAGGACTTGTCACCTTCTCCTTCTAAGTCTCCGGGAGGATCTCCTTCGCCGAAGCGGACTCCAGCACGATCACCGGCGCAGGCGCCGTCACCGCCTCCTCCAGGGACTGAGGATTCTGCGGCTCCGGTGGAGGACACTGCGGCGCCGCTGCCAGGTACTCCGCAGAAGGATACAGGTTCGGCACCTTATCCACAGTTCCCGGTTCCAGGTGCTGATTCTTCGCATTTTTTCAATGCCATGTATGGAATCTTTAATCGGGCTGCCTTCCCATCCGGTGCACCGACTGGTCCCGTGGGTCCTATGGCATATACATTAGGGGTGCCGCAGCATTACGCTCAGGCCCCCTTTATGCCCTTTCTGCCGATGGCGCCTTCGTGGCAGTTTCTGGTGCCGTCTGGGGATCCATCTCGGCTTCGTCAGGATAGACCTTCTTCGGAGCCTTCCTCGACTCCGTTTTCGACTCCCTCGGCGCCGCGTCCGGCGCCGCCGACTCCGTCTCTGGCGCCGGCTACTCCGACACCTCTGGCTCTGCTGACGCCGCGTACGACGCGTACGACACCGGCTCCACGGATTCGATCAAGAAGGGAGGCCCAAAGGGTATTGGAAGAAGGAAGGTATAGAGTGGAGGTAGAGGAAGGTGAACTGGACACATCCTCTGATGAGTTTGAGGGGATACAGGAGGCTAGTGGCCTAGATACGACCCCTGAGTGGGAGCATACTTCGTCTAGATCCTCTCCACCACAGGAATTGGCTGCCTACCATGTGGTTATTAAAAAGGCCGCAGAACTGTTGGACTTGCAGCTACCCTCTGCGGAATACAAGTCTAATCTATTGACAGAGGTGTTGCATTCTCCCACTTCAACATCTGAGCCTTTGCTGCCTTTTAATGAGGCCATTTTGGAGCCTGTTTTGGAGGTTTGGCGAAAACCATTTTCTTCTCCGGCAGTTTCCAGGCATGTGGCGAGAAGATACAGGGTGGCACCTGGAGTTCCGGATTTTCTTTCAACACACCCGTCTCCAGAGAGTCTGGTTGTGCAGGCGTCCTGCTCAAAGCATGCTTCAGGGGCGTTCCCTCAGTCTCCTGCTGATAGGGATTCCAAAAAGGTTGACCAGGTGGCTAAGAAGACTTTTTCTTCGGGAAGTATGGCGTTAAAGTCTACCAATGCCACGTGCTTGCTGGATCATTATGTGCATGCATTAATGGACTCAATGAAGTCTTTAGCCCCTAAGCTGCCGGATAATGATAAAGCGTCCTTCATGGAGGTGGTCGCAGATACTCAAGCTGCTGCTAGCCAAGTTATCCAATCGGGGCTTGATACAGTGGATTTAGTGGCGAGAATTATGGGCTCGTCTATAGCCACAAGAAGGCAGGCATGGCTCCGTTCATCTGGCTTCTCCACGGATGTTCAGGCCACATTGGTGGACTTGCCGTTTGATGGACAGAAGTTATTTGGAGAGAAAGCTGACTCCGCCCTTCAAAGATTCAAGGACAGTAGGGTGACTGCTAAATCTTTGAGTCTGCAAGCACCTGCTAAAGGATCTGGTTTTAAAAAATTTAGGGGTTTCGGAAGGTCTTCATTTCGCTCCTTCCGACAGCCTCAGCAGCAGCAACAACAGAATCCCCTCTATAGGTCCTATAGAGGGAAGCAGAGGGGTCGGAGAGGTTCTGGACGTAACCCCTCTTCTTCTTCCTCCTACTCTGCTCCCAATGAGGCTTCAGGGAAGCAGCCCTAGATCCCCCATCCCGGATCATGTAAGACCTGTGGGGGTCGGGTGTCCCACTTTCTGCGAGGTTGGAAATCTGTTACAACAGACCTTTGGGTTTTGAACCTCGTGGAGACTGGGTACGCCCTTCCCTTTCGGTAGTTTCCTCCCCCTTACCCTCCTCGCCAAGGTTACTGCTCAGAGGACCATCTGCTCGTTTTACAGAAGGAGGTTCTGGCTTTGTTTCAAAAAGGGGCGATAGAGGTGGTTCCGGAGCAGGAAAGGGGTCAGGGATGCTACTCCCGGTATTTCCTGATTCCCAAAAAGGACGGCAGATTGCGTCCAATCCTGGATCTCAGAATCTTGAACTTTTACCTGAAACAGGAGAAATTCAAGATGCTGACCCTTGCGCAGGTTCTTCAATCGTTGCAGCAAGGAGACTGGATGGTGTCGCTCGACTTGCAGGACGTGTACTTCCATGTCCCAATCCTGAAGTCGCACAGGAAGTATCTCCGTTTTACGGTTGGGTCGCAACATTACCAGTTTGCGGTCCTCCCGTTTGGTCTTACTACTGCACCTCGAGTCTTCACAAAGGTGATGGCAGTGGTGGCTGCTCATCTCAGGAGGTCGGGGGTTCCAGTTTTCCCCTACCTGGACGACTGGCTTCTGAAGGCAGATTCCCCAGAGATGGTGCAACATCATCTGCAGGTAACATCTCAGCTGTTATTCGACTTGGGTTTTTCGATAAATGTGCCCAAATCTCACCTTGTGCCCTCTCAACGCAACCTGTTCATAGGGGCGGTACTGGACACTACTGTGTGTCGAGCATTTCCTCCTCCTCAAAGAATTCTCGACATTCAGGAGATGGTCCCTTTATTCCACAATGGAGCGGTTGTTCCAGTTCTGAAGGTCCTTCGCCTGCTCGGTCTGTTCGCTTCCTGCATTCTGTTGGTCAGCCATGCACGCTGGCACATGAGGGCGCTCCAGTGGTGCCTCCGCAAGCAGTGGTATCAGCACAATGGAGATCTCAGGGAGTCGATCAGGATCTCCAGAGAAGCTGCAGCGGATCTATCTTAGTGGAGCGTGGAGGGCAATCTGTCTCAAGGGAAGCCCTTCCATCTCCCTCCATCGGTGGCCACGGTGATATCGGATGCCTCCACCTTAGGGTGGGGTGCTCATCTGGGGGATCTGGAGATCAAGGGTCTTTGGTCTCCAGAGAAAAGCTTGCTTCACATCAACCTTCTGGAATTGTGGGCGATTCGTTTGGCGCTCAAGGCCTTCCTCCCTTCCCTTCGCGGTTAGTCGGTTCAAGTCCTGACGGACAACACTACCGCGATGTGGTATGTCAACAAGCAGGGAGGAGTAGGGTCTCTTTGTCTCTGCAGAGAGGCCTTACGTCTATGGTCCTGGGCTCAGGACCATCAGATTTGTCTGATGGCAAATCATCTGGCCGGGGTGTTGAACGTACGTGCGGACAGTCTCAGTCGGCAGTTCTCCGCCGATCACGAGTGGAGGCTTCATCCGGAGGTGGTTCGCCTCGTCTTTCGGACGGGGGGAACTCCTCGGGTGGACCTGTTCGCCACTCGCGAGAACGCGCACTGCCCGTCTTTCTGCAGTCTCCAGTTTCCGAGGCAGCGAGCGTTGGGGGACGCGTTTCAGTTGAGTTGGGGTTCGCAACTCCTTTACGCGTTTCCTCCCATACCCTTGATTCCTCGGGTTCTGAGGAAGATTCGCCAAGACCGGGCCCAAGTCATATTGGTCGCCCCGGATTGGCCAAGAAGGGTGTGGTATACAGATCTTCTCCACCTCTCCTCGAGCCCTCCGCTGAGGGCAGACCTCCTCTCGCAGTCGGAGGGGCAGGTTCTACACCCCCACCTCCAGAGCTTACACCTTCATGCCTGGAGATTGAACGGGGCAACCTGAATTCCTTCTCTCTCCCGCCTGATGTGGTGGATGTTATTTTATCGGCCAGGCGACACTCCACCAAGTCCATTTACTCCTACAGGTGGTCTAAGTTTGTGAAATGGTGTGGAGAGAGGTCCATTGACCCTTTAAAAGCCCATCTTTCTAATGTGCTCCAGTTTGCTCTTTCCTTGGCTCAGCAGGGCTGTGCTGTGGCCACGGTCAAGGGCTATCTTTCGACCTTATCGGCTTTTCTATGCCTTCCTGATCAACCGTCACTGTTTAAATCTCTGGTTGTGCTGAGGTTTATCAAGGGCCTTACAAACATGTTTCCTCCCACTCCCTTTGTAATGCCACAGTGGGACCTCAATCTTGTCTTAACTTTTCTGATGGGGTCCCCGTTTGAGCCTCTTCATAGCTGTCCTTTGAGGCTGTTGTCCTTTAAGGTAGTCTTTCTTGTAGCCATAACCTCGGCAAGGAGGGTGAGTGAGCTTCAAGCTCTTAGTTCTAAACCCCCTTTTCTTACATTACATGCTGAAAGGATGGTTCTCAGGACCAGGGCTGGTTTCCTGCCAAAAGATGTTACTCCGTTTCATTTGGGGCAGTCTATTACTCTCCCTGTTTTTTATCCACCTCCTCATCCTTCCAAAGAGGAGGAAAGACTCCATCGCCTGGATCCGAAGAGAGCTGTGAGTTTTTATTTGGACAGGACGAAAGACTTTCGTCTGGATGATCAGCTCTTCGTTGGCTATGTAGGTCATTCGAAAGGAAGAGCGGTGCACAAGCGCACCTTGTCGAGATGGATCATCCTTGCCATCAAGATCTGTTACGCCCTGGCTGGTAAGACTCCTCCTGAGGGTATTAGAGCTCATTCAACTAGAGCTAAATCATCTACATCTGCTTTGGCCCGGGGTGTTCCTGTGGCAGATATTTGTAAAGCCGCGACTTGGGCCTCCCTCCATACTTTCGCAAAGCATTATTGCTTGGACTCTGAGATGAGGAGGGAGGGCCACTTCGCGTGCTCTGTCTTGCAAGACTTTCTGTTATAGGAAATTGAACACCCTCCTCCGGGAGTGGGGACTGCTGTAGGAATCTATTCACAAGGTGAGGAATCCACTGGCAGATGTATCCATCAAAAGAACAAGTTACTTACCTTCGGTAACGCTTTTTCTGGTGGATACAGTATCTGCCTGTGGATTCCTCACTGGCCCACCCGCCTCCCCGTTGTCCACCTTTGTATACCGTGAAAGAAGTCTTGTTTGAAATGTTGTTATACTTTCTTGTACATTTGTAGGAAATGCTGGGTTATTTAGCATTCCTTTTCTTTGTATACTATGTATATGTGGTTGTATATTGTATACTGTGTATACTTTGAGTCTGTCGTTGGTTCACCCGTTCGCCTCGGAGGCACGGAAAAAATGGGTGGAACTGACGTCATCACGCCGACGTGGTTCTCTTATGGCTCCGGTGACGTCATACGGAGTCGCGAGCGGAGCCGATGCATTATGACGTCGTCCACGTCGGTGTGGAGTGCTGAGGAAAAAAGTTCTGTGGAATGCTGGCGCAGGGGATATTCACAAGGTGAGGAATCCACAGGCAGATACTGTATCCACCAGAAAAAGCGTTACCGAAGGTAAGTAACTTGTTCATCGTTACCAAAGGTAAGTGACTTGTTCCGCAGACCCACCTCTGTGGTTGGTATTGCTGGGGTATCTGTTCACAAGGTAAGGAATCTATAAATGTATCTTTCAGATGAACAAGTTACTTACCTTCGGTAACGATATATCGGTCTTGAAGCCGTCCGTGGGGGTCGGACGCGGCGGCGACACCGACCTGGACATGCGTGCAAAAAGGAGCTTCATCCGGCACTCCAGCCGGGACTTCGGCTTCATTTGCTGACACGTCTCACTATCTGTGGAGTCGTGGTGCTCACCCAAACACCACATGCAGATGGGGTGAGGATCCGTCGCCGACATCTGGCGCGCGCAAGACGAGCACGTCTTGAAGCCCGTAGGCATTCACACACTGTTCCCAAGACAAATGCTTAAAAGTGGAAAATGAAGGCCTGAAACAGGCCAGGAACACGATCCGAGTCCGCGTTGCACACGGAAAAGAAGAAAACTGCCGTCAGCACGCCGGGGTGGGGCTTATGTGACCTCGCTGACGTCACGCCCGCGGAGGACATCGGGGCGGAGTCGCGTGGTACAGCCCCCGGCACGCAGAGATGTTGGGCAAGAAAGTTTTCCGGGTCCAGTCTCACTCCTGGGGATAATTCTACGTTAAGGAATCTGCGGCTAGAATCGTCTCTACCAGATACATTGTTACCGAAGGTAAGTAACTTGTACAATAGGATGTTGTATATGTCCAGTTTTGGTTTCAGTATTACCACATGTACTCCGGTGAGGAGTAGTGGTTATAACATCAGTACCATTTTCTTTTATATTTGCAAGTTCTTCCTTTAGGACAAAGGAACAGTGTCTAGTAAAGGCATAAATATTACCTCAACTGCAGGCAATTCCTATCCATGTGCCATATTGTGATGCTGTAAATTGGCAGCCAAAGTTTATGATGGCTTGTTGTCTTGACTTTAGACAATAATTCCTAACGTTTTGGGACATTTTTGGTTGCCAACAAGGCCACCAATTCATCTATAAAAATCTTGGGAGACACTTTTATAATGGGAGGATTTTTGACTTTATACTAAGCTTTTCTTCTTCGTATGATATTCTTGATATGCATGGTTCTGTCTGATCGGCATTACCTCTCTTTTGGAGAGGATGTACTTATTGTTTTCTGCATTCCTTAATTCATGAGGAATCATGACTGCTGTTTCTTGTGATGTCAGGTCTTTATAACAGACAGCTTTTTCTTACGGCAAGTCACCTGCAGTGTTGTATTGGTGGCATACTACCCTTTCTAAACTGGGTTGGGTATAGTTTGACAAACCTCTCATTCCAGAGCGGGGTATAGATGATTTAATGTGCTGCTGTGTTTCAATTAATTGTTGGACTTGCGACCATAGTTGTCCTGTATCACAGGTGTGGTCGTGTGTGCTTGTTGTTGACGAGTACGCTAATAGGTGCGTGAACTGGTTCTCAGTTCCAGTTAGTTATTAGGTATACAGAGTATACATGACTGTATCATATGTGTTACACATATTGTTCTTTAAAGAAAAAAAGGGAAAAGAACAGTTTTAATCAAAGATGCAGTTGATTCTTTTTTTCTTGTTTTCCTTGGTGTTTTGAGCTGACCTATGGCTCGAGGTTGTGTTTAGTCTTTCAGACTATGGCACTGAAGGCCATACGAGGGCAAGCTTTAGATGTTCTTGTGATCTGGCAGTAGTTATTGGCCAGTGAAATTCGGTGAATTGCCAGGCCAGTTGGAGTATCTGATGGCACATTTATGTTTGTGTATATATATATATATATATATATATATTTATGTCCCTATCTACATCTTTGTATCAAAATGTTATACAGTTGGCGCATTTGATGAATATGAATGCTCATTTTGTCCGAACTAAATTATTTATACCGAGGAGGTGCTGTTGTTCATCTCTCCTTTGGGTAAATGGGTTCTGAAAGTCCTCTTTGGGTTTTTATCAGGACATTTATTTTTTCAGATTTTCTCTTTTTGTCATGAACAATGCAGATTACATGGCTTTTGTGATGCAGCTGACCCTTTTTTGGTCATTGAGTTTTCTTTTCCCTTTGGGGTTATAGGATAATGTGTGTTAACTGACAGATAGTTCTTTAGGGGTTTTTCCCCTTTTCGCTCAAGGTCCAATTCTCGAACCTGTAAAGTTGTTTTTTATTTATGTGTTCTGAGACAGTGATCATGTATTCTATTAAGAGCAAACCTATTGTTCTGCTATTCCTACGTACATTTGGTCGGCTGTTTGTTTTGACCGGCTGGTTCTCTTTGAGAACATTTGTAGGATTAGCTTACAGACCCTCCTCCAGTGGAGTATAGCTATGGTATTTAATTCAAAAGTAAAGGAATCTGCGGCTAGATGTCTCTATCAGATGTGAAAGTTACTTACGTTCGGTAACGTGATATCTGGTAGAGACACAGTCTAGCCGCAGATTTATTAACTCCCTGCCCATCCTCCCCACTCTACGAATGACCTATGAGGTAAGGGCTATACCCTTTTTCAGTACTGGTTTTATATACTGGTGATCACTAGCTCAACTTATGTTTGGACTCAACATACCACTTGGCCTGGCCACATAGGTTTTGTGTAGATGTTGCAGTGCTATCTATTTCCAAATGGGTGTGGTCGGTATGATGGGGGTGTTTTCTCTTTCACACTGGATTACACACCAGTGGGCAGTATTGGTTTATTAGTTCTTTCTTTGAGAGTCTTTGTTTAGTATCTTCATACCTTGTATTGGCAATTTCAATAGGTCATGCAAAGATGTGATTCCACAAACAGCTGAGTGTTATTTTTATAGGTTTTGCTTGCTATTACCATGGTATTCATTACCATTGGTTAATGGTCTATAGAGTATATGGTTTTCTTCCCTTACGTGAGGGTTATTCACTAGGACGCAGGGTTTTACTTAGCCCTGTGCTTCGTTGATTCTTTTGGAATTTTCTTTAAAATCCCTGTCTGGTATTAACATACCATTTGATGTTTCTTCTTTATTAATGTTTCAAAGATTTTTGATCTTTTTGGCACACTGTTTCCACAACCAGTTTCTATAGTGCTCCGTGTTCTGGCGCGGAAGGTTTCACAGGATAAACGGACGTCCGCGCGCCGGAGGGGACTTATCTGATAGAGACATCTAGCCACAGATTCCTTAACTTAGAATATCCCCAGGTGTCAGACTGTATCCAGAAATAATCCTCAGCAGTACCTCTGCGTGCCCGGAGATGGTGGCGCATGGCTCTGTCCTGACGTCGTCCACGGATATGATGTCAGTGGAGCCATATAAGTCCCTCCCGGCGCGCTGAAGTCAGTTTCCTTCTTTTCCGCATCCCAAAGCAGATCAGGAGAAGCGGTTACCTCTGGACTGTTTTTGTTTTTCAGACCTTCTCGACGCCTTTGGTGTCCGGGAACAGTGTGTGTTGCCTTCTGGCTTCAAGGCCATTCACTCCTGTACACAGCAGAAGTAGGAGATGGATCTACACGCGATCTGTATATGGTGCTTGGGAGAGCACCACGACTCCGAGGAGTGCGACGCCTGCCGACGGCTGAAGCCGAAGTCCCTGCAGGAACGTCACATGAAGCTGCTGTCCGCACGGATGTCCCGTTCAGAGTCCTCACACCGCCGGTCTCCTTCTCGTGCTGGGGGTCGGTTCGGGACAGGTTGCGGAGTCGTTCCCGCGGACATCGCTCTCCTGTCGCAAGTAAGCTCAAGAAAAAGAAGTCACGGAGGTCGCCGACCTCACGTGACGAAGGGGCCCGCTGCTCTCGGTTTCCACCAGACACGGGCCCTCAGAAGTGGACCCCCACTTATCCGCCATTTCCGGACGAACGAGGCTCCTTTGGGGATCATCGACGTTGATACGACACTGTCTCGACGCCGGTGCCATCCCCGACGGTTCATCGATCGGTGGAGGATGTGGAGGCCGAAACTGAGGAGGCCCCTGTGGGTTCGCCGCCCCCAGGGTTGTTTCGCTGCCCCTCTGGGCAGGAACCCATGCACTGGCAGGGCTTTGGATTTTTTCGGGCTGTAGAGCCCCCACGTTTTGGTGGCCGAATTAGCCTCATGCCATCCCCTACGGATGACCTGTTGTCGCCACCTCGGGTGGCCAAGGTGGCTAGTATGGCTTTTGTGAGGGTGGTTCGCAGGGCTACGCACATTCTACAATTGCAGCCACCCTCAGTTTCTCTGCCCTCTGATCCCTCTCTGGATTTGCTCCACCAGGGCACTGTGGAAGTGGGGACTTGGGCGATGCCCTCTTCGGGAGACCTGGTGGATCGTGCTATTGCACATCGACATCACCCTGCTCCAGATGACCCTGTCTGTTTGTCTCTCCATCCTAGGGTTCAAGGTTTAGCAATTCAAGCGTCTTCAGTCTCGCTGCCTTCTGTCCCTTCTCCGTTACTCCCTCCTGTAGGAAGGTGGATATCTGACTATGGTTACCCCCAACTTTTTGCCTAGTATCTAGCTGGTTTTTCGACTTAGTTGGCCTGAGATCCTGCCATTCAGGGTCTCAGGCTGTCTGCTCTCTCTTTAAAATGGACTCCATGTACCCTAGGTACATACCCAATTGGTAAGGATCACCTTATTGGACCCTGTACAGTGTACCCTAGGTACCCAGGGCATAGGTGTACCCTAGGGGTACCAGGGGCTGCAGCATGTATTATGCCACCCCTGGCCTCGCCTTACAATCAGACACAACTGGCTGTTCACTCAGCTGGGGCAGGGTTGTGTAATCACCCCTTGCTTAGATATAGTATACCTATATCTACACGCTCAATAGACACATGTGTACCTATCAACCACTCCTATGGCAGGCCTTAACAATCCTGGAGGCAGAGTGCTTGGTAACATGTGAGATGGTGCTGAGCTGAGCCTGTCTGCAGCTTTCGGAACCATGTCCTTATAGCTGTTCTATGATATCGCCTACCATATACTCTTAAGGTGCCTTATAATCCTCGCGGTTATGGTAACTATGGTATGGCTTTATCGAAACATGTCGTGTAAGGTGTCTAACACTTTGGAATAATACCCACATACCATCTCTGGGGATGAGGATATTATTCCTCCCTTCTATAGGGAGAGACATGTTAAAATCCTACTTTGCTGGTTAACTCTGACCAAAGCCTCAGCATCACAAAATGGATTGTTCTGCCACAGACACGAGTCTGACCTCCTGCAGCTGGGATCCCTCCCAGCCAGGGAGGCCTGGACAATAGGTTTCCTGATTGGGTAGGTGCTAGCACCTCCCCAGACAGACTTTAGTGTATTGGGGCAGGGAGGGCTGAAAGGAATGAGACATGCCTGGGGCACACAAGGTGTCCCATGCATAGTCCAGTTCAAACCGGTGCTGGGGCACTCCAGCCCCAGTCCTGGCGCGAAACTGGACAAAGGGAAAGGGGTGTAACCACCCCCCTCCCTGGTCCCACCCATAGGAGGGACCTAGCTGGTAACCCAGCCCCCCAGATTAGTATAAGAGTGGGAGCTGAGTCCCTAGGACTTTAGATTATCCTGAACCTGCATCTTGAACAGAAACTCTGGACCTTCGACATTCCACTACGGAAGAAGACTGAAGAATCTCCCTTGTGGCCAAGGAGTGACCACCCTGGGCAACCAGGCACCATCCAGCAACCGCTGCTTGCTTTGCGACTGATCCTACGAGGGACGACTGCAGAGACTGACCAGCGCTGTGACTTCCAGACACCTCTGAACCAGATCCACATCTACAGCAAAGCTGCGACCCGTGGAGGCAACAAGGGACGTGGGACCGGCGACTTGGGAAAAGTGGCTAGTAACTGACTAGCGCGACTTCTGAGGCTTCCTCGAGGCTGTGCTTGGGGAATTGAGAAGCCCCAATCCCGAGCACCATCTGCAAAGAAGATCAGCTCCCCACACTTCACGTGTTCTGCGTGGGGCCCTTCTGCAGCTGAGTTGCTCGACGTGTTGTCCGTTGCTGGCCCGTTGGCTAGCGACCTCTGTGACGACGAACCTTCAATTTTGCCTTGCTGGTCCGGCTCCTCCAGACTGGCACCCGCTCCCCTGTGAAAGGGAAGCACCCCAGACCTTCCTGGTCTGCGACAGAAGCAAGTCCTCAATCCTACGTGGGTTGCGCTTGCCAAGGCTTGTTGGGTCCTAACTCGACATCGACGCCGCCGCTAGCAAGAGCCTTCGTGGGACAGCTCGCCTCCTGGTTCTGGTCGTCCTCGACACCTCCTGGTACCCGTGGCTGCTGCGACAAGCTTCACCTCTTCACCTGCATCTTCACGACATCGCCTGGTTCCTTCCTGGTTCCTGGCTGGTGACCTAGACTCTGTCCCTTCTGCTTGCAGGTATCCTCCTTCTTGATTCCATCCTTGGAATCCACCAGACACTCTTCACTGACTGCCTGTCAGCAACTTTCTTCAGGCATCCATAGGAGTCGACGACGAAACCCGACGCAAGTTCACACCTATGCACCCGCAGCCCGTGGGCTAGGTAACTTGAGTACTTCGGTGCTCACAAGGGTATTGACTATCCAAGTGTCTAGTTTCCAAGTCTCCTGGTTCCTTCCGAAGTGTCCTAAAACTCTTATTTTCTAAATACTACTAATTCTATCGACTTTAACGCATTACGCGTGAGTGTTTCCACTCTGCACCTGAATCCCGTGGGCCTCCGACTGCCTAGCAACTAATAGGATAGTGTAGCCCCAGCGATTCCCTAGGCCTAGGCCTATCCTGTGTTCGTGACAGTGGTTCTTATACCACTTACTTAGTATATGGTTTGCGCGTCCCCTAGGGCCTAACTGTAATACTTACCTGTGTGACTTATGTATGCTTAAATAAGACTGTGTTGTACTTACCTCGAATCTCATAAAGAGTGCTGAGGGTGTTTTGACTAGAATAAATACATTCTATTTTTATAATAGATCTGTTGTGGTGTCCTTTCATTTGGTATTTAAGGGGTTGTAAATGGTATAACAGCTGGCTTCACATGCCATACAGAGTTTAGCCTAAGACTGCTCTTGTCCATGCTACCACTAGGATAGCTGGTCTAGAAGGTTGACTTTACAACCAATCACCATAAGGGTTGTTTGGACTGATACAAGGTGTACACTAGAACTAGTGACATCATATATCAGGCCAACTTCTCACACCTCCCACTTGGGAGTCTCGCTGGTTGGAGTCATGTGGCCGCCATGTATTTGCATCCACCAGTGCAGGCCTTAGATCCCTGAACACGTCTTGCGTGTTTGCACGGGCTACTTCTGTCCTTTGGGACTCGGTCGAGCGCCTCCTTACATCTCTTCCGGAGGGTCCTCGTACTGACCTGGATCAGTTGATTCATGATGGCCGGGAAATTGCGCAATTTTCTATTTGGTCGGCCATGGACACCACTGATTCGGTGGATCGAGCTATGGCCCGGTCAGTTGCTCTGTGTCGCCATGCCTGGCTGCACGATGGCGGTTTTCCTGCCAATGTCCAGGAACATCTTAGGGATTTGCTTTTTGTTGGGGGTCACCTTGTTCGACAGACATGCTGACTCGGAGGTTCAACGTCTCATGTCTGAGTTTCCATGATTTCCATGGTTTCTAGTCCTTGTTGTAGACTTTGGCTTTTAGTTGCAGTATTGTCACTGCTTTTTCTGGTGCTCCGTCTCTGGATTCAAGATGTTATTGCCCAGGCAGACTGTGCGGCTTTTTTTCCATCTTTGTCCTTCTTTTGCTACAGCTGGCCAGCTGTTTCTGCATTTCTTTTTGAGTCCTCTGCCTACAAACTTGTCTCAAGAGGTGTCCCTTGCTTTTATAGGGATGTGCCTTACCATATGTGGGGTACTCGTTGGCTATTGTATAGCCGCTCTTCCTTGCACAGGAAGTTTCGTAGGCTCCCGCGGAGCCTTTTACGGAATATTTATTTTCTGTCTATACTGTGAGTCTCCTGATTTGTCCTGCTGTTCCTACTGTGGTAGGACGTTCCCTCTGCTGAGACCCATGGGTTTGGTGTGGCTCTTTCCTGGGGCTTCTGGGTTGTCGTCTACGGTTGGTCCGTATCTCTCTCCTGCCTCTGTGGATGTGTACTTCCCCGTAGTGTTGTTTTGGTTTCTGGCTCTTCACGGCGTGTTCTTTTGGCATCGCTGTACTGGTTCTGCCTGTCGGCACGTGTCCCTTGGGGCATGTTGTTCTGTCCCGTTCCGGAACAGTTTCTTCCGTGTTCTGTGTGGATTCGACATGTGTATACACACAGGATATGTTCGCTGCCACAGGGTGCTAGCGGTGTTACTTGCGCCCCTGTCTTGGCTGCGTTCTATTCTGGTCCATTCCTGGTGTGAGAAAGTGCTTATGTCTTCTCTCATGGCTCACGCCCTGTGGGATTTTTGCCTATGGGCAGTGGAGTGTCCGCAAGCTACGTCACTGCTGTGCATTGCCTTGTTTTCTATTTCCATCTGCACTGCCCTGGAAGGGACTCCGGTCCCTTTGCTAATTGCCGCGCAGAGTTTTAGGTGCTTCTGCTCCTGATCCCTGCTGCTGTTTTCTGACCCACTGTGGCCTAGTGGTTGAGGTCGCTGACTCTTACTCCAAAGGTTATGTGTTCCACTCCAGGTGTTTCACTGGTTGTGGGTTCTCAGTCTACACTAAAGGCGATATTGCTTTCCTTTTCTGTCAGTCCTATGTCTGTGTATTTCTCACTCATTCCTCGTGAGTGTAGTGGTCAGTGTCCCCGCCTGTCTCACGGGAGGCCAGGGTTCCTTCTATACTGGTTTGTCCTTTCTCTGGGACTGTCTATTGCGGATCCATGGGATCTAGTGCTCAGTTGAGCTTTTTTTTGCAGATGTTTATACACTTTCTTCCATTATACACTGACCTTGTTGGTTCCATGTCTTCCTTTCGTTCCTTCCTGGCCGAGGAAGGTTTCATCTGTCCTCTGACAGGTTGTGGTGGCTTTTCCTCCCCTTCTTGTAGCTCCCTTAAAGAGTCTCATTGGTCTGGTGTCAGTCACGCTGGCATTTGCTGTCCCCACCGTGTTTTAGTCAGTGTTATTGACAGCTTAGTTCTCTTTGGAACTTGGTGGGTTTTTCTGTCGCAGACCCTCCTCCAAGGGAGTATGGCTTTGGTATCTATTCTAAGTTAAGGAATTTGCAGCTAGATGTCTCTATCAGATGAACGAGTTACTTACCTTCGGTAACGATGTATCTGGTAGAGACATAGGGCCCGATTCACAGAACTAACTTAAGACAAAATCCTAAACTTACATTCATTTACTCATTTTGGTATTCACAGAAGGCACTTACTCATTTTGGTATTCACAGAAGGCACTTACTCATTGATGAGTAAGTGCCTTCTGTGAATACCAAAATGAGTAAGTGCCTTCTGTGAATACCAAAATGGTAGTAAGTTTAGGATTTTGTCTTAAGTTAGTTCGGTGAATCGGGCCCTATGTCTCTACCAGATACATCGTTACCGAAGGTAAGTGACCTAGTAGGTTGCATGCTTCATCATCGGGGTCTAGCTGCATTGCCGAGTGCAATCCAGCTGTGCTTCAACGCCTGATTTACAGCGGAGCGGGTTCTGGTGAAAAGTGAAGTGCTATGTGAAGTGTGAATACATGATAAAAATGTCTCAACGAAATGCCCTTATAAAAGTTTTAATAGAAGGGTCCTAGGACATGAGTAAAAACATAGTCGGGATACAAGTGAGGTGAAAATGTGCCTCAGTATCCCTAGTGAGTGTAGGTCTACTAGTTTCAGCTTTCTACGATATTCGTGAGGCTTTCTTCAGGACCATGAGAGTGAGTATGGCCAAAAAACTAGGAGGCCACTCCAGGTGTGTATATCAACGCACGCCCTAAAGTGCGCTGTGAGTGTGGTGGGATCTCGTTACTTACAGATCCTTCGCGTTGAGTATTTAACCTCCGCGTGTGTTTGGATCCATGGATCCTGTCACACAGTGGAACTTCCTGTATTTGAGACCTTCGTCTTAGGATAGCATCCGCTGCAACCTACGGCGTGGGCGGGCCAGTCCTCGTTCATATGGCTTCACTGACGTCATGACCGGAGTCGATGTCATTGCGGAGCCATATGACGCCGTCACCCAGAGCGCAGAAGTACTGCTGAAAAATTTCCGTATCCTGACTGCCGCCTGGGAAGAATTCAAAAGTTAATGAATCTGAGCCTAGACTGTGTCTCTACCAAATATCATGTTACTAAAGGTAAGTAACTTGTTACTTCACTGCTCAACCACAGTTGCCTCCGGAGAGTCAATGCAACTTGAGATACCTTAATAATGGATGCTTCTAATCGCAGATTCCCCACCTTAAAATACCCCCAAAAACTAAACTGGATCAAGAGATTTTCGTAGCAGTGCTTCTGTGCACCGCTAGGTGGTGTTGTGTGGCTTGATGCTGACTCCATATCACCCCAGAAGTGACAAAGTCGCATATATTTACCACCCCTGTGCGCTGACATCAGTTCTGTTCTTGCCACGCCTACCGACGACTACATAGGTTATTCACAGTATACTAGGGGAACAATATCCCTATCAAGAACTACAAGATTTAAGCCATGCTGAGACTGCAGAAAGCAGATATCGGTCACAGGCTCACACTTGGTATACCTTTGGCACCTGGACTTTGAGGATGACTCCAAGTCTTGTGATAAGTGCACTCTTGTGCACCTAAAGGTGATTCGACACTGGGAGGCAAACTGATATGTCACTGAACACAATAAGAAGTTGCAGTCTTCATGTAGATCCCACTCCCTCGACCATTACACATCCTCCCAAAGTCCTCTGGTAAGTCGAAGTCCAAAACAAATGCAAGAATAAAAAAGTAAAGCAGGACTCAACCGCATCCCGCCACTCTGACTTCAAAGAGAGGACACAAGGATGTTGGGATGTCAGTCTCACTCCATTGCAGTCACCGGCCCCGGAGCCAACCCACCAGTTGCTTCTGACGTACCCTGAGTTTCGAGGGCCATTGTTAACCATGCAGATGATGGACTTCTTCAAAGAGGCCATGCTACAAATGTTAAATCTGCTTCCGGCTAACTTTGATGTGCCTTTGGTCCCCACGAAACCCCAGGAGCCTCCAGCCAGGTTCACACTGACTGATCCCTCTCAAGCAATATTTGGCCTCTCTGGAGGCGTTACCAATTAGCATATTTTCATATACCCGTCCTCCAGTACCACAGCTGCCAGGAGCCTTTTCAGTTTGCCATGTGCCCCTTCTGACTCACCCTTGCTCCTTGTTTTTTCATAAAAGTTATGACAGTGGTCGGTGCCCATTTTAAGAGGTCGGGAGTTCCTCTATTCCTGTACCTTGGTGACTGGCTGCTGAAGGTAGGCATGTCTCAGTCAATCATTGACCACCTCTGGAGAATGGTGGAATTTTTTACTGCTTTGGTCTTCACCATAAATGAGCTGAAGTCCCACCTGATTCCCTCACTGAAGCTTCTATTCATTGGGGTTATCGTGGATGCTGTGCAGTTCAGGAATTTTCTCCTGCAGCAATGAGTTCAGAACATTTGGGCAGGGATTCCAATTTATTTTACTTGCTCTTAGTTCCAGGTGAGAGTGGCTGTTAGGCTTCTTGGCATTTTAGATTCCTGCATCCTTGTGAATCACAACAATGGTACCTGCAAGCCCTGCAATGGAGCCTAAAATTCCAGTGAGCCCAGCATCAGGGCTGCTTTTGCGACAGTATCCAGGTCTGGGAGGAAACCGCTCAAGATCTGCAGTGGTGGTTGGCGCTTTGTCCTGCGGCAGGCTGCTTTCCCTTCCCCCACCAGAGCTGACTGTGGTGACAGATACATCGCTGCTGTGTTAGGAAGGTCACCTAGGAAAGGTAGACATCAGAAGGCTTTGGTCACCTGTGGAGAGCCTGCACCACATCAACCTACTGGAGCTACCGGCCATTCATCCGGCCTTGGAGGCCGTCTTGCCATCCATCGAAGGGAAGCTGGTGCATGTCTTCATGGACAACACCGCTGCCCTGTAGTACTGCTTCAAGCATGGCAAAATGGGATCCTGGGTCCTGTGCCAGAAAGCTTTCTGACTCTGGAGGTGGTTACAGCACTACGGAATCATTTTTTGTGGCAATCACCTAGCAGGGTCACTGAGTACCAGAGCATAGAAACTAAAAAAACGTTGCCTGGCAGATCACAAGCGCCGTCTGCATCCAGAGGTGTCTCAGAGAATCCTCCACCAATGAGGGGACTCCTGGATCTGCACAACTTTCACCTCCATGAGTAGAGATTGAGGTACCTTACTGCTTTCAAGCTGCCACCTGGTGTAGTAGATGCTGCAGTTCCATGTGAGATCCCTACTGTTGCTGAAAATGTATTTTCCTCTGTGTTTAACTAAAGTAGCTCTAATTTGTAATATTGTGTTTTTTTCCAGCTTTATTGCAGTGGAGCACATTGACAGCTATTGCGTTCTCATCTCATCCAAATCAGTTTATTTCCTGAAAAGTGGCGACTATGTAGATCGTGACGCCATCTTCCTTGAAGTGAAATATGATGATCTTTATCATTGCCTTGTCTCCAAGGATCATGGGAAAGTGTATGTCCAGCTCACCAAGAAAGCCGAGAACAAGAGTGGAGGAGTCGGGATACCTGGTCCTTCACATCAGAAGCCTATGGTGAGAACTCTGTTCCTGTTTTTGTGTTTGATCGCCATTCAACAGCAACATTTGCTGTTAACTGTTTTGATATATTTTTATGGTTCAGCTATGGACTGCTTTAGCTGTGTGTCAGAACATTCTATTGTTTCCAATACATAACATATATTTTGTGTGAGCTTTCAGTTAGCTCCTTGTTCACTATTGGATTGCTTTGTTGTTTGTCTCAAGTGCCTGCTTTTGACTCCATGGCTTTCCTCCATAGTCTTGTGTTTGTCCTACCTTTTCTGCGCTTATCAGTCTCACAGGGCTCTGATGAGCTGTATCCTTCCACTGCTGACTTGATATGACTTCAAGAGAGATGAGTGTATGCCTTTCATTGCTCTCCTCGCCACTTGTTCCTGTGTCCCCCTGTGTTCTACTTTTACTCCCATCCCTCACTCCTCAATGTTTCCTCCCCTATCAAGATTGTGCTCACTCGCACATTATTTTATCTTTTTTTCTTTTTGATTTTTAATTTACTGGGCTAACATGGCAGTAGGCCATGATATGTCTGTAATTTAAAATCGACTGCCATGCATTACTGCAAATGCATCTGTAGTCACCTTGGAATGGGGTTTCTTTAGTAGAAACCCCATTGCAAAATTGACATGAATATGTGCACATGCATAATGATTCATGCATTTGCATGTGTTCAAAATAAAAGCATACGACAAAGTCAACATCTCTGCTTTTTAGAGCTGAGCCCCAATGCTGGCTGTTTTCATGTGATTGTCCCACTGAAGGAATATCTGTGAATTGTCTTACAAATTCTATTGGAGTATCATTGTGAGGACATTGTACTGTGTTCACATTGTACATAATTCACTTTTACCATAAACTGTGCCATCTGCACTATTGTCACATTCTTCATATGTTCTGCCTATGTACATATAATGAATTCAGAAGCAACAAAGATAACTGAGGCTGTTGGTGGATCTTGCCTACATCATTGATTGGCTCATAAATGTTTTGGCTTGACTTGGTTACTATTGTACTCATGAATGCTGTTCCCCAGTAGAAGAGTCCCACTGGACCATTGTCTTTTTGAATACCTCGGTCCTGGTGGGCAGAAAGGGGTTGTCCCTGTCCTACATATATAACCTGGCAGTAGTTCATGTTATGTCTGTAAGTAAAAAAGTGACCACCAAGTATCACTTCACATGCAATTGCATTAATGGTCACCTTGGAATGGGTTTTCTTTAATAGAAACCTCATTGGAAGATTGCCAGGAATATGTGCACATGCATCATGATGCATGCATTTGTATGTTTCATATAAAAGTATTTGGTAAAGTCATCAGTGCAGCTTTTGTAGAGCTGAGGCCTGTTGTCTTTGCCAATGGTTGTATTTCCTAACTTCTGGTATTCTGCATCTGAGTACTTTACCAGCAGATAGATAGTGCTGTTTTGGGTATGAGAAATGTATTTACGCTTCTTGTTTTCTTGAATGGAAAGTACGAATTCCTGTTGTGGTGCTGTCATTTTCTAAATCTTTATATTGGACTGGGAACAACTTGGCTCAGGTGCATATGTTTGCTATGAATTGTATTCATTTCTGTTTCTCAAAGCAATCCCAATTTACAATATTAAAGCATTAAGATCATGGCACAGATCAAAAATGTGTGTTTGGATTTCATATTTAAAACAATACACCTGTAGACAGAATAGCCACATTAAGTTGAGGTGCAATTCTTCTCATCAGTTCATTCATTGTTGTTTTGGATCCAGAATTTTTGGGAGCAGTTCTCCTGCGCGCCAATAGCTGGTGTCATACGGCTCCGTGCTGACATTGTTATTCTCCAGATGTGACACATGGAGTCGCATAAAAGATTCACCCATGCGCGCTGACGTAGATTGCTTTATTTCTGCGCCTTCGGACATAGATCCAGAGCTTCTGCTTGGTCTTAGACCAGACTTTCTCGACAAAATTTCTCCAATGTGCAAGGAAAATGTCACCCCCTAAAAACCACAAGATTTAAGCCATTCAGGGACTTTCGCAAACAGATGTCTGTGACGGACACTCATGAAGTCTGTTAGTGGTGCCTAGTGTCGATTACATCAAAGCCTGCGGCAGCTGTGACCAGAAGACCATACAGGACTGCAAGGCTAGACTCTACGTTGCTAAACAAAATTAAACTGCGCTGCAACCGGTCAAAGTCAAAAGGAAGGTCTCATTCCTGTTCCCGAATTCAGGCCCACAGCAGATCATCACTGCAGTCTAAATCTTCAGGTAAGTCAAACAAAAAGCACAAAAAAATCCAAGCTGGAAATGGCCCTCTCCCGCCACTTTGGAACTCCAGAGAGGGCTACAGGGCTTCAAAGTGCCTCCCGGTCTCTCTTCCTATATCCATCGGAATCAATTCTGAATTGGGTCCCTATACACCCTGAGTTTCCACCCGTCTTCAACATCAAAACAAGTGGAAGCCTTCATGGAGGCTATGCTGCCTATATTTTCCGGTTTACTGGTTCCCTCTGGCGTGCCTTCAAGACCCATGGATCTGCAGGGGAAACCAGATGGACTTCCGCTGGTGGGTCAGCCCTCGGTGCCATCTTTGTCCTTGAACCTGTAATGGGCTCAAAACTAATTTGTGTGCCTGCTATAGTTATGGCACCATCGCCCGGCATTGGTCTCACTCGACATCGATGCTTGATGAGGATGTACAGCCTATAGTGTTATCCAACTCCCTCCTGAATGCAGCACAACCTCGACCAAAGTCACTTGCCAATCTCTCTGATTCTGATACCGTACCACATGGTTGGGCCCAGACCTTTCACAATCTATGTTTTTTACAGATTCAGATAACCACTATGATGATGGAGACGATTATGAAGAGATTCAGGATGCCTGTGGTTTTAATGTCCCCTGGGTTCTGCCACAAAGGCAAGCGCCTATTTCGTTGTTGTGATGCGATGGGCAACTCAAGTGTTGGATTTTACAGTTGCCAGCCATGAAAGTGAAAACTGAAGCATTGACAGACATTTTTACCACCGAATAATACTCCCACAGAGCCATTGTTGCCATTCAACAAGGAGCTTACTGACACTCAAAACGAATAGAGGAGTATGGCAAGCAAATGTTCTCCTCCACTAGCCTTGCTCTAAGATAAGTAAATGCTAGCTGTCTACTTTGCTGTTACTCCCAGACTCTTTGTGTGGGTCACGTTTTAGCGGCCGTTCCACAATATGGCTACATTTACAATAAGATCAGTACTGCGCCCAACTGACTGCTTGGAACATGCCAGTGTGGCTCTTCAGAACTGTGCCTGAATGAGGTCTACAATCTTCCCCGTAAACATCCAGACATCTTTTATAGATGTCCTGTCTGACAGCTCACTCTTTTTTGGTGACAAAGCAGACTTGGCATTCGAACCTTTCAAGGAAAGCAGAGCCACTGCATATTCTTTAGGTGTTTCTTCTCCCATAAAGCAATTTCATCAACAATTTCTTCTTTTACGTGGCTACGGTAGAGGTGTCCTAGTTTGTCAACACCAGACTCCTCTCCATCTCAAAAAGCTTTTCAGCTCTTTTGTGGCAGTGGCCGTCGTTCTCAGAGACGAGGACAGCAGGGGCAATTTGGGGCTCAGACCACCGCCCCTATCTAGTGGCCGCAAAACCGCTAAAGTGTCTTTGCAGCACACAACCACCCTGTTGGAGGTAGGATCCAATATTTTCTCCAAGGGTAGCAGGCCATCATGACATGCATGCGAGTCCTCCAAATTGTCCACCAGGGCAACGCCCTGCTACGCCTTTGTACCCTGCTGCACCTTCCACCTTCTTAAGGGTGGCTGACGGAGGAGCATCTGTTCATTTTATGACAGGAAATACAGACCCTTTTGGCCAAAGGGGCCGTACAGGGGGATTTGGTAGAGATTTCTAGCTGCAGATTTCTTACCTTAGAATTAACCCCAGGCTTCAGACTGGATCCGGAAATTTTTTATGTCATGTACTCTTGTGGACCGGTAAGTGGTGTTGATGGTCTCTGCATGGCGTTGTTGGCATTCTCCGTGCCGGATGTAACATGCGCAATGCTTTTATAGCCGCCACCCCAGCGTACTGACGTCAGTTCTGTCTTTCCGCCCCATCAGCACAGATCTGGAGAGAGTACTCCTTTAGTCACTTTTTGACGAATAAGTTACTTACCTTTTGGTAGAGAAAAGATCTAGCCGCGGATTCCTTACCTTTGAATTATCCCCAGGCACCAGACTGGATCCAGAAACTTTTCTACAGCAGTACATCTGTGCGTCAGTAGAGGGCATTGAGCGACTCCGTGTAGACATCCTCCAAGGGAAGTGACGTTGAGAGAGTCCATATAAGCAAGCCCTCACCTGACACAGTCATTATTTTTTTTTTGCGACTACTTCCCACGCTAAAACGTGGAGCCACATATTTTTTTTTTGCGACTACTTCCCACGCTAAAACGTGGAGCCACATACTGAAACTGCTATGGAAACAGTGAGCCCAAAAAGAATCTTCTGTTTGATATACTTTTATATTTATGTATTTATGTTACCAGCGAAAGACACGAGTGCATAAAAGGATCCGGAGGATCAGTTCGTAGAGCGGGGAAGATTGGTGAGTCGGTAAGGAATCTGCGGCTAGATCTGGTCTCTACCAGATAAGGCGTTACCGAAGGTAAGTAACTTATTCATCTGATAGAGCCATCTAGCCGCAGATTCCCTACCTTTGAATGAGAAACCAAAGCAATATCATCCCCGGATGAGGGTCTGCAAACTGATCCCACGAAGATCCCTGATTTTGCTGTCCGGTCTGTTTTAAGAAAAGAAGAGAAAGAGACTGGCTGCCAGGAAGGAAGGAAGGTGAAGAAGAAGGCATCCCACCAGAAACATTGTGTAGAACCAAGAAAGGAGCAGAAATCCACAACTGTGCTAGAAACATGAAAAACATACACCATGTCAGAGGAATAAAGCAAACTGGAAAGAACACTCAATATAACACAATACTACATTGCTTCCCTAATATCAACTGGGCCAAGAGAATGGGGCGAAGGGCCAAGGACTGTAGCTAAACTACTGAGCCAAAGCCCCTAGCCATAGAAGCAAGCAATACAGAGAGCACCAAGCAGTAGTTTAATAAAGCATTTCAAGCAATAACAGCAATTAAGGATACAGGCTACACGTGGTCAGATGACACACATCGAGAAAGAGAGGAGCTCTCTGGGAGTATTCAACATAGAATTTTCAGGGGGGGCATAGCGAGTGCAAAGTAACAAACATGCTGAGAACCCTCCAGGACACGAGGAATAGTGTAAAATTGTGAGCAAAAGCACACTCCTCCCTAAGAGAGGCAGGAGAACAGGATTTATTATAGAGATACCTACTAAAGGGAGGTATAAAATATTTAATAAATTATTAGATTTATATAGAGCGGCTCATGACCTGTGAGGGTATCCAGGCGCTGTTCATAGCTACGAGAAGGTTAAGTGATTTGCTAAGAATCACTGGATGTTGCGCCGATATTTAACACTGTAAAATAAAATGTGCCTAAGTAGGACACTTATGAACGGCCATAACATCGTTCACAGGCCGAAGATGGGACATGGGTGAGCTGGCAACCAGCCACAAAAGAGCCAGTATAAAGGAAACGGTGCGGTTGGGAATCACAAACTCCAGAAAACAAAATAAGCAGACAGAAAACAACAGTAGCAAATGAACAGATATAATCAGGCATCCGAGAGGCAGTTGAAAAGAAAGCAGCAGGGGAGAAACAACCCCGCTAGAATAGAGAAATAAAGATTACTACGGAGGACTGTAAAAAGCGCAAGTTGAACACTGCCAACACAGGGGAGGCCTATTCAGATAACTAGTCCCCATCTTTTAATGAAAGTGACCTGGCTGAAGCAGCGGACCTGATGGTGGAAATAGTGTGGAAAGACCCACGCGATTAGTGAAAGCCACAGACAGTCTTCCCAGAGCTCTGGAGGTCTCTGGACTGTGGGACAAGTCGTTCATCTTTAGCAGGGTCTTTGAGGGCACAGACAAGCCGGTAGGGCTGAGGCTAAGTCAGTTGGTGTCTTCAGTCTTCGCTGCTGCACAGCTCTTCTTTGTCCTCTTCTCAGTAGGTCATCGGTAATCTGCCCTTAAATACTCCAATCTGAAAGAAACACGTTAGTTAGATTCCTCACCTTAGAATATCCCCAGGCGTCTGGCTGGATCCGGAAAGATTTTTTGTACCCCTTGCGCATCACTAGGCCTCGTCTGCGGCTCCGAGTCCGTCGTCGGCGTCGTGCGCCAGAATGACGTCGTCAGAGTACTTGGACGCCGCCCTCGCGCGCTGACGTCAGTTCTTCTTTTTTCCGCGCCAGACAGCGCCGATCCGGGAAGAGCTAACCCCCTAGTCAATTTTTGATTAAACTTTTTGACTCTTTCTGGTCTTTTGTCGACTCGACTCTGGTGCCGGTAGGATGCCTGGATTTAAGGCCTGTGACGCCTGTCATCGCCTGATGTCGGTGACGGATCACCATCGCCGGTGCCTTTACTGCCTGGGGGCCGACCACGACGCGGAGTCGTGCCCCGATTGTCAGGCCTTGACCTCGAAGGCTAGGCGGGAGCGGTCCCGTAAGCTTCTCGTGCTTCGGCACTCGGCTCCGCGCCGCTCACGGTCTGGTCCAGGAGGAGGTCCAAGGACCGGTAGCAGAGCCGCAGTCACCATCATCGCTAGTCGGGCTCGAAGTCTTCGGGTAAGTCGAAGCGATCCAAGAAGTCCAAGAGGCAACACCGCTCTTCGGACTCCCCTCGCCGGTCGCGCGACTCGGCCGAGGGTCAGGGTGGTCCCACCCCCGCGGCTCCGCCGGAGTCGCGTCCGTCTCCATACCCGCGGAGGTCAGTGCCTTCCTCTCGGCCATGAGGGGCCTGGCTCTGCCGTCGAAGCCTGCCGGCACGCCTTCGGGCCCCGCGGGCTCGACTGGGTGACCTCGCGTGCTGGTGGCTCCGGCCCCGGAGCCGTCGACGACTTTGGTCCCGACGCCGCAGGTCCCCGAGGGATCCAGGCCTGGATCTCTGTCGGCGCCGGTCGACCTCACGACGCCTCCTCCGCCGACACCGGTTCCACCTCCGGCGCCGTCTCCAGACGACGCCGTTCCCCGGTTTAGCCCCTGTCCGGACCCGACGCCGGCACGGGGCCGCCCGGCGCCGCACCTGATGCCGATGGATGACCGTTTCATCTACCGTCCGGCTCCGATCGTTCCTCCTGTTTATCAGGAATCGGATGACGGGGGCGACTGGGAGGGGTCTGAGGACCCTATGGCCCTCCAGGGTCAACTTTCAGAGGACTGGGCAGACGAACTGGGGGATGCCAGTGGTCTGGACACTTCGCCGGACGCTGGCTTCATCTCTCCTCCGATTGTGGCTTCGGAGGAAGGTGCAGCTTTTTCAGTGGTGCTGCGCAAGGCGGCCGAAGCCCTGGGGCTCGAGTTGCCTGCTGTGGCCGTGAGGACTAATATCCTCACAGAGGTGCTTCAACCGTCAGCAAGCTCCACAGAGCCTCTGCTGCAGTTCAATGAGTACCTCGTCGACGTTCTGCAGGGCACTTGGTCCAAGCCCTCCTCAGTTCCTCCTGTGGATCGGAACGTGGCCCGGTGCCACCGCCCTGCTCCGGGTGACCCCAGTTTCCTGTCCCAACACCCCACCCCCGAGAGCCTGGTTATCCAGGCCTCCACTTCCCAATCCTCCTTCCCGTCCGCTCCTCCGGATCGGGAATCCAAGAGGCTGGAACAGTTCGGAAAGAAACTGTTCTCTTCCCTGAGTTTGGGCCTGCGGTTTTGAACACCGCTTGCCTCTTGGACCATTTCTCCCACTCTCTGTGGGATGCGGTGGAGGACGTGCTGCCACTGTGTCCGGAGGAGGCCCGGACACGTCTCTCCCAGGCACTTGCTGATGAGCGAGATGCGCGACATGCCATACGGTGTGGACTTGACACCACGGACTCGCTGGGTAGGGCGATTTCCACCACGGTGGTGCTCCGGCGCCACGCCTGGCTGAGGTCCACGTCTTTTTTGGGGGATGTCCAGAGTACCCTCATGGATATGCCCTTTGATGGCGCTCGCCTTTTTGGTGAGAAGGCGGATAGTATGCTGGCTCGTTTTGAGGACTCCCGGGCTACGGCCACGTCCTTGGGTCTCTCGGCCCCACGGCCGCACACTTACGCCTTTTGCCTCTTTCGTGGCCAAGGAAGGGGCGCCTCCTCACGTCCGCCTAGCCACCGGCCGCAGAACCAACCTACACGTGGTCGCGGACGTGGTTTCCGCCGTGGCGGTTCTAGAGGACAACGCGGTCAGTCCACATCCACCCCGGCAGCATCCGCCTCAAAGCCTTCCTAGTCCAAGCTTTCAGGCCCATTCCACGCCAGTGGGCGGCAGAGTTCGCCATCACCTGCTCCACTGGCGCTCCATCACTTCGGGCAGGTGGGTGCTGCAAATCGTCCGAAGCGGCTACTCCCTCCCCTTCGAGACGACCCCTCCAGCCATGCCACCGCAGTGCCACCGTATATCGGAGGATCACTTGAATCTTCTGCGGGAGGAAGTTACGGCCCTCTTGGCCAAAGAGGCCGTCAAGCGCGTTCCTGGTCCAGAAGTAGGCCGTGGTTGCTATTCCCACTACTTTCTGGTTCCCAAGAAGGGCAAAGGGGGCCTACGCCCTATCTTGGACCTCAGGAGCGTCAACACCTTCCTCCGGAAGGAACGGTTCAAGATGCTAACTTTAGCTCAGGTTCTGGCTGCCCGCGACCCTGGAGACTGGATGGTAGCGTTGGACTTGCAGGACGCCTATTTTCAGATCCCCGTCCTGCCGGCCCACCGGCGTTACCTGCGGTTCACGGTGGGTCAGGAGCACTTTCAGTTCGCCGTGCTCCCCTTCAGCCTCACCAGTGACCCTCTGGTGTTCACGAAAGTGATGGCGGTGGTCGCAGCTCATCTGCGCAGATCGGGGGTTCCAGTCTTCCCCTATCTCGACGACTGGCTGTTGAAGGCGGGCTCGCCCAACAAGTCGTCTCCCACCTCCAGACTACGGCCGACCTCCTCCATTTGCTGGGGTTCTCCATCAATGTGCCGAAGTCACACCTGAGTCCCTCCCAGAAGCTCCTCTTCATCGGAGCGGTTCTCGATTCGGCGCAGTTCCGGGCTTATCCTCCGGAACAGCGGGTCCGGGATATTCAGGCTCTGATTCCCATCTTTCGGCCTCTATCCTGGGTTTCGGTCAGGTTGGTGCTGCGGCTTCTGGGGCTGATGGCCTCCTGCATTCTGTTGGTGCATTACGCCAGATGGCGAATGCGGGCTCTGCAGTGGGACCTGACGTTTCAGTGGGCCCAGCATCGAGGCAACCTGTCCGACCATGTCTTGATCTCGGAGGGCACTGCGAAACAGTTGCAGTGGTGGCTCACGGTCCGCGAATGGGTCAGCGGCAGATGCCTCTCCCTACCCCAACCGGAGCACGTAGTAGTGATGGACGCGTCCTTCCTGGGATGGGGGGGCCACATGGGAGAGGCGGAGATCAGAGGACTCTGGTCTCCGGCGGAGGCTCAACTCCATATCAACCTTTTGGAGCTGAGAGCGATCCGACTTGCACTGAAAGCCTTCCTTCCCTCTGTCCGGGGAAGTGTCGTGCAGGTGTTCATGGACAACACCACCGCCATGTGGTATTGCAACAAACAGGGCGGGTGGGGTCGTGGACCCTTTGTCAGGAGGCTCTGCGCCTCTGGACATGGCTGTAACACCAGGGCATCACCCTGGTGGTTCAACATCTGGTGGGCTTTCTGAACGCCAGAGCAGACGAACTCAGCCGCCGGTACATGATGGATCACGAATGGCGTCTGAACTCGGACGTGGCGCAAGGTCTCTTTCTGCAGTGGGGAGAGCCTTGGTTGTATCTATTCGCCACTGAAGAGAACGCGCAATGTCAGCAGTTCTGCGCGTTGGAATTTCCAAGGCAGCACTCGCTCGGAGACGCTTTTCGTTGCGAGTGGAGTCTATACCACTTCTGCCCAGAGTGCTGAAGAAGATCAGGCGCGACCGGGCCCAAGTTATCTTAGTGGCTCCGGATTGGGCACGAAGGTTCTGGTATCCCGAGCTACTCAGTATGTCAATCGATCCTCCGATACGACTGCCTCTTCAGGAGGACCTTCTGTTGCAGCAGCAGGGGACGGTCCTCCACCCGAACCTGTTCAGCCTCCACCTCCATTTTTTTTTTGTCAAACCATTTTTATTGCAGGACCAAGTACAGCTTACAGCAACCAGGATGCATGTCAATAATGCAGGTTTCCCATCCTCCCCTTAATCATTAATCCGTGTAGTATACACAGCCGTACTGCCCACATCCCAGAGGCCGGGCGGCGTCATATAGAAACATGGCACATTAATACGAAACTGTCAGGAGCATACTTCCGGTGAAGAACCCCGCTGCCCGCTTTTGATCGCTGTCCCTCTGCTCCCCTAACTACCTACAGAACTTACAACCTACTTTCAGCAAACCTTAAACTTGGAAACTCCCCCTCCACCCACCCCTCCCTAGTGCCCTCCCGATTGCGCCTGGTCAGGAACATATAGCATGTGTGGCGGGTAACAGGAAAAATGGAGTAATCCCTAATCGTGCGTGCTTGGCAGGGGGGCTAGTGGTACGACTTCGTCCGCTGCTTCCTCAGAGTTCTCACCCTCCTCCCCACTGGCTGGGCTATCTCGCAGGGCCTGCACCATCACCTCCCATACCATTGCCGCCGCCTGAGCCCGGTCGTCCGGTTTTCGGTGAGCTAGTTGGTACCTGAGTGTGCTCTTGCTAGCCGCCCATTTGAGAAATTCATTGAGCCATCGCCGGTGTGTAGGCCCCGCCTTCGACTTCCACCCTTTCGTCACCTCTCGCTTAGCTAGGAGAAGGCCCATGTCTATAAACTTGCTGGACATTTTATTCTGGGGCGTGTGCGGCAACCAGTGGAGTATACAAACGGCTGCGTCGTATTGTAGGTCCCTATCTGCTACGTCATTCAACGTGTCGCCGACCCCCTCCCAGTACTCCTGCAGGTTTGGGCAGGTCCTCAGCATGTGGACCAGGTCCGCTCCCACTCTATT
The DNA here is from genome assembly GCF_964204655.1 of Triturus cristatus. Classification (NCBI taxonomy): domain Eukaryota; kingdom Metazoa; phylum Chordata; class Amphibia; order Caudata; family Salamandridae; genus Triturus; species Triturus cristatus. The sequence goes on from NC_140580.1 coordinate 731,443,619, forward strand.
ACATCTAGGGCACACAGCTTCCGCGGCTCCAAAATATTTCCTAATTTTTCCTGGGGTAAGGTATGCCCTATGGAGCACATGAAAATGTATCAATTGGAATCGCGCATTTCTCGTGCTTTTTCTGGCTCTGCGCACCAATTGCGCCCAAGTGGTGTCAGGGATGTCCACCTGCAGATCCAGCTCCCACTTGTTTTTTAATGCAGTTAGGGGCTGGAGTGTCTCGACCAATCACCCCCATGAGGGAGTGCCGTCACCATGCCCAGTGGGATTTCGGGCGCATATGGGTGTCTGACTCCAGCTCTCCTCTGCGAGCTATTCCAGCATAGACGGAAGGTACACTCTTCTTGGGTCAGATCCCCAGGTGCCAGCCTCTGCTGGAGGGCGATGTAAGCTAGGACATGGCGGGGAGTTCTAGCGTCCCTCTCACTCTCCGGGCCACGGTATACTCTCGCTATTTCCTGCGTGAAAGACTGCAGCTGCGCGGCCAAGTAGTAGAGCTCGAAGTTTGGGACCGCCAGACCCCCGTCGTCCTTTGGACGGGTCAGCGTCGTGAGCGCTACTCTGCGTCTGCCCGAACCCCACAGGAAGGATATTATTAGAGACCTGAGGTGTTTAAAAATCGCTCCAGGCACCCACACTGGAAGGGTCCGGAAGAAATATAGCAAGCGGGGCAAGGCGATCATCTTCAGTAGGGATATGCGGCCCGCCACTGACAGTGGCAGGGTAGCCCAGAAAGACATGCACCCCTGTAGGGCCCGGATGCAACGCCCTATGTTGCCCTCCAGCAAGTCCGGGGCATCATGATAAATGTGCACCCCCAGATAGTCGAGGCAGCGAGGCTCCCATCTAATCGACTGGCAAGCGGGGGGCTGCGCCTCCGCGTGCCGCAGGGGGAACAGGCAGGTCTTGCTCCAGTTAACTCGGAGACCAGACACTCTTCCAAAGCGTTCCAGGAGCCTCTCCGCACCCCTCACCGCACTGTCGGAGTCCTCCAGGAAGAGAAGGAGGTCGTCTGCGTATAGCGATATATAGTGGCGGTGCCCTCTAAAATCCAGCCCGCCGAAATGGTTGCCCAGTCTAGCCATAGCCGCCAGGGGCTCTATCGCTAATGCGAACAGCAGGGGGGATAGTGCACAACCCTGCCTGGTGCCGCGACCTACCTCAAACTGCTGTGAGACCAACGTACCCACTTTGACGCGTGCCTTCGCCGAGGAATAGAGCACTTTCGTCCAGTGTATGTACTTATCTCCCAGACCGAATCTCCGCATCACCTTGAACAGGTATTCCCATTCCAGGCTATCGAACGCCTTTTCAATGTCGATCGACAGTACTAGGGGCATCCGCGCCTCGGGCGGGGGATCATTTACCAGTCTGATCAACCGCCGGATGTTGTGGGTGGTATTGCGGGTGGGTATAAACCCAGATTGATCCTTGTGGATCAACTCTTGCATGTGGCGCAACAGTCTGGTCGCCAGGATGGTGCTGAGGATCTTGTAATCGGTAGTGAGCATTGACAGGGGCCGGTAGGACGCGGGGTCAGCGCTCTCTCTGCGTGGTTTTAATAGGGGGATCATTATGGCCTCGCGCATGGAGCGCGGGAGCCGTCCTCTGTCCCTGGCCTCATTGTAGACAGTTTGAAGCCGGGGAGCCAGTTGCTCCAGGTACTGACCGTAAAACTCTATGGGGAGGCCGTCTAGGCCCGGAGTTTTATTACGGGCCATCCGCTTTATAGCTCCTTTGATTTCCGCCAATTCGATTTGGCCACCTAGGGTGTCTGCATGCTCCTGGTCCAATCGTGGTAGACGCAACTCGTCCAGGTACGCCTCTACCTCTTCGCCCCGTGCTAGAAGCGCACTCTTGTACAAGCGCACATAATAGGACCGAAAGCCGTCCAAGATGGCTGGTTGCGTGGTACCTACACGGCCCTCCCCGTCCCGCAAAGCTAAGATGGGCTGACTGTGTCGAGTAGGATTCACTAACCAGGCCAGCAGCGTCCCAGCCTTATCCCCCTCGGCGTGCGTTTTAGTCAGGTACGTTTTATAATCGAAGCTACGAAGTCGCTCAACTTCCACCGCCACTGCCTCGCGCGCCTCACAAAGCCTACCCTGCAGTTCGGGGCGGCCGGGGCGCGCCACCTCGGCCTCTCTCAGCGCGCGTTCGGCTTTGTCTAGGTCATCCAGCAAGGACTTCCGTATCCCCGCATACTTCCCTATGCAATGGCCCCTCACCACGATATTAAAGGCATCCCATTCCGCTGCCCTGGAGGCCGCAGTGCCGTCATTCTCAGCGAAGTAGTGCCCAATCCTTTCTCCGAGCTCCACCCGGAACGGTGGATCGTCTAACGTGTCCGGCCGCAGTCGCCACGACGGGATCTGCGGAACTTCGTTCATCCAGCCTAGCATCAGTTGTAGGGGGTTATGGTCGGAGACGGTGCGCGCTAAATATTCCGTCCCAGCCACCGCAGGGAGGACCGAAGAAGAACACAGGAAGGCGTCCAGTCGGACATGAAGGTCATGGAGGCCGGAGTAGAACGAATAGTCCCTCTCCGCCGGGTGCTGAGCGCGCCAAGCGTCAGTCAGGCCCCATCTGTCTTGCCAATCCGACCTAGTTTTCGCCAGTCGGTGCATCGGGGACGCGGGCAGTGGCGGGTGCGACCTATCTAGTGTGGTATCTGCAATGGAATTGAAGTCACCCCCTAACAGCACCGGGCCCGCAAGGTAGCCAGCCAGCACACCTGAGAGACGCGCAAAGAAAGTCGCCTGGTCCACGTTAGGGGCATAGATGTTCCCTAGGACAATGTGCTTGCCCCTAAGTTTACCCTCCACCGCTACGTACCGCCCCTCCGGGTCTGCTATGTGTCGGGTTACCTGAAAGGGAGTCCCCGCCCGTATCCATATCAGTACCCCTCTAGCGAATGCAGAGTACGTGGTGTAGAACAGTTGGCCCCTCCATCGGCGCTGCAGGGCAATGCCCTCCTTCTTCGTAAGGTGGGTTTCCTGTAGGAACGCTATCTGAACCCCTCTACGGACCAAGTAGGCATGCACCTTATGCCGCCGTGCCATGGAGTGGAGCCCCCGCACATTCCAAGTCACACATTTCAACGATCCCGCATTAGCCATTGTCCCATATCGCACGGCATGTAACACAGGTAAACCAACCCCAGGGGCATACGGTGGCACTATCCCCTCCCCCCCACAACACTATCCCTATCCCCCCTCCCAGTACTTCGCCTTGAGCCCCCCCAACTACTCCAGGCCCCACCCCCCCCAGAACAGGACCTGACTTCACAAAAGCTGTTCCCATCCAAACTGTGCTCGAGCACCCGCGCTCTCGCAAACCCGCTAATCCGCAGTCTACACTACGGAGGCCTTAGGGGCCTTGTGGGGCGACGACTAGTCACACAAGTCCAGCCACTGGCACTTCCCCCCCCGCCCCACAATACACATGAGGCACACTAAAGTCCAAGCTTACTGTAGTCTGCTCCGGTGACTGTAGCAGCGGGCCCCGGCCGTCGTAGCACTGCAGGAGACACTGTTCCGACTCTCAGCTCCCGATGATCTCTTCCGATGTTTGCGGCGTAACCACCGGTCCCTTCGTGCTGCTTGAGTCCGAGTGCCCCGACTCCGAGTCTGTGCCCCGGTCCTCTGAGCCGGAGGCCCGTTCCGACGGGATCGACGCCGCACCTGACAGGACCATCACCGCCTGCAACGCGGCCCTCCTGCCGTCCTCCGTCTGGGAGTCAGTCGGTCGTCTGGGCCCCCGCTTGCGCTCCCGGATCCTCCGCGATGCCCTCGCCGGCCGCTGTGGTTGGTGATCCATGGTTCCTCCGACCCTGGTCCCGGCAGCGTCCACCCTATATGTGTCCCACCAGGACCATGCCTCCTCCGCCGTGTGGAAGAACAGCGTGTTACCGTCCGCTACCACTCTGAGCCTGGCCGGGAAGAGTAGCGAATATTGGAGGCCCACAGAGCGGAGTACTTTTTTGATAGGCAGAAAAGAGGCGCGCTGCTTTTGAGTCTCGAACGGAATAGCGTAACCTTGCTGTTTTCTACCTGGAAGGGGCCCGCATCCCTGGCCCGTTGCAACAGCCAGTCTCTGTCCTTGTAGTGCAGGAGTTTAATGATCACGGGGCGTGGTGGCTGACCCGGTCTAGGGGGTCTGGCAGGCACCCGGTGCGCGCGTTCCAGCGTGAAGAAGGGCGATAGGCCCTCCGGGGCCACGACCGTTCGCAGCCAACCGTCCAGGTAGCCCACCATGTCGGAACCCTCTACTTTTTCCGGAAGGCCTACGAGGCGCACATTATTGCGCCTGCTGTGATTTTCGGCATCCTCCGCTCTCCGTTCCAAGGCCTGTATCCGGTCCAACGCCTCCGTCAGCCGGCCCTCGACCGATTTTTGCGCCGGTATGAGGTCTGTCAGGGTGGACTCCGCAATCTTGACCCTGTCCGCCAACTTGCCGTGATCAGCCCGCAGGAGACCCAGCCCCGTCGCCACCTGTGCGATGTCTTGGTGTAGTGCGTCCTTCGTGGCCGCGATGGCCTCCAGGATACGGTCCTGCATCAGTTGCAGGTCCGTTGGGCTTTGCGGGGTTCCCGCAGGCACCCCCGTGGGGGGGCCCCCATCACCCTGTCCCCCTTTTGGTTTTCCCATGGTGAGGCGCTATGCACGATCCAACTGTCCCCAGAGTTCCGAGGCTCACGGTATGCTCCTCCCGCCGAGACAATAGGCCACCGAGTGTGCACCCCCCAGCGGGGTCAGTCGCCCAAGGGCCTCACGGCTGCGTCCCCTCGCTCCCACCGCAAGCTAAGGCTCAGGCCCGTCTCCTCGTCCAGTTTGCCGCAGCTCTCCGGCCCGGGTCACAGCCCGCGGCGGGGTCAGGCGCAGTCTCAGGATTCCGCCGCAGTCAGCTTAACGAGCGGCCCAGGCAGGAAGTGCGGCGCCGCGCGCGGCGTCCGTAGCCAGAGCACAGGGTCGTGCCCGGTCCGCAGCGCGCCACGGACCACAGGGCCAGTCCTCCGGTCGCGCTGCCCCCAGTCCGCCAGGCAAGGCGCAGGACAATTGAAATCACACCACTGTCGCCGCAGGAGGGACTCCGGGGACCCAGCAGCCTCCAGGAGCGCACGGCCGCCCCGGTCTCCAGGGCAGGTATTCAGCGACTCCCGCAGGGGAGAGAGGGAGTAACGGCCGCCTCACCAGCCTCTCTCGGTCGATCGCCTCCCGTCTCCAGGCGCGCTTCAGGGCTCCAGCAGGGGACAAGCAGGATCTTTTCACCAGCGCCCACGGAGTCCCCCTCAGGGCAGGGCCACCAGCCGGCTCCACAGCCGAGAAGGAGGGGGGGAGGAGCCTCGCCCCGGAGGAATCTAGCGCCGGTACGGGCACCCCGGCGGCCGGTGTCTCGGGGGCAGTCCGCAGCAAAGTACGTGCACTCCGGTGTAATGCAGCCGGACGGCCGCCGCTCCTCAGCGCCACCGCAGGCCATTTCTTCGCGGGTCCGGGGCAGCCACCATCTTGGTTATCGGAGCGCCAGCGCCGCCGCGGCACTTTCCCCCACAATCGGCGCGATCACCGGGACTCAGCTCAGCCCGGAGCAGCGCCCAAGGTGCCCCCAGGGATTCCCCCTGATTCGCACGGTGTTGCCAGGCAGTAGCAGGATGTTTATAACGGAGAACCGGGCTGGGGATCGGGAGCCTCCCTAGGCTGCGACCATGCTCGCTGGCTGCTAGCCACGCCCCCTCCAGCCTCCACCTCCATGCGTGGAGATTGAGCGGCGGCAGTTGATGCCATTTGACTTGCCTCCTGAAGTCTGTGATGTCATTCTGGCAGCCGGGCGTCCCTCCACAAAGACGGTATACGCCTGCCGGTGGAACAAATTTGTGGCATGGTGCACAGCAAAGGCTGTGGATCCCCTTTCCGCCCCTCTTTCTGAGGTTCTACTCTTTCTTCTTTCTTTGGCCCAGCAGGGCTCTGCTATGGGCACCTTGAAAGGTTATCTTGCTGCAATCTCTGCCTTCTTACGGCTTCCTGATCAGCCTTCTCTTTTCAAGGCCCCTGTTGTTTCCCGTTTTCTCAAAGGCATTACTCACATGTTCCCTCCTGTCCCCTTCGTAATGCCTCAGTGGGACTTGAATCTTGTCCTGACTTTTCTGATGTGTGCTCCTTTTGAGCCTCTTCACAATTGTCCCATTCATCTTCTGACCCTGAAAACTGCTTTCCTGATAGCTATCACCTCGGCTAGACGGGAGAGTGAGCTCCAGGCTCTGTCATCTAAGCCTCCCTTTCTTTCTGTTCATCCGGACAAGGTTGTCCTCCGGCCTCGTCCTTCTTTTCTACCGAAAGTGGTGACCCCCTTTCACCTCGGGCAATCTGTCACGTTGCCCACCTTCTTTCCGCCTCCGCATCCTTCAAAAGAGGAAGAGAGGCTCCACCGTCTGGACCCAAAACAGGCGCTGTCCTTTTATTTGGACCGCACCAAACAGTTCTGGGTGGACGACCAACTTTTTGTTGGATACGTAGGAGCTAAGAAGGGGAAAGCGGTACACAAACGGACCATCTCGCGGTGGGTCGTGTTGTGTATTATACTTTGTTACTCCTTGGCAAAAAAGGACCCTCCTGTCGGGTTGAGGGCCCATTCCACCCAGGCCACAGCGGCTAATACTGCCCTGGGCCGGGGAGTTCCCTTGCGGGACATCTGTCAGGCGGCGACGTGGGCTTCACTACACACGTTTGCCAAGCACTATTGCCTATACAGCCAAGTCCGGAGAGACGGCTTCTTTGGCCGTTCTGTTCTCCAGGACTTTCTGGTGTGATCTTGGTTCGCAGACCCACCACCGGGGTTGGTATTGCTAGGGTATCTATTCTAAGGTGAGGAATCTAACTAACGTGTTTCTTTCAGATGAACAAGTTACTTACCTTCGGTAACAATGTATCTGTTAGAAACATTAGTTAGTTAGATTCCTCACCGACGCACCCATCCTCCCCGTTCTACGAACTGACATCTAGGGTTAAGGTTATCCTTTTCAGGGCCCTAGATTTTTTGGCACCAGTGTCGGTCTCTTGCATGGCTCTGCGTTCCTGGCGCGGAAAGCTATGTACAAGAACTGACGTCAGCGCGCGAGGGCGGCGTCTAAGTACTCCGACGACGTCATTCCGGCGCACAACGCCGACGAAGGACGCAGAGCCGCAGCCGACGCCTAGCGACGCGCAAGGGGTATTGCTGACGAAAAATCTTTCCGGATCCAGCCTAACGCCTGGGGATATTCTAAGGTGAGGAATCTAACTAACTAATGTTTCTTACAGATACATCGTTACCGAAGGTAAGTAACTTGTTCTTTAGGGGTGTTACAAGGGTTCGAAGGTAGTAGCCAATAGGCTACTTGCCTTTAGGGTGCCTACACCCTTTGTATGTCCACTCCTTCTGGGAAGGAGGGCATACTCCTAACCATTTGGCTAGAATCCTCTAAAACAATATGGAGGATTTTGAAAGGAGGGGGTTACTTCAGCTCAGGGCACCCTAGGTCACCACCTTTCAATGCTGGTCCTGTTTGGGGGTAGGTGTAAAGCACCTTCACACAGAGCAGGCTTTGTTTATGACCCATGAGAGCAAAAGGCTCCCACCTCAGGGGGTCAGAAACATGTCTACAGGTCGCAGGCTGGTACAGACCAGTCAGGCACACCCTAGTGAGGTGGTAGGTTTTGCCCTCTGAGTGCATTCCTTAATGAATCGAACATTGACATCAGTGTGGGCTCATTAATCGGAGATGTTTGGTACCAAACATCTTGGAATTCATAGAAGCCATCATGGAGCTGTGGAACTAGCAGTGACAAGCCCCCAGCCCATGTACTCAGTATGGCTTCACTGTCCACTTATAATGTCTAAGAATGGACTTCTTAGGCACTATAGGGGCACATCTGCTCATGCAGTTATACCCCCACATGAGGTATAGTGCAACCTGCCTTAGGACTGTAAGGCCTCCTGTAGGGGTGACTTACCTATGCCTCTTGCAGTGCTAGTAGGCCTGGCATACAGGGATGTTTGCCATGCCGACTCTTCACTATTATCTGCACCAAAACACACGGGCTGGATTGGCAGCATGTTTGTATTTGGTGAGGGGTCTCTCAGGGTGGGACAATACATGCTGCAGTCCTTAAGAGACCCTCTCTGGTCACAAGGCCTTTGGTACCACTGGTACCATTTACAAGGAACTTATATGTGAGCCAAAGGTGTGACAACTGTGGAAGCAAAGGTACAGTTTTGGGAAAGAACACAGGTACTGGGAACCTGGTTATCATGAACCTGGTGCACACTCAGTCAAAGATGCATCAGAGTCAGGAAAAAAGTGGCGTAACCATGCCTAAAGGGGTACTTTCCTACACCAGGCATCCTTCTACCAAGACAGTTTACACCTGCTGTTGGGGCAAGTTTGTGGCATGGTATGCTGAGAAACAGTCTGACCCCTCTCTAAGTTCCTTTTCTTTATCGGGCTATCTTTCTGCCATCTCAGTCTTTCTGCGTTTGCTAAATCATCCTTCCCTGTACAAATACCCTGTTGTAAATAAATTCTTCAAAGGTCTGCAACACATTTCCACCTTCCACCTTCCACCTTCATCATGTCTCAGGGGGACCTTAATCTAGAACTCACTTTTCTGATGTTCACTCCCTTTGAGCCACTGCACAACTGTCCTCTCAGAGTCCTTACAATCAAGACGGCCTTCCTGGTTGCAATAACATCTATCAGAGGGTCAGTAATGTTCAGACCTAGTCATCTAAGCCTCCCTACCTGAGCATCTTCCCAGACAAGCTGGTTCTTTACAGTAGAGCTTCCTTTCTTCTGAAAGTTCTCACTTTCTTTCATATAGGCCAGTCCAATGCCCTGCCTACATTTTACGCTCAGCCTCATCCCTCTAAGGAAGAGGAGCAACTCCAACGCCTGGATCCAAAAAGACATTGTCTTTCTACCTTCACTACACAAAAGAGTTCCGGGTGGACAACCAACTCTTCGTGTGGCATATCGGAGCATAGAAGGGAAAGGCCGTACAGAAATGAACCATGTCCCAATGAATCGTACTCTGCATTAAACTCTGCTACGCATTGACCAATAATCAACCCCTTGAGGGCTTGCAGGCTCATTCAACCAGAGCCAAGGCTGCCATCACTGTGTTAGCATGCGGAGTTCTGGTCCTGGTCACCTGCCACGCATCAGTGCACTACTGCCTGGCAGTTAGGTCCGTCGGGACGGGCTCTTCGCCCGTTCGGTCCTGCAGAAATTGTCGGTGTGAAATTGTTTTGCAGACCCACGATCGGGGAGGTATTGCTTGGGTATCTATTCTAAGGTAAGGGAATCTGCGACGAGAAGCCTTTATCAGATGAACAAGTTACTTACCTTTAGTAACTCATTATCTGGTAGAGACCCTACCTACCCACAGATCCTTACTGACCCACCCATCCTTCCAGCTGTACGAAAGATTTCTAGGGACAGGGCTGGTCCCAATTCAGGGCTCTAGTTTTACACACCAGTGGACAGCGTTCTTTGTGGCTCGGCGCTCCTGGCGTATTTCTTCTACCCTTATGTATATTTGAAATTACTCTGTAGTATTGAGTAGGGTGTGTAATAAATGTACTTTAACTTTTCTAAAGAAAAAGCACAGACTGGACAACAATTTATTGAGTGTTATTATTGCATGCTAGCAAATGGTGATTACTAGCCCACACCACCTCCCTTGAGTAGGCCTTAGACTGTTCTGCTTCGCTACCCAGAGAGAGTCAAGGGCCACATTGGGGTGTTTGGTTCCCAGTGGAGTGGGAATTTGGGCTCATTACTTGTGCAGGTCACACAGCTAATGGCCTTTTTCCTCACATCAGCACGCTTGAGCTTCCAAAGCAGCTCTTGCTCTCAGATGTCTACCGTCTAGAGTGGAGCTCAGGACTTCTGTATGCCTTTCCACCACTATCTCAGCTTCCCCGAGTTCTGAAGAAAATCAGGAACACCAGGGGCCAAGTCACTGTAGTGGCACCAAATTGAACTAGGAAAGTATGGTACCCAGAACTCCTGGGCATTGAGGTTCTGGACTTTTAAGAGTCCAGAGGTGTCAGGGAAACAACACCCGAAGACCCCTGAGTTCCTCCTGTCTCGGTGCACAAAATAAACAGAGACGCGGGTTTCTCGATGGCGGCGTCAAAGACCAAGGTTTATTTACTGCAGGGACACAGAAGTCATAGGAACCACACAGAGGCAGAATCTACGAGACTGTTCAAATTGCATTAAGTGGGTTGCTCCTTAAATACACGAAAAATGTCTTGAGGCAACATTACACGAATATTTCTCATGCCCAACCCGGTATCCCAAACAGACAATAAATATACATCAAACAATAATTAGTCGTAGGTTTTCGGTATTCGATCTGATCCCCTTGTCAGTTCTCCATTCTTTGCCCGATCCTCCCCATCATAAAAATCGTAACCTCCCCATTGTAAAAGCCCAGAAGGAGAGGAGCAGAGCCAGGTGCAAGGATTGAAAAGCAGGATAAGAGGTGTTTATGGATCATAAACGGGCATGGCTATCGTCTTCGGCCTCTCGGTCAGGACAATGGACACGAGAACCAGTATAGCAAGACTGGCCTCAGGTAAGGGAGGCAGCTTGATTCTGCCTAGTCATGTAGCGTCAGCCTTTCTCGGGACTCGAGCTTACGTGTCCTTAACAAGGTGATCCTGCCGGGGTCATCGTCCGTTCATTGACTATGTGAGGGCAAAAAACAAAATGGACGCTGTATCTAAAATGGATGCCATGACTTGACAACAGAATGCCCTATTCTTCAGTGAATTCAAGCTCGTTGCGTAGCGAAAATACTGTCATGTATATAATGGATCATTTGCGGTTCATTGGTACCAAAATCGTGTCAGTACTACGATACCGAATACTCGGGTTCGGATCGCTACGGAACCTCAGAATGAGCATCTGTCGTCTGATTAAGCATCGGCTTCGGGAGGATCTTCTGTCACAGCCGGAGGGCAGGTTGTTGCACCTGGGCCTACACACTTTGCATCCCCATGCTTGAAGATTGAATGGTGACTGTTGACCTCCTTCGTCCTGCACTATGAGGTTGCTGATGTCATCTTGGTGGTAAAGCCTCCCTCCATGAAATCATTATACGTCAGACGTTGGGACAATTTGTGGATTGGTGGGGTAGCTGACATTTTGACCCATTGCAGGAAAATTTGGAAGTTTTATTGTTTGTTCTGTTCCTAGCCCTGGACTTGCTTTCCGCACAGGGCTTTTTATCTGCTCTTTCGGCTTTCTTGGGGTTGCCAGATCAGGCTTTGACATTCAAATTACCCGTGTTAATGAGGCTTTTGAAACGTTTGCAACTTTTGTTTCCACCAAACCCCTTTGTGATGCCTCAGTAGAACTTGAACATAGTCCACACATTCTTGATGTGCACCCCTTTGGAGCTGTTGCACTGTTGTCCCTTGAGACTTCTGACCTTAAAGATAGACTTTCTCTTCACCATAATATCAGCTAGACATGTGAGCGAACTTCAGCCTCTGTGTCAACCCTCTTTATACCACCTTCTTCCCTAATAAGTTGGTTCTGAGGACAAGAGCTTAATTTCGACTGAAAGTAGTTACTCATTTTCATATTGACTAAGCTATCACCCTTTCGGCATTTTCTGCCCCACCCCATCCCTCGAAGTAGAAAAAGAGACTTCATCATTTGGGGGCATATGTATCAAACGATTTTGCATTCGCAAACGCTGCGAATCGCAAAAAAACAGCGTTTGCTAATACAAAATCGCAAAATGAGATGTATGAGCCATTTTAGCGTTGCATTATTAAGAAATCGCTAATTTTGCGATTTCTTAATTTTGCGTAATCATTTAAGGAATCGCAAATTGCGATTCCTTAAATGCTATGTAACACGCACCCAAGTTGTGCGATTTCTCCTTAAGAAATCGCAAATTACCACCAACTTCAAGTTGGTGGTAATTTGCGATTTCTTAGAAAAATTCACTTTTTGGCATTTTTCAAAGTGCCATGTGCCCTTAGGGCATGTATGTCCGCCATATGGGCACACATGCTAATTTCAGGGGTGCATCAGGGTGTCATCATGACACCCTTGCACCTTTGAAATTATTCTCAATTTGCGATTAGCAAATTGCGAATCGCAATTTGAGAATGACTTCCCATTCATTGCTATGGGCCTCCTGGCCCATAGGAATGAATGGGAAGGTATTCCTTAATTGCGATTTCGCAATTTGCTAATCGCAATTAAGGAATGTTAAGAATTCGCAAAATATGTGCGAATTTTTAAATACATCCCGTTTTGCAATTCTCAAATAGCGATTGTCAAAAAATCGCTATTTGAGATTCGTAAATGGAGATTTTGATACATATGCCCCTTGGGCACTAGAAGAGCATTAAGTTTCTATACTGATCGTGCCAAGGAACATCGAGTGGACACAACTTTTTGTATGATGTTCTCATCAAACAATGGGAAAACAGTGCAAAAACTGACCATTTTCCTGATGGCTTTTTGTCTGTATAAAGATCTGCTATACACTGGCGGAGAAGTAGCCCCTAGAAGGTTTGTGAGCTTATTTCACTAAGGTCGAAGCTACTATCACTGTATTAGCACACAGAGTGCCGGTCATTGACATCAGTCCAGCAGCTACATGGTCGTCAGTACACATGTTCACAAAGCACTAGTACCTCCACAGTTAGGTCAGTCGAGAGCGCTATTTTGCCTGCTTGGTCCTACAGCCTTTCTAGTATGAGCCAGTTCACAGACACACCACATTGGGAGTTAGAAGTATCCATCAGAAGAGCATGGTTATTTTTAGTAATGATCTTTCTGGTTAGTACGCTATCTAACTGCAGATTCCTCACTGACCCTGCCACCTCCCCTCCATTCTGTGAACCAGACTTTTTTTCCATCTAAAAAGGTCTCAATCTACAGATCTGCATAATCGGCTCTACATGTCAGAACCTGTACAGCCTAGAAAGCAACTGACATCAGCACACATGGATGGTGCTTATATGCGGCTCCACATGTCACTTCCGGAGTGGAACTATGTCCATGCAGAGCTGAATGCCGTCACCTAGCGAAGTGTGGGAGAACTGCTCTAAAAGTTTCCAAGATGAGGAATCTGCTGTTAGGTAAATGTAGAGTTAGATAAGTAGAGAATCATTCCCGAAGGTAAGTAGCTTGTTCTTTTGGTGGATGCTCTGTCTGCCTGCAGATTTCTCATCGATTACCACCCATCATTTCCACGTTTTGAAGAATGGTCAAAGGTCATCAATGATAAGGCGCCAAACAAAATTGTTGTACTGCACTGCCTCAAATTGATCAGTTGCTTCCTTGTCTCTGTCTCTAGGGACACAGAAAAGATTTACGGGGAACCGAGGTCAGTGCGCTGGAAGGAGCACCATAATAAATACAGTGACATCACACTGTGTCACTTCTGGTGCTGAGGCTGAGCCAGCGCCTGCCGCCTCGTGTGGAAGAGCTATGAAAAGTTTCCAGGTCCAGTCTGGCACCTCGGTTTGTTCAACAAATGAGGAACCTGCACCGCCAGAAAGATCGTTACCAAATATAATTAGACTTGTTTTGTGACATGTGCTATGTAGGAAGTTGTTCTATTTAAGGCTAAGTTGTCTGATGTTTTGTGATTTTCACTGTTGTTGGTCTGGAAAGGGTTTGCACTGGGCACTGCCAAAGGTTACCTAGTGGCTTTATTTATTTATTTATTTATTGCTTGCCAGATCAGCTTTTGTTGTTTAAGTCACCTACTGTTATGCAGCTTCTGAAGGGTCTAACCCACATGTCTACTTTCTTTTCCATTTATTGTGCCTCAGTAGATCCTTAACTTGGGCTTACTTTTCTGATCACTTCGTAGTTTGAACCCACCTATAGCTGTTCTTTGAGAGTCCTTACTCTGAAGACGGCCTTCCTTATTGCTGTCAGATCTGCTTAGTGCATAGTGAGCTGGAAGCCCTTTCGTTTAGCCTTCGTTCACCTCCTCCTTCCTAGACAAGTTAGTGCTTCAAACAGCGGCATCCATTCTGACTGAGGACTTGATTTAGATCTTGGCGGATGGGATACTCCGTCACAAATATGACGAATATCCCATCCGCCCTATCACTAGTGCATTATATTCTATGGCACTCGTAATAGGGCAGACGGGATATCCATCCACTGAGATCTAAATCAGGCCCTAAGTGAGTTTCCCCATTTCATGTATGGCAGTAGATTAGCTTGACATAATAATATCCTCCTCTGCATCATACCAAGGAGGAGGAGAGACCTCATCACTTAGATGCTCATAGGGCTTTGAACTTTCTCCTTGAACTCAGAGCATCATGTTGACGATCAACTGTTCCTTGGCTTTGCAGTTACGAAGAAGAAAAAGGCAATCCAGATGGTGATGATTTGCCAGTAGATTGTCCTATACATTGAGATGTGGTAAGATCTCCCCAAGAAGAAGCCTCTAGAAGTCTTCGGGACACATTTTATCAGGGCAAAGGCCACTTCTTCACCGTTGTCCAGGGATCTTCCCGTTCTGAACATTTGTCCGGCTACTATGGCATGGGCTTCATGTCACACCCTCACCACGATTACTGCCTGGATTACAAAGCCTCCAGGAATGGTCACTTAGCCAGGTCTGTGCTGCTAGATTTTTTTTACTTTGATCGTCAACTGAGGCCCACTTCCTTGGTGGTATTAATTTGATATTGATTTACAACATTAGTATCCTTTGGAGACAAGTATCCACCATAAGAGAAATTTACTTCCATTCAGTAACGGTCTTGCTGGCACATACTCTGTCCTCCCACAGATGCTTCACTGACACAACTGATTTCAGGAGTCTTATGATATTGCTAAAAAGGTTCCAGTTCAGTTATCTTACTGTGAACTGGCTTCATTCAGTCTAGTTAGTCTCATCTCTGCCCCTCGGGAACTGAAGTCACTGCACTGAGGAGGAACTTATATGGCTCCTTGATGTCGCACCTATCTGGAGCCACATGACCTTACCTGTCAGGGCTGCTGAGATATTGCAACCGTTTGCACATATAGTCTAGCACCTAGGGAGATTCATAAAGTAAACTTGCGGCTGGAGGGAATGCACCTAAAAGATAGTTATCGAAGGTAAATAACTTTTTTTATTTCTACCTTTGCTTATCTGTTAAATGTCTCGTTATAAATTCTGCTTGATAAAAAAAAGCTATATTGTCATCAGATTGTTAGTTGTGGTATTAATGCAGTCGTCAACTATATATCTCTTTTAGGTTCATGTAAAATCGGAGACCCTTGCTGTCAAGATATCTCAAGAAATTAACTATGCTAAGAGCCTATATTATGAGCAGCAGCTTATGTTAAGAGTAAATGAAGATGAAGAGCATTTGGAACAGGACCTCTAGCTTTTAACGTCACAACTCCACTGCCATTAATGCTGCTATACAACAACTTACCTGGAAGTCTATTTCTGTATTTAAAAAAACAAAAACATATGCCATCTGAAAGTGGACAACAGCTGCACATCAGTGAACCGATATGTTTCTGCAGGAATGAAATACACTGCAAAAACAATAATGAGAAAACACAATGCACTATATTATATCTATTGAAGTATTTCCTATTTTGGAGTTATGTAGATTTGGAGGAAAAGAAAAATAATTAATAATGTTGAACAATATATCTATATACATTTGTAAAAGTTATTGGGGAGCCCTTTATTTTACTAACATGTATATATGTATTACTATTTTGGATGTAAATATAAAAGAGAGTATAAATTGGGCGTGGGTACGTGTAAAGAATTGTTTACTAATGCACTGTAAAGTAATTAAAAAGAAGTTATATTGAATATGGTATTGAACTGCTTTTATGATTCTGAGTTCAAGAAACGTGTGTGTTTATTTTTGGTAATAAAGACAACAACAGTTCATTGTGAATCAGTCACCTCTTCTTACTGGCCATGCAGTGTAAAATAAAATTGTTGTCAGAAGCAATCAAGCGCAAGTTCCATTATGGATTAGTTAACATACAACATTTCGGGCCAGAATTAAATGGAAATGCTTTTCTTTTTTCCAGTTGATCACCATTAGTTCTTTGCATGTGTGAGGTTTATATAGGAGCACATCAATAAGTGAAAACGCACAAAAAGTACTAATAGCCATTCTAGCACTTTAAGTTAGTTACTGCTTGATATTTATCTGAATTCTGTAAATGTCTTGGAAAGTTCTATTCTAAGCGCTTTTTGCCTTCGTCAACTGTAGTATTTAACTAAGTATTTAATAATGGGTTCTCTGACTGGTCCTGGCATGGAAAGGACCTCATCACTTTGTTAAAGCATCTGGAATGCTGGAATGGAGTAGCACACTTTCTCCATTTATCCACCCTTACATCCACTGTGTGGACCAGATATATTGTAGTATTTGTATAGCTCTTTCCTAGCCCTTCCTGGGGCCCCTAGATTGTTTTTCAGGTAGTTGAGTGTGTTGCTACTTCGTTTATTGTGTATTGTTGGAAGATGTTGGTTGAGGTATCTGCTAAGAGTGGAGTGTTTTGATGTCATGCGTGAGGTCCAAAGATGTATTCCAGACTAGATGTAGCAGCACGAGACATTGCTGTACTCGTGGAGGCGTATGTGAAAAAGTATGAGGCATAGTTGTACCTGCTGCTTACACTAACCAAGTGACTTGTACTCTTTGAGGTGTTTAATCCATGATTTTTGGCTCAGCCAGTTCTTTATTGCATTTCTGAATTCTAGATGGCTGTAGATGATCCGTATTCTTTTTAGTAGCTTGCTCCTTAGTTTGCAAGTCTGAACAGAGAAGGATCCACCTGAAATGTATGTTTTCTTAAAGGATGAATGATCACCTGTGGTGCCATTCTGAATTTAAAGCTTCTGCTTTTGTTGTACAGTTTAAGTTTCTACTGTAAGAAGATCGATCCTGCCTCATTCATAACTAGTGTGCAATGCAGGGTGCTTTGTAGGAGAACCTGTTTGCCACTGGTAACCAGTGTGGGACTTAAATAGCAGGGGTAATGCACACTACCCTGCTCAAGTTAAGGACTTGTTTAGCTGTAGCATTCTAGATTCTTTGCAGGTTTCCTATTAGTGTTTTATAATGATCCCACATAGTCAAGCAATTACAACACTAGAGCTATTGTTGTCTGAATACTGAGCAGTAGGTCCAAGTAAGGGAACATATGCTATACCATTCTCAGTGAGAAAAAAAGATCTCTGGTCGCTCTGTCAACTTTGGTGTGAAGTGAGAGTTAGAGTCCATGATAACTCCAATATGTTTCACTTCCATTGATGCAGTTGTAAACTGCCCTTGTTCTGAGAGCCATGCAGATACCGTGTTGTAATGCTGCCATGCCCGTAGTTGAGAATTATAATTTTGTTGACTTACGTTTAAGGTGATGCTTTAGCATAGATTGGCCTGGATCCGGATTGGCACCAGTCAACCTTACAAAACTTCTTCCTGCGCCGAATCCATAGGTGACACCTCCACCCCCGACATCGGTTGTGTCCTTAACCGATGTTGACCCCAGCCTCCCTCTTAACATGGACATGGACCCAGACCGGCGTTGACCACCATCGGTACCGGCGCCGACTGGTAGTTTTGTATCTCTGTTCTCCCCTGGTGTTCCATATTGCCCTGAGTGGCTACCAGGGGGAGGACTGGGAGGGGTCTGTGGACCCTCTGGCAGACCAGTTGGAAGAACCGGACTGGAGAGAAGAGTTGGGTGAGGCCAGTGGTCTGGACACTTCTCCAGACCTTGGCATCCTTTCTACCCCCTACCGTGGCTACGGAGGAGGGTGCCTCTTAGGCTGTGGTGTTACGTAGGGCGGCTGAGGCCTTGAACCGGGAGCTTCCTACGGTGGCGGTCAGGAGTATGCCTAGGCTGTACTCTCCTGTTCAGTTTGCGGAAGGGAGAGACGCAGCCAAGTTCACCATATGATGTGGACTGGACACCGCCGACTCACTAGGCAGGACGATTTCAACGTCAGTAGCCCTGCAACGCTACGCCTGGCTGAGGTCCACTTCTTGGGTGATGTCAATCAACACTTTTGGACATACCCTTTCATGCCCGTCGTTTTAAGGATTCCAGGGCTATGGCCAGATCCTTGGGCCTTGCTACCACCTCTCGCCCGCGCAGTCTGCTTTTCGCCCCTTTCGTGGCTACCAAAGGGGCGCCAAGCCATGTTCCGCCCAGATTCACAGGCCTGCGCAAGCTGTCCAGCCTCTGCGCGGCCGGGGACGTGGGACCCAGCGTCATGGATCTGGGGGGCAGCAGGCGGGCCAGTCCACCAGCGCCCCCTCTGCAGCAGCCTCCAAGCCCTCCTCGTCTGACTTTTCAGGGCAACCAGCTGCCAGTGGGCGGCACGATCCGCCATCACCTCCCCTACTGGCAAACCATCACGTCGGACAGGTGGGTTTTGCAGATAGTGTGAAGAGGCTACTCCCTCCTCTTCGAGACTACCCCTCCATCCATGCCATCGCAATCCCATCCCATGTCGGAGTATCACTTGGCCCTTCTCCATCAGGAAGTTACGGCTCTCTTGGCCAAGGGAGCCATCAAGCGCGTTCCTGTGCCAGAAGTATGTTGTGGTTGTTATTCCAACTACTTCCTGGTGCCCAAGAAGGACAAAGGCCTGCGTCCTATCTTGGGTCTCAGGGACGTCAACCACTTCCTCTGAAAGGAGAAGTTCAAAATGTTGACACTGGCTCAGGTCCTGTCTGCCCTCAACGCTGGAGACTGGATGGTAGCGTTGGACTTGCAGGATGCCTATTTTCACATCCCCGTCCTGCCAGCCCACCAGCGTTACCTACGGTTCACGGTAGGCCACGAGCACTTTCAGTTCACCATGCTCCCCTTTGGCCTTACCAGCGTCCCTCGGGTGTTCACGAAAGTGATGGCGGTGGTCGCAGCTCATCTGCGCAGATCAGGGGTTCCAGTCTTCACCTATCTCGACGACTGGCTGTTGAAGGCGGGCTCACCCCAGGCTGTCGTCTCCCACCTCCAGACTACGGCGGACCTCCTGCATTCGCTGGGATTCACTATCAACATGATTCCCTCTCAGAAGCTCCTTTTCATCGGGTGGTTCTGGACACAGCGCAGTTTCGGGGCTATGATTCCGATCTTTCAGCCTCTATCCCGGGTTTCGATCAGAATGACTGTGAGGCTGCTGGGCCTAATGGCCTCCAGCATCCTGCTGATGGACTTTTCCAGGTGGCATATGCGGGCTCTGCAGTGGGACCTGAAGTTACAGTGGGCACAGCATCAAGGGAATCTTTCCAATTGCGTCCAGATCTCGGAGGGCACTGTGCACCAATTGCAGTGGTGTCTGATGAACCAGGCTAGGGTCAACAGCAGATCCCTCTCCCTTCCCCAACCAGAGTTCACAGTGTGACGATGCTTCACTTCTGGGGTGGGGCGGCCACATGGGAGAGGCGGAGATCAGAGGCCTCTGCTGTCCGCCGGAGTCCGAGCTCCACATCATCCTTCTGGAGTTCCGGGCGATTCGTCTTGCACTGAAGGCATTCCTTCCTTTTGTCAAAGGAAGAGTAGTGCAGGTGTTCACGGACAACACCACCGCCTTGTAGTATTGCAACAAACAAGGCGGGGTGGGGACGTGGACCCTATGTCAGGAGGCACTTCGTCTCTGGAAGTGGCTGAAACATCAGGGCATGTCCCTGGTGGTTCAACACCTGGCGGGTTCCCTGAACGCCATGGTGGACGAACTCATGATGGATCACGAATGGCGTCTTCACTGGGAGGTGGTGCAAGGTCTCTTGCAGCAGTTGGGAGGGCCTTCGTTAGATCTATTCACCACCGAAGAGAACGCGCAATGTCAGCAGTTCTGCGCGTTGGAATTTCCAAGGTGGCACTCGCTAGGCGCCGCTTTTAGTTGCGAGTAGAGTTGCGGTCTTCTGTACGCCTTTCCGCCTATACCACTTCTGACCCGAGTGCTGAAGATCAAGCACGACAGGGCCCAAGTAATTCTTGTGACTCCGGACTGGGCACGAAGAGTCTGGTATCCCGAGCTCTTGTCCATGTCTTCTGTTGCAGCAGCAGGGGATGAACCTGTCCAGCCTCCACCTCCTTGCTTGGAGATTGAGCAGCGACAGTTGACAGCTTTAGACCTTCCTCCCGAAGTCTGTAACATTATCTTGGCAGCCAGGCGTCCCTCCACCAAAACAATATATATGTGGCATGGTGTGCAGCAAAGTCTGTGGATCCCCTTTCTTCCCCATTTTCAGAGGTTCTCCTCTTTATTCTTTCTTTGGCCCAGCAGGGCTCTGCTCTGGGGACTCTCAAGGGCTATTTTTCGCCCATTTCCGCCTTTCTTCGCCTTCCAGATCAACCTTCTCTTTTCAGGTCCCCTATTGTACATCGCTTCCTTAAGGGCATTACTCACCTGTTTCCTCCTATTCCTTTCGTAATGCCCCAGTGGGACTCGAACCTTGTTCTGACTTACCTTATGTGCACTCCTTTTGAACCGCTACATAACTGTCCTCTTAGACTTTTGACTCTCAAAACTGCCTTTTTGGTTACCATCACCTCTGCTCTGAAGGTTAGTGAGCTTCAGGCTCTTTCTTCGAAACCTCCTTTCCTGGCAGTTCATCCGGACGAGGTTGTCCTTCGCACTAGACCTTCATTTCTTCCAAAATGGTTACCTCTTTCCACATAGGACAGACAATCACTTTGCCCACCTTCTTCCTGCCCCCGCATCCTTCTAAAGAGAAGGAGAGGCTCCACCGTCTGGATCCGAAATGTGCGCTTTCATTTTATCTGGATCGCACAAGACATGGGTGGATGATCATCTCTGTTGGCTATGTGGGCGCCAAGAAAGGTTAGGCCGTGCAAAAAAAAGGACCATCTCTCGATGGGTCGTTCTTTGTATTAAAATGTGCTATTCCTTGGTGAAAAGGAGCCTCCAGGGCGATGGCAGCCACTACTGCTTTGGAACATGGAGTCCCCCTCAGTGACATCTGTCAGGCAACCACGTGGGCATCACTGCACACGTTCACTAAACTTTACTGCCTGGATAATCTGAAAGAAACACGTAGTGATAGATTCCTTACCTTACCTTAGAATTACCCCCAGGCGTCAGACTGGATCCGGAAAGTTTTCGTCAGCAGTACCCCTGCGCGTTGGAAGGTGGCGCCGTGCGGCTCCGTATCCGTTGCTGGCGTCGTAAGCGCCGAGATGACATCACGGAGACTACTTAGGTGCCACCCATGTGCGCTGACGTCAGTTCTTTCTTTTTCCACGCCAGCAAGGGCAGATCCGGTTAGAGCACGTACCCTAGTCACTTTTTGACTAAACTTTTGAGACTTTTGTCTTCCATTTTTGAGTCTTTGACTCCTGGTGCCACATAGGGATGCCTGGATTTAAATACTGCGGGGCCTGTCGCCGTACGATGTCTGTGGCCGACCCCCATTGCGTCTGTCTCTACTGTCAGAAGCGCAACCATGACTCCCGGTCATGTTCCGACTGTCTGGCCATGGCTCCGAAGGCCTTGCGGGAGCGGTCCCGTAAGCTACTCGAGGCCCGGCAGTTGTCTCCGCGCTATTCGAGGTCCAGGGGTCACTCGAGGAATCGCTTGCGGAGCCATCGTCATCGCTCCGGGGGTCGAAGTCGTCTCACTCGGAGTCAGGTAAGAGACATCATAGGAAGAAGTCGAAGAAGCGTTTCCGCTCTCCAACGTCCCCTCCTCGGTCTCTGGATGCGGACAGGGGGGGCAAGGGGTACCACCCCCGCGGCTCCTTTGGAGCCTGTGAGTCCCTACCCACCATCTGCGGATCCGTCGGCGACTCCTGCCCAGGTGCAAGATTTTCTTGCAGCCATGGACAGGCTCTTCAGGCCTCGGGCTCCCGCCAGCCCGCTTTCAGGCCCCGCGGTCCCAGTTGAGGGCCCTCCCTTGCCGCCGGCTCCACTGTTGGCCCCGGTGCCGCAGGGACCTGCGCCGGCAGCTCCGGCACCGCCCACGGCTCTGATTCCGGCGCCGCAGTAGGATCCAGTCGTTCCACCACCGCCCTTGTCCGGGTTCCCGGACAATTTTGCTCCTGGTTGGGACACTACTTGGGACACGGAGCCGGACCGGACTATTTGTATTCCCCTGTTCCCCCCCCCACCGCAGCCTGTTCCATGGGCAGTGGAGGAGGGGGACGACTGGGAGGGGTCTGAACAGGAATGGACAGAAGAGCTAGAGGATGCCGGTGGTCTTGACCTCTCCTCTGACCCTGGTTTTCTTTCTCCTCCGGCTGTGGCTATGGAGGATGGCACCACTTACACTATGGTGCTCCGTAGAGCAGCTGAGGCCCTTGACCTGCCTACAGTGACCCTCAAGACTAATCTCCTCACTGAAGTACGTCAGCCGGCGGCAAGCTCTTCGGAGCCCCTGCTTCCGTTCAATGAGGCATTAACTGACGTCTTGATGGGCACCTGGTCTAGACCGGCCACAGGGGTTCCCGTGAATAAGAAGGTAGCGCCATCCCCCGGCCCCGGATGACCCTGCTTTTCTGTCCAACCACCCGACCCCGGAGAGCCTGGTCATCCAGGCCTCCACTTCCCAAAGCGCATTCCCTACCGCTCCGCCAGATAAGGAATC
Organism: Triturus cristatus; assembly: GCF_964204655.1. NCBI lineage: Eukaryota > Metazoa > Chordata > Amphibia > Caudata > Salamandridae > Triturus > Triturus cristatus. The sequence continues at coordinate 731,466,241 of NC_140580.1, forward strand.
CAAGAAGCTGAAACAGTTCGGCAAGAAACTGTTTTTATCTGCCAGCTTAGGGCTGCGGTCGGTGAACACCGCATGCCTCTTGGGCCGCTATTCCCACGCTGTGTGGGACATTGTTGCGCAGGTGTTGCCTCAGTGTCCTGAGGAGGTTCGGACTGTGCTTTCCCAAGCTGTTGCTGAGGGGAAAGATGCAGCAAAGTTCGCCATCAGGTGTGGACTGGACACAGCAGACTTACTGGGTAGGGCGATTTCGACAACAGTGGCCCTCCGTCGTCACACCTGGTTGCGGTCCACTGGTTTTTCAGGGGATGTTCAAAGTTCTCTCATGGACATGCCCTTTGATGGTACTCGCCTGTTTGGCGATAAGGCAGATAGTGCACTGGAGCGTTTTAAGGACTCCTGGGCTACGGCCAAGTCCTTGGGTCTCTCCACCACACGCCTGGCCACGTCTGCTTTTCGTTCCTTTCGTGGCCACGGAAGGGGCGCCCCGACACGTTCGTTCAGCCAGAAGCCTGTGCAGAACCAACCTCAGCTAGGCCGCAGACGTGGTGCCCCCCACGGCAGGACAGGTGGCCAGCGTGCGGGTCAGTCCACCTCCACTCCTGCAGCATCTGCCTCAAAGCCTTCCTAGTCCGAGATTTGGGGCACACCCCACGACGGTGGGTGGCAGGATTCGCCATCACCTTCCCCACTGGCGTTCCGTTACCTCGGACAGGTGGGTGCTGCAACTCGTCCGAAGGGGCTACTACCTCCCCTTCGAGACTGCCCCTCCAGCCATGCCACCTCAGTTCCACCGCATGTCGGGGGACCATTTTGTGCTTCTCCAGCAGGAAGACACAGCCCTCTTGGCCAAGGGGGCCATCGAGCGCGTTCCTGGGCCAGAAGTAGGATGTGGTTGTTATTCCCACTACTTTCTGGTCCCCAAGAAGGACAAGCATTTGCAAAGTAATAGGTCTCGCATTTGTTAGAGTTAGAGCTATTGGCTTTGTAAATGACAATGGGCCCCATGCATCAAGCTAAAAACCGTTCGCAAACGGGCAGATTCTCAGAATCTGCCCCTTTGCGACTGGGATTTTTGCATTTGGGATGCATCATCCCAAATGCAAAAATCGCAATTTAAGGAATCTCTAAATTGCGATTCCTTAAATTGCTATTGCATTTAAGGAATCCCAAATTGAGGTTCCTTAAATGCAATGCATGAAAGTAAAAAAATTAGCGATTTCGCTAATAGGGGGAGCAAATTACCATGAAGTTGAACTTCATGGTAATTTGCAAAAACTTTGAAAAATGCACTAAAGTGCATTTTTCAAAGTTCCATTTTAGACACACACATGCCCTTGGGGCATGTGTGTGTGCAAGATGTATTCATATGCAAGATTTCAGGGGTGCAACAGGGTGTCTTTTTGACACCCTGGCACCCTTGAAATAGCATGAGCAATTTGCGATTCTCTAATTGAGATTAGCAAATTGTGAAAGTCTTCCCATTCATTCCTATGGGCCTCTAGGCCCATAGGAATCAATGGGGAGGTATTCCTTAATTGCGACTCACAATTTGCGAGTAGCAATTAAGGAATGTTTAGGAATCGCTATTTTGTAAGCGATTTCTACATGCATAGCCTTTTGCTATTCCTTATTAGCGAATCCTTATTTTTCGCTATTAAGGAATCGCAAATGGCATTGTTGATGCATGTGCCAGTTTGTCTTTTACCTATTCGTTTTGATTGGAGTGTAGTGGCCTTTTGGACGTTATAAGTGTTTAGCGATGCCAGGAGGCTGTGTGGGGGGGCTACTGTTGTGCTACTTATTTACAGACCTGCATAGTGAGGAGTGAGGACCCCCCCCCCCCCCTGTTTACTGTCTTCAGCTTGGGGACGGAGGAGAAGGGCAGACGTATGTGAAAGGAAGATAGTGAGATTGCATGAATAGAGAGTTAGGTGGGGTGAGGGGGCGAAGAGAGGATTAGAGGGTGAAGAAAGGGTTGGGTGAGGAGATGGTAGAACAGAAAAGGGAGAACACGTAATGAGCAGAAAGGTGGGATACAGATACAACCATTGTGGTGAGAACGAAAAAAAAAAAACGAGAAAACACAAACCCGAGGAGGGCCACAAGAGGCAGGAGGAATAGAGAGAGAAGAGACTGAAATGGAGAAGAGAAGACAATTGAGCAGAAAATGGGAGGAACAGTGTGACTGAGTGACATCATGTGCACACGCTTAGGTGTCTCAAAGCCAGCAGCAGCGCAGTGCTTGGTGACTAGCGGTCTCCTAGATGGCTGCAGTGCGTTTGTAAGTTGGTAGTGCACACTGTGACTGAGTATCTGCCAATGCACAGTGTACTTGGTTACTGTCTAGTGAGTGTTGTGGCTTTCACTGCACACTGTGGTAGTGATGATATGTGCAGCGCTGAGAGTGCAGCTGTCATTACTGCAAGGCGCTGTCCATACCATGGGGCTTGTGTGAGGGTACTACGAAGGCTGCCTGCCATACAGTACATGATTGTCACTGATAGTGCGAAGAGAGGGTTAGTTGAGGTGAGGGGCGAAGAGAGGGTTAGTGGGTGAAGAGACGGTTGAGTCAGGGGATGGTAGAGCAGAAAAGGGAGAACACGCAAGGAACAGGAAGGTGGGACACGGAAACAAGCACTGTGGACAGAGAGAGAAACAAGAATAAAAGTTAAGCAAAGCCTGGCGAAAGACACAGACTCCATAATTACAGATAAATCGCTTCTAAAAGGTGGGACACGGATACAACCACTGTGGTGAGAAAGAAAAAAAATGAACGAGTAAACACACGAACCCTGGGAGGGCCACAAGAGGAAGGAGGAATAGAGAGAGAAGAGACTGAAATGGAGAAGAAGAGAAGACAATTGAGCTGAAAATGTAAGGAAGAGTGTGACTAAGTGACATCATGTGCACACGCCTAGGTGCTTCGAAGCCAGCAACAGCGCAGTTCTTGGTGACTAGCCGTCTCCTTGATGGCTGCAGTGCGTTTGTAAGTTGGTAGTGCACACTGTGACCGAGTAGCTGCCACTGCACAGTGTACTTGGTTACTGCCTCTAGGCACTGTCTAGTGAGTGTTGTGGCTTCCACTGCACACTGTGGTAGTGACGCTTTGTGCAGCGCCAAGAGTGCAGCTGTCATTACTGCAAGGCGCTGTCCATACCATGGGGCTTGTGTGCGGGTGCTACGAAGGCTGCCTGCCATACAGTACATGACTGTCACTGATAGTGCAAAGAGAGGGTTAGTTGAGGTGAGGGGCAAAGAGAGGGTTAGTGGGTGAAGAGAGGGTTAGGGGATGAAGAGAGGGTTGAGTTAGGGGACGGAAGAGCAGAAAAGGGAGAACACCAAGGAACAGAAAGGTGGGACACGTATACAAGCACTGTGGAGAGAGAGAGAAATAAGAAGAAAAGTTAAGCAAGTACACACAAGGAACAGAAAGGTGGGACATGGATACAAGCACTGTGGAGAGAGAGAAAGAAGAAGAAAAGTTAAGCAAAGCCTCGCGAAAGACGCAGCAGCCATAATTACAGTAAACATCTCTTCAGCCTGAACTCTCGCTCTGTATGGACACGGCTTCCTGAAGGGGTTAAAAATCAACTTATCCTGTTCAGCAGACCGAAATTCACCCTTTGCACCAAGCCGGACGCTGGCCATGCTCCGTAGCTGCACTAAGCCAGGAAGAAGGTAGTGTAGCACCAGGCAGAACAAAAGAAAGTCCGTGGCCGGGGAGGCACTGCAATGGAAACAACCTAATGCACAGGATCTCTATGCTGCAGTGTGTTTAGCCTGGGACCTGGAGAAGGCTAGCTCTGACACTGATTTTCCAATAGGGACAAGACACAGTAAGTACTTGGTATCGAGAAATGCTACGCCGCAGTTTTACGTTGTCCATATTAAAATGGATTCTTGCTTTTAACTTTTGGCTCTTCTACAAACGGAGCCGTATGAGCTTCTGGATCCTGCGGATGTTGGACGCTGCGGGATATTTCTGTTCCCTGCTCTTGTTCGCTGTTATCAGAGAGGCACCATGTACACAAACACAGCGTGGTGGAAACTAAACACGTCTGCACCCGAAAGATTTCCCTCCGATAAACAACTCTGCTCAGTAGTGTTTGCGGGGATCCCAAATAACATTTGCCTGCAACCTACCCTGTGACATGTGGCTCTTTCACTGCACTTGTGCTAAACCACGATATATTGTTTTTCAAACACTTAGAGTCATGTGAAGGAATGAAAAGCTTTTACTGTGCCAGGCAGTGAGCTGGTTCATGGCGCAGAGCTGTGGCAGTGTAGCAGAAAGTTTGGTGTCATTTCATTTCTGATGGATACATCTGCCAGTGGATTCCTCACCTTGTGAATATCCCCTGCGCCAGCAACATTCGGAAACTTTTGTAGCAGTCCACGCCGATGTGGTCGAAAGCGACGTCACAGAGATACGGCTCCGCTCGCGACTCCGCTGACGTCACCGGCTCCATAAGAAGACCCCATCGGCGTGATGACGTCAGTTCCCTTTTTTCCGCGCCGACGACGCCAACGGATTTCGGGAATCGTTACTGGTAGCTGTTCTGGTTACTTTGTATGTTTTCTGGATTTCTCTGTCTATCTTCTAAAAATGTCGACAAGGAAGTCTGGGTTTAAGCCTTGCCGAGAATGTGGCAAGCACATGTCCATCACCGACCCACACGACGATTGCGTTTGGTGTTTGTCCGCGGACCATGATGTGGGAGGTTGTTCGAGTTGCAGGAAAATGAGCTCGAAGGCTCTTAAGGAGAGAGAAGCAAAGCTCTTTATCGCCCGGATGAAGAAAAAGGAGAAAAGAAGAAGATCCAGGTCGAGGTCGGCTTCCAAGTCGACTTCGGGACATGCTTCAAAGAGCAAGAAGCATAAGAAAAAGAGGAGGCATTCATCGCATCATAAAGCTTCGACGTCAAAGTCGAAATCGCCTGCTCGACGTCGGAGGGAGTCAGTGTCTCCCTCTCCTGTCCCGACTTCGCCTCCGGTTCCATCTTCTCCGGTGCATTCGCCGGCTCCGGCTGAATCCCCGGTGCCGGTGTCATCTCCGACGCCGGTTCCATCTCCAGATCCTGCAAGTCCTCCGGCTCTGTCTCCGACTCCGGCCCAGGATGAGGATCGTCAGGCTCCGACTGAGTCTGTGACGCCGCTTGCTCCACCGTCGGCGCCGCCAGGCCCGAGTCCGGTGCTGCCTGACCAGTATCCTGCTTTCCCTACTCCAGGTCAGGACCCCTCGCATTATCTCAATGCGATGTATGGGGTGTTCTCACGGGCCATGTATACCTCTGGTGCACCTATGGGTCCGATGGCTTTCAATCTGGGAGTGCCGCAGGTTTACCCTCAGGCACCGTTTATGCCGTTCTTCCCAGCGACGCCGTCTTGGCAGCTGCCGGCGCCGAGAACTTCGACGCCACTTCCCTCTTCGCCGGCGCCGACTCGACTTCGTTCGACGCCGGCTGCTCCAGCTGATCCGCGTTCGACGCCGCTGCCGGCGCCGTCGGATTCGAACACGGCGCCGCCGACGCCGCAGGTGCGGATCCGTTCAAGAAGGGAGGCGCAGAGAGTGCTAGAGGAGAGACGCTTTCTGATGGAAGAGGCTGAAGAGGGGGAATTGGTCGAATCCGATGAGGTGTTCGACGAATTGAAGGAGGCAAGTGGTCTGGATTTGTCTCCGGAGTGGGAGATCTCTCCGCCATCAGACGAACCCTCTAAAGACGCAGCACCCTATCATGCAGTAATTAGAAAGGCTGCGGAGTTGTTGGACCTTCAATTGCCATCCACCGAATTTAAGTCCAATATTTTAACTGAGGTGTTGCATTCTCCAACTGCGGTCTCAGAGCCTCTGTTGCCTTTCAACGAAGCAATTTTGGAACCTGTGCTGGATGTATGGCGCAAGCCTTTCTCAGCTCCTGCAGTCTCCAAGGTAGTCGCAAGAAGGTATGGGGTGGCTCCAGGGGATCCTGAATTTTTATCATCACACCCTTCACCTGAAAGCCTAGTAGTTCAGGCGGCTTGTTCTGGACGGTCGAAAGGGGCTTTTCCTCAAGTCCCAGGGGACAGGGAGGCAAAAAAGGTGGACCAATCAGCTAAGAAGGTCTTTTCATCAGCCAGTATGGCTTTAAAATCTTCAAATGCGACTTGTCTGTTGGGGCGCTATATCCATGCGCTTATGGATTCGGCTAAAAAGTTGGCGCCAAAACTGTCAGAGGAGGATAGAGGAGGCTTCAATGAAGTTCTATCGGATGCCCAGGCGGCTGCTCGCCAGGTTATTCAGAGTGGCCTGGATACAGCAGACTCAGTTGCCAGGGTCATGGGGTCTTCAGTTGCCACCAGGAGGGGTGCATGGCTTAAGTCCTCCGAATTCTCATCTGATGTCCAGTCAACTTTATTGGACTTACCTTTTGATGGGTCTGGTCTGTTCGGGAAGAAGGCTGATGCTGCTCTCGAGCGCTTCAAAGAAAGTAAGGCTACGGCTAGGTCGTTGGGCCTTCAATCCCAGCCGAGAGGTACTTTCAAGAGGTACAGAGGATTTGGAAGGGCGAGTTTTCATTCATATAGACCAACCCAGCAGCAGCAACAGCAGCAAGGCTCCAAGGGATATAGAGGAAGACTTAGGGGTCGCTCACGTGGCCGTCAACTCTCCTCCTCCTCTTCCTCTTCCTCAGCCCCTCCCACCACCGCAAAGCAGCCCTAGATTCGACATTCCGGATCATGCTGGTCCTGTGGGGGGCCGGCTTACCCATTTTCTACAAGATTGGGATTCTGTAACTACAGATCTCTGGGTTCTGGATCTTGTAGAAAATGGGTACGCCCTTCCCTTTCGGGAATTCCCTCCAAATTACCCTCCTTGCCAAGGGGCTTGCTCGGAGGACCACCGTCTCCTCTTGCAGGAGGAAGTCCTGAAGTTGTTTCAGAAAGGTGCGATAGAGGTGGTTCCAGAGCAGGAGAGGGGTCAGGGATGCTACTCCCGGTATTTTCTGATTCCGAAAAAGGACGGCAGACTGCGTCCGATATTGGACCTCAGAATCCTGAACTTCTACCTGAAACAGGAGAAGTTCAAGATGCTCACCCTTGCGCAGGTTCTTCAGGCGCTGAATCAGGAGGACTGGATGGTGTCGCTCGACTTGCAGGATGCGTATTTTCACATCCCCATTCTGAAGTCGCACAGGAAGTATCTCCGGTTTACGGTAGGGTCGCAACATTATCAGTTTGCGGTCCTCCCGTTTGGTCTTACTTCGGCACCTCGAGTCTTCACAAAGGTGATGGCGGTGGTGGCAGCCCATCTCAGAAGGTCAGGGATTTCAGTTTTCCCTTATTTGGACGACTGGCTGATCAAGGCGGAGTCGTCGGAGAAGGTGCTGTGCCATCTGCAGGATACAACTCAGCTGTTGTACAGATTGGGTTTTTCGATCAATGTGCCCAAATCTCACCTGGTGCCCTCTCAGCGCAACCTGTTCATAGGTGCGGTACTGGACACTACTGTGTGTCGGGCATTCCCTCCTCCGCAAAGGATTCTCGACATTCAGGAAATGATTCCTTTATTTTACAACGGAGCGGTCGTTCCAGTTCTGAAGGTCCTTCGCCTGCTCGGTCTGTTCGCCTCCTGCATCCTGTTGGTCAACCATGCACTCTGGCACATGAGGGCGCTCCAGTGGTGCCTCCGCAAGCAGTGGTATCAGCACAAGGGAGATCTCAGGGAGTCTGTGAGGATCTCCAGAGAAGCTGCAGCGGATCTATCTTGGTGGAGCGTGGAGGGCAATCTGTCCCAAGGAAAGCCCTTTCATCTACCTCCATCGGGGACCACAGTGATATCGGATGCATCCACTCTAGGGTGGGGTGCTCATCTGGGGGATCTGGAGATCAAGGGTCTTTGGTCTCCGGAGGAAAGGTTGCTTCACATCAACCTTCTGGAGTTACGGGCGATACGTTTGGCGCTCAAGGCCTTCCTCCCTTCCCTTCGCGGTCAGTCTGTTCAAGTCCTGACGGACAACACTACCGCGATGTGGTATATAAACAAATAGGGAGGAGTGGGGTCTCTTTGTCTTTGCAGAGAGGCCCTGCGTCTATGGTCCTGGGCTCAGGACCATCTGATTTGTCTGATGGCAAATCATCTGGCCGGGGTTCTGAACGTGCGTGCGGACAATCTCAGTCGGCAGTTTTCCGCCGATCACGAGTGGAGGCTCCATCCGGAGGTGGTTCGTCACATCTTTTCGGATGTGGGGGACTCCTCGGGTGGACCTGTTCGCCACTCACGAGAACGCTCAATGCCCGTCGTTCTGCAGTCTCCAGTATCCGATGCAGGGAGCGTTGGGGGACGCGTTTCAGTTGAGCTGGGGCTCACAACTCCTTTACGCGTTTCCTCCCATGCCTTTGATTCCTCGGGTTCTGAGGAAGATTCGCCAAAACCGGGCCCAAGTCATATTGGTCGCCCCGGATTGGCCAAGAAGGGTGTGGTATACAGATCTTCTCCACCTCTCCTTGTGCCCTCCGCTCCGTCTCCCTCTCAGGGGCAGACCTCCTCTCGCAGTCGGAGGGGCAGGTTCTACACCCCCACCTCCAGAGCTTACACCTTCATGCCTGGAGATTGAACGGGGCAACCTGAATTCTTTCTCTCTCCCTCCAGATGTGGTGGACGTTATTTTATCGGCCAGGCGACACTCCACCAAATCCATATACTCCTATAGATGGTCTAAATTCGTTCTCTGGTGCGGAGAGAGGTCAATTGATCCCTTGAAGGCTCGTTTGTCTAATATTTTACAGTTTGCCCTTTCTCTTGCTCAGCAAGGCTTTGCTGTGGCTACTGTAAAAGGATATTTATCGGCTTTGTCGGCTTTCCTATGCCTGCCGGATCAGCCGTCCTTATTTAAATCACCTATTGTGCTTAGGTTTCTCAAGGGCCTCACGAATAAATTTCCTCCTACTCCCTTTATTGTACCTCAATGGGACTTAAACCTTGTACTGACTTATCTTATGGGTTCTCCCTTCGAGCCCTTGCATAAGTGTCCCTTGAGACTGTTGTCTTTTAAGACAGTATTCCTCATTGCAATCACTTCGGCAAGGAGGGTAAGTGAACTTCAAGCTCTTAGTTCAAAACCCCCATTCTTGACTGTGCATGCTGAACGAATGGTGCTCCGGACCAGGGCTGCGTTTTTGCCTAAAGTGGTAACTCCCTTCCATCTGGGGCAATCCATTACCCTTCCTTCCTTTTATCCTCCCCCACACCCTTCCAAGGAGGAGAGACTTCACCGTTTGGACCCTAAGAGGGCGGTGAGCTTTTACCTGGACAGGACAAAAGACTACAGGATTGATGACCAGCTCTTTGTGGGCTTTGCTGGCTGCAGAAAGGGTTGTGCGGTGCACAAGCGTACCCTGTCCAGATGGATTGTACTATGCATCAAGATCTGCTACTCCCTAGCTGGTAAGGAGCCTCCGGAGGGTTTGAGGGCTCATTCTACCAGGGCAAAGTCTTCTACGTCTGCTTTATCTAGGGGTGTTCCTGTGGAGGACATTTGTAGGGCGGCAACTTGGGCCTCCCTTCACACCTTTGCAAAACATTATTGCTTAGATACTGAGGTGAGGAGGGACGGGCATTTTGCTCGTTCTGTTCTTCAGGATTTTCTGGTGTAGAAGGTTGGACACCCTCCTCCGGGAGTGGGGACTGCTGTGGAATCTATTCACAAGGTGAGGAATCCACTGGCAGATGTATCCATCAGAAGAACAAGTTACTTACCTTCGGTAACGCTTTTTCTGGTGGATACAGTATCTGCCTGTGGATTCCTCACTGACCCACCCGCCTCCCCGTTGTCCATCCTTCTATACCAGTGAATCTGAAAGAAACACGTTAGTTAGATTCCTCACCTTAGAATATCCCCAGGCGTCAGACTGGATCCGGAAGATTTTTCGTCAGCAATACCCCTTGCGCGTCGCTAGGCGTCGTCTGCGGCTCCGCGTCCGTCGTCGGCGTCGTGCGCCGGGATGACGTCGTCGGAGTACTTAGACGCCGCCCTCGCGCGCTGACGTCAGTTCTTCTTTTTTCCGCGCCAGTAAGCGCAGATCCGGGAGAGCTACCCCTTTTAGTCTTTTTTGACTAAATCTTTTTTGATCATTTTTGATCCTTGTCTGTCGACATCTGGTGCCGGTAGGATGCCTGGGTTCAAGGCTTGCGAGGATTGCCATCGACTGATGTCGGTGACCGATCACCACCGCCGGTGCCTCTACTGCTTAGGCCCCGACCACGACGCGGAGTCGTGCAACGACTGCCAGGCCCTGACTTCAAAGGCTAGGCGGGAGCGGTCCCGCAAGCTTCTCGAGCTTCGCCACTCGGCTCCGCGTCGTGCGCGATCCCGGTCCAGGAGGAGGTCCAAGGATCGCTCGCGGAGCCCTAGCCGACGCCATCGATCGTCCGGCTCCAAGTCGTCGGGTAAGTCCAAACGCTCAAAGAAGTCCAAGAGGCGACACCGCTCTTCGGACTCCCCTCGCCGGTCGCGCGACTCGGCCGAGGGTCAGGGTGGTTCCACCCCCGCGGCTCCGGCGGAGCCGCAGGTGCCGCGTCCGCCCCCATACCTTCCGGTCCCTGGGACTGACGCGGCGCCAGCGGAGATCAGTGCCTTCCTCTCGGCCATGAGGAGCCTGGCCCCGCCGTCGACGCCCGCTGGCGCGCCTTCGGGCCCCGCGGACTCGACTGGGCGATCTTGCCTGCCGGCGGCTCCGGCCCCGGCGCCGTCGACGACTCCGGTCTCGACGCCGCAGGTCCCCGCGGGGCCCATGCCTGGGCCCCAGTCGACGCCGGTTGACCTAGTCACTCCTCCACCGGCGCCGACGCCTGAACCACCGACGCCGTCACCGGCGCCGCCGGCGCACATGCCTACACCTCCGGCGCCGCCGACGCCGACACCCCAGTTTAGCCCTCATCCGGACCCGGCGCCGCAGCGGCGTCGACCGACGCCGCATCCGACGCCGCTTGAGTCCTACCATCTCTACAGTCCGGTTCCGATCATTCCTCCTGTTTATCAGGAATCGGAAGAAGGGGGCGACTGGGAGGGGTTCGAGGACCCTATGGCTGTTCAGTCACAGCTTTCTCAGGACTGGGCAGATGAACTGGGGGAGGCCAGTGGGCTGGACACCTCGCCAGACACTGGATTCACTTCTCCTCCGACCGTGGCTTCGGAGGAGGGTGCAGCATTTTCTGTGGTGCTGCGCAAGGCGGCCGAGGCCCTTGGGCTCGAGTTGCCTGCCGTGGCTGTGAGGACTAACATCCTCACTGAGGTGCTTCAAACCTCAGCAAGCTCCACTGAGCCTCTGCTGCCGTTCAACGAGGCCCTCACTGACGTTCTGCAGGGCACCTGGTCCAAGCCCTCCACAGTTCCTCCTGTGGATAGGAACGTTGCCAGGCGCCACCGCCCTGCTCCGGGCGACCCCAGTTTCCTGTCCCAACATCCCACCCCCGAGAGTCTGGTTATCCAGGCCTCTACCTCCCAATCCTCCTTCCCGACCGCTCCGCCGGACCGGGATTCCAAGAGACTCGAGCAGTTTGGCAAGAAACTGTTCTCGTCCCTTAGTTCGGGCCTGCGGTCCTTAAATACCGCCTGTCTCTTGGACCGTTATTCCCATTCCCTTTGGGATACGGTGGAGGACGTGCTGCCCCTGTGTCCGGAGGAGGTCCGGACGCGTCTTACCCAGGCTTTGGCCGATGGGAGGGATGCAGCACGGCACGCCATACGATGTGGGCTTGACACCACGGACTCGCTGGGTCGGGCGATTTCAACCACGGTGGCGCTCCGCCGCCACGCCTGGATGCGGTCCACGTCATTTTCCGGGGATGTCCAGACCACCCTCATGGACATGCCCTTTGATGGCACTCGCCTGTTTGGTGAGAAGGCGGACAGTGCGCTGAACCGCTTTAAGGACTCCCGGGCTACGGCCAAGTCCTTGGGCCTCTCGGCTCCGCGGGCGCACACCTCCGCTTTTCGCCCCTTTCGTGGCCAAGGAAGGGGCGCCTCCTCACGTCCGCAAAGCCACCAGCCGCAGAACCAACCTGCGCGCGGTCGCGGACGTGGCTTCCGCCGTGGCGGAAATGGAGGCCGACGTGGTCAGCCCACTTCCACCCCGGCAGCATCCGCCTCAAAGCCCTCCTAGTCCGAGCTTTCAGGCCCATACCACGCCAGTGGGCGGCAGAGTTCGCCATCACCTGCTCCACTGGCGGTCCATAACATCGGACAGGTGGGTGCTGCAAATCGTCCGAAGGGGCTACTCCCTCCCCTTCGAGACGACCCCTCCAGCCATGCCACCGCAGCACCACCGTATATCGGGGGATCATTTGAATCTTCTCCGCGAGGAAGTTTCGGCTCTCTTGGCCAAGGGGGCCGTCGAGCGCGTTCCGAGTCCAGAAGTAGGTCGTGGTTGTTATTCCCACTACTTTCTGGTTCCCAAGAAGGGCAAGGGGGGCCTACGCCCTATCTTGGACCTCCGGAACGTCAATGCCTTCCTCCGAAAGGACAGGTTCAAGATGCTAACGTTGGCTCAGGTTTTAGCTGCCCTAGACCCTGGAGACTGGATGGTAGCGTTGGACTTGCAGGACGCATATTTTCATATCCCCGTCCTGCCGGCCCACCGGCGTTACCTGCGGTTCACGGTGGGCCAAGAGCACTTTCAGTTTACCGTGCTCCCCTTCGGCCTCACCAGTGCCCCTCGGGTGTTCACGAAAGTGTTGGCGGTGGTCGCAGCTCATCTGCGCAGATCAGGGGTTTCAGTCTTCCCCTATCTCGACGACTGGTTGTTGAAGGCGGGCTCGCCCCAGGCAGTCGTCTCCCACCTCCAGACTACGGCGGATCTCCTGCATTTGCTGGGGTTTTCCATCAACGTGCCGAAGTCACACCTGAGTCCCTCTCAGAAGCTCCTCTTCATCGGAGCGGTTCTCGATTCGGCGCAGTTCCGGGTCCATCCACCGGAACAGCGGGTCCGGGATATACAGGCCCTGATTCCCATCTTTCGGCCTCTATCCCGGGTTTCGGTCAGGCTAGTGTTGCGGCTTCTGGGGCTGATGGCCTCCTGCATCCTACTAGTGCATCACGCCAGGCGGCGCATGCGGGCTCTGCAGTGGGACCTGAAGTTTCAGTGGGCCCAGCATCACGGCAACCTGTCCGACCATGTCTTGATCTCGGAGGGCACTGCACAGCAGTTGCAGTGGTGGCTCACGGACCGCGAGTGGGTCAAGGGCAAGAGCCTCTCCCTTCCCCAACCGGAGCATGTCGTAGTGACGGATGCGTCCCTCCTGGGTTGGGGTGGCCATATGGGGGAGGCGGAGATCAGAGGCCTCTGGTCTCCGGCGGAGTCTCGTCTCCACATCAACCTGTTGGAGTTGAGAGCGATCCGGCTTGCACTGAAAGCCTTCCTTCCCTCTGTCAGGGGAAGTGTCGTGCAGGTGTTCACGGACAACACCACCGCCATGTGGTATTGCAACAAACAGGGCGGGGTGGGGTCGTGGACCCTTTGTCAGGAGGCTCTGCGCCTCTGGACGTGGCTGGAACACCAGGGCGTCACCCTAGTGGTTCAACATCTGGCGGGCTCTCTGAACGCCAGAGCAGACGAACTCAGCCGCCGGTGCATGATGGATCACGAATGGCGTCTGAACTCCGAAGTGGCGCAAGGTCTCTTTCAGCAGTGGGGAGAGCCTTGGTTAGATCTATTCTCCACCGAAGAGAACGCGCAATGTCAGCAGTTCTGCGCGTTGGAATTTCCAAGGCGGCACTCGCTCGGCGACGCTTTTCGTCACGAGTGGAGTTGCGGTCTGTTGTACGCCTTTCCGCCTATACCACTTCTGCCCAGAGTGCTGAAGAAGATCAGGCACGACCGGGCCCAAGTCATCTTGGTGGCTCCGGATTGGGCACGAAGATACTGGTATCCCGAGCTACTCAGTCTGTTGACCGATCCCCCGATACGTCTGCCCCTTCGGGAGGATCTTCTGTCGCAGCAGCAGGGGACGGTCCTCCACCCGAACCTGTCCAGCCTCCACCTCCATGCGTGGAGATTGAGCGGCGGCAGTTGATGCCATTTGACTTGCCTCCTGAAGTCTGTGATATCATTCTGGCAGCCAGGCGTCCCTCCACAAAGTCGGTATACGCCTGCCGGTGGAACAAATTTGTGGCATGGTGCACAGCAAAGGCTGTGGATCCCCTTTCCGCCCCTCTTTCTGAGGTTCTCCTCTTCCTTCTTTCTCTGGCCCGGCAGGGCTCTGCCCTGGGCACCCTGAAAGGTTATCTTGCTGCCATCTCCGCCTTCTTGCGGCTTCCTGATCAGCCTTCTCTTTTCAAGTCCCCTGTGGTTACACGCTTTCTCAAAGGCATTACACACACGTTCCCTCCTGTCCCTTTTGTAATGCCTCAGTGGGACTTGAATCTGGTATTGACATTCCTGATGTGCGCTCCCTTCGAGCCTCTTCACAATTGTCCTCTTCGTCTTCTGACTCTTAAGACTGCTTTTCTGGTAGCCATCACCTCGGCTAGACGGGTGAGTGAGCTCCAGGCTTTATCTTCAAAGCCTCCTTTTCTATCTGTTCATCCGGACAAGGTTGTCCTTCGGCCTCGTCCCTCCTTTCTTCCTAAAGTGGTGACTCCATTTCACCTTGGGCAGTCTGTCACCTTGCCCACCTTCTTTCCGCCTCCGCATCCTTCCAAAGAGGAAGAGAGGCTCCACCGTCTGGACCCAAAACGTGCGCTCTCCTTTTATCTGGACCGCACAAAACAGTTCCGGGTGGACGACCAGCTTTTTGTTGGGTACGTGGGCGCTAAGAAGGGGAAAGCTGTGCACAAACGGACCATCTCTCGGTGGGTCGTTTTGTGTATAAAAATTTGCTATTCCTTGGCTAAAAAGGACCCTCCTGTTGGGCTGCGCGCCCATTCTACTCGGGCCACGGCGGCTACTACTGCCCTGGGACGGGGAGTCCCTTTGCAGGACATCTGTCAGGCGGCAACGTGGGCTTCGCTACACACGTTTGCCAGGCATTATTGCCTTGACAGCCAAGTCCGGAGGGATGGCTTCTTTGGCCGTTCTGTCCTCCAGGACTTTCTGGTGTGATCTTGGTTCGCAGACCCACCACCGGGGATGGTATTGCTTGGGTATCTATTCTAAGGTGAGGAATCTAACTAACGTGTTTCTTTCAGATGAACAAGTTACTTACCTTCGGTAACGATGTATCTGTAAGAAACATTAGTTAGTTAGATTCCTCACCGACCCACCCATCCTCCCCGTTCTGCGAACTGACATCTAGGGTTAAGGTTGTCCTTTCAGGCCCCTAGATTTTATTTTTGGCACCAGTGTCGGTCTTTGCATGGCTCTGCGTTCCTGGCGCGGAAGGCTATGTACAAGAACTGACGTCAGCGCGCGAGGGCGGCGTCTAAGTACTCCGACGACTTCATCCCGGCGCACGACGCCGACGACGGACGCGGAGCCGCAGACGACGCCTAGCGACGCGCAAGGGGTATTGCTGACGAAAAATCTTCCGGATCCAGTCTGACGCCTGGGGATATTCTAAGGTGAGGAATCTAACTAACTAATGTTTCTTACAGATACATCGTTACCGAAGGTAAGTAACTTGTTCTTCTATGGCTGTAATTCTATTGATGGTTTCAAATGTGTTTCTTACTGTCAAGGGCATTATGTTATTTCTAGTGCTTTGATGTTTATTCTCCACACTGTGTGTGTTGATAAGCATATTGTGTACTGTGTATACTGTTTATGTACATATTGCTGTCAGTCCGTCCGTGTGCCTCGAAGGCATGGAAAAAAGGGGCGGAACTGACGTCATCACGCCGATGGGGTCTTCTTATGGAGCCGGTGACGTCAGCGGAGTCGCGAGCGGTGCCGTGTCTCTGTGACGTCGCTTTCGACCACATCGGCGTGGACTGCTAAAAAAGTTTCCGAATGTTGCTGGCGCAGGGGATATTCACAAGGTGAGGAATCCACAGGCAGATACTGTATCCACCAGAAAAAGCGTTACCGAAGGTAAGTAACTTGTTCTTCAAGCACTCTGAGGCTTTTTGCTGGTGTGGTGAGCTGTGCAGATGGAGCCTTCTGTGGCAGCTTGTGAGGGTAGTGCACATGCATGTGAAAAGTTCTCCGAGTACCACCCGTGGCCTCCGAAGGAGCCGCCATGATTTAAGATAAGGCGCGGTGGCCATGAGGCGGGCGCCACGCTGATCCTAAACAAATAGTAATAAAAAAGCATGTACGTGCTTTAAAAAAATGCATTTTAAATTCACGCTAAGCCTGGAAGAATAAGTAGCAGGGCAGGAGGGCTTCAAAAACAAGCGCTGTCCGGCCGCAAAAGTGAAAATGGGCCGACTGGCAAATTCCACAGCAAATTAATTAAATAATCAAGCGCGGTCCCAAAAGTGAAAGAGGACCGCGCTGCAGCCGGAGCATGGGGATCTGTTGTCTTTATGGGGCCATGTGTTTCTAATCAGAAACACATGGCCCCATAAAGATAAGAAAGTGCTTTGCGACAGATGCAAAGCAGGCAAGCCTGTCCGGGTGGGCTGGCACAAAAAGCGAAAGGGAGACAACCCAAACACCTAATTTCTAATGGCAGGCCACCGTTTAACATAAACGGTGACACCAGCAAATAGAAATAAGGGGCGGGGCTTCAAGCCCTTTTCTCAAACTCCTCATTTACAATAAATCTCGCCGAGCACGTGTGCAGCAACGCTAAGCGAGACCTAAAAAAGGGGGCCTGCGTCCCATCTTGGACCTCAAGAAAGTCAACCGCTTCCTCCGGACGGATAAGTTCAAGATGTTGACTCTAGCTCAGGACTTGGCTGCCCCTCGACCCTGGAGACTGGATGGTAGCGTTGGACTTGCAGGACGCTTATTTTCACATCCCTGTCCTGCCTTACTAGTGCCCCTCGGGTGTTCACGAAGGTGATGGCGGTGGTCGAAGCTCATCTTTGCAGATCAGGGGTTTCAGTCTTCCCTATCTCGACGACTGGTTGTTGAAGGCGGGCTCGCCACAGGCAGTTGTCTTCCACCTCCAGACTACGGCCGACCTCCTGCATTTGCTGGGGTTCTCCATCAATGTGCCGAAGTCGCACCTGAGTCCCTCTCAGAAGCTCCTGTTCATCGGAGCGGTTCTGGATTCGACGCAGTTTTGGGTTTATCCTCCCGAGCAGCGAGTCTGGGATATTCAGGCTATGATTCCGATCTTTCAGCCTCTATCACGGGTTTCAGTCAGGATGACCCTCCGGCTCCTGGGCCTCATGGCCTCCTGCACCCTGCTAGTGCAACATGCCAGATGGCATATGCGGGCTCTGCAGTGGGACCTGAAGTTCCAATGGGTGCAGCATCAGGGCCACCTGTCCGATCACGTTCAGATCTCGGAGGGCACTGCACACGACTTGCAGTGGTGGCTCACAAATCGCGATTGGGTCCAGAGCAGATACCTCTCCCTTCCCCAACTGGAGCACACAGTGGTGACTGATGCGTCCCTCCTGGGATGGGGCGGCCACATGGGAGAAGCGGAGATCAGGGGCCTCTGGTCTCCAGCGGAGTCCCGGCTCCATATCAACCTTTTGGACCTTTTAATTGCCAGTATTAATGCAATCTGATCTGTGGTCGCTGTCATATTTAGGAAATGTGGAGGCTGGTTGGCCTATTGCTTTGTTATGGACGAGACACACAAATCCACTAATGTTTTAAACTGCTTGACATGGAATGTTCGGGGTCTGAATGACTGCAGAAAGGCTAGATTAGTGCACGCTTACTTAGCCCGCCACAACATTGATATATGCCTCCTTCAGGAAACGCATCTGGGTGCCTCCCCGTCTCCCCGACTTCGCTATGCCAGATGGGGTCACGTATACTCTGCCACGTATTCCAACTATGCTCGGTGGGTTGCTATATTGATTAAGCGAGGGTTGGACTGGAAGGAAGAGTTGGCACAAAGAGATCCAGAGGGGAGATATGTATTAGTTCAGGGGCTCTTATGTGGCATATCAGTGACCATCGTGGCTGTTTACGGCCCAAATGTGGACTCCCCTGAGTTCTTTCACAGGGTCTGGGCGATGGTGAGTGTGAGAAGTTGGCCTGATGTATGATGTCACTAGTTCTAGTGTACACCTTATATCAGTCCAAACAACCCTTATGGTGATTGGTTGTAAAGTCAACCTTATAGACCAGCTATCCTAGTGGTAGCATGGACAAGAGCAGTCTTAGGCTAAACTCTGAATGGCATGTGAAGCCAGCTGTGATACCATATATAATCCCTTGAATACCAAATGAAAAGACACCACAACAGATATATATATAAAATAAAGTATATTTATTCTAGTCAAACCCTCAGCACTCTTTATGAGATTCGAGGTAAGTACAACACAGTCTTATTTAAGCATACATTAAGTCACACAGGTAAGTAATACAGTTAGGCCCTAGGGGCCACGCAAACCATATACTAAAGAAGTGGTATAAGGACCACTGTCACGGAAATAGAATAGGCCTAGGCCTAGGGAATCGCTGGGGCTACACTACACTACCAACAGTTAGGAAGTGGGAGGCCCACGGGATTCAGGTGCAGAGTGGAAACACTCACGCGTAATGCGTATAATCGATAGAAATAGTACAGTTTTGAAATAAGCAGTTTTAGGACACTTCTGGAGCAGCTAGAAAGTCGAGACTCTGAAACTAGACCCTAGGATAGTCACTACCCTTGTGAGCACCGAAGTACCCAAGTTACCTAGCCCACAGGCTGCGGGTGCATAGGTGTGAACTTGCGTCGGGTTTGGTCGTGGACTTCTATGGATGCCTGAAGGAAAGTTGCTGACAGGCAGTCAGTGCAGAGTGTCCGGTGGATCCCAAGGCCGGGATCAAGAAGGAAGGGTACCTGCAAGCATAAGGGACAGAGTCAAGGTTACTAGCCAGTGACCACGTGGAACCAGGAAGGAACCAGGCGATGTCGTGAAGATTGCAGGTGAAGAGGTGAAGCTTGTCGCAGCAGCCACGGGTACCAGGAGACGTCGAGGACGACCAGGAGGCGAGCTGTCCCACGAAGGCTCTTGCTGTCGGCGGCGTCAAAGTTGAACTAGGACTCACCAAGCCTTGGCAAGCGGAACCCACGAAGAATGGAGGACTTGCTTCTGGTGCAGACCAGGAAGGTCTGGGGTGCTTCTCTTTTGCAGAGGAGCGAGAGCCAGTCTGGAGGAGCCAAACCAGCAGTGAAGATTTAAAGGGTTGTCGTCGCAAAGGCCGCTAGCCAACGGGCAAGCAACCGGACAGACGCGGCAAGCAAGAAAATGCAGAAGGGCCCCACGCAGGACTCGTGGAGTGTGGGGGGCTGATCTTCGGTGCAGATGGTGCTTGGGGTTGGGGCTTCTCAATCCCCGGTGCACAACTTCGAGGGTACCTCAGAAGCTGCGCTGGAAGATACTCGCCACTTTTCCCAGGTAGCCGGTCCCACGTCTCTCGTCGCCTCCACGGATCTCAGCTCGGCTGTGGATGTGGATCAGGGTCAGAGAAGTCTGGAAGTCAAGGCTCTGGTCGGGCTCTGCAGTCGGTCCCTCGTAGAACTTCAGCAAAGCAAAGGGTAGTCTCTTGATGGTGCCTGTTTGCACAGGGTAGCCACTCCTTGGCCACAAGGGAGATTCTTCAGTCTTCTTCTTTCGTCGAATGTCGAAGGTCCAGAGTTTCTGTTCAAGTTGCAGGTTCAGGATAATCTAATCTCCTGGGGCCAAGCTACCACTCTTATACTAATCTGGGGGGCTGGGTTTCCTGCTAGGTCACGCCTTATGGGTGGGACCTGGGAGGGGTGTGGTTACACCCCCTTCCCTTTGTCCAGTTTCGCGCCAGGACTGGGGCTGGAGTGCCCCAGCACCGGTTTGAACTGGACTATGCATGGGACACCTTGTGTGCCCCAGGCAGTGTCGCGTTTCTTTCATCTCTCCCTGCCCCAATACACTAAGGCCTGTCTGGGGTGGTGCTCGCACCTCCCAAGGCAGGAAACCTATTGTCCAAGCCTCCCTTGCCGGGATCACTCCCAGCAGCAGGAGGTCAGACTTGTGTCGTGGCAGCAGCATCCATTTTGTGATACTGAGGCTCTGGTTAACTTTAACCGGGTAAGTAGGTTTCAACATGTCTTCTCCCTCTAGAAGGGAGGGATAATATCCTCATCCCCAGAAATGGGATGGGGGTATTATTCCAAAGTGTTAGATACCTTACACGACATGTTTTGATAAAGCCAAACCATAGTTACCATAACCGTTTAAGATTATAAGGCACTTTAAGAGTATATGGTAGGCTATATCATAGAACAGCTATAAGGACATGGTTCCGAAAGCTGCAGACAGGCTCAGCTCATGCTAGAGCACCATCTCACATGTTACCAAGCACTCTGCCTCCAGGATTGTTAAGGCCTGCCATAGGAGTGGCTGATAGGTACACATGTGTCTATATATAAGATAGGTATAGGAATACTACACCTAAGCAAGGGGTGATTACACGACCTTGCCCCAGCTGAGTGATCAGCCAGTTGTGTCATAATGGAAGGCCAGGCCAGGGGTGGCATAATACATGCTGCAGCCCCTGGTAGGCCTAGGGTACACCTATGCCCTGGGTACCTAAGGTACACTGTACAGGGGCCAATTAGGTGATCCTATCCAAATGGGTTATGCACCTAAAGTACATAGTATCAATTTAGAGAGAGTACAGCAGGGCTGTGGGTCTGATTAGCAGGCCCACATCCACATCTAAGTCGAAAACCAGTAAAGCAAAAGCAAAAAGTGGGGGTGAACATAGAAAGCGGACCCTACTCTCCTACAGTGAGGGCAGCTGGGTGTAATACCATTATCTTGGATGGTGACTTCAATGCTGTTCTGGATGATACACTTGATAGACAGGGTGCTGCCCGTAGCTTGCACCCACTGGCTGGCGCTGCCCTGGGGGCGATTGTTGCAGAGGAGGGGTTGGTTGATGTGTGGAGGGACAGGCATGGTGGGCTGAGGGAGAGCACCTGTATCTCTGATCACCGCTGTGCATGGTCCTGCTTGGACTATTGGTTACTATCTCTTGATGTGGCTCTGTGGGCGGCGGGGGTTGAGCATATGCCACGCTCTCTGTTTGACCATGCGCCGTGTCTGCTGCGGCTGTTGACACCTGGTCTGCCTCCGCGCGGTTTCTCTTGGCGCCTCCCACCGCATGCCTTGCTTGACGAGGCCTTTAAAGAAGAGATTAGGGGGGAAATTACCGAGTACTTTGCGCTGAACACAGGATTGGTGGATACCGAATCCTCCCTTTGGGAAGCATTCAAAGTTGTTATTCGGGGCCAATGCATCGCCCGCCAGGCCGGGGTGCTGAGAGCGATACGAGGCAGGCTTGCATCCCTGGAAGCGAGCATAAAGGATCTTGAAAAAAGTTTGTTATGAAACAAGCACCCCCCACACCATAGGTCTCCTAAAGGCTAAGCTATTAGACTATGCTGCGGAGGCACAACGCGAAGTTAATTTTTTGGGCAAATATGCCGAGGCCAGGAGGTATGGGGAGGGGGATAGACCTGGTCGTACACTGGCAAATATGATAAGACCTTCCAGATCCGCGACATACATTCACGAACTATGCTTGAAATCGGGCGCCACGATTAGGGGACAAGATGGCATCCTGAATGCCTTCTCGGGCTTTTACTCCGGCCTGTATACTTCCACTCAGGAGGCCAGTCCGGAAGGGATGGAATCATAGCGCTGGTCTGGTTTAATAACACCCATAGGGAATATATGGACCTCCCGATAACTGCGGAAGATGTGGCCCAAGTAATCAAGAGCTTGCCTCTCGATAAAGCTCCTGGCCCGGATGGCCTGACTACTGCCTTTTATAAGGCATATGCTGAGGAACTGGCTCACTGTCTGTTGGCAGTTTATGAGGAGGCTTTGGAGGCGGGGATACTACCTGCAAAAATGCGCGAAGCACTGATAATTACACTGCTAAAACCAGACAAGCCGGTGGAGGAGATGGACTCCTACAGACCTCTCTCTTTAATAAATGTAGATGTGAAAATACTTGCCAAATTGCTTGCCAACAGAATACAACTAATGCTACCTCTGATAGCTCTTCCGGATCAGTCGGGGTTCATTCCGGGGCGATCCACATCCCACAATCTCCGTACGATTTTTTCTACCCTACACTATTTACATCCGGACGTGCATGCCGCGGTGGTATTTTTAGATGCTACCAAAGCCTTCGACACTCTTGAATGGCCATATTTATTTGCAATACTATGTCGAATAGGTTTTAGCCCGCTGCTAATTAAAAAGATCCGCCTGTTATGCACTATGCCAAGCGCCAGGGTCAGGGTGAACAGAATGGTTTCTGACCCGTTCCCTATCTCACGAGGTATGCGACAGGGGTGACCGCTGTCCCCGCTGCTGTTCGCCATAGCGATGGAACCTCTAGCGGCCCGCATTAGACAGCACCACACGGCGAGGGGCATAGGGTTCAGCTCCAGAAGTTTGCTGATATCTCTATATGCGAATGATGTGACACTTTATCTTATAAACCCGGAGGAGAACCTGGACATAGTCCTACGTGAATTTATCCGATTTGAAGGTTTGGCTGGGATCTCGGTGAACTGGTCCAAGTCGGTGGTCTTTCGGTTGACGGAGAGTACCCCGAGGGTAATTTCAGAATACCCCCTAAGGTGAGAAACGGAAGCTGTTAAATATCTAGGAATTTGGTTGAGTCGTGGCCCTCAGGAAATTTGGAATCTGAACTACGGCAGGGCTGTTGCGTGGCTAGAGGAGAAGGTGAAGATATGGGTGAGATTACCTATGTCCCTTACGGGCAGGATCGCGTTGGTTAAAATGGTTATATTGCCTAAATTTTTATATTTATTTGCGAATATCCCGGTTCCCTTGACATCGCAATTTTTTGCAACGCTATGTTCACACCTGCTCACGCTGGTGTGGGCTGGCAGCCAGGTGCGGGCATCCTGGGACATGCTGACCTTGCCCTGAAAATAGGGGGGGTTGGGGGCTCCGGATATGCGCTTATACGCCCTTTTTGCACAAGCCCAATTTTTGCACTTATGGGTGCATCCGACTCCCTACCAACCTCATGTTGCTGTCGAGCAGGACATTGTGGTGCCAGTCCCGCTAAGAGTGGTCATTTGTGTGAGAGCGCGCCGCCCTCGGGGAGACGTAGACTCTGCTGAGATGTTGCGCTGGGTCTGGCAGGAACTGCGACGAAGGGCAGACGTGCCGCTTTTGTATGCCCCGTCTCTGTCCCTGACGCGAAACCCGCTGTTGCCCTGCATCGGGGACGGAATTGGCCCGCTTTTGATGCGGAGGATGCACCTACATACGTTTGCAGACCTATTTCCAGATGATAACTTTATGCAGCCACCGGTGGCGGCGGAGGGGCGGACGGTACACTTCTCCAAATTATTTTTATATCACCGGCTACGGGCGGCATGCCGCGTGCTGAGTGAGAATTTTCCGGCGCCCCCCCGGTCTTCCTAGCGTTGGAGAGCCTGGTGAGTTCCCCGTCTCCCCGGAGATTGGTCACTCGACTGTACAAATTGATGCAAAACATGGCGCCAGTGGTCCGACCGCAATCCCTTCAACACTGGAATGAGGAGCTCGGCCCTCCACTATCAGAGGAACAGTGGGCCTTTTGCTGTGGACAGCTAGCGGAGCTTTCTCCAAATTATAAACTACGGCTAATACATTTTAAGTATTTACATAGATTGTATAGGACGCCGATGGATGGGAATCAGGGAGGATGCTGGATGTTGGATATGCGGCGGTGAGCCTGCCTCCTTCTTGCATATGGCGTGGTCCTGCCCCAGCCTTGTAGAATTTTGGTCCCAGGTTTTTACACTGGTTAATCAGATTGTAGGGCGCTCTGATGCCCCATCCCCTGAATTGGGAATACTGGGCTACATGAAGAACACTCCACCTAAATCACGCAAACTACATGCTTTACTTCTTCTCTTTGCTAAAAGGCAGGTGGCGCTTTACTGGGGTAGAAGCCGGGTGCCCTCGGTGAAGGGATTGGTGGCGGACGTGACTTATGGCCATGCGCCATTGAACACATTTTGAGAATTGATGCCACCGACCTCCCGTCTGCGGGACATCTGGGAACCATTTGTGCAGTGGGCTCAAGCGCGGAGAGGAATGGATGGAGAGGGGAATGTCTCGGACGTGTGAGACTGAGAATGTAGAGCTTTGAGCAATGTCGGTATGCGGGAGGGAATGGTTATTGTGTCTGATTGATGGCGGAGGGAGGTGGGCATGTGCGGGCACTGTTTGATACCATCATTCCTGTCGTACTTGAATGACCCAGTCATGCTTACATGTTAATAAGTAGGCATATCAGCCGACCTGGCCCGAGCATAAACAGGGGGATGTATTATGTGTGTGTCTCTAACTGTGCCAGAAAGTCCCACTGCTAATGATGTATGTACACAGACGACATGTCAAGCACCGCAATTGTAAATCGGCTGTAACATTAACTGGCTTGTTTTGTTGGTTATTGTAGGAAGGTGAATATCTGACTATGGTTACCCCCAACTTTTTGCCTAGTGTCTAGCTGGTTTTTCGACTTAGTTGGCCTGAGATCCTGCCATTCAGGGTCTCAGGCTGTCTGCTCTCTCTGTAAAATGGACTCCATGTACCCTAGGTACATACCCAATTGGTAAGGATAACCTTATTGGACCCTGTACAGTGTACCCTAGGTACCCAGGGCATAGGTGTACCCTAGGCCTACCAGGGGCTGCAGCATGTATTATGCCACCCCTGGACTGGCCTTCCATTATGACACAACTGGCTGATCACTCAGCTGGGGCAAGGTCGTGTAATCACCCCTTGCTTAGATATAGTATACCTATATCTACACTCACAATAGACACATGTGTACCTATCAGCCACTCCTATGGCAGGCCTTAACAATCCTGGAGACAGAGTGCTTGGTAACATGTGAGATGGTGCTCTAGCATGAGCTGAGCCTGTCTGCAGCTTTCGGAACCATGTCCTTATAGCTGTTCTATGATATAGCCTACCATATACTCTTAAAGTACCTTATAATCTTAAACGGTTATGGTAACTATGGTTTGGCTTTATCAAAACATGTTGTGTAAGGTGTCTAACACTTTGGAATAATACCCCCATACCATTTCTGGTGATGAGGATATTATTCCTCCCTTCTAGAGGGAGAGACATGTTAAAATCCTACTTTGCTGTTTAACTCTCACCAAAGCCTCAGCATCACAAAATGGATGCTGCTGCCACAGACACAAGTCTGACCTCCTGCAGCTGGGAGCCCTCCCAGCCAGGGAGGCCTGGACAATAGGTTTCCTGCTTGGGGAGGTGCTAGCACCTCCCCAGACAGACTTTAGTGTATTGGGGCAGGGAGAGCTGAAAGGAATGAGACATGCCTGGGGCACACAAGGTGCTCCATGCATAGTCCAGTTCAAACCGGTGCTGGGGCACTCCAGCCCCAGCTCTGGCGCGAAACTGGACAAAGGAAAGGGGGTGTAACCACTCCCCTTCCTGGTCCCACCCATAGGAGGGACCTTGCAGGTAGCCCAGCCCACCAGCCCAGTATATCAGTAGGTAGCTGAGCCCTGCAGAATTAGATTATCCTGAATCTGCAACTTGAACAGAAACTCTGGACCTTCGACATTCGACCTCAGGAAGAAGACTGAAGAATCTCCCTTGTGGCCAAGGAGTGACCACCCTGGGCAACCAGGCACCATCCAGCGACCGCTGCTTGCTTTGCGACTGATCCTACGAGGGACGACTGCAGAGATTGACCAGCGCCGAGACTTCCAGACACCTCTGACCCAGATCCACATCTGCAGCAAAGCTGAGACCCGTGGAGGCGACGAGGGACGTGGGACCGGCGACTTAGGAAAAGTGGCTAGTAACTGACTAGCGCGACTTCTGGGGCTTCCTCGAGGCTGTGCTTGGGGAATTGAGGAGCCCCCATCCCGAGCACCATCTGCAAAGAAGATCAGCTCCCCACACTTCACGTGTTCTGCGTGGGGCCCTTCTGCACCTGAGTTGCTCGACATGTTGTCCGGTTGCTGGCCCGTTGGCTAGCGACCTCTGCGACGACGAACCTTTGATTTCATCTTGCTGGTCCGGCTCCTCCAGACTGGCACTCGCTCCTCTGTGAAAGAGAAGCACTCCAGACCTTCCAGGTCTGCACCAGAAGCAAGTCCTCCATTCTGCGTGGGTTCCGCTTGCCAAGGTTTGTTGGGTCCTAACTCGACATCGATGCCGCCGACAGCAAGAGCCTTCGTGGGACAGCTCGCCTCCTGGTCCTGGTCGTCCTCGACGTCTCCTAGTACCCGTGGCTGCTGCGACAAGCTTCACCTCTTCACCTGCATCTGCACGACATCGCCTGGTTCCTTCCTGGTTCCTTCCCGGCTCCTGGCTGGTGACCTAGACTCTGTCCCTTCTGTTTGCAGGTATCCTTCCTTCTTGATTCCATCCTTGGGATCCACCGGACACTCTTCACTGACTGCCTGTCAGCAACTTTCCTTCAGGCATCCATAGGAGTCAACGACGAAACCCGACGCAAGTTCACACCTATGCACCCGCAGCCCGTGGGCTAGGTAACTTGAGTACTCCGGTGCTCACAAGGGTAGTAACTATCCTAGGGTCTAGTTTCCAAGTCTTGAACTCCTAGCTATTCCAGAAGTGTCCTAAAACTGTTAATTTCTAATAACTACTATTTCTATAGACTTTTACGCATTACGTGTGAGTGTTTCCACTCTGCACCTGAATCCCGTGGGCCTCCCACTTCCTAACCTTTGGTAGTATAGTGTAGCCCCAGCGATTTCCTAGGCCTAGGCCTATCCTGTGTTCGTGACAGTGGTTCTTATGCCACTTACTCAGTATATGGTTTGCATGGCCCCTAGGGATTAAACTGTATTACTTACCTGTGTGACTTAATGTATGCTTAAATAAGACTGTGTTGTACTTGCCTCAAATCTCATAAAGAGTGCTGAGGGTATTTTGACTAGAATAAATACATTCTATTTTTATATATATCTGTTGTGGTGTTCTTTCATTTGGTATTCAAGGGATTACAAATGGTATAACAGCCTGCTTCACATGCCATACAGAGTTTAGCCTAAGACTGCTCTTGTCCATGCTACCACTAGGATAGCTGGTCTATAAGGTTGACTTTACAACCAATCACCATAAGGGTTGTTTGGACAGATACAAGGTGTACACTAGAATTAGTGACATCATATATCAGGCCAACTTCTCACAGTTATGTTATGTAACTTTATGATAATATCAATAAAAATTTCAACAACAAAAAAAGTCTTAACAACCGCTGAAAAAAAAACTTTTGGACCTTTGGGCAATCCGACTTGCACTGAAAGCATTCCTTCCCTCTGTCCGGGGAAGTGTAGTGCAGGGGTTCACGGACAAAAACACCACCATGTGGTATTGCAACAAACCGGGTGGGGTGGGGTCGTGGACCCTATGTTAGGAGGCTCTCCGCCTCTGGACATGGCTGGAACATCAAGGCATTACCTTGGTGGTTCAACACCTGGCAGGTTCTCTGAACGCCAGAGCGGACAAACTCAGCCGCCGGTGCATGATGGATCACGAATGGCGTCTGCACTCGGACGTGGCGCAAGGTCTCTTTTTGCAGTGGGAGAGCCTTGGCTAGATCTATGGGCCACCAAAGAGAACGCGCAATGTCATCAATTCTGCGCGTTGGAATTTCCAAGGCGGCACTCGCTCGGCGGCGCTTTTCGTCACAAGTGGAGCTGCGGTCTGTTGAGCGCCTTTCCGCCTATACCGCTTCTGCCCAGAGTGCTGAAGAAGGCGCGACCGGGCCCAAGTCATCCTTGTGGCTCCAGATTGGGCATGAAGATACTGGTATCCCGAGCTACTCAGCATGGCGATCGCTCCCCCGATCCTACTGCCTCTTCGGGAGGATCTTCTGTCGCAGCAGCAGGGGACGGTCCTCCACCCGAACCTGCCCAGCCTCCACCTCCATGCGTGGACATTGAGCGGCGACAGTTGACAGCTTTCGACCATCCTTCCGAAGTCTGTGACATTATTTTGGCAGCCAGGCGTCCCTCCACTAAGACGGTATACACCTGCAGGTGGAACAAGTTTGTGGCATGGTGCACAGCAAAGGCTGTGGATCCCCTTGTTGCCCCTCTTTCCGAGTGCCTTCTGTTCCAACTCCCTTTGGCCCAGCAGGGCTCTGCTCTGGGCACTATCAAAGGTTATCTCTCGGCCATTTCCGCCTTTCTACGGCTTCCAGATCAGTCTTCTCTTTTTAAGTCCCCCATTGTTAATCGTTTCCTGAAAGGCATTACACACACGTTTCCTCCCGTGCCCTTCATAATGCCTCAATGGGACTTAAATCTTGTCGACTTTTCTGATGCGTGCTCCCTTGGAGCCCCTTCATAACTGTCCTTTACGTCTTCTCACTCTAAAGACGGCTTTCTTGGTAGCTATCACCTCTTCTAGATGGGTGAGTGAACTCCAGGCTCTTTCTTTTAAACCTCCTTTTCTCTTTTTCATCCGGACAAAGTGGTTTTAAGGACTCTTCCTTCTTTCCTGCCAAAAGTTGTCACACTCTTCCACATCGGGCAGACCATCACTTTGTCCACCTTCTTTCTGCCTCCTCATCCTTCAAAAGAAGAAGAGAGGCTCCATCGTCTGGACCCAAAACATGGGCTCTCATTCTGTCTATCTGAAGCGCACATAACAGTTCCGGGTGGATGACCAACTTTTAGTTGGCTACATGGGCGCCACAAACGGACCATCTCTCGGTGGGTCGTTCTCTGCATCAAAGCCTGTTACTCGTTGGCTAAGAAGGAGCCTCCTGTGGGGCTGCGTGACCATTTTACCAGGGCAACAGCAGCCACTTGGCTTTGGGACGCGGCGTTCCCTTGCAGGACATCTGTCAGGCAGCTACGTGGGCCTCGCTGCACACTTTTACCAAGCACTACTGCCTAGACAGTCAAGTCCTGAGGGACGGCTTCTTTGGCCGTTCGGTTCTCCGGGACTTTCTGGTGTAATTTCGGTTCGCAGACCCGCCTCCAGGGTAGGTATTGCTGGGGTATCTATTCTAAGGTAAGGAATCTATCACTAACGTGTCTCTTTCAGATGCACAAGTTACTACTTGTGTAACGATATATCTGATAGGGACTACTAGCAGCAGATTCCTTAACGTAGAACTATCCCCAGGCGTGAGATTGGACCCGGAAAACTTTCTTTGCCCCAGCATCTCTGCGCACCGGGGGGCAGTACCACGCGACTCCGCCCTGACGTCTACGGGCGTTACTTCAGCGAGGTTACATAAGCCCCACCCCGACACGCTGACATCAGTTTCCTTCTTTTCCCCGTGCAACGCGGATCCGGATCGTGTCCCTGTCCTATTTTCAGGCCTTCTTTTCACACTTTGCGTTGTGGGACAGTGTGCGAATGCCTTCGGGCTTTAAGGCGTGCTCGTCTTGCACGCGTCAGATGTCGGTGACGGACCCTTATCCTATGTGCATGTGGTGTTTGGGCGAGCACCATGATTCCACGGACTGCGACGCTTGCCAGCATCTGAAGCCTAAGTACCGGCGGGAGCGCCGCATGAAGCTCCTCTCAGCCCGGTTGTCCAGATCTGTGTCGTCTCCGCGTCCTTCCCCCCCCCCACGGAAGGGTCCAAGAATCACCGGTTCCTATTCCGGCATAGCCCATCACCGAGGCCACTGGGGCATCGCTCGCCCGTCGGTAAGTCTTATAGCTTGTCTCCAAGTCCTAGTCCCTGCTCTGCAGAGGGCGCAGGTTCTCTGCGGGACATGCGGCCTCATTCGTCGCCACCCTACCCGCCGTTGCCCGGCGCCGGGGCAACTAGGGCCCAAATGGAGGCCTATGCTGCGGCTCTGCAGGCTTCCTTGGCCTCTCCTCCTCCTCTTCCTGGGACGTCCGTGGATCCCTTGCCATGTGCGGGGCCTTCCGCGGCGTCGCCGGCGGCTCCGGCCCCGGCGCTGACGGATTCGGCTTCAGGTTCTGGAGGTGTGGTGTTGTCGGGGTGCGGCCCTACGGGGTCCCCCTCTTCGGCCCACAGCGCCTCTGCCTCGCCGCAAACCCCCGAGGGGGTGCCTCTGGTGTCGCAGGAGGTCACCGGGACTGGCGGCTCACCCCCATGTCCTCCTCGGTCTTCTGGGCAGGTGGCGGCCATGCCAGAAGCCGAGCTGATGCCGCTCAGGCGCCAACGGCTGTCTACCCTGGCGGCGCCGCGGGTGCTGGCTAGGGGCCGAGGTGCTTCCCCGGGTCCGTCTCGTCTCTCCATGCAAGCGGCTGCTTTGTCGGAGGTCGAGTCGGTGCCTTTTTGGCATTCCTTCGCAGACCCGTAGCTGGCCCCCCCCATTCTCCTAGGGTGCAAGTGGTGGAAGAGGTCATCTCGGCATCCCTTCCGGCGCCAGTCGACCTCATGTCGGCGTCTGTGGCGGACTCCACGGCGCCGTGCCGGCGTCGGGTCGTCAACTCGTCTCCTGAGGCCCCTTCCTCTCCGGAGGTTCGTCAGCTTTTTGTCTCTTCTTCCTCGGAGATGGACCGCCGCGTTGTGGCCTTTTCCCCGGCGTCTTTCAGGGAGGGCTCTTCAGAGGCACCTCAGGTCCCCCACTCGTTCGTGAATCTTCCACCATTCCGGGGCTGGCCATTTCTTCCTCCAGCTGGATTCCGGGATGGCCGGCTTAGTTTACAGCCGTCGCCCATGGAGGAATTGCTTTCACCCCCATGACGCCCTACGGAGGAGTGTGCAGCTTTTCCCTGGGCCATTTCCACGGCCGCTGGCATTTTGCACATGGGCAACCCTGCCACCCCATTCCCTACGGACCACTTGCTGGAAGTTCTCCATCAGGGCTCTGGTGGATGGGAGCTGCTTCTTCCCTTTGAAGCTTCGCTCCATAATTCTCTTCTGGGGGCCTGGGGGCGTCCTGCCACGGGGGATCCGGTGCCCCAGTCGCTCCTTCACCGCCACCATCCTGCTCTGCACGACCCAGTCTGTCTTTCTTTCCACCCTTCTACCCAGGGCCCTCTTCTGCAGACTGCTTTTCCTTCCTTAACTTTGGTGTTGTTTCCTCCGTCACGGGAGGCCCGATGGTTAGATTTATGGGGGCGTAACCTCTTCGCTTCCTCTAGTGCTGCGTTGCGAGCGCTCAACACGCTTTGTGTGTTGGCTAGGGCTACTTCCAGCTTGTGGGATTCTGTGGAGTCCCTTCTGTCTTCTGCCTCTCCAGAAGGTGTCTACGCTGATCTGCGGCGCCATATGATGGATGGCCGGGAGTTGCCCGCGTTTATTCTTCGTTCGGCCCTGGATGTTTCTGATTCTCTCGGCCGCACAATGGCAAGTTCAGTAGCTCTCCATCGCCATGCTTGGCTGAGGGATAGCGTTTTCCCTGAGAATGTGAGGGAGCGTCTCGTTGACCTGCCCTTTGATGGGGTGCTTTTGTTTAACACCCATGCAGATGCCGCCATTCAGCGGCTCCTTGCGGGGCTCCGTCCTCCTCCCCCTCGGTAAACTTGGCTTGTCGGTCCTCTGCTACTTTTTGGCCGGCGTTATCCTACCCTTTTTTCGGGGGTCTAGTGGTTCGGTTGGACCGTCTGTCTATTCTTTGTGGGTTGGCGTGCCTTCAGGGTCCTTAGGTTGACCCCTTTGTGCTGTTGGCTGCTGGTACAGCCCCTTCGAATTTCTTGGTTCTTTGGTTGTGGTCCACCCATATGTTTCCTCAGGTTGGGCCTTCTGTGTGTCTTTTGATTGGCTGATTGACAAGCCGTCTGTGGTTCAATCTGCAGGCCCTTTATGTTCTGTCCTCTGCTGCGGGATTTTTTCCCTAAGAGGTGTTCCCATGTTTTCTTGGGACGTATCATACCCTACCTTTATGTTCTTGTTCTCTGCTGCGGGTTTTCCCTAAGAGGTGTTCCCATGTTTTAGTGGGACGTAACATACCCTATGTGGGGTACTTATAGCTATTGCATAGCTCTGTCTTGCGCTGGGAAGGTATGGTTTCCCCCTTTTTCGGGTTCCCTGCCTTTCTTGGCATCTTTGTATGCCGCTGGTGTGGTCTCTTGTATCTTGTCCGGGCACGACTTGCGCTGCTCCGGGTTCTGCGATTCTTGGTGTTCACTTCATCGCTTGACAGTTTGTCATGCTGTCTACGGTGTTGTGTTGTGGCGTTTGCGCCTTCCTGTCCGGCGTTTCGGCCTGGTCCTCTGTCTGGTGTTCTAGGGTGGCTCGGTTTCTCCTGGCGTTCCTGTGTTCTGGTTGACGGCTTGGTCCGTCCTCTGTGTCTTCCCCTTTTTCTCTTATGGCTGGTCCTATTTCTCTTCGTGGGTCGGTGTGTGTCTATTGACCGATCCTCCTTTGGGGCTTGTTCTGCATTTTCCTGGCCTCTGCCTTCGGCCTGCACCTGGCTTGTTCTGGGTGCGCTGCTCCATGGTTCTGTCCGCTGCCGGCTGTGCACGCCTGCTTGTGCTGGTCCACCGCCGTAGCCCTTGTTGTTCTATTTTGTGCCCCTACCTCTTGTTCTGCTGGGGCTTTGCGCACCTGTGCCTTTCTTCTTATGCCTGCGTTCCTTGGCTATGGAGCCGTTACTGCCTTGCCTGCTTCCTTGCGGCCGATGCCTGTTCAGCTGTCCTCTGTCGCTGTGTGTTTTCCTACGGCAGGTCCTGCCTCCGGATCTACCTCTTCTCCCTGGAGTTGGGGTCGTTCTTTCCTCCTGGGTGCTCCTCTGCGGCTGACTGTCCCTACAAGGGTTTGTGGCCGTTGTACCTTGAATGGGCTTGGGGTCTCCTGGTTTTCCCTTCGCCTTGCTTGGGCCCTGTGTTTCTTCCTACTGGGGAGGTTCTCTCGCAGGCCCTCCTCCCCTTTGGGTATGCCTTTGGTATCTATTCTACGTTAAGGAATCTGCGGCTAGTAGTCTCTATCAGATGTACAAGTTACTTACCTTAGGTAACGATGTATCTGGTAGAGACGATTCTAGCCGCAGATTCCTTCAGGGCCCGCCCTTCCTCCCCGTTCTGCGAGGGCCTTTAGTTTGACTTTCTGAACTCGCCTCCCTCCTGGTGTCTTGTCTCCTGCGGGTGTCCGCTTCGCTTCTGCCCGGACAGGATACTTTGTTCTGCTTGATTGTTCCACCCCTTCCCTTATGATACATGGTCGGTTGGTTCATGTGTACTTCTGCATCCCTCCACCCTGCTTTTTCTCCAGCGTAGGGGCGAACTTTTCCTCTACTCCGTTTTACTTGCTTGGGGTTACTGCTTCCCTTGCAGTCCTCTGATTTTTTTTTTTTTTTTTTGCCTGTACCTCGGCCTTTTCGCTCCTTTCAGGGGATACGGCCCTCCTTGATGGTGTTGTCTGGGGTAAATTGCTGTTCCTCATTTGTTTCGGGCTTGTTGGTCTTCACTGTTGTGGATCGTGATTGCCATCTCTCTCCTGCTATGGCCTTTTTCACATGCTTCTGCTTCCAGGGAGGATGTCGCCTTAGCTTGCGAAGGTGTTCTTCAGAGCGGTGCTCTGCTCCTTCACTGCTATGGATTTCACCGCTATGACTTTTTCTACCTTCGTGCTTGGCCTTTTTCCAACTGGTGCTGTTCCTCACCTTTCGTTTCTCTCTTTTCTGTTTCACTGATTTTTCGCACACTGTTCCCACACTCTTCACAGTTTTGTTGGTGATGGCTCCGCGTTGTGGGGCGGAAAAGTTCTCCGAAGAAAACTGATGTCAGCGCGCCGGGGTGGGGCTTATGTAACCTCGCTGACATCACGCCCACGGACGACGTCAGGGAGGAGTTGCGTGGTACCGCCACCCAGCGCGCAGAGATGCTGGG
The DNA here is from genome assembly GCF_964204655.1 of Triturus cristatus. Classification (NCBI taxonomy): domain Eukaryota; kingdom Metazoa; phylum Chordata; class Amphibia; order Caudata; family Salamandridae; genus Triturus; species Triturus cristatus. The sequence continues at coordinate 731,500,077 of NC_140580.1, forward strand.
GCAAAGAAAGTTTTCAGAGTCCGGTCTCATGCCTAGGGATAATTCTACGTGATGGAATCTGCGGCTAGAATCGTTTCTACCAGATACATTGTTACCGAAGGTAAGTAACTTGTACATCTGTAAGAGACATTAGTTAGCGATAGATTCCTCCCCGTTCTGCGAACTGATTTCTAGGGTTAAGGTTATCCTTTTCAGGGCCCTAGTTTCATGGCATCAGTGCTCAGTTCCTGGCACGGAAAGTCGTGTACAGAACTGACGTCAGGGCGCATGGGTAGAGCCTAAGTCGTCTCAGTGATGTCATCTCGGCGCTTAATAAGCCAGCGACGGGCGCGGAGCCGCACAGCGCCACCTTCCGACGCGCAGGGGTACTGCTGATGAAAACTTTCCGGATCCAGTCTGACACCTGAGGATATTCTAAGATAAGGAATCTATCACTAACTAATGTCTCTCTTACAGATATATCGTTACACAAGTAGTAACTTGTGCATCTGAAAGAAACACGTTAGTTAGATTCCTCACCTTAGAATATCCCCAGGCGTCAGGCTGGATCGTCAGCAATACCCTTTTTCCGCGCCAGACAGCGCCGATCCGGGAAGAGCTTACCCCTTAGTCAATTTTTGACTAAACTTTTTGACTCTTTTTGGTCTTCTGTCGACTCGACTCTGGTGCCGGTAGGATGCCTGGGATTTAAGCCTGTGACTCCTGTCATCGACTGATGTCGGTGACGGACCACCATCGCCGGTGCCTTTACTGCCTGGGGGCCGACCACGACGCGGAGTCGTGCCCCGATTGTCAGGCCTTGACCTCGAAGGCTAGGCGGGAGCGGTCCCGTAAGCTTCTCGAGCTTCGGCACTCGGCTCCAAGCCGCTCACGATCCTGGTCCAGGAGAAGGTCCAAGGACCGGTCGCGGAGCCGCAGTCACCATTATCGCTCGTCGGGCTCGAAGTCTTCGGGTAAGTCGAAGCGATCAAACAAGTCCAAGAGGCGACACCGCTCTTCGGATTCCCCTCGCCGGTCGCGCGACTCGGCCGAGGGTCAGGGTGGTCCCACCCCCGCGGCTCCATCGGAGCCGCAGGAGCCGCGTCCGTCTCCATACCCGCCAGTCCCTGGGACTGACGCGACTCCGGCGGAGGTCAGTGCCTTCCTCTCGGCCATGAGGGGCCTGGCTCTGCCGTCGACGCCTGCCGGCGCGCCTTCGGGCCCCGCGGGCTCAACTGGGCGACCTCGCATGCCGGCGGCTCCGGCCCCGGTGCTGTCGAAGACTTCGGTCCCGACGCCGCACGTCCCCGAGGGATCCAGGCCTGGATCTCTGTCGGTGCCGGTCGACCTCACGACGCCTCCTCCGCCGGCGCCGACACCGGTTCCACCTCCAGCTCCGTCTCTGGACGACGCCGTTCCCCGGTTTAGCCCCTGTCCGGTCATGGCGCCGGCGCGGCGCCGCCCGGCGCCGCACCCAACGCCGATGGGTGAGCGTTTCATCTACCATCCGGCCCAGATCATTCCTCCTGTTTATCAGGAATCGGATGACGGGGCGACTGGGAGGGGTCTGAGGACCCTATGGCTATCCAGGGCCAACTTTCACAGGACTGGGCAGACGAACTGGGGGATGCCAGTGGTCTGGACACTTCACCGGACGCTGGTTTCATCTCTCCTCCGACTGTGGCTTTGGAGGAAGGTGCAGCTTTTTCAGTGGTGCTGCGCAAGGCGGCCGAAGCCCTGGGGCTCGAGTTGCCTGCTGTGGCTGTGAGGACTAATATCCTCTCGGAGGTGCTTCAACCGTCAGCAAGCTCCACAGAGCCTCTGCTGCAGTTCAATGAGGCCCTCATCGACGTTCTGCAGGGCACTTGGTCCAAGCCCTCCACAGTTCCTCCTGTGGATCGGAACGTGGCCCGGCGCCACCGCCCTGCTCCGGGCGACCCCAGTTTCCTGTCCCAACACCCCACCCCCGAGAGCCTGGTTATCCAGACCTCCACTTCCCAATCCTCCTTCCCGTCCGCTCCTCCGGATCGGGAATCCAAGAGGCTGGAACAGTTCGGAAAAAAACTGTTCTCTTCCCTGAGTTTGGGCCTGCGGTCTTTGAACACCGCTTGCCTCTTGGACCGTTTCTCCCACTCTCTGTGGGATGCGGTGGAGGACGTGCTGCCCCTGTGTCCGGAGGAGGCCCGGACACGTCTCTCCCAGGCACTTGCTGATGGGCGAGATGCAGCGCGACATGCCATACGGTGTGGACTTGACACCACGGACTCGCTGGGTACAGCGATTTCCACCACGGTGGCGCTCCGGCGCCACGCCTGGCTGAGGTCCACGTCTTTTTCGGGGGATGTCCTGAGTACCCTCATGGATATGCCCTTTGATGGCGCTCGCCTTTTTGGTGATAAGGCGGATAGAGTGCTTGCTCGTTTTAAGGACTCCTGGGCTACGGCCACGTCCTTGGGTCTCTCGGCCCCACGGCCGCAAACTTCCGCCTTTCGCCCCTTTCGTGGCCAAGGAAGGGGCGCGCCTCCTCACGTCCGCCTAGCCATCGGCCGCAGAACCAACCTGCACGCGGTCGCGGACGTGGGTTCCGCCGTGGCGGTACTAGAGGACAACGCGGTCAGTCCACATCCACCCCGGCAGCATCCGCCTCAAAGCCCTCCTAGTCCGAGCTTTCAGGCCCATTCCAAGCCAGTGGGCGGCAGAGTTTGCCATCACCGGCTCCACTGGCGCTCCATCACTTCGGACAGGTCGGTGCTGCAAATTGTCCGAAGGGGCTACTCCCTACCCTTCGAGACGACCCCTCCAGCCATGCCACCGCAGTGCCACCGTATATCGGAGGATCACTTGAATCTTCTGCGGGAGGAAGTTACGGCCCTCTTGGCCAAAGATGCCGTCGAGCTCGTTCCTGGTCCAAAAGTATACCGTGGTTGCTATTCCCACTACTTTCTGGTTCCCAAGAAGGGCAAAGGGGGCCTACGCCCTATCTTGGACCTCAGGAGCGTCAACACCTTCCTCCGGAAGGAACGGTTCAAGATGCTAACTTTACCTCAGGTTCTGCCTGCCCTTGACTCTGGAGACTGGATGGTAGCGTTGGACTTGCAGGACGCCTATTTTTACATCCCCGTCCTGCCGGCCCACCGGCGTTACCTGCGTTCATGGTGGGCCAGGAGCACTTTCAGTTCACCGTGCTCCTCTTCAGCCTCACCAGTGCCCCTCGGGTGTTCACGAAAGTGATGGCGTTGGTCGCAGCTCATCTGCCCAGATCGGGGGTTCCAGTCTTCCCCTATCTTGACGACTGGCTGTTGAAGGCGGGCTCGCCCCAGCAAGTCGTCTCCCACCTCCAGACTACGGCCGACTTCCTGCATTTGCTGGGGTTCTCCATCGATGTGTCGAAGTCACACCTGAGCCCCTCTCAGAAGCTCCCTTTCATCGGGGCGGTTCTGGATTCGACGTTATTTGGGGTTTATCCTACTGAGCAGCGAGTCCGGGATATTCAGGCTATGATTCCGATCTTTCAGCCTCTATCCTGGGTTTCGGTCAGGATGACCCTCCGCCTGCTGAGGCCTGACGGCCGCCTGCATCCTGCTGGTGACACATGCCAGATGGCATATGCGGGCTCTGCAGTGGGACCTGAAGTTCCAGTGGGCACAGCATCAGGGCGACCTGTCCGGTCACGTCTAGATCTCGGAGGGCGCTGCACGACAGTTGCAGTGGTGGCTTACGGACCGCGATTGGGTCAGTGGCAGATCCCCCTCCCTTCCCCAACCGGAGCACACAGTGGTGACAGATGCGTCTGTAGGAGATTAGGGTCTGCTTTCTATATTCACCCCCACTTTTTGCTTTTGCTTTACTGGTTTTCGACTTAGATGTGGCTGTGGGCCTGCTAATCAGACCCACAGCCCTGCTGTTCTCTCTCTAAATTGATACTATGTACTTTAGGTGCATAACCCATTTGGATAGGATCACCTTATTGGCCCCTGTACAGTGTACCCTAGGTACCCAGGGCATAGGTGTACCCTAGGCCTACCAGGGGCTGCAGCATGTATTATGCCACCCCTGGCCTGGCCTTCCATTATGACACAACTGGCTGATCACTCAGCTGGGGCAAGGTCGTGTAATCACCCCTTGCTTAGGTGTAGTATTCCTATACCTAACTTACATATAGACACATGTGTACCTATCAGCCACTCCTATGGCAGGCCTTAACAATCCTGGAGGCAGAGTGCTTGGTAACATGTGAGATGGTGCTCTAGCATGAGCTGAGCCTGTCTGCAGCTTTCGGAACAATGTCCTTATAGCTGTTCTATGATATAGCCTACCATATACTCTTAAAGTGCCTTATAATCTTAAACGGTTATGGTAACTATGGTTTGGCTTTATCAAAACATGTCGTGTAAGGTGTCTAACACTTTGGAATAATACCCCCATCCCATTTCTGGGGATGAGGATATTATCCATCCCTTCTAGAGGGAGAAGACATGTTGTAACCCACTTACCCGGTTAAAGTTAACCAGAGCCCCAGCATCACAAAATGGATGCTGCTGCCACAGACACGAGTCTGACCTCCTGCTGCTGGGAGTGATCCCGGCAAGGGAGGTTTGGACAATAGGTTTCCTGCCTTGGGAGGTGCGAGCACCACCCCAGACAGGCCTTAGTGTATTGGGGCAGGGAGGCATGAATAGAATGAGACATGCCTGGGGCACACAAGGTGTCCCGTGCATAGTCCAGTTCAAACCGGTGCTGGGGCTCTCCAGCCCCAGTCCTGGCGCGAAACTGGACAAAGGGAAGGGGGTGTAACCACCCCCCTCCCAGGTCCCACCCATAAGGCGTGACCTAGCAGGTAACCCAGCCCCCCAGATTTGGATAAGAGTGGTAGCTGGGCCCCAGGAGATTAGATTATCCTGAACCTGCAACTTGAACAGAAACTCTGGACCTTCGACATTCAACGAAAGAAGAAGACTGAAGAATCTCCCTTGTGGCCAAGGAGTGGCTACCCTGTGCAAACAGGCACCACCAAGAGACTACCCTTTGCTTTGCTAAAGTTCTACGAGGGACCGACTGCAGAGCCCGACCAGAGCCTTGACTTCCAGACTTCTCCGACCCTGATCCACATCCACAGCAGAGCTGAGATCCGTGGAGGCGACGAGAGACGTGGGACCGGCTGTGAGAAGTTGGCCTGATATGTAGTGATCACTATTCTAGTGATCACTGTGTATCATTCCAAACGACCCTTATTGATGATTGGTTGTAAGTCAACCTTATAGACCAGCTATCCTAGTAGCATGGACAAGAGCAGTCTTTAGGCTAAACTCTAGAGGGCGTGTTAAGCCAGCTGTTTTACCACCACATTTACCCCCTTGAACACCGCGTGAAAGGACACCACACAAGTTGTTATGAAAATAAAGGGTATTTATTTATAACAAGACTACCCTGGCTCTTTATGAGTCAGGGAGCTAAGCACACTACAAAACTCTTACGAAAATACTTCAAGTTGCACAATTTACACAAATGCCCGAGGGGCATGAAAAACCATCTACACTAACAGTGGGATGCAAATGGTTAGAGTCTGGGGTTACTGATTCCGGAGTGATCCGATCAGTGGGACTCAACGAAAAAGGAGCTGGACACTTGGAGAGCGAACCTGCGATGGAGCACCGAAATGCTCGAGTTACCTAGCCCAGAGGCTGCGGCTGCGTGAGGTTCGGCAAGATGTCGGGAGTCCTCGTTGTAGTCTCAGGAGCCTGAAAGAAGAAGTTGCTGGCAGGCGACCAGTGTCGATGTTCAGCGAGATCCAAGCCTGGATCGGTGATGAAGGAAACCTGAAAGCAGAGGGGACTCAGTTCTCAACCGCTAGCCAGCGATCGTGTGGGCACCAGGCGGGTACCGGCTGAAGTCACCTCGACCAGGTGAGTGGATGACGTCGGACTCGGCTGTTCCTCGGACCAGGAGGCGCGGCGGCGACCAGGATGGAGGGCGAGCTGTCCCACGCAGGTGTCTGCTGTCGATGATGCTGGGCCCAGGAGTGGGGCAGCAGGTCTTGGCAGTGGCAAGCCCACGCGGTGGAGTCAAGACGGCGTCTGAAGTGGACCAGGAGGGTCCGGGGTACTCCTCTGTTGAAGGGGAGCGAGAGCCAATCTGGAGCAACCAGACCGGTGATGAAACTATCGTGGTGCGTCGTGAAGAGGGCCACAAGCCGGTCGGCGAGTGGTCGGACAACGCGGTGAACAGCAAGGAGCGGAAGGGCCCCCACGCAGATCTCGTGGATGCTGGGGAGGCAGACTTCGGTGCTGGAGCTGCTCAGGGTTAGGGCTTCTCAAACCCTAGGTACACTCACTCGAGGGTCCCTCGGTGGGCGTGTTAGATAAGCGTCGTGCAGGTTCTGAAGATGGCCGGTCCCGCAGGTCTCGTCACACCTACGACTCTCAGCTGGGCTGACGATGTAGGTAGAGGTCAGAGATGGCAGGGAACCCGGGTCTCGTCGAGCTGGGCAGTCTTGATCCGTGGGAGAGACGTACAGCAAACCGCAAGCGCTTAGGTGGTGCCTGCTGGTGCAGGGTGGCTACTCCTTAGCCACAAGGGAGAGTCTTCAGAAAAGTCAAGAGTTCCTTTCGTGGAAAGTAGTTCAAGATTCAGAATTATCCAATTTGGGAAGGGGACTCGCTCCTACCTTTATTCTAAGAAAAGGGGCTGGCCCGTGACTAGGTCCTACCTATGGGTGGGGCCAGGAGGGGGGTGGTTACACCCCTATCCTTTGTCCGGCTTCGCCCCAGCTCAGGGGCAGGGTTGCCCCCGAAACTGGTTTGAGCCGGGCTATGCACAGTGAGCACCGGGGTGCCACTTGCAATCACCTTCCTTTCAGCCCTGCCTACCTGGGATACACAAACCCTGTCTGGGATGGTGCTAACACCGCCCTCGACAGGAAACCCTTTGTCCAAGCTCCCTCCACTGGAAGGTCTCCCAGCAGCAGGAGGTCAGACTTGTGTCTGGTGGCAGCATCCATTTTGTGATGCTGAGGCTTGAGTCAACTTTTAACCGGGGTTCAAGGTTACTTCCATGTCGTGCCCCTCTAAAAGGGGGGAATGCTAACCCCGTCGCCAGAATTGGCGAGGGGTTCGTATTCCAATTCGTATGACACCTTACTCGACATGTGTGGGTGATGCGATGCCAAGGTCAGCACATAACCGCGAGGATTATAATGCATTTTAAGGTAGTTGGCACGCGTCACCATGGAACGGCTACTAGGACTTGGTTCCGCAAGCCGTCGACGGGCTCAGCTCGCGCCAGAGCACCATCCCACATGATTCCCAGCACTCTGCCCTCAGGATTGATAAGGCCTGCCATAGGAGTGACTGACAGGAATCCATGTGTCCATTTTAGGGTTAGGCATAGGAATACTACACCTATAGCAACGGGTGATTACACCACCTTGCCCCAGCTGTCGCGCAGCCAGTTGTGTCAGATTTGGGCGGCCATCCAGGGGTGGCATAATACATGCTGCAGCCCCTGGTAGGCCCTGGGTACACCGATGCCCTGGATACCTGTGGTATGCTGATACAGGGACTGATACGGCGGCCCAGTTCCAATTAGTGGATGCACCTAATGTACATGTGTGTTAATTTCGAGAGAGAACAGCTAGGCTGTGGGTCTGATTGGCAGGCCCACAGCCAGGGAAAGTCGTAAACCAATGAAGCAAAAGCAAAAAATCTGGGTGATCATAGGATTGCAGACCCTACTCTCCTACATGACCCCCCCCAAAACTTTGGGACAATAAGCTAACCTTGACCAGGTGAGTCTTCTTGCTCTAAGTGGAAATACCTGGAGAGCCCATCTGCATTGCCATGATCAGTGCCAGGTCTATGCTCCACTGTGAAGTCCATCCCCTGTAGGGAAATGGACCACCTAAGTAGTTTGGGGTTTTCACCCTTCATTTGATTTAGCCACAAGAGGGGCTTATGGTCGGTCTGAATCTTGAAGTGAGTGCCAAACAAGTATGGCCTCAACTTCTTCAGGGCCCAAACCACAGCAAAGGCCTCCCTCTCAATAGCTGACCAATTCTTCTCTCTGGGGGTCAGCCTCCTGCTAATAAAAGCTATGGGCTGGTCATGACCATCAAAATTCAGTTGAGATAGAACAGCTCCCACACCCAACTCAGAAGCGTCTGTTTGGACAATGAATGTTTTGGAGTAGTCTGGACTCTTTAGGATAGGTGCTGTGCACATGGCCTGCTTTAGGTCATCGAATGCCTTCTGACAGCTCGCTGTCCACTGAACTTTTTTTGGCATCTTTTTACTTGTCAGGTCGTTTAGCGGGGTCACAATGGATCCGTAATTTCTGACAAATTTCCGGTAATAACCAGTCAGGCCCAAGAAAGCTCGAACCTGAGTCTGGGTGGTTGGAGGAGCCCAGTCCTGGATGGCCTGTATTTTGCTCTCCAATGGCTGAACCTGGCCTCCACCTACAAGGTGGCCCAGGTATACAACCTGTGTCTGCCCTATCTGGCACTTAGTGGCCTTGATAGTGAGGCCTGCCTTTTGCAGGGCCTCTAACATTTTCCTCAGGTGGACCAGGTGATCCTCCCAGGTGGCGCTAAAGACAGCGATATCGTCCAGATACGCCGCACAGAAGTTGTCCAACCCAGTGAGAACTCGATTCACCAGCCTTTGGAAGGTGGCAGGTGCATTTTTCAAACCAAAGGGCATTACCACGAACTGATAATGCCCACCCGGGGTAGAAAATGCTGTTTTGGGCTTGGCCTCCTCAGCTAACCTGATTTGCCAATACCCAGCTGTCAGGTCAAACGTACTTAAGTAGTTGGCCGAAGCCAACCGGTCGATAAGTTCGTCTGCTCTTGGTATCGGGTGGGCGTCAGTCTTAGTGACTGCATTGAGACCTCTGTAGTCCACGCAAAACCTCATCTCTTTCTTACCGCCCTGGGTGTGAGGTTTCGGCACGAGAACTACGGGACTAGCCCAGGGGCTGTCCGAGGGTTCAATGACTCCCAGCTCCAACATTTTCTGCACCTCTGTCTTGATGCAGTCTCTGACATGATCAGGCTGCCGATAGATTTTACTCTTTACGGGCAGACTGTCCCCAGTGTCGACCTCATGGGTACACCAATTGGTCTGACTGGGCGTCAGAGAGAACATATGTCGAAAGGATTGAAGAACCTGTTTACAATCCCTTTGTTGATGTCCAGAGAGGCTGCCACAAAAGACAACACCATCTACTGACCCATCGTCAGGGTTCTGAGAGAGCAGGTCCGGGAGAGGGTCACTCTCCTCCTCCTGTCCCTCATCTGTGGCCATGAGCAAGCCCATGCCCTCCCTGTCGACATATGCCTTGAGCCTGTTTACATGGAGCACCCTGTGGGGGCTCCGGGGAGTTCCCAGGTCTACCAGGTAGGTGACCTCTCCCTTTTGCTCAATGATCGTGTGGGGCCCAGACCATTTGTCTTTGAGTGCTGCTGGGGCCACTGGCTCCAGCACCCACACCTTCTGTCCAGGCTGGTACACAGTCAGGACAGCCTTTTGGTCGTGCCAAGCTTTTTGTAATTCTTGGCTCGCCTCAAGGTTTTTAGATGCCTTTTCCATGTACTCCGCCATCCGCGAGCGGAGACCGAGCACATAGTCCACAATGTTTGATGCCGGCTTTCTGAGAGGTCTCTCCCATCCTTCCTTTACCAAACAAAGGGGTCCCCTTACAGGATGTCCGAACAGAAGCTCAAAAGGGCTGTAGCCAACCCCCTTCTGCGGGACCTCTCTGTAGGCGAACAAGAGGCAGGGTATCAGGACATCCCATCTCCGCCGAAGCTTTTCAGGTAGTCCGTGAATCATCCCTTTTAGGGTCCTGTTGAATCTCTCAACAAGCCCATTGCATTGTGGGTGATAGGGTGTGGTGAACTTGTAGTTGACACCACACTCCTTCCACATTGCAGTCAGATATCCCGACATAAAGTTTGCACCTCTGTCTGGGACAACCTCCTTAGGGAAGCCCACTCTGGAGAACACTCCAACTAGGGCCCGTGCCACCACAGGTGCTGTAGTGGTCCTAAGGGGAATAGCTTCAGGATACCTGGTGGCGTGGTCCACCACCACCAGTATAAACTTGTGCCCTGATGCTGTCTGGGGTTCCATTGGTCCGACAATGTCGATCCCCACTCGTTCAAAGGGTACCCCCACCACCGGCAGTGGTATTAGGGGGGCCTTTGTCGTGCCACCTGACTTACCACTGGCTTGGCAAGTGACACAGGAGCGGCAAAACTCCTTCGTATCTTCGGACATGTGGGGCCAGTGAAAGTGTGGAACAATTCTGTCCCAAGTCTTATTCTGGCCTAAGTGACCTGCAAGGGGAATCTCGTGGGCCAAGGTAAGAAGGAAACCTCTCAGAGACAAGGGGATGACCAGCCTCCTGGTCGAGCCAGGTTTGGGGTCTCTTGCCTCGGAGTACAGGAGTCCATCGTCCCAGTACACTTTGTGGGTACCTGTGGCGTTCCCTGCAGCCTCAGCAGCAGCCTGCTGTCTGAGGGGTTCAAGTGAGGGGCAGTCTAACTGTGCCTTCCCCAGGTCTTCCCTGGAGGGTCCCCCTGAGCCCAGAAACTCAACCTGACCAGGTTCAAGCTCTTTTGGCTCAGTTTCCCTCAGTTCTTTGAGGTCAGCCTCCTCAGAGACTTGATCCACGACCTGGGGCAAGGGGGAAGGCGAAGCCTTACCCTTACTGCTCCTTTTCTTGGAAGGTGTCTGGTCCGTTCTTCCAGGATCCAGCACCTGTTCAGTGGGGCATCTTTTGGCCTGTGACCTGGTCACAGCAAGGACATGTCTGGCAAGCCTAACATTTCCATGTGAGTCCTCTGCTCCACTTCTGACCATTGTGACGTTTCCAAATCATTGCCCAACAGACATTCTACGGGGAGGTCTGAACTAACCACAACCTTTTTCGGGCCACTTACCCCTCCCCAGGAGAAATCAACAACTGCCAAACTGTGATTGGTAGTGACGTTGCTGGCATTGGTCACTAGGTAATCGGTACCTAGCATGATCTGTCCAGGGTCCACAAAGTTAGGCGTCACCATGGTGACACTGGCACAAGTGTCCCTGTAGGCCTGAGCCACTTTTCCATTGATCAAAGGTGTCTGTCTGTATTTGCCCAAAATATTGGGACTGGCATCAGGGGACATATCCATATCCCCTGTACAGACAAGGACGGCCTGAGTGAGCGTGCTGACTAAGTCGTCACTCCCCTCGGTTCCCAAGGTTAACCCAACTAATGCCTTGGGAGGCGCACTACCACTGCTGACTGTACTAGGGGGTGCAGGTGCCTTAGGGGCTGCAGTGGCAGGAGTTTGCCCTCCTTTCTTGGTGCACTCACTAGACCAGTGAGTCTTACTTTTACAGTATTGGCACCACCTTTTTGACTGGCCTTCTTGAGTCTTCTTCTTCTGTGAAGCCTGACCCCCACCCTCTTTGGTTTGTTGGGGACCTGTCGAAGACTTCTGGTCATTTTGTTCGTTCTTGTTACTACCCTTTTGGTCTGCTTTCTTCTGACCACCCTGGTTCTGGTTCTGGTTCTGCTTGACCCTTGTTCTGACCCATCTGTCTGCCTTCTTTCCCAATTCTTGGGGAGAGGTCAGATCCGAGTCGACAAGGTGCTGATGCAACAATTGGTTCTGACAGTTGTTTAAAATCTGTTCTCGCATGATAAGATTGTACAATCCTGTGTAATCAGTAACCTTGCTACCCAGCAACCAGCCTTCCAAAGCCTTAGTGGCACAATCGACAAAGTCAGTCCAATCCTGAGACTGATTTTTCTGGGTGTCCCTGAACAGCAACCTGTACTGTTCCGTGGTTAAGCCAAACCCATCAATCAGTGTGTTCTTCAGGACTTGGTAGTTGTTTGCATCCTGGTGTCTAGTGTCTATACCCCTGTCTTTCTCTCTAATGAGAATGCTGCCACCAGTGGGATCTAACCCACTTAATCTCTGCTCTCGGGCCAAGGCAAGTCTTTCTTTGGCGAGGGCAAGTTCTTCCCGCTCGATCCTCAGATTGACTTCCCTCATCTTCGCTTCATGCTCCCTTCTCTGAGGGGACGTCATTCCTCTCTGAAAAGATGCCTGAGAGACATGTGTACGAACAGATCTGTTAGAGCCTCTGGAGAGAGACCTAGCTCGTCCGTTCCCAAGGTTAGGCCTGCTTGAGCGTGGGCCCGGGGCTCCCCCAGTTCCATTCTCATGCCTGCTTAAGTTGGTCCTTGTAAGCCTGCTGACTACCACTGGACCTTTGTTTGCCTCGTCTCCTGATAACTCCTCCTCGTCCTCCTCCTCTGTATGGAGGTCGAGGTCGGGGTCACCAAGGGTTCCCTCTAAGGGAGGCATGTTCCCATCAGCATTGGGGGGACCTGTGTTAGAGGACCTCCTAGCATCGTAAGTCTCTAAGAGACCTATCAGAAATGTGATGGTAGGGTTAGAACCCTGGTTTAGCTTCCTGGAGGCACACAGTTGTCTCATCTCCTTGAAGCTAAGAGCTGCATATCGTGACATGACCTGTGGAGGGTTACTGACCACTAAGGGAGTCTCCGCAGACTCTCCGTGGACCGACATGCTTTTCTAGTGAGGTGTAAGTGATGCACCTACCTACACTATGTGTTTACCTACTGATCCCTTGCTAAGAGTTGTAGTCAGGGTGTGCTAAGCCCTGTTACACTGCAACAGCTGGTTCAGTAGAACTCAGAGTATTCTAAGTTAAGTTATATGTACCTGGGTACTTATGTGATCTTTCACTTCGATATTCTTAGGATACGTGTGTGGTAAAACAACAGCAAGCTCAAATCCCAACCGCTGCTCACCAATGTGAGAAGTTGGCCTGATATGTAGTGATCACTATTCTAGTGATCACTGTGTATCATTCCAAACGACCCTTATTGATGATTGGTTGTAAGTCAACCTTATAGACCAGCTATCCTAGTAGCATGGACAAGAGCAGTCTTTAGGCTAAACTCTAGAGGGCGTGTTAAGCCAGCTGTTTTACCACCACATTTACCCCCTTGAACACCGCGTGAAAGGACACCACACAAGTTGTTATGAAAATAAAGGGTATTTATTTATAACAAGACTACCCTGGCTCTTTATGAGTCAGGGAGCTAAGCACACTACAAAACTCTTACGAAAATACTTCAAGTTGCACAATTTACACAAATGCCCGAGGGGCATGAAAAACCATCTACACTAACAGTGGGATGCAAATGGTTAGAGTCTGGGGTTACTGATTCCGGAGTGATCCGATCAGTGGGACTAAACGAAAAAGGAGCTGGACACTTGGAGAGCGAACCTGCGATGGAGCACCGAAATGCTCGAGTGACCTAGCCCAGAGGCTGCGGCTGCGTGAGGTTCGGCAAGATGTCGGGAGTCCTCGTTGTAGTCTCAGGAGCCTGAAAGAAGAAGTTGCTGGCAGGCGACCAGTGTCGATGTTCAGCGAGATCCAAGCCTGGATCGGTGATGAAGGAAACCTGAAAGCAGAGGGGACTCAGTTCTCAACCGCTAGCCAGCGATCGTGTGGGCACCAGGCGGGTACCGGCTGAAGTCACCTCGACCAGGTGAGTGGATGACGTCGGACTCGGCTGTTCCTCGGACCAGGAGGCGCGGCAGCGACCAGGATGGAGGGCGAGCTGTCCCACGCAGGTGTCTGCTGTCGATGATGCTGGGCCCAGGAGTGGGGCAGCAGGTCTTGGCAGTGGCAAGCCCACGCGGTGGAGTCAAGACGGCGTCTGAAGTGGACCAGGAGGGTCCGGGGTACTCCTCTGTTGAAGGGGAGCAAGAGCCAATCTGGAGCAACCAGACCGGTGATGAAACTATCGTGGTGCGTCGTGAAGAGGGCCACAAGCCGGTCGGCGAGTGGTCGGACAACGCGGTGAACAGCAAGGAGCGGAAGGGCCCCCACGCAGATCTCGTGGATGCTGGGGAGGCAGACTTCGGTGCTGGAGCTGCTCAGGGTTAGGGCTTCTCAAACCCTAGGTACACTCACTCGAGGGTCCCTCGGTGGGCGTGTTAGATAAGCGTCGTGCAGGTTCTGAAGATGGCCGGTCCCGCAGGTCTCGTCACACCTACGACTCTCAGCTGGGCTGACGATGTAGGTAGAGGTCAGAGATGGCAGGGAACCCGGGTCTCGTCGAGCTGGGCAGTCTTGATCCGTGGGAGAGACGTACAGCAAACCGCAAGCGCTTAGGTGGTGCCTGCTGGTGCAGGGTGGCTACTCCTTAGCCACAAGGGAGAGTCTTCAGAAAAGTCAAGAGTTCCTTTCGTGGAAAGTAGTTCAAGATTCAGAATTATCCAATTTGGGAAGGGGACTCGCTCCTACCTTTATTCTAAGAAAAGGGGCTGGCCCGTGACTAGGTCCTACCTATGGGTGGGGCCAGGAGGGGGGTGGTTACACCCCTATCCTGTGTCCGGCTTCGCCCCAGCTCAGGGGCAGGGTTGCCCCCGAAACTGGTTTGAGCCGGGCTATGCACAGTGAGCACCGGGGTGCCACTTGCAATCACCTTCCTTTCAGCCCTGCCTACCTGGGATACACAAACCCTGTCTGGGATGGTGCTAACACCGCCCTCGACAGGAAACCCTTTGTCCAAGCTCCCTCCGCTGGAAGGTCTCCCAGCAGCAGGAGGTCAGACTTGTGTCTGGTGGCAGCATCCATTTTGTGATGCTGAGGCTTGAGTCAACTTTTAACCGGGGTTCAAGGTTACTTCCATGTCGTGCCCCTCTAAAAGGGGGGAATGCTAACCCCGTCGCCAGAATTGGCGAGGGGTTCGTATTCCAATTCGTATGACACCTTACTCGACATGTGTGGGTGATGCGATGCCAAGGTCAGCACATAACCGCGAGGATTATAATGCATTTTAAGGTAGTTGGCACGCGTCACCATGGAACGGCTACTAGGACTTGGTTCCGCAAGCCGTCGACGGGCTCAGCTCGCGCCAGAGCACCATCCCACATGATTCCCAGCACTCTGCCCTCAGGATTGATAAGGCCTGCCATAGGAGTGACTGACAGGAATCCATGTGTCCATTTTAGGGTTAGGCATAGGAATACTACACCTATAGCAACGGGTGATTACACCACCTTGCCCCAGCTGTCGCGCAGCCAGTTGTGTCAGATTTGGGCGGCCATCCAGGGGTGGCATAATACATGCTGCAGCCCCTGGTAGGCCCTGGGTACACCGATGCCCTGGATACCTGTGGTATGCTGATACAGGGACTGATACGGCAGCCCAGTTCTAATTAGTGGATGCACCTAATGTACATGTGTGTTAATTTCGAGAGAGAACAGCTAGGCTGTGGGTCTGATTGGCAGGCCCACAGCCAGGGAAAGTCGTAAACCAATGAAGCAAAAGCAAAAAATCTGGGTGATCATAGGATTGCAGACCCTACTCTCCTACACCGGCTACCTGGGAAAAGTGGCTAGTATCTTCAAGCGCAGCTTCTGAGGTACCCTCGAAGTTGTGCACCGGGGATTGAGAAGCCCCAACCCCAAGCACCATCTGCATCGAAGATCAGCCCCCCACACTCCACGAGTCCTGCGTGGGGCCCTTCTGCATTTTCCTGCTTGCCGCGTATGTCCGGTTGCTTGCCCGCTGGCTAGTGGCCTTTGTGACGACGCATCCTGTAATCTTCACCGCTGGTTTGGCTCCTCCAGACTGGCTCCTGCTTCTTTGAAAAAGAGAAGCACCCCAGACCTTCCTGGTCTGCACCAGAAGCAAGTCCTTCGTTCTTCGTGGGTTCCGCTTGCCAAGGCTTGGTGAGTCCTAGTCCAACTTCGACGCCGCCGACAGCAAGAGCCTTCGTGGGACAGCTCGCCTCCTGGTCATGGTCGTCATCGACGTTCCCTGGTCCTCATGGCTGCAGCGACAAGCTTCACCTTCACCTGCAATCTTCACGACGTCGCCTGGTTCCTTCCTGGTTCCACGTGGTCACTGGCTAGTGACCTTGACTCTGTCCCTTCTGCTTGCAGGTATCCTCTCTTCTTAATCCCGGCCTTGGGATCCACCGGACACTCTTCACTGACTGCCTGTCAGCAACTTTCCTTCAGGCCACGACGAAACCCGACGCAAGTTCACACCTATGCACCCGCAGCCCGTGGGCTAGGTAACTTGGGTACTTCGGTGCTCACAAGGGTAGTGACTATCCTAGGGTCTAGTTTCCGAGTCTCGACTTTCTAGCTACACCAGAAGTGTCCTTAAACTGCTTATTTCTAAACTGTACTATTTCTATCGACTATACGCATTACGCGTGAGTGTTTCCACTCTGCACCTGAATCCCGTGGGCCTCCCACTTCCTACCTGTTGCTAGTGTAGTGTAGCCCCAGCGATTCCCTAGGCCTAGGCCTATCCTATTTCCGTGACAGTGGTCCTTATACCACTTACTTAGTATATGGTTTGCATGGCCCCTAGGGCCTAACTGTATTACTTACCTGTGTGACTTAATGTATGCTTAAATAAGACTGTGTTGTACTTACCTCTAATCTCATAAAGAGTGCTGAGGGTTTGACTAGAATAAATACACTTTATTTTATATATATATATCTGTTGTGGTGTCCTTTCATTTGGTATTCAAGGGATTATATATGGTATCACAGGTGGCTTCACATGCCATTCAGAGTTTAGCCTAAGACTGCTCTTGTCCATGCTACCACTAGGATAGCTGGTCTATAAGGTTGACTTTACAACCAATCACCATAAGGGTATTTGGACTGATATAAGGTGTACACTAGAACTAGTGACATCATACATCAGACCAACTTCTCACATTGGTGAGCAGCGGTTGGGATCTGAGCTTGCTGTTGTAATACCATTGTAATCTTGAGATACTAAATTGAAAGATCACACAGATATTGTCTAGGTACATATAACATAGATTATAATACTTAAGTCCTACTGGACTTAGTGGTTGTAGGTTGAAGGGAGTAACACACCCTGACTACAACTACCAGAGAGGTTTAGTAGAAACAACTAGTGTAGGTAGGTGCACACACCACACCCTCACTAGATCATGTCTCTGGGAAGAGATCAAGAAGATGCTCTCTCAGGAGGGGCAGATCTGCAGAAGACCTCCTCTAGATATGATACCCTAACTTTTCAGGAGATGAGACAATTGTGTACCTCCAGAAAGATAAAACAGGGTGCAAACCCTACCCTCCTTCAGCTAAGACAACTCCTAGAGGAGTATGATGCTCTTAAAGCCTCACAGGCAGGTACCCTAGGTACAAAGGAGGGTCTACCCACCACAGATGAGTCATATGGGACTTCAGATGAAGAGGTAGACAGCCAGGGCCAAGTAGGAAGACTTAGCCAGGCTAACCTAAGCTTACATGGGAGTTTGCATGGGGTCCCCCCATACAGACCCCCAAGTGGGCTTACACAGAGAAGCAGGAGAGACAGATCCCCTTCAAGGGAATCCATCCACTCCCATGTCTCTAGCATCTCTAATGCTTCCTCTCATAGGGGAATGACTTCCCCTGAGAGAAAGGAGCATGAAGCCAGAATGAGGGAAGCTAATCAGAGGGAAGAACTTGCCCTTGCCAAGGAGAAGCTTGCTCTGGCTAGAGAGCAAAAGTTAAGTGGGTCAGAACCCACTGGTGGCAGCAATATCCCTAAGGATAGAGACAGGCACTATGATAATAGAAACCTGAGCAAGATTGTCCCTCCCTACAAGTGTGGGGATGACATCCACAAATGGATAACTGCTTTGGAGAGAGCTTGCAAAGTACAGCAGGTACCCCAAAGTCAGTGGGCAGCTATCTTGTGGCTCTCCTTCTCTGAGAAAGGTAGAGACAAGCTCCTCACAGTTAGTGATGAGGATGCAGATAATTACACTGTCCTTAAGAGTGCTCTAATTGATGGGTTTGGCCTAACCACTGAACAATACAGGTTGTTGTTCAGGGATACCCAGAAGACACAGACTCAGGACTGGACTGACTTTGTAGATTGTGCCACTAAGGCTCTGGAAGGCTGGCTAGTGGGAAGTAAGGTTAAGGACTATACAGGATTGTATAATTTGATCATGAGAGAACAAATCCTTAACAACTGTCAAAACCAGCTACTGCATCAACACCTGATTGATTCTGATCTGACTTCTCCCCAAGAATTGGGAAAGAAGGCAGATAGATGGGTCAGGACTAGAGTTAAGCAGAAAAACCAGAACCAGGGCGGTGATCAGAAAAAGGCAGACCAGAAGGGTAATGATCAGAAACAAAAAGACCAGAAGTCTTCACCAGGCCCCCAAAAGGCTCAGAGGGAGGGTGGTCCCAAAAAGGATAAAAAGAAAGATGGCCAAAAGAAACCATGGTGCAACTATTGTAAGTCCAACTCACATTGGTTTAGTGAGTGCACCAAAAAGGATAAGCCCCCAGCCACCATTGCCCCTAAGGCAACTGTACTCCCTAGTCCAGCTGTAAGTGGTGGTTCCCAGCAAAAGGGTGTAGTAGGGTTAACCCTGGGAACTGAGGAGGATTCTGGCCTAGTCAGAATACCTACTCAGGCTGTTCTGGTCTGTGATGGGGACTTAGCTTTGTCCTCTACTGTAGGCCCCAGTAACCTGGGCAAGTACAGACAGACTCCTTTTATCAACCAAAGAATGGCTCAGGCCTACAGGGACACTGGGGCTAGTGTCACAATGGTGACACCTGCCTTTGTGGACCCTGGACAGATCATACTAGGTGAGAATTACCTAGTGACCAACGCTAGCAATGCCACTACCTCCCATAGTGTGGCTATTGTTAACTTCTCCTGGGGAGGGGTAACTGGCCTCAAGAAAGTTGTTGTTAGTTCAGACCTTCCTGTAGAGTGTTTACTGGGCAATGATCTTGAAACTTCAGTTTGGTCTGAAGTGGAGTATAGGACCCATGCAGAAATGCTGGGGATAGATGCACATGTCCTTGCTGTGACCAGGTCACAGGCCAAAAAGTGCACCACTGAACAAGTGCTGGATCCTGAAACTATGGACCAGTCACAACCCAAGAGAAAGAGCAGTAGGGTTAAGGCTGTGCCTTCCCCCCTGCCTCAGGTGGTGGATCAGCCCTCCCAGGAGGATGATTCTGAGAGCCCTGAAGGAACTGTCCTAGAAGAACTTGAACCTGATCAGGTTGAGTTTCTTGGGACAGGGGGACCTTCAAGGGCAGATCTGAGGCAGGCTCAATTAGACTGCCCCTCTCTTGAACCCCTCAGACAGCTGGCTGCTGCTGAGGCTGCAGGGAATGCTCAAGGTACCCATAGAGTGTATTGGGATGAAGGGCTACTGTATTCAGAGGCTAGAGACCCCAAGCCTGGTGCGTCCAGGAGGTTGGTCATACCACTGAAGTTCAGAGGCTTCCTTCTTACCTTGGCCCATGATATTCCCCTTGCAGGACATTTAGGCCAGAACAAGACTTGGGACAGGCTTGTCCCTCACTTTCACTGGCCCCATATGTCAGAAGATACTAAGGAGTTTTGTCACTCCTGTGTCACCTGCCAAGCCAGTGGCAAATCAGGTGGCACCACAAAGGCCCCCCTCATACCACTACCTGTGGTGGGGGTTCCCTTTGAAAGAGTGGGCATAGATATTGTAGGACCAATGGACCCACAAACAGCATCTGGGCACAGATTCATACTGGTGATAGTGGACCATGCCACCAGGTATCCAGAAGCTATTCCCCTGAGGACCACAATAGCTCCTGTTGTGGCAAGGGCCCTGCTTGGAGTATTCTCCAGAGTGGGCTTTCCAAAGGAGGTCATTTCTGACAGAGGTGCCAACTTCATGTCAGGATACTTTTTTTTTTTTTTTTTTTTCCAAAACCTTTATTGAGCATGAAGAAATAGCACACAGCTTTACGCCTACATCCTGAATGAACAGGCCGGCAGCGACAACGTGCAGTGCAAGAATCAAGAAGCGCAGATTGAAAAGCATCGACTGAGGTACACAGCATGTCACCTACAACCCAGACGGGCCGGCCGCGTATTATTGGTAGTTGAGCTGTTTAGGAATGCAGTAGTAAGTAAGCATATCCGCAAGTGGTATTCAAGCATGAGGTACATGAGGTTTCATTCAACTTTAGTAACAAACCCAAAACAAGTGCAATATGGACTGTTCCCTCCCAGAAGATAACCTCCATACACAGTATGAGGTATACAAAGGTAGTGCGGCGTGGTGCTGTGAGGGCATTACCTCCCACCATGGAATGCAGTCGATAATCAGAGTAGTGACGCCCTGCGCCCCACAGACCCATCAGATGATCTGAGAGGATGTGGCAATGACCTAAGTAGGAAACGCGCCATGATGCTACTGCCTGTAGTGCCGTGTATTTTACGCCATCGCGGGGTGGACTCCGCCACGCCCTAGTCCCAGGGGGATGAAAGGTCCGCAGCCCTACTCACCCGCGTCAGCGGATGATCCCCCGGGACGTGTGTAGCCCTGCCATTCGTACCAAGAACGCAAGCTATTATGTATGGGAAGCGAGAGGAGTGAGGAAGGGGAGGGGATCAGTCAGTGTCAGTTGCTAATGGAAGGGGCGCTGGAGCCAGCATGGAGGGTCGGTCGCCCATCACCGTGTCACTATTCGCGTCAGTAGTGGATGCGTCTGGAACCTGTGCACGAAGGAGATACACAGCAAGGGGGCCCCAAAGGTCCCTGGGGCGCGACTTGTGTGGTAAAAGGTCTGAATAACTATGCAGTTGTTCCTGCCAAGTTGTCATCGTGTCCAGCCAGGTTTTGAATTTAGGCGCTCGCCCTCGTCCCCACCGGCACGCGACGTGGCGCTTAGCCAGCAGAAGTCCCAGCGCGAAAAATTTCCGGTGTGTCTTAACAGCGGGGTTGGAGTGACCCAGCAGGGCAATCCTAGGGCAAGGCGCAATGTTTACCCCAATCATGTCAGAGAGAGCCGCAAACACTGCTACCCAATAGGCGGCCACGGCCTGGCACGCCCATGCTAAGTGCATGAAGTCTGCTCCTGGCCTTCTGCACCGTAGGCAGTGATCATTGTCCCGGAGTCCGAATCGGTGCAATTTGGCAGGGGTAAAGTAGAGGCGATGTAGAAATTTAAAGTGCACTAGCCTAAGGCGAGCATTACCTGTCACCGCATTGGTATGAGAGCAACTTTCTTCCCACTGAGCATCCGACAGTGGCTCCCCCACATCTGTGTCCCAGCTGGCGGGTGCACGGAGAGGGGGGGGGGAGATGGGGCCGACTGCGCGTGTTTATATAACATGGAGACCACGTGTGTCGGCGTTCCCTTCTGCAACAGAGCATGGAGAGGCGCCACGGTATCCGGCTCATCCGGAAAGTCAGGCGTGACAGCCCTGATATTTCGCCGGAGCCGAACGTAAAGGAAGGTATCCATAACCGAAGGAGTATTGTCCCCAAAGAAATGCGTCGCCGTACGAAAACTCCCCTGGTGGTATAGATCCCCCTAAGTGTGAATCGCAAGTTTTGTGAGCAGTTTACGGCCAATCTCCTCACGGGTAACACTCAATCTGGGATTGTGCGCCAGAGCCATGCGGGGGGAGTATAGGAATTTCACGTCCATATATCCCGCCAATCGTTTCCAGGCATTGACCGTGCAGTCGACCGTGGTGGGGTCTCTATGTTCTATGCGTGCTGTCGTGTATAAATATCCGGAGGGTTGCTCTGGCCTCATATATCCATCTTCAACTGCCAGGTGCGCCATAAAGGGAGGGGGATGGAACCAATAGGCAGCGAAGTGGCCCTGTGCGCAGTCATAATATCGTTGAAAGTTGGGTACATCAAACCCCCCTTGGTGATAAGGCAACATAAGGGTCCGCAGGCCAAGTATGGCCTGCTTCCCCCCCCAGACAAGTCGCGACAACTGGGAGTTGAGAGCGCGAAAGAAACATGCGCCAGGGCTGTATGGTATGTTTGTAAAGAGGTACAACAATTTGGGAAGAACCACCATCTTAATCAGCGAGATCCGACCCGCCATTGACAGCGGGAGGCGAATCCACCGAGTAACATTGTCCGTGAGTTTGTCTATGACAGTCCCGTAGTTGGCTCTAATCAGGGCTTCCCGATTTCTGGTCACCTGAATGCCCAGGTATTTTATCTCGTCCGATTCCCACACCAGGGGGTAATCTAGAGGGAACTGCGTGGTATTGTCCGTCAAGGGGAACAGGGCCGACTTTGCCCAGTTGATTTGAATCCCCGAGATGGCTCCGAATTTGGTGACCTCGCGAAGCAGAGGGTTCAGGTGTTCACGCGGCTTATGCACATATAGAGTCATGTTATCTGCATATAGGGCAATGAGTAGTTGGCGCTCTGGATAAATGAGAGCTCGGTGTTTGTGATGCTGCCGAAGTTTGGCCGCCAGGGGCTCTATGGCGATTGCGAACAGAACCGGGGAGAGAGGGCACCCCTGCCGGGTACCTCTGTGGATCGCGAAGGGGGGGGAGCGGGCGCCATTGAGCAGGACCGCTGCTCGAGGCTGGCGGTACAACAGCCGTATCCAATCTAGGAAATTTAATGGCATGCCCATCCGTTCCAACAAGGCCAGAAGGTAATCCCACTCCAGGGAATCAAACGCCTTGGTGGCGTCAAGAAAGACCGCGGCAGCCTCACTCGTAGGGTCAATATCCTGCATCACCGCCTGTAGCGTGCGCAGGTTGTGGGAAGTCGCACGATTGGGAACAAACCCGGCCTGGTCCGGGAGGACGAGGCGTTCCATCAGAAGGTTAAGGCGCGTGGCTAGGACCTTCGCCAATATCTTAACGTCCGTATTTAGTAGTGAAAGGGGCCTGTACGAGTCGCATTGTTCCGGTGGTTTACCAGGTTTCAACAGTGACGTTATGAGGGCTTCTCGCATCGTGGCTGGCAGGGCACCCTCCTCCAACGCAGAGTAGTACACCTGCTGTAGAATGGGGGCCAGCACATGCTTGAAGGCCTTGTAAAAGTCAATCGGTAACCCGTCCGATCCCGGCGCCTTGCCCGACTTCATGGACATTATGGCGTCCGTTATTTCATCTAGTTCTAGTTCGTGATGGAGGAACTTCTGCTGGGATGGGCCCAGCCACGCAAGCGCAGTGTCGTCGAGGTACTCATGCAGTACGATCGGTGTAGTCCTGTGGGACGTGTAAAGTTTAGTGTAGTGGTCTGTGAGGACTTTGAGTTGGGCAGCAAGATCCTGCTGCGGGGTGCCGTGTTCATCCAGCAGGGAGGTAACGTAGTTATGGTACCTGGGGGGGCGAACGGCGGAGGCCAACGCCCTGCCAGGCCTGTCACCCTCTCCATACACCCGAGAGACAAAGGGTCGTCCCAGAAATTTGCATTCTTTGGCTGCAGCTTCCGTGTATTCATTTAGTTTCTCTCGGAGCTGTGCCGCAGTGTCAGGCCCCCGTTTGTTCCGTTCCATTTCGCGCTCTAGCTTACGGAGTTCACTCTCCAGCCTGCGCAGATCCCCGCGCAGAAACTTAAGGACACCACCCCCCTTAGCTATGCACCAACCTCTCACGGTGACTTTAAACGCCTCCCAAACAGTAGTGAGGCTAGATACGGAATCAATATTACGCTCAAAAAAGTCTTTTATGTCTTGCTCTAGTTCCGCCTGAAACACGGAATCCGTGACGTGCGCAGGATTTAAGCGCCAGCTCAGGTACGGGGATACCTCAAGGGGAATACGTAGGGACAGCAGTACTGGGGAATGGTCAGAGAATGTGCGAGCAAGATGAAACGCCTCACCCAGCCAAGGAGAGAGGCCCGGCGACAGGAATATGTAATCAAGACGTGCCCAAGTGGAATGTACTGCGGAGTAGTGTGTGCCCTGCCGGAGCGAGGGGTGGCAATGCCTCCAGGCATCAACTAAGTGGTGCTCACCCACTATGTTTACCAACGCGCGCTGTGTGTTTGTGTAATGCGATGCCTGTGGGCGTGACCTGTCCATTTCAGGTTTGAGTGCAGTGTTGAAATCCCCCCCCTGTAGGACGTGGGATATTCCTAGGGTCTGGATCCTGCCCCACATAGTGAGGAGCGCGGACGGGTCATCCGTATTGGGGCCATAGTAACACGCAAACAGTATTGTATGTGAGTGCAATGTCCCCCACACCATGCAGTACCTCCCGCCAGAGTCCACTTCGGCCGCTGCAAGTGCAAACCCCATCCCGCGTCTCACTAGAATGGTCACTCCCCTCGCGTAACTCGAGTAAGACGAGAACACGCTACTATTAGCCCACCTTGATGCAAATGAGGGGGTTCCCCCTGGTTTTAAGTGTGTCTCCTGGAGCATGGCTACGGACACTCCCTGCCTAGACAGGTAACTCAAGACATGCCTCTTCTTTCTTGGGTCATTTAATCCGCGTACGTTCCAGGAGAGCAGCTGAAAGTTAGGCGCGGGGCGCGTGTCAGCTAAGTCCCCCATTCACCCGGATAAAGGTATGAGTGGCATGTATTCATAGCTTGTAATTGCACGTAGCACTCAGTATCACATTCCAAACCTAGGTCCCAGTAAATTACCCCACCCACTCGACTTTTCATACCCTGTCCTGAGTCACCGATAAACCCAGGTGAAAGTCGGAGCTGCCACCCACCCAAGCCGGCAACCCCAACTGGCCGGGTACACTTTGCCCACCCATCCCCTTCCCCCCCCCATCAAACCCAACGTAACAAACAGAACAATGGCCGTTACCACCCCTGCCTTAATGAGGAAAGGGGCGTATTGGGGTGCGCCCATTGGGGGATCGAACTCTAGGGGCGCCAGACCTGCCAACCACCTCCCTACTTACACCCACGAGAACCCAGACATACTCCAGGTCCACAGTGTGGGACGGAGGTGGGCGACCGGGCACATAATATGACAGCGATCAATTCAATTGTCATGTTCTTGAAAAACAGAGAGGTACCTCACCAGGAGTGACGTTGGCCCATTCGGGCAAGTCCAGCCACGGCAGCGAAGTGAGCAAAGGGGAGCATCCCCCCGACTCATTCAGTCCTGCTGCTCCGTCGGCGAGGACGATCGAGAGTGCCGCAGCTCCGCGCCCTCTTTGGCTGAGTCCCTCCTATGCTGTTTGAGGAAGTCCTCCACCTGCTGCGGCTGCTGGAAAAACAGTTGTTTGCCTTGATGCGAGATTTTCAGTTTCGCAGGGTACAGCATTGCGTACGGGATCTCCCGGGCCTGCAGTTTTTTCTTAACCCCAGTAAATTTCCGACGGACTTCCTGCACAGATGCGGTGAAATCGGGGAAGAAGGACAGCGTAGTGTTGCAGTAACTCACTGTTCCCATCTCCCTCGAGCGTCTGAGCACCACATCCCGGTCCCTATAATTAAGGAAACGCGCGATGATGGGTCGCGGCTGGGCGCCAGGAGGGGGGTGGGCAGCAAGGGATCTGTGGGCTCTCTCTACGATGAAGTGTGGGGAGAAGGACTCCCTCCCAAACAGTTCAGCCACTAGGTTCTCAATGAAGACCTGCATTTTCCCAGTGTTGGTGGTCTCCGCAAGGCCAAGGATGCGAACGTTGTTGCGACGGGACCTCGCTTCTAGGTCCTCGTTCTTGTCGGCAATTATTTTGAGAAGCCGGTCCATTTGTGTTATATGTCGGTCTGTAGATGTGGCGCCGTCTTCCAGTGTGGAGATCCTGTCCTCAGTCTCTTTTATGCGGGCGTCATGCTGGTCCAGTTTGGCAACCACACCGTCCAACCTGGTAGTGATGGTGTCAATCTTGGAGTCTATGGTCGACAGGCTTTGTTTCAATCCCAGCAAGAGAGATTTCCAGTCCTCGTCCGGAGGGCCGGCGGCGGAGGGGCCAGGCTCGGGCGTCGTCGCGGGGGCTTTTTTGGTGTCGAACGGTAATTTGGACTGCTTAGCGTCGTTGCGCCCCATGACGCCAGGAATACGACCTGCCCAGTTCACCCCGTAGATAGTGCGGGCGAGGATAGAGCACGCAACACCGTGACCCGCGAGGGCCTCGCCCGGGACCAACCAAACCGCGTGGGCAAATAGGGCCGATGCAGCTCACAGGCCCACCCCAAGGAACACGGCCACTAGGGGTGCGGCCCCGCCGGCCACCTCAGGGGCACCCCGCACGTGGCTGGTCAATCAATCAGGGAGGGTGGGGGGGGGGACTCCGCAGCCAGCAGGCCTACCTTGGCCGGACCGCACGAGGCGGTATCCCCAGGCCCGCAGCAGGCCGCAGCAAGCGTCCGTAAGGCAGCAGGAGGGGGGACGCCCGGGGCGCGATCCGCCCGCCTCAAGCGGCCCCACAGCGTGGTCCACCGCAGTCGGACTCGGCCCCCGTTGCGGTCAGTAGTCCGTAGGACGGGGTCTTGGGCGCACACACCCCGCAACCGGAGGATCACAGCCCCCGCCGCTCACCGCCGCGGCGGGGGGCAACAGCAGACGTTCCGGCCTTTTGGTCCACCTCGCCGGTCAGGCGGTATATTATGCACCGTGCAGGTCGGAGATCCCCGGCCCCTCCTAGTGTGTCCCCGCAGCCAGGCCCAGGCAAGCGTCTCCTCGTTCAGAGGAGCTATAATGGGTATCTATGCCCCTCAGCCAGCCGCAGAAGTCCGAAGCGTGCCCAGCTCCACGGCGACTCAAGCAGCCGGCAAGCCCGCGTCCCGGGCGCAGGCCCCGGCAGATGAAGGGGCAGCCGGCGGAAAGGACCCTCAGGGCGCCCAGGTCTCAGAGGGGTTCCCCGCCTACCTCTCGCAGACCTCCTCGTCAAGGCGGGGACAGCCGATGGTCGTCTGGTTCAGCTTCCAGCTCCGCGGGCCGGGATCCGCCCGCGCTGCACAGGCCTCGCAGCACCGGGCTCTCGTTCAGAGCGGCCCCCGCCAGGTGCAGGCCGCGGACGAAAACTCCCCTCCGCCCGGATGAGCAATAGAGGATATCTGGGCACTCCGGCCGTCCCCGCGATCGTGCCGGGCACCGGGACGTCGCGCAGGGCACAGCGGAACCAGCCGTGGGGGTGAGGCAAAGGATAGCGCTGTCAGGATGCTGGGAAGGATAGCGAAATCGCCCGGTCCGGCGGGAGCCTCACTCGCGTGCGGCCATCTTGGTTTGGCGCCCTCTAGCGCCCTTCATGTCAGGATACTTGACTGCAATGTGGAAGGAGTGTGGTGTGAACTACAAGTTCACCACACCCTATCACCCACAGTGCAATGGGCTTGTTGAGAGATTCAAAAGACCCTAAAGGGAATGATAAAAGGGTTACCAGACAAGCTTAGGCGAAGATGGGACATCCTTTTACCCTGCCTTCTGTTTGCTTACAGAGAGGTCCCACAAAAGGGGGTTGGCTACAGCCCTTTTGAGCTTTTGTTTGGGCATCCTGTAAGAGGACCCCTGTGTTTGGTAAGGGAAGGATGGGAGAGACCTCTCAGACAACCCAAACTTGACATAGTGGATTATGTACTTGGTCTCCGCTCCAGGATGGCAGAGTATATGAAGAAGGCTTCTAAAAACCTTGAGGCAAGCCAAGAACTCCAAAAAGCTTGGCATGACCAAAAGGCTGTACTGACTGTTTACCAGCCAGGACAGAAAGTGTGGGTGTTGGAGCCAGTGGCCCCAGCAGCACTCAAAGACAAATGGTCTGGACCCCACACTATTGTTGAGAAAAAGGGAGAAGTCACCTACTTGGTGGACCTTGGGACTCCCAGAAGCCCCCACAGGGTGCTTCATGTCAACAGATTGAAGGCATATGTTGACAGGGCAGACATGGGGCTACTCATGGCTACAGATGAGGGGCAGGAGGAAGAGAGTGACCCTCTCCCAGACCTGTTGACTCAGAACCCTGATGATGGCTCAGTTGATGGTGTGGTCTTTTCTGACAGCCTCACTGTCCATCAGCAACAGGACTGCAGGCAAGTTCTGCAGTCCTACAGACATATGTTCTCTCTGACCCCAAGTCAGACAAACTGGTGCACCCATGAGGTGGACACTGGTGACAGTCTGCCTGTGAAGAGTAAAATCTACAGGCAACCTGACCATGTCAGGGACTGCATAAAAGTTGAGGTACAAAAGATGTTGGAGCTGGGAGTCATTGAACCTTCAGAGAGCCCTTGGGCTAGTCCTGTAGTCCTTGTGCCAAAGCCTCACACCCAGGATGGTAAGAGAGAGATGAGGTTTTGCGTGGATTACAGAGGTCTCAATGCTGTCACTAGGACAGATGCCCACCCAATACCTAGGGCAGATGAGCTCATTGACAGACTGGCAGCTGCTAAGTTTTTGAGCACATTTGACCTGACAGCAGGCTACTGGCAAATCAGACTAGCTGAGAGTGCAAAGGCCAGAACTGCTTTCTCGACCCCAGGAGGACATTATCAATTTGTGGTAATGCCCTTTGGTTTGAAGAATGCACCTGCCACTTTCCAAAGGTTGGTGAATCAAGTCCTTACTGGGTTGGATGATTATTGTGCAGCTTATCTTGATGATATTGCTGTCTTTAGCTCCACCTGGGAGGATCACCTGGTCCACCTGAGGAATGTTTTAGAGGCCCTGCAAAAGGCAGGCCTCACTATCAAGGCCACTAAGTGCCAGATAGGGCAGAGCAAGGTTGTATACCTGGGCCACCTAGTTGGTGGGGGTCAGGTTCAACCACTGGAGAGCAAGATCCAGACCATAAAGTACTGGGCTCCTCCAACTACCCAGACTCAGGTCAGAGCTTTCTTTGGCCTGACTGGGTACTACAGAAAGTTTGTTAAGAACTATGGGCCCATTGTGACACCACGTAATGACTTGACCTCCAAGAAGATGCCAAAGAAAGTTCAGTGGACAGTAAGCTGTCAAAAAGCATTTGATGACCTGAAGCAGGCCATGTGCAGTGCACCTATTCTGAAAAGTCCAGACTACTCCAAAGAGTTCATTGTCCAGACAGATGCTTCTGAGTTAGGTGTGGGAGCTGTTCTTTCACAACTGAATGTAGATGGTCAAGACCAGCCCATTGCTTTTATAAGTAGAAGGCTGACCCCTAGAGAGAAACGTTGGTCAGCTATTGAGAGGGAGGCCTTTGCTGTGGTTTGGGCCCTGAAGAAGCTGAGGCCATACTTGTTTGGCACTCACTTCAAGATTCAGACAGACCATAAGCCCCTCTTGTGGCTAAATCAGATGAAGGGTGAAAATCCCAAACTTCTTAGGTGGTCCATTTCCCTACAGGGGATGGACTTCACAGTGGAACATAGACCTGGGACTGACCATGCCAATGCAGATGGACTCTCCAGATATTTCCACTTAGAACATGAAGACTCAACTGGTCAAGGTTAGTTTAATGTCCCTAAGTTTGGGGGGGGGGGGTTGTGTAGGAGAGTAGGGTCTGCTTTCTATGTTCACCCCCACTTTTTGCTTTTGCTTTACTGGTTTTCGACTTAGATGTGGCTGTGGGCCTGCTAATCAGACCCACAGCCCCGCTGTTCTCTCTCTAAATTGATACTATGTACTTTAGGTGCATAACCCATTTGGATAGGATCACCTTATTGGCCCCTGTACAGTGTACCCTAGGTACCCAGGGCATAGGTGTATCCTAGGCCTACCAGGGGCTGCAGCATGTATTATGCCACCCCTGGCCTGGCCTTCCATTATGACACAACTGGCTGATCACTCAGCTGGGGCAAGGTCGTGTAATCACCCCTTGCTTAGGTGTAGTATTCCTATACCTAACTTACATATAGACACATGTGTACCTATCAGCCACTCCTATGGCAGGCCTTAACAATCCTGGAGGCAGAGTGCTTGGTAACATGTGAGATGGTGCTCTAGCATGAGCTGAGCCTGTCTGCAGCTTTCGGAACAATGTCCTTATAGCTGTTCTATGATATAGCCTACCATATACTCTTAAAGTGCCTTATAATCTTAAACGGTTATGGTAACTATGGTTTGGCTTTATCAAAACATGTCGTGTAAGGTGTCTAACACTTTGGAATAATACCCCCATCCCATTTCTGGGGATGAGGATATTATCCATCCCTTCTAGAGGGAGAAGACATGTTGTAACCCACTTACCCGGTTAAAGTTAACCAGAGCCCCAGCATCACAAAATGGATGCTGCTGCCACAGACACGAGTCTGACCTCCTGCTGGTGGGAGTGATCCCGGCAAGGGAGATTTGGACAATAGGTTTCCTGCCTTGGGAGGTGCGAGCACCACCCCAGACAGGCCTTAGTGTATTGGGGCAGGGAGGGATGAATAGAATGAGACATGCCTGGGGCACACAAGGTGTCCCGTGCATAGTCCAGTTCAAACCGGTGCTGGGGCTCTCCAGCCCCAGTCCTGGCGCGAAACTGGACAAAGGGAAGGGGGTGTAACCACCCCCCTCCCAGGTCCCACCCATGAGGCGTGACCTAGCAGGTAACCCAGCCCCCCAGATTTGGATAAGAGTGGTAGCTGGGCCCCAGGAGATTAGATTATCCTGAACCTGCAACTTGAACAGAAACTCTGGACCTTCGACATTCGACGAAAGAAGAAGACTGAAGAATCTCCCTTGTGGCCAAGGAGTGGCTACCCTGTGCAAACAGGCACCATCAAGAGACTACCCTTTGCTTTGCTAAAGTTCTACGAGGGACCGACTGCAGAGCCCGACCAGAGCCTTGACTTCCAGACTTCTCCGACCCTGATCCACATCCACAGCAGAGCTGAGATCCGTGGAGGCGACGAGAGACGTGGGACCGTCTACCTGGGAAAAGTGGCTAGTATCTTCAAGCGCAGCTTCTGAGGTACCCTCGAAGTTGTGCACCGGGGATTGAGAAGCCCCAACCCCAAGCACCATCTGCACCGAAGATCAGCCCCCCACACTCCACGAGTCCTGCGTGGGGCCCTTCTGCATTTTCCTGCTTGCCGCGTATGTCCGGTTGCTTGCCCGCTGGCTAGTGGCCTTTGTGATGACGCATCCTGTAATCTTCACCGCTGGTTTGGCTCCTCCAGACTGGCTCCTGCTTCTTTGAAAAAGAGAAGCACCCCAGACCTTCCTGGTCTGCACCAGAAGCAAGTCTTTCGTTCTTCGTGGGTTCCGCTTGCCAAGGCTTGGTGAGTCCTAGTCCAACTTCGATGCCGCCGACAGCAAGAGCCTTCGTGGGACAGCTCGCCTCCTGGTCATGGTCGTCATCGACGTTCCCTGGTCCTCATGGCTGCAGCGACAAGCTTCACCTTCACCTGCAATCTTCACGACGTCGCCTGGTTCCTTCCTGGTTCCACGTGGTCACTGGCTAGTGACCTTGACTCTGTCCCTTCTGCTTGCAGGTATCCTCTCTTCTTAATCCCGGCCTTGGGATCCACCGGACACTCTTCACTGACTGCCTGTCAGCAACTTTCCTTCAGGCCACGACGAAACCCGACGCAAGTTCACACCTATGCACCCGCAGCCCGTGGGCTAGGTAACTTGGGTACTTCGGTGCTCACAAGGGTAGTGACTATCCTAGGGTCTAGTTTCCGAGTCTCGACTTTCTAGCTACACCAGAAGTGTCCTTAAACTGCTTATTTCTAAACTGTACTATTTCTATCGACTATACGCATTACGCGTGAGTGTTTCCACTCTGCACCTGAATCCCGTGGGCCTCCCACTTCCTACCTGTTGCTAGTGTAGTGTAGCCCCAGCGATTCCCTAGGCCTATCCTATTTCCGTGACAGTGGTCCTTATACCACTTACTTAGTATATGGTTTGCGTGGCCCCTAGGGCCTAACTGTATTACTTACCTGTGTGACTTAATGTATGCTTAAATAAGACTGTGTTGTACTTACCTCTAATCTCATAAAGAGTGCTGAGGGTTTGACTAGAATAAATACACTTTATTTTATATATATATCTGTTGTGGTGTCCTTTCATTTGGTATTCAAGGGATTATATATGGTATCACAGCTGGCTTCACATGCCATTCAGAGTTTAGCCTAAGACTGCTCTTTTCCATGCTACCACTAGGATAGCTGGTCTATAAGGTTGACTTTACAACCAATCACCATAAGGGTATTTGGACTGATATAAGGTGTACACTAGAACTAGTGACATCATACATCAGGCCAACTTCTTACAGCGTCCCTTTTGGGTTGGGGTGGCCACATGGGAGAGGCGGAGATCAGAGGCCTCTGGTCTCCGGCGGAGTACCGGCTCCATATCAACCTCCTGGAAATGCGGGTGATCTGGCTTGCACTGAAGGCATTCCTTCCCTCTGTCCGGGGAAGTGTAGTGCAGGTGTTCATGGACAACACCACCGCCATGTGGTATTGCAACAAACAGGGCGGGGTGGGGTCCTGGACCCTATGTCAGGAGGCTCTGCGCCTCTTGACATGGCTGGAAAATCACGGCATTACCTTGGTGGTTCAACACCTGGCAGGTTTTCTGAACACCATGGCGGACGAACTCAGCCACCGGTGCATGATGGATCACGAATGGCGTCTGCACTCGGACGTGGGGCACGGTCTCTTTCAGCAGTGGGGAGAGCCTTGGTTAGATCTATTCGCCACCGGAGGGCACGCGCAATGTCATCAGTTCCGCACGTTGGAATCTCCAAGGCGGCACTCGCTCGGAGACGCTTTTCGTCGCGAGTGGAGTTGCGGTCTGTTGTACGCCTTTCCGCCTATACCACTTCTGCCCAGAGTGCTGAAGAAGATCAGGCACAACCGGGCCCAAGTCATTCTTGTGGCTCCGGACTGGGCTCGAAGAGTATGGTATCCCAAGCTACTCAGTATGAGCATCGATCCCCCGATCCGTCTGCCTCATCGGGAGGATCTTCTGTCGCAGCAGCAGGGGATGGTTCTCCACCCGAGCCTGTCCAGTCTCCACCCCCATGCATGGAGATTGAGCGACGACAGTTGACACCTTTCGATTTTCCTTCCGAAGTCTGTGATGTCATTCTGGCAGCCAGGCGTCCCTCCACTAAAACGGTATACGCCTGCCGATCTAACAGATTTGTGACATGGTGCACAGCGAAAGCTGTAGACCCCCTTTCGGCTCCTCTTTCTGAGGTCCTCCTGTCCTTGGCCCAGCAGGGCTCTGCTCTGGGCACTATCAAAGGTTATCTTTCGGCCATCTCTGCCTTCCTGAGGCTTCCTGATCAGCCTTCTCTTTTTAAGTCCCCGGTTGTTAACCGTTTCCTCAAAGGCATTACACACACGTTTCCTCCCGTGCCTTTCATAATGTCTCAGTGGGACTTGAATCTTGAATCGCCGTCGACTCTACAACGCCATTTGCGGCTTTTAAAGGGTCATTCACAAATAATGGAATTATGTTTGTGATTGTAAATATCTTGTAAATACTTTTGTTTGACCCCCATTGTTTAATTGTCCTTCGCCGCTCCACGTTGTTTGCCTAATCACTTGTGTCACTGTGCCGTTCACTCTCCACGACACCCCCAGTGCACATATGGTTGTTATGGTTACTGTAATTTAGTTGTATTTTGTGCTTCTATCTACAAATAACAACCCTTCACGCTCCTTTTGTTCTCCCTTGTCCCTTTCCTGTGCTATATGATTAATTCTCATGCTTAACAGTTCCCTTACATGATTTACTAGTTGAGACATTGTCATTTTGCTGCTATACTTACCTGGTCTCAGCTGGGTTAACGGGTTTACTCCTGTTTCTGTTTTTCTCACTTTAGAATAAGACAAAGACATAGCACCTCACCAGTGCACGTCTTACTGGTTATGAATTGACATTGTTTGCTAAACACATTAAGATCAAGAGATGTGGCACTCTGACTCCAGCCACATTACTTCCCCTCCCTTCTGAGAATGATGCAGTTGACAAACATGATTGCATTTTCCAGACGGAAGAAGAGACGAAAGGATGGGTAGACCTGACTTATGTTCCCTTATCTGAACCTCAAGGGGAACTATATATCGAAGGCTCCTGTTTTAAGTTACCAGATGGCACCACTGCTGCAGCCTATGCTATCACTACGTTGCGCACGGTGGTAGAGACATCACGGGTCCCTTATCAGTCAGCTCAAGCTCCCAAGCTTGCTGCCCTTATTCAAGCTTGCGAATTGAGCGAAGGACTGTTTGTCAATATTGTGGTCGCGCATAATTTTGGGCAACTCTGGGCCGAGAGAGGGTTCCTTACTTCTCATTTTTTTAAAACAAACTCTATTGAGTTTTACAATGGGTGGATGCACCAAGTATACATCACAGTTGTCATTGATCAGGAGAATTTTAGTTAACAAGTCCGCTTACGTTGTTAATTCAGTAGGAGGAACAAGTAGGTTTATTGAACCCCTCCCACCTCCCCTCACAGCACAACAATATTATACAATTCTGCATGTTCTGCATGTTCTTCCGGTCAGTCTTTTAAATCCAGAACTATATCCCCCCCTTCACAACTACCCCCTTCCCTACCCTCCCACCAGGCGTGCCACTGATAATCAAAGTGTTAATATATTGACCGTGGCTGGGTTCCTTACTTCTCATGGCACCAAGATTCAGCATGGGCACCTCATATTGAGGCTTTTGTTCGCTTTAACGCTCCCCAAAAAATTGGCCACAGTTAAGTGTAGTGCCCACAGGAAGGTTACCGATGATGTGGGTGGAGGAAATGCTTTTGCAGATCAGACAGCTAAGGAAACGGCCCGAATGAAGATGAAACGCATGTTTGTCGCAGGTCCAGCTAGGTGAGTTCCGGAAGTTGCTATGTTTACGAATACCCTTGAGAGTGTAAAGGAGATACAAAGTGAAGCCACGATAGAAGAATTAGCGGAATGGCTGGAGAGTACAGCACAGTTGAATGAGGAAGGGTGTTGAATTGATAAATCTGGGAAGCAGAAATGGATATTGCCGGATGCATATATTCTTCCTGTGGTTACTATGGCACATGGTCAAGCTTATATTAGTGCAAAAGGCATTTGTAAACTGTTAGCTCCTGTATGGAAGAATGACAACATTTCCAAGACAGCTGTGCATTTAGTAAAGTATTGCATGGGCTGCATGATGCATAATACAGGGAAGGGTACCCCGACACCACCTGGTAATTTTGCACCACCCACTTTTCCTTTTGAAGTCCTTCAAATGGACTATATATAATTAGAGAAATGCAATAATCTTAAGTACGTTTTGGTGGTTGTATGTGCATTGAGTAAATGGGTTGAGGCTTATACCATTAAAGATAACACAGCCATTACGACTGCGAAGGTACTCCTTAAGGTGTCTTTCCTAGTTTCAGCTTGCCCCGAAATATCTGAAGTGACAATGGAAGTCATTTTAATGGGAAGATGGTTAAATTGATTTGTGAAGGTTTCCATGTAAAACAGAAATTTCATGCTGCCAATCATCCACAGTCAGCTGGTTTAGTTGAGAAGTACAACGCTACTCTCAAACTGAAACTGGCAAAAAATCAGGAGACAACAGGGTTAGAGTGGCCAGATGCTTTACCATTAGCTCTTTTGTCAACAAGAGCAGTAGCTCATTCTAGGACAGGATTGTCTCCTTACGAGGTAGTGTTCGATCGCCTGGCAAATGTCTGGGGCATCCCACGTCCTTCTTAAGTATTCTGATATTGAGTACCCTGTGTTGCCTGATTACCTTGGCCAGTTAACAGAAAGTTTACCTTCTATTCACCAACAGGTGCGGGAATCCCTACCTCCCACTCCAGAGGGACCCGGCCACGACATCTAGCCTGGTGAATATGTGTTACTTCGTAATTTTCAGAGGAAGAAAATTCTGGAGCCTGGCTGGAAAGGTCCTGAGCAGGTTTTCTTGGTGACACGGACAGCTGTAAAGGTTGCTGGTCGAAAGAACTGGGTGCATGCCACCCGTTATCTGAGAATTCTTCTGCTGTTACCTTATGATCAATTGCTGAAAGAAGGCTTGGGTGACTCAGAGTGAAAGCAGGTGCCCAGGTTCTTTCCCTTCAGCGACGCCCAACTAATCTGGACGCAGACGGATAAGGAGAACAAGGACATTTTAAATGCAGCTGTTCCTCCAGAGATCTGAGCTATCCAGAGCCCTTGTTTGTTGATCACACGGTGCCTGGGGCCACTAGGTACAATTTGCGCCCTTGGTTGCGGGATACTGAGTCCAAGGAGAAAAAACATTAGGGATGGACTGTGTAAGGTAGCTAGAACTGAGTTACAGTACCAACGTAATTAGCAGAAATTAGTGAAGACGTTTCTGCTTATTTTATCTTAGTTGTTCAAACATTAGTTAGAGAAGACTGAAGTATACCTTGAAGTTATACCACCTGGATCTACGTGGGATACAGAAAAAGAGCTTAGGACAGAGCAAGCTCCACCGCCGGTGCTCAAGAGCGCCAACTTATTGATGAACATTAGGAGCCTGTACCAGTGAGGCTCTGACTGACACTGGGAACTTGTATATCGTTTTGCATTTTGGCCCCTTTACTATACGTTATGCATCCATTTGGTAGAAAGGTTGCAGAGGAAGAGCAGCCAATGGTTCTTGTTGCTCAGCATGATATGGTGTGGACACGAAAAATGTGAAATACTATGTGCTTTTCTGTTGGTTTTGCTGATAATAATATTATAGCTTACTTATTATCCACAATCACAATATGAAACGAAAACACAATAAGTCAAGATCTTCCCAATTGAAGAAAACACTGATAGATTTTGATTGTAGGTAAATTAATTCTTTATTCTTTTTCCATTGACAAATTCTTAATATTCGAGGTCGCAGACGCGTTTCGTCCTCATGCGGACTTCTTCAGGGCTTTGCTGTAGACAAAAAATTCTTGTATTGAGATTTCTCAAGTGCGATCAAATCAAATAGCAGAACAAATCAATATGGAACAGTTCCACCGAATACGTGTGTCAAGATCACTCCTCTTAATCCGAGGAGAAAGTATTTTGCTTGAATTTCTCTAATGGTAGTGATGTGGGATATGTGTCTCCCATGCGTTCAAGACGTCGTCTGGTTCAGGATCGTCTAGTTCAGGATTGTGTGCATTGTGTAAATCTCCGGGTAGGATATTTTTGTATGTGTTAATGAGTGTCTTATAATAAGTACATATTTTTATAAATACACTGTGTGGTTCTTTTTCACTCAATCTCAACCAACAACAAGCTGCTTTGCACTCCTTCTGGACTAAGCCTGGAAGCTGCTCTCCACTGCTACCAGCTTTCTACGGTTGTCTAAGACCACTAAAATCACCATAAGGGTTGTCTGGATTAGTGCAGGGTACTACACTTACATAAGTGAGCACCATATACTAAGCCAGCCTCCTACACCTGAGCTTCATTCTTACCAAAAGTGATTCCAGTCCATCTAGGTCAAACAGTCACGCTGCCCACCTTTTCTGATGGATACATCTGCCAGTGGATTCCTCACGTTGTGAATATCCCCTGCGCCAACAACATTCAGAAACTTTTGTAGCTCTCCACGCCGACGAGGACGACGTTACAGAAGCACGACTCCGCTCGCGGCTCCGCTGACATCACTAGATCCATAAGAGAACCTCGTCGGCGTGATGACGTCAGTTCCCTTTTTTCCGCGCCGTCGACGTTAAAGGTTTTCTGGGACTCTCCGTAGCTTTGGCTAGTTACTTTGTGTTTCTGCTAGTGATTCTCTTTCTTCTTGCTTCTTGTTCAAAGATGTCGACAAAGAAGTCTGGATTCAAGCCGTGTAGAGAGTGCGGTAAGCACATGTCCATCATGGATCCACACGAGGACTGTGTCTGGTGCTTGTCGTTGGATCACGACGTCGAGGAATGCTCTTGCTGCCGCAAGATGAATCCTAAGGCCTTAAAAGAAAGAGAAGCTAAGTTGTTTATAGCGAGGATGAAAAAAGAGAAGAGAGGTCGAAGACGCTCCAGATCGAGGTCAAGGTCGGGGTCGAAGTCGACGTCGGGTCATGCTTCCAAGTCCAAGAAGCATAAAAAGAAGAAGAGGCATGGCTCTCGACGCTGTTCGGATAAAGAGGCGGCTCTGAGATCGACTTCGCCTACTCGACATCGTAAGGACTATGTTTCTCCCTCTCCTGTCTCAAATCCTGCTTCTCCTTTTTGCCTGACCTTGCCTGCGGCTTCACCGGAGCACTCTCCGGCTCTATTGCCGACGCATTCTCTGGCTCCGGTTGAAGAAGCTCCGGCTCCTGATGAGTCTTCGACTCCACTGGCTCCACCGTAGGCGCCGATTGGCCCGAGTCCGGTTATGCCTCAATCTGAGCCTTATCCCCCCTTTCCAGGCCCGGGACAAGACCCATCGCATTATTTAAATGCAATGTATGGCGTCTTCATGAGAGCGATGTACCCCTCTGGAGCACCTTCGGGTCCCATGGGTCCAATGGTTTTTAATCTCGGGGTTCCTCAACCTACGTTCAGGCTCCATTTATGCCATTTTTCCCAGCGACGCCGTCTTGGCATTTCCCGGTGCCGAGGACATCGACGCCGCTTCCATCTTCTCCGGCTCCAGCTCGACTTCGTTCGACTCCGGCTGCTCCTCCTGATCCGTGTTCGACGCCGGCTCCATCGGAGTCTGTTGCGGCGCCATCGATGCCTGTCCTGAGGATTTGGTCCAGGCGAGAAGCACAAAGGGTTCTGGA
Organism: Triturus cristatus; assembly: GCF_964204655.1. NCBI lineage: Eukaryota > Metazoa > Chordata > Amphibia > Caudata > Salamandridae > Triturus > Triturus cristatus. Next base: position 731,538,471 of record NC_140580.1, read on the forward strand.
GGAACAAAGGTACCAGGTTGAAGAGATGGAAGAGGGTGAACCTATGGAGTCAGATGACTTGTTTGGAGAATTGAAGGAGGCTAGTGGCCTAGATTTGTCACCAGAATGGGAGATTACTCCTCCAGCTGATACTCCCTCTAAAGATGTGGCTCCTTACCACACGGTCATTAGGAAAGCAGTGGAGCTTTTGGATTTACAGCTACCAACTGAACCAGTCATGGAGGTATGGCGTAAGCCCTTTTCAGCTCCTGCGGTTTCTTAGACTGTAGCTAGAAGGTACAGGGCGGCTCCAGGTGATCCAGACTTTCTTACTTCCCATCCTTCTCTGGAAAGTCTGGTGGTTCAGGCTGCCTGCTCAAAGAGGTCTTCCAGGGCCTTTCCACTGGTTCCTAGTGACAGGGACTCTAAAAAGCTCGACCAGTCGGCCAAGAAAGTTTTCTCCTCGGCAAGTATCGCCTTAAAGTCTACAAATGCCACCTGTCTCCTGGGCTGTTATATCCACACTCTCATGGATTCTGCTAAACAGCTGGCTCCTAAGTTATCTGAGGAGGACACGCAGAACTTTAATGAAGTGCTGTCAGACACTCAGGCGGCTGCGCGTCATGTTATCTAGAGTGGCCTGGACAATACGGACTCTGTCGCCAGAATTATGGGCTCCTCAGTCACCACAAGGAGGAGTGCGTGGCTGAAATCATCTGCGTTCTCCCCTGATGTGCAGGCAACGCTTCTGGACCTGCCTTTTGACGGTTCTGGGCTGTTTGGTAAAAAGGCTGATGCGGGCTTGGAAAGATTCAAGGACAGCAAAGCCACAGCCAAATCTCTGGGTCTGCAGACACAGCCTAGAGGTTCTCCTTATAGGAGATACAGAGGCTTTGGAAGGTCGTCCTTTCGGACCTACGGGCAGCCCCAGCAGCAGCAACAGAATACCCTGTATAAGAGCTACAGGGGCAGGATCAGAGGTTGTGCTCGAGGTCGGCAGCTCTCTTCCTCTTCCTCCCTCCCTCCCACCACTGCAAAGCAACCCTAGATCCACCATTCTGGATCATGTTGGTCCTGTGGGGGGCCGGCTTACCCATTTTCTACAAGATTGGGAATCGGTCACTACAGACCTTTGGGTTCTAGATCTTGTAGAAAATGGGTACGCACTTCCCTATCGGGAATTCCCTCCGAATTACCCTCCTTGCCAAGGTGCTTGCTCGGAGGACCACTTTCTTCTCCTGCAGGAGGAAGCCCTTACGTTACTAAAAAAAGGTGCGATAGAGGCGGTTCCAGAGCAGGAGAGGGGTTAGGGATGCTACTCCCGGTATTTCCTGATTCCGAAAAAGGATGGCAGGCTACGTCCAATCCTGGACCTCAGGATCTTGAACCTTTTTCTGAAGCAGGAGAAGTTCAAGATGCTCCCCCTTGCACAGATTCTTCAAGCGCTGCAACAGGAGGACTGGATGGTGACGTATTTCCACATCCTCATCCTGAAGTCGCACAGGAAGTATCTCCGTTTTCCGGTAGGGTCGCAACATTATCAGTTTGCCGTCCTTCCGTTTGGTCTTACTGCTACACCTCGAGTCTTCACCAAGGTGATGGCAGTGGTGGCAGCCCATCTCAGAAGATCGGTGATTCCAGTTTTTCCCTATCTGGACGACTGGCTAATCAAAGCGGAGTCGCCGGAGAAGGTGCTTCATCATCGGCAGGTTACAACCCAGCTGTTGTACAATTTGGGTTTCTCGATAAACGTGCCCAAATCTCACCTGGTGCCCTCACGGCGCAACCTGTTCATAGAGGCGGTACTGGACACTACTGTGTGTCGGGTATTCCCTCCTCCTCAAAGGATTCTCGACATACAGGAAATGATTCCCTTGTTTTACAATGGAGCGGTCGTTCCAGTCCTGAAGGTCCTTCGTCTGCTCGGTCTGTTTACTTCCTGCATTCTGTTGGTCAACCATGCATGCTGGCACATGAGGGTGCTCCAGTGGTGCCTCCGCAGTGGTATCAGCACAACGGAGATCTCAGGGAGTCAGTCAGGATCTCCGGAGAAGCTGCAGCGGATCTGTCTTGTTGGAGCGTGGAGAGCAATCTGTCTCAAGGAAAGCCTTTCCATCTACCTCCATCGGTGGCCGTAGTAATAACGGATGCATCCACTTTAGGGTGGGGTGCGCATCTGGGGATCTGGATATCAAGGGTCTTTGGTCTCCAGAGGAAAGGTTGCTTCACATCAACCTTTTGGAGTTGCGGGCGATACGTTTGGCACTCAAGGCCTTCCTCCCTTCCCTTCGCGGTCAGTCGGTTCAAGTCCTGACGGACAACACTACCATGATGTGGTATGTCAACAAACAGGGAGGAGTGGGGTCGCATTGTCTCTGCAGAGAGGCTCTGCTTCTCTGGTCCTGGGTTCAGGATCATCAGATTTGTCTGATGGCAAATCATCTGGCCGGGGTTCTGAAAGTGCGTGCAGTCTCAGTCGGCAGTTCTGTGTCGACCACGAGTGGAGGCTCCATCCGGAGGTGGTTCGTCACGTCTTCCGGACGTGGGGAACTCCTCGTGTGGACCTGTTTGCCACTCTCGAGAATGCTCACTGCCCGTCATTCTGCAGTCTCCAGTATCCGATGCAGGGAGCATTGGGGTACGCGTTTCAGTTGAGATGGGACTCACATCTCCTTTACGCGTTTCCTCCCATACCCTTGATTCCTCGGGTTTTGAGGAAGATTCGCCAAGACCGGGCCCAAGTCATACTGATTGCCCCGGATTGGCCAAGAAGGGTGTGGTATACAGATCTTCTCCACCTCTCCTCGTGCCCTCGGCTCCGTCTCCCTCTGAGGGCAGACCTCCTCTCGCAGTCGGAGGGGCAGGTTCTACATCCCCCCCTCAAGAGCTTACACCTTCATGCCTGGAGATTGAAAGGGGCAACCTGAATTCTTTTTCTCTCCCACCTGATGTGGTAGATGTAATATTGTCTGCCAGACGTCATTCCACTAAATCTATCTATTCTTATAGGTGGTTTAAATTTGTTCTTTGGTGCGGAGAGAAGTCTATTGACCCTTTGAGGGCTCGTTTATCCAACATCCTTCAGTTTGCTCTTTCTCTTGCTCAGCAGGGCTTTGCTGTAGCTACTGTAAAGGGATATTTATCGGCTTTGTCGGCATTCCTTTGTTTGCCGGATCAGACGTCCTTGTTTAAGTCACCTATTGTATTACGGTTCCTTAAGGGCCTTACCAACACATTTCCGCCTACTCCCTTTATTGTGCCTCAATAAGACCTAAATCTTGTCTTAACTTACCTGATGGGTTCTCCCTTCGAGCCCTTGCACAAGTGTCCCTTAAGGCTGTTGTCTTTCAAAACAGTTTTTCTCATTGCCATTACCTCGGCAAGGAGGGTAAGTGAGCTTCAAGCTCTGAGTTCAAAACCCCTGTTCTTGACCATTCATGCTGAAAGAATGGTACTCAGGACCAAGGCTGCTTTTCTGCCAAAGGTGGTAACTCCATTCCATCTGGGGCAGTCCATTACCCTTCCTACCTTCTATCCTCCCCCTCACCCTTCCAAGGGGGAGGAGCGGCTTCACCGTTTGGACCCTAAGAGGGCGGTGAGCTTTTACCTCAATAGGACTAAAGACTTTTGAGTGGATGACCAGCTCTTCGTGGGCTTTGTTGGCTGCATGAAAGGCAGAGCGGTGCACAAGCACACCCTTTCCAGATGGATTATCTTGTGCATCAAGATATGTTACTCTTTGGCTGGTAAGGAACCTCCAGAGGGTATAAGGGCTCATTCTACTAGGGCAAAGTCTTCTACATCTGCCTTATCTAGAGGTGTCCCTGTTGAGGACATTTGTAGGGCGGCAACTTGGGCCTCCCTCCACACTTTCATGAAGCATTACTGCTTGGATTCCAAGGTGAGGAGGGACGGACACTTTGCTCGTTCCGTCCTTCAGGACTTTTTGGTATAGAAGGGTGGACACCCTCCTCCGGGAGTGGGACTGCTGTGGGAATCTTTTCACAAAGTGAGGAATCCACTGGCAGATGTATCCATCAGAAGAACAAGTTACTTACCTTTGGTAACGCTTTTTCTGGTGGATACAGTATCTGCCTGTGGATTCCTCACTGACCCACCCGCCTCCCCGTTATCCACCCTTGTATACCTACAATAGTGATGATGTTTCAAAATGTATTTATTACTGTCAAAGGAAGTGTGTTATTTCTTTTGCCTTCCTGTATTATCTTCACACTGTGTGTGTTGGTTTGTATATTATGTACTGTGTATACTGTATATATATTGCTGTCAGTCCGTCCGTGTGCCTCGAAGGCACGGTAAAAAGGGCGGAACTGACGTCATCACGCCGACGAGGTCCCCTTATGGATCCAGTGACGTCAGCGGAGCCGTGAGCGGAGTCTTGCTTCTGTGACATCGTCCTCGTCGGCGTGGAGAGCTACAAAGGTTTCCGAATGTTGCTGGTGCAGGGAATATTCACAAGGTGAGGAATCCACAGGCAGATACTGTATCCACCAGAAAAAGCGTTACCGAAGGTAAGTAACTTGTTCTTTTGGTCCCCTGCATCCCTCTAAGGAAGAGGAACGTCTCCACTGTCTGGACCCTAAAAGAGCATTGTCGTTCTACCTTGATTGCACAAAAGAGCTCCAGGTGGGCGATCAACTCTTTGTGGGTTACGTGGGAGCTAAAAAGGTCGGGCAGTGCAGAGACTGACCATTTCTTCCTGGGTCATTCTCTGCATTAAAAGCTGCTAGACCCTGGCTAGGAAGCAGCCTCCCGAGGCCTCATAAATGCATTCCACAAGGCGAAGGCTGCAACCACTGCATTGGCTCGGGTGTCCCAGCCCTGGACATTTGCCAGGCTGCAATGTGGGCATCTCTGCATATGTTTGCCAAGCATTACTGCCTGGACAGTCAGGTCAACAGGGAGGGCATTTTGCCCGTTCAGTCCTACAGTACTCTTTAGTGTGGAAAGATTTCCGCAGCCCACCGCCAGGATGGTATGGCTTGGGTATCTATTCAAAAAATAATAATCTGCAGCTAGTTGTCTCTATCAAATGAACAACAGACCCACCCTTGCCTCCCTGCCCTGCAGACTCATTTGATAGGGCTAGGGTTGCTCCCTTTTTCAGAGCCCTAGTTGTGAGACACACACCTCAGTTCACTTCATTGCTCTGCGCTTCTGACGCGGAAAAGTTAAATGAAACTGACGTATGCGGTCCTGGGTGACGCCTATATAGGTGACTGCGACAGTATAACCAACACTAATGATGCCGATGACGTCATGTGGAGCCAAACTGAGCCACCCGATGGTGTATACAGGTACTGCTCACGCAAATGTTTTCGGATCCATCCTGATGCCTCGGAAATTCAAAGGTAAGGAATCTGCAGCTAGATATTGTCGCTACCAGATAATGCGTTAGGTAAGTAACTTGTTTTTTTCTTTAATTTTATTTTTATTCTATTTTCTCCACTGTCTCTGTTAAGGTGTATTGTGGGTTTTCACAATATTTTTAAGCTGTACCTTTTAATAACTATTCTGAAAAAGTACACTGTGTTGACTGGTCATGATGCTTAGTTTGTTGCTATGCACAATTTATCTTTATGTATTGTTTACATTTTTGCCTTGAAGAATTTTCATTTTTAAGATGGCACCTGCTGTATCGTACACAACAGTTCTTATAAACGTTTTTTTTTGCAGCAAGCTATCGCTAAGGTTCAGTAATTGTATAAGGGAACGGTGTTTATTTCCAAAGTTAATAATAATCATGTGTTTACTAAACCTGGTGCTTCACGTGGGTTTATGCTAACGCTTCTGGTCACACGTGGATTGACAAGACGCATGACTGGCACACGCTCATAATTTTAGTTTCGGCATGTTTTGAGTTATATACTTTTTTAACAACTCGCGCCGCTTGCACGCAGTATTATAGATTGCCTCACCACTAGTATATTTTGGGATCATTTGGAGTCTATTTGATTTTTCCATATTTTTCCATTTTTTATCTGATAGAGACTACTAGCCGCAGATTACTTAACGTAGAATTATCCCCAGTCGTGAGACTGGACCAAGAAAACTTTCTTTGCCCCAGCTTCTCCGCCCTGATGTCGTCCGCGGGTGTGAGGTCGCATAAGCCCCACCCCGGCGTGCTGACATCAGTTTCCTTCATTTCCGCGTGCAACACGGATCCGGATCGTGTCCCTCACCTGTTTTCAGACCTTCTTTTCACGCTTTGCGTGGTGGGACAGTGTGCGAATGCCTTCGGGCTTTAAGGCGCGTCTTGCACGCTTCAGATGTCGGTAACGGACCCTCATCCTATTTGCATGTGGTGTTTGAGCGAGCACCATGATTCTACGGACTTCGACGCTTGCCAGCATCTGAAGCCTAAGTCCCGGCGGGATGAAGCTCCTTTCGGCCCGGTTGTCCAGATCGTTGTCGTCTCTGCGTCCGACCCCCACGGAAGGGTCCAAGAATCGCCGCTTCGGATTTCGACCGCCCGTCACCGAGGATCCTAGGGCGTCGCTCGCCCGTCGGTAAGTCTTACAGCTTGTCCCCGAGGCCTGGTCCCCGCTCTATGGAGGGCACGGGTTCTCCGCGGGACATGCGGCCTCATTCGTCACCACCCAACCCGTTTCCCGGCATTGGGGAGACCAGGGCCTGAATGGAGGCCTATGCTGCGGCTCTGCAGGCTTCCTTGGCCCCTCCTCCTCTTCCTGAGACTTCTGCGGACCCCTTGCCACGTGCGGGGCCTTCCGCTGAGTTGCCGGCGGCTCCGGTCCGACGGATTGGGCTACAGGTCTTGGAGGTGTGGTGCCGTCAGGGTGCGGCCCTATGGGGTTCCCCTCTTCAGCCCACTGCGCATCTGCCTCGCCGCAAACCCCGAGGGGGTCTCTGTGGTGTCACGGGAGGTCGCCGGGACTCGCGGCTCGCCCCCGAGTCCCCCTCGGTCTTCTGGGCTGGCGGCGGCCTTGCCAGAAGCCGAGCTGATGCCGCTCGGGCGCCGATGGCTGTCAGCGCCGTGGGGGCTGTCTAGGGGCCTGGGCGCGTCCTTGGGTCCCTCTCAAATCTCCAGGCAGGCGGCTGCTTCGTTGGAGGTTGAGTCGGCGCCAACCCGGAGCCGGGCCCGTCCCATTCTCCCAGGGCGCAAGTGGTGCAGGAGGTCGTCTCGGCGTCCCCTCCGGTGCCAGTCGACGTCACGCCGACGCCTTTGGCGGACTCCACGGCGCCGTGCCGGCATCGGGTCGTGAACTCGTCTCCAGAGGCCCCCTCTTCTCCGGAGGTTCGTCGACTTTTTGTCTCTTCTTCCCCGGAGACGGGACGCCGCACCGTGGCCTTTTCCCGGCGTCTTCCAGGGAGGGCTCTTCGCCGTCCCAGCCTTCCCCAGAGGTGCCTCAGGTTCCCCACTCGTCCGTGAATCTCCCACCAATCCGGGGCTGGCCATTTCTTCCTCCAGCTGGGCTCGGGGATGGCCGGCTTAGTTTACAGCCGTCACCCATGGAGGAATTGCTTTCCCCACCGCCACGCCCTATGAAAGCTAGTACAGCTTTTGCCTGGGCCATTTCGACGGCCGCTGGCATTCTGCGCATGGACAACCCTGCCACCCCATTCCCTACGGACCATCTGCTTGAGGTTCTCCATCAGGGCTCTGGTGGACGGGAGCTGCTTCTTCCCTTTGAAGCTTCGCGCCATAATTCTCTTCTGGGGGCCTGGGGACGTCCTGCCACGGGGATCCGGTGCCCCAGTCGCTCCTCCACCGCCACCATCCTGCTCCGCATGATCCAGTCTGCCTTTCTTTCCACCTTTCTACCCAGAGTCCTCTTCTGCAGACTGTTTTCCCTTCCTTACCTTTGGTGTTGTTTCCTCCGTCACAGGAGTCCCGGTGGTTGGATTTGTGGGGGCGTAACAGCTTCGCTTCCTCTAGTGCTGCTTTGAGAGCGCTCAACACACTTTGTGTGTTGGCCAGGGCTACTTCCAGCTTGTGGGATTCCGTGGAGTCCCTTCTGTCTTGTGCCTCTCAAGAAGGTGTCGGCGCTGATCTGCGGCGCCATGTGATGGAGGGCCGGAGGTTGGCCGCGTTTATTCTTCGCGTTTATTCTTCGTTCGGCCCTGGATGTTTCTGATGCTCTGGTTGAGGGATAGCGTTTTCCCTGAGAGTGTTAGGGAGCATCTGTTTGACCTGCCCTTTGATGGGGTGCTTTTGTTTAACACCCATGCGGATGCTGCCATTCAGCGGCTCCTTGCGGGGCTCTGTACTCCTCTTCCTCCTCCCCCTCCGTAAACTTGGCTTGTCGGTCCTCTGCTGCTTTCTGGGCGGCGTTATTCCACCCGGTTGGACCGTCTGTCTATTCTGTGTGGGTTGGCGTGCCTTCGGGGTCCTTAGGTTGACCCCTTTGTGCTGTTGGCTGCTGTTACAGCCCCTTCGACTTTTGTGGTTCTTTGGTTGTGGTCCGCCCATATGTGTCCTCAGGTTGGGCCTTCTGTGTATTTTTTGATTGGCTGATTGTCAAGCCGTCTGTGGTTCTATCTGCAGGTCCTTTATGTTCTGTCCTCTGCTGTGGGATTTTTCCCTAAGAGGTGTTCCCATGCTTTCTTGGGACCTATCATACCCTACCTTTATGTTCTGGTCCTCTGCTGCGGATTTTTCCCTAAGAGGTGTTCCCATGTTTTAGTGGGACGTATCATACCCTATGTGGGGTACTCTGTCCTGCGCTGGGAAGGTATGGTCGCCCCTTTTTCGGGTTCCCTGCCTTTCTTGGCATCATTGTATGCCGCTGGTGCGGTCACTTGTATCTTGTCCGGGTGCGGCTTGCGCTGCTCTGGGTTCTGTCATTCTCGGTGTTCACTACATCGCTTGACAGTTTGGCATGCTGTCTATGGTGTCGTGTTGTGGCGTTTCCGCCTACCGGTCCGGCGTTTAGGCCTGGTCCTCTGTCTGGTGTTCCAGGGGGGCTGGGTTTCTCCTGGCTTTCCTGTGTTCTGGTTGACGGCTTGGTCCGTCCTCCGTGTCTCTCCCTTTTTTCTCTTCTGGCTGGTCCCATTTCTCTTTGTGGGTCGGTGTGTGTCTATTGAACGATCCTCCCTTGCGGCTTGTTCTGCATTTTCCTGGCCTCTGCCCTCGGTCTGCGCCTAGCTTGTTCTTGGTGCACTGCTCCATGGTGCTGTCCGCTGCTGGCTGGGCACGCCTGCTTGTGCTGGTCCAACGGCGTGGCCCTTGTTGTGCTACCTTGTGCCCTTGCCTCTTGTTCTACTGGGGCTTTGCGCACCTGTGCCTTTCTTCTTATGCCTGCATTCCTTTGTGGTGGAGCTGTTCCTGCCTTGCCTGCTTCCTGCGGCTGATGCCTTTTCAGCTGTCCTCTGTCGCTGTGTGTTTTCCTACGGCAGGCTCTGCCTCCCGTTCTACCTCTTCTCCCTGGAGTTGGGGTCGTTCTTTCCTCCTGGATGCTCCTATGCGGCTGTCTGTCCCTATGAGGGTTTGTGGCCGATGTACCTTGCATGGGCTTGGGGTCTCCTGGTCTTCCCTTCGCCTTGCTGGGGCCCTGTGTTTATTCCTGCTGGGGAGGTTCTCTCGCAGTCCCTCCTCCCCTTTGGGTATGGCTTGGGTATCTATTCTACGTTAAGGAATCTGCGGCTAGTAGTCTCTATCAGATGTTCAAGTTGCTTACCTTCGATAACGATGTATCTGGTAGAGACGACTCTAGCCGCAGATTCCTTCATGGCCCGCCCTTCCTCTCCGTTCTGCGAGGACCTATAGTTTGGTTTTCTGAACTCGCCGCCCTCCGGGTGGCTTGTCTCCTGTGGGTGTCCACTTCGCTTCTGCTCGGACAGGATACTTTGTTCTGCTTGATTGTTCCACCCATTCCCTTATGATATCTGGCCAGTTGGTTTATGTGTTCTCCTGCATCCCTCCACCCTGCTTTTCTCCGGTGTAGGGGCCTGCTTTTACTCTTCTCCGTTTTACTTGCTTGGGGTTTCTGCTTCCCTTGCAGTCCTCTGAGTTGGGTGTTTTGGCTGTACCTCGGCCTTTTCACTCCTTTCAGGGGATACGGCCCTCCTTGGTGGTGTCGTCTGGGGGTGAATCGCTGTTCCTCCTTTGTTTCGGGCTTGTCACCCTTCACTGTTGTGGATTGTGATTGCAGTCTCTCTCTCTCTCTCTCTCTCTCTATCTCTTCTGCTGTGGCCCTTTTTCTCATGCTTCTGCCTCCTGGGAGGATGTCGCCTTATCTTGCAAAGGTGTTCCTCAGAGCGGTGCTCTGTTCTTTCACTGCTATGACTTTCACCGCTATGGTTTTTTGTACCTTAGTGCATGGCACATTTCTAGCTGGTGCTGTTACTCACCTTTCGTTTCTCTCTTTTCTGTTTCACTGATATTTCGCACACTGTTCCCATACTCTCCACAGTTTTGTTTGTGATGGCTCCGCGTTGTGGCGTGGAAAAGTTCTCAGAAGTAAACTGATGTCAGCACACCGGGATGGGGCTTATGTGACCTCGCTGACGTCACGCCCGCGAGATGACGTCAGGGCCGAGTCGCGTGGTACCGCCCCCTGGCGCGCAGAGATGCTGGGGCAAAGAACGCATTCTGGGTCCAGTCTCACGCCTGGGGTTAATTCTACGTTAAGGAATCTGCGGCTAGAATTGCCTCTACCAGATACAGCGTTACCGAAGGTAAGTAACTTGTACATCTCACTCTGGTTGATCAATTCTGGGTTCACATGGGCTTAAAAACCTGCTGCTATGCACATATTCATAAGATTGACTACGTGTGCATGCCGGTATACTCATGCCGTTTAACTTTGTTCCCTGTTATTCACATTTCAGATATAACTTCATCATACACATCGGAGGCTTGCCATGGCTTAACTTGTTAGATTCTGGTGTTGGTATTTCACTCATAACTGATATTCTTTCTTTCCATCCGTGTTGATGCGCACTCACTAAATTGACAACGTCTCACGCTAGTGTTCTCATTGTGTCTTCAGTATTCAGACTCTTAAATTGTCATGCTTTGGTACTTCATGTGTTTCAGGGGTGGTTTTTTAATAACTCCATTTCATCCCTGCAGATCCGATTAATCTCGTTTTCACATACAAATGCCGTCTGTTTGATATCACTAACATAGGAATACTACACCGGGATAAACGTGGGCGTTTGAGCACGATTCTCGGTATTAGCATGGACTTTTGTGGTTCTTAATCCGGTAGATCTGATAGAGACTACTAGCCGCAGATTCCTTAACGTAGAATTATCCCCAGGCGTGAGACTGTACCCGGAAAACTTTCTTGCCCAGCATCTCAGCACGCCGGAGGGTGGCACCTCGCGACTCCGCCCCAACTTCTTCCGCGGGCGTGACGTCAGTGAGGTCACATAAGCCCCACCCTGGCGCACTGACGTCAGTTTTCTTCTTTTCCGCGTGCAACACGAATCTGGATCATGTTCCTGGCCTGTCTTCAGGCCTCCTTTTTACGCTTTGCGTTTTCTTGTGAACAGTGTGCGAATACCTTCGGGCTTCAAGATGTGCTCGTCTTGCGCGCTAGATGTCGGCGACGGACCCTCACCCCATCTGTATGTGGTGTTTGGGGGAGCAGCACGACTCCATGGGCTGCGAGGCCTGTCAGCAGATGAAACCGAAGTCCCGGCGAGAGCGCCGGATGAAACTCCTCTCGGCCCGCATGTCCAGGTCGGCATCGTCACTGCGTCCGTCCCCCGCAGAAGGCTTCAAGAACCGCCGCTTTCGTCTCCAACATCGTCCCTCTCCTAGGCCGTAAGGGCATCGCTCACCTGCTGGTAAGTGTCGAAGTTTGTCCCCGAGGCCCGGTCCCCGGCCTGTGGGGGGTGCGGGTTCTCCGCGGGTTGTGCGGCCCCACGCGTCGCCATTCTACCCGCCGTTCCCCGGCGCAGGGGTGACCAGAGCCGAGATGGAGGCCTATGTGGCAGCCTTGCAGGCCTCTTTGTCTCCTCCTTCTTCTCCTCTTCTTCCTGGGACGTCTGTGGATCCCTTGCTGTATGGGGGGACTTCTGCTGCGTCGCTGGCGGCTCCGGCGCCGGCAGGTGCGGCTCCAGGTTCTGGAGATGTGGTGCCATCGGGATGCGGTCCTCCGGGGTTCCCTTCTTCGGACCATGGCGCCTCTGCCTCGCCGCAAACCACCGCGGGGGTCCCTGTGGTGTCGCTGGAGGTTGCCGGGGCTCGAGGCTCTTCCTCGAGTCTCCCTCGGTCCTCTGGGCAGGCGGCAGCCTTGTCCAATGCCGAGCTGATGCCGCTCAGGCGCCGGCGTCTGCTAGCCCTGGCAACGCCGCAGGGGCCGGCTAGGGGCCGGGCGTGTCCCCAGGCCCCCCTCGTCTCTCCACACAGGCGGCTGCCTCGTCGGAGGTCAAGTCAGCGTCTTTTCGGTGCCGTTCCTTGGCTGCCCCAGCTCCGACCCTGCCCCGTTCTCCTGCGGCACGCGTCGTGGCAGAGGTCGTTTCGGCGTCCCCTTTGGCGCCGGTCGACGTTGAACTGACGCCGGTGGCGGACTCTACTGTGCCGTGCCGGTGTCGGGTCATTGATTCGTCTTAGGACGCCCCTCTTCTCCAGAGGTTCCGCAACTGTTTGTTTCATCTTCTCCGGAGACGGACGCCGCGTCGTGTCTTTTTTCCTGTCGTCTTCTAAGGATGGCTCTTCACCGTCTTAGCGCCCGCAGTCTTCACCGGAGGTGTCTCAGGTTCCCCACTCGTCGGTCAACCCTCCCCCATTCCGAGCTTGGCCTTCCCTTCCTCCGGTTGGGCTGGGAGACGGCCGGCTTAGCTTACAGCCGACGCCCACAGAGGAGTTGCTTTCCCCACCGCGTTGCCCTACGGAGGCGAGTGCTGCCTTCAACCGGGCTGTCTCCACTGCTACAGGAATCTTGCGCATGGGTGATCTGGCTGCCCATTTCCCCTCGGATCCCCTCGGATCATTTACTGGAGGTTCTCCATCAGGGCTCTGGTGGACAGGAGCTGCTTCTTCCCTTCGAAGCTTCGCTCTATAATTCTCTCTTGGGTGCCTGGGGGCATCCTACCACGCAAGACCCGGTGCCTCAGCCGTTTCTGCACCGCCACCATCCTGCTCCGCATGATCCTGTCTGCCTTTCCTTCCACCCTTCTACCAGGGGCCCTCTTTTGCAGACCGCCTTTCCCTCCTTACCATCGGTGTTGTCTCCTCTGTCTCGGGAGACCCGGTGGTTGGATTCTTGGGGGCGCAACATCTTTGCCTCCTCCAGTGCTGCCTTGCGGGCACTTAACACGCTTTTTGTATTGGCCAGGGCCACTTCTTGCTTATGGGATTCGGCGGAGTCCCTTCTGTCTTCCGCTTCTCAGGAGGGTGCCTGCGCTGATCTGCGGCACCATGTGTTGGATGGCAGGTAGCTGGCGGCGTTAATTCTTTGCTCGGCTCTGGACGTTTTGGAGGTACTTGGTCGCACATGGCTTCTTCTGTGGCCCTCCGTTGCCATGCTTGGCTGAGGGATAGTGTTTTCCCTGAGAACGTTTGTGAGCGGCTGGTTGACCTTCCCTTCGATGGTGCTCTTTTGTTTCACGCCCCTGCGGATTCTGCCATTCAGATGTTCCTTGCGGGGCTTAGTCCTCATACTCCTCCTCCTCCCCTTCCTCCTCAGTGACCTGGATGTCGGTCTGTGTTCTGGCAGGTGTTCTCCCATTGTTTCCTGGGGCCTAGTAACGAGTAGCCCCGGTTATGTGTTCTGTGTGGTTGGTGTGCCTTTAGGGTTCTTTCGTTGGCCCTTTGGTGCTGTTGGCTGCTGGTCCGGCCCTTTTTTGACTTGTGATTTTGGCTATTGGTAAGCCTGGTCGGCCCTTGAGATTAGGCCTTCTGTGTCTTCTTTATTGGCTGATTGGTAAGCCATCTGTGGGTTTCTCTGCAGGTCTTCTGTTTGTCTTCTGCTACAAAAATGATTCCTAAGAGGTGTTCCCATGTTTCTTAGGACGTAACCTACCCTATGTGGGGTACTTGTAGCTATTACATAGCTCTGTCTTGTGCTGTGGAGGTGTGGTCGCCCCTTTCGGGCTCCTTGCTCTCCGTGGCGTCACGGTATGTCGCAGGTGCAATCTTCTTGCCGACTGTCTTGGAGCAGCTTGCGCTCAGTCTGTCGTTGTCCTTGTCCCTACGTCACTAGGCCGGTCTGGCCTGCTGGCTGCGGCATCGTGTTGTGGCAGTTCCGCACTTCTGCCCTGTGTTTCTGCTTAGTCCTCTGTATGTTGCACCAGAGGGTTTGGCTTTCCTTGGCTTCTGTGTTCTGGTGGCCGGCTTGGGTCCGTCCTCCGTCTCTCTCTCTCTCTTTCTTTTCTGCTGGATTCCCCCCCCCTTCTTTCGTGGGTCAGTGTGTGTGTTTCTGGCCCGTCCCCTTTTTGGGGTGTGTTCTGGCCCTCTGTGGCCTCTGCCTTCGGGTGGCGCCTGACTTGTCCTGGGTGCGCTGTTCCGTAGTGTTGCCTGCTGCTGGCGGCGCATGCCCGTGCAGGCCTGCTTGCTCTGCTCCACCGTTGTGGTCTTGATGTGTTCCCCTGTGCCCCTGCCTCTGGTTCCGCTGGGGCTTTGCGCAACGGGGCCTTTCTTCTTCCGCCTGTGCTGTTGGCGGTGGAGTCGTTGCGGTCTTGTCCACTGCTTGCGGCCGAGGTGTGTTCAGCTCTTTTCTATCTCTGTGTATGTACTTCTTACGGTGGGCCCTGCCTCTGGTTCTACCTCTTCTCACTGGGTTCGAGGTGGTCCTTGTGTTTCTTGAGGCTTTTAGGGTGCTGTCTGCCTCTGCGGGGTGTTGGTCTCCCTTGGTTGGGCTTAGGATTTCTTGGCCTTTTCCTTCTTGTCCTTGTGCCATGTCCCCTACTGGGGCCCTGGGTCTCTCCTGGTAGGGAGATTCTCTCACAGGCCCTCCTCCCCTCTGGGTATTGCTCGGGTATCTATTCTACGTTAAGGAATCTGCGACTAGTAGTCTCTATCAGATGTACAAGTTACTTACCTTCGGTGACGATGTATCTGGTAGAGACGATTCTAGCTGCAGATTCCTTCACGACCCGCCCTTCCTCCCCGTTCTGCGAGGACCCTCAGTTTGGTTTTCTGCACTCGTCTCCCTCTGGGTGGCTTGTCTTCTGTGGGTGTCCTTTTTGTTTTCTCCAGTTGGGCTTCCCCCCAGCTGGTTTCTCTCCAGTGTGGGGGCCTGCTTTTTATCTTTGTTGTTACAATTTCTGGTCCCTCTGAGGTCTTCTACGTTGGGGGTTCTTTTGCCTTTCCTTTGACCTCCTGCTCTTTTCGGTGGCTCTGGCCCTCCTTGACTGTTTAGTCGGGGGGGATGGATTGCTGTTGCTCCTCTGTTCTAGACTTGTGGCTTTTTACTGTGTGGTCTGTGGCTGCAGTCTCTCTCTCTTTCTCTTACGGCGCTTTCCCATGCTTGTGCCTCCAGACTGGCTGTTGCCTTGGCTTCCACGGTGGTTCCGCGGAGTGGTACTTTGCACTTCCCTGCTGGGGTTTTACTGCTTTGGCCTTCTGGTGCTTTGGTGCTCACTAGTGCTATCGCCTTGGCTTGCACAGTTGCTCCTCAGAGGTGCTCTGATCTTTCCCTGCTTTGGCTTTCCTGTGATAGCCTCCCGGCGCCTCGGTGCCAACTTGTGCTGTTCCTCACCTTCTGTCTCTCTCTTTTTGTTTCTCTGTTTTTTTCGCACACTGTTCCTATGCTCTCCTCAGTTTTGTTGTATTGACTCCGTGTTGTGGCGCAGAAAAGGTCTCCGAAGCAAACTGACGTCATTGGCTTATGTGACCTCACTGACGTCACGCCCGCGGAAGACGTCGGGGCGGAGTCGCGAGGTGCCGCCCTCCGGCGCGTAGAGATGCTGGGCAAGAAAGTTTTCCGGGTCCAGTCTCACGCCTGGGGATAATTCTACATTAAGGAATCTGCGACTAGAATCGTCTCTACCAGATACATTGTTACCGAAGGTAAGTAACTTGTACATCAGCTAACATGGTGCAATGCACTGGTTCCCATTACTCTACATTATTAATCATCATCATCAATCAACTTTATTGGGTCATGTGACCATAAAAGAACAATATACATATTTGCTCATACATTACCAGTTCCAAGATTAGAGAAAACTTAAAAATGCAATTTTATGGGTCGTCTGGGCGTAGCCACTCTAGCACCGCGATACTCAGGACAAGCAGCCACTCAAGAAAGTGCATTTCTTGTGATAAGATCTTTACAATAGTTTTGTGCAATGATGTTTAAAGGCTAAAGTGCAAAATTATCAGCCTCCTCCTCTTTACATCAATTTCCCCCTTATGCCCCACATGTGGTCCAGGAACTTTGCAACTGAACAAGCTATTGCATGACTCGGATCAGATCTTAGTACGCGCAAGGCTTCAATGTGATCACGAGTCCCCAGTTGTTTGCATAGGGGTGTGAGCCGTTTTGCTCTAGGGCAAGAGTATGCAGGCCAGGCAAATAGGACATGCGCTGGTGATAGGAGTAATGCAGTGCAGAGAGGGCAGAACTGCAATACTACACTAGTGTTGCGCAGTGAGCCTGTGGTGTAAGCATTGATTGGAAGCGTGCCAAACCTAAACTGCATATACAGTTTCCTATCCAAAGGGGTTTTAATAATGTCTATAAAGGGTTCTAGGAGAGAAATGGATTTAAAATCTATAAATTCATTACTTGACCGACCCACATTAGGCTTGACATTAGCTTGATGGGAAACCCAACCCAGTACTGCAGTTTAATTTGTTTTTTGTACGCAGGTGGCCTGTGCACACACAGTCCATGTAATACAGCATAGGTACAGCACGTAATGAAGAGAACAATCAGATAATAAAAATAAAAACAGTGAGCAAAGTCCAGTATGACGTTATCTTTCTTGATTTAATGCAGCTCCGTTGCCCAGCCAACACATGTTTCGTCAGGGTGTGAACCCCACGACTTCTTCAGGGCTCCTTCTTGAACCGTTCCTTCCAGAGGAAGGCGTTGACGCTCCTGAGGTCCAAGATAGGGCGTAGGCCCCCTTTGCCCTTCTTGGGAACCAGAAAGTAGTGGGAATAACAACCACGACCTACTTCTGGACCAGGAACGCGCTCGACGGCCTCTTTGGCCAAGAGGGCCGTAACTTCCTCCCGCAGAAGATTCATGTGATCCCCCGACATACGGTGGCACTGAGGTGGCATGGCTGGAGGGGTCGTCTCGAAAGGGAGGGAGTAGCCCCTTCGGACGATTTGCAGCACCCACCTGTCCGATGTGGTGGATCGCCAGTGGAGCAGGTGATGCCGAACTCTGCGGCCCACTGGCGTGGAATGGGCCTGAAAGCTCGGACTAGGAGGGCTTTGAGGCGGATGCTGCCGGGGGGGATGTGGACTGACCGGTGTGAGAAGTTGGCCTGATGTATGATGTCACTAGTTCTAGTGTACACCTTATATCAGTCCAAACAACCCTTATGGTGATTGGTTGTAAAGTCAACCTTATAGACCAGCTATCCTAGTGGTAGCATGGACAAGAGCAGTCTTAGGCTAAACTCTGAATGGCATGTGAAGCCAGCTGTGATACCATATATAATCCCTTGAATACCGTCGGGATGTGTGGGTAAGCCTGGGTTTCCTAGGGGCGGTTGAGCACCCGTACATGACTCATAGTCGGGGAAGGGTACGTAAGGAGAGGGGACGACAGAGGGGGGCACACTGACATGGGGTGGGAGAGGGAGGGCGGGAGGGTCCACATGGGAAGGATGATTAAGCTCCTGGATGTTTGGTAGCAATGATAAATGTACAGTTCTCCTTTCGACGGTGGAGGTAGAGGGGCATGTATTGAGTTGTTGTTTTGAAAACAATAAAAATTGTTTAAAAAAAAATAAAATAATAATAATCCCTTGAATACCAAATGAAAGGACACCACAACAGATATATATATAAAATAAAGTGTATTTATTCTAGTCAAACCCTCAGCACTCTTTATGAGATTCGAGGTAAGTACAACACAGTCTTATTCAAGCATACATTAAGTCACACAGGTAAGTAATACAGTTAGGCCCTAGGGGCCACGCAAACCATATACTAAAGAAGTGGTATAAGGACCACTGTCACGGAAATAGAATAGGCCTATGCCTAGGGAATCGCTGGGGCTACACTACACTACCAACAGTTAGGAAGTGGGAGGTCCACGGGATTCAGGTGCAGAGTGGAAACACTCACGCGTAATGCGTATAATCAATAGAAATAGTACAATTTTGAAATAAGCAATTTTAGGACACTTCTGGAGCAACTAGAAAGTCGAGACTCGGAAACTAGACCCTAGGATAGTCACTACCCTTGTGAGCACCGAAGTACCCAAGTTACCTAGCCCACAGGCTGCGGGTGCATAGGTGTGAACTTGCGTCGGGTTTCGTCGTGGACTTCTATGGATGCCTGAAGGAAAGTTGCTGACAGGCAGTCAGTGCAGAGTGTCCGGTGGATCCCAAGGCCGGGATCAAGAAGGAAGGGTACCTGCAAGCAGAAGGGACAGAGTCAAGGTCACTAGCCAGTGACCACGTGGAACCAGGAAGGAACCAGGCGATGTCGTGAAGATTGCAGGTGAAGAGTGAAGCTTGTCGCAGCAGCCGCGGGTACCAGGAGACGTCGAGGACGACCAGGACCAGGAGGCGAGCTGTCCCACGAAGGCTCTTGCTGTCGGCGGTGTCGAAGTCGAACTAGGACTCACCAAGCCTTGGCAAGCGGAACCCACGAAGAATGGAGGACTTGCTTCTGGTGCAGACCAGGAAGGTCTGGGGTGCTTCTCTTTTGCAAAGAAGCGGGAGCCAGTCTGGAGGAGCCAAACCAGCAGTGAAGATTTAAAGGTGTGTCGTCACAAAGGCCGCTAGCCCACGGGCAAGCAACCGGACAGACGCGGCAAGCAGGAAAATGCAGAAGGGCCCCACGCAGGACTCGTGGAGTGTGGGGGGCTGATCTTCGGTGCAGATGGTGCTTGGGGTTGGGGCTTCTTAATCCCCGGTGCACAACTTCGAGGGTGCCTCAGAAGCTGCGCTGGAAGATACTCGCCACTTTTCCCAGGTAGCCGGTCCCACGTCTCTCGTCGCCTCCACGGATCTCAGCTCGGCTGTGGATGTGGATCAGGGTCGGAGAAGTCTGGAAGTCAAGGCTCTGGTCGGGCTCTGCAGTCGGTCCCTCGTAGAACTTCAGGAAAGCAAAGGGTAGTCTCTTGATGGTGCCTGTTTGCACAGGGTAGCCACTCCTTGGCCACAAGGGAGATTCTTCAGTCTTCTTCTTTCATCGAATGTCGAAGGTCCAGAGTTTCTGTTCAAGTTGCAGGTTCAGGATAATCTAATCTCCTGGGGCCCAGCTACCACTCTTATACTAATCTGGGGGGCTGGGTTGCCTGCTAGGTCACGCCTTATGGGTGGGACCTGGGAGGGGTGTGGTTACACCCCCTTCCCTTTGTCCAGTTTCGCGCCAGGACTGGGGCTGGTGTGCCCCAGCACCGGTTTGAACTGGACTATGCATGGGACACCTTGTGTGCCCCAGGCAGTGTCTCGTTTCAGTCATCCCTCCCTGCCCCAATACACTAAGGCCTGTCTGGGGGTGGTGCTCGCACCTCCCAAGGCAGGAAACCT
This sequence comes from Triturus cristatus, assembly GCF_964204655.1. NCBI lineage: Eukaryota > Metazoa > Chordata > Amphibia > Caudata > Salamandridae > Triturus > Triturus cristatus. The sequence goes on from NC_140580.1 coordinate 731,558,052, forward strand.
ATTGTCCAAGCCTCCCTTACTGGGATCACTCCCAGCAGCAGGAGGTCAGACTTGTGTCGTGGCAGCAGCATCCATTTTGTGATGCTGGGGCTCTGGTTAACTTTAACCGGGTAAGTATGTTTCAACATGTCTTCTCCCTCTAGAAGGGAGGGATAATATCCTCATCCCCAGAAATGGGATCGGGGTATTATTCCAAAGTGTTAGACACCTTACACGACATGTTTTGATAAAGCCCAACTATAGTTACCATAACAATTTAAGATTATAAGGCACGTTAAGAGTATATGGTAGGCTATATCATAGAACAGCTATAAGGACATGGTTCCGAAAGCTGCAGACAGGCTCAGCTCATGCTAGAGCACCATCTCACATGTTACCAAGCACTCTGCCTCCAGGATTGTTAAGGCCTGCCATAGGAGTGGCTGATAGGTACACATGTGTCTATATATAAGATAGGTATAGGAATACTACACCTAAGCAAGGGGTGATTACACGACCTTGCCCCAGCTGAGTGATCAGCCAGTTGTGTCATAATGGAAGGCCAGGCCAGGGGTGGCATAATACATGCTGCAGCCCCTGGTAGGCCTAGGATACACCTATGCCCTGGGTACCTAAGGTACACTGTACAGGGGCCAATAAGGTGATCCTATCCAAATGGGTTATGCACCTAAAGTACATAGTATCAATTTAGAGAGAGAACAGCAGGGCTGTGGGTCTGATTAGCAGGCCCACAGCCACATCTAAGTCGAAAACCAGTAAAGCAAAAGCAAAAAGTGGGGGTGAACATAGAAAGCAGACCCTACTCTCCTACAACCGGCACGTTGTCCTCCAGTACCGCCTCGGCGGAATCCACATCCGCGACCGCGTGCAGGTTGGTTCTGCGGCCGGTGGCTAGGCGGACGTGAGGAGGCGCCCCTTCCTTGGCCACGAAAGGGACGAAAGGCGGAAGTTTGCGGCCACGAGGCCGAGAGACCCAAGGACTTGGCCGTAGCCCGGGAGTCCTTGAAACGAGCCAGCGCACTATCCTCCTTCTCACCAAAAAGGCGAGTGCCATCAAAGGGCATATCCATGAGGGTACTCTGGACAGCCCCAGAGAAAGACGTGGACCGCAGCCAGGCATGGTGCTGGAGCGCCACCGTGGTGGAAATCGCCCTACCCAGCGAGTCCGTGGTGTCTAGTCCACACCGTATGGCAAGTTGTGCTGCATCTCGCCCGTCAGCAAGCGCCTGGGAGAGACGTGTTCGGGCCACCTCCGGGCACAGGGGCAGCACGTCCTCCACCGCCTCCCACAGAGAGTGGGAGAAACGGTCCAAGAGGCAAGCGGTGTTCAAAGACCGCAGACCCAAACTCAGGGAAGAGAACAGCTTCTTTCCGAACTGCTCCAACCTCTTGGATTCCCGATCCGGAGGAGCGGACGGGAAGGAGGATTGGGAAGTTGAGGCCTGGATAACCAGACTCTCGGGGGTGGGGTGTTGGGACAGGAAACTGGGGTCACCCGGAGCAGGGCGGTGGCGCCGGGCCACGTTCCGATCCACAGGAGGAACTGTGGAGGGCTTGGACCAAGTGCTCTGCAGAACATCTATGAGGGCCTCATTGAACTGCAGCAGAGGCTCTGTGGAGCTTGCTGACGGTTGAAGCACCTCTGTGAGGATGTTAGTCCTCACGGCCACAGCAGGCAACTCGAGCCCCAGGTCTTCGGCCGCCTTGCGCAGCACCACTGAGAAAGCTGCACCTTCCTCTGAGGCCACAGTCGGAGGAGGGATAAAACCAGCGTCCGGGCAGGTGTCCAGACCACTGGCCTCCCCCAGTCCTGTGAAAGTTGGGCCTGTCTGGCCATAGGGTCCTCAGACCCTTCCCAGTCGCCCACGTCATCCGGTTCCTGATAAACAGGAGGAATGATCGGAGCCGGGCGGTAGATGAAAGGCACATCCATCGGTGTCGGGTGTGGCGTCGAGCGGCGCCGCGCCGGCGTCGGGCCCGGACCAGGGCTAAACCGGGGAACGGCGTCATCCGGGGACGGCGCCGGAGGCGGAACCGGTGTCGGCGCCGGTAGAGGAGGCGTTGTGAGGTCGAACGGCGCCGGCAGAGATCCAGGCCTGGATCCCTCGGGGACCTGCGGCGTCGGGACCGAAGTCGTCGACGGCGCCGGGGCCGGAGCCGCCGGCACGCGACGTCGCCCAGTCGAGCCCGCGGGGCCCGAAGGCGTGCCGGCAGGCATCGACGGCGGAGCCAGGCCCCTCAAGGCCGAGAGGAAAGCACTGACCTCCGCCGGAGCCGCGTCAGTCCCAGGGACCGGCGGGTATGGAGACGGACGCGGACCACCCTGACCCTCGGCCGAGTTGCGCGACCGGCGAGGGGAGTCCGAAGAGCGGTGTCGCCTCTTGGACTTCTTTGATCGCTTCGACTTACCTGAAGACTTCGAGCCCGACGAGCGATGATGGTGGCTGCGGCTCCGCGACCGGTCCTTGGACCTCCTCCTGGACCGGGACCGTGAACGGCGCGGAGCCGAGTGCCGAAGCTCGAGAAGCTTACGGGACCGCTCCCGCCTAGCTTTCGAGGTCAAGGCCTGACAATCGAGGCACGACTCCGCGTCGTGGTCAACCCCCAGGCAGTAAAGGCACCGGCGATGGTGGTCCGTCACCGACATCAGTCGATGACAGGAGTCACAGGCTTTAAACCCAGGCATCATACTGGCACCAGAGTCGAGTCGACAGAAGACCAAAAAGAGTCAAAAAAGTTTAGTCAAAAAGTGAATAAGGGGTAAGCTCTTCCCGGATCGGCGCTGTCTGGCACGGAAAAAAGAAGAACTGACGTCAGCGCGCAAGGGCATTGTCTAAGTACTCCGACGACGTCATTCCGGCGCATGATGCCAACGACGGACGCGGAGCCGCAGACGACGCCTAGCGACGCGCAAGGGGTATTGCTACAAAAATCTTTCCGGATCCAGCCTGACGCCTGGGGATATTCTAAGGTGAGGAATCTAACTAACTACTGTTTCTTACAGATACATCATTACCGAAGGTAAGTAACTTGTTCTTTAGGTTGATAAAGGCCACGTATAGACTTCCCCTGCCAATAACCATGGTCTTTCCTGAAAGTAGGATTAAAGGAAAGACCTGATCAATTGTTCCTGTTTTGGCTCTAAAGCCTGCTTGAAATGGGGATAAAATATTGTTCTCGCTTATCCGTATCTGCAACTTGATCAACAACATGCGACTGAACACTTCCTGAATTGAGTAGATAAGGCTGATTGGTCTATAATTGCTGGGGGATGATCTATCACCTTTTTTAAAAATCGGGATCACCTTCGCGCCTTTCCAACAGCATTAGACAAGATCAAAATATAGGCCAACCAGTTTTCGTTATCATATAAAAACAAGTCTCCAGGAATGCCATTGGGTTCAGGAGCCTTTGCTTGAACAACTGTGTTAATGGCAGACTGTATTTGAATACTAGTAAAGAACTCCTCAGGGTAAGTCAGGGGCAGGCGGGCTGAGGTAGATCCTGGTCTGTGGATAAGGGATCTGCATGTAAGAGTTTAAAATGATCGTACCAGGCAGAGATTGCTATGTTATTGGCTGAAAAGGGGGGGCTCTGGACATCCCTATTTGATACTAACTGTCAAAACAGTTTTAGAATCCTTAGCTTCACTTGCCTCTCCAATAAGCCTCCACCTATTGTCTCACTCCAATGTAGCTCTTACTTGAGCTTTTTTATAGGACCTTCTCAGGTCTCTTACTATCTCAGTTGAGTGGGATCTAAGGGCAGACTCTAATTGTCGTTTAAGCTGGCTGCACTCACGGTTAAACCAGGCAGTCTGCGGTGGTGTCCGGCAGCTCTTCCACGAGTGTGAAATAGGGTCACTAAGTTGGGCAGCCAGTTGTTCAAAAAAGCGAGAACGTCTATGAGGACTATCTTCCAGACCTTCTTGTTGAGCATGACTCCAAAATGCAAATAATTGGATATTAAGAGAATGGAGCTTGGCCTCATCCAAAATCACCTTTTGCCAGTTTAAGGGACGGTTGTCGTTTGATGGGAGGAGTTACCTAGTTCCATCCCAAGGTGATGTGAGGCTCATGTACAGAGGAATGTGGTCACTACCTAAACTTGAGCCTACAAACATATCTATTAACAATGACCAGAGCCTTAGGTCATGAAGAAAATAATCAATGCGGCTAGTTCCCTTAGATCTATTAAAGGTATTAGCACCCATTTTATCTGACTTGCTCTGCCCATTTGTGGTCCTCAGCCCATGCCCCAGGGTAATGGCTTTTAGCTGCAGTGCCACTTGGGACCTTTTCCGAATTGGACACCGATCAAATTGGGGGACTAGCCAGTAATCATCTTCTTCTTTTTCCTCACTATCATCCTCCTTTCCCAGAGGTTCGAACATCACATTAAAACTGCCCGCTAAAATCAAGGTATACGAGAAGCGCCTTGCCCCTAGGAGCTCCTCCAGATCTTGCAGGGCAATGGACCTACCACCGCCCACCCCCCTAGTTCCTCTTGCATAAACATTAAAGATGTCTAGGGTGCTACCTTTTTTACACTTTAATTGAATAATCAGAATATCGGGGTAATAACAGGGTAGCTCTCGGACCTGGCAATTAAGCTCTGTCTTTACCCAGCTAGCAATCCCCATGCAGGCGGCCGACTTTATTCTGGATAGCGGGGGCAATGGAACACTAGATAGCCTGGCATATATGATGAAGTGGTACTCCAGGTTTCTTGAAGTAAGCAGATGTTGAAAGTTCCCATGAACTGGATCCAGTGCGGAAGTGTTCGCCTTGTCTTCACTCCTGCCACATTCCCAGACACCACCTTTAACAGATGTTTGACCTGGGGCATAGGGGTGTAGGTAGAGCTAGGTCTCGATGTCAATACCTCAGCATGGGTCTGTCGGTTAACGGATTACAGAAGGTGAAATGCCCCCCATAGGCTTATCCCTGGGTGTAGTTGGAGTTAAGCCCCGTAGCATTCCAGAATTTTAACTACTAATGGATTTACAGATCTGATAGAGACATCTAGCCGCAGATTCCTTAACTTAGAATATCCTCCAGGCGCCAGTCTGGATCTGGACATTTTTCAGCAGTACCTCTGCCTGCCGGGGGACGGCATCGCTTGGCTCCGCTCTGACGTCGTCCATGGATGTGATGTCAGTGGAGCCATATATGTCCCTCTTGGCGCGCGGACGTCAGTTTTCTTCTTTTCCGCGCTGCGACTCGGGTCCAGTAGAAGCGGTTCCTCTGGCCTGTTTTGTTTTTTTGCCTTACTGATGCCTTTTTGCTTCCGGGAACAGTGCGCCGATGCCTTCGGGCTTTAAATCGGGTGACACCTGTACGCAGCAGATGTCGGAAACGGATCCACACGTGATTTGTATGTGGTGCTTGGGCTAGCACCAAGACTCCAAGGAGTGCCACGCCTGTCGGCAGCTGAAACCGAAGTCCCTGCGGGAACATAGATTAAATTGTTGTCCGCCCTGATGTCTTGTTCGGAGTCCGAGCTGCGTCGGGCTCCTTCTCGACCTGGGACTCCTGTTCGGGGCAGGTTACGAGGTAGTTCCCGAGGATGTCTCTCGTCTTCCTTCGGTAAGCACAAGAGGAAGTCACGAAGGCCATCGGCCTCATGTAGTCATGAAGTCGAAGCCCGTGGTTCCCATGTATTTACCAGCCACGGCCTCTCAGCAGTTGACCCTGCCTTCCCACCATTTCCTGGTGTTGGGGCAACTGAAGCCCAAATGTAAGCTAATTAACAGGCTTTGCAGGCCATCTTTGGGCCGACCCCTCTCCCTGATGCGCCTTCGGGCCCCACAGAGGTGGTAGGGACTCAGATTGGGAGCTCGCCTGCGGGTTTGCCCTCGGCGCCAATCAACTACCCTGACTCCGGCTCCAGAGTCGCGGTGACATCGGTGGGGTCTCCCATGCAAACGTCAGACCATAGTCCTCCTCCCGTGTCAGGGGACAGCCGAGTGAGGCTCTCTGGGATGACGTCTGATGTGGCCGCAGGGGACTTGTCTCCCAGTCGACGCCGTCCCACACCGCAGCCACCCATCGCGGTGGATATTGAGTCAACGCCGCCCTGACACCTATCAATGGAGCCTCCTTTGACGTTCGTCGGCATCGCTGTGGTGCCGCTCCGATGTCATTCGACGCCAGAGATGTCCCTTCCTACTCCTTTTCAAATGGAGGATGAGGCCACTGGGGGTTCACCCCCCCAGCGCACTTCGGAATATGTTGATGGTGAGCAATTGCAGGTCCTTGGACATCCTCGGACTGAAGGGCCCTTGGATTTTGGTGGATGTGTTAGCCTGCAACCGTCCCCTAACTGATTTGCTGTCGCCCCCTAGAATGGCGACGGAGGCTAGTGCTGCGTTTGTAACAATCGTTCGCAAAGCTACTAACATTTTACAGTTACAGCCTCCTTCTATCCCTCTGTCCTCCGATCCCTTGTTGGATCTGCTCCACCAGGGCGACGTGGATGTCGAGACCTTGCTACCTTTTGGTGAGTCGTTGTATGACATTCTTCTAGGGACCTTGGCGAGGCCCTCCTCGGGGGACCCGGTGGAACGTACTATCGCACATCGTCACCTCCCGGCTCCAGTTGACCCAGTATGTTTGTCCCCACACCCCAGGGCTCAAGGGCTGGTTGTCCAGACAGCCTCAGCTTCGCGGCCTTTGTCCTCCACCCGATTCTTCTACCCACTAGGAAATCTCGATGTTTGGAGACATGTGGTCGGCAGATGTTTGCATCCACGAGCTTGGCCCTCCGGTCCTTGAACACATCTTACGTGTTTGCACGGGCTACCTTTGCACTTTAGTACTCGGTGGAGCGCTTCTTTCCCTCCCTTCCGGAAGGCCCTTGGGCTGACCTGACTCGGATACTCCAGGATGGTCGTGAGCTGGCAAAATTTCCAATTCGATCAGCAATGGACATTACTGATTCTGTAGGTCAGTGATGGCCAGGTCACTTGCTCTGTGTCGCCATGCTTGGCTGCGTGATGGCAGTTTTCCTGAAAATGTTCAGGAGCATCTTCGGGACTTTGCCCTATGATGGGGCCCATCTTTTTGACAGTCATGCTGATTCAGCGGTTCAGCATCTCATGTCTGATTTTCAGTGAATGGCATTCTTTCTAGTCCCTTGTTGCGGACGGCTTGTTTTGTTTGGATTGGTTGTAGTATTGCCACTGCTTTTCTCTGTTGTCAGTCTCTGGGTTCAGGCTGTTATTTCCCAGATGGACTGTACAGCTATGCAGCTGTTTCTGTCATTATTTTCATTTCCTCTGTATAAGAGCTAGTCTCAAGAGGCATTCCCTTGCATTTAATAGGGATGTAACATACCCTATTTGGGGTATTCGTTGGTTATTGTATAGCTATTCTAACTTGCCATGAAAATGTTCTTCCTGGGTGGTGCAGGGCCTTACTGCGGATCTGGCAAGGTCCTCTTAGAATTGTTACCTATCTCCTATCTGGAGAGTTTTACTATAGTTCATGCTATAGACTTACAGTGATATGTGTTTCGCTTCTTCACGCTCCACCTGCTGTTGTAGGACTTTTGCTTTGGACAAGCTCACAAGGGTAGCGTAGCTCTCTTCAGAGTTTACATGTTCATACTTTACGATTGGTCCATAGTTCCCTACTGCCTCTGAGGATGCAGCCCCCTCCTGAATATGGGTGGGTTTACACCGCGTCTGGCTCACCCCAGAGTGTTCACGTATACTCCTTTTCTTGCCTTGGCTGTCTTTTCAAGCATTTCGCTGTGTTTCTGCCATTTTGCCTATGTTGGCTGTCTTCGCCGTAAGCCAGGTTCTGTCACTTGTGAGCATGTTGTTCTGTTCCACTTAAGAGGCAGTTTCTTTTCCAAATCCAGTTCTGGCACAGTATGTTACCACTTTGGTGCTAGGAAGTGCTTCTTTCCTTGGTCTTCCCTCAGGTCTCAGACCCTATCTGGTTTCTTACTTGTCTGCAATTGGTTCTATGCCAGTCTCGTTGTTCATTGTCTTGGGCCTCACTTTTCATATCCACTTCCCAAGTAGAGGATCAGGTCGCTCTGCTCTTAGCTTCTGCCAGCTATCTGTCTCTGCACGACCGGTCAACCATGCGAATTAAATACCGTGACCCTGCCCGGAAGTAAGGAGGTCAGGGGGAGGAGCTACGTCCCTCCACAACAATCGGCCAGTAAAGACCGCGGTGGACCGGAGACTAGCTGAGCTGTAAAGTGCTGTGTGCGTCGCAAGCAAAGGTACAGTGCAATAAAGTTAAAATCAATTCAGAAATAAAAACAATTTAAAAAGATTGCCCAAAACTATTAAGAACAAGGTACAGAGCATGAGAATTCCTTCCCACGAGCAGCTATCTGTCTCTGTGGACAGGAACGTGGCCCGTCACCATCACCCGACTCCGGGCGACCCCCTCTTTCTCTCCCAACACCCCACTCTTGAGAGCTTGGTTGTCCAAGCCTCTGCTTCCCAGAGTGCATTCCCTTCTGCACCTCCTGATAGAGAATCCAAGAAGCTGGAGCAGCATGGCAAGAAGCTGTTTTCATCTGCCAGCTTAGGGCTGCGGTAGGTGAACATCACATGCCTCTTGGGCCATTATTCCCACTCTCTGTAGGATATGGTTGTGCAGGTGCTGCCCAACTGTCCGGAGGAGGCACAGACAGTACTCTCCCAAGCTGTAGCAGCTGGCAGAGACGCAGCAAAGTTTACTATTCGTTGTGAGCTGGATACCACCGACTCGCAGGGCAGGGCAATTTCCACGACGGTGACGCTTCGGCGCCACACCTGGCTGAGGACAACTTGTTTCTCAGGGGATGTCCAGAACACCTTGATGGACATGCCCTTTGATGGCATTTACCTTTTTGGCAAAAAGGCGGATAGTGAGTTGGGGCATTTTAAGGACTCACAGGCTACTGCCAAGTCCTTGGGCCTGTCGGCCACTCGCCCTCCTCCACCTTCTGCTTTTCGCTCCTTTCGTGGGCACGGAAGGGGTGCCCCAACACGTTCGTTCCAGAGCCACAGGCCTGCGCAACAACATCTATATATAGAGAGATGTCCTCTGGGAAAAACTAGTTGAATATCTACACCTCCATTCACATTCAAAGTCCACGTCACATTCGATCAGGTCCAAAATAATAAAACACACCCAATCTTAAGTCTGTTACGTATTGGCACAAAAACCTGTAGTCAATAAGCAGATGGCTGTAATAGTTAAAAATATATATGTTTAATCAAACATTTATAAAGACATTTTACTTAAAAAGATCACAATAATGCAATTACAATACATTCGATGTTTAAAACCAGTTCATCAAAAAAATAAAAAAGTTATTTGCACGAGAGTTAAAAACAGACAATAACATTTGTCATCAGTTGCCACAATCAAAAAATCAAAAAGAGAATTAAACCACCTAAGTCCTAGTTTGTTATAGATCATAGGTATCTAGGGTCCTCTTATATGCAAACGAATTTGTGGCTACAAAGATAGCGTCAACAGGTTTAGAAGGAATAGTCATATAACACCTTCTCTTTCAAGACAGTAGTCTTGTTACTCCTGTTCTTTTAAAATTTAAGGTTATAGGTCTGCCCCCAAGTCATCAGGAGCACCTCAAAATGATAAGTCCATGTTACTTCATTTAATGTCTCTTTGTATCATATATAGCTCGGGCACCTGGTGTAGAGCGGCAAATAGGCCTTTGCTCAAGAGTCACTGCCTCCGCCTCAGCCCTTCGAATTGGACTTCCTCTACTTATTATGGGAAGTTTCACCCCAGCGTCTTTTCTTTCCACTGTGCCTCCGAGGGACCTGCAATGTTTTTCAATTCCAATTGAGTTTGTCTTAGATAGTATCGAGCTCTATTTATTTATTTTCAAGCCGAGAACCGGCGGCGTTTCAATACGTCCGTCCTGGTGCCTTCTTTTAATGCGCAACAACATCCTCAACGCAGCCGCGGACGTGGGAACCGTCGAGGTGGTTCTGGGGGCCAGCGGGTGGGTCAGTCCACCTCCACCCCAGCAGCATCCACTGCAAAGCCTTCCTAGTCCAACCTTTCAGGCCCATCAAACGCCAATGGGCGGCAGAATTCGCCATCATCTCCCCCACTGGTGCAACATCACATCGGACAAGTGGGTGCTGCAAATTGTCCGAAGGGGCTATTCCCTCCCCTTCGAGACTTCCCCTCCAGCCATGCCACCCCAGTACCACCGCATGTCGGAGGACCATCTTGCGCTTCTTCAACAGGAAGTCACGGCCCTCTTGGCCAAGGGGGCCATCGAGCGCATTCCAATGCCAGAAGTAGGTCGTGGTTGTTACTCCCAATACTTCTTGGTTCCAAAGTAGGACAAGGGCCTGCGTCCTATCTTAGACCTTCGGAACGTCAATCGCTTCCTTCGGAATAGAAGTTCAAGATGCTCACACTTGCTCAGGTCTTGTCTGCCCTAGACCCGCAAGACTGGATGGTAGCGTTGGACTTGAAGGACGCTTACTTTCATATCCCCGTCCGGCCAGCCCACCGGCGTTACCTGCGGTTCATGGTAGGCCACAAGCACTTTCGGTTCACCGTGCTTCCCTTTGCCCTTACCAGCGCCCCTCGGTTATTCACGAAAGTGATGGCGGTGGTCGCAGCTCATCTGGAAAGATCAGGGGTTCCAGTCTTCCCCTATCACGACGACTGGTTGTTGAAGGCGGGCTCGCCCCAGGCAGTCGTCTCCCACCTCCAGACTACGGCCGACCTCCTGCATTTGCTGGGGTTCTCCATCAACGTGCCGAAGTCGCACCTGATTCCCTCGCAGAAACTCCTCTTAATCGGAGTGGTTCTGGAATCGGCGCAGTTTCAGGTTTATCATCCCGAGTAGCGAGTCCGGGATATTCGGGCGATGATTCCGATTTTTCAGCCTCTATCCCGTGTTTCGGTCAGGATGACCCTCTGACGACTGGGCCTGATGGCCTCCTGCATCCTGTTAGTGGATCATGCCAGATGGCATATGCAGGCTCTGCAGTGGGACCTGAAGTTCCAGTGGGCACAGCATCAGGGCAACCTGTCTGATCACGTCCAGATCTCGGAGGGCACTCCACGACAATTGCAGTGGTGCCTCACGAATCGCGATTGGGTCAATGGCAGATCCCTTCCCCAACCGGAACACACAGTTGTGACGGACGCATCCCTTCCGGGATGGGGCGGCAACATGGGAGAGGCAGAGATCAGAGGCCTCTGGTCTCCGGCGGAGTCCGGGCTTCACATCAACCGTCTCGAGCTCTGGGCAATTCGTCTTGCACTGAAGGCATTCCTTCCCTCTGTACGGGGAAGAATAGTGCAGGTGTTCACGGGCAACACCACCGCCATGTGGTATTGCAACAAACAGTGCAGGTGGGGTCGTAGACCCTATGTCAGGAGGCTCTCCGCCTCTGGACATGGCTGGAACATCAGGGCGTTTCCTTGGTGGTTCAACACCTGGCCGGTTCTCTGAACGCCAGGGCCGACGAACTCAGCCACAGGTGCATGATGGATCACGAATGGCGTCTTCACTCGGAAGTGGTACAAGGTCTCTTTCAACAGTGGTGAGAGCCTTGGTTAGATCTATTCGCCACTGAAGAGAACGCGCAATGTCAGCAGTTCTGCGCATTGGAATTTTCAAGGCAGCACTCACTCGGCGACGCTTTTCGACGCGAGTGGAGTTGCGTCTGTTGTATGTCCTTCCGCCCTATGAAACAAAAGCTCTGAGAGGCAACATAAACAAACTTTCAAATATAGAAAGCACAAATGCTGGACAGATGCACATGAGACAAGAAGAAATCTTTGGGTTTTTGATCCTTTATTTCTGATAGTTGAAATAAAAAGCCAATACAGCCAACGCGTTTCACCCGTGGCGGGTTTCTTCAGGGCTGCAATATATATAGATACAACGTACATTACAAATAAGAAACTACCAACAGACATATAAAGCATAACAATGATGAACAGGCAACAAAACTTAGAACAAAAACATACAATAAAAAGACAGCAAAACACAGTCAAATATTATTTTCTAACAAATAATACAATCTGTTCGAGCTGCACAGCTCTATGTTCAGGTGAAAAGTAAAAAGAATTAATCACAATATCGTTAAAATAACAGAGATATTAATATTTGTAAACAAAACATATCAAGCATAAATATTAGCAGAATGTGGGACTCCATTAGTTAAACAGAAGTTTCCTAAAGTTTATCATGGGCACATTTAAGGAGAAGAGCTCCTCTGGAAATATACTTTCCGTTTCAGCACAGGTAGTGAAGAAAAATGAACCACACGCTAAATATATAAAGAAAACAGAGAAAAAGAAAAGGGGAACAAAAGAACAACAATTCAGAATCAGACCAACCTTGACATGAATCATTAAGAGTTTAGCCTGCATCCTACGACTAACAAAAATCAAAGACTACATAGATATAGTAGCGTACCTGTATCTACCAAAAGTCTTTTGTGTGGTCCAGTATTGGCAAACAGTTTTAGAAAGTAATATTCCTCCAATGAAGAGCCTGAGTATAGTGCAGCAAAGTGATTTTTCTCCAAAGAAGAGCCTGAATATAGTGCAGCACCAACAGCCAAGAGGAAAATATGTATAAATACATAAACACCACTCAAGAACAAAAAACTACTGACCAAAAAGAAAACACAGTAACTGAAGAGAAATCTCTCTCAGTACTTCACAAGTAAACTGATAATATAGAAACTGATGCAATAAGTACAATGTGCCCATGGCACTAATGTGTTGTTTGTGATATAGATCGCCAAAAACAAAACACCCTGAAAATGTATTCAGAATGAAGACATTAAGAAGAGTTCCAGAAAAAGAAAAAAAATCACACAACAATACCTGTTTTGGCAAGAGTAAAGCCCAAACGGCGCAAGTGATGTGGAACCGTCCTCAACATCTTAGAACGTATCTAAGAAAAAATGCAAGAAAAAACAGCCAGGAATAAGAAGTATATCCATTATGCCGTGACTAAAATTTGAATTGCTACCAACAATCCATAGTTAATTTAATAGTTACAAAAGTAGTAGTAAAACGTAGCAATTAATTAAAAAGTAGCAACTATATGTACCTCGCATAAGCACTGGAGAAAAGGAAATAATGTTACTTCAACAAGTTCATATTGCGCTCGGCTAAAAGAGGGCGGAAGCGGAGGCATTCTATCACCAGACGTATGTAGAGAAGCTACGCGTGAGTCATGTTGACAAGTAGACGTAAATATTAAAGGTTCACTAGATAAACTGATTTATTACCACTAAGTCAATCTTATATTTAGCACGGAGAAGTCATCCAAATTGGTAGAATGAAAGAGCAACTTTAACAGAGATTGAGAATACTACAGTCTCTGAAAAGTACGTGAAACACAAGCGGAACAGTGAGAGAGAAAGCTTAAGCAACAGCTAGAAATAGTGTAACCCCCGTAAGACACTAATTTATCTCCATTTAATTATGAAGAATTGTAGTTAGCACAGCCACTTGATAGAGAAAGAAATAACTATTGTATTCCTAAAAAATGAATCAGGTACTGCAAAAGTAAGCGCAACTCCTTTGTAGTTAGCCCAGTCCGACTAACATCAATACAGTATATAAAAGCAACTAATAAAACAGTATAAGCAGAACGCTTTGTCATGTTGACAAATAGATGTAAATATTAAGGGCCCGATTCACAGAACTAACTTAAGACAAAATCCTAAACTTACTACCATTTTGGTATTCACAGAAGGCACTTACTCATTTTGGTATTCACAGAAGGCACTTACTCATTTCGGTATTCACAGAAGTTAGAAGTCTTAACTTTAGGACTCCTAAATGCCTTCTGTGAATACCGAAAGTCTTAAAATTAGGATTTTTCTAAGTTTAGTAGTAGTATAGTTAGGACTCCTAACTTTAGGACTCCTAAATGCCTTCTGTGAATACCGAAAGTCTTAAAATTAGGATTTTTCTCAATTTAGTAGTCCTAAGTTTAGGACTCCTAACTTTAGGACTCCTAAATGCCTTCTGTGAATACCGAAAGCCTTAAAATTAGGATTTTTCTCAGTTTAGTAGTAGTATAGTTAGGACTCCTAACTTTAGGACTCCTAAATGCCTTCTGTGAATACCGAAAGTCTTAAAATTAGGATTTTTCTCAATTTAGTAGTCCTAAGTTTAGACTTAGGACTACTAAATTGAGAAAAATCCTAATTTTAAGACTTTCGGTATTCACAGAAGGCATTTAGGAGTCCTAAAGTTAGGAGTCCTAACTATACTACTACTAAACTGAGAAAAATCCTAATTTTAAGACTTTCGGTATTCACAGAAGGCATTTAGGAGTCCTAAAGTTAGGACTCCTAACTTCTGTGAATACCGAAATGAGTAAGTGCCTTCTGTGAATACCAAAATGAATAAGTGCCTTCTGTGAATACCAAAATGGTAGTAAGTTTAGGATTTTGTCTTAAGTTAGTTCTGTGAATCGGGCCCATAAGGTTCACTTGATAAACTGATTTGTTACCGTTAAGTCGATCTTGGCTTTAGCACGGAGAAGTCATCAAGATTGGTAGAATGAGAGAGCAACTTTCACAGAGATTGAGAATACTGCAATCTCCGAAAAGTACTCAAAACAAAAGCTTGACGGTAAGAAAGAGAGAGAGCTTAAGCAACAGCTAGAAATAGTGTAACACCCATAAGACACTCTAAATTATCTCCATTTAATTAAGAAGAATTGTAGTTAGCACAGCCACTTAATAGAGGAAAAAATAACTATTGTATTCCTAAACAGTAAGATAGGTGCTACAAAAGAAGCACAAATCCTTTGTGGTTAGCCCAGTCAGACTAACATCAATACAGCATATAAAGGCAACTAATAAAACAGTATAAGTAAAACGCTTTTGAAATATAGTGTAGTTGCACCCCACGCATCTTACCCGTATCATTTTCAGCATTTTGACGCGGCAGATTCAATTGAAAAACATCGACACGGGGCACCTCTCCCTTACATCCTTAAATACTCAACAGAAAAAAAGACTAGATCGCTTAAACCGGAAACACGGACCGCGGAACAAGAACACACCATTTCACTTCCGTAATCCGAAATCAGGGCGTCTCAATCCAGGTTGAAAATAACAGCTTGAATGAGAATCAGATGGCATTACTGTGCTCATACGGGAAAGACTGACCATGGAGCAAAAATATACACTTCCACTTCCGTTTTCTGTAGCAAAGTACGTCACGGTTGAAAATTCCAACTTTATTGCAAAAACAGATAACATTTGAAAGAATGAACGCAAAAAGACAATTAGACACTAATAACGCTTAGTAATCAAATGTATGCACAGAACCAATGACAAAATATGTGAAGGACAAATGTGTAAAAGCACCAATATGTGAGTCGCGCTAGTAGGCGCATTATAATCATTATTAGCCATAAAGGAAAACGTAACCGCCATATCATGATATTTCACAACTTCAATTTGCTTGATCCTTAATAAGTTTAAAAGTCAACAAGATAATAAATATTAATCTGAATAAGCCTAAGAAACAGGAAGTCACAAAAAAATTAGCATCACATTTAAACAAAAAAGGAGATACAATCTACAAAAAATATATCATGGAGTAAATCAGTGTCAGTAATCGACAAGTCCTCAAAGCTCTCAGCTACACGTTAAATTTCATAGCAGAGCCATAAGGACAAATACTGTCTTCGCCATCAATTTAGTAGTCTTCAAGTAAAGGCTTCATGTAAAGCCAAACCAATACTAAATGGAAAGGGAAAACAAAGGGGGAGGGGGCAGAGAGAAAAGAGAATAGACATATCCAAACCTATGTACGAAAACAGAATATAGTTCGGAGGAAACCCTCAGAGGACAAATAGAGTTAATCTGTAAAACGAAACAGATTATTTCTTAACAATATTGATGTAGTTAATGGTATAGGAAGATTAAGAGATCACCCCCAAAAGAATTTCAAGATTATTTTACATAGAGCAATAAAGTGGGCCATAAGGAACATCATAGTGATAGAGATTTACAGAAAGGCAGGAGATTTTAAAAAATCCCAACAGTGTTGCTTAATAAACATAGGCAAAACACAGATTAACATAGGTAATGATGTAACTTGTGGTCCTGATTTAAACCTTCACAGACCTCAAATTATAGATCCATTTTGCCTCTAGTTTGCTTAGGGAACGTTCCCTATCCCCTCCTCTCAGGTCCACAGGAACCATGTCAATCCCATGAAACCTAAAATTTGCTCTGCTCAGGTTGGAAGTGCATTCATGTGACACCAATAAATAAGTTTAGTCGCCATTGATGCTTGCTCTGCGATGTTCCATGATGCGTATTTTAAGTGGGCGAATGGTACTGCCCACATATATTTTTTCACATACACATTTAATAACGTATATGACATATATGATGTATGTGGTTTGGCAATTAATATGTTGTCTGATTTTATACTTTTGTTTGGCATTATACTCAAACTCAGTGATTTTAAGTCCCAGATGGCACACTTTACAATTACTGCAGGGGAAAAAAAACAATAAGACGTTAAAGCCATGACTCAAACGGCTTTTTTCTCTTAAACGTGTAGCTCGGACATATCATATCTTTTGGGGTCCGGCTCCTCCTGTATGTAATGCTCTGTGTGTTTCTTATCAGATGGTTAACACCAGGTACATTTTTTAAGAGCTCCCAATGGCGATTCATTATTTTAAAAAACATCATGGTTCAGCTTAGAGTGATTAGTGATAAAGGACAAACGTTCTTGTTTTCTCTTCTTCTTCACCCTCAAAGTATCATTACGATTGATTTGACATGTTTTTTGAAATGCCTGTTTTAGAAGATCATCCTTATAGCCCCTCTCTTTTAGTCTGGTAACAACTTGACCAGTCTGATCTTCGAACTGCTTATCTTCACTGCAGTTCCTGCGCATGCGTATAAGTTCACCCAACGGAATCACACGCTTGGTGCGCAATGGATGCGCACTTTGGAAGTGTAAGATACTATTCACAGAGGTTTTTTTGCAAAAAACAATACTATATACCTTTGAATCTTTAACATAGAATTCTACATCCAGGAATTGCAGTCTTGATTTGGACATAGTCATGGTAAATCTGGCGTTGTATGGATTGTTATTAAGATATTCATAGTAATCTTCAAAATCATTCTTAGTTCCAGTCCAGACGATAATAATATTGTCTATATAGGATCCCCAATAGTGGACATCCTTCCACCAGTGTGCAGCAGCTGTCGCCCATACATGCCTGTGTTCCACCCAACCCATGAAAAGAATTGCGTATGATGGGGCGAATTTAGAGCCCATTGCTGTTCCCTGGAGCTGCTAAAACCACTTGTCCTCATACAAGAAACAGGTATTCGTCAGGATAAGTTGCACCATTTCAAGAATCATAGAATTGTGTTTGTAGTAGTTGGCTCTATGTTTCGACAGAAAAAAGTCAATTGCCATGCGACCAAATTCCATTTTGATGCATGTATACAAGGACTCCACGTCTATGTTCATCAGTCACATTCTCTCATCCCATAACAAGTCATCAAATTTGTTGAGTAAATCAGTTGTATCTCTAATGTACGACAGAAGTTCCCATACTAAGGGATTAAGAAAAGAATCAACAAATTGAGACATGTGTTCCGTCAAGGAGCCGATCTCAGAAATAATGGGACGGCCAAGTGGACAAGTTTGACTTTTATGAATCTTGGGTATGAGGTACAGGCAAGGAAACCTAGGGCTAGTGACTGCTAGGAACTTATGTTCAGTGTCAGATATAAGATTGACTTCCTTCCAGTGATTGAGTTTTTCATTTATAAGAGAGGTAGCTGAGATATAGGGGTTCCGATCTAATTTCTTATAGCCGGTGATCTCATTCAACTGTCCGTAGCCTTTCCGCATATACCACTTCTGCCCAGAGTGCTGAAGATCAGGCGTGAACGGGCCCAAGTCATTCTTGTGGCTCCGGTTTGGGCACAAAGAGTTTGGTATCCCGAGTTGCTCAACACGGCCATCGATCCTCCGATCAGACTGCCTCTTCGGGAGGATCTTCTGTCGCAGCACCGGGGGACGGTTCTCCACCCGAACCTGTCTAGTCTCCACCTCCATGCGTGGAGATTGAGCGGCGGCAGTTGACGTCTTTCGACCGGCCTCCTGAAGTCTGTGATGTAATCTTGGCAACCAGGCGTCCCTCCACCCTGACGATATACGCCTGTAGGTGGAACATATTTGTGGTATGGTGCACAGCAAAGGCTGTGGACCCCCTTTCTATCCCTCTTTCTGAAGTACTCTTGTTTCTTCTCTCTTTAGCCCAGCAGGGCTCTGCTCTGGGCACTATCAAGGGCTAACTTTCAGCCATCTCTGCCTTCCTTCGGTTGCCAGATCTGCCTTCTCAAGTCAAGTCCACGGTAGTTAACTGTTTCCTCAAAGGCTTAACGCATCTTTTCCCTCCAATCCCCTTCGTTATGCCTCAGTGGAACTTGAACCTTGTGGTAACCTATCTCATTTGTGCTGCCTTTGAGCCATTGCTTAACTGCCCTTTACGCATTTTGACTCTTAAAACTGCTTTCCTGGTAGCCTTCACTTCTGCTAGACGGGTGAGTGAGCTCCAGGCTCTTTCTTCAAAGTCTCATTTCCTGTCTGTTCATCCGGACAAGGTGGTTCTCCGGACCCATCCATACCTTCTTCCTAAGGTGGTCACTGCCTTTCACATCGGGCAGACCATTACCTTGCCCACCTTCTTTCCGCCTCTGCATCCTTCAAAGGAAGAAGAGAGGCTCCACCGTCTGGACCCAAAACGTGCGCTCTCTTTCTATCTGAATCGCACAAAACAGTTATGGGTCGATTATCAACTTTTAGTAAGTTACTTGGGTGCAAAGAAGGGTCGGGCCGTACACAAACGTACCATTTCTCGATGGGTTGTGTTGTGTATTAAGGCTTGTTACTCTCTGGCTTAACAGGAGCCTCTAGTCAGGCTACACGCTCACTCTACCAGGGCGACGGCAGCCACTACTGCCTTGAGAAGAGGAGTGCCTCTGAATGACATCTGTCAGGCAGCCACGTGGGCATCACTGCACACGTTCACCAAACACTACTGCTTGGACAGCCAAGTTTGGAGAGACGGCTTCTTTGGCCGTTCTGTTCTCCCGGACTTTCTGGTGTGATCTTGGTTCGCAGACCCACCACCGGGGTTGGTATTGCTGGGGTATCTATTCTAAGGTAAGGAATCTGTAACTAACGTGTTTCTTTCAGAAACAACAGTTGATGGACAGAATGCAGAACAATGTCATACATTCACCCCAGTACAGAGATCTGGGCCTAAATCCACAGTTTTTTTGCTCACCATGCCGTTCCAGTTTGAACCCAGCCATATGCAAATCAGTCTTGAACCTGTGCCTCATGGGAACAGTCCAGCCCGAACTGCCAAGCCAGGTCCTCCCTGGACTGGAAACAAGCATCCTAGGACCGGTTTCGGGGTTTCACCCCTCTTCAGCCAGGATAGCTTGATTCCAGTGGCATGGAGAGCACGGGATCCACGTCTGGGAATACCCTTCCCACTCGGGGTGACAAATGCAAAAACAACAGTTGATGGACAGAATGCAGAACAATGTCATACATTCACCCCAGGACAGAGATCTGGGCCTAAATCCATCGTTTTTTTGCTCACCATGCCGTTCCAGTTTGAACCCAGCCATATGCAAATCAGTCTCGACCCTGTGCCTCATGGGAACAGTCCAGCCCGAACTGCCAAGCCAGGTCCTCCCTGGACTGGAAAGAAGCCTCCTAGAACCGGTTTCGGGGTTTCACCCCTCTTCAGCCAGGATAGCTTGATTGCAGTGGCATGGAGAGCACGGGACCCACATCTGGGCATACCCTTCCCACTCGGGGTGACAAATGCAAAAACAACATTTGATGGACAGAATGCAGAACAATGTCATACATTCACCCCAGTACAGAGATCTGGACCTAAATCCATCGTTTTTTTGCTCACCATGCTGTTCCAGTTTGAACCCAGCCATATGCAAATCAGTCTTGACCCTGTGCCTCATGGGAACAGCCCAGCCCGAACTGCCAAGCCAGGTCGTCCCTGGACTGGAAACAAGAACCCAAAACCGTTCCCAGGATGCTTGTTTCCGGTCCAGGGAAGACATGGCTTGGCAGTTCGGGCTGGACTGTTCCCATGAGGCACAGGGTCAGATTGATTTGCATATGGCCATGTCTGAACTGGGGTGGTGGAGTGAGCTAAAGAATGATGATGGATTAAACCCAGATCAGTTGACTGGGGGGGAGTGTTTGATTTGCTCAAACGCTCCGTCCATCATCCCCTTTGGTATCGCTTTGTTTGCCCTAAGTTGGCAGGGTATGCCCAGACGTGGGTCCCTTGCTCACTTTGCCACTGGATTCAAGATAGCCTGGCTGATGAGGGTTATGAACCCAAAACCGGTCCCAGGATGCTTGTTTCTGGTCCAGGGAAAACATGGCTTGGCAGTTCAGGCTGGACTGTTCCCATGAGGCACAGGGTCAGACTGATTTGCATATGGCAATGTCTGAACTGGGGTGGAGGAGTGAGCTAAAGAATGATGATGGATTGAACCCAGATCAGTTGACTGGGGGTGAGTGTTTGATTTGCTCAAACGCTCCGTCCATCATCCCCTTTGGTATCGCTTTGTTTGCCCCAAGTTGGCAGGGTATGCCCAGACATGGGTTCCTTGCTCACATTGCCACTGGATTCAAGATAACCTGGCTGATGAGGGTTATGAACACAAAACCGGTCCCAGGATGCTTGTTTCCGGTCCAGGGAAGACATGGCTTGGCAGTTCGGGCAGGACTGTTTCCATGAGGCACAGGGTCAGACTGATTTGCATATGGCCATGTCTGAACTGGGGTGGTGGAGTGAGCTAAAGAATGATGATGGATTAAACCCAGATCAGTTGACTGGGGGTGAGTGTTTGATTTGCTCAAACGCTCCGTCCATCATCCCCTTTGGTATAGTGTTTCTTTCAGATGCACAAGTTACTTACCTTTGATAACGATATATCTGTAAGAAACATTAGTTATAGATTGCTTACCGCCCCACCGATCCTCCCCTTTCTGCGAACTGTTTTCTAGGGTTAAGGACATCCTTTCGGGGCCCTAGTTTTATGCACCAAATGGCGGCGTCTAACAGCTGCCGCAACGTCATCCCGGCGACCACAACGCAGATGACGGACGTGGAGCCAACCAACGCCACCTTCCGACGCGCAGAGGTACTGCTGATGAAAGAACTTTCCGGATCCAGTCTAACGCCTGGGGGTAATTCTAAGGCAAGGAATCTATAACTAATTAATGTTTCTTACAGATATATCGTTACCGAAGGTAAGTAACTTGTGCGTCAGCGAGCATGTAAGTGTGGTCAAAGGTGTTGCTAAAAAACAAAGGACCTCATTTATGTTGTATGCATTTATTGGCCTACGCCAATGTGAAAGGGCAGAAATGCACTTTATTTATGAAATATGGTGCATTCCTGTGCATTCCCCCTGCGTTGGCGCACAAATTGCTGCCTAACGCCAATGTAGGCAGGATTGTTTCAGAAAAGGGCACAATCCTGAGAGGGGTTTTCCTCTTTCTGTGTGAGTTGCAGAATGCAGCACACATGGATAGAGGAAAAAACACATGAAAACATTTCTCCTCATTACGCCTGCTGTGGGGCGGCGTAAGGTATTGGTGCTGCCCCTGATTTACATGGTTTTGTAAATCTGGGGCAGCGTCAAAATCCATGGGTGTTGCGTGGGAACACCCACCGCAATACCCATGGAATTCATACTTGACAGACTAAGGTAAGGCAGCTACTTGTGCTGCTTTGTCTTACTCCATATGTTTGAGGTCACTCATAGCCATGCAGGTTGACTTTGCGTCACCTCATAGATACGACTGCAATGCTTGTGCCACCAGAGCTTAAAAAAAATAATGCTGTGGTGGCTCAAGCCTCTCATAAATCAGCCCAGAAATATTTTGTTCGTTTTTAAGCTATTTTTTTTAGTTCTTTCACCATCAGGTAGCTACATATAAAATAATGGGTAGCTTAAATGAAAAAAGTTGTTACTCGGTGGGAAATGCACTGTACTATAATATAAAACCTCTAGTAGTTAATCCACTGCAGAGGTCTGTGTGTAACCAAAGAGCCACAGAATTAAATTTGGTTGGTGCAGTTGGGAATAGTGACCTGTGTATTTTTAGTGCTACAAGGTCACAGCCTGTGACAGAAAGCACTGTGAAAGTGTAAGTCATTATTTTAATCTTGCATTACACGCAATATAAGATAGACTGCTACAAACTTGCAAATAGTTTTAGGATAAAATGTATATTTTGGTAATACCACAACATAAGTAATGAATTTTTTGTTGTTGTTGCATAACTGTCCCTTCAACACCTCTTCAGGGGTACTAAGCGATTAAAAGCATGAACTTCACGGACCACTTTTTAACTTTTCCAACTACCACTCTAAAATAAAAAATCTTTGCCATCACAAAGGGAATAAAGCCAGAACTGCTCCCAAGCACCATTTACATTTGCAGCTTAACTCATAACGCACAAAGGATTGTTTTACCTGTCTGCCCAGCCCCTTCCTTTCAGAGCACATGAGAATCGAGTAACTTCAGCTGAGGCATTGTGACGACCAGAATGAAGCGTCCCGGTTTTCAGAAGGAAGAGCACATGTTTTAGATTCCAGGCACAAATGAGGCCTGGAAATGCGCGACCCCCTTCCCAGGACTCCACGGCACCCCTGGGGGTTGCGCCACACAGATTGAAGAGCTCTGTCTTAAACGATGTTTAACCCTTTTTTGGTTTCACTGTTCCCACACATTCAGCTTTAGTACTGGCTACGTGTTGTGGCGCAGAAAAGTTTCACAGTAGAAAACTGACGCCAGCACTACGGGAGGGACTATGGGGAGGGGATAACCTTCGTACTCGCAGAAGAATATCCTCCCTAATTATTGACCTCCAACTTCTGACATGCCTGATCCAATGTGTTACTTTGTTCCTAAGTGAGTCTCCGCCGTCCCACCTCTAGTTGGAGTTACTTTTGGGACATTTGTCATGTAAATCCTATTGGGAATTTGGGAGGCTCTATGCACCTCTCCTGCAGGAATGTTACTGCGGTTACTCCTGATCATTATAGTGGGGTATAGTGGGGTCTTTCACCATAGCCAGAGGATCCCTTTGTTGTGCACAGAGTGTCCCCCCGTTTCACCGGTAGATTGTTACTCCTTATTTCTCTGGGAATAAACCTAGGAACTTCATTGCTGGATAGGGGCTAGCATTGAGGGGGTCCTGTCAGAAGCATGGCTGAGTCCACTATAAAGGGCTTATCAGCCTGAAGGACTAAGGCAGTTGGTTCGTTGGTGAAATTCCAGTTTTTAGCCAGTAGAAGGCTGACCTGGCCTTCCAGATCAAGTATTAGCAAATTCAGGGACGCAACGTCTGCTCTTAAGTCAGTTATAATTGATAGGACATTATCATCAGGCAAAGCTAGCTCCCTATGTAGTGTGTGTTCAGCCCCATGCTTCAGCCCCATGCTCATCCCTCACCCCAACCTCTGCTTTCACCCTCAACATTCATGCCTGCTTCATCCGCTTTAGGGTCGTCTTGCATGGCTATGAGGGGTTCAAATCTGTTATTGCAACTGACGACCGAACCCTGCAAATCATGTGACTGTACTCTTGCTGAACTTCCTGGTCTGACCATCTTGGCGACCTCTAATTTTGGAGAGTCAGGCCTTGTGGTCCGTATGGCGTGCTTTTTAAATATATGGGCAATATGGAGAGTGAGTTTGGACAATCTGGGATTTGCTGTTCGTGATGGGGATTTGGGACTGCTGGCACTGGAAGTGACAGGGGGCACGGGGGAATCCAGTATTTCCACACATTCAGACACAAGACTATCAAGTCTGTCAATACCACAATTCCCCCCAGCGTGTTAACGACCCTTCTTGGTTTTCTTTACTTTCAAACGTGCTTCCCCAGGTCCACCCTCAGTCGCTTTCCTCTTCCCCATACACGGCTGGATGGAATATCCAAAGGGCCGTAATAATGAGCTTCAGTGCGGCAACAAAACACAGTTCCAGGGCTCAATTATGTGTGTTACAGTACCTTCAGTGTCGATGTCGGTATTGATGGTTTAGAGGGGTGGCCCAGCCCAGCCTCCTCCGGGCTATGACGAGCGTGGATGGGCCTGCCCTTGGCCCACGCGCGGCCCGCACTGCGAGACCGCGATGTTGCTTTAGGCGCTTCCAGGCGCGTCGATGTTGCAGCTGGAAGACCGGTGAGTCTGGGAGGTTTAGTCCTTCCCTGGCTCAGTCTCTATGGGTGGTGTAGGTGGTCTTCAGCGGCTACGGTGCCACGACGTTGCTTCAGGCACCTCTGGACACGTTGATGGTGCAGCTCAGAGACCATGGAGCCTTAGAGGTGTAGTCCTCCCCTGGATCGGTCTCTGCGGGGGTTGCGGGCAGGCTTCAGCGGCCGCGGGCTGCAACATTGCTTTATGCGCCTCAGGGCATGTCGATGGTGCAGCTGGGAGACCAGGGAGTCTGGCAGGTGTAGTCCTTCCCTGGATCGGTCTCTGCGGGTGGTGCAGGCAGATTTCAGCGGCCGCGGTGCCGCAACGTTGCTTTAGGTGTCTCTGAGCGTGTCGATGGTGCATCTGGGAGACCGGAGAGTCTGTGAGGTGTAGTCCTCCCCTGGCTCAGTCTGCGGGTGGGCTAGTTAGATTGTACATTGTTTTGGGTTCAGTTACCAGTGACTACGGATTTTGTTTACCTGAAATGCATTGAGTCATTTTTGATACTGGATTCTACTGAAGATAATTGACACATTGCAGAGGACGTATGTTAAAGGGATGATCATTTTTTCATTGGAGATTATTATATGGTTTTGAATGGACAATATTCAAGCATTAAAAATTCAAAATTGAGTAGAATTTGGTTTTTAGCCAGTTTATTTACTGTTAAATGGATTGAGCCCACAGACTTATTTGAATCTGTGCATCTTGGGACTGGCTAGCTGGCTTGCTGCCATCATATTCACAATGGCTATTTGTCAGCCATCTCTGCTTTCTTGTGGCTTCTGGATCAACCTTCTCTGTTTAAATAACCTGTTGTGACCATCTTCCTTAAGGGACTTTAGTACTTATTTCCTCCAAGACGATTCATCATGCTCCAATGGGATCTCAACATTGGCTTCAAATTTTTCATGTACGCACCCTTAGAGCCCCTGCACAATTGCTCAGTTAGCCTAATCACTGTCAAGATCAATTTTCTGGTGGCCAAAACATCGGCCAGGAGTGTCAGAAAACTGCAAGCACTCTTTGTGTATCCTCCTTACACAACCTTCTATCCAGGTAAACTGTTTCTCAGGACTTGTGCTTCCTTCCTTCCGAAAGTTGTGACACCTTTTCATGTAGGCCAGATATATCACCTTGCCTACCTTCTTTGCTTCGCCTCACCCTTCTAAAAAAGAGGAAAGCCTCAACAGCCTGGACCTTAAAAGAGCCTTATTGTTCTACCTTGTAGAAGCAAGGAGTTCATGGCGGACAGTCAACTGTTCGTTGGGTATGTTGAGGCAAAGAAGGCAAAGGCTGTGCATAACAATCTGCTATGCATTGGCCAAAAAGCAACCCCCTACGGGGTTCCATGCTCATTCTACCAGAGCCAAGACTGCAACCACTGCGTTAGCTCGTGGAGTCCATATCCTGCACATCTGTAAAATAGCAGCTTGGGGGTCAATACATATGTTCACAAAACAATACTGGCTGGGCGGTCAGGTCCATCGTGATGGGCATTTTGCCCATTCACTCCTGCAGGGCTTTTTGGTCTGATCAGTTCGCAGACCCACCTCCGGTGATGTTTTGCTTGGGTATCTATTCTAATATAAGGAATCTGCGGCTAGAAGTCTGTTATCAGATGAACAAGTTCATTACGTTTGGTAATGCCTTATCTGATAGAGACTCTAACGACAGATTTCTGACCGACCTCCCCGCTCTTCAGTCTGTCAAATTCATCTGAAGAGATCTCTGAGGACTAACTTTGGCACACTGGTTCACACTTCCTCAGTAATGCTCCGTGCTTCTGGCGCAGAAACAATTGTCACAAAACTGAGGTCAGGGCACTGGGGTGGCACCTACATGGGCTCCACAAACGTAATTTACGGTGCGCACGATGGCACACGCAGCTGAACAACGGCACCTACTGGTGTGCAATGTGATTGCTCAGAACAATTTCCATATCCAATCTGACACCTGGCAATAATCTCTAAGGTAAAGAATCTGCAGCTAGATAGAGTCTAGGCGTTACCAAAAGTAAGTAACTTGTTCATTTGGAGGAAGCATGATTTGACAATATTTGTAGTGGTGGGCTATACTGCCTGCTTTTAGGAGAAAGTGACCTTAAGGTGGTCAGCGTCTGCCAGAGAGATGCATTGCCTCAGAGTGTTTAAACACATGTTGATTTACTTGCTGGATTCCTGAATGGAGAGACTATTTTAAAGAGATTTTTACTCTGGGCCGTAGCCTTAGAAATGCAATGAGAATAACTGAATATTTATTTGCTTTCTTTTTGATCCGCAAGAAGAATGGATGTCTAAGATGCATCCTAGATCTCTGCCTTCTTAACCCATTCATTTGGCAAGCCAATTTCACAGTACTGTCCCTGAACAATCTATTTCTGGCCCTGAATGTGGGGATTGGTTGAATTGAATTGAAATTTTAAAAAGTGCTCTGCTACCCTTGCAGTCATCTAGGCGCAGATTGATAACCCCACACAGAAGAACAAAAAACAGGGTAAGTGACTAGGGTAAATTATTCCAAAGAGAGGATGCACCGAAAGAAAAAGTACAACAACCAGCTCTGGTTTTGAGAATCTTGGGGATAGCTAGTTTGCCTTCTGTGGAGAAGGGCTGTTCATGAGAAGAATAGTAAGAAAGAATGATCCCATGCAAGAAGGTAGATCTATTGCCATTCAGCAGTCTGCTACAAATGCAAATGCTTTTAATTTTGATTCTCTTCTTAACAGGCAACCAGTGTAACTTATTTAAGTGACCCTACATAGGTGTCAGGGGAGGGCTGCCATGTTTTGAATAATCTTCAATTTATATATTTGACATTTAGGCAAGATTATGTATAGTGCATTGTAATATTTAAGGTGTGAACGAATAGTATCTCTTAGACCCAGAAAATGGGATTCCAGTGAGAACATCAAATAATCTTTCTCTGGACTATCAGATGGTAAAAAGTCAAAGGACAATTGGGCTATTTGACCAGAGCAATCAGGCTTTTTTTATCGAAGAGAAAGCCAAGACTGCACACCTCCTCCGCCAGAGTGGGACAGTTGCCCATCCCAGGTGGTCACCAATCACTAGACCAGTCGCTAGTGACAGATTGGGAGCATTTTACAATCAGAACTTCAGTTTTGTTTGACTTGAATTATAGGAAGTTCTTCTGCATCCAATCCGTGAACATACATGATTTGCACATAGCCATAGCCATGTCACATGCTCCTTTCAGACGTAATTTTATTTGAGTATCTGATAGAAACATCTAGCCACAGATTCCATACCTTAGAATTATCCCCAGGTATCAGACTGGATCTAGAAATTTTTCATGAGCAATACCTTTGTGGTAGGTGTCATCATTCCGTTCCTCATGGTTTTGTCTGTGCCAAAAGTGACGTGCATGCTGCCCATGCAAGTGCCACACCAGCATGTTGAATTCTGTTCTTTTCTTTCCACACTAGTCACCACAGATCCGGAGAGTGCTACCCCGACAGTCACTTTTTGACTGTGCTCTTTAAACATTTTGTCAAAGTTTTTTAGGTCTCGCCTGACCCAGCGCATGCGCTGGTCTGGCGAGACTTATTGAGAGGGCTCCAAAAAGTGCTACCAGGCCAGCCTAGAGCTACAGTGCATGTGCGCGGGCGCGCGCGCCGCGCTTTACCGCGAATACTTTCACTTTCTCTGCCGCACAGCCGCTTTGATGTTTGATCGTGATCGCGATTGCGATCACTTTCACTTTCGCGGCCGCACCATAGCCAATAGGTCTCACTTTTGGGACCTTATAAGTATTTAGTTATGCAACTGTTGCATGGCTAAACACGTATAAGGTCCCAAAGGCGAGACCTATTGGCTATGCCAATTCTTGTTTAGACTTATCTCCTGGTGTGGCAGGGATGTCTACTAGAAAGGCAGGTTTTATGCCCCTCGGTGCCTGTCACTGGCAAATGTCGGTGACGGACCTGCACCTCTTCTGTCTCTGGTATCTTTTTTTTTTTTTCTTTTGAAAAACATTATTGTACAAAAATAGCATCGTTACAAATATGGGCCTACAACCACCAGGGCCGGCCGCTAGTATATGCATATCAGTTGCTGGACGTCAAAAAGCCGCGACTGATCCCCAGAGGCGAAGCAGGGTTACAGGAGATATTCTAAGCAGCTCAGAAGCTAGGCAGGATACAGATATTTTGATTTTTAAAAGAAAAAAACAAACAAAGAAATAATGAAACAAAACTCAAGGCGAGAAACAGTCTAGACGGTGTCGAGCTCCGACGGGGGGATCCCACCACACCAGGTAGAGAATCAGGAGGACAAGGATGATGACCAGGTGGGGTGGGGGGGGGGGGGGAGGCAGCGGGGAAGTCAGAACAATCAGCCAAAAGAGTACCGTATTCCAGGAACCTCAGGATCAGGGGGACAGAGAAATGTCCGGAGTATCTACAAAAGGGGGCGTACAGATGTTACCTCGGTAGGTGTTCCACTGACCCCAAATTCTACCCCACGCCCCAGGCTTGCCCCGAACCAGATACACCGTCTTCTCTCTGAACATGCACCAGTCCATGTTTTCATTCCACACTGACACGGTGGGAGGCCGTCGGGAACCCCAAAGCTGCGCAATATCCCTCTTTGCAATCATGTTCCCCAGTGCCGCCCACCGGGCCTGGGCGACGTTGTAGTCATTAGGCTCCCATACATTCAGCAAACATCGACGAGCCTCAGGCAACAGAGCGACCCCAGTAACACACTCCATTACAGCATGCACACGGTGCCAATATGCCGCAACCTCGCGGCACTCTCAAAGGATATGAAGGAAGGTGGCGCTCATTCCACAGCCGCGCTTACACAACCCATCCGAAGAAAAACCCATCACAACCAACCGAGGACCCGTCACATAAACACGGTGAAGAATTTTGAGCTGGACGAGACGGAGACGGGCAGGAATGGCAACCTCTTTCGGGGAGGACAGTGCGGATTGCCAGTCTTCGTCATCCAGCTCCAACCCGTCTCCGGTCCAGGCCTCCCTAAGACGCACAAGGAGGTCCGCCCGATTGTTGATCAATTTCTTATAAATCAAGGAAATCGTACTATCGGGCAGATGACCATCAAGTATACGGTCCTCGAGTGGTGAAGAGGCAGGGACTGTGGCACCGGCCTCGAAGACCGACAGCAAAGCGTGGCGGACCTGTGCATATCTGAAGAACTCCCTCTCACTCAACTCATACTCACTCTGAAGCACCGCGAAGGATTTGACCGCACCTTTCACCCAAAGATCACCCACTCTGCTAATGCCAATCATATCCCAGTTATCAAAGCCTTTCGTTGTCCAGAGGCATCCCAATCTGTCCGATGCAAACAAGGGGGTCGCTCGTGTCAGGCGATCATTCCATCCCACAGCCACATTGGCATCTTTCCACACACGTACTGCGATCTTAGTGGGTCCCGTTAGGTTCCTCCCCGCCGTCCGAGAGTAGAGCGCTCTGTTGAAGTTGCCACCGGGCAACAGATATTTACCCATCTCAAAAGCCGGATTCGGACTGGGTGCATAAGTAACATGGTTGATGGCGGACAACTGGAAGGCCCAATAATACCTCCTGATGTCCGGGAGCGCGATGCCCCCGTCATACCAGGGGAGAGTCAGTTTCGCCAGAGCGATGCGTGCGCGACCCATCCCAAACAAGTCTCCTCTGTAAACCCTCCACCTCCCGAAAGTAGGCCGCCGGAATAATATCAAAGGAGTTCTGGAGTGCGTAGAGAAATCGGGGCAGGGACATCATTTTAAAAAGTGCCGCTCGACCGAGTGGCGACAACGGCAATCTACGCCACCGAGTCACGTCCAACTTCAATCGCCGGAGAGGGGGAAGAAGATTATGCTCGTGGCGGATCGCCGGGTCCAACGACACGTAGACCCCCAAGTACTTGAAACCGGATTGCGAAATTTGAATGGGAAACCTATTCGGTAAGGGGGGAAGGCCACCGGAGATAACGTACACACATGATTTAGACCAATTAATGATCAAACCGGAGTTTTTCCCGAAAGAAGTGAGGACGTCAAATAAGACATTAAGGGATTCACACGGGTAAGTGAGGTACAAGAGAATATCGTCGGCGTACAACGAAACCCGGTCTTCAAAGTCAGGGGCCCACTGAATGCCCCTTATCGATGGTTCCCATCGGAGCCAGGCTGCAAGCGGTTCGAGAGCAAGAGCAAAGAGCAGGGGGGACAACGGACACCCCTGCCTAGTACCCCTCACGAGGGCGAAGGGCTGGGACACCCTACCATTGACAACAACCTGAGCTAGCAGATCCGTATATAGAAGTCTCACCCAACTAATGAATCCCGCACCGAAACCGAACTTCGCCAGAGTGGCCCAAAGATATGGCCATTCTATCGTATCAAAGGCCATCGTGGCGTCCAAGGAAGCCAAGATGACCAGCTCGGAGAGAAACACCGCCCTGGCGAGAACGCCATGTAAGCGCCGCAAGTTGAGGGCGGTGTTCCGGTGCGGAATGAAACCAGATTGATCCGGATGAATCAGGTCACAGATGACAGCGAGTAAGCGATTAGCAAGGACCTTAGCGAGAATCTTCGGTTCAGCATTCAATAGGGAAATAGGCCTGTATGAGGCACAACGATCACGCGGCTTGCCCTCCTTGGGAATCACAACTATAGTAGCCAGACGCTGGTCACAAGGGAGGGAACCAAGCTCACGCGACTCCAGAAATATATCACGGAGAAACGGTGCGACTTTATCCGGGCGCAATTTGTACAATTCAATAGGCAATCCATTGGGGCCCATAGCCTTGCCAGAATGGAGTGAACGAATCGCGGTCGCAATCTCGTCGGCAGACAACGACGCCTCCATGCGCTCTCGATCCTCTTCAGACAAGCAGGGCAGCGCAATGTCCCTCAACAAGAAACGAGAGTCATCCTCATCTCTATCGGACACCGGGGAGTAGACCACACGAAAATAGTCAGCAAAACACTCCACAATCTCGCCAGGGTCAGTCACATGCACACCATCAGAATTCTGAAGCACAGGGACCACACGGTTCACTCTCTCCATCTTAGCAAGCCATGCAATCAATTTACCCGCCTTATACCCGACATCATACAGTCTACCTTGCTGTTCCCTGTACATTGTCTTGGCAGCATCCGTAACAAGGGATTTATATTCAAACTGTTTCAAGCTAAGGGCGTGGAGCCTATCCTGGGTGACACCTAAGTCGAGATCAGCCTCCAATTCCAGTATTTCGGCCTCCAGCTTCACAACCTCCCCATTCCTAGCGTTCTTGGTCTCGACTATTAAAGACAGGGCCTGTCCACGAATAACAGTTTTGAAGGCTTCCCACAGGGACACTGAGGACAAAACAGACCCCTCGTTCACCAGGAAGTAGTGGTCGAGCAACTTAATGAGGCTGTTACGAGTCTTGGGGTTGCACAGATGCCAAGGGTTAATAGGGGCGATCCGCCCCGCGGCTTGCGTCCCCGTGTCGAAAAGAAGCCACACAGGGGAGTGATCTGAAATACCCCGGGCCAAGTGTCTTACCTCCCCAACGTGGGGAGACTGGGCCGCGGGCATGAGGAAGTAATCAAGCCTAGAGAGACTCCCATGAGCCCCGGAGTGGAAGGTGTATTGACATTGCGTCGGATGCATTAACCTCCAGCAATCCACCAAACCAAAGGTGTCCAAAAACCCACCAAGCCATGATTGGGAAACGGGAAGGGCCCGGGGGGTGGCAATCCAGATCGCCGGATAGCACAGAGTTGAAGTCCCCACCCATGAGGAGAAGACTATCGGGGAGTTCCAGGAACATCCGACCAACATCAGAGAAAGTGGAAGTCTGGAGGCCTGGGGGAACATATATCGTGGCTAAAGAAAGAGTCTTACCCTCCCACCTCCCGGTTAGGGCGGCATAACGCCCTCTGTCATCAAGGATGACATTATCAATCTCTAGTGGGAGGGAAGACCGGACCAGAATACCAACCCCTCTAGAACCAGTGGTGAACCCGGAGTGTGCAACCAATCGGTACCCCCACCTGTTCATAGCATGACACACATTGCCGACCAAATGCGTTTCTTGCAGGAGCACAACATCAGGGGTCAAACGACGCAAATATTGCAGTACAACACCCCGTTTAATACGATCCCCCAATCCATTGACGTTCCAAGATATCAACCTCAACCCACTACCCCCCATCCCCACAAGAGTTGCATGAGTCCCCCCACAGAGAGCAGGACACCTGAAGCAGAGAAAGAACCAATATGCCGCCTTGAGAAAAGAAAACACAAACACCCTCTCCCACCCCCAACCAAAACCCGTTACAACTCCCCCCTCCCTGCACCCCTGCAGACTAAAAAGCCACCCCAAAATGCAGTGTGCCTGTCGCCCTAACAATCCCATTCTACAAAAAGACCCCGGAGGAGGAGAGAGGCCCGTCTCCACCCGCCACCCGGACGCGAACTACTATAAGGCAAAATATACAAAAGAAGTAGAACCCAACTGAGCAATGTCCGATTGTCAGGGTTAGAGACCAAAAGGTCACTTCTGTGTAGGCTCACCACCCACGGCACCGCCAGGGTGCCCCGTTCGATCGCCCCGACCAGGCAGGGAATCCAACCAGTCACTCACATTGTCCGGTCGCTCAAAAAAGAAGGTCCGTTCCTCGTATTCCACTCGAAGCCTGGTAGGGAAAAGCATACTTCAATCCCAGGTCCCGGAGACGTCGCTTAACCCCCTGAAAGCCCATCCTCTGTCTCTGGACAAGTTGAGTGAAGTCCGGGAAAAAATTGACAGAGGAGTATTCAAATTTCACCGGGCCGTGCACTCTCGAAGCCTGCAAAATCGCATCACGGTCTCTGAAATGAAAAAGTTTTGCGATGATAGGCCTCGGAGGGGCGCCGGGCTTGGGCTTACCGCCCGGAACACGATGCGCACGCTCCACAGCGAAAAACTTCCTCAGTCCAGAAGGGGCAAGATGGGTGAGGATTAGATCTTCGACCAGGAGGTCAACCGCCCGAGTCTCGGGATTCTATGGAACCCCTATGACGCGAATGTTGTTGCGTCTTGCCCTGTTCTCAAAATCCTCCAGCCGATGGGACATCAGGTCGTTGGCCGATTTCAGAGTGCCAAGGTCTGTGTGAAGTTCCGACACATCGGCCGTGAGGCTGGAAGTCTTCAAATCCAATGACTTCACCTTCTCGTTAGTCTTAGACAGGTCGGCCCTAATTAGAGTGACATCAATGGT
Organism: Triturus cristatus; assembly: GCF_964204655.1. NCBI lineage: Eukaryota > Metazoa > Chordata > Amphibia > Caudata > Salamandridae > Triturus > Triturus cristatus. Next base: position 731,591,582 of record NC_140580.1, read on the forward strand.
GACCATGTCAATTTTACGAGCCAGAGCCTCATACTGCTGGCCGATGGTCTCCTTCATGCCGGCGATGGCGCCCATAATGTCCTGCAGGGACAAGTCAACAGGGGCAGAAGGGTCGTCTCTGGCGTGCTCCGGGGTACTACTGGAGAGCCCGGGGGATCCTTTGGCTTGAGTGTAACGGTCCATAACATTTGTCTGGAACGGTCCCCCACGAAGAGACGTCTTGGTCTTCCGCTTCTCGGGTTCACCCCTGCCCGTCATGTTGGAAGTGCACCCCGGAGGGGCCCGCAAGACCTGGTGAAAATGGCCGCCGGCAGGTCGGGCACCAACAGGCCAAGAAGCCGGCTCGTACGGTCCGGAGAAAGTCACGACTTGACCCAAGAGGCTATAATGAAGAGGCAGCGATGACACTAAATGGAGGCTGGATTGGTCCCCGGCCGAGTGAAACAGTCTCTCAATCAGACCATTTCAGGATCCGGAAACGAAACCGAAAGTGGGGGTACGGCCACCGATGAGGTCCCACTGCCGTTGTTGTTCAACTACGACCCGGCTCCACAAGTCACCAAGTCCCCGGCACGGCCTGCAGGTGGGCCTCAAAAGTTCAAAGTGCTGTAATTCTGGTCGCCCAAGTCCGATTCAAATTCTGAAAAGAGTTATGGACTCAGTCGAGGTTCACCTTCGAGAGTCCGTCCGAGAAATCAGGATATCATCAGGATAAATTGCGAGCAGTGGCGAGGGTCCGGGGAGCCCTGTGCTCACGCGACCATCTTGGATGCGCACTAAGCTCCTCCTCTGTCTCTGGTATCTTGAGCATGACCAAGACGCCAAGACCTGCGTCTGTTGTCAGACCATGCACCCCAAGGCCTTGAGGGACTGATCTCTCAAGCTCCTTACCGCTCGATGTGCGACACCACAATGGTCTCGATCCCAGTCGAGAGGAAGATCCCGGAATCAGTCATGAATCCATCGATCTTTGTCACAGTCATCCCACTCTGGTAAGTCACACAAAAAGAAGGAGAGTAAGAAGTCAAAAATGGACTTCTCCCCATCTGTCTAAGTCATCTGACAAGACAAGGGAGTGTCGTCACTCGAGGCCTGGCTCCGCAGGCCTGCACCTGGGCTATCCTTGCTGGAGGGCCTTTGGGCCTCACAGCCTTGGAAGGAGCCCCTACTGGTTTTCCTCCGGCAGGTCTGCCCTTGGCGCCAGTGGGGCCCCTTGGATCCACAGATGGATCAGGACCGGCGGTGGTCGAGCCGCCTCAACCTTCCCTGGCACCGGACCTGTTGTTGTCACTTCGGTGGTGCCGTCCCCATTCTTATTCCTTACTCTAACATGGAGCTGGAGGGGCGTTGTCTGGGGCAGACTAGAGCCATTCCCTCCAGGCTGGAGCCTGAGACCTATTTTTGTGTGCTAGGATTTGGGGAAGTTTGGGAGGGGCCACTGGACCCTGCAAAATACCAGCCCCTAGAACCAAATATAGACTTGTGTAGGGATCTGGCAGATGCCAGTGGACTGGATACCTCCCCAGATACTGGCTTGGTCTCCCCTCCTAAGTAATTTGCAATGACGGTGCTGAGGGCTGCTGAGGTTCTAGACCTTAGCCTGCCCTCTGTGGCAGTTAAGACTAACATCTTGATAGAGGTGATACCGCTTTTCCCATTTAATGAAGCCCTTACGGATGTCCTGCTTGGAGCTGGGTCCAAGCCCTATACAGGGGCTCCTGTCGACAGGACAATTGCCTGCCACCATCACCCCGCCTCAGGGAACTCTAGTTTCTTCACCAAAGATCGTACCCTAGAGTGCTTGGTGTTCCAAGCTTCCACTTTCCATGTGAATCCTGGCACATTCCTTACCACCCCGCTGTATATGAAATCCAAAAGGCTCGACACCTTAGGCAAGATAATGTTGTCTTCCGACAGTTTGTCACTGCAGTCCATGCACAGCACGTGCTTTATGGGCTGCTACTCCCTTTGGGATTCGGTTGCACAGGTGCTGCCTATGGTCCTGGAGGAGACCTGGGCCATACTATCTCAAGCTATGGCAGACGTAGAGATGCAGCTAAGTTCATGATCTGCTGTGGGCTGGACATGACCAACTCGCTAGACAGAGCATTTTCTTCGGCAGTGACCTTACAACGCCACCCCTGGCTGAGAACAGCTAGCTTCTCAGGGGATTTCCAAGCTTTGCTTATAGACATGCTCTTTGATGGCTCCCAACTCTTTGACGACAAGGTGGACTCAGCACTGGATCGCTTCAAGGACAGCAGAGCTACGGCATGGTCCTTCATCCTTTCCATGGCCCTCCATGAACCCCAGCCTGCCTTTCCCTCCTTTCGTGGCCACAGAGGGGGGCTTCTCTACTTGCCCAGCCCCCATGGCCCACAAGCTTCCTAGCCCCTGCGTGGCCAAGGATGCTGCACCCATAGACTACGTGGGTCAGGCAGCCAGAGGTCAGCCCAGTCTACCACGCTCCAGCAGCCACATCCTCTAAGCGTCTTAAGTTTGCCCTCCGACCATCATAGGCAACCAGTGGGCAGCAGGATGCGCCATCACCTGCACCACTAGAGGTCAATAACATCAGACCATTGGGTTCTCCAGAGTGCCTGAATGGGCTACTCTCATGATTACCCCTCCATCCATGCCACCCACTCACAACAGGTTGACGGAGGACTATCTCTCCTTACTCTGCCAGGAAGTAGCAGCTCTCTTGGACAAAGGAGTCATAGAGAGTTTGCCAGTATCAGAAATAGTTCATGTTTACTATTCCTGCTACTTTCTGGTGCCCAAGAAGGACTGAGGCCTTTGTCCTATCCTAGGCCTGCGCCCTTTCTTCATGAAAAAGGAGAAATTCAAAATGCTCACGCTCACTCAAGTCCTGTCTACTCTGGACTCGGAGACTGGATGGCAGATTTAGACTTGCAGGACACATACTTCTACATCCTTGTCCTGCCTGCCCACAGATGTTACCTGTGGTTTACGGTAAGTCACGAGCATTTCCAGTTCACCGTGCTTCCCATTGTCCTTACCAACACCCCTCAGGTGTTCACCAAGGTGATGGCAGTGGTTGCAGTTCATCCGCGAAAGTCAGGGGTGTCAATCTTCCTTTATCTCGCAACTGGCTGTTGAAGGAAGGCTAGTCCAAGGCAGTCATCTCCCGCCTTAAGATTAATGAAGGCCTCCTGCATTCGCTGAGGTTCACTATCAATGTGCCAAAGTTACACCTGATCCCGCGTCAGACACACCCTTTCATCGGAGGAGCTGTTCTAGACACAGTGTAGTTTGGGGTTTATTCTCCTGAACGGTGACTCCAGGATATTTTGACTATGATACCGATGGTTCAGCCTCTATACTGGTTTAGGTGAAACTGACTCTGAGCTGTTGGGCCTCATGGTCTCTTGCATTCTGTTTGTTTCAAATACCTGCTGGCATATGTAGGCTCTGCAGTGAGACCTGAAGTTCCAGTGGGCGCTGCATCAAGGGAATCTCTCTGACATGGTCCGGTTGCCAGAGGGCGCTGCAAAAGATCCTCAGTGGTGGCTAATGAACCGCTATTAGGTCAGTAGCAGGCCCCTCTCCCTTCCCCAACCATATCTGACAGTAGTGACAGATGCAGGTCCCTCTCCCTTCCCCAACCATATCTGACAGTAGTGACAGATGCGTCACTCCTGGGCTGAGGAGGCCACCTGGTAGAGGTGAAGATCAGATACCTCTAATCTCCGGCAGAATCCGGGCTTAACATTAACCTGTTGGGGCTCCAGTGGTCTGACTAGCATTGAAAGCCTTTCTACCCTCTATCAAGGGAAGGCTAGTGCAGGTGTTAACAGACAACACCACTGCCATGCAGTACTGTAACAAGCCGGGAGAAGGTTGGGTCGGGACCCTTTGTCAAGAGGCCCTGTAGCTTTGGACATGGCTGTAACGTCAGAGCATTTCCCTGGTTGTTCAACATCTGGTGGGCTCTTTGAAAGCCAGGGCGGACAAACTCAGCCAAAGATGCCTAATAGATCACAAATGGCATCTCCATCTGGGGGTGGGGCAAGGTCACTTTCAGCAGTGGGGTGAGCCTTGGTTAGATCTGTTCACCACCCCCAAGAACGTGCAATGTCAGCAGTTCTGTGTGCTGGAGTTTGCAAGGCGACTCTCGCTTGAAGACAATGTTTGTCTCGAGTGGATCTCTGGCCAACTGTACTGTACGCCTTTACGCCCATACCACTCCTGCCAAGAATTCTCAAGAAGATCAGGAACGGCCGGGCCCGAGTCATCCTTATGGCTCCGGACTGGTCCCGAAGAGGTTGTTATTCTGAGCTGTTGAGCATTGCCATTGGTTCTTTGACCAGTCTGTCCCCTCTGGAGGATCTTCTGTTGCAGCAGCAGGGGAGGGTTCTCCACCCAAACCTGTCAATGCTCTACTTTCATGTGTGGAGATTGAGTTCGACAGTTGAGAGTTTTTGGCCTTCCACCAGAAGTCTGTAATGTCATCTTGGTTGCCAGGCATTCTTGCACCTAGACGGTATGCACCTGCTGTTGTGGCAAGTTTGAGGCATGGTGTGCATAAAAACAAGTTGAACCCCTTTCTCAGGACCTTCTGTTTATTCTTTCTCTTGCCTAGCAGGACTCTGCTTTGGGCACCTGAAAAGACTATCTTTCTACCATCTTGGGCTAGGAGAGTGCCCCTTTTTAGGTCTCGCCTGACCCAGCACATGCGCTGGTCTGGCGAGACTTTTTTTGAGGGCTCAAAAAAGTGCTAATACTGTAGCCTAGAGCTACAGTGCATGTGCGCGGGCGTGCTCCTCACTTTCGCGGCCGCCCGGCCGCTTTGATGTTTGATCACGATCACTTTCACTTTCGCGCCCACAGGGCCGCTTTGATGTTCTCCGTGAGCCAGTTTTTTTTCTTCCTGTTTATTACTTCTATGTAGTAATGGTGGCACCCGTGCGCCGCCATTACTACAGAGCAGTAATAAACAGAAACAAGCATTGGCTTAGCCAATCGGTCTCGCTTTTGGGACCTTATAAGTATTTAGTTATGCAACTGTTGCATGGCTAAACACTTATAAGGTCCCAAAAGCGAGACCTATTGGCTATGCCAATGGTTGTTGACATGGTCGCCCGCCCTTTTTGCTCACTAGTACTGATGTTCTTGGATGTATGTGCACTGGGTCTGTGCTAAACAGGCCCCAGTGCCAGCGCTATTTCCCCAAAAACTGTAACATGCTCAATTGTACCCCAATTGGCAAGGACTTTGTCATGCCCGTAATTCCTGGTAAATGGTACCTATGGTACCCAGTGCATGGGTACTAAAGAGTGTCCCTATGGGCTGCAGCATGTATTATGACACCCAACAGGACCCACACAATGATTGCATGTGGACTGCCATTACAGAATGTGTTAAATGGTGCAAGCCCTTCTGAAAACACAACATTGCATGCTCCCTGTGTGCAGTGCCTAGGTAAACTGAATGTCTTCTATGTAAGTCACCCCTACAGCAGGCCTTAGAGCCCTAAGGCAGAGCGCATTATATTACATGTTAGGGCACATCTGCACGACCAGATATGCCCCTGTGATATCTAGTTTGTTTTCTAAGACATTGCAAGTAATCAGGAAGCCATCTTAATTATATGTACTGGGCACTGATCATTACAAGTTACCGGGCTACATAAAGGCTGCACTGAAATTTATTTATTTATTTATTTCAGATTTAAAACGCGCATGGCTGCCTCAGCAACAAGGCGTCCCAGCGCGACCAAGGACCAAAAACGAGAGCCTAGGAGAGAGACAGAGTGATTAGACAGCAGAGGTCAGAAAGAGCCATGTCTTCAAGGCCTTGCGAAATGCCAAATGATTCGGAATAATTCTGATAGGAGTCGGGAGTGAGTTCCAGAGTTTCGCCACCATACAGCGGAAGGAGCGCCCCCGGCCCTCGCTCTCCAGACTCGAGGAATACAAACCAGGGCAAGGTCAGTGGATCGCAGCGAACGCCTAGGCACATAGGGCTCCATCAAATGGGATAACCCCGATGGAGCCAGCCGTGACAAGATCTTATGTGAAATACACAGCGCCTTGAACTGAATATGCTTGCCAACCGGCAGCCAGTGGAGTTTGGGGAGAACGTTCACCACTGAGCAAGATCTAGGTAATGCAACCAGAATCCGTGCTTCCGCATTCTGAACCCTCTGCACACGCTTAATACTAGCCTTGTTAGCACCCAAATACAGGGAATTTCCATAGTCCAATCTTGACAGAACGGACGCCTGGACAATGGTCTGGCGCACCTTGGGAGGGAAGAACCCGAGCAAAGGTTTTAGGTCACGCAGGAGCCCGAAACAGACCCCCGCAACGGCTTTCGTTTGTTTATCGAAAGTCAAGCCATTATCAAACCACTCACCCAGATTTTTTACAGTTTCCTTAGGAAGTGGGGCGGGTTTGAGGCGGTCCGGCCAACCTTGCTCAGACCATAGATCCCGGTCCATCCCAAACAACAGAATCTCCGATTTACTGGCATTTAGCTGTAAACAGCTTGCTGCCATCCAATCGGAGATAGCCAGAAGATCATCCCTAAACTTGTCCAGGTTGGTGTTGCATTTCTTCGAGAAAGCTATCACCACTTGGGTGTCGTCAGCATACGACACCAAGAACAACCCCCTACTCTTAGCCACCTCCGCCAGGGGGCTGACATATAGATTGAACAAAAGTGGGCTTAGTATGGAGCCCTGTGGCACCCCCTGATGCAACGCAAACTCCTGAGAGGAAAAAGGAGGTACTAAAACCTGAAAAGACCTTTACTCTAAAAAAGACCGAATCCAAACCAAAGCTGAATCCCTGATCCCAATGTCCTGTAGGCATTTGAGAAGAATCTTATGGGACGCGGTGTCAAACACGGCACTTAGGTCCAAAAGGACAAAGGTCGCAGAGTCTCCTGCATCCAAACTGCCCCTAATGGCTTCCGACACGACCAATAATGCTGACTCTGTACTGTGCCTAGGACGGAAGCCATGTTGTGATGGATCAAGGATGGCAAACTGCTCAATGAATTTGGACAGAGTGGAGTTCACATGAGCTTCCACCACCTTAGCCAAGAAAGGCAGCTGGGAAATGGGCCGATAATTACTAGGTTCGGCCGGGTCCAGGGAGGGCTTTTTTAACAATGGGATAACTTTCGCGTGTTTCCACACCCGTGGTAGCGAGGCTGACATCAAAGACAAATTTGCCAAGTCTAAGCTCACATCGGAGATCAGTGGGTAGAACTGGTGAAAGTGGGTGGGGGTCACAGGGTCGGCCGGGGAGCCAGATTTGATTTTTAAGCACAAGGCCTCAAATTCCAGGGGCGTTAAAGGAGGGAATGAAGCCAAGCTGTTGCCCCCCGATATATCACCCCCTCCTGGCGCCTCCGCCTCCACAGAGAGAGCTGCCTTTGGTAGAGCCAGATAAATCTGCTCCACTTTGTTGACAAAATACTGAGCCAGCTCATCACACTGATGGTTGGAGGCGATAGGGGAAGCCCTAGTGACACCTGCGCTCTTCATGCCATCAAGCAGGGAGAAGATAGTCTTGGCGGGATTAGAGCTGACCGAGATTTTACTGGCCACAAACTCCGCTCGTGCTCTCCGGATGCACTTATGGTACTGCTTGATGGCCGCCCGGTATTCTAACGTTGCTACCGCATCGTACGAGCGTCTCCAAGCACGCTCCAGCTGCTTGCAGCCCTTTTTGGCTAGGGATAAAACATCATTGAACCATGGATTCGATGGTCCACGACCCTTTCCTCTCCATTTAGCTGGGATACAGTTATCCAGGCCAGCCGTCAACTATTCATGGAAGCACAAATTTGCCGTGTCCATGTCTGGTGGTAGCTGAGGCCTATGACCAGATAGCCAGGCATAGAAGAGCTCCAAGTCTAAATTGTGCCAAGGGCGTTTAAGAACTTGGGCTGAACAAGGCATATCAGCCTTGCCCTGCAGCTGCAGAGAGAATGAAACCAGAAAGTGGTCTGTCTGACCCTGTGGGACCGGCGGATAGATTTTATAGGGTTAAGATTAGAAAAAATAGGGTCCAACAAATGGCCGGCCACGTGAGTACCTTCGAGAACGTGTTGCATCAGCTGGAAGGCCTCTAAATTGGCCAAGAAGCTGACAATCTCAGCTTTCTCCCCGTTCTCGAGGTGGAGATTAAAATCCCCGAGAATAGTAAAATTTGCCGCCTTACTGGCAAAATGTCCCACTTTACTTAGTAGGTCTTCCCTAAAACCACTCGCGGACCCGGGGGGCCTATAGATTAAAAGACCAGATAGCGTAAAATTGTGGGTTAACCTGATTTTAAATGAAGCACTTTCGCAGCCCACTATGTTCTCCTTACACAGGTTGAGGATATACGCTTCCTTAACAACTACTGCAATACCACCTACTCTCCCCCCTCTCTATTCTATTTCCGTGACAGTAGTCCTTATACCACTTCTTTAGTATATGGTTTGCGTAGCCCCTAGGGCCTAACTGTATTACTTACCTGTGTGACTTAATGTATGCGTGAATAAGACTGTGTTGTACTTACCTCGAATCTCATAAAGAGTGCTGAGAGTTTGACTAGAATAAATACACTTTATTTTATATATATATATCTGTTGTGGTGTCCTTTCATTTGGTATTCAAGGGATTACATATGGTATAACAGCTGGCTTCACATGCGATTCAGAGTTTAGCCTAAGACTGCTCTTGTCCATGCTACCACTAGGATAGCTGGTCTATAAGGTTGACTTTACAACCAATCACCATAAGGGTTGTTTGGACTGATATAAGGTGTACACTAGAACTAGTGACATCATACATCAGGCCAACTTCTCACATTGGTGAGCAGTGGTTGGGATCTGAGCTTGCTGTTGTAATACCATTGTAATCTTGAGATACTAAATTGAAAGATCACACAGATATTGTTTAGGTACATATGACATAGATTATAATACGTAAGTCCTACTGGACTTAGTTGTTGTAGGTTGAAGGGCCTAACACACCCTGACTACAACTACTAGAGAGGTTTAGTAGAAACAACTAGGGTAGGTAGGTGCATACACCACACCCTCACTAGATCATGTCTCTGGGAGGAGATCAAGTAGATTCTCTCTCAGGAGGGGTAGGTCTGAGAAAGATCCCCTCTAGATATGATACCCTAACTTTTCAGGAGATGAGACAATTGTGTACCTCCAGAAAGTTACAACAGGGTGCAAACCCTACCCTCCTTCAGCTAGTAGAGATCCTAGAGGAATATGATGCTCTTAGGGACTCCCAGGCTGGTACCCTAGGTACAGGGGAGGGTCTACCCACTACAGATGAGTCAGATGGGACTTCAGATGAGGAGGTAGACAACCAGGGCAAAGTAGGAAGACTTAGCCAGGCTAACCTAAGCTTACATGGGAGTCTGCATGGGGTCCCCCCTACAGACCCCCAAGTGGGCTTAACCAGAGAAGCAGGAGAGACAGATCCCCTTCAAGGGAATCCATACACTCCCATGTCTCTAGCATCTCTAATGCCTCTTCTCACAGGGGAATGACTTCCCCCCAGAGAAAAGAGCATGAAGCCAGAATGAGGGAAGCTAATCTGAGGATTGAGAGGGAAGAACTTGCCCTTGCCAAAGAGAAGCTTGCTCTGGCTAGAGAGCAAAAGTTAAGTGGGTTAGAACCCACTGGTGGCAGCAATATCCCTAAGGATAGAGACAGGACCTATGATAATAGAAACCTGAGCAAGATTGTCCCTCCCTACAAGTGTGGGGATGACATCCACAAATGGATAACTGCTTTGGAGAGGGCTTGCAAAGTACAGCAGGTACCCCAAAGTCAGTGGGCAGCTATCTTGTGGCTCTCCTTCTCTGAGAAAGGTAGAGACAAGCTCCTCACAGTTAGTGATGAGGATGCAGACAATTACACTGTCCTGAAGAGTGCTCTAATTGATGGGTTTGGCCTAACCACTGAACAATAGAGGTTGTTGTTCAGGGATACCCAGAAGACACAGACTCAGGACTGGACTGACTTTGTAGATTGTGCCACTAAGGCTCTGGAAGGCTGGCTAGTGGGAAGGAAGGTTAAGGACTATACAGGATTGTATAATTTGATCATGAGAGAACAAATACTTAACAACTGTCAAAACCAGCTACTGCATCAACACCTGATTGATTCTGATCTGACTTCTCCCCAAGAATTGGGAAAGAAGGCAAATAGATGGGTCAGGACTAGAGTTAACCAGAAAAACCATAACCAGGGCGGTGATCAGAAAAAGGCAGACCAGAAGGGTAATGATCAGAAACAAAAAGACCAGAAGTCTTCACCAGGCCCTCAAAAGGCTCAGGGGGAGGGTGGTCCCAAAAAGGATAAAAATAAAGATGGCCAAAAGAAACCATGGTGCAACTATTGTAAGTCCAACTCACATTGGTTTAGTGAGTGCACCAAAAAGGATAAGCCCCCAGCCACCATTGCCCCTAAGGCAACTGTACCCCCTAGTCCAGCTGTAAGTGGTGGTTCCCAGCAAAAGGGTGTAGTAGGGTTAACCCTGGGAACTGAGGAAGATTCTGGCCTAGTCAGAATACCTACTCAGGCTGTTCTGATCTGTGATGGGGACATAGCTTTGTCATCCACTATAGGCCCCAGTAACCTGGGCAAGTACAGACAGACTCCTTTTATCAACCAAAGAATGGCTCAGGCCTACAGGGACACTGGGGCTAGTGTCACAGTGGTGACACCTGCCTTTGTGGACCCTGGACAGATCATACTAGGTGAGAACTACCTACTGACCAACGCTAGCAATGCCACTACCTCCCATAGTGTGGCAATTGTTAACTTCTCCTGGGGAGGGGTAACTGGCCTCAAGAAAGTTGTTGTTAGTTCAGACCTTCCTGTAGAGTGTTTACTGGGCAATGATCTTGAAACTTCAGTTTGGTCTGAAGTGGAGTATAGGACCCATGCAGAAATGCTGGGAATAGATGCACATGTCCTTGCTGTGACCAGGTCACAGGCCAAAAAGTGCACCACTGAACAAGTGCTGGATCCTGGAACTATGGACCAGTCACAACCCAAGAGAAAGAGCAGTAGGGTAAAGGCTGTGCCTTCCCCCCTGACTCAGGTAGTGGATCAGCCCTCACAGGAGGAGGATTCTGGGAGCCCTCAAGGAACTGTCCTAGAAGAACTTGAACCTGATCAGGTTGAGTTTCTTGGGACAGGGGGACCTTCAAGGGCAGACCTGAGGCAGGCACAATTAGACTGCCCCTCTCTTGAACCCCTCAGACAGCAGGCTGCTGCTGAGGCTGCAGGGAATGCTCAAGGTACCCATAGAGTGTATTGGGATGAAGGGCTGCTGTATTCAGAGGCTAGAAACCCCAAGCCTGGTGCATCCAGGAGGTTGGTCATACCACTGAAGTTCAGGGGCTTCCTTCTTACCTTGGCCCATGATATTCCCCTTGCAGGACACTTAGGCCAGAACAAGACTTGGGGCAGGCTTGTCCCTCACTTTCACTGGCCCCATATGTCAGAAGATACCAAGGAGTTTTGTCGCTCCTGTGTCACCTGCCAAGCCAGTGGCAAATCAGGTGGCACCACAAAGGCCCCCCTCATACCACTACCTGTGGTGGGGGTTCCCTTTGAAAGAGTGGGCAGAGATATTGTAGGACCAATGGACCCACAAACAGCATCTGGGCACAGATTCATACTGGTGATAGTGGACCATGCCACCAGGTATCCAGAAGCTATTCCCCTGAGGACCACAACAGCTCCTGTTGTGGCAAGGGCCCTACTTGGAGTATTCTCCAGAGTGGGCTTTCCAAAGGAGGTCATTTCTGACAGAGGTGCCAACTTCATGTCAGGATATTTGACTGCAAAGTGGAAGGAGTGTGGTGTGAACTACAAATTCACCACACCCTATCACCCACAGTGCAATGGGCTTGTTGAGAGATTCAACAAGACCCTAAAGGGAATGAAAAAAGGTTTACCAGACAAGCTTAGGCGAAGATGGGACATCCTTTTACCCTGCCTTCTGTTTGCTTACAGAGAGGTCCCACAAAAGGGGGTAGACTACAGCCCTTTTGAGCTTTTGTTTGGGCATCCTGTAAGAGGACCCCTATGTTTAGTAAGGGAAGGATGGGAGAGACCTCTCAGACAACCCAAACTTGATATAGTGGATTATGTACTTGGTCTCCGCTCCAGGATGGCAGAGTATATGAAGAAGGCTTCTAAAAACCTTGAGGCAAGCCAAGAACTCCAAAAAGCTTGGCATGACCAAAAGGCTGTGCTGACTGTTTACCAGCCAGGACAGAAAGTGTGGGTGTTGGAGCCAGTGGCCCCAGCAGCACTCCAAGACAAATGGTCTGGACCCCACACTATTGTTGAGAAAAAGGGAGAAGTCACCTACTTGGTGGACCTTGGGACTCCCAGAAGCCCCCACAGGGTGCTTCATGTCAATAGATTGAAGGCATATGTTGACAGGGCAGACATGGGCTTACTCATGGCTTACTCATGGCTACAGATGAGGGGCAGGAGGAAGACAGTGACCCTCTCCCAGACCTGTTGACTCAGAACCCTGATGATGGCTCAGTTGATGGTGTGGTCTTTTCTGACAGCCTTCATTTACCTTTTGCCTGAGGTTGGACTGACACGCATTTCCTACCTGTGGACACTATCACTGCTGGGGCCCTGACGCTGCTGTTCTCCCCGCCGCCGTTGCCTGTAACACCACACGGCCGCTGTGGGGGAGGACTACAGCTCCCAGCTAGCACAGCGATGACCAGCACCGCCCACTTCCTGCCGTGCATGCCCGGAGGCGCTTAAAAACCAGCTACTCCCTCGGTGGAGCGGGGGCTTCATTTACCTATTGCCTGAGGTTGGACTGACACGCATTTCCTACCTGTGGACACTATCACTGCTGGGGCCCTGACGCTGCTGTTCTCCCCGCCGCCGTTGCCTGTAACACCACACGGCCGCTGTGGGGGAGGACTACAGCTCCCAGCTAGCACAGCGGTGACCAGCACCGCCCACTTCCTGCCGTGCGCGCCCGGAGGCACTTAAAAACCAGCTACTCCCTCGGTGGAACACGGGCTTCATTTACCTATTGCCTGAGGTTGGACTCACACGCATTTCCTACATGTGGACACTATCACTGCTGGGGCCCTGACGCTGCTGTTCTCCCCCCCGCCGTTGCCTGTAACACCACACGGCCGCTGTGGGGGAGGACTACAGCTCCCAGCTAGCACAGCGGTGACCAGCACCGCCCACTTCCTGCCGTGCGCGCCCGGGGGCGCTTAAAAAGCAGCTACTTCATCCGCGTCGCGGGACGCGTGCGGGCGGCGCCGGGCTAAGCCCGGGCCAAGGGCGGGCCCGTTTAAGCCCGTTAAAGACCGGGTAACACTGGGCTGGGCCCCCCCTCTTATATTTGAACTTGAGACTCTAGTTATATTTTCTTATATATCACGCAAATTCATAGTTGTCTCTTTTTAGAACTTCTATTCGATAGTTTGTGGGGGAATGAATTAAGGTCATGATGACTAGGGGTAGCAGGAGTAAAATTGCACAGGGGTCAGCGCATGTCACTGGCCCAATTGACCAGTATATTACTAGGGCTAATGAGGCGATAAACCAAGGCATATCACTCCTGGAGCGTAGGGTGTCTCAGGATCTGGCCTTAGCCAAGCGTTCATCAATGGGCTCTCTAGTTTTAGCCAAGTCACCCATTAATCCTAGGGAGAACAGACCCCTAATTGAAGCACGAGTAGAAACACATACTATGCCAAATTTGGCTGATCTTTCGGTATCCCTGCTACTCTCGGATACGCAGTTGAGTGAGGCGCTTGAGAAGACGCCCAAACTTTTTTCGAGCCCGAGGCAGGAGGATCATAACACAGATCATTCCAGGGGAAAGAGGGAGGGCGCTATATCAAAGCGAAAGAAGCCCAAGGAAGTGAAAAATCGTAAATCTGATAAAAAACTTCCCATTATTCATACGCCAGGAAAAAATGCATCTACATTGAGTAGCTCAATCAATGTAGCAACAGATATGATAATCCTCTCTTTGAATCCATCAAATCTTAACGACCCTGGTAGTCTGGGTGAGGGCTGCAAAGTTTGTGAGGTAAACAACCAACTATTACTCAGATTGGGAGAATTTATCAAAATCTATATGCAGCCCATCGAACTATCCCTTTCAAATATCGAAAAGCAGATAGCTTCTATGAATGCAACTCCTAATATTCAGACGGGTGCCAGGTTGGTTAAAACAAGGGGGTCAAAAGCAAATAGAAAAAATTCAATGGGGGAGTTGCAAACCAAAAAAGTAGCCACTGATGGGCCAAACATAAAAACGAAGCCAACTCCAGCAATATTGAAGAAGGTTATAGAGCCACTCAAAACCCCAGTCCCTTCTGGCAATACTAAAGCTATGCCGGTTAAACCATCAGGGTCACTGTATAAAAATGATAGGACCAGGGATTGGGGTGGGTACCCAACACATCTACCACCAGAGGCAAGTCCATATGTTGTAATCATGACCGGAGTTCCCGAGCTAAGTCAAAATGCGGAGGAACCGACATGGTCTCTAAAAAATAAGGTACAGCATTGGCTTACTACCAATAGACCGCTGCCACCTCATTGTAGCAGCAGGATCTTAATGGTGCGCAGGGTACCCTGGATAGGAAATGAGAGCGAAAGGATTGGGGGGGATTGCGTCATAGTCAACTTTGACGACCCCCGAACGGCCGATCATATTTGCTGTTGGGATATTCGGGCAAAGAATGACGGAATAGAGACAAGAAGGCTTTCTTTTTTCTACCCCCCCACAAATCGATACAATGATGTCCCTGATTGGAGCAGGTCACAAGTAAGAAATTGGGATAGAAGAAGGGTGTGGGCTGATTGGTCAGGTCATGGAGGTGGTGACATAGCTCCTCTTGTAGGTTGGAGAGGCATACCAGTCACAAATAGGTTCAGCTGCTTAGAAGCAGTGGATTGACCACTATTGCGTACTGGACATGACCTTGAGGGCATTGAATTCCTTAGTCCCAAACCCTTACAATCCTTGGCTAGCTCTATGTAGGAAGGTGGATATCTGACTATGGTTACCCCCAATTTTTTTGCCTAGTGTCTAGCTGGTTTTTCGACTTAGTTAGCCTGAGATCCTGCCATTCAGGATCTCAGCCTATCTGCTCTCTCTTTAAAATGGACTCCATGTACCCTAGGTACATAACCAATTGGAATTGGATCACCCTGTGAGCCCCTGTACCAGTGTACACTCGGTACCCAGGGCATTGGTGTATCTAAGGCCTACCAGGGGCTGAAGCATGTATTGGGCCACCCCTGGCCTGGCCTAACAATTTGACACAACTGGCTGATCACTCAGCTGGGGTAAGTTGGTGTAACCACCTCTTTCTTAGGTGTAGTATACCTATACCTAACCTTAAATGGGACACATGTTAACCTATAAGTCACTCCTATGGCAGGCCTTGACAATCCTGAAGGCAGAGTGCTTGGTTCCATGTGAGATGGTGCTCTGGAATGAGCTGAGCCTGTCTGCAGTGGTCGGAACAACTTCCTTCTACCGTTTCCAGATATCGCCATACCATATACTCTTAAGTGCATTATAAACCTCGCGGTTAAATGCTATCTTTGGTTTGGCTTTATCAAAACATGTCGAGTAAGGTGTCATACGAATTGGAATACTAACCCCTCGCCAATACTGGCGACGGGGTTAGCATTCCACCCTTCTAGAGGGACACGACATGTACAGTAGCTGAAACCCGGGTAAAATCAGACATAGCCTCAGCTCCACAAAATGGATGCTGCCACCACAGACACAAGTCTGCCCTCCTGCTGCTGGGAGTCCTTCCAGCTTGGGAGACGTGGACAAAGGGTTTCCTGCCAGGGGAGGTGCGTGCACCACCCCAGACAGGATTTTGTGTATTGGTCAGGTAGGGCTTGAATAGAATCAGACATGCCTGAGGCTCACAAGGAGCCTCGGTGCATATGCCAGTTCAAACCGGTCCTGGGGCACACCAGCCCCGGACCTGGGGCGAGCTGGACAAAGGATTGGGGGTGTAACCACTCCCCTTCCTGGTCCCACCCTTAGGGAGGGACCTAGCAGGTAGTCCGGCCCCTAGAATCCGCTTAAAGGTAGGAGCTGTGTCCTAAGACTTCAGACATCCTGGAATCAACTTATTACAAAGAAGAAGACGGGAACCTCGACGCTCTGCTGCACAGAGGACAGAAGGAAATCTCCCCTATGGTCAGGGAGTGACCATCTTGCTAACGCAAGCACCAACCAGCTACTCGATGTCTGCTTTGCCGCCGCCTCCTGCCGGAGCCCGAGCCCAGAGCCCGACAAGACCTGGACCTTCAGACCTCTCACCGCCCGATCCACAGTCCCCGAAAAGAAGGAACCCGTGGAGGCACCGAGACACGTGGAGCCAGCCATCTTGAAAAGACACTCGACAAGCTGCAAGCGCAACAACAAAGGCTCCCTCCAAGTTGTGCTTTGGGTCCTGAGAAGCCCAACATCCGAGCAGCATCTGCACCAAAGGTGAGCCCTCCAGCATCTCCACGATCTGCGTGGGGCCCCTCTGCACTTTGCATCTTGACGTGCCTGCCCGGTCCCTGGCCCGTGGGCTAGTGGCCATTTTTGGCAACGAACTTTAAAAACTATGACACTGGTCTGGTTGCTCCAGACTGGCCCCTGCTTCCCTCCAAAGGAGCAGCCCCTCTGACCTTGCTGGTCCGAGTAAACAGCTTTCTACAAATCCTACGACTCCTGCTTTTGCCAAGGCTTGTTTGCTTCTTTCGAGTCGCCGGCACTGCCGACAGCGAGAGCCTGCGTGGGACAGCTCGTGAATCGACTCCTGGATGTCGTCGACCTTCAGGGACCACGTGGCTGCAGAGACAAGCTACACCTCTTCACCTGTTTGCACCCGACATCGCCTGGTACCTACCTGGTGCCACGCCGGTCACTGGCTAGTGACTGTGAACACTGTCCCCTCTGCTTTCAGGTCTTCTACAACTCTGATCCACCCTTGGATCCACCGCATCTCTTCTGGACCGGCCGCCTGCAGCATCTTTGTCATCAGGCTCCATTGAACAGATAGACGAAACCCGACGCACTTCGAGACCTATGCACCCGCTTCCTGTGGGTGAGGTAAAGCTGGCACTCCGGTACCCAAGTGTAGAGAAACATCTCTAGTGTCTGTGTTTTAAGTCTTAAGTTCGTAGTCCATCCAGAAGACCCTTCTAGCCGTAACTTTTGAACTTTTACGCACCCATTGAAAACCTATGGGAGCCCGCGTGTAACTTTCCTCACTGCACACGCGACCCGTGGACATCCTGGTCACTAACTGAAGTTAGCTCTTTGTAGGCCCAGCGATTCTAGAGGCCCTAGGCCTTTTCCCTTTCCTAGTCGTGGTACTTATACCACAATTTTAGTATATGGTCTGAGTGGCCACCAGGGCCCATCCATATAAAGTGCAACTTCTGTATATTGTAATACTTTCTTGTTTAACGATTTGTGCACCTGTGCTCATAAAGAGTCTAGGGGATACTTTGAGTAATAAATACATATATATTTTGAATATATATCTGTGTGGTGTCCTTTCACTGGTATAAAGGGGGGTTACATATGGTAAAACAGCCTGCTTAACACGCTTTAACGAGTTTAGCCTCAAAGACTGCTTAGCCTTCGCTACCACTAGGGCAGCTAGTCCAAAAAGGTTGACTTACAACCACACCATAAGGGTTGCTTGGTATGGTACAAGGTGGTCACTTTAACTAGTGAACATCATATACCAGGCCAACTTCTCACACTCTTCGATTAATATAAATATAGATATTAGTCATATGACCCCAGCGATGCAGACAACTGACCAAACAATCTCACAGGTCCCAGCTTTTTGTCCCCACCTTAACTCCGTATTAGGGCCTAGTATTGCTCAGTCCATGACTTCTATTAATCTCATGCCTTCTGCTGTACTCATGCCTTCTATTGAATGCCTGGGTCCTCAAAATAGCGATGGCCTTGATCCTAGGGTTACATTAAAGATTCTTAGTTGGAACCTAGCAGGTATCCATAGGAAATTATGCTCACCAGAATGGAATGCTTTAGTAGAGGCTCATAAGATCTGCCTGTTCCAGGAGACCTGGAGCTTAGAACCACTCCATCGAGTTGGGTATTTTACATACTCTGTGCCTGCAGCACTCCCTAGAAATGGGAAGGGTCGCCCTTCGGGAGGTCTTCTCATCTGGGTAAGCATTTCCCTTAATTGCCGCATAACACCTAAGCATATTAATAGCCCAGATATTCTAGGAATTTCCTTGAGAGGTCCCCGCAGGGGGCTAACCCTCGATTTGTTTAACATATATGTTAGAGGTACCAAATATGGGTCTATGTCCCCGATAGTGACCATTCTTGAAACAGAGCTCAGAGAAAATACTGTTTGTGCCCAAGTCCTGGTTGCGGGAGACTTTAACTGCACCTATGAGCCTCTCTTAACAGATGACATTCTGGACCTGGGTGAGGACGATGTTAGAAGGGGTATCCCAGCCCTAACTATTCCTCCGATTAAAAGATGGACCCAAAGTGCGATACAGTTAAATGCTCTAACATTGGAGTTTGGCCTAAGAGCCACAAATGGTCGTACAAACTCAGACCCTATGGGTGCTGCTACATTTAATAGAGCCAACCACACCTCGAGGATTGATTACATTCTTCTAGATTTTTCACTGTGGGGTTTAGTACAGGATATGGTAGTTCTACCTACTGTTGAAAGCGACCATAATTCGCTTTCTTTGACTCTTAAAAACCCTTGGCCTAGCAAAACACTCGAAGTACCCTCTAAGCAAGCTCATAAAATTTCTGTCTCCTCTTGCGGCAGACGCTTGAAGTGGAATAAAGTTTCAGTTGATGAAACTAAACTTAATAATATCAATGAAATGCTTAAAGCCTCACAAACGGAGTTGGATACTATTGATCCGGCCCTGCTAACAACTGGAAGGGTTACATCTACTTTCGAGGGAACACTTAGGTTTATTGGGGATGTTTTCTTGAAAAAGGTACATGTGGGTAGGAACATGGCAACCCGGAATCCAAGGGGCAAGCATGATTGGTACACATCTGCATGTAGACATGCAAAATCTCTTTTGATTGAGGCTATTAAAGGCAAATCCCAAGCCCTGATACAGGGTGCTAGGAAAGAGCATAAGCGAACATTGGCAAGTGCAAGAAAGGAGTTGGAAGAAGAGTATTGGCGCACTTTAAAAGAGGCAAGCTCTGAAAAAGATTCAAGGCGTTTCTGGGATACAATCAGAGCCAGAAATAGACCAGATAGCGACCTCATAACATGTAACATTACTAGCCAAGTGTGGGTTAACCACTTTTCTAAATTGTATACACGCCAATCTGGAAATGTCACCACAGCTATACCCAATGATGAACAGGGCTGGGAGGTGGCTAAAGCAAACCCTGACTTCCCAACAAAAAGAGTAGAGCATGCTATTGGTACCACTATGCCCCAAAAGGACTGGGAGGCAGTTTCTGTAGACCCCGACTTCTCAATAAAAGAAGTAGAGTATGCCATTAGTACCATCATGCCCCAAAAGGCGGCTGGTCCCGATGGCATTCCCGGGGACCTGCTTCGATCAGACATTACGAAATGGGGGAAATTTATCTATTGCCTGCTCATTGCTATCTGCAGGGGTGCACCGATTCCCACATCCTGGAAAGGGGCGGAGGTTGTCCCTATTTTTAAAAAAGGGGCTAGGGACGACCCGTCGAATTATATACCTATAAGGCTGCTGGATGTAACCCAAAAGGTAGTCGGCAAGGTGCTGTTGGTTAGAATATTACAATGGATTAGCGAAAATAACGTTCTTTCTGACTACCAGGCAGGATTTAGAGCAGGCACTGGCACAATAGAACAAACCTTTAGATTGCTGCTAGTGTACTGGAAGGTGGTGGTCTTGGGCAAAGGCAGTCTTAATCTCGTGTTTATCGATTTAAAGACTGCCTTTGACCTTGTACCTAGGGAGACTCTCTGGAGAGCTCTTACTGACATGGGGATATCACATTACATTCTATTGCTACTTGTAAGGCTTCATGAAAACTAGCAGAATCCTGGTAGAGAGAGGGGTTCGCCAGGGATGTGTTCTAGCTCCCACCCTCTTTTCTTTGTATGTCAACGGTGTGGTGGAGCACCTGTTGAAAGATCCTTCAAATGAACCTTCCCTGGCAGGGGAGCGTATCCCCACCCTTCTCTTTGCGGATGATACACTCCTGCTGTCCAAATCACCAATAGGTGTTCAAAAACTACTCAATAACTTCCAGTCCTTTTGTGCAGAACGGGGCCTGGTAATCAATACTGATAAAACAAAATATCTTGTGATGAACCCCCCTAAAAAACCTGTGCGTCCCCCAAAGTTGAACGCCGTACCTCTGGGGAGGGTGGATGTATTTGATTATCTAGGCATCCGTTTGTCGCACAATATGCAGTGGGCTCCTCATTTATGTAAAATGCTGCTAGCCCACAAGAGGGTAACAGGGGCTCTTCTGAAGGAGCAGCGCTCCTGTGCCATTAGACCTATTGCCCCTGTTATTGAAATCTATGCAGCAAGGGGAGTTAGCTCTGTTCTTTATGGGGCAGAGCTATGGGGCTCATGCAACACTAGCGAATTGTCAAGATCTGAGAGGAAGTTTTGTAGGGCCATCATGTCACTTCCCCAGGGAACTCCCATGATCCCACTAATGCTTGACCTAGGTTGCCGCCCTATTGGTGATTTGGCAAAGTTCCGGCCTTTACTTTTATGGGCCCGGTTGTCGCGAGCCCCGGAGCTTGCCAAATATGCCAAAGGCCTCTCTGAAGTAATGTCACTCCCTGGGTGGCATAGGATAAAATGGCTGAGAGATATGAAAGCCCTCCTGTGTAACTTGGTTTAAGTGAAGCTTGGGTAAATAGGTCTTCCCCCCCAAAGGCAACACTCAAGAGTTTGTATTGGAACTGGATTGCAACCCAACGGAGCACTAATTGTACATTGGGTAGACTTACGGAGGACTTTCTGAAATGTAAGGATTTGCCGATCCGGGAACTCTACTTAGACATTATTGAGAGACCATTTGACAGGACCCTTTATTTTAAATTTAGGACTGGGACTCTTCCACTACATGCTTTTACATCTCGGTGGAAATCCCCAGCACAGACGACAGAATTTTGCCCTATTTGCATATCCAGACAAGAGACAGTGGCACACTTTCTGTTTGAATGCCAGGAGTATGCACAACCAAGAAGAAGATGGCTCAAGCAATTGTGTCGTTTGTTGGGAACCAGGCATCATATTGAGGCACTACGCATTTTAATGTCGGACTCTCGCTCATTGTATGTTTGTGCTCTTTCCAAATTCTTATCATGGGCCTGGTGCATTAGAAGCACAAGGCTTAAAGGAAATGTTTAATCTTTTTTTAAAATATTTATTTATTTATGATGTGCTTCTTTTATTTGAAAATCAAGTTTTTAAGGTTAAATGTAATCAAATTCTTGCTTCTCTTTTTCTCTGAAGCTTTTATGATAAGTTTTTTATCGAAATAAAGCCTTTGACTGACTGACTGACAGCCTCACTGTCCATCAGCAACAGGACTGCAGACAAGTTCTGCAATCCTACAGACATATGTTCTCTCTGACCCCAAGTCAGACAAACTGGTGCACCCATGAGGTGGACACTGGTGACAGTCTGCCTGTGAAGAGTAAAATCTACAGGCAACCTGACCATTTCAGGGACTGCATAAAAGTTGAGGTACAAAAGATGTTGGAGCTGGGAGTCATTGAACCTTCAGAGAGCCCTTGGGCTAGTCCTGTAGTTCTTGTGCCAAAACCTCACACCCAAGATGGTAAGAGAGAGATGAGGTTTTGCGTGGACTCCAGAGGTCTCAATGCTGTCATTAGGACAGATGCCCACCCAATACCTAGGGCAGATGAGCTCATTGACAGACTGGCAGCTGCTAAGTTTTTGAGCACATTTGACCTGACAGCAGGCTACTGGCAAATCAGACTAGCTGAGAATGCAAAGGCCAAAACTGCTTTCTCGACCCCAGGAGGACATTATCAATTTGTGGTAATGCCCTTTGGTTTGAAGAATGCACCTGCCACTTTCCAAAGGTTGGTGAATCAAGTCCTTACTGGGTTGGATGACTACTGTGCAGCTTATCTTGATGATATTGCTGTCTTTAGCTCCACCTGGGAGGATCACCTGGTCCACCTGAGGAATGTTTTAGAGGCCCTGCAAAAGGCAGGCCTCACTATCAAGGCCACTAAGTGCCAGATAGAGCAGAGCAAGGTTGTGTACCTGGGCCACCTAGTCGGTGGGGGTCAGGTTCAACCACTGGAGAGCAAGATCCAGACCATAAAGGACTGGACTCCTCCAACTACCCAGACTCAGGTCAGAGCTTTCTTGGGCCTGACTGGGTACTACAGAAAGTTTGTTAAGAACTATGGGTCCATTGTGACACCACTTAATGACTTGACCTCTAAGAAGATGCCAAAGAAAGTTCAGTGGACAGTGAGCTGTCAAAAAGCATTTGATGACCTGAAGCAGGCCATGTGCAGTGCACCTATTCTGAAAAGTCCAGACTACTCCAAAGAGTTTATTGTCCAGACAGATGCTTCTGAGTTGGGTGTGGGAGCTGTCCTTTCACAACTTAATATAGATGGTCAAGACCAGCCCATTGCTTTTATAAGTAGAAGGCTGACCCCTAGAGAGAAACGTTGGTCAGCTATTGAGAGGGAGGCCTTTGCTGTGGTTTGGGCCCTGAAGAAGCTGAGGCCATACTTGTTTGGCACTCACTTCAAGATTCAGACAGACCATAAGCCCCTCTTGTGGCTAAATCTGATAAAGGGTGAAGATCCCAAACTTCTTAGGTGGTCCATTTCCCTACAGGGGATGGACTTCACAGTGGAACATAGACCTGGGACTGACCATGCCAATGCAGATGGACTCTCCAGATATTTCCACTTAGAACATGAAGACTCAATTGGTCAAGGTTAGTTTAATGTCCCTAAGTTTGGGGGGGTTGTGTAGGAGAGTAGGGTCTGCTTTCTATGTTCACCCCCACTTTTTGCTTTTGCTTTACTGGTTTTCGACTTAGATGTGGTTGTGGGCCTGCTAATCAGACCCACAGCCCTGCTGTTCTCTCTCTAAATTAATACTATGTACTTTAGGTGCATAACCCAATTGGATAGGATCACCTTATTGGCCCCTGTACAGTGTACCTTAGGTACCCAGGGCATAGGTGTACCCTAGGCCTACCAGGGGCTGCAGCATGTATTATGCCACCCCTGGCCTGGCCTTCCATTATGACACAACTGGCTGATCACTCAGCTGGGGAAAGGTCGTGTAATCACCCCTTGCTTAGGTGTAGTATTCCTATACCTACCTTATATATAGACACATGTGTACCTATCACCCACTCCTATGGCAGGCCTTAACAATCCTGGAGGCAGAGTGCTTGGTAACATGTGAGATGGTGCTCTAGCATGAGCTGAGCCTGTCTGCAGCTTTCGGAACCATGTCCTTATAGCTGTTCTATGATATAGCCTACCATATACTCTTAAAGAGCCTTAGAATCTTAAACGGTTATGGTAACTATGGTTTGGCTTTATCAAAACATGTCGTGTAAGGTGTCTAACACTTTGGAATAATACCCCCATCCCATTTCTGGGGATGAGGATATTATCCCTCCCTTCTAGAGGGAGAAGACATGTTGAAACCTACTTACCCGGTTAAAGTTAACCAGAGCCCCAGCATCACAAAATGGATGCTGCTGCCACGACACAAGTCTGACCTCCGGCTGCTGGGAGTGATCCCGGCACGGGAGGTTTGGACAATAGGTTTCCTGCCTTGGGAGGTGCGAGCACCACCCCAGACAGGCCTTAGTGTATTGGGGCAGGGAGGGATGAAAGAAATGAGACACTGCCTGGGGCACACAAGGTGTCCCATGCATAGTCCAGTTCAAACCGGTGCTGGGGCACTCCAAGTGGCTACCCTGTGCAAACAGGCACCATCAAGAGACTTACCCTTTGCTTTTTCCTGAAGTTCTACGAGGGACCGACTGCAGAGCCCGACCACAGACTTCTCTGACCCTGATCCACATCCACAGCCGAGCTGA
This sequence comes from Triturus cristatus, assembly GCF_964204655.1. Lineage (NCBI taxonomy): Eukaryota > Metazoa > Chordata > Amphibia > Caudata > Salamandridae > Triturus > Triturus cristatus. Next base: position 731,615,724 of record NC_140580.1, read on the forward strand.
GATCCGTGGAGGCGACGAGAGACGTGGGACCAGCTACCTGGGAAAAGTGGTAAGTATCTTCCAGCGCAGCTTCTGAGGCACCCTCGAAGTTGTGCACCGGGGATTGAGAAGCCCCAACCCCAAGCACCATCTGCACCAAAGATCAGCCCCCCACACTCCACGAGTCCTGCGTGGGGCCCTTCTGCATTTTCCTGCTTGCCGCGTCTGTCCGGTTGCTTGCCCGTTGGCTAGCGGCCTTTGCGACGACACACCTTTGAACTTCCATGGCTGGTTTGGCTCCTCCAGACTGGCTCCTGCTCCTCTGCAAACGAGAAGCACCCCAGACCTTCCTGGTCTGCAACAGAAGCAAGTCCTCCATTCTTCGTGGGTTCCGCTTGCCAAGGCTTGGTGAGTCCTAGTTCGACTTCGACGCTGCCGACAGCAAGAGCCTTCGTGGGACAGCTCACCTCCTGGTCCTGGTCGTCCTCGACGTCTCCTGGTACCCGTGGCTGCTGCGACAAGCTTCACCTCTTCACCTGCAATCTCCCGACATCGCCTGGTTCCTTCCTGGTTCCACGTGGTCACTGGCTAGTGACCCAGACTCTGTCCCTTCTGCTTGCAGGTATCCTTCCTTCTTGATCCCGGCCTTGGGATCCACCGGACACTCTGTACTGACTGCCTGTCAGCAACTTTCCTTCAGGCATCCATAGAAGTCCACGACGAAACCCGACGCAAGTTCACACCTATGCACCCGCAGCCCGTGGGCTAGGTAACTTGGGTACTTCGGTGCTCACAAGGGTATTGACTATCCTAGGGTCTAGTTTCCGAGTCTCGGCTTTCTAGCTATACCAGAAGTGTCCTAAAACTGCTTATTTCTAACTGCTAGTGATTCTATCGACTTTTACGCATTACGCGTGAGTGTTTCCACTCTGCACCTGAATCCCGTGGGCCTCCCACTTCCTAACTGTTGGTAGTGTAGTGTAACCCCAGCGATTCCCTAGGCCTAGGCCTATTCTATTTCCGTGACAGTGGTCCTTATACCACTTCTTTAGTATATGGTTTGCGTGGCCCCTAGGGCCTAACTGTATTACTTACCTGTGTGACTTAATGTATGCTTGAATAAGACTGTGTTGTACTTACCTCGAATCTCATAAAGAGTGCTGAGGGTTTGACTAGAATAAATACACTTTATTTTATATATATATCTGTTGTGGTGTCCTTTCATTTGGTATTCAAGGGATTACATATGGTATAACAGCTGGCTTCACATGCCATTCAGAGTTTAGCCTAAGACTGCTCTTGTCCATGCTACCACTAGGATAGCTGGTCTATAAGGTTGACTTTACAACCAATCACCATAAGGGTTGTTTGGACTGATATAAGGTGTACACTAGAACTAGTGACATCATACATCAGGCCAACTTCTCACACCAACTACTACCAAACACTTCATACCAAGCGCGAAACGATATCTGAAGTGCAGATTGAAGACTTTTTTCGTGATCTGTCACCTAAGACACTCACTACCACTACACGCGAGTCGCTCGAGGCTCCGGTCTGGCTTGAGGAGCTCTTTTTTGCCGTTCCAGATATAGCACCTGGCAAATCGCCCGGCCCCAACGGGTTACGTGACAAATTCTTTCAACTTAACATTACAACATTGGGACCCTAGTACCTCGAAACTCTCGACGAGGCCCTCAAGAGTAAGTGTCTACCCCCTGATTGGAGACACACTGGGATTTTGGGATTTTCCAAACCAGGGCGTCCACCCGTATTATGTGCATCGTACCGGTCAATATCGCTCTTTAACATCGAAGCTAAGATTCTTGCCAAGATACTGGCAAACAGATTACTCCCTCATCTCCACGTCCTGATTCACCCTGACCAGGCAGGCTTTATGCGACCTGACATAAAATACACAGAGCACATAATGCCATAGCATACGTGGATAGATTAGACAGACCTGCAACCCTTCTACTTGTTGATATGGACAACTTCAAGACGTTCGATTCAGTCAGCTGGACCTATTTGTTCATATTATTAAGACACCTGCACTTGGGCCCCCGAATTCTAGCTATGGTTCAACTATTGTACAATGCCCTAACAGCCTCAGTCCGGGTGGCCGGGGCCACATCGTCATACTTTCCTATACAACGGGGAACCAAGCAGGGATGCCCCTCTCCCCACTTCTCTTCGCCCTCGCCATAGAGCCCCTCACGGCCTCGGTAAGTATGGATGCTCTATACCGAAGGATTGAATGGACCCCTGAGATTTCTGATTGTATTGCGCTCTATGCAGATGACCTGTTATCCTTTCTAACAGATACCCATAGATCTGGCCCCAGAATATTACAGATCATGTGTATCTTTGGTGAGACCTCAGGTCTATTCATGAACTCTTCTAAATCGCTACTTTGGGGGGCGGGGTCAAGATGGCGACCTAGGCGGACGTGCGGCTTCACCTCTCCCGCGGGCGCCTCAAGAAAAGCTCGGTGTCCGGCCATTTCCAGCTGGCCGACACCTAGGATAGCAGCCCAGGGGGTGCCTGCCGAGATAGCGGAGGCGAGTGGGCGGTGGCCGACTGGAAGGACGATCCCCGAAGCCCGTGTCACTGGGACGGAGAGAGGTCCGGCGAGACAGAGGCCTGCCACGAGGAGGAGCGGCCTAGCAGAAGGAGGCAGTCGAGCGGAGACACCCGGGGCCGGACTGCGGCCGCCCAGGCCTCGAGAGGAGGCGGGCGAGGCGTGCACGACCGGGGAAGGGCCCAGCGGCTTGGTGTGGGGGGGCTCGGTGCCCCTCCCCAGAAAACGGAAGGACGGGCCGGCCTGGAGGTAGCGTGAGGCCCCTGCGGTGCAGAGCTACCGGCTGAGTGGCGCTAGTGTGGCGGTCCCGGAAGCGGAGGGACGAGGATTGGCCGCCTTGGAGAAGCTGCGGACCCTGGAGCGGACCGGAGCCCCGGATCCCCGAGAAATGTCCGGCGCCAGACAGGCAAGTGATCGCGCTGATGGCGCCGCCGGTGGGGGCTCCGGAGACGATGAGTGGCGGCCATTAACGGGGGACTAGCGGCCTTCCCTCCGAGCGCAGGGATCGGGGTCAAGCCCGGAGGGGCCAGAAGTTAGCGGTGAACTCGGCGAGCCAAGCAAGTGTGGGGGGCCACGCAGAAGAGCAGCGAGCGGCCCGCGAGGTGGAGGAGACACCGGGAGTGGAGCCCACCCGCCGACCAGTGGGGCACGGGGGATACCGCGGGCCGGAGCCGGCCAACTCACAGAGCGGGGGCCAGAGGTTGACGCCCCGTAGGTGCTGGTCCCTAGCGGTACACAACTCTGCTGCTTGGACATCCGGGGTTCGTAGGGAGGCGATCCCTATCCTTGGTGGCTTCATACCCCGTAGAGGCTGAGGAGACGACGGAAGCTGCACGCAGCCGGGGTGGAACGGCGCTCTGGGCCCTCACTCCCCCTGAGATACCGGCAGCGGAAAGACCCATGTGAATGGCACGGGAGTGACCCGGCTGGTAGGCTCTTAGAGTCCGGTGGGCGCCTAACCATAGCAGAGGAACCAAGTGGAGGACTGTGGGGGACACGGCTCTGGGGGACTGTCGGGGGCCATACCCTGGATCGGTGAGGCTCGCTAGACTGGGCTCAGCAGCGGAGGCAGTGGAGACGGTAGAGAAGGGCCCGGGGCCGGCGCTGGATGGTTGTCGGGTAGTGCCGAGCCTCCTCCCGGGTGGGACAGCGGTGGAACCTGACGCACGTTATGGTCCCCCCGAAAGGCCGCAGAGATAAGACCTTGAAGGAGCTGTTTGAGAAGCCTCGGGTGGGGCCCTCGGCAGGTGTTATGGCGTCGGGAGCGACGGGTCTCCCGCCCGTGCAGCCAGAGGGATCTGAACTGATCACCAAATCATTTCTAGAATCTATGTTCACCGGCCTACGAACTGACATCCAAAACCTCCAAACGGAATTCACTGCGGAACTTAAAGAAGTACGCAGAGATGTGGACAATATTGGGGAACGGGTTGCCGCGCTGGAGGATAAAGGGGATGGACGAGACACGGAACTAGCGGCGCTACAACAAGAAATCCTCCGGATTCATGACCAGCAGATGGATCTTCAGTCCCATGTAGAGGACCTAGAGAACCGGTCTCGGCGCCATAACATACGCATTCGAGGGGTGCGCATTACTGAGGACTCGAAGGATCTCTTTACCTTCACGAGGGAGCTCTTTAATCCAATCCTGGATCGCCCGCTGGAGACAGAGCTGCGAGTCGACTGAGTACATGGAGTGGGCCCCCCACGGCCTGCGGCGGCCGGGCCGTCTAATATCCTGGTTTGTGTACAAGACTACCGCACTAAAGAGGACATACTACGCAACGCCCCTCGGCAACACCCCGTGAGGGTTCGAGATCATGCACCAGTACTATATCAGGATCTGTCGGCGCTCACGCTCCACAAACGGAGGCTTTTCAAGCCGATCACGACGCACCTCCAACAACGCAACATCCAGTATAGTTGGGGCCATCCGTTCCGCTTGGTGTTCCGCATTGACAATACACTATACCAGCTACGGTCCCTGTTGGAAGCGGCTAAGCTGTTGGGGGTGAATTTGCCAATGGAGGACAGTGCAGCAGAGGGGGGACCGACGGATGCAGCAACGTCCGGACATGGTTGGCGCCGGCAGGGCCGTTGTAAGCGTGCAAAGAAACCTCCAGTGGCGGAGATCCTCAGAGGGCAGCAGGAGGCACTGGAGTCGGTCTCCGTAGGTTTACGTGCCACTTCGCCCGGTGCGACTGAATGATAGCTGCGGCAGGCCACACCGCTGGATCTTTGAACGGGCTGCCGGCGGGGGAGGGACCTTCCCACTGTGTTGCCGTACCTTGTGTCCCTACATCACCATCCACTGGAAAGTGGAGGACTATGGTTCTGGATTTCTGCTGTTCAATTGTTAGGGGGTTCGGGGACGGGTGGGGGGAGGTTGGTTGAAAGAGGGAAGGGGGTTCCACGTCTATCATGGGGTAGGGCCGGGTGGGTTGCCAGCAGGCGGGGAGAGGAGAGCACGGAGCCTTGGTGTGGTCCTCGGGCGCGAGCGGCACCTTTGATATGGCACATTCTGACATTACGGGCCGAAATACATGGCACCTCCTACACTTAAAGTATTAACACTCAATGTTAGGGGCCTTAACGATCCAGTTAAGCGTAGAGCTGTGTTGTCATGCTTGGAGAACTCACTGGCTGATATATGTCTCCTTTAGGAGACCCATTTATTAGCTCAAGACTGTCACAGGCTTCGGTCCCGTAAGTTCCCGGTCCAGCTTTTTTCCTCTAGCCCCACCAAGACAGCGGGGGTTGCGATCCTGGTGGCCCAGCGTTTTAGGGGGGAGGTCTTGCAGAAGGAGGCCGAAATTAGAGGACGGCTATTGATCTATAGGTTTGCAGTGGGTGCCTTAACCTTTACTATTGGCTCAATTTACGCTCCCAATGGGGGGGGGCAGGAGCGCTTTTTGCAGTCCGCCCTCACGGAGGCCACGGCAACGAGTGATCGGCTTATCCTCTTGGGGGGAGATCTAAACCTCGTCTTTGATAACATACGCGATAGATCTTGTCAGATACGCATCAAGCGGGGGCACTCTCTGCGACAGGCCTGGACCGCTTACGGGAGTTGGGGCTTGAGGATTTGTGGCAAAGTTTTTATACGCAGGATCTGGAGTTTTCTTACTACTCGCATGCACATAAAACGTATGCGCGGCTGGACTATTTCCTGGCATCGTCCGTAGTAAGGGAAATGGTAGTGGCGGTTGAGATTGGGGCGGCCTCGCTCTCTGACCATGCCCCGGTGTTCGCCACACTGACTTTACCACCGGTGGTACAGCCGGATAGGGTGTGGCGCCTTCGAGACACCTTGCTACACCGAGAGGACGTGCTGGTCGCAGGTCGATCGCAGATTTTCTTACACACAATGCTAATACTGACACGACATTGGCAACCCAATGGGTGGCACTGAAGGCGGTCCTCAGGGGGGAGTTTATTGCTATCTCAGCAGCCAACAACTCAGAGCGGCGACGCAAGCGGGAAGAGCTTACGCAAAAAACTAAGGAGCTGGAGCAAATGCCTCAGAGAACGGGCGCCCCCAGGATATGGCGGCAACTGAGGGCCATCCGGCAGCAGCTGGCGGCTCTGGATCAAGATAGAGCGGAATACGCCGCTCTTCGGTTGAAACACGCCTACTACACGGTAGGAGATAGGTGCGGACGCTTGCTCGCGCACAAACTTCAGGAGGCCCGGAGGCGTCAGGGGTTCGCGAGATTTGCCGGGAAGACGGCACGCGGGTCGCGGAAGACAGGGACATAGCTGAAACGTTCCGAGCTTACTATGCTGCCCTGTACGATGGTTCGGGGTTATGCGCAGATAGCGGGGCGGCCTTTCTGCAATCGGTTGAGCTTTCCACTCTGACCGAGGCCCAGGCAGATCACCTGGACAGAGATATACGCCCTGAGGAGGTGATTGCGGCTATCTCCCGATTGAGACCGGCATAGGCCCCAGGGCCTGATGGCTTTACTGCCATTTTCTATAAGAAACTCTGCACCTTGTTGGCGCCCCTTCTCACCCGGCTCTTCAACTCCTTCTCAACTGCGGGGGCGATTCCCCCGGACCTGTTGGGGGCCCACATAGCAGTCATTCCCAAGCCGGGGAAAGATCAGACCCGTTGTGGAGCGTTCCGCCCTATTTCCCTTTTAAACGTCGATCTTAAGCTCTACTCGGGAATCCTGGCCAGCCGACTGGCACCTTATATGCCTAATCTGATCGCCCCGGACCAGGCGGGATTCATCCCAGAACGTCAGGCCCCCGACAACATGAAACGTGTCATGCATTTGATCGAGAAGGCCTCTCGCACGTCGGGAGAATACATGTTACTCGCGAACGACGCCGAAAAGGCGCTCGACCGTGTTCACTGGCCATACCTGGAACAGGTGCTGCTGCGGATGGGGTTGGGGGAGAGGTTCCGCACCCACATCTTCAACTGTTACAAATTCCCGTCGGCAATGGTGCGGGTCAATGGGCACACGTCCGCCAGCTTCCCCATAACGCGGGGCACGAGGCAGGGGTGTCCGCTGTCGCCGCTGCTTTTCGCTGCATATATGGAGCCCCTTGCTCAGAAGATCAGGCAGAACCCGGGAATCTCTGGGATTAAGTTCGGGGGGTATGTTCATACCGTCAGCCTCTATGCAGATGATGTGTTACTTTCTCTATCCAACCCTCGAGAGGCGCTGCCGGCGTGCTTGGCGGACTTGGACGTCTTTGCACGGGTGGCGGGGTTCAAGGTTAATGCAGACAAATTGATGGCTCTGGACCTTTCTTTGACTCCTTCCAACCGGGCATACCTGGAGGGTTTGCTCCCCTTCCAGTGGGCGGAGGAATCGATTCCCTACTTGGGGATCCAGTTGGCTCCTACGCTTTCCCGCGTGGTGGCTCTCAACTATGCTGCTTTGCGCCGGAGGATCCGCAGAGGGCTTGGGCAGTGGAAATACTATCCCCTCTCGTGGCTAGGCAAGATTGCGGCGGTTAAAATGACCATATTACCGCAGATCCTTTACCTCTTCCGCACCATACCCCTATACCCGCCTGCTGGATGGATCCAGCAGACACAATCAGAGCTGGCCCAGTTCATTTGGAATGGACGGAAGCCACGTATGAAGAGGTCACTGTCCACTCTGGCGCCTGAGAGCGGGGGGCTTGGGATCCCTGATCTCCAACTTTATTTCCAAGCCACGCAACTACACTACCTGGTGGAGTGGAGTCGCTGGGAGTCAGAAAAGCACTGGCTGTTTCAGGATCAGGCAGTAGCAGCTCGACCTTTGCAGGATATCCCTTTCCTGCGGAGACAGCATAGGCCCCCCAACCTCTATGCCTCCCACATTACCCGCATTCCCCTGGAAATCTGGGATCGCACTAATGTCGCTCACGAGCTCACCACTTTCCCTTCCCCGCTTACTCCCTTGTTCGGCAATCCGGACCTTTCGCCCGGAATGGATCTGCGGCCTTCCATGGGTGGAAAAGGGCGGGCTGCCGCTCTTTATATCATATGTATGACACAGAGGGGATGCGCTCGTTCCAACAATTCAGGCAGGCGTACGGGTTTCGCTACCTCCAGGTCCGACATTGGGCGCTGGATGGAAGGGTTCGACCGTGGGCAAAGAGACGACTCCCAGTATGAGCGGTGGTTAATAACTCGCTCATCTGACAAATAGCTGATCTCGGACCTCTATAGAATGCTTCAGAGGCGATTCACGCACACATATAGCTCAGGGAAGATGCGTTGGGAGAAGGAGCTAGGCAGATCTCTGACTCATGAGGAGTGGGAGGGAATATACTAGAGGGCCCGACACTCAGCGTACCATATGGGGCTCACAGATACACTCACAAAAGTGGCGACCTACTGGTATTATACTCCGGAGCGCCTGCACGCGACAAGAAGAGGGAGGCGTACTGTTGGAGGGGCTGTGGCAGATAGGCACCCTGACTCATTTACTTTGGGATTGTGAGGGCGTCCGGGCGTACTGGACCCGAGTGCTCGATGAAGTTGACAAGCATTTTGATACCACGATCCCGCGTATGTACTGTTGGGTCTCCCAAATCCTTTGACATACCCACTCAAGTCGCGCAGGGGCAGACTAATGGCCATAGCGCTGGGTTCAGCGACGCAGAACATACTCACTCACTGGCGCTCCCACACCTCACCAACCTTCACGGGCTGGTTGCACCGATTGTGGCATGTCTTGGGCATGGAAAAACTCACACTAACACTGTCTGGGGAGGGATCCAAGTATGGAGAGTTGTGGAGCCCCTTCCTTTCATTGCTGGCCACCGAATTTAGAGAAGTCACTTGTCCTCGCTATCTGTGCTTACTGAGACTCTCTGAGGAGCAGAAAGAGGGGTAGGGAATGGAGGCTGCTGAGAATGAGAAGGGATGAGTTGGATGGACGTGGAACACGGGGAGGGAGGGGGAGGCGAGGAAGGGGGGTTATTAGGTTTATTATTTGTTCCGTGGCACTTTATTAGAGACTACTATGGCGCTCCCAAGTTGGTTGTAGCTTGACCTAGTGTATAGCAGACTGAGAGATCGCTCATCAGCTTGGTACTGCATAAGGTGCTGTTATTTCCCTTTGTTGAAACCTTTTTGTGTATTTTGAAAATGCTAATAAAAGATTTAAACCATAAATCGCTACTTTGGTCCCTGCGGGGGTCATTGGTGAATGATCGTTGGGCTGAGAGACTCACTATATTATCTCAGGGGTTCACATATCTGGGAGTCTATATATCGGACACCCAAAGCCTGTCCTGGAAACGCAATGTGGAAGAAACAACAGAAAAAGTAAAGTCGAGATTAAAAATTGGTCTACATGCCCCTTATCCCTATATGGATGCTCGGCCATTTTCACGGAGGCCTCCCTACCCAAATTATTGTACCACTTACAATCCCATCCATATTCCGTCTCTAGGGTATGGTTTTGTCAAATTAACGCACTGCTGGGACACTTCATCTCGGGGGTGGCGCTGCCAGAGTAGCCCTGCGAACATGCACACAGTTCACTTACTGTGGGGGCATTGCTGCTGCTGACATACAAGCTTATCACGCCGCTGCACACTTACAAGTTCTGAATGACTGGTGGTACGGCTCTAGAAACGACCCTGCATATCGACTTGAGCAGTGGATGATGGGGAACCACACCGTCCTCTATACAAATAAGAGCGACCCCAAAGATCTTCCCCCCGCTACACACGTGGTAATCCTAACATGGCGACAAACCCTGCACAGAATTGGATGGTGGGGACTTCTAACACTGATTTACAGGGCTTCGGTGGCTGGGACCGCTTTGGCGTCTCAACATTAGGGGATGTGATGAAAGGCACAGTCCTTAAATCATTTGGAGACCTCCAAAAAGAATTTCATATACCCCATACCCAATTCTATCAGTTTCTGCAACTGCGACACGCATTCCACCCATACATTAAAAATTTTAATACCCTCCCAGAATTCAGCCATCTCGAAGACAAACTCTATATGGGAGATCTCAAGCAACATAAGATATCCAAGATATATCAAACCCTAGTCACCAATAGCCCAACTACCTTAGATGCTCTCAGGGTTGCATGCAACACCGATATCGGCCCTCTGGACGAGGGAGACTGGGCCGACGCCCTACGTTCACCACAAGAGGCCGCGATGTACTCTCGACTTCATCGCATTCAATTTAAATACCTCCAGAGACCTTACTACATCCGACAAAGACTGTGGACCGCGGGGTTGATTGCTTCTCCAATATGCCTACAATGTCAGTCAGATGAAGGCACTTTCATACACACAACCTGATCCTGCATGGTCCTTGACCGGTTCTGGAGAGGGGTTCTCGCTTGCTTGGCTCATACCGAGGTTTCTGAAATTAACACTCTTACATAGTACAAAAGGATTAGGGGGTAATAGATACAAAAGACATTTCCTGTTGTTAGGTCTTACAGTCACTAAGCAAGATATAGCCAGACTGTGGAAGTCTGAACCCCCCCGCCCCCCGGGTATCACAATGGAAGACAGGATTGGATTTCATTATGGAGTTGGACCTCCCAGTTTTTATCGCCCGTGGATGTCCACAGAAACATACTAAAATATGGGCTAGGTGGGCCACCTATGGGAACATTCCCCTGCAAACATATGAAGGTGCCAAGAGGCTATTAGATGCAAAGATCAAAACATTCACGTACTAATGGTAGCTATGCAATTTAATCTATGGTTACAATTGCGCTGCATAGAATCACTCATTATGTTTAGTTGAAATGGGACAATGTTAGTATTGGACAACGATGATGTTTTCTTTGTTATTGACCCTGCAATGGTGTGGATATTGAAGTTAGACGATTAATATATGTACCTTGATAATTCATCTTTACGCTGTATTGCTTCATGCCACCTCTGCCTAATGTAAGGTTTAAAATAAAATCAATAAAATGTGTTATTTTTAAAAAAAAAAAGCTAGCTTCCTACATTGGTGGTTAACCAGTGGGATACAGGACTTTGCATTTGCTGATACTTCTCTGTTAATAGGTTATTCCACGATTAACTTTAGTAAAAAAATAAAAAATTTGCTAATGTTTCGATTTTTACTTTTTTGCAAATTTGAACGGTTAGGGCCTTGTATTAAGTCCCCCAGTCCATTGCATTAGAAATTTAACAAGTGTACTAGTCAGTTAGGCCTTAAAAAGTATTTTAGAATTTTTTTTGAGTTTCTAAAAAAGTCCCAACTGTGCTAAAAATGTCTTGCCTAGACAAGATAATCCAGGAACTCAACCCGATCCCTTATCTGCAACTTAGAATGAAGCAGTTAAGGAATCTCTGTACAGCCAGCAAAATCAAAACTGGCTCATATCTTACAAAAAAATTGCTTCAGGAGCTCCTTACAGAGTTTGATGCAACTCATTTAACTGAGGGTCCTGGCACCTCTCTAGAGGAGGAGGTGATGAGTGACCATAACAGTGAGGACAGTACTACAGGAGTTTGTCCCCTAAACTCACTAGGGAAGGTGATGAGGTATCCCCTCACATCTATCCAGGACTGTACCTCGAACGCCTTTGCCTAATGGGGATAGGTCAGGCAACTCCAGGTTCAGAGAAGAGCTAGATGATGAAAAAATTCTTGAGAGATTAGCCAGAAGAGCGATCCTTGAATCCAAAATCCTGGTTATAGAGAAAGAAAGAGCCGGATGGGTATAGGACCCATAAGTGATGGCAGCAGCAAAATAAATAGGGAGAGAGGGGAATTTTTTAGCCCTAAATCCCAAAGGGATTGTCCCCAAATATGTTGAGGATAATGATATTACAAAGTGGTTTACAGCCTTTGAGAGGGCTTGTAAAATGAGGAAATTACACCAGAGACACTGAGGCTCTCTACTGTGGGAATAATTCTCAGGAAAATGCAGGGATATACTCCTGGCACTGGATGTGGAAGATGCTGAGTCCTATGACCTCATGAAGGATACCCTGATTGAGGGCTTTGGACTCACCACTGAGGAGTACAGGATTAATTTCAGGGAGACTCACTAAACATTGAGTCAGCCCTGGCTAGATTTTGTTAACTTCTCAGTCAAAACACTTGGTGGCTGAATAAAAGGCAGTAAGGTGCAAGATTATGAAGGGCTCTATAATTTGCTGATGGTCGAGCATCTGTTAAGTCATTGTACAACTGAAACACTGCATAAGTACCTAGTGGATTTAGGGTTAGCCTCTCCTCAAGACCTGGGGATGAAGGCTGCCTACTGGGTCAAAACAAGGGTGTCCAGAAAGACCCAAGGTTGGGGTGACCAAAAGAAAGGGGTTACTGCTCTGCCCCCAAGGAAAAGTGGGATTCACAGGGGAAAAACCCAAAAAGTCTTCAAAAGGCCCCCAAAAACTGTTCAGCAGTGTGGGCCCCAGAAATACATTTGGGTAGATACCAGAGTAATAACTGGGATCCCAAGAAGGCTTAGTGTCATCCCTGTAAGCATAATGGACACTGGAGACTCTTCCTGCCCAAAAAGGGTTACCAATAGTCCAACACCAACAGTGGTTGCTAGCCTCCAGATAGGATCCCTGAAGCTATCTTAATGTCAGAGGGTAGGGTAGATATTGCTACCCTGGTTGTCTGGCACAGTAACCTGGAGAAATACAGACACAAGCCATATATCAATGGGGTTGAAGTAGAAACACTGAGGGATACAGGTGCAAGTATCACCATGGTGACTGAAAAACAGATATCCTCAGAACATTGCTGTAGGATTTCAAGAATGATGACTCCAGAAGCCGTTAAGATAAAATAGAAGTAGGTTTAATCCTCAGAGATCTCACCCATGCAGACTCCATGCAGCAACTGCAGTTATTATCTGAACCACAACATAGAACACAGTGACATCAAGAATGACACAGTAGCATTCTGAAGTTAAGAACCAATGATAATGGAAGGCACTTCATATGCCATGTCCATGACATACTACACACCTCCCCTCGTCACATTTAAAATTACAGATCTAAAGAATTATTTTACAACAAAACAAACAAAATATGCATCAACAGTGAATAACACTTATTCACTTACACATAGTCTAGTAAATAAGATGGTTTCTTGCAAACCCTGGTTGACACACGACACCTAATATTTTCTGATGAATTAGGATTAACAATAACATCCTTACCATGACACCCATCTAACCTTCCTTTTACCACTACAACCCTGTTCAAGTTCCAAATCCTATGATCCTGAGTCTTAATTGCATTTTTAAAAACCTTAACAACCCTCATAGGTTTCATGAACTTGGAAGTAGAATTACCCATCAACCCAGGACGTTTAATCATCACCAAATCACCCACAACGACCTTAGTTACCTTCACACTTTTCTTTTTATCAAAGTAAACTTTCCTTGCATTGCTTTTCCCTTCTTCTCTCGTCTGAATCATGTTCTTATCACACACCTTTTCTTTACCTTTATCCATTTCATAATTGTTGACCCATGTTGGTTCTACATTAGTATTGGGAATTCTCCCACGAAACAATAAAAAGGGAGTTTTACCCGTAGTTGAATGAGGAGATAACCTATACTCCTCTATTTTTTTTAAAACCTCATATTTCCAGTTTAGTGACATAGATTTTGACAACGCAATGGTCTCCTTGATTACCCTATTAAATCTCTCCACCATTCCGTTAGTCTCGGGATGATAGAGAGAGCACAGCTTGTGAGAAATACCCTTGGAAGCTAAAAAATTTCTCATGTCATTGGACACAAATTGCACCCCATTGTCCGTTAATATTGAGTTGGGAATGCCCTCTTTGGAGAATAAATTCTTCAAACATTTAATAATGTGACTTGAGTCAACACTTGACAAAAAGAAAGCCTCTGGCCAACGAGAAAACATGTCAATCACCACCAACACAAATGATTGAGATCCATTAGAATGAATGGGACCCAGAATATCCATGGCAACATCTTGCCACGGATTCAATGGACGTCTCCTTACCACCATGGGCTGGACGCGCGTACACTTAGACTTTTCACTCAATGTACATGGTACACAATCTCGAATAGCACGTTCCACCTCCAAGTCCATGCCCGGCCACTAATATGACATCCTCAAGCGCTCCTTTGACTTAGTAATGCCAGCATGAGAAGAATGTACCAAATCTATAAGTTCTTTCCTAAAACTGGAAGGAGGAATCAATCTAGTTCCCCTAAACAACAGATTATTATCTGTTGATAACTCATTATGTACCGCCCAAAACTTCCTGGAGTCAAGGGACACAATTTTGTTACTGATCCAGCCCTTCCTAACTAGATCCATGACTTCATTCAATACACTATCCATAGACATTTCTTTACTCCATCTCTCCTCGCTAATGATACCCTGATCAACAACGCACACCAATTCTTCCGAATCTTCCCAATCATCCTCTTCCACAATTTTCCTAGGCGTGAGACGTGATAGTACATCAGCCACATTGTTTTCCACGCCTGGTATGTACTTTATGTCGAAACTAAACTCCTGCAATCCTATCACCCACCTAGTGATTCTGCTGGATATCAAGTCTAGCCCCTTTTTGCTGAATATCTCCACCAGCGGCTTGTGATCTGTCCTCACTTCAAAGTTAATACCCCAAAGAAACTTCTTCAACTTCTTAACCGCCCAGTACACCGCAAGTGATTCCCGTTCTACCACGGAATACCTTGTTTCAGGATCTTTAAGACTAAGTGACAAACACATGACCGTGTACATGCCACCCTCGCCCTGTTGTTGCAGGACTGCGCCTAAACCCTTCTCACTTGCATCCGTGATAAGAACAGGTTTGATCCTGGGATTAAAACTTGCAAGAGAAGGAGCAGACTTAAGTTTACTCTTAATGTCTACAAATTCCTGCTCACAGTCTTCCGTCCACAGAAAATCCACACCTTTCTTAAGCAAATGCCTCATGTTCACCGTGTGACTAGCAAAGTTCTTCACGAATTTCGAGTAATACTCAACTACTCCTAAGAATTTCATAAGTTCACTTTTAGTAGAAGGAGAAGACATCTCTTGAATTGTGTTAATCAGGTTCTCTTTAGGTTTCACACCTTCACCCGTTATGTTATGACCTAAATAGTCAATGGAGTTAGTCCTAAACTTGCACTTTTCTGCTTTTACTGTTAAGTTGTGTTCAGCTAACCTTTTCAAAGCCGACCTCAGGCGAACATCATGTTGACTAGAATCCTCCCCAAAAACTAAGATATCATCTTGATAAACATAAATACCAGGTAAACGTTTTAATAAGTTCTCCATAACTCTCTGAAAAACGGAAGAGGCCGATACTAGCCCAAATGGCATTCGTTTGAACCTAAAAGTACCAAACGGCGTTATAAAGGCAGTGTAATCCCTACACGAGTCCTCCAGTTCGATTTGGTGATACGCCGAGGTCAGGTCAATCGTGCTAAATACTTTAGCTCCCCCCAAAAGAGACATTAACTCATTGATGTTAGGTAATGGATATTTCTCAATAATCACACATTTATTGAGTTGTCTCAAGTCTATGCAGAGTCTCAGATCTCCATTAGGTTTGCGAGCTGCCACAACCGGAGCCAACCATTCGGTCCCTTCGACCTCCTCAATGATGCCACCCTTCTTTAATTTTTTAATCTCTTCATGCATATCATCCCTCACCGAAAGAGGTACATTTCTCACCTTACAACATACGGGAATGGCATCTCTTTTGAGTAATATTTTATGTTTGTAACCCTTAAGACACCCTAATTCTTTTCTGAATACATTAGGATACTCTTTCTTAAGACTATCCACTAAATTGATATCCACATTGACATGTCCCACCCTTCCAATGGAGTTTACATCCCCTTTCAATTGGATAGGAGGAACGCTATTTGGATCCAGAAAAACCCCAAGATCCCCTTGGTGTATCCAGCTTATAATGCTGTCCCCTTTTTTTGACACGTAAATCTTGCCTGAAATTAATCTCCCTTTGTACTCAATTAAACCTAGAAAGTAGCCATGTAGTTTGATGGGCTCGCCACCATAAGCCAATGGCTTTATATCTGGCTTTAACAGATCAACCTTACTCTTTAAGTTGTTCATAAAGAAATCACTAGACACAATCGTGATTTTCGCCCCCGAATCAAATAAGACATTGTTTTTTTTTCCTTCAACCAAAATCTCATCAATCGGAGAATTCCTTTTCTTCTCCCCAGTTACCACTTGTACAACAATTTGACCACACTCATATTCCCCAGAATTTAGTTCATCAAAATTATCCTCCCTCACATGAACTTCTTTCACATTTGGTGCATTCCTACTGTTACACAAAGCAGTAAAATGGCCTTTCTTTTTACACTTTGAACACACAGATGCAAGAGCCGGACACTTAGGATTATTTGCCAAATGCCCTAACTTCCCACATCTAAAGCACTTGCTGTTGACCCACTTCTCACTCGTCTTCCCTTTTGTCGATATAAACTCTTTCTGACTCTTGTCCTTTTCTTTTATTTCAGATTTATTCTTACTCCTAACCTCTTGTACCTTACAATCATTAGCAGAGTCCTTCTTCAAAACTGCGACACATTTAATTGAATGTTCAATCCTCTTGGCAACGACTAAAACTTCCTCTAAGGTGGGTTCATCCCGCAACCACAACTCTTCTCTTACTTTCTCTATATTGCAACCAAACATAAACTGGTCACGTATACGTTCGTCCGTCGTGCCATCAAATTTACAAGACGATGCAAGTTTTCTCAACACCGTTATATAACCCTCTACTGTCTCTTCCTCTGCCTGCATTCTTTTCGCAAAGGTATACCTTTCGAGAATGGTGCTTACTTTGGGAAGATAATGTTTATCTAGTTTTTTTATTATGCATATCAGACCATGTGCTTCCTCAGGTGTTAAATCGGGAAGATGGTCATACACATCCTGTCCTTCTGACCCCAAGCAATGTAGAAGCAATGCAGATCTCCTCTCCGCACTAAGCGAGGGACCACATACCCTTGCGTAACGTTCGAATACTACCTTCCATTTTTTCCATTTTATGTTGGGGTCACCAGGTTCTGACAAAAAGAATGGAGCTGCCGTGACGTTCTGCATACTTCACGTAGGTCAACAGACTTTAAGATATGGAAACCAAAACTATAAAGGTTTGTCTGTTACAAACATTAAATATAACCTATTTCAAGATAAGTTATAGCATTAATTATGGAATGACTTATCAACTCTTAGAATTCGCTAGCATTAAATTCTATAAATTGAAGCATCAAATTAAACAAAAAACATTTTAAAGAAACTTCGTGCCTTAAGTTAATACTCTTAGTACACAATGCAAGAATAC
This sequence comes from Triturus cristatus, assembly GCF_964204655.1. Taxonomy (NCBI): domain Eukaryota; kingdom Metazoa; phylum Chordata; class Amphibia; order Caudata; family Salamandridae; genus Triturus; species Triturus cristatus. Next base: position 731,633,069 of record NC_140580.1, read on the forward strand.
CAAGAATTGTACATATCATGAGCATTTAAAACGAATACCAATATTTGCACGCAGCGTGCGTGTTTTAAACAGCACCGCCGTGCGTATCGGCAAAACATGTAGAATGCCAGGAAACGCACTTGAACTCAAGCCGTGCGTGTCGGCGAAAGCTTCTTCATTGCTCAGGATTGCGCTTCAAGTCAGGAGTGCATAACGACAAAAGCTTCCCTAGTTACCATGAAACGCAGTCAGACTCGAGCCGTGCGTATCGGCGAAAGCTTCAAAATGGCTTCTACGTTGATACGCGATGACATCACACGCTACCACGTAGTGACGTTTATCCGTGTATCACGTAGCCTCACTCGAACACAGGAAGGAAACAATGGAGTGACCGGAACGAAGAAAAGAAGAAACCACTCAGAGTTCTTTGCGCGATCCCTTTCCAGGCAACAAGGAAAAGCCTCTCGCGAAGCAGGTAAGCGCACTGTGATGATTCAAAACACGAAACGGTTCCGATGCATGATTCAACGGTGATTCACCAATTCCTCCAAAATCCTCCCAGAATCGCCAAACCTGTGAAACACAAGATGGACCAGCAAATCCTTCGTTCCACAGCTGAGTCAAAATGCTCGACTTTCCGCCTGAACAGTCCGTTTGCAGTCCTTTCCTTGCCACTCAGAAAACGCTGATACACTTCCACTGTACGACGTTAAATCCTCATGCTCAGTCCCATAGATAGAAAGTTCAGCTCCAATGTTAACATCCACAAATTTGAAGCAAACTTGAAGCAAACCAGGAGCCCTGCACCTCGAAATTACACCAAAAAAAATGTGTCAAAATTTTTATAAAAACTTTTTTTTTTTATGAGGTTGTGTTGAGATCTCTTAGCTTCTCTGCCGACTACGCCAGTGTAGGATTTCAAGACTGATGACTCCAGAAGCAGTTAAGATAAAATAGAAGTAGGTTTAATCCTCAGAGATCTCACCCATGCAGACTCCATGCAGCAACTGCAGTTATTATCTGAACCACAACATAGAACACAGTGACATCAAGAATGACACAGTAGCATTCTGAAGTTAAGAACCAATGATAATGGAAGGCACTTCATATGCCATGTCCATGACATACTACAATTACTTAAATGGACAGACCTATCTAGTTATCTATGCTGATAACATTGCCAAGGTTTACCCCATGACTATGGTGACCTTGAAATGGGGAGAAGTTACTGGCCAAAAGAAGGTGGTCGTGTCCTCTGCAATTCCAGTAGAATGTCTGCTAGGGAGGTTAGTCACCCACTTCTACTGGCCAGACATGTCCCAGAAAGTGAAGGAGGTTTGCAGCTCCTGGGTTACCGGTCAAGCAAGTGGCAAGACAGGTAGCAAATCAAAGGCCCCCTTAATCCCACTACCAGTACTTGGGGTCCCCTTTGAAAAGGTATGGATTGACATTATTGATCCCCTTGACCGTCAAACAGCATCAGGAAACAGATTTATACTGGTGGTAGTGGATCATGCCACCAGGTATAATGATGCAATTTCCCATAGGGCTGTCACTGCTCCTGCAGTTGCCAGAGCCCTCCTAAGTATCTTTACTAAAGTGGGTTTCCGTAAGGAGGTTGTTTCAGACTGAGGTAGTAACTTCAAACCTGCTTACCTCAAAGCAATGTAGAATGAATGTGGTGTGACTTATAAGTTCACTACCCGATATCATCCACAAACCAATGGTCTGGTTGAGAGATTCAACAAGACCATGAAAGGTATGATCAAGGAACTCCCTGACAAAATCAGAAGGAGTTGTGATGTCCTTTTGCCATGCCTGCTTTTCTCCTACAGAGAGGTGCCTCAGAAAGGAGTGGGCTTTAGTCCCTTTGAGCTTCTGTTTGGCCGTCCTGTTCTGTTAGGGACCACAGAGTCTATTGAGGGAAGGCTCGGTGAAGCCTCTCAAAAAGCCCAAACATGACATTGTGAATTATGTGCTTGGCCTTCGTTGGGCACACGGAGAAGGCAAATAAATACCTTGAGACTAGCCAAACGCTCCAGAAGCAATGATTTGACCAAAAGGCTGCACTGGTTGAATTTCAGCCAGGGCAGAAGGTATGGATTTTGGAGCCTGTGGTACATAGTGCCTTCCTGGACAAATGGAGTGGTCCCTACCCTATCCTAGAAAGAAACGGAGAGGACGCCTATCTGGTAGACCTTGGCACTTGCAGAAGCCCCCACAGGGTCATCCAAGTAAACTGTCTAACAGCTTTTCATGACAGGGCTGAGGTGGCCATGCTGATGGTCACTGATGAGGACCAAGAAGTGGAGTGTGAACCTCTCCCTGACCTTCTCTCAAACAACCCTAAAGATAGGTCTGTTGAAGGAGTTGTCTGTTCAGACACCCTCACTGCCTAGCAGCAAACTGACTGCAGGCAAGTCCTGGGGCAGTATGCTGAGCTCTTTTCTTTGACTCCTGGTCAGACAAGCTGGTGTACACATGATGTGGACATGGGGAGCTGAGGTTGGCTGACTGATATTGTCCAGCCTGCCTCCACAGACAAGTTTCTGATCCCCTGTAGGTGACAGCCTGTGGTCTCAGAAGCCAGAAACAATGCCTGCTCCGGAGGAAGGTGTTCACACCTCCTCCATCAGTATGGCTAGTGAATTAGCATGTCATGGCTAGAGGCTTCAAAGCCTCTGCTGCCCTTGATATGCAATAACGATTTCCCCCCAGACCTGGGGATCGCCACCCTACTGCCCTGGGGCCCATCTGTCACCAGTGCAGCCGGGAAATTAGTTAGTGAGAAGGCATGTCACACTTTCAGGCCAGGCACACCCCTAAGGTGGGCCACCGGAACTGGACATCCAAGAAAGGGTTTACCCACTTTGAATTTGGTGAAACTAGGTACTCTGGGTCAGGATTTTTTCTGCTCTTCCCAGGAAGTGGTCATATAGGGGGTGTAGTCACCCCAGGTGTAAGTAGCTCATTTGCTACTACTACCCTTCACACCCATAAATTCAGTATTTATGGGTGGCCCTGACACCAGGAACTCAGATTCATCTACTGGGAACAGAAGGAAGGACAAACAAGAGCCGCAGTCATAAGAACAGAGGTCCTGCACGGAGAAGACCAACTCGTCTTGAAGCTCAACAACTTCTCACCTTTAACAACAAAGCAGCATCTCCCTTGGGGTGGAGGAGCCATCCCCATGCATCTGCAGGCACCAACTACATTGGCCCAGTACTTCGTTTTGCTGGCCATCGGGCGCACTGAGGGAGCAACTCGCCAGCAAGAGGTTGTCATGAGTCCAGCAAGTCAGCCCCGTCGCTCTCATCAATTCTTGAGCCGTTCACTCCTCCGGGAGCCTCTCAGCACAAATACCCTGGGTACCGGAGCCCTTTCAACTACCAGGGCTATAGGCTGGTCCACTCCGAACACTGCCGACACCGACCTGCCATCGAGAGACTTCAGGATCCATGAGGTCTTCATAGAGAGTGTCCCTGCTGCCCTGTTTTTTCTTCCTTTCCAGGTCGCCAAGTAGGAGCCTCTAACTACAGCAACCTGCCGGGCAAAACACCGGTGTACCCGAGCCCCCCAGCCCAGGTTCACGTAAACTAGCTGTGTCCCTTTGCTCCAGAGACCCTTAAGAGCCAAGCACCCCTTTGAGTTCTGCCAGACTTGTCCCCAAGTCCCCCCATGCAGCTTTTCTTTTCACAGGTTCTTTGCCATTGACTTTACCATGTACCGCTTGAGGCTACCCACGCGACCAGCACCACTGCACCTGGATCACCAGGGCAGGTAAAACCAAACTACTGGTGCTTTCTTGGAACTTGGCCCCTAAGCACCTGAACTCTCAAAGGCACCCTCAAGAAACGCTTACAAGTATATGTATGGAGTGTATGTTTCTCCAATAGAATAACATTACTGCGTTTGAGTCTCGTACCTCAAAACTGTTATTCAACTGTATTTTCTATGTCTACAAAAATCTATAACTCGGAAAGTACTTACCTGATTCTGATGATCTTGGTGTCTAAATTATATAAAAACCTGTATTTTTTTCTAAATTGGTTTCAAATTTCTTCTTGAGTTGGTCTCATTTATTAACTTTGTGTGCACAACAAATGCTTAACACTCCCCTCTGATACTCGGCACTGCCTGCGGCGCCTGCATCTCGCCATGGCTCACCGGGGGCGCCTCTCTCCTTACCTGGCCCTGTTGCTGGTCGACTTTGAGAAGGCCTTTGACTCGGTGGGGTGGGTTTACCATGGAGAGGTATTGGAGAGGAAGGGGTTCGGCCCCCAGTTTCATGCCATGGTCCGGGTTTTGTATGCGGTTCCACGGGCCAGAGTATTGGTGAATGGGGCTTTATCCCGCCCGTTTTCCATCGGGCGGGGGACGCGTCAGGGTTGCCCGCTCTCGCCTCTCCTCTTCGCCTTGGCAATGGAACCCCTGGCCGTTCTGGTCCGGTCGGACCCTGCTCTTCGTGGATGGGACTGGCCAGGGATGGCTCCTGATAAGATAGCTCTGTATGCGGATGATGTCCTCCTTTACCTCTCAGATCCAGCTGTCTCCGGTCCTCTTGTTCGTCGGATTCTTCGCCGGTTCGGTCAGGCGTCGGATCTCCTTCTCAACCCCAGAAAATCGTTCTTAGTTCCGCTGCACCCGTCTAGAGATTGCTTCGACTGGCAGTCCGATATTCCCCTCCGGAGACTCTCCTTTAAGTACCTGGGGATCTGGGTCACCCTTCTCCCGGAGCTCTGCTGGGCCCTCAATGTGGCCCCCGTGGTCAATAAAGCCAGATCAGACCTGGTGAGGTGGCAATCGCTCCCATTGAACCCACTGGGGAGGATTGCACTCTACAAGATGATGATCCTCCCCAAGTTTCTTTACATGTTGCAGAACACGCCCTGTTCCTTTTCTCGCCCTTGGTTCCGGGAGTTGGACAAGATGGCGACCAAGTTTCTCTGGGGAGGTGGTAGAGCCCGTCTGGCCCTGGGCCGGTGCCGGATTCCGTCATATGACGGAGGTCTGAGCATGATTAATCTTTATTTGTATTATCTTGCCACTCGGCTCCTGGTGGTCCATGATTGGTTTTCGGGCGGGTGGGATGACCCGGCCTACAGGCTGGAGGTACAACTGATGGGGTTCCCCTCCATTCAAAATATGCCCTACGGGGCGACGGTTCCTCGGTCGCTCCCAGACGTTGTGCGGGCCCCTTTGTTGGCATGGTGTGCCGCTCTACGACATACCCGGTCGGGGAAACTGACTCTAGTTACACCACTCTGGCATGGCACTTGGTTGCGGGAGGACGCGGGTTTGGGAGGGTTTCGAGCGTGGGATCTCCTTGGGATCTCTTGTTTAGGCGAAGTGTGGCGGGGGAGTCACATGTGCTCCTTCCAGGAGCTCCGGGATCGGTTCTCGCTGTGCCCCTCGCAGTTCTATAAATATCTCCAGCTGCGCCACGCGATTCAGTCTCACGTCCCTCTGGATTCAAGGATCCCTGCCCATAGCCCACCCGAAGCTCAGGTGATGTTGGGGTATCTGGGGAAGGGGGGAATCTCCCGTATTTATCGGACCCTGGTCAATAACACCCACTGGGACGACATGAAGCGGCGTTGGGAGGCCTGGGTGGGACCATTGGACGAGGCTGATTGGAGGGACGCCCTTATGGCACCCAGGACGATTACCTCATCAGCCAGGTTGCGGCTCATCCAGCTTTATTACCTGCACACTGCCTATCTGACCCCGGAACGCCTCTTCCGTGCGGGCCTTTCTCCAGATGCCTCATGTGCACATTGTGGGGCAGACCCGGCGGACTTCTTCCACATGGTGTGGACTTGCCCGCGCCTGGGCACCTTCTGGAGCGAGATTGAGCTTGAATTAACTGAGACACTGGGGTGGGAGGTTCCCCATGATCCCAAACTGGCCTTGCTGGGGTTAACGGACGGATTGGATGGATCCCGCAATGAGAAATTCTTCCTAACTACTGCTCTGGTAGTGGCTAAAAGAGATATCGCTGCCGCCTGGAAGCGGACCGACCCACCCACATGCGCTTCATGGAGAAGGGGGGTGGACTGGTGCGCGGAGCAGGAGCGCATGATGTACTTGGCGCGGGGTTGCCCCAAAAAGTTTAATAGAACATGGGGAAAGGGGCTGGGGGGTCTAATCTAGGGGTGTCGGTGCGGGTGGTGGGAGTGAGGGGTTCGGGGAGGGGGCGGGAGATCTCGCTATTGATTGTCAATGAATCCGGGAGATGTCATTTTGATGCCAGTTCATTTGGACTGTTGTATGTGTATTTATGTGTGTTCTTTTGCAAAATAAAAATGTGCTTATCAAAAAACACTCCCCTCTGATAAGCCTAAGTTGCTCAACCACACTACCACAAATAGAGCTCTTGGGATTATTATTTAAGTCCTGTAAATCAATAAGGGTTGTCTGTACTTTTCATATGGTGTGCCCTTACATTGACACTACCACATAAAAATCCAGTTTCCTACAGAAAGTCTGTAACGTCATCTTGGCAGCTAGGAGTCCCTCCACCAAGATGGTATAAGCCTGCCGTTGAAACAAATTTGTGGCATGGTGTGCTGGACATACATTGATCCCCTTTGTGCCCCCCCCCCCCCCATTTTTAAGTCTTACTCTTTATTCTTTCCCTTGTCCAGCAGAGCTCAGCTCTGGGAACTCCTAAGGGCTATCTAGCTACTCTTTCTGCCTTCTTTTTTTTTTTTTTAATGTCCTCATTTGTCAAAACAGTTTATGTTTGGGGATAAAATGGAATTTCCGGCTTTTTTGGGCATACAATGTATTGGGTGCCCGATCACTACTTTAAGGAGGAGATGTCTTACATCTCGCCCCCCCCCCCTTTTACTCCAGATCTACAGGTGCTTACAGATTTACTTTTCCAGAACTGCCAATCCATCTTGGCCACTCCTGGGCAATCCCACACAACCTGTAATACTGATTCTTAATCATAGGACTAATTATACACCTAAATAATATGCCTTTAAGGAAATAAAAGAAAAGAAGAAAAAGAAAAAGAAAAAGAAAAAGAAAAGACAAAAACGAGAAAGTAGAATAAAATGATAAGAAAGTATCCTATTAAGGGGGTGTAATCTTACACCAATTATCCGACAAGCTCCAAGAACTAAAATGTCAAACTGCAAGCAATATCATCACTGACGATGGGGCGATTGAACATGCATTTGTCCAATTATTCCAAGAATTATATACAGAAGATATAGACCTGGATAAGGAACATATAACAGCTTTTTTTCGTGATTTGGATCTCCCACTCCTCAGTGATTAAAGTAGAGATGAACTATCTACCCCCTTCACAATAGATGAAGTCTATGGTGCAATAAAAAGCTTTAAAAAAGGCAAAGCTGCAGGGCCTGATGCCCTCCCAAATGAAATGTATTGCCATCTGAAAAAAGAGCTGGCTCCTATCTTGCTTAATCTTTTTAACTCGGTCTATATATCAAAACAAGAGCTTCCTCCTTCTTGGGACCTAGCTACAATAATTATCCTGCTTAAACCCAATACAAATCTAAGGGTATGTGAATTGTATAGGCCGATCGCCCTTCTTAACAGTGACTACAAATTGTATACACAGATACTTACTAAAAGGTTGGATCGGATGGTCGGCCTATTGATTCATAATGATCAGAAGGGCTTTATGAAGGGGAGTCATCTACATGATTTGACCCACAAACTAATTGGCACAATAGACCTAGCAATAGAAAACGCCAGTCCCCTAACTGTGATGACATGTGACGCTGCTAAAGCGTTTGACAGGGTCAGCTGGCCCTTCCTCCAAGAGGTGATTCAGCGTTTTAACCTGGGTCATACTTTTGTTTCTGCAATCAAGGCTCTTTATAAAAACCCATCCGCTTGAGTCTTCGTGAATGGCAACTTATCTAAACAAGTTAAAATAGGTAGGGGCACCAGACAAGGTTGTCCCCTTTCTCCCCTGTTATTTAACTTGTACATTGAGCCACTCGCCATTAAACTAAGGGCATGTAGGACTATTATATCATTCTCCTGCAACGGGTGGGAAAAGAAATTGGGCTTTATGCAGATGACCTGATGATTTTTACCGGCCAGCTACATTTGTCAATTGCAGCCATATGGGAAATACTAGAGAGCTTTGGCAAATTATCTGTTTCTGCTGTTAATCCAGTAAAGACAGAGATTATGCAATGGAATACAAACTACGGGAGTGACTTCGTTGGGCAAAATATCAGGTACTTAGGGATTGAAGTGGTCCAGAAACTAGAATCATTAGCAAAAGCAAATTTTGACAAGGTCATTTCTATAGTCAAGAAACAACTACAGCAGTGGGAATCTTTACCTTTATCTTTTTTAGGCAAGTCTAAACTTTTAAAAATGGCAATCCTACCTAAATATACCTTCCTATTTAACTCAATTCCCTTAGAATTTAAGAAGGAGTGGATAAAGAAAGTGCAAGGACTCTTTTCCAGTTTTATCTGGGGGAAAAAGACCTAGAATAGCCTGTCAGAAGTTCAGGGAAAAAAAGAAAAACGGGGCATAGCAAGCCCAAATCTTCTCCAATATCAGAGAGCCTTCCATTTAAAAATCTTTAGGCAATTGTTAAAAGATACCCCCGATCTTTCACCACTTTTCCAAGCACTCACTTTTGGCCCTCCGGACCCATCCTGCTTTTTTCTTTTTAAATTCGTAGACCCGAAATTTTTTAAGAAGGTGAGACTAAAAATCCTCAGGCGGCATGCAAAGTATGGTTGCAAATCAGGGGTATACTACAAATCCCGTATTACAGCTACTACGCCCCAATCCGGAGATCACCTGGAACACCAGCCTGCCTACAAGATTCTCTAGCAGTTCCAGTAATAGAATAAGTAGTTCATAGATGGGGTCAATTGTTAGAGGGTGTGGACCTAATTTCTTGACAGCACATGCAGGAAATCTCAGAAGGTTCCGTCTCCAAATTTAAGTACTATCAACTGCTAAATTGGGTTAAAACCTTAAGAAAAAGTGGAAGGGGAAATAAGTTTTACAAATCGAAAATAGTCTTGTGCCCACTGGGTTAAAAGGAAGTTTCAGTATGGTACTGGATGTTGATACGCCCTCATGAAGAACCACAAGCCTGGTTTAAAGCGACTTGGAGGAAGGAGCAGCCGGCACACGATCTTGATACATTATGGCAAATATCTTTATCTTTCTTATGGTATAGTGTGAAGTCTGCACCTCTAAGAAAAAAAACACTTATTTACCATCCACAAGACATATTGGACCCCCCCGAAGACTCTCAAAAATGGGTTTACAAGCTGTGAAGAAGTGTCCAAAGTGCAGTGAAATAAATGCAGATGAAGCGCACATGTTTTGGCGGTGTCCTTCCATCCACGCCTTCTGGCAGAAAGTGCACACAACGCTCTCAGGTATTGTGGGGCATGAAATTAGGTGAGTTTAGCATTGGTAATTTTTGGGGTAATTCCGGACGAAGACTCCACAAATATTTTATCTAAACAATATAAAACCCTTCTTTTTATGTTAATTCTTTTGGCGCGTAGAGAGCTCTGCATTAAATGGATCTCACTTGTCTCTCCTCTTGAATGTGAGTGGCTCAATTCAATACATAGAATAGCAAAAATGGATAGGGCAACCTATAACACGAAAAGAACAACATTTTGGTGTCTTCGTGCCTTCTTGCAGCTGCTGACCAACACTAATTCTTCAAGTCCCCTATTGTACATCGGTTTCTAAAAGGTCTTATCCATCTCTTCCCTCCTTCACCATTTATTATGCCTCAGCGGTACCTTAATCTGGTCTTGAATTTTTTAATGTGTGCTCCTTTTGAGCCTCTCCATAATTGTCCCCTCAGACTTCTCACACTGAAAACAGCCTTCCTTGTTGCAATTACATTTGCCTGTAGAGTGAGGGACCTGCAGGCCTTATCATCTAAGCCGCCTTACCTCTCAGTCTATCCTGACAAACTGGTGCTTTGCACAAAGGACTCTTTTGTACCAAAAATGGTTACCCCATTTAATGTAGGCCAATCTATCACCGTGTCTACTTTTTACCCTCCTCCACATCCCTCTCAAGAAGAGGAGCGACTTCACCATCTGGAGCCAAAAAGAGCGGTGTCGTTCTACCTTGACTACACATGTGGGTTCTGGGTGGACGACTAACTCTTCGTGGGGTATGTGGGTGTGAAGAACAGTAGGGCGGTGCAGAAGCAAACCATCTCTAGATAGGTCATGCTCTGCTTCAAAATCTGCTACTCACTAGCCAAGAAACAGCCTCCTGAGGCTTGTGAGCTCATTCCACCAGAGCTAAAGCTGCAACCACTGTGTTAGCATGCAGAGTTCCGCTTCTAGACATCTGCCAGGCAGCAACTTGGACTTCCCTGCACATGTTCACCAAATACTACTTTCTGGACAGTCAGGTCTGTAGAGATGGGCACTTTGCCCATTCAGCCCTCCAGGACATCCTTGTGTGAAACTGGGTATCTATTCAAAGGTAAGGAATCTGGGGCTAGAAGTCTCTATCAGATGAACAAGTTACTTACCTTCGGTAACGCCTTATCTGGTAGAGACTATATCTAGCCGCAGAATCCATACCGACTCACCCATCCTCCCCGCTGTGTGAACGGATTTCTAGAGACAGGGCTGACCCATTTTCAGGGCCCTAGTTTTAAACACCAGTTGTCAATGTACTTCATGGCTCTGCCCCTTTGGCGTGGAAAGTTGTGAAAAGAAACGGATGTCAGCGCACCTAGGTGGCACCTATATAGGTACTGTGACGTCACGACCAGCCTGCATGACACTGACGACGCACGCAGAGCTGATCAGATACAGTCTGATGCCTGGGAAATTTAAAGGTAGGGAATCTGCGGCTTAATATAGGCTCTACCAGATAAGGCCTTTCCGGGGGAACAACCTTTACAACGCAACTTTTACAACGCACTACCTTTACAACACATTTTTTACAACGCATAATCCATTACAACGCATGACATTACAACGCATGACACTACAACGCATTTTTAAAAACTACCTTTACAACGCATTCCATTACAACGCATACTACCATTACAACGCATACCATTACAACGCATAATATTACACTACACTATCCAACACTTACCCTACTGTTGCACCCCCTGGAGTTAGAATAGTAATTTTTACCCCTATACTATCCAACACTTACCCTACTGTTGCACCCCCTGGAGTTAGAATAGTAATTTTTACCCCTATTCTATCCAACACTTACCCTACTGTTGCACCCCCTGGAGTTAGAATAGTAATTTGTACCCCTATACTATCCAACACTTACCCTACTGTTGCACCCCCTGGAGTTAGAATAGTAATTTTTACCCCTATACTATCCAACACTTACCCTACTGTTGCACCCCCTGGAGTTAGAATAGTAATTTTTACCCCTATACTATCCAACACTTACCCTACTGTTGCACCCCCTGGAGTTAGAATAGTAATTTTTACCCCTATACTATCCAACACTTACCCTACTGTTGCACCCCCTGGAGTTAGAATAGTAATTTTTACCCCTATACTATCCAACACTTACCCTACTGATGCACCCCCTGGAGTTAGAATAGTAATTTTTACCCCTATACTATCCAACACTTACCCCACTGTTGCACCCCCTGGAGTTAGAATAGTAATTTTTACCCCTATACTATCCAACACTTACCCTACTGTTGCACCCCCTGGAGTTAGAATAGTAATTTTTACCCCTATACTATCCAACACTTACCCCACTGTTGCACCCCCTGGAGTTAGAATAGTAATTTTTACCCCTATACTATCCAACACTTACCCTACTGTTGCACCCCCTGGAGTTAGAATAGTAATTTTTACCCCTATACTATCCAACACTTACCCTACTGTTGCACCCCCTGGAGTTAGAAAAGTAACTTTTACCCCTATACTATCTAATACTTACCTTAAATGCAATTTAATATTATGCGTTGTAATGGTATGCGTTGTAAAGGTAGTATGCGTTGTAATGGGAATGCGTTGTAAAGGTAGTTTTTAAAAATGCGTTGTAGTGTCATGCGTTGTAATGTCATGCGTTGTAATGGATTATGCGTTGTAAAAAATGCGTTGTAAGTGCATGCGTTGTAAAAGTGTGCGTTGTAACGTCATACATCCGCCTTTCCGAGGGTAAGTAACTTGTTCATCTTGCCTAATTCTTGTAAATGATGTCCTAAAAAACACAGAAAATGTAAAGCTGTTGCCATTGTCCTGTTCAGAAATGGAAAAATAAACCTTTGAGAAATAATTCATGAACTGCATACATTACCAAGGAAGCAGGGCGTAGCTGTTTAATGAAAGTAGTGGTTCAAAATCATGTCAAATAAGTTTTACCACTGTTCAGAATGGATTCTTTTTGCACATCGTATGTATGGACTCCTTCTATTAACTTCTGAATACTCCAAAGTGATAACACTGTGATCCAAATTGCATTACAGACATCCACTGTTGAAAACCAACAACTTGATCAATCTAAGATGGCCTTGCATGAACCACAGGCTCTGAGTGTAATATGTATGTGCAACGCAACTCATGGTACCCATCAACCTCTACAATGATGGTCACAGTGTAAAATCACAATGATGCCGCTAGTGCACCACTCGCCTACTATTTAAAGTATTGATCGACTGAACACTTCCAAAATTGAAATCCAGCGGCTTTCATGGAATTAAACACCCCTACCAAGCTTCACCATCAAGCTACTCCAGGATGCATTACCTCGCATTATTTTACCATGCATCCATTACCACCCATATGCCTTTACTTTTATTTAACAATTTTTATAGATTTTCGTGCATCCGAAATAACAAGGGGGATTTCGGTCTGGATCAAGGTCACAGTGCAATGCAAGTTATCTATGGCATAACAGGAGCACCATGCGAGGACCACCCATATGCCTTTACCACGCAAATTTTTACCATGCATATACTTTTGCCACGCATGCCTTTACCACAAAAATGTAAGTATTTACTGGTGGTCGCCAGTAGGCAGTTATAGTTAGGACCTACTTTCTATAAGGAAAGCGTTTTTTGTTTTGCTAACAACTTTGGCGCCGTTTGAAGAATGTTCACAATTTTTGTAAGACTAGTGTGCCAGTCAATTCGGCTGCTGTCTCGAAGGTTTTGGGGTGATTCTTCAAGTGTGGGTCAAGAAAATAGCGGGAGGCCCAAAACGAATTTCACCATGCAATTTCCCATAAGGATTTTAGACTACAGCCCATACTGCTGAACGGAATAGCACCAAATTTGGCAGAAAGCTATATTTTGGTCCAGAAAGAGAGCTTTTGTAATTTGGTGTAAATCAGTTCAGTAGTTTTTAAGTAATTAAAAAAAGGTGAGGATATTATTGCCTGCCATGACTTGAAGTGGCGGCAGCCATTTTGGAACTCAGGACATAGCTCAAGAAAACGGAAATAAAACCACGAGGGGGCAGGGTAGAAATACCCTGACCCTCTAGGCCTGGATTCAAGCAAGCCTGGCTGACGACGGCTGAAATGCCAGAAACCGGTCCTAGGAAGCTTGTTTCCGGTCCAGGGAAGGCATGGCTTGGCAGTTCGGGCTGGACTGTTCCCATGAGGCACAGGGTCAGACTGATTTGCATATGGCCATGTCTGAACTGGGGTGGCAGAGTGGGCTAAAGAACGGTGATGGATCAAACCCAGATCTGTTGACTGGGTGTGAGTGTTTGATTGGTTCTGATGCTACGTCCATCACCAACCCCTTTTGTACCGCTTGGTTGTGGGGGCCCAGCAGGACCCCACCTGGGGCCAAAAGCCTTCTATAAAAATTTACAAAAATCTTTTGCAGTGAATTCTTGGAGGATCTGAGGCAATTTTTTATCTTTTTTTAAATTTCGGTCTCCCGCACTCGTTTCTTTTTTCTCCCCCTGGTGGGCCAGGTCCCAGGCGGTAATTTATAATAATAATATGGGGAAGGGGTTCACGTGGTTCCCCTCCCCAGGGCAATTTTGTCCTGGAGGACAACAGGGCCCAGCCTTATTAAAAGTGGGCGGGGCACTTGGCCCCCCTCCAGGGCTGATTTTGGCCATGGGGACCACATCCCCCGGGGCCCAGCCTAAGTTGAACATGACGGTGCCCGACTCCTGGAGCAAATATGGGCCCTGGGGACCCCATCCCCCAGGACCTGCTCCTGCTATGTCTCAGGATGCCCACCCAAGGACCTAGCGGTTTCCCTGCCCGCACTGGCATGGCCAGGGAAACCTTTGTTTGCTCTTGCTTGGCAGGAGCAATTTCAAAGCTGCCACCAAGCGAGAGCAGGCACGAAGTCCGCTAGTAGCTGACGGGAGCTTTAAAAATGCTCCCGCCAGCTGGGAGCAGGCTTTAGATTTGTTTCTCTGCCCACAGTGTTGGGGCAGGGAAAGAGATCTGAATATTGCTCCCGCCCACAGGGAACAGCATTTTTAGCTGCTCTCTGCAGACGGGAGCAATGCCAGCTCCCGCTGGATGCGTGAAACTATCTGAGGCCACAGGACTACCCCTGTGGCACCCCAACAAGGAAACGCAGGCTACCCTGAGTCGGCAGCAGGGCACCGACCCTTTGTTGGCCGGGTTCCCAGGGCATGGGGTTCTTGGGGCCAAAATCGCCCCCTTTAGAATATGGCAGGACCCAGGGAGGGGGGTTTAGAGGAGAAAGCACTGCCACAGGGGTCTTGGTTGGCAGGATCCCAGTGAACTACAATCAAAACACACTGACACCAGGCCAAAAGTGGGGGTATCTATGCCAGACAGAAATATCCTACTTTCCTACACTGGGGTCCTCCTGGGAATATGCAGGGCAAAAAAGCATTTTTTTGCTCAGCTGGAGTTGCACTGGATCTGTGGCTCCCGCCGGAAAAAAAAGAAGCATGGTCTCCCGCGCTTCTCTACTGTTTAGTCCCTCGATGGGCCAGGTCCCAGGGGCATGCAGGATTTTTAAAAGGAGGGTGCGCACGGGGCTCCCTCCTGAGGCTCTTGTAAGCCCTGGAGACCACTACCTCCCCGGGGCTTTATTTTAAATTTGTAGGGGGGCCATATTCACCCTCTCCTGGGGCAGAATCAAGCCCCGGGGACTACCACATCCCGGGGCTAAATTAAAGTAATGGGGGGGTCATGCGGACCCCATCAGGCTCAGGGGACCACCACTGCCCTGGGGCTTAAAGTATAATTAAAAGTGGGAGGAGAGCTGTGTGGCCCCCCTTCCAGGGCCATATAAGTCCCTGGGATCACCACCTCCCAGGGCCGGTTCCTGCCATGTCCCAGGATGCCCACCCCGGGAAATAGCTATTTGTATTCAGTTGCCGGGACCTGACATCTCCTGCCAAGCGAGAGAAAACACTCTGGTTCCAGCGGGCAGGAGTTGTCAAAGTTCTCCTGCCCACGGGAAGCAGAGGTTTCATCTCTTTCCCTGCCGACAGACATGCGGGTAGGGAAAGAGATTAAACGGATTGCTCCTGCACGCAGGGAGATGCCTTTCCAGCAGCTCCCTGCGTGCAGCAGCGATTCCGGAACCCACAGGAGGCGGAGAGCCGGATGGGACCGCGGGGCTTTGAGGCTCCCCCCATGGTCCCGGGGGTAAAAAGAAGAAAGAGGAAAAATAAAGGTCAGAAACTAGCAGAAAGAAGCAGAATAAAGGTCAAAAACGAGCAGAAAGAGGCAGCTTAAATGTCAGTAACGAGCAGAAAGGAAAAATAAAAGACAGCAACGAACAGAAAGAGGCTAAATAAAGGTGAGCATTGAGCAGAAAGAGCAAAATAAAGGTGACAAAGGAGCTGAAATAGGAAGAATAAAGGTCAGCAACAAGCAGAAAGAAGCAAAATAAAGGTGAGAAACAAGCAGAAAGAGGCAAAATAATGATAAGCAACGAGCAGAGAGAGGCAAAATAAAGGTGAGAAACGAGCAGAAAGAGGCTGAATAAAGGTCAGAAGGGAGCAGAATGAGACAGAATAAAGTCAGAAACTTGCAGAAAGAGGCAGAATAAAGGTGAGAAAAAGCAGAAAGAGGCCAATATAAAGGTGTGAAACGAGCAGAAAAATCAGTATAAAGGTCAGCAATGTAGGAAGCTGGCTCTGTATATACTATACCAAAGTGAGGTATAGTATGCTCAGATTCCAGTGGATCCCCAGAGGTATAGCAGAGGCTAAATTAGATATTCACTAACAGCTCTCTTTGTGGTAGTGTGGTCGAGGAATTAGGCTTATCAGGAGGTGTGTTAAGCATTTATTGTATTCACTCAGAGAAGAACTGATGGCACACACTCAGGGACTGAATAGACCAATAAGGTAAGTATAAAAAATGTATACTTATATGGGGGACTTCCATTACGGATATGGGCTGTGAGTTGGGGATCCATTGGTCGGGGCGGGCTACATTCCAGTGTTGGGGATGGGGTCCGGTCTCGCCGCGACAGATACTTCATGGTTCTTTGAGGTATGGGGTGGGGGGTTTGTTGGGGAGGGGATGTTTTAGTTTTCAGATTGCACCTCCGGTAGATGCTAGTACCTTGCAATTGCATTGTCGCGCTTCCCAATCCGCTGGGCTGAGGTCCATGTTCTACCACGACAGGCATGCCACAGGATAGCCACCTACAGCCGGGAAATCTCCGGATTATTAGTTGGAATATAAGGGGGGCCCTGGATAAAATCAAGCGTGGGGCGCTGCTTCACCAGGCGAAAAGGGCGGGGGCGGATGTTGTGCTGCTCCAGGAAATGCATCTCCTAGGAACAAAGGCTCTCTGCTTGCAGCGGTATGGCTTTCGGCATGTCTTCCATGCGGGCTTCACGCGGGGCTCGAGAGGGGTGGCGATCCTAATACACTGTAGGGTACCATATACACACATACGACAGTGGGGCGATCCACAAGGGCGGTACCTGTTTATCAGGGTCAGCATTGGGGAGGAGCACCTAACCCTGGGCAGTGTCTATGCGCACCCTCCGTTGCAGTGGAACCTGGTTGAGAAGCTGCTCACCTTGCGAGCAGACTTGCCGGATGGATTATCTTGTAGTGGGTGGGGACTGGAACGATGTGATGGACATGGCCACAGACAGATCTCGGACAGGGGGTAACCCCGGGACTGGCGCCCCCACGAAACTACGCTCGCTGGTCATGGGAATGGACTGGATAGACGTGTGGAGGCGAAAACATGGTGATCAGCGGGGCTATACTTACCTCTCGGCGGTGCACCACTCGCTGTCCTGGATTGACTACCTCTTTGTCCCACGGGCGGAGGTAGATAGGGTGGTGGCGGCGGAGATATTGCCTCGAGGCCTGTCGGATCACTCCCCGATATCCGTTGAGATCTGCATCGGTAGGGGTAGGCCACAGTTTCGCTGGCGATTATCCACATGGAACCTGCAAGATGCAGAATATGGGGCCCACATGAGCGAGGCGCTTGCTCGGTATTTGTTGGACAATGAGGGGTCGGTCGCTAGTGCTGCGAGCCTGTGGGAAGCTATGAAGCCCACCCTCCGGGAAGTCGATATATCTTGGTGTGCGGCGGCCCGAAGAAAGCATAGGGAGGCACTGGTTCAGGCGGAGGCGACAGTGGAGGAACTCGAGCGTCGGTGCCGTGGGGGCGGGAGGGAGCGAAATGTGCAGCAATTGTTATATGCACAACAGACATCGGCTGCTCTGTTGCTCGACGAGGCGAGGCAAATCTGGCTGGCGACGCGCAGCCGAGTGTATCAGTGGGGGGACAAGTCTAGTAAAATGTTGCACCGTCTCTGTCAGGGCACCTTCCAGGCCCAGGAATTGCCGGGCATTCGGGACTCGGCAGGAAGGCCGATTACGGATCCCCCGGCTTTGGCCGCGAACTTTGCTGCCTACTTTGCAGGCCTATACGCCCCACGGGAATGCTTACCAGGTGCCACTATAGATAAGTTTCTTGCAGACCTGCCTCCAATTGGGGTGTCCGACGAGGTGAGGGACCAGTTGGAGGCCCCCTTGACCGACGAGGAGCTGGGGGTGGCGCTGGGGGAGCTCAACCCGGGCAAGGCCCCGGGACCCAACGGGTTTCCCTGCGAATTCTTCCGCCGGTTTCGCGCGCAAGTGGTCCCGTATTATCGGGCAGTGGTCGAGGAGGCCAGAGATAGGGGGGCGCTCCCGGCAGACTGGAGACACGCCGAAATTGTGGTTTTCCATAAGCCGGGCCGACCCCTGGACCAACACGCCTCCTATCGCCCCATTTCCCTTTTAAATGTGGAAGCCAAAATATTGGCCAAAGCATTGGTGAACCGTCTCTTGCCACATATCACCACCTTAGTGCACCCGGACCAGGTGGGATTCATGCCTCAGCGGGCAACCAGACATAACATTCGGAGGGCGCAAGTGGCAGTAGCGGCCGTACAAAGGACGGGACAGCTGGCGGCCTTGCTGCTGGCGGACATGGATTTAGCGTTTGACTCCCTCAGCTGGGTTTATCTCTTCGCATTGCTCCGCAGACTGAATCTGGGTCCCCGGTTTCTTTCCTACATAACGCTCCTTTACACGGACCTCACGGCGGCGGTGCGAGTAGCGGGGGCGACCTCTCCTACTTTCTCCTTGGGACGCGGAACGAGGCAGGGATGCCCTTTGTCCCCGTATCTTTTCGCTCTTGCTATGGAGCCGCTGGCTAGGTGGATACGCATAGACGCGCAGGTTCGGGGGTTTGAATGGGCCACGGGCCTGTCCGATCGGATTGCGCTATATGCCGACGATGTCCTCCTTTTCCTTACGGATGTGGACAGGACTGGGCCACGGCTCCTGCGCATTATGCAGGTTTTCGGGGAAACGTCAGGCTTGTACATGAACCCTCGCAAGTCCACCCTGTGGGCGCTGGGTGAGCGCACGAAAATGGGGGCGTGGGCCTCTTCAGTTCAGTTGGCGGTGGGGGGACTGAAATATTTGGGGGTGTTCTTGACGGATGTGCCAGCGGTCTCCTGGGAGCGGAATGTGGCCCCAGTATGGGAGCGCGTCCGCTCCGATATTAAAATCTGGTCCCGTATGCCCTTGACTCTGTATGGGCGATCGGCAATATTTAAAATGGTGGCGCTCCCTCGACTCCTATATCAGCTACAGAACCACCCGTACAAGATTCAGCCAGGTTGGTTCAGACAGGTGAATTCGGTGCTGGGGCAATTCCTGTGGGAGGTGGGTAGGGTGCGCGTGGCTATACGGACGTGCTTCCTATCCACCTACTGTGGACGGCTGGCCACCTCGGATATTCTGTCTTATTATCAAGCTTCACATCTTCTAGTCCTTAACGAATGGTGGTGCGGGGACAGGGGAGACCCGGCATATGCGCTGGAACGGCAACTTATGGGACGCCACACGCTGCATACACTCCTTTACTCGGCGTCCCTGATGGGTGCGCTGCCCACGGTCACGCAGGTAGTGTTTCAAATCTGGAGGCAGGCTTTGCGCCGTATGGGATGGTGGCGGACCTTGACTCGGGAGACTCCCCTGTGGCACAATGGGTGTCTACCCCACTTGGCGGCCCTACAAGGTTTTAAGGGATGGTATGACATTGGCATCTCCACGCTGGGAGATGTAATGCGAGGGACGATACTTAAATCTTTCCCTGAGCTACAGAAGGAATTCCATATGCCACGTGAGCAATTTTTTAGATATCTCCAGCTCAGGCATGCCCTGTCGCCCGCATTGGTGGGACTGGATTCGCTCCCTGACTTCAGCCCATTGGAGGCGAAAGTCTTCATGGGGGATCTACCAGATAAAAAAAATTCCAGGATCTATCAATCCCTTGTTACGCACAGCTCCCCCACACTGAGCAAACTTCGGGGGGACTGGGAGGCAGAGGTGGGCGCTCTGGAGGAAGAGGATTGGAGGGAGGCGCTGGCCGCCCCGCGAGGTGCTGCTATAGCCATGAGACTCCGGTTGGTTCAATTTAAATACCTGCACCGGGTGTACTTCACGAGAGTGCGGCTGTGGCGGGCGGTGCTGATTGCATCCCCGGAGTGCCTGAGGTGCGGCAGGGAAGAGGGCACATTCTTTCACACTATCTGGCAGTGCGCTTCCCTTGATCGATTCTGGAGGGGAGTGTTGGCGTGCCTCTCGGAAGTACTGGGGTGGGAGCTCCCCCGCTCGCCGCGACTGGCTCTACTCCATGTCATGGAGGATATAGGGGGCAATATATATAAACGTCATCTCTTGTTGCTTCGACTCACTCTAGCCAAGCGGGATATTGCAAGGGAGTGGAAGGCGACACGAGCCCCTTCCATGATGAGATGGAAGAACGGCCTAGACTTTTGTATGGGGCTGGAGCGGCCCGTCTTCGAGGCCAGGGGGTGCCCACGCAAACACTTTAAGATCTGGAAACGATGGGCAGACTACCGTGGAATAGGGCTGGAACCCCCCGCAGAGAGGGAGATCAATCCATAGGGGCAGCTATACACGGACGTTGGTGGTCCTGGAGGGGCAGTGCGGGGATGCGTACGCTGCGAGGGGAGAGCGGGATGGATGGAGGGGGGAGAGTAGGGCTAGCAGTAGGAAGTGCGATCTTTGGGGTTTGGGGGGCGGGGGGGGGGAGTTGGGACGGGAGTTGGGGAGTTATTGAATATACAATTGTCTATTGCCTTTATGTACATGTATGAAGGATTTGGCAGACGTCTCTGGGTTACAGGGCTCTGCATGGAGATGGCTATATTGACATAATAAATTTTTTTTTTTTTTTTTAAATGTATACTTATGTTTTATTTCTAGAACCAAGCAGATCTTGGCACAGGTAGGTAAAATATGCTTTCAAATGCAAGGATGCACATAGGAATGCAACTGTAGTTGAAACTGGGATCTTTACAGGTTTGTATTTGCTTTTAAAACAGTTCAAAATACATAGAAATTACTTCAGATTACTTTTGCGCTACTTTTCAGTTACTTTGCCTACTCGGGGGATATGCCTAGATATCACACCGTGGATCTTACAAAACACAGGTGAGTACAACAGTTTTAAGTTCAAAGCAATGTTACTTTGGTTTCATACAAAAGTCAGTTCAACACTTAAAACATTTTTGGAGAAGAATCATAACATGAGTTCCTATGGGAGGAAAGAGTGTTATCGGCTTGCAGGTAAGTAAACAACCTACAAGAATAGCTATTTGGGTTTGGAGCCAAGGTTCCCCAAGGCTCAAGGAAGTATTCAAATCGCACCACCAGCAGCACCAGCAGCACCAGGGCGGCTGGGTGCAGAATGCAGGTGCCCAATGTTAGCTAATGGGGCTAAGAGGCCGTCGGTTAGGGGCTGCTTATGAGCAGGCCACTCGGTTGTGGGAGCAAAGCTCCAGGATTAGGAATAGCATTGCTGGGGCCAACAATCAGCACCAGAGCTACACCACCAGTAGCACGGAGGCGGTCGGATGCAGGGGTCCAAGAAGTCGTTGGGAGCCCTGTTGTTTCCAATGGAGATCTCCGGTTTGGAAGAAATGCTGCAGGCTCGGTCACCAAGGTTTCCTGAGGGCGACCACTGGCAAGAGATGTAAGCTGGATTGTTGAGGGATGCTTGGACACTGTCGATTGTGCCACCCAAGGCCTTAGGGCGTTCGGTGCAGTAGTGTCTTTGGGTGTCGAGCTTCCTTACCAGCTCTGATCGCAGGTACCCCTCAAGTTGAGGCTGCAGGCGTCGGGTAGGAAATCGAGGTGGGTCGGAGGTCACCAGTTCCCAGGTCAGGAGCTCTGGGAAGACCTCCTCATGGTGTTGGGCCACTCAAACTCAGGCCCTGGGCGTCAGGTGCAGAGCGGTGCAGAACCGTGTTTTTGGCTGGATCCGTGGTCTGTTTTGGAGTTTTCGGTTAGAGCAAATCCGCTGCTCACAGGAGACAGAGTCTGTTTGGTGAAGGCAGGGCAGGTCCTCCGGGATCTGGATGGCTGCTGGCTGTTAGACACGCCGGGGTTTCGCTGGAAGCAGGCCGAAGTCGGGATAGGACGGTAGGCGTGGGGCCAAAGCAGTTGTCGTCTTCTTCCTCTTTCAGCTTGTTCTTTCTTCAGTCCCGTATCTGAGGAGTCAAGGTTCAGTGTTGCCCCTAAATACTAACTTTAGGGGCGATACAGGGGGGTGCAAGTCGGGGCCAATAGGTCCCTTCCTTGGGGTAAGTACACCCCCCATAATGCCACCCTCTAGTGGGAGGAGGGGCATGAGCCTCTCTCTAAATAGCTGTGTCGCCTCATCCTCAAGATGGAGGGGACTAAAATGTGTGCTTCACCTCGCCTCCCCCACCTGGGGGGTGGGGTTGGCAAAAGTGGGCACAACTCTCTTCCTCACTTGGTTTTTTTGCCAATTTTCAGAACCAGTGGGAGACAGTTGCGGGGGGCAGCAAAAGGCATGGTCCGCTAACAAAGTCAGTAAACCTTTGAAGCTTCCCCTTCATGGAACCAGACCATTCTGGGGGAGGAGGCATGATACCTCTGACCAGGATGGGCTCTGTTTCTGGACCCAGAGAGCGGAGGGCCTCTACCCAGGGGTTCAGAAACCTGTCTGGTGGTGGCAAATGGTGGGTGGCCACTCATGAACCACACCAGGGCTGGTCATTTTTTAGGGGGCATCTCTAAGATGCCCTCTGGGTGCATTTTACATTAAAACCCACACTGACATCAGTGTGGGATTAACGTGCTAAGATGTTTGCTACCAAACTTCCCAGGTTTCAGTACAGCCATTATGGAGCTGTGGAGTTCGTAATGACCATCTCCCAGACCATATACTCTTTATGACTTTCCTGCACTTACAATGTCTAAGAATGGACTTAGACACTGTAGGGGTACAGTGCTCATTCAACTGTATCCTCACCTGTGGTTCAAGTGTATCCTGCTACAGGGTGGCTTACCTAGGCCACAGACAATGAGTTTCAGGCATGGCACACAGGTATGTGTGCCATGTCGTCTCGTCACTTTTCTCTGCACCATAACATGCAGCCTGCAGTGGCAGTGTGGGGGTGTAAAGGTGCAGGGCCCCCAAGGGTGGCACAATCAGTGCTGCAACCCTCAGAGGCCTTCTCTGGTCACCGTGCCCTTGGTACCTGTTACAAGGGGCTTACCTGTGGCCAGAGATGTGCCAATTGTGGGTACAAAAGTACAGTTTTGGGAAAGACTGCAAGCCCTGGGAACCTGACTGGTAGGGACCAAGGACACATCAAGTCACAGTGCATCAGGCAAAAAGGGGGTTGGGGGCAACCATGCAAAAAGGGGCTGTTTCCTATGAGCAACACGCAGAAGGCGGCAAAATAAAGGTGAGAAACGAGCAGAAAGTGGCAGAATAAAGGTAAGAAACGAGCAACAAGAGGTAAAATAACAGTGAGAACAAGCCGAAGGAGGCAAAATAAAGGTGAGAAACAAGCAGAAAGGGGCAAAATAGATGTTAGAAACCAGCAGCAAGAGGCAAAATAAAGGTGAGAAGCAGAAAGAGGCAAAAGGTCAGCAACGAGCAAAAAGAGGCAAAATAAAGGTCAGAAACAAGCAGCAAGAGGAAGAATAAAAGTCAGAAACGAGCAGCAAGAGGTAAAATGAGGTGAGAAACGAGCACAAAGAGGCAAAATAAAGGTGGGAAATAAGTAGAAAGAGGTCAAATAGAGGTCAGAAACCAGCAAGAGGCAAAATACAGATGAGAAACGAGAAGAATTAGTCAGTATAAAGGTAAGAGGGAGCAGAAAGAGGCAAAATAAAGGTAACAAATGAGCAGAAAGAAGCAAATAGAAGTTAGAAGCCAGCAGTAATAGGCACAATGAAACTGAGAAACAAGCAGACAAAGGCAAAATAAAGGTCAGCATCGAGCAGAAAGAGGCAAAACAGAGTGCAGAAAAACAAGCACGTATGGCAAAACTGAGGCAGAAAAACAAGCAGGAAAGGCAAAACAGAGAGTACTCAGACACTCACAGACCCACTCAGACACTCGCACTGACTCACAGACCCACTCACAGACTTACTGAGACATTCATGCACTCACTTACACACTGTCAAAGGTTAGTGGTTACATTTAGGAAATACAATTTAAAAAACCTTCGAAATTCACTAAAAAAACAAAAGTTACAGGGATGTTATAGCTAGGAAACAACATTAAAAAAAACCTTAGAAATTCACTGAAAAAAACAAAGGTTACAGGGATATTATAGTTAGGCTTAGATTTAACTCATACAAAATCAATGAAATTCAATAGTTATAGTTAGCTGAGGTAACTATATAACTTACGCTCCAGCAATGCACTGCTTATAACCTCACATATTACATCACTCATGACATGGTCAGTGACATCACTGATGACATCATCCACCGAAGCCCTTACTCACTCAGACCCCTACACAACCTATCATACACCCACTCACACACCCACACAACCACTCACATACCCATTCACAGACCCATACAAGTACTCACACAACCAATCACTCATCCATACAGCTACTCATACAACCAGTCACTTATCCATAAAGCCACTCACACAGCCACACACTCACCCATACAGCTACTCACACCCAATTATTCACCTTAACAGCCACTCACACACCCACTCACTCACTCATACAGCCTCTTAACATAGCCACTCACTCACCCATACAAGCACTCACACACTCACTCACCCACAAAACCACTCACACACTCACTCACCCACACAACCACTTACATACCCATTCACACATCCATACAAGTACTCACATCTGCTCACTAACCCCATACATCCATTCACACAGACACTTACTCTACAATACTGCCACTGATACACCAACTCACTTAACCAAACAACCACTCAAACAGACACTCAGAGGTGTGACGCCGCGGCCAGGGCGACTGACTCCAGAATCTGGGGATCACGGTTCGATCTCCGGCATCAGATTAGCCCAGCACCATGTGACTCTGGGCAATAGCTTGCTTATCCAAGTAGCAGCTAGCAGTCCCTTGAACTCACATATATTAAAAACAATGTAAATTTATGAAGATAATCACTGTACTCAAAATTAAGTTAAACAACCATGTACATTTATTTTATAAAAACATATTTTAGATCACATTTAAAAACATACCTATATATTCATTGCTTTTCCAATATACATCCTAAATCTAATCACATACAATATTTCATGACTGACCTGTATATACAAAGAATTTCAAACTGAATAACACATTTGTCTTACACACATCAAATAATAAAACCTATACACGCCCCTATTTTAAGCCCACATCACAGAGAGAATACAACATGAAAAAGACACTCTACTTTGTCATACAGTATACATCCAATTTAAGACAATTGAGAGGATTGAACACTTGTAAGATCTTGACCCATTTATCCTATCAAGTGGATATCCGTTTCTTTGGATTGTATTTGTTCTATGCGTCGAACAAATACAATCCAAACAAACGGATATCCACTTGATAGGATAAATGGGTCAAGATCTTACAAGTGTTTAATCCTCTCAATTGTCTTAAATTGGATGTATACTGTATGACAAAGTAGAGTGTCTTTTTCATGTTGTATTCTCTCTGTGATGTGGGCTTAAAATAGGGGCGTGTATAGGTTTTATTATTTGATGTGTGTAAGACAAATGTGTTATTCAGTTTGAAATTCTTTGTATATACAGGTCAGTCATGAAATATTGTATGTGATTAGATTTAGGATGTATATTGGAAAAGCAATGAATATATAGGTATGTTTTTAAATGTGATCTAAAATATGTTTTTATAAAATAAATGTACATGGTTGTTTAACTTAATTTTGAGTACAGTGATTATCTTCATAAATTTACATTGTTTTTAATATATGTGAGTTCAAGGGACTGCTAGCTGCTACTTGGAAAAGTACCCTATTCCCTTGAATTTGACAAGGGGTCTCTCTCTATCTTTAAACAATAGCTTGCTTAATCTTCCCGATGGCCCCCAGCACCTAGAGACCCTTATGGGTGATTGTTCACGCTTTACAAATGTGGATTATTATTATTACTCACCCACACAGCCTCTTACACAGCCAGTCACTCGCTCATATAACCATGCTGACACCCACTCACTCACCCATACAGTTACTTACACACACACCCACTCACCCACCCACACATACTGCCACTCACTCACCCATACAGCCACTGACACACCCACTCACTCACCAATGCAGTCACTCTCACAGCCACTCACCCATACAGCTACTAACACACCTACTTATATACCCATAAAGCCACTCACACACCCATACTGTTACTCAGTCACCCACTCGCACACAGATACACACAGTCATACAGCCACTTAAACAATATATGTTAGAAATAATATCAAGAAAGAGGGTATGCTGTTCCTGGTAAAGAAGGTGAAAATAGGAAATAATAAAGCAGCAGCTGGGTGAGACAAAATCAACTCACCAGTAACTAAGTTTCAATTGGCCCCTTCAGATCGCGGCAGGTGAAGGACACGGAAAGGTACCGGTGTCCTTGGGGCCAGAAGGAAAGGTGAAAAATTAAAAACTTACAATTAAAATTAGTTGGGCTAAGAGGAATTGGAGCGTGTAGCATGGACACGCTATTGCCGATAGCCCGGTTGTCAGCCTCCATAAGTAGCGAGAGGCAGAAGTAAGGCGGCTCAGAGTCAGTATCACGGATGGGTGGACGTAGCTCCCGCCCCCCCTGGCAAGTCAACAAGACCCTGCTAGCCGAAGTGGCGGTGCAGAAAATCCCCAGGGAGGAGGCAGCCGTATGTCACACCGATAGAGTACTTGACAACGAAGCTCAAGGAACGGCTGTGAAAGTTCGCACCCAAACTCATGGAAGTACTGCTGGCGCCTGATATCGGTGCCTAGGCCCAAGCCTTACGGGTGTCCTCGTACGCGCAGGACACCGACAGAGTGACTACAAAGCACATGAAGGAATTTAGTACTCACCAAGAAACTGCGTCCAGTAGACGTTTGACCTACCCCGCACTGCCGGATCCGGGAGGTAATGATCCCGTCCGGATTGTGGTTTAAGAAGTCGCGTGCAGTGGGGGCGGAGTCCCGTCATAGGAGCTGAAGGCTGGTGAGTCAACCCGTCTAGGTGGAGTGGACTTGAAAAAGGGGTTGGAAAAATGGTGGCCATGTTGGTAGTCGTCCTTTAATCACTCTGGGCGCCATTTTGGAAGGTGCAACGTAGCATGTGAAATGCGGTGTATATGAAGGCCATTTGTCGCACATTATCATAAATAAAGAACCGGCGCCGTCTTGGAATGGTGCTTAACTGGCATATGAGCTACGATTGGGGTGCCATCATAGGGTGACATTAATAAAGGCAATGGACCACCAGTGAAGTTATGTGATGTCATACAGGGTGTGGCTAACTCCTGTTAAGGCTACCCCAGGGGATATCTTCGTTGAGCCCTTGTTTGTCAGTGGCTAGACGATAGATCCATCTCTGTTCTATCTTAAAGAGTGCCGATGGTGAGATGGACGGATGTGCTTCCAGTATCACCCAACTCAAGTTATCGCAGGTGTGTCTCGCAGTCTCGAAATGTGTGTAAAGTTTGGTAGTCAATCTGTGGCAACGAATATTACTCTTATGTTCGCTAATACGTGTTTTTGCTGCTCTGGTGGTCATACCTACATACCAGAGGTGGAAAGGGCATGAAAGCAAGTAAATGCAATTGATGGTATTGCAATTTGTATGTTTAGCCAGTTTCCAGGTAAAGTTATTGGAAAAGGTGATTTCTTTAGTAGGTTTTGTCATTGGGCACACTGCACAGGAGCCACAAGGATAGTGGCCCTGGACTGGTGGGAGGTCCCACAGAGCTCTCTGTGTTGGGACAGTTCTGATCTTTGGTCTGGTGTGGATTAGTATATCTTTAAGGTTACTGGTTCTCTTGAAAGCAAACCTAGGTGTTGCAAGTTGTAAATTACCGGTGTTGAGGATGCATCAATGTTTTCGAATAATGTTTCTAATCCTATTAGAGTCTGGTGTAAAGGCTATCACACATGTGAGTGTCTCGGTGGGTTCTTTTTGGTTGTATTCCAATATTGCCTCTCTATTATTGTGCCTGGCTCTTTTCATAGCTTATGGCACCTTGTGTGGTGGGTACTGTCGTGCATGCAAATTGGCTGCTAGACTACTTTCTTCTGATTTGTAGTCTTCAGATGAACTACAATTCCTCCTAATCCGGAGGAATTGGCCGAACGGTAAGTTCTCTTTGAGGGCCCTTGGGTGGTGACTGCTAAACAAAAGGAGGCTGTTACAGTCTGTGGGCTTTTTATATAGTTTAGTCATCAAGCGACCCTCAGTCAAAACAATGTTGAGGTCGAGAAAGGAGACCATACATTCAGAGATGGTATGGGTGAATTTGAGGCAGGGGTTAAGAGTATTGACCCAAACGCAGAATTCATCACAACTCACCCTAAATAATATCACTCATTAGTAGTACAGAAAGTATACTATTTTACCTTTTGTAGTACCTTGGTATATATGCTTAGCACTTATCTTTTAGAAAACACTCACACTCACTGGATGATGTCATGAGATATGTCACTGAGCATGTAATGAGTGATATAATATGTGAGGTCATAAGCTGTGCATTGTGGCGGCGTAAATTTTAGTTAGCTCAGCCAATTTCACTGGTTTTGTACGAGTGAAATCTGAGCCTAACTATGACGTTCCTGTAGCCTTTGTTTATTTTCAGTGCATTTCTAAAGTTTTTTTAATTCTATTTCTTAACTATAATGTCCCTGTAACCTTTGATTTTTTCAGTGAATATAGAAGGCTTTATATTTACCTGCAAAACACATACATTTTCGTTGTAAAGGAATGCGTGGTAAAGGCATATGCATGGTGAAAATGTGCGTGGTAAAGACATGCGTGGTAAAGGCATATGCGTGGTAATGGATGTGTGGTAAAGGCATCTGTAGTTCCGTCATACATCCCTCCAGAATGCTGATTCATTGGTAAGACTTAGTCGCAGCATTCAAGACTTTACTGGAAGTGGCCCCATTATATTGCTCTAGACTCCTGCTCTTCCGAAAAATGTTGCAAGCAAGTCCATAAGCACAGATGAGCAATGGAACAACTAGTTTACTCCACAAAGCTGTACATTACATAAGAGTGATTTAGACAGCATGCTATTAAAAACAGAGAGCTAGCAACTGCCCTGCAATTCAAAAACACACTCTGCACACGCTGTTCCATCAGGCGCTCACCACACATTCCCTTCCACATTCCAGGCTCTACACTCTGCGTCTTATTGTTAATCCTTTTTTACAAAACCCGCCATTTTATCGTAACCACCCTTTAAGCGTGTCCACAATTTAAAACGTTAGGAAAAGCTTAAAGCAACCTAAAATAATTGTACCGTAAAACCTATAAAAAACACGACATCTTAAAGCTTGCTTAAAAATAACGTCTTAAATTCTGCATAGGTGCAATTTCAAAGCATTTCTCTTTCAGCCTCAGGGAAACTGATAGAAAGGCGCACGTTTTCCATTGGAGGCGTCTCTCTGTTGATGACAGTACTTCTGTTCAGCGAGAAACGTTTCAAGGACGTAGCCACGGCAGACGTTGGAACATTGCGTACAGCACGAGAAATGTTGCCATAGCATAAAACATAATAGCCAAGCCTTGATTTACAGTTTGCACAAATAATCTGTTACTCCTTGCTTGGATAAATAAATGTGGGACCACGCAGAGGTGGCGAGTGCGGTTATCAGTAAGTAGTAAGTACACTCTGTTCCTCTAGGTTTTTTTTTTTAACCTTCTTCTGGCAGGGCTGTAGCTTTTGTGGAAATGTAAAATAGTAACTGTTTAAAGTAAAGCTATTTTAAAAGGCTTCTGAAGAAGTAAAATAAATATTTGGTTGTATGCTCATACACAGTTCGGCCATTAAAACCTCTCACGCAGCCGGTTTGCCTCTCTGGTCAGTACCCCAGGGAAGACCGGAAGTTGCACAATGCCGCTTCTGTCACTGGAATCTCTTTGTTTCATTTCTCAGTAGAGGCACCTGTTGGCTTCTTACCTGGAAGTCAGTATGCAAACAGTGTAACTATGAGGTGCAGTCAAAGAAGGGCATTTTCTTTCTAAAATTCATCTCCAACTCTTTGTCGAATACTGCTCGCCCATCCTTCTGCCTGCTGCTCATTGTAGTGAAGGCCACAAAACAGCACGACCGTCGTTGGTGTGAGACTTATATATTGTGACGGATGTCTTCATTTGCTGGTCGTAAAACTATCTCCTGCTGTAGGCCCACAAAGGAACGGACCGGTGTTCCATCCAGGTGGGCTTCCTTGTGCCTGCTTTGACGGCCTCAGGAAGTGTGTGACATCCGGTTTGCATGGATATGGATACGCCTAGTCTTTAAAGGCTTTGCCACATCACACTGTGCACTTTCGCACCAGCCTTGTGCCCGTGCGTGCACATTCATGGTGGATCATACAAGGTGAGAAGATGTGCGTGCTGCTGCACATCAAAAAGAGAGAGGCACTCTGACTCGCAGCGCAAAACAGAGTAGTGGCGATCAGTGTCTCTGCCATGCTTTGAGTCAACTCTCCCCCTTGTTCATAGTCTCGGCCCCTTCCCAGAAATGAACTCGCCCGTTGGCAAATGATGCTGTTACTAAAGTTGGACATGTTCCATACACTTGCCAAATTCCTAGTTCATTTAGCTCTTCCAGTTCTTATTCTGAGGTGTACTAAATTGTTCTTTAGTATCTTCAAAGTCAAAAGTCTTTAGCTAGTCCAGTTCTTATTCTGAGGTGTACTAAATTGTTCTTTAGTATCTTCAAAGTCAAAAGTCTTTAGCTATTCCAGTTCTTATTCTGAGGTGTTCTAAATTGTTCTCTAGTATCAAAGTCAAAAGTCTCAACTCAAAAGCCTCAACTCACGTTAGCAGGTGAAAAAGCAAAGCTACAAAGTCGCTTGGTCTTGTCCTGAAATGTTTGTTGTTTAAAACTGTTGTAACCGATGATTCAATGCACTGACTTCTTTTTCTTCCTTTTGTTTCTTACAGGGAATCGCAATCGGTGGAGAAAGAGCCACAGACTGAGACGAAGTCCAAGAGGTTGAGGAGAGATAATTTTGTTGGACGCCACTTCACGAAACTCAAATTAAAACATTTTTTTTTAGTTTTATATAGCGCAAATTCAACTCGGAAGGTATCGGGGTGTTTTACATGGACACCAATTGCGTTCCAGACAGACACATTCATTTTTGTTAGGCACAGGGAGATTAAGTGATTTGCCCAGAATCACAGGATGTTGAGCGTCCCTGCCAGACTCGAACCCGGTTTCCCAGCTTCAAGGCCACCGCTCTAGCCTAAGTTGAAGCGGAGCGGGATGCAGGACTTCCTCCGGTGAGAGATTCTAAGCCAAGCATGGTTGAGAGCAAGGTCGCAGTATTTATACAATACCGCACCCAAAATGGCAACTGGATCCCGTGTTTGCCAAATCTCGTGAGATCTTGGCAGTAGAGTGCGGGAAGAAAGGCCACCACCTTATTCACACACGAAGGAGGGGAAAACATGGGAAATACCACAGTTGTTGCCCAGTAAGCATGAGCAAAGGAACATGGGGCAGATTTACAAGGCCCTTGTGTCATTTTTGCGCTGCTGTTGCGTCACTTTTTGTGACGCAGCAGCGGCGTAAAAATGCGGCCCATTTACAACATGACGCATCTAGTGAGATGTGTCATGTTGTAAAGGCCTGCAACACATTATACCTGCATCAGGTATAAAGTATGCAGGGTGGGCATGCCCACGCAAAAAAGCCTCCTAGAAGTGATGTAGTGAAATCTAAAGATTTTACTGCGCCACTTCTAGGTCCCCACTGCGTCAAAACCTTACGCCTGCTTGGAGCATGTGTAAGGAATGACACAGCACAGTGAGGATAGGCCTCCCCATGCATTGCTGGAGTTGTGTCGTGCTTGCGACACGACTCCAGCAATGCGTGACTTTTGCGTCAACAGATGCATCAGAATACGGCGCATCCATGGTGGCGCAAGGGTTTCTCAAGGTGACGCAGGGAAAGGGATACATCTCTACAGATGGGTCACTTAATTGTAAATCTGCCCCATGATTCTTATAGTGTCTAAACAGAGGACCCTGGAGGTCAGGTTTTCTGGAGCTAAGTGGGTGTGGAGGATCATCTTATGAGCCAAACATTACATAGTGCGGGTGATATCAAAGTTGTGTGGATGTGGCGGGCAAGGCCTAGGGGGTCACTGCGGGGAGTCAGTCAGGGCATGACGTCTCAGACCCCAGCATACCATGGGCAATACAGGATACACACTGCATCAGTGCACGTGGGCATATCTAAGTCCCCAGAACACTGATTGAGGTGGAGGAGGAATCATTGGAAAGGGAAGTATTTCCCATTTCCAGTGGTATCCCTGCCCATTGGATCCCTGCTTGGGGATCACCACAGGAGAGCCATCTCTAAGCAGGGATCCACTAGACACCAGGGACTTGGGAGAGGGGCCCATTACGCAAGAGCTTGTGCTCTCCCAAACTCCATAGAATTAAAGCCTTTCTGCTCCATCTTGTTGATTAACTCCAATTCACCTGCCCTGGGTCATGACAAAAAGCCAACTAAAAACCAGAAAACCATGTAAAAAAAATGAGGGTGGGGCTGCCCACCATAAGCATGGACAAGGCCATGCCCCCCCCCCTCCCAAGAAGGTAAAGGCAGTCTTTCTGACCCCCTGTGCCCCGGGCAGGAGAGGCAAATTACTCAGAAAGTCTACTAGACATCCAGGGGGCACAAATATAGGGGTGGGGCTGCCCACCATTGACATGGCCATGCCCCCTCCCAAAAAGGGGCAGTCTTTCTGCCTCCCAAGGAGGGGGAGTGAATGGGGACAATTACCCCCAATGTGCCACCAGAGGGGCAGAAATCCCACTAGATACCAGGATTTATTTTTAATATATAGTAGGAGTGGGGGCTGCCCACCATGAGCATTGCCATACCCCACCCCAAAAAAGGGCTCAACAGTCTTTCTGCCCCCACCTGATGGAGCAATTACTCCAGTTTATCCCTGTGGGGGCACAAAGCTCACTAGACACCAGGGACTGCATTTCTGCATTCTTTTTTTGGGGGGTAGTGGCCACCCGTTGGCATGGGACCATGCTTCTCCCTCACTCCAGGCCCGATAAGACTTTCTGTGCTTCCGGGGGTGGGGGGGGGGGCTAGGAGTATTCACCCCAATATGCACTCCCTGTGGTGGCAGAAAGACAACTAGACACCAGGGATTTTAAAATGGCACCAAAACAAACAAAAGGATAGGGCATCCAGCCATGGCTTCGAGCCATACCCTTGCCCGAGTAGGGCAAATTGTGTCTTTTCCCACCTTGGGGACAGATGTGGGTCAGATCAGAAGCTAGCCCCACATCTGTCCCAAGGGGGGTAGAAAGCCCACTAGACACCAGGGGTTTTGTATTTGGGGCAAAAGAAAGGGGCACAGGCATTGCACTCTGCCATTAGGTTATACTCCCAACGCAAAAGGAAAAACTAGTATTGTGGCATCCCCGGAGGGGAGAGAGGGAGTTTGCTCCCAATTTGCCCCCAAGGGCAGAAAGCCCACTGGAATGGCAGGAGTATTTTTTTAATAAAATAATGGGGTGGACCTGGCCCACCCCAACATCAGGCTCCACCCTCACCCCATATGCCTCAACATTCTTTCTGCTCCCCTGTGGACAGAACATCCCATCCCAATGGCAAGTAAGAGCAAATATGATTGTTTTGGGTGTTGTTTTTTACAGATGGGCCAGGAGAGTTAGGCTAAACCCCAATATTTTCTCACTTGCCATGGTGAATGGTTGCACTTTTTGGGATTCGATAGGCCGCCACCTGGGGAAAACTACCAGACCCAGACATTTTGGATAACTAGACATCGAAGGGAGTCTAGGATGGTATGCCTTGCTAAGATCCCATGATGTCTTCTTACCCTCAATACTCTGTATACCTCAAACTCAACCTAAAAATCACACATTTTTCTCTTGCATTTCAGTGATGTAAACCTCAGGAATACGCTGGGCTCCACAAAATTCCTACTGTTCAGCATTCTCCCACTTTACCATTAAAATTATCCTTCTTGTATGGGTAGACCTAGCGTTCATAAGTGGAAAAGCCCCAAAACCTAATGTGGAGACATCAATATTTTCCTGTAAAAAAACTAACCTGATTTTGCAATGGGGGTAGCTGCTTATTGTTTGTACAACTGCTACTGACTAATTATACACTGCTGCGCAATTGAAGACCTATGTTTCGTGGTGCCCTCGTTTCCTGCGAGAATGACTGGTATTTTGTTTTTATATTACATCAACCGCTGACTAATTATGGGCCTCTGTTTCCTGTCCCTTTTTCCTACTGGAGTTCGTCTTCTGATTGGCAGGCAGCACTCTCCACGTGCATAACGGGCTACACATGCCATGTTCAAAATTTGGACCCTCTTGGCTCCGTCAATTCATCTTAAGTGAGAGCTGTGTCTCTTGCCAGCTCCACCCATTGGTTCTGAGCCTGGACACTATCACCTGGAGGCTGGGAGCTTGCAACCTCTCTTGGAATC
Organism: Triturus cristatus; assembly: GCF_964204655.1. NCBI lineage: Eukaryota > Metazoa > Chordata > Amphibia > Caudata > Salamandridae > Triturus > Triturus cristatus. The sequence goes on from NC_140580.1 coordinate 731,667,525, forward strand.
TCATCTCTTCGAGACGACTTATATGACTTTAAGCCCTCGAACTAGGTTGTTCAGCCGACGCCTTTGTGCATCCCTCGCCTTGACTATCACCATCATGCTCTCACTGCACTTCAAAGTTCCTGCTACTTCTGCCAATTACTAGGACCTCAGGGTAGGGCACTAGTTGGACAGCTCTCATTTTGGTCTCTCCTTTCTTCATGGACACCCTTACAGGTTGAATTTAAATAAGGACGTTTTAGCAAATGAGGAAGAAAAAGGTCCCCAAGTGAACTCGGATTTCTTTCTGAAATTCTTGTTTGATATTTTCTAAATGACTCGCACCGACGAAAACTCTCTAAATAAACCATTTTTGAAAAAAAACCAAATATTCTCTTAAGTCTAAATTCAACTAATGGAGAGTAAAAAGGTAACTTTGAAGGAGGTCTCTCTAAGTGTTTAGGAATTACGGAGGTAAGCCGAAAATAACCGAAGGGGGGAAGAAAAGCATGCTCAAACTGACTGTAAAGCATTCATGTATGGTTGCAGTTGCGTAGCAAGGGGCGGGCGGTACAAGTTTTGTGGGCGGCCCACTCCTACATAAGTTTGTCACACGGTAAACCACAGGAATTCTCATCAGCAGTGCCCCCGCTCTTCAGCACGGTCGCAGGGCGGCAGAGGCATGGACCGCCATGGGCAGCAAAGTGCCTAGCTACGCCACTGTATGGTTGCCTAGAGTGATTGTATTCTTTTGTCACAGAATAGCTCTTTTGTCACAGAATACCCCTCCTGGCAGAAAGAGTATGCCTTACCACTAGAATTTGAAGGTTCTTGCTCAAAAGGATCAACACACCCCAGTCAATCTTTACACATGAACCATCGTTTTTTCTCTCTCTCTCTCAACCGCCCTTTTCCCCAGGGTTAGTCACTGGTGTCAGTCATCTCTTCTGATACTAAGGATTATCCTCAGGGGGAAGTGGTGGAATAACTTTATTTTTGCTGAAGTCCTGAGACTTCCGGTGAGTGGCTCTTTGTGTGACACTTTTAATGTCTGCCATGACCCAAGTTCCGCAGATTTTGTGGGACTGAAACTACACAGTGAAGATATAGAGGTTGGAGGATCACTCCTGTTTTTCCTATAACACGGCCTTCTACTCAGTTAATAGCAAGCAAGGTACTTCTTTAAACTAGGGGAACACAAGACGTGACATTATGAGCACATTGGGTGTTAGGGAAACCAAAGGGGATGATGGACGGAGTGTTGAGCATTGCAAGCACTCACCACCAGTCAACTGATCTGGGTTTAATCCATCATCATTCTTTAGCTCACTCCAGTTCAGACATGGCCATATGCAAATCAGTCTGACCCTCTGCCTCATGGGAACAGTCCAGCCCGAACTGCCTAGCCATGTCTTCCCTGGACCGGAAACAAGCATCCTGGGACCGGTTTCTGGCTAATCAGCCGTCATCAGCCAGGCTAGCTTGAATCCAGTGGCAAAGTGAGCAAGAGACCCACGTCTGGGCATACCCTGCCAACTTAGGGCGAACAAAGCAAAACCAAAGGGTATGATGGACGGAGTGTTGAACATTGCAAGCGCTCACCCCCAGTCAACTGATCTGGGTTTAATTGGGTGTTAGGACATTAAACCATGCATGCAATATTTTATCCACTAGAGTCATCCATACAATCACACGGGCAGAGAAGTTTGCTAAGCTCCAAAAATACTGTTATTGGGGCATACAATGTACACGTTTGCATAAGTACAGTTTCATATATGGATATCTCTGTCAGGGAAATTAAGGTGGTTCATTTATGTGTAACTGGCAGTTGGGCGATTGAGTTAACGTGCATTTAAATTGCTATTGGAAACTTAATGTTTACATCTATTTTCTTTATAGATTGGCCCCGGAGGAAGGGACATTTACTTCCCGAACTGCATCGGGCACCCATTTGAATGTTCATGAGAGAAATTATTAATGAACTACATAATGAATCATATGTTGATATGTGAATATGGTCAAAAAAATAATGCATTGCAATTTGTTTGACTTATAACTTGACAATGATTATAATGTTGTAGCATAATCACAAGGATAAGCATCTTTTGACATAAAAACAAGAATTGTTTATTGTTTTGAACGAAAAGGAAAACATACAAAGTGTGTTTATTTTGGATACAATCAGGAAGTGAACAGTGCGCAGCGCACTCAAGTCTTTGAGCTTGTAATAATTAACTGAAACTACACAAACACATTGATCCTGTGCGCCCACACTCAGCTGATCGGAGAAAAATAAAAAATGAAACAGGAAGAGGCACGCGATTGTGGGAACTGTATCTGCCTGTTTCAGGGAGGGGCAAGTTGCATTCATGTCGTTTTTGGATCAATGGGCTTACAACCTGTTGGGGGGAGGCATTGCGCTTCATATGTAATGATCCGCACAAAGAAGGTGCCGAAGACGTATTGCAAATGGATAAATGCAGTGAATATATTTGTATTTCTCTACCGATGCACAAATCTAGTTTGAGATCAGTGAAGCATTGTAGATACAATAGGTCTGACAGAGAAATAAGCTTGGTAAAAGTATAGGGGTGGCAAAGGGCAGCACTGGCATTAGAAGGGGCCTGAGGTGAAGGACTGGGTTATTCTAAGACCCAGCGGTGCCAGGGGACAACACCTGAAACCTTCGTGGGTTACCTGTTCTGGCGTACAAAACACAGAGACACGGGACACTTCTGGCGACGTCAAAGATCGGCATTTATTTACTGCAGGGATACAGAAATCGCAAGAAGTACACAACGTGTAGGTTCTGGGAGACTGCTTCGTATTGCAAGTCAAGTCAAGTCAAAAGTGCTTTATTCGAGTATTACTCATAAAAGCAAACATACAAACATATAATAAAAAACAATTAAATCTGAGATGTCATATTGACATACACACATTTCTAAAAAGAATACAAATTATTTTCAGAAAATAAATATACATAATCACAGGAGTAAAATTCATTGGTGTTGATAATGCAATTAAGTACAGTTTATAAAATCTTTATACTAAAAAAAAGAACCATTTAGAATTTCATTTCACAGGTGTAAAGTTCATTGATGCTGATGATACAATTGAGTATAATTTGTAAAATCTTTATACTAAAAAAGAATCGTTTAAAATTTCTTTTCCAGATGACACGATAATTTACACTAAACAGAGAATAGACAGTACTCTAGCAGTCTCTGAGCGTCTAGGCAGAGAGTAGTCACCGAACTAGCAATCTCTGCCTTATTATCCATGCCCACCCCAAATACTTAGCGGTGGCAATTATAATCCAAGTTAAAGTAGTCGATCTAACAATGCGCAAAGCCACCATACTACTTTTAGTACCCAGGTTCCTACACATAGGTGCCAACCAAACACGCCTTGGAGTAGAGTATGGTTTACAGGAGAACAAAAAATGTCCAAGTGTTTCATTACCTTCCCCACAAGCTGGGCATGTAGCAGGGCCTCCTTCCCTCCACTTAGATGTTAGGTTACGAAGAGGAAGAGAGCCCGCCCTTAGTTGAAAAAACAGTTTCCTATCCAAAGGTTTGGATATATAATCCCAATACAGTTCATACATGGGGTACAGTTTAACCTCAAGAAAACTAGCAGTCATGGACCCACAGTTGATGCTGAGCAAACTCTTGTTGGCAACATTTTCCCCAAAAATATTTTTTAGGGTTGTCTTATTAGGAAATGATGCCCCAGCTGGGTCGGACCATAATGCATTTAGGCCTAGTTCAGATAGTGCAAGTTTTAATGATTTGAACCATCTAATTCTATTAAAGCAATCTGCTTTAATAACGTCAGTGAACCCGGCCGCATAGTGAGAGAGCTCAGGTGTGGTCCATAACCTACGCCAATATAAAATTGGTCGTAGTTTGCCCATTTCCGAGATTTCTTTCCTGCCAAGCTCGTATCTCAAAGGCAATAACGGACTACTCTGTGGAGTACCCGTTAGTTTCCTAAAAAATTTGTTCTCTGAGGTTTGTAACTCCTGTAGATTTTCATGCCCCCATAACTCAGCCCCATACAATGCTGACCCAATTGCTTTTGCCTCATATATAATCAGGGGTGGTTTGATCGGTTTAGTCAATGATTTCCTATGCTCCTTTATAATGGTTCCAGCTAATTGCTTATGTCTTAGAGTTGCAATATTTAAATGCTGGTTCCCCCTATTATCATTAGAAATAAGGATCCCCAGGTATGTGAATGATGATACAACCTCAAGAGTGCGTCCACTCATGGTAATGTTAGGTTTAAAATTTCGATACAGATTAAAAACCATGAGTTTTGTTTTAGACGCATTCACCTCCAGTCCGTGATCCCCACAAAACTTATGGAAAATGTCCAATGCTTTTTGCAGTCCACTTGGAGTTTTGGATAAAATTAACGTGTCATCGGCGAACATTAAAATCGGAACTTTTACACCTGCAAGAGAGGGAGCATCCACTGCCTGCGATTGAATGCGGGGGACAATGCCATTAATAAAAAGGGTGAACAAAGTTGGTGCCATTGAGCACCCTTGCCGAACCCCACGCTCAACAGGAAATTCGGCTGTGTCTTTACCGTATCCACCCCATTGGATTTTAGCATAGGTGCCTTCATGTAATCTCATGATCAGAGTCAACAAGACTCCTAGGACCCCTAAGGCCACAAGTACTTCCCACAGTTTCGCCCTTGGTACCAGGTCGAAGGCAGCCCGCAAATCGACAAAAGCCGCATAAAGACTGCCCCCACCTAGCACCACAGTCCTCCACTGGATCAGCTGGAACCGAAAAACTTGGTCCACAGTACTAGTGGCCCTGCGAAACCCAGCCTGAAAGGGAGATAGAATATTAAATTCTTCCGCCCAATCGAGCAATCGGTTAACAATCACTCGCCCAACGATTTTTTGCACTGTATCAATTAGGCTAATTGGGCGGTAGTTACAAGGCTGGGAACGATCACCCTTTTTGTACACAGGGATAATAACAGCACCCCGCCATGATACCGGGATAGCTGCACCCTTAGCAATGTGGTTTATTAACAAGTGAATATATTTACACCACCTTCCAGTGTCATTTAAGAAAACGTCCGCTGGGACCCCATCAATGCCAGGAGCACGTCCACTATGTACGGTTCTAAGGGCCAACAGAATTTCACCCTTCGTGAAGACATTGTCCTCAGAAGTTGTATAGATAGGGCAGGTATTATTTACAATCTGATCCCTGATAGCATACCTATCACTAAAAAAGTTTATCCAGGCGTCCTGCGGGACATTGTTATTACAAGCCTCTTCAGACCTTTCTTGCCCCCATTTGACAATATGCCAAAATAATCTAGAATCTTTTCGATCACTAGCACACTTCAACTTGTCCCAATGGGCTTCGTCCCAATCTTTTTTCGCCTTGGCAACACAAATTTTGTAAAACTTTCTGGCAGAGCGGATGGCCCCCAGGTTTTTGCTCTTGATTGCAACTCCCAAAGAAATTCGTGCCACCTTGCAAGCATGGTTATACCATTTAGCTGCTCTATGAACACGTGTCATCTTAGAATTTACTGGTTTCAGAAAGTAGCTTTTAATTTCTTGGAAAAGAGACTCATGTACTTCAATAGTATTGACTTGACCTGTAGTGATCCCTGCTTCACATTCTAGGGCCATAATAGCCTTATCGGTCGCAACTCCTATATTTTCTATAGCTTGCTGGTCCGTCCTAACACTTGTCCATCTTAACCTACGCATATCATTTGTTGGTACAATAAGCGGGGGTAGGGAATCATCCAGAGGAATAGAAGCATTGGATTCAGACAACCACCATTTGTGAGTAACACATAGCGGATTATGATCACTCTCTAGCATTTCTGTTACAACCATATCACTAACAGTTGGCCAAAGGGAAAGGCTACAAATAATATAGTCGATACGACTTTTGCTTCTCCCATTATTAAAGGTCATAGCTGGTACTCTATCTGACCTTGTCCTTCCATTCAAAGCTCTTAACCCTTGTTCAAGGCACATTGCATTCAAACCCAGAATATCCTCTGTCCAATGAGTTACTGGGATAGTATCTAGTAAGGGGATGTCCCATTGTTTGTCTTCGTCTGCACCTAAAAAGGCTTCGCCTGTATCTAGAGGTTCAAACGTACGGTTTAAATCCCCTGCAATTATTATGTTTTTCCTACTAGAATGTGTCTCAAGGAGATTATACAGGGTAAGAAGAACCTCAGATTTTCCTACATTTCCACCTCTGGCATAAATATTATAAATATTGATGGATAAGGATAAATTACTCGTAAGTCTAATGAGCTGAATATCTTTTTGACCAATCTCCACACTTTTTACAACAACCTTTAGAGATTGTTTGACCCATATAGTAAGGCCCCCCATCGGACGCCCTTTGGGGCCCTTAGAAGCTGGTACATGAAAATGTAGGTACCCCAAAGCAAAAACGGGGTCACAGGCCCATGTTTCCTGAAAAATACAAACGTCAAACTTGCTAACAAACCTAAACCAATCACCACAATCCAGCTTGGAACATAGCCCAGCCACATTCCAGGATAATAAGTTCCCAATATCATGTGCCATTACAGGTTTGGGGCTAGAGTCAAGCCCATTCATCACAGTATCGTTTATACCGTTGTATTTTACATTTTCAATAATTAAACCAGCTATGGCCTCCATATTAACAATCTCAGGACGAGTACCTACTCGTTGACCTAGCTCATCAGTAGAGCGTGACTCAGATGAATGGTGAAATGGTTGTCAATCACAAGCATCCAGGTTTGACAGGGCAGAAAATCTATTTTCCACACATAGACCCCATTCGCGAAATCCAGCATCATTACTACTCCTATTGGTCACAACATTCCATTTAGTTCTTAGAATACTAGGATTCGGACCTCTTCCTTTCCGAGGATAAAAAAAGTCCAGGGTCAATGGTACAATTGAAGTTGACCTTCGCTGTGGAGGCAAGATGTTAGGCAAGATGTTTGATAAAACCTCGGGGTCAGTGAAGTTAAGAACAACACAATCCCCTCTCAACCTCTTAACGCTGTTACCAATCCACTCAACCCTTCTGGCATTAACAAGTTCTACAGATAATTGTTGCTTCCCCCAAGGCGATATTACCATGTTGTTAGTAAGCCACGATAAAGATTTATTTAATAAAGAAGGGGCAGATTCGACCTCCCCAGAAGCCAAAGGGGGGACATTTGCAAGGACAAGAACTAATGGAGAGGCTTCAACTACAAGCTCGAAAGACCCTTTCCCGATGTTAGAATTATTAGTGGCAGAGACAGGGGGTATATCTACAAGGGCACCACTAGGTACATTAGACAGTGGTACAGGATTAGAGTCAGATCCACTATTCTCAACAAGTGATGTTTTACTCATTACTGGCTCTACCCTAGATACAGCAACTTCAGTAATATTTCCTGTCTTCACCAAAGTTTTCTCTAGTAAACCACCTAGTCTATTAACCTCAGCGGTTAATTTATCAATTTTACTAACCAGGGGTTTAACTATACCTTTAATTTTTGTGTCCATCATGCTCCATAGTTTAGTAAATTGCGCGTTAGAAAGGGTTACATGAGCTTCACTGAACAGATCAACCTCCTCCTCCTCGTCCTCAGATATTTTCCTCGAAGGGGTTGCAATTTTATTTCTGCCAGATCTTAGACCCCCTCGTTTTGGGATAACCTTGCTTTTACCCCTAGTAACCCTCGGAGCTGGAACAGGGGTAGTAGAAAAAGGGGACTCAATGTTAGTGGATGTCACTGACACCCCTTCGCTATCACTGTTGGCTTCAGTAAGAACAACTACGCCACTAGGCAAAATGGGGTTTGTATCGTAAAGAGGGTCATGAGCCACACAAGATGTACTACTATTATGTAAAGCCGAGGAATCCCCATACTCTTTATCAGCCATAGGGAATTGGTTGGATGAATCTAATCCCAGTGAGGATCTCCTGTCGCTGTTAATTTTAGCCACAACTTGGATAGGATAATTATCTATAGTGTTATTAGCTGGGGTTTGTTTTTTTCCAGGCATGAGTAAGGTAAATAAGGTGGCTGAGGTAATCAATACACTTGAAACACAAGATTCAAATAGATGTTATAATTACCCTAATTAGACCAAGCTGCTCATATGTCCAAGAATAATGACAGTAGATTTTCAGGCAGGGTCCCTGGCCCAACCCAACCTAGTCCAACCTCGGACGGCCTCAGACGGTCCCGCCCTTGTCCCGGGCTTCTCCCGGCGCCGCCCGCGCGCGTCCCGCGACGCGGAGGGAGCCTCGCTGATTTAAGCGCCTCCGGGCGCGACGGCGTCCGGAAGTGCACCGGCGCCGCTAGGCAGGCTGGGGGATGTAGTTGGCAAAGCGGCAAAGCGACGAGCAGTGTTGCTGCAGTATTCCAGGTGCCCCAGGTACGAGCTGGTGTGAGGCCGGTGTGAGGCTTGCTGTGTGCGGCCAAGTGTCCTCGAAAATGCTCCCCCGCTCCACCGAGGGAGCCTCGCTGATTTAAGCGCCTCCGGGTGCGACGGCGTCCGGAAGTGCACCGGCGCCGCTAGGCAGGCTGGGGGATGTAGTTGGCAAAGCGGCAAAGCGACGAGCAGTGTTGCTGCAGGATTCCAGGTGCCCCAGGTACGAGCTGGTGTGAGGCCGGTGTGAGGCTTGCTGTGTGCGGCCAAGTGTCCTCGGAGATTTCACACGAAGTTCCTCACGATCATCGGGCTTTTGACCGGTACCGCTGATGTCGCCCAACGTTGGGCGCCAACTGAAGGACTGGGTTATTCTAAGACCCAGCGGTGCCAGGGGACAACACCTGAAACCTTCGTGGGTTACCTGTTCTGGCGTACAAAACACAGAGACACGGGACACTTCTGGCGACGTCAAAGATCGGCATTTATTTACTGCAGGGATACAGAAATCGCAAGAAGTACACAACGTGTAGGTTCTAGGAGACTGCTTCGTATTGCAAAAGTGGATCGCTCCTTTTATACACATTTTGGTCATTGCACAACATGGCAAACAAAGGCTACAACTCAGTTCCCACAGTAAAGTTCAAAAAGGTCGCATTCATGTTTTCAGAAACCCGGAACATAATTACAGCAGCATTGCCGGTTCCCAACTGTAAAAGCACATTAAGCACATTCCATTCTGACTATAAACACTTTAGGAGAAGGGACAGAAACAGATGCAAAGAAAGAACAAGGATGCACGACAGATTGGAAAAGAGTGTTGGGAGTAATAACGGAAACTTGATTACAGGATCAAAGACCTCGTGCCCAATGCATGCACGACTGAAACAATAGACCAGCACGGTAAGATGAGCCTTGAGCGGGGCCATCTGCCTTTGCCGTGTCATTCCCCTATCATAAAAGTCACCCTCAAAGAAACACGTGTCCTTAGTGTAAGCTTGGAGATCCCAGGGCCACAGAGCGGACAAAGTCCGTTCGCTGGCTACTTGAGGGCAAGAAACAAAATGGATGCCGCATCTAAAATGGAACCCGAGGGTTCAGATGGACAAACCCAAAAATGAGACGAACCATGCGTGGTTGCGTAGCGAAACCGCGTACACCCACTAAACTCGTCATTTGCGGTTCGTAGATACCAAACTCATCCATATTCGACCACACCCAAAAAGTGTCGTTCCGTCTCGCACGGAACCTCAGACGCTCCTTTTGCCCTCATGTAGGCAAGCACTAGTCGAGATCGGAATCAATTTCAATATTCATCAAATCGTTCAGCTGCTGCTGGAACATCATTCTATCCATCAATGTCTCCTTGGCAACAGATGGCCGTCTTATACACGTTGTAGCACAAAGGCCACATAAGGCAGGACCACACTGTACGCAAAGACAACACGTGAATAGAAACGTTACAACAACCCCTACGATCATCAGAATCTTCCAACCCCAAGTGGATATCAGGCCCCATAACCATCCTAGAAGTGTCCAATTACCTTCGTCCACGTGTATGGACTCGGAGATCTTGTGCAACTTCGAGATGGCTTGGTAAACAGTTGGAGCATTGTCAGGAATGAAAATGCAACAGCTCGAATGGATAACTTTACACACACCACCTCTATCTGCAAGAACAACGTCTAGAACCATACGGTTCTGCAACGTCATGAGTCTATCCGCCTGAAGTTCCGCTGTCAAATTACCAAGAGCACTCGCAGTTATGTTAGCAGTCAATTCTACCACACGGGTCAACTGTCTCAGGTTCCTACTATTAACCATAGGTCCCCAAAATGGCAAGAAACCCTTAAAGAAGTCTCCTGCTTCTTGACCCGCAGTGTCCTCTTTGCTGACGACGCCTCTCACAATTCTAGTCTTGTGATAGTCTGAGGCAACCGAAAACGTCGGTGGCAAAAGATTTGCAATATAACAGGTACCCGAGAAGTCACGGGGCAACCATGTATATGCACGTTCATAACATATGAAATAAGTACCCTTGGCAGTCAGAAAAACAGGGGAAGAGAGCATCGGTAGGACATACGTATCAGTACAAGCACTGTTCCCAAGTTGTGCTCTCGGATTTTGACCCAAACCTTTCAAGCAGAAATTACCGAGGTGGGGTACGATCCATATTGGGGACGAACTCTTGAGCTGTCTATCACCCACTGACGTACTATACTCAGCATCACTCAGATCCTTATAGGCTCGCACCTCTTCATCTGGAATAAGCGATGCATCAAAAACATCTCTATCTAAATCAGCAATCGCTATCGCCGAAGGCTTGTGGTACGGACCAGGACCAAAGCTTGCAGAGCGTGGCTCTCGACTGGGGTAGGAATCTAGTGCACTACGGAACATAGTTTGGAATGCTCGAGCTGACCCTTGGGAGCTATAAGGAAGGACCAGATACGGAATACCCCTATCCATGGTATGTGGCATTAACCCACACACCCAACAGTTGGTAGTATTCATCACCAACTGATGCTGATGTAGGAGTTGAACGAAGGAGTTATTCATGAATTCCGCACATCTAACCTGTTCATGTTTAGGCAGGGGATGAAAAGAATGTGGAGAAACAGTGGTAATGGAGCTTAGTTTAGGAGAGAGAGTAGGTGAAACAGAAGGCAATAACGACTGTATTCCAAAATACACTCCGCCCACCAATAGCATAGACATAGTCAGAAACAGTAGGAATACCTGAAACAGAAAACATTTTGTTCGTACAATCTTATGCAATTTTGATCTTTGCGCCGACATCCTTTCTACTTCCAACAGCTTAGAGAATGCCATCCTCTAAAAACCGTCCGTGACGTACTTGACGCACTTCGTTCTGAGTAGCGATTATCAATTCCCAGGAGTTCCCAGGAGTCGACAAAAGTAACCGACCTAGTGTCAGAAACCTGCTAAACAGAAAGGAGTACCTGCACGGCCCTACGGTTAACCCGGATGATAGGTTTTCTTGAACGCTCAGCTTTAATACAAATCTCTTAGCTGCAAAAAGCACATAAAAAGAAACTCAAAAAGAAAGGATGTAATTGTTCGTAATGTTCGTAGCACCAGTAAAGGAAAATATAAAACACAATTTTATTAGTCCTTGCTACGTGGACGAAGGAAGTATCGATTTCTTCCAGGTCGAGTCTGCTCTACAAACAATTGTTCAGCTGGTGAAACAGTGTTCGGTGGAGTGGACGACGATTCAGACCTTGAGTTCTCTACGACTGATGACTCCACAGGTGTGTCTAGCAGCGATGAATTGTCTCCTACAGGTTGAGCATCGCTAAACGGCACAAAGCATAAAGGGGTCTCAGTTTCCGTTGCCGCAATCCCAGTTCTCACCCAACCATCTATTGGTGAGGGAATTGGTACTTTTTTCGTGTGGCCAGCGTGTACCCAGTTCTTTCTGCCTTCCAACCGAACTGCAGTCCTCGTCGTCAATAACACTTGGAAGGGTCCCACAAATCTCGGCTCCAAGTTACGTTTTCGGCCAAAATTTCGGGTAACGACCCAATCACCTGGCCGGAGCCGATGTCCAGGACCCTCTGTCTGTGCCGGTAGAGCTTCAAAGACCTGTTGGTGAATTAACCTTAATTTAGTAGTCAGATCATGAAGATAATCAATTAGCATTGGATACTCAAGACTATCAAAGGCCTTAGGTCTCGGGACTCCCCAAATGTTCGCAGGGCGGCCGAACACAATCTCATATGGGCTGAGCCCTACTCGAGAGTGTACAGTCGCTCTGGTTGATAGGAGAGCCAGAGGCAAGGCATCAGGCCATGATAGGCCAGTCGTAGCTTGTATCTTGGAAAGTTTCAGCTTCAGGGTACCATTGTACCCTTCAACTAAACCCGCTGCCTGAGGATGATTAGCGCTATGGAATTTCTGCCGAATTCCAAGGCCCTTACATACACTCTGCATCACACTTCTCACGAACTCACTTCCATTATCTGACCACACAATCCGTGGCATTCCATACCGAGGAAAGTATTCCTTCAGTAGGACTTTCGCTGTGGACAGGGCAGTGTTATCCTTAAGAGGATAGGCCTCAATCCATCTGGAGAACGCACAAACCACAACTAAAACATACTTCAGATTATTGCATCTCTCCATATGGATGAAATCCAGTTGGATAACCTCAAAGGGACAAACAGGGGGAGCAAAATGACCAGGTGGAGTGGGGGTGCCCTTGCCAGGATTATGCATCAAACACACCATACAATTTTTAACCACTCTCTCAGCACATTTAGCAATACCATCATTCTTCCATACAGGGGACAAGAACTTGCATATCCCTTTCGCACTAATATGTGACAACCCATGAGCCATCGTCACGACAGCTAATACATACGCATCCGGTAACATCCACCTCTGACATTCCGACAAGTCAACCCAACATCCATGCATATCCAACTTTCCCGTGCTTTCTTTCCACTTGGTCTTTTCAGCTTCAGTGGCCTCATTCTGAATTGATTTCACACTCTCAACAGTGTCTTCACACATACCAGTTTCCGTCGACCATCTCGCTGAACTTGTCACATACATTCGGGTTGCAAGATTCTTAGCCGTTTCCTTAGCAATCTCGTCCGCAAATGCATTACCACGACCAACATCATCCGTCACTTTCCGATGTGCACTACATTTAACGATCGCCACCTGTTTGGGCAATGTAAGTGCATCCAAAAGATCATTCACGAGCTGCCCGTGTTGGATCTTCGTACCATGCGATGTCATAAATCCTCTTTCTCTCCACAATCGACCAAAACTGTGCGCAACGCCGAATGCATACTGACTGTCGGTAAACACATTCACTTGCTTTCCCTTAGACAAAACACATGCTCTTGTCAATGCAATCAACTCTGCCGCTTGCGCTGAATTCTGATTCAATCTCGCAGTTTCCACAACCGTGCTCAACGCCACTACAGCATACGCAGTCGTCACATCGCCATTCGGCAATTTAAAACAGGAACCATCAACATACAAAGTACCATCGGGATCTGTCAATGGAGTGTTTTTCAGGTCCACACGACCCTTTGTTTCTTCCTCAGTTCGTAAATAACAATCATGTGGTGGTACATCATCTGATTCCATATTAGTCGGCAACAATGTCGCCGGATTCAGTACATTACAACGCTTGATCTGTATATGACTTGCCAAAAGGGTCAGCTCATACCCAGACAACCTTGCACTCGTCAGATGTTGAGTTTTTGTCCGATTCAAGAGAGTGTCAACTGCATGCGGAACCATCACTATGAGCATATTATCCATGACCAGACCTGCGGATTGTCGAATAGACACCGCAGCTGCCGCCGTCGCCCTCAAGCAACTCGGCAACGCTCTAGCTACCGGGTCTAAGGTCGAGGAAATATATGCACACGGACGCTGCTTACCACCAAATTGTTGCGTCAAAACACTCAACGCACAACCTTCCCTCTCGTGGACGTATAGTGTAAATGGCTTACTGTAATCAGGAGTACCTAACACAGGAGCCGAACACAACGCATCACGCAGTTCAGCAAAACTTTTCCGACATTCTTCCGTCCATGGCAAAGGAGTCGAAACATCCTTGCACGTGAGAGCTATCAATGGCTTCGCCAACAGTGAAAAATTTGGAATCCACTGTCTGCAGTATGACGTGATACCTAGAAAGGCACGCACATCTCTCTGAGTTGTTGGCACAATCATGCGAGCAATTGCTGCAATTCTTTCAGGGGTCAACCTTCTTCCCGCCTTTGACAATAAGTGACCCAGATAGGTTACTTCTTGACAACAATATTGCAATTTAGAAGGTGACACCATGTGATGTAAGTCACAAAGATGCTGTAACAGTGATACTGTAGCAGTCTTGCAAATCTGTTCAGTGTCTGCAGCTACCAACAGATCGTCAACGTACTGAATCAAGGCCGCACCAGTTGGCAGCACGAACGCATCAAGTTGACTCTTAAGAGCTTGGCTGTAGATCGATGGACTCTCACAGTAGCCCTGAGGTGCGCGTTTAAACCTGAAGCTACGACCACCCAATGAGAAACCGAATAAATCTCTGCTTTCCTCAGCAATCGGAATGCTAAAGAACGCATTCTTCAGATCGATTACCGAGAACCATGATGCAGAGGCTGGAATCAGAGTCAGCAAAGCTGTAATGTCGGGTACCATGGGAAACTGTGGAACAACAATTTTATTTACCTCCCTTAAATCAATAACTAGACGGTACACAGGAGGCTTGGAGGGATCAGTTCGCTTCAAAATAGGCAACACAGGACTATTACACACGTTACCTCGTGTTTCCTCAATGACATCTTTATCAATCAAATCGTAAATGATCGCTAATAGTGCTCGTTCACCATCAAGGGAGATACGATACTGGGGAATGCGCGGCAGTCGCGCGTTGAATTTCAATTGAACGACATAAGGTGGTATATCCAGCAGGCCCACATCATTGGGACCCGTCGCCCACAAAGAAGCCGGAAGAGAACTCAATTCCGGTGGGAGCTTATCAATCGACAAATACATAGGAGAGATCACTCTCTGACCCAATGTAAGCTCCACTCCCGCAGGAGAGCAATACAAAGTCGCATGTAACCGTTTCAACAAATCCAAGCCCAAAAGATTCTCACCACAACCAGTAGTCAAAATCAACGGAGCCTCTAACTCGTGAGACCCAATTGTAAGGGGCAAAGGGCTAGAAACTGGATTGCTAACGGGGGCGCCAGAGAATCCAATGGAAACATTCGTTAAGCCAGACAAAGGCGCGCCAGGGAGTTTCGAATGCATGATGGAACTTTTCGCTGCACCAGTGTCCAACAGAAAAGGCTCAACTACGCCCAATGTGGCAACTGCGACATAAGGCCCTCTCTGATCAACCGGAACTGATACTTCTCCCTTCCTCTGTCTACGGCTGTCCTAGTAGATACCGTCCGCATCAACATCATGCTCGACATAATAGTCATCCACATGATACTGTGTAGATCTACCAGACGAGAGATCACGTCGATCGAAACAATTCTGCGAGTCTGAGGAAGTGGCAAGACGCTCGGTCTGATTCTGAGTAACACCGCGACCTCTACCACGTGAAGCTTGTTGAGGACCACTACGACCTCCTCGAGCCGAAACACCATTGTTCCTGTCACGTAAAACTGGACAATTAAACTTTAAATGGCCCTCACCCCGACAATATGCGCATTGATTATACCCCAACACAAAGCGAGGTGCAGAAGAGTCATTACGCAACTGTGATCTAGAAAACTGCGATTGTGATCGATTTGGCTGTTGTGAGTCATTTTGATTCGAGCGCGGAGGATACGCTTGCTGCAATAAGACCTTAGTTTTAAGATCCTTCGTTTTCTTATCTGCGCGTTCGCTTTCTTCCTTCTCTCTGTTTTCGTAGTACTGGGCCGTGGCTAATATCTGAGCAGTGGTAGAAACAGCCCACGAACTTTCAGAATTCTTCAGCTTGTTGCTGAGTTTAGGCAACAAGTTCGATACGAATTTATCAACGAACAACCGCTGACCTCCTTCAGAGCTCATGTCCTGACCACTATGATCAATAAATGCCTCCTCAAATCTCGTAAAGAAATCGGAGACACTCTCATCCCTCTTTTGTTTGCACGCAGACAACTTGTCCCAATTAACGCGTATTGCTGGCATAAGTGTCTTCATAAGGGTAATCATCCTCTGGGGCAAATTCGCGATAAGCTGTTCAGGTTTAGCCCCACCAACTTGCTGGGCGTCTGCCGCCGCAAGAGCAGCCCAGTCACCGCCTAACTCAGCCGCGTGATTCTCATTACGGATTTTCGCCCAAATCGGCTGAGGCACTACATTACCAAACAACATGTCAATATCGGCAAGGTTCATAACGGTAGCGTCCACTAGTTGGGACAACTCCTTATAATAACCTGCAGGATTTTTACGGGGGTCGGGCAAGGTTTGCTTTACCTGCAAAACTTCCGATCGCTTCCAAGGGAGGTGTATCCAAACTCTCTGAAAACGTGCTGGAATAGCAGGATTAGCATTAGGATCACCTGGCATCCATACTGGGGGAACTTCCCGCATAGGATACTGACCAGGTTTTGCCATCCACTCTTCAGTCTCGTCCTTGAACAATGCTCGAGGTTGCACTGTACATCGAAAAGATAACAGACGCTCTAGAGCACATCGAACATTACCTACAATCACACCAGTCGTAAATTGATTCTGGAGCTCAGAGACCTCGGGCGGTACATTATCAACCGCATCATTATCCCACTCTTCTCTCAAAGATTTACACATTTCCTCGAACACGAATCTTTGTGTGGGCGCATTAAACTGAGAAAATGCCTCAAACACTATACGCGAAGTGTACTTCACAGGATGGCGAATCCATTTACGCGCCATTTTTACCAACGACTCACGTTCCCTAGCATCAGGAATCTGACTGCGCCTCTGAGCAACATCAGAAAGAGTCGACCCGAGTATTGGCCCAAAAAGCGGAGAATAGAGAGTAGCAACAGCATTAAAGATACGGCTACGAACAGAAGGAGAAGAAGAAGGAGGTACAGGAGCAACAACAGTAGGAGTAGAGACAGTAGTAGTGGACGGGGTAACAGGAGTAGTGGTAACAATAGGCTGATAAGGTACTGGCAAAGGGGCAGTAGGAAGAAGAGCTGGTAAAGGAGGATGAACAATTTGCGGCACAAGAGGATTCGGGAGAGCAGGAGGAACGACGGGCTGACCAGCAGCCGCCAGAACAGCAGGTTGAGGAATAGGAAGAATCACAGGACCCACAGTATCTGGAGCATAGGGAGGTGGTGATTTCAATAGATAAGACAATAGCGAATCTTCTATCACTTCCTCTCCCGTCTTATCAGAATTAGACGGTAACACCGGATAACATTTATCCACCGCCATATGATGAAGTCGAGCACTGACTTCCTGCTCCTTCTCATCTTTGTCTCGCTGATACTGTTCTGCATTTCGCATCACCGTAATAACACCTTCTCTCTTATTTTTCTTAATCTGTTTGATTTCTTTCTGCTTGGCCTCTTTGCGCCATAACCGGAAGGAATCAAACATGGCCGGCCTAGCCTTCCTTTTAAACAGTTTAGCTTCAAGATTATCTAAGACGGCAGTTTCGAAACTACCATGTGATGGCCAACTAAGAACACCATCATATTTAGTGTAACAAACCCAATATTCATTATATACGATAGGACCTACGCCATGGCGACTATAGAGCTCATAAATTGGAGTTCCAACCGGAGGTATCGGACATGAATCCTCCAGTCGGGAATCCGTGCTACAACATTTAAGGAAACCAAACAAAGTACTACGGCCAGGCATCGTGCACACTAACCGAGTTTACAAACTTCAAGGGCTATCGAATTATGATGTCCTCGCACAAAAATGCAAGACCCTCGGTTTTTGGCAATTGCAATCGTCAAATAAAACACAACAACTAAGAACCAACAACTAAGAACCACAAATGCAATGGAACCATGCAAACAACAAGGTAACTCTGGGAGCGACCCACAAATACTTAACTGAAAGAGCAATGGCGTCACCAGGAAGGCCCGTCTATCGTCTCGCCATACAAAGGACTACGCCAGGCGCCAAAACAGGTCGACAGTCAGGGCATCAGTCCGTCGCAGCCGTCTGGAGGCGGGAATCTTCGCGGGAAAAGACTTCGGGCCACTTATTTCGACAACTGGATCGATGAAGCGGGGTGCACCTTCCCTCGGAGATTTCACACGAAGTTCCTCACGATCGTCGGGCTTTGGACCGGTACCGCTGATGTCGCCCTACGTTGGGCGCCAACTGAAGGACTGGGTTATTCTAAGACCCAGCGGTGCCAGGGGACAACACCTGAAACCTTCGTGGGTTACCTGTTCTGGCGTACAAAACACAGAGACACGGGACACTTCTGGCGACGTCAAAGATCGGCATTTATTTACTGCAGGGATACAGAAATCGCAAGAAGTACACAACGTGTAGGTTCTAGGAGACTGCTTCGTATTGCAAAAGTGGATCGCTCCTTTTATACACATTTTGGTCATTGCACAACATGGCAAACAAAGGCTACAACTCAGTTCCCACAGTAAAGTTCAAAAAGGTCGCATTCATGTTTTCAGAAACCCGGAACATAATTACAGCAGCATTGCCGGTTCCCAACTGTAAAAGCACATTAAGCACATTCCATTCTGACTATAAACACTTTAGGAGAAGGGACAGAAACAGATGCAAAGAAAGAACAAGGATGCACGACAGATTGGAAAAGAGTGTTGGGAGTAATAACGGAAACTTGATTACAGGATCAAAGACCTCGTGCCCAATGCATGCACGACTGAAACAATAGATCAGCACGGTAAGATGAGCCTTGAGCGGGGCCATCTGCCTTTGCCGTGTCATTCCCCTATCATAAAAGTCACCCTCAAAGAAACACGTGTCCTTAGTGTAAGCTTGGGGATCCCAGGGTCACAGAGCGGACAAAGTCCGTTCGCTGGCTACTTGAGGGCAAGAAACAAAATGGATGCCGCATCTAAAATGGAACCCGAGGGTTCGGATGGACAAACCCACAAATGAGAAGAACCATGCGTGGTTGCGTAGCGAAACCGCGTACACCCACTAAACTCGTCATTTGCGGTTCGTAGATACCAAACTCATCCATATTCGACCACACCCAAAAAGTGTTGTTCCGTCTCGCACGGAACCTCAGAGGTGACATCCTAGAAAATACATTGGCCCCGGGCATTTTTATTTACAAATTAAACGCTGCATGTGAAAACTCTCCCAGCTCCATCCTGCATCCAAAAAGCTCCTGTCGCCATCAGTGGAAAGACCTCACGGTTGAGGTGACTGATACACCGCCAGGTATGCGGGCTTCATTCAAACCCTCATTCAAGTTTAGAAGGGATCAGGATGGCATATGTGGAGAGCAGGAGCCTGGCATTTCCAGTCTGTGGGAAGGCATATGGGAGGGAGTAACTATATAAACTCACTGCAGCCATTGAGTCAGTGTCTGGCAGGATCTCCCAGTTGTTTTGGACCCTGGGCAACTGTGCAGTTCAACTCTCAGCATCTACTCTTTCACCTTTGTGGTTTTTTTTTAAATTCCTTTTTGGTTCCTTGTCCATGCGGACTATTTGTCTTTCCTCTTCGTCTTAGCCCCCACTTACCTTCTGAATCCTTCGTTAGCTTGCTCCATTGTTTTCTTTTCTGTCTTTCTACAGGAGCCACCACTCACCATCTTTTGTAGCCTCTCCCTATGTGTATGGTATCCATCAGCAACTAAATCGCATGACCTGCTTGCTACTCCAGTGAGCTGCCTTCCTCCATCTTTGCGGTCCTGGAGCCTCTCCTTAGCTATTCTGTTCTAGACCTGGTTGCAGTTGGTCCGGCTCTAGTCACAGTTTTCCTTTGGTGAGAGAAAGGTAAGTCTTCTGAGGCCATTGGATTGCATGTTTTGTATTGCATAGGTCTCATGGTGTTTCTTTTAATCAAGAAATCTGAAAAGAGGTTCTGAGACAATTTTCGTTGCTGTGGGTACCATTACGAAATATTATTGAGCATCTGGGCTGGAATTGGTGGACGATTGGGATTGTCGGCCATACTCCCCTGAAGGATTACATTTTGTCCTTAAATTCTGACAGCTCCTTGCTGCCTTGATGGTCCCCAGTCTCCACAAAAGGCTAGCGGAAGCAGGCCTCGCCTTCTGATTCACATCAGTGTGTCATCTTTAGCCTGATTAGCATAAAATGGGAATTCCCAAAAACATGACTGCATCCACCACAAAAAGTAGACCCTCTTATCCATGAGGAGCCATCACAATGATGGTCACAATATTTCAGTGAGCAGAGCGTTTAACACTATCCAGCTTTACTAGTCTTTTTTTCCTTCCCAAAATCTGCATTGTCATAATAAATACCATGGTTCATCCCAAGGTGCACCAGTTGTTTAGCACCATGGTAAACCTATTGGCACACTTAAGTAATACTGGCAGATGCTTAGGGCAAAACGTGTATGTGATCATAAGAATGTCAGTTTGCCTTGCACAACCCTAAACCATGGGACAACACAAGATCATCTTCAGGCGCGTACTGGTTCCAGCACATCCTGCCTCCACGGCAGGCCTGGTGCGCAATAGAGCTGGACCATGGAGGGAGGAGATGTGATCCAGTGGCTAATCTATGGATCCCAGAGAACTGGATTCAATCTTGGTGAGAACTGGATTCAAACCTGCCATGGCCACACTGTGTTATCTTGGGTCAGTGGGTTCATCATCCTAGGCCTCAGATCTCGCATCGCAACCCGAGAGTGCAAAACGGAACTGAAAATGTTGCAACAAACGACCGTAAAAAGTAGGCTGGATTTCTGACAGCGAGATTTCAGCACGCGGCTGTTTGCTCAACCAAACTCATCTCAGGGGGGAAATCGCTCAAAATGAAAGTCAACAGAGAGACAAACACAGCAACACTGGTTAACCTGTGAGTCAGAAAACAGCTGGTGTGCAAATGAATGGCCAATTTATAAGCGAAAAGTAAAACAGTGACCTGCCGATCATTATTACTAGTTATTTATCAAGCTTGGTTGCCCTTTGCTGGAAACGCCCTTTCAGTGTCATCTTTTTGTCTGTTTAATCCTGTCCTCTGGCAATAAATTTGAAACAGAAACTGTCTTCAGTTGAATCCTGGAGCTCAGGCCTCCTGGGGGCTCATTTAGAGTTTTGCAGGCTGGGAGAACTGCCTGCCAAGCTCACAGCTGCTGATCTCAGTTAAAGGGGTGAGCTACTGATGGACTACTGGTGGAGCCACCACTGCAGTCACTCAAATGTGTCTAGCACAGGTTTGTGGTCTGTCTTCCATTGAGATTCTCAAAAATAAACCCTGTTTTGTAGGATTGTTACAAAGAGAAAAACTGGATGCTGAGGGGGCTGCATCAACACAAAGAAAGGCCCACTTGGCATTAGGCTGTGACGAAAGTACCTCTATTGCGCCAGGGACACACTTTTGTCACCGAGATACCTGCAGAACCTTCTCCTGTTTGGTATGTATTGAAACCCAGATAGGAAAACTCTTCAAGCCAAAGTGCATCATCTCAGATATTACTTGCATGACATCAGCATTGCTAACCAAGGCGCAGGACTCATTGTCACAGGTACATTAACCTGAATCTTTTTAAAATGTTTATGATAACCTAGAATCTACAAGGCAAATGGATTTAATCTGGCACATTATACTGCCTTTGTTCCATCCACAACGACGAAATGTAATAGGCGACACTTTAGTTGAGGCACTCCATTCACTTGGGCTACCTGCTCTGAATGGCCGCCATATCCTTGATTGACTGGCGGCCCCCACTCACCAGACCCCCAAAGTAACTTTTCAGTTGCTCCCCTAAATGAGGTGACATCATCGTACACAACCAGCGTGCACAGTGAAAAACGTAAGATAGCAAAATTAGCTAGATCAATCGTCAATGGAAGCCAAGGTGCAGAACAACGAGAGGAGTTGGCCTTATGGCTAGGGCGGTCAACCTCTAATCTGGGGAACTGGGTTCGAGTCTCGGCAATGATGCTGAACATCCTGTGATTCTGGGCAAATCACTTAATCTCCCCGTGCCTAACAAAAATGAACGTGTCCTCATGTAATGCAACTGGTGCTATGTAAAGCACCCTGATACCCGATTTCAAAAAAACAAAAGTCCGAACTCTGCCAACTGCGGATCCAATAAAATAAGCTAGCCTGGTAAGCTAAGCAAGTGGCACAGGATCAAATTTGGATCTTTTTTTTCAAAGCAGCTATGTCAGCCAATAGCCGTCAATTTTGGAAGTGGGTAAATCCGCTCACCACTTCATCGCAGACGACACACAGATCATGGTGTCTGTGTCACAGTCTATTAGCATCTCGGCTGCAGGTTTCAGGAGCTGCATGCAATCGATTGCCGACTGGATGACCCTTAATTCTCTGAGGTTGAATGGCGACAAGACGGAGGTCCTCATCTTTGGAAAGGATAGAGATGCCTGGTCGAATGAATGGTGGCCGCCTTCGTTGGGGGCGTGCCCAACCCCTTCTCAGTCTGCAAAAAACTTGGGGGTCATTTTTGACACTGAGCTGGCTATGAACTTGCAGATAAATAGAACTGTATCTACCTGTTGGGGAGTTTTAAAAATCCTCCGTAGAATAGTTCACTACTTATCTCCACAAGCAAGAAAACAAACAGCTGTTGCACTGATCGGGTCTCGCCTAGATTATTGCAACGCATTATATACTCAGATCAACAAGGGATTGCTGCTGCGTCTACAAGCAACACAGAATGCAGCAGCAAGATTTGTCCTTGACCTTCCTATCTCAGCCTCTGTCACTCTGGCTAGGAAGAATCTTCATTGGTTGCCCATTGAACATCGTATCTCTTTTAAAATTGTTTGTCTAGTTCACAAGGCACTTATGGCAGGACCGACTGATGGATTGGGATCTCTGCTGTCTAGATATGTCCCTGGCAGATGTCTTGGATCTGCTCAACACAATCTCCTTGTTATCCCCGCTATCAAGAAGGCAAGATGGGGAGCAAGAGCCTTTGCATCGAGTGCTCCGCGTTTATGGAACGCACTCCCCTCCGAGCTCAAGGCTATCTCATCTTTGCCCTTTTTTAAGGGAGCCCTTAAGACCTGGTTCTTTAATAAAGCATATCACTAGCATCGCAGGACTATCCTTGCTATTATTTAGGCGCCTTGATGCCCTTTGGGCTAAGTTTCTGCGCATTATAAATTTTATTTCATTCATTCATTCATCTAATCCACTGAAGCACAATCAACTTTATAGCACAACATGAGAAACGTACTCTGCCCGATTATATAGAACTAACACTGATGCCTCAAATGCGCCACATATACCGCCCAAGCTAGCTCCAACAATACTATACTTGACCACCTCAGCCAAGCCAATGCTATGCAATAGTCTTGGTGAGACCAAGCTCTTAGCTGTAGAAAAGATCATTGTCAAGAGGAGGATTCATGGTGCCCAAGGACCGCACGGATTGCCTACAGCAATTTTTAAAGCAAACCCTCAGTTCTGGATCAATGCAATGAGCAGTGTATTTGACAACATCCTTTTACCCAGCCTGATCTCTTCGTCCTGACATTAGTCTTATGTCTTCCCTATTCGCAAAGCCAATAGGTCTCTGCAATGCTCGAGCTAATGGCCTTCTCAATGTGAATGTCTTTTAGCCATGTTGTCTAGCAGCACATCCTCTGTTCAGCATGTCGGAAAGTTACTGAAAACCAAGAATCACAGGATGTTGAGCCAATGGCAAGTCTCTTCATCCCCCATGTTGAGTTTATTGTCCTGCCCCTCCTAACTCAAATAAGCTTTATGACGTGGCCTGCCCTGTCTGCATCATAGTGCTTTTTCTGTGACTTTTAACCATGCTGAACAGCAGTTGTGCTACTAGACAACATGGCTAAAAGACAGTCAAATTGACAAGGCTGATAGCTTGGGCATTGCAGAGATCTTTTGGCTTTGCCAATGCTTGTTCAGTGTTGACAGGTCCTTGCTGAACAAATGTGGAAGTGATAATGAGAAAGAGTTAAGCTATGCACGAAGCAAGGATGTGGCCTAATGTCCAGAGCTGCTGACAGGGGAACTGGAGAACAAGGTTTGAATCTCAGGTTCAGCTGAACAATTTGTGATTCTGGGTAAATCACTTACGCTCTCCCCTGCCAACGAAAATGAATGTGTCATTGTGCAATGTAATTGTTGAGCACTTAAAGCACTCCAAACCATCGGCTGGTGTTAGCACTATGGCAAGATGGAGGACGGAACAAGCGCTCCAATACCATCAGATTGTGCAAAAATGAAACAAGCAAGTGCTGTGCGTGTTTTAACACCTTTTAAAGACATGCATTAGTTTATGTACACACGCATGTATTTTAGCGATATGTGTACATGGGAGATAGCCTGGAAACACAAGTACTCCTATGGAGTGCTTGAAAACAGAGAACAACATGGAGGACGTGCTTCAATACCATCAGATCGTGCAAAAAAAAAACTTTCTAAGAAATGCATTTGTTTATGTACATGTGCATGCCTTTTATTTATTTATTTATTTATTTTTTTTTTTATTTTTTTTTCCAAAAAGTTTATTGTGCAGAAAAAAAAAAAAAAGGTACAAGCACGGGCCTACAACCACCTGGGGCGGCCGCTAGTATTCAAAATGATCAAACAGTTAAAAAAACAATGACTGGCCCACAGGGGCTCCGCTAAATTACAGGAGATCAAACTGCACATAAAGGGAAGTCAGGATACACCCTTTTAACATAAATATCAACAAAAGTAAAGAAAAACAAAAAGCAAGGCGTAAAACATTGAAAGGGCGTCTAACCACGGCAGGGGAACTCCACACCCGACCACCCAAGGGTGGTCAATAAAAAGGAGGCCTGAGAGGGAGGGGGGGGCCACGGGAGAACCAAATCTATACTCAGATGAACGAAATAAGCAAGGAACCCTCAAGGATCAGGGGGACAAGGCAACCTCAGACGTATCCACCAGGGGGGGAGAACAGATAGTCCCTCGATACACATTCCACTGACCCCAGATTCTACCCCATGCCCCCGGTTTACCACGAGCCACATACACAGTCTTCTCCCTGAACATGCACCAGTCCATGTTCTCCTTCCATACGGACACGGTGGGAGGCCGTTGGGAACCCCAAAGCTGCGCTATATCTCTCTTTGCGATCATGTTCCCCAGGGCCGCCCACCGAGCCTGGGCCACATTATAGTCATTGGGCTCCCACACATTCAGAACACATCGACGCACCTCCGGCAGCAGAGCGACCCCAGTGACTCGTCTCATAACCTCATGCACCTGGCGCCAATATTCCGCCACCTCGCGGCACTCCCAGAGGATGTGGAGAAAGGTGGCACTGAGCCCGCAGCCACGCTTACAGAGCCCGTTGTCAGAAAACCCCATCGAGACCAGACGGGGACCCGTCACATAAACACGATGGAGAATCTTAAGCTGGACCAGACGGAGACGGGCCGGGATGGCAACCTCCTTAGGGGATGACAGCGCAGACTGCCAGTCCTCGTCGTCCAACTCAACCCCATCTCCCGTCCATGCCTCCCGAAGACGCACCAAGAGGTCAGCCCGATTATTTATTAGTTTTTTATAAATCAGGGAGATAGTACTGTCGGGGACGTGTCCGTCGAGTATGCGGTCCTCGAGAGGCGAAGAAACAGGGACCGGGGTCCCCTCCCCAAAGACCGAGAGCAGGGCATGCCGAACCTGGGCATAGCGGAAGAACTCCCTTTCACTAAGCTCGTACTCGCTCTGAAGCGCCGCAAAGGATTTAACCGCGCCTTTAACCCATAGGTCCCCCACTCTGCTAATGCCGATCGTATCCCAGTGCTCAAAGCCTTTCGTTGTCCAGAGGCTTCCCAAGCGCTCCGAGGCGAATAACGGAGTAGCACACGTTAAACGCTCACTCCAGCCCACCGCTACATTCGCCGCCTTCCACACACGTACCGCAATCCTAGTAGGGCCCGTGAGGGTCCTTCCGGCAGATCGAGAGTAAAGCGCTCTGTTATAGTTACCGCCGGGAAGCAGGAATTTATCCATCTCATATGCCGGGTTCGAACCAGGAGCATACGTAGCATGGTTAATGGCAGACAGCTGGGAGGCCCAATAGTACCTTCTAATGTCAGGAAGCGCGATGCCCCCGTCATACCAGGGGAGAGTCAGCTTTGCCAAAGCGATACGCGCACGACCGTCCCAAACCAGTCTCCTCTGCAAACTCTCCACTTCCCTAAAGTAGGCCGCCGGAATGACATCGAAGGAGTTCTGGAGTGCATAAAGAAATCTGGGAAGGGACATCATTTTAAAAAGTGCTGCGCGACCAAGTGGAGACAAGGGCAACTTACACCACCGAGCCGTATCCACCCTCAAACGCCGGAGTGGAGACAGGAGATTCTGCTCGTAGCGGACCGCCGGATCCAACGAAACGTACACCCCCAAGTATTTAAAGCCGGATTGAGATGTTTGGATCGGGAGCCGAGGCGGCAAGAGAGGAAGGCCACTGGAGATAGGATACACGCAAGATTTGGACCAGTTAATTATCAAACCCGAATTTCTCCCGAAGGAAGTAAGGACATCAAAAAGCACATTGAGCGACGTCCGCGGCGAGGTGAGGTACAAAAGAATATCGTCCGCGTACAACGAGACCCGATCCTCGAAACCCGGGGCCCACCGGATCCCTCTGATCGCGGGCTCTCAGCGGAGCCAGGCAGCGAGCGGTTCCAAGGCGAGAGCAAAGAGCAGAGGGGACAACGGGCACCCCTGCCTAGTACCCCTCCCGAGAGCGAAAGGCCGAGAAACCCGCCCATTGACAACAACCTGAGCCATTGGTCCAGCATAAAGGAGCTTCACCCAACTAATAAATCCCTCCCCAAAGCCAAACTTCGCCAAGACGGCCCAAAGGAACGGCCACTCGATGGTATCAAAGGCCATCGTTGCGTCTAGGGAAACCAATATGGCCGGTTCAGAGAAGTACTCCGCCCTAGCGAGGACGCCATGCAGACGCCGCAAGTTGAGAGCGGTATTACGATGAGGGATAAAGCCGCATTGATCCGGATGTATCAAATCACATATAACGCTCAGCAAGCGATTAGCGAGGACCTTGGCAAGGATTTTCGGTTCGGCATTTAGGAGGGAAATAGGCCTATATGAAGCACAGCGGTCTCGTGGCTTACCGTCTTTGGGAATCACAACTATAGGCGCCAGACGCTGGTCGTCGGGAAGGGAACCCCGCTCGAGCGACTCCAGAAACATACGACGGAGGAAAGGCGCGATTTTATCCGGGCGCAGTTTATACAGTTCAATCGGCAGTCCGTTGGGGCCCATAGCCTTGCCCGAGCGAAGGGAACGAATCGCGGTAGCAATCTCGTCGACAGACAGGGAGGCATCCATCTGCTCACGGTCCTCGACGGATAAGCCGGGCAAGGCAATGTCCCGCAGCAAGAGACGAGAGTCATCCTCATCTCTATCAGACACCGGGGAGTACACCGCCCGGAGGTGGTCAGCAAAACACTCCACAATCTCACCAGGGTCAGTCACACACACTCCATCCGAAACCCGAAGCTCCGGGACCACACGATTCACTCTCTCCTTCTTATCCAACCAAGCAATCAGTTTACCCGCCTTGTCCCCGGCATCATACAACCTACCCTGCTGCTCCCTATACATGGTCTTGGCAGCGTCAGTAACAAGAGACTTATACTCAAACTGCTTCAAGCTGAGGGCATGAAGCCCATCCTGAGTGACACCCGTCTCCAAAGCTGCCTCCAGCCCCGATATTTCAGTCTCCAGCTTCACCACCGCCTCATTCTTAACCCTCTTAGCCACCACTATCTGGGATAGGGCATGCCCGCGGAGCACTGCTTTGAAGGCTTCCCACAGGGACACTGAGGACAACACCGACCCCTCATTCTCGAGAAAATACTGATCAATCGACTTAACCAGGCTATCACGAATCTTGGGGTCTCGCATGTACCAAGGGTTGATAGGGGCGATCCGCCCAGCGGACCGCGTCCCGGTGTCGAAAAGCAACCACAGTGGGGAATGATCAGAGATACCCCGGGCCAGGTGCTTAACCTCTCGAATCCGGGCAGTCTGGGCCGCGGGCATAAGAAAATAATCCAATCTGGAGAGACTCCCATGGGCCCCAGAGTGAAATGTGTACTGACACTGAGTCGGATACATTAACCTCCAACAATCCACCAGACCGAAGGTCTCCAAGAGTCCGCCGAGCCACGCCTGGGCAGCAGGGAGGGCCCTGGGCGGGTGGCGATCCAGATCACCCGAGACAACCGAATTAAAATCCCCACCCATAAGCAACAGACTGTCAGGAAGCTCAAGCAGCATACGACCCAAGTCTGAGAAAGTGGAGTTCTGGAGACCCGGGGGAACATAGACCGAGACCAAGGAAAGGGACTGTCCCTCCCACCTCCCAGTCAGAGCCACATAGCGCCCTCTGTCGTCTAGGACTACCCTGGTGATCTCTAGCGGAAGTGAAGATCGTAGGAGAATGCCTACCCCTCTAGAGCCAGTGGTGAAACCGGAATGGGCCACGAGCCGGTATCCCCCCCTATTCATGGCATGACAAACGTTACCAACCAGATGCGTCTCCTGTAAGAATACCACATCAGGAGTCAAACGACGCAAATATTGCAGCACAACACCCCGTTTGATACGGTCCCCCAATCCGTTGACGTTCCAAGACATCAATCTCAACCCGTCCCCCCCCCATCCCCTCCAGTAGATCAAGGGTCCCCCAGCAAATAGCGCGACACCCGAAACTGAACCAGAGCCAATACCTCGCCTTGAAAACAAAAAACACAAATCCAAACAACCCCTCCCACCCACCAACCCCCCCCGAATCCAACTCCCCCCACCCTGCACCCCTGCGGTCCAAAAAACCCCCACCCCAACTTGCAGTGTGCCTGTCGCCCTACAAACCCCATTCTACGAAAAGACCCCGGAGGAGGAAAGGGACCCGTCCCTGCCCGCCCCCCACACAGATCATAATGAAACAAAATACACAAAAGAAGTAGAACCCAGCCGAACAAAACAAAATGGCAAAGTCAAGGACCAAAAGTCACTCCGAAGGAGGCCCGCCACCCTCGGTACCAGCAGAAGGCCCAGGCCAGTCACCCCGGTCCGGCAGCGAATCCAGCCAGTCACTCACAGTCGCAGGACAGTCAAAAAAGGTAGTCCGATCTTCGTATTCCACTCGGAGCCTAGCAGGAAAAAGCATAGAGTACTTAAGACCCAGGTCCCGGAGACGACGCTTCACCCCCTGGAAGCCCATCCGCTGTTTCTGGACAAGTTGGGTGAAGTCCGGGAAAAAGTTAATGGATGAGTTCTCATATCGGACCGGGCCATGGACCCGTGAGGCCTGCAGAATCGCATCTCGGTCTCTGTAGTGAAAAAGTTTTGCAACAATAGGCCTCGGGGGAGCTCCCGGTCGCGGCCGACCGCCTGGAACTCGATGGGCCCGCTCCACGGCAAAGAACTTACTCAGGCCAGCGGGGGCAAGCTGTTTGAGGATGAGCTCCTCAACCATAAGATCAACCGGGCGGTTGTCGGAGGTCTCCGGAACACCTATGACGCGGATGTTATTGCGTCGAGCCCGTCCCTCGAAGTCCTCCAGCCGCCGGGCCATCAGATCGTTGGCCGACTTGAGGTCGCCAAGAGCAGTCTGCAGGTCCGACACATCCGTACCAAGGGTGGACGTCCGCACATCCAGCGATTGAACCCTCTCATTGGTCTTAGAGAGATCCGCCCGAATTAGCGTAATATCAATGGCCACCGTGTCGATTTTACGGGCCAAGGCCTCGTATTGCGTAGCGATGGTCTCCTTGATGCCGTTAATGGCGCCCATGATGTCCTGCAATGACAAATCCGGAGGGACGGACGGGCCACCACCGGCATCATCCGGGAGAACACTGGCCGTCCCAGGGGACCCCTTGCCTTGAGTGTAGCGGTCCATGTTGTTAGTCTGGACCGGCCCCCCGCGTAGGGATGTCTTGTTCTTACGCCTCTCGGGATCCCCCCTGCATCCCATGTGGACCACGCTCGCCGAGGGGGACCACCGAGCAAGCGTCGAAGGGGCACAGGCAAAGCAGGCACGAGCCGTACCAGAGACCGCAATGTGGCGGTGCGAGGGGATCAAAGTCAATGGGCACACTGGTATCAGGCGGAGGCAAAGGCACCAAGCGAGGGCCGAGTGAAACCCCAGCCGCACAAAGCAATTCCACTGTCCAGCCCCTCAGAGATCCGAAAGTGAAACCGAAAGTGATGGGACGGCCGCTGGCACAGCCCCGATGCCGTTGTTGTTCAACTATGCCCCGGCTCCACAGTTCACCTTCGCACCGGGCACATCCATTGGTTGGGCCTCAAAAGTTCAAACCACCATAGATCAGGATTCCCAGGTCCAATTTGGTTTCTGAAAAAAGTTTAGGGTTCAGCCAACGTTCATCTTCCAGATTCCGTCAACCAAGTCAGGATAAAGTCAGGATAAGTTCCGAGGAGCAGCGAGGGTCCGGGGAGCCCTGTGCTCACGCGACCATCTTGGATGCGTGCTAGGCTCCTCCCCCCGTGCATGCCTTTTAGTGGCATGTGTGTATGTGTATAAGGGTGAAAGCTTGAAAACACAAGTACTCCTTTGAGAGCTTGAAAACAAATAAAAACAAGCATTTGCAATGCAAAAGGTTTCGCATTACGGAAAGTTTGACCTATTGGCATTGCAAATAATAATGCAACGCCAATAACTCAAACTTTCAGTAATGCGAGACCTATTGCATTGCTTGTTTAGTTTATCTGTTAGGGACCACAAGGTTTTTCATGTGAGTCCCGAATAGGTAAAAAAAGGCACTGGTACAGCAGCTACGGAAGACGACCTGGCAAGGGTTGGTGACTTCCCATATCCGATAGGTTTTTGCTCAGTGGAGGAAACATGGAGGTCCACCCGAGTCATAATAGAGCGGGTGGATTGACAGTTTGAGAGGCAGGTTACTCTGCCATGTTTGGAACCAAACAAAAGTGAGTTCTGTTCCACTCTGGGCAGAGACTTATGTTGAATAAGGGACAAGGGAGAGGTTGCTGGGCCATTTGTGCAGGGCAGTGCCACTAATTGGAGGTGCACACCTGCAATTGTAGACATTATTGCGAGGCCAGTCAGTCCTCTAACAAGGAAGTCATGCAGGTTTCAGGCTTGTTGGATAGCTTCATTGCCCCATAACGGCTGGCAGGCTGTTCCTTGGATACTCCTGATGTCCATCTCTCACTGAACTTCCAACTGAAGGGAAGCGGGCAGTGTGAAGTTTCGTGTTCCGTAAGTCCTGTACAGGGCCACACAGCTTCTCAGGATTTTGCCCTTCAAATTTCTGACTACAAGAACCCATTTCAGAGTCTGGCTCTTAATCAGAGAAGAGCTTTGTTTGAATTTTCACGTGGTCTCCCACTCAAGAAATAGAGCATTTTTGTACAAACTTTTGCGTCAAACTGTGCGAAGCTGGTGGGAAGGAAATACTATTTCAGCTCAAACCACACATCTGAAAACCAATACATTTTGAGGGCTGAGCATTTGTTGCAGATATGACATTGGGAACCGGAGCAGGACAACAGTCTGACCTTGTATACACCTAAGCCTTTTCAGCCTTCAAACATGGTGAGGTGAAGTGGTTTTCAAGGATGAGCCTGTTAAATCAATAGAGTTGAAAACATTTTTGGGAGGTAGAAAGGTTTTCTGGGCAGGCAATCCAGCTGAAACTTTTGGAACACATTTTGCTTGTTTGGATCACTTTAGGTGTTCCTGCATTGGGCAAAGTGTTGATAGATCTGTATAGATCTGTCCCTTTCTGAGGTGGACAGGTGTGCCTGTGTCATGACTGAGATGGGCAAATAATCCTGGTGTTCCTCTGCCAGTCTGGAAAATCAGAGCTACTTTGACCATACTGGACGTGATATCACACTAGCTCCCAGAGGAATGAAGATAAGGCTCAATGTTTAGGTCAATAAACTGCGTTATGAGTGAAGGCGCTGTTTGAACCTCTAGTAGGGAGAAAGGGGCGAATTATATTTAAGAAAAAAACATTCTGACTGACATCCCTAGGAAACATGGTTTCCAAGAGCCATGGAAACCAGTCTAAAGCAGCACAGCATAAGTGTTTAGGAGCTGGAAGGTGGACGCCAAACATCTCAATGATTCTTCTTTATGAGCCCTGTGTCTGGGTGGAACAAGAGGCAGATAAGAAACCCATGGCCTACACAGGGTCCTCATACACATTTTCAGAGCCTTGGCAAACACAGATTTGGGGTTCCCTGTCAGAACACTAGAGAGTTGGAAATCATTTTCAGTTTATTCAGGAAGTCCTGGTGCAATTGTACATTATACTTTCGGAAACGGGGCACACAAAGCACCCGTAAGCCAAATTGTGAACAAAAGAAAGCTGGAACAACTATTGTCCAAAGCCATTTCTTTCTGTGCTTAGATATCGATTTTTCTGTTTGGCAACACCAGTATTTTAAGTGTAAATCAATATCAAACCTGCCTGTTCGGCCTATGTTACGAAAGCGGTGAGGGGTGGATATTAAGCTCCTGAAGGCCTACTATTAAAATGAGACATACACACATGCTGCTTAAAATTGTATATTTAATTGCAGGATATTCGTAATCACGTATAAATAATCCTTCACAACTGGCATTCTCGCTTCAACAGGAAAAAATCAAAGCACTGTGTAAGATCAGCTTCTTCAAGGAAACAGGAGGCCGTAGTAAAGTTAAGGGGTTTATTAGGTTACAAATATTAAAGACCCCATCCAGCACCGGAGGCAGGCAACTGTCAACTGACAGCTCCACAACCATCCATGGAAACCAGGGGTTCCACATTCCAAGTCATGTCATAAAAGAATATTCTCTAACAGAACAAGACACTACACCACCTCACTCCCAATATACAACGAAATATGAAGATATAAGCAAAACCATGTACAATGGAGCAGAATGGCATAAGAATAACAGGGTTGAGAAACACAGAAACCAAATAGTATGAACCTTAGACAAAGTCATGCAATCTGGCAGGTCGTCTGATTACCCTTTGAGGTCTCAAGCTCCTTTCTGCAGAGATCAACCCAGAGGTGGTGGCGGATGAATTGGGTACATTCAAGGGAAGACACACCCTGTTAAGATTCCAGACCCTGTGGTCACTGGTCTTAATGGCATTCTTAAACAGCTTGATGACCTTAAAGGGCTTGCTAAATTTGGAAAAACCTGTTTCTAAGCGAGGACACTTAATTTTAACCCAGTCCCCAACGGAAACTGCAGTTTCTTTCACAGCTCTTCAGTCATCAAACCAAACCTTCCTCTTTTCCGCAACCCGCTTCTCTCTCTCTTTCCATCCTTCCACACTTCCAATATTATTATCAACCATGGACCTCTTAGACAGTACCCATGAGGGACAAACCTCGGTATTAGCCACTCTTCCATTGAATAAACGAAAAGGTGAAACTCCTGTGGAAGAGTGTGGAGTAAACCTCCTTACTCATAACTACCTCCCAGTTTAAACTTGACGCACAGCCCTGCTGCAAAGACTCTTTCA
Source organism: Triturus cristatus (assembly GCF_964204655.1). NCBI lineage: Eukaryota > Metazoa > Chordata > Amphibia > Caudata > Salamandridae > Triturus > Triturus cristatus. The sequence goes on from NC_140580.1 coordinate 731,701,091, forward strand.
AGACTTTCACAAACCTCTCAACCACTCCATTGCTCTCTGGATGATAGAGGGCTGCCTTCTTATGTAAGATCCCTCTTGAAGATAAGAACTCCTCAAATACGTTGGAGGTAAATTGGAGGCCGTTATCAGACTATAAAGAGAAAGGGAAACGCTCCCTCTCAAACAGTTCATCCAAAAAATCAAGAACTACAGTTGACTCTGTAGAGTTCACTATCTTTATTTCAGGCCACTGTGAGTGCATGTCCATACAAACCAGAACATACCGCTCACGCTCTTTCCTCTTGACCAGACCTAGAATGTCTATGGCTATATCGGACCAAGGCCCTTCAGACGGCTTTCTCGTTACCATGGGTTGAGTCCTGCACTTCAAAATGTTGTCACTACAAGCACACTCTGCACAATTTCTAACCGCTCTCTCAACATGAACATCCACGGCAGGCCACCAATACGCTTCTCTAATCCTTTCTTTGGTTTTTACAATTTCCATGTGACTGGCATGGGCACTCGCCAGCAGCCGTTCCCAGAGAATACGAGGAGGAACTAATTTACTACCTCTTAAGAGAATGCCGTCAACAACAGATAATTCCTCTTTGACCAGCCAGAATCCCTTGAGATCCTCACCACAATCCTTTTTGTCGCACCACTCACCCAAAACTATGGTCACCACCTTCTGCAGCAACTCGTACCTGGCCAAGGAATCCTTCCATTTGTTCTCGGAGACGATGTCTTCACTGATGAGACAAACGTCAACCTCTTCCTCAAGTTCCTCACATCCAAACCAATCACCTTCACTAGTGGCTGCCACACAGTCATCACAGACATCTCCTAACCTAGATAGGTAGTCAGCTAACAAGTTACAGGCTCCAGGGAGGTAGGAGACTATGAAATCAAAGTCCTGTAGAGCTACAACCCATTTCTGAATCTGGTGAGACACCAGATCAATGCCCTTACTCAAAAACACTTCCTTCAATGGTTTATGATCAGTCACTATAGTGAAGTTAGAACCCCACAGGAACTTTCGCAGCTTACAGACGGCCCAAAATATGGCAAGGGCCTTCCTTTCGATGACGGAGTAATTGTACTCCGCATCTCTCAAGGGTCTGGACAAGAACAAGATCAGCTTCTCCTCACCACCAGAACTCTGAAGGAGCACAGCTCCCAGACCCTTCGAACTGGCATCAGTCATTAAAAGAGACGTTTTCTTCGGGTCAAAACTACTTAGGTTAGGGGCTTTGTTCAGACACACTTTCAAATTTTAAAACTCCTCGTCACAAGACTCGCTCCACATAAACTCACACCCTTTTTTTAGGAGACTTCTCAAATGTTCCGTTACACCAGCAAAGTTGGGGATGAATTTATGATAAAACTCCGCCAGCCCTAGATATTTTACCAGCTCCATTTTGTGCTGAGGGACTCTAAGATTGCTGTTAGTATTGACCAGGGTCAGTTTGGGCTTGATGCCATCGGCATAAAACAAATGTCCTAGGTACTCAATTTCTGCCACGTCAAATCGGCATTTATGCGCCCTCAAGGTTAGACCAGCATCACACAACCTTTTAGGACCACTCACATTCTGCTATCATGCTCTGTGGTGTCTACACCAAATACCAGGACGTTGTCGCTGTAGACTTTCACACCATCCACGCCCCTCAAGATACCCTCCATGATTCTCTGAAAAACAGAGGCGGTCGAAGATCAGGCCGAAAGGCATCCTCAAAAATTTGAAGGTGCCGAACGGCGTTACGAAGGACGTAAGATCTTGAGATGTTGGGTGTAGTCTGACCTGGTGGTATGTGGACGTTAAATCAAGGGACGAGAAATGCTTCGCTCCACCTAGTGAGCACAACATGTTGCTAATGTTGGGGAGAGGGTAATGATCTACTACTACAGCCTTATTGAGTTCCCTCAAATCAACACATAATCTGGCTTTGCCATTTCCTTGCGGGCCATTACGATCGGAGACAGACACTCCGTAGCCTCAACCTCTTATATGATACCATTGGCAATCAACTTATCAAGTTCTGCTTTCATACTTTCTTTTGCCAAAAGAGGGGCACCCCGAACTTTGACTACCTTTGGTGTAGAGCCACGTTTAACCTTGATGTAGTGTACATAGTTTCTGAGATACCCAAGTTTGCTGTGGAGCACCTCAGGAAACTCTTTCACCCAAGTTTTCCACCCGTAAGCAACTTGACTGTCAGATGTGATCTCTTTCAGGCACACAGGGGGATTCTCATTACGATCTAAGAACACATGTAAATCCAGTTGGTAAAACCAACTGATAAGTGAATCACCCTTCATAGATACATAAATATTTCCTGGGATGATCCTACCCTTAAAATCCATAGTGCCCCAGAAGATCAATTATTTCTCCATCGTAACCCTTTGGCTTTATGTCAGGTTTGCATAACTTGATTTTCTTGACTAGATGTTATTCAAAAAAGATTTGGGGTATTAAAGTGACTTTGGCTCCTGAGACAAACAACATCTTCACCGGGGCATCATTGATTAGCACAGTTTCCATGGGACCCTCGCAATTAGATCCCGTGACTTGACATATGTTTATGTCCTCGATATCTAAGTCATCATCATAAGAGATCAACTTCCCTGATCTTCTTTTGACCCTTACTCGATCTGCAACATTTGGTAAAGAGGCCCTTGCGTCCACACACACTATAAGTGGCCTTCCAACCTGGACAAGCTTTAAAATCAGCCATATGACCGGGATTGCCACATCTGAAACATTTTCCAGAGAAAAACTTGGCCTGGGAATCCTTCGGTCTGGAAGGTTTGGTTTCAGACCTAACAGGAAATTTGGGTCTAGATGCTTTTTCCCTCTCAGCAACCAAAACTCCATTCGCATCACTCTTGTTTGGGGAATCGTTTTTCCGAATAGTGTCAATACAGGTTCTGTGGTAAATAATTTAATTACCGGGACTTAATTTGATGCGGAAAATCTATAACAATAGCTCAGTAAAATAAGAGGCAGAATCCGTGGTATTAGAGGTTCGGAACGGGCTTTATTCCATAATCAATTTAAATTGATGAGCTCCAGATTCCATCACCACGAAGGTTCAGGAAGTGAAGACTCCACTTTATTGACAGGTAATCATTTTTATACAATAGGCATTACAGTGAAACTAATGCAGGAGGCGTAACAATTGATAGCAAAGATAAAATATACATGCGTAGCAAAAAATGGGTGTAACTGGGTGTAACTAAAGAACGTCATTGGATATGACGTCATAAATGGGTGGTTCCATGAAAGAATTTCGCAATGTCAGCAGAAATACTTGGCAGAGATGCGCACGCAGCAGCATGACGTGTGACTGACGTGTAACTAGGGGGTGAAGGGGACTTGACATTTAGCTCTACATGTGGCGACAGAAGTCTGGAGGGTCAAGTCAACCTAATCCCAAATCATATCTAACATCCTATGTTTAAAGAACTATGTTATCCAAAAGAGAGGTCTCTTAGAGTAGAATCTTATTCTATACTGACTATACTGACTGTTAATGCGTGTACAAGCGTCTAAGTGTCTACACTAGATGCGAGGGCAGGAATCTTCCATAGTAACAGGGCTATGAATTACTTGCATAAAGACAGAGAAGCCGGGCCTTTTGCTCGGTAGCTGAAAGAATGTTTACTTTAAACTACTAGACAGGAATGCATTGGATAGGGAGCGGAGCAAAGCAGATAATCTTGAAGGTGAAATACAGTTTTTGGCAGGCAACAGGCTGATGTCAGGCACCGTTAGCCGCGCAGGGAGTAGGACAAAGTTCATGGGTACAGATGCGAGCTCAGACTGGAGCTTTCAGAGGCAGAAGGCAGAAAAAGGCTTGATGGCAGAATCAGGGCCTACTCGCCTGAACTGTAAAATGGGATAAGTGAACCATATAAAGGCGGTGGCCTTTCATACTTAAGAATGGAATATCCGGCCCATTCATGGCGGATCTGAAAGAGGACATGTTGGCGGTGGACGCACATGTGTTTGCGTCTTCATAACTGGAACTGGAGGAAACATACATGTACTTGTGATTTATACATGAAACCGTTGGGGTCCAAGATAGGGGACATAACTGACCAGAAAAATCCATATTTCCACATTCCCTCCTTGTCCCCTACTTGCCCGTCAAGAGATATCAATCTTCATTAATCCATCGATCTGTTCATATAGCATCATTTGTTCTTCTTTCTTCTTCCGTGATGAATGAAATCTTGGTGGTGGAATACACGATGTGGCACACAGACCACAGATCGCTGGTCCACATTGTAGACATAGACAGCAACTGAATAATATGAGGAAGCCAATACCTAGGAAGGATAGGACCTTCAATCCAAAGGTAGATAATACACTCCAAAACCAACCGGACCAAGTCCAGGTGCCTGGATTCTGGTGTATCTGGCTTACAATCTTATGAAGGCGAGTTATGGCTTTATATACAGATGGCGAATTTTCTGGTATGAAAATGCAACAGCTTGATCCGATGACCCTACAAGCTCCGCCCCTATCGGCCAGGATGACGTCAAGGACAAGACGATTTTGAAGCACAACAATCCGCATAGCAGACTGCTCTTCTGTTAAATTGCCTAAGGCGGAGATAGTTTCGTTCACTACTGCTTCAAGGGTTCTGGTTAATCTACGTATCAGCTTACTATTGGTAACTGTACCTATATAGGGAAAAAGACCTTTATTGAAATCTGTGTATTTTTCCCATGCTGTCTCAGTGTAATCGACTATTGGGAGATCTCTCCTTTCTCTATTGTGTACTAAATGAGTATTTCTATGATAATCAGGAGGAGCTAGGAAAACAGGTGGCAAAAGGAATCCGATGTAGCAGGTACCATCCCAATCTAGTGGCAAACGTATGTATGCCGTCTGACCACATATGAAGTAGGAATGGCGAGAAGCTCTAAATGTAGACTTGCCTTGATCACTGAATTCTATTACAGTGGTGCATCTACTATGGCCCATATGTATGGAACCATTCTTTCTTACACATAATTCACCTTTTACTGGAAATACTGACATGGCGGGCAAAATTGGAGTAGCTTCGGATTCGACATTCAAGATCAAGAGATTAAGCGTAAAATTACCTAATCCATATACTTCATTTTCTAGATCAGTTCCTGTTCTTTTGGGAAGTCCCTCCTTGTTGGGGTGGCAGACTTTGAGTAAAACTAAGTGCAGGTTTCCCCATACCCAGTTGTCTTGATAAACTGCGGAGTTCGAATCTTGGGAATTAATTAAACTAAACCATGCTCCACAGGAGCCGTTGTGTGTGAACGGGTATGGAAAGAGAGGTAGAATTCCTTTATAGTTCTGATAGGGAGGGAGTCGGCCGCATATCCAACAATTTGTAGCATTGCTAACCTGATGGGAATGATGTAACATACTAATAAAAGTGTTGTTGCGCAGCGCAAATCTATAAGACAATTCATGCGGAGGAAATTCACTAAAAGAATGTTCAGCAGTAATATTGTAAACATGTCTAGAAATAGGATAATATGTGTGCAACAATATACTTGCAGTAATTATTAAAAGACATAAGAAAAACAAAATTAATAACGTCACTGTGCAATGACTACGCAGTGATTTACAGTACGCATGTCGTTTCAACTTTATCCTTCTGTTTCTTTCTCTATACAGGTCTAAGGGATACATGTCAGAGACAAATTCGACCGATTCACCTTGGAGAGGACTTAAACAATCAAATTGCCCGACTTGTTAGACCTAAGTTTTAGTCTATATTGTTCTGAGTTATTTTGTTCAACCAAAGGAAGCTTTGAGTCTGTCTTTGAGGGAATACAGTGTTTAGTCTCTATATCGGATGGTAGTCCATGAAATTTCTTGATATGACTTGAATGTATCCAGCCTTTTCGACCCTCGATCTTCACGGCTGTCCTCGTTGTTAACAATACGAGCTGAGGCGACTTCCACCTAGGATCCAGCTGAGACTTCCGATCAAAGTTCCTTACTAGAACTAAATCCCCTGGAATTACGTCATGGGGTTTCACCTCGGTGTTGTCGGGAAAGGCTGCAGCTACCTGTGAACGACAAGATTGTAGTGCAGACATCAAGGAAGCCAAGTAATCTGTCAGCATATTACAGTCAACATCAGTTATTTTGCGTGGTATAGGCGTCCCCCACATATTTGGTGGTCTACCAAAGACCACTTCATAAGGGGATAGCCCTGTTCGAGAGTGCGCTACCATTCTCATGTAAAAAAGTGCAACGGGTAAGGCTACTACCCAGTCGACACCTTTCTCTCTACATATTTTGGACAATCTAATTTTCAGAGTTTGATTATGTCGTTCCACGAGACCTGCTGCCTCGGGGTGTCGGACACAGTGGAATCTCCACTGATAGCCTAACAAGAGTGAAACGTGTTTCATTAGTTCGGATGAGAACGGCTGGCCGTTATCTGAGTAGACAGCACGTGGTAAACCGTACCGTGGGAAGAATTCTCGAACTAACTGTTTGGCAGTAGTCGGGGCAGTGTAATCTGAAACCGGGTATGCCTCTGTCCAACGGGAAAGAGCACAGACAACTACGAGAACATATTTGAATCCTCAACATCGTTCCATCTGGATATAATCCATCTGGAGGACTTCAAAAGAGTGATCAGGAGGCTGAAATCCACCCTGTTCTACGGGAATGCTTTTACCTGGGTTAAACTGACAACAGATCATACAGGTACGGACTTTTTGTTTAGCTGCTGCTCGTAAATGTTTGTTGAACCAAATGTGTTGAATGCTGTCTAGCATAGCTTTTTCTCCTAGGTGCGCTGGACTATGTACAGTGTTAATGATAACTTGGACCATTGAATCAGGAAGGAACCACACAGATTTTTCCTTCGTCATCCATCCTTGATCCGTTTGGGTCCCTCCTAATTCAGTCCATTTCTTTATTTCTTCTGGTGTCGCATGTGTCTGTATGTCAATTACGTCAAGAGCGGGATCCTTAACCGTCATGCAATGTGTTGGTGTCGGAACTATTGTCTTTGTCATGTCAGACGTGTGAGTTTGAGCAGTCTGTTTAGCTGTTCTGTCAGCTAAATCATTGCCTTGGGAAATGATATCAGTAACTTTCGTATGAGCTTTACATTTCATAATTGATATTGCAATGGGTAGATGTATTGCATCTAGTAAGGCATGAATAAGGGGTCCGTGCTGGATGTGGGTACCGTGAGAAGTTAAATAACCTCTCTCTCGCCATAGCACGCCGAAGTCATGTACAACTCCGAATGCATAACGTGAATCAGTATATATGTTGACTTTCTTATTCGTAGCTTGAATACAGGCTTGTGTCAGAGCGATGAGCTCTGCTGCTTGAGCTGACAAGGTATTAATACGATTTGTTTCAATGACTTCAGTATCTGTTGTGACTGCATACGCGGCCACTAACTCTCCTGTACTTGTTCTCATACATGAACCATCTACATACAACGTCAGGTCTGGATCTGACAATGGGACATCTGTCAAGTCTTGTCTAGGTTTCGTCGTGATAGTGATAACTTCAATACAATCATGTGCTAATGGGTCTGTTCCGTTTACTGGTAACAGTGTGGCAGGATTCAATGTACTACAACGTCTGATTTCTATGTGTGGCTGAAACAATGTTAATTCGTAACCAGTGAGCCGTGCTATAGTCAAGTGTTGTGTCTGTGTGCGGTTCAAGAGAACCTCTACTGCATGTGGTACTTGTACTGTCAATTGGTGTCCTAATACTATGGCATCGCTTTGTCTAATTGCTAAAGCTGTTGCTGCCACTGATTTCAGGCACGCAGGCAGAGCCTGAGCTACGGGATCTAATGTACTAGAAAAATAAGCACACGGTTTGTGTGATCCTGCTTGTTCCTGTGTGAGTACTGACAGAGCAGTACCTTCGCGTTCTGTAACAAAGAGCGTAAATTGTTTGCTGTAACATGGTGTTGCTAGGACAGGTGCTTGACATAAAGCTTTCTTTAAACTTTCAAAAACGTGTGTATGTTCCTGAGTCCAAGGGAGGACAGTCGATGTGGCTGCCTCCTGTGTTGTCAATTGAATGAGTGGTTTTGCTAGAAATGCATACTGAGGGATCCACTGCCTACAATATGAAGTGAGGCCTATGAAAGCCCGCACCTCCTTTTGTGTCTTGGGTATTGGCATGTTAGCTATTAACTGGATGCGATCTGGTGTAAGCTGCCTTCCCTCCTTGGACAGCGAGTGACCAAGGTAAACAACTCGCTGGACACAGAATTGCAGCTTAGACGGGGACACCTTGTGCCCCTTTTCGGCCAAAAATTGTAATACCGTTAGTGAGGCTTTTTCACATTCAAGTTTGCTTCTAGCGGTGATCAGCAGATCATCGACATATTGAAGCAGGGCAGTGTTGACTGGCATGTGTATACTGTCAAGTTCTCGTTTCAGTGCTTGGCTATAGATGCTGCGGCTTTCCGTAAATCCTTGAGGTGCGCGTGTGAATTTAAAGCTACGTCCATTTAAACTAAATCCGAACAAGTATTGGCTTTCCGGATCTATTGGGACGCTGAAAAAGGCATTCTTGAGATCAATTACAGTGAAGAATGTTGCTTCGGAATCAATAGCTGTCAGTAATGAAGAGATGTCTGGAACTACGGGGTATTGTGGTACAATACATTTATTTAATTCGCGCAGATCAATAACCAATCGATATACTGGTGGAGCCTTTGGATCAGTTCGTTTAAGAATCGGAATTATCAGTGAATTACATACATTGGAGTCTGTTTCCACAACCACTCCTTGGCCAATAAGCTCGTCAATGATTTGCAGTAAAGCCACTACAGCATCTGGGGGTAACTTGTATTGTCGCATTCGTGGTAGTACCACTCCTGCCTTCAGTGTAACTCGATATGGTGTAATGTTCATGCAACCAACATCTGTAGGGCCTTGTGCCCATAAATGTGTGGGTAAAGTCTGCAGTCGGGAATCCATGTCTCGGGACACATAGTGCCCTTTAAAATCTCGTAAAAACAATCTTACTCCTTCCGGAGAACAACATATTATAGCTCCTAGAGCTTTCAAAGTTTTTATACCTAACAAGTTTTCTGGGCATGATTTAGTAAGCAATAAATCTGTAGTTCGTGTCAAAGGACCAATCGTAAGGGGAAGAGGCTGTGATACTTCGTTAACGATAGGTTTGCCTGAAAACCCAAGGGAAATATTCTGTGAGCCTGAGAGGGGTGCCCCTGGAACTTCACTACGTTTTATTGTTGTTCGGCTTGCCCCCGTATCAAGTAAAAATTTTCTATCTTGGCCTAATAGTTCACTATGTACATAAGGTCCTTCTTGATCTACAGGGACCTCAATAAGGGGTAAGCCAAGTTCCCTCTCTAGGCTGTTTCATGAGTATCGTTGGTAATCAGGATAGTCATACTGTGCGGTCTGGTACATCTGTCGTGTCGTTGTTTGTGTGGCAGCAATAGGCTGCTGTGGTGGAGCTGGCATGGACTGTTGCGGAGCTGGCATGGACTGTGCATGCTGCGGAGCTCCTTGTTCATTCTGATCCTGTCTAAGTGGCCGCGGTCTTTCTTTAGTATTACCTATGGCGATATTATGTTTTAAAACTGGACAATCGTGTACATAATGACCTGGCTGTTTACAATAGTTGCACGTCCCTTTTACAGGACCTGTTGAAACACTGGACTGTGTTATACCCTTCTTATGACCGTCAACTGGCACTGTCTGGGAAACTAGCATTTTCATTTTCGTGTCTTTCATGCGTCTATGTTCATGTTCTTGTTCTTCTCTAATTCTATTGTGATGATACTGTAGCATTTGTAACATTTGTGACGGAGTGTTACCTTGCCAGGTACTCTCGAACTTCAATACTCTATTCTTAACTTGGGGCAAGGCATTTTCGACCAATTTTGTCACGAACAGATGTGGATACGACTCGCTACTTGCTTTTATTCCACTATTTATACCAAAACATTTCTCAAATCGGGAATAGAAATCACTAGTGTCTTCATCTGATTTTTGTTTACAGGCTGAGATTGCACCCCAGTCTTCCTTTTTCGTAGTTAATAGACGTGGCAGTACCTGTACTAGTAGACCTGGTAGTGCTTTGATCTTGTCCCCGAGCCCTGAACCTGGACCTCGAGCTTTTTCTTCGTTTTCTAATGCTGTCCAATCTATCTTCTGGTCTCCCACCTCCCAATCCTTTTCCTTGAGTTTTTCGTAAATGCCCGCAGGCATTAATACCTTCAATATTGTCATAATGTCGGGGTAGGTATATTCTCCCATGAGTAACATATCTTTAATTTCACGGTGGAAACCCGCTGGGTCTTTGTCATGACTGGGTACCACTTTCTTCATTTCTAATAGTTCTATTTTAGATATGGGTGTGTATACAAACACACGTTTAAACTCATTGTCATCACCCTTTATCGGGTGCACTTCGCGTAAGGGATTCTGTCTATCCATGTAATACGTCGTTCTTTCCTTGATGGGTAGTGAGACATGTTCAGGACATACAAAAAGAATGTACTGCTTTCTGGATTCTAGTATTTCTCTAATTAACTCAGTACCTGAACCTCTCCATTTATTCGTGAGTAATTTAGTCAATATATCAGGTAATGGACCAGGATCGGAGTGTTGGCCTTTATATAATATAAGGAGTTGTTGAATCATATAGATACCAGCTAAACGCTGTTCATCTGGGGCGAGGTTCAAAAACGTGTGTGCTAGTGTATCATCACCATATTTTCCAGGACTATCAACCCAGTGAACGGCTGACCTGGCTAATTCTTGTTCGTCCATAGAATCGAGTATATGATAACCCCTTCGTTCTCGGAGTAATTTGTCAGCGGCTTGGAATGAATGTTCGGGGGACCTTATATTTATTATAGGAGTTTGGAATTTTCTGTTATTATCTGGACGTATCGGACATATCGGATCAGTAAAACATCTAGTATTATTGCAAGGTCTTCCTCTACCTACATAGGCCATAGTTTCTAACTGTCCTGTGGGCAGTTCTAATTCTTCCTCGTCCTCGGTTTGTTCAGGTTCGTCTACTGCTAATCTTTCCTCGTGTATTCGTTCTATTTCTTTGCGGATCTTTCGGCTCATAGCTACTATACATGATCGCTTATCATGTCTCCCCTCTGATATATTCCGACTCCATGTGGTAAGAATTTGCATTTCTTTCGGATTTACCCCTGGTCGGTCTTGATTTCTGATCACACAATTTATGAGGAAACGTAACAGTTCCCCCTGTATTTCCACTTTTTGGTACTCTATGGCTCTGTCAATACTTTCGGAATCTCGTCCTGACTGGACAAAGTGATATATATTTTCTAAGTGCGTAGTCATTCCTGGTAGCTTCCCTAAATATATAGCAGCTCGTCGGATACGTAATGATGCTAGCACCATTTCGTCCCCTTTTCCGGGCACCGGGTCATATCTACAATCTATTAGAAGTTCCTTGAGCGTGTTGGGAGTTACTAGTTTGGGCGTACGTTGGTGAGCTAATTCTTGAAAGGAAAGTTTATTTGTTCTGGGTGGCGTAGAAAAAATGCTTGATGTACCTCCGGTAGCACCACCTGGGGTGCTGGATGTGAAAGGATTCGTTGAACGGGATATAGCAACCATAGGTGTGGATGCAGATGTAGAAACAGATGTGCTTGCCGGAACTTGTGTCGGAGTTTGCTGTTGCAGAGGTACAGACAGAGGAGGGTCTTGGCGTTGAACCCCCTCGGCAGGCAGTCTATGTGGCGCAGCATTAGCATACTCGGGAGCTGCGTCGTCTAAATAAGAGGAAAGAAAAACATCTTCTGCGGTTCTGGGATGTCCTTTGGGATGTACCTTTATCGGAAACAATGGGGGTGGCAAGTCTCTTGGTATTTCCGGAGTAGCCTTAGGTAGTCCTTCGGCCAGAAGAGGATACATACCATTCACAAGGGCATTTCTTTGTCTGTCTACTTGTTCTGATTTTACTCGAGTACCTTCTTCAATTAATACACTTTCTCGAACTTTATTTGAATTCTCCTTACTCTTCTCTTCCTGTCTACGTGCTTTTTCTGTACGTCTATACGATTCTTTACGCCATAATTCAATGGCGTCTTTCTGTGATTGTCTAGCTTTCCTTTTCCATAATTCTTCCTCTACTTTCACGATGCAATCTGCATCCCAGGTCCCAGCTGCGGGCCACCTCTGACTTTCTGGTAATTCCTTAGTGTAGTCTACCCATAGATCAAGAAATAATATGGCGTCTAGGCCATGTTTATGATACATGAAGTACCCTGGAGTGTCCCTCGGAGGAATGGGAACAGCTTCTTCGAGTACCCCTTTTCTGGTTGTGATCTGTCTTAATTTCGAAAAGAGCGGCATATTGAGAACTGATCTGATACCTAATTTTGAACACGTTTAATACCATAAAACACAATAATAAACAGTCATTCACACCACAATATACAGAGCGTAATTAAAACATTTAACATTTAACATTTAATGAACAACAATGATGGCCGTTCACTAAGCATAATACTCGATACTAACTAGATAATTCTGACTTCATATACTAGGCATACTTGATATACTGCTAAACAGTACAGATACACTGCTGAAACAGTGCAGACCGGATTTGTGTACCCAAACCCGTCTTGACCGGCACAACCTATGTGCACGTCAGAACGCCTCCCCGATAATGGTACTCACCGGGTAGCTCGGAACGGAAGGCCTCGGAACTGAACTGAACTTGAACTCGGACCGGACTCGACTCGGAACTTCGGAAACTTCGGAAACTGGTGGGCCTCTGTATACCTCGGATCTTGCTCTCTCAGCTAGGCTCTGGTCGGGATACTTCGCACTTCTCACCGCCTCGTCTGGGTGTTGATCGCAGCCTCAGTTACCCCCGCTCGGCAGGAGGGAGATACAGGAAATCCTGTGGGTACGCGTTGTTGTCCGTCCAGCTGTGACAGGAGACCGGGCCTGCAACGCACCGCCGGCGCGTGAGATGAGAAAGTGTCCCTGTTCGGGCGCCATTTATGTGGTAAATAATTTAATTACCGGGACTTAATTTGATGCGCAAAATCTATAACAATAGCTCAGTAAAATAAGAGGCAGAATCCGTGGTATTAGAGGTTCGGAACGGGCTTTATTCCATAATCAATTTAAATTGATGAGCTCCAGATTCCATCACCACGAAGGTTCAGGAAGTGAAGACTCCACTTTATTGACAGGTAATCATTTTTATACAATAGGCATTACAGTGAAACTAATGCAGGAGGCGTAACAATTGATAGCAAAGATAAAATATACATGCGTAGCAAAAAATGGGTGTAACTGGGTGTAACTAAAGAACGTCATTGGATATGACGTCATAAATGGGTGGTTCCATGAAAGAATTTCGCAATGTCAGCAGAAATACTTGGCAGAGATGCGCACGCAGCAGCATGACGTGTGACTGACGTGTAACTAGGGGGTGAAGGGGACTTGACATTTAGCTCTACATGTGGCGACAGAAGTCTGGAGGGTCAAGTCAACCTAATCCCAAATCATATCTAACATCCTATGTTTAAAGAACTATGTTATCCAAAAGAGAGGTCTCTTAGAGTAGAATCTTATTCTATACTGACTATACTGACTGTTAATGCGTGTACAAGCGTCTAAGTGTCTACACTAGATGCGAGGGCAGGAATCTTCCATAGTAACAGGGCTATGAATTACTTGCATAAAGACAGAGAAGCCGGGCCTTTTGCTCGGTAGCTGAAAGAATGTTTACTTTAAACTACTAGACAGGAATGCATTGGATAGGGAGCGGAGCAAAGCAGATAATCTTGAAGGTGAAATACAGTTTTTGGCAGGCAACAGGCTGATGTCAGGCACCGTTAGCCGCGCAGGGAGTAGGACAAAGTTCATGGGTACAGATGCGAGCTCAGACTGGAGCTTTCAGAGGCAGAAGGCAGAAAAAGGCTTGATGGCAGAATCAGGGCCTACTCGCCTGAACTGTAAAATGGGATAAGTGAACCATATAAAGGCGGTGGCCTTTCATACTTAAGAATGGAATATCCGGCCCATTCATGGCGGATCTGAAAGAGGACATGTTGGCGGTGGACGCACATGTGTTTGCGTCTTCATAACTGGAACTGGAGGAAACATACATGTACTTGTGATTTATACATGAAACCGTTGGGGTCCAAGATAGGGGACATAACTGACCAGAAAAATCCATATTTCCACAGTTCTGGAGTGCTTGTAGGTCTTAGCTATGGTAATCACTTCATGTAAGGATGGGTTATCTTTCTGCCATAAGTTATCCCTGGCTTTGTCGATGCTACAGCCCAACATAAATTGGTCTCAGAGTCTCTCGTCCGAAGATGCTGCAAAATTGCACCTGGAAGCAAGTTTGCATAACTCAGTGATGTACTGCTCTACTGTTTCTCCCTGCGTCTGCATCCTCCTTCCAAAATGGTATCTCTCGAGAACAGTGCTTATCTTAGGTAAATAATGCAGATTCAGCTTTTTTATCGAGATCTCAAATTCATTTAGACTAGAAGCATCAGCATCAGAGAGGTCAGGAAGGTGCTCGAAACCTCTTGCCCCTCTGAGCCCAAGCAATGCATTAAAAGAGAAGTTTTTCTCTCAGCGCTGAGAGATGTACCACACACTCTCGCATAGTGTGGAAAAACCTTCCTCCACTTTAACCAAGGAAGAGATGGCTCCCCAGGGGAAGATAAGAAGAACGGGGGAGCAGGTGCATTTTGTAAAACTTGGAGGCACCCAATAAAGGATAAGAAGGAATAGAAACAAAACCTTTTAAGGTTGGCAGGAAAATGAAACTTGAACAACAGAGCTAGAGAAGATACTTTCCCACACAATCAGTTGCAGCTAGTGAGTAACATAACGTTGAGGTAGAAGACAATAGCAGGAAGTTTGGGCAGGTTTGCGCAAGAATGGTTGTGCGCGTCAGTGCAACAAAACAACATAGGGTTTCACTCCAAAGCCACGAAGAACAGTACCGTGAAGGTTGCAGGTATGCTGTGTATGTCAGCAATGAAGAAACACACAGTGTTAATGCAAAAGGAAAAATCAAGCTGTGCGTGTCAGCGGCTGCACACCGAGGCACGCAGAAGGTTGGAGAAAGCTGTGTGTGTCAGCGGTAGAGAGCTGTGACGCGTAAAGCTGTGTGCGTCAGCAGCTGCACACCGGCACGCGCGGAAGAGTGGAGAAAGCTGTGCGTGTCAGCGGTGAAGCGCAGCTACGCGTGTCAAGCCAACCACAAGATGGCGCTGAAAGCAGAAAATGATCGTGATGCACGAAGGGCGGCTGCGGGGCAACGAGTGACGGTGAGAAAGCCAACTCGTATCCTAGCAACCCATGAGCCCACATGATAAAGAACGGCGTCTTTGATGTATTGACGCACTGGGAAGACAACAGGAAGGCAGTACGAATGGTTGGGAGGTAACGAGTGACGACAGAGCAGTCACGTTGCACCTTAGCAACCAGTAGACTCATGTGACGTGTGGTGACGTTGTCAAAGTTCCAGGAGGTTATATAACTCAAAGAGAGAGAGAGAGGAAAAAAGGAAGCTGGTTCAATTACCCTGAGTACAAATGTAGAAAATCAAAAGGAACTAGCCCCACGGTCGAGGGGGATATGTGTATGCAGATATGAAGAAACAGAATAGTCTCTTTAGTCAAGGGAAACCATTTAGGTTTTTAAGAAAGGCCCCCCCCACCAACCTAGTTGGTGGCATGCTTCATCATCGGCCCCCACTAGGGGTACCGAATGTACCCCAAGTGTGCTGCGACGCCTGCAATTGCAACTGGGGCTGGCTTTCATCAGGACCAAGAAAGTGGAAGGTGAGAGGACAGGTCTAACAGAGTGTGTATAGCCGTCTATGTGCGGCGCACGCTAAGGCGCCTTAACTGGCAGAGGGGGTATTCCTCTTATTTCCAATCACCAAAGATTAAAGGGACAGGCTCCATGAGTCACGAGTAGGGGTAGTCTGTCACAGCTACCATTTGTAGCTGACAGAGCTCATACCGCAAACCTGTGTGGCCTCTCTCCGACTCCGTGGTTGGAGCCAACCACGGAGTCGGAGAGAGGTCCTGATGAAAGCCAGCCCCAGTTTCCAGCTATAAACCAAAACAGGGCTTTGGCTCAAAAAACCAGCAGGACTGAGCCCGAAATACTAAAGAACAAAACACCTAGTCCTATCTGGATTTGATTAAGATAACATACTATTTGAGAAAAAAACTTTCATGAATTGAAACACAAAAGATGGGGCTTTAGGAATTGCCTATTCTTCAAAAAGTTTTGTATTTGTTTGTTTAAGCATTATTTTATTGTGTGATAAAGACAAACATTCCTAGTACAAACATATATATACACAATATGAATAACAATAAAATACATTAACCGCACCCTAGACAATTTAAACATTCAATCTTCTACCATACTTGGCCAATCCATTCATACCCAAAACAACTGACTCATACTTAACTAAACTGAAAGGTCCTTAAACAACTACTCCTTATTGAACACAGATAATTTATCTGTGTTAGGCTTTTTAAGACAGTTAATTTCTTAATAGACACTTTAGACCCAAAGAAAACATCAAGGGCAAAACTTTTTATATGGAGTGTGTAAAGGACCGACTGGTCGACTGGTCTACGCGTTTCAAACCTCTGACATTATGAGGTTCTCATCAGGACCAATGTAATCTGGAAAGGAAATCAAAAAAGTTTGAATTACTACTCTAATCGGCAAAAACAGAACTTGAGCCGGCCTCCATTCTCGACCTGGCATACCCACCGGAAAAATATATGGTCTCAGCCTGCTTTATATCCAAAGGATGTTTAAATCAGCTGGTGCCTGGAGCTGAAAATAACCAAATGTGACAGTGAACCTACTCGTCAAATTGATTCGTATCTAAAAAAGACAGACACACAAGGACAGGACTACAGATAGGAGGGTTGCTCACCCTGCGGTTTTTGGCTGGTCAACAAGTATGGCGGGCATATGTTCCCTTTAATTTTTGCGTGGTCGGGCTGTGAATGCTTCTGCCAACAGAGGCTGTAACGACAAAGCAAAGTCAATGTCGGTTGCGCTTGACTAGTACTCTATCGCGCTAAGACGCAAATTTAAGCTTCCCCCTCACGGGGAACCGGTGATTTGTTGCCTACCTTGTAACGATTTCTTTTCGTCGTTCTCGCCGTCAAACGAAGCCATACATAGGAACCGGGGGTTGCTTCCGTAACCAGGAAGTAAATTTGGATTTTTTGAAGAAAGGTAATGCGCATGCCCAGGAATCATGGGATTTGTAGTTCTTTACATGGTGGCGATGGGGGATGTAGTTTACCATCGAGTTGATGTTAGCAAGCCCTTTTGGCAACAACTTGATTCCAAGGGTTCGGTCGTGATTCTATGCTGTACTCGTCACGAGAGGTATTAAAAATTCTGAACAGACCAGTGTAGAACCAACTTTGTGGACTGCTTGTTTGTTGGAAAGATCTTTTATTGAAGGAAATGCCCAAGAAGACAGATAACTTTAATGGAATGTAGAGACCCGATTACATGAACTGGGAAAAGACCACAGATCATGCTCACGTCGTGAGTGGTCTATATATCTCCGCTATTTCGTTAAGACCGTTGGTCGTGGTGTTGAATTTCATGATTAGGAATGACTCCCTTTGGCTCAGGCGACTGTCTAAGTCACCTCCCCGTGCATCTAGCTCGATTTTGGACAGAACTGTCCACTTCAGGTCTTCCTCGCGGTGTTTCAGTATGGTCCAATGGCTCACCAATGGAGCGTTTTCAACTTTACGTCGGATCCTTGATTTGTGTTGAATGATGCGTTGTCGTACTTCCTGGGTGGTCTTACCTATATACAATTTGGGGCATGGGCATGTGACTGCGTAAATCACATTTTTCGTTCTACAATTGGTGAAAGCCTCATGTTTCCAATAGATGTTAAAAAAGGTAAATGTATCACCTTCTATAGTTTGATCACAACAAATGCAGGACCCGCATCTGTGATGCCCGACGATTGGAGGCAGGGCTAGTAGTCCTCTCAATGTGGGGGGCTGTTGTTTGGGCAAAGCTGCTCTTACAATGAAGTTGGCTATGCTTTTTTCTTTTTTGAACGCAAACAGGGGTGGTGTAGAAAAGTCATTGTGTAGACCGTCGATCAGGTGCCAATTCGACAAGACTAGTTTGCGAATTTGATGTGAATTGGGGCAGAATGTGGTTACACAAACAGGTCTGTTGGCCATATTCCTCTTTTTACTCACCAATAGAGTTTCCCTTGGTGTCCACCAAGCTCTTTTTAGGGAATGTTTGAGTAGTCTTCGTGGGTATCCTCTTTCAAGAAGTCGGTCTTTAAGTTTGTTGGCGTGCAAAAAGTATTCCTCTTTCCGTGAACAATTTCTGCGAATCCGCAGGAACTGCCCATACGGTAAATTCTGTTTTAAGCTCCGGGGGTGATTGCTGGTGTAATGCAATGCCTTATTCCGATCAGTAGGCTTCCTGAAGAGTGTGGTCTCTAATTGTCCTGATAGGTTTTCTACTTGTACATCCAAAAATGTTATTGTTTTATTGGAAGCCGTACAGTTGAATTTGATGTCTCTCGTGCGTTCATTGAGCCATCCTACGAATTCATCCAATTGTTGTTGGGATCCAGTCCAAATTAGGAAGATGTCGTCTATATATCTCATATAGTTAGAGATATTAGCCGAATATGGATTATTGTCGTAGATGAAATTCTTTTCGTATAGTCCCATAAAAAGCACCGCTAGCTCTGGGGCGAAAGGACACCCCATCGCCACGCCTTTGATTTGAAAGAAGAAATCTGAGTCGAATGAAAAATAATTTTTCGATAGTGCAAATTTTGCAAGCTCCAGAATGAAATCCGATGGTACCTGGACTGGTCGTTCTCTTTTCTCAAGGAACCATGTTAGTGTCTCTAGTGCTTGGTCTTGAGGAATCTGAGTGTAGAGTGACACCACATCTAGTGTCACCATTAATTGATTTTTGTTATCAAATTGAACTGTTGTTATTCGGTTCAAGAAAGCTGTGGTGTCTTTCAAGTGGGCTGGAATGTCGTTAATGAAATGTTTTAGAAAGAAATCAATATATTGTGCAACTGGTTCAATGAGCGACTCACACCCTGAGACGATTGGTCTACCAGGGGGGTCTATTTCGCTTTTATGTAGTTTTGGTATAACATAAAAGACTGGTATCCTAGGATTCTTGTTTTGTAAAAAAATCCGTTCCTTTGGGCCAACGAATCCTTGTGTATGACCCTCCTCGATGATTTGAAAAAGTTGGATTTGTAGCTCCTTGGTTGGGTCCCTTGCAATTTTCCGGTAGCAACTGGCATCCTCTAGTTGACATAGCGCTTCTTTTTTGTATTTGTTTAGGGCCAAAACATTACTTGAAAAAGTGGAAAAGGAGATATCTGAGTTTAAAGATTATACGGTTATTCAAAAAAGCAACAAGTTCGAAGCGGACAAAAAGAACTTCTCTTTGGAATCCACATACCCGTACTTAAACAAAGATTTCTATAGTAACAACGATTCGAGAAATTATTTACAAAACTATAGAGGACGTTCAAGAAAGAAATTCATTACCTTCTCTGACACAACATCTTCATCCTCAGGGGGTGAGTCGGAGGACAATACAACGACAAACATAAATCCAAGGTTAAAACAACAAAACCAAGACCAACAAATCAATCAAGGGCCGCATTTTTTAGCCCGAGGCCAGCGGCAGGGCAGAGGCCGCTTACGTTATTCACAGCTATGGGAAATGAGAACCCGACGTCAATACTACAGGAGCTAGCCCCGTCGCCTGTGTTCAATTTGTCAGAAAAAATCCTGACAGAAGCGGAATTGTCTGTCTTATCAAAAGGACTAGGATTTGTTCCATCCCGGCAAACGGACTTTGTCAAACTAAAGTTGGAAATAATCGAATTCTGCCGGAAACTGCGGCTTAAAATATTTTTTCAGGACATCCCAGAAACCTCCTCAATAGAGACAACAGGTTTAAAGAGAAAATCCGTATTCTGTCCATCTGGCCCAAAAATCCCTAAAGAGATTAACACTTTCGAAAAGACCATTCTTTCAGGGATACAAACGATGGAAAAGAAGAAAAATTTCATCAAATACAATCTGGCCAAACAAGAGAAAGATGCTTTGCTTGCACTTAAAAATGACAGGTCAGTGGTAGTTAAACAAGCTGACAAAGGAGGAGCAGTGGTAATTTGGGACCTAAACAAATACAAAAAAGAAGCGCTACGTCAACTAGAGGATGCCAGTTGCTACCGGAAAATTGCAAGGGACCCAACCAAGGAGCTACAAATCCAACTTTTTCAAATCATCGAGGAGGGTCATACACAAGGATTCGTTGGCCCAAAGGAACGGATTTTTTTACAAAACAAGAATCCTAGGATACCAGTCTTTTATGTTATACCAAAACTACATAAAAGCGAAATAGACCCCCCTGGTAGACCAATCGTCTCAGGGTGTGAGTCGCTCATTGAACCAGTTGCACAATATATTGATTTCTTTCTAAAACATTTCATTAACGACATTCCAGCCCACTTGAAAGACACCACAGCTTTCTTGAACCGAATAACAACAGTTCAATTTGATAACAAAAATCAATTAATGGTGACACTAGATGTGGTGTCACTCTACACTCAGATTCCTCAAGACCAAGCACTAGAGACACTAACATGGTTCCTTGAGAAAAGAGAACGACCAGTCCAGGTACCATCGGATTTCATTCTGGAGCTTGCAAAATTTGCACTATCGAAAAATTATTTTTCATTCGACTCAGATTTCTTCTTTCAAATCAAAGGCGTGGCGATGGGGTGTCCTTTCGCCCCAGAGCTAGCGGTGCTTTTTATGGGACTATACGAAAAGAATTTCATCTACGACAATAATCCATATTCGGCTAATATCTCTAACTATATGAGATATATAGACGACATCTTCCTAATTTGGACTGGATCCCAACAACAATTGGATGAATTCGTAGGATGGCTCAATGAACGCACGAGAGACATCAAATTCAACTGTACGGCTTCCAATAAAACAATAACATTTTTGGATGTACAAGTAGAAAACCTATCAGGACAATTAGAGACCACACTCTTCAGGAAGCCTACTGATCGGAATAAGGCATTGCATTACACCAGCAATCACCCCCGGAGCTTAAAACAGAATTTACCGTATGGGCAGTTCCTGCGGATTCGCAGAAATTGTTCACGGAAAGAGGAATACTTTTTGCACGCCAACAAACTTAAAGACCGACTTCTTGAAAGAGGATACCCACGAAGACTACTCAAACATTCCCTAAAAAGAGCTTGGTGGACACCAAGGGAAACTCTATTGGTGAGTAAAAAGAGGAATATGGCCAACAGACCTGTTTGTGTAACCACATTCTGCCCCAATTCACATCAAATTCGCAAACTAGTCTTGTCGAATTGGCACCTGATCGACGGTCTACACAATGACTTTTCTACACCACCCCTGTTTGCGTTCAAAAAAGAAAAAAGCATAGCCAACTTCATTGTAAGAGCAGCTTTGCCCAAACAACAGCCCCCCACATTGAGAGGACTACTAGCCCTGCCTCCAATCGTCGGGCATCACAGATGCGGGTCCTGCATTTGTTGTGATCAAACTATAGAAGGTGATACATTTACCTTTTTTAACATCTATTGGAAACATGAGGCTTTCACCAATTGTAGAACGAAAAATGTGATTTACGCAGTCACATGCCCATGCCCCAAATTGTATATAGGTAAGACCACCCAGGAAGTACGACAACGCATCATTCAACACAAATCAAGGATCCGACGTAAAGTTGAAAACGCTCCATTGGTGAGCCATTGGACCATACTGAAACACCGCGAGGAAGACCTGAAGTGGACAGTTCTGTCCAAAATCGAGCTAGATGCACGGGGAGGTGACTTAGACAGTCGCCTGAGCCAAAGGGAGTCATTCCTAATCATGAAATTCAACACCACGACCAACGGTCTTAACGAAATAGCGGAGATATATAGACCACTCACGACGTGAGCATGACCTGTGGTCTTTTCCCAGTTCATGTAATCGGGTCTCTACATTCCATTAAAGTTATCTGTCTTCTTGGGCATTTCCTTCAATAAAAGATCTTTCCAACAAACAAGCAGTCCACAAAGTTGGTTCTACACTGGTCTGTTCAGAATTTTTAATACCTCTCGTGACGAGTACAGCATAGAATCACGACCGAACCCTTGGAATCAAGTTGTTGCCAAAAGGGCTTGCTAACATCAACTCGATGGTAAACTACATCCCCCATCGCCACCATGTAAAGAACTACAAATCCCATGATTCCTGGGCATGCGCATTACCTTTCTTCAAAAAATCCAAATTTACTTCCTGGTTACGGAAGCAACCCCCGGTTCCTATGTATGGCTTCGTTTGACGGCGAGAACGACGAAAAGAAATCGTTACAAGGTAGGCAACAAATCACCGGTTCCCCGTGAGGGGGAAGCTTAAATTTGCGTCTTAGCGCGATAGAGTACTAGTCAAGCGCAACCGACATTGACTTTGCTTTGTCGTTACAGCCTCTGTTGGCAGAAGCATTCACAGCCCGACCACGCAAAAATTAAAGGGAACATATGCCCGCCATACTTGTTGACCAGCCAAAAACCGCAGGGTGAGCAACCCTCCTATCTGTAGTCCTGTCCTTGTGTGTCTGTCTTTTTTAGATACGAATCAATTTGACGAGTAGGTTCACTGTCACATTTGGTTATTTTCAGCTCCAGGCACCAGCTGATTTAAACATCCTTTGGATATAAAGCAGGCTGAGACCATATATTTTTCCGGTGGGTATGCCAGGTCGAGAATGGAGGCCGGCTCAAGTTCTGTTTTTGCCGATTAGAGTAGTAATTCAAACTTTTTTGATTTCCTTTCCAGATTACATTGGTCCTGATGAGAACCTCATAATGTCAGAGGTTTGAAACGCGTAGACCAGTCGACCAGTCGGTCCTTTACACACTCCATATAAAAAGTTTTGCCCTTGATGTTTTCTTTGGGTCTAAAGTGTCTATTAAGAAATTAACTGTCTTAAAAAGCCTAACACAGATAAATTA
The DNA here is from genome assembly GCF_964204655.1 of Triturus cristatus. Lineage (NCBI taxonomy): Eukaryota > Metazoa > Chordata > Amphibia > Caudata > Salamandridae > Triturus > Triturus cristatus. The sequence continues at coordinate 731,724,198 of NC_140580.1, forward strand.
TCTGTGTTCAATAAGGAGTAGTTGTTTAAGGACCTTTCAGTTTAGTTGAGTATGAGTCAGTTGTTTTGGGTATGAATGGATTGGCCAAGTATGGTAGAAGATTGAATGTTTAAATTGTCTAGGGTGCGGTTAATGTATTATATTGTTATTCATATTGTGTATATATATGTTTGTACTAGGAATGTTTGTCTTTATCACACAATAAAATAATGCTTAAACAAACAAATAAAAAACTTTTTGAAGAATAGGCAATTCCTAAAGCCCCATCTTTTGTGTTTCAATTCATGAAAGTTTTTTTCTCAAATAGTATGTTATCTTAATCAAATCCAGATAGGACTAGGTGTTTTGTTCTTTAGCCCCAGTTTCCAGGCACTGGCTGAAACATGTTGACCCCACTGGATGGTGGTGGCCATTGATACCTCCTTAGCCATCCCTTGCTTCCTTTTAATGCTGCCCATGGCCCATTATTAAATAATTCTATTTGGTTTTTGGGACCAGAGGGACAGCTTTTAAATATACACGCACTACACCATCACTGCACACTCACCTTGACAATAAACCAGCTCCGCTGCAATTGCAGGCATCTCAGCACACTTGGGGTACATTCGGTACCCCTAGTGGGGGCCGATGATGAAGCATGCCACCAACTAGGTTGGTAGGTGAGGCCTTTCTTAAAAACCTAAATGGTTTCCCTTGACTAAAGAGACTATTCTGTTTCTTCATATCTACATACACATATCCCCCTCGACCGTGGGGCTAGTTCCTTTTAATTTCTACAAAGTCCCAGGAGGGCCTGCCAGAACTCAGTGACTTCACCAACAGGTTCCACCACCTCGAGCTGTACCACGTGCATGAACACGCAATGTCCTCGTGAATCACACCAGCCAGAGACGCTCCCAAAATCGTTGGAATTGAAGGAGATGTTCACCGAGGTTAGCGTGACACAGCAGGCATCAGCAGGCGTCCTCTGGGGAACCAAAGCAGGCTGGAGCCGACAGCAGGAGAGACTGGAGGAACTCTTGAAAGCGGTGCTTTGGGGTCTCTTTGAGGTAAGCGAGGAACGTCTCCTAATGTTCCGATCGTCGCCAAATGTAAGATCAGCTTCTTCAAGGATACGGGAGGCCGTAGTAAAGTTAAGGGGTTTATTAGGTTACAAATAATGAAGACCCCATCTAGCACCGGAGGCAGGCAACTGACAGCTCCACAACCATCCATGGCAACCAGGGGTTCCACATTCCATGTTATTTCATAAAAGAACATTCCTTAACAGAACAAGACACTACATACTGCTTCATAGTTTTCCTATGTTCCATCTGGAGAAATTTGATAAATTTCGCCTAAATTCTCTTCATCTGCCTTCTCGCATGTGTCATCTTTCCATGAGTACACTTCTCTGTCTGGACAACGATCTCTGTCTCTACAAGGGAGAAGTGGGAGGGGAATGTGACCTGTAGATAGAGCAAGGAATTGAAGAGTGGAGAGGTAGACAGGGGGTTCAGACAGAGGCAGAGCGATGTAAGGTGGAAAGAGATACAAACAGAGGGGGGCAAAAAGAGATGAGTTTGAGAGTGAGGTGAGGTGTATGGGGAGAGATACAGCGAGCTGCAATTGAAACTGCAGAGGTTGAATTAGAGAGAACTTCTACAGGGATAGAGAGAAGCCTAGTGAGTGAAAAAGAGACAAGTGAGAGACTGATAAAGATGCGAAAGACAGAAAGACAGAGGTGGTACTGATAAGTGTCTTGTAAGTGGTGAGGTAGACAGAGGTGGGTTAAGCAGTGATAGTTTGTAGGTGAGGTGCATAGAGATGTAGAGAGAGGGTAAACGAGAGCTAAAGAGGAGTGAGGTAGAAGAGATGAGGTGAAATAAGGAGAGAGATGGGATAGAAAGATATGTGAGTGAGACCGAGAGAGACAGGCAGAAGGTGCTAGACAGGTGGCGCAGAGATAGAGAGAAAGTGAAACAGAGAAGCGAGGTAAGGAGATGAGCATGAATTTTGTGTTTGGTGAGGTAGAGAGAAATGATACATCAAGATAGATTGGAAGGTACGGGCTTGACTAAAGATCGTGGGAGTGACTGCAGAGGGGTGCACTAATGTGGTGTCAGGGATGGGAGAGGAAAATCCTTAGAACAGAGGAATTAGAGAGGGGAGGCAGGAGAGATTAGGAATTATGAAAGAAGCAGAGAAGGGAGCATAACATGAATCTGAGTGACGTCATGGGATTTGGGATGGATAAGGAAGTGAGGGATGGAAAACGTGAGGAGAGGGAAGGAGTGAGGATCTGGGAGAAGATGGCCAGTTTTATTAGGATTAAAAAATTATGTAAAAAGGCTGACCTGTATTTGACGATGTAACTGCTGCAGTTCACAAGCGGTCCTTGCAGCCGGTGTCTGTCCACGAGAGGCCCTTAGAGGCCAGAGCTCTTGGTGCACAAGCAGCCGTCACTGCAGGGTACTGTGCACACAACGCTTTCAATCCAGCCCGATGAGGAGCTTGCAGTAGCCCTCGCGGCTCGGGTGTTTCTGGTAGGCCTCAGAGCCGGAGAATGTGCAGGAGAGGCATCGCGCCTGTGTCTGCTCACAGAAGTTCCCTCAGACGCTTTAAAATTCCCTCACTTTTGAGCTGCGCGGGGAGAGTCGAATAAGCATGGCCCAGCCAGGACTTTATTTAAATATTCTTTTTCCTGCCTGCTTCTGCTCAAGAACAGCTTTTATAGCCCCGGGTACACAAGCTCATGTTCCCCCGTGCCCCATCCCCGTGTCGGCTACAGCCCAGCCCAACTGGGCCTGACTCAGAGACTAACAGGCTGGAGAGGGGGAAGAGACAGCCCCGCTGTCTCTCACGCCCCAGGTGTGCACCCCGGGTTCTTCCCTTATTAGGAAATCTCAGATATCTACGCTTTTCTGCCAAAATGTGAGCTTGCGTCATGAGGGCTGGTCGGCCTCTTTAGGCGAGGGAGGGCGCACCCTCCCTGCTGGAGATGCATTTCATACTCCGCAAAACCAACAACCTTCACTCTTTATCCAAACAAGCATTTGCAATGCAATAGGTCCAAGTGCATTGCAAATGGTTAAGTTAAAAACTGAGCGCAGCGCCGCTACAAGGACACCGTGATCATTTACTTTTTAAAAAAACTTTAACAATGAGCGCGGTGTCCTTGAAGCGGGTGCTGAGCTCAGTGTTAAAGTTAAAAGAAACAAAAATACAAACTGAGCACGGTGACCCTAAAGTGGACGCCGCACTCAAAATAAATGTAAAATATAAATAAATAAAGTGAGCGCGGTGTCCCTAGCGGGCGTCGCGCTCATTAAAGTAATAAAAAAAACATAAAATTTAGAGCACATAGCGCTGCAGCAGCCATTGTCCCCATCAGTGTCCATTTTCTAAATAGTGCGTGCTTACCGACTAATGAAGGCGACTGTGTAATGCCTCAAGTTAACGATCCAGTCCGGATGGGGAGGTCCCAAAAGGAGACAGGGCGGTAACAAGGCGGGACTAAGAAGCCTCATTATCAATCGGAAGCCAGCATTTACCATGGATGATGACGTCAGCCAATAAAAAAGATGGGCGGGGCTTCCACTCCACTTCTAAAACATACCCTACTAAAATATGCCTTGTAGAGCGAGCAGCGCATGCGCACTGCAACGCTAGGTGAGACCTAAAAATAGCTCTGAGAACCGGGAGCAGTGTAAGTGACATGTACTTGGCCCATTCACTATGGGAGGGCCAAACATAAGAAGAAGGCATGACACCCGCATGCCATGACGAATGGCATCAAAGAAAATGAGAGTGACTCTGAAGTTTACCAATGGTAGGAGATGGGCACAAATAGAACACAACATGTCTCCTCGAGACAGTGCATGCGCTGTCTAGCCAAGACCTAAAAAGGGAACAGGGTAAATCCAGCAAATTACTGACCAATAGCCCTACTCGACATGGATGCTAAATGCTTTACTTTACTGGCCCTCCAAGACTTGCGAGATTCAGCCTCTCAGGTGAACATAATCCCTTGGTTCCAAAACGTGTTCGGTAAATATACCAGGAACACTGATAATATCATGGCACTGGCTCTCCTAATCCATAAAACCTTGACCAATAAACGAGCCTTGCTCGCCTGCTTTATCAACTACAAAAAGGACTTTGATAGTATCGACAGGTCTATGCTATGAAAGAAACTAAGAAATTGGGGCCTTCCAACAAAAATAATAAATGCCATTCTTGCCCTTTGTAGGAAACTGTAATTATGTTGCAGTTGTCCCCCCATTTTCTGCCTCCTTTAAAACTACTAGATGCTGGTTTTCGACTCTGACAATGCACTGAAGCCTGCTAACTAGGTTCCAGTGCCAGTGCTCTCTCCTTTAAAACAAGTGAAGCCTAATTGTAACCCTGCTGGCATGGACTTTAACACCTCTATAAGACCCTAGTAAATGGTACCCCGGTGCCTAGGGCAGGGGTACTAAAGAGGGTCCCTAAGGGCTGCAGCATTTCTCATGTCACCCTAAAGGTCCCCACACAAATAGGATGCAGGCTGCCATTGCAGACTGCATGTCATGGTGCAAACTTGAGTGAAAACATGAAAGTCACTGCATGTAATATATGTAAGTCACCCCTACAGCACGCCTTGTAGTCTTGGACATTCTATTGCATGTGAGGGCATATCTGCTCATGCAGATATGCCCCTGTGTTGCCTACTTCCATTACTAAATGTTATAAGTGAACAAGGAAGCGAACTTAAGTACATGTGCTGGCCACTGATCGTTACGAGTTACCCAGCCACATGATGGCTTCACTGAAAATACTGGTGTTTGGTATCAAACATCTGGTCTTAATAAATCCATACTAATGCCAGTAGTGGATTTATTAAAACATGTACTCGGAGGGCACCTTGGAGGTGCCCCCTGAAAACCAACCAGCCTCTTAGTGTGCTGGCTGACTGGTATCATCCAGCCTGCAGCTTAAAACATGTTTCTGACCCCTGCAGGTGATAGCCCGTGCTCTCTTAGGCCAGAGACAAAGCCTGCTTAGGAGGAAGGTGTTCAGACCGCCTCCAGCAGGATGGCTGGTGAATCTGCATATCAAGTCCAGGGACTTCAAAGCCCCTTCCACGTTTAATATGCGACGAGGCTTCCCCCAGACCTAGGAGATGTCACCCACTGCCCTAAGGCCTATTTGAGACTAGGACAGACATGAAATTAGCTATGCATGTAGGTGTGTTGCACCGCCAGTCTAAAAACTAATGTATGGAGGTACTTTCCTATGGCAGAAAGAAGAAGGAAGAAGAAGTGGTGGATTAATCCAAGTGGATTCTTAGGAGTATTTCTTGGTGCCGCTAAACATTCAAAAGGATGTCATGCTTCATCATAGGGTCTGCTCCACATAGAGCCGGCATTGCAATGCCCTACGGGCCCTGCGAAGGGCCACTTTATCAGAGATCTTTTTATTTTAAGCCATAATGAAGTATGCATGTATAATGGTGTGGAACGTGTGGGGTGGAGTGAATGGGTGAAATGAGGCGAAGTGAAGCTAAAACTGTCTAAGAGATACCAAATTAAGTTTTTATGTGGTGGTTCTCTTGGCAGGGTCAAAGTAGAAGAAGGGAGGCCATTGTAAGGCTCAATGTACCCAAATAGCCTAAATGAGTGGGTGTGGTCAGGTTGACATGTTTTGCGCCTTATGGTCCAGCCGGATCCTCGTCGCTTCCTCAGAACCTAGAAAAGATCCCTACCCAACACCTAGGAAGTGATAAATCATGTCGGGTACTCCACTTTTGGAAATTACTTTAAAAATGATCGAACAACCTAAATAAAACAAAAAATAAACAAAGGACATTAGGCAAACCACTTGTCATATTACATGTTCTGATGGCTCTCAAGTTTCGCACAATATTTTATTGTGTCTCCTGATGGCAGACATGCTCATGCTATTATTGGCGCTGACAGGTCGCCGCAACTTGAAGAGGTATGTACACAAACACACACACAAAACAGGTCAGGCAAGTGGCCACACGTGGCACAAGCGGAAGGCAAGCTTGTATTAAGACATAGAATATAATGAATGGTGAGTTGTCCTCAGGTGAGAACAAAAGATCTTACCCTTTGGATCAATCAGTAGCTCCCCTTTGATCAAAAGCAAAGGGTAGTGCACAGCTGCTAAACGGGTAAAAATGACAATAACGTGGTCTCACTGTCAATGGCACGAGTTGCACGTTGAGGAGCTCCGGCTGGCCGCCACACTTTTAAGCTATCAACGCGGAGCTGTGGCTCAATCGGTGCCACTTTTCAGGGCGCACAGACTGCAGAGTGTGAGGAGCTCCCACCGGAGAGCAGACGATGGCGGGGGCCTGCTGACAGCTGGGGCACCGGGACCCAGTGTCGGCCCCCTGACTCCAGCTGCTGCGGCCGCCATCTTGTGGCCTCCTGCTCCGGGCCTCTTGTGCGGCCCGCCAGCGATCCCCCGGATTCCCCTGGGCCTCTATGGGGTGGCGCCCCACCAGCGGAGGTGCTGAGGCACGTCGGAGACGGCCTGCGGTGGCCATCGGCGCCCCGTGATCCAGCAGAGGGGCCGTTTTTCATCGCTCTGACCGCCTGCCATTTTGAGGTCAGGAGCGGGCCTCGTGGTGGCCTGGAGTTGAGCCCCCGACGACGGTGCCTGGTGGCGGTGGGTGGTGCTGCTGTATGGCTGGCGGTGGGTAGCGGTGGAGGGGATGGGGGCCCTGATCTGGCCCTCCTGCGTGGCACCTTGGACTTGGCGGCGACCACGCATCCTGCAGGACATCACCCCGCCTGAGCTCATAGATATACCTTGGACTCGCTGCTGAGGGGGACGCGGCTTTCCAGGCCTGCACCGGCCCACTGGGTTCTGGCGCGCTCGATTACATGGCCTAGGGCTTCTGCGCCTGTCCCCCAGAATGGACTGACCCTTGCACCACCTGGCCATTTGTAGACTAGTGGGACTGGGGCGTTGGGACACCCTCCCTGCACTGCCTTCACCCCTGCGGGCCCTGACCCCTGCTCTCCCTTCTAGTGGTCCCTGGGCCCTGCAGCGGGGGATACGGCGCCTGGGGGCTCGTGGGAGCTGGGTGCTGAGCTGTGCCCCGCTGCACGCCCCGCCACCCCTGCCTCTGGCCGGCCAGCTTGAGGATTCCCCTGATACGCTCCGGCGTGGGACCTACTGGAGGCCTTCCCTGACTACGCAGGCTGCTCATGGCCCTTCTGCGCTGGACTGCGGGCCGCGGTCTGTATGGGGACTGGACTGGTTGGAGAGCTGGGGGTCCTTCGATGTTCGGCTGGCTGGGGCCCCTGAAGAGGACTCTTGGCGCGGCGGCTACTGGCTGGGGCCCCTGAGGAGGATTCTTGGTGCGGCGGCGCCTTGGTGGGCCTTACTCCCCCGCGGGCACCGGGGGGACCTTGCGTTGCCTCGCTGCGTGGACCCAGCCGGCCCGGCTCCGGATGCCTGACCAGGGGTGTACTTCGACCTGCCCTGTCCGGCGGTGGGACCCTGCCTGCTTTGGTGGCAATGCCCTAGCCTCTCCCTGTGCGCTGTGGCTCCCTCCACCCACCTGTGCTTGCTGGGAGGCCTCTCTCAACGTGTCTTGTGCCCTCTGGCTCGGGACTGGGGTGGATACATTTGCGCCCCTTGCCTGCCCTCCCCCCGCAGCCTCACGCCTTATACCCACCGCCTTGTCTTGTCTTGGAGGGTGCTAGAATTCACTGGGAGATGATGCGCACCAAGGTGGTGAAGGACGCAGCGACGCCCCCAAAGGACAACCCTGTGGCTGCGCTCTGGGGCAAGTCGGGTGCCATCGCCCCTGGAGAAACGTCCTCTCAAGATGGGGGGGACTCGCCACTGGTTACCCAATCCTTCATGTCCGGCTTCATGGCGGAACTGAAGACGGAAATTGGCTCCCTGCGCACAAAGGTCCATTCAGGTGTCCGGGAGCTTCGGAGAGAGGTCACTGACCTGGGGGAACGAGTAGACGGCCTCGAGCGTACGGTCGATACGCGTACGGAGGACCAGGAGCAACTCTGGCAGCGCCTGGCTACCCTCGAAGAACAACACATTGAATTACAGCTGAAGCAGGAGGACCTAGAAAACCGGAGCCATCGCAACAACCTCCGCATTCGGGGGGGGTTCCCGCTGGGGGCCGAGGGGGTCTGACATCATGAGCTACGTGGCGCAGCTCCTCGAGGTCTGGGGCGATGACGACACCTCCCCACCGGCGCTGGATCGTGTGCACCGGGTCTCTGGTCACCCTGGTCGACCGGGCCTCCTCCCTGACATCTTGACCCGGGTCCACTTTTTTACAGAAAAGGAGGCAATCCTAAAGGCAGTGCGCTCCAAGCCGGAACTTACCTACAAGGGAGCCAGCATCCAGATCTTTCAGGACCTCGCACCCACGACGCTTCGGAGACGCCGTGACTTCAGGCCTGTAACCGACAAACTGCGAAGCCTGAACATTTGATATCAGTGGGGCCACCCTTTCGCACTAATCTTCCAGTGGGAATCCATGCGTGGGATGGTACGATCACTCCAGGAGGCGGCAAACCTTCTCCATCTCTCTCTCACGCCGCCCTCGAGTCCTTCACGTCTGCCGCCCCGTGCCCGGGCCCCTGCCAAGCCATCCTGGTCTGAGGACAGCCGTGGCCGGTGCTCTCAGCGTCCTGGGGGGCAGTCGTCCTCGCAAGTAAAAGACGATATAATACGGCACATCTCCTCCATGGAGGTGGATCACCCCTCACCTAGTCCTCCGTCCCTCACTCCCATAGCTAGCTTGGCCCCCACACACGACGACGATACACCACTCCAGTCCATGCATTCGCCTCCTGCGCCCGAAGCGCCGGAGCATTGCTCAATGCCTCGACAGCACCCCAACTCCCTGGAAGCAGTGTTGGTGGCGCCGGATCACCCGTTTGGATGACATCTCCTGTGACTGGCGACTCGCCCCCGTCTGTTCCTGGGAGAGTGACTTCTCTGGGACCGCCTGTGCCCACGGGCCTCGACTGTCCCTCATCTGGAACAGGACATTGTGGCCCTGTTGGCCAATGTTGATTGTTTTTGTTTTAAATGCTTGTCTTTCTTCCTTCCCCCTTCTCTTTCTCTCATCTTCTTTCTGACTCTCTCTCTCTCCTTGGTGGGCGGGGGTGCTGCCTGTGGCTTTTCATCAGCCTCCCGGAAGTCAGAGGTCCACCCCCCATACCTTGCCCTGCTTTGCCTCCATATGAGTTACTTAGGCAAGATTGCACTACCCACAGGTCATGGCCACCACCCCCTGCTTGAAAGTCCTCTCCTTCAATGTAAAAGGGCTCAACTCTCCCAATAAGCAACACCAGATATGGCGATACCTTCTTCAGCAGCACACTGATATAATCCTTTTACAGGAAACTCACCTGGAGAAAGACGATGTCCCTTGCATGGCCCACCCCTGATACCCCCTCCAATTCTGAGCTTCGGCTTCCTACAAAACAGCTGGTGTGGCAATACTCTGTGGTCCTCGCATTCGGCAGGGGAAATACAAAATCATCCGTAGCCTGGATGGCCGCTTCCTTAGAGTGGGGGTCTTGATGGGACATCGGTACCTCATGCTGTGCAGTATTTATGCCCCTAACCAGGCACAGGATTCCTATCTCCGTGCCCTCTTGAAGGACCAAGTGCTGCAAGATGATCCTTCACGTATTATAGGGGGCGACTTCAATCTGGTTTGGGACCCCGCCTTGGATCGTAGGGACGGCTCCTTTCAGGGAACCGGGGCCATGTCCTCCGCCTTGAAGAGGCAGCTGGCGGACCTCACGCTAATCAACACCTGGCGATATCACTCCCCCGAAACTCGTGACTACTCAAATTACTCACATGTACATCGCTCGTACTCACGTATAGACCATATCCTTGTCTCGCATGCCCTTATTGGTGAGACGGTCTCTGCTTCCATGTCCGACATCTCGGTCTCTGACCACGCACACATGGAACTTCTCCTGCGCCATAGTTCTACACGTGCCCCACTCCCGCCTCTCTGGCGCCTTCCTCCCCACGTCCTTTGGGACCCTGTGGACGTGGTGGAATTGCGAATGGCCATTGACTCCTACTTTGAACTCAATGACATCCCCGAAACACCCTTTCTCGTTGTGTGGGACGCCTTCAAGGCCACCATCCGAGGCCAGATCACTTCCATCGCAATCGCGCAAGCATGGGAGACGCGTCTCTTTGAAGCTAATATCACTAGGGACCTTAAGGCCCTTGAAAAGCTCGACCAGGAAAGCCATCCACTTGCCCACAAACGGAGGTTGGCCACACTCTGGGGTCTGCTTCCGGCTCACCGAACTAATAAGGCTGAGAGCGCTTTGTTAGCGCTGAAACAGCGCTACTACGAGGGGGCCGACAAGGTGGGCACGGTCTTGGCTCGGCGCCTACGGAAACGAGCAGCTAAGGTCCACATTGTCAACATCCAACATGGCGACGGCGATCACGGAAGATTCTAAATGCGCCGCCTTCCACACATATTACTCCTCCCTATACGCCCCGGATTCGCCCTCCCCCGACCTGATACGGACTCTGCTCGACGCCTGCCCCTGGACCCCACTTAGTACTTACCATGCCCAGCAACTGGAGGACCCAATCACCTGTGAAGAGCTCGCTGGGGCCCTGAAGGACCTCCTCATCGGAAAGTCCCCAGGGCCGGGCGGTCTTCCCCTGTCTTTTTACCGCATTTTCTTGCCGCAGCTTCGGAAGCACCTCATCTGTCTTTTCAATTCCTTCACCGCCGACGATGGTCCATCCCAGTCTATGGGGCTGGCGGAAATCACTCTTATTTCTAAACCAGGCAAGGACCCTACACTTTTCCCATCCTACCGTCCCATAGCGCTGCTCAACACAGATCTGAAGATCTACATGAAAATACTGGCTAAACATCCTGATTTACTTCTCCCCAGCCTCATAGAACCAGACCAAGTTGGCTTCATCTGCCATCGCCAAGGTGTGGACAATGTGCGACGCATTGAACACCTGGTGAGTAAGGCCCACCACTGGAACATCCCGGCTTGCCTTCTGTCACTTGTCGAGGAGAAGGCGTTTGACCGGGTGGACTGGGCCTTCCTTCGGGCAGTTCTGCATAAGATTGGGCTCTGCCCATTGATGATAGCTCTATAATGGCTCCTTATTCCTCCCCGATGGCCCAGGCACGGGTTAATGGCTGGCTCTCTCCTCTCCTATCTCGATCAGCAGGGGTACCCGGCAGGGGTGCCCATTGTTGCACTTATTATTTGCTCTTGTGGTGGAACCCCTTGCCATTTTAATCCGCCAGGCCCCAGACATCCACGGCATCCCCCTCGGTGGCCTCCAGCATAAAGTGGCCCGCTTTGCGGATGACCTCCTGCTCACACTCTCGCAGCCCCACGTCTCCCTCCCGGCTCTCCTGGCTCTTCTTCGATCATTTGGGTCGGCGTCTGGTCTCAAAATTAATCACGAGAAATCCTCGGCTCTTAACCTTATGATCCCTCGAGGTGAGATCCCTGCGCTTCAGGCCTTAGTCCTCTACCAGTGGGCCTTCCGCTCCATTTGATACCTCAGTCTCCAGTTAACCCCACTCTCGACTCTTGGTCTCAGATCAACTGGCAGGAGTGCCGGAAGTCGGTTCTTGGGGACCTGCGAGTGTGGAAATCCCTCACTCTCTCCTGGTTGGGGTGGCTACAAGCAGTCAAAATGTCGGTGCTTCCCAAAATTCTGAATCTATTTCAATCTCTCCCGACTCCTATTCTGCTCCATCAGATCGGCAGCCTCCAACGAGATCTCACTAGGTTCATCTGGGGAGGACGCAGACGGCGCTTCTCCAACAAAGTTCTTGTGTCTCCTCGCGATAGGGGCGGGTTAGCTTGCCCCAACCTTTTGGAGTACTATTGGGCTTCTCACCTCCGCTTTATCTCGGAGTGGATGGCCTGGCAAAGCGAAAAGGTATGGTTCCACATGGATAGGGTGGTGACTGGAAGATCCATCTGGGACCTTCCGTGGCAGCACCGGGCCTCGCGATCGCGCAGTGCCAACTTGGCTCCCCCTACTCGGACGGTACTTGACATCTGGGATAAAATTGCAGTCCCTAAGGACCTCACCACATTCCCGTCCCCCTTCACCCCAATTGCTGGGAATCTTCACTTTCCACCAGCACTACGTCTCTTAGCGTGCTCTGATTGGCTTGATGGTGGGTGCCGGACCATTAGGGACCTCTTCCTGGGTGGCACTTTTAAAACCTTTGATCAGTGCAAGGTGGACTTCCAACTCTCGGAGGGAGCGCGATTGCAAAATATTCAATTACGATATTGGATACATACCTCCTCCTGGGCACCGGCAGCCACTCGCCCACTTACGCCCTTTGAGAGCCTAGTGCGCGCCTTTGATGACTCTAAAGGGCTTATATCCCGTACCTACCACGTGTTGCAACATCCCCCATTCACTACTCCCCACCTCTACCAGCGTAAATGGAAATCGAGCATTGCCTCGGACATAACCTCTGCTCAGTGGAATCGTCTGTGGTGCGATATTCCGAAGGTCTACCGCTGTATTTCTCAGTGAGAGACCGCCTACAAGACCATGACCCAATGGTAATATACGGCTCTCAGACTGCACAAGATCTTTCCCACGACATCCCCCCGTGTTCGAGATGCTCGAGCGCCACGGGCGACTTCCTGCACATTTGGTGGTCCTGTCCTTTCTTGACTTCTTACTGGAAGGAGATCCTCAGCCATATCGAAGAGGTGCTTGGCTTTCCCCTGCCGGCCACCCCTGCCACAGCTGTTTTAGGCATCAAACCCGACAACCTGTGTGCACTCACACGCAAATACTGGCACATCACCCTTCACATGCTAGGCGCTGCCAAGCAGCTCATTGCCCTATATTGGAAGAAACCAGAGACCCCCCAATCACGGTTTGGTTCATGCGCCTGTGGCACACTGGCTCTATGGAATTGCTCTCTGCTCGCCTACAGTCCTGTGAATCCCATTTTACTAGATTGTGGCAACCGCTTGTTACCCATCTCTGCAAACTGGAACACGCCTGTTTACAGCCCCCGAAACTCCGAGCCGTGCGCCTCTTCAAGGATGCAGTTTGCCCCCCGGATTCAGAATAGCCTCCCCCTGCATGTCGTTTGCTACTCCTTGGGGCTTAGCGCATTTCCCGCCCCCCCCCCCCCGCTCACCTCTCTTCTCTGTCTCCCCTTCTTCTTCTCTCTTTCTTTATCTCTCCTTCCTTCTTTTGATTTGCCACCTGCTCTTTACATACGTATGAGAGAAATAACAACAATATCTCAAATGTTATAATTATGGAGGACAGTTAGAAATGCATGTCAAATACATTGCAACAAAGCAGGAGGAAGACTGGCAAAAATGTTTGGGACAGGTGCACTAGGCATCATATATTTTCAAAGCATAATCAAGTACAGTTGTAGCAGCACTGTAGGCAAAGAATTGCATAAAAACAACCGGAAATTGGACTTGGTGCTCAATTGTGTAAGTGACACAACAAGTGGCGACGCAAGTGACAATGCGTATTCAGCGGAAAAAGGCGCAAAGTGAGATTAGTGAACTAATATATATAGTGAATATTGGTGGTTCCGATAACGATTTCAACACATTTGTAAATAGAGTCAATTGTTCAATGGAACCACAATGTATAGTGCGCTATTATTTGCGCTGAGCGGTCGACGACGTTTCGATCCTCTAACTCAGGATCATCTTCAGGACCGGGTTGTTGGTTTAAAGCGGTGCTGTACAAGGGGGGGGGGAAGAGAAGAGAGGAAAGGGGATCAGGGAGGAGGGGGAGGTGTTGGTGCAGCGCGTGCAGAGCAGAGCCGAACGAGCATGAATGACGTGGGGGGTAAAAAAGGTGGGTAAGCATTAGAGCAAGGGTAGAAGGGGTGGGGGGGAGCGCGCTTGGATAGGAACGTGGCTAGGGCGAGGAAAAGACTGATGTGGCAGGGGTAGTTACCTGAAACGGACACGATCCCGTGTCCAAGTCAGATGTAGGGTAGTCGGGGTACTCCGGACTTCGGATAGGATATCCTGGGGAGAGGTGGTGGGCGTGAGTACTAAAATCAATAGGTGAGAATCAGTGAGGAGTGCACACAGGTAGCAGGAATTACCTGAAAGTACACGCTGGGACGCGTGTTTTAGTGGATGCTGGGTTGCAGTCAGGCATCGGCATGGGGCGAGGGTGAGAAAAATCAACCCGTCATGGGCTAGCCGGAGGGCGGTGGTATATGAATACCGCACGAATACATGGGCGTGAGTAATAAAATCAGTGACAAATGCACGCAAGTAATCCAGAATTACCTGAGAGTACACGCCGGGACGCGTGTTTTAGTTGATGCCGTGTTGCAGTCAGGCATCGGCATGGGCGAGGGCGGGAAAGGATAAACCCGTCTTCGAGGTACCGCGAATCGGTGCCGGGGGGGGGAAGCTGGGGGAGAGAAGGAGGGAAGACGGTCATGGGCTAGCCGGTGGATGGTGGTACATGAATACTGCAAGAATACATGGGCAGGGCAAGGACTTACTTTGGATGCAGGAATGAATCCGATCGATCGGGGGTGCTGGGGCTGGCGATTCTCCGCTGCGAAGGAGTGCAGGAGGACGAACTAAGCGGCCACGGTGGAGTTAAAAAGCAATACGCCGTGGTTCTGGGTCATGTGACCATGCGGAGCTGACGATTGTGGTGAAGTCCCGTGATTGGTGGCGTTGCAGCGTGGGGGGTGGGAGAAGGGCGGGGAAAGGTTGGAGAAGGGAACAACTAGAACACATATGTTTTATCGTTCAAGTAACTAACGGAAATGGATGTAAGGAGAATCCCTATTTAAAAGAAAGCCATATTTTAGAAAATCATGGAGCACTCATGGTGTAAGAAACATGTACAGATGTCATAAATCTGTCGGGTGGCAAGTGGTTAGTGGGGGAAAATCGGACAAATGTCACGAGGGTACAGTTATGCGGGGAGACCTATATTACATTTCCGCCTGAAAACAATAGACCGACTTGACATAGGTAACAAAGTATACAGAGTGTGACTCAGACATGTAAATAGCTGGAAAGATAGTTTGTAACGGCATAAAGTACAGGTAACAAGGTTATAACATATGAATGTCAGGAAAGTTGGTTAAGAGTCAGGCTAAACATGAAATTCAGGAAGGATGAGAAACAGTACGACAGAGGAGAGATCAGGGGCGAGCAGGAGAAAGGTATACAGACCTGCTGAGGGTACTGGGCCCCACTTGTATAGAGTCGATGGAGCATGTTGCGTGTGGGTGAAAAAATCAATGGTGTTCAGGCCCGTGTGAACAGAGTCACAGATAGTCATCCATTTGCATTCACATTTATTGAGCAATGCTTTCATGTTACCGCCTCTGATCGGGAGTGTGGGTTGGTCTATCACTTGCCAGGAAATGTCTGTTTCGCAGTGATTATTTTGAATGTAATGTGCGACCAGGGGAGCGGTGAGTACTTTGCAATGGATTCTGCTTTTGTGTTGGATTATCCTTTGTTTGATCATTTGCGTGGTTTCTCCAATGTAGACAAGGTCGCAGGGGCAGTGGATCGCATAGATTACATTTTGGGATCTGCAGTTGGTGAGGGTCTTCAATTTGTAGGTTCGGTTGTTGGTTTTGAAGTCTTTAGTATTGACTGTGAGGTCACAGACAATATATGCTTGGCATTTGTAGTGACCCATAGCAGGGGGTAGGCCCCAGGCGGCCGTGATCGTGTTCCTGCCTGGTGCTTCTATTGGCCATGTGATGGCATGGACAAGATGAGTGGCTAAATTGCTGCCTCATTGGTATGAGAAGAAAGGAGCTTCTCTGAATGCTTCAAAAGGTTGTAGCAGCTGCCAATTGTGTTTGATGATCTTGTTGACTTTGTTGCTGCAGGGGCTGAATTTAGAAACAAAGGGGATCCTGGTCATGTTTTTTTTTGGGTGTGGTGTGAGGAGATGTTCTCGATGGCAGTACCAGGCTCTTTTCCGAGCTCGGGTGACAAGACGTTTGGGGTAACCTCTGTCAAGAAGTTTTTGGATAAGGATGTCTGATTCTCTGAAGTAATCTTTCCGCCATTTGCAGTTCCTGCGCATTCTGAGGAATTGACCATAGGAGAGGCCATGTATTGACACTTGCCCTCTGACGCGGCTGGCCCACATTGGGTTGTAGGCGACTTGCTGTGTGACTCGCTTGCTGTATTGTTCAGTTGTGCCTCGTACTATTGTCCTTTGACAGCCTAACTATTTTACGCGGCCGGCCCTTACCATAGGGTTGTAGGCGGGAACGCTGTGTCCACGAGCAGTCTTTTCCTGTCTCTTTTGGAAAGTAAACAGTTTGAACAGAAAAATGACAATAATAACAATAAAGGTATAGTAAATCAAGGAGACCAGGGACAGCCCTCTGGGATGCACCGGAAGGCCGATGGCAAGTAAGGCTCAAAGTCATAACAGTACTCACGTGGTCCTGCGCGGAGAGTGCCAGAGACCTACCCTCCTTTGTTCTCCTGGATTGGGAGTGAGCAAAGGGGAACAAGCGATATATGAAGTACCCATGACAAATGAAATTGGAGCTATTGTTATCAGGTGCAAATGCATGCACACTAGTGGCCCATCACAATTGGCCAAGATGCACCTCCATGGTGCTTCTGACTCTGCCCATTGGTCACCGTGTACACATGCCTTGACCCTAGCCTTTAATCTCGCAGCCAAAATTATAACACCTGGCTCCAGTGCTCTCTGCACAGGACCATGTATCATTGTGACTTTGAGCCTTACTTTGCCATCAACTTCCTGTGGCGGATGGAATGTGGTATTTTATCTGTATGACGCAGTCCTCTCTTACAGCCCCAACTCTCAAATAGGAGCGTCCTTTGGGTACTTAAAAAGCTATGGTATCCTCCATGTTTTCTTTGTATCAGCGATTGAAAAAGGCATGAAAGCCAAAACGTGTCTTGCTGAATAAAATAATGAATTTGGAACCAGATCATGCCTGTGAGTCCCCATGATTTTCTCCCTTCAGCAGGGAGAATGCGTTATGGGAATATTGTGTGAGACCATCCTCATGAATGGTGCACCCACCCTAGAAGTGTTCACCAGTATCAGATGGTCTTTGGAAACAAGTGGCTCCCTCTCATGACATTTAGTCATGTATTATTTCCACACCCGTCCCATTTCCATACTTAAACACACAAACATGCTGAAAGAGATGATGCTGTACTGCCTAGAGAGCAACATATTCTTATTTGAAGACACTGAGTGTCAACAGTGCTCCAGGACAGTGATGAGAACCTTCTTCACCCCCAGCTTCGCAAATGTATTCCTTGGCTGGTGAGAGGAGCAGGTTGTCTGTGTGGAGGAACATGACAAATATACCTGTCACATCCCCATATGGCTCAGGTATATAGATGATCTCTTTCTCACATGGGAAGCAAACACTGACCTGGCCTTAGACTTTATCCAATTACTTAGACAGAACAATCTCAATCTTAAATTCACATTCCAAATGAGCAACACACACAGTGGATTTCTGGATTTAGCTCTGAAAATAGAGAACGAGAGAATAGTTACATCTTTGCACAGAAAGAAAACCACTGACATCAGTATTGTCCACACAACAAGCCACCGTCCAGTGTCCTTAAATTGGAGCATCCCCTATAGGGAGCTCCTAAGGGCCCATCGAAATTGCAGTAGCAATATAAATTTCGAGCAAAAGAAAAACAACATCATTAACTAATTCAGGAGCAGAGGGTATCCACAAAAAATCCTTAACCAGGCCATACTGAATATCCATAAAGTCAAATATGGAGAGGCACTATTTGGTGGAAAAAAGAGACATCAGAAAAAGATCTACGCAGGAATAGCAAAAGTACCACACTCATAGGCCAACTGGATGAGGGAATATCAAAACCACCCAGGTTTCTAACCACCTATAACAATAAATCACCCTGAGTCCGGGATCTTATGAAGAACATTGGAATCTTCTCAAGTCAGATCCAGGGATAGGCTACGACATTGTGAAATATCCTGCTATCACTTACAAAATACCTAGATCCACCAGGGACATGACAGTACATGGACACCTAAAATATAGGGCTAAACCAGCAACATAGCTAGGGACAGTGACAGTTTTAAAAAATGTGGCTCATGTAAAGCCTGTAAATTAAGTACTAACTGTGAGCATTATGACTTACCAACGGGGAAGAGATGCAGGATCAGAAAGTTCATAACATGCACTACAGAATATGTGGTGTATCTTCTGGAGTACCCATGCAACTTGAAATATGTAGGAAGCACCAAGTTGCAGGTCAAAAAGAGAATTCTAGAACACATGCAGGCCATAAAGAATAATGACTCCAGCTACCCGGTGGCCAAACATTTTAATCTGAGGCACAATGGGGACAATACCCTTTTGAAATATTCTTGCATAGACCAAGTTGAAAAAACACATAAGAGGAGGGGATCGCGAGAAACACTGCGACTCCTTGAATCTCATTACATTACTAAACTCAAAATAAAATTCCCTTATGGTCACAATAGAGACGAAGAGCTAGCAGTAACATATTTATGTCTGAGACCCCCTACATGTGCAAGAACATATGTCACTGTACTTCAACCCTACCTGTGATGTATAGTCTGTATATATTTTAATGAGAAATCCCAACCCCCAACATGCCTTGTCTCTTACACTTTAGCACTTTTTCACTACTTTGCACTTATCCCCCACAGGAAGGTATGATAATGAGCAAATTCATAGAGATTGTCTTTCTAGTCCTCCCAGAATGTTTCTACCATGTCTTAATGGGCAACATATGCCGTGCAATTTGATTTAGGATGTTATTGGATAACAATGTCATCAAGAAAGCGTAATAGTGATCCATGCACAGCTATAATACATAGCAGGGGTGCCAGATGGATATGTCAAATGATTTGGAGACAGGTCGTCTGATAGAGTTTGAGGACTATGATGTAAATAGTCCTGCATGCATACAGTAGGGTATGTGATGACTACCTATATTGCACTTTAATTCTTTCACTTTAAAATTGCACTACTTTTGGGCTGTCTCTCTCCCTGCTGCCTCTGAAATAATATGGGTAGTGGAATGAAACAATAGACTACAGACCGAAAATGAAATTGAGAACTGCTTTACGGTTCAAATGTTGCTGAACCCCAATCTAACGGGGGGCTTTGATATGACAAGTGCAGCAAATAGAAAGGCCCAGATTCCAATACAATGCTTGTAGTTTATTTTATCTTATCCTTATCGCCTGTAAATTTTGCTTATTATTTACACAAATATACAATGTATATTCTTAGAAGGTACAAACACTATGATGAATTGGACAAATGTCTCGGGTCATAAAGGTGCCGATATCATGTCTTCTGTGTCCATGTGAGTATCTATAAAGGTGCAAATGTATATATTAGGCATTCTTTTGGAAATCCGTTTGGAGAACTTTAAAAAGATAAAAAGGAAAGAAGTAGGTAAAATATTGGTATTGTTTTAAAATGAAATTTAAAGAAATTGAAATGTAAAGTACAACTTCTATGTTCATGAACCTTACCCTTTATGTCTACGCAATGGGAGCATGTCCGCTAACTTGACAAAGGCTACACCAGTAGTCGAAATGCATAGTTTTTAATAGACAAACTGAGTCTAAGGAGTTGGTGTGGTGCTGTGTTTTTTTTCCGGTGGAAGGGGTGGCTGGTCCAGAGCCATGGGACGGAGGAAAGAGCAACAATTGATCTGGCAGGCTGGTGTGCTACCCACCAACCAATAAATGGCCCCTTTATTTTGCTCTCTGGATGTTGTCATTCTCATCAATATGATGTAATAAAAACTGTATAGTGTAAACGTGGTTCAAACTAAATATCTAAAAAAACTGTGCTCCTCCTTTTCCCTCCCTAGTCCGCACCATAAAGCACTAAACACCAACTCAGCCACCTTCATCATCCTGATTGCTCTCCCCTCTGAATTTAAAAGCCTTGGAATCTGGCTGGGCAGGGACACAAATGAAGGCAATGTTCAAATTGCTCTCACTAGGTCTTTCCCCTATCCCTGTGCATGTGGAACTACTCTGCAGTATCTAGATGACAAAATACAACATCTTCAGGCCGATAGGGAGCTTTCAACTTCCAGCAAGGACAGTTTGCTTTCTGTATCTTTCAGGCAGGCCACTGCCTTAATATCGACTCCAGAGTATTGTGCTACTCAACTATTGTTACCAAAATATCAACCAAAATATCGACAAGGTAAGTATACACAGGTAAGTATAGATTTACTGTTTTTTCGATATTTTAGCCATGATATTTTGGTTGCCCAGTGTTTCTGTAGTCAATATTTCGACATGCAACACACATTAGGGGATCAAAGACTCTTCACTTTAGGGGGTTACATTTTGGAATGCATTCACACTGAATTTGGGACCCAGAACCTATATTCTGAAGTTCAAGAACAACTTCAAAACACATAAATGTGCCTGTCTACCCACAAGCATAAAACTATTTACACCTTTTTGGCATAGAGTTGAATAGTACCTACAGGGATTCTGCATGTAGTGCACTGTATAAATGCCATTAACTCAATGTAACTGTGGCTTTTATCTCAAATCTCATTTTATAATAATGGAGCTGAGATGTTATCAATCATCATTATCACAATTTTTGCATAGAAAATGGATTGTGACACTACTTTACATGATAATGACAAAGTGTGTATTAGGTTGCCATATTTTAAGAAACACACAAATGAAGTTCTGATTTAGATACTGCATCGTAAAAGCATGCAGAATGTTAGAAATATATTTCTGATAACACCTAACAGTCAATAAGCTAATTTGAAAGTTGACATTTTCGTGACATGGATAAACATGGTAAATAAACAACAACACAGAAATTTCTATATAAGAATTGCTTCATGTATTAAAAAACAAATATTAACATTAGAATGGTTAACCTGAGCACTGGCATTGACAAGAGAAGTAGGTGTTACACAAGGTTATGCTATAATTTGCACTTCGTAAAAGTTTATTTCAAGTGTGCTTTTAAATCCTGTATGATGTATTAACGTACAATGAGCAAAAGATACTTACAAATTATTTGTGAAATGATAGTGGGTGTTAACATTTTAATGAGCACCCTATACTTGCATGAGTTAATTACAATTTATAATGGAATTATATTAATATGCTTAATTGAAGAAATAATGCACTGTGCTATGTACGTGAGGTTCATATTTTAGCATAAATTCATCGTACATGAGCTGAGTTTCATGAATGCCTCAAACTTTGCTTCCTTTCCTAGCTTGAACTGAATTGTCTGAAGCCTAGGGTAACTTTTTGCAAAATTTCCACTTGTGCTTTAACACCAAATAGTCTCCTTTCACGTTTGTTGCTTATTTGATTTGCAACAAAAGTGTTACTTTCCAGAGCAATGCTTGAGAATGGACTGACAAGAGATGAGAGCAAACAATCGTGTGACAATACTACAGTGGTCCTAAGGAAATTGCGTGTAATGGATTACTTAATTCTTCCGGATTTGAATACTTTTTACTTACTACATCATCTCATCCTATCGAGAGAGACCAATGGGTGAGTGGTCCGACAAATTTGGTGATGTCAAAGGGTGTAAACTTGGAATCTATGGAGTATAATTGCCTAAATTTTGAACTAAGGGATGTCACCTTTTTACCTATCTTGTGGTACAGAGACTCACGATTGGGACTTCCAGAAACAATGTGAACTGTGATGAAATACTGTGTTTGCTTCCGGCTGGTATGCAATCGTAGTGGAACCTTTTTCGGCTGAAAGGGTTCATAACAGAGCAGCTGTGGCATTGACGCTGCACTGCAGACAGAGCCAGACGACTCTGTCTATTGAACTGGAACTGGTCATTCGATATTTGTTGAACGTTCCTAGAGGGTTGGTATGTATGAGTTTTAACTGATTTCCTGCAAATTCACTATTATAGAGGCAATATAATCTCCCACGGCTGAGGAAAATAGTACTTTAAATTCTGAATCTCGCCAGGGGCGTAACACAGGCCCCGGCATCCCCCGCAGTGCGGGGGGTCCCCCAAGCTCCAGGGGGCCCCCTCAGCACTGCACTTCGGTCGGGGAGCTCCTAATAGAGTCCGGAGGGGGCCCTTCCACAATTATCGTTACGCCACTGAATCTCGCAGAATTTGCAAATACTTATCAAACCTGATCTAGTTTAAAATTAAGGCTGTATGCTAATCCTTTGATTCTTAAACAGAAAAATATTATTTTATTTAGAAATCTGTTTATTGAAGTTGCAACATTAGTCATACAATACATCTTGCATCAGCTTAGCGCACAGTTACAGTCAAGGTATGGCATAGATTCGTAAGATTATACAAACAATTGCAGTAATCCGTAACAATTGGGTGTCATTCAGCATTGTCTGAAGTGATAGGCTCTGAGGCTACAAGTGAAATTACCTCTGTGTCGCGTGTTTTGAGGTCTTACCCCATGTGGGGACTATAACTTAGTAACCTAGGTTGTTATGTACGTTCTCTCCAATTGTTCCAACAAACAGATAACCAACTATTATGTCAATAACCCTTCTCTGCAGCTGGGGAGTTGTCTCCTCTACAGATTAGCAACTAAAAGAACAACAGCAGCTCTCAACATGTGTCTAGGTGCCCCCCCCAAACTCCCCTCCTACCGGGTCCCCCCTCCCAGCCCCCGCCCCCTCTACAGAAAGTGTCATGTCTACGATGGCCTGCGTGTTCCCATGGCTCACCACCTGCTTCAAAGCTGCAGCACCAAGTGTCGCGATACCCCACCAGGCAAGCTAGTCCATTAACACCTAACGCAGCTCCCTCAACTCACCCCTAGTGTCTGCCGAGTCCGCTACGCCCAAGTGCAACAGGGCCTGCAGCATCTCCCCCCACTGGAATGCGATGGGTGTCATCCTGAGCCCCAGTGTTTCCTCCCTCCGAAGGGCCACCTCCTCTGCCTTTGCCCAGACTAGGAATGAGCTACGCCATGCCTGCACATGTGGTGGGGTGTCTGCCTTCCAGCGCTTAGTGAGGAGCCTCTTCGCCACTACTATCCCCAGGTCTATAAAACGAGAGGCAACTTTAGCGGAGGGCGGTCTATGGAAAAGGTGCAGCAAATAGATAGCCCACTCAGAGGGAAGTTCCCGTCCCGTGCATTTGCGGAGCGCCTCCCGTATTGCCTGCCAGTATGCACCCAGTGCTGGGCAGCCCCACACCATGTGAATCAGGCCAACATCCGCTTCCGCACAACGGGGGCAGCATGCGTCCGCACAATGGAAATATCTATTAATATTGGCCTGCGTGAGGTATGCCCTGTGTAAAATGAAGAATTGTATTGTCATAGGGCGAGCAAGTTCCACCTCCCATTTCTCACGCAGCGTCCCTAGACTCAACGCCGCGTGCGTCCGTAATGCCGAGGCAAACCATTTAATCAGGCGTCTCCCTCGTCCCATGACATGAAGATACTGTACCACTAAGTGTTGTTCTGGCTCGTCCCGAAGGTCTCCCCAGTGGCCTGCCAGTGTCTCCACCAGGGCCCGATGTCGGAGAAACTGGCCTTGGGCTAGCCCTGCCTCTTCCGCAAGGGTCGTGAATGGTAGAAGAGCTCCATCTCGGTAAAGATCCTCTAAGGTATAAATATCAGCTGCATGCCAGTCCCTCAGTTCCGCAGCCCCAAGCACTCCCTGCCCACTGGGGGAGCCCTCCAAAGGTATGGCCGGTGCATAGGGGATCCTTGATCTGGTAAGCCGGAGACTTCTGCGATAACATTTACTAGCCACCACTAACAGCAGCGGCGCAGGCTTTCTCGCGCCTACCGCCGGATGAAAGATCCTAAGTAGCTCAGCCAATGACAGCGGGGGGTCCATTGCCGTCGCCGTGTCATCGCGGCTTCTGTCTGCCAGCCAGCGAGCTACCCACTGCAACTGCGCCGCCAAATAGTAATGCTCAAAACATGGCATCGCAAGCCCACCCTGGCCTACAGGGAGATACAATTTGGGCAGTGCGACCCTGTGTCGCGCCGTTCCCCATATAAAGTCTCGGAGGGAGCGTGTCAAGCCCGTGAAGAAGGACGCCGGGACGTATAGAGGGAGATTGGCAAAATAGTACAGCAGACGAGGTAAGATTACCATCTTAACCAGTGCTATTCGGCCGGTAACCGAGAGGGAAAGTGTGCTCCAGATCTTCATCTGATACCTGATCGCAGTTACGGCTCTTCCCAGATTGCCCTCAACCAGATCTGCCGGCCGACGATATATCTGGATTCCCAGATAGCGATAGGTGTCCGGCTGCCACTGTACCTGTACTTCTCCTAGGCGGTAACCGGGGTCCTGAGTGTCTGCTCCAAATGCGTATAGGCAGGACTTAGCTGCATTTAATCGAAGCCCCGAGAGCGCTTCAAAGTCGGATAGGATGCGTTCCAGCCTCGCAGGGACACAAGACATGTCTCTGACAAACACCAGGAGGTCATCTGCATAGAGGGACACCTGGTGTGTCGCATCTCCCAGTGGGATGCCATCCGCCAGCTCCTTGCGAATCGTCGCCGCTAGTGGCTCCATCGCAAGCGCCAACAGGAGGGGTGACAGCGGACAGCCCTGTCTAGTGCCTCGGCCGACTGGGATGGGGTCAGATATGTACGGGCCAGTTCTCACCCGCACCGTAGGGCCCTTATACAGAAGAGCCGCAAGTTGGAGAATGCCAAGCCCCAGTCCGAAGTGCGACAGCGTCACCACCAGGTATCCCCATTCTAGACAGTCAAATGCTTTTTCCAGGTCCAGGACCAGACAGCCTGCTCTGGGCCACCGCTGGACACCGTCAGTCGCTTCTCGAAAAAACCTCTGCAGATTAAGAGAGGTACTGCGCTTAGGCACAAAGCCATTTTGGTCGCTGTAAACCAGCACCGGCACCACCTGCGCCAGCCTTTCCGCCAGTACCTTCGCCAGAATTTTATAATCCGTATTGAGCAGGGCAAGTGGACGATAGGACCCCAACTGAGTGGAGTCCCGTCCAGGCTTGAGTAGGGAGATCAGATAGGCCTCGCGCATTGACCCAGGTAGAGTACCTTCCTCTAGGGCGGCCAGATAAAGGGTGTGAAGTTTAGGTATCAATGATTCCCTGTAGGATTTATAGTTTTCTGCCGGGAGCCCATCCGGGCCCGGCGCCTTCCCCATAGCTAGAGAGGAAATTGCATCCCCAATCTCATCTGTAGTAAGGGGACACTCCAGAGCCTCGTGGTGTTCCGCCGGGACTTCAGGCAGTCCCGCGGCTTCTAAGAACCCGTCCAGGTACCACGCCCGTCTCCCTCCCGTTGACCGATACAAGGAGGTGTAGTGTGCCGTTAACTCCTGGTGAATCTCCCATTGCGTATACACTAGCGATCCGTCAGGCCCACATATAGCACTTATTGGGGCATGAGCAGACTCCCGCCGTATCAACCAGGTCAGCAATCTCCCAGCCCTATCCGATGTAGCATGTACTCGAGCCGAGTGGGCCGCATAATTGTGGCATCGCAGCCGGTCCAGCAAGTCGGCATGGCGCGCCCGGAGTTCCAGTAGTCGGTCCGAGTCCGTACCGCCACCCTCCCCGTGTAATTCACAGGAGAGTTGACGGAACTCCAAAGCATCGAGAGCACTCGCCAGCTGTTTGCGAATGTTCCACGTCGCGTCCCAGCAATGCCCCCTAATGTATACCTTGTGGGCGTCCCACTCTAACAGTTCGCTGCCTGTAGAACCCTCGTTAAGGTCGAAATATTGTTCTATTGCTGTACCCAAGAAGGCGCGAAACTCCGCATCCTCCAGGGCCGCCGTTTGAAGGCGCCACGTAGGAACCGGAGGTCTGTCAGGTCGCCACCGGAGTCCCACTATGAGGGGGTTGTGATCTGAGTGTGTCCGGCCCATATACTCTGCCCGGACCACCAATGGAAGCACTGAGTGGGTGCCCACCACCTTGTCTAATCGAACATGGAGGTCGTGTACTGTTGAATAGTATGAATAGACACGGTCATCAGGGTGCATATTGCGCCACATGTCAAGCAGAGCCCAGTGTGTCAACCAGGCAGTTAAAGCTTGTGCATTCGAGCCCACTTGTGTACCCCGGAGCGGCGGGAAAGATCGGTCCATGTGTACGTCAAGTACCGAGTTAAAGTCTCCCCCCAGGAGCCAAGGAAGACCCGCATACGACGCCAGCACCGCAGACAAACTAACCAGGTATGAGGATTGCTCAACATTCGGCGCATAGAGGGAGCCCAGTAACACCTGCTGTCCATCAAGTTGTCCGTGTACTAGGGTATATCTCCCGCCTGGGTCAACCAGTGCCTCCAGACAGACAAACGGGGTGCCCGCCCTCACCCAGATCAGTGTGCCCCTGGCATGTGCCGAGCAGGTAGTGCCAAACACCTGTCCCCTCCAGTGCGTGCGCAGCCGGTCCAGCTCCCTAGGTGTCATGTGTTTCTTGAAGGAGAGCTATGGCCGCTGCGTGTCTCTGCAAGTATGCAAATATGGAGTATCTACGCGCTGGTGTATGCATACCTCGGACATTCCGTGTGATTACATTTGTGGTGGCCATGCGAAACTTTTATATTTTATACCCGTGGCAGTGCCCAGGGACACCCACCCGGGGCGGGGGGCAGGGAGCATTCGCAAGTCGACCCAGAGAGCTGCATTAAAGACCAACAAAACAACAACGCACAAACATAAGACCGTGCGCATGAATGAGCCAACAAGGCCAATAGAACTGTCAGGGCACACCCCGCTACAGGTATTCGTCCAAACCATGAGTCAACGCTCACAAAGTGTGACTAAGCCCAATGGCGGCTAGTGGGGCTAGCGTGTGGTATTAGCCGCGTGAGGGTGTTCCCCAACCATGGTGCCTGTGTATATGCAGTGTAAGGGACTCCCTTACCCCGGGCTCAGAGCAGGACAGAGGGGTATTTGGCCTGTGTTATTCTATCCTTCAGGTAGGAGCCTATGCCTAATAGGGTACCTGTACCTCACCAGGTAGCTGCTTCCAAGCCCTCCTCCCATCTCCCCCTCTCTTCCGACTCCCCAGAAGACCACCAGTAAGACCCTTCTTCCCCGCAGCTCACCACTCCACTTTCCTCGCAGTTCAGGGCCAACAGGTGTCAGCCGCCAGTCTCCAGTGCCTGTCTCTGGGGGTTATGCTCCTCAGCGGACACAGTCTCACCCTTGTCTATACTTCACATGATATGCTCCGAGGTCTGGGGGGCCACCAACGGCATCAGCTGGTTGTCAGAAATCACAGTGGACGGGGAAGACGAGCCACTGGTCCCCGGGTCACCCCGATCCTGGGTGATCACCTCTCCACGACCCTCAGGAGCCCTAAGTGTGGCCACCGCTGCCAGCGCTTCCTGGCATTCCAATCTGATCCTCTCCGGACTAGGAGCCACTCCCAGTCTTGGTCCCTCTTCTCTTCGGGGTCCTTTCCCCCTCCTCCGCAGAGATCTCCTGCTTCGCTGTGTGGTTGGCTCCAATTCCTGCGGTCACTGGCCAGCGCTGCACCCGGTCTCTTCCAGCCAGTCCCAGACCTCTGATGGGGTATCGAAGAAGCGAGTGCCTGCACTTGTGACCACACGGAGACGTGAGGGGAACAACAGAGCGTATGGGATCTCCAGGTCGTGTAGTCGGCGCTTTACCGCCAGGTAGTTGCTCCGGCGCTTTTGTACCAATGCGGTGTAGTCCGGGTAGAATTGTACCTGCCCACTGCCCACTGTGATTTCCCCCATCTTCCTAGTCTCGCGGAGTACCACATCTCTGTCCCGATAATTAAGAAGTTTAAACAGAAAGGGTCGGGGTCGGGCTCCCGGGCTGGGCCGCTGTGTTGGAACTTTGTGGGCCCGTTCCACTACAAATTGCGGAGAGAGCTTCTCAGGTCCAAGTAGGGCTCGTAGCCACCCCTCCACATACTGCTCCGGCTGACGCCCTTCTTCGCCTTCCGGTAGGCCAACCACGCGTACGTTACTGCGCCGAGTACGTCCCTCTGCATCCTCCACATGGTCTTCTAAGGCATGGTCGCGGTCTATTAGGTCTTGTAGGGCGGCAGTGTGGGTGTTCACTACGGGCTGGACTTCCTGAAAGGTCTGCCCTTGTAGGGTCACCTTATCCGTCAGTTTGCGGTGATCTGCGTGAAGTAGGGTGAAGTCCACTGTGACCTTATCGATGCGGGCCTCCAATGATGATTTCGTCTGCTCCAGCGTGGAGCCAATCCGCTCCACTGCAGCCAGCATCGAGTCCAGTTTAGCTGCTAACATCTCAGTTTGCGGTGCTGCGCCAGTTTCTCTAGTCTCTGACACATGGCCCGAGTTGGCAACCGGCATATGGCCGTCCCTCGACGCGTTGCGCAGCCGGCCCATGACTAGCTGCTGCGCTGTAGGCATCTACCAGAGGTCAAGGCAACGGGCAGATGATCCTAGTCCAGCAGCCGCAGGTCTCCACTCCCCCAAACGCCGGCGTCGCAGGCCCTCTGCCGCACTCTCAGATCCGAGGCACCAGAAATAATCGTCCAAGTTCTGTCCAGGTAACAGATCGACCCCCACCCAGGGGTGTACACCACTTATTACTCCCTGGCCCACTGGGCCACAGCGGCTGCCAAATGTCACCACCTGTGCGTCTCTGGGCCTCGCCATGACTCTCCTCCTCCGCACGGGCACTGTCGCCTCCGTGGAACTGGACCCAACTTGTGTCCTGCAGTACTGCAATCTACAGCCGGAGTTACTACCCCGTCCACTGCCAAATAGCGCCTCAACACCTCCAAGCGGTCCCCTGCAGAGACCCTCTCCAGGCTACTCCTCAGTGCCAGTTGTGCCAGGACCTCCAACAAAATGGCCGCCGTCTCAGGGCTCCATACAGCGCACCACGCGTGGTCCCCCACCTTGCCACCTCAACATATCAGCTGGTAGTCCGAGCAGCCGAGGGTCAGGCTTCTACTTTGCTTTCGCGCTCGCTGCTCGCTGTCGCCTCCACGTTACATCCGACCTGGCACCGCATCAGGAAGTGCATCACCCACTCCACCGTCTCTAGGGATCCGTAGCCTGGACGCCACTTACTCCAGGGTATCTCTGGTGGGAGAGTTAGAGGGACCCACACTCCTCAGGTCTCACCGGTGAGTCCTCCCTCCGAGGCTGACTGCCTCTAGCATGCAAGTTGCAGGCCGCCGCCCGCTCCACTCCTCCACCAGAAACGGACCGCACCACGGTGTACTCACGGGACTCAAACCGCCTCGAATCCGCAGCACCTCTTCAGGGCCTCGCTCGCTGTGCTCCTCCGCGCCACCCAGAGGCGGGTTGGCCGCACCTTGGTTTTCCCGCTCCCGGTGTCCCAACCGCCGCGGCCTAGGATCCAATCGGGAAGCCGCTGCATATAGCCATATGTGCGGCCGACCGCTGTTCTCCTGCTCCGCCCTGTGGCTGTCGGTCACAGTCGTCCGCCAGTGGCTCCAGCACGCACAGCAATCGCGCGCGCTGGTTTTCGCACCGCTGCGTCGGGGGGCGATCAGGCTACACCTCCTCTTGCACCCAACACCCAGCAGGGGCCCCTTACAGGATAAATGGCAGGAGAAAGGCACCGGCCGGTCGGAGCTTCACAGGCTCACGGCCATCTTGGTCGCGCGTCAAGCCACGCCCCCTTAAACAGAAAAATATTATGATAAAATATTCTGCTGATTCTGTTTCATTTATTTGGTTGTGGCTAAATTCAAAATTGATTTGATGATCAACTGATTAAGAGTGGGTTTTCCATGGGAGATTGCTTCTAATTTTCAATGTTAGCGATTATCTATTCCATGTCCTTGTATGATAATCGCTCATCCTCATAAGTATTCCAGTCGCTTTCAGCTTTCAGCACAGAACAAGATCCATCGGAGGACCTAGGAGATTTGATATGGTAGCTGAGATTATTCTGTGACTAGAGAAACTAAATCAAAATAAAATAATTATTGAGGCCCAAACTGTTTAAGCTACAACAGTTCAGAGCTGCACCATGAGGCTCTTGTCTAGTGAGTAACCCTGGTGGTCTCTCACTGAAATACTGAAATCTCCCTTCAAAATGCTGAGGAAATATTTTCCTAATACCCAATGCACGGCAGTTACGAAGAATTTCTATAATGTATTGCAATTCTTGGTGGCCTTGACCCTTCAAAACTGCTCATATTGACTAGTGCATGAATTACGCCTGTAAAATGCTTTGGCCCGGCCAGCTTGTCTAATAAGTATGGCTTTAAATTTGCACAGCAAATCCGAATAACTATTTAGGCAACTTAGGTCATACCTGTCTGCTGACCACATGCCTTGAATGTGACTTTAATCTAGTCGTGTTTTATTTTCAAGAGCCTTACGCAAGCTGTCATTTTCACTGTCCCAATTACACCCACATCGACTCTTCCTTGTCCCATTCCTCATAAATGAGGTTTAACTCTCCCCATGAAAGCAATACAAGAATTGACTAAGCCAGCTCTAAGGAGAAAAAGGGGGGGGGAAAAAGCATTGACTAAAAGCAAAAATATTTTTGGGAGTTCAAAAACAACGCATTGCAATAGTAGTCCCTGACACAAAAGCAAGCTACTTTGTGAGCGGATGTGCTTCTTATGAAAGGGAAGAATACCATCACTGTGAAGTTAGCAAATGGCTGAAGTCGGCTGACCCACTGTTGCATGTTGTATTCTGTAGTGGGTCAAAAACAATTGGGAATTACACAATAATGGACCACTGAATGAAAAGGGCTGGCTAAAAGCCCCTATAAGTAACTATATTATAAATATAATTTTAGTAAAATCAAAAGGTCTTGGTTAATGCTACACCTAAAACAAGGAGGCAGATTGAAAGAAAAAATTACCCCACCCCATATGGAACATACCAATAGGAAGCCCCCACCACAACATAATTTTTTCTCTCTGCCTTAAAGCAGGTTTTTATCTCTCATTTCTGCAGGTGTGGACAAGAGAATGTGTACTTTGGATTATATATGCCACACATACACTGTGCGGACTCTGGCAGGGTATAGTTTCCTGGACCCCTGGCACTTGGCTGAGAGCGGCATCCCTATTACAGTCCCCATTTACTGCTGAAGCTTCAGGGCCATCACCACTGCTCTCTTCCCAATCTCAGCCCCCAGATGTGGCTCCACCCATGGTGACATGGTGGCTGGGCTCCTGGCGTATCAGCTGCAAGGAAGATTACCACTGCCTTTAAAAACAAACATTGGCAAAGCCAGTATTCCTGGCTTGCATTTTGAGTCCTGGCATAAATATGTTTTAAAAATAGCTACAGTGAAAACATAAAACAAAATGATTTCTTTCTGGATACAATGCATTGATGAGCTCATGAATCAAATGTGCCATGATTCAGTGTATTTTTTGAGATGTCAAATAGTTCCTAATGCATTGCAATGCAAGAACTTTATAGGAGGAGGCATGATAAACCAGCCAGTAGCCGAGGTGAGAGAGAAATACTCCTTTGGTGTAGCCAAAGCCCATTCTCTATATATTTTAAAGAATTGGGAGTAAGAGGTCTTGCAGACAGTTCTGCTTCAAGTGTGACCTACTCGAGCAGTGTGGTACCTATGAGAGCTGTTTTGAGCCAGGTGCATTGTTTTCACCTTGATGTTCACTTCAGATAGAGAGTGGGTCTTCTGAGATTTTCTAAATTGCTGATGTTGTATGATATGCTAAAGATTTTAGCTCTTGATTGCTGTCTAAGTCAATCACTGTGAGTGATACAGTTGAGTGAGCTAGGAGATATAGTTTTGTGCTCAAAAGTTGCCAGGTCAAAAGCTTTTCTGCCTCACATTGTGTGTGCTGTGCACGAGGTCACTTGGAGATTCTTCTGAGGAAGAATCTTAATCTGTGGCTC
The DNA here is from genome assembly GCF_964204655.1 of Triturus cristatus. NCBI lineage: Eukaryota > Metazoa > Chordata > Amphibia > Caudata > Salamandridae > Triturus > Triturus cristatus. Next base: position 731,756,072 of record NC_140580.1, read on the forward strand.
TGGCTGCGTATCTGAATTTGACTTCTTTGATTCCTGTGCAGCTTCACTCGCTGATAGAGGACATGGTTCAGGTGGTTTTGGACAAGTGTTTACTTGTTTTGTCTCCACCCTTTCTCTTCCTTCTCATCCTTGTCCACTTTAACCTCACACATATCTAGCAAGATGTGCCAGTTGATAAAGTTGAAGAGGAGGAGGTGGATGATGACTTTCTGAGCAAATATGTAATGGGAGAGGTGTTGGCACATATTCAGAGTACTGAGGACTTAAGAAGGTCCCTGTAGCCTCAGCATGTGAGGATCATGTGCCTCTTAGGTGGAGGATGCCTTTAGTAGTTAATTGTTTGTGATCCAGGTCTTCCTCCATTACCCCGCATTTGCTCAGTGATCCAGAAACAGTTAGAGGAACCAGAGAAGCTGGTAGTTCCTGGGGGTTGGCAGACGCTCTATTCTTTGCTGAGTTTCCTTATATCTTGACTTAATTTTGCCCATTTTGGTGGGTCACATGAATATGGCATTTGACCCAATTGATAAGAAGATTAAAAAGGTTGACAAAAGACCATCCTTTTGCCATGTTGTTGCTCAGAGCAAGGATGTAGGTCGTGTACACTGTTCAGTATTTGCTGAGGGGCTTTCCGCCTTTGTTATTTGCTCTTGATAAAGGAGCAGACTGTGGTACTATTCTGGAGCTAATGGATAAGCAGCTCCACTGACTTTAGATGTAACAGCAGTGTATGCTACAGAGTCGTTGTGGACAAAAGTCATCAGTACTGGATGAGATCATAGAAGGAGAAAGTTCACATAAAGTGTTATTGCTCAAACTCCTATTTTTGGGCAACATGCTTTTTGGTACAATAATTTGGGGTGATGTTAAAGCAGACAGCAGAGGATGTGACACTAATGATTGCCTTTCACCCCAAGGCTCCAGTGTTATTCTTATTCCAACTCTCAGTCAACTCAACAGTTTTCTCGTAAGGGCAGATTGACATCTGGCTTCAGAAGAGGCGGCAGGGGCTCCTACAGAATGTCAAAAGGTCATTTTTTTGACAGTATAACTCAGGATAACAATTACATCGCTTGGCAGCCGAACCATCCTAAGGTTCATCCTGTAAGGGGTTGAATATCAGCATTCAGTCAGGTTTGGGAGAAGTTAGTTTCCAATGCTTGGGTGCTCATGATCATTTGTGAACTTTATACCCAAACCTTAGTGACAATACCCACTGATTTAAGGGGCACAATGATGTCATGCCTATGGATCTACACAGTAGGACGCCCTTACAAAAGAAGGTGACCTACCATTGGCCAAATGAGTGATAGTGGCCTCCCAGACTGAGGAGATTGGTCTGGGAGTGTAGGTCCATCTCTTTCTATATCCCAAGCTTGGGATGCATTTTGCCTGATCATCAACTTGAAGTGGTGAACCTTTTCATGAGGGTTGTGACTTTCCATATGGTTTCTCTACAGGAGATCATACATGTAGTCACAACAGCTGTCTTTCTGACTACAATTGCCCTGAGTGATACATAGGTCTATGTTCCAATTCATCGAAGGGGTCAGACATTTCCTAAGTTTGTGTTTACCTTGGAGAACTTTCAGTACCAGTTCCTTCCCTTTAGATTCAGTTTACCCCAAGGGTTTTCACACAGGTAATGGCTCCTTTGGTGGGTCTCCTTCATGTGAGGGGGGGCAGGTGTATTCATACCTGGAGAGTTCATTGGTGACTGTAGACACGCTACTATCTCTGGCTTACACGGCTCTCGTCTGCAGGAGTCTCCTCATTTCATTAAGCACTCCATGAGAGTGCGTTTGTTTTCTTGCTCTCTCTTGTGTGCTGCTTCCCCCCATCCCATAAGTACTCCCTTCGCTTTTCCCTGGCTTCTCCTATCCCTTGCTATCCTTTAGATAGATAACTTAAATTAATAGATTTGGTACTTCCCGGCACCTGATATTTGCAATTGTTCCACTCGCAATTAAAAAAAATATGCTTTTCAGTGCCTTTGTTGCTCCTTGCCTATGCCCTCTTCCCCTTGCTTTCTTGAAACATCCCTTCCACCCACCCCTCTATTGCTCCCCCACCTCTTGAAATCGTTTCTATATTTAATTTTCATGTTACGTTTTTTGGAGGGTGGTTCGATGCTATTGCTCAACTAGATGATTTTTTTATTTACCGATCTATGGGGCACATGCATCAACCAAACCAAAAGCGATTCCTTAATAGCGAGAAATAAGGAATCGTTATTAAGGAATCGCTTTTGTGCATGCATCAACAGATTCGGTAAATTTTAGCGATTCCTTAAAAATCGCTATATTTACCGAATAATCAATAGCGAGGCATGCAAACTCCGATTAGCTAATAGCGAGTTCGGTAATACCGAATTAGCTATTAGCGAATCCGGTATTAGCGAAATCGCAATTGACCGCGTCGCTCCGGGAACGTGCAGATGACATCACCAACCAGGAAATACTGCAGCCCCACCCTCATTGCCTCGACAGAGGAGCAAACAGGAGCTGTGAGTGAAGACTGCCTGTGCAGAGTGAAGCCACACCGACTGTGCAATTCGTAAAACCTATTTATCATGGAGAAGGAAGTACCACGCAAGCGCAAGTTCTCTGACAGGGAGCTGGAGCACCTGATAGAGGGAGTCAGCAGCAAGCACGATCACCTTTTCGGTAAGCTGTCCCTCAAGGTGCCTGAGCAAGAGAAGCGGCGCATATGGCTGCGCATCCGGGAGAGGGTGAATGCAGTTGGTGTAACGCCCCGCAGCATCGACGTCCTCAAGAAAAGGTGGTACGACCTGCGGAAGCGTGCCAAGGAGAGGATTGCGGAGAGGCTCCGGGAGGCGAGCAGGACCGGAGGCGGCCCTTCAACGGTCCAAGCCAACACTGCCCTGGAGGAGCTGGTGGAAGGGACGATCGAACGTGAAGCCGTCGTGGGAGTGACCCAGATGGACACGTCCGGCGCAGCCACAAGTGCCCAAGGTAAGATGCATGCCTGTGCCCATACCCAGCATAGCCTAAATCCATTCCCATGCCCCCAGCAGGACCTGAGTGTGTATGCAGCTTTGGGCCACACAGCTTTACTCTTAACACTAGTGCATCATGGGAGTTGTAGTCTAGTCAGCCCAGTGTGCATGTACAGGCGGAAATACAATTACGGATCACCACATCAGTTGAACATGGATATAGACTGTTTATTTAGTGGATCACAGAGGGACATGTATTTGTACAACACTACGGAGGTGTAACTATCCCACTAACCATGCACTGTTTCACACACAGATGCATCTCCTGGGGAATCGGACGACAGCGGCCAGCTGATCATATCCGAGACACCGGTGGATTCCGACATGGAGACAGCGCAGGATGCGCATCCATCACCTCCACCTGCCACCCCACCACCACCAGCACCACCAGCACCAGCACCACCAGCACCAGCACCAGCCACACCAGCGCCTGCACCATCCACACCAGCTGCAGCAACAACAGCCACTAAAGCGCCGAGGCACAGGTCCCAAGTAGCGCCCTTGCAGGTGATGGAAACACCCTCCACACAATTGGGACAAAGTCTGCGCACCATCACACCGCCTGCTGCACCACCTGTACGCACCAGACTCCAACAGCGGCGCAGGGCTCGGCCAAGTTCTGTCTCCTCAGGCGACCTTGATCTCCCACACACTTCTGCCATCGAGGAGAGGATGCTGCGTGTACAGCGCCTGCAAGGACGACATATGGCAACAATTAGCTCAAACATCGTGCGCCTTGCTCGGGAAATGCGTGCCATGACTGCGGCGGTTAGGGACATGACCACTGTGGTGGCAGAGGGCAATGGGCACCTCAGGGAGGACATCCATGAGCTCACCCGTGCCATGAGGGAGGGCCATGAGTGCGAGAGGAGGAGGCACCGTCAGCAATTGTTGCGGTCCGCGGCCTCCACAAAGGCTATCACACGTCTCAGCAACAGCACCACAGTGTTGGCACGCCGCTCTGTGTCCTTGCAGGTGGGGCTTGGGCACTTTTGCGGGGATGTAGCAAAGGCACTAGGGCAGATGACCGCTGCTGTCGAACACCTACAGAGCGGCACATTCAGTGCTGGTGCATTGGGAGGGGAAGATGGCAGTGAGGCTGCCTCGAGTGTCAGCAGTGTGTCAGTGGCAGAGGCCAGCACCAGGCGCCGCAGTTCGCGGGCCTCCACGGGGACAGGCCGTGGTGAGGCGTCGGAGACACCTGAGCGGAGGCTTGGTGTACGTGGCAAGCGCCACTAGACAGAATTACAGGCCTACCTGACCGTGGTGGGGCAACCATGGTCCTCCCCTTCCTGAGTTTGCACAGCCGTTACTTTAACGCACATTTGTTTTAACTTTTTACATGTGGAGCATTATTTCCATTGCTTGTTTTGTTGCACATACCGCAGTGCTACTGTGCATTAAACAGTTGCACCCCCAACAAATTAGTTATGTATCATTCTCACCTGATTCAGAAATGATGTTGCATGATGTATGTCCGCCTCCTATGGCCCTCTGCTGTGTTAGGGACGTGTGCCTGTCGGTGTTGGGCGGGTGGTTGGTCATCCCGGTGGTCCCCATTCCTGTCCACCTCTATGGGTATCCCCCTTCTGGTCGCAATGTTGTGCAGCATTGCACATACAGCAATAATCCGGCAGCAGGTTTCAGGTTTGTATAGCATGGCGCCACCAGTCTTATGTAGGATTCGAAAGCGACTCTTCAGAATCCCAAATGTCCTCTCTATTACATTCCTAGTGCTTATGTGTGCTGCGTTGTAGCGTTGTTCCTGTGGGGTTGCTGGATTGATGTATGGGGTGAGTATAAATTCAAGCAGGGCGTAAGCACTGTCACCTAGAAGATAGAAGCAAAGACTTAGCAATGGTGAAGTTCATACATGTGTGGTGTTCATGTTGGGAAGCGGAATTTGTACGTACCAAGCAGGAGTCCCTCTCCAAATTCTCCATTGAGTAGATGCCTGTGGATTCCACTGTTGCGGAATATGTAGGAGTCGTGTGTGCTCCCTGGGAATTGTGCCACTAGGTCCGTTATGATGTGATTGGCATCGCACACAACCTGCACGTTGATTGAGTGGTATGACTTGCGGTTACGGAATATGTACTCATTTGCTGCCGGTGGACATATGGCGATATGTGTACAGTCGATGCATCCAATTACATGGGGGAATTGTGCCACCTGGTAGAATGCCTGTTTGTTGCGGTCCAACTGCTGTGGGGTTGTGGGGAAGCTGATGTGGGTGTGTAGCATTGTCAGCATGGCATCTAGGAATTTCTTGAAGAAGCGTGAGAGTGCGCTTTGCGATACGCCTCCGGCTACCGCAATTACCCCCTGGAAACTTCCTGAGGTCAGTAGGTGCAGGCTGCATAGGACCTGGACGTGCGCAGGGATTGCATTGGTCCGGTGTGTCTGGTGCTGCAGTAATGGTTCCAGGTCTGCAATGAGGCGCATGATCATGGCACGATTGAGTCGATACTTCTCGTACACCTCGTCCTCATTCTGGCCGAGCAAGGTGATGCGCAGTCTGAAAACTCTCTCCTGGACCCTTCTCCTGCGCTGTCCTGCCGCATTGATACGCATCCTCCTTGCAAGCACGTAGAGGGCTGCCATTTTGTGGTAGCCAACAGGGTCTCCTTGGCCACATTTAGGGGTTTGGTGATTACCACAATCAGTTGCACCTGTAGAAACATTTTTTTTTATTCACATGTTTTTTTTTTTAAACTTTACCTCCAGGTTCTGATTCCCCTTATTTAGCTCATGCAAAATAGCAATTTTTGGGATTTTCGGTATTTGCGACTGTTGTTGCATTGGGTAGCGATTCGTTATTAGCCATTGGCACTTGCCGGGAGCTATTAGTGATTTCGGTGATTGCTAATTCGGTATTTAGCGATACGATATTATTGCATGTTGGTTAATTGCGATTCGGTATTTTACCGGATTTCATTTGGCGAATCGTTATTTGCTCACAGTTTGGGTTGATGTATTGGGATTCGGTTTTTTTTACTCGCTAACGGGTGTTTTTAGCGATTCGGTATTTTACCGACTGGATTTTGGCTTGATGCATGTGCCAGTGACGTCCGCCATCTTAGGCCATTAAATAAACAAGAAATGGCACCAGCATCATTCCGTAAGCAAGCTATTATCATGCAAGCATGCGCCTACAGGATGATGCAGCCAGCAGCAGCAACCAAATCATCACACTTTTTTTTCTCTCTTTTTTGTTTTCCAGTGATGCACATTCACAAAAAAACTGTGACATAGCTATTAGATCTTCAGAGCTACACCTATTGGCTTCGCCACTACTTGTTGTTCTAAGTTACTGTTCTGTTTTAACCTTTCATAAGATATAGATTTGCCGACTTTTGATTCTGAATGTTCTTATCTGGCAGTGTGGTCCTTTCATTTCCTAGCAGTAGGTTGAGCAGCCACTGTATATTTGGCATGTACTTGAGACATTCAATTAGACGGATGCAGTGCCTTTTAATTTGAGCAATATGGGGGATAAAACCTACTCTTCCCACCATTGGTGATTGAATCAGTTCTGCCACTGCTATATATGCCAAGAGACCCGTTTCAGGCATACAGTGTTCAATACTGCCTTGCGTTACTGGGGAAAAAAAAACACGCAAAGCCAACAAATCTGATTTGGGAGGCTCTGTAAATTAAAAATAACATTTTGGGTTGTGTCTGAGCCAAAGCAATGGTGCATCCATGATGCAAAATGTTAGTAAATCTGGCCCTATGTGCTTAATAAGGTTACCTGTTGGTGCATATCGGCGTTATGACCTATGGTGTTTTTGAATTGTAATAAACTTCCTGTGACACGTACGGAGGTGTAGCTTCAGGGTGGGTGTTTGGTGTGTGACAAATACATTCTTAGCTTGGTAGTGGGCTCAGGGGACCCTGAGTTGGGTCTTCTATGTCTGTGCTGTTTTATTCTTGTCATCCAGATTTCACAAAGAGATTTTAACTTTTTCAATCAGGAACTTAAATATATATTTAGGCCCAGATTTACATAGAATTTGCGTCTGGATTGCATCACTTTTTTTTGACGCAGCCCACAAAAAATCCGTTTTGGCATTTACAAACCCATGCAAATGTCAGTTTGTGTGGCTTTTAAAAAAAAGTAGGAGGGGAGGAGCCTAGCGCGCACCCAAGATGGCCGCGTAGGTGCGAGGCTCCCGAGGACCTCCGCGACCTCCTGCATAAATCCTGACCGAATCCTGTCCTAGATGAGGGGACTGTGTTTGTGAACCCGAACTGAGGTGACGCCCGTTTTCCGTTTTCAATTCGGACTTCGTACACCGGCGGGAGCACCGATTAAGGTTTGCGGCCTTCTCCACACCGGCCCCCCGTACTGGAGTTGTGGGGCGAGCCGGCGACAAAGTGAATAACAGCGGCGGGCAAGGCTGGGCGACTCGCGTACCCCGCACTTTCACTTTCGCTTTTGCGCCCTCCTTGCTGCCAGGCGAGGTAGGGTCGCGAAGCGGTGTGCGGTGGTGTGGCCTCGTTGGGGTGCCCTGCCGGCCCGCCGGCTGCGGTCCGTCCAGCGGAGCGGTGGTCGCCCCCCCCCCAGAGCCCTTGAACGGGATTGTCTACCCCCTTTTTGAGGAGATTGGCTCGATTTGGGGACCGCGACCATGGCCACAAAACAAGATGGCGACCGGGCTAAGGTGAAGTCGACCCGTCGTGGCGCGGCCCATCAATCCAACAACATGGACCGCTACACCCTCCAGAAGGGGTCTCCAGAGGCGCTGCGTAGGTCCCCTACGGGCCCGACTGATGCTCCTGCTCTGCCCACGGACCTGACCCTCCGAGACGTCATGGGCGCCATCGCCGAGATGAAGGCCTCGGTGGACCAGTGCTTTGACACTCTGGCGCAGAAGATCGACTCGGTCCTCGTGGACGTGGGCCTCGTGAGAGCCGATCTGTCAAAAACAAATGACCGGGTCGATTCTTTGGCCCACTCTACCTCGGGCCTCACATCTGACGTGGCGGCCCTCCAACAGGAGGTGCGCAGGCTTGGCCAGGCGAGCGCCCTGATGCATCGTCGACTGGAGGATTCCGAGGGTCGGGCCCGGAGAAACAACGTCCGCATTATCGGGGTGCCGGAGGGACGCGAGGCAGAGGCAGCGGATCTGTTTGTGGAGGACTTGGTCCTCACCCATCTCCAGCCTCGGGGGCTGAGTAAATTCTTTGCAGTGGAACGTGCCCACAGGGTCCCCGGGGGTAGGCCTAAGGCCGGAGCCCCTCCGAGGCCTCTCATCGCCCGGATTTTCAATTTTCGGGACAGGGACGCTATCCTGCAGACTTCCAGGCTACAAGGGCCGGTCAGACTTGACAATATGGATATAAATTTCTATCCTGACTTTACTCCGGCGGTCCAAAAGCAGAGACTGAGCTTTCTCGGTGTCAAACGTCGCCTACGGGACCTGAATCTCAAATATGCGATGCTTTTTCCGGCTAAGCTGAGGGTGGAGGTGGATGGCCGCACGCACTTTTTTGATCGTCCCGAAGCGGCCGGGGACTGGCTGGACACTTTGCCCGGAGATCGGGCCGGGGGGGTGGGGGGGGAGCGGTTGGTGGGGAGGGCCCGCCGGATCAGGACTGAGGGACTAATGGTAGGCCTTGCTCTGGACTGTGTTATTGTCACCATTGACTGTTAGGGTAAGTTCCCCTCCTGTGGAGGTCGTGTGGGGTCTCTTGGGGGATCTCCCTCCTCCTCTGGGGGACTAGTTAGTTTTCTTTCTCTGGGGCGACAGGCACACTGCACTTTGGGGGGGCTGTTTGGGCTCATGCAGGGGTGCAGGGTGGGGGGAGTTCTGTTGGGATGGGTGGGTTGGGGTGGGGTGTGGTTCGTTTCTACCGCAAGGCAAACCCTTCATTGTATTGGTGTTTTTGAGATGCTCTCGGGGGGACAAATGATGGCTTCTGTATGTGATGGGGGGTAGGGACCTGACTTTGTTGTCCTGGAACGTTAACGGACTGGGTGATAGGATTAAGCGGGGTGTGGTCCTGCAATACCTGAAACGGATTTCGCCTGATGTGGTCTTTTTGCAGGAGACGCACCTCATTGGTAACTCCTTTTGTGCCATGAATCGACGTGGCTATCGTTTGGTGGCCCACTCGGGCTTCACATCAGGCTCACGAGGGGTGGGCATTATGGTCAAGACCTCGCTCCCGCTAGAAATAGACGAGGTGCGCCATGATGAGAGGGGACGCTACACTGTCTTGGTGGGGAGAATGGAGGGCAAAGTAGTCGTCTTTGTCTCAGTGTACGTCCCACCGGGGTTACAGTCCACCACCTTTGCGGACCTGGGACGCCTCCTGCTTGACCTTCCGGGGGGGCTTCTGGTGGTTGGGGGGGACTTCAATGCGGTGGCCTCTGGGACTATGGATCGCTATCCCCCTAGGGACCTCCCCCGGGCACAAGCGTGGCTGTCTGGCCTTTTGGACACACTGGGATTGGTGGACTGTTGGCGTCTAAAGCATCCCACTCAGCTGCAATACACCTTCCATTCGGGGGCCCATGGTAGCCTTTCGCGGCTTGATCATGTCCTTGTCCCTGCGGCCTATGCCGGGAGAGTGGGGGAGGTGCGCCATCTGGCGCGGGGTATTTCAGATCATTCCCCACTCCTGTTGCACTTTGATGTCTTCCCGAGGGGGGAGGGCAGGGTAGCTCCAATCAATGCCTGGTACCTGCGCGACCCCACTATTCGTGCTGACTTGATTAAATCCTTGCAACGGTATTTTGAGGAGAATGTGGGGTCTGTCCCGTCGGCCATCTCCCTGTGGGAGGCTTTCAAGACAGTGCTTAGAGGGGAGGCCCTCTCCTTTATTTCCCATGCCCGGAGGCGCGCACAGGAGGAGGTGACCCGGGTGGAGGCCGAAATTACTGAACTGGAGGGTGATCTGGGGAGTGGGGTGACTGACGCTGCGCTGCACGTTCTACACCTTAAGCAGGCGGCCTATAGGTCCCTCGTCACGGAGGCGGCCAGGGGCCTCAGCAGAGAGCAACAGGGGCGATTGTATGATGTGGGTGATAAGGCTGGCAAGTTGATTGCGTGGTTGGATAAGAAGGAGAGAGCTAGTCGTGTGGTCCCGCTGATTGAGAGAATGGATGGTGTACGTGTTACTGAGCCGGAAGGCATTGTCTCTTGCTTCGCGGATTATTTCCGCGAGGTATATTCCCCGGTTTCTCCCTGCCCGGAGGAGGATTCCCATGCCCTGCTGCGTGACATCGCGCTGCCCTCCCTCTCAATGGAGGACAGGGAGTTGATGGATGCCGCCCCCACCTCGGACGAAATTGCCCTCGCCATCCGCTCGGTCGCTTCTGGCAAGGCCATGGGCCCGAACGGCATTCCTATCGAGTTGTATAAACTGCGACCGGATGTACTGGCACCCCACCTCCGCGCAATGTTCCTTGCGGCCCACTCGCGGGGCTCCCTCCCGCCGGACCAGCGTCTGGCTACCATCGTGGTTATCCACAAGGAGGGGAGACCGCGAGACCGGGTCACATCCTACCGGCCTATCTCGCTCTTGAACGCGGAGCCTAAAATCCTCGCCAAGGTGCTCGCCAACCGGCTGGTCGGCGTGGTGGGCGATTTGGTCCACCAAGACCAGTCCGGCTTTATTCCCCATCGCAATACGGCCCTTAATCTGCGGCGCTTGCACGGGGTGCTCGCGCGTGTTCCGTTCGTGCGGGAGCCGGCCATCTTGGCGTCCTTGGACGCCACCATGGCGTTCGACACGCTCGAATGGCCCTACATCTGGGCGATGCTGGCGAAATTTGGATTTGGCCCGGGATTCATCAGTTGGGTCAAATTGTTGTACTCGGACCCATTGGCACAGGTGGTGGTGAATGGTCGAGTCTCGGCCCCATTCGTGCTGGGACGGGGCACGCGACAGGGTTGTCCCCTGTCGCCGCTCCTTTTTGCACTGGCCTTGGAACCCCTGGCGGAGTGGCTGCGGTGGCACCCTTCTATCCGTGGTCTCCGTTGGACCCCCGAGTATGAGGACCGCGTGTCCCTCTACGCTGACGATATCCTTTTGTACTTAGCCTCCCCGCGCAAATCACTGATTGTCCTGGTCGATGTTTTGCGCTCCTTTGGCCGTAATTCAGGCCTTGTCATCAACTGGGCTAAATCCTGTGTCTATGTGCTTTCCGGGGAGGCTCCTGTCCTCCCTCGGGGCTGTCCGATCCAGATTGCCTCGCAGGGATTTCGATACCTGGGGGTCTATATTACGCTGGACCCGGTGGCCCGCTACGAGCGAAATTTGCTTCCCCCCCTCCAGCGCTTGAAGGAGGACGTCGCGCGCTGGCGGCGCTTGCCGCTTTCGCCGCTCGGCCGGGCGGCATTGTTCAAGATGATGTCATTGCCGCGCTTTCTGTACGCTCTCCAGAACACTATGGACTTGGTCCCGGCGCGCTACTTCCGTGAGGTGGAAAGCTTACAGCGCCGTCTGTTTTGGGACGGGAGGCCGCGTATAGCCCTGGCAAAATTGACGCTCCCGTGGTATGACGGAGGGATTGCCCTCCCGGATATTAAGCGGTATTACTGGGCCTCCCAGTTAGCTGCAATTAATCACGGCTTCTATGGGCCCGCCCTAAACCCGGCATTTGAAATGGACAAAATGCTCCTGCCCGGTGGCGACTACAATCGAGCGCTCTACACTAGCGTGCCCGATTCCCGCTTGACGGGACCCACGCGTGTCATGGTGCGAGTATGGCACGCGGCTAATGCAGCTATGGGATGGAAGGACCGTTTGACCCGGGCGTCACCGTTGTATGCGTCGGAGAGGCTGGGCTCTTTGTGGACCTCGAAGGGCTTCGAGAGGTGGGACATGATAGGCATCAGTACAGTGGGAGATCTCTGGACGAGGGGAGGATTCAAAACATTCGAGACGCTGCAGGCGGAGTTTCAGCTGCAGGGCAGTGAATACTTTCGCTACCTGCAGGTCCGTCACGCACTGGGTTCCGTCTTCCCAGACGTGGTCTCCATCCCGGAGTCCTCCCCCCTGGAGGATAGAGTGCTAGATGGCCACGTTCCGGACAGCACGATCTCCCTCATTTACAAGAAATTGATAAATGACCGCTCGGGCTTACTGACTGGCCTCCGCGAGGCTTGGGTTGCCGATGGGCTGGAGTTGGACGACGAGGACTGGATTTCCGCGGTGGCCTCTCCGAAGGAGGTGGCCATCCCGGCTCGCCTTCGCTTCGTCCAGCTTAAGATACTCCACCGGGTGTATATGACGGGGCCAAGGCTTCTGCGTATGGGCTATGCCGAGGATGGATTGTGTAAGCGTGGGTGTGGTGCTTTGGCGACTTTTTTGCACATTCTGTGGGAATGTCCGAGGGTGGAGAGATTCTGGCGTGGTGTGCATGAGGTCCTGCGAGCGGTTACGCATGTCAGGCTGTTGCCTGAAGCGAGGAGATGCTTGCTGAATGTGTGGGAACCGACCGATTACTCGGTTCCGCAGACGCGATGGGTGACTCTGGGATATATGATAGCTAAACGTGACATTGCTCAACTGTGGGGATCCCAGAGGCCCCCGGCGGTGTTGGCCTGGAAAGAACACATGGATTGGTGCATGTTCCGAGAAAAGGTGGTGTATGTGGCGCGGGGTAAGCCTGGGGCATGGGTGAAGATATGGGGCCCCTGGAACGCCTACCGCGGGGGTATTTGCGAGCCGCCGTTGTTGCCTCCCACTTCACCAGCTCCATCCCCCTAGTTGACCCCCTCCCTCAGCCCCGGGCACATTGTTCTCCCAGTCCCGGATCTGTTTCCCTTCCCCTCTCTGGATTTCTTTGGATGGTTGGGGTCCCCTACATGAGGAGCACGTGTCGTCATTTTCGATCGCAGGTTGCCTTGCGGGTGTGGTTTTATGTTGTTGTGTTGTATAAAACGAAACCGTATTGTGGGCTCAGAGTCATGTGGCCCACGTTGTTGATACCTCCTGCTTTATCGTCTCTGCAAAGTCAAGTGCCTTATTGTATGTATGTCATTTGCTTCTGTCACTTTAGCGGCCGGCCGGAAGGTTGTAGGCCCATACCTGTATATATTTGAGATTGCAATAAACGGTTTCAACAAAAAAAAAAAAAAAAAAAAAAAAAGTAACGCAAGGCAGCACATTACTTTGTATCAGTTATGGGTTACATGAGTGTGTGGTTGTGAATGGGCGCTCCTGTGCATCCACCTATGGATTTTGACAAAAATCCATATTTCCAAAGAGGTGTAGACATGGGCTTGCACCAAAATGATGCGTATGTCTAAGGCTAGTGTGACAAGTAGAAATATCTTTATTTCTCCTCGTTATTTCTTCTTCGCATGTGTGCTGCTTTCTGCAGGACACATACAAAAAGGAAAAAGCCTCCAAGGAAGGTATAATTTATATATAATAACTATCCAGCTTCATACATCCTCCATGCTGGCAGACTTCAGAAAGAGACTCAAGACCTGGCTCTTAATGGAGAAACAGCGCCCAGATACCCTTAGGGGTGACAGTGTTGCGCTTTACAAATGTTGTTTGATTGATTGATTCTGATGATAATGCAGACACCCTTGCACTATGGTGCAATGGTGCATTGTTGTTGCTAAGAAGCCTAAAAGGTAGTCAGTGCATGGAGAGAACAGAACTGCACCATTCCTTTGAAGAGATGGCAAAGTTTTGCTCTCTTAAGGTAATACAAGGCAGTGCAGCAATGTTTTCTTTCTTCGCTGCGTTCTGTCACTACTTTGTAAATATGACCCATAGTGATCGGTTAACTAAAAAAGTAGCAAACCTGCACTAAGAGAAGTACTCCTTGAATGTGATGGAGCAGAATTTTCGTAAATAAAACCTGCTCGGATTAAACCTCCCATAGTGTGAAATCATTAACAAAAGTTGTGAAATTAACAGAGAAAATATTAACATGGGGTACTTGGGAAGAGAATCGAGAAACTAGCAGGAAAATGACAAATGGTTCCTGTAGGCCGCAAATGATTTCTGCATGAGAGACAGCAGGCAAAAAGTTTTTAAAGAGGTTTTGTTTTTTCATGTGCAATGTGAATGAAACGCGTTGACAAAAAGAGTTTTATATGAGTGACAGTAATTATATAAAATAATCGTTGAAAATGCTTGTGTTTATATTAGAATAATATGGAGACTAAATGAATTAATGAATGGAGCTTTTTATGTATAACAAATAACTGAATTTGTTTATTTCTCCTAGAGAAACTGCACGCTTTGCAGAGAAGGCCTCAAAACCACTGTTCGGGATTAATTTGCTTTTTTAACGTAGGCTGCTGCAGAGAAATGAATTTGTCCTTCATTATGATTATTGTGTTCTTTTCTTGTCGACCGTTATGTGGTTGGAGCATCATGTGGAACTACCTACTGTACAAGGAAATGTTTACTTCTGTGGATAACTATTGTAGTAAAAGTTGCAAATCATCTGAAAATGTGAGCGAGCCCGGGAAGGAGAACATTGTGATTTCCTCTGCTGAAGGACGACGCTGACCGCATGGCTCTAAACACGGAAGTGGTGTGACTGAACACCCCTATGCTCCTGAACCAATGAGAACTGTGAATTTTTGGGGCTTTGCTACTAAATTGGGGATGGACTTCAACATTTAGGGTATAATTATTAGTGTTAGAATCTACTCTGTGCGCTGTGTGGCTTAGGCAGGCGTGACAAGGGGGAGCATCTCAGTGTGAGCTGAGAGCTGATTACTTAAGCTCTATGGCTGTAGCTGTCCAATCCTGACTCTTTGCTCCTCATATCTTTGTGAGTTTGCCCCAGCTTTCCCTTCTGACCGGAGTTGGCTCTTCAGACAATTATCACACTGTGCTATAGTTTCCTTAGGTTCGTATGTTATTTGGTAAATTGGAATGATCTTGTTACAATGTTCTTTTGTCTCTCTTCCTATCCACTTTCTCATGCTCGTTTAAATGAGATGATATTGTGAATTACTTTCTTGTGTGATGATCTATGATTTGGTATTGTGTCACCGTACGACCATTTACAATTTACTTTGAAGAAATAGTTTAAGCTAAGTGATTAGTGAAAACTGAGTCTGTCATTATTGAAGAACATGATTATTGTTATTTGTATATATAATGTATATATGGTTTATTTGATATTCCCTTTATTGTAGTTCCTCATAGAGAAAGTATCATCCGTCTTAACAGTTGCCAGTCGCTGACAACTCTCAAACGGTTCATCAGAGGACCAGTTATAGGTATGGGCCAAATTTTAGTTTGATAAGAGAAAAGACAAGTTGTTATTAAGTTGGATATATGTGGTGTATGTTTACCCCATGTTTTCTGCTGCATCAGAAGGATGCAAATTTGATACTTTTTAGAACTCGCAAACATTGGCAATAGTAGGCTAGGAAAGCTGCAAACAGCCTAACCACTGCCAATCCCTCAGCGTAACATGCCAAACCATTGTTTTTCACCCACTGTACTACTCTCAACAAAGGGCCTGAATTAGGGTTTAACAGATGTAGTAAATGCAGACATGGTGGCGGAGGACTTTACTGTATTTACTCTGCCATCCAAATTTAGCAATGTCCGCCAACCGGACCTATATCTCAATACAATGGAAGAAACCACGTTCATGACGATTCCTGTCAATGTAGAAAAAGTTTAATGAACTGCTCCATCAAACATGATGGCTAGCGGTCCAACTTTTCCAAAGTTTTCTATGTTTAAAAAACAAACTCCCAAAGGACATCTTGGGGACATTCAGAAAGTTTCCCTGGCAATGCATTCCACCCATTGCTTACCATTGGCGTTGTTGTTTGTAACCCCACATTTAAACTCACATTTGCTTGCTTCTTTATTTGTTGCTGGCTTATTTGTTTTAGGCTGTCCATCATATCTTTGTCCCTCCCATGGAGCATTGCCTGTTCACCATTGCAACTTGTATTCATCCGTGAGTGCTAACTTTCTGTAAACAGGCCTTTTAATTTCGTTCTTATCTTGTCACATGTGGTGTGCATCCAACGACAGAGGTCAAATGTTAATCTCTGTCTTCTGAGGGAGCTTGGTGTTTACTTTTCTTTATCTGACTTGAAAGGGAGAGGATTTATGTGAGAGTCCTGTTAAGTAGCCATGTGAGAGTAAAGGCTGTAGGATGCCATTTTTTCTAGCACACAACAAAATGTAAATGTCTATTAATTAACTGTTCAAATTTTTCAGTATACATCTGAATTAGAAGAGCACAAATAAGACATTTTTTGTAAATCTACTTTGATGAGGGAGCACATATTTTAATATGGTCAAAGCAAATCAATGCATTTGGTGATGCTAATTCCACACATTAACGTTTGTGGGATGTGTAGTTTTAGCAGTAAAACTGTATGTCTGTGCAAATGTAATGGTCATTTCAATTAAAAATGTGTTGTCAGTAATGGCAGTGCGCTACCTACCACACCATGTATACTCCACTCTAGTCAACTCCACTCTACGACACTTTTCTCCACCCTAGGCCAGTCCACTCTACAACACTCCACGACACACTATGATCCTCTACTCCCCTTCATGCTACACCACTCCACTCTACACCACTCAACTTTACGACACTCCACTCTATGACCCTTCACACCACTCTATTCCACTCCACTCTATGACAATGTACTCCACTCTACAACAAACTACTCCACTCGACACCAATCTACTCTACTCCTCTCTACGCCACTATACTTGACTCTACGCCACCCGACTCCACTCTACGCCACTCCACTTCACTCTGCACCACTCTATTCCACTCTACAACACTCCATGCCACTCCACTCTATGACACTCCACTCTACGACACTCCACTCGACTCCATGATACTCCACTCTATGCCACTCTACTCCATTCCACTCTAGAACACTCTACTCCACTTTATGCCTCTCTACGCCACTCCACGACACTCTACTCCACTTGAAGCCACTCCACTACACTCTACGACACTCTTCTCTATAACACTCTGACTCTCTATTCAACTCTATGCCACTCCACTCTACTACACTGTACTCCACTCTATGCTATGCTATGCGATGCAACTCCACTCCACTCTACTGCACTTCACTCTATTAACACATTACTCCACTCTGCGCAACACCACTCTATACCCCTCCACTTTACGTTGCTCCTCTCTACTCTACTTCACTCCGCTATACGTCACTCTAATTCACACTCTATGCCACTCTACACCACTTAACAACACTCCTCTCTATGACACTCTATGCTCCTCCACTTTATGACACAACACTCTACTCCACAACACTCTACTCCACTCCATGCCACCCCACCCCACCCCACTCTACGCTACTCTACTTTTCGCCAATCCACTGTGGTACACACTTCTTCACTCCATGACACTCTACTCCACTCCCTTCTACGCTACTTTATAACACTCTATGCCACTTCACTCTCGACCACTCTATGACACTGTACTCCATTCAATTCTGCTCTGCTCTATGCCACTCCACTCCATTCTATGTCACTCAACTCTATGACACTATGTCACCTCACACTAGGCGACTTAACTCCATTCTATGCCACTCCACTCTACGACCCTCCACAAGTCTCTACAACACTCTACGGTACTCCTGCTACCACACTCCATGACACTCGATGCCACTCCAGTCTACGACAATCCAATCTATGCCACATTACGCCACTCCAATCTACATCACTCTATGCCATGTTATTCCACTCTACGTCACTCCATGCTATACTACTCCACTCTGGGACACTCAGCTGTATTGCATTCCACCCTACGGCAATCGACCCTACTCCATGCTTCAACACTTTACTCTATGATACGCCAATCTATGCCATTACACTCTAAGTCACTCCAACCTGACACTGTACTCCACTCTACACCACTCTACTTCACTCTATGCCACTCTACGCCACACCACTCCACTCTACGACACTCAACTACACTCCAATCTATGCCCCTTCACTCTATTTCCCTCCACTTCTGCAACACAACATTTTACTCCACTCTACTCTACCACAATAAACACCTCCCACTCTACTCCATGTCACTCTACACCACTCCATTTTATGCCATTCTACTCCATTCTATGCCACTCCACTTCATGACACTCTACGACCCCCCCACTCTATGACCCTCCATAACACTCTACGACCCTCCATGACACTCTAGAACACTTTACTCCACTCTACGCACTCCGCTCTTCGTCACACTACTCCATGCCACTCTACGTCACTCTGCTCCACTCTACGGCACTCTACTCTACCCTGCTCTATGCTACTCCACTCTGCACCACTCCACCCTACAACACTTTACGCCACTCTATGTCCTCCAGACCACTCTAGTGCACTCTACAACACTCTATGCCTTTCGCTCTATGTCCCTCCATTCTACACACTTCCGCTCTACGTCACTCTACATCACTCCACTATACTCCACAACACTCAGCTCTACTCCAAGACACTTCCTCTAATCCACAACACTCCACACTATGCCACCACACTCTACGCCACCTCACTCTGCACCACTCTA
Organism: Triturus cristatus; assembly: GCF_964204655.1. Taxonomy (NCBI): domain Eukaryota; kingdom Metazoa; phylum Chordata; class Amphibia; order Caudata; family Salamandridae; genus Triturus; species Triturus cristatus. Next base: position 731,774,596 of record NC_140580.1, read on the forward strand.
CTCCACTCTATGCCACTCCACTCCATTCCAAATTCCTCTACACCACAAACTTTTAGCCATGCTGAACAGCAGCAAAGCTGGTGTACAATATGGCCAAAACACATTGGTAAAGCCAAAAGCCCTTTTTTACTGTCCCTCACCACCAGGATATCCCTGACGGTGACAGTCAGTGAAAAAAACAAGCCATCTGACCATCTACTGTAAATTGGGTGGACAGTCGGATGGTTTACTTTCGATGGGACCTACTCCATCAGACTGTAAAGCTTGCAGTCTGCCCGCCTTAAAATCGGATGGGTGGACCTTGAGTTTAGCAGACAGGGTACTTAGTCGTCCGCCAAACTCTTAACCAGCCCCAGAGGCCCACCTAATGCAAATCAATACTGACCCTGCTCCTAATGGGAACAATCCATCCCGAACCTTAGCCTTCTCACACTTTTACCCTGTGGCCCACTGCCTTTTAGGTGGGAAATTTGAGATTCACACCCCCCTAATCTCAATGACCAAGCTGCGCCCATGGACATGCACTTACATTGCTTGGCACTGCGTGTGTATTTTGCGGGCACCCGGTTTTCTGCTTGAGACTCCCTCATTGGTGAGGACAGAGAAGAGGAACAGTGAAAGAGGGGTGTAACAAAAGATTACTGGTAACTTATCAAGGCTATACAGTCATAGCTCTGTAATTCCCACCATGTTTACCACTGAGTGCTAAAAATAAAGAGGACTGTCTGAAAGTTACCTCTATTACACTAGGACACTGGACAGCTAATTTAGGTTCCATTTTGAATGCCCCTTGGGGGGACCAGACAGATTGTCTATGCATTTGCACCACATTCACTGCAGCTGCTTTGGAACATGATAAATATAGAACTGCGGTTTCCTGGACCGACCTTCAAGAGCACAGGCGATAAGGAAAATAAATATTCAAGAAACATGAGCTGTGCCAACATCTTCTGGTGGAATTCAAAAACTCCACTGCATTCCAAATTGGACATTTTGTCTCGGCCTTCAGCGCGTAGAAAGTATGAAAGTACTGTTTCCAAACAACTGCTGTCCTTTCGATGACCCATATAAACAAACAGTCTGACTGTTCGCTCGTCTCCTTATCGGCGGGGCGTTTCACTTAATGTCCGTCCAGAATGCCCGGCCTTGTCGGCGGCGCACGCGTGATCTTGTTACCCTTGGAGAGGGCAGGCTGGATATGTACTCTGCTTGTTTACGCCAGAGCAGCGTGAATCTTCTCGGAGGCCTTGTAAGAAAACTGTGCAAATAACTAAAAGCAGGCGGACCTCCGCGGACTCCGAGGTAGGGCGATGAAAAGGCCCCATTGAGCCAGAACTAGCTCCATGTGCTTTGGCCTCATAGGCGAGGTACATTTTTGCCCTCCGACCCTCCCCCCCCCCCCCCCAAGTTGGACGCGCAAAGCGCGTGCCATTGACTCTTCTGTTTTTGTTATCTTCTAAGAAGAAGAGGCAATCTGCAAGAGATGCTTGAATAAATCTGTGAATGAATGAAGGCTTTATAGAGACTTGCAAACCTTTAAAGTAATCTTCAGCGTGCGATCGTGCAAAAAAGTGAGGTTTGGGGTGCCCTCTCCTGCTTAAAACAGTCTCCACCTGAACCTTCCGCCCTTCCCTAAGTAAGAAAAGCAAGAATTCACTCATCTGGAGCGGCCTTCTCCGCCCTGCGAGATTTTAAACGGAGTCTCACTGTGCAGAACATGCACACCCGAGCTGGAAAACTTTTCTACAAAAGACTTTTTCAGCCTTGGTAGGGATTCGGGGGCCGGCCGATTATTCCCCATTCCAGGGAGTTTCAGACATCACATGATCCCAAGTTGGCTGGGCAGATACCGACCTGAATCTTTACTTGGGACCCTGTATCTCCCCACCAATCTAATGAGAAACTAGCATGCTAAGGGCTTTTAAAGAGACACACTTGTGCCCATGTTTCAATAAAAGGAAAGTAGCCAAAGCTTTTTATGAATTAGTGCAGGAAAGTCGCCTTAAAAGTTCAGAAGAGAAACCTAAGATCACAGCCTATCTCTCTGAGTGTGTCTCGAGGCAGGGCCGGACTGGAAACTTAAAACAGCCCTGGCAAAAATTAACGTTTCAGCCCGCATGGGCATGCGTGCTAATGTGCGCTAGAACAAGAGCAACTCTTTCAAGTTGCGTCAGCGATCGGTAATGAGCACGATCATTCCTAGAGGCTGAAACCGGCCTCCAAGTGTCAATACCGGCTTCCTGGGGCTTCAGCCTCCTGGGGAATTGCCCGCTTGCCCGGCTGGCCAGTCCGGTCTTGTCTCGAGGGCACCACCTGTGTATTTAGGGCAGCCGTGTGGTAGATGGGAACGTTCCTTGTTATTTAGGTTTTGCGCTGACACTGTGAAATACTTATTGGGGCATATTCTCAAGAAGCTATCGCCGAGTCGACGGCACTTTATCGCAGCCAAAGTTGAGATAAATTTATCACCCTATTCACAAGCTGGTGTTAACAGCCCACAGCACCAGTTTATCCGCGATAGCAGCCGCAAAAAACATCGCCACAGATGACCCCCACAACTATCGCTAATGAAATGCAGAGTAGGCGTTCCCGTGCCAAAAGCCACGACAACATCACTCCTCAACATTCACAACGACCAGCCAGAACTGCGATAAGAACACAAAACAGGCGATAAGGCGCGTTAGCAGCAGGAAAATAACACCTGCTCTGACCTGGTGCAAAGTCGGACCACAGCCTGCACCACAAAAGGGATCCCAGCCCAGAGCCACACCTGAAGAACAACAGATGCACCCGGGCAACTGCACATGCTGCCCGGAAGGCCGAAAGGGCAACAACACCCGCCGCCACCACCCCCAGGACCCCCCCACCCCGCCACCCCCCTGGACCAAAGACATGCCACATCAGCTACACCTAAACATGTACAAAATAATCCGCTTGATGTCGCACAAACACAACTGGTGACATGCATGTGTCGTCACAAAAATGAGCATCACACATTCACTTCCAAAGCAACAAATAAAACTTTATTAAAATGAACACTGAAATGAAATGAAGACACATGGCGGCTCCCCTCGGGACAATCCGTAGGTCACAGCCTGCAAGAAAAAAATCATGATGAGAAGGTGTGTCCTGCGCACATCAAAGGACAGAGAGAGAGCGAAGGAGAGAGCGAGAAAGAGAGGGAGACAGAGAGATAAGGAGGGGGAGAGAGAGAAAGAAGAAGAGAGGGGGAGAGAAAGAGATAAGAAGAGAGGGGGAGAGAGAGAGAGAGAGAGAGAGAGAGAGAGAAGAAGAGAGGGGAGAGAGAGAGAGAGAGAGGGAGAGAGAGAGAGAGAGAAGAAGAGAGGGGGAGAGAGAGAGAAGAAGAGAGGGAGAGAGAGAGAGATAGTGCCGCCCCTGTGCACCCAGGCCACACTGCTCACCTGCTGCCACCGGTGTGTCTCCAACCACTTGCCGGTATGTATAGCAGTACACCAGGTCACACATCTGAGACAGAGCCGTCATCTGAAACAGAGTCCAAATACATGATTGGCACAGTACACACACTCGCACAAGACAACATCCCCTGCCTGCCCATGCACACCCAGGTAGAGGCACCTCAGCTCCTCCCGCCGCCCATCGGAGCATGCCCACCCATGCACACCCAGGCCTCACTGCTCACCTCCGGCGTGTAGACGGGAGGTCCCACCAAGTGCCGCTGCAAGCCACAAGCCTGGGGCCCGTGGACATGGCACCCTCCACACCATGCAGCCACGCTCCGCAGGCCACCAGGTCTCATGTTTGGTGCTGGGTCTTGATTACTCCATGGCATAGGACATACCAGTGCACCCGGCATCATCGCAGGCGGCACACCCGCTCAGCCCAATGGGTGCCACTAACTCTGGGATCCCCGAAGCGACGCCATGCGGCGGTAGGCCCGCGCTGCCAGCTGGCTCTGGCCTACACTGTGTTCCAGCAGGGCACAAAAAACCTGAGCTCTCTGGACCGCCAGGACGGGGCATCATCGCAGGCTGCACACCCACTCAGCAGCTTAAGGTGCCACGAACTCAGTGCACCGAAAGTCACCGTCCCGTGGCGGGGTGCCTGTACCAGCCGCAGTGCTCCAGGTGCCACTAACCCTGTGCAACCCCAGTCAGCGCCACGTGGTGGTAGGCCCTTTACTGCCGCAAGGTCTTGGGTGCCCCTAACCCTGTGCGCAACAACTCATGGGCCCTTTATTATTGAGAACCGTGAAGCGTCTGTCATCCAGTCACCACCGGCAGAGAGGAATGTGACGTCGTCAGCCCCTTATGTTGGCGGAGTCACATGGCCTGTGACGCCTGTGCCGGATGGGTGTGGTGTGTGTGCAAACCAGCCCTCAGGGAGTGGCTGTGACATGCTGACAACTAGACCAGTGACCTGCACACCACCAGTGAGTACGCCTGCGACGGGTAGCAATGAGGGCCCCCCCTTGGAGCGTAAACAGAGTGGTCTGGCCTGCCATACGCCGGACCAGTGCAGTCCATGTCTGGATAAGGAAGTGACTGATGCGTGTGTCACTGTTGTAGTGTTCACGGGACCTGGTACACAATATGCAATGTAGCACCCTCTGACTGGCATCCCACAGGATGAGCATCATTGAAGCAAGGGAAATCACTGTCCCTACATTCATCCACACATTCATACATGAATGATGAAAGACATGACACAGCAGTGCGTCACTGGGTGTTAATTGCACATCCAGTGCAGTTCTGCAGCTGGAGCGGTACAGAGCAATGCCGAGCACACTACACAATATGGGCCCGTGGAGGGCCAGCCAGAGTCCATCCGGGGATGACAAGTACTGCGGAAGATGAAGGATACATTCCGCAGTCTGGTCGCTGTGTCATTGGTCATCAAACAGGATATGGCAGTCCATGTCGCTGTCCAAGGTGAGTGCATCTGAGTGTATCGGGGGTCAGTGGAAGGTCGTGAGGCCATGTGCGGCACCAAGCAGAAACAGGCCAGGTGGCGGAAATGAATGCTAGTGCCTCCTGATCACAAACCCATCCACGTCCTCATCCCTGGATGTGTGCTCTGCCCCACCTGTGGGTGTTGCAGTACCGGCTGAGGCACTGTGTGCCGCTGACACATCAGGTGCTGGAGTGGATACGTCTGTCGCACTGTGAGGCAATGGCACACCAGGGGGTGGAGATGTGGATGGTGAGGGGACAGCAGCATTCATCTGCGCAAAGCCTTGCGACAGCAATGCCATGATGATGATCTGCAGGGCATGGTAGATCCCAGCTACATTTTGCTGATGTGCAGCAGTGGCTGCCATCCTTTCCGCCTCCATTCGCACCATGTCCTCCATGAGCCTCTGCATGTGTGCCAGCTCACGGCTCGTTTCGCTGGTGCCCCTCTGAGCGGACAGGTGTTCTTCTCTCCGCGTCAGGACTCCAGCGATGTCAGTCAGGGCTTGTTGGAGACTATGGAGCGGGCCTAGACACCCATGGATGGTGTCCAGTTTGGTGGCCATGAGGTCGAACCCCACCTGCACCTGCTCAGCCGTCTTTCTCTGGGCCTCCAGCACAAGGCGTTGGAAGGCCGTGTGTTGTTCCTGGGGGTCTTGGGAGACTGCCGGGCCGTGGGTGCCTCCTGCTGGGTGGTTTGGGTGGTGGTTGGGGTCTCCTTGATGCAGCTGGTCAGCCCTGAACCTGAAGGTGAGTCGCGGATGATGTCAATGATGTCTAGGAGGGCTTGTGCGTTGATGCTGGGGTTGTCCTTCTCATCATCAGTGAAGAGTGGCTGGGACTGCTCTGCAGGGGGTGTTGACGGTGGCCCTGCAATGTGAAGGGGAGATGGTGCATTGCAATGTGTCCACATGTATGAAGCCGCATGGTACATGTTGACATTAAGACAGCATGGCATTGTACAATGTGACAGTCTATAGATCTGGGCGATGACCCAGAGTCATTGAGGGTGTGCACTGTTCTCTGCTTGATTGTGCATGTGTGCCATCGTGGCCATCTCCACCCGTCCGCCCAGTACCTGGTGGTCACTCACCCTGTTGCGGTTGCGCCCTGTCGAGCAGTGTCCTGTCCCCCAACTCCGGCCACAGTATCCACACTGATGACTGTCGACACCAGCTCCTCCATGTCATCCAGCACGAGCTGTGGCGCTTGGCCCCTACCTCCAGTCTGCATTGCTGCCTTCTGATTGGCTGCGAGTTTCTCCTTGGTCTTCCGCTTGATGTCATTCCATCGTCTCTTGACCTCATCCATTGTCCTCTTGTGCTCTCCTATGGCATTCACCCTGTCCACAATGTCCCGCCATATTCCAGTTTTGGTGCCCAATGACACGTTGGAGGTGACGAACAGTTGTTGATGGTGTTCCATCACCTCCGTGACTATGATCCTATTCGCCTGCGGACTGATCTTCATCATCCTCTTCTTCCGGGGTGCTTGTGGGGTTGCGCTCGTCCTCTGCGCCTGCTCTGGCTGTCTCCATGGAGCTTGGGTGTTGGTCAGTTTGTGTTTGAGTGTTTTTCTACTTTTGTAGTGATTTTCCCGCCTGCCATGTGCGTATTGCAGGCCTGGCGCTGCTTATCGCTGATTTCCTCATCGCGCTTTGGCCCATCGCATGTTTTTTCGCGTTGAGGTTTGTGTTTTTATCTCCGTTGAGGTGGTTGTATCACGTACATTGGCCGTGGTTTCGGCAGACTATCGCATGGTACTGCCTTGTTGTGAATTCCACGTTGACACGGGGTTATTTTCCCGCGATGGGCTGTGATGTTGAGTGTTGTGTTAAGCTACTCTTGCGGTAGTTATCACATGTTCTTGTGAATATACCCCATTGTGTTTCCAGCTTGGGTATCCAACCAATCTTGCTGCTATTCCCTGTCCATGTGATAATAAGACAGGCCAAACTATGCCTCACTTTTAATTGTCCTGTCAATGTAACACATTTTTTACCAGTCCATTTTTGATCCCGCTTTTTAAAAGGAAATATCGAGACATTAGGCATTGTAGAGCTATGTTCTCAGCCATCATTCAATTGGCAGATAGCAAAACATGTGTACATTTAGGTTTATTTCTAAAACATGCAGCAAGGGCACATGGCACTTTACCTTTTTAGCATTTTGCAGCTATTTTCTAACTTTGCTTTACGATATTAATGTGGTGTTAAAATCGTTACTAAATTGTTGCTAATTAATTTTGTAAATATGAAGGATCACTCCAAAACTGTTATGCAGACACTTGCCACTATATCTTGTAATTATTTACTGCGATCCGTAATCACCCTCTTGTTAGTATTTAATTATTTTTTAATAATACGAAATGTACAATATTTTATGTATGTTACCTTTATGGATGGAAAACCTTCCGAATAAAGTGTTGATTGATTGATTGATTAATGAGAAACCCGGAATGGGAGCTCTAGATTTCACCATGCCCACTCAATCAGTAATTGATTCCAGTTCCTGATTTGATCAATCTCCGGGGCTGGGGTATTGGCAAGGAGCGAACGCCTTCATGACTCTCGGGAGCAGGAGTAGCAAGGGGGTGACACAGGGCCGGACTGGGAACAGAAACCAGCTCTGGCAAACTGCTTAGCCGCCCCCCCCCCCCCTGTGAGGGGAAGTGCAGCCGAGCAATTTGCGAGGGCCGGTTTCGGCCGATCTTGTTACCGGCTGCCGATATTGCCGACCCCTGGTAACAAAAACGCCCCCCCCAGGGGATCAAAGCCGGCACCCACCCTAGCGGCCTACCGGGGAAATGCCCGGTGCCCGCTATGGGCAGTCCGGCCCTGGGGTGACATGGCTACAAGGGCAAGCCAGAGGTGACAGGCCTGACAACCCTCCCTCCAGTCGACCTCTGTGCCTGGTGATACCGCTGTTCACCCTTCTTGATACAGGTCAACCTACACCATTGTGTCAGTCATTCTGTTTAAAAATGATATACTAGTTCCGTATATAAACCTGACCATTCTTTGTAGGGCTTTGAGCAGGAGTTTTCAAGTGTCATTAATTAACAGACACTACCTTCCGGATACAAAATAAAAATGTTGAATTATTTTCGTATTTATTCAATGTAGTGCACAAATAAATAGTTTTGCAAAATGCAACCTATGTTAAAAATATAAATGCAAGGCACGGACAGTAACACAGTCGCCTATGTTCACTTGTCAGCTCTATTTCATTTGTCAAAAGAAACCACTTTACCCACTTTCCTTCGGAGCTTTTTATGGTGTACTTCCCCTCCCCGTGCCATTATCATAGCACCCCCTCCAAAACAAAGGTGCAGGGTTGAAAATCTATTCAGTCTGCTAATCCTTTGAGCTCTCAAACACATTTTACAAAAGAGGCGGAAGGAATTCTGATAAAAGGCTCAATTTGATACTACTTGTATTGAAACAGTGACATGATGATTCTGCAATTTGTAGAGAGCTCACTGGCCAGCAGGCAATCCATATCTGGAACACCGGAGACGCAATGTATCACTTTGAAGTACAAGTAGATGTGGTAAAATTACAATTTGACTAACAAAAAATAATCCAGAAATTCTTTTTTGACCCTTTGTAATACGAAAAAAGTGTTTCTCTAAAGCTTAGGTTAACGCATAATACTCCGTCTATGACTGTGCACTTCAGACTATTGGTTTTATGAGGGACTGGTGGGGATTCTTTGATGGAGGGGAGAGGGGGGCCATGCTCTTTGGTAGAATTGAGGTTGCGGTCTTTCGCCAGGGGTGCTTCCATATTTTCTGATCTTTATCTATGATGTTTTGTCAGGGGTGGGGGGTGAAGAGGGTCGAGTCTTGGGACACGTTGGTTGTGTAGCGTTTCCCCTTTACTTGGTTTTCGTTATGGGTATCCAAGCGCTCTGCAAATTCGGGGGGTGGGCAGTTCTGAGTCCACGTTGCAGGGAGGCAGGGTGGGGTGGGGGGTGTTCCAGGGTATTGTATTCAGGGTCTGTTTTGTTTTTTGTTTCAGGTTTTGAGCACTCTCTTCACCATGACTAGGCACACTTGAGGGGTGGCTCTTCCTAGGCCTATTGAATTCATGTCCACATGTTTGATGTGTATTATTGTGGTCTGGGCCCGGTGAGAAATGGGGGCCCTATTCGGCAAGTCAAATGAGTGATTCCCTGTAGTCTCTACCTCCCTGGGTCGACTAAAGAAACTCTCCTGGAATGTGAACGGGCTGGGTGACCGGATAAAAAGAGGGCTGTACCTGAAACGCCATTCCCCTGACCTAGTACTTCTCCAAGAAACGCACATCCCTGGCACCACGTACAAAGCACTGAACTGCTGGAGCTATAAACTACTTGCGCATGCAGGATACACTTGGGGGTCTAGGGGGGTGGGCATCCTGGCGTGCTCCTCCTTTCCCTTTCAGGTTAAGACACTCACACACAATCTGGCTGGTCGATTTGTTACGGTCTCTGGGGAGTGGGAGGGCCGTTCTCTCAATGTGACGTCACTGTACATACCCCCCCAAACTCCACTCCTCCACCCTGACCGCTCTGGGCACTCATATGTTGCACTTACCAGAGGGGGACACTGCTGGGGGGTGGATTGTAACGCCGCCCTGGAGGGGGAATCAGATCGTTTGCCGCCCCGGTGAACGGAATCACAAGGGAAACTCGTCTCAGACTTTTTAACGGCGCTGAGGCTAATTGACACGTGGCGCGCACTCCACCCCGTGGACCGGCAATATACCTTCCTTTCCAGGGTTCATGGCAGTATGTCGCGCGTTGATTATCTCTTCTGCCAAGCCTCTGAACTCTCCATGTTCAATGACATAACCTTTTTACCTAGGGGCATTTGGGACCACTCCTCGATCTTGGCTTATTATGGTATGGGGGTGTTCCTTCCCGCTCCCATGGGGAGATGACCCTCAACTCATGGTATCTTCGAGTCCCAGAAATACAAGACAAACTGATAAAGGCCACATCGGATTACTTCTCAGAAAATGATGGCTCCGTTACCTCGGATATAATGTTATGGGAGGCCTATAAGATGGTGGTTCGAGGGTGTGGGGTGGCGGCGGTAACAGGCCATAAAAAAGAGAAACGTAAGCGGCTAGCGGATATTGAACTAGAGGTGACGGACCTCGAATGCAACCTCCTTGCGTCCGACTTGCCGGACACTGCCCATAGGCTTGCTGTGACACAGAAGGAATATCATGATATAGCCGGGGAGGCGGCTCAAGCGCTCTATCGCGCTACTCAGTACCGGGTCTATGAAATAGGAGATAAGGCCAGTAAACTGTTGGCGTGGTTAGATAAGCGGGAAACCGCCAGCAGGTGGATGGCAGAAATTGTAGCTCCTGATGGAGCAAGACGAAATGACCGAGGTGGAATTGCAGAGCTTTTTGCTAATCACTTTGAGCACCTCTACGTCTCTACGTCCACTTCCACACAGGAAGACGCCGCCGATTTACTCTCTACCCTCCCTCTACCGAGATTAGACCCTCAGGATGCAGCAGCCCTTGATGCCCCACTGGATCCGGAGGAAGTGTCCAAGGCTATTGGGGCATTACGCTCTGGGAAGGCCATGGGCCCTAGTGGCCTCCTGATCGAGCTCTACAAGGCGGTCTCATCAACACTGGCTCCATACCTGATACGAATGTACAATGAAAGTGCAGAACAGGGGAGTTTGCCGGAGACTCATGGATTGGCTAATATCGCTGTCATATACAAAGAGGGGAAACCCCGAGATCAATGCAGTTCCTATCGACCAATTTCCCTCCTTAACCCTGAGGTCAAAGTCCTAGCTAAACTCCTGGCCCTTCATATATCACCCCATCTCCATAAATTGATACACCCGGATCAATCAGGTTTAACGCCGACAAAAAACACGGTGCTCAATCTCCGCCGCCTCTGTGGGGTGTTGGGCAGGGCCTCCACCATACAGGAAGACGCAGTTAGTATCTTTGGACGCTAAAATGGTGTTTGACATGATGGAGTGGCCCTTTCTATTTGTCTCGCTGGAAAGATATGGCTTTGGCCCACGCTTTATGGCCTGGGTGCGTTTATTATATACCAAACCTTTGGCCCTAGTTTCCGTTAATGGTGGCAGGTCGACAATCTTTGAGCTGGAGAAAGGCATGAGGCAGGACTGCCCCCTGTCGCCGCTGCTTTTTGCTCTGGCGCTGGAACCCCTGGCGGTGTGGATCAGAGGAGACCCGTCTATCCGGGGGCTGAATTGGGCCCCGGATTGGTCGGATAGAATATCACTTTACGCTGATGATGTTCTCTTATAGCTGGCCAGGCCTCGGTTTTCGCTCCATGCAGTGCTCCACATTCTAGCCCTTTTTCAAAAATACTCGGGCCATACCATCAATTGAGACAAGTCCTTGGTGTATGTCCTCAGTGGAGACCCCCCACTGCTTCCTCCGGGCTGTACAGCCTGTATTGTTATGGATGGCTTCCGTTATTTGGGCATTTATGCCACAGGGAACTCAGATGTCTTCTATAGGAGAAATCTCCTTCCTCCCCTGCAACGCCTCCGGGCAGATGTGCAGCATTGGAGGACGCTGCCCCTCACCCTACTTGGTAGAGCTGCCCTCTTCAAAATGATGGCACTCCCCCGGTTTTTATACGCCCTGCACAATGCACCTTACCCTATCCCACCACAGTATTTTTTAACGATTGATTCTGAGGTTCGCTCACTGCTATGGGATGGTGGCACTCCCCGCATCGCCTTAACAAAACTTTTACGCAGTTGGTACAATGGCGGTAATGCACTCCCTGCAATCAAAACTTATTACTGGGCCTCGCAATTGGTGGCCCTTTATCACTGGGCCCACCGCTCTATCACAGATCCAGCGTATAGAATGGATCGATTCAATATGGCGGTGGGCAACTATCTCAGAGCGCTATATGGAGGGCCCAAGAACTTACCATTATTTCCGCCCACTTCTACCACGGTCTCACTCTGGAATACGGCCACGGCAGGTTGGAAGGGTAAAATCTTGCGAGCCACTCCATTGCTGGATTCCTGTCATCTGGGGATGCTGCCCAGTCTACCCGGTTTTGATAAATGGGATTTGATTGGCCTTTCAGTGGTTGGGGACATGTGGGTGAGGGGTGCGGTGGTTCCATTCAATGACTTAAGGGCGAAATATCAATTGTATGAAGGGTAGACATTCCGTTATTTACAAGCACGCAGTGCGCTAAATAAAGCCACTCCCAAGGGCTCCGATCTGCCTGTTTCATCACATTTAGAGGACTGACTCCTTGACGATTATCTCCCGGACAAGGCCATTTCCCTAACTTACCGCAAGATTATTAACAACTTACCGGAACCACTTGACAAACTCCGCATGAAGTGGGTGGACGATCTAGGGCACATACCAGATGAGGACTGGAGGGAGGCCTTGGCATCCCCCAGGGAGGTAGCAATCCGATCCCGCTTTAAGCTTATGCAACTTAAAGTCCATCATAGTCAAAATGGGTTTAATTACCTCCCCTCTCTGTCCACGCGGGTGCGGGTCCTTGGCTACCTTTTTACATCAGTGGTGGACTTGTCCCGTCCAACACTATTGGACTGAGGTTTTCTCTACCATGTCCCGGGTATGTCAGAAGTTGATAGATCCAGCCCCTAGGCTCTGTCTCCTAAACATTTGGGATGCCACCGATCTTAATCGTACCGAACAACTATGGGTCTCCTTGGGCTGTATTGTTGCAAAACCGAATATTGCCAGAACATGGAAGGGGGAGCAACACCAAAACGCTCAGACTGGGTGGGGGACATGGACTGGTGCATACAGGCCGAAAGGGTGATATACGAAAGTAGACGCTGCCCAGGTAAATGGACAAAGGTTTGGGGCCCTTGGAACGAGGACAGAGGATTTCTATATACCCCTTTTGCTGTTGACGTCACCTACAATGTGGACAGGGAGTCACCTTAAAGATTATCATCATTGTGTGATCATATTGTCATTGCGGCTATTTTCTTTTCTTTTCTTGTATGAGAGATGTTTATCCTAGATGATGTGCTAACCCGGGAGACTGCTCGTTTTTGGTTTGTTTTTTTGCTGTAAAGTTGCCTTATGTTTTCTTAATAAAAAAGATTCATAAAAAAGAAAAAAAAAGTGTTTCTATATGGTTTTTTATCTTGAGGAAGGGTAATAGACTATTAAACCATAGAAACACGGAATTGCCAATATCTTTTTCCCCATTATTTTTATTGGCATTTATAAAGATAACGAATGACAGTTGTCACAACTTCAAAACAGGGAGTAAGGAGAAGGGAGCAGGGGCGGCTCCTCCATTATGGCAGAGGAGGGTCGCCCCACTGCTGACAGCCAGCATAGGTAAAAGTGAAAAATGAAATGATAATAAAACCATTTTATTATCATTTTATTTTCACAGAACCAGCAGAGTCTTAGGGCGGGGCCATCGCGACGAGAGACAGGAGCAGGGAGGAGGAGTGATGTGCACAGCTAATTGCACATGTCGGTTTGACTGGCTGCCTTAGCACGGCCAAACCAGCATGCGTACATTGTATTTCTCCACCTGGCTGTGTTGCACAGCACGGTGGAGAACTGACGCAGACTCCCAGGCCCTGTCTGAGCGCCAAACCAGGTCACTCAGACCAATCCCAGCGCTGCTCTCATGCTGGAAATAGAATTCTGGATTGGCATCTGGAAACCTGTGCAATCTGCAATCGGAACAGGAGCAGAGGAGCAAGACAGTGTCTGGCAGCGGCAGGTAAGTACTTTTTATTTTTTCATTGCATTTTTTTGTCCATGTTTGTATGGTGTCCCAGAAATTAGACACTTGTTCATGACAGCACGCCACATCCCGCAGCCAAGCAGTTACCCCAGTGAATGGCCACATGTCGGTTAGCCAGAAGGAGAAGCATGGCGACCAGGCGGCGGAAGCCCGCAGGGACATCCTTTACGTATGCCAGGAGTACTACCATGGACAATATCTTTCTGATCATTGTTTACAATCTGTTTCCAATCTTTATTTCGGCCATTTGGCCATAAAAGATACACAATACACATGTACAATCACAGATAAGTCATTTCATAAAAAGATAAAACCATTGGAATGCATGTGCTAAAAATGCTATACAAACTATACATAAAAAAAAATAAAAAAATTTTTAAGAGGGACCCAACGCCTTTAAAATACGGTTACGCGTATGCCAAACATTGGTAAGAAATTTTGTTAATGCGAAGACAGTTGGCCCAGAGACATCAAATTTTAAAATCCTGTACATTGGTGCATATTCCCTGCAGCCCATATTCCTTATCAGCGGGCGGAGCCAGTATTTTCTTGCTACCTTATAGGCTGGGCAGAAGAAAGCCACATGCAAGTCAGTTTCCTCCGTAGCATCACAAACCGGACACTGCTTTGTGGTGGGAGCCGATGACCAGGTGCTTGTAAAAGACCGGAAAGGCAGTGTGCCGTATCTCCATTGGAGAAACAGCTTTCGGGCCAGTACAGGGGAAATAGGATCCAGTACCTTCTCAAACCTATAGAGATCCTTGCTTTGCAGAAACACGGAGGATAAGGACCCTTCTGCCTGGGTAGCTTGGGCCCTGGCTAATTTGTGTTCGTGGTATACATTAGCCAGGGACTTTTTGGAGATATTTAGTGCGGCATTCGCCGGCTCAGTCCATAAATCAGGGAGCCCTAATTCCATGCAAGTGGCTAGGATGTTTTTGACCCAAGGGATATTGAGCACTTTTGGGTGATTCAGAAGTTCGACCAGTTCCGCCCGATATTCTGCAAGATCATTGCTACTCCACAGCCTGCGCCAGAAGGCTATGGGTCTCAGGCTTATTTCATCAGCTAACGGTCGTAAACCCAAATCAAGCCTCAGGGGGAGGAGCGGGGTGCTGGGCGGGAGTGCGGCTATCTGTCTTATAAACTTGTTTTCCGTTAGTGACAGACTCCGGCAAGATGTGTGACCCCATAGTTCCGCCCCATACATTATCGCTCCCCTAGCCTGGGCCTTATATATCTGGATTAGTGCCCCCCAGTGGACGGTATGATGAACCAGTCATCATCCGGGGGCGATGCCCCCAGTGGTTTGTATGAGTTTGAGGTTAGCCCTACTCTGATGAGATCCCCAAGTCATGGTTTCGTTGAGAGTCACACCAAGGTATTCAAATGTGGCTACTCTCTCGAGCCGTACAGCTCCCAATTGCGGATTTGGCCGCAATTTTTGGCTCGGATTCAAAACCATGAATTTGGTTTTTGCCGCATTAATTTCCAGCCCCCTATCAGTACAGAAGGCCACGAAGGAATCAAGAATCCTCTGTATACCCATAGGGGTTTTGGATAGCAGCAGGGTGTCGTCCGCAAACATAATTGCGGGCACCCTGCTGCCATTTAATTTAGGGGCGTCAGTATAGTCAGTGGCATTCAGATGGGCGATTACCCCGTTGACGAAGAGGCAAAACAGGGTCGGTGCCAACACACAACCCTGTCTTACCCCCCGGCCAACGGGGAATCTATCGGCCAGTTCCCCCGACCTCCCGCACCTCACTCGGGCGTAATTATTGTGGTGCAGCCTCTGTAAGATCAACAGGATGTCCGGGGGAACGCCCATCTCTGCCAGGACGCTCCAAAGTTTCCCCCTGGGCACCAAGTCGAAGGCGGCCCGTAAGTCCACAAAAATTGTGTACAGACTACCGCCATCGAATTTTGCTGTCCTCCAATAGATTAGGTTCAATCTGAAAACCTGGTCCACTGTGGATACCCCCTTCCTAAATCCCGCCTGGTAGGGACTAAGGGCGCCCACCTCCTCCATCCAGTCCTGGAGCCTATTCAGCAAAACCCTACCAAACAGTTTCTGTGCCACGTCTATTAAACCGATTGGTCTGTAGTTGGCTGGGAGGAGAGGCGAGCCCTTTTTAAAGATGGGGACCACCTCTGCCCCCAGCCAAGTACTAGGGATTTCCATGCCACCAAGAACTCCATTGAAAAGGGCGGCAAGGTAAGGGGCCCAAACAGTGGGCTCCTGTTTAAACATATCCCCTGGTAATCCATCCAGTCCCGGCGCCTTTCCAGAAGCCAGTCCTGAGATGGCAGCGGTGACCTCGCCCAGCGTTATTGGCTCCCCTTCAAAGTCCGGCCAGCCCACCTCAACAACAGCAGGAGATTCTCCCGGCTCAGAACTGTATAGGGTCTGGAAATGAGCCTGCCACACCCCTGGGGCAATGTTAGGCTCTAGTGCCGATTGTAAATTCCCCGACCCCCCGTTCACTATCCTCCAAAACAGGCGTTGGTTTTGGGTCGCTAGGGCCTTGGTGAGTTCTTCCCACTGATTTTCCTCCCATTCTGCCTTAGCGTGGGCAATGAGTTTCTTGTAAGCTCGCCTGCTTTGTTTGAGGCTATCCCCCCCTAAACCCTCCTTGATTAGTCTGAGGAGTTCTGTTTTTGCCCTTCTGCATGCTAGGTTATACCATGATGTTTTGCCTTGCCGCCCCCCTTTTGGTTTTCGTGAACTACAGGTGAAATGAGGTGCCGCAGCTTTTATGAGGTCCTCATGAGCCTTGTACAATTTGCCCTGGGAGTCTTTGTTGTTTGCCTCGGTGTCAAAGCTCCCCACAGTTTCCAAGATGGGAGTTATCCCATCATAGAGCATGGTGAGTTTATTCTTGCTTGTAACCAAGTGCTCCCACCTGATTCTTCTCCTGCTGTTGTCAAGGAGGAGCGCAGGGTTGTTCCCTTCCGCGTTAGTCACGAGAGCTTGGGGGCCAGGGTGGACAAGGTCAAGCTCAAGTGCATTGTGGTCACTATCGGTCCTTTCCGTCACCCTGAAATCCTGGATTGTCGGCCACTTCACTATTTGGGCCAAGACATAGTCCAGACGGGACTCTCTTCCCAGTCTGTTGTAGGTGGTTTTACTGGGTATGTCGGATTTCATTCGCCCATTGCAAGCTCTGATTCCGAACTTTAGGGTGAGGGCTGTAATTTGTAGTGCTAGTGGGGTCCAAGCCTTCGGAGGTGGAGCTTCCACTAGAGGCACTGCCCATCTAGCCTCTTCTTCCGATGATAACCCGTCCAGAAGGCCAGGGAGTGGCTCAAAATGAGAATTAAAATCCCCTCCCACTACATAGAATGAATCACTCGGTAGGTCAGATATAAAGTTGGAGAGTTCATCTATGGTCGGTGATTCCTTTGCAATTCCCATTGGCCTAGAATAAATGTTAATAAACACAAGTTTAACTTGGTTGGGCCATGATAATGAAACCACAAGGATATCTTCAGAGTTAGCCGACAACCGCGTTGCCACACAACCCAGATGAGATGCGACCCAGGTCGTAAGCCCTCCTGACAGACGACCTTTGCCTCCCCACCTCGCTGGAATGAAGAATGACATGTAGCCTTGGTGACCATAGTCCTCTCTGGCCCAGGTTTCCTGGAACATACATACGTCTCCAGTCTCGATATAATTTGCCCAGTCCGGATCACCCAGTTTATTAGCCAGTCCAGCAACATTCCAGCAAATTAGCCTCAAATGTTCAGGGGTGTTAGTTGCCGTGCCAGAGGGGTTAGAGGAGATGGTTCCAGGCTCTACTGCAATCGGGAATTCTGACGCATTACCAACAGTAGGGGCCGATGGTTCGGAAAGTCCACTGGAGCCGTTCTCCACAAGTGTTGGCTCATTCAATATTCCAGAGGCATTGTCAACATTGTGGGCAGATAGATCAGAAAGTCTGCTGGTGCCATCATCCAGGAACACTGGATCGTTCAGTTTACAATCAGAATCTGATCAGATGTAATGTACAGCCTGTATCTTACATTACATTGTAATAACAGGATCTATCTTAATTCATGTATGATTTTATGTGTATATGTTGTGTCATTTAAAAAAAGAGAAGAGTACTTAATGTATTTGTAGAATATATCTGTATAATACAAGTGCACAACAGAACATGGTGTAAGGTGCCTTTTTGTTTGATAAATTAGGATATTGCAGATGTGTAAAATTGAAAGTGTTCTATTATAATTTTTCTGGAAGTGGAAACAAAATAATTTTTAAGCCACGGTATACCTGAGGGCTACAGCATCGAAGATTACAGCAATACATGTTGATAGATATGACTAGTTACATAGATGACTAGTTATAGAGTCACTCAAACACCCCCCGCATTCACAAATGCAGAGCAGGTGAGTGCTCGTTCTCCTACATTGCACCCAAAATATGGACGAGCTCCCACAACATATCAGAGCCCCCTACTCACCTAGCACTTCGTATAAATCTTTGGGGATTACACGCCGACAATCCCGCTCAAGAGCCTGGATTCCTTCATGGGGGATTAGTGCGCTCTACTAGTCAACATAGCATAACAACTTAACATATTATTTTAGTGGGGGTCGGAGCTTGGCTCGCGGCGAAGATGGCTGCTTGAGCCTCGGGCTCCAGAGCACAGAACAATTATCCTGCAGATATCCTGCCACACACCGCACGAAGTTCGACTGGTGGCGGTGACCCGAGCATCGGAACTTGTTGGCAACCCGGGATTGAAAATCCGGACGTTGGGGAAGCTTTTGGGCCGAGAAACCAGTAGCGGACGGCCGCGGACTGCGAGGCCTCTGATCCCCGTGCAGCAGTAAGGAGCGGGGCGGAGCGACGTCGCCGTGCGTGCGGCACAGTAAACACGGATGGGGCGGTCCTTCCCACTATAGAGGCCCGGACCGGAGCAGATCGGTGAGCGCAGCGCTAGCACCGGTTGAGGCACTGCTGCGGACGGGCAGCAGTCGGGGAGTCTGCTTTCAAGGGTGCGGGGCACATATATCTAAACCCCCCGGCTAACGCGGAGAGCCCGCCTGCCCTCTTGCCCCCCCTTCACCCACCTGGCGTTCGTGTGGCGGCCGGAGCCGAGTTCAGCACAGAAGAGCGCTGAAGCATATAATAACGGGCTCAGAGGAGGAGCGCAACAGGCGGACGAGAGGAGCCACGACGTCCCGACAGCGCTCTGCAGGCCGGGGCTCAGCTTAGCAACCAAAGGGAGCCGCTATTTTGCCTGTCGCCGGGAGGGACGCCACAGTCAGCCATCACGTGTGTCCCCACGGCAGGCGTGGCAATCTTATACGTTGCACCGTGGATGCAGGTGCTAGCAGTGATGTTGGGTGATGTTGGGTCGGGGTGGAGCATAAGTGTGCAGGAGCTTGGTAGTCCTGACCAGTTTGCTCTAACTGCTGAAAGTGTGACGCCGAGAGGGATATTTTAGAAGAGGCTCTGGGTCATCCCTGCACTTCTGCTGCAGAGACTGGGACACAAAGACATAGTTCAGAGAGAGGGCTCCGACTGCAGCGACTGGTTGGTGCTCTCACGATTGGGCTTTGTGCACTGCTCAACTCCGGGCACTGAGAAAGAGGTGAGGCTGCCGACTCTGTGGAAAGCCGCTCTGCACAAGAATAACGCTGAAGGAAAGGCGGCAGGGGTCCTAGCCAGAAGAAGTATAGGTGCGTGCTCGAATATGACAATCCTTCTGGGATGTGGCATGGAGGGCTGAGCTGTGCTGGACTGAAGTAGAGGCACGGTGGGGACGCACAGTCGAATTCGGACTATTACTGCAACCGGGACGTGCCTGACTACGGCGGTGTCCCTGCTCCGGGCCCCAGCTGAGTGGTGTGCTGGGAGTCCAGTGAGGCACAGGGCTTCATGTGGTACAACTTTACTTGCCTAGCCGCGCAAACGCAGGTGGAGTATCAGACCCCGGCAGAGAGGCGGTGTGGGGTCTGGAGGAGAGGCGGACACTAACAGGTGGAGCACCTTGCGACAGGATCATTCTGCGGCACCGCAATCACATATCACGCAACGGCTTAGGACCGGCGGTCCCGGAAGATTGTTACCTGTGAGGAGTCTCCCTGTAAACCTGTATCATCTAGCTCCTGAGGGTGTAGTTGGCGCCGTTGTGTGTATCGGCAAGCTGCAGTAGTAGGTACGATGGGCAAGTCAGACAGGACCCAGTCGAAATTGACATTTGAGCAGAAGCGCTCTAAATCCCAAAACCCTGATTTGGGGGAAGAAAATAGACCTATTTCCCCGATGGAAGACGAACAGGATATCCGGAGTCTGTTGCTATCAATGGAGAAAGTTTTGCAAAGTGGCATTTCTTCCCTGGGCACAAAGATAGATGCCCTCTCATATAGGATGGACAGGATGGGGGAACGGCTAGACAAGCATGCTGAGAGACTGGACATGTCCGAGCGACGGCTTTCAGAAGTCGAGGAAGCGCAGACTACACTGGATACGGATCATAAAAATCTTGGAAGTATCATGCAGGTGCTGCAGGATAAAACTGAGGCCCTTGAGGCCCATTCACGCCGCTGCAACTTAAGGATCACGGACCTGCCGGAGACAAGGCAAACTGTGGCTTTTCCTGTCCTTGTAAATATGGGGCAGAAAAATGCGCTGCTGGTGCATCACAAAAAGTGACGCACTGGCAAGGGGCTTGTAAATCTGTCCCAAGTGAATTTGGCTCTGGAGCTTGGAACCAGTGTTTCATGCTTGACCCATTTTCTTCACTTGAAGCCAACTAGGAAGTGAGAAGCCTTAGCCTAGCCTAACAAACCGGTGGTCACCCTTGCTTGCTTTAATGATTTGTAGTCACTGGATTCGTCCTTTATGAGGCCTAATCTTATTGACTGAGGTGGTTGTTGTGGCAGTGA
The DNA here is from genome assembly GCF_964204655.1 of Triturus cristatus. Taxonomy (NCBI): domain Eukaryota; kingdom Metazoa; phylum Chordata; class Amphibia; order Caudata; family Salamandridae; genus Triturus; species Triturus cristatus. The sequence continues at coordinate 731,795,204 of NC_140580.1, forward strand.
TCCAGTGGAAAGCCAGGTTGAACATTTCACAAAATCAACAATTTTGTCACATTGGGCCCATATACACGTTTTATTTCACTTTGATCTGAATTAGTCAATATCTAACTAAGCTTCACAGATCAATACTCTTCCTTTGGTCAATGGACCATTAGTCGAGTAGTTGATGGTGATATTAACGTATTTAATATTCTGTCTTATAACTGTTCAATAAAAAGGCAAAATAATCACCGACTCCAAGTAAGATTCAATACATTTAATATAAAAACTCATTCAAAACGAACGCTCATTTGAACAGATTCACAGTGCAAACTCCATCAACTTTTATGGGAGAGAAAAATTCATTTATCAAATGACACAAACACATTCAACAATTCAAATGCATAAGGAGTGGCAGATGAAGAGACAAAAGACACAGTAAATCATACAAAGAATATGCAAATTTAAGTCAGAAATATAATTACCAAGTGGTGAAATGGAGAAACCCAACCCCTGGCCAAAGATTGGTGGAGGTCACCTGATGAAGAGTCAGGAGACAAATACTATAGGACAGGTACAGGATAGGATTATACTTACTACACTTCTCTAGAACCCCACGCACTGGCGCGCATCCCTCACTTACACTCTCTCCGTCCTCGATATTCTTCCACAAACCTTCAATCTAGTCAGGCTGTCTTAAGTATTGAATCTTCTCAGTCTGTTCTCCCCAGCAGCAGCTCTCGCCCACTCCTCACTCAGCATCAGCATCAGTTCGTAGCAGCAGCATCTTTCAGTAACCCCAATCATCACTATAACTCTCAAGTCACTCAAGTTATACCCTTTAATTTTGCATATCCCACCCTCAAAGGTTGCAAATGTCTGTGAATAATGAACTGTGATTGGGCCGGGGTATGAGAGTTGTCGTCACCTCATGCGGTCATCCCAAAATTATTAACTAATTCTTTGTTTAGTAAATCCTTCCCACCCAATTTATTCAAAATTTCAGAGCACTTCCTTTCACATGCATTCATGAAATAGATAGATACAAATTTTATATAATTTCTTCAGCTGAAGAACTTGGGTCTTGGCAGCCGATCAATGTTCCGGTCAGCTGGTCATTCCAGGACTTTAATGCGCAGACTCAACTTGCGTCACGTTTCACCCGCCATCTTTTCTTTCGGCTTAGCATACCAGGCCCAAATGCACACTATTAATAAAGGAATCATAAACAAATGTTAATTTCTCAAATATGTTATTATCACTGTTCACCACCCGCTCCTACCCTATCCCATGTTATTTTCTTCTTTGTTACGCAAAAGCATTAGCAGCGACAGCTCCTTTTAGGTCCAGGCAAGCATATGCCAGGCACGTGGTGCCTCGAGACCTACAGTTAGTGACTTCTTGCGCATGCGTGAGAGTTTTCGTCTCACACGGGTTAATCACATGATTATTTACGCAGCACGGGTTCGCACATGCTCAAGGCGATTTTCGGTTTTAAGTGGGATTTTAGTTACGTAGCACATTATTCTTTGTTATTTAAGCAAGCAGTAAGCCTTTTCCCCGTCTGTGAATGTCGTGTGTATATTAATTTTCTTTCAAGTTTTTCTATTTCTACTTGTTAGTATTTGTTAGCGAGAGATTGATTTAAGCAATTTTCTTTTCTTCGAATCCTTGCTCCATCAGCAGTGTGCCAGTAAATTGATTTTTATGTTTGTTGACAATGGTAGAGAAGGGCGTTGTGCACAGTCTAGAAGTGCTTAGATGGAAGCTAAACGACCACTACGAATCTCTATACAAAAATTGGGTTATTTCACAATCCTACAGACCTCTCCTTCCGTTACCTTACCCAAGCTTCCCACAAGCCTACTGCTGGATGCGAAGGGCTGATTGTGCACAGGGATGGCCAAATAATTTTGCCAACATAGTTAAATCTCTCATCTTCTGGTTTAAAATAACCTGAAGTACAGAAAACTGCTGAGAACCTGGCATTCCAGCATCACCATCTAGTCTCCCACCCCAACTGTACCTTTGGCCATTTCCTTTGGTGCCCAGGCATCCATCGGGTATCGTTGCACTCTACACGTCTTATTGAATAAAACATTCACTTCATTTACTCACTTCATTGCTCCATGTTTCATGTTGTACTTGGTGGTGTATCCAGTGTTCAGTTGTTTGAGAACAATCATGATAGCTATTTTTTTTAATTTATTTTTTTATTTGGTTATTCCAGGTGAGGTTTGGGCAAAGCTCTACAAATACCTGTAAGAAAGCAAATCTTTGTCGTATTTCGCTATTACCATTTGTTGCAAAGATTGCTGAAAAAGTAGTGAGTAAGCAGCTAACGAATCATATCAAGAAGAATTATCTACTGCATCCATCACAATCTGGCTTTAGAGCAGCACACTCTACAGAAGCAGCACTACTTTTGGCCATGGACACAATGAGAAAATACGTGGATGAAGGGCAGATGGCAGCAATGATCCTGTTGGATCTTAGTGCGGCCTTTGATACCGTCTCTCACGGGCTGCTCCTTCACAGATTAGAGGAATGCGGTATCAGAAGTACTGCATTACGATGGCTGGCATCCTTTCTCTCTTCACAAAGCTTCCAAGTTACCCAACATTCACACCTGTCTAAGAGCATCCCTCTACCTCAGGGAGTACCACAGGGATCGATACTGAGTCCCACATTATTCAATCTATACGTGGGACCATTGGCAGATCTTGTAGAAGAGCATAATGTGACGATCGTGTCGTACGCTGACGACACCCAATTGATTGTGATGCTGTCTAAAAATGGTGAACAAACAGCTCTCCAATTCTCCATGTGTCTGGAGGGAGTGGCAGCATGGATGGCAAATCACTGCTTAAAGCTGAATGGGAACAAAACTGAGGTAATAATTGTGGGCAAGGCCCCAAACATCTGGACATCTGCCTGGTGGCCAGAGACATTAGGCCAACTACCTATCCCAAAAACGGAGGTGAAAAACCTCCGAGAGTGGTTTGATTTCAGATTATCATTCGACAGTCAAATTGTAAAAGTTGTAGGGAAATGCTTCGGAACTCTAAAAATACTCAGAAAGCTCCTTGACTTACTACCATCGAATGCCAGGAAAACTATTGTACATGCCTTAGTGACCTCGCAGTTAGATTACGGCAATGTACTATATCTAGGGGCATCCAAAAGGGGGCTGACGAAACTCCAGTCAGTGCAGAATGCAGCCGCTCGTTTAGTGCTAGGCCTTCCAAGAAGAGCATCTACAAAGAAAGCCTTGACAGGACTGCACTGGTTGCCGGTTGAGAAAAGAATCATATTCAAAGCAATGTGCTATTGTCATTGAATTCTGTCAAAAAAAAGCCCACGGTACCTATACCCTCCAATGACTCAATATACCCGAGCCGGAATTTAAGATCCAAAGATAGGGCGTTGATAAGTGTACCGAGAATTAACAAAGCAAGAATGGGGGCACGCTCATTCAGATATCTCGCTGCCAAAACTTGGAATACACTACCGGAGGACCTAAAAATGGAGCCATGCGAAACCAGGTTTCATAGAAACCTGAAGACTTAGTTATTCTCCTCAGCAGCTTAGAGGTCCTTCAGAACTGAGGTATGAGTAGCTGACTATGCCTTACTTCCTGTCAGTGAGTCTGTTTTCGCGCGGGGACACACCGGTGGTGTAACCATGCGCTCTATAAATGGATTAAATTAAATTAAATTGGACAGGAATACCATCCTTTCAATACAGTGGCAATACCTGCAAGCATGCAGGGAAACACAACAAAAACAATATGTAGAGAATTACAGACTCACGTATTCATATACAAGATACGTTCACAGAATGACAAACAATTACATAGTGTGGAGTAAATGGGGCAGATTTACAAGCCCCTTGCGCCACTTTTGTGTCACTTTTAACATGGGAAAAGTGACTGAAAAGTGCCACAAGGGGCTTGTAAATTCGGCCTAATATGTCTAGAGGAATATACCTATGAGGTGATTTCGGTTAGGGGTCCGGGGAGGGAGCTCGATCCCACGATACGTTGCCCTGCGGGTCCAGATCTCCCGGTGCTTATGGGGGCAACCACGTGCCAAAAATACAGCAATCTCCGCGCCCACACATTTATCTAGCTCTGCTTTCCACTTGCCCGAAGTCGAGGGTGGAAGTCCCTTTACATAACTGTGCAATGTCGCGTTTGGCGATAGTAAGGGCTAAAAAGAGTAAACGCTGTTTATATTTATTGCACCCTATCTCATCCGTACTATGCAAAAGGAAGAGTCGCAGGTCATGTGGGAGTTCCCATGATAGTACATTACTGAGGCAAGAGGATACCCTGCGCCAGAAGGGTTGCAACGCGGAGCAGCCCCAGACCGTATGGAAAAATGTCCTTTCTTCTCTGTCGCATAGTAAGCATGTAGGGGATTGGATGGTGCCCATCTTCCAGAGTCTGGTTCGGGGATATTATGAGCGATGTAGATACTTGAATTGTGTGAGACATTACTGTTTGGAGACTGCCGCGCCCGAGGGCTGGCAATGGCCTCTGCCCAGTCGTCGTCGGTCAAATCGGGAATGTCCTCCTGCCACGCACGTCTGGTCTTGTCGAGGGTGGTCTGGTTGTGAGTAGTCAGTGTTTGATAGGTTTGTCTGATTTTGTGTAGGTCCAAATCACCCATTAAGAGGCGCCCTTCGAGAGGATGGAATTCCGGTAAGGACTCCAGGGTCTGGATCAGGGGGGTCAAAGCATGGCGGAGTTGGAGATATTTATAGAACTGGGTCTTCTGTAGTTGAAAATCTACTTGGAGTTGCTGGAATGATTTCAATGTAGTACCCCGCATCACATCTCCGAGGGTCGAGATCCCCACCAAGTCCCACCCACGGAAACCCTGCAAGGCTGCCACCGGACGGAGGTATGTATTGTTCCACAGGGGAGTTGTTTGAGTTAGTGTCCCGCGCCATCCCATCCATCTGACCGTATCCCGCCAGAGCTGTATGACCACTTTACTTGCCGAGGGCAATGGCTCCAGGGAGTCGGAACTATAGAGGAGCTGGAGGAGGGGAGTCTGCCCCATTGCAGCGTGCTCGAGTGCGAAAGATGGGTCAGTTGGGGAGTTGTACCACCATTCATTTATTATCAAGACATGAGAGGCTACATATTAAGCATAGACGTCTGCTGCTGCGATTCCCCCACAATATGTGGACTGTGTGCATGTGTTTAGCACTACTCTGATCGCACCACCGTTCCAGAGAAATTTATTAAGAATAGCATTCACTTGTGCAAACCAGGAGCGCAGGATTTTGTAAGGGAAGTTTTGCAGTCTATAGAAAATTCTGGGTAAAGAGACCATCTTTAAAATGGCAGACCGACCATATAGTGATAGTGGAAGGGAGGACCATATTGTTGTTTCATTAGTTAGACTCGCTAGTAGTCAGATGATATTGTTGGTCCATGAGATCTTAGAGCTTGGTGATATGAAGATGCCCAAATATTTGAAACCATCTGTCGCGTGTGACAGCAATGTCGCCCAAGTGCCCCATCCCTGGTTCCCGCATACTGGAAAGAGCACAGATTTCGCAGGGTTAGTGTGTAGACCAGTAGTTTCCCCAAACACTCTAAGGATTTGTAGGATGCGAGGTCCAGAGAACCACAGGTCTGTCATAGAGAAGAGGACATCGTCCGCACATAGTGCGATGGGGTCTGAGTGTGATTGGGACCATTCAAACCCACGGAGCACCGGGTCACCACAAACCCAGGCCGCCAAGAGTTCCACCGCTAGGGCAAACAGCAGCGGGGATAGAGGACAGCCCTGCCGTGTACCTCCACGGATGGAGAAGGGATCAGAATGATGTCCTGCTATATGAACAGAAGCCGTTAAGCTAGTGGAGAGTAACCGGACATATGCTATAAATCGAGTACCGAAGTTTACTGCCTCGAGTAATTGGAACAAATAAACCCGACTGAGTGAGTCAAAAGCTTTATCTATGTCCACTAATAATAGGGCTGTTGGATACCCCAATGTGGGGGCCACCGCTATGGCGTTATGTGCTCTCCGTATGTTATGGTGAGTGGCCCTATTGGGCATGAAGCCCGATTGGTCCGGGTGAATTAGGTCTGTCACACACATCCGGAGATGATCAGCTTCCCTAATAATTTAGGCTCGAAATTAATGAGGGAAATGGGGCGGTACGATGATTGGTCCCACGGGGGGGGCCAGGTTTGAGGAATAAAACTATCTCCACATGTCTCCAATCCTGGGGTAGGATACTCTGTTCGTGTGCATCTTGTATAGCAGCCAGTAGGTTGGGGCCTAGTATATTCATATTTGGTCTTAAGAACTCCATAGGGAACCCATTGGGTCCGGGGGCTCGCCCTGGACGGAGAGCGTGTAAGACCCCGGTCAGCTCATCTAGCGTGACAGGTGCTTCTAGGTGGTCTCACACGTGGTCTGCGAGTCTGCGTGGTGGTATGTCTGTAAGAAATTCCACTATTTGGGCCTCTGAAAGCTGCTCGCGACGGTCATATAGTGAGGAAAAGTGCCGGGCGAACTCCCAAGCCACCTGGTCTGGCGAAGAGTATTGGCCCCCTTCGGCATCTCGTATGGTTGGGACCACTGCGGGAGATTTGTCTGCTTGGCATAACCTGCGGAACATTTTACTCGACTTATCGCCCCACTGGTATATACTTTGTTGTGATGCCATCCAGATCTGTTTGGCTTCCCCCATTTGATGTTGTTGCATTTCTAGTTGCGTTTGTAGCAAACTGCGCCGAAGAGATGGGCTGGGGGCCAGGTCGAGTTGTGTCGCCAGAGACGCCTGACGCGCCTCAAGGTCTGCTAAGTGTTCTCGCTGCATATGTTTCTCTTTGGTACGATAGCTGATTTCAACGCCACAAAGAGTTGATAGCTATTTTAACATGCTCCGTCACATGAGCTTTTCTGCTGTGGCAGGATGAAGAAAGGTAGTACAATGGACATTTTAGAGATGGGTTTTTGTGCCATTATATAAAATGAATGTGCACGCTTTAAAATTGTAAGCTAGTTAAGTAAAATACAATATGTAGAAGAATTCAGCTGGAAGCCTCGCACTGCAGTTGGTAAATCATTAAACGAGTAGCACAATGACTCCATCAGGAGAGGTCAGTGTGACGCTTGTTTTGGCAAAGTGTAAACAGTAGGATACATACTAGTGACACATGTCAAAGTCCTGTAGGAGTGCAACACTGTCTCACAGACTTTAGCCTACCATGGAAATAGTGCCATGAAAACCTAGATGTGCTTCTCGTGGATGTATTACGCACAGACCAGCTCTAAAATATCGAAAAGGCTCAATAATCTTCACTGAGTCACTCAACTGGCTCACTCTTCAGAGGATCCATCCAAATCAACTACTACTAGCAGGGGGCCATGAGGTAATCATGGGCTAGCAGCTTGTTTCAGACCTTGATGATCCTACTGTTTATGAAGAGACACGAGCCCTCCGCTGAGGCGGACCCAGGGCTCAACTAAATTTCCTCTCTCCACATTGAAATATACACCCTGGAACAGAGCTACTAAGACGTTACCTTTGATGTTTGTTCTTCCTCCTTACTCAGACTCACAAACCGGGCACGCACCTTTCCTTACAGCAACAACCACAGCTGTGGATGGACTATTCCTCGAAGGTATGAAGAGCCTCCCATCTTGCCCATTACCAGCACTCACCCAGCTCAAATTAGCCTATCCATGCTGTCAAATTCCACCCCCCAAAAACAAATCATGACATTTCATGCTGTGCCCGCCAGTTGCCTTCCCAACCCTGGCCCACAACATAGACATTGTCTGATTTATCCAGAAGTTGAAGAAGTACAGGACCGGTACAGTCCAAAGTCCTTGATGTGTGCTCACACCATAGACTAACCTACATTATCACATGCTGTAAAATGATCACATGTGGAGACAAGTTGGATGAGACCTTATGAGACACCTCCAATAGATTTTTTGCCATATCATTTACAAAACAAACATTTGCAATGCAATAGGTCTCGCATTTGCGAGAGTTTGAGCTATTGGCATTGTAAATGACAATACCTTTTATTTATCTGTTTTGAAAACCTGAAAGCGGTGCGTAAATAAGCACTTTGTACTTGTAGTCCTTGCTTATGACAAGCAAGTCTGGCAGTTAACGAGGCGCAGTTACTGCCAGCCTTGCTTCTCCTAAGCAACGGCTATGTAGAAAAGTGCGTGTTTACGACCACTTGCAAGTTTTTAAAACACATACATAAAAGGCATTGTCATTTTCAATGCCAATAGCTCAAACTCTCACAAATGCGAGACCTATTGCATTGCAAATGCTTGTTAGGGTAAGGAATTGGGAGAAGAAAGCAAGCAAGATTGCAGATAGCTAGTCTCTCTAGGGTAATCTGCTGGAGGGAGGAACCAATAGGCATGCGCAAAACACTTATCACAAGACTACTCCCGAAAACGGTGTGCTTGCTATCAAGTGCTGGAATTGGAAACAAGCAGGGACAGGAGGGAGGAGGTGGGGAAAACAGGGTAAGCGTAACTAAGGGAAAAGCATTGATGGGAGAGGGGGTGATCTGTAGACAGGGCAAGAGGGCGGGTGGGAGGAGAATGAGCTGGTAAAAGCACAAGCACTGTGTAGAGTGCAGAAAAACAAAGGAAAAAGTATGTCCTAAAATGGTCCTAAAAACTGTAGCACTGGATATTTGCAAGTACTTGGTCCATGCTCTTAGGGGAAAACTAAACACAAGAAGAGGCATGACCATGCATGCCACGGACCAACGTTGACCAAGAATATGAGACAGACAATAGAGCGAACAAATGGGAAGCGTTTAGGTGGGCTGAAGCCCACAGAATAAACATTTCTCTTTGAGAAAGCGCATGCACTGTCTAGCCGAGACCTAAAAAACAGAAACATTACCTTGCTGTTGCAGGCATGAATTGCAAAGGAATCGGCATATCAAGTCGTCCAAGTAAATTACAAGTGTAAATCTTCAGTACTAGCATGATCGAACATTCCTCTCTGAAATCTACTGAAAGCAAAACAAATGCACGGGTACGTGAGTATTACCCTTGTATTGGTCACTATTTTGGCAATCTCTGGGAATTATTTGGTTCCTACACAGTCAAGCAGGGGGAGTCTCCCCTCTGTAGGAGGTGACAAAGAGGCCTTGGGGAACAGGCTCTCCCATGGACACCAGTGAACATATTTCATTAATTTGACTGTGGTCCTCTTCTCCCCCTAGGCTTTTTGTAGACCCCTCAAAGTAAAGTTAGGCGGTGATTTGCTAGTCGGCACACTTGGTTTATTTACTGCAGATAGCCATATTATTATTATTATTTATTTCTATGGCTCTTTTTATTGTGACTGTTATCTACCATTGCACACAACACAAACAGATTTTGGGGAAAAGGTGTAGCACAGAGAAGAGAAAGTTTGGGCCTTCATAAATGCAAGGGGGCAAACTGCCATCTGTGCAGTTGCCAACATGTGTAGAGAACACTATCCTGTGTGCATCAGCACTGGGTCTGGATAAATGCATTACCAGTCTGTGTCTGACACACACACGCCTAACTGCCCCGAAATGTAAGAAATGTTGCCCTAATGCGAGAGGAGGAGGGCAGTAAAATGTGACAGTCAAACCGGTTAAAAATCTCAGCACCAACCTTGACGTCAAGGGCATGTTTAAAAGAAAAAGAAAAAAGTCGAGACAGGTGTATGACTTGGTTTTGACATCATAGAATGGACTCATAATTTCAATCTGAGTGACATGTTGATAGTCTGCAACGTTTGCCGTTTTCTACTGTGCTCAGGCACAGTATAGACTGGCACCAGATTATACCAACATATCTTTGTTCGTATTTTGAAAGATTAAAATAATTAAATTATAAATTCAAGGTCAACATTGGAGACTTGAAGCCAATTTAACCACAACACAACTTCCTGTGCTGCATTCACTACTGTGAGATTTGGTTGTGCGTCTATGAGCACTGGAGTGTTCCCTGGTGGCTCTCTGGTATCTATGTGTGTATGTATGAATGTGCATGTATTTGTTGAACGCGACGGTGTGCTAAACAGGCGCAGAAGCTCTGGGCTACGACTCAGGATATTTTTCAGAGAAGCAGACTTTGGAGGATTTTTGTTTGTTAATTTCGAAATCAATTAAATTGTTTTGTCTTTCATAGTACTGTAGTGTCTGCCTTGCAGGTTTTGAGTTAGTAACAGAAGCAACACAAAGATAGCTGGCTAAAGACAGGACCTTCTGGTGTAACAAATGCCAGCTCCATACAACAGGGATCTGTGAGTCTGCATTGCCAGGGCTCGAATCCCAGCAGGCCCACACTACCTACTGTTCATCCTTGCAAGGTCGACAAACCAGTACCATCGGTTTAAGCAACAGCAAACACGTTATCAGTTCCAAGTGACTCTGGGATTGAACATGTGTTTAACAAACACATTGATTCTATTATTTAATAACCCGAAATACATCTTTGAAGAGAGTTTACTGTGCTCAACTTCTACGGGGTGCCTATCGCCTTAAACGTTAATGTGCAGTAACCTGTAGAAACTCGACATCCTGCTACCACAGAAAAACAAAGCATGATAACTCGGATAAGGGCACACGAGGTCGCCTTGAAAGCCAACCTAGAACACATTTAGATGTTTAATCATAGGACTAGAAAAGGGGTCACATTTCTTAGTAAACAAAATAATTCTCCTCGGGAAACATGGAGTGCTAGCAGACCTTTACTGTGACAATTAAATACTGCCCGCAATTTACTAACTTAATGCCTACCATGTAATGCACAGTTAACATCATCTTCCAGAACGGGAGAAGCGTGGGAAAAAGCGGGGTGGGGATAGGTGAAGCGAGAAGCAGGGCTGGAAAATAACATGGGAGAAAGAGGTAATTGGAAAGCGGCAGGGGACAGGCAGATGAGGGAGAAGAAGGGTGAAAAACACAGATGTTAAAGTGGAGGAACGGGAGCAGCCAGTCAGAGGTGTACACCAGCAATGCTTCACAAGAGGGACAAACACGTGCTGGGCGGTCTAAATAAAAAAAAAAATGCTACCAAATAGAAAGTAATGCAAAGTGAATGACAAAACAAAAAGACACTGTTAACCAATGGGAGGGTGCATTCCTACGCCAGCTTTTGGCAAGTTCCTAAGAAATCTTTCGCAACCAGACATCGAAAAGGGCTCCACTTCACACTGGCAAAATGGGAAGACCCAATTGGTGTTACATGGGTGTGTAGAAACGTGGGGGCAACAAACATTCACATTTGTCAGCGTGTATGCCCCTCCAACCCTACAGGACCAGATGCTCAAAACAAGCAGGAAGTAGGATAAGGGAGGGGGTGGCAAATGGTGAGCACTTTCGCGGCTGCTTTGATGTTCTCAGTGGCCGCGTGGCTCACTGAGAACATCAAAGCGGCCGCGAAAGTGATCAGGCAGGCTGACAAATGGAGCGCGCGCCCGGCGCACATGCACTGTATTTGGAGGCCTGAAAACCAACTAGTCTGCACTTCCAAATCCCGCTTACTAAAGGTCTCGCCAGAGCAGCGCTAAAGCGCTGGCTCAGGCGAGACCTAAACAGCGAAATAGTGATACAAATTAATAACAACAACCTGTCTGTGTTTCATCACAAATTAAATGCTGCAAGAACTAACATTTTCTCTGAAAAAGAACTACACAGTCAACATCACATATGAATACCACACCCAAGAACACAAGTACACCTTGAATTAAGCACATACACAAGTCCCAATACCCTCTCCTCGCATACATTCAACAGTCTGTCAGTAAGTAATTTTTTTGCATTTCTACAAGATACATAAGCAAACAAAAATAATTTGAATGAGTGCAAAGTAACAGTAAGGACTCCCACAAAGTGCAACACCTTCCAATGAACATTACAAGACAGTGAGTGATATCAGCTTATACAAAGAAATGTACAGTATTTCCCCTCCCAAACATTGCTTTCAAACCTTAATGCTAGAGGTTCAGCACAACACTCACTATGAGCTGGATCCAATATTGCCTGATAGGGGCTGCAGATCTTTGTGTGCTTCCGTGGCATTGTCTTGCTTTGTAAGTAGGTTTTCCCAGAACTATACATCTACTCTGTTCTCGATCAACCCTCTCTTGGGAAGGAATGTCTACTGCCTGCTGAGGTTCCGTTTGAGACGGAACGACACTTTTTGAGTGGTGACGAATATGGATGAGTTTGGTGTCTACGAACCGCAAATGACGAGTATAGTGGGTGTACGCAGTTTCGTTACGCAACCACGTATGGTTCGTCTCATTTTTGGGTTTGTTCATCCGAACCCTCGGGTTCCATTTTAGATACGGCATCCATTTTGTTTCTTGCCCTCAAGTAGCCAGCGAACGGACGTTGCCCGCTTCGTGACCCTGGGACTCCCAAGCTTACAAGAGGGACACGTGTTTCTTTGAGGGTGACTTTTACGATAAGGGAAATGACACGGCGAAGGCAGATTGCCCCACTCGAGACTCATCTTGCCGTGCTAGCCTATTGTTTCAGTCATGCATGCATTGGACACGAGGTCTTTGATCCTGTCATCAAGTTTCCTTTATTACTCCCAACACTCTTTTCTAACCTGTTGTGCATCCTTGTCCTTTCTTTGCATCTGTTTTTGTCCCCTCTCCTAATGTGTTTACGGTCAGAATGGAATGTGTTTTATTGCGGGGTAGATATGTTTTTACAGTTGGGAACCGGCAATGCTGCTGTAATTATGTTCCGGCCTCCTGAAACATGAACACGACTCTTTTGAAGTTTATTGTGGGAACTGAGTTGTAACCTTTGTTCGCCATACTGTGCAATGGCAAAAACGTGTATAAAAGGAGCGATCCACTTTTGCAATTTGAAGCAGTCTCCGAGAACCTACACGTTGTGTACTTCTTGTGATTTCTGTATCCCTGCAGTAAATAAACGCTGATCTCTGACGTCGCTGGAAGTGTCCCGTGTCTCTGTGTTTTGTACGCCAGAACAGGTAACCCACGAAGGTTTCAGGTGTTGTCCCCTGGCACCGCTGGGTCTTAGAATAACCCAGTCCTTCAGTTGGCGCCCAACGTGGGGCGACATCAGCGGTACCGGTCCAAAGCCCGACGATCGTGAGGAACTTCGTGTGAAATCTCCGAGGGAAGGTGCACCCCGCTTCATCGATCCAGTTGTCGAAATAAGTGGCCCGACGTCTTTTCCCGCGAAGATCCCCGCCTTCTGACGGCTGCGACGGACTGATGCCCTGACTGTCGACCTGTTTTGGCGCCTGGCGTAGTCCTTTGTACGGCGAGACAATAGACGGGCCTTCCTGGTGACGCCATTGCTCTTTCAGTTAAGTATTTGTGGGTCGCTCCCAGTGTTCCTTTGTTGTTCGCATGGTTCCATAGCATTTGTGGTTCTTAGTTGTTGGGTTTTATTTGACGATTGCAATTGCCAAAACCGAGGGTCTTGCATTTTTGTGCGAGGACATCATAATTCGATAGCCCTTGAAGTTTGTAAACTCGGTTAGTGTGCACGATGCCTGGCCGTAGTACTTTGTTTGGGTTTCTTAAATGTTGCAGAATGGATTCCCGGCTGGAGGATTCATGTCCGATACCTCCGGTTGGAACTCCAATTTATGAGCTCTATAGTCGCCATGGCGTGGGTCCTATCGTATATAACGAATATTGGGTTCGTTACACTAAAAATGATGGTGTTCTTAGTTGGCCATCACATGGTAGTTTCGAAACTGCCGTTTTAGATAATTTGGAAGCTAAACTGTTTAAAAAGAAGGCTAGGCCAGCCATGTTTGATTCCTTCCGGTTATGGCGTAAAGAGGCCAAGCAGAAAAAAATCAAACAGAGTAAGAAAAATAAAGGAGAAGGTGTCATTACGGTGATGCGAAATGCTGAACAGTATCAGCGAGACAAAGATGAGAAAGAGCAGGAAGTTAGTGCTCGACTTCATCATATGGCGGTGGATAAGTGTTATCCGGTGTTACCGTCTAATGCCGATAAGATGGGAGACGAAGTGATAGAAGATTCGCTATTATCTTATTTGTTGAAATCACCACCTCCCTATGCTCCAGATACTGTGGGTCCTATGATTCTTCCTATTCCTCAACCTGCTGTTTTGGCGGCTGCTGGTCAGCCCGTCGTTCCTCCCGCTCTCCCGAATCCTCTTGTGCCGCAAATTGTTCATCCTCCTTTACCGGCTTTTCTTCCTACTGCGCTTTTCCCAGCCCCTCCTCAGCCTGTCGTTCCCGCTACTCCTGGTGCCGCGTCCACCTCTACTGTTTCCACTCCTACTGTTGTTGCTCCTGTGCCTTCTTCTTCTTCTCCTTCTGTTCGTAGCCGTCTCCTGAATGCTGTTGCTACTCTTTATTCTCCGCTTTTTGGGCCAATACTTGGATCGACTCTTTCTGATGTTGCTCAGAGGCGCAGCCAGCTTCCTGATGGTAGGGAACGTGAATCGTTGGTAAAAATGGCACGTAAATGGATTCGTAATCCTGTTAAGTACACTTCGCGTATAGTGTTTGAAACATTTTCCCAGTTTAATGCGCCCACGCAACGATTCGTGTTTGAGGAAATGTGTAAATCGTTGAGGGAAGAGTGGGATCATGATGTGGTCGATAATGTACCGTCTGAGGTTTCTGAGCTCCAGCATCAATTTACAACTGGTGTGATTGTAGGTGATAAGGTTCGAGCTGCTCTAGAACGCCTGTTATCCTTTCGATGTACAGTGCAACCTCGAGCGTTGTTTAAAGACGAGACCGAAGAGTGGATGGCAAAACCTGGTCAATATCCTATGCGGGAAGTTCCCCCAGTGTGGATGCCAGGTGATCCTAATGCTAATCCTGCTGTCCCAGGACGTTTTCAGAGAGTGTGGATACACCTCCCTTGGAAGCGATCGGAAGTTTTGCAGGTGAAGCAAACTTTGCCCGATCCCCGTAAAAATCCTGCAGGTTATTATAAGGAGTTGTCCCAACTAGTGGATGCTACTGTTATGAATCTTGCTGATATCGATATGTTGTTTGGCAATGTAGTGCCTCAGCCGATTTGGGCGAAAATTCGTCACGAGAATCACGCGGCTGAGTTAGGCGGTGACTGGGCTGCCCTTACGGCGGCAGACGCCCAGCAAGTTGGTGGGGCTAAACCTGAACAGCTTATTGTGGATTTGCCCCAGAGGATAATTACTCTTATGAAAACGCTTATGCCAGCAATGCGCGTCAATTGGGACAAATTGTCCGCGTGTAAGCAAAAGAGGGATGAGAGTGTCTCCGATTTCTTTACGAGATTTGAGGAAGAATTTGTTGATCATAGTGGTCAGGACATGAGTTCGGAGGGTGGTCAGCGGTTGTTCGTTGATAAATTTGTATCGAACTTGTTGCCCGAACTCAGCAACAAGTTGAAGAATTCAGAGAGCTCGTGGGCTGTTTCTACCACTGCTCAAATATTGGCTACGGCCCAATATTACGAAAACAGAGAAAAGGAAGAAAGCGAACGTGCAGATAAGAAAACGAAGGATCTTAAAACTAAGGTCTTATTGCAGCAAGCGTATCCTCCGCGCTCAAATTTCAATGACTCGCAACAGCCAAATCGCTCACAATCGCAGTTTTCCAGATCGCAGGTGCGCAATGACTCTCCCGCACCTCGCTTTGTGTTGGGGTATAATCAATGTGCATATTGTCGAGGGGAGGGCCATTTGAAGTTTAATTGCCCAGTTCTACGTGATAGGAACAATGGTGTGTCGGCTCGAGGAGGTCGTAGTGGTCCTCAACAAGCTTCACGTGGTAGAGGTCGCGGTGTTACTCAGAATCAGGCCGAGCGTCTTGCCACTTCCTCAGATTCGCAGAATTGTTTCGATCGACGCGATCTCTCGTCTGGTAGATCTGCACAGTATCATGTGGACGACTATTATGTCGAGCGTGATGTTGATACGGACGGTATCTACTAGGACAGCCATAGACAAAGGAAGGGAGAAGTATCAGTTCCGGTAGATCAGAGAGGGCCTTATGTCGCAGTTGCCACATTGGGCGTCGTTGAGCCTTTTCTGTTGGACACTGGTGCAGCAAAAAGTTCCATCATGCATTCGAAACTCCCTGGCGCGCCTTTGTCTGGCTTAACGAATGTTTCCGTTGGATTCTCTGGCGCCCCCGTTAGCAATCCAGTTTCTAGCCCCTTGCCCCTTACGATTGGGTCTCATGAGTTAGAAGCTCCATTGATTTTGACTACTGGTTGTGGTGAGAATCTTTTGGGCTTGGATTTGTTGAAAAGGTTACATGCGACTTTGTACTGCTCTCCTACGGGAGTGGAGCTTACATTGGGTCCGAGAGTGATTTCCCCTATGTATCTATCGATCGACAAGCTCCCACCGGAATTGAGTTCTCTTTCGGCTTCTTTGTGGGCGACAGGTCCCAATGATGTGGGCCTGCTGGATATACCACCTTATGTTGTTCAATTGAAAGTTGATGCGCGATTACCGCGCATACCCCAGTATCGTATCTCCCTTGATGGTGAACGGGCACTATTAGCGATCATCTATGATTTGATCGATAAAGATGTTATTGAGGAGACACGAGGTAACGTGTGTAATAGTCCTGTGTTGCCTATTCTGAAGCGAACTGATCCCTCCAAGCCCCCCATGTACCGTCTAGTTATTGACTTACGGGAGGTAAATAAAATTGTTGTCCCGCAGTTTCCTGTGGTGCCCGACATTACAGCTTTACTGACTCTGATTCCAGCCTCTGCATCATGGTTCTCGGTTATTGATCTGAAGAATGCGTTCTTTAGCATTCCGATTGCTGAGGAAAGCCGAGATTTGTTCGGTTTTTCATTAGGTGGTCGTAGCTTCCGGTTCAAACGTGCACCTCAAGGCTACTGTGAGAGCCCATCGATCTACAGCCAAGCTCTCAAGAGCCAACTTGATGCATTCGTGCTGCCAGCTGGTGCGGCCTTGATTCAGTACGTTGACGATCTGTTGGTAGCTGCAGACACTGAACAAATTTGCAAGACTGCTACTGTGTCACTGTTGCAGCATCTATGCGACTTACACCACAAGGTGTCACCTTCTAAATTGCAATATTGTTGTCAAGAAGTTACCTACCTAGGTCACTTATTGTCAAAGGCGGGAAGAAGGTTGACCCCTGAAAGAATCGCAGCAATTGCTCGAATGACTGTGCCGACGACTCAGAGAGACGTGCGTGCCTTTTTAGGTATCACGTCATACTGTAGACAGTGGATTCCAAATTTTTCACTGTTAGCGAAGCCATTGATAGCTCTTACGTGCAAGGATGTTTCGACTCCTTTGCCATGAACGGAGGAATGTCAGAAAAGTTTTTCTGAACTTCGCGATGCGTTGTGTTCGGCTCCTGTGTTAGGTACTCCGGATTACAGCAAGCCATTTACACTATACGTCCACGAGAGGGAAGGCTGTGCGTTGAGTGTTTTAACGCAACAATTTGGTGACAAGCAGCGCCCATGTGCATATTTTTCCTCGACCTTAGACCCGGTAGCTAGAGCGTTGCCGAGTTGCTTGAGGGCGACGGCGGCAGCTGCGGCGTCTATTCGACAATCCGCAGGTCTTGTCATGGATAATATGCTCATAGTGGTGGTTCCGCATGCAGTTGATACTCTCCTGAATCGTACAAAAACTCAACATCTGACGAGTGCAAGGTTGTCTGGGTACGAGCTGACCCTTTTGGCAAGTCATATACAGATCAAGCGTTGTAATGTACTGAATCCAGCGACATTGTTGCCGAGTAATATGGAATCAGATGATGTGCCACCACATGATTGTTATTTACGAACTGAGGAAGAAACAAAGGGTCGTGTGGACCTGAAAAACACTCCTTTGGCAGATCTCGATGGTACTTTGTATGTTGATGGTTCTTGCTTTAAATTGCCGAATGGCGATGTGACGACTGCGGATGCTGTAGTGACGTTGAGCACGGTTGTGGAAACTGCGAGATTGAATCAGAATTCAGCACAAGCGGCAGAGTTGATTGCATTGACAAGGGCATGTGTCTTGTCTAAGGGAAAGCGAGTGAATGTGTTTACCGACAGTCAGTACGCATTCGGCGTTGCGCACAGTTTTGGAAGACTTTGGAGAGAAAGAGGATTTATGACATCGCATGGGACGAAGATTCAACACGGGCAGCTCGTGAATGATCTTTTGGATGCACTTACATTGCCTAAACAAGTGGCGATTGTTAAATGTAGTGCACATCGGAAAGTGACGGATGATGTTGGTCGTGATAATGCATTTGCGGATGAGATTGCTAAGGAAACGGCTAAGAATCTTACAACTCGAATGTACGTGACAAGTTCAGTGAGATGGCCGACGGAAACTGGTATGTGTGAAGACACTGTTGAGAGTGTGAAAGCAATTCAGAATGAGGCAACTGAAGCTGAAAAGATCAAGTGGAAAGAAAGTACGGGAAGGTTGGATATGCATGGATGTTGGGTTGACTTGACGGAACGTCAGAGGTGGATGTTACCAGATGCGTACGTATTAGCTGTCGTGACGATGGCTCATGGGTTGTCACATATTAGTGCAAAAGGGATATGTAAGTTCTTGTCCCCTGTATGGAAGAATGAGGGTATTACTAAGTGTGCTGAGAGAGTGGTTAAGAATTGCATGGTGTGTTTGATGCACAATCCTGGCAAGGGCACCCCCACCCCACCTGGTCATTTTGCTCCCCCTGTTTGTCCCTTTGAGGTTATCCAACTGGACTT
Source organism: Triturus cristatus (assembly GCF_964204655.1). Taxonomy (NCBI): domain Eukaryota; kingdom Metazoa; phylum Chordata; class Amphibia; order Caudata; family Salamandridae; genus Triturus; species Triturus cristatus. The sequence continues at coordinate 731,813,912 of NC_140580.1, forward strand.
TATCCATATCGAGAGATGCAATAACCTGAAGTATGTTTTGGTTGTGGTTTGTGCGTTCTCTAGATGGATTGAGGCCTATCCTCTTAAGGATAATACTGCCCTGTCCACAGTGAAAATCCTGCTGAAGGAATACTTTCCTAGGTATGGAATGCCACGGATCGTGTGGTCGGATAATGGAAGTGAGTTTGTAGGAAGTGTGATGCAGAGTGTGTGTAAGGGCCTTGGAATCCGTCAAAAATTCCATAGCGCTAATCATCCTCAGGCAGCGGGTTTGGTTGAAGGGTACAATGGTACCCTGAAACTGAAACTTGCAAAAATACAAGCTACCACTGGTCTATCATGGCCTGATGCCTTGCCTCTGGCTCGCCTATCAACCAGGGCGACTGTACACTCTCGAGTAGGGCTTAGCCCATATGAGATTGTGTTGGGCCGCCCTGCGAACATTTGGGGAGTCCCGAGACCTAAGGCCTTTGATAGTCTTGAGTATCCAATGCTAATTGATTACCTTCATGATTTGACCACTAAACTACGGTTAATCCATCAACAGGTCTTTGAAGCTCTACCGGCGGAGACAGAGGGTCCTGGACATCAGCTCCGGCCAGGCGATTGGGTCGTTACCCGAAATTTTGGTCGGAAACGTAACTTGGAGCCAAGATTCGTAGGACCCTTTCAAGTCTTGTTGACAACGAGGACTGCGGTTCGATTGGAGGGCCGGAAGAACTGGGTTCACGCCGGCCACACGAAAAAGGTACCGATCCCCTCACCAACAGACGGTTGGGTGAGAACTGGGATTGCGGCAACGGAAACTGAGACTCCTTTAAACTTTGTGCCGTTTAGTGACGCTCAACCTGTAGGAAATGATTTGTCGCTGCCAAACCCACTTGTGGAGTCATCAGTAGCAGAGAACCCAAGGTCCGACTCGTCGTTCACTTTATCGAACACTGTCGCGCCAGCTGAACAATTGTTTGTAGAGCAAACTCGACCTGGAAGAAGTCGATACTTTCTTCGTTCAAGGACTAATAAAAATTAAGTCGTATATTTGTTTTTTTCCTTTTTCGGTGCTATGAACATTATGGACAATTACATCCTTTCTTTTTGAGTTTTTTTGTGTTTTTCACTGCTAAAGAGATTTGTATTAAAACTGAACGTTTTGAGGAAACCCTACCATCCGGGTTACCGTAGGGCCGTGCGGGTACTCCTTTCTGTTTAGCAGGTTTCTGACGCTAGGTCGGTTACTTTTGTCGATTCCTGGGAACTCCTGGGGATTGATAATCGCTACTCAGAACGAAGTGCGTCAAGTACGTCACGGACGGTTTGTAGAGGATGGCATTCTCTAAGCTGTTGTAAGTAGAAAGGATGTCGGCGCAGAGATCAGAGTTACATAGGGTTGTACGAACAAAATGTTTTCTGTTTCAGGTATTCCTACTGTTTCTGACTGTGTCTATGCTATTGGTGGGCGGAGTGTATTTTGGAATACAGTTGTTATTACCTTCTGTTTCACCTACCCTTTCTCCTAAACTAAGCTCCATCACCACTGTTTCCCCACATTCTTTTCATCCTTTGCCTCAACACGAACAGGTTAGACGTGCGGAATTTATGAATAACTCCTTCGTTCAACTCCTACATCAGCATCAGTTGGTGATGAATACTACCAACTGTTGGGTGTGTGGGTTAATGCCACATACCATGGATAGGGGTATTCCGTATTTGGTCCTTCCTTACAGCTCCCAGGGTTCCGCTCGAGCATTCCAAACTATGTTTCGTAGTGCACTAGATTCCTACCCCAGTCGAGAGCCACGCTCTGTCAATTTTGGTCCCGGTCCGTACCACAAGCCTTTGGCGATAGCGATAGCGGATTTAGATAGAGATGTTTTTGATGCATCGCTTATCCCAGATGAAGAGGTGCAAGCCTATAAGGATCTGAGTGAGGCTGAGTATAGTGTTTCAGTGGGTGATAGACAGCTTAAGAGCTCGTCCCCAATATGGATTGTACCACACCTCGGTAATTTCTGCTTGAAAGGTTTGGGTCGAAATCCGAGAGCACAACTTGGGAACAGTGCTTGTACTGACACGTATGTCCTACCGATGCTCTCTTCCCCTGTTTTCCTGACTGCTAAGGGCACTTATTTCGTATGTTATGAACGCGCATATACATGGTTACCCCGTGATTTTTCGGGTACCTGTTATATTACGAATCTTTTACCACCTACTTTCACAGTTGCCTCAGACTATCACAAGACTAGAGTTGTGAGAGGCGTTATTAGCAAAGAGGATACTGCCGGTCAAGAAGCAGGAGATTTCTTTAAGGGTTTCTTGCCGTTTTGGGGACCTATGGTTAATAGTAGGAACCTAAGACAGTTGACCTGTGTAGTTGAGTCAACTGCTAATATTACCGCGAGTGCCCTTGGTAACTTAACAGCTGAACTTCAGGCGGATAGACTCATGACGTTGCAGAACCGTATGGTTCTAGACGTTGTTCTTGCAGATAGAGGTGGTGTGTGTAAAGTTATCCATTCGAGCTGTTGCATTTTCATTCCTGACAATGCTCCAACTGTCTACCAAGCCATCTCAAAGTTGCACAAGATTTCCGAGTCCATACACGTGGACGAAGGTAATTGGACACTTCTAGGATGGTTTTGGGGCTTGATATCCACTTGGGGTTGGAAAATTCTGATGATCGTAGGGGTTGTTGTAACGTTTCTATTCACGTGTTGTCTTTGTGTACAGTGTGGTCCTGCCTTATGTGGCCTTTGTGCTACAACGTGTATAAGACGGCCATCTGTTACCAAGGAGACATTGATGAATAGAATGATGTTCCAGCAGCAGGTGAACGATCTGATGAATATTGAAATCGATTCCGATCTTGACTAGTGCTTGCCTACATGAGGGCAAAAGGAGCGTCTGAGGTTCCGTGTGAGACGGAACTACACTTTTTGAGTGGTGACGAATATGGATGAGTTTGGTGTCTACGAACCGCAAATGACGAGTATAGTGGGTGTACGCAGTTTCGTTACGCAACCACGTATGGTTCGTCTCATTTTTGGGTTTGTTCATCCGAACCCTCGGGCTCCATTTTAGATACGGCATCCATTTTGTTTCTTGCCCTCAAGTAGCCAGCGAACGGACGTTGCCCGCTTCGTGACCCTGGGACTCCCAAGCTTACACGAGGGACACGTGTTTCTTTGAGGGTGACTTTTACGATAAGGGAAATGACACGGCGAAGGCAGATGGCCCCGCTCGAGACTCATCTTGCCGTGCTAGCCTATTGTTTCAGTCATGCATGCATTGGACACGAGGTCTTTGATCCTGTCATCAAGTTTCCTTTATTACTCCCACCACTCTTTTCTAACCTGTTGTGCATCCTTGTCCTTTCTTTGCATCTGTTTTTGTCCCCTCTCCTAATGTGTTTACGGTCAGAATGGAATGTGTTTTATTGCGGGGTAGATATGTTTTTACAGTTGGGAACCGGCAATGCTGCTGTAATTATGTTCCGGCCTCCTGAAACATGAACACGACTCTTTTGAAGTTTATTGTGGGAACTGAGTTGTAACCTTTGTTCGCCATACTGTGCAATGGCAAAAACGTGTATAAAAGGAGCGATCCACTTTTGCAATTTGAAGCAGTCTCCGAGAACCTACACGTTGTGTACTTCTTGTGATTTCTGTATCCCTGCAGTAAATAAACGCTGATCTCTGACGTCGCTGGAAGTGTCCCGTGTCTCTGTGTTTTGTACGCCAGAACAGGTAACCCACGAAGGTTTCAGGTGTTGTCCCCTGGCACCGCTGGGTCTTAGAATAACCCAGTCCTTCACTGCCAGTGTTGCGCAATATCTCATTATGCAAGCACCGAGTCTAAATTAATGTAACTTTTCAGAAAACAGCTGGCATCCATAGCCTCAAATATGTGAAGAAGAGCAAGTTTAGGGCCAAGGGATATGGTCCAGCCTAGACGTGCCAACATGGATCTGGCTAATCACACCCAAAATGCGTGAATGCTCAGACAACCACAGGTTGTGTGTAAGAAATCCCCCTTATGAGAATTACATCCAACCGATGGGCGACACAGTGCACCCCCTTTCCCTGGTTTTCTACCCCCAGTTAGTTCGTGGTTACTCAATGGCCGCACTTCTATAGCCTCTGCGACGCCCCTCACAGGGGGTTCCGTCACATTGCATGGCACCCCTGCGGCGAGGCGATCATGGCGCACTCCAGTAGGGCACACCCAGAGGCTGGACCCAGGCACACTCAGGACAGCGAAGAACAGCCTGAAGGGCCGAGAGGCTGCTAGATCGTAAGAACTGTGACTGGGCGCCCTTGAAATGTAAATCTATGTGATAATGGCGATATCGCATGTGCCTGTGTGTTTCACTATCTATAAATGCCAATAAAGAAAGTTTTTCAACAAAAAAAAATGAGAATTACATCTAAGGCAGGTTGGGAGTGTCTCTCTTCATCTGCCAGAGCATCTTTTGAGTGTAACAAATTCTGCTCCAATATTGAAATTCAGTTACCCTATAATGAGAAGAAATAGCCACCTCTCTCTGTGACATTATAGCATATCTCCAATCTTTCTCTGTGAGGTCCTCAATATCTGTTTCCCTCTCCACCTTTAGGGCTGGAAATGCACTGCGAGTTACTTGAGGAACACTTGTTCACACAGCGGAGTCTCACCCACCAGTTTGTAATCCCATTCAACAGTGTCCCTCCATAACCTAAACACAGTTGAAGTGGCAGGGGTTATGTGCCCAGGAAGGTTTCCAGTGAGATAAGTAGTGTAGCTGGCTAGTCTTGCGGGAACCTATTTCTCAGTTCTATACAACTGAGAGCCAAACAGCCACTCCTTATCTGTGGGAGGCACAATAATATGTCTAGATGTTCACCATACAGAGACTGCTATCATATGGAGGCTTACAACACTTGGCCATCAAAACTCTCTTGAACTTCCTTGATGATATAAAAGCTCCAAACTATCTTTGACAAAGCCTTAGTGTCTCATGGGCTTCAGAACACAACATCCTATGCCACCGTGACACCCCAAGAATTGGGCTCTTCTGAATCTTCAAGCTGTAGCATTAAGTGAACCCACTGTCACTTTTTTTTCTAATAAAGATCCGTTGGCAGAGTCCCAAACAATGCATGTTCAGTTATCTAAAACATGTACTACCTCTGAAACCTACTCAATAAATCTTCTCGCCTTCACTGAGATCTGGCTTACAGGTGCCCTTCTGTCACACTGTCACACATTATAGACTCCCTACCATCAAATGTCCTTTTCCGCACCAGAAATAGGGACAAGGATAGAAGCCTTGTTGGTCAGAGGATGATACAGGAAGGCATTCTGAGGCACGACCAGTGACTCCTTTAAATACTTGTTTGAAAAATCTTTCACCAGCTTGTTCACCACAATCAAAGTGTGCTCTGATTACAACCTGTCCTCCTCCAAATAAGAAAATGTCCTCCTTCTTGGGACTTATGAATCTTACACAGTAGACTCGAACATCTGATTTGGATGTCACTTCACTGCCAACATGCAAGACGTCATACAGGTCATGGACACCTTGAGATTCAACCAATGAGTTCGACAATCCGCACAATAAAGGGGCCTCATGCATGATCTGGTCTTCTCCCTTGTTCCAGAGCCACTGATCACAAACCATCTCATCGTCTGGGCTGACCATATTATCAAAGTCAGCTTTCTCATGTAGGGTGAAATAATGTGAACATAGATCTTAAGCAGTGGCACTGTCATCACTAACCTCATCCATGACTCTCTCTAGATGGTATACGTTTTCTAAAAACTAAAACATGCAATAATCACACAAATGCTGAAAAAAGGTATGAAGACCCTGACACCATCTCGAACTAAAGATAAATCACTGTCTTTCCAGTGGGAAAAAAATTTGAAACAACAAAGTGCAACCAACTATCCACACATTTGGAAGATGACAACCTGCTATGTGACTTTCAGTGTGGTTTTTGCTCCTAGCTGGGGACAGAAATAACTCTACTGAACATCAAAGAAGAATCCTCAGCTCATGACAAAGATCATTTGTAAATTCAATTAAATGTCTCATTACCTTTTGATTCCATCAACCACAATGTTCTTCTGAATGGCCTTTCCTTGTCTATAAAGTGTAGGTAACAGCCACAGCATGATTCTATTCTATACTGACCAACCACATTCAGCAAATAAAACTTAGCCTGTTCTTGTCAACAAACACTTCCATCAATTGTAGGGTTACACAAAAGGAGGTTGTCTAGCTGAGCATTTTCATTATCTCATTGCCTCCTCTATCAAATATACTGACATCCTACAGCATTGAACTCCAACAAAATGAATGTGGCATGCTCAACATTGTTTCTCTCACTTCGGCCATCTCTAACACTTTGTATGTATACATGTTATATTAATACAGTGCTAATCTAGCTGGGGAGCAACAGAGCACTGAACATTGTAGGGGTGTTTGGAGGCAATACAAGATTGTGTACACGCAGTAGGGATGTACATCTTCGAATTACAGTTTATATATGGACAGTTGCATTTCACAAAATAATATTTTTGGGCACAGAGTGATTGAAAGGGTCTATTAACCAAGGCAGGTGGCCCGCCAGGTCAGTGAAGGTCACTCCCCTGGCAAACAACCACCCTCCATATTGAGAATTCCCTGCCTGCCTGGTGGGAAATCTATAAAGAAAGTCTATCCAGTATTGTGGCGGATGCTGTTTGTTCCTGTTGTAAGCTGGGTGGCCTGCCACGTTGATGAGGCCCACCCCCAAACAAAAAGACAAGTGTCCCTAATGAACATGGAATTGTATCCCGGCACATGAGAGACATTTGAACAATGACTTTGCATAACCAGGTAGAGTGTCCTGGTGTGTGATAGCTAGTCCACCTCTCCTTTTCATTGAAAGGCCCTACCATATGCAGCACAGAATACCAATGCAGGGGAAAGTAACCTAAGCAGCCCACACCCACACGCTGAGTTACCCCTGTCCATCCATTGACATATACTAGCTTGTAATTCATGGTAAGCCTATGCATAACCGGGCATACAAAGAAGGCACATACTTACAAAAAAGGGCAGTATTGACTCTAACCGCACAGTTGTTTGTATCGCTATTCCTTCTGTACTAGCACTCAACCTTCTAATGGTCCTACTGCTCCAAAACCATAAATCCAAGTAAAAAACAATATACAAAAGAGAGTGCTTTGAAAGTTCAATGTATTTTCTGAGAGTTCCCTTAATCCAAATTGTTCAAACACATAAATTCTGATTGATCTAAAATAAAGCAGGAGCTATGAAATGGTATTCAAAAATAGTTTTTTCTTTATTCTTCACAGCATCAAACTGCAGCCCGGCCAACGGGTTTCGTCCCAACAGGGACTTCATCAGGGTTTAGAATTTTTTTGGTATTCCCTTACGGATAATGTCAGTCAAAGGTGGGGAAAAAGGGCTGAGAAATTAGGCAAAAACGTTGAGTACTTGGGATGTTGTGTCTTTCTGCTTAACCTTGCAGGTCCCACTGGGGATATTGATACTCTGCATTCTCCGTTTTCTGGTGTACACTTTTCCAGAATGATTTTTTTTTTTTAAACCTTTATTTTTCCGTTTTATAGAACGATACAGAGAAACCAATCAGCAGGCAGTGGTGGATACCGCAGGAGACAAAGAGCACACAGCCCATTTACAGCTTTAGAATTGACACAGCCTAAAGCACTGGGTACATCAAGCTCCATATAAAAAACATCAAGGCTCACAATGCAGGACTGTATTCCGCCTCCCCCTTGGTATGTCTGGACAGGGACCTCCCATCAATGTGTTTCTTCCTGCTATCGTCAGCCCCATCGCTTTCTGATGAGGGTCCATCCGATGCTGGATTTAGGAGTACATCACATAATTCTCTCCTGACAGATCCTCTGCCAACTTATCGTCTCGTCTGCTAAGTTTCATATGAGTTTCCTCTGCTATAGTCCACTCCAATACGCCCTTGTGCCAGTGTACTATCTCAGGTGCCCACTGACCCATCCAGGTGATGGCAACTCTACATCTGGCCAACACTTAATAAAAACTGTAAAAATGCATATTGCAGTTTCCTACCTTTTGGTCAATTGACATTGCTTAAAAGGCAGCTCTGGGGCGAGGGGACTGCATGCAGTTGTGTGGTCCTAGCAATATTTGGGATACCTGGCGCCAGAAGGTCTGCACCAGGCAGCAGTGCCAGGCTAAATGCAGGAAGTTGGCGCTATCTGCACTACAGCGGGGACAGGTGTCAGAATGTGTCGAGGTCAAGCAGTGCAGGGCCCTTGGATTAATGTAAGTTCTGTTAAGAAAGTTGTACTATATCATCTTGAATTGAGCATTACTTAAGACGTAGGGGCATATTATCAAGCACAGCGTTAAAATTATCGCCGCTTTAGCGGCAGAAAACTGCCGCAAAAGCGGCGATAATGGGCTTGATAATATGCCCTAGAGAATTCCCATAGAAGCCCATGTTGACACCAGAACATGGGCTTCTATGGAAATTATTAAGGGCATATTATCAAGCCCATTTTCGCCGCTTTAGCGCCGTTTCTTGATTATATGCCCCAAAGTGTGTTAGTCCAGTAACCCGTGTCCAGTCTCCGTCAGTCAGTGGGGTGTCAAGGTCCAAATCCCATGCCAGGCGCACCCAGGGTAGACTCCCAGCTGTCTCAGCACGCATGGCTCTGTATAGTAATGCTATCAGGGGGCATCCCGTGCAGCAGCTCAGTAAAACCCCCAAGTGTTTGTGAGGGGATGAGGCCGCAGGGTAAGAAGGCCAAGTGATCCCGGCTATTTCAGTCAGGCTATCATGCTGCAAAAAATCACCAGGGCCAAGTGTGAATTCTTGTTGTGCCTCCTCAAAAGATAAATGTTTCTCTGGGGTAAAAGTCTCCCAAAAGTGCACCCCCTCCCTCCTGCTATGCCTGGAAGACATATTGCCAAATTACTGCCTAATCGGTTTCAGAGTCCAACCGCCAAGTTCCCTGCACAGTCTGAACAAAGCGCTTACAGATGCAAGCAGTTTGTTGCACTATGTAAAGGAGGTCCACAGAAGTCCCTGCACCTCCATCAGTAATTCCGGCAAGTGACCCGCTACTGCACTGCCCATCAGCAACCTCTTCTTACAGTTCTTTCCTGGATTGAGCCATCTAGCCGCGTGTTGAAGGTGCGCGGCATAGTAATATAGGCCTAGTTGTGGAACCTCTAGCCCCCGTCTTCGTATCTTTTGGTTAAAGTCGTCAAGGCTCCCCTGTTGCGCCGACCCGCTCATAAAAATATGTTTAGAATGGAGTCAAGCTGCTTAAAAGTCATAGACATAGCGAGTCCTGCAACACATAAAGGCACCATGGGAGCAGTACCGTTTTTGCAATAGCTTTCCGACCTATTAGGGAAAGGGGCAAAGTAGCCCAAAAAGTCACTGACATCCTCAAGGCCTCCAAGAGCCTCTTTACATTTAGGCATAGCTCCGGGGATCTGGTCTTGATCCCTAAGTATCTAAACTGCACCAGTTCCCAACATAGGCCCAAGACTGGCAACCGATCCTCCGAGTTGCCAATAAGAGAGGCAAATGGGAATATTAAGGACTCATTGCGGTTCAGACGTAGACCCAAGATGTTTCCTGTTCATCAAGCAGCTGCAAGAGCTGCAGGCAAGGCGACCCTAGGGAAAGAGATATAAAATAAGGTGTAGTTGGCATATAGTGATATTATACGTTTCCGGGGTGCCCATATGGCTAACGGCTCTATTGCCAATGCAGATAGGAGGGGGGAAGCGGGCATCCCTGCTGAGTTCCCCTATCCAGTGTCCATTCCTCCGAGCCACAACGCCCCACCCTCACCCTCGCAGTTGGTTCTGTGTAGAGGAGCCAAACCCATCCACAGTATCTAGGGCCGAAAACCATGACCTGCAGCACCTGGATCAAATAACCCCAATCTACGGTGTCAAAGGCCTTCTCCAGGTCGATCGCTTCAAGGGCTAGCTCTTTGTTACAGTGTTCTGTCTAGTGTAAGACATGTGTCAGTTGCCTAAGGTGAATACCAGTGCTTCTTCCCGAGATAAAACCACAATTGTCCTCATGGAACAGACGTGGCATATGTGGCAATAGCGAATAGCCAGGGTCTTGCTGAGTATCTTTATGTCAGTGTTTATCATTGTGAGAGGCCTATACGCTGTTGGGTCAGTGGCATCACCTCTTGGTTTAAGGAGCGTACAGATCTCACCTTCCTGCATAGTCAGTGGGAAAATACCCGTTTCTGAAGCCTCTGTGAAGACTTCTAGGAGGTCATGCATTAACATGGCCGAAAATGCTTGGTAAAATTCAGGTGGGAACCCATTGCTACCTGGAGTCTTGGTATGTGGGAGCATATTAAATGTTGATCTAAGCTCTTCTAGCCCCAACTGCTCATCCATCTCCTTCCATGCCATCCGCCCTTCTTTGGGGAGAGCCAACCCCTCCAAGAAAGGGGAGTAGATGTGTGTGCTGCCGTGTATACACGCTGTAGGTGCGTGCAACACACTTCCACAATGCCCGCCCTGGAAGTAACCCTGGCTTGTCGTAACTGAGGGGAAATGATCCCTACACGAGATCCAGGCCAGTAGGTGCACAAAAATGGGTGGGAAGTGAGGCAACCGGAGTCAAATTACAAATTTAAATAATTGTTAATTTATAAATACTCAGAAAAATGGTTATATTAGTATGTATATAGGTAGGGAGTCTTGTTGGGGTACATTTAGATGGTCACTATTTCGAGGTGAAAATCAGGTTTACATATGTGCATAGTATATTGTGTTTATATGAGTCAAAATTTGTGATATGTATGTTTTAATTTTGCAGCCCTGATGAAGTCCCAAAGGGACGAAACGCGTTAGCTGGGCTGAATGGAACGCTTTTGTCAAAATTGCATTTTTTAAATAAGAATAAAAATGGATTCTAAGAGACTCACAAGACTCCTGAATAACTGCTGTACACAGAATCATGATTAGCGGATAAATGGTTGGAGAAGAGTGTAATCTGTTGGATTATTGAAAGGACATTCTTTTATTTAATTGAACGCTCCTTTTTAACTGTTGTGCTAACTAATACTCAACTTTCGTACAGCATCCCAGCCAGACAACAATGTAACAATCTTCCAAACTTCGCAATCTATAGGTCCTCACTAGCAAACCACAGGGTGGATCATACTATACAGTGACAGAACTAATGAATAGCGTATGTTCCCTCAACCCGGGAGGCCCCAGGCACACCCCCACTCACCCAAAGCACGTGCACAGAGACTACAGATACTATGCCAACCATCTTTGCTACTACATACATTCCTAACAGTCGGGCATGCAACACACATTCTAACCCCCTCTCCATCATGCATTATCAGCCGTGCTGCTCATATGTCCCAGATCTCACCCTCCGGGCCAATCAGGGTATCAGCACAATGTCCTGCGCTTGACTAGAGAGATCTATATCAGTTTCATCCAGATGCACCTACGGGTCCACAACCTGTACATCGGTTGGCCGTTTTCTGGTGGATGGTTGCATAGTACCATCCTCGCTGATAGTGATTTTTGGAGCCCCAGAGGGTGAGAGTTAGGACTGGTCACACTCTCTTGGCCTTGACCAGAAGGTCCTTGGATGTGTTCCCCATGTCCGAGAACGGCTGGCACCCGATAAGGAGTCTGCAAGGTCATCTCTAACCTCAAGCCATTCCAAGACGTCCTCCGGTCGCTCAAAAAAGTGGGCCTTCCGGTGTAGGATTTTGAGCCTTGATGGGTACAGGATCATATATCTATGGTCTAGAGACCTTAACGACTGCTTGACAGTGAGAAACAATTCACGTCGCTCCTGCACTTATTTTGTGTAATGCGGGTAGATGGCAATTATGGAGCTACTCCAAGTCCACTGTGATGGGGGTCATTTGGACCACTTTGGGGCATATCATCAAGGACCGGCAATAATTATGGCTAAGCGCACTTAGCGCTAGGATAATTATCGCCGGCTAACGTGGATTTTTATCGCTGAGATAGCGTGCTATTAGCAACGCTTATCTCAAAAGCGATAAAAATCCTAGCGCTAACTGCCAAACGTGAGATTATCGCTGGAAATCCAGCGATAATCTCACAAAGTTTGGCGTTAGCTTGATGATAGGGCAAGACAAACTTAGCCATGATATCCACCTTCCATAGGATATCATGGCTAAGTCAGTCTTGAAGCAGGCGTAAGAAAAGTAGCGATAACAGGGGTTATCGCTACTTTTCCTGCCGCTATGCTTCATAGCGTGGGGCTTGATGATAGGAGAAATTTCGCTTAGCGACATTTCTCCAGTCATGTCAGGGCAGGAACGCCCACTTTGCATCTCATCAGAGATGCAAAGCTGGGCGTTCAGATTTCAGGCGCTAATGCTGATTAGGCGATAAAATTATCGCTGCTTTTCGACCGAAAACGGACGCAAAAGCAGCGATCATTTTTTATCGCCTCGTTGATGATATGCCTCTTGGCGCTTAAGAGTCTTTACCTCCCCCAGTAATTTGGCTATATTACCTTCCGCAAATTTGACTTTATCAGCTATCTTCTGTAGGTCTGCACAGGAGGTTGACCTCAATAGAGACGGTTTCAATCTTGTGTTCAAGAGCAGTACAGGATCCCTGTATGGCTGCCAAAAGTTCTGCTCTGGTCGGTTCAGAGTCACAGTATGGCTCATCAGTGACATTTTGTGTGTCCATCTGCCATGTGATTCTTTGTGTGGGTTGGCGCGGGGTGATATATTGCGTAATAGTGTTGGTCGTCTGGGCTCTCACCGCCCTACCCTTCCCCATGGCTGCGGGCTCCCTCCATGTCTGTACAACAGTGCAACAGGTCGCTAGCTGTAGAGTCACTCCGGGGCAGATTTGGTACCTTCCCACTACCCTGAATCACAGGCCCCAATGACAGCCTCGAGCTCCCCTACCACGCCAGTCCACGGTAAGCAGATGAGAAGTGACAAAGTTGAAGTCCACGTCCACCCTGCAGCAATTCATGCTGGGCTACAGTGTCCGTCTGGTGGGAAAGGGCAAGACCATACACAGGAGTCTATATACCAAGGCCCAAAGGATAGTCCGGGGCCCCTGTGGCTGATCCCAGCCGTAATGGTGCAGCAGCGAGGAGGGCGTGATCAGTCCTATACAGGGCAAGTGATTACAGGTCCAGAATGATATATATTAACCACCCACAGGAACACGCACCCCCCTGTGCCAGCCTAAATTGGTGCCCTGATCTGAGGTATTTGAGTGAGCCAGCACCCTTAAAGTGCTCCCCAGTCCCCTCCAACATGCAGCGAGGCAGGAAGGGTACAACCAAACACCTCCCAGACCCCTGCCGGACACGCCCGCTGTACAGGCCGATGTCAGTCATCACTGTCGGCCGGTCCCTAGTTCGTTGCAGGCCAGCCCCCTCCTCTGCTGCAAAATAAGTTCCTACCGGAGGCACCCATGGTCAGGCTCAGTGGTCCTTTAGGGATTCGCGTTCCCACGCCAGAGGCCCTCCTCACGGGAACCCCGGCTCGGAGCCCTCGTCTGGTGTGACTCGGGCGTGATCTGGGCGTAGGTGCTCCTCATGCCAAGCATCCTCACCTCTTCCCCGAGCACCAGTCGCGAGAGGGTACAGTCACCATCTTCCGTAGGGAGAGATGGCTCCGGCCCTCCCAGTTCAGGCATCCACAGCCCAAGGTCCCGCCGGTTTTCCTCTATTACTCGACTTTTCGCTGCAGGCCCCACTTCAGACACACGGCTCGGGACTCCCGCTGGGGGTTGCTGTTCAGTACCCAGCGGGGCTCGGGTGAAGCCGGACGTCTGCTGCACCGGGAGAGCCATGATCCATTGTTATGGGATAGGATTACGCAGGATTAGACAGGATTCGGGTATGAAACCAGCCAGGAGCTCAACCGCTCACATCCTATTGGCCATGTTGTTTGGCCCCCAAGAATTAATTTTTACAAAATATTTAATGAACTTTTGGCGATACAATTTGTCAGCCCTCTTTTCCCATCTTTGACTGACATTATCCATAAGGGAATACCAAAAAAATTCCAAACCCTGATGAAGTCCCTGTTGGGATGAAACATGTTGGCCGGGCTGAATTTTGATTTTGTGAAGAATAAATGGGTCCTGCGTTATATTGGATCTGTAAAAAGAATGTATGTGTTTTAACAATTTGGATTATTATTTGATTCAGTGAACTCTCTGAAAATACATTGGGCTTCCTAAGTATTTCTTTTTGTATATTTATTCATACAAAGAAGGCATCTGCTATACAATTCTTTTATACTGTCCATCATGTGGCACAGTTTTACACTGAAATCACTTTAGCCTGTACTTTGGTATGCGTAATAACATTGTTGTCAATTAACCCGGTGGAACATTCCCGTAGCGTCACATTTAATGACTGGCGCTACATTATGGATCAAATTGTTAAAAAATTAGCATTCCTAGAGCCCAAGAATCTGTGATCGTCGTCAAGCATCTGGAGTTGAGGGTGTTTGGACCAGGTTGCATTTGTGAGCGGTGTGAGTGTGACAAGCTAAAGTGCTTGGGTGGGATTACTGTCCCGAGCAGAGTTTGTGTACAGAGACAGAGATGAATCTGTGCAGCATGAGCTTTATTGCACTGTCAGTGCAAAAGGTGGGACTTACGTGGGGATTGTAGTATTTCAAGTCTGACTTAGAGGTGCAACAGTTTGCACCCTTCAGTGATCAACAAAAAAGAGCTTCCAGACTACACCTGAGAAAGGGGCTTAGGCTCCACCCACATGTTGGTTGCCTTCAGAACAGGTTTTGTGTGAGCTGTGTATGTGTGCTTTTAATAAAAAAGACTCCTCGTATTCTACTTTTTGGCTTGTGCAAAGCTTATACTTAATACTGCAGGAATGAGTGAGTTATGGTGGCAAGCCAATGATCATAGCTAAAGGCCTGATCTGTTTATTATGAAATGTTATGGTAAAGACACTAGGCTTGATATATTTTTTGTGAAGAGCATATGTTAAAGTCAATAGGCATGTTAACCCCTTAAGTGCTGAGGCCTTTTCACCCCAATGCTAAACTCTTTAATGGCTATTTGGGTATTTTGTGCTAAGGCTTCCATACCTTTTCTTCCAGCAAAACAAGCAGTTGAGGGGGCCTGCCAACAGAGGCTGCAGGCGATATCAGGGAGTTCACCAGAAGTCACTCTACAGTGGACTCAGTACCATGAGGGTTTGGGGACCACACTGACATCATTAGCTCACTACGACACTGGTTGGGGGGCAGGTGCAGTGGTGCTTAGTGGCATCAAGTTTTGGCGGGCCAGAGTCCTCTTGGTCTTGCTTTTACTGTCTGCAGGATGCAGGGGACAGTTTTGCTGTTTCTAGGGAGGACTTAGTTTCTGGGTGAAGGCTGGTAGGTCTCTCAAGCTTTAGGGACTCAGCAGCTGCAGGACAAGTCGACTTTTGGTGCAATAGGCAATGTTAGCAGGCAGGCCGGCAGGGTTGATGCCAAGTCAGTTGCTGGGTCTTCTGTTCTTGCTGCGCGACTCTTCTCCTCCGTCTTCGTCGTCAGATCATCAGGATATGCTCTTCTGAAGGCAGGAGCTCCCCTAAATACTCAATTTAGGGACATCAGGGGAGTGTTGGGTAGTAGCCAATGGCTGCTAACCCTGGGGTCATGCCCCGTATATGACAACTTCCTGTTAGAAGTGGGAATAACTTTGACCCAGAATTCCTAAGTATGCCATCACAATGATGGCTACTTCTGAAAAATCGTGTCAACCTCAGTTTAGCCCACCTTAGTGGAAGGTAATAGCCTGGGGGTGGCATGCTTACTTGACTACCTTTCCCACCTACCCAGGTGCCAAGAGGGCTTTGGACAAGGGATTCGGCTTCCTCTCCTGTGAGGGAGAGCTAGATTCACATTTCAAATATGGCAGCTCTTTGAAGCTTGCCAGCCTAGGAAGGCTAATCAGCAGGTCATCCTGTGGGAGGGTGTGTTACACCCTCTCCTCAGACAGGCTTTTGTTCTGGGACTCCTGAGAGCAAAAGGCTCTCACCCTAGAAGGTCAGAACAGAGTGACAGGCTGACAGAAACCAGTCAGGGAGCATTCCAGAGGCAGGTAGGTTTTATGGGGCACCTCTAAGGTGCCTCTGGGTGCATGTATTGGTAAATTCAACACTGGAATCAGTGTGGGTGTATCAATACGAGATGTTTGATACCAAACGTCCCTATTTTCAGTGAAGCCATCATGTAGCTGGGGACTCGTTTTCACCAGTGCCCAGCACATGTTTTAAAATTGCTGCCCTGTCCACTTGAACTGCCAGCAATAGGACTGGCCAGCACAGGGGCATATCTTTTCATGCAGGTATGTCCTCACATGTAATACTCAGCACCCTACCTTAGGATTGTCAGGCCTGCTGTAGGGGTGACTTACAAATATTACATGCAGTGTTATGGGTCATGGAATACAGGGATGTGTGACATGTTGTGTTTTCAGTTTTGTCTGTACCAAGAATCGCAGCCTGCAATGGCAGCCTTGCATGTGCTTGGTAAGGGGTCCCTTAGGGTGGCACAATTTGTGCTGCTGCCCTTAGGGTCCCTCTGTAGTACCTCAGGCCCTAGGTACCAGGGGTCCCATTTACTAGGGACTTACAGACGGTGCTAAACACTTTGACAATTAGGCAAAACAATTGTACAGTTTTGGGAAAGAGCTCTGGGACTGGGGACCTGGTTCACAGGAATCCACCACTGTGGTCAGTGGTTAGCAGGAACCCTGGCAAAAAGTGGGGGGTGACCATTTCAAAAAGGGCTACTTCCCTACATCAACGTTCCGTCTTAAACTTAGCCAGTATCCTGTAAAAATTGCATTCCAAGAAGGCGCTCCTATCCCTTGTGACGTAAATGCCCAGATTTGAAAACCCTGTTTGCTATCTGTACAGGCATTGTCTTAGTATGTGGCTGCGTGTTTCAATTAATGGAGATATTTAGGACTGCCCCCAATTTATTCTATACCCTTAATATTTTCAGACGTTCCCAAATATTTGCAGTATTGTCATTTCAGACTGTGCCACATATAGCTATGTATAGTTCGCATGTAGGGGGATTTTCTCCTCCCATGCCTTATCCCATCAAAGTCCCTTGATCAGAGAGGTCTGGGAATTTCCCTGACATGTAACTCATCTACAACAAGATTGAGGTCTTCTAGCACCAATACATACTCTGGCAGCTGCAGTAGCAGCACATCTACATGCAGTGTAGGTGGTGCATGTAGCAAGCACAGGTTCACCATCTTCCAATCCACACCCCTGTCTGCAGCTTGTATTTCCTCTCATCATCTAGCCACGTTGTTTGGAAGATGTAGGGCATCAATTTCTTTATCAGCATCACAACCCCCCTGGAATGTGAAATGTAGCCAGAGTAGGTCAGGACTTTTTAGCTAAAGTGCTTTACAGCTATTACCCATCAGATGTGTCTCCTGAATCATAACCATGTCCTTTCCATGTTGTCTGAGGAACTACAAGACCACCCCCTGTTTAATATTGCTGCCCAATCCCTTAACATTCCAGGAAACCAGCTTTGAAGCATGTCAACTGTCTCTCCCCAAGCATCAGGGAAGGTTGGTAAATCATGTATGGCCCTGCCAAGTAAGTACCATGACAAAAGAGAACTAGTAAACTACGAATCCCAGCTACCTCTGCCCCACCTCCCTGCACTGCAGGTTCCAAACTTCATGAAGCATCATTACTCCCCTTCCACAAAACAAGTTAAAGTCTCTACCTTGATGAATAGAATCTTTGCTCTTTTACATAAAAAGCTACCATTCAAGTACCCACTGAATAGAGATAGGCAAGGTTTGTACTTGATTCTCTTTAAGGTGCAGAAATTATCAGGCGGTCACAGACCAGTCCTGGCTCTAAAGAAAGTCAATCCGTGGCATTTCAAAATGGACAGTCTTCAGGAGGTAAATCCAGTTGTGATGCTACAATCCTTCATCCTAGCAATACACTTACAGCACACTTAACACCACATTCCAATTTTTCAAGGCCATCAAAAATGTTTAAGATTTGCAATTCAAGAATGGCATTTTCAGTTTGCAGTACTTTCGCTTGGATTAAACGCTGCACAAAAAGTCTTTATGAAAGTCCTGGCACCTCTTGTCGGTATCCTTCTCAAAGAAGAGGTACTTTTGAATTGCTGTCTGGACATCTGGCTACTAGTACTTGCAGAAGCCAGGGTTCAGGTGATCTGTGAGTGGGACATATTCACAGAAGTGTTACAGAGTTTTTTTTGTAAATTCTTTTTATTAGCATTTTAACAATATGCAGGATACATACACCATGAAAGAATATTGGAAGATGTACAGTATATTTACTACATATCATGCATTTCTCAGGTATTGTAACAGCAGGTATGGACATAGTTTAGGACTCCACAAAAAGCTTTGTTTCTGGGAACAGTGTGTCACTGTAATCTGCTCGACCTTATGTCGTTTCCTGCATGGCGTACTGTCTCTCATGTATTGCCCTGCTACGCCGGTGCTATAGACCACCACGTGTGTTGTGCCTAAATTCAATAGGGAACATAATTCGTCAGCATGGGTAGCTAGAGCTGGGATTCACTGCATGGAAAGTGATTCGTATTAGTGAGGGCTAGTAGGTCAACCAGTCAGCATCAGGTTTTAGAGAAGTGTTACAGAGTTATGGATTCCTGGAAAACTGGAGAAAATCTCAATTTACTCCATCTCAGGATCTGGAATATTGAGGCAAGAATTCAGACATATATAGGGGTTGTCTCTCTGCCACCCAGAAGATGGCAGAAGGTGAACAACAATTTGACCAACTTCCTGAAGAAAAAAGACCCAACATCTGGAGAATGGCTGTGTATTCAAGGGGATATGACAGCCTCCACATTTCTGGTGCACTGGGCCAGGTTCCATTTCCATATTTTTGTCAACCAGATAGTGAAAATATGATTTCCATATCTCTGCATATTCAACACCAGTTAGAGTTAACAAATCAAATCAGACAGGGCCTATTATGCTGGTTGAGTCCTTTTAATCGCTTGAAAGGATTACACCTGCCCCCTTCGAAATTGACAGTGATAATAAATTATACCAGCAAAACAGGATGGGATCCTGGATGGAGGAACAAACTGTACAGGCAAGAGGATATCATCCCACTGGGGGGAGATTGAAGAAATGTGTCTAACTCCTTGCTTAGAGAAGAAATCAGTGCTCATACGTATGGACAATGTGTGTGCAAGAGACTATGTGAACAAGCAAAAAAAGCACAAGTTCACTATCTCTTCTGCATTGTCCAACTCATATTATCCGATGGGCAGAAGTTCACCTAGAAAGAGTAATAGCAATTCACATTCAGGCACCAGAAATCTAATCAATTGAGCAGAATATTTCCTACATCTAAAAGTTACCAAGTGAACCCTCTAATTTTCACACAAACGTCAGACACCGGGAATTGAGTTCTGGGATTATTTGCTTGTTAGATTCTCAGCACTTCTCGCAATACAAGCTTCTTTAAGCATCCTTCAAACGTACACTATCTATAACAGAATGAGATACAGGAACCAGCCTGTACCCTGCAGGTGTCTTTTGAATGTGCTGCCCAGTGATGAAGCATGCCACCTTCTGGTGGGTGAGAGCTTGTGCTCTGAAAAGTTAGCAGAGCCCAATGATGAAGCATGCCACCTTCTGGTGGGTGAGGGCTTGTGCTCCGAGAACCTAACGCTTTCATTGACCAACTAGGGTTGGGGTACCAAATATAGTAACCTGGACTCACTTTTGGAATGGTAAACTTAATTGGTTACAGGTTCTTAAATGTGCTATTCATTAAAATGATTATCACAAGTAAAAGAAAGAATTTCTTCACCTGGTAAAGAACATAGTGTTTGTTAATACGGTCTCCATCTCACCTAGAAACAAGATGTTCACGTATCAAAAAGCAAGATGTCAAACAGCTGTAGAGATTTTAAAATTCGAGCTATAGGCTATTAGCTCTAGTTATTCTAAATGTATATTAACATGTTTTATCTCTACAGTGTTAATGTGTCTAGGTGTTAATGTATTAAAGAATACATTATAATATATGAACAACTTTTTCAGTCCCTCCATCTAGTGATTCTGGGAATCAGCACATATCACAATTTCACTAATTGAATTCAACTATTACACAGAAGTTGTTGACTTTCACAGCTAGTGTCTGGACTCCTCCAACCCTTTAAGCTCACAATACAATTTATCTTGACTGTTGTCCATTTCATATTCTTCAAAGTTTCTTTTTTTTTACTCTTGTGTTGACAGCTGTTTTTCTCCATTGCAATATGACCCACCCTTCTTCTAAATCATCTTAGTCCTGCTTATGAGAAGGAACATGCATATCACATAAATCAAAAGGATTCATTTCAGAGAAAATATAATTTCAAGAATTCTTCCTCCAGTACCACTAAACCACTCACCAATCTTTGAAAATCCTTTCCCCATTGCTTCCCAGGCACTTGTCTCTTCTAAATCCTTCATCTGATGAGAAACGTTTGTCATGTTAGTTATGAACTTGTTATTCTGGTTACTTGTATCAGTCACATATACGCGAAGCACATGGCAAACTCTGCCTTCTTTTGCAAATAAAAAATCTAAAGCAAGCCTCTTTTGCAACACTTTAGCTCTTATTGCCATTAACTCTAAGTTTATTTTCTGTTAAGGCACTAGCCGTGTTAGTAGCCAAATGACCTACCTAACTAGACAGATTTCTGATCTTCAAATCATTTAAGACTACCCCTACAAAAGGTATCATAGTTCCAAATATATCTCCTACTATTTGTGGAGCACTACGCTTAGCTTTTCCAGGAACCCCTACTCTCTTATTATCTATGACATCTACATGATACACTCCAAATAACATCTACCTACCCAGTTGCTCAGGAGATGAAAATAAGTGTTTTTCCTGAACACGTAATAGACTCCTCTAATAACAGGTTCTGAATTTGTGTACACAATCACTCCAACCCACCATTTCTGGCCTGATCTTTTCGTCTTATGTCACACAAATTTCCTTTTTTTTGTAAATCTAGACTAAGTTTTGGAAGTATTCCTCACTCTCTAATTGTTCCTCTTCCTTTTCTTAACCATTATTTCTCTTTACTTTTTTTTCATTCTTTGCTATTTTTTCATTCAACTCTTCTATAAAGTCTTTCCGCCCTATTCAATTTATATGAAGCCATAAAATGATTTAGGTTATTCAGGTCGACTTGTGTGGCAGGCTTCACATAATGAACCATTCACTCTACAGACTTCACCCCAGCATTCAGATTTAAAGTCTTAAACATATGCACATCATCTAAAGCCATATCAAAATTCAAATTCATGAATTTAATCCTCAACATGATCTTGACATAAAACAAATTTATGATGATACTGCAGGTAAGTGAGTAAGTAGGAGGCAAATGGTGAAAGGTTGCACTTGCTTCTGTAGGCACTGAATGATAGATGCAAATATAACAGTTTTGAACACCTATTACTTTCTAATACTAATTTCATAATCTAACATAAACATTATCTGAAAAATTCCCTTCTGAGCCATCTTTGTGTAATGTTTTCATATTAAATCTATGTTGCCCATCTAAATAGGTCTGGTTAGATCTAATCCTGGTTGAAGCATGCTCAACGGTAAAGTAAACACTCACTAGTGAGTCCACTACTAATATATCTTTCACTAATGGCAACTTTATTAATATACTTTTGCAGCCTTCTTGTGTGGTTGATGACATCGTTTTCTCAAGTCAACACATAAATAAAAATAAAAAGAACCTGCTCGTTGACATTATTGTGCAAATCAGAAAATCTTTCAGTCCTTTCCACTGTTAATCTGTTACGGTTACCTTTAGGTTAAGGAACCTACAATCTTCGACTGGATACCTAAAGGAACCTAATATCTTCGTATAGATACCTAAAGTACAAAATAAGAGATTTCAATGCCTGGATGTATGTCACTTGAGCTCATTAATCATAAATATCATTCACTCTTTGCTGTGGAAGAATTGTTCACGGGGGTAGGGTTCAAAAATCATTTGATGACTTCAGTGCCAAGAGATTAGGATCGCTTCTAGCAAAGTAGGTCTACTGAGGAGCTGAATACCTTTGGTTTGGCACTCTTTGTCTCTATTCTTCTGACTTCTGGGTGTTCACCGGCATTCTGTTTGTTGGCTCTAGTTCTTCCCTGATTGTTTCAGGAATGCATTCTTCTGACACGTTTCTCAGTCTCTCACCACTTTTCAGCTACTTCTCTTCCCTCTGCAATCTACCATCCGACGTGCATGCACTTTCTTTCAGTTTGTGGTGCTCCCTTTTGTTCTCATCATTTTGAACGTGCATACTGAGCTTGAGTTTGACTGTGAATCAGTGGTTGTCGTCACCACTTCTTCACTGGCTTGTCTCACTCTGTTAGTATGGAAGAAATTAATCCAGTGTGGTAGTCGGTCACACTAAACAGAGTTGTTCGTCACTAGAATAACTTGGAAAGCTTACTTTTAACATGGCTCAAAGCACAATTTCCCAACATGTTTCTTCACCAAAACCCTTCACCTGAATTTAGGTAATGGCACAGCTCTTGCCTTGCATGTGGGGTCACTGAGTTAACCTGATGAGCAACTGTAGGAAAGTAGGATCTGCTTTCATGGTTACCCTACTTTTTGCTTGGTGTTAGTATATTTTTGACCTCGTTTGACTGGGATCCTGCTAATCATGACCCCAGTCACTGTGCTTTCGCCCTAAATTGACCATTGTACATACACAATTAGCTACTGGTGTACCCTAGTAAGTCCCTAGTATATGGTACTATGGTACCCAGGGCATAGGTACACCAGGTGTCTTCTATGGGCTGCATCATGTATTGTGCTACGCATAGGAGTCCTCATAAACTGTGACTACGGGCCTGTCTTTGCAGCCTGTGTGAGTTGGTGCTTGCACCTCTCACAACAGATATAGGTTTCCTTATATGTGAGATCACGCGCTTTAAACCTATTAGTCACCCCTATGGCAGGCTCTTCAGTCCTGATGGCAGGGTGATTGGTTATAAGTGTGAGGGCGCCCCTGCCTGAGCAGGACACCCATACAAACCCAGTTGTTCATTCTCCGAGCATTGTAAGTGCGGTCAGCCATTCTATTATATATAGTGGAAATCAGTCATCACGAGATGTCTCACTGTACAGTGGCTGCACCGAACCCGTCATGTTTGGTATCAAACATGTTGGAACCATACCCCAAAACTGATTCCAGCGTTGGAAGTATCCTCCCATGTACTGGGGGGCTCCCTTGGGGTACCCCCCTGTACTCCCGGTGACAGCATTTCAGGGTCTGACAGCAAGCTAGTGCTGCTGCCAACCCCAGACACGATTCTGCCCTCCTGCTGCTGAGCTGAGCTCGAGCAGGGGAAGGTAGAACAATAGGTTTCCTGCAACAGGGAGGTGTGACCACCTCCAAGACGGAACTTCGGGCCAGATGTACGACAGATTTTTGCATGCGCAAATTGGTTTTAGACCCGTTTGCCCATGCAAAAAACACAGTGGGCCATGTACTAAACCTATTTTGTGAGTTGCTTATTAAATAGCGACTAGCAAAATAGGGTTAGCGACTCTCTATTAGGAAGGGGCATTCCGAGGGCATCTCTTCCTAATTGCGAGTCTGAACCCTATATAAGAATGTTTTGCGACCACAATTGCGGTAGCAAAACACTCTCAGTTTACCACCCTCTTCAAGAGGGTGGTTAACCATTCGCAAACGGTAGGGGTCCCCAGGTGACCCATTCTTCTTTGTGAATGGGAGCGCAAACATTTTTTCAGAGCAGGTAGTGGTCCTAGGGACCACTACCTGCCCTTAAAAAATGAAACAAAAATGTTTCATTTAAAAAATAAAAAATGAATCCTGTTTTGCTTTAAGAAAAACGGGCTGCATTTAAAAAAATATACTTTATTTATAAGCAGTCGCAGACATGGAGGTCTGCTGACCCCAGCAGGCCACCATCCCTGGAAGTGCCAGCCATTCCCAATGGGGTCGCAAATTGCGACAGCCTCATTAATATGCATGAGGCATGCCATTTGCGACCCCATTCGGAATCGCACACAGTGACTCAGACACTGTTGCACATTGGCAGTTGCAACTCGCAAATTGTGACTTGCAATTTGGCGCAATTTACTAGTTGCATTTGCCAATGGTCATACATCTGGCCCTTAGTGTATTGGGCTGGTTTGGGGGATGATATCCATGAATGGATCAATGCTTTAGAGAGGGCGTGTATAGTACAGAAGGTCCGTCAAGAGCAGTGGGCAGCTATCCTGTGGCTCTCCTATGCTAACAAAGGTAGAGACAAGCTCCTCACTGTTAGAGAAGAGGATGCTGATAATTACTCAGTCTTGAAGAGTACTCTCATAGATGGGTTTGGTCTAACTACTGAATTGTACAGAGTTAAGTTTAGGGCCACACAGACGGCACACACTCAAGACTGGGTTGATTTCATAGACAATGCTATTAAGGCTCTCTCTGGAAGGCTGGCTTCATGGAAGCAAGGTACAGGACTATGAGGGATTGTACAATTTGTTGATGAGGGAGGACATCCGTAATAATTGTCAGAATCAACAATTGCACCAGTACCTGGTGGACTCTGATCTGATCTCACCCAAAGAATTGGGAAAGAAGGCAGACAGATAGGTTTGCACCAGGGTCAAGCAAAAAAACCATGGTGGTGGAGGTGACCAGAAGAAGCAAGATTCTTCTAAGGCCCAAGAGAAGGGTGGGGAGAAGGATAAAGACATAAAGGAGTCTTCACAAGGTATCCAAAAACATGCCTCTAGGGGTGGGCCCCAAACCTCCAACTCCTCTGGAAAGAAACCTTGGTGCTAACTGTGTAAGGAGAAAGGCCAAAGGCCAAGGGATGCTAATTGTCCTAAGGCCAGCACTTAGGAAGCTACTACCACTGCCGCTGAGGCAACTACCCCCCCCCCCCCAGCACCAGTACAAGTGGTAGTACAGCCCCCAAGGGACTAGTAGGGTTAACCTTGGGTTCTGAAGTGGGTTCTAGCCTGGTCAGAATACCCACTCAGGCTGTCCTTGTCTGTGACAGTGACACAGATCTTGCCACTTTACTTGTAAGTCTCACTAACTTGGGCAAGTACAGGTAACAGCATTTGGTCAATGATCAAGAAACTATGGCTTACAGAGACACAGGGGCTAGTGTCACCATGGTGAAAGAAAAATGTGGCTCCTCTGAACAGATCATACTTGGTCAAAATTGACCAAGTGACCAACGCCAACAATGTCAGGACTGATCACTCCTTGGCAGTTGTTAATCTCAGCTGGGGAGGGGTAACTGGCCCTAAAAGAAATGTGGTTTCCCCAGACCTACCTGTTGGGCAATGACTTTGAAACTTCTGCCTGGTCTCAAGTGGAGTTCAGGACACATGCAGAGATGATGGGAATCTCTTCCAGTGCATTTGCTGTCACCAGGGCTCAGGCCAAACAGCTAAGCACTGAGAAAGCACTGGATCCTGAAAAAATGGACCAGCTGGTGCCTAAGAGAAGGGTCAGGAAGGGTAAGGAATTATCCTCCTCCCAAACTCCCAGTGAGAGTCAATCTCCAAAGGGAGATGATATCAGTCCCTGTGAAGGAACTGCCCCAGAGGAACTTGGGCCTGACCAGGCAGAGTTCTTGGGGGCAGGGGGCCCTTCCAGGGCAGACTTAAGTTTGGAGGAGAAATCCTGCCCCTCTCTTGAGCAGCTCTGACAGCAAGCTGCTTGTGAGGAAGCAGGGAATGTCAGTGGGTCCCATGGGATCGATTGGGGAAATGGGCTTCTGTTCTCTGAGTGTAAACACCCCAATCCTGGTGTCACCAGGAGTTTGGTAATATCTAAAAAGTTCAGGGGTTTTCTTCTATCCCTAGCACATGATATTCACCTTTCAGGACATCTTGGGCAAAGCAAGACTTGGGATAGGCTTGTCCCTCGTTTTTACTGGCTCCACATCTCTGAAGACACCAAGGAGTTCTGTCACTCCTGTGTCACTTGCCAAGCCAGTGGTGAGACAGGTGGCACTACAAAGGTCCCCTTAATTCCACTCCCAGTGAGGGGGTAGGGATAGACATTGTTGGTCCCTTAAACCCTCCAACAGCATCTGGACAGTTACGTCCTAGTGGTGTTGGACCATGCCACTAGGTATCCAGAGGCTATTCACCTTAGGCCCCTTGCAGGTCCTGTGGTGGCTAGGGCCCTTCTGGGAGTCTTTTGCAGAGTGGGGTTCCCTAAAGAGGTTTTAACAGACAGAGGTACAAATGTCTAGTTCCATTGCTGCCATGAGGAAAGAGTGTGGAGTAAACTACAAGTTTACCACACCCTACCATCCACAGTGCAATGGACTTGTTGAAAGGTTCAACAAGACCCTCAAGGGTATGATCAAGGGGCTACCAGAAAAGCTCAGGTAAAAATGGGATGTCTAACTACCCTGCCTTCCCTTTGCCTACAGAGAGGTTTCTCAGAAGGGAGTTGGCTACAGCCCAGTCATACGTCTGTTTGGACATCCAGTTAGGGGTCCTTTGTGTCATGCTAAGGAGGACTGGAAGCAGCCTCTCAAAACTCATAAACAGGACATTGTAGACTATGTCCTTGGCCTACGTTAACATTTGGCTGAGTACATGAAGAAGGCCAGCAAAAACCTTGAGGCCTGCCAGGAGCTTCAGAAAGCTTGGCATGAGCAAAGGCTGTGCTGACTGTTTAACAGCCAGGACAGAAAGTGTGGGTGTTGCAGCCTGTGGCCCCAGCAGCTTCCAGGACAAGTGGAGTGGCCCTTACACCATTCTTGAGAAAAAAGGTGAGGTCACCTATTTTTTTGACTAAGGTACTTCTAGAAGTCCCCACAGTGCACTTCATGTGAACCGGGTAAAGCCTTTTGTTAACAGGGCTGACATGAGCAGGCTTATGCCCACAGATGAGGGACAGGAGGAAGAGAGTAAACCTCTCCCTGA
Source organism: Triturus cristatus (assembly GCF_964204655.1). NCBI lineage: Eukaryota > Metazoa > Chordata > Amphibia > Caudata > Salamandridae > Triturus > Triturus cristatus. The sequence continues at coordinate 731,840,942 of NC_140580.1, forward strand.
TCTCCTCTCTCAGGACCCTGTTGATGGGTCAGCTGATAGAGTAGCCTTGGCAGGCATCCTCACTGACCAGCAGCAAGCTGATTGCAGGAAAGTCCTCTATCAGTTTGCCCACTTGTTTTCTCTGACTCCCAGTCAGGCCACATGGTGTACCTATGAAGTAGACACAGGTGACAGCCTGCCTGTGAAGAATAACATTTACGGACAGCCTGGCCATCTCAGAGATTGCCTCAGGACTGAGGTCCAAAAGATGCTGGAGTTGGGGGTCATTGAGCCTTCGGATAGCCCTTGGACTAGTCCAGTAGTCCTTGTGCTAAAATCTCACACCCAAGATGGTAGGTGAGAGATGAGTATTTGAGTAGACTACAGAGGCCTCAATGCAGTCACTAGGACTGATGCCCATCCAATTCCCAAGGCAGGTGAGCTAATTGATACTTTGGCCTCAGCCATGTATCTTAGTACATTTGACCTGACTTATGGTTACTAGCAAATCAGACTCTCTGAGAATGCCAAGTAAAAAACTGCATTTTCAATCCCTAGTGGGCATTATCAATTTATTGTGATGCCTCTTGGCTCAAAGAATGCACTTGCCACATTTCAAAGGTTGGTGAACAAAGTTCTCACAGTTCTGGAAGCCTATAGTGCAGCACATCTAGATGATATTGCTGTCTTTAGTTCCACGTGGGAGAATCACCTGGTCGACCTCAGAAATGTTCTGGAGGACCTGCAAAAGGGGCCATATTATCAAGGCCACAAAGTGCCAGATAGGGCAGAACATAACATAAGTATTTGTAAAGCACACATTCACCCATAGGTATCTTGGTGCTGAATAACAGATGCTTATTGTTACCAAATTCAATGGTACTCATTTTATCAACCTCAGAAGGATGAAAGGCTGAGTAGACCCACTGGGATTTGAACCTGTGACCATGAGGTCAAACACAGGCTCTTGCAGTGAAGGCATTAGTCCACTGAGCCACCAGACCCCGCTGAGGAGCAAGCGTGTGTACTTGGATCACCTGGTAGGTCTGGTAGGTGGTGGCCAAGTTCAACCATTGGAGAGCAAAATTCAGACCATAATGGACTGGGTTGCTCCCACTACCCAGACTCAGGTGAGAGCTTTCTTGGGCCTCACTGGTTACTACAGGAGGTTTGTTAAGGGATATGGGTCCATTGTGACTCCCCGTAACAATCTCACCTCCAAAAGAATGCTTGAAAAAATTCAGTGGACAGTTAGCTGTCAAAAGGCATTTGATGATCTGAAGCAGGCCATGTGCTCTGCTCTCATTCTGCAAAGTCATGATTATCCATAAGCCTTCATTGTCCAGACAGATGCTTCTGAGTTAGGAGTATGAGCTGGTTTGTCTCAACTTACTGCAGAGGGCCAGGACCAACCAGTATCTTTTATAAGCAGAAGGTTAACCGACAGGGAGAAACGTTGGTCAGCTATTGAGAGGGTGGTCTTTGCTATGGTCTGCGCCTTAAAGAAGTTGAGGCCATACCTGTTTGGTACTCACTTCATTGTTCAGACAGATCATAAGCCCCTCTTATGGCTTAAACTGATGAAGGGTGAAAATCCCAAACTTTCGAGGTGGTCCATTTCCTTACAGGGAATGGACGTTTCTGTGAAACATAGACCTGAGAGTAACCATGCCAAAGCAGGTGGACTGTCCAAATATTTCCACTTAGAAAATGAAGACTCAACTGGGCATCTCCTTTCGTTCTAGGGGGAGGTTGTGTAGGAATGTAGGATCTGCTTTCATGGTTACCCCCACTTTTTGCTGGTGTTATTCTGTTTTCTGACTAGTCTGGCTGGGATCCTGCTAACCAGGACCCCAGTCACTGTCCTTCCTCCCTAAATTTGACCGTGGTAAGTACTTTGGTACCTTTCCAATTGGCTACTGGTGTACCCATGTATGTCCCCAGTATATGGCACTAAGGTACACAGGGCAGAGGTACACCCGGGTCTCCCATGGGTTGCAGTATGTATTATGCCACCCATAAGAGCACACCCAGACTGTGACTACAGGCCTGCCATTGCAGCCTGTGTAAGTTGGTGCTAGCACCACTTACAACAGATATAGTTTCCTTATATCTGAGGTCACTGCACTTAAAACCTATACGTCACCCTTATGGCAGGCTCTTCAGTCCTGAGGGCAGGGTGCTTGGTTACAAGTGTGAGGGTGCCCCTGCATGAGCAGGGCCCCTCTACAAACCCCAGAGTTGATTCTCCAGGCTTTGTAAGTGCGGTCTGCCATTTAATACATTTAGTGAGGTCTCAGATCGCTGCCACATTGCACATTTGGTGAGGAGCTCCATCCCAGCCCCGACATAAAATCCTGCCCAAATCCCTGACATTGTTGCCGCCCAATTGCCAGATTAGACCTCCTGAACGCACCGGCGGGCTCCGGACCCAGGTGATTCCCGGGGAAAGTCAATTGGCACATTACTGGTGCCAGCGCTCCATGCTGCCCTGCGAGGACAAGGCCTGGAAGTGACCCTGTGACCGCAGCACCTGGACGGGCGGCCCAAAGCGAGTGGGTGAATGCCCCTGCCTGGGAACGGTCTCCTGGCCCCACCCGCGCCTGAGATAGAAGACCTGCCCCGTACTGTGAACTGCCCCTGAGTCGGCGGATCGTCGCCACCGGAGACGAGGTACTAGGAGATGACAGCAGAGGCTGAAAAGGGAGACATGCTGTGCCATCCGGAGGAGGGGAGGGTGTGCGACAGCACCTGAAACCGGGACACAGAGGCCTTCCTCCCCTTAGGACCCGGCGAGCCCTAAAGTCAGGGTGGGGGCCAAGAGGGCCAGACCATCGCCAACAAACGGAAGTTGGCTCAGGCCTAAAAGGAGAAGAAGCATGAGAGACTAGTCTGAGAATTGTGTAGACTCACTACTGCACGGATCCCCAATAGTGAGCCTAAAATTACAGCTAATAAGGCACTGCTATGTGAGCCGTAATCCACGAACTAGAGATCAAGATAGGCAAACCTAGGCCGAAACAGGGGATCAGACCGCTTGATGGAGGAGAGCCCTCCCAAGGCAGTGTAGACACCGGAGTGGAAGAGATCGATGCAAATGATCAATCCATACATACCCACCTGGATAAAATACTGGCTGCCATAGAGGACACAAAACCTACCTTGCAGAAGGACATTGGGACAGTGTCGGTGGGGCTGGGTCTGCTACAAGCAGAACACCACAAACTGGTGGACAGAATGAAGGAAGTGGAACTTGCAATGGAAGAGATACAATCTGAACAAAAATCTGATTCCCACAGGCTGGATGGCTTTACTGCTAGCGTGGCAACCCTTGAGTGGTGGGCTGAAGATGCGGAAGGTCGAAACTGCTACAATAACATCTGGATGGTAGGGGGTCCCGGAGGAAGCAGAGGGAACGGATATGGTGTCTTTCTTAGGAGACTGGTTCCAGAAGACAGTGACTTCGGGATCACTCTCTAAGGGCTCGATTCACAAAAGTAATCTGAGACAAAATCCTACGTTTACGACTTTCGGTATTCACAAAAGGCATTTAGGAGTAGTAAAGTTCAGATTCCTAACTTTACTACTCTTAAATGGCCTTCGTGAATATCGAAAGTCGTAAAGTTAGGATTTTGTCTCAGTTTAGGAGTAGTAAAGTTAGAAATCCTACCTTTACCACTCCTAAATGCCTTTTATGAATACCGAAAGTCGTAAAGTTAGGATTTTGCCTCAGTTTAGGAGTAGTAAAGCTAGGAATCCTAACTTTACTACCCCTAAATGCCTTTCGTGAATACCAAAAGTCGTAAAGTTAGGATTTTGTCTGAGATTACTTTTGAGAATCGGGTCCTAAGTTCTTCGTATTAGAGAGAGCACATAAGTGCCGTAGTGACCCCTGGCGCAAGGGCAACCTCCATGCCCAGTGGTGGCAAGACTGTTATATTATAGAGACCAACCTGCCATAATCCAACACTCTCGCACACATGGCCCATATACGATGGATAACAACAAAGTGTCAGTATTTCCTGATTTTACAGAAAGGGTACAAACATAACATGCTTCATTCTTAGAGGTGAAAATAGCACTACGGGAAGAAGGTATACAATATTCCCTGCAGGTCCCGGCCAGGCTCCGCCCACAACTGAACTGAAGGATTTCCCTTTACGACTCCCCAGATGAGGTGTGGTCATGGCTAGAAAGTTACAGGACATATGCACAGCCTAGCAGGCCGTGGAAAGATAAGGTGGCAGCTACCAAACTGAAGCGAAAAAGTCTGAGGAGATCCACCCATGGATAACACTGCAAAAGCCTAACTCATCTCAAAGTGCGCAAGAACGACAAACAGCTTTGAAAGTAGTGGCAGAGGTTCTGTCAACACCATCAGCAGATGGTGGAGCTGCAGAGTCCACCAACCACAGAACTGGCAAATTCATATGAGGACGATCTCTGGGTCCGGCATTGCCCGGTGTTGAGCTTGGGGACGGGGAACAAAATGAGACCTTCCTCCTTAGCGTTGTGGCGAGATGGATGGTGATTGTTGGGTGGGGGTGGGTGTAAGATTGGGGTGCAATATCCATACATTATGGTTAAGACATAAGGGAGATATCTGAGTCTTGCACTGGGGCACCAGACTGGAACAAGGCTGATGCAGTACCTTATGGAAGTCCGGGCAAGGACAAGCGATGCAAAGTTTTGTTTTGCACCGCACCCCCAACTTGAATGGTTCTACCACAGAGTAGACAGAAGTCATCTATTTTTATTACCCCCCTTTTTTTCTTTTAACAGTTTTGGGCGGCAAGCCGTTGTGAGGCTGCCATAGGGATGGGAAGTTCCCTGTTTAAGGGGTTCGATGTCTGTCCAGTGGTCCTCATACCTCTAGAGCTTATGGTGGAGACAGTGGGACTTGGAAATATGCCTGAGACAACTATGAAACAATTACAACAAGAAATTAAAATGTTATCCTGGAATGTGAGAGGGATGGGGTCACCTGCCAAACACCACAAAATAGTTAGCTACATCACTAGGAGGGGTGCACACATAGTCATGCTGCAGGAGATCCACCTGAGTGCAGAGAAAGGGGTTAGATTATGTCATTGGTGGTGTGGACAATTATACCCTACCCCCTACTCTACATTTTCCAGGGGTACACTGATATGGATCAGGTCAGGCATGCCATTTGCAATGCAATGTACGCATATAGACTGTAGGGAAGAGAATTGACACTGGGGAGTATATATGTCCCAAACCACGATCAACTTCATTTTTTAGAGAGGCTGATCCCTGTCTTCCCTGAATATGACTGACTTTCATTTGCGTGGAGAATATTGATTTGGATAGAGCAATTCCCCCCCCCCCCCCCCTTTTGCGAGGCACATTGGCCTCCAAATTGTCACGGGACTCAGAGACTGGTTAACACAGTGGAAACATCTAGATGTCTGGAGGGTGCATCACAGATTGTTGCATGATTATTCATATTATTCACATTTATATAACCTCCACACCAGACTAGACCTGTTTGTCTGTTCCACTCGATTAGGCCCCGCGGCAACACATACGGAGTATCTGGGAGTCACCTTTTCGGACCACAACCCACTTTTTAAATGTTTCTGCCCTTTGGTGGAACCAACAGTGACCCCCACATGGCAACTTAACCCGGCCCTCTTGACTGATGAACACATTAAGGGGAGAGGAGTTGGCCTAATGGCTAGGGTGGTCAACCTCGAATCTGGGGAACTGGTTTCGAGTCTCGGCAATGACGCTGAACATCCTGTGATTCTGGGCAAATCACTTAATCTTCCCGTGCCTAACAAAAATGAATGTGTCCTCATGTAATGCAACTGGTGCTATGTAAAGCGCTCTGATACCCGATTCGGGTCAAGTTCGCGCTATATAAAAGTCTGTAAAAATAAATAAATAAATAAATACATAAAGAATTCCTTATCTACGATGGTCACTGAATATTTCCAGTTTAACCAGAGCTCAATGACCACTAGGGCTGTAGAGTGGGAGGCTTTTAAAGTGGTGGTAAGAGGGCACTGCTTGGGACACACAGGGGGATTGTGAAAAGAACTGTTGATTGAACTCACTTAGTTGGAGTCCACCCTACATGACGAAGGCCTTAAACTATCGGGGACGCAGAAATACACAGACAGCTGGACACCATAAGGGAGTAACAATATTGCACTGGAGCGGTTGCGGGGTTTAGACTTACGAGAATATTACTCTTAAGTACATGAAGAGGGGAGTAGAGCGGGTAGACTACTTGCATGGTTAGTATGGCCTGACTCTAGAGGACCACCCAGCACAAAAATTACAAATGCAGGGGGGCAGTGCTCTACTCCCCCAGAGCTATATATTAAGCATTAAGTGCGTATTACGAGAAACTCTATTAGGCCCCAAACTCACAGCCTGTGGATAAACTGTGGGAATTCCTGATGCCCTTACCATTGAAGAAGCTAGACCCTAACTTGAGAAATGAGTTGGGAGATCTGGTGACGGCCCACGAGGTACAGGAGGCCCGCCGAGAGATGGTCACCGGGAAAACGCCAGGACCACATGGCACAAAACCTGGCTGCTACATTGGAGGCACTCCATGCGGAGTCCTTGCACAAGGGTGTACTACCGGCATCTACTTGGGACGCTCAGCTGGTTTCCCTACAAAAGACAAAACTAATAGGAAGGCAGGTATCCGAGTTTCACCGACTTTCCATGCTGAATGTTGATTTTAAAATTCTGAGCAAGATTTTGGTGTAAAGACTCCTGCCCCATGTGATACACCTCATCCACGGAGACCAGAACAGGTTCATACCGACAAGGGCCACCTCTGTCAGCCTTCGTAGACTCTTTCATATCATGCATCACCCAGACAGAGGCTGATACCCGGAGGCTCTAATAATGTGGGTAGATCTAGAAAACGCTTTTGATTTGGTAAGGAGGGACTTTTTGTGGGTTACAATGGATAGAATGGGACTAGGAGATGGATGGATAAAGTGGGTTACATTATTGTATTCCCACCCCACGGCTAGGGTAAAAACGGGATTGGTTATATCACGATCATACAATATCTATAGGGGTTCCCAGGCAGGGGTGCTCGAGTCCCCTCTCCTGTTTGCCCTAGCTACTGAGCCTCTAGCGGAATTGATTAGACAAAAAGAACAACCACATGGAATGTGTCTGGGGAAGAGGGACCATATTATCTCTCTCTCTGCAGATGATTTATTATTATATCTAGGAGAGAGTTGCAGGGGAGTAGAACAAGTGTTGGCCCTACTGGAGGACTATTCAGCCCTGGTGGGCCTTAGACTGAATAAAATGAAAATCCATATATCCATATTTTCCTGCTGACGTGTGGGCCACAATGCCAAGCTGGTTGCCCACAGTCCTGACCTGGGCCCGCTCTTTTAAATACTTAGGAATACAAGTAGTTCATGATATGGATGATCTTCGTAAGGGGAATTTGAACCCAGTTATGCGGTCCCTCAGGGTGTATGTCCCATTCTGGCGCTCGTTAAAACTCCCCATGATGGCTCGAATTGCGCTGGCTAAGATGATCATGCTTCCCAGATTGTTATACTATTTAGTGAACTTACCAGTGGTGATTCTCCCTTCATGGTTCGCTGGTCTTAACAGACTACTACGGGAATTGGTCTGGGACGGGGGGTAGAAATAGGGTCTAGTTGGCAGTGTTACAGAGGACTCCAGAAGAGGGAGGATTGGGTGCCCCAGAGTTTGAGTTATACTACCTGGCGGCTCAGCTGCAATTTCTGGCCCAATGGTTAGACGGACGGAATTTGGAACTCCTAAATACTACGCACCTGATTGTTAATCAGAGACTGTTGATAGCTAATCTTTTGCACCCCTTGGTGAACATCCCGAGACCAGGGGTGCTGTTGCAGGCAGCGTTCTATAGTAGGAAGAGATGTCTTTGACATACTACAGAAGCCCCACCTTATGCTCCGGATCTGCCTATCGTTGGGCTTCCACATGGGAAGCTGCCTGTCCCGTTTTTGAGTACACAAATGTCGAGCTGGACAGTGGCTAGGGTTACCTCGATGGGAGATTGTTACCAGAGTGGAGAACTAATTCCCCTGGAGAACTTCCTGGCCCAAAATGATCTACCGAGTAGCCAGTTTCTTAACTACTATTTGGTAGTGAAAACATTTAAAGATCTCTGGGGAAGCGCCCAGAAGGAACCGCAGACACACAGGACACTACAAGTACTAGTCACGCCGGGATCAGCTAGGCACTTAGTAAAGTGACATTACAGAGCGTTAATTGGGATGGTGAAAACATCTTTGGAATGGATACGGGAGGGGTGAAACATAGCGGTGGGGAGAAACCTACAGGATAAGGAGTGGGCCCCCGTATTGCGGAGCCCGAAACAAATATCTAGGAATGCTGCGTTAAAACTCATCCAATTTAATTTTGTTCATATGGTCTACCTCATGCCTCACAGACTGAAGGTTATACATGGAGGGAGATCCAGGGGTTCCCCAGATATAGACAATGAAACGCAGGATTCATTTGTATGACCTGGGAGTATACGAAGTTGCAGGAATTTTGGGGCACAGTATTGTACCAGATTAATAAGACATTGGCCCGAGCACTCCCGTGTACTGTTGATCTATGCCTCCTGGGATTGTTTCCCAGACCAAAAGCAAAGAAGGTGGGCTCCCGGTTTGTAGACCTAGCCTTGGTGTTAGCGAGCAGGCAAATAGCTATGACTTGGAAGGCAATAAATAGCCCCATAGTGTTGACATGCAGAAAAAATGTAGACATCTGGGCCAAAGTAGAAGAAAGAGCTATACAACGAGAGGTAGCCTGAGGGCTACGTCGACGCCCAATAACGAAATTGTGGACAGAAGTACCGAAGGCGTGGTATACCAGGGGTATCGAGCATTCGGGGGAGAGGGTGGAAACAGGTGAGAGTATGGAGAGTGACAATGACAACTCTATAGAATCGTAAGTGGGGAATCGCAACAGGGGTACAGAAAGAGTGAGATTTCTCTCCCTGGCTCACCCACTGCCCATCCCCCCTCTGGCATTAAATTAGGAACATATGCAGGAACAAGTACATGTCCACTCGTATGAGTCAAAAAAGAATACTATAGGCAACACTGGGCAACACTAAAATAAATTGTTTCCCAGGGACTGGGATAAACTGTTAGTTATTATTAATAAGATATGGTTAATGGATGCCAAGACAGGTGTGACTCCCTAGAGTACATAATGTTACTTCAGAACAGGAAATACTGTTAAGCGATTAAGTTGTACAAAAATACAGTGTCAAATACGGGGAAAAAAAGTTTGAACTAAAAGATCAAATGTTAAATTAATGATTTATTGATGTACTTAATGAGATGTATCCCGCACTTGGCCAGATAACAATTATAAGTAACACCTGTATGTATGCAACATTAAACATTGAAAACATTAATAAAGACATATCTAAAAAAAATAATTAATACATATGGTGGACATCAAGTCAAATACGAGATGTCTAACTATATATTGGCTGCACCGAAATTGGTCATGATTGGTATAAAAAATGTTGGAATCCTACCCCCACACCGATTCCAGTGTTGGATTTAGCATCCCATGTACTGGGGGCTCCCCTAGGGTGCCCCCTGTATTCCCGGTACCAGTCTTTAAGGGTCTAACAGCAACCTAGTGCTGCTGCCGACCAAAGACACGTTTCTGCCCTCCTGCTGCTGAGCTGAGCTCGAGCAGTGGAAGGCAAAACATTAGGTTGCCTGCCACAGGGAGGTGTGACCTACTCCCAGACAGGACTCAGTGTATTGGGCTGGGGTGGGGCGCTTGCCAGCAGCACCAGACTGCTTTGAAGGGCACATTTGGTGCCCTCCTTGCTTACCCCAGTTAGAGCCAGTTCAGGGAGTCATTGGCTCCAGCACTGGTGCAAAACTGGACACAGGACATGGGAGTATCCTCCCCTCTGTCCAGCCCCTCCTCTGGGAGGGACTCTTGAACCGTTCTAACCCGCTCCCTAGGTTACTTAAGGGTTTACCTGTGGGTGGCTCTTCAGATTCGTGGTGGATCAAGATTCAAACCTGAAACCACTCCAACTTCAACCGTCTGGGCAACTTGGACTTTTCCTGGAACCGAGACTGCATGAAGGAAGACTCTTGCTGCTCCTGGTCTCGTTGTCCTGCCAGTCTTCTGTGCCATCTGTGCCTGTGCTTCATCCAGGTTCCTCTCCAGGCCTGTCGGCATCAAAGACATTCAAAGGAATCTCCCTTGGAGTGAAGAAGTCACTCCCTGCATCTGCAGGCACCGCAACCAAGCTGACCAATCTGCTGCTCCTGACATCCTATGGACTCCGAAAGAGTCAGCAACCCAGGTGGTGGTTCTGCAACTCTCTCGAGGCCTGCACTGTCTTCTCAGCAAGTTTGAGACCAGTATCCCTTGTCAGAACCGCTGGAACAGACCCCTGTGCACCATGTCAACTTGCCATTGCCAAGGCTTGTTGACTCTGTCCTCCATAGATCTTTGCGCTACAAGAAGCTCTAGCCTCCAGCATCTCTTCCTGCCAAGAGTTTTGCCCTCACCGCATCCTCTGCACCGTGGGCCTTCTTCTTTGGTGAGCTGCTCGAGGTCATCTCGTGACTCCTGTGCCTTCGGCCTGTGGGCCCTCTTGAGGGTCTCCTTTGGCTGCAGTAGGCTCCCCTGCTTGCTCGAGCCTGCTCTGATTCACCTGCACTTGGTGAGTCTCCTGAACCTTGCTGGTCCCTATGCTGCACCTTCTTTTACCACATCTGTTGCTGCTGCCAAGGCTTGTTGGTGCTCCAGCTGGACACCGACCCCCTGGTTCTTGAGTTTCGACATGAGACAGCTTGTGAACTGCTCCTGGTCTTCCATAGCACTGCCTGGTCCTCATAGCTGCAGCGACTAGGTCACCATCAACACTCCTGCATCTTCCGTCGTCAGTGGTCATTGGTCTTCCGTGCCTACTGGTCACTTCCGAGTGGCAGAGACTCTGTCCCCTCCGCTTGCAGGTACTCCTCTTCAAGAATCCATCCTTGGATTCCACCAGACTCCTTCACCAGCTGCATCTTTTAAAAAGTCCTCCATTGTGGTCTGCGACGGTTTCTGACGTCACTTCGCACCTATGCACCCGGCTTCCCTGGTGTAGGTATCCTGGTTCCTGGGGTATCCACAGGTGGGGTAACTCTCTTCCACAGGGTTTCTTCAGGGTTCACTAGGAAGGGTCCTTCTTATTAAAAACAGCAACCACGACTTTCTCATTGACTTGCATTGAGCATGCGGCTGTGCTTCCACTCTGCACACATACTCTATGGGGTTCCTGGGAACTTACATCAGGTGGTTCTGTGAGTTTCCAGTTCTTCTGAGTCTCATGGTCCAAGTCCCAACTTCGCTTGCAGTTCGCATTCCACTTTTTTAGTGTATTATTTGGTCTCCCCCTGGAGACCACTGTGTATTTGTGCTACATACCTGTTTTACATTTGAAATATTGTGTGTATTGTGTTGATATATCCGGGTAGGAGATATACCAATGTGTTCGTGAGTGTGTTTAATAAATATAAATATTTTTATAACTACACTGTGTTGTTCTTTTTCGTTTAACCTACACTATATGATTAGTTTTGGTGAAACAAGCTGCTTAACACTCCTTCTGGACTAAGCCTGAAGGCTGCTATCCACCGCTCCCACTTAGCGAGCTTTCTATGGTTGTCTAAGACCACTAAAATCACCATAAGGGTTGTCTGGATTAGTGAAAGGTGCTTCACTTAAATAAATGTGCACAATATAATAAACCAGCCTCCTCCACACATTTTGAATTGTTCCAGATACAAAATGATGCCAGCTGGACTCTCAACTGCAGTGTCCATATGCCAGCGGGCTATGTTTCACATTTCCAAGGATCTGGAAGATAGAATTAAGTGTTTTCAAGTTGACATTTTGACTTTCACAAAGGATAGGGAAGAAGAGAAAAGTATGTTTAAAGAATCGTATCCGTGACCTAGTTTGGAAACAAAAGGCTTGGTACTTGCACCTGCAAAATGCAACTTATACAAATCACAAGTTGACTATTTAGGGCACACAACCTCCGATAAAGGAGTTATTTCCAAAGATTCACTATTAAGAGCGAAAAGTGAAGCATTTATGCCTGCTAATTGGGAAAAACTAATGTTCTTCTTGGGCTTATGTGAACACTACCTCAAATTTGTTCAGAATTTTGCTACTCTCATGGAACCTATGAGAAAACATTTGCATAAAAGAGGAAGGTATGTTTGGGAACATGGCCAGCATGCTGCTTTCGAACTGCTTAAGGAACAATTTACTTCTGCCCCTACCCTAAGACTTTTTTCAGCGGGCAAAACATGTATCATCACTGTAAATGCGAGGAGCCTTTGTGCTGGGTGCTCTTTTGTCGCAAACATCTTCAAATCATTACAATTATGTAGCGGCCTATACCTCAAGAACACAAAATGAAACTAAAAGACACTACACTGTATTAGAAAAGAAACTACTTGCATAGGCACATCTAGGCTATTAACCATTTTATATATTTTATTTGGGGAGGTAAATTTACTCTTTAAACTGACGATAAGTCATTGGTACAAAAATTATCCCCAGGGGACGCGTGCCTGATATTGCATGTATTGCCCATACGTGTTCCAAATGACAGGAATTCTCCTTTGACAACGTGTACGTCCCTGAAAAGAAAAACCATGTTGCAAACTGTTTATCTTGTTTACCGTGTGGATGTGTTGAAATTGAAAGTTGTGATCATGAAGAGGTATATGTTGTTGTCAGCATGCATGATGTGTGTAATTTTTCTGGAACCCTTTTGGCTCAAAACAAATGGAAATCGGAAGATCAGGAGGATGGCATTCCTAAGCTAGTTAAGAAATATGTGAATGAAGGGTGGCCATTACTTAAAACCTTGCATTGTTCCCTTCAATCGTTTTATCAAGTTTCTGATGAGATAAGTGTATTGAACAACCCTGTTTTCCATGGACATAAGTATATACCTTCTGAGGATGTAAGGATACACATTTTAAGAGCCAGTCATTGTGGCCATTTGGTAACGTCTGCCATGAAGAACCATGTTAGAATGCATTTTTGGTGATCGGGAAGCGATGCAGACGCAGAATATTATGTCAGGAATTGTGAAAAACATGCACATTATGAGAAATTCTATTGAAGTTATACCCCACCCACGCAGCCTGTTTCATGGCCACATCATGCTTGACAAAAACTAGGACTAGCAAAAATTCAATAGTCTGATGCCAATTTTGAGATTCGCCATTGTGCTTATAGGCTATCGCTGGAAATGGCCTGAAGTCAAATTTGTTAAGAGCATTACTACCTCTAGCTGATGGAGGTGCTCAGTAAAGAAGGATGTCCTGAGACTTTAGTCACGAATAATATAGTGCAGCTGGAATCACAGGAGATGACTGAGTTTTTGGCAACACATGGTATATAACCCACAACCACCGCCCTTTATGATCCTCAGTGTAATGGACCAGTTGAAAGGTTCAACCATTACCGTTTGAATAGTATGCATCTTACCTTATCTTCTCACAAGCCAGTAGTTTTGACTATCAGGGAACAGAACTGATTTTACAGGATTTCACCCAACTCTGTGACTGGTGTGAGTCCATTCCTTTTAATCAGGAAGAGGAATCCTGTTTCTGCTCTTTGCATATGTTTGCTCAAGACTAAGGGACATATTTGTGAGCCCCTTTGTGTAGCTCTTGCACCATGCAACGTGGTGCAACAGTGATGCAAACGGAAAATGTGAATTTATGAAGCCAAGCAAGGCCACTTTGCGTGTGCCCTGCGTGGCTTCATAAATCTTGAGTAATGCAAAATAGCACAATTCTCTACATTGCATTATTCTGCGCCAGGGAGGTGTTTTGATGGCTGTTGCATGGGTGTTCCCACGCAATATCCATGGATTTTGACACATTCCAGATTTACAAGAACATGTAAACCTGTGAATGTACAAATAAGATACCCACCCCTTGAAGCGTAACAAGGAGAAATACCTTTATTTCTCCTTGTTTTTTTCCTTTTTCATGAGTGCTGCATTCTGCCGCACACATAGAAAAGGTAAAAGCCTCTCAGAATTGTTTTTGTACAGGAAGGTAGACCTTCCCGTACAAAAACAATCCTGATTGCAACGCAGGCACCTTGCAGCCCATTGTGCGCCAGCGCTGGGAAAAGAAAAGAAATGCACCATATTGCTTTAAATACGACACATTCCTGCTCTTTCCCAGTGACACAGAGTAGCAAGGTGACCTGCTGCGCTGCGCCATCTTTTAAAAAGTATGGCCCTAAGTTTTCTTCCGTAAAACATTTTTCAACTTATTGAACCCTTGAAGATTGAACGTAGGGCAAGATCTTGCCAAATGAAATTTAAACTTGTTTATAATGTTGTGCATTAAAGTAAACGTATAGACTTTAAGGTAGGAGATCTTCTAAAAATCATGATTCCTGTATGTGTCGATAAGGGATGTTCCAAATTCTCCAAACTGTTGAAGATTGTGAAAATCAGTAAGGTAGCGTAATTACCCAAGATGGAAAGTGCTGGAGCACTAAACAATTGGCCAAATGCATGTGTGATGGACGTGTGCTTGAAAGTAGAGGGTGCACTGAGAATGAAAATGGAGAACATCTTTCATCGGATGAGTTTGGAAATGCAATAAGTAGTGATGATCTGAACTCCAGTGCTCCACCAATCTCGGAGGAAAATAGTAACTCCGGAAAAAAATTCAGAACGTTATAGATGATATGACATATGTTTTAATTGTGTGTTATATCTTCAGCTAGAATTAGAACTCCTTGTTGGAGAATTCTACAAGAATATTTTTTCTCCTTCCTCGTTCACTGTTGCATATTCCTTCTTTTCATTTTAAGGGTAAGGACGTGTTGTATTTTTAATTCATTCCCCCCTCTTGTTTTTCCCTTGTCCCTTTCTCTCTGTTCCCCTAGACCTTTGGCTTGTTCTGTAGAACATTGGTGTCCTAAATTCTATTCTAGCAGGTAGGGTATTTTTTCTGGATGAATCTCTTGTTGTATAGACATACATTTTCTGTGTCCACAATAAAGACTATTTCATACATACCTTAGCGTTCCTTGTACAATACGGCAAGGCATGCTCTAAACCCATTCGGACCTATTCACAAACTGCATTTTGTAGTACGTATAGTAGTACTACAGTAGTACTACTCACGTACTATAAAATTCTAATCACAAACCTACTTGCCGAGGCCTCCACCTTTCCTATCTGTTATATGCAGAGATCTGCACATGTACGCCTACCATTCAGTAGTAAATGTGAGAGGGACAGGGGAGTGTTTGGAAATGGGGAATACTTGTTACTAAACAGGAGGGTTATTGGGAGAGGTTAGGATGGGCTTGGGGAGGGATAAGGAGGGGACTATAGAGAGACATGCACATGCTCACAAAAGAATAGGCCTATTACTATTCACAAACTGCACTTCTACGGTACTGCACTTCTAAATGTTCTTCAGCACTACACGTGGTGAACCACTGGTACTGAAACACCCTTCCATAGAATAAATGGAGGTAGGTATTTAAAAATAGAACCCCATAGGAAATTATTTTAAAATAAATTAATTTTGACTGTGAAATTTACATAGATTTATATTATTTATGATAAAATCATTTAATATTAACATAAAAATTAAATATAACTTTAATTAAAAAAATAGTTAAATTAATTCTATACATATATTTTTTTAAATATAATAAATAAATATAAACATATTACTTTAAATGAGAATTTTTTTAACAAATCCTTTAAAAAATAATTTAATTTAATATACTTACATTAATGAAATAGCTAATTCAAAATTAAGTTATTAGTATTGTAGCATTTTTTATTTTGTTTTACATTTAAAATATATAAAATTAATTCACATCAAGCTGTAAAAATGTTTGTATTATTTTTTTCAATGTTTAATTAATTTTTTTACTTTTCCCTATACTTTACCATAAGGAGATCTACAGACCCATTTTTTTTTTTTTAAATATCTTTATTGACATTTTTCACGCGAATTACCATGTAATGGCGATGTAAAGGAATTGATGACAGATCACCTCTTATGTCATAGTCCACCATGTGGAGATCTACAGACCCATGCCGGAAACCTTCACCTATGTATGAAAAGTTACTGGTCGCAACCTTACACTCGTACATTAGGCTCCTCCCCTGAATTCAGGGGATGGAGACATGTAAGTCTACTCTTAGTAGTAACTTTATTTGTGACTAGGCCTCTATGTGTTTGTTACCTGCATATTGATAGTCCACAGCAAGGATTTTGTTTTAATGTTGACTGGTTTGTGTTGAGTAATCACTAGAGCTTAGCTTATGCTGGGGGCCAGAGTGTTCCTTAGTAGCCTGCCACATGGTTGACGAATATCAAGTCTGCCTTGTCTTGATTCCACCTCATTCCTCTTTCTTCCACCATCCTAAAGTTCCTCATAGCTGCCAAAGTACTAGATCATTTATATATAGCATTTGCCTGTTTTCAGTATGCTTACGTGTGACATTTCAGTGCTTTCAGTGTGACACTTTGAAAGACATGGCAGCACGTATCCAGCCCCATGCAGTTACATCACTGTAATAGGCATCCGCCTGCTTAGGTTATACCTAGTCAACAACGAAAGTTCAACTATAAGTCCCAGAATTCGAAGTGCTCTTAGCCACAAAGTTATGACTGTCTCAAAGTGTCAGTCACAGTAGCTCACTCCTGAGGTTACCATGGCAAACACACATGCAGCATTTTAAACAAGGCCTCGGACTGAATGCTGTCTGCCTTCGTAAGACAGAAAGCATTACAAATAGGCACATTCTTGGCAATGCTGTTCGACCTGCAAAGATGAATGGATTGTACTCATGTTGGTAGATTAGTTTATAGCACGTCGGGACAGTTATGACTCACTACTCCTATTGGCATCTGGCTGTGTTTTAGCATTACGTTATGGAAAGGCAGGAAGGAGTCGGATTAGGTGTTGTCGGCTGCGAAGAGTAGCCAACGCCATATTATATTCTATGGCTTGTAAGTTTGTTCTTCAAGAGGTCTGTTGGCTAAGAAGTCAGAACTTGATGTGTTGGCTAAGAAGTCAGAACGTGATGACATTCAGTCATATATACTCATCTCAGCATTCATAAACTAGTAACACTACAAAAGATGAAGGCCAAACTGCAGTAGTTGGGAGCTGATGGGGCGATGATAATCACAGATATGGACAGCCGCTATCGCTTTTTTAGAGACATCATGAGATACCTGCCATCAGCAATGCAGAGCTGTATTATTACCCATGCAAAAACCAAAGGAAATGATGGACGGAGTGTTGAACATTGCAAGCACTCACCCCCAGTCAACTGATCTGGGTTTAATCCATCACCGTTCTTTAGCCCACACTGCCACCCCAGTTCAGACATGGCCATATGCAAATCAGTCTGACCCTGTGCTTCATGGGAACAGTCCAGCCCAAACTGCCAAGCCATGTCTTCCCTGGACCGGAAACAAGCTTCCTAGGACTGGTTTCTGGCATTTCAGCCGTCTTCAGCCAGGCTTGCTTGAATCCAGTGGCAAAGTGAGCAAGGGACTCACGTCTGAGCATACCCTGCCAACTTATGGCGAACAAAGCAAAAACCAAAGGAAATGATGGACGGAGTGTTGAACATTGCAAGCACTCACCCCCAGTCAACTGATCTGGGTTTAATCCATCACCGTTCTTTAGCCCACTCTGCCACCCCAGTTCAGACATGGCCATATGCAAATCAGTCTGACCCTGTGCCTCATGGGAACAGTCCAGCCAGAACTGCCAAGCCATGTCTTCCCTGGACCGGAAACAAGCTTCCTAGGACCGGTTTCTGGCATTTCAGCCGTCTACAGCCAGGCTTGCTTGAATCCAGTGGCAAAGTGAGCAAGGGACTCACGTCTGAGCATACCCTGCCAACTTATGGCGAACAAAGCAAAAACCAAAGGAAATGATGGACGGAGTGTTGAACATTGCAAGCACTCACCCCCAGTCAACTGATCTGGGTTTAATCCATCACCGTTCTTTAGCCCACTCTGCCACCCCAGTTGAGACATGGCCATATGCAAATCAGTCTGACCCTGTGCCTCATGGGAACAGTCCAGCCCGAACTGCCAAGCCATGTCTTCCCTGGACCGGAAACAAGCTTCCTAGGACCAGTTTCTGGCATTTCAGCCGTCTTCAGCCAGGCTTGCTTGACTGGGGGTGAGTGCTTGCAATGTTCAACACTCCGTCCATCATTTCCTTTGGTTTTTGCTTTGTTCGCCATAAGTTGGCAGGGTATGCTCAGACGTGAGTCCCTTGCTCACTTCGCCACTGGATTCAAGCAAGCCTGGCTGAAGACAGCTGAAATGCCAGAAACCGGTCCTAGGAAGCTTGTTTCCGGTCCAGGGAAGACATGGCTTGGCAGTTCGGGCTGGACTGTTCCCATGAGGCACAGGGTCAGACTGATTTGCATATGGCCATGTCTGAACTGGGGTGGCAGAGTGGGCTAAAGAACGGTGATGGATTAAACCCAGATCAGTTGACTGGGGGTGAGTGCTTGCAATGTTCAACACTCCGTCCATCATTTCCTTTGGTTTTTGCTTTGTTTGCCATAAGTTGGCAGGGTATGCTCAGACGTGAGTCCCTTGCTCACTTTGCCACTGGATTCAAGCAAGCCTGGCTGAAGACGGCTGAAATGCCAGAAACCGGTCCTAGGAAGCTTGTTTCCGGTCCAGGGAAGACATGGCTTGGCAGTTTGGGCTGCACTGTTCCCATGAGGCACAGGGTCAGAATGATTTGCATATGGCCATGTCTGAACTGGGGTGGCAGAGTGGGCTAAATAACGGTGATGGATTAAACCCAGATCAGTTGACTGGGGGTGAGTGCTTGCAATGTTCAACACTCCGTCCATCATTCCCTTCGGTTTTTGCTGTGTTCGCCATAAGTTGGCAGGGTATGCTCAGACGTGAGTCACTTGCTCACTTTGCCACTGGATTCAAGCAAGCCTGGCTGAAGACGGCTGAAATGCCAGAAACTGGTCCTAGGAAGCTTGTTTCCGGTCCAGGAAAGACATGGCTTGGCAGTTCGGGCTGCACTGTTCCCATGAGGCACAGGGTCAGACTGATTTGCATATGGCCATGTCTGAACTGGGGTGGCAGAGTGGGCTAAATAACGGTGATGGATTAAACCCAGATCAGTTGACTGGGGGTGAGTGCTTGCAATGTTCAACACTCCGTCCATCATTTCCTTTGGTTTTTGCTTTGTTCGCCATAAGTTGGCAGGGTATGCTCAGACGTGAGTCCCTTGCTCACTTTGCCACTGGATTCAAGCAAGCCTGGCTGAAGACGGCTGAAATGCCAGAAACTGGTCCTAGGAAGCTTGTTTCCGGTCCAGGGAAGACATGGCTTGGCAGTTCGGGCTGCACTGTTCCCATGAGGCACAGGGTCAGACTGATTTGCATATGGCCATGTCTGAACTGGGGTGGCAGAGTGGGCTAAATAACGGTGATGGATTAAACCCACATCAGTTGACTGGGGGTGAGTGCTTGCAATGTTCAACACTCCGTCCATCATTTCCTTTGGTTTTTGCTGTGTTCGCCATAAGTTGGCAGGGTATGCTCAGACGTGAGTCCCTTGCTCACTTTGCCACTGGATTCAAGCAAGCCTGGCTGAAGACGGCTGAAAGGCCAGAAACTGGTCCTAGGAAGCTTGTTTCCGGTCCAGGGGAGACATGGCTTGGCAGTTCGGGGTGCACTGTTCCCATGAGGCACAGGGTCAGACTGATTTGCATATGGCCATGTCTGAACTGGGGTGGCAGAGTGGGCTAAATAACGGTGATGGATTAAACCCAGATCAGTTGACTGGGGGTGAGTGCTTGCAATGTTCAACACTCCGTCCATCATTTCCTTTGGTTTTTGCTGTGTTCGCCATAAGTTGGCAGGGTATGCTCAGACGTGAGTCCCTTGCTCACTTTGCCACTGGATTCAAGCAAGCCTGGCTGAAGACGGCTGAAATGCCAGAAACTGGTTCTAGGAAGCTTGTTTCCGGTCCAGGGAAGACATGGCTTTGCAGTTCGGGCTGCACTGTTCCCATGAGGCACAGGGTCAGACTGATTTGCATATGGCCATGTCTGAACTGGGGTGGCAGAGTGGGCTAAATAACGGTGATGGGTTAAACCCAGATCAGTTGACTGGGGGTGAGTGCTTGCAATGTTCAACACTCCGTCCATCATTTCCTTTGGTTTTTGCCTTATTACCCATGCATCATTTTGTGAGTAAGTATTTTCGTTTTTTACATAAGCAACTTTTAATGTTTGATTAGGTTTTAAAAATATGGGGAGTTTCGTGTCATACTGTATTATCTTTTACATGAAAATAATGCACAGCATTTCAGTGACAGTTTTTATATTCTGATAGCGGCTAGGCATGAGGGACATCGCTCAAGGGCTAGCTCAATGAATCCATCCAGGGTGAATGATGTTCACTAGGTTACAAATGCTGTGTAGACTAGAGCCTAGTCAGGTAGCTGTAACTACTACCACTGACGTCGGCCTGGAACTGAGACTCAGTCCATGATGCTGTGTGCTGAACCAACAAAGGCGCTACCTAGGGGCGCAACAGCGTGGCTCACTGGCAGCTAGTAGGGGCAGAGTTATGAGGGAAGGTAGCTTACTGACTCCGGGCTGGCTTGTGGACCGACTCCTCTTAGCCTAGTGCCAGTGGCTTACTATCAGCCTTTCCGTTCCTGTCGGTGCGACTCAAGCAGAGCAGTGGAGTTAAAATGTGTGCCATGAAAGGTGCTCATCCAAAGCCGGAGATAGTATGCCACTGGGCACCATATGACGTTGCAAGGGAGGGGCGCTGTAGTTCTATGTTCTTTGTTATTTATGCCACGAGTCACATTTTCTGGTTTGTTGCATGTGTATTTCCGATGTTGATTCCACATTCTGTTTCCTGCCCTGCTAGTGTTCTGAATGACTGCTGAGTCAGTTGTTCTGAGACACTGGCTTAGCAAGAGGTGCAGTTGTGGGCTTCTTCTGATAAAATGTGTTGAGTTTCTCTTTAGTGTTCAGGTATCATCCTTAGCACATTTTGGCGACGAGGAGCCTCATCGATAGTCTGGAGCCCACAAACATCTACCCCCCTGCTACGTGTTGAAGGTCCATCTGTACCACGGCTGCAGCGAAGTACATAGAATTAGGTAATCACACCTGCAGGATTTGTGGCTACTAGTGACGTCATTCCTAGTTCGGTTGACGTTTCGTGCCGTTCTTTTGGAGGACACGGCCCCGTTGTGCATTGTACTTGCACTCTAGCACAGGATCGGTGCATGGTCCATATAGTAACCCGGAGACTATTTGTGCCTGTAAGAAACTCACAGCGTTCGCTGTGCCTCTGGAATACTGGCAACGTCTGATGTCATCGCACAATGTTTTAACGTGACGCCACAGGCGCCTATTTTGGACCAGGACGTGTGTGAACGCTTCTCAGAAACTCGCATTATTGTTGCTGTTACAGATAGTATCTGTCTCAGCTTCTTCCAAGAAGACAAAGCAAATATTATTCGAATTTTACTGAAGTAAGATGTATTTATTTACCCTTTAACGTAACATTTTTGGTTCTCTGAAGTTCTTTAATTACTATTTTAAGGGCACTTTTCATGGCTTCAAATTCAGTTAGTACAGATTGTACCCTTTCTACAAAATCCTTGGAAGCCTCCTGTAAAATGGAAACAGTTGTTTCGTGCCTTTGAAAACTATTTTGTTTTAATTGATGCCACACGTTTTGAGCCTAAAAAGAAAGTGCTTCTTCTGTTTAGTCATTTAGGGCAGGAAGGCCAACAAACCTTCGACAATTTACCGGAGGTGGTTGCCCCACCTGGATGTTTCGGAACCTGGAACGAGTATTCAGAGGCTGTTGTAAGACTTTCTAACAAATTCTCAGAGGAACCCAGTGTTTTGCTTGAGAGATGGCAATTTTTTTTAAGTCATAAGTAAAACACTGAGGAAAGTGTAGAGGAATATATTTCTGCCCTAAGAATATTAGCATCAACCTGCAATTTCAGCATCTCTCGATATTAATATAAGGGATCAATTTGTTTACAGCTGTTCTTCCCAAAGAAAATGCAGGAACTTTTATTTAGCTGTAAAGATCCAAATTTATCAGAGGTCATTGACATGGCCAAACACATTGACCAATTTATTATATCTAGCAGCTTAATAGCGCAGGAATTGCTATAAATTCTGTTTCAGAAGCAGATTCTTTGGGCTCCATATCCATTAAAGATTAAGGAACTGAATTTGGTCAGAAAAAGTACACCGGCGTTTGTTTTAGATGTGGATCTAAGACACATATGAGCGTGTCCTGCTGTTAAAAAATACTGCAACAAATGTGGTAAACCAGGTCATTTTCAGAGTGTTTGCAGAAATTCGAGCATGCCAGTCAACGTCTACAGTATTGAGCTGGATCATAATCAGTTTGCCAGTGTTGTTTAAAGTGGTGCTCATTATTGAGACTGGTGATAGCAGTCTTAGAAAAGCTAGCGGTTCTTGGTGTGTCGTAGGTGATCAGTATCTAGTATTGAAGGCGGACTTAGGAGTGCCTATTACCATTATTTCGTAGCCTTTATATTTTGACAGATTGAACAAAACTCCTCTCAGCAAAACAGATATCCATCCCATGGCATTTGGAGAGCAAGATATTGACATGTTGGGCAATTTTGTAGACACAGTGACATGCTGTGAGAAGTTGGCCTGGTATATGCTGTCCACTAGTTAAAGTGGGCACCTTTACCAGTCCAAACAACCCGTATGGTGATTAGGTCAAAGATAACCTTTATTGAAAGTTATCCTAGTGGTAGCTATGGAGAGCAGCCTTCAGGCTAAGTCTTGAAGGAATGTTAAGCACCTTGGTTTACCAGAATGCAACCTTATAGCATTGGTTAAATGAAAGGGAAACCACACAGTAGTTATAAAAATATGTATTTGTTATCTATAACACTCTCTAGTATCCTCTACACGAGGATAGAACACAAATCAAATAATACAGTTGCAAAGAATCAAACGTAAGTAGCACAATACACAGTGGGCTCCAGAGGGAGACCAAACCATATACTAAATAAGTGGTATAAGAACCACGACTCGGGACTAGACTTAGTCTAGGAGGTGTAGAATTGCTGGGACCCCAAGGAACCACCCAAGGTGAATGAATAGGGACCCCATGGAGGACGGGTGCAAGTGAGAACACAACTGCGTGCTCCGTACAATTCAATGGGAAAGTCGCGGTTGGAAAATCAGAGATTAAGGACCCTTCCCAGCAGATTACGAAGACAACCCTTGGAATTTAAGAGTTTGAAGAGCCACCCCACCCGTGGATACCTTTGTACCAGAGGAGCTATGTGCATAGGCACAAAGTGGCGTCGGAAACCCTCGCCGTTTTCTATGGATGTCGACAAAGTAATGCTACTGCTGGAAGTACAAAAAGTGTCCGGTGGAATCCAAACGTGGATTCTAGATGAGAAGAACCTGAAAGCAGAGGGGACAGAGTCTGGGTCACTTTGGGGTGACCAGGGGCTCGGTAGACGAATGCCCACCCTATGCTGGGTGCTTCAGGTGTGTTGACGGTGATCTTGACTCTTCAGCTGTGAGGACCCGGAGACGTCTAGGATGATCAGGAGCCGGAGGCAAGCTGTCTCACGAAGGATGTCGAGTGCTTAGGAGTCAGTGTCCAGCAGGAGCACCAACAAGCCTTGGCAGCGGCAAACAACGTGGATGGTCAGATTCGGTGTCGATCTGGCCCAGCAAGGACCAGGACACTCACCACAGCAAGGGGAGTTGGGGCAGGCCTGGAGCAACCAGGGGAGCCCAAGTAAAGTAAAGTTGACCCTCAAGTGGACCCACAGGCCGAAGGCACAGGAGTCGTGAGGGGACCTCAGGCGGTTTCACAGGATACCAGCTAGCAGGGCACAGAGTGCGAAGATGCCGCAGTCCTTCTCAGAAAAGATGCGCTGGGGTCAGGACCCAATGCTTGAAATTGTTGCACGACAACAAGCATGTTCAGCTGCAAATAAACGCGGTGCACAGGAGTATGGGTATACGGTCCCCACGAGGGATATCCGCCTCAAACTCAGTGAGAGGGCAGCTCAACCTCGGAGACTTTCAGAAACCCACCCCTTGTGTTGCTGGAGTCTTCGGAGTCCGCAGGAGCTCTGGAGCAGCAAACCAGTCAGATGCGTTACGGTGCCTGCGTTTGCAGGGAGTGACTCCTTCACCCCAAGGGAGATTCTTCTGTTGTCTTGGAGGTCCACAGGGTCTAGCACGGAGCCTGTATGGATCACGGAGAGTGGCGAGACTGGGGACGGCAAGGGAAGATAAAGTCAAGCCCAAGGGAGGTCCAGCAAAGTCCAGCGTGTCCAGATGGTCGAAGTGTAGTGGTATCTGCTTGCAGAATCTTGTCCACGTAAAATCTAATGTCCTGTAGCCAGGTAACCCATTTTAAACCCATGGGAAAGGTTTGGACAGATTCTAGGGACCCTCCTAGGGGAAGGACAGGACAGGACAGAGGGGTGGCTACACCCATGTCCTTTGTCCAGTTTTGCACCAGAGCACGAGCAAATGGCTCCCAGTACTGGTTTGAGGTGGACTATGCAAAGGGCCACCAAATGTGCCCCTCATGCAGACTTTCTAGCACGGAGACCATGCACCCACCCAGCTCCAATACACAAAATCCTGTCTGGGAGGTGGTCACACTTCCCTGTGACAGGATACCTATTGTCAGGGCCGGACTGGGAACCAAAACCGGCCCTGGCAAAGTGCTCGGCCGGCCCCCGGGGGCTTGGGGGTGCCGCCGAGCTCTTTGCCAGGGCGGGTTTTCGGCCGATTTTGTTACAGGGCCGATTTAGCAGCTATGCTGCAAAAACGGCCCTGTAACAAAAATTGCCCCCAGGGGTCCAAAACCGGCCCCCACCCTTGCGGCGCACCGGGGGATTGCCCGGTGCCCGCTACGGCCAGTCCGGGCCTGCCTATTGTCCGACCTTCCTCTGCACGAGCTTGGCTCAGCAGCAGGAGGGCAGACTTGTGTCTGTGGCTGGCAGCATCCGTTTTGTGCTATAAGGCTATAAGGCTCGAGAAAGTTGGTACCGGTAGACTTAGGTACACCCAGAACCTCGGTTCTGAGGGGAGGAATCATACCTCCCACACCAGTTACTGTTGTGGAGGTATGATTGCAAGGTGTTTAACACCAAACAAGACATACTTCATTGCTGTCGTTTTTGAGATAGCATTTACAGCGAGGTTATAATGCACCTCTACCTATATGTCTGGCAGTATCACTTACAGCCCGGGAGAATGGTCTCTGAAGACTGCAGAGTGGCAATGCTCATGCAGGAGCACCCTCTCACGTAAAACCTAGCACCCTGCCTTCAGGATTGTTAAGGCCTGCTATAGGGGTGACTTATAAGGTTTTAAATGTAGTGATATATAGAGATATAGTGAACCTATATCTCTCATAAGTGGTGCAAGCACCAGCTTACACAGGCTGCAGTACAGACCTGAGGTTCCATTTTGCATGGCCTCTCATGGGTGGCATAATACATGCTTCAGCCCATGGGAGGCCTCTGGGGTACCTATACCCTGGGTACATGTGTACCATATACTAGGGACTGATAAGGGTACCCCAGTATCCAATCTGGAGCAGTACCAAAGTACATACATATCAATTTAAGTTAGAAAGCAGATAGGCTGGGGTCCTCAATAGCAGGATTCCAGTCAGACTAGTCAAAACAGTGGGAGCAAAAGCAAAAAGTGGGGGTAACCATAAGAAGCAGGTCCTACTTTCCTACACACCCCCCCTAAACAAAAGGAGATGAGACTAACCTTGCCCAGTTGAGTCTTCATGTTCTAAGTGGAAATATCTGGAGAGTCCATCTGCATTGGCATGGTTACTCCCAGGTCTATGTTCCACTGTATAGTCCATCTCCTGTAGGGAAATGGACCACCTCAAAAGTTTGGGGTTTTCACCCTTCATCTGTTTTATCCACAAGAGGGGCTTGTGGTCAGTCTGAACAATGAAGTGAGTTCCAAACAAGTATGGCCTCAACTTATTCAGAGCCCAAACCACAGCAAAGGCTTCCCTCTCAATAGCTGACCAACGTTTCTCTCTTGGAGTCAGCCTTCTGCTAATAAAAGCTATTGGCTGATCCTGATCCTCTGCATTCAATTGTGATAACACAGCCCCTACCCCCAACTAAGATGTATGAGTTTGAACAATGAATTGTTTGGAATAGTCAGGACTTTGCGGAATGGGAGCAATGCACGTGGCCTGTTTGAGGTCATCAAATGCCTTTTGACAGCTATCTGGCCACTGAACTTTCTTGGGCATTCTCTTTGATGTAAGATCATTCAAAGGAGTCACTATGGACCCATAATCTTTTACAAATCTTCTGTAGTACCCAGTCAGGCCCAAGAAATTTCTGACCTGAGTCTGGATGGTTGGAGCAACCCATTTCATGATGGTCTGGATTTTGCTCTGTAATGGTTGAACCTGGCCTCCACCCAAAATGTGGCCCAGGTACACAACCTGACCCTGCTCTATCTGGCACTTAGTAGCCTTGATAGTGAGGCCTGCCTTTTTCAAGGCCTCCAAAACATTTCTCAGGTGGACCAGGTGATCCTCCTAGGTAGAGCTAAAGACAGTAATATCATCTAGATGAGCTGCACTATAGTCTTCCAGGCCTGTGAGAACTTTGTTCTCCAACCTCTGAAATGCGGCAGGTGCATTCTTCAAGACAAAAGGCATCACCACAAATTGGTAATGCCCACTAGGGGTTGGAAATGCTGTCTTTACCTTGGCATCCTCAGCTAGTTTGATTTGCCAGTAGCCAGCTGTAAGATCAAAATTACTCAGAAACTTGGCGGAGGCCAAGGTATCTATAAGTTCATCTGCCCTTGGAATTGGATGAGCATCGGTCCTAGTGACTGCATTGAGTCCTCTGTAATCAACACAAAACCTAATTCTCTATTACTATCTTTGGTGTGAGGTTTTGATACCAAGACCACTGGACTAGCCCAAGGACTAGTTGAGGGCTCAATGACTCCCAATTCCAACATCTTTTGGACCTCAGTCCTGATGCAGTCCCTGACATGGTCAGGTTGCCTGTAAATTATGTTCTTCACAGGTAGGTTTTCACCTGTGTCCACTTCATGGGTACACCAGGTGGTCTGACTTGGAGTCAATGAGAACATATGCCTAAATTGATTGAGGACTTTCCTGCAATCAGACTGTTGCTGCCCAGGGAGGCTGCTTGCCAAAGCTACACCAGCTACTGAGCCATCATCAGGGTTCTGTGAGAGGAGGTCAGGGAGTGGGTCACTCTCTTCCTCCTGTCCCTCATCAGTAGCCATGAGGAAGCCCATGTCTTGCCCTGTCAACATAAGGCTTGAGCCTGTTCACATGGAGCACCCTGTGGGGGCTCCTGGGAGTTCCAAGGTCCACCAATTAAGTGACCTCTCCCTTTTGCTCAATTATGGTGTGGGGTCCACTCCATCTGTCTTGGGGAGCTGCTGGGGCCAGATGCTCCAACAC
Organism: Triturus cristatus; assembly: GCF_964204655.1. Taxonomy (NCBI): domain Eukaryota; kingdom Metazoa; phylum Chordata; class Amphibia; order Caudata; family Salamandridae; genus Triturus; species Triturus cristatus. Next base: position 731,868,540 of record NC_140580.1, read on the forward strand.
CCACACCTTCTGTCCTGGCTGGTAAACAGTCAAAACAGCCTTTTGGTCATGCCAGGCCTTTTCAATTCCTAGCTAGCCTCAAGGTTTTTGGATGCCTTCTTCATATACTCAACCATCCTGGAGCGGAGACCAAGTACATAGTCCACAATATCTTGTTTGAAAGGTTTGAGAGGTAACTCCCATCCCTCCTTCACCAAACACAGTGGGCGCTTAACTGGGTGACCAAACAAAAGTTCAAAAGGCCTGTAGCCAACCCCCTTCTGTGGCACCTCTCTGTAGGCAAAGAGAAGGCAGGGCAACAGAACATCCAATTTTTGCCTGAGCTTTTCTGGGAGCCCCATTATCATGCACTTTAGAGTTTTGTTGAACCTTTCAACTAACCCATTGCATTGAGGATGATAGGGTGTGGTAAACTTGTAGTTAACTCCACACTCTTTCCACATTGCAGTTATGTAACTAGACAAAAAGTTTGAACCTCTGTCTGTTAAGACCTCCTTAGGAAAACCCACCCTGGAGAAATCCCCCAGGAGGGCCCTGGCCACCACAGATGCTGTGGTGGCCCTAAGGGGAATAGCTTCTGGATACCTGGTAGCATGGTTCACCACCACCAGGATATAAGAATGTCCAGATGCTGTTCATGGGACCAATTATGTCAATCCCATACCTTTCGAAGGGAAGTGGTATAAGGAGGGCCTTTGTAGTACCACCTTCCTTACCACTGGCTTGGCAATTGATACAGGAGCGACAAAACTCCTTTGTATCATCTGACATGTGAGGCCAGTGAAAGTGAGGGACAAGCCTGTCCCAAGTCTTGCTTTGGCCTAGGTGTCCCTCTAGGGGAATGTCATGTGCTAGGGTGAGTAGGAAGCCCCTAAACGTCAGAGGTATAACCGACCTCCTAGTGGCAACAGGCTTGGGTTCTCTCCCCACTGAATATAGGAGTCACTCATCCCAATAGATCTTGTGAGATCCACTGACATTCCCTGCAGCCTCAGCAGCAGGTTGCTGTCTGAGGGGTTCAAGAGAGGGGCAGGTTTGCTGCTCCTGGCTCAGATCTGCCCTAGAAGGTCCCCATGGCCCCAAAAACTCAACCTGATCATGTTCAAGTTCATCTGAGACAGTTCCTTCCACTGGACTGGAGTCATCTTCCTCAACAGACTGACCCTCACTCTGAGGCTGGGGGGAAGACACAGCCTTGCCCCTCCTACTCCTCTTCATGGAAGGCACCTGGGCCATCATTTCAGGATACAGGGCCTGTTCAGTTGCTCTCTGTTTGACCTGTGACCTGGTCATAGCAAACACATCTGCAGTGATGCCCAATATTGCTGCATGAGTCCTGAGTTCCACTTCAGCCCAGGCTGAAGTCTCCAGATCATTGCCCAACAAGCATTCCACAGGGAGGTCTGAACTTACCACAACCTTCTTAGGGGCAGTTACCCCTCCCCAAGTGAAATTAACAACTGTCAGGGAGTGATCTGTCCTGACATTGCTAGCATTGATCACTGAGTACATCTCACAAGTATGATCTGGTCAGGGTCCACAAGATCTTTTATCACCATTTTGACACTTGCACCTGTTTCCCTGTATGACATGGCCTCCTTACCATTTATTAAAGGCTGTTGTCTGTATTTGCCCAGGTTACTGGGACTAACAGATAAGGAGGCAATATCCATGCCTCCATCACAGACCAGAAAAGCCTGAGTTGAAGTTCTGACTAGGCCAGAACCCACCTTAGAGCCCAAGGTTAACCCCACTATTCCCTTGTTCTGTGTACCACCCCTTGAAACTGTGATAGGGGGAGCAGTTGCCTTAGGGGCAGTAGTGGTAGGAGTAGATTCCTTGGCCCTTTGACAACTGGTATCCTTTGTCCAATGAGTCTTATCTTTACAGATATGACACCAAGGTTTCCTTTTGCCTTTTCCCTTGTTGGATTGTGACCCCCCCAGATGCAGGTTTTTGGGTCCCTGATGAAGACTTTTGATCTTTATTTTTGTCCCCACCCTTATCTGAGTTCTTGGAGTCTGGTTTTCTTTGGTCACCACCATTGGTCTGATTTTTCTGCTTCACTCTGGTTCTGACCCATTTATCTGTCTTCGTTCCCAATTCTTGGGGAGGAGTCAGATCAGAGACAACCAGGTACGGATGCAACAACTGCTTTTGGCAATTATTAAGAATCTGCTCCCTCATAATCAAGTTGTACAGTCCTTTAATATCATTCACCTTGCTACCAAGTAACCAGCCTTACAGAGCCTTAATGGCACAATCAACAAAGTCTACCCAGTCCTGAGTCTGTGCTTTCTGGGTGTCTCTGAACTTGATCCTGTACTGTTCAGTGGTTAAGCCAAACCCTTCAATGAGAGCACTCTTCAGGACTGAATAATTGTTAGCATCCTCTTCTCTAACAGTGAGGAGCTTATCTCTACCCTTGTCAGCAAAGGAGAGGCACAGGATAGCTGCCCACTGCTCTTGAGGGACCTTCTGCACTTTACAGGCTTTCTCCAAAGCAGTTATCCATTTCTGAATGTCATCCCCTACATGGAAGGGAGGGACAATCTTGCTCAGGTTCCTACGATCAAAGGTGTGTTCCCTAACCCTAGGGACACTATAGCTGGCACTCCCTGTCATAAGAGTTATCCCTCTTAGTAGAAACAGAGGTCCCTAGAGAATGTCTAGAATGATCTGACTCAGCAGAGGGAGAGCTAGATCTCCTTGGTAAACTCTGCACTCTCCCTGGAGGAATAAAGGGATGGTCCTCTTGACCCTCTTCCTCTTCTTCCTCTGGGGGATCTGAGTTGTTCAGGGGTGGATCATGTTGATCCTCCTGTCCAGGGTTGGACTCTAGGTCATAGAAGATGTCCCCTCCTGACCTATCCTCTTCCCCTGTACCACCCACTCTATCCTGCTCATCTGACCCAGGAGTCTTCCTAATGTCATGTAGCAGTAATGCATCAATGAGACGTTGAGTGCTGGCATTTCTCTCTGTCTTCAGCTTCCTAGATACACACATGGCTTTCAATTCAGTGAATGCAAAGCTATCATATTTAGTAGGAAGGATGCCACCAGTGGCATTCCCAGTAGAAGACGTACTAAGTGAGGTGTGGTGTAGGCACCTACCTAACCTAGCGGGAACTAAACTCTCTTGGGTTGGAGAAAGGGTATGCTAGACGCTTGACTTACCCAACCCTAAGTTCAGTAGAACTTACTATCTTCAGCTAGTATTATATGTCCTTAGATACTAGTGTTTTTTCAGTTAATCAATACAAAAAAAAAATCTGGTAAAAGAATGGTGGCTTGAAGACCAACTGCTGCACACCAATGTGAGAAGTTGGTCTGGTATATGCTGTCCACTAGTTAAAGTGGGCACTTTGTACCAGTCCAAACAACCGTTATGGTGATTAGGAGCAACACTTGACACTACCAGGTAGGTCGCTCCCCCTCCGCACAGCCCCGCCTGTGTGTCCCTGGCCCAGCTGCCGCTGCTGAGGAAGTTCGAGGCCCTCCTCCAACCGCAGGCTACCACCTGCGCCTCATCCCTGGTGGCCAGTGGTAGGCCATAGGTTTGTTCATCTCCGCTTTTTCCCGCTAGTTATTGTATTATAGTGTATTGTTTATATTGTTTTCACTGTATTTCCTGTATTGCCGTTGTCTTCATTACTGTACCTGTGACTGCTGTCCCCCGTCTTTCCCCGCTGCCTGTACTTGATCTGTGCCGTTTTTCCCTCTGTTTCCCTCGCTGTCCCAGCGTCTCTCTGCCCGTTTTTTTCCCCTGCTGTTCCCCTCGCTGCCCCGTGCCTCTCTGCCTGTTCTTGCCTTCTGTCTCCTAGCTGCCCCTGTATTTCTGTGCCCTTTTGCCTTCTGTTCCACTCGTGTCCCCTCATTTTTTTGAGCCCTTTTGCCTTCTGTACCACTCGTTCCCCCTGTATTTCTGTGCCCTTTTGCCTTCTGTAACACCCGTTTTTTGAGCCCTTTTGCCTTCTGTGCCACTCATTTCCCCTCTGTTTCCTGTGCCCTTTGCCTTCTGCAACACCCGTTTTTCCACTCGATCTTGTGCCCTTCCCTCTGTTCTCTTCGTCATCCCTCTCCTCCCCCGCCGCTGTGTCCCCTGCGGCCCCGCCCCCCTGACTGCCCATTCGCTGCCCCCGCCACCCAGCTACTCCTCCCTCCCACCTCCCCATATATGCCGACCGCTGAGCGGCCCCGCGCAGCGGTCGCACCGCCGGCGCGCCGAAGGCGCACCTAAGGCAAGCCCGTCTGCGCCCGTCCGCACCTAGACCGCGCCCAGCACCAGAACTCCTGGCCCCCACTCCCGCCACGACGACCGCTGCCGCTACGATGCCAGCACACTCCACACTCTCAACGCTTGACGGACCCTCACCTGCTTCAAGGCCGCCCCGAAACGCACACACGGTCCCTTCACCTGCCGGAACTGCAGCTACACCAGCCTCAGAGCCGACGAACCACCCGCCAAGAAAGACCGCACCCACCTGCGATGCATACTACTGAACACCCGCTCCGCACGCAAACACGCCGTCGAGCTCTGGGACTTGTTCGACACAACATCCCCGGACATCCCCTTCCTGACAGAGACCTGGTTGAACGACTCCTCCGCACCCGACATCGCCATAGCCATCCCAAACGGCTACAAGATCACCCGCTAAGACTGCACCAACGGAGTCGGAGGAGGAATCGCCATCGTCCACAAGAACAGCATCAGGGTCGCGACTAGCACCGACGACGCGCTCAGCACCGCCGAACACATGCACTTCCAGATCCACACAGACCCCAACTCCACCCTTAGAGGCACCCTCTCTACTGACCCCCCGGACCCCGCGCCCAGTTCAGCGACTCCATCGCCAACTTCATCAGCACGCACACCCTGACCGCCACCGACTACATCCTCCTCGGAGACCTGATCTTCCACCTTGAGAACAACAATGACAATAACTCCACAACCCTAATCGATAACCTCGCCAACCTCAGACTGAAGCAACTCGTAACAACGCCCACCCACTCCGCCGGCCACACACTCGACCCCGTCTTCTCCTCAAGCCCGCATGTCTCCGTCAGCCACACCACCGAACTCCTCTGGACCGACCACCGCTGCATCCATTTCACCTTCCAGATACCCACCACACACCACCGCACCCAACAGATCCCCCGACGCTGCTGAAGCAAAATCACCGAAGACCAACTACATGCAAACCTCGCTCTCAGCCCACCCACCGAACCCTACAACACCGACGACGCTGCCCACAGCCTCAAACGCTGGATCGAGGACTGCGCCAACACCCTCGCCCTGCTGAATAAACCCCCCCACAGAGACACCAGCAAGAGGGCCAGCTGGTTCACCCTGGAACTCCCATATCCTCCAAGCAAGCCTACCAGAAACTAGAGAAGAAATGGCACAGTGAATAAACTCCGGACAACCGCGCAGCACACAAGGACGCCATCCGCAACCACCACCACCACCTCATCAGGGCTGCCAAGAGAACCTCGTTCAAAGACCACCTCGACAACAACGCACACAATAGCAAGGAGATCTTCAACATCGTGAAGGAACTCTCCAAACCCAGCTCCAACACCAACGACATCCTGCCGTCGCAAGCCATGTGCGACTCCCTCGCCACCTTCTTCCACCGCAAGATAGCAGACATCCACGACAGCTTCAACACCCAACAGACAGCAGCACAACAGACCCTCCGCACACCATCGACCACGACCCCCTGCTAGCCTGGGCCAGCGTGAGCATCGATGACACCATCAAGACCATGAGCACAATCCACTCCGGCTCCCCGTCAGATCCCTTCCCACACCATGTCTTCAACAAAGCAAGCAGCTCCATCGCACCCCACCTGCGCAACGTCATCAATCTCTCCCTCGAGACCGTGACCTTCCCAGAGAGCTGGAAACACGCCGAGATCAACGCCCTACTGAAAAAACCCAAGGCAGACCGAAGAGACCTCAAGAACCTCCGGCCCATCTCTCTGCTACCCTTCCCGGCCAAGGTCATTGAGAACAGACAGCTAATCCGATACCTCGAAGAAAACAGAATCTTGGACCCTTCCCAGTCAGGGTTCCGCAGCAACTACAGCACCGAGACTGCCCTCATCGCCGCCGCCGACGACATCAGGACCCTGCTTGACAACGGCGAGACCCCAGCACTCATCCTCCTAGACCTCTCTGCCGCCTTCGACACCGTCTGCCACCGCACACCACACGCACGCCTCCATGCCGCAGGGATCCGAGACAAGGCTCTGGAATGGACCACCTCCTTCCTCTCCGGCAGAACCCAGAGCGTCCGCCTCCCCCCATTCCGGTCCAAAGCCTCCGTGATCATCTGCGGCATACCCCAAGTATCCTCCCTCAGCCCGACACTGTTCAACATTTACATGGCCCCGTTCGCACACGTCGTCCGACAGCACGACCTCAACATAATCTCCTACGCTGACGACACTCAACTGATCCTCTCCCTCACCAAGGACCCCATCACCGCCAAAGCCAACCTCCACGAAGGAATGAAGGCCGTCGCTGACTGGATGAAGACCAGCCGTCTGAAGCTGAACTTGGACAAGACGGAGGTCCTCATCCCCGGCACCAACCCTTCAGCCTGGAACGACTCCTGGTGGCCGACAGCACTGAGAGGAGCCCCGACACCCACCGACCATGCACGCAACCTGGGAATCATCCTCAACTCAACCCTCTCAATGACCAAGCAGGTCAACGCCATCTCCTCCTCCTGCTTCAACACCCTCCGCATGCTCCGCAAGATCTACAGATGGATCCCGATAGACACAAGAAAGACAGTCACCCAGGCCCTCGTCAGCAGCAGACTCGATTACGGAAACGCTCTCTACGCGGGAGCCCCGACCAAGCTCATCAAACGACTACAACGCATCCAAAACACCTCGGCACGACTGATCCTCAACGTACCACGCCACGGCCACATCACCCCCCACCTGAGGGACCTGCACTGGCTCCCCGTCAGCAAGAGGATATCCTTCAAGCTCCTCATCCACGCACACAAGGCACTCCACAAGACCGGCCCAGTCTACCTCAACAGACGGCTCTCCTTCTACATCCCCAACCGCCAGCTACTCTCTGCCGACCTCTCACTAGCCACCGTCCCACGCATCCAAAGAACAACCACCGGCGGGAGATCCTTCTCCCACCTCGCGGCCAAGACATGGAACACCCTCCCACTGGGCCTACGACAGACCCAAGACCTGATGACCTTCAGGAGAATGCTCAAGACCTGGCTGTTCGATCAGTAGCGCCCCCCCCCCCAGCACCTTGAGACCCTCCCGGGTATGTAGTGCGCTTTACAAATGACTGATTGATTGATTGATTGATTGATTAGGTCAAAGATAACCTTTATTGAAAGCTATCTTAGTGGTAGCTATGGAGAGCAGCCTTCAGGATACGTCTTAAAGGAATGTTAAGCACCTTGTTTTACCAGAATGCAACCTTATAGCATTGGTTACATGAAAGGGAAACCACACAGCAGTTATAAAAAATGTATTTATTATCTATAACACTCTCTAGTATCCTCTACACGAGGATAGAACATAAATCAAATAATACAGTTGCAAAAAATCAAACGTAAGTAGCACAATACACAGTGGGCTCCAGAGGGAGACCAAACCATATACTAGATAAGTGGTATAAGAACCACGACTTGGGACTAGACTTAGTCTAGGAGGTGTAGAATTGCTGAGACCCCAAGGAATCACCCAAGGTGAGTGAATAGAGACCCCACGGAGGACGGGTGCAGAGTGACAACACGACCGCGTGCTCCGTACAATTCAATGGGAAAGTCGCAGTTGGAAAATCAGAGATTCAGGACCCTTCCCAGCAGATTACGAAGACAACCCTTGGAACTTAAGAGTTTGAAGAGCCACCCAGCCATGGATACCTTTGTAGCAGAGTTACCTATCCCAGAGGAGCCGGGTGCATAGGCACAAAGTGGCGTCGGAAACCCTCGTCGTTTTCTATGGATGTCGACAAAGTAATGCTGCTGCTGGAAGTACGAAAAGTGTCCAGAGGAATCCAAACGTTGATTCTAGATGAGAAGAACCTGAAAGCAGAGGGGACAGTGTCTGGGTCACTTTGGGGTGACCAGGGGCTCGGTAGACGAATGCCCACCTATGTTGGGTGCATCAGGTGTGTTGACAGTGATCTTGACTCTTCAGCTGTGAGGACCCGGAGACATCTAGGACAACCAGGAGCCGGATATGAGCTGTCCCACGAAGGATGTAGAGTGTAGAGGGGTCAGTGTCCGGCGGGAGCACCAATAAGTCTTGGCAGCGGCAAACAACGTAGATGGTCAGATTCGGTGTCCATCTGGCCCAGCAAGGACCAGGAGACTCACCACAGCAATGGGAGTCAGGGCACGCCTGGAGCAACCAGGGGAGCCCACGTAAAGTAACGTCGACCCTCAAGTGGACCTACAGGTCGAAGGCACAGGAGTCACGAGGGGACCTCAGGCGATTTCACAGGATACTAGCCAGCAGGGCACAGAGTCTGAGGATGCCGGAGTCTTTCTCAGAAAAGATGCGCTGGGGTCAGGGCTACAATTGGCCCAAAGCATGGAATTGTTGCATGACAACAAGCATGTGCAGCTGCAAATAAACACGGTGCACAGGAGTATGGATATACCTTCCCCACGAGGGATATCCGCCTCAAACTCAGTGAGAGGGCAGCACAACTTCAGAGACCTTCAGAAACCTACCTCCTGTGTTGCTGGAGTCTTGGGAGTCCGCAGGAGCTCTGGAGCAGCAAACCGGTCAGATGTGTTACGGTGCCTGCGTTTGCAGGGGAGTGACTCCTTCACCCCAAGGGAGATTCTTCTGTTGTCTTGGAGGTCCACAGGGTTGAGCACGGAGCCTGTATGGATCACGGACAGTGGCGAGACTGGGGACGGCAAGGGAAGACAAAGTCGACCCAAGGGAGGTCCAGCGAAGTCCAGCATGTCCAGACGGTCGAAGTGTAGTGGTATCTTCTTGCAGAATCTTGTCCACGTAACATCTAATGTCCTGTAGCCAGGTAACCCATTTTATACCCACGGGAAAGGGTTGGAAAGATTCTAGGGACCCTCCTAGGGAGTGACAGGACAGAGGGGTGGCTACACCCATGTCCTTTGTCCAGTTTCGTGCCAGAGCAGGAGCAAATGGCTCCCAGAACTAGTTTGAGCTGGACTATGCACAGGGACACCAAATGTGCCGCTCATGCAGACTTTCTGACACGGAGACCGTGCAACCACGCAGCTCCAGTACACTAACAGGCACATGCATCAAACATGCCATTTGCGATTCCTTATTAGCGAAAAATAAGGATTTGCTAATAAGGAAGCGCAAATGCCTATGCATGTAGGAATCGCTGAGAAAATAGCGATTTCTACAAATTCCTTAATTGCGACTCGCAAATTTGCGAGTCGCAATTAAGGAATAGCTCTCCATTCATTCCTATGGGCCATAGGAATGAATGGGAGATTGCATGCGTAATTTGCGAGTACCAATAGATACTCGCAAATTGCGCATGCAATTTCAAGGGTACAATTGTGTCAAAATGACACCCTGTTGCAACCCTCAAATAGTGATGTGCACCCATGTTACGCATTCACACATGCCCCAAGGGCATGTGTGTGCGCCAGATCAAACTTTGAAAAATGCACTAAAGTTCATTTTTCAAAGTTTTTGCAAATTACAATCAAGTTCAACTTCATGGTAATTTGCGCCCCCTATTAGCGAAATCGCTATTCTAAAGTGGTTCCTGCATTGCATTTAAGGAATCGCAAATTGCGATTCCTTAAATGCAATCGCAATTTGAGAAATCGCAAATAATTGCGAATCCTCAAATTGCTTGTGCTGTGAACCTTGATGCATCGCAAATGCCCTTTTTGCGGGCGCAAACAGCCGATTTTTGCGAATCGCACCGTTTGCGCTAGCAAAAATGGTTGATGCATGTGCCTGAAAATCCTGTCTGGGAGGTGGTCATACCTCCTTGTGACAGGATACCTATTGTCCTACCTTCTTCTGCGCGAGCTTGGCTCTGCAGCAGGAGGGAAGACTCGTGTCTGTGGCTGGCAGTATCCATTTTTGCTCTAAGGCTCGAGAAAGTTGGTACCGGTAGACTTAGGTACCCCCAGATCCTCGGTTCTGAGGGGAGGAATCATACCTCTCACACCAGTTACTGGTGTGGAGGTATGATTCCAAGGTGTTTGACACCAAACACGACATACTTCGTTGCAGTTGTTTTCGAGATAGCATTTACCGCAAGGTTATCATGCACCTCTACCTATATGTCTGGCAGTATCACGTACAGCCCGGGAGAATGGGCTCCGAAGACTCCAGAGGGGCCCTGCTCATGCAGGAGCACCCTCATGTAAAACCCAGCACCCTGCCTTCAGGATTGTTAAGGCCTGGTATAAGGGTGACTTATAAAGTTTTAATTGTAGTGATATATATAGATATAGTGAACCTATATCTCTCGTAAGTGGTGCAAGCACCAGCTTACACAGGCTGCAGTAGCAGACCTGAGGTTTCATTTTGCATGGCCTCTCATGGGTGGCATAATACATGCTTGAGCCCATGGGAGGCCTCTGGAGTACCTATGCCCTGGGTACAAGTGTACCGTATACTAGGGACTGATAAGTGTACCCCAGTATCCAATCTGGAGTTTACCAAAGCACATACATATCAATTTAAGGGAGAAAGCAAAAAGTGGGGGTAACCATAAGAAGCAGATCCTACTTTCCTACACTTGCTTAGAAAGAAGCACTGCTACCAAGGTTTATGTGTCCATCAAGGGTATAAATATTGTGGGATGACAGGATCTGGCCAGACTGGGGTTAATGCTTCTTCCTGGCTCAATTAACTCTGTCGTAGTGACTAATGTACCCATTTTATGGGTTGAGTGTGATAATCACCTGAGTGTGGAAAGGATTATTGGGAATTTCTCTATGATTTTGTTCTGAAAAAATAGGTAACATATCTAAGTTTGAACATGTGAGTATGCTCAAAATGGGTGTTGGTCCCATTGTGTGTAAAGTTAGCACTGTCACACTTAGTGTTAGACTAGATCTTAAAAAGCTGCTGGATAAAAAAAATTTCTGAAGGAGTTATTCAACCCACTAACTCTTCAGAGAGTGTTAGCCCAGTGGTTATTGTAAGAAAAAAACAGGTGAGATCGTTTATATGTGGACCTGTGCACCCTAAACAAAAATATTATTACTGATTGGCTTTCTTTAACACAAGTACATGACTTACTGACTGACCTGGGAAGGTTTAAATTATTTTCTCTGTTGGATCTCAGATCAGCGTACCATCAGAATCTGCTTGTTGCAGAATCCCAGGACTAAACAACCTCTATCAGACCTTTGGGTGCATTTTCGCACATGATGTTTGGATTGGCTTCTGCAGTAAGGGTGTTTTAAGAACTTTATGGACACCATTTTGTGGGGTATCCCTGGTGTGTAGGCCTTCCAAGATGACATGCTTATTTTTGCTGAGACCATCAGGGAACATAATTTAATTCTGGAAAGAGTGTTGCGTGTGTTCAAAGATATTGGTATCACCCTGAGGATAGAAAAATATAAAAATGTTAACACCGACGGTGGATTAATTGGGGCATGTGTTCAATTAGGGCATCAAACCTAAATTTTCCCTTGTGCAGGCAATTCAGGATGTTTCTCGCCCTAAGTTTAAGGACACTTTACGATCTTTCTTTGTATTTGTGAATATTATTCTTTATTCATGCTTTGTGGTACAGCCCCTTTGCAATCTATTTAATAAAGGAGAAAAATGTGAATGTAGTGATGATGGTAATGAAGCCTTTCTTAAGGGTAACGATTTGATTGTTTCAGCTCTAGCATTAGTGTAGTTTCTAGCTGTAAAGCAAATTCTTTGACAGTGGATGCCAGTCAATCAGGTTTGGGAGCTGTCCTTTCTCAGTGGGTTAGAGGCAAGGAGCATACCTTGCTTTAGCTTCACAGACCCTCACTCCGCCTAAAACTAATTATAGAATAATTGAACGTGAATCGTTAGCGTGCTTTTGGGCTGTTGAAAAATGTAAAACATTTTTGTGGGGGACAAAGTTTGACATATACACTGAAAACAAACCCTTAATTTACATACTCAACCAGAATGGCCAGGAAAGGCTTCTGCTGGATTAGTTTAATTACTCTCCAAACTAAAGGAATATTATTTCTAGATTAAATATAAACCTGGCGGTAAGAAATGGAAAGCATACTGTCTCTCAAGGCTGCCTAGAGAAGTACATTCTGATTATTGTCAGAGTGATGATGTTGAGTGTGTTTTAGCTTTAATTGATGATTTGTGTGCAACTTATGCTGAAATTTACAGTGAAGTTTGGTTGAATGCGTTAAGTACTGATAGTTTATTGCAAAATGTCATGAAATATGTGAAGAATGGTTGGCCTAAGGAGAGAAATCTGGAGATTGGTAAAAAACACCCTTTGCTGAAGTAGCCGGGGAACTGTCTTTAGTTGATGGGTTTTGTTGCGCCACAATGTTCTCATTCCAACCATGTAATTGAGGGATTCTTTAGTTAAGGTGGCTCATGAAAGTCATCTTCGGGTTACTGCAAACATTTGTAATCTCAAACTGTTTTATTGGTGGCCATCTCTTGACTCTCAAGTCAAAAAGTGGGTGTCTTCTTGCACCACTTGTTTGATTTCAGACAAACACTGGAAAGTGTTTGGAATTCCCTTGCATATGATTCCTTTCCCCGAGGGTCCATGAAGTAAGGTGGCACTTGTTTTTGCTGGACCTTTTGAGTTACTGCCCGCAAATAAAAAGGATATGTTGGTCTTAGTGGACTATTTTTCTAAGTGGGTCTATTTTGAGTTTACTCCTTCTACTGACACATCTTCAGTGATTGTTTTTTTACAAATAATTTTTTTACTTGAAGCGCCACCCACAGAACTGGTCACTAATAATAGCACACATTTTAAATCCACTAATATTAAGCAATTTATAGATGCTTTCCAGATTAAACATTTACAAGTCACACTGTATTTACCTACTCCCGATGGCCTAAGAGCGCATGAAGAGATTTAAAAAAACAAAACAAAAAAAAGGAATATAGTCAGCTTGGTCTTCAGGTGCTTCAGTGGAGGGTACTCTGTGAAAAAAGTTGGGAATTATTTAATTACTCCTCATAGTACCACAGGTGAATCTCCATTCAGGTTGTTGGGTAATAGGTTGTCCATATGTGCTCTATATCCTGACTGGTTCAATAATCTTAAGGGTGGTCCCACCAATTCAGGAGTTGATCTTAATATTGAGGAGAGAGTCAAGAGTAAAACATCTAATATGAAGTCCAGTTTTGAGCACCAACATGTCACAAAGAATTGTGATTTGAATATTGAAGAGTAGGTTCTTATTTAAAAACCCAACAGGATCAAACATGAGAAACTAAGTTTATGTTACCAGTCTAAGTAACCAGAGAATCTAAAGATGCAGTGTTATTGGACGGTACGGGTTGGTGGAGTAGGAGAAGCATTGTTAATGTTTCATCTGCTCAAGTCAAATACATTCTGATTACGAAGAACATTTGTGATTCTTATCGTGATAGTTCTTGGTGGGTGGTGATGTTGGTTTATAGTGTGCCACCTCATCTTCTAAGACTAGTGATCTGCTGCGAATTTCACCTTGTTCTGGTGGCAAATGTGATTACTCGAGTAGCTCAGAAGCCACAGATGTATCATCTTCTGTTTTACATCAGGAGGTGTCTCTTCAAGAAGTAACTCTTCGGATTTGCATGTTACAAGGGTTCCTCAGATAAGTTTATGCAGAACTGCTCACAATGTTTCCATTCCTATGAGGTTTAAAGATTATTATACGTAGTAATTATTTTGTAATGTGTTCTTGTGACTTTTCAAGACATGTATTTTTTTATGTATATATATTTTTGCATTTTTTTTGTTTGGAAAAGTTTCTTATTACTTTCATAAGGGGAAAGGTAATGTAGTACTATGTTCATTTTGCCTTGGTAGCTGCAACTGGTGTAGAAAACAAAAAAGGAGCAACGGTGGGACCAGCAAAGTCCAAGGGACTAACCAACAGCAGGAGAGTCGAATCAGGCAGCGAGCAAGTAGGGAAGGCCACTAAAGCAGTAGAAGACCCTCACGAGGACCCACAGGCCAAAGGCACAGGAGTCGCAAGAGGAACTTGAGCAGCTCACCAAAGATGAAGGCCCATGGTGCAGAGGATACAGTGAGGATGCGGATCTTGGAAGAAAGAAGTGCTGGAGGCTGGAGCTTGTTGTAGCCCGAAGATCTCTGGAGTGCAGAGCCAACAAACCTTGGCAATGACAAGCCAATGTGGTGCACAGGGGTTTGGTCCCAGCGGTTCAGACGAGGGATACTGGCCTCAAATTTACAGAGAGGACAAGTCAGGCCTTGAGGGAGTTCAAATCCACTATCTGTGTTGTTAAACCTCAGGAAGTCCATAGGACGACAAGAGCACCAGATCGGTCAGCTTTGTTGCAGTGGCTGCAGATGCAGGGGAGTGACTCCTTCAGTCAAAGAGAGATTTCTTTGGGTGTTCTTGATGCCCACAGGTCTGTTAAAGAACCTGGATGAAGCACAGATGATGAAGAAGATTTGAATAACAGCGAGACCAGGACGAGCAGGAGTCTTCCTGGTGCAGTCTCAATTCCAGTCCAAGTCCAAGTGTCTAGATGGTTAAAGAGCGACGTAGTTTCAGGGTTGAGTCTTGTCCCACGATGAATCTAAGGCCCCACCCACAGGTAAGCTCTTAAGTACCCTGAGGAAAGGGTTGGGAAAACTCAGGGGTCCCTCCCAGAGGAGAGGCTGGACAGAGGGGAAGATACTCCCATGTTCTTTATCCAGTTTCGCACCAGAGCAGGAGCCAAGGGGTCCCTGAACTGGCTCAAACTAGAGAATGTAAGGAGGGCACCAAATGTGCCCTTCAGAGCAGTCTGGTGGCACTGGCAAGGGCCCTACCCCAGTCCAATACACTAAGACCTGTCTGGAGGTGGTCACACCTCCCTGTGACAGGAAACCTATTGTTCTACATTCCCCGCCTTGAGCTTGGCTCAGCAGCAGAGGACAGAATCGTGTCTGTGGTCGGTAGAAGCACTAGTTTGCTTGCAGACCCCAAATGGCTGTTACTGGAAGTACAGGGGAGGTCCCCTAAGGAGCTCTCCAGTACATGGGATCATACTTCCAACACTGGAATTGGTGTTTGGGTATGATTCCAACATGTTTGATATCAAACATGACAGGGTCTGGTGCAGCCACTATATAGTTAGAAATCTCGTAATGACTGATGTCCACTATATGTATTAAAATGTCTGACCAAATTTAAAAGATGACTCCGTGGATTGTAGGGGTGTCCTGCTCACGCAGGCTCACCCCCACACTAATAAGCAATGACCCTGCCCTCAGGAGTGAAGAGCCTGCCATAGGGGTGACTTATCGGTTTAAAGTGTAGTGACCTCAAATATAAGGAAACTTATATCTGTCGTGAGAGGTGCGAGCACCACTCACACTGGTTGCAATGGAAGGCCTGTAGTCACAGTTTAAGGGGACTCCCTTGGGTGGCACAATACATGCTGCAGCCTCTGGGTGCTTCCTGGTGTACCTATGCCCTGGGTACCCTAGTTCAATATACTAGGGCCTTACAAGGGTACACCAGTAGCCAATTGTGGAGGTACAAAAGTACTTACCATGTCAATTTAGGGGAGAAAGCACTGTTGCTGGGGTCCTGATTAGCAGGATCCCAGCAGGCTAGGTCAAAAACACACTGACACCAAGCAAAAAGTTTGGGGAACCATGAAAGCAGATCCTACTTTCCTACAGCGAGCGACAGAGAAACATAAACAAAAAAAGACAACATGAGGAACAAAAAAGAAGAGGAGACTCACTGGACTACATAGTAAGCTGCCACGGCAGCATAATTACAAGAGCAACGTCATAGGTGCTTGTTAGGCTACAGAACCACAACCGACAAACAAATCAAAAGCACACCTATCAGTCACCATGAGTGACAGTGAATATATGGTAGATGACACTCAGGAAGCCAAGGATTAACCCAGTATATACCAGATCATACCAGATTCTCAACCAGCAGGGGGTAACACTCCACCAGGAACAGCATATCACAAAGCACATGAGACAGCCAGAAACCCCTTTCCCTCATCCAGTAAGATCCCCTATCCAACGAAGCACCAAGGTGATGTGTGTGGTTGTTCAGACAGAATGACAGTGGTGTAAAAAGAGATCTTTTGTTACAGTACGCAGGAGATTAAATATTTAAACTATTTGAGAACTTGACCAACACAGGCAAACTGCAAATTTAGTACTACTTGTAAAGAAGACAATTCAACCAAAAAACATAAGGGTGCAACTAATCCAATTGTGCCAGTCCTCGGTGCTATAATGGTTGCTTCTGAGAAAAACAGGAATGTCATTTGGCAGTATCCTGACATTGTAAAGATCATATGAACTTTCCACTTTGTAAGTTGACCGCATATAATTAACACTGGAAAAAGTAACCATGAAGGAAGACCAGAGCACAGCCCAAGCATCAAGGCAAAAACAGTTGCGGTCTGCAGAGTAAGGCATGGCACAGGACCCGTGCATGCAGGTATTGTGGTGCAGAAGCTCACCTGCAACACAGAGCCCAAGACATAGTCAAGCTGTTTGCGACTAAACTACTTTGCACATGTTCGCCTGGGGGATGCAGAGGATAAGGCACAAGAAGTAGCATTGCCAGAGCAAGAGCACTCCAACCTGCCCCTCCTGAACACGAGCAGCCATCCCAGTATACACCAATACCAACAGTTGACGATGCTAAAATAGCAGAAGACAATGGGGACCTCTTCTTCATCTTGTTCACAGACCACTCGTGGGGTGAAAAGACATCAAGATGACATATAAAAATCCACGGGCATAAGATGCAAGCACTTATTGACACTGGGACATCTGTGAATGTCATGTGCGCACAATCCTTCCAGCAATTAAATTAAAAGCCAGTGTTGGGATAAATCACCATCTCTCATGGTACAGAAATTATGAAACTAAATTCTAGGTCAATAAAATATGGGCAGGCATGGTAACTGACTACCGTACAGCTAAGACTAAAATTAATTGTATTTGCATGCCAAATACACACGGTGGGAGTTGAAGATATTCTGAAAAACTATCAACACCCCTGCCAGGAACTAGGATATCTAAAAGCATGCTGGGGTAGCTACATGGCTGCCGGTTGACCAGTCAATTCGCCATACAGCCGCAAGGCATCACAGAATTCCAAAACTTGAGGAACTTGATATAATCGAAAATATTAACTGGCCCAACACCATGGATATCCCCAGGGGCGTAACAAAGGCCCCCGCATCCCCCGCAGTGCGGGGGGGGGGGGCGAGATTCAAGGGGCCCGCTCAGCACAGTACTCAGGGCTGAGCGCTCCAGATTAAATCTGGAGCGGGGGCCCCTCAGAGTTCATAGCAGGGGGGCCCCTTAAACTTTTGTTACGCCACTGGATATCCCGCATGGTGGTAACACTGAAACCAAAACAACCAAGGTCGATATGCACCTGTATTGACATAAGGCTTCTTCACAGAGCTATCTGGCAAGAATGCCACATCACCCTCACAATAGATGACATCCTCCACGATCTGAACGGTGCACAGTGGTGTTCTAAACTGGACTTCAACGCAGGATGTCATCAACTCTCACTGGATGAAGCAGGCCGCAGAGCAACAAAATGTGCCCGATATGTAGGCCTTCACCGAATGAATGTCATTCAGGGGTCACCAGAGATCACAGCTGCGATTCCTGTCTTGCCCCTTGCGACCCCTGACAGTGCCTTTGCAAGCGCTGACTGGTGGTAACATGTAGGAAGGAGACAACGTGACAAACTGCTGATCCTAACATGCTGAAGGTACATTGTGATATAAGATTCACTCATGGTATATGGGGACACTCATGCCAAAATGCTGACCATGGCACAATGGAGGTTATTTTTGGCATATAGGGGAACCCTCAGCACATTTTGAAAAAATGAGGGTCAATATCTGGAGAGCATAAGGTTTCATTGTCTGGGCACACCATGATAGGAATTCTATATATTTTCTATATTCAGAGTCCATGGCTTTTTAGAAAATGTATGTGAAAAGTTTGCTTGGAAATGTACAATTGGAGCCTATGTTTTAAAATGTACATCCCTCCTCCCCTATAACCTCCCAGAGACGTCTAGCTCATTCAATTCCCTCACAAAAGGTTAGGGTAAGTGTTGTATTGCACCTCAATCGCTTTTAAAGATCATGTCAGCCATGTAATAACTCTGTATCCAAAAGACACATTAGTGACATCACTTCTTAGGAAGAATCAGAGTCTACGGTCAGATTATATCTCTTCCTTTAATGCCATTAGTTTCAAAGGGTGTGTGGTAACAGTTCCGATACCTCTGGCATTTTGGTGAATTGATTTCTATGTTCACTCGTATAAATGCCTGAAATTCAGATTTACCGCCATGATAGAGGTATTTTAAAATGTGATCAGGGAGGCCTTCTGGAGACTGGAATCTTCAGTGTCAGTGATGGCATTTTCATCCATGCAAAGACGATTTCTGAACTCCATCTGACACTGAAAGCTACTCAGCAACAAATATCTGACTGTACAGAAGTATGTCGTTCTCACAGATGAGATGAACTTTTATGGCTGTGTCTTTTCAAAAAGGTGTCAACTTCAAGGTAGACCCCCCAGAAGGCCATAGACATCAACAAAGCCAGAGCACCTCAGACTATGTCAGAGGTGAGAAACTTTCTAGGAAAGCCTGTCTACTGTTGGAGGTTCATTGCCAATTTAGTGACTCTCACCGAACCACTCACACATCTAACTAAGGCAAAGAGTGCATGGCAATAGTTGACAGAACATCAAGAAGCATTCCTAAAAGGCAAAAATGTCCCACTCAGCGAAGTGATGAAGTACTTCGACCCCACCCTAACGACATAATGAGTAGTGGATGCAAGCCCAGCAGTCTTAGTGGCAGTATGTTGTGATGTGCTTATTATCTATACACTCTCCCTACTCTGGCTCTCTGCCTGCCTGCTCAGCCTTTGATGAGGTATGATAGAATGTTGAGGGTGGTTGGGATTCTAGTGGGATCAGTTGGTGAGAAGGGGCTGAGCAGGGAGGACGCTGCTCCTGGTGGGGCATTAAGAAGGAACAGAACATCTTCCTGTAACATGTAACTAATGATTTGGACTGAAGAATAAATCATCATATCATCTATACAAGACCATGCCTGCGCCCATTCATTCATTTTAACACTGGCGACGATTCAAAGAACCTGCGTGTATTTTTGGACTTGTGAAACTGAAGGGCCTACCTTGGATGAATTTGGGAACTGAAGAAGCGCATAAAAGAAAAAAAAAAGAAGTAATCTTGCACTCCACAAGCCCCACCAGAGACCAGAAGATCGGTCAGCCCTGTCGTGGATGTGCCAGATGATGGACTTGGCTGAGTGTTTCCCAAAAGACCCGATTGATGGTGGTTTTGGACATTTCTGACTATCTGGGAACGGTCAGCTCTAGCCTGGGCCTGCCGATTTCTGCATGTTTTTACGGTGAAGCCAGCTCTTGCTACATGATCCTTGTTTTGGACTGATTAACTTAGTACAATCTGCATTGGGAGATCATCATCTGTTTAGCGAACAGACCACTGATTTGGAATGAGAGTGAGATCGCTACTTTAATTGGTTACTGCTGTCATCAGACTGCTGTCATCTGTGTTCGGATTTGTAATTCGTTTTTTTTTGACAGTGCAACCGAAGGGAGCTTGTTTGAGCCTCCTGAGACTGAGTTTTACGTAAGTTGCTGTGGAGGACCAGCACTGCCCATTTGATTTTGTCCGGCAGCTGGTGTGTTTCTGGCGGAAACAGAGAGCGTTATTGGCGTTTATTTGGCAAGAGAACAAAAGCTCACGTCAGGAGGGACATTTGTTGACTTTTTACGGAGGAATTACGCTGGAGCCTGGTGGTTGCTGCGTTACATTATGGACGCTGTCATTTTTCAAATTCAAAAAAGTCACGTTACAAGTAATGCGCACGCTTACCTGTGAGTAGGTCTATCGCGTGCAGCCTTCTCGTCACTCACGGAATCGTCAGAGTGACGCACTGCTCCTCTCATTCACAGTGATGCTGCCCAGTGACGCCTGTATGCAGATACGCGCCGGTAGCCACCCGGCGTGGCGTCATGAAGCGTGCTGCCATTTTGAGTTTGGCTGACTGGAGTTCCTGTTTGCCAACCACGTTTTTCGTGTGTTTTGTCTGCCGGAATAAAGTATTTTTCAAAACCAGATGGAGTCGGGGGACTACGTTGTACAAACAGTGAAGTCATTAAAGTTTATGTGTTGTACAGCGGTAATATTGGAGGTTCTGGTTTCAAGGCTCTGTCAGAGTGGTGGTGACTTTATCCACAGTTACGGGTGAGCAAACAGAGACATTTTGAAGACTCTTTTCGTCTTTGCTTGTCAAGAAGTGGACTTTTAACTGTAGCAAGCATCTGTTTTTCTAAGACACTGTGGGACAGAGGTGGCCCTTGGGTGAGAAGTCGCTCACTGGTCACTTTTGTGTTAATTTATTATTGCAATTCGTTTTTTTCTATTGCTGTGATTGTTTCTTATGCCTATGAAACTGTGTTTTGTTTTCTTGTGGCCAGTTTTTCTTGGGTTCAAAGTTACCCATCATGGCTTTAGTCTTTAGTTACCCATGATGTCTTTAGTCTTTAGTTTCCCATGTATTATTTGTGGGTGTTTTGCCAGTTAATTTTATGGTGGTTTGGCCAGTATATTTTGGGTTCAAGGACATACTGGTTTTGCTATGTTGCCCTGAATTGTAGGGGGTTGTGTTTGTTTAGGGTTAAAGGATACCCTAGATGGTCTAGAGTCACCCTTTTGGGTGTGTCTTGGGTTAAGGGATACCCTAAAATTTGTCATGGGTTATGTATATCCATAGTGTTTTGCGAGTGTGTTTTTGGGGTTAAGGGATACCCTAAATTTGTCATGAGTTATTGTTACTCATAGTTATCGCAAGAGTGTTTTAGGGTTAAGGGATACCCTGATTTGTCAGTTAGAGTTACCCATAAAGGATTTTGGGTTTAAAGGTACCCTATGTTGGTTAGGGTTAAGGGATTTAGTCTTAGATCTGTCTTATTGGTAGATCCGTTTTTGTCTTAGTTGTGCAGTTTAGGGTTGTAGATCCCTGTTCTGCCTGTCTTGTGTCTTTTTATGAGGCACAATGGGTACGTTGTAGGGTGTAGTGTAGTGTCTTGTACCCATAGTTGTAGTCTGAGTTTTCATGCTAGTTTTGCAATTTTGTTTTTGATCATTATCAGGGGAAGGATGGTGTTTAATGTTTTGGTTTTTCATCTTCCTTTTCTACTAAATGTGTGTTAGATTTATTTTCATGCATTATTACTGTTATGATCATTATCGCTGGGGGGGTGATGTTTAATTAGTTGTTATTAATGCATCCTCCTATGCTCAGTGAGTGTTCTATCATCTTAGCACATGTTGATTGTTTTCAAATATTATAAGGGGGGAGATGTGTTGTGATGTGCTTATTATCTATACACTCTCCCTACTCTGGCTCTCTGCCTGCCTGCTCAGCCTTTGATGAGGTATGATAGAATGTTGAGGGTGGTTGGGATTCTAGTGGGATCAGTTGGTGAGAAGGGGCTGAGCAGGGAGGACGCTGCTCCTGGTGGGGCATTAAGAAGGAACAGAACATCTTCCTGTAACATGTAACTAATGATTTGGACTGAAGAATAAATCATCATATCATCTATACAAGACCATGCCTGCGCCCATTCATTCATTTTAACACAGTACTACTACAACAACAACACGCAGACACTTGGGCACCAGTGGCATAGACAGACAGACAGACAGACAGACAGACAGACAGACAGACAGACAGACAGACAGACAGACAGACAGACAGATAGATAGATAGATAGATAGATAGATAGATAGATAGATAGATAGATAGATAGATAGATAGATAGATAGATAGATAGATAGATAGATAGATAGATAGATAGATAGATAGATAGATAGATAGATAGATAGATAGATAGATAGATTGGTAGGTAGGCAGGCAGGTAGGTAGGTAGATGGAAAGATCTTCCCAAAGGACCCAGAGGGAACCTGTTGGAACAAAGGAGGTTGGAGAGCCCCGGGTGCATAGGTGTGAAGTGATGTCCGAACTGTCGTGGAGTCAATGGGGGACCTCGGCTGCCCAGCTGCTACAGTGTCCCATGGACCAGGTCGGTGGAACCTAGGCATGGATTCCAGACGAAGAGTACCTAGGGAGATAGGAGACAGAGTCCATCCACCCGGAGTTGTCTAGGAGGTGCAAGTGCACAATGCCAGTGTCGTGATTGCCGGTCCAGCTGCATCACATACGCTGGCACTGAGAGAAGTATAAAGCTCCTCTGATTCCGTATTGGAATGCTTCTCATTCTAGCTTCGGGATCGGCTAATGCTCTTTCGGTTCACTTACCTGTGTTTCCGGTTCACGTTCCTCCAGCGTCTTCTGGTCCTTTGTCGGGTTGCCTGCGTTCTTGCTCCTCTCCTCGTCACGCCTCCTACTTGCGACGTCTGGTGTCTCCCTCAATCTCCTGACAGCTTTCAGGATGTTTTGTTCATCAGCTCCCACGTAGCTGCAGTGCAGACAAGTACTCGGCTCCCGCGTCGCTGCAGTTTAGACGAATCTCCAGTTCCACTACAATAAAACACAACACAAAAGAGAAGGCAACAAGAAAACAGCAATTACTCACTACTTTACAGTAACAGCGCTGTTTGCGCTGAACATGCAAATAATGTTATGTAAACTTTAATACTTATCTGATTGGGACCCTTGTCCATGGAGATTTGGTTTTTCCTGTCTTCTTCTTAATTTATTTCTTATTAGGATAATTCCTGAAAGTTAAATTACTGTTAGTTCTACCTGACGTTAAGGTGGAAGTTAGTATAGCTCTTTATCTCATTCACATGTAAACTACTTTAGATAGATATTAGGGTATTAGTTCTTGAGTAAGGAGTCCTGTCATCGTGGGTTATTACTATTAGTTCGTAGGTGGGTTTCAGTGTGCTCTCCTTTTAATTTTTTCTTTCATTACTTTACTGCACTCCTTATTTACGCCCTTCCTTTCAATTTTTGCAGAGAAAAAATTACACCCCTCTCGAACAACCTGTCAGTATTAAGTGGAAGAAGGGAACTATTCAGGTTCCTTAGAGTCACACATATTTTCCTTTATTACCGTTTTAGATTCAGCATATTCTTTACATACTTACACTTTCTGTATTTGTTTGAGAGAGATTTCTCCTGGCTGTCTTGTCCTGTCCTAGAGTGGGGAACGTCGTGGGATACTTTCTTCCTTCCCTGTTTTCCCTTCTTCCCCTGGTTTACTGTTGTTACTTTGACTCAGTTGGGTATGACACGTGACATGGGGAGGTTGGGACCTCGCGTGTTTGCATGGCGTTCCTGCAGAAACGTGAGTAGAACTTGACAGCCCGCCCTTCTTGTGGGTACTTCACTGTAAGAGGGAGTCCTTGAATTTTCCGCTATGGAGTCCAGGCGATGCTGTAGGATCTCAGGAGCCATCCATGAGCTGTCCCACGCTGATCAACGAATGGCAGGAGGGTCAGTGGCAAGCAACACCACAAACAAGCTGGGGGATACGCAACAGACGTGCTGCAGGATGAAATGCCGAAATGGGGACTTCAAGGTCCGAGGAACTCACCCTCTACAGGTAAGTTAGGGCCAGCCTTAGCAAGCAGGAGAGCCAGCAGGAATTGAAAAAGACCCCGGATGGACCCTCTGGCAGCAGGAGACCTCAGCAGCACACCGAAGATGGAGGCCCACGTCGCAAGAGATGCAGTGAGGACATCGCTTTTGCTGCTTGATGATGCTTGAGGCTGGGGTCTCATGGAGCTCGAAGACCTCCAGACTGGAGAGCCAACAAGCCTTGGCAATGGCAAACAAACGCGGTGCACAGGGGCTCGGTTCCAGCAGCTCCAATGAGCAGTCTTCCAACTTGAAAAGAAGACGGGGCAGACCTCTGGGGAACCACAAAAGCACCACCTGTGTCTTGGAGCCTTGGAGAGTCGGTGTGACAGGAAGATCCACAGGACAGTCGTTGTCGTTGAGGTGCCTGCAGCTGAAAGGGGGGTGACTTCTTCACTCCAAGGGAGATTCCTTCTAGCTGTCCTTGATGCACACAGAGTCCTCGTGGCTCTGAAGGATGTACGGAGGTTGCAGGTTCTTTGCAAAGTATGGGGACAAAGTTGCAGTAGGAGCCCTCCTACCAGATGCAGTCTTGTCTTGGGTCCAGCAGCAGAAGAACCTAGTGAAAGATGAATCTTGGTCCAGACGAATCTAGGCTCCCTCCCTCAGGGAGCCCTTAGATAACTGAGGGCGGGGGTTGGACAGCTTCTGCAGTGACCCACCTATCTGGGGTGATCAGGGTCGCTACTCAGATGGACTGACCAGTCAGAGGTAGCTATGGGGGGCTCCTCTAAGGAGCCCAACCCAGTACATGGTATCAGGCGACTACCCCTGGAATAGGTGTACTGGCATGATTCCAAAAGGTTTGATAACACACATGACTAGGTGCGGTGAAGCCATTATGTAGTTGGACATCTTGTGTTGATCAGTGTCCACTACATACCTTAAGATGGCTCCCCCACACTTACAATACCCAGAGAATGGAATCTGGGGTTGGTAGGAGTGCCTCTACTTGTGCAGGGGCACCCTCACACTTAGAGCTATACACCCTGCGCTTGGGCTGAAAGGCCAACCTTAGAGGTGACTTATAGGGTCAGAGTGCAGTGACCGGGATATATACACTGAAAGGTGCATGCACCATTTCACACAGGTTGCAATGACAGGCCTGTAGATACAGTTTGCATGGGCTTCCATGGTTGGTATAATACATCCTGCAGCCCTTGGGAGACCCCTGGTGTACTGATGCCCTGGGTACCTTAGTACCATATACTAAGGGCCTACAGGGGTACACCAATATACCAATTGTGGGGTGTACAAAGTACTTACCAAGTCAATTTAGGGGAGAGAGCACCAACCATGGGATACTGGTTAGCAGGATCCCAGTGTACTACAATCTAAACACACTGACACCAGGCACAAAGTGGTGGCAACCATGTCATAAAGATCCTACTTTCCTACACCAATCCTCCTGCACACCATTCTCAAACAATCCAATATGGCACTGTCAGATTTTCTCTGTGAAGAGCTTCTCTGAGGGTCTCAGCTGCACCCCTAACTAACATCACTGCCAGATACTTTTCCACCAAACTTTCAAAGGCAAACCTCTCCTGTGTTGTCTCTAGGTGTCTGGGTTGGGAAACATCATTTACCCCTCATACGAAACAACGCATGCCATTACAACGCGGTCATTACAACGACCGCGTTGTTACATCGCATGCCATTACAACTCAAGCTGTTACAACGACTTGCTGTAGGGGGCAGAAGGTGTTGGATTTTAAATCCAACACCTTCCCTACAGTAGCACAGACTGGAGTTGGAATAGTAAATTAAACTGTTCCAACATCCAGCGCCCCCCTACAGCAGGTCGTTGTAATGACTTGCGTTGTAATGCTATGCGATGTAACAACGTGGTCATTGTAATGACCACGTTCTAATGGCATGCATTCTAAACGCATGTGTTATAATGTGGCCTATTTGTCCTTTGTTCAGTGGGACTGGAACGTCCCATCCCAGTTGCAGTGTGACAAGCTAGTTATCAAATGCAGATTTTCCCTATGACCCTTGCCTCTCTCAAGAACTAGGTCAGTCACTGATAATTGCTTCCTTTGTGTGGGGGTGGCCTTTGTTCCCTCTGCTGGGGAGCAGAGTAATTAACTTGGACCAGCAGGTGAGACAAATCCTGAGCTGAGCCATTGAAATATGACAATTCTTGATGTCCCATAAGATATAAATGTGGTGTGTTGGGAACTGCATTTTTAAACTCAGCTTGCATGTTTTACCCCTCTTTGACACCTTGCTGGACTGTGTAGGCCTAGATTTTATCTATATGTATAGATGTATATGTTAAAACACCTAACCTCCTTTGACTGCGTCCCCCTCATCATTGACTCAGCAAAATCCCTAGGAATCACCATAGACAAACATCTGAATATGCAGTCACACATCTCTATTGCCTCCAAGGGAGCTAATTACAAGCTGAGTATATTAAGGAAACTCAAACCCTTCCTCCCTCAGGCTGATCTAAAAATGGCAGTACAAGCCCTAGTGCTACCCAGTTTAGATTACGGAAGCACCACCCTCTGTGGTCTTCCTAAATTCAATCTGGCTCCGCTAAGAGCAGCATTGAATACTGCGGCTAGACTGGTATCTGGAACCAAGAGAAATTGTCACATCTCTCCAACCTTGAAAGCCCTGAATTGGTTGCCCTACGAGGCAAGAATACACCTTAAAGTGGCCTGCATGACACACAAAGCAATTCACAACAATACACCCAGTTACCTGGCTCTAAAGTTGGAAAGGTCTGGAGGCTGCAGACGACTTCGAAGTGCGAGCAATTTCCTTCTGAAACCTCAATCCTTCCATAAGAAGAGAACTGGCTGTAGAGCTTTTTCAGGGATTGCACCAAGGATCTGGAACTCCTTACCTCCTGTAGTTCGTGGAATCACTTCCCTTACCGCCTTAAAAAAAGAAGTAAAAATACTACTAATGAACAAATTTATACCATAAGTTTGTTTTCTAGGATGTCACTGAGTCATCTTTATGATCGGAATACTTTTGCCTATCTCAGGTGGAATGGTTGAGTCCACTTTATGTATGACGAATATCACTACCCTTACTGTTCAATAACAGTATGTAGTGTAAAGCTTAGCTGGTGGTGGGTCTCTCTTGGTTTTATCTATACACTTCTTATCCATTGGGATTCGATCATGGTTATAATATGTATGTTTGCTAGCACACTCACCTAATGTTCTTTGACTGCATACTGCACCACGTCCTGCAGTTTCACGGTCCTCTATGTTTGTTAGTCATATATCTTTTATTCCTTTTAACGAATTGACATTTTTGAATGTATGTATACCACCATTTATGTTCTTATACTGTAAAGCGCTCTGATACCCTCGTGGGTCACGTTCGCGCTATATAAAGCTTTACAAATAAATAAATAAATACAGTGAAAACACTGCAAAGTTCCGGTAAACTCTACTGTCCTATTTATGAATGCACACTAATATTATAAGGCCTAACCCAGGTCATCACCTATCATTGCAGAGTCTCTTTTGCGCCAGGCTACATGTGCACAATCACTGGGCTGCATACGACAGTAGTCTCACATGCCCATCCTTCCCACATGTGCAGTGACCTTTACCCTAGCTGCACCGCAGCAGCCTTCTCTGAAATTATTGACATTGGTGGTAAACATGCTAAGTCCAATTACTGTGAAATTACTGTGAGACTCACCCACAGTAAAGGTCCCAAAAAAACAGGTAGTCAAAAGCGAAACATTCCAGTGACTAAATGGGCAGAATTCATGTGCAACATCCCCATTTCTGTTTTTCTCTGCCTCTCTCCCTAACCTCTCTTTGCCGTTCCTTATCTGATTTTGTCTGTCTCTCCCTGGCTTTTTCTTTCTTTTGCTGGTTCTCTCTCTCCCTACCTCATCTCTCTCTCCTTAATTCTTACTGTTTCCTTATCCTGTGTCATTCTTAATATCTTGAATCACCTACAAAGATGTCTCACCTAAGACAGTGCCTGTGCTGTATATTGTATTAGGCATGTTGTTAACATACAATGAGCTTAGAGCCCACCCACTTACCATTACATACCATCAGTTGGCTGTAATATCACTCTTTTCGCTTGTTTCTTATTTGCCAGCTTCCATAGGCTTTCTTTCCTCTTCTTGTGTTTGACCCCCCATACCAGGAGTATGGATGCACTACTTGTGTCCTTTCCATTGCTCATTTTCTAGAGGCTACCATTCTCTTTTTGTTCAAGCACTCTTGGAGAGTGGGTTTGTTTCTCAGCTGTCTCCCTTATGTACTTCTCCCCCCTCTGTGTTACTTTTTCTCGCCCTCTCTCAATTGCCGTTCTTTCTTCTTCCAATCGCACCTTCTCTTGAGGTTCCTGCTTCCACACCATCTCCTTGTTCTTTTGCTCCCCCTGCTCTGCCTGCCCGCACTTCGCTGTCAGTTTGCTTCCCCAGGCCCTCCTGCCTGCCCTCTGTTGTCCCTGTCTTCTACCATTCACTCCCATCTGCCCTCCCTTGTCCACGTGCTCCCCTCTCACCCACCCTCCATGATCTGTGAGCTTCCCCATCCTCTCCCGCCTGCCCTTCTTTGTCTGTGTGCTTCGACAGCCCTGCCTGCTTGTTCTCCATTGTCAGCTTGCTTACCCAGCACCTTCTGCTCGGTGTCCACCCTTAATTGTCAGTTTGCTTCCCAGTCCCTCCTGCCTACCCTCTGATGTCAACTTTCTACCGCAACACCTCCATCACCCTCCGTTATCAGCTGCTGCCCCAGATCCATCTCCAGCATAGACAATGCAAAGGGGATAGAGCAGGCCCCATGGAGGGAACATTGGGCAGCTTCATACTTCCCAGCTAGAACACACGCACTAACTTAAAGATGAGAAGACAGCACCTCATGCTGTGTTTTGAGGCCCGGTATGTTTTGCTGATGGGTTAGCGGTTTCTGTTGGGGTTTCTTTCTAGTAGGGCTATCAACTTTACAGGCACCTTAAAGGATGTGTCCTCTACTTCTTCAAACCCCGACTACATGACATAAGGGAATATACTGAGTTAAGAGTGGTGTTGACACAGTGTGCAGTCTGCAAGTTATGGAATTTGAAGAACCTTACGGTCCGGGAAACAGCCTTAACAGCGCAGGCTAAGCCACGCGTGCCGTTTCCCTGCAAGCCGTACCCCGCTTCCTCTTCCTGTCTTCCCCTTCCTGTGTCTCAGCTTGGCAACTAGAAAGCACATGGCCTTAACCACGCATATACGTTGTTAAGGCAAATGCGTGGTTAAGGCCATGTGCTTTCTAGTTGCCAAGCTGAGACACAGGAAGGGGAAGACAGGAAGAGGAAGGACTGTCGGGAATCAGGAGAGGACACAGTGATGTAAGTGGTGCTGGGGCTTGATCTTGGGGAGTGGAGGGGGTAGATTTTTGGGTGGGGGTAGGTTTTAGGACTCAGGAGGGGGTAGGGGTAGTTTTCCAAGGGGAGGACAGTTTTAAGGGCTAAGGGTGGGGGAGAAAGAACAGTTGACAGGGCAGGGAGCAGGGTCGGGTAGTTTAGAGATGTAGGGGATAGTTTTTAGGGCTCAAGGCAGGGGGGCTGAGGTGGGATAGTTTTGGGGCATGGGCTTAATTTATAGGGCTCAGGGCAGGGGGAGAAGGGACAGTTTACAGGGCAGGCTCGGGGTAGTTTAGGGATGTAGAGGATAGTTTAGGGCTCAGGGCGGGGAGACTGGGGTTGGGGTAGTTTTGGGGGTGTAGGTTTAATTTTTAGGGGGCAAGGGCAAAAGGGACAGTTTACAGGGCAGGAGGCGGGTGTGATCTAAAGACGCGGTTGTGGTAGAGACCGCGTAGTACAGGGATGCGTTGGTCAAGCATGCGTTGTACCACCATACAACCTTACGGTTGAGCAATAACATAGTTGGTTGACCAGACACTATGGTGACAGGAACAAATATGCCATACTCCCTTCTAGAAGCAGGGTTTTTGGGTCTTCCTGCTAGCAAGTACAGGCATGGGATCAGTGATGCCTCAGCCCCGTCTTAGGTGAGGCCTGTAAAGTTTGAGTTTTTGGCAGTTTTTGATACCTTCAAATATCTATAACCACCGTAAGTGTAAGTTTCCTTAACGTAAAGATCAGGTGCAATAGCACCTCACAGCATTCATGCATAGAGGACCAAGCCGGTGCGTGACCAGCAAATGAAACATTCTCTGAATATTCCATGGAAAAACACAAAGGGCCTATTACCAGACGTTGCCTAAACATCCACTGCACAGCCACTTCATCAAACGTTTTGACAATGATGCCAAGAGATTTTGCACTATCACACTGACTTCAGGACACCCTGGTGGCTCTATGCTTCTCAAATGGCTTAAAGGAACTTTGAAGTGCATCCGTCAACCCATAGCTATTTTAGCAATAAATTAAGATCCATTTCCAAGCTTGTCAGAATGAATTTGGCATCACAGTAACTTGTGGAATATGAGCATCATCAGAAACTAGAAAGTGATGCAATTGCATATACTTGTATCACTTATTAAAAATATGCTCCAAACTAACCAACGCAGGTGACCAAGAAAACTTCTGTGACTTTCTCTGGCATATTAATTCTGTTGAAAAAAAAACAGCACTGGCAAAACCAATCGGCCTGGCTTGCAGCTAAACTCCTGATTAAAACATAAAAACATGTTGCTCTGAAAAAAACCCGAAGCAAACTATGATTGCTTTAGTCATGAGCAGCACCAACAGGCAGCAGTTGTTGTGGGTGAGTAGAGGGAAAAGAAGGAGACCAACTCAAAGTGGGGGCCATTTTAGCCTGCACCTCTCTCCACTCCAGGCCACTGGAAATCCATGTTAGGTCTTCTGGCAAAATTCTTCAGATGACCCAGAAATAGCTGTTGGGGCCAGAAGTGAACCACCAGCCTGCATTGGCCAATGACCAACATCTCCGGAGAGGGCAGTTACGGGGAGCCAGCACCCAGGTCGCTGGCTAATTACACATCTCCCAATAGGTAAGGTTGCTTCAGTTTCAAGCAGGGGATCACACCTGGTAACCCTTCTTAAATGCTTCCATAGGAGATCACCTCAGCATGCCTTAGCCTGGTTTCTGTCCTGTGCCCCACTGTACTTTTATTATCTTGCACATGCCAAGGTGATCTTGGAGCGTGGTGGCAGACCCCGTGCCCTGACATACTAGACTAATCATACTTGGGCACACTGGCCTCTCCCATGAGCTCCTTACAAATTAACAATTATTTTAACCATGATAATCTTCCACAGTTGGTTCATAGCCCCTAAAATTGGTTCAGATCGTGATTAACATTTCATCACTATAAATTTACATGAAGGAATCCAAGGGGACTAGCAATGGTGACAATTCACCAAAATGCCATGAGTAGCAGAAGTGACATCATTTACCCTTTAACCCCAGATGTCGTTATAGGGTTGACTCCTTGCTCCTCAACAGCCTCCCGTAGAAAGCTGGCTCTGTATATACCATACCAAACTAAGGTATAGTGTGCACAGAGTCCTGGGGATCCCCAGAGGTATAGCAGAGGCTAAATCATATAATCACTAACAGCTCTCTTTGTGGGAGTGTGGTCGAGCAGTTAGGCTTATCAGTAAGGTGTGTTAAGTATTTATTGTATTCACTCAATCAAGGACTGATTACACTCACTCAGAAACAGAATCCAGACCAATTAGGTAAGAATAAAAAAGGTATACTTAAGTTTTATTTCTAGAACCAAGCAGGACTTGGTACAGGTAAGTAGAATATGCTTTCAAATGCAAAACTTTACAAGGAAATGCAGTAGTGGATGAGATTGCAAACGTTACAGGTTTGTATTTGCTTTTAAAACAGTTTAAAATACATGCAGATTACTTTTGAAATACTTTTAGATCACTTTTGGATTACATCGACTACTCAGGGTGATACACCTAGATATCACACCGTGGATCCTACAATACCAAGGTAAGTAAGATACTTTGAGGTTTAAATCACAGTTACTTTTTTTTCATACAAAAGTTCAGCTTGACACAGAACATTTTTAGGAACAAAAATCACAACATTGGTTCCTATGGGGAAAAAAAGGTTATTAGTTTGCAGGTAAGTAAACAACCTGCAAGAATAGTTTTTGGGAGGTTAGAACCAAGGTTCAGTTAGGCACTCAAATTGCACCACCAGCGGCACTGGGGCGGTTGGGTGCAGAGTGCAGGGGCCTAATGTTAGCCAATGGGGCTAAGAGGGCCTTTGGTTAGAGGCTACTTACAAACAGGCAACTCGGGTATGGGAGAAAAGGCCCTGGAGTTAAGATCAGCACTGCAGGGACCAACAATTAGCACAGAAGCTGCACCACCAGCGGCACGGAGGCGGCCGGATGCAGAGTGCCAAGAAGACGTCGGGAGCCCTGCTATTTGCAATGGAGGTCTCTGGTTCGAATAAAAAGCTGCAGGCCCTGGCAGGGAGGCTTCCTGGTGGTAAGTTGGGTTCTTGGGGATCAGGATCGCTGGGGAGACGTCCTCGTGGTGTTGGGCCACTCGAACTCAGGCCGTGGGCATCGGGTGCAGAGTGGTGCAAAATCGCGAAGCTGCTTGGATCCCTATTCTGTGGTTAAAGTCTTTGTTGAGCAAAACCGGTGCTCACGGGAGATAGAGTCTTTAAGGTGAGTGCAGGGCAGGTCCTCCGGGTTCTGGGGGGCTGCTGGCTACTGGACATACCAGGTTTTCTGCTGTAGGCAGGTCAGAGTTGGGGCCAAAGCAGTTGGTATCCTCCTCTTGCTGGGTCAGCATGGCTCTTCGGTCCTTCTTCTTTCTTCCTTGAATCTGAGGAGGCAAGGTTCAGGATCACCCCAAAAGACTAAAATTAAGGGTGTTAAAAGGGTGTGTAGGTTGGGACCAATAGGTCCCTTCCTTGGGGTGGGCACACCCCCATTAAGCCACCCTCCAGTGGGAGGGGGGGGCAAATGCCTCTCTCCAATTGTCTGGGTCCCCTCATCTTCAAGATGGATGGGACTGAGATATGTGCTTCACCTCGTCTGCCCCACCTTAGGGGTGGGGTTGGCAAAGGTGGGCACATCTCTCCTCCGAGCTTGGTTTTCTCTCTGATTCTCTGGTGGCAGTTAGTTGCTGGGGGCAGCGAAATGCAGGGACAGCTTACAAAGGCAGAAGGCCTTTGAAGCTTCTCCTTCGTGGACCCTGTCCATCCTGGGGGAGGAGGCATGACACCTCTGCCCAGGATGGGCTTTGTTTCTGGACACAGAGAGCAGAGGCCCTCTGCCCAGGGGTACAGAAACCTGTCTGGTGGTGGCAAATGGTGGGCAGTCATTCAGGATCCACACCAGGGCTGGTCATTTGTCAGGGGGCATCTCTAAGATGCCCTCTGAGTGCATTTTCCATTAAATCCCACACTTGCATCATTCTGGGTGTAATGTGCTGGGAAGTTTGGTACCAAACATCTCAGCACATTATATCCACAATGGTACAGAAAGGTTTCAGTAAAGCCATTATAGAGGTATGTAGTTGATAGTGACTAACTCCCAGACCATATACTCTTTATGGCTTTACTGCACTTACAATGTCTAAGAATGGACTTAGACACTGTAGGGGTACAGTGCTGATGCAACTGTACCCTCACCTGGGGGCTATGGCACCCTGCTAGAGGGGTGACCTACCTAGACCCCAGGCAGTGGGGTGTAGGCATGACACAAGGGGATGTCTGCCATTTCGACTCTTTACTTTTCTCTGCACCAAAACACATAGCCTGCAATGGCAGTGTGAGGGTGTTAAGGTGCAGGGTCTCTAAGGTTGGCACAATAGGTGCTGCACCCCTTAGAGGCCTTTCCTGGTTGCAGTGCCCTTGGTACCCATGGTACATTTTACAAGGGGCCTACCTGTGACCAAAGATGTGCCAATTGTGGGTACAAAGGTACAGTTTTGGGAAAGAACACAGGCCTTGGGAACCTGATTGGCAGGGACCCAGGGCACATCAAGTCAAGTTGCATCAAATATCAGGCATAAAGTGGGGGATAACCATAAAAAGGGGCACTTTCCTACACCTCCTATTTGCTGCTGAAGGTAAAAAGTGAAGCCTGAGGAGTAAAAACTACAGCTATAAGTAAGCATTGCTGTCAGAGTGCAGATTCCTTTCTGTTCCTGCTACTGATATCATGCCCTCTGTGACCAAATCCCAGATTTACCGAGTTTTGATGCAGCACTAAGCAGCAAGACAACTTGCTACGCTGCGTCAAATGGAGAGATCAGGAATGCATTTTATCTATGAAGCTATAGCGCATTCCTGCACTCTTTCTCTGCGCTGGTGCACACAGTGCAGCCAAGTGCCAACGCAAGCCCCCTTGGGCCATGGTGCAAGGTGCCTGAGTTACACGCAGGATTGCTTTTGTGCAGGAAGAGACACCTTCCTGAACAAAAACAATCCTTAGAGGCATTTTCCTTTTCAACGTGTGCTACAGAATGCAACACACATAGACAGAATAAAGAACAAGGGGAAATAAACATATTTTTCCTCATTGCGCCTCTCTTGGGCAGGCATACCATTTTGACGCTCTCCCAGGTTTACTAGTCTTAGTAAATCTGGGAATGCCCCAAAATTCATGGGTGGATGCGTGGGAACACTCACGCTCCACCCATGGAACTCCTTTCGAACGTAGAGAAACGCAAGGCAGTGACTTCCGCTACCTTATAATACTCCAGAATTACTAAGCCACACAGATCCACGCAAGGTGGCTCTGCATGGCTTAGTCAATCATACTTAAGCCCTTGCGTTGCCCTGCATCACCTTGAGTGATGCAATGGCGACGCAAAGGCTTAGTAGACTAAACCCAAGTGTGTTCAATATCCAGAAGCGGCTCCGCCGTAATGACGAAAGAGCGTCACCCCACTGAGTCAGTCAGCAGAAATTAAAAGTATAATATTCCAAAATTATCATTTTTTCCCCAGCTGACTGAGCCAGGGAGTCTTGGCCGGGCCTGGCATGCCAGGGAGGGGGTATTTTGCACTGTAAAGTGTGCATGTTGGTTTGGCCGGCCGTCTCAGGTCAGCCAGAGAGGCATGCGCACTTAGGTTTCTCCAACCCGGCCGTGTCAAAGAAACGCTGCAGGCACTAAGGCACTGTCTGAGCGGCAGACGAGGCCGCTTAGACCAATCCTGGCGTTGCTGTCATGCTATGAGAGCAGCGTCCAGATTGGGCGCGCTAGTGCTGGTGTCCCAGGGACTGCTGGGACACTCAGGAGGGAAGAGGAGCACCGACGCGTCGGCCGCAGGACAGGTACGTTTTTTTAATTCTATCTCCCTTACCCCCCCATCCCCCCACCCCCGGAGTTTTGTGGCAGTCGCCACTGTAAATAGCATAGTCCTTCTGCCACTCTGGCATTTCCCTGGTGGGATGCGGGCTAGGGACTGCTTTTAGAGCAGGATGGGCTGCATTGACACAACCATGCCTCCATGATCCCATTCTAGTTTGGTTTCTAGTCCGGCATTGGTAGTAGCCAGTGGTCTTAAAATGTAAACCATGTATATATGTCACCCATGGCTACCCTTAATTGACATCCGTGGGGAACATGGCAGGAGCCGCCTTCGTTTATTCGGAGGAGAGAAAAAATGTACTTGGAGGAGAGAAAAACAAACATGAAGGTGAAGTTGTCCGGCCTACGCCACACACATGAGCTTAGCACAATTGGTGTCAGATTTGACTAAAAACAACAGTGTGTGTTTTCAAGGTGGCGCAGTGTGTACCACTGTTAAATGTGCCGTGACTCTTGGGAGGAGGTGGGAAATGACCCGCAGAATGCCCTCTGCCGAAGATTATGCAGAGCAAACACCAGCGGCTTATCTGCCTACACTGCCGCTTCTGCAAACACTGACCTGTCACTCCGAGCTCACCCTCAGCAACCAGTTGGCCCACTCCTACCTACATTACACAATAGATTTGCATTTCATCAGCCAGCCGCACCTGCAGGGCTGACACTCTGGAGGGCAGGCGGCCCTCTCGGGTCGGCTTTAAAACGTGTTTGCTTAAGAGGTCAATTAACGAGGCGAGAAACGTGTGCTTGTTGATGAGGACAGAATTGTTTATTTGTTGGTGAATCCTGCAGTGGTCATCTGTGGCCAGCACTGGCTGTGTGAATAAAACGCTCCACAAAGTACACAGACAAACAAAGCGAAGACAGAGCAAATCATCGCACCTGATAGGACCTTGTGTCATCAGTGCTTAATTTGTATAGAAATAAGAGCCAGGGCTCTTGTCACGAGGCCACTGCAGCTCGCACCACACATTGCCCCTGCCATGATGCCAATGGCAGTAACAACACAACTGCTAATCGTCGCACTCCAACAAGTGTGATAATTCGGACTATTCCAAGCCCCCAAAGCTATAGGAATGGCTTGGGAGGCAAGTAAAAGTCATTTTTAATGGATATAAAATTGATAATCGACTGTTGTTGCGGTCATCTCTAAATTAGCCAAACCGCGCCAACTTTGTGGCAGACTGCCACAAGCACTGGTGTTGACAATTAAGTGCCGGTGCCGAGCACCGGGAATCACCGGCTCAAATTAAGCACTGGACTGTCATCTCTTAATGGAAGTGTCAGGCTCAAGGTCCACATCGTAATCTGTGACTCGCCATCGACCTGGTGAAGAAGCCTCCCCAAAAGAATATCACACCTGGGTCATAACTTTAGTCAGTTTGTACTGTTTTACCGTGTTTCCTAAAGTTCTGCAAGGTTTGTCCGGGTATTTTTTAATAAATACCCGTGACACTGGCGTAATATTGCACTGCGTCAGTCACTTTACCAACAGCTAGAATAACATTCAGAGCACTTGGGACAAAAAAAAAAACAGAGTCTTCCATCGGTTGAGTGGAATGAAGCTCATAGGACCCGGACCCCCCAGTGGAACCCCGCTCCACCCATAGTGACCCACAAACCATTCAATAGTCCAAGGTGTAGGAAAAATAGGCCATGTTTATACAACAAGATATTCATAAACATGACAATCAATAACATTGATGCATTTTTAAGATTACAAATTCACTTAACCACATTTTTTATATTTACAAGCGTTCTGAATTCATAACCCTATTTTTGTCCCTAAAACCCTCCAGCACTAAGGGGCCTCCTGGCTCGCATCCCCAACGATTGAGAACCACGCAAGGCACAACCCACCTGCGTCCTTGAGTTGTGAGCCCCCCAGCCCTCGGTCCTTGTCCGTCTATTTCCGAGGGGCCCACCCCTCGCCACCAGGCTGCCAAGGAGGCTCGTGTGACCTGTCGCCCTTGCCTCTCCAGCCGGTGTCCCCATTCTCCCTGCGGAGAGCTTACCGTCTCTCACCTCAGTGCTGGCCTCTGGAGTATGCCAGCGGGCCTCCCGTTACCCTGAAAATCACAGTTCTGTGGCCCCTTTTCCGCAAACCCCCCTCACTCCTATCCTAACTCGAAACCCTATTTCTAGGGACGGGTGGGTGGGAGATCGCAATGGTCCTCAGCATCCAGGGCAGGGGCAGGGGCAGGAAAATCAGGAACAGAGGAAGAGTGAAGGTGAGTGCGGGGCCTAAATAGCCCCACCTCCACCTCCCCGCCGGAAGTCCACGTTGGGCCCACGTCGTGGTGCCCCGGAAGTACTACTACCGACCTGCAGCCAATTAGGCTGCTGGCCGGGCTACGGGGTGTGTCACGGGGGCTGGGGGCCGAGTCCTAAGTGCACGCTCCCCCAGGGTCGCGATTGGCATTCTTAGGGCCATATTTATGGCAAAGTAACGCAACGCAGCAATTCACCTAGCTGCGCTGCACTGGGTTACAGGGAAAGGACAGGAATGCGCCTTATTTAGAAGAATACAACACATTCCTGTCATTGTCCCTGCGCTGGCGCTGTTTTGGGTGCCTAGCGCCAACGCAGGCACTCTTGCACCATGGTGCAAGAGTGCCTGAGTTGCAGACAGGATTGTTTTTGTGCAGGAAGGGCCACCTTTGTGCACAAAAACAATCCTGAGTGGCACATGCCTATTTCTATGTATGCTGCAGAATGCAGTACACATAGGAAGAGGAAGTAAAGAGGAGAAATAAAGATGTTTCTCCTCTTTACACCTCCCATGGGGAGGCGTATCTTTTTGGCGAATTCCCAGGTTTACCAGTTCTGGTAAATCTAGGAATACGGCAAAAGCCATGGGAGTTACATGGAAACACCCATGCAATACCCATGAAATGCATCCATGGCACAGAGTAAGGCAATACAGCGATTTGCGCTGCTTTGCTTTAATCGAGATTTATGAATCTACTCAGGGCCACGCAAGGTGGCCTTGTGAGGCTTCATAAATCTCGTTTTTGTGTTGCGTCGCTCTTGTACTACGTTGTGTGGTGCAAGAGCGACACAAAGGAGCTTGTAAATATGTACCTCTGTGTCTGTAGCCCTCATTTGGAATTCGCCCGGTTCTTAGTTCACCATGCAGCATTTCTGTAAATATCTTTAAATTCTGCTTGTTTGACCGTCGTGGTTTCAACAGATCATAGGAGCAATGAGTACGGTAAACTGGTATTCATGTTACTTTGATCACGAGGTACTAAAAACTGGCAGGATTTAGCCTAACGACCCAAACCTCACTAAGGGCCTAATAACGACCTTTCAGCAGAGCGGTGGCACAGTTGTGCAAACCGCCGTGCCACCACTCTGCCGAAGGTCGCCACTGCCTGCCCCCCAGATTACTACTTATCAGTGGTCTGGTGGGTGGGCAGTGTGGTGGTTCCCCCTGCAGTTCCCTTTGAAAGGCAAAGGTACCTTTTAAAAAAGCAGCGCAATGGGAACGCCTTACAAGGTTCCTGCACGGCATGGAATTGAAAGTCCATGCAGGAACCTATATGCATGAACACAGGGGGGCACATGTTATGCCCCCCTGTGTGCATCCACATATGTTGGCGGCACATGGCCCCCCTTTTTTTTTTCCTCTCCGTCAGACTTTCATGGCTGTGGAACCGCCATATACTTGTAATATGCTTGGCGGGACCGTGGGGGTCCCATCAAGCATATTGCGGCCTCTGACTACTGCTCCTAGGCCAGGGAATGGCAGATTCCTGGCGGAGCCGGCGGTCCGACTGCCCGAGTCGTAATCCGAGGACCTCCAGGCTCATAATAGGGCCCTAAAAGTGTTGGTTCCAGTGACAAGAAGATGCTATTGGCCCAATTTTGAATATGCTGCATATGCTGAAATTGCCAGAGGTAACACAGCATTAGATACAATTGTGCATGTGCTACAAACCAGAAACCGTGCAACGATCAGAAGCCAAGGCAGACAAGGCATTCAAAAACTTAAATTCTGCTTCTCCATACATCCTACACTCTGAAGAAAAATCTGCCACCAAGGCTATAGCGATGCCAGACAGACAGAGAAATATCAGTGTTTCAGATGAGAAGCTGAAAGTCATGGTGAATGAGTTATTGAAGCAATCTAGGGGCTGATGTACAAAAGTATTTTGAGGTCACAAATTCTCCTGTTCATAAAACCACAGAGTTTGCAACTGCACAAGAGTATTTTGTGATACACGAAACACATTTTGCTAGTAGAAAATACAAGTTTGACTTATAAAAGGGATTCTGGGACTCATTACAAATTACAAATAGGAGGCCTCATGACTGTGAGTTGGAATGAAAACTATAAATGGTTTGTGACCGCAATTGCAGTCGCAAATCATCGATCAGATATTGACACTCTAGTGTTTTTTTTTTCAGAGTTTTATATAGCGCGAACTGGACCCGAAGGTATCAGAGCGCTTTACATGAGCACCAGGTGCGTTACATAAACACACATTCATTTTTGTTAGGCACAGGGAGATTAAGTGATTTGCCCAGAATCACAGGATGTTCAGCGCTGTTGCTGAGACTCGAACTTGGTTCTCCATTTTTGAGGTCGACCGCCGTAGCCGTTAGGCCACATCCTCTCCCTATCTGATTGGCAAAGAGGAAGCTGTTACAAGGGGACATCTTCTGCTTTCTGAGCTGTGCTGGTCGATCCTGGAGGGGTAAGACAGTGATCCAGGAGGCTGTAAACACTATATTTGTGTTCAAAACTGCTCTTGTTCATTTAAGAAACATGGGTTGCTTGAAAAACAAATGTTGCCTTGGAACGCAAATGGACGCCTGATTTTCCTTGCAGGTCCCTATTCTTGCATTTGTAGCCAATCATGGAGGTCTCAAAAGGCAACTGAAGGTGTCCAGCAGTATCTGAGCACAATAAGTAATGCCTGGTCATAGGGCATGGGGAGGCAGTTCATCACAGTACAGAAGGCTTGTGACATTATTACTTTGCATTAACGGTTCAGTGTCAGAGTACTGCACATTGTGAAGCCACAGAAGCTGTTACTCAAATTTACTCGCAAGACTTTGATGCAAATAGACACATACCTTCATCACACTCCTCATTACAGTAACAAATATAAATGTAGAGAAAAAGACAGCCCAGGACACTGATCCTGAAGAAGGGTGAGTACCAAACTACCACCTCCTCTAGTAGCTCCAGCCCTGCAGACCTCTGTCTCCATCTGCCAGTGCTTGAAGTAATCTTTAGATTCCTCGCAACAGAAGATGTAAACACCAATGACCATGGAGGCTTTATTCCACCTATAGGAAAGTCATTTAGTTAGTTTTGGTGCTGCTGGGTGATGACAACCAGGACTTAAAGGACACTGGCACATAAGCCTAGGGCCCAGATGTTGTTGGTGACTTAGTGGATACAAAAACCTAATGGAAGGAGGCACAGACAAACCATGAGTGGAGTTCAGGAGGGAAAAGGCAGGTATTATAGGAAGGCCTGCAGACTATTCTTTATAATGGCATGCTTAACATCCAGGCTGCAAATAACACATGGCCTACTCAGGAGACGATAGACAACCACAAGTTGGGCCATGCCCAAAAGTGTGTTTGTAAACAGCGTATTGTCTTTGTGTGAATTCCCATCATCTTCAAGCTCAGCTATTGTACATTCCTCTTGGCATTCTCTGTAGGAGATGTAGGAGGCTGGGTCAGTATATAGTGTCCATCTATGGTGAGGCACTGTGCACTGGCAATCCTTAGTGATAGTGTTTAGGTCCCTGAAAACCAGAGCTCTCACGGGGTAGCTGTGGAGAGCAGCTAAGGCTTATTCAGGAGGGTGTAAAGCAGGTGCATTTATCACTATAGCCAGTCAGTAACCTTTTAACACAAGAGAGGACCATACCAGGAGACTATAAAAATACTTTGTATTTATTGACACACACTAGACACTATCTTGGTATATCTCTTACCCGGATGTATCAACTAGATACAAGAAATAATTCAGAAATAAGTAAGTAGTATAAGAAAACACATAGGGCCCAACCAGGGGGCCAAACCGTATGCTAAATTAGTGGAATGTGAAATAGGTACCAACACAGAAATAATACCGAAAGATGGAGGACCCCAGGGGAAACACAGAACCACCCAAGGTGAGTAGCCAGGGACCCGAGGCGCCCGGGTGCAGAGTGATTACACCGGGTCAAACATCCATTGGATAACACAGGGTAAGTTGCGGTTGGATTTTTACAGTTCTAGGACCATTCCTAGGGGACCCGAAGGAACCACTTGGATCAAGGAAGGTTGGAGAGACTCCCCACCCTTGGATACCCCAGGAACCAGGATACCTACACCAGGGAGCCCAGGTGCATAGTGTTGAAGTGGTTTCAGAACTGCCCATAGACGCCAATGGTGCTTTGTGGAAGATCAGCAGCTACAGAGTCTTGTGGACCAGGTAGGTGGAACCGGAATGTGGAATCCAGATTTAAAAAAAACAAGAAAGCAGAGGGGACAGAGTCCAAAACACCCGGAGGTGACCAGGAGGCACAGGAGCACAATACCAGCCTCTGTCTTGGGTTCTTCTGTAGCACGGTGAGGTTAAAGCAGCAACTGTGGAGCGCAGGCGACAATGCAGGAGAACAGGAGCCCTCCACAAGCTGTCCCACGCCAATCAACGAGTTGCAGGGAGGTCAGTGGCTGCCAGGACCACCAACATGCCTTGGCAAACGCAAACAACAAATTGTGGGTGAAGATGATGTGTTGCAGACCAGCATGGTTTGTGGGACTAACCTAACAAGGGTAAGTCAGGGCTGGCGCTCAGCATGCAGGAAAGCCAGGAGGAATGGGTGGAGCCTCCTATAGGACCCTCTGGTAGCAGGCACAGGTAGTCGCAGAGAAGCCTCAGCAGCACACAGGAGATGAAGGCCCATGATGCAGTGGATGCAGGTGATTTGTCGTTCTTGGAGCTATGCGATGCTGGAGGTAGGGGCTTCTAGAAGCTTGAAGATCTTCCATGAAGAGAGCCAACAAGGATTGGTAACAGCAAACAGACGTGGTGCACAGGGAGGCGGTTTACGACGGCTGGAGAGGGATTACAGTCACCCCAGTTGCAGGGAGGACTGGTCAGGCGTCTGGAAAGCCAACAAGCCACCACCTGTGTTGCAGATGCAGGCGATGTCCATGGGACATTGTCAAAAAAAGAGGGGGGGGACCAGGAGCAAGTTAATGGTCCAGTGTCCATGCTACAAACTAACCATGAAGTCAACAAAAAGGGGAGACACTGTTCCAAGGTGAGTAGTGCAAGTAGTCACTATCTCACTGGAGGGAAAAGGGACAAAAAAGAGGAAAAGGAGGTATCCTAGGTCTGGGACTCAGTGGGGAAGAACACGTCTTGTCTCTTGTAGCCCTCACACACCCCGAAGGTTGCCATGCTTCATCATCGGACAGTTGTTCCTCGTTGGGCTGGCGCTGCAATGCCCTACGGGTCCACCGAAGGGTCACTTTTTCGGAGCTCTTTTGAGAACTGCCGTTTGGTGCATGAGGGTGTGTGGAGTGAGTCCTGTGTGGAGGGTGACAAAGTGCGTGCAAAGAGTTAAAACTGTCTAAGGGTTACCGGAAGACATACTTTAATAAGGTGGTACCCTTGACAGAGTAAAAAACCAGTAGGTTGGGAGTTACCCCTGTAGGCGTAATGTGCCCAGGTAATTAGGAGGTCTACATGTTTCACGCCTCTGTGGTCATAAAGATCCCTGGCGTTTCATCAGGACCAGAATAAAACTGTGAAGGTTGTGTGATGCACGTGAAAAATCTATATACTAATAATACTAATAAGGGGGTAGAATTAACCCTCAGGTCGGTCAGTGGGGGCCATCAACTAAGAGACCTTTAGTTAAGGCTACAACTAAATAATTGTGTCCACTCCTGATCGTGACCTAGAAGGGAAGTGAGCACAAAAACAAAAGAGAGACATGCTACAGGTAAGTAGGGGAGGCTAAAAGGTGTACCTCTATGCTCATATGTCGAGGTAACGCGTCTTGCATTAGTGCATAAAGAAAAAGAGAAAGAAAAGGAGAGACAGACCAAATATATATAGTACCCTCCACTTCAGGCACCCTGCATGATGAAACCACCAGATGCAGACGACGGAGAGCCAACAAAGCCCAGTCTGGTGAGCGGCGGTCATTTCGACTCCCCG
The DNA here is from genome assembly GCF_964204655.1 of Triturus cristatus. Classification (NCBI taxonomy): domain Eukaryota; kingdom Metazoa; phylum Chordata; class Amphibia; order Caudata; family Salamandridae; genus Triturus; species Triturus cristatus. The sequence continues at coordinate 731,911,831 of NC_140580.1, forward strand.
CCCAGCACCATGGGAGCATTAATGTCAGCGAAGGTGCTTGAGAGACGTGAGGGGCCCATAACACAGGGCCTGTAGGAGCGCTGGTCAGGCGTCACACTGGCCTGCTACTATTCAAGCTAACACCAAGCGCAGTCTGGAAAAAACGGATGGTGAGGGCTCATGTTAGCTCCCATGCGCACTCCAGTATCCGAAGGTAGCGAGAAGTGTGGGAACATGCCAAATGATAGGGTATATGCAGGTTAAGTTGCTGAGACCCTTACCTGATAGGGGAAGGAGAGGTACTCCATAGGCTATTGGCGTAGGGTGCCCGCACCTTACCGGGCTGTATAGATAGTAACAAGACATGGCAAGGAGACAAAAGTAAGCAAACTTGCACGCCACAGAGGTTCCTGTTGAATTCACTTACTTATTTAAACGCTGTCCTTCATCATGGCCAAGGCTCTGGTACTCACATTTTAGCCTGCCCCGTCCAGACGCCTGCCTGAAAGTGAGAGGGAGGAGGTGGGGGCCATCTAGAAATACTGTCGTTGATTGAACAAGGGCGGCTCCTTCTTCCGTTTTGCTTCGTAATGGTGTATCCATGCTGCGCCTGCGTGTACTACAAAAACGTCTCTGTGGCACGCTTGCGTACCCTAATGAGCGTGGAGTGGACTGCGCAAGTATTTAGGGAGGGACAGAGGTTCCTCCGATTGATGTACTCTAGTCTCGTATGCATTGGCACTGTGAAGCGAGTGCATGTACAAGGACTGTGAAAGTCTGTGAGCATCACAGTACTCTTGTGATCACTGATCCTTAACTTCACAGCTCGGGTTGTCATCCCCACGTATCTGAGTGGGCACAGACAGGTGATCAAGTACACACAGTTGGTGGTGTTGCAATTGGTGTGTTTACGCTGTTCCCACACGAAATCATCCAGTTCTAAAGATTTTGTGTGTTTTGTAGATGAGCAAGCCCCACAGGTGCCACAGGGGTGATGTCCTGTTACTGCAGGTAGGTACCATAATGTCGGTACGTTCCAAAACCACAGGACAACAGGATCAGCAAACCAGTCATCATCGTAGAGGTGCCTGTGGAGGCATGGAAGTGACTCCATCACTTCAAGGGAGTATCCTTCTGGCTTGGATGCAGGCCTTGGTGACTCGGAGGATACATGACCATGGAAATGCAGAGCTTGAAGAAGCACAGGGACGAAGATGCAGCAGAAGACTCCCTACTGAAAGCAGTCTTGTCTTAAGTCCTGGTTTGAAGAACAGCAGAGTTACAGTGTCCACTAGCAGAAGAGTCTTTGAACAGTTTTTCGACGACAGCTAGTCAGATCTTGAAGTTGTTGTTCGGACAAATCTAAGGGCCTACCCTCAGGGGAGCCCTTAAGTAACCTTAAAATGGGGAAGGACCTCTTCTGTGGTGACCCACCTATCAGTGGGGGTCAGGGACGCTACTCAGCTGGCATAGCCAGTCAGATGCTCCCAGGGAACAAGATTCAACATGGCAGAATCAAGTGGCCACCTGGAGGAGCTCTGGGCACTGCCATAGGCAGGAGCTGGACAGGGGGAGGACACTCTCTTGTCCTTTGTGTTGTTTCGCGTCAGAGTAAAAGCCAAGGGCTCCTTAACTGGGCGAAACTGGTTTCTGCAAGGAGAGCACCAAATGTACCCTTCAATGCAGTGTTGTGGCACTTGGAAGCACCCCCCTTCCTAATTCTAAAGGAGAGGTGGTCACACCTCTCCTGTGCAGGAAATCCTTTGTTCAGCTTCCCCTGCCTGAGTTAAGGTCATCAGCAGTGTGCCAGAACCCTGTATATGGTCGACAGAAGCGCGGACTGGCAGGCAGACCCTGTAAGGCTACACAGGTAGGTATTGGAAGGTCCTCTAAGGAGTCCCCCAGTACTTGGTATCATGCAACTAATCTGAAATCAGTGTAGTTGCATTATTCCAACATGTTTGAACCAAACATGACAAGGTTCAGAATAGCCATTATGTAGCTGGACATCTTGACTTGCCTGTGTCCACTACATACCTTAAAATGGCTGCCCAAAACTTACAAAGCCCAGACAATGGAGTCCAGGGTTTGTAGGGGTACCTCTGCTCATGTAGGGGTACCCGCACACTTAGAACAATTTACCCTGCCCTTGGACTGAGGGGCCTACCTTAGGAGTTCATGTGCAGTGACCGAGATATAAGCAAAAACCTTATATCTAAAGTGAAAGGTGCATGCACCATTTCACCCAGACTGCGATGACAGCTCGGCAGACAAAGTTTGCATGGGCTCCCAAGGGTGGCATAATACATGCTGCAGCCTATGGGAGACCCTTGGTGTACCAATGCCCTGGGAACCTCAGTACCATATGCTAGGGACCTACAGTGGTACCCCAGTATGCCAATTGTGGGGTGTACAAAGTACTTACCATGAAATTTAGAGGAGAGAGCACTGCCACTGGGGTCCTGGTTAGCAGGATCCCAGTGAACTATAGTCAAACACACTGACACCAGGCAAAAAATGGGGGTATCTATGCCAGAAAGATCCTACTTTCCTGCATGAGGCCTTGTGTGCCACCCTCCATTTAGTCAGGCACTGACCTATAGACAACATCATGAAATCAATAGACAATACTTTCTCAACAATGCCTTCGGTAGAGTGCTTCACCTGAAACCCTCCTTCTTCTCCTGCAGTATTTGTGGGCAACTTTTATGGTCTGCTAGATAGGTTTTTACTGTTGATTTCCCTACTGTTGAAACACGCATTGCCTTCAGCAAGCTCAAATCCATGCAGTCTTCCATAATTTTCAAAACATTTATAGAACATCTCTTTACAAGCAATTCAAAACTGCCCCGTTTTGCAAACACGGGCCACTTTTTTAGTTATCTAATTTTCTACTGGGGGCCACTTTTATTTTGGTGCTTGGGACTATTTTTGTTTCCCAGTCTGTCCTGACGAAGGCACAGGGCTAGCAGAGAGATCAGAAAAACATCAAAGGTATTATCTATCATATGTGTACACAGCCTCAACAGTCAGATTTCATGGAACCCACTTTGAGACCAGTTTTGGCCACGGGCCCCCAGCTACAAGTAACCATGTTCCTTGTTACATTCTTTGACACTTCTCCCACTAACAGGCACAGCAAACCTGATCAGGGCCAGTTCAGTCAGCAGACAGGAAAACAACCTCAAACCGCAGGGTGTTAGGTTAAAGGCCCACGAGAAGCCCACCACTTCATGCCAAACACCACAACCTAGGATTCACACCTACATGGTATGGGAAAAAGGTATGTGCCATCTTTACAAAAACAAAAAAAACTCTTTGCATTGGTTTATAACACGTCAGCATGTATTGTATTTCATCACTGCTAAACAAAAAACACTTAGACTTATAGTGCCTCAAACTATTGGACTCAATTCTAATTCATATTGTGTGTAAGAGGATATTAAAGAGTTGAGATTAGAAGAGGGTTCACCTTGACTGCCAGTTCCGCTTGTACTTACGGGGACAGCAATGGGTGCAGTAAATTGGTTTCCCCATTCAAGAACATCTTGTCAATTCCTTTAATTTATTCTTCCTTTGGTGGGGCTGTTTCTGTTGGCTAGTGTTTAACACCTTACTTACCCTAGGACCACAGAGTCTTCCATTGCTTGTGGGTGCAGTAGATGAGGTGAAGAGTAGATGGGTCATCCTAGTACTTGGACCACTATCTGAACAATGTAAGCAAATATTCTTGAATTTTCGGATAGTTCCACATCATATGGAGGACATCAGCTGCGTCTTCATTGCACTAAGCACACTTTGGGGAAGGGGCTGTGCTCATCTTCCAGGGCCCATTAGCGTCTAGTAGATTATGTGCGGGTAGCTAAATTAGATTAATCGCAATATAGATGAGATGGCTAGTTCCTGTGGGGGGTCATCCTGCACCACAAGTCCTTCTCCAGCAAAGGGCACATGGTCCTCTTTCACCTTAGTCTCAGTGTTATCAAAATAGCTCTAGCAATAAATATTAGAGTTTGATCTTACTTTGAGATGCAAAAGCTCTCACCTGCAATTTTGACTTCTAGCAGATTGCATTCAGGAAGGGCCTCTTTATTTTCCCAATACACCCCAGAGCATATCTTAATTGCACATATCAGTAGAACTGGGATTTATCATGTGCAAACTCTTCTTGTACTGTCATAAATTACCTCTGTAATCTAGCTCCCACACAACTCCTACTTTTGATCTTCCCATAAAGTCCATGGCCTACATCATGTTACCGTGGTAAAGCGCAGCATCCACATTCTTTGCCATAATGGTGTTTTTTGTGTCTGCCATCCCATCCCATGCGGTAGATTGGAAGGCTTTATTTACTCCAGCAATCCCTCTAAGCCTGGGGTACTTTGTTGGGACTGGCGATCCACACAGATGTCCCAAGAGATCTGTCTCCCCAACAGTCTTGCTCGAGGTGAAACACAGGATTGTCCCTGTCACCAAAAAGCCAGTCATTCTCAATAGCCAATTGGGATGCCCAGTACTAGCTGTATACCAACTGGTTGCATCTGTCGAATGCAGTTTGTGGTTGATTACCCACACACAAGAAACTCTACATATGCCGGCAATTTGTCAAAGAACTGCTGAGGGATCTCACATTGAGAATGTTGAAGATTGTAAAGAATTTTGTAGAGCAAGACCATTTTATATAAGAGTAACCTGACAGAGATAGTACCATGCAGTTTCTTCTAGCCCTGCAGTTCCCTATTCATTGCCCCCCAAAAGGCTTTCATATTAATTCCCCCCAACACTGTTTTAAGTCAAGGGTGACGTGAATAGCTAGGTATTTAAATCCACTTTTTTTGTACCTGTAACTTGATATGCCAACTGGTAGCTGCTCTTCCCCTACGAATTGGGATTATGACATAGTCACCCCAGTTCACCTCTGGTCCTGAGATTTGCCCTTAGATTTCGAAGATTTTTCATAAATTGTTATACAGTATACTGATATTGATTTTGCATAACACTGGGTTGAGTAGCCTCCAGTAGATAGGGGCTTATTTACAAGTCCCTTGCGCTGCCAGTGCGTCACGTTTATTATGGGAATAAGTGACGTGTCGGTGGAGCAAGGGGCTTGTAAATAAGCCCCATAGAATCAAAGGCCTTTTCAAAGTCTACTAGTATTATTGCGTATGGACCAGTAAATTCATGGGCCTTTGCTAATGCGATCTCTACACTCCGGTTCAGTATAAATGGCCTTTACCTGATTTTGGGGCCCAAACACACCCGTATGCCTGAAAAAACTGCATCGGGCCCACAACACCTGGCATTGCCTCGGGTGCACCTGAGTCTCATCGGACTGCGGGCACCCTTAAAGTGCTGCCATGGTGGGAGTGCGTACCTGCTGGCATCCTTTGGCTCAGAGACCTGTCTGCTTCTGAGTGCCTGCCTGTCTGCACGTCATTTTGTGGATGCGAGCTGTGATACACCGGTGGCTACGACTACACCTATGGGCATGATGGTGATGTGAGCTCCTCGCAACCTACCCCTGGCATGCTCCCTCTCCTCTGAACTGCCCAACTGGCAAGACGCACCACGGCGACTGACCCCAGCTGCTATCTGAAACTGCATCAGACTGGCCGCCATTTCCAGGGAACAACCGACAGCGCCCCAGGGGCCTTCTGCTGGGCATCCAGACAATGTGGTGAGTGTTGCGACCAGGTGAGATCTCCCTGGTCTGCCCTTGCCCCTTACACCTGCCCCTTGTATGGGCTGCCGGCGACTACCCTGAACAGCTCTACGGCACCTACGGTGGAGCCACATAAACTTATTTTACCCACGCGGACTTACCTGCAGCGCTGTGACCCTCACAGGGAGACGGCATCCACCTTTAATATCGGCCCCCAGCGTAACTGCGATTTCGACAGGGGTACAGCACATACCTTCCTCAACAGTCCCCTTAGCTGTCGCCGAGACTTGCCTGGAAGCCTAGGACCTCCAGTGATGCACAAGAACTCTGCAGTCCCCTCAGACCTTCACTGCTCCTTACTGGATCCTCACTATGAGCCTGTGTTGGAAAGTAGGATCTGCCTTCATGGTTTCCCCCACTTTTTGCTTGGTGTCAATATGTTTCGACTGATGTTTGCTGGGATCCTGCGCACCAGGACCCCAGCATCTGCGCTCTCACTCCTAAAATGAATTTGATAAGTACTTTTGTACCTCCACAATTGGCTACTGGTGTACCCTTCGAAGTCCCTAGTATATGGTACTAAGGTACCCAGGGCATAGCTACACCAGGGGTCTCCCATGGGCTGCAGCATGTATTGTGCCACCCATGGGAGTTCACTTCAACTCAGACTACAGGCCTGCCATTACAGCCTGTGTGTGGTGGTGATTGCACCTCTCACGACAGATATACATTTTCTTATATCTGAGGTCACTACACTTAAAACCTAGAAGTCACTCCTATGATAGGCCCTTCAGTCCTGAGAGCAGGGTGCTTAGTTAGAAGTGTGAGGATGCCCCTGCATGAGCAGGACACCCCTACAAATCCCAGAGTATTCTCCAGGCTTTGGAAGTGCGGTCAGTCATTTTAGGAAATATAATGGACATCAGTCATTATGAGATTTCTATCTATATAATGGCTGCGCCGAACCTGGTCATTTTTGGTAACAAACATGGTAAAATCATACCCAACACCAATTCCGGTGTTGAAGGTATGATCCCATGTACTGGGGGGCCCTTTATGGGAGCCCTCTGCCAGAGAGAACATATTGTATTAGGCAGAGTTGGGGGCACTTTCCAGCACCACCTGACTGCATTTAAGGTCACATTTGGTGCCCTCCTTGCAAACTCTGGTTTGAGCCAGTTCAAGAACCCTTAGTTCCCGCTCTGGCATGAAACTGGACAAAGGACAGGGGAGTATCCTCCCCTCAGGCCAGCTCCTCTGGGAGAGACCCCGAGTCATTCCAACCCTTTCCTTGGGTATTTAAGGGCTCCCCTGTGAGTGGATCCTCAGATTCGTCGTAGAACAAAACTCACCTCTGAAACCAAAACATTCTTTGACCCTCTGGACACTTGGACTTTGTTGGACTTTGCCTGAAATGGAGACTGCATCAAGGAAGGCTCCTGCTTCCTCTGCTGTCACTTTTTTGCAAGTCTTCTGCCTCATCTGTTTCTGTGCTTCACTCAGATTCTCCAGAAAACCTGTAGGCACCAAGGACATCCGAAAGAATCTCCCTTGGAGTGAAGCAGTCACTCCCCTGCATCTGCAGGCACCACAACGAAGCTGACCGGTCTGCTGCTCCTGTCATGCTAAGGGCTTCCCAAGCCCAAGAAACACAGGTGGTGGTTCTGTGGCTCTCCAGAGGCCTGACCTGACTTTCCTGCAATTTGGAGTAGAATATCCCTTGTCGGAGCTGCTGGGACCATACCCCCGTGCTCCACATCGACTTGCCGTTGCCAAGGCTTGTTGGCTCTGCACTCCAGAGATATTCGGGCTATAAGAAGCCTCCAGCACCTTATGCCTCAAGGGCCAGCATCCTCACTGCACCCCTTGCACTGTGGGCCTCCATCTTTGGTGAGCTGGCTGAGGATCTCTTGCGACTCCTGTGCATTCGGCCTATGGGTCCTCTCCAGGGTCATCTTCTGCTTTGGTGGGCTCCCCTGCTGGCTCCCTTGGACCTTGCTGGTCCAAACAATTGCATCTTGACAGCTTCCACACCAGTTGCAGCAACCAAGGCTTGTTGGTGCTCCCGCCAGACACCAACTACCTAGGCACCAACATCCGACATGAGACAGCTTGTGTATGGCTCCTGGTCTTCCTCAGCATCGCTTAGTCCCCACAGCTGTAGCAACAAGGTCCTCATCAGCTCTCCTGCGCTCCCTGCCAAGGGTGAGTATTATGCTTCCACGCCTCCTGGTCACTTCCGAGTAGCATAGACTCTGTCCCCTCTGCTTGCAGGTTTTCCTCTTCATAAAAGCACCCTTAGATTCCACTGGACATCTTCAGAGACTTCTCCAAAGGTCTTTATTCCCAAGTCTTCCATTGTCATCTACAGGGGTTTCCGACATTACTTCACTCCATATGCACCTGGCTTCCCTGGTGCTGGTAACCTGCTTCCTGGGCCATCCACGGGTGGGGTGGCTCTCCAACCTTCCGTCCTCCAACGGGTTTCTTCTGGGTCCTCTGGGAAGGGTCCTTTTTCATTAAAACTGCAACTTCTCCATTGACTTCTATTGGGCATGCGGCTGTGTTTCCACTCTGCACAAAGCCTCTGTGGGGTTCCTGGGCACTTACTTTGGATGGTTCTTGGTTCTCCCAGCTCCTCTGAGTCCTGTGGTCCAAGTCCCTTTCTTCTTTGCAGTTTGAATTCCACTTATTTAGTATATGGTTTGGTCACCTCCTGGAGACTAGTGTATATTTGTGCTACTTACCTGATTTCTTTGAAGTATTTTCATGTGTATTGTTGATATCTCTGGCTAGGAGATATACCAATGTATTAGTGATTGTGTTTTATAATAAATAGACTATTTTTATAAACACGGTGTTGTTCTTTTTCATCTAATCTACACTCTTGATTAAATGTGGTAAAACGAGCTGCTTTACACTCCTTCAAGATAAACCTGAAGGCTGCTCTCCACAGCTACCACTTTGAGAGCCTAAGGTTATCAAAGACTACTAAAATCACCATAAGGGTTGTCTGGATTAGTGCAAGGTGCATCACTCCTTTAAGTGTGCACCATATATTAAGCCACCCTCCTCCAGCCTGCAATCTAACAGTCTCTGTCGGGAGGTGTCGACCATTCCGCTCTGACTCCCAGGCTCTGGGAGGCCCAATGGCACCACCGGACAACACATTAATACCCTATGGGAGATGCACTGTGCCCAACCCACGCTTCCCAAACTGCCACCACCCCATTCATCTCAAGCAAAGCATACCTGACAACTCCCTGGCGCTCCCTGAACCGAATGCCGGCAGCATCTAATACTACACTCAGTAGCATTACTCCCCTGCCTAATCATGTTTCCCACTGTGAAGGTACCGGGGCCCCTGTGCCCAATTACATATCTGGCCCTCGTGATATGCCCCTTATTCAAAACTCTCTCATTGTGTGTCATTGCCACCTCTAATGATGGGCCGGTGAGACCCAAAACAGCACGTGCTCCTTTTTGAGCAATCCAAGTCCACACACCGCGGAGGCTCACAACTGACACCAAGGAATTGGCAGACAGGGCGCCGAACTCCGAGGCCTCAATGGACACAGTAGCTATAATGTTAGAAATCAAACCTGGATTCCACTCTATTGACGCCCACTTTGATGCCCTCATCAATTGAATCCACAGCATGTGCGAACACCTGGAACGCCAAAGAACAGAATTGCCAGCGCTGAGGAGTACTTCTCTGGCCTGGAATTTGGCCTCGCCCCTATGACTAAACGTATGGAAAATTGGAACTCATTCTTAAAACGGTGGCCATCGAAAATGAGGATCTGGTGGTACACTCCTGTAGAAACAACTTCCACATTCTTGGTATTGCATAAGTGACAAACATGGGTCGCCCAGATGTCTCTGTGGAGAACCTACTTACTGAACTTTTTGACCGTGCCAACACCACTTCCGCAGTAGAACACATGCACCGATCCCTTGTCCCCAGTCCGCCTGTGGGAGCCTCGCCAAGACCACTGCTAGCTCGCCTCTTGAACTACAAAGACAGAGACACTGTGATCCAAATGGCTCGTGAGAAAGGTCCCATACACTACCAAGGATCCATGCTTTCTTTTCCCCCTAATTTCACTGCCACTGTTCAAGAGTCATGGCGCAAATACACCGATGCCAATCTCCTATTATGTAAGTTTGGCCTCAAATACGCCATGCTCTACCCAGCACGTCTCAGTCTCGAGGTCAATGGGAAGCCTGGTCTCTTCGACACCCCGGCTGACACAGTGGCCTTTTGCAAACAATATACTGGGGCCCCTTGGGTTCGAAATGACCAATCCTGAACACGAACACTCCCCATGCTCAACAGAACTCACTCCTTCTAATTGACACCCCCCGCAGGCTCATACCCTCCATTGCTGTATTCTTCCCTGTGTTGGCGGGCTCTAAGCTACTAGGACATGTGGCTGGTTCTCAGCGGGAGACTCACTGGTCGTTATTGGACCAATATCCTGGATGTCTCTTCATATTCACTGCTGTTGTCTCAGCCACAACATATAATCTCAGCACAACGAGGGAAATTCTGCCTCTTCTGCCAGAAGACAGCCAGCGCACAGTGGTTACAGCCTTGATTATGTCGAGATTGGACTATTGTAATAGTCTATACTTAAACATGCAGGAGCGCGGTATGCAAAAACTACAGATGTTGCAAAATGTAGCAGCCAGATTGCTCACTGGAACCTCGAAATTTGCATTGATTTCTAATGTAATCAAAAAACTTCATTGGCTGACCGTTAAAAAACGGGTCCACTTTAAAACACTCTGTTTAGTTTTCCGAGCTCTTCAAGGTACAGGCCCAGCTCACCTGAAACAACAGTTCCGGTGAGGAAAAAAGAAGGGAAAACATGGCGGCGGCTAACTAGGCTGCGGCGGCGCCCTGAGGCGAGCTCCCGTCGGAGTTGAACCCACCTCGTCATGCGATGAAGTTATAACCGAAACCGAGTTGTAGGGTCTGTGATGGAGATTGTCGGGGCTTTCAACATTTTCATTTGAATCAAGAAACACGCATTTCGGATCAGGTCTGTTTTCACCAGGCGGTTGTCCCTTTAACGAACGCCGAACGCCGAACGCCGAAGATGCAATACTGTGTTTCTCCATTAGACGCCCCGCGTTACGTTGCCTGCCTGTGTTCCGCCTTCAGCTTTCGCCTGCGTGGCTCCTCTCTGGATGGTGCTTGCCGAGTTTTTTCTCCCCATACTGGCTCCGTGTGTGTCATTTTTTCGACTGTGGCGAGAGTGCTTCAGTGCTCCTTGAAGAACGCCCCCCAGGAGCTAATTACCGGCCAAGATTCTTTTTCTTCATCACTGCAAGAACCCCCGGGGAAGCCGAGGCTGCGTCTGTGGTCAGCCGCGCTGGAGCTAAGGCGTGGGAGAAAGGTGCGGAGCCTGATCCAGTCACGTCGAGGTACTGCCAATGGGGCTAGATCCAAAGCGGTAGCCACTAAAGACGCGTCAGGTGGGTTGCAGAAGTCTGTGATATCGCCTCCTCGGGGAGAAGCCGAGGGAGGAAGGTTGGCGAAAAGTTTCTTTCTCTGTGGTGAGAGTTCAAAGAGTGTTAATACGCTGGCTGAACTGCCGCCTGGGCCTGAGGTTTCTCGTGGGGAGTTTGTTGACTGTTTATTTACCGCTGATGGGGAGCAGGTTATTCAAGAGTCAAGTGAGGTAGTTTCACAAGCTCTAGGTACTGTTCAGCATTCTCAGTTTCTGGTCAGAGGGAAATCTTCTTCCTATCTAAATACAGAAGTCAAGGCTAGAGGGAGCAAATATAAATCTAAATCCAAAGTAAAGGGTCCTAAGGTAGTACTATCTTTAGGATCCAAGATCACTCCATCACTTAGATCTTATTTTAAAGCGGTCCCCCAGATTCTCAATCTTGTGGAAGATCATAATATGGCAGGGGTTTTGATTGTCCCAGACACTCTCCCCTCTCCATCTGAAAATGGGTCATCATTATCCTCCCGCATACCAGCTAGGGACGAAGCCACAGAAGAGGGATCGGCTACACCGCTACAATGTACCCCACAAGAGAAAGGCCTAGAAGAAGCCGGGATAGGTCAAGAGGTGGTGTTGGGAGCTCAGGCATCAGGGGGTTTGTCTATCATCGAACAGTGTCCTCCCTTGAGTCCCTCTCTAAACCTGACAAGGTCGGCAAGATCTAATTCCGATGTACAGGTGGTAGCGACCTCTGTGGTGGAAGGGGCAGCTGGTGGAGAGTGTCCGGATGAAGTCAACATCAAGGCTCTGCATCAGAATGCTTCTGCTGGTGTTATTACTGCCAACCTTGAGGCGGAATCTTCCATCTCTGTCGCCTCGTTGTTGGGGATGTTCTCTGCGCTCACGATGGAGATTAGGAAGGGGTTTTCTGAGTCTTCTGCAAATCAGTTAGAGATAAGGAAACACTGTGAAGCTCTGGACAATAAGATTGAGGGGTTGAATGTCAGAACAGGAGCTTTGGAAGAGACCTCTGCAGCACTCTCTACTAATATGAAGCAAGTTAAGGTTGATATAAAAAAGCTTACTAGAGAGGAGCAAAGTCTAAACGAGAGATTGAAGTCATTAGAAAATAATGCCAGGCGGGGGAATATACGGATTCTCAATATTCCGGAAGGTTCTGAGGGCTCTGATATAAAGCATTTTATTTCTGTTTTGTTAAAGGAGTCCCTGGGCTTAGAGCACTCAGTAGAGGAGTTAGCCATGGATATACAACGAGTCCACAGAGATCCCTTTCGGCGGAATCCCCAGAGATCGAAGCCCCGTAAGATTCTGGTCAACTTCCATACGTATGTGCTGAAGGAGCAGATCCTAAATTTGGCATTAAAGCAAAAATCTCTTGTGGGGAGTGGGTTTACTTTCTTAGTTAGGTCTGACCTCTCTAGAATTACATTGGAGAAGCAATGGGAGTTTGGGAGGAGACTGGACGCTTTTAGGAAAGTAGGAGCAACAGCTCAGCTCATGTTTCCGGCATCTATCAAAGTTATGCATAATAATCGGATGTATAACATCAGGTCGGTTCAGGAAGCCGATGAGCTTTTGTTGATTCTAGGCAAGGAGCATAATTAGTCTAAATATGCATCGTTATAACCTTGGTGTCTCTCTTCTGATAAGCCTTATAGACCGCGTTCATCTTTAACATATAGGTCTGTATAGGTCTAGCCTCCTTACTTTATGCCACATTTTTTTTTTTTTTTTTTTTAACACAAAAAATTTCTTTTTTTCTTCCGATCTCCATGCAGCTAAATTGGCCAAAGTTATGTTTTGGTTACTTTTACCTCATGGGTGGGGGCTTACATCATCGACGTATATTTTTCATATCTTATTTTCCATCGCTGGTAGGGAGGGGGGTTCTCTTTGACGGGAGCCTTGTCAAGGGGTGTTTCTACCGGTTCTTTTCCGGCTAGATAACACAAGGGTTTTCCAAGGGGGGTGGGGTAGCTGGGAGATGTTTCACGGGGGTAGGAGGGGGGTGGGGGGGTGGCAAAAATATAAAATGGTCCTCATAGCTCGAAGCAGTTCTATTAAAGATGGAAGTAGGCATATATTGATTCAGGGACCAATGCAACAAACGGTAATCTTGGCTTTGTTTTTACAGTTTTTTCCCTTTAAGTATGGGTAGTGTAAAATATATCTCCTGGAATGTTAATGGCCTCCGCACCAAGCCCAGAGCTAATAGAATCATGCAATATTTGCGGGATTTGGATGCGCAGGTCTTGGTGCTCCAGGAGACACACCTAACTCACACGGAAATGCTTACCCTTATTAAGAAAAACAACTGGATAGACTTTGCAGTTTCGACTACCCAAACATCTAATACAAGAGGGGTCTCAATTGTATTTAAAAAAGGAGCTAAAGCTAGGCTGATATCACAGGCAGTTGACCCAGGTGGCAGATGGGCCATAGTGTCAGTTGTTATATCTGGTAAACAAAGTACAATCTTAGGATATTATGGTCCGAATCAGGACGATCCCTCCATTTTGGAATCTATATTCTCACATTTGATTACTTTCCCTGAACCCATTATTTTGGCAGGCGATTTTAATATCGTATTGGATCCTCTGTTGGACAAATCACCCAATAATCGATCCTCTGTTTTTTCTAAGACGAGGGCCCTGCTCCAAAGCGCCATGAAGCAATATGGGTATGTTGATATCTGGAGAGCGAGGTCGGGGCAACAACAAGGGGTCTCTTTCAGGAACTATAAATATCACCACCAGTCCAGAATAGATTTCATCTTAATAAGTCTGAGGCTGGTGGATTCCGTAAAGAGTATTAGCTACCTCCCATCACATCTGTCGGACCATGCAGCGGTAGTAATGGAGATTGCCAGTTTGATTAAAAAGAGTTCCACCTCATGGTCTTTTGACCGGTCTCTTCTCTCATCAGTAGAGGATATTACTTTTCTTAAATCAGAAACCCATAATTTTTTGATTTCCAACAGTGGCTCAGCTACGTCTAGGATAATCTGGGACTCGTTTAAAGCTTTCTTGAGAGGGGTTATCATTGGGAAAGTTTCATACCGTAGGAAGTTGCATAGAGAGGAAGTCACTTCTATTGAAGATCAGATATCTCAAATACAACAAGATATAGATTCCAACTGTATGGATTCCGGTTTAGATCTGTCCACTCTCCATAACCAATTAGTGACTTTGAAGGGTAGTCTGAGTTCTTTATTAAATCTTCGACTTCAACAAAGATGGGAAGCCAGTAAGTTGGCCCATTTTGAATACACTGAAGGTGCCGGGAAATTACTGGCCTGGAAAACCAAAACTGATCTGGTGCGGAATAACATCGCTGCAATAATGGTAGATAACATCATCTTCTCTTCAGATGAGGACATCAGGGCAGCCTTCAGAGATTACTTTCAAGTAATCTATGAGGAGGATAAGCAGATCTCGCCAGAGTCTGTTGAGGGTTGGTTAAGGGACATCAATTTACCTTCACTATCTGCCGAGCAATCTCAATCTTTAGATAAAGCCATCACTGAGGATGAGGTAAGATCTGCCATTAAAAGAAGTAAGAAGGGGAAGGCGGCTGGACCTGACGGTCTGCCGGCAGAAATCTATAGAGCCCTTGAAATAGAATTAGTTCCATTCCTCACCGTTCTTTTTAATCAAATCCTACTGGAAGGTCAGCTTCCGCCAGATTCCTGGGATAATGCCTCAATCACTCTTATTCTGAAGCCAGGGAAACCAAAGACGGCTTGTGGTTCTTATAGGCCAATTTCAATCCTGAATGTGGATTACAAGATCTTTACCACAATCTTGGCATCTAGGTTGGCTGTGATTGCGCCTCTGGTTCTCCATCCGGACCAAAAGGGTTTCGTTAAGGGGCGACAATTATTTGAGCTAACCTATGATTTAATAGGTGCCATAGATATAGCATCGGCTCGGACCCTTCCTTTGGCCGCCCTCACGTTGGATGCGACCAAGGCCTTCGATAGAGTTAACTGGGTGTACCTGTCGGGGGCCTTGGCTAAGTTTGGCGTGGGGGATGGGATACGTAGGGCAATTGGCTTGTTATATCATAATCCTGTAGCACGCCTCTTGGTCAATGGAGATCTGTCTGACCCTGTTACCATCACTAGGGGGACACGGCAGGGCTGCCCACTTTCCCCCCTTTTGTTTGATTTTTATATCGAACCCTTTGCGCAACAACTGAGGGAGGAGACTTCTATTAAGCCATTCTCGTATAAAGGGTGGGTGAGGAAAGTAGCCCTATATGCCGACGACGTGCTTATTCTTACCTCAGATGTTGGCTCTGCACTCCCTATAATTTTAAGGATTGCTCGTTCATTTGGTCAAGTCTCCGGTTACGAAATTAATGATACTAAAACCGAGATGCTTGTTTGGAATCATGAAGGGCAAGCTATAGACTTACAAACGGGCTCCTCGATGAGATATTTGGGTTTACAGATAGGGAAGGACATAGAAAAAATAGCTCAAGTTAATTTAACATCGGTAGCTAAAGAATGCCGTAGGTTACTACACTCATGGTCTCATATCCCACTATCTTTAATTGGGAGGGTCAACTTAATCAAGATGTCGATCCTTCCTAAAATTTCGTTTTTGTTTTGTACCATTCCCTTGCACTTTGATTATTCTTGTTTAGTTAAATTGCAGTCAGACATAACATCTTTTATCTGGAACAACAAACAGGCAAGGATTTCTTGGAAAAAGCTTAGAAGGCGAAGGGACAAAGGGGGCTTGGCAGCCCCGGACTTGAAATTATATGCTTGGGCCTTCCAGTTAACTCATTCCCGCATGTTGTTAAAAATACCTACAGACTACGGGGTGGGTCTAATGTTTTCAGCCATGTTAGAAGGGGAAGAAGCTAGTCAATCAGCCTTTCTATTTAAATTCGGCAACCCCAAGTACTTCAAAAAGATTAAACTGAAGGTACTACAAGGCTTGGCAAAATTATGGGCCGAAGTTACAAGATCGATAAAAGTAAGCTACTTTTGTGAAAGGACGCCGCTATGGGGTCTCCCTGAAAACCCTGTTTGGCTTGAAGACATTCTAGCGGCTCCAATAAGAGACGCAGGCTTAGAGGTCTGGGGAGACCTTTTTTTTGACGGGGAGCTGCTTTCATGGGAACATCTTCTGGCTAAGATCGGCCCTAATCTGTCAAGACTTAAATACCTTCAAATACATAGTTGGACTCAGGCCTACAAATCTCAAGCCTTAGAAAGAAATAAGTTTCCACTTGGAGGATATAGCCTGCTCATAAACAACTTGATGAACAACCCCGTGGGAAAAAAGGAGACCTCACAGTGGTATAATCTTCTGTTGGAGGAAACGGATGGAGTCTTTGATCTGCCTGATTCACTTTGGAGCCCTTCAATCTCTGGCCCAAACTTACAAAATCTTTGGACAGACTCATTCGGCCTTTTGTGCAGCATAGTTAAGCCTTCTTGGTTACGGAGGAACCACTTGCTAACACTGCATAGGGCATATTATTCTCCTCTTAGACTATCTAAATTTTCCGAGGGTAACTCAATTGCTTGTTCCAGATGTGGGTTTCTGGCGGCACCAGATACCCATATGTTTTTTGACTGCCCCAGTTTAGGGTCATACTGGGCAGCTATCAGTAACTTTCTAACTACTTCAGTGGGTGTTAAAGTAAACATTGACTTACCTCTTGTGATCTTCGGGATTTTGGAAGGAGCTCAAGGTGCAGCCAAAAATTTAGTGTTCTATACGATTTTGTTGGCAAGAAGGGAGATCTGTAAGAAATGGAAGGACGTGTCCCCTCCTTCCTTCGGCGAATGGCAGGCCTCCGTCATATATACATCACGTATGGACCTGGCTAGGGCTGGTAATCAGAGCAAAAGAGCTTTTTGGTATTTGTTGCCATGGGTACACTGAAATACCCGGGGTTTTTTTTTTTTTTTTTTTTTCCCCCCGGGTCCGATGATTACCCTATTATGGTGTTCTAGCCATTTGTACCATACCTGGTCCTAGCCCGGGCTGACTTGGTTGCCACTTACACCAAGGTGGTTTACAAGAAGGGAAATGCCTGGTTCTTCGCCTTCCAAGATTGAAACTGCAATTGCTGAGGGATATTTTCTACTTACTTCCTTGGTCATATATCCCTGCCAGTTCTTTTGAACTGAGACAGCTGACTGTAGGGTAATCTGGTATGGCACTGAAACCATGGTAGCAATGAGGACAAAAAAAAATTAAAAAAAAAAAAAAAAAAAAAAAAAACAGTTCCGGTGGTTTGTGCCCAAAAGATCTTTACGCTCGTCAGGAGCGAAATTAGCAGTAGTACCACCTATAAAAAAAAGTTAGATGGGAGGCAGAAGCTTTGCCGCTGGCGTAGCAAAGGCTTGGAATGAGCTCCCCTTCTATCTGAGAAACTCTAATGATCTATTGGCCTTTAGGCAGGCGTTGAAAACATGGTTGTTCTGAACTCCACTCTGGCAGCAATCTGTGAAAGGCGGGAGGACGGCAGCAAGCGCCAGGACACCTCAGGGTAACCGTGCGCTGTATAAGTTTTCCTAACATAACATAACATAATGTCTTGTATTATGTGACCCATGCTAGATTCTGCAAATACTCGTCAGTATCAGACTGTAACCTCCGAGGCGTTTCCTCCCCCAGCGGTGTACACCGACCTGTTATACATGGGATTGTTTAGTTCTATGTTTAATGTGTTAGGGATTTGCTGGATTGTTCAGTGTCTGGTGTCGGTTGTGGGGGGTTGGGATTTTTTTTTTGGTGTGTTTAAGTATTGTATGTTTTACATTGCAATTCAAACACATGCGGGATTCGTATTATCATACCTGACAGTTCTACATGCCCTCACATGAAATTATAAGAGGTGATGGATGAACCCTTTATCTCCTGAAACTTTCTGGGGCCTCAACAACCCGCGTAAGGGCAACAGGTCCTTTCCTATCTGTCGTGCCAAGGCATCAAGATAGCCCTTCTTCAAGAAACCCATCTCCCACCGAGTCTCCCCGACGTTTGCACACACATGGGGCCCTCACCAATACTTCTCTAGCTACAGCACCTACTTAAGAGGTGGTTGTATCCTCATACAGAAGTGTCCCTTTTTCCTCACCATACTAGTCTTGAGTACACGGATGGTCGTTACATTTCACTGTCTGGCTCCCAGGCGGGCAGGGATGTGCTGCTGGTCAACATTTACGCCCTTAATGTCAACTCCCCAGAATTTTTCCAATCCATATGCACACACATGGGTCAGGTGGAAGCGGAACTGGTGATCATTGGGGGTGGCTCAATCTGGTTCTAAATCCCACGGCTGACTCCACCAGTACACTGATGAGTGGTATATCCAGCGCCAGGACGATCCTCCATCCTATTATTGACACTTAAGCCCTTACCAATGTTTGGTGCGAACAACATCCCACCACTGCCGACTATACATTTTACTCCTCTCCTCATGGAATGTGGACACGGCTTGACTACTAGATAAACGTGGAGCGGTGCACCACCGGACTGCCTTTCCTGATAACAAAAGACTGACCCAATTCCTTTATGAGAAGAATTCCTTTATTTTAATGACATCAAAAATGTGGACTCCAGCCAAAGCTTTTTCGGTCAATGGAGATTTAACTTCATCAGGGCTGAAAAGTTACAATATAAATAACATGAATAAACACATACAATACAGTTGACACAACATTAAAAATGTTTTTTTAAGCCATGATCATTGTCAGAGACAGATCGGACATCACATAAAACATTCAATCAAATTGCCATATGAGAGAACGAGCTCGCAACAAAAAGACAACTGTACGAGACTGGCTATAGTCGCAAACAGACATTTACTAAAAACAAATCTGATAACCATGTACACCTCACTAAAAGTAATACCTGGATATATGACATGTGCTAGGCAAACCAGTGTTCTACATGTACCATTCATTGTGTGCTGTAGAGGACTTCATGAGAACTGAGTGCCTAAGTGCACTAACACGTGAAACACAATTAAAACATGCAATGTGCTAATAAAATCCCCATATAGAATAAGTGTGAAGTATTAAAAGACGGGGGAGGAAGAGAGGCCTACTATGAGATAACTGGTTATATGCGCCAGTTACAGGTGGGAGAGGGTCCGTAAGTCTAAATGTGCATTTGCCATACGGTTAATTTGACATACTAAATGCATACCCTGTCCGTGTGACCACCGTAATAAACGGTTGTGCCTGGAATCGGTCCAACGTGGTATGATGTTTGAAAGTAGGAAATGAGAAAGAGACAAGCGAAAAAGCAAAGGGAGAACCAAATTACGGGGGGGGGGGGGGCAAGTATCCGTATGCTCATAGAAAATATCTTATAGATGTACTGCAACACAATAATAAACGTAAGTGGGTTGGACATGAGATGCCCACTCCATGAAAAAAACACAAAGGTTGGAAAGACAAAAGAATGCCTCAAGTTAAATAAAAAACAAAAACTACCAGATTCTCAAATTAGTGGCGCAACGCAGGATGCGGACGTATTCAGTGGAATCGTGGGTAAAGTTAAGTATCAGCAAGGTCGTGGCGACGACGCTTCCTGTCTCGGACTCCCTGATAAGAGCCCGGTAAATGCAACTGCGCGGCAAAACAAATGGCATTAAGCGTGTGATAGGAAACCCCGCAGTGCAGGAGCCAGAGACAAAGAGGCGAATAGTTGAAAAGATGTGGTCCGCGGGAAGTATGCAGAAGGCATGCGAACATAACAATAAACGGACAATGGTGTGTGGTAACCACGTAGTAAAGTGATGAATGCCCAGAGCATAGGTAGGACAGAAGACAGACTGGCAGAGAGTGTGGGGCCGCCATGGATGCATGCCGAAAATAAAAAGAATGCACGGGTAAGGCGGTGACAGGGTATAAGAGGATAATAAGCAAAAGAGAAAGAAAGTATAAACGTGTAGGCAGGCAATTGTCCTCCATGACACGTAGGTTACACACAGTCTATACAGAGCGCTAATTGTAGATAAAACTTGCCTAAGGTGTGTGTGCTTGGCATGAGAACAGGAGACCGGGTGAGGTGATCGCAACACCCGACGTTCCAGCAAGAAAAAAAAGGAACCATAGAAGAGGAGTCAAACACAGGACAGAACTACAGAAGTAGTCAGACATAATGAAATGTAGTGCCCGATGTGGATTCAAGGGCGTGTGTGCAGAAAGCAAAAGGCAAGGGACGCGGAGCCACTGAGAAGACCCACGCATATTAACTTAAGTGAGAGTCGTCAGCGTCTAAAACCTGTATCCATGGTTAGAACCAGGCGCGCAACACCCATTGGACTGAAAGGGCTTCAGCCCATCCCCCCCCCCCTCCCCCCCGTCGTGTTTGGCTGCCCGGGATGAGACAGCTTCCCCGGCACACACACACAGCCGCGCCCGAGCACTTCACAGATCTGTAAAAGACCATTTGCATGTTTATGAGGCCCTGCTGTAGTTTCACCCCTTCTCAGAGCCCCTGCAGATCCACTCTGCCTATTGCTTAAAGATTCAGCCCCCCTCCCCCTCCCCCCGAAATCAGCTCCACTCTGCCTATTGCTTAAAGATTCAGCCCCCTCCGAAATTTTTTCTTAGCCACCTCCCCCCCCCACCGAAATTTGGCTCTAGTTGCGCCTCTGGTTAGAACTAGCTTAACACCTGCGGAGCATCCTATTTGTGCTGTTGGGCGAGTTGTGTTTCTCAAACGCGGGAAACGAAGTATGGAAACCGAGGAAAGACGGTCTGGGGCGTAGAGTGGCTCGCGTAAACTGAGATGACTCCACTCTCTACTTTTCGTCCTGCGTGGAATTTATCTGGTTGAGTACCAGCTTGCGCGGTGGCCCCTGAGTAGTGCAAGGAGATCCAGAACGGGCTAATGTACATGGAAAGAGGGACGGTTATAGTACATGTGCTGTATAGATGTATAGGGCAATACAAAGTAACAAGCACACATAGCCCCGTGTGTCGAAATCGATCCCACACTAAAGATGTTATGAAATGAGGACAGCCAAATATAGAACATAGAGAATCGCAATATATTAAAAACGGAATATGAAAAAGAAATATTTCCGAAATGCTATGTATAAGTATGGGGCCTTGGTGGAATGGTGCCCAGTAAAAAACTGGTGAAGTATCAGCATATGCGGTCACCCCTGAGTAGCGCAAAGAGGTCACAAATGGGCTGATGTACAAGCAAAGAGGAACGGTTGTGGGACATGTGCTGTATAGATGTATGGGGCAATTCAAAGTCACAAGCACACAAAATACCGTGTGTCGAAATCGATCCCACACTAAAAATGTTATGAAATGAGGACAGCCAAATATGAAAACAGAAATATTTCCGAAATGCTAAGTATAAATATAAATATGGGGCCTTGGTGGAATGGTACCCAGTGAAAACCGCTGTTTTTAATCAGATAGGTGTGCAGGCTTGAATTCAGAAAGTAATGGAACTCGTTATCTGTGTTGTGCCCTTTTGCGACAGACCGAAATCTACATATCCATTTGGACTCAGTCTGTCGCAATGCAAGTTCTCTGTCTCCTCCCCGCTTGTTGGAAGGAATGTGGTCAATGCCAAAAAAACTGAAGGTTGTGTCTCCTACATGTGCTAAGCGATAATGTTCTGTCATGGGATAGCTATTGTGTCAATTGATTAAAGCCAGACAGTGTTCCTGTATTCTCATTTTGAGACTACGCTTGACTACTAGCTCCTGTCCGTTAACACTTCCCTATGGACCATTGATATTGAGCATTTGACGCTCACTTTGTCCAATCACTGCCTAGTGATCATGAAATTAGGCATTCCTGCCAGATTCGGGCTATGCCCCCCCCGCGATTCCTGGGCGAGGCCCTACATGATCAAACTTTCCATACCAAATTACATGATGCCGTCGTTGAGTACAGCGCCTTAAACACAGGTACAGTGTCGTCCCAGACCACCGTCTGGAAGGCCTTCGAGGCCTACATATGTGGCATCTGTATGTGAAAACATTCAGCCATTGTCCAAGACATCTGTGCCAACATGACCCAGATCGGATCAGCCTTAAGTGACATCAACCAGGTTGACTCCTGCTCCAGGGATTGCCCCCAACTGCATGCTCGATCTGCCTTACTAACCATATTCCATTACCTTGCCGAAAGGGAGGTGAAGTATAGGGAAAGCATGCCACTGCTCGATGTTATGGCGAAGGGGAAAGGCCGGGCCACGCGCTTACTTGCCGTAACCACCTTAACGGTTTTATTACTGAACTTCGCACCATCGCAGGAAACAGTGTCACTGATACCGAGGCCATTCTTTCTGAACTACAATAATACTATGAGCGGCTATACGCCTCTCGCGCTCTGGTGTAGAACATGACATCGCAAAGTACCTTGCAGAGATCACCCTGGTGTGGATAACTGATAGTCAGCGCAGCTTCCTAATTGAGCCTGTTACAAGTGACAAAGTCATTCATGCAATAAATACTATGGGTGACTTGAAGGCCCCTGGCCTGGATGGCCTTTTATTAAGCATTTAAACATCTACTAGCACCAAATTTACTTGCCAGGTATAGAGAATCCCTGGACACAGGCTCCCTACCCCCGCTTTGTGTGATGTCATACTAACACTGTTACAAGCAAGGAACCCCACCTTTGCTCCTTCTACAGGCCATTATCCCTCCTCAGTCTGGAAAATAAAATCTTCACTAAAGTATTAGCCACTCGCCTTTCCATGTTAATGGAACAAATTACTTCCCCGGTGCAGTCGAAATTTGTCCCACACAGATCCACCTACTTTAATCTAAGAACAATCTTTGCTTTATGAAACAGAATGTCCCCAACAACACTGCAGTGGTGGCATCACTAGATGCCCAAAAAGTGTTTCACTCCCTAGAATGGGCTTTCATGAGACCATCTTTGATTAAATTAGGCTTCCCCCGTGCATTAATCTCCTCGGTTATGTTCCTTTGCACCAACCCAATGGTGTGTCTGATGGCGAATGGCTCACTTACCAACTGATTTCCTGTCGCACCAGGGGAACCAGACGGGGCTACGCCCTCTCCCCCCTCCTTTTCATAATTGTGATGGACCCCTTGGTCCGAAACCTACAAGAGCGCCATATGCATCGCTGACTTCAAATTATACATGGTCTGCTCTTGGCATCACTTTACGCTGATTGTTAGATATAGGGGTCTCTAGTTGGCAGAGGTAGGTACCTTTGTCCAAATAGGGGCCCTTGCTTCTAGTCAGGGTAAGGGGGATACACTCCTAAAATAAACCCTGCTCACCCCTTGGTA
Source organism: Triturus cristatus (assembly GCF_964204655.1). NCBI lineage: Eukaryota > Metazoa > Chordata > Amphibia > Caudata > Salamandridae > Triturus > Triturus cristatus. The sequence goes on from NC_140580.1 coordinate 731,935,231, forward strand.
GCTTGGCACGAGCATACAGGCTTATCTCAGAGGCAGTGTGTAAAGCATTTGTGAACACATACAGTAACACAGTAAAAACACTACAAATGGACATCACACCAGTTTAGAAAAATAAGTAATCTTTATCTATTTTTAAAACAAGACCAAATTACAAAAATCCACAATACAGTAAAAAATAAGGCTTTCAAATGGTAGAAGTAGTTCAGTTCAATGCACAAAGTACCGTAGATACGTCACGCAAAACAAACAAAAGGGTCGCAGGGAAGGTGATGCGTCAGTTCCTTGCTTCCGGGGAGGCGATGCGTCTGTTCCTTACTGCAGCGCAGGGGAGGCGATGCGTCTGTTCCTTACCGGAGAGGAGGGGATGCGTCTGTTCCTTCTGTTCCTTACCGGAGAGGGGGGTATGCGTCTGTTTCTTTCTGTGTTCCTTTTACGATGCGTCAAGATGGCACCTCGATGCGTTACGACGATCCGGTGCTTTGCGACAAAATGGTGGCTTGATGCGTTGCGACGATCCGGAACGATGCGTGAACGTTTGCAGCCGCACGGCAGGTGCTGCAACAGTTTTCTCTGCGATGTATCGGGACCCGGTGCGGATGCTGCACACTTCTTCTGCGTGGCTCAGCGATGCATCGAGAATAGGTGAGGATGCAACACACTTCTTCCTCGTTGTGGAGATCTTCCAGCTCCCAGCGACAAACAGTCTCTAGAGGTCCTAAACACCAGCAGGCACCTCTTTGCAGGTTGGAATTCCCAGCAAGGAAATTCAGGGAAGTTGGTGGTGAAGTCTTTGCGTCCCTGAGACTTCAGAACAGGAGGCAAGCTCAGTTTCAAGCCCTTGGAGATCTTTTCTGAAAACAGCAAAGTCCTTTTTCTCCTTTCCTTGGCAGCAAGCAGCCACTGCAGGCCAACCCCAGACAGCAAACAGCACAGGGGCAGTATTCCACCTCAGCTTCTCCGGTTCTTCTCCTTGGCAAAGGTTCCTCTTGATTCCCAGAAGTGATCTAAAAGTCTGGGGTCAGGGTCCCCCTTTTTAAACACAAAATTCTTTGTCTTTGTTCTCAGAAGGCAGAGAGTGTTTGTACCCAGCCATACCAGTTCTGTCCTCTCTGGTGCAGCTTCCTGGCAGGAGGTGGAGACAGCATTGTGGAAAGCAGACCTGGCCCAGGTAGGTGAAATGAAATGTCCTCCCCCCTACTGTAAATTCATCCCAGGTCCATTCAGCCCAGCCCTGACTCGTCAGTCTGCAGGAGCCGCTGCCCTCCTCCAGCCCCTATCACTCAAAAGCCAGACATGCAATACACAAACCTAGCAGAGGCACACCGGATGGCTAGGCAAGAAAATACCTACCTTCTAAAAGTGGTATTTTCAAACACAGAATGTAGAAATCACTCACGCAAAAAGATGCACTTTAACATTCCGAGTCCAGGCATACTAAACTTTATTTTCCTATCTTGTTCCCAGGGAAGAGGTGTGGCGCCGTAGCCGGGGTGTCTGACTCCGGGGCTCACGGTTCGATCGCCGGTTAGCCCCGCACCATGTGACTCTGGGCAATAGCTCGCTTAATCTTCCCGAGGGCCCCCAGCACATGGACACCACTTCGGAGGTAGCTGTGCGCTTTACAAATACTGGTATTTCCAGGGTCGGTTATGTTTATAAAATGTTAAAATCAAACTGCCTATTCTGGCGTATGGGAACAGATAGCCTTGCAATAGTGAAAAATGAAATTGGCAGTATTTCCCTATCAGGACATGCCACACACATCAGGGCATGTCCTACCTTTAACATACAATGCACCCTACCCACAGGGGTACCTTGGGCCTCCCTTAAGTGTGACTAACATGCAGAAAAGGGAAGGTTTTGGGACTGGAAAGTGTGTGCACTTGCCAAGTTGACATGGCAGTCCCAGACTGCACACAGGCTCTGCAATGGCAGGCCTGAGTCACATTTTACAAGCTGCTTCTGTGGGGGGCACAATCAGTGCTGCAAGCCCACCAGCAACTTTTGACGTACAGGCCCTGGGCACCCATTGTGCACTGTACTAGAGTCTGACAAGTAAATCAAATAACTAATCATGGAATCACTAATACATACAACAATTTACAAAAGGGAGCACTATCACTTCGGCACTGAACAGCAGTGGCAAAGTGCCCAAAGCATCTAGACCAGCAAAAACAAACGAGGCAACAGCAAAAAAATGGAAGCGAGACCCACGCCAATGGTGCCAAGTCTAACACGTGTCCCCTCCAGCTGAAATGTTGGGAGAACTACCCACCCTCTTGGGAGTTCTCTTCACTAAGGCATAAAAATCTGGACAGACCATCAGCATTGGCCTGTTCTGTACTAATGCAGTGGAGTTTACCAGCTCTATACACACACATACACACAATTCTCACTTTGGGCCCATTTACATTCATACATTCAATGAGCTGGCAAATATCCCCTAATCACCAATTTTGATTTACCTTAGAGACCTGTTACCACCAGTATCATTACCATTCTCCGTCTCCTTATGTAAATGTACTTTGTCGATAGATCTAGTTGTAGATCAGAATAGGGAGGAAATAATAACGCATTTAACTTTTAATTTAAAGAACCACAGACTCTGTAGGAGTTTTGAAGATTTATCTGAATTAATAATTTTGTGAGTCAAATCAAATACACGTAAACACACCAAAATTCTCCATCAGGAAAAATAGTACAGTTAGCTTATAATCAATTCACAGTAATCAACTTCTTGTGATGACAGTACCTGAGGAGAGAAAGAACAGAGAGCAAATACGGAGCATTACCCCACAGATCTATATTTACCTAGAATGGTGTGAGGACCTGGACATCAGAGTATCAAGCATTCAGCACAGGTTCAGGACTGGGAAGGTAACCTCTTCTAATGCAACGCCAGCGTTGCACCCCTCTCTGGTGCTACTCTCCCCGGCTCGGGCTCGTCCAGAACTCTTCCTAGATGTGCCTCCTCGGTTGTTCCGCGAGTCTTCCCTAGTATTGGATTCTTCAATCAGTTTGCAGCAATTTGGGCAGCATCTCAGCATAGCATCAGCATCAAGTGTGTCTAACTAACTAAAACTTACCTCTGTTATACCAATTCAAATGTATGATCCACCCCCAAATGTTTCAATTCTATGTACACCCCTCAATTTGATTGGACCAGGCAGTGGGGTGAGGACATCACACCTTACTAAGTGCAATAACTTTCTTTAGTTCTATTGTCTAATTCCCCGCCCCTAATTTCAATACCCACAAGCTTTATTCCCACAAGCATTTCATATATGGATTAATAAATCTGTAGTAAAATGTTTCGGCTTCTTCCTTTCACAGGTTCAAGAGTTTAGTTTCCCATGCCCTTGCTGCGCACATGTTCTTGGCAGAAGTTCAATGACATCACTAGTTCAGGAAAGGATGCAGTACGCATCTGTAGTTGTCACAAAGGGATAGGGACGTCGGTCACCCTCCAAGGCCCAAATACGAACTATTAATAAAGTCAGAGAAAAACATGTTAGAATACGAAATTAAATGAATTCACTGTATACCACTTACTTCTACTCTAACCCCCTTTACTTAATATCTATTTTGCATTAATAGCTTAGTAATATTTGCGCAGGTTAGTTTCAGCACAGCATGTGCGTTAATCTGAGGTTTTCGAGCAGCAATGTTAAAAGCTATTGCGCAGCTGCAAAGATTTCCCACCAAGCGACAGAGACGTCATTACTACGTTGATGCAGTAGAGTTACCGCTTTTTTGGCGGCCATTTTTAAGACACTCGGGTTACTGGTTAGTAACGCACACAGAAAAGCTTCCCCTAGATACAATATGTAAAATGTGGTGCAACGTTAGTACTCACATGTTGGTTATAGTATTACAGGTTATTCGAGAGGATTGCATACAAGCAAGTTTCTTTCTATACAAAACCTTGCTCCTTCAATCCCCTCTCTGATGGCATTGTATGCCATTACTAGCTTCTATTAAATCAGATGCCAACTTTAGCATTCTACCATTTCAATTGCTTCAAATCTTTCATTCCTTCCTTTATCCTTTTTAAATTGTGATCCCTTCATTCTTTTGTAGATATTCCCTTTCAATTCTTCAAGTCGTATTTCGTCTAATTTTCTTTTTCTACACTTCTCATTCACTTCGTATCTCTTTCTCTTCCCACTACATTTGTGGCAACACATTATCAGAACTAACAAAGTTATGCCCATGATTGGTAGTAATATTTGACCTAAAATACCTGTACCTATGTTAGAAAACCAACACCAATAGTGGAAAAACTAATGGTTATTTTCCTCTATACACTGTCAACCTCCATTGGTTTCAGTTTGTCTTTCAAATGTGTAATATTTTTAATATATCTTCTAATTTCTACACTTTTATCAGGAATGTAATTGCAACACTGTTGTGCTTTCAACATTTTACAGGCTCCACCCTCTTTTGCCAATATGATATCAAGGGCAAGTCGATTTTGCAAACCATAGATCTAACAGCAACTAATTCTGTATTGATCAATAAAAATCCTACAGCAGTGTCAGTAGATAACCGATCAACTACTGTCGACAATTGACAGATTTTTCGAGAATTCAGAAGAACCCCCACTGAAGGTATCAGTGCACCAAATATGTCACCTACTATTTCAGAAAAACTAGCTCTTTTATATCGGGTTAGTCCATTACTGTCATCATTGCTTCCAGTGATTCGTTTAACATGATACATTTTAGGGAATACTATTCCAAAATAGCAACTCCCATACCAATGATCAGGCAGCCTAAAGTAGGTTTTGTTTCCACAAATATAATATATTCCAGGAAATACTGGATCAGTTCCTCCTTTTAGTCCCCAACCCCCAATTACTAAGAAGTTATGCTCACACTCACTGGAACCAATAAATGCATTGTTATATTCTGTTTTTAGTCTATGGAGACAGATTTTCCCTTTCTTTTCAAAATCCAAGGACATAACAGCATGAGTCTTGGCAGTTACCAAAAGGTCTTCCTTCTCAGCCCATTTAGGTATCTGAGGTTTCGGTTCAGAGGCCCTACTTTGGAAATCCTGTCTCCTCTGTTCTACTATATTCAAAAATATCTTTTCTTCTTCATGTAATTTACATGTTAAGTTGCGTTTGAGTGCATCAGCTATATCTATTGCTTTCATTGTTAGAAAATATTCACCCATGAATTGTGAATCTCTAGTACTAAGGACGGGGTTCATGCTCTTTTGCATAGGGACCTCTGAAAATATTACATCTACATTTGAATATTAATACTGTAGTTTTCCAGTTCTATAAAATAAACTAGCCAATACTCTACATGAAATACCATGTCAAAGGTAAGTGATGATAAGTTACCCCTTCTGCTACTTAGGTTGGCAATTTCATACAAACATAACAATCCCTAATTTCCATTGTTTCTACATAATGTACTAATAAGTTTACAAATACATTTAAATCAGTTTCGTTTTTATTCACAGTTTGGTGAAAATCTAACTCATCTGGTGTTTCGAAGTCTACTCTATCTCCTTTAATGTGTGCTACCTTTGTATGTGTATTAGTACTATTCTGTTTGTTTGTAACCATCAAATAAGGTATAGCTATTGCTAATATTACCCACATTATGAAGACTAATAATAGGCTACATATACAGATCCTACAGCACTTCTTTATACAGCTCTGTTTTGATTTTCCAGTAACTTTATTATCAGACATTTTTGGACAAGAAGATGGTCTCTTCTTTAATTCAGAAACTTGGTTTGAGATAACACCTGAAGCATCTTCTTTTCTTTCAAGTCGGTCTCACTTCTTCATCAATTCGCTCAACATTCAGTTCTTCGTCACTTTCTTCATTTAAGTTGAGATTTTCAAAATCTTCAAGAATGACATATGTCCACTCAGGACCTTTGAATTTGTTATTCAATGTCTTCAATCTTTGGCTCCTTCGTTTTGGTGTTGCAGTGGAAGGTCCAGATTGGCTGGATACTTCGTTTACTTGATCAGGTTCTTCACTGATTGTCTTAAGGCAGTATTTCAGTCTCTTGATAATCCTTGGCCAATTATCACCCTTTCGACTTTTCTTAGTTCTCACTGCACTGTCAGTTTCTTCGAGGCTTCTTTTATTTTATTTTATTTGTGGCACAATTTGATCATCTTCTTCTTCATATTTCCTCTCTATCTGTCCTTGTCTAGGGCTTATTGTTCTGGCCTGTTCTGCCTGGATATGTTCATCTACTTCAATCTGACCCTGTTCAGGATTGGTGATGTTTGGTTTTTCTTCTGTATTCTGTTTTTCTATTGTGTTTCTATGTCTGTCTGGTCCTGTTCAGGTCTTCTTACCCCTCGACCTTTTTCTGCCTGAACGTTTTCTCTAAAACCTACCTGTCCCTCCTCAGACTCAGGAATGGGGCTTTGTTTTTCTTCTGTCTAAGTATATTGTTCTCTCCTTAACTGTTCCTGCTCAGGCTCCCTTATAGTTGAATCCCTACTCTCCTGAGCGAGTTCTTCCACACCTGACTGAATCTCACTCTTTTCCTCTCTATCTAGCTGTGTTTGGCTTCTAGTTCTTACAATTACTTCAGGTATATCTACCACTGGGATCCAGTCGTCCTGATAGGTGCTTGGTTGTTCTTGAGCCGCTACTTCAGGATCCTTTATAGGAGATTCTTCAGCTGCACAACCTTCAGCAACTTCAACTTCTCGAGTCAATTGGAAACCTTCTTCTTCAGGAGCGGGTACCCTTTTGGTATGACTTGCATGAATCCAATTAGGCAATCCTGCACACTTTACAGCTGTTGAAGTAGTTAGTATAACCTGATGTGTTTTTTCCCACCTTGGTGCTAGGCACGATTCTCGAGTATGATTCTTCACAACTACCCAGTCACCGGGATTCAGATCATGCGCTTGGTTCAGCTGTCTGTTGACTGCGTCTTCCCCAACCTGAAGAGAGATAGAACGCACTCTGTCAGGCAACTCTTTGCAATACTCCAAACCAAGTCATCAGTTATATTCAACAGCTTGTGTCCTGGTACACATGCTTGTCTCATTGCTCTTCCCATGAGCATTTCATGGGGACTCAATCCAATATTTTTGTCTGGAATACTTCTGAGTCCCATCAGAACAAGAGGTAAAGCATCAGGCCATTCCAGTGGGGTGGATGCACACACCTTTCCAAGTCTTGACTTGATTGTGCCATTCAATTGTTCTACCACCCCAGAAGCCTCTGGGCGGTAAGCACAGTGCAATTTTTGTTCGACTTTGAATGCTTCACAAATTAGTCGAATTATTTCATTATTAAAATGAGACTCTGTATCTGATTCAATTGTTACTGGAAAACCAAATCTAGGGATAAGTTCTCTTAATAAGAGTTTGGCCACTGTCAAGCTGTCATTTCTTCGGGTCGGGTATGCTTCCACCCACTTTGAAAATAAACAAACTATGACAAGTACATATTTCAACCCTCAACAAGCAGGCAGTTGAATAAAGTCTAATTGAAGTCTTACAAAGGGACCTTCTGCCTTTCCGATCTTTCCCATACTAACCATGGTTTTCCTGCCAGGATTCATTTGTTGGCATGTTAGGCATCTTTGGCACAGACTCTCTGCTAGATTCCTCAATTTTGCTTTAAACCAATCTTGTCTGAATAGTCGAATCATTGCATCTCTGCCTACATGTGTGTCTCCATGCTAGATCCTAGCTGTAGGTGCAAGCATACTATCTGGCATTACTGGTCTGCCATCATAACAAACCCACACACCATCTTCTGCTCTTCTTTGACATCCTATTTTCACCCACTCTTCCCTTGCTCTCATTTCTACTGCATCCTGCAGGTCTTTTACCTCCTCCCATGTTCCCACTCCTGCAAGTAGCATAAGTTGGCAGCTGATTCCACGTGTTTCAATTTTCTTATTTAATGCAATTTTATGTCTTGCACAGTGCTGGGTAACCTGGTCAGCATATCGGTAACCGGCTGTCACATAGTCATCTCCTGATTGGTGAGCAGCACACTTAACCACGGCTATCTCTTTTGGTAATTGAATTGCCTCAATTAATTCTCTCACACAATTTCCATTTTTAATGGGAGTTCCTGAGGAAGTCAGGAAATCCCTCTGCATCCATAGCTGGCCAAAATCATGCACAACCCCATAACCATATTGACTATCGGTAAATATGGTTATTCTCCAATTTCCCCCAATTTTGCATGCTTAATTAAAGATCTGACTTCTGTTAAATAGAATGCTTCGACTATTCCAGTTAATGTACACACAGCGTAAGCAGCACTCAATCCTCCCTTCTCGTGTCGCATGCATGAGCCATCTACAAATAGCTCATGATCTGCATTTTTCAGGGGTTTCTCTTGTATGTCAGGACGCGGTTTAGTGCTAAGTTCAGTCACGTCAAGACATTCATGTTCGGCCTCATCTTTCACCTCTTCTTGGTATGGATCAGGTAGTAAGGTGGCTGGGTTTAGAACAGTACATCTCACTATAGTCACGTTTTCAGCCTCCAGTATTATTCTCTCGTATTTTGTTAACCTACTGGGAGTGAGATACTGCGTTTGAGTTTTAGTCAACAAAATCACAACTGAATGGGGAACGTACACCTTTACAGGGTGTCCCATCACAATTGACTCGCTTTGTTCTAAACTCACGCAAGGGTCTAGAGTAGCAGAAAAACATGCCACTGGTCTTCGCATTAATCCATGTCTCTGTGTCAGAACTGAGAATGCACAATTACCTCTCTCATAGCAGAACAATGCAAATTCTTATGAGTAGTCCGGCATTCCCAAAGCAGGTGCTTCGCACAAACAATTTCGTAACTTTATAAATTATTCCATGCTTTCATCATCCCACTCTATGGGGTCCTTTGCTCTCTTTTTGGTCATCTGTATCAGGAGTTTAGCCAGTAAAGCAAATCCTACAATCCACTGCCTACAATATCCTACGACCCCAAGAAACATTCTTATTTCTTTTTGGGTTCGTGGCAACTGCATTTGTCTGATTATTCTGATCCTTACTGAGGTCACCTTTCTAATTCCTCTCTCTATTTGATGTCCCAGGTATTTGACTGAGTTTTTACAAAACTGAAGTTTCTCGGGGAACACTTTGTGTCCACCTTTTGCCAAGTGATTTAGCAATGTAATTGAATCAGTGACACAGTCATCTCGAGTGTTCAACGCCACCAATAGGTCATCAATGTACTGCACCAGGTCTGACTCTCTGGGCAACACGAGATTCAAGACTTCTTTTGAGAATCTGATTAAAGATTGAAGGACTTTCAGTGTACCCTTGAGGCACACGATTCCACACGTAAACATGCTCTTCGAATTTAAATGAAAATAAAAACTGACTATCTGGATGCAATGGAATAGAAAAGAATGCATGACATACATCAATTACTGTGAACCAACCTGCTTTCCAAGGTATCTGATAAAGAATCACGGCTGGGTTGGGCACTACTGGACAACATGGTACAACAATCTTATTAATTTTTCTCAGGTCTTGAACCACCCTATATTTCCCGTTAGGTTTCTTGATGCCAATTATAGGTGAGTTACAAGGGCTACTCATTATTTCTTTCAATATGCCTTGTTCACCTAATCGCTCAATCTCTGCCGCAACACCTGCCTTTATTTCAGGACTCATTTTGTATTGTCGAGTATTCGGATAAACAGCACCTTCTTTCACTGTCACTTTTACGAGATCTACATTTGCCATTAATCCGATTTCTTTTCCAGTAAAATCCCATATCTCTGCATTTACAGTCAGTTTGACTTCAGCAGGTAATTCATCTTTGGTTATCATTGAATACATTTCATTCACTTCTGTCCCTTGTTTTAATAACATGAACTGGTAAACTCCATCTTCATCTGGGGGTTTGTATTACAACACCATCAGGTGTGCAATATATGGTGCAATTAATTTTGCACAACAAGTCCCTTCCAAGCAGGGCTTGAGTCACAGACCGAGAATTTATGGATTGCTTTAAAATTTCCAATTAGTACCTCCATTGGTTCTGTGATCGGGGTTCTAATCTGTTTGTTCTATACACCTACTACTTGGATGGCTTCACCCGGGAGGGGCAGGTTAGGAATATCTGCTGTTCTCACAGTAGACCTGGTAGCACCTGTGTCCAACAAGAAAGTGATATCATTTCCTTCTACTTTACCTTCTACGTATGGACCTGACTGATCTACCGGTAGGGATGCGCCAAGGTACGTACTTCCCTTCCTACCCCCTCAGGCACCGTCATTCTTGCTCATAATCGAGTAGTGGGTCCTGCAAAAGAAACTGCGATGTTACAACATTTTTCTTACCACTTCCTTCTGAGAATCCGGTGTCCACACAGTGGCTTGACTCACAAAATATGGCTTAGGGGCAAGTGGCAATTGACTCTGAGGATCTATACCCTGTTGCGGTTGACTCATTAACACCTCAATCTGCGTCAGTGGATTTAAATTTTGATTTGGCCATTATTAACTTGTATGAATTTACACTCATTTTTCCAATGCCCCAACTTCCCGACCCCATGACAGGGAAACCTTTTCTTTGCCTCTTCCAGATTCAACCATCCTCGAGGTTTTCCCTCATTATTGTCATTTTGACCTTGTACCCTTCCTTGATTTTTTGACTGTTTATTAAATTGAAGCTCTTGCTGTTCAGCTAATTTTACTTGAGCCCACATTAGATTTTCTTCTAAAGCTTTTCGTCTGTTATCGATTTCATTCCCACAATATTTGGCATACATTAACATTTCGTCTATGGGCTTTGATTGCCAACATAACATGTGCTGCTTAATCATTTGCAATATATCCAATATAAACCCTGTCACAAATCGATACACAAAATGAGTCATGTCCTTGTTCTCTATACTTTCAAAACCACTATATTGTTTGAACACCTGTAAAAGACGTTCGTAAAATGCAGACTCATTTTTCTCTTAAGTTATTCTGTCTATTTTTACCCAATCAGTTTCTTTCGGGGGAATTTTACTCTTCAGAAAAGTGATCACCTGGTGATATTTTTTCATTACATCTTCTGATGGGGCTCCTGTCTTTAAATCTCTAGGATACTCTTCACTAGGCCAATCTATAGTAATTTTATACTCCGTCCACAAATCTGCAGGTACTACTATGTCAAACAGACCATCCAAATCTTTTAACAAAACCTTTGAACCTTTCACAAACCTCTCAACTTGTCTGTACCACTCCACTGGCTTCTCTCTCAGTTTAGGGAAATAATTTGTAAACGACAATATATCCTGTCTAGTCCATGGTACATGTACGTACCCCCCTCCAGGTACTTCCCTCATTGGATACAATCTCTTAGCCTTTTCGGTTTCTCTCATTCCATATTCAGATGTCGTTCAATTTACCTGTGCTTCTTCCTTTTTTGTTGCCCACCTAACTTTACATTTTTCAAGATCTCCCCATTTTTGTAATAGAAATAATAACTCCCTGATCTGTAGCTTTCTTCCGGACATATTCATGTTTTCCAAATCTTTATCGGTAAATTCTGCTCTATATAGTTTCTGCAACACCTTTGACTTCGTTATGTCAATTCCCATTTCAGATGCCAAATTTGTCAACTTCTCATGAAATGTTTTTGTATTTTGGGTGATGCTTCTACAAATAAACAATAACTCTTTTTCACTGTTGGTGTTTAATCTATCTAGACTCACATTTCCGGCTACCTTTTCTTCCAATTCCACTCGCAATTTGAAAATATCTAATATTTGTGGCTGTGTCTTTAGCTTCCCTATTTCTTGAGTCCATTTCCCTATATCTTCTGGGGTTACTATTGTGGCACTTCTGGTTCCTGTTGAGGTTTCTAGTCTAATGTCCTTTGAACAACTGGGTACATTTCTACTCGGGGTTTCCATTATTGGTTCTCTTATGGGTAAATCCATTAATGATGTTACGGATTCAAATTCACTTGCTTGATCATCTACTATTACTTTTTCTTTTCTAGATTCTATGCTTGGGGTAGACATTACAGGAACTTTGGGACAGTTTGACTTTTCGCCATTCAATCGGAATACTGGACCTATTGTCACTGGTATGGTCAATGCTTCAGGATGTGCGTTTATCTGTGCTATTTTTTGGATTAAGTCATCTCTATTCTTATTTATTGCTTCCTTTTCTTGAAGTACCCTGTCTATTGTTGCGTCATGTACTATTTGTGGAACCAAAGGTGTTCCTATCATCGGGGCACTAGGGGGTCATTCTATTAAATCCATCATTATAAGGTGGAGGACTTTTCATCAATATGTCTTCTAAATATCCTTCTTCTGCTGCTCTGCTACCTATCATGGTTAAGCGCTTGGTTTTCTCTGTACATTGTCCTCCAGTCTGCTCTTCTGATGTTAACACAGGATATAAGCCTTCTGCCACCATGGCCTGTCTCCATTGCTTCATTTGACCATCTCTAGTCTCTCGGGGGAATTTTTGATAATATTTGCTTAAGGTCCTGTTACTTCGTGGTCTATCACGTTCAAAGGCTTCCATTTCCCATTCTTCTAAAGCCTCATACTGGGTTAATCGAGGTCTGGGTTCTAATTCATTCATCCGAGTTCTTAAGTTATACAGTTTTCTCCCATTAAAGCTTCCGTACTCAGGAAATACTAATATTCCATCATCTTTTGTGTATTCTTCCCAATTTTCTAACCAACACAGGTATGATAGCCTCTTTCCACCATCATGTATGATGCAGGCATATTTGGGGGAGGAATAAGAATCCCTTCTCTACTCTTAATGGGTTTGTCCTTTTTAAAATATTTTGTGACCTTTTGCATAAATGACATCTTTCTCTTTTCTCCATACATTGCGTGCTTGTGCTTGTTAAGATATTGTTCGTAAGCAAACCATATAAATCTTCTGTCAGGACGACTCCCTGTTAATGTTGGATCGTACATGCAAACTCCACTATCTATTATTATTCTTGGGATTTCTATTTTAGTGACCAATCAGACGCTTGCTTTATTTCTAATGATTCTCCAATACCAGCACGTTTTCTAGTCTGAGGACCAATCAACTTCTACTCTGCTCGCTAACATAGCCAATGCTTGCGCGGCTTTTTTGTGATGTCAGTATTACTCCTTACTACTGACCCCTCCTTTACAATTTCGCATAAACTACACGCTCGCTGTTTCAACCAGTCCCAGCGAGGCTCTCAGTGACGTCAGTGCAGCACCCTCAACTGACCCCCTCCTTTACAACGTAATGCAAAATCTTATTTTTCTCACATAATTTCACACACATTTCATTAATTAACAAAGTAGAAACATTCGCTATTGTTTCTGACCCACTAATTCAAAGAATAGTGACATTTCTTTCAGTGCGAGTAAAACCCTTCTGTCTACTCTTCACACACTACGAGTAAAACCTTTCTGCTTACTCTTCACACAAGCATCAGAGAACCTGCTACTCCTTCAGTATTACCCTTTCTAGGTGATATAATACCAAATTTTCACCAGCGAACTTCTTGCTATCAATTATTCTTACTAACATACAAGAAATTAATCCCTAATTTAGTGCTTATAGTCCTGCATAACTTTCAGCACTTTCTTGATCCAGACCAATAACCTCACTGCAGTGTGGCTTTCATTTACCACCCGCTATTCAATATTCCTGGGAATTTCCAGACAACATAAAACAATGCATAACTGGTTGGGTTAGAACATAAATTAATTATTCAAATTTTCAAAATACAATCCTCGTCTAACTAACCATGCCTCTGCTACCAAGAAAAACTGATGCAGCGGAGTTTACCAGCTCTATACACACACATACACACAATTCTCACTTTGGGCCCATTTACATTCATACATTCAGTGAGATGGCAAATATCCGCTGGTCACCAATTTTGATTTACCTTAGAGACCTGTTACCACCAGTATCATTACCATTCTCTGTCTCCTTATGTAAATGTACTTTGTCGATAGATCTAGTTGTAGATTAGAATAGGGAGGAAATAATAACACATTTAACTTTTAATTTAAAGAACCACAGACTCTGTAGGAGTTTTAAAGATTTATCTGAATTAATAATTTTGTGAGTCAAATCAGAATACACGTAAACACACCAAAATTCTCCATCAGGAAAAATAGTACAGTTAGCTTATAATCAATTCACAGTAATCAAATTCTTGTGATGACAGTACCTGAGGAGAGAAAGAACAGAGCGCAAATACGGAGCATTACCCCACAGATCTATATTTATACCTAGAATGGTGTGAGGACCTGAACATCAGAGTATCAAGGATTCAGCACAGGTTCAGGACTGGGAAGGTAACCTCTTCTAATGCAACGCCAGCGTTGCACCCCTCTCTGGTGCTACTCTCCCCGGGCCGGGCGCGTCCGGACCCCTTCCTAAATGTGCCTCCTCGGTTGTTCCGCAATTCTTCTCTAGTGTTGGATTCTTCTAACTAACTAAAACTTACCTCTGTTATACCAATTCGAATGTATGATCCACCCCCAAATGTTTCAATTCTATGTACATCCCTCAATTTGATTCGGCCAGGCAGTGGGGTGAGGACATCACACCATACTAAGTGCAATAACTTTCTTTAGTTCTATTGTCTAATTCCACGCCCCTTAATTTTAATACCCACAAGCTTTATTCCCTCAAGCATTTCATATGTGGATCGATAAATCTGTAGTACAATGGGCTTCTTCCTTTCGCAGGTTCAAGAGTTTAGTTTCCCATGTCCATGCTGGGCACATGTTCTTGGCAGAAGTTCAATGACACCACTAGTTCAGGAAAGGATGCTGTACGCATGTGTAGTTGTCGCAAAGGGATAGGGACGTCGGTCACCCTCCAAGGCCCAAATACGAACTAATAATAAAGTCAGAGAAAAACATGTTAAAATACGAAATTAAATGAATTCACTGTATACCATTTACTTCTACTCTAACCCCCTTTACCTAATATCTCTTTTGCATTAATAGCTTAGTAAAATGTGCACAGGTTACTTTCAGCTCAGCATGTGCGTTAATGCGAGGTTTTTGAGCAGCCATGTTAAAAGCTAATGCGTAGCTGCAAAGATTTCCCACCAAGCGACAGACGTCATTAGTTGATGCAGTAGACGCATGCGCAGAAGAGTTCCCGCTTTTTTGGCAGCCATTTTTAAGACACTCGGGTTACTGGTTAGTAAAGCACATAGAATAACTTCCCCTAGATACAATATGTAAAATGTGGTGCAACGTTAGTACTCACAAACATGTTGGTTATAGTATTACAGGTTATTCGAGAGGATTGCATACGAGCAAGTTTCTTTCTATACGAAACCTTGCTCCATCGTACCAGGGCGGTGTTCCACCGTAAAGTCCATCCCCTATAGGGAAATGGACCACCTCAACAGTTTTTGATTCTCACCCCTCATCTGCATCAACCATCTGAGGGGCCTGTGGTCTGTCTGAACCCGGAAGTGAATCCCTAACAAGTATGGTCTCAACTTCTTCAGTCGCCAGACCACAGCAAAGGCCTCACGCTCAATCGCACTCCACCTCCGTTCCTGTGGAAGTAACCTCCTACTAATGAAGGCTACAGGTTGGTCTAGGCCCTCTTCATTCAACTGTGAGAGCACAGCCCCCACACCATGCTCTGAAACAATGAATTCCTTTGAGAAGTTGGGCGCCTGAAGAACGGGCGCCGTGCACATGGCAGATTTCAGGGCATAAAAAGCTTTCTGGCAGGCATCAGTCCACTTCACTTACTTGGGCTGCTTCCTGGAAGTCAGTTTTGTCAAGGGTGCAACAATCCTGCCATACCCCTTGACAAACCGCCTTAATTCCCTGTGAGTACTAAAAAGTTTCTCACCTCTCTCTGGGTCTTGGGGGGTCCCAAACCAGAATGGTATCAATATTGGGCTGGTGGGGCGCCACCTGGCCGCTCCCAACCTGGTGCCCCAAGTACACCACTGAACCCTGCCCGATCTGGCACTTACTCACCTTGATCGTGAGGCCAGAACTCTGCAGCACCTTCAGCACTTCCCAGAGGTGGTGCAGATGTTTCTCCCAAGTGGCACTGAACACTGCAATGTCATCAAGGTAGGCGGCACTGAAATCTTCCAGTCCAGCCAACACCTGGTTGACCAACCTCTGAAAGGTGGCAGGGGCATTCTTCATCCCAAAGGGCATCACCCGGAATTGGTAGGGCCCATCTGGTATGGAGAAGGCTGACCTCTCTCTTGCCCTATCAGTTAAGGCGATCTGCCAGTACCCAGATGTTAAGTCAAACGTACTGAGGTACCGGGCAGCCCCCAACCGATCGATGAGCTCATCAGCTCTGGGGATGGGGTGCGCGTCAGTCCTGGTGACCAAATTAAGCCCTCAATAGTCCACATAGAACCGGAGTTCTGGTGTGGCATCGGGTGAGGTAGCCTTTGGGGCCAAGACAACTGGGCTGGCCCAAGGGCTGTTTGAGGACTCAATCACCCCTAGCGCTAACATCTTGGAGACCTCCTCCTTGATACAAGCTCTGACCTTGTCAGTCACTCTGTAAATCTTATATTTTACTGGAGGACTGTCCCCAGTGTTCATATCATGGACGCACCACTGAGTGACACCGGGGGTCAGGGAGAACAGATCAGAAAACTGCTTTAACAGTTGGCGGCAGTCATTCTGTTGCTCAGGGGTCAGGGCGGTAGAGAGGTTCACACCGTCCACTGACCCATCTTGCTCCTGGGCAGACAGGAGGTCAGGAAGAGGCTCAGTCTCCTCTTCCATCCCAGCATCTGTTGCTAAGAGCATGCCCACTTCGGACCTCTCCAAGTGGGGTTTCAGGCGGTTCACATGCGGGACCCGCAAAGGACACTGCAAGTTCACCAAGTAGGTGACGTTACTCTTGCGCTCCACCACCTCAAATGGTCCGGTCCACTTATCCTGGAGCGCACAAGGCTCCACTGGAGCCATGACCCAAACTTTTTGTCCAGGCTGAAACTCGATCAGAGTGGCATTCTGATCATACCAACGTTTCATCTCCTCCTGGCTGGCTTCCAGATTCACCTGAGCGAGTTGTCTGAAAAGCCTAGTCTGGTTTCTGAAGGCCAGCATGTAGCTATATACATCCTGGGGAGGTTTACTGTGAGCTTTCTCCCAGCCTTCCAAACTCAGAGGTCCTCTCACAGGATGGCCGTACAGCAGTTCAAAGGGACTGAACCCTAAGGACTTCTGTGGCACCTCTCTGTAAGCAAACAGAAGGCATGGCAAGAGGACGTCCCACTTACGCCTAATGGGTTCCTCTAGACCCATAATCATGCCCTTCAGGATCCGGTTGAATCTCTCAACCAGCCCATTACCTTGGGGGTGGTAAGGAGTGGTAAACTTATAGGTTACACCGCACTCCTGCCACAGCGACTTCATATACTTAGATATGAAGTTGGTATCACGGTCTGACACCACCTCTCTGGGGAAGCCCACACAGGGGAAAATCCCCATTGTTAGAATACGGGTTCTCTGGTTGACACAGGTAGGTACTTGTGTCAAGCAGGGAACCGTTCCTCTAGTCAGGGTAAGGGAGTACACTCCAACAATAACCCCTGCTCACCCTCTAGGTAGCTTGGCGCAAGCAGTCAAGGCCTATCTCAGAGCGTTCAGGTTAAGCATTTATGAACACACACACAGTAACTCAGTGACAACCCCACAAATGGAATCCACACTGGGATACATAGAAAAATAATACTTTATATATATAGTTTAGGCTTAGCACAAGACCAGATAACGTTTAAACGGCCCACAATACTTATTAGACAAAGAGTTCTTGGTTTTAGCGTAGTTTTAAAGTTCTGTGCGCTTCGTTCCTTGCCATACGCTTTGTACGCGGTAAAAACTGCTTGGGAACGGGTCTCACACGCACTGTAGGCGCTTCGGGATGAAGCGTACACCCTACGGTGCGAACAGGCACAGTACCTTTACTTGGTGAGTTCGTCACGGATGCTGCGCTGGCATCAAGCGCGATGTACGGGCTTTAGGGGACGGTGCGTAGGTATGGTGCGTTCAATGTTCGTCGCGGCGTTCGCGCCGTACGATGAGATCAGCAATCTTGATTCGAAGCGCTGGATACAAGCGAACAGTACGCTCCGCACAGGGGAGACGTACGCGACTACCGTATGCACCGCAACCTTTCCAAAGCAGGGGAAAGGAGCGTACGCTGGGCAGTACGGTTCGTAAGGGATAAAAGCAAGTACGGTTCGCAGTCCTTCCGTTACGGTGCGAGCTACGGCTCGTAGGGGCCTGTTAGTCACGTTGCTCAGGCCGGACGATACCTTCCT
This sequence comes from Triturus cristatus, assembly GCF_964204655.1. Lineage (NCBI taxonomy): Eukaryota > Metazoa > Chordata > Amphibia > Caudata > Salamandridae > Triturus > Triturus cristatus. The sequence continues at coordinate 731,953,495 of NC_140580.1, forward strand.
TTGTGATGCGAGCTACGGCTCGTAGAGGGACCTCAGACGCTTTGTTCAGGCCGGATAGCGGGATACCAGCTTGCAGGGGGTATGCTGCGACATACACAGCAGTTCGAGTCGAAGATACGGGGAAAACGGTTCGTTTTCCAAGACGATCTCACGGCGGTGAAGTCCACTGGTCATGGGGCTTTGTTCAGGGGGAAGCTCACTCACAAGCCCTTGGAGATCTCTCAGCACAAGTCAAATAAAAGTTTCTTGAGTCTTTTCTTCCTCTTCTTCAGCAGCAAGGCAACCACTGGAGGCCAATCCGTCAGGTCAGGGACAGTACTCCTCCATGCAGCTTTTCCAGTTCCTTCAGGTCAGACAGAGGTTTCTTCTTGGCAGGACAGTATCTAGTTTCTTAGGAGCAGGGCTCCTATATTCATACCACACATCCTTTGTTCTCTCAGATCAGGGGAGCCCTTGCCTAGTTCAGTCCAGTTCTGGAGCACTTTGTTGATGCGATGCAGGCTTCTTCTTTCAGGGTGCAGGGCAGAGCCATCAGACGCTCCACAGGGGGCGGAGCCAGCATTGTGGTGGCAGAGCACAGCCCTATTCAGAGTCCAGGTGTACTCCTCCCACCCATCTATCTGTCAATCTTCCTATTCACCACCAGGCTACCTAGCCCTGCCCATCTGGGTTTCCCCAGCCCTGTCACTCACACAAGCCAGACAGCAGATACACATCACGCAGGGGCGGGCTGAAATATTTTGGCAAGCAAAGGCCAAGTTTCTAAAAGTGGCCTTTGCAAACGCAGAATATTAAAATAAACCATACCAAAAGATGTACCTTATTATTCTGAGTTCAGGCATACTAAACTCGATTTTCTACCATGTTCCCTGGGTCTGTTAGGATCATAGGATGTAACAATCTTAACAGCCCATTCTGGTCTATGAGAACAGGGTAGCCTTACAATAGTGAAAAACGAAAATGGCTGTAATTCACTATTAGGACATGCACACACATCAGGGCTTGTCCTACCTTATGCTACAATGCACCCTGCCCTTGGACCTACCATAGGGGTGACTAACATGAAGTTAAGGGAAGGTTTAGGGACTGGCAAGTGGGTGCACTTGCCAGTCAGCATGTCAGTACCAGACTGCACGCAGGTTCTGCAATGGCAGACCTAGACACATTTTACCAGGCTGCTTCTGTGGGTGGCACAACCAGTGCTGCAAGCCTACCAGCGGCATTTGTATTTATATGCCCTGGCACTCCTGGTGCACTTTACTGGGGTCTGATAGTAAACCAAATAAGCCAATCATGGAATCCAACCAACATATACATTTTACATAGGGAGCAATTGCACTGTGGCACTGGTTGGCAGTGGCACAGTGCTCCGAGCGGCCAACACCATAAAAACACATGAGGCACAGTGACAAAAAGTGGAAGGGAGACTCACGCCAAGGTGCCAGGTCTAACACCTATCAATGCACGACCCACCACGGGGGCCGTCACAGTCCGGAGAGGGATGGCTTCCGGGTACCGGGTGGCATGGTCCACCAAGACCAGAATGAACCTGATGCCCATGGCTGTCGTGGGATCCAGAGGCCCCACAATGTCAATACCCACCCTCTCAAAAGGGGTGCTGACCACAGGGAAAGGTTGGAGAGGAGCCTTGTGCTTCCTCCCACTCTTAGCACTTGCTTGGCAAGTCTGAGAAGTCCTGCAATGAGTATCTTAACCGCACTCAGGCACACCGGCACCAGTATTCTACAGCAGGGGGGACTACAGCCCACAGACTGTCCTGCTTATCGCGCCAGGAGGCGCCGTCATCTTTACATCACGCCCGGAGGAGCATTTAAACAGCTTGCGGTCCCCGCTTCGCGGGAACCGCACTCAGGCACACCAGCACTGGTATTTTACAGCAGGGGGGACTACAGCCCCCAGATTGCTCTGCTTTTCTCGCCAGGATGCACCGTCATCTTTACATCGTGCCCGGATGCACATTTAAACAGCTTGCAGTTTCCCCAAAGCAGGAACCGCACTCAGGCACACCGGCACCTGTATTCTACAGCAAGGGGGACTACAGCCCCCCAGACTGCCCTGCTTTTCGCGCCAGGAAGTGCCATCATCTTTACATCGTGCCAGGAGGCGCATTTAAACAGCTTGCGGTCCCCACTTCGCAGGCGGGTCCAGGCGAAGCCCGGGCCCAGGGCAGGCCCGTCTGCGCCCGTCTGCTACTGGCCGAGGCTGGGCTGGGCTGGGCCACCCCCCTGGTTCCTGGTTCACAGTTCCCTTGGGTGCTGTGAACCAGAGTAAAAAATCCTGGTAAGCTGATTCACCTTTTGTTTGTATTCTCACCCCAATTGAATAGCCTTGTGTTATAGCATGGGTAAAAGGAAATTGCCGCCTTGTGATAAGAAAAGGCCCATAAGGAGTGCACCCAATACCAAGTACCTGAAAAATGCTGTGGGGTTGATTAATAGCGAGATAGTGCACATGAGGAACAATTGGCAGCTACTAAAATCGCACTAGATGCTGCCTTAAAGGACACTACATCTGAAGGCAGGTCCGAATCCTCAGTTCTTATGAACAAAGAGCGAGACAAGGCTGCCGAGGCCATTGAGTCCTATCAATAAGGACTCAATATGTAATCTGGTCAACTCCTGCATACTTACAACCCCTCTGGAAATCACAGTCTTATCCAACGGTTCCGATTTGCCATCTCCGCCAACAAAAAAAGCGAAACAACACCCTTTAAAGGATAACAGTTGAGAAACAGTCAGTCAAGGGTAAAACTAAACCGAAGCAAAAAACAGAGGGAAAAATGCGGGGGTGACAAGGAAGGATATTAATACCTCGAACTATGCGCAGAGACCGCAAGATCTTGAAATGATATCTAAAAAGTTATATAGTAAACTAGATAGTATTGAACGATGTATTATGGCTGAAATTAAGTTGGTTCAAAAGGATGTCTCTTTTAACAGATCTGATCTCTGAACTACTGCCCCTTCATACTTTGAATAAAAATATTAGAATGCATAAATCAATGGAAGGATCGAAAGAAGGAATAGGCACGTCCACGTGTGCCGGCGAAAACAACCAAAGAGAGCCTACCCCTACTCCTCCCACTAGGGGTTGTCGGACCGACCAACCCACTCGTGATTTAAGGACTAATAAAGAAGTTACGGCTCCCCCTTTGAGTTTTGCAAAATCTAACTTGGAGGACAAAACAAATAGAGTCATGCACCCTGATAATAACACTGAGGAGCCGCTACATCTTCCTCCACAAGCTACTCCGTATGTTATTTTTCTGAACAATGTTCCAACATTAGCAGCAAACCAGAGCGAATCATACGAGGCATTAAAAAACCAGGTGGTACACTGGATATCGGGAAGGTCTAACTTTGGCATAAACGTGTTACACCAGAACATTATAATGCTGAGGAGGGTGCACTGGGTGGGCAGTTCCAGAAAATTATACCAGGGTGACCGTATCGTGGTGAATTTTCGAAGTAGAAACTTTGTAGGAAATTCTTCTTAATAATGCCACGGAGTCTGGTCCCAAACACAAGGAACATATAATAGCTACTCCACTAGGCTTTTTTATAGACCTAGATATAGTATAGCTAACCCAATGCCTTCGTATAACTCAAGCGCGATGGTCCCATTGCTTAATAGGTACGCACCCCTGCGTAGATGTAGTGAAATTGATTGACAGTTAGGGGGGTTGGCTGCTCCGCCAGTTGGGAAATTTGAACTTACGGCAACCTTCAAAGAGTTAAATGTCGTCCCTAGCTTACAAGCAGAGAAGGGGTATATGTTACAGTCTCAGGGCCAGGTTCACACTCTAGTGCATAATCAGTCACTGGCTGAAATAAGTGAATACGTTTTGAAGGGGGCTATAGGTGAATCACAGACCAATGATAAGGATTACCCCCCTACTTGTGACCAGTCGGAAATTGGTCTTCACACTCAATTAGATACTGTTTCCTTTTTAAATCGATCTGATGAGTCTCTTTGTATTATGACATGGAATATTGCAGGGATTAAAAATAAAATTGATGATGAAGTATGGCTAAAAATGCTAGAGGGATGTTGCTTCATCATAATACAGGAAACTTGGCATACTGAGCCCTTTTTTATTCATGGCTTTCAAATTGTGTGTACCAACGCCAATCCATCAAATATGGGGAGAGCTAAAGCTGGCCTAGCGGCATTAATCGCGATAACATCACCTTTAAATCTAAAGAAAGCCAATATTGCGTCAGAGTTTTATACATTCTTGCATTTCTTTCCAGAGGGAAAACAGTCTATTATTGTAATCAATTTTTATAACAATATTTTTGATAAAACAAGAGACAGGGTCATTAAGCTATTGGAAGACGATTTGGACCACTTTTTGGAGGAAGTTGGAGGGGATTATGTATTAGTCAAGGGCAGATGATTTTAATTGTGATAAATGTGATATTGAAGCGGGAGAACCCTGTGGCTATTGGGACCGCTTTGGTGACCGAATCCCCCATTTTCCAAAGGAGCCCTATGGGGAGGCAATTAACAATGTTGTTCATACTACTAGTCGTCGTGGACCCTACCATCTCTGTTGGAGTAACAAACTTACAAACATTCATGGGGGCTAGGTCATCGTCTACTTGTGTGTCTTCTGCATCGTCTAATATTGATCACTTTATTGTTTCTGCAAATTGTGGGGACTTGGTGGAAAAACTTCTGATCCATGAGAGCCTTCTAAGTGATCACCCTCTGCTAATTTTGACCCTGAGGCTTACCCTGACACTCCAAAAAAGGGGCAAGGCTATGGACTCAAATATTAGGACTCAGGGTAATAATGGTACTACCATACGGTGGACAGGCGTCAACCCTATTTGCTTTATGGAAAATCTTAAGGGGCAAAAACAGAGAGATTTAGATACATGTTCCAATAGCACCTGTTATAAATGCATTCTGCAATATCGCAACCGAAATAGCTAGCAACCTGACCTACAAGAGGAGAAAGAATGGTTGTGATTTTAACCCCAGATGGTTTAATCAGGTTTGTTCAAAGCTAAATGGGCATTTAAAAAGGCCCTGAAATTAAGACCAAGAGATAGTGCAAGGATTACATTATTAAGGAAAAGTTATAAAAAGACGCCCTGAAAGAAAGGAAACATGAGATCCGTGAGGAGGCTTGGAACACACTAATACAGGCTGCTGAGACACGAGATGCAGCTGTTCTGGAAAACAATTGACCACACCTTTTTCAGGGAAAATACTGCAGTAAAAATTGATACTGTTGTCCCTCCAGGAGATTGGATATCGCTTTTCGGGAGCATTTTTAATCCTGATGCTGTTAAAGTAACCAAGAGTAATAATGCCAATTACATCTTAGTGGAGCCAGTAACATTATCCCCTATAACGTTAGATGAAATAACATTCAGCTTACAAAAAAGTGTTAATGGTAAAGCCGCAGGACCGGATGGGGTTCCTATTGACATTTTAAAATATAACATAGATTTGTGGATTCCAATTTCATTAATCGTTTTTAATGCCACCTTAGAGGGAGTGCTGCCTGCAACCTGGGTGGAAAGTGTAATCGTACCAATATGCAAAAAAGGGGACAGAGGGAAGGCTAACTGCTACCGTCCCATATCCCTTCTTGACTCCACCTCAAAACTGATGGGGAGAATAATGTTGGAAAGGCTAGAAAACCGGGCCAACGATAATAACATCTTGACTGAGGCCCAGTATGGATTCAGAAAGGGTATTGGGACGGTGGAACAATGCGTCAATCTAGAGCTATTGATAGGAAAGTATACCTTAGCTAAGGACGGGGTTTTGCACCTTTGTTTTGTCAACCTTACTAGCGCCTTCGATCTTGTTAACCACGCTAAATTATGGCAGACACTGAAGGCGCTAGGTGCCCCTTACTGTATAATTATATACTTAGCCCAGATTTATACCTTTATAACTTCCAGAGTGCGGTTCGGTACAATGGGGGAATGTACTCCGGATTTCAGAGTAACACGCGGAATCCGGCAAGGCTGTGTTTTAGCGCCCCTTTTATTTTCTTTATATATTAACAATGTAGACCCTTTTTTACAAAACCTAGTCGCAGATTTACCAAAAGTTAGGGCGTGCCCGACCCCCGTTCTCCTTTACGCAGACAACGCTGTCAAGGACAGCTAATGGTCTGCAGCGAATAAGAGACAACTTTGCCCTGTTCATGTCTGAAAAAGATCTTCAGATAAATTTAAAAAAAACATTTGTTATGACATGCGGGAGCTCCAAACTCAAGAACAGACAACACTACGTGGGAGGGGTAGCCATTAACAGAGTCTCAACTTTTTCTTACCTGGGTTTGACTTTTAACAGGAACGGTACATGGAACACACATATGGAACTGTGAAATCTGAAATTTTGAAGAACCACTGAGGGCATTCTAAGGTTTTCTGCCAAAATAGGAAATAAACCCATACGGGAAATCCTCACCCTGTACCGTAGTAAGTTTGTTACAGGTGTTTACTATAGGGCTGCATTATGGGGGAGAGCCAACACCGCCCCTCTACAAATCAAGGAAAATAAATTCTTAAAAAGACTGCTGGCAGTCCCTAGTTCCACCGCGATTTATATAATACATAAAGAATTATCTGACTGACTTAATAAACATGGCTGGTCTCACTCTTTGGCAAGGAATATGGGCTAAAGAGGAGACTAAATTCACATAGGATCTAATTTTAGACTGTCTATCTCTTGATCACAGTAGTAAAATTCCCTGGCTTGAGCATATACATACCCTTCTGGCACGCTGTAGGGTGTATATTGATAGAAAGAACCCAGCAGCAATTTTAGATTATAGTAAAAGAGACCTGAAGACAAGTTACATGAATGTTATGGAAGGTGCTAGAGAGGTTGAAGCTAGTCAAAAACATAGTGTTAATTCCAACTGTGAAATCCCTTTTATAAGGGGCACACAAACCTATTTAATACAGGTGCTAAATATACAACACAGATTTTATTTGAGAAGGGTTAGGTTTGTCACCCTTCACTATTTAATAGCATTCACCAAACAGGAAAAGTGGTGCCATAAACTTCTAAATTGCCCGTGTGACAGAAAGTCCCCCAACCTACGTTGCACTTTTTACTTTTTTGTAGTTTTTATACGGATATCCGGAAATCCATTTTAAAACCTCTGTTTTTTATCCTAGATACTCTTTCATTATAAACATGCTTTTAATTTTGTATGTAGCCTGGAAAACCAGAAAATCACGAATGCAGTTATTTTGTATATACAACTGGCATTAAGGAGAAGAAAGGTCTATGCACATCTGGATGCATTGTTGTATGAAAAACCATATGACTGCACGTAGTTGTGGTACACACAATAGCACTATGCACTTTATATATTTGTATGACAAAGGCTACCCTGCTTGCTCTCCATTGCGTATGAAGATATGGAGACAGAATTATTCTTATACACTTGAACACCATGCATTTTATGTACCTGAATTCTAATGAATCGTTGATCATACCCCTTGATTGTATATCTTCTTGCTATTGGTCAGACTGCATTTTCATTTAAAATTGTATTGTAGCTCGACATACTGTATGATTATGAAATGTTGTTTTTATCTTTTTATTGTATATTTTTAGGACTTTAAAACTGTAATTGTAACTGTTTCCTCTGAATAGAATGCTTTTATGGTGGTATTATTTACACCGAATAAAGCTGTATTGATTGATTGAGTATCTGAACTCTTGTGCATTTGGGGCCAGTAAAAGTGGGTGACAAGCCTTTCAAAGGTCTTGTCTTGCCCCAAATGTCCTGCTAAAGGCACATCATGAGCCAGACCCAGTAGGAAGGCTCTGAAGCGCTGGGGTACCACCAGCACACCGGCTGACCCAGGCTCAGCAACCTTAGGCTCACTATACAGGAGACCATTCTCCCAGTAAATCCAATGTGATGCAGACTGATCACCTGCTGCCTGGGTTGCAGCCTGTTGCCGCAAACCCACAAGAGAAGGGCACTTCTTCTGCTCCTCGCAGAACTCTTCCTTGGATGGGTATCCTTCCTGCTGTCAATGGGTCAGCTCAGGCAGGTCCCCCAGTTCAGCCACTTGTTCCCCTGTAGGCTTAGCCATCCCCCTCATGGTTTGCCTCCTCCTGGACCGTGGGAACTTTGGGGGGCGTTTTTTCGTGCCCCCTGCCTCTTCTCTTTAAGGCAGGCACCCAGGCCATTCTTTTAGGTTCCAGGTCCTCTTGAATACCCTTACAGGCTGCCATTGACCGAGTGGTCACACACGCCCACTCAGGCAGACCCAACATCTCCAAATGAGACCTTCTCTCCAGCTTGGCCTAAGGGGAGCTCTACACATCATTGCCTAGCAGACAGTCAGGCATGGCTGGCCTCACAGCTACTTGAAAGGTACCTGAGACCCCCCCCACCACTCAAAGGGTACTTGTGCCACCTTGCAGTGGCACTCTGAATTTATGGCGGCAACTACTGGGTAGAATGCGTTGAAGATCATCTGCTCTTCAGACACCAGCCGACAACTGACAGCTGTCACACTGGCTCCGGTGTCTCTCAGAGCCTCCACCCTATGGCCATTGATGGTCACCCACTGCCTGTACTTCTTAGTGTTATCAGGCAGCTGAGTCCTAGGGACCATCTCACTGTCTCCTAAAGAAAATAGGGACATCTCTGCAGGACCCCACCCACCTTGGGCACCCAACTCCTCCCCAAGGCTACACTAGCCATTTCCCAGGGTGTTGCACCACTGGGTGCAATGGTCACTGTGTTGGGACACTTGGGACTTCCTTGGAAGTGACCCACCTGACCACAACTAATACATGTCTTGGGACCCCTCTGACCAGTTTTACCTATCGGGACCCATGGTCTCTTCTCAGTGGGAGGCTGGGAACCTTTGCCTTGGTTCCCTTGGGGATTACTTTGGGGCCCTTTTTGGAACTCCTTCTGTTTACCCTTGTCCCCCCCACTCTTCTGCTGGGGACCCTGCCCACCCTTGGCGGAGTCTCCCACATGACCCTTGGGGACCCTGGTACTGACCAAACAGTCCGCCTTCACAGCAAGCTTCCTGCGATTAGTCAGCTTACTGTCAATCAGGTGCTGGTGTAGCTCTGGAAACAATTACTGGACAAGTGCTTCCATGCAACCAAATCATAGAGTGCCTGTAAATCATTTACTTTGCTACCCTTCACCCAACCATCCAAAGCTCTGCCAAACAAAGACACATACTCCACCCAGGTACTAGACTACAGCTTCTTGCAATTTCTAAACTTCTGCCTATAAAGCGCTGGGGTCAATCCATACCTGGCTACTAAGGCTTCCTTCATGGGGGCATAGGACATCTGATCCTCAGTGGGCAAGTCTAACAAGCTGTCCCTCCCATCACTGACAAAGCGGCCCCACAACCCCGCTCCACAGTCTCTCTCAGGGATTCCATGGCACATCATGGCTTCCTCATAAGCCCTAAACCACTGCCCAATATCCTCATGCTTCATAAAGCCCTTAATCACATCTTTGGGAATGTATACCTTTCCTTCTACAGGCACTGATGGTGTGCTGCCACCAGAGGGAGTGATCTCTAAGCTCTTTGCTTTCAGTTCCAGCTTCCTCAACACTCTCTCATGCTCTAAAAGAATCTTTTCTCCTCCATGGCTAACTTCTTATTTTCCAACTCCAATTTCTTACTCTCAATGTTATCCTGGCTCCCCAGTTTGAGCTTGGCTAGCTCCATCTCATGCACTCTGTTTCTCTCCCTGTCCTCCAACTCTTCTGGGGACGGGCCCTTTGAAGAAACATTGCTGCTCACCCTGGAAGGCACCTTCCCCCCAGTCAGGCCCAATAGCCCCTCCTGCTGCCCATCTACATTTTCTGCCTCCTCCCTAGGCTCTTCAGGATGCTCACAGGCATTCCTAGATTCCAACCAGATCCTCAGCTCCTTTTGGTATTCCTCCTTTCTGGTGAGGCCTCTTATAGAGATTTAAAATTTCTTACAAACAGCTGTGAGGTGTGGCACAGTGTAGGTATCAACCCGCTCTTCTTCAAACTCAATATCAACAGATGCAATGGATGCTGCTTTGCTCATGCTGAAAAATTGGCAGTTCTCCAAAAAATAGAAGTTCCAAGGAAAAACTCTACCAAAAATGTATGTGGTCGCGTAATGGTCTACACTCACTAGTAGTGTACACCAATCACTGTATTTAAATCACAAATGCAAATCCAAATCCTCACCGCTGACCACCAATGTTAGAAATGGGGGTCTCTAGTTGGCAGAAGAAGGTATCTTTGTCCAAATAGGGGTACTTGCTTCTAGTCAGGGTAAGGGGGATACACTCCTAGAATAACCCCTGCTCACCCCCTTGGTAGCTTGGCACGAGCAGACAGGCTCATTTCAGAGGCAGTGTGTAAAGCATTCATGAACACATACAGTAACACAGTGAAAACACTACAAATGGACACCACACCAGTTTAAAAGAAAAAGTAATCGACAAAAATCTACAATACAGTAAAAAAAATAAGGCTTTTAAATGGTAGAAATAGTTCAAATCAAGTTGTAAATGCGACACTTTCCCCACAAAGTACCATAGATGCGTCACGCAAAACAAACAAAAGGGTCGCAGGGAAGGTGATGCGTCAGTTCCTTGCTGCGGGGGAGGCGATGCGTCTGTTCCTTACTGCAGCACAAGGGAGGCGATGCGTTTGTTCCTTACCGGAGAGGAGGGGATGTGTCTGTTTCTTACTGTGTTCCTTTTACGATGCGACAAGATGTCGCCTCGATGCGTTGCGACGATCCGGTGCGACGCAACGTAATGGTGGCTCGATGCGATGCGACGATCTGGTACGATGCGTGAACATTTGCAGCTGCACAGCAGGTGCTGCCACGTTTTTCTCGGTGATGCGTCAGGTCCCGGTGCGGATGCAGCATGCTTCTTCCCAGTGGCTCGGCAATGCTTCGGGCATAGGTGCGGATGTGACACGTTTCTTCCTCGTTGGTCGATATTTCAGCTCCCAGCGGCAAACAGTCTCTAGAGGTCCTAAACAGCAGCAGGTACCTCTTTGCAGGTTGGAATTCCCAGCAAAGAAATTCAGTGGAGCTGGTGGTGAAGTCTTTGTGTCCCTGAGACTTCAGAACAGGATGCAAGCTCAGTTTCAAGCCCTTGGAGATCTTTTCTTCATGCAGGTGACAAAGCAAACAGCACAGTCCTTTTTCTCCTTTCCTTGGCAGCAAGCAGCCACTGCAGGCCAACCCCAGACAGCAAACAGCACTGGGGCAGTATTCCTCCTCAGCTTCTCTGGCTCTTCTCCCTTCTCCCTTCCTCTTGATTCTCAGAAAGATCTAAAAGTCTGTGGTCTGGGTCCCCCTTTTTATACTAAAAATCCTTTGTTCTCTGAAGGCAGAGAGTGTCTGTACCCAGCCAAAACCAGTTCTGTCCTCTCTGGTGCAGCTTCCTGGCAGGAGGTGGAGACAGCATTGTGGAAAGCAGACCTGGCCCAGGCAGGTGAAAGGAAATCTCCTCCCCCCTACTCTAAATTTAACCCAGGTCCATTCAGCCCAGCACTGACTCACCAGATTGCCGGAGCCGCTGACCCCCTCCAGCCTTGTCACTCAAAATCCAGACATGCAATACACAAACCTAGCAGAGGCACACTGGATGGTTAGGCAACAAAATACCTACCTTCTAAATGTGGTATTTTCAGACAGAGTATGTAAAAATCACCCTCTCAAAAAGATGCACTTTAACATTCTGGGTCCAGGCATACCAAACTTTATTTTCTTTCTTGTTCCCAGGGTCAGTTATGTTTATAAGATGTTAAAATCAAACTGCCCATTCTGGCCTATGGGAACAGATAGCCTTGCAATAGTGAAAAACGAAATTGGCAGTATTTCACTATTAGGACATGCTACACACATCAGGGAATGTCCTACAATTCACCCTGCCCACAGAGGTACCTCGGGCCTACCTTAGGGGTGACTAACATGCAGAAAAGGGAAGGTTTGGGGACTGGCAAGTGTGTGCACTTGCCAAGTCGACATGGCAGTCCCAGACTGCACACAGGCTCTGCAATGGCAGGCCTGACTCACATTTTACAGACTGCTTCTGTGGGTGGCACAATCAGTGCTGCAAGCCCACCAGCAGCTTTTGACTTACAGGGCCCTGGGCACACATGGAACACTGTACTAGGTTCTGACAAATAAATCAAATAACCAATCATAGAATCACTAATCCATGCAACAATTTACAAAAGGGAGCACTTGCACTTTGGCACTGATCAGCAGTGGCAAAGTGCCCAAAGCCAGTAGACCAGCAAAAACAGATAAGGCAACAGCAAAAAAATGGAAGGGAAACCCACGCCAATGGTGCCAAGTCTAACACTGATGATATATTATTATTTGTCCGACACCCACTGAAAAACTGTCACTGCTGATTCGAGAGATCATATGCTTAGGCAGTCTCCTGGGCATGGTCATAACCTGGGAAAAGTCTGAACTTTTCACACTGACCAAGAGCAGACACCCCACAAATGTCGAATATCCCTTGTCCTGGACCACAGACTCCACGAAATACCTAGGTTTTCATCTACACCTAGAGAAGGAGCAAATACTATGACTCAAGTACGGCCTGCCATTGACAGACTTTAATCCCAACTAACTATAAAGCTAGATGGGCCTTCCGCTTTCCATGGCCAGACGGGTGGCAGTTATCAAAATGGTGGTTGTTTATAATTGTTATTAAACATTCCTATTCTGCTCATACACTTCTTAATTACTCTGCGCAGTCTCCTGTCATGCCTAGTTTGGGCTGGATGCAGACCCCGCATTCAATGGGACATTTTTTATTTATTTATTTTAAAGTTTTATAGCGTGCGAACCAGACCCGCGAGGGTATCACAGCGCTTTACAGGATAGACTGGTGGTATACATTGGGATAAAAATAGGTAGATACATTATACAGGAAAACAAGCAGTCCCAAACCCCGGAAACATTAGGGATAAAAACAGGTAGATACTTTATACAAGAAAACAAGCAGTCTCAACTCCCGGTGGGATGCCCAGAAGTGCCAGGAAGGTATCATCCAGAAAAGCCATGGATAATGCCGTAATGGTGGGTGGAGCAAGGTCGCTGAGGTGATTGTAATGCGATCGTTATGCGATCGTTATGCGAGGAATTTGCCCATTAGGAAAGTTTTGGTCTCCTTTTTAAAGAGTGCCAAAGACGAAAGTCTTCTGATGGCTGGCGGGTGTGAGTTCCATGTTCTTGGAGCGGCCCCAGAGAAGGCCCGATTGTAGTTTTTTTTTTTCTGAAGCAAGCTGGTTGGAGCAAAAGGTCGTTGGCAGACCGGGAGTTTCTGGCTGCTCCGGATATCACGAGTTTCTGGGCGAGAAAACCAGGGGAATTGGCGTATAGAGCCTTATGAGTGATGCAGGCCAGCTTAAGTGGATTCTGGCCTCGAGAGGAAGCCAGTTCAGAGCTTTAAGGTAGGGAGAGATGTGTTCGAATTTCTTTGAACCGGTTAGGAGTCTGGCGGCGGCGTTGAGGCAGGCTTTCAATGGGGCAAGAGAGTTCTTGGGTAGACCTGCGAGAGTAGAGCATCCATATTCTAGTCTGGAGATGACGAGTGCCTGGATTGCCGCTTTTAGGTCGGGAGTGTCGAGGAATGGTTTCAGATTTCTTAGGTATCTCAAGTGAAATCTGGCAGTTTTGGCCATCGAGTTGATATGGCCACGCATGTTCAGACTGCCATCTAGGGTTATTCCAAGGGATTTAGCAGAGTCCACAATGGTGGGAGGGCAGTTTAGCGCTGTGATAGCCTTGATCCATTCCTGGATGTCTGGATTGGTTTTGGGTGGGGAGACTAGAAGAAACTCAGTTTTATTTGCGTTAAGGTTGAGCTGGTTAGAGGTGAGCCAGTGAACAGTCAGCTTCAAGGCCTCTTTCAGGGAGCGAATGTCCTCAGGAGAAGAGATTTTAATGTAGATCTGTGTGTCATCGACATACATGTGGTAGGGGATATTGGCGGTGCGTAGCAGCTCAGTGAGAGGTTCAAAGTAAAGATTTAAGAGCGTAGGCAACAGGATTGATCCTTTGGAGACTCCAACCATGATCGGAGAGGGAGGGGATAGGTTACTGTAGGAGAGTGGGGTCTGCTATCCTATGGTCACCCCAAATTTTTGCTTTTTGCTTCACTGGTTTTTGACATATTGAGGCTGTGGGCCTGCTAATCAGACCCCCAGCCTGCTGTTCTCTCTACTAAATTGACACTATGCACTATAGGTGCATAACCAATTGGAATTGGATCACCCTGTGAGCCCCTGTACCAGTGTACACTAGGTACCCAGGGCATTGGTGTATCTAAGGCCTACCAGGGGCTGAAGCATGTATTGTGCCACCCCTGGCCTGGCCTAGCAATTTGACACAACTGGCTGATCACCCAGCTGGGGTAAGTTGGTGTAACCACCTCTTACTTAGGTGTAGTATACCTATACCTAACCTTAAATGGGACACATGTTAACCTATAAGTCACTCCTATGGCAGGCCTTAACAATCCTGAAGGCAGAGTGCTTGGTTCCATGTGAGATGGTGCTCTGGCATGAGCTGAGCCTGTCTGCAGTGGTCGGAACAACTTCCTTCTACCGTTTCCAGATATCGCCATACCATATACTCTTAAGTGCATTATGAACCTCGCGGTTAAATGCTATCTTTGGTTTGGCTTTATCAAAACATGTCGAGTAAGGTGTCATACGAATTGGAATACTAACCCCTCGCCAATTCTGGCGACGGGGTTAGAATTCCACCCTTCTAGAGGGACACGACATGTACAGAACCTGAAACCCGGGTAAAATCAGACATAGCCTCAGCTCCACAAAATGGATGCTGCCACCACAGACACAAGTCTGCCCTCCTGCTGCTGGGAGTCCTTCCAGCTTGGGAGATGTGGACAAAGGGTTTCCTGCCAGGGGAGGTGCGAGCACCACCCCAGACAGGATTTTGTGTATTGGTCAGGTAGGGCTTGAAAAGAATCAGACATGCCTGAGGCTCACAAGGAGCCTCGGTGCATATGCCAGTTCAAACCGGTCCTGGGGCACACCAGCCCCGGACCTGGGGCGAGCTGGACAAAGGATTGGGGGTGTAACCACCCCCCTTCCTGGTCCCACCCTTAGGGAGGGACCTAGCAGGTAGTCCGGCCCCTAGAATCCGCTTAAAGGTAGGAGCTGTGTCCTAAGACTTCAGACATCCTGGAATCAACTTACTACATAAGAAGACAGGAACTTCGACGCTCTGTTGCACAGAGGACAGAAGGAAATCTCCCCTATGGTCAGGGAGTGACCATCTTGCTAACGCAAGCACCATCCAGCAACTCGACGTCTGCTTTGCCGCCGCCTCCTGCCCGAGCCCGAGCCCAGAGACCAACAAGACCTGGACCTCCAGACCTCTCACTGCCCGATCCACAGTCCCTGCAAAGAAGGAACCCGTGGAGGCACCGAGACACGTGGAGCCAGCCCTCTTGAAAAGACACTTGACAAGCTGCAAGCGCAACAACAGAGGCTCCCTCCAAGTTGTGCTTTGGGTCCTGAGAAGCTCAACACCCGAGCAGCATCTGCACCAAAGGTGAGCCCTCCAGCATCTCCACAATCTGCGTGGGGCCCCTCTGCACTTTGCATCTCGACGCGCCTGCTCGGTCCCTGGCCCGTTGGCTAGTGGCCATTTTGGCGACTAACTTTGAAAACTACGACGCTGGTCTGGTTGCTTCAGACTGGCCCCTGCTTCCCTCCAAAGGAGCAGCCTCTCTGACCTTGCTGGTCAGAGTAATCAGCTTTCTTCAATTCCTGCTACTCCTGCTTTTGCCAAAGCTTGTTTGCTTCCTTCGAGTCGCCGACACCGCCGACAGCGAGAGCCTGCGTGGGACAGCTCGTGAACCAACTCCTGGACGTCGTCGACCTTCAGGGACCACGTGGCTGCGGAGACAAGCTACGCTTCATCACCTGTTTGCACCCGACATCGCCTGGTACCCACCTGGTGCCACGCCGGTCACTGGCTAGTGACTGTGAACACTGTCCCCTCTGCTTTCAGGTCTTCTACAACTCCGATCCACCCTTGGATCCACCGCATCTCTTCTGGACCGACCGCCTGCAGCATCTTTGTCACCAGGCTCCATTGAACAGATAGACGAAACCCGACGCACTTCGAGACCTATGCACCCGCTTCCTGTGGGTGAGGTAAAGCTGGCACTCTGGTGCCCAAGTGTAGAGAAACATCTCTAGTGTCTGTGTTTTAAGTCTTAAGTTCGTAGTCCATCCAGAAGACCCTTCTAGCAGTAACTTTTGAACTTTTACGCACCCATTGAAAACCTATGGAAGCCCGCGTGTAACTTTCCTCACTGCACACGCGACCCGTGGACATCCTGGTCACTAACTGAAGTTAGCTCCTTGTAGGCCCAGCGATTCTAGAGGCCCTAGGCCTTTTTCCTTTCCTAGTCGTGGTACTTATACCACTATTTTAGTATATGGTTTGATCGGCCACCAGGGCCTATCCATATAAAGTGCAACTTCTGTATATTGTAATACTTTCTTGTTTAACGATTTGGGCTGCTGTGCTCATAAAGAGTCTAGGGGATACTTTGAGTAATAAATACATATATATTTTGAATATATATCTGTGTGGTGTCCTTTCATTGGTATAAAGGGGGGTTACATATGGTAAAACAGCTTGCTTAACACGCTTTAACGAGTTTAGCCTCAAAGACTGCTTAGCCTACGCTACCACTAGGGCAGCTAGTCCGAAAAGGTTGACTTACAACCACACCATAAGGGTTGCTTGGCATGGTACAAGGTGGTCACTTTAACTAGTGAACATCATATACCAGGCCAACTTCTCACATTGGTGAGCAGCGGTTGGATTTGAGCTTGCTGTGTTTTACCGTTGTAATCTCTTTGTTACCAATTGAAAGAACACATAGGTACCTTTAGGTACATATAAAACAAGAATAGTTATATACTTAAGTTCTACTGAACTTAGTTGTTGTAGAGCAAAGGGAGTAGCACACCCTGACTACAACTACTAGATAGGTTTAGTAGGAAAACCCAAGTGTAGGTAGTTGCAACACATCCACCAACACTTAAGAGCAATGGCTGGGGCAGAGGGGTCCAATGTACCCATCTCTGTCGAGAGTGACCCCCAGAGGGCACCAACCATCTTTGCTACCCTAAACCAGAATGAGCTCAGGTAGTTGGCAAATATCAGGGGCCTTAAACAGCCCAGGAACCCTACCTCTGCTGAACTCAGAGAACTCTTACAAGCTGATGAAGATCAGAGAGCTCTCAAGAAAGCCTCCCAGTTAGACCCCTTAGGGACAGGAACAGGAGGCCCTCCTTCTGAAGATGCTACTGAAGTACCCCTTTCTAACAGTCGCCCCTTAGTTGAGAATCTGACTACAGATGATGAGAATCAGCATAGGGACAGGGATGACAAAGGGGGTGAGTCTGACAGTAGTAGTAGTTCTGATGGGAGAGATAGCCCAGTGCCAGGTGCTATACCTGGCTCAGCTAACTTAAGACTACTTGGGACTGACAATGGGTTCACCCCATTGAATCTCCCTAGTGGACTTAACCAGGGGGTTGGTAGGCAGAGGAATCACTCAGGTGACTCTAATGCTTCTCATGCCTCTAGAGGCTCTCAAGGTCACTCCAGAAGAAGGATGACCAGCCCTCAGAGGAGGGAGCATGAGGCCAGAATGAAGGAAGCTCAGCTGAGGATCAGGAGACAGGAGCTAGAAGTAGCCCTGATGGAAGAGAAATTGAACAAGGCTAGGCAACCTAGAGAGAGTGGGTCTATACCCACTGGTGGAAGCATTGTCCCTAAGGACAAAGATAGGGTCTTTGACAATAGGAACCTGTCCAAGGTTGTGCCCCCCTACAAAAGTGGGGATGATATCCACAAGTGGATGACTGCTCTTGAGAGAGCCTGCAAAGTGCAGCAGGTTCCTGAAGACCAGTGGGCAGCAATCTTATGGCTCTCCTTTGAAGGTAGAGGCAGAGATAGACTGCTCACTGTTAGAGAGGAGGATGTCAGAAACTACAGAGCCCTGAAGAGTGTCCTGGTTGATGGGTTAGGCTTAACCACGGAACAGTACAGGTTAATGTTCAGAGATACCCAAAAGACACAGACTCAGGACTGGTCTGAATACATTGAATGTGCCACTAAGGCTTTGGAGGGTTGGTTGCTGGGAAGTAAGGTGTCTGATTATACAGGATTGTACAATTTGATGATGAGAGAACAGATTTTAAATAACTGTCAGAACCAGCAACTGCATCAACACTTGGTTGACTCAGATCTGACCTCTCCCCAAGAATTGGGAAAGAAGGCAGACAAATGGGTCAGAACCAGGGTTAAGCAAAAGAAACAGAACCAGGGCCAAGGGGGTGATCAGAAGAAAACAGACCAAAAGGGTGATCAGAAATCCAAAGACCAGAAGTCTTCAACAGGGCCCCAAACTAGTACTAACGAGGGTGGGTCCCAACAACCTAAAGGGAAGAAGAAAGAAGGTCCAAAGAAACCCTGGTGCAAATCTTGCAAGAATACAACTCACTGGACTAGTGATTGTAAGAAGGGTGGAGCCCCCAACACTGTTGCCCCTAAGGCACCTGCTCCCAGTACTACTGTTAGCAGTGTTGGTCCCCAGACAAAGGGTGTAGTGGGAATCACTATGGGAACTGAAGGAGATTCTGACTTAGACAGAACCCTTACACAGGCAGTCTTGATCTGTGATGGGGACATGGATTTGTCCCTGACTGTGAGCCCCAGTAACCTGGGCAAGTACAGACAGACTCCTTTAATAAATGCAAAAGTGGCTCAAGCCTACAGGGACACATGTGCCAGTGTCACTATGGTGACACCAGGCTTTGTGGATCCTGGACAGTACATACCAGGTGAGAATTACCTGGTGACCAATGCCAGCAATGCCACTACTTCACATAGTGTGTCTGTTGTTAACATCTCATGGGGAGGGGTAACTGGCCTCAAAAGGGTTGTGGTTAGTGCAGACCTCCCAGTAGAATGTTTGTTGGGCAATGACCTAGAGAGTTCTCTATGGTCAGAAGTGGAGTACAGGACACATGCAGAGATGTTAGGTATATCACCACATGTCCTTGCTGTGACCAGGTCACAGGCCAAAAAGTGCCTTACTGAACCACAGGTCTTGGATCCTGGAACAATGGACCAAGCACCTACCAAGAAGAAGAACAGGAGGGTTAAGGCTGTGCTTTCCCCCCTGCCTCCAAGTGATGATCAGCCTTCCCAGGAAGATGATCTAGAGAACCCTGAAGGAACTGTCCCTGAAGAGCTTGAATCTGATCAGGTTGAGTTTCTGGGGACAGGGGGACCTTCCAGGGCTGACTTGGGGCAGGCTCAGTTATCCTGTCCATCTCTTGAACCCCTCAGACAGCTGGCTGCTGCTGAGGCTGCTGGGAATGCTCAAGGTACCCATAAAGTGTATTGGGATGATGGGCTCCTTTATTCAGAGGCTAGAGACCCAAAACCTGGTGCAACCAGGAGGTTGGTTATACCTCTGCAATTTAGGGGCTTCCTTCTTACCTTGGCCCATGATATTCCTCTAGCACAGGGGTACTCACAAACTTTCTCTCGGGGGCCAAATTTAGAGTGTGGTTTGTGGCCGAGGGCCGCACCGGTGGGGGCGGGGCCAGCGGGGGAGGGGCGGGGCTAGAAAAAAAACTGTGACCATGAGCTTGAACACAGGCCCTGCAGCGGATGCCTTCGTCCACTGAGCCACCAGACCCGGCATGCACACCTCTCTCTCTCTCTCACTCTCCCTGTCTGTCCCTGCCTCTGTCTGTCCCTGCCTCTGTCTGTCTGTCCCTGCCTCTGTCTGTCTGTCCCTGCCTCTATCCGTCTGCCCCTGCCTCTCTGTCTCTATCTGTGCAAAAGTGGGACAGGAAACGCTATAAGAAATCCTACTGACTTTCCCCAGCCATGCTGACATTGCCCTGCAGTCAGTAGTTTTGGTCATTGAGACTTCACCTGCCCCCTGTCTGAGCCACTCAGCAAAGATTAGAGCCGAGAATGTAAAGCAGTTGTCACAACAACAGACTGACAATCTGATTACCAGGGAAACAAAAGGTGCTTCTAGCGGCCCTGCCCCCCCCGGCACTGGGCAGTGTGACTGCACCAAACACCCTTTCATGTGCTAAGTGTGTTTGCAGAAGTCTCCTCTGCTGGTGTGAGCAGCCTGGGACATCAAAAGCACGCAAATGTGAAGCGAAAACGAAAAGTTGTTCCACCAATTACAAATCTCAGGTATATTTTCCACATATTAACGCGCCGTTGACTTAATATGTTCCTCACAGTGAGAACCTGTTAAACATTTGGTTGGTACATTTGAAAAAAGCTGTTTTTCAATAAATACAACAAAAGTACAGTGTTTAATGTCATAAGAATTTGATATTAACTTATACATGCCAACATTCCAGAAAAGCAAAGTGGGAGAGTTAAAAAAAAAAAAAAAAAAAAAAAAATTCAGGAGAATGGGGCCTTCAATCGGGTTTCTGTCATGTATGGACTTTGGAAGTGTGCTGCTGCAGGATCGGACATTTGAAAGCAAATTCACGTGTTTTTTTAATCACCTTTCAGAAGCATGGAGCGCAATCGCAGGCAGAGAAAGAGGGGGATGCAAGAGTTTGAACTGGCCTGGCAGGTTGTGGCCAGTGCATACACCCCCCCCCTCCTCCCTCCCCCTCCTCCCTCGTCAGCCCGGGCTGAAACAGCTTCGGGCACACACACAGCCGCCCCCCCCCCTCCCAGTACTTCACAGACCATTGCTTGTTAATGAGGCTTTGTTGGTATTTCACCTCTTCTAGACCTCCTGCATCGCCATTCTGACTATTGCTGGAAGAATTAGCACGTTACACAATACCGAGCCCTGTCTGCTGAAACCCCGAGGAATCGGGTTTTTGCTTGCAGGAATCGGTTTCATTGCTAGTCTCCCGCCTGAATCGGGAGTGTTGGCATGTCTGTTAACTGTATGCTGGGTGAAAAACGTAGTGAAACTGTAATTTTACACGGCAGGGACGCTCGGCATCATGTGATTCTGGGCAAATCACCTAATCTCCCCGTACCTAACAAAATGCAAGTGTTAATCTGTAATGCAGCTGGTGCTCATGTAAAGCACTTCAATACCGTCAGGTCGAGTCAATGATGATCATCAAGTCCTGGGAGAATTATAGAAAACCTGCTTTGTGCATTTATCAGGGTTTATCTGCAAAATTTGCACTGTGTATTTTTAAGGGGCAAATAAAGAAACTGGGGTAGATTTTTGATGGAATCTGCACGCGTTTTGCTTTTGATGCCACAAAAAACAAGTAGCAGCACACCGATAGTAGATATGACCTCAATACATTTAGGGAAGGTGGTTTATTGCGAAGAGGCCTTTGGGCGAGTCCATTTCTGACAGCTTCGAGGGGTTTCCATGCATGCCACGGTCAGCCAAGAGGCAAGATTGCTTGCCTTCGAGGAGGCCTCATGGCACGAAGGAAGGCTATCCCGGGTGGTAACTCGAAGCACCATGTGATTTTCGACAGCTGCTCCAAAGTGCTCGCACTTTCCCTCCCAGTGACATAATTCTGTTAGCGCCACCACTTAAACGTCTGCGCTCGTGCAGTCTCTTCAAACGCGGGCCTCGGAAATCAATTTGATTACCTCTCGGAATTAAGTATGCACAACTGAGAGCCCCAGCGGGCCGCCAAGGAAGACTTGCCGGGCCGCTGACGGCCCGCGGGCCGTACTATGAGTACCCCTGCTCTAGCCAGAACAAGACTTGGGACAGGCTTGTCCCTCACTTTCACTGGCCTCACATGAATGAAGATACCAAGGAGTTTTGTCGCTCCTGTGTGACCTGCCAAGCCAGTGGCAAATCAGGTGGCACAACAAAGGCCCCCCTAATACCATTACCTGTGGTGGGGGTCCCCTTTGAAAGAGTGGGAATAGATATAGTGGGTCCCATGGATCCCCCCACTGCATCTGGGCACAGATTTATACTGGTGGTAGTGGATCATGCCACCAGGTATCCAGAGGCAATTCCCCTTAGGACCACTACAGCTCCTGTTGTGGCCAGGGCCCTGCTGGGAGTATTCTCCAGAGTGGGGTTTCCTAAGGAGGTAGTTTCTGACAGAGGTACCAACTTCATGTCAGGATACTTGACAGCTATGTGGAAGGAATGTGGTGTCAACTACAAGTTCACCACCCCTTATCACCCACAATGCAATGGGCTTGTTGAGAGATTCAACAAGACCCTAAAGGGTATGATCAAAGGATTACCTGAAAAGCTCAGGCGAAGATGGGACATCCTTCTACCCTGCCTTCTGTTTGCTTACAGAGAGGTCCCACAAAAAGGAGTTGGCTACAGCCCCTTTGAATTGTTGTTTGGGCACCCTGTGAGAGGCCCACTGTGTTTAGTGAAGGAAGGATGGGAGTTACCTCCCAAAAAGCCTAAACAAGACATAGTGGACTATGTACTTGGTCTCCGCTCCAGGATGGCTGACTATATGGAGAAGGCATCCAAAAACCTTGAGGCAAGCCAGGCCTTACAGAAAGCTTGGCATGACCAAAAGGCTGTCTTGGTTGAGTTTCAGTCAGGACAGAAGGTATGGGTGTTGGAGCCAGTGGCCCCAGCAGCACTCCAAGACAAATGGTCTGGACCCCATACAATCCTGGAAAAGAAGGGAGAGATTACCTACTTGGTGGACCTAGGCACTCCCAGGAGTCCCCACAGGGTACTCCATGTTAACAGGTTAAAAGCATATGTTGACAGGGCAGACATGGGCTTGCTCATGGCTACAGATGAGGGACAGGAGGAAGAGAGTGACCCTCTCCCAGACCTGTTGTCTCAGAACCCTGAAGATGGTTCAGTTGAAGGAGTGACCCTTGGAGGCAACCTCACTGAGCATCAGCAGATTGAATGTAGACAGGTTCTGCAATCATTTCAGCATATGTTCTCACTGATACCTAGTCAAACTGATTGGTGTACCCATGTGGTGGACACTGGTGACAGTCTTCCTGTAAAGAACAAACTTTACAGACAACCTGACCATGTCAGGGACTGTATAAAGGCTGAGGTACACAAAATGCTGGAACTGGGTGTCATTGAGCCCTCAGAGAGCCCCTGGGCTAGCCCAGTGGTTCTGGTCCCCAAACCTCACACCAAAGATGGCAAGAGAGAGATGAGGTTCTGTGTGGATTACAGAGGACTCAATGCTGTCACTAGGACAGATGCACATCCTATTCCAAGGGCAGATGAGCTCATAGATAAACTGGCTTCTGCTAAGTTTTTGAGCACATTTGATTTGACAGCTGGCTATTGGCAAATCAGATTCGCTGAGGAGTCTAAGGCCAAAACAGCATTTTCAACCCCAGGTGGGCACTACCAATTTTTGGTGATGCCCTTTGGTCTGAAGAATGCACCTGCCACCTTCCAAAGGTTGGTGAATCAAGTCCTTACTGGGTTGGATGACTTTTGTGCAGCATATCTTGATGACATTGCTGTCTTTAGCTCCACCTGGGAGGATCACCTGATCCACCTGAAGAAGGTACTTGAGGCTCTGCAAAAGGCAGGCCTCACTATCAAGGCTACTAAGTGCCAGATAGGGCAGAGTAAGGCTGTGTACTTGGGCCACCTTGTAGGTGGAGGCCAAGTTCAACCACTGGAGAGTAAGATACAATCCATCAAGGACTGGTCCCCTCCAACCACCCAGACTCAAGTTCGAGCTTTCTTGGGCTTGACTGGGTACTACAGGAAGTTTGTTAAGAACTATGGGTCCATTGTGACTCCTCTTAATGATCTGACATCCAAGAAGATGCCCAAAAAGGTTCAGTGGACAGTAAGCTGTCAAAAGGCATTTGATGACCTGAAGAAGGCCATGTGCTCTGCACCTATCCTGAAAAGTCCTGACTACTCCAAAGAGTTTATTGTCCAAACAGATGCTTCTGAGTTGGGTGTGGGAGCAGTGCTGTCACAACTTAATGTAGATGGTCAAGACAAACCCATTGCTTTTATTAGCAGAAGGTTGACCCCCAGGGAGAAGAATTGGTCAGCTATTGAGAGGGAGGCCTTTGCTGTGGTGTGGGCCCTGAAGAAGCTGAGGCCATACTTGTTTTGCACTCACTTCAAGATTCAGACCGACCATAAGCCCCTCTTGTGGCTAAATCAGATGAAGGGTGAAAACCCCAAACTGCTTCGGTGGTCCATTTCCCTACAGGGGATGGACTTTACAGTGGAGCACCGGCCAGGTACAGACCATGGGAATGCAGATGGTCTCTCCAGGTACTTCCACTTAGGACATGAAGATGAGACTGGTCAAGGCTAGTTTAATGTCCCTGCGTTTGGGGGGGGGGGTTGTGTAGGAGAGTAGGGTCTGCTATCCTATGGTCACCCCAAATTTTTGCTTTTTGCTTCACTGGTTTTTGACATATTGAGGCTGTGGGCCTGCTAATCAGACCCCCAGCCTGCTGTTCTCTCTACTAAATTGACACTATGCACTATAGGTGCATAACCAATTGGAATTGGATCACCCTGTGAGCCCCTGTACCAGTGTACACTAGGTACCCAGGGCATTGGTGTATCTAAGGCCTACCAGGGGCTGAAGCATGTATTGTTCCACCCCTGGCCTGGCCTAGCAATTTGACACAACTGGCTGATCACCCAGCTGGGGTAAGTTGGTGTAACCACGTCTTACTTAGGTGTAGTATACCTATACCTAACCTTAAATGGAACACATGTTAACCTATAAGTCACTCCTATGGCAGGCCTTAACAATCCTGAAGGCAGAGTGCTTGGTTCCATGTGAGATGGTGCTCTGGCATGAGCTGAGCCTGTCTGCAGTGGTCGGAACAACTTCCTTCTACCGTTTCCAGATATCGCCATACCATATACTCTTAAGTGCATTATGAACCTCGCGGTTAAATGCTATCTTTGGTTTGGCTTTATCAAAACATGTCGAGTAAGGTGTCATACGAATTGGAATACTAACCCCTCGCCAATTCTGGCGACGGGGTTAGCATTCCACCCTTCTAGAGGGACACGACATGTACAGAACCTGAAACCCGGGTAAAATCAGACATAGCCTCAGCTCCACAAAATGGATGCTGCCACCACAGACACAAGTCTGCCCTCCTGCTGCTGGGAGTCCTTCCAGCTTGGGAGACGTGGACAAAGGGTTTCCTGCCAGGGGAGGTGCGAGCACCACCCCAGACAGGATTTTGTGTATTGGTCAGGTAGGGCTTGAAAAGAATCAGACATGCCTGAGGCTCACAAGGAGCCTCGGTGCATATGCCAGTTCAAACCGGTCCTGGGGCACACCACCTCCGGACGGACCTGGGGCGAGCTGGACAAAGGATTGGGGGTGTAACCACCCCCCTTCCTGGTCCCACCCTTAGGGAGGGACCTAGCAGGTAGTCCGGCCCCTAGAACCCGCTTAAAGGTAGGAGCTGTGTCCTAAGACTTCAGACATCCTGGAATCAACTTACTACAAAGAAGAAGACGGGAACTTCGACGCTCTGCTGCACAGAGGACAGAAGGAAATCTCCCTTATGGTCAGGGAGTGACCATCTTGCTAACGCAAGCACCATCCAGCAACTCAACGTCTGCTTTGCCGCCGCCTCCTGCCGGAGCCCGAGCCCAGAGACCGACAAGACCTGGACCTCCAGACCTCTCGCCACCCGATCCACAGTCCCTGCAAAGAAGGAACCCGTGGAGGCACCGAGACACGTGGAGCCAGCACTCTTGAAAAGACACTCGACAAGCTGCAAGTGCGACAACAGAGGCTCCCTCCAAGTTGTGCTTTGGGTCCTGAGAAGCCCAACACCTGATCTGCACCAAAGGTGAGCCCTCCAGCATCTCCACGATCTGCGTGGGGCCCCTCTGCACTTTGCATCTTGACGCGCCTGCCCGGTCCCTGGCCCGTTGGCTAGTGGCCATTTTGGCGACTAACTTTGAAAACTACGATGCTGGTCTGGGTGCTCCAGACTGGCCCCTGCTTCCCTCCAAAGGAGCAGCCCCTCTGACCTTGCTGGTCAGAGTAATCAGCTTTCTTCAATTCCTGCTACTCCTGCTTTTGCCAAAGCTTGTTTGCTTCCTTTGAGTCGCCGACACCGCCGACAGTGAGAGCCTGCATAGCACAGCTCGTGTACCGACTCCTGGACGTCGCCGACCTTCAGGGACCACGTGGCTGCGGAGACAAGCTTTGCTTCATCACCTGTTTGCACCCGACATCGCCTGGTACCCACCTGGTGCCACGCCGGTCACTGGCTAGTGACTGTGAACACTGTCCCCTCTGCTTTCAGGTCTTCTACAACTCCGATCCACCCTTGGATCCACCGCATCTCTTCTGGACCGACCGCCTGCAGCATCTTTGTCACCAGGCTCCATTGAACAGATAGACGAAACCCGACGCACTTCGAGACCTATGTACCCGCTTTCTGTGGGTGAGGTAAAGCTGGCACTCCGGTGCCCAAGTGTAGAGAAACATCTCTAGTGTCTGTGTTTTAAGTCTTAAGTTCGTAGTCCATCCAGAAGACCCTTCTAGCAGTAACTTTTGAACTTTTACGCACCCATTGAAAACCTATGGGAGTCCGCGTGTAACTTTCCTCACTGCACACGCGACCCGTGGACCTCCTGGTCACTAACTGAAGTTAGCTCCTTGTAGGCCCAGCGATTCTAGAGGCCGTAGGCCTTTTCCCTTTCCTAGTCGTGGTACTTATACCACTATTTTAGTATATGGTTTGATCGGCCACCAGGGCCTATCCATATAAAGTGCAACTTCTGTATATTGTAATACTTTCTTGTTTAACGATTTGTGCTCCTGTGCTCATAAAGAGTCTAGGGGATACTTTGAGTAATAAATACATATATATTTTGAATATATATCTGTGTGGTGTCCTTTCATTGGTATAAAGGGGGGTTACATATGGTAAAACAGCTTGCTTAACACGCTTTAACGAGTTTAGCCTCAAAGACTGCTTAGCCTACGCTACCACTAGGCAGCTAGTCCGAAAAGGTTGACTTACAACCACACCATAAGGGTTGCTTGGCATGGTACAAGGTGGTCACTTTAACTAGTGAACATCATATACCAGGCCAACTTCTCACAGTTACCATTGATTAGGACTCTCTGTGAGCGATTCTGAAGGAAGGACCTAAACCATTCAAGAACGTTACCATCCAAACCCATCCTGAGTTTGAGGCGTTCAAGGAGTGTTTCGTGGTTAACCGTATCGAAAGCCAAGGATAGGTCTAAGAGGATTAGGAGACAGGTTTTGCCTTGGTCAAGGGCTTGGAGCGCATCATCCACGATGTGGAGGAGGGTGGTTTCCGTGCTGTGTCCAGGTCTGAACCCGGATTGGAAGTGGTCTAGTAGGTGGAAGTTGGTGATGTGTAGGCTCAGCTGATGTTGAACACATTTCTCCAGAACTTTGGCTAGGAGTGGGATGTTAGATATAGGTCTATAGTTGTGGGGGGAAGCAGGATCCAGCGAAGGTTTTTTTAAGATGGGGACGACTTGGCCGGCTTTAACAGAATCAGGTATCAAACCCTGTAGGAGGGAAGCGTTAATTATTTCAGTCCAAGAAGGGATGATAGCCTGAAAGGCGGCTAGGCAGTTCAAGGGAAGAGGATCATTGAAGTGATTGTTCTGTTTAAGGAGGATAGAATTTTCGAGACAGAGTGTTCGTCATAAACTTTAAAGTTGGACCAGATCGCTTGGTTTTTGGGTGAAGTCTGGGAGGGCAGCGCGGAGAGAAGAGGTAGAGCCGACGGAGTTTGGGAGAAAGTTGCAGATTTAAGTTAGTTTCCTAGGGCAGCGATTTTGTTACAGAAGAAGGAGGAAAATTCCTCGCATGATATTAGAGATTTAGGATTTTTTTGGGAGGTTTTAGCTAGTTTGTTGGTTTGGTGTTTGAACAAATCGAATAGCTTGCAAGGTTTATTCTTGGTGTTCTCTAGTTCTGTTCTGAAGAATTCTTTTTTCAAGTTAAGGATTTTCCTATTGTAGGAATTTCTGGCCTGGCGGAGAAGTTTTAGATGGGCTGCTGACGGATGCTGTTTCCAGTTAGTTCTGTCTGCCGAAGGGATCTCCTCTCTTTGTTGAGGGATCCGTTGAACCAGGGATTCCTGTCTTTGATCTGGGTTCTTTTTAGTTTTAGCGGATCAAGGTCATCGAGAATGTCGGATATAGTTGAGGAATAATGATCAGTGAGGTTGTTGACCGAAGTGAAATGAGGGGGAAGGGGGAGGTCAGTCTCACGGCATGCAGCCAATTTCCCGTGATCAAGGTTCTTGGTGTCTCTAATCCATCGTTTGGGAATCACGGATTGTGGTGTCCAGGCAGAAGGAAGGAGACAGCGTGGTGGTCAGACCAATCACATGGGTCTATAGAGATAAGTTTAACCGCTGCTTCCTTATCGATGATCCAGTCTATAGTGGTGCCTTTCGAGTGAGTAGGGAGTGAACAGGCTTGGGTAAGGGCTTGGTCGGTCATGAAGTCTTTGATGGCACTGACCTGAGGGTCCTTGGGGTCGTTCCAGTACAAGTTGAAGTCGCCAAGGAATATGTCATTAGAGTTAGGGGAAGCCTTGGCTGTGATGATTTCCATGAGGTGGTCAGTGAAGGTGTCAATCTTGCCTGGGGGGTGGTAAAAGATGTGCAGTCTGCACAGTTGGGTGGTGTTGTTCCAAATGGAGAGTGCAAGGTATTCGCAGGAGTCTGAAGGATCAGCCAGAAATTCAGTAACAAGGAGATTAGAGCGGTAGATGCAGGTGATGCCTCCCTCTTTTTTTTTTTGCCTGTCCAGCCTTACGATGTTGTAATTGGGTCGGGACTAAGAGGTCTAGGCAGGGCGATGAGGAGTCATTGAGCCAAGATTCAGTCAAGATCGCTAAGTCCGATTTTTGGCTCAGGATGAGATTGGCAACATCAGAGGCATGCTTTACTGCTGAGCAGCAGTTAATTAGGAGGCCGGATAGTAGGGGGTCAGAGTGTGAGTCGTGAGTAGTGGCAGAGATGGGTACTAGCGCTAGGTTGCTATCAGCCACTCCTCTGTTGCAGAGGGTAGCTGATCTGTTGGGGTTGGTTGCAACCGTGCGGATAGGGTGTTCATCACTCAGGTCTGAGGGGCATGGGGTTGTCAGGGCAGATTCGTAGCTAATGAGGAGGTCTACAACTTCTTCCTCCATGAGGTCTAGAGGGCTAGGAATGACAGGGGTAGGATTGCAGGTAAGGAGGAGGGCCAGAACTTCCTCCTCTGAGAGGTGGCAAGGCTGCTGGCGGGGGCGCAGGTGTCTCAGGGATACCGGTAATGGGTGAAGGAGGGGCTCGGAGTAGGGGGACGGGGTAGAGTTCTGCGAGAGCCTGAGATTCGAGAAGGAGAGTTCGGTGAGGTGCAGGAGGTTCTTTAGATCCAGAATGGAGTTGTGGATGCTCAGGGTTAGTTCGGTAGCTCTGCGGTGGAGACTATTGATATCCCTATAAGAGGGAAGCTCTTGCGGGCAGGGGGCCGATGGTATGGAAGCTGGTAACCTAGTGGTGAGGCTAGGTCGACCAGTGTCGTGAGCCCTTGCAGGAGTTTCAATAACCATATGGGAGGGACGATTTTGCGGGCAGGAGGTTCAAGGTTTGTGGAAGCTTCTGTTGGCATGTGCTGGTAGCATGGTAGAGGGGCTAGTACGGCTAGGGACATGAGCCCTAGGGGGAGTTTCAGTAGCCATGAGAGAGGAGGGAGCTGGCAGGCCTGGGGTCAGTGGTATAGGCCGCAGCGGTTGGCATGTGTAGGTGGCATAGTAGTGGGGCTAGGTCGATCAGTGACGTGATCCCTAGCACGGGTGGTTTGTGAAAGGCTAGGCACCCTTGGCGGATTGGGCGAGGGATGGTGCGGGGGGAGCGTGGACGGAGGAGGTTCATGCACATATTTTTTAAGGAGGGTGAAGAGGTCCGCAAATTTAGTGAGGTCATTGGGTGGAGCATGTATCAGGATGATGCCGTTCTTGTATAAGGTGATGGTAAGGTCAGCTCACAGGTTTGCGGACGGTGCGATCGGGAGTTTATTGCCGTATGTAATGTTCCTGGCTTTGTGTACCTTAAGGAGGTTAGAGAAGGCTTTGCACCATAAAGATGTTTTCCTGGAGTAGAAGATGAGGTCATTAATGACGGTGCCCTTGTCCGCGCTGAATCGCAGATCAGAGACCAGGGTCTCGGGATGACTTTTCAGGATGGTGTGTTTGAAGGATTTAGTGGTGGTTTCAGAGAGATTAGGAGGATAGACAACGGTGTAGTAGTTGTCGCCCGTGGAGGTCAGGCAGGGCCCTGCCATGCTGGGGAGAGTGGGGAAACTCCAGCCATGGAGGTCTGTTAAGAAAAGTGAAATATAAAGGTAGAAGATCCCAAAAGGTCTGTCCTATGAGCTAGGCCTACCTAAAGAATGACTTACATCCTGACTCTACCTTACGAGCATGGTGAGCTTGGTGTCCCTGACTTCTTTCTCTACTATCTTGCCACACAATGCCAGTACTCACATCGCTGATATTACCCAGATACCTGCATACCCTATCTCAAACCCAAATGGGATCAAGGGGGGCAACTGTAACTTCCATTGATGTTACCATAGGGTATCCCCGTCAATTCAACCGATATCCAGACCCTATCCACCACCTGCTGGGCCTGGAGGAGACTCCATCACTCTTTATGGGGCAGCATTCCTTATTCCCTGCCATTTCACTGTCCAACAATCCATGGCTCCCCTCACACAAGAATAACTCAGTGTGGTTTTCGGAGTGGTTTCAGTACATAAACTGCCCTTATAGTAGCTATGGAAGAGATCAGGGCTGCAGTGGATAAGGGAGGCAATGCTGCTCTTATCCTATTGGATCTATCTGCGGCCTTCGATACAGTTAACCATAATATCCTGATCAATTGCCTGGAACACTTGGGGATTAAGGGTGCAGCACTACAGTTGCTGAAGTCTTTTCTGACTGGCCGTATGCAATCAGTTGTCTTCAAGGGCTTTACATCTGAATCTTATTCTCTGCCTTGTGGGGTACCTCAGGGCTCATCTCTGAGCCCAACCCTTTTCAATCCATATGTAACCCCCTTAGCCTTTCTAATCAGGTCATTTAGGTTATCACTGGTTTCATACCCCAATGATACCCAAATTGTGGTATCCCTATTGGATAAAGGCCCGAATTTGAGTAGGATTTTTAAAAACTAGATGGTGGCAGTTGGCCGTTGGATGGACCAGAACTGTTTAAAATTGAATTCAACAAAAGCAGAGGTCATTTTGTTTGGAAATTATCCCTCGTTCTGGTAACTTAGGCTAGGCATTTTGAGATTTGTCAATAAACTAATTTTCCTCCCAATGGAGTATGAACTTCATTTTATAACAATTTGGCGACGACTGGAAGGGAGCTGTGCAGGGGACAGCAACAAATCTCACCCCTGTTTACCTTTGCCAGCCAGTCAGTTTGGCGTCCTATCTTAAGAATTCTCCTACCTTTTGGACGAGTTTTCTCCGTGGGCAGTACTATCTTTGACCAGCAGTGTTCTTCTCCTCATCACTCTTCAGCGAAGGAGTTTCTTTCGTGTACTCCGGTTTTGCAGCGTCCTTTTTGGTGACCGTGTTTCTCTCAGGGAGTGTTTGGAGGAGCTCTCGTATTCTGCCTCCCTGCATTGCCGTCCTCTCACGTCTTCCCGCTTCCTTGAGGTAGTGTCTCGCATCAGAGCATGTCGCTATTGCGTGAATATCCTCATTTCATTTGAGCAGCGTCGGACTCTGTTGTGCAGCGTCTCCTCATATCATTGTTTTCTTCGAAGTAGTGGAGGAAGCATTCTATGAGCGTGGGGAGGAGTCTTTGTTCCAGTCATCTTTTGGGAGTGTCGTTTCCTCACGCACCACGTTTCCAAGAAGGTAGTGTTCTGATTCAGCGCATGTGGGTTTCGCGCTGAAAATTCCTCAACTTGTGAGTAGCGCCAGACCCTGCGTTTCATCGGAGGAAGCGTCCTTTCTTCTTCTTCACATCTTTCTTTGCAGTGCTCTATTTTCAGCGCGGTTTTACCAGGGCCGTGGTTGCAGTGCTGACATTTGTTTATACTCATGTTTTTGGAGTGCACAGTGTTATCCTGGTGTGCATCACTTTCACAGCTGGATCTGGTGGAACTTCCTTATGGGTATGTTTCATCTTTTATAAAGCACAGCGATTGGAAGGACCTTTCTTTTTCTACAAGTAAGTGCATCCAGACGCTGATAGGCACAGCTTGCCTGCAGTGTCTCTCCTCAATTAATACTTCACGCTAACAGACTCAGTTTTTCTTGGTGCAGCCATTGTTCTGCTATTTTTATTTTTATTTATTTATTTATTTTTTATAAAGCGCATAGTCACCCGGAGGTATCCCAGCGCTAAAAACCCTAATTCAACAAATCTGAGGCCCGGGAGCTAAGAGCAAAAGAGAGGAAGGGTGGGAAATCAAAACAGGGAGGGGGCATGGAAGCTAGGGAAAGATGTGTTTTTAGCAGCTTCCTGAAGCGCAGATATTGTGGTTCAAGACGTATATTTTGTCTATACTACACTGAGCTTCAAGTACTCTAAATTCTCGCTGGTGTACAGTGCTTCATGTTTTTTCCTAAATTTGGTGTATAATCGCTGGCACATACTGCCTTTTGGTCTATTGTGTTTTTACCTTAATTGCCTAGTTATTTTTATATTGTCAAATGTCTATTACAACCATGAATCAAACGCCTCCATTTCTAAATGATGAAGGGGAGCCAGAAATCCCATGGGATAGGTGGGTTAAAATGCTTCATTCATATTTAACTGCGATAGGAGGTGAAAAGTTTTCCCCAGTCAGGAAACAACACATATTACTGCATAATTTGGGCACACATGGGAGAAAAATGTATGAAGACCTTGCTGATACTGGGGATGAGGATGGTGATGGTGATGTGGATGTTTTCACAACCACCCTAAGGAAATTAGGTGCTCATTTCAAAGATAAGGTAAATGTTGTTTTGGAACGCCATAAGTTTTTTTAGAGGGCACAAGGAAAAAATGAAAAAGTAACATCATACATAACCACCTTGAGGGGACTCTCTGCCACTTGTGAATTTGGTGCACTTACCGATTCGCTCATCAGAGATCAATTGGTTCATTGCACCAATGATCACAAGGTACAAGAGAGGTTGTTAACCCTTAGTCCAGAGTTAGATGAAGCTGTGGCTATAGTGAAAAGTATAGAGCACACAGCTTATTGCGTCAAAAAAATGAAAAGTAGTAAAGAGTTAGCATCAGAAGAGAAACAGGTTAATGAAGTTAAAGAAGAGGATGAGATTTTAAAAGTTGGGTATAAAAGTAATGTTGCTAAAACTAAACTTAAGAAAGAAAATTTCAAATGTTACAGATGCGGTAATACTAATCATCTTGCCAACTTCCCAAAGTGTCCTGCTAGAGGAGTTCAGTGCAGGAAATGTAACAGAGTGGGACATTTTTCTAAAGTATGTAACTCCAAAGATGTAGGAAAAAGTGTACATGTTTACGATCAAGCCACAGAAGTTGGAGACAACAAGTTTATATTTCAGGTACACAGTGATGATGAGACAATTAGTTATTCCATATGTGAGATACAACTGGATGCAAAAGTGGTCAAGGCCTTTGCTGATTCCTGTTCCCCGTACACCCTCATAGAGGAAAAAACTTTTCAAAGTATGTTTAAGGAAAGTGAATATATGTTAAATGATCCTAATGTACATCCAGGAGGGTACAACAAAGATCCTATTCCCCTAGTAGGAATGGTGAAAATGTGTATCACTTTTAAAGATAGACATACTTGTGGCAAAATTTACATTACTAAAAAAGGCAGTAATTTACTGCGGTGGAAATACCAGAAAGAGTTGGGAATCAGGCTTGACCCCAATAATACAGAACAGGTAATGTTGGTTGATAGATCGCTAAGAGGAAAGGAGGTATGTAACGAATTTCCAGAAGTGTTTACTGAAAGAGTAGGTTTGTTAAAAAACTATATGCATAAAATCAAGCTCAAAAAAGATGCTGTCCCAGTTACCCATAAAACCAGGTCTATTCCATTGGTAATGTGGGAACCACTAAAAAAAGAGTTGGAGAAACTAGAGGGTTTGGGCATTATTCAGACAGTAGAAAGTTCAGAATGGTTAACCCCCATTGTTATTACTTCAAAAAAAGAGAGTAATGAGATTCGCATGTGTGTGGACCTCAGGAGTCTCAATGCAAATATTTGGGTAGACAGGTACCCACTTCCCAAAATAAATGAAATGTTGTCTGTAATAAACAATGCCAAGTTTTTTTCGGTACTAGACCTTACATCGGCATACCATCAAGTGGCGTTACACCCAGAATCCCAAATCCTCACAGCATTCACCACGCCTTTTGGCACCTACAAATTTTTAAGAATGCCGTTTGGGTTAGCCTCAGCCGCAGCCACTTTTCAGAGAATAATGCAGCATGTCCTTAAGGATTTGGAGAAATCCATCTGTTTCCAAGATGACATCCTAGGTATGGAGCAGATGAAGAAGAACATAACCACAATCTAAGGAAAGTATGCACTAAACTCCCAACAGTGTTACAGGTTACTCTCCTTTTTGTCTTCTAAGGGGACGCAAATCAGGATCAAAACTTACACCCATTTGGTTATTTGAAGACAGCTCTTTTGCAAGAGATGACATTTCAACCAGGGAAAGAATTGAGTGCAACCAGAATAAGTACAAACAGGCTTATGATCGTAGATGGGGAGCCAAGTCACGTGAATGGAAAGCAGGTCAATTAGCTTTTGTTAAAAGACCTCCCCAGTTGGTGCCAAAAGGTACAATAGATATTATGGTCCGGCTAGAATAAAGGATGTCAAGAGAAATGTAGTTACTATGTCTGATGAGAAAATGTGGAGTAAGTATAGATTAGTTCCATATTCAGAGCAGAGTAATGGCAACAAGTCGGATGTGAAGAACAGAATACAAGACAGAAATCCTGTAGTCAAGCACAGTGACAGGAGTGTGAGATCACCCATATGGCATGGAGATTATGTCAAGAAATAACTTTCATGGGAGTTACTGTTTTTATACATTGTTACTTCATATTTGATCGGTATGAATTATGATGTTCTGTGGCGCTTTGCCTATGTATTACCTTTCTGAGTTCAACATATCTCTCCTTTCCTTTGTCTTCTCTCCCTCCTCTCTTTCCCCTTCTCTTGTTTTTTCTTTCCTTGGGAAAGGAGGTGTGTTATAACCTCCCTTCACCCCTTTGGTCACCTCCCGTGTTGGTACCTTCCTACCCCCCCCCCCCTGTCCTTTTTGGTACAGTCTTAGAAGATGACTGGGAACGCATCTTAGAATGTGCGGATGTGGAGCTGAGGGGCGCCAGGCTAGGCGTTTTGAGATCTGTCAATAAACCAATTTTCCTCTCAACGGAGTATGAACTTCATTTTATAACACATAGCAATAGCTCTTTCAAGTATAGACTATTGCAATGGTCTCTACTCTGATCTACAAAGAAATATTTGAAAATGTTGCAGACTGTTCAAAATGCGGCAGCTCGACTCATCATAAAGATTCCTAGATTTGACTCTGTTTCTCAAGCCATCAGCGGTCTTCATTGGTTGCCAGTTAGTAAAGTATTATTTTTAAGGGACTATGCGCAGCATATAAGTCCCTGCAACGTCAAGGTCAGATGTACCTTAGGGATAGGATTAGATGGTATTTACCAAATAGGATTCTCCACTCAAGTTCGGCTCGAGATCTGTGTATTCCCCTGGACAGATAATCGACCTGGTGTGGTTGGAGTCTTGTACGGTGCACAGCTTTTTATTGGAAATCGCCTCCCTTGGGAACTGAAATATGCTACTTCCCTGCTTAGGTTCAGGAAATAACAAAATACCTGTCTGTTCTCCCTGGATCTTTGAGTGATGTTGGTTTTCTGGGAATGTTGATGTTTCTGGCTTTTTGGTTCTTTTCTGTCATGGGAAGCGCCAAGATGCCTCAGGGCAATTAATTGTAAGCGCTTTATAAAAACTAAATCAAATCAAATCAGATTTATTGAAACTGTTTTGCCTTTAGTTATGTTCTGACAAAAAATGTTTAACCAGTGTTTCCTTATTGAACACATAACTTGTTCATAGAAACAAGCAGAGGCCACATTACTTTAGATGGTTACAACATCCATGAATGACACAGCACATTCTGAATTGGCCCGTATTTGACAGTAGAAAAACAGACAATTCTCAACATTGGTCATTAGAAACAGCAGTACATCATCCAACAGATAAAAGCAACAAAAGGTGGCCTAGAAGTCTCCTCCAGAATCCACATTAATGAATTGAAGAAAAAAACAAATGAAGCGATAATACCCAACCAAAGCTAGAAAACTCTATAGGCCGGTTTTTAGGGGCAAACCCAGCGTTTTACCCAGGAGTGAAAAAGTCCGCCTGCCTATTCTCTCCGCATATATGTGAGGTTCACCATAGAGTGTCTAATGAGGGAAATGGTATCTCATATTGTAGTTCCTATCTTGGGAGGTGGGGGGGCACAGCAGTGTAGTTCAATGTTTTCCTTGATGCATCACAAAGTCTCTTGAACACAGTTGTCTCCAGGGAGGGAGAGCATCTGGATTCTCATAGCTGTCGCTCATCAAAATTCACAGAAAATCCCTCCAAAGATGTATCCATGCACCTTGCTGTGGTGCTTCTCCCTGTTAGCTTGGTAGCAATTACCTGGTTGCAATCGCAGCAGCAGGCCACTTACCAAGGTCATATAACTAGTGCAGAATCGAAGGGGTAGCCAGCGATTTCCAGGCCATCGCTATCTGACGTTGCAGCAGAACACACCTAGGTCTATAAGTTTAATGGAGTATTTGTTCTTGCTCATGCGTGCATAATTCCCTATAGATAGGGCAAGGGACCTAAAACAAGAGTCCGGCCTGTGAGTTCAGGTAGTAGTGACAATGCCTTGGACCAGAAGTGTTCTCTCTCCGGACAGGCCCACACCATCTGATAAAGGTTTGCCTCTGGGCGGGGCTATCGTGGGCATTTGGGGGCAGCCCCCGATAATATACGATCGATCTGTGCAGGGGTAAAATGTGTCTGATGCAAGTAGTTAGACTGTGTATACTTTAGATTGAAATTTTAGCCCCTTTCGAACATATTCCAGTGCAAGGGACATTGTCCACAAAAAAGTCTGGGCAGATATATCAGAAGCACTGAGAAATAATATAACAACTTAGGCAGCACCAGCATTTTGGCTATTGCCACTCTGCCCGTCGGAGACAGCAGGAGATGTTCTGACTACATAATGGCTTTTATACCATAATCAACACAGATGCAAGAACAACTCATATCTATTCTCTATTTGGGCCTAGTCCAAAAGTATGGTACGGAAAAAAATTCACAGAGGTCAAGTATTTTTCGGATTTCATAAAAGATCGAACTTAAATCAAATGCATTAAGAAGTTCAGACGTCACTACAAAA
Organism: Triturus cristatus; assembly: GCF_964204655.1. Classification (NCBI taxonomy): domain Eukaryota; kingdom Metazoa; phylum Chordata; class Amphibia; order Caudata; family Salamandridae; genus Triturus; species Triturus cristatus. The sequence continues at coordinate 731,991,017 of NC_140580.1, forward strand.
AACAGGTAAATGCTTGTGATTTAATTTTTCATCACAGATATAGAATGAAACAAAACATAATAAAAGGATATTAATCCTCATTTGTACACATTGGTGCTCAGAAAAAGAGGGGAGGGGGAGTGAGTGCTCAGGGATAGTTGAGTGATTATGTGCGGGTACGGAAAGCTAATGTGGTTCAAAAACATCCAAATCTTAAGCACCAGTCCGCCTTTTTGTTTGGCAACAAAAACATATAATTATATACATAACATTCTAGGCACAGATAAACATGTCTCTTTTGCCTATGTTTGATGAAAATAAAAGGTGTGTCAACGTTTCGACCCCTGTTGTCATAAAGGTAGCTTCATCCTTATTGGGGGGTCTTCTTCAGGACTCAGTCCATGCAGTACGCAATCCTATGTCCATGCGGCCTGATCTACGTTGGACAAACCAGACAGAAAATAAAGGCACGCATAGTCCAGCACTGCAGCAGGATTCGATGTAACACTGCGGGGGCCCCATTGGTTGACCATTTCAAAGCATACAATCACCAACCTGAATCCATGAAATGGGTGGTTTTGGAGAAAATTACATTGGGGCCAAGGGGAGGTGATTTAGCCTCAATACTGAACATTCGCAAATGTAAGTGGATGGACCTTTTCGATTCAGTTAGAGATGGTTTGAATGAGTTAGATGCTACACATGCCCAATTGTCCATTTTGTTTAGGGATTAGTACATAGAACACTGCAGGTCTTTACATATGATGTCATTTGTGAGGATTTTTCCTATTTCTTCCTCAGACACACTGACCTATTTAAAATCTACATTCCCCAGAACTCATGTACCATATTTTCCTAATGTGGTTATTTCTCATGATATCCGTGATCTAATGAATTGTTATGTTTATATTGTGCGCCTTTCCTTAGGACACTCAATATCTCCTCAACATCATTTACATGTATTGTTTACAGCATACAGGCGGTTCTTGGTAAATGTGCCTTAAAATGTGCAATCAGCCCTACTCTGACTCCCTTTTTTTATGTCCCACGAGCTATCATGAATCCATTTCTCATTCGAAATTTGCTTGACCCCAGGATCGGCATACAAAATAATCTTTTGCAGTGTGACATTAGTTTTTTTGTGCCTTATATTGTACAATCAAGCCGACTCTGACATCTCTCATTCTCATGCCCACCGATTTAGCATGCACCTATTCCCCATTCAGGATTTTTCGTGCCACCAGAGTCAACATATATATTATTCTCCAGATATAATTCTTCGTTTTGTTCACATTCTACATTTTTAGGTCTCGTCTAATACAGCGCTTTAGCGCTGCTCTGGCGAGACTTATAGTAAGCGAGTTTTGGAAGTGCAAACAGTGCTTTTCAGGCCTCCAAATACAGTGCATGTGCCCTGGGCGCGCGCACCATTTGGCAGCCTGAAAAGCACTGCCTGATCACTTGCTTTGATGTCCTCAGTGAGCCGCGGGGCCACTGAGGACATCAAAGTGCACACCATTTGCCACCCCCTTGTTTTTTCCTTTGATCCCTATCTTTCCCTTCCTCAATCTCACCCTCTCCCTGCCTTTTACAACTGCGGCCCGCACCACTGCGCCCGCCCCCACTCCCCCCTCCCACTCCCTCCTCGTCAGCTTCAGTGCGCTCTTGTTCTGTGCCACTCGTTTTTCCTCGTTTTTTGTGCCTTTCTGCCCTCTGTTCCACTCGTTTTCCCTCTTTTTGTGCCTTTCTGTCCTCTGTTACACTCGTTTTCCCTCTTTTTTTGTTCCTTTCTGCCCTCTGCTCCTCTCGTTTTTGTGCCCTTCTGCCCTCTGTTCCACTCGTTTTTGTGCCCTTCTGCCCTCTGTTCCACTCGTTTTTGTGCCCTTCTGCCCTCTGTTCCACTCGTTTTTTGTGTGCCTTTCTGCCCTCAGCTCCTCTCGTCTTTTGTGCCCTTCTGCGCCACTCTTTTTTGTGCCTTTCTGCCCTCTGTGCCACTCGTTTTCCACTCTTTTTTTGTGCCTTTCTGTCCTCTGTTCCACTCGTTTCCCTCTTTTTTTTTTTGTGCCTTTCTGCCCTCTGTTCCACTCGTTTTTTTGTGCCCTTCTGCCCTCTGTGCCACTCATTTTTCGTGCCTTTCTGCCCTCTGTTCCTTTCGTTTTTCTGTACCGGCTTGTGTGGAAACGCATATAATTGGGTGAGTATCTGTGCTTTTATCTGTGTATGCTTATTTTGCTTGCATACCACTTGGTGAATATCTGAGAGTGTGGGTTTGTGTGCCTTTTTGAGCTAACCAGGGACATTTCCACCTTAAAGATCAGGGAAAATATTTTAATCAAGAAATATTTCCATGGTTTGTCAAATGTCCTGGGCATACGCTGGTATTCAGTGAATATAAAAATGTGTGTGCATTGCAATGTTTGTGCAATTATATGCATTTAACAACAAATACATAGACAAAAAGAATGCTCTACAAATAGCAGAACTGTTGCTGCGTAATTGTGCACCGTTTCACACCAAGAACATATCAAATTAACTGCTTGTCTCCAAGCCACGCCCTTAGCTTCGCCCCTTCTGTTACATTTATTTAGTGCCTGCATTTATTTTTTTTTCCATTTAAAGCACTGATGCTTCCAAGTACATAATTCTCCATTAGTCTGTACACGTTTGCCTAGATCTCTGAATAATAATAGGTTCAATAACTCGAAAGAGAAAAATATACAAGAACAGTATTTCTTACGAAACGTCCCTAAACCTATAAAAATTAGCAGAAAAGAAGTTGGTCATTTAAAGAAGCAGCGAGTGCTTTCCTAAGAAGAGCTCTTCAGGAACCAGCCAGCGCCACGTTGACTGCAAGGTGACATGTTTACGTAGGACCACGTTCCCAGAACAGATGGCTGGCTTGTCTTTACCCACGCAGAGGAAAGGAAATTAGGGCTGCACACAGAACAAGCATTTGCAATGCAATAAGTCTCGCATTTGCAAAAGTTTAAGCTATTGGCATTGTTCATGACAATGCCTTTTTTAATCTATTTTATAAAACAAACACATAATGGCATTTATTTATCATTTCCAAAGCCAATAGCTAGTGTTGCATTATTATTAGCAATGCCAGCTGCTCACACTTTTATAATGCGAGACCTATTGCATTGCAAATGCTTGTTCTAGTTCCATCTAGTAGTTTATCACAGACCCGTCTCATTAGCACAGCCCGTCTTTCTACCATGTTCTCCATCATTTAAATATTAGGGGAGAGGATGTGGTCCGTCTGCTTAAACTGCCGACTTTGGTGCAGGAAACCAGGGTTCGAGCCTCGGGGTCGCGTCCACAGCCTGTGATTCTGGGCAAATCACTTAATCTCTCCGAGCCTGAATATGTAAAGTAAATAGGGTGCTCAGGTACAGCGCTCCAATACTTTCGGGTCGAGTTCGCGCTATATAAAAGCTGCAAAACAAATAAAATACAGCCTGCATCTAGCGCCTTTCACACAACGTAATCTGACGTGCACGTGTCAAATACTCCTTCAAATAGACACCGCTACGGCGGTCGGGGCCGGGCTGCCATTCCAAGCGTACCTGGAGCCGCCGGCGGTGAGTCTTGTAACTTTGTGCTCGTTATTATTATTTTTTGGTTTATAGTTTAACTCGATGCGTTTTTGTTTGGGGCAGATTTCTCTGTTAACATTCGAGCCATTGGGTCACAACCCATTTGTCTCTGTGATGCTTTAACACCCAGCGTTTGATTTAATTTCTATCTAGCTTCAGTTTTAGCATGCGTTTTTCTTTCCTTGTGGTTCCGGCATGTTACAATCAGTATGTCATCACATAACGGGGGCACACAATACGTTTAAATCCTACAATCATCACAAGGGACGTGATATTTGCCCTTCTATTGCACGCACATTTTTTGTTTGTTTGTCATTGTTGCACGTTCCATGTTGGCAATCCAACACGGCGACCGCTCCTAGTATTTGAACTTCCTTTCGCGCTGATGGAGCCCCCTTATGTTTTCCTCCATAACTGTATTTTGCCGCAGGCTTATTCCAATGCAACATGTTTTGAGACTTGGTCTTGTCACTTTTTCCTAATCCAGTACGCTCTAATATCCTGAGTTTTTCCTGATTTCCAGGACCTTATTGAGGTCTTTGGTATATTGTATTACTGACACGAGGAACACATAACCACTTCAGTTTCAGTGCTCTCAGCCCTGAGGTGCCGGTCCCTAGCAGGCCCTTGCCCTCTGTTCCTATATGTCTATCGAGTTTTGTAATTTGCTATTTTGATTGACATTGTGACCTGTGCTGGTTTGAAGCATCTCTTGGTCTTTCTCATATTCTGCAGGTTACTAAGCAACCACGACTGGCTACTGAGGTGTACGTGTGGCACCAGCATATTCTACTAATTTTCGCCAGTGAGTTGGAATGCAAATTGATCATTTTTGTTCTACTGCTGTTAGTCATCCCTTTTTTGGCCTGACGTCTCCCAATCTGATCTTTTATTAGGAGCTTACGGTCCCTCATCTTCTAAGGACAGCCAGATACCACATGCTGTTACTAAATGGTAACTACCCCTGAATACCCTTTAAAAATTTAGTTTTGTTTCATTTTTTGACATCACCTAACTCCAAGCCTGTTTACTTGTAGTTGCTCCCTCCCCTACTTCACTATTTCTCTGAGTCCTGATGAAGACCCCCAATAAGGATGACGCTACCTTTATGACAACAGGGGTCGAAACGTTGACACACCTTTTATTTTCATCAAACATAGGCAACAAAGACATGTTTATCTGTGCCTAGAATGTTATGTATATAATTATATGTTTTTGTTGCCAAACAAAAAGGCGGATTGGTTCTTAAGATTTGGATTTTTTTGAACCACATTAGCTTTCCGTACCCGCACATAATCAACTCTCACTGAGCACTCACTCCCCCTCCCCTCTTTTTCTGAGCACCAATGTGTACAAATGAGGATTAATAACCTATTATTATGTTTTGTTTCATTCTATATCTGTGATGAAAAATTAAATCCCAAGTATTTACCTGTTTTTGTAGGGACATCTGAACTACTTAATGCATTTGATTTAAGCTCGATCTTTTATGAAATCCGAAAAATACTTGTCCACTCTGACCGTTTTTTCTGTATCATTGTTTATCCGGGTCCAGTGGCTTTACGGGTCACCCCATTTGTTATACTCAAGTCCTAAAGTATGGTAACAATGGCAATTGATTTCTTTCAGTTCAGGAAATTTGATTACGGCTCCATCTTGCGTATTGACACCATTGTGATGTTGCCCTCACTCAGGCACCGACGACCTTCGTAGCGTTTCTTTCATACTCTGTACTGTAACATGTTAAACAACCTTTTCCTGTATCTCTGAGCAAAGTACATTCTGAGACCCGGCTCGAAGCAACTAATTCCCGTGATAACCATCTATTGACCCTTGGTGATCCTTCTCTGCCTCTCCAATTGTTTTACGAATCACCACCTGCAACACGCAAACACGTCCTGTTGTAAATTAATTTAACTTAGGAATGCTCATGCCACCTGGCTTATAGGGTCAGGTAGAGAACACGACCCTAGGGAAGGAATTTCTATTAGCTATTATCCTGTATCTTGTACAAAGAATGTTTGCTAGTGGATGATTTGTTTGTTTTTATTGCACATTGAGGGGGTTGTTGCTTTAGGGGATTCAAGCGCTATAAAAGACTGTGAGCCACGGATTGAAGTGGCAGTCTCCTGAGAACCTACCACTGATGTACTTCTAGGACAACTGTACCTAGCTGCAGCTAATAAATTGAAGTTCCTATGCCAACAGAGTGTTCCGTGTCTCTGTACATTTGTAAGGCGAACTCAGAAGATATCAGGCGTACCCTGCGCCGCCAGGCCTAATTCAGCCTGGTTCTTCAAATGGTGCTCTCTGTGAGGCAGCTTCAGAGGTCGTGGGTCCAGCCCGAGGATCATGAGGAGCCCCGCAAGGAAATTCCGGAGGACGCGCACCACGTGATCGACCCCTGCATATCGTAAGTGGACCGAAGGTTTTTACAGTGTGGCTTCTCCTTTCCAACGGCTGCGAAGACCTGCTGCCCTGACTGCCGCCACGCTTTGGCTCCCTTGGTGATTGGTATTGCGAGACATTAGACGGACCTCTGTTGGCGTAAGAAATCTGGCCTTTTGTCCCCTCTCTTTGGGACACTTCAAATGACCCCTGTTCCTCCTCGTAGACAAACTCGTAGTCAGCTCCCAGGTCCAGATGAACGGGAAGTGTTAGATCTCCTTGCCCGAAGGTGGATCACGAATGGCCCCCAGTATAGTGTGCAAGACATTATGGTCACCTTTCAACAGTGGGAGGCACCAACGCAGAGATAGGTTTTTGATACTATGTGTAACATTTTAGGTCAAGAATGGGAGGATATGGGATTGGGACCAGCCCCTCAGGGTATATATTCAGGCGAGTTTGATAAAGGGCTGATTGTGGGCGCAGAGGTTGAGGATGCGGTAAGGACGCTTGTCACATTTAGAATGATGTTTGCTTGCCGGTATTTGCCAAAACGCCATTCCTCTATTAGGCGAAAATTAAAACACTATCCTATGAGAGAGGTTCCCCCAGTGTGGAGAGAGGAGGTTGCAGCTCAGGGTGGTAATCGTCTTATACCTGCTCACTTTCAACGTGTGTGGGTAAAGTTCTTTTGCAACAAGCTTATCCTCCTCGCCCTGCCCAACGTGAATATCAGCCACCTCCACAATTTCAGAGACAGTTGCAGAGGCCTGGGCCTTTTGTTCCCCGACCCCCACTGAGCCAGAATCAATGCGCCTACTGTAAAGAAGAAGGCCATTTAAAGTATAATTGCCCGGTTTTGTTACAGCGTACGAGCAGCATTCCCAGGTCACAAGGCCGGGGTGGTTATCAGTCAGCACCCAGAGGTAGAGGACGGGGTACGCCGCCTAATAACCAACGTTCCATGCCCCCTGGAAACTCCACAAATTATTTTGATCAGCAAAATGTTCAGTCTACCAACTATTACAATGATGATTATTATACCGGGGATGAGAGCCAGAATTCCCAATCTAGCTAGGACAGCCATGGACAAACTAAGGGAGTAGTATCAGTTCCAGTGCACGCATCTGTTTTCCCTGACACTTCGCTCTGCCCCTCTGCCCGGTACTTTAGTTCTGGGTTCGGCGGATTGTCAGTCCGGTACAGAGACGTGGCTCCTCCCCCCCACCGCACTTCCGCTTCCTGGGGGCTATCTTCAAAAGCAGGATAGGTATCCGGCCGTGCAGCGGGCACGCCGAAGGCGCGCCAAAGGCAAGCCCGTCTGCGCCCGTCCGCGCCGGCTCGGTGCCGGTCGTAGATCTTGTTGACAGTCCGCTAAGACCAAGGCATGTATACTCCCGGTCTGAGCTGTGTGCTATGGGGAAGCAGGTGGTAAGGTGCCTCCAGCCCCGGCCGGTTGACCTTGAAGGCCCTCTTAGATGTACGTACTGTGGCTTTTCACCCGTAGCTCTGGGCAAATCTAGCAACTCCACGCCCCGTTCCTCGGTGCGGGTCTGTTTGTTGAACTGTCGTTCGCTAGTTAAACACTTCACTGATGTTTATTGTCTCCTGGAGGACAGGTCACCTGACGTTCTGTTCCTTACTGAGACTTGGCTCTCGGAGGATACAGTGACGGAGCGGGTGCTTGCTCTCCCGGTAGGCTACGCGATGCATGCACTTAACAGACCCAGGAGAGGAGGTGGCATTGCAGTTATTTTTAAATCTAAGTTTTCCTGCACTTTTATTGAACAGACTGTCGCCGACTGTGAGTGCGCTTCTTTTAAATTAGCTTTTAATTGTAATTATACAATGTCAGGATTATTGATTTACCGCCCCCCAGGTCCTTCTACAGAGTTCCACGCTACCCTACCTGACGTACTTAGCACCTTAGCAGTTAATGCCCCTAATTTCTCTATTATAGGCGACCTTAATTTACACCTAGAAGATGTTCTTGACCCAACTATAGCATCGTTCCTGGCAGACCTTATGGCCTGTCAGCTTGTGCAACGGGTTCCCGGCCCCACTCATGTGGCCGGACATCTACTTGATCCCATTTTCACAAACATTTTATCGTCTGAGGTTCTTGTTCCAGACCCTATAGACTGGTCAGACCACTTTCTAGTCACTATGGTGATTTACGATATCCGGCCTATATGTACACCAGTAAATACCTCGTCTATCAAGCGTCCTTGGGATCAACTGAGCTGGGAGCACTTTCAAGATCATCTTGCAGCAACCTCGCCGGTCTTTCCGGCTGATCCGAATGAGGCTTATTCCATCTTTTCAGATTGGATCCTACAATCTCTGAACGCTCTTATACCCGCTAGGCCCACGAGGAATCTGGTCAAGAAGCCCAATCCTTGGTATAATGCTAAGCTGGCTGGCCTGCGCAAGCAGGGTAAGAGGTTGGAGAGAGCCTGGCGTCGGGATTATGACCCTGCCTCTAAGGCACTGTATCGCGCAGCTATAAAGCGCTATCATAGGGCCCTTCATGTAGAACGTGCGGCCTTTTATTCCCAACAGATTCGGGCCAGCCCTAATCCAGCTAAGACCATCTTCTCAATAGTGACAGGGCTCAAGACTCAGAAGAATGATGTAGGCGCAGGGATCTCTTCCAACTTACAGTGTGAAGATTTGGCTAATTTTTTCATTGAGAAAGTTAAGGCTATCTATCATAACTTTCCTACGGTCCCTCTAGGCCTTTCTGAGCCCTTTAGCAACTCCAATCACGGGTCTCTTGAATTTTTTCCTTCTATCACCCAAGAAGTGCTTCTGACACTCTGCGATAAGGTCAAATCAGGATCTCTGTCTGATCCCTTGAAGCCTGATCAATTTAAAAGAATACTACCTTCTATCATTTATCCTCTAGAAGAAGTAATCAATGGATCTTTGCGTGAGGCAGTTGTGCCTATGGCTTGGAAACAGGCCAAGGTCCTCCCTTTACTCAAAAAACCCTCTTTAGACCCTCGGAAGCCCGACAGCTTCCGCCCCATCTCTTTGCTTCCCTGGGCTGCTAAAATCACAGAGGCATACATTACCTCTCTCCTCACAGATTTTTTTTACAGCTCATCAGAGGTTTGATGTGTCCCAAAATGGCTTCCGACCCGGCCACAGTACGGAGTCTGCTCTTCTGGCCGTCACTGAACATCTCTGGGCAGCTTTGGATGCAGGGCAGATGTCGGCACTGATCTTGCTGGATCTCAGTGCCGCGTTCGATACTGTATCTCATGCAATCCTGTTGAAGCGCCTCTCTGAGGCCGGGATCTCTGGTACAGCTCTTGGTTGGCTGTCCTCCTTCTTGGCTGACAGGACCTTTCAGGTAGTCGCCCCCCCTTTTGCCTCTGGCATCTTCCCTATTGGTCAGGGGGTCCCACAGGGCTCGTCCCTGAGCCCTCTGCTCTTTAATCTTTACGTTCAACCTCTGGCGGAGGTGGCAAGGAGTAGGGGGCTGACCATGGTTTCCTACGCCGACGACATGCAGTTGGTTTTGGCCCTCTCGAGCGACCACGAGGAGGACGCCAGAAAATTTCAGGGCGACCTCTCTGCCGTTGCCGAGTGGATGACTGCCAACTGTTTACAGCTAAACTCTAACAAATCGGAGGTGTTATTGGTGGGGGGGAAACCATGAGTACTGGAGCGACCGCTGGTGGCCTGCTAGTTTGGGTGTGGCACCAACCCTAAGCCGGTAGTAAAGAACTTGGGGGTTTGGATGGACAGCACACTCAACTATGTGGTTCAGACAAAGAAGGTGGCTGGCACTTGTTTTGGATTTCTTCGTGGTCTGAAGCCCATCCTGGCCTTTTTTGATGCCTCTACCTGGCAGACCGTCGTCCAGGCCTTGATTTTGTCGAGGCTTGACTACGCCTGCTCGCTGTATTTAGGAGTTAATAAGTCTGAGATACAGCGGCTTCAGAGAGTCCAGAATGCGGCTGTCAGATCCATCCTGGGCTTACGCAGACCCTGCTCAGTGACTAGTGCCATTCGACGGCTTCATTGGCTGCCGGTGGCCAGGCGTATCGAGTTTAAGGCACTTTGCTTTGCCTTTAAAATTCTGAAGCTGGCCTCCCCTTGCATTTTATCTGATCTTCTTTAACCGTATATCCCTAGGCGAACTCTTCGCTCTATAGGACAATGTCTAGTCACGGTTCCTCGGGTCAGGAAAGTTCGCGCCGGTGGACGCTCCTTCCGGCATAGAGCGGCCCTGTTGTGGAACTCCCTGCCGGTTCACATTCGGGAGCTCACCAATTTCCTCCAGTTTAGGAAAGCTATTAAGACCTTTTTGTTCCCCTCCCTGTAGGTCTCTTTATTTCTTTTCCTTGTTTTGCTCTGCCGTTGCTTAGCGCCGGGACGCCTCTTAGCCGAGGCAGCTGTTGCGCTTTATAAATCCGGCTAACATAACAACATAACATAACATAACAAAGCGGGCCTTATGTTGATGTGGTAGCACTAGGTGTTACAGAGCCATTCCTATTAGACACTGGTGCGACGAAGAGCTCTATGATTCACTCTAAACTCCCTGGGGCACCTTTGTCTGGCTGTACGAATGTTTCTTTAGGTTTTTCTGGCGCCCCAGTTCAAAACCCAGTTTCACGCCCTTTGCCCATTTCAATAAGTCCTTACAAATTGGAGGTCCCGCTCCTTTTAACAACTGGTTGTGGTGAAAATTTGTTGGGCTTGGATTTATTGAAGAGATTGTATGCGACATTACACTGTTCCCCTTCTGGTGTACGTCTTACCTTAGGTAAGAAATTGACCTCACCGATGTACTTTTCTAAAGACCAGCTCCCCCCGAAATACGATCTCTTCCCGCCACCCTCTGGGCCACCGGCCCCAATGATGTGGGCCTCCTGCGGATTCCGCCCTACATTGTAACCCTCAAGCCTAATATTAAATTTCCTCGCATTCCACAGTATAGAATTTCCAGTGACGGCGAAAAGGCTCTTTTGACTATAGTTCATGATTTGGTACAAAATGGTGTGGTTGAAGAGACTATGGGAAATGTATGCAATAGCCCTGTTCTGCCTGTTTTTAAACGAACCAACCCCTCTCAGCCACCTGTCTATCGTTTTGTGATTGATCTCAGAGAGGTCAACAAGATTGTAGTACCTCAATTCCCGGTTGTCCCGGATATTAATGCCCTGTTGACAATGATACCCGCCTCAGCTTCCTGGTTTTCGGTCATTGACCTCAAAAATGCTTTCTTCAGCATTCCCATTGCTGAGGAAAGTAGGGATATTTTTGGCTTCTCCTTAGCAGGCCGAAGCTTCCGGTTCAAGCGGGCTCCTCAAGGTTATTGCGAGAGCCCCTCCATTTATAGTCAAGCATTAAAATCACAGCTCGATACTATGTCTTTACCACCAGGGGCCACTCTCATTCAATATGTGGATGACCTGTTGGTTGCAGCAGATTCTGAGGACACTTGTAAAAAGGCTACCATTTCACTGTTACGCCACTTATCTGACCACCACCACAAGGTTTCACCATCTAAATTGCAATATTGCTGCCAAGAGGTTACCTATCTAGGTCATCTCTTGTCAAAGGAGGGACGGCGATTGACCCCAGAACGTATCCAAGCAATTGCCCAAATGCCTATTCCATGTACGCAAAAAGAGGTGCGTGCCTTTTTAGGTATTACCTCTTATTGTAGACAATGGATCCCCAATTTTTCCCTTCTGGCGAAACCCTTGTTGGCACTTACTCTTAAAGATACACCGCACCCTCTCCCATGGACTGCGGAATGTCAGAAAAGTTTCACTGATTTACGTACTGCCTTGTGCTCTGCTCCTGTGTTAGGAACTCCTGATTACAGTAAGCCTTTCACACTCTATGTTCATGAGAAAGAAGGTTGCGCATTATCAGTTTTAACGCAACGATTTGGGGACAAGCAACGTCCCTGTGCCTATTTTTCGGCCACGTTAGATCCAGTGGCCAAGGCATTACCTAGCTGTTTGAGGGCTACAGCAGCAGCAGCAGCAGTTTCCATTCGCCAGTCTGCTGGATTGGTATTAGATAATACCCTCATTGTCATGGTGCCGCATGCACTGTGTGTTCGAATCCCTCCTGAGGCGGAAGCCGGGAGGTTGTTGTGCTACTTTGTAAAAATGTTATGTTCCTTGTATTTTAAAACTGCTTTGCCTACTTAGCTCGGCCAGCTTGATCTACTAAGCGTTATTTTAAAAATTGTTGTAGTGATCAGCTTGATACAAATATACTTGTATTTTAATGCTGTGTGTAACGATCGGCTTGACTCACTAAGCCTTTCAAATTTGCACTTCACACTTTGTTATCCCCCCGCTCTGCTTGGACCTCTCAGCGCGGTCTCAGCGCCTCCCCACCCTCGTATTCTCACACTTACCGGGTCCGTCCCAGCCGACTCAGGCGCTGAGGACATTTCTCCATCCCCGGGTGAGATCTAAACCGCGGCGTCCATCTTAGGTTGGGGAAACCGTCAGACACTTCCCAGTGGACAGCATAAAAGAGGCACCCGAGTCAGGCTTTCCTCACTGTGTGTTCGAATCCCTCCTGAGGTGGATGCCGGGAGGTTGCTGTGCTACTTTGTAAACATTTTATGTTCCTTGTATTTTAAAACTGCTTTGCCTACTTAGCTCGACCAGCTTGATCTACTAAGCGTTATTTTAAAAATTGTTGTAGTGATCAGCTTGATACAAATATACTTGTATTTTAATGCTGTGTGTAACGATCGGCTTGACTCACTAAGCCTTTCAAATTTGCACTTCACACTTTGTTATCCCCCCGCTCTGCTTGGACCTCTCAGCGCGGTCTCAGCACCTCCCCACCCTCGTATTCTCACACTTACCGGGTCCGTCCCAGCCGACTCAGGCGCTGAGGACATTTCTCCATCCCCGGGCGAGATCTAAACCGCGGCGGCCATCTTAGGTTAGGGAAAGCGTCAGACGCTTCCCAGTGGACAACATAAAAGAGGAAGGGCATGCCTCCGTGCAGCGGACGCGAGCAGCGGTCGCGCCGGGTCCGCGCCGGAGTCGTGCCAGAGTCCTGCCTGTCTGCGCCCGTCAGCGCCAGGGAGGCACCAGGGGCCAGGCATACCACTCCCCAAAATATAGATCCAGGGAATTCATACTTTCTCTCAATAATCACTCTATACATTGTTACAATGTTCTGAACCCTGACACATGGGTAGGCCCAGTCGGCTGTCAGCACTGTAAAGCTACATTTGCCCCAGAGCCAGCACCCAATGATAAACCGCGGCCTATTGTCCTGCAAGGGGGGCTCATTAACGCTAGGTCTCTGTGCAAGAATGCTCTACACATTCATGACCTGATCATGGAGGGGGATTTAGATTGGCTCCTTATCACAGAAACCTGGCTAAAGGCCTGGTGCAATCCGGATATAGCAGTGGCCCTCACGCAAGGCTTTTTTTTTTTTTTTTTTTTTTTTGGTGTTTTGAAAACCTTTATTGAGCTTTTACGATACACAGCCAAGAGCCAACAACCCATCGGGCCGGCCGCGAAAAACACATTTGGATGAATATCTGATCACACAGCCCTATGCCGTCAACCCGGAGGTACGGCGGCGTTACGGAATGCACAGGTACCGTGAGGTGAGAAAGAGTGTTATTCGTCTCATACTTAGCAAACAATCACGGCAGAAGGCAGATTGCCAGGAGGTATACAGTGCAGGGATTTACCGACTCCCCCCCCCCCCCCGAAACGTCGATCAGCACTGCGTTTTTATATGCGCCCTTGGCGGGCCAGCGCTCTCCATCCCCTCTCCAGCTCCATAAGTTGCGGTGAGACGGGTCTAAACGTCTCCCGGATCATCCTGCACAGTGGAGGGAGGCTCGCAGATTCCTCCCCTAAAGTCATTCCACTTGGACCATACCTCGATCCACTTGCGCGGGCACCCCCTAGCCACATACACTGTCTTTTCGTGCAGCATGCACCAGTCCATGTCGCTGGCCCAGTCGGAAAGTTTCGGTGGAACAGCACTACCCCAGAGCCTGGCAATATTCCGTTTTGCTATCATTTGCCCAAGTGTAACCCAGATCCTCCCTTTTGGCGACAGGTCAGTTGGTTCCCAAATGTTGAGGAGGCACCTCTTGGCCTCCGGGCGTATCCCCACCTCCCACACCTCTTCCATCTCCCGCACCACCCTCCTCCAGTACCTCTGAATCTTGGGGCAGTCCCACAGCACGTGGAAAAAGGTTCCAACACCCCCGCACCCCCTCCTACATAGCGTTGTGTCAGCCCTGCCCATCATATGCAATCTAGTGCAGGATATATAAACTCTGTGCAGGATCTTCAATTGGATGAGCCGCAATCTGGCCGATATCGCGACCTCACGCGGAGAGGCCAAAGCGTGCGTCCACTCCTCGTCATCTATTTCCAGCCCTTCAGCGATCCACTTGTCTCTGAGGGGGAGGAGCAGGTCTGGGGGGTTGTTAATAAGCTTTTTATAGGTGAGGGATATGGCATGTTCCGCGAGGAGCCCGTCAAGTAATCTATCCTCGAGCGGGGAGGCTGGCGGCAGCTTGACCGCCGGTGGGATATTTGCCTGCAATGAGTGGCGCACCTGCCAGTATCTATAATGTTCGGCATCTGCCAATTCGTAGGCTTCCTGCATTTGGGCGAATGAGCGGACCCCGGTGGGTCCCCACATATCTTTGATTTGAGAGATGCCGATAAGGTCCCACTCACGGAATCCTTTGGTGCGCCGCAGGTTACCCAACGCGTCCGAGGCCCATAGTGGCGTGGCCATCGTGAGGACTCCGGACCATCCGAGCTTTTTCTGCGCGATGTGCCACAGCTGTACCGAGTGCAGCGTCGGGCCGGTGAGTGTGCGCGCCCCCCGCCTGGAGTAGAGCGCTATTTCGTAATTGCCTCCGGGCAGTAGCCATCTATCCATCCCGTAAGCCGGGTCATTCCCGTCCCCGTAAGTCCCCTGGTTGATTGCGGCTAGGTGGGCCGCCCAGTAGTACTTACGAATGTCGGGGAGAGCGATGCCGCCGTCGTACCACCCCAGTGTTAGTTTGGCCAGTGAGATTCGTGGCTGCCCGGCCCATAAGAGTTCGCGGAGCGCCGCTTCGATTGCCAGAAAGTAGCTGTTTGGGACCAGGTGTGGGTAATTTTGAAGCGCATATAGAAACCGCGGGAGCGAGAGCATCTTAAATAGGGCTGCCCTGCCCAGCAATGACAGGGGCAGATGCTGCCAGGACTTCGCCTCCCGTTGAAGCCGAAGGAGCGGCGGCTTGAGGTTATGTTCGTAGAGCAGAGCTTTATCGAGGGTAATATATACTCCGAGATATTTAAACCCGTCCTCCGCCACCCGAATAGGGCAAGAGGCAGGGAGCCTGGGAGGATCCCCACGGAGGACGTATAAATGCGATTTGGCCCAGTTGACTCGGAAGCCAGAATTGCGGCCGAAACTGTCCAATATATTCAGCGCCGCGATCAATGACCCGCGCGGCTTTGAGAGGTAAAGAAGTATGTCGTCGGCATATAAAGATATCTTATCCTCCCATCCCTCCGTCCATGTTATGCCCTGCACGGTGGCCACCTGTCTTATCCAGGCCGCGAGCGGTTCAAGGGAGAGGGCGAATAGGAGGGGGGACAGGGGACAGCCCTGTCGAGTTCCTCTGGCCAGCTTGAATACTTCAGACACCTTATTATTTACAAGCACCTGCGCCAGGGGTTCCGCGTAGAGTAGACGCACCCAAGCGATAAACTGGGGTCCAAAGCCCAGCTTGCGCAGAACTGCGAACATGTAGGGCCACTCTAGGGTGTCGAAGGCCATAGTGGCATCCAACGAGACCACCACCGCGTCCTCTTGCAGACTGTGGCACTGCCCCAGCACCCCAAGCAGTCTTCTGATATTGAGGGCCGTGTTGCGGTGGGGCATGAATCCCGATTGGTCAGGGTGTATTAGCGACGAGAGCACCGGCTTGAGCCGGTTGGCCAGCGTTTTGGCAAGTATTTTAGGTTCCGCGTTTAGAAGCGAGATGGGTCTGTATGATGCGCAAGCGTCTTTAGGTTTACCTTCTTTCGGAATCGCGACTATGGTCGCCAACCGCTGGTCCCGGGGCAGCCGCCCTTGTGTTTTACAGCTATCGAACATGAGTTTGAGGTGCCTACTGGTGACGTCTGGCTGGAGTTTGTAGAGCTCTATAGGTATGCCGTTCGGTCCGAGCGCTTTACCAGGACGGAGGTTACCGATCGCCTGCTGGAGCTCAGTCTCGGTGAGCGGGCTGTCAAGAGCCTCCCGATCCGTGTCCGAGAGAGTAGGCAGTCGTATGTCCGCGAGGAGGTCCATGGAGTCCTCCTCCGGCCTGTCCGACTCTCGCCTGTACACCTGCCGGTAGTAGTCAGCGAACTGTTGTACTATTTCCCGGGGTTCCGTGAGCACTCTCCCCGAGTCGGTGCGCAACTCCGGCACCACCCTGCTGGCTTGTTGTTTCCGCTCAAGCCAGGCGATAAGTTTCCCGGCTTTATCGCCCTGGTCATATATCCTGCCGATCCTATGACGAGCCACCGTCTGGGCCTCCTGAGACACCAGCTCTCTGTACTCCGCCGCCTTTAGCTGCATCGTGTGCCTGAGTTCCCGGTCGCCGCTGGTCGGTGCCTCCCTTTCAAGTTCCCCGAGTTGCTCCTCTAGCGCTACGGTCTGCTGGCTACGTTCCCGGCGCCGAGCCGCGATAGCCGACAGAGCCTCGCCTCGCACCACAGTCTTAAACGCCTCCCACAGGGTGGCAGGGGAGGCGACCGACCCATCGTTCTCCATAAAGTAGCGCGAGATTGAGGTGGATATGTGTTTACTAGTGACCTCGTGTTTTAGGTGCCAGGGATTAATGGGCGCAGTGCAGCCCTCCCGTCTATTCCCGAATATAATCTGTGCAAGGAGCGGTGAATGATCGGAAATACCCCGGGGTAGGAGTTCAGCCTCTAAGATCGCCATGTCGTGCTGGAGCAGGGTGAGGACGTAGTCCAGCCGCGAGAAGGAGTGGTGTGCGCCGGAGAAGAAACTGAAGCTACTGTCAGTGGGGTGGAGTAGGCGCCAGACGTCCGTCAGTCCGAAGGACTCGAGGAAGTCCGGCAGCCACCGTTGCCCCTGGGGCAGGTCTCTAGGTGGCAATCTGTCTTGTGTTCCCGATGCCACAGCATTCAGGTCCCCTCCCAGAACGAGCCGACCATCGGGTAGCGATAGTAGGAGTGAGCCCAGGTCTTCGAAGGCCCGGGCCTGTAGGCCTGGGGGGATATAGACTGAAAGGAGATTGAGCGCCTGGCCCTCCCAGCGCCCCGACACTGCCGCGAAGCGGCCCTGCGGGTCGGTCTTGGTGGTGTCTACGTGGAGAGGCAGGGAGCGGCGCAGGAGTATACCTACTCCTCGCGATCCAGTGGTGAAACCGGAGTGCACTACTAGAGTGTACCCATATCTATTTAGAGCGTGACAGACATTCCCCAACAGGTGGGTTTCCTGCAGAAGCACCACGTCTGGCTGGTGCCGTTTAAGGAACTGTAGTACTATAGTACGCTTGAGTTTGTCCCCTAGACCGTTGACGTTCCAGCTGAGAATCTTGAGGCTTTTTTCCCACCGTCTAGTCATGGCCGTGTCGTAAGAGGGTGTCTTGTCCCACCACCCGGGCAACCGTCGTGTGATAGCAATGTGCGTGATCGTAAAGGATCCCCAACTCCCACCCCTCCCTGAGTCCCACCCCCCAATAGTAAATCAAACATATAACAACAGTCCCAACAAATCTGACGTTGAACTCCCTCCCTCCCGGGGCTGGCCCCAACCTCCCAGCTCCCCCACTCAAACCCAACTCCCCCCACCCTGCCCCCTGCTCCGCGGGTCTAGAACTGCCCACCACCCCAATTAGCAGAGCGCCTGTCGCCCCACCCCCCCCCGGTGAACCCACCGAGAAACTCAACTTGGGAAGTTCGTGGGCTAGACCCCTGTGGTCGCCCTTCCGTAGTGTCCCAGTTCGTGCAACCCCCTTATTACGGAGTCACCCATAGAGGGAAGTCACCCATGTAGGCAGTGAGGCGGCCAAGGCACCCCAGAGTTATTAACAAGTCTCAAAATAGAGGCACGTGAGGTATACATACTGTCTGGTATCTTCAGCGCTATTACTCAAGGCCTCAGCGCGGCGTCCCTTCTCTGGACGAGCCCCAGCGGGGACTGTTGGACCTGGAACGCCAGGACCGCTGACTCGGCGCACCACCCTCGGGCCGGCCTGACGCCGATTCCATGACGGGCTGGTCCGCTTCTTGCCGCTGTAATTCGCCACCACGGGAGTCCTGCGTCGCCTCTCCCCCATCCAGCCACTCCTGCACCGCATCCGGCGTGGTGAAAAAGAGGGATCTCCCACCGGTGATGACCTTCAGTTTGGCGGGGAAAAACATCATATATTTGATCCCACGTTCGCGGAGCGCCAACTTAACCCCTTGGAAGGAGCGCCTTTCCCGCTGGACCTGGAGCGTGAAGTCGGGAAAGAATCGGATTGTGGCCCCCTCATATCGCAGGTCACCGTGCTGTCTCGCCGCCTGAAGTATTGCGTCTCGGTCCCGGAAATTCAGGATTTTGGCAATGATCGTACGTGGCATGGCTCCAGGCTTGGGTCGTGGGATAGGGGCCCTGTGCGCCCGCTCAATGGTGAAGAGTTTCGAGAGACGCTTGGGTTTAAGATGCCGTAGGATCAGATCCTCCAGGAATAGCTCCACACTATCTCCTTCAAGGCCTTCCGCCACACCCACGACGCGGATATTACTTCTCCGAGCCCTCCCTTCCTGATCATCGAGCCGCAGGGCCATAAGGCGGTGCTGGTGTATTAGTTCGTTCACCCGTCCCTCAAGTCGCTTCTCCGAGTCCTGTAGGGCCTTAATATCGACTTCATTAGTCTTGGACCGGTCAGTAGTTTTCCCGAGGTCCGCTCGTAGCAGGGCCACTTCGATAGTGATCTTATCCATCTTGGTTTCCAAGTTCGTGCCCAGGGTCTGAATCGCAGCCATGATGGACTTCAGGGAAGGGTCCGCGGGGTCCGCGTCGTCCTTCGGGGCCCTCTCCGCCGGAGGTGGCGCCTTGACTACTGTGTATTGGTCTAGCTTGTTGGCCTGAGTTGCGGCTCCGCTCTTGGGTCGCATGGCGGGCCGGGCACCCTGCGGGCCGCAGGCGGCACCGCCCTCCGCAGCTCCGAGGCGTCCCGCGGTCCGATCAGCGCTCACAGTCACAGCCCCTGGGCCCCGCTTGCGCCCCGGGGTTAAAAGAGGAAGGAGATCTCCGCCGCCACCAGAGAGGCCCAGGATCCGCTCAGTACCCCGTCTCGCTCCGGGTCAGCCAGGCGGTGTGCAGTTCCAGTCGCGGCTGCGGCTTTACAGGGTGTGTGGGCCGGGCGCTCCCAGGCAGCAGACAACCTACTGCTCGGCTGTGGCCCCAAATTAGCGTCCCCTCCTCTGCCCGGGGACCACTCCTCCGCAGCCCCAGTCACGGGCGTGCTCCTTCTCAAGGACAGCCAGGGGCCCCCTCCACAGCGCCCAGGCGCCCCCGGCTACGGATTGGGTCGATGGCCAGAGGCTGGAGCTTAAGGTAGTCTGCCAGGGAGCGACAGGGGGAAGAGGGTCCCCGTCGCCACCAGTCGGGTCCGAGGAAGGGTAGAGCTGCCGTCTATCCTCACAGCCAGGCGGCGCGCAATCAAAGGCGCGCTCCGAAGTCTCACCGGAGGGCAGGGCAGGGCGTCCCTCGGCTACAGGCCTTCCTCCGCTCCCTTTCGGTCGATAAATGGCGCCCTCCACACGGCCAGGGAAGTAGTCCGTCGCGGCCCCAGTCGCGATCCACAACTGCTCCGGTGCAGCCGATGCTTTCCGGCTCCGATCCGCGACGTCAGCCGCTTTTTACCAACCGCGCTGCTTTGTGCGCGTCAGCGCGTAGGCCCTCGCCGGGGCCTCACGTATCCTCAGGAGCCGCTGCAGAGTTCCGGAGTCAGGCGTCCGGCCGCCGTCGATCTCCGCAGCCACCCACCCCGGTCGTGTGGGCGTCACCTGGGGCCACCGAGCCGCCCCTACGGGCACTTGGTCAGGGGGAGCCGGGGGGGTTCCACGGGGGCTCCCCACGGCGCGGATTAGGTCCGGATTTCAATGGGACATCTACGGTCCCGGCGGAGCTCCGGGATCAGGCGGCCATTCACATCGGCGCCTAGCCACGCCCCCCACGCAAGGCTTCTTAATTCAACATCTGGATAGGCAGAAGAAACGGGGAGGAGGGCTGGCCATCATCTATCGTGACACCATGAAATGTACCACGTATGAGCTACCAGATATCAAGGGTGCAGAGGCCATGGCCTTCTGTTTAAATATCCATGATTCTTTTACGTTCTCCGGTGCCCTGGTGTACCGTCCCCCGGGCCAACCCAAAGATTTCCTGGAAAGCATTGGTGATGTTCTGAGCAAGCTCACGCTCAGATTTGCTCACTTTACGCTGCTTGGAGATCTCAATCTCCATCTAGACTCCCCGGAAGGACCAGGGGTAGCCTGTTTCATGGACATAATCAGCGTCCTCGGCCTTAAACTGATGACGCAGGAACCTACTCATACCGCAGGCCACATACTAGACTGTATTTGCTCCAACTCAGACGCTTTGACGATCAAACCCCCTAGCATCCAAACCTGGTCAGATCATAAATTTGTCCCATTTGACCTGTCACTGGGAAACAATGCTCCAAGGAAAACCACTAGGAAAATAACCAGGAGTTCCAAACCTGACTGGAAAATATCACTTACCCAGCCAGATCTCTTAGGGAAAGCAATAAAGAGCAAACCCACACTAACTGGCCACACCTCGACAGACAACCAGCTGTTCTGTGAATGGATCATGTCACTTAGCAAGCCCTCAGATCCAACGAGCTCAAAAAATAATTCACGCGGTATGAACAATAAAAAGAGTGCCGCATGGTTCTCACAAGCGTTAAAAGTGGAATTAGGCGAAGTTAGAACGTTGGAACGAAGGTGGCGTAGAAACTATGAGGCCAACGATTGTAACATCTATAAAGCAGCCCGGAGGCAGTACCATGCTTCAATTAAGCTGGCAAAAAAAGCCTATTTCCTAGAGGCGATTTCCTCTTCTGATAATGGACAGAAAGAAATCTTTAAGATCGTAAATAGTTTCACCAACCCCAGAGCCCTCTCACAGGAAATCCCACCATCCTTGCCCATCTGTAACTCCATTGCCAACTACTTTGAAA
This sequence comes from Triturus cristatus, assembly GCF_964204655.1. NCBI lineage: Eukaryota > Metazoa > Chordata > Amphibia > Caudata > Salamandridae > Triturus > Triturus cristatus. Next base: position 732,012,233 of record NC_140580.1, read on the forward strand.
AGAAAATCCTAGACATCGTCAAGGACTTTCCAAAACCGATACTGACCGCCTCAGAAACTGAAAGGAGGGAGTCAATCAAGGAAAACACCAATATGCCCTGCTTTAACGCATTTGACCCCATGTCCTTAGAGGAGTCTCATCAGGCCATTCTATTGAGTAAATCCGGATCTCCTTTCGACCCCTGCCCCCCTTCGTTCCTACAAGCCTTGGTTAACGAGGTGAACTCCATCATCAACAGCATTATCAATTCCTCACTCTCCTCGGCTGAAATCCCTAGCGAATGGAAACTAGCAGCCATCAAGCCCCTCCAAAAGAAACCCCTGTCTGATCCGACTATCCTCTCCAACCTACGTCCCATTTCGCTGCTCCCTCTGTTGTTTAAACTGACTGAAGCATTTGTCAACAAACAACTCACAAAATTTCTGGAAGAAAATAAAATCCTGCATGCCAACCAATCTGGCTTCAGGGCCAAACACTCAACCGAATCCGCCCTTCTATTCACGGCAGAGACCCTGCGAACGGACATGGACCAAGGGAAGAAGGCCGTCCTGATCTTACTTGATCTGTCGGCGGCCTTCGACACGGTCTCGCACACTATCCTGAGTGACCGTCTATTTAACTCAGGGATAAGAGAGGTAGTGCTGACATGGTTCAAAAATGTTCTTGGCCAAAGACGTCAAGTCACTGTACTAGGGGAATTCAGCTCTGAGGAAAAATATATCAGCGCAGGGGTCCCTCAGGGCTCTAGTCTGAGCCCTGTACTTTTCAATCTATACATGGTCCCCCTGATTGAGCTTATTTCCTCCTATCAGATCAGCACAATATCATACGCCGATGATACACAGCTCATCCTGGTGCTGGACAGAGAGCTGCCTGGAGCTGAAGAAAACCTCAAAAACTGCCTCACTGCTACTTTCGAGTGGATGAAGTGCAACCACCTCAAATGTAATTCGGGGAAAACCGAAATCTTGCCTTTCGGTCCACAAAATCTGTTCTCGCCCAAACAGTGGTGGCCTGAAGATGCCGAAGCTCCTCCAAACACCATCTCCTCTGCCCGTAACTTAGGCATTAAGTTTGATGATGCTCTGTCATTTAAGCAACAAGCAGTGGTCGTGGCCGGCACCTGTTTTCACATCATCAGAACCCTCAGAAAGTTTTTTGACCTCCTCCCCCTCCCAGCAAGAAAAACGGTAGCGGTTGTACTCATAACATCTAGACTGGACTACTGCAATAGCCTGTATGCAGGAGCAAATATATCCGTGCTCCACAGACTGCAGATGGTCCAGCACGCAACCGCCCGCCTGGTCCTTGGCTGGCCTAGGAAGTCATCTGCTTCGGCTGCACTCAATGCCCTTCATTGGTTACCAATACATAAGCGTATCTTATTCAAAATCCTGGTTATCACTTTTAGAGCCTTTCACTTACAGGGGCCCAGGTATCTGTCGAATGGCTTCAGACGCTATCTGCCTGCGCGTAGCCTAAGGTCCTTCAATCAAAACCTACTAGTGACCCCTAAATTTAGGCTCACCAATAAGGGTGGGAAATCCCTGGCTGTCATTGGTTCCAGGGCGTGGAACAAACTGCCACCACAGCTTCAGCAAATCTCAACAGAAAGGCTCTTCAGGAAAGCCCTGAAGACCTGGGTTTTCTCCCTTACAGACACCGCCTGTAAAGCCCTAGTATAAAGTGTACAGGACCCTTCGAACGACATCAGTTAGCCAACATGTTCCACCTAGGTTGGCACCAAGCGCCAAGATGCTCCTTGGAGTGATAGCTGCGCTATACAAATGTATTTTCCATTCCATTCCATTCCAGTAGACACCCTCCTAAATAGAACAAAGACTCAACACCTCACGAGTGCCCGCCTTTCGGGGTACGAACTGACGCTCTTGGCTAGCCACATACACATTAAGCGATGTAATGCCCTGAACCCGGCAACATTGCTGCCAATTCCAGTAGAAAATGGTACTCAGGAGCAGCATGATTGCTTCCTCCGCCCGGAGGAAGAGACAAGAGGCAGAGTTGATTTAAAGGATACTCCACTCCCAGACCCGGATGGGATCCTATGGGTGGACGGTTCTTGTTTTAAGCTTCCCAATGGTGAAACGACCTCAGCCTATGCAGTCACTACCTTGTACACTGTTGTGGAAACAGCAACGTATTATACATAATTCAGCCCAGGCAGCTGAATTAATAGCACTGACTAGAGCTTGTGTGTTGGCTGAAGGAAAAAGGTTGAATGTGTATACTGATAGTCAGTATGCGTTTGGAGTGGCCCATAGTTTTGGCCGCCTGTGGAAGGAAAGAGGGTTTCTCACATCCCATGGCACTAAGATACAGCATGGCCAATTGGTAAATGACCTTCTTGAATCACTTACCTTGCCCACTCAGATAGCAATTGTGAAGTGTAGTGCACATAAGAAAATTACTGATGTAGGTCAAGGAAATGCTTTCGCAGACCAGATAGCGAAAGAGACAGCTAAAGACACTACAAGCCGCATGTATGTTGTGGGCTCTGCTAGATGGGATGTGTGAGAATACTATGGACAGTGTGAAAATGATCCAGGCAGAAGCCACAGAGAAAGAATTGAGTACGTGGAAAGAGAGTATAGGAAGGTTGGATGTGACAGGGTGCTGGACAGACTTGTCGGAACATCAACGCTGGTTGTTACCAGATGCTTATGTACTCCCAGTAGTTACCATGGCACATGGTCCAGCCCACATTAGCACAAAAGGTATATGCAAACTTCTGGCTCCGGTATGGCAGAATGTGGGGATCCCTAAATGTGCAGACAATCTGGTTAAGCATTGTATTATATGCTTGATGCATAACCCGGGGAAGGGAACACCAACATTGGCAGGCCACTTTGCTCCCCCAACGTACCCTTTTGAGGTTTTGCAAATAGATTACATTCACACGGAACGATGTAACAATCTGAAGTATGTTCTTGTTGTGGTATGTGCCTTCTCCCGATGGCCTATCCCCTGAAAGATAATACTGCTCTATCCAGTTTCTGCCGAGATTTGGGTTACCCAGAATTATTTGGAGTGACAACGGAAGTGAATTTGTGGGTCAGATCATGCAGAAAGTATGTACAGGCCTTGGCATTAAACAAAAGTTCCACGCAGCAAACCATCCTCAGTCAGCAGGTTTGGTGGAATGCTATAATGGCACTCTTAAGCTTAAACTCGCGAAAATACAAGTCAGCACGGGTCTTGCTTGGCCTGATGCCTTGCCCTTGGCTCTCTTATCCACCAGAACAACCACCCATTCCCGTATGGGGCTTAGTCCTTATGAGGTTGTGTTTGGACACCCTGCAAATGTTTGGGGAGTCCCAAGGCCAAAGAAATACTCTGAGATAGAGCATCCATTGTTAATTGACTATTTGCATGATCTCACCACTAAGTTACGTGTCCTTCACCAACAGGTACAAGATACTTTGCCTCAGGCTTCAACGGATCCTGGTCATACCATACGGCCCGGAGATTGGGTCTGCATTAAAAACTTCCAGAGGTCGAAGAACTTGGAACCTCGCTGGAGAGAACCTCGTCAAGTACTTCTAACGACGCGTACTGCAGTGAAGGTGGTCGGCAAAAAGAACTGGGTACATGGGGTACATTGCAAGAAAGTGCCCCTACCTTTGCCTTATGATCAGTGGGTTCGTAACCCAATTGGCGATTCTGAAAGCGAAAGAATACCAAGATTTGGACTGTTTAGCGATGCACACCTAGACTTTGCCAGATCAGAGAAAGACGACGACGAGGTCCTCCAAGCAGCTATACCACCGGCATTGAAATTGGACACTACTAAACCACATCTCCTTTTCCAAGAACAAACTGTACCTGGTTCCCAGAGGTACGATTTGAGGCCCAGACTGAACAAAATACCTCAATAGTGCCTCATTGACTTTGTCTTTATCCCGATTTCCACATGTTGCAGGGCCGTGATCGTAGTCTCAGAATTGTGACCCAAGGTGTGCTCTAGGCCTGTGGGACTTGTAGGAAAATAAAAGAACTACAGACAATCACAGCTGAGTGAAGCAACCTCCCGTCACGGGCAACATTTAGAGATGGAAATGACTGTTCAAAAGGGAATGGACAAAATACAATGAGCACGAAGAATTGTAAATTATTGCATAATCGTTTTGTAGTGGCTTTAATAATATTGATTTTAATGTGTATTATATTGTCTTGCATAGGATGGGGACTACATGTAATTTTTACGCAGCCTATTCCCAAAGTTACCGTTGAAATGCATACACATGTCGCTCTACCCCCTCATGTTGAGTCGAGAAGGAGTGAATTCCGTAACAACACATTTGTTTCTATGCTACACCAACATCAATTGGCTACTAATGCGACTAACTGTTGGGTTTGTGGTCTTCTGCCAAGTTCAGTGAATACTGGAATACCATACATTACCCTTCCTTTTTCATTTAATGGTTTGTGTAGTGCATGGTGGGAATTGAGGCACTTGTTATATCGCTTGGTTGTTGCCCCCTACATATATAGCAGATGCCAAGCATCATTTACAGAAAAGAAGGGTAGCGTCTGACCAGGATACGTCAGGACAAGACGTCTGGGATGTCTTGAAAGGACTTCTTCCATTCTGGGGTCCAATAGCCAACAGTAGAGACATAAGACAACTAATTCGAGCTGTAGAAGCCACTGTCAATGAAACAGCTGGAGCTTTGAGTAATCTCACTGCAGAACTCGTTGCTGACCGCCTTGTCACGCTTCAGAACAGGATGGTATTAGATATTATTCTTGCTGACCGTGGGGGCGTATGCAAATTGATCGGATCTAGCTGTTGCATTTATATTCCAGACAACGCCCCTACAGTATACCAAGCCATCTCTAAACTACATAAGATCGCTGAGTCCGTTCACCAGGATGAAGGGAATTGGTCTCTGATGGGATGGTTTGGGGGACTACTGTCTACATGGGGATGGAAGATTCTTACCTTTGTCGGAGCGACTTTGGCTATTCTCTTCTCATGTTGCCTTTGCCTACAATGTGGTCCCGCTATATGCGGGCTCTGCGCCACCCTGTGTGTTCCAAATCCTGTATCCCAGAAAGCAGAGAACACAAAGATAATGCTGCAACAACAGCTTGTATATTTCATGGCTATTGAAGTCGATTCTGATTAACAACAGCCTCTGTGTTTTTGCCTGAGTAATGGCAAAAGGAGGGTCTGAGGAAATTTGATTACGGCTCCATCTTGCGTATTGACACCATTGAGATGTTGCCCTCACTCAGGCACCTACGACCTTCGTAGCGTTTCTTTCATACTCTGTACTGTAACATGTTAAACAACCTTTTCCTGTCTCTCTGAGACCCGGCTCGAAGCAACTAATTCCCGTGATAACCATCTATTGACCCTTGGTGATCCTTCTCTGCCTCTCCAATTGTTTTACGAATCACCACCTGCAACACGCAAACATGTCCTGTTGTAAATTAATTTAACTTAGGAATGCTCATGCCACCTGGCCTATAGGGTCAGGTAGAGAACACGACCCTAGGGAAGGAATTTCTATTACCTATTATCCTGTATCTTGTACAAAGAATGTTTGCTAGTGGATGATTTGTTTGTTTTTATTGCACATTGAGGGGGCTGTTGCTTTAGGGGATTCAAGCGCTATAAAAGACTGTGAGCCACGGATTGAAGTGGCAGTCTCCTGAGAACCTACCACTGATGTACTTCTAGGACAACTGTACCTAGCTGCAGCTAATAAATTGAAGTTCCTATGCCAACAGAGTGTTCCGTGTCTCTGTACATTTGGAAGGCGAACTCAGAAGATATCAGGCGTACCCTGCGCCGCCAGGCCTAATTTAGCCTGGTTCTTCACAGTTGTCAATATCCATAACCAAAAATATTAATTAGTTGAAGCCACACTGTTCTTGCCCCTTCCAGCTTATACTGTTCACGGCACACGGGTCCTGTTGTTCTAACACCGCATCGTATGTGTATTGAAATGTTTGGTGATGGAGTGGGTACAGCTAGCGGAGCACTCTGACAAAAAAGTTGATGTGGGATGGGCCAGACGAATTTGGGAAGGGAGGGAGGGACAGGCTAGTTTAATTGATGCATTTAACCAACCTTCTTATCACACTGCAGCAGTGCTGAAATCCAATAAGAATTGGACCACTTAGGGCTACGCCCGAACAATAGTGAGTGCCAAGCATGGACACAATGAGGAACGTAATTCTGCTAGATACACACGGTACTACTATTTTAACCTTAACAGCCTTTCCAACTTAGACTGCATTGTGACATTTAATGTATCTAATATATTTGTTTGTTTGGTAATGGAAGGTATTTAATGAAGAAAAACAAAATCTAATAAAATGTGGAATAAAAACAAACAAACAAAAAAAAGATTATATTTTGTACAATGCAATCACACACAGTTCAAAATGTACTTTTGAGACTTTATTTTATTAAATTATAGCATGGAGGATTCTGGATGCTGGCACAATGACTTACAGCAAATAGAGAACAGAGTTTAAAATATATAAGATTACATAAATGCTTTACTGTGCTCTATGGAGATGGAGTAAATGTACAGTTTTATTATAAAAAAGAGTATGTCTAAGAATGCGGTAATGAAAACATTAATTGCAGATTAAAGGTTGTGTATGGAATCTGCCTTTTCTGTGTGGTCACCTTTTGCTGGGCCCTATATTTTTGCTGGCCTTAGAACTCTGCTCACTTTCACCCATGCTTACCAGTGATAAAATCCTGGGCCTGACCTTTAAGCACAGCTTAATTGGCATACAGCAAATTGATATATTTAATTTGTCCATAAATCCGTAGTATACGGTACAAAATGTATCTAGGGCCCGGAAGTTGAATGCCACTAGTGCACTGCAGCACTTATTGTGCCACCCACTATTGGGGCAGTGCAGACATGGCTTCAGGCCTACCATTTTACCCTGACTGTAACAGTGCAATTTTTTAACAGTGCACTGCGACCTGCCAAAATAAACCCCTTTTGAAACGTAAAAACCTATGTAATGCTTGTAGTTCACAAGGTAACGTGTATGGAATTTAAAAGTGGATCATGTAAAAATTAATATTATAATGTCCGTACAGTGACAATGGCCCAAAAGCTTTTTTTAATGTGGCAGGCGTAGCTGTCCTATGTAGAAAACCATAGTGCAGATTAAAAAATGAATACTGTATCTTGGGAAGGGAACCAGTTAGAAAAATAATTCACATTTTTTTTAATTGCTATTAAAAAGTCACCCAGTTCAACAGTGAAGTTGGATTTGTAATAAATAGTAAGGAAAAGTCACTTTTGGGGAAAGTTACCTTTTTTCTCTTTGGAAGTGTCTTGAGGCTAATTTGCATTTGCTTCAATCTTGTCCCAGCTAGGGATTATCATTTGAATAGCTATGGAAAGGTTTGGAATGCCTCCCAGGAGCACACAATAGGCTGACCAGAGTGGACAGAGATGACTCCTCTGAACTCCATCAGAATATGCAGGAAAGGGGCTGCAGGCAACCTTTTTGACACTCCAGTGTCACATCCTGTTTGAGTGTGTACTCCTGCGCGACAGGCCTGCTGGGTTGACATATAACACTTGGAGTGCATTTAAATGGGAGAGAACATTATGGTGAGACAGTTCTTGTGTACCCACTGTATGGTTGCTGCAGTACCCTGCTTTTGTCCTATCAAACATCTGTCTCTGGGTTTGTAATGGGTACAGCACCTGCTCCAAACTTGATTTTAGTGTTAGATGTGGGAGGACACTAGGATTACAATAATACACTAACCCCCCACACACACCGAGCCCTTAGAGGCCAGGTTGAGTATGGCTGAAGACTTTCGCCACCTTGGATTTATCCTGACACATTGCATTTTGGCCCTGTTTATACTTAGGAAACAGGAAGTATTGAAAAGTGGTTAGGGTAGGCCCAAGCAACTTTCCCCCCCTTTGGTTAAGGAGGGGCACAAAGTCACCCCACCCACTAGCTCGTGCCAGACAAATGTGGCATCTCCAGGCACCCATTACAAAAACTAATGGACCTGTGAAAGATCAAAAGAGGACTGGACCTGCTTTTTATGACTTTCTCAAGAATATACACATATTTATACAAAGGCACCGACAGAATACCTGCTCTTTCCGTAGTACTAGATGCCTACTTAATTCCACCTGCAACAACACGGCTGGTGCAAGAGGGGAGGGTGGACTGAGAATGTGGGATGGCATGCGGAGGGAGATTAGGGCTAAGGCTTTGAGGTAAGGTGATGTATTGAGGATCGTGTGTCACCTTCATCCATTCCTGGCTTGCCATTCACCACAATGTTTAATTGTGGGACATGTAGTTTTTTTTGCATTTTAAGTTAGGTCTCAAAAAACCAAAAATGCAAAGTGTTACTGGATAAAATCCATGGTTGTCGAAGAAGGCAAGCATTTCATAAGATCAGTTGGATGCTGTGATATTACATGTTAAAACGTGGACTAGTTCATTTCCAATACTGTAAAAGCTTAATTCACACATGAAATCAAATATAGTTACGGAAGTGTACTTTTCATTCACATCATACGTGTAACTAAGATTGACAAGGCAATATATTATTACTTTTGAATAGCGTGTGGAGAATGTTTTTATTAAACTTCACTAAAAGGCAAGGCAGTTATGGCAGAAGGAGCAGGGCAAGCTTTTCTAACACAGTAAAAGCAGATTGACTAATGGAAGTGTGAGTGGCAGTGTGTGTGTGTGTGACAGAGTACAAATGTACCAAAGAGTGCAAGAGATGTAGTGAGAAGGTGTGTGTGAGAGAAGGTGTGTGTGTGTGTGGGTCAGTGTATGTGTGTTATGCATGCAAGTATACTGCTGGTCTGGCATACTGAGGGCAAGGACACTAATGTAATATGAATGGGAGGTGTTACTATGGCAAATTGAAGGTCCTGACTTGCTTCTATTCAGATACCATCTTTGGCTGTGGGGACTTGAACTGTCTGCGAAAGCCGCTAGTCCACTCATACCCAGCAGCAGGGACACAAAACATGCGCCACCACACCTGGCCGAAAGCCCTGACATTATGCACATAATCCTTAGCATATAGAGTGGAACCATAGCAAAATGTTGGAACTGATATTTGAGATAACTTGTCATAAGGTTTTCTGTACTCATTTTATAGGGGGTGTCAATGGCAAAATGCTGACCCTTGTATACCAGAGGGATTGTTTAGAGGTAATCATGGCTGAAGTATCCATGGTAAATTTCTGGCACTGTCATATTGAATGTTCTACTTGGCATAAAGGGCTCACCCATAAAAAAAATGATGACCTTTGTATAGTGGAAGTAATTTCTGACATAAGACATTTGAAAAAAACGACATCTGCTTCTAGGAAAGGCCAAGCTTCCGTGGTGCATCATGAAAGTACTGGAATCTTTCATGAATGCCCATAAAGGACTGCTGCTTTTTAGCAAATTTGATTCCAAAAGTTTCTGAAAAATTTCTGGGGATAAGTCTACTCTCCCTTAAATCTTCTACAATAAATCTATCTGTTAACTTGTTTTGCTTGCTGGAATTTGGGGGAAGTATCACACCCCACCACTTACAGTGCTCTTTTTTTCATATAATGGGTATGAGGTTAGCTCTCACCCTATTTCTGGAAACGCTTGTCTTGCCCCATTGCTGGGAGCAGGACTAGTCTTTAGGGCGGTGCGAATGGTGCAGCTGCACCTGGATTTGACTTTGGTTGCAGGTGCTGTGTTTAAAAAAGAAATTTGGTTAAAAAGCACATGAACTTCTTGTGCATCAGGTAGTTTTCAGGCAGCAATGAAAATGTCAAGATAACTCTGGTGATTAATGTTCTTACTAGTGAGAGTTCAGTATCTTGTCTACTTGCAGTTTTGACTCATCGTAAAGTAGCAAGGAGGGTTAATGTGCCTGATGCAAAGAACGTGTACCATGCAGCTCACAGAACTGAGTCTCAGTCAGTCAGTCAGAATAACTTTATTTCGCCAACATAATGAAGGCATAAAAAGTATACTACATATAAAATCATTCCACATCATTACAGTACACTAAATTTTAAAATACAATAATTATACAAATTTATAATAAAAATTCATACTTGATTAAGGGCACATTGCAATAGATTGATTCAACAGATTGAGCGTCTCTTTTTAAGAGCAGTTAAAAGAAAGAATGCCACAGATAAACAGGTAAAGGGGTCAGACAGCAACTGCAAATAGTAAAAGGCCACACAACATTGTTTTAAATGTTTACGCATACTGGGGATAATAAACCTTTTCCTTTCATTACGATAATGTTTACAAAAAAGCAAAAAATGCATATAATTCTGTATTGACTAATTATCACAAGTACAAAATGGGAGATCGGAAGCAACATAGACATTGCCAGGGATACCTAGCATTAGAGGGATATCATTTAAACGGAATCTCATCAGGATATACCTATTCTGTAGGATAGTAACAAAAGTTAGGTACATTGATTTTTTTTCCATTCGCGCGATACTCGGTACGGTTAATTGTGATTTGACTGTTGACAGCTTGACATTTAGAGTCTCCCTTCCAGTTTGTATATTAGATAGTAACTGAGCTTTCAAATCATTCTTGAAAATGGAACAGCAATTTATAGGATCTAAAAAAAGGTGATGTAGCACATTAGCTTTTAAGGTAGATTCAACATATCGTAACCAGGTTATATTACCCACCCTGTCTAGTTTTAAGACATCATTTTAAATATCTCTTCTCAGTGTGAGAGTCTCCTTTTGCCATATTGAATGCCACATTAATATTGGCGCCAGAGAAATTTTATCTGAAATATAAGGGGCTGTCAGTTCCATATGGCATTTAAAGTTGGCGCAGGACTTTGGCAATGAAAGTAACTTTTTAAGGAAATTATCTTCGATAGATTGGAGTTTTGTACATTCTCTGACTCCCCAGACGGTCGCTCCATAAGTGGCAGCAGACACCGTCTTTGCTTCATACACTGTTTTTATGACATCTAGAGGTTTTAAACAGTTTTTTTTAAATAAATGTAGTTAATGCTCCAATATTCTTTTCCATCTGGATCGCTCTATTTACAATCATGTTTTGCCAGTTATTTTGTCGATCAAACATGATCCCTAAATAATTAAGAGTCAACGACTCCCAAATTTTCCCCTTCAGTGATAATTTGGGGCTGTTTCCGCAGTTTCGGACCGTAAACAAGGATAAAGGACTTGGAGTAATTAACTTTCATATCCAGAGAGTTCATGTGTTGCGTGTAGTCCAACACTAAGTGACGCAGTGCATTACTAGTACGTCCTAAGAGCACTGCGTCATCCGCATACAATAGTATTGACATCGGTTTGGAGTTTATATAAGGGACGTCTGAAGTAGATCCCATCAAAGCAAATTCTACATTAGTGTAAATTGCGAATAGGAAAGGGGGCGAGAACGCACCCCTGCCTAACACCTCTAATGATTTTAAAATCTCTGGTACATTTACCACCCCTTCCATATCGGACACAGGCAGAAGCACCTGAATACAAGTCACGAATGATGTTAATAATATTCGGGTCAATCCCCATTGCCCCCATGATCTGCACAGCCTAGACTGTGCCACACAGTCAAAGGCTGCAGACAGATCCATGAAGGCAAGGCAGAGATGGCCTTGTTTAGCTACTGTATATTTCGCTATAATTAGGCTCAGGTTCAGGCACTGATCCACAGTGCCTTTCCCTCTTCTAAAACCAAACTGACACGGGATTATAATATTCTTATCCAAGGCCCATTCCTACAACCTATTTAAAAGAAGGCTACCCATTAACTTAGCAGTCGAATCTATCAGTGAGATGGGTCTATAGTTCTTTGGGATTGACCTATCTCCCTTCTTATAAATGGAACGATTACTGTTTTCCATGATGGTGGGGCACATGTTTGAGCAATTTTATTACAAACATTTGTTAAAAGCGGGGCCCACAAATCTTGGTTCTCCAAAAACAAATGAATGGGTACTCCGTCCGGTCCTGGTGCTTTTGCCCTTTTACACTGATTTAAAGCATACTTCACTTCTTCTAGTGTGAAACTAAGAGCGCCCCCTGCCACTCCTGAGATTTCAGGATAAGACTGGGTGGATAAAGTCTCATCCACTCCAAATAGGCCTTCACAATGCATCACACATTCCGCCTGATCAACATGGGTGCCTGTGGTCAGTGTCTGCTGATCTTTTAAAAACGGTGCATTAATCAGTGACCAGGACATCTGTGAGCTTTTTAATATAGCGGCCTTCTTCAGATTTTCCCACCATTCCTCCTTTAGGGATTTTAGTCTAGTAGTCCTCGCTATCTTATAAACGTGGCGCAAGGACTTGATTAAATGCGGATTGAGGGGATTGCACTTCAAGGCTGTGTGAAGGTTTCTTAAAGATTTTTCACATTCATCAAACCAGCTACATTTTTTCTGTTGATCGTTACGTATAATACGGATTAAATTGTTTTTAACATCAGATAGTATAAGCTCAAAGGCCGGAACCGTACAATCAGGTAAAACTGGGTCTAAACAGTGCATTATCTCCCCAGAACGGTTAGAAAGTAAATTGGCCAAAAACCTTTTAGGGTCCACTCTTTCCCACTTAAGAACAATACCATTCTTTCTTGCAACCACAGGGTTTACCGGAAGTTTGAAAACAGACTTGTTTTTCTTTGAAGTGTGAACAAGAAAAGTTAATGCAGCATGATCACTATAAGAGTAAAAATAAATCTTAAAACAAGTAAAAAGCCCTCTTCTTAAATATGAGACCTAAACATAATTAAGGTTAGAAGAAACAAAATAATGTGAAAAGGTAGCTCTTAACTGACCAGTTAAAACTTCAAAAGAGTTTAAAAATTCAAGATTATTAATAGATAACAGTCGGTTTAAAGCATTACCGTACTCTGTATGATTAAAATGAGGAACACTCTCCCCCTCAACATCCTGTACTCCACACACCGGAATATTAATCTTGTCACAGGGATGAGCATTAAAATCCCCAAGCCAAATGATAATACAAGGTTTGTGGCCTTTTTCTTGCACAACATTAATATCTCTTTCTAATGGGGCCAACACCTCTGCCTGGTTAATTCCAAAATTATTGTTGTAAAAATTAATAAGAAGCCAACAAAAAACCACAGAATATTCTATTAAAATAACTTGATAGAAGGGTGACATATTAAGAAATAACTTCACCTTAAGAGGAAAATCGTTAGAGAGCAGGGTCAGTAAACCACCCTTTGCCCGACCTACGGATGACGGTATTGCAGGAGTGTAAAAAGAACTATATCCGTTCACATATATTGGGTCAATCTCCCAAGTTTCTTGCAGACACACCAGGTCTTTAGTTATCAACAAGGACAGCCATTCTATATTGGACCTTTTTTGGTTACAGCCAGCAATGTTCCAGGACATGACTGCTATAGACCCTAGGTGGTTCTCACAAGGAGTATATATCTAAGATGAATCCAGGTTGTCCAACTGAGAGCCTGTTCAACCTTGTAGGATTACAGAAGGGGGAGTAACCGAAGGAAACCATTTCTGTAATTCTAAACCATCATCCCCATTAGGTAGTATAATCTGGTCATCCAGTCAATCACAACTAGACAATCCTTCTAGTACAGCATATATATTCCTCATGGGGATGGGAGAGACTGAGGGAAGAAGAGAACGATTAGGTAAATGATTAAAAGGCTTCCAAGTAGTATATGATCTAGGGACAAGAAGCTGAGGTGGAGAATAAGGTTTATAGAAAAAAAACAAAGGGAGGGCAAACATTTGAAAGTGCAATGATGGCATGCTTGGTAGGTCAAATAATAGCTCGCCCACTATATGATGATTGTCAAAGTTCAGTACAATGCAATCTCCCTTAATGGTTTTGGGGCTCTTTCCACCCAAGACACCCTCCTGGCCATAATAATATTAATTGCTTTGCAATTTTCACGTACGTTTTTGGACAGCCAATGTTGGGATTTATGTATTAGCTGCTCAGTAGTTTCTGTTTGATTAGCTTTCAATTCTGGGGCACTGACTAGAACTATAACATATGGGCAGGCTGCAGGCGGAAGATCTAACCTACCTTTAGATTTTCCAATTTCACCTAGATACTGAGAAACTCCCTTTCCCAAAATAGAAGGTTGTGAAGTTCCCTCCAAAGGGGCAGGGGGAATACAACAATCAGCGTTATGGTTGGTATCTGTAGTCCCATTAAATAACTGAGGTTCCCCACATAACCTAGTACAATCAGTTCCCTTGGTATTACAATGTGCCTTATTCTGACAGTAAATATTCTGTACAGCAGTTCTTAAGTTTTTATCTGATTCATGAACATGATCCGGCAGAACAGTAAGCGGCCCTATTGCTGGATGAGGTTCAGAGCTACCCATATTAACGACAGGCGCATCAGGGGCTCTCTATCTGTTTGTAAATTTGGGCAGACTTTATCTTTTAACACAAGGGTATTAAGAGCAGCCTGATTTGTAAGATGTAGAGCCTCTAAAGATGACAACCTTTCCTCTATTTGGGTTAGTTTATGGAGTAGAACATTTAAAAGTACAGACACCATAACCTCCATTCCTTTCAGTAAATCAGTATCAAAATTATTGTCCTTCCCCCACCTGGGATTGGTTAATAGTTCCAGCCTGATTGATAGATCTAATAGATCTTCGTAGTGGTACAAGTCCTGAGTCCTGACCCTGGGTTCCTAGAGAATTCGGGTTGCAAGCCCTTTTAAGTGATTTTTGCTTTACTGGTGCTCCCCCTTCCTTTTCCTTGACTTTGGAGCTGGCTCATTGTTCTCCACTTGAGAAGTCGTTGGTTGTTCCTGAGTTATATTATAGAGTTCAGAAGTAGGTGGAGACAGGGACACCACTGGAGGTATAACCAAGCTAGGATCACCTGTCAATTGGCTGGGGTTTATTTGCTCAATGGCTAAATTTCTTCCACCTAAAGAGGAGCGTTTCTGCAAAATTAGTGAGTCCAGAGAAAGCCTTCTTTCGGTTAACTTGATTTCATGAGAGAGCACAGATTCCGCCCTTGTTAAAAAAGCATCCAAGGTCCCAACAGGTCCAGAGCATTGGTTTCCCTTAACAGCCTTTTTATTAATTTCTGACCCCAACAATCAATCCCCAAAAGATTCAGAGAGAAAAACCTTCAATTTTAAAATTAGCTAGATTGCTAAATTAAGTTAAATACAGGACGAATGGCAATAACAATGCCCTGTATCAGCACAAAACACTGTGACTGGTGTAAGTCACTGGTAACTGGTGTAAGCGAATATAACCAAGATTACAAGGTCCGTTGGCTTTAAGGGGATTAGGAAAATTCTTGTTGATTTTGTGCAAATAGTGCAAAAGTGGCAAGTGCAATAAAGTGCAAATACAAACGCTATCTACAGGCTCATCGGATGCTCATCGGATGCGCTCCACAATTCCACAGTTCCTTCAATTAGTATACAGGTTGACGGACAAATGTCTAATTGAAGAGCGTATTAAAAAGAGTTACCTCTCAACCTTCTCCTCTCCTTTGGATGATAAGGTATTAGGTGTTACCCAAACATGCATCAGCAACTGGTAAATGACAGCACAACTCTAAGCACAGCTATAAGTACAAAAGTTCCAATGACGAGCCAAGAGAGGTGGCCCAGCTCAGCCTCATTCAGGCGCGGATGGGTGCAGATGGGCCCGCCCTTAGCCCGGGCACGCCTGCGCACGCCCCACACTGCGGGAGCCTGCACCTGATTTTGTAGCGCCTCCTGGCGCTCTCTCGTGATGTTGGCGGACAAACGCCGCTAGACTGAGAGCTGGCTTGACGATGTAGTCCCCTGGGACCGTGTGGTAGCAAGCAGGCAAACAGCAGTATTTTGCGGGACCCGCGCTGATTTTGTAGCGCCTCCTGGCACTCTCTTGTGACGTTGGCAGACAAGCGCCGCAAGACTGAGGGCTGGCTGGACGATGTAGTCCCCTGGGACCGTGTGGCAGCAAGCAGGCAAACAGCAGTATTTCGCGGGACCCGCGCTGCTGGAACCCGCGCTGATTTTGTAGCGCCTCCTGGCGCTCTTGTGACGTTGGTGGACAAGCGCCGCAAGACTGAGGGCTGGCTGGACGATGTAGTCCCCTGGGACCGGGTGGCAGCAAGCAGGCAAACAGCAGTATTTTGCGGGAACTGAGTGTGAATTAACTATGAGTAGCAATATAAAAAAAAAATGAAATGTATATGAGAGAGACGCTATGGAGAGATGAGGTGCACTGTTGGAGAGTGGTAGTGAGGGAATTCATGGAGAAGGAGGATATGGGGAAGGGAGCGCCAAAAAAGACTGTTGTAACAGCTGCCACCAGCCCTCGAGCCGGCCCTGGTTGGGTGTCTTCGGACCCCACACCCCCCAAGTTCGGGTCTAATTGCGCCCCTGGTATACGCCAAACCCAAACCTATTCAGACTGGTCACTGACTAGTGACAACGTTATAGGAACAATAGAACAAATCCATATGTTGCTGTATATGATCTTTAACACCTAACTCAATGTGATTAGAATATCCACAATGTGTTACTAATTACATAAATGCTAAAGAAACAAACGATTGCAGTATAGTGCCTTCTGGCCAATCGAGAATGTGCAGTCCTGGTGTCTTTAATGCTATGACATCACGTGATGACATTATGTTTATTTATGTTACGAAATAATGCCCTACATGCATTCGGGGATCAAATGCCAACCCCTGGCACACACGATATAAAAACAACTGGTTTTGTGAACAGTTCATGGTGGATGGGGAGCAGAGAACAGAAAGCAAAGGAGACAGCACAACCATATATATACATACATTTTTTATAACACATTTTATTGAGTTTTACATAGCAGGACAGGTACATTCTATGAAGTAAACTATGTCAAAGTACATACATTTGAATAAGCTAAATCGCTTCTAAGCGTGACATAAGCAGAATCACTGATTATGTGTAGGAGTCCCACCTCTCTACCCATGACCTACGATTAATGTACAATGCAACAATCATTTGACTCACATTTCGGAAGTACCTCTTATCCCTAAACAATTGCACTCTTCTAAAGCTGCTCCCCACCCATCCCTCTCACCAGGCGTGTCACAATCAGTTATTTTATCTGCGGGCTGGGGTTTCTACAGTCTAGCTACCCAAAGGGAACTACAACAGTGCTTTGGGATCTAACCCTCAATGAGGGCGGTGGCGCAATATGCGCAAAGTCTGGGTCCCCACACCCTACTGTACACAGGGATAAACTAGGGGCATATTATCAAGCACGGTGTTAACATTATCGCCGCTTTGGCGGCAGAAAACTGCCGCTAAAGCGGCGATAATGGGCTTGATAATATGCTGCAGAGAATTCCAGTAGAAGCCCATGTTGACACCAGAACATGGGCTTCTATTGGAATTCTCAAGGGCATATTATCAAGCCCATTATCCCGGCTTTAGCAGCAGTTTTCTGCCGCTAAAGCGTCGATAATCTTAATGCCGTTTCTTGATAATATGCCCCCTAATTTGTTTCTCCAGGAGTTGCACCCACGGGATCCTGGTCATCATCAGTATGCGGAGTCTTCAGTAACACCACTAATGTTTCCCATGCCTTCGCTGCCTCCAACCCCCTCTCACTTCCCGTTCTTTTGACAGCACAACCAGATATGTGAACATTTGGCTAAATCAGTAAATCCATCCCTTGGCACTGACACAGTTACTCATATAATTAGAGGAAATACCTCCAAAGGCTGTACTTTAAAAGTGCCCCTGATGCCTTCATACCTTTCATAATAGAATCAGTTGTGGTAAGCGAAAGAACAACGTCCGGAATCTGTGCATGCTTCTAGTAGATATCACTATACTTCACATGACATGTGGTGAGAGGTATTGAGCTTTACTTTACTTTCTAAGGGGCAGCATCAGAGGAAAAAAAAGTAAGTGGCTGGTGTCGGGGAAAAGTGGTGAGCCAGTAACAAAACAAACAAACAAAAAAACACTTACCTGCCGCTCGCCACTCTTCTGCTCCTCGGGCACAGGCTAAGGCTCCTACACTCCCCTACGGCGAATCTAGACTATGCTCTCATGATGGTAATACCCATGAGAGCAGCGTCTGGATTAAGAAGAGTGGGCTGGTTTTGCGCTCCATTGGGGGCCTGGAGTCTCTGCCTGCTTTTGTTGTCTACCTAGCAACGCAGCTGGGTTGGAGAGATGTCAGTGTGCATGTTGGTTTGGCTGTCCTAAGACGACCAGCCATACCGACGTGTGCACTGACAGCAGTGCCCACCACTCTTCCACCATTCCTAGTAAGGCCCCGCTCCCAAGGCTACTGACGAGAAGTAAAATGATAATATAACCGTTTTATTATAAAAAATAATTCAATTTCCTCTGCGGGCAGGGGGCAACGATCCTCCGCCATAGCGGAGGAGCCGCCGCTGGGAGAGAGAGAAAGAGAGTGCTCACATTAGAGATAAAATTTGATCAGAGAATTAAGTAGGGTCTTCAGGGGGTCATTTAGGTCCTAAAAAAGCCCTTGGCCCAGAGAGGCTCTATGGAAGGGCTGCGGCATGTAGTCGACTGTATTTGTAGGAGCTTTGTAGAGTCCCAATAACACTTATCTTTGCCTCCTTAGAAACTATTTTGACTAAGGGACCTTAAAAAACTGTACCAAAAAGACTCCCCACAAAAGCGTTCAAGGTGAGCCCACCTGAAAAATACACACTGCAGAATAAGAAACTCCCACAATGAAGCATGCCGCCTAAAGTTGGTAAGGGATTTGTGGGATTAAAAAAAAAATCAACACAAATATAAAGATAATGAAATTCAGCAATTCAATCTAGTACATTCAAAGGTGTATAAGACTTATGCAAAAGGACTGCAGTATTTTTTGTATGCGTTCGACTGGATCAGGACCAATGCTGGTTTGCACATGGCTGATTCCAGTATGAGGTGGCATTGTGGTAAAAATAATGATGGACTTTAATGCGTCCCTGAGCAATTAACAATGGTTGAGATTAATTCAAGTATTCCACCCATCACTTATTTGTTTTCCCTGTTTGAGGAAAGGCTTTGGTACCTGCCTTTGGTTTTGCAAGTACATTGAGATTTGGAGTTTACCAACTTAGTACAACTTTCAGAACTTTCCTGAGTTCATCAGTAGCATTGGCTTCACATGCATTATTGAGAGAGTACCAGCCTTATGCATGCACAGTATGCATACAAGGTTAGTTCAGGGTCGCTCCAGTGACCCCTGGCATGCGCTTGTGACACCTGGCACTGCTTTGCTACCCCTAGCATCAGCAGTGGAAAAATCTGTACCAGGAGCAAAAGCAGCTCGCCCTATTGACGTCAGTGGGGGCTTCACTCTCCTTGTTTTTTGTATTTTTTTTTATTATACTAATAGTGAATAATATTACATTATTCACTATTAGTTTAATAAAAAAAAAAAAAGAAAATGGAGTATACATAGCTGGAATATAACTCTCCCTAGCTGCTGAGGTAAGTAAAAACATGCTTTTAAATGTATGTATGTTGTGTTTGATTGCAGTTTTGAGTGTGTTTATGTAAGAGAGAGTGTGTATGTGTGAATGTGTGTATGTGTAGGCAGAGTGTGTGTGTGTGAATACGAGTGTATGTATATGCATCTGTATGTGTAAGCATTTGTATGTGTGAGTGAAAGTAAAGGTCAACGGGGATGTGAAGTCACTTCTGTTACCCCTGGCATTTTGGTGAATTGACATCCATGCCTGGAAACAGAAGAGTAATAGAGAATACATGAGATTTAGAACACAATTCCAGTGCTTTTTTCTGTGACTTATGTGCAGGGGCGGCTCCTCCGCTATGGCGGAGTGGCCTCGCCCCACTGTTTTCTCACAGTGCGAGAAGCCAAAACATAAAAAGGTAGTAACTTTTAGTTATTACCATTTTATGTTTGCTTTGCCGGTGGGTGTGGCTGCTCTGCTCTCCGAGCAGGGCTGGGGAGGAAGGAGTGGTTTGCCCACTCCTGAGTGTGCAAAGACTGTTTGGTCGGACCTCTTAGGCCGCCCAAACAAGTCATGCGCACTTTGTCCTTCTCAATGCAGGCTGCATTGCAGCCTACATGGAGAACATGCCCACCCCTCTAGCACCTCGCAGAGCACCGGGTCATGGCACTCAGACCAATCACAACGCTCCATTGGAGCGTTGTGATTGTGATTGCCTTAGGGGTGGGAGCCTGGCTGCCTGCTTCCTGTTCCTGTCAGAGGCACGAGAGCAGGTGAGGAGGAGCTGCGAAGATGTGGTACCCGGCGGAAAGGAAGGTTTAAAAAAATACATTTTTTAATTATGAACCACCCCCTTCCTGCGGCCCGCCCCCAGCCCTCGAGCCGTGCCGGCTGTTACTGCTATGTGTGCCTAACTCCTAGAAAGTCACACCTATTTATGCTTGTGGTATGATAGCCACTCAATGAAAAAGCGATTCAAATAAGAACTTTAGTAATTAATTTACAGTGCTTAGTTACTATTAAGTATCTTCAGCTGTTTTATCGGCCGTCAGCAGGGGGGGAGGGAGTTTAAAAGTTCACCAATTCATGGGATTTGTAAAACAGACGACATTCCCAAATACTGCATATGAAATGATTCCTTTTGCAATTAATATACTGCCCTATATAAAGACACATATAGATGCAGTATGGGGTACAATTGATGCACAATGTAATGGATATTCTTGAACACTGTGCCACTCATGATGTAATCAATTGTACTGTATTGATTTCGAAAACCCAATAAAGTTTTTTTTTTTTTTAAATGTGTCTTCAGATGTTTCAACCAGAAGCCACCAGATTTCCATCAGATGCCAGCTCTGAAAACTTTCTGAAAAGTAACTGATCTTTCCTTATCTATCTTGTATCTTCTTGTCATGGAATGATGCTTACACTTGTACAACAGATATGTGGCTCCTTTTTTTGTTTAAAAAAACCCCGACTTTTTATTCTGTCCGAAATTCTGGGATATGCATCTAAACAAATCAACGTTAATGGAATAGCCCAGACAGACATACCATTAACACCATGGCCACTTTTTTGGGTGAAGAGAAACTAAAGTGAAAAGCTCTTCCCTTGATAAAGACACAAGGGGGGATATGTACAAGAAAATGTCAGAGCGTGGTGTAACGCCAAATTTGGGAATGCCACGCTCCATTTTCAAAATGCAGGCATGCACTGTATTTACAAAAATTCGGCGCACCCCTTTGCTTCCCCTAGCACTGGTACTAAAAATACTGCCTAGCGCAAGCGTAGGCACCCTAGCCGCCATGTTGCAAGGGTGCCTGCACTGCAGGGGCGATTGTCTATGTGCAGGAAGGGACATCTTCCTGCACATATACAATCTTTAAAGGTGATTTGCTGTTTGAATGTGTGCTGCAGAATGCAGCACACATAAAGAGAAAAATACAAGGAGAAATTCATAATTTCTCCTTGTATCGCCATTCTAAGACCAGGTTTTACCTGGCCTTAGTTTTTGGTGCTGCCCTATCCTTGAAAATATGGGGCAGCGTCAAAAAGCAATGGCTGTTGCAGTGGAACGCCACAGCAACACCCGTTGCGCGCCCCTTTGCCGCAGTGGACTGCTGCAGAAAGGGGCATATCTACAAGGTGGCGCTAACCCACGTTAGCGCTACCTTGTAAATATGAGGTAAACAGCAATGCCACAGGAGCGTCAGAAAAAGTGACCCTCAGGTGGCTTTAGGGACTTGCAAATATGTCCCAAGCAGAGATTTCATAGTTTTATTGCACCTAGTCTAGTATTAGAGTAAATGTTTAGATTTATTGCTATTAGGCAGCACGTTTTTTTAAATTTTTAATTCAGCAACCCTGCTAGCTCCATAGGTAGTATTTAACTTATCTCAATGCTTTCCCCTGAAATAAAATTCATACACTTGAAACCCAATTAAAAGAAAGGATAAACTCGTCCGTAAGAAATGATTTCTGAAAACAACAAAAAATCACTAATTAATACTTTAGTAAATGTGGTTGGCATGGGAGGAATGGTGAAAAGAAGGAGGTAAACAGATGTCAAATCTAGTAGTAAAAAGAAGTTAAAAGTTGTGGGAGGCCACAATCGTCTCTTTGATGTATAAATACATCTACCCTGGTTTGGGGAAACAAAAGGGTAAGAACTCGCACTAATGCCAAGACTAATTGTCTTCTTTGAAATGACTGAACACCACAAAGTATCTTAATTTCCCACTGAGGGGCATCTGCAGGCTTTCTTTTTTTGTCGTAGATGATTGCTCCTCGAGGCAGACTAAAAAGTGACCCACAAAATGGTGGTCTTGGTATGCTCTTCAGGGTAGCAAATAGTCAATTTGTTCCTGAAATAGTAGCACAGCCAGAGAAAGTATGTCTGTTCCTAGATGCCGGCTTGTTTTGTTTCTCTCCATCTTTAAAATATTGTACTAGACTAGAGTGATGAGAACCCCCACTGCTGTGTATGTGTGTTTTGTTTGAGTTGTTCCTGTGAAGGAAGCTAGGAAGTCTGAGCAGCTGTTGTATGTGTTGTATATATGTTGCCTGCTTCAGTGGGGGAAAAAACAAGAATTGGCATGCCAATACATCTGGCTTATAAATTAAAGAGCCTCTTCAGTCACTGATGGATTTAGGCAATCAGTAAGTCATGCATGCATGCCGTCATTCATCCTTATATCCATTCGCCCACTCGCTTAGTCGTTCTTGTATTCATCCACTTGCACAACCACTTTGAAACCGACACACACAAACTCAACAACCTATGCAAGATAAAGTAAAGAAATAAAAGTAGAAAATAAAACATGCTGCCATCCACGCGACAGGCATATTCTTGCAATAACACATACAATTAAATATAGCAGTGGGTGACGATCTTGCAATTGTGTTGTACACAGTATATTAATATTTTAATGTTCCAGCTGGTCTGCTACATTTAGTATCAACATGTTGGCGATCGTGATAATACCAAACATGCAAAATAGGCAGCGGACCCCAGTTCCCCACACCTACCCTGTGTCCCTAATCACTTCTTAATGGGATAATTTGGATTTTGTGTGTGCACACAGTATCACCACCTGCTGCCAAGGTGCAGCCCTAAGACAAGGACATTTCAGATAGTAAAACACAGTAAATGGGCGCCACCAGTAATTACAATAAGAACACATTTACAAATTCAATTTCAAAATATATTAAATTCTTTTTATTCTTATTTTGTGCTTTTTTGTTCTTGTAATCTTGCCTTAAAAGAAATGTCGCCAATGTTTGCAGTAGAAACAGCTAAAGCATTTCATTCATAGCTCTTCAGGGCAAAGATATATTCAGAGCTCATATCCTTCGGTGAATTTCCTAAACACGACAACGGTCATCCTACAACAAGTAAGTCAATATGGATCAAAGAATCGTCAACCCCCAATGAAAAGAGCCCCCGCTGAGGCCGATCTGCGGATTGGACCACAATCGAAGTCCCTGGGGACCGACACAGAGAAGATCTGCCTACACAAACGAGGAAATCAGGGGTGGCAAGGAGGACCACAGGGCCGACGTTGGGGAATGGGGAGTGGCACCCCTTGTCGGTGTTACAACGACCTCCCACCCTCCCCCGCACACCGCAGCGGGCAGGTAAGTGATTGTGGCCCTTCCCCGCCCCCCGGCGAGGTGGCACAGATAGAGGACGCGCGTACCCCTCCCAGGCCACAAGACCTTGGGGAGGACTGGACCCGAGCTACACCCACTGAGCCTCGCACACATGACTAAACCCCCCTGTGGGTTTGAGACTCTGATCCAGTGGGGAAACTGCTTCAGCGGGTGTTGTGAAACCTCACCACCATACATAACTGGGCCGCCGGACGGGGGGACCCGAATCTGTTGGCGCTCCACACTGCACCCATCGGCCCGCGCTGCACTTCGAAGGGGAGGGGGTCAGGCTTGTCGCGGCCAGTAACCCTCCAAATGGCAACCTCAGAGAAGTCAAAGATATCCGCCCGAGAGGTCACAAAACGGTTCACTCGAACCAACTTGACCGCTACACAATCCCCAAAGACTCGCCCCAAGACTCACACTTGAGGAGCCGGATGATGGGTGAACCCGGAGGGGAGAGCCAGGAACTTACATTAAAAGACGTCATGGAGGCCATTGCAGGAATTAGAACCTCCTTGGAACACAAAATGGGCACCCTCTCAATTGAGGTCAACCTAATTCGGGCCGACCTCACAAAGGCCACTGAAAAGATCAAGCAGGTTGAAATCACCACGGCGAGTCTCGTGGAAGATGTGTCGCACCTTCAAGAAAACGTACGCGATATCCAAGCGTTTCGCAAATTTACAGAGCATAAACTGGATGATCATGAAGGGCACCTCAGGAGAAACAACATTCATATATTGGGGGTCCCTGAAAAGGCAGAGGGACAATCACCGGACCTCTTCGTGGAAGACCTAATTCTGAAACATCTGCAGCCTAAAGGACTCAGCAAATTCTTTGTAGTAGAAATGGCGCACAGAGTCCCGGGAGGTCGACCGAGACCGGGGGTCCCTCCGCGTCCTCTACTAGCGAGAGTATTAATCTTTAGAGGCAGAGACGTAATCCTTCAAAATGCCAGAATGTCCGCCCCCCCCCCTCCGGTACAGAGGCAGAGAAGATCATTCCTAATGGTGAAGAAGCAACTCAGAGGCCGTGGATTCAAATATGCAATGCTGTTCCCGGCGAAACTGAGAGTGGAGACAGGAGGACAAACTTGGTTCTTCGAACAACCAGATGCTGCTTCTGAGTGGCTGGACAGCGAGGTAGACCGTGATCCTGGGCAACATAACCATGGAGACCGCTCAGAGGTTTGGCAAGGTGACTGAGATTGGCCTCGATGATCGGCGACTACACCTTTGCCAAGGCTGAACCCCCGCCGGTGCTGTATACATCTGTGGGACTTGAAGGGGCTGTCCTAATCAGGGGCCCTATCCGACTGGATGATCATCATGCTAGTAGGCTGGGTTCTATGTAACTGTAATTAGAATGGGGAGGGCAAGGGGGCGGGTGTCGCACCCCAACTTTTCTTCCTTTAGTTCCCCAGTTGGGCGACAGGCACTCTGCAAGTTTAAATGGTCAGTTCTACGCCCAGAGTGCAGGGACACAGGGTGGGGGGTAGTTGGGTTGGGGGTTGCATGGGGTTGTGGGTTCTTGTTTGATTATGAGTGAGTTTTCTTCATTGACAGTACAGGCTGATTTGGTTACAAAAGACACTGAAATGTATCTAGGCTTAAATGTGTGCGCAGTGGAACAAAAATGCTGAACTATTAAGTTGGAATATTAACGGGCTTGGGGACAAGATAAACGTAATGGGGTGCTCCAGCACATTAAACGACTCACACCTGATATTGTCATGCTTCAAGAAACCCGCTTGGTGGGGAACTCATGCAAGGCAATGCACAGATATGGATACACTATGATAGCCCATGCTGGCTTCACGTCTCGCTCACATGGAGTGGGTATTATGATCAAGAAATCAATTCCTCTTACGGTAACCTCCACCTGGATTGATGACCGGGGCAGGTACATTGGGGTCACGGTCACCTGGGAGGGCCAAACCATTACACTCATGTCAATCTATGTTCCACCGGGTCTGCAAGCCACTACATTCAAAGACCTAAGCGCCATCCTATTAGCACTGCCAGACTTCAACTCTGTAATCTCAGGCACACTAGATCGCCAACCCCCCACCCCCACCCCCCGTGTGCTGGGACAGTCATCCCGCTGGTTGCCTGACTTTCTTGAGGCCATGGGACTTGTTGATGGCTGGAGGACGTATAACCCCGATAAAATACAACACACGTTTCACTCCAGCGCACATGCTAGTCTCTCTCGACTTGACTACATTATAGTCCCTGGACCACAAATTACATATATTCATGAAATTAGACACCTGGCTAGGGGAATCTCCGATCACTCCCCGCTTTGGGTACACATAGTGCTCAGGCGCACACAAGTGGGGAGGATTGCCCCCATTAATCCGTGGTATCTCCGGGACCCCAAAATTCATAAAGACCTGATCAAATCCATAGACCACTTTTTTAGGGAGAGTGAGGGAACGGTGGAGTCGCCTCAAACATTGTGGAAGGCCTTTAAGACAGTGATCCGAGGCCAAGCCCAGTCTTTGATCTCGGGGGGGAAAAAAAGAACAACCATAAAGAAATTTCGGAGGCTGAGATTTACCAGCTAGAACAAGATATGGAGACAGACATCACACCTGAGACGCACCATGCATTTCGCCTTAAGCAAGATAGTTATAGGGCGTTAGTGACCGAGAAGGCCAAAACCCTGGAGAGGGACAGGTTGGGTAGAATCTATGACTTGGGTGACAAGGCAGGGAAGCTAATTGCTTGGCTTGACAAAAAAGAGTGGGCCAGCAGTCTGGTCCCTGAGCTTCGGGAGGCCAGAATGTCCCACTTCACGGACCCGCAGGACATTGTTAACCAATTTGCTGAACACTTCCTCACCGCCTACACCTCTGTAGCCCCGCACAATGAGGACGACTCTACTGAACTCCTTAGAGACATCTCTATCCCTAGACTTTCGCCAGAAGACCGTCAACTCCTTTACAGCGCCCTGCCTTCAGATGAAATAGCTCTCGCAATACGCACTTTACACTCAGGCAAGGCGTTGGGTCCTAACGGTATCCTGAGTGAATTGTACAAACTAAGACCCGACAAACTGGCACCATACCTAAAAGCTATGTATGAAGATAGTCGAAAAAGGAGTCTGTTGCCGATTAACCAGAGAATAGCCTCTATTATTACCATCCATGAAGAAGGTAAACCTAAGACTGAGTGTGCATCGTATCGCCCTATTTCACTCCTAAACTCAGAACCCAAAATCCTGGCCAAATTATTGGCTAATCGGTTGGTGAAAATCATAGGGGACCTAATACATCAAGACCAATCTGACTTTATGCCACACAGAAACATGGCGCTGAATCTATGCAGGGTCCAGGGTGTTCTGGGTAGAGCGCTCCACATGCAAGAGCAGGCGGTAATTATCTCATTGGATGCCACCATAACATTTAATACCTTAGAATGGTCCTATCTCTTCGCGACACTAGAGAAGATGGGGTTTGGACCGGGCTTTATACAATGGGTTCGCCTCCTATATCATGAACTCATGGCACAAGTTGTAGTCAACAACAAAAAATCAGACACCTGTCAACTCAGTCGAGGGGACCCACCAGGGGTTCCCCCTCTCTCCCCTATTATTTGCCTTAGCCCTTAAGCCCCTTGCGGCCTGGATCAGGAAAGATCCAGTCATCCGCGGACTCCGATGGTCTCCGGACTGGGAAGATCGTATCTCCCTTTATGCAGATGACATTCTGTTGTACCTTGATTGCTGTTTTTGACATCTTGGCTATATTTGGAAGGTACTCCGGATTCAGCATTAACTGGCAGAAATCCCTTCTCTATGCCCTCAAGGGAGACCCACCCAAACACTGCGAGGTTGCCCACTACAAATTGCAACGGACGGTTTTAAATACCTGGGAATTTACATCTCCCTAGACCGTACGCTCCGCTATACCCGTAAACTGGTCCCGCCGCTGCAGACTCAAACGAGATATAACGAGCTGGAAGGTGCTCCCTCTCTCGCTGTTGGGCAAAGCACCTCTTTTTAAAATGATGTCGCTACCCCGGTTTTTATACGCATTGCAGAACTCACTCGACCCTGTCCCCAACTCATATTTTAAAGAAATTGAGGGGCTCCAGCGAGATCTCCTGTGGGACGGAAAACCGCGAATAGTGGTGCAAAAACTAACCCTCAACTGGTATGATGGTGGAATTAGCCTACCAGACATAAAAAAATATTACTGGGCAACGCACCTTGCAGCGATCAACCACGGTATTTATGGCCGACCAGATGACCCCAGCTATAATATGGACAGATAGCTCCTCCCCGGGGGGGACCTTTAATCGGGTGCTATATTCAAAACCAGGTAGATATCCCCTTACAGGCCCGACTAAACATTCTACTGACGTCTGACACGCAGCCAACAGATCGCTGGGTTGGGGGAAGAGACTCACTCTAGCAACGCCATTGTGGGACCCACAGGGGCTGGGTGACCTTTGGAAATCAAAGGGATTTGATAAGTGGGAACTTATTGGGATCTCACGTGTCCGGGACCTCTGGGTCAAGGGTGAGATAAAGTAATTTGCGACACTTCAGCAACAATATGAGCTAGCGAACTTGGAACACTTTCGTTACCCGCAGGTACGACACTGACTTCGATCGCTCTATCCAGCGGGGTCCTACCCTCCTGATGCTTCTCCCTTAGAAGACAGAATACTCGACGGTCATATACCAGAGAAAGCCATTTCCCTAATATATAAAAAACTGATAAATAACATGGAAAACCCCCTCCACACACTACGGGAAAAATGGGTGAGTGACGGTATTAAAATGGACGATGAGGAGTGGCAGGAGGCGGTTTCCTCCCCGAGAATAGTAGCCATTCCAGTGCGCCTGCGACTGATACAGCTCAAAATCCTCCACAGGGTTTATGTGATGAGGCCCCAACTGTTGCATATGGGAGTGCTTGGAAGGGGGAACTGCAGGAGGGGATGCACTCGGCTAGGCACATTTATGCACATCATTTGGGACTGCACCTACATTCAATCCTATTGGCAAAAAATACATGAAGTAATCAGCGAGCTTCTAGCAATTTCACTCCGCCCGGAGGCGTGCAGATGCCTCCTCAACATTTGGGTACCCACTGATTTAAATAGTCACCAAACACAATGGGTCACCCTGGGGCTTACGATAGCCAAAAGAAATATAGCACAGTTCTGGGGGGCTGTGCATGCACCTACGATTGCTGA
The DNA here is from genome assembly GCF_964204655.1 of Triturus cristatus. NCBI lineage: Eukaryota > Metazoa > Chordata > Amphibia > Caudata > Salamandridae > Triturus > Triturus cristatus. The sequence continues at coordinate 732,041,068 of NC_140580.1, forward strand.
CTGGAAAAAAGACCTTGATTGGTGCATGTACAGGGAGAAAACAGTCTACATGGCCCACGGCTGCCCCCGAAAATGGTCCAAAATTTGGGACCCATGGAACGCTTACCGGGGGGATATTAGTAGCCCACCCTGGGGAATTGACTTTGATGATGCCTCAACCCCATAGCTTCCATTGGAAAGTAATATTTTATTAATGATCACTGTTTGTCCCCACTGTGAGTATACCTACCAATTCTCAGTACTGTATGTGAATGTCAATGATTGTTAATAAAAAGATTTTTTTTTGTTTTTAAATACATTCTTAGATCTCAAAAACAGGGGCACCAGAATTAGTGATGTCGACCACAGAGGTGCTTCCGTCCGGTCTCTATAACAAATTCGACAAAGATGAGCCTCATTGGTATAGACGAAACGCGTTGGCTGTTTCTACTGTAAACATTGCCGAGGTATATTTTTATACAAGATTACTAGAACAAAATGCACAAAAAAGAATAAAAAGAAGAATTTCATATATTTTGAAATTGTATTTTTAAATTTGTTCTCATTGTAACTACTGGTGGTGCACCTTTACTGTGTTTTACGATCTTGATACTACCATCTTGATAATACCATTCTAAGAGGCCGACTTGTTAAGAGGCAATTGGCGTACAGAATGTGATACACTGCAGATTAAATGAGCGACAAGCACGGTGACCTGTTAGCACTTTTTGGGGGACTGAGTATGCTCTAAAGAATTAAAATAAGAAAATAATTAAATAGATGAATGAGAACCTTTTGAAGGAGAAAATGGGAAACTAAATGATTGGTTCACCAGCCCTGGCATTGAACCACGCTCATATGCAGGTGGATGTGCACATGTTCTATTATATTCTAATAGCACTCATATAGTGCATGGCTACAGTTTGCATCCCTGTGCTGCTAGTGTGGCACAGAAACATTCACTGAGCCCTAAGAAGAAGTTTACAGGGACCCATTCCGGAAAAGCCAAGGTTTCAAAGATTTCTAGAAAAGGAGTTCTGTTTTGATTGATTGAAACGCAAGTGGAAGACTGTTCCACAGTTTTACAGCATTATATGAGAATATGCGTCCTCTGTATTTTGCGTTCCTAATGACAGGGATCTTAGCCAAATAGGATCTCCAGGGTTTGTAGAAAGATAGCAATTGGTGGGTAATCAAAGCCTCTTTATTCCGAACTCCCTATGGGTGTTGCAGAGAGATTAAAATGTAATCCTCTCGGTCATAAGAAGCCAGTAAAGGCAACGTAGGGCTGACTGGTCAAATTGGAGTCTTGGAATATTGTACAGCAACCGAGCAACAAAATTCGGTGAAATCTGCAGCTTTTTCTTTTTGTGGCTTTGGGTGCTCCCAGATAAAGTGAGTTGCCGCAGTCCAAGCGAGAGAGGATAAGTGCTTGGATTAACAGCCTTTTACAGTTAAAAGGCAGAAGATGCAGGCATTTGCACAACAACCTTAACATACCGTAACGTAATAGATGGTGGCAAGTTGCCGAGCTTCAGTGTCTAATTTGAGCAATTGATCCAACCACATATCCAAGCTCTTTAAAGCTAGTTTTGGAGCTGGGGGGGAGGGGTGGGGGGTTAATAGGCAGCTTGGCCAATCCAAATTAAGGGATCTATTGGGATTGTTGAAAAGGATTATTAGCTCAGTGTTGTCTCCGTTTAATTTGTGACAGGAGTTCTTCATCATTTTGGAAACCATCTCAAGGCAACGGCCTAATGAATGCGAAGTTGAGCTGTGACGCTGGGAAAGAGAGAAGACCAGTTGCGTATTGTCTGCATAAGACATTTTTGAAATCCCAAATGGGAGGACGATGTTAGCAAGAGGTCTCATATATAGATTAAACAAAGTGGGGCTCAATGAGCAGCCTTGGGGTTCTCCACAATTAAGTGGGAAACTGGCTGGTGCACTATCCCCCTCAAAGATCTGGAAAGTCCTATTTACAAGAAGGACATGAGCCAAATTAGAGCATTTCCCGCAATTTAAGCACTTTGCAATCTATCCGCAAGAATGTTATGGCTTACGGTCTCAAAGGCTTAACTAAGAACTAGGTGGATAATTGCTGCCGAACCTCCTAGCTCTGGAAGCTTTTTTACTTCTTCTACCACAGCCAGGAGAACCGTCTTGGAGCCATGAAAGGGACAGGATCCGGTCGGCGTGGGATGTAGGTAGTCATGTTTCACTGAAAATTCAAAAAGCAAAAGATTAGTGTGTGTTTTAAGTATTTTGCCTACCCATGGCAGGAGAGAAATAGGGTTAAAATTTCCAGGATCGAGGGGGTCAAGGTTGGGCTTTTCAAAATTGTTTTAACCTTGGCTTGTTTCCACGCCGCAGGGACCATGATTGTGGTTCACGAGAGAGTCACAAATTTCAGCAAGGTGGGGAGAGTTGCCTCAGCTCCTCTAGCAAGAATGGATGGGGAGATCGGGTCCTTGGAAATGCCAGATTTAATTGTGCACAGAATAACTGAGAGGCAATCAAGAGTCAACACATGTTCCCCAAGACCGACAATGTCTGGTTGGGGAGCCATTTGGAACATGTCGTAGATGGTCTAAATTTTTCTCTGGTAAAGTTTGCCAGGTCATTACATCGGGCAAAAGAAGTTTCTAGAGTAGAGCCTGCTGAAGACAGCTCTAGAAGAGATTTCCCAACACAAAACATTTCGCAAGGGGAATTAGTAGCATCATTAATTTTTACCTCAAAGTATACTGCTTGAACTTTTTTTTTCGCCTGCTAAATTCTAATTTAGTGCGGATTTTTCTGTTTGGCTACCTCTCTATAGTCTCTCCTACAAGTCATTTCTGCTCTTTTACAAACTTGCTTAAGTTGTTGGAGGTGGGAAGATTACCAGGGAGAAGATTTCTCTTTAGCTGTTCTGGTGTGAAAGGTTATCGGGATCACTGAATCCAGCAAGGACTCTAACCATTGGGAAAAACTTGTCATATGCTAATGACGGGTCAGACCCAAGCAAGGGTTTGGGGTTTTTAAGTGCCTGTTTCTACGGGTCCACAGGCAGTTCAGACCAAGCACTGTTCTTCCTGCTGCCTGGTTTTAATTTTGAAGGCATTTGACTGTATTCCAAGGTAAGTGAAATCAGAAAATGGTCAGACACGTGACAGGGAGTGGTTCTGAGACTTTTAACAACTTGTCCGCAGAAAAAGTGGGGTCAAGTAACCCTTTGTGTCATTTGGATGGCCATCAGATCTTGAAGAAATCCTGATACTTCAGCATTTGTTGGCTCGTCCATATGGAGATTAAAAAATCGCCTAGAATGGAGAAGTTTTCTCTGGTGCTAGCCAAGGTTTCACAAGCTTCCGGAAGGGTGTGAAGGAAATTGCCACTGGGTCACATAGATCTATATAGCAAAATCTCAGCAAATGTTGTTGTGGGAGAGAAAGAAATAGCAAAAGTCATCAGTGATTAGGCAAATGCTGTTATTCACAGGACTTGACAGCCAATGGCTGAGGTGGGCTAACACATTACCCCATTCTGTATGCTGTCATGAATGGAATCAAAATGCAAATGACGTTTACACAGACCAACTGTGTTATTTTTTTTATTTTTTTTTATCATTTATATATATTATATACTGTTAAAGCAATTTTTTTTATATGTTCATTGAAACATGTTTTATTTTCATTTATTTTATATAGGAAAGGGAAAATCGAAACTGAGCTTTCCAAAGTTTAACATTTTTCCTACAGTTGCTTACGCTGGAGTGGAATAGTATTCATGACCCCTCCAAAATCCGACAGTTTCCCTACTTTTGGTCAGGTCGATATGGGAATAGTAAACCCAACCCTGCCAAAATCCTACATTTTCTTTACTGATGCTCAGGTTGGAGTAGGAATAGTAAATTTTATCCCTCTGAAGTCCAATACTTTCCCTACTGCTGCTCAGGTTGGAGTGGAAATAGTATATCTGACCCCCTCCAAATTCCCTACTGCTGCTCAGGTTGGAATGCATGCAGTGAAATTGACCCCTCCAAGTCTATTTTTTATATGATTTTCACAAATACATTAATATATTTTTGTTTTAATTTTTTTCAGTTAGTTTAGTGTAAATTATTTTTTATTATTTCTTTTTTGTTGTAATTTTTTAATTATTATTTTAATATTATTATATATTCTTACAATGTGTTAATACCTAGTGTTTGTAATTACAATTATTTTTTTATTATTTATATTTGAATAATATGTTAATATTTTAAGTGTTACGTTTGTTTTTTTGTGATAATGTTTTATTTTATATTCGCAAGTTGTAATTTTTTAAATATATATTTTATATTATAAGTATTTTTTGGGGCAATATTTATGTCGCTGATAGTTTTGTTGGCAATATTTAGTCATACAACCTTTCCAATATGTGTGGTAACTGGCAGCATAAGGGATCACTTTGGGGTACTCATCTCTATGCCCCTCCAACTACCTTTACCAACACCAAATCAACTTACAAATAGGCAGCAATATTTGATGAAGCATAGTCTCCTAGTGATTCCTCTGAATATTTATTAGATGCTCTTTTCCTTCAGCAAGCTGCCAAAGTACTTAACAGGTAATTAGTACTCATTGGGAGAGTCGCTCAATTCCTAATGGAACTCATCCAGTAATTGCAAACAAAAAAGTCCAATATCAAAGTCGTCCCATAATGATTGCGATGTCCTATACACACAGGTATTTAATTGATGAAACTTTATTTGAACACTATTTCTGAATAAAAGCATCTATAACATCGGACCAGCCAAGAATTGTAATTCCTTTTCCAGAACTTCTTCAAGGTTAAAATAATCTGCGTACTTAATCTTCCTTACTAGAACATTCAAAAGGTAGCCCAGATTTAGACCAAGCCATCTCACTATATGCAATTCTATGCCATGCATCTGCCCTTTGTGTTACTGATAATGCAGACATGCATCGCAATCACAGGATGAGCTACATTAACAATTGAGTGCCTCTTCTAATCTGGATACTTTCACCAGCACTTGACCGAATCTGACCATCATGAAGTTCCTGCAGACGTCAACTGATGGCAGCCGGGAGAGACAGAAAGGCAATTTGTACCCCATATAATGTCACACAACAAATCATACAGTCTGTTTTCAAGTCGCGGCTCTAGACAGTGCTGTCTCGAAAAAAAAGAGACCTGTTGTATGTACTTTGTGGACTTCAGCTCGCCCACAGGCTTGTAATTTGCTGGCTTCCTCGTCCCTCCATTATTCGTTCTCCCCATTTGCCTATGACATGCATGTGTTCCCTTCTTCTCGTCTTTATCCCTACCCGGGAACGGCAACCAATTACTGCTAAACATACGCAGGGGCCATTTTGAGGCATTGTTTTGGAACTACTTTTTAATTACTTTAATAGCGCTTTCACAAGCGCTACTATTTTTACTCGCACCGTTCTTTGTTTCATGCTTGTGGTGTCTTGTTATTTCTTTTTGCCTCTCGCAATCCCTCTATGTTGCTCTCTCATTCCCCATTCTTTCACTGTTTGTTGTTGCATCTTCTCCCTATCTCCCGCTAGTTTTTTTTTTGCAGTTTTTTTTTTTGCGCTAACTAAACCCGAAAGGCTTTGAGCGCTTTACATGAGCACCAGATACATTACACAAGGATACATTTATTTCTTAGTAACCCCGAGGAGTTTAAGTGATTTTCCCAAAATCACAGGATGTTGAGCCGACGCAGAGATTCGAACATAGTTTCCCAGCCCCAGAGTCAGCAGCTCTGGGCCTTTCGCCACATCCTCTCTCCAGCACCAGCAGTTGAACAATGATCAGGACAAACCTAGTTTTCCTTTCCTTTCTGCTGTTACTCACTCTGCACTTTTTTTTTACCGTAGGGAAACTCTTTGTTCTCGAGTCTCAATAAAAAAAACATACTCAGGACACATATAAGTTTGAATCCGTTCTAAACAGGCAACTGCTATCTTCATAGTTGAACAGCAATTGGGTGATTCAGATGTCATTATTTTTGAGCATGTTCGTTTTCACCACTATACATCGATCAACACATTTTCAAGCTTGGGTCATTTCCCTTTAATATGTGACAACGGAAAAACATACCGTACAAGGCAATAGCATTGTTTTCTGTAAGATCCCATTTCTAAACACTGAGGGCATTCCCTCTCAGTTTCTGCCTTCGACTGAACTGAGCTGCGTGGATCCTTTCCACCCGTGGGAGTACGCTGCGAAGGCGCAGCAGCACCTGGGGAAGGATGGAGCTTGACGGAGAAACCCCCAGGATCACATTTAATTTGTGTACATCTCGGTTTCACTACTAGTTTTATGTCAGGTAATGCTAGACACATGTACTCAGCCTTAATTTTGAAGGGAGGCATTGGGGAAGCATATTTTAAACTGAATTCGACAATTACAGCGTAATATATATATAGCACTGCATAAGAAACTCCCCATATATCTTTTATCTATCTATCTATCTATCTATCTATCTATCTATCTATCTATCTATCTATCTATCTATCTATCTATCAATCAGCTATCTGTCTTTTATCTATCTATCTTCTATCTATATATTACCTATCCATCTTTTATCTATTTTCTTCTATCTATCTAGCTATTTATCATCTATCTATCTGTCTATCGTCTGTCTATTTAGCTATCTTTTACATAGCTTTCTATTTATCTTCTATCCATCTATCGATCGTTTATCTGTCTAGCTATCCATCTTTTATCTATCCATCTTCTTTCTATCTATCTTTTTTCTATCTATCTATCTTTTATCTATCTATCTATTATCTATCTGTTAGCTGGCTATCTTTTATCTCACTATCTAGCTATATTTGATCTACTTAGCTGTCTTTTATCTATCTATCTATCTATCTATCTATCTATCTATCTATCTATCTATCTGTTTTTTATCTATCTATCTATCTATCTATCTATCTTCTATCTATCTATTATCTTTCCATCTTTTATCTATTTTTTTCTATCTATCTTTCATCTAACCAGCTATTCATCATCTATGTATCTGTCTATCATCTGTCTATTTAGCTATCTTTTACATATCTATCTATCAATCTATTGATCGTTTATCTGTCTAGCTACCCATCTTTTATCTATCCATCTTTTTTCTATCTATCTTTTTTCTGTCTATCTTTTATCTATCTAGATATCCATCATCTATCTATCTATCTATCTATCTATCTATCTATCTATCTATCTATCTATCTATCTATCTATCTATCTATCTATCTATCTTTTTCTACCTATCTATCTTTTTCTACCTATTTTCTATCTATCTCTCTATTTATCTATAATTTATCTATCTAGCTATCTATCTTTTATTTATTTATCTGTCTATCTATCGATCTACCTATCTTTTATCTATCTGTCTATCTCTATTATCTATCTATCTATCTATCTATCTATCTATCTATCTATCTATCTATCTATCTATCTATCTATCTATCTATCTATCTATCTATCTATCTATCTATCTATCTATCCGTTATCTATGTATAAACTATCTATCTTGTATCTATCTATCTATCTATCTACGTATCAATCCATCTTTTATCTATCTATATATCTATCTATCTTTTATCTATCTATCCATCTAGCTATCTTTCATCTATCTATTTTATCTAGCTATTCATTTTTAAGTCACTTAACCACTTACTAGTTCATATCCTCCCAGTTTTTAAGCAGCTTTTTTTTTTTGCACGATCCGTTGGTATTGGAGTGCTTGTTCTGTCCTGCATCTTGCCATAGTGCTCACATCAGCCGATGGTACAGGAGTGCTTTAAGTGTTCACCAGTTGCATTACACATTGACACATTCATTGTCGTAGGCAGGGGGAAGAGTAAGTGATTTGCCCAGAATCACGAATTGTTCAGCCGACCCAGAGATTCAAACCTGGTTCCCCAGTTTGCTTGTAGGCAGCTCTGGCTGTTACGCCACATCCTTGCTTCACTTCAAAGCTCCTCAACTGTCTCTCACGCTCTCTTCCACATTTGTTCAGCAAGACCCTATCACCACCGAACAAACATTGGCTGTGCTGCTAGACAACATGATTAAAAGACATTCACACTGACAAGGCCAATAGTCCTGTGTCATGTGTGTCCTCATGTAACGTAACTGGTGCTATGTAAAGCGCTCTGATACCCGATTGGATTTGTGTCAAGTTCGCGCTATATAAAACTCTGCAAAAAAAAAAAAAAATAGCTCGGGCATTGCAGTGATTTATTGGCTTTGCCAATGCTTGTTTACCTTTTCCAGTTAACATTTTCAGATCTCTCATAAATTACGTCTAGAACTAGCTAGTCCAGGAGAGGAACAGATGTGCAGGGGTTTATGCACATAAGCCAAAAAGAATGACTCCAACACTGCAAAAAGGAGATCACCATCTTGTGCCACATACACAAGTAACGTTACTGTATCTATTAAAGGTATCCCCAGGGGTATCATTCTCCCAAGGTGCTACTTTCTCCCTCTTTCCATCAACTTGCTGATATATCCCATCTTATGCTCGTAAATGGCTATAATGTCCATACATCTCGATTCCTGGAGAAAGGGGGCCGCATGAGAGATCTTTTCACTTTCATCTCCAAATGCACCCCTAACCGCCTGACCATGTGTGGCATTGTGCTAGTATGGTGCCACCCATCATGAATAGACTAGTTAGAGCATAACATTTGAGTCTTATGATGACCTAAACTAGTCCTCATGCACAGGGGTCCCAAAAACTTTAAGTATTTTTTGACCAGGGCTTTGCTCAATATTTTGGCATCAGTGTTGACCATTGACAAAGGCCTGCAGGACTGCGTGTCCGCCTGTCTTTAACATCATTGGCCTGGCTGCTTGGTTTCCAACAGAAAAAGAGAGTGTGTACTGAGGGTAAGAGAAATAGCCTCTGCATTTTCACTCAAGCAATTGGGAGACATTTGCTTGTTTAAAAAATATACTTTGCTGTTGTATTTAGTAGCTAGAGGCCCAGGAAGATAGCTAGAGAGAAGAACCAGCATATAAACTGCAGTGCACATACAGGTTATTTGCCCACGAACTACAAAGAAGGACCTGAGCTGGAAGATGTATGCATGTGCTATTTTTAGTGACTTGCGGGCCGATTACGAGAGCGGGCGGTCGGACCACCGCCTGCTATCATGTCAGTCAGGAGACCAACCAACAGGCAGGTGGCAGTCCGACCGCCCAATTATGATGCGCCTGCAGGGCTGGCAGCTGTAAAAGTGCCACCATGGCAGTCGGACTTCCAAGAAACGACTGTCAGAAAGGGACATTGTAATCCCTACGGTGGTGCCTGTGCAGACCCCATCTCCATGGTAGAGATACATTTCCGACCGCCGCCCCAACAGAATCTTGGATCCTGTCGAAGGCGGCGGTTTTTCCCTCAACCTCTGCGGTTCGACCACCTGTATTGAAATGCAGCGGTCAGACCGATGCAGTGGCGTTGCAAGGGGGGGGTCGGTCTGCCCCGGGCGGCACGAGTTTTGGGGACAGCGGCCTCCCACCGCTCTTACCTGCAGTCTCGGGCGGGCACCCCCCGCTCTTCAATTGGCCACCGGGTGACAAACGAACCGGAGATCTTGTGAGTAAACTCCCCCTCACATCTCGCTTTTCACTCTGGCCACACGGGGCAGCAAAATCAGGGTCCGCCACAAACGGCCACAGGGCTAGCTATGTCACTGGACCGATGTTCTGTCTATCGGGCTGACGGCCTTGCGGTGGCGGTCTGCGAAATTGTAATCAGGCCCTTGGTTATTTGGCAATCACTAAAGCTCACTCACCTTCACAAGTGACAAAGAGTTTCTCTAAACCGAAGATCTGTGTCAGAGCCTCTTCATTGGAATGGGAAACCTCTGTGGCCTTGCCAATAATTTGGCTTTCTCATAGCTTTTGCCACTCCACAGAATCCCTCAATTGACCGGTCCTGCTCAACCAAGCCAACCGTGTGAAGGTTTGTCCATTTTGACCCCTTCTACAGGTGCTGCTGAAGCTGCTACAGCTCTGCAACATGTGTAAGTTAAGAAGCAACTGGGAGTAGCTGTTTCAATGATCTGATTAATCAGTATCATTCCTCAGCTGTCCAGAGGCAGATTCCCATGCCTGGAGGCTTCTTCAGTACTTTGTGTTTGCTTCACTCAGGCACCCATAAGTCCCCATCAAACACTCTTCATTATTCTACAAAACAACTTTTGAGATAAAACGTTGCTGTGTTGAAAGAGACAATCTTCCTTGCGCAAGCCAACTTAGTGCAGTGCTTGATGCGACCGTGCTGCTAAAGTTTTTTGTTTTCTAGAATCAAACTTCCAAAGTAAGAATTTGTTTTCCAAAAGAAAAAAAGAATAAAGGTTCCTCATGCGCAAGGAGTTTTTTCCCTCTAAATGAGTGAAATTATGCATTTTCCACGCCCCGGACTGCGATGCCTGGCATGGTGGTCCAGCGTAGGGAAAACTAGTGATGTCATCCCACTGTAAACAGGGAAGGGCAAGAGCGATGGGGATTCAGTTGGGAACTGCCACCCATCTGGTGTCAATGTATGCTGATGACACACTGGTGTATCTTCAACATCCGGATGAGGCAGTACCTGTGCTCCTCAGGGAGCTGATTGGCTTTGGAGAAATATTGGGTTTGTGTCTTAATCCGGGGAAGTCTAAACTCTTTCACATGGGAAGCCTGGCAGAAAAGGAGAAGGGTGAGCTGCCCATGGTGGAAATGCGGTGGGTCAGAGACGAAGTACGTTACCTAGGAATCTGGCTTGTACACACATAGGCTACCTACCCGGAGCGTTATATTGGGAGGTGTGTGAAGGGCATTCACAATTCAGTTGCTTTCTGGCGAAATTTACCGTTATCCCTGATGGGTCGAGTTGCCTTGACAAAATTAGTGATCCTTCCGCGCTGTCTGTATGTCATACAGAACTCTCTTTACTGCATACCACAGGCATACTTTTGACAATTAGACCGCCTACTGGTGGAATTACTATTGGGATCCAAAAGGAAAAGGGTTAAATTAGACACACTGCAGAGGACATGGGAACAAGGGGGACTGGAGGTCCCCCGTCTGCGTCTCTATTATATGGGAACACAGCTTCAGCATGCAATACACTGGCTTGACGAAAACGATAACTTGGAGAAGCAGTTACTGAAGGGCACTCATCGGGGGATTCCTCTCCCTGATCTCCCCATGGTGGGTTCAAGGGTGTCCGAACGACTCCCGTACATTGTTCAACATGTGGCCATAACATGGGAATCCACAATCAAATCCGTGGTGAAACGGGCGCCTTATGCCCCAGATGCTCCGCTGTGGGCAGAGGTATAGTTCAAACATATAAGTCACACTTTGTCTGTTACTAAATGGAAGGTGGGAGGATGTGTTATGATGGGGTATTTGTATTCTGGCCAGCAGTTCCTCACCAGGAAGACAGAAATTACGTTTGAGTTGGGGAGGGGGCAGCATCTCCAATATGCGAAAATCTCAGCAGTGGCCCGCGAATTGTGGCCGAAGTTTCCACAGGAGCCGCCCATATCCGCTACACTACAGGCTATCTCGACATTGGCGGGGAGACGCAGACTGGTTTCCCACATCTATAGGGCGCTCAGGGGGAAAATTACTACTGACCCCCTCCCAATACATGCTTAATGGCACACAATAATAGATGAACCTCTAACAGACTCGGAAAGGAAGCGGGTACATTAGGGGGTCAAGCAAATCAGCTCCAACACCAGATTTAAGCTTACCCAATACAACATTGTCCATCAGACTTACCTAACTCCACAAGTCCTACATAAAATATTCCCGGATCGCCCTGACCACTGCCCCAAATGTGGCTATAAGGATGCCCATTTCTTACATTTGACCTGGGACTGTTCGGAATGGTGTTGTTCTGCAGGTCGGTGCTAGATAGCCTACAAAAGATTACTGGGTGGATGCAGCCGTACTCCGTTAAGGAGATACTTTTGGGACTCCTCCCTAGACCTAAAGGGAAAAAACTCACACGGAGGTTCCCCCAGTTGGGGTTGGTATTAGCCAAACGGAGAATCGCAATCAAATGGATGAACTTGACGCCCCCACGATAGAGAGTTGGGATAAAGACCTGCGGGAATGGGCTACAGCGGAGCTAATCCGCATGAGGCGAGTTAGGCGAGATGAAAAGTTGGAAGAGGATGCGAGGTCTTGGTATAGCATGATCACAGAAGTTCCCATAAGAGAAGTCCCTCCTCGCAAGAGATATCGGTGACTCAAGAAGACCTAGCTGACCTGGGGGTGGCGGCGCCGTCTAGGGACACCCACAGTCCGAGAGTGTAGTCGACACATAGTGTAGAGATACGTTATCTGACCTGGGGTGTATGGTATGAGGGGGAGTATCCTTTATTTGACTCTTGGTTGTTAAGAGTTAACTGTTATGATATATTTCCTTGGGACAATGATGTTATATCCAGACACGGTGCTCTTTTACAATAATGGAAGAAATTATTTGTGTACATGTTCTATCCTTGAAAGAACATTTTGGATTTTTTAGGATAATAATCTGCGATGTGTAACTGATGATACGATTTTATTGTGATTCTGAATGACTGATAAAACAATAAAAATTAAAAAATGTCAATAAAAAACAGGGCAGGGCAACCATCAATGTGACCTGACACGTGTGGCACATGTTGATGGCATGGGTATGCAAGGACAGGCAGGTGTGATAGGTGTGTCAGCAGTGCAGGGGTTAGTAGTAGCTGGCACCTCGCAAACAAGTAGTGGGGCGCAAACAGTACCGGCAGCAGCTGGGTTCCGACCTCCCTTAAAGGAATCTACGCCTACAGATATGTTGTGGCCATTGCCAAGCTTGGGTTTGGGGACAAGCGTTCATAGCCTGACCAGTTGGGCAGGCACGTGGATGCAGATATTAAGGAGAAGATCTGGAAAGGTGCTTATCTAGATATATGTGAGTTATTTGTAGATATACCTGACAGGGAAGAGAGCAAATGGTGCAAGAATGCTCGCATTCCAGGGAGTGCGTGCATTAGCCTTACAAAAAGAGGATAGAAGAGCCCATTATGAATTGGGTCAGAAGTTTCTCGATTTTCCAGGCTATCATAGCCGAGAGGTTCCCAACTCTGGGGTGGGCGTGGAGAGGGGGTAGGCAGTTGACGTGCTACCAAATTAGGATAACTTGTGCGCATGATGCTTCCAGTGCACCCCAAGGACTTTTATTTATTTAGTTTTCAATTTTAGGGTGCCTTCTACTTTGACAAATGTATGCCCATGGGCCTGTTCAGCCTCCTGTGCTTACTTTGAGAGGCTTAGTACCTTCTTGGAGTAGGTATTTAGACAGAGATCAGGACACTGTAGAGAACGTCATTATTTGGATGACTTCTTATTTTTGGTGCACCTGGAACAGAGGAGTGTGGGAGGGCTTTGCAGTGCTTCCAGGAGTTGATGGGTGTATTCTGGGTAACACTTGCTCAAGCAAAGACCTGTGGAATGGCAACCACAATGCAAATCCTGGGGATAAAATTGGATTCCAGGGCAGGTGTATCCAGGCTCCCACAGGAGAAGTCTGAGCTTTCACCAAGGCATTGGAAGACCAATAAGGAGTTGGGTCTCTTTACAGATGCAGCAGGCAGCACAGGCTTTGGTGCCATTTAAGGGTAAGCTTGGTGTGCACAGCGATGGCCAGGAGTATGGGTAGAATCTGGGCTGGTTGCAGCCATTGGTTACCTTGCGCTCTTTCCCATCTTGGTGGCCCTCACGGTATGGCCAGAACATTTCCGCAATCAATCAGTGGTATTCTGGTCTGATAACATGGCAGTGGTGGAGTGCATTATTCAGCAAGCTGCCAAGTGTAAAATGATCTTGCAAATATTGAAAGAAATCATACTACTATGCTTGAGATTAAATGTTGACTTCAGATCGAAACATGTGCTGGGTGTATTGAACAATGCAGCAGATGCTTTATCTTGTTTTAAGATGCAGCTTTTTAGGTATCACCACCCAGAAGAAGTGGAGTTCCCCTCACCGTTCCCGGAGCAACTATGGCAGCTTGGTGCCCCAGTCTACCGGACCTCGTGGCAGTCAGTTTAGCGCCCAGGACAAGGCGTGCCTATAAGGGGGCATATTGAACATATTGCAGGTTCCAGGAAGTAAAAGGGGTGGTGGGATGGTTTTCACCTGTGTCAGTAATCTCATTCCTGGGTTATTTGAGAGGGGAATGGCGACCCGTGTCCTATGCCAAGCAACATATTTAATTTTTTGCAAAAATGCTGGGTCACACTGATGGGACAAAGGCATTCCTGGTGCAAAGGGCACCGAAGGGCTGGCAGCACTTAGAGGAGTGTAGACAAGACTCCAGGCGCCCCATAGGCACAGCGACACTGACAAATATCAAGGCCAGTCTTGACAAGGTTTGTAGTTCATCCGATGAAATTCGCCTTTTGGGGCAGCGTCTCCCTGACATTTTATGGGGCATTGAGGGTGGGCAAGCTGGTAGCGAAGAACAAAAAAGATATGAGGGTTGGTTTGCACTGAACAGTCATTCAATGGCCAAATAGCTCCTTGGCAGTCTCCATTATCCGTTCTAAGACTGGTCAAGTGGGTAGGAGAGATCACATACTGCTGCACCGCATCCTAGGGAATAACTGTTGTCCACTGGTAAATCTGGAAACCTTTATGGCTCACCGGGCACAAGGAACGGTAGGCCCTCTTTTTGTACATGAGGATGGGATACCACTCACAAGGTTTGAATACACCAAGGTGCTCAGCAGGGCTTTTGTGTCAGCAGGTTTGGATCCATCAGAATACAGTTCCCATTCATTTCGGATTGGCGCAGCGACCGCTGCAGCAAGTATGGGATTTGATGCAGTTCAAAGGATAGGCAGATGGAAGTCTCATTGCTACAAGTGCTATGTGAGATTTAACGTGTTGTGAATGTTCCGTTTTCTTCTTGTGTAATTTTCCCATTTTCCCATTCCTTACCATATTCTCCTGTAAAGGCAGGTGGAGGAGATGTCAAAGGGATACAGCCGCTAGATACTTCATTACCTCTGGCTTACGCAGGAGCAAGAGGCATTACAGATGTGCTGGTGTTGGATCACTCATATGTGAGGCGAACAAAGAGTTTTTATTCTGCGGGTGACTACGCATCGCGTGCAAAGAAAGATGGATATCAGCTGACTTACTGCGGACAAGGGGGGCTACGCTTGGTCCACTGGAGAACTGCATTGGACTCAATCTTGCCCCAGAGGCTTACACTTCCAGGGGTGATAATTATGTATCTGGGAGGCAATAATTTGGCAGAGCTAGGTCAGAGAGACTTGTTTGAGTCTCTGAAATGTGTTGGCTCTCAAAGAAGTTCCCAGAGGCAATAATTGCGTGGTCCAATATTGTCCCCGAGGTTGAGTTGGAGAGGTGGTAAGTCGGTCAGAGCTATAAATTAGTCCGTGAAATGGTTGAACCGAAACGTGGGTAAGTTGTTCAGGACAGCTCGTTTGTCACCCGTACCTCATGGGTGCATCAGGGGTGAGCGTTTTTTATTACAGGATGGAATGCACCTGTCAAAGGAAGGTAAGGCAATGTTTCTGGAAAATTTGCGGGCCTGGCTAGGCCGACGTGCACTGTGTTTGAGAGAGGGAGTGACAGATAGTCGTAAACTATGCTAACCTGTGGCGGGAGAGGTCAACATTGGGGAGGTCACTTTGGGGCCCTTTACTGCATTGTTTTTTTATACCTAACATACATACATACATAACATCAGTGTCCCTGGACCCTTCAAGGGGTGCTGCCATCAAGTTGAAAAGAGGTTGTAGCGGCAAGGGGGTTTCTGGGCGGCCGCTGACATACGATCCTTACCTGTGCATGTGCATTTGGGCACAACCTAGCACTAGCCCTTGGAGGATGAGGAACCTGTGTGTAGGGGGTGCCCGTGGTAGGTATCCTAAGGGCAGCCGGGCCCCCTGCACAAGAACTCCCGAGGCCGGAGAGCTCCCAGTACAGGAAAGGAAAGTTGGGGCCTTCCCATAAGGAGGGCCCCCATACTTTGGGATGGAGGGGAAGTAAAAAGAAGGGGCACACAGCCAGTCTTGATATCACTTGGAACGGTTATGTGATTCCCATGTACTAGAGTCTCTGTTAAGGCTGTCTTACCTGTAAACAAGATGTAAATGATAAGGTTACTGTGTAAAATGTTATGGAAAATGTTTCTTATGTGAAAATAATAAATACGGCTAGGGGTCTTACGACCCTTAACCCAAAGAAAGAAGAAATGGATTCATGGCATTGTTGAAATTGATGTTGGTTAGGTAATGGTAAGTACTCATGGGACATCGGCGACTCCCTGGCCATATTGTTAATGCCCACTGCTCTGGTAGAAACCAGTCCTACTACAGTTCATCTACCCCAGGGTTATGTGCTGTGGGACCCCATGCTCCACCATCTGCGGTGCCAGCCACTGCTAAAGAAACAATAATAGTGCATCATGCTAAGTGTGCCAGTAGCAGGAGGGCTCTTACAATGCGGCATGCTTTGCGAGGATTTCCTGCTTCTGAGATGCTCTCCATGTAAATGTAAAGATGGAGCAGTATTTGGAGATGGCTGGTGTGCTCACTGGTTCACCCTAAGTGCTGATTGCTTATTTTTGCCACTCCTGGGCTGCCCCCAGAACGACCATACCTCAATTCCAGGAGCCGATGACTGCAGCGGATAGGTTACATGGTGAACTATGCTGGCTTATATAGAGCATGGGACTCATTGAAGATTGTGACTTCATTTGCTCTACAGCAAATGTAGTATAGTAATATAGCGATTCTGCCTGATGATGACCCAGCTGCTCCCATAAAGCTCATTGCATTGCACATTTACTCTATACTTGAATGGAATTTTGTTCGATTTTACCTATGTGCTTATGAGCGTAGCAGAGCAGAGTAGCTTTGGGTTTGGTGCTTTAGGTCCGGCATCAGACAGGCACCTCAGAAGCTGCTAGAAACTACTATGGCTGCCAGAGGCTGAATGCTGGTACAGAGGGTATGTGTCTACTTAGGAGGTTTGAGGGGAGGAGGCTGAGACGCTATACTTTGGTGTAACTGGTGCTTGATGATGCCAGTAAGCACAGTTGTTGTACACATTATGAGGGGGTCAGTGATCCATGCCAGGAAGTGGGTGGGTAGGGGCAGTGTGCCAGTTACCACTGGGCAAGGGAACTTAAAAAGGTAATAATGGACAGCCTTGGGAACAGGAACATCCTTTGCATGGTAAACAGGCATGTACCCCTGCCCTAAGTGTTTCACTGCAAGCGAATATGTATCCTTAAATTTTATATTAACTCCGGCAATGCACTAAGCTGTTGTGTGTGCATCATCCTATGCCTGTCGCTGAGAATGCAATGTCCAGGACCTGTTCTGTAACCTAGAGGGGCACACCTAGAGAATTTTCATAGCAGGCACTGGACTACTGTATGCTCTCCGAGTATTTGGCATGGAGGAGTTGTGGTGGAAACATACTGAAATGCTAATAAGACTGCCGGAGATAAAGAGGTCTAGTTACCCTTTTCATGTAATGTTTCACTGTGATGTGAAACCCAGAACCTTGCAAAGATATCTCATGTGCATGTATGTGCAGTGCAAGTGTGCCACATGTGTGGTAGTAGGACTTTGTCTGTTGTGTGAGTTTGAATAATGGGGCAAGTGGGATTCATTTTGGTTGCCCCTGGTATTGCATGGTACAACAGGTAGAATTAAGACAGGTTCCCCCTGACAGTGAGAGTTGACTAACTGCATTCCTGTAGCTGGAGGATGGAGAGTCAGACAATGAAGTGGGGAAGCTGGAGACAGGGCTACCTTGCTTGTTAGCAAAGCACAGCTGATTAGTTGTGCTGTTTTTCAAGTTGAAGACTTTTCTAGCCTAAGTCTGCCCTGTTGCCTCTCTCTTATTACTGTGCAATAAATACAGCCGGGCTGGTCTGTTCCCATAAGGAACAGGGTCAAGACTGAATTGCATATGGCTGGGTCTGAACTTGGGTTTTGAAGTCAGCTAAAAAAAACGATGATGGATTTAATCCAGATCTAATAGTGACTGGGGGTGAGTGTCTGAAAAGTTTCAGCGCTTCGTCCATTGTCTCCTTTTGTTTGCCCTAAGTTGGCAGGGTATGCCCAGACGTGGGTCCCTTGCTCACACTGCCACTGGATTCAAGCTAGCCTGGCTGAGAGTAAGGCTGGGGCCGGCATCGGACACGCCGCATGTATGGCGATCGTGCCGGCCCCCGAATGATGCTACGGGGCAGCGCGCCAGGCCGCGCACACTTGTGGCATGGCTGGTGCGCCTCGCTCTGTGGTTGGTTCTGCTGGCTCGTGAACCGGATGTGATTTGATTACTTCCAGTTCGCGTGTCAGCGGAACGCCGGGAGCCGGTTAGAACCGGCTCCCGGCGAGCGAGTGAGGATAAAAAGCTGCGGAGCGGCGAGATCATCCTCTTTTGCTCGCCGCCCCGCAGCTGACTTAGAGCTCCGCTAGCCTCACTAGGGGCCTTTAATTAAATTTCACCCACCCACCATCCCCTAAAGCAGAGTTTTTTCGAATGTTGTTGTTTATAGTGTTTTTTTCCTTTTTACGGGTATTGTTTATATTTTCAGGTTCATCGTTTATGTTATAGAATGCTTTTGTCGTATTTAGAGTGCTTTTTCTTGGTCAGCTGTAAGGTCATGATTGGTGAGCTTAAATTGGTGAGCTTAAATGTAAGGTCCTTACCGGGTGGTGCCATTCTTTTATGGGGGTCGCCCAAGGGGGAGGGACAAGTGGTCTCTCATGGAACTCCAGGGGCAGTTACAGCCGGTTAGCTGGAAGGGTGCGGGGGAGGGGAGTTACGCTTTCCAGTAGGCTAGTTGGCCGCCCCGCACGCACACAAGGGCGCTAGTAATCTGCTCATACTTGCAAGGGCCTCTTATGGAGTTAATCTGCAGGGCGTAGGGGGTGCTCGGGGGGGAGGAGCCCCTGGTGAACGGGCCCCCTTGCATATGCGCACTCTGGTTGGAGTGCGGGCATAGTTTTGATCAGGATCTGGGGGCTAGTCATTGACCTTGCCGTAGGCTCAAATAGGGATACGCAGAAAGAGAATGTTTTTTGATTATTTAATGTTTAGATTCGGATAGGACTGTATATGTATTAGAGATATGTTAATGTTAGCAAACAAGACATATGTACCTATCAAATGTAATCAATGTAATGCACTGGACTTTTGCGTATTGTGTACATAATGTATAAAATGTTTTTTAAATTTTAATTTGTAATAAATACGGCTGGGGTTCTACCGACCCCCTAATCCAAAAATTCCCTTGTGATGATTGACTTGTCGCCTTAGGGGTAAAACGAGAGGCGGGCAACTTTTGGCACCCAAGAAGGGGGGCAATCCCAGGGGGTTTATAGGTCAAAGGAAGAGGGGGGTCTAGGCTGTACCGGGCCATATGAGAGTTGTTACCCCAAACCCGATCTCAGGATGCTTGTTTACGGTCCAGGGAAGAACTGGCTTGGCAATTCGAGTTGGACTGTTCCCATGAGGAACAGGGTCAAGACTGATTTACATATGGCTGGGTCTGAACCGGGGTGGCGAAGTGAGCTAAAGAACAATGATGGTTTCAATCCAGATCTAATAGTGACTAGGGGTGAGACTCTGAAAAGCTTCAGCGCTCCTTTCATCATCTCCTTGTGTTTCATTTGTTCGCCCTAAATTGTCAGGGCATGCCCAGCAGTGGGTCCCTTCCTCACTTTGCCACTAGATTCAAACTAGCCTGGCTTATGAGGGGTGTTACCCCGAAACCAGTCCCACGATGCTTTTTTCCGGCCCAGGGAAGACCTGGCTTGGAAGTTCAGGCTGGACTGTTCCCATGAGGAACAGGGTCAAGACTGATTTGCATATGGCTTGGTCTGGACTTGGGTGGCAAAGTGGGCTAAAGAACAATGGTGGATTTAACCCAGATCTAATAGTGACTGGGGTGAGCTTCGGAAACGTTTCAGCGCTCCATTCATCGTCTCCTTGTCTTGCTTTGTTCACATTAAGTCGGCAGGGTATGCCCAGACGTGGGTCCCTTACTCATTTGGCCACTGGATTCAAGCTACCCTAGCTGATGAGGGGTGTTACCCTAAACCGGTCCCAGGATGCTTGTTTCTGGTCCAGGGAAGACCTGGCTTGGCAGTTCAGCCTGGACTGTTCCCATGAGGAACAGGGTCAAGACTGATTTGTATATGTCTGGGTCAGAACTTAAATTGCGAAGTGAGCTAAAGAACGATGATGGATTCAACCCAGATCTAATAGTAAATGGAGGTTAGTGTCTGAAAAGTTTCAGCGCTCCTTTCATTGTCTCCTTGTTTTTGCTTTGGTCACCCTAAGTTGGCAGCGTATGCCCAGACGTGGGTCCCTTGCTCACTTTACCACTGGATTAAAGCTAGCCTGGCTGATGAGGGGTGTTACCCCGAAACCAGTCCCATGATGCTTGTTTCTGACCCAGGGAAGACCTGGCTTGGCAGTTCGGGCTGGACTGTTCCCATGAGGAACACTGTCAAAACTGATTTGCACTGGGATGGTAAGTGAGGTGCAGAATAATAATGGCTTCAACCCAGATCTAACTGGGGGGAGTGTCTGAAACGTTTTAGCGCTCTGTCCTTCATCTCCTTGTGTTTGCTAAGAAATACTGATGACAGTGAGATGCAGAGAACTCCCACTTCAGTACGTCCATGTTTTGGGTACTCCTTCTTGGTGTCATTTCATACTGCTACCTGTTGTGTAAGCCATCACTTTGCACAAGTACTTTGTCCGGAGAGCAGCCTTTAAATGACATTTGAGACTCAAAGCAGTTCTGAAGTCTTTGGCAATAGAGCCACATCCCCAGTCTGGAAAATGTGTTTAATATTGGGATCCAATCCACACCACGTTGTTCCAGGACCAAGTTCTTATTGACCCACGATGTGAGTGCACAAAAGAGTGCTCAAAGATCTGCTGAGCAAATAGGGTTGGTGTCTGCCTGACAGCCAGTCTCCCAAAGATGAAGCAACACCACTTGAAGTCAACACTTTCTGCCTGAGGAGCTGCCTAAAGAGTCTTAAATCCTGCCTCCCTGCTGAGAGATGGTAGGAGTGTGCTTAGACTTACAAGGGGTGAGACTATCTAGGAAGCGAAGCCCAGCTTGTTCCCAGTATGAGGGTCAACCAGAGAAAGCTGATGATCCAACACAGTGAGCCAGGGATTCCACTGTGTGGAGATCACCAGTTTCTCTGTGCAGTTCATGAGTAAGCTCTATCAAGATTGGTCCAGAGTTTGTGTTCCCCTGTTGCCTGGCAGCCTGTTGCGGGCTCGAGACTTGTGTTAATGGTGAGTCCAGGAAAGCCTTGTCACTGTGGAAGCAAACAGCTCTAATCGACCCAGAGGCCGCAAATGCCCAAAGGCACCACTGTGAGGGACTCAGCTTGGAGGACACAACTGCCACTGCTGAAAGCCTGTCTTGTGGTACAGATGTGCAGTTCTTTATCAACAAGTCTGCCCCACGAACCTTGTCCCAAGCAAGAATGCTGCTGCAGTCCACACAAAACAAGCGTCATCTCCGTGAGGGCAGGAGTGCAACCTCCATGTGCTGCAGACCCCATACTACCACGGATGGAGCAAGGACTCGTATAAAAGAGATTTGCTCAGATGCAATCCTCTCAAATAACTCATAACACCGTAATAATTGTGTTTTGTAAATACTAACCTGCACTACAGTTCGTACATTTAAATCTAGGGGAAGCTTGCCTATGTGTTTTATTAACAAGTAACCCGAGTGACACTAAAGATGGCTGCTAAACGCGGGATTCTGTATTGCGTATGCGTCTACTGTATCTACGTAGTACGAAGTACTATCGCTTAGAGGGGAATCTTTCCAGCTGCGCAGTTGCTTTTAAAATGGCCGCTTGAAACCCACATGATAATGCGCATACTTTGCTGAAACTAAACCATGCAAGTTTACTAAAATGCTAATGTGAATGATTTTTATAAGTAAATGTGATTAGAGTAGAGATAGGTGGTATACAGTGAAATCATTTATTTTTTATTTTAATATTCTTTTTCTTTGACCTCTCTATTAGTTTGTATTTGGGCCTCCGAGTGGGACTGAAGCATGTGTACCATGTGATTATTTCACATGCGCAGTAGTAACAAGCCAGGAGCCGCGATGCAAAGCGTTGAATGCCATCCAAAAGAAAACAGCAACCTACCCTGGGAACCAGCATGATGTCCTTTGAATGGAAAGGATTTTACACCAAATTGCATACATTATATTGATTAAGATGGGAATACGGGTGGGAAATAAAGCTTGGGAAAAATAAATTGATGGGAGGGAATATAGAACAAGAAGCTTTAGAAAAATATTAAAACTTAGCATGGTGTGATGATCATTCCCCCTTGCTTGCCCAATCAGAATTAGGAGTTTCATAAAGTTGAAACAATTAGGGGTGATGTTTAACATTAGAAAAGTATAATTGAGGTAGTTTAGTTAGTTAGACTGTCGGATGCAGATGCACGAGCTCGAGATGCAGAGATGCTTAGAGGCCGAGATGCTGTCCGAGAATTGAGCAGATCCTAAAGCAGAACCGAACTTCAGAACTTAGAGACAAAGCTAAATTAGAAGAACATCGTGTAAGAATCTAGGAGGGAATGAGGTAAAGAGCTAGAAGAAGATCGCGGAAGAATCGAGTAGGAAGAGAGTATCGGAGAGGGGTGCGACGCAGGCGTCGGATCTAGAAGAGGTCACCTATCCTGTCCTGAACCTTTGTCTCCTGACCTGTCCCAGGGAACCCATTCCAGCTCCTAGGCCATGGGGTTGGTTTCCACACCATCCTAGGTAACTATAATTCTGTGTAGTGTGTCATTGTACTGCTCTCTCTGTTTCTCCCTTTTCAGGTACTGTCATCATTATAACTTAGTCTAAAGTTTCTGACTTAATTTGATATTCCTCCTTGCAGAAAACGGTGTTCGAGTTGTACTTTGCATTCTTTGGTTCACATGAAATTTACTAGATAAACATTTAAAACTATCCCAAGTCTGTGGTCATTTAAAGTATTTTTCTTTTAATGACGTTTCACCTACAATGCTAACAATTAGGTCCATTGACCAGAGGAAAATATATACAGACAGAAGGGTTGGTAAGAGTTGGTTAGGTAAATTCATCTTGCAGGTATTATTCACAATAAATTGACCCCAGCGGTACTTACTAGCTTATTAATTAATGTTTATGGGTCCAGGTGAGTATGTGGATTGTGTGTATCTTTAGCTGGTAACCCGCTGGATCAGTTTTTCTGGTAGCAGAGCTACGGTTAGTTTTAGCTAGTTAGGTCTAAATACTGAGATTTGAATGATTAATTATGTATTAACAAACCCGTTTTGTATCTTGTTCTATGTTGTCTGGAAATTCCCGGGAATATTGAATAGCGGGTGGTAAATGGAAACCACACTGCAGTGAGGTTACTCGTTTGCTAAAGGTAGTGCTGAAAAGCTATGCAAGGCTGACAGTGCTGATTTAGGGATTAATTTGTATATAAGTGAGAGTGATTGATAGCAAGGACTTCGCTAAGCAGAAATGTTTTACTCGCAGTGTGTGAAGAGTAAGCGGAAAAGTTTTACTCGCAGCAAATGTACATCGATTTTCTGATTTTAGCAGAAGAAAACACAGTAGCGAATGTTTCTATGTTGTCATTTAATGAAATTTGCATGTAAATTGTAAGAAAAGAACTCATTCGTGTTACCTTGTAAAGGAGGGGTCAGTTGCGAGTGCTGCACTGACGTCACAGAGGGCCGCGCTGGGATTGGTTGGAACAGCGGGTGTGTGACTGTCACGAAATTTGTAAAGGAGGGGTCAGTAGTAAGGAGTTATACAGATGTCACAGAAAGCCGCGCTAGAATTGGCTAAACGCATAGCGTGAGACAGAATTTGATTGGTTGGAAGAATAGAAGCCGTGCTGGTATTGGTCAATTATTAAAGTAAAAGCGAACATTTGAGACGGAATTTGATTGGTTGGAAGAATAGAAGCCGCGCTGGTATTGGTCAATTATTAAAGTTAAAGCGAACATTTGATTGTTTAGAAAAATAGAAGCCATAATAATTATTGATAGTGGATTTCGCATGTGGAAACATGATCCAACTTTAATAGGGAATCGCCCAGACAGAAGGTATTTAGGATTTGACAGAGCCCAGTATATATAAATGATCGACAACAAAAATGTACGGAGAAAATTGGAAGATGACATTTATGCAGAAAATTTTAAAATATTTTAAAAAGGATAAACCTATTAAGACTAGAGAGGGAATTCTTATCCCTCCCCCTAAAACGCCTGCATCATACATGATGATGGAAAGAGGCTATCGTACTTGTGTATGGTTGGACAATTGGATAGAATATACGAAAAGTGATGGAGTGCTAGCTTTCCCAGAACATAGTACGTTTAATGGAAGAATTCTGTATAATCTGAGATTAAGAATGAATGAATTAGAGCCCAGACCTAGATTAACTCAGTATGAGGCATTAGAAGAATGGGAAACTGAAGCATTTGAGCATGATAGATCCAGAAGTAGCAGAAACCTTGGAGGATTTTATCCTAGACTGCCGCGCGAAACAAGAGATAGTCAGATGAAACAATGGAGACAAGTGATGGTGGCTGAAGGATTATATCCTGTACTGATGGCTGAGGAACAGTCAGGAGGCAAGTGCACTGAGAAAACCAAACATTTAACGATGACAGGTGTAGTGGAGAATTAGAAGCTGATTTTTTGGAGGATATTTTAATGAAAAACCCTCCGCCATACCAAGATGAAGCCAGTAGAACTATTCCTAGTGCCCCGGTTTTGGGAACGCCATTGGTTCCACAAGTTATACATGACCCAACGAATGGAAGGGCACTTCAGGAAAAAGTAAGAGATGCAATAAATAAGAACAGAGAAAAATGAATACAGAAAATAACCCAATTGAGTACCCATCCCGATGCATTAACTATACCAGTGACTATAGGTCCGGTTGTTCCATTGTATGGGGATAAGGTGATCTGCCTCAAACCTCCAGAGATGTCCACACCTGTAATTGAACCCAGAAAAGAGAAAATAATAATTGATGACCAAGGCGGTGAATGTGAGTCAGTGATATCATTAATGGATTTACCAATAAGAGGACAGATAAATGAAACCCCGAGAAGAGTTACACCTAGTAGTTCAAAGGAAGTACAAATAGAGACTTCAACAGGAGTCAAGAGTGCCACAATAGTATCACCAGAAGAAATAGAAAGGTGGGCACAGGGAATAGACAAGCCAAAACAGCCACTGAAAATGTTAGATATTTAGAAATTAAAAGTGGAATTGGAAGAAATGATAGCTGGAATTGTGGGACTAGACAGGCTAAATACTTACAGTGAAGAAGAGTTACTGTCCATTTGTAGAAGTATCACTAGAAATACAAGAGTATTCCATGAGAAATTGACAGATCTAGCCTCCGAAATGGGAATCGAAATAGGGAAATCCAAGGTATTACAGAAACCATACAAAGCAGAATTCAGTGATAAGGACTTAGAAAAAATGAATGTGTCCGGAAGAAAATTACAAATTAAAGAATTAATGACTATTTTACAAAAATGGGGTGATCTAGACAAATGGAAAGCTAGATGGATGAAAAAACACGGAAGAAGCATATGTCAATCGAACAACTTCTGAATTTTTGTTGAAAGAGAACAGGGAAGGTAGAAAGATTGTGTCCAATGAGAGAGGTACCAGGAGGAGGATATGTACATGTCCCATGGACCAGACAGGATATTTTATCATTTACTAATGATTTCCCGAAGCTAAGAGAAAAGCCAGTTGAATGGTATAGGTAAGTTGAAAGATTTGTGAAGGTTTCTAAAGTATAGTTAAAAGATTTGGACGGCTTATTTGACATAGTGGTACCTGCTGAATTGTGGACAGAATGTAAAATTACTGTTGATTGGCCTAGTGAGGAATACCCGAGAGATGCGAAAACAGGAGCCCCTTCAGAAGAGGTAATGAAGAAATATCACCAGGTGATCACTTTCTTGAAAAGGAAAATTCCTCTGAAAGAAACAGATTGGATAAAGATAGACAGAACGACCCAGCATAGAAATGAGTCGGTACATACTTATTATGAACGACTGCTGCAAGTGTTTAAGCAGTATAGTGGATTTGAGAATATCGGAGATAAAGATATGGGACATTTTGTGTATCGATTTGTGACAGGGTTAAACCCAGAAATTGGAGATATGATTTGGCAACACATGTTGTGTTGGCAAGCAAGCCCGATAGACGATATACTTAAATACGCAAAGTACTGCGGAGACGAAATTGACAATAGACGGAAAAAGTTAGAAGAGAAGGTGATGTGGGCCCAAGTAAAACTAGCAGAACAGCAGGAACTCCAACTAAATAGTCAGACAGGAAATCAAGGAAAAGGGCAAGGCCAAAGTGAAAATAATGGGGGAAAACTAAAGGTAAGAATGAGTAGAGAGGAGGCGAAGAAAAAGTTTCCCTGTCATGGGTGTGAAAAATTTGGGGCATTGGAAAAACGAGTGTAAAAACATTCAGAATAATAATGGCCCAAATTAAAATTTAAATCCACAGACGCACAATGAGGTGATAATGAGCCAACCGCAGCAGGTTGTAAATCTACAGAGTCAGTTGTCACCTTCCCCTAAGCCAAATTGTGTGAACCAGGCCAAGTACAGTACGGACACCGGATTTCAAGGAGGAAGTGGTAAGAAAAATTCTGTAACGTCACAATGTCTTTTACATGATATTTATTTCGATGACAGTGACCAATGACGGTGCCTGAGGGGGGAGGAAAAGGAGTGCGTACTTGGCGCATCCTTACCGGTAGATCAGATAGGTCCATACATTGGTGGTAAAGTATAAGGAAAATAAATTACCTTTTTGTTGGACACTGGTGCTACCCGTTCTACTGTGAGAACAGCAGACATTCCAAACCTACCCCTCTCGGGAGAGGCAATCCAAGTAGTGGGCGTTTCAAACACACAGATTAGAACTTCTATTACAGAACCTATGGAGTTACGCATTGGCAATTTCAGGGAAATGCACAAATTCGTGGTTTGTGACTCCAGTCTCGTAAATGTATTAGGCAGAGATCAACTGTGCAAAATGAACTGCACAATATTTTTGACTCCGGACGGTGTTGCAATTCGAACCCCAGATGAAGACGGAGTCTATAAAATCATGCAAGCTAAACAAGGCACAGAAGTAGACAAGATGTATTCTTTGATGACAAAAGGCGATTTACCAGATGAGGTCAAAGTGACAGTAAATCCAGATGTGTGGGATTTTACAGGAAAAGAAGTAGGGCTAATGGCAAATGTACATCCAGTAAAGGTAACCGTGAAGGAAGGTGCAGTCTATCCGAAAACTCGACAATATAAAATGAGTCCCGATGTTAAAGCTGGTGTTGCAGCAGAAATTGATTGAATGATTGAACAAGGCATTCTAAAAGAAATAATGAGCAGTCCATGCAACTCACCTATAATCGGCATTAAGAAACCCAATGGGAAATATAGAGTGGTTCGAGATTCACGAAAAATCAACAAAATTGTTGTACCATGTTGCCCTGTAGTGCCTAACCCAGCAATAATTTTGTACCAGATACCATGGAAGGCAGGATGGTTTACTGTAATTGATTTATGCCACGCTTTCTTCTCCATTCCGTTGCATCCTGATAGCCAGTATTTGTTTTCTTTCAAATTTGAGGATCGTATTTTCGTTTGGAATCGTGTTCCTCAAGGGTGTACTGAAAGTCCTCCAATTTTTAACCAAATTTTGAAAAAGTGTCTTGAAACTTTAGTGCTGCCTAGGAAGTCAGTCCTGGTGCAGTATATCGATGACCCATTGGTCGTGTCAAAAACAAGAGATGACTGTATTACTGATTCAATTGCCTTGTTAAATCATTTGGCTAATAGTGGACATAAAGAGTCCCCTGAAAAATTGCAGTTTTGCAGACCTGGAGTCAAATATCTTGGACATCAAATAGAATGTGGAGTGAGGAAAGGGACCCCCGAAAGAATAGAAATGATAAGACAAATGAAATTGCCTGAAACCCAGAGAGAAATAAGAATGTTCCTTGGAGTTGTGGGATACTGTAGGCAGTGGATTGTAGGGTTTTCCTTGTGAGCCAAACCCCTAATACACATGACCAAGAAACAAGCAAAAGATTCAATAGAATGGGATGATGAAAGTATGGAAGCATTTGTAAAATTACGGAAGTGTCTGTGTGAAGCTCCTGCCTTAGGTATGCCAGATTACTCGAAAGAATTTGCACTGTTTTGTTGTGAAAGGAACAGTTGTGCACTTTCAGTTTTAACCCAGAGACATGGTTTGATGCAACGACCAGTAGTATATTTTTCTGCTACTTGGGACCCTGTAGCCTCAGCTTTACCTGGTTGTTTAAAAGCAGTAGCTGGAACCTACACAAGTCTAGAACAAAGCGAGTCAATTGTGATGGGACATTCGGTAAAGGTGCATGTTCCACATTCAGTTGAGATTCTGTTGACAAGAACTCGAGCTCAATATCTTACCCCTGTCGGATGACTAAGTATGAAAGAATCATATTAGGTGCTGAAACTGTGACAATAGTCGGGTGTACTGTTCTTAACCCAGCTACATTGTTGCCAGATGTATACGGAGAAGAGGTGAGAGATGAAGTCGAGCACGACTGTTTGGATGTGACTGAACTTTGCACCAAAACCCGTCCAGACATACAGGAAGAACCCTTGAAGAATGCTGAACATGAGCTATTTGTAGACAGCTCGTGTATGCACCATTAGGAGGGAGGACTAAGGGGCATATCAACAACTACCGGCGATAATTATCGCTGAGCGCACTTAGGGCTCGGATAACTATCGCCGGCTAGCGCCGATTTTTATCGCTGAGATAGCGTGCTATTAGCAACGCTTATCTCATCGGCGATAAAAATCCTAGCGCTAACTGGCTAACGTGAGATTATCGCTGGAAACCCAGCGATAATCTCACGTTAGCTAGTTGATAGGGACTCACAAACTTAGCCATGATATCCACCTTCCATAGGATATCATGGCTAAGTCAGTCCTGAAGCAGGTGTTAGGAAAGTAGCGATAACAGATGTTATCGCTACTTTTCCTGACGCTATGCTTCATAGCGTGGGGTTTGATGATAGGAGAAATGTCGCCTAGCGACATTTCTCCTATCATGTCAGGTCAGGAACGCCCACTTTGCATCTCATTAGAGATGCAAAGCTGGGCGTTAGAAATCCCCACGCTAAAGCAAGGTTTCACGCGTTAGCGTGACCTTGCTAATATAGCGATAAAATTATCGCCGCTTTTCGGCCGAAAACGGCCGCTAAAGCGGCGATCATTTTTTATTGCCTCGTTGTAAATATGCCCCTCTGTGCTGCTCACGCTGTGTGTACATTGGCTGGAATAGTTGAAGCATCCTATTTACCAAGAGTCAAATCTGCACAAGTAGCCAAATTAGTGGCTTTGATTAAAGCATGTAAAATTGGGGGAAAGTGGAAAGTAACCATTTTGACTGATAGACGTATGGTTACGTGGTTGTGCATGATTTTGGCCAGCTCTGGATGCCGAGGGATTTCTTGACTTCTTCAGGATCCCCAATTAAAAATGGAAAATTCGTAAAAGAACTGCTTGAAGCAATACAATTGCCAAAAAAAGTGGCAGTGGTCAAGTGTGCCGCACATCAGTCAGGAGATGACTATGTGACAGCTGGTAATAAGTATGCTGACCAGGTTGCCCAATACTGTGCCAGAAATCATTTGTCGGTAAACAAGAAAATTGAAACAAGTGGAATCAGCTGCCAACGTATGCTACTCTCAGGATTGGAAACATGGGAAGAAGTAAGACAACTACAAGAGGAGGTAGAATTGAGAGAAAAGGAAGAATGGGTGAAAGAAGGATGCGAAAAAAGGTCACAAGATGATGTGTGGGTTTACCTAGATGGCAGGCCAGTAATGCCAGACAGGATGCTTTCACAATTTGCTAGGATGTATCACGGAGACACCCACATAGGCAGGGATGCCATAATCAGACTCTTTAGACAGGATTGGTTTAACCCAAGGTTTAGGAGTGTAGCAGGGAGTCTATGCCAGAGATGCTTAATTTGTCAACAAATGAATCCAGGTCGAAAAACATTGGTCAGTACAGGAAAAATTGGAAAAGTAGAAGGTCCATTTATAAGGCTACAATTAGATTTTATTCAATTACCACTTTGCAGAGGTTTGAAGTACAAACCTGTCATAGTTTGTTTATTTTCACGGTGGGTGGAAGCATACCCTATTAGAAGAAATGACAGTATAACAGTTGCCAAACTAATTTTGAAAGAACTGATTCCACGGTTCGGTTTTCCAGTAACTTTGGAATCAGATAGAGGGTCTCATTTCAATAATGATATAATTCGACTAATCTGTGAAGCATTTAAAATTGAACAAAAACTGCACTGTGCATATCGCCCAGAGGCTTCTGGAGTGGTAGAACAAATGAATGGCACTATAAAAACGAGACTGGCAAAGGTATGTGCATCCACCCCACTGGAGTGGCCTGATGCTTTACCTCTTGTACTGATGGGGCTTAGAAGCATTCCTGACAGGAATACAGGGTTGAGTCCCCATGAAATACTCATAGGAAGAGCAATGAGGCAGGCATGTATACCAGGACACAAACTGTTGAATATATCTGATGACTTGGTATTGGACTATTGCAAAGAACTGACTGACCTAGTGCGTTCTATCTCACACCAAATTGGAGAAGACGCAGTTGCCAGTCAGCCGAATCAAGCACATGATCTGAATCCTGGTGACTGGGTGGTGGTGAAGGATCACACTTGAGAGTCGTGCCTAGCACCTAGGTGGGGAAAACCACATCAGGTTATATTAGTTACAACAACAGCAGTGAAATGTGCAGGCTTGCCAAATTGGATTCATGCAAGCCACACTAAGAGAGTACCAGCACCTGATGAGAAAGGACCCCAACTGACTCAAGCAGTTGAGGCTGCATAAGGTTGTGCAGCTGAAGGAGCTAGAATATCAGGTCGTGAAGTAGCTGACTGAGAACAACCGAGCACAAGTCAGGATGACTGGATACCAGTGGTTGACATACCTGAAGTAATTGTGAGAACAAGAAGCCAAACCAGGTTAGCAAGACAGGAGAATAGTGAGGACCAGATAGGTATAGAAGAACAAGCTCAGGAAGGTGAAAATACAATTGTTGGAGATCCTGAGGAGGATCAGACAAGGAAAGAACAATCTACTCAGACAGAGGTGGATGAAACCATTCACGAGTCTGAGGAGGGACAGATAGGTCTAGAAGAACATGTTCAGGCTGCAGAAAACCAAAGTGCAGTAAGACCTGAGCAGGACCAGACAGGAAAAGAAGAACAAGTTCAGGTAGAAAAAGAAGAGAAAAACGAAATAAAACCTGAACAGGGTCAATCCAGGGAAGAAGAACGCATCCAGGCAGAAAAGGACATTGCAAAAATAAGCCAAGGACAGGGTCAGACAGAGAGGGTTTCTGAAAATGAAAACGATCAAATTGTGCCACAACTTAATGAAAATAAAAAAACACTCGAAGACAGTGACAGTGCAGTACAAGCAAAAGGGTCAGAAGAGGTGATAACTGGCTGGGTGGTGTGAAAAGGTTAAAGTATCATTTCAAAACAATTAATGAAGATCCTGATCAAGTAAACGGAATTTCTAGTCAGTCTGGGACATTTGCTGAAAAGCCCAAGCAACGAAGTCAAAGATTAAAAGTATTGAACAATAATGTCAAGGGTCCTGAATGGACCTATGTAATTCTTGAAGATTTCGAGAATTTAGATTTAAATGAAGAAAGTGATGAAGAAATAAATGCAGAACAGATTGCCGAAGAAGTGAGACCAACCTGAAAATTCCCTAAGAAATGTATATTTCAAATTAATTCGAAATAAAGAAGAGAAATCTTCTTAGCCCAAGATGGCTGATGATAGGGCTGCTGGAAAACAGAAACAAACTTGTATACAAAGATGTTGTAGAGTATGCATATGTAGTATATTTTTAGTGCTTAGAATTTGGTTAGTAATAACAGTAGCCATTCCTTATTTGATGTTACAAAAGAAAAGAATAACACAAGCATGCATGAAAGGTTAGCTAACATTAAAGGAGATAGAGTAGTATTAGAAGCACCAAATGAGTCTAAGACTGAATGAGATAGAGTAGATTTAGGAGCACCAGATGAGTTAGATGTACACCACACTGTGACGAATAATGACACTGCTTTAAATGTATTCACAAATGTATTAATGCAATGGACACCATGGAAGTTAGTGATTGTTATGTGTGTATGAAATTACCAGCATCAGTAGCAGAAGGTGTAACATATCACCATATTCCCTTAACCTATGGTATTTCTTGTAGTAGTTTAGCAAGTTTGTTTTATAGAACAGGAAATTTACAATATTATTATTCTAATATAGATGTGATTTTTTCTGAGGTTCCTATGCGAAAGAACATGAACCCAGTTCTTAGTACTAAGGATGCACAGTTTATGGGAGAATATTTTCTAACTATGAAAACAATAGATATAGCTGAAGCACACAAGCACAATTTAACACGTAAATTACGCGAAGAAGAAAATATATTTTAGAATTTATTGAGCAAAGGAGACAGGACTTCCAAAGAAGGGCTTCTGAACCGAAACCTCAGATACCTCAGTGGGCTGAGAAGGAAAATATTTAAACAACTGGCAAGACTCAGACTGCTATGTCCCTGGACTTTGAAAAGAAAGGGAAGATCTGCCTCCATAGATTAAATGCTGACTATAACAATGCATTTATTGGTTCCAGTGATTGTGATCATAATTTTTTAGTAATTGGGGGATGGGGACTAAAAGGTGGAACAGATCCAGTATTTCCTGGAATTTATTACGTATGTGGGGACAAAGCATATTTCAGGCTGCCTGATCATTGGTACAGGAGTTGCTATTTTGGAATAGTATTCCCAAAGGTGTACCATGTGAAGAAAATCACTGGAAGCAATGAAGACGCAAAGGAACTAACCCGTATGAAGAGAGCTAATTTTCAGAAATAGTAGGTGATTTATTCACTGCAATGATACCTTCAGTGGGAGTAATTCTAAACTCACGTAGAATTGGTCAGTTATCTACAGTGGTTGACCGTATATCGACTGATACTGCTGGAGGGTTCTTAATGATTAGATCTATGGTTTTGCGAAATAGACTTGCTCTTGATATATTATTGGCAAAAGAGGGTAGAGTCTGTAAATTGCTGAAAGCGCAACATTGTTGCACTTACATTCCTGATAAAAGTGTCGAAATTGGAGAATATATTAAAAATATTACGAAATTGGAGGAAGATTTGAAACCACTGGAAGTTGACAGTGTATGGAAGAAGTTAACAAATAGTATTACTACCATAGGGGGTTGGTTTTCTAACATAGGTAATAGTATAATAGGTCAAATAATACTACCAATATTAGGAATAACACTATTAGTTTTAGCAATAATAACATGGTTCAAATGTTGCAAGAAAAGAAAGAGATATACAGTAAACGAAAAGGGAAAGAAGAGAAAATACAATGAGATACAGTTAGAGGAAATGAAAGGAGATCTATATAAAAAGATGAAGAATTTACAGTTCAATAACAAAAAGAAAGAATTGGAAAGATTGAAGAAGGAATTGAGATGTGTTAAAGTTGGCATCTGATTCGGTGGTGGGAAATTAGTGATGGCATTAAATGCCATCAGCGAGGGGATTGATGGATCAAGGACTTGTATAAAAGAGACTTGCTCGGATGCAATCCTCTCAAATAACTCATAACACCATAATAATTGTATTTTGTAAATACTAATCTGCACTACAGTTCGTACATTTAAATCTAGGGGAAGCTTGCCTATGTGTTTTACTAACAAGTAACCCGAGTGACACTAAATATGGCTGCTAAACGCGGGATTCTGTATTGCGCATGCGTCTACTGCATCTACGTAGTATGACGTACTATCGCTTAGAGGGAAATCTTTGCAGCTGCGCAGTTGCTTTCAAAATGGCTGCTTGAAACCCACATGATAATGCACATGCTTTGCTGAAACTAAACCATGCAAGTTTACTAAAATGCTAATGCGAAAGATTTTCATAAGTAAATGGGATTAGAGTAGAGATAGGTGGTATACAGTGAAATAGTTTATTTTTGATTTCAATATTCTTTTTCTTTGACCTCTCTATTAGTTCGTATTTGGGCCTCCGAGTGGGACTGAAGCTTGTGCACCATGTGATTATTTCACATGCGAAGTAGTAACAAGCCAGGAGCCGCAATGCAAAGCCTTGAATGCCATCCAAATAAAAACAGCAACATACCCTGGGAACCAGTATGATGTCCTGTGAACGGAAAGGATTTTACACCAAATTGCATACATTGTATTGATTAAGATGTGAATACGGGTGGGAAATAAAGCTTGGGAAAAATAAATTGATGGGCGGGAGCATAGAACAATAAGCTTTAGCAAAATATTAAAACTTAGCATGGTGTGATGATCATCCCATCCCTTGCTTCCCCAATCAGAATTAGGAGTTTCATAAAGTTGAAACAATTAGGGGTGGTGTTTTACATTAGAAAAGTATAATTGAGGTAGTTTAGTTAGTTAGACTGTCAGATGCAGATGCACGAGCTCGAGATGCAGTGATGCTGAGAGACCGAGATGCTGTCTGAGAATTGAGCAGATCCTAAAGCAGAACTGAACTTCAGAACTTAGAGCCAAAGCATAATTAGAAGAACTTTGCAGAAGAATCGAGGAGGGAGTTAGGTAAAGAGCTAGAAGAAGATCGCGGAAGAATCGAGTAGGAAGAGAGTATCAGAGAGTATCCTGTCCTGAATCCTGTCCTGAACCTTTGTCTCCTGACCTGTCCCAGGGGACCCATTCCAGCTCCTAGGCCAAGGGGTTGGTTTCCACACCATCCTAGGTAACTATAATTCTGTGTAGTATGTCATTGTACTGCTCTCTCTGTTTCTCCCTTTTCAGGTACTGTCATCATTATAACTTAGTTTGAAGTTTCTGACTTAATTTGATTTTCCTCCTTGAAGAAAACAGTGTTCGAGTTGTACTTTGTATTTTTTGGTTCACATGAAATTTACTAGATAAACATTTAAAACTCTCCTGAGTCTGTGGTCATTTAAAGTATTTTTCTTTTAATTACGTTTCACCTACAATGCTAACAACTAGGTCTATTGACCAGAAGAAAATATATACGGACGATAGGGTTGGTTAGAGTTGGTAAGGTAAATTCAACTAGCAGGTATTATTCACAATAAATTGACCCCAGCGGTACTTACTAGCTCATGTATGAATTTTTATGGGCCCAGGTGAGTATGTGGATTGTGTGTATCTTTAGCTGGTAACCCGCTGGATCACCACAAACGACCAGCAGTACTCCAGGGTTTAGCCTCCTCTACTAATTCACTAGGTTCACTGGCTAGATGCTAAAGTTCTGTTTCCAAATAGACCTCCCAGGCCTAGCTGATTTTGCTTGATGAAACAGAACATTTCTGAAATATTCAGCAGTTCTAATGTTACTTGTGGGCTGCTGGTTGCCAATTGTGTCATTTTTACTGAATAATGAAAAAAGCAGGATGCGGTTGGACGAGTATATTTTGAACATTTCTGCATCAACAGTGGTTATGGGGCATCTGAATAACTTGGAACACAGATGTGATTTAATTCCATCACAGGATATACGAAGCTGAAATTCCAGAACAACAAAGCAGTGGCATGCATAATATCACCACATGTGGTCAATATCACTACCCCAAAGTGAGGTATTTAACAAGTGTGGTAAATACCACCAATTCTGAGTTTTCAACAGGAAAATGAGGCATAATATGGGGAATCATTTTTTAACACAGCATGTTTTCATGTTTTGCCTTTATTTTTGTGTCTTTTCCCATGACAAATTTCAGCAGGTTTGACCTGCCAGAATTTAACACAGGAAAATTGCAAGGGTCTGTTCATTATCACACAACTCGTAAGTATCGATCCCTGCTTGAATGTGTTTGGCCAGGGATCAGAATGTAGTCCTTAACTCGTAATAAGGGCCAATGTGCTTTTGCTGTATTGTAACTGTCTAGACCTGCTGAATGTGGCACCCAATTGAGTTGCACCAGAAGGCATGAGTGAACTGCACAACAGGGCTTAGTGGATTGTATTTCAATTAAACTGCGTCACAGCACACCATTCAGTAGAATACGGAACATTGCTGAGCTACGCAATAAGGCATCCTTGAACAGGATTAGGGTCATAACTGAACAGCGACTACCACAATTTCTTCTGTAACATATTTGTGGGTTGCCTGGTCCCAATTATATATTTTTTGCTAGAGAGGAATAATGCTTCTGGGACTACCTTCATGGATGTGGGGATCCAATCACAGGAAGCAAGGCAAGACTGAAACCACAGGCCAGAGGAGGTCGCCATCTCAGGGACTGGTTGACAGTGCTGAAGGAGCTTCCACACTCAGGGCCTCATTTATGAAAAGTCTTGCATCGCTGTGTGAAAACAGCGATGCAACACTTTTCAGTGAGCCCTCCTTGCAACACAATGGATGCGCCGTATTTACTGTACGGCGCTCCATGTTGCAAGGATTTACAGATACGTCAGTATTTCTGACGTATCTGTAGACACAGCAATGATGCATTGCTGGAGTGTGTCGCAAAAGAGACGCTACTCCAGCGATGAAGTGATTGCCTTGACACCAGAATGGTGAAGACTTTATTGTTCGATTAATTAAAATCTTTACAATAGAAAAACACTCTGATAATAAAATGTTATAAAAAGAGATTTGTGATGCAAAAGTTAAAATGTTTGACGGTGCATAATTACATAAAGCCAAGGGGGTACCTACCGTATTTGATTTTTCATAATTTTCCGAACTGCATGCGTTTTCTGCATAAAATATGTGTCAAAAGGCACAGAATAACTTAATTACTAAAAAGGGGCCATTTCGTTAAAACACAGTAAAAGAAACGGACAAGACACAAGTCCAAAGAAGTCCAACTCTCAGATCTGCTCACTTTAAGGCTCTATCTAAAAGGAGGCTGGTCTCTGCATAGAGAAGGAAAGGGACTCTGGAGTCTCGGCGGAACTCGGGCCATGAAGTGAAGTGAGCAGCCAGTATACCAACACAAGGTCGCTAACAAGTTGGTCCAGAGAAGAGGGGGCGACAACTGCATATTAAGTGGGAAGCGACCTAGTGCAATGAGATGGAGATTTGATTACTGGCACTCCCACTGCGTTAACCTTTTTCCCGCTCTTTGATGAACTTAGTGAACCGGATATTGAGCATTGGGTTCTCTGGGTTCATGGCTGTTAAGATGGCTTGGCGGCAAGAGCGAACACCAAGTTTGTTCCATTCGCCACATAGCAGCATCCTTCGATCGTTAAGTAGGACAGGGCAAACAGACGCCGCGTGCTCAATCGAATCTGAAGTACACCCACACCCCCTGCACATTGTATTGTCGTTTGAGCGGCGCCAATCTGGGATATGGAGCAAGAAAGGCCATTCACCCATCCCGAAGGCCAAATATCTTTTTTTCCATGCTACTGCATAGGTGCACGATAGATATGACACCACGGTCCCTGGCTTGAACCCTGATAGAACCATCCTGGCGTGTTTGCGTTTTGCCCTTTGTGCTCTATCAGAGTGAAAAGACCAGGACCGGACTCTTTTCTTAATGTACGTTTTGAGGGCCTACTGGGACAGCATTTGCAATGAGTGTTCGAGGTGGCAGCGGTGTTTTCGTCCCACTTGGCTGGTTGATCTTTCTTGCCACAGCACAGCCCCCAGGCTTCCTTTGCTTGAAATGCACGGTTTGTTGCACAGCTTGAGAAAAGTGCCTGCCCCAACCCCTCAATGGTCTAAAAGGCCGAACTCAAGTCTTATCTGAGCTGGGGATGAGGATTTTGGTAGAATCCATACTCGCTTGATGATTCTTGTTATTATCTTGTTCACCAGACAGGAGTTTTTCCCCAGCAAATCTCCTGGCCATAGGATAAATAATTGGAGGTTTTAGCTTTCATGATGGTTAGAAGAGGGGGCAGACTTGGGCTCCATAACTGACTTGTAAGCTTTGTTAGTGCTACTTCAATTGATAGAGCCTTTGCCCCGACCACTACCTTCTTTTTGGAGAAAGTGCCCCTTGAGTCCATACAAACCCCCAGATATTTGTAAAAGGTGTTGCTTTCAATGTTTTTGCCGTTGAATTGCCACCCACCACTTTGCAGCTTCCTTTTCCCAAAGGTAATTGTCTTTGTCTTTGATAGATTTAATTCCAGCTCGTTGCAAGTTGTGTAGTGCAGCAGCTGGTCAAGAAACCTCTGCAAGTCGACCCTTGTGTGGCTAAGCAGGACAAGATTGTCTGCGTATCACACATTGCTGACGCAGATACCGCCAAGTTTTGGAGGGTGGGAATTAACTTCATCAAGTGACTGTGGTAAATCTGAGATGAAAAGGCTAAGAAGAAGGGGTGCCAACACACACCCTTGTTTTACACCACAGGATGTTTGTATTTTCCTTGAAATGTGGGATCCGTCACTCAATGTTATACTTATGGCCTTTAGGAGGGCAGGAGGGATCCCCTATTTCTGCAGTTTAAGCCATAGAAGACCCCTGGGCACACGGTCGAAGGCCGCCTTAGGGTCAACAGAGCACCAATGGAGTGGCATTCTTGTGGTCGATGCTTTCTCCGTCAGTACTGAGACTGCAAGCAGGTTTGTTGTGGTCCCTGATTTTGCCACAAAGCCAGTCTGATTAAAGGGTAAGAGGTGACTGTCAGTGGCCCAAGACGACAGCTTTTCTAACAACAGGCTCGCGTAATATTTGGATTCAATGTCCAAAAGGGCTATCATCCTATAGTTTTTAGGGCCAGATCTCCTACCCCCTTTAAAGATTAGATGGATGATGGCTCCACGCCAAGACTCTGGGGTATGCTGACTAGACCAACAGTAGGAGAATAGGGGTGCCGGATGTTTGGCCCACAACTCGATGTCCACCTTGTACAGGGCCTGAGGAAGGCCATTTGGCCCGGGGGCTCCATCTGACCAGCCGTTGATACCCTTTTGTGTGACCTACTCACCCCAATAGCCACATTTGCTTGAATACATCTTATACATACTTGACCTACAATATATCATTAAGGCTCGCCTTATAATACATATTACATCAACCCCCCCTCTCTTTGCTGTCCTAGTAGTACCCTGGGGTTAACTTATATGAGGCTTTAAACTATCTTTTTTCATACTTTCTTTTACTCTCTTTTCCCCAATGCACAAACCAGCAGACTCGATGTCCCCGACCACTACAAGATGGCCGCTGCACATGTGCAGTACCGTCAGACTGACGGTTTAGCGCTCTAGCCTCTTGTGGAGAGAACGAGTCTTAAAAAGCGGCAGCCCCCCGGGGATGACTATTCCGGGGACTCAGATGCAGGGTAGGTGCAGACGGGCTGTCCGCACGCCAAAACTGTGAGTACACGAGGAGTCGGCTTTCAGGCCGACCAACGCTTTCTTTTCTCTTTGCAATTATTGACACAATGTTAACTGTGATGTAAACTTTCAGATAGCACGCATACAACGTGGCACTTCCACATCACCTGATGATGCTGGAGTCCGACAAACTCTAGGTAAGCACGATGACTTTAGCTCCAATGCATTTTCTGGACCCTATAGCACTGCACATTGAAAACTGACACCACACGTTTGTGTGTGAGCGCGGTGTCAAGAGGCGCACTGCAAAAAACTCGATATTGCCTAATCACTAACCAATTGCTTTCGTACCTACTGTCACAAGCATCTTTTGAGGTATGAATAATTGGGGGCACCAATATGCGTCATATGTAAGTTTGTTTGTTTGTATCACAAGTGTCCACAATGTGTTTTTTACCCAATGATACCCAGTTTTAGCCTGCATTCTACACCCCACGTCACTAGCCACCTCACTTGCATTCATGAAACGGCAGCCTCGTAAAAGATCTCCACTAAAGCGACTCTTCGGGGGACCCATTGGGCATTGCAGCGCCAGCCAAACGAGGAGTAGCACCCAATGATGACGCATGACACCCTCTAGGGGGTGTGTGAGGGCAACGTAAACAGTCCCGCCGACTGTCCGTTCCTGTACTCTGGCCCAGGCACTCTCCACGTTCTGAGAGATTGTTCTTCTCCCTTTCTTTCTTTCTTTCCTCTCAGGAATAATCCCTGCAGTGTACACAGCAAGTGAGTTTAGAAGGTCGACTTGGAGGTCAAGTTTGTCCGAATTATAGTTTAGCGCAGTTCCTGTGGATTGGAGGGTTTGCAAAAGTTGGAGCCAAAGTGCGTTGGGTTCGGTCGCAGCCAGGTCGCGGCCTTCATGTGTGCATTGCTGGAGTGACGATACTCCAGCAATGGGTCATTACACATGGACAAGTCCCATGTTAAAGGCGCCTGCGTCAGTGTTATGCCTGCTGTGAGGCAGGCGTAAGATTTTGATGCAGTGATATCCTAGAAGTGGCGTAACTTCTACGACCCTTTTTACGGGGTAACGCCCACCCTGCATACATTATACCTGACACAGGTATAATGTAGAGCAGGCTCTACAAAGTGGCACATCTGCTTAGATGCGC
This sequence comes from Triturus cristatus, assembly GCF_964204655.1. Lineage (NCBI taxonomy): Eukaryota > Metazoa > Chordata > Amphibia > Caudata > Salamandridae > Triturus > Triturus cristatus. Next base: position 732,081,744 of record NC_140580.1, read on the forward strand.
CACTTTATAAATATGGCGCAACGTGGCAAATTTTTTATGCCGCTGCAGCGTCAGAAAAAGTTACACCGCGGCAGCGCAAAGGGCTCATAAATATTCCCCTCTGTATCAGCACACCTGTCGCCAAGGCTATAAGGAGCAGCAGTGGAAACCATTTTCCAAGCCACCATGAAACTTACCTATAAGCAGCTGCGAATCTGCCTCGGGGTTTAGGGGCATATCTACAAGGCGGTGATATAAAATTATCGCCGCTTTTGCGGCCGTTTTCGGCTGAAAAGTGGCAATAATTTTATTGCTATATTAGCAAGGTCACGCTATCGCGTGAAACCTTGCCTTAGCGCCTGAATTCCTAACGCCCATCGTTGCATCTCTAATGAGATGCAAAGTGGGCGTTCCTCCCCAGGATAACGGGAGAAATGTCGCTAAGCGACATTTCTCCTATTATCAAGCCTCACGCAAAGCAGCATAGCGACAAGAAAAGTAGCGATAACCTCTGTTATCGCTACTTTCCTTACGCCTGCTTTGAAACTGACTTAGCCATGATATCCTATGTAAGGTGGATATCATGGCTAAGTATGTGAGGCCCTATCAGCAAGCTATCGCCAAACTTCGTGGGATTATCGCTGGGTTTCCAGCGATAATCTCACGTTTGGCAGTTAGCGCTAGGATTTTTATCGCTTTTGAGATAAGCGTTGCTAATAGCACGCTATCTCAGCGATAAAAATCCATGCTAGCCGGCGATAATTATCCTAGCGCAAAGTGCGCTTAGTGATAATTATCGCTGGTTGTTGCTGATATGCCCCTTAGTTTGTCTAATGTAACATTTATTTCGATAACTTCCTACGGTGGAGAGGCCCAAAAATCGCAACAATTTCTCTTCCGCGAAGGAATCTTGGGGCATATTATCAAGACAGGCGATAATAATATTAATATGGATTTCCAGCGATATTCCCGCATAACGCCGCTTTTGCTGGATTATTTATCGCCCTGTAGAAACGCGTTGTTGATAACGCGTTATCCGGGCGATAAATTCCAGCGATAGGCGGCGATAAATATGAAAGCGCTAAGAGCGCGCTTTACGATATTTATCGCCGTCTGTTGCTGATATGCCCCTGAAAGAGCAGCGGTAGGTATGAGGAGAGTACAGTGGCAGCAGACCCAGGGCCGCAACAGCTTGAGAGAGAATCAATAGGCCTGTTGGTCCAGCTGCAGGCTTGAGAAAGGAGCAATCCGCACGAGAAAGCAACAGGCATGAAATAAGCCGGAGTGGGCCCGAGTACAGCGGCAGGTTCCATAGCTGCAGCGGTAGATAGGCCTCGAGGTAGTCGATAGGCCTCGGAGCAACAGCAGGCCTCAGCGCCAGGCCTTCATGCCTCCTTCCATTACTCTCTTTGATTGGCACTTTAATGAGGGCGCCAGAGGTCGACCCCCTGCCAGGGGGCCGGTTCATGCCCCGTTTATCTCACCGTCCTCTCAGTCTAAAATAACACGCCAGGCTGAGCTTCACTGGCGCGTGATCCAACGGCCCACCGTGATGGATGGAGTGACTGCAGCAAGTTGGCAGCTAAAGTGTGTTGTAACAGTATCCCTCTGTCAGCACCACACAATGGATCCGCTGATTCCCGGGTTCTCTCTGTGTCCGCCTTTGCCATCGGAGCAGAAGTTTTTAAAGTTCATTTTCCATGGTGCTGGGAAGTAACAATAAATAACGCAGCAAAGGTTACTTCAGGTTTTTTTTCTCCGGCAACCCGGAGCTGAACGCATAGGTAGCAGCAGTGTCAGATTTACGTCTCGGAGATGAAACAGTAAATTTTGAATGTGACTTTTTAGTGGAAGTAAAAGTTCATGGGATAACAGTGGCAGCTGCGTTGGCATGTTTTTGTGTTTGCCATTTGTAAGAATAGCCGATATGCCCATAACATTTTACGGTTTACAGAATGAACTTCGCGCTATAAATTACACTTTTTTTAGTGGCGGTGTAAGTCAATGTGATAGCTATATTAAAAAATATAAATTAAAATGAATGGGAATTGATGATTTACGTGAAAGCCAGCTAGCGGGTTTTGTTTTTTGCTCTGATATACGAGCGGTTGGGTTTTGCAAAATTGGACAGTGAATTTTTCCTTTTTTTGGAAATACTTGACGCAGGTGCCTTATTGTCACGGGATAATGGCGTTCACATGCACACGATAACAAAAGAGGGACAACAAGCCGTGCTGCTAAGCCAGCTACATGCTGATATATGGACTGGGATCTGGGAGATTCACAGCAGCATGAGCAAGATGAATGGAAGACGGGCTAACCCTGCTATTCAATGCCAGCCCAAGGGGCTGTGGGAGACAGGGCTCTCTCCCTGAACGCCCACACACTTAGATCCAGCCACAAGATGTACAGGCCTAGATAAATGAACCCTTGTGCTGGTACTGTAACTCCAAAGTGTACGCCTTGGGCAAAACTGTTTTTCTATGTATGGGGTACACATTGAGGATCAAAATACATATTGTGATATGCAAACTGTTACTGATATTGACTCCAGGTGGTAGCAAGTAATAGTAGTAGTAGTAGTAAAAAGTCAAGTTTATGTAAACAATAGTCTGTTAAACCAGAGAAAATAAAACACAAAAAATAAAAACTTCCATGGAAACTTGTATGCATCAATTTCTGATTTTTATGTATCGCTGCTGTATTTGAAACTGTACTTCTTTTTATCCAAATACAATAAAATATTTGAACACAAAAAAAACAGTATGAGCAAAACTACGCATAGCTTCAAATTTAAAACCATTAATTAAAATACAATTTCACAAGTCAATACTACTCCCCATACTTCTTAATCTGATCAAAGCTGCTAAAAACGTACCCATTGCACAAGTTACATCTAAAAATTGCTTATCATATAAAAATCTTAATACTTCCAATATCGCCTTTACACCATACTTGATTAAAACTGGTCTTATGAATGTACGCCTAATTCCTATGAAGTATAATAAATCGATTAAAATGTGCACACTAGTAGCTTTCATATTTAATCTACAGCTGCAGTTATGATCTTTATCTATCAAACACTTCCCGTCAACTAGGAGTATGATGTCATCCTATCTGAAATTTCAGGAGCTCTCTAGCCATACTGGATTCAATACCCCTGAAAGAAATGCGAAGGGTGTACAGCCCTGCCAAGAGTTTCTTAACCACTGAATGGAACACTTTAAGTTGAGATAGCTCAAATCTCTGGCCCTGGATTTAATTGCACATTTTTCCTATCATTCCTTTTTGGTGTAATGTATAGGAGGAGAAGTTTTAAAATCTTCTGCCTTTGGCAAGATGGCTAGACCATTGAGGAGACCCCTCAAGTATCTTGCCCAACAAAGCTCGCGCTGGCAGATTACCTTCACGCACAACTTTGATACTTTTATTTTCGAACACATTTGCAATCAATGCCAGAAGCGAAAAATGAAATATGCAGTTGTACTGTTTGAGGAAGTTAAACCACGGATTGCTTGCACTATGGTCGATAAAAGGAGGCCTTACAGATTTTCAAGGTAATTGCCCTTCATTTTGTACCAATCATATCTCAATCCCAAACTGATAATCTCTGCCTGTATAACATTTTTGTGGGAACCATAGTGTGAGACCGGCCTCGTGGCGTGGGCCCTCCCGACCAGCAAGTTACACCACAATCACGCCGAACCTCGTGGGCACGGCCTCCCGGCTCTCGTGGACCAACATCCCGAGGGCCGACCAGATCCCCAACACGCATGCCCGGCCGAGAGAGAACGAAACCCCCCCCCAAACCAGACCGAGAGGCACCGACCCTGTGACACCTCTGGTCTCTTCCCCGAGGGAGGTTTCGATCGACCACCAGGCCCCCGGTGAGCGGGCGCCTCTCCTGCTGGGCATCTGGAGTCCCTCCCGGACACACCTGAACAGATCAAGGGGCCGAGCGACAGGAAACCCCAACACACCGCCCCCCGGGACCAGACCCCTCTCCGCGAGGACTCCGGACTTCAAAGAGGAGGGGGAGTATAACAAGGGGTGCTGAGGGGACGAGAGGCAGAGAAGACCTGGACTGACGAGAGCCTGCGGACTTCGTTGCGGCTCGATCGCTCCCCAAACAGAAGATCGCTACCCAAACTCCGAACCACCTGAGCCCTGCGGACGCTGTCGCGGCTCCCTGAACTCTGAACCATCTGAGCCCTGCTGACGCTGTCGCGGCTCCCCGAACTCCGAACCATCTGAGCCCTGCTGACGCTGTCGCGGCTCCCCGAACTCTGAACCATCTGAGCCCTGCTGACGCGGTCGCGGCTCCCCGAACTCTGAACCACCTGAGCCCTGCTGACGCCGTCGCGGCTCCCTGAACTAAGACCCTCCGGTGCCTGCTGAGTGACTCGCGGCCCGCTCCTCCAAGAGAATCGGCAGAGATCGCCGAGAGAAGCAACATCTCCTCAGCTCGAGGATTGAGAGCTGGGCGCCGGATACCTCGCAGAGACACTGATTGAAAGACTGTCCCGCTACCCCTTTTTCCCTCCATCATAAGATCGCTACCGCTTGTGGCATTAATTCTGCACCTGCCTGCCGGATCATAAAGATCCCTGATAACCACCGATAAAAGCGTATTATCTTACAACGATTTACTGTGTGGTGTCCCTCTATCCGAAGAAGAGAGAAGCGTAGCATGTGCGATCCTAGGTGCGAGACCCTTCCAGGAAGGGCCTCCCTACTCTTGCTCGGCCTAACTCTGGGAAAGGTGGGCCTCAGGGTGGTCAGGAACACATTCCGCAGCCTCCCCGGGGAACGCCTTCCAACATTTGGTGGCAGCGGTGGGATCCGAGCCAACACCTAGAGATCGTGCAGTAGACGACGTACGCACTACCAAGAAGAATGGAAGGAGAAATTTCCCTAGGTGCCGCAGGCACCAAACCGAGCACGGCATTCCAAAAAGACCAGTTAGAATCGTATACACACCGAGAACTGAAACAATTTTGCAAAGACTTTGGAATCGCTACCACCGGACTAAGCACGAAAGAGGACTTCCAGGGGGCATTAAAAACCTGGATCGAGGCAGAAACTCCCCGGACACAAACAGAAGGAGAACCTCCCAACGAACCACGAAGCAACCCGGGGAGGAACGGCGCCCCCGAGAGGGGCCTATCCCCAGAGGAACTAGCGGACCGAGAAAGAGATCGCAACCACGAACTAGAACTAGCAAAATTAAAATTCAAAGGAGAGCTAAAGCTGGCGGAGAAAAAACTGGCGGTGGAACAGTTACGCCTACAAGGAGAACTAGAGGAAAAGAAACGACAGAGAGAACACGACGAAAAAAAACTCCAACCAGAGCACGAACGTAGCCTAAAAGAAATCGAGCTCAAGGCTAAGAAGGCGATGGCCCGACCCTCAGAAACCCAACCCATCTCCTCCACCGTGGGATCAAAGGTCCACATCCCCAAGGATGTGGTGAAAGAATACTATAAGAACGACGATATTCAGCAATGGTTCAAGGCCTACGAAGTCGCCATGACCTCCCACCGAGTCCCGCAGAAGGACTGGGGGGCCTGGCTGTGGGGCCGGTTCCTGAGCGAGGGGAGAGATACCCTGCTGGACCTGCCCTCCACCATAATGAACTCCTACAGTCACATGAAAGAGGCTCTAGTAGCCAGATATGGGCTCACCCCTGAAATGTACCGGCAACGGTTTAGAGACTGCAAAAAGATACCCGGTACCACCTGGGTGGAGTACGTGAACTTCTACAGCCGGGCCTTGGACGGATGGATCAAGGGCAGCAAGGTCTCCACCTTCGAGGAGCTGTTCGACCTAATCGCATGGGATCCCTTGTCCGCGAATTGCTTCGTAGAGCTGCGCCAGCATCTCCTGGACAGCAAACTCACAGACCCTCGAAAACTGGCCGTCGAGGCTGACCGATGGGTGAACACCCGGGCCTCCCGGGGCCCCGTGGGGGACTCCGGTCGCCACAGTCAGGGACCCCCCCGCCAGAGGGGCGGAGGGAATAAAGGCCGGCAAAGGGAGATTCCGGGGGGATCCCCGCTCAGCCCTCCCAGAGGACAATCTCCGCCCTTTTCAGCTCCCCCTCCGGCCAGCACCGGGCCACCAGGGAGGCCGGGGCCCCGAGTGAGGATCACTTGCTTCCGCTCCCAACAGACCGGACACTATGCCAGCGACCCCCAGTGTCCCCTGTACCAGCGGTCCACCACAACAACCCCGCCGACTCGACAGATGGCCTCCGTAGCCCTGGGGGAAGAGATAGAAGACTCCGAAGAATGGGAACCAGCCGCCATTGCCTTGGTCTCCCTAGGGGATCGAGAGATGGTCCCCGGAACGTCCCTGCCCGCCAACACGAAGAAGTACCGACAGCAGGTGACGGTCAACGGTCACCGCATCGAGGGCCTCCGGGACACGGGGGCGAGTGTCACGGCGGTTCATTGTCACCTGATCTCCGAGGATCAGATCCTGCCTGGCGCCTTTTGCCCCGTCCTCTCCTCAGACAATTCCGAGAGCCTCTGTCGGATGGCCCTAGTCCCCTTCGAATGGGGGGGAGTCACCGGCAAGTTAAAGGTGGCGGTCCGAACCTCCCAGCCCGTGGACTGCCTCCTGGGCAACGACCTTGAGAACTCCCCGTGGGGACAAGTGGAACGAAGAGCCCACCTCGAGATGATGGGCCTCCCCGAGTGGGTATGCGCCACCACGAGCTCAATGAGTCTCCGGGCGCCTCCCTCCGAGGGGGAAGAGCCCATGCCGCTAGACACCGCCACCACCCCCGAGATCCAGAATACACCACCAGAGGCCAACGAGCCCCTTCTGGACGAGCCGACCGCTCCCGACGAAGGGTCAGTGCCTGCCGACCCCGAAACCCTGACCCACCTCGAGGACCTGCCAGAACTGGCCCAGTGGCCCTGCGAAGGGGGCCCCTCCCGTGAAGAATTCTGCCAAGAACAATCCACCTGCCCGTCCCTCATCGGACCCCGACAACAGGCCGAGGCCCAAGCAGCAGGCGACCAGACTGGCACCCACTGGGTATACTGGGAGGACGGCCTCCTGTACAGCGAACAGAAGTCGGCCGAGTTGGGATCGGCCCGGGTACTAGTGGTACCCCTACGCTTCCGAAGTCTCCTCCTGGGCCTGGCCCATGATGTACCCCTGGCCGGACACTTAGGCCAAGATAAGACCTACCAACGGCTCGTCACCCACTTCTATTGGCCCAAGATGCGAGCAAATGTGGAGGCCCACTGCAAGTCCAGCCCCACGTGCCAGGCCAGCGGAAAGAGTGGGGGCAAGCGCAAGGCTCCGCTACAGCCCTTCCCCGTCGTCAGTACCCCTTTTGAGCGGGTAGGAATCGACATTGTGGGACCGCTGGACCCCAAGACCGCCCAGGGCCACCGGTTCATCCTCGTCCTAGTGGATCATGCCACCCGTTACCCCGAGGCCATCCCTCTCCGCACCGTGACGGCCCCCGTGGTGGGCCGGGCCTTGCTGGGGATCTTCTCCCGCATGGGGTTCCCCCGCGAAGTCGTGAGTGACCGGGGTACGAACTTTATCTCCCGTTATATGAAATCCCTCTGGCAGCAGTGCGGAGTATCGTACAAATTCACCACCCCGTACCACCCCCAAGGAAACGGACTAGTCGAGCGCCTTAACAAAACGCTGAAAGGAATGATCATGGGCTTCGAGGAACCCCTACGCCGGAGGTGGGACGTCCTCCTCCCATGTCTCCTGTTCGCCTACCGGGAGGTTCCCCAAAAATCCCTGGGATTCAGCCCATTCGAACTATTATACGGCCCCCCCAGTCCGAGGACCCCTGAGCCTGGTCAAGGAGGGGTGGGAAACAACTCCCCGGGGGACCCCTCCGGACGTGTTCCGATACATCTTGGCGCTCCGCAACCAGACCCGAAAATTCAGGGAACTCGCAGAAGCAAACCTCGAGGCCAGTCAAGAAGAAATGAAGTGCTGGTATGACCAGAATGCTACGCTGGTCGAGTTTCAGCCGGGCCAACAAGTCTGGGTCATGGCCCCGGTGAGACCCTGCGCTCTCCAAGATAAATGGACTGGGCCCTTCAAGGTGGTCGAGCGGAAGAGCCAAGTCACATATCTCATCGATGTGCAGTCCCCGCGGAACCCCCTCCGGGTTCTCCACGTGAACCGCCTCAAGCCCCACTTTGTACGGACCGAATTAAGTCTACTCCTGGCCACTGACGATGGGGCCGAAGAAGACACCGAGCCCCTTCCAGACCCCCTGGGGGCAAAGGAAACCGATGGATCCGTGGAGGGAGTGAGACTGTCGACCGCCCTCACGGCCCAACAGACCGACGACTGCCGCCAGCTACTAGGGCAGTTCGCGGATCTCTTCTCCCTGACCCCCGGGGTCACCAGCTGGTGTGTCCATGACGTGGACACCGGAGACAGCCCGCCAGTGAGACATCGGGCCTACCGGGTCCCCGATCGGGTCCGGACCTGCATCCAGACCGAGGTGGCAAAGATGTTAGACCTCGGGGTGATTGAACCCTCCGACAGCCCCTGGGCCAGCCCGGTAGTCCTGGTTCCGAAAGCGACTACCCCGGGTGTTGCCCCCGAGCTGAGGTTTTGCGTGGACTACCGAGGCCTCAATTCGGTCACCCGAGCAGACGCTCACCCTATCCCCCGTGCCGACGAACTCATTGACCGCCTTGGGGCCGCCCGCTACCTCAGCACCTTCGACCTGACCAGTGGGTACTGGCAGATTGCCCTCACCGAGGGAGCCAAGGAGCGCTCCGCCTTCTCCACCCCGGATGGGCACTACCGCTTTAGGGTGATGCCGTTCGGAATGAAAAATGCCCCGGCCACCTTCCAGCGGCTGGTGAACAGGGTCCTATCCGGACTAGAGGGGTTCAGCGCAGCATACCTCGACGACATAGCGGTCTTCAGCTCCCAATGGACCGAGCACCTCCAGCACCTCCGTCAAGTCCTGCTGGCTCTGCGCCGAGCCGGCCTCACCGTCAAAGCTAGCAAATGTCAAATTGGGCACGGCTCCGTAACCTATCTGGGGCACCAGGTGGGGAGTGGGCAGGTCGCCCCCCTCCAGCCGAAGATCGACGCCATCTTGTCCTGGGAACCCCCTACAACCCAAACGGAAGTCCGAGCCTTCCTGGGCCTCACCGGCTACTACCGAAGGTTTATTAAAAACTATGGCAGCATCGCAGGCCCTCTCACAGAACTAACCTCAAAAAAACACCCCAAGAAAATACACTGGACTCCCTCCTGCCAGAAGGCGTTCGACACCCTAAAGGCCGCAATGTGCGCGGCTCCAGTGCTCAAAGCACCCGACTACGCCCAGGAGTTTGTGGTCCAGACGGACGCCTCGGAACACGGCATCGGGGCAGTCCTCTCACAGTACGACGACAAAGGCATAGATCAGCCCATAGCCTTCATCAGCCGAAGGTTACTGCCCCTGGAACAGCGGTGGAGCACAATTGAACGAGAGACGTTCGCAGTAGTCTGGGCCCTCAAAAAGCTACGGCCCTACCTGTTCGGAACACACTTCCGAGTACAAACAGATCATCGACCCCTGCGGTGGTTGATGCAGATGCGAGGGGAAAACCCCAAGCTGCTACGCTGGTCCATCTCTCTCCAGGGGATGGATTTCACTGTGGAACATCGCCCCGGGACTGACCACGCCAACGCGGACGGCCTGTCCCGATTCTTCCGCTTCAGCGAGGAGAACTCCCAAGTGGATGGGTAGTTCTCCCCGCCTTTCAGCTGGGGGGGGCACGTGTGAGACCGGCCTCGTGGCGTGGGCCCTCCCGACCAGCAAGTTACACCACAATCACGCCGAACCTCGTGGGCACGGCCTCCCGGCTCCCGTGGACCAACATCCCGAGGGCCGACCAGATCCCCAACACGCATGCCCGGCCGAGGGAGAACGAAATCCCCCCCCCCCCAAACCAGACCGAGAGGCGCCGACCCTGTGACACCTCTGGTCTCTTCCCCGAGGGAGGTTTCGATCGACCACCAGGCCCCCGGTGAGCAGGCGCCTCTCCTGCTGGGCGTCTGGAGTCCCTCCCGGACACACCTGAACAGATCAAGGGGCCGAGCGACAGGAAACCCCAACACACCGCCCCCCAGGACCAGACCCCTCTCCGCGAGGACTCCGGACTTCAAAGAGGAGGGGGAGTATAACAAGGGGTGCTGAGGGGACGAGAGGCAGAGAAGACCTGGACTGACGAGAGCCTGCGGACTTGGTCGCGGCTCGATCGCTCCCCGAACAGAAGATCGCTACCCGAACTCCGAACCACCTGAGCCCTGCGGACGCTGTCGCGGCTCCCCGAACTCTGAACCATCTGAGCCCTGCTGACGCTGTCGCGGCTCCCCGAACTCCGAACCATCTGAGCCCTGCTGACGCTGTCGCGGCTCCCCGAACTCTGAACCATCTGAGCCCTGCTGACGCGGTCGCGGCTCCCCAAACTCTGAACCACCTGAGCCCTGCTGACGCCGTCGCGGCTCCCTGAACTAAGACCCTCCGGTGCCTGCTGAGTGACTCGCGGCCCGCTCCTCCAAGAGAATCGGCAGAGATCGCAAGAGACACTGATTGAAAGACTGTCCCGCTACCCCTTTTTCCCTCCATCATAAGATCGCTACCGCTTGTGGCATTAATTCTGCACCTGCCTGCCGGATCATAAAGATCCCTGATCCCTGATAACCACCGATAAAAGCGTATTATCTTACAACGATTTACTGTGTGGTGTCCCTCTATCCGAAGAAGAGAGAAGCGTAGCGTGTGCGATCCTAGGTGCGAGACCCTTCCAGGAAGGGCCTCCCTACTCTTGCTCGGCCTAACTCTGGGAAAGGTGGGCCTCAGGGTGGTCAGGAACACATTCCGCAGCCTCCCCGGGGAACGCCTTCCAACACATAGCCTTATAGGCAGTGATCACCAGTGTAAATAACGGCCCACCAGAGCCCCTTTAAAGTTTCTCTGAGCCTTCCACAGATGTAAGTGCTCGAATTCTTGAAGAGTCTACGTAAATTTTTCAGTGCAATTTTTTGTTAAGCAGCATACCAAGATAACCAAAATATTTGTTTTCTATCTGTTTAATATTAGATCATTTGCCTTGCAATATGTATTAAAAGCTTTCAGTTTTCTTTGAAGTCTCTCATGAGTCACACCAAGAATGATGAGGCCATCTGCATACAATAAACACAGTGTGTGGTGTCCCCCAAATTTAGGGGAGAAAGAGTGTTTATTTTTTAAGATACATGGTAAATCAGCCAGATATAGAGCAAAAAATGTGGGGGCAAGAACGCAACCCTGTTGCAAGCCATAATTAATTGGGCCTTTCCTTGGCAGGGCACCAGTTAAATCCAACTCAACCTTGGCCCAGTTCTCTCGGTGTAGTTGTAGTTCTTTTAACACTGCCTACAATGCAACTGGAATATTCATACGCAACAACTTTTCCCATACTATACTCCCGTTGACCAGATGAAATGCTGATCAAAGGTCAAAGGAAGAAGTCCTGCAGAGCTTCTCCTCCTCGCACAGACCTACTGGTTGCTTGACAGTTGACAATTTTGAGGGGCCTCGAACTCCCCTTCTTATCGTTCTTTTTTAGACACCAAATGTGATTTTGAGTCTGAGTCTTTGAAGTTTAAGTTAGGGGTCTGCTTCCTTTTGACGTGCTCTCTTCTCTGCCCTGCCTTTCCTCCAGAAAGCTGTCACAGCAGAAGTTAGTAAATCTGCCTTTCAGTGTCTTTTGATTGTTTCTTGTATAGTGTTGCTAGCATGGCTGTTTGTGGATGCATAATCATTCTCTCATTATTGTCTGACCTTTTTTTAGGAGTCAACAAGAATTCTCAAGGGCAATATGAAGCCCATTTGAGGGCTCTCTGCACCACCTTCCTAGGATATTGCCTTTCTAACAATTTGTTGCTTATTAGTTCAGCCTCTTTGAAATAATCATTTCTGTGGGTACATATCCTACTGATCCTAAAAGGCAAATTGTCTCTTAGTGCACTGGGATGGTACTTAGAGAATTTTTCTCAGTAGGTTTATAATACAATGAAGTAAATATCTGACCATTTTAATGTTTTGCCGCCAAGATAGCCAATCTCCTCTCATAACATCATTAATGTACCGTCCCCATATTATAATGCTGGATCTGTATGGGTTACCCAGACATGTGATCTTAGTCTCAAATTCCTCTACTACCAAATTCACTATATCAAGGGGTAAAGCAGGCCCCCATGGCTATGCCCTTTAAAAAACAAGACTCCTTCCTGAAAATAATATAGTTCCCAGTGAGGGCTATCTCTGTGAGTTGTAGGATTAATTCTGTGGGAATCTGCCCAGCGCTGTCTGATTCTAGAGTATTCTTCATAGTATTGAGGGAACGTTCTTGGGGAATATATATATATTTTTAGAATAATAATTTTATTGACAACATAACAATCGTCACTTGCAAGTTATTGCGATATACATTGTACAATTCTGAAAAAGGAAAAAGCAGTATTGTATGCAACATTACAATCAGACATTACATTTCAGTGGTCCTCCTTTGTGACATTTCCAATTCCACTGTTGGCGAGATGCACAATTCCCCCCGGTAGACATTACAGGCACCCCATTTTTTGTCCCACTTTTTAGGGCATCCTCTGGTTTTGTGGACCTCTTTTTCAGCTACCATACATCAAGCCTTTTCCGCCACCCATCCTATCAGCAACGGTCTGTCTGCGGCTCCCCATTTCATAGCAATGGCTTTTTTAACCAAGGTGTATCCCAGAGTGGTGAATTGTTGCTCTATGTCCGTGAGATCAGTCGCTTCCCAAATGTTCAGGATCCCCAATGAAGGTGTCAATACAAGTGGTTTCCCCAGTGCATCTTGCATCTTGTTCGTAGCTTGCTCCCATATGTGGCGTATGAAAGGGCAGTCCCTCAGTATATGATAAAATGTGGCAATTTGGTTACAGCCACGCAGGCAAAGTGCATCATGCCTAGTCCCTATCTTAGCTAACGTCACCCCAGTGAGGTATGTTCTGTGTAGAACCTTCAGTTGGATCAGTCGAAAGCGATGGTTAATAGCAGCCTCTCTAGGGGACATCAGGGCAGTTTGCCAGTCCTCATCTTCGAGTTGTCCCAAGTCTAATTGCCATTTATCTCTAAGGGTCAGGAAGGGGTCTGGTAAGTTGTTACATAGCTTATGATACGTAAGGGAAATGGCCTTGGTCAGGAGAGGTTCAGACAGGAGTCGATCCTCCAAAGGAGACGCGTCTGGTATAGTCGTCAGATCCCTGAGAGCTATATTAAGCGCATGTCGAATTTGTAAATATCGAAAAACCTCCCTAGATGCCAGTACGTGCTTAACCTGCAAGTCTTTAAAAGTAATTAAAAGTAAATATTTTCCCTTTCCGTAGAAGATCCCCTACAGTAGAGATCCCTATCGTATCCCTACTATCAAACCCTGTTTGATAGCATAGTTGGCCTAGCTGCTGAGATGACCATAGAGGCGTTGCTTTTGTCAATTTTCCCTGCCAGCCCAGGCGTTTGGCAGTTGAGTGCCAAATGGAGGTCGTATGAGCCATTGGCCCCAGTTATCTCCCCTTAAGGGGTCTGATGTATAGGGCTCCCAGATACCCCTCACGCCCAGTCTGGTATCGCTCTAGTCCGTACGCCGGGTTCGACGGGGGACTGTAAAGTCAGTGGTTAATTGCTACCAATTGTGATGCCCAATAGTAAAGACGTAAGTCCGGAAGTGCGATGCCCCGTCATACCACCCCTTCGTCAATTTTCCTAGGGCAATACGTGGTGTCCCGCCATGCCACAACAGTGTCCGAACCTCCGCTTCTATACTGTTAAAGTATGAGTCAGGGATAGCGTATGGGCAATTTGGGAGTAAATAGAGGAACCGTGGCAGTGCTAGCATTTTAAACAGGGCCTCTTGGGGAATATTTGGGTATAAAGATTCAATGTCACATGTGACTTAGATGCGTTTGTCAGAATCAGACTCAATTCCGTCCACACAATTAATAAAGTCTATTGATTCACTTATGTAAGAGGCAATTTTGGGTAAAAACGGTTTTATGTAGTAGGCTTCTTCAGCTGTTGTGGCCCTATGCTGCAAACAGAAGGTCAGCCAAGTGACTCTTGGAGTCTCTTGCTTCAGCTGGGCCCAAGAGTCGACTTCTCCATGAGCAGGACACAGCAGGCACAGTCACTTTTTTTTAAAAAGAGTTTTATATAGCGCAAACTTGACCCAAAGGTAAAGGGCATGGGAGCGCTTTACACGAGCACCAGTTGTATTACATGAGGACACATTCATTTTTGTTAGGCACGGGGAGATAAAGTGATTTGCTCAGAATCACAGGATGTTGCGCGTCCTTGCAGAGACTTGAACTCGGTTTCCCATATTTGAGGTTGACTGCCCTAGCCTTTAGGTCAACTCCTCTCCCCAATCTTTTCCTTTGGTAGTCACCAGGAGGTACATCAGGTGCAGTCAACGCACCTGAAAAACTTGTTTGTCAGTTGGTTTACCCTGTCTGTCCCTAATGCCAGCCTGTCTACCTATATAATAATGTTTGCTATTTGCCCTCTCCCAAGTGTTTGGTATTTGCCCTTCAAAGACAGCTTCCCCTTTGAAGCTCATCTTCTGGGCCAACACCGTTGTGGCTTCCTGCCAGGAGAGCTAACACATGCAGGCTTCTATTGTGTCCTTTCCTGTAAGTCGTTTGCACACCTCCCCAGGGAGGCAGAAGGCTGTCTTTGGGACAGACCCTGTGTGCAACCTTAAACAGGCACAGGAGACATTGGGCAACAAAATGGCAACTTTGCAAAAGTTGCACACAGCAACAAGTTACATTAATCCAGACTTGGGCATCCAGTTGGGCTTAATGTAACACATTATTTGATACAGTACAGTATCAACATTAGTAGTCCTAGTCAGAAGTTAGCAAGGCTGAGGTGCCAGCTTGTAACTCTGCACTTGCCAATGGGGCTACACGCATTTTTCGCATGTCAAAAATGACAATTGCAGATTTTTACTGCTGGAACATGTAAGAGTACATGCTCCTCTTTCTAATATACAGCACCCAGCCTTAGGGCTTGTTAATCATAACATGGGGTGACTTACATATATTAAAACAAGGAGGATTGGGCTTTACCATTGCTTTAAAAGGCAAAGTTGAATTAGCAGTTTAAAACTGCCCCTCCAGTCTACATTGGCAGACTGGCAGCCATGTTTTACTTTTGTTACACCAAAAGTGCCACAACCAGTGATGCAGTCTCTGGGGTTACCCTCTGACCTACAGGCCCTGTTAGCTTATGCCAATTGGATATAAGCCAATCAACTGTACAAATGTCAAGGTCAGGAAACTGGCACAGAGGCCTGGTTAGCATGCCTCAGTGCACTCCCAAAGTATTAATACCATCACCATCAGTCCAAAACTTTGGGGGTAACCATACAAAAACAGCATTTCCTTACACACACCATACCAGACCTGTCAACTCACACAGTGCCACTGTGTGTCACATGATTTCAGCTCCCTTCACAAGGTCGTCCGGTGAGGATCTGCAATCAAACAGTGGCAAAGCAAACAAGCTGAAAACTACTGTAAACAGTGGACTTCCAGCTCGTTTTCGAAAGAAGAAAATAGCCGATTGCCATTAAAGGCATGAAAACACCCTAGACATTGGAGACAGACTAATTGACTCTCTGGTTTTCTTTTTGGAGGGGCTTGGTGACGGCAGATAACCTCCTAGGTAGCTATTGACACAAGGCCCCGCCTGTAGGAAGGTGGATATCTGACTATGGTTACCCCCAACTTTTTGCCTAGTGTCTAGCTGGTTTTTCGACTTAGTTGGCCTGAGATCCTGCCATTCAGGGTCTCAGGCTGTCTGCTCTCTCTTTAAAATGGACTCCATGTACCCTAGGTACATTCCCAATTGGTAAGGATCACCTTATTGGACCCTGTACAGTGTACCCTAGGTACCCAGGGCATAGGTGTACCCTAGGCCTCCCAGGGGCTGCAGCATGTATTATGCCACCCCTGGTCTGGCCTTCCAATCAGATACAACTGGCTGATCACTCAGCTGGGGCAAGGTCGTGTAATCACCCCTTGCTTAGATATAGTATACCTATATCTACCCTTAAAATAGACACATGTGTACCTATCAGCCACTCCTATGGCAGGCCTTAACAATCGTGGAGGCAGAGTGCTTGGTAACAGGTGAGATGGTGCTCTAGCATGAGCTGAGCCTGTCTGCAGCTTTCGGAACCATGTAATTATAGCTGTTCTATGATATAGCCTACCATATACTCTTAAAGTGCCTTATAATCTTAAACGGTTATGGTAACTATGGTTTGGCTTTATCAAAACATGTCGTGTAAGGTGTCTAACACTTTGGAATAATACCCCCATACCATTTCTGGTGATGAGGATATTATTCCCCCCTTCTAGAGGGAGAGACATGTTAAAATCCTACTTTGCTATTTAACTCTAACCAAAGCCTCAGCATCACAAAATGGATGCTGCTGCCACAGACACAAGTCTGACCTCCTGCTGCTGGGAGTGATCCCGGCAAGGGAGGCTTGGACAATAGGTTTCCTGCTTGGGGAGGTGCTAGCACCTCCCCAGACAGACTTTAGTGTATTGGGGCACGGAGGGCTGAAAGGAATGAGACATGCCTGGGGCACACAAGGTGTCCCATGCATAGTCCAGTTCAAACCGGTGCTGGGGCACACCAGCCCCAGTCCTGGCGCGAAACTGGACAAAGGGAAGGGGGTGTAACCACCCCCCTCCCAGGTCCCACCCATAAGGCGTGACCTAGCAGGCAACCCAGCCCCCCAGATTAGTATAAGTGTGGTAGCTGGGCCTCAGGAGATTAGATTATCCTGAACCTGCAACTTGAACAGAAACTCTGGACCTTCGACATTCGACGAAAGAAGAAGACTGAAGAATCTCCCTTGTGGCCAAGGAGTGGCTACCCTGTGCAAACAGGCACCATCAAGAGACTTACCCTTTGCTTTGCTGAAGTTCTACGAGGGACCGACTGCAGAGCCCGACCAGAGCCTTGATTTCCAGACTTCTCCGACCCTGACCCACATCCACAGCCGAGCTGAGATCCGTGGAGGCGACGAGAGACGTGGGACCGGCTACATGGGAAAAGTGGCGAGTATCTTCCAGTGCAGCTTCTGAGGCACCCTCGAAGTTGTGCACCGGGGATTGAGAAGCCCCAACCCCAAGCACCATCTGCACCGAAGATCAGCCCCCCACACTCCACGAGTCCTGCGTGGGGCCCTTCTGCATTTTCCTGCTTGCCGCGTCTGTCCGGTTGCTTGCCCGTTGGCTAGCGGCCTTTGTGACGGCACACCTTGAAATCTTCACTGCTGGTTTGGCTCCTCCAAACTGGCTCCCACTTCTTTGCAAAAGAGAAGCACCCCAGACCTTCCTGGTCTGCACCAGAAGCAAGTCCTCCGTTCTTCGTGGGTTCCGCTTGCCAAGGCTTGGTGAGTTCTAGTTCAACTTCGACGCCGCCGACAGCAAGAGCCTTCGTGGGACAGCTCGCCTCCTGGTCCTGGTCGTCCTCGACGTCTCCTGGTACCCGTGGCTGCAGCGACAAGCTTCACCCTTCACCTGCAATCTTCACGACATCGCCTGGTTCCTTCCTGGTTCCACCTGGTCACTGGCTAGTGACCTTGACTCTGTCCCTTCTGCTTGCAGGTATCCTCTCTTCTTGATCCCAGCCTTGGGATCCACCGGACACTCTTCACTGACTGCCTGTCAGCAACTTTCCTTCAGGCATCCATAGAAGTCCACGACGAAACCCGACGCAAGTTCACACCTATGCACCCGCAGCCTGTGGGCTAGGTAACTTGGGTACTTCGGTGCTCACAAGGGTAGTGACTATCCTAGGGTCTAGTTTCCGAGTCTCGACTCTCTAGCTGCTTCAGAAGTGTCCTTAAACTGTTAATTTCTAACTGCTAGTAATTCTATCGACTTTTACCCATTACGCGTGCGTGTTTCCACTCTGCACCTGAATCCCGTGGGCCTCCCACTTCCTAACTGTTAGTAGTATAGGGTAGCCCCAGCGATTCCCTAGGCCTAGGCCTATCCTATTTCCGTGACAGTGGTCCTTATACCACTTCTTTAGTATATGGTTTGCGTGGCCCCTAGGGCCTAACTGTATTACTTACCTGTGTGACTTAATGTATGCTTAAATAAGACTGTGTTGTACTTACCTCGAATCTCATAAAGAGTGCTGAGGGTTTGACTAGAATAAATACACTTTATTTTATATATATATATCTGTTGTGGTGTCCTTTCATTTGGTATTCAAGGGATTATATATGGTATCACAGCTGGCTTCACATGCCATTCAGAGTTTAGCCTAAGACTGCTCTTGTCCATGCTACCACTAGGATAGCTGGTCTATAAGGTTGACTTTACAACCAATCACCATAAGGGTTGTTTGGACTGATATAAGGTGTACACTAGAACTAGTGACATCATACATCAGGCCAACTTCTCACATTGGTGGCAGTATCTCCAACCTTGCCTGTGGACTGCTTACTGGGGAATGACTTAGAACTCTCAGCTTGGGCTGTAGTTGAACAAGACACCCATTCTAAAATGGCAGGCCTTTCACAAAAGGGTAGTGGGGTTGTGCCAGCCACAACCCCTGTCCAAGTAGATTTCCTCCCTGAAAAGGTTGGAAGGGCAGTGGTAGCCACAGCCCAGGCCAAGACAGACTTCCCTGTAGAGACTGGCAGAGCTGTGACAGTCACAGCTCAAACCCAAACTGAGTGCCTCCCTGAAAAGGTTGGCAAGGCTGTAATGGTCTCAGCCCATACTCAGACTGACATAGGTGTAGTGAAGCCTGAAACTATGGATCACTCCACACAAACAGAGAGTAGTGGGGAGGAAGAAAAGTCTCCCTCTCCCCAGACATTAGGAAAAGGTCAGCCTCCTCAGGGATCTGACCTCACCCCTTGTGAAGGAACTGCCCCAGAGGTAGCCAGGCCTGGCCTGGCAGAGCCTCTGATGTCAGTGGCCCCTTCCAAGGTGGGACCCAGTCTGGTGCAGGTAGCCTACCTCTCTCTACCCTGCCTCAGTCAGCCCAGGGCTGCAGAGGTCAGGGAGGCCAGTGGACCCCAAGAGGGCCCCTGTCCACAAGAACCCCCCCATCAAAAGAATGAGGATTGCCTGGCTAGTAGCCCTAGTCAGGTGATGGTTAAAAACATTCCTGAGGGATCTCCTTTACAGGTAGTTAGTAGTTAGTGACCTCCCCCAGAGGGATTCTGTTGGGCACAGGCAAACATGGGACCTTAGGGCCCCAAACCTGACCTGTCCCTCCAGTAAGCCCACAAAAGGGACCCAGCCTCCAGCTTTAGGTAGCCAGAGGCTGACCCTGAGAGCACAGTGCAACTCAGTGAAAGAAAGAAAGGCATCCATGGTGGAGGATGATTGGAGGAAGCTGAGGCCTCACTTTGAGGACACTCACTTCAGTACTCCATCTCAACACTAGCCTTTTACTTTGCAAAGACACACCAAAGGTGGAGATTCCCTATGGTGGAGACCCTATGATACCTTTAGGGTGAGGGATTGCTTAGTGGACCATGAGACAGGAGTGAACCATGCCAGTGCTGGTTCTTCCTTATATGGCCACTTAGGCAATAGAGGCTTACCTTGTCAAGGCCAGCCTTATCTCCTTTCGTTTGGGGGGGGGGGGGGTTGTGTAGGAAGGTGGATATCTGACTATGGTTACCCCCAACTTTTTGCCTAGTGTCTAGCTGGTTTTTTGACTTAGTTGGCCTGAGATCCTGCCATTCAGGGTCTCAGGCTGTCTGCTCTCTCTTTAAAATGGACTCCATGTACCCTAGGTACATTCCCAATTGGTAAGGATCACCTTATTGGACCCTGTACAGTGTACCCTAGGTACCCAGGGCATAGGTGTACCCTAGGCCTTCCAGGGGCTGCAGCATGTATTATGCCACCCCTGGTCCGGCCTTCCAATCAGACACAACTGGCTGATCACTCAGCTGGGGCAAGGTCGTGTAATCACCCCTTGCTTAGATATAGTATACCTATATCTACCCTTAAAATAGACACATGTGTACCTATCAGCCACTCCTATGGCAGGCCTTAACAATCCTGGAGGCAGAGGGCTTGGTAACATGTGAGATGGTGCTCTAGCATGAGCCGAGCCTGTCTGCAGCTTTCATAACCATGTCCTTATAGCTGTTCTATGATGTAGCCTACCATATACTCTTAAAGTGCCTTATAATCTTAAACGGTTATGGTAACTATGGTTTGGCTTTATCAAAACATGTCGTGTAAGGTGTCTAACACTTTGGAATAATACCCCCATACCATTTCTGGTGATGAGGATATTATTCCCCCCTTCTAGAGGGAGAGACATGTTAAAATCCTACTTTGCTGTTTAACTCTAACCAAAGCCTCAGCATCACAAAGTGGATGCTGTTGCCACAGACACAAGTCTGACCTCCTGCTGCTAGGAGTGATCCCGGCAAGGGAGGCTTGGACAATAGGTTTCCTGCTTGGGGAGGTGCTAGCACCTCCCCAGACAGACTTTAGTGTATTGGGGCAGGGAGGGCTGAAAGGAATGAGACATGCCTGGGGCACACAAGGTGTCCCATGCATAGTCCAGTTCAAACTGGTGCTGGGGCACACCAGCCCCAGTCCTGGCGCGAAACTGGATAAAGGGAAGGGGGTGTAACCACCCCCCTCCCAGGTCCCACCCATAAGGCGTGACCTAGCAGGCAACCCAGCCCCCCAGATTAGTATAAGTGTGGTAGCTGGGCCTCAGGAGATTAGATTATCCTGAACCTGCAACTTGAACAGAAACTCTGGACCTTCGACATTCGACGAAAGAAGAAGACTGAAGAATCTCCCTTGTGGCCAAGGAGTGGCTACCCTGTGCAAACAGGCACCATCAAGAGACTTACCCTTTGCTTTGCTGAAGTTCTACGAGGGACTGACTGCAGAGCCCGACCAGAGCCTTGACTTCCAGACTTCTCCGACCCTGATCCACATCCACAGCCGAGCTGAGATCCGTGGAGGCGACGAGAGACGTGGGACCGGCTACCTGGGAAAAGTGGCGAGTATCTTCCAGCGCAGCTTCTGAGGCACCCTCGAAGTTGTGCACCGGGGATTGAGAAGCCCCAACCCCAAACACCATCTGCACCGAAGATCAGCCCCCCACACTCCACGAGACCTGCGTGGGGCCCTTCTGCATTTTCCTGCTTGCCGCGTCTGTCCGGTTGCTTGCCCGTTGGCTAGCGGCCTTTGTGACGACACACCTTGAAATCTTCACTGCTGGTTTGGCTCCTCCAGACTGGCTCCCGCTTCTTTGCAAAAGAGAAGCACCCCAGACCTTCCTGGTCTGCACCAGAAGCAAGTCCTCTGTTCTTCGTGGGTTCCGCTTGCCAAGGCTTGGTGAGTCCTAGTTCGACTTCGACGCCACCGACAGCAAGAGCCTTCGTGGGACAGCTCGCCTCCTGGTCCTGGTCGTCCTCGACGTCTCCTGGTACCCGTGGCTGCAGCGACAAGCTTCACCCTTCACCTGCAATCTTCACGACATCGCCTGGTTCCTTCCTGGTTCCACGTGGTCACTGGCTAGTGACCTTGACTCTGTCCCTTCTGCTTGCAGGTATCCTCTCTTCTTGATCCCAGCCTTGGGATCCACCGGACACTCTTCACTGACTGCCTGTCAGCAACTTTCCTTCAGGCATCCATAGAAGTCCACAACGAAACCCGACGCAAGTTCACACCTATGCACCCGCGGCCTGTGGGCTAGGTAACTTGGGTACTTCGGTGCTCACAAGGGTAGTGACTATCCTAGGGTCTAGTTTCCGAGTCTCGACTCTCTAGCTGCTTCAGAAATGTCCTTAAACTGTTAATTTCTAACTGCTAGTAATTCTATCGACTTTTACGCATTACGCGTGAGTGTTTCCACTCTGCACCTGAATCCCGTGGGCCTCCCACTTCCTAACTGTTGGTAGTATAGTGTAGCCCCAGCGATTCCCTAGGTCTAGGCCTATCCTATTTCCGTGACAGTGGTCCTTATACCACTTCTTTAGTATATGGTTTGCGTGGCCCCTAGGGCCTAACTGTATTACTTACCTGTGTGACTTAATGTATGCTTAAATAAGACTGTGTTGTACTTACCTCGAATCTCATAAAGAGTGCTGAGGGTTTGACTAGAATAAATACACTTTATTTTATATATATATCTGTTGTGGTGTCCTTTCATTTGGTATTCAAGGGATTATGTATGGTATCACAGCTGGCTTCACATGCCATTCAGAGTTTAGCCTAAGACTGCTCTTGTCCATGCTACCACTAGGATAGCTGGTCTATAAGGTTGACTTTACAACCAATCATTATAAGGGTTGTTTTGACTGATATAAGGTGTACACTAGAACTAGTGACATCATACATCAGGCCAACTTCTCACACCGCCCTCTCCAAGGACCTGCTCCCTCTTCACAAAGTGAAATTGACTTGTAAATTGGTAGGTATGCCAAACATTAGACTGTGGACATGCAGTTACAATTTTGATGTCATGGCCTTTGCTGTTGAAAACTGTCTGTATGAGGCTTGGGTGCATGGTTTTGAAAACATGTGAAAAACGTGTCCTTGAGTTCAATATGTTGTGGATGACACCAGATGGAAAAAAGACAATGTGTCTTATTTACTATGGACTGCATAAGTTACCCATTTACCTCAGCAGACAGGCAAAACACATCTTTAGTGATACAACTCAACAGCCATTGGCTTAGAATAGGGTCGAAACTGGAAGATCATTTCTCGCCATTGAGTGTGTACACAACTTGGCCACCAATTTGGACGAGCACTGACTGCCATTTTTGTGTATCTTATCTTTTTCAGTTTTGGATCCGGCGAATGATCACTGTGGCACGGAGGGCACCTCCATTTTGAAGTGTACCTATCACAAAGTTGGAGGTAGGTCATACACATAGATTGGGATGTTTTGCTTTAACAGAGCACAGCAGTGAAGGAGTGTCTGACAGGTCTTTTTTTTATTCCCTTAGATACATGAGATAGATGGTGCAATTTGCGCCCTGATGAGACGCTTAAAATCATAGGAAAGGACTGAAACATCAAGAGTGCTCAGGGCAGGAGGAGCCTAGCGCTTGACCAAGATGGCCGCGTGAGCTTTGAGCTCCCGAGACCCTCGTGCCCTCCGTCGACTATTCTGTCTCTAATCCTGTTTGCATGCATGGCATCGTGCATATGACTTGTCAGGGAGGCGATTGATGCCACCCGCGGTCGGATCGCCCACCGGGAACCGGAGTTATGCATGGCGGAAGATTGAGGCCTATCTCCGAGGGATGCCAGGGGCTAGAGTTGGCAGGATGCCCGACCTCTAATTGAACAACAGCGGCCAGGCGAGGTGTGAACTACCGTACGGAGGTCCTCATCCTTTCACTTTCTCGCCCTTTGTTGGCCCTGCCCAGGGAGTGCTCCCGGCTGCTTTATTATCATTTGGACTGCGCACTCCTGCCTCCTTTCGCTGGAGGAGGGTCGTCTTGTTTGAACCGACCTGCTTGAGCCAACCATGTCGGGCAAAGCAGAGGTGGATCGGCTGAAGCCTAAGGCCACCAGGCGGGGAGCCTATACTCAGGCCAATAATATGGACCGCTACGCCCAGCAGAAGGGGTCACCGGGTGGACCGAGCCAGTCGCCGGATGCACAGAAGACTGCCTCACCCTTGGCCCCGGAGCTCTCGCTCCAGGATGTCATGGGCGCGCTCGAAGGGCTGCAGACTTCGATTGGGAGACAGTTTGATGCCCTGGCGCACAAAGTGGATGCCATCTTGGTGGACGTTAATCTGATCCGCGCGGATTTGGGCAAAACGAACGAACGAGTTAAAACCCTGGACCTCAAGACCACGGGCCTCGCTGATGATGTCTCGGAACTACAGACCGAGGTCCGTAAGTTGCGGACCGCGAGTGATCTCGCCGCCCGTCGGCTGGAGGACTTTGAGAGCCAGGCCAGGCGCAACAACGTGCGCGTTATCGGGGTCCCGGAGTCCTCGGACGAGACTTCTGTAGACCTGCTAGTGGAGGACTTGGTGCTTAATCATCTGCAGCCTAAGGGTCTTGGAAAGTTTTTCGCAGTTGAGAGGGCCCATAGAGTGCCGGGTGGTAGGCCCAAGGTGGGAGCCCCACCGAGGCCGATTGTCGCCCGGCTCTTTCATTTTCGAGATCGGGACGCTATCCTGCAAGCATCGAGGGTGACGGGCCCGGTCCCCTTCCAGAACGCTTCGGTGAATTTCTATCCTGACTTCACCCAGCAGGTGCAGAGGCAGAGGCAGGGCTTCCTGGGGGTGAAGAGGCGGCTTCGGGAGAGGGAACTGAGATATGCCATGCTCTTCCCTGCCAGACTACGTGTGGTGTACGAAGACCGAACATTCTTTTTTGAGTCGCCTGTCATGGCCGATGAATGGCTGGACGCTCTGCCCCGACGACGGACGGAAGAGGACACTGCCGCAGACGGGGACAGTGGCCGGGATGAACAAGGTTGATGTCTTCGGAACCGGACTGACTCGATCTGACTCTAGTTAATGACTTGAACAGAATGCAGTAAATACGGAGGGTTGTGGGAGGACGAGGGGAGCTCTTTCCTCCCTTAGGGTACTTTTTATAGATTTTGGGTTTGGTAGGGCGACAGGCATACTGCAAGTTGGGGGGGCTTTGTAAGCTGCAGCAGGGGTGCAGGGTGGGGAGGATAGTTGGGATTTTGGGTTTGTTGTTGGGGGGTTTGTTTCTGCAAGGCGTATTGATTATTTTCAGGACTGTTCCATGGTGGCTCTTCGGGTGTGGGGTGGGCCTCCTTACGTTTGGGGATGGGGGGTAGGGGTTTAAGTGTTATTAGCTGGAATGTTAATGGTTTGGGGGATCGCATTAAGCGCGGGATTGTTTTGCAATTCCTGAAACGGTCATTGTCTGATGTCGCCCTACTGCAGGAGACGCACCTTATAGGTAACACGTGCTATGCTCTTAATAGGAAGGGTTATAAACTCATAGCACATTCGGGATTTTCCTCTGGGTCCAGGGGTGTGGGCATCCTAGTCAGAGCCTCGCTACCATTTGAGGTGGACTCCACCATTGTTGACGATAGGGGGAGGTTTGTGGCGGTGGTGGGGCGGTGGGAAGGAAGAACTTTGGTTTTGGTTTCGGTTTATGTCCAGCCGGCCCTGCAGGCCTCCACGTTTACAGATCTGGGTAGGGCCTTGCTGGATCTCCCGGGGGGTATGCTTGTGGTGGGGGGTGACTTCAATGCTGTCGGCTCTGGGCTGCTGGTTAGATACCCGCCCAGAGACACAGGGGGGGCACAGAAGTGGCTTCCAGACTTTCTTGACACTCTTGGCCTGATAGACTGCTGGAGGCTCCGGCACCCCACACAGCGCCAATACACCTTCCTCTCCGGAGCGCATGGTAGCCTCTCTAGGATTGATTACCTACTCACTCTGGCTGCGCATGCCTCAATGGTGTCCGAGGCCAGGCACATGGCGCGTGGTATATCGGACCATTCGCCAGTGTGGGTCAGGCTGGATGTTGGCCGTGAGGGAAGGGGAAGAGTGGCTCCTATTAACCCTTGGTACTTTCGAGACCCCAAGATGCGCAGCGCACTGGTGAAGACAGTTACAAAAAATTTCAAGGATAATCAGGGATCCGTGGACTCGGCAGTGTCGCTGTGGGAAGCATTTAAGACCGTGCTGCGAGGGGAAGCCCTCTCCCTTGTAGTGGCGGCCAAGCGGCGGAGAGATGGCGAGGTTATGCAGGTTGAGGAGGAGATCGTGGCTTTGGAGGGAGCGCTAGAGGAAGAGGTTACAGAGGCCTCACTGCATGAGCTGAGCTTGAAGCAAGCCGAGTATAAGGACCTGGTGATGAATGCTGCTAAGACCCTCAGTAGGGAACAGCAGGGCTGTTTGTATGATGTTGGTGACAAGGCCGGGAAACTCCTAGCTTGGCTGGACAAAAAAGAACGGGTTAATAGAGTAGTGCCGGAGTTGACGGGAGAGGGGGGAGAGGTGATTGTGGAACCTGAGAGGATTGTGCGGTGCTTCGCGGACTGTTTCTTTGTGGTTTGTGCCTCGGTGTCGGGTGGGCCGCCCGGGGACTCGCGTGGCCTCTTGCGTGGTGTCGCTTTGCCCTGTCTTTCCGATGTGGATGGGGGCGATTTGGGTGGAGACGTGGCGGTCGATGGGGTGGCGGGGGCTGTCCGCGCGCTGGACTCGGGCGGTGCCTCGGGCCCGAGTGGCTTACCGGTTGGCCTGTGTGGGCTGTTTCCGGATGGGGTTGCCCCTCACCTGCGCGCCGTGTTCATGGAGGCGCGGGGGAGTGGGACCCTCCCGTTGGATCAGCGACTGGCGACGGTTGTTGTTGTGCACGGGGAGGGTGGACCCCGAGATGGGTGTGCCTCGTGTGGGCCTATCTCACTTCTTGGCGCCGAGCCGAGGATTCTGGCTGGGGTCCTTGCGGCCCGATTTATCGGGGTGCTTGGGGACCTGGTCCACCCTGATCAATCCGGTTTTGTTCCGCATCGTGGCACCGCGTTGGACCTTCGGCGCCTTCATGGCGTGGTCGCCGGGGCGGGCACGCTGTGTGGACCAGCCGTTGTGGCGTCTCTCGATGCCGCGATGGCCTTTGGTGCGGTGGAGTGGGCGTGTTTGTGGGCTGTGCTGGCCAGGTTCGGCTTTGGCCGTGGCTTTGTGGGCTGGGTGAGGTTGCTGTATGAGGGACCCCTTGCGAGTGTGGTGGTAAATGGTCGGGCGTCGACTCCGTTTCAGCTTGGGAGGGGCACTCGACAAGGTTGCCCCCTGTCGCCATTGTTGTTCGCCCTTGCCCTTGAGCCACTGGCGGCGTGGATACGCTGGAACCCGGATATACGGGGACTTAGATGGTCGCCCGAACACGAGGACCGCATTTCGCTATATGCTGACGACATCCTGTTGTATCTTGCCTCGCCCAAGAAATCCCTGATAGTGGTCTGTGACGTTCTTACATCTTTCGGTAGGAATTCGGGTCTCGTCATCAACTGGAGTAAATCGTATTTATATGTTCTGAGTGGCGAGGTTCCACCGATCCCGCGAACTTGTTCAATCCAGATCGCTCAGCAGGGCTTCGTGTATCTGGGGATCTTTATCTCCACGGACTCCGCTTTGCGGTATGAGAGGAACCTGCTCCCCCCCTGGCGCGCCTGCGGCGGGATGTAGAGGGCTGGCGGAGGCTGCCGCTCTCCCTCGTTGGGCGCGCTGCATTGTTCAAAATGATGTCTCTTCCCCGGTTCCTCTACGCACTGCAGAATACTCTGGATTGGGTACCGGCCAAATACTTTCGGGAGATCGAAAGCCTCCAACGAACGTTGTTGTGGGACGGGCGGCCGCGAATAGCAATCGCTAAGTTGATGCTTCCATGGTATGATGGGGGTATTGCGCTTCCAGACATCCGACGCTACTATTGGGCCACCCAGCTGAGCGCGATTAATCATGGTCTCTATGGCCCTGCCCTCAGCCCTGGTTTTGCCATGGATGGGTGGTTGCTGCGTGGTGGTAGCTGTCGCGGGGCGTTGTGCTCGCGGTCCTTGGGCTCGTCCCTCGCGGGGCCCACTGGGGTGGCGGTGCGTGTGTGGAGGGTGGCGGCTGGCTCGCTGGGCTGGAGGGGTGGGCTCGCCCTCGCTGCCCCGCTGTTTGGGTCTGGAGGATTGGGTGGGCTTTGGCATACAGGGGGTTTTGGTGAATGGGACCTGGTCGGCGTCTCCAGGGTCGGAGATGTGCTGATTGGGGGGTGGGTGAAGTCCTTTGAAGAGTTGCGGGGGGAGTGTGAGCTGGGGACTTCCGAGTTTTTCCGCTGTGTTCGGGTGCGTCGTGCCCTCCGGTCGGTCCTGGTGGGGGGTGGGAGGGTGCCTGGGTCTTCTCCTTTGGGGGACCGGATCCTTGGTGGCCGTGTGCCTGGGAGCACGGTCTCGCTCATCTACAGGAAGTTGATGGACGTCCGGGCGGATGCGCTTCTGGGGCTGCGGGGCCAGTGGACTGGGGATGGACTCGGGTTGGGTGGCGGGGGTTGGCGGTCTGCTGTTTCCTCTCCCGGGGGGGGTTGCGGTCCCGTCGCGTCTGGGACTGGTGCGGCTCAGGGTGCTGCGTCGGGTGTATGTGGTGGGGCCAGGGCTGGTTCGTGTGGGATTCTCTGGGGGGGGCCTGTGTGGGGGGGGGTGTGGTGTGGTGGGTGCTTTCCTGCGTGTCGTCTGGGAGTGTGGTGTCGTCGCGGGGTTCTGGGGGGGAGTCCGTGTGGTGGTGGGGGAGGTGGCGGGCGTTGCTGTGCAGCCGGGGGCGCGGTGTTGTCTCCTGGGTGTCTGGGGGCCCGCGGATCGCGGTGCGGCGCAGGCCCAGTGGGTGGCTCTGGGTGGCGTGGTCGCTGGGGGGGGTGTCGCGCGGTTGTGGGGCTCCGCGGGGCCCCCCGCGTTGACCGCGTGGAGGGAGGGTGTGGATTGGGGTGTGCTCGGGGAGAGGACAGCGTGTTGCGCTGGGGGCCGCCCTCGGGGGTGGCGCGCCGTCTGGGGGCGGTGGAGTCAATGCAGGGGGGGAATATGTCTTGCCCCTGATTTGGATCCCCCCGAGGAACAGCTTTCTTCTTGACATTCTTTCCAGCTCAGTATATAAGATGTGATGATTAATTTACTTCTTGGGCCTCTGCTGTCCCCCTTCTTCCTCTTATCACAGTACTGTGACTGTTAGATGATCGGGGTCCGGCCTCCCCTGGGGGGCTTTCACCATGGGCATCCAGTGTTTTTGCCTTGCTGGGGTTTGTTGTGTGTTTGTGTTTATTTAAAAATGGAATCTTTTCACTGCTCCTTTAATGCAATGTGGACGCTTCTTTGTCCTTCTCTATCGAAGCTGCCGAACCTCCGGGTTGTCGGCTGAATAGCTGTGTCCAGACTCTTGAAGAAATAAAGGTTTTAAAAAAAAGAGTGCTCAGGGATTGTTTAATATGAAGCATTGAACTTGCAAGGAATCAGCATGTGTAGATTTGTAACACTTGGAATACATTTTCATCCTGATTCTGTAAACTTTTGATCTATTGCCATAACATTTGCACTTTTGAGCACTGAGCCGTCTTGACTAGCAAAAAGTGTTCTTACATGTTAAGGAGAATATAGTTTTGTAAAAACGACAAGGCCTGTGAAATTTTCTTTTGTGTTAACGTCATAAAGTGTTGTCTTGAGTGTTTACATGTCTACATATGCTACTGACCACGGTGTAAATAAGACCCACAGAACTTTTTGTGTTAATTTTCATGTTGTATTCTGAAACCGGTTTTCGGCATAAAGGGTTTGGTCCTTGATACATTTATTTTTAAAAAAGTAGAGCTTCCTCACACTCACTTGGTCTCTCCACACGGCAAGGCATTATCACCAATATGTTTGCTCATTTCAAAGCATTGCTTAAGGTTTTGCCTACAGGTATGGTCAAGGCCCACCACCGCAACAGCAGGCATGCCAGTCTTTTGTAGTCCAGCCTCACATGGACCGTAAACACAGCACTTCTAGCAGCAGCCAACAAGCTTCTTTAGTTTGCTCTTGGAGGCATTCAACCACCCTGTGTGAGGCAGGATCAGCCATTTTCATCATAGGTGGCGAGCCATAATATCCAACAGGTTGGTCTTGCAGATAGTCCAAAAAGGCTATAACCTGCCATTCCATTTCATCCAGCTATGACTTCTTCCCACATTACAACAGCTTTCAAAGGACAATTTGTCCATTTTGCCACAGAAAGTTCAGGCTTTTTTGGAGAGAAATCACAGAGAGAGTTCTGGCCTCAGAGATCGGAAATGGGTGTTACTCACAGTATTTCCAAGAACTGAAAAATGGCAGAGTCCTTCATCCTATTTTAGATCTTCAGCCTCTCAATTTCTTCCTCCAGAAGGACAAATGCAAGAAGATCACATTGACCTAGGTTTTATCTGTCCTAGATACAGGAGAGCGGTTGGTGGCATTAGTCCTACAGGATACCTATTTCCATATCCCTGTTCTGTAGGCCCACATGCGCTACCTGTGATACAAGGTAGGCCACAATCATTTTCAGTTTGCTGTTCTCCCTTTCAGCCTCACCAGTAGCCCTTAGGTATTCGCAAACCTAAATTACTAGCTGGTTAAGGCGGGCTCGCTGCAGTCAGTCCAGAGCTTATGGTGGTGACAGACATGTCACAGCTGGGTTTGGGAGGTTGGCTGGGAGAGGTCAAGATCACCTCCGGAAAAGGCCTACCCCTACATCAACCTGCCACTCATCAAGGGGAAGCTGGTTCAGGTACTCATGGACAACACCACTGCCTTTAGGTATTGCATCAGGCAGGGTGGGGTGGGGTATTGGACTCTGTACCAGGCAAGGCCTGCTTCTCTGGACCTGGCTGAATCGCCTGAGCACTTCCCTGATTGTGAATGAACTGGCAGGATCTTTAAATTCTAGGGCACAAAAGCTTAGCCGGTGACGCCTAGTGGATCATGAATGGCAGCTACACCAGCAGATGGTGTATGACATCTTCCAGCAATGGGGAGAACCCTGGCTCAATCTATTTGCCACAGCTGAGAACATGGAATGTCAACAATTTTGTATGTGGGAGTTGCCAAGGAGGCTCTCTCTCTGAGACACATTTGGACTTGAGTGGAGCACAGGACTCTTGTTTGCCACAAGTTCTGTAGAAGATTAGGATCAACCAGGCCAACGTCATGCCAGCAGCTCTGGATTGGGCCAGGGGAGTGTGGTACCCAAAACATCTGGGCATTCGCATATGTCCTCCAATCAGCCTGTTTCTTTGGGAGGATCTTCTGTCACAGCAACAGGGCAGGGTCTTGCACCTGTGCCTAGGCAATCTACACCTCTAAACGTGGAGACTGAGCAGCAGCAGTTGACTGCATCTACCTCCCAAAGTAGAGGATGTCATCCTGACAGACAGGCTGCCTTTGACAAAAACTATTTACACCAGAAACTGGGACAAATTTGTGGCTTTGTGTAGCACCAGTAACACGGACCAATTGCAGGCCAAACTGTCAAATGTGTTATTGTTTTTTTTTTGGGCCAAGCAAAGAGTTGCTGTGGGCACTGTTAAAGGTTACTTGTTACCACTTTGACCTTTTTACATTTGCCAGACAATCCACCCTGGTTCAAATTACCAGTTGCGATGAGATTTTCAAAGGTATGATCCACATGTTTCCTCCTAAACCCTTTGCGATGCCACCGTGAAACCTTGATTTGTCCCTTATTTTCCTTATATGTATTCTTTAGACCTGTTGCACGGAATCCCTATGTCACCTGATATTGAACACAGTATTTCTCATTGCGATCATCTCAGCTCATCGCATGAGTGAGATTTAGGCTGTTTCAGTCCAGCCACCTATACCACCTTCTTTCTGACAAAGTAGTGCTGAAGACTAGAGCAGCCTTTCTATCAAACGTTGTGACTCCCTTTCACTTTAGACAGTAAATCACTCTTCCGATGTTCTTTGGTCAACCTTATCCCTCGAAATAGGAGAAGAGACTCCATCGCTTGCACCCCAGAAGAGTAGCTTTTACATCAATCGTAAAAAAGACCATCAGGTAGACAATCAGCTCTTTTTGGGGTACTCTGGGACATAGAAAGGCAAAGCGGTTATAAAATTCCAGTGGAACATCCAGATGGTGTCTTTCTCCACTCCCTTGCACTTGATAAAGGCTCAATGCTTAGAGGGTATGAGACACATATGTAAATCAGAATGGTGAATTTTAAAGGGAAGAGGACATCAAGATACCTTTTCAGACTCAATCCAAGTATCCATTCTTGGCTCACCTTATGTGATGCATGTTATTGTTTCCTCTTTCTTCTACTTATGGCCAACAGAGTACTCAACGTGAAGAGGATTTTTACCACAGCATAGCATAATCAAAGACTATGGTTCTACAGTGCAAGTGACAGAGCAGGCTAGTGGAGGTATGACTGGACCTGTGACAGAGCCAAATTAGGCGAGGGGGAGGGGAAGGGAGGTGGAGCCATGGACATAAGGGGATAATGAAGACTCTGTGAGTGCAGGGTATTTCAACCAGGAATCCAGATGGTTTCACTCACCTTCCACTGGTAGAAGGCTAAATGAGTACATAGCATAAGACCCAGGATTAAATTAGAACACTAAATATAAACAGAGGAGGGCATGGAAATTTTTGTTTTCCTCAGATCCATCCTGTAGCCTAACCCCTAATCGTGAACATGTTATTTCTCCCTTTTTCTCCTTGTTCTGGTCAACATAATGAATCAAAAACGGACAAGAAAAAAATGTGTTGGGTAATATCATAGCATCATTAGGGAATATGGATGCAAGGAGCAAGTAACAATGAGGCTGAGAATCTGTCTGGGGCAAGAAAATGTTGCTTTACTATGAGGTACTACTCAGACAAATGGAGTAAAGAAAATTCTTTGGTGGCTTTGAAGACCAGGCCGGAGGCTATAGATTCCCACATGCGGAGAGCCTATATGAAGGTGGTAGAAGAGAGGTCCTAAACAGCAGCAGCAAAATCTAAAGTGTAGAAAAAATAGAGGACATGGGAAGGCACAGCTAAAATACAGTAGACTGTTTTAAAAAGAAACAAGAATGGCGAAAGTGGACAACAGCCACCTAGCTGGAAAGGTGAGAGTCATCATGCAGGACTTTTTAAATCAAGTTTTGAACCCTTACAGTAATATGAACATCGTCGATATATAGAAAATGCTTGGTTTAGTATCCATAAACAAGACTGCAGTTCAACGTCAAAGATAAAACACTATTCTGGTTAGGGAAACAACCTTTGCAACACAGTCATTACTACGCACTACCTTTAAAACGCAGTCATTACAAAGCAACATCCTTTATATCGTATGCCATTACAACGCAGCCATTACATCGCATGTCACTACAACGCATGTCATTACAACGCATATCATTACAACGCATGCCATTACAACGCATTATAAGGTAAGTAATGGGGAATAGTAATTTTTACCCCTTCACTATCCAACACTTACCCTACTGTTGCATTCACTGGAGTGGGAATAGTCATTTTTACCCCTACACCTTCCAACACTACACTACTGTTGCACCAAAAGTAATATGCGATGTAATGGAATGTGTTGTAATGGAATGTGTTGTAATGGTATGCGTTGTAATGGAATGCATTGTAAATGTAGTTTCTAAAAATGCGTTGTGATGGCATGCGTTGTAAAAACATGCGTTGTAATGGATGTTGCGATGTAAAAACTGCGTTGTAAAGACATGCGTTGTAAATGTTTGCGTTGTAATGTCATACATTCTTCTGGTTAATGCCTGTGGATGATAGGGAAGGCTTATTGCTTGCCTAGGTATTATAAAGTAATGTCAATTCATATACAACTTTTCTAGCAACACTAATAATAATATATTACAAAGCGGTCAGCAGTCTAATATAGTTCATTTAGGCTGCAGAATAACTTCCTTG
Organism: Triturus cristatus; assembly: GCF_964204655.1. Taxonomy (NCBI): domain Eukaryota; kingdom Metazoa; phylum Chordata; class Amphibia; order Caudata; family Salamandridae; genus Triturus; species Triturus cristatus. Next base: position 732,115,231 of record NC_140580.1, read on the forward strand.
TACTACTTAATCCTCTTACACTCACACAAGACATATCTGCTACAAGTCTTGTCCATCACCAAGTACCTTACCAGCCCATTCACTGCCCATCGATAACTGAACAGGCAAGGAATAACTGACGTGATCTCCCACATACTGCTGGCTAATCGGAAAACTATAATCTAGCCCACAATTGCAGGTCCTAACTAGCTACATACTATGACCGCTTATTTACATCTCTCAATGGCAGTCAGATATGGAATGATAGTACCAAGGGCCATCCCAACAGATCTCCCACCATTTCTTTCTCCAATCCTGTCTACTCAGGACCATAAACATTTAATCAAAATATTTAAGATTGGATACTTCGGTGTCGTAACTAGCTAAGTGAACTGTAATTATAGGAAATACCAGAGCTGCTCAGACACATTCACTGTTACCATAAACTAGGGACTGTTACTATAAACTAAGGACCTTGTCCTTAGTTTATGGTGACACTGAGTTCACTTGTTTGAACTGGCACAGAGTAGGTAGATTTTTTATTACTCTGATATATATTCAAGTCCATCGGTTTTTTGCTTGCCCTGCTGCAATAAACGGGGGGAATTATGTGCAAGTTTTTTATTCGTCTTGTTCAAAGAGAAAGGGTGGTATCCAAAACAGTCCAAAACCTACAGTAAATGTATAGAAAGTGATTCACGACTTGCATCTGTATAGAGTAAGAGAGCAGATTTCTATGACACTTGTCACATTGCATACTGATGCATGCATGCACATCAGTGGCAACATTGGACTTGGTTTCCTTAAATAGAATACCCATTGCAAGATATCCATGCATCTTGAAGCATGCATTCACAGGCAATGTTCAAAAAGCATTTACAAGGACTAAAGCATAGCCCTTCAACACGCTTTAATATAACTAGATTTGGTGTATGGTAAGACAGGGGAAAATCACCGGCGACCTGCATGAAGGCAATAAGGACAAGGAATTGGCTGATCGTTATTGTTCACCGATTGCTATAATATATATAATAATACAATGGTGGAACTGTTTATCTTTTGTATATTATTTTGTAAACGGGTAGCAATTTAAATGAATGTTCAGGACAAAATATGTCTAAAAGTACAACTTTTCTCCACTCTTTTTTTTTGGGGGGGGGAGTTTATTTTTTATTTTATACAACTGAACAATCAGCACTAAGGAATTCGTACATGGTACATTAACAGAGGTAGAGCTCAAACCGTTACAGATATGGTCATTATCATTGGAACCACTTCCCCCTCCCTTCCAGTGATCCATTGAAAACCAGTGCATGCTAGTGGCAACTGTCGTCTTGGTTAAGGAAATGCGTCTTGGACCAGGGAACAGTCTCTGGTAAATTGAAGGAGTAATCTTTTGAAGCGTTGTGGACTCAAGTCTCTATGTCTGAGTCTCCTGCATTGTGTGTCTGGTGGACTGTTGCTTGTCACTTCCCATGTCCAACCTAAAGTGTTTTCTCCAGGGGTAACTTTTCTTCACTCATATCCTTAAATATAAAATATACATTTTGTGGCAAGGTCTTCATGGAATACACAAATTAAAAAATACTCTCATTGAAAGAAGTTAAATAATTTGTCAAAGGATAACATAATGTGTGTGTCTTGGCACAGAAATAGGAGATGTTTACTGTTACTCACTGGTACTCATTGTATTATTCTCTTCATAACTCAAATCTGTGATATTGAGCTCAAACCCAGATCCTTTGAGTTGATGCATTACTTCACTCGACCACCAGACAGAGCATGATACCCCAACACTTACTCCACTGTTGGAGTTGAAGAATTCCGGTCATCGGAGCTGCACAACCAGCGGGAAAAACCATCGGCATTCTCGTACTTCATTTCATCATTATGCTCTACTGCGTAGTTTAGGCCTTCCAATGAGAATGGCCAACTCATCAACTTGGGATTCTCACCCTTCATTGCCATACGTCCATTGGTGGTATGTTTTCTGTCTGCACCACAAACTTAGTACCAAACAGATATGGGTGGAACTTCTCAATCACTGACAATGTTGTTTTTCCACTACAGCTAAAAAAGGGCACTGGATATTCTCTCCTCTTGACATTGAGCACAGCCACTTCCACTCCAACTCTTTTGTCTGAGTCATCTGTCTGTACAGTGAAGGGTTGTCTGTAGTCAAGAACCTTCAATGCAGGTGCGTTCCTTAGGGCCCGATTCACAGAACTAACAAGACAAAATCCTAAACGTACTACCATTTTGGTATTCACAGAAGGCACTTACGAATTTTGGTATTCACAGAAGGCACTTACTCATTTCGGTATTCACAGAAGTTAGGAGTCCTAACTTTAGGACTCCTAAATGCCTTCTGTGAATACCGAAAGTCTTAAAATTAGGATTTTTCTCAGTTTTGTAGTAGTATAGTTAGGACTCCTAACTTTAGGACTCCTAAATGCCTTCTGTGAATACCGAAAGCCTTAAAATTAGGATTTTTCTCAATTTAGTAGTAGTAAAGTTGGGACTCCTAACTTTAGGACTCCTAAACGCCTTCTGTGAATACCGAAAGCCTTAAAATTAGGATTTTTCTCAGTTTAGTAGTAGTAAAGTTAGGAGTCCTAACTTTAGGACTCCTAAACTGAGAAAAATCCTAATTTTAAGACTTTCACAGAAGGCATTTAGGGGTCCTAAAGTTAGGACTCCTAACTTCTGTGAATACCGAAATGAGTAAGTGTCTTCTGTGAATACCAAAATGAGTAAGTGCCTTCTGTGAATACGAAAATGGTAGTAAGTTTAGGATTTTGTCTTAAGTTAGTTCTGTGAATCGGGCCCGTAGTGTTTTCAGTTCCTCAAAAGCCTTTTGACACTCTTCAGTTCAAATGACCTTCTATGTCAACTTCTTGGATGTCAATGCTGTCAAATGGGCCACTGTGGTCCCCTGCTAGCTATAAAGTTCTTGTAGTAACCTGTGAGTTCTATGAAGGCTCTCACTTCAATATGGCTAGTAGGCACTTCCCACTCCAACACAAAATTGATCTTTCCATCTAGTGGGAGAATCTTCCCGGGACCCAACTGATACCCAGTGTAGACTATATTGGACTGCCTTACCTAGCTCTTGGTTGCCTTGATGGTAAGCTTTGCCCCTATATCCAGACCAACACCTTTTCTAGGGGTCTCTGGTGTGCCTCTTATGAATTGGTGAATGCCACAATATCATCCAGGTTGGCTATACAGGATTCTTCTTACCCAACGAGAACAAGGTTCTACAGGTGCTGCAAAGAGGCAGGAGCATTTTGAAACCCATAGGGTATTACATTAAGCTGGAATAACTACCCTGGTGCTCTGCTTGGCATTTCATGCTAACATGATCTGCCAGCATCTGCTGGTCAGATCAAAGAAAGTCAAGTACTTTGCAGAACCCAGCTGGTCCACAAGCTCATCGGATATGGGGATCAGATGTGCACAAGTTTTGGTGACTTTTTCAAGGCCATGTTAGTCTACACAAATGAGGAAGTCTGTGGAGCCTTGCATAGTCATTAACCCTACTGGACTGGCCTAAGGGTTACACAAATGCTCAATCACAACCAAGTCCAACATCTTGACCACCCCTGCCTTGATGCAATCTGATACTTGGACAGACATGAAATAAGTCTTAGTATTCACATCCATTTCAATCTGTGCTTCGCGAAAATGATACAGTATAGATATATATGCATATAGTTACCGTAGTGCTGGTGAAATCGCAGTAATGATCCCCCCAATATGTTTTCCCAATACTAAATTTGCACTTGGTTCCATAGTTTTCACCCCAAGTTTCTGAAATCAAAATTACTCATTGCAACTTTTTTTTAACTTAAGATACAAAAATATATTTTGACATCCAAAAATGATATACAGATTTTTTCAAATGTGATAGCAGACCACAGTAATGTATTGAAGATTTGCTTATCCGTTTTAAACTACCTGAAGACAATGAATGAAGCAGTCCATCAAAGTGCAAATGAAGCAGTCCATCAAAGAGCAAGTAAAATTGTGCAAATTGTGAATGTGATAAGTCTTACTCTTGATAGGAAGACTATCTTGTGTCAGTTTCATGAAACATACATGTGCCAACCCTGGAGTAAGCGAGAACAGATGGGAAAATCATCCCAAGAATTCTATCAATTTTCTCTGCTGCTGAGACGTATCCCTTCCACACATCTATCCCTCGTGCAACTTTGGAACAAATCAGGAAGAGGCTCACTGCCTTCCTCAACTTTGTCTGTGATAGCATGATGTTTATTGTGTAATCTCTCTGGAGGTAAGACTTCAGCAGTTCACATGGAACACCCTCCTGGGTTCTCTTGAGGCACCTGTGTCAGGTAAGCAGTTCACCTCAGATACATTCTGCACTATCCTATATGGCCCGCTCTATTTATCCTCCAAAGCTCAATAGCAAATGGGCAAATAGCGTTGATTTCTGGTCATCCATTCTTTTATCAGCTCTTGGCTAGTCTGATGGGTTTGCTTCTCCTGACTCATGTATTGCACCATCAACTTCCTGAGACCAGTCAAGTAGTCCACCACTTTCTTCTAAGGTGACTCAGGACTTGAGGTAAGTCGGCCCCATACTGGGTGCCCAAACCGAAGTTTGAACGGACTGAACCCCACTCTTTTCTGTGGAATCTCCTGGTAAGTGAATAAGAGACATGTCAGGAGAAGATCCATCTTCCTCCTGTGGGCCTCTGGTAGAGTTACTATCATGCTCTTAACGGTCTTATTTAACGTTCTCCACTAACCCTTTGGTTTGTGGATGGTAAGCTATGGAGAAGTAGTGTGTTACTCCAGCTTCCTCCAGCATCTTCCTCATATAAGAGTAAATGGAATTGGTTCCTTGACCAAAAAATCACTGCCTCAGAAAGTCAAACCAAAGAAAAGATCCCTAGGAGAGCCCTACCTACCCCCATTGCATATGCTCTTTAAAGTACCACCTCAGGATACCTGGGGTGACGATCCACCCAAAGATATACTTGTTGACTGATGCTGAGGTTGGGGCAAATTGATCAACAAGGCTTATTTCTACCCACTGAAATGGAATTTTGAGAATTGATAGAGGCGCTTATCTTGTCTTGTTCTTACTTTCAGACTTAATATTTAACTGACAAGTAGGACAGGTTCTACATAATCTCTTCACATCTCTGCACATGCCCAGCCTAATGAACAGATGATCTAACCTCTGCTAGGATTTTCTGATGCCCAAGCATCGTATTAAGGACACTTGATGGTCAGTGACACAGTGGAACCCCTAGCATCTTGCTAGCACCCGGCTTAGGATTCACCAGCTCACTAGCTTCTTATATAGTAGGCCATCCTCCCAGCCAACACAGTGTCTTCAAACCACGCCTTTGTTGATCTGCTGCTGGGCCTCCTTCCAAAGTCCCACAAATGAAGGTCACTTAATCTATGCCTTGGGAATTACTCTGGATAGGTTCGTCAGCCGCTAACCTTGCAGCTCTGCCAATGACTCAGACTCCAACAGCTGGTCTGGTTCCGGGTATCTCACTCTTTGCCTGGAGCAGGGCCAGTACATGCTGGTGCCAGTGCCTTGTCAGAGTCTTCCCTTATCTGCGGACTACATTGTCCTGGTCTCTGTAAATTGTGAATGGTCCCAGTCTTTCCCTAAGACTGACATGCAGCACATGCTCTGGTCAACACAACTGTTGTGGCCCAAATCCTTTCGGCCTCTGGTCCTGGTACTAAACCAGGCTTAATTAAACCATTGCCTAAGAGACATTCAGTACCTTGCTTTCCTCTGTCACCACTACATCAATAATGGCAAGATTTCCCCGGTGTGGGTCCGCTTTGATATTGGCCGGGTGGGAGGGGGTAGGGTTGCTCCTATTAACCCCTGGTACTTTCGTGACCCCAAGACGCGCAGGGCACTGCTGAAGGCAGTTGATCACTATTTCCGGGACAATCAGGATTCGGTAGATTCGGCGGTGTCTCTATGGGAGGCGTTTAAGACCGTTTTGAGAGGGGAGGCCCTCTCACTGGTGGTGGCCGCCAAGCGACGGACGGACGGACGCCGAGGTGGTGCAGATTGAGGATGAGATTGCAGCTTTAGAAAAGACCCTAGAGGAGGGGGTGGAAGCGGACATGCTGCATAATCTGAGTTTGAAGCAGTCGGAGTACAGGGATTTGGTGGAGAATGCTGCCAGGACCCTTGGCAGGGAGCAGCAGGGCCGTCTGTATGATGTTGGGGACAAGGCCGGGAAACTGTTAGCTTGGTTGGACAAAAAAGAGCGTGTCAATAGAGTGGTGCCGGAGTTAACGACGGAGGAGGGAGCGATTGTCACTGACCCCGACGGTATCGTCCAATGTTTCTCGGATTATTTCCGCGTAGTGTACACCTCGGTTTCGGACAGGCCGACAGCGGACTCGTGTGACCTCCTGCGTGATATTGCTCTGCCCTGCCTATCTGACATAGATAGGGAAGACCTGGATGGTGATATAACGGTTGATGAAGTGGCGGGGGCTATTCGGGCGTTGAACTCGGGTAAGGCCTCCGGTCCAAATGGTTTGCCTATCGTATTGTACAAGCTTTGTCCGGATAAGATCGCCCCTCACCTGCGCGCCATGTTTGTGGAGGTGCGGGGGACCGGATATCTGCCGCTTGATCAACGACTGGCAACCATAGTGGCGATACATAAGGACGGTAAGCCTCGGGACAAATGTAGTTCCTATCGGCCGATATCGCTTCTTAACGCTGAGCCGAAAATCCTCGCTAAGGTCCTGGCGAACCGCTTGGTCCGAGTGCTTGAGGACTTGATCCACCCGGACCAATCGGGCTTCATTCCTCATCGTAACACTGCTTTGAACCTTAGGCGCCTCCACGGTGTGATTGCTAGGGTGGACACGCTGCGGGAGCCGGCTATTGTGGCGTCACTTGACGCCACGATGGCGTTCGACACGGTGGAGTGGGCATATCTGTGGGCGGTACTAGCTAAGTTTGGCTTTGGACCCGGTTTTGTTGGCTGGGTGAGGTTGCTTTATGAGGGTCCCCTTGCTAGTGTTGTGGTAAACGGGAGGGCTTCCAGGCCGTTCAAGCTTGGGAGAGGCACCCGGCAGGGGTGCCCCCTGTCGCCTTTGTTGTTCACCCTTGCTCTTGAGCCGCTTGCAGCGTGGATAAGATGGCACCCGAGTATACGTGGCCTCCGATGGTCGCCCGATTATGAGGATCGTATCTCACTTTACGCCGACGACATCCTATTATACCTTGCCTCGCCCAGAAGTCTCTCATAGTGGTTTGCGACGTCTTGACTTCCTTTGGTAGGAACTCGGGCCTTGTTATCAACTGGGGAAAGTCGTATCTGTACTGTGTGGCGATGTTCCACCTGTCCCCCGAAACTGTTCGATCCAGATCGCCCAACAGGGCTTCCGATATCTTGGGATTTACATCTCCACTGACCCCATCCTGCGATATGAGAAGAATCTGCTCCCCCCCCTGGCGCGTCTGCGGCGGGATGCGGCGGGATGGCGGAGGCTGCCGCTCTCTCTCCTCGGACGCGCCGCACTGTTTAAAATGATGTCTCTTCCCCGTTTTCTTTATGCATTGCAGAATACTCTTGACTGGGTCCCGACTAGTTATTTTAGAGAGGTCGAGAGCCTCCAACGCTCGCTATTGTGGGATGGGCGACCACGTATAGCGATCGCTAAGTTGACGCTTCCGTGGTACGATGGTGGTATTGCGCTTCCGGACATTCGCAGATACTACTGGGCCACCCAGCTGTGCGCGATTAATCATGGCGTCTATGGCTCGGCGTCGAGCCCCGGCTTCGCTATGGATCGGTGGCTACTGCGTGGCGGTAATTACCACAGGGCCTTGTACACAAAGTCGTTGGACTCGTCCCTTACGGGGCCCACTCGGGTGGCGGTGCGGGTGTGGAAGTTGGCGACGGACTCCCTGGGTTGGAAGGGCAGACTTACCCTTGCTACCCCGCTATTTGACTCGGATATCCTTGGGAAGCTTTGGCATACAAAAGGGTTTGAGAAATGGGATTTGATCGGCATCTCAAGGGTGGGAGACTTGCTGGCTCGGGGCGAGGTGAAGTCCTTTGAGGTGCTGCAGAAGGAGTATGAGTTGGGGAACACTGAGTTTTTCCGCTATGCCCAGGTGCGTCACGCCTTGCGATCGGTCCTTATAGAGGGTGAGAAGGTGCCTGCGTCCTCTCCATTGGAGGACCGAATTCTGGATGGCCATATGCCGGAGAGCATGTAAATGTAAATGTAAATTGATCCTTGTATAGCGCACTACTCACCCACAAGGGTCTCAAGGCGCTTGTACGAATACTGCTGTGGAACCCATCCTGACTTTCCCTGTGAGGCGTCCACTCCTGGGCACCCCCAAGGTGGAGGCCAGGCATCCTTAGCATTGTGGGGGCCGTTGTGGAGATTAAGCAAGCTATTGCCCAGAGTTGCAGAGTGGGACTCCATGATTGGAATGGCACCGAGGCGAGAATTATCAGGTCCGTGGAATTTTTTAGCCCAAGACCCGCCGAGGCGGGGAATTGAACCCTGGTCCCGGGCTAGACCTCTGCATCAGGGTCTGCCGCTCTAATCATTGAGCCACACTTCTCCAGCATGATTTCTCTCATCTATAAGAAGCTGATTAATGTCCGGGCTGACCTTCTTCGGGGGTTGCGGGATCAATGGACTAGGGACGGCCTCGAACTGGACGATGAGGACTGGCAATATGCAGTCTCCTCTCCTAAGGAGGTTGCGATTCCGTCGCGCCTGCGGCTGGTCCAGCTCAAAATACTTCATAGAGTCTACGTGACAGGTCCTAGGCTGGTCCATATGGGCTTTTCGGAGGAGGGTCTATGTAAGCGAGGCTGTGGCATGGTGGGCACCTTCCTCCATATTATCTGGGAATGCGGCGTGATTGTGGAGTTTTGGAAGCGCGTGCATGCAGTGATGGGGGAGGTGACGGGCATTGTCATGCAACCGGAGGCGCGGTGTTGTCTCTTGAACGTCTGGGGCCCTACCGATCTCGATGACGCACAGACTCAGTGGGTTACCCTGGGGAACATGGTGGCCAAGCGGGATGTCGCGCTCCTGTGGGGCTCGGCAGTGCCCCCCGCGCTGGCAGCGTGGAAGGAAAATATGGACTGGTGCATGCTCAGGGAAAAGACGGTGTATTGTGCTAGAGGGCGCCCGCGGAAATGGCATGCAGTATGGGGGCGATTGAAACATTATAGAGGGGACATATGTCTGCCCCCTGACCTGGATCAGCCAGAAGAGCAGCTCTCCCCTTGACATTCTTTCCGGTTATATGCGTATTGTGGATGATTGATTGCCTAGTGTGGGTCTCTGCTTTCCCCCTCCCTCCCCTCATTATAGTATTGTCTTTGGTAGACGAATGGGACGGACTTCCCCTGATGGGCACCCCTCATGTGCACTCGAAGTTTAACGCCTTGCAAGGGTTTGGTTTGTGTTGGTGTTTCTTTAAAATTGAACCTTTATTTGAGTCTCCTGTTTGTTCAGTGTGACTGCATTTCTATGTTGCTTCATTTATGCTGCCGAACCTCCGGGCTGTCGGCTGAATAGCTGTGTCCCGGATAAACTGAATAAAGGTTTTCATAAAAAAAAAATAAAAAAAAATAATGGCCAGATTTCCATTGATTTCTTTTGGGACTTGCATAATCGGACACTCCATGTCATCTTGACTTGCTGTTAAACCTGTGTCATTGGCACCAGGGAGAACCTCCTCAGGATTGAGATCCTTTATCTCAACAATAGTTCTATGAGCTCCCATTTCTCTCAGGGTTGGAACCTTCCTCCTATTTATAATAACCTCCTTCGCAAACCACAGTGTTCAGGTAGTGTGCTCAAAGCATATGGGTTCCTCTCCCAGAAGTCCATAGCAACTAGCTAAAGTGCAAAAGCGCCATTTTAGGTTCCTTCCCTCATATTCAACACACTAGCTGTGATGGGTGCAGCTGCTACAGACTCTTTCACGTGCCAATCTCTCTTGTAATGTCTCCTTGTAATGACTAAACGGGTTTTCACCTTGGGCTTGGAAGAATCTTCCTGCCTCCATTTGCCTTCCTTTGTTTCTGACTTGGAACCAAATTATCTTTTGGTTTATGTGCCTCCCTGAAACTTTGGGATTCGCCTGTCACTTACCCATTAGCTTGTAATTGAACCAATCTGTGGAGAATTCCTCTACCCTTTGGCTTAAAGCCATGCTGCTCCAGCTTAACCCTCTTAGCTAACTACTTGTCAGGCAACACTGCAAGTTTCTCTGGATCCCTCCCTGTCAGATCGGACAGATATTAACTGTATAGGGTAGAGCATTACTTCACGAGTCATTCTCTAACCACTATCTGGTTCAGGGCATGAAACTCCTTAGCTTCCATCCCTCTGAACCACTTGTTACAATCATGCAACATACTCCATGAAACAAAGTCTCAAATGGTACCCCACCTGATTGCTTTCCTTCTTTGAAACTTTCTAGGTATTGAGCTGGCTTCTGAGCAGATCTTTTATTCAGAGCCTCTTTCATTCACTCATCCACCATTTGCTCAGCAACAGGCATCCTTTTGCCATGTTTCCTGTCCCTTCCATAGACAACCTCATAACAGTTACTGCTCTGGATTCATCATTGCAAGCTCAAACTTTATAAGCAAATTCAAAACTATTCCCAATTATATAATATTTTGTTTCCTTATATACATGTGCACAAGGTATTTTGGAACCTTGGCAAGAACTGAAGAATGTAGAGTGGAATTGCTTTTCCCAGAGGTTGTGGTCTTAGCTGGCATCCAGAGCTTATCTTTGTATAGAGCTATCCACCCTCTCTCCAATTCGCTCTCCCTTTCCTTTTCTTGCCTCTCTCTTTCCAGTTCCTGCTCCTCATGCTCCTTCTTTCGCTCTTGCTGGGCCCATTCTTCCTGTCTTCCTCGCCTTTTCCTCTTTTTTTGGGCACACTAATCTCAGTTTCCCCTTCTCAAATGCCATGACCTTCTCCTTTTCCCCACCCTTTGCTTTCTGGAGAGCCAACTGAAAGTTCAAGGTATCAGTTAGACTGAACCTTCCCAAGGGAATCACTCCTCGGGCTGATGGCAACAATACCCTAGAAATTAGTGGTGGTGACTGTCTGGGGGAAATAACAATTAAGGTTGGGTGTACTGTTCCTTTGTAGCAAGTTGGAACTGGCCTCTGTAAGATCTCAGACTGCTTGCTGCCAATCATCAAACCCCACTTGGGAGGGGGGGCATGAAGAAGGCAGGGGCTACCGGCCATAGCTGTGGGGGCTGGGGTTGTTTACTCTACTGTCACTGAGTTTGTCCTAGTATGACTCTGAAAACCTGGCCTAAGTACAACTCCTTCAGTACTTGACCCCCAGAGGTAGCGACGGCGAGCTTTCAAATGTTCCTCAGCGAGGTTAGTGGAGGGACGGAACTCAACAATGCACCCAGCAGTGTCATAATATAAATGAACAAACCAGTGTTTCCCTTTAGAAAAGAAAAGCTATTTATTCTACAATAAGGCACAGTGCCAATGTGTGGGTAAGAGTCCAATACGCTTCAAGATTGTCAAACCTCTCCCATTCTCCCCTTCCTTACATCCAAGAGTCTACAGAATAATAGCTAGTGCATATGCAGTGTTTCCCTTCTGTTAGCATATAGTCAAAGGTCAAAATCAACTTTATTCGGCTGGTTAAAGCCATAAAAGTACACCACAAAACATTCTATAAAACATTGTGGGAACCTATACAAAGTTCATGTCCCAATGATCTTAAAAACCATTAAAAAGGTAAGCAAGGAAATCGGTGTTCAGCCTTTTTGACAGTTATAAACAGGCATGTTGCAAAAAATTTGATAAACAGTTACTCCATGGCACAGTGGGATAATCGATCTAAAATTTATATCAACACAGAATTCGTAAACACCACACCTCTTTAAGAAAACAACCGGTTAAAATACAGGCCGTCATAAAAGGGGACAAAACATTCAGTTTAAGACAAACATCATCGTAAAATTCATAAGATTATACATATATAGACGGTCAGCCCATTATGACACAATTCATCCGAGTGGTAAAAATTACAAAATTACATGGTAAAATAGCCCTACATTCACTTTCCATTGTGGCGGATGAATACAAAAATAAATAAGAGAAACGTATTAATAGTAAGACAGCATACTGGGAGCGAGTATATAGTCTCGTTAAAGTTATGTTGCATTATTTGGGAAATAAACATATCTACACTGCCACGATATCCACAAAGGCAAGCTCAACGACAACCTATTCCTGGGTCTAATAGCCCCAATTAAAAAACTTGCGACCCCGGCAGAGACTATAGGTGAGGCTAGCATTTGTAGAAAAATCAGAGCCGGCCTTACTTGCACAAAATTGCAGCCTCTGAGCAGGGGGAGGATGAACTTCCTGTGCAAGGAATCGTAATAAGCGCAGAAAAACATTATGAGAAGAGTGTATTGCTCAGAGAAGTTGGCACAGGGACAAGGGTTTAATGAGTCAGGTTTAAAATAGCCTTTAGGAAAGGCCAGTAACCAGGGAACCATATTCAATCGGAATCTCGTCAGAACAAAGAGATGGTAAGCTTTGTTTACATATAATAAATATGGTTGCATCTGCTGGCCCAGGCTCGGTGTGACAAACCTCCTCACCGAGGGTTTGATTAATTCTTTCTCCTCCCTTAGGCCTTGTCGTCTGTCTAAAAACTGCTGTTTAATAGCTCTAATAGCGGACTTGCCCAAAGGAGTGGGGGTCAAAAACAGATCGGGGCAGCCAAGATTTTCAGTCTGATCCTTAATATATTTCAACCAGGGAATGTTTAAAGCCTTCTCTAGGGCTAGCCAATCTAGGATAATGAGTTGATTTAGATTTAGGGTTGGTTGAGCCCAAATTCTCAACCAACGTAGGAGCGGCGCAGCCGCAATCAAGTCTGAAATATAACCGACTCCCAGTTCCTCATGTAAATTGAAAATTGGGGTGGATACAGGGACCGAGAGAAGTTTGCACATAAAATTATTCTCGGCCCCCTGGATACACTTCGTGTTGTAGACCTTCAAGAGTGCAGGGAACGGCTTCGACGATATTCTTTTTGCAAAATCTAATGTAGCCCCCGCTGCTCTAGCTAGGACGTTCGTTTTATGTGTGCGTTGAGCGCACCATGAGCGTTGGTCATCGAAAAGTACCCCTAGGTATGGGAAGGTGGACACTTTTGTTAGCTCAGGCCCCCTTACAGTAGAATTTGGCCTTTGCCGCCCTCCTAGAGCCTATGGTCATGGTGTGCGAGTTTTAAAAATTGGTAATTAAATCCAAAGAGTCCATGAAGTCTATAAAACTATTTAAAAGTAGTTGCAGCCTCCTAGCTGTTCTGGACACTAAAACCGCATCATCGGCGTACAGAAGTGCGGGAATCATTTTGGTGCCAGCTCTTGGTATATCTTTACAAAAGGATGTTAAAGAGTTCCCTAATTTGTTGATGTAAAGTGTGAACAGCAAAGGAGCCAATATGCATGCCTGCCAAACCCCTCTTTTTACTCATGAATGTCCCTATACAGTTTATTCCACATGTTGTCTTGGATTTCATACTGTACATGTGCAGGTATCAATTATATCTATATCTATATCCCTCTTTGACCCCTTCCATGTGTCTTGTTTCCAGATTTTAAACAGATATTCATGATGTTCATGGATTGAAAGTAAGAGCATGGGTTGTGACTATTTGAATGGAAGGATGTCTGGATGTGAACCAATAGCTCAATAGAAGGAGGGGACATCCTGGGGACGAGTGTTCCGAGTTGTTATATACAAATTCTGCCATTCAGAGACCTTCGCTTAAGTGTTTCCCTTGTTGGATGGCTAAACATCATAAGTACTGACCTAAGGTCTGGTTTAATCGCTCTATCATTCTATTGGTTTTGGGATGGTAACTTGTGGATAGTCTACTGTCAGTTGTTAGATTTTTACATAAATTCTGCTAGAAATTAGAGGAAAATTGTGATCCTTGAGAGGAAAATTGTGATCCCTGATCTGTGATAAGTACTCTGGGAATTCCATGTAACTGTACTATAAACTGGACGAACATCTGAGCTAGTTCAGAGCCTGTGGGGAGTTTCTTGACAGCTATTAAGTGATCTGCTTTAATAAGATGGCCTACCGCTACCAGCACTAATGTCTTTCTGTTGTTAGGTGGAAACTCAGCTATAAATTCCATAGAGAGTTATGCCATGGGAGCGGTGGCACAGGAATGGGACGGGGTAGTGAATATGTTTTTTATGATCTATCTTTGTCTGGACACAAATGGCGCAAGTGGACACATAACGCTCCACAGCTAATGGTAAACCTGGCCACCAAAAATGGCGATGAATTGCAGCTAAGGTTTTTTGTACTCCCAGATCCATCATCAATAGGATCTATTGGGATCATCATTAATCCATTCATTGATATTCACTTTCTGAACTTGGAGTGTGATTTGGGTTAGAAATTCCTGTGATGTAATTATTACTGCTAAGTCACCCAAATCCGGGCTCTTATGTTGTAGGATTAGTGGAGGTTCCACTTGTGTGTTTCTTGCATTCTCTTCTCTAGCATCCAGCGCTCTGGATAAGGTGTTTGCCTTACCATTTTGAGGCCCAGGGCGATACATTATGGTAAAGTCAGAGAAGAACAGTGACCATCGTTGTTAATGTGGAGTTAGGGTTTGTGCAGATTTGAAAAATTGCAGATTTCTATGGTCAGAATAATTCTCAACCGTGTACCTGGCTCCCATTTAATAGTGGTGCCATTGTTCAAAGGCCTGTTTTATTGCTAACAAGTCCTATCAGTAAAACTGTAGTTAAACTCACCTTGAGTGAACTTGTGGTAGTAGAATGCCGCAGGGCATATCTGACCTGTATCAAGGTGCCTTTCAGATAACACCCCTCCCATAGCATGATGGGAAGCATCTGCTTACAGTAGGAAAGGTAAGGTTACATCAGGGTGCCAAAGAACTAGTGCCTGTACAAATTGTCTTGTAAGTAGATTAAATACTTCTTCAGATTCTTGCATCCATTTAAAGGGAGTTGAGTTATTGGTTGGGTGATGGTTGAAGAATCTTGAATGAAACGCCTATAAAAATTGGCAAAACCCGGAAAACTTTGCAGGGCTTTAGTTGAGAATGGAGATGGTCATTGAACTATGGGCTGTACCATTTATTGCCCATCCTAATGCCCTTTGGTCCGATAACATAGCCTAAAAACACAATCTTAGGCATGTTGAAAAGGCACATCTCTAATTTTGGTGGTGTTGTTGCAACCTTTTAAACACAGTTTTAACATGACCGATGTGTTCTTGGATGGTTTTGTAATAAATAAGGATATCATCAATAAAGACGATAAGGAACACGTCAAGGAGGCCACAGAGGACATCATCCATAAAGCATTGGAATGCTGCCCGGGTGGGGCAGAGTTCGAAAGGCATGGCCTGGTATTCGAAGAGACTGAATTTTGTTCGAAATGGAGTCTTCAATTTAGCACCCTGTTGGACTCTGAAGAGATGGTAAAAGCACTAGAGATCCAGCTTTGTAAAAATTATAGCTCCCTCAATTTGGTCCAGTAATACTGGTATTAAGGGTAGGGGGTATTGATTTTTTAAAATTATCGATTATCCATATACGAGTGCAACTCTCCCCCCTATTTTGGCACAAAGAAGAGAGGAAAGGAAGCAGGTGACTGGGATGGCCTGATGAACGCTGTAGCCAGATTTTGAAAAATGTTGTTACAGATTTTGTGTCTCTGTCTTGCTAAGGGCACAGATCCTACTGCATGGAATGCCAGCTTCTGGTTGAAAGTCTATGCGATAGTCGTAGTCACGATGAGGAGGAAGTTGACTAGCCTTTGTGTAGGAAACCTACCTCTCTATATAGTGCACCACAAAGGGTTATACTGTGCAGAGAGGTTGAAGAGATCCTTACTTGTATAAAGAGGCAAAATTAGATAATACTAAAGCTCCATTTTGTGGTAGTGTGGGCGAGCAGTTAGACTTATCAGAGGGTAGTGCTAAGCATTTATTGTACACACCAAGGCAATAAATGATTACACACACTCAATGAATGAAGTTGAGACCAAATTAGAAAAATGGTACTTATTTTATATAAATATTTAGACCAAGAACTTCGGGTACAACAGAATTACTTTTTGCAATATGAGAAATTAATAATTAAATACAATCTACAGTTGTGCACAATAAGGCACAATATATTTACATTGGATGGAAAAAGGAAATTGGAAAAAGAAATGCAGTACAGTTATTAGTGTGGTTATCCTTTTGGAAATCGGGAAGGTTCAGGGTCAAGGTCCAAAGTGCCAAGGCCAAGTCCTCGGGAGCTTCCCTGATTTCTCTGGAAACAAGGCAAAATGGGTCTCTGTAGCTGGTGTGCTACTAAGACAAGGGACCACCTGCAAAACAAAGCATAGGCTGACTTGTTGGCAAGTCTGAGGGCTCTCAAGGGACATTAGAGGTCGCAAGGCTCTGGGGCTGTGGAAGCACAGCTGGATTGAAGATATCCCGGCCGGGAAGGCTGCGTGCAGTGAAGATGTGCAGCTCAGCAATGGCACTCAAAGAAGCACCTTGTGGTCAGAAGCTGGCACTTTGGAGTGATGATTCTGGGCCACTGCTGCGGTGGGTCTCCAGAGTCCGGATGTCCCTTGTTGGGTGCTGGCTCACTGTAGAGTTGGAGTCCTCCTGGGCTCGGTTTTGTAGGTTTTTACAGCAAGGGTTCTGGTACCCTGAGTATTGGTGCCTTGCAACTCTGGTGGGTCCTGGAGCCTCAAGACTTGGTGCAGAGGCCAAGCTGACCCTCCAGAGCAGGTGTACCTTTTGCTGGTACTCAGAGATGCCAGTTGGACTGGGAAGATGGACGACGCTAGACTCAACTTTGCTGTTTTGGTGCCTGTGGCTGCAGGGAAATAGTACCTCTAAATCAAGGGAGTTCTTTGGTGATTTGTGAAGTGCTGATGAGCCTCTGGGGTTTGTGGAGGACACAGAGCGACGAGACAAGCTGGAGGATGGTGATTGTTGAGTTCTAGGGCAACTGGCAGGATTTTGCACCCAAAGGCCACAATGAAGTCTGCAGTTCTCAGTCCAACAGTGTCTCTTTGTTAGTCTTCTTCTTGTTTTCCATGAAATCTGAGATCAGGGTCTGGGGATGCCACCTAAATGCTAAATTTAGTGGTGGTTCCATGAGAGTGTCAGGTAATGGCCAATAGGGCCCCAGTCAGGGGTGTCTATTCCCTCTATTATGCCCACCTCCTTTGGGAGGGGACATAGCACTAGCCCTGATTGGAGAAGTCCCATCTTCTGCAAGATGTTGCGCACTGAAAAATTTGCTTTACCTCGCAAACCAGCACCTGAGGGGTGGACTTGGCAGAGGGGGCACACTTCCTATTCTTTCTAAGTTTTCCTGTCTGTCTTCCTGCCAAACGGGGATGAGGACAGGAGGTGGAGCCTGCTCTTTCTATCAGCAGAGGCTGGGGTCACGTTTCAAAGGCGGCAAGGCCTTTGAAGCTTCCCACCACAGATGACTCTTCCTGACTGGGGGAAGGTGTGAACACCTTCGCCCAGGACAGGCTTGGTTCTCGACCTCTGAGGACTCTCACCCCATTAGGTCAGAATTCTGTATGGCGGTGACAGGCTGGATCACACTAACGGTTGGTAGGATTCAGAGGACCCCTCTAAGGGGTCCACTGTGTGCAATTATTAATAAATCTGGCACTGGATTCAGTGCAGATTTAGTAAGCCGAGATGTTTGGTACCAAATATCCCATCATTTTTATTCATTTATTTTTTTATTTGAAGTTTATTGAGTTGCAGAACAACTTCCATCACAACCAGGCATTACAATTGCATGTTACATCTTACAGTGCGTTGTCTTATTAGACAGTAGAATAGGTAAATTCCCATTTGGTATATCTGTTTTTACACTTTGGTACACTTTGGTAGACACTTTGGTACATAGTGGTAAACACTGTTACGCTCAGGTTCAACAACAGAGTATTGCACCAGCATACCCCCCCCCCCTTCCAATGTCATTGTTTAGTGAACATTTTTCTTCTGCAGCATACTCACTCTTTGTATAATCAAGTCGATTACCTCTCTGATCCATCTATGTCACCTCCCTGTTATTTTCCTCCGTATTGCTAGATTCTGCTTCTGTTTCCTTGCGGAGTAGGTATGATTGGTAGGGACCCCAACAGCTCTTGGGTCTACTGGTGGGTGGGAGTAGTTAATTGTATGTATCTGCTTGTGTGTTGCAGTAAATCATGTCTTTGTGCCAATCCTTTATTATCGGCAATGGGTCTCTAGCCCACCTCATGGACACTCGCCGTTTGGGTAGTAAAAGGCCAATAGCTATTAGGAGGCATGTGTGTTTTTTCTACGCTTTGGTCCCATCCCAGCAGCGCTAGCTTTGGGTCTGGCTCTAAGTCTGCACTTTAATGATGCCAAGCTCGTGAAATATTGCTTGCCAGAATTCCTGTATCCCTGGGCATTGCCAGGCTAGGTGTATAAATCCTGCTCTGTCGCTCCCACATCACTGGCACTTCGAGTCCTCCCTCAACCCATACCTGTATTGTCTTTCAGGTGTGTAGTAGGCCCTGCGTAGAAATTTATAATGAATGAGCCTGTGTCTCCCAGTCATAGAGACAGTTCGAAAACAGCTGTATTGCCATTCTTTGTCACTTAATGGGCTGTCTAGATCCCTCTGCCAGTCTAATCTGACTTTTAATACTCCAGACCGATGGGTTTCTTGCATACTTGAGTAGAATTTGGTGATCAGTTTGGATGGCGTCTCTGACTTTATGAGAGTGGTTAGGGTACCCATAGTTTGTGGTTCTATCATGTCTTCCCCCAAATTCACTTGCCGGTTGAGCTGAGCCCTGTAAGAGTGGTACTTAGCTATTCCTGACATTTGGGGTGCTTTCTCTTGAAGTGTTTCCCAGCTACACACCACCCCATCCGTAAAGAAGTCTCCCATCTTTTGGATGCCCAATGTTCATAGAGCTTGCCTAGCCCCCCACCCCCCTGGCCCATCGGAAACCATAAACACCAATGCAATGGGACCTCTGGTATATACAATAAAGCCCCCGCTTGCATATGTAATAACACTTGCCACGCCTGTACTGTGGTAGCTAATTAGTCAAATGCGCAAATGTGCTCTGTGCTTCTCTGTAATACATTTCCAGATCTGAGGCACCCAACCCTCCTAGATCATAATAAGGTAATGTGAGAGAGTCCCACCACACTCGTAGCTGCTTCCCCCGCCCATGCTAGTCTGATCATTTGTGTACGTAATTGTTGAAACAGTGTGCGTGACAGTAAAAGCGGTATGTTTTGGAATAAAAATATAAACCTGGGCAGAACCACCATTTTCATTAGCGCCACTCGCCCCATCAGTGAAAATGGAAGCCTGATCCATCTGTCTACATCTTCTGTTAATTTCTGTACTGCCGTTCTATAATCCTCCAGTAGTACAATGGACGGGTCTGAGTGGACCTTGATGCCTAAATACCTTACCGAGTCTGTGGTCCAGCGTAATGGGTATTCCATGACTGGCGATGTTGTGACAAGTGTGAGGGGAAATACTTTTTTACTTTTGGCCTAATTCCTTTACAGATTTAACTGCACTCACTTTTGTTTATTATTTTACATATTGTTTATTATTTTATATTTTGTTTGCACGGGTAGTTTCACTAAACTTTATTGACCTTTTGGAACTACAAGTCTGTTTTCTTTGTAGTTCTCCTTTTCCCGCATTTTTCTTCATTACATATCACATGATTACCTCTTGGAACTACAAGTCTGTTTTCTTTGTAGTTCTCGTTTTCCCGCACTTTTCCTTATCACATGTCTATATATCACATGATTACCATCCATTACACTGACCGGAGCATTTCCAATTTGATTCTCCCGGGTTCAGGAGAACCTATACATCACCATACCAACTGTAAGTTTGATCTTCCGTTACTTGTCAGATAGTGATTGTATTCTTTTAAAAGGCCCCACGCTGTATGTATTTTTGTTACCCACACCACCATCTAGATTTTTCTTTTCATTTCGTTTTTACTTTTTCCTACAATTTTGGCAAAAACACACCACATTACTTTGTCCTATATGGCATTTTCATTTTTTCATTTAATTTTTTTACTTACACTACCACCCAAACTTTCTTGGTCCATTTCGGCTTCACTATTTCCTATGACCTTGGTAAATGCACATCACAGTATGTTGTTTTAACATGTAAAACAAGTGGATATTTTCACATCACTTTGATGTGTAGTGTATCTCCATTTTGGTAATTACCAACACTGGTAGTGTGTTTTTTTACTCATTACGAACGTATTACTTTTAATACTGTTTCAACATGACCATGTTTGTTATAATCAAAATCTACTGTATAATTGTTTGGATAAAAATTGTTCTTTTCCATTGAGTGTTTATAAAATGTATATATATACTGAACCCTATACCTTATCCTTTCAGAGTACCGCCCCTGAAGAAGGGCTTAAAAAAAGCCCGAAATGCATTGGGCAGTTGGATATATGATGCATTGATAAAGAATGAATACAATTCTTTGACTTCATTAACTTTGAACAACGGTTAATAAACTCAAGTTACACTTGAATAAATTCCGATTTACCTGAGTTTAATTTCACAAAAGAGATCATATCTCTGAGATTGAGTGCATAACGAAAGACATTTTCCTATTCAGGAACGTGCTATCATTATCTACGATTTGAATTCCCTACTCAGGGGGATTAATTCGTTTGCACCAACTAATTTTGCTTAAAATATTGACCTGGAGAAATTTTGAGTGCGCAACTTCTGTTCTAACTTTTCATATGAGTCCCCTTTCCTGAGTGACACGGAAAGCGCACCAACATATAAATGGATGAAGAAGAGAATACCTCTGAACGAAGAACACAAACGTTCACGTATACAAATGAAGAAACTCAACGCATTTATGCACTCTTTGAGGATACCACAGGGTCCAGTCACAGTACAACAACTGTTCAATCTAACATCAGACAGTTACTATATACCTCCAAACGAGCTATCAACCAAAAGCTCCATGCGAGCACATTAATACGTTACCACAAGGTACAAAGGATCCCAAGAGGGTTAAGAATAGCCCTTAAATCGACTCTATGTAAAAATAATCCACGGTTTACAGAAAAATGGGAAGCAATACTCAATAAGTGTTCACTGGATCTAATATTATTAATAGTAGAAGAGTTATCCAAACTTCTTGTAGACCTTCAGAAAGAAATTGATGAACTTCGTGAAGAAATTTCTAGTAAAATCTCTGACATTGATTGGAATGCAACACTTGCAGATCTTAACAAACAACTTGACGAATATACTAAAGAGATTAATGAAAGGAAAACACGAAAATTCAAACGTGACAGTACGGATTATAAATTAGGAGAGGTCTACACATGGGCAGAAGCCTATGCTTACAAAAGACAACAACGTCAACACACAGGACAAAGATCGGATATAGACACTACATCTTCCGATGACTCATCTAGTAGAGATAAGACAACCAGAGCACCCCAAACTTCACAACCAAATCTTAGATCAACAGAGACAGGAGACCCACAGCATACAGCCAGTGAAGGCCCAACAACCAGCAGTTCGGGACAATCTCATTTTTTAGAGGCAGGCACAAGGCCACCCGGAGATCCAGGAGGAAAAACATCAACAAAATCAGTGGCCAAGAGCACGCGCAGTCAGAAAACCTCGTGATAAACATCTCTTCTTATAATCTTACACAACTCCAGATTGCTACACTTCAAAAAGGAACCTCCTTTGTTCCCACCTACCATTCCAATCAATTAGAAACTGATATAAGTTTCTTTAAATTCATGCGTCTACTGAGACTTAAACACTACTTTCGAAACATCCTTAACATTCCAGATGTACCACGGAAGAACACCCTAATGGGACTTCGCAATAGGAGCACCTTCACAGCACCCATGAGTCATAAAGTATTGGATGCCTACGAAACAATCGTTAATAAAGAACTCAAAAAAATTGGCTACCATAACAAAAAGGCATACTCTAACATAACCAAAAAGGAACAACAAGCCTTAAAAGAATTAGCAAACAAACTAGAAATTACCATCCGTCAAGCCGACAAAGGTGGAGCACTGGTCATTATGGATACCATCTTTTACACTAAAAATGTTAATGATCACGTCAACAATTCAGATACATACATGCCCTCCCCAACGGATCCAACCAATGATTTCATGATTGTGCTAAAAACCATCGTTAATACAGCTTTAGAACAGGGTGTCATCAACGACGAAGACAAAACATATCTGATCAAAAGCAACCCATCTACACCCTATATCTATATGCTCCCCAAAATGCACAAAAACGCCACAAGACCGCCATTCAGACCCATTGTGTCTACAGTGAACTCACTACATGAACCCGTAGGGAAATACTTGGATAAACATCTACAAGCTTCTGTTCAGTCGATGACTACCTACATTAAGGACACTACTGATTTTCTCAATATCCTGGAGTCCATTCAAAATTTGATAACCATGGAAACCGTCCTATGTACCATTGATGTAAACTCACTTTACACTTCCATACCCCATGATAAAGGCATTGAGGCAATCGAGTCATTTCTGATGACCACAGACAAACCAGAGAATCTCAAAGTATTTCTGATGGAACTCATGCATTTCACCCTTTATCACAGTTACTTCGAATGGGCAGGAACATTTTACATTCAATGCTCCGGAACTTCCATGGGCAATTGTGCCGCCCCAACATACGCGAACCTCTTTATGCACCGTTTTGAAATAGACAACATACTTTGCAAACACGAGTGGACCCAACATCTTACCCTTTATAAAAGATACATTGATGACATCTTTATCTTATGGAATGGCTCAATTGATCATCTGGAATCATTAATCGAATCACTTAATACAGTTGACCAACGAATTCAATTCACTCATTGTATAAACAAAGAATCTATAACATTCCTGGATACCAAGGTAACATTATACCAAGGAAACCTCACCACTGAGGTTTACACTAAACCTACTGACCGCAATAATCTCCTGCACTTTCACAGTTTCCACCAACCATCTCTCAAGAATCATTTGCCCTACTCACAACTACTACGATTGAAAAGAATCTCAAGTACCAATGAATTGTTTGAATCAAGCAAATCCGCTTGCATTTCCAAATTTGAACAACGAAAATATCCTACCAAAGTTCTTGACAGCGCCATATTGAAGTCTAACAAATCTACCCGACAGATGCTTCTTTCACCCAAACCACCAAAAACTTTTGATCAACGAATGACATTTGTGTCAAAATTTTCCACACAAAGTTTCAACATAAAAAAAACCATCCTCAGGTATTGGCCTATGTTAAGCATGGAAATGGATTTCAATAACATTTTTGAAATATCACCTAGATTTGCTTACCAAAGATCACGCAATATCAAACAAATATTGTCTAAAGCTGATGAACTCACTACCAGCTCCTTCAAAGGTACTTTACCATGTCTTAACTGTGGTAACTGTAACTCTATCATCAAAGGTACCAACATCCAACATCCTTCACAAGGCAACACGATCAAACTCAAGGTTACAGCCACATGTAATAGTCAGAATCTCATTTACATGTTGAAATGTCCATGTGGTTTGGTTTATGTGGGCAAAACTGAGAGAAAAATCCGTATACGGATCAATGAACACAAAAGCAATATACGTACCAAACAGGCGAAATCACCAATCGCAACTCATTTTCACCAGCATCAGCATAACATCTGTCAACTGCGATTTTTGGTTCTTGAACAGATTCCCCAGCTGAGGGGTCGTGACAATAGTAAATATCTATTACAAAGAGAAACATTTTGGATCCACAAGCTGAATTCCATACATCCGAAAGGTCTTAACGAGCGTTATGATCTGGGCTGTTTTCTGTAATTAAGGTCTCCTTTATTCACCTTAAATTGGAGATTTGAACTTTCCACCCGACTTGTGATACCCTAGTACCTTGTGTAACTTTACAGTTCATGTTGAACCTTACAGTTATTTTATTTTATTTAACTTACTAATTTCATCTTATACACACGTACTATTGCACTATTACATTGACGCTTCCTTACAAGCTCCAGGATTTGATAATATCTTACATTTTTTGAACTATCGCTTTTGGTTCGAATCACTCGAATTACATGTGTTTCTTCGGTGTCACACGCTGTCTATTCCATTTTTCTTTTTACTTTTGGCCTAATTCCTTTACAGATTTAACTGCACTCACTTTTGTTTATTATTTTACATATTGTTTATTATTTTATATTTTGTTTGCACGGGTAGTTTCACTAAACTTTATTGACCTTTTGGAACTACAAGTCTGTTTTCTTTGTAGTTCTCCTTTTCCCGCATTTTTCTTCATTACATATCACATGATTACCTCTTGGAACTACAAGTCTGTTTTCTTTGTAGTTCTCGTTTTCCCGCACTTTTCCTTATCACATGTCTATATATCACATGATTACCATCCATTACACTGACCGGAGCATTTCCAATTTGATTCTCCCGGGTTCAGGAGAACCTATACATCACCATACCAACTGTAAGTTTGATCTTCCGTTACTTGTCAGATAGTGATTGTATTCTTTTAAAAGGCCCCACGCTGTATGTATTTTTGTTACCCACACCACCATCTAGATTTTTCTTTTCATTTCGTTTTTACTTTTTCCTACAATTTTGGCAAAAACACACCACATTACTTTGTCCTATATGGCATTTTCATTTTTTCATTTAATTTTTTTACTTACACTACCACCCAAACTTTCTTGGTCCATTTCGGCTTCACTATTTCCTATGACCTTGGTAAATGCACATCACAGTATGTTGTTTTAACATGTAAAACAAGTGGATATTTTCACATCACTTTGATGTGTAGTGTATCTCCATTTTGGTAATTACCAACACTGGTAGTGTGTTTTTTTACTCATTACGAACGTATTACTTTTAATACTGTTTCAACATGACCATGTTTGTTATAATCAAAATCTACTGTATAATTGTTTGGATAAAAATTGTTCTTTTCCATTGAGTGTTTATAAAATGTATATATATACTGAACCCTATACCTTATCCTTTCAGAGTACCGCCCCTGAAGAAGGGCTTAAAAAAAGCCCGAAATGCATTGGGCAGTTGGATATATGATGCATTGATAAAGAATGAATACAATTCTTTGACTTCATTAACTTTGAACAACGGTTAATAAACTCAAGTTACACTTGAATAAATTCCGATTTACCTGAGTTTAATTTCACAAAAGAGATCATATCTCTGAGATTGAGTGCATAACGAAAGACATTTTCCTATTCAGGAACGTGCTATCATTATCTGGGAAATATGATCGACCTGTCTCAATTTATGCAAAGACCTGAGTGTCCACTGAATCGAACTACCTCTTGCAGTATGGGGGAGAGGTTTGAGTCTAGATTACGAACATACAACAAGGTGTCGTCCGCATACGCGGAGATATTAAGAGTATGCCCTGGGAATCTCGCCTCACTGTGGCAATGATATTCACAGATTGCACAAGCCAGTGGTTTGGCAACCACCGCATATAGTAGTGGAGATAATGGGCATCCCTGCCTTGTACCCCGTGTGATGTTGAAAATATTGGAAACTGCGTTCCCGATTCTTACCCTGGCAGTGGGTAACATGTATAATACAGAGACCAGACGTAGAAAAACCTCCCCCACCCCGATTCTGCGTAAAACTGCAAACATGAATCCCCACTCTTCAGAATCAAATGCCTTCTCAGCGTCCAAAAACACTGCAGCTGCCTTAGCCTCCGGGTCTAATCTTTGTATAACACCAAAAAGTGTTCTCAAGTTTTGTGTTAGTTTGCGGCCTAAGACGAATCCTGCTTGTTCTGGATGAATGATACCTGGCAGTAGGGGTGTTAGTCTGTTGGCCAAGATTTTCGCATAGATCTTGGTGTCCACATTTAACAAGGACAATGGCCTGTATGAGGAGCTATGGGTGGATTGCTTGCCTGGTTTTAACAGTGTTACTATCATTGCCTCTCTGAGTGTGGGGGACATTACTCCTTATTTGTGAATTCGCAAATAAGGATTCGCAAATCTGAGAATCAGTAATTCAGGTGCAGCATGATGACATCCCAACCAGGAAGTGTGATTGCCCATGCTGCACCTGATTGCCAGAAGCTGAGTGAGAGGCTGTGAGGAGAGCTGAGACACTTGTGCTCTGCAACTAAGGGAAGGAGAAATGGAGTCCCAGGGGGCAGAGAAGCAGCAGGAGGAAAATATCAGAAAGAGGAAACAGAAATTCAGTGAGAGGGAGCTGGAGGTCCTCATTCAGGAAATAGCCATCAGTCATGAGCTCTTGTTTAGGAAAAAATCCCTACGTGTCCCAGAGGCACGCAAAAGGAAGATATGGAATGACATACAGGAGAAAGTCAATGCCATCGGCGTGACCCACCGCACTGTTGAAGACCTCAGGAAAAGGTGGTATGACATGCGTCAAAGATCCAAGGAGAAGGTGGCAGCAAGATTGGCCGAGGCAAAAAAGACAGGTGGTGGGACGTATAGGGCAGTGTAGTTAGTTCTGAACTGCTCTACAATGTCTTCTGGGGTATACAGGCTATGGCCTCCGTCATCCACTATTTCCGACATCATATCCATATTTCTCGGTGGTCTTAGTGTCCCTGCTAGTGTGTCACCTGGTCCGTCCCGTACCCCATAGGCATGTGGGGTCGCGTACTTTCCCATGTGTTTGATTTCATCGTCAGCTGTTTCCTGGAATTTGACTAGTTTTTGCTGAAGTCCCGTCACAGTATGGAGCCCCTCGTCTCCCTGTAAGGACCTTTCCATATTACCGATATCCTTTTCCAAAGTCTCTAATCTACTCCGAATAGAGCAGAGAACTCCAGCATGAGAGGATATCACTACTCCCATGATATATACCTTAAAGGTATCCCACACAGTGGCAAAAATTTTGACTGATCGTGAAGAATTCTCCTATGGCTCGTATCAGTTGGGCTTTGAAGACTAAATCTAGTTGTGAGTATGGCGGGAATCGCCAGATAAATGTGGGAATCCTGGGTGCTCAGTACTTTAGCGCTAGTTGAACTGGCGAATGGTCAGAGTATGTTCTGGGTAGGTGACTGCAGGCTACTACCCTTGTCCCCAATCCACTTGACAGCAACCAATAATGTATATGCGGGCATGCGTATCATATGCTGAGGAGTAGTATGTGTAGCTCTCCACATCAGGGGATCTGTGTCTCCATATGTCTATGAGGTTCCCCCTCTGCATTATATCTAATATGGCCAGTGCAGCTGAAGCGGGGCATCCGGTTGGTTTTCAAGATCGGTCTATATCTGGATTGAGGATACAATTGAAATCCCCTCCCCATACCTGTGGTATCCCGGCCCATTGTGTTCGTTTCACCTCAATTGAACTGTAGAAGTGGGGGTCATCATAGTACGGTCCGTAGATACCGTCCAGTAAAAAATTCAGATCTTCTTTGCTACACTTTCCTACTGCATATCTGCCATTTGGGTCTTTAAGGAGTCCCATCAAAGTCACCCTAGCTCGTCTGTCTACCCATAGTAGTACCCCTCTTGCATGCGATATGTAGTCTGCTGCATAACACTGGCCCTGCACTACTACACTGGTGTCTGGGTGGAGGCGTGCTTCCTGTAGTTCTGAACTGTCTACATTGTGCCTCTTTAAGTAAGCTACTATTTTTCTGGTTTTTCTGTTATCGTTTAGGCCCCAAAATTCCATGTCGTCAGCTGCAGTGACTGTGGCTTCGTACCTTTTTGTGCCATTGGGTTTACGCTTTTGGTTGGGAAAATGGCATCACTATGTTGGTGCATTACCTGGTGTTACGTTGATGCCCCTCACTCCCCGGTTGAAACATCTCAATAAAGTTAACCCTTAACATCCCAGCCACGCTATGAGCAACCCCAACTTCCATAGCTACAATGGATCCCTCCCCTATTTGCCTCCCATTTCAAGAATCTTTTATAAAACATTCTGAATAGTAAGGTACACTTGGGGGCAAATGTTACCTTCCCTCCCTGGCCTGTGATGCCACCATTCTATCGCTCACATCGACAATGGTGTCACGATGTTTACACACATATAAGTACTTGACTCTGCTCCCCATCCTGGAAGTGCTAGTTCCAGTTAGCTGTTGGCAACTTGCTACTGTGAGTGATTACCGCAAGAACAATCTTACCAGTTATCACTCCTAGACAAGTCTTTTATAATAACATTCCAATGTCTTGTATACTAATACAAAGGAGTAGTGCTACTTAACAGTGTTGTTTTCTTAATCATCAGTTCTTGAGTTATGAGGGATCTTCGTTCTTCGGGAACTGTACTACTCTCCCATAGTGAGGGACTCACGAAAGCAGATCTTCTCGCCACCTCACCACTTCCTGCAACCGCCCAGGGAGCCACGGCGTCTAGATATTTGCTCCGTTTGCTTGAAAAACTGCATTACTGCTTTTGGGTCTGTAAAGAAATGCACCTTACAGTCCATTTCTATCCTTAACTTGGTGGGGTATTGCATACTGTAGTCAAGATTCAATTCTCAAAGTCATTTATTTGTGGAAATGAACTGGCGTCTTGCCTCTTGAACTTGTAAGGTGAAGTCTGGTAACAGAGATATGCCGGTGCCTTCCAGTCGTAGTATCCCCGTTTCTAGGGTTTTCCCTAAGGCTGCATCACAATTCCTGTAGTTTAACATCCTAGCTATTATTGGTCTTAGGGTCAACCCCGGGACCTGTCGGGGCACCAGCATAAGGTGGGCCCACTCTACAACAAATATCTCGGAGAAAGATCCTCTGCCCAGTAGATCGATCAGTATTTTTTCTACATACTGCTCCATATTTCCAATATTCGACCACTTCGCTATGCTCAGGGTTCGGATGTTGTTCCATCTCGACCTGACCTTGAGGTCTTCGGCCTTGGACTGGAGTGATTGCAGGAGTTTGTCCATTGTTCTGTGTGCCTCTGTTTCCATTTTCAATGTGTCCTCCGCATCCGAGACTCTTTCTTCAACTGTGTTCAACCTACCACTGTGTTTGTCGAGGCACTCAGACATTCTGTCCATACGGAACGTCAGAGCATCAATTGTACTGTCAATTTTTGATAGACTCTGTTGCATGGTGCGAAGAATATGTTCCAGATCTGTATCGGCTAATGCCTCATGTTCATCTGATGTTGCCTCAGGTTCTGTGGTAGTTGGTTCTACCGACCTGGGGGTTTTATGCAGGTCAAATTGTAGCTTTGATTGAGTTTTGTCTGTTTTGCCCATTGTATGATTTTGAGATAGTGTGCACTGTTCCCTTATTGTTGATAGTGTGGCTCTGGGCACCGTCGTTATTAATCTCTTTCTTGTTCTGGGGGGGTGAAATCGATATTATTCCAGGAATATTATTGCAGGAGTTCCCGGGCTCTGATTGACTGACAGTCTAATGTCTCTCCAAGCCGGTGTGTGGCACAGTCCTTATCAGCTCCAGGCAGGCAAGGTGGGGCAGATTCTGGGCTTTTTTGTGTGGGCTCCTTGTTTTGCACGACCCAATGTAGTGCAAGAATAATTTCGCTCAAGGGATTTCAGTGGTTGATGGATGTTTTTTTATTTTGTATTCCGATTTTGATAGTGGTTTCTATTTAGCAGGGCAGTAAGTTGCATAGGCGTTAAAAATATGGAGGGGCTTTTTTCCCCTTTTTCCACACCGGTGAGAGACACAAAAGCAGTCAAGTGTTTAGTTGCAGGGTCTAGTTCAACTTGATGAAACGCTGACGCAAGATCAATTTTGGAGAAATATATCGCACCAGCAAACTTGGACAGGATATCATCAATACGGGGCAGGGGACGTGAGTCTACCCAGATCTCCTTGATCAAACTACGCAAATCTATGTAAACTCTGAGTGCCAGGTCTAAGTGTCATGCCAAACAAACCCTGATGGTACCATCCAAGAATGTTGAGGCCTTTCTTTGCCACATACACCTTCCCTCGAATATGTCTGTCTTTAAAGACAAGAGACGTTTCAAAAAACCCAGATAACTCAATTGTCCTGCCTTCATAAGAAACAGATGCAAAAAAACGCTCCGTCCATCATCCCCTTTGGTATCCCTTTGTTCATAAGAAACAGGACTTCTGTCTGGTGGATTGAGATATTTGTCCCCCCAGGACTTCTCAAATAGCTCTTCAGTGATCATTGTCATATGCGTACCTGAATCCACCAACAGATCAGGAGGCTTACCATCCACTCCAACCTCAACGACAGGATCAACACAATCTTCAGAATCATCCTTGAGTACCACTACTAAGTCTGTTAATGAACTAACAACCTCACACATCGGATTGAACATATCTTCTTCAGCATACACCACACTCACACTGCCCCAAAAACCACACATCTTTGCAAAGTGACCCTGTTTGTCACACTTACAGCACAATGCATTCTTGGCTGGACAAATCTTAGAATTGGGAAAATGACAAGGAAAGCCACATTTTGTACAAACATTTTTTGAAAACCCACCTCTCTTCTCATTTTTGTTTGGGATGTACCTAACCCCTTTTTTGTTCAGATTGAGGTTTGTCTTTATCCATGTGTGCTTTGTCAATTTTATCCTTACTATCCTTCATAACACCTAGAGCATTCTTTTCTGGTTTTAATTCTCACAATGCTTTTTGAGAGAGCTCAATACTCTTAACTATGGATATCGTCTCTTGTAGCGAATGATTATTTAGTGTAAGTAGCTTTTCTTGAACCTTCTTATCACTACCTGCCCTGATCGCTAACCTCGCCAACCTCGGACTCAGACAACTCGTCACAACACCCACCCACTCTGCCGGCCACACACTGGACCCCATCTTCACCGCAAGCCCCCAAGTCTCCTTGAACCTCACCACCGAACTCCACTGGATCGACCATCGCTGCATTCACTTCACCTTCTGGAAACCCACCACCGCACCCAGCAGATCCCTCGCTGCTGCTGGAGCAACGTCACCGAAGACCAGCTAACCACCACCCTCAACCGGAGCCCTCCCGCCGACCCCACCGACCCCGACACCGCCGCCCGCAACCTCAGGCAGTGGATCGACGACTGCGCCAACACCCTCGCCCCATTCAAGAAACCCTCCAACAGCCACTCCAGCAAGAAAGCCAGCTGGTTCACTGAAGACCTCCAGGCCTCCAAGCAAACCTGCCGAAAGCTTGAGAAGAACTGGCACTGTGAATGAACACAGGACAGCTAAGCTGCCCACAAGAATGCCACCCGCAGACACCATCACCTCATCAGATCCACCAAAAGGGCCACCTTCAAAGACTGCCTAGACAACAACGCACACAGCAGCAAAGAGCTCGTCAACATCGTGAAGGAACTCTCCAACCCCAGCTCCAACACCAACGGCATCCCTCCCTCGCAAGACCTGTGCGAATCGCTGGCCACCTTCTTCCATTGCAAGATCGCAGACATCCACGACAGTTTCAATGCCACGACCGCCCTGACAACCACGGAGACCTCCGCTCCCACGACCACCATCCGCTTCAACCGCCTGCTCTCCTGGACCAACATAAACGACGACGACACCATCAAGATCATGAACACCATCCACTCCGGATCCCCGTCAGACCCATGCCCATACCACATCTTCAACAAAGCCAGCACTGCCATCGCACCCCATCTCCAGAAAGACATCAACGTTTCCTTCGAGACAGCAACCTTCCTGGAGAGCTGGAAGCACGCCGAGATCAACGCCTTACTCAAGAAAACCAAGGTGAACCCCAAGGACCTCAAGAATTTCCGGCCCATCTCCCTGCTCCCGTTCCCGGCGAAGGTCATCGAGAAGACAATCGACAAACAACTGACCCGCTACCTCGAGGAGAACAGCATCCTGGACCCGTCCCAGTCCGGGTACCGCAGCAACTACAGCACCGGAACTGCCCTCATCGCCGCCACCGATGACATCAGAACCCTGCTAGACAACGGAGAAACCACGGCCCTCATCCTCCTGGACCTGTCGGCCGCCTTCGACACGGTCTGCCACCGCACTCTACGCACACTCCTCCACTACACCGGGATCCAAGAGAAGGCCCTGGAATGGACCACCTCCTTCCTCTCTGGCAGAACACAGAGTGTCCCCCCCCCTTCCGCTCCGAAGCCACCGAGATCATCTGCGACGTACCCCAGGGCTCATCCCTCAGCCCAACGCTGTTTAACATCTACATGGCACCGCTCGCCCACGTCGCACGACTGCACGACCTCAACATCATCTCTTACGCCGATGACACCCAGCTGATCCTCTCCCTCACCAAGGACCCCCACACCGCCAAAACCAACCTCCATGAAGGAATGAAGGCCGTCGCCGAATGGATGAGGAACAGCTGACTGAAGCTGAACTCAGACAAGACGGAGGTCCTCATCCTCGGATCCACACCCTTGGCCTGGGACGACTCCTGGTGGCCGACCGCACTGGGAACAGCACCAACACCCACCGACCACGCACACAACCTTGGGATCATCCTCGACTCCACCCTCTCCATGACTAAGCAGGTCAACGCCGTCTCCTCCTCCTGCTTCAACACCCTCCGCATGCTCCGCAAGATCTACAAGTGGATCCCCACGGAAACGAGAAGAACGGTCACCCAGGCCCTCGTCAGCAGCAGGTTGGACTACGGAAACACCCTCTACGCAGGAGCCTCGGCCAAACTCCTGAAACGACTTCAATGCATCCAGAACGCCTCTGCACACCTGATCCTCGACATCCCCTGCCGCAGCCACATCACACCCCACCTGAGAGACCTGCACTGGCTCCCCGTCAACAAGAGGATAACCTTCAAGTTCCTCACCCACGCACACAAAGCACTCCACAACACCGGACCAGCGTACCTCAACAGACGACTCAGCTTCTACACCCCCACCTGCCAGCTCCACTCCGCCGACCTAGCCCTCGCCAGTCCCCCGCATCCAAAGAGCGACCTCCGGCAGCAGATCATTCTCCCACCTCGCCGCCAAGACCTGGAACACCCTTCCCATCCACCTACGGGAGACCCAAGACCTGCTGACCTTCAGAAGACTCCTCAAGACCTGGCTTTTCGAGCAGTAGCAGTTCCCCCCTCCTCCCCCCCCCCCCCCCCAGCGCCTTGAAACCCTCTCGGGTATGTAGTGCGCTTTACAAATGCTATGATTGATTGATTGATTGACTACAGTGAACAACAATCTGATCACGAATTAGTTGTGATGTGAAGTGTTCAAACTCACACTCCGACGCAAGTATGCGTATGGCTGCTACATAGGATACAATGCTCTCATCATTGTCTTGTTCCCTTGTACAAAATGTATGTCTGGCTACGACAAGACTGCTTTCTACATCAAATTGCTTCTGCGGCATACTAACTGCTTGCTCAAATTCATCTAATTCCTCTTCTCCTTGAACTGCTTCCAGAGGAGGAAGATGCTCTAAAACAGCTTGTCCCTCAAACCCCAGATTATGCTCTAAAATGAATTGTTTTCTCTGTGCACTAAATCTGCTACCCCCCAGTGCGCCTAAATATTTTTCAAATGCTCCGAACCAAACCTTCCACCTAACTGGTGGATCACCTGGAAGCTGTAAAAAGGGAGGAGGAGGTTGTACATTTTGCATGTTGAAAAACTTATAGGGAACTAAAACAGTCTATGAAACACAATGCAGAAAGTCCACCTGCAAGGTAAAAGTTAGGTGTAGCAAACGCACTTTTTTCCCAAGAAAACTGTGAAGCAATACTTGAAGTCCAACTGCAAAACAATAATTAGTTGTGACTAACGCATATTTTTCCCAAGAAAAAGGAATAAAAATAAACTGCAGAGCGTCCAAAAAAACCAAAACTGCAGAGCGTCCACTTACAGACTAAAAGTCCACCTATAAAACAAAAGTTATTTGTAACAACCGCACTTTTTAAAAAAAAAAAAACTGCAAAGCGTCCACAAGAAAAAACAGTTTCTCAAATCGTGAAACCACTCACGCTACTCGTATTCTTTGAAAAACAGGCTCGGGTGAAGTGACTCTTGTAAAACGCCTTCCCGCTTACTTTCAGTACACAAAAACGAATGTTTGCCACTTTATTAATGCTTGCCAATTTATTTATATTAAACACTTCACCGCTTCCTGAAATGCCGCCTCACTGCTTCTTGAAACTACGCTTGGGAGATTAAGGGGGGAGAGGGGGGCAAGCCGACACCAGACCACCTTATTGTGTGTGAAAAAGGCCGCTTTATTGAAACAGGTACATATCACAATTTAACTCCTTGGCCACTGCCTTACAAAACTAACGCCTCGCTATACAATAACTTCCTGACCCCTTGTGTCTTCCCCCCACCCCTACGATCCCCACATCATTTCCCCCATCCCCCAAAATACAACATAACCTTCCATAACCAACATATAACCCAATCCTACACCATGTAGCCTTTCCCAACTCCCAAACTCCCCTGACCGTAACCCCTACCTGCCTACTGTGCAACTGTAACTATCCAACCTTTAATCTAAACTTATCCAACCTGTATACCCTTTACCTGTCCCTGGACCCAAATTATCAAACCTATAACAACAAACTCTAGCCAATCCCGGCCAACTGTCCACCACCCCGCTTGCACCTGTTCCAAGCGACAATACATCAGACTGCCCCTATGTACCTGTTCCAACAAATGCTGCCCACCAAGCCTCCAAAATTCAATCCAGCACCCCGCGAAATAAAACCCCCCTTATCCCCTAACCTTAGGGTGGGAGGGAGGGAAAACTTTTTTAACTAGCGCTCCCAGCCACCAGGTCACCAAACCTAAAATGGTGGCTGGGTGTGCGCGCAAACTCCCTAAATACCCCTTGGGTTACTTCCCTGGATTTGGGCTACATTTGGGCTATCCCCAAATGTAGCCCAATTATTACAAAATGGCCGTTCGGCCACTCCCCCCCCCCTCCCCCCTCCCAATCTGCCCGGGAGGCAGACCTCGCTGTGCTCGGCTGCCCCCCAGGCTCCCATTGGGAGATTAAGGGGGAGAGGGGGGCAAGCCGACACCAGACCACCTTATTGTGTGTGAAAAAGGCCGCTTTATTGAAACAGGTGCATATCACAATTTAACTCCTTGGCCACTGCCTTACAAAACTAACGCCTCGCTATACAATAACTTCCTGACCCCTTGTGTCTTCCCCCCACCCCTACGATCCCCACATCATTTCCCCCATCCCCCAAAATACAACATAACATTCCATAACTAACATATAACCCAAACCTACACCATGTAGCCTTTCCCAACTCCCAAACTCCCCTGACCGTAACCCCTACCTGCCTTCTGTGCAACTGTAATTATCCAACCTTTAATCTAAACTTATCCAACCTGTATACCCTTTACCTGTCCCTGGACCCAAATTATCAAACCTATAACAACAAACTCTAGCCAATCCCGGCCAACTGTCCACCACCCCGCCACCCAGAAAAAAGGTGGAAGTGTCGGCGGCTACGCCTCTTCCTCCCTTTTTTGTAAAGCCCCCCCTCCCCCCCCGCCGCCACGCGTGAAAACTTAACGCCTGAAAACTCCCAACAGCCGTGCCAAAACTTCCCGCAACTCCAAGAGATACAGGTCCATCCCCATCCGTGACAAGTGCACCCCATCGTCCCTGAACATCTCCTGCGCGTCATAGCGAATGTCCCTATGCGCCAAGCGGCCTATCCCTAAGTGTCGGCCAAACCTCACCATCTCCGTGTTAAGCTTTCTCCGCGCCTTGTCTACCGCACCCGGGTTGACCGCCCCCCTCCAACTCCTCCGAGGGACAAATTCCGTCCATACAACAGAACAACCTGCCCATTTCTCCTTAATCAAAGCCAAGTCCTTTTTCATTGCCCGCATCAGCGCCAAACCCGTCTCCCTAACCATGTCGTTCTCTCCCAAATGGAGCACCAACACATCTGGGCACCGTCCTGCCCGCAAAATCCCGTTCAACACCGGTACCAACTCCTTCCAGCGCATACCTCCTCTACCCCTCCATCCCACAGAGAACAAATCTTTATTAAACCCCAAACATTCCCCAAAACAGCTCTCCTGCGCCTGGATTTGCGCCCTCCTCACAAACGAATGCCCCACAATCCAAATGGACATTTCTCTGGCGAGGGGTCCCATGACCGAACCTGAAACGAAAAACAAGAATGAAAACCAAGCAAAAAACCCCACTGAAACCTACTTCACTCTGCTATTCCCCCTCTTTTTTTTTTTTTTAAAGGACCCCGCCCCCTGTCTCGCTGCGCACATAACGCCGATAGCAATTTGATGACCACCTCCCCAACTTCATGATATCCCCACTGTCCCAACCTCTCGGATGCGCCTCCGACGCTGCCCCAATCCTGAAAGAATGCGTGCCAAAACCCTTCTCCTCAACCCCCAATTTTCTAAGCGCTTTTCGCAGCACTGACAGCAATTGCGAAGCCTTAACGCCCCTGCCTATGGGCAAAAACCAATTCCCCCAGCCCTCCAGAGCATGATTTCCACCGCCGACCCCACCGAAAAGGACAAACCGTCGGAGAGCGCCCTCTCTTCAGACCGACCCATTTCCCCCGACCTTTTTGGTCTGTTTTCACCTTCCGCAGCCAAATACTCACTACCTGCTCCCCGAATGAGACCTCCCCCCAAGTCAGACCCCGCTCCCCTTTGGACCCCAGCAATTCCGACACCCGAAAGGCCCCGAAAAACATCCAAGACATGAGTGTGGCGAACAGCACGGCCTCCCCTACATCCCAGCACACCTCGGGCAGGACCCCCAGCACCCTGTCTAACAGCTCCCAAGACAGTGGTTTCTTCACCCGGGCCCGTCTCCCGCATTCCCGCGCCCAGCCTTCCAAAATCCAAGCCCCCAGCTCCCCAGCGGATGGCGCATAGCCCCACAACAACTTCCCGACGAACGCAACCCCTGCCAACTTGCCCACTATCGTCACCTTCGTCAGCCCTTTTTACACCAGGTCCAGTATGAATTGCACGACGTCCTCCCGTCTGTCCACCCCGGAGGCCCGCCACCTCGCCCCAGAACGGACAAATTCTTCCCAAGCCGGCCGATATGCAAGCCTCGTCGACTGTGCTAAAGAGCCTAGAACCAATTGTAGCATCCTGTGTTGCCTACTTCCCATAGTTGTTTCGGCATTCTGGTCGGGTTCACGTTCGCGTCCTTGGCGAGCCCACGGAATCTCCCCCACTGTGAACGAGACAAGGCATCCGCAATGTCATTGTCCACTCCTGGCACATGCACCGCGCGAAACGCAATATCATGCCTTAAACACCCCAGCACAAAGACCCTCAACTGCTTGAGCACCTGCGCATCCCGCGCCGACTGCCTGTTAACCACCTGCACCACTGCCATGTTGTTGATCCTGAACGTGACCTTCTTGTGGGCTAACAACACCCCCCACAGCGTGACCGCCACCACTAAGGGGAAGAATTCCAAGAATGCAATGCTCCTGCCGCCCTCCAACCATTCCGCGGGCCAGGGCTCTGCACACCACCTCCCCTGCCAATAGAGTCCAAACCCCTTACTTCCCGCTGCATCCGAGAAAATCTGCACGTCCCACACCATGTCCACCTCTCTCATCAAAGGCACCCCGTTAAACTGGTGCAGGAAAAACTGCCACATCCGCAAGTCCTCCCTCACCCCGGCCGACAGCCGCACATGATGGTGTGGAGGCCTCTGCCCCTCCAACGCTCTCCCCAGTCGTC
Organism: Triturus cristatus; assembly: GCF_964204655.1. Lineage (NCBI taxonomy): Eukaryota > Metazoa > Chordata > Amphibia > Caudata > Salamandridae > Triturus > Triturus cristatus. The sequence goes on from NC_140580.1 coordinate 732,153,033, forward strand.
TACAGAAAGTCCGCCCTACTCTGACCACCCTACAGGCAAAATTGAGATGTCCCAGCAACACTTGGATGTCCCTGACCGTCACCTTCTGTCGTGCCAACACGTTTTGCTTTTTATCCGCCGGGAGGCGCGCCTCCATCAGGACGGAATCCAGTTCAATCCCCACAAAAGCCAATGCCGTACTGGGACCCTGTGTTTTCTCCGGGGCCAGTGGCACGCCCATGTCCCCCATGATCTCATGGAAACTGTCCAGCGCCCTCTGGCAGTCCGCGGAGTCTGAGGTGCTGACAAAAAAGAAGTCATCCAAGTAATGCGTCACGCCTTGGTGACCCGTCCGTTCCGTAAACAACCATTGTAGGAACGTGCTGAAACATTCAAAAAGTGCGCAAGACATTGAGCAGCCCATCGGCAATGCCTTGTCCACATACCAGTGATCGCCGAATTGTATGCCCAACAAATCCCAGTCATCTGGATGAACTGGCAGCAGCCGGAAAGCCGACTTTATGTCGCACTTTGCCATCTGCGCCGTTGCGCCCGCGGTCACCACCAGTGACATAGCCATGTCAACGGATGAGTAAGAGACAGTGGCTGCACTTTCAGCAATAAAGTCATTGACCGACCCACCTTCTGGCCACGACAAATGCTGTATCAAGCGGAACTGACCCACCTCTTTCTTGGGCACCACTCCAATGGGTGACACAATCAAATTAGGCAGCGGCCAATCCTGAAAGGGTCCCGCCATGCGGCCCTCCTGCACCTCCTTGTCCAGTTTCGCTTGTACCTCCTGTGGGTGTTCCCGTGCCGATCTCAAATTGTCAGCCCACCTCCGGACCCTCGGACCCTCGTACCCCAACCTGAATCCGTCCAGAAACCCCCGATGCAGCTGCTCCGCTGCCTCCCTGTCCGGATAACCCCCCAGAGCCCCTACCAACTTCTCCACTCTAACCGGAGTATGAGCCCTTTGGCCCAGGCCCCTTAGCCCCCCTCCCCCCTCCCCCCTGCTGTGACTGCTGCTGGGCCCCAGCCTTATGGGCTCCGGACTGCTGATTGGTGTGCGCCTGGCCTTGGGCCCCCCAACACTTGACCAATGGATGTCGCTTGCCACAGCCCGAGCATTCGTGCCTAAACTTGCAATACTCCCTCGTGCATAGTCCTTTGTTATAATCCCAGCAAGCCCCCTTGTCTCCTGTCGCCCCCTTGCCGGCTCCCCCCACCCCCCCTCGGGTGGGACCCCCTCGAAAGGGCTGATACACGAGCGGCAGCCCGCTGGCCGTAAAAATAGTCTTCCCCGACCCGGCAAGTCCCATGGTATGCTGCCACAGATCCTTGTCCAGCTCTCCCCACTTCGCTTCCGTGTCCCATGCCATGCGCGCCTGGGATTCCTCATCATACTGAGCCCAGGCATATCCACCCCCTGTAATCTGCGCTTTCCGAATGACGTCCATGTATTTAAACATGGCCACTGACCTCTCCGGAAACTTCTCACAGTACACACTGGCATATATAAGAAAAGCCGCTGTCCAGTTCTCTATTGTCAGAGGTACCTTAGGCCTCTTTGCCAGCTCAAATTCCTCCTCCTTAGAGCCCTCCTTCGCCCTGACCTCCCTGTGCAAGAGTTTGAGCATCTCCACATACTCTCCTTTCCAGATCCTTTCCTTTGTTGCCAACATTAAGTGCGCCCCCAAGGGCTTGGTTACCCCCATATACGGTAACCGTTTGATCTTTAATTCCTTACTCTCCAATTTGGTCTCCCCCGCCTTTGAGTCACCCGTCACTTTCACATCCGTCACCTCCTTATTGGTCTTACTTCCTTCCTTCTCCGTGCCTTCCGTGCCCACTGCCACATCCACCACGTACGCACCCTTGCGCAACCGTTCTCCTACCCCCCCCTCCTCCCCAGCCCCCCCCACTCCACTGGAAACCATCACTGGGCGCCCGAGCAAATGTTTTTTACCTGGCGCCAGTGTCTCCGTCCGTCGCTCCTCCCGGTGTCCTGTCCTTGAGGCCGAGCTGCTTTCCCACCTTGATGTCCGACCCGTGGGCTGCGCCTGGCGTCGTGACACCTGCAAGAAACTTGCCACAACATTACTCGGCCCCCCGTCCCTACCGCCCTCTCGCAACTCCCCTTCCTCCATACTGTCTTCCTCATAGTCCAATTCCTCCTGCCCTGCCTCCCCAGCGCTTTCCGCTGGGGGTGCCACCTGCTTCCGCGGTAAAACAACATTCTCCCCTACGGTGCTCCTCTGTCGATGCCCCCCGGGGCGCTGTGACCCCGTGGGTGTTGGGGCTGGCGAGCCCGTCACGGGCCTACTTGTGCCAGCTGCGCCGGGATCCCTCGCTGGTACCGGGCACGCCGCCCAAGGCTCCACCCTCCCTTCACCTTGGCGTCATCGGGCCGCTCCCAGCCCTGCCAAGTCCGGCACCCCGCGATGTTCCCGCTGTCGCTCCGCTACCTGAAAAGAAAAGGAATGGTCTGGTGTGCTGGGCCTACCTCCTTTCCTACTACCATCCCATCCTTGCTTACCGGCCCCTAACGCCCCCGCGACCCACGCCTTTCCCACCGCGCTCAAATCCACGACGTCCTCTTCCCCACCATCACCACCGTCACCGTCGCTCCACTCCCACTCCCCGCCCCCCCACCCCTTGGCCGCTCGCCCCGACCCCTTCCGCGCTCCCCTCCCAGCCCCCCTCCCCCCTCCCCTCCACAGCCACTCCGCTCCCCGTGCCGCCCCACCCCTGCGCTGTCCCCCCCGCCCCTACACCACCTTCTCTAGCCCCCGACACCCCCCCAACCCTCCGCCCAGGACTCAAATATGTCCAGGCCGTCCCAGTCTCTCTTACTACCGTCCGACTCAAACAGCACCGGGGATTCCTCCCCTGCTGCTCCCTCTCCCATAACTCTGTCCCCCTGGCCCCTCCCGCCTCCGCCGGGCACCGCCAACCCCATAGCCCCTACGACCCTCCCCGGACCGCCCGCACCGCGCCCCCCCACCCCTCCCCGTCGCTTCCCTGGACGCCTCTGGCCCGAACGCGATCGACTCCCCGCTGGTCCCCGTGCCACCCCATCTTGCGTGGCCCCCCGCTGCCGTCTGACTATGGTTCGCATCCCGCCTCGCTCCCCGCTCCGCTCCGCCCGCCCCCGCGTCCCCTGTCCCACCACCCCCTCCCTTCTTTCCCCAGACAACTAGGCAGCGCGGCTCCGCCCTGCGCCGCCCCGAGACACCTCCGCCGGCGATATCTCCAGCCCGTGCACTGCCAAAACTTTTTTAACTAGCGCTCCCAGCCACCAGGTCACCAAACCTAAAATGGTGGCTGGGTGGGCGCGCAAACTCCCTAAATACCCCTTGGGCTACTTCCCTGGATTTGGGCTACATTTGGGCTATCCCCAAATGTAGCCCAATTATTACAAAATGGCCGTTCGGCCACTCCCCCCCCTCCCCCCTCCCAATCTGCCCGGGAGGCAGACCTTGCTGTGCTCGGATGCCCCCCAGGCTCCCATTCTCCGCTTCCCGCTTGCCTTTCTTTGACGAAGAATAACTCCAGCTACTTAGTGAAATGTATGCGTGGCTTTGGAACGCAACGCTCAAAAAACAGATGCTGACTACCTGATCGTGGAACGCACGATTATGGATTGTTGGGCGATGAGACTGACATAGGCGGCAGCTTCAGCTCACGAGAACCACAGAGTGACGTAGACTTGTCTTCGCTGGCTCTGTCTGCACGTTCTACTACGTCATCAGAAAGTGGTAGACGTGAGAGTGAGAGGATCTCTGTGCTTCCAAACACTAACAGCACAGATGGGAGCCATAGAGACTAAGATGCTGCCACACTCGCGATCGCTTGCCTAAAAGAAACAAATCATGCCAGGGGTGACCAGAAATAGGGGTGTAACTCACGGTTTGGTAGAGTTTTCCCACAACTGGCAGAGTCAAAGTGTGCGTGAAAGTTGAGATGCGCCCACACCACTAATTACCCTAAAAAAACACCGAGATCCGACATCCCATCGGTGTATAACGCACAGGGGTAAAACTGGACGAACGGAGATAGGCACCCCGCAGAAAATGACAGCGTGCAGATGGAGCGGCAGGAATGCCGAGTTGGCAAATCAAGAAAATGGTAGCTGGACCAACACACGTGGGTGGAGGCACTCAACGTTCAGCCAATTCATCGCCAAATTGAAGTGATCACGCTGAGGCAGGTAGTGTAGTGTCGCGCTCTAGTTCCCGAGTGCTGCGTGAGGACGCAGCGCGCGAGAACGCGTGAGGAGGAGCGGACTGCGCATGCGCTAGACCCGCGATCTGCCGCGAGGTCCGTTTTCCCGGCGCTCTTCCTTTGTTGTAGAAATACACATAGGTTACCACTACCTACAGCGTCCTGGCTATTCTTGGTGGGGGTAAAGCATCTTAGCAGTGACCTGGGTGCACGACAACTTTACAGTGGCGACGAGGCTGAGACCTGCATGCAGGAAGGTGTCCAGCAGAGGGGAACCGGAGCACAGACACACCACGTGGCAAGGTGAAGACCAGGAAGGACACCAGAGAGGACCACAGGAGGAGAAAACACCTCCAGAGAGCAGAACAAAGGGAGAGCATGGCAGAGGCAGCGGCAAGACGTAAGGCGCTCCAAGGAAATAAGATACCAGCAAGAACAGGACGGAGAAGGCCTGTCGAACCCAAGAGGGACCCTGGCGGACGCAGCGGCGCGCAGGGACGGGGGGGCGGACGATCCCCAACAGCAAGACCGACCGCAAGGTGAGAGCGCGGACACGCCAGGCAGCCCGAGAGGCCAAGGGGCAGCGCCGGAAGGAGGAGCAGAAAATGAGCACACAGGCATCCTCATTGACAAATCCAATCCCGTTTTTACCGAGACCAGGGGAACCTCAAATGAAATGGGAAGATTGGAGGGAGTACTTCAAAAATTACATTGAAGCGTTGGAAGATGAAAATGGGGAGGCTTTGTCCAGTGCGCGAAAGAAAAGGATCCTACTGCACAACTTGGGCCCAGAAGGGATACGAGTCTATCAGACCCTAGTGCCTGCAGCCAGTCCGGACGCGGACACGGACGTTTTCCAACATGCAATAGAAGACCTCGACACCCACTATCGACCCGCAGTAAGTGTCTCCATTGATCGGTATAATTTCCAGCAAAGGAAGCAAGAACCTGGCGAATCCATCGACGACTACGTGTCGGCGCTGAGGAAGTTGGCTATAACGTGCAAATATGGAGCCCTAACGGAGGAGTTCATAAAAGACCAGATAGTCATGCACACCACCAACAAGACTGTACAAGACAAATTGTGGGCAAACAGTGAGGCGTCACTGAAGGAGGTAATAGCCTTAGTGAAAAAGGCGGAGATGTCGAAAAGGTGCGCAGAAGCGGCCAAAAGGGAGACCAGTCAGCGCACCATGGTGAACAAGATAGATGACGCAGGACCGCAAGGTCGGGGCAAAACCATGCTGCCCGAAGGGAAAGGACAGAACAAATGGAAAGGGAAACCGGGGCAGTCATGGAAGCCGAGCGGAGAGGCCAGCGCAGGATGCTACAGGTGTGGGAGTGCAACGCACTTTGCGCAAGACAAACGATGCCCAGCTTTCCGGGCGAAATGCACGTTTTGTGGGGTCATGGGGCACTATGAAAAAGTGTGCCGCCGGAAACCGAAGAAACAAACGGTGAAATACGTGATGCACGAACAACCAGAAGAAGAGGGTGAACAAGAGGAAGAAGACGAGATATTGTGCGTCGACGAACCAGTGTTAAGCGTCGGGCATAAGCGATCCCGCAAACCACTGTGCGACATGCGAATAGGCAGCGTGCAAATCAAGATCGTGGCAGACTCGGGATCGCCATACACCATAGTGCAAAGAGCAGTGTGGAAGGAAGACTTCGAGCCCCGCCTAGGATCAAAACTGGAACCACCAGACATACGGCCAGTGTCATACACAGGCGAACCCATTCCCTTGGTGGGATACAGGAAGTTGAACTTCGAATTCCAAGGTAGATGTGCGGAGTGCAAGTTGTATGTGGCGGAAAGAGGCCCGTCGGTTCTAGGATGGATGCACCAAGGGGACCTCGGGATCAAGTTGGACCCTGGAGGGGAAACGCAAGTACTACTGACAGCGCAAGGGAGCTTGCCGGACCTAGACGAAATTAAACGCAAATTTCCGAAGGTCTTTGGAGGGAAAGTGGGGAAACTAGAGAAATTCACCCACAAAATAGTACTTAAGGAAAATTCGAGACCAGTTTCACACAAAGTACGCAACGTTCCGCTGGCCATCAAAGAAGCGGTGCAGATAGAACTTCGAAGACTGGAAGAAAATGGTATAATTGAACCCATTGACAGATCGGAATGGCTAGCCCCCTTAGTAGTAGCCGCCAAACCCAACGGTAAAGTGCGTTTGTGTGTGGACCTTCGCGAACTCAACAAGTGTGTGGTACTAGAGAAATTCCCGTTGCCGCGCATTGAAGCGATGTTGTCAAAAACAAAGGGGGTAAGGTGGTTTTCCACCATCGACCTCACTTCCGCATATCACCAGATTGATCTCCACCCCGCAAGCAGGAAATTGACGTCCTTCATAACGCCCTTTGGATGTTATCAATACCGCAGGATGCCGTTTGGGCTGGCTTCCGCAGCTGCGGTATTCCAAAAATTAATGCATCGCCTCTTTAAGGACATGGAGGGCATCCAATATTTCCAGGATGATATACTGGTGATGGGGTCCGACAGGGAAAACCACGACAGGAAATTAGACAAAGTGCTTCAAGTGTTGGAGGCCAAGGGCTTGACAGCAGAATGGGAGAAGTGCCACCTAGGGATGACGTCCGTCACTTACTTGGGACATGAAATAGGGGGACAAGGCATTACACCCAAGCGAGCAAACGTGAAAGCCATCTGCAACGCCGAGGCTCCGTCCACCAAAGAAGAAGTAAGATCATTCCTGGGGATGGCCGAATATTACAGCAAATTCGTGCGACACTTTGCCTCCAAAACACACCATCTTCGACAATTAATACGGGATAAGTCGACGTTCAGGTGGACAGAAGATGCACAAAAGGAATTTGAAGAGTTGAAGCGTGACATCAGCCAAGCAGTGCCCCTCCAAGGATACGATCCGCAAAGAAAATCCATACTGACAACGGACGCCAGTGAAAAAGGATTGGGAGCAGTCCTCATGCAAGAGAGAAAAGGAGGGACGACGGAGACACTCTGTTTCGCATCCAGATCACTATCACCAACGGAACAGAAGTATAGCGTGATCGAGAAGGAGATGCTAGCGGTGGTATGGGCCATGGGAAGGTTCCGCCAATTTCTATGGGGCACGAGGTTCACACTCAAGACGGATCACAAGCCGTTGGTCAAGGTGCTTACCTCAAGTGGTCATGACAGCGCCACGCCGCGCATAGCCAAGATGACACTAAAGTTACTGGAATACCGATATGACGTGGAATATATACTGGGGACACTGAACAAGGTTGCAGATTACTTAAGCAGAGCGGCGGCAATGGAAGGAGCCCCCGACCCAGCAGCTGAAGAGGAAGAGATGGTGGCGGTGATGGAGAACCTCGAAAGGGTCATAAGTAGACAAGAATGGACCGAAGCATACGAAGACGACCACGACATAAGGGAGGTCAAGGACCACATAGTTCACGGTTGGCCGGAGAAAAGACGGCTGAGGGAGGCGTTCAGGAAGTTCTATGAAGTCAGAGAGGAGCTGTCGGTGGGAGATGAAGGTATCTTCCTGTACAGAGGTGAGAGAGTCATTCCCCCAGCTGCGTTGGTATCCCGCCTGGTTGGGCTGCTGCATGAAAGACACTTGGGAATAGTGAAAACGAAGATGAGAGTAAAACACATGTACTGGTGGCCTGGAATGGACGTGCAGGTAGAGCGGCATGTCAGAGAATGCGACCAATGCCAGAGAGCAGATAAGACACTAAACCCACTAAGGCCGGAGCTGGGAAGATTCCAGCTACCGAAGGATCCGTGGGAAGAAGTTGCGATAGACATTCTGGGACCAGTACTGGACAGCCAAGGGACGCCCCAATACCTGTGCGTTCTTGTGGACAAGTATTCCAAATGGCCAGAGATACACATACGGGAAGCGATGGATACAGAAACGGTGATCAAGTTCGTGACATCAGTGTTCCTCAGGGTCATTTTGAGCGACAATGGACCACAATTCACTTCAGACAAATGGTACAAGTATGCGGAGAGGAACGGAATCAAGGTGCAACACACGGCCGTGTATCACCCGTCGAGCAACGGACAAGTGGAACGATTTAATCGTGTCATCATGGGATCCATCCAAGCAGCCATCATGATGGGCAAGGACTGGGAGAAAGAGGTGCAGAACATGATTTGGGCATACCGTATCACCCCCACAAGCACGGGGTATAGTCCTTTCCAAATCCTGAGGGGACGACACCCTTTCACCAAAGACAATGTAGTGTGGAGAGAGAAGACAATAACCAGCAAGTGGTCTCCGGCGGTGGTACAGCATAACCTAGAGAAGGCCCAGAAAATATATACTGAGTATTATAACCAAAGGAGGAGAGTGAAGACCACCACCCTGGAGAGAGGGGAATGGGTGAGAGTCAGATCTGCAATGAAGAAAAAGAAGGGAGACAGCAAGTACAGCCCTCCCCTACAAGTGAAGGAAGTGTACGACAGAGCGGCTTTGCTCAGCGATGGGAATGTGTGGTCGCAAGATCGCATGACCAAATGCAACCGAATCGTGGGTTGGCCCCAGGAGGAGACCGAAGGAACGACACAAGAAGCAAGTGCCAGGGGAGGTGAAGGTAACAGTACGTCGGTGGAGGAAGGAAGAAATGGGGAAGAGAGCAGTGAGGCGCAGGAGGAGCAAATGACCCCTGAATTTGGGGGACCGAGCAGAGAAGAGAGCAGAACCCCGAGGAGGGAAGAACCGAGCACGCCGAGAAGCCAAGCAGGAAGCCCGGCGGAAGGAGGTGCCCCAGAGGAATGCCACACCCCGGTAAGGCGCACCAGAGCAGGCAGAGCGGTGGTACGACCCAGCCGTTTCCGGGACTATGAACTAGAGAGTGGCTGAACTTTCTGGGACACAGTAAGACATTTGTTTTGTTTGGAAAAGAAGGGAGATATGTAGTGTCGCGCTCTAGTTCTCGAGCGCTGCGTGAGGACGCAGCGCGCGAGAACGCGTGAGGAGGAGCGGACTGCGCATGCGCTAGACCCGCGATCTGCCGCGAGGTCCGTTTTCCCGGCGCTCTTCCTTTGTTGTAGAAATAAACATAGGTTACCACTACCTACAGCGTCCTGGCTATTCTTTTTTTTTTTTTGGAAAACCTTTATTACAGTTTCAGAGACATACAAATATGGGCCTACAACCAACAGGCCGGCCGCTAACGCACAGTGTAAATCTAGGCACAGCTTTACATTCAATGAAGCAACAAAAGAGCTACTGGGGTGCTAATCAACTCCGCCGGCCGCAGCCGTAGTCCATAAACAAGCAAAGAAAGGTTTCATATTTTGAAAAAACGAAAAACATCACAGACACAAGGCAGAGGGGGTTAATGGCAATAACATGTGCTCCCCGCATCGAAGGAGTAAACAAAACCCAAGGAGACAGAGGGGGGGGGGGGGGGCAGGCAGAAGAAACCAAACTCGCATGCCACAGGAGCATATAGGAATGCGCGGGCTAGGGAGACAGAGCAGCATCCATCTCACGCGTCTGGGGCGGGGCGCAAATACCTCCACGATAGGAGTTCCAGGGACCCCACACCTTAATCCACTTCCCGGGCTTGCCTCTCGCCACATACACCGTTTTCTCTCTGAACATACACCAGTCCATGTGTTCCTTCCACGCTGAGACCGTTGGTGGCCTCTGGGAGCCCCACAGTTGTGCAATGTCACGCTTCGCTACCATATAGCCCAGAGTCACCCACTGCGTCTGCATCACATTGTAATCAGTCGGCTCCCAGACATTCAGCAAACATCTCCGTGCCTCCGGCAACAAGGCAACATGCGTGACTTTTTCTAACACCGCATGCACTCTACACCAAAACCGAGTCACTTCCGGACATTCCCACAGGATATGGAGGAAAGTCCCCAGTAGTCCACAGCCTCGCTTACACAGACCATCCACCGAGTACCCCATACGCATCAAACCAGGCCCCGTGACGTACACTCTGTGAAGTATCTTAAGCTGGACGAAACGCAAACGGGCCGGGATAGCTACCTCTTTCGGGGAGGCCACCGCTGACACCCAATCCTCGTCGTCAAGTTCCAAGCCGTCGGCAGTCCATGTCTCTCGCAATGAGGTCAGCAAACCCATTCGATCATTGATAAGCTTCTTATAAATCAGCGAAATGGTGCTATCCGGCACATAGCCGTCCAATACTCTGTCTTCCAACGGGGAATACTCTGGAATAGCCGCCACGTCCGGGAACACGGAACACAAGGCATGGTGAACCTGAGCATACCGAAAGTATTCCCTATCGTTCAACTGATATTCAGTTTTCAGCATATCGAACGTCTTAAATTTCCCTTTCGTCCAGAGATCCCCTACCTTGCTGATACCAATCATATCCCATTTCTCAAAACCTTTCGTAGTACACAGATAACCCAAACGCTGGGAAGCGTACAATGGCGTTGCCCGAGTCAAGCGATCCCTCCACCCCATCACCGCATTTGCTGCATGCCACACCCGCACCGCGACCCGCGTCGGGCCAGTCAACCGCGCATCAAGGGACCCCGAGTATAGTGCTCGATTATAATCCCCGCTTGGCAATAACAATTTGTCCATCTCAAAAGCCGGGTTCAAAGCAGGCCCATACATCCCGTGATTGATAGCAGCCAACTGGGAGGCCCAATAATATCGTTTAATGTCAGGGAGAGCGACCCCCCCATCATACCACGGTAGGGTTAGTTTAGCGAGAGCAATCCGCGGCCGCCCATCCCAGAACAATCGACGCTGGAGACACTCCACCTCCCGAAAATAGCGGGCCGGTACTACGTCCATAGTGTTCTGCAGGGCGTACAAAAAGCGCGGCAGCGACATCATTTTGAACAACGCCGCCCGGCCGAGCGGCGAGAGCGGCAGCCGCCGCCAACCCGCCACATCCGCCCTGAGGCGCTGAAGGGGGGGGAGAAGATTCCGTTCATACCGGGCCACCGGGTCCAGGGTTATAAAGATTCCCAGATACGTGAACCCCGACTGCGCAACCTGGATAGGGCACCCCCGCGGAAGGGGGGGGGCCTCCCCGGAGAGAACGTACACACAAGACTTAGCCCAGTTAATGACCAATCCGGAGTTGCGACCAAAGGAGCTCAACACATCCACCAATACAATAAGCGATTTGCGCGGAGATGCAAGATACAAGAGGATATCGTCCGCATATAGGGAGACACGATCCTCGTATTCCGGCGTCCATCGAAGGCCACGCATCGAGGGGTGCCACCGCAGCCACTCCGCAAGGGGCTCCAAACAAAGCGCAAAGAGAAGAGGCAACAGCGGACATCCCTGTCGGGTGCCCCTACCCAAAACAACGGGAGCCGACACCCGTCCGTTGACCACCACCTGTGCCAGTGGGTTATCATAAAGCAATTTCACCCAACTGATAAACCCCGGGCCAAACCCAAACTTCGCCAATGCTGCCCAAATATACGGCCATTCCAAGGTGTCAAACGCCATGGTAGCGTCCAGGGACGCCAAAATGGCCGGCTCACGGATGAATGGCGCTCTAGCGAGGACGCCATGCAGTCGCCGCAGGTTCAAAGCGGTATTGCGATGGCGTATAAAACCGGATTGATCTTGATGAATCAGGTCGCCCACAACCCGGATCAGGCGATTGGCCAGTACCTTGGCAAGGATTTTGGGCTCCGCGTTTAACAAAGAGATAGGCCTGTAAGAAGTACACCGATCCCGCGGCTTCCCTTCCTTATGGATAACAACAATAGTAGCAAGACGTTGGTCAGGGGGGAGGGAACCCGCCGCCTGAGCTTCAAGGAACATGTCCCGGAGATACGGCGCAATCTTATCTGGGCGCAACTTATATAATTCGATGGGAAGGCCATTAGGACCCATGGCCTTACCAGAGGCAATAGAGCGAATGGCTAAAGCAATCTCATCCGGCGACGGGGCCGCATCCATCAATAATTTATCCTCATCAGATAGAGATGGCAGAGCAATGTCTCGAAGCAGTAGTCGAGAGTCTTCCTCCGATCGCTCTGAGACCGGAGAGTAAACCCCGTGAAAATACTCCGCAAAGCAATCAACAATATCACCGGGGTCCGTCACACGCACACCATCCAACCTCTCAACATCCGGCACCACTCGACTCGCTCTCTCCCTCTTATCCAACCAGGCAATCAACTTCCCGGCCTTATCACCCATATCGTACAAACGCCCCAGTTGCTCCCTGCTCATACTCCTAGCAGATTCGGTAACCAGCGCCTTGTAGTCGGCCTGTTTAAGCGCCAACACATGCAGTCTGTCATCCGTGACACCTTGCTCCAAATCAATCTCCAACTCGGTGATCTCATTTTCTCGCCGAACAACCTCCTGCGCCTCGCATTTTTTGTTATGGGAAATGAGAGACAGAGCCTGGCCCCGGAGCACCGTCTTAAAGGCCTCCCAAAGGGAGATGGCGGAAGACACCGACCCCACGTTGTCATTAAAATAGTGTTCCAGGGACTTAACCAGGTCTGCATGGATCGTGGGGTTTCGTAGGTACCAGGGGTTGATCGGCGCCACCCTCCCCTCCGCCCCCAAGGCGATATCTAGGTGTAGCAAAAGAGGGGAGTGATCAGATATACCTTGTGCCAAGTGTCGCACTTCCCCGATCATCCCAGCTTGGGCCGCAGGCACTAGCACATAGTCAAGCCTCGAAAGACTACCGTGGGCCCCAGAGTGGAAGGTATATTGCGCCTGTCCAGGGTGTTTCAACCGCCAGCAGTCTATCAGTCCCAGGGTATCCAGAAAGCCCCCCAGCCAGTTCTGGGCCCGAGGGAGGTCCCTAGGGGGGTGTCGATTCTCAACTTCGGAAACCACCGCGTTAAAATCCCCCCCCCCCAAGACCAAAACCCCCCCCGGAAGCCCAAGTAGCAGGCGCCCCAAATCAGCAAAGGTGGCCGTCTGCAGGCCCGGCGGCACGTAAACCGTGACCAGCGAAATCAGCTTACCCTCCCACCTCCCCACCAGCGCAGTGTACCGCCCTCTGTCATCATGGAGCACATCATCCACCACCAACGGGAGAGAGGTCCTGACTAAAATGCCCACTCCCCTCGAGCCAGAGGTGAAACCAGAATGGGCCAGAAGGCGATATCCACGTCTGTTCATGGCATGGAAAGAGTTCCCTATGAGGTGCGTTTCCTGCAGAAACACAATGTCAGGCGAAATACGTTTCAAGAACTGCAGGACTACTCCCCGCTTTATCCTGTCCCCCAGTCCGTTCACATTCCATGAAAGAAGTCTCAACCCCTTACCCCCCATCCCTCCCAGCACAAACTATCCCCCTCCCGGAGAGCACAATCATAATAGCACAACAAAAAACATTACCCCGCCTTGTGAAACAAACAAACAAACCCCAACCCCACCCCATCAACCCCAACAGAACTCCCCCCACCCTGCACCCCTGCGTGAGCCCGAACAGCCCCCCCAACATGCAGTGTGCCTGTCGCCCCAATATGAAACTCACTACAGAAAGGACAAAAAAAGAACCCCTGAAGGAGGAAAGGGCCCCAGCAAGCCCCCCGCAACCTCCAAATACCACGGGGCAAAGAGTTACAAACTGGAGTCCAGTGCAGCCACAGGTGCAAAACGTTACCAGTCCAGTCCATCGACAGGATCACAGTTCCATTCCTACTCCGTCAAACCCTCTCCGCTCTCCGCCATCCGACCTTCCCGACCTCGACTCCTGGGTAGGGCGTCCAGCCACTCTCCCACCGCCTCCGGCCGGTCGAAGAAGTCTGAGCGACCATCTAACTCGACCCGCAGCTTAGCCGGGAATAGCATTGCATACTTCAACTACATGTCTCTCAAGCGCCGTTTGATGGCCGAGAATCCCATCCGTTGCTTTTGAACCGCTTGCGTGAAGTCTGGGTAAAAGCTAACATTAGAATTCTCAAATTTTACTGGCCCAGTCACCCTCGATGCCTGAAGGATAGCGTCTCTATCCCGAAAATTAAAAAGTCGGGCAATGATAGGCCGCGGGGGGGGGCACCCACCTTCGGCGCACCCCCTGGAATCCTGTGGGCCCGTTCCACGGCGAAGAACTTGCTCAGCCCTTTGGGTGCTAGATGAGTCACCTCTAGATCCTCCACAAAAAGATCCACAGCAGACTCCTCCGATCGTTCGGGCACCCGATAATACGGACGTTATTCCGCCTGGCCCTGCTTTTGGAGTCCTCAAGGCGACGATCAGTCAGGTCACTGGCGAGCTGCAACCTCCGCACCGTCGTCTGCAAAGCGGCCACATCTACCGTTAGGCTCGACGCCGCTTGCGTCAATGAGTCGACCCGGTCATTAGTTTTGGACAGGTCCGCTCTGACCAAAGTGACATCAATCAACACCGAGTCCAATTTATTAGCCAAGGTATCAAATTGCTGGTTCACAGTCGCCTTCATCTCATCAATGGCCCCCATGACATCCAGCAGAGTCAATTCGGATGATGCGCCCGAGGCCTCCTTGGGCGGCTCAGGCGATTTACGTGATCCACTAGGGGATCCCTTTGGCTGCGCATAGCGATCCATATTGTTGGCCTGGGAATAGGCTCCCCTCCGGGTGGACTTGGGTTTCAGCTTATCGCCGTCCACTCTCGTCGTCATCGTCGGCGACCACCAAGGTCAGCACCCTCCAGCACCCGGAGGAAGGCCAGGAGATCAGGGCCACCAACTGAAATAGGCCCGTTTACAGTTCAAGAATCAGGCTATGCACTCCGTCCTCGGCGCTGCTCACCCAATGTCCCGACGTCAGTTTCCGCAGATCAACACGAAACCGAAAGTGAAAGCACGGGGTCCGGGGCTGGCCCAGCCTGGCATGCCGCTGTTGTTCACTTCGCACCCGGACACTTCACCAACTCGAGTTCGGGACCAAGGCCGAAGAAGGCCGCAAACTTCAGATCGCCACAAAACCGGTTCCCGGAGTCCAATTTCGATTTGGAAAACGAGTGGCACCTTAGCGCAAGATCATAAACAGAAGCCCATCGAGAAAACCAGGATTATGACAGGATAGACGTGGGAGGTTGCGGAGGCCCTCGGGAGCCACAAGCCTATGCGGCCATCTTGGTTGCGCGCTAGGCTCCTCCTCTCCGTCCTGGCTATTCTTGGTGGAGGTAAAGCATCTTAGCAGTGACCTGGGTGCACCACAACTTTACAGGTAGGTGAGGAGATTTCATGTTTATTGACCGTTTGCCTCCACAGCTCCCAGGAACTGACAGGTTCCTGACATTCAAACAAGTACATTCCATTGTCATGGCAATGACATAAAAAAATGACACTAAAGAGATGGAGGAGACTACTACAGATTGTTTCTCTTGGGAACTGCTGATTTCCAAGCAGGGCAGAGCTGAAGGGGCATGCCTTAAATAGTCTTTGCTTACATGTGAGCAGGTTCTAGAATATTCTGGAACATTCTACTGGGGCCAATGTGACCATAGTGTATAAATAGGTTCTGGAATATTCTGGAACATTCCGGAATATTGGGGCACATTTTCGAATATTCTGGAACATTTTATTGGGGCCAACGTAACCGCAGTTCTGCAACATTTTATATTTGAGGCAAATGTGATCATAGTATACATTGGAGCTAAAACCCCCCTCTATGTCCATATACAGTTTATTTCACATTTTGTCTTGGGCTTCATACTGTGCATGTGCAGGTATCAATTGTAGCTATATCTTTTTCTCACCTAATGTCTTCTCCAAGCCCTTACTACACTTGTCTACTGGCCAATTGTATCTGTGATCTTTCACTGGTGACTCTAACCAGGAAAATGGGCCATGACGACTACGGGTGTAGTGGAGGGTATGGCAGCCGCTGGCTTCTGACAGTGGCCCTTTTCTGGGCTTCTTGTGATGTCAGCAGCAGATGGACCTCAAGGTTGCAGCAGGCCAGTTCCTCCGATGTGATAAGTCTCAATGGTCCACCTTGAAGGTGCAAGTTGATGTTAGCGACTTTACAGCTTTGAGGTACTTTGTGAATGGATGGCTAAGTACGATAAGGTGCATGGATCTCTAGGTCCATGGCAGCCAATCACTTTGGCACAGAATGAGAAAGCAGCTCTGTACTTTGGCGTGGCATAGTCAGTACAGCACACAGTGGGCCAGCATTGGGCTAGCCACTCATGGAGGTTAATGTGGTACTTTGGGATAGACACCATGGGTTTGCAGGATTTTTCTACTTGGGTTGAAGAGACCTCTCAGCCATGAGTCACTGGGTGATATGGCCATGCCAACCACTATCATGGGCATACAGCATGTGCCACAGGCCAACGCCTATTCCTTCTTCATTTGGGCAGACTTTTCAGGTACATTTGGACAAGTGCCATGGCTGTGATGATGGGGATGATGGTTAGTGACCGGCACACTAACCACACATGTGTCTCTGGCGGACGGACCACAGCAGCAGTGTCAGTTGCTTCTGTCCAAACCAGCAGTCAGCTCCTTCTATTGGGTCAGCTCGCCCCTTCCCACTGGCTGAGGCAGGACTCTCTCTTCAGTCTTCCAGGACAAAACTGGCAGATATTCCTCCAGATCAGACTCCAGGTGATATCCCCTCACCTCTGGGAAGCTGGGTGTCAGGTAGACCCCAGCTCTGGCTGCAAAATTAATTCTCTAGGTACTGTGTGGAGCACGCCTGATTGGTCAGAGAGAAGTTGGGACTAGAACAAGAAGTGGATTGGCTGGTTCCACTCTTATACAGCCATAGCAAACAGGGGGCGTGGCTTCTGTGTCTGCCCATTCAAAACTCGGTTGGTTCTCTTTTCATGTGTCCTTCTCAGGCTGTCTTCCAGACTCAGTCTATGTTTTGAGTGATTCTCTGCACAGCAGTGCCATCTCCATACTAGGGCAGAGGCACAAAGACATGTGAGCAGTCCACAGCTATCAAAAGCCACACTTGACAATGATCAGGAAGACAGATAAAAGGCTGAGACCTTCTAAAAGGACCCTTCAGATTCTGACAGCAAGAGCTGAAGTCACACCCTTCACCTTTCCTAACTTCATTGTCAGGGTTCCGACCATCTAATCTCAGGAATGTCAGCAATACCATTCCATGTCTGGAAAAGTGATATCACTTCTATCGTGTGCACATGAACAGGCCAGGACCTTCAACAATGGAACCCACATGGCTGTGTCCCTCTAGTTCACTTAGGCACTCATGTAGTCCATAACATGCTTTTCACACACCAGATGCATTGATCCACACATTCTGGATCTTGGCACTAGGATTCTGGGTTCACCATTGGCAGCAGGAATTGATATGAGGGAGCCAATAGGTTCTGACTCTTGTAACACAGGTACAAAAAGGCCTGTTCGCACTAGGATCACTTCACCACATAGAATGCTGCCACCACTGTGCTACACATGTGAACCAGTGACTGGGACCCATGTCCTCTGTCACTACAGAGGGCTCGCTAGGTGTGCCCTTCCAGTTCCAGGATATGTCCAGGACCAGTCTCATTTCAAAGTTAGGACTAGGCCTTTGCACACATACTAGATCAGTGTGAGGTTTTATCAGCCCTTCCTGACTGTGAAAAGTTGGCCTGATATATGATGTCACTAGTTCTAGTGTACACCCTGTATCAGTCCAAACAACCCTTATGGTGATTGGTTTTAAAGTCAACCTTATAGACCAGCTATCCTAGTGGTAGCATGGACAAGAGCAGTCTTAGGCTAAACTCTGTATGGCATGTGAAGCCAGCTGTTATACCATTACAATCCCTTGAATACCAAATGAAAGGACACCACACCAGGTATATATAAAATTAGAATGTATTTATTCTAACATATACCCTCAGCACTCTTTATGAGTTCAGAGGTCTAAGTACAAACAATTTCTTAAGTAGCATACGTAAAGTTACACAGGAGAATACAGTTAGGCCCAGGGGCCACGCAAACCACATTCTAAGAAAGTGGTATAAGTACCACGTCACGAACAGGGAGTAGGCCTAGGGCCTAGGGAATCGCTAGGGCTACACTACCCTACCAATAGTTAGGAAGTTGGAGGCCCACGGGAAGCGTTTGCAGTGTGGAGACACACACACGGGTTACATTAAAGTCAATAGGAATGTAGTAGTTAGAAATAGGGAGAATAAGGACACTTCCGAAGTAACTAGGAGAAAGCAACTAAAGACTTAGACACTTGGATAGTCAATATCCACTGGAGCACCGGAGTACTCGCGTTACCTCACCCACAGGAGACGGGTGCATAGGTGTGAAGATGTGTCGGGTGTCGTCGCTGGATCCTATGGATGCCTGAAGAACAGATGCTGGCAGGCGGCCAGGAGGAAGATGTCCGGTGGACCCAAGGATGGATCTTGAAGGAAGAACACCTGAAAGCAGAGGGGACAAAGTCTGGGTCACTAGCCAGTGACCGGGTGGAACCAGGAAGGAACCAGGCGATGTCGTGCAGAATACAGGTGATGTCTTGAAGGAGGCGTCGAGGACGACCAGAACCAGGATACGAGCTGTCCCACGAAGGATCTTGCTGATGGCGGAGTCGACGTCCCGATTGGAGTCAACAAGCCTTGGCAAAGGCAACCCACGCGGAAATCGAAATTCGCTTCAGGTGCAGACCAGGAAGGTCTGAGGTGCTTCTCTTTCACAGGGAAGCAGGAGCAGGGAAGCAGGAGCCAGTCTGGCGGAGCCAAACCAGCGGTGGAAAGTTAAGGGTTCGTCGCTGTAGGAAGGTGGAATCTGACTATATGGTTGCCCCCACTTTTTTCCTGGTGTTTGAATGGTTTTTGACTAGTCTGGCTGGGATCCCGCTATCCAGGACCCCAGCCTATCTGCTTACTCCCTTAAATGATTGGTGTGCATATTAGATACACTAGTGATTGGATACTGTGGTACCTTATGAGCCCCTAGTATATGGTACCTTAGGTACCTAGGGCATTGGTACTTCACAGGCCTACCAGGGGCTGCAGCATGTATTATGCCACCCCTGGGAAGCACTCACAATCTGACACCACAGGCCTGCTACTGCAGCCTGTGTGAGGTAGTGTTCGCACTCCTCACTGAGGTATAGGTTCCTATATCTCACCATACACACACATATAAACCTATCAGTCACCCCTATGGTAGGCCCTATCAATCCCAAGGGCAGGGTGCTTGGTTTACTATGTGAGGGGGTGCTTCTGCCTGAGCAGGACCCCTCTGCAGCTGGCAGAGTCTATTCTCTGCTGCTGTTTGTGGATGCGGTTAAACCATATACTCTTAAGTGCATTATAACCTCGCGGTAAATGCTAACTTTGGAATGACTGCATCAAAACATGTCGTGTTTGGTGTCAAACAACTTGGAATCCTACCCCCACACCAGTAACTGGAGCGGGAGTAGGATCCCACCCTTCTAGAGGTGACGACATGTACACCCTGTACTACACGGTAGAAATCATCTAGAGCCCTGGCATCACAAAATGGATGCCACCAGCACAGACACCGGGCTGCCCTCCTGCTGCTGACCGAAACTCGCAGTGGAGGGAGCTCAACAAAGGGTTTCCTGTCACAGGGAGGTGTCACCACCTCCCAGACAGGATTTAGTCTTAGAGTGCTTTGAAGTCCTGCACTGGGGGAGCAGTAGGCTCCTCTGTGCATATGCCAGCTCAAACCGGTTCAGGGGCTGCCTGCCCCTGTCCTTGCGCGAAACTGGACAAAGGGAAGTGGGTGTAACCACCCACTACCCTGGCCCTCCTAGAGGAGTGGCCATAGAGCTAGTCCCTCCCATCTTATCAGTATAAGATACCACACATTGCCAATGCAATTTAGATTACACCTGGACGACGCTCAAGAAGAAGAATCCTGGCCCTTCAACTTTCTACTACCTTTAGAAGAACGAAGGATCTCCCTTGGAGTCAAGGAGTGACTCCCCTGCTTGGCAGGCACCACAAGGACTGAACAACAGTTGCAAACTTTACTGCTCCCGCCGGAGCCCGAAGTCCCTGCGTCCCCTGAAGCTGATTTCCTGACCTCTTGTTGGCCATTTTGAGTCCCCAGTGAAGCTGTGGCATCTGGACCCCACGAGTGATGAGGAACAGCAATACCAGGGAACCGTACACTGATTTCGAGTGCAAGCCCTGAACGACAAACTACAAACTTGTGCTTTGGACCACTTACTGTCCAAGTCCCTAGCAGGTCTGAAACCAAAGAACAGCGGCCTACTTCGTTCCGAGTGACCGTGGGCTGTTGCTGAAGTTTTCCTGCAAAGGCGTCTTTGCAGTTGCTTGCCCGTTGGCTAGCTGCCCTCCAGAAGACTTCCACATCAACTTCAAGGGCTCGCCTGGTTGCTCTAGGCCTGCCCTCACTTACCCTCACTGGGTAAGTCCCTCGGACCTTCCTGGTCTGACCCATCGACATTCTTCCATCCACATGAGACTTGCAGTTGCCAAGGTTTGTTGACTCCAATTTGAGTGCCGACACCGCCAACAGCTGCAGACGTTGTGGGACCTCCGGAATCCAGCTGCTGGTCTTCATCGACCTCTCCTGGACTTCGGGAGCGAAGAGACAAAACGACATCAGCGACGTGAAGAGACGCGACAGCCTTGGTCATCTATCCTGAAGGCCACCGGTCACTGGCAAGTGACTCTGAACTCTGTCCCCTCAATTTCTAGGTCGCCTACAACTTCAATCCATCGTTGGATTTCCACGGACACTTCACCCGACGACACAAGCAGCAAGAACACCTCGATTCCCATTGAAAGCAGCATCGCGACCCCACACCAAAGGACACCTCTGCACCCGGCTTCCCTGGGTGAGGTAACTCTGGCATTACGGTGCCCAAGTGCGCATTGGCTATCGAAGTACTTACCCTGTAAGTTGTTTGCTTGTTGTCCATTCCGAAGTGCCCTAGAACTGTAAAATACAAACCGCGACATTTGCCATTGAAACGCATTGAAACCCGCGTGTGTGTTTAGACACTGCACGCGTCCTCTCTGGGCTGATTACTTACCTGTAAATACTGCAGCAGTGAAGCCCCAGCGATTCCCAAGGCCCTAGGCCTCTTACTTTTGCAAGTCGAGTTTGTTATACCACTATTTTAGTATATGGTTTGGTACGCCCCTAGGGCTACAGCCATATTTGTGCTTAATTTATTGAGAACTGTTGATCTTATTAATGTTTACCTGGCTCTAATCTCATAAAGAGATTAGTAGAGTATATTTAGAAATAAATACATATATATTTGATATATATACCTGTGTGGTGTCTTTTCATTTGGTAATTCAAGAGATTATAAGGTAAAACAAGCTGCTTTACATTCTTCAGAGACTTAGCCTGAAGGCTGCTCTCCACAGCTACCACTAGGATAGCTTTCTTTAAAAGGTTGTCTTTAAACCTATCTACCAAGAGTCGAATTGGACTGGTGCAAGGTGGCCACTATAACTAGTGACCAGCATATGCCAGGGCAACTTCTCACATTGGTGGGCAGCGTGTGGGATTCCAGCTTGCCATTGTTTTACCAGAAAATTTCTATTTGAATTACTAACTGAAAACCACTTAAGGTACTCAAGGTACATATAAAGTCAAGCTAGTATCAATAAGTTCTACTGAACTTAGAGCTGTTTGTGAAGGGATAAGCACACCCTTGCTACAGCTCAAGCTAGGTTTAGTAGGCCACAACTAGTGTAGGTAGTACAACACTGCACAACACTAGTATGCCTCACCAGGATGGAGCCAGTGGGTCCATCCCATCTCAGTACAAAGACATAGCCTACACTGACCTGAAGGCCTTGTGCTTTGCAAGAAATCTGAGGGTGGGCAGGAGTCCCTCATCACAGCACCTGATAGATCTGTTAGTAGCAGATGACCTGAGACAAGCTCTAGGAGCTAATGGGTCTGCATCAGGGGGTGGGTCACGCATAGTCTCTGGGTCTGATGATGACAATCAGGATGACCTGGACTCTGTGGGTGAAGGGCCAGACCCAGAAGGGTCTGAAGAGAATAGAGGAATTCTCCCTAAGAGAACTGAAAGAGTGGGAGACAGGCCTAGGTCCCTCTCAAGGGACTCTGACAGGTCATACCACTCTGGAAGAGAATCTATTCCACAGAGGAACTCCAACTTTCCCAGGGAGACCTCCTCTGAAAGAAGGTTCAAGATGCTCCAGTATGAGGAAGCTAGGCTTGCTCTCAGAACCAAGCAATTGGCCTTAGATAGGGAAGCCTTCGAGCTCCAAAGAGCTTCAAAGAAGGAGGGGTTAGATGCCCCTGGTGGCAGCAACAGTGTCCCTAGAGGCAGAGATTACATGCCAGATCATAGGAACCTGTCCAAGGTTGTTCCTCCCTACCAGAGTGGGGATGATATCCACAAATGGATAACTGCTATGGAGAGGGCCTGTAAAGTTCAACAGGTCCCCCAGAAACAGTGGGCAGCAATCTTGTGGCTCTCCTTTTCAGATAAAGGTAGAGACAAGCTCCTCACTGTTAGAGAAGAGGATGCTAATGATTATGAATCCCTGAAGAGTGCATTAATAGATGGGTTTGGCTTAACCACTGAACAGTACAGGTTCAAGTTCAGAGACACCCAGAAAGCACAGACTCAGGATTGGGTGGACTTTGTAGATTGTGCTACCCAGGCTCTGGAGGGTTGGATAGTTGGCAGTAGAGTCACTGACTTTAAAGGATTGTATAATTTGATTATGAGAGAGCAGATCCTTAATAATTGTCAAAACCAACTCTTACACCAGTACCTGGTGGACTCTGATCTGACCTCTCCCCAAGAATTGGGAAAGAAGGCAGACAAATGGGTCAGAACCAGGGTTAGGCCCAAGAACCAAGGTGGTGACCAGAAGAAAGATTCCACTAAGCCCAAAGAGAAAGGTGGGGATGATAAAACAGAAAAGTCCTCTGAAGGGCCCCAAAAACCCAGTTCTGGGGGTGGGTCCCACAATCCTTCCTCTTCCAATAAGAAACCATATTGCCATGTGTGCAAGCAACCTGGACACTGGAAAACTGACTCCAGCTGTCCAAAGAATGGCAATAAAGAAAATGTTCCTCCCTCTGCAGCTCCAACACCTCCTGTTACTACCAGTAGTAATCCCCCAGGTGGTGGGAGTGCACCCAAAACATTAGTTGGGCTTTCTTGGGGAACTCAGGTGGACTCTGGCCTAACCAGGTCCCCTACACCAACAACTCTAGTCTGTGATGGTGGCATGGGGTTTGCCAACTTTACCATGAGTCCCAATACCTTGGGCAGGTACAGACAAGAGCCTATGATCAATGGTCAGAAGGCTGTGGCCTACAGGGACACAGGGGCTAGTGTCACCATGGTGACAAGGAGACTAGTGCCCCTAGAACAGCTTTTACCTGAGTTTAGCTACCAGGTGACCAATATTGATGGAATTAGGACAGACCATCCCATGGCAGTAGTCAATCTCAGCTGGGGAGGGGTCACTGGCCCCAAGAGAGTGGCAGTGTCCCCAACCTTGCCTGTAGATTGTTTACTGGGGAATGATCTAGAGATCTCAGCCTGGGCTGAGGTAGACCACAATGCCCATTTAAGAATGTTAGGCATCCCTGAGAGAGTGGATGAGACCCTGAGGGCCTCACCTCCACCCCAGGAGAAATTAAGGGGAGTGAAGCCTGAAACTATGGATCACTCCACACAAACAGAGAGCATAGGGGGTGAGGAACAGTCCTCCCCCCACCAGACTAAAGGTAAGGGCCAGCTTTCTAAGGGAACTGCCCCTGCCCCTTATGAAGTAACTGCCCCAGAAGTGGTCAGGCCTGTCCTGGCCACAACTCTGATGGCAGGGGATCCTTCCAAGGTGGCACCCCGTCTGGAGCAGGTACCCTGCCCCTCTCTACCCTGCCTCAGTCAGCCCAGGGCTGCAGAGGTCAGGGAGGTCAGTGGACCCTTAATGGGCCCCTGTCCAGAGGAACCCCCTCATCAGCAGGTTAGGGACACCCAGCAGAGTAGTTCTAGCCAGGTGAATATTCCTCTACAAACTGAGGGATCCCCTTTACCCCTAGGTACAGGTACCCCCCAGATGGACTTTGTTGGGCACAGGGAAACCTGGGGCATAGTTGCCCCAAACATTCCAATGCCCTCCACTACTCCAACCAGAGGGACCCAACCCCCAGCTGTAGGCAGCCAGAGGTTGACCCTTAGGGCCAGATATGACACAGTCATGGACAGAAAGGCTTCCATGGTGACCAGTGTGCTGAGGAAGTTGAGACCACCCCAAATAGGGCCTCACTTCCACACTCAGACACCCCACCAGCCTACTTCTGTACCAGAAAACAATACAGGTAATTTCCCTAGACTTTGGAGAAACTCCAAAACCCCTTGGGGTAGGATTTCCCAAGTGGACCATGAGACAGGGAGCAACCATGCTAGTGCAGGTTCTTCCTTATATGGCCACTCAGGAAATAAAGGCTTAACTGGGCAAGGTTAGCCTTATCTCCTTTCGTTTGGGGGGGGGGGGGGTTATGTAGGAAGGTAGACTATGACTATATGGTTGCCCCCACTTTTTTCCTGGTGTTTGAATGGTTTTTGACTAGTCTGGCTGGGATCCCGCTATCCAGGACCCCAGCCTATCTGCTTACTCCCTTAAATGATTGGTGTGCATATTAGATGCACTAGTGATTGGATACTGTGGTACCTTATGCGCCCCTAGTATATGGTACCTTAGGTACCTAGGGCATTGGTACTTCACAGGCCTACCAGGGGCTGCAGCATGTATTATGCCACCCCTGGGAAGCACTCACAATCTGACACCACAGGCCTGCTACTGCAGCCTGTGTGAGGTAGTGTTAGCACTCCTCACTGAGGTATAGGTTCCTATACCTCACCATACACACATATAAACCTATCAGTCACCCCTATGGCAGGCCCTATCAATCCCAAGGGCAGGGTGCTTGGTTTACTATGTGAGGGGGTGCTTCTGCCTGAGCAGGACCCCTCTGCAGCTGGCAGAGTCTATTCTCTGCTGCTGTTTGTGGATGCGGTTAAACCATATACTCTTAAGTGCATTATAACCTCGCGGTAAATGCTAACTTTGGAATGACTGCATCAAAACATGTCGTGTTTGGTGTCAAACAACTTGGAATCCTACCCCCACACCAGTCACTGGTGTGGGAGTAGGATCTCACCCTTCTAGAGGGGACGACATGTACACCCTGCACTACACGGTAGAAATCATCTAGAGCCCTGGCATCACAAAATGGATGCCACCAGCACAGACACCGGGCTGCCCTCCTGCTGCTGACCGAACTCGCAGTGGAGGGAGCTCAACAAAGAGTTTCCTGTCACAGGGAGGTGTCACCACCTCCCAGACAGGATTTAGTGTATTGGAGCTGGGTGGGTGCACTCTTAGAGTGCTTTGAAGTCCTGCACTGGGGGAGCAGTAGGCTCCTCTGTGCATATGCCAGCTCAAACCGGTTCAGGGGCTGCCTGCCCCTGTCCTGGCGCGAAACTGGACAAAGGGAAGTGGGTGTAACCACCCACTACCCTGGCCCTCCTAGAGGAGTGGCCATAGAGCTAGTCCCTCCCATCTTATCAGTATAAGAAACCACACATTGCCAATGCAATTTAGATTACACCTGGACGACACTCAAGGAGAAGAATCCTGGCCCTTCAACTTTCTACTAACTTTAGAAGACCGAAGGATCTCCCTTGGAGTCAAGGAGTGACTCCCCTGCTTGGCAGGCACCACAAGGACTGAACAACGGTTGCAAACTTTACCGCTCCCGCCGGAGCCCGAAGTCCCTGCATCCCCTGAAGCTGATTTCCTGACCTCTCGTCGGCCATTTTGAGTCCCCAGCGAAGCTGTGGCGTCTGGACCCCACGAGTGACGAGGAACAGCAATACCAGGGAACCGTGCACTGATTTCGAGTGCAAGCCCTGAACGACGAACTACAAACTTGTGCTTTGGACCACTTACTGTCCAAGTCCCTAGCAGGTCTGAAACCAAAGAACAGCAGCCTACTTTGTCCCGAGTGACCGTGGGCTGTTGCTGAAGTTTTCCTGCAAAGGCACCTTCGCGGTTTCTTGCCCATTGGCTAGCTGCCCTCCAAAAGACTTCCACATCAACTTCAAGGGCTTGCCTGGTTGCTCTGGGCCTGCCCTCATTTACCCTCGCTGGGTAAGTCCCTCGGACCTTCCTGGTTTGACCCATTGACATTCTTCCATCCACACGAGACTTGCAGTTGCCAAGGTTTGTTGACTCCGATTCGAGTGCCGACACCGCCAACAGCTGCAGACGTTGTGGGACCTCCGGAATCCAGCTGCTGGTCTTCATCGACCTCTCCTGGACTTCGGGAGCGAAGAGACAAAACGACATCAGCGACGTGAAGAGACGCGACAGCTGTGGTCATCTATCCTGAAGGCCACCGGTCACTGGCAAGTGACTCTGAACTCTGTCCCCTCAATTTCTAGGTCGTCTACAACTTCAATCCATCGTTGGATTTCCACGGACACTTCACCCGACGACACAAGCAGCAAGAACACCTCGATTCCCATTGAAAGCAGCATCGCGACCCGACACCAAAGGACACCTCTGCACCCGGCTTACCTGGGTGAGGTAACTCTGGCATTACGGTGCCCAAGTGCGCATTGGCTATCAAAGTACTTACCCTGTAAGTTGTTTACTTGTTGTCCATTCCGAAGTGCCCTAGAACTGTAAAATACAAACCGCAACATTTGCCATTGAAACGCATTGAAACCCGCGTGTGTGTTTAGACACTGCACGCGTCCTCTGTGGGCTGATTACTTACCTGTAAATACTGCAGCAGTGAAGCCCCAGCGATTCCCAAGGCCCTAGGCCTCTTACTTTTGCAAGTCGAGTTTGTTATACCACTATTTTAGTATATGGTCTGGTACGCCCCTAGGGCTACAGCCATATTTGTGCTTAATTTATTGAGATCTGTTGATCTTATTAATGTTTACCTGGCTCTAATCTCATAAAGAGATTAGTAGAGTATATTTAGAAATAAATACATATATATTTGATATATATACCTGTGTGGTGTCTTTTCATTTGGTAATTCAAGAGATTATAAGGTAAATCAAGCTGCTTTACATTCCTCAGAGACTTAGCCTGAAGGCTGCTCTCCACAGCTACCACTAGGTTAGCTTTCTTTAAAAGGTTGTCTTTAAACCTATCTACCAAGAGTCGAATTGGACTGGTGCAAGGTGGCCACTATAACTAGTGACCAGCATATGCCAGGCCAACTTCTCACAGTCGCCACTGAGGCTACTAGCCAACGGGCCAGCAACCAGACAGACGCGTCGAGCAGGTAAATGCAGAAGGGCCCCACGCAGAACTCGTAGAGTGTGGAGGGCTGATCTTCGGTGCAGAAGGTGCTCGGGGTTGGGGCTTCTCAATCCTCAGAGCACAACTTCGAGGATGCCTCAGAAGCTGCGCTGGAAGCTACTCACCAATTTTCCCAAGTAGCCGGTCCCACGTCTCTCGTCGCCTCCACGGATCTCAGCTCTGCTGTGGATGTGGATCAGGGTCGGAGAAGTCTGGAAGTCAAGGCACTGGTCGGGCTCTGCAGCCGGTTCCTGGTAGAACTTGGGCAAAGCAAACGGCAGGTCGCTTGTTGGTGCCTGTTTGCACAGGGTGGCCACTCCTTGGCCACAAGGGAGATTCTTCAGTCTTCTTGTCGTCGAAGGTCCAGAGTTTCGTGTCTAGTTTCAGTCCAGGATAATCTAAAGTCCTAGGGACTCAGCTCCCACTCATATACTAATCTGGGGGGCTGGATAACCTGCTAGGTCCCTCCTATGGGTGGGACCAGGGAGGGGGGTGGTTACACCCTCTTCCCTTTGTCCAGTTTCGCGCCAGGGCTGGGGCTGGAGTGCCCCAGCACCGGTTTGAACCGGGCTATGCATGGGACACCTTGTGTGCCCCAGGCAGTGTCTCGTTTCTTTCATCCCTCCCTGCCCCAATACACTCAGTCCTGTCTGGGGTGGTGCTAGCACCTCCCAAGGCAGGAAACCTATTGTCCAAGCCTCACTCGCTGGAAGGACTCCCAGCAGCAGGAGGTCAGACTTGTGTCCGTGGCAGCAGCATCCATTTTGTGATGCCGGGGCTCTGGTTAACTTTAACCGGGTAAGTGGGATTTTAACATGTCTTCTCCCTCTAGAAGGGGGGAATACGATCCTCATCGCCAGAAATTGTGTGGGGGTAGTATTCCAAAGTGTTAGACCCCTTACACGACATATGGTAGGCGATATCATAGAACAGCTATAAGGACATGGTTCCGAAAGCTGCAGACAGGCTCAGCTCACGCTAGAGCACCATCTCACATGTTACCAAGCACTCTGCCTCCAGGATTGTTAAGGCCTGCCATAGGAGTGGCTTACAGGTTACCCATGTGTCTATATATAAGGTAGGTATAGGAATACTATACCTAAGCAAGGGGTGATTACACGACCTTGCCCCAGCTGAGTGAACAGCCAGTTGTGTCATGATGGGAGGCCAGCCAGGGGAGGCATAATACATGCTGCAGCCCGTGGTAGGCCTAGGGTACACCTATGCACTGGGTGCCTAAGGTACACTGTACAGGGACCCATAAGGTGATCCTTACCAATTGGGTTATGTACCTAAAGTACATAGTATGAATTGAGAGAGAGAACAGCTGAACTGTGGGTCTGATTAGCAGGCCCACAGCCACATCTAAATCGAAAACCAGTAAAGCGAAAGCAAAAAGTGGGGGTGACCATAGGAAGCAGACCCTACTCTCCTACACTGACCACCCTCTATTGTCATGTACTCCTCCAGCTGCATCCTTGCTTACCTCCTTCCCTCCCTGATTCCTCCTCCCTCCCACCGTGATGTCTCCATCCTTCCCTTTGTGTTGTCTTGGGGGAGAAATAAAAAACAAATGCTTTTTTTATTCCTCCCTGACCATCGTCCTTTTACTACACATGCTAGTGCACCACTGCCCCCTCTCTCACTCCCCATTCCTCTACACTCGCTTTGACTTACACCCCTACCTGCTACTTCATTGCTTCTGTGCTCTTCCAGTCTCAATCACTGCGTTCTTTTAAAAAAAAAAAAATGTTTTCCTGAATAAAAAAAAAAAAAAAAAAATAGCAGAGGCCCTGCAGCTGCAATTTATTGCTGGGCTGCTACCTTTTCACAATATGCTTTTACGCACATTTATATTATAATTTTTAGTTACCATTTACCATTCCAAGATTTGTGCTGGCCATCTTTGAATAGGGGAAAAAAACATGATGGTGCGCCATATCATATGAGCGCCAATGATAACACAGCAACCAGGAAGCACACTCAGGCTCCCCTGATCAATCACAACACTGCAATGCAGCGTTGTGATTAGTCTGAGCGCCATGGTTCAGTGCTCAGATGGAGACTGGGGACCTGGGCATGTTCTCCACGTAGGCTGTCATGCAGCCTGCGTGGAGAACATTCAAAGTGCGCATGACTGTGTGGCCGGTCCGAGAAGGCCGGTAAAGTATTCATTTGCACTTGGAGTGGGCAAACCACTCTTCCCCTGCCCTGCTTTGGAAGCAGAGTAGCCCCTGCCTGCAAAGCAGCTGGAAACAAAATGATAATAACAATAATTTATTAGCATTTTTTTTTGCCTTTCCTCACACTGCTTAAAAGCAGTGGGGAGATGCTCCTCCGCCTTAGCGGAGGAGACGCCACTGGTCATAGTGCTTTTGATTGGCTGATGCTAAAAAACATTAGCAAAAAGATTTGGCTAACAGGTCTTGCAGCCATACTTCAAGACATATTGGATTAAAATAAAACTATTTTCAGAATGAACTGCTCTAAGCATGTTGTCTTTCCTTCTCTAAAGGCTGTGGTGTTCTGCCTTTTCTTGGGAGACAGCAAAAACAAAACATATGTTAGAGGAGGTGCAAAAGGATAAGAGATTAAAAGGAGAAGGTACAAGAAAACATGGAGAATGTGCAGTGAGTATTACTGTACAGGCAGTAAAAAAAGGGGAAATGAGTGGCACACCAAGGGCCATGCAAGGATGGAACTTGAAGAAGAAGTCTCCTTAAAAGAGGTACAAGAGGCGTGGCTTAGCAAGCCAGTAAGCTCCGTCAAGCCCTTTACATTATCCTGCATTAATCCTGCTCCTCCGGCTGCAATACCCTCTGCCCAGCTGTCCCTGAGGTGTGACTTGGTGCCGCTTGCCTGGGCGATTTCTGACCTGTGCCATATCCTGCGGCTGCGAAGTGGCACCGATCGCCCCTGAGGCCTGGTGATAGCGATGGGACCGCAGCTTTGAGTGTAGCCCTGTCAGCGGTCTCGGATGGGGGTGGAGCTGCAGGGGCTGGCCTGCTCCTTCCAGTGGTCCCTTGCGGGACTTCCATCTCCCCGCCGGAACCTGTCCTCGGCTACACGCCTGTCCCTTCACAGTGCGGATCCCCCCCTCGCTCAGCGGTCAGATTGGACCGCAGGAGGTGTGTGTGCGAGGCCTAGGAGACATCTGGTGCAGCCACCGCCATTTTGCGACGCCCCGGCTGCGGAGTTCTTGGCCTCCCTGCGGCTCTGTGGGCTCCCCCTGGTACTTTGGGGCCCTGCCGGGGGGCGTTTGGAGCCTTCGGGGACGGGCGTCGTCGTGTGCACCTGTGCCCGCCCTGCACAGAGTACTGGGGCTGCGGTGTGGTTACGATCGCCCCTAGGGCCCGTGAATGAAGTGGGGACCGCGACCTGACGTGAGGCCCCTCTGACGTTCTCCAGTGAGATTGGAGCTGCGGCGACTGATTTGCCCTTTCAGGGAGTGCTGTGCGGTACCCTGCATACCCGCCGGAGTTTATCCTTCGCTCCCTGCCTATCACGGGGCTGATCCTCCCCATTCGGCGGTCAGTTCGGATCGCGAGGGAGGTACTTTGGCGGCTTGCGGGATGCTGGGTGAGTCGCCGCCATTTCCATGATGCCCTGGGTCACGGAGTGAGTGGCCTGCCTTCAATTTGTTGCCTCGCCCCTGGTGGCCTTGGGCCCGTCTGGGGTGCTTGGGGGCCTGAGACTTTGTGTGGACTGGTGCCCGGTGTGGGTCTCCTCTTGCTTTCCTCCCCCCCGGGTCTGTGCGGGGGCTCGGTGGCATATTCGGGCCACGTGGGGGTGTAGACTGCTGACCACCGTCCGACAAGCATCCTGCCCCCCCCTGGTGGCCCTGGGGCGCTTCCTGGTGGGCCTGCTGTTATTTGGGGGGTTTCCCTGTGTATCGTGTCGGGCCTGCAGTCGGCGGCCCTTGTGCTGAGAGGCCTTATATATTGGTTCAGTATTGTGTTTCTGGACATCCCGGGGCCCCCCGTGCCCCCCCACACTGTTGGTCACTGGAGCTCGCCTGCCTGGAGGACACTGCTTGGGGGTGTGGAGTTGCGACGCTTGGCACATTGGGTTCCGGACGGAATGGCAGGCCCGCCTGCGCGTCTCGTCACTGGCTCGGGGGCTGGTGGGTCTCCACCCTTTCCCCCCACTGGGGGCCGGACGGACTACGGGGGTCCCATCTTGGGTGTGGGCGGGGCCGCTTTCCTGTCTAGTGGTTGCCCCTTGTTGTGTGCTTTGGGCCTTGCCTTCACGGCGGTCACTTCGGCAGCTGGGTCGAGCCACGTGGGCCACTGCCTGGCGCCGTCGCCGCCCCTGCACCACCTGCATTGACTCGCCGATGGGAGACGGGGACGCCAGGGTCTGACCACTTGGTATTGATGTTGCGAGAGAACACTTGGTCCGCCATGACGAGGGACAGAACCGGTGGGGGCTCGTCCAAGCAGAGCACACTGGATAGGTATGCCGGACCTGGGGCCCCGCACGGCGGCTTCAGGTGGGCCCAGGGAGACGTACCGGACAGTGCCACCCTCCTGGCAGCCATTACACAGTCCAGGGATGCTCTTGATGCCAAAATTGGGGCGGTGGGATCTGACGGTATATTGTTGTGCCAGGACCTGCAGAATGCTGTGGCACGTATCACTGAGACTGAAACAAGAATCTCAGGGGTGGAGGACGTGGTTACCACCCTGCAGCATCGAGTGACATCCTTGGAGAGCACCCAGCGTGGCCTGGCGTCAAGGGTGGAGGATGCCGAGGGCCGGGCGCGACACAACAATCTCCGCTTTGTTGGCTTTCTGGAGGAATGTGAGTCTGGAGATATGGAGCGGTTGCTTACCCAGTAACTGGAGAGTTGGCTACCGCCGGACTCCCTATCCAAATGCTTTGTGGTCGAGTGTGCCCACAGGGCCCTGATGCAGAAGCCCCCGCCGGGTATTCCCCGAGGCCAGTGATTGCAAAATTGCTTAATTATCACGACCGGGACGCTATCCTGAAACAGGCCAGGGCCAAAGAACCCTTGCTGTATGACACTGCCCACATCCTGATATTCCCTGACTATACTAAACTGGTCCAACAGCAGCAGCAATCATTCCTAGCGGCTAAGGCCCGCCTGCGTGAGCTCAAGCTCCCATATGCATTGCTCTACCCGGCCCGGTTGCGGGTTGTCTATCGCTCTCGTACTCACTTTTTTGATTCCCCAGAGGAGGTGTTGCAGTGAACGGATGAGACGGTGCGGCTGTGCCCTCATTCACCACCCATGACAGACTGACTCGTCCTCAAGTGGGGTGGCTCGGAATTTGCCTAATGTCAAGGGGAAGGGGCCTAGACGCTCCAGGTCCAGAAGGCGGTCCAAGTCCGGCGATGCACCGTCGCGTGTGGGATCCACCTCGGGACAAGCGGCACCAGATGATTGATCAATGTTTGTGTACACACACTTAAAGTCCTCAGGAGTTTAGGATTGGCCGGAGGAGCCCGGAGACGGCCGGTATCTCTGCTTGACATTTACTGACAGGGATAGGGGCCAGAGGACGATGGGATGTAAGTTGGGGATCCATTGGCGGGTGAGGGGTGGTACCTCCTGTTGGGGTCAGCCTGCTCTGCCCGTCGCAACAGATACTTCACTGTCATTGAAGTATAGGATGTGGGGAAGGGGTTGGTTGGATTGTTCAGGGGAGTTGTTGTTTTTAATCGCACTGTTCAAATACATGTTGGAGCCTTGCTGCGCTACTTATTATGGGCCACCAGTGTTCTCCATATTCATGTAAATGTAAATGTAAAAGTATTTATTAAGCGCGATTGCTGCCCGAAAGCGTCCAAGCGCTGAGTAGAAGCAGGGAGTGATCTAGAGGCAGTCTAGGAGGAGTCGGATTTGGCAAACAAATGGGTCTTTAAATTTTTGCGAAATGAGAGGAGGTCAGGATTGGATCGGAGTGAGATGGGGAGGGCATTCCAGAGTTTGGCGGTGTTCAAGGAGAACAGCCTGCCCCCCGACCTGGCTCGCTTCACTCTGGGAACAACAACAAGGAACGCATCCGTCGACCGAAGGTTCCTGTTAGGTTGGTAAGGAATGATAAGGTCGGAGTTAATGGCTGGAGCTGTTTTCCAGAAGGCGTGGTGCGCCAAGCACAGTGCCTTGAAGGTGACTCTCTGCCTCACTGGCAGCCAATGGAGAGTTTTCAGAGCAGGTCTGGCTGACTGAGTGCGCGAGATTTCCAGCAATGTGCGGGCTGCACAGTTTTGGACGACCTGCAGTTTTCGGAGGGTTATCTCCGGTGCACCTATATATAAGGCATTGTTCGAATCCAGGCGAGACTGGATGAGGCCTTGCATCGCTACCTTTTTAGCCTCGAGGGGGAGTAGCGGGAGAACCTTCCTCAAGATCCTAAGTAGGCCGAAACAGGTGGAAGACAGTTTTTTGGCCTGAGTAGAGAAGGAGAGTTTATTATCCAGCCACACCCCCAGGCTTTTGACACTGTCCTTGGGGGTGGGAGGGGAACCCAGAACATTGGGCCACAGAGACGTGAGGGATACGGGAGAGGGAGGGCCTAGGAGCAGAAGCTCCGTCTTATCACCGTTTAGTTTTAGGGAGGAGTTGGTCATCCATCCCTTGACGTCCACCAGGCAGTTTAGAAGATCGGCTGCGGAATGCCTATTGTTCTTCGTAGCCAGCGAGACCACAAGCTGGGTGTCGTCGGCACATGACACAATTTTAATGCCATATGGTTCGACAACACCCGCCAGTGGCCTCATGTAGATGTTGAACAGTACAGGGCTCAGAGAAGAGCCCTGTGGTACTCCGCAGCTGAGAGGTTTACTCGAGGACACCATCTCTCCATCGAAGATCTGAAACGACCTCCCAGACAAGAAGGAATCGAACCACCTTAAAGCGTCACCTGAAACTCCGATGTTATGGAGACGGTCCAGCAGGGTGGTATAGCTGACCGTATCAAAGGCGGCACTTAGATCAAGGAGGATCACTGCCACTGATCCTCCCTGGTCCAGTATCCTTCGAGTTTCTTCCGTGACGGCTAGCAAGGCGGTTTCAGTGCCATGCTTTGGTCTGAAGCCTGTCTGGGATGTGTGTAGTAAGGAGTGGTCCTCCAGAAACTGGACAAGCTGCGCGTTTATGTGCTTCTCTAACACCTTGCTGGTCCAGGGGAGAAGTGAAATGGGACGGTAGCTGGAGTAATCGTTTGGGTCCAGGCTGGGCTTTTTCAGCAGTGCCCGTACCATGGCCTGCTTCCAGGCTGTGGGGACTGAGCATGCAGAAATAGAAATATTTAGAAGATCCCGGATGACAGGCAGAGTGGCTGGGCTTGCCTGTAATAGAACTTCTGGAGGGGCGGGATCGCGGGGGGAGCCAGATTTTACTTGTCGTGCCACCTTGCTTAAAATGTCAAGATCCAGGGGAACAAAATGCTCAAGGAAAGGCTGATCTGGGTGCCGAGGTGCTTTAGGGGGGGAGAAGTGAAGTGTATCCAGAGTTATGTTTGAGGTGGGGAAGGTGGAGTAAATTTTTGTGACTTTATTATGAAAGAAATCCGCAAGCTCGTTGCATTGATCCTTGGTTTTGTTGGGTGGAGGTGCCATGTTGGCGATGGAACAATGTTTTATGATCTGGAAAATTTCTTTAGGTTTAGATTTGGCTTCTAAAATTCTCTCAGAATAATAAGTTGCCTGGGCCTTTCTGATCCCTTCTTTATAGACTTTGATCGACTCTTTATAGGAGGCCTTTTTGTCTGGAAGGAAGTCTAAGCACCAGGCTCGCTCTCGTTGCCTGCAGAGGCGTTTTAGTTGTTTTAAAGAGTCAGAAAACCAAGGGGCAGATTTCTGTAGTCTATTTGAAGAGGATTTGCGAACCGGGAGGATCGAGTCTAGCGAGTGGATAATCCAGTTTTCGTAATGAGAGTTGGCCATATTGGGATCTGGGCCGAGTGAAGGGAGGGTGGAGTCTAGTTTGAGCAGCCAGGGCTCCAATGGAAGTTTGGACCAGTTCCTCCTAGAGGAAACTTGAGGAGGGAGCTGAGGGGTTTTGTGTTTGACCCAAGTGAAAGGGACCAAAAAATGGTCCGACCATGGGAGGGGGGTGGGTTGACCAGCAATTAAATCCGGGCAATTACTGAATATGGGGTCGAGTAGATTGCCTTTTTCATGAGTCGGGGCAGCAACCAGTTGGGATAATTGGAGGGCTTCCAGATCATCTAGTAGATCCTGAGCGATGTGGTCTGAGAGAGAATTAAAATGGAGATTAAGGTCTCCTAAGATCATGTAGTTGGCGGCAGAGAGGATTCTTCCCGCTATTGTCTCAGGAAGAGACCTATGAAACTCTTTTACAGGCTCCGGGGGGCGGTAAATCAAAGTACCCGAAAAGGTGTTATTGGCGCTGAACTCTATGCAGAATGCTATACTCTCACATTCAGGAATAGTCTCTGCTGTGGTATGACATCGGTACTGGTTCTTCAGAATGATCGCCAGACCTCCGCCTCTCCCAACCGCTCTGTCTGCTCTGAGGATATAATATCCTGCGGGTAAGGCTTGAACTACGTCTGGTTCAGAGTGTACAGTGAGCCACGTTTCTGTCAGAAATACTGCGTCAGGCTTGTGTTCTTCAAGCAGCATGGCAATCTGTGTACTGTGTTTGGGCAAGGAGCGGCAGTTTAACATGTACATACGATACGTTTGTGTAGTGGCTAACGGGGATTTACGGAATGAGTGCATGCACCCTGGACAGCGGGCGGGCAGTTCCAACGGCGCGAAAGAGTGGGAGCACTTAGGAGTGACAATCCTACCTATACTGTATAGGGCCGCCGCGCTGTAGGTCACGGTGTGGATATCATGAGAGCCAAAATTTGTGGCCCCGGGTCCCGGCTGGGCGCGGACGGGCGCAGACGGGCTTGCCTTAGGCGCGCCTTCGGCACGCCAGTGGCGCGCCCGCTGCGCTCGCCCGCTGCGCGTTCTGAAGTTACACATATTTGTGGAGCCGTAAGGCGGGAAGTGGGCGTGGCCTCACGGGGGGCGTGTCCAGCGGCGAAGGCAGCCGGTGCTCGGGTCAAGTGAGCGCTAGATCTGCTCTACCGTGCCCTGAAGTGCGCAGTGTTTACAGCGGTAAATCACAGTTAAAAGGTGAGTTTTGTTTTAAAAAACAGTGCAATATGCAAAAATACAACCTCTCCCGGCTTCCGCCTCAGGAGTCTTTAGCTTCAACTCAGCGCGCTCGCAATTCAGCGCTTTTGAAGGCGTGAAGTGGGCGTGGCCTCACGGGGGGCGTGTCCAGCGGCGAAGGCAGCCGGTGCTCGGGTCACGTGAGCGCTAGATCTGCTCTACCGTGCCCTGAAGTGCGCAGTGTTTACAGCGGTAAATCACAGTTAAAAGGTGAGTTTTGTTTTAAAAACAGTGCAATATGCAAAAATACAACCTCTCATATTCATGAAGCCCTTACATGGCTGCTATATCGGGTAGGCCACTAGGGGGCATATCAGCAACAACCGGCAATAATTATCGCTAAGCGCACTTAGCGCTAGGATAATTATCGCCGGCTAGCGTGGATTTTTATAGCTGAGATAGCGTGCTATTAGCAACGCTTATCTAAAAAGCGATAAAAATCCTAGCGCTAACTGCCTAACGTGAGATTATCGCTGGAAACCCAGCGATAATCTCACGCATGTGGCGTTAGCTTGTTGATAGGGCCCCACAAACTTAGCCATGATATCCACCTTCCATAGGATATCATGGCTAAATCAGTCCTGAAGCAGGTGTAAGGAAAGTAGCGATAACAGGGGTTATCACTACTTTTCCTGCCGCTATGCTTCATAGTGTGGGGCTTGATGATAGGAGAAATGTCGCTTTGCGACATTTCTCATGTCAGGTCAGGAACACCCACTTTGCATCTCATTAGAGATGCAAAGCTGGGCGTTAGGAATTCCTACGCTAACGCAAGTTTTCACGTGTTAGCGTGAGCTTGCTAATTAGGCGATAAAATTATCGCCGCTTTTTGGCTGAAAACGGCCGCAAAAGAGGCGATAATTCTATCGCCTAGCCTTGCTGATATGCCCCTAGATTCTTTGGGGTCCCTACGCATACTGAGCTGGAATGTCAAGGGGGTGTTAGACAAGATCAAGCACGGAGCAATCCTTAAGCAAGCGAAGCGCACCGGCGCTGATATTTTAATGTTGCAGGAGACGCACCTCATGGGGACGAAGGCACTGTGTTTTCAACGCTTTGGGTACATACAAGTGTTTCATTCGGGCTTTGTGCGGGGGTCCCGGGGAGTCGCAGTCCTGGTACATGGACGGGTCCCTTACACTCACACTAAGACATAGGGCGACACGCAGGGCAGGTACCTTTTCCTCCAGGGCACGGTGGTAGGTGATATTGAGTAGTGTCTATGCCCCACTGCTGCTATCCTGGGGTCTAGTAGAGAAACTTATTACTGTGTGGGCGGACATTCCAGAGGTCCTGGCGGTGGTTGGTGGGGACTGGAATGATGCTGTGGATGTTGTCCTTGACCGGTGGAGGCCCGTCGGGGCCCCAGTGGCTCGCCACCCCACCAAGCTCCACTCCCTGATGGTGGGCCACGATTGGGTTGACCCGTGGCGCAGGTTGCATGGTAGGACCCAGGGGTACACTTATCTTTCAGCAGTTCATGACTGCTTCTCCCGCATTGAATGTATTTGTGTTTCCTGGGGGGTTGCTGGCAGGGTGATTGAGGCGGATATTCTCCCCTGTGGGCTCTGGGATCATTCGCCGGTGGCCATTACTCTGCGCGCTGGATTGGAACGTGAGCCCTTCCGGTGGCGCCTTTCCACATGGAATCTTCAGAATGAGGATTACAGGGAACGCATGGAAGAGGCCAGTATCTATCGCATAATGTAGGGTCGGTGCATGCGACGGAATCTCTCTGGGAGGCAATGAAGCCCACTCCTCGTGGGGTGGACATCTCCTTCTGTTCCACAGCTTGCAGGGTCCGTAGGGAATCTCTTATTCAGGCTGAAGCTACTTTTTTGGATCTGGAGGACCGTAGCAGGGATGAAGGAGGGCGGCTGGTCCGCCGCCAACTGTTGCTCATGCAACAAGGCTACTCATCCCTCTTGTTAGACGAAGCCTGCCAGGCTTGGTTGGCAACCCAGAGTAGGATATACCAGTCGGGAGACAAGTCGAGTAAGCTATTACATAGATTGTGTCAAGGAGCGTCGAGCTCCCTGGTTCTACCGGGTATTATCGGACCTGATGGGTCACCATTATTGGACCCGTCGGCCATAGCAGAGAGTTTTGCGGGGGATTATGCGGACCTCTATACTCCTAGGGAATGTCTGCCAGCAGAGGCTATAGAGCCCTGTCGGATGAGGTTAGTGCGGCGCTGGACCGTCCACTCACAGAGGACGAACTGGGTTCCGCCCTCCGGGAGTTGCACCCCAGGAAAGCCCCAGGTCCCAATGGTTTCCCAAATGAATTTTTTAAACAGGGAGAATGGTCGTCTGCCCAGTGATTGGCGGCATGCAGAGGTGGTGGTCTTTCATAAACCCGGCAGACCTTCTGAACACCACGTGTCTTATCATCCTATCTCCCTCTTCAACGCCGAGGCCAAGGTCCCTGCCAAGGCATTGGCTAACCGTCTCCGGCCCCATATCTCTTCCCTAGTTCATCCGGACCAAGCCGTGTTCATGCCCTAGCGGGAGACCCGCCATAATTTTGGCAGAGCGCACACAGCTATCGCAGGGGTCTGGGGGTGCGCGCGGCGCTATTGCTCGCGGACATGGATCATGCTTTCGATTAATTGAGTTGGGAGTATTTATTTGCACTCCTGCGCAGATTAAATTTAGGGCCTCGCTTCTTGTCTTATTTAACCCTACTCTATACTGACATAACGGCATCTGTACACATGGCGGGTTTGGTCTCGTCGGTTTTTACTATTGGTCGAGGCACCAGGCAAGGGTGGCCATTATCTCTGTATCTGTTTGCCTTGGCCATGGAGCCCCTGGCTGCCTGGGTGCGCAACGATGCGCAAGTGGCCGGTCTCGAACGGGCCGATGGGCTGTCGGATCGAATAGCCCTATACGCCGACGACGTGTTGTTTTTTCTCACTAATTTGGACAGGACTGGCCTGCGGCTGCTGCGCATCATGCAGGTGTTTAGTGAGACCTCCGGCCACTATATGAACGAGAGAAAGTTCACCCTTTGGGTCTTGGGTGGAGGGGGCGACCTTGGTACCAGGGCCTCCACGGTGCGGGTGGTGCACGGGGGATGACATATCTCGGTGTGTTCCTCTCTGATTCGCAGCCGACTGCATGGGACAGAAACCTAGTGCCAGTGTGGAACAGGGTGCGCGAGGATATTAAGACCTGGTCCCACATGCCCTTATCTATATATGGTCGCTCGGCCATCTTTAAGATGGTCTCTCTTCCTCGTCTATTATATCAGCTACAAAATCATCCATATCCTATCTCTCCAAAATGGTTCCGCCGCCTTGGGCCAGTTTTTATGGGGTGGTGGGGCGGCCAGGGTGGCTCTCCGTACTTATTTTCAGTTCACATATTGTGGGGGGCATGCGACATCCGACATTCTTTCGTACTATATGGCTTCGCACTTGCTGGTCCTTAATGGATGGTGGTATGGGAATAGGTTGGATCCGGCGTATACTGTAGAACGGCTGTGAATGGGTGATCACTCGTTGCACACACTCCTATAGTCTGCGCCTTTACGGCATGCGTTGCCTGTGGTCACACAGCTCGTTTTTCGGATCTGGAGGCAGGCATTGAGGAGGATGGGTTGGTGGAACTGTTTGACCCGGGAGAACCCGCTGTGGCAAAATGGACGCCTGCCGCAGTTGGCGGCCCTGTCTGGATTCCGTGGCTATGATGCGATTTGGATCTCCAACCTGGGGGATGTTATGCGGGGGCCCGTTTTGAAGTCATTTCAGGACCTGCAGAAAGACTTTCAAATGCTGCGTACCCAATTTTTTAAATATCTGCAATTTCGACATGCTATTTCCCCAAATTGGCGGGATTGGAGGAGCTGGCTGACTTCTGCCCGGTGGAGGCGAAAGTTTTCATGGGTGATTTGCAGGACCATAAGATCTCTAAAATGTATCAATCCCTGGTCACACATAGTTCCCTGTCCCTGCAGCATCTCCGCGAGGCATGGGAGAGTGATGTAGGCTCGCTCGAAGAGGAGGACTGGACGGAGGCCCTTGCCTCCCCTCGTGGGGCAGCCATTGCAATGAGCCTTCCACTTATCCAGTTTAAATACCTCCATAGGGTATATTTCACTAGAGTCAGGCTGTACAGGGCGGGCTTGGTGGCTTCCCCGGTGTGTCTTCGCTGCATGCATGAAGAGGGCACCTTGCTTCATACCATATGGGATTCTTTCGTGCTGGCGTGGTTTTGGCGGGGAGTAATGACATGCCTGCCAGAGGTTTTGGGTTGGGACCTCCCTCGCTCACCTAAGCTGGTTCTCCTACACGTCATGGACGATATCGGGAGCAATGTATACAAACGTCACCTTACGCTCCTGGGTTTTACCCTTGCCAAACGAGACATTGCGAGAGCCTGGAAGGCAAAAGCAGCGCCCTCTGTCTCGGTCTGGAAGACAGGTCTAGATTTCTGTATGGGCTTGGAGGTTCGAATCTTTGTAGCCAGGGGGGGGGGCTCGCAAACACTATAAAGTCTGGAAGCGCTGAGCAGACTATCAGGGACTGGAATTGGAGCCTGTTCCAGCACAGGGCTCGGTCCGGTTCTAATCTTCTCCCCCCACCCCCCTTACTGGGGTTTTTTATTTTATATACACTGGGTGGGATAGAGACTTCTTAGTAAGGTACTGTAGTGAGCGTAGGACTGTTGCTCTGACTGTATATACTGATCTTGCTTGGTTAACAGTGTGATGGAGTGGGGGGCGGGGGCTATTGTATGTTCTTTGTTCTCTTTTGTTTTCATTTAATTGCAAGTCCTTTCAATATTCTTTCCATATATGAGAAAAGTGTCAAAGTCATGATAAATGTATATTGATGCTACGGAAGCCTCTGGGTTACAGAGCTCAGCTCTATGTGCTTTTGACAAATAAAATATGTTTAAAAAAAAAAAGAGGTACAAGAGGCAAAAAGAATATGCCTAGCCGTAAGGTCACTGGGCCAGACGACTACCTCAGACTACTTCTACAAAGACTATGCTAATATATTAGCTGAAGCCCTGAACAGAGGGCCCTGATTCACAAAGGGCCTCCGCACTTGTGGCGGTGGCTCCGGAGTCGTGGGGGAGTCTCTGTACTCGGGGTGGAATCCTCGCATTGAGAATTCCCATTGCGGGGATTCCGACCCAAGAGCGGAGACTCTACCACAACTGTGGGGACTCCATCACGAGTGCAGAGGCACTTTATGAATTAGGCCCTGAGTGTTCAACTCTTTCCTAACATCACATGTAGTCACAGATTCTATGCTGCCCTCACATCTGACGTTTCCGTTTAAACCAGATAAAGACGCCACGGACTGCGGTTCTTACTGCTTAATCACATTCTTCAACTATGAAGTAAAACTATTTGCTTCTATCATGGTAAGATGAATCTATACTCTCTAACCTACAATAATCTCCATCCGACAATCAAGCTTCCTGAAAGGTCGACAATTTGGAGACAACACGAGATTAGCCCGTAAAATCATTGAAGTGACCAAGCAACATAAACTATTGACTGTCCTTATCTCGCGTGATACAGAGAAGGCTTCTCTTAACTCAGGGAAGAGAAAGGCTTGTCACCCTCTTGTTACACAAATGTTTAAGAGTAGACCACAGCCGTGCTTCACTTCTTTCTGCATTCCATCCCCTTAGCTTCCCTGGGTTAGGAGAAAATAGTATAATCTAGTGGTAGTAGTAGATTGAGTAATTTCACATGGTTTTGGTAAATGGTGTCCAGACTTTTGTGATCCCTGGTATGAGTATTGTGACAAATTAGAATAGATAGTCTTATCAGTTAGGCTTCTCATATTTATGATTTAATAGCCATAGATGTAAATTTTAATTTAATTTTTAATTTATGAAGTGCAAACATCTACTCATCAGAGTGTTCTGACGTTAAATAAACTGCAACCATTCACCGAATCCACAGAGTAAAGCCCTCAAAAGGCCAGATCGAATAGCCATGTTTTCACAGATTTCTTAAAGAGATATTCCCCCATGATCTTGTGGCCATGGAGTGGGAGTTGTTCCATGCTTGAGCTGCAAATTAGGAGAATGATACCCTCCTCACTTCTTTTTTTAACCTTGGCACCGAGAGTAAGTTGGCATCAGACAAACGTAGCTCTCTAGATGAATGATAATGCAGTGGCCTCATCAAAAGATAGTGGAGGCTTGTGCAATAAAAAGCTCGGGGATCCAAGACTAGTGCCTTAAATTGAATTCT
Source organism: Triturus cristatus (assembly GCF_964204655.1). Lineage (NCBI taxonomy): Eukaryota > Metazoa > Chordata > Amphibia > Caudata > Salamandridae > Triturus > Triturus cristatus. The sequence goes on from NC_140580.1 coordinate 732,195,845, forward strand.
CTCCTTAACAGGTAGCAAATGGAGCTCCTTGAAATGGGGTGCAATTGACAGACCCCTAGGCACTTTTAAAAGTATCCTAATTGCTGCATTCTGATGAATCTGCAATCTCTTGAGCAGATAGTCAGGCAGACCCAGGTACCGGATATAAACATAATCTATGCATGATGTAATTACAGCATGGATTGCGGTCCTCTGTGCCTGGAAGCAGTCTCAGATACTTTTTTTAATGTCTTAATGAGTCAAAACTTGACCCAACTACTGTGGAGATCTGCAAGCTCATGGAGAGGTCCTGAAGAAAGCCGTAGACCCACTGGGCTTTTCTCTGATGGCTAAAACATGTAGACCATATTCGATTGAAGGTCACTAATAGCCCTGATCCATTGCTGATAACAGCCTAAATTTTCATTCTCCCTTTTTAGGTCTCGCCTGACCCAGCGCATGCGCTGGTCTGGCGAGACTTTTTGTGAGGGCTCAAAAAAGTGCTACCACTGTAGCCTAGAGCTACAGTGCATGTGCGCGGGTGCGGGCGCCTCACTTTCGCGGCCACACGGCCGCTTTGATGTTTGATCACTATTGCGATCACTCTCACTTTCGCGGCCGCTTTGATGTTTTTTTTCTCCTGTTTATTACTTCTATGTAGTAATGGTGGCACCCGTGCGCCGCCATTACTACAGAGCAGTAATAAACAGAAACAAGCATTGGGATAGCCAATAGGTCTCGCTTTTGGGACCTTGTAAGTATTTAGTTATGCAACTGTTGCATGGCTAAACACTTATAAGGTCCCAAAAGCGAGACCTATTGGCTATGCCAATGCTTGTATTCAGTGGTCTCCGAGATCTAGTATCTTGGTATCCCATTGATTGCCGCCCAGGTCAGACCAGTTATCAATGGCCTTTGTGACTAAAAACCAATTAAGCAATGCTTGTAGCAAGTAGCGCTGCTGTTCTGGAAGAAACTGGAACTTCGTACTGCTCCAAGCTCGCCGGCTTGCCGTGTAATTTTATTTATAGCGCTGCTGTCTGGTTGCCAAAGGCTTATTGGGGACATGTCGGTAGCTGGTCAGAAAGCAACTCTGCCCAGTGCTCTCTATTGGCTTTTTGTTGCTTTCTATTCAGTGGTTGTATTTGTTTTAGTCTGTCCAACTACTCTTTCCTCTCCCATGAAGCACAGACCCCTACCTTCGTTGTATTAAGGAGAGAGGTTCTACAACCGGAGTCCGCTCACCCCGGCGAGCCTTGAACAGTCTGGGCTGCACCGTGATGGTTTGTCACATACCTACATTCACTTCAGAGCGGCTGTAAGATGTCCCAAGTTTGAGAGGAGCTTGAAGGCGCTTACCTTCCGATCCTTTATACCGGCTTCGCTGGCCGAGACTAGAGCAAGCCTTCCTAACGTAAACCTCGCCTGCCCTGAGGGAGCAATAAGCACCCCACTCACTCTCCTGAAGAGTTCTTATAATTGCACCAGAGGAATTCAAGTTCAAGGCGTGGACACGTCCTCTGTACCAACATACCAGGAAATGCTAATTAGCATATGAGCCCCCAGAATCCTCTGCGCACATCACGTCCTTTTTATGAGGCTCACAGGTAATAGAGTACAGTTCAGAGTATTCCAGCTCGCAGTAAGAATTATTGTTGTCTGTCTCTGGGTGATGTGTGTAGGCGACTTTTGCTCGCTGTAGGTGTCCTAAGTTTCATCTCCCGTGGGTACCTCGAATGACATTCGTTTTTTCTTTAGCTTTGAGCAGTGGCAGTATTGTAGCTAATGAGGTGTAAGCGAGGCATGATTAATGCTTATTGGAAACATTAGCCAATACCCCGCTGCGGCGACTAGAAATATAGTCGACGTTGCAACTATTGATGGTTTCCACGGAGGCTGATAATCTTAAAACAGAGAAAACCATAATAAATCGTTCTGATTTTTTTCAGAGATTAATGATATTATACCAGTATGTTAGAAGTTATTCATATGTTTTTAAATCAAGCTTCTGAAAATTAATTTTTTGTAGCGTAATGTATTATTTATACCTCTGTGTTAGCACTTCCAGGCAGAATTTGTGACCTCCCACCTTTGAGCACCAGAGGTGACCAATAGCCAGGGGTAGAGCCCTCTCTTCTCAGTAGCCAACAGCACCAGACACCACCGGTAGCTGTGCGCCTCTATCACCGACCCCCGGGGTTACTCACAGACTCTCTCACAGACACTCAGACTCTCTCACAGACACTCTCTCCACAGACACTCTCTCACAGACACTCTCTCCACAGACACTCTCTCACAGCCACTCTCTCACAGACACTGTGAGAAGTTGGCCTGGTATATGATGCTCACTAGTTAAAGTGATCACCTTGTACCATGCCAAGCAACCCTTATGGTGTGGTTGTAAGTCAACCTTTTCGGACTAGCTGCCCTAGTGGTAGCGTAGGCTAAGCAGTCTTTGAGGCTAAACTCGTGAAGCGTGTTAAGCCAGCTGTTTTACCAAATGCAACCCCCTTTTATACCAATGACAGGACACCACACAGATATATATTCAAAATATATATGTATTTATTTATCAAAGTAACCCCTAGTCTCTTTATGAGCACAGGAGCACAAATCGTCAAACAAGATTATCACAGAATACACAGAAGTTGCACTTTATATGGATAGGCCCTGGTGGCCACTCAAACCATATACTAAAATAGTGGTATAAGTACCACGAACAGAAAAGGGAAAAGGCCTAGGGCCTCTAGAATCGCTGGGCCTACAAGGAGCTAACGTCAGTTAGTGACCAGGAGGTCCACGGGTGGCGTGTGCAGAGCAAATAGTCACACGCGTGCTCCCATAGGTTTCAATGGGTGCGTAAAAAGTACAAAGTTACTGCAAAAGGAATCTTCCGGATGACCTAGGAACTTAAGATTTGGAACACAGGCACTAGAGATGTATTACTACACTTGGGCACAGGTGTGCCAGCTTTACCTCACCCACAGGAAGCGGGTGCATAGGCCTCGAAGTGCGTCGGGTTTCTTCTATCTGTTCCGTGGAGCTTGAAGACAAAGATGCTGCAGGCGGTCGGTCCGGGAGAGATGCAGTGGATCCAAGAGTGGATCGGAGATGTTGAAGACCTGTAAGCAGAGGGGACAGTGTTCACAGTCACTAGCCAGTGACCAGCGTGGCACCAGGTGGGTACCAGGCGATGTCGGGTGCAAACAGGTGATGAGGGGTAGCTTGTCTCCGCAGCCACGTGGTCCCTGAAGGTCGACGACGTCCAGGAGTCGGCTCACGAGCTGTCCCACGCAGGCTCTCGCTGTCGGCGGTGTCGGCGACTTGATCGAAGCAAACAAGCCTTGGCAAAAGCAATTGCAGGAGGATTCGGAAATCAGCTGTTGGTTCTGACCAGCAAGGTCAGAGGGATTGCTCCTTTGGAGGGGAGCAAGGGCCAGTCTGGAGCAACCAGACCAGTGGTGTTTGTCGTAGATTTCGTCGCCAAGATGGCCACTAGCCAGCGGGCCAGCAACCGGTTAGGCGCGTCGAGTGGCAAAATGCAGAAGGGCCCCACGCAGATCGTGGAGATGCTGGAGGGCTCACCTTTGGTGCAGATGCTGCTCGAGGGTTGGGCTTCTCAGGACCCAAAGCACAACTTGGAGGGAGCCTCGGTTGTTGCACTTGTCAGCTTGTCGTAGTCATTCCAAGATGGCTGGCTCCACGTGTCTCGGTGCCTCCACGGGTCTCCTCTTTTCAGGGACTGTGGATCGGGCGGTGAGAGGTCTGGAGGTCCAGGTCTTGTCAGTCTCTGGGCTCGGGCTCCGGCGGGAGGCGGCGGCAAAGCAGACGGTGATTCGCTGGATGGTGCTTGCGTTAGCAAGGTGGTCACTCCCTGACCACAGGGGAGATTTTCTTCAGTCTTCTGTGCAGCAGAATGTCGAAGTTCCCGTCTTCTTCTTAGTTTCAAGTTGATTCCAGGATGTCTGAAGTCTTAGGACACAGCTCCTACCTTTATTCGGATTCTAGGGGCCGGACTACCTGCTAGGTCCCTCCCTATGGGTGGGACCAGGAAGGGGGGTGGTTACACCCCCAATCCTTTGTCCAGCTCGCCCCAGGCCCGGGACTGGTGTGCCCCAGGACCGGTTTGAACTGGCATATGCACCGAGGCTCCTTGTGAGCCACAGGCATGTCTGGTTTCTTTCAAGCCCTACCTGACCAATACACAAAATCCTGTCTGGGGTGGTGCACGCACCTCCCCTGGCAGGAAACCCTTTGTCCACACCTCCCAAGCTGGAAGGACTCCCAGCAGCAGGAGGGCAGACTTGTGTCTGTGGTGGCAGCATCCATTTTGTGGAGCTGAGGCTATGTCTGATTTTACCCGGGTTTCAGGCACTGTACATGTCGTGTCCCTCTAGAAGGGTGGAATGCTAACCCCGTCGCCAGAATTGGCGAGGGGTTAGTATTCCAATTCGTATGACACCTTACTCGACATGTTTTGATAAAGCCAAACCAAAGATAGCATTTAACCGCGAGGTTCATAATGCACTTAAGAGTATATGGTATGACGATATCTGGAAACAGTAGAAGGAAGTTGTTCCGACCACTGTAGACAGGCTCAGCTCATGCCAGAGCACCATCTCACATGGAACCAAGCACTCTGCCTTCAGGATTGTTAAGGCCTGCCATAGGAGTGACTTATAGGTTACCAGGTGTCCCATTTAAGGTTAGGTATAGGTATACTACACCTAAGTAAGAGGTGATTACACCAACTTACCCCAGCTGAGTGATCAGCCAGTTGTGTCAAATTGTTAGGCCAAGCCTGGGGTGGCATAATACATGCTTCAGCCCCTGGCAGGCCTTGGATACACCAATGCCCTGGGTACCTAGTGTACACTGGTACAGGGGCTGACAGGGTGATCCAACCAATTGGGTATGTACCTAGGGTACATGGAGTCCATTTTACAGAGAGAGCAGATAGCCTGAGAGCCTGAATGGCAGGATCTCAGGCCAACTAAGTCGAAAAACCAGCTAGACACTAGGCAAAAATTTGGGGGTAACCATAGTCAGATATCCACCTTCCTACACAACCCCCCCCCAAACGAAGGGAGATAAGGCTGACCTTGACCAGGTAAGCCTATATTGCCCAAGTGGCCATATAAGGAGGAACCAGCACTGGCATGGTTACCCCCTGTCTCATGGTCCACTAAGCAATCCCTCACCCTAAGGGTATCAGAGGGTCTCCACCATAGGGAATCTCTACCTGTGGTGTGTCTTGGCAAAGTAAAAGGCTGGTGTTGAGATGGAGTACTGAAGTGAGTGTCCTCAAAGTGAGGCCTCAGCTTCCTCCAATCATCCTCCACCATGGATGCCTTTCTTTCTTTAACTGAGTTGCACTGTGCTCTCAGGGTCAGCCTCTGGCTACCTAAAGCTGGAGGCTGGGTCCCTTTTGTGGGCTTACTGGAGGGACAGGTCAGGTTTGGGGCCCTAAGGTCCCATGTTTGCCTGTGCCCAACAGAATCCCCCTGGGGGAGGTCCCTAACTACCTGTAAAGGAGATCCCTCAGGAATGTTTTTACCCATCACCTGACTAGGGCTACTAGCCAGGCAATCCTCATTCTTTTGATGGGGGGGTTCTTGTGGACAGGGGCCCTCTGGGGGTCCACTGGCCTCCCTGACCTCTGCAGCCCTGGGCTGACTGAGGCAGGGTAGAGAGAGGCAGGCTACCTGCACCAGACTGGATCCCACCTTGGAAGGGGCCACTGACATCAGAGGCTCTGCCAGGCCAGGCCTGGCTACCTCTGGGGCAGTTCCTTCACAAGGGGTGAGGTCAGATCCCTGAGGAGGCTGACCTTTTCCTAATGTCTGGGGAGAGGGAGACTTTTCTTCCTCCCCACTACTCTCAGTTTGTGTGGAGTGATCCATTGTTTCAGGCTTCACTACACCTATGTCAGTCTGAGTATAGGCTGAGACCATTACAGCCTTGCCAACCTTTTCAGGGGGGCACTCAGTTTGTGTTTGAGCTGTGACTGTCACAGCTCTGCCAGTCCCTACAGGGAAGTCTGTCTGTGCCTGGGCTGTGGCTACCACTGCCCTTCCAACCTTTTCAGGGAGGAAATCTATTTGGACAGGGGTTGTGAATGGCACAACCCCCCTACCCTTTTGTGAAAGGCCTACCATTTTAGAATGGGTGTCTTGTTCAACTCCAGCCCAAGCTGAGAGTTCTAAGTCATTCCCCAGTAAGCAGTCTACAGGCAAGGTTGGGGACACTGCTACCCTTTTAGGGCCAGTGACCCCTCCCCAGCTGAGACATACCTCTGCCATGGGATGACTGTTCTGTTTGCCATCAATGTTAGTCACCTGGTAGGAGAAACCGGGCAAAAGCTGCTCAGAGGGAACTAGCCAATGGGCCACCATTGTGATGCTAGCCCCAGTGTCTCTGTAGGCCTCAGCTTTTGTACCATTGATGTAGGGCTCCTGTCTGTACCTACCCAAAGTGTTGGGACAGGCAGTGAAGTTGGCAAACCCCATGCCACCATCACAGACAAGAGTGGTGGCTGTAGGGGAATTGGCTAAGCCAGGGTCCCCCTGTGTTCCCCAAGTAAACCCACCCAGATTTCTGGGGGCACTCCCACCACCTGGGGGATTACTGCTGACAGTAATAGGTGGTGTGACAGGAGTAATTGGAGGAACAGTTTTGTTTTTAGCCCTTGGGCAACCGCTGTCAGTTTTCCAATGCCCAGGAGTTTTACACTCATGGCAGTAGGGCTTTTTAGCTGTGGTAGAGGAGGGAGCATGGGACCCACCACCCTGTGTGGAGTTTTGGGGCCCTGAGGAAGGTTTCTCTTTTTCTTTATCCCCACCCTTCTCTTGAGGCTTGGTGGTATCTTTCTTTTGGTCACCACCCTGGTTTTTAGGCCTGATCCTGGTCCTGACCCATTTATCTGCCCTCTTTCCCAATTCTTGGGGAGAGGTCAAATCTGAGTCTACCAGGTGTTGATGGAGAAGCTGGTTTTGACAATTACTTAAAATCTGCTCTCTCATCATCAAATTGTACAATCCTGTATAATCAGACACCTTACTTCCCAGCAACCAACCCTCCAAAGCCTTAGTGGCACATTCCACATATTCAGACCAGTCCTGAGTCTGTGTCTTCTGGGTGTCTCTGAACATTAACCTGTACTGTTCAGTGGTTAAGCCTAACCCATCAACTAGGACACTCTTCAGGACTCTGTAATTTCTGACATCCTCTTCTCTAACAGTGAGGAGTCTATCTCTGCCTCTCCCCTCAAAGGAGAGCCATAAGATTGCTGCCCACTGGTCTTCAGGAACCTGCTGCACTTTGCAGGCTCTCTCAAGAGCAGTCATCCATTTGTGGATGTCATCCCCACTTTTGTAGGGGGGCACAATCTTGGACAGGTTCCTATTGTCAAAGACCCTATCTTTGTCCCTAGGGACATTGCTGCCACCAGTGGGTATAGACCCACTCTCTCTATGCTGCCTAGCCTTGCTCAGTTTTTCTTCCATCAGGGCTACTTCTAGCTCCTGCTTCCTGATCCTCAGCTGGGCTTCCTGCATTCTGGCCTCATGTTCCCTCCTCTGAGGGGTGGTCAGTCTCCTTCTGGAGTGACCTTGAGAGCCTCTAGAGCCATGGGAAGCATTGGAGTCACCTGAGCGATTCCTTTGCCTTCCAAGCCCTGTGTTAAGTCCACTGGGGAGATCCAATGGGGTGAACCCACTGTCAGTCCCCAATAGCCTTAGTTTAGCTGGGCCAAGTATAACACTTGGCACTGGGCTAGTTCTCCCTTCATCCCCACTCACATCTGTATCCCCATCACTTTCTTCCTCTGTGGTAGGCATCCCATCTAAGGGGTGACTATTGGGAAGGGGTACTTCAGTGGCATCTTCAGAAGGGGGGCCTCCTGTTCCTGTCCCTAAGGGGGCTAACTGGGAAGCTTTCTTGAGTGCTCTCTGATTCTCATCATTCTGTAAGAGCTCTCTGAGCTCAGCAGAGTTTGGGTTCTTGGGCTGTTTAAGGCCTCTAAGAGTTGCCAAATGCCTGAGCTCATTCTGATTAAGGGTAGCAAAGCTGGTTGGTGCCCTCTGGGGGTCACTCTCGACAGAGATGGGTACAGTGGACCCCTCTGCCCCGGCCATTGCTCTTAAGTGTGGGTGGATGTGTTGCAATCTACCTACACTTGGGTTTACCTACTAAACCTATCTAGTAGTTGTAGTCAGGGTGTGCTACTCCCTTTGCTCTACAACAACTAAGTTCAGTAGAACTTATGTATATCTAATCTTGTTTTATATGTACCTACAGGTACCTATGTGATCTTTCAATTGGTAACCAAGAGATTACAATGGTAAAACACAGCAAGCTCAAATCCAACCGCTGCTCACCAATGTGAGAAGTTGGCCTGGTATATGATGCTCACTAGTTAAAGTGATCACCTTGTACCATGCCAAGCAACCCTTATGGTGTGGTTGTAAGTCAACCTTTTCGGACTAGCTGCCCTAGTGGTAGCGTAGGCTAAGCAGTCTTTGAGGCTAAACTCGTGAAGCGTGTTAAGCCAGCTGTTTTACCAAATGCAACCCCCTTTTATACCAATGACAGGACACCACACAGATATATATTCAAAATATATATGTATTTATTTATCAAAGTAACCCCTAGTCTCTTTATGAGCACAGGAGCACAAATCGTCAAACAAGATTATCACAGAATACACAGAAGTTGCACTTTATATGGATAGGCCCTGGTGGCCACTCAAACCATATACTAAAATAGTGGTATAAGTACCACGAACAGAAAAGGGAAAAGGCCTAGGGCCTCTAGAATCGCTGGGCCTACAAGGAGCTAACGTCAGTTAGTGACCAGGAGGTCCACGGGTGGCGTGTGCAGAGCAAATAGTCACACGCGTGCTCCCATAGGTTTCAATGGGTGCGTAAAAAGTACAAAGTTACTGCAAAAGGAATCTTCCGGATGACCTAGGAACTTAAGATTTGGAACACAGGCACTAGAGATGTATTACTACACTTGGGCACAGGTGTGCCAGCTTTACCTCACCCACAGGAAGCGGGTGCATAGGCCTCGAAGTGCGTCGGGTTTCTTCTATCTGTTCCGTGGAGCTTGAAGACAAAGATGCTGCAGGCGGTCGGTCCGGGAGAGATGCAGTGGATCCAAGAGTGGATCGGAGATGTTGAAGACCTGTAAGCAGAGGGGACAGTGTTCACAGTCACTAGCCAGTGACCAGCGTGGCACCAGGTGGGTACCAGGCGATGTCGGGTGCAAACAGGTGATGAGGGGTAGCTTGTCTCCGCAGCCACGTGGTCCCTGAAGGTCGACGACGTCCAGGAGTCGGCTCACGAGCTGTCCCACGCAGGCTCTCGCTGTCGGCGGTGTCGGCGACTTGATCGAAGCAAACAAGCCTTGGCAAAAGCAATTGCAGGAGGATTCGGAAATCAGCTGTTGGTTCTGACCAGCAAGGTCAGAGGGATTGCTCCTTTGGAGGGGAGCAAGGGCCAGTCTGGAGCAACCAGACCAGTGGTGTTTGTCGTAGATTTCGTCGCCAAGATGGCCACTAGCCAGCGGGCCAGCAACCGGTTAGGCGCGTCGAGTGGCAAAATGCAGAAGGGCCCCACGCAGATCGTGGAGATGCTGGAGGGCTCACCTTTGGTGCAGATGCTGCTCGAGGGTTGGGCTTCTCAGGACCCAAAGCACAACTTGGAGGGAGCCTCGGTTGTTGCACTTGTCAGCTTGTCGTAGTCATTCCAAGATGGCTGGCTCCACGTGTCTCGGTGCCTCCACGGGTCTCCTCTTTTCAGGGACTGTGGATCGGGCGGTGAGAGGTCTGGAGGTCCAGGTCTTGTCAGTCTCTGGGCTCGGGCTCCGGCGGGAGGCGGCGGCAAAGCAGACGGTGATTCGCTGGATGGTGCTTGCGTTAGCAAGGTGGTCACTCCCTGACCACAGGGGAGATTTTCTTCAGTCTTCTGTGCAGCAGAATGTCGAAGTTCCCGTCTTCTTCTTAGTTTCAAGTTGATTCCAGGATGTCTGAAGTCTTAGGACACAGCTCCTACCTTTATTCGGATTCTAGGGGCCGGACTACCTGCTAGGTCCCTCCCTATGGGTGGGACCAGGAAGGGGGGTGGTTACACCCCCAATCCTTTGTCCAGCTCGCCCCAGGCCCGGGACTGGTGTGCCCCAGGACCGGTTTGAACTGGCATATGCACCGAGGCTCCTTGTGAGCCACAGGCATGTCTGGTTTCTTTCAAGCCCTACCTGACCAATACACAAAATCCTGTCTGGGGTGGTGCACGCACCTCCCCTGGCAGGAAACCCTTTGTCCACACCTCCCAAGCTGGAAGGACTCCCAGCAGCAGGAGGGCAGACTTGTGTCTGTGGTGGCAGCATCCATTTTGTGGAGCTGAGGCTATGTCTGATTTTACCCGGGTTTCAGGCACTGTACATGTCGTGTCCCTCTAGAAGGGTGGAATGCTAACCCCGTCGCCAGAATTGGCGAGGGGGTAGTATTCCAATTCGTATGACACCTTACTCGACATGTTTTGATAAAGCCAAACCAAAGATAGCATTTAACCGCGAGGTTCATAATGCACTTAAGAGTATATGGTATGACGATATCTGGAAACAGTAGAAGGAAGTTGTTCCGACCACTGTAGACAGGCTCAGCTCATGCCAGAGCACCATCTCACATGGAACCAAGCACTCTGCCTTCAGGATTGTTAAGGCCTGCCATAGGAGTGACTTATAGGTTACCAGGTGTCCCATTTAAGGTTAGGTATAGGTATACTACACCTAAGTAAGAGGTGATTACACCAACTTACCCCAGCTGAGTGATCAGCCAGTTGTGTCAAATTGTTAGGCCAAGCCTGGGGTGGCATAATACATGCTTCAGCCCCTGGCAGGCCTTGGATACACCAATGCCCTGGGTACCTAGTGTACACTGGTACAGGGGCTGACAGGGTGATCCAACCAATTGGGTATGTACCTAGGGTACATGGAGTCCATTTTACAGAGAGAGCAGATAGCCTGAGAGCCTGAATGGCAGGATCTCAGGCCAACTAAGTCGAAAAACCAGCTAGACACTAGGCAAAAATTTGGGGGTAACCATAGTCAGATATCCACCTTCCTACAGACACTCTCTCAGACACTCTCTCACAGACTCTCACTCAGACACTCTCTCAGACACTCTCTCAGACACTCAGACTCTCTCACAGACTCTCTCACAGACACTCTCTCACAGAGTCCTACAGACACGCTCTCACAGACACTCTCTCACAGACACTCACACTCTCTCACAGACACTCTCTCACAGACACTCCCTCTCGCAGACTCCCTCTCGCAGACTCCCACTCGCTCACTGACTGACTCACTCTCTCTCACTGACTGACTCACTCACTCTCTCTCACTGACTGACTCTCTCACTGACTGACTCTCTCTCACTGACTGACTCTTTTCACTGACTGACACTCTCTCTCACTGACTAACTAACTCTCGCTAAAATACTGACTCTCGCTAAAAGACTGACTCTCGCTAAAAGACTGACTCTCGCTTAAAGACTGACTAACTCTCACTGACTGACTATCTCACTGACTGACTATCTCACTGACTGACTATCTCACTGACTCACTCTCACTCCCTGACTGACTCACTCTCTCACTCTCATTCACTCTCACTGACTGACTCTCACTCTCACTGACTGACTCTCTCACTGACTCACTCTCTCAATGACTGACTAACTCTCTCACTCTCACTGACTGACTGACTCTCTCACTCACTCTCACTGACTGACTGACTGACCTTCACCCTCCTGTTATTTATGCCCCCCATAACAAAAAAAACACAACAAGCAACAACTGGGACAGACAGATACAAGTTGCCAGCATTGAAAGGACAAAAAATCTCAAGACATTATTTTTAATATTTTTTTAATATGGTCGTTTAGTTGTACATAATGCTTTTTTGGTCATATCTAAGGTAACAAAAATGCTCTGACACTTCTTTATTATAACTTTTCAGCATGCTGCAAACTTCTGCACAGCACAGCTTAAAGACATAGGTAAAGTCAATATCTGTGGCTAAACACTTATAAATTCCCAAAGGCGAGACCTATTGGCTATGCCAATGCTTGTTAATCCAGGCAAGGTAACCATAAATACATTAGTGAGTTGGACTACTGAATACTCTTTTAATTTCACTTTACTTTCTCTGGCCTTGGGAGATCTTTTCTCCCTTGTCTAAAAAAAGAATACAACCCTTGCTCCCACTAAACAGTTGTTGTAGTGTAATTGTGGGAATGCCCATTGATGTAGCATGCCAAATATTTGCGGATGAGGGCCTTGCAATTCCCAGAGATGTATCTGCGCCAAAATGGATATGATCAGATATGGATAATCCCTATTCTTCTATGTGTGTATATGATTGTAGAGAGGGCAGAATAATAGGCCCCCGTGACATCCCTCCCCTGTGAGATCTCCTGAAACAACTCTGACATGCATGTTCTTACAGATGTGCTCTCTGTCAGTTATGCAATAACGCTGGTGGCTTGAAGCTGCATCATACATAAAGATGCACAGATCGGAGATGTGGCTGGTTATTTCAGGGAAACAATGTTTTGGATAGGTCATGGCCAGTGGCATAACGCAAAATAATGGGTCCCCCCTGCAGAATGTGAAGAGGGGCACCTGAGACTGGCATATCTCACTGATATTCATTGATCTTGGGTTGAATGGGCCCTCATGACCGGTAGGGCCAACCCCCACCCTAGAGGGTTGCCCTCCTGCGCCACAGGGGTTTAGCAGCCTGCGTTACTTCCCTTGTCATGGCTTTTGATGGTTGCGCTTATGTGTATAGGATCCGTTGTAAACTGAAGAAGGTGGGTGAGACATGTTTTTATGATTGCTTTCCAGCTTTAGGTCTTACTTAGGAATTCTGGCCCACAAGATAGGAAATATGGTAATTTGAAGTTCTAGATATGGCCGATTGCTTATTGCTGATATGAGTTCAGAGTGGCTTCACTCACCACAGATCTACCCTCTGCTCGAATAAACCCTAAGGATTGTCTGAGGATTCAAATGTGTAACAAACTGCAGGGAATGACCACTGGCTTGATCTTGAGAAGAAATAAGAAAACAAGTGTGGAATAGGGGCAGGAGCTAATGCTCATTCAAAAACATAATGCATGCTCCTTGGATGTTTGTAAGGCCCCTTCTTTTGCCCTACAACGTAGGCAACACAATGGACCATTAACAGATTACAGTGTTCTTTGATCTACGGCTGTCCTCCATGTTCACCCAGTATAAGAGGATGAACCTGTAGTGCAACAGATTTTTGTCTAATAGGGGGAGACTAGCAGCTTTGCACCAAGGTACCTCTTTGACGTAGCATCATGGACTGTAACAGGACCATAAGCCAGGAAGCATGACAGCATGGTGATGGAATCATACATCACCAGAAAGACAGAAGTATAATAAGTGCATGTTGTTGACATTTGATCCAGCAGGTTACCAGCTAATAATACTCACAATCCACATACTCACCTGGGCCCATAAACACACATTCACGTAAGCTGTTAAAGTGCCACTGGGGTCAATATGTGTGATATGCTTTCAAGTTCAACATTTCATTAATATCTTTCTAAATCAAAAGTACTTTCCTCTGGTCAATTGACCTTTTAGTTAAGCTAGTATAAGGTGAAATGACGTAAATTAAATATTTTAAATAACCACAGACTTGGGAAGAGTTTAAATGTTTATCTAGTAAAATTCATGTGAGACAAATACAATTCGTACACCGTTTTTCTCCAAGGAAGGAAAATCAATCTCTCAAATATGTCAGTAAATCATCTAAACAATATTATTGCAATGACAGTACCTGGAGAGGAGAAAATAGAGAGAGCATTACAATAACATACTGCACAGAATTATAGTTACCTAGGATGGTGTGGAAATCAACCCCTTGGCCAAGGAGCTGGAAAGGTCCCCAGGGACAGCTCAGGTGACATAGGTTTCAGGGACAGGATAGATGACCTCTTCTAGATCCGACGCCTGTGTCGCACCCCCCTCTGACACTATCTTCCTCCTCGATTCTTCTGCGATCTTCTTCTAATTCTTTGCTTTATTTTCCTCCTCGATTCTTCCATGATCTTCTTCTAATTAATTTGATTTGGCTCTAAGTTCTACAATTCGATTCTTCTTCAGTATTTGATTAGCTCTCGGACAGCATCCCGGTCTCTCAGCATCTCAGCAATACTAGCAGCAACAGACGCATTAGCATCACCATCAGCATCTCCTTTTTTAACTAACTAAACTACCTCAATTATACTTTTCTAATGGCATGTACCACCCCTAAATGTTTCAAATTTATGAAACTCCTAATTCTGATTGGGCATTAAAGGGGGGGATAATCATCACACCATGCTAAGTTTTAACAATTTTCTAGTTCGTTACTAAGTGGTCCTGCCTCTTAATTTACTTTCACAAGCTTTATTTCCCACCCGCATTTCACATCTTTATCAATAAAAAGAATACATTTAACAGTTGTCTTGTTCATCCTGCAGGATGTTCATTACTTTCCCAGGACATGTTGCAAACGCGGCCTTGGACGGGATCCAAGCACACCCTCATGGCTTCTGGCTGGTTGTCACTGCACTTGCGTGAGCAGTCACGTGAAGTATAGACTTTAGTATCACTCTGAGGCCCAAATACGAACTAATAGAGAGGTCAAAAAGAAACATGTTAAAATCAAAATAAAATGATTTCACTGTGTACCACATATCTCTACTCTAATCCCATTTACTTAAAATAAATCTCCCTGCATTGGCATTTAGTAAATAGCATGTTTTAGTTTCAGCGATGCAGATGCTTAGCATGTGTGTCTTCAAGTGGCCATATTAGAAGCAGGTGCGCAGGTGCAGAAAATTCCCTCCAAGCTTTAGTTCGTCATCCTGCGTAGATGCAGTTGACGTATGCGCAGTACAAATTCCAGCGTTAGCAGCCATTTTAAGTTTCTCTCTGGTTACTTTCTAATAAGACACATATGCAAGCTTCCTCTAAGCTAATTATATGTAATGTGGTGCACATTAGTCTTTACAAACAGGATTAAGACAGTGTTATGAGTTATTTGAGAGGATTGCTTCCGAGCAAGCCTCTTTTATACGAGTCCTTGCTCCATCAATCCCCTCTCTCTTGGCATTTATGCCATCACCAATTTACCTATCACCAAATCAGATGCCAACTTTAGCACATCTCAACTGCCTTTTCTGTCTTTTCATCTCCTTCTTCATTATTGTATTGCAAATTCTTCATCGTTTTGTATAAATGTCCCTTCATTTCTTCCAACTGAATTTCATCATACTTCCTTTTCTTTCCCCTTTCGTTCACTTCATATCTCTTTCTTTTCTTACAGCATTTGCGCCATGTCATTATTGCTAAAACTAATATTGTTATTCCAAGTATTGGTACTATTATTTGACCTATAATACTTTTACCTATATTAGTAAACCAGCTCCCTATGGTAGTAATACTATTGGTTAATTTCTTCCATACACTGTCAACTTCCAGTGGTTTCAAGTCTTCCTCCAATTTCGTAATATTTTTAATGTATCCTCCAATTTCAACACTTTTGGCGGGAATATAAGTGCAACAATGTTGCGCTTTCAACATTTTACGGACTCCGCCCTCTTTTGCCAATAATATATCAAGAGCAAGTCGATTTTGTAAAACCATTGACCTAATTGCAACCATTTCTGTATTGATCATCAAGAAACCCCCAGCAGTATCAGTCGATAGACGATCAACTACAGTGGATAACTGACACATTTTCCATGAATTCAGAACTACTCCCACTGAAGGTATCAATGCACTAAATATATCACCTACTATTTCTGAAAAACTAGCTCTCTTGATACGTGTTAGTTCCTTTGTGTCTTTATTGCTTCCAGTGATTCTTTCCACATGGTACACCTTTGAGAATACTATTCCAAAATAGCAACTCCCGTACCAATGTGCAGGCAGCCTAAAATAGGCTTTATTCCCACACACATAATAAACTCCAGGAAATACTGGGTCTCTTCCACCTTTTAGTCCCCATCCCCTGATAACTAAGAAATTATGTTCACATTCACTGGAGCCAATAAATGCATTGTTATAGTCAGTTTTTAACCTATGAAGGCAGATCTTCCCTTTCTTTTCAAAACCCAGGGACATCACAGCAAGAGTTTTGCCAACTGTATATATTTCTTCTTTCTCGGCCCATTGAGGAATCTGAGGTTTCTTTTCAGAAGCCTTTCTTTGGAAAACCTGTCTCCTTTGCTCCGCTAAATTCAAAAATATATTTTCTTCTTTGTGTAATGTACATGTTAAGTTGTGCTTGTGCGCTTCAGCTATATCTATTGTTTTCATTGTTAGGAAATATTCACCCATAAACTGTGCATCTTTAGTACTAAGAACTGGCTTCATACTCTTTCGAATAGGAACCTCTGAAAAAATCACATCTACGTTAGAATAATAATACTGTAATTTTCCTGTTCTATAAAATAAACTTGACAAAACACTACATGAAATACCATATGTTAAGGGTAAATGGTGATATGTTACACCTTCTGCTACTGATGCTGGTAATTTCATACATACATAACAATCACTAACTCCCTATGGGGCATATTATCAACGGCACGCGATAATTATCGCTGGCCGTTCATAGCGATAGAAAAATTATCGCCAGCTATCGCTGAATATTATCGCCATGATAACGCTATATTTACAACGCATAGCGCTATGGTGATAATATTTCAGCGATAGCAGTGTTTTCAATGGAACATCGCTGGTTTTCCAGTGATGTTCCATTGAAAACAGCGATATCCCATTAAAAGTATGCCTTAGTCAGGAATTTAACAGGTGTTAAATTCCTGAGTTAAGGCTGAGGTAGCGCGATTTTTTTTATCGCTGCACCTCCTTGTTAATATCGCGAAGCTGCCTTCACGATATTAACATGTGTTGTTTTCACAGCCACGCCTCTTTTGCATCTCATTAGCGATGCGAGGCGAGGCTGTGAAAAAACGGGCTCTACATCAAGGAAACACGCGCTAGCGTGTCCTTGATGATATTACGATATAATTATCGCCGCTTTTCGCCCAAAAACGGACGCTAAAGCGGCGATAATTATATCGCCAGCCCTTGCTAATATGCCCCATAGTGTCTACATATTGCACTAATAACACTTTGGAAATACATTTAAAGCAGTGTAATTATTTGTCACAGTGTGGTGTAAGTCTAATTCATCTGGTGCTTCTAATGCAACTCTTTCTCCTTTAAAGTTAGCTACCCTTTCATTAGTGTTTGTGTTATTATTTTTTTTCTGTCACCATCACATAAGGGATGGCTACTGTTAATATTAACCAAATTATGAGTACTAAGAATATACTACATATACATATTCTACAACAATTCTTTATGCAATTTCGTTTTGGTCTTCCAGCAACCCTATCATCTGCCGTTTTGGACTAAGAAGATTTCTCTTCCTTATTTCTGATTTCCCTATGGGTTTTTTTAAATTCTGGGACTTTTCAAGTGGGTCTCACTTCTTCTTCGTCAATCTGTTCTGAAATTATTTCTTCATCACTTTCTTCATTTAAATCTAAATTCTCGAATTCTTCAAGAATTACGTAAGTCCATTCAGGACCTTTGAACTTATTATTTAATATCCTCAGTCTTTGACATCTCTGTTTAGGCCTACTAGTTGATTGCCCAGACTGGCTAGTGACTTCGTTTACTTGTTCAGGTTCTTCACTTATTGTTCTGAAGTGATATTTTCACCTTTTAACACCACCTGACCAGTTGTCACCTCTTCTGACCCTTTTTGCTTGCACTGCCTCTTTCTTCATGTGTTCTTTTATTTTCGTTTAGTTGTGGCACAATTTGATTATCTTCGTTTTCAGGATCCCTCTCTGTCTGTCCTTGTCCAGGGCTTATAACTGTGGCCTCATCTGCCTGGACATGTTCTTCTTCCCTTATCTGACCCTGTTCAGGTTTTATTTCTATTTGTTCCTTTTCTTCCACCTGAACTTGTTCTTCTTCTCCAAACTGCTCCTGCTCAGGTCTTACTGCACTTTGGTTTTCTGCAGCCTAAACGTGTTCTTCTAGACCTATCTGTCCCTCCTCAGATCCATAAACGTTTTCGTTCACCTCTGTCTGAGTATATTGTTCTTTCCTTGTTTAATCCTGCTCAGGATCTACAACAGTTTGATTTTCCCTTCCCTGAGCTTGTTCTTCTAAACCTATCTGGTCCTCTCTATTTTCCTGTCTCTCTAACCTGGTTCTGCTTCTTGTCTTTACAATCACTTTGGGTATGTCAACCACTGGTATCCAGTCGTCCTGACTTGTGCTCGGTTGTTCTTGGTCAGCTACTTCAGGATCTGATATCCTAGATCCTTCAGCTGCACAACCTTCAGCGGCCTCAACTGCATGAGTCAGTTGTGGTCCCTCTTCGTCAGGCGCTGGTACTCTTTTAGTATGGCTTGCGTGAATCCAGTTAGGCAAACCTGTACATTTTACTGCTGTTGTTGTAACCAATATAACCTGATGTGGTTTTTCTCACCTGGGTGCTAGGCACGACTCTCGAGTGTGATTCTTCACCACCACCCAGTCACCGGGATTCAGATCATGTGCTTAAATCGGCTGCCTGGCAACTGCGTACTCTCCAACCTGGTGAGAGACAGAACGCACTATGTCAGCCAATCCTTTGCAATAATCTAATACCAGATCATCAGATATAATCAACAGTTTGTGTCCTGGTATACATGCTTGTCTCATTGCTCTTCTCATGAGAATTTCATAGGGACTCAATCTTGCATATCTGTCAGGAATACTTCCGAGTCCCATCAGAACAAGAGGTAAAGCATCAGGCCACTCCAGCGGTGTGGATGCACACACCTTTCCCAATCTTGCCTTTACTGTGCGATTCATTTGTTCAACCACTCCAGAAGCCTCTGGGCGATATGCACGGTGCAGTTTTTGTTCAATTTTAAAGGCTTCACAGATTAATCAAATTATTTCATTATTAAAATGAGACCCTCTATCTGATTCCAAAGTTACTGGAAACCAAATCGTGTAATCAATTCCCTCAACAGTACTTTGGCGACTGTTATGCTGTCATTTCTTCTAGTAGGGTATGCCTCCACCCACTGTGAGAATAAGCAAACTATGACAAGGGTGTACTTCAATCCCCTGCAAGGTGGTAATTGAATAAAGTCTACCTGCAACCTCACAAATGGTCCTTCTGCCTTTCCAATTCTTCCCCAACTGACCACTGTTTTCCTGCCTGGATTCATTTGTTGACAGGTTAGACATCTCTGGCATAGACTCTCTGTGACATTCCTGAACTTTGGATTAAACCAATCCTGTCTAAAGAGTCTGATCATGGCGTCCCTACCTATGTGTGTGTCTCCATGATACATTCTGGCCATCTGTGAAAGCAGACAATCTGGCATTACTAGCCTGCCATCCAGATATATCCACACATCATCCTCTGTCCTTCTCTGGCATCCTATTTTGATCTATTCTTCTCTTAAACTTGCTTCCCTTCATCCTGTAGTTGTTTTACTTCTTCCCATGTTTCTATTCCTGAGAGTAACATAAGTTGGCAGCTAATTCTACTTGTTTCAATTTTCTTGTTCCCCGCCAAATTATTTCTGGCACAATACTGGGCAACTTGGTCAGCATACTTATTACCAGCTGTCACATAGTCATCGCCTGACTGATGTGCAGCACACTTGACCACTGCCACTTCTTTTGGCAATTGCATTGCTTCAAAGCAGTTCTTTCACAAATTTTCCATTTTTAATTGGGGATCCTGATGAAGTCATGAAATCCCTCTGCATCCAAAGCTGACCAAAATCATGCACAACCCCGTAACCATAATGGCGATCAGTAAAAATGGTTACTTTCCAATTGTTCCCAATTTTGCAGGCTTTAATCAAAGCTATCAATTCGACTACTTGTGCAGATTTGACTCCGGATAAATAGGATGCTTCAACTATTCCAGCCAATGTGCACACTGCGTAAGCAGCACGTAATCCTCCTTCCTCATGTCGTTGACACGAGCCATCTACAACTAGCTCATGTTCAGCATTTTTCAGTGGCTCTTTCTGAATGTCTGGGCGGGGTTTAGTACATAGTTCAGTCACATCCAAACAGTCATGCTCAACTTCATCTTTCACCTCCTCTCCCCGTACTTCTGGCAATAAGGTAACAGGGTTTAATACAGTACACCTGACTTTTGTTACATTTTCCGCTCCCAATATGATTCTCTCATACTTAGTCATCCGACTGGGAGTAAGGTACTGTGTTTCGGGCTCTTGTTAAAAGAATCTCGACTGAATGTGGGACAAACACTTTTACAGGATGTCCCATCACAATTAATTCACTTTGTTCCAGACTCATAAAAATTGCAGCTACTGCTTTCAAGCAACCAGGTAACGCTGATACTACAGGATCCAAAGTAGCAGAGAAGTATGCTACTGGACGTCTCATCAAACCATGTCTTTGTGTTAAAACTGAGAGTGCACAGCTTTCTCTCTCACAACAGAATAGTGCAAATTATTTTGTGTAATCTGGCATACCTAAGGCAGGGGCTTTACACAAACAATTTTGTAACCTCACAAAGGCTTCCATGCTTTCATCATCCCATTCTATTGGGTCCTTTGCTCGTTTCTTTGTCATTTGGATTAAGGGTTTGGCTAGTACGAAAACCCTACAATCCACTGTCTACAGTATCCCACCACTCCAGGGAACATTCTAAGCTCTCTCTGGGTTTGCAGTAACTGCATTTGTTTTATTATCTTTATTCTTTCAGGGGTCACTTTCCTCACTCCTCGTTCTATTTGATGTCCTAGATATCTGACTCCTGTCCTGCAAAATTGCAGTTTCTCTGGGGACACTTTATGTCCACCATCAACCAAATGATTTAACAAAGCAATTGAATCAGTAACACAGTCATCTCTTGTTTTTGATTCGACTAACAAGTCATCAATGTATTGGACTAGAACTGACTTCCTTGGCAGTACTAAGGTTTCGAGACACTTTTTCAAAATCTGATTGAAGATTGAAGGACTTTCTGTATACCCTTGAGGAACTCGATTCCATACTAAAATACGGTCCTCAAACTTAAATGAAAAGAGATACTGGCTGTCTGAGTGTAATGGAATGGAGAAAAAGGCTTGGCATAGATCAATTATAGTAAACCATCCTGCCTTCCATGGTATCTGATACAGAATTACTGCTGGATGGGGCACTAGGGGGCAACAAGGCACAACAAGCTTATTAATCTTTCTTAAATCTTGAACTAGCCTGTATTTCCCACTAGGTTTCTTAATGTGATTATAGGTGAATCACAGGGACTGCTCATTATTTCTTTCAGAATGCCTTGTTTAATCATTCGATCAATTTCTGCAACAACACCAGCTTTGACTTCAGGACTCATTTTGCATTGTCGAGTGTTTGGATAAACTGCACCTTCCTTCACAGTCACCTTCACTGGGTCCACATTTGCCATTATCCCTACTTCTTTTCCTGTAAAATCCCACACATCAGGATTCACGGTTGCTTTTAACTCATTTGGTTAATCGTCTTTTGTCATTAAGGAATACATCTCATATACCTCAGTCCCTTGTTTAGCTAACATGATTTTATAGACTCCGTCTTCGTCTGGGGTCTGAATTGCAACACCGTCTGGTGTGCAAAATATAGTGCAATTCATTTTGCACAATAGGTCTCTTCCTAGTAAGTTTACTGGACTAGAGTCACACACCTCAAACTTATGCATTTCCCTAAAATGACATACTACACAGAATTATAGTTACCTAGAATGGTGTGGAAACCAACCCCTTGGCCACGGAGTTGGAAAGGTCCCCTGGGACAGCTCAGGTGACAAAGGTTTCAGGACAGGTTTCAGGGACAGGATAGATGGCCTCTTCTAGATCCGATGCCTGCGTCGCACCCCTCTCTGACACTATCTTCCTCCTCGATTCTTCCGCTATCTTCTTCTAATTCTTTGCCTTAGTTCCCTCCTCGATTCTTCCACGATCTTCTTCTAATTAATTTGATTTGGCTCTAAGTTCTACAATTCGATTCTTCTTCAGTATTTGATTAGCTCTCGGACAGCATCCCGGTCTCTCAGCATCTCAGCAATACTAGCAGCAACAGCCGCATCAGCATCACCATCAGCATCTCCTTTTTTAACTAACTAAACTACCTGAATTATACTTTTCTAATAGCATGTATCACCCCTAAATGTTTCAAATTGATTAACCTCCTAATTCTGATTGGGCAGGAAAGGGGGGATGATCATCACACCATGCTAAGTGTTAACAATTTTCTAGTTCGTTACTCAGTGGTCCCACCCCTTAATTTATTTTCCCAAACTTTATTTCCCACCCGCATTTCACATTTTTATCAATAAAAAGAATACATTTAACAGATGTCTTGTTCATCCTGCAAGATGTCCATCACTTTCCTAGGACATGTTGCGAACACGGCCTTGGACGGGATCCAAGCACACCCTCATGGGTTCTGGCTGGTTGTCACTACGCTTGTGTGAGCAGTCACGTGAAGTATAGACTTTAGCATCACTCTGAGGCCCAAATCTGAACTAATAGAGAGGCCAAAAAGAAACATGTTAAAATCAAAATGAAATGATTTCACTGTATACCACCTATCTCTACTCTAATCCCATTTACTTAAAATAAATCTCCCTGCATTAGCATTTAGTAAATAGCATGTTGTAGTTTCAGCGAAGCAGATGCTTAGTATGTGTGCCTTCAAGCGGCCATATTAGAAGCAAGTGCGCAGGTGCAGAAAATTCCCTCCAAGCTTTAATTCGTCATCCTGCGTAGATGCAGTTGACGCATGCACAGTACAAATTAGCGCGTTAGCAGCCCTTTTAAGTTTCTCTCTGGTTGCTTGTTAGATTGTATGACATAATTTCGAAAGACAAAAATTCGACCTACAAAAATATCGCAACAAAAATATCGTGGTCAAGAATATCGACATCCTATCTACAACATGGTAAGTACAAAAATATCGATAATTTAATATCGATGTCAAAAATATCTTAATTCAAAAATATCGTTTTTTTTTTAGTTTAAAAATATATGTAAAATAAACCAAATAATACTTATAAATCAAAGAAACATAATTAAATATTTTTTATAATATGTAAAATGTATAATAAATATATATAATTAAATGAAACTTTAATTAAACATATATATAATATATAATATATACACTTACTTAATAATTACTTTTAATAATAATTTCTGTAACATATAAATTATTAAATATTTATTTAAGTTACCAATACATCTATACACATAAAACAATAACATTAATAAATATTAAATAATTACATATAGCAAATAATAATCAATAATTTTAATTTGAATAATTTTTATTATTCATTATATATTACAATAGCTAAAATATTACAAAACATATTTAATATCAGACACAATAAAACTACTAGTCCAACTTCAACAAAAACAACAGTAAGGAAAATGTTGGATAGCGTAGGGGTAAAAATAACTATTCCAACTCCCGAGAGTGCAACAGTAGGGAAAACATTGGATAGCATAGGGGTAAAAATTACTATTCCAACTCCAAAGAGTGCAACAGTAGGGAAAGCGTTGGATAGCGTAGGGGTAAAAATTACTATTCCAACTCCAGAGAGTGCAATAGTAGGGAAAGTGTTGGATAGCGTAATGGTAAAAATTACTATTCCCACTCCAGAGAGTGCAATAGTAGGGAAAGTGTTGGATAGCGTAAGGGTAAAAATTACTATTCCCACTCCAGACAGTGCAACAGTAGAGAAAACGTTGGATAGCGTAGGGGTACAAATAACTATTCCAACTCCAAAGAGTGCAATAGTAGGGAAAACGTTGGATAGCGTAGGGGTAAAAATTACTATTCCAACTCCAGAGAGTGCAATAGTAGGGAAAGTGTTGGATAGCGTAAGGGTAACATTTACTATTCCCACTCCAGAGAGTGCAATAGTAGGGAAAGTGTTGGATAGCGTAAGGGTAAAAATTACTATTCCCACTCCAGACAGTGCAACAGTAGAGAAAAGGTTGGATAGCGTAGGGGTAAAAATTACTATTCCAACTCCAAAGAGTGCAACAGTAGGGAAAGCGCTGGATAGCGTAGGGGTAAAAATTACTATTCCAACTCCAGAGAGTGTAACAGTAGGGAAAGCGCTGGATAGCGTAGGGGTAAAAATTACTATTCCCACTCCAGATAGTTATTCAGTTGTGAAAGCACTAGATAGCATAGTGATTCTATGAACATTATAACCAATTCAATAATTTCTTATAAAAAATTTGCATGTTAACAATGTTTTAAAACAAAAAATATTATTAAATACCAATTATGTAAAATAAATATTTCAATAAATAAATTTAAATTACATCCCACACTATTCCCCCTTTGACACACAACACACTACACATACAAAATACACAATAGATTTATATATCAATTTCTCTCTTATTTGCAATTAATAATACATTCTTTATAATTAATATAGTTATTAATTGACTAATTAATACATATTAACTACGAAATTACAAATATTCCCCTATTAATTGTTAATTAACAATACATTAATTAGCAATAACAACAAATAAAATACAATGATAAATTATTTATATTTACTATATTTAACTAACTAATAACAATTAATTAACATTAATTACAAATAAATACAATATATCATTATTTATTTTATTTTAATTACATCCCACCCTATTCCCCTATAAACCCACAACCCACTACACATAAAAATTCACATAATTAATTTAATTATGAATTAATAACTTAATAAAATTAAATCACCAATTAATTACTAATTAACAATTAATTAATTAACTATAACAATAAATAAATATTATTAATAAACTAATTCTAATGTATATAATTAACCAAATAATAAAATAATTTTACAATTAATAATTAATTAACAATTAATTAATCTATTAATCACATTAATTACCAATTATTAATTAATTACCAATTAATTAATCATAAATACCAATTAAACAACACATATTAATTCATTAATTATAATTAAATTACTTCCCACCCTATTCCCCTATAAACCCACAACCCACTACACATAAAAATTCACATAATTAATTTAATTATCAATTAATCACTTAATAAAATTAAATCACCAATTAATTACTAATTAACAATTATTTAATTAACAATAACAATAAATAAATATTAATAATAAACTAATTATAATGTATATAATTAACCAATTAATAAAATATTTGTACAATTAATAATTAATTAACAATTAATTAATCAATTAATTACCAATTATTAATTAATACCAATTAATTAATCATACATACCAATTAAACAACACATATTAATTCATTAATTATAATTAAATTACTTCCCACCCTATTCCCCTATAAACCCACAACCCGCTCTGATACTAAAACGCTAAATTAAATTTAAAATAATTATTAATCTCTAAACATTTATTTTTAAATGTATTAAAATACATTACAATTATCTTTAACATACAAATAAAATACATATTAAATGACATTACACTAAATAAATATCGATATTATTGACATCGAAATTTTTACTTACGATATTACTTACATCGAAATTAATTACCTCGATATTATTAACTTCGATATTACTTACCTTGGGATCGATATTCTGTCCCTCGATATTCTTGACTTCGATATTCTGTACCTACGATATTAAAAACACGATATTATTGTAGGTCGAAATTTAAAACTCGATATTTTGGCTAAACACCTACTTGTTAATAAGACACATATGCAAGCTTCCTCTAAGCTAATTATATGGAATGTGGTGCACATTAGTCTTTACAAACAGGATTAATACAGTGTTACGAGTTATTTGAGAGGATTGCTTCTGAGCAAGTCTCTTTTATACGAATCCTTGCTCCATCACATTGAGTGAAGGAATTGCACTCTTAAAGGTTTCTTGTAAAAGTAGTTGGCTTTGATTGAAATGTGCACTGTAGTACTATCAAAGATGGGGTGAATGTTGTGGGCCCTCAAGAAGAGCTCAGCTCATTGAGGTTGTTCACCCACAGGCAGACCTGCGGTAATAGTCTTGAATATTTGCTGGGCTCCTGCCTCTACCAAACCAAAATGGCATGGGAGCTGAGCTGCAAAAGCGCTATTTACAAATATAAGACGGGGCTCAAAAGATCAGTGGTCGGGGCATAAGAAGAAACAAGGATTTAAGAAAGCTCAGACAAAGGCAGTTCGTGTTGAAGTAAGCACTATCTTATATGTACATTTACCTGTGAAAAAACAGTAATAATCTATGTGTGTCTGATATGGGACACAGTATTTCACTCTTTTTGGTCTCCAGTGCTTAATTTGAGCCGGTGGTTGCAGGTGGAGCCCACTGGCCCCCATTTTTTGGGGGACCTGTACTTATTTTTCCTCATCAGACTTTGACTCAAAAAGAGAAAAACCCAATAGGGGACAACAAGGAGGAACAGATAGACCGAAACCTTAAGAAATTTAAAGATTAAAAGCAAGAACAAAAACAGTCGGTGGTGGATGAAAGGACATTAGGTGGAATCAAGATGATGTAATTTTGATATTTGGCAACCCAGACATTCGATAGCGCAATCCGCTGACTTCTGATCAAAAGTTTGGGCCTGGCGCTTATTCTTTTGCAAATTAAGGTCTGAATGGTCTCCATATATTCCTTCTTGCATTCTTTATTCACCACTGACATGAAAGTGTTGTAATCCAACACGTACCTATTGATTATGCAAGAGCAGCAACATATACTGTGTTAAACGTTCAACCATTTATGGGTGTTTTGGGGAACCTGCGTGCATAGTCAGTAGTTTCCATTCAAGTTTCTTTTACTTTCAATCGTAATCTGCATAATTCGTATGAATATTTTAAATATGCATGCCTTATTTCAAATGTGACCTTACCTTGGTGGTCCAGTTACTGCGCTGCTGGTTTGCTCCGTGAACCTTTGACACAATTTTCGTGCCAGTAGAACTGCTAAATATGAGGCCAGCGTTTCTCCCTCTGCGGAGACTGCCCACAGAGGCGCTAAACATGATTATCCACGGCGAGCTTTGGTTCCCGCCGCCGGGGCGCCTGTCAACTGGAAACTGGACCACAACCAAGTAATGCACAGAAAGAGACAGCTGCGCATGCAGTGAGAAAATGTGGGATTGGCTGCGTACCCAACACATGAAACCGCCGATTTCATTTGATCTAATTAAAAAAATCCCGTGGAAAGCTGAAGTCTGGGTTCACTGCCGTCGTCTGCTTGGGTCAAATGCATTCTTAATACCCCGTAAGTGACTGCAGAGCCTCGGCACTCGGATACTGTGGCTTAATGCGCTCCTTTGTGCGCCCCAGCATGACACGCATTCTGTTCCAATTGGAATTTAACTGGAGCGGTGTGTTTTTTTTTATTGAGACAAGCAGAAAATGAATTCCATGTTTTAACAGGAGAACAGGGACTCGGGACGAGTTTGCTTTGATATTCATTTTTTTTAAGACAATGACGCGCCTTTTGTCAGTGCCCCCTGAGGGAGGTGCGGCTGAGGCCTGGGGGCTGCCCGGTCGCCACTCCACCTGTGCAAGGCTGGGTGAGGAGCAGGGTGACTGGGTGAAAAGTTCACAGCGAGGTGAGCTGTCTGTTTCTCCTGCTTAATTTATCCAATATTTGGCTAACCCTGCTCTGAACCCAGCTCTAGGGACCCCCCCTTCCACTACACCCCCTCCACCCAGCATGACCATGTCAGCCAAACAAACCTCCCCCATCCTCAACCTCCAAACCTGACAAACAAGAGGGAACAATACAGTATAATAAACCCGTTCCAGGGCTGCAGAAAGGTACATTTCGAGCCAGAGAATTATTTGTATGTCAAATCCTGCAGTGTTTTATTTCCTTCTAACAAAAACATAGCTACAAAAGCCAGCCAAAGAAATACATCTCCTGGGTACAATAATTTAAAAGCATTTATCAGTGTTTGCAGTGTTCCACTGCACTTGAAAAAAGCAATTGCATACCTTTAAAAAAAAAAAACGCATGCTCACTCTGGTAGTCAGATGCCTTGGTACACTTTGTGAACGCAATGCACACTAGGGATCCAGAGGGAGAAGCCCTACCAGAAACGTACAAGTCCCTAAATATAACTGAAACACACACAATGTATGTCTGGTATCCAACAAAGGAAAAAAAGAAAAAACTGCAAAAGGAATCTGTGTCTCAAGGAAGAACCTCCTTTAAGGGACTAGACCCTCACTCAACCGAATATGACGTGCTTTATGGTGTGGGCTAAGACTCTCCAAGAAGGTAGGAGCAGGGGTGTTTTTAATCCGATGAGCAGATGTAGTTTTAGAGTGAGGGGCAGAGTACAAATAAGGAAAAAGAGAAGTGTAAATAAAACTATCTCCGGATGGGCTGAATGAGTTTTATTCTGGTGCTCTGGGATAGAGTTAACAATAAGCAAGGGGTATTTTTGTGTTGTTAACAACTATAACCCCTTTATGTGGTCAATATGTTTCAGCCTATCATTGACCCTTTGCAAGGGTTCCAAGGCCTTCATCAGGACCAAAAAGGAGTTACTCTGCTAAGAAATCAAATTGATTTTACTGATCTCTCAATAAGGTAAACCTTGTAGGAATAAGGTGGCTCAACGAAGCTCAGGGTCCACTGACATTCTACAAAATACAAAACAAAATGAAATGAAAATTAGAAGCGTTCAAACATCATTGCATATCAATGCAATGGGACACGGTTGCGGTACCCTGTGTATACATTCAGTTCAGTGCACCTAGTGCCCAACACCAAAAAGCAAGTTCATGCCCAATGAGAGAATATGGGACATCTGGACATCTTACCCACAATGGACAGATATGCTTCACTCTCAAGACTAAAAGCCGCCTTTCCCATAGAGCTGCATCATCCAAAACAAGAGAAACCAATCCAATGATTCTTAAGGGTCTATACCAAAAGTAGCTCTTAACGTAAAAAAAGCCAACCCTGGATTAACATCTATTGGTACATGTCTGATATATAAGACCCCCATCTTAACATACCCCTGCATGTGTGTGACTTGTGTCTATATTCGGGACATGTCTACTCTGTAACCTATGGCCTATGCTTTTGAGGACATCCTGACAATACGATGTGTGCTTATGTTACATTCACTAGCAGAAAAATGCCGCTGTGGACGGGGTTGCATCGGAAGTCATTATTAAACTGAAAAGTACCATCAATAAGCATGACCCACATTGTAGAGTGTGGATAAAAGTCTGCCCTATGTGGCTCATTCGGGCATTGTGCTGTGTCAAGGAAGGGAACATTCAATATCAGCTGATCGTGCTGTGACCGTAGGAAGAGTAGCAACATAATGGCAGGGTGAAGTAGCCACTGTTATTTAAAGCCGGGCCCTAATAAAGTAATCATGATCGGCCAACACAGTTATGCGAGGATCACAGTGATGGACCACACTCCTATACAAGTAAGGCGTCAGTGAGACATGGTGTGTAAGCTTCTTGTGCCATGCAAGGAAAACCACATACCTGGCCGTAACCGAAGAGGAATCGGTACGGACACAGGCAGATCAACATAGTACTGGCAGAGGCAGAATTGGTGTGACCTTTAAACAATGGAATGAGTAGTTAAACAAGGGATATCACGTGCCCCACATCTCCCCAAAGCCATGTACCTGAAAAGTCACTGAGGGAAATATGTACAGTGCACCTGGCGAGAGTGGAGAAACAGTGCCAGGCTTGTCATCGTGAAGGGCACCCAATGACTGAGAAGCAACGGTGAGGGGTGGGGTGAGGGGCAGGGAACTGTGAGATATGTAGTCTCATTGTAAAATCCACTCAACCATCCAGAGTTGAAAGGTGATAACAGACAAACCTGCTGATAATTATCAAACAGGAGCATACAATGGTCTACAACTACGTGAGGAATATAGCAGGTTTACTCTACGATATGTACTTAGGTAATTGAAGGGATATATTCAAAGTGTCATACAAACTGGCCCTGCAAATAGTAAGTCAATAGGGCGAAGAGTGTTGGTTTTTAAGGAACTATTTATAAGGCAGTCTGGTCAGAGCACCCAGCAAAGACTCAGTGGATAGAGCTGGTGTTGAAAATGGGAGATGCCATCAGTCTACAAGGTGAATAGCCCTTTTCAATTAAGGGGCGTCTGGGAAGACTGAGCCCAAGACAACCATTCTTGTTCAGAGGTGGTGACTCGCAAAGGACATTGTAGGTCATTGTAAAAAAATGTGGCAAGAATAATATTACACATTATATCAATCTCAGTGTAAGACCCCTGTCAATTAGGCCTACCTAGACGAGAACCCTATCTCTCTGCCCAGCATTGACATTCTGAAGTTGCAACATGCTATCTTATCAGCAGTAAGAGGGAATGGGAAACCTATATAGAGTGACTAACAAGCGCAGCAAGCATTGCAGGGAGATGCAAGAGTCCACCAAAGCTAAGCATATGGGCTGGAAACCAAGGTGTTACAGGGTGGTCCACAGAATATCATCATTCAAGCTCTGTGTGCTACGTTTGACTCTGAAAAACCAGAGTTGTTCTCTCTGGAAGAGTACTGTCTCCAGAGTGCCCATATTAGTTGTATAATAGGGTTTGTGTAGGACTACCCACCTGATGTCATCCTCAGTAATCCCATATTTAAGTTGCTGTCTTGTGAGTTTGGTGTATGATTTCTTGCATCTGACCAAACTTCGGTGTTTCACTATCCTAGATTCGCTTTTGCGGGTGGTCATGCCAACGTACAGCAACTTGCAGGGGCAGGTAATGAGGTAGATGACCCCCTCCATTTTGCAATTAATATGATTAAACAGTTCTCACTGTGTCATGAGGCCAAGGTCAAATCGGGTAGTAGGCTGTGTCAGATGACACACTGAACAGGAGCCACACAGAAACGGACCCTTTACCAGGGGCAGAGACCACAGAGTATCCTGGTACCCTCTCTAAATGGTGGAACGTGGTCTGGTATGGACGACTAGGTCTCCATTGTTCTTAAGTGCAAAGAAGCGTTTAGGAGCATTTTGTCTCCTGTGTTAAGAATGTTCAGATTCTTATTAATAGCCTATTAACAGTGCTTGTGAGGTGGCTATATGTGCTGACACAAACCAATTTGTCTGAGTTGTGTTTAGAGTAGGTCTGGAGGAGAGCCTCTTTGTTGTTGTTCCTAGCTCATTTTGCTGCCCTGTAAATACGGTCCTGTGGATACTGTCTCGGGGCAAGATGGGTGCCCAATGTGGCTGTGTGTTCCTTAAATTTTTCGATTTCAGTGCAGTCCCTTTTGATCCTGAGGAACTGGCCCACTGGAAGAATATTTCGTAGTGCTCATGGATGGAAACTGTAGCACAATAAGGAATTACGGGCAGTGGGTTTCTTGTACAGGTCAGAGAACACTCATTTTTAGGGTATAACAATAGATCCAAAAATGGAAGGGAAACCTTTCGATACTCACAGGTGAATTTGAGATTATTATTTCTCGTGTTTAGCCATTCCATTCTCTGTTCAGAGAGGTTAAGTCCCCCTCCCAAATCACCAAGTTGTGGTCTATATGCCTCTTCCACACTTTGTGGTTCTCCAGGAAGGGGTTGTCAACAGGGTAAATATGCATGGTCTCGAAGCTGTGCATGTAAAGATTCGCCATGCTTGGGGCAAAAGTGCTGACCATAGAGTTCCCAGTGACCTGCCAATACAGTTGGTCCTGAAATAAGAAAAAGTTTTCTTTCATGGCAATTGTTGCACATTTCATGACAAATGAGGTGGAAGTCAAATCATTCTATACTCTGTGTTCTAGAAAGTATCATCTTGTGGGACGTTTATATATTATGATTCAACATCATAGAATACCAGGTAGTGCTTCTGAGGATCAAAGGGAATGTCAGCCAGTACAGTGAGTATATGCTTGGTGTCCTGTAGATAGGAGGGCATCTCAGTAACCATTGGTTCTTAAGAACCAGTTAACAAACTGTGAGAGACTCTCTAGGAGTGAAATAATACCCGAGACAATCGATCTTCCTGATGGTCATCTCGGTTTGTGTATTTTTGGTAGAATATAGAAATAGGGGGTCCTCGGGTGGGTGTTCATTATGAACTCAGGTTCACCTTTGGTGATCCATCAAGCATCCCTCCCTTTGTCCACCAAGGTACTGATGGTCTTCTGTAATTGCAGAGTCGGATCTCTCTGTTATTGCCTGTAGTATTTGAGGTCACTCAGTTGATGGAGGCATTCCTCCTGCTAGGTCTGGTGATCCAACATCACAGTGGCTCCCCCCTTGTCCTCTGGTTTTATGCTTTCTTTATCAGAACCCAGTGACTGGAGCAACCCATCTCCTCCTTAGAGAGGTTAGAAAAAGGGCGTTTTGCGTGGGTTTTTTGAATCTCCAACTCTTCTAGAGCAGCACTGTCAAAGGTTGCTTACTTATTGGGGAACGAGGTATATTGGTGGATTGAAGAAGAACTTTTCCCTCAAACCAGTGTTAATTTGAGTATCTAGTAGGATATTCTCTGTTTTGTCAAAGAAAAATGAAGAGCATACCTTGTGAAAAAATTGGGACAATTCTTTAGGTGTGGTGAAGTCATCTCCCAGATGGGTAGAGCCGAAGTCCAAACCTTTGTTTAGGACACTCGTTTCTAGGATAGTCAGAGTCCAGCGGCTCAAATTTACGATGAGGCCGTCATGTTGGTCATCAAAGGGGTTTTCCTTGGTCATACTTTGCGTCAGTTGTTGCTCTATTACAGGATCTGGATTGTTTAAAAAAACTGTCCCCACTTCATTTTAAACTCTATCCCGGAGGGCACCAGAAGTTTTATTCTCACTTCTCATTTTAATTTTTTGCACTCTAAACTAACATCTGCTCATCGGATTGAAAACACCCCTGCTCCTACCTTCTTGGGGAGTCGTAACCCACACCAGGTATCTTGCGTCCTGGTGTGAGGAGGGAACCCAATGATGAAGCATATCATCTTCAGGTGAGGGAGGTTCTCGTCCTGAAAAAAGTGTTCTTCCTTGAGATACAGATTCCATTTGTAGTTTTTCTTTTTCTCCCTTGTTGGATACTAGACGTACTTTGTGTGAGTTACACATTATGAACTACCAGGCTCACAGCAGCAGCAACAGCTGTTTTATTCGGTGTCCCTGCAGCATCAATTGCATTCTGTAGAAGTACAATAGCCAATTGGAACAGGGAGTAGTGGTGTTGGGTGGGGATTGGGTTGGTGTTTGGTTGCCATTAATTCCTATAGAAGCTGCTATGGAGACAAATTAATCTTTGATTTTTTTGTGAGTATATGTGGCATGCATGGCCACCTGAATTGCCTCGAAGCTCTTTCTACTTTCCGAGGAAGCCTCTGTTAAGGAAGGTGAGCCAGTTACTCGAACATTTGGACCATTAGTACCTTACTGAAGCAAAGGAAAAAGAGTAAACTTATTGAGATGAGAGTTTTTGGTTGTTTGTTGCTGAAAAGCAAAAGAGAATGCCGAGCAGCCTGAAAATCACAGTAATCCCCTCAACATTGAAGAGTGATAATAATGCATGCGCCAACCAGCTGATGCAATTTCATCACTGAGATCGTCACTTAGTAGACAGAGTTAAGTAAATGTGATAGGTGGTCCTCTGCCAGAGAAATGGAGGTCGCAGCCTTCCCTGACCTGACCGGCTGACAGGCTACCCCCCCATACAATAAAATGTCCTCCTCATTGCAAGCACACCATTACACCCACAGCAAGAAAGAAATAAGGTCAGCTAACTCTGAGGTATGATGAGATGAATAAAAGTAGCAATCAAGAAAGCCACAAGACTTTATATTTAGTAAAGGTGAACAGGAGAAAGAGTTTGACTAAACAAAACGTATTAAGATTCTGTGAGAAGGGGACAGACTTTCATACTTATCTATTAATTTAAATAATTTAGCAAATAGCACTTTATGGCATAGGAGCAGAGGATTGCCTATGATGTAGAGAGACACCAGATTCTATTTCAAGACCAGGGGCTCAATTATGACTTCTTTCCTTCTTTAACTCCAGCAGCAAAAATAATAAAGAGAGAACTCATCAACCATGATGAAGACAGATAATAAATAAGTGAAAAAGACATATGACTTTGCATTCTAGTAGATGAATGACATCACAATAGTACACCCAATCACAATGCACTAGTGTGTATAAACATCTCTTCTTTGCTTCTTTGGCAGGGTTAAGTACTCAATACTTTTTACCTCCTTTAATAGTGCTTAATACTGGTAATGTGATTTAGTTAAAATTTTGGTCAATGTGATATTATTTATTCCTTTTTTACAGGAACGTTTTAAAAACTACTCACTTGAATTCCAGGCTATTCCGCTGGGGGAATGCTGGACCATCCACTTCACTTAAGAACTGCTCTCAACCTAAGCCTCAGGGGAACTTGTCCTGACAGTTGCTCTGAAGGGAAGGGGCGATGGGATAGAGAGAGGAACAAAATCTGCTGGTTTTTCAGGGTGCCGCTAAGTCATCCATGCTGTGTACTGGATAGG
Organism: Triturus cristatus; assembly: GCF_964204655.1. Taxonomy (NCBI): domain Eukaryota; kingdom Metazoa; phylum Chordata; class Amphibia; order Caudata; family Salamandridae; genus Triturus; species Triturus cristatus. The sequence continues at coordinate 732,230,435 of NC_140580.1, forward strand.
GAACGTCTTGTCTTCAAGCTATTTCTCCTTAGTGTTTGGGCGTTCACTATGCTCTGGGTGATGTCGGTAATTTTCTGTCAAAGATTAAACAAATATTAACCTTCAATTTAAACATTAACTTTACACATTGCACACACTGTACAAAGATTTTAACATGCTTACTGTTGTATTATGGTCTTCTCCTTCTCCCTGCTGCTCAGCCTGTGTGTGTGATGTCATCGGAATGTTCGTGGATGCATGGTTTGAAGTGTGGTCAGTTTGAGTGAGATGGGCTGAACAGCTGGATGCTGCTCCCGGTGGGGCCTTCTTTACCATCCTACTTACAATGAATAAACCTACTCAACTACACCTATGGCTCCTGGATTACATCACCTGCCAGAGTACTTTTCATCAATGTAACAGTGGCGACGATTGGAAGTAAAGAACCACGCGAAAAACTAAGGAACTGATGAAACTGCGCCTAAGGAAGTAAGCTGAGCCTGAAGACAAACCTAATCCACGCCTTGGATGCCCCAACGGTGTCTTTTATAACAGACAGCCCACAGGGGTATGTTTTGGGCGTTGGAAGTTGTGTGGCTCAATTAATATGTAACCTGTTTTGATTATTGACATTTTCAACTTCAGAAAAAAAATCCCATAATCGTTTGACAGAGTGCGGCCTGAAATTTAAAACCCACCAACATTGGACTTTTTGCTGCCTACTGCTGTAGTGATTCCAAATGCCTAAACACGCTGCGCAAGATGTTGTCCTGAGTATTGTACTAGCACAGGTTAAACAGTGGATGCCTATTCTACCTGCCTTGTTGTCAAAGAGCCTGAATTATTCTTTGATAAGTAAAGTTTTACTTTCCTTTCATCAACCGGATTTTGCTCATAAACATCGTTATGCCTGAATTTCCTTTTACTAATGATCTACATACATGTGTGAAGCACATTTGGTTTTATTCGATTTTCACTGCATGAACTGTAGACGGGAGGCGCCTTGCAAGTACCGGTTTGACTGTGTTTTAAGGCCGTCCAAGTGTCTGGTGATAATTGGTGGTGAGAGCAAAGATCATACCTAGTTGCTATATCGAGCTCTAGAGTGAAGAGGTTATTTCCTGTAAAGAGTGTTGGTGATTACTCTTCCCTTAAGTGAAAACAAATGAAGGCGCATCAACTAAAAAATGGGATTGATATAGGTGTTCAAGCGAGGAAATTGTGCGATTGGGGTTTACAATACAAAGGTACTTCGTTTGGCATCGTCGGGCTTGAACCATAACAGTTTGAATATTTTTAAACCACAAGTGGCAGTTACCTTACGAGCGCGCACAGTCGCGTGATGGTCCTAGCGTTCCGTTCATCGGGCTACTTGAAGTGAAGCTGGTGTGATTTGTATCGTGAAAGACTGCAGCGTGTCTGACGCAGCGACGTCCGAAATGGGATGACGTTCCCAGCGGCCATCTTGGGGTGTGCATCCCCGTCAAGTAAAAGTTTGTTGTTGCAATGTGATTCAAGCGAAACGTTTCAAGTGCCAACATCGTTTTCCTCACTCACATTAGTTGTTGCCATCGGAAGTTTCCTGCGCTGTGTGTATTATTTTTTTCTCTCATCGGCTGGCAAAGCATGGCAACTACAACTGTATTTTCCCCATGTACTAAAAAAAAAAAGAAAAATGGGTAATACTTGTGACGATCCACAACTGATCTTCCGTGCACCTGCTTGCAAGTTAAAGGAACATTTCTGCTCAATTTCGGCAAGCTCTAATTTTCCACATCCCCGAGGATACTGAGATTAGATCAAGGGTGATGATTCATTGCTCTACTCGTAGAAGAATCAAAGAATTCCCGGAAGTACACACGGTTTCTGTGTCGTGCCTAAATTTCTAACATCGCTTTTGAAGAGGAGCCATGCGTAATCATTGGTGACTTTTTTTTTTTTAATTAATTGTCCCAAATATTTTTATGTTGCCAAGTGTGAATTTTGCTGTGTCAACGGTGACTACATTTATTATTTTAATTTATTATGTTGCCATGTTCAAGTCTTACAGCATATTGTCACAACTGTGTCTATTCTATTTATTCTAATCCATGGTTATTAATCTTTGACGTAGTTTATTGAACTGTTACTGTGAATGAGCCACTATTGTTTGCCTATGCATACAATTTCTAGTGTCATTTTATTTATTTACTCTCTTTGGGCATTTAAACGTTATTATTTTTTTTCACATCTACTATGTGCCATGAACTCATATGTTTTATCCATTTTGATTGCATGCATTTTGAATCTTTAAAGGTTTTTGTTTTGTCTAGGCGTGCGTTTCAGGGAGTCAAGTATCCCGTGAGCGCTGGGGAGTCATGTACCCCTTAAAGCAGTTTGGCCTAGGCGTTGGTTTCAAGAGTTAAATAACCTTTAAAGTGTCATATGTTTAGTCTAGGCGTGCGTTTCAGGAAGTCATGTATCCGGTGAGCGCTGGGGAGTCATGTACCCCTTAAAGTGGTGTGGCCTAGGCATTGGTTTTGAGGGTCAAATACCCTTTTTAAAGTGTATTATGTGTTGTCTAGGCGTGCGTTTCAGGAAGTCATGTATCCGGTGAGCGCTGGGGAGTCATGTACCCCTTAAAGTGTGTGTTGCCTAGGCATTGGTTTCGAGGGTTAAATACCTTTTAAAAGTGTGTTATGTGTTGTCTAGGTGTGCGTTTCTGGGAGTTAGGTATCCTGTGAGCGCAGGGGAGTCATGTACCCCTTAAAGTGTGTGTTGCCTAAGCGTGCGTTTCAGGGAGTCGCGAACCCTGTGCGCAGGGGGTCATGTACCCTTTAAAGTTGTGTTGTGCTTTGGCATATGTTTGAATGGTAATTTTAACTTACGTGTTAACCCCATGCTGTGTGTTTGGTTTAGGAATTCTGCGTTCCTGTCCTGGTTATTCTGAGGGGCGCCATTCTTTCAGTTCGGGCTTCCTGTTTATCACTTTTTGTGCTGGTCTGGCCAACTGGCATGATGTGTGGTATTTTGGGTATTTTTGGTTTGGATGAGGGATGGTGGTTAGGTGATGTTTAGTGAGTCAGTTGAATGGTTGATTCGTATGGTCATATGTGGTTTTACATTGGTTATTGTCGGATGTGTGGTCGTGTGAGGTTTTACATTAAAGTGTTGGATTGTATTGTCATGTATTGTTTTTGCATTGGGTTGTGTTAGGTGAAATTGTGCCGCTCTTCATGTTTTGTGTGAGAGGTGTCATCCTATCTTTCTTTTGAATTTAGTGTGAGTGGTGTTTTGTTATGTGGTGTGATACAATTAATCATACCATTTTAAAATATTCACCGTGGTTTGAGTTCTTATAATGTGCTGTAATGTTATTTCAAAATTTTATGTAAATGTATTCATACATTCTCGTCATTGCTTATTTGTAATCCTGACCTTGTCATCGTCAGGACTTACTGTGTTATTTTCTCTTGTATCTTTTGTTTTCGTTGTTTAAAGGAGGGAGATGTGTTATATTCTGGTCTTCTCCTTCTCCCTGCTGCTCAGCCTGTGTGTGTGATGTCATCGGAATGTTCGTGGATGCATGGTTTGAAGTGTGGTCAGTTTGAGTGAGATGGGTTGAGCAGCTGGATGCTGCTCCCGGTGGGGCCTTCTTTACCATCCTACTTACAATGAATAAACCTACTCAACTACACCTATGGCTCCTGGATTACATCACCTGCCAGAGTACTTTTCATCAATGTAACACTTACAACTACTTTGCAATATCTCTATATACTGTACACAGGACCTTGATGAATTCTCAGGAGCTTTCACAGAGGCTCTGAACCTGGTTTTATCCACAACTTGAGTCACTCAAATCTTTAGTTCTCAGCACATGAAAGTCTCTTGATGTTCCACAGGATAAGCAGATTAGTTCTCCAATTAAAAGCGGAATCAAGCCCCAAGCACTTGACAATAGTTCTTTCTAGGTCTCGCCTGAGCCAGCGCATGCGTTGCTCTGGCAAGACTTTTAGTAAGTGGGGTTCAAAAATCCGACCACACGCTTTTTGTGTGGCCTAAAGCTTGCGGTTACGCGCACAGGCGCCATCTGGCTTTCCTCTCTCGTCATGGTTAATTAAGCACATTGCTTGTGGGCACTCTTACAGCGCGCGCACAACATCTGCTCCTACCCAGCGCCGCGCCGAGAGCTGCAGAACGCATGGTCAAACTCCCTTTTCAAAAACTTGCGCCCGCTCGCATGGGGGGCACTTCCTAAAGCGAAGATGAAATGGTTTATATTAAACCATGAAAGCAGCACCCTCGGACAACAGGAGCTCTCGGCAATTTTAAATACTAACAAGGCCTTTTTTTTATTTCGAGTCTTTAATGGTGATGGCAGCTTAAATCTCCATTGCATTACCGGGAGATCAAAAGTGGCCCCAGCTCTGGGTCCACGACTTCCCTGCGCGCAAACAGATACAATTCCCCTCTCTTCATTTCAATGGACTGCTCTCCTGACCAGAAAGGGCCAGCGAGCACCGACTCAGCCTGCACAGCAATAACAGCAGCAGCCCCGTGCTCGCTTTAAATTTACTCAGATGCTTTTCAACCCCACGAAAAAAAGTTTACCTACCTCCTCCTTCCCTTAGACAAAACAGCTTCCCATTTTCCGGTTCATGGGAGTTCGCAACCGAGGCGAGGAAGTCGGAAGCCTCAGCAACTCCAGAGACAGGAAAACAGTATAAAAAGAGGGAAAACTCCGCAGCTAGCTGTGAGTCTGAGCCTCCGCCAGGCAACTATTTACAGCAGTGTTTACACTACTGCGAGTCCGCCCCTGCCCGACCGCGTCCCTGCTGCTGCTGCCTGGTGGCATTCTGCGCGGTTAATTAAAACAAACCGAGCAGCTCTGATTGCTTGGCGTCTGCGGACAATAGGACACAAAATCAGCATTTAATCACTGGGGCATGTCTTTGGTGAGCAGCGTGAGGGGTGGCAAAGGTTTAAGACTAAACCAGCGTGCTTACCATAGTCCCCCTAAAGCAAGAGCAACTTCAATTGCCTGTTTATTTATTACGCTTTTTAAACAAAATAAAAAAGGCAACCAACACAGTTTTAGTCTCTGGAGTTCTCAGTGAACTTCTTAGCCTGTTGTTAAGACCATTTCTTTGCTTTCCCGATTAAGACAGCTTCTCATTATACGCTATACTTTTAGTAAAACTCCAAAGCTCTGCAGTTTACAGCCCAATGGAAGTCTTTTTCAAGAACACGCAAAGAAGTAGAACGCATTTAGCACCCACAACATCCGATAATCCAGGGCAAGGAATAATCTTAAAGTCTCAACAAAAAACATTTCACAAATGCAATTTGTCCAGGCACATGTTAATCAAGTTACATCTTTTGGAGCAAGACAGCATCAATTACTAACCTTAATTGAAATCACTGTGCTCCAGTCTTTCTGCCAGCATATTCAGAGGGTGATGTAATAGGGTATTTACAGTAAAGTAAACAATGCATAGTTGCAATGAGATGGAAAGTGTTCAGCTAATGGTGTTTGTGAGAAGTTGGCCTGATATATGCTGTCCACTAGTTATAGTGGGCACCCTGTATCAGTCCAAACAACCTCTTATGGTGATAGGTTAAAGACAACCTTTATTGAAAGCTATCCTAGTGGTAGCTATGAAGAGCAGCCTTCAGGCTAAGTCAATCAATCAATCAATCAAGAAATTTATAGAGCGCGCTACTCACCTGTGAGGGTCTCAAGGTGCTGGTGGAGGGGGGGCGGTGCTGCTACTGCTCAAACAGCCAGGTCTTGAGTTGTCTCCTGAAGGTGATGTGGTCCTGGGTCAGACGTAGGTGGGCAGGGAGGGAGTTCCATGTCTTGGCGGCCAGGTAGGAGAACGATCATCCTCCGGTGGTGGTTCTGCGGATCCGTGGGATGGCGGCGAGGGCGAGGGTGGCGGAGCGGAGCTGGCGGGTTGGAGTGTAGAACGTGAGGCGTCTGTTGAGGTATTCGGGTCCGGCATTGTGGAGTGCTTTGTGTGCGTGGGTGAGGAGCCTGAACGTGATTCTTTTGTTGACGGGCAGCCAGTGCAGGTCTCTCAGGTGGGCGGTTATGTGGCTGTGTCGGGGGATGTCCAGGATGAGGCGTGCGGATGCGTTCTGTATGGCTGGAGTCTGTTCTGAAGTTTTGCTGTGGTTCCTGCGTATAGGGTGTTTCCGTAGTCCAACCGGCTGGTGACGAGGGCCTGGGTGACCGTCCTTCTCGTTTCGGTGGGGATCCACCTGAAGATCTTTCGAAGCATGCGCAGGGTGTTGAAGCATGAGGACGAGATGGCGTTGACTTGTTTGGACATGGTGAGCGAGGAGTCCAAGATGAATCCTAGGTTGCGTGCGTGGTCCGTGGGTGTTGGTGGGGAGCCCAGCGCGGTGGGCCACCAGGAGTCATTCCAGGCAGATTGTGATGTTCCCAGGATGAGGACCTCTGTTTTGTCTTAGTTTAGCTTTAGGCGGCTGTATTTCATCCATTCCGCGACGTCTTTCATTCCTTCCTGGAGGTTGATTCTGGCAGTGGCTGGGTCTTTGGTGAGGGAGAGGATCAGCTGGGTGTCGTCGGCATAGGTGATGATGTTGAGGTTGTGTTTGCGTACGATGGCGGCGAGGGGGCTCATGTAGACATTGAAGAGGGTCGGGCTGAGTGAGGAGCCTTGGGGTACGCCGCAGATGATTTTGGTTGCCGCGGACCGGAAGGGAGGGAGGCGGACTCTCTGGGTTCTGTCGGAGAGAAATGAGGTGATCTATTCCAGGGCCTTTCCTTGGATCCCTGCGTCGTGGAGGCGGGATCTTAGAGTTCGGTGGCAGACGGTATCGAAGGCGGCAGAGAGGTCTAGAAGGATGAGGGCGGCGATTTCCCCGTTGTCGAGCATGGTCCTGATGTCGTCGGTGGCTGCATTGAGGGCGGTCTTGGTGCTGTGGTTGGCTCGGAAGCCTGACTGAGAAGGGTCGAGGGAGCCATTTGCCTCGAGGAAGGTGGTCAGTTGTTTGTTGACGGTCTTCTCGATGACCTTCGCTGGGAAGGGAAGAAGGGAGATGGGACGGAAGTTCTTGAGATCCTTTGGGTCCGCTGTGGGTTTCTTCAGTAGGGCATTGATCTCGGCATGCTTCCAGCTCTCTGGGAAGGTGGCGGACAAGAAGGAGTTGTTCATGACGTTCCGGAGGTGGAGTGCGATGAAGGCGTCTGCTTTGCTGAATATGTGGTGAGGGCAGGGGTCTGATGGTGAGCCGGAGTGGATGGTGTTCATGACGTGGGTGGTGTCCTCGATGCTGATGGGGCCCAGGTGCTGAGGGTGTCGGTGGGGGGCGTTGGCTCGGTGGCTGGTAGTGGGGTCTGGGCGTCGAAGCTGTCGTGTATGTCGGCGATCTTGCGGTGGAAGTAGGTGGCGAGGCAGTCGCAGAGATCTTGCGAGGGTGGGATGTCGCTGGAGTTGGCGCTGGGGTTGGAGAGTTCTTTCACGATGCTGAAGAGCTCCTTGCTGTTGTGCGCATTGTTGTCTAGGCGTTCTTTGAAAGCGGTCCTTTTGGTGGTGCGGATCAGTTGGTGGTGTTTGCGGGTGGCGTTCTTGAGAGCTGTGAGGTTCTCTGTTGTTTGGTCGAGGCGCCAGGTCTTCTCGAGGGTTCGGCATGATTTCTTTGTGTTCTTGAGGTCGTCGGTGAACCAGGTGGCTTTCTTGTTGCTGGGCTTGCCGGAGGGGTTTTTTAGTGGTGCGAGGGCGTCGAAGCAGTCACTGATCCACTGTGTGAGGTTGCGTGCCGCGGCGTTGGCATCAGTTGCGTCGTTTGGTGGGTTCTGGCTCAGTGATGTGGTCAGCTGGTCTGTGGTGACTTTGCTCCAGCATCTGCGGGGGATCTGTTGTGGGCGGTGGTGGGATGTGGTCTTCTGGAAGGTGAAGTGGACGCAGCTGTGGTCTGTCCAGTGTAGGCCGGAGGTGTGGCTGAAGGAGACGTTGTTGCTGGCGGAGAAAATGGGGTCCAGCGTGTGACCGGCGAGGTGGGTGGGGGTGGTCACCAGTTGCTTGAGTCCGAGGTTGGCGAGGTTTTCAAGTAGGGAGGTGGTGTTCTTGTCGTTGTTGGTCTCCAGGTGGAAGTTCAGGTTGCCCAGGAGAATGTAGTCTGCGGAGGTGTGGGCATGCGCACTGATGACATCGGCGATGGCTTCGCTGAATTGTGTGCGTGGTCCCGGGGGTCTGTAGACGAGGGTTCCTTTGAGGGTGGTCTTGGGGTCGGTGTGGATCTGGAAGTGTAGATGTCCTGCGGAGGGGAGGGCGTCCTCGGTGTTGGTCATGCCGCTGATCGAGTTCCTGTGGATGATGGCGATTCCTTCTTCGGTTTGGTTGATGTGGTCCTTCCGGGTGATCTTGTAGCCGTCCGGGATGGCTATGGCGATGTCGGAGGCTGAGGAGGCGTTCATCCAGGTTTCCGTGAGGAAGGCGACGTCTGGTGCAGTTGTGTCGAGGAGGTCCCAGAGTTCGATGGCGTGTTTGTGGACGGAGTGGGTGTTGAGAAGGATGCACTTGAGGTGGTTGTTGTTGCATGGTCCGGGGGGCGGGGTGGCGGTGCGGAGGCAGGTGAAGTTGCACGTTCGGCAGGAGAAGGGTCCGTGGGTGCGCTTCAGGGTGGCTCGGTAGCAGGTGGATGATCGTCCGGTGTTAAGTGCGTGGAGGGTGGCGGTGTCGCAGCTTAGCCTGGTTGTATGGCTCCTGCGGGGGCCAGGCGTTATTGCGCTGGGCGCGGTCCAGGTGCGGACGGGCGCAGACGGACTTACCTTAGGTGTGCCTTTGGCGCGCCAGCGGCGCGCCCGTGCAGCGGCCTGCATTATGAGGGGTCGAGGGAGGGAGGAGCAGCTGGGAGGGGGGAGCGAATCGGGGCTCGGGGTGCGGGGCCGCAGGGAAGGCAGCGGCGGGAAACAGACGCAGGACAGGCGCGGGATGGAGGCGAGGGGAATGAGCGGCACAGACAAGGCAATACAGAATAATGGGATACAACAGTGGGTAAAAAAACGGCACAGACAAGGCAATACAAGTTGGGAAATAAAAACAGTGGGGAAAGCAAAGAAAGATAGAAATCAAGACAGCAAAAAGAAAGACAGAAATTAGGGAGAAGAGGCACAGAGAAACAACAGGTACCACTGAAGGAGACCCACCACTGGGCCAGCAGGGATCGAACCGGCAGGCAGCAGGGCTCAGGGGTACGGCAGGAACAGGGTGTGCTACCGCGTTGGGGGAGCAACCTGGCCTGAAAACAGGGTCAAGGGCCGCTCCCTCAGCGCGCAGCGGCCTGCATAATGAGGGGTCGAGGGAGGGAGGAGCAGCTGGGAGGGGGGAGCGGGAGCGAATCGGGGCTCGAGGGGCGGTGCCGCAGGGGAGGCAGCGGCGGAAAACAGATGCGGGGCAGACACGGGATGGGGGCGAGGGGAATGAGCGGCACAGACAAGGCAATACAGAATAATGGGATATAACAGTGGGTAAAAAAACGGCACAGACATGGCAATACAAGTTGGGAAATAAAAACAGTGAGGAAAGCAAAGAAAGATAGAAATCAAGACAGCAAAAAGAAAGACAGAAATTAGGGAGAAGGGGCACAGAGAAACAACAGGTACCACTGAAGGAGACCCACCACTGGGCCAGCAGGGATCGAACCGGCAGGCAGCAGGGCTCAGGGGCACAGCAGGAGCAGGGTGTGCTACCGTGTTGGGGGAGCGACCTGGCCTGAAAACAGGGTCAAGGGCCGCTCCCTCAGCGCGCAGCGGCCTGCATTATGAGGGGTCGAGGGAGGGAGGAGCAGCTGGGTGGGGGGAGCTGGAGCGAATCGGGGCTCGGGGCCGCAGGGGAGGCAGCGGCGGGAAACAGACGCGGGGGAGACGCGGGATGGGGGCGAGGGGAATCAGCGGCACAGACAAGGCAATACAGAATAATGGGATACAACAGTGGGTAAAAAAACGGCACAGACAAGGCAATACAAGTTGGGAAATAAAAACTGTGGGGAAAGCAAAGAAAGATAGAAATCAAGACAGCAAAAAGAAAGACAGAAATTAGGGAGAAGAGGCACAGAGAAACAACAGGTACCACTGAAGGTGACCCACCACTGGGCCAGCAGGGATCAAACCGGCAGGAGCAGGGTGTGCTACCGCGTACAGTCTTGAAGGAATGTAAAGCAGCTTGTTCTACCAGTCTATAATCTCTTGAAGGATCAAATGAAATGACAACCACACCAGGTATATATTTAAAATATATGTGTTTAAGATAAAACACACCCCTCTAGTCTCTTTAAGAGACTGGAGTTTGAAGTACTTAAGTTACAAGTTAGCAATCAACAGTAATAGCACAAATACACGTTTGGGCCCTAGGGGCATACCAAACCATATACCAATAAAGTGGTATAAGAACCACGACTGAACTAGACACTAAGCCTAGAGTCTGTAGAATCGCTGGGACCCCAAGGAACCACCCAAGGTAGTGACACAGGGGACCCACGGGCCGTGTGCAGTGTGTGAACACAGCCGCGGGTTCCTGTTAGCTTCTATGGGAAATGTCGCGGTTGGAAATTTAAAGATTAGGGACACTTAGAAATGAGTCAGGACCAAACCCTTTTGGACTTAGGAAGTTCTAGGGCTAGCACCCACGGGAGCACTGGAGTACTCATGTTACCTCACCCAGGGAAGCCGAGTGCATAGGTGTCTTTTGGTGTCGGGTCGCGTCGTCGATTTCAATGGTAGCTGGCGAAGAAGTGCTGCTGCCGTAAAGAGGAGAAGTGTCCGAAGTGATCCAAGCCTGGATCTAGGATGGAAGGCACCTGAAAGCAGAAAGGACAGAGTCTGGGTCACTTACCAGTGACCAAGGGCACAATTGACCAATGCCGCAGATGTCGGGTGCTTCAGGTGAGTTGATGGGTGCCTTGACTCTTCAGCCACTAGGTCCAGGAGGCACCAATGACAACCAGGAGCTGGAGTCGAGCTGTCCCACAAAGTCTGTTGAGTGCTGCGGTGTCGGCGACCAGATTGGACCCAACAAGCCTTGGCAACGGCAAGTCACTTGGAATCAGAGAAAGGACTGCGGTTCAGACCAGCAAGGTCTGGGGGACTCACCCAGCGAGGGTAAGTCGGGGCATGTCTGGAGCAACCAGGAAAGCCTAATCAAAAGAGGAGTTGCCTTCATGGGGACCAACTAGTCAACGGGCTAGCAATCGCGAAGGAGCCTCAAGCAGTCACACTGGAAACGGACCCACGGGTCACTCGTGGAGTGGAGGCCAGAAATCTTCAATACGGGAGGTGCTCAAGGCTGGGGCTACTCGGAGCCCAAAGCACAACTTCGAGGAAGACCAGGAAGATGTTGGTGCTGCAAAAGTTCACGGTGTTCAGGGGTTACGGTTCCACTTCAACCACAACAGCCACGGGCCTCAGCTTTGCTGTGGACTCAGGGTAGCGTTGGGGAAGTCTGGAAATCCACCTATGATGATGCAAAGACTTCAATGTCCAGTGGTAGCTTCAGCGATGCAGAGCGGTCAGTTGCTTCTTTGGTGTCTGCCAAGCAGAGGAGTCACTCCTTGACCCCAAGGGAGATTTCTTCAGTCTTCTAAGCAAAGTAGAACGTCAAAGGTCCAGGATATATATTGCAGAGTTTCGTCCAGGGTAATCTAAAGTCGCAAGGACTGGGCTCCCCTACTTATACAAAATTTGGGGGTTGGACATACTCTAGGGAACCACCTTTGGGAGGGTTTGGAAAGAGGAGTGGTTACACCCATTTCCTTTGTCCAGTTTCATGCCAGAGCAGGGGCAGGTAGCCCCTTCAACCGGTTTGAACTGGACTATGCACAGGGACACCAAGTGTGCCCCCAGTGCAGGACTTCAAAGCACCAGAGAGTGCTCCCGCCCAGCCCCAATACACATCTGCCTGTCTGGGGAGGTGGTTACACCTCCCTGGGACAGGAAATCTATTTTCCAGGCCTCCCCTGCTGGTGTTTCGGTTAGCAGCAGGAGGCCACACCTGTGTCTGTTGCAGAGGCATCCATTTTTTTTAATGTCAGGGCTGTAGAAAGTAGTCCTACCGGGTTAGCCCAGTGTGAACATGTCTCTCCCTCTAGAAGGGTGGAATGCTACCCCCTCCCCGCCGCCAGGACGGGCGGGGGGGTAGTATTCCAAAGCGTTTGACACCAAACACGACATGTTTCCGTGCAGCCATCCCAAAGTTAGCATTTACCGCGAGGTTATAATGCACTTAAGAGTATATTGTCAGGCTGCACCGCAAACAGCATCAGAGGAGATACTCCGAACGCTGCAGAGGGGCTCTGCTCATGCAGGGGCACCCTCTCACATAAAAACCAAGCACTCTGCCTTCAAGATTGCTAAGGCCTGCCAAAGGAGTGACTTATAGGTTTTATATGTGTGTGCAATGGTAGTGATATAGGTAGCCTATACCACTGTAAGGGGTGCAAGCACCACCTTTCCCGGGCTGCTGTAGCAGACATGTGGTGTCATTTTGGAGTGCTTCCCAGGGGTGGCATAATACATGCTTCAGACCCTGGTAGGCCTCTGAGGTACCTATGCCCTAGGTACATAGTATACCATATACTAGGGGCTTATAAGGCACTCCAGAATCCAATTAGATATGTACCTAATGTACATGGAAACCATTTTAGAGACGAAGCAGCTAGGCTGGGGTCCTGATTAGCAGGGCCACAGCCAGACTAAGGTCGAAAAACAGTGAAACACCAGCAAAAAGTGGGGGTACCCATGTGAAGCAGATCCTACTCTCCTACAGTGTTTGTCAATCTTTTGTCAATGTTGCTGTCTGCCACAGACGTTTTCTGAGCTGCTTCATAAAAACAGGAATGAACTAGCGCTGAAGAAAGACTTTCTCTCCCCTAGGAAAAGAGTACAAAGCCAAGCCTGTACACAGCAGATGCAAACGAAAGTCCATCTGCTACCAGCTCACAACACCACATGGAGTTTTAGGATTTGGTGCTGCAGGTAGCCGCGCAGTGTTTGTATAGACATCATCAGCATGAAAGGAGGGGAAGTCCAAACCTCTGCATGTCACAGTAAAGGCCACAGTCAGCACTCCCCAAACTAGCAGAGCAGAGTTCAGCAAACCAGAAGGTTTTTTTTTTTAAAGTTGCACCCTGGGCTATCGCGATTCTCTTTCAGTTTTATGGTCTCAGGCTCAGGAGAAAGGCATTTCAAATCACAGCTTCCAGCTGAATACTAGCTTGAGTGGACAGGCTTTATTCTCTTGACACCACCAACTTGCATGAGGAAAGCCCTAGCGCCACAACAAACAAGCATTGGCATAGCCAATAGGTCTTGCCTTTGGGACATTATAAGTGTTTACCCATGCAACAGTCAATGTTATGTTATGTTATGTTATGTTAAACTTTTATTTCTATAGCGCACGGCTACTCCGTGGAGTGTCCCGGCGCTTTATCGAGGCAGCTCAGTAAAACCGAAAACATAAAAACAGACTAAAGAAAAAAAGACAAAAAAAGACAAAGACACCCTACAGGTTAAAAAGCCACGTCTTGAGGCTCTCCCTAATGTTGCACCAAGGATATTGTGATGCATAATGAAATGCTTATAAGGTCCCAAAGGCGAGACCTATTGGGTATGTCAATGCTTGTTTACAGTTTGTTATTTAAACTTATGTGCAGTAAGCAAGAGGCGGCATCTCCTTCGCCCTTAAAAAAACATTTCTGTGATCTTACTTTCTTGCCTTTTATTTGCAGGTTTGTAGGAGAGGTCCTCGAGTCAAGCTGAATCCAGGAGGTCGTTGAGGATGACAGCGAGTTCCGATCAGGTGAGTGGTTCAGTTTTCTTGGGGAGGTTTACTGGGTAAAGAAGACAAACCCAAGTGAGGCATACTGAATAGGGCAAGACTAGGTGGAACTTGGATCGTGCAAAGAAAGAAAGTAATGTTCAAATGGTTGCAGTCCTCATAACAAGGCAGATTGGAGGCGGCTTTCAAGCTGGCAAAGTTTGACTCCAAAAAGTTACACATGAGTCAGGCAGCAACAATACACGGGTGGAGGTGCGTAGTATCTCCACCAACAGTGGGGAGCTGCAGGAAACATTATCATGAGTGGAGGGGGTGTTCAACATAGAGGAATAGTACGGTCCTCTGGAACCAGACTGACCGGGCGGCCACCCCCCAGGTTTCAGTTCCAGTAAGAGTGCTACCACTCTGTAATACAATAAGAGAGACACAAACCACTGGGGAGGAGGGACATCTCATACCAGTTGCTTCCTACAAGCCATTAACATTTAGAAACTTAGTCCAAATAAATAAAGTAGGAAACAACTGCTTCATTTAATGATTCCTACAATTGGAACATTAAATCTTCACCTGGTAAAGTTTTCGTTGACATACATGGCAACATTCCCCATTTTCTTTTTTGATAACCAACTTTATTGGCATTTTTAGAAATAATAACAATATATGCACAGCACCATGTTTGACATATCAGGTATTGCAACATTGTTGCAAAAGTGATCTCTCCATTCTGTTCATGTGAAGTATCAGTCCACCCGTTTTACAGACAATCAAAACCACCGGCCCCAATCATTTGCCCCATACATGTTCATGCTTAGCTGGGCACCCTCTCGCCTTGTAGATGTTTTTGTCTTGGGTGGCGCACCAATCTATGCCCCTGCGCCATTTAGTTAGGGAGGGAGACGTCAAGTCCTTCCAAGCTGCTGCTATATCTCTTTTGGCTACGAGAGTGGTTGCCCCTAGAAACAATGTATCCGCCCGGGAGGCATCCAGTCCCTCCATCACCCCCAGAAGGAGGGCACGAGGATTGAGGGGGACCTCCCACCCCAGCACTTCACCCAACTCAGCCACAATGGATGCCCAGTATTTGGCTAGGACAACACAGGATTAGAGCATGTGATAGAAGTCAGCTGTTTCTGTTTTACAGCGCGGACAGTGTGGGGTCGGGAGGAAGCCTCCCCTGTGGAGCCGCACAGGGGTACGATATGCACAATGAAGGTAGTAGATCTGAATAAGGCGGAGCCTAGCAGAGATCGTGAGTGTACTAGGGGCCATCAGGGTGTCTCTCCAGTCTTCCTCCTCAAGAGGACCAAGCCATCGGTCCCATCGGGCCTTGAGAGGTTCTAGTGTGGATGGGGTATTGTTGATCAGAGAGCGATACATTTGGGATATTCCCCCCTTTCCCAGGTTTCCCATAAGAAGTTTGGCCTCTAACGGGCTGAACTCAGAGACAGTTGTGTGGTCAGGGACATGGAGGGCCAGGGCGTGCCGCAGCTGAAGGTTGCTAAAGAATTGGGCAGAATGCAAGGAATATGTCTGCTGAAGATCTCCGAAAGAGGACAGGTGTTTCCTCTTCCAGATATCACACAAATATGTTATGCCGATTAAATCCCACTTCTGGAACCCTGATAGTGTCGTGACCTCCCGCAATCAGGTGCCATGCCACAACAGCATCTGCAGTGTGAGTTTGGTGTCCCAGTTAATGTGGCGCAGCGCAGAGCACCGAGCCAGGAGGACTGTGCGGGTAACTACTGGTAAGGTGCGTGGAATTGGGGTTCCGTAAAGTATGGCTTGGATTCCGGAGAATCCAAGCCTCTCCAGCTCTAGGCGGTAGGCTGGGTCCGACAGTCCACCGTTGAACCAGTTGTGGATTACCAAAAGGCGACTAGCTAGGTAGTACAAGAATGGGTTCGTCATCCCCAACCCCCCCGTCGTAAGTGGGTCTTTGACACGTTGTGAGGGCCAGACGTCATCTTACCCCGTCCCAGAGGAAGGTCGTGATTGCCCCATCCAGGTCACTGAACCAGCTGCAAGGGAGATGGAGCGGAAGATTTTGAATGGTGTACAAAAGACGGGGGGAGAACCATCATCTGAAATAGTGCGATTTTGCCCAGGGGGTTCAGCGGAAGGGTCTGCCAGCGGTGGAGGTCATCTTTGACACGTTTGAGGAGTGGGGTCAGATTAAGGGACCAGGTCAACTCGGGAAGGAGTGCCAACATTATCCATTTAAGTGAAGGAGTCACTATTGAAGCAAAAACAGCTTTATTTTAGCGATTTTCCACTTAAAACGTCCTCTATGTCAATGCGAAATAATGGGGAAATAAAATCTACTTCTCTGCTACAAAGGGGCACAGGCATCAAGATATTTTGCGATCGCAAACAGTGGCCTTTCCTAATGCATGAAAGTTATTTGGATTCGCAATTCAGGTAATCGCAATTTCTTGCGATTACCTAAATCACTAATGCAAATAGGGAACCGCAATTTGCGATTCCCTAAATCATATGCATAAATCCTTTCCTAAATTTGAACTGTGCATTTAGGAAATGCTAATTAGCATCAACTTCAGGTTGATGCTAATATGTGCATACTTTGAAAAATGCAAAAAACTGAATTTTTCATAGTGCCATGTGGCGCGCACATGCCCCTAGGGCATGTTTATGCCTTACATGTGCACCTGTTTTTTGTTAGGGGCACCTCAGGGGAGCCTTAGGCCCCCAGGCACTCTTGCCTTTGCATTACCTATTTTGCGATTACCAATTAGGTAATTGCAAAACAGGCAAAACAGGCAATGCAAGACCATTCCCATCGATGGGCCTGGAGGCCCATAGGAAAGAATGGAGTCGCGATTGAATGTAGTGATTCCCTAATTGCGATTGCGATTCTTAAGGAATCACAGAATCGCTATTTGCATCCTTTTTTGCAATTACCAAATAGCAATTTCTTAATAATCGCTATGTGGTAATCGCAAAAACAACTTTTGATGCATATGCCCCAAAGTGTTGTACATTACACTGCAGTTCAGACAAGGCTTCTGCAAAGCTTCTAAATTCACAGTATTCAGAAATCAAGGGTTACACTACCCTTGATATTCTCACTGAAATGCACAGTGATGTAACATTGCTGGTGTTTTTAGATATTTTGCATGCTTCATTATTAAGCGCTTAGGTTTCTGAACAAGCAAGATTTTTCCTCTTAGCTGACAACTTTAGAACACTGAATGAGCCACGTTAGCCACTCTCAGCTGACACAGAGCATGTGATCTGACCGCCATGACAGTGAGGGCAAAAGGGTATTTTTTGGGGGAGTGGGTATTGATAAAGTATGTTGTGCTGCCCTTGTGCCATCCTCCTCGCCCTCTTTGTACTCCTACAGATGGCTTGGTAAGCAGCAAGCATTACTAATCAGTTTAATCTGTGTTGAGAATAAAAATAATCATCATCCGGTAAGAAGGGAAGAGCTCTTTGACAAATGACACAGAACTCGATAGGATGTGGCGCAGCGGTCAGAGCTGGTGACTAGAAAGTTGGGGATCTGGGGATCCTGGTTTGAGTCTTGGCAGCGCAATATCCTGTAGTTCTGTGCTAATCACTTTATCTCTCAGGTGATACATTTTTATATAAATATGCTGCAGGAGAAAAAAGAGGTAACACGTTATGAAAAAATAGTTCCACCAAAGCGGATGCTAACAGCATTTTGTCTGTGTGAAACCAATAAGAGAAGCAGACCATGAACAAGCATTGGTAAATGCTGGAAAATATGATACAGCCAATAAAAATGGAGGAAAAGTAAGTGGCATGAATAGGAACCAATGAAAAGCCAGGAAAGAGAGGGGGTGGGATGGAAGTTTGTTTTAAGTTTATATTAAAAACAATAGATTTCTCAAGCACAGCACAAGCGCTATGCAGGCGAAACCTAAAAAGGAGATGTGACAGTGGGCATCCCTGCCTCGTCCTCTGACCAAGTCTCCAACTTCTGCGAAAGAACTGTTTGTTTTCTCCCTGATGTTGGCCTTTGATTACAGGAATTTACAAACTGGGTATCAAGTCATATTGCTCTAGTACCTGAAAGGTAAGGTCTAGCCAATAGAATCAAAGGCCTTTTTATGTCAAGGGATGCAATTGTATACTCTGCTCATTCTTTTCAATAAAATGAACTAATCAATACAGTCTAGTGATTGTGCTTCTACCTGACAAAGTCCAACTGACAAGCTAGGTCATAATTCATGTGAGCCTCCCGGTAATTGCCTTGCTAATAATTTTTAGACCCATGTTTATCATTGACTGGTGTCTATAGGAACTATGATCGCCTCGGTCCTTTACCGGGCTTTGGAACTAGGATTATAATTGCCACTCACATCCCTGGGTTGGGTGGCTGGCTCGCTGATCCTCATTCCCCCTTGCTGGTGTTGTGTGGTGAGCCAGGGGCCTTCGGGGTCTGCACATAGGTGTTGCATGCCTGTCACTTTGAGACCTCTAGCTGTCCCTCGAGTAATCTGCCAGGCATCCTCCTAATGGCACCGTGGCTTGCAACTTGAACATGGAAACGGTGGGGTGAGTCTGGGTGGCGCCCACGTCGGGGGTACCTCATTGCATGACCCAGAAAGGAGTCTGGACCGCTGTGCTGCATCGGACGCTGGTTGTCTACGCCCCAGTAGATCTTCTTTTCAGTGGTTCCTCCCATGGGGAGTCTCACTAGGTCATAGGTGACTCTCCATTTTGTGAGCTCCCCTTCCCATATGCTGACTTCCCACAAATCGAAAGGGACAAAGGGTCCATAACATGGCTCATCGACAGCAATGAAGGACTTTCTACAGGCAGTGTAATTGAAAGTAAGGAAGGACATACTTCCTTCTAACCTGGTAAGAACCCTGGATACTAATGGAGAGGCGATCTTTAAATGGTTTGTTGATATTTCTTCATATTAACTCTGCTGGGCATGTCGTGGGATCTACTACCCGTTCATCGAAGCTCAAGTAACTCACTGAACATCTCTTCCCTCCAGCATGACTGAAGACTCTTACCACTGACTATAATGTAATGATGCGGTGTGACCTGTGCAAGTGGTCACTACTTTAAACCTTACCTACACTAGGAGTAGGTTCTACTCCCCCCGAAGACAGGTGATATCCATGAATATAGGGATCCAGGATCTCTATCCTACCTAAATACCTGAAATGATTAAGCTCTGACTCCCTCTGTCTTGTTACTGCTATGAAGGTGACAATCTATAAGTGAGCTCTGTCCAACTGACTCTGTTCCTCCCTCTCCCCACCCACTCGCTATAACTACTCATTTGTTTATTTGGGTCCAGCTCCTCTCTCAGACATGGATCCTGTTTTGCTATTTGTACTGGACACCAAACTGGAATTGGATGGCCGCAATGCCTATAAAATGAAATACCCACCCAATCTAACAAAAAAGGCCTCCAAGAGCTTCAAACAGACACTTCTCAAATCTCACCCAGAAACCCTAATCTATGACCCCTACTTTCGTGTGTCTAAAGGAGCCTTAATGTATCTTCTTGTCTTCTACACGAAAAGAAGAGCTCAATAAAGGAAAGCCCTATACTCAATGCTCTTGATCACTGCATCCAGGAAATGTTTGCATGGCCTATCTGTATCTCTCTCACCCGCATTCAATGTAAAATTAACCATCTCCATTTATAACAATGGGATTATCCTCGTCCAATCAACAGACCACAACCTAGATATATTCAACAAATTCTTCCCTATCATCAAACATGCAGTATCTGGTAAGGATTCTGCCCCCTCCCAATAATATCCTAGGTCTCCATGCGACCCGCAGGAGCCCCAAGTAGTGTCCCTGCACAGTCTAGCCACATTAAGCGCTCCACCCCTATCCACCCTCGCTCCACTATAGCAATCAATCTACACAATACCAACTCTCCCACTGAATCACCAAACCAGTCTGCGCCCACAAGTCACTGCTACAACAAGGGCCACAGAGTTACACAGCAATAAAAATATCCCTATCACCTCAACTGTACCCTCGAACCCTGAATACACCTTCTTAAATACTTTAATCTTGCCTACAGCCCATACAACCCAATTGCCTCTTCTAAACAAGTTACTGATCTCTACACCTCCACACCACAAGCCTAAATCCATCTCCACCAAGACCTCCCCTCCACGGGCTCTCTCAGACCAGCTCCACTTTAACAACACAGCGCTCAACACGCCCACCTCCTGGACCTCTGTCCCAGACCACGACCACTTGCTCCCATGCCTCAATAGAATCCAGGCTTGATGAAATTACACAAGACCTACATCAACTTAAGTCAGACCAGCAGAGCCTAATCAAAATCACATCAGAGTTGGCTTACAACAGTTGGCCCAAAAAGACTCTCGAAAGTAATAGACACATCCACTCCCAACATACTAACTACCTCTCACGACTGCCGTCATTCACCCCTTCCAACAGGATCGCAACAATCTCGCCGCCCCCTTGTACTGCTCGATTTTCCCGGCCCTATTGTGTTGACGGGTGATTAGTGTGACTTCAGTCTCTTACCATCCAAGTCTAAGGGTTAGAGTAGTGAATGGAGCCTATTTACTAGGCACTTCGACATGATCCTGTGTTCTTCCCCATAGATCAGGGCTTGCACACATATCCTAGGGGATAGATTCGTTAGTATTAGGGATAACCTGTCCTGTAGTGAGGGTATTTCATGGAGCCGTGCTGAATTCAGGCCTGGTAGGCCTCAAACGGGAGAGACTCCATCTTTCTTTCTGCTCCGGCAGCTTGAGATGCTTCTAGGTTAAGGGTGATGTTTTAGTTATGAGGTGTTATTCGCTTGGAGAGAACCGGTTCAGGCCAGCCCTTATCGAAGGATTGTATTTTTCTTCATGCCGAAGACACTACATCAGGCCGGCCGGCTGGGAACGTGTCCTTGGTACGGGGAGGTACAAGAATTTGGTGGGCGGCAGGTTACGGGCCGGAATTTTCCATGAGGAAATGCACCTCTATATTAGTGAAAGTCTGAGGCAGATACGGTGCACTTACTTCAGTCCGTAGGCGGCATCTAGCCGTTAGCAGTAAAGCTACTACTTATTCCAGGGAAGACAGATGACAAACTTGAAGGCGGAGAAAAACCGAGAGACAGATACTCTTCTAGCAGAATAGCCAGAGAGGAGAGAGTAGCCGATGAGGAAGAGGTCCCAGTGACTCGGAGAAGGGAGAAGGGAACAGATCCGTGACTGCGGAGGTGTGACTTCCAGGCGAGCCGAGGCACAGACGAGAAGGGAACCTAGATGACCATTGAGTGCAGGCTACACACGACTAAGGTGATGTCGACCCCTTTCTTATTAGAGTGTACAACCTAATCTTTCACTTTTCTTTGCAGGTTATGTGTTACATAGTAATGTTATGTGATTGCGTATGTAATGAGTAATAAAGTACCCAGTTTGTAGTGAATCAACATGTGCTGCGTGTTCTTGTATAAGAGGGTAGCCTATTCTTCTAGTCAGCTGTGACTTGACATGAACAGATGTTAACCCTGATCAGGTAAGTGGTAACTGAATAAGGGAGAGAGGAGCCCCTCGAACCAGAGAACAGGTTGTGCTCAAACTGGCAGTTCTTGTGTGATCTGATAAATAGTAAAACTGATTCCCTTGTTGTATGTTATGGTAATCATAGGATGAACTTGTACTGAGGCTGCCGTCTGGGCAGGAAGTCCTGGGTCCGTCTGGGACCGCGAGGCTGAGGCTGCCGTCTGGGTAGGAAGTCCTGGGTCCGTCTGGGACCGTGAGGCTGAGGCTGCCGTCTGGGTAGGAAGTCCTGGGTCTGTCTGGGACCGCGAGGCTGAGGCTGCCGTCTGGGTAGGAAGTCCTGGGTCCGTCTGGGACCGCGAGGCTGAGGCTGCCGTCTGGGTAGGAAGTCCTGGGTCCGTCTGGGACCGCGAGGCTGAGGCTGCCGTCTGGGTAGGAAGTCCTGGGTCCGTCTGGGACCGCGAGGCTGAGGCTGCCGTCTGGGTAGGAAGTCCTGGGTCCGTCTGGGACCGCGAGGCTGAGGCTGCCGTCTGGGTAGGAAGTCCTGGGTCCGTCTGGGACCGCGAGGCTGAGGCTGCCGTCTGGGTAGGAAGTCCTGGGTCCATCTGGGACCGCGAGGCTGAGACTGCCGTTTGGGTAGGAAGTCCTGGGTCCGTCTGGGACCGCGAGGCTGAGGCTGCCATCTGGGTAGGAAGCCCTGGGTCCGTCTGGGATCGCGAGGCCGCCACTTGTATTATAAGAGGTCTAGATATATATATATATATATATATATATAGTAGGAATTCCCTGTCCTTAGGTGGTATATATCTGTGGTTACTTGTTGTGAATAGGCCCTAGGGAGAGGGTAACGTTCTGGCTGGGTTAGAGAGGCTCTGATGAGCGGGTTCTATCTGATC
Source organism: Triturus cristatus (assembly GCF_964204655.1). Classification (NCBI taxonomy): domain Eukaryota; kingdom Metazoa; phylum Chordata; class Amphibia; order Caudata; family Salamandridae; genus Triturus; species Triturus cristatus. Next base: position 732,252,596 of record NC_140580.1, read on the forward strand.
CGAAAACCCAAGCAGAACATTTGGCGTCACGAACCGTTTTCGAAACCTGTGTGCGTCGTGTTGTATTGTGTTTGCTTTCGGCGTGTGCGTGGTTTTGTTTGTATATTCTTTGTGGTATACTTGTGTGTCTAGCTTTTCTTCTTCTTTCTTTTCTTTTTCTTTCTTTTCTTCTTTCTTTTCCACGATGTTTTCTAGAAAATCTAAATCTACTTTTAAGTTGCCCGTTGATATTCCCGGCTGGGATTCAACGCCTTATGAAGCCTTAGCCCGTGAGTGGGCTGATTCTACTGGTTTGAGTGAGAATTGGAATTCTTCTTTGGAGCTGGCGGAGCCGGCTAATGTGATTACTTGTTTACAGAAGGCACCCGTCGCGAAGGGTGAGGAGATTCCCATTTTGGGGCGCAGAGGTTGGATTGTTCTGTCTGCGTACAGGATTCTGTATGAGAGGTTGTTAAAGCTACAGATATCTCTTAAGGATGTGGAAGCGCACTTTGTTGAGATTCAGAATTCTCATACTTTGTTGCGGTGTCAAAATAAGTTGCTTGCTGACAAACTTGAGACGTACCAAACTATTGCCGAGAGGGCGGCTGTGCGAATTGCTCGTTATAAATACAAGAATCGGCGTGGTCGGGTTTCGACGCGAAAGGTGCGTCTGGTCGTGGCGAAAGCCGGACTGGATTGGAATCCTGATGAATGGGATGGTAATATCTGGAACTCGAGTGATTCTCCTTGCTCGGGTGAGGAGTCTGCCAAGCGCGAGTCCTCTCGCTCCGGCCGTGATTGTAGGTCTGCTTCTTGCGCCTCTGATGGTGCACCCCGTGATTGCGCTCGTCCTTCGAGCGGGGTCGATGCTTCTTCCACTGATTGTTCCTCTACGTGTACTGGTCGAGCTCCTTGTGATGCTCGTCCCGCGGTCTCAGTGCATCCTGTTTTTCGTCGGAAGTTGCAGCAGTCTCCCGCTGCTCCGCAGGGTGTTTCTTTAGACTCTTTAGAGGACTTTACTCAACAAGAAATTAGTGATATTTTGCAGCGATTTCGGCAGCGAGCTGGTGAGACCTTGCTCACATGGATGGTGCGCCTTTATGAACTGGGCGCTGCTGGCATTATGTTAGATAATGGCGATTGTTTGAAGTTTTGTTCCTTGAGTTCGGATTCTACTGTACAGGATCATTTTCGTAACTATAATGGTGGTGGTCAAATTTCTTTACTTCAATTGGCGACTGAGGGTTGTAATCAAAAGTATCCTACTGAGTCTGATTGGCCTGTGAATGACAAACCGTGGTATACTTTGCGCGACGCTGCACAACGTCTCAAAGAGGAGGTGATGAAAACGGCAATTTTTCTGGGTACTGCTGACAGGTTGCTTGATGGTTTGTTGACATCTTCTGTGCGGAATCGTATCATTCGTTCTTCCCCTGTTGCCTATAAGCAGGTCATGATGACTTTATTGATTAATCAGACTGGTAACGTGTTATCTACGGTACTGGAATCGGTACGCCAACTCAGTGAGTTGGGTGAGTGGTTTAAACCTGAACGTCAGTCCCGGCCTGACACTCGTACTCCTGGTGACAATAAACTTACTAGACGTGATATCTTTTCTGGTCTTCTGGCCGATGGTGTGCGGAGGGAGGACATTGACGGTGAGACTACTGCTCGTTTGTGGGAGTTGTTTCGCAAACGTGGCTTGGATCGGAAGGAGGGTGCCCGGCGTGTTCGGACGACTGAGTGTGATCGTGGTGGTTCTGACGGTAGCGGTGATGACGACCGCCGTGGGCGCTCTGTTCGTCGTGATGATCGACGTTATGTACGTGATATGTCCCCCCGTCGTGAGAGAGACAGAGAGAGAGAGGAGGAAAGAGAAAGGGGGAGAAATGATTATGTTTACAGCAGACGTAGAGATGATAGGGATCAATCCCCTGAGTTGAGGAGGAGAGAGGATCGTCATAGTTTGGCCGATCGAAACCAGCAGTGCAATGCAGAAGACACAAATCCATTTCGTACTGGGAATGGATATGAACAGGAGGTACCGATACCTAAGAAACGTGAGAGTCTTTATCCTGATTTATCCTGGTACACAGAATGCAGTAAGCATGACTAGGAAATAGGTCAAGCTCCAGTACACAGATGGGCTCACAGAGATAATAGACCCTATGTAGATATTGATATTTATTGGAGACATCGTAATATCCAAAGGGCCCGAGCATTGGTAGATACAGGAGCGGAGGCCACTCTTATTCATGGAAAATCAAAGAAGTTTACAGGTCAGCCTTTTACAATTACCGGATTGGGTGGAAAGGAAACTCCTGCCGTTCAAACTTTACTTGAAATGAGAATAGGTAGAATCCCTAGAAAAGAATACTCTGTACTAGTGGTGCCACTCTTAGAATTCATAATTGGAATTGATATTTTGAAAGGAATGACTTTGCATTTAGATGATGGATGTTACCAATTTGGAACTACGCATTATATATCGTCCAGGCCTATACGGGTTGGTCGTTTAAGAATGCCCCCCATAAAAGTTCCTCAGGCGACAAAAGTGGTTTGTCAGAAGCAGTATCGTATTCCAGGTGGTCATGAGGAGATTAGTACCACTATTCAGGAGTTGGTGGATGCAGGTGTTATAACCCCAGTTACTTCTGCTTGGAATAATCCTGTTTGGCCTGTACGTAAGAGTGATAATTCTTGGCGTATGACTGTTGATTATCGAGAATTGAACAAACACACACCCTCTTTGACCGTTGCAGTACCGGATGTCATTACTCTAATTGAAAGAATCCAAAAACATCCAGGTACATGGTATGCGTCCATTGATATTGCTAATGCTTTCTTTTCGATTCCGATTGCCCCTGAGTGTCAGGAACAGTTCAGTTTTACGTGGAATGGGCGTCAGATGACGTTTAGAAGTCTTCCTCAGGGCTATGTGCATAGTCCTACGATATGTCACCGGCTGGTGGCAGAGCATTTGGCTGAGGTACCGGTTCATCCACAAATTCAGATGTGTCATTATATTGATGATGTTTTGATCCAAGGCGAAACACAAGAGGAAGTTCAGACCCAATTGGACAGAGTCATTGAGTGCCTGCGTGAGAAAGGTTGGGAAATCAATCCGGATAAATTACAAGGCCCGTCCCAGGCTGTAAAATTTTTGGGTATTAATTGGCATGAAGGGCACCGTGAAGTGATCCCTCAGGTTAAACAGAAAATCCTTGATTTTGCAGTTCCGAGGAATAGGAAAGAAGCCCAAAGCTTCATTGGTTTGTTTGGTTTTTGGCGTCAGCATATTCCTCATTTGAGTCAAATATTGGCCCCCTTGTACCGTGTCACTCGTAAAAAGAATGCATTTGAATGGGATAAACCACAGCAAGATGCGTTCAACCTAGCAAAGGAGGCAATTCAGCATGCTTTGGATTTATGGCCCGTACGTGATGGTGAGGTGGATTTGAATGTGTCTGTACAGGGCCTTTATGCGAATTGGAGTTTGTGGCAGAAGCAAGGCAGGAGTAGAGTGCCGTTGGGTTTCTGGACCAAAAAGTTACCTGATGCTGGTGAGCGTTATACACCTTTTGAGAAACAGTTACTTGCATGTTATTGGGCTCTGGTGGATACCGAGCAACTGACTTTGGGACATGATATAGTTTTGCGACCTGAAATTCCTATCATGCAGTGGGTTATGAGTTCGCCGAAAACTCACCGAATTGGACATGCTCAAGAGGCGAGTGTGATTAAATGGAAATGGTATATACAAGACAGGGCACGTGTGGGACAAAAAGGAGTTGCATCTTTACATGAGCAGGTGGCGCGAGCGCCATCGACTGAGACTGAGAGTGAATGTTCCGTACCTTTAATACAGGAGTCTCCTGTCAAGTGGGGTAGACCTTTTGATGATTTGTCCGCAGAGGACAGAAACCATGTCTGGTTTACGGATGGTTCAGCATGGTTCATAGGGACGAAACGGCACTGGAAAGCAGTGTCCTATAATCCGATCACACAAAAACTGCTGAGCACAACTGGTGAAGGTAAGAGCAGTCAATTTGCTGAACTTTATGCTGTTTATCAAGTTCTGAAACAAGAGTTACCTGGCACATGTCATATTTTCACCGATTCTTGGTCTACTGCCAATGGACTGGCAGTTTGGTTACCGACTTGGCATTCCCATAATTGGAAATTGCATTCAAAAGAATTGTGGGGAAAAGAATTATGGCAGGAGATTTGGGAGATGCTCCCACAGAGTACTGTTACAATCTTCCATGTGGATGCTCACACCCCGATAGATTCTCTTGACAAATTTTTTCATAACATTGCAGATGAGAAATCTAAAATTGCTGAGGCAGTGGTGGACAGGCAAGATTCTGATATTGCGGGATTGGCGAAATGGGCCCACCAGAAGGCAGGACATTTTGGAGAGAAAGCCACTAGCAGGTGGGCTGCTGATCGAGGAATTTATATTCCCCTAGATTTAATCAAAAATGTTATTTTACATTGTCCCATTTGTCAGCATATCAGACAGCGCAAAGTGCCCCAAATTGTTAAAGGTCATTTACATCGCGGGAAACTGCCCGCTCAAATTTGGCAGATTGATTACATCGGTCCACTTCCCATGAGTAGGAATTGTCAATATGTTTGCACTATTGTTGATACATACAGTGGCCTGTTGGTAGTCCTTCCCTGTAAGCAAGCTACCCAATTGAATACCATTAAAACATTGGAATTGATTATGATGTATTATAGTGTGCCATTCCAAATTCAATCTGATAATGCATCCCATTTTCGTGGAAGATTGGTACAGGAATTCTGTGTGGAAAACAATATTGACTGGGTATTTCATATCCCATATTATCCGCAGGCCTCGGGTCTTGTGGAGAGATTGAATGGTCTGCTGAAGGAGCAACTGCGTAAATTGACAGATGACAAGTATAAGAATTGGCGAGACTTTTTGCCCCAAGCGCTATTAATTTTGAATAATCGTCCTTTTCTAAATGCTGAATCTCCACTTATGCGTTTGTTTCCTCCGAATGTTAATGCTCAGCCAAATGAAATCAGAGAGACTGTGATGTACTGGGAAATTACTCCCGGAGCTTTGGCTCCATGTAGAGCGACCCCAGGGTCGGCAGGTTTAGACTTGCATGCCATGGATGACACCGTTATAAAAGGTAAAGATCGGGTCATCATCGCGACCGGTGTTGGTGTTCATATACCACCCGGGAATTTTGGATTAATCGCCCCTAGATCGGGGCTGGCTGTAAAAGGCATTCAGGTGCTTGGAGGGATCATTGACAGTGATTATCAGGGAGAGATTAAGGTGCTCCTGCTGAATAGCAGTGAGGCTGACTTACTGATACATCAAACTGACCGAGTGGCTCAATTACTCATAATGCCTGTTTTCAGTGGAGAGATCATAAAAGGCACTGCCCCAACTTTGCTAACTGTACGAGGCCAGAAAGGTTTTGGCTCCACAGATAACCCTGGGGCCAGGGTTTGGGTGCAGTCGCCTAAGAATCCCCCTGAACAAGCAGAGGTCATCGCCACCGGTCATGACAATACCATTTTAGTTATGAGACCAGGGAAAGATAGCTGGGAAGCGGTCCCGGCTGACAAATGTTACTTACGAGAATGAATAATGCCTGTATTTGATCCTCTTTCAGATCATTCTTTGGACTGTTGCTGCAGGATGTGTCGTCGTCGGACTATTTTCGGGTTGGTTCGACGAGAGAGGAGGGATCCCGTCAACCCGGGATGAGTTACGCACCCGAGTGTCGCGTTCCCTCGCTGCGTGGGATTCGTCATTGAACTTTTGGACCTTACTGGCGAAAAGGGTGACTGATGCCCCTCACTTCTGTTTGACACCGATGAGATCTGTACACGACATCTTGGCGACCTGTCTGGTTGCTGTCCCTGCTTCGCTAGAAACTTTGACTCATATTTTTAATATTTCAAAGGCTCGCCCCAATGTTCTTCTGGGCGATTTTGCTACCCATGCGTATTGCCCCTTATGTACTGAACTACCAGACCAGATACCCCCCATCCAGTCCCAAATAGTTACCTATAATATCACACAAGGAGATTTGTGTTTTTTCCTTACGTGTAATCCTGGTGCAATTTCTGAATGTCTGCGTCTAAAATTGAAAGGTGCTACTTCCTTTACCCTTCATGAGCGAACTTTGTGCTTTCAAAGGACACCGAAAACATGTGCTTCTGTCCAGAACAATATGACTTGCAAGAGTTTGGTAGTTACCCCCAGTCATTATCGCACGATGTTACTACCTGCCGGATGGCTTTTCTCATGTGGTAATACTTCCTGGCCATATGTCCCCGCAAATATTTCTGGAGGCCCTTGTGCCATTACGAGACTCAGTTTACTGATGTTCTCGTCACATCCGAATGCCAATTCTCGTGTGATTCGAGATACAGTGATGTTACAGGAGGATTGTGACTCGTCTTTGCATTTATATTCCAAGTCTGAATACCTTAGCCTGGCTATTTCAAATATTGGTGTTCCTGCTTTGGCGGTTTATAATGCCAAATCTATTGGGAAAATGGCCTGCTGGATGGTAAAATCCATTAATCATACTTCTACAGTCCTGTCTGACATGCTGTTAGACGCCCAGGGTGAACGCAGAGCCATCTTGCAAAATCGAGCGGCCATTGATTATCTTTTGCTTAAACATGGACACGATTGTTCTGATTTTGAGGGTCTTTGTTGTTTTAACTTGTCTGATCATACACAATCCATTCGCGCTCACATTGATAAGCTACATGACTTGACAGAAGAAGTTAGAAAACACATTGACCAGGGCTGGTTTGACTGGCTCTTTAATTGGTTACCTGATTTGTATCTGTTACGTCAAATATTAGGAGGTATTCTGATTACCATCGCTGTTTTGATTTCTATCTGTTGCTTTATTCAGTGTATTCCTTCACTACTTCAATTCTGCACATTTGGTACTAGACATAGATCAGTTAGCTTTGTTTCATATTATTCTTCCACAGATGTTAGTTCTGTTTAATGAATGTATAATAGACTGAAGTCAAGGGTGAAATGTACTGCTCGATTTTCCCGGCCCTATTGTGTTGACGGGTGATTAGTGTGACTTCAGTCTCTTACCATCCAAGTCTAAGGGTTAGAGTAGTGAATGGAGCCTATTTACTAGGCACTTCGACATGATCCTGTGTTCTTCCCCATAGATCAGGGCTTGCACACATATCCTAGGGGATAGATTCGTTAGTATTAGGGATAACCTGTCCTGTAGTGAGGGTATTTCATGGAGCCGTGCTGAATTCAGGCCTGGTAGGCCTCAAACGGGAGAGACTCCATCTTTCTTTCTGCTCCGGCAGCTTGAGATGCTTCTAGGTTAAGGGTGATGTTTTAGTTATGAGGTGTTATTCGCTTGGAGAGAACCGGTTCAGGCCAGCCCTTATCGAAGGATTGTATTTTTCTTCATGCCGAAGACACTACATCAGGCCGGCCGGCTGGGAACGTGTCCTTGGTATGGGGAGGTACAAGAATTTGGTGGGCGGCAGGTTACGGGCCGGAATTTTCCATGAGGAAATGCACCTCTATATTAGTGAAAGTCTGAGGCAGATACGGTGCACTTACTTCAGTCCGTAGGCGGCATCTAGCCGTTAGCAGTAAAGCTACTACTTATTCCAGGGAAGACAGATGACAAACTTGAAGGCGGAGAAAAACCGAGAGACAGATACTCTTCTAGCAGAATAGCCAGAGAGGAGAGAGTAGCCGATGAGGAAGAGGTCCCAGTGACTCGGAGAAGGGAGAAGGGAACAGATCCGTGACTGCGGAGGTGTGACTTCCAGGCGAGCCGAGGCACAGACGAGAAGGGAACCTAGATGACCATTGAGTGCAGGCTACACACGACTAAGGTGATGTCGACCCCTTTCTTATTAGAGTGTACAACCTAATCTTTCACTTTTCTTTGCAGGTTATGTGTTACATAGTAATGTTATGTGATTGCGTATGTAATGAGTAATAAAGTACCCAGTTTGTAGTGAATCAACATGTGCTGCGTGTTCTTGTATAAGAGGGTAGCCTATTCTTCTAGTCAGCTGTGACTTGACATGAACAGATGTTAACCCTGATCAGGTAAGTGGTAACTGAATAAGGGAGAGAGGAGCCCCTCGAACCAGAGAACAGGTTGTGCTCAAACTGGCAGTTCTTGTGTGATCTGATAAATAGTAAAACTGATTCCCTTGTTGTATGTTATGGTAATCATAGGATGAACTTGTACTGAGGCTGCCGTCTGGGCAGGAAGTCCTGGGTCCGTCTGGGACCGCGAGGCTGAGGCTGCCGTCTGGGTAGGAAGTCCTGGGTCCGTCTGGGACCGTGAGGCTGAGGCTGCCGTCTGGGTAGGAAGTCCTGGGTCCGTCTGGGACCGCGAGGCTGAGGCTGCCGTCTGGGTAGGAAGTCCTGGGTCCGTCTGGGACCGCGAGGCTGAGGCTGCCGTCTGGGTAGGAAGTCCTGGGTCCGTCTGGGACCGCGAGGCTGAGGCTGCCGTCTGGGTAGGAAGTCCTGGGTCCGTCTGGGACCGCGAGGCTGAGGCTGCCGTCTGGGTAGGAAGTCCTGGGTCCGTCTGGGACCGCGAGGCTGAGGCTGCCGTCTGGGTAGGAAGTCCTGGGTCCGTCTGGGACCGCGAGGCTGAGGCTGCCGTCTGGGTAGGAAGTCCTGGGTCCGTCTGGGACCGCGAGGCTGAGGCTGCCGTCTGGGTAGGAAGTCCTGGGTCCATCTGGGACCGCGAGGCTGAGACTGCCGTTTGGGTAGGAAGTCCTGGGTCCGTCTGGGACCGCGAGGCTGAGGCTGCCATCTGGGTAGGAAGTCCTGGGTCCGTCTGGGATCGCGAGGCCGCCACTTGTTTTATAAGAGGTCTAGATATATATATATATATATATATATAGTAGGAATTCCCTGTCCTTAGGTGGTATATATCTGTGGTTACTTGTTGTGAATAGGCCCTAGGGAGAGGGTAACGTTCTGGCTGGGTTAGAGAGGCTCTGATGAGCGGGTTCTATCTGATCCGAAAACCCAAGCAGAACACCCCTCTCATGGGATGGCGATCTACACCCTACCCCAATGCCTCCATGCGACCCATCAGGCTAAAGGATCCGCTATCAGACAGCGACATTCACTCCCTTCACCTCACATATAATGCTGCACACAACGACAACCAAGACAATCTATCTCTTATCCAAACAATTTCCTCAAACCTACATAGAGAATCCAGGCCCATTCTAGAGACAGAAGCAAGTCCCTATCACACAGACTAACTCAGCGGACACCAAACCACACCTGAAATGACTGCTTCTCAATTGCAGATCATCAATGAAAAACGCGGCTGACATCACTGACCTCATCCTTGCGCACAAGCTTGACCTATTAATCCTGACAGAAACATGGCTAAAAGACTCCTCTGCACCAATCCTTGACATATTAGTCCCACCTAGCAATTGCATTATAAGATCAGACAGACCTAACAGACCGGGTGGTGGCATTGCCTGCATACACCGCAATAGCCTTGTGGTGAATCAGTTACAAACCGTTGTGCTACCCTCTTGTGAATATCTATGCATAAACATTGCAAGTAACAACAGACTACTATGCAAACTGCAAGTGATCTATAGCCCATCAGGTGACAACCTCTCATTCATCGGACAAATTGTGTAAATCATCACAACCAACGTAGGGCAACACTGCTCCCAGATCTTCCTGAGAGATTTCAACCTCCATTGGAACAACCCGAATGATCCCTCAGTTAACAGGCTAAAAACCTTCCTAGCGGACCTCAACCTCAACCAAATCTGTGACAGCCCTACACACAACCTGGGTGAGACCTTGGATAAAATCATTGCTAAGGCAAACTCCATTCAATTTGAATCTATCGTTCACTGCGACTGGACAGACCCCCACTGCATCACCTTCCTCATCACTGAATTGGTGAGGACACATAAACCTCAACTTAAGAAACCCAGTCATTGGAAAAGGAGCACTCGAAACATAAACTATAACGATTTGACAACCCTCAGCAATAACATCTTGCCTCCTTTGGAGGACATGTCAGATGTCCATGACCTTAGAAACCATTACAACAACTCCATTAAAATCATTCTTGACATAATTGTGCCCTTACAGCTAAAAAGATTGGCCACTAACGACTCCAAACCATGGTGCAATGGTGGCCTTGATCACCTTAAGCACCTGAGATCACTGAGGAGAACCTACAACAGATGCACCAGAAACTCAAAAGCAAATTTCTTTAGAGTCCAACTAGACAAAGCCAGAAATCACACAAAAAAAAGTGTTCGAAATTGTCAAACATCAATCTGTTTGACAATCTAATCCTTCCACAATAGGATCTATTCCGCAGCTAAACTGCAATTAATTTGTTTAAATTTAATTTAAGTTAGGATTTTGTCTCAGATTAAGTCTGTGAATCGGGCCCTTAGAGTTTAGGATATGTAGTTTAAACGTGGCTTACATTAATCTTATACCAACTTCTCTAATACTTTCTGCAGCTTATCTGTCTGAATATACCTGCTCTTCTTTTTTAATAAGAGCATACATTAGAGTGGAGGGAATTCATTTTTAGGTCTGGTGTAGACTGCGCAGACATGCGCAGTCTCGCTGGCGAGATTTAATGAGTTAGGGTAGATTTCTCTAGTAGGCTTTAAGCCCCGCCCCTCTTTTCCATTGGCTGGCGTCACCGTTTATGCTAAACGGTGGCTAGCCATTGGAAAAGAGCGTCTAGTGACGTACACTTTTCTCTTTTAGAGCCGTCCCAGTTGGACTGGCTTGGTTCCTTTACGTTTGTGGTAAAAGCTTTTCTTATCTTTATGGGGCCATGTGTTTCAACCATATGGCCCCATAAAGACAAGAAAGCTTTTGTAAAGGACGAAAGTGAAAGCGGACGGGGGAGCAGTGGGGCTTGAACGACGAATGCAAAACAAGCAATGCAGAAGAACAGGAATGAACGCTTGACTCTGGTGTCTTTACAGATATTTCATTTATGCGCACATCTCTCTTGGGCTGTGCAGGGTCGGATCTGGCCGGGACATAACGGGGCAGTGAGGGAAGCTAAAGTTCCCTGAGCCCCTTAACCCGGCCGAGCGCTGGGTGCATCACGGCCTCTGCAGGCGCCTGTGCGGGAGGGAGGGCAGGTCATCGGAGGGACAGATAACTTGTTTTCTTTAAATCTGTTTGTTTTCCTTTTTTTGTTGGCTCAGAGCCAGGAGCGGGCTTCTTGAGTTTCAAAGAATGTAGACTTACCGTTACCTGTCTCACCCCCCCTTAAGGCTGTGGGCTCTTATACTGTCGAATTTGCCCGGTCCCAGAGGTAACCCATCCGGCTGGCTGGGACAGGTGACCTTCAGGTCTGATGCAAATCCCCGCGGTCGGTGCATTAACGCACCGAGCTGCTCGACTGGCTGGCTTTCCACTCCCCGTTGTGACGCCTCCTGGGCGGCTGCACCTTCTCACTGTGCCTGGCTCGCACTGACTGCTGTGTGCCTGCTCAGGGCGTGGCCAAACGCTGCTAGGAGCCAAGCGGCACAGGTGAGTGTGTGATCCCAGCGCCGTCATTCCACATCTGGAGCCAGCTGCGGCTCGGCGCTGAGGACGCGGGCAGCCAGGACCTTAGCGCCTCCTTCCTGCTGCGCCCCAGGAGCGGACTAGGCGCTGCCAGAGTACACAGGTGGGTCCCGCGTCCTCCTTTTATAAGACGTCCACAGAGGGTGGTGGCGGCGGGCCTACAGTGTGGACGGAGAACCCTAGGAGCCCTGGGATTCGTAGTGACCGAGCCAGACCTGACTCCACAGAAAGAAGCCCTTTGATTGTCGTTTTGTCCCTATTAGTTTCCAACGTAACCATAAAACACACAAAGAACGTGCCCTGATCCGTGTGGGCACCGGTTGAGCTGAATCCAGGTGCCTCATCTTGACCAATCTGCCGTTTTACTAGGAGAACAGCGCTGAGTTCATTTATTCGTTATTAAACGTTGAGTTTATTTCTCAGCGTGTGTACTTATTTTTTAATTAGAGTTTAAGGGCATTGGCTTAAGAAAACGTACCCCCCCTCCCCCCCGGCTATCCAGTTCTGCTTGTATACAAGCAGCTCTGTGTTCGTGTTCGAGGTATTTGCGTAGCACTTAAAGACAGGGTTTCCAAGCGCTTGGCAATCAGGGCCTGGAAGCTGGTGATAGATGAGTGATGCAGCTGGGTGGCAAAACTGTGTAATGTGTAGATTTTGTACATGTATAGTGCAGGTGTACAGGAGGCATCAGAAACACTGGATGCAAATGGGTGCTTGTCCTCAGCATCTAAGTGCTATGAAGACAAAGGTAGGTAGTAAGGGTTGGGAATAAAAGGGTTACCCAAAGCGCATCAGTAGGAGGTAACCAGGCAGGATCTGAAGTGGTGCATACTGTGACAACTTTTTGGGGCAGCATTAATGGACTATTTTGACATTTGTACATGTGTTACCTCTTTCTGGGTAGTTTTCACCTCACTAGTATCAGTGTAATAACTAAATACAACAATCATCAAATGGAAGGTGACCAGATAACCCTTGCGGTATGCTCGCCATTGCATTGCAAAGTGTGGCAGCCTTATTTTTCACTCACTCTCTACTAACTCTCTACTACTCTACTCTATACTACTCACTCTCTACTACTCACTCTCTACTCACACTCTACTACTCACTCTACCACTTTCTACTACTCAATCTCTGCTTCTCACTCTCTACTACTCTCTACTACTCACTCTCTACTAACTACTACACTCTACTCACTCTACTACTCACTCTCTACTACCCACTCTACTACTCTCTACTCTCTACTACTCACTCTATACTACTCTCTACTACTCTACTACTCGCTCTCTACTACTCTACTACTCTCTACTACGCACTCTACTACTCACCCTCTACTACTTCTACTGCTCACTATTACTCTACTACTCACTCTCTACTACTCTCTACTACTTTCTACTCTCTACTAACTTTCTACTAATCTACTCTCTACTACTCACTCTCTACTACTTTCTACTACTCACTCTCTACTACTCTCTACTCACTCTCTCCTACTCTACCCTCTACTACTCACTCTCTACTACTCACTCTCTACTACTCTCTACTACTCACTCTTTACTACTCAGTCTCTACTACTCACACTCTAATACTTCCTACTACTCACTCTCCACTACTCACTCTCTACTACTCACTCTCTACTATTCTCTATTCTGTACTCACTCTACAATACTGATGTATGCATATGCATTTATATATATGTATGTATATATTATCTACTGGCGGTCGCCAGTAGATAGTTATAGTTAGGAGCGTGTTTCCACAGGAAATCCGCAACATTCTATTTGGAATAACTTTGGCGCCGGTTGACGAACCCTCGCGAAATTTTCAAAATAGGTGGGGCGCTCCGCTCCGCTCCTACCCTGAAAGTCTCGGGGGGATTCGTCAAGCGGGGGCCGAGAAAAAAGGGGGGTCCCAAAACGCGTTTTCCCAATGCAATTTTCCATAGGGATCTTTAGTCCAAGGTACAGCCCGAGCGGCTGAACAGAATTACTTGAAATTTGGCAGAGAGGTAGGCCTCAGTTCAGGGAAGTGCCTTTTGCAGGTCTGGTGTCAATCTGTTCAGTAGTTCCTGAGAAAATCAAAAGTAAAATCATATATATATGTGGGCGGAGCCTAACCACACATCTCATCCTGAGATCTGATTGGCTGTCAGCACTTCATCCAAGAAGTGTTGGCAGCCATCTTGGGACCAATATACATGATAGCACCTCATTAAAAAGCATTGCAGTTAATAGAAGGTTTGAAGACTTTAGTTACATTATATCATATGTTGATGGTACCATACTCATTTTAGGAATTGTGGTATGTTCTAAGGTGATTTCACCATGTGAAAAAGCCTTCTGCTGGGATATCATGATTGAGAGAAAAATATTTTCTCATGCTTTTCCCACAGAGGTTTGGAAGGTGATCTATAAGCTAAACTGAGAGCTTATTTTCTGTAAATTCACATTATCTTTCTCAGTCATGTGAGAATGAAGTCTGACATTCTCAGTAAAACATGTACATCCAACAAGGGCAAAGACTGTCAGTTGATTCCTTTGTGTTCTACTGCAGCTTCCCAGAGTGTTCCAAAGAACAACTAGAGCGCTAACAGTCCTACTTATGATAAACGTATGGCACACCTGAAGCCATCTTGCTTGGATTAAAGTGGTAACTCTTAAAACATTTAATTTAAAAAGGAACAAAATGAGGGGGTTCATTTTTCCATAAAAAGTATGATTAGTGCTGCAGAAATTAGGGCACATTTTGAGTGACTTCTCAAATCCTCTTCTATTTCATTAAAAAATTCTGACATGCAGACTGAAACATGCACTTTCATTACCAGCAGCAGTTTTCCCTGGTGAGCAGTAGCTTTACTACAGTGATCTAATGAGCAAAAAGAGTGCTAACATTCTGAATTCATGGCAAATGTGTGACACATCTGAATGCCTTCTTGATGGAATCAAAGTAAAAAACTGAAAGTATTTCCTACTGAGGAGAGTGCAGTAAATGAGGAAATTAGGAAACTTCATAACAAATAAGTCTCCCAAGATGGCCACCAGAGACAAAAGAGCCCAAATGTAGCCCAAATATCACCCAGATGTAGCCCAAGTATAGCCCAATGACAGAATGTCCCAGAGTGTTCTTAAAAACAACTAGAGCGCTTACTGTCTTCATTATGACAAAAGTACACACCTGAAGCCATCTTGATTGGAATAAACTGGTAACACTTAAAACATTTAATTTAAAAAGGAACACAATGAGGGGGTTAATTTTTCCATAGAAATTATGATTAGGGCTCCCAGTTTATGGTATTTTTTTTTTTGCCATTTCTGTCTGTATTTATCCATATTTATTTTTGGGTCATTTTTTCTGTATTTATCCACATTTATTTTTACGACAAGCAAAAGACGACGCTACAGCTAGTATTTTTCCACATTTATTTAAATTGACAATGCATGATTATTTTCAGTAATATATATATAAATAAATGCTGCTCTGTTACAAAAATATTGAAAGCACACCTCACTATCCCAGAATAATTGATGTAAACACATTTAGAATTTGAAGGAGTGTTCCTGTGCGCTCTAATGACTTGGCAAAAGAGGGCACAAAAAGCTGAAACACATGCTGGTTCCATATTAAAAAGAAATGACATGAAAACTGTAGTTAAGCACTCTTTTTAAGACATATTCAAGGTCATTAGGGCAAGACTCCAGAACAGAGCTGGCTCTATCAGGGGGCCCATGAAAGATTAAAGTAAGGCAACATTTCAAATTGCTGTTTGACTGCAGGGTAAGTAAGAGGCCACAGGAATGAATGGGCATGCAGAAGATTTTGTGTGGTCTGGAACTAGGGTGCTGACCACGAGCAATCAAGGCCAATGAAAATGATAGAATGTGCCCAAGAAAATTAGTATAACGTTGATGTATAATGGTACCAGTGTTCTCTTTTATTAACATCTTTATTTTCCAATTTCTTTCGATACCAATATAGACAATGCCTCTAAAATCAACTCAGCAGTCAAAACATTAATGTATCCCGTGGGGAGTACCAGAGGCGCAACTAAGGAGGGGCTAATCAAAATTTCGGGGGGTGGTGCTGATTGTTCCAGCAATTGGCAGAGTAAAGATGCAGGGGCTCGAAGAAGGAGTGAAAGAAAAAACAAAGCCTCGTTAACAAGTAAATGATCTTTTAAAGACCTGTGAAGTACTGGGGTGCGGCTGTGTATGAACCTGGGAAGCGGTCTCCGCCAGGCTGACACACACAAAGGTGGGGGGGGGGGCTGAAGCCCTTTGAACCCAATGCTTGTTGCACGCTTGGGGAGTACAGTAAAAAGGCGAAATTCCAACATTTCTAAACCGTATGCAAACACCTTTTCCCCTCAGCTAAGTTCTCAATGTATAGCACACTACCTTTGCAAATCAAATAGACATGCTCTGACGAACTGGGGACCCTTCTCGCTCTTTCCATTTCGACCCACCTCATGAGGGTGGCATTCCCACACAATGCAACCGAGAGGAACAGAGCAGACTCTGCGCCTGCACCACCAGCGGTCGTCTGACTGATCTTGGCCGGCCTACGCTGCCTTTAACATTGATTTATAGGCGCTAGTGATGGAGGAAGCAGGATGAATGGGGCCTGAGAGAAACCCGCTAGACGCCCCACCCCCCCAGAACCTGTGGTCGGCCCCTTGCCCAGTGGAGGCCCAGAGGACGAGTCAGGTGTGCAGGCAGCCCAGTAGTGAGACATCGCAGGAGCTGGGCAGGCCTGAGAGATGAAGAACAGGCCGGGCTGCCCTCAGCGCCGGAGGTTAGACATGTGCACTAAGGAGGGCTCCGAGAGGTAGAAAGCTCTGAGCAAATCGGGCCATTTGCTAGTATTTTGCCATTTTTACATATAAATACAGACAAAGGAAACATTGTTTTCCGTCTGTATTTATATGTAAATATCCGTTTAAACGGAAAACCGGGAGCCCTAATTATGATTAATGCTGAAGAAAGAAAATGAGGGCACATTTTGAGTGACTTCTCAAATCCCCTTCTATTTCATTAAAAAATTCTGACATGCAGACTGAAACATGCACTTTTAATACCAGGAGCAGACTTCCATGGTGAACAGTAGTTTTACTACAGTGATCTAATGAGCAACTAGAGTGCTAACATTCAGAATTTATGGCAAATGTGTGACATATCTGAATACCTTCATGATGGAATCAGAGTAAAAAACTGAAAGCATTTCCTACTGAGGAGACTGCAGTATATGAGGAAATTAGGAAACTTCATAACAAATAAATCTCCCAAGATGGCCACCGGAGACAAAAGAGCCCAAATGTAGCCCAAAATCACCCAGATGTAGCCCAAATATAGCCCAATGACAGAAGTGTGCAAAACACTTATTATTTTGTGTTTTTGCAGTGTTAT
The DNA here is from genome assembly GCF_964204655.1 of Triturus cristatus. Classification (NCBI taxonomy): domain Eukaryota; kingdom Metazoa; phylum Chordata; class Amphibia; order Caudata; family Salamandridae; genus Triturus; species Triturus cristatus. The sequence continues at coordinate 732,269,585 of NC_140580.1, forward strand.
ATAGTGCAGACTTGTCAGGTATTGGAGTGCTTTACATGAGCATTGGTTACATCACACAAGAACAAATTCATTTTGGTTGTAGACATGGGGAGACTAAGTGATTTGACCAGAATCACAGAATGTCGAGCTGAAGCAGAAACTCCAACCTGGTTCCCCAGTTGCAAAGTCTGCAGTTCTGGAAGTAACACCACATCCTCTCCCCTAAGTGCAACATTTAATCAAGTGGTCAACTGGATAAAAAAACATAAAGATAACAAATAATTTAAAAGTGCTTTGTCGCTATTTGAAAACTCAGAAAATATGTCCTTATTTTAGTCTTTTAGAGCACTAACCATAATTTTGATGCCAATAAGACCCTCTCATATATGTAATTTCTAAAGGAAATGCTCTAGGTATTACAGTTTTGATTACATCAAGATGACGTCAGGCGTTCCACACTTTTGTAATAAATATAGAATGTTAGCAATCTAGTTGTTCATTAGGATACTGTTGAGAGGCAGAGGCCAGGGGCACGGACTCTGAAAATTGAAGGCAGGTAGGAGGGTGCAAAGGCAACAATTTAACCACACTGAGCAGGCAGGAAGGGCCGTGGCAGCACAACAGACTATGGAGGGCAGTGGAAAGGGGGGCAGGGGCAACAAACCAACAATACAAGACTTGCAAGAGAGGCTGTGGCAATGTAATAGACCATTGTGGGCAGAAGGAAGAGGCAATGGTAGTACAACCATGCATGCCAACAGACCCGATTCAGCCAGGAAACGTCCAATGTTTTTAAGCTCAAATGGGCTTTATTTGATCTGTCTCCTGTCTACAATCTCCTCTTTTTCAATGTAACTCAAAGGGGAAAATCAATACCCCAGTTTTTTTTCAAAATCTCCCTCTTACCAAGTTCAAAATGTTCGCAAGTATGGTACATTGGATCATGGAAGGAAATGGGGTAGGGACATGGACTTGGATAACAGAGGACAGGAGGGACATGGAGAGGTGCACCAAACTGACCCTGCAGGGCAGGCATCAGGGTTTGCAGCAGCACAATACACCACACAGGGCATGCGGGACGGGAGTGCAGCACAACAATCCATAGAAAGCAAGAGGGAGGGGACAGGACCATGCACATGGACAACAGAGAACAGAGGGGCAAGAGGCAATGGTAGCTAGCTGACCATAATGGACAGACAGGAGAGAAAGCTGCAGCATAACAGACCATAAAGGGCAGGAGGGACGGATCAGGGGCATTACAATGGAACAGACAAGCCAGGAGGGAGGGAGTAGGGGTCTGCACATGTAAACAGAGGGCTGGGGGCAAGGGGGCAGGGCAGGAGCAGCAAGATGGCCATGGAGGTCAGGCAGGATGGGCACTAGAAGCAAGACACACCATGAAGAGCAACAGTGAGACTGTGATGGCATACACACAGACCATGGAGGGAAGGTGGGAGGGGGTCAGGGGCAGCTAACTGACCACACAGGGCAGGTGGGAGGGGCCATGGCAGCACAGAAGACCATGCATGGCAAGTGGGAGGGTTAGTGGCAGCACAATGGCTATGATGGGCAAGAAGGAGGGTGCAGGGGCATGCACAAAGGACGATGGAGGATAGAAGGGAGGGTCAGGACCTGTGCACAGACAAGAAAGTTCAGGGGAAGGGGCCTCACAACAGACCGCACGGGGCAGGCAGGAGGAGCAGTTGCAGCACAACAGACCAGGGAGGGCAGAAGGGTGTGGCAGTACAATGGACCATGTAGGACAGGAGGAAGAGGATAGGGGCATGGCATGTGGACAGGCAGGGTGGAGGTGGCAGGGACAGGTTACAGTCATCTGACAATGCTAGGCAGGTGGGAGGGGAGTGGCAGCTCAACAGAACACTCAGAGTAGATAGGAGCGGCAGGTCCATGGAACATGGTGGGCAAAAAGGATGGAGCAGGGGCATGCACAAAGACATCGGAGGGCAGGGGGAAGGAGAATAGGGGCAGCAAGCTAAGCACAGAGTTTAAGCAGGAGGTCAATGATGGGGCATAGAATTGGGCAATGGAGGGCAGGAGGAGTGGACTGGTACATCATACTAAATTGAGGGCAGTGGCAGCACATCAGACCATGCATGGCAGGAGGGAGGAGGCTAGTCTATGGATTCACACAACAGAGGATAGGGAGGAGGGGGATGGGGCAGCAAGCTAACTGTTCAGAGAAGGCGGGTATTAGGAACTTTATTGTTTTTAAAACGTGTGTCTGTGCGAACTACTTAAAATATGAACAAGTATGCAGCATAATCTCACTTTTATTCAGGAAGAAGAGGACGTTTGTGACTGTGACTCCGGGCTCACTTGGCAGAAACACCCCCTGACCCTCCACCCCCTATCGCAAAATGTAATGCCCGTGAAAAGGGTAGGTGAACACAGTGTTATATAGAACATAGTCCTGAGAGCACGATTGAAAATGAAAACTAGATATAGTGTATGGTATAAACTATGCACCAAAAAGTGTGATATAAGATGAACCGGGCTTGAAATATAATATGCAATACATTGTGCGCAATGACAGATTCATTGGAGAGCGCGAGATAGCACAGGCACTAGCACGTGCTATGCGATATGCGCCTTGGAGTGTAATATGCACAGGACAGTGTTGTGTAACCTAGCTAGTCTCTAAAGTTGTAATATAAAATATGTGCTGGGGAGTGTAACGTTGCATATGCACTGTGACAAAGATATGGATCCCAGTTTGTAATATGTATGGCATAGCACTGTGCGTTATAACATAGGCATCGAGGAAGGCACGTTAGATGGGGCAATATAACCCGTGCGAAGACAAGTGTGGCATGACATATTCACGGGGTGGTGTTACAGTGCACATAGGCTAGAGAGTGTCATAGCATATGCACTAGCTAGTGGAATACAACACAGAGGTGTGTGGCACTCAGCAGGCAATGGTGGGTGTAACACAGCATTGGGCTCTGCCAGGAGCGCGCTGTGACTCTCAAGTGATGTTCGTCCCCTTTCCAGAGAGTAAAATAAAATGTATTACACATCCGGCAGTGGATGTGTGTTTTATTAACCGTGAGGGGGGTTTCTTGCATAGTTTTGGTCGAATTTTTGTCGAATCCCCTTTGAATGGCTTGGTGTGCATGTGTATTAAATGTGCCCGTCAATAGCTACCCATGTTTGTATAAATAAACGACAAGGGTGTCTACCGGGATTAGGCACGGTAGGGCATCAAACATGTCAGAGCTTCACTAGTGGTGTAAATACATTCCACGTGGATTCATTGTATGCATAGTCGCCTTTTGATGAATATCACGCAAATCGTCATGGTGATAGGTACGTACGGTTTGTCCAGCATGTCCTAGGTGTGTCTATAAATATATATTTTTTTTAAATAATAAAAAACAGTGGCCGGCCCTGGGGATTGGGGTCAAAAAAATATAATTAGGAGACAGGCCCTGGGGGATGGGGTCATCAGGGCCAATAAATTAGAATTAGGGGAACCACACAGCCCCCCTTCTTAAAAAATTAAAATAAATAAAAGACTGGCATCGTGCCGGAGGCCACGCCCCCTCCTTGCAGCACTCTGCAAACGCACCCCCTGGCGAGTTGTAAGTTGGGAAATTAATTCCTCTTCAATACTGAGGGTCCCTGAGGGCCAACTAGCCCAACAGGCATCTCCAGTATGCGCCAGGGAGCTGCGCTGCAGACAGGTGTTCTGAGGCCAAGCCCCTTTTTACACCTCTCTGCAACACAGCTTTGTGGCGCTTACTGGAGGTACCTAGTGGTCTAGTTTGACCCTAGGGACCCTTAGGATTCAAGGGGACTTAATCTCTCAACTTAGAACAGCCACAGGGCGTGTTTACACAGTGGTGAAGGGAGGGGACGGGGCCTGAGGTGACGTGTGCAAACACGCACTATGGAACGTTTTAAATTGGGGATATAATTTCCCTTTAATACTGAGGGCCCCTGGGGGCTAACTAGCCCACCAAGTGCTTCCAGTAAGCGCCACTGAGCTGCATTGCAGAGAGGTGGTCCAGGTCGTGCCACTTTTTACACCTCTCTGCAACGCAGTTCTGTGGCACTTACTGGATTACTGGAGGTACCTAGTGGGCTAGTTGGACCCTAGGGACCCTCAGGATTCAAATGAACTTAATCTCCCAACTAAAAACGGACACAGGGCGTGTTTACACAGTGGTGAAGGGAGGGGACGGGGCCATAGTTAACATGTGCAAAAACGCCCTGTGGCCTGTTTTAAGAGGTAGTTTTAATCCCCCTGCCCTATTATATACTAGGGGCTTACAGAGGAGGTCCTGCTAATCACAGGGGGACCCCAACGCATAATGTTCCCTAGTGTATGTAGGTGTTTTCACTGTATTCTAAGTGTCTTTTAACATAGCACTGGCTCTAGGACTGGTTAGTCAGACTCAGTTACCACCAGTATCCGTCTGAAAAAGTTGAGGGTACAGGATGATTTTGCAACAAGGCTTCTTTCTGCTCTTCTTTTTGTTCTTTCTGCACGTTATCCTTCTTCCTGCACTTTTCTTCATCTTTGAGGACTTCTGTTGCTTCTTTCTGCACTTCTTTTTTTTCTTTCTGTGCATTTTTTCTTCTTTCTTCACATGTCCTATCTCTGTAGGCATAGTTAGAAATTAGCATTTAAAAAACCTTTGAAATTCACAGAAAAAACCATATGTGTCAGGCACGTTATAGTTAGGAATTAGCATTTGAAAAACCTCAGAAATTCACTGAAAAAACCATAGGTTTCAGGGGTGTTATAGTTAGCTGGACTTTTCACTTGTACAAAACCATTGAAATTCCCCGTTATAGTTAGTTCAGCTAACTATAACTCGCGCGCCCGCAATGCACTGCTGATGACGTCACATATTACATCACTCATGACATGGTCAGTTACATCACTCATGACATCACTGATGACATCTCAAATGACATCACTGATGACATCACTGATTACATCATCCAGTGAATGTGTGTTTTACTGAAAATTAAATATGTTTTATATATGTATATCTCAAGGTCGATGGAAGAATAAATGGGTATATAAGTGTCTAAATGGATGATTTGTTTTTGAAAAATTGATTGTGTAACTGACTGATTAAGTGTATCATAGTGAATACATGGCTTAGTGAGTAATGTTTAAATATGTAAATATCTGTATCAGTCTCTCACTTTGTGTGTAAGTGGCTGCATGGGTTGGTAAGTAGCTACATGGGTGTCTATATAGGTTATTAGTTGGTTTTTGAGTATCAGTCTGAGTGTCTGCATGGTTCGGTGGGGGGTATTACGTAGTGCATAGGTGCATGAATGAGTGACTCACTGTTTGTATGTGTTGAAGACAGCATGTGTGCAGGACTGTATGGGTGGATGAGTGTGTGTATGGGTGTGTTAGTGAGTGAATGACTGTCTCAATAGTGTCTTTATGAGTAACTACATATGTTTTAAACTAGTATATGTGACTATTGGTGTATATAAGTGAGTATATGTGAGAGTGAGAGATTGAAAGAGTTCCTGTATGAATAAGTATGTGTTTCTATAAGTGATTGTTTAAAAGACTAAGTATGTGTAAGTTTCCGTAGAAGTAAGTGTGGTGGTGTGTGTATAACTGTATATGCAAGTAAATATATGTTTGATTCTTTATTAGCATGAGTGACTATGTGTGTGAGTAACTCTATGGATGAGTGGCATTGTGTAACAGGATGTATAGGTGTATGAGTACATATGATGAGTGAGTACATGTATGAGTGACTGTATAGGACTGTTGGTGAATGAGTGGATGTGTATGTGGATCTTAGAATTACTGAAGAGGTTGTTGTAACTGGTATTGTATGTCCATTGTTTTGAAAATTTTAGTCTCTATTTTTGAATGTGTGTATCAAAGGTTATATTAGGGTGAGAGGAGGTCTGCCACTCTATCACAAGGATGATGTCATCAGTGATGTCATCAGTGATGTCATTTGAGATGTCATCAGTGATGTCATGAGTGATGTCACTGACCATGTCATGAGTGATGTAATATGTGACGTCATCAGCAGTGCATTGCGGGCGCGCGAGTTATAGTTAGCTGAACTAACTATAACGGGGGAATTTCAATGGTTTTGTACAAGTGAAAAGTCCAGCTAACTATAACACCCCTGAAACCTATGGTTTTTTCAGTGAATATATATATACATACATATATAAACATATATATACATCTGCATATCTATATAAATATAAATATAAATGCATGCATACATGTATGCATACATATGCATGTCATGTACATGAAAGTTTGAAAAACACTAATAAAAGCAAAGCTAAAAAGTCACCTATTTACAAACCTAATTGCTTTAACTTAAACGAGGGCGAGACCGATTGCATTTTCAATGCTTGTTTTTTTACAGGCGGTGGACCCAGAAGGAAATCATTAAAAACGTCATTGTCTTATTAACTTTGGACAGGTGTTCTGCACAGCATTTATTCTGGAATGAGTGAGCCATAGTTAGAACAATTTACCAACACCATATGTGGCCACTGTCATAAGCAAATACATGCTACATCAGGGGTTTGATCTATTTTCCAAGAGACCAGCATCTTTAAAAAGAATCAGTTCAAACACATATTAATATCAATTGGATATAGGGTAATCCCATCTGAATTAAATGCAGTCAAATACACATTAGTTTCTGCACCATGTTATTCAGGTCAGCATCAGTCATGTTTTCTTTCTATTGCCAACCTGGGAATTGTGTCAAATTAGCTTTAGCTATGGAAAATGTCTTAAGGTCTCTAGTAGATAAAACCTCATGCTGAATGGTTTTATTTAAAACTATAATTTCTCTTGGAATCATGCATGCCCTGAATAAAACCTCTGTAACTTTTATTTACCAAACATGGTTCCTCAAATATGTTTTTCATTTATATTGTCTTTCCAGGATTGATAACCTTCCACAGGACATGACTCAATAAACTGTGCAACATAAATTAAACTGTTTTTTAGATCTTTCAGGTTCTTAGGAATAATAAAAAGCAAATATGTCTGACCTATCATTACTATTAAAGTAAGGAACATTCTCTGGAAACTTTCCGAGATATTTGTTGGTAGTGCTGTACAATGCTCCCGCTGTGTGTAATATTATATTTCTCAAGGTGTATTTGTTCGATTAATATAACGATGTTCATAATGATGAAAACAAAACCATTCTTGGTGTTTTTTAGAATCTAAAGTAGCATAAGAACTCAGATCATTCCATTTTATGTTATGTTATGTTGATTTGTATAGCGCACTAATCACCCAAGAGGGTATTCAGGTGCATGGGCAAGGTGTGTTGGTGTGTGGTCCCAAGGTGCTTATATGAAGAGTCAGGTCTTCTGCTTCTTACGGAACTCAAGAAGTGAGGAGGAAGCTCTGATTTGTTGAGGGAGGTCGTTCCATGTCTTGGGTGTGATGTAGGAGAATGAACGACCTCCAGTTTTACTTTTGTAGGTGCGGGGACTGTGTGTGAGTGAGGCAGAGCATAGGTGTCTGGTGGATTGGTGAAGGTAGATGCGATTATTCAGGTAGTCTGGTCCTGTGTTGTGTAGGGCCTCATTTGGGCACGTGAGAAGTTTGAATTGGCTGCGCTTGTGAATGGGGAGCCAGTGAAGTTTCTGGAGGTGAGGCGTGATATGGGTGCAGTGTAGGAAGTCCAGAATGAGTCTTTCAGCTACGTTGGTCTGGAGTCTGTGTAGGAGTTGTTTTGAGATTTCGGTGTTGTCGTAGTACAGCCTGCTGGTGATGAGTGCCTGCGTGATGATCCGCCTGGTGTTCTGAGACAACCATCTGAAGATCTTTTGCATTGTGCATGTGGAAGCAGGAGGTCCTACTGTGTTGACTTGCACCATCATGTTGAGCTTGTTATCTATGGTGATCCTCATATTTCTTGTGTGGTCTGTGCGTTGGGGTGTTGGTCCTAGCTCTGACAGCCACCAGGTGGAATCCCATGGGGAAGTCTTGTTACAGAAGACTAGTACTTCTGTCTTGTCAGAGTTGAGCTGCAGGAAGTTGGTTCACATCCAGTCTGCTACCATGGTCATACAGTTGGTGAAGTTGGTGGTGTTTGTTTTGTCCGTCAGGGAGAGGATGAGTTGGGTGTCATTGGCGTGGGAGATGGCGATGATGTCTTGTGATCAGATGATTTTGGCGAGCGATATCATTATATGCTGAACAGAGTGGGGCTGAAGGACGATACATGTGGGCACTGCATATCAGTTTCTTGGTCTCTGCTCCTTTCTGAATCCTGAATGTGTGTTGTCTAGAAGATGGTGAAGTTCTAAGTGGGTTGTGAGTTGTTTGTTAATGGCCTTCTTAATTACTTCGACTGGATAAGGGAGCAGGGAGATGGATAGGAATTTAATTCATTGATTTGGATCAGCTGTGGGCTTCTTAAGGAGGGCATTGACTCTTGCAACTTTCCATTCATCTAGGAACGTGGTGGGCGTGATGGAGGTATTGATGATGTGTTTAAACTTATGTTTCATGAATTTGTGAAAGGGCCAGGAACTATAACGTAACATAGGGAAACTTTGAAAACATAAGGAATTTGAATCATTTCTGTTGGAACCATAATCTGATAGGGAACCTTTTCTCAAACAGCATAGTCCAACAGAGGATATGCAGTGATGTTCACAGTATGATGATCCCATTGAGCTCTCTGAGAAGAATGAGGCTGCAATTCCTTAACCACAGGAGATGACTCTGTTATCTCAGGACTATAGTCTTCATACACAAGAAGCAATATTATAATAAACATTATAATCTACATTAAAAGGGAAAGAACACTAGTAGCAATCCAGATGTATGACCATGGTGGATAAAGGTATCTGTCACAAAACCAACAGCAAGCAAGTAGCCATCTGTAACATGGATTAACTAAAGTAAAGATTATCATTTATTTTCTTTCAAAGTCTGTATCAGATTCATTTTCATACAATATAATTTCTTGTAGCAGACTCATTTCAGCGGACTCTGGCTCTGTCGGTGGCTCATAATTAACTACCACAGTGGTTGGAATGGTTGAAATTGTTGAACTACCTGCATTGGGTTCACCTGTTGAAACTGAAGCTTGGTGAAAAGCTGAAGACACGGCGGGCTCCTCAGTCCTGTAAATTGGGCTCTTGCAGAGCAGTGAGAGGGTGTTCTGATCTATTTTGGGTGCACCTTGGTGGTTTTTGATGGGCTATATCAACACCTTCTTACTTTTCTTTGAACCAGGTAACACCAGAATATCACCATTTTAGTGCCTTCTACCCCACTAATGGAATAGTGGTTTGTTAGCTGGCCCAAAGACTTGATTGTCAGGGATATTTTTTTGCACTAGCTATATCATTTTGGGGTGGCATCCGTCAGTAGCTTTAAGAACCTTCACTTCGCTAGTGGCAGAGTCAGGGTTCTTCATATTAGATAATTCAGTTCTGATGTTCTGCAATAAGGTTAATCAACTCTAAGGGTTAGATGTTTTGGACTCTACCTCCTTTCCAAGGACATCAAGATCAGGCACATTCATTGATACGACAAAGAGCATCTTGTATGAAATTTGACATCCTAACACGCCCCTAGGGAAAATATTTAGTGCTCTGTGAACCCCTTACAGGTCTTCATCCAGTTCAATCCTGTATCCACAACCCTAGTGCTCATGGCTGGTTAAAGCGTACCTTTTGTGTATTCTATGACCCCTTTAGATTCTGGGCGGAGGGGATGCAGATATAGCAGTCGTACTCCCTGGATTGATATAGTATCCATGAATAGCTTAGTGGTGAATGCAGGACCATTGTCTGAATGAAAAATATAAGCTGCTTCCATTGCAACTATGCACTGCAGGTCTTTTATGACAGTTTGAGCAGTGGCAGGCTTTTGTGGCCAAACCCAAAGGAATCAGGAGCATTAATCGACGGCCACCAATATATATTTATACTGGTCTACCGTCAAAGTTGGTCCAATATCATTGAGAAATATTGCCCCAAGGGTTTATCAGAGATAGTAAGGGGAGTCTGTGTTGGCTTCGCAACTGTAGTGTTTTATCTATTGGTAAATATGATATTGCTGCACATATTGTATTTAAGCTTTGATAAATATGGCTGCCAGTATTGTTGGAATACCATTGATAAATAAAACTGATGCCTGCATGAACAGATGCCATCCCCTTGTGAGCTGCCTTTCTTAAATCTAATCTAGTTCATTCATTGGGAATATGCCTATATACTACTCTGGATATGAATGCCTTAGGAACATTATATTTAGTAAGGATGTAGGAATATTTAGAGAGAAGACCACCAGTATGTCTGCATCGATCTTAGCTTGAGATTGGGTTAGAGCAGCCCCCTTAGAGGTTTGCATGCTGACCTATGTAGCCATGTCTGCTGCACAGTTCCTTTTAGAGACAATTATTTCCCTTTCTTGGGCCATGGTGTGCTGTACATAATCCAAAGGAAGCTTGTCCTGTAAAACAGATACCTTTCCCCAAAGTTACTTACTTTTTATTGACTTCCCTTTGAATTTCTGAATCCGTTCAAGCATCAATTTGGTAAATCCACATTATATCCTTGGACAAAAATGATAAATTGGACGCTGAAAATGTAGGAACTGACTGATCAGACTTCTATAGAGCAAGTAACAGGACATGAATTTCTGCAAGCTGTGCAGTGCAAACACCTATACCTTTTGTGTGAATGCGCAAGACCTTGTAGTTGCCATTTCCAAATGTTCCCTGCACTGCTGGAAAAGTTATGGAGTATTTCTGTTATTACCAATCTCAGGTTGTGCAGAGCTATACATTCAGGACATACTGTTATGCTAATGTATAAGACATTTAGAGTTTGTGGAATATTTTGTGTGTATTGCAAAAATCCTTGATTACAAAGTGTAGGTTCATATTCAAATTTTGCATCAGCAGAATTCAAAGAAGCAGCAGACTGTACCCAATGCAGATGTAGAGCACAAGCATCAGCTATCCTTGATTTTGTTACTGCTTCTAGTGAAGGTATAGGAGAAACTATAACGATTATGTTTTCCCTGTGCCCGAAGGGCGCTCTTTCAGGATAGCTGTCTATTGTGCAAAGAGAATTTTCTCAGTTGGAATAAGGTGTTTGTCAGCAGAGGAGTTAAGATGTGATCTGTAAGCTATAAGAATTGTTTGTCCTTCATTGTTCACTAAGTATGCATAGCCTGCCGTGTTGGGAATAATCCTAATTACGAGGTCTGTTTTGTTATCCAAGTCAGTAAATGTTTAGAGGCATATTTAGGACCCCAGTGCGTCGCTCTTGCACCACGCAATGTGACATAACTCAAAAAAGAGATTTATGAAGCCACGCAAGGACACCTCGGGTAGCCCTGCATGGCTTCATAAATCTCGAGTAATGTAATGCAGAGGTAATAGCTGCTATGCATTACTCTGCACCAGGGTGGAATTTCCATTGATGTTGCTTGGGTGTTCCCAAGCAACATCCATGGATTTTGACACATTCCCAGATTTACAAGAACAAGTAAACCAGGGAATGCGTCAAAAAGATACACCTCTCCAGGAGAGGCGTAATGAGGGGAATGACTTTATTTCTCCATATTTTTTTTATCTCTTTCTATGTGTGCTACATTCCTGCACAAAAACAATCCTGCATGCAACGCACGTACTATTGCACCATGGTGCAGGGGTGCCTGTATTGGCTCAAGGCAGCCCATTGTGCGCCAGTGCAGGGGAAAGTACAGGAATGCCTCATATTATTTTAAATACTGTGCATTCCTGTCTTTTCTCTGTCACGCAGCCCTGCACAACTTTTTTTGTAAATATGCCTCTTAGTTTCTAACATGCCTGCTTGCAGTCCATGTAAGATAGCTGCGTGTTGGTGTTTGTGCAATTGGTTTCAGAAAATATGGGAGTAATTAAAACATTTAAAGGTTGAACTCTAATGTGACAAGTGAGCACTACTGAAGTTAAGCAATCACATCAGGCTTGTAATATCCTTAACCTGTTTGGAGGGTGTAAAGTAGTACACTTCCATTGGCATTCAGGTATTAAGTTAGAAAGTACCCACCTTCACTTGATAGCTCGTATCCAAGGACAATTGCAGTTAAATATGCAATTTTAGATTTCTTAAAATTGATTCTGCATTCACGTAGTATTAAAAGTCTCACTAATTTCTCCACCTATCCAGGTGTTTATCAATATATAATAGCGCCCCTAGATCTTCTGGTAAGATGTTCATGATTCTTCCTAGAGGAAATCTAGGTGACAGCGCCAGATGAAACACGTGTTGGCTAGACGCATCTTATTTAGAGAAAAAGGTATAACGAATACCTCCCAGAAGAACTGTCTACAAACATTTGCTCGTGTTCTTTTTTGTGTGCTTGCATGACCTTAAAAGTGTTTTTTAGCTTAATTTAGGGGTAGAGATGGGGCTGCTCTCTTTCTTGCATTTGCATTTTGCGACTATTTTGTTCTACACTTTGGGTGTTTGTTTGCTCTGGCCACTCTTAAATTGTTTACTGCCAATAAATGTTTGGGGGTGGACAAAAGTATTTTAGGGTACTGCTAATAAATATCGCTCAGTATCCTATGGGTGATGCGCAAATTTGCTAGCATAGCTACGTAATCCCATAGGTGTTCCACATATATACTACGGATGCTCATTGTGTCCACTCCGGTCTGTTTCTCAAAGATGCCGGGGTAGGCGCAGTTCACCGATAAGCCCAATAGTGCACATCTATCCAACACATTGCATAATACATGATGCGAGGTCCTTCAATGGCCCAGTATGTAAGGCATGCATTACCATTTGAAATTCCTCACTGAATCTTGAACCAATGTATAAAGCACATATTATGAAAAGCTCCAATGCTTTGGTCCTTACCACTTTACCTTACACGTAAAGCACCATTGCCATAAACTGTATAAACGGTGCTGTAATTAGAGATTGAGCTCAAGAGCAACAGCTAATGCCAGGGGAACAAGCAGGATTCCAGGCGGGTGTAGTCTATTCTCCATCAAATTGTTGCTTGAAATGCGTTGTGAATTTTAAATCGGTGTTTGTCAAAGTGGATCACAATTTATTATGGGCAAAATTCGATTGGATTGGATTGGATTCCTGCAGGTTTGCTGGCAATTTGATAGCCTTTTATTTAGAGATGTGGGTTCAAGTTTAGAGGAAGACAAAATCGGTGAGAAAGTACCCACCGAGAATGGATTCCGTCCAAGTGTGTGTTTTACCTTCCCTGCTTTTTTCCTTTTTAAGTGACTTTTCTGAAATGGTACATAGTTGTGGAGTGTTTACTCCATAGGTAAAAAGTGGACAAATTAGCTGTCTATTGTACGCAGACGACAATGTAATTCTAGACAGAACACCTATTGGGATGCAGAAGCATCTAAATGGGTTGGACTCAAATTGTAATGTAAATAAATTGGTTGTTAATATTAGAAAAACACAGGTAGTATACACGTGCAAGAATAACAAGCATTTGCAATGCAATAGGTCTCGCATTTATAAGAGTTTGAGCTATTGGCATTGTAAAATTACAATGCCTTTTATTTTTGTTTTTGTTTTTAAAAAAAATAAAAGGCATTGTCATTTACAATGTCAGTAGCATAAACTCGCATAAAAGCAGTGTGTGGAGTGCAGCAGTGTGCGGCGTACAGCAGTGTGCGGCGTGCAGCAGTGTGAGGCGTGCAGCAGTGTGAGGTGTGCAGCAGTGTGCGGCGGGCAGCAGTGTGCGGCGTGCAGCAGTGTGTGGTGTGCAGCAGTGTGTGGCGTGCAGCAGTGTGTGGCGTGCAGCAGTGTTTCGTGTAGCAGTGTGAGGCATGCAGCACTGTGTGGCGTGCAGTGGCGTGCAGCAGTGTGCGGCATGCAGCAGTGTGCTGCGTGCAGCAGTGTGCAGCGTGCAGCAGTGTCGTGCAGCATGCAGCAGTGAGTAATGCAGCAGTGTGCCGCAGTGTGTGGCGTGCAGCAGTGTGCGGCATGCAGCAGTGTGCGGCGTGCAGCAGTGTGTGGCGTGCAGCAGTGTGTGGTGTGCAGCAGTGTTTCGTGTAGCAGTGTGAGGCATGCAGCACTGTGTGGCGTGCAGCGGCGTGCAGCAGTGTGCGGCGTGCAGCAGTGTGCTGCGTGCAGCAGTGTCATGCAGCAGTGAGTAATGCAGCAGTGTGCAGTAGTGTGTGGCGTGCAGCAGTGTGCGGTGTGCAGCAGTGTGTGGCGTGCAGCAGTGTGTGGCATGCAGCAGTGTTTCGTGTAGCATTGTGCGGCATGCAGCAGTGTGTGGCGTGCAGCAGTGTGTGGCGTGCAGCAGTGTTTCGTGTAGCAGTGTGCGGCGTGCAGCATTGTGCGATGTGCAGCAGTGTGCGGCGTGCAGCAGTGTGTGGCGTGCAGCAGTGTGTGGCGTGCAGCAGTGTGTGGCGTGCAGCAGTGTGCTGCGTGCAGCAGTGTGTGGCATGCAGCAGTGTGCAGCATGCAGCAGTGTAAGGCATGCAGCAGTGTGAGGCAGTATGAGGCGTGCAGCAGTGTGTGGTGTGCAGCAGTGTGAGGTGTGCAGCAGTGTGTGGCATGCAGCAGTGTGAGGTGTGCAGCAGTGTTTCGTGTAGCATTGTGCGGCGTGCAGCATTGTGCGGCGTGCAGCAGTGTGTGGCGTGCAGCAGTGTGTGGCGTGCAGCAGTGTGTGGCGTGCAGCAGTGTGTGACGTGCAGCAGTGTTTCGTGTAGCAGTGTGCGGCGTGCAGCAGTGTGCGGCGTGCAGCAGTGTGAGGCATGCAGCAGTGAGTGGCGTGCAGCAGTGTGTGGTGTTCGGCATGCAGCAGTGTGCGGCATGCAGCAGTGTGCGGCGTGCAGCAGTTTGCTGCGTGCAGCAGTGTGCGACATGCAGCAGTGTGAGGCATGCAGCAGTGTGAGGCGTGCAGCAGTGTGAGGCGTGCAGCAGTGTGTGGCGTGCAGCAGTGTGAGGTGTGCAGCAGTGTGTGGCATACAGCAGTGTGAGGTGTGCAGCAGTGTTTCGTGTAGCATTGTGCGGCGTGCAGCATTGTGCGGCGTGCAGCAGTGTGTGGCGTGCAGCAGTGTGTGGCATGCAGCAGTGTGTGACATGCAGCAGTGTGTGACGTGCAGCAGTGTTTCATGTAGCAGTGTGCGGCGTGCAGCAGTGTGCGGCGTGCAGCAGTGTGAGGCATGCAGCAGTGAGTGGCGTGCAGCAGTGTGTGGTGTGCGGCATGCAGCAGTGTGCGGCATGCAGGAGTGTGCGGCGTGCAGCAGTTTGCTGCGTGCAGCAGTGTGAGGCGTGCAGCAGTGTGAGGCGTGCAGCAGTGTGAGGTGTGCAGCAGTGTGCGGCGTGCAGCAGTGTGCGGCATGCAGCACTGTGTGGTGTGCAGCAGTGTGTGGCGTGCAGCAGTGTGTGGCGTGCAGCAGTGTTTCGTGTAGCAGTGTGAGGCATGCAGCACTGTGTGGCGTGCAGCGGCGTGCAGCAGTGTGCAGCGTGCAGCAGTGTGCTGCGTGCAGCAGTGTGCTGCGTGCCGCAGTGTCGTGCAGCATGCAGTAGTGAGTAATGCAGCAGTGTGCCGCAGTGTGTGGCGTGCAGCAGTGTGTGGCGTGCAGCAGTGTGTGGCGTGCAACAGTGTGTGGTGTGCAGCAGTGTTTCGTGTAGCAGTGTGAGGCATGCAGTACTGTGTGGCGTGCAGCGGCGTGCAGCAGTGTGCGGCGTGCAGAAGTGTGCTGCGTGCAGCAGTGTCATGCAGCATGCAGCAGTGAGTAATGCAGCAGTGTGCAGTAGTGTGTGGCGTGCAGCAGTGTGTGGCGTGCAGCAGTGTGTGGCGTGCAGCAGTGTTTCGTGTAGCATTGTGCGGCGTGCAGCAGTGTGTGGCGTGCAGCAGTGTGTGGCGTGCAGCAGTGTTTTGTGTAGCAGTGTGCGGCGTGCAGCATTGTGCGTCGTGCAGCAGTGTGCGGTGTGCAGCAGTGTGCTGCGTGCAGCAGTGTGCGGCGTGCAGCAGTGTGTGGCGTGCAGCAGTGTGTGGCTTGCAGCAGTGTGTGGCATGCAGCGGCATGCAGCAGTGTGTGGCGTGCAGCAGAGTGCTGCGTGCCGCAGTGTGCGCCATGCAGCAGTGTGCAGCATGCAGCGGCATGCAGCAGTGTGTGGCGTGCAGCAGAGTGCTGCGTGCCGCAGTGTGCAGCAGTGTGAGGCATGCAGCAGTGTGAAGCGTGCAGCAGTGTGAGGTGTGCAGCAGTGTGTGGCATGCAGCAGTGTGAGGTGTGCAGCAGTGTGTGGCATGCTGCAGTGTGAGGTGTGCAGCAGTGTTTCGTGTAGCATTGTGCAGCGTGCAGCATTGTGCGGCGTGCAGCAGTGTGTGGCGTGCAGCAGTGTGTGGCGTGCAGCAGTGTGTGGCGTGCAGCAGTGTGTGACGTGCAGCAGTGTTTCGTGTAGCAGTGTGCGGCGTGCAGCAGTGTGCGGCGTGCAGCAGTGTGAGGCATGCAGCAGTGAGTGGCGTGCAGCAGTGTGTGGTGTGCGGCATGCAGCAGTGTGCGGCATGCAGCAGTGTGCGGTGTGCAGCAGTTTGCTGCATGCAGCAGTGTGAGGCGTGCAGCAGTGTGAGGTGTGCAGCAATGTGTGGCATGCAGCAGTGTGTGGGGTGCAGCAGTGTGTGGCGTGCAGCAGTGTGAGGCGTGCAGCAGTGTGAAGCGTGCAGCAGTGTTTCATGGAGCATTGTGCGGCGTGCAGCAGTGTGTGGCATGCAGCAGTGTGTGGTGTGCAGCAGTGTGTGGCGTGCAGTATTGTTTCGTGTAGCAGTGTGTGGCGTGCAGCAGTGTGCTGCGTGCAGCAGTGTGTGGCGTGCAGCATTGTGCGCCATGCTGCAGTGTGCGGTGTGCAGCAGTGTGCTGCGTGCAGCAGTGTGTGGCATACAGCAGTGTGTGGCATGCAGCAGTGTGTGGCGTGCAGCGGCATGCAGCAGTGTGTGGCGTGCAGCAGTGTGTGGCGTGCAGCAGTGTGTGGCATGTAGCAGTGTGCGGCATGCAGCAGTGTGCAGCATGCAGCAGCGTGCGGCGTGCAGCAGTGTGAGGCGTGCAGCAGTGTGTGGCATGCAGCAGTGTGTGGTGTGCAGCAGTGTGAGGCGTGCAGCAGTGTGAGGCGTGCAGCAGTGTTTCATGCAGCCTTGTGCGGCGTGCAGCAGTGTGTGGTGTGCAGCAGTGTGTGGCGTGCAGCAGTGTTTCATGTAGCAGTGTGAGGCGTGCAGCAGTGTGCGGCGTGCAGCAGTGTGTGGTGTGCAGCAGTGTTTCGTATAGCAGTGTGAGGCATGCAGCACTGTGTGGCGTGCAGCGGCGTGCAGCAGTGTGCTGCGTGCAGCAGTGTCGGGCAGCATGCAGCAGTGAGTAATGCAGCAGTGTGCAGCATTGTGTGGCATGCAGCAGTGTACGGCGTGCAGCAGTGTGTGGCGTGCAGCAGTGTTTCGTGTAGCATTGTGCAGCGTGCAGCAGTGTGTGGCATGCAGCAGTGTGTGGAGTGCAGCAGTGTGTGGCATGCAGCAGTGTGTGGCGTGCAGCAGTGTTTTGTGTAGCAGTGTGCGGCATGCAGCAGTGTGCGGCGTGCAGCAGTGTGTGGCGTGCAGCAGTGTGTGGCATGCAGTGGCATGCAGCAGTGTGCGGCATGCAGCAGTGTGCGGCGTGCAGCCGTGTGCGGCGTGCAGCAGTGTGTGGCGTGCAGTAGTGTGTGGCATGCAGCAGTGTGTGGCGTGCAGCAGTGTGCGGCATGCAGCAGTGTGCGGCGTGCAGCAGTGTGTGGCGTGCAGCAGTGTGTGGCGTGCAGCAGTGTGAGGCGTGCAGCAGTGTGAGGCATGCAGCAGTGTTTCGTGTAGCAGTGTGAGGCATGCAGCAGTGTGCGGCGTGCAGCAGTGTGTAATGCAGCAGTGTGTAATGCAGCAGTGTGCGCAGCAGTGTGTGGCGTGCGGTAGTGTGCGGCGTGCAGCAGTGTGCGGCGTGGTTTGTAAACAACAAGAAAAGCGGACATCAAAGGAAGGGTGGGAGGGAACGAGCATATGGGGTGTGAGTTATAACGAAAGTTAATTGTTGTAAGAGGGGATGCAGGAAGTGAGGCCGCGCGCGCGCTGGCGAAAGCAATCTGCTGCTTTCAAGTCCGATGCCAGATGCCAGCTTCGCGCTTGAATGCCTCACATGCACTGGCCATAAACCGCATTCCTAAGGTCTTGTGCCCCTTACTAAATCTCTCTGAATGCGTGAGGCGGTGCACGCACAGGAAGTAGCTGGTGGCAAATGGAATGCGCGTGGTTGTGCGCGTAACCGCCACCCGATCAGCCTGGGAAGCCTTTGGGAGCATTTTCTGAAGCCCCTACATAAGTCTCGCTGGGTGATCGCTTACGCGATAGCCAGGCGAGACCTAAAAATAATTTTACATGGAAGTTGGATACTGTTAAGCTTTAGGGAATGTTCTTATGGAATCACTTAGTGTCAGGCAGTCGATTATTAGTTGAAGTGGATGGCAGTAATAATGACACTATTCCTGACTAGGCCCAGTTCAATCAATCAAAGCCATTTGTACAGTGCACAGCTGCCTCAACAGTTTGGTCTCAATCATTTAAATCTGGGCTCAACCCTTGGTAGCAGTAGCACAGAGGAAACAGGCTCAATTTAGATGAAATGTATAAAGTATTTATCAGTACCAAAACAGTTGAAAATTAGAAAATGCAATACAATAATATTTCAGGAAAATAGAAAAAAAATTCATGAACAAATAGACACCAAAACGACAAGAAAACAGATTTAGGGAACCAGAGAAATTATATTTCAAAATTTTAGATGTTTATAATGCAAACAAACGCAAAGCACCAAGTGCAGGTATCAAGTCAGGTCAAAGACAGAAGTTACGGCTGATTGCGATGAAGTGCGGGTTGGATTCAGGGACCAGGTTTGTCCCTTTGGAAAGTTTTCCTTGTTACTTAGTCATTTTTCTGGACTAAAATCTCATCAATAGGGTATTGATGAGGCGGGCTGCAGACTGGATCCAATGTAGGTCTGGTAGTCATTGCCTTGCTGGGGTACAGGACCTCGGTGGGAATCTCGGCTTTGACAGGAAGTTCAAGGCTCTCAGCGTCAAAGGTGGGAAAGTTCAGAATCGGTGAAGTCTGGAGTCTGTGCTCTCCACAGGTTACATTGGGTGCAGTCCTCCTTCTTCCGTCTTTCACTGGTCCAGGGGTGTTCTGAGTAAGGTAGTCAACGGTGCCACTTTTATGCCAAGTACTAGGTTGTGCATTGGGTGACTCCCTAACCAATAAGGAAAAAGTTCACAGGTGCAATCCTACTCACTTTGACATACTTTCATGGGGGTTTGGCCCTTAACAATCCCACAGTGCTTGGCTCTGCCAAAATCAAACATGACAGAATGTTTCTTCCTTCGGTCAGAGCTCGGGCAAAACCCTGTGTCTAGAGAAATTAGGTGCTCTCCTGAAAAAACACAGTTCTGGGGCAGGATTTACCCCATTGGAATTGGTACCACTCAGGCTACTGGGACAATTGCAGTGATAGGAGTAGGTGTGAGTTACATCTACCTGTGACAGGCGCAACCCCCTTTGAAGCTTGAACAGTTGATGGCCTTATCCCCCAGGACATCCTAACGGTAGGAGGTCACACCTCGTCCCAGGCAAGGGCCTTTTGTTTCTTTTCTTGAGAGAAACTCAGATCTCCCAGCAGACTTCCAGGTGACAGTTGGGGCTATCACAGAAAGGGCTACTAGAGGCTTTCGGCAGGAACATGCCAACTTTCTAAAAGTGCCATAGTAATTTAAAATCTGACTTTACCATCAGACTGGATTGGAAATTCCTAGTATTTGAGCCCTTGAATCATGTTTCTAACTGTTCCCAAACTTGAGTTATGCATTATAAGGTGTTAAAATGTTACCCAGTGTTTTTATTTCTATGGGAGAGCCACCCTTGCCACAGGGAAAAATAATTTTGGTAATTTATCACTGCCAGGTCATATACACATGTCCTACTTTTAAATACCAAGCACCATGCCCTATGGGCACTCAGGGCCTAATCTAGGGATGCCTTATAGGTATTAAAATGGAAGGTTTAGGCCAGGCAAAGGGTTTATTTTGCCATGTCGAATTTCCAGTTATATGTTGCACGCGCTTAGTCACTTTTGAGGTGGCACAATAGGTGTTCCAGTCCACTAGTGACATTTAGATTGCAGGCCCTGGGTACACAGAGCACTAGGGTTTTATAGGTAAGTTAAATATGTCAGTCAGGGATTAGCCAATGCTACATGTTTTAATGGGTCAGAGCATGTACATGGGGTGCTAGATGGCAGTGACCAAGTGTTCAAAAAGTTAATACACCAGCAGCATCAGTGCAAAAAGTGTGGGGGGACCGGCAAAAAAGTGACCTTTCCTTGGATTTAGGAAATACTTTAGTGAAAACTTTGATTACGGATAACAAGACCACACTTTTTAAAAAGGCAATGAATGCAATGTTTCGCCACCATCACATCAACTGGATGTATGGGAGTTGCTTAATAGATACATTTTTGAAAACATATATTGGCAAAGTGTTCCCTGTCATGACATATACACTTGCTAGTCTTATTATTCAATAGGAATCAATTTTAAATTTTAAGGGCCTCATTACGATGCCGCTTGGACTGACATCCGCAGCCTCCTCGGCATCAATCGGACCGGCGCAGTCTCATCGGAAGCTGTCGGACCGACCATTGAATTATGATGCATGCTGAATGATGCAGTCCGACTGACCGCTGGAAGACCGTCAACTCCGACAATACTGTTTCCCTTCATTTATTTTTAATGTGAGTGATGTGCGAGAGTCTATTACAGACATTTTGCAGA
This sequence comes from Triturus cristatus, assembly GCF_964204655.1. Classification (NCBI taxonomy): domain Eukaryota; kingdom Metazoa; phylum Chordata; class Amphibia; order Caudata; family Salamandridae; genus Triturus; species Triturus cristatus. Next base: position 732,290,402 of record NC_140580.1, read on the forward strand.
GAAATGTTGTGTTTATGTTTCATGCAACATCCATAAGTTTTTGAAATTTTAGATTAAAACAGGACCTCAAATATGAGAATGGCAGTGTGTCACAGAGATTATTTGTAATAATATTAGTGAGATGCAGCTGTATTACAATATTGAAAACACACATCACTGTCCCTCATTATTGGATGTAAACACATTTAGAATTTAGACAAGTGTGCCTGTACACTGTCAGTGACTTGGCCAAAGAGGGCATGAAATTGGATCATAAATTCAAAGCTGTTCCAAAGACGGGTCCCAAAATATGTTTGGCCCAGTGCCCCCAAAATTCTTAAGATGTCCTTGGTTAAACTGGTATTAATGAGGAGAAACGTTTGAACAGACTGCATTAATGTGTATTAAAATGGCCATATAGTGAAATAGTACTGTCACATAATGTGCAGAAAAATATGGATTTTCTTTCAGCATAGTTTAGTCATTCCTGTCAAATAATGTGGTCCTTCATTGCTACATAACTACAGTTGCTCAGGACGTATATAAAGACTGTAAAGAAGAAGAGGGTCGAAGTGGGAATTCTTGATAACACAGTTTAGGCATAATGGTACATAGGAATCTGGCAAAATGATATATCTGAGAAAATTCACCAACATAGATTTAGAAAAAAAGTCCTAGGTGTGACCAAGCTGGAAACTTTTAAACCAGAGCACAATGCTAAAGCACACGCTGAGCTAGTAACCTCTGCACGCCTTAAACATGGCACAAAGGGGCATATTTACGAGAGGTTTGCATCGCGTTTGCACCACACAATGTGGTATATGCGCAACACAAACCTCTATGACAGATTTATGAAGCCATGCAAAGCCACTTTGAGTGGCTCTGAGCGACTTCATAAATCTGCAGTAGCGCAAAACAGCACAAATCGCGGCATTGCGCTACTCTGCCCTTGGTAGGCGTTCAATGGGCGTTGTAGTGGTTGTTCCCATGCTACTCCCATGTAGTTTGAGGTATTCACAGATTTACAAGAACTTGTAAACCTGAGAATGCACCAAAATCTTACGCTTTCCCAGGGGAAGCGTAATGAGGAGAAATTCTTTTATTTCTCCTCATTACTTCCTCTTTCAATGAGTGCTGCACTCTGCAGCACACATAGATAAAGGAATATGCCTCCCGGGATTGTTTTTTGTTCAGGAAGGTGTACCTTCCTGCACAAAAACAGTCCTGCCTACAACACAGGCACCCTTGCTGCATGATCCAAGGGTGCCTGCATTGGCGCTAGGCTGCCTAAAGAGTGCTAGTGCAGGGGAAAAGACAGGAATGCACCGTCTGCCCTATCCCTATAGCGCAGCAAGATGACTTGCTGCGCTACGCCATAGTTTCATGAATATGCCCCAAAGTATTTTAGAACTATGAAACCTGGAGAAAATGCCCGGAAAAACTCTGATTGACTACATCCACCACAAAAAAAAGATTGAGCTAGATATTTGGTTTTAGCCAGCCCTCAGCCCATGTATTTATTTATTAAAGTTTTTTATGCACACACTGGCTCATTTGAACTAGTCAGTGGATATTGTGCCATCTGCGCTCTAAAAAACACCAGTATAAAGTAGGGATCAAATATTAGAAGATCTGAAAAGTGATGCACTATCGTTTGTCTCATATCATTCTGTTGATGCTTATCTAGGAATATGATCTGTAGTTTTTGGTAAATGCTAATTTTTGATTTTACAAGTATGTTAGGCTGCTATGCATAAAACTCCTTCGAAACGATGGAGGCTGACATGAACTCAAATGAAACTCGCACTCTCCCTTGGTGCAGTAAAATTAATTTGAGTGTTTCTGACCGTTCTCATAAACAGGATATCTCTCTCAAACGATCCTTTTAGGACCATTTAATTGAACAGGATGAAGAAGAACAGCAAGGGAAGGTTTTCAGAAGGGCAAAAAAGGCGTTCTTTATTAATGGCAGCCATTGATCAGCCACCACCAACTGGCACCCTAGGCTAACGTGCAATCGGCACTTCCTTGTTTTTCAAATTACGTTTGTATTGTCTTTTTGTCTCACAATTTCCTACCCCAGTTAATGTTCTGCTCCGTCTGAGCACCTCTTTCACCTAAGTGGACGGGTCACACTGTTCGGAAGGTCGAAGGGAGACTTTCAGAAGTGTGAGGAATGATATTCAGGGAGTTTGAGCGCTGAGAAAATTACGAACAGATGCAGCTCTGCTTTGTGGCGTCCCCATCAAACTCTAACTTGTGCAACAATTGGTTGCCTTTCAAAGGGCATTGCAGTAACGTCTACAGGGGCAATGGCTAGTGGCTACTCTGTAAATCTCAGTGTTCCATATTGGTTTCTTGTCATAAGCCCATTAACTTTTATATTCTTAGTCTTCAGTGAAGCAATGAAATTGAATCTTCACGATAATCGTTTCCACATGCCCCTTTAATAGCTCAGCTCCTTCTCTAGCCATCTTGACCCTGGGACAACCTGGATTCAAAGGGGCACAGTGACCCTCTTGTAGTCGCGAGAGCTGGGAAGCAGACGCTTGTCCGTACTTCCGGAGCACAGAAACTTCCAGAAGAGGACAAAAGCCTGGACGCCTCCCCATGTCTTGGCTCATTAGAACCATATGTAACTGGCAATAACCACTGTGCTTGGCTGTATTTGTGCGTGCTTTGGGTCTTGAAATGTTTTAGTCATTGGCTAAATAATGCTACAATTATCAGGCTGGGCAAATTGTATACGTATATGTATAATAAGTACATGTTCTTACTGAGAATCCCTCCAAGTAAGTGTATGGAATCTTTTAGCGCAGTCCTGATTTTTGGAATGATGCTCAAAATACAAAGGAGCCAATTTTTTTAGACCTATTATACATGTACATGTACATTTCAAAATACAGACTTTGCATATCATATTTTATGTTTCCAGCTGTTTTGTGTGAGTTATTTCGGTTTTTCTAGGAGCATATCGTGTTTGTTTCTATGATTGCTATGCATCTAGGGGCATATTTACTTACATTTCATGCAGCGCAGGGCAGGAACCAAAGGCAAGCATGGGATAACTTCCTGAAGAAAAAAAAATCCTTAGAGGTTTATTCCTCTTTCTGTGCGTGCTGCAGAATACAGCAAGTATAGATGTGGGAAGTAACAAGAAGAAATATAGATATTTCTCTTCACTACGCCTGCTTCAGGGAGGTGTCGCTTTTTGATACATTATCAGGTTTACTAGCTTTAGTGAATCTGGGAACACACCAAAATCCACGGGAGGATGCATGGGAGCACCTATGCTCTACCCATGGAATGCATCCCCAATGCAAAGTAACGTAAGGCAGCGCTATGTGCTGCTTTGCATTACTTTGCATTCACGAAACCATGCAATGCCACGCAAATTACTTTTACATGGTTTAGCAAGGATTTTGTGTTGGGGCTGCCTTGTAAAAGTGACGCAGCCCAGACGCAAAACCTTAGTGAATCTGCTCCCTAATTTCTAGTAGATCTTGCTTTGCTTTAAATGCTGGCTCTCCGTTTAAGCCGATCTTTGTGTCTGACTTCGACAACTGAGTCTGAAAGAGGCTTTCTGGTCAAAGTGATGGTAGCCTTATGCTGGTGTGGTGCAGCTGTCACTTAGTTTTCACTATCTTAAACTGCTAAGATATGTTGTTCCTGGGTAGGGAAAACTCATAATAATTACTTCACACAGGGACAAAACTCTCTATGCAACTCGATCCTTGTTTTCAAGAAACATGCTCCAACTTTAAGAGTTTGGTTCTTGAAAACCAATAATTTAGCGAGTGAGTTTCAATGGAGATTTTCCCATTATATTGACTCCAGTAGACTTTTCCACACAATAACATTAGAAAATATGTTCCATGACAATGTAAAATACCCCATGGTAATTTTCAATGTGTATATTCCGCCTGAGGAATGTTTTAATGATAAATTGCAGCGGGTTCTCCAGTATATGGATAAGATAAAAAATTCACCTCCTTTTCCTGTAATCTTGCTTATCGGTGATTTGAATTGTAAAGTTTCAAACGCTAGTCTAAAACTCTTCAGGGATAAAGCTAAGGAGGAAGCACATTGCATCCCCCAGACGCTCTTCCCTGAAAACTTAAGGACAAATAAAAGGGGGAAGATCTTGTTAAAAGAACTAGCGATCGGGGATGGTATTATCTTAAATGGAAGATTTCCATCTGACGTCCCCGCAAATTATACCCACAAATCCCCCTTTGGGTCATCAATTTTGGACTATGCTATCGCCAGCTACAGTCTGTTTCCCCAGATTCTTGACTTAAAGATCACACCCACGACTCTGAGCGACCACAGTATATTGTTACTATCAATTTCGTTAAATTCTATGAATACGGCATCCTGGTCGCTAAATGGCAGGGAGGCTACCTTCCACTCGACATCTGGAAGATGCTTCTGGAATAATGCTGCCATTAATGGGGTGCAGGAGCTGCTGACCGATACCCTTAGGGAAATAGAAGAGTGGAACGGAAATGAAATAGTTTGTTTTGAGGAATTCATGGTAAAGATCCTATTGAATGCTAAAAAAACTGTCCCCCCTAGGAAAAAAGGAGAGGTAGTTCCTCTGACTCTCCGTAATCTGAATAGGGAATTAAACAAACTAATCCGTGCACAGTACGTTGAAAGGGTACCGGAACGTGGGAAAGATATCGCTAGGTTAAAAAGAAAGAGATGCAGACTCAAGCTAAAAATTAAACGGGACAGGGAGGATGAAGTATGGATTAAATTAAGGGAATCTGCTGCTTATGGCAACATTAAAGATTTTTGGGCAATAATCGGGAAAGGATGTGGTACACGCCACTCCCCTACTCCCACAGCTATACCAGAAGATCTATGGTCCTCTCATATCCGAGAACTATATGCAGGGAACGGGACCACAGGTGTGGATAACTTCATATACGCAGCCCCTGATGACTCGGTCTTCTTTCCCTCTGAGAAGGAAATCGAGTTGGCTATAAAAAATATGCGATCCTCTGGGGCCATGGGACCGGATGAGCTTCCGATGACGGTCCTAAAACAAGACCCTTTAACCTGGAGTAAAATCTTGTACCCCCTGTTTAGGGCATGCCATCTTTCCAAACGTGTCCCTGCATCGTGGAGAGGAAGCATTCTGGTCCCTATCTTCAAAAAGGGAGCAAGGGACAGCCCCAGTAACTATCGCATGATTGCGCTCCTCGACTCCATCGGAAAGGTCTTTGCGAAATGCCTCCTGAGATCTCTTTCTGATTGGGTCGAGGAGCGCAACATCTTGCCGTTGGAACAGACTGGCTTCCGAAGGGAACATGGCACTCTGGACAACCTGACTGCCCTTCAGGTTATTACTGATAAATATGTCCAGGTGAGAGGGGGTGTTGTATACGCCGCCTTCATTGATTTCTCCACAGCGTTCGATAAAGTAGATCGGGGAACGCTGTGGAGAAAATTGGCGACGTTGGGTGTCCCTACTCCCCTGCTGGAATTGGTGCGGGCTCTGCACACTGAGACCTGGTGCAGGGTCTTAATGGGGGGCGAAAGGGGGCTGTCGGCCAAAATACCATCTCAGAATGGCCTTAAACAGGGCTGCTTATTGGCGCCCCTGTTGTTTTCCCTATACACAACTGACCTCCCTGCTGCTGTGTCCCATAGTGAGGGGATCGCACCGTTGATAGGAGGGGTGCCAATAGCCTGTCTGATGTATGCCGATGATGTGTTATTGCTTGACTTAACTCCCGTGGGTCTGGCAAATCGGCTTCAGGCTCTTCAGGACTTTGCTGGGGAGCATCATATGAAGATCAATATTAATAAAAGTAAAGTGATGTGTATTGCTGGTAGGAAGAAATGCCGCTCGACAAATTTTGGTTGGGCTATTGGAGGGCTTAGATTGGAGGTCGTAACTTGTTATACCTTTTTAGGGAAAATATTCTCGGCCAATATGAGCGAGAATCTTCATATAGAGCATTGCTCTCGCAAAGCTCTTGCCCATGGCAATGGGTTAAAGTCCCTATACCTGGCAACGGGGAAAAGACATTTTTCTAGCCTTCTAGAAGTATTTAGAGCTAAAATCCCCGCAACCATCTTGTATGGTATAGAAATAATAGAGATAAAATATTGGGACTTTTGCCACAAGACTGAGGGAAAACTCCTAAGATCCCTCTCGACTCTTAACAATGCCTGTCCACTGGCTGCCTGCAGGCTGGATTTCGGACTCAGGAGTGCTTGGGTTCAGGGGCTGTGCGCCTTAATAAGGTGGGTAGCCAGCTTAGCCAGAGCGAGAGAAGGAACCCTGCGAGTTTTACTCAAAAATGAACTTTTGGGCAATTTTAAGGAGTTCTCTAAACTTGTTAGTAATTTTAGAGGGGCTGTGAAAATCCTTAGACTGGATGAAAGCGCTCTTTTCTCCTATTCTCCCACGCAGTTAAAGCAGGTCCTTAAGGAGGCTTCGTGGGAGTATTGTTTTCTATCCGACAAAAAAACAGTTGGAGATAAAAGGAATGTGGAGCCGCTGATCTCCTCCTATAGGTTGAAACAGCCCCAACCGTATGCCCTGTGGAACTTGCCACATGGGATACGTAGGTTTTGGTTTTTATTACGTTATGACTTAATCCCTCTTAACGTGTTGCTGTCCAAATGGCATGGCACTTCACCGTTGTGCAATCTATGTAAATTAAATAACCAGGACTGTATGCATGTACTTTTGATTTGTCCTATGTTACGTAGCTTGCGCAAGCGATGGCTTAAAGTAATCTGTTTACGCCTCAGCATTGTCACTTTACAAGATTTTCTTCATGCACTTTATTGCCCACCAAATGAAATGTTCTGTGCTTATGTTTTTAACTTTTTTAAAGGATTTTTAGCTATTTATTAAATTTTCTGGAAGATTGTGCCGGCCCGGCCTTGTGGGACTGATGGCTTGCAGTGTACCTATTACGGTTCGAATACTATGTTTTTATAATTCTTGTACTTTTGATGACTGTGTTGCTTTGTCTGTACATGTTTATGTGGCCCTCTTTGAGAGCCAAAACATAATAAATAAATAAATAAATAAATAGCGAGTGAGTTGTTCATACATGATGCCCGCATAGCAAAGCTTCACTGCTGTCAGTAGAGCCTCCAGAGCAGCGGCTCCTCTGAAGGCACAGAGATCCTGATCTGCCTGGTGGTGATCTCTAAATATGGAGACTGGCCCTCTGCTAAAGCAGAGGGGGCCATGGACTCTGCAGAACTGGTGGGCCGGTAGGCTGCCTGCCGGGTCTAAAATAATATCCTAAGGGGCAGATTTTTCATTCTCATTTCAAGCCACCTTGCTGTGCTGCACTGTGTGGAAGGGCAGAAATTCGCCTTATTTACCATTATACTGCACATTCCTGTCCTTTTCTAGCGCTGACACACTTTTGGCTGCCCAGCACCAATGCAGGGACACTCGTGTCATGGTGCAAGGGTTCTTGCGTTGTAGGCAGGATTGATATTGGGAGTAAGGGACACCTTCCACTTCCTATGTGTACTGCAGAATAAAGAATAAACATATTCCTCCTTGTTACGCTTCACCTGGGGAAGCATAGTATTTTGATGCATTCCCAGGTCTACCACTAATGACAAAACTGAGGATACACCAAAATCCATGGGTGGATCCGTGCTAACACCCACACTCCCCCAATGGAGCACCTCCCTGTCAAAGAGTAACGCAAGGCAGCAATTTGCACTGTCTTGTGTTACTCTTGATTTGTCAAGCCATGCAGGGCCACTCAATGTGGATTTGTGTATCTTGATAATTCTCACTTAGGTTTGGCATTGCCCTTGCACCACCCAATGCCAAACCTAAGTGAGAATACTCAAGATACACAAATCCACCTTGCGTGGACCTGCATTGGGTGGTGCAAGGTCAACGCAAAACCTTGATATATCTGGCCCTAATCGTTTTGCCTTTTAAGCCTTGAACATTGAACAGAGTTCTGATCCCTGTGAAAATTCTTGTTTAGTGCAGAGAAAATATTACAAGCCAAACAGAGGGCCATATTATCAAGGAACGACGATAACATTATCGCCACTTTAGCGGCAGGAAACTGCCGCTAAAGCGGCGATAATGGGCTTGATAATATGCCCATGTGAATTTCCATAGAAGCCCAGGTTCACACCAGTAGTAATTGCCAGATGTGATAAATATCACTGGTCTTCGTTTTTACCAGGTCACAAAATCATGTAATTCAGTATGGAAGGATCAAATTCTGAATATTATTCCTCATTTCCAAGTGAAAAGATAGAATAGTAGGTATTTACTGAACCCTGCCAATTCACAGTTTGGTGGTGTTGGTATTTACTAGTAAATACTCAACCTCATTTGGAGCACTCAAAATTTGGGCTTTAAATTAGGGCAAGAAAATATGACAACATTGTGACCTGACAGTTGTTACAGTGTAAAAGCTGTTTAATCTTTACACAACATAAAAAACTATTTTGACAAAGAAAACGAATGTGTACTTTGCACACATCTGGAAAAATAAAAGTTGAAGTACAGCATCGTAAAAGTGTGCTTGGATTTGTGGAAATATAAGAGTTTTAGATGCAATAGGGATTATTTACAAGCGCCTGTGTGCCACCGGAACGTCACTTTTAGTTACGGTTGGGCGGCTCACACTGCAGGGCCAAATCTACAAGGCCACGTAAAGCCACCCTGCATGGTTTTTCTAGCCTTTAAAGATATGGACTGAGGCAACGCAGCGCAAGTCCCTGTGTTGCCTCACTCTGAGATAGGGAGGCATGCCATGGGCATTATGCTGGGTGTTCTCACATGGCATTTGACACATTTCCAGATTTACGAGATTTTGTAAACCTGGGAATGCTTCAAAAGCCTACGCCTTCCCAGGTGAGGAATAAGGGATGCGCAACGAGGAAAATTATCTTTATTTCTCTGCGTTTTTCCTTTTTCTATGTGTGCTGCAGAACTGAAAGAGGAAAACGTCTCTCCTGAAAATTTATGTGCAGGAAGGTGTACAAAACAATTATCCCTGCAATGCAGGGACCCTTTCACCCTGGTGCAAGGGTAACTGCGTTGGCACATGGCAGCCCATTGTGCTCCAGCACAGGGGTAAAGGGCAGAAATGCACTGTATCTCATAGATACATCGCATTCCTGCCCTTTTCTTTTGACGCAGGGCAGCACCGCAAGATTTCTTGCGGCACTGCCCTGCGCCAAAACCTCGTAAATGAGGCCCTCTGTGTTTGACATGTGTGGGTAAGTGACTCTTTTGGACAGGGTTAGCCCCCACTCTTTGCCTGGTGATATAATTTCAACTGCAAGTGCACAGGATTCCTGCCAACCAGTCCTCCTGTGCCAGAAGCTCTAAACTGTATCTTTTGTTTCCCAATTGGCACAAATTCCCTAGTAAATGGTACCCCTAGTACCTAGGGCATTAGCACAGAAGAAGGACCCCAAGGGTAGCAGAACGAATTGTGCCACACTAGGGTCCCTTCACCAAGGCTATGCACCCTGCCATCACAGACTGCGTGCCTTAATGCAAACAACTCCGAAGAGTCGACATGGCACAGATCCCTGTGTGCCATGCCTACAGACACTATATGGGATTCAGGTAAGACAAACCTCCGGCAGGCCTTATAGCCCTAAGGCAGGGTGCACTATATCTCCTGTGAGTACATATCTGCATGAGCAGATATCCCCCACAATATCCACGTCGATTCATGGATATTGTTAAGTGAACAAGGAATCCATGGAAAGTACATGGGCTAGACACTCATCATTACGAGTTCCCCAGCTCCATGATGGCTTCAATATATTATGGGATTTTTAGTACCAAACATCCCATCCTAATAAGCCTCCACGGATTCCAGTGTCAGATTTATTAATAATTGCACCGAGCCAGCACCCCAAAGGGACATCAGTACTCTGGAGACCCACCTCAGCAGTGGCCCAGAAGCTCCAGAATTGTCGCTGTAAGGTGCTAGCCCGGTCCATCATCATCCAGCTCCCCAGTCCTCCGAGCACCAGCGAAAGGTACACCTGCTCTGGAGGGTCAGCTCGGCCTCTGCACCAAGTCTTGAGTCCCCAGGACCCACCGGAGCTGAAAGACACCAATACCTTGGGTACCAGGCCCCTTGCTTCATAAGCCTACAAAACCAAGTCCAGGTGGACTCCTACTCTACACTACAGCGGGCCAGCACCCCACAAGGGACATCAGTACTCTGGAGACCCACCTCAGCAGTGGCCCAGAAGCTCCAGAATTGTCGCTCCAAGGTGATAGCTCCTGACTGTGAGGTGCTTCTTTGCATGCCGTTGCCCAGCTGCACATTTTCACTGCACCCAGCCCACCCAGCTGTGCTCCCAGGACCCCAGAGTTGCTTTTACTAAATAAGCGATTCTGATTTGAAATACATTAATCTACCCTTTTCCCTTAGATTTGCATTAATTCATAGTTGAAGAACTCTTGCTATGTTTCTTCAAATGTTGCTTTATCTGTTCTTTCTCATCCCATTCTGAAGCAGTTACTTTTCCTTTAATTCTTTGTGTGAAAGCATGCAAGTCTGTTTTCTTACTTCAACCCAAGAAGAGCAGCAAAGTATATAATATCTATGTTGACTAACCTGTGTCGACGGAATGGACATTCGTTTCCCATGACAGTTGTGGCAAGACAACTGAATCTTACTAATTTGTGCCTTGTGATCAGAAGAAGAGATGCATGGCGATGAGACCACGGAGGTATGAACACAAATGACACATTTGGACTATTCAAACTATAGAAAGTGACTTCCCTGGGAGGAGTGAGTCTCAAACTCAGTCTCAGGTTCGCTCTCTTAGCCTCAGTATGTCTGGCTTTTTGGCTCTTGATGCTCAATTGTTTATGGACGGACATGAAAGTTTCTGATCATTGCTCCCCTCCCTCGCTTATGCCCATGGGCTTTTCCTTAGTGGACTTTAACTCGGTCCTTATTTCCCTGCTTAGAGAATTCTTTTGAAACCATCCTCCTGCCTTTATTGGTGGTAGGAAACCCTAACCTAAACTATCCTCTTATGGATTCATGTTTTCAGCTATAGATTTATTTTAACCAAATGTGTGATTTTATACTACTTGTTGTGAGACTCATGACAGAACTGCTTAAAATGTTACTTAATTGCATTGATTTTGGATCTTTAATACAGTAACAAAATAGTTCAATTATGTATGAGTCTTTTAATGATGTGACTCAAATGTTGTTTCCGTAGAAACTGTGCTTACAAAGATCTGATTTCTAATGCATTATAGAGACAGTGATAGGTTGTTTTCAGAGTGTCAAATTTTACAACTTCTGTTCTGCATAGCTGTTGCAGAACTGCTGGTCTGTATGATTCTCGTTAGACTGAACTTGTGCAGAAGGTTTGGTCTAACTGTCTCCATCCTTTATATTTGTAGTGTTGCCCTGAGAGTGGTGTATTTAAATTTGATTACTAATTTGTGAGTTGGCTATCAAATAATTGGTTCTCATTGGGTGGCCAACAGTTGACAGCTTACTTTTTACCCTTTAACTTCATCCCACAAGGTCCATTGGAGGACCAATGCCTCTGAAGGAAATTCATGTTTTCAGAATTAGATTAGTGTGACTAAACCTAAAGTTGTTAAATAAAATTAGTGTGGGCCCAGAACAAAACTTCCGCTGCATCACAGTTGTAATGGAAGTCTCTGAACCAAGTAATTCTACCCTAGTCTTCTATTCTCATCCATGCTGGCTGTTCTTCATCTTTAGGGTTGTCAGAGATTCCTTGAAGATAAACAGATAATTGCTTGCAGGCTCTCTGTCCTGGGGTTGGGGTTAAACATTCATCTGTCGTTGTCACCACATTACTATCAGTTATAAGGTGGCATTGGACATTGACAACCATACTAGACAAACAAAGTTCCTTTTATGCTTCTTTTTCAGGGTAAAGAGGTAGTCTTGTAATTTTTGGGTTCCAAAATCTTAGTTTTCTTTGTTTTTTATGTGCATTATATTGTGGCAATTATACAGCATTTCATACCCATGACAAGGCAATGAGGCTCTCTGTTTTGCCTCGTGTATTTTTTTTTTTGGGGGGGGGAGTTTTAAATAGCATGAACTAGGCCAAAGGTATCAGAGCGCTTTACTTACATGAGCACCAGTTGCGTTACAGACTGACACATTCATTTTTTGATAGTCGTAGGGAGATTAAATGATTTGCTCAGAATCACAGGCTGTTGAGCATCCTTGCCAAGACTCGAACCCAGTTCCCTAGCTTGGACTTCAACCACTCTAGCCATTGGGCCACATCCTCTCCCCTGGCATCCTTTCTATATGCAGTATGGGCGATACGTGTAGGTATATTTGAGGTATGTGAGTCTGAAAGAGGTTTCCAAACCTTCAGCGAGAGTCATTGCACATGAGCCTGAAGTAATGCATACCTAACGTTTTAGGAGTGTTCAGTTGCCTACAACTGAAACCGCCGTGCAGTACATAACATGTGGAAAGTTGATGTCTATGAGAGAGTATGTTATATAGAGTATACGTGAAATAATAGAGACTTACACCCAGGAGGCCCTGTAAAACAATTTTGGTAGATATACCATGTGGCTCCACCCAGAAAATAAACTGAGTCACAACTGTTGGAGGTACTTTTAAACAACTAGGGTGCAGATAGGCCTGTAGGGGGATGGACTAAAACATATAGTCAGTTACATAGCACCAATCTAACTGGAGGGGTAGCAGGTGCTGGGTGAGTTTACACCAAAGGTGGGCAGTTACAAAAGACCTAGTGGGTCGTATGCAGTGGATGGTAAGTTTCTATCCTGACAGAACAGGACATAGTCTTACACTTCTATCCCAGAGACCCTTTGGCTTTCTGTGTACACGAGGAGGCATCATCTTACCCTTATAAAATTTCATTCCAGACAGTTACCTATTTCAATATGAGTGGGGAATTAAAATTTTGGGTGAAAAGGCTTTAGATGGGAGAAAACTTACCTTGCTTCCATTGTATCGTCTATGACACCAGGATGGCACACATTGGGTAGATTATTCTGTTTTAGCTCAGTTCTTTTCTGATCTGTGACTCTTGCAAAAACATATGAATATCTCCATAAGAGTACTTTCATTCCTGTCTCCTCTGCCTGAGTCCTTTCTCTTCCTCTTCCCACATTAACTCTGCTCTCACCACTTCCAAGAGGCCTCTGACATAAACAGTAGTAGACACATAGGTGTCATTTCCTGTCGTAGGCAAATTCTAAGTTTTTTTTTTTTTTTTTGAAACCGTTTATTACATGTTAAAAAAGGTTACAGGTATGGGCCTACAACCATCCGGCCGGCCGCTAGAGTGGCAGAAGCATATGACATACCTACAGTAAGAGTCTCTTGGCGGTGCAGATCGGTAAATCAGGAGATATCAATAGCGCAGGCCACATAACCCCAAGCCCACAATACGGTTTCCTTTTTTTCAAAACAGAACAACACAAAAAACCACACCCGCAAGGCAATCCGCAATCCAAAGTGACGGCACGTGCTCCTTAAGTGGGGGATCCCAACCAGCAGCCAAACTCTGAAGAGGGGGATGGGAATAGATCAGGGACAGGGGAACCACATGCCCGCGGCTGGGGGAGGGGGTCGGCTAGGGGGACGGAGCTGGTGAGGCGGCCAGTGGCAGTGGCGGCTCACAAATACCCCCGCGGTAGGCGTTCCAGGGGCCCCAGATTTTCACCCACGCCCCAGGCTTACCCCTCGCCACATACACTACCTTTTCACGAAACATACACCAATCCATATGTTCTTTCCAGGCCAACACCGCCGGGGGCCTCTGGGATCCCCACAATTGAGCAATGTCACGCTTAGCTATCATGTATCCCAGAGTCACCCACCGCTTCTGCGGGACCGAATAGTCATTTGGTTCCCACACATTCAGCAAGCATCTCCTCGCTTCAGGCAACAGCGCGACACGCGTAACCACACGCAGGACCTCATGCACACCACGCCAGAATCGCTCCACCTTTGGGCACTCCCACAGAATATGCATGAAAGTTGCCAAAGCACCACAGCCACGCTTACACAATCCGTCACCAGCAAAGCCCATACGTAGAAGCCTTGGCCCCGTCACGTAAACCCGGTGGAGGATCTTAAGCTGGACGAAGCGAAGGCGAGCCGGGATGGCCACCTCCTTCGGAGAGGCCACCGCGGAGATCCAGTCCTCGTCGTCCAGTTCCAACCCGTCGGCAACCCAGGCCTCGCGGAGACTAGTCAGCAGGCACGATCTGTCGTTGATCAGCTTTTTATATATAAGGGAGATCGTGCTGTCTGGGACATGGCCATCCAGCACTCGGTCCTCCAGGGGGGAAGACTCCGGAATGGACGCGACATCCGGGAAGACGGAGCCCAGCGCATGGCGGACTTGTAAGTACCGAAAGTACTCACTGCCTTGCAGCTGAAACTCCGTCTGCAGCGTCTCAAAAGTTTTGAATCCCCCCCTCGTCCAGAGATCTCCCACTGTGCTGATTCCGATCGTGTCCCACTTCTCGAAGCCCTTCGATGTCCACAGGGAGCCCAACCTCTCAGACGCATATAGCGGTGTCGCCCGGGTCAGACGGTCCTTCCACCCCATCGCTGCATTAGCCGCGTGCCAGACACGCACCATGACACGCGTCGGTCCCGTCAGACGGGAGTCGGGCGCGCCAGAGTAGAGCGCTCGATTGTAGTCGCCACCGGGCAGGAGCATCTTGTCCATTTCAAATGCCGGGTTCAAGGCGGGCCCGTAAAGGCCATGATTAATTGCAGCTAGCTGGGAGGCCCAGTAATACCGTTTAATGTCCGGGAGGGCAACCCCCCCATCGTACCACGGGAGCGTCAATTTAGCCAGAGCAATACGCGGCCTCCCGTCCCAGAACAGGCGCCGCTGAAGGCTCTCCACCTCACGGAAGTAGCGCGCCGGAACCAAGTCCATAGTATTCTGAAGCGCATACAGAAAGCGCGGCAAGGACATCATCTTAAACAAGGCCGCTCGGCCAAGCGGCGAAAGCGGAAGACGCCGCCAGCGCGCAACGTCCTCCCGCAAGCGCTGGAGGGGGGGCAGCAAGTTCCGCTCGTAACGGACCTCCGGTTCTAGAGTAATATATATACCCAGGTACCGGAACCCCTGGGAGGCAATCTGGATCGGGCAGTCCCGTGGTAGGGCCGGAGCCTCCCCGGAGAGCACATACACGCAGGATTTCGCCCAGTTGATGACAAGGCCTGAGTTACGACCGAAGGAGCGCAAAACATCAACCAGGACAATCAGCGAGTTACGCGGGGAGGCGAGATACAAAAGGATATCATCGGCGTAGAGGGACACGCGGTCCTCATGCTCGGGGGTCCAGCGGAGACCACGGATGGAGGGGTGCCACCGCAGCCACTCCGCCAAGGGCTCCAAGGCCAATGCAAACAGGAGCGGTGACAAGGGGCAACCCTGACGCGTGCCCCGCCCCAGCGCGAAGGGGGCCGAAACTCGCCCATTCACCACCACCTGCGCCAATGGGCCCGAATACAACAATTTGACCCAGCTAATGAAACCCGGTCCAAATCCAAATTTCGCCAGCATCGCCCAGATGTATGGCCATTCAAGCGTGTCAAACGCCATGGTGGCGTCTAAGGACGCCAAGATGGCCGGCTCCCGCACAAACGGGACACGCGCGAGCACCCCATGCAAGCGTCGCAGATTAAGAGCCGTGTTGCGATGGGGTATAAAGCCAGATTGGTCTTGGTGGACCAAATCGCCCACCACGCCAACCAGCCGGTTGGCCAGTACTTTGGCGAGGATTTTGGGCTCCGCGTTCAAGAGCGAGATAGGCCTATAGGATGTAACCCGCTCACGGGGTCTCCCCTCCTTGTGGATCACCACGATTGTGGCCAGACGCTGGTCCGGCGGGAGGGAACCCTGCGAGTGGGCCGCCAGGAACATGGCGCGCAGGTGGGGCGCCAGTACATCCGGTCGTAGCTTGTAGAGCTCGATGGGGATACCATTGGGGCCCATGGCCTTGCCGGATGCGACCGAGCGAATAGCCAGGGCGATTTCGTCCGAGGTGGGAGGAGCGTCCAGCAAATCCCTGTCCTCCACCGTGAGGGAGGGCAGCGCGATGTCCCGAAGCAGGGCATGGGAATCTTCCTCCGAGCAGGGAGAAACCGGGGAGTACACCTCGCGGAAGTAATCCGCGAAGCAGGAGACAATGGCTTCCGGCTCGGTAACAGGCACACCATCCATCCCCTCAAGCAAAGGAACCACACGACTCGCTCTCTCCCTCTTGTCCAACCACGCAATCAATTTACCAGCCTTATCACCCACATCATACAGTCGCCCCTGTTGCTCTCTACTGAGGCCCCTGGCCGCCTCCGTGACGAGGGCCCTATAGGCCGCCTGCTTGAGGTGCAGAACATGCAACTTGGCGTCGGTTACCCCGCTCCCCAGGTCACCCTCTAATTCCGCAATTTTGGCCTCCACCCGGGTTACCTCCTCCCGCTCGCGCCTCCGGGCCTGGGAGATAAAGGAGAGGGCCTCCCCTCTGAGAACTACTTTAAAAGCCTCCCACAGGGAGATGGCCGAAGGGACAGACCCCACATTCTCATCAAAGTATCGCTGTAAGGATTTGATCAAGTCGGCACGAATAGTGGGGTCACGCAAGTACCAAGCATTGATTGGAGCCACCCTGCCCCCCCCCCCTAGGGAAGACATCGAAATGTAACAGTACTGGGGAGTGATCTGAAATGCCCCGCGCCAGATGGCACACCTCTCCCACCCTCCCAGCATAGGCCGCCGGGACAAGGATGTAATCAAGCCGCGAGAGGCTACCATGGGCACCCGAGTGGAAGGTGTATTGCCGCTGCGCGGGATGCTTTAGTCGCCAGCAATCCACCAGGCCCAGAGTATCTAAAAGGCCGGACAGCCAGGCCTGTGCCCGGGGGAGGTCCCTAGGGGGATGGCGATCCAGAGACCCAGAAACTACCGCATTAAAGTCCCCCCCAACCACCAGCAGGCCACCCGGGAGGTCCAGGAGGAGGCGCCCCAAATCCGCAAATGTAGTAGATTGTAACCCAGGCGGGACGTACACTGATATAAAAACAAACACTCTACCCTCCATTCTACCCACCAGAACAGTGTAGCGTCCCCTCTCATCATGGCGCACCTCATCAATCTCCAACGGGAGCGAGTTCTTAATCATGATACCCACCCCCCGCGAGCCCGAGGTGAAGCCCGAGTGGGCCACCAAACGATAGCCTCGCCGATTCATGGCATGAAAGGAGTTACCTATAAGGTGTGTCTCCTGCAGGAAGATAACATCTGGTGAAATACGTTTCAGGTACTGCAGGACCACACCACGCTTAATCCTGTCCCCCAGACCGTTAACATTCCATGACAACACAGTCAAATCCCTACCCCCCATCATACGTAGAAGCAATCAGTCGTCCCCCACAGAGCATCTCGAGAGCAACAATACAGTAAAGGGCTTGCCTTGCGGTGCAAACAAACGACACACCCCCCCCACCCCCCCATCCCAACAGAACTCCCCCCTCCCTGCACCCCTGCATGAGCCCAGACAGCCCCCCCAAAGTGCAGTGTGCCTGTCGCCCCATAGATGAAAAACTAACTAGTCCCCCAGAGGAGGAGGGAAGCCCCCAACAGACCCCACACGACCTCCATCGGAGGGGAACATAAACGATCAGTAAATGGTAAAGGAATGTTGTCCAGAGCAAGGCCTATTCTTCACCCCTCAGTTCTGATCCGGCGGGCCCTCCCCGCCAACCGCACCCCCCCCACCCCCTCGGCCCCGATCTCCAGGCAGAGTGTCCAACCAGTCCCCAGCCGCCTCGGGTCGGTCAAAAAAGTGCGTGCGCCCATCCACCTCCACCCTTAGCTTAGCTGGAAAAAGCATTGAATACTTAAGATTCAGGTCCCGTAGGCGACGTTTAACTCCGATAAAACTCAATCTCAGTTTTTGGACCGCCGGAGTAAAGTCTGGGTAGAAATGCACATCCATGTTATCGAGCTTGACCGGTCCCTGTTGCCTGGAGGTCTGCAGGATAGCGTCTCTGTCCCGAAAATTAAAAATCCGGGCAATGAGAGGCCGCGGCGGGGCACCGGCCTTAGGTCTGCCCCCAGGGACCCGGTGAGCACGTTCCACCGCAAAAAGCTTACTCAGCCCCCGGGGCTGAAGATGGGTAAGGATCAATTCTTCCACAAAAAGATCTGCCGCCTCCGCCTCTCGTCCCTCCGGCACTCCCACAATGCGAACGTTATTCCTCCGGGCCCGACCCTCGGAATCCTCCAGTCGCCGGTCCATCAGGGCGCTCACCTGGCCAAGCCGGCGCACCTCCTTTTGGAGGGCCACCACGTCCGTCGTGAGGCTCGTCGTGGTGTGGGCCAGGGAATCGACCCGGTCGTTGGTTTTGGACAAGTCAGCCCTCACGAGGCTAACATCCACCAGGACCGAGTCTATCTTTTGCGCTAAGGTGTCGAAGCGCTGGTCCACCGAGGCCTTCATCTCTGCGATGGCGCCCATGACGTCCCGGAGGGTCAGATCCACCGGTTGAGCAGATGCCTCCGTCGGGCCCGCCGGGGATGTGCGCGATGTCTCCGGAGATCCCTTCTGGAGGGTGTAGCGGTCCATACTGTTGGATTGAGGCGCCGGGCCGCGGCGGGTCGTCTTCACCTTCGCCCGGTCGCCATCTTGTTTGGTGGACATGCCTGCTCTCCCACCGTCGTGCCAATCTCCTCGAAAGGGCCGGTAAACCAGTTCACGGGTTCCGGGGGGGGGAGGGCGACCACTGGGCCGCAGGACGACTCACGGCCGGCGGGTCAGCCGGACACCTGGACAAGGCCACACCAGCGCACCCCGCTCCGCAACCCTACCTCGCTTGAGGGCAAGGAGAGCGCAAAAGCGAAAGTGAAAGCACGGGATACGCGAGTCGCCCAGCCCTGCCCGCCGCTGTTGTTCGCCTTGTCCCCGGATCGCCCCACTACTCCAATCCGGGGGGCCAGCGCGGAGAAGGCCGCAACCTTCAATCGGTGCTCCCACCGGTGTCCGGGGTCCGATTCGAAAAGGAAAAACGGATGGCGCCTCAGCTCGGGTTCACCGATGCAGTCCCCTCAACAAGGACAGGATATAGCCAGGATTAATTCAGGAGGTCGTGGTGGTCCTCGGGAGCCTCGCACCTACGCGGCCATCTTGGTTGCGCGCTAGGCTCCTCCCTCGGCAAATTCTAAGTTAGTCTCTTTTACTGCTGGCCCCAGCCATTAAAGTATAGATATTGAGTTTGTTGGACACTGCAGCTCATATCTGCCCTTGGAGTTATTAGAAATTGTGTACACCTTATTCATCCCAAAACTCCAGATTTGGGGCCATGTAAGGATTTTTAGGAATAAATTACACTGCTGCTAATGTGTTGCAGCTGTTAGGAAAATCTCAGGTTCGGGGCGCTAGAGAGGCTGGCCACAAGATGGCCAAACTCACTTGAGGCTCTAACAGCCGGGGATGAAGATCCGGTAATTATACTGTTATATATTTTCATTTGATTAACGGATGTGCCCCAAATGATTTCCAGCACATCCATTGATTGGATCTTTGTGGGCCATTGTTGCATGTTAAGCTGTGCTACCGCCCCCCAGGAGCCACTTGGCCCTGAACGTGAGGCCCTCCACCAATCCCCTACTGGTGATTTCTAGGTACGTTACACCACCTTTTACACTAGTACCCTGTATACCCAATCTAATGACCTGGGAATTGATTAGAATTCCCACACCTCCATTTTTTACAGGTTGCTCTTTTCTCTGTCCAGATGAAGACCCCCGTTTAAGGAATAATTGGCCTGCCTTCCATTTGGGGTCGAAACGTCGCCACATAACCACCTGTACTGGAGATACTATCCATGTCTTCTTGACTTTTTCTAAAAACATAGGGTGCTCTGTAAGACGGTGGGAGTTCTGGGCAGTCTTTTGTTTATGAATTTGTAAATATTGGTTGTTTTTATTGTATATTGACACTTACATTTTTATCTTTTCCTTGATCCTTTCACAAGCACTTTCTATAATCACTTCCCTTCTTCTTACTCACCATTGAGCAACTTCGTTGTATGTGAACCGGCTACATAAATATGCATTAACTATCTAATTTATGATAAAGTTATGGAATACTTTGCATTTCTTGAGTGCCTGTTATAAATTCTTGGGTACTAGAGAATAATAGATTCCCGTGTGGACCAATTATGTTTCATACCACTTCATACCCAGGTCCTACGGCTATTTGAGTTTCCCCATTGTTCAGTGATGGGTCTCTAAGGGTGCACATTATGTGCTGCAGCCCTTAGAGCCCTTCCCAGGTCTCATCAAGTCAATGTGCATCAAGTGTAAGGCAAAAAGTGAGAGGTAATCATGCAAAAAGGGGCACTTTCCTACACAACCCCCCCCCCCCTAAATGAAAGAAGATGAGACTAACCTTTCCCAGGATGGTCTTCATTGTCTAAGTGGAAAAATCTGGAAAGGCCATTTGCATTGGCATGGCCAGTCTCTGGTCTATGGTCCACTGTAAAGTCCCTTCCCTGTGTAGGCAGAAGAACAACCTCCAATGTTGGGGTTTTCACCTTTCATTTCCATTAGCCATCTGAGAGGTCTGTGGTCAGTTTGAACTATCAAGTGAGTACTAAACAGGTATGGTCTCAGCTTCTTCAGGGACCAGACCACAGCAAAGGCCTCCCTCTCAATGGCACTCCAACACTGTTCCCTAGGGAGTAACCTCCTGCTAATAAAAGCAACAAGCTGGTCTTGGCCATTAGTGTTGGTCTGGGATAGGACTGCTCCTATCCCTAGCTCAGAGGCATCAGTTTACACAATGAACTGCTTGGAGTAATCTGGAGCCTTTTAATAGGTGGTCCATACAGCTAGGGTTGCCAAAGCTACCCCACCCGTGGAGACTAGTGTAACGTCTGTGCGCACACTGATTTGCTCAGGGCACACCATTGATTCTATCTGGAGATTTGCCATTCCAGGTTAGCTAGAGGGGTACTAGAAGCTTGCTTATTGGGACAAGCAGGATCTCCAGGTGGGTGTTTCACTTTCTTACAGTGAAAACACCAGGCCTTAGCAGGATCAATGTTTTTCCATTATACCCACCAGTGGGCTGGGAAGAGTTCTTGTATCGACCCAAACAGGTTTTTGGGGGCCTTTAAAAGACTCTTGGTTTTTACCTTTGGGCTTCTCACCCTCTTTCCCCTGAGGAGGTTTTCTAACCCCTTTCTTTTGATTATCCTCAGTGGTTGTCTTGGTCACCCTCGTCTTGACCCAGGGGTCCACCTTTTTTCCCAATTCTTGGGGAGAAATTGGACCCAGATCTAGCAGATACTGATGCAACTTTTTATTAATGCACTTCCGTAAAATGTGTTACTTCATAAACAAATTATAAAGTCCATCATAATCATGCACTTTACTTCTAGTTATCCAGCCACATAGTGTTTTAACTGAGTGTAGGGAGCTGGCTCTGCATATACTATACCAAAGTGAAGTATAGTGTGCACAGAGTCCAGTGGATCCCCAAAGGTATAGATGAGACTAAATCAGATAATCACTAACAGCTCTCTTTGTGGTAGTGTGGTTGAGCAGTTGGGCTTATCAGGAGGATGGGTTGAGCTTTTTTTGTATTCAATCAATCAAGACTGAAGGCACACACTCGGAGACTGAATCCAGACCAATTAGGTAAGTATAAAAAAGGTATACTTATGTTTCATTTCTAGAGCCAAGCAGGACTTGGCACAAGTAGGTAAAATATACTTTAAAATGCAACACTTTACAAGGAAATGCAGTTGGGGTTGGAATTGCAATTGTTATAGGTTTGCATTTGCTTTTAAAACAGTTCAAAATACATAGACATTACTTTAAATTACTTTTGGATTACATCAACTATTTGGGGTGATATGCCTGGAAATCACACAGTGGATCATACAATACAAAGGTAAGTAAGACATTTTTGGGTTTTTAAAGAAAGCTACTTTGTGGCTAAGGGGGTCTTCAGTCAGGGACTGCTTATGAGCAGGCCACTCGGTGTGGGAGCAAACCTCATGAAGTTAAGATCAGCAATGCAGGGGCCAACAATCAGCACAGGAGCTGCACAACTAGTGGCACGGATGCGGCCAGATGCAGAGTGCCAAGAAGATTTCAGTGACCTAGTGGTTTGCAATGGAGATCGCCAGTTTGAAGAAAATGCTGCAAGCTCAGGCAAGGAGGCTTCCTGAAAGTGACCAACGTCAGGAGAGGTATGTTGGGTTCTAGGGGATGCCTGGACACTGTCAGTTGGGCCCCCCAAGGCCATGGGGCATCAAGTGCAGGGATGTCTTTTTACATCAGATCTTCTTACCTGCTCTGGTTGTGGTCGGGGACCCTTCAGGCTGAGGATGCAGGTGTTGGTCTGGAGCTTGAGGTAGTTTGGAGATCACCAGACCTAGGTGCCCCCAAAATGGATCCATACCACTTTAAAGCCCAAGCTCAGTTTGTGCCTTATTGGCTTTTCCCCACCCAAGTCCTTGCCCACACAGTCCCTGAATCTGATCAAGTGGTGCCCTCCTCTCTCCAGATGGTGATATTCCTGCCCCCTAAGCACCAGCATGTGCAGACTGACACCATTGCATGTATGGTATGTGCATGAGGTGAGCTCCAGCATAGGTCCCGCATTGAGAATCTTTTGGCTCTATCCGTGCCGCTCATTGGTCATCCCTCGTTCTCTATTGCAGATGATTCTGGTACATGCACTATACTGCGCAAACTGCATTTTACATCCAGGGGTGCAATATACCCTGACGGCACCTTTCTCTTTCTGTAGTCAGCTCTACAAGGCAACGACATAAACCTATTGGACACATTTACAGACTAACAATTATGTGCTGCGACACGGTCTATTCATGCCTCATTCCCAGATGCTCCGCCTAAGTTCCAGGTACTTAAGGCGTTCTTGATCACTCCATTCCCCGCAAGCTCATAATTAGGCTATACACTGGAATGCAGAACTCAGCGCCCATACGCACTTCTATGAGCAATAGTATTTGGGATATTGACCTTACACCCCCTCTCACTGATACACAGTGGTGCTACTGCTGCACCCAGGCACGTGCCCTCTCCCCTAACTATTGCGTCCATCTCCAACATTTTAAATTCCTCCAGTGACTGTATCATACCACTGAGAAACCGTTCAAGGTCGGCCTTGGTGCAGGCCTGCGATGTACATGTTACTCCTCCCCAACTGCTGGTTTCTTACACCATGCCTGGGACTGCCCAGGAATCTCTGACTATTGGGATAAAATCTTTGCTATGCTTAATGATATTACGGGACACCCGCTTGAGAACTATCCCCGTGTTGCACTGGTAGGATATGTCCAGCAGATGCAGCCAGAGATTTGCAGACTGAAGGCGCTTCTCCTTCTGCTCGCTAAGCTCAGGGCTGCGATGAGATGGGGTGGCTCAAATTGCCACTTGCTACTGACTGGCTTCAGGATGCTGCCTATTGCCAAGAACACCTCACCGCCTTCTGGGAACTCATGCCCCAATGCTCCTAACCTAAAGACATCTGGCTCCCCCTGGAGGTGTTCCTAGGTGCCCATGCGGAGACAGCCAACAACGAGAGGGCCGCCGTAGAGGCTGAGCCGCAGGGCCCATTAGATAATGTGTGACTATAACCTGTCTCAAAACTGCCTAACCTTACTGCATCTTTGTGATTCACTGCATGATATGGGTCTTACTGATATCGCCACCTCAATCTTGTATTTTGGTGTACAACTTGCTGAGTGATAGTCTTCTTCTCTCTGTCCCCTGTTTTCCCTTCCCTTGTTCATTTTCTCATGCAGTGGACTGTTGCAGACCATATCTCCCTCAATATAATGCGGCATGTGTATGGTATCGCTTTTGTGATTGATGGTAACTGTAAGCTGCAGGCGTGGCCGGTACGGGTAAGAGCGGTGCGGCAGGTAATTGACAGACGACGGAATAGGGAACATTAAAAAAAAACACTTACAATGCGGCAAGTGAAAGGTAAGTTGTTTTATTTATATATTCATTTTATTTTCCTTATCCTGTCGTATGTCGACTCCCCCCGCCTCACCGCTCTTACCTGTACCGGCTGCGCCTAGTAAGCTGTAACCTCTGCATTGTTTGAAACACAATTAAAAAAAATAATCAAAATCTTAGGTCATTACACTGATTCCAGGGCACTTGTTCCTGCTGGCCTTTACTATTGCAGACATTTCACCCACGATCTGATTTAATCTGCATTTTAATGTTGAAGGCCCAGTCATGTCCTAACTAGTAACTTTAAAGACACAGAAACTTGACGATTAATGTGCAAGCTTGGTTAAAGACTTGCTGGGCACTGCAACTCACGTCTGCATCTGAGACAGGAGCCTGTGCCTGACTTGTTCATCAAAGATCTCAGGCCTTGGGCCTGGTTTGGAATTTTACAAAAGATACTGGAAGATACACGGGTTAATGAGTAGTTTGTTTTCCAAAATTGATCCGCCCAATTTTTCCTAAACTTGGAACGTGTAAAGAAAACGCTTCTTGGATTTGTGCTTAGGCCATATGAACATTTGCATGAAATGAAAATATAAAGAAAGGGAATTTATGAGAGCACAGTGCCTGACAAACCCTATTTCATCACTTCATCCTTAGCTAGTGTAAAACTAAAGAGAACATACAAGAAAGTCTGGAAGTAATTTTCTATGAAAACTGTAAATGGTTTAGATACATGATTAAGTACCCTGTGTGTGTGTGTGTGTGTGTCTCCATGCATGTTTGTACACATTTTTATATGTTATG
The DNA here is from genome assembly GCF_964204655.1 of Triturus cristatus. NCBI lineage: Eukaryota > Metazoa > Chordata > Amphibia > Caudata > Salamandridae > Triturus > Triturus cristatus. The sequence goes on from NC_140580.1 coordinate 732,315,194, forward strand.
TTTGCACATCTGTGAATTACACATGCTGTGCCTGCTTGTTTACTAGTCGCTCTATTTTGAAAATTACTAACCAAAACCTTCAAATACACTCAGAGCCTCATTAAGGAAAAGTATTGCATTGCTGCTATTAAAAAAGCAATGCAACACTTTTCACTGTGCTCTACTTACGACACCATGGATTCGCCGTATTTACTGTATGGCGCTCCCTGTTGCAAGGAGTGACAGATGCGTCAGAAATCCTGCCGTATCTGTTTGCACAAAATGTATGACTTGCTGGAGTTGTGCCGCAAGCATGGCCAACTCCAGCAATGCATGAGGCAGGCCTATAAGTATAGCACTGCGTCACCCTTATGCCTGTTATGAGGCAGGCTTAAGGTTTTGATGCAGTGGTGTCCTAAAAGCGGAGCAGTAAAATCTGATAGATTTCACTGCGCCACTCTTACGAGGTTTTGTTGCATGGGAACGCCCACCCTGCATACAATATACCTGATGCAAGTATAATGTGGCACAGGGCTTTAAAAGGTGACACATCTGCCTAGATGGGTTACCTTGTAAATATGGCGCAACGTGGTGCATTGGTTATGTCGCGCCTGCATCAAGAAAAGTGACGCAACTTCAGCACAAAAGTGTCGCAAGGGTCTCATAAATAAGCCCGCAGTAAATTATCAATGTTATTGCTGGCTTGACTACCATTGATAACTAATTTGTGGGGGCGTGGCTTCGGCATCACGCAAGATGGCCGCCTAGGGACCGAGCTCCGCTACGCCAGGACCTTACAATTCCTTTTTGAGGTTCTTGAGGCTGTTTGGATGGCCACCCTTATGGGAGCAGACAGCGGAAGATGACGGGAAGCTCCGCTCTCGCTTTTTTTAAAGAAACAAGCAATATCGGGCTTGATATTGCTGTCGCAGCCGTTGCCTCAGAAGCAGCCGCCATATTGGAGTGTTCTGGATGGTTGATTCAATACAAAGGATGTGGTGTGAGTTTACTGGCACCTTTTTACCTTTCTTTTCTTTCCTTCTTTGGCAGCCTTAAAATGCAGGATATTCTGCTGCTATGTTTTTAAGGGGTTTTCCCCTTTATTGTCATTGTGCTTGGCATTTTTCAGGCACCTTATTACCTGGCAATTGTAAGCATTCTCTGGAGTTCTAGCTGCTGATATATGGTGCTGGTTGGCTTTGTGTTTTATACCCTTCCTGTATGGGCAGATTAAAGAAGCCGTAGTTTGTTTTTTATCTAAAAAGAAGTCTATAACTCCCCTCATTAGTGGTTCTACTGTGGACACTATATTGTGGGCACATCTCACTTCCTCTGGAGAGATAGCTACTCCTACTGCTCCATGTTCCTCCTACATGCAACCCTCTTCTAGTAAAGCACAATCACCCGCTTCAGCTACTAAGAGGTTAAAACAAGACCCTCAATCGCCTGAAAAGTCTTCATCTTTGATTTTTTGGGGACGAGTGCTGGAGGAGTTCCGGGCATTGCATCTCTTTGTTGAGGAGACTAATAAACATATCCAAAATCTGGATGATTACTGGCCATTAATGGAACATCGGGTTTCTTTGGTGGAACAGCAGGTGGTAGACTTGCATGATGAAATAACAAAAATTCATTGTTTGTAATTGGAGGTTGCCCAGCTTAAGAAGCATTCAGAGGATTTGAAAAATGGAATTCAGAGGAACAACCTCCATATTTATGGTCTTCCTGAGGCACTGGAAGGGGATGACCCTGTTTCCTTTTTTACTTCCTTTCGTCCAAACTATTGGATATGCCATATTCTACTTTGTTCAACATCCAGAGAGTGCATAGAATAGGTCCTCGTCGGACTTCCTCTGTATCACCCCCGAAACCACGTGGGGTCATCATTTTCTTTTTACAATTTACAGAGTTAGTATTGGTTCTTGCAGCAGCTAAAGCTAAAAATCAAGTGTCCTGGATGGGGCATACATTTTTTTTGTCTCAGGATGTTTCTATTGCCACTGCAGGCAGCGGAAAATAATTCCTCAATCTCTGACCTTCGTTAAGGTCTTTAGGTGCCAGATATGGTTTGTTTCATCCCTGCATTTTCAAAGTAACCTATCAAAATAATACTACTGCAGTTGAAGACCCAGCAGAACTCAAGAAATGTATACAAGTTCATACATCGGATACCATGGATACTGGTGGACCTACTCTGTGTTGATCTTTCCTTTGATACTGTTTTTGTCTAATTGTTCCTATTTCTTTCTGGATGTTTTATGCAGGTTATGGTGTTCACATTGGATTCATCTTTGAGTTTAACTTTATTTCTATTATGATCTTTAATTGTTTATAGGGTTTTCCTTGCTTTTATCCTTGATCATATTGTTCTTTTTTATATTGTTATTTATTATAATATCCCTCTTTTATTTCCACAGAATCTTCTTGTTCGTCTGCATAATGTAACCTCCCTTCTGAATGTATTTCGTCCTGGTGTGGTGTGGACTCCTTCCTTTGGGTGTGTCGTCACCACCCCAGTCCCTTTTGTTGCTCTTTTCAGGTATGACTTCTCAGTCGTCCTGTTCAGACAGGTACTATATCTTCTTCTTGCTCATTATCTCCTTTTCATATCTTCCTTTGTATCTTCCTTAATTGTTTTTTCCTTATCTTAAGTTTTTTTCTATCCCTTTTCTCTCTCCTCCCGTCTGCTTTTCCGTTCTTATACTTTAAGTTGCTCTTTTCTTGTATGCCTTATGGTTTTTAAATGGTTATTTCTCTTCATGTGTATAATTCAAAGTAATATCCTGGAATATTAAAGGATCTCTTAATCCTGTTAAACGACAGAGAGTATTGTGTCATCTAGGTAAATCTAATCCTGATTTGGTTCTTCTTCAGGAAACCCACCTTGTTCATTTGTAAGCCTTAAAATTTAAGCGGGCTTGGGTGGGTCAGGAGTTTGCTTCCCCTTTATTGAATAAAAAGAATGGAGTTGTCATATTGTGTAAAAAATCCCTTAATGTTACTATTGTGCCTTTGGAAATGGATGATATGGTAAGATGTGTTAATGTGAATCTTATTATAGAAAATGTTTCTTTTAATATAATGAATGCTTATGCACCTACTCAGCCAGATTTTACTTTCCATTGCGCAGAAATGTTCACAATTTATGATACATATGTTATCCTAGGAGGAGATTGCAATCAAATGATGGACCCTTTTTTAGACAGACAATCCTTGGTTCAATTTGTGTGAGGTAAAATGCATAAGCAATTTCATTCTGCTATTTCGAAAGGAGCCTTGGTGGATTCCTGGAGATTGTCTAACCCTAAGAACCGTGATTATACCTTTTGTTAGAATTCCCATGGTATTCTCTCAAGACTAGACCACATATTTCTTTCTAAATCCCTTGCACAACATGTTATACAGTCTCATATAACTCCAATTGTGCTTTCTGACCATGCAATGGTTGTTATAGACTTGGTTTCCTCTCGTTCCCCCACGCACAGGTGGGGATTTAATAATTCTTTATTGCAGGACGCTAAGTTTTCAAGTGCGTTTAATTCTTTTGCCTCTGAATTTGTTTTGTTTAAGGATGGCATGGATGTTTCTCCTTCTTTGCCTGGGGATACGTTCAAAGCCTCAGCCTGGGATTTAATTTTAAATTATGTGTGCAAGAGAAGCAAAATCGCTTAAGAGAACATAATATGTTGCTCTCGAAAATTAAGTCTTTGAAAAATATATATTTCACTTCCAAATTGTCTTATGATCTTAATACTTTGCTTCAAGCTAAAATGCAATTCAACACTATTTCTACTGAGGAAGCCTATTCTATCCTCCTCAAGTCTAATGCACGATATTATGGTGGACGGAATAAGGCTGGCAAATTATTGGCAAATTATCTTAAGGGAGAGACACTTTATTAATTCAATTTCAACGTCCTTGGGAAGTCCACTACAAAACATCAGGATATTTTAGAAGAATTTTTAAAATTGTATAAATTCTAATTCCTTAGCGATTGTAGATTATTTAGATCAGATCCCTCATGCTATTCCACTGAATTTGGATTTCAACTCTTTAGAGAATTACCTTACTTCTGAAGAAATTGCTTCAGCCTTACGAATGTTGAAGTTGGGGAAAACACCAGGCCCTGATGGCTTCTCAGTAGAGTTTTATCTTAATTTCTTAAACATTCTTATTCCTTATTTATATTGTTTGTTTCATCATTTTATAGCATCCTCTTCCACCTCTGATACTTTTCAAGAAGCCATCATTTGTCTTATTTTCAAGGAGGCTTAGGATTCTCATGAGTCTAAAAATTATCGACCAATCTCTTTGTTAAACATTGAATATAAAATGTTTGCCACGCTCTTTGATCTTCGTCTGGAATCCTTTCTTCCTCATCTTATAGGGATAGAACAGTCAGTATTTGTTAAAGGAAGACTTATATCTGATAATGCTAGATTAATGTTCTCAGCAAAGCTCCTTCATTTAAATCTTCCCTCACTGCTATAACGATAGATGCTGAGAAGGCATTTGACAGAATTAATTGGGAGTTTTTGTTCCATTCTTTAAAATGGCATGGATTCGGCCCTAAATTTATTGCTCTTATTTCTCATTGATATCATGCCCCTCGAGAATCCGTATTGATAAATAAGTTGATATCCTCAATCTTCCCGTTTTATAGAGGAGTAAGGCAAGGCTGCCCACTTTCTCCTTTATTATTCATTTTAGCTCTTGACCCATTTTTTTTCTCGGATTCATCTTAATTGACAATCATCCCTCAATGCGGCAACAGGTGGTTAGCGTCACCGCCACCTGTTTTACCGTCCTAAGGTGGCTGCGGAAGATCATCTGGATGCTCCCTGACTCCACAAAAAAAATGGTAGTCCAGGCACTTGTCACCTCTCGCTTGGACTACGGTAATGTACTTTACCTGGGTGGAAGTCAGGAGCTATTGAAAAAGCTCCAGGTGGTCCAGAATTTCACAGCTCGCCTCCTATGTCACGTCCCGAAAAAAAAAACCATCTCTCCCTTTCTTCGGAATCTGCACTGGCTCCGCATTAATAGCCGTATTAAATTTAAGACCCTGTGTTATATTTTTAAAATCAAACAAGGGACCGCCCCTGCCTACCTGCAGGAACTTATGCATCCATATGTCCCTCTCCGGTCTTTACGTTCTTCCACTCTAGGCAATCTGGCAATACCCAGATTTAAACTAACTAGAATGGGTGGTCGCTCTTTTGCATGTCTTGGGCCTAAACTTTGGAATTCCCTCCCAAGTTTTATGAAAAACGAATCCTCCTACCTCAGGTTCCACCGAGATCTTAAGACGTGGCTCTTCTCCCAGTTATTAGCTCTGCTTACTTAGTCTGCAGTAGTGGACATGTCTGCGCCGGGAAACCCTGTCAAGGGTAGCTGTGCGCATTATAAATTCAATTTAATAATAACAATAATTCTTCCATTTCTGACTTTCCTTATGGTGATCCTCATCAGAAATTTGCTGCTTATGCAGATGATATTCTTCTATTTATCTCTTCTCCTGAAAAATCCTTGCTTCCTCTTTTATATGAAATTTCCCTGTGCTCGAATTTTCCGGGAAATAAAATTAATAAGGACAAAACAGGTTCTTACGCTTAATTAATATATTTTAAGCTACTCTTATTCTATAGCTGGTTATCACTGGTCTACATCTAAAATCAAATATTTAGGTGTTTGGTTGACAAATTAAATTCTAGATACTGCTAAAATTAATTTTAAAGAAATAAGAATCAAGATTGATAATATGCTTTCCTCTTGGAAACCTTTATTTGTATCGTGGTGGGGGCCGTTTTGATTCTATTAAAATGATGATTACCCTTTTATTGCAATACCTCCTTTCTTTGTTGCCTGTTAAAATTACCAAGTATTTATTTGAGATAATTAATTCATTGCTTCTTAAACTTCTTTGGAAGAATAAATGGCCCAGAATAGCTCTAGTTACTATGCAAAAGTTGAAATTGGCTGGGGAGTTAACTTTCCACATTTTTTATGGATATCACAGAGCTTTTACTTTATGTCAAGCAGTCCTCTGGACTCAGAATATGTCTTCGTCCTTCTCTCCATTATAGCCAGACATTGAAAAAGCTTCTCTTCTTCCCTTTACTTTTAAGGAACTGATATCTCTGTCTTCTACTAAGTCTGTTCTTCATTCTCCCCTTTCAAGGAACACGGTTTTGATGATTCGATCTACATTCCTTCCACTTACTCTGACTATGTCTGACTATGTCTTTGTTTTTGACAATGCCGATATGGTATAATTCCCTAATTAAGATTAATAATAGATTTGTTTTTTAGTGCACTTGGAAGGATAAAGGTCTTATGTGGGTGTCTCAACTTTTTAATAATGATTTACCTATTTCTTTTCCTCAATTCTGTCTTATGTATCATTGTTTTTCTGTAAACATTTTTTAGCATTGATGCACGTGGTTCTTGATGTTTATTTTTCTTGCTCGTACCCCTCCAGATTAGTTCCTTTTTCTTCAGGTATTACTGAATTTCTGAAAACAGGTCCTAAAACATCATATATTTATAAAGGTCTTTCTTTTCCAGATCCCTCTTGAACCAAACCCAAGTCTGAACTCTTATGGGAAAAGGATCTAGGGGTCTCTTGGACAATTCCTTTTTTGGAATAAAGTGAGAGCGAGAGTACAGCACTCCCGGAAAACTGATCACCCAGTTTTTATAGGGGTATGCACACAAAAAGACGCGTTTCGGTGACTGCCTTTGTCAATTTCACACGACAGACCGAGACAACATTATTTAAATCAGTGTCATAGCATTCATTGGTTGTTTGGATCGAGGTTAAAGAGCATAGACAAAGGACGTGGCAGATGGACATGGAAAACATTTCGACTATCTTAAAACATGCATTTGAAATCATTATGCAGGTTTTTTGTCACTGAATACATTTCAACAGCTGTGTATATGTACAAATATATACAAATAAACAGAAAATTAATTGAATAATTAATGAAAATCATCCCCTATATGGGCTACCATTATCAAACAGTCCTTTGTTCTAATTTGGCATAAAAAACACAGAGGCAATATATATGTTTTTGCCACAATTCCGCCGTGAATTGGCAGACCACTTTCTCGTTCCTGTAGGACAGTTTTAACCTCATAGAGCATATAATGCATTAAAATATGCTATTCCTAACTCAACCTCGTGAGCTAAGAAGAAAACCACGAAAAAAAACACAAAAAGGAAGGGGTTATTTCATGTGACCAAACAATCATGATGCGGGGAGACTACTACAGATAGGATCAGAGGTATCAATCAAAGGGTTATGAGCCACCACAGACTAATTTACAACAAAATTGTAAATGAAAAAATGAGGTATTATTTTAGTCCAAAGAGGGGGCTATTTTCAGGTTAGAGGTTAAATAGCCTCGCTACCCATTCCATTACATCATGTCAGAGATAATAATAATGACAGAATCCTCTACTAGGTATCATAATAATTTACAGTTATTTACAGATGTGCAGCTAATTCCTCACCACTATTGAGGCCCTGAGGTATTTTAGTTTGTATATCAATTATATACCGGGATTCAAGTCTACGGAGTCTGAGTAATCTGTCCCCCCTTGGATACTTGCTGGTACATGATCTAGGCAGGAGTAGCGTAACAGATCCCTGTTACTGCTGTGATGACTTTCGAAATGGCGAGCCACTGGATAGTTAACATCCTTTGTGGCAATGGCTCGCAGGTGTTTCAAGATCCTTATCTTGGTAGGCTGTATGGTGCTGCCGATGTATCTAAGTCCACACGGACAGATTAGACAATACACCGTGTGTGTTGTATTACAATTCATAAACTTTTCAATTTTCTTAGGGTTCTTTACACCTGGCACATCATACGACAAGACCTTATTGCTATTTCTACACGTCTTGCATTTCCTGCATGGGTAAAAGCCTTTTACTAGACCCAAACGTGAGTCCCTTTTCCGTGAAGAATAATGACTATGGACCAGATGATCTTGTAGAGATCTGGCCTTTCTGAATGACAATTGAGGTGCTTTGGCCAGATCCTCTCCTACGACGGGATCGGATCTGAGGATATGCCAATTTTTCCTCAATATTTGTCTGAGGTCATTGTGATTGCTAGAATAGTTGGTGATCATTCTGCAATCCGTACTCTGGGACAATGTGGCTAGCTCTTTCCTCTGTTTAGTTCTAGATAGCCCACATATTAATTCCGTTCTGTCCTTGGAGTCAACCTTACGTGTAGCATTTTGTAAGGTAGCTTCTGAGTATCCTCGTATGTGGAATCTAGCTGCACTCTCAACTGTTGCTGCTTGAAAATCGCATTCTCGGGTGCAGTTACTCTTGATTCTCAGCAGCTCACCATACGGAATACTATGAATTAGTTTATCCATATGGCAGCTGCTGGAATGTAAGATGGAATTCGCCGCCGTTGGTTTTCTATGGAGAACTGTACATAATCTCCCTTCAGAAACAAAAACTTTTAAATCCCAAAAGTTTACGGAGATTATGCTTATTTCACCGCTAAACTTAAGGTTGAGATCATTTCTGTTCAGAATCTTGACATAATCACTAGCTGACTCTTCAGTACCGTTAAAAATGATGAATAAGTCATATATGTATCGGTTCCAACTGACCAATTTGTTGGTCCATATTTCATTGGCATCTGACCAGGCCACCTGCTTCTCCCACCAGCCTACGAAAAGATTTGCATAGCTGGGGGCGAAGCAGGTGCCCATGGCCGTGCCTTATGTCTGTCTGAACAATTGCTCCTGAAAAAGGAAGATGTTATTGGTTAGACAATACTCTACAAATTCCAAAATCATACAGTTATGGTCCATGTATTTCAAAGACTGTCCTTTCAAAAAGTACTCAATAGCTTTAAAGGCCCTTATCATGTTGAATACTAGTGTAAAGACTTGAAATGTCTAAGGTGATCATAACGAAGTCTGATTCCCAAGTTATGCCCTCAATACTTTTCAAAAAGTCTTTAGTATCCTGAATGTAGGAGGTCAGTTCGATCACAAAATTGAACAAATAGAAATCAATGTAAGTGGACATATTTTCAGTTATTGCTCCCTTTGAGGACACGATAGGGCGCCCTGGAGGATTTGTGCTGTCCTTGTGCAGCTTAGGGAGGTGATAAAAAGTTGAGATAACTGGATGTTTACAATTCAAGAATATATATTCATTACTGTCCAACATACCTTTGTGTTTCCATTTGCTTATCAGCTGTTCGTAAGTTTCAATACACTTAGAGTATTCTTTCATGAGGATGCGTCTGTAATTGGAGGTGTCGTTGAGTTGTTTCAATACTTCCTTACAGTAGTACTCGGAGGTAAGCAAGACAAGGTTCCCCCCTTTATCTGAGGGTTTACAGACAATTGTGTGATCTCCCTGTAAATTTTGGATGGCCTTCCTTTGTTGCTGCGTTAGATTATTGACGTCTTTATGATCTTCTCTTGATCGAAGTTTCATCAGACCTTTGATCACCTGGTCCGTGAACAGATCAATAGCGTTGTGTGGCATCTGGGGGATGAATTTGGAGGCTGGTTTAAAAGGGCTCTTAGGGCTTTCTTGAGATATCAACCCACCATCCATGCCGTGTGCAGTGTTCAGATTCATATTTGCAACCTGTGTGGACGTCATGCCCTCCATTTGTAACTCCTCCAGGATTGCCACTGTGTTGAGATCATGACTGGTGAGGAGGTCCATTCCTGTACTTGGAAACTCTGTCATGCTAATGGAATTTCTGGGGCCTTGTAACTTGAAGAATTTTCGTAGTTTGATCTTCCTGGCAAATTTAAAAAGATCAATTCTCGTTTGAGTATATTCCAGTTTTTTTGATGGACAAAAGGATAGGCCCAGTTGCAGAACTGACCTCTCATCATCCGTGAGAATTCTTGACATGAGATTTACAATAGTTAAATTGTCAGCATCATTTATAGACGCCTGGCTCCTCTCTTGCTCCTTGTTATTCTTGTCGATGCGTTGTTGGCACTCGTGCCAGCCTCCTCTCCTCGTCCTCCTCTTCGTGTGTTTCTTTTTTTCGATTCTGGTGGCTTGCCTCTGCCACCTCTCCCCAGTGTTTGTCTGATTAGGAGAAACTCCTTGTGAAAAGGGGCCGGTTGTTCAGTGCTTGCTCGTTGCACCACCCTGCGATCGGGAGGCTACTCAGAGTCTGTCACATCTGATTCAGATGTTACCACCTGCTCCACTACTTTTTGATTTCTCTTGTCGTGTAGCAGTGGTGGTGGTGCTTCAAATCTCTTGGCAAATGTTAGAACTCGCCCTAGTTCGTAATCCTGGGCATCTATTTCAAATTTGTCTTGTTTGCGTTGTCTGATTTTCTGTTCATATTTCGTGAGGCGTTTTTTCATGGCCTAGGTTAATTCCTCAACTTTGTTTTTGTCAGTATGTGTGGCCAATTCGCCTTCGAGAATGCCAATTTCCTCCAGGGCTCGTGCACGGTCGCTCCATGCGAATTTAACTAAAATTCGCAGCATGCCTTGGGAGGAATGGGCTGTATGTTCTGCCCATTCTTCAAGCAGCCTAGGGTCTGGATTGTCATAGGCTGGGACTGTATATATCCTCAACCCTTGTGGTATTCTCTGTACATCGATGTATTGTTGGAGAGATGTGGCTTCCCACCATTTGCGTGTCTCTCTTTCATATAGCCGTTCCAATTTCTGGAACTTTACTTTCAAATCATCTCCTCCTTGTATGGAGGCTCCGCTCTCATTCCTTTGTGTGCCTCCTTTTCTTTTAAAAATGTCTTCCGCTGCCATTTCTAGGTCTGCAAGTGTTACAGATTAATTATTTTTTATTTACCACCGGCTTTATTTTACTCCTCTGCAATGCTCCAAATTCTCCTCTAATTCTTCTGCTCAATGTTGGTCTTGTCAGTTTCCTGCAGCAAATTTTGTGCATACATTGTTTTATTGCCCAACCACACTTTCGTTTTGACACAGGGTGTGGTCTCAAATCATAAAGAATTTTAACTTGAGTTACTCTTTTAATATTCTTTGTATTTTCTTAGGAACATTGACATAGTTTCCTAAAGATAAATTATTAGATATTTTATTAACAATTGCTTTTCGGCATATTAGTTTTCATTGGAAAATGTCATCTAAGTTATCGTATAGGGCATGGTGGGATTAGGTAGGCTCTCACCATAAGTTAGATACTATGTATACTGTGCAATGTTTATCTTCTCATAATGTGCAATTGTTATGGTTACCTCTTACTTCATTTCTTAAGCAAGTTGACAGTGATATTTCCAGTACTGTACCCATATTACCTCAAGTGAAATTCTATTGCTTTTTTGTACAGCGTTACTGTTTAGTTTATGAGGCTAAATTTGATCAAAATGGTGTTACTCTTTGCCATTGTTTTTATGCTATAATATACGATGTCCCCCCTTTTCTCCTTTTTTATTTTTTCCCTTGTTACCCTTCCTTTTTTTCCATTCCTTCCTTATAAAATCATAAAGACTTTAATGGCTATTTCTAAAGCTTTTAATACAGCATGTCCATTGATGTTTCATTATTATTAGATTAAGTTGTATTGGTTTTGCTGCATACACTGGATTAAATAAAGTATTTTAAACACAGATAACTAATTTGTGGAGGAGCCCTAGCATGGTGACACAAGTTCAAGTTCAAGTTCAAATAACTTTATTCGATTGTAAATTTAACAATCATAAAAGCACAATACATATACAAACATTTCACAAATAAATTGCATAGAAAACTTCACTTTTAAAAAGAGCAGTCCAATACTTTTGTATTGTAGGCAAACTATGTAACCAATAAAAACAAGGTCAGCAAGCAGGTATTAACAGATTAAAAATATAAATAATTTATACAGAGTTAAAAATCATTGGGGAATAGAACAATAATAGCAGCAAAGCTATCCCTCCATACTTTTCCTAAAAGTAATAGCTAGTTTTAGAAAGCTACATACATATAAAGTGCAATCGCAATTCAAAAGTTGAAGGAAATAAAGTGCTGGTTTAATCTGTGTAAATTTTAATTTCTTTAAACAGGGCTTTAAGTATAGCCTTCGAGGTACTGAGTAATAAGAACAACCAAATAAAAAGTGCGCCAAATCTTGCGGAGACTTTCCGTCGCAGCCGCAAGCAGGCAGCACTTGTCCACGATGGGACCCTCTTGGTACTGCCAATAGGAGGTGGAACAGATCAAAGCGGAACCTTGTCAACAAAAAACGATCATAGCCAGATATAGGCCATGAAAGATAAGGTTCCAAATGTAAACATGTTTTAAGTAGGGCGTGTTTCCTAACACTGCCTTTCGCAAGCTCGCCCTCCTCCCGGGCAAGGTACCTGATTGTAAAAAATGCTTTTTTCACGAATGTGACATCAGCTTTGGTTATAGTGGATGGAGAAAGAAACAGGTCTGTCCGTCCAAGTTCGGTGAGGCAATCTTTTATATATTTCAGCCATGGGACCTTAAATCTACCATCCCAAGTTAGGGCTTCTCTTAGTATCTCGTGTGTAAGAGGTATGTTGTTATTCAGCCAAGAGTTCAACCAACAAAGTATGGGATTTGCAGCTAATCTGTCACTAAGAAAGGGCACACCTAGCTCCTCGTGAACCGAGAAGTTTCCAGTGCCCCTGGGCAGCCTTAAAATCTTCTTTAGGAAAATATTTTCTGTTACCTCTAGGTCACGTGTCTGGCATGGTGACACAAGTTGGCTGATTGTTTAAGACTGCTGTGTTTCCTACTCTCATTACCTCTACTGATTTATCCCTTCCACACCCTTCTTAATATAAATGTAATGATCACTTGGGCATGGATGGTTCATAAGTAATATATACTTGTTCGGTGATATAGTGATTAAGGTGATGTAGCGACACAATATTATTGTCGGTCAATATCATCGACATTGATATAGTGACATACAGCAGCCCTTACCAGGCTGTGAGTTAAAAGCAACATCAGCCAAGTTTTGAGTTTAAGCCATGTTGTCCCTGAATCTGTAACTAAGAGCAACCAATCACTTATGCTAGTTCTATTATCCACCGAGAGTCCATCTTTAGATGTATATAGAAGGACTTGAACAAAAAAGCAGTTAGGTGATGGCTGTCCCCTAATTGAAGCACCACTCTATTAGGAAAAGAAAATCACGAGTCTCTGAGGGTGAACTCTTTTTTTAGAAGTGTTTTATTAGCAATGAATGACAGTTTTAGGGACAAACTCATGCAGCATATCACATATTTGTATTATGACATACTGTGGTGTACAAAACAAGTAAATACATTTTACATTATTGAAAATCTGTGCAATTTATTTTTCCTTTTTTCTTTTCAATCCACAGACAAATAAGTGAATCACTGCCCCCCCAATCCTTATGCTGCAATATCATAAGTCTTTTCTTATAGTGTTACAGTGATATGCTGTGCGGCAGGTCAAGAGCACCAGTAGTTTCAGTGCCCAGCTGCTGCAATGCGTCTACCAATTTACATCAATGACATGGCGCAGTTGGACCAAATGCGGACTTATATTCAGGTAATGATCTAGATAGCAAGAGGCACTCAATTGAGAAAAGTGGGTGCCAGAGGCATCACAGGGGTTGGTTGTCATTTTTATTGTGAGATTTAAATATTTCAAGCAAAGCATTCCAGCTTTGAGCTATAAAATGTTTCCTTGGACCAGCCATTTTCTCTCTATGGAGGGGCAAACTCTCAACACCCAGCCACTTGGTCTCCTCCACTTGCCATGTCTTTGTGGATGGGGGGAATATGCTTCTACTTTAGAGTAACAGAGTGGCATGCCATCATTAGAGCCAGGCTTACAACTGCATTGCAGCTTTGTATTGTTTAGGGTATTGACATAATTCCAGAACACAGGTCTCAATTGTGTTACTGCTAGTATAGTCAGTGGATTGGCTAAGGGGCCGCCTTCCTAAATGCGCTGGAGGCTTATAGATCCTCACAGCATGTGTGAAAGGTTCACGTATGGATGAGTACATCTGGAGCAACTTGGTGAGGTTCTGAGATATATTCTCCGTAGTCTTTGAGGTGTGAAGTATACCCTGTTAAGTATGCGGAATTAGATCAACTTAAGTTATGCATTGCGCAATACTTTAGAAGAGTGGTCAAGGGTCGCACTCCATTCTGTATCATGTTCATAATCTGGTGCGATTGAGATCTAAGTGTTGTGTGAAAGCTCCGTATATCCACCTAATTAAATGCCTCAACATCACCCATCTTCTATAGTGCCTGTAGGACAGCTGAGTCAGTGGTTCATGTGTTTGAATGTTCCAGAGTATATGCAAGGCAAGTTTAATCTACAGATCAAGAAGGAACAGACCGTGCAGACGTCCTTATTCGTGTACTAATATATCAAAGTCACACAAGACTCCGAAGGCAAAATAAGTATATCACTTTGGACCGCCCTTGTTAAATACCATTGTAAGTTTTGTAACTCATTGTTGCATTAGTGGGGCTTTGAAGTACTGTCACTTCACCCTTGGAAGGCAATTAGGTACATGCATGCGGGCATAGTAAGAATGGAGGTTGGTGTGTGCTAATGTGGAGCGAAATGTGCTGTTTCATTGGTAACTTAGGTGATGATCTGCTTTGGAATTTAAATATATATACATCAAAGTTATTATGCCTGTGTTTCCCAGCTATACACTCAAACACCTACATTCACGCTTATGCAGGATACCTCATCTTTGTGCTGAGTGACTCATTTTTGTGTGCTAGCTACAAGTGATTTATTTATATAAAGGGCCATATATATTTAATTAGTGTGTAATATATTTTAGTATACTGTATTGCTCATCAAGATAACTGAAGTAAGAACTCCTAACTAAAGCTTAATTCAGGCAGCTGATCATGTGACAGTGAGTAGCCCTACTTTCTCAAGTGATAGAAGCAACACAGACATTATCAGCATTGCAGAACTAGATACAGTGCCATGAACAACACAAAATGACTATATAACAAGCATATTTGTCCATAATCGAAGCACAGCAATTCTATAGAATCAAATATTTAAGAAGGTCATCAACTCTTTAAAGAAGCTTCAGCATGAAATAGATTTACACAAATTACTGAGCCTAATGCCTCATTGGATTATGTGAATGTTTCTGACATCCAAACTGAGATTTATTGAATTAATATGTGCTTTCCAGAAACATCTCTTTGAAGGACAACACAGCATAAAAGTTGGTCCAACACAGGTGCCCACTGTTAGACAAGATCTCAAGGCTAGATTGAGATGTAACAACAATTATACCTCTAGTCTATCAGAGAAAACTGAAGGAAATTATTTTGAGGATTCTAAAACATGGTCAGCAGGTCTAGCCAGCCAGTAGAACCACAAAGTGCTCACCCACTGGCATTTCAGAAATATTCTTCCAACCTTTGTCCAAGATATGTGTCCTATAATGTCCTGCATTCTCCTCAAATCACAGAAAAAATAAACTGCACAAGTACAGTTAACTTTTACTCTAGTAATAAATAAATATTCATGATGATTCTATGGAAACAGTAGCGATAGCCTTTACATTCAGTCAAATACAGGTTGCTAAATATATGCCCTCTGAAAGGCATTTTGTGAAAATTAAGACCTCACCATGGAAAAGGGTTAGAGCTATTTTGGGTTATCTTACAGTTTAAAGTTAAGTTAGGGTTGTGGTGATGTTAAAGATTGATGAGATGGTGTTGGTTAGAATTTGGGCTAGATAGGATGTGGGTTAGAGTAGTGTTTATGTTTAAAGTTAAGGTTAAACCTAGAATTAGAGTTAGGATTAGGGTTGTGTTTAGAATTATGTTTAACATTAGGATAACCTCATGGTTTTGTTTAAGGTTGCGATTAGAGTTAGGATGTGGGATAAATCCTAGAGAAGAGCTAAGGGTACAGCTAGTGCAAGGACTGATATCATGCTTTTTCATTTTAGCATTGTTCATAATGGTTTCTTTTTAATTATCACTGTAGTATACAATGCATTTTATGTCCTATTGGATTCCCCATATTCACCTCTTGATAAATGTATATACTTTTTGCTTTATTTATTATCGCAACAAGACTTTATGAAAATCATTGCCAGAAAGGGTGAAACACAAGAATTTGAGGAACTAAAACAATTATGGTGCAGATTTGGTATATCTTATGAGAATGAGAGTGGCCAAGTAACTGTGAATCAGAAAATGGCTGAAAAAGTCTTTCATTAGCAGTTCTTTCTTTGTACATCTGGTAGATGTTAGAGAGAATCATTCCATCAGCATTCTAACTGCATATCTTTATGACCTTTATAATTTAAAGGTTAATTTAGAGGAGGGTTGGTGGGTTTCTATTTTTTGTGGTGTTATGTACTCTTCCCCCTGTCATGCTGTTGAACGTTAAGACATATCTGTAATGCTTTTTCTCAATGTTTATTAATCAGTTACCGTTACCTACAACTGAAGGAAGCACTTATATTCTTCTGCATCAGCAAAGATTTGTATGGCATAAAGAGAACCATGATGGGATTACAATATGGTAGGCTCCTTTTATATTATCAAATTATCTACAGTTTCTATTTATGCTTTCATTAAACTAATTTTCTCTGGTGAGATATGTAAATGACATATAATAAACAATGTAAGATAAAACATAAAATGGCTTTTTAAAAAACACTTTATGGGTATTCAGCATTTGCACGTTTCCAAAAGTGATTTGCAATTTCTATTGGTACTGTCTTTCTATTTACATTTCAAAAAACAACTAAACTTGCTGGAGATTGTGTTTACTTGTTAATGTATCAACTGGCACGTCAGTCCTGGGAGGAAAAGAATAAGGGTGTGTATTTGATATAAATACATTTAGGGATCCAATCATTTCACCAAGAGTGATAGTAGAGAAACTTTCTTTGGATCTAATGTGGATTTTGATGGCTAAAAACTCTATGCTCATGCTATATATTTTGCGTAATTTCAAAATAATTGTATTTGCTAATGCAAGTGAACATCTGTTTTTCAGATAATTGAACTTATTTTTGCATTTTAGGCTAAAACCCAAAATTCAGATTCCACTATAATAATAACGAGCTTCAAAGAGTAACATCCAGCCTTATCACACCTCTTAAAGCAATGATAAACATAATGAAGGAAAACAACAGTTTATGCAGCTGGTGAATTATACAACAAGAGGGCAACTAGTTTTCCTTTCCCTTATTTTCAAACTCTAGCAACATGTTTACTAGAATCAACTCCATTTGTTTCCAATCTTTTATTGAAGAACGCTTTGCCGGCGATAGGTCCAAATATAATTTTAGAACAGAGGATCAGACTGCTGGATTTCATACATCGTAGTTAAAGGCTTAACATATTCCTCTCAGAGAAAACAGAGTTGATCTAAATGAAATAATTGGCTTTATTCATCAATAATTTAGAAACAGTTGTACTAACCTGTCTCCGCTGGAGCACTTTGGATACCTTTAAAGCTTCACTATGGGGCTGTTTTACAGGGGAGTTTGCTTCTGCCAACAAACCACATGCTAAATCAGTTGAGAACTGGACAAGAAAATATGAGACATATATTTATACAGCGGACAACCGTTACCTCCAAAGCCTCTACACACTGAAATTTTAATTAAATAAATAACTTAGGGAAGTTATTTATTCATAGGAAAAAGTGGTCAATACAGAGAAGAATCCAGCAGTGTAGATTCCTCTACTGTACTTATCCTGTAGTGGATGACATTCCACTGGTGGATTATTCTTTGGATTTGACTTCTTCCATTAATCTGAGGAATTTATCTAACCTCTTAATTCTTCTTTAATGGTACATCAATTACTATAATGGTGGGAGGAACCTATCAGGCCCAGTTCTGGTAGGCTTCTTAAAATAAAAAAGCCCTCAATCAAGAGTAACAGATTATAGTTCCATTTTGCATATTGCAGAGTGGGGTCAGTTTTTATAACAGAATTGAAATGGTTATGATAAAAAAATTACCAAAAACACATTCATTCATTAAATAACTCTTCAATAATTATGTCACTACAGCAAACATTCCACAGGTTTTAATCTACATTCTGTACTAACCTACAGAAGTAATACATGCCTTAGAGCCACCCATAAGAGTATCCAAAATATATTCCGGGGATTTATTCTCATGTTTTATACATCACTGAATCTTTATCTTTCTACTAAATCACACTCCAACAAAAGTTCCTTTAGGCAAAAACACATTTAGCTGTGAAATCTAGTTGGACTCAATGTTGCCCCCTCACATTAGGCGAAAGGGGTAACTTAAAGCCTGCCATGTCAGCCCACCGGGTCAGTGGATGTATTGGACCTCTCTCAATTGGCAGTGGACCATCTGCCTTATCAGCCACAGTCCACATTTCAGGATACCTCAACTAGAATGGAGTGATGATGGCATGGTTGTGTCATGGCAGAGCATCCTGTTATAAATGCAGCCTCTGAACCTTCATCCCACTGGGAAAATGTCAGTATGACAATGGCCTGTTGACCCCTAGACAGGGAAACCATGCATTTGAGAAGGTTGAAACACTATGAATTTATTGTGGTGCTTCCGTCCGCCAAACTGTATATGGCCAATATCCTCCCTTTATGACGTATTATGGTCAATTGATCAGTTGGTAATACAGACTATGCTATTGTTCCTTCCAACATGTTGAGACATAGATGCATTTTTTTAATAACAACCTGAGGAACCTATACTTTAGGTCAATCCTAAATATTTGGAGATCTTGGGGGATAGGAAAGACTTTGCAATACTCAGTTTGATGTAACAAAAATGTATTAGCTTATCAATCATGTACAGGTTAGATGAACCAAGAGTATTTAAAGAGGCATGGTAGAAGCTAGGTCAAGCCAAATGGAGTGTTTATTTTCAGTTATTTTGTTTAACCCTTTCGCTGCTATGCCTTTTCCCCCGTGCTAAACCTTTTTTAGCGATTTGGGGTAGTTCATGCTTAGGCCCTTATAACTTTTTGTCCACATAAGGTATCCATACCAAATTTGCAATCTATTTTCCAACACCCTGGGGATTCTAAAGGTATACAGGGTTTGGGGATTCCCCTGGAGGGGACCCAGAAATTAGCCAAAATACACCTAAATTGTGTTTGTTTTTTGGGGAACAACTGCTGCAGAAGAATCATCTGTTTTTATTACTGCAAATGTCATCAATAAAGGGTTTGCGGTGCTAAAATCACCATCTTCTCAGCTTTCTGGAACAGGCAGACTTGAATCTTTGAGTAACCAGTTTTATTTGAAATCATTACAGTTCGCGTGTAGCAGGAGTTCCGGGGAATCCAGAAGTGCAAGAGGCAGAACCGTAGCAGTTACACGTGACGTCTCTGTCTGGGAGGGCGCGCGTCAAAGGCTGTGCGCGTGAAATGGATCACTTGTAAGATTCCTGTGCGAGTAAGCAGGGATAAAATAGATGGCGGTCACGCAAAGAGGCAATTAAAATCTCTAAAACCTCAAAACAGAGACAAGCCGCCAATTATTTAATCTCTCTGTAATCCACCATGGCAAAACAAAAAGAAAAGTTCAAAACCAGCAGCAATTCTGGGCCCTTAAAAACATAATTACTGTAAACAAAATTACAAAGAGAAGTTGGTTAAAACCACACGACAGAAAACCCGCAAGACAGAAAAACATTAAAAAAAAAAAAACAGTCCTCAGCTCTTGTTCTTTATTTTGCCAGCAATTCTCGCAAGTCGACTTGCAAGCAACTGAATATTTTCACGAGTTTCTTCGTCCAGACGAGAAACATCCATAGTGTCCATTTCACTGGGCAAGAGACGAACAGTCTCTCCTCCTTTAACTGGAACGCTGATGTAAAGATTGTTGATATCAGCAAGGGGACTGCCAATTGCTGAAACACTGTACACCTGTTCTCTCACACCTGGAGTACGAAGTGCTGGCGTCCGAAAAAGTCTGGTATCAAATCTTGGTGTGACGATAGGCGTGACGCTCCATGTTGACATGTCAGCTAATTTGTTTCCTGGTGTAACAAGGTTTCTTTTACTTGTCCTTTTATTCGCACTCATGTTGTTCACAGATAGCACACTAAGATTCCTCGAAGGGGCTGGAACTTTTTTTGTCATTCCTTTAGCCTTTGTAAGCATTTTCTGATTACTTTTCTCAATTATATTTTCAATATCGTCTTCAATCGAATTAGATTTTTTCAGCCTTTTCACTTTTTTAGCAGACTTAAATGGCGTTCGAGCAGCCTTAGCTGCTAAAATATTTATTTCTTCAATGTCCAACTTTGCCTTCACAGCTTCATCCAGTGCACTTTGTCCTCCACCTTTTTCAAAGCATTCCAGCCAGTTCACTTCCCTCATTTTCACCGGCCATTTGAGGACCTCGATGTTGTAGAGACCATCCATTTCTTTATGCATTTTCATCTGATCTGCCTTCAGCTGCTCAATTATTGTTCTTACTTGACTGTCAAAATCCTTTAGGAAAGATACCAGCTTTTCATTTTTTACAGTGCGATTTTTTCGCCGATTTGTTGTCCTCTTCCTTCCGGGTGCCATGGTCAAATCACAAATACAACTACGCCAAAATCTGCTTGCAATTCAAATTCAAACTACCGCCGACTCCGCTCGACGCTCTGACGCCACACGCATCACGTGAATCAGTAAACCACATTTTTTACAGTTTTGGCATTTTACTGGGACATAGCCCATTTTTCATAATTTGTGTAGTTTCTACCTCCTTCCAGTTAGTGGTAGAAGTGGGTGTAAAACCCACAGTGGATCCAGGAAAACTATAGGTTTCTGTAAAGTAGACACAATTCTGAATTCAGCAAGGGATCGTATATGTGGATCTTTCAAGGTTATCCTTTAATAAGTAACTGTTGAAATAAAAAAATATTGAAATTGAGTTGGGAAAAAAAGCTAGCCATTTGTATCTACATTTTCATCTGTAACTTCTTCCAACTAGACATATTTTCGAAAGTAATATACCTTTACGTCCTCTGGACTCTTCTGGTTGCGTGGATATGTAGGGATTGCTGCATATGGCTTTGGTATACTTAGGCCCCCATATGAGCTTTTGGGGCAGAGGAGATTATCGTAGGTGTATGCAGGTAAGTGTAGGAAGTTCTTGACATATTTCTTTATTGTCTGATCCAGAATGATGAGAGTTTTTGCTTCTGTGTCTGCCATTTCCAATTCAATGACAATTTAGGAGCCAAATACTAGCACATGATTACAGCTTTTTGAGTGGGCTTGAGTGGTAAATTGTCAAGTTTTTTAGACCAATTTGTGAGAACCTTGTTTATTTTGTTGTTACTTGTATGGCCGGTGTGTGGCTCAAAGTATAATGCAAGGTATCTCTCACTGTCACCTGGATAAATGTTCTCAATATTTTGTTTTTCAAATTGCCATGGTTTGCAGTTATTCACCAGGATTATGTCTTCATGGTGATATATGAAGAAACCGTGGGTCTTTGTCACATTTAGTTTTAAATCTGTTGTTTTACTAATTTTTTCAATGATTTTCAGATTAGTACTTATTCCATTCCAGGTGTTGCTGAGTACTGCTACATCATCAGCAAAGGCTAGAGCGGTGATCTGCTCAGTAAAACCAACTGAGCCAAATGTGAAGCCCTTGATAGTTTTTTGAAGATCACATATTTGGAAATCCATGGCAATGTTAAACAAGCATTGGCATAGCCAATAGGTCTCGCCTTTGGGGCCTTATAAGTATTTAGTTATGCAGCACAATATCCTTCGTGCAACAACATCAACTGTTGCATGGCTAAACACTTATAAGGTCCCAAAGGCGAGACCTATTGGCCATGCCAATGCTTGTTAATAGAAATCTCTAAGTAGATATCCCGGACCTGATAAATTAGTTCATCTCCCGGGCTCCAGCTTCAGAAAACCAATCTTTCGCATTTCATTCAGGTTAAGGTAGTGGTTAACAGGTTTAAAGCACAGTGCTGCTGAAGTACTTTAAGTTACTATCTGTTTGAAGACTGCAGCAGTCAGGTGCGATGGGAAATAGGGATTGTGAACACAAGAGGCAACCACTCCAATTCAGAACACTTCCGTGAAATCTAAGTTGGTTGCACATTGCAACAGGGCCATGAAATTGTGCTCCTATTACAGTATCTTTTCTACATGTTTAGAACTTTTACAGAGCACATAAGAATGAAGCCAGTTCAGGAAACATTTGCTTTTCAGGAATCAAACAATTGAATAGAGGTTAAAAGCGGATGATGTCTTAAATTCTAGATTGTTGTCCTTTTCTAGAGACAGTCAGCTGGAAAAAGTGCCATAGAGCATTCCTTCACAAAATGCGGTCTGCTGAAGCGGTCTACACTGCAACTGGTGCATTTATTATTACGTCTTGGTTTAGAGGACGACTCCTCCCAGCACGCCCAGAACATTTTGATATTCTATACCATCAAAAAAAATTGAAATTTTTTTTCGAACTGGTGTGCGTGGTATATCACATATTGTACACTGCCATGATGACACAATGGTTTAAATGCTTGTAACCTGGCCTAATTTCAGCAAGGTAAAATCAGTCTTCCGTTCTTTCACGGTCAGTACACTCAGTTGCACCGTACTGCAGTGGCATTTAATTAGTACTTAGTAAACCTGAAGAGGTGTTGAAGGGCTTTACCAGACACGTAGAACAACCCCACTTAATTGGGTTCAAAGTAACATTTGCTATTTATAGCAGTTAGAAAAAGTGAAAGTGCAATATAATGGGCCAAAGGAATATGACATGGGGGCTTCTTCATTCTAAACATTGGATAGTTGCATGCATTGTTACACCAAAGGCTCTAAACCAAAGTGGCTGAACGTCAACTAGAGCAGTGTTCCCAGCCTTTCACCTCCCAGTATCCATGTTCAATCGCCCCCACTCAGGAAAGATTACCTTTCCCTATAAATAGGTAAAACTTGTTTAGTGATATTACCAACTATGACTTTCAGTAGTACTTTAAATTGTGCTGACGCCACAAAAGCAATAGCATATTGGTAGATTCAGAAATAGTTCGGTATTGTATAATGGTCAGCAAAAGTCTTCTGCACAATTATTTCAAAGTTTATCTTTCTGCTTCCCCCTGCTTGATCGAGAACTTTCACCTCAATGGGTAGAATGGCAGCCCACCTTCCTCCCCTTACAGCCTCCTGCCTGCAGGTTGGGCTATCTATCACACGTGGAACGGGCATTTAAAAGCCAACGTAGCCCTTGGTGTATCATGTTAGATCAAGTGGAAGTGATCTTCAAATATAAGTTCCCTAATAGTGGAGCTTGAGACACCGAAGCAGTGTAGCATTTTAACTGCCTAAGCCAGAAAGTAACAACTGCTGTAAGAAAAAACTGGAACGTAATGGGCGACCTGATACTGATACAGGCAGGTTTAACCCAGAGATGAATGACATTAATTATTCAAACTTTTTATAGTGAAACACAAAACGCTGTAAATCAGTTCATTCTTCTGCTAGAGCCGTACAATCAGCTGCATGTAATTTCCAAATTTTCAAAGGCAGAAGGAAAATATATTATGATGAACTGGCACGTATTTGGTATGTTGGCAGTTGATGAGGAATTTCTAAACTGCAGAGGTAAATGTTTCCATATATTAATAACCTCACTTTTTAAAATGATGTAGGGAAGCTTAGAGAGCCAGCCCAGCTGAGATGCGAAGGGGCAACTTCCTCGTGAGTATGCAGCCAACAAATTCCCTTGTAGGTGTGTACATAAAAACACATCAAAATAGAGAACCAAGGCAAGAGTGGGTAGAGAGGAGAATAAGGAAAAAGAAGCACAAGAGCGAGGGACCAACAAGGACGGCGGGCAGAGATGCATATGAGGGAGACAACAACAGCTATGCAAAGGGAGAAGGATACGGGAGAGTGCAACAGAGACTGCGGGGAGAGAAGCAAACAGACAAGAGAGAAACGTAGAGTTCAGGTCGGGGAGAAGCACATTAAGGAGGTATTTGGAAAACACAGGCACTCCCATGGAGTGTTTAAGAAAAAAGTAATTCTTTAAAAGTGGGCGATGGAAGGACACAAGTGCAGACGATATGCTCCAGTTGAGATGATAGTAGGGCTTTGCTGTCTGGTAGTCTCGATTTACAGAAAAAGATTAAGAGGAGACATAAGAAGAGCGTATTTCGGAATGAACCTCCTGTAGCCCGTGTTGAAATGCGGTGAAAAAAGTAGGCGCTAACATATGTTGCACCCTTGATCTATATATCATATGACCCTTAGTAGCCAGCGTTGGTCATAGTGATTGTTTCAAACCACATGGATTACGTTATTTCGCCTGATGTAACTGATTTGCCGTAAAGTTTAACCCAGGAAACTCACTTTTGCGAAAATGCGAGAGCAATTAATAAATACCATTGCTTCAGTGGCCCCCACAGCGTCAAGACAGTACTGTGGCCTGAGAGCTCCTGATTGAGTCCGGAGATGGCCCCCTCCACGTACCTTGCGGGGGGGGGGGGCGGGGAGGGGGGGGGGGGGGTTCTGTTGAAGTTTAGTTACACCACTGCATTGCTTTTCACATGACAATAGTTAAAAGCGAATTTCACTATGTGTCTTACTTCTGAATTTCCCGAAGCTAACCACACTCCTTGAACCTGTATTTTTATAGCTATAGGGATCCTTAATTGCCCTTTTAGGACCTGCAATCATTCCATCTTTGTTTCTCTTTTAGCATTCTTTAGGTCCAGCTGGAAAGGGCGGGCTGACGGCGGGAAAGGGTTGGCATGAGAGATCCGGGCTGTTATCTGCACACAAAAGTACCCCGCCCTGCCTTGTAGTGAGTGTAGCTGGCTTCCTTGGTTTGTATTGCCAGCACAGGCTTTTAAACATTTGGGGGCAGATTTATAAGCCCCTTGCGCCACTTTTGCGTGCCTTTTAACATGGGAAAAGTGACGCAAAAGTGGCGCAAGGGGCTTGTAAATCTGAACCTTGTTTTTTAATTCTGCCCTAAAAACACACAGATATCCCTGACAGGGAAATAGATCATAAGCATGTTTTGCCAGTGTATTATGCGCCTTTCTGCAGGTCCTTCGAAACCTAACAATGCCACTTATTTGTGTGGTGAAAGACTTGCCGGTGACGCAGCACAGATGTTTCCTTCTGCGAGATTTCAAGTAGCAGCACGTGAGTTCCTAAAACTGGCATACATGGCATGCTCATTTAGTAAAATGTTTGTTAGCGAGGTGCAGCGTTTGCTTCAACCGTCGAATTTTTAGTATGAGGTGGCAGCCTCGGTGTCAGTCATCCTCCCATCAGCGGCCCTGGGTGCATTCACGGTGGTTTCTGTACACGCTTAAACGAACGGAGTGTTTTTAACCTTTTAAGCCCTCAGAGCGTATGTGTGTGACCCTGCTCGGGTTCACCGTTTGTGGAGCTGGCTTCCCATGACACTTCAGGCCTGTAGTGATTTGCAGTAACGCCATTACTAAGCAGTTTACAGTTGGTTTTGCCCTGCTTTATCTGTCTGGGGAGGGGAGACATCAAAGGGGTGCGGCGGCTCCCAGCTCCAGAGAGACTGGGCGGGGCTGCTGCCCTTATCTCTCCAACAGCCTCACTGTCTTTGATGGCCTCCCTGCCTCGGACCCTCTAAAGACGGTCAGGTGGTTGGGATGGACAAAGGGACCTGAATGTAAACGAGTACACGGGAGAAGGAGATTAACAAATCTAAACAAAACAGCATCTGATCTGTTAAGGTTTTAGTAAACAGAGAAAAACCGACTGTTAGGATGGCGTTGTGATGCCTATTTGAGAGTTTTGCAACGCAATCCGGAAGTCATTGCTTAAATGCACAGTGATGTTAGGTATCACTTTTCATGGATACTTTTAGGCTGGTGTGTACTATATATATAACTAACTGAAAGACGTCACCAACAAAAACAGGCATGTGAGTGGTGCGCGCCCCACAGCCAGACATCTGGTTTGAATTATCGTGCACACGTCTGGGCACGATAATTCTAAACAGATGGCGCCTGTGCGGGTAACCGCAAGCAATAGGCCATGGGCGGGGCAAAGGCGGGATATGCGCCTGCCTTTGCCCAATTGCGTGCTGTCTTTCTTAGAAAGACGCATGCATAAGCCAATAGCCTGTGACGAAAACAAAACCACACGCACGAGCGTGTGGTGAGCTTTTCAAAGCCCCTTACAAGAAGTCTCGCCTGTAGCAGCGCATATGCGCTGCTACAGGCGCGACCTAAAAATCTGGTAGTGATAATGAGTCACCTTGCTTAACTCAAGATTTCATTTTTATTTCTGGTGTTGATTCATTATTTTGGCCCTTGAAAAAATTTGTTTAATCTGTGTACAAGTTTTTTATTACATCTCTGATGTATGACGGAACTCTATGCCTTTCGAGACTCCTTATAATGTGACCATAGCTGATAGAGTCAAAAGTTTTGGAGATGTCTATAAACACCCTACAATGAGTGTTCGTTCTTTTGTGCCCCCTTTATGATATTCTGGAGAGTCAGATTTCCGAGACAACCTCTCACTTTCATGAAGCCTTTTTGTCTCTTATTCAAATTGACAAATGCACTGCCGGTGCATCACTTTTTGTGACGCTCCGATGGCACGGGAGCCTGCTTCATATTTACCAGGCAGCACTAAGCCACTTATTTTGGTGTATTGCTGCCTAGTAAATATTGTACCCTTTAACGCAGTTTTCTGTGTTAAAGGGGCATGCAATGGGTGTGCTGGGGGCATTTCCAGCAACATCCACGGCTTTTTGACACTGCCCCAGATTTATGAGAAATCGTAATTCTGAAGCAGAGCCAAAAAACTACGCCTCCTCAGGGGCACACAACAAGGCAAAATATCTTTATTTCTCCTCGTTTTTCTTTTTTCTATGTGTCCTGCATCCTGCAGGACACATAGAAAGATCAAAAAGCCTCTTGTGATTGTTTTTGTGCAGGAAGGTTTCCCTTCCTGCACATTACAGCACATTTATGCCCTTTTCGTTTGCTATAGGACAGCGCAGCAGGATGGCCTGTGGCACTGCCCTATAGCAAAACTCAAAAATGAGGCCGAAAGGGGCTTATTTACAAGTCCCTTGCGCCGCAGGTTTGTCACTTTTGATATAGGAAGGAGTGACATACCAGCGCCGCAAGGGGCTTTTATTAAAGCCCCTAAGGGCCTCATTTATGAAAAGTGTTTCATCGCTGGTTGAAAACAGCGGTGCAACACTTTTCATTGCGTCCTCCATGCGACACCTTGGATGTGCTGTATTTACAGTACAGCGCTCAATCAACCAATCAATCAGGAGTTTTGAAGTGCGCTACGTACCCGTGAGGGTCTCAAGGGATGGGGGTGCACGCAGCTCTGTAGGCCATTCGAAGAGCCAGGTCTTGAGGTCGTTTTTGAACTAGTGCAACGTACGGCTTCGACAGATGTGGAGGGGGAGCTCAATTCAGGTCTTATTCGCAAGGTAGGAGAAGGATCTGCCCCCCGCTCTGGCCCTGAGTATGCGGGGAACTGTGGCGAGGCCTAGGTCGGCAGAGTGGAGGTTTCTCTTGGGGGCGTGGGAGGAGATTCGTTCGTTGAGGTATTGGGGTCCGGAGTTATGGAGGGCTTTGTAGGCGTGCGTGAGCAGTTTGAAGGTTAGTCTTCTTTCGACGAGGAGCCAGTGGAGGTCTCGGAGGTGTTGGGTGATGTGGTCATATCGTAGGATATCGAGGATCAGTCTGGCTGCAGCATTTTCGACGGTCTGGAGTTTGTGGAGGAGTTTTTTGTTGATTCAGGAGTAGAAGGCGTTTCCGTAGTCCAGTCTGCTGGTGATGAGTTGACGGTCTTCCTGGCATCGGGGGATCCATCTGAAGGTCTTGCAAAGTATGTGGAGGGTGTTAAAGCAAGCTGAGGACACTGCGTTGATCTGGCGGTTCATGGTGAGGGAGGAGTGGAGAATGATATCGAGGTTGCAAGCGTGATCTGTAGGGGTTGTGGGTTTCCGAGGGAATGTCCCATGCGGAGGGGGTGGAGCCGAGGATGAGGACTTCTGTTTTCTCTAAGATGAGCTCCAGACAGCTGCTGCTCATCCAGGTTGTGACATCTTTCATCCCTTCTTGGAAGCTGCGCCTGGTGATGTCGGGTTTGTTAGTGAGGGAAAGGATGAGCCGGGTGGGTTCAGTGACTAAATATCGAGGGACATAATATAGAATGCCCAAAATATGGACTCCAAAATATAGAAGGACAGAATATAGACTCCCTATCTACAAACAGGTAAGGTTTTAAATGTATTAAAAATAATATAAAAGTAATTAAATATTAAAAACAATTAAATAAAACATACCTAATATAATATAAAAAAGCTTAAAATGTAAAAATAATAAAAGTAATGTAAAAAAAGTAGAGATTTTGTTGGATAGTGAGAGCGTAAAAATTACTATTCCCACTCCAGTGAGTGCAACAGTAGGGAAAACATTGGATAGCGTAGAGGTAAAAATTACTATTCCCACTCCAAAGAGTGCAACAGTAGGGAAAGCGTTGGATAGCGGGAAGGTAAAAATTACTATTTCCACTCGAGAGACTGCAACAGTAGGGAAAGCATTGGATAGCGGGAAGGGGAAAATTACTATTCCCACTTCAGTGAGTGCAACAGTAGGGAAAGCATTGGATAGCGTAGGGGTAAAAATTACTATTCCCACTACAGTGAGTGCAACTGTAGGGAAAAAGTTGGCTAGCGTAGGGGTAAAAATTACTATTCCCACTCCAAAGAGTGCAACAGTAGGGAAAGCGTTGGACAGCGGGAGAGTAAAAATTACTATTCCCACTCAAGAGAGTGCAACAGTAGGGAAAGCGTTGGATAGCGGGAAGGGAAAAATTACTATTCCCACTCCAGTGACTCCAACAGTAGGGAAAGCATTGGATAGCGTAGGGGTAAAAATTACTATTCCCACTCCAGAGAGTGCAACAGTAGGGAAAGCGTTGGATAGCGGGAGGGTAAAAGTTACTATTCCCACTCCAGAGAGTGCAACAGTAGGGAAAGCATTGGATAGCGGGAAGGTAAAAATTACTATTCTCACTCCAGTGAGTGCAACAGTAGGGAAAGAGTTGGATAGCAGGAGGGTAAAAATGACTATTCCCACTCCAGTGAGTGCAACAGTAGGGAAAACGTTGGATAGTGTAGGGGTAAAAATTACTATTCCCATTCCAAAGAGTGTAACAGTAGTGAAAGAGTTGAATAGCGGGAGGGTAAAAATTACTATTCCCACTCCAGTGAGTGCAACAGTAGGGAAAGCGTTGGATAGCGGGAGGGTAAAAATTACTATTCCCACTCCAGTGAGTGCAACAGTAGGGAAAGCGTTGGATAGCGGGAGGGTAAAAGTTACTATTCCCACTCCAGAGAGTGCAACAGTAGGGAAATTACCAATTAATAAAAATTAATTACCATTGAAAAAAATGAATTACCAATTAATAGAAATTAATTACCAATTATTAATTAATTATCAATTAATTATCAATACATATCAATAAAAATTAATACCCAATTCCCCTATAAAACCCACAACCCACTCCCAATAATAAAAAATACAATTAACATTATTATCATCAATTAATAAAAAATAATTAGCAATTAATAAAAATTAATTACCAATTAATAATTAATTATCAATCAATTAATTATCAAAACATATAAATACAATAATATTTAATTTACCATAATTAAATTACTTCCCACCCTATTCCCCTATAAACCCACAACCCGCTACGGAATTAAATTACGCAAAAATTCAATTACATAACATTCATTAGTTTAAAAAAATTAAACATATATTACAAAAATAATACATAATTGTAACACATATACTACCATACATAACACTAAAAAAAAATCGATATTATGGAAATCATACCCCCATTTCGATATTCTGTCCTATCTATATTTTATAGTCGATATTCTGTCCTGTCTATATTTTGGATTCTATATTTTGGTCGTTCACCAGCCGGGTGTTGACGGCGTATAATACTATGTTGAGTCCGTGTTTTCTGAAGATGGATGCGAGGAGGGCCATGTAGACGCTGAAAGCCTGGGGCTGATGGAGGATCCTTGGGGTACTCCACATCTGATCTCTGTGAGTTTGGAGATGAAGGGCGGGAGTCTTATTCTTTGTGTTCTGCCTGAGAGGAAAGATCAAATCCAGTCTAAGGCTGTTCCGTGGATGCCAGCGTTGTGTAGTCTGGCAGCTAGTGTGTGGTGGGAGACAGTGTAGAAGGCTGCTGAAAGTTTCAGGAGGATGAGGGCTGCTGTGTGGCCTTGGTCAAGGAGGGGGCGTGGATGTCGTCAGTGACGGCTCCGAGGGCAGTTTCAGTGCTGTGGTTGCTGCGGAATCCAGGTTGAGAGGCGTCTGGGATGTTGTTGGTTTCTGTGAAGAGTGCTAGCTGGGTGTTGACCGCTTTCTCGATGACTTTGGTGGCGAAAGGGAGTAGTAAGATGGGCCTGAAGTTCTTGAGATCTGTCGGGTCTGCAGAGGGCTTCTTGAGGAGGGGTTTGACTTCAACGTGTTTCCAGTCATCCGGGAATGTGGCGGTCTTGAGGGAGCAGTTGATAGTTTGGCATAGTTCGGGTGCGATGGCAGCCCTGTGGAAGATGTGCGGTGGGCAGGGGTCAGTAGGTGTTCCAGAGTGGATGCTTTTCATGGTCTTTGTGGTGTCTTCTGTGGAGAGAGGGGTCCAGGTGAGGAGGTCTGTAGGAAGGCATCGCTGGGGCGGGTGTAGGAGGGGTGCCGTGGGCTTGGTTGTTGAAGTTGTCATAGAGATTCTTGATCTTGCTGTGGAAAAAGGATCTGAGTTTGTTGCAGAGGTCTTGGCAGGGCGGGACGTCGGTAGTTTTGCTGTTGGGTATGGTGAATTCTTGTATGACGGTGAACAGTTCCTTGGAGTTGTGGGAGTTGGAGAGGATTCTGTCATGGATTAAGTTTTCTCTTTGTTGATTTGATGAGTTGGTGGTGAGCCGCTTTGGCGGCTTTCTAGGCGGAGCGTGCTTCCGGTGTTCTTCTGTTTCTCCACATTTTTTCCAGTCATTGGCAAGAGCACTTGGATTCTAGGAGCTCAATGGTGAACCAGGAGGCTTTCATGTTGTGTCATCTGGTGGTGTTCTGGAGGGGGGCAGAGTGTTGGCGCAGTTGTTGATCCAGTGGTGAAGGTTGCTTGCTGCTGTGTTGGCGTCTGACTTAGTGGAGGGAGGAGTGCAGCTGAGGGCAGATGTGAGGTGTTCTTCAGAGACTTTTTTACAGTTTCTGTGTGGGAGGCGTGGTGTGCACTTGTGTGCGGTGGGTTTCGAGAAGGAGAAATGGATGCAGTGGTGGTCTGTCCGGAGCGGTTCCGTGGTGTGGCTGAAGTGAATGCTGTTTCCTCAGGTGAAGATGGGGTCGAGTGTGTGTTCTGCTGTGTGTGTGGGGGTGGAGATAAGTTGCTTCAGTCCTATGTTGGTGAGGTTCTCCAGGAGGGTGGTGGTGTTGGGATTGCTGATGTTGTCTAGGTGGAAGTTCAGGTCTCCGAGCAGTATGTAGCCTGTGGAGGCGAGGGCGTGGGGAGCGCTGTAGTCTGTGATGCCATTGGTGAAAGGAGAGCGGGGTCCGGGAGGTCTGTAGAAGAGAGTTCCGCAGAGCAACGTTCTAACGTTGGGCTGGATCTGGAAGTGGATGTGTTCCTTGAGGGGCGAAGCGTCATCTGAGTTGGTGGCTGTTAGGCGAAGGGAGCACTTGTGGATGATGACGAGGCCTCCTTCTGGGGGGTTGGGGTGGTCTTTCCTCAGGATCTTCTATCCTGGGATGGCGGTTGCAATGTCTGGAACAGAGCTAGCGTTGGTCCAGGTCTCGACGTCAGACGTGTGATTGTTAAGGAGGTCCCTGATTTCTACGGTGTGTCTGTGCAGGAAGCGTACTTTGAGGAGGATGCAGCTCAAAGGCTTGAGTGTGGTGGCATGCATTGGGTTGGGGATAGCTGTCTGGGTCCGAAGGTGGGTGAAGGTGTGGCGGCAGTGTCGGCAGGAGATTGGGCTGTGGGTGTTGCTCGGCGTCGATAGCTGGCAGTTGTTGTTGCGTCCAAGGTTAAGTGCGCGATGAGTGCTGGGGTTGTAGTGAGAGGGGGTCCGGGGACCAGGGTCCCTGGCTCTGGTCGAGGTCAGGTCGTGGACAGGCGCAGATGGGCTTGCCTTTGTCACGGCTGCACAGTGGCTGCCATTTAATAGGGGGAGGGGAGCAGCTGGGAGGCGGGAGCGGGAACACGCTGGGGGGTGGGGCCGCAGGGCAGCAGCGGCAGAAAAAAAGGCAAGCAAAGGCAAGAAAACAGAGGTAAATAGAGAAAAAGGCAACAAAGGGGTGAAAAAAAGCACAAGAAAAAAGGCAAAAACAGAAAAGTCTGACACCCACAGAGTGGACCAGCGAGTG
Organism: Triturus cristatus; assembly: GCF_964204655.1. Classification (NCBI taxonomy): domain Eukaryota; kingdom Metazoa; phylum Chordata; class Amphibia; order Caudata; family Salamandridae; genus Triturus; species Triturus cristatus. The sequence goes on from NC_140580.1 coordinate 732,347,562, forward strand.
GATGAGGGCCTCAAGCACCTACTAGGATCACCAGAAGGCGGTGGGGGCAGTGTCTTAAAAACGGAGCTGCGCAAGGTAAATGGAACACCTATTTCATTTCTTGTTGACACTGGTGCTACCCATTCCACTGTGAGTACAGCGGAAGTTCCCAACCTACCCCTCTCAGGAGAAAGAATCCAAGTTGTATGAGTCTCTAATCGATTAATGTCAACCCCTGTAACTGAGCCTAGTAAGGTACACATTGGATAATTTGAGGGCAGTTACCCTGGCCAGGAGGTCAGAGGTCTTGCTCTCCTTGGCGCGCAGCGGCCGCCATTAAGTAGGGGTCGGGGGAGGGTGAGCAGCTGGGAGGGTGAAGCGGGAACACGCTGGGGGAGGGCTGTCTTATATATTGTGGATGGCATTCCCTCATTAACTTTGGTCAGTGAGCTGTACCATTACTGATAATTGCAGTGAATCTCTCAATACATAGGCTGTATGAATTCCTCTTCCAATTCAGATAATCCTATCTAATTATATAACTGAGCAACATCCCTAATCCTGTTACTTTTCCATTCACAATGATATTGGATAAAATTCTTTCTAAATCTAGGATTCTGAATAGTGGAATACAGGTGTTGGCTGCAATGGAGTGGAGCTTCCTAAGTCAAATCATACATGTAGTAAGTAATGTTGCAAATTTAAGTTGCTAGCAGTATTGCACATTATTGTTAATGTAGTAGTAAATTGTATTTATATAGTGCTTACTACCCCTGACAACGCATTAAATTGCTTAGTGGCAAGTATCATGCTACTCAGGAACCCATGGTTAGAGGTCAATTGGTAGTAGATCAGTAATATATTATTCGTTTTCATTGTAGGATTAGCTTTGTTATGCTTGTACTCACTTGATCTCATGCATTTACTTCAGTGTTTTGAATAGGGATAAATTGCTTGAAATGGATTAGTAAAGGGAAGATGTGAGATGTTATTGGGAGTGGTGTGCATATGGTGGGCAAATGTGCTTCTGAGTGGTATGAGTAGTTAGAAAGAGAAAGGACTCTGGAAGCCCACTGTAGACTGAAAGGTGTAAGATGAGTCAAAGAGTGAAGGGACACACAAACATACCTACACACATCTACACATTATACATAGTCATCTCTCTATACAAAGCATAAACCCAAACATGCATGTAATAATATTTACATGGCCAGCCATACACAAATATGTAGTGCATAAATATACATACACTCTTCCATACATTTTTGTATTTATTGTTTTTTAAAGATATGTATATATTATAATGTATGCTCTCTTGTGTCTGGACAAAGCTTAACATCTCTGAAGAGCTGTAATGACAGCAAAACATGTGTCAGGGATTGCTCCAAAGTTGTAATATGTGCCTGGATTGGTAAAAGGCTTTTGTCATTTTACAGGTCGGCATGGTTGGCACTAGCTAATCCTATGCTTAAATACTTTCCTCTATAAATGGCAAAATACATTGTCCCTTTCTAGCTCGGTGTGGATGGCACTGTGGTAATCTTATGCTTAAAACAAACAGCATCATGGACCCACACGAAGTGGCGGAGCATGCCGACAGAACGTTTCCGTGCAAAATGATTTGGTATAATGCACTCTCAGGACTAGATAAAGATAATTGCAGGAATCCGTTTATTTTCACATTACCCGTTCCGGCTGCCCTGCAGCCTTGATCACATGTGAATTAAACACCAATCATGTGCAATATATACATAATGTCAACAACATCAACAATGGGCTAACACAGCTACTTCTGTTTCAGCCATTTTGTAGTGTGTTTAAACATAAGTGTATACATACTGTGGACCGAACATCAAACATCATTAGTGTCTCTCTTAGAGGCTGATACAGTTCTGTATAAACAGTACATAAAATCTGCTTTTTATGGTTACCCCCACTTTTTGCTTTTTGCACTCACTGTTTTGACTAGTCTGGCTAGGATCCTGCCCTGCTATTCAAGACTCCAGTCTATCTGCTTTCTCCATTAAATTGATATGTATGTACTCTGGTACAACTCCAGATTGGATACTGAGGTACCCATATCAGTCCCTAGTATATGGTACACATGTACCCAGGGCATAGGTACCCAGGGGCCTCCCACGGGCTGAAGCAAGTATTATGCCACTCATGAGAGGCCATGCAAAATGGAACCTCAGGTCTGCTACTGCAGCCTGTGTAAGCTGGTGCTTGCACCACTTACGAGAGATACAGGTTCACTATATCTATATATATCACTACACTTAAAACTTTATAAGTCACCCCTATAGCAGGCCTTAACGATCCTGAAGGTGCTGGGTGTTACGTGAGAGGGTGCTCCTGCATGAGCAGGGCCCCTCTGGAGTCTTCAGAGACCATTCTCCTGGGCTGTAGGTGATACTACCAGACATAAAGGTAGAGGTGCATTATGACCTCGCGGTAAATGCTATCTCGAAAACAACGAAGTATGTCATGTTTGGTGTCAAACACCTTGGAATCATACCTCCACACCAGTAACTGGTGTGGGAGGTATGATTCCTCCCCCCAGAACCGAGGTTCCGGGGGTACCTAAGTCTACCGGTACCAGCTTTCTCGAGCCTTACAGCACAAAATGGATGCTGCCAGCCACAGACATGAGTCTGCCCTCCTGCTGCTGAGCCAAGCTCGAACAGAGGAAGGTCAGACATAAGGCATCCTGTCACAGGGAGGTGTGACCACCTCCAAGACAGGATTTAGTGTTATTGGGGCTGGGTGGGAGCACTGTCTCAGTGCCAGAAAGTGCACAAGGGGCACATTTGGTGTCCCTGTGCATAGTCCAGCTCAAACCAATCCTGGGAGCCATTTGCTCCTGCTCTGGCGCATAACTGGACAAAGGACATGGGCGTAGCCACCCCTCTGTCCTGTCCTTCCCCTAGGAGAGTCCCTAGAATCTGTCCAACCCTCTCCCATGGGTATAAAATGGGTTACCTGGCTACAGGACATTAGATTTTACGTGGACAAGATTCTGCAAGAAGATACCACTACACTACAACCACCTGGACACGCTGGACTTCGCTGGACCTCCCTTTGGCTCGACTTCGCCTTCCCTTGTCGTCCCTAGTCTCGCAACTGTCCGTGATCCATACAAGCTACGTGCAGGATCCTGTGGACCTCCAAGACAACAGAAGAATCTCCCTTGGAGTGAAGGAGACACTCCCCTGCAAATGCAGGCACCATAACGCATCTGACCAGTTTACTGATCCTGAGCTCCTGTGGACTCCAAAGGCTCCAGCAATACTAAAGGTGAGTTTCTGAAGAACTCAGCGGTTGAGCTGCCCTCTTACCAGGTTTGAGGCAGATATCCCTTGTGGGGACCGTATAACCTGTACCCCTGTGCACCGAGTGTATTTACAGCTGCACATGCTTGTTGTCATGCAACAATGCTGTGCATTGGGCCATTTGTAGCCCTGACCCCAGCGCATCTTTCCTGAGAAGTACTCTGGCAGCCTTGCACTCTGTGCCCTGCTAGCTGGTATCCTGTGAAACCGTCTGAGGTCCCCTCACGACTCCTGTGCCTTCGGCCTGTGGGTCCACTTGAGGGTCAACTTTGCTTTATTTTAGCTTCCCTGGTTGCTCCTGGCCTGCCCTGACTTCCCTTGCTGTGGTGAGTCTCCTGGTCCTTGCTGGGCCAGATCGACACAGAACTTGATCATCTATGTTGTTTGCCGCTGCCAAGGCTTTTCGGAGCTCCTGACGGACACTGACCCCTCAGCACTCGACATCCATTGTGGGACAGCTCGCCTCCAGCTCCTGGTTGTCGTAGACTTCTCCGGGTCCTCACAGCTGAAGAGTCAAGATCACCGTCATCACACCTGAAGCACCCGACATCGGTGGTCAGTCGTCTCCCGAGCCCCTGGTCACTCTAAAGTGACCCAGACTCTGTCCCCTCTGCTTTCAGTTTCTTCACATCTAGAATCCACATTTGGATTCCACCGGACACTTTTCTTACTTCCCGCAGCAGCATTTCTTTGTGGACATCCATAGAGAACGACGGAGGTTTCCGATACCACTTTGTGCCTATGCACCCGGCTCCACTGGGATAGGTAACTCTGGTACAAAGGTATCCATGGGTGGGGTGGCTCTCCAAAATCTTAAATTCCAAGGGTTGTCTTCGTAATCTGCTGGGAAGGGTCCTTAATCTCTGATTTCCAACCGCGACTTTCCCATTGAATTGTACAGAGCATGCGGTCTCACTCTGCACCCGTCCTCCGTGGGGTCCTACTAACTCACCTTGGGTGGTTCCTTGGGGTCCCAGAGATTCTAGACCTTCTAGACTAGGTCTAATCCCGAGTCGTGGTTCTTATACCACTTATTTAGTATATGGTTTGGTCTCCCCCTGGAGCCCACTGTGTAATGTGCTACTTACGTTTGATTCTTTGCAACTGTATTATTTGATTTGTGTTCTATCCTCATGTAGCGGGTACTAGAGAGTGTTATATATAATAAATACATATTTTTATAACTACTGTGTGGTTTCCCTTTCATTTAGCCAATGCCATAAGATTGCAGTCTGGTAAAACAAGGTGCTCAACTTTCCTTCAAGACTTAGCCTGAAGGCTGCTCTCCATAGCTACCACTAAGATAGCTTTCTATAAAGGTTATCTTTGACCTAATCATCATAAGGGTTGTTTGGTGCAAGGTGCCCACTTTAATTAGTGGACAGCATATACCAGGCCGACTTCTCACAAAATGTGTCATTGTCAAATACATAAGTACAAAACATTAGCCGTACTGTGAACATCCAACCGGTCAATGACAATAACATGTCTGATAGGCAAAAAAGAAAGAAAGAAAAAAGGAAGGAGATTAGAAAGAAAAGGGGGCGACAGAATGTAAACCCATTATCAGAGAGTGAGCCCCTCTGAGGTAATTACAAATCATGGATAAAATTGAAGATACAATTACTCCCATCACAACAGAACCTGTAAGACTCAGAACATCTGAAAAAGTTTAAAGTACTGGCATAGTGCAGTTGTTCTCGCTGTCTAGAAAGGGAGAAATGTATGGCCAGTGCCCCAGTGATGAACTGACTCCCATATTACTCGTTGGCAACCTGAGCCAAATAACGTCCTTCTGAGGGAACCAACCCCAGTATATGTCAAAAGGTAAACCATCACTTGTCCCAAGGAAAAAAGTTCAGAAACTCACAGAAAAATGAATCTCCCAAAAATGAATGTCCTTCTGCAGTGCATCAGACTAATATTAGAGCTCTGAGTCCAAACATTGAAGAATGAGACAAAGATGATAAATGTCTTATCTGAAGGTGCATCACCTGGTTGTGTCTTCGAACAAAAGGGTAGGGAACCCGTGCAGGTGTAACCGTCACAGCCAGGTGGGTCCCTTACTTGCCTCCTGTAACTAAAACAAAATATTTGTCAAAATGTGAAGAAAGTTAATATCACACAATAACATACACAGTTACTACTATGCATATCAACAATGTCTACTTGGAAGACATCCTAGGATGAGGCGGTACATGTCTCAAATACAAAAATCACAGGAATGGGGGGGTAGTAAGTATGAATGAAAAGTGCTATTCTGTCCCAAATTGATCCCTAGTTCTTCCTCCTGGTTCAATCCCCCTGGGCTCTTAGTCTGAAGGTCAATGATGCTACTACATCCGGACAAGAGGGCTGACGAGAAACGCGAATCCGCGGCCACTGGGCAAGCAGTCCAGGATCATTGGATGTAGCACACACCTATCTATACGAAGGGTTGAGGTATGCTGAACGAGAGCAATCTTCACGGTGCAGACAGATAGATTACTGGTCTGAACTAGCAACGCAGAGAGGCCAGTCGACCCTAGCCCTGAAGAAGTCGCCTCTAATTTAAACAGGCAATGAAACATGTTGGTCTTAATGAGCAGACACACAGCACAGAATAAAGAATTATGCAGCCAGTGTAGTCTTGCTCGGTTTTAACTTGAATTGACATGGGTCCTGATCAGACTCAGTCTTTCTTTTTTGGGTCGACATTCTCATTTTTGAACACAGACACAAATTAGAATATAAGTTTCACTAGACACCAGTTTTTGGGATTGATTTAAGGTGTCTTGATTTATTCCTTCTTTTCCTTTTTGGGCGGCAGTTGCCTATGATGAGAACGTGAGGTAGCAGGCGAGTACCTGTCTGCGTATCCTCGTTGGGGTTACTTCCGTGAGGCACTGCCAGTCCCTTCCCACCTTTTTTCTATCTCTGTGGTTTTTGAACAGGTACCACAACTATTCGGTTCTGTTTAGCTCTCTTCCTTATATATACTATTTGGGAGATAGATTATTAGGGAAACACTTTCACAAATACTCAGACACGTAGGAGTCTTCTCTCAAAAAGCAAGTGACATCAGACCCGGTTGGTGAATGGCAAAAATTTGCCGCACATGTAGTATCAAATACAACAGCTTTGAAAGAGCTAGGGTCACTGATTATAACGTGTTCACTGTGCTAATAAAATTTTTTAAAAAATTACCGGGCAGGTCTTGTTTTGTGTATAGTTTATGAGTGGGGGGCGACCTGCCTATTGAACCCCTAAGCTCCATATTGTTGAGAATGAAGGACATCTAACCTGAGCTTCAATTGGAATTCCATAGAGCATATTATCAAGCCCATTAACGCCGTTTTAGCGGCAGTTTTCTGCCACTAAAGCGGCGATAATTTAATCGCCTGTCTTGATAATATGCCCCATTGTATTTTGTTTCGTATATTGGGTGGCTCTTCATACTGTGTACAGGGTATTTTTTGTTACATGAGTACTAGAAATCAAGTGGACATAGTATAGTTTGTGCAGGAAATAATTGACCAATGGGGCTGAATGTTTGGTACAATGATGGACTTGGCAATTCCCACACAGAGAAAGATATCTGGTTTCCAAAGTACACTAATTTTTACAATTAGGTATTGTACATGGGTATTGTTTTCAACAACTAATTTTTGTGATGAAATGGGAAACAGTATAGTCAAGGGAATGCCCTATGTTAATTTACAATTGAGTTTGTCAAGCAATTGTAACCATGAAATGTTATAAGAGTATTTGCATGCTCTAAGATGGCCGCCACCCAATATGTGAGTCGTGGTGTAGCCACTAGTTCACTTAAAACTGTTCTTTAATTTCATGCATATAATGGTTGCAGATGCTTCAGGGGGGCACGGCCTGCAGCCGATGGGGACTGACGCGAGCTGAGGAGCTCCGACCACCGCTTCCCCGTACACAATTATCCTGACCCTGGACACAGCGGGGAGAACCAGAATCCACATCGCGGGGCTCCGGAATGTGCCTGCATTTGGCGGCGGAGCCCTGAAACACCATAGACGCTGAATTTGGGAGCAAACTGGTGCGTTACTGGCCTGACGAGCCCATGAGCAAGATGGCGGCTATGGTGTGACTGCTGCGGCTGCAACTGCTTTGCAGGGCTAACAGTCGGGCTAGACCAGGCGTCGGTACTCGCGCTGACCGGCAGAGCCCTGCGGGACGCCACGGAGGTGGTGTGGGAGCGGAATACAATACGACCTACAGTGTGCCTGGCCGAGGTGACCTACTGCTGTGGTCGTGGGAATGGAGACAAAATGGCGGCCATGCAGCGAGTGCCCTGAATCACCTATTGCGGTAGCCAGGAGTGTGGTTGCGGCGGTTACCAACTGACCCCCTTGGTGTTCCTGAAGCCCTGTGAGTACTGACTTGGCGCTGGGCTATCCTGTGGCGCTTTTGAGACATTTGCACTGCTGAAGCGTGGGTCTGGTGGGGCCGACTGCAAGATGGCGCCCGCCTGCTAAATGGCACAGCAGCTCCTATAGCGCCTGCCTGATAGACGCACAGCGACCTGAGCGATCTTGACCTGTGCAGCAGGGAACTCTGTTGTGCCTCATCCGAGGAGAGAGCAGCAGGATTAAGCAGCGCCCCACAAGCAGGCACTGCCTGTCCGGACTCCAGTGAGTTCACCCTCTAAGGGCGCCAAGACCGTGGGAGCTCTGAAGTGACTACTGCTGCAAATTTGGACTGCCGGCGACCACATTAACTACAGCGAGACTAGAGCAGTGAGTACACCCGCCAGGCCCTGGGGTGCGAAGCAGCGGTGTGGAGACCACATGTAGAGACACTTGGGCTGGCGGGGGAGAGGGCGAACTGGCGCCCGTGCCCCGGTTGTGTTAGCGGAGATAAAGGAGGCCCATAACAGCAGACCAAGCCAACCCCACTAGCAGTGCCCAAAACAGACTGAGGGTCGGCTGCCCCTGCAATCGACAGATAGAGCAAACAGGTGAGTGTGGGCATATAGGCTAGTGGGGATAGAAGTAGGGCGCGACCCGTGCCCTGACTGCCTCCCGGTGAACAGAGAGGCCTGCAATAAGAGAGGAAAGCCTGCCCTATGGACAGCGTCTAGCGAACCGGATCTAATGGTGTACCCCAATGTGCCGCCACGAACGCAGCATACCCACGATAAAGCAGATCTTGTCTGGGCTTGAACGTAAGAGGCCTCTACTCTGCTGGTGCAACACACCAACACACTATTGATCACAAACGGTGACAGCTGCGTTGCTTATTGCAACTATCGAACTCTGCAACCCTGAGAAGGAGTCCCGTCAGCGGCGGACACCCTATGACCCTGTGAATGGCCCCAGCCGGGGCTTCGCACTGACAACCAAACAGGGCTCGCACGGTGGAGTGGCTACCACCGAGAGGCCTGGAACCTTCAAAGTACAGGCTTGAAGTGGGGTGTGCCTGAGCCGTGACTGAGCAGTGTTCAACGGATTGCCTGCCCTTTACGTATGCCAACGAGGGGAGGCCGAAGAGAGTGACTGGGACGAGCTGATGCGGACAACCACCGGGGGACACTAACAGAACCCGTGGCACTGGGTGGTGTTTACTTCGGTGAGACCACTCGACTCACAACGACTACAGCGGAGGAGGCTGCCAGAGGCAAGTGCGGCGTCTCACATGTGAATCAGGGAAGTGCGAAGTGTCAGGGGAACCCGGCGGAACTGGTGACGCTCAGACGCACTAACCACAGTGGGCACTGAGCTTGGTCAGACGCCACACCAGCACATACAGTCATTGAGATGGGAAGGATGCAAAAGAAACGGTGGTTCAATGTCCTTAGTGTGGACACCCCAGGGACCCACTCCGACGAGTAGGACGAAGCGCCCGAGACAAGTGGAAACCTGACCTCCCAGAAACCTAAATTGTCTGACATCATGCAGGCAATAACAGCCTCCAGAGAGGCGCTGGAAGGGAAATTAGATGCTATTGGCACAGACCTCAGCCTGCTAAAAGATGATCATCGCAAACTCAAAGACAGAGTGTCCAGCAATGAAATAGAAATGAGCGGCCTGCCAGAATCTGTCTACGAGATGCGTCGATTCCTTGCTGCTCTGTAAACTAAGGTAAAAATCCTGGAAATGCGAGCCGAGAACAGTGAAGGGAGATCACGAAGGAATAATATCTGCGTCGTCGGGATACCAGAAAAAACGGAAGAGACAAACATGGTCCGTTACTTGGAGGACTGGCTCCGCTCTGAAGTGGCTCCAACAGGTCAGTCCCCCTTCTACGCCCTGGAGCGGGCTCACAGAGTTCCAGCTAAACCACCAAACCCAGAGGCTCCTCCCCGACCTATTGTGGCTCGACTGTTATACTTTCGGGACAAAGACCACATTTTGCTAAGTGCCCGCCAAAAACATGAACTGCGCATCAACAATAACAATGTCATGATTTTCCCAGATTTTACGAGGGAGGTACAACGAAGCAGAGCGTCCTTCACTGCTGTAAAGGCTAAACGACGCAAATTGCACCTGCCCTATGCAATGTTATTTCCGGCTCAACTTCGGGTGGCAGACCCGGCGGGGGCTCGTTTCTTCAATACGCCACAGGAAGCTTGGGACTGGCTCATCACGCTTCAGCTTCAGGGACCCCGCAGCAGAGCCCTCCCAGCCATAGGGTTGGATCCAAAGTCCCTTCGCCCAGGTAACTTAGCCTTGAGCGTCGCAAAGCGCTACAGGCAGTGGTATCACACAGTCAAAAAAGTCCTAGTTCCTCTCCGAGCGGACGCCGCACTGGCAGATCGGAGACCTAACCGGACCACAGCGACAACGATAGCCTAGCAACGGACATGCCACAGGTTACGCCCCAAACGGCTGATGATCTCATGTGAGGGCCATGTTGTGACATCAACCATGGAGATTTCCCGGGGCCTACCATCCCTATGACACTGGTGCAGTTTCAGTGAACTTGTGGCTTCCCCACTTTGAATTCTGAGTAACATCCAGTTAAACTGGGGCTTGATGTCTAGATCAGTTACGGGGAGGCGGTGCTATGGGGAAATTAGCAAGGTTCTTGTCAGGTGACCACCCCTTCCACTGTCACTGCACGATGGTTTGTTCTAATACGGTTTGGACGGGGATTCTTTATTGGATACCTGTCCTGGGGAAGGGGTGTTGGGGTCGTTTCTATAGATTTTTTATTAAGGGGATCCAGGCGTGTCATGGGGAAAAGTTTTTTAAGGATCACAAACATAGGCTACAACAATGGGACCCCCATTAGGCTTGACTTGTCTCTCGTGGAATGTGAGGGAGATGCACTCTATGATCATGCACCATAAGATACACTCCTATTTGATTCGCAGAGGCATTCAGATCGCATTCCTCCAAGAAACCCATCTGCTGGCAAATGAAGGGAAGGCGTTGCAACGCCGCTGGAGGGGTCAGGCTTATTATACTACATACTCCGCTTTTGCGAGAGGAGTATTGATATGGATAAGGGCAGGTGTTTCAATGCACAACACAATTGATTGACCCAGAGGGTAGATATATGTAGATATATGTTGGTGACTGGGAGACTGGATGGTAGGGACATCACACTGGGTAGTATATATGTGCCCAACTCAGACTAACCGGCCTTCTTCTCCCTACTATCAGGAAAGTTGGCGACCATCCTCACGGGGTCGATATTACTGGGGGGCGACCTCAATTGCACCTTTGACGTTATCCTTGACTGCTCTCACCCCCACTCCCTAATGCACCTGCACACAAACTGGCAGAGTCACGCTGTAATTGGCAACAGAAATGGGGCTTAATCGACACCTGGAGGACGCAACATCCCATGACCCGAGATTACTCCTTCTTCTCGGCCCGCCACGAATTACATGTTAGACTGGACGCCATTCTGTGTTCTCCTGATGTCCATGAGGGGGTTGGTTGCAGCGAATACCTCACCAGGACACTCTCCGACCATAACCCTGTTCTGGTGCAGTTACAATGGTCACGCACGCGCCCAAAAATCCCCACCTGGTGCTTGCGCCCAGAGACCTTAGATGACCAAGCTTTCCGCACTGCTATAGGGTCAGCTATCACTAACTACTTCCAAAGAAACAGGGGTCAAGAAACATCCTCACTCGTGGATTGGGACGCCTGTAAAACAGTCCTTAGGGGGAGGTGCATATCTGAGTTGGTTGGGGTTCGGAAGGTTATCCTCCAGGATATAAAGAGGGATGATGAGTGCCTGCACACCCTGGAAAAAGACAGACCCAAAAACCCGGGCAAGCAACAGGAGTTGATAGAGGCTAGAGAGGCAGTAGCCACACAGGTAGAGAGCCTGCGATGCTTCGATTACAAAAACTACATAACTCGGGCACACTCGGAGAGAGATAAATCGGGGGCCCTTATGGCTTGGTTGGCAAACCCGGCCAGACGTGGGTCAGTAATACTAGAGATTAGAGACTAGAATGGGGTAGCTAGATATGACCAACAGGGGATCAACAACCTGTTTTTAGCATATTATACTGATCTCTATCGGAGTCAGTTGTTCCCATCAGATGAGGAACTGTAGGAGTTCATGCAGGGGGTCGATCTACCTGCTCTAGATGAGGATACAGTAGTCTCGTTGGGTGAGAGATCGAAATACGGGAGGTACGTGGAGATATCAAGAGTATGGCCCACAATAAAACCCCAGGCACTGATGGTCTCCTGATAGAATTTTACCTCACATATATCGACCTCCTGGCTCCCAAACTCATGCAATTGTATAATGACGCCAAGAGACTTGGCAAACTACCTGTCTGCACTAGAGAAGCGATCATCATGCGTATCACCCCTTATCTATGCTCAATCTCGATTATAAAATACTAAGTAAAATTTTAGCCTCCCGATTGCTCTCTCACATGACCACCCTGGTACACAACGACCAATCCGAGTTCATCCCCACTAAAAACACAGCGCTCAATATCCGGAGGCTCATGCGAATCCTAGAAGCGGATACTTACCGCGTGGATGTTGCTACGATATTTGCAGTGGACACAGAAAAAGCCTTTGACAGTCTGGAGTGGGCTTTCCTATTCCATGTGATGTGGAAAATGGGTCTCGGACCTGGCTTCTTGAGCTGGACGGCTCTCTTATACGCTGACTCTACTGCCAGAATTAAAACTGGGGGGCTAATTACTCATAAAATCCTCCACCAAAACACTCCGCATTACCTCTCAAAGAAACTCCACACTGCGGGCTCCACTCGACCTCTGAGAAGCACCAACACCCTACTCCTAATCCCACCTCTGCATAAAAAGAAATCTACACTGTCTCGCTCCTTCTCTGGCAATGTCCCTATTATCTGGAATGCCCTCCCAAAAAACCTGCGCTATAATCCCTCCTATTCTAGTTTCAAAAAAGACCTCAAAACCCACCTCCTCAATTATTATTGGGGTTCCTAACCTGTGTCCTACTCATGATTTCTTATCTATCATACTATATTTGTTCAGTAATTATCTACCCTGTTCTCCTGTTTACCATTTACCTAATTAGTTAAATGTATAGCTCCTGCCCCTGTTTATTTATCTGGTTTTGTATAATGCTCATGTTGTTTGTACTTTGTATATTTCAAATTTCTGTTGCACTACCTTTCATATTCTTTTATACCCTATGTGCCTTATACTATCCTTATCTTGTAAAGCGCTCTGATACCTCTGGGTCTAGCCAGCGCTATATAAAACCTTCAAAATAAATAAAAATAAAATAAATAATCTCAGACGCTTGCAGAGTGGGGCGGGGTACGTGGCAGGGGTGACCCTTCTCCCCACTGTTTGCTCTGGCGATGGAGCTGTTAGCAGCACAGGCCAGATCGGGGCGGGCATACCGAGGACTCGACGTAAATGGACAGGTCCATCATATTACATTATATGCTGACGACCTTTTGCCTTTCCTCGCTGACTCGGGAGCGGAACTCTTGGGGGCGAATAACCTGCTCAATGCTCTCAGCAGAGTAACGGGATTAAAAGTGAACTGGTCGAAATCTTGCCTGTTTCCGGTGCGTGGGGATAGAATAGGTCCGCAGCACACAGAGGGAGTGGCCTGGGAAGACAGATGCCTACCCTACCTGGGCACACATATCTACCACAAACAGGAGGACATTCTTGAGGGTAATATTGGAAAGGCCCTCAGAGGGGCAAAAGCTAACTTCGAATTCTGGGGTTCCTTGCCATTGTCACTAGGGGAACGTGTGGCCCTACTAAAATTGGTGACCCTCCTGAGGCTCTTATATTACTTTGGGACCTTACCGATTTGGATATCTGCAAAGTACTTCAAGCAGCTCCGTTCAATGCTCACAGCCTTCCTATGGGGCACGGAGAGATGCCGGGTGGCGCTCAGTACACTCATGCGACCAAGAGCGGAGGGTGGCCTAGCGGTCCCAGACTATGAAACCTATTACTTGGCAGCACAATTTCAATGGCTCACACAATGGGTGGTGAGCGCCACTAGGGGGGAAGAAAGCGCAGGGAGGACTTGAGTCCCCTATTGTTGTCCCGCATTATTCTGCGGCTCCCGGTCAACACCACAACCCTCACCCTGGAACTTAACACGGCACGAAAATGCTGGAACATATATTTGCGGAGACCCTCTATTAAGTGCCATTGATAATGTGCAGGGCCCTGCCCCACGGTGGCAAATGGCAGAGATTGGGGACCTGGGCAGAACAAGGGCTGACTACTATGGGGGACCTCTATGAGGAGGGAGCCATGATCCCTTTTAATGATCTACAAACCTGCTTTGACTTACCCGGGGTTCATTTCCTACAGTACATGGCCCTCACTGCAGCTATCATGAAGCACTGGGGTGGGGGACTTACAGAACCACCAACTTCCCTGTGCTGCCAATATGTGGTGATGGCAGCCGGCACTTTTAAAGCAGTGAAGTGCCCCTATAGATGCATGATGCTAGAATCCCTACTCCCCCTGTCTGCCCTGAAGCTCAAATAGGAAGCTGATATAGGGGAGGCCATCCCGGATAAGGCGAGGGGAGAGCTGGTGGAGAGAGCCTGGAAGAGCACTAGGAATGCACAGTTTCAGTTAGTGCACTTCCATATTTTACATAGAGCATACCTTACCCCGGCAAAACTACCCAAATATTTCCCGGCCCAATCAGCGGCTTGCCCGAGATGTAATGCAGAAAGTGCAGATGTTAAGCACATGTTATGGGAATGCCCGTTCCTCGACAGTTATTGGGAGGATTTAACGACAATACTGTCAGACCTCACTGACAGAGATCTAGAACCAACCCTGGCTCACTGTATTTTACAATGGTTCCCCCACACGCCAAAGAACAAAATTACTAGTATATTTTTTGATTTGGGTCTGCTCCTGGCCAAGAGAAACATCACCACACATTGGACGGCGAAACAGGGCCCCAGCATAACAAAGTGGAAAGCAAAATTCCTAAAATGGGCCAAGGAATTTACAATGGTTGGAATTACTTATTGTGATGATTGCATGATGTGCCCGAAAAGTTGAGATGGACATCCTATTGTGCTTCAACTGTGCCTCAAATAACCTGATTTAAACTGTGACTTTGCTAACTAAATTGATTTACGTAAATCGATTCATACCTGTGATTGTGCCCTATATATATATATCGCACTCTTCCGTGCATTTGTGTAGATTCTCTTCAAAAAGACGAACACGGACACGGACCCAAAATCGGTGCAAAAAACAATAATTTATTGCTCCTCACCAGTCGCCATAACGCGTTTCGGCTCGCTTGAGCCTTGATCACATGACATGGTAGGTTCAAAACAGTGCAATATTTAAAGTGCTAGTGCTCGTATTCTGAACTCATCACGTGTGCCTTGTTATAATAAAACAGGAAGACAGACTAAACAAATTCGTATTCAAAATGAAAGTATGGTTTGATTTTCTCATCGCCATTGTGTTATTATCAATAGTGAATACTATTCACTCCTGAGCATATAGATAAATGAATAAATAAATGTAAACATCAAAATATTCGAACCACGAGTTGTTTGCGTAGCTCGTGACCTACAGATGATGCTGTTGAATCAATTTATTCTGTTTAAACGTGTTTAAGCATACAATCACGGGATAAATCCCTTGGTGCTGTGTCTACTCTTCCTATACATCATATTTATTTGAGGCTACTTTGTGAGTAAATCCCTGTAAAGTGCAATACGTGAAATAAAGTGCATATGTATATATATATATATATATAAAATGCAGCATTGTACAAGGAAGCATAAATCCATATACATGCACACATGTATTAAGGTAACATCATCTACATACCCAGACATACATATGTTTGTCTTGTTTGAACATACTTGCAAAGTCATTTTTTGCTGTTGTTTTTTAATTTCTGAATATATTGTTATATCCCTTTTTAGAAAGAATGAAACCAAATGCATAGGTGTAAGTACCTACCTATAATCATAGTTACATACTTTGACATATATGTTATTTACCAACAATGACATGCATATACATGTAATGCATAAACACACATGTATTATCATATACATCACATAATTCTTATATCTTTACACAATGTTTAAACTCGTGTATGTAGACATAGGTAGATGCACATAGTCATGTTTACATACCCAGTCATGTGTGTCCATGTAATACATAAACATACATGCAATGTCCTCATCAAAATATATCTATCTATCTATCTATCTATCTATCTATCTATCTATCTATCTATCTATCTATCTATCTCTCTCTCTATATATATATATATATATTCACACACATATATATTTATATATACACATTTACATGCACATCCATACAAATGTATGCAAGTACATCTCTATGCAAGGTTTAAACTCATATTGGTGCACACATGCAAATGCCCACTGCAAAGGTTACATACCAAGATACACATTTTCATTTAATGAATAAATATACATACATTGCCATTTATATAATCGTTTTATTTACAGACGTAGATACATATACATACAGATTATCTACTGGCGGTCGCCAGTAGATAGTTATAGTTAGGACCGTGTTTCCATAGGAAATCCGCAACATTCTATTTGGAATAACTTTGGCGCCGGTTGACGAACCCTCGCGAATTTTTCAAAACTAATGGGGCGCTACGCTCCGCTCCTACCCTGAAAGTCTCGGGGGGATTCGTCAAGCGGGGGCTGAGAAAAAGGGGGGGTCCCAAAACACGTTTTCCCCATGCATTTTTCCATAGGACCTTTAGTCCGAGCTACAGCCCGAACGGCTGAACAGAATTATGTGAAATTTGGCAGAGAGGTAGCCCTCAGGTCAGGGATGTGCCTTTTGAAGGTCTCGTGTAAATCTGTTCAGTATTTCCTGAGAAAATAGCATTTAAATCAATATATATATCTATGGGCGCGCTCCGTGCGCTTACGGTTAGCTTACCGTACGCGTACGGTGCCGTACGCAAGCGCGATTCTGATTGGTTGTTAGATCAAAGTAAACATTCGAATCGGTCGAAACCAGGAAGTGTCGGCCGCCATTTTGTCTCTCGCAGTCTGAGGGGGTGAAAAACAAAGGTGGATAACGTGAAAAGGGGGCAGGCTGGACAGTTCCTGACCCCCTAGCCTTTGTCAGGGGGTCCCAGAAGGACCCCCAAGGGCAAAAAATTAATTTTAATTTTTTTTTCAAAAAATCGCCGAATGCGCGCAGCGTACACGCACGGCGTAAACGGAGAAATTCCGCGAGGAAAAATTCCGTGAACTTCGCGTAATTACGCGTACCGTACGCGCACGGCAAAAAAATTTTTCAAAAAGGAAAGCTTAAAAAAAAATAAAAAAAATTATGAGGTAAGGTTGGCTCTTAAAAGAGCCGTTGGGTTAATACAGGGATGGAGGAAAGAAAGAATGGGAATATTATGAGCGTCTACAAACGTGCTGGTCTATCTTATTGTTAATAAGGGAAACACTGGTCTCCCCAAAAACAATAAGACCACAACACCTTATACACCTCATTACAACCCTCCCAAATCGAGGGTTAACGTCCAGAGGAGCAGAAGAAGGTGATGCTCCCACCTCAGAGGAAGGGCTCAGCTGAGCTGCCGATGATGTACTCGGCTGAGCTTCTGAGGTTGGGCTCTGGTGACTTACTGAAGGATTTTCTCCAGTATGTCGAGCAAAGGTCCTGGGATGTCTATCCCTAAGGTGTCTCATCATAGAGTGATTTCCAAAGGAATACTTCTTCCTTGGATTTCCTCTAGATAAAACACGGTCACAAAGTGTGCAAGTGACCAATGGAGCATTGACCTTTTTCTCCCCCTCTGGAAAAGTAAAATACTCCCATACAAAAGAATTCTTCTGTTTCCTCCTTCTCTGGATGATGGTGGTGCTGCTAGCCTCACTCTCAGAAGAGGTCTGCTGTTCTGCCATTGTATCTCAATGTCAATTCAGCTCCTTCTCCTAGGGGATCTTAAGCAGTAATGAGGGGAATGGGTGTGGTGTGGGAAGTTTCTGGAACTGAAAGTAGTTTCAACCAATGAAAAGTGTTCTTTGTGGATCACATGACCTACCGTGCGCGCTCCGTAAGCTTACGGTACGCGCTCGGAAAAAAGTAAGCATGCGCGAACGTGACGCTTACGGAGCGCTCACGGAGCGCGTACGTAAGACGCACTTGCGCATGCGCATTACACGCCCCTGCGTAACCGCGACGTTGCTTCCGCGTGTACGCGTACGTCACGTACGTATCACGTAAGCGCGCTGTACTTATGACGTGCGGAGCGCGTAGCGTCAGCTTACCGTACGCGCATCGTATCACGTAAGCGCACCGTACTTATGACGTACGGAGCGCGTAGTGTCAGCTTACCGTACGCGCACGAAAAAAAATGCATAAAAAAAAAAAATTAACCATTCCATAATGCAGGATATAGTACATATATTATTTTATATATAGGTTTACAAAAAATCTCCAAAAAAAATTTGCATTTAAAAAACCGTACAAATTCACTGAAAAAACCATAGGTTTCACACACGTTATAGTTAGGAATTAGCATTTAAAAAACCTTGCAAATTCACTGAAAAAACCATAGGTTTCACACATGTTATAGTTAGCTGGACATTTCACTCATAAAAAACCAATGAAATTCCCCCGTTATAGTTAGTGCAGGCAACTATAACTCACGCGACCGCAATCCTCTGCTGATGACGTCAGATATTACATCACTGATGACATATGTGTCTTTCTGAAAAAAAAAAAAGGTAATATATGTATAGCTAAACATGAATGGAAGAAGACATGGGTAAATAAGTGTCTAAATACAGTGATGTAATATCTGACGTCATCAGCAGAGGATTGCGGTCGCGTGAGTTATAGTTGCCTGCACTAACTATAACGGGGGAATTTCATTGGTTTTTTATGAGTGAAATGTCCAGCTAACTATAACATGTGTGAAACCTATGGTTTTTTCAGTGAATATAGATATGCATATGCATTCACTTATACATACATATAGCAGTGCATCTCTATACAAAGTATAAACCCATATACATACAAATATGTGCTTACACTGTACAATTGCTATATAAATAGTCATATATAAATGTGTTGGGTATAAATATGCATGCATTGTTGTATACATAACAGAGGTTTCATTTTTTTTAATGTCTTGTTCATACTATTGCTGTAGGTTGTTGTGTTGTCAGTATTGTGTTCACTTAGGGAACAGCCAACTCTTGACAAGTCTTCTGAAGCTGAGATGATTCTCAGTAGACCTTATTTTTGGTGGTAACGAATTTCATAGATGAGCTGTTTACATAGAGAAAGGTGTGCTCCCCATGTTTTTTAACTTGTATGCTGGGACTTTGAGACAGGGCGCAGTCTAGATCATAGGTTCCTGTGTTGGAAGTATTTTGTGATTTTCTTCCTGATAAAAGTTGCCACTTACTGCATTTTCGTGATCCAAAGTAATTTGCAGGCAGATCTTCTGGTAACTGGTAACAAGTGAAGGGCCTTCAAGGCAGGGAAGGCATGGGCTTGTGGCTTTACATTGTGGCAGCAGAGTTCTGAATTCAAGATGATCCATGATATAGAGTTTTAGCATAATTTAGTTGTGATAGGGAAAGAGAGATTGTGACTAGGACCTGGTGGGAAGTTGCGTTGCACAGTTTTCATGGTAAGAAAGGTTGATCCAAAAAGCTTATCAATGATAATTCCAAGATTTCTTACCTCCTTGGATATTTTTGGTGGTGGTCTTAGATCGTCAGGCCAGGCACAGAGAGGGTCATACGCTTTCCATTCACTACCGGTATTTAATTTGAGGTGGCTCCATGTCAACCACTGGCCAATGGTCCTGAGACAACTCAAGAATTTTGAATTTCGGGGGGGGGCGTGGCTAGCAGCCGTCGTGAATGGCCGCCGCCTGAGTTAGCTCCTACTTCCCCGACGCCTATTTTGCCCTATCCTGTGCCATCCACGACAAAATATCTATGAAGTCGACCTTGTCTCCGTCCTGAGCCCCCCGGGAGGACTTTAGTGCACAAAAGAAG
Source organism: Triturus cristatus (assembly GCF_964204655.1). Lineage (NCBI taxonomy): Eukaryota > Metazoa > Chordata > Amphibia > Caudata > Salamandridae > Triturus > Triturus cristatus. Next base: position 732,367,343 of record NC_140580.1, read on the forward strand.
TGTGGAGGGGCTCCTACCGCCTTCTACGGCGCCGCGCTCTGAACGGCGGCTGCGGATCCCGAGGGCAGTACGAGCTGCGGAGCAACCTCCGAGACGGGAAGTCTATCGGCCCGGACGGGCTGTGCGGAGAGTCGGAGGAGGCCCCCTGCGCCGGTGGAGGACCGGCGGTGCCGTCTGGGCTGCCTGCGGAGGGTGCCGATCTACACCGGGGCTGGCGGCAGTGAGCTCGGGTGAGTTTTGTCGCCGGCGGAGGCCCGGCTCCTGGGCCTTGGAGATCGCTGTGGCCTGGCGGCGGAGGCGGTGTTCTGGCTCCGACTGGGGCGCGGAGCGTGTACGGCTGCTGGGAAGGAGCCTGGAATAGACGTGTGTGGTTGGCAGCCTGCCGGGGCAGGGACATTCGAGACCTATCGGGTGCTGCCTAAATTGAGGCCCCGGCTTGCGGCCTACGCCGCTGTCTGTGCTGGTGCCGGAGCGGAGGAGCGGAAGCGGGGACATATAGCCCGCCGGACGGAGCGGGCGCCCCAGTGTGGGGTGCCGTCCGCCCTCCCGGGGCATCATAACTGCGGACTAGGCCCAGCAGACTTATTTGAAGCCAGCAGCTGGTACCCGGGCCCACGCGGCTCGGTGAGGCCGTGATCAGTGGGTCTGCGGGCCTCCTACCCTGCCAGCATTATATAAAGCAGGGACATCCACAGGGCATGAAGAGAAGGTAGTGGCAGGCAATAACGGACGCCTGAGGCCGGAGGTTGCTGGCCCTTCGGAGGAACTCTGCGGGCACGGTGGGCGGTTGTTGTCTCCAACGGGGGCCAAGGTACTGCCAGGACATCCATGGTGGTGACTTCTGGTCCTTTTCCCAGATTGAGTCACGGGCATACTGAAGCGGCGGGGGCAGCAGTGTGAGCTCTAGAGGCATTCAGGCCCCGGAGTCCTCGAGACACGCTACTGAGAGCTGCTGTCCCGCGGAAAAAACTACAACAGATGGTCATTGATGAAGTGCGAAGGTGCCTCCGGAGGAGAATTTGCGCAAGCCACTGCACCATCCTGGCGGTAGTTACGCTGAGTCCAACAGTTCAGCCTGGATGCTCCGTGATTTAGGGCCGCGGTGACTGAAGTGTGAGTCAGGAGGTGAAACTTGTGGACCTAGTACATGGACGCCTTTTCACTGTCGTTCCGGTGCTGCCCTTTTTTCCATCGAGGAGGCATTCGCCAAACGCACCTCCATGGCAACGGGAGGTAAAGGATCGAGGGCAAATGCCCAAACGCAGCTGGCCAAATTCTCGTGGTCCAAGGCGGAGGAGGCAAATGGTCCGCCGCAGCGGGAAAAAGATGGAGGGGCAGCCGCCTCCACACAAGGACCGGAGCCCACCCTTCATGACGTCATGGCAGCTATCAACGGAGTGCGCGCTTCAGTAGACTCAGTCACAGTGGAGGTCTCTCTAATTAGGGCAGACCTCCGGAAGATGGACGAGAAAGTCAAAGAGCTCAAGATGGTCACTGGCGCCCTACAGTCGGACACGTCGGAACTCCAACAACAGATGCTCGGCATGCAGAAGAAGCAGGAGAGGATGGCACAACAGCTCGATGATTACGAAAGTCAGGCTCGCCGAAACAACATCCACATCTTAGGTGTTCCCGAAAAAACGGAGGGTCCGGCGGCAGACCTGTATGTGGAAGACCTCATCACGAAGTACCTACGGCCTAAGACTTTGTCCAGCTACTTTTCCATTGAGAGAGCCCACAGAGTGCCGGGAGGTAGAGCAAAACCGGCAGCACCCCCAAGACCCCTTATCACCCGAGTGTTCAACTTTCGTGACAGAGACATTATCCTGCAGACCGCGAGATCCAACCCCCCGCTGAAGATAGATAACTTCGAGGTGGCTTTCTTTCCTGATTTCACGGCCAAGGTCTAGGCCCAACGTCGCAGCTTTCAGGCGCTAAAGAGAGAACTGAGAGACCGGGAGGTGAAATACGCAATGCTTTTTCCTGCGAGGCTGAGGGTGGAGTCGGATGGCAAATCGTGGTTCTTTGATTCGTCCGAGGCAGCTTGGGACTGGATGGAAGGCTGGAGTACGGTAGGGGGCCAAGGCAGAGGACGTCCTGGTGGGCCTCACCAACACAGGGATGTCCGTGTAGAGGGTGCAAAGAAGGGCCCAGCGGAGAGCGGACAGTCGAAAGAGCAGGAGTGATGACCCCTGGCCTCACTAGTGGGAAGCCGGTGTCCGACTGGAAAGCGCAAGTAGGGGGGGTTCGGGGAAGAAGTTGCCAAACCCAGTAAAGCGAGACTTACCAATGAGGACATAGTGAGCGATAATAGGCCGATGGGTTTTAAGTACCGTGAGCTGAATGGGACCATATAAAACGAACTGTGGATGGCAAAAGTATTAGTTAATTGTGATATGAACAGGCGGGGAAGGGAGCTGATCACCCCGTGCATATCTAGCATTTTGGGGAGGGAGAGAGGCACTCTGCCATGTTTGGGAGCAGGTAGTTATAAATCCACGGGCAGGGGGGCAGGGAGGGGGGAGGAGGTTGAGGGTTGGGGGGAAGAGGGATGTTTGAAGTTACATTGTTTTGCGGGCGAGAGAGTGGGGAGGGGGGAGGATACCAGTAGGTCTGGACATTGGGTATGTTGCTTATTTGTTGGTTTTATTGGTAAACACTGCTATACTGTGACTTGGAAGTGTAAAGTATCCATGCTGCACACGGGGCGACGACTGCTTGGTAGGCTGCTTCAAGCTTTTTCTCTGTTTGCGTTAATCCGGATGTTGGGAAATTGTGTGATGCAAAGCTATGGGGGGGGGGATAGGGACCAAACGCTCTCCGTAATGACCTGGAATGTAAATGGGGTTGGCGATAAGATTAAGAGAGGGATTGTGCAACAGTACCTAAAAAGACACTCGCCGGATGTAGTCCTGCTGCAAGAAACGCATCTGGTAGGCCACAAGTCCAAGTCCCTCACTAGGTGGGGATACAAACTTCTAGTACATTCGGACTACACCACGGGCTCAAGGGGGACAGCCATATTGGTTAAAAAAAAGCACGCACCTTATTGTTCACAAGACATGGGCGGATGCGGGAGGCCGGTTCACAGGGGCAGAGGCCCAATGGGATGGGAGACACATCAACATCCTCTCAGTGTATTTACCGCCCGCGCTGGGCAAGGCAGCGCTAGAGGACCTGGGAGGTAAGCTGATAGGACTCAGAGAAGGCACACTAATCATGGGGGGAGACTGAAACATTACATTAGACGATACGGTTGATCGCCAACCACCGAAGTCCAAAGAGAAAGCTAACGCCCTAATGGCTGACTTCGCGATGGCAATGGGGCTGACGGATGTGGGTCGTGCGTTTCACCCACTTGGTAAATTATTTACTTACTTCTCAAATGTCCATAGTAGCTTATCACGTATAGACTATTTTCTCACCCGTCTGTCCTCAATAGGTAATTTCGCCCAGTATAAAGTTTTACGAAGAGGCATATCAGACCACTCTCCATTCTGGCTGGAATACACACACTGGGAACGACAACCACGCACTACCATAGTTCTTAACCCATGGCTTCTACACGTACCGGATATAAGGGATGAACTCCGCAGACAATCCGAGAACTACTTTACTGAAAACGTGGGTTCGGTAGACTCTGCACAAACACTCTGGGAAGCATACAAGGTAGTTCTTAAGGAGCAAGCTTTGTCCCTGAAGACTGGATATGTTGCCAAAAAGCGAGAACTATTGGTTCAGGCGGAGTCTGACCTCCTGGCACTGGAGCGAGAACACTTACAAAATCCCTCCCCAGACGCGAGCCACAGGCTTCAACTGAAACAGGAGGAATACAGGATGAAAACCAGGGAACATATGGTGACTAAACATCGTGCCACCCAACACAGACTTTATGAACTTGGTGAGAGGGCTGGCAAGACACTGACATGGTTGCAAAGAAGAGAGCAGGGATCTAGATGGGTGCATAAGCTGACGACACCGGGAGGTGACATGGTGCTGCATCCACGAGAAATAGCGGAGCAATTCGCTGATCATTTTGAAAGGGTATACACCCCCTCTACGCATTATACGGCTGAAGACTCTCATCTGCTCCTTCGGGACAGTGATGTGCCGAGTCTCTCGGATGGGGATAGGGAGACCTTAGAGGCGGACCTCTCGAACGAGGAAATACGTAAAGCCCTGGGGCAGATCAAGTCTGGAAAGGCCATGGGTCCAAACGGCATTCCAGCAGAGTTTCTGAAAGCAACTGCCTCCCTGACTGTACCGCACCTGAAAGCCATGTATGAAGAGAGCCTGGAAATAGGTAGTTTACCAGAGGATCAGCGACTAGCCACCATAGTGGTCATCCACAAGCAAGGTAAACCGGCAGACCAATGTGGCTCTTACAGACCAATCTCGCTGATTAATGTGGAGACAAAGGTGCTAGCCAAAGTCTTGGTGAATGGACTGGTGACAGTTATCACATCGCTGGTCCACCCGGATCAATCTGGCTTTATGCCAGGCAGAAATACAGCCCTTAATATTCGGCGCCTACACAATGTGATGGCTCGTAGGGAATATATTGAGGAGGATGTGGCAGTGCTATATCTTGATGCCTCAATGGCATTTGACTCTATCGAATGGCCGTATATTGTTCGCGGTACTTAAACAGATGGGACTGGGCTCTAAATTGGCAGGACGATTTAGGCCCGATAGATGATGAAGATTGGCAAACGGCTCTCATGTCCCCTCGAGCAGCGGCCATTACACAAAGATTCAGGCTGATTCAGCTTCGCATATTGCACCGATCATACATCACAGGGAAAGTTCTGGCGAAAATAGGAGCTAGACCTGACGACTTATGTTTGAAGTGGTGTGGACAACAGGCCACATTTTATCATACGTTGTGGGGTTGCCCAGAGATACGTGCACTTTGGGAGGGGGCCTCAGAGCACATGCAAACCTCCCTGGGGAAAGACATAGTACTGACTCCACAACTGGGACTGTTGAACATATGGGAGGCAACTGACCTCACGGAAACTGAACAGCACTTCACAACATTGGGATATACGTTGGTGAAGCGAGAACTGGCCCGAGGCTGGGGGGGAGTAAACCCACCACGAGTCACCTTGTGGGCTAACGAGATGGATAGATGCATGCTAGCAGAGACCGCAGTCTTTAAGGCTCGGGATGCCCCAAGAAATGGGATAAAAAGTGGTTGAATTGGAATGCATATCGAGGTAATCTCTGTGTATCGCCTACTGCTGAAATGGAGATGAATAAGCAAGTGGGATGCGAGGGGAGGGTATAGTATACATTGAGAACTAATGGCTGTTCCTTACTATGTTGACCATCTCAGTTATGTCGTCTAATCATGTATGCATGGCTTTGATTGAAACCAATAAACAAATTATTTTTTTTTTAAAGAATTTTGAATTTCCAATGTCCTTGGGGCTTTTGAATGTAAGACGTATTTGTGAATTGACTGTATGGTTATAGGATGTGAACTCAAAAACATTGATTAGTTCTAGTAATAATTTCATGTAGATGTTAAAAAAGAGGTAAAATGATAAAGCCTTGATGGACGCCTGATTTTAATCAATATGTTTTTGATGAGAAAGGTGGAGTGAGGATTACTGTGAGAAAGTGCCTCTTTTTCATGGTTAGACCCCCACCATTTTCCTGGTTTTGATGTGCTTTCATATGTAGTGCACAGGGTCCCTGCCAACCAGGTCCCCTGTGCTAGTGCTCCTTCTCTAAAATAACCCCCCAATTGGTACATCTGCCCCCTGTAAGTATCTAGTAAATGGTACCTTGGGTACCTAGGGCCTGGGAGCTGAAGAGGGTGTCTTGGGACCCTCCCTCACTGGGACCATGCCACTGCCCTTGCAGCCTGCATGCCCCTGTGAAGGAGGGAAAGACAAAGTCGACATGGCACCCTGCCTGGGTGCCATGCCTGTTACGATGCCTGACAGCATAGGTAAGCCACTCCTCTAGCAGGCCTCACAGCCCTAAGGCAGGGTGTATTATACTACAGGTGATGGTATATCTGCATGAGAAGATATGCCCCTACAATCTTGAGCACTATTTTCTAATATTGTGAGTGCCAATGAGGCCATAGAGTAAATGGACTGGAAACTCGACAACTGGAGTTCCACCGCATCATGATGGCTTCACTAAATACAGGAGGAGTGTTTGGAACCAAACTACTCCTTTCCATAAATCCACACCAATGCCAGTTGCCAGTGTGGGATTTATTGCACCATGTACCCAGAATGTACCTCAGGGGTGACCCCTGAATCCCTACCTACCCTGTAGCCATATCTGACCGGCTGTAGGCAGCCAGCCACCACCAGACATGTTTCTGGACCGCTGGGTAGAGAGCCCCTGCTCTCTGGGATCAGACACAATGCACATCCTGGGCAGAGGTATCATGCCTCCTCTCCCAGGATGGGCCAGTGATCGAAGAGGGGAAGCTTCAAAGGCCTGCTGCCTTAGTAAGGCGACCCCCCAGCTTCTGCTACTAGCAGCAGATGGTAGCCCCTGGTTTACACCCCCAAATTTGGGTGGGAAAACCACCGGGAAAATTCAAAAACATAGGAGGTATGCCCATCTCTGTTAACCGCACTCCTAAGATCGGGCAAGTGGTGAAGCACAACTTTCAGTTCCTGCCATCTTAAAGACGAGGGAGGACCCCTCCAATCAGGGCTAGGCCACAGAAGGGTGGCATACTAGAGGGTGTAATCACTTAAGTGAAGGTGCCCATTGGCCCCACCTGCTACTCCCCTAAAATGCCTCCTAAATTTAGTATTTAGGTGGCTCCCCCAGACCTGACCGTCAGATTCGATGGACCAAAAAAGAAGCCGGAAAATTACCACTCCCAGGCCAGGAACTGACCCTCTGCAGACAGAATCCGGCAAAAACCCCGCCACCTGCAACTGGTTTGACCACTGGACCTGCTGTCCTTCCAGAAACTCTGCAAGGCCTCCAAGAAACCCGGGAGACCTTTCAACCTTCACCAAATTCCTAATAACCTCCCTTCAGACTAGAGGCTCTAGCCCCGGCGTCCGCCGGTACCAGAACCGCAGTGATGAGGACAGACCCTTGTGTCGACTTGACTCACTGCTACCAAAGAACTCCAGGATGCAGTGGTAGAGGACCAGCACTTCTGTTGGTGTGACTCTACCTGGTCGAAAGAACACCTCGCAGCAGGATGGCCTCCACGACCTTGAGGGATCCTCTCAGCCTTGCGAACTGAGCTGTGCTCAGCCCAGTGTCCCAGAGCCTGTACCCTCCTGCAAGAGGACTTGCCAGCATCCTCCTGCCCCTCTTGCACTGCCAGCACGACCCTGACCTCCCCGTTATGTCCGAGGGCAGTGGAACTTCTCCATCCCATCAACAGCAGCCAGCTGCCGACGACAGCAATGGTAACCATGTTGGCAGCCTGCTAAAAATCGAACCGCTTCATTGCTCTCCGTGGACCACGAGGGTAACTCTCATTGCCGGTATCGACAGCCTCGGTGTAGATACTGAAATCCGCACCTCTTGGGTGCCCCTAGTCCCCCACAACAGACATTGCCCACAGGGTTGGCCTGAGACATAAGAAGACCGGATTGGAACTGTAAGTGATATACGTACCTGTCACACCTTACAATTGTTTTCCTCTACAGGATAATATTGAACTGCTCTGAAATGTCAAAACTTCTGAAACCTAAAAAGTATTTTTAATGAGAACCGTACTTACCGTAATGCATAGACCTTGGTCTTAAAATAAAATATAAACAAAGAATAATTTCATAAAATTGGTCTGGATCTCCTTCTTGAGTCGTGTGTCCATTATTGATCACTGTTGTGTAATACTTGTATTACACTCCTTTGTGTTAGGCCTAAGGCTGCTCTCCCACACTACTACTAATATGGCACTTTGAGTTTTACATTGAGCCCTGTGCACCTTTGGGAAACCCCTGGACTCTGTGCAAGGTATTACTACCTAGTGGCAATATCATATACAAAGCCAGCTTCTTACACTTACTAATGTGTAGACAAGATGAGATCCAAGTGAGAGTGGTACCCACCATGCCAGCTTCCTTGAATCTTAGAATAAATGTTTCATGTTCGATTGTGTTGAAGGCAGATGAAAGGTCCAAGAAAAATAGTGTGAAACACCTTCTGGTCTGCTGTGTATTTAAAGTCATCCCAGACAGAGATTAGGGCTCAATCAGTGCCTCTTTCTTGACCGAATCACGTATGGAAGTTGGAAAGTAGGGAGTTTTCTTCAATGAACTTCGTGTGTCCAGGTTTGTTTTCTTTAATAATGGGCATATATATGCTTTTTGAGGGGCGTGACCAAGCAGGCTACGATGGCGGACGCGCTCTGCTGAGGCTCCGCGATCGGGCAGAATAACAGACTACACCACATCGTCGAATCCGACCCCCAGACATCTCCGCGGGTGTCGGAACCGGAGCTGTGTGGGATGGTGCCCGCGCGCTTCTGAACATTGCGGAGCCGGAGATGATTTTTTAAGTTAGGTCGCCCCGGGGCCCGTCAGCAAGATGGCGCCCGCCAGCACCTACCCGTGACTGTGGCGAAGCTGGCCCCGGCCATCGACCGACGCGGCGCTGGAGGGGAGAAACCCTCTGCGGTTGGTGGCGGCGGCGTCTGGGCAGGACGAAGCACCTTTTTCTGGGCTTGCCCCCCACCGGCCGTCATCTATACGACGGGCTGCGAGGAGAGCCGCGGCCGAGCGGCGGCAGTCCGGGGTTGCGGACGGCAGGACCTCACCTGTACGGAGGGAAACCAGGGGCGCGCACCGGGAGTGGCAGCCGAGCCGGCTGATGCCCTAGCCAGTGTCCATCTGCTGGGTCACGAATCGCTGGGCCCCTCCGCCCCGCCGCCTCACATGGGGCTTTGTCGCGCCGAGTCAGCCTGACTCCAACATGGCGCCCGCGAGGTAGGAGGACCCGGAACGCCGAGAACCGCTCCCTCAGAGATCTTCATGGACACGGAGGCAGGTGAGAGGCGGGGACCAGCTCCAACCCAACTGGCACGGATAACGTGGGTGCCTCCCCGCCCCCCTGCAGCACGCGAGGGGTGGTCGTGCCCGGAGGCTGCCCGTGCCTGACCCTAACATGGAGGCGGTGGGAGTGCAGAGGGATCGGTGGGCACACTGAAGCCTGGCCCACACTGGCAGCGGACACAAGCTTGAAACGCCCTCGGCACAGGTCCTGGGTGCTCCTTACCAGCAATACCCGAACCAGCCAACACCCAGCAGAGCGGCTCTAATTGCGCAGGACTTCATACCCGGTGAGGGCTACCGGGAAAAAGACACTAACTGGGAGAGACTGAAGTTTGGACAATCGGCGGGCCCCAGTACCATACACCACATATACTGGGGGCGCACAGAACAGAGCACGGGTGTCGCTGAGGGGGCCCACCGCTCGTGTGACTGGCGGCTCGGCGGGGGACGCCCCACCGGGGCGATGGGGATCTGCGGACACACTATGCCCCCTACATCAAACGGGCGACCAGAAAGATAACTTGGCCACACAACGACGCCCAGCCGACTGCGCCCCAGCCGCCGACTACACTGAGCGCGACGAACCTTATCTCCATCGCCGAAATGGGGAAGCCTAGAGCCACGCAGCAGGTAACGGTTCCAGAAACCGCACCGGAGAATCTGCCGCACACACATACGCTGGCCAGGTTCCCCACCACCCAGCCAGACCCGACCATCTCGGACAAACTGGATCAAGTGCTAGCGGCCATCGAACTCTCAAGAGTCTCTATGGAGGAGCGTCTAGACACCCTCACCACGGACATTAGTCTCATCCGGGACGATCATAGAAAGCTAGCCGACAGGGTAAAAGATGGCAAGAAGTCACTGGCAGACCTGCAACATCCGTGTCTTAGGCCCGCCGGAGGGGGTCGAAGGGGCGCATCCAATCGAGTACATGGAGGCCTGGGTCAAATCTTTCACCCCACCCGCGGAGCGCACAGCATTCTTCTCAATAGAACGAGCCCACCGAGTTCCAGCCCGCAGACCACCACCCGGCGCCCCGCCTCGGCCATTGTTGGCTAAACTTCTACACTTCCAAGACCGCGACACGGTGCTCAGGACCGCCAGAAATGCGGGCCCGCTGCAGGTGGAAAACAAGCATATCATGGTCTTTCCCGACTATGCACGGGCGGTGCAGAAACAACGATCATCGTTCCTGGAGGTGAAGCGCCGACTGCGGGCTAACAACATGCAATACTCTTTATTATTCCCGGCCCGCCTGAAAGTTATCCACGCTGGCACCACCCATTTCTTTTCCACTTCCGAGGAGGCGTGCGACTGGGCAGACCACCACTGCACACAGAGCTCAACAGCGGAGGCCACGCGGGTGTGGACAAAAAGGGCTCCGCGCAAAAGGCGGCGCAGCCAGCAGTCATTACAACCTCGGAGACGGCAGGGCAGGAGAGAGTCAACGGAACGTCGTGTCTTGGACTCACCGGACCTGGAGGAAATCATGCAGAAGCGACGCAAGGCCTTACAGGCGGTGACGGATCTAGGAACTGCCTCGCAGGGGGAAAACATAGACTGTGCCCCCCATCTTTTCTCGTCGGAAGGAGAAGCTGATAGTGACGAGTCTCACTCCAAAACCGACACCGTCACCCTGCCCCGGGTCACTCCACAAACTGCCGACATTCTGCACTGATAACACACGAGTTGGCGAGCAAAAGTATCCGGTAAGCTGGGCGGGGACACACTCCCACACCCCGACGCACCACATGCACGGAGTACATCGCAACACTCTGGCTGATTCACCGATCGGATGACGAACATTAATCCTACCAATGCCCTATCAAGACTTTGCCTCGCAGGCACGAGCTACCGCCCCCAGGAATCGATTATTTACTCTCTAGTTCTATGAGAGTCAGTTTGGACGTATCGGCCTCGCCGATAGGCCCCAGGTATTGGGACAGTTTCCCACCCCAGTTACTGGTTCCCCCGTCCCAGTTCACTCTTACCCGTTATTCCCCAGAGAATGCCAGTGACCAGCTAGCCACCACCCGTGGGTGGCTACCACTAACCCCCATGTCTGATGGGCGCAGGGCCGGGACACCGCCAGAACTCATAGCACAGCCACTCCTCACCGCCCCTAAGGGCGCAGGTACCCCTCACCACATACCCAAATGCAGAGCGCAGACTTTAGCGTACTGACTTTGAACACAAGGGGCCTCCATACGCCATGCAAACGGTATGCAGTTTACTCCTACATCAAACGTCAACGCTCACAAATAGCGTTTCTCCAAGAGACCCATCTCACAACCCCCGGAAATTAACAAACTACGGGCCAGATGGCGGGGCACCATATGCGCCACGTCATACTCCGCTTACGCACGAGGTGCGCTGGTCTGGATTCGCCCGGGCACCCCATTCCAAGTGCTCCGAAGAGTGGTAGACAAAGAGGGCAGATTTGTACTGTTAGAGGGACTTTTAGACGGGCAACCCATTCTATTGGGCAGCATATATGCCCCAAATATAGATCAAGACAAGTATTGGGAATCCCTTACCAGGGAGTTAGCTCATTTCGCAACTATCCCATGGATCCTAGGGGGAGACTACAAATGCGCGCTCCACATTACACTGGATAGGTCCCACCCACCACCACCACACTCACCAGCACCGAAGCAGACTGAGCACTTTCAAAGCTGGGTTACACACTGGGCGCTAACATACGCTTGGAGAGCACACCACCCTCTGACACGTCTTTACTCATTCCATTCTATACCACATAACCTAAGGGTCCGCTTGGATAGATTTTTATGTTCCCCGTCACTGATTCCTAAAATACAACACACCGATTATCTGGGACGCGTGATCTCGGATCACGATGCGCACACCTTGCGTATCCAATGGAGGCCCCCTCACCCTCCGGTGCCCACGTGGCGCCTCCCGAGCGACTGCTTGACGGACCAAGTGTTCAAACACGACCACGAGCAAGACATACAGGACTACTTTTCCAACAACTCGGGGACGGCCTCCTCCAAACTGGTTGAATGGGACGCATTTAAGATAGTGGCCCGGGGAGCATGCATTACGCACAGAACGGAAGTTGGCCACCCTCACTAGACAGGAAGATGCCAATGCCTCAACAGCAGCACAAGTAGCGGCAGCCAAAACACAGCACGCTGCTGCCATGGCCCAGACACCATACTCATGGCCCACATCATGGCTTCCCCCGCAAAGCATCCCCTGTTTTTTATTTCCCCGGTTCTCCCCCGGCATCACAGTGCAGAGACGATATATGGGTTGTAACGACAGATACCCCCTCTGAGAACAGGATGTACATCCCACAACTGGACAGCACAACTACTGTCGATTACATAAGTGTAATGTGATGAGCTGTGGTTTTTTGTTTGTTGTAAAAATGATAATAAAAAGCATTATAAAAAAAAATGGGCATATATATGCCTTTTTAGGTCTTCTGGATAAACTCCTGTTAATAATTAGTTGTTGATAAATGTTCTGACTGGATGCTGAAGTTGTTAGAAAAATGTTTTTGAAAATTTGTTGCGGTCAATGGTCAAAGGCAACCACCTGGCTTGCTAGCTTCGACTAGTTACTGAAATTCAGTTTGCTACTGTCTTTTCGAAGAGAGGATAGTCTGTGTTGACATTCCCAGGAGTGATTTCTTGGCAGCGGGTTTGTGCTGTTTGCTTTTTTATGTGTTAAGGATGGATCCAACATGTCTGCTTTGGTGCCAAATAATAATTTTCAAAACATGAAAGGGTCAACTTGCTGGGCATAGATGTATACCTGTCATAGTGCTAGTTCACAGGGAGTTTCTATCTTATCGGTCAGTGAGTGCCACTTTCAGCCATATGGCTGGGATGGAGTTTGGCCCAGCTTATGTTTGCAGTGCCTCTATTTCTGTTGGTAATGATCCAGCATTTCAGTGAGTCTTTTTCTGGTCTCTCTTGACCTAATTGCTTTTCTATCTTTTGTTATTTTAGGAGCCCACGTTAGGTGATCTGCTGGGGGACAGGCCTTAAGCTCAGGGCTGGATCGTCCCACTTGCCCAAAGACCAGTCTTGGACTTCCTGACATATGTGCTGTTCACCACTGTGAGACCATCCTTAGATTTTGCTACAGGAGGGCTAATTAGGCTTCCTTCAATGTTACTGGTAAGAGGTTTTTTTCAATGTTCTCTGTGGTCTTCATTCATTAATTTTTCTCTAGCCATCTGATTGTCTTCTTTCTTTCTGTGTTGTTGGGACAATTTGAGATTTAATGGTTGCCACAGATGCAAAATGGTGGGGTGAAGTGCCACCTTGGGGTCTCGTTTTCATCTGAGAGGAGGTGCTTGACCCCTGTTTGCCATTTTTGTTGGAGTCCCTTCTTTAACACTGCAAGATGGTATGGGTAGATTCCTGAGGTCAGGTTCTTTCTTTAATCTAGCTTTTTCTAATTATACTGTCAACTTTATTTATGCTGCAGATAGACTCAACTTCTGGTACCTGAGCTTTGATCCCAAACAACTGTGTCCAGAGAGGGCATGTGCAACCTTCATCAAAAGGTGTCTATTACCTCATGGAGTCTGGGTGCTCTCTTTCATTGTCTCTCCCACAGATTTGGGAGATGATGTTTCCTCACTAGATTGGAGAGTCATTGTATTGACTGTTGGCTCTATGGCGTGTGAGCACCAATCATTTACTAATACATATGTCCAACTTCTAATGAACCCCAGTCTTTCAGACTCAGTCCTTGCTTACCTCTCTTTGCTTACAGAAGAGGCATCTCTGAGCAAAAGTCTTTCCAATGAGGATTGTATTTTAGAACAGACCGTGTCATTAGACCCCTGGGTCTTCCTACTAATTTTGGACTTCGTGATCACATTGTCGTTCTTCTGAAGGCTTTGGCATCCTTTGAGAGACACTCTCAAACCCCTGGAATGCAATTTCTAGGGTGACAATAGCTGTCCCCACCAGTAGAGTTCTTGTCTCACTGCCTGATCTGATTTGGTCTCTGTTCTCATCTTAATATTTGTCTCTGATCTGTCTAGCCACAAGGGGTCTCTGTGAATCTTTGAAAGAGGCACACCTGGGGTGCCTCTTTGTCGTTGTCCTACTGAACATTGACAGCAACAATTTTGTGGTAACACAATATTAAGGATTCACTATCAAGAGGCGAAATATTGAATAGTAAGTGCATATAGGGAAGTACAGATTTACTATTCTTCACTCCACATCTATGTACCTTGAAGAAACATGTACCACATAGGTACACATATGTGGAGTTAGGTATAGAAAATATAGACTTACTTACCTATCGATATATAATTTTGAGTATTCTGTCCTAGATATTCTGTCCCACTGATAATGTTGTTTCGATATTCAGGGGGCACATTCCTCTTCGTGATAACCAGTTTCATGCTTACAAGCACTTTTGCTTGTTGCTTTGGTGAGTATGTGGCCTTTTTTTTACTCTGTTTCAATGATTCACTCCAAATTTCCTCTGTATAGTGATATTATTTTTCAATCTCTACCAGCTAATTATCTAGCTAGTGGTTATCCCACTTCTTTCTTTAGCTGAGGACTGGTTCTTCACCTTGCACCGTTAGCCACCATGGTGACTTGGCATCTTTAGCCAATTTCAGGTCGTATATTTTGGGCATGTCTGAGGTCCAATGCATAAATACTTCTTTCTGTTCTTTGAATCTGTTTGCTTTTCCTATGACAGAGTTTTGCATAACCACCACATAACTCCAAATTCCTTGGATTTCTCATTTCATACTGCTGTGTAAAAAGAGTTGTCTGCTGGGACACCGTCTCAACACTCATTGGGAACAGTGGGTTCTCCACCCGTTTATTTTATGGCTATGTTTGTAGCATTTTTACTCTTTGGGGCAATTTTTGTAGCTGCTTGGTATATCCTCACTATTTAAATTGAAGTAAAGAGAAAGAGGGGACAAAGTGGTAACACCAATATAACATTTATTACACAGTCGACCTCCTCGCAGGCCCATTCTATCCTACTTCAGGTGAGGTGGCAGACTTTGTACCTTCCCTTTTAGAGAAGGATTTTAGGGGCATATTATCATCGCCCCTTTAGCGGCAGAAAACTGCTGCTAAAGCGGTGATAATGGGCTTGATAATATGCCTGTGAGAATTCCAATAGAAGCCCATGTTGACACCAGAACATGGGCTTCTATTGGAATTCTCAAAGGCATATTATCAAGCCCATTATCGCCGCTTTAGCTGCAGTTTTTTGCCGCTAAAGTGGCGATAATTTTAACGCCGTTTCTTGATAATATGCCCCTTAGATTTAGATGGGCTTAATTTAGAAAGCTACACAAGAAATTGTCCTGAAGGGGATAACCCCTCACTACTTTCAAGACTACGATGAGGAAAATAAAATTTGTGTGATCAAAATTAGTGAATGGAGTCAAAGCCCTTTATTTCAGGTGTTCTGACATCTCCAAACTCAGATCATGTCTCCTAAAACTCCAAAGCTAGACATCTAAGAAGTCTCTCTTGTTAAACCAATAAAATCTCCATAGTCATCACTTCCCAATTCAAGAACAAATTTGATCCAGCTGTACTCACTGAACTTACATCAGTGACTTCTCACCCTCACTTTCTTGCTCATGAAATCTCTGGGATTCAACATTGATGACACACTATGGCTAGCACCTCTGGTTAACAAGAAAACCGAATCTGCCAACTGCTTGCTTCACTTGTTGAAGAAAATCAATTACCTTCTTATCCCAAAAGAACTTAAAACTGCTGCACACTCTCCGATCATCTCACAACTCTGTGGCCATTCTGGCTGGTGTCCTTCAATCATCACTTATTCCAATTAAGGCCATTCTCCATTAAACAGCCCACCACATATACGAAAAGAGATAATTCAGCATATTGTCAGTTCTGAAAGGCCTACATCAGCTCTCATTTAAGGTCAGGATTGCATTAAAGCCTGGGTGCTTCACATATAAGGCCTTTCTAAACGTATGACCAGTTCTAGGGGAGATAGAGCTCTGAGTAGGAAAGACACTGTACTGTTTGAAACTCCGATATTGAAAGAGCCCCTTGTCTTAAATCGAACCTTCACTGGTGCAAGCAACTCATCTATGGAAAAGCCTGACCATGGCGCTAAGAAATCAACTGAACCTGTTGTCTTTCTGCTGAAAACACATCACTTAAATGAACCTACAGCACATAATGATTCTGGTCCTAGAATCTGTCTTGCCCTCTTCCCCCAGCTACTGAAAGGTGTATCTGTTGAATAACTACAGTTCCACATACGTTGCAAAGTATTCTCTAAGGCTTCTTATAAAGTGCTTTGAAATCTTAGGCAAATAGCGCTATAGATACTTTCTTAAAGAAATAAATACATTTGTTTGTATAAATTTGGAATAAAGTGAGTTTTCATTAGATTTTCTTATTTGAACCATGATTCATTTTGTCTAGTTTTTCATCTGTCTTTGTGGTGGTTCAATCACATTTTAGTAATATTTTCGTTATTGCAGATTAAATTGGTATGCTGATTCTGTTGAGATGGTCTTCCTGAAGCTTTTACATTCTTTTTACTATTTCGACCAAAAGAAGTCTGAACTCCAGGTCACCCGTCTGACTTTGTACCCTCAGACAGCAATTGCTATCTGTGCCCCTCCCTTTGGAACTCCGAGGATTGCCATTGCAGCTACTGGTATCAGTGATCATAACAGCAGTGGCAGGAACAACAAGCTTACGCAAACCAATACGTCCCGCCTGTGGTACCTACCGACTTTTGTTAAAGCTTTTTAGTGATGCTGAACAGCATCAGTAAAATACAATGCTTTTTAGGTCGAGCCTAGAGCAGCGCATGCGCAGCTTTCTCGACTTTTAGTAAAGGGGTAAAAAAGGGGTAAAAAAAAGTGCTACCAGATGCTGCCATGACTGGCCTAGAGCTTGAGTGCATGTGCGCGGCGCGCGCTTTGCGTGCCTCTCTCCGCGCTTCGATTCCCTCCCCCTCACCCACCACAGATCTCGTCACTCTGCTGGCCTCATTAAGTGCATCGCGATCGTGATCACTTTCACTTTCGCACACAACTCCCGGGCTTCTCTTGCGTTTCTTCCCCCACTGTTCTTCCTTTAATTCCGGCTTCAGCGTCAGCTCTTGTTTTCTCTTTCCTACCATCCCCCGTACTTCTCTTCATCTACTGCTTCTCCCTCTCACCTTGTGTCTCTTTCACTGCTGGTTTCTCTCGTCCTATACTGTTGCTCTTCCCCGCTCTTACCTCACGAAGGTAATAGGTGCATCTGACCATCTCGTTTTTCTCTCTCCTTTCCGTTGCTCTCCCGCTTGCTGCTTCTGCCCCCCCTTTTGTGTGTCTCTCCCTGTTGTCTCTCCTTTTTCTCCCCCCACTTCTGTTTCTCCACCTTTCCCTCTTGTGTTGCAGTCCAAGGTGCTCTATAAAAATATTACTATCTCTCTTTAACAACCCACTAATCTCCTGGACTTCTGTCACCACTTCTCCTGCCAACTCTTGGCTGTGCTGCTTGTGAATATTTTCCTTTCCCTCCTCCTGCCTTCAGAAACCCTTTTGTCTTCCTCTCCACATCAGTTTTTCATATTTTTCTCATGTCATAACTCCTCTTAAAACGCACCTGCAGCCTCTCATGATCTGCCCGCCCACTCCTTGTAAACAGCTGCTAGTCACTATCCCTTGGGGCACCTACCTGCAAGCAGACGTGCCGAGACCCGCCGAGGCACCGGAGTGCATCATTTCCAGGCTCCCGCGCCGGCCGGGCCAGGCTCCGCCCCCTAACCGAAGCTCCGCCCCCTGACCGGACTACAACGCCCAGCAGCCCCGCAGCTCCCAGCCAGGTGACGCTGCCGCCCCAGAAACCTCAGCGCGCCAGGAGGCCGCTACAAAGCACAGGCCGGGGCCGAGTCCTGGTGGGTCACTATCCCTTGGGGCACCTACCTGCAAGCAGACGTGCCGAGACCCGCCGAGGCGCCGGAGTGCATCATTTCCAGGCTCCCGCGCCGGCCGGGCCAGGCTCCGCCCCCTAACCGAAGCTCCGCCCCCTGACCGGACTACAACGCCCAGCAGCCCCGCAGCTCCCAGCCAGGTGACGCTGCCGCCCCAGAAACCTCAGCGCGCCAGGAGGCCGCTACAAAGCACAGGCCGGGGCCGAGTCCTGGTGGGTCACTATCCCTTGGGGCACCTACCTGCAAGCAGACGTGCCGAGACCCGCCGAGGCGCCGGAGTGCATCATTTCCAGGCTCCCGCGCCGGCCGGGCCAGGCTCCGCCCCCTAACCGAAGCTCCGCCCCCTGACCGGACTACAACGCCCAGCAGCCCCGCAGCTCCCAGCCAGGTGACGCTGCCGCCCCAGAAACCTCAGCGCGCCAGGAGGCCGCTACAAAGCACAGGCCGGTCCCTCGTCCCGCGAGGACGCGCGCGGGACGCGCCGGGAGAAGCCCGGGACAAGGGCGGGACCGTCTGAGGCCGTCAGAGGACGGAGGAGGCCGGGCCTGGCCATATCTCTTTGTCACTCATCTCAGATACTGGCTGTTATCCCTGCACCGATCTACGCCGAGTATAGTAACAGTTTGATCTATTGGCTCCCCTTTGTCCCAGAGCAGAAAGTACTGTTCAGTTCCTGCTTGCTCCTGGATCGTTTACTATATTTCTAAAATTATGGCAACCTCTCTAAGATCTGGTCGGATACGCGGCCAAGACTGTCCAGGGGGATCAATATCAGGCTCTTTGGATGACTTTATTTCCAGAGCTACTCGTGTTCTCGAACATGAGATTATTATTACAGAGAAGAGACTGTCCGTAGAGATTGCAGCTAAGAGATCCTCCCTGGGGAACATAAGGTTGGCACAGTCCCCTGTTCATGTGGCTACTGACACGGTCCAAAATGTGGCACCCAGTATTGAGGCTCCTGGTTCAGATGAAACGAACATAAGCCCAAACAGTAGCCGCAGCACAGCCAGCATTTCTATTTTGGAAAACAGTTCATGTTTGGGAGTGTATAACACTATTCCTTTATTTCCCAACCCAGAGATACCATCAGAAACTGATAAAGTCAAGGGCAAAGGGCGCATGAGTTTGCCCAAATCCTGTAAAAGGAAACGTCCAGGCGGGGTGAGCAAGGGTAAACGAGCTAAAGTGGCAAAAAAACAGTTATCTACAAACAATACTAATACTCAATCAGACTGTAATTCACTTTTAGATATTTCTGGTTCTACAGCCACTAAAATCACATCTGGCAAGCCACGTGCGAACCCATCATCTTCTACTGGTAACATGGACACCTTTGAACATTTATTAAGATCACTGTTGGCTCCCATCTTAGAGAGAGTAAAACAATTGAGCGCCAAAGTAGAGAACCTTGAAAATTTATTGTCGGCTAATACGGCTGTGATGAATAAAGTTTTAGAATTGCATCCAGATAATGGGTGTTTACTCCCGGTAAAGAACGTGTTACCACATAAGGACACCTCAGATATTATCAGCGCGCCAACTTCGCATACTAAAAATCCTCATTGTGGTTCAGATTCTGCACCCATGGGGACGGAAACTGGTTCCGCAGATGTGTCTGACAAAGAACGTTCTAATACTGTAAATAGAGTAAGTAAAACCAAGCCAGTGAACGTAGACTTAAATAAAGACCAGCTTGCTAGTGCTACCCCCGCCCCGTTGAATACTGGCCCGATCTCTATACTACCATGTATAAATCTACCTCAAGAGTCACTTCCTTATACGGTTATTCTGGCGGGCGTCCCTAAGATTTCACACGACAAGACAGAATCCTTTAGAGATTTAAAAAACAAGGTCATACATTGGCTTAATGGAAATAGGTCTCTTCCATCCAACCTGCAAGCCGCAATTCTGTTCGTGCGAAGGGTGAGTTGGGTGGGCACTAAAATTAAGGATGTAGAGGGCGATTGCATCATTATAAACTTTAGAGACCCCATAGTAGTTAGGCACATTTGTTACCATCCTAATACCCAAAATCCTGTAGGTATCCTCACCCTTGATTTACGGTATTTTTATCCGTCTACCTATTTTAGTCGGTCAGCACAATGGGTAAGGGTAAACAGGGGTAATCCTAGACCACCTATTCGAGATTTTAACCTCCCATTGCATAACCGTTTTGGTCCCCTCAATGATATGGAAGGTGTGGATTGACTGAACCTAAACAATCCAGCTCTTGATCTTACTGATATAATAGATCAGGATAGAGCCGTGGCAAAGAGAATAAATCCCGATGTCCAACTGCCGGGTGGTCCAATACAGTTTGGAGGTGATTGTCCTACATTGGTGGTCCCATCATTGATGGAGGACTGTAATACTGGTGTAAGTTTCGCCGTTCCTCTTGTATACTCACAGGATCATCCCGACCCTTCTCTTCCACCTAACCCAGTGCCTGCCCCTCCTGCCATCTCGGTGGCATCAGCTCAGGAGACTTTCACATCCTTTGAACATGACATTAGGGAGATAAAACACCCGGAAATCCCATCAGTCCCTCCTTGCAAGATTATGAGTTGGAACGTGGCGGGTATTAGGGCTAAAATGAATGACTCTAATTGGCAGGAATTCCTATGCTCATTCCACATAATATCCCTACAAGAGACTTGGGACACACAAAATAGTTTTTCTATGGATGGCTATTGCCATTTCCACATTCCAGCCAAACAAAGTGTAGCAGGGAGAGCAAAGGGTGGCTTGATCACGTTGTTCTCCCTTGAGATAAAGGGCTCACTTAGGCAGCTTGATGCAGGTTGTCCAAACTGTTTAATTGTGGAACTTTCGGCTCCCGATGTAAATAAAGTTTTATTTATTAATCTATATAACTCAATGGATGCCGACAATAATCTGGACCTTTTAGAGCAGTTTCTTTTATCTTATAGTTCAAGGTCGAATTCCTTCGAGATCTTTCTGATGGGGGATCTAAATATCCACCCCTGCGATAAATTGTGTCGAGGTGATGATCATGAGGATCCGCAATTCTCGGCCGCCCCACATTTTGAACATTCTAAACAGGGGGAAAAATTAGAATATCTCCTCGCAGAATGGAATCTTTATGAATCAGCCTGTGGGGAGGGAGAAAATAGGATCCCAACCTTTAAAGGGAAAGACAAAGGTACAATCATCGATTATATTTTTTTGAGTTCTTTAATGCTAGTCCAAGTTGTACGTTATTTTACAGAGGTCTCTATTTTTAGTGATCACAACCCGGTGATTCTGGAGATAATCCCGGGTGGCCGAACATTAACGTTTAGGCATCCGTCACAAAACTTGGCGAAAGAAGTTGTCCTAACTGATCAGGGTAGGAAACTCCGGTGGACTAAAGTGGTTCCAACTACTTTTTTGTCCGTAGTTCGGTCTCAAACCGAAACGGAGTTTAATATTTGCCTAGATCCTCAGTCTCAAGGCCCAGAGGTTATAAATGCCTTTAACAATATTTGTAAACAAATAAATCAGAATCTATTGGTTAAAGGGAAGCAAAAACCTCAGTTGGAAAAAAGATGGTTTAACAAAAATTGTTCCCAATCCCATGCTGACCTTCTTAAAGCCTTGAAAAAAATCCCCAGAGACAGGGATCTTGTAATTTCGAAAAGGCTAGTATATAAACAGGCCTTAGCCCAAAGAAAACAGGAACTAAGGGAGGAAGCTTGGGCAAATCTTCTATCTACTGACACCCTGAAAGATAGTGGGAAATTTTGGGCAACTATAAATCAGCCCTTGTTCTCTAATGAGGATAAAAATCACGAATTTGATTGTAATATTCCCGACGAGGCATGGCTAACCCATTTCGAAAAAATATACAGCCTGCCTGTAGATGGTAATCATGCTTCATCAAGCTTGCCACAAAGCAATTCTTATTCCCTGGACTTTCAGGTTCCTGAAGTAGAAAGGGCCATAGAAGAAATGTCGCGAAACAAGGCCCCGGGACCTGATGGGGTCCCTGCGGATCTGTTTAGAGCTGATCCACATATTTGGGCAAATATTTTAACCAATGTATTCAATAGGACTGGGCTAAATAATAATAGTTTTCCTGCTACCTGGGCAACCTCAATCATTATTCCAATTTTTAAAAAAGGAGACCGACAGGACCCCTCCTGTTACAGACCAATCTCCTTGATAGATTCATCTGTCAAAATACTGGGTAGAGTGGTCTTGAACAGATTAAGCGAATGGTTGAAGGGGAGTGGGATCCTGTCGGATGCACAATACGGTTTTAGACCTAAACGGAGCACCATTGACCAGTGCTTAAACTTGCACCTTTTAATAAATAAATATACAGTGGCCAAGGAGGGGTTTTTGTACATGGGTTTTATGGATCTTTCCTCTGCGTTCGATCTTGTCAATAGATCTAAACTCTGGAATATCCTATTGACCATGGGCCTCCAACCTTCCCTTGTATATTTTTTGGCCGATCTTCACTCGGATTTATCAGCCAAAATTAGAGTCAACTCAAATGGGCGATGCACGAGGCACTTCAGGTCAGACAGAGGTGTCAGACAGGGATGTATCTTGGCCCCCTTGCTGTTCACCCTTTATATAAATGCTCTCGATTTCCATCTGGGAGAGGTATCTTTAGACATCCCGCGTATAGGAGACCAGGTTGTCCCGGTTCTCCTATATGCGGATGACGCAGTGCTTCTGGCTCGCACTGGAGTAGGGTTGCAAAAGTTGCTGGATGCCTTCGGAGATTTTATGCAAAATCTGGACCTTAAAATAAATGCGAAAAAATCTCAGGTCCTGATTGCGGGGAAGGGAAGGCAGAAATCCAGGGTTAAAACTTTCTTTTGTTGTGGGGATGTGGTAAACAGGGTCTCAACATTCCCTTATTTAGGGGTTGTTTTTGATGAAAAGGGCACCTGGAACCCACAAATCAATAGCCGGAGTGTGGCATTTGCTAGGACAGTTTCGGGAGTTAGAGGCTTTGTTAAAAGATTAGGGGCTAGACCAGTTGTAGCCCTACTAAAAGTTTACGAGGCAAAATGTCTAGCTGTTGCAACGTATGGTTGCCAGATATGGGACTACACCAACCATAATAAAATACAGGTTATTGAAAATAAGTTCCTACGAGAAACCCTTTCTGTTCCACAGTCCACTCCGACTTTCTCTACACACACGGAAGTGGGGATTGGTTTTGTGACAGACCTGATTAGAATCGCCCCTCTCCTTTATTGGCTCAAGATTTGGCTGAACAAAGAAATTACTTTAAACCATGTAATATTGAATAACTGTTTAAAACTGGATAATGTAAATAAAATATCATGGTTAGCATACATAAAATCTGGGTTCCAAAAGATAGGTCGCGAGGCCCTCTTCCGATCACCAGAAACTATCACGAAGAAGGATCTTGCAATGACCAAAACTGCCCTTGAGACTTTATTTTCCTTAGAACGTGAGGAGCTAGAAATGACAAAGCCAACAGTTAGAGCCAATTATGCCTTGATCAGTTCCCCTGGTCCTGAACCATATCTGATTGTTGTGAATGCCTCATACCACCGGTTCCTCCTAATCAGATTTAGGTTTAACTTGGTGCACTTTTCCCTGGGCTTTTTTAAAACCTGGTGCACTGTGGATCGTGCAGAACCCTGCAAATGTGACAATAGTTCAAGACAGGACACTCTACATTTTTTAATGTTCTGTAGTTTTTACAAGGATTGCAGGAGGAAGTTTTTGCTGCCGATATTGAGGGAGCTGGGTTTTAGACAGGTTAGGCCAGCACTTATATATTTACTGCAACTAAGTACCCCACGAATTATGTTTCACGTCGCAAGCTTCCTGGTCGCAGCTATGCGTATTAGGAAAAAAATTGTTTTTCCATTGCAGGTTTTAAATTAGATCATTTTTTAACTTTTTACGTACAAATTTTATAACTGTAGTTTTTACATTATTTATATCTGAATATGAAATAGGTAATATTATGATCGGGATTCATGGCATGAATTGTGTGTTTTATTCAATGTTTTTAATTGTGTTTGTTAGGATTGTATGTGTCTTTTATGATATTAATTTATCGAATAAAGGAATTTTGACTGACTGAGCTGCTAGTCTGCTCCTCTTTCATGCATGCAATTAGGTGTGAAAGATTCCATTAATGGACGGAGAGCACTTTGGGTAAAATGCTATTTACATGTGCAATGATAAAAGGCGCCCACCACACAATTTGCACTCTGATTTACTGTCTGAGCCCACTCACTTTATCCAGTTGTGCGAGTTTTTCTCTTCTTTGTTGAAGACGTTATTTTGTCATGGAGGCCTACGGCGACATGGATATGAGGTGGGTACACATTTGTTTGCGTTTTTGGGCACATTGCCACCTAGCGTCATTTAGCCAAACCTGATTTTTTGACCTCCAGCAGTACACTTCGGGTTACTGAGTACATTTTCTTAAGATCTCTGCATCACTGATCTGGTGCATTGGTGCTTTATCAGTATTTATTCAATTGTAGCCTGGTGCCAGAAAATGCCACTTCACAGCACTACTTAGGTCATCGGACTGAGTGCAGGTGGAAATAGTCTCTTCACCAATGTTTGGTCGGAGCACGTCTCAGTGTTGGCAGATGCAGGGGCACTGTGGAGGGTGGTCTATCTGCTTGGTCCGCATTAGATAGAAGCCTTCTATTGATGTGCATACTGCCAATGCGGTGGGCTTTAGGATGACACTTGTTATTTGAGGGGTGTGGTCCCAAGATCTGCGTGGCATGTTCATGTTCTGCCAACCTTGTTGAAAAGGAGGGTTTCAGGGCTAAAGTTGCTGCTAGCTTGCTCCATTAGTGGGGCATTGATAGAGTTAATGTTTCTGCCGGCATGTTTCTGCTGTCTAGGTGGGCTCAAACACGTGGCCAGGTTGTGGAGGCACTGGGAAAATTCTTGAATTCAAAGATTGTCCAGAAGTGGGCAATAACACGTTTCCATCGAACATTTTAAAGATACACTGGCAGGAAGCTCTGTATATTGCCAACGAGTAGCCTGGTTTTGATTGTAACCAGCTCACCAGCTATGACAACATCGCAGCTTGCAACCTATTGCACTAACAAGCTCCAAATGGGTCACAAAGCAAACATGGCTGAACCCTGAACATCTCTGAGAGACGTTTGTCTTGTCAGATAAAACCCTGTTTGCCCTGTGTAGTTGTGGGCATGGTTAAGATAGAACAGCAAACTAAATCCATTGACAATCTGAAAATGGAAGCCCGTGTTAGAATTTTGGGCACACTCGAGTGCTCAAAGAGGATTCTCTAACTACAGTGGTTAATTGTTTTGCAATCTGTTGGAGCTCCAAAGTGAAGGAATCAGCCAGGGGTGTGTAAACATTACAAGCTGCTGTCAATCCAAAGGGAAGTGACCCCCAAAATTTGGGGTACCATGATGCTCTCCCTGTCATCAGCAGGCATCCACCACGTTGGACGTCAATTCACCAAAATGCCAGAGGTTGCAGAAGGTACTTCACATGCCCCTTGACCTTCACTTTCACTCACACATACATATGCTTGTACATACACTCACATTCACACATACACACACAGTCTGCCTACACATGCACGCACATACACACACTCTGTCTTACATAAACACACTCAAACGGCAAGCACGCACACAACATACATACATTTAAAAGCATTTTTTTTTACTTACCTCAGCTGCCAGGGAAAGTCATATTCCCGCTATTTGCAAATAATGTAATGTTATTCACTACTAATATAATAAGAAATTGACAAAAAAAACTAGGTGAGTGAAGCCCCCACTCACATCCATAAGGACGATCTGCTTCTGTTCCTGCCACTGATTTTGCCACTGCTGACGCTAGGGGTCACAAAGACAGTGCAAGGGGTCACAAGGGGAATGGCAAAGGTGCAGTAGCGACCCCTAGTGGCCCCTAAATGACGTCCATGTCGAGCACTCGGTGCTGCAGGTGGCTCGATTGGTTGTTGCAGTAGCTCATCTTCCAACAGTCATCACAGAATTGACCGGAGTTCGTGTCGGAGGCGTTGCATTGAACAACCACTCTTATTGGATCTCGCTTATAAGGTGCCACCACATTATAAACAAGCATTGGCATAGCCAATAGGTCTCGCCTTTGGGAACTTATAAGTGTTTAGCCATGCAACAGTTAATGTTGTTGCAGTAAGGATATTGTGTTGCATAACTAAATACTTATAAGGTCCCAAAGGCAAGACCTATTGGCTCTCTACTTCTATCTCTACCTCTCTCACTACCTCTCTCTCTACCTCTCTCTCTACCGCTATCTCTCTACCTCTCTCTCTCTCTCTCTCTCTACCTCTCTACCTTTCTCTACCTCTCTACCTCTCTCTCTACCTCTCTAACTCTCTCTCTACCTCTCTCTACCTCTCTACACCACTCTCTTTACCCCCTTTCTCTACCCCTCTCTCTACACACCTCTTTCTACCCACCTCTCTCTACACACCTCTTTCTCTCTCTCTACACACCTCTCTCTCTCTCTACAGACCTCTCTCTCTCGCTACACCTCTCTCTCTCTCTCTCTCTATATACACACCTCTCTCTCTCTCTCTCTCTCTACCTCTAAGTGGCAGCCGGAGCCTGCTAGCTCTGCTTGTCCTTTAAAAAAAAAACAAGCATTGGCATAGCCAATAGGTCTCGCCTTTGGGAACTTATAAGTGTTTAACCATGCAACAGTTAATGTTGTTGCACCAAGGATATTGTGCTGCATAACTAAATACTTATAAGGTCCCAAAAGCGAGACCTATTGGCTATGCCAATGCTTGTTATCAGTGCTGTTTACATCGTCCCAAAAAATGTGTGGTGGTTTGCCCTCTGTTGACAGTTACGTTGTTTTGTATGTGCGTGCATGCAACATCATGCATGCACATGCCTTCAGAATGACATGGGTGGCACTTAGATCGGTGAAAAAAATAAATGCTATGTGGCAAACGCACTTTCATGAAGGGCTGGTAGCAATGTGTTGCCTGCCATTCCCCAAAAATTATATTTTAAAAATATATGTAAAAGAAGAACAGCAGAGGTGCAGGGAAAAGGGAGGAGCAGGCAGGGAAGTGGTTTCAGAAAGCAATGGAGAGTGGGGCCAAGAGAAATAGCAACATAAGGCTTGTTGGAGACGCACAAGAGGAAGATAGAAGCACAGGAGTGGGGCTAAAAGTACACGAGGGAGACAGCAACATGGAGCATGCGAGGGGGAGACGTACACAAAAGAGAGAACAAGCAGCCACGAGAAAGAGCTAACACAGAGCACGGGGTGGGTATTTAAGGGTAGGGGATAAAAACCCAAAAGGGAAGGAGCTGGAAAACACATGCACTCTGTGGGTGTGCTTAATCAAGAAGAAACAAGTAGTTCCCTAAACGTGAGCAGTGGAAGA
Source organism: Triturus cristatus (assembly GCF_964204655.1). Taxonomy (NCBI): domain Eukaryota; kingdom Metazoa; phylum Chordata; class Amphibia; order Caudata; family Salamandridae; genus Triturus; species Triturus cristatus. The sequence continues at coordinate 732,394,682 of NC_140580.1, forward strand.
GCACAATTCAGCCAGTCAAGAGGATGGTAAAGAGGTCAAGCTGTACGGGAGGGAAAAATACTAGATGGACAAAAAAGCCATAAAATAAGAAGCAAGCAAATGAGAATGGTAATAAAACCAACCTATGGTAAGCAATGGGCGGGCTGTAAGATCCGGCAAGTTCTCGGTAAGCCCAAAACAGGTCTTTCATAACCAGACAGCTCATACTGTCTGCTAGGGTCGACCCAAAAATGAAATAGGGCATTTATTAATTTCACCAGTTGCATGCTTTGCCCTTACAATGGTCTCTTAGCAGCAAATTTGTGTTTTTTAAATGTCAAGCATGAGATAAAGGTAAACTCTTGAATGTCGTTGGGGTCAAAGGGTAGGTGAAGTCACTGCTGAGACCACTGGCATAATACAGACTTGTGCATACATCCTACCTACCACTTATTAGAGGACCACGCCTGGCTGTGCCATCTACATATAGTGATTTTGTGTAGTTTTCTACTTCCTCTTTCTGAAAAATATAAGACTATTCGGAGACCACAAATGTTCTCCATTTGAACTTTCTGAAGTTCTGAGGTATAGAAACTTTCAGTTAAAATCCTATTTGTGAAACAGAGTAGCTTTAATAAATACATCTGCGTTTCTTACACAGATCATTCACAGAAGGAGATGACACCCTTGCACAAAAGCCCGCATTTGAAAGCATACAAAAAATGTATTTTCTATCATAATGCCTCTCAAATATACTTGAGCTTTCTTGAGCTTTCTGTGCCTCTAGTGTGCACATTTGAAAGGTTTAGAAATATCACTCTCTTTGTTTTGATTCGTTCCAGGCTGTTAGCTTCGCCATCTGGCTGTAGGATGGTGGAACGGAAAAATGTAAACTGTGAGACCTGAATAGAATATAAAAAAATATCTACACAGAGTTGGTGCTTGTGGCCAACCCACCCTTTCTGTGCAGCTTCTCACAAGCGATCCTCATGAGTAGGGACTGCAATAAACAGGGCAGGGATCTGGAATGTCGCGTGGGAAACTTATGCTCTCTATGCCAGACAGCAGTTGAAAAGTAGAACCCTTCGGGCAATGGATCCCCACAGAATCCAGCAGGTTTTCTCTTCGTGGATATAGTGCCCAGAAATATCCTACTGTTGGTGTGCAGGAAGTGTTGTTGTATTGCTCGGGAGGACCAAGACTAATCCTGTGATTTAAGTGCCTATAGTGCAGCTAGTGGTTTATGGTCCCATGCTGTTTGGACACAGTCATCGATCAGAAGGCCCAAGAATGATGTTGCTGTTCCTCTCACGATGAAGAAAAGAAGTCAGTTGACCAGGCACTGTCAATCCCCAGCGAATGAAATGAACTAGCGTCATCAATGCTTGCGCCATTCCACAGGTGGGTAATCAGGGCCGGAGTAAAATATTCCAAAGGAGAGTGTGCCTAATGGGCGGCTAGAGGAACAAGAAGAGGCCACAGAGAAGAAGGAGGATCATGAGATACCCTTTCATTGGTACAGCTAGCCAGGAGTAAGTCATTGCATGCTGCCAAATGCCACTCGTGCATGGAAAGCATTGGGATCATGCAAACGACTATAGCAGACTCAATATTTGTGGTGTCTTCAATACCAAACTGATGAGCGAGGGAGTTTAGGTGCCTGCTCCAGGTGGAGTACATGGAACCGAAACCATTAGGGGGAGCACATTCAATTGTCTGGGGTTTTGGTGAGGCTGCAGCTGGAAGATATGCACAAGGAGCTGCTGAGACCAGATCTGCTAGCCATAGCTCTCAACCCTTTACACCACCATCATTCAGATCCAGGAGAGCCTCTGTGAAACTGCACCATATGAGAAAGCAAATACATGGACAAAGGTCTATAACTTGCAGTCCTCCAGCCCCACATTCAGGTCGTTTTGTGATCCTAAACAAATATACAATTTGCCATTAGTACACAGGTCGCATCTCAAGTTGCACTCACTTGCATACATCAGTGTGCAAATTGTACATCTGTGTTTTGGGAAAGGGAATAATACAAATAGCCCTAATGCTGTGATCCGTTCTCCTGACAGCATAGTTTCCACCACCTCACATTTGCATGAGGTTCCCTGCGAATCCAGGTGTATATAGTGCATATATTGATACTCTCTGTACTGTCCCCTTTTGCCACTATTTCACCTTGTCGGCACAGTACACTATGACACTCCATGACCACGGCTGAATATATGAACTCTACCACTGCGTTTCACCTTTGCGCAGGGCCACACTTAGCACTATCTTTGCAACGCATGAACATAGATACGCACGCCCGTTCGTTGTATGTTCCATGCACCCGGCACTTGGGCACACATTGTGCGCTTGTGATTCCAACTTGTGAACGAGTCACATATACAATTGATATGTTACTGTGTTTTCTCTTTTTTTTCTTGTTCTCTTTCGTGTTCTCTTTCCCCCCCCCCTTTTTTTGTCTCCTTTTAGGCTGTGAACAGGACTTACGTATAAGAACGTGTCACAGACATTTTTTGTCAAGCATACCTGACCTAGGTAACACATGGGAATACGGGTTGTCTATTCCTGATTTCCATTTCTCAAGTTTTCTTTATGGTCCTGATGAAGCACTCTGGGATCCATTATGGACCACTTCATAGCGCGAAACATGTTGACTCTTTTCTAAATCACTTCAGTTACACACTACACGGGTTGAGAGAAGTGGGATTCTATTTGGTCTTGTTTCCCCTCTCAAAATAGCACTACCGTGCATCTCCATCCCCGTGGACTTTTTACTCTGAACCAGGGATCCTCTGAATAAATACACTAGGGCTTCCTGGCTCATTTTAACTTTGCACTCACTATCACTCCCCAACCCACATACCCTCAGACACAAATGCGGCAACTCCTGAGAAGATCTCCACTAGAGAGCCCCTGATCAAGGGCCCGTGAGGGACTGCGGCGCCACCCCCACGAGGAGCAATCTTGCCCAATGATGATGCTATACACTCGCAAGGGTGTGTGAGGGAACCACGAACCACACAAAGGAGTACTTTCTTTCCTCTCCGCACACTCACTTACCCTATGGAGACATTTTTTATTATTTACAGCTTACCTGCCTGCTGTAATTCCCTTTTTCTGAAGGAACTGAAACCATCCACTGTGATCATGTACTACTTTTAGGAGCATTGGTTCAGGACCTCTTTCTAATGAGCTCCTTGTCCCCCCTTCTGATCTTGTTTTTGATATTTAGTACGGCCGCTGACCGTGGGACATTTGTATCCTCCACTTTCTTCCTTTGTAAAAATCTTTCCCCTTTCCACTGTGCACACGTGGCTCATAACCACTGGGTTACCCTGACGGTAGTGATCACCATCATACACCAAGTTGACACTATGGACAACCCAGGTCTCAGCTTTGATGATGATATGGTAGCCGAGATTCTGAGGGCCCCATCATTATTAGCAGAACATGGCAGTGCACCGTCTGGTAGCGGTAATGACGATTGGAGGTCGCTCCAAACTTTGCGGAAATTGCAGATAAAAACATCCCTACATGGAACCATTATGACGGAATATCTGAGAGAAAATATCGCTCCCAATGGCCTTCTGATAACCCTGGCACCAAGGATATTCCTGGAAGACCTGACGTTCCGCCGTGAATGGTCCAGAATATCCTGGAAATGCACACGCGACTGGTTGATATTGATTATCAACACAGCAAAGCGCTTATCCGATGACTTACTCATTCAAATCAACCTATCCGAGAATAGATTGAAGACCGGGATTTCCATTACAGCATTCAAATCGAAACTCTCTGAAATTAATCTAGAAATGAACGAACATAAAGAATATCTTACCATACAAAAGATTAGTCAGTTACAAAAAGATGTCAAGCGGTTTGACAGAGAGAAAATGTATCCATATACTAAATACGACTATGTCTTTACCAATATTGACACCTCTTCAGATGATGCAAGCAGCCGCAGCTCGGGAAGGTCAGATTCCACAGGCAGCGAATCCAACTATGATACCAGACAACAAAGACCAGTAGGTGGATACAGGCACCAACCACCTCCACCGCCTCTGTTCCACGGTTTCCCTACTCATCCCTTCCAGACACCAATGTATCAGGGACCATGGATGGGTCCCCAACCTATATGGAATGGACCAATGGGACAAAACCCGATACCAAATTACCAACAGTATCAGAACCCCCCTTTTTACAACAGAGGGAGGGGCAGAGTAAGAGGCAAAAGAAGAGGAGGAACCAAGACCGTCCATTGGCAGGACCCGGAGCCGATGGTCCTACGAAGCAAGACAGCAAGACCCTAGTGGTGAACCTATCCTCTAGAGTGATGACTGAAGGTGAGAACAGACTTTTGGAGAAAGGTCTAGGATTTGTACCAATACCTAAGGGAGATGACTTTATTTTGCATCAAGAACTCCATCAATTCTTCCGGAAAGTTCGCCTAAGAGCATTCTTTCAAGACAAACCCGAAACTCCACCTAGCGGCTCAGGTCTCAAGAACAAATCTAGGTTCACCCCTACCTCAGCTATGACTCCAAACGAGGTATTGACCTTTAAACAAGCCGTTTTGAAGGGGGTGGAGAACATCACCACCAATCGTCCGTTTAATAATCTTTCTAAAGATGAGAGATCACTCCTAAAACACCTGACAGAGGATGGAACCATTATTTTGAAACCCGCGGACAAAGGAGGGGCCATTGTCATTCAGGATAAGAACACCTATGATGATGAATGCCTACGACAATTATCTAACACCAGGTATTACGAACCCATTGGTGAAGACCCTACCATGTGTCTTTCAACCATGATACAGCATGTGACATCGGAAGCAGAGGCAGAAGGGTGGATAACCAAGGATGAGGCTTCATTCCTCTTGAACAAGAACCCCCGCACACCGTACTTTTACTGCCTCCCTAAAATTCACAAGGGGATCACCCCTCCACTTGGCAGGCCCATCGTGTCCGGGATTGATTCCCTACTGGAACCTTTGAGCAAATTCTGCGATGTGTTCCTACGCCCCTTGGTGACCAAGACCCCCACGTATCTGAGAGACACTACAGAAGTGCTTAACCTTATTGAACAATTTGGAGCACCGGAGTCCATAACCTTGTTGGTCACCTTAGACGTGGAAGCATTATATACAAACATTCCCCAAGATGCTACACTTGCAGTCCTGGACAAGGTCCTTCGGAATATAAATCCATGGCCCTCCATAACTCCGGTCACTTTCATCTGTGACTGTGCAGCGATAGCACTGAAAGAGAATTATTTCGCTTTTGAGGACAAGCTCTACCATCAAGTACAGGGCACCAGCATGGGGAGCACCTTCGCGCCGAGTCTGGCCTGCTTGTACATGGCGAATTTTGAAGAAGAATACATCTTGACAGATGCCAACCCATATACTAACAACATTCTATTATGGCGAAGGTACATCGACGATATCATCATCTTCTGGAAAGGGGACGAAGAGACATGCCGTACATTTTTCACTTGGATTAACACTTTAAACCCATTCTTACAATTTGTAGGCACCTTGTCACATGAGTCTACTCCATTCCTTGATCTCCTGATATCCCTGAAAGACGGTTCTCTCATGACCACAAACTACAAGAAGCCAACGGACAGGAATAGTCTCTTGTTATTTCAAAGTCACCATCCTAAGTCCCTAAGAAATAACTTACCGGTGGGCCAGTTTCTCCGCCTACGCCGCAACTGTAATACCATCACAGAATTCGAGAAAGAGGCGGAGACTCTAACTGAGAATTTGATAAAGAGAGAGTATCCCAAAAGAATCGTGAAACAGGCTCGCAAACGAGCTAGGAATAATCACAGAGAAGCCCTACTGGAAACAAAAGAGAAAACCACCACAGACATACTAACATGTGTAACATTCTTTACTCCCAATTCCAATGAGATCCAGAGAATCATTAAACAACATTGGAAGATCCTCGAGACGGGGGATTTTCAACCAGGACCAAAACCTCTCTTTGCTTTCAAGAGAACACAGAATCTCAGGGATATGTTGGTGCATACACGTCCCAAGAACATCATCAAGACACAACCTACACTATGGAATTTACCACCGGTAGTAGGTCATTACCCGTGTGGTTCATGTGCAGTATGTCCCCAGACAAGTATCACCAAGGAACTTGACTTAGGACTTCCCAGACCCTGGAAGCAGACACACCACACCAATTGTAATACAAAAACTGCGTGTATATGATCACCTGTCCCTGTGGGTCGCGATACATTGGTATGACAGCAAGACCAGTAAAGATCCGGATCGGGGAACACAAGAGTACTATCCGATGCAAACGCACGGCAACGAGATTGCAAAGCTATTTTATGGAAATGAACCATTCCCCAGAAAGCTTGCGATGGACCATAATTGAATCCAATCCAAATTGGCCAGCCTCTACGCTGTTTAGACAGGACCAACGGTGGGTGTTCAAACTCAGAAGCAACTAAGGGGGACTCAACGAAGATATACCCAGGGGTTGATTTGTCTCGTTAGCCATGCACCATGAGTACACCCCCCAGCGCAACATGTTACATATCACACTAGGAACAAGTATACAGCTGCATCCCTGCCACCTCATACCTTGAGCACAAGCAGCATACACCAGGAGTATCATATCGGTCATTCCCTTATACACTTCCAGAGGGTTCATACAGAATTTTCCACTATACGTTTTAAAGTTAACGTTTATACAAGCATTTTTTAGCACCCCACAATTTACAAAAGACATCCTTTTTTTGACACCACGAGCAAACCATACTACGCAGTGGTTTAGTATTTAATTTTTGTCTGGTATTAGGTACCTTATCGAGAGTTGCTATAGGGGTGTTTTGGAAGATAGGAGATGTTTCCCCTCTTTTTTCAGACCAGTTTCAGTACCCGATAGTTCGGGAAGTCCCCCGGTTTGTTAACATCGAACATATACGAATCTTGTCATCTGTTCCACCAGGGTCATGAGTAGCTCCCGCCGGCCCATACTCTTTTCACAGACTTTCATGACATTGACCACATGAAAAAAAAATTTAAGGGTTATTATTATCCCGCCTCCTTTACGTTTTTATTTACATCTTGTGGCAGTACTTAGGGCCAACTACGCTTTTTCCTCTACATACTGTGACACAGTATCACTGCGTTCTCCATCTCTGTGACCACTCTAATATGGCCGCTTCATCCGCCGTCTTGGTGTATCTCCGTCTTTTTGACGCTGCAGGATGACGCCATCACCCGCTTCCCACCACCCTCCCGGCAGCGGTATTTAGCCCACCTCCTTTCGGGAAGCAATGTTACCGGAGGTACAGCAGTACGGGTAGGTTTCCCGTGACGTGAGGCCTGACCTAGTGTAAGTACTACTCCCTCTTGCCCTTTACGCTTTGGTTAGCTCCTTTTTACGGGATCGCTAACACGTTGCTATGCCTTCCTTCTTTGTTTACATGTAGCCTCACTCCGCGGTACGGCTGACGGAGTCCATCTTCTACTCGGGGAGGGTAGGCTAAAACTTGTGCTTTTTCCATTGTATGCTCTGTCACTTATGTATGGCATGGCATGAGTATCACACCATGGGATCCCCTCGGTATCCCTCCTAGTCCTGAAACGTGCGACAGTCACTCCCCCAATATGCCCTTGACTTAACGTTCGGTGTCCCAGTTTCGCCTCCTGCCTCGCTGGGGCAGGCACAGAGACCAATATTCCATCTGGCGACCTGCCACACCGTTCACAGTAGGAATGAATAAAGATATGTAACCCTTCGGGGTGCTCGTATCCACACCTACCATAGTCACAGGTAACATCGGGCACTCCCGTTTGGCATAGTTTCCACCACCTCACCTTTGCATGAGGTTCCTTGCGAATCCAGGTGTATATAGTGTATATATTGGATACTCTCTGTACTGTCCCCTTTTGCCACTATTTCACCTTGTCGGCACAGTACACTATGACCACGGCTGAATATATGAACTCTACCACTGCGTTTCACCTTTGCGCAGGCCCACCCTTAGCACTATCTTTGCAACGCATGAAGATAGATACGCACACCCGTTTGTTATATGTTCCATGCACCCGGCACTTGGGCACACATTGTGCGCTTGTGATTCCAACTTGTGAACGAGTCACATATACAATTGATATGTTACTGTGTTTTCTCTTTTTTTTCTTGTTCTCTTTCGTGTTCTCTTCCCCCCCCCCCTTTTTTTGTCTCCTTTTAGGAGTTACGTATAAGAACGTCTCCCAGACATAATTTGTCAAGCATACCTGACCTAGGTAACACATGGGAATACGGGTTGTCTATTCCTGATTTCTATTTCTCAAGTTTTCTTTATGGTCCTGATGAAGTGCTCTGGGATCCATTAGGAACCACTTCATAGCGCGAAACATGATGACCCTTTTCTAAATCACTTCAGTTACACACTACACGGGTTGAGAGAAGTGGGATTCTATTTGGTCTTGTTTCCCCTCTCCAAATAGCACTACCGTGCATCTCCATCCCCGTGGACTTTTTACTCTGAACCGGGGATCCTCTGAATAAATACACTAGGGCTTCCTGGCTCATTTTAACTTTGCACTCACTATCACTCCCCAACCCACATACCCTCAGACACAAATGCGGCAACTTCTGAGAAGATCTCCGCTAGAGAGCCCTTGATCAAGGGCCCGTGAGGGACTGCAGCGCCACCCCCACGAGGAACAATCTTGCCCAATGATGATGCTATACACTCGCAAGGGTGTGTGAGGGCACCACGAACCACACAAAGGAGTACTTTCTCTCCTCTCCGCACACTCACTTACCCTATGGAGACATTTTCTATTATTTACAGCTTACCTGCCTGCTGTAATTCCCTTTTTCTGAAGGAACTGAAACCATCCACTGTGATCATCTCCTGACACCATATCCTCGTCCTAGCCATTTTTAATGATGCATCTCTCTTCGTCTGGCAGACGTCTCTGACCTCCGGTTTGTCTAATAATGTCAAGTCAACCATCGTTCCGCGAATTAGGCAGATGACAGAGTCAGTTGCTAGTGACACAATCCTTTCCACTGCTGTGAATTATGTTATTATGGAAGCCATCTCACATGATGGTTGCTGATGGTAAAGGTCTTCCCGGATTATGGTCAGCATTGATTCTGCCAAGCTACCCTCCTCTCGAAGTATGCACACAATTCAGTGGTTTGGAACAACCAAAGATGGGATCTTTGAGTGTGGAGGTGTGTAAACAGTCACCTCAAATTTCACCAACAGGGTGAACGAAGTGAGCCTACTTCCTCCTAGATGGTTTGGGGGAGGATAGGATCACCCTGCAAGAATAATGTGAAAAAATTGAAGAAATAGTGCATTTCACAACACAATTTCCACATGCATTTTCTAAAAAAACAAATGAGAGACTTGTGAAATTGTACAGTACTTTCATGCTGTGTCCAAGAAAACTGTCCTTCCACATGAATATAGGGAATTCATCCTCCCCAAGATCATTTTGAGAAAATGGTTGAAAAGTAGTGCAGTTTCCAGCACAAATGCCTTGCGAATGCATTAAATAGCATATATAAAGGCACTTTAGAAGATGCAATTTCACATAACCATGTTGCCAGTGGCTGAGATCCATGTAATCACTCATTCCTTCCATCACTTTGGGGCTTATTTACAAGCTTCTTGCGCCACTTTTGTTTCATTTTTAACATGAGAAAAGTGACGTACGGGTGTGGCACGGGGCTTGTTGATAAGCCCCTTTGTTTTTTGTTGAAGTAGATGCCTTAATGTGACGGAAATGCCCAGACGTGGGTCTTGTCATCTATAGCGCAAGCTGCCCCTCACCAGGGTCTGACTGGCATAGAAAATAGGCCAGGTTACTAAAATAATAGTGGCCCCCTTAGGCGAATCAGTTAGATAAAAAGGAGGCCCACATATGCAAATTGGTGCAGTATCCAACCAAACGAGGCGGAACCGGTATGCGTACTTACAGCGTACTCACAGCGGCTCAAACTTTGGAATTAATTTCCCTATGTATCGAAGATCGTCCTAACTACGTGGACCATTTTCTACTGAGTTTTTGGACCCTGACTGTTTGAAGCCGACTGAAGAGTCCATACCAGTGCAAGCGCGACCACGAGAGGATTCGCCCAAACGGCCACTAAACTATGTGGACCGCCACCCTTTAAACTTGACTATGATCATCATCCAGTGAATCACAGCGGGTATATGACAAGGCCCAATACCTACTTAGGCTGCCCCACCCTGTCCTGAAGAAGACCCGCAAGGCCAAGGTTTAAACCACTCTCATGACCACAAGACGGGTCGAAACGTCGATGCCATTTTAACTGGTCTGGACCCCGATTTAAAACTCAACGTGCCACATGAGAATATATTTCAATGCAAAATTGTAACGAAATTGAAGTTGTTTACTAATATCTTGGCCAGCCCCCAAAAGGACGGTGATTTACAACCAGTCCAATTGTTTAATTGTATAAAGTCTTTTCCTTATGTCACCACCTTGATTATTCCTCCTCACTACTTTACACATGCGCACCCTTCCTTCACGCACGTTCCCCTGGGAGCAACCTCTATTGCATAAATATCAACGTACAGTAAAAAGTTTTTTGATTGTTTCACCATTGACATGAAAATAAAATGTATGGTGAACTAGACTATGGTTTGTTGCACTTTTCTGTTTTTATATTTGAATAATGTATCAAGTACTGTGAGCTGACATATCGTTCTTTAGCATGCTCAGGAAATTGTTTACTGAATATACCAAAGAGGCAAACTGATTTACTTCTTTTCAAAATAAGGTTTAGGACCATTGGTTGTTTGTATCATCCTGTACCCAGGTCCATGACCACTTTTGGGTGACCCCATTTTTGTAATGGCTAGACTGCATAACAGGCCAGCCTGACCCTCACTAATGAAGCTCAAGTAGACTGAGATTGGTCTGGGGCTGCCTATGTTCCCATTTATTGAGGACCTGGCACAGCATTTCAAGCTGGATTGTTCCTGTAGGAGTGGGTTCATGAAAATTGTGCATCCCGCTAGTCTCTCTAGAGAGGCATAGTAGGTGAAAAACAATGAACTGGAATGTAAGTCCTCAGATTATCCCAAGCATTCCTTCCAACACTATGTTGCGTTAGACGCCTAAAGTGCAACAAAGATGATCAGATATCAGTCCTGTGATCACAGCCATAGAACCCAAGTTATATCTCACTGACGAGGTATACGTAGGCCAAACCCATCTGCGGCTACTCGTGCTCCCATTTGGAGGGGACCTGGCCTGATAGTTTGGGCTGGACTGTTCGTGTTGGAGCAGGTGCAAAGCAGATTTACTTATACCAACCTTCAAACTTATAGTTGTTCTCTCTTTCAAGTGGCATAGTGGGCAAAAAACGATGCACAGGAAGGCAGCCCTCAGTGATTGCCAGTGCTGAGAGGAATTCAAGAATTCCTTCCAACACTTTTAGGTTTGTTGCAGTCTTTTTCATCGCATCCGTCTTCACTTCCACATTTGACTTCCTCTCAATGTTTCGTCCTCATTTGTCCACACGTATACTCATTATATATATATTACTGGTAGTCCCATCAGAAGGAGGGGGGGGGGTTGGAAAAGCAAATTAAAATCCACCAATGTCCCATTTCTGCGAGTATAGAACACAGAACGAAAGATAGATATTACAGCTTCATACAGCACAGGTTAAAGAGACTTGTCAGTTTGGACAGCAAACGGGTTACACCAATCTTAAACGCTATGGACTAATATCTATATATATTATCGACTGGCGGTCGCCAGTAGATAGTTATAGTTAGGACCGTGTTTCCATAGGAAATCTGAAAATTCTATTTTGAATAACTTTGGCGCCGGTTGACGAATCCTCGCGAAATTTTCAAAACTAATGGGGCGCTCCGTTCAGCTCCTACCCTGAAAGTCTCGGGTGATTCGTCAAGCGGGGGCCGAGAAAAAAGGGGGGTCCCAAAACGCGTTTTCCCCATGCATTTTCCCATAGGACCTTTAGTCGAAGGTACAGCCCGAACGGCTGAACAGAATTACTTGAAATTTGGCAGAGAGGTAGTCCTCAGGTCAGGGAAGTGCCTTTTGCATATATGGAGTCAATCTGTTCAGTAGTTCCTGAGAAAATTGCAGTTAAAGCACATAAATATCTATAGCCGCGCACCGTGCGCGCACCGTGCGTGCACCGTGCGCTCACCGTGCGCGCACCCTAACGTGCGCGAGCGTAATTCTGATTGGTGGTTACATGTCAGTCAACGTTCGAATCGGTCGAAATCAGGAAGTGTCGGCCGCCATTTTGTTTATTGTGGGTGCGAGAGTGACAAAGAGAGGTGGCAAACGTGAAAAGTGGGCAGGGTAGAGAGTTCCTGACCCCCTAGCCTTTGTCAGGGGGTCCCTAAAGGACCCCGAAGGGTGAAAAAACACTTTTTTTTTTTTGAATCGCGGGGTGCGCGCACGGTGCGTGCACTGTGAAAAACCATAAAAAAAATAATAAAAAATTAGCACTTAAAAAACCGTACAAATTCACTTAAAAAACCATAGGTTTCACACACGTTATAGTTAGGAATTAGCATTTAAAAATCCATAGGTTTCACACATGTTATAGTTAGGTGGACATTTCACTCGTAAAAAACCAATGAAATTCCACCGTTATAGTTAGTTCAGATAACTATAACTCGCGCGACCGCCACTCTATCAGAAGGATGATGTCATCAGTGATGTCATGAGTGATGCCACTGACCATGTCATGAGTGATGAAATATGTGACGTCATGAGCACTGGATTGCGGGCGCGCAGGTTATAGTTATCTGAACTAACTATAACGGTGGAATTTCATTGGTTTTTTACGAGTGAAATGTCCACCTAACTATAACATGTGTGAAACCTATGGTTTTTTAAGTGAATATATATATATATATATATATATATAATTTATTTTTTGGGATATGCAATTATTTTGTCGCCAAGCATTAGATTGTCAGTTTATGAAAATATCAACATTTTTCACTCAAATATAAGTATTTAATTTTGGAAAAATGTAAAGATGCATAGAAATAGTTGAACGCCCTCTCGAGATTGCACAAGAGCAAAATACAGCAGGGCCGCACAAGCATATGCAGCCCCTTCTGCAATACTTAGGACGCACCGTAGCTGTCTGTGGCGCAGCTCACATTTAAAGAGATGAACTTGGCGCAAACATGGACAGTGCACTAAACTCATGGCTGCCCTCAGTTCAGGACATTAGTAAAAGGCCAAGTGGGTTTGTCTTTCACAGTGCAGGTGACACACAGCCTACAGTTAAATGGGAGGGGGGGGCAGAGATCCCCCTGCAGGTGGGTGTAGTGAATGACTGCACTGCCTGCAAGCAGATGTGTCTGGGGTGGTTCATGGAACTCCCTCATTTCAGATGGCACCCTCGAAGGAGACGCAATGGCTGTTCACCACTAAGAGGTGAGGTGCACAGTCAGTTTGCCTCCTGATGAGGGATTCTTTGCCTCTGCGCTCACGTCCATAAAATGACACGAGTGCAGAAGCAAATGTTTCCCATCATTTGCACGGGCCTACAACTCTGTGCAAAAAAGGAAACACACACGAGATATTGCAGGCGCTATCTTCACAGCCGGACTGGGAACAGCAACCAGCCCTGGCAATCTGGTTAACTGGCCCAGGTACCTGGGGAGGAGGAAGCTGGGGCTAATGAGCAGCTCTGCTCCTGCTGTACTGCTCCCGCTTTTATTACAGGGGGCCGATATTGCAACACTGCTGCAAAACCGGCCCCCAGTATCAAAACCGGCCCCCACGGGTCCAAATCCGTTACCCACCCTTCTGGTCCACCGGGAAAACGCCCAGTGCCCGCTACAGCCATTCCGGCCCTGGCTATCTGTATTACAGAAATGGATGCCCAAAAGCGTCTGTGACCTGGGGGGAGGCGGGAGGGGTGGGATGTTAGCTCAAATGTTTTACAGATCCTCAGGTGTGGTTATCTTCAGTATCTGTTGTATCTACACTACATCATGTGTCTGTATATCGTTTAATGGGGTTCGCCCACCGGGTGTTATAAACTCAATAACACAGAAACACAGGCGCAAATTCCCTATGCACTCCCGGGGCACTGTATGTAATACAGCTCCTGAAGCACTTCTGTAATAAGGTCATGAGGCGCATAAGAGTTTGTGCATCAGGCCTTAAATTTACATTTCGGATCTGAAAGGAAAAAAACCTGTCAAGCCTTTGCACAAGTTATATATAGTCCATTCCATGGAAGGAGCTGCTCGGTTTGAGGGCCAGTAAGATGTTTACTTGATCGTCTTCTCGTGCTGCTTGGAGAGAGCCAATGCTTTGCTCATTATTCTCGGTGTGCTGCATAACTCTCCCCCACAGTGACTGCTGTTTGACCTGCTGTCCGCTCAGAGACCCAGGGAGGGGGGCGGAGGCCGAGCTTCAGGCTGGCATGCAGCTCATTTGTATTCATTGGAAAAACATGGCCGGTCCTGGCTGTGCTGTGCGGGGCTGTCAGGGCCCAGCTCCCGCAGAGCCGGGGCAACACATCACCCCTGGCTACAAACAGAGTCATCCAGAACAGCAGGCCTCGACGTGGCCTGGAATTAATCTTTTAGCACTTCTTGCAATGACTTAAGAGCCGGGGAAACACTGGATGATTCAGAAACGAGAATTTCGCAATGCTAATTTCTCCATCTCGCCTCTATTAAACAGATAGTTTACTGAATGTACAGCGCGAAGTTCTGATGTTTGCACTGGTGACTGACCTTCTAAACTCACACCCACGAACATAATATTGAAACAAGCATTGGAAATGCAATAGGTCTCGCATTTTTTAAAGAAAGAGCTATTGGTGTTGTAAATGGCAATGGGGCACATGCATCAAAGCATTTTACCTGTTGCAAACGGTAAAATGCCTTTTCGAATGCATCAAAGGCAGTGTATTTGCAAAATAGGTAATCACAATTTCTTCGATTACCTAATTTGCAAATGTATTCAGGGAATCGCAATTTGCAATTCCCTAAATGCCATGCATGTAGCATTTCCAAAATGGGACTTTGCATTTAGGAATTGCAAATTGCGATTCCCTAAATACATTTGCATAACCTCAAGTTGATGGTAATTTGCGAATCCTTTGATAAATGCACACAAGTGCATTTTTCACAGTGCCATGTGGCGCACACACATGCCCTTAGGGCATGTGTGTGCACCACATGTGCACACTTACCTTTTATGGGGGCGCAACATGGGTGTCTTAGCCCCCCTAGCACCCTTGCAATTACATTTGCAATTTGTGATTACCAATTTGGTAATCGCAAATTGCTAATGCATTCCCATTCATTCCTATAGGCCCATAGGAATGAATGGGAATGCATTCCCTAATAGCAAATAAGAATTTGCTGTTCGCTATTAGGGAGTGTTAAGGATTCGCAAAAATATTTGTGAATCCTTCATACATAGGCATTTGCGATTACCAAATAGTGAATCCCTAAAATTTGCTATTTAGTAATCGCAAATGATTACCTTGATGCATGTGCCCCAATGTCTTACTTACCAAGGGAGGAGGGAGGGAGCAGTGAGAGCGGACTGCCAAACTGCTCTCTTGGAGAGTGATTGGCCAAAAGTAAACCAAACAAAGAGAGACTGTAAGAACTAGGTATGCCTAGGGTGACCAGATCTTGAGAACCAAAAACTGGGACATTTAGCAAAAATACAAGAAAGACTACAAGTTTACTTCAACAGTGCTGCACAGAATGACAACTCTTATCAGCATAGGAACACAGAAGCACTAAGAAAATGAATAAAATGCAATTTCTAAAACCAGCATCATACCTGTTAATTACATTGCTTACTTATAACAGCTGCTAACTAGCACAACTTTAGAACACCCAATAAGTGCCTCTCACTGGTTTCAGTTGACCCACTCTAAAACCGGGACATGAGCCAAAATTGCCAAAATCTGCCGGCACACCTGGTAAAAACCCAGGACTGTCCGGGCAAATCCGGGACACCTGGTCACCCTAGGTATGCCCCCCCCGAAATCACAGCATGCTGCGTGTTAGCTAAAAATACTGGATAGGATGGCCCTTGTGATAGCTTGGCAGCTATGCTGCCTCGGAGGGGTTATGAGCGAGCACTCTTTGTTTCTGCAAGAGCTACGAAGCGGCTATGAATAACAAATAGGAGCAGGAGATTTTTAAAGCTAGCACCAGCACATCGCTTGACCAATGGCCTAAAATTACATCAAGCCATACTCTGGTAAGGTCACTACAAGTATGAGCTTTATTCGGGATCTCCACCTGTTCTGTAGTTTGTAGAAGAACTTATTTTTGTGTGTGTAATAAAGGGAAGCATGTCATAACACCAAGGGCCCAAACTCTGAGAGACCCTATTAAGTTTAGACATGCACTGGCATTGTAGCAGAACTGCAATCCATGAGCAAAAATCCTTCAAGAAGGACATTTGGGCCCCTTTCGAAGAGACCTCTCTTGCAGGATCGAGTTCGTGCCACAGTCCCGGAGCAGAAATGGTTCTGGAAGGTGCATCGCTAAAAAAGGTGCCTGTCTTTGTCTCTATCCTGGCTGATGACGGCTGATAGCCAGAAACCGGTCCTAGGATGCTTGATTTCGGTCCAGGGAAGACATGGCTTGGCAGTTCGGGCTGGACTGTTCCCATGAGGCACAGGGTCATGACTGATTTGCATATGGCCATGTCTAAACTGGGGTGGTGTAGTGGGCAAAAGAACGATGGATTTAACCCAGATCTCTTGACTGGGGGAGAATGTCTGCATTGTCAGCATACCGTCCATCATTTGTTTGTTGTAAAGCTTTTCGCCCTAAGTGGGATGGGTATTCCCAGACGTGGGACCCGTGCTCACTACGCCACTGGAGTCAAGCTATCCTGGCTGATGACGGCTGATAGCCAGAAACCGGTCCTAGGATGCTTGATTTCGGTCCAGGGAAGACATGGCTTGGCAGTTCGGGCTGGACTGTTCCCATGAGGCACAGGGTCATGACTGATTTGCATATGGCCATGTCTAAACTGGGGTGGCGTAGTGGGCAAAAGAACGATGGATTTAACCCAGATCTCTTGACTGGGGGAGAATGTCTGCATTGTCAGCATTCCGTCCATCATTTGTTTGTTGTAAAGCTTTTCGCCCTAAGTGGGATGGGTATTCCCAGACGTGGGACCCGTGCTCACTACGCCACTGGAGTCAAGCTATCCCGGCTGATGACGGCTGATAGCCAGAAACCGGTCCTAGGATGCTTGATTTCGGTCCAGGGAAGACATGGCTTGGCAGTTCGGGCTGGACTGTTCCCATGAGGCACAGGGTCATGACTGATTTGCATATGGCCATGTCTAAACTGGGGAGGCGTAGTGGGCAAAAGAACGATGGATTTAACCCAGATCTCTTGACTGGGGGAGAATGTCTGCATTGTCAGCATTCCGTCCATCATTTGTTTGTTGTAAAGCTTTTCGCCCTAAGTGGGATGGGTATTCCCAGACGTGGGACCCGTGCTCACTACGCCACTGGAGTCAAGCTATCCTGGCTGATGACGGCTGATAGCCAGAAACCGGTCCTAGGATGCTTGATTTCGGTCCAGGGAAGACATGGCTTGGCAGTTCGGGCTGGACTGTTCCCATGAGGCACAGGGTCATGACTGATTTGCATATGGCCATGTCTAAACTGGGGTGGCGTAGTGGGCAAAAGAACGATGGATTTAACCCAGATCTCTTGACTGGGGGAGAATGTCTGCATTGTCAGCATTCCGTCCATCATTTGTTTGTTGTAAAGCTTTTCGCCCTAAGTGGGATGGGTATTCCCAGACGTGGGACCCGTGCTCACTACGCCACTGGAGTCAAGCTATCCTGGCTGATGACAGCTGATAGCCAAAAACCGGTCCTAGGATGATTGATTTCGGTCCAGGGAAGACATGGCTTGGCAGTTCGGGCTGGACTGTTCCCATGAGGCACAGGGTCATGACTGATTTGCATATGGCCATGTCTAAACTGGGGTGGCGTAGTGGGCAAAAGAACGATGGATTTAACCCAGATCTCTTGACTGGGGGAGAATGTCTGCATTGTCAGCATTCCGTCCATCATTTGTTTGTTGTAAAGCTTTTCGCCCTAAGTGGGATGGGTATTCCCAGACGTGGGACCCGTGCTCACTACGCCACTGGAGTCAAGCTATCCTGGCTGATGACGGCTGATAGCCAGAAACCGGTCCTAGGATGCTTGATTTCGGTCCAGGGAAGACATGGCTTGGCAGTTCGGGCTGGACTGTTCCCATGAGGCACAGGGTCATGACTGATTTGCATATGGCCATGTCTAAACTGGGGTGGCGTAGTGGGCAAAAGAACGATGGATTTAACCCAGATCTCTTGACTGGGGGAGAATGTCTGCATTGTCAGCATTCCGTCCATCATTTGTTTGTTGTAAAGCTTTTCGCCCTAAGTGGGATGGGTATTCCCAGACGTGGGACCCGTGCTCACTACGCCACTGGAGTCAAGCTATCCTGGCTGATGACGGCTGATAACCAGAAACCGGTCCTAGGATGCTTGATTTCGGTCCAGGGAAGACATGGCTTGGCAGTTCGGGCAGGACTGTTCCCATGAGGCACAGGGTCATGACTGATTTGCATATGGCCATGTCTAAACTGGGGTGGCGTAGTGGGCAAAAGAACGATGGATTTAAACCCGATCTCTTGACTGGGGGAGAATGTCTGCATTGTCAGCATTCCGTCCATCATTTGTTTGTTGTAAAGCTTTTCGCCCTAAGTGGGATGGGTATTCCCAGACGTGGGACCCGTGCTCACTACGCCACTGGAGTCAAGCTATCCTGGCTGATGATGGCTGATAGCCAGAAACCGGTCCTAGGATGCTTGATTTCGGTCCAGGGAAGACATGGCTTGGCAGTTCGGGCTGGACTGTTCCCATGAGGCCCAGGGTCATGACTGATTTGCATATGGCCATGTCTAAACTGGGGTGGCGTAGTGGGCAAAAGAACGATGGATTTAACCCAGATCTCTTGACTGGGGGAGAATGTCTGCATTGTCAGCATTCCATCCATCATTTGTTTGTTGTAAAGCTTTTCGCCCTAAGTGGGATGGGTATTCCCAGACGTGGGACCCGTGCTCACTACGCCACTGGAGTCAAGCTATCCTGGCTGATGACGGCTGATAGCCAGAAACCGGTCCTAGGATGCTTGATTTCGGTCCAGGGAAGACATGGCTTGGCAGTTCGGGCTGGACTGTTCCCATGAGGCACAGGGTCATGACTGATTTGCATATGGCCATGTCTAAACTGGGGTGGCGTAGTGGGCAAAAGAACGATGGATTTAACCCAGATCTCTTGACTGGGGGAGAATGTCTGCATTGTCAGCATTCCGTCCATCATTTGTTTGTTGTAAAGCTTTTCGCCCTAAGTGGGATGGGTATTCCCAGACGTGGGACCCGTGCTCACTACGCCACTGGAGTCAAGCTATCCTGGCTGATGACGGCTGATAGCCAGAAACCGGTCCTAGGATGCTTGATTTCGGTCCAGGGAAGACATGGCTTGGCAGTTCGGGCTGGACTGTTCCCATGAGGCACAGGGTCATGACTGATTTGCATATGGCCATGTCTAAACTGGGGTGGCGTAGTGGGCAAAAGAACGATGGATTTAACCCAGATCTCTTGACTGGGGGAGAATGTCTGCATTGTCAGCATTCCGTCCATCATTTGTTTGTTGTAAAGCTTTTCGCCCTAAGTGGGATGGGTATTCCCAGACGTGGGACCCGTGCTCACTACGCCACTGGAGTCAAGCTATCCTGGCTGATGACGGCTGATAGCCAGAAACCGGTCCTAGGATGCTTGATTTCGGTCCAGGGAAGACATGGCTTGGCAGTTCGGGCTGGACTGTTCCCATGAGGCACAGGGTCATGACTGATTTGCATATGGCCATGTCTAAACTGGGGTGGCGTAGTGGGCAAAAGAACGATGGATTTAACCCAGATCTCTTGACTGGGGGAGAATGTCTGCATTGTCAGCATTCCGTCCATCATTTGTTTGTTGTAATGTCTTTGTCTCAGGGCATGGATTGCTGGGATTTTGGCTTCTTTCTGTGACACAGACAGCTGGCAAAAACACCCTGTCACCTTAATTTATTAATTATAGCTTTTCTTTCATCTTCGGTGATATCATCCACTGTGATATCATGAAAGGTCCAATGTCACTCCTGGGTCCCCTTCGACCTTAGTGTTTTGACACAATTGTATAAAGGATTGGAACTTAATGTCGTTGAGTTTGTTCACTTTAAATCCTGGCAACTTAAACCAGACAACTCCCCTCATAAAACTACTTTGGTAAAGTGGGGGAGGGGTGTAGGTGAGAGTCAGAAAAAGAGAGAGGAAAAGAGGACACGAACGAGAGAGAAAGCGAGGAGAAAACAAGAGACTTGAAATCATGTGAATACTGCATCATTTATAGTTACCTTAATAAAGTATATATTCATACTGTTGCCAAATCTTGGCTACTTCATGGTAACACAGCTTCGACAGAATACAGCTTCACCACAACTTCATACAGAGATTTGCTCTAAACATGTATGCCTCTTAATAATATTGTATATGTGTAAGAATATAAATTCTCAAGAGTTAATTATCAAGAGTCTGATGTACAGTCATCTACAGTGAAACGTGCAGTACTAATGCCACATTTACTGCCAAACGCTGGAAAAAACATATTACCTATGGTTTACATTTTTTTTACTATCAATGAATCGTAAAACTAAAGTTTATCATCTATGTCGATTCTGTAACTTTAGCTACTATGTGCTAGTCTAACTGTAAAACTAACTGAGCTGACGGGCTGCAGAGAACAGACGAATATTCCACTTTTCAATTGATCAAACTTCTGTTTCTCCTGAGAGTTTATAAGTCGCATTTCATATATTTCCTCAGAAAGCATTCCCTATGAAGCAAATGTTGAATCCCCCATGAGTATTTTGATTGCGCATTAGCTACCACCATCCTGTGGGAGTGAAAATTTCCTGACAATAAACAAAATAAAAACGCCCGTTTTCAGCTAAATAGATGTGTATCTGCCGTTGCTGCATAAGAATCAATTTCCTCCATTTAGTCATTCGTGTATTGCCCTGTGTGAGCTATACACAAAGATAAATCTATGGGGCATATTCACAAGAAACTATCGTCGAGTCAACGGCACTTTATCGCAGCCAAAGTTGAAATAAATCCATCTCCCCATTCACAAGCTGGTGTTAACAGCCCACAGCACCAGTTTACCCGTGATAGCAGCTGCAAAAAATATCGCCACAGAGGACCCGCGCAACTATCGCTAATGAGATGCAGAGTGGGCGTTCCGGTGCCAAAAGCCGCGTCAACATCACACCTCAACATTCTCAACGACCAGACAGAACTGCGATAAAAATACAATACAGGCGATAAGGCGCGTTAGCACCAGAAAATCTACACCTGCTCTGACCTGGTGTAAAGTCGGACGGCAGCCTGCACCACAAAAGGGAGACCAGTCCAGGCCCACACCCGAAGGGCAACAGAAGCCATGGAGCCACCCATCATGCAGCCCGGACACCTAACAGGGCCACAACACCCACCGACACCACCCCCAGGACCACCCCTCCCTTGCACCCCCCGACCAAAGACATGCCACATCAGCTACACTCAAACATGCACAAAATAATCCGCCTGATGTCGCACAATCACAACTGGTGACATGCATGTGTCGACACAGAAAAGAGCAGCACACATTCACTTTCGAAACAAAAAATGAAACTTTATTAAAATGAACACTGAAATGAAATGAAGACACATGGCCGCTCCCCTCGGGACAATCCGTAGGTCCCAGCCTGCAAGACAAAAATCATGATGAGAAGGCGTGTCCTGCACACATCAAAGGATAGAGAGAGAGCAAAGGGGAGAGAGAGGAAGAGAGGGGGAGAGAGAGAGAAATAATAAGAGAGGGGGAGAGAGAAGAGAGGGGGGGAGAGAAGAAGAGAGGGGGGAGAGAGAGAGAAGAGAGGGGGAGAGAGAAGAAGAGAGGGGGGAGAGAGAGAATAAGAGAGGGGGAGAGAGAGAGAGAGAAGAGAGGGGGAGAGAGAGACAGTGCCGCCCCTGCGCACCCAGGCCACACTGCTCACCTGCTGCCACTGGTGTGTCTCCAACCACGTGCAGGTATGTATCGCAGTTCACCTGATCACACATCCGAGCCAGAGCCGCCAGCTGAAACAGAGTCCAGATACATGACTGGCACAGTACACACACCTGCACAAGACAACAGCACCTGCCCGCCCATGCACACCCAGGCAGAGGCACCCCAACCCCTCCTGCTGCCCACGGAGCATGCCCGCCCATGCACACCCAGGCCTCACTGCTCACCTTCCACCACCGGCGCGTAGACGGGAGGTCCCACCACGTGCCGCTGCAAGCCACAAGCCCGGGGCCCGCCGACATGGCGCCCTCCACACCATGCAGCCCCGCTCCGCAGGCCACCAAGTCTCACGTTTGGTGCTGGGTCTTGATTACTCCATGGCAGAGGACATACCAGTGCACCCGGCACCATCGCAGGCTGCACACCCGCTGAGTCCAATGGGTGCCACTAACTCTGGGATCCCAGAAGCGACACCACGTGGCGGTATGCCCGCGCTGCCCGCTGACTCTGGTCTACACTGCGGTCCAGCAGGGCACACAAAACCTGAGCTGTCCGGACCGCCGAGACGGGGCATCATCGCAGGCTGCACACCCGCTCAGCACCTTAAGGTGCCACTGACTCAGTGCACCCAAAGTCACCGTCCCGTGGCGGGGGGCCCATGCCGGCCGCAAGGCCTCGGGTGCCACTAACCCTGTGCAAGCCCAGTCAGCGCAAGGTGGTGGTAGGCCCGTGTCGTGTGCCAGGCCTCAGATGCCACCAACCCTGTGCGCAACAACTCATGGGCCCTTTATGAATGAGAAGCATGGAGCGGCCGTCATCCAGTCACCACCGGAAGAGGGGAATGTGACGTCGTTGGCCCCTTATGTTGGTGGAGTCACATGGCCAGTGACGCCTGTGCTTGATGGGTGTGGTGTGTGTGCAAACCTGCCCTCAGGGAGTGGCTGTGACATGCTGACGACTAGACCAGTGACCTGCACACCACCAGCGAGTACGCCTGCGACGAGTAGCAATGATGGCCCCCCCTCGGTGTGTCATCGGAGTGGTCTGGCTGGCCGTACACCGGACCAACGCAGAGATTGCCACAATGACTCGTGGGCTCGGGGCGTGGTCCAGTCCATGTCCGGACAAGGAAGTGACTGATGCGTGTGTCCCTGTTGTAGTGTTCATGGGACCAGGTACACAAAATGCAATGTCGCACCCTCTGACTCGCATCCCACAGGATGAACATCATTGACGCAAGGGATGGCACTGTCCCCACATTCATCCACACATCCATCCCTGAATGATGTAAGACATGACACAGCAGTGCATCACTGGATGTTTATTTGCACATCCCGTGCAGTTCTGCAGCTGGAGCGGCACAGGGCAATGCCGAGCACACTGCACAATATGTGCCCGTTGAGGGCCAGCCAGAGTCCATCCGGGGATGACATGTACTGCGGAAGAGGAAGTCGCCGTGTCATTGGTCGTCGAACAGGATGTGGCAGTCCATGTCGCTGTTCAAGGTGAGTGCATCAGAGTGTATCAGGGGTCAGTGGAAGGTCATGAAGCCATGTGCGGCACCAAGCAGAAACAGGCTAGGTGGCGGAAATCAATGCTAGTGCCTCCTGATCACAAACCCATCCACGTCCTCATCCCCGGATGTGTGCCCTGCCCCTCCTGTGGGTGTTGCAGTCCCAGCTGTGGCACTGTGTGCCACTGACACATCAGGGGCCTGGGTGGATACGTCTGCCGCACTGTGAGGCACTGACACACCAGGGGACAGGGATGTGGATAGTGTGGGGGCAGCAGCATTCATCAGCTCCACGCCTTGTGGCGGCAATGCCATGATGGAGGTCTGCAGGGCATGATAAATCCCAGCTGCATTCCGATGATGTGCAGCGGTGGCTGCCATCCTTTCCGCCTCCATACGCACCATGTCCTCCATGAGCCTCCACATGTGTGCCAGCTCACGGCCGGTAGCGCTGGAGCCACTCTGAGCAGACAGCTGTTCTACTCTCTGCGTCATGACTTCAGCGATGTCAGTCAGGGCTTGTTGGAGACCATGGGGCGGACATAGACATCCAAGGATGGCGTCCAGTTTGGCAGCCATGAGTTCGAACCCCACCCGCACCTGCTCAGCCGTCTCCCTCTGGCCCTCCAGCACACGGCGCTGGAAGGCCATTTGTTGTTCCTGGGGGACTTGGGAGGGTGCCGGGCTGTGGGTGCCTCTTGCTGGGTGGTTTGGGTGGTGGGTGGGGTCTCCTCGATGTAGCTGGGCTGCCCTGATCCTGGAGGTGAGTCGCGGATGAGGTCAATGATGTCTAGGAGGGCTTGTGCGTCGATGCTGGTGTTGTCCTCCTTGTCATCAGTGAAGAGTGGCTGGAACTGCTCTGCAGGAGGTGTTGATGCACCCCTGCGGTGTGAAGGGGAGATGGTGAGGGTTGCTTTATGCAGCAGCCCCCGGTCTCTAATGGGCGGGCTGTTTCCGTGCCCTAGCCAATCCTGGCGCTGCTAATGCAGCGTCTGGATTGGCAGAGTGACCGCGGAGCCTGAGCCTTTGAGGGCAGGCATTAAGATTAGGTGCCCCGCGTGGGTGGGTGGCACAGCTGCAGCAGCCGCGCTGTGATTGGCCATGAGTCAGTCACGTCACCGCGCCAGTGCCACCGAGAGTCGAGTCGACTCGACACCAGAGACCTCGTCTGGCTACACCTGAAGTGTCCACGCAGCGCCTAGCTGGCAGTGCCACTGCCAGCCTGCCTGACTCCGAGATAATTTCCCCCGAGTTTTCCGTGCCAGTCAATAATCCGCACATCCGTGAAGCCACCTGAGCATGTAAGTCAGATCGCCATTTGATTTCAGCACATCTCACTTTCCTGCCATCGTGTACACGGCCTAGACGTTGCTTACACTCACGTTTCAAGTGACCCTCACTTTGGACTTCGCTTTACAGAGCTTTACAGCATGGTTGAAAGGCAGGCATCTCATTTACAAATTCTCCCTTGAGTAGTTTGCAACTCTCTTAAAATGAAAAAAAGCTGCATATCTGACAGGCGTCAGATTTAGATGCTGTTTGAACACTGCTTTCTCACAACGAGGGCAGTCTGTGGCTGGTGTATTATTTCTACACAGAGTGACGTCAGCCCCTCTGGTAATGGTGACCCGTGCTCGTTACTTATGGGTGATAAAATTACTCATCTCCAGCAGTGAGACTTATGCGTCTGTATTCACACGTCACTGACACTGTCTCCACAGGAGGCATCCACTTCCCGCCTAAACTTCTGACCCCCGTCCACATACGGAGGACATGTCCAATAACATGCGAGGACATGCTCGCTGCGTGTCCCCTTGCAACCCCTCCATGGAGAGGGTCTCGCAACCAGCAGCCAGGGGCCTAATTCCTTGCTTGCATCAGAGCCCGAGCCCATAGTATCTTCTTTGCTAAACCACTGAAGGACACAGATAGATGGGAAGGTTCGTTCTAGATAGGGATCAGAGGACAGGTGAAGGGAGACCTGTGCACGGAGAGTAGGTGATAAAATGAACACAAAGCAATGAGAAGAATACAAAGTGGGAGATGGAGGCAAGAAAGGAGCTGTAGAGATGGGAGAGTGATGAAGACTAAGGTACAACTGGAGGTGAGAGCATGAGACAGTGAGAGACAATAAGGATGGTGAAGACAGAGGTAACAGGAGGGCAGACTTTGTCACCATTAAGTGAGTGCAGTGAAGAAAGATGAGGGAAGACATGGGGTGACAGCACAACCAGAAATGAGAGGACTAGGGGGTGAGAAGGATATCAAAAGATGGACGTGAGATATTGAAAGAAGTGGAGTTTATAGTAAGCCTAAAATGGTATTGGTACGTCATGGGTGCACACTGCATTTGAAAACGGTGCTTTAACTAATCCAGTTGCAGAGTTACATATGATGTCCATGTGGCAGCTTGTCCCGTCACAACACGTTCACCTGTATTGTTTCCCTATACCGTAGTTGGATGTAATTCAATATCCCCCATTCGACAGCCAAAAACGCTACACACTGCAACAGGCGGATTAACCCACGGTTCTATGCTGGCTGCTGCATCTAAACCCACTTTCCTTGGCAAGAGCGCAGTTTTACAAATTCGCTAATTCATTCTGCCACCACTTGGCGCACATTTCTGTTGATTGCATTTTGAGTGAATTCCCCTGTAAGCCAGGACTTGTTGGTGCGGTTGTGTGCCTCTTTGGTGGTGGGTCTGTGCAATGTCTGATGACTTCATGTGTACGAAGGAGAGAAGCGAGCTTCGTGCTGCTAAACTTACGCCCAATGAGTGAAAGTTGAGTTGCTTATGCATTTCCTATTGAATAACAATAACGAAGCTGTAGCGCCTCCAGGCACTACCTGTCAGACTCGACCGCTTTTGACGTGCCTGCTGCTGTCTGCGTGCCAGTGTGTGCTGCATGAAGTCATCAGTCAGGGGGCATTTAAACCGCTGCACAACATTAGCGCGAGCAGCATGTTGCATGCAGCAAGAGCTGTGTGCAAGCAGTGGCACATAACAATAGAGGGCATCATTTTGTTATAATTGCGTGTTGTTGATTGGTTTAACGCGACTGCGGTGCATGTATAATAATCTTTCGTGTCTGAGGGGCACAGAAGACAGTGAGCAGCCCAATAGCGCCCTGAAAGCTAATCAGAATTGTATATAAACTCTGAGAGAAACTGGGAACATCAGGGAACAAATATTAATCGTTCGCCACTACAACGTAGGTTATCATTTTTAATTATTAAGCAATACGCCGATGGAGCATCTATTGTTGGAAGGGGTGTGATATGCTTTTAGAAACACGTCTTTTAAACGACATGTCGTTTTGAGCGTTCCCCTGGGTAATTTATATTGATGAATATTGATCTTCTTGAAGCAAATCTAATTTCAGCTGATCGCTTTTAATTTAAAAAAATGTAATTCTGTCGATATGTTTGTTTTGGTTTTCTTGGCTCTAACCGATGGTGGTTCAATGATGTCAGTCCTCGGGAGCACACACACAGCTGGGGGCAATTGCTGAACTTCTTCGCATGCAGTGACGAACAGCCTACAATAATGCCAGTGTCTGTGGGGAGGTTGCTTGCATTCTCGGGTCTGTGCTGAGCACCCCCAGCTGCTCAGAGGCCCCAGCAGACGTGGTGCTATCTACTGTAGTCTGTTACCAAACAATGTCAGGCCTAGACAGGCTTTAACAAATTAAACCTATTGAGTGCAGTGCAGCTAAGGGTGAGTGATGTCTGTGTGGGTGCAGGTTGAGCAGTGTGCCTGTGTGAGTCCAGGGTGAGTGATGTGGATGGGTGAATGCTGGCTTAATGATCTGTCAGGGAAGGGTGAGTAATGGGTCTATGAGTGCAGGGTGAGTAGTGTGCCTATGTGAATGCAGGGAGAGAGATGTATCTGTGCAAATGCAAAGAGACTTGTCTGGCTACTCCCAGAGATGTATTTGCCAAGCCACCTCTTTCTCAAATTTGCTTGGGAATACACCATTTGCCCATTCTTTTTTTCAAACTTTTCTCGGGGGAGAACCCCCACGAACCCCACCATAGGTGGTTCGGCCTCGCTCGCTGCGCTCGTTCACCACAGTGCAGTATTTACGTCACACCACTTTCAAATGTCACCAGCCGCCCCTGGTTAAACTAAATTGCAATAGTTGGAACTTAGGCAAAAATAAATATTTAATTAATAAATATTATTTTTATGTATTAATCAATATTGCAGTTTCACAAGCGTGGCTTGTTTTACATATTGCATCAGCTCTGATATTAATAGGGTAAAATACATCTGTATCTTTGTTGAAGAAATAATGCATGCTCGTCAACATTGATATTTTTATTTTATAAAAGATAGTTGACTGTGTTCAGTGATGCTTGTAGATTATATACATAAATTTGAACAGTACAAGATTGCTGCAACCGTGAATCAGGCTACACGTAGTCATTTCTGTCTGCTAGCTAAATCAATCTCCCACCCCCTCGGGCTGGGCCTTGCGCATTCTCTCTTTGTGGCCTACACTGGAGCAGACTCAGTGGAGCGGCAGGTGTAGAGTTTGCTGAGCAGCTGCACAGACGCACTGGGAGGATGTGCTACTTTTGCCCTGCACCGAAGGCCTAATCCCCTCTCTACCTTGCCTTTTCTACCCAATTCTACATTCCTTAGTGTTGGCCTACAGAAGTGTGTGTCGCTCTTTGATTGGCCACTCCATGTATGTATAAACTGTATGGCTAAACACTTACAAGGTCCCAAAAGCGAGACCTATTGGCTATGCCAATGCTTGTTTTGTTTTAGAATGGTTTTTGTCAAACTTTATTACAAAACTAATTTTGGTTTCATCTACAACATACACTGGTTCTTTGGTACTTGGCGCTAAAGAAGACTACCTTTTCTGCGTAAGTGCACATTGTGCAAGAGCAGAATGCTATCTCAGTGACGCTAATCAATAGCTGAAGGGGGCCGACCCATTGTGCCATGCAGTATGCTGTAAGGGCGGAGGAACCAAAATCAAAAGATCTTGGCAAACCCCAGACCTAAACTGGCACAAAGGTTTTATGCATCATGTTAGGGCCCAACGGAGCACAAGGAAGATCAATGTAACCAGATATATAGGTCCTAAGGGTATTTTTGGCAATCTCATTGGTGAATGATGATGATGAAGGACTCCTTGAGTATGTATCGATAGATTACTTAACTATAGCCACTAGTTAAGTCTGAAACTAACTGAATACCTGACACAACTAGGTGATGAAAACAAAGCATGACTATATTGACCCAGCAAGTAAGTACATTTATGACTTTTACATAAAACAGCATGTGTACTCGCAAATCAAATGTTCAACCAAAAGCAGGTCCAAGCCTACATAACAAACAGATGCTTGTTTGTGGTTAAAACGTATTTATAAACCTGTGAAAGTATTACCACAAGTAGGGTGTCCTAGCACTTCAGCAACATTATAATAGTGCGAACACTGAAAAAACAGAAAGGTGGATTCCTGATCTACAACCCTCACCTACACCTACACCTGGGCAGATTCTCCTCTTTCCTGACTAATAAGCGAAGATCACTTAAAACTTGGGACCATCAGTAAAGAAAGATCACCCAATCTCAACGGGCTTTGAGAATGGTAAAACAAAAGGAAAGAATTATCAAGAAAAAAGCACTTGGGACATGCAGAGTTTTATGCACTAGGCAAAGTGACTTAAAGATGATATGCTTCTTAACTGGAAATCAGTGGAGTAGCCAGAGCCTGTGGAGCATGATCCCTGGCTCTTAGTGCCAAGGCTGAGAGCATAATTCTGAACCAGTTGAAATCTATGGATCAGGTGTGCAGGGAGGTCGAGGTACAGTGTTACAGCACTGTAAATAGGACGACATACATACATTCACAATCAACTCCTTATCAGGAAAAGAGGGCAGACCGAGAATCATCTTCAGTGTGCTGAGTTGCAAAATATATGAACTAACCACATACATGGAACAAAAGGTTGGCAGCAATAGTTCTGCTTCACAGCACTTGTCCAATATTCAATTTCTAGCACTTTGGGTACTTACTCCCAGAGGTCCAACTGCCAACAAATCAACTGTGATACATATATTTTAACAAAGAGAATAAGAGAGAAGCACTCCAAACAATGAACAGTCACTATATCACAAATCCACAAGCATGATGTGTTTCATTCTTGAGGTGATGGTCGTAAAAAAGTCCACTTTCAATCCATTAACTTCAAAAAGCCCATCAACAAGATAGGTGTTTTGAATCTTTTATTCGTTCTTCTTTCCAATTGCAATAATACATGAAGCTAGCCCAGAAACGCGTTTCATACTTTAGCACTCACTAAGAAAACTGTCAGTATAACCGTGTATGCTGCAAGTTTTCTTAGTAAGTGCTTTGCCGTGCTATAGATATGCAGACATAATTGATAAATAGACCGTTGGAATTACCTTGCATTCATTGCACTCTTTTTACATTGAAATACATAATGATCTGATTCCTGATGAAGTCCCTTATTAGAGACGAAACGTATATGCTGGACTAACTTCTTGTGTTATTGCAATTGAAAAGAATGAAGAATACAAGGATTGAAAACACCTGTTGTTAATAGCCTTTTTGAAGTTAATGATAGACTGAAAGAGCACTTTTTTTACATACTTCAGGATGTGCAATGCACACATCAATTTTCTCAGGAGTAATGTACTTGAACTGGTAAAGACCTCCAAATACACAGATGAAACACTACTAACTTCTATAACACTAATAGGACCAAACACCCATTTGAAAGAAGCATATAAATCACACCCCTCACTACTAATTAACCAACTCAAATAACAAGAAATAGGACTCTAAACTGGAAAGAATTCTTCAAGACTAGGGGTGAAGGCAACCAAACGCCGAAAGTGATGTGATGCCACATTAAGAGGGGACATGTGCTACAGAAATCATTATAGCATAAAATAACTCAGGTATTCTATACATTGAATTAATTTGGTAGCTACAAATTGCCTGTCTATATTGTACCCCAAATTAACAAAAAAGTCCCTATGTGGCCGGAACATAGCTTTGCACTATGGTAACATTACGTCTACCGCCCTACTTTCTCTCTTTTATGCTTGCCCTTTCTCAGCCAAGGTAGGACAGTATGCACTCAAGCCCAGCTTGCCAGCTATGAGCTCTACCAGAGTTTCTTGTGTTCTTAGGCATCACCCCATTTAGTTTGTTCTTGGCCTCGTTATTGTTGAGAGATCCTCATGCACAACATATTGCCTGCCCATATTCCTAGGGTGCCCAGATCACTACATTGCCGACCCCACTACTATAATAGCGTCTTGAACCATTATTGTATTCCTACTCCATTTTACAGCTTCAGCAAAGAAGTAAACATTGCTATTTATTTACGACCATATTAAATGTCACTGGGCCCACTATATACTCTGAAATACTTTACTATTCACTGCATAATATGCTGAACATGACCAATCACTGATCATCTGTGAAGGCTCCCCTCAACCAACCCATGTATGCAAATGTACAAAAAATCCCATTCTGATGTAAACTGAAAGGTAAGCCTATGTGTTCCACTTTCGGATGTGACTTTAAAAACTGAAAGCATTTAGGGGTATATTCACAAGAACGTGTGCTAAACATCACCAAAAAATGCTAACGTAACTTTGCGAAAGGCACAAACAAGCAGAAATACGCCAACAACAAGAAGGCAGCAATGCACACCGGAGGTGGGAGTCCAGCGCCACACCAGGAGCTGGATGACATGGAGGAAATGGTCTCCACCACATCAGTCTGGAGATGGTGGCAGGACTCGGGGACCGGAAACTGCACCAAACAACAGACACAACAGCAACAGGGAGAGGAACCAGCAGGGACTGGGGGACGGGGCGCGATGGGCACAATGGCACACATGCACAACTAAGCACAGCACAACTACAAACAAACCATGCCCAAGAGTAACAACACCAACCAGGAGCACAAGTCACACAACCAGACAATGTCACACCACTGAACAAGCACAGAAGTGAAGACAACACCGCCTGAAAGTGAGAAGGGTGAGCCAAATCAGAGCTGAAGGGACATCTCACACACAATGCAGCACACACACATAGTAAGCAGACCACCCCACCATCCAACACAATGTGGTACAAACACCAACTTGTGCACAACCAAACACAGGACACAAGAGCACCCGCCTGTGGCCGGTAAACGGCCACACGCATCTGGCAAAGCACGATACAGGGACATGATAATGCACACGTACAAACACACAGTCCTGATGGGGTAGCAATGCACGCATTGCAGGGAGCCAGAGAGTCCGTGACACACACTTTGGCATACAAATCAAGACACAACACAGTTGGAGACAAGTGAAAGTACGGAAACTATATCAACAAGTGCGAGTCAATATGGCCAAGAGAAGTGCCACTATATGCGGACAAATGCAGCAGCATGTCTGAATGAGGAATGTAGGAAAGCGCCCATGTCCACCTCGGGGGAGTCTCTCACCAACACAAGTCAGTGCCAACCCGCGTTGGTTGTACGCGCCTGGAACATGAGTCCTGGCCAATGTTATGTTATGTTACGACTATTTATTGTGCGCACAGATACTCCAGCCAAGGAGCGTCCTGGCGCAGAGACAAGGTAGCACGTAACACAACCACAGGCTAAAAACAGATGCTAAGAGACAGCTAAAACAAAAAGGTTTTTATGGCCCTCCGAAAAGTCAGAAGGTCCTCCAGCAAGCGGATTTCAACAGGCAAGCAGTTCCATGCTGACGCAGCCATTACCCTAAACGAGCGTCCTCCCATGCGGCTAAGCCTGAATCTGGGAACCACCGCAAGGGCCAGACCCTGAGAGCGAAGGCTACGGGCAGGGACATACAAAGACATGCAGCCATGTCCACTGTCATCTCGGGACCTTTGACCATATCCACAACATGCAACCATGTGTCGTGACAAGTGCAATGGCTCACATCCAGTTGTGGCTGTAGGTGTACCTTGTCACCCGTCCATGAACGCGAGTGCAGCTGCGTAGGCCAACATCTCCAATGAGTGATCGTCATCCACCACATCTGACATGTCGTTGACGTATTCCATCAGCTGACCCGGACAGATGTGCTGACTCCAACCACTGGACCCAATGTGCACCAAAGCCCAATCGGGTAGTGGCTCAATGTGCTCACTGCACACGACTCGTGCAATCTCCCAGGTCGTTTACAGCCTGAATGCCAAACATCCATGCATGCCATAAGCAGTCATACTGGTGACACTACTGGTCGTGGGCCAACAGGGTGTGCACACACACGTCAAAATCCAGGCCAGCTACCGTTACGTTGGAGAGGCAGACATCCATCAACCACTCGAATATGCACGAGCGACAATGCAACACAGGCTTCACGCAGGTGACATGCGCAAGACGGAAGCTCAGCCGGTAACTGATCCGCAGCACTGCCAACGGCAGTGCCCCCAGTACATGCAGCAGACGTGCACAGTAGAGCTCCACGTGACTGAAGTAGACCATGTGTCCAGGATGGTCTCCATTGCGTCAGTGGCTCTGCTTGAAGCGGCACTAGCTTGCCCTGAGACAGTCCTGTGGATGAAATGGCACAGCTCGGTGCAATGAGCAGTGTCTGTGTGCATGTGTGCAACGGGTGCAGGGCTTGGGTGGGGTGGGAGTACGTGTGAAGGCCATATCACGCACGCCAACTATGACCAAGGACCACTGCGTGTGGGATGTGTACACGTTGGTCTCACGCCGGGCAGTGCGTAGTGTGGTAGTCGCAAGCAAATGCTATCGCATCTGTCAGGGGGTGCTGGGCACATGCAAGTTCCTGCTCGGAGCTGCAGATGTGCTCTTGCCTGATAGTACAGACAAAGGACCTTTTATCCCTACAGTAACTTCACCAGCTGAATGCATACAGGAGACGTACAGAGGCCGGTCGTGGGTGTGGTGGGAGGTCTGCGACCCTGGGAATCATGGATGATATGCCCAGCACGATGCACATGAGCAGACTCACTGTGTGTCATGTTGCCACACAGCTGCTCCTCCCTGCCACGGGCACCCACACTTGTGTGCGCTGCACGGTTGCATCACGTGCACTCCTACGGGACACCATTCTAATGCCTGTCCGTGCATGTCCTGAGTCATGCCAACATTACCGCGACGCTGGCCTTCGAAGGTGTGCGCCCACTTGGGTGTAAGCCAATGGTCCGTACAGGGCGGACACAGGTGTCAAGCCCATGGCTGGCTGGGATAGCGCTGCCAATGAGGCCAGCCAACAGACTCATGCATCCACAAGACTGATGCACATCACATCTGTCAAGCATGTGCCAAGACCCCGAGCGTCCTTCCGACCCTACATGTCCCCGAACCTGTGGGCCCGCCCTCCTGGTACATGCCACATTGCAACATCGTGTATTGTGGCCCTGGTGGCATCAACACCCCAAAACAGAGACACACTTACCGCACTTCCTGCACTGGGCCAGGTGCGAACCATGCCCTGCCCCCCCCCCCCCCCGCAGAACCAGCACATGCAGCCTGTGCATGCAGGGGGCAGGTGCGGGGCTACATGTCCAGGGTCACTGCCAATGCTGAGGTGACATGGCAACGTCCGCAGAAGACAGCACACTGTGATGTAGCAGGGCCCGTGACCATCAAGCTGACACAATGAACACATGGACACACTTGCTCAGATGGTGTGAATGGCTACGGGCACGTGCGCACGGCCACATTTATTATCAGGCACACTTACCGAGTGACACCTGTGTTGGATGTGTGTGGGGTGTGTGCACACCAGCTGGCAAGGGCTGCCTGGTGCAGTCAGATATCGACAACAGTGTACATCGTAAAGGACACAACCATTAAACCATAAAGGTCCCATGATTTGTGCTGCACAGAGTCAGTAGCCCCGGATGCACAGCATCCTGCACGGGCCTGCCGCAACGGGCCGCTGACTTGCGGTGCACTGGGGCAGGGTCACGGGTGCAGAGCAGGTTCACGGGATGACATGGGGCCTTGTCGCGGAGTGACTCAATGGACAGTGGAAGGTGTACCCCAGGGCAGGATGCAGAGGGCAGGCCCACACTGATACAGTCACTATGGTGGAGATGAATGGAACAGACACATGTCGGATACCGAGTCAGGTCCAGCCAGAAGAAGATGCAGAAAACCACCAGGCCATGGGCTCTGATGCCACCAAGGTCCAACCATATTGTGCCCATGAATCATTGTGCACAGTTAGTGGCACCAGTGCAGTTAGGGGATGCCCCCTGCAATGAGGCGTGTCCAATGGTGTGGATTCTTCCACATCTTACCCAAAACACAGTTCCACATGTATGACCTACTGGACAGCAGTGTAAGCCTGAGGCAGCGGTCAGCACGGGCCATTCACTGAGTGTCGCCGGCATAGGTTGGATGGCCCCACCGGCCTGCGTAGTTCAGGTTAAGTTGCACCACGGGACGCGGACTTGCAATGAACTGGGTTGATGGCACCAGGCCAGTTGTTGATAGTGTTTGGTCACCTCCGTGACTGTGACCCGGCTTTCGTGCGGACTGAGCCGCATCTTCCTCTTACTCCTCTCCGTGCGACCACTGGTGTGGACTCTGCCATTCATGATTCGTGACTAGGTGTTGGATGTGGGACCTACTGGTCCGCAGGGTAGTCCTGGTCCCTCATCCACGTGTCCCCGGCTGGCGTTGAACAGGGTTAGTGGCACCACGTGTCACCAGCTGGCATTGAACAGGATTAGTGGCACCACGAACAGGGTTAGTGGCACCACGTGTTGCAAGATACCAATATGGAACTATGCGTCACTGATCGAAGTCTGGTGCTGTGGCCGCTGCCCCGACTTTGGGGTCACTGCCATTCAGGACTCAGGACACAGTTTCACATATGGGACGTACTGGGCCGAAGAGGACGCCGGTGTAGTATGTGAATGAGGAAGGAGTGATGTGGGCCAGCGTCGGGGGGCCAGCGATGGTCTGCGGAGGCTGCAGAGGACACGGAACTGGTGCTTGGAGCTTGCACTGGCACGTGGTGGACCCTCCTTGACACGCCGGTGTCAGAAGGTGATCAGTGTGGCCTGGCTGCGCAGGGGCAGGCCTGGCGGGTTTGGGATCCAGCGGGCCAGGGTACGGCAGACGCACAGGATCGCAGGCAACTCCGATCACGAGGACTCCTTCACACATGCCTGGTTGCCACCTCTCCCCACATTGGGCTAGTGTGTGGCTGAGGTGCCATGCCATTGATGGCTCATGTTCACGGCTTGCCCAGGTTACCATTGTGAGTTGTTCTGTCGTGTCTGGTGGGGGGGCATGTTGTTTAGCATGTTGGTTTTGATTTTGTGACGTGTGCATTGCCAGAGTTGTGAGTTGCATGGTTGTGGAGTTGAGGTGAGTGGGGTGTTCATTTGGAACTTGCCAAGGGGCTGTGCATTTCCCTTGGTGCCGTCCTGTGGTTGCTGGTTGCAGATGGACTGTCGGAGGATGGAGGAATCGTGCACAGTGGCTGGGTATTTGGAGGCGATATTGGTGAAGATTCCACGGTGTTCGGTTGTTGCCTGCACATTGATGCGAGACGTGTGCTTTCTGTTGCGGTGATTGTGTGCTGTGTCGGCAGGGGGCACAGGAATGACATGTGTGCTGTGGATTGCCCCCGACATGTGTGTGCATCCAGCTATGGCGTATGGGCCTTGCTTGGTGTCCAGCGGATCCGGCGCATTGTGTTGAACGTATAGGGACTGGGGTAACAGGCTGATGGTGATGTCCAGGTCAGGTGTGAGGGACTTGGATGTGGCTGGCTGTGTGTCTCCTCCGACTGTGGTGGGTGTTGTTTGGGGGTACCAGGGGCCAACAGGTGCAGCACAGCCAGCAGCTTTGTGTGGGGTGGGATGTTGGTTGTCCGCTGTGATAGTGCCGTCAGCCTGTTGGGCTTTGTTGGTCAGGATGCGTACGATGGTTGTCCTTTTGAGCCAGTGGTAGGCAATGACATTGTCAGGTGTTGGGTCTGTGTGGCTGGTGGGTTTCCTGGGGGTCTGCTGTCTTTGTCTGCGCTGCCTGTGTGGTGGTCTGTGGGGGGGGAGGTGTTCCGGTGGGTGTTGGGGTCCTGGGATGGTAGGTGTTGTGGCCCTCTTGAGTGTCCGGCCCGCATGACCGGTGACTCCATGGCATCTGTTGCCCTTCCGATGTGGCTGTGGACTGTGCTCCCTTTTGTGGTGCAGGCTGTGGTCCGACTTTGCACCAGGTCAGAGCAGGCATTATTTTCCTGCTGCTAACGCACCTTATCGCCTGTTTTGTGTTTTTATCACAGTTCTGGCTGGTCGTTGTGAATGTTGTGGAGTGGTGTTGTCGCGGCTTTGGGCACGGGAACGCCTACTCTGCATCTCATTAGCGATAGTTGCGGGGGTCTTCTGTGGTGATGTTTTTTGCGGCTGCTATCGCGGGTAAACTGGTGCTGTGGGCTGTTAACACCAGCTTGTGAATGGAGCGATCGATTTATCGCAACTTTGGCTGCGATAAAGTGCTGTTAACTCGGCGTTAGCTCCTTGTGAATATCCCCCTAAGTATTTTTTTTCTAGTGCCACGCCGAGAAACAGAAGCAGGTTAATTCAGCAAGATCATCATGCCTATATCCACTCCAGTCTCTACACTGCACCACCATAAAACAGAAAAATAAGCTTGATAGGGCATTTACTTTCCAGCGCAAAACATTCTTTGAAAATGAGCCCCGATTTTTAATGCAAATAGGTCTTTGCACTAAGAGTGTGTTTCATAGATGGTAGGTTGGTGTTCCAGCACAATCGCCCATGCTTTCTGACGCAAAGCTCTATATACTAATAATTTTAGGCTGGGCTTTACGTTAGTAAATAACACCTCCTTGAGGCAGAAGCAAAGTTGAGGAAATCTTTTTATTTCTTCTACCATTTCAAACATTGCATGTGTGGTTCATTGTACAGCACATAGCCAATGTGTGAAAAGTTTAAAAGTTTGTCTAGGCATAGCATTTTTCACTGGAAGGGTAATCTTCCAGTACAAAACTTGTGTTACACATCACGCAAACAGCTTTGCGCCATTGTGTGTAAGTGGCGTTAGGCAGTCTTCAAAGCTATCAATGCAAGGGAAGAGAGCAGCAGCAGGCCATATTTTATAAATATGGTTTCATGCTGCTCTCTCCTCCAAGCACAAAGCAGCGCTAAAGCCTTGGTTGCAGAGCTGCTTTGCTTTATGTGTTGTAAATCTGCCCCTTAGTGTTGGAAAACGAAAAGCACTACACCAAATCAGCTTTGTCTATATTTGTTGGAGGGTGTTCTTTCAAGACTCATACAAGTACTTAGATTGCTTGGAGTACTTCAACTTTTACAGAAGTGTGAGAAAATATGATTGTCATTTAGGGGGGCCGCCTATGATATAATTATTTATATGGGGAGCAGCATTTTGAAGTTTGAAGACTATAGATTTTCTTGATTCCAGCAGCAATATGCTGAAAAGTATTCACCTTGGTTTGAACTCCGTGCAACTGCCTCTGTTGCGAAATAGCATTTCCATCTGTTGAACATAATACGACTATAAAGGCGGTCTGTGGTTTAAATGAAGAAAAAGCCAAATAGTTTAAAAATATCCTTGTTTTTCTGTGATTTTATGGGCCAAATTTCGACTTTGTGAAATAACCTACAGTTCCCCTCACAAGACAGCGCTCCTACAGTCAGCCGCCAAGTGGTTTGCGGTGTTGAATACAACCCCCGTACGTACAACTTTAAAGCCAATAGGTCTGGCGGGGGCTGCAAGCCTTTTCGGTTTGTCAATGATTATTCAATACATGGTTTTTGCGAAACTTTATTTTTAAGATATCGGCTCGTCAATAAAAGAATTAACATTGACTAAAAGCAAAAATAATTTTTGCCCACCCAAAGCAAACAAGCATTTACAATGCAATGGTCTCGGCATTGTTAAAGTTTGAGCTATTGGCATTGCTCATGACATTATTTTTGTTTATGTTTTTGTTTTTAAAAACATTTAAAGAAACGGCATTGTTATTTACAATGTCAATAGCTTAATCACTCTCAAATGCGAGACCTATTGCATTTGCACCCACACATAGAGCCACACACACAAAGCCACCCACACACACAGAACCACCCACAGAGCCACTCACATAGAGCAACCCACACACAAATAGAGCCACCCACAGAGCCACCTACACACACACACACGCAGTAGCCCACTGACCTATTTAAATGATGTGCACTTTGTGATCTGCATGGTACATGTTTGCATGGTACATGTTCTTTGCTGCAGGCACATTAACCCTATGTGCTACCTTTCCAGGAGTCAAAACATCCACTAGACAAAACTCCGATCTCTCTCTAGGAAGAACATTAAACACCAGAGTCATCATGACATTTTTATTGTTGCCGAAAATTGCTGGAGGCCAGGAAGGAGGCAGCAAGCGCTTTTAAAACATTAATTTACTTGCAAACATAATGTCTCCACCCAAAGTCAGCGCCCGGTCACACCGGTTGCACTGCCCTAGAGCTGGCCCTGCTCAAGGGTCCTGTGACCTCAGTGACAGAGTCACTGTTGTTCTTGGCTGTGCTGCTCCATAGGCCTGCTAGCAAGACTGGAGGTGAACTTCAGTATGGATTGTCGTGGACAAACCTTGAAGGTTAACCCAGACGTGCCAGTGCTAGGGTCCACCTGCTGGTGCTAAGACACCAGCGCTTCTAAGGTCTTGCGCAGCCTTCTAAGGTCTAGCATGGGATTGTGCTCTCTCAGGAGAGTCGTCTGGTGGACTGGTTATTAAGGCTGAACCTGCTTCCCCAGTTCCAAATTCAGCAGCTCTGGCCATAGTGCCACATCATCTCCCCCACTGAGCACCATACTGTCCCACTGAGAAAAACTCACACTGCCTTCAACTACAACCCAATTGCTGCCGGCTATAAACACCTGGATGAGGCTAAATTTAAATGACGCAATAGACAAGAGCAATATGCGGCCTACAGAAAAAAGTAACATCATCCTGGAAAAAGCAAACACTCATAGGGGAATGCAAAATTTAGCAAACCATGTGAAATGCAAGCAGGAACAACATTGTTACCTTAATGCTTTTACACTCACTATTCAGAAATCAGTGAGTGCTTATGCCTGAAAGGGGCCTTGAATGGTCCCATTTCAATGTCCATTGCTGATATCCTTACAAAACGTTAGCAGTATGGTAAAAAGACCACATCCCTGGACGCATAGCCGCAGTACACATTTTGTTTTCCAATCCACACTTTGCAGTACCTCCAGGATTGGTGCACTAGTTGCAAGCCCCGGCAAAACAAAGACAAGGAAAAAAAAAATAGCGCTTCACTGGCAAACTCTGTAAAAGTGGCGCTAATGTGTTTGGGTGTGAATAAAATCAATCTGGCCAGTTTGCTACCACTGTCTTACTTTATTTAGTTATATTTCATATTTTTAACCTTTTATTCCAGATGCTGCACCTTAGAATTAAAATACGACATTTCCAGCAAAAATGATTTTCTTTTTTGGATCCATTTCACAGGGGAGCAAATAAAAAAGTAGAGGAAAGAGAGTGAGAACCCCATCTTGAAGTCAAGGTTTTCAGTAAGAGAAGAACT
Source organism: Triturus cristatus (assembly GCF_964204655.1). Taxonomy (NCBI): domain Eukaryota; kingdom Metazoa; phylum Chordata; class Amphibia; order Caudata; family Salamandridae; genus Triturus; species Triturus cristatus. The sequence goes on from NC_140580.1 coordinate 732,434,968, forward strand.
GCTAGACAGAAAGAGAGGGAAGAATGAAAGAGTGGGGGGGGGGGGTGGGGGGGGGGCAGCTGAAGCGGCAGAGCAGAAGCGGACACTGTATTTTTCTTCTGTAAGAAAGAAGGAAAAGACAGAGTCCTGTTACTTCTCTGCCGCCCGTGAACCATGTGAAATGCAAGCAGGAACAACATTGTTACCTTAACACATTTACACTTACTATTCAGAAATCAGTGAGTGCTTTTGCCTGAAAGGGGCCTTGAATGGTCCCATCTCAATGTCCATTGCTGATATCCTTACAAAACGTTAGCAGTATGGTAAAAAGACCACATCCCTGAACGCAGAGCCGCAGTACACATTTTGTTTTCCAATCCACACTTTGCAGTACCTCCACGATTGGTGCACTAGTTGCAAGCCCAGGGAAAATAAAGCCAAGAAAACAAAAGCCCAGGTAGGTGAAGCCCCCCTGTGCGAGTCACTTACTTTGGAGGCCCAGCTAGGTGAAGTACGTCTCTGGGAGTCACTTGATAAGGAGGCCCTGCAGAGTGAATTCCCTCTGTGAGAGTCACTTACTTGGGAGGGCCAGGCAGGTGTAGTTCATGGCCCATCTCTGAGAGTCACTTGATAAGAAAGGCCAGCTGGGTGAAGTCCCTCTCTGGAGTCACTGAAAGGGCAGGGTCGTGGATAAGCAGCCGGCCTGTTGTCTTTGCTAGCCCCCTGGGATCAGTCTATTGCCGGGGTCAGTCCAAACAAATAGCGGATCACGTCAAAAGGCTTCGTAGGGCGCCACCCAGCCTTACGCCACCCAATACGACATTTCCAGCAAAAATGATTTTCTTTATTGGATCCATTTTGCAGGGGAGCAAATAAAAGAAAGTAGAGGAAAGAGAGTGAGAACCCCATCTTGAAGTCAAGGTTTTCAGTAAGAGAAGAACTGCTAGACAGAAAGAGAGGGAGGGGGGCTGCTGAAGCATTGTCGCACAGGGCGCCACAGGCACTAAAGCTGGCCCTGTGTGCGTCGAAGGCGCTGTACAAAACACTGCTGGAGAGGGGTGAGCAGGAGGGGAAAGAGTGGGGGTGGGGGGCAGCTGAAGCGGAAGAGCAGAAGCAGACACTGTATTTTTCTTCTCTAAGTAAGAAGGAAAAGACAGAGTCCGGTTACTTATCTGCCGCACGTCCTCGAGCGCCAGGAAACGCCAAGATCAGCCTTGGAGCAAGGAAGAGGCGACCCCGCGTCCCGCTCCGTTCCGACCACGCACAAAATGGCCAAACCTTCCGACGGTAAAAAAACAAACAAACAAAAAAAAAAAACGCGCACCACGCGTAAAAGGGGCAGGGAGTAAAAAATGAGAAAGAAGCGAAAAAACATGCCCCAGAATCCGAAAAAGACGGGGCTTGTTTGGAGAGACAAAGCTCTTCTCCAATGGCTGACCAGCATTTAAGAGGCCAGCCAATGGAGAAGAGGGGAGAAGAGGGGCGGGTTCAAGCCCCACTTCTGAAAAACGTTAAATCTCGCGAGCGAGACTGCGCAAGCGCAGCCTTCGCTAGCCGAGACCTAAAAAGGATTACAGGGCATTTGTATGAAGCCCATTTCCCGTTCGCAAACGGGAAAAAGCCTTTTGGGATGTATCATCCCAAAAGGCCCTTGCAAAATAGGGAATCGCAAAATTTGCGATTCCTTATTTTGTGAAAGCATTTAAAGAATCACAAATTGCAATTCCTTAAATGCGATGTAAAAAGCACCCAAGTTGTGCGATTTCTCCTTAAGAAATCGCAAATTACCACCAACTTCAAGTTGGTGGTAATTTGTGATTTCTTTGAAAAATGCACTTTTTTGCATTTTTCAAAGTGCTATGTGGTGCACATACATGCCCTTAGGGCATGCATGTGTGCCACATGTGCACACATGCACATTTCAGGGGTGCAACAGGGTGTCCTTTAGACACCCTGGCACCCTTGGAATTGCATTCTCAATTTGCGATTCTCTAATTGAGAATCGCAAATTGAGAATGTCTTCCCATTCATTCCTATGGGCCTCTAGGTCCATAGGAATGAATGGGGAGGTATTCCTTAATTGCGAATCGCAATTTGCGATTCGCAATTAAGGAATATGTAGGATACGCAAAATTATTTGCAAATCCTACATACATAGTGTTTTGCGATTCTCAAATAGCGATTCTCGGAAATTCGCTATTTGAGAATCGCAAATGTATCCTTTGATACATATGCCCCCTAATTACTTACCCTGTAAACATCTGTTCTTGGCATGTAGTGCTGTAGATTCACATGCTTTGCATAAGTCGGACATCTATTGTTGGGCTTGGATGATTGCAAGTTGTTTTGGTACGAAGAAGTTTTTCGAGTCAGGAGGCTTCTGTGACTACTTCTTTTGGTGATACTGCGCATGAGCATCGACTCCATTGTTAGATTGTTTTGTCGCAAGCAGATGGGAATGGAGTTAGAGTAAATATCAGTAATGTGATATCCAAGCAAGTAATGTGAATTAAGGTTAGATAAACTGTGACCTACACAGGCATCCGGGGAGGAGCATGGGCCCATGTGAATTGACAGTGCTACACGCTTAGAACAGATGCGTACAGGGTAAGAAATATAATCAGTTCGAGGCATGTGTTGCTGTGGATGCACATGCTGATTGTAAAGCAGTCCCTTTCCCAAAGTGGTGGCTAGCCTGTGCGGAATGCAGTTAGAAGAGAGTATGTAGTACTGCTGGTCCAACACAGGATTGTTGATGTGCTAGTACATCCACACAACGTTTTATTAAGGTGTGTGGCATGGACCATGTTACTGATTTAAAAATGTCAGCAATGGGAATGTTTCCTGAGAATGCTATAGCGGCCCCTATTTTACAAGTAGAGTGAACTCTAGGCGGAACACGTAAAAGTCTTCACGCTTTAGCATAGCAAGTTTAAATGCATTTGACTATCTGCCTTGAAATTCCACCTTTTGAACCTGCATTTCCAATGCGAGTAGGTGAGAAAGCAAAGAATAATTGCTTAGTTTTTGAAAGTTTTGGTTTTGTCAATATAATACATTAAAGCTCATTTAACACCCAAAGTATGAAGAGCTCTTTCCGCAAGAGAATCAGGTTGTAGGAAGAAGACAGGTAATTCTATTGATTGGTAATATGGAAAGGTGAAATAACTTTAGGAAGGAACTTTAGGTTTGTTCCGAGCGCTATCTTGTCTCGATGAAGTTGAAAGAATGGTTCTGCTAAGGTTAGTGCCTGGAGCTCACGGACATGTCTGAGTAAAGCGATAGCTATTAAAAAACCTACTTTCCAAGATGAGTATTTGAGTTGGCCAGAATGTAGTGGCTCGAATGAAGGCACCATGAGCCTTGTTAGTAAAATGTTTAGATTCCATGCTTGTGCTGCTGAAAGTTTAGGGGGAATTACTCTTTCAAGTCTCTCCACAAATGCTTTAATGACAGGTATTTTGAATAAAGATACATGTTGTCTGTTTTGCAGATAGACTGCAATGGCATATGGCGTATTTAAGTGTAGGCTAAAACTCAGGTTTGAAGATGCAACAAAGAATTGTTTGTATCTGTGCATCCAAAGGGTTTACTTTTTGATGCAGGCAGAGAACTAATTGTTTCCATTTAGCAGTGTTTCTAGTTTTAGACGTATGACCTTTTTTAAGAATATCCATGCATTGTTGTGGTAGGTTATGGTACCCAAATTCTATGACTTCAGGAGCCATATGGCAAGGTTCATGTTCTTGAGATCTCTGAATTCGCCATGGTTCTGTGTGAGAAGATCTGGGGTGAGGGGAGGCTTCTCGTGTGCAGCTTGTGAGAGTTTCAGTAGTGTGGTGAACCATGGTTAACTAGCCCAGGCTGGAGCTATCAGAACTAGGGTGAGGGAGGTCTGCGTGTGCGTTGTGACCACAAATGGAAGTAGTGGGAGAGGTGGAAAAACGTAAGCAAATATCCCTGACCAGTGTACATCCATAGAGCATTGCCCTTGGATAGTGGGTGTGGGAACCTGGACGTGAAATTTCACATTTGGTATTTTCAGGGGTTGCAAACAAGTCTATTTGTGGAAACCCCCACTTGTGAAAGTATTGTAGGAGGGCTTTGGGGTGAAGATCCAATTTGTGGACGTGTTGCTGCTTCCTGCTGAGAAGGTCTGCAACTGGATTGCTTGACCCTGGCACCTACTCTTCTAGGAGTTGAATGTTGTGATGTACTGCTAAGTGCCGTATGGTATGGCTAGGTGCGATAATTGCAGAGAGTGAGTTCCCCTGTTTCGGCAGGTAGTACATAGTTGTCAAATTGTCAATCCAGATTAGGACAATTGGGTGTATTAGGTGAGGTAGGACAGCTTTCATTGCTAGGTGAACAGCTTGAAGCTCTAGGTAATTGATATGGAGCTCCTGGTGTTTGGAGTCCCATACATCGTGAATGGTTAGATTTTGAAGGTGAGCTCCACAACCCGTCAGGACAGCATCCGCTGTGAGAATGGCTTAGGCAAATGGGTCTAGAAACAGCCACCCTTTGTACAGGTTTAGTGAATTCCAACACTGCTGGGAGTGATGTGCACAGCTGATTATCAACATTAGACCACGCAGTCGACCCTGTGACTGTGTCAGTTGACCTGAGAGACATTCTTACAGCAGTCTCATATGTAAAAGGGCATGTAGGACTATTGCGGTGCAGGATGCCATCAAGCACAAAAGCTGCATGAGTGTTCTGTGAGTTGGATCCCGGTGTGCGGGTATATGAAAGTAGGCGTCCTTTAGGTCTAAGGCGGACATGAAGTCGCCTTTTTGCGGTATTGGTATTACTTCCTGAAAGGTGACCATGTGGAAGTGTTCTGATAGGATGTAGTGATTTATAGGGTTGAGGTCGAAAATGAGTTGAAGTGACTCATCCTTTTTCGGAAAAGCCAAAAAGGCTAGTACTCACAGCAGACCAATTGGCGTTGCAATTCTTGTGGTGAGGTCAGTAAAAGCTTGAGTCACAACCATGAACTGGAACTCATGTTTTTGGGGGGTGTTTTGGGAATGAGGAAGGGTGAGGCAGGTGGGGTAATGAAGGGTGTGGAGTACAGTCAACAACTTACATTTAAGACAGCATTCATTACCATCCTTGACCACTGTGCTACTGACCTGTCCTTATTATTCAAGGCAGGTACCAAAAGGATCCAGTACAAGAAATGACCATCGGCACTGAGGCCTGTGCAAACTGGTAGTGCAGTCAAAATTGGCTTTTTGTTGACAAGCAAAAATTACTGCTGCAGCCACATCCTCCACCAGAACTGAGGACAGTCACAGGATTCTCCTCTTAACTATTTATTTAAAACCACTTCTGACTTAAGCAAGATTGCTAGCAACTCAGTCACCAACAGATTGAGGCACTCTTGCACTCACTCACACACTCATTTTCAAAGGTTTCAGTAGGAAATAGAATTTAAAAAACTTTTGAAAATCACCAAAAAAAACAAAGGTTACAGAGGTGTTATAGTTAGGAAATAGAATTTAAAAAACATAGATATTCTGGAAAAAAATCAAAGGTTAAAGGGACATTATATTTAGGCTCACATTTTACTTGTACATCAGTGAAATTTAGCAGTTATAGTTACCTGAGCTTACTCCCCTGCAATGCACTGCTTATGAACCCACCTATTACATCACTCATGACATGCTCAGTGACATCACTCACGACATCTCAAATTACATCACTAATCATCCAGCGAGTGAGTGTTTTCTAAATGTTTCTCAGTGTTAAAGGTATATATTAAGATACTATAAAACTTAAATACGTATAGTTTGTGTACTACTAAAGAATAATACTATATTTAACACTTATCATGTGAGTGGCTGAGTGAGTGTGTGTATCCGTGTGTGAGTAGGGGTCTGAGTGGCTCTATAGGTGTGCGAGTGGATGTCTAGGTGAGGGAGTGGCTATGTGAGTGGCTGTATGGGTGAGTGAGTGACTGTGTATGTGGCTGTGTGGATGAGTGAGTGTGTGTGTCAGTTGTGTATGGGTAAGTGGGTATGTGAGAGGCTGTATGGGTGAGTGAGTGGGTGCATAAGCAACGGTGTATGGATTAGTACATGGGTATGAGTGAATGTATGTGGGACTGAGTGAATGTGAGTGGCAGTATGAGTGAGTGTGTGCGTATGTCAGTGACTGTATAGGTGAGTGAGTATATGTGTTAGTATCTGTATGAGTAAGCGAGAGGGTGTGTGAGTAACTGTATGAGTGAGGGAGTGAGTGGCTGTATGAGTGACTGTATTGGAGAGTGAGTAGGTGTATGTGTAGCTGTATGGGTGACTGACTATGTGAGTGGCTGTATGAGTGGGTGTTCGTGTCTGTAAGCTGGATGTATGAGTGGCTGTATTACTGAGTGAGTGGGTGCATCAGTGGCTGTATGGGTGAGTAAGTGGTTGTGTGGGTGCCTGTATGAGTGAGTGGATGTATAAGTGGCTCTATGAATCAGTGAATGAGTGTGTGAGCACTTGTATGAGTCAGTGAATGGGTTTGAGTGGTTGAGTGGGTGTATGTGAAGTTGTATCAGGTTGTGAATGGGTGTGTGAGTGGTTCTGTGGATGATGTCATCAGTGATGTCACTCACCATGTCATGAGTGATGTAATATGTGTGAGGTCATAAGCAGTGGATTGTGGGGCGAAATTATAGTTAGCTCGGGTAACTATAACTGCTGAATTTCACTGGTTTTGGACAAGTGAAATGTGAGCCGAATTATAACGTCCCCGTAACCCTTTGGTTTTTTGAGTGAAATATATCTATATCTAGCTATCTATCTATCTATCTATCTATATCTTCAAGGTATGGAGATGTTGAGTTGAGAATAATACCTTTATATTTCTCTATATACACTTACATTTTGGATATTTTTCTCCTTGATATTCTGATACCATGACACTTTTGTTGTCGATGCTTACACATACAATCAAAGCAAACAAGTAGCAAAATATGCAAACAAAACAAAAACGTGTTTTTTTTTATTTTTGATGTTTTCGTTAGTGATGTCGGTCACCCTGTGGTCTCTTTAGATTGCCAACCAAGTTTCAATTGTGGCAGACCATAATCAAGAGCTCCACTTTATAAAAAAGTTACTTTTTCATGAAAAAAAACTGATAATTTGCATAGACTTGCTTAGCACAACTGATAGGCCATGAACAAGCTGTCATTGAATTTCTCAGGACAGAATGAGCACCAATGCCCAGATCAGAGCTTTAAGAAGACTTGATTGTAAATGTTTTTATTGTGCAAGTTTGGTTGAAGTGGAAGAAGGTGCTTTGCGCATCTCCTACTGCAATGTGCATCACCTTGTAGCCCGGAGGTTCTCAATGCACATCTGCAAAATGATTGTGCATTTCTGTTTCTGCAAAGGTATTCACTGCCCACAGTAGTTTTCGTTTAGTTCTGAAGTTAACGCCTGACCTGTAACCATTTAACTGCTCTTACTGGTGTAGATGATGCATAGATGATGTCACCTTACAATGTACTCCTGAATTTTGATCCAAAGAGCTGCCCAGTCTGTGATCAGAGAAGCTGCCCCACCTAATGGTGCAAATCAAACATTTTATCCACTGCTCATGCTCAAAATCCTCTGTGAAATAACGTAATGCACGAGAAATGTATGAGAGTTGGAAACATTTATTTCCATTTTTATGCTACAAACTTAAAATCAATGCTCCTTTGTTTTAGTCATATGGTACATCGTTCTCCATCCAGAGAAATAACTACCCATCACGCTGCAGTCCATTTGTTAGTGTTGGGCTGTTTATGGCATGTTTTTTTATTGTCGCAGGCCAGCAGGTCCTTGGCTAACCGCTAACTAAAAGATTTCTGTTTCTTGTTACAATAGTCCCTCTTGTGGCATATTTTCAGGTCTGGTGGCGTGATACACTAGCAGGTTCTCACGCTAGAAGGCCCTTTGCTTGTGGATAACAAGCCGCTCCTCGCTTCTAACAACAGTAGCATACCAATGACTTGTGGCACTGGTCATAAGATACCCTAGCAGTTCTTGAGCTGAGGTACATAACAGACCCTTTCCTTGTGGAACGCAAGCAGGCCATCTTTTCATGGAACAATAGCAGGACCCAGTCTTGTGTATCTTGTCATGTGTTAGACTATCAAACACTAATGCTCTGGTTCACTACTGTGGTACATTAGCATGTCCTTGGCATGTACTACACTTGTAGGGTCTTATATCTTCTTATATTAACAGGATCTCAACTTGTGGTATACGGCAAGGCTCTGGTCACGTGGTACACTAGCAAATTTACATGTGTGGTACACAAGCAGGTCCTTGTCTCACTGGACACTAGCAATTTCCCACCTCATAGAACGTTAGCCAAGTGTATTCTTGGGGTACATCACCAGGTCCTTACCACATACTACGTTAGTAGGTCCTTGGGTCTTGGTACACTAGCAAATTCACGTCTATGTTACACTAGCAGGCCCTTGTCTCGTCTAGCAGGTCCTCGTTCTACAGTTCACTAGGAATTCCTCACCTCATGGAATATTAGCCGAGTGTAGTCCTTTGGTCCACTGTCAGGGCCTCCTTTTATGATTCACTACAAGGTACTCGTCTCATAGTACATTAGCTGCTCCTCAAGGAAAACTAGCAGATGCAGGTCTTGTGGCACACTAGCAGCGCCTCATTTTGAGCTACTCTATTAGCTGATGCTAGTGTTGTTGATCCTATGCCCAGGTGATCATAGAGAGATGGTCATTGTCTAGTGAATATTAGTACACTGTACTTCTCAGTAATTAGATCCAGCAGAGCGTTGTCAATACATGGGCTTCTTCCAGCTTTATAACCTGGCCAGCAAGTTTTAAAAGTCACTCTTTAATTTCTATCATTCTTCTACGAACTGGTACGTGTTCAAGTTTACGTCAAACTTTGTGCTACAGTGCAAGTGTTAAAATGAAACAGAACATAAAAGCTCCTGCCAACAGTCTATAGATGTTTTGGAAACCTTCTTGCTAAGAGCAGATTCAACAATAAAACCCTAAAAGAATAAAAGAAAAACTGTACAAAGCGGCCCCTTGTCTTCCTTCCAAGCTTTGACAGCCACAGCTGTTGGGGCTGCACGAAAAGGTCTTGGCTCCACAGACATGACCTTGGAGAACCTTCTGCCTCTGAACAGCACTAGTCCTGTGACGGCAATACGACGCAGGCCAGGAGAGCTGTCCATCAGCCTCCCCAAAAGTTCTCCTCTTGTAACTGCACAAATCAGTCTCTCATCTGGGGGTCTATGTCCGTCCTTTGAAAGTGTTCATACAGGTGTAGGTTCCCGAGAATCTGTGGATTTCTTCCAGAGCTGCTGTAGGCAGGATGCTGCAGAGGGAAGGAGGGAAACAAACACAATGAGAAGGCATGCCAACCCCAAAGTGACCTAGCAACACTAGGCAAGGTTATCAATTTGGCCACAGACATCCTTTTTAAGCATCTGTGACAATATCATGCCTCCCACTTCTGATAGTAGACTAAACGCCTTTCTGCTTAAAAAAGGGCTCTATTTAAACTGCTAATACTAGTGATCGGGACATTGCTGGGGCCTGCTTCCCTATGCTTGCCCCATATATTCTCTTGCTATACTCTAACGTGAAAGTCCCAATTGATGACCAAATTGCAACCTGCTAAGCATCCCTTGATGATCCTGCACAACATGCAGTTTATAGTTGTGTAGCCTCAAGCGTCCCTGCACTGGCGGTCACGCAAAGGTGGGTTACAAGCAGTCACATCCCTCCTCCCCTCTCCCCTCAACACTCGCCCGGAAACAGACCACCTTCTGATCGAGGACCATAACAAAAAATTACCATCCACCTTTTGTGCAGAACCACCTCCATCCATGTGACACCTCTTTCTAAGAGACAACCACAACTAGTAAAAAAGGCCATCCATCCCCATTCCAAGCGAGTCCTCTTTTTAAGGGTGAAGCACAACTGAAGATGCCCAGCCACCCCTTCCGCAGAACCACTACCGACCACGTGAACCTTAACTGAATATGGCCATCAACGCCATGTGCAGACCCACCTTTGTCCAAAGGTATTGAACCAGTCTATTCTATGTACTTTTCTACTGTCATTTTTGTTACTTTCTATATGTACGTCTGTAATTCATCCATAACTCACCCTTATTTGTAATCTTGTACTGACTCTCTGATAGAAATGCTTCTGCTTGTTTCAATAATCTTCACAGATTCGCAGAGTGCCTTAGACACTGACTGGTGGGCTGCTAGCCCGCTGAGGCAGCCGAGGCCATGGACTCTGCACCACTGGTGGAAGGCGGCTCCAACATTATGAGATCAGTGCCAGCTTGGTGGGGATCTCCCTGCCTTCAGCGCAAAAGAGGGGGTGGCATTTGCTTGCAGAAGGAACAATATTCCTACTGGGCGGCCGAATTCATTTGGTCCCGCTCAGCATACTATTTTGTTTTTCTGAAACAAACTCTTAAAGTGGGAGTTTGTTTTTGGAAATAAATCACTGGCCTTGGCATGCATGGAGCTTTGCCTATCTGTGTCAAGGCATGTGTTTTCCTGCCTTGGAACATAAAGCCACGTGTGGTATTTTCAAGTTGGGTGATCAAGTAATTGTTGCACCTACCTTAATAGTGTATGCCAGCCCCACTGTGACTGTAGACAGGCCTTCAAGACAAGGGCTTCCAGTCGTGAAGCCAGATGATGCTCCGCCAGTGGAAATCTGACAATTCCCCATCTCTAAATAGGGTGGGGGAATCACGAGGTTGAGAGGCTGGGCGTCGTGGCCTGCACCCACCAACTTTAAATGACCCGTATGTCATCGAGACACAACTTTTCCAGTCACTTGCTTTTCAGTTACTAAACATGGGCCTCATCTACAGAAAAATGACACAGAACAGCGCTGCAAGCCATTTAGCTGCGTCGTGCGGCTTCATTTGCAAATCACAGGGATGCTTTGTATCAACAACAATATGACGCATCCCTGTGCTTTTAATTGGCTGCCATTCACAGGTATCCTTGCATAATTTTACATGGGTGCCTGCGCTGAGGGGATGATTGTTCTTGAGCAGGAAGGGACACCTTCCTGCACAAAATCAATCATTGATGGCATTTTCCTCTTTCTATGCATGCTGCTAAATGCAGCAATCATGGGAAGAGGAAAAAGCGAGGAGAAATAAAAGTATTTCTCCTCATTGCGTCTTTTTATTTCTCCTTGTTGCGTCTGCTTACGCCTCCCCTGGGAGGCGTAGAATTCTGACGCATTCCCAGTTTTATAAAATGTAAATCTGGGAATGTGTCAAGTTCCATGGCTGTTGTGTGGGAACACCCACAGCAACACCCATGCAGAGTATGGCATGAAAGGGGCCCATATTTACAAGGCCATGAAAAGTCACGCAGGGTGACTTTAAGTGGCCTTGTAAATATGGGCCAGCACACAGCACCGCCGGTGAGTCGCAAAAAGTGACACATCGGCGGCGCAATAGGCTTGTAAATAAGCCCCTAGCTCTTTAGGTCTTTCGAGTCAATTGCCTTGAATGATCTGAACCACGACCACAACTTCCAGCACGCACCGAGTTGCTGATTAAGCCGGGAAAGGACCACAGATCCCCTAGCGACAGAGATTCTTTTGGTGACCTTAAGCAAACAGGAGAGACTCTTGAAGGGCTGAATGAAGCAGGGAAAGGAACTTGTGGATCAATTTTGAGCTCACAAGTGCAAAGCGAGGAAGTGGCACCAGCATCCCGCAAATACGAATGTGTTTTGGTCCAGTTAATCAATATAGGAGGAACGACAGCCTCACTTCCTCTACTTGTAACTACTTGTTTTTCTATAGTTTCGCAACTTGTCTTTCAAACTAGGCGGTTTGGTTAGTTCATTTATGTGGTTTATGAAGTTAAACCCTCAATTTACTGCACTGAACACCTTATTAACCATGAACAAGCCCAAGAACTCGACACAAATCTGAGTGTTTCGTGGCTTCTTCAAGAGTGAGAAGCGCTATAGTGCTATAACACAGCACACTACAATGTTTCCCCTGGCTATCTTCACTCTGAAGCTGTGCTGTATTTTCCATATGCTTTGAACGATCTATTTTAACTGCCAAACAAATCAACCAAAAAGTGATCTCCCCTTTGTATTCATTTTGTCTAGGGTCACTTTCAAGTTCTGAAGCATGTCTTGGTGCACCTGAGTAGGCCGGGGCTCATACCCAGCAGTCTGACAGATCCCGTGCAGCACAGTTCAAGGCTACTTCTGAAAAGAGGAATCATTTAAATAGGAACATTGGCAGAACAAAATCAGTACAGCCCGAGGCGGACAAACAGGCTGCATCATGTGAAACAGTTTGAGTCACTGCGTGGAAACGTAAATAGGAAGCATGGAGCTGAACACAGGATATGAATCAGGAACCAGGCTGGGGGCAGGACTCGAGGCTGAGCCAGATATTATTGCTGGGCAGAAGCTTCTAATTCCATCCCGGCGAGCCAGCCGTGTGATCTGACAAGTGCCTTTAACCACATGTGACCATTTCCTCCAGTCTACAATTGTAGAAATGATATGTTTTATGGATCTCTAGACATACACGGCGCTGTAGGTTTACATTAGGAAAGCAGAGAGACAGTAAAACGTGTTGCAGTCTGAAAAACCGAGTACGGAGTATCGGTATACCATAATATTGTAGCTTAAATATCGAAGATAAAAATATCGATAGGGAAGTGAATGTCTGGGATTTATTATTCTTAACTTCACATTTACGTACCTTGAAAAAAATATCTATCTATATATATATCTATATATATATATATATATATATATATATATATATATATATATATATATATATATATATATATATATATATATATATATATATATATATATATATATATATCTATCTATATATTACCTACTGGCGGTCGCCAGTAGGTAGTTATAGTTAGGACCACGTTTCCATAGGAAAACCTCAACATTCTATTTTGAATAACTTTGGCGCCGGTCGACGAATCCTCGCGAATTTCTCAAAATAGGTGGGGCGCTACGCTCCGCTCCTACCCTGAAAGTCTCGGGGGGATTCGTCAAGCGGGGGCTGAGATAAAAGGGGGGTCCCAAAACGCGTTTTTCCCATGCATTTTTCCATAGGACCTTTAGAACGAGCTACAGCCCGAACGGCTGAACAGAATTACTAGAAATTTGGCAGAGAGGTAGTCCCTAGGTCAAGGAAGTGCCTTTTGTAGGTTTGGTGTAAATCTGTTCAGTAGATTCTGAGAAAATAGCCTTTAAATCAATATATATATCTGAGCCCGCTTACGGTACGCTTACCGTACGCTTACCGTAAGCTTACGGTGGCGTGCGCGAGCGCGATTCTGATTGGCTCTTAGATCTTAGTAAACATTCGAATCGGCCGAAACCAGGAAGCGGCGTCCGCCATTTTGTCTCTCGCACTGAGTGTTGTTTATCAAACATGATGGCCAAAAACATGTTACGGGGCTGTTTTGACAACTCCCTCCCACATAGTCATGTTGAGGGAGTCCCCAAACATCCCCCAAGAGCAAAAACGGTTTTATTTTTTTTTCGGCAATTTCGCGGGGTACGCTTACCGTACGCTTACCGTAAGCTTACCGTACGCTTACGGTAAAAAAATAAAAATAAAAAAAACACTATCCACACTTACCCCACCCCCTGTGCTTTTGGTGGCCGCAGGCCACCAAATGTGCAGGGCTTATTAATAGAGAAAAAAAACGTAATTTTGGCAACATGAAATTATAAAATCGAAATAAAAAAAACACTATCCACATTGACCTCACCCCCTGTGCTTTTGGTGGCCGAAGGCCACCAAATGTACAGGGCTTATTAAAGTTGATAAAAACCGTGCACGGAACGAACTGCGTTAAGTGGGCGCGCACGCCACAAATGGCGTAAAGTAACTTAGCATTTAAAAAACCGTACAAATTCACTGAAAAAACCATAGGTTTCACACACGTTATAGTTAGGAAATAGCATTTAAAAAACCTTGCTAATTCACTGAAAAAACCATAGGTTTCACACATGTTATAGTTAGCTGGACATTTTACTGATAAAAAACCAATGAAATTCCCCCGTTATAGTTACTGTAGGCAACTATAACTCACGCGACCGTAATCCTCTGCTGATGACATATGTGTCTTTATGAAAAAAAAATATTTGTAATATATGTATAGCTAAAATTTAATGGAAGAAGATATGGGCAAATAAGTGTCTAAATACAGTATTAGCATCAGCAGAGGATTGCGGTCGCGTGAGTTATAGTTGCCTACAGTAACTATAACGGGGGAATTTCATTGGTTTTTTATCAGTAAAATGTCCAGCTAACTATAACATGTGTGAAACCTATGGTTTTTTCAGTGAATATATATATATATATATATATATATATATATATATATAGATACATACAAATAATCAAGCTACATGTATGTACATTGAAGAAAATATTAAAGAGAAATAATAAATGTGATGATTTTGTACATGAAAAAGTTGAGCATTAAGCTGTAGTATAGTGCAGACATGTCTAACTGAGTCACAGATGAACGTATGCATGTATAGGTCAGAAAATTGTAGCTTAAACGTATGCATGTATAGGTCAGAAATGTTTGCTTTTTCTCCTACAATGTTTACAACAGAAGAAAACAGAAATTGGTAAAGATCGGTCGGTAAATCAATCTGCAAGAGATCTATGCAAATAATCTGAGCCATGCATTTACTGAATAGAGAAAAGGTCTCAAATGTGCACGCAATTGTGGTTACTGAACAATTTATTGCACTCAAGAGTGGAAAAAATGAACATGTTGAATGGATGATGGGTATTCCCTTGTTTAATCTTATCCTGGGGCAAATACTCAGTGGTGTGTCTGAGATGGCTCATTTGCCGTTAGAATGGCTCGGTGATAGTAAAATGAGTGCTATTAAATTGAATAATTGGGACCTCTGTTATTTACACGGCCTAAAAATGGCAGCTGTGTATTTTGAAGTTCCATGCAAAACAAATTATTATAATTAAGGGCTCATTTTTAGGTTAAAGCCTACCAGACAGCGCAGCTGTCTGATTTGCCAACGACACCTTGGGGACATTCCGAAAGCTTCCTTGGGAATGAATTCCACCCATTGCTTACGATTGGTCTTGTAGTTTGTACTTCACATTTTCTTGCTTTCTATTTGCTAGCTCTGTTTGTTTTAAGCTGTACAGCTTGAGTTTGTCCCTTCCCTTGACCAAACCTTATTTAATAAATTATTCAACCAGTACCGGATTTCTGTAAACAGGCCTTAAAATCTTGCTCTTATCCTGTCACATTTGCTGTGCATTCAAAGACAGAGGTCGCATGTCAGGTTCTGTCTTTCAGGGGGTTTGGTGTTTACTTCTTTTTCTCTGACTTCAAAGTGAGAGGATTTACGGGACAATTATGCTGGCTACTGGGGTAGTGCTTGAGGAAGGCTGTACAATGTTATTTTTTTCTAGCACACAACACAATTTAACTGCCTGTAAACAAACTGTGCAGATATTCCAGAATACCTCAGAATTAGAAAAGTGCAAATGAAACACATTTTTGGGTAACTCTGAAGTGTGGTGGAAACAAATATTTTAATATGATCAAAACAAATCAATACACTAGGTGATGACATTTCCACATATTATCGTTTATGCCCTGTATACTTTTATCAGTAAAACTGTATGTATATCTGTGCAAAATGTAATGGTCATTTCAATTGAAAATGTGCTGCCTGTAATGGCAGTGGTATCAAACCATGCATATTCCATTCTATGCCCCTCCACTGTACTCTGCACCACTCTAAACTACGCCCCTCCACTTCACAAGGCGTCCCTGCACTCTACTCTGCACCACTCCAGAGTTTCGTTGTTAATCTTAGTTGCAAGAAAACACCTTCATATCCCATCCCAATGCATTTCAAGTTATATATTATATCACTAATGTACCATTTCTGTCGGACAACATTAGATAAATTGCATAGTTATTACTTTTTACAGTCCCCCTGATGAAGGGTTTATATAACCCGAAATGCATTGTGATGGGATATGAAGATGTTTTCTTGCAACTAAGATTAACAACAGAAACAATGTGAAGCAAAATTGTTTTGGAGCTAATCACATGCTGCTGTTGTTAATTTGATGAAATATAATCATATTTACATGATTGAACGTGTTTGTACAATTGTGCAATCAAATATTGTTGAAGAAAGAAATACAAAAGCATCAAAACGATTTATTGTGTGTAGCAGTTATAATGAGTAGTGCACCATGTATGTAGTGTACATGGCCTTGTACCTCTAGGAAGGTGATTCTCATGACATCCTCATAATGCTTTTGTGAAACCCTTGGTGAATTTTCTTTGAATGTACGAATGTACAGATTTGCTCTCCTACACTTTTTATGTCAATGCACTATTTGACATCCGTTATAACTATAAGATGCTCAAGTATCGCCATAAAGTGCTCCTAAGCAGAACTAAATAAATGTGGTCTAGTACCGTTTATTCTGAGAGAACGTGGCTACAGTAACAACCACCACTAGATGCTTGTTTCCTTCTTCTGAATATGTGTCGCTGATGAAGTCTGGGCATACTTTGCACTATATAAATTCCCCCAAGGAGAAACAGATAAAAATTGCTATTTGTCACTTTACTATCCCAAAAGGCGTCTCCCACAAGTACCATAATTATTGTGCAAAATCATGTCTCTTTAACGTTCCTGCTGTTCAAAGAGGGCGAGTTCTTAGAAGCTGATTTGCCATGCTGTTTGAAAAGCCTCCACAAGACAGGAGACTGGACCATTACCATATATCCTTTGTGTACTAGATTTGGGGAGGATATTTACCTTTTCAAGATAACGAGTAGATGCATGGTCCAAGGAAGGAGAAGAATGGCTTGGTTCAATTTAACTGCTTCCACAGTCTTCCGGGCCACCGTCTCTGGCTTCAGGGATGGAAAAAGGTTGGGAAACCTAAAAAAAAAATAATCACAAATTGATTTGAAACTCCAGTGGTGAGGAATATTGATTTTACTGTCTATAAATGTTTTGGATCTTATAACTCATATGAGGAATTTTATACACAGACATGACTAGGGGCCATTTTATTCTGCATCAGTTTGTATTTTACAAGTAATGTTTTTGTGAACTGTAACAGCAACTCAGGTCCATTCACACAAGCCAGTTGACCCATGATTAGAAACTCTGTTCACATTCAAATACCATATCTGCAGCCAACTGTACTCCGGTGGTTAAAGGGAAAAATTCTGAGTCACACATTTACCAAGTCAAATCTCTTTCATCACTCCACGTCGCCCCCACTCTCTCTCCTCACCAAGCCTAATACTACTCCGTACCGCGTGGATATGATCAGGCTATGACTACACTATTGGACAAAAAAGAACTATGCCTTTCTACACCCTTGTCACACGAAGTTCCTTTACATTTCATACCTGCCAGGGATTGGTTATCTTATAGTATTCAAAATTGCCCAGAAGCGGGGAAAATGTTGTAAGTGAGGTTTTTTCAAAGCATTCAGCATATTACATAAATTTATTTATTTAAACATCCTCCAACTACAAAAACTGCATGCATTTGTAAAGGCCACACTAGCACACACTCGAACTGGCCGAAATCATCCTTTTTTCATATAATATGTATATTAAAGCAATGCTTGTGGTTCTTTTTAAGCATGGGACCAGTCCGTTTAAAAAAATCACACATCTGCTGGATACGCCTCCTTCCTGGAAGGAGGATCTTGGGAGATGCAATGATTTTAGGTGCCATGGACCAGTTTCTATTGTATCATTCCTCTGTCTCTAATAAATGGGCTATAGTTTTTACTTCAGTTGGAAATTTGGGCCACTGATGCTGGCAGCAGAGTTAGCGCGGGCTTGGTTTGCCTTAACATAGCATTAATCCTGGCAAGACTTTAAAAACTCTCGCATTTTCGAATATAAAAGATTTTATTCGCTTTCAATAAGCTGGTGTTTCTAGTCAAGTATGACTGAGATCCCAGAGAGTCACGCTTGAGAAAAAGTAGGTGAGAAAAATAAAGAATGGTTTCTGGAAGTCCATGCTGAAGGGATTGCTTCACAACAGAGTAAGAGAATCAGTGGTGCCATGAATTCTGTTGCTAACTGGATGTTGGGCAACTGGGCTTAGCTCGCACTTACCTCACTTTCATGCCTTGAAACATCTCTGTGCTGGTGTGGAATGGTAAGACTGTGGTGGCATGGACTCCGGGGCAGTCCAACAGCCCCAAAGTCAAGCTCTCCATAAACGCAAAGGAGGAGGCCTTTGATGTGCAGTAATCGATGGCACCAGGAATGGAAGATAGGGCCAGGATGGAGTTCAAACACACGATGTGACCGTTTTGTAGCTCCATCATTCGTGGGAGGAAAGCTTTTGTGGTCTAAAAATAGCAGAAAAATATTGAATGAGCTACAAGAATAACAATTGTGTCACAACAAGTTAAACAAAGCCTGGATCTCTGGGTGTACCAGTGACATCTGATGTTATCATCTGCTCTGTAAACTGAGTTACGATAACAAAAATATCCTTTCATTGAACTTTAGTTGAAGTCCGCTTTACCCTCAATGTGCCTTTAGAGGTGGACCATAATAGTTGATCTGAACTGACATCCGTGCTCTCTTCCCAAGGCTTTATGTCTTAAGAAAGAAAAACTAGTCTAAGTGACCAGCTATCTGTTCTTCTCACATAATGGGGTGCCCATGCAATTTTTGCATGTCATGTATATTTCTTCTTTCAATCTATCCCCTTATAACTCTGGGCTCTCTGGCCTTGGGCTTGGGATGTGGACGTACAACACGGAATGACTAGAGACAATGAAGGGATAAAGTGAACTGGCATAGCAAGAGCCTGAAAAGTTGATATACCTTTATTCTTTTGATCTGCTCTATCGAGCTATAATGGTACATATTTTATCTTTTACTGAATGCTAACGGACAACTTTGTTACAGTTTTCTGATCTCCTCCTAAATCTGTGCTTCCAAATAGTGTTCCTCCTGTTCTGCCTTGGACTTAGTTGTCTAAGATGCGAAAATCAGATTGTACTAACCAGGGCTTTAAGTAGGATGAAAAAAAAAGAGGGGGTCTCTCAGAGAGGCGTGGCCGATGTAATTAAGGGCATGGCTTAAAACACATAAGCTAAAACTCTTTACTTAGTATAGTGTGCTGCCCCACGTGTATTTTGCTGCTTCTGTCCATACATCCAGATATTTAACACAAGTAACATTACACCTACAACAAGCCAGGACTATTAGCTTTGTTAATGGTTGTAAGTTTCATAAGATGAATAAGCAACAACTACTTGTTAGACGGTGGTTCTGACACTATGGGCCGCCCGGATTTTCGCTTTTTGAGCACCTAATTGTTGAGCTTTTACTGTGGGGGGGCCTCATAAGTTGGGACTCACCCACAGTGAACTCAGGATGTAAGAGACTGCATGGGGATTTTACTGGTGTTCCCCTGGCTTGACCAGGCCACTGCGCAGCAGCTGGAGTAAGGGACACCGGGCTGGTTACATGCAGACACATGTGTACATGCGTGTGCAAACGTGTATGGGCTGCACAGGGGAGATTCCTAGCGTGTGCAGTCCAGGAGCAGCTACAAAGTGAATGGTGTGGCAGGACTTCTGCAGTATTGGGTGGTGACATGGAATAGGCTTTATACACTGGAAAGAAACATGCCAGGGAAAGTCAGTGTGTCTTACTGTTTTTTACTTCATTATTCCCCTATGGGAATGTGAAGCCATGGGCTAGATTAACTTCCATTAGGCCTACAGATTCCAGACACGCACTTAAGTCCACTGTAGAGGATGTGAAAATAAGTATTCTGCAGAGTCCAAAGTCATATTTGTACTGCTTTTGGGTCATCCAGAACTGTCATATTTCTCTGAGCCAGCCATGACCAGACCAAGGCGGAGGGCTGACCTCAGCTGAATGGATTGATAACCTTTCTTCCACAAGCGAGGGCCTCCTCTCCATGAAGAGAAGATGGGTGGGGCTACAGGCTCATCCATTAGCAGCTGTCACTGGGTGCCAGCACCAGGCTGCACCAAGGAGGGAAGGCAGCGTGGGGGGAAAGGGGCTTCAGAGACATGTGGCCACAGACCCTGGACGACGCCATTTTGAACAAGCCCAGAGGCTGGACAAGAAGGAAGGAGCAGGGGCAGGGACGTGATGTGTCGCTGTTTGATAGACCAACAGAGACTTCCTGCCAGCCCCCTACTCAACTTTTAACAAGTGCTTGCACAGGAAGAGAAGCTCTCTCTGGGGAGTGGTCTGCTGAGGCTGAAGGTGCTGGAGCCTGGCGCAATGGGCAGTTGGAAGGAGAGACCCCCTGACTGCCCCCAGGACCCTAATAGCACCAGAAGAAGAGCCCAGGACCGGAGCGCAGGAGCAGTGGCCTCTTCGCAGGGAGAAGAGAGGCCAAGGAGGAGAGCCAGGCGAAAGGCTGGTGCAGGGAGCCAGTGAAGACTGCTCCCTGCTGAATCCACCCTCTCAGAGACCCCGAGGGCGGAGGAGAGTGTTCCCAGTGGCTGGGGCTGGTAAAGAGGAGCATGAAGCGCCCCATAATACCTTGCCAGGCATTTGGAAATCTGCCGTTTTGGTGCTTTGTGGCCCCCAGAGGAGGGGGTCACCCTCACTTGTAAAAAGGTGCTGGGGGGAGCTGCTGGAGAAGCGCAGTCTTCCCCCCCCCCAGCACGAAGAAAAGTCCCACCCTCAGTGTCATGGGGACCTAAAGGAAACTACCCCTCAAGGGCTCAGCTAGCATTTAAACACCTTCTAGGCTGGAACTTTTGTTCTACAGCTGAGAGTGTGTGGAGAAGTGCATCATGGAGTGAAGGGCTGAGTTGGGGATGTGTGGAGAAGTGCATCTCCTGGAGGTGAAGTGGTGTAATTGCACCGAAATGCATTTACTAGTGGTTATTTCTTTTTAGGTGGACTGAAAGTCACATGTGTAAAGTGAAGTACCTGTGTAAGGTGATGTTAAGCTAAATGGAGTTATGTTGCTGGACCTTCCTGCTAGGGGGTCTGGCTGTATGTACATAATCCCATGCTTTTACCTGTGATTCCTTTTAAAGTGAAGAGGCGCACTGCAGGAGAAGTGTAGTTGCCAGGAGTACTTCTTTTGAAGGGACTGTAAGTCACATGTGTAAGGAGATGTCATAAGCCAAGTGGGGTTATGTTGCCAGACAGTCCTTCTAGGGTGTCTGGCTGTATATGCGTAATCCTGTGATTTCATCTGTGATGCCTTTGGGGGCTGTAATTGCAATGCATTCAAATGATCAACCAAGGTGATGAGTACTGTCATTCTAAAGTGTGCGTAAACATGGATTCTTGCTGCTGCGCTTAAGTGAAGACCCCAGACTGTTATCCCTTAAGATATAGAGGTGCATACTGTATGGTCAGTAGGGGATGCTCAGTCAGGGTCATGTGTCACCAAGGCAGGTTTACCACTTTTTAATGCTTGTTGAGGTAATGGGGTGGGTTGCCGCTGGGATGGTGCCAGTGCGCAGGGCCCTCGCTCCAGGTTATGTTCAACTATCTGCATTGGGGGCAAGTTGATGTGCATACATGGGAGTGGTGGTACTAGACCCCACCCCCCCTGCGGGAGGGGTGGAGATGTTATGCAATGTCACAAAGTAATTCCAACAGCTTATGTATATTTTTAAATTGGTGCATAGTTTTGAGTAGTGTGTGTTTAATAAATGTACTCTTACTTTTATAAAGCAAAGTACAGACTAGACAATCAAGTATTGACCTCCCTTGAGTGAGCCTCAGCCTGCTCTGCAACGCTACCCTCTGAGAGTCAAGCGCTACAATTGGGTGTTTGGTTCCCAGTGAAGGACAAATGTAGTCATGTTATTTGTGCAGGCCTCACAGATGCTGCCTCGTTTTCCAACACTACTTTGTAATATATAATATTGAAAAAATCTCAGTCCTCGAGGGCGAGGTTGTGGCGTCAGGTTAGAGGTGCCGACTTTGGAACTGAGAAAGCAGGTTCCAGCCTGACGTTGGCTCAACATCCTGTGATTAAAAAAATATAATGCGTCCTTATGTAATGTAACTGGTGCGCATGTGAAGCACTCCAATTACCTTCACCCAGTTTGTGCTACATAAAACTGAAAAAAAACGAGTCTCTTTAAAGTTACATCAAAAGCAGTGAGGGTGATACTACTACAGAGTTTAGTTTTTTTTTTTTTTTGAGATGGGGTTTTTTTCCACCATGACAGTGAGGGAAAATGGAGAGCCCAATAGGGACCTGTCTCAGCACCGAGCACCAACAAGACGATGCCCACTTTAAGCTCTGGTATTAACTGTTAGGAAAGTCAGTAGTCATGGGTTTTTCCATCAGGTCACAATTTCGGAGAACCTAAAAATCTATTTAGATAAAGTGTGTCATGTATCTTAATTGCAAAACACTAAATAAAATAAAACAATTTCCTTCAAATCTGCTTACATGAAAGGGGGCCAGACATTAGCAGCATACCATGATCAACAGTTTTATCAACGGATTCTGCACTACCAATGGGTGTCAATGGATATGTGCCAATGGGCAGGATTCAGGCCACACCTGGGACATAATCTGAAGAAGTTCCAGGATAATGGGAGCTGGACCTAATTTTAAATCACCTTGCTTTGAGGAGCTAGTCTATTGGCAATCTTCTGCTTTTCTTCTTTGAAAAGGGGCTTTGCTTGCCATTTCGAACTACGTTTTTGAAAATGTTGTTTTAATTTAAAAAGAGCGAACCTTTCGAGGCTATGGGCATGTAGCAGAATGCACTGGAACCATTAATTTAAACCACTATAAATCAGCTAAAAACCACTTCACAAGTAGATGTCACGAGTTAAAATGATTAGCACACAGACTGAAGTCTAGGAATAGAGTAATTATTTAACAGTTGGTCGCTTTGTAAAACATGCTGAAGCGATTATGCAGCTAAACTCTGAATCAAGCCTTTGTGCATTCCTAGCACATTCAAATACAAGGAACGAAAGCCAAGTTTAAGTCTGTGCATCGGTGCTTCTGAGGGATCCGACTCCATATGCTACTTCGCTTAGCTGTGCAATGGAAAACACACGACCGCAGGCGGCATATTTTATTTCATAGGCTACATTACTTGTCAGCTAACGCTCTCAATATGGGCTCCCTCCCTTCACTATGTAATGGCCATAGAATGCCGAGTGGTGACACGCTGCAGCGTTTGGCGTCACTGCGTCGCCTGTCTGACGCTGCCCGATGCCGAGCACGCCGTGGCACCATAAGCGCGCAAGTAATGCCATCTTATGCTGAGGGTAGAGGAAGCGCTTGTGTTCAGTTGCTGTTGTACGAAAATAATTTTTACTGAAACTTGGTGCAGGTCACCGACATCCATTGCGCATGTCTTTTATAAATCCCTGCACTTATTTCCCAACTTACTGAATTACTGAAGGCTCATCCAGCATGAACACGGATAATTCATTACTGAATCAAATTCAAGGAATTTTGATTGGGTGGCTGAGTCCGAGCGAGACAGATGCATTTTCTGGGCCCTCACCACACTTATTCCACCTCAGCAGACATTTCCTAAAACGAATCAGCTCCAAATCCTTCACGAAGTGCTCACTTGCATAAGCATAACACATGAATGTCTTATTGTCTCTTAAATTAACGACAATGGCTGTCAGTGTGGACGGGTGCACTCTGGCAGTAGTGAAATAGAGCAATTATGCTGGTGTCTCTAAACTTTAAACATGAAAACCATGCCAACGAGTTTCCCGTGATTGGTTGACTGAAATGCCAAATTAAAGAGGTTGATTAACGGCCTCTCAAACTTCATATTAAAATAAACAAGTTATTAACTCTCTTCACTTATGTGTAAACATCCTTTATGACTATTTGACTTTTTTCCTTCTTATTTTGCGAAGCTTAGAAAATATAAATGCATGCTTTTTCTAAATATATGATTATGGTACGAGTCCTTATAAATAGAATATCATTTTCTGAGATTTTTGTCATCTGCTTCGACGGGCAGTCAGGCGAGCTTGGTGCTAGAGTTCAGAAGGACTCCAGATGACAAGAGGTGAAAATAGGGTCTGTTTTTGTGTGCTGGTCACTGGATGCTAATCGTGTACTGTGCTAAAAAGTTATTTAGAGTGGACTGTGCAGAGAAGAACCAAAGGACTGTGTTGGACATATCAGCACCCAGTGAAACTGATGTAGCAAACAAGGGCTGTGGGGCAGGAGCGCAACCCAGCCAGGGCACAGAAGCAGACTACTGTGGGGGAGTTTTCAAATGGACTAACCCAACTTCCCTGTCGTAGACTGTCGTGACACCCCATACCTCTCTGCTCCTGGCCTCCACCGAGCCTCTCGCTGGCATCTTCCACCTAATCTCAACAGTCAGAAAATGTCAACAGATTTCTCCACAGAACTGGTGAAAATCCACTAGAAAACGTCCTAGTATTACTACATTTACTCAACATTCCGAAACAAAACTTGCAACTGTTGTATTTTGGTACTTGGATTCAAGCTGAAACTGGAGATTACACCCACCCCCATATCCTGTTACCAAAATGTGGCAAACTCGTAATGAAATCATTAGCCTCATGCTCTGTCATGCATGTGCTCAGGCACAGTTTAACTTCAGCGCACTTTTCATAGTTTCTGGATGTTCTTTAATACATGCAAGCCCTGAAAGAGTTTCTTCCTCAGTTGTGGCTTTATTCTGCTTTGAGCGAGTTACAGTAGTCTCCCCGGGAAAATGATTAAATGAACTACCTAAAAGGCTCAATTGCAACATACCAATAGGATGCTAATATCACTTCTGATCTTCTTACCCAAAATTGACCAAGCGTGTTAACATGTTGGGATTTAAGAAGTGCATCATCGTCACTGTCCATCAGGCTCTTCCCATGAACCACTGCTGCGTTGTTCACCAAGATGGTAACATCACCCACCTGCCAAAAAGAATAATACGGATTGGTTAAAAAGTTGCTACTTTGCCAATCTTTTGCATCATCCTCCAACATGGGGTCGTTTTATATTCTAGATATAACAACTGTTATCTTTGTTTGAACCTCTGAAATTTATTTTTATTTTTTATAAAACAGCACTTGCTATGTCATAGATGACTATTTTTTTCACCTAAGGATTCTCCATGTTAAGAATTGCTTTTTAACAGCATCAATGCATTTTCTTTTGCAAAGTCAGAAAGTCTACATGATTTAGAACAGGACAACTTTCATGAGAAATTCCTCAGTACAAAAGTATGATTTTTATGACAGAAAATAAATAGAAGGAAGATGGGGCCTTATCACTGGCTAGTTTACAATATTAGAGTCATTTATCAACTATGTATTTGTTTCTGTACTTTTATATATCCAGCACTATGTACCCTCTACATTAACACAACACTGTGAATCAGAGAATTTACAATGTAACCTTTAAATATACCAACAAAAAGCAAACCTGGAAATAGCAGTAAGTTGATTTTGTCTTTGTTATATGGATAGCACAAATGTTTTGAGGTCTTTCTTGGAGGGGACATGTAGTTTAATTTATTTAAGATTTTGGCTTACTCTTGTTCCTGGCCCAGTATTTTTAGCGGCATTGTTCTTCATATATTGCAATGCTTTTCCTAGCCTGGACCACACTTGTTTTAAGATTTGATAACAGATTTATCCCAAGAAGCACTTTTATTAGATTGATTTTAAATTCTGACAGACTGTGTTCAACAGACAGACACAGTATTGAGAGTTTTTAAAGCATGCTACAGACTTTAAATGAGTTTAATCACTCAGATTTTATGGACTTGAAAGTTATATTATAAAGCTGATAGAGGTATTTTATAAAAGGAAGGGATATTATTTGATATTTTCCATAATTACCATCAGGAGTTTTAAAGTGACATGAAAGTGCAAAAGCTGTGTTAGCACGAGTTATTAAAAGTAACACTAAAATCAAGAAGATGCGTACACAAAGACATAGGCAGATCAATTAAAAAAGCACAGAACTCCCAAAACTCTTGCCCATCATATTTGATACTTGGCGTCAGAAGTGACCGTGACAGATAACCATAAAATCATTAAGTCCTTTCTTAATGAAAAAGGTACAGAAAAAGAAGGGACAGCAATCACAGCTCGGGGGTAATATCACCATTTTAAAGAATAAAGGTAAAGACAAGCTATGCAGTGAATTATATCAGCGTATTTCACTGCAAAATGTCCATGATAGATTTATCCTTTGGTCATTGTCAATAGGCTCACCAGGCACATAGCTTAATTAGTAAATGCTCATCAACATTACATGTGCAGAGAAAAACAGTATGATTGTTATGTAGAATGTCTAGTAGCTTGCATAGCTGGGAATTCGGTTGATATACATCCCAATAAAAAAGTTTATTTGTATAGTTTTACATGCCAATAGTGTTGCTTCTAAGCGCTGTGAGAAAATAGACAAGATGACTTTCCATGTAAGAGTGCAAAGCAGGGGCAAAACCAAGGCTCCTGCAGCCTCTGGGGACCCCAACTCTTCAAGAGACTCTCCAACACTTCAGGATGCCCCCCATTTAGCTGCCCAAGGCCAGTAAATATCTGTGAGATATACGAGACTCAGGGGCCCCCATCATATTTTGCATTATACTACTGGTGTTGGGGGGAGGTAGGGGGGCAGCGAACAGCAAAAGGAAATTATCATGCTGAATCTTTTCTAAAATGCTGTAGCAGGATACAATGTGATAATGGCCCAGGTAAAAGGCTATCGATTGGATTAACAGTCATCACAGCTTGCTGAGAAAGTTACTTTTGAGGTTGCTCTTGAAAGAGCTGAATTGTGACAAAAAAAGTTTTGTTTTGAAGGCAAACCACTCCATGGTTGCACTTCAACGTAGCCAACTGTGAAGTGTTTTGGGATCGACAGAAGAACCGTGTATACTACTCTTAGAGGTTTTGTTGATTTATGATAAGACATTTTATCTAATGCATGGATTCCACACCTGCAATACAGGACTACAAGTAGAAGAGGATCTGTGTATTAAATATTATTTCACTTTTTATAGGGTATGGCAATAGAATATTGTGGTCTAAATATTGTCTGACAAAAATATTGTGTGCTCCATATTATTCATCATTGTAGTTAATACCCTACACGCTCAACGGGGCAATATTTTTCCTTAACAATACAAGTCCCCAATCTCTATGTCAAAAATATTTTTGTTATTGATATTTTGACGTACAATCATTTTCATGGGTAATTGACATAGGTATTTGTCGACACTTGACAAGTCCTTGATTATTGAATTCAACAACGAGCATAGCAGCCTGCAATTTTTCATCTTATTTCATGGGTAGTCGTATTAGCAAGTATGGAAAGTTATTTGGAGCCCACTTTTTGAACAAGAATGATGTGCTGTTTTCAAGCAATGGGATGGTTTCCCCTATGTTTCTGATTGATGGGTCAAATTGTCTTTCTTCTATGACTTTTTTATTGGTTGCATTTCAGAACAATGCAAGACAAAACAAGGTATTTTTGCACCTAAGTCTTAATAGATACCTCGGAGTGGTGTTAATTTATGTAAGATGGAGAGAGAACTTTATATGTTATGTCTGGCTGGAGTTTAGATCAGGATAACAGTTTGACAGAAATCATTCTTCTGGTTTCACGCATTCATATTAGGATTGATTTTTCCATCTTCACATTAGGATTGATTAAATAGGTGCATTCAAAGTACCCTCCAGGGTTGGTAAACAATTTGGGGCCAATCAACCATTACCAAAGATTTTAGATATTCATTTATTGACTTATTTACAGTAATTCAAATGTTAGGCAAATTCTTTGTCTTTCTATTCTCACTCTCTTTGGAGCTGCCAATTGGTTAAGATCTGGTTAGAGCCTTCACTATTACCCCCAGTGTTCATACTTTTACTATAAATGGATAAGTGTGCTGCATATACTAACCTTCTCCCGAACGGCCTTCGCCTGTCTGTAAACCTCCTCTCGGTTGCCCACATCGCAAATGAAGTAGTGACATTCTGTGCCCATCATCTTCACTTCCTCACAGGTTTCTTTCAGACACTTCTCTGTCCGGCCCCATAAAATAATCTGCCGTAATGGAGTCAATGGTGTGACACAGTCAGTGTTACGTGTACAAGGGTAAGGTTTCTTGTTGCATGAAGGTACAAAATTGTAAACAAGCTGAGCACCAAGTTGCCACTTAGAAGCAAATGAAGCAGTTGCATGCTTGCACAAATTAGAAACACTTCTTATTTGGAACCTGCACAATTTTGTTTTTAATTTGATCACATAAGCTTCCAAGATTTTTTTTTTTAAATAAATTACAGAATAGAAAAACTTATGAGTATACATTACATACAACAATAACAGTGATTCTGAATACCACAAAACAAACACCCTCAGATCACCTTAGGCCTCTCAATCTTATTAGGTCTCGGGCCTAGCGATGCAGTGCTCAGCACTGCTTGCGCAGCGAGAGTCCTTTTGTCCGGGGTTCCGAAACGGAGCCTGGAATCGCACACGCTCGTGCGTGTGCTTTTCCTTTTGGCTTCCGTGATTGGCCTTTGCGTGCGTGTGTTTCTGAAAGACGGCACGCAACAGGCCAAAGGCAGGCGCATTGCTCCGCCCATGGCCTATTGGTGTCTGTTACCCGCACCAAAGGCCATGTGGTTTCAATTATCGTGCCCAGACAAGGGCGCGATAATTGAAAACACATGTTCGCTGTGGCGCGCGCGCACCACTCGCGGGCGTGTTCTTTTTTTACAATAGCGATCGTTTTTTTATTTAGTGTTGCATGCTACATGTGCCATTTCCAAATACCTGTAAATGCCATGTGTTATTGTTACCCAATTTAAGAGAGCCGCACATTTCAGCGGCGAACGTTCAACTCACTGAACCATCTTTCCTGCTTAAAAAAAAGAGTACCAGAATACAGTTAACACTACAACTGGGCGTACTACTCCCACGTGTGATGGGCAATTTGAGAGCTATGAAAAGCTAACAATTATTTTTGCCAAGTTTAGATGGGGTGTTATATTATTACCTTACTCAGGACTGCTTAATTCAGCAGCCTCTGCTCTTCAGCAGTTAAAACTCAAAAGCTTACAGCAGCAGGCTGACCTCTGCAGCAGCCCCCGAACCCTTTCAGCTATCCTCTAGTTTAAATCCACCCCAAGTACAGTGGCTTCGCAGGGAAGTGTTTTACTGCAGTTCCTTTTGACCTTCTCTAAGAGTTCAACCCCCCGGGACACTCCTTGTGCTGGTATTGTGCAAACTTCTTCAATTGGCCGATTTAATATCGGGTTAACGTGTTGTTTTGCAACTACAACTAGCTGATGTGAAGTGCTACAGGGGACTAAAAATGACTCGTTTTATAAAGTTATTTCTGCCCTGGCCTTGCGGCTTCACAGCTCAGTGATTCGTAGACGCTATTTAACTACAACACAGCGTTGCACATTTTATCGACTTCGGAAGGATGAGTCCGTGGTTTGCCCTGCTCCGGTTTCACACGTGAAGGCTGTACAAGGATTTCAGCAGCAGATGCATAAACCTGTTGGGCTATTTCATTGCTTTAGAGTTAACTGTCAAGAGTTGTTAGAGCTGGCTTGACAGTGCAAGCATCACTTTACCTTTTAACAGACAAAATACGTGTAACTTTAAGAGGCTTCATTTTAGAAACTGACGTGGGCGGGGACAGCACACCTAACCAGGCGCGCGAAATATTAGTGTGCGCAAAGATGAACTTATTCTATGAGTGAACTCATATCAGAAAACACTGCTAAGTTATATAGACATGTATAGGCTGGAAATGAGTTATAATGAAAAAAATATGTTTTTATGTGTTTATGCTTTTAGTTACTCTATCGCATGTTTTTCAGCGTTAGAAGGTTTAGAGAAATGACTTTTGTACTAGAAAGGGCGAGACTCTCCAGCTCCGCACATATTGCATATGGCGATGCATCACCCCTTTAAAGAAAATCATGGTGGCTGTGTGTGTGTGCTTGGGCGGGAGGCTGCGTTCTCATTCGTCAGCGGTTGTTCTCTCAGTTTTTGATTGGATTGATTATTTTTTTGCTACAACTATTGTTATCTAAAGGTCCATCTTATTCCTCCAAGTGGGCTAGAACTACAGCTCCCAGAATGCATAGGTTTGGTTGTCAAAGGAAAGTTTAGAATTGAAGGAGACATAGAGCGGACGGAATCTTAATCAGGTCAAATAACCAATTAGGTGGATGGGGGACAAAATAGATGTAGCTTTTAAAAATTATAAACAAACCAGGAAGGGTTTAGAGTAGTAATAGCATTATGGACCCTACTTATGGACTGGTATATTGTTAGAGTCTAGAACCACGATCTACGTCAGAGCCACTGGAATTATGTGGCAATGGAAGACCAAAGTATGCAGCTAGATTGATCAAATTATAGGACAAGAAAATGCTAATTATACCCATTAACAGCAAATAGCTAACTTTTCAAGAACAAAAAGCACACCAGGCACTGTTTATTTATTCTGTAAAGCAGTTTCCAAATGTATTTTAATATGTTTCACGCATCTGTTCATAAATGTTGTCACTTTCAGTCGTTTCCAAGCTCAATTACAAATTCATATATGGCTAATAAAAAGTGTTTTGCAAAAAAGTAAAGCTCAAATCATGGTGTGTTTCACATTGGTGTGAGAGTATGTTAATGGGTTGATTTTGTAACACACACATGCAGCAAGGGGGCCACTTCAGAAGTTTATAGACCTCGTGCTCTGGAGCACGTTTTAGTGTATCACAGACAGTTGCCTCTTTCTTCATAGGTCCTCGCTGATCCCCACATGACTAGTTACACATATAAACAAGCATTTGCAATACAATAGGTCTCGCAGTTACAAGAGTTTCAACTATTGGCATTGTAGATAACAATGCCTTTTATTTATGTTTTTAAAACAAAAACAAGAATAAAAGGCATTATTATTTGCAATGTCAATAGCTCAAACTCGTGTAAATGCGAGACCTATTGCATTGCAAATGCTTGTTTCATTTGGTCTGGAATTAGCCGATACCTTTTATTTTAGTAAATTAACATACCATCATATATCATGCTAACTTACAGGAACTTACAGTCAGCCCTCTTAATTAATTGGTTTATTGTTGTGTCATTCACATTTGTCTTCCGCCCTCTACAGCATACAGCATTTTAGCTTTTAGCCAACGTTTATTATTTTAGTGAGGGCCTGGGAGCTCCTTCAATAATATAACTCCAAAACAACATGAAAAAAAATTGATAAACGTTGATAAGGCCGAAAGGCAACAGTCAATGCCGGACATATCTATCGGCTTCGTCAATGCTTGTTTTGCTCTTGTTTGTGTCAGAGTGTCCCAATGGCAATTAGGCAGCAGGACTGCAGACATGTTTTTGGTACTTGACACAACACAAGCCTAGCTCCAAGGATGAGATTTGGAGAGAACATTATGGTATCTGGAGGAGGCTCTATATGAAAAAATGTGAAAACTGGGCTTTGACGTGAGACTAGCTCTACCAAGCAGAATGCGATGTAGGAGCATGTAGCTGGACTAATACACAATAGCACATTGTAATGTGTAATATTTTTCCATTCCACATAGCTACATAACGTTTGTAGATGAAAGCATGAGGCGAGGACTGATTTATCAAGATAAAATGCAGATTTGTCAATTGCCAGGGCCTGGATTAGAAGCTAGGTCGTCCAGGTGCCAAGGCAGTAACTCAGAACCTCTGCCACATCTATACCCAGTTGCCACTTGCAAGAAAGCACATGCACGCAAGTGTGCGTGCACTCACACATATACACACACACGCTAAACAACAGTCGGATTCTATCCTTTTCTCAGATCCTGACATTGATTTTAAAAAATTCACACGTTTCCCCTTAAACTATGCTGGACTTTGTAATCTTTTGGGGCAGGAGGTGGCCCCCTAGCACTTTTAAAATATTGCAAATCGCAAAAAAACAGGTTTTAATGAACAAAATATCTTGGAGGTTCAATAAGTATATGGATAAAATTCTGTGTCTCTTGCGTTAAACAGAGATGACATTTACAGACGGAGATTACATTTGCAAACTTGTCATGGCAGGATGACCTTTCAAGAGCTGAATACATTTGCAATTTTAATTAGGCCGATCCTTTCCTGAACAAACAGCTTCTCTAAGGAGCCTTATATGAAGACAAGCCACAGTTCAACAAACACCTCCTCGCGTAACCTTAAAGCGTCTGACTAGGTAAGGCCTGTCAGTCATTTTACCCGTATTGAGGTGAATACCAACACAATATAGTGCTTAAAACTATACCTGCCTAGGACTATGCACAGGCTCCATCCTAAAAAGCTTGTGCCTCAATGTTATGGCAACAGCAAAATCCAAAATATCAGCATAATCTGCAAAATATAGGATGAGACGCACAGCAGCCTTCATATGTGCAGGCCCCTTGACTGAAGCGCCCTCCCCGCAACCGGTGGAGTGCATGTGCATGGTATACCCATTCGTAAAGGTGCTGGGTTTGGATATTGTAAGATATCACCCTTCCCCCTCCTCGTGCATGCAGGGCCTAGATCTTTTTTGCCAGACACACCCTAGATAGAAGAAGCTAACACACACACACCCAGGTGACTCTTCCAAGTCACCTATATTAGTTGCCACTGTTTGCTCCGAAGGATTGGCCCATATGGTGAATTTATTTTCATAGGTACCCTTTCAGCTGTCAGTGGATCTGACAAGTGCCACACACATGCTAGCCAGGTTTTGCAACACTGCCCACACCAAGGATGGAAACATGCCAACTTGAACTCAAGCCATCCCTAGACAAGTGCCAAACTATACATGTGATGGTTCTCACATCTCTGTATCCGCAAGTTGACTTGGATAAAGTGGATAAAGGTAAGGGTGTCACTTGAGAGCTCTATTAACTGACGCATCCATGGCATGTATAGCGTTCTACTGTCCTTGTTTCAGCCGTCTGCTTCAGTGGCTTGTTACAGAGAGGTGGGCTGGCCAGTTGAGCAACTGCCAAGTTTCATGACAAGCCAAACCACTGCTTCCTACAAGTATGCTTCACTCATACCCTCCCTGCTTTGGCCACTTTAGTATTCTGCCATTAAAACTGTACCAAGTTTGTGGCGCAACAAACTCCTATAAAGATGTCTCAAGATATGCATTTTAAAGGTTCTGTTTGCACTTTTCTCTTTTGGTCAATGCAGCTGCTGCAATTACTTTATTTTCTACCTGATTTTGTGTGTGTAGTATTTTCTTTGTGTCTATTTTGAGATTTTATAAAATCTTTTATGAAATCAACAAAAAGCATTCTTCTGTGACTCAATTTCTCACATGCCATCTTTTACCTTCTGCATCGCAGTAAATCTGACACAAGCAACAGTACAGGTGAAGAACTTATGACTTATGCTTGCTATTAGGCTACCTTTGAAGATACAAGTTATCTGTTACTCGTCTGGTCAATTTTCTTTAAGGGGGGTCATAGTGGCAGAAGTCTGTACATATATATAACACCCACTCCGAGTTCTTAGTGCTCTGTTACAATCTGAAGGATATGGCAGCGGCTATGGCAAAACATCAAAGGAATAACAAACTAAAGAGTGGGTCTTCAGAAGTATGGCTGGACAGGCTTGCCACTGGGATGTGCGGAGTCTCTCCTAGAGATGTACCGACCTGGAGGAAAACAACTAGATATTGACACAGACACTACACACATACATATAGAACGAGGTGAGACTGAAGATGCTACAAAAAGCCAGTTAACGCAGCCAGGGCAAAAAAGTGCAACAACGGTCCCCACCCACGCTCCCCGACCTAGCACAACGGGTGAAGGACCATGAAAATCCAGTATCTCGGATGCAGAAATGCCTAACGCCTAAAAGGCTGACTTCGTCTGAACGGGCTACTGATTCGTGATTCCCTTGTGCAGCAACACTACAAGGGACTATGTACATCGGTGACCAAACCTTCCCTGTCTCTAGTCCGAAACTGTGATGGACCGATAAGAGAGAGAATGTGAGATTTCAAATACAAAGTACAGTGCTAGGGATAACGGGAGTACAGGAGTGCAGTTCTAGGAGAACTAAGGATGACTGAAGCCCTGTAAGCAGTGCTTCATATGTGAAAATATATACATATACATGTTACCAAAGGGCCCAAAGATTTTTTTTTAAACCCACCGCAAGTGCTGCTGGTTGGCAGATACGAAGACTTCCACCGCCCTACACTTCCTGTCTCCTTGTCTCACTCGTCTTCTCATTCTGATCCATGTTTTCTTCTTTTGCCACGGTTTTCCTTTTGTTTACTTCCTCCTGGAGGGTTCTCTTTTCTATCTTTACATTACCCTTTTGCCTTGGGTCAAAGTTTAACCGTGAAAAACAAGTGCCAGTCGTCAAAAATGAATCATTTTGGCAAGCACGTGCAAACACAGATACAAATCTTGAATCGCATTGAGAGATTTTTGGCTCTGACATATCATTGAGAGAGTTTTGAGAGTCAGACTCAAGATCAGGGACATTCCTAACCACGGTGTGGTGTGTGCCATAAAGGATCACACACACTGCAGATAGTAACACTGGGTAAATCCAACAGCCTGCACTACCACAGTCACCCTTGCCTGACCTTCCCCATCCTCCACCCACAGCAGCACACTACTCTTTGAAGACCTCCGAGCTGCTGCCCTTAGGGGAGTGAAGTGTTGAAAGAAGCCGTACAATGGGGACAGAAGCTCCATTACACACAAGTCCTTGTAACTCAATCTTTCAGTCAAACCAGGAACAGCAGCAGCAGAAACAGCCGAGCCAGACAGGGCCATTCATCACCGGCTGACAGATCTGCAGGCCAGGCAGCCCCCCAAGGAGAAGCCAGCAGACAGCTCACCAGCCTGGAGAGATCTGCAGAATCACAGGAGCACACACCCATGTCTAAAGAGCCAACTCCTGGCCTGTTTCTTGAATACATCGCCTGTGCTTTCCCAAAACTTAAAGTGTAGAGATTTTTCCGAAGTATTTATTTTTTCGCCTCAGTCCCCCTTCCATGCTAAAATTCAATTGCATCTGGCAAGAAACTCGAG
The DNA here is from genome assembly GCF_964204655.1 of Triturus cristatus. NCBI lineage: Eukaryota > Metazoa > Chordata > Amphibia > Caudata > Salamandridae > Triturus > Triturus cristatus. The sequence continues at coordinate 732,470,055 of NC_140580.1, forward strand.
TTTGTTGTGTACCATAAATTCCATTCAGGAATTGTTTTTAAAAAAAAATGCTGGGGGCTTATTAATAATGCCAAGTGATTGGGACTCCATCGCAGTGGCCTAATTTAAGTCGTCGTGTTCTGCTTGTAACTAGTGCACACGAAAGAACAGCCTGGCTTAAACTATACATATACACTGAGTGTAATAAGCCATTTATTGGCCCAGTTGCTCGCCACACTTAACTCTGGTAATAAATAGGATATCACATGGTGCATATTAGCACATACAATATATAACTATATTGGAAATCAGGTAAGCCAGTTATCTAAAGCAATCTGAAGAAGGGTGTGCGTTGACACGTGGCTCCTGAAAAAACACAACAAATACAGCTATAAACCAATTGGAATGGACGTGGGCACGGGCACAATATCTTATGTGTAAGGTACACACGTACCGCCAATCTTTACTGTGAGGTACGTTCACTTTTAAAAATCCTGTCTTTGATAACAAGACTGTTTGTCACTCCGAGGCGACGAGTTGAGCACTCCGACAGTCTGGAACCCATCCAAGCCCCTGTTTCCCCGACACCGTCTGCTGCTGACACGCTGCCCTTTTGAGAAATGTAGTGACCAGAAAATTGGCTGGGGCAGCAACCTAGTGATGCGAATAACCCCTGCGGAGGTAGGGCTGCTCCTGCAAGTTTTCTGCCCTGCGCTTAAGCCCAGGCGGCCCTGGCGACAGAGCGCATGTGCGGAGGCATGGCTCGTGCCTAAAATGCTGCACGACCGTTATGAGGCGGAACTTGAGGGAATTGGAGGAAACTGACATGCATCCGGAAGCAGGAAATACTTATTCTCATCTGGGTAGATCGAGATTATCCGTCCACTGTCAAAAACAAACACATGTTGTTTGTTTAATAATTCAGACATTTTTCACTATGGTGTGTGCGGCTTGTTCCTAGCTTTCCTTTCGTACGACCAGTAAACTGTTTGTTTGTTTGTATCATTTCCCATATTGTAGTCAATAAAAGCCATTGGTATGTTTTGTATATGATTACTACTACCGTAGTTGGTTGTCCATGCTGCCAATCAATGATCTGGAGGTGGCACTGACTAAAAATAATGCCCCAAATGGTGCCGAGAGAGCACGTGGGAAGGGTGGGGGACGGGGGGTGTACTATTTTCCTTGCCAGGGCCCAGGTTAAGGGTTTATTTGCTCCTCTTATCTGTCCATATTTCGCCATGCTAAATTGTAAAGACAGGGGCTGAGTAGCCGATAATAATGCTTGCAGTCGTACTACACAGGAGTGGTTTCTGCGTTAGTTAAGCACTCTACAAAGTTGCTTACAAAGTCAAAAATAGATGATTTAAGATATCTGCTGCAGGTGCATTAACCCACGAGACCTATTACAAGGCAATTGAATGCAGGAAATCAGTAAACTGTTAAGCTATTCTCCTGTATGGTCTGCGATAATATTAATAGTGATCAATGGAATTTGCTACCTATATAGTGGGTACTTCATTTAGTAAGCACTTCTATTATGTTGGGTGCCAACTAGTGCCTGTGTCATCAAGGGAAGGTATCTTCAACCTCGAAAGTCCCCAAACGGCAGTTATAATATATACGGACAAAACACGAGAGCAGAGAGCAGGGGGCACATCAAACCTCCATATATGAGAAACTCGGGCACACCACACTTCAACCCAAATGTCTGCTCGCCGAGTTCTTAAAAGTTATGATGAGTGTTCACAACACTGTACGTAGTAAATCAATTTGTGCGTGCTGGCTTTATGTAACTCCGCAACAACTTTTCTGTGACGAAATGTTTCGCACGCCACAGCTGCCGGGCACCTTTAACAATTTGGGGGGGGGGGGGGGGGGGGGGGTCACCTGACTATCACGCAGGCCTCTCACAAAGACTTTTGGGGGAAATGCTTTCTCAAAAACACCCCAGAATGAGTTTACATAAATCATGTTATTTATATTTATGACGTCTTTAGTTCCCAACGATTATTATTAAATAAACTGACAAAGTAGCGAATGAATTGAACACTTTCACCATTAATACATGATTGTTGGGGGGGAGGGTTTGTGATCATTAAGCTCCTCTGCCTCCCCTGTGGTGTTTGAGTTAAGCTACTCTAGGGACTCAAGCAGAAGCAACACGGTTTGATGCCCAAGGCCTAGGCACATGCTTTCAAAAGTATAAAGTTACTTTTTTGCATGGGTAAGGCGCTTTGCTTTTGAAAGTGGTCAGAACTTATGTCTGCCCGATCTCATCCTACTCTGGAGCCTCCAGCCCTTTCATCACAGACTCCCCTGTGACGTGACCTTGCTATACAGATGCTGAGAACACATGCGTTCTCAGGGGCGGGGCAGCGCACAGAGCTGGGCTGCGCTTAGAATAGCGCAGAGTGGGGTGGGTAAATGAAAGGTCAAGTGGGAGTCAGGCCATTGCACTCCGATGAACCCAAACACGGGGTCACGCAGAGTGCACTCGGCAACAACAGCTCCTTGCGCTTATCTCCCCTCCTGCAGTTTGTCATCTAGTTTGTGGGTTTATACAGCGCAACACTGCTACTTCAGTCGCTTCTAGGCTCTTTGAGACCGCCAGGCACAGGCTGCACATTCGCTAAAAAGTGAACACATTTTTCTTTGTGGAGAAACCAATCCCCACATACCCTTCTCTATGTTGGTGGTGTTACCTCCCTTTCTTTTCAGAAACGGATTTCTTCTTGCCCATGGAAGGAGTAAATCTCTGAACATTTTTCTGGTGGGAAAGGATAAGCAACAGGTTTATGAATGGGAGTTTTTGGTGTTCATCAACTTTTGTTGGTGGGCCCATCTTGCAAATACCCACAAATCCATCGCGATAAGCAGATTGGCTCCCAGAAAAATGGTGCTCTATGTGCGTAATTTGTGCTTGAGAACATTCTGTTTCTTAGAGCAAAAGCCAACCCGTTTCAGGATTTTGCACCGATACGTGATGTTATTTTCGCTTGCAAGTCCACTTACGTTTGGAAATGGCTTTTTCAATTGGGCTCCTAGTATTCAGCCTTTCTAAAGTAAACACCTTGCACTAGAGGCTTCTTGGCGCTATGCTAACAATAAAGCGGTGTCCCTCAACCAGCTATAACTAAAGATATGCATCACTGTCCAGGAAAGTATTTCACAATGGAAGGCAGTTACAAGATATAGATCCATGAAAATAGTCAGGTTTCGACCACTTTATGAAAATGATCTGAGGACTGGACAGCAATTATCGTGGTGTACGTAGAGAAAGTATGTCCTCCCGGCAGTAACCTTCCCAAATTTGGGAACCACCAAGAGCCAGCCAACCGTACTCTGACAGAAGATGATGGGGATGTAGTCAATATTGCTACATGTCAAATCAGTCTTTTCCAGTGGTAGTCTGGGTGGATTACGGATTGGCACCAGGATAGCCTAAAAAAGCAGAACGGCTTGTAAAAAGTGGGCGCTATGGCGGAGTCCAGTAGGCATATGTGTGGTTGCTTGAGTTCTGAAGCAATTGGGGGAAGAGGTAAGGCACAGGTAGTTATGCTAAGGAATGTGGGATATCAGGGGTAGCACATACTAGCCCTTTACTCCCCCTTTTTTTTTTACTACTGACACTGCTCTTGCCACATCCTCGTCTGAGGGGTTACATTAAGAAAATGTTTCTAGTTTCCACTTCTTGCCCTTACCCTAAACCTTCAACAGCCACCGGGAGGCTCTTTAGTAACTACGAGTGGCAAAGTGGGTTATTCCAGAACATAAACAGAGGTCAGCTCAAGGGTGTGTGATCTCACTTCTGCTTCCACTGCCATTGTGGTGAATGGACATCCATGCTAAGGAAAAACTGCTGGCATAGTAGTTAATCTGGACTGCTTTCCATCTCTATCATCTCATGTTCTCGGGAGAAAATGAATTTGACTGTAGTGCTATTAACATCCTACATAACTCTAGCCTTACTCAACTTCCATCTCTATATGACACCTTAACATCCACCTTGAACATTGGCTGATGTATTCTTTGAACTTTCACTGCTTTGCTGCTTAGACCAGCTCTGTAGGGCAAATGTCTATGACAAATAGTGTCTGCTCAACTGACTTTCTATACGTACACTGTGATTAGCTTATGGCTTTATGTTATATATTCAAGCAAGAGGTTCTAATCACTCTACATTGTAAAACACTGACAATCGGCTCAACGCAGTCCGCACTATACAAAGCCTCAAACGTATAAATAAATAAATTTTTTGAACATCTGGCCCCTCAATCAGAAAGCACAAACTAAATGAGAAAATAATAGTGAGTTCCCACGGTGGTTACACAAGCAGCAGGCCTGCGAAAGAAGCTAAACCTAAGTGGTAATATACTCAGAGTAGAAATACTACCAATTACACTCTTTGAGCTCTAATACATAATGCTCGATTCCATTGCTGTTCAGGGCCTACCTACACTTATCAAGTTGCACCCTACCAAATAGAAATATTGACAACACTAATTTTAATATAAAGATTTGCATGACGACGTGCGTATTACAGATCATAATTTCGAACTTTAACATGGGTGGCTACATTTCAAAAACAGAACACTTGGTCATTACACAAACAAAGAAGTAGGACTACAATTTTGCTTCGAACTAAGGGCACAGCATTTTTATTTAGCAGTACTCTCAGCATAGAAAACCGAGAAAATGAGGCATCAAGTCACGAAGTGCAACATTTCCACATAGTATCACCTGTGTTAATTAAATTGCTTTCTGCATTTTGTCAGTCCTCTCTGGAAACTGGCCCATGTGCTAAATTTATTGAAATGTATTGGGACCGAAAGTGAAAAACTGGAACTGTCCCTGCCCGTCCTGTTTGCCTGGGCATCCTAAAACCAGCCAGCACAGAAAGTGCTTGAGGTTAACGCTAACATCACAAACATTCTGTAAAACTTAACCGAAGGAGGAAGCAGGCACCTAGACCTGAAGACAAACAGCATCCCACGTCGCCTTCAAGCATCAATTGGCACACGCTACTCTTGATCAACAGTAAATGTGTAGATGCTGTGTTGATACCATCCCGTTGATAGTAAGAGTCACCAACAGAGAGGCGTAACAAGAGCAACATGTACTCCACAGACCCATGGAAACTATCCCACTTCACCCTCAACGTACATCTGGGGGAATTTAAATAAATATCGATCTTTAATGATCAAAAGTAACAATGTTCATGGTAACAACACAGCCCCTCTTACTCTTGGTTACACACTTATGACAAAACGAAAGAACTACTCAAAGGGACCCTGACAAAAACAGTTTTCACCTAACAACTAAACTACATGCCTGTTAAACTCTTGAATCAAAAATGCTGTGAATTCAGCATTTAAGAGGGCGATCCCACTAAGGCGAATGGAGAATTAACATTTTTGAAAGGTGATATAAGTTTGGAAAATCGGCTCACCCCTACTAAAGTTTATGGGGGATTTTTCGGTCAGACGGGTGAATATGAGTGAAAAGAAGGTGACACAATCAATGCATGCGAGTTGACAGGCATGAATTTAAGGGCTACTTTTGGGCAAAGTATGAGGAGCAAAATTTTGGATCGTATTCTCTCCATGATAGAGCTTCTAACCGCTATGCTTGATTCCAGCCCTCGGAAAGGAGGCTTGCTAGAGCGTACAAATTTGAATTATCCTGGTAGCCCTACTATGACAGGGAATCAATTAACCAATTAGAAGAAACGTTGTTTAACTTCACATGCATCGCGCGCCACGCATTGCTTTTCATGGAAATAGAAAAGTGTGAATACTCACTACTCCAGAGCACCCGCTTGCCTCTGAGAAGTGCTGGTACTCATTAAAAATATTGCGCTAGTGCTGAGAAGTGCAGGTGCTCTCCCTTTCAAATAAACCAACTGCAGGGACTCCGGGGCAGATTTACAAGCCACTTGCGCCACTTTTGTGTCACTTTTCCCATGTTCAAGATGACGTAAAAGTGGCGCAAGGGGCTTGTAAATAAGCCCCCCCCCCCCCAGTACCTTAATGCACCTGCCCATAAAAAGATCTGACCCCACGACCACTGAAGACCACACTTTTCAGCGGCCTTTCAGTCTCACTCGTCCACAGCCGGGCTAAGGAACTATTTGATGTGACCTTTGTACAGCATTTCTGTTGTCGATGCTAAGCGACTAAATACGCAGTAATCAAATACAGGGCAGCCTGCTTCTTTACAAAAAGTAAAGTCACGGATTTACGTTAAGGCGGAAGAGACTCGATGATAAGAGGTTTCCAGGCGGCATCTGATCCTTCAGAGCTGCAGGCTAAAGTGACATGCTAAGTGGACCGGGCCCTCCCCCATTCCCTCAAGCCCAGGGCGCCACTTCCCCTCCGCGACTGGTAAACAAGGGTAATGATGTCATTAGGAGCTGGCTGACCTGCGTGTGAACTCTCGGCTGTAAATGAGATGCACGGGACAACGCCCCTCGTCCCGCCTTCTCCCGCCACAGACGCAGTTCAACAACCAGTGTCCCCTATGAGTGCGCGGCAACCAAGCCTTCATTTGTTGAAGCCCCTCTGCCCTCGTGCACCCGAACACAGCTGAACTCGTGCAGCTGGGACGTCACTTAAGTACAGGTGCTTCAAATGCAATTATTTCTTAAGGGAGCTAAATGCAGCCTCAACCACAACAAAAAGCAACTTATTATTAATCACATAGGCGACACCTAATGCATTTACCAATGCTTGTATGTTTCGTCATTGGCTTTATATAGCGCTCCACACCGCAACGAGGTTCCCAGGGATATTTGTAGGTAGTGAACGAGCTACTCCCTGGAAGCGCTATGGTGGGATAGTATGTCTGGTGTGGCCTAAATAGTAGGGTGACCAGATTCTCAAAACAAGCATTTACAATGCAATGGTCTCGCCTTTTGCATAAGGAGGCCCCCGGGGGAAGTAAGACCAGCGGTCTAGTCTTCCCCCGGGGAGTTCGCGCAAAAGGAAGGACAGGGGAGGAAGGGGTGGGATAAGGGGTGGGGTCGCAGGTAGGGTTAAAAGGGGCAGGAAGAGGAAGTCCTTCCTCTTCCATTCCCCAGCGCCTCAGGGAGGGTAGTTAGTGGACCGTTGGTGCGCGGTGCGGGGCCTGCGGAGCTTCGGTGGATCGGCGGGGGCGTGTTTTGCGGCGGTGAGCGTAGTGTGTCTGTGGGGGTAGCGAGCGATATCAGGGCTGCCTCGTTTGGCAACGTGTGGCGGCCTGCGGGTGTCGGGTGGAGTCGGCGGGGGCGGAGCGGTGGTTGGCGCGGAGCGCGTTTGTCATGGAGTCGGGAGGGGGCCAGACGCCGGATGAGGCGGCGGTGCGGGCGGCGCTACAGCTGTTGGGGCGTGCGGGGAGGGCGGACCTTCTGCGGCCGGGCGTTTTGGAGCAGGCGTGGGTGGGGATGTCCAGGACTCCGCATTCGGCGTCCGCGGGGGTTGCAGCGGCCGTTGTTGCCTGTATGGAGGAACCGCCTCCCAAGAAACACGCGGTGGGCGCGCGAGGGGGGGGCAAGAAGGCAGGGCCTGGGGGGAAGCCAGGGGATAGGCGTCTGAGCCTCCCGGAGCTGGGTTCGTCCGCTGAGGTGCCCGTGGGGGGGGGCGGGGGGGCTGTTGAGGGCAAGGGTGGGGCTGCGGAGGCGCGGTTGGTCCGGGTGGGGGCGGGGGCCGGGGGCAGCGGGGGGGCCTCGTTCCTGGTTGACTATAGTGAGGACAGCGACTTGGCGGAGGACGCGGAGGAGCGGGTTGGGGATGATTTCTCCCTGTATCTTTCGGGGAGTGAGTCCGCGGGGGGCGAGGGCGGTGGGTGGGGGGACCAGGGGCCGGTCGCGGGGGGTGGGGGCAAGGGGAAGGGTGGGGGGCGGGGAGGCAAAGGCAAGGGCCCGGCGAAGGCTGTGGGGGGCCGGGGGACGGGGCTGGTGACGCCTGGCCCCTCTGGGGGCGCAGGCCGCGGTCGTGGGGCGCGGGCCGCGGGGGAGGGCCGGTGGGACGACTGTTGGGCCGAGATGTCTTTAGAAGAGCGTATCCGGGAGCAGCGGCGGCTGATTGAAGATACGGAGCGGCGCTGGGAGGAGATGTGCGCGGCTAGGGAGAGGGAGGGGGAGCGCGCGGCGGACCGGGTGGTGGCGCGCGGGGGAGGGGTGGTGGCGCGCGGGGGAGGGGCAGGGCCGGCTCGGGGGCGCGGGCGCTGGGTGTGGCTGGATGAGGCAGGGACGGACTTGACGTCTCAGAGACCTGGTGGCGCTGGGGCCCCCTCGGACTATGCCGGTCACGAGGGGGGGGTGGGATCCACGCCAGCGCTGATTGCTGGTAGAGGCCGGGGTGGGCCGGCGGGGCGCACTACGGCCCCCAGACGCCGGGACGAAGCAGTAGGGGGGTCCGCGGCGGCCTGCCCTCCATCGAGGGAGCGCGCATCATCGGCGCCGGAGTATGAGTTTGTCCTTGGAGAGAAAGGAAAAGGAATGAAGCGTGTAGTGCGTGAGGTGCGCATGGAGCCTAGTGAGCCTGTGGTGGTCGAAGAGCTGGATTATGAGTCGGAAAGTGAAGATTTGGAAGACGGCGAGGTGCGTGAGGTGACGGGGCCGGTGGCAACGAGAAAGTTTGGTGTTTTCCAGGACAGCAAAGCCAGCTGCAGCAAGGCGCCAGCGGCGAGGGTGTCGGCCCCGGGTCCAGGCGGACGGGCGCAGGAGGTGCCACGCACTTTGACAGGTGAGAGCACATGGTGGGGGGCGTGGGATGAGGGGCTTGGGCGGGGGCGTAAGAAGTCTTGTAGGTCTGTGGGGGTGGGGGATGGGTCGGTGAGGGAGGTGGGAGAGGCGGCGCAGCCGCAGGTGCCGGCTAAGGCGGCGGCCCCAGAGGGGGATGTGAAGCGAATGGTGGGAGCTGGTGTTCAGACGGAGAAGGTGACGGATGGGAAGGAGGAAGGGGGTGAGAAACATAAGAAGAAGCTGCCTTATATGGGGTTGGCGATGCCCCTGGGGTCCCATTTGTCTGAAAAGACAAGGGGCAGGATTTGGAAACACGAATATGTGGATGTCTTTAAATTGTTGCATCGGGAGATTCAGGCGAAAGAGGGGTCGAAAGAGGAGGAGTGGGAATTGACACGGCGGCCACGGGTGCCGATAACTATGGAGAATTGGACGTCGGCCTTCCTGATTTATGCCAGTATTTATTGCGAGAAGCATCCGGATAGGGCGATTGCGTTGTTCAAATACATGGATATCATCAGAAAAGCGCAGATGTGGAGGAGCTTAGCGCGTGATCAAGATGGCCGCGTGAGCCTAGAGCTCCCGAGACCCTCGCTCCCTCCGGCATCTATCCTGTCTATTATCCTGTACTTGATGCCCGGGCTATTGGAGAGGATCTGCTGCTGAGGCGGGAACCGTTGTCCGGGTCGAAATCGCCCACCGGAGACCGAAGTTATACTGCCTGGGAGTTTGGGGCCTAATCCCCGCACGGTGCCCGGGACTTGCGTTGGCACAGTGCCCGTGCCCTAATTGAACAACAGCGGCCTGGTCGGGGAGGAGTCGTCGGAGGTGGAGGGGATTTCACTTTCACTTTCGATTTCGCCTTCCAGTCTCCAGGGCGCCCGTGACGGGGCGTGCGAGGCGCCAGCCACTGGTTGCATGCCCATTTACCCTGTACGGGCCAGGAGATTGTCTACACGGCAGATTGAGATGTCGACCAGGTCGGACGCCGAAAAGCAGAAGCCCAAGAACACCAGGCGGGGCACCTCCACCCAGACTAATACCATGGACCGCTATGCCCATCAGAGGGGGTCCCCGGGCGAATCGGGCCCGACGTCGGAGGCCTCGAAGGATGCGGCGTCCCCCTCCACAGAATTAACCCTGCAGGACATCATGGGGGCCATCGAAGGGATGAAGTCCTCGATTGGGCAGCAATTTGAGACCCTGGCACAAAAAGTAGATGCCATATCGATAGATGTCAACCTGGTTCGGGCCGACCTCGGCAAAACTAATGAGCGGGTTCAGTCCTTGGACCTCAAGACTGCCGGCCTCCTGGGCGATGTCTCCGGCCTCCAGCAGGAAGTCCGTACTCTCCGGGCAGCAAATGATCACTTCGCCCGCCGGTTGGAGGACTTCGAAGGCCGTGCTAGGCGCAACAACGTCCGCATCATTGGGGTCCCGGAAAATTCGGAGGAGCAGTCGGTGGACCTGTTCGTGGAGGACCTGGTGGTGAACCATCTGGCACCCAAAGGCCTTAGCAAGTTCTTTACCGTCGAACGGGCCCATAGAGTTCCTGGCGGGAGGCCCAAGGTGGGGGCCCCACCAAGGCCGATTGTCGCCCGGATCTTTAATTTCAGGGATCGTGATGCCATACTACAAGCATCGCGGATGGCCTGCCCGCTGCCATTCCAGAACACTACTGTAAGCTTTTATCCGGACTTCACTCAGATGGTGCAAAAGCAGCGGCAAGGCTTCATGGCGGTCAAGAGAAGACTGCGTGAGATGGGACTAAAATATGCCATGCTCTTTCCTGCAAGGTTGCGGGTGGTGTTCGAAGAGCGAACTTTCTTTTTTGAGGCACCCGACATGGTCGGAGACTGGTTGGACACTCTGCCCCAAGGGCGGCCTGGCATGGAACGCTCTGGTGGCGCAGATGGTGCCGGTGACGAACATTGAACCGGGACTTAAGTACCACGACTCCGATCCCTCCGGGAGGTTGATAGTCCGGGGGGTGGCGGGGGCAGTGGGGGAGCTTTTCCTCCTCTGGGGTTCTTTCCGTAGACTAGTCTTATAAGGGGCGACAGGCACACTGCAAGTTGGGGGGCCCTTTAGAGCTTACGCAGGGGTGCAGGGTGGGGGGTGGGTGGGGTTTGTTGTTGGGGTTGTTGTTGTTTTTGGTTCTGCAAGGCGTCATGATGCAAGCTCCTGTGGTTCGGGTCGGGTTTCACGTGGGTGGTGGTGGTCTTCTTACATGCTGGGATGGGGGGTAGGGGCCTCAAAATACTCAGTTGGAATGTGAATGGCCTGGGGGATCGTATTAAGCGTGGGATTGTACTGCAATTTCTGAAGAGATGTGCCCCTGATATTGTCCTCTTGCAAGAGACGCACTTGATTGGCAACACGTGCCAGGCACTCAATCGTAAAGGCTATAAGTTTGTTGCGCATTCCGGGTTCACCTCGGGTTCCAGAGGGGCGGGAATACTAGTCAGGTCCTCTCTCCCATTTGAGGTTGACTCTACTACTGTAGACGATAGGGGGCGCTTCGCGGCAGTAGCGGGACGGTGGGAGGGCAGGACGCTGGTCCTGGTGTCGGTTTATGTCCCCCCTGCATTGCAGCCCACTACCCTAGCGGACTTAGAGAGGACATTACTGGATCTCCCAGAGGGCGTGTTGGTGGTGGGTGGTGACTTTAATGCGGTCGGCTCAGGCCTGCTTGACAGGCACCCGCAGAGGATTTCGGGGGGGGCTCAGAAGTGGCTTCCTGATTTCATAGATACCCTAGGGCTGGTTGATTGTTGGAGAATGTTGCATCCCACACAACGGCAGTACACTTTCCACTCAGGTGCGCATGGCAGTCTCTCCAGAATTGATTATGTCCTTACTCTGGCTGCACACGCTTCCAGTGTCTCTGAGGCCAGGCACATGGCACGAGGTATTTCTGACCATTCTCCGGTGTGGATCTGTATGGATGTTGCCAGAGGAGTGGGTGGTAGGGTGGCCCCAATTAACCCGTGGCATCTTAGAGACCCTGTGACTCGTAGTGAGGTGCTTAAGGTGATCGACCGTTATTTTCAAGAAAACCTCGGTTCGGTCACGTCGGCGGTGTCCTTGTGGGAAGCATTCAAAACCGTGATTCGGGGTGAGGCCCTCTCCTTGATTACAGCGGCCAGGCGTCGGAGGGACGCGGAGGTCGCCCAGCTTGAGGCGGAGATCGCAGACCTAGGGCTGGCCCTGGAGGGTGAGGTCACGGAGGAGGCGCTGCACGAATTGAGCCTTAAGCAATCGGAGTACAGGGCCCTCGTGACGGACGCAGCCAAGGCTCTGAGTAGGGAACAGCGGGGCCGTCTGTACGACGTCGGGGACAAGGCCGGTAAATTGATTGCGTGGCTGGACAAGAAGGAGAGGGTCAATCGAGTGGTGCCGGACCTAGTGACGGAGGCTGGCGTCCTGGTCACGGAGCCGGAGGACATAGTCCAGTGCTTTGCGGATTACTTCCGCACGGTCTATACATCCGTGTCGGACAGGCCTGTGGAGGACTCATGTGCACTCCTGCGCGATCTCGCCCTGCCTTGCCTCTCCGATGTGGACAGGGACGACCTTGATGGCGACATCACGGTCGATGAGATTGCGGGGGCGATCCGTTCTTTGCGTCCGGGCAAGGCCTCGGGTCCGAATGGTCTGCCCATTGAGCTCTACAAACTCCAGCCGGACAAGATCGCTCCGCATCTACGAGCCATGTTTGTGGAGGCGCGGGCGACGGGTTCCCTCCCGCTCGACCAGCGCCTGGCAATGATCGTGGTCATCCATAAAGATGGCAAGCCTAGAGACAGGTGCAGTTCATACCGGCCGATCTCGCTCCTTAACGCTGAGCCGAAGATCCTTGCTAAAATCCTCGCAAACCGGCTAGTCAGGGTGATCGGTGACCTGATCCACCCCGACCAATCTGGATTCATCCCACATCGGAATACTGCGTTGAATCTTAGGCGCATTCATGGTGTGATCGCAAGGGTCGGGACGATGCGGGAACCGGCCGTGGTGGCGGCGCTCGACGCAACGATGGCGTTCGACACGGTTGAGTGGGCATATTTGTGGGCCGCGCTCGCGAAGTTCGGCTTCGGGCCCGGATTTGTGGGCTGGGTGAGGCTCTTATACGAAGGACCTCTCGCCAAAGTTGCGGTTAACGGGAGGGCCTCCAATCCCTTCGACTTGGGAAGGGGTACCAGGCAGGGTTGTCCCCTCTCGCCGCTGTTGTTCGCTCTCGCCCTTGAGCCGCTAGCGGCATGGATACGGTGGCACCCAGACGTGAGGGGGATTCGCTGGTCCCCCGATCACGAGGACCGCATTTCCCTCTATGCCGACGACATTCTGCTATATCTTACCTCACCCCGGAAGTCCCTTATAGTTGTCTGCGATATCTTGACTTCCTTCGGGAGGAACTCGGGGCTCACCATCAACTGGGGTAAGTCATATCTGTACGCCCTGTGTGGAGACGCTCCGGTTCCCCCGCGGAATTGCCCGATCCAGATCGCCCGGGAGGGCTTTCAGTATCTTGGGATCTATATTTCAGCCGACCCCACGGTACGGTATGAGCGAAACCTGCTCCCTCCGTTGGTGCGCCTGCGACGGGACGTGGCAGGCTGGAGGCGGCTGCCGCTTTCCCTCCTCGGTCGTGCGGCGCTCTTTAAAATGATGTCGCTTCCCCGCTTTCTCTATGCCCTGCAGAACACCCAGGAGCTGGTCCCGGCCAGTTACTTTCGGGAGGTTGAGAGTCTACAGCGTTCGCTGCTGTGGGACGGCCGCCCGCGTATAGCGATAGCAAAACTAACTCTCCCTTGGTATGACGGGGGTATCGCGCTTCCCGACATCCGGAGATACTATTGGGCCTCCCAACTGAGCGCAGTCAACCACGGAGTCTACGGCCCTGCGCTTAGCCCCGGCTTCGCTATGGACCGGTGGTTGTTGCGGGGTGGTGGCTACTATAGAGCACTTTATTCAAGGGCCCCGGCTGGGTCCCTCACGGGGCCGACCGGGGTGGCGGTGCACGTGTGGAAGGCAGTCACGAACTCCCTGGGGTGGAAGGATAGACTCACACTGGCCACTCCGCTGTTTGACTCGGACATGCTGGGGAAACTCTGGAACTCTAAGGGTTTCGACAAATGGGACCTGATTGGTATTTCCAGGGTGGGGGACATGCTGGCCAAGGGGCGGATTAAGTCGTTTGCAGAGCTGCAGACGGAATATGCGCTAGAGGGCACGGAATACTTCCGGTACGCGCAGGTACGTCATGCGCTGCGGTCGGTCCTCGTTGAGGGGGAGAAGGTGCCCGAATCCTCTCCGTTGGAGGACCGGATCTTGGACGGCCATGTGCCGGAGAGCACAATCTCTCTCATTTACAAGAAGCTGGTGAACGTCCGTACCGATCTCCTCCTGGGGGTGCGGGACCAGTGGACTAGAGACGGTCTTGAGCTGGACGATGAGGACTGGCAGTGCGCTGTCTCCTCCCCGAAAGAGGTTGCCATCCCCGCCAGGCTGCGGCTGGTCCAGCTTAAGATACTCCACAGAGTCTATGTCACTGGCCCCCGGTTGGTCCACATGGGTTTCTCCGAAGACGGGCTGTGTAAGAGGGGCTGCGGGATGGTGGGCACCTTTCTGCACATTATATGGGAGTGTGGCGTGATTGCGGAATTGTGGAAGCAGATTCATGTTGTGATGCAGGAGGTCACGGGTATTGTGTTGCACTCAGAGGCGCGGCGCTGTCTCTTGAACGTGTGGGGCCCTACAGATTACGATGCTGCGCAGACTCAATGGGTGACCCTTGGTAATATGGTGGCCAAGCGGGATATTGCACGATTGTGGGGATCCACTAGCCCGCCCACCCTGGATGCATGGAAGAACAACATGGACTGGTGCATGTTTCAGGAGAAAACAGTGTATTGTGCACGGGGGAGGCCCAAGAAATGGCACAAGGTGTGGGGGGGGTGGAACCAGTATAGGGGGTACATCTGCCTGCCTCCTGCCACTGACCCGCCAGAGGAGCACCTTTCCCCCTAGCCCCACTTCCGACTTGAGTTTTGCGGATGAAATCTGATAGAAAGTTAGTGCCTCTGCCTCTCCCTCCCCTCCACACTTGAGGGCTGATCTGATGGTGGATATGGGGCCGCCTCATCGGTGGGATCTGACGCGAACACATGATGTATATTGCCTTGCTCGTTATGTTTTTCTTTAAAAATTGAAACCTTTTTTCTCTCCTGCATGACAGCTATAGAAGACTACATATGTTGATTGACGAGCTGCCGAACCTCCGGGTTGTCGGCTGAATAGCTGTGTTTCTGAAATATCCGAATAAAGGTTTTTAAAAAAAAAAAAAAAAAAAAAAAAAGAAAAGCGCAGATGCACTTTGGGGGTTTTGCCTGGCTCAGTTATGATGAGGAATTTCGGGCGAGGGTCAGCGTCAACCCGGACAAGCCCTGGGGAGAGGTAGATCAGGAGCTGTGGGTGCAGTGGATGGCCTCCACGCAGTCCTCTGCGGCTACACACACTGCGAGTGGCCTTCCGGTGGCTTATCGGTCTTTTCAGTCCCGTCCCGCCTCGGGGGGGGCGGGAGGGGGCGCAAGTGGAGCTGGGGGTGCGGGAGGACAGGCTGCCGCTGCCGGCGCAACCGGGCAGCCTGCGAAGAGTGGGGGAGCCACCACTGGGGCGTGTTGGAATTTCAACAAGGGATTCTGCACCCGCCACCCCTGCAAATTTAAACATGAGTGTTCTAAGTGTGGTGGCAAGCACCCGGTCACGCAGTGTTTCACCTTGGCCACCCCGTCCGAGCAATGGCGGGTCACGAAAGGAAGGGGGCAGGCTGGGCCAAAGGGCTCCTACACCGGTTAGTGTGGAGGCCATGGGTCCGTGGCTCTCCCGCTACCCTGATCAGGTGGCGGCGCTGCGGCTGTTTTGGGGGTTCACGGAAGGTTTTCGAGTAGGGTACCAGGGGCCACGGGAGTGCAGGTGGGCAGAGAATTTGCGGTCAGCAAAAGAGTTGCCGGAAGTCGTGGAGGCTAAGTTGCGCAAAGAGGTGTTGGAAGGTCGCGTGGCCGGCCCGTTTGACACGTGGCCGCTGCCCGAACTCATCATATCCCCGTTGGGGGTGGTTCCAAAAAAGGAACCTGGCGAGTTTCGCTTGATCCACCATTTGTCTTGGCCTGAGGGGCGGTCAGTGAATGATTTCATCGCGGAGGAGGATTCCCGGGTGTTGTATGCGTCGGTGGATGATGCGATTGGATTGGTGCGGCTGTGTGGGCGGGGGGCGGAATTGGCCAAGTGTGACATCAAGTCGGCGTTTCGCCTTCTGCCGATTCACCCGGAGGATTTCTCGTTGCTGGGCATGCAGTTCGGTGGGGCCATTTTTGTGGACAAGGTGTTGCCCATGGGGTGCGCGATCTCCTGTGCTCTGTTCGCGACTTTCAGTTCCTTTTTGCAATGGACCTTCACTGACAGGGCGGGGCACCGGCTGGTGTCCCACTATTTGGATGATTTCTTGTTTGTAGGCCGTGGTCAGACGGGGGAATGTGGGGCGGCGTTGGGCCAGTTTCAGAGGATGGCGGGGGAGTTTGGTGTGCAGTGTTGCCCCATCACAGGGTGCGGATTTCGGTGGGTGTCCGGGCGGATCTGCGAGTGTGGCAGGGGTTCCTGAGTGACTTCAATGGGGTCTCCTTGGACTTTGCAGATGACAACATGGTGTGGCAGGTGCAGATTTTTTCGGATGCGGCTGGGGCGCGCGGCTTTGGTGTGTTCTGGGATGGTCGGTGGTGTGCGGAGCAGTGGCCGGCGCACTGGTTGGCACAGGGCAGGAGCATTGCGTTTCTGGAGTTCTTTCCGCTGTTGGTGGCGCTGCAGGTAAGGGGGCAGGAATTCCGGAACCGATCGGTGCTTTTTCATGTGGACAACATGACGGTGGTGGATCTGGTGAACCATCAGAGGGCGAGGGACCTGCGGGTGCTGCGCTTGCTGCGAAGTTTTATGCTGCTGTGCTTGCGCTTGAATGTGCTGTTTCGCGCGAAACATGTGCCGGGCGTTAGCAATGACATCGCGGATGCATTGTCTCGTTCGCAGTGGCGGCGTTTCCGAAGGTTGGCGCCCGGAGCGGACTTTGCCAAGACCAAGGTGCCGGAGGGTATCTGGAGCTGGGGGGAGTGAGAGTGGTGAATCTGGTGGAGCAGTCTGTTGCCGAGTCCACGCGGCGGACTTATCGTATGGCATGGGTGGAGTTGGGGGCGTTCTTGGGTTGGTCGCGGGAGGACTGGCGGATGTCTCAAGGTGAGTGTGAAGCGGGTGTCGTGCGCTATGTTTTGCACTGTATGGACAGGGGTTTGTCGTCAGTGACAATTGCAGGGAAATTGGCAGGGATTTCTTTCTATGGGAAGATCTATCTGGGTTTTGATCCGGCCACGGGTGAGTTGCTGAGCAGGATGCTGAAGGGCTGGACAAGGGAGCGGGGGGGGCGGGAGGGAGCGCCGTTGCGCCAGGCGATCACTTTTGGCCTGTTGGTGGATGTTTTGGGAGAGTTGGGGGTTTTGTGTTACGATCGGTATGAGTTGGCGTTGTTCCGCCTGTGTATGACGTGGATGTTCTTTGGGGCCTTTCGGGTTTCGGAGTTGCTGGGGGGTAGGGGGGGGATGGGGTTGAGGTTCGAGGATGTACGTGTGGATGGGGGGCGCCTGGGGATATGGCTGGGGCGTTCCAAGACGGATCAGGTTGGCAGAGGCACGTGGGTGTGGCTGAATGAGTCGGGGGAGTTGGCAGCGTGCCCGGTGCGGGAGTGGAGCAGTTTTTGCGGGCAGTGTGGCCGTTTGGCGGGGGAAATTTTCTGTCATGCTTCTGGGAAACGGGTCACGGCTTACCAGCTCTTGGCGGTACTGCGCATGGCGTTGCGGCGCTTAGGGAGAGACCCGGCGGGGTTTGGGACTCACTCCTTCCGGATCGGCGCGGCGACGGCGGCGGCACGGCTGGGTTGGTCCTGGGATAAGATCAGGAGGATTGGTAGATGGCGTTCGCGCTGCTGCGAGCGGTACGTGAGGAAGTAGGACGGAAGGGTGCGCGGCGGCTGTGTGAGCGTTTTGTGTGCCCTTTCTTGTTTCTAATGCTCCTTTTTTCTTCGTAGGTTGTGTTGGGGGTCCTGGAGCCAAGACGGTTACCTGGATCGTGGGACATTCATTTCTGCATTGGGCTGCCAAGTTTGCTGACAGGCAGGTGTACGGGCGTAGCCTGGGCCTGAGAAGCTGCAGTCATGAGGTTTTCTGGTGGGGTAGGAGTGGGATGCGATGGGGAGAACTTTTGCCTTGGCTCACGAAGAAGGTCTCGCAGCAGGGCTGTCCGGATCTGCTTGTCATTCACCTGGGAGAGAACGATCTGGTGCGGCAGTCGGCGGTGTCCTTGATCTACTTAATGCAGCGGGACTTGGCAGCGATCAAACGCAATCTGGCTGGCGCTTGTATTGTGTGGACAGAGTTCATTCCCAGAAAGTTTTGGAGGGGGGCGCTGAAGCCCGCTGCGGTGGAACGCGCCCGCAGAAAATTAAATAGGGCAATGAGAGTTTTTTGTGAGGACTGTGGGATCAAGGTGCTGGCGCATCCTGGTCTCCGGCTTGAAGAGCCCTTGCTTTTTAGGGCTGATGGCGTGCACCTTTCGCACATGGGAAACGCCTACTATATGATGGAGATGAGGGATTTTATCAGTGGGCTGTGGAATGAGTCGATCTGGTGTAGGAGGAGGTGAGGGCGAAAGGTGCACTTGTGTGGGGTGGGGCAGGTAACCGCCCTCCGGGGGTTCCCTGGTTGGCGGATTGGGGAGGGGGGAGGAGTCCATGACGGGCATACTCACCCTCCCGGGGAGGGGGATACTGGGGAGAACGTGGGGGTGCGTCAGAGCAGTGGACGACGAATGGAGATGGTGGTGGAGTTTTGGAAGAGAAGTGAGGAAGCGAAAGGAAGTGAGAAGGTTGCGGTGTGAAGTGGGTATGGAGTAGTTGGAGTCTTGGAGAGTATGGGTAGTGAGGAATGTTGTTGTTGGGGATTGTTGGGGATTTGTGTTATGTTTCTGGTTATGGTTGTCCAACCCTGTCCTAATAAAATGGCCTTTTACGCAAAGTACCTTGCGTGGACTGATTATTGCGCGAGGAGGCCCCCGGGGGAAGTAAGACCAGCGGTCTAGTCTTCCCCCGGGGAGTTCGCGCAAAAGGAAGGACAGGGGAGGAAGGGGTGGGATAAGGGGTGGGGTCGCAGGTAGGGTTAAAAGGGGCAGGAAGAGGAAGTCCTTCCTCTTCCATTCCCCAGCGCCTCAGGGAGGGTAGTTAGTGGACCGTTGGCCACCCACCCACCCGGCAATTACATGACTAGTTGAGGAGGTCATGTTTTTCAGCGTGCCAGTTTAGGACGGGTTGTGTGTGTGTGTGTGGGGCGGATTGGGGAGGGGGGAGGAGTCCATGACGGGCATACTCACCCTCCCGGGGAGGGGGATACTGGGGAGAACGTGGGGGTGCGTCAGAGCAGTGGACGACGAATGGAGATGGTGGTGGAGTTTTGGAAGAGAAGTGAGGAAGCGAAAGGAAGTGAGAAGGTTGCGGTGTGAAGTGGGTATGGAGTAGTTGGAGTCTTGGAGAGTATGGGTAGTGAGGAATGTTGTTGTTGGGGATTGTTGGGGATTTGTGTTATGTTTCTGGTTATGGTTGTCCAACCCTGTCCTAATAAAAAGGCCTTTTACGCAAAGTACCTTGCGTGGACTGATTATTGCGCGAGTTGGAGCTATTGGTATTGTAAATGACAAACTTTTTTATTTATGGGTTGGTTTTGAAAACAGATAAATAAATGGCATAGTCATTTACAATGCCAATAGCTTTAGCTCTCGCAAAGGCGAGACCTATTGCATCTATACACACACACACCGAGCCCCACACACACAATCCTTTGATGAATATGTAGTGTTGGAAGGGGTCCACAGGGGGCACAGCGGTGGGGAAACGAGTGGGACAGAGGGCAAAAGGAGCACAAAAGGGAAAAAAACGGGTGGCGCAGAAGGGCACAGAAAAACGAGAGGAACAGAGGGCAGAAAGGCACAAAAAACGAGGAAAAACGAGTGGCACAGAGGGCAGAAGGGCACAAAAAAACGAGTGGAACAGAGGGCACAAACAACGAGAGGAGCAGAGGGCAGAAAGGCACAAAAAAAGAGGGAAACGAGTGGAACAGAGGACAGAAAGGCACAAAAAAAGAGTGGAAAACGAGTGGCACAGAGGGCAGAAAGGCACAAAAACGAGTGGCACAGAGGGCAGAAGGGCACAAAAGACGAGAGGAGCAGAGGGCAGAAAGACACAAAAAAACGAGTGGAACAGAGGGCAGAAGGGCACAAAAACAAGAGGGGCAGAAAGGAACAAAAAAAGAGGGAAAACGAGTGGAACAGAGGACAGAAAGGCACAAAAAAAGAGGGAAAAACGAGTGGCACAGAGGGCAGAAAGGCACAAAAACGAGTGGCACAGAGGGCAGAAGGGCACAAAAACGAGAGGTGCAGAGGGCAGAAAGGCACAAAAAACGAGGAAAAACGAGTGGCACAGAGGGCAGAAGGGCACAAAAAAACGAGTGGAACAGAGGGCAGAAAGTCATAAAAAAAGAGGGAAACGAGTGGAACAGAGGACAGAAAGGCACAAAAAAAGAGTGGAAAACGAGTGGCACAGAGGACAGAAAGGCACAAAAACGAGTGGCACAGAGGGCAGAAGGGCACAAAAGACGAGTGGAACAGAGGGCAGAAGGGCACAAAAACAAGAGGGGCAGAAAGGAACAAAAAAAGAGGGAAACGAGTGGAACAGAGGACAGAGGACAGAAAGGCACAAAAAAGAGGGAAAAACGAGTGGAACAGTGGGCAGAAAGGCACAAAAACGAGTGGCGCAGAAGGGCACAAAAGACGAGAGGGCAGAAAGGCACAAATAACCTGCCTCGTGAGGAATCTAGCTGGGCGTGCGGGGGATGGTCCTCTCGTTCTCCGGATGAAGCTGAAGCGCCAGTTACAGGACATGCAGCCGGACCCCTACTCCGCGGCCCTGTAGAAAACAGCGCATGCAAGAGATGCCATGAGCGAAAGACTCGCCACGGCGTGCGCGCAACACTCACCCAGTCTGTCTGTGATTGGCTGCCCATGTAGCAGGCGGCTAGTGATTGGCCCACGCCTGCTGCCGGGGTCTTGCAATTGGACTGTAGAGTCACACGTGACCAGGGGTAGTCACGCGCTTTCCGGGAACCCGCCAGGTAGGACATAAACAAAACAAACCCAAGGAAAGAAGCATGGAGGGTCCGGGGCAGCGGAAGCAGCAGCGGAGGGGGTGAAGAGCATCACCGGAGAAGGGCAGACCAACAGAAAGTGAGTGCAAGGGGGAAGAAACAGAAAATGAGATTTTGGGAGGGTGAAAGGGACCTGCCGCCAACGAGACTATTGTTGGCCTGTTTACTCCCAAGGGAGAAAGACCTGGGCACGAGCCGATTCTGGTCCGGGCACACTGTGAAGCGCGTTCACGGACCAGAATCGGCTCGTGCCCAGGTCTGTCTCCCTTGAGAGGCATCACGACAACAATAGTTTCTCGTTGGCGGCAAGCCCTTCGCGCTGCAACGCCAGCGAGACCTAACAAAAAACGGGGACAGGTCATAGACATAGAAGTAGGACTACGGTTTACAGTAACCATCAACATGAAAGTAGGACTATTTGACAGCTGTCATAGACATAGAAAAAGGACTACAATGACAGCTCCCTCCACAGAACGATATGAAGCATTACAGACAACAAATCTACGGTCTTTTATTGGCACCCCTCTCCTTTACACAGCAGCATTAGTACTTTTTATTACATTTACACTTTTAAGGACTATAGCATATATTTGCCAAAAATCAATAAAACATCACAGGCTAGCAAACGCCAGATTTACTAGCTTTATCAATGCTCGTTTCTATAGCTGCACGTCAGCACCACGTAAAGTACAACTCACCAATGTTGCTTAGTTGCTCATGACAGAAAAGCATGGGAGGTAAACTGCGGAATGCTAAATTGCCAAATGGCAGCCATGGACCAATGTAAAAAAAAAAACCACTTCTCTCCAGGTATTACTGCCTTAGGGTCTTAAGGGGGGCAAAGGCTGGCCGACCACACAGTCCTCCCACATTTGCATGGTCACTGCTGGGATGTCATGTTACCTTACTGGGGTATGTATAGTGCACTCTAGCCATTGGTATCATCTCATAGTGCAATAGTGTGAAGACCTGAGCAAAAAGCTCGAGCAGCGCTGCGAGCCTCTTCCACAGGCGTTAACCCTGCTCCTTTAAGTCCTTTCCAGCTAAACAGTTTGACGTGATCTGAAAGGTCAGTCAAAAGGTCAAGTCAGAGCTTTGATATGGAGAACACAGAGCATGCATCAATTGGTTATGAATAAAACATGCAATGAGCAATGCATTAATCCTTGCACGGTATGCATAAGGGCTACTGAAAAGTTTGTATGGCTACGAATACAAGCTACAGGACGAAGAAATATTGTTTTATCCAAAGTAGAAACTTTGGCTGGAGCGCTGCGTGTAAAATGTCTCTCTTCAAAGGATTTCCCTTCTTGCTACAGCGCTCACCTCAGTGACAACACATGCCGTAAACAGTGCAAAGAGAGCATGCTCAACCGGAAAGATGAAAAACAGGGAAATTTCTGTGTTTAACCTGGACACTTTGAAAACAGGGATATTTGAGTCACTTGGAGAAAAGTGTCGGGACACTTCTCCAAAAACGGGGACCGTCCTGGGAAAACAGGGACGTCTGGTCACCCTACTAAATGGGCAGGGGTTTGAGGTAGTGCTTCAGCAAACGCGCCAGGCAGCAGAGGGGTACGAGGCTTAGCATTAAAGCAGGTGATGGAATGGCTAAGGAGTGTGTGAGGGGCAATATGGTCCAGGTGCGAAATGGTTCCTGGTGTGCAGAGAGGGCTTTAGAGTGCAGAGAGGGCTCAGCACACGTCGCTGCAAGCGGGAGGCTGTTTATACAGACATGTTCTCGGCACGCAAGAATAGAGCAGATCATGCACGCATGCAGTTGCCAGGTGTGGTAAATACTAACACCTATTGTGAACAACTAATTTAGGCTAAGACTGGCATCGTAGATTCAAAAGGTGCTGCAAAGTAAACATTCCGTGGGCAGACTGAGTACTTCACTGTTCTGATCGTGTTTTGTTAGGCCCCGGACCCCCACATTGTTCCCGGCCCCGCCCCCATCAAACCCACAAATCAAGACTTGACGACCAGAGCTGTGGGTAAAAGAGGCCATGTTTATTATAAACCATC
Source organism: Triturus cristatus (assembly GCF_964204655.1). NCBI lineage: Eukaryota > Metazoa > Chordata > Amphibia > Caudata > Salamandridae > Triturus > Triturus cristatus. Next base: position 732,493,077 of record NC_140580.1, read on the forward strand.
ATATATAAACATGCATATATATATCATCAATTAAGCTTCAAAATTACATACGATCTAGATTTATCATCTTTAATCACTGTATGACATTTCATATTTATGTTGCTCATAACTTCATAATTTATCCATAGAAATGACAGATCTTAATTTTATCGACAAAGAATGTTCTCTATCTCTCCAGCACTAAGGGGCCTTCTGGCTCGCACCACCCCAACTGAGAGCCACGCAAGGCGCAACCCACCTGCGTCCTTGAGAGGTGAGCCCCTGCCCTCTGGTCGTTGTCCGCCACCTGAGGGGCCCACCCCTCCACCACCAGGCTGCCCATAGGGGCTCGTATCGAGTAACCAGGGGCAGATGCCCCATGCCCTAGATTCTAAACTGGCGCCCTTGCCCCCAGCTGGTGTCTCCATACTCTCTGGAGTGAGCTTACCGTATCTCCCCCTCAGTGCTGGCCTAGGGTGTATGCAGGCGGACTCCCCTTAACAATGTAAGGCGATTTCTGTGGCCTCATTATCTCCACAAGGACGACCAGGGCCAACCGCCCTTCGCCCTCCCCACCACCAGGCCACTCCGGAACCACCAAGTTCCAACAATCTATAGGCTCAGAGCCATGTCCTAACTCAAATGCCCAGATCCATCAGTCTGGGTCCCAGGTAGACATGTGACAAACATTGCAGTGAACTATACAATTCCCATGCCCAATTTGTGGGCGCATTACCAGGCGGGCCCCTGCCATGGGCACCGCTTAGGCCATTCCGGTCTTCCAGTGGAACACTAAAGGGGGGCATTTGACATTGGCCCTGGCCCCCCAAATTCTCCCATGGAATATGAGACCACGCTATTCTGGAAACATCCTATCCCAATTTGGGCAAACCCAGGCAGAGCTTCCCAAGCGGCCCGGTGACCCAGTCCCAACCTATTGTTACCTCTTAAATGTAGGATAAACATTCTCAGGGAACTGTAGTCCCCCACGGCACATGACGTCTGCCACCAGGTGTTCATGTTAGAGGCATTCCCACAGCCCCCAGAGTCAACTCACGCCACATCTGCCAACGAGCGATACGGGCCCAATATACGGGCAAGTGACCCAACACCTACAGCACTTTGGCCAACATAATACCTCCCTCCCGCCTGGTGAAACATCTGGCTGGCTGTGCATGACACAGCCCCAATTCTGATTGGAGTGACCAACTACCTCGATCCCCCGGCTGCGGTAGGTAGACCCACATGTGCTACGCACCTACTATGCACGAGGCTGCACCTGATGACGGATGGGCATGTATGCCCCCATGAGCCGAGTTGTGCTCCACTCGCATCCCCATCCCAGTAGGTTCAGGTTAGAACCTCCCATAGGGAGTGAACTTATCTGCCCACACACCCAGAGTCCAGGGAATGCAGACCCTCCGCCGCCTTGAGTCGCAGTGCCCCTACAAGTTGCCGCTCAGAACAAGTCAACAAAATTGGGGGAGACTGCGAGAAGTGACAAAGTGAGAGGTGCTCGTTCGCACACGTGACTCAAGTGATCTGTAATGTTCTTGGCTGCTTTATTCACAACCCCCACACGTGTATTGTCAAAAAAAGGTAGAATTATTCAGCAGTAAACTGAGTACCATTACATTGGGTAATAGTAAGAGCTGATTTATTTACAGGTTAATAACAGAATCGCCTAAGGAATTGCTACATAAAACGAAGTATTATTACTGCCTTTTGTGCTTTCTTTTCCCCTAGCTGGATGCCCTTCTAAGGCCCAGGCATGTCAGGTGTTTTTAAGGCGCACCTGCAGGTCCTTCTTGGCACCTGTATGTTTTTCATCAAGTCAATGAATAGGGTGCAAGGACACAGTTCTTGTCATGCTCCAGAGCACCCGAAGAATACAAAGAGACCTCTGTGCGCCTCCTTGGCGGACAGAAGGCTCCTTATACTGTGCGTGTCCTGAACTCTGGGCTGACAGGAAAAGTTTCCTCGAGCGCCACGGTACCCTATTCTAGTTCCATAAAAGATCCTGGGGCATGCAACTTCCCCCAGCCACCTAGCGCACCCCAACCCAGCCCCCCCCCTCCCCGCTTCAACAATATTCAATTTACCCAAGTAGTGTAGCTTCCGCAGTGAGGTGGAAAGCTTACTTATGCCTTTGAAAACAGATGGCATGCCACCAGCCCCCTACACTCTTACACCCAAGCACACTCCTACGGTGTAGCGTCCGTTAATGCGCTTCGGGGCCTCGTCGGGGGTATGAAGCGCTAAGGCAAGTACAAAACAATAAACTCAGCAGTGTAGCTTTGAAATTCTGTGGCTGCATCCATGACAAAGCACCCAGCCAACTGTGACCAGCGATTACGGATCACTTTAATCTGTGCTGGTCAAAGGTCGGGTTGCACAGAGACGGGCCTCTGCCCTGCTGGCGTCAGTGCTATCGGCCTCCACCAGCCTCCGAATCCAAGCTCGGTGCCCCGGAGATGGCACTGGGGGTATCCGAGGCCCTCGAAGAGCCAGGGTTAGGTAGCAGCTCACACTGTGTGGGCTGAGGGGGGCTGGAACTCCAGACACACACACACACGGTATCGGGGCCTGCGCCCACTGTGCTGCAGGGCACGGTTCCCCGCGCGCCTATACTCCCACTGCTACCGACCTGACGTAACATGTACGTGACACTCGGAGTGTTGCTACGGAGCCTTCAGCGGCTCAACAATAACTGATTGAACGGGACACGTGCAGGCATTTACAGCGTGCCAGGCCCCAGCATCTCTCTACACACAGACTGAGCCTGTGTTGCACAGGACATTTACGGAGGATGCAGAAATCCGTGACTGGGTCAGCTGTACAAGACATTTCCAGACTGTACCCACAGCCCTACAATCCACTACACACCGACTGAACCTGCAAATGCGCGGGGCAATGTACAGCAACTGAACCCGAATCCGGTACATTTGCAGTGTAAGAATAACTTTGCTCAGCTAGACACTGACTGAACCCGAAATGAACCCTGAGTTTACAGTGCATGTGCACGTAGTGTCTGTCCTTTAACACACTCGAGATTTACAGCGTGCGCTTGGAGCAATGCACTCTTAGGAACTGTGCACCAAAACGCAGCACATCAACAGACTGGCTGAACCGTACCCAAAGCTGTGAAGGGATATTATCGCTTTTTGTAGCTCCATTCACACTGGCAGAACCTGAGGAACGGGGCATTTACAGTGCGTGGACTGAACCCTATACCCCCTAAACTCAGCCTTGACATGATTAAAAGTGCAGGGCCTCACATCGTGTGGACTGAACCCCATGTACCCCCTACACTCGGACTTGACCAGAATCGTTAGAAGTGTGTGAACATCCCTATAACCACTACACTTGGACCTGACCTGATTAAAAATAGTGCAGTGCATTCACAGAGTTCGGACTGAACCATGTATGTTCAACACTTAGACTTGGTCAGATTCCAATAACTGCAGCGCATTCAGTGCGTGGGGTTGATTCCTGTACCCCGTACACGCACACTGTACCTGATCGAAAGATGTACACAGAATTTACTGTGTGTGGCTTGAGTCCGGTACCTATTACACACTGACTTGAATATGGCCTAAAGATGCACAGCACTCTCACTCGCTGTCTGCACTAATTTCAAGATGTGCAGTGCATTAAATGGTGTGCACGAAGCCTTGCACCTGTGCACTCTAAAATGAACCATGGCTACAAGTGCTACAATAGAAATCTTCCCTAGATCTCTCTAAAGTGAGTCACAGCACACTGTAGGGTAGTGTTGTATACAGAGACAACGCACACTACTTTCAGGAAAGAAGTAATTTTTTCCATCATGGCAAATTTTCAAAGGTTGCGTACCAGTTCAAGCGCAGCCAAACCTGGGAGGTTTGAACATGCGCCAGTCAGACGCTTTCCGGCAGGATTTCATGACTCCCTAAAATTTGGGATCTTTTCAAAAAAGTCAAACCGGCCCGCCCCAGAGGCCTGGTCAGAGTAGGAAGCCACCATGTGAAAGTCATTTCTAATTTAGTTTATTCCCCATTAGAGAGAAATTTGGCTCACTTGGCAAAAACTGATTTCCAATCAGGCTTTCACTGAACCAGGCCTTAGTACACTTGAATATGTCCACTCACCAGTGGGCCTTTTTGCTTATGATTAAGAACATAAGCGTGACTTATTTGCAGTGTTTTAACTTTTAATGTTGTGTAGAAAACATATATTGTTCATGACAAACACTGTTTCCATGGGGCACAGATTTCCGTCCATGAACAAGCTGTTATGCTAAAATGTTTTTTCTTTTTTTAAAACTTTTTTGGTGCTCTCAGGTGTTCTTCTTTGTGACTTTCAGCGCAGTTCAGAGACCGGAGGCGAGGCAGAGTTGCTGCCAGTCATGTAATGTATACAATGGTGCAGATACTCTGGAGGTGTCTCCTGGTTTCAAAGGGATAGCTTGTTTACACTGGTGTGAAACCCCAGGTAGGGTGGATAGAAGGGAGGGGCGAAGCCTAAGGGGCTAACTTACACTATAAAGTAAAACACTTCATGACAAATAAAAGAAAGAAATGGACAGCATGAGTCCGACTGATTGTTGTGTTTGAGAATGAAAAGTTCTCAGGATATATTTATAACGCATCAAAAGCACAAAACATGATAAATGTTTTGTTCAGAGTTACAAAATATACTTCAAAACTTCCTTACATGTTTTACATTGATTCTTCTAACCAAGATTTTCTTGGAGTCCTAATTTCACCTAGCTGGTCCTTACTGCACCAGTTTATTGGCTTGTGCGCCAGTGAACCAAGGGATCGCCCACATGTATCTTTTCACAGGAGAAACTCACCCACTCCTTCATACAAAGGGAGTCCTGGGTAACATTAAGAGGAACGAGGAAATAACCATAACAGAGTCAACCCATAAGAGGGATCCTCCAGCCACACATTGGGGTTTGGGCCTGGGCAACCGAGCCATAGTTTGCCCCCCTGGCACAAGCACCAAATCCGCAGCAGCCCCAAAGGGCTAGAGACAGCAGCTGTAGCGCCCGTTTCTGGCCCAGACTGAACACCATAGTACTACTGCCCTTGCTTGGAGAAAGATTTAAAGCCAAGTCAATCCAAAATTTCCTGGACTTTTTGACTCCTGATAATACTGATCCTGCTGCTGCAAAAAATGACAAATCATCCAATCCAGCAACCACAATCAAGAATGTGGACGTATGCAGCCAAGAATAATGAGACAAGAAAAATCGAACTGAACTAAGAACAAAAAAAACTTCCAACTAGTTCCCCATGTTACTTGTTATTAGGGATAGGTGGGTGGGTAAAACCAGCAACATGGGTGTCAGGATACTGCGAGCACATTGATGGGCTGCAGGGGCACCAGAAGGAAATATTAAGGCCTGCATCTGGCCCAAACCAACTGAAATGCTGGTTGACATGGCTCCTGCAGCCCCCCCTCCACCATCCCCCACGGCAATCCTTCAGCCCCCAACACCAACAGCTGCATGCCACCTTTGAAAACATGTTTCCCATGCCTTAAAACAAAATACATTTGCAGTGGCCATTGGATGTTCCCTCGCTCTCCCAGGTGTGTCCACACTTGTACGTCTGGTTCTGCCCTGGTGGTACCTCCCTTTGCTCATACATTGCATGTTAGACCATGTGTGTGGGTGTGTACGTGTATCCAGCATCCATAATACATAGTACATACAATATAGTGTGTCCTACAGAAGAGTCTGGTTGGTTGGTGTGCTAGAGCAGAGTTTTCAGTTTGAAAATTAACTGGGTTTTGAAGCTCTGGCATGTCTATTTGTTATATTAATTTATTAATTATTAATTATTTGTCTTGTGTAAGTGTTTATACTAATCAACTCGTTTGTTTTAACAAGAGAGAATTACACGTGGGAACGCATAAGTGTGCTGTTTAATAATAATGTGCGTGTTTACAGGTTTAAAGATTATTGTGTGCTGTTTATTTTTAAGCACAAAACGCTTTTTGAATTAATGCTTTTCTATGTTGCAAGAGCTAGATAATTACATACACATAAGGGTATAAGTGGGGTTAACACTGTTCAATCACTATGCTGTGGTAACGTTGTTTTTGTCTCTTTTAATTAAGATGGTCTATTGTGGCCTATTGTGGCCTAAGTAAAGATGGCCGACATGTAGAGCCTGGCCTCGAGTAGAAAACTGTGACGAGAGAGAGCCTTGCTGAATATGGTCCTGAAGTCAGCTGACCACAGTCCTTGCTTTGCCTGGTTAAAATTTTCCGTGAGGACAGCAGCAGTTTTGGGCGATCTCCAAATGAAATGAAACGTCCTTGGCAGCTTTGGGAAACAAAGGAGCTTTAAAGAGAGACTCTGAACTATGATCTCATTGCCGAGGAGATGTGGAAACTACAAGATACAAATGTATTTTTTGGTTCCTGTTCCGTTATGTTTATTTTGTGATTTTTCCTGAGCGGAGATTTTCAAATGTAGCGATGCTACATCCTTTCCTTCTCGCTTTGCTCAGAGGTTTGACGGAAGAAGTCAATACAAAATGTGTCTTTCCTTTGTTTAATTCACTATAAGAATTGTTAGCCTAGAGAGGGTTTTTGCCACTTGCCTTTTGCCGCGTTCCGAATCTGCGTTGGTGAGGATCGTTGCTGAGAGGACTTCGTCTTGAGAGACTTTACCGAGAGACTTGTCCTGACCCGTTCTGACATTTAGCTAGAATAGGTAACTATGAGAAAAATGATTTATTCTGATTGATTTTCTTTGACTTAATTTTAGATAAAGCAATATAATTTTGAATATGGTGTTGGTTATTATTTCTTGTCAATTATTGAGTATTATATTTTGATTATTATTGTATAGATTGTTTAGATTATGTTTAAGGGCAGTCTCAATAACCAGATCTTATCGACCTCGATATAGATGCAGGGTGTTTAGGAGTTTTTCTTTCCACAGGTTATTGCTGGTAGAGTATTTGAGCGTATGTTAGTGAAATGGGCCCTAGTGTATGAAGAATGTATGTGCGTGTAACTGTGAGATTACTCTATCCGTGGAAGTAGGGATATTATATACACCCTGATCTCTATCAATTTCCTGGTAGCAGAGGATGGTTATTGATGATTGTCTTGATCTGATTAGATTACATATTGATTATTGATTATTGATGTTGGTATATGTACTAATACTATATGTTGGAGTCGTCATGTTGAGTTATATGTAGTGCTTCTGGAACTTGGAAGCTAGTAGCAGTTCCGTAGTAGGGCAGAGGGAAGTATATGCTGCTCTCGGGAAAGACGGGATTGTTGGTCCTGTATGTATGCAGGAAAATTCACATTGTCTGAGTTCGGAATCAGTGACATTATTGTATGTTACTATTAGAATATATTTCTGGTATATAAGGAGTGTGTATGGTAGTGAAGGTTATCTGTGAAACTCTGGTCTTAAGTCCCAGGTATCCGTAAGGTTCACCGTTAAAGCTTATTGCGGGAGGAGTAATAGGTATTCTCTGAGCTTGTTTGAGGAACTGGGCAGGGGTAAGCTGCTTGGTTAACGTGTGTTATAATTCTGTAGTGGAGCAGATTGTTCGCTGTTCTCGGGAAGCAGGATTCTGTGTGTATGTACTATATTTTCTTGTATGAATGTGCGTAAATGCATATACATTTAATTGATTGTAAGACTCTTTGGATAAGTCCTGGAGGAAACAGTTAAGAGATGTATGAAAGTTTGATGGTTCTTGTGAAATAGATTTCTTTTACTATTCTGTGGTTAGCGAAGCAGACAATGGAGATGTTTATATGTTGTAACTAATAGATTTTGTAGAAATTTTGACACGAAGTCTACTGAAAAGATTTTGTAAAGGAGGGGTAGACGAGTGACAGGAGACAGGAGACAAGCGACTGCAGCGACTGCTGACGTCAGGAAGACCGCGCTCTGATTGGATAGTAGATCAGAATAGTGTTCGCGCTGGGATTGGTGCGTTGGTGTGAGCCGCGCAAGGATAGGAAGAGCTATTCTAGTGACGTAGACGCTCCAGGATTGGTGCGTTAGTGTGAGTCGCGCTGTTATTGGTTGAAAATTCGTATTGTATATTTGTAATACGGGAAAAGAGTAGAAGTTTTGGTAAAAGCTAAAATGTGTTACCAAGAAGAGAAAAAGAAGAAAACATTCTTTGGAAAGATTAAAAAGTGGTTTAACAAGGATAAAGATGTTAAGACGAGAGAGGGTGAATTGTTACCTCCAACGAAAACACCTGCATCCTACATGGCTGCAAAATATGGGTATCATACCTGTATATGGTTGGAGAATTGGGTTAGGTATACTAAAGAGGATGGTGTTCTAGCATTTCCAGAACATGGTTCATTTAATCTGGCCGTGTTGAGAAATTTACGGGAAAAGATGTTATGTCTAGACCCGAAACCAAGACCTACACAGTTTGAGGCTTTAGTGGAATGGGAAGAGGAAGTACATGAGCGAGAAAAACAGAGATCTGGAGGACAGTACAGGTACATGTTTGGGAGGAGACATGATCGTGAGACTCATCATGATCGAATGAAAAGGTGGCGAGATGCTAGTATGTCAGAGGGATTATATCCGATGAGAACAGTTGAAGGGGGAGCAGAGAGGGTTCCTGAGTCAGAAATGAGAAGATATGGAGTTAATGAATATGAGGATGAGGTCTTGAATGACATGATTTACAAAAGACCACCTCCATATAGACCAGAACCAGATGAGAGTACACCAGTTGTTTCTCCAATAAGAGATACAGTTTGTATCATTGAGACAGAAAATGTGACATCTGAATCAAGAAGTGGTAATTCTTTCAGGGAGAAAGGGAATCGAAGTGGTGACGAAAATGCAAAAGAACTAGCCAGAACTACAACAGAGCTGACCGAAAAGATTAGGGAGTTAACGAAGAATCTGGAAGCTGTTACGGTGCCGGTAACCATAGGTCCGGTTATGCCTGTGTTTGACAAGCAGAGAATAGGTGAACATGGTTTGGTGATTCCATATGTTGGGAATAATTTGATAAGTTCAGTTGGTCCTTCAGGAGATTCAGGAAAAAGGACAGAAAGTAGTGACCTGAGACAATCCAGACATGACACATGTAGTGAAATATTAGATGCTAGTGAAGCTAGTTGTTCAGGGATGCCAATTTTAGAACCGCAAAAGAGAGTGGTTCCAGTGAGAAAAACTACTGGAATAACAGCTGAAGATTTGAATGATTGGATGAAAGTTCTTCAGAAAAAGGATAAAGATTCACAAGCAATTTATGTGGCTAGGTTACGTGTAGAATTAGAAGAGCTTGTTACAGGGACAGTTCCAACAGAAATTCTTAAAAGTCATCATGATGGTGAATTAATGTTCATGTGCAAAAATATTACCTGGAGAGCGAGAAATACACATGACAGGTTAAGAGCAATAGCGAATGAGCAGGGAGTTGACATTGATAAAGTGAAAGCTTTGCAAAAAACCTACAGGATGGATTTTACAGAAAAGGATATTGAAAATTTGAATGCAACTGGTAGAACAGGACAGATTAAAGAAATGGTTGCGTTATTGCGAAGATGGGGAGATGTAGAAAAATGGAAGGATAGGTGGTATAAGAAAAGAGAGGAATCTGAAGATAGAACAACTTATTCAGCATTTCCAGTGAGAGAAAAAGAGAAACCAGTGGATAATTATCCTATGAGAGAAATACCTGGAGGAGGATATGTACATGTTCCATGGACCAGACAGGATATTTTATCATTTACGAATGATTTCCCTCGATTGAGAGAAAAGCCCGTCGAGTGGTATAGGCAGGTAGATAGGTTTGTGAAATTGTCAAAAGTGCTGTGGATTGACCTGAATAGTCTGTTTGATATAATTGTTCCAGCAGACTTGTGGACTGAGTGTAAAATAGTTGTGAGTTGGCCTACTGAGGAATATCCAAGAGATCCAAGAACAGGAGCACCAGATCCAGAGGTAATGAGAAAGTATGATCAGGTGATGGTATACCTGAAGAGTAAAGTACCTGCAAAAGAGACAGACTGGGTAAAAATAGATAGAACACAACAGGAAGCAAAAGAATCAGTTCATGCTTTTTACGAGAGGCTGATATTGGCGTTTAAACAATTCAGTGGAGATGAACACCTGGGTGACAAAGATTTGAGTCATTTTGTATAATAATAATAATAATAATAATACTGATATTTGTAAAGCGCGAACAGCTACCTCACGAGGAGGTGTCCCGGCGCTATAGACCGCTGGGGAACCCGTCCTGGCTATCCCTGTGAGATGGTCCCTTTCTGGGTATCTCCAAGGTGAAACCAGGCATCCCCAGCGTCTGTGGGGGGCCGTTGTAGAGATGAGGCAAGCTTAATGCCCAGAGTTGCCGAGTGTGTTCCTGGTTAGAGTAGGTACCGAGGTGAGAATTATCAAGTCCGTTTTGACCCTGGTCCACAACCCTGCCGCGTCGGGAATTGAACCCTGGTTCCTGGCCAATTCTCTGCTTACGGGTCTGCCGCCTCTAACCAGTGAGAGAATTCGTGAGCACACAGTGGATTGGCAGAGTAAGAAAATAGATGAGATTTTGAGACATGCGAAATACTTCAGTGATGAAATTGAAGCAAAACAAAGAAAGATGAAAGAGAAAGCAATGTGGGCACAAGTGAAAGTTGCAGAAAGACAGGAAGCACAGTTGGTGGAACAGGCAAATAGTCCAGGAAATAATGCAGGAAATTGATATAGATGCAGGGTGTTTAGGAGTTTTTCTTTCCACAGGTTATTGCTGGTAGAGTATTTGAGCGTATGTTAGTGAAATGGGCCCTAGTGTATGAAGAATGTATGTGCGTGTAACTGTGAGATTACTCTATCCGTGGAAGTAGGGATATTATATACACCCTGATCTCTATCAGGTGTTGTACCTGCGACACCTGCTTCCTATGAACAACAGGTACAGGCGCACAGTACTGTGCAGATGGTGTCTGCTGGTGCTGGAAGCCGTGTGGCACGTAGCTTTGTGGGTGGAGGCTGCTTAGTCTGGAGGAATATAATATTAACCTTGAGCTAATGGTGTTTTGACTCTATCCACTTCTGCAGCCACCTTCCATGGCTGTGTGCCCACAACCCCTTCTGGACCTCTGCTGTCATTTTGCAGATGCATCATCTTTTGCCCATCCAACCTGTGTCTCAATTCAGAATCCCTGTGTGCTGTACTAAGTTGGGTTTGCTAGGTTAGTCTGTTGGATTTTAGTTGGGGTTTTAGACGGTAAGTTTAGTATGTTATTTGGTAGTATTTTGGTAGCGGAATAGGCTTGTTGTTGGCATGATCCAGGCAAACTCCACATAGCATACAAAGTCTGATACTATTTTTACTCCAGCTGTGGGTAAGGAAAGGTTCTTAGGTGGCAGGTAAAGGTTGCTTATATAGGTGGCTTTGTCTTCCTAAAGTATGCCAACTACCACCCACAGGGTGGGTGGAAATGCATGTGCGCCAGTGGTCAGGTCTTTGGCCTGGTTGCCTGGAGACATCCCCTGTAACAGATGTCAAGGAACACTATGGTGTGTTCTGGCATGGTGAGAAGGTCCTTGTCATTTCTGGTCTCCATCTCCTGCTAGACGAGTTAGAATTCAAGGGCGGGTTTCACCCTCATTGGAGATAAGACTGGATTTTACTCTTTCACGTAATGCAGTGTCTGATGAGCATGAAGGCAGAGAGCCGCCAGTCTTTAAATAAGTGAATACGTTGTTCCATTGCTTGGCATCTGTTTTTTTGGAATTGACTACGACCTGTGACTTTCTTTCTCTCATCACAACAGAATGTTTGGTCTCGGGTTTTTTGTATTTGCGTCAGAGACAGCTTCCGAGCAGGGTCTGCTCCGTCTCTGATCACTGCTGTCAGGAGACATTTCTGCTCTCCCGTCACTGGATTCTGTTAATGACACAGTGGCAGCGTGCACCTCCTGCCATTACATCATTTTCCAAGGAGTTTATGTGTGGGAGCCGACGTGCATCTGTGTGTGCCTGTCTGTGCTTACTCTTAAAGGCACATGTTGGAAAGTGTGCCCTGTTAATGTGCAACAGAAGTTAAAAAAGCCAAATACAGCACAAACAAACAGTAATTATTTTAAAATTGAAATAACTATCAATAAGTAAACCATCAAAGAGCACTAGCATTTATAAAAGAGTAAAACACACATGCAAGCTTATGTAAGGTAAAATGCAAGGCAAAACTATTAGGATGTCATAATCCCCCCAAAAAGTGAAACCCATTTAAAACGAACAATAAAAACCAAGAGCAACTCCATACCAATGTAAATCATATGCACGGTTGGATTAGTCTATTGGGGAATGTGGCAGGGCTTGAAGGGCTGGTCTGGTAGGTCAGTGTGTGTATTGTTTTTTGGCAGTTTGCGAGCCTGTTATATGTGCTGGTGAGTTTTTTTTGTTTTTACTTTTGATTTCTCAGCTAGTTCACAAACATTGCTTTCAGCCGGCACAAATGCACGAAGTCTCCCATACCTTGCAAAACACCTGTACTGCTTGTCGGCCACGGTTCAAAACTGCACCGATTTCTAAACATGGGACACTTTTTTTTTAAACCATCCGTTTTGCTACTGGGGCGCACTTTTGTATTGACGCCCTGGCCTATTTTATATCTCAGTCTGACCATGATTATATGTTGTTGCAAGTAGAATAAATGCACAAATTCCTCCAGTCCAGTTCTGCCCTAGGACCCTGAAAGGGCCCAGCCCAGTACTCTTCCATCCTGCACCTTGCACCTACAGTAGCACCACCTATGCCCTGCATGGGATCACAATCCGGACTAGTGTTTAATGGAAACTGTCATTACCTTGATCAAGACAGGGAAAAGACGATGTCTAGAAGGGGGGCACAGTTCACTATGGAACAGAAACAGAGGATCTATCAGGAGTTAATCATTGGAGGATCCCTCAATGATGATTTCTCTCAGTGTTCCTAGGTGACTGTTATTACTTGCAAAGTTGAAGATATAAACGAGCTAAAGAGGCAAAAATGACAGAATACAGGACAGAGATCCATCAAAACTAGAAAACAGAGACACCAGACAGGGAACAGCATGAAACCACCAGAGTGACACATCTAATGCTGAGTGTGCAGATATCACTTCAGGGGGGGGGTCATCCGAGCAGAGGACCTTTAAGGAGAGACGCGGTGACGTGGTTTCATAACGTTTTAAACTTCTGAAGGCAGGAGTTAACAGTACATTCAGGAAGGAAATTAACTTTATAGCCTGCGCACTTCCAGGGTCAAACAGTTTGTCCATTATATATTTCGCCTCATATTTAGGTCCCTCAAAGGTTGGTTGCCTAGATGGGGAACTTTAAGGGGTTTGAATAGATGAGCGTCAGAAAGATCTATGATATCTTGCGAGATATTTGAGAATACTCAGCCGTCCAAGCGCTAGCACAAGCGGATATGAGGAGTTTTTGGCCTCACGTTTAATCTAAGTAAAATCCGTAAGGTAAGGACCATGAGGCTGCCCAGCGTCTTTCTCTCACACACTCTCCGCCATTGTTCCTGACGTTCTTTCGCACATTTCCTCTTTTTATTCTCATCTATATAAATAGCTTTAAATGTACCTTCCTGACCCTCGCTATTTTCTCATCACCTTGCTCTTTGGAGCCAGGGCTGGCCCATGACCAGGATGTCCGTCAGTCCCCGCCACATCACCAGGGTCAAAGGTGGTCTTCCAGCACCACCAGGCCATGTGTCAATCATCACACATCCTACGAGGCGCCTTGAAGTGCACTAGCCAAGTCACGGCCACTGGGGTTGATTGGGCATTACATGAAGGAAGCTAAAGGAGGGGTAAGGCTAGGCCGAAAGGGTGAGTGGGAAAGTACGGTCAGGACCGGGTCATCTGAGTGTTACATGAGATTAAATAAGCACCTGCTAAAATGGTAAACCACAAAACTTCACTTTGGTGTCATTGGCCTCCTCGCTTCCTGCTAGTGGAAAGCCGCAGTGATACCATTAAAATATAGACCTACTTACTCTGTAGACAGGGACAGCAGGGCAACCAGGTGTTTCAAGAGGTGAGGCCAATGCTTAATTTGAGCCAGTGGTTGCAGGTGGGGCCCACCGGCACTCATTTTTAGGGACATGCATTTATTTTCCTTCCTCAGACTTTGATCCAGAGCAAGACAGTGGTAAAGAATGAAAACAAGGATGAAAAAGGACAGGGAAGAATGAGATAAGGAGTCAGGGAGAGTCTGGCGGTGGGTGAAAGGACATTAGGTGGGAATGAAGATTGTGTAACTGTGGTATTTGGCAACTCCGACATTCGATGGCTCCAGCTGGGGGCTTCTGCTCAAAACTTTGGGGCATAATTACAAGCCCCTATTGCCACAGGAACGTCACTTTTTGCGACGTTCCTGTCGCGATAGGGGCTTTGCCTTATTTACAAAGCAGGGTTAAGCCACTTAATTGTATTGTATTGCAATTGCATTTGTATAGCGCTTACTACCCCTGACGAGGCATCAAAGCGCTTTTTCGATTAGTGTTGAATTAGTATAGTGAAACATGCAAGTAAATATTAAGTGGTGGATAGGTTAGGCAGTTATTTAAATTTGAAAAGGATAGTAGTAGGATAGAAGAGGAAAAAAGGTTTGGCTTTATATAGCGCTTGTTACCCCTGGTGGGGTGTTGAAGCACGCTACTCCGGAAACCCATAAAGGATTAGTGGTGAATTAGTATGGTGGAATATGAAAGTAATTTGAGTGGTGGATATTAGTCAGTTATTTGGAGTGAGAAGGATTGCGGAGGGATAGAAGGGGAAGAAAGGTTTGCATTCATATAGCACCTGTTACCCCTGATGGGTGTTGAAGCGCTTTTCTGGCGAGTAGCACGCGACTCCGGAACCCATTAAGGATTAGTGTTGAAAATGAGTATAGTGAAATATGAAGCACTACATTTAGCAAAGAAGTGCCCTCATCCTGGTGCCTCTCCACTTCTTTAACTTTATTTACTCTGGACTCCCCAAAAAGTCAGTGCCAGCAGCTGAAATTTCTCTTCATGGGTTGAACAGTGTCACCACACCTGCTGAAGCAGAAACTACTACCCGCTTACTTGCCAGAGCAGGCAAGTTTATTAATCAAATCAGAATCGCACTTGACTTCCAGCAACAGGCAGCAGATTCCAGGGTCGCAATTATTTAGTAATTAAACTAGCCGGCGCCCTAGCATTGACGGACTTCTTCATATCCAGGGGCTCTCTCACATGGACAATCGGATTATAAAGATAAAGAACTCCTATCAAAGACAACCTATATAATGGAGGCAATGACCCTGAAGGATTTTATAAAACTATTGAACCTGACAGGAATAAGCAAAAATTGGCACAAATTACCATTATAAAGGAGTTGATCTCACATTTTAATTCATTTTTAACTTGCAGTCTTAAAAGGACACAAAGTAGCAAACAGAGCACATGCAGGCATGGTGCATTTTTACTTTGAATGCTGGGAAGCTCTATGGGGAAGGCGAATGGGTGTTGCTTATGTGTTTTATACTGTAAAGATTTCAAGTAATCGTACAGTTAATAAAGAAATTATAATTGCAAATAAAATTCACACCTGCTGATGCAGTGGTAAACACAGAATAATAAAATGGTCATTACCATTTTATTATGCTGTGTGCCGCCGGCCTGGGCGGATGGAGTGTGAGGGTGGGGCGGGTCAGAATTCTGCAGATTGCAGGATGTCTCCCAAGGTTCAGTGTGCATGTCAGATTGGTCGGCCTATCAGACATGCACACTTCTGACCCAGCAAACCCAGGCCTGTGAAAGAGCTGGGGGATTGCTGACGCAGGTCCCCAGCCTCAAAATGAGTCCTGGGTTAGCCTGCTCCAACCAATCCTGGAGCTGTTCTCATGCTGTAAACAGCATGCAAGCAGCTCCAGGATTGGTTGGATGCGCTGCACTTGGAAGGAAGTCCTTCTTTTTATGGCCAGGTATTGCCGAGTCCCCTCCCAGGATTGGTTGGACTTGTGCTGCACTTATCGGTGCCGGGAGAGGAGCACTGGATGGGGGACCTGGTTCCCCACCATTTATTAATGTTGTCAGCTGCCACTGAGTGCCAGGCTCTAAAGACTTCACAACCAGGCAACCTGACTTTGTCATATCCATCGCAAGTTGGACCAACCAAATCCACCCATAATAAAGCTTCCCAGTTTTGTCCCCAGGATAAAATGTTAGGTCATGTGCACCGAACCTTAAAGCATACTAGAGCAAAGACCTGCAAACACTGGATACAGAGCTCTTCACTCAATGTCATTCCATCGACTCAACCAACAATCATTCTTCCAGGATGAAACCTAAAGTAGGAGCATTTGCCGTAAAAGGTGCAACACTCTAGAATTCATTCAGTCTGAATATTGAGATCGAAGTTCAACCACATTTTGTTGGGGAAAATTCAGAAAACCGAACTATTCTGACTCTAAGCTTCCCATCCTGTCATCCTTTAGTATTAATTGTCCCTTTGTCAAACCCTCTAAACTCACTATGAGGTGACTTCCGGGGATTTACAATCTGTATACAAAGATATCAGTGTGCGTATGAGACCAGTAGGTGACCGACCTCTTTAAATCTTACATGTTTAGGAGGAGGGCACCCATCTTCATCACAACCTCCAACAGGAGGGGGTTCAGGGAGAATATGCACAAACAAGACTTCTCCATTTGTCTGGATGCTAGAGAGGAACACCTCAGAACACAGTAGTAGGGGAAGTTTGTGGGCTGGTCTATCTTGTTTACCCCAAGACCGAACTATTTACAGATTATGCCAGAAGCAAGTTTTAAAGTGAACAAACAATAAATAGGCCAATGACCGGGGTTCTGACATCAGACTAACTCATTCATAGTTGTTTCACTGGCTATAATTGGTAGTGCTTGAATACAAGAGAGTATATCACTTTAAATTCAGGAATTCAAGAAACAATTTATTATTAATACATTCATTTTCTGCATGGTTGTCCTAAACATGATTATTTTGAATGTATGAGTTTGGTTTGAATTTAAAGAAGAAAATGTTTTAGATCATGATATAAAAAATCCGAAACTCCTCAAGTATAATTATTTGAAATATCCTTTTGGTCCTGGGTGTAGGATGAGGAAACAAAATTTATCCAGGTGACGAGACATGACCAGTGGAAAAAAGAGTTGTCATTTTGGTACTGGGCCTTTTTGGAAACAGGCAAGGAACTAGAGACTGAAATTATGAAGCGTTGGGGTCAGGAGTTTGGAGAAGAGGACTTGATGCAAATGTGGCGTGACTCCTATGACACTCTACGAACAGTAGTTAAACCAGCATCACTCAAAAGAAATCACCTATTTACTACTTATAGAGTGTACTGGTCACCTGCGAAATTAACTAAGATCACTAGTAACTCATAACTGTCCTAGATGTATGCTGTTAGCGGCAGATGACATCCACCTAGTCATGACACGTCCAAATATATCCTCCTTTTGGAATTCAGTTTGTGACTTTATTAGGGAAACAACTGGGATGCAGATTACAGTCTGTTCTCGGTTAATCTTCTTTGGCTTAAGTTTGGAGGAAAATGTGCAGCCTTCAACGTGCAACGTGAAATTTTGGTTTTATGTGATTCTCTTGGCCAGATGGGAGATATGCAGGTTATGGAAATCAGGAAGTCCACCATTGTTTATTGAATGTCTTAGATATATAATATACACTAGTGAGTCTGATATGGCATGTGACCCTACGAGTGAGAGGAGAATTTGGGCTCCGTTGGTGAGATGGAGAGAAAAGGAAACGTGAATCCTATGATTAAGCCAATTTTGCTGTCGGCTACTATTCTCTCCTATTGGCGGTATCACTGGGTGTAGGAGATGGAAGTGGATACAGCAGTACGCTTGTGGGTCACTACTCATGATTGTCTCATGGTCCACCAGTCAAGTTTCCCTTTGTAAGACCTAGAGGGATCAGAGTATACCCTAACAAGAATGCTGGCAGAATGAGGACACAAGAAAAAGTATAATTATTTGAAATATCCTTTTGGTCCTAAATACGGTGAAATTTGTAAAGGTAAATAAAGACTGACGATTTCCTGCATTTCTTAGGTCTGACATAAGCCAAAACATGTTTAATTCACTAAAATGATAATCATAATATGCTTCTAAGGGCATTCAGCTGCCCTTTTTACCCACCAGTCTTTCATAGTATCATTCCCATTTTACTGGCCGCCTGCTACGGCACACATCATTGGACAATGGGCCATCCCTCTACAGCCATTGGCTCAGCACTCTGCGAGGGTGGTGATCTGCTCGAGCACAATGTGCATGTACATGCAAAGCAACCCCCTTGCACAGTTTTACAAAAACATTCACAAACATTGGCAACACCAAAATGGGGCAGCCAACGCCAGTCCAATTGAATTTGCCAATGCTAGCTTACCACTGTTTTTTGCTTATTTGCTTGCAAGGAACGTTGTGTGAAAGTACAGCTGCAAACGTTCTGAAGCAGAGGGTCTGTGTGTTTTGCCAGAATTAAATTCAAGTCACACTGGATTGAATTAAGAGTTTATTAACGCCATTAGTTTAACACAGCTTTTATTTTGATAACATATCAAGCGCCCCATGGGCAGCCATGATATTTAAAGCTCTGCTCTGGCAGCACGCTCAGTGCTTTAATGTGAACGTGCCAATGAGTGGCGTCAGTGACTCATGTGCCATTGGCACGTTGCACTAGCCAGAGAAATATCAACAGTATCCGTTTCAAAACAAAATGTTTTCAGCATGTCTGAGGCAGTGCGAACAAAAATAGCCCCCTAAGTCACACATGCCCTTGTCAAGCAAACGCACACGAGACAGATGTTATTGAATTATCAAACGGGGAACCACTGATGGGGCGAGTCTTGCTAGGTTATGAAGCACAGCGTTCAGAAATTCCTTTTCATTTTGGCCTTATGGGGAAACGGTGGAGATAGTCACCTGCTGGTTTTTGATTTCCATTTTGCAGCAATTTTTTCCATATTCCAGCAGTTTCTACCTGCCCCATGCCTTTATCAACTGCAGTTTGCAGGTTTACCACAACAGGGAGCTCCTTGGGAGTGTCTTGCATGCTGCTTCCAAATTATAAGGGCCACTGGAATTATGTGGCAGGGTAGCTCTGCGGGAGAGTTGACTAAATTATGGTGCAAGAATAGGCAAATTATGCGGCATAATGCAGCCCATTTTTGATACTACTACTTCATTATTTTGTAAACTATACATACACATGTATACTGTCTGGGCAGGTGCGCAACGCCCATTGGGCTCAAAGGGCTTCAGCCCCCATCGTGTTGGTCAGCCCGTTCCCGGGCACACACACAGCAGCACCCAAGTACTTGATAGGTCTTTAAAAGACGATTTACTTGTTAATGAGGCTTTGTTGTTTTTCACCCCTTCTTAGAGCCCCTGCATCTCCACTCTGCCTATGGCTGGAAGAATTAGCCCCCCCCCCCCCCGAGAAATATGGCCCTTGTTGCGCCTCTGTGTCTGGGCATATATTTCAGCTCATTAGTACCAGTTTAACAACCAAATACAGAAATAATAACCCAAAAGCTGACCAGTTAACCTTTGCAATGGGCCTTCCACTGCAGGTGAACCAACGTTGCCACTTTTTCAGTAACTTTTGATTCGTTTGAACTAGAAACACAGATTGTTTTTGTTAAAATCTGATTATTATTTAGCAGATGAATGATGAGGTGGCAAATCCATACTCATCCAGAAAAAAAGCCACGGCTGCAGAATCGTATAATTCCATTGGCCCTGCTAATTAGTCAGTGTGATCAGTGGGCCATGTGTTTCAGGTGCTGTGGTGGTTGAGTGAGATTCCTGCTGTTGGCTCTTTTACTATTTTCTGTTGTGGTGGCAGTACTGGGTTGAGGTAGAAGTTCAGTATTTTGTAATGGACGAATTAAAAGTTCCAGCTTACATCTACAACAAGAAATCTGTCTGAAAAATAACCCTTGGGTTCAAGATGACGTCCTTCTTCCAACTGTTGATCAATGTTTGTGTTGATGACAAACACTGGTCATGTGTCTTCACTGGGCAAAGGCTAACAAGAGAAGTGAAATTCTGTCTGCAACTAAATTCTCTACCTGATTGAAACGTGGTCAGTAACCGAATGCATGTCGGAGCAAAACTTAAAAAATAAAATGAGTGGGGGAGGACTATATCTAAATTGCATCATACAAACTGTATTGCTTTGTTTTTACATTGGACCCAGCTAGCGATCTATCAATGTACTGTACCCTTTCTTTTGCTCAATAAAAATTGTTTATAATTTTTTTTTTTTAAATGAGACGTCAACCAAATCTTTCAGGCGCTGTTAAAAAACTGTAAAAACTTTGAAAAGCATTATAAATCCCGTGACTTAGATAAAGCTAATATTTACATTTATTAGTGGAATTTATAGCACACACCTGAGTGATGCAGCCATGACCCAACAGTGGATCGGCGAAGGGTCTTTCTAAGTGACATCAGAAGGAGAAAACCTACAATTGGAAGAAGTGGCTTCCAAAACTTCACTGCCTGAATGAAGAAGTAATGATGGCTGTGTCCCACAAATCTGGAGGAGGTACCTGAATGAAGAAATAATGATGGCCGTGTCCCGCAAATATCGAAGTGGTGCCTGAATGAAGAAGTAATGATTGCCACGTCCCACAAATCTGGAAGTGGTGTTAAATGGGCACTAAACAAAAAGTTTGGGGGTTTATGAAAGGTTCTAGTAGCCATATCTAAGGTGAATTTATTGTGAAGCTTTGGGAGACGTGGGGAGTTCTTGACTGACACATATTTCTATAGATCTAGAATTTGATATGTGATCACAGATGGAGCTGGTGAAGACAGTCTTAGTATAAAAATGAGTCTCAGTTTTTGAACCAGAGATAATAAAATTCCATTTTACACATCTTCGAAGTAGTACTTGTGTAAGCGAGTTCAGGGGAGACTGGTATACTCCAAGCTCAGAGTTAATGAGGGTGATACCTATTAAACTGTGCAGCCTGGGTGAGATAAACTACAGGATCCCTCTGAGCTGGGAAAACTGGAAATATCCTCAACTGACACCTGCGTACATTTTAGAGATCATGTCTTAGATGAAGACAAGAGCAGTAAGTTTGTTGAAGATCATTAGTCGCTCCATTTCAATTTATACCAGTAAGGACTTTGCTATTGCTGCTGCTTTCCACTTCCCTCAACGTTCGTACTCTTCACCAATCATCTCGCAAGTAAGGATGCTCCAAATACTGCATCAACTGGGACACATGTATCTGGAATATGCCCATACTATCCCGAGTTTGAATTGTGTGGTAATGGAAAACTTCCCACATTTCTGGGGCAAATGACAAAAGTGGAGGAAAATCAATGGATTCTCCACAAACGTTAGCATTCTTTCAGGAATTGGAGGTTTGTCAATGACAACCCAACTCAAATCAGAGTTAGTCTTTGTGCAGATGATTTGAAAACAGGAAATGAAAAACCCAAATGAAGTCTCAAAGGAAAAGCACATGGAACGAACAGAGCTTAATTAGAACAAGGGTGGGAGCACACTGCCTCACATCCCAGCACCCAATTTGCACCAATGTATCAAGGTAAATGTAGTGGATGCAACTAACATCATAAGTAGTAGTGTAATTTTTGACCCATGTGGGTGCAGCTTGCGCTGTGCAACTTTAGGCACATGTTACTGCATTCATTTCTTCATCAGTAGAGAGCAACAAGTCGGTTTGGGGTGCATGGAATGCTGCCCAAAGTCTTCTCAGGCCTCGGGTACCAATCACTGGCCCAGGTGCATCAACCCAAGCTAGTCAGCTCAGTGGCTCAAGGGAGCCTTTTCAAACAGAAGGAGGGTGGGAGCACACTGCCTCACATCCCAGCACTCAATTTGTCTCAATGCATCATGGTAAATGCAGTGCATGATAACACTTCAGTAGTAGTCTCAAATTCTTTTTAATAAGCTTAACTTTATTTTTGCTGTTAATATACAGCTCTTTATTCATAACAAATCCTTCCACCTCAAAATGTAAGAATCAATATCAAAACATTCAGTTAGAATAGGTCTAGCAACTTAACATCTAATATACTGGGGGCACACTAGTCCCCTTTTTCGTTGACTGCAGACAGTCTAAAATATTTATTCTCTCAGATTTACAATGGGAATTCTACTAGCATGAAAAATTCTTGAACCAAAGTTTTTTTGGGAAAGCTCTATGCACCAATGGCCAAAGTCTACCTTGACCAAGTACCACACTGTCAATGCCTCCTTTAACTTCTGACCCTCATCAACGACTTAGCTCCTGTGATCCTTTTAATAATGCTATAGTTATGCCATCCTCTGCACCCTTAAAATCAGTATGGATGCTCTCCTCTAGTCATAAAGAACTGAACCCATACAATCCTTGCAGTATCTAAACTTTTGCTTGATGTCCTCACATCAGCCCTGGACCAAACAAAATCCGCCTAATTTCACTCCCTGTCCTACTGCCACAGCTATTGAGAACACAATCTTACCTTCATGTACCTTCTTCACTCAGAACATTTGCACAAGTATTAACTTCACATCCTCCATAAAAAAAAGTCATATCTGTTTGACCCTTACCACCTTTTTTGGAATGCCTCTGTAGCCGTCCACCGACATCACAAACCACTGCCTCAGAACATTTTGCACACCATTGATTCAAAAAGCTTTCTGTTGCCCCCAAGCCAGAGAATGCCTTTTAGATCGATGCGTTTTTTTTTGTGCTAAAAAATCCACATCCTTTTTTCTTCTCCTTAACCTACTTACCTTGGCGGCTAAAATCACATTTTGGAAAAGCTGACATATTCCTCCTCTTGCAATCCACCTAATGATCACCCATGTCTATTCACTACTCACTTCTCCAGGAAATAACCATTCCTCCTTAGCCAGAAGCTCTGGGTTCTTCTTTGACATTCAAATGCAGGCCTGTTCCACCATTCCTACAGCTCATCACCTCCACCAGCTTCTAGTCGAGATGATTAACAACTTATAAGCACATGTGAGTGCATTATGCTATTCTATTGCCCGTAATTTCTTCCCCTTTTACCAGTCATGGCTATCGTGACCCAGTTGTCTAGGCCCAGCATTTGCCACTCAACAGGATCAATTTGCTCAAGAAGCAACTTTAAAGTGGTGCTAGAACTTATGTAAAGTAAACAAAAAAACACTCTCCACAAACATGTTTGTGTGTACCGGTGCAGATTGGCCCATATGAACTTCACATCTTCAATGAATAATAGAAAATGTACATGCCCATGCATCAAAATAGGTATCTGTGGGAAATTTGGCTAAAAATGTAAGCACTCCCGAAACATTTGCACATCATGGTAGTGGCAGGTGAGTCACGATATTCCACCATCTTTTTATAGCTTTTCTTTTCTGAAAAGAAGGATTTGTTCTGTTAAAGATTTGTACGGAAAGCTTGGTTTCATAGATTCCCCCTTTTAAACAATTTTGAGACAATCTGCTTAGTTGTTTTCCCAAAGGGATTGAAATAAGCTTGGTGGGAAAATCCTTGACTGTGTTAATCACACATTAATTGGTAACCGGTGTAAGAGGTATGGGAGGGAAAGGGAGAGTTTACAGTAACGGCCCCAAACCAGCAGCAAACGGCAAAGATTATTTAAAATAAGGTTGAGTATTATTCCCTTGGGTTCTGTTCCTAGGGTGACTGATCTAGATGTTAGCAATGATGGGAGAGTTATTTGCTCGTTACATTGTAAACGCAACTGCTGTGGCATCTTGTTGGATTGTCTTTTATCATCACATCAACAATATTTAAAAACTCTATTTATAAAAAAAATTTCATTGATTCGCTCATCTGTCACATTTATTTTTGTACAAAAATGTCTTTTAGATGTAGCATTTGGCCTTAGGTGCTCATTATTTTCGCTTTTTTATTGTCTGTGAAATTGTCGAATTGTAACTTGTGAATTTTGGTGTTTTTTCTTTCTTATCTTTGTGATTGTTTGAAAGTCAATTTTGTCTACAGAAACTGAAATGGAAAGGTCACATTTTGCATTTTTTTCTATTTCTCGTTTGTTGTACCTAAACTAAGATTTGACTAATTTACGTAAGATCCATTGGACACGGATATGGTGTTGAGAAGATGTGGGGCTTTTTGCTTGGAATAAAACATTTTACTATCAGCGTTTACCAATGCAATATCAATCTGCATATACAAGTGTGGTGTGAGAGCAATGGACCGTGAAGTCCCCCCCAACCCTCCTACACACACAGAGAAATGTACACATGCAATACATAATGCCCACATACTGAACATATGTGATGCATATTGGGAAATTAATCCATCATTTTACGAAGGCACACAGTGAGTGCAACAGTGAGGAAAGTGTTGGATTGCATAGGGGTAAAAATTACTATTCCCACTCCAATGAGTGCAACAGTAGGGAAAGTGTTGGATAGCGGAGGGTTGACTTCACAATTCTCACAGCAAACTTCGATGCCTTACCCACTGGGGTCTAATCTGCAATATAAACGAGTTGTTGAGGTTGCACAGGTTTGGGATGTGGGTGTTCTGCATATCATGAGCAATTGTCATTTTTGTTGGATGCAGTCCAGTGGTTCCATAAGTGGAGTCAAGGTGTGCTGCTCACAATCAATTCGCTTTACAATGCCTACCATTATTTATGATGGACACCAGAATAATTGACTGCACATAGGAATACTGGCATGAATCTTCTGGCGTGTCGCCGGCATTCTTGCTGGCAGGTGTGCCCGCTGGTACAACCCAGACACACCCACAATGACAGCTCTGGCACCAAAACAATACAGGCACTCCACCTAGTTTCCATCAGATTAAGAAAGAGCCTTGGGGAACGCAGGAAAGGACAGCACAACATTATCTGTTGTTCGATAGTGAATATGTTGGTCTGGTTGTTGCACTCTAAGCCTGCCTGTGTTTATGAAAAACAGGTTCTTGCGGGGTGGTGTGTTGTTTAAAAAAGGTCTGGAAGAGTGAATCTCTGCTCATATAAAGTTGCTAGAGCTTTAAGGCATGCATGTTTTGTTTCATATCCCTGGCAAGATAGGTCCTCAGCGAAGCGCGTGGTCAGAAAAGCATCTTGCTTATCAACCAGCCTTTGTTTGCTGCAACCAGAGGTGATTTCTACTTACTTGGAAAAGGTGTCACCTCTAAACTGGAAGTTCGACTACAGATGATGAACAACATCATCGAAGTACAGGGGTCAAGACCCTGTGTCATCACAAACCCCAAGGAATCTTTGAAGAACTGCGACCCAAAAGGTGAAGAAAATTGCTCCCCTTTTACATACCAGAGCAAACAGCAGACTTGGGAGCCGTGTGATCATTCTGCTGCCATCACTTGGAACATTTTGTCTACAGAGAATGGAGGTGGACCCTGGCAGACTGCAGGGTGTCCAGGAAATCGTCGGGAGTAAATCAGTGCACCAGATGGGTGCCAGTTTATTACCCATAAATAAGAGCTGTAAAACTGTGCCTTTACTCCCTATGAATTTGACTCAAGAACAGCAAGGATTCCATGAGCTTTTATGCAAGAAAATGGGGACCGACGTGGGGTGCAGCATGCCCTTCAAACCCTCCGGCACCTGTGTCAGTGAACCTACTCATTAATCATAGCTACACCCATGCTTATAACCTTTCTGTAAGTGGCAAAAGCTTTCCATAGGGGTTTGAGACAAGACTACTGCCCAGAACGGGGTCGGAATTACACCAAATTTGGCAGAAAGCTAGATCTTGGTCCAAAAAGAGCCCTTTTTGTAATTTGTTGTACATCTGTTCAGTAGCTTTGGAGTCATTAAAAGAAAGATTTATGTATATATCTAGGAATGTGAAGGATCCGCAGATCCGACAGAGCTCAAATTGAGATCTGATTGGCTGCCACCCTACAACCAGGAGGTGGTGGCAGCCATCTTGGGACTCAGACTTGGCTGAATCCCAAGAAATCTTTTTTTTTTTAAATCAAGGAGGTAGGGTAGGAATACCCTGACCCCATAAGCATGGTGGAAGGGGCCCCACAGGGATTAAAACTGGGACCCGGGGTCAAAAACATTGTTTATAATTTAGCTGTGAATCCACAGAGGATCCGGGGGAAAATGTTTAAAAAAAAACAAGTGCGGCTTCCTGCACTTGTTTTTACTAGCCCCCTGGGCGGGCCTGGTCCCGGTGGGGATCAAATATTGTACATTGCTGCTGCTCCGGGCCCCAGGACCCCATACCCTGGGGATCAGCTGAATAGAAGGGGAGGGGGCCGTGCAACCCCCCCCCTCCCCAGGCCGATTTCAGTCCCAGGGACCGCATCATCCAGGGCCTGGGCTTTGAAGTAAATTAGGGGCATTTACAAGAGACTTCTTTAGACTAGGCAACAGCAAAAACTGCTGAACGGAATTACAGAAAATTTAACAGAAAGCTAGATCTTGGTCCGCAGATTGTGCTTTTTGTGATTTGTTGTTAATCCTTTCAGTAGTTTTTGAGAAATTAATGGTATATCTGGATGGTTGTGCCCGCAAGAGCCTCGACAGACTCTAGCAGGAGCACCAATTTAAAAATAGAGCATTGTAATTGGCCCAGGCAGCTTTATTTCCCTTGAACCATCTTGCCGGAGTCTGAGCGACTGAGCTGATTGGCTGCCAGCATCATGAGAGTAATGTTGCTGGCAGCCATTACAGGATTTGTGGACTTAGTGCCCTATCCTGAAGTTAAGAAAAAATAATAATATAAGGGGCAGGGTCATCGGGGGACACAGACCCATGGAGCAAAAATGGGTCTGAGGCCCCAGGAAGCCCACCCTGGGGGCATAAATAGTTTTTATGAAGAGAAGGCTGAGAGCCTCCGTCCCCGACCTCCAGAGGCCCCAGAGAGCCCACCCTTAGCACCAAAATTACTTTTTCTGGGGTGGTGGGCAGTGTGCCCCCATCCCCAACCCTCTAGAGACCTGAGAAGGCCCCATGCAGAATGTGATGAGGGACCCCTAAGTCTACTATTTCTCACATCTATTCATTAGCCTTCAGCTGACTGGGGCCCCCGCTCCATAAGGACTACAGCGGCCTGTGTTACGTTTCTGCTCCGTACCATATAATCTGCTGGGCTTGTAAACTGCAAGTAGAGCTCAAATTTAGCTAATCAGACCTATCAGGATATTGTGGCATGGATCACCAAATTTTGCGGCACAAATTGTGCGGCATTTTTGTTGCACTTTATTGCGCTATTTGGACAAAAACAAAATGCCCCCGGGCATACTGTCGCAGTGAGCAGATACCCCCAGGGCCTGTCCCGAGCCCAGTGGGTGACAGGCCCTAATAAAAAAAAAAGTATTGCGCAGAGGGCAAACCACATACCCTGTGGGTGGCGGGCCCTCATCATTTAAAAAAAAAAAAACCTTTTCCCAAGGCCTGCCGCTTGCTCCGTAGGTGACGGGCCCTAAACATTTAAATCAGTTAATGCCCACAGGGCTCTCAGCGTTCCGCGTAGGTGGCAGGCCCCACCCAAACCCCGTGACCATTGGACGTCAAGCTCGAGGGGGGGGGGGCATTCATTTTTATCAAGTTTTGGGCGTGCCGCCCATGGGGCATGTGGCAGGCCCAGTGGGCATTTTTTTTAATGATTAGGGCATGCCCTGTGGCCCCAATTTAAAATAATGAATGCCCCCAGGGCCCGCCGTGGGCCCAACCCTTGATGAAAACATATGCCTCCTGGTGGCCCATGGGTGGTGGTCCCAAGGGATAATAAATGTTACCAAGTTTTGGGCCCACCGCCGACGGGCACAGGGCGGACCCATGGGGCATTTATTTTTCCAAATGATCAGGGCCTGCAGGATGGGCGGTGGGCCCTAATCATTTAAAAGAAAATAATGCTTTCTGGGCCCACCGTGTGTCCTGGGGGTAACCAGCCCAAAATGTGATAAAAAATGATGCAACCTCCCAGGAGGACATTAGTTTTGATCACGTCTTGGGTCCGCAGTGCATGTTGCGGGCCCATGGCGCATCAATTCTTTTAATGACTACGCCTGCTGCCCATGGGAGCTGCAGGCATGAGGGGCATTTTTTTTAAAATCAAAATAGCACAATAAAGAGCCACAAAAAATACGCAAAATGTGTGTATTTGTGCCGTAAAATGTAGTAATCCATGCCGCAATATCCTGGTGGGTGTTGTGGGGGCAGGCCAAGAGATAATTGATTTTTTATCATGTTTGCTGATCCCGTAAGTTGATGAAGATAAAGGTCCCCTTGGCTGTGATGTGCCCTGTGGGCAGCAGGCCCAAAACTTGATTAAAACTAATTTCCCGGGTGCCCTGAAGGTGTCAATTTCCCAGGGTTTGGGCCCATGGGGCACATGGAGGCCCAGGAGGCATTTCTTCTTTTTGACAAATTTTGGAATTTCGCTGGGACTTTTGTAAAAAGCCCATGCTTTTTACAAAGCTGCCGATTTCGCAATGATTTTTTATGCGAATCGTGAAATCCTGGAGGGTCTGGCTGATGAAGCTGGCCGAAAAGCCTTCTTCCCGGTTCACCAACTCGAGTGCTACTCACACATTTCTCTTTCTCATTTGAGGTGAAGGTGATGGTTCAATCTCTACAATACTTAAAATATCAGGGCTCCATGATTCTATGGCTGATGTTGGGAGAAAATCTTACCCTGAGAAATAACTGAAACCACACCTGTTCCTCTCCTTGTGTTGCCTCAGCCAGGAAGCTCCTGGAAGCGTTGGGGTTCACAGTGTGGAGACTGCATTTGTTTGTTGATGGAATGTCCAAAACTGGAAATTGTGTCCCTTAATAACAGAGCACTTTGTGAATCAGGCTTAAGCAGACACTTGCTAATAGGCAGGAGCGTCTCCTCCGCGATGGCGACGGAGCGTGAGCGGTTCCTCGGCAATGGCGGAGGAGCGTCGCCACACTGACTCAGATCCAGCAGCAAAAAAATTTAATTATATTTCATTATTGTTTTATTTATAAGCAGCTGGCTCAGCCAGAGTGTGAGAAAGGGACAGAGCCCGGGTAGGGGGAGTAGGAGTGCTATGTGCACTCTCTAAGTGTGTATATGTGTTTGTCCGGCCGTCTGAGGCCGACCGAAACACACATGCGCATTTAGGTGTATTGAACAGCCAGGTTGGAGAAACCCCACAGGCTCCCTGACCCGAGCGGAGTGTCTTTTTAGCCCGCTCAGGCCAATCCCCGCGCTGGATTGGACAGGGAGTCTCTGACGCAGTCCCAGTGTCTGCTGAGACACGGAAGACCCAGCACCGGGACGTGACGCAGAAGTCGGTCAACATTAGGAAAGTTTATCTTTTTAAAAACATTTTTATTATCCTTAAAGTCCTTTGGGCCCTCCACCCCTGCAACCCCTACTCCCCGCCCACCAGTTTTTGTATGTGGTGGCTGCCACCGCTAACAGGTTCAGCGTCCTGCACAGTTTGCACTCTTTTCTCCAGTGGGCAGGGCTAGGCGTGACTTCTGATATTTGCAGATAACTGCTATGAAGACGAAGAAGAGCAAGCAGCAACTGCTGCAACTGTTTGTTGTGGTAGAACGAGAACCAGGCGGGGCACACAGCAGAGTTATGGGAACAACAGTAGCTGGTGTTTACACCCAGTTCACCGAGCCGTTTTTCAGGCACACAAGCAGGCAAGAAAACGGAATATCTGGCTCGTCTGAGTCTTTCCATGGTAATAAAATGTGACTTAGCTAAATATTTAACATTGCATAGAATGATTACCTCACTACCTCCTCCCGGTTATATTGGCAACTTCAAACTACAGGGAAAATAAATACATTTGTAACTGACGTTCTCCGTTAAACGGTGTCTAAATATAGATCCTGACCCAATTCTTCCAAACCACAAGAAAATAACGTGAAAATGTCACACCAAACTTTATCCCAAAAAAAGATCCCCAAGGTAAATATGCATACATGGTTTCGGCTGGCAGAACGGAGAAAAATCTTGCACGCCCTCCACTGGTCAGAACAGGAAAAACAAGTATTCAATTATTTGGCATACCCCCATGAAGTGTTCCACCTCATCCTTTGAAAAGATCTGTACGAGCTAATTAGTAATTAAATCAATTGTGTGATTTAATGTTGAGTTTATTTGAGTTTGAATCAAAATGCCCCTAAAATATTGTAACTCGCGTGTTTTCACAGCACAAGGGCCCCAGATGGAAATACCAAAAAGAATGAATCTTGTGAGGAGTATTAGAATGCTGTCAAAGTTAGGCTGCTCCGAGGCTAAGTAAAATTTAGGGTAGAACATTATTAGCAATCCACTTTAGGTGGTACCAAGGAAGCTGCCCTCCCCCCTTGTTGTCTTTGCTACCAAATTAGAGACAAAAAAGAGGTTGGATCCTCCAGTTTACTCTGTGCTCCAACCGGACTCTCAAAAGCAGTGTTATGATGTTGGACTAACAATAAACAAAGTTCAATGACAACCTGTGCTTTAAAGAAAATTCTGCTCCATTTGTCAGATCTCACCTTGCATAGATCCATCGTGCCAAAGACGATTCGAATCCTCTCTATGGACCTTTTAGGTCTATTGATCCATCAATGTACAGATCTATCAAGTGACTGACTCATTAACCTACAGAGCTCAGTTCCATTTACAGATTCTTCGCTTCTATGGATCGCTCGCTTTTATGCATCCATCAGCCTATGGCTCTGCCAACCAAACTACAGTTTCCTCGATGTATTCCCCCCTTTTACAGATCCATTCCTACTGCGGAGCCACAAATCAGTGGATCAATCCATTAAGTGAAATGACCCACTCTCTCCAAATCCATATCCACAACAGATTCATCAATCTACAGATCTGTTTCTTTTATGGGCCTGTCTCATGTGCTCCTTCAATGGATCTTTGACTGATTTGACCCTTCTATGGGACTGTTACTACTATTAATCTGTCCACTACATGGATCCACCTCATCTAAACGCTGCACTTTCTGTAGAATTTCTCTTCTAACACCTCATCCGGTGCTTTCTGTGGATCTCTTCTTTCTGCAGATCCACCCCTTCTAGGTATCTGTCTATTCTAGGGATCCATCCCTTCTTGGGAGCAATGCCTTCTACAGATCAGCTCATCTTAGGGATCCTTAGGGATCTTTCTCTTTTGGAGATGCATCTTTCCCAGAGGATCTGTTCCCTTTGAGACTACGGCCCATCTATTGATCTACCTCCTTCCTAAACTAAGTAAAGTTATAGTCCCTTACTTCCAATGATCATTTCACCTATGGAAGTGATCTGTAGAATGGACCTGTTTGGTCCAACCCATACATTTTTGGTTACATCAATAAGGGATCACAGCCACATGGATTTAACTCTTGCACTAGAAAGACCACTCAGAACCTGTAGAAGGAAAGTGTAATGAGGACCTGTCGCTCACGGAGAGTGTGACTGGTTAAAGTCCATAAGCAAAAGGATAGGGGTTGAGGGGTGAAGGAGGAGAATGTTCAGTGACAGCTAGACCCTGGGCATCGGCTATTTTTTTAAACCATTGATGCCAGCCAAACCTATCATTTATTTTATTTACTGAGTGGAGGCATTGTACTTTGACCGAGTTAAAATAACATGACCAGTTATCCAACTCCCAAGTATTTATCTTGTTTGTTTGGTCAGGAACAGGCAGTCCGTGATCATGCTGATCATGTTAAAGAAGAACGAACATATTTTGTTTATCTTGGCACATGCCTCTTGTTACCAACATTCCCACCAATTTCACAGCTATGTGTTCCGCTGGGGCTGGTTTTGTTCCTTTACCTGGCCCTGGGATACTGACTTCAAGCCATTGATGGGGGAGACTGTGAAATGTTCATGGAGACTTGCTCGGGTTCAGATAGGCTTTGGTAGTCCTGAGACCTTCAGGACACGCAGGCAAAGACAGGAAAGAAACTAGCCGGGACAGTTTTTTGACAAAACTAGCGCTCTAATCTTTAGATGTAGATTTATAAAGACCAGTTGGCCAAGATGAGGAAGGTCAAGGGGTCACAAGCGTTGCCTGTGTCACTTTGCAAAGTCCTCAATCCCCTTACAGTTGCACATCACAGGCGAATGAGTGCATCTTCCTTTTCAGGCCACGTAGTACAGCCCAGCACTGCATGAACAACATTCCCACAGCTGCCAAACGCTTCACATGTTCTGCCCCAGTATGTACCTACAGATTCCAGCACATAATGAGCCTGGCTACAAAGTAGGAGCAAGCTAACGGCGAACTTCAGTAACATGGCACTGCCACGCAGCCTACACCCTAGTGCACAGGAAGGTGGCAGCTATGGGCTGCGCCAAGGCAAGCGCCCTGCCCTGTCTCTACAAATGATAGTGTACTTTGTATGTTACTACAGAAGTTACCGTGGGAGACCAAGACCACCTGTGCTGCCTGCGCTCCTAACCCCCCACCCCACCCTGTGAGAAAAATTGGGATCCTGCTTAGTGCGTTCGCAGTGTTTTAAGGCCAGACTATGATGTCTCAGAACATGCTGTAAGTGGCAGCAGTGTCGCCCCTGCGGGACACAAAGAGTTAATGAAAGCACTGGGCTGTCTGTTCAAAGTTCACCGCGCTAACTTCACTCATGTGCTTGTGTCCGGCTGTGAATGGATACCTGTCGCTCGTCACAAAGTGCCCTTCCTCATATTATCAGTGCGCGTCGCCGCCAGGGTGTTCACGCTTTGCACGATAAATGGTTGCAGTGGGGCCTATGAGCAGAGATGTGGAGGGGGGACTGGGGGTGCTTTGGATAAGATGTCAATCGTGAAGGAGATGTGATTCTAGGGGAGATTTGGCTTAGGAGGGAACAGTGGGAGTAGGCGTGCTGGGCATGTTGCCTACGGGAAGTATGTCCCATGTGGAGACATATGGAGCATGGGGTGACATTGCATTTGGAAGGATGTGTGGGGGTGATAATGATCTGTGGAGGGAGTGGTGACGTGAATGTGATCAATAGAAGCACGTGCGCGGTCAATGAAAGGAGGTATCTGTGGGGAGGGGGTATGTGCTCAACATGCGAAAACGTGGAAAAGAGACAGTGTTTATGCAAGGAGCTATTGGGCGGCATGTTTGAAGACTGGGGTCGTAGAGTGTCCTCTAGTGCCAGTTGCTCCCTGTGGACCCGGCTCCGCGTGCTGCAATCTTAACACCCATAATCTGATCTTGGGGAAGTCAGTGCACCTCCGAGCGCTTCATTCACTCCAGCAGCCTTATAGAAAGTGCCAGTCTATTTGGCGTTATTTAGATCACCAGGCGGGCACACTTCATTCTTAGCCTGCTGCCAGCTGACCCCCACCCCATCTCCCACACACACAGAAGCAATCAGCGAGCGATCTGCTTCAACCCTGGCAGCAAAACATTATGAACGCGTTTGCTTTAAATCCAACAAGTTCACGAGCACAGCACTTCCTGGCGGGGGGTCTGGCGCTGCAGAGAGGCGGATTTGGAAATTACCATTGAGTGCATAATAATAGCCTGTGCTGGCTCTTCCTCTGAATCCCCAATGCGCGCCCCTCTCCTCCTGTCCGTAGGTCACAGACGCCTCTCCCCTCAGAAGCCATAGAAACCAACAACATTAAACCGTGTGCTGCTGATCGAATGCGGGAAATCCACGTGTGAGAGGGGAAAAAAGTACTCAGTGAGCTCGGGTGCCATGCAGGCGGTTTGTGGGTGTGTTGTGTGTGAAGTGGGAGTGCAATAAATGCTGCACTCCGGAGGTACTGTGTGAGAGGTGGGGGTGCAGTGCGTCCTCTCTGGTGGATCTGTGTGAGGTGGGGCTACAATGGAGGAAACTCTGGTGGTGTGTGTGTGGTGGGGGAAGAACGCGGGCTGCTCTGTGGGGGGGGGGGGGGCGCTGTGACAGCAATGCATGCTCCAGCCGAGACACGGTGTGAGAGCACTGCGGGTGAAGGCAGATCCTCCACCACCGTGGGCGCTCTGTGTGAGTACACGGCAGGGTGCGGGGAAGCGGTAGTGCGAGCATTGGGGCAGAATGCAGGGTGGTTGCTCTGTACGGTTGAAGGCAGTGCCGCCTCCCCTGTGGATCCTCAGCAGGGCGCGCTGGAGGTGTACTCTGTCAAGTGGGTGTGCAGTGTATGCAGCTCTGTGGTGTACTCTCCGTGCCGCGGATGTACAGTGCAAGCCCGGCCCTGGGGGCTGCTGTGTGTGAGGTAGGTGGAACTGTGGCTGCTCTGTGCGCGTGTTGCGCGGTGGGAGTCTTGCACGTGCTGCGTGGTTGGAGTCTTGCACGTGCAGCCATATGTGGGTGCTGTCTGAGGCGAGAATGCTGCCGAGGCTGGTCCATGTGGCACTATGTATGTGCTGAATGTGTATTTAGTGTGAATGTGGTACAGGTGGCTTACATCCTTGCCCTGTGTTGTTGTTTTCGGACAGCTACACAGCAGGCTGTTCTGTGTGGGGCTGTGCGTGATGTAGATATATGGCCAAGTCAGTTGTGCTTGGCGCTGTGTCGGTGACTTTAGTGCAGGTCTCTCTGCTGGGAGCTCAGGGGGTTGGGGATGGCGAATACAGTGCTGGCTGTTTTGTGGGTGCTGCTTATGGATGGCACGGGACAGGCTGTTCTGTGTGGATGTTGTGAGTAAGGTATATTACATATAGAACTAAATCCGCACCTTGGAGAGTTGTGTGGGTGGCTCTAGCGCAGGGTACTCTGTGGAGAGGTATTGTGAATGGCTGCACGGCAGGCTGATCTATGTGGGCGGTGTCTGCAAGGTTGATAGCGCCAAGTCTGCCATGTGCGGCGCTGTGTGGGGTCCAAATACAAGGGTGAGACCCAGCGCCCCTTCCTTGATCTCTTACCTTCTTAGCCCTCTGCTTGGCGAACTCGTGGGCCAGGTGGCGCCCGATGCCACGGCCCCCGCCCGTGATGAGGACCGTCTCCCCACTCAGGTCCCGGGGTCGGGGCGGCCGCACCAGGCGCACCGCCGCCTTCAGCACCAGGTAAACCATGTGCAGGGGGAAGAGCAGGAGGCTGCCCAGCGCCCGGCACTCCATCCTCGGTGCCCTCCGAACAAAGTCCAGCTGCTCAGGGGGACGCCACCCAGAAAAAGTACGACTCTGAGGGGTGCGCGATCCACAGGGAGGGCACCAAAGTACCTCCAAAAATATCAAGTTTCAAGTGTCCAAAACCAGATCTCCGGGAATGTAAATGCCGAGGGCTGTAGTTCTGTGCAGTCCTGAAACCCGTTCTCCAGGGGCAGGTCGGTTAGGGTTGTAGAACCTCTGGGGCAGCGAGAAGCGAAGTCCCACCCGGGAGAGGTGAATGCTCGGCCTCCCGCCTCCCCTGGCAGGGAGCAGTCCGTGTGCACAGAGCTCAGTCCTTCGTGCGCGCCGCTCACTATTCTTAGAGCCAGGAAATGGCTCAGAGAGACCCGGGTGCGCAGTTTAAAGAGAGAGGCAGTTCACTCTGAGCTCCCTAGATGCCCCGGGCCAGGGAGGGGGCCCAGTAACTGCTGCCTCTTCCCCACTCTGGTGGGGGCGTACAGGCTGTCTGTCGGCAACGGCAGCTGCCTCCACCCCCTCTCAGTATAGCCAAGTTCAGATTTCAGGATTTGTAGAAAATAAGTGTGCCACCGTCTCATTCATAGCATTCCCCTCTCTCGCGCGCGCTTTGTAGCCGTCGCTCTCTTATACTTTTCTATATTTTTCTCCCTTTTTTTTCTAGATCGTTTTTTTCTAGATCGTTCTCTCCTCTTTTTCTTCCTCGCTGCGCGCTTCTCTCCCTTCCCTTCTTACACCCTCTCCTCTCTCGCTCAGCCTATGTTCTCTCGGTGGCTCTGTACTTGGAGTTTTATACCCCATTAAGTCTGATTGACAGTTAAAGTGTTAAGGATATTTCACTACTGTTTCTGTGAGTGGCTGCTGCCTTCTGCTGGCTCCCTCCCCCGCCCTCCCTCCAGCACTATCTCTGCTGCACACACTGAAGCGGGTGGGTTGTAAGGGGCACAGGAGCCGCAAGCCCTTCAGAGCACACACCGTGCCCCCCGCCCCGCATTGGGCTGGCGCTGCCCTCCTCATCCAGAGTAGGCACGAGCCTGACCGCTAGTGCTGGGGTCGGGGGCTGCAGCTGGTACAGTGCACGCGACATAATGTGTCAGACGTAACACTCCTGCCGGCGACGTCGCGAATCATATCCATTTAATATATTTATTATTGTTAATACAAATCGGACAGAGTAATAACACAGAGGGCGCCCCTGGAGCGTGGCGCGCCGAGAACGCGCCCATTGCAGCGCTTTTGGCACGCACTAGCATTTATTTGGCGCTCGCCAGTTGAAGTCTGTGGGTTGCGACCGGAGTTTTTTTTCTTGTTGTCTTTTCCTTTTTGCAAGCTGGTCATCGCCGAGTTGGTTATGTTCAGGGCTGGCCCGGACCCCCTCATGACCTCTTCCTCGGATTCCCTCACTACCACCCCGCAAACGTGGGGGGTGGATTGCGACAGACGACCACGAAGGAAAATTAAATAAATCATTAATTTTCCCTCGTGGTAGTCTGTCGAAATATCCCCCTCCCGGCCCCACCGCTCTTACCTGCCAGAGCTCCGGTTGCTCACCCCTTTACTCGTTCTTACTCTGACTCGCTCATTCTTCCTCAATCACACTCACTTGCACATTTACTCTCTAATTTTTCCTCACTCTCACTCCTCATTACTGACTCTGACTCACTCAGAATCACTCTCACTCTCATGCTTTCTCACTAACACTGACTTGCACTCATTCCTACTCTTACTAAATCTCTGTTCCCACTCACAGTCACTCACTCATTCTCACTCAATTACACTCACTGACTGTCACTTTCTCTCATTCTCACTCACATTTTCTAACACATCATTCTCACTCAGAGCCAATCTTACTCTCACTCACTCATACTCAGTTACTGATACTCAATCTCACTCATCACTCACTGCTTGTCACTGACTCACTCATTTCCACTGTAGGAGACTGAGTTAGTATTACCTACTGGCGGTCGCCAGCAGGTAGATATAGTTAGGACCTATTTTCCATAGGAAATCCGCAACATTCTATTTGGAATAACGTTGGTGCCGATTGACGAATCTTCGCGAAATTTTCCAAACTTTTGGCCAGCTCCGGTCTGCTCCTATCCTGAAAATTTCATGGTGGTTCGTCAAGCGGGGGCCGAGAATAAAGGGGGGTCCCAAAACGCATTCTCCCCATGCATTTTCCCATAGGACCTGTTGACGCAGCTACAGCCCGAACTGCTAAACGGAATTACACCAAATTTGGCAAAGAGGTAGTCCTCAGTTCAGACTTGTGCCTTTTGCTTAAATGGTGTAAATCCGTTCAGTAGTTCCTGAGAAAATTACAGTTAAAAAGATATATATATCTATGGCCTCAGAGGATCCGCGCACCCTCCCCGCACCCAGCGCGCACCCTGCCGTGCACGAGCTGTATTCTAATTGGCTGTCAACACTCCAGATCAGGAAGTGTTGGCAGCCATCTTGTGCCTCGGTAGAACCGAGGCACAAGAAACCTGAAAAACGAACGTGAAAAAACGCGACAAGGGGGCAGGGTAGAAACACCCTGACCCCCTAGGCCTGCTCAGGGGGTCCCACAAGGACCCCCAGGGCCAAAAAAAGATTTTTTTTAAAAAAAAAAATCGGCGAGATTTGCGCACCCAGCGAAATTTCGGCCGAAAATAAAAAAAAATCAGCGCGGGCTCCCGCGCTGAATATTCTAATCTGCCCCTGGGGGCCAAATCCCAGGGGCATAATTAAAAAAAAAGTGTGGGGGGGTCCCAATCCCCCCCACACTGCCCCGGGGAAAACCCTTGCGCTGAATAAGGATTTGGATCATATACGGTGGCTTCTGCTGCCACCGACGGCACCACCGTCGTAGGCAAGGGGACTGCTTTGGCAGCAATTCGAGGAATATATATATATATATATATATGTATATATATATATATATTTGTAAATGTCTCGCGCTGCCAGAACGCAAGAAGAGTCGCACTCAGGATTTAAATTTTCGTCAAAAAGTCACACAAAGACCAGGAAGTGGCAATGTTTCTTTTAAAGCATTTCCTGTATGGTAATGGCAATAGAAAACATTGCATACAATGTTCGCCTGCCGTATCAGTTTAAAAGACAGACTTTGGAGGGAGGAGCCTAGCGCGCAACCAAGATGGCCGCGTAGGTGCGAGGCTCCCGAGGACCTCCGCGACCTCCTGAATTAATCCTGGCGATATCCTGTCCTTGTTGAGGGGACTGTGTTGGGGAACCGGAGCTGAGGCGCCACCCGTTTTTTGGGCTCGAATCGGACCCCGGACGCCGGTGGGAGCATCGATCGAAGGTTGTGGCCTTCTCCTCGCCGGCCCCCCGGATTGGAGTAGTGGGGCGATCCGGGGACAAAGTGAATAACAGCGGCGAACGGGGCTGGGCGACTGGCGTACCCCGCACTTTCACTTTCGCTTTTGCGCCCTCCTAGCTCTCAAGCGGGGTCGGACTGCGGAGCGGGGTGTGGTGGTGTGGCCTTGTCCAGGAGCCCGGCTGACCCGCCGGCGGTGGGTTGACCCGCGGTTCGGTGGTCGCCCCTACCCCCCCCCGGCACCCGTGACTTGGTATAGCGGCCCGTTTGGGGTGCTTGGCACGACGGTGGAAGAGCCAGCATGTCCACCAAACAAGATGGCGACCGGGCGAAGGTGAAGACGACCCGCCGTGGCACGGCGCACCAGGCCAACAGTATGGACCGCTACACGCTCCAGAAGGGTTCTCCGGAGACATCGCGTGCATCCCCGGTGGGCCCGACGGAGGCATCCGCTCATCCGGTGGATCTGACCCTCCGGGACGTCATGGGCGCCATCGCAGAGATGAAGGCCTCGGTGGACCAGCGTTTCGACACCTTAGCGCAAAAAATAGACTCGGTCCTGGTGGATGTGAGCCTTGTGAGGGCAGACTTGTCCAAAACAAACGACCGAGTCGACTCCCTGGCCCACACCACGACGAGCCTCACGACAGACGTGGTGGCCCTCCAGAAGGAGGTGCGCCAGCTTGGCCAGGCGAGCGCCCTGATGGACCGGCGACTGGAGGACTCCGAGGGTCGGGCCCGGAGGAATAATGTCCGTATTGTGGGGGTGCCGGAGGGACGAGAGGCGGAGGCGGCGGATCTTTTCGTGGAAGAGTTGATCCTGACCCATCTCCAGCCCCGGGGGCTGAGTAAGTTTTTTGCGGTGGAGCGTGCTCACCGAGTCCCCGGGGGCAGACCTAAGACTGGTGCCCTGCCGCGGCCTCTCA
Organism: Triturus cristatus; assembly: GCF_964204655.1. NCBI lineage: Eukaryota > Metazoa > Chordata > Amphibia > Caudata > Salamandridae > Triturus > Triturus cristatus. Next base: position 732,532,321 of record NC_140580.1, read on the forward strand.
TTGCCCGGATTTTTAATTTCCGGGACAGAGATGCTATCCTCCAGACCTCCAGACAACAGGGACCGGTCAAGCTTGACAACATGGAGGTACATTTCTACCCAGACTTTACCCCGGCGGTCCAGAAGCAGCGGCAGAGCTTTCTTGGTGTTAAACGTCGCCTGAGGGACCTGAACCTCAAGTACTCAATGCTCTTTCCAGCTAAGCTGAGGGTAGAGGTGGATGGTCGCACGCACTTCTTCGACCGGCCCGAGGCGGCTGGGGACTGGCTGGACACTCTGCCTGGAGATCGGGGCCGGGGGGGCGGGGGGGGCGCGGCTGGCGAGGAGGGCCCGCCGGAGTAGAATTGAGGGGTGACTGCATAGGCCTTGCTCTGGACGTTGTTCCTTCACCATTTATTGATTGCGTATTTTCCCCTCCTATGGAGGTCGTGCGGGGTCTGTTGGGGGCTTCCCTCCTCCTCTGGGGGACTAGTTAGTATTTTAGCTATGGGGCGACAGGCACACTGCACTTTGGGGGGGCTGTCTGGGCTCATGCAGGGGTGCAGGGAGGGGGGAGTTTTGTTGGGACCGGGGGGTGGGGGGGGTGTGTTGTTTGTTAGCACCGCAGGGCAAACCCGCTACTATGTTGTTGTTTTTAAGATGCTCGATGGGGGACGACCGATTGTTTCGACGTATGATGGGGGGTAGGGATTTGGCTGTGTTGTCATGGAATGTTAACGGCCTGGGGGATAGGATTAAGCGTGGTGTGGTCCTGCAGTACTTAAAACGTATTTCACCAGATGTTGTCTTCCTGCAGGAGACGCACCTTATAGGTAACTCCTTTCATGCAATGAACCGGCGGGGATATCGTTTGGCGGCCCATTCTGGCTTCACCTCGGGCTCGCGGGGGGTGGGTATTATGATCAAGAACTCGCTCCCGTTGGAGATTGATGAGGTGCGCCATGATGAGAGGGGACGCTACACGGTTCTGGTGGGAAGAATGGAGGGTAGAGTGTTTATCTTTATATCAGTGTACGTCCCGCCTGGGTTACAAGCCACCACATTTGCGGACCTGGGGCGCCTCCTTCTGGACCTTCCGAGTGGCCTGCTGGTGGTTGGAGGGGATTTTAATGCGGTAGCCTCTGGGTCTATGGATCGCCATCCCCCTAGGGACCTCCCCCGGGCACAGGCGTGGCTGCCCGGCCTTCTGGACACGCTGGGCCTGGTGGATTGCTGGCGATTAAAGCATCCTGCATTGCGACAGTACACCTTCCACTCGGGTGCCCATGGTAGCCTCTCGCGGCTTGATTACATCCTTGTCCCGGCGGCCCACGCAGGGAGGGTGGGGGAGGTGCGCCATCTGGCGCGGGGTATCTCAGACCACTCCCCATTGTTGTTGCATCTCGATGTCTTCCCGAGGGGGGATGGCAGGGTGGCCCCAATCAATGCATGGTATTTGCGCGACCCCACCATTCGTGCCGATTTGATCAAATCCCTACAGCGATATTTCGATGAGAATGTGGGGTCGGTCTCTTCGGCCATCTCCCTGTGGGAGGCTTTCAAGGTAGTCCTTAGAGGGGAGGCCCTCTCCTTTATCTCCCATGCCCGGCGGCGCGAGCGGGAGGAGGTGACCCGGGTAGAGGCCGAGATTGCAGAACTGGAGGGTGCCCTGGGAAGCGGGGTAACAGACGACAAGTTGCATGTTCTACACCTAAAGCAGGCGGCCTATCGGGCCCTCGTCACGGAGGCGGCCAGGGGCCTCAGTAGAGAGCAGCAGGGGCGATTGTATGATGTGGGTGATAAGGCTGGCAAATTGATTGCGTGGTTGGATAAGAGGGAGAGAGCGAGCCGTGTGGTGCCTTTGATTGAGAGTGTTGATGGTGCGTGTGTCACTGAGCCGGAAGCCATTGTCTCCTGCTTCGCGGATTATTTCCGCGAAGTCTACTCCCCGGTTTCCCCCTGCTCGGAGGCAGACTCCCATGCCCTGCTTCGGGACATCGCACTGCCCTCCCTAACGGTGGAGGACAGGGATTCGCTGGACGCCCCTCCCACCTCGGACGAAATTGCCTTGGCTATTCGCTCGGTTGCATCCGGCAAGGCCATGGGCCCCAATGGTATTCCCATCGAGCTCTACAAGCTACGCCCGGATGTGTTGGCGCCCCACCTGCGCGCGATGTTCCTGGCGGCCCACTCGCGGGGTTCCCTCCCGCCGGACCAGCGTCTAGCCACAATTGTGGTGATCCACAAGGAGGGGAGGCCCCGTGAACGGGTCACATCCTATAGGCCGATTTCGCTTTTGAACGCGGAGCCCAAAATCCTCGCCAAGGTGTTGGCCAACAGGTTGGTTGGCGTGGTGGGCGATTTGGTCCACCAAGACCAATCTGGCTTTATACCGCACCGTAACACGGCGCTCAATCTGCGGCGCTTGCACGGGGTGCTCGCGCGTGTCCCATTTGTGCGGGAGCCGGCCATCTTGGCGTCCTTGGACGCCACCATGGCGTTTGATACGCTTGAATGGCCATACATCTGGGCGATGCTGGCAAAATTCGGGTTTGGCCCGGGTTTCATTAGCTGGGTCAAATTGCTATATTCGGGCCCATTGGCGCAGGTGGTAGTGAATGGGCGAGTCTCGGCCCCATTCGCGCTGGGGAGGGGTACGCGACAGGGCTGCCCCCTGTCGCCTCTCCTGTTTGCTCTGGCCCTGGAGCCCCTGGCGGAGTGGCTGCGGTGGCACCCTTCTATCCGTGGTCTCCGCTGGACTCCCGAGCATGAGGACCGTGTGTCCCTCTATGCTGACGATATCCTTCTGTATCTCGCCTCCCCGCGTAAATCACTGATCGTCCTGGTTGATGTTTTGCGTTCATTCGGTCGCAACTCAGGCCTGGTCATCAACTGGGCGAAATCCTGTGTATATGTGCTTTCCGGGGAGGCTCCGGCCTTACCACGGGACTGTCCGATCCAGATTGCCTCCCAAGGTTTTCGGTACCTGGGTATCTATATCACTCTTGACCCGGAGGCCCGCTATGAGCGGAATTTGTTACCCCCCCTCCGGCGTTTGAGGGAGGACGTGGTGCGCTGGCGGCGTCTGCCGCTCTCGCCGCTCGGCCGAGCGGCCTTGTTTAAAATGATGTCCCTGCCACGCTTCCTCTACGCCCTCCAGAATACTATGGACTTGGTCCCGGCACGCTATTTCCGTGAGGTGGAGGGCCTCCAGCGGCGCCTGTTCTGGGACGGGAGGCCGCGCATTGCTCTGGCTAAATTGACGCTCCCGTGGTACGATGGGGGGGTCGCCCTCCCTGACATTAAACGGTATTACTGGGCCTCCCAACTAGCTGCAATTAATCATGGCCTTTACGGGCCCGCCTTGAACCCGGCATTTGAGATGGATAAGATGCTCCTGCCCGGTGGCGATTACAATCGAACGCTCTACTCTGGCGCGCCCGACTCCCGTCTGACGGGGCCGACGCGTGTCATGGTGCGTGTCTGGCACGCGGCTAATGCAGCTATGGGGTGGAAGGACCGTTTGACCCGGGCGTCACCGCTATATGCGTCTGAGAGGTTGGGCTCCCTGTGGACATCGAAGGGCTTCGAGAAGTGGGACACGATCGGAATCAGCACAGTGGGAGATCTCTGGACGAGGGGGGGATTCAAAACTTTTGAGACGCTGCAGGCGGAGTTCCAGCTGCAGGGCAGTGAGTACTTTCGGTACCTACAGGTCCGGCATGCGCTGGGCTCCGTCTTCCCGGATGTCGCATCCATTCCGGAGTCTTCCCCCCTGGAGGACAGAGTCCTAGATGGCCATGTCCCGGACAGTACGATCTCCCTCATATACAAAAAACTGATCAACGATAGATCGTGCCTGCTGACTAATCTCCGCGAGGCTTGGGTTGCCGACGGGCTGGAGCTGGACGATGAGGATTGGATTTCCGCGGTGGCCTCTCCGAAAGAGGTGGCCATCCCGGCTCGCCTTCGTTTCGTCCAGCTCAAGATCCTTCACCGGGTTTACGTGACGGGGCCAAGGCTTCTGCGTATGGGTTTTGCTGGTGACGGAATGTGTAAGCGTGGCTGTGGTGCGTTGGCGACTTTCATGCATATACTGTGGGAGTGCCCGAAGGTGGAGCGATTCTGGCGTGGTGTGCTTGAGGTCCTGCGTGTGGTGACGCGTGTTGCGCTGCTGCCTGAAGCGAGGAGATGCTTGCTGAATGTATGGGAACCGAATGACTATTCGGTCCCGCAGACGCGGTGGGTGACTCTGGGATACATGATAGCCAAGCGCGACATTGCTCAATTGTGGGGATCCCAGAGGCCCCCTGCGGTGTCGGCCTGGAAAGAGCATATGGATTGGTGTATGTTTCGTGAAAAGGTGGTGTATGTGGCGAGAGGTAAGCCTGGGGCGTGGGTGAAACTCTGGGGCCCCTGGAACGCCTACCGCGGGGGTATTTGTGAGCCACCACTGCTACCGGCTGCCTCGCCTGCTCCGTCTCCCTAGACGGCCCCCCTCCCTCAGCCGCGGGCGCGCGGTCCCCCAGTCCCTGATCTATTCCCATTCCCCTCTCCAGAGTTCTGCTGCTGGTTTGGATCCCCCACTTATGGAGCACGTGCTGTTATTTTGGATCGCGGGTTGCCTTGCGGGTGTGGTTTTTTGGTGTTGTTTTGTTTCAAGAAAAGGGAACCGTACTGTGGGCTTGGAGCTGTGTGGCCTGCACCATTGATTACTCCTGTTTCACTGCTCTGCACTGACTAGAGACTTTTACTGTAAGTGTGCAATATGTTTTTGTCATTCTAGCGGCCGGCCGGATGGTTGTAGGCCCATACCTGTAACTTTTACGAACTGCAATAAACGGTTTCAAAAAAAAAAAAAAAAAAAAAAAAAAGACAGACTTTGAAAAACTTTATCAATTCATTAATGAAAAAAGTTTGAAACAGTTTAAACAATTCGTAAATACGATAATTAATTCAAACATATGCAGAATGATATTAATTGAATATATATATATATTGCACCCTTATTTATGTGAAGCACCTTGCACTAATCCAGACAACCCATATCGAGATTTTAGTGGTCTTAGACAACCATAGAAAGTTCTCTAAGTGGTAGCTGTAGGGAGCAGCCTTTCCAGAACGAGTGTTAAGAAGCTTGTTTTACCAGAGCTAATCATAAAGTGTGGGTTAAACAAAAAATAACCACCCAGTATAGTTATAAATATAGGTTTATTTATTATACACACTCACTAACACATTTGTATTTCTCCTACCCGGCGATATCAACACAATACATACAATATTTCAAACGTTAATAGGTAAGTAAGCACAAATACACAGTGGTCTCCAGAGGAGACCAAACCATATACTAAAAGAAGTGGAATGCGAACTGCGAGCAAAGTTGAGACTTGGACTAAAAGACTCAGAAGAGCTGGGGATACAAGGACCCACACGAGATAAGTACCCAGGAATTCCACGGAGGCTGTGTGCAGAGTGGAAACACAGCCACGTTCTCAATGCAATATGGCCAGGTATTACCTACACCCCCTCCTCCCTTACCAAGGCCCAGAAAGTGACAAGAGAGAAGTTTGGATGTGGGGAGCGGAAAAAACCCCGGCCGTATTTATTAAACAAAGATTAATAAACATTATCAAAATCTACAATATTCACATAATTTTTCTCAGAAAATATACATTACATTGATTCCAATTGATAAGTACAGATGTCAGATGGCTAACCTTACAATAACTCTAATACAAAGGTTTCCTATCCAAATCTAACATATCTTTAATAATCATTACAGTATTTATTTTCGGCGTACCTAATTGGGCCTACCGCAAGGTCACTAACTGGTGTCAGATCCTTATCGATTTAACCACGCCCTCCAGCTGGAGTACGCATGCACAGAGGGCACGTTCACCGTGAGGGTACTTCCCCCCGGTTACTCCCGTACGCTCTGTACATTATCTCCATACAAGGGGCCCTTGCAGTTGTGTGCCATTTACTGGCGCCATTGTGCACGTGCGGGGTGGCCAACCAGCCTAGAGAAAGCGTGACTCCCTCCTCCCCCGCACCCAACTGCCCCTGGAGTTCTAGGAGAGACCACTTGTCCCTCCCACTTGGGCGACCCCATTCAAGAATGGCGCCGCCCTCTAAGGACCTTAAATTTACTGCTCACCAATCATGACCTTACCGCCTGACCAAAGATAGCCTTAAAAACGACGATTGATGACCTGTGGGTGCAACAAGTTGTTATTTGAACACAATCACGAATATACATCTTATGACCCATATACATCTAAACCAGTAATACTTACTCATAATTAATACGCATAACAAACAAACTTGCTTCTAGGGGATGGTGGGTGGGAAAATCAAATTACAGCCTCCTAGCGAGGCTGGGGTCGCAGGCTGGGGAGCAAGGAGTAAAGAGACAGACTCCTGTGCTCCCCAGCCTTTTATTCATTTGTAAGCCAGGCTGGTTCTAACCGGCCTGACGTTGCCCAGTCGTGTGACCCAGAAGTGATTCCAATCACTTCCGGGTCACGCCCCCGGGCCAAGACCAATTGGGCGAGGAGGCGCGCCTGTCGCGTCACAAAGTGCGCGACAGGCTTGCCTCCTGATCTGGAGGGGGCCTGATCGACCGCCATACTTTTGGCATGGCCAATGCCGGTCCTGCCGTTCTCTATGGCCAGGTATTACCTACACCCCCTCCTCCCCTACCAAGGCCCAGAAAGTGACAGGAGGGAAGTTTGGATGTGGGGAGCGTAAAACCCCCCGGCCGTGGCTAACCTTAACATAACTCTAATACAAAGGTTACAGTATTTATTTTCTGCGTACCTAATTGGGCCTACGGCAAGGTCACTAACTGGTGTCAGATCCTTATCAATTTAACCACGCCCTCCAGCCGGAGTGCGCATGTGCAGAGGGCCCGTTCACCGTGAGGGTACTTCCCCCCCCCCCCGGTTACCCCCGTAGGCTCTGTACATTATCTCCATACAAGGGGCCCTTGTAGTTGTGTGCCATTTACTGGTGCCATTGTGCACGTGCGGGGTGGCCAACCAGCCTAGAGAAAACGTGACTCCCTCCTCCCCCGCACCGAACTTCCCCTGGAGTTCTAGGAGAGACCACTTGTCCCTCCCACTTGGGCGACCCCATTCAAGAATGGCGCCGCCCTCTAAGGACCTTAAATTTACTGCTCACCAATCATGACCTTACCGCCACAGGCCAGCATAGTTGACCGACTATCTGGCCCCCCCCTGCGCTCACTAGAAGGTCATGCCCTGTTTCTGAGGCCACCCAACCAAGCTAATATATTCTCTAGGAATACTTCATTGCCTACCTTGGACAAGTGAACACCGTCTTTTAGGAAGCACGGCTCACCCCTAATGCACCCGTGGGCGATGGTCTGTAGATGAGGGGCCCTGAAAAGTCTCTCTATTTTGTTATTTATTCTCCTCGCGGAGTGAGTCAATGCCCTTACAGATCCCGCTCCCCTCCATTGGAATCGGGGTATCATCTGAGACCACCCGATAATGCATCCTTGGCACGAATGGGCTAACCAACCTACTTCTGAGATTATGGTTTCTACTAACCCTCTTCTTCTCAGGTTTGCCAGATCGTTCCCCCCTAGGTGCAGAATAATAATATTGGGAGGAGCCCCCCCTTTCTCAGTAAGTCCAGAACGATACCCCTAAACTGACTGAAGCAGAGGCCCCCTTTCCCATGAAAAGCTATCTCAAAACTGAACTGCCGTGCCCTGGCTTTATAATTTCCTGTAATGAAAAAATTAGACAGACGCCTTACATACGAGTGGCCAACAATCCACACAATCTGTGATCCTTTTTCTGATGCTGATGTTCCTTGATTTGTCCACCGCTGTTGTTGTGGTGTTCTCAGTTTCCCCCCTGCGTGACAGGTTTGAGAAACTGTAATGAAAGCAGAGAAGGACACATGCGTCAGCGTCTGGCAAAATATCCCACTCACAGCATATGTAGTCGCACATAGCGTTTATAACAATTAGAGGCCCATCTCCCAATCCTTTGGACGTTGTTGCTAGGTAGGCCCCTAGCCGTTGCCTCAGTGGCTGCCCCTATCCTAAATGAGTGAGTTACAAAACAGCCTGGGTCCAGACCTGCCTTCTGGATTGCCATGTCCAGTACTCTCTTAAATTGAAAACGTGTGAGTGGGACCCCATCTGTGTGAACTAGTAAAGGCCCCCCTTTGTCACGGGGTCTATCCTGCAGCTAATTTTCCAGATGTGAGAGGGGGCAGCATGGGTTACCATGTGCACGATGCAGTACTACCCCATCCCCTCGTGCTTCCTGATCTGTCTTGGACTTCCTAATCGATATCAGTAGTGTGTCCCTCTTTACCTTAATGCGTTCAAACTGCAGGCCGCCGTGTACATCCTGTTTGTTTTGGGCCACCAATTCCCCAATCCTGAATGCCCCATAAAAGGCCAATGAAAACGCGGCAGTGAACAACCGCACTTCCCCTGAGGTGTTGCAGATCGCGGGTGTAGGAAGGTGGATATCTGACTATGGTTACTCCCAACTTTTTGCCTAGTGTCTAGCTGGTTTTTCGACTTAGTTGGCCTGAGATCCTGCCATTCTGGGTCTCAGGCTGTCTGCTCTCTCTTTAAAATGGACTCCATGTACCCTAGGTACATTCCCAATTGGTAAGGATCACCCTATTGGACCCTGTACAGTGTACCCTAGGTACCCAGGACATAGGTGTACCCTAGGCCTCCCAGGGGCTGCAGCATGTATTATGCCACCCCTGGTCTGGCCTTCCAATCAGACACAACTGGCTGATCACTCAGCTGGGGCAAGGTCGTGTAATCACCCCTTGCTTAGATATAGTATGCCTATATCTACCCTTATATATAGACACATGTGTACCTATCAGTCACTCCTATGGCAGGCCTTAACAATCCTGGAGGCAGAGTGCTTGGTAACATGTGAGATGGTGCTCTAGCATGAGCTGAGCCTGTCTGCAGCTTTCGGAACCATGTCCTTATAGCTGTTCTATGATATAGCCTACCATATACTCTTAAAGTGCCTTATAATCTTAAACGGTTATGGTAACTATGGTTTGGCTTTATCAAAACATGTCGTGTAAGGTGTCTAACACTTTGGAATAATACCCCCATACCATTTCTGGTGATGAGGATATTATTCCTCCCTTCTAGAGGGAGAGACATGTTAAAATCCTACTTTGCTGTTTAACTCTAACCAAAGCCTCAGCATCACAAAATGGATGCTGCTGCCACAGACACAAGTCTGACCTCCTGCTGCTGGGAGTGATCCCAGCCAGGGAGGCCTGGACAATAGGTTTCCTGCTTGGGGAGGTGCTAGCACCTCCCCAGACAGCCTTTAGTGTATTGGGGCAGGGTGGGCTGAAAGGAATGAGACATGCCTGGGGCACACAAGGTGTTCCTTGCATAGTCCAGTTCAAACCGGCGCTGGGGCACTCCAGCCCCAGCTCTGGCGCGAAACTGGACAAAGGGAAGTGGGTGTAACCACCCCCTCCCAGGTCCCACCCATAAGGCGTGACCTAGCAGGTATCCCAGCCCCCCAGATTAGTATAAGAGTGGGAGTTGGGCCTCAAGACTTTAGATTATCCTGAACCTGCAACTTGAACAGAAACTCTGGACCTTCGACATTCGACGAAAGAAGAAGACTGAAGAATCTCCCTTGTGGCCAAGGAGTGGCTACCCTGTGCAAACAGGCACCATCAAGAGACTACCCTTTGCTTTGCCCAAGTTCTACGAGGAACCGACTGCAGAGCCCGACCAGAGCCTTGACTTCCAGACTTCTCCGACCCTGATCCACGTCCACAGCAGAGCTGAGATCCGTGGAGGCGACGAGCGACGTGGGACCGGCTACCTGGGAAAAGTGGCTAGTATCTTCAAGCGCAGCTTCTGAGGCACCCTCGAAGTTGTGCACCGGGGATTGAGAAGCCCCAACCCCAAGCACCATCTGCACCGAAGATCAGCCCCCCACACTCCACGAGTTCTGCGTGGGGCCCTTCAGCATTTTCCTGCTTGCCGCGTCTGTCCGGTTGCTTGCCCGCTGGCTAGTGGCCTTTGTGACGACGCACCCTGAAATCTTCATCGCTGGTTTGGCTCCTCCAGACTGGCTCCTGCTCCTTTGAAAAAGAGAAGCATCCCAGACCTTCCTGGTCTGCACCAGAAGCAAGTCCTCCGTTCTGCGTGGGTTCCGCTTGCCAAGGCTTGGTGAGTCCTAGTCCAACTTCGACGCCGCCGACAGCAAGAGCCTTCGTGGGACAGCTCGCCTCCTGGTCCTGGTCGTCCTCGACGCTTCCTGGTCCTCCTGGCTGCAGCGACATGCTTCACCTTCACCTGCAATCTTCACGACATCGCCTGGTTCCTTCCTGGTTCCACGTGGTCACTGGCTAGTGACCTTGACTCTGTCCCTTCTGCTTGCAGGTCTCCTCTCTTCTCGATCCCAGCCTTGGGATCCACCGGACACTCTTCACTGACTGCCTGTCAGCATCTTTCTTCAGGCATCCATAGGAGTCGACGACGAAACCCGACGCAACTTCACCCCTATGCACCCGCAGCCTGTGGGCTAGGTAACTTGGGTACTCCGGTGCTCATCAGGATAGTGACTATCCTAGTGTCTAGTTTTCAAGTCTCGACTTCCTAGCTACTCCGGAAGGGTCCTAAATCTATCTATTTCTAAACTTTACTATTGCTAGTGACTTTTACGCATTACGCGTGAGTGTTTCCACTCTGCACACGAATCCCGTGGGCCTCCCACTTCCTAACCTTTGGTAGTATAGTGTAGCCCCAGCGATTCCCTAGGCCTAGGCCTATCCTATTTTGGTGACAGTGGTCCTTATACCACTTACTTAGTATATGGTTTGCGTGGCCCCTAGGGCCTAACTGTATTACTTACCTGTGTGACTTAATGTATGCTTAAATAAGACTGTGTTGTACTTACCTCTAATCTCATAAAGAGTGCTGAGGGTTTGACTAGAATAAATACACTTTATTTTATATATATATCTGTTGTGGTGTCCTTTCATTTGGTATTCAAGGGATTATATATGGTATCACAGCTGGCTTCACATGCCATTCAGAGTTTAGCCTAAGACTGCTCTTGTCCATGCTACCACTAGGATAGCTTGTCTATAAGGTTGACTTTACAACCAATCACCATAAGGGTATTTGGACTGATATAAGGTGTACACTAGAACTAGTGACATCATACATCAGGCCAACTTCTCACATTGGTGAGCAGCGGTTGGGATCTGAGCTTGCTGTTGTAATACCATTGTAATCTTAAAATACTAAATTGAAAGATCACACAGATATTGTCTAGGTACATATAACATAGATTATAATACTTATGTCCTACTGGACTTAGTAGTTGTAGGTTGAAGGGAGTAACACACCCTGACTACAACTACTAGAGAGGTTTAGTAGAAACAACTAGTGTAGGTAGGTGCACACACCACACCCTCACTAGATCATGTCTCTGAGAGGAGATCAAGTAGATGCTCTCTCAGGAGGGTCAGGTCTGCAGAAGACCCCCTCTAGATATGATACCTTAACATTCCAGGAGATGAGACAATTGTGTACCTCCAGAGGAATAAAACAGGGTGCAAACCCTACCCTCCTTCAGTTAAGACAACTCCTAGAGGAGTATGATACTCTTAGGGCCTCTCAGGCAGGTACCCTAGGTACAGAGGAGGGTCTACCCACCACAGAGGAGTCAGATGGGACTTCAGATGAAGAGGTAGACAGCCAGGGCCAAGTAGGAAGACTTAGCCAGGCTAACCTAAGCTTACATGGGAGTTTGCATGGGGTGCCCCCATACAGACCCCCAAGTAGGCTTACACAGAGAAGCAGGAGGGACAGATCCCCTTCAAGGGAATCCATACACTCCCATGTCTCTAGCATCTCTAATGCTTCCTCTCACAGGGGAATGACTTCACCTGAGAGAAAGGAGCATGAAGCCAGAATGAGGGAAGCTAATCTGAGGATTCAGAGGGAAGAACTTGCCCTTGCCAAGGAGAAGCTTGCTCTGGCTAGAGAGCAAAAATTGTGTGGGTCAGAACCCACTGGTGGCAGCAACATTCCTAGAGATAGGGATAGGTCTTATGACCATAGAAACCTAAGCAAGATAGTCCCCCCATATCAGAATGGGGATGACATCCACAAATGGATGACTGCTTTGGAGAGGGCCTGCAAAGTACAGCAGGTACCCCAGAGTCAGTGGGCAGCTATCTTGTGGCTCTCCTTTTCTGACAAAGGTAGAGACAAGCTCCTCACAGTCAGTGATGAGGATGCTAACAATTACAAAGTCCTGAAGAGTGCTCTGATAGATGGGTTTGGCTTAACCACTGAGCAATATAGGTTGTTGTTCAGAGACACCCAGAAGACACAGACACAGGACTGGTCTGATTTTGTGGATTGTGCCACTAAGGCTTTGGAAGGTTGGTTAACTGGCAGCAAGGTGCAGGACTATACAGGATTGTACAACTTGATTATGAGGGAGCAGATCCTTAGTAATTGTCAGAACCAGCTTCTCCATCAACACCTGGTAGACTCAGATTTGACCTCTCCCCAATAATTGGGAAAGAGGGCAGATAAATGGGTCAGGACCAGGATTAGGCCTAAAAATCAGGGTGGTGACCAAAAGAAAGATACCACCAAGCCTCAAGAGAAGGGTGGGGATAAAGCAAAAGAGAAATCTTCCTCAGGGCCCCAAAACTCCACACAGGGTGGTGGGTCCCAAGCTCCCTCCTCTACCACAGTTAAAAAGCCTTACTGCCATGAGTGCAAAACTCCTGGGCATTGGAAAACTGACAGCAGTTGCCCAAGGGCTAAAAACAAAACTGTTCCTCCAACTACTCCTGTCACACCACCTATTACTGTCAGCAGTAATCCCCCAGGTGGTGGGAGTGCCCCCAACAATTTGGTTGGGTTTTCTTGGGGAACACAGGGGGATCCTGGCTTAGCCAATTCCCCTACAGCAGCTACTCTTGTCTGTGATGGTGGCATGGGGTTTGCCAACTTCACTGCCTGTCCCAACACATTGGGTAGGTACAGACAGGAGCCCTACATCAATGGTAGAAAAGCTGAGGCCTACAGAGACACTGGAGCTAGCATCACTATGGTGGCCCATAGGCTAGTTCCCTCTGAGCAGCTTTTGCCTGGTTTCTCATACCAGGTAACTAACATTGATGGCAAACAGAACAGTCATCCCATGGCAGAGGTATGTCTCAGCTGGGGAGGGGTCACTGGCCCTAAAAGGGTGGCAGTGTCTCCAACCTTGCCTGTGGACTGCTTACTGGGGAATGACTTAGAACTCTCAGCTTGGGCTGGAGTTGAACAAGACACCCATTCTAAAATGGTAGGCCTTTCACAAAAGGGTAGTGGGGTTGTGCCAGTCACAACCCCTGTCCAAGTAGATTTCCTCCCTGAAAATGTTGGAAGGGCAGTGGTAGCCACAGCCCAGGCAAAGACAGACTTCCCTGTAGAGATTGGCAGAGCTGTGACAGTCACAGCTCAAATACAAACTGAGTGCCTCCCTGAAAAGGTTGGCAAGGCTGTAATGGTCTCAGCCCATACTCAGACTGACATAGGTGTAGTGAAGCCTGAAACTATGGATCACTCCACACAAACAGAGAGTAGTGGGGAGGAAGAAAAGTCTCCCTCTCCCCAGACATTAGGAAAAGGTCAGCCTCCTCAGGGATCTGACCTCACCCCCTGTGAAGGAACTGCCCCAGAGGTAGCCAGGCCTGGCCTGGCAGAGCCTCTGATGTCAGTGGCCCCTTCCAAGGTGGGACCCAGTCTGGTGCAGGTAGCCTGCCTCTCTCTACCCTGCCTCAGTCAGCCCAGGGCTGCAGAGGTCAGGGAGGCCAGTGGACCCCAAGAGGGCCCCTGTCCACAAGAACCCCCCCATCAAAAGAATGAGGATTGCCTGGCTAGTAGCCCTAGCCAGGTGATGGGTAAAAACATTCCTGAGGGATCCCCTTTACAGGTAGTTAGGGACCTCCCCCAGAGGGATTCTGTTGGGCACAGGCAAACATGGGACCTTAGGGCCCCAAACCTGACCTGTCCCTCCAGTAAGCCCACAAAAGGGACCCAGCCTCCAGCTTTAGGTAGGCAGAGGCTGGCCCTGAGAGCACAGTGCAACTCAGTGAAAGAAAGAAAGGCATCCATGGTGGAGGATGATTGGAGGAAGCTGAGGCCTCACTTTGAGGACACTCACTTCAGTACTCCATCTCAACACCAGCCTTTTACTTTGCAAAGACACACCAAAGGTAGAGATTCCCTATGGTGGAGACCCTATGATACCTTTAGGATGAGGGATTGCTTAGTGGACCATGAGACAGGGGGTAACCATGCCAGTGCTGGTTCTTCCTTATATGGCCACTTAGGCAATAGAGGCTTACCTTGTCAAGGCCAGCCTTATCTCCTTTCGTTTGGGGGGGGGGGTTGTGTAGGAAGGTGGATATCTGACTATGGTTACCCCCAACTTTTTGCCTAGTGTCTAGCTGGTTTTTCGACTTAGTTGGCCTGAGATCCTGCCATTCAGGGTCTCAGGCTGTCTGCTCTCTCTTTAAAATGGACTCCATGTACCCTAGGTACATTCCCAATTGGTAAGGATCACCTTATTGGACCCTGTACAGTGTACCCTAGGTACCCAGGGCATAGGTGTACCCTAGGCCTCCCAGGGGCTGCAGCATGTATTATGCCACCCCTGGTCTGGCCTTCCAATCAGACAAAACTGGCTGATCACTCAGCTGGGGCAAGGTCGTGTAATCACCCCTTGCTTAGATATAGTATGCCTATATCTACCCTTATATATAGACACATGTGTACCTATCAGTCACTCCTATGGCAGGCCTTAACAATCCTGGAGGCAGAGTGCTTGGTAACATGTGAGATGGTGCTCTAGCATGAGCTGAGCCTGTCTGCAGCTTTCGGAACCATGTCCTTATAGCTGTTCTATGATATAGCCTACCATATACTCTTAAAGTGCCTTATAATCTTAAACGGTTATGGTAACTATGGTTTGGCTTTATCAAAACATGTCGTGTAAGGTGTCTAACACTTTGGAATAATACCCCCATACCATTTCTGGTGATGAGGATATTATTCCTCCCTTCTAGAGGGAGAGACATGTTAAAATCCTACTTTGCTGTTTAACTCTAACCAAAGCCTCAGCATCACAAAATGGATGCTGCTGCCACAGACACAAGTCTGACCTCCTGCTGCTGGGAGTGATCCCAGCCAGGGAGGCCTGGACAATAGGTTTCCTGCTTGGGGAGGTGCTAGCACCTCCCCAGACAGCCTTTAGTGTATTGGGGCAGGGTGGGCTGAAAGGAATGAGACATGCCTGGGGCACACAAGGTGTTCCTTGCATAGTCCAGTTCAAACCGGCGCTGGGGCACTCCAGCCCCAGCTCTGGCGCAAAACTGGACAAAGGGAAGTGGGTGTAACCACCCCCTCCCAGGTCCCACCCATAAGGCGTGACCTAGCAGGTATCCCAGCCCCCCAGATTAGTATAAGAGTGGGAGTTGGGCCTCAAGACTTTAGATTATCCTGAACCTGCAACTTGAACAGAAACTCTGGACCTTCGACATTCGACGAAAGAAGAAGACTGAAGAATCTCCCTTGTGGCCAAGGAGTGGCTACCCTGTGCAAACAGGCACCATCAAGAGACTACCCTTTGCTTTGCCCAAGTTCTACGAGGAACCGACTGCAGAGCCCGACCAGAGCCTTGACTTCCAGACTTCTCCGACCCTGATCCACGTCCACAGCAGAGCTGAGATCCGTGGAGGCGACGAGCGACGTGGGACCGGCTACCTGGGAAAAGTGGCTAGTATCTTCAAGCGCAGCTTCTGAGGCACCCTCGAAGTTGTGCACCGGGGATTGAGAAGCCCCAACCCCAAGCACCATCTGCACCGAAGATCAGCCCCCCACACTCCACGAGTTCTGCGTGGGGCCCTTCAGCATTTTCCTGCTTGCCGCGTCTGTCCGGTTGCTTGCCCGCTGGCTAGTGGCCTTTGTGACGACGCACCCTGAAATCTTCATCGCTGGTTTGGCTCCTCCAGACTGGCTCCTGCTCCTTTGAAAAAGAGAAGCATCCCAGACCTTCCTGGTCTGCACCAGAAGCAAGTCCTCCGTTCTGCGTGGGTTCCGCTTGCCAAGGCTTGGTGAGTCCTAGTCCAACTTCGACGCCGCCGACAGCAAGAGCCTTCGTGGGATAGCTCGCCTCCTGGTCCTGGTCGTCCTCAACGCTTCCTGGTCCTCCTGGCTGCAGCGACAAGCTTCACCTTCACCTGCAATCTTCACGACATCGCCTGGTTCCTTCCTGGTTCCACGTGGTCACTGGCTAGTGACCTTGACTCTGTCCCTTCTGCTTGCAGGTCTCCTCTCTTCTCGATCCCAGCCTTGGGATCCACCGGACACTCTTCACTGACTGCCTGTCAGCATCTTTCTTCAGGCATCCATAGGAGTCGACGACGAAACCCGACGCAACTTCACCCCTATGCACCCGCAGCCTGTGGGCTAGGTAACTTGGGTACTCCGGTGCTCATCAGGATAGTGACTATCCTAGTGTCTAGTTTTCAAGTCTCGACTTCCTAGCTACTCCGGAAGTGTCCTAAATCTATCTATTTCTAAACTGTACTATTGCTAGTGACTTTTACGCATTACGCGTGAGTGTTTCCACTCTGCACACGAATCCCGTGGGCCTCCCACTTCCTACCCTTTGGTAGTATAGTGTAGCCCCAGCGATTCCCTAGGCCTAGGCCTATCCTATTTCCGTGACAGTGGTCCTTATACCACTTACTTAGTATATGGTTTGCGTGGCCCCTAGGGCCTAACTGTATTACTTACCTGTGTGACTTAATGTATGCTTAAATAAGACTGTGTTGTACTTACCTCTAATCTCATAAAGAGTGCTGAGGGTTTGACTAGAATAAATACACTTTATTTTATATATATATCTGTTGTGGTGTCCTTTCATTTGGTATTCAAGGGATTATATATGGTATCACAGCTGGCTTCACATGCCATTCAGAGTTTAGCCTAAGACTGCTCTTGTCCATGCTACCACTAGGATAGCTGGTCTATAAGGTTGACTTTACAACCAATCACCATAAGGGTATTTGGACTGATATAAGGTGTACACTAGAACTAGTGACATCATACATCAGGCCAACTTCTCACATTGGTGAGCAGCGGTTGGGATCTGAGCTTGCTGTTGTAATACCATTGTAATCTTAAAATACTAAATTGAAAGATCACACAGATATTGTCTAGGTACATATAACATAGATTATAATACTTATGTCCTACTGGACTTAGTAGTTGTAGGTTGAAGGGAGTAACACACCCTGACTACAACTACTAGAGAGGTTTAGTAGAAACAACTAGTGTAGGTAGGTGCACACACCACACCCTCACTAGATCATGTCTCTGAGAGGAGATCAGGTAGATGCTCTCTCAGGAGGGTCAGGTCTGCAGAAGACCCCCTCTAGATATGATACCTTAACATTCCAGGAGATGAGACAATTGTGTACCTCCAGAGGAATAAAACAGGGTGCAAACCCTACCCTCCTTCAGTTAAGACAACTCCTAGAGGAGTATGATACTCTTAGGGCCTCTCAGGCAGGTACCCTAGGTACAGAGGAGGGTCTACCCACCACAGAGGAGTCAGATGGGACTTCAGATGAAGAGGTAGACAGCCAGGGCCAAGTAGGAAGACTTAGCCAGGCTAACCTAAGCTTACATGGGAGTTTGCATGGGGTGCCCCCATACAGACCCCCAAGTAGGCTTACACAGAGAAGCAGGAGGGACAGATCCCCTTCAAGGGAATCCATACACTCCCATGTCTCTAGCATCTCTAATGCTTCCTCTCACAGGGGAATGACTTCACCTGAGAGAAAGGAGCATGAAGCCAGAATGAGGGAAGCTAATCTGAGGATTCAGAGGGAAGAACTTGCCCTTGCCAAGGAGAAGCTTGCTCTGGCTAGAGAGCAAAAATTGTGTGGGTCAGAACCCACTGGTGGCAGCAACATTCCTAGAGATAGGGATAGGTCTTATGACCATAGAAACCTAAGCAAGATAGTCCCCCCATATCAGAATGGGGATGACATCCACAAATGGATGACTGCTTTGGAGAGGGCCTGCAAAGTACAGCAGGTACCCCAGAGTCAGTGGGCAGCTATCTTGTGGCTCTCCTTTTCTGACAAAGGTAGAGACAAGCTCCTCACAGTCAGTGATGAGGATGCTAACAATTACAAAGTCCTGAAGAGTGCTCTGATAGATGGGTTTGGCTTAACCACTGAGCAATATAGGTTGTTGTTCAGAGACACCCAGAAGACACAGACACAGGACTGGTCTGATTTTGTGGATTGTGCCACTAAGGCTTTGGAAGGTTGGTTAACTGGCAGCAAGGTGCAGGACTATACAGGATTGTACAACTTGATTATGAGGGAGCAGATCCTTAGTAATTGTCAGAACCAGCTTCTCCATCAACACCTGGTAGACTCAGATTTGACCTCTCCCCAATAATTGGGAAAGAGGGCAGATAAATGGGTCAGGACCAGGATTAGGCCTAAAAATCAGGGTGGTGACCAAAAGAAAGATACCACCAAGCCTCAAGAGAAGGGTGGGGATAAAGCAAAAGAGAAATCTTCCTCAGGGCCCCAAAACTCCACACAGGGTGGTGGGTCCCAAGCTCCCTCCTCTACCACAGTTAAAAAGCCTTACTGCCATGAGTGCAAAACTCCTGGGCATTGGACAACTGACAGCAGTTGCCCAAGGGCTAAAAACAAAACTGTTCCTCCAACTACTCCTGTCACACCACCTATTACTGTCAGCAGTAATCCCCCAGGTGGTGGGAGTGCCCCCAAAAATTTGGTTGGGTTTTCTTGGGGAACACAGGGGGATCCTGGCTTAGCCAATTCCCCTACAGCAGCTACTCTTGTCTGTGATGGTGGCATGGGGTTTGCCAACTTCACTGCCTGTCCCAACACATTGGGTAGGTACAGACAGGAGCCCTACATCAATGGTAGAAAAGCTGATGCCTACAGAGACACTGGAGCTAGCATCACTATGGTGGCCCATAGGCTAGTTCCCTCTGAGCAGCTTTTGCCTGGTTTCTCATACCAGGTAACTAACATTGATGGCAAACAGAACAGTCATCCCATGGCAGAGGTATGTCTCAGCTGGGGAGGGGTCACTGGCCCTAAAAGGGTGGCAGTGTCTCCAACCTTGCCTGTGGACTGCTTACTGGGGAATGACTTAGAACTCTCAGCTTGGGCTGGAGTTGAACAAGACACCCATTCTAAAATGGTAGGCCTTTCACAAAAGGGTAGTGGGGTTGTGCCAGTCACAACCCCTGTCCAAGTAGATTTCCTCCCTGAAAATGTTGGAAGGGCAGTGGTAGCCACAGCCCAGGCAAAGACAGACTTCCCTGTAGAGATTGGCAGAGCTGTGACAGTCACAGCTCAAATACAAACTGAGTGCCTCCCTGAAAAGGTTGGCAAGGCTGTAATGGTCTCAGCCCATACTCAGACTGACATAGGTGTAGTGAAGCCTGAAACTATGGATCACTCCACACAAACAGAGAGTAGTGGGGAGGAAGAAAAGTCTCCCTCTCCCCAGACATTAGGAAAAGGTCAGCCTCCTCAGGGATCTGACCTCACCCCCTGTGAAGGAACTGCCCCAGAGGTAGCCAGGCCTGGCCTGGCAGAGCCTCTGATGTCAGTGGCCCCTTCCAAGGTGGGACCCAGTCTGGTGCAGGTAGCCTGCCTCTCTCTACCCTGCCTCAGTCAGCCCAGGGCTGCAGAGGTCAGGGAGGCCAGTGGACCCCAAGAGGGCCCCTGTCCACAAGAACCCCCCCATCAAAAGAATGAGGATTGCCTGGCTAGTAGCCCTAGCCAGGTGATGGGTAAAAACATTCCTGAGGGATCCCCTTTACAGGTAGTTAGGGACCTCCCCCAGAGGGATTCTGTTGGGCACAGGCAAACATGGGACCTTAGGGCCCCAAACCTGACCTGTCCCTCCAGTAAGCCCACAAAAGGGACCCAGCCTCCAGCTTTAGGTAGGCAGAGGCTGGCCCTGAGAGCACAGTGCAACTCAGTGAAAGAAAGAAAGGCATCCATGGTGGAGGATGATTGGAGGAAGCTGAGGCCTCACTTTGAGGACACTCACTTCAGTACTCCATCTCAACACCAGCCTTTTACTTTGCAAAGACACACCAAAGGTAGAGATTCCCTATGGTGGAGACCCTATGATACCTTTAGGATGAGGGATTGCTTAGTGGACCATGAGACAGGGGGTAACCATGCCAGTGCTGGTTCTTCCTTATATGGCCACTTAGGCAATAGAGGCTTACCTTGTCAAGGCCAGCCTTATCTCCTTTCGTTTGGGGGGGGGGGTTGTGTAGGAAGGTGGATATCTGACTATGGTTACCCCCAACTTTTTGCCTAGTGTCTAGCTGGTTTTTCGACTTAGTTGGCCTGAGATCCTGCCATTCAGGGTCTCAGGCTGTCTGCTCTCTCTTTAAAATGGACTCCATGTACCCTAGGTACATTCCCAATTGGTAAGGATCACCTTATTGGACCCTGTACAGTGTACCCTAGGTACCCAGGGCATAGGTGTACCCTAGGCCTCCCAGGGGCTGCAGCATGTATTATGCCACCCCTGGTCTGGCCTTCCAATCAGACAAAACTGGCTGATCACTCAGCTGGGGCAAGGTCGTGTAATCACCCCTTGCTTAGATATAGTATGCCTATATCTACCCTTATATATAGACACATGTGTACCTATCAGTCACTCCTATGGCAGGCCTTAACAATCCTGGAGGCAGAGTGCTTGGTAACATGTGAGATGGTGCTCTAGCATGAGCTGAGCCTGTCTGCAGCTTTCGGAACCATGTCCTTATAGCTGTTCTATGATATAGCCTACCATATACTCTTAAAGTGCCTTATAATCTTAAACGGTTATGGTAACTATGGTTTGGCTTTATCAAAACATGTCGTGTAAGGTGTCTAACACTTTGGAATAATACCCCCATACCATTTCTGGTGATGAGGATATTATTCCTCCCTTCTAGAGGGAGAGACATGTTAAAATCCTACTTTGCTGTTTAACTCTAACCAAAGCCTCAGCATCACAAAATGGATGCTGCTGCCACAGACACAAGTCTGACCTCCTGCTGCTGGGAGTGATCCCAGCCAGGGAGGCCTGGACAATAGGTTTCCTGCTTGGGGAGGTGCTAGCACCTCCCCAGACAGCCTTTAGTGTATTGGGGCAGGGTGGGCTGAAAGGAATGAGACATGCCTGGGGCACACAAGGTGTTCCTTGCATAGTCCAGTTCAAACCGGCGCTGGGGCACTCCAGCCCCAGCTCTGGCGCAAAACTGGACAAAGGGAAGTGGGTGTAACCACCCCCTCCCAGGTCCCACCCATAAGGCGTGACCTAGCAGGTATCCCAGCCCCCCAGATTAGTATAAGAGTGGGAGTTGGGCCTCAAGACTTTAGATTATCCTGAACCTGCAACTTGAACAGAAACTCTGGACCTTCGACATTCGACGAAAGAAGAAGACTGAAGAATCTCCCTTGTGGCCAAGGAGTGGCTACCCTGTGCAAACAGGCACCATCAAGAGACTACCCTTTGCTTTGCCCAAGTTCTACGAGGAACCGACTGCAGAGCCCGACCAGAGCCTTGACTTCCAGACTTCTCCGACCCTGATCCACGTCCACAGCAGAGCTGAGATCCGTGGAGGCGACGAGCGACGTGGGACCGGCTACCTGGGAAAAGTGGCTAGTATCTTCAAGCGCAGCTTCTGAGGCACCCTCGAAGTTGTGCACCGGGGATTGAGAAGCCCCAACCCCA
This sequence comes from Triturus cristatus, assembly GCF_964204655.1. Classification (NCBI taxonomy): domain Eukaryota; kingdom Metazoa; phylum Chordata; class Amphibia; order Caudata; family Salamandridae; genus Triturus; species Triturus cristatus. The sequence continues at coordinate 732,554,176 of NC_140580.1, forward strand.
AGCACCATCTGCACCGAAGATCAGCCCCCCACACTCCACGAGTTCTGCGTGGGGCCCTTCAGCATTTTCCTGCTTGCCGCGTCTGTCCGGTTGCTTGCCCGCTGGCTAGTGGCCTTTGTGACGACGCACCCTGAAATCTTCATCGCTGGTTTGGCTCCTCCAGACTGGCTCCTGCTCCTTTGAAAAAGAGAAGCATCCCAGACCTTCCTGGTCTGCACCAGAAGCAAGTCCTCCGTTCTGCGTGGGTTCCGCTTGCCAAGGCTTGGTGAGTCCTAGTCCAACTTCGACGCCGCCGACAGCAAGAGCCTTCGTGGGATAGCTCGCCTCCTGGTCCTGGTCGTCCTCAACGCTTCCTGGTCCTCCTGGCTGCAGCGACAAGCTTCACCTTCACCTGCAATCTTCACGACATCGCCTGGTTCCTTCCTGGTTCCACGTGGTCACTGGCTAGTGACCTTGACTCTGTCCCTTCTGCTTGCAGGTCTCCTCTCTTCTCGATCCCAGCCTTGGGATCCACCGGACACTCTTCACTGACTGCCTGTCAGCATCTTTCTTCAGGCATCCATAGGAGTCGACGACGAAACCCGACGCAACTTCACCCCTATGCACCCGCAGCCTGTGGGCTAGGTAACTTGGGTACTCCGGTGCTCATCAGGATAGTGACTATCCTAGTGTCTAGTTTTCAAGTCTCGACTTCCTAGCTACTCCGGAAGTGTCCTAAATCTATCTATTTCTAAACTGTACTATTGCTAGTGACTTTTACGCATTACGCGTGAGTGTTTCCACTCTGCACACGAATCCCGTGGGCCTCCCACTTCCTACCCTTTGGTAGTATAGTGTAGCCCCAGCGATTCCCTAGGCCTAGGCCTATCCTATTTCCGTGACAGTGGTCCTTATACCACTTACTTAGTATATGGTTTGCGTGGCCCCTAGGGCCTAACTGTATTACTTACCTGTGTGACTTAATGTATGCTTAAATAAGACTGTGTTGTACTTACCTCTAATCTCATAAAGAGTGCTGAGGGTTTGACTAGAATAAATACACTTTATTTTATATATATATCTGTTGTGGTGTCCTTTCATTTGGTATTCAAGGGATTATATATGGTATCACAGCTGGCTTCACATGCCATTCAGAGTTTAGCCTAAGACTGCTCTTGTCCATGCTACCACTAGGATAGCTGGTCTATAAGGTTGACTTTACAACCAATCACCATAAGGGTATTTGGACTGATATAAGGTGTACACTAGAACTAGTGACATCATACATCAGGCCAACTTCTCACATTGGTGAGCAGCGGTTGGGATCTGAGCTTGCTGTTGTAATACCATTGTAATCTTAAAATACTAAATTGAAAGATCACACAGATATTGTCTAGGTACATATAACATAGATTATAATACTTATGTCCTACTGGACTTAGTAGTTGTAGGTTGAAGGGAGTAACACACCCTGACTACAACTACTAGAGAGGTTTAGTAGAAACAACTAGTGTAGGTAGGTGCACACACCACACCCTCACTAGATCATGTCTCTGAGAGGAGATCAGGTAGATGCTCTCTCAGGAGGGTCAGGTCTGCAGAAGACCCCCTCTAGATATGATACCTTAACATTCCAGGAGATGAGACAATTGTGTACCTCCAGAGGAATAAAACAGGGTGCAAACCCTACCCTCCTTCAGTTAAGACAACTCCTAGAGGAGTATGATACTCTTAGGGCCTCTCAGGCAGGTACCCTAGGTACAGAGGAGGGTCTACCCACCACAGAGGAGTCAGATGGGACTTCAGATGAAGAGGTAGACAGCCAGGGCCAAGTAGGAAGACTTAGCCAGGCTAACCTAAGCTTACATGGGAGTTTGCATGGGGTGCCCCCATACAGACCCCCAAGTAGGCTTACACAGAGAAGCAGGAGGGACAGATCCCCTTCAAGGGAATCCATACACTCCCATGTCTCTAGCATCTCTAATGCTTCCTCTCACAGGGGAATGACTTCACCTGAGAGAAAGGAGCATGAAGCCAGAATGAGGGAAGCTAATCTGAGGATTCAGAGGGAAGAACTTGCCCTTGCCAAGGAGAAGCTTGCTCTGGCTAGAGAGCAAAAATTGTGTGGGTCAGAACCCACTGGTGGCAGCAACATTCCTAGAGATAGGGATAGGTCTTATGACCATAGAAACCTAAGCAAGATAGTCCCCCCATATCAGAATGGGGATGACATCCACAAATGGATGACTGCTTTGGAGAGGGCCTGCAAAGTACAGCAGGTACCCCAGAGTCAGTGGGCAGCTATCTTGTGGCTCTCCTTTTCTGACAAAGGTAGAGACAAGCTCCTCACAGTCAGTGATGAGGATGCTAACAATTACAAAGTCCTGAAGAGTGCTCTGATAGATGGGTTTGGCTTAACCACTGAGCAATATAGGTTGTTGTTCAGAGACACCCAGAAGACACAGACACAGGACTGGTCTGATTTTGTGGATTGTGCCACTAAGGCTTTGGAAGGTTGGTTAACTGGCAGCAAGGTGCAGGACTATACAGGATTGTACAACTTGATTATGAGGGAGCAGATCCTTAGTAATTGTCAGAACCAGCTTCTCCATCAACACCTGGTAGACTCAGATTTGACCTCTCCCCAATAATTGGGAAAGAGGGCAGATAAATGGGTCAGGACCAGGATTAGGCCTAAAAATCAGGGTGGTGACCAAAAGAAAGATACCACCAAGCCTCAAGAGAAGGGTGGGGATAAAGCAAAAGAGAAATCTTCCTCAGGGCCCCAAAACTCCACACAGGGTGGTGGGTCCCAAGCTCCCTCCTCTACCACAGTTAAAAAGCCTTACTGCCATGAGTGCAAAACTCCTGGGCATTGGACAACTGACAGCAGTTGCCCAAGGGCTAAAAACAAAACTGTTCCTCCAACTACTCCTGTCACACCACCTATTACTGTCAGCAGTAATCCCCCAGGTGGTGGGAGTGCCCCCAAAAATTTGGTTGGGTTTTCTTGGGGAACACAGGGGGATCCTGGCTTAGCCAATTCCCCTACAGCAGCTACTCTTGTCTGTGATGGTGGCATGGGGTTTGCCAACTTCACTGCCTGTCCCAACACATTGGGTAGGTACAGACAGGAGCCCTACATCAATGGTAGAAAAGCTGATGCCTACAGAGACACTGGAGCTAGCATCACTATGGTGGCCCATAGGCTAGTTCCCTCTGAGCAGCTTTTGCCTGGTTTCTCATACCAGGTAACTAACATTGATGGCAAACAGAACAGTCATCCCATGGCAGAGGTATGTCTCAACTGGGGAGGGGTCACTGGCCCTAAAAGGGTGGCAGTGTCTCCAACCTTGCCTGTGGACTGCTTACTGGGGAATGACTTAGAACTCTCAGCTTGGGCTGGAGTTGAACAAGACACCCATTCTAAAATGGTAGGCCTTTCACAAAAGGGTAGTGGGGTTGTGCCAGTCACAACCCCTGTCCAAGTAGATTTCCTCCCTGAAAAGGTTGGAAGGGCAGTGGTAGCCACAGCCCAGGCAAAGACAGACTTCCCTGTAGAGATTGGCAGAGCTGTGACAGTCACAGCTCAAATACAAACTGAGTGCCTCCCTGAAATGGTTGGCAAGGCTGTAATGGTCTCAGCCCATACTCAGACTGACATAGGTGTAGTGAAGCCTGAAACTATGGATCACTCCACACAAACAGAGAGTAGTGGGGAGGAAGAAAAGTCTCCCTCTCCCCAGACATTAGGAAAAGGTCAGCCTCCTCAGGGATCTGACCTCACCCCTTGTGAAGGAACTGCCCCAGAGGTAGCCAGGCCTGGCCTGGCAGAGCCTCTGATGTCAGTGGCCCCTTCCAAGGTGGGACCCAGTCTGGTGCAGGTAGCCTGCCTCTCTCTACCCTGCCTCAGTCAGCCCAGGGCTGCAGAGGTCAGGGAGGCCAGTGGACCCCAAGAGGGCCCCTGTCCACAAGAACCCCCCCATCAAAAGAATGAGGATTGCCTGGCTAGTAGCCCTAGCCAGGTGATGGGTAAAAACATTCCTGAGGGATCCCCTTTACAGGTAGTTAGGGACCTCCCCCAGAGGGATTCTGTTGGGCACAGGCAAACATGGGACCTTAGGGCCCCAAACCTGACCTGTCCCTCCAGTAAGCCCACAAAAGGGACCCAGCCTCCAGCTTTAGGTAGCCAGAGGCTGGCCCTGAGAGCACAGTGCAACTCAGTGAAAGAAAGAAAGGCATCCATGGTGGAGGATGATTGGAGGAAGCTGAGGCCTCACTTTGAGGACACTCACTTCAGTACTCCATCTCAACACCAGCCTTTTACTTTGCAAAGACACACCAAAGGTAGAGATTCCCTATGGTGGAGACCCTATGATACCTTTAGGATGAGGGATTGCTTAGTGGACCATGAGACAGGGGGTAACCATGCCAGTGCTGGTTCTTCCTTATATGGCCACTTAGGCAATAGAGGCTTACCTTGTCAAGGCCAGCCTTATCTCCTTTCGTTTGGGGGGGGGGGGGGGTTGTGTAGGAAGGTGGATATCTGACTATGGTTACCCCCAACTTTTTGCCTAGTGTCTAGCTGGTTTTTCGACTTAGTTGGCCTGAGATCCTGCCATTCAGGGTCTCAGGCTGTCTGCTCTCTCTTTAAAATGGACTCCATGTACCCTAGGTACATTCCCAATTGGTAAGGATCACCTTATTGGACCCTGTACAGTGTACCCTAGGTACCCAGGGCATAGGTGTACCCTAGGCCTCCCAGGGGCTGCAGCATGTATTATGCCACCCCTGGTCTGGCCTTCCAATCAGACACAACTGGCTGATCACTCAGCTGGGGCAAGGTCGTGTAATCACCCCTTGCTTAGATATAGTATGCCTATATCTACCCTTATATATAGACACATGTGTACCTATCAGTCACTCCTATGGCAGGCCTTAACAATCCTGGAGGCAGAGTGCTTGGTAACATGTGAGATGGTGCTCTAGCATGAGTTGAGCCTGTCTGCAGCTTTCGGAACCATGTCCTTATTGCTGTTCTATGATATAGCCTACCATATACTCTTAAAGTGCCTTATAATCTTAAACGGTTATGGTAACTATGGTTTGGCTTTATCAAAACATGTCGTGTAAGGTGTCTAACACTTTGGAATAATACCCCCATACCATTTCTGGTGATGAGGATATTATTCCTCCCTTCTAGAGGGAGAGACATGTTAAAATCCTACTTTGCTGTTTAACTCTAACCAAAGCCTCAGCATCACAAAATGGATGCTGCTGCCACAGACACAAGTCTGACCTCCTGCTGCTGGGAGTGATCCCAGCCAGGGAGGCCTGGACAATAGGTTTCCTGCTTGGGGAGGTGCTAGCACCTCCCCAGACAGCCTTTAGTGTATTGGGGCAGGGTGGGCTGAAAGGAATGAGACATGCCTGGGGCACACAAGGTGTTCCTTGCATAGTCCAGTTCAAACCGGCGCTGGGGCACTCCAGCCCCAGCTCTGGCGCGAAACTGGACAAAGGGAAGTGGGTGTAACCACCCCCTCCCAGGTCCCACCCATAAGGCATGACCTAGCAGGTATCCCAGCCCCCCAGATTAGTATAAGAGTGGGAGTTGGGCCTCAAGACTTTAGATTATCCTGAACCTGCAACTTGAACAGAAACTCTGGACCTTCGACATTCGACGAAAGAAGAAGACTGAAGAATCTCCCTTGTGGCCAAGGAGTGGCTACCCTGTGCAAACAGGCACCATCAAGAGACTACCCTTTGCTTTGCCCAAGTTCTACGAGGAACCGACTGCAGAGCCCGACCAGAGCCTTGACTTCCAGACTTCTCCGACCCTGATCCACGTCCACAGCAGAGCTGAGATCCGTGGAGGCGACGAGCGAAGTGGGACCGGCTACCTGGGAAAAGTGGCTAGTATCTTCAAGCGCAGCTTGTGAGGCACCCTCGAAGTTGTGCACCGGGGATTGAGAAGCCCCAACCCCAAGCACCATCTGCACCGAAGATCAGCCCCCCACACTCCACGAGTTCTGCGTGGGGCCCTTCAGCATTTTCCTGCTTGCCGCGTCTGTCCGGTTGCTTGCCCGCTGGCTAGTGGCCTTTGTGACGACGCACCCTGAAATCTTCATCGCTGGTTTGGCTCCTCCAGACTGGCTCCTGCTCCTTTGAAAAAGAGAAGCATCCCAGACCTTCCTGGTCTGCACCAGAAGCAAGTCCTCCGTTCTGCGTGGGTTCCGCTTGCCAAGGCTTGGTGAGTCCTAGTCCAACTTCGACGCCGCCGACAGCAAGAGCCTTCGTGGGACAGCTCGCCTCCTGGTCCTGGTCGTCCTCGACGCTTCCTGGTCCTCCTGGCTGCAGCGACAAGCTTCACCTTCACCTGCAATCTTCACGACATCGCCTGGTTCCTTCCTGGTTCCACGTGGTCACTGGCTAGTGACCTTGACTCTGTCCCTTCTGCTTGCAGGTCTCCTCTCTTCTCGATCCCAGCCTTGGGATCCACCGGACACTCTTCACTGACTGCCTGTCAGCATCTTTCTTCAGGCATCCATAGGAGTCGACGACGAAACCCGACGCAACTTCAGCCCTATGCACCCGCAGCCTGTGGGCTAGGTAACTTGGGTACTCCGGTGCTCATCAGGATAGTGACTATCCTAGTGTCTAGTTTTCAAGTCTCGACTTCCTAGCTACTCCGGAAGTGTCCTAAATCTATCTATTTCTAAACTGTACTATTGCTAGTGACTTTTACGCATTACGCGTGAGTGTTTCCACTCTGCACATGAATCCCGTGGGCCTCCCACTTCCTAACCTTTGGTAGTATAGTGTAGCCCCAGCGATTCCCTAGGCCTAGGCCTATCCTATTTCTGTGACAGTGGTCCTTATACCACTTACTTAGTATATGGTTTGCGTGGCCCCTAGGGCCTAACTGTATTACTTACCTGTGTGACTTAATGTATGCTTAAATAAGACTGTGTTGTACTTACCTCTAATCTCATAAAGAGTGCTGAGGGTTTGACTAGAATAAATACACTTTATTTTATATATATATCTGTTGTGGTGTCCTTTCATTTGGTATTCAAGGGATTATATATGGTATCACAGCTGGCTTCACATGCCATTCAGAGTTTAGCCTAAGACTGCTCTTGTCCATGCTACCACTAGGATAGCTGGTCTATAAGGTTGACTTTACAACCAATCACCATAAGGGTATTTGGACTGATATAAGGTGTACACTAGAACTAGTGACATCATACATCAGGCCAACTTCTCACAGCGGGGAGGGTCCCTAGTAAAGATGTCAGCAGCTCTACCCCGATTGGCTGCCTCGTATCTGGGGCAGACCCTTGGAGGCGCTGCCAACCTTTCAAGGCCTTCCTAACCGTAAAGCTATTGGTGGGATCCCCTTTGTCGCTGATTTGGGCAAAGAAAGAGATTGCCGCCACATGCCGCTTAGCTGCTGCCGCAGAACGCCCTTCCCCTTTTAGAAAACCCAGATACTGAGCACCCCCGTGTTGTGCCACCTCCCAGCCCACTCCGTTCCCAAGAACAATATGCCCAAAACGCCCCTTCATATGCTTTCCTGGTCCTGGGTGCTAGGCTAGCTGCCATGAGGTCCGGTAGTTGGGGGCACCAATCTGCCAGAGTAGTTCTGGGAAGGGTTTGGCATAGACCGCCGCAGCCGGGAGGTGCTCCCTGAAAACCTGCATCTTAAAGCGAGATAGTGCATCAGCAGCATGGTTTAGAACACCTGGCACATGTTTGGCTCTAAATTGTATATTTAGCTTCATGCATATGAGAACAATCTCCTTCAACAGGCGGGGAATCATCTTACACCGTGCAGCTTGCTGATTGATGCATTCCACGACAGTCATGTTGTCTGACCAGAACACCACTGATTGATTACGCAGCTGTTCTGGCCATACCGTCAATGCCACCCAGATGGGGAACAGTTCCAGGAAACCGATGTTACCCGTCAAGCCAATCTCCCCCCACCATGCAGGCCACCGCTGTGCCACCCACTCTGTATCGAGTATGGCACCAAATCCCTCACTACCCGCGGCATCAGTCATTAAGCCCAACTCCGTGGAGGTAGTGGGCGGACCGGGCCACACTACCCTGCCATTGAAGTCCTGCAGGAATGCCTTCCAAATCCGCATGTCCTGCCTAACCTCAGCTGACAGCCTGGATTGGTGGTGTTTCTCCCTGAGCCCAGTCATGGATCGGGAAAACGGCCTTGCCATCGGGATGACCCTTAAGGCAAAATTTAGTTGCCCTACTGTCTGTTGCAACTGGTGCAGTGTGACCTTCTCCCTGCTCAAACATTGCTGCAACGCAGCCCTGAACTTGGTAATCTTGTCCGCGGGCAACCTAAAACACCTCTGAATGGAATCTTACTCGATCCCTAGGAACTCTATTGTCGTTGCTGGCCCGACTGTCTTCCCCGGGGCCAAAGGAACCCCAAAAGCCTGCATGAGCGTGCAAAATTCCTGCAACGCCCACCCACACTCCCGGGAGCCCTGTGACCCCAAGACAAGAAAGTCATCCAGGTAGTGCATGACCCACTGATGCCCTGTCTTCTGTCTGAACGCCCATTCCAAAAATGAACTGAATCTTTTAAAATATGCGCACGACACAGAGCAGCCCATTGGCATACACATATCCATATAGAATCTTCCTTGAAACTGAAAACCAAGCAGATGGAAATCAGAAGGGTGGACTGGCAACCGAAAAGCGGATTCTATGTCTGATTTAGCCATCAATGCTCCAGGGCCCAAACCCCTGAGCATCTCCACTGCTTGGTCAAAGAAAGCGTACTTCACACTGCAAAACTCATCATCAATTGCGTCATTCAGTGAATTTCCCCTGGGTGCTGACAGGTTGTGGATGAGTCTGAATTCGCCCTCTACCTTCTTGGGAACCACCCCCAAAGGAGAGCAGACAAAGTTCTCAACAGGGATGGACTCAAATGGGCCAGCTACTCTGCCCAGGCGCAGTTCCTTGTCAATTTTTTTTGCAACAATACCGGGGTTGGTCCGCGCCGAGGCGCCGAGAGTTGATTATTGCACTCTGGTGCTCCCACATAACCTAGTGCTGGTATCCTAAAACCATACCTGAAACCATCCAAAATAGTTTTTGCAGTAAGATGGCAGGGATACTTGTTGAGCCATGGTGTCAAAGCCGTTACATCAATGGGAGACCGTGCTTTTGAGCGGTGTCTCAAACTCACACCTGTTTTTTCCTACCCTTGTCGTTTGATTTTTTGAGACACTTAGACTCGGGGTGCTATGGATTGGTACAAATGGAGCATGCATGTTTGAACCTGCACATTCCTGGAGATCTGGTGCAAGTCCGTCTATTAAAATCCCAACATGTCCCTTTCCTTCCCCCGCTGCCGTTTGTATTGTTGGTGGAACTTGTGCTACCCTGTGACCGAAAGGAATGAAATGGCTGATAAGACTGGGGGGACTGGCCCTTTGTATTATTTTGTCCTTCCCCACAAAACAGATCCAGCCATGCTATTGTGTTGATGCGGTCCCATGATAGCGATGGGTCAGATGCCTTAGCTCTCCTGAAATTCTTGTCATATTCCATCCACCCCCCGCGAATTTATCATGTGCCCGAACTATCCTGTTTTGGTAGCAAGCCATTTGTGCCTGCAAGTTAGGGACACGCTCAGCCGTTACTGCCATGAATATGGAAAAACCTCTGATCCAGTTAATCAAGTTTTCCTCCACCCTGTATTTCTGCAGTTGATTTGTTCATTCCCTAGGGAGCATCCAATCTTTATTTTTTCTTGCGTGTCCTCCCTCTCTCTCTCACAAATCAGCAATGAGAACATATTAACATATTCCCCAGTCCAAATTCTGTTTTTTACCTCTTGTGAAACATGTCTGCCCAAACGTTCTCGTTCTGAGCGGGACTCCCCCACGTCTAGCATTGTCAATGTCAGCAGCTTACCTACTGTGGTGGCCCCCGCTGCCTCCTGCTGCTTCTCATTTGTTACACTGGAACCTGACAATCCCTTGTTTTCCAGTGAGCTGGTACCACCCACTGAAGTGATAGGCAAAGGTGCACCTGGCCCTTCAATAGTTTTTACCACAGGTACCGTATGAAACTGAGAGACTATTCGCTTTGCCTCAGCTAGTGCATCAGTACCCATGTCCTTAGCCCCCACCGTTGAAGAGAGGATGCCTGCCTTCCCCAACCATGGCAAGATTGCTGCCAAATGGGAAACTATGTCTTGTGGGATCTCACCTCCCCCGGTGGGGCCTCCCCTGCGGGCATGGGCTGTGCAACAGGTGCCGGGACCCCTGGTTCAACTGGAACTACCCCTGTGGGAGCGGGTTGGGGAGCCAGCACCGGGGCTGGCACTGGCGACGGGGCAGCTGGCGCCACTGGAAGAGCTGGAATTGGCACCGGGGCGGGCGGTGTCACAGGAGTAGCTGGTACTGGCACCGGGGAGGGCGGTGTCACAGAAGGAGATGGTACTGGGACTGGGGCGTCCGGTGTCACAGGATGGGTAGGTACTGGGGCATGTGGGACCTCTCCAAGAGGTACAAGTGGCACAGGTCGGACGTCCCCTATGGGAACAGGGGCCATGGGTGCAGCAGGTTCCTCCTCCACCTGCTTTTTTGCTCTAACTCTTTTTGGGATGGGAGGAAAAGCCGCCTTGGGGGGGATATTGCTGCGCCTAGCCCTCTCCTCTGTCCCCTCTTGACCCTTCACCTTTTCCTTAAGATCAGCGAGACCATGACCCAGCTCATCTACCTTCTTCATCATCGCCTCCATCAGCCTCTCCATACGAGAACGCTGGTCACCCCTCTTTGCTTTCCCCGCCATTATTCATCACACTCACAAAAGTAAACTGCCTACAGGCGAGTTACAGGTGTAGTACCCGCCTTAAACACTCTTATGTCCAGCAATGACTTGGACCACAGTCCAGGCGCTTACCTTAACGCGTTGGAGGTACACAAAAAGGCCGTAAGCATCCGCGCAACCAGAGCCCACCACTGGCTAATCCAGCAGGTCAGGTGATCCACTCCAAACCTGTGCGGCTCCCGGAAGCGCTGGAGTGCTTGCCTGTCTGCGTCCCCTTAGGTATCTTGCGTAAGTTACCAGTTGTCCCACGTAGATGACGGTGTAACCCACACAGTGTCCACTCCAGTTGCTTGGGGATCTATAAATATGAGAACAACAGGTAAGAGTATCCCCCCTCCCCACCGTGATGTACACTGCCAGATCACTATGCCCACCAAAATGTGGCCCTGGCACTTGTCAAAATTGGGGAAAAAACAAAGCCTCGATAATAGGTACTTGCCCTACCGATGAGCTTGTTCACCCTGCTCCTTATATGCTAGTTTGCCTGAGCGTTTTATATAGTGGGTGCACCAATGCAGGCCAAACACATACAATTGAAAGCTTTAACCCTAAGAAACTCGTGCGTGTATTACTGAAATCAGCCCCACGCTAATCGAATCACTTGTGGATTCCCAATGCTCGCAGCCCACTCAAACACAGTGACGGGAGTTAAGCGCTCCAAATACGCGTGCAAGTATTACTGGAATCAGCCCCACGCTAATCCAATCACTTTATAATACCCAAATGCTCGCAGCTCAAAGAACGGGAGTTACGCGCTCTAAATTGAAGATGCGCCTGCCTCGAGTATATACAATGCGTACCCAGCCGTACCGAAGACCGGTGCTAAACAGAAACGCCCGCCGCGTGTGGTGAACCGGGGGGTGAGCTCTCCAAAAGCACACACGCCACCTCTCCCGAGTACCTGACCTGATTCACGATAGTCGGTGCCCGATCTCGCCGATGCGCTCCACTCCCTTGATGCTTCGCCCCGTCCTCACGTCCGTGTCGGTCCTCGGACGTCCTGGAGCAATGCAACGCGACACAGCCTCCCCACGTCCGCGTCGGTTTCCTCCGTCCGGGAACAACAAAGCCTCGCAAGAAGGGACGATCTGAAAAAGAAAAGAAAATCAAATTACAGCCTCCTAGCGAGGCTGGGGTCGCAGGCTGGGGAGCAAGGAGTGAAGAGACGACTACTGTGCTCCCCAGCCTTTTATTCATTTGTAAGTCAGGCCGGTTCCGGCATGACGTTGCCCAGTTGTGTGACCCAGAAGTGATTCCAATCACTTCTGGGTCACGCCCCCGGGCCAGGACCAATTGGGCGAGGAGGCGCACCTGTCGCATCACAAAGTGCGCAACTGGCTTGCCTCCCGATCTGGAGGGGGCCGACTCGACCACCATACTTTTGGCATGGCCGATGCCGGCCCGCCGTTCTCATCTACGGTTGAAGTTTTCAAGAAGAAAGACCCTTCCCAGTGGACCCTGAAAAACCCCAGTGGAAGACAGAAGGTTGGAGAGTCACCCCACCCGTGGATACCTCAGGAACCAGGATACCTACACTAGGAAAGGCGGGTGCATAGGTGCAAAGTGACATCGGAAACCGCCGTAGACCACAATGGAGAACTTCTGGAAAGATGCCGCTGGCGAGGAAGGTGGAAGAGTCTGGTAGAATCCAAGGATGGATTCTTGAAGAGAAGTACCTGCAACAGAGTCTATGGCACTCGGAGGTGACCAGGAGGCATAGAAGACCAATGACCACAGATGACGGAAGATGCAGGAGTGATGACGGTGACCGTGTCGCTGCAGCTGGGAGGACCAACCAAGCAACGCTATGGAAGATTAGGAGCTGTTAACGAGCTGCCCCACGCCGGAGGTCGAGAACCGGGGGGTCGGTGTCCGGCGGGAGCACCAACAAGCCTTGGCAGCAGCAACAGACATGGTAAACAAAATAGGAGCAACGTTGGGACCAGCAAGGTCCAAGGGACTCACCAATTGCAGGAGAGTCAAAGCAGGCCAGAGCAAGCAGGGTAGCCCACTGTAGCACAAAAAGACCCTAAAGAGGGCACAGGAGTCACATGAGGACCTCAAGCAGCTCACCAAAGATGCAGGCCCATGGTGCTAAGGATGCGGTGAGGATGAAGATCTTGACAGGAAGAGATGCCGAAGGCTGGAGCTTCTTGTAGTCCAAAGATCGCAGGAGTACAGATCCAACAAGCCTTGGCAACGGCAAGTCGACCAGGTGTACAGGGGTTCTGTTCCAGCATTTCTGACGAGGGATACTGGCCTCAAATTTGCTGAGAGGACAGGTCAGGCCTTGAGGGAGTTGCAGAACCACCACCTGTGTTGCTGAGCCTTTCAGAGTCCATGGGATGTCAGGAGCAGCAGAGCGGTCAGCTTCATTGCGGTGCATGCAGATGCAGGGGAGTGACTCCTTCACTCCAAGGGAGATTACTTAGGGTGTCCCTGCAGTGGCGGCTGGTGACATTTGAAAGTGGTAGGGCGTAAAAACAACATGATGCCATGGTCCAAGACAGCAGCAGACACCGGAGTTCTCGCCCACATGGTGTTTGTCCCACACTGAAAAACAGGATTCCTCTTTTGTTACTCCAAGAGTCCATAGACTTTGAGATTTCACCAGCTTGAAATGCATCTCTCTGCTTCCACTGTCATATATTTTGTGAAACCTTCAAATATCCCAACTCATAGGACTCATTAATAACATTATGAAGTAGTGAGCGCACAGAAGTAAACACAGGAAACTGTGGTCTTGCTTGAAGGCCTTTAATGTAGCTTCTTGTCAAGAGACCTCATCCTTCAGCAAACAAGTTAAACTGACTTTCCAGTTCAAGTAACAACATTCTAAACCAAGAGTATTCTTATAGTGAACACAATAGGGAATACATGTTCATGGTAACAAGGGAGAATGACATAGGGAAAATAAGAACACTCCATCACCTCCCTCTTTTCATTAACAGAAACTAAATAAAAGTATAACAAGAAGGGAAGAATACAAAATAAACGCACTATACACAATCTTGAAAACGAAGAGGAACCTTCCTCAACCTGCACGGTCTCCTTTCGTCAGACTGTGAAAGAGCGGCAGAAATACCAGAGGAATTCTCCTCAGTACATTTTGACGGACATTTGACAATTCTGTTGAGGTTCCACACTCTATGGTCTTGGGTTCTGACTGCATTTCCCAAAAGTTTAATTACTTTGATTGGCTGACCAAACTTGGACTTACCAAATCTTCTTTCAGGGAGTTTTACCCTGACCCAGTCACCAACCTGAACAACAGTTCTTTTCACAACTTTTCTCGCATCAAACACATTTTTCCTCTTTACTATTTTCTCTAACTCACGATCTTTCCAACCCACCGTATTGTCAACCACACCACCTACTTCCATCCTTGTGAAGTCACTCAAAGAGGATTCACCTGCATACTAGGCACCCTTCCTTTAAACAAAGTAAAAGGTGTGACACCTGTAGAAGAAAGAGGCGTGAACCTGTATTCACATACTTTTTTCTTGACCGCCTCTTCCCAGTTACAACCAGACACTAGGGCTAGTTGCATAGTTCCTTTGAGAACCCTTACGAACCTCTCAACTACACCATTGCATTCTGGGTGATACAAAGCTGCACGTTTATGTGTAATCCCTCTTTCACTCAAAAACTCCTTTACCACTCCAGAGGTAAATTGTACACCATTGTCCGTCAAAATGGAACTTGGTAAACCCTCATTAGCAAAGAGATCGTCAAGAAAACTAATCACACGGCCTATGGCAGAGCCTCGGGCTACACCATCAATTGGTCAAAATCACTGCTATACATGTCCCATGGCCCGCCCCGAAACTACCTCGTAACTGTGAGATACAGATAGCGGAATGGGGTTTTAAATACCTCGGCATCTATATCACCCCTCAGGTGGCACACTCTGTAGAAGAAAATCTCATGCAGCCATTTTTCCGCTTCCGCCGCGATGTTAAGCACTGGCGCTCTCTCCCGCTGATGTTGCGGGGTAGAGCAGAGCTTTTCAAAATGATGACACTGCCCAGATTTTTATATGTCCTGCAAAATACCCCCTTTCACATTCCCACCTCCTTTTTTGCCCAGATAAATACTGAAGTCACCAAACTCCTTTGGGACGGCGGGACAGCCCGGATCGCTATGAAAAAACTAACCATGGGGTGGTACGACGGTGGAATTGCCCTACCGCATATATAGACCTATTACTGGGCAGCGCAACTCACTGCACTAAATCAATGGCTACACACGCCTCAGGAGGAACCGGCATTCCGAATGGATCGCTACCTTTTGGGCACAGAAGGGATAATGGGGGCATTGTATAATAACATAAAGAAATCACAATACACAGGTCTTATGGCCCACACACTCCAAATCTGGCACGAGGCGCAGAGGGCGTTAGGGTAGGAAGGGGAGCTCACACAGGCGACACCATTATGGGATATTCGGCAACTAGGGAAACTGAAAAACACCAAGGGTTTCCGACAGTGGGATCTTATTGGAATCTCCAGGGTGGGGGACCTGTGGCAGAAAGGGAGGGTGGTACCATTTGCTCAGTTGCAAAACACATACAAATTGGCGCAAACCGAAACATATAGGTATGCCCAAGTCAGTCATGCCTTGAGGGCAGTGATCCCAGCGGACACACAATTACCTGAGTCCTCCCCACTAGAAG
This sequence comes from Triturus cristatus, assembly GCF_964204655.1. Taxonomy (NCBI): domain Eukaryota; kingdom Metazoa; phylum Chordata; class Amphibia; order Caudata; family Salamandridae; genus Triturus; species Triturus cristatus. Next base: position 732,569,705 of record NC_140580.1, read on the forward strand.
ACAGATTGCTTACTGACCACCTCCAGGCGAAAGCCATTTCATTGACGTATCGTAAAATAATAAACAATCAACAGGATCCTACAGTAGCCCTTAAAAGTAAGTGGGAGATAGAGCTGGGCGACCTAGACGAGAGTGACTGGCAGACAGCCTTGATGTCCCCGCGGGAAGTAGCAATTCCCTCCACCCTCCGATTACTCTAATTAAAAATCTTGCACCGCATCTACTATACGAGGCCCCTGCTACACAGAATAGGCAGGGGAACCACTCCATTCTGCCTTCGACAATGCGGAGGGTACGTTTTGGCACACTGTCTGGGACTGTCCACGGATCGCTTCATACTGGACCTCGGTCATACGCACTATGTCACAGGTTACTAACATGGTTATTCCGCTCACTCCAAAATTTAGTCTACTTAATATCTGGGAGCCCACAGACTTGACTCACACAGATCAGGACTGGGTAACGTTGGGGATGACATCAGCTAAACGAAATATAGCACAGCGGTGGGGTTCGGATCAGTCCCCAACGTCTCAGCAGTGGTGTCAAGATATGGACTACACGATGGTGGCGGAGAAATCTGTTTACGCCCACAGAGGATGCCCTAAAAAATGGATGCGAATCTGGGGTAAATGGAACCATTATCGGGGCGACATCTGCTAACCTCCCCCACAAGAGCATATATCGGACGATAATGACTAATCTAAGCACATGGAAGATACAAGGCCAGCTGCGTTGGACTATACCCAGGGGATACGGGGGGATTGATAGAGTTAGTGTTCTACAATATGAAATTAAGCCATGTTTAGTGGTGCCCAGCTTATTAATGTATGCCACTGATTATCCAGCACTGTATTGTAAATCAGTCGATGTAAAACAACATTCAATAAAAAAAAATTTAATAAAAAAAAAAAAGAAAACTAATCACAGATGATGAATCCACACAATTGACAATTTTTATAACTGGCACCTAGAAAACATATCAACGCAAACAAAAACATACCGATCTTGAGACCTGACCTTAACTGGACCCAGAATATCCAGGACAATGTCCACCCAAGGACCAGTGGCTTGTTTTCTGACAACCATAGGTTGAGTTATACACTTAAAAACCTTGTCACTACTAGCACATTGAGGACAGGAACGTACTAACCTTTCAATCTGGGTGTCCATTGCAGGCCACCAATAGGCTTCCCTAAGCCTTTCTTCTGTTTTTGCGATACCCATGTGACTAGCGTGTGCATTCTCTATCAACTTATGACGTAGAACCAATGGAACAACAAGTCTACTTCCTCTGAAAAGAAGTCCATTAAAAAAGGACAATTCTTCTTTGACACACCAGAATCCTCTAACCTCTTCATCACACTGACGTTTTTCGCACCAGCCGTCACGTACAAAACATATAACTCGTTGTAGAACTGAATCATCTCTCAAACTTGCATTCCATTCTTCCTCAGTGACTACACCCTCAGTGACCACACAAACTTTCAAATCCTCTCCAGAGTCTTCACCAACAAAAGAGTCATCATCACTACCATCAGAAACAGCTGCACCACCGAGTCTAGACAAACAATCCGCAAGGATTTTGTTAGCTCATGGTAAATAAGAAACAAGAAATTCAAAAGTCTTGCAGTGCAACCACCCATTTTCTTATTCTATGCAAGACACAATCAATTCCTTTCTTTTCAAACACTTCTTTCAACGGCTTGTGGTCAGAAACCACAGAAAAGCGTTTTCCCCACAAACATTTCTTACGTTTTCGAACAGCCCAATAAACAGCCAAAGCCTCCTTCTCAACTACCGAGTAGTTGCACTCGGCACCTCTAAGCGGTCTTGAGATTAATAAAATGGTGTTATCTACCTTTTCACCAGGTTGTAAAAGTATAGAACCCCGTCCCTTGCAACTAGCATCTAACATAATATAAGACTCTTTAGTGGGGTCAAAGTTAGAAAGATTGGGTGCTTTGTTCAAACAATCTTTGATCAGGTCAAACTCATCTTTACAAGATTTATCTCAAATGAATTCATATCCTTTTTTTAACAAAGCCCTGGTGTTTTCCGTTTTATGAGCAAAACCCGGAACAAATTTATTATAAAATTCTGCCATTCCTAAAAACTTGATGAGTTCATCTTTATTCACTGGATAGTTGAGATTGGAGATGGCCTCTACTAGAGATGGTTTAGGTTTGATGCCTGACCCTGAAATCAAATGTCCAAGATACTCAATTTCTTTGACGTCAAATTTGCACTTATCTAACCTGAGAGTGAGACCGATTCTTGTAATTTGGACAACACTTCATTTACTCTCACGTCATGTTCTTGTAGACTCACACCATGAACAAGGACATCGTCCTGGTAGACTTTGACTCCATTAATCCCATCCAAGATGTTCTCCATTACTCTTTGAAATACCGATGCGGCTGATATCAAGCCAAAAGGCATCCTGAGGAACTTATAGGTGCCAAAAGGTGTGATAAAAGCCATCAAGTCTTGGCATGAGGGATGGAGCCTGACCTGATGATAGGCCGAGGATAAGTCTAACGTTGAAAAGTGAGTGGCACCACCCAAAGAGGACAACATTTCAGCTATGTTCGGAAGAGGATAACGGTCAACAACCACAGCCTTGTTGAGTTCCCTCATATCAATACATAATCTGGCCTCTCTGTTGGCTTTGCAGGCCATAACAACCGGAGAGATCCACTCAGTGGCTACAACCTCTTGGATGACACCATTCTCCAATAACTTGCTTAATTCAGCTTTCATTTTATCTTTGACTAACAAAGGTACATTCCTGACTTTGGCCACTTTAGGTATCAAATTACTTTTCAATTTGATTAGGTGTAGGTACTTCTTAAGGCAACCTAGTTTTTTTTATCAAAAACCTTTGCAAACTTACTAATCCAGGTGCTGTGATCAGAGATCGAAGCAACAGTAGGAAGATCCCTTCAGCGCACAGAAGGAGATTCATTAGGATACAGAAAAACACCATGATCGTGTTGATGAGACCACCTGATCAAGGAATTCCCCTTCATTGACACATATATCTTCCCTGCAGTGATCCTGCCTTTAAAATCTATCGTTCCCATAAAATAGCCCAACAGATTTATAATGTGGCCACCATAACCTCTTGTAACAATGTCCGGTTTAAACAACTTGACTTTACTGAATATATGTTTCTCGTAGAATACTTTGGGCACTAGAGTAATTTTGGCCCCTGAGTCGAAAAACTTTTCGACGTAATTATCATTAATTAGAGCTTTTTCCATGGACCCATCAATTACTTGACCACTAATTTGGCAGACAACAAGATTATCATCATCTTGGTCATAAATGTCCAACTCCCTTACATTCTTTTGGTTCCTGTTGGATCTACAACACTTAGAAAAGTGTCCTTTCTTTTTACAAATTGTGCAAATAGTTTTCCACCCAGGACAGTCTTTAAAGTTAGCTACATGTCCTGTATTCCCACAACGGAAACACTTTACTGGAAAAGACTTAGTATTAAAATTTGAACGTGTCAATTTTGAGGAAAATGAAGTACTCTGTTGAGAAGATTTGGGTGACTTGTCGGATGTGGTAGCTTTTATCTCTTTCACATCAGAGTTAGAACTCTTATGATTGTCTGCATCTTTGCGTATAGCTTCACCGCATGCTTTGGAGTGCACGTGCATTTTCAAGGTGGTGATAACGTCTTGAAGGGACGAATTGTCTTTTTGCCAAAGAGTATCTTTAGATTTATCTATGGATGAACCCAACATGAGCTGATCTCTAAGTCTCTCGTCCAAACTTCCGGCAAACAAGCAAGTTGAGGCAAGTTTGCGTAAGGCTGTGACATATTCAACCGATTCATCATGCCTTTGAGCTCTCTTTCCAAAGTGATACCCTTCTAGTATGATGCTCATTTTTGGAAGATAATGTAAGTCCATTTTCTTGACCTCATATTCATTGAGCGAGTCAGCCTCACCATCAGGTAGATCAGGTAGGTGCTCAAATACCTCCTGTCCCTCTGAACCTAGACAATGCAGGAACAGGGATGACTTTCTTTCTGCATTTAGAGACGTGCCACGGACCCTGGCGTAATTAACAAATACTTTTTTCCATTTTAACCAGGGTATGGGAGGTTCTCCAGGAGCGGAAAGAAAGAAAGGAGGAGGGGTGACGTTCTGCATGACAGCAAAAAGGTGAGCGGTAAGATGTACAACGAGAATGCTAATTATCAGAAAGAAGAGAGAGTAAAAGAGTGAGGGTTGCTCTTAAACAGAAGTACAAGTACGCAGAGAGTGGCATGAAATGGTTAGTTGATCAGTGACAGGTTCTGACTGCATATCCCAAAGGCAACACGGGTTACTAAGGGACAGCACCCGGTACATTGATAGACCTCTCGTCGCCAAAATGAAGTAGTGAGTGCACAGAAGTAAACACAGGAAACTGTGGTCTTGCTTGAAGGTCTTTAATGTAGCTTCTTGTCAAAAGACCTCATCCTTCAGCAAACAAGTTAAACTGACTTTCCAGTTCAAGTAACAACATTCTAAACCAAGAGTATTCTAATAGAGAACACAATAGGGAATACATGTCCATGGTAACAAGGAGAATGACATAGGGAAAATAAGAACACTTCATCTTGGCTCGTGCACTTCTGTTTCTACTTCGGTTTTTGTTGGGGTGGACTATTTTCTGCATGTTAGCTCTATGACGAGCCTCTCCGAAATGGAACTGCATGGTTATGCTCCTATGAAATATTTAGCTTGTAAAATTTTAATGTGCACGGTATGCTGTTTGATTTGCCAGATATATGAATACCTAAACAAAGAGAATGTTTTATGAAATGTGGACTTAAATATCCACGTTTGCGATCACAGCAATGATGTGCCGGCGCACATCACCTGCCGTTTCTACAGTGAGGGAACTTTTACATGTCGGCATAATTGTTGTCAATTATCATCCCGCAAACGTAACACACAACGTTCAGCGATATGCCATGGGTTGAATGTGTGTGTGTTAGTATTCTCCTGCACTCCTCTCTGTTGTTGACATATTTAACTTGCAGGGCGGACGAAGGGTCTGAGATTGACAGCGGGTGATTGGCGGTTGTCTGTATTGCTGCACTTGCAAAGGCTGCCGCAGTTTGCATTTTTGGATGCAATTACAGGAGCTCCATTCTGGGATGCTCAGGTGCTGTCAGTAATTGTATTTATATTTGTGCCTTGCAAATGAGATGCAGGCAGCCTCTGAGGCTTGTTTCTAGCACACGCACGAGCAGGCACCCACACTTTAACACAATTGGGTGGCGTGGCAGGCATTCGATAAGCGAGGCCCAGGACAGTGAAAAACTAAGAATAAGGAGCACTTCTACCAGTTGCGGGCTGCGGCCGGCATGTCAGGTGGGTGGGGGACGGGTGTTGGGAATGGGGTCGTCGCGGGGGGGAGGCGGGAGAAGTTAAATGAGGTCTGTGTTACAGGCCCGCCCAGCTGGCTTATTTAGTAATTCTGGTAAGAAGTGGCTTAACTGCAAACCAGTGTACACAAGGAACAGTTACCCCATGCAGCAAGCCTTCTTACATAATATGCAAACCATGAAGTCAGCTGTTGTAGATGATGGGCCATTGCATCAGATGTCATTGAATTGAGGGTTAAATAAAAAAAAAATATTTAAAATAAAACTTACCGTCAGCCACCTCAGCTTCTGTCCCGACTCCCGCTCCCGCTGTCCTGCGTTATTCCTGCAGCTCTCGTCATCAAGGAAAGGCAGCCTCCCTCCCTCCCCTCTGCCAATCACAACGCTGCAATGGCAGCATTGTGATTGGTGAGGCGCAGCAGAGCGCGCCCCACACGGGTCATTTTCTCTATGTATGCTGCTGCATGCAGCAGCATACATAGAGAAAAAGGGAGAGTGGGCGGTCCTGCTCGAAGCAGGGGGGGAGTGGCTTGCCCACTCTTGTGCATACTGACTGTTTGGTCGGCCCCAGGGTTTGGTCGGCCCCAGGGCCGACCAAACAGTCAATATGCACAACTGTGGGCAAGCCACTCCCCCCTGCCCTCGAGCAGGACCGGCCACCCCCAAACAGGCACTGCCCTCGAGCAGGACCGGCCACCCCCAAACAGGCACTTCTGCTTTCTCGCAGTGCGACAAGCAGAAACATAAATGGTGGTAGTTATTACCATTTATGTTTCTGCCTTCTCGCACTGCGAGAAAGCAGTGGAGTGATGCCCCCACGTCCCAATGGGGGAGCTGCCAGTGTGTCCTTGATCCCCACAGGCCTGGAGAGAAACCTGGATGAAATACAGGCACAGATGGTGAAGAAGACTGACAGAGCAGCAAGACCAGAAGCAGCAGGAGTCGTCCTTGGTGCCAGTCTCGGTTCCAGGCGAAGTCCAAGGTGCCCAGACGGTCGAAGTTGAATTAGTTTTGGGTTTGAATCTTGTCCCACAACGGAACTGAAGAGCCGCCCACAGGAAAGCCCTTAAGTACTCTAGGGAAAGGGTTGGGATGATTCAAGGGTCTCTCCCAGAGGAGGGCCTGGACAGAGGGGAGGATACTTCCATGTCTTTTGTCCAGTTTTGTGCCAGAGCGGGAGCCAAGTTCTCCCTGAACTGACTCAAACTGGAGTATGCAAGGAGGGCACCAAATGTTCCTTTCAAAGCAGTCTGGTGGCGCCAGCAAGCGCCTCCACCCCAGCCCAATTCACTAAGTCCTGTCTGGGAGGTAGTCACACCTGCCTGTGACAGGAAACCTACTGTTCTACCTCCTCCTGCTTGAGCTCAGCTCAGCACCAGGAGGGCAGAATCATGTCTGGGGTTGGCAGCACCACTAGCTTCCTGGCAGACCCTGGAAGGCTGTTACGGGGAGTACTGGGGGCTTCCCAGAAGAGTCCCGGTGCATGCAATTATACCTCCAACTTCGGTAACAGTGTTGGGGTATGATTCCAACATGTTTGATACCAAACATGCCCAGGTTCGGCACAGCCAATATATAGTTAGCCATTGCGTAATGACGCATGGCCACTATATGTATGAGAATGGCTGACTGCACTTACAAAGCCTGGAGAATCGATTTTGGAGTTTGTAGGGGGTGTCCTGCTCATGCAGGGCACCCTCACACTTATAACTTAGCACCCTGCCTTCAGGACTGAAAGGCCTGCCTTAGGAGTGCCTGATAGGTTTTAAGTGCGATGACCTCCGATATAAGGAAACATATGTCTGTCGTAAGTGGTGCTAGGACCAGCATACACAGGCTGCAATGGCAGGCCTGTAGTCACAGTTTCAGTGGTCTCTCATGGGTGGAATAATGCATTCTGCAGCCCATGGGAGACCCATGGTGTACCTATGCCCTGGGTATTTTTAGTACCATATACTAGGGACTTTTATGGGTACATCAGTAGATAATTGGGAAGGTACCAAAGCACTTACCACTGCTAAATTTAGGGAGGAAAGACAGTGACTGAAGTCGTGATTAGCAGGAACCCAGTCAGACTAGTCATAAAACAGAATAACACCAGCAAAAAGTGGGGGTAACCATCAATGCAGATCCCACTTTCCTACATTCACTCACACAGACATGCTCACACATACTGATACAAACATCCACACATACACATGATCGTGCTTATATAAAAACATGGTTTCTGTTTTGTTCCCTTTTTTTATTTTCTTCTCTTTCTCCTTCTCTTTTCTGTTTCCTCTTTCTAGCTTCCTCTTTCCTCTCTCTTCCTTTTTGTAAAAAAATCATAGAGCATAACTAATTATTATTGGTTCATTTAGTTTTTCTTAGCACTAGATTTGTATTTCATATTTCTGTGTTTTCAAGAGATTCCTTGTTCAAACGACTGTATTAACTTTGAACTCTGTATAACCTGTTATATTTTGCTTAAATACTGTAATGTTTACCATATATTAGATTTCAATAAAAATTACTTAACTTAAAAAAAAAATCCCACCTATGAGCATGAACACACCATGTATTTAAAATCATTATTTTTTACTTACCTCAGCTGTCAGTGAAGGTCCCATTCCAGTCAATATTACGCCACTTGTATTACACAAATTGTGAAGAATAGAGCATCATTCACTATCGGTAAAATAAAAATTGTCAGAAAACAAGGAGGGTGAAACCCCGGCCTTCACTCATAAAGGGTAAGTATCCCTTGTAGTCTTGGCACTTGTTGTTCAACCTCCAAGGCCTGTGTTGCACATGCTGCACCAGGGTTTGCGATTGGCAAGCCAAGGGTCGCAGCTATGACACTTGGCGACCTCTAATGACCCCCATGGGAATTTGTAGTGTGTCCTTTGGGGCGCTCCTGAGATGTGGTTAGGTTGCTTGAGAGGAGGTTTAGATGGAAAGAGTCTCCAAATGTGCTGCAGTGTTCATGAGCTTGGAGTATGGTAGTTATTATGCTGGGGTGAGGCAAAGACATCTTACTCCATTGAAAAGTTTGTGTGGGCTGCTAATAGCTTTCCATGCTCTGGCACAGATGTATTCCTTCTTGGCTTTATTCTTTGCTTTATAGTATGAGATAAAGCTAACCAGTGTGTGTTCAAAAGCGTGCACCCAATGTCATGCTAGTATTTTTGTAGACTGCTTAACACCACCATGAATGTTATTTAGGAGTTACTTTGCCCCTTTTAATGTGCCGCCATGTAATAGGAGCCAGTGCTTTATATTTGTACTAGTCTGGTCTCAATTAACAACACTGTTGCAAACATAAAAAATAGCCTGAATGGTTTTCACATATCCTATTTTCTCCATTATCCGGAAACGTGAACGGCTATGAACTGTATGTTACCATTTTGTAGCTTAGCTAAAGACACAATACATATATTCATGTTTTACTTTTACTTTGAATGGCTGAAAGAAGATTTGTGAAGTGCAGCAATGACAAAAAGGGTACCCTGAAGCTGGAGAAATGGACTGAGCCAGAGAAAAGCTTGCATTGTTAGCTTTGACGTGAAAAGACAGGTCTTTATGCTTTTCAAGAGCCAAAGATGGTTGGATTTTGCTTCAAAGAGATGGTTGGAGCATGTTCAATAAGCATAATGGACGCAATTATCTTTCCACCTTGTTCGTGAAACGTGGGACTCTATTCTTTAGTACTGCATTAACATATCCAACAGAAGTCCCTCTGTTTAACTCACTGCATCATCTTTCATTGACTTCATTCCATAGGTTGTACTAGCCATTATGTTGGATCTTGTATTCTCTCTAGAAAGGATTTCACACTGATTGCCCTGATTAAGGCTCTTTTATACTATTTCTAAGCTGAAATGCCGTTGATGCTTTTTGATGATAAAAAGATTAGATTGCTAAACCATTAAAATACACCTAATTATTTGAGAAATTGTGTTCACTAAATGATGCAAACATAATCTCTGTGTATTCTACGTCTCTATAGATGAAGTCTCCTGCAGTATGTGTGGTATATGCTTGAATATTCACCTAATTACCAAGACTCTTGCACACACATTTAGTTGTTCACTACTGCTGTATCCCAATTAATTTAATTTTAGTTTTTGTTTGGTTCTAAACATAAAACCATAAAACAAACAGACACTATTCCATTCCATTCCAATATGCTGAAATTATAAAAGAGGGTGCCACGTTTTCCTATCATTTGAATTTAAACATACAGGCAAAAGTTCATTATTCCACAAGACAATCCATAGGCGTTTCAGAACAACCCAACAATTGCCTTAAAGCCAGCCAATAGCTTCTTTTACAGAAAAACAGCACCTCACAAACACTGTGTTCACTTAGTGATCTGCGAGTTATACTCATAGGTGCCTATTTCATTTTTCTTATACATATTAGTTCATAGTCTCTCACCGTGTCACTGGAGGTTCCATTAAAATGACTTATGATTGAATAGTTGTGATCTAAAACTGGGCCATCATTAACACAAACACATCACCCAGGGTTCACTTCAAAGAGATTGGAGAGAAACAGAAGAGGCCGGGGAGGGAAGGAGAGATTAATGGAGGGCGAAAGCAAGAAGGGGAAGAAGGTGGAAAGAGATAATTGAGAGGATGCGGAAGGGAGGTAAAAACGAATAAAGCACTATAGGAATAGAGTGGAGGAATCATGTTATGTCAACCTAGGATAACATCAAAGCAGGGAGTTTGTCTCTGTGTTGCGTTGAACATTCAATGGAATATATTTTTGTGAACCTAGCAAGGATCTAAGTCTGAGTAGGAATTGACCTGATCTAAAAGCATGTCCAGATGTGAGGCTATGAACTACATAACTAACTGAAAGCCAGGAAATCAAACCAAAGACGTTGTCCTGCCTTTGGTTTTCCTTCTGCCCCAAATAGATACAGTAGGGCAAGTCCTGTCTATGTAATGGGCGCAAGTGGAACACTCTGTCTCTCTGTAAATAAGGGTTAAATGACACGATTGGTCACGAGGCATTAGATTGCCTTTTGCGGTGCGACCTAGACCTGTCAGTAGCCTCCTGAAACCCCCCAGGTCCTATTTTTAGGCTGAGTAAATGTTGCAGAACAATTCTGACAGAATCTGATAAAGTACCGCCATCTCCACTTCTAGCCTTGGAGTCACTTCAGCAGTCTGAAGAACGAAACATATCTGAAGACCAGAAAGCATGTGAGGAGATGTTATAATAACCACCACCAAGCTGGTAAAAACAATTGACTGTTGCCCTGGGTGAAATGGATGGAATGAGAAAATCTTGACAGACAGGCATACTCCCCCTTTCACAGCAACCACCAATATCACTCCTCTCATGCACAAACAGATAGTCACAGTACATAACAGAATGCTCACTAAACGTTTCAACCAAAATTTACCATGGTCTCTGTCCTCTCAGTAGGTAAATGTTGGCATCATGAATATCAGCTACTTCTGCAAGCAAAAAAGCCCAGCTTTTGGAGACAAGGCAAATGTTGCAGTAGTTTTCGAGTATCCCTCCAAAGACTTGATACTGCAGTAAAGATGGCATTCATTTAGGATATTCAGGACTGTTACAACCACCTCTACCAGCCTTACTGGCATAAACGGCATGCGGGCATACATTTACTTTCTTATAAGATCATATCATGCCCCATCTTTTAGCTTATGTTGAAAATATTTATTTATAAAAGTGCATGTATGCAACATGCTTTTGGCACTGATTGAGTCTATGCAAACAAACCAAACACCGCTCTTACTCAAAGTAGTCGCGGCTGCCACAATAAAGAGGTGGTGGGGAGGGTGGAGGGGGGCCTGGTTGCTGAGGGGGAGTGCACAGGGAGGGGGATAAGGGTTATAATAAAAAATAAATTAAAAATAAAAACTTACCCGGAGCTGCCTCCTACGTCGCACTGGCCATAGTCCTTCCTGGTCCCAGCAAGCACTGGGGCACACCACGGACTCCCTGCAATCCCCGTGCTGCTCTCACATGAGAGAAGCCCGGGAATTGGTCTGATCGAGCAGGAAAGATGCCCTGCTCATACCAGGGAGTCTGTGGCGTTTCTCCAGCCTGGCTGCTCAATGCAGCTGGGCTGGAGAAAACCTAAGTGCGCACGTGTGTTTTGGTCGGCCTGAGATGGCTGGCCAAAACACATATGCGCACTTAGGGAGTGGAGTGCACTTCACAATGCCCCGCCCAACCCAAGCTGGCTCAGAGCCAGAAAATGAAATATAAAACGATGACATAGATTTATTTTTCATTTACTGGCTCTGAGCCAGGCAGTGGGGCGACACTCCTCTGCCATTGCGAAGAGCTGCCACTGACTCAAAGGTAGTTCAATAAAGTCTAGAAGGGTTGTCTGGTGCACTGAGCTGGCATGAGAGTACCAAACACATTCCACCTTTCCGGAGAAGGATTTCTTGATGGTCCTAATAAATTATAGTCTGGGTATATTTTAGCCCTGGCCTAATTCGTCCACTCACCAATGTTTCTTTTGGTTCCTCTGCATAGAAAGAGAATGGTATAATCTTGTGCCTCGAGAGATAGAGAAAAGAAGCCTTATTTATAGAGGGATGCCATCCCAGAAACACCAGAAGTCATTCCTAAAAATCAGCACCACCAGAAACCTGGCAGTAATCAGCTGAGCACACCCCATAAAGCAGCTGAAGCTCTACTTTTCATAACGCAATATGCAGGTAGCAGCAACACATAAAGAGGATTATCGACAAATGATGTACTAATGCTGCATGCCAGGCAATAGCAGAAGTTGGTGCAGCAAGACAACAGAATACCAGAATCAATCCTCTAAACATGACAGAACACCAGATACTAACAATGATCTAATTCGATATGTCTACATTTTACCCTACAATAGCAGAAACCTAGCTTTGTATTGAAAACTACAGCAATGGCTCAATTCTGATTCTCCCTCTGCTCAAAATAATGAAGGTTGTTAAACCTAGAGAGCACCTCTTTCACTTGCTGCACATATATTTAAAAATAAAAACCTATAATGTTACGTTTTCTCTTTGGAGAATATGTTTTCCAGTTACAGATGAGCATGTGGTGGAAGTGCTGAGTGTGCATGCAAGGCAAGAGAACGGCGGGGTCGGCATCGGCCACGCCAAAAGTATGGCGGTCATGCCGGCCCCCTCCGGACATGGAGACAAGCCTGTCGCGCACTTTGGTGATGCGACAGGCGCGCCTCCCTATCAATTGGTCCTGGGCCCGGGGGCGTGACCCGGAAGTGATTTGAATCGCTTCCGGGTCACGCGATGGGCTAACGCCAGGCCGGTTAGAACAGGTCTGGCATGAAACCCTGATAAAAGGCTGGGAAGCGCATGAGTCAGTCTCTTCACTTCCTGCTCCCCAGCCTGCCACACCAGTCTCGCTAGGAGGCTGTAATTTGACTTTCTCTTTGACTCCTACAGGTTCACCGGAGGATCGTCGTTTGGAGATCGTCGCCGTCAGGGAGCCGTGTTTTGTCTCCCTTCTTTTGTGCAAGCTAACTGGGAATCAGGACGGAGGACGTCAGAGATCGGCAGGCGGGAGAATCTCTGAAGGTTTCCGTCGGTGTACAGGCGATCGGAGCACAACGCCGTGGGGGACGTCAGAGATCGAGGCGCGGTAGCGGGTAAATCGCGGAAGACCTGCGTTGGTGTGCCGGGGGAACGCGATGACCATCCTGTTCAGGTACCCGGTAGAAGTGGCGCTGGTTTTGTTAGAGCGCTCACCCCTCCGGTATTTGCCCGCTTTGTGCGCTGCGCGCATCGTTAGCATCGTGCGAGCAGCTGTTAGTGTGCAGGGAGTAACTGTGGCCTAATAGTTAAGGTCAGGGCCCCTTGCTCCCAACGCTAGGAAAGTTTTTCTCCTCTGTTTATTCCAATTGAGCCTGCATTGCCTTGTTTGGGTTCGCGGGCATTGCCACTGTCGCGCATCTGTTGAAGTAGTTAGTTTTAAAGTGCGATCAGCGCTCCTGGAGATTAGACTCGGTGGTGGTAGCGAGCGATCACCTCATCCAGGCTGTGTTTGTGATTTAGTTCAGTTAATTAATGATACCTGTGTCGCATATTATTCAGAAATAAGACACGTTTATGGGTGATCACAGAGTTGCATGAGTGTTAAGTGTAAGTGCCTGGCAGCGTGTACTTAACGCAGTAAAGACAGTGCGAGTGCCATATTTGCATAGCCTCACGGGGGGGCCACACTTGATCTGTTTCTTCATATGTTATAGATCCCAAACAACATCAGTGATCACTGAGAGGCTCGCAAAGACTTCATCGGGTTTTGGACAACCGGTGCAGCGCACAGGATACTTAAGGGGACACAGACAGGCCCGCATTCCAGTGCTTCCGGGAGCCGCACAGGTTTGAGCTTAATCACCTGACCCACTGGATTAGCTGGTGGTGGGCTCTGGTTGCTCGGATGCTTACGGCCGGTTTGTGTACCTCCAGCGTGTTAAGGTAAGGGCCTGGACTGTGGTCCAAGTCAGTGCAGTACGTGGGAGTGTGTAAGTGAGGCTAGTACACGGTTTTCGCCTTTTGACTTGTTATAAGAGGCCATTTTATATATTTGGGGTGATAGCCTGCACATTCCAGTAATACTGCAGTAAGTTTAGAGTAATGGCTGGGAAAGCGAAGAGGGGTGACCAGCGTTCTCGTATGGAGAGGCTGATGGAGGCAATGATGAAGAAGGTGGACGAATTATGGCATGGTCTCGCTGATCTCAGGGAGAAGGTAGAGGGACAGGAGGGGACAGAGGAGAGGGCTAGGCACAGCACGGTGCCCCCCAAGGCGGCATTTCCTCCCCTCCCAAAAAGAGTTAGGGCAAAGAAGCGGGTGCAGGATGAACCAGTTACGCACGTGGCCCCTGTTCCTTTAGGGGAAGTCCCACCTGTGCCACCTGTACCTCTGGGAGATGTCCCACCTGCCCCAGTACCAGTCCATCCGGTTACACCAGTTGCCCCTGTGCCAGCTCCTCAGCCCAGAAAGGAACCCACAGGGGTGGTCCCGATTAAACCAGGGGTCACTGCGCCAGTCACCCAGCCCAGGTGGGGGCCCGGGCCTGCAGGGGAGGCCCCATTAGGGGGAAGCCCACAGCTCCCGGTAGTCCCTCCAGCGGGGGGAAATGCTATCCCGCAGGATATAGTTTCCCATTTGGCAGCAATCCTTCCATGGTTGGGGAAGGCAGGCATTCTGTCGTCAACAGTGGGGGCAAAAGACATGGGTACTGATTCACTCACAGAGGAAAAGCGAATAGTTGCTCAGTTTCATACTGCAGTGGCGGAAAAAATTGTTGAGGGGCCGGGCGCACCTTTCCCTGTCATTCCAGCGGGTGGTGTCAGCACACTTGAAACCAGCTAGGGATTACCGGGGAGCAGCCTGACAAAAGAGAAGCAGTCGAAGTCAGCTGGGGCCACTCCAGTAGGTAAGCAGCTGACATTGCCAATGCTGGATGTAGGGGAGTCCCGCTCAGAGCGGGAGCATTTGGGGAGACATGTAACGCAAGAGATAAAAGGCAGGATTTGGTCTGGGGAGTACGTTAATATGTTCTCCTTGCTTATTTGTGAAAAAGATAGGGAAGATGCCAGGAAAAATAAAGATTGGATGCTCCCTAGGGAATGGGCAAATGAACTCCAGAAGTACAGGGTGGAAGAAAACTTGATTAATTGGATAAGAGGTTTTTCCATATTCATGGGAGTTATGGCTGGGCATTTCCCTAACATACAGGCGCAGATGGCTTGTTACCAGAACAGGATTGTCCGGGCACATGATAAATTTGCGGGGGGGGGGGATGGATGGACTATGACAAAAGTTTCTGGAGAACTAAAGCATCTGACCCATCTCTATCTTGGGACCGCACTGACACGATTGCATGGATAGATCTTTTTGGTGGGGGATCACAAAATATTGCCAAAAGCCAGTCCCCCAAGCCCTTTCAGCCATTTCAGTCCTTTCGGTTGCAGGCAACCACAGGTTCCGCCAATAATACAAATGGCGGTGGGCAAAGGAAGGGGACATGTTGGGATTTCAATAGACGGACATGCACTAGACCCCAAGGCATGTGCAGGTTCAAACATGCGTGTTCCATTTGTGCCAACCCGTCTCACCCAGAGTCTAAATGTCTCAAGAAATCAAGGGATAAGGGTAAGAAGAAACAGGAGTGAGGCGGATGCACCTCTCAAAGCACGGTCACCCATTGATGTAACGGCACTGACACCCTGGCTCAACAAGTATCCTTGCCATTCCACCGCTAAAACCCTGCTGGACGGTTTCAGGTACGGTTTTAGGATATCAGCACTTGATTATGTGGGCCAACCCTCGTGTAGCAGCAACAAAAATTGACAAAGAATTGCGCAGGGCAGAATAGCTGGCCCATTTGATTCCATCCCTGTGGAGAACTTTGTCTGCTCCCCTTTGGGGGTGGTCCCCAAGAAAGAAGAGGGTGAATTCAGACTCATCCATAACCTGTCAGCGCCCAGGGGAAATTCATTAAATGACGCAATTAATGATGAGATTTGCAGTGTGAAATATGCTTCCTTTGACTAAGCAGTAGAGATGCTCAGGGGTTTGGGCCCAGGAGCCCTGATGGCTAAATCAGACATAGAGTCCGCTTTTCGTTTGTTGCTAGTCCACCCTTCTGATTTTCACCTACTTGGCTTTCAGTTTCAAGGGAAATTCTTTATGGACATGTGTATGCCAATGGACTGCTCGGTGTCCTGTGCATATTTTGAAAAATTCAGTTCATTTTAGGAATGGGTTTTTAGACAGGAGACAGGGCATCAATTTGTCATGCACTACCTGGATGACTTTCTTATCTTGGGGTCAACGGGCTCCCGGGAGTGTGTGTGGGCGCTGCAGGAATTTTGCGCACTCATGCGTGCTTTTGGGGTCCCCTTGGCCCCGCGGAAAGACGGTTGGACCAGCAACAACAATAGAGTTCCTAGGGACTGAGTTAGATTCCATTCAGGGGTGTTTCAGGTTGCCTTGGGTAGGGAAAAGGTCACATTGCACCAATTACAACAGACTGTAGGACAATTGAATTTTGCTCTGAGGGTCATACCGATGGCAAGGCCATTTTCCCGATCCATCTCACAGGCCATGGCTGGTCTCAGGGAGAGGCACCACCACACCAGGCTGTCAGCTGAGGTTAGGCAGGACATGCGGATTTGGATGGCATTCCTGCAGGACTTCAATGGCAGGGTAGTGTGGCCCGGTCCGCCCACTACTTCCGCGGAGTTAGGTTTACTGACGCTGCGGGTAGTGAGGGATTTGGTGCGATACTCTGTACCGAGAGGGTGGCCCAGCAATGGGCAGCATGGTGGGTGGAGACTGGCTTGACGGGTAACATCGGTTTCCTAGAACTGTTTCCCATCTGGGTGGCATTGACGGTATGGCCAGCACAGCGGTGTTCTGGTCAGGCAACATGACTGTGGTCGAATGCATCAATCAACAAGCTGCACGGTGTAAAATTATTCTCCGTCTATTGAAAGAAATTGTCCTTTCATGCATGAAGCTAAATATGCAATTTAGAGCCAGACATGTTCCAGGTGTTTTAAACCATGCTGCTGATGCACTTTCTCGCTTCAAGATGCAGGTTTTCAGGGCACACCTCCCGGCTGCGGCGGCATATGCCACCCCCTTCCCAGAACTACTTTGGCAGATTGGTGGCCCCAACTACCGGACCTCGTGGCAGCTAGCCTAGCACCCAGGACCAGGAAAGTATATGAAGGGGCGTTTTGGGCATATTGTTCCTTCTTGGGAAGGGAGTGGGCTGAGAAGTGGCATGACACGGGATCACTCCTTCATTACTTGGGTTTTTTGAAGGGGGAGGGACGTTCAGCGGCAGCAGCCAAACGGCATGTGGCGGCGATCTCTTTCTTTGCCCAAATTAGAAATAGAAGGGATCCCACCATCAACTTTACAGTTAGGAAGGCATTGAAAGGTTGGCAACGCCTCCAAGGTTCTGCCCCAGATACGAGACAGCCAATCGGGGTGGAGCACACATTTTCAGTTTAAGAGGGTCCTGGACATGGCAATTCAGTGGGCAGGTTTGAACCCAAGCTGTTTTGGTACTCACTCTTTTAGGATAGGGGCTGCCACTGAAGCAACGGCTAGGGGCTTACCTAGCAACAACGCCCAAAGGATTGGGAGGTGGTCCTCGAATTGTTATAAGCGCTATGTGTGGCCACATATGTTGTGAGTGTGATATTTTGCCAGACGCTGATGCATGTGTCCTTCTCTGCTTTCATTTACAGTTTCTCAAACCTGTCACGCAGGGAGGACACTGGAAACGCCACGACAACAACATCAGGCAACTCAAGGACTATCATTGCCAGATAAAGGATCACATGTCGTTTGGATTATGGGCCATTCATATGTTTGGCGTTTGTCTAACTTTTCCCTTACAGGAAATTATACATCTAGGGCACGGCAAGCTGGTTTTAAGATATCATTTCATAGGAAGGGGGGCCTCCGCTTTAGTCAGTTTAGGGGTTTCGTACTAGACCTATTGAATAAGGGGGGGGCTCTTCCCAATATTATTATTCTGCACCTGGGAGGGAACGATCTGGCAAGCCTGGGAAGAAGGGGGTTAGTGGAAACCATAATCTCAGAAGTAGGTTGGTTAGCCAAGACATGCCACGGGTGCACTATTGCGTGGTCGTAGATGATACCACGATTCCAATGGAGGGGAGGGGAATCTGTAAGAGCATTGAATCACTCTGCGAGAAGAATAAATAATAAAATAGAGAGGCTCTTCAGGGCTCCGCATCTGCAGACCATCGCCCATGGGTGCATCAGGGTAGAACCATGCTTCTTAAAAGACGGTGTCCACTTGTCAAAGGTAGGCAATGAAGTGTTCCTAGAGAATCTGCTAGCTTGGTTGGGTGGCTTCAGAATCAGGGCATGACCTCCTAGTGAGCGCAGGGGGGGGCCAGATAGTTGGTTAACTATGCTGGCCTGTGGCGGTAAGGTCATGATTGGTGAGCAGTAAATTTAAGGTCCTTAGAGGGCGGCGCCATTCTTGAATGGGGTCGCCCAAGTGGGAGGGACAAGTGGTCTCTCCTAGAACTCCAGGGGCAGTTGGGTGCGGGGGAGGAGGGAGTCACACTTTCTCTAGGCTGGTTGGCCACCCCGCGCGTGCACAACGGTGCCAGTAAATGGCGCAGAACTGCAAGGGCCCCTTTTATGGAGATAATATACAGAGCGTACGGCGGTAACCGCGGGGGGGGGGAAGTACCCTCACGGTAAAAGGGCCCTCTGCGCATGCGCACTCCGGCAGGAGGGCATGGTTAAGTTGATAAGGATCTGACACCAGTTAGTGACCTTGCCGTAGGCCCAAATAGGATACGCAGAAAAGTAAATGCTGTGATGATTATTAAAGATATGTTAGATTTGGATAGGAAACCTTTGTATTAGAGTTGTGTTAAGGTTAGCCATCTGACATCTGTACTTATCAATTGTAATCAATGTAATGCATAATTTTCTGCGTAACTTTTGTAAATATTGTATATATTAATAATGTTTAGTAATTTTGTTTAATAAATACGGCCGGGGGGTTTTACGCCCCCCACATCCAAAACTCCTCTCATGTCAATTATCTCGGTCTGGTTAAGGGAGGAGGGGGTGTAGGTAGTCCCTGGCCATATGAGCGTGTGTCAGCCCCCAAGATCAGTCAGCATAGAGTGTTACCTGTACATTTTAGCTGGGTGAGAGTGCTGTATCGAAAAATCCTTGTGTAGTGTAGAGCCGTGGAATTCAGAAGTACTCGCTGGGAAAATCATTTCATTTTTCATTTCGGCCTATATACATTTTCCAAGCTCCTGGTAACAAAGTCACGAAATGCAACACCTAATATACTCTGGGAACCACTTCATCTGAACGCCAACCCTGATGGGCAGCTGGTTCATGCTTGGGGTAGATCGCATCAAGATCTCTCATAATTGAAAATTCACAGCAACAAAACAGGACCAGTTCGACAGTAACCAGCTCTGACACAAGATTTAGCGATTTGGCATGCCCGTTGTGTATGCAGACAGTGTGACATAAGATGCACATACATTTAGTACAGATATATTAAAAACAGCATCCATATAGCGCAGAGATACCCCTCTGGGGTGATTCCTGCGCTCTATAAATACTTCATTCATTCACGTGCGTCCTTATTTATCGACCTCCTTATTTATCGACCTCCATCTTCTCCGCAATCGTTCCTTCCCAACTTCCAAGACCTGATGGCTACCTTAGTTGTCGACCACTCTTCTATCGCAGTCCTTGGAGATTTCAACTTTTGGCCCTCAGACCCCGAGGAATGTGCTACTTCCAAGGAGTTTTCAGACTCACTTCGTTCGTTCAATTTTATTCCTGCGGTCCAAGCTCCCACCCATAGGCTGGGACATATCCTTGACCAAATTTGGTACCGAAACTGCCCGGTCACTTCACTTTCCATTTCTCCCTGTGTTTGGTCGGATCATTTTCTGATCACCTTTTCTTTATGCCCCCATTCACTTCCCAAACCCCTTCCTGCCAAAAACGTCTGGGCCCGATCATGGAACCGCGTTGATGTAGCGGCTCTGTTGGCCACGCTCTCTTCATCTAGCCCCTACCTCTCAGGGCTGCCATCCTCAGCACAGGCTGAATCTATCAATAGCTGGCTACCGGCCGGCTGCGACTCCATCGCCCCTCTGAAATGCATCTCGTCCAAACGCTTCAAAGATGCCAACCGATGGTTTTCCAACGACCTAAAAACTCAAAAACTCAACCTCCGCCAAGCGGAACGTCTCTGGAGACGAGATTACTGCCCCACCTTTAGACTCCAATACACTACCCTCTTAGTTCAATATAAGAAGTCTATTTTGGAAGCCAAAAAGGCTTACTTTTCATCTAAAATTCAACTTGCGGAGAACCGGCCCAGAGAAATATTCTCCACTGTCCAAGATCTGGCTTACTCTGACAGAGCTTCTCTCAAACCTCTTCCTTCTCAATCACTTTGTGACTCCCTTAATTCCTTCTTTCTCGATAAAATCAGCGCGATCAAGGCCAAGATTGCTTCCCCATCTTCTTCTTTCACTGACCTCCATTGCCCTTCTGCCGTTGCTCGCTTGGACTCCATTCCCCCCCTCACATTCGATTCTTTCACCTCCATTCTTTCTATGGTCAAATCCGGTTCCCCCTTGGACCCCTGCCCTGCCTATATCTTGAAGCAGATTTTTACCTATTGCCCTACTCCACCTCTCTCGTTTCTCAACAGCTCCTTATCCCAGGGTATTGTTACCCCTGCACTTAAATCGGCGGTGATTGTACCTATTTTAAAAAAACCTGGCGCGGATTCCTCTAACCCAGTCAATTACCGCCCTATATCCCTTCTGCCCTTCTTGGCAAAAGTGCTGGAACGCCATGTGGTCAGAACCTTGAGCCAATTTGTGGAAAGATACAGCGTCTTGGCCCCAAGGCAGGCTGGTTTTCGCGCCGCACACTCAACCGAGTCAGTAATTATATCGGTTCTAGACAACCTTCGAGAAGGTATGGATTCCAGTAAGACTCAGGCCCTGGTCCTTCTTGATCTCTCCGCCGCATTCGACACGGTGGATCACACCATCTTACTTTCTCGTGTCGAGGCGGCGGGAATCGGAGGGACTGCCCTGTTATGGCTCTCCTCCTTCTTGAGTGGGCGCACCCAAGCGGTCCGCCTGGGCGAGTTTTCAGCTGACTATCGCCCTGTCCAGTGCGGGGTCCCCCAAGGATCCTCCTTGTCCCCTTTGCTATTTAACCTTTACATTGCCCCCCTTATTTTCGCGCTACAGCAACTGGAGGTCTCTGTTTACAACTACGCAGATGACCTCCAGCTTATTTTTTCCCTCTCTCCCTCCCCCCAGTCAACTGCTAACTTTCAGTTCATCATGACTTTCATCCAGGACTGGATGAACTTCAACCACCTGAAGCTCAATCCCGACAAAACGGAATTGGTGTTGACGGGTGGTTGCTCCAGTCCATGGTCCTCCTCTTTCTGGCCCTCTTCTCTAGGTCCTCCACCCACGCCGGTCCCCTCTGTCAAAACTCTTGGATTCAAAATCAATAATCAACTCTCTCTCCATTCTCAAGTCAGTGCCGTCGTCTCTTCAGCCTTCCTCTCCCTCAGAACTATCCGGAAAGTTTCACGTTTCTTCTCTCCATCTGCCCTTATACTAATACTTCTGGCCATGGTGACGTCTCGCTTGGACTACGGCAATGCCATCTATCATGGCATGCCTGCGTACCTCGTGAGACGCCTACAACTAGTTCAAAACCAGGCGGCTCGACTGGTTTTTAATTCACCCAGGTCACAACATATTACCCCCCTTCTCAGATCCCTCCATTGGCTCCCTGTTCGGCAACGCGTTCTTTTCAAGCTTGGCTGTACCATCTTTAAAGCCCGGTCTGGCACTGCCCCGGCTTTCATTAACACAGCCATTCAAGACTATATCCCCCCTAGAGAACTGCGCTCTACAACCCAGCAACTACTGGTGGTACCTCGCTTCAAACGGAAAAAATGGGGAGGTTCCAAATTCTCCACCACGGCCCCCGCCTTTTGGAACTCTCTCCCACTCCAACTGAGGTCTTGCTCCCAATATTCCTTATTCCGCAAAGACCTCAAAACCTTTCTCTTTACTGAAGCCTTCCTATCCTAACCACCCTGTTCCCTCAGCTGTTATGCCCCTTGAGCAGTAGTAATTACATAGCGCCAAGAAACCGCCTGGTGTATGAGCGCTCTACAAATTCCTTAAACTCAAACTCATTCACCCAGCATATGAGTATTCCAGGTTAGTTTCTAGTTTATTTTCTTATTAGTAGGAACACATGAGGGGTTGTGGTGTGCTCAGTTTTGCACTTATTAATATGTCATGATTTGGACGTACCACGATGATCCGAATCTTGCTGGGTGATAGTTGGAGAAATTGGAATTATGAATATGAGGAATGACAGTGATGGGAAATTTAAACCCGGTAAAATATGAAACAATGTTGAGAGAGGTCCTTCCAGGGGTAGAACTGTAGAAAGATTAAATTAGGATCAATTTTGGCTTGGGCTTTCAAGGTGACTCCTGATTTTACTGAGCCTTGCAGGGGAGGAGAGCTCTACACGGAAGACTGGGCCAGCTTTCCTGATGAGAAAATGACCAGTCATTTCAGGGCACATGGGAGGGGATGGAGTTAAGAATACCACAACAAATTATTGTAGGAGTGACATTTTCTTGATTTGAAGAGCGAGAGGTATAAGAAGGGCAGAGGCGCGAAGAAGCCCAGTTTCAGAATCTACACACTCACTGCCAGATAATGTCCAGGGTTCATATGGGCAGACAATAGAAGATAAGACACCTCACCTACTGTGGGTTTATTTCCCCTGACAGAGAGTTAGCCATTAACTGAGTGAGAGGAGAGAGAGTGAGAGAGGCGTGCTTTGTAGTCCAGTAAAAGAGTCATGCCTGGCAACCGGTTGCATAAGTAGCACTAACACTAGTGAACAGTGTATCTAATTCAGTGAAGAGCAGCAACCGTGAACCTTGTTTTGGTTGTCATAAAATTAGAAGTACAATCTGTTTTCTGTTGTGTGCACATGACCGATGGTAAGTACATTTGGCATGAAAATTGCATAAACTGTCAGATGTTGTAAGTGTGTTGTGTGGGGTTACTCCTGCCTTTTCGTAGAATCCAAAACCTGTCCTTTGTCTAAAAAGTTCTTAAGTTGGCATTTCATTAATTCCTTAATGACACAAGAAGAAGACGAATTAAGAAACGCTGTTGGATCGAGAACTGCGGACCTTGTGTTGGACTTGGGGTGCAAACTCCTGTCTGCAGCCACAGAACCCGACAATCGCCATCCTCCAGCTCATCTTGTCACTGTGTGGCCTCCACAAACTCCGAAGGATCATCAGCACTTTGCAAATCTCTAAGGAACTTCTGTGAACTAGCAGAGCTATCTCCCTGCAGCAACAGGTCCCGAAAACAGTGAAATCCGGTCTAGCGTCATCCAGGTTCCCAGCCGACTGATGTCTCCGAATGCCAACCAAAAGTTCACTTGCTATGGAGGGTCAGCTCGGCCTCTGCACTAAGTCTTGCTGTCCCAGGACACACCAGAGCTGAAAGGCACGAATACCTGGGGTACCGGATCACTTGCTGCAAAAACCTACAAAGCTGAGTCCAAGCAGACTCCAACTCTACAGAGAACCAGCATCCGATGAGGTATATAAGGAGTCTGGAGACCCAACTCAGCAGTGACCCAGAAGCTCTGGAATCGTCGCTCCAAGGTGCCAGCTGCAGATCACAAGGTGCATCTTTGTGCACCATTGCCCAGCTGCACAGCTTCACTGCACCCAGCCGCCTGGCTGGGACACCTTGAAACAGCTGTGCTCCCATGGCCCTAGAGCCCTTGTGACCACTACTTTCCTTTGAGAGCCCTCGGACTTGCCCACAAGTCCCCCTCTGCTTTACATTTGCAGATAGCCCCTTCCTTTGTAGCGTGCCAGCTGCTAAGTTCCCTTGCTCTCTGAGAAACCTGGAAAGCTCCAGTAAACTTGGCCTTGATTTTACGATTGCCTTTTTCCTTTCAAAGGAAATGTATTGTGCATTATTACGCATAATTGTAGATATTGAGTTTACTGTGATTTTCTCATATTATGAAAAGTATTTACCTTGTACCCAATGTTCTAGGTCTGAATATTTATATAAAAAAAGTAATATTTTTCTAATTTAGTTTCGACTTTGTTCATTAAGTGTGTGTATCATTTATTGCCTCTGCGAGTACAACAAATGAACAAGCAAATTACGTGTGTTGCAGACTGTCCATAACACACTTTGGTGCCCCATTTCTAGGATTCATGCATGGTGCCATGATACCGAGTAACAATCATCAACTTCATACCTTGGCATTGCAACTTCAACATACAGTTTGGGTCTTTGATACGTATGTCAACAATCACGCCTGCTGACGAACATCATCTCACTGTGGAACACATCTGTGCCCCGAACACAATGATCAACTATTCACACGTCAGCAATGTATAAATGCGTGGGAGTGCAGATGCAAATGGGTAATGCAGGAGAAAGTGTCACCGTCTGTACAATTAAAAATTGTTGTGAATGCACAGACTCCTGAGTAACCTGAATGTGTATCTGCTGCACCACACGTGTCCCTTTACCTTACAAACCATTTCGTAGTGCATGACACGTCAGGCTTGGGTGATGTTACACGCAACCCAATAAAATTATTGATGCCTACGCTCCGCAGGAGACTCAGGATATCCCATGGTGCCTTGACTGATGCTTCCCCTGTGCTTTACATGCAATTGATTAGGATGTGAGCTACAATACACCACACATCAGGACAAGGAATACAATGGGATTTATGTTTCAACTGTTGAATAATAAGTTAAACTGCCTACACATAACAAGGGTTGCCCTGCAGTGCAATCCTACAAGGATTGTAGGATAGTTATCATATGTTGCATGTTCCACTACATAGTGATACAGCACTGGGAACCCATGCAATCTGAGGATGATTCTGAGACTCACTGGGATGATGATTAGGATTATTAGACCATTAACACTGGTGGGACTGGACTGGATCAAGAGAAAATGAAATGTAATGTTTTAAGGCAACATACCCATTGACACTTGACTGTGATCCTATATCTTCTTAACACAAGAACACCCAAATGCAGCTCACCATGATTCTAACCCATTCACAAGCGGTGCAGAATCCTGGCATAAATGCTTATGAGCCTGCCCCATCATGCTGTAGGCCAGAGTTTCGAGTAGGGAATACTGAATTATCAGAATATCTCAGCCAAAATATTGAATGATAAGTGTATACAGGTAAATACAGATTTAATATTCTTAACTCCACATCTATGTACCATGAAGATAAATATATTGCTAAGGGACATATGCTGGGAGTTAAGTGAAGCAAACCAATACTTACCTAATATTCTTACTTACCTGTTGCTATTTTGGTCCTCGATATGTTAGTTGTGATATTCTGTTAAATCGATATTCCCTTCTCTGGCCTTCGTGCGTCCACCGCCCCATTGTAACCTTTAAGCATCCAATAGACTAAATCCTCCCTAACACTAGACAACAAATCATAAAATTACCACTCCAATTCAACCTAACAGACCAGATCTTACCAACCCTTCGCACACACACAGAGCACGTTATATCAAAATCTCACCCTCCTTCCTAACTTTCACACACATTCCAGAATGGGAGGAAAGTGCTTCTCCTACCTCGCAGCCAAGGCTTCGAACGACCTTCCCCTCCTCCCAAGACAGGTCCCTATGCTGCTCCAGTTCAGGAAGTACCTCAAGACCTGGCACTTCGCATGACCCCAGCACTCAAAGGAGACCCTCGCGGGTGAGTAGCTGCACTTTACCAACCCTGATTGATTGAGTGACCCCATCAAGTTGGTACCCACTGCAAAGTTAAAATGTCCTCACAATGAGGAAAAGTGCTGTTCCATTTAAGTTTTGTACGTTTTTGGTATGTTCTGTGAATATTTTTCAATAGCCTGTGTCCTCCTAGAATCCGATACACGGTTTGTTCTTGCTTCTTCAGTAGAAGGCCACACTGCTAGACAAGCGGCGCACGCAAAATGCACCCCCAGATATAGGGACTGGTAATCACTGCCCCTTGCCAGTCAATAGGGAAACTCAATGTACTCTCTAATCATTTTTCTCTTTGTGTGCTATTTCAATGTGTGTGTACATACTTTTCTTTCTTTGTAGGAGCATTTATTGACCATTTTCATAAGCATAATCACAAAATAAGCATGTTTATTCTGATACTACAAATCTGAAACACAATAATAAACTATGTGTGCACTTTTTTGTTGTGTCTGCCGATGAGTGATGAGATAAGCAACGATGTGGGAGAGCTATTGAGAGGTCTGACCTCCCGAGAAAGTCTTGAGGAAAATATGGTAAGTTGTGCATTTAATACACATTTTTTTTTTTTTTTTTTTTTTTGAAACCGTTTATTGCAATCTCAAATATATACAGGTAGGGGCCTACAACCTTCTGGCCGGCCGCTAAAGTGACGATAGCAAATGACATACATACAATGAGGCACTTAGCTTTACATAGACACTAAGGCAGGAGGTATCCACAACGCGGGCCATATGGCTCTGAGCCCACAATACGGTTTCATTTTATACAACACAACAACATAAATAAACACACACCCGCAAGGCAACCCACGATCGAAAGTGGCAGCACGTGCTCCTCAAATGGGGGACCCCAAACCATCCACTGTAAACCCCCGAGAGGGGAAGGGAAACAGGTCTGGGACCGGGAGAATACTGTGCTCGGAACTGAGGGAGGGAGCAAACTAGGGGATGGAGCTGGTGAAGCGGGAGGCAACAACGGCGGCTCGCAGATATCCCCGCGGTAGGCGTTCCAGGGGCCCCATATCTTCACCCATGCCCCAGGCTTACCCCGCGCCACATACACCACCTTTTCTCGGAACATGCACCAATCCATGTGTTCTTTCCAGGCTGACACCGCCGGGGACCTCTGGGATCCCCACAGCTGTGCAACGTCCCGTTTAGCCACCATATAGCCCAGAGTCACCCATCGCGTCTGAGGAACCGAGTAATCGGTCGGTTCCCACACATTCAGCAAACATCTCCTCGCCTCAGGCAACAGCGCGACATTCGTAACCGCTCGCAGGACCTCATGCACATCACGCCAGAATCGCTCCACCCTCGGGCATTCCCACAAAATGTGCAAAAAGGTCGCTGAAGCACCACACCCACGCTTACACAATCCGTCCTCGGCGTAGCCCATACGCAGAAGCCTTGGCCCCGTCATGTACACCCGGTGGAGTATCTTAAGCTGGACGAAACGAAGGCGAGCCGGGATGGCCACCTCCTTCGGAGAGGCCACCGCGGAAATCCAGTCCTCGTCGTCCAACTCCAGCCCATCGGCAACCCAGGCCTCGCGGAGGCCAGTCAGTAAGCCCAAACGATCATTTACCAATTTCTTGTAAATTAGGGAGATCGTGCTGTCCGGAACATGGCCATCTAGCACTCGATCCTCCAGGGGGGAGGACTCCGGGATGGAGGCCACGTCTGGGAAGACGGAGCCCAGCGCGTGACGGACCTGCAGGTACCGAAAGTATTCACTGCCCCGCAGCTGAAACTCCGCCTGCAACGTCTCGAATGTTTTAAATCCTCCCCTCGTCCAGAGATCCCCCACTGTACTGATGCCTATAGTGTCCCACTGCTCAAAGCCCTTCGAGGTCCACAGAGAGCCCAACCTCTCAGACGCATACAGCGGTGACGCCCGGGTCAAACGGTCCTTCCAGCCCATAGCTGCATTAGCCGCGTGCCATACTCGCACCATGACACGCGTGGGTCCCGTCAAGCGGGAATCGGGCACACGAGCGTAGAGCGCTCGATTGTAGTCGCCACCGGGTAGGAGCATCTTGTCCATTTCAAATGCCGGGTTTAGGGCGGGCCCATAGAGGCCCTGATTAATTGCAGCTAACTGGGAGGCCCAGTAATACCGTTTAATATCCGGGAGGGCAATCCCTCCGTCGTACCACGGGAGCGTCAACTTTGCCAAGGCTATACGCGGCCTCCCATCCCAGAACAGGCGGCGCTGTAAACCTTCAACTTCACGGAAGTAGCGCGCTGGGACCAAGTCCATAGTGTTCTGGAGAGCGTACAGGAAGCGCGGCAATGACATCATCTTGAACAACGCCGCCCGGCCGAGCGGCGAGAGCGGCAAGCGCCTCCAGCGCGCGACATCCTCCTTCAAGCGCTGGAGGGGGGGAAGCAAATTTCGCTCGTAGCGGGCCACCGGGTCCAGCGTAATGTAGACACCCAAGTATCGAAATCCCTCCGAGGCAATCTGGATCGGACAGCCCCGCGGGAGGACAGGAGCCTCCCCGGAAAGCACATAGACACAGGATTTGGCCCAGTTGATGACAAGGCCTGAATTGCGGCCAAAAGAGTGCAGAACATCAACCAGGACAATCAGTGATTTGCGCGGGGAGGCTAAGTACAAAAGGATGTCGTCTGCATAGAGAGACACTCGGTCCTCATACTCAGGGGTCCAACGGAGACCTCGGATAGAAGGGTGCCACCGCAGCCACTCTGCCAGGGGCTCCAAGGCCAGTGCGAACAGGAGCGGCGACAGGGGGCAACCCTGTCGCGTGCGCCGTCCCAGCCCGAATGGGGCCGAGACTCGACCATTCACCACCACCTGTGCAAGTGGGTCCGAGTATAACAATTTGACCCAGCTGATGAAACCCGGCCCAAAGCCAAATTTCGCCAGCATCGCCCAGATGTACGGCCACTCGAGTGTGTCGAACGCCATAGTGGCGTCCAAAGACGCCAAGATGGCCGGCTCCCGCACGAACGGAACACGCGCTAGCACGCCATGCAGGCGTCGCAGATTAAGAGCCGTATTGCGGTGGGGGATAAAGCCGGACTGGTCTTGGTGGACCAGGTCGCCCACCACGCCGACCAGCCGGTTGGCGAGCACCTTAGCGAGGATTTTAGGTTCCGCATTCAAGAGCGAGATAGGCCGATAGGATGTGACCCGATCTCGAGGTCTCCCCTCCTTGTGGATGACCACGATGGTAGCCAGACGCTGGTCCGGCGGGAGGGAGCCCCGCGAGTGGGCCGCAAGGAACATTGCGCGGAGGTGGGGTGCCAGTACATCCGGTCGCAGCTTGTATAACTCGATGGGAATGCCGTTCGGGCCCATGGCCTTGCCTGAAGCGACCGAGCGGATGGCGAGGGCGATTTCGTCCGAGGTGGGGGCGGCATCCAGCAACTCCCTGTCCTCCACAGAAAGGGAGGGGAGCGCGATGTCACGCAGCAGGGCATGGGAATCCTCCTCCGAGCAGGGAGAAACCGGGGAATATACCTCGCGGAAATAATCCGCGAAGCAAGAAACAATGCCTTCCGGCTCAATGACACGCACACCATCCGTCCTCTCAATCAGCGGGACCACGCGACTCGCTCTCTCCTTCTTATCCAGCCACGCAATCAACTTGCCCGCCTTATCACCCACATCATACAATCGCCCCTGTTGCTCTCTGCTGAGGCCCCTGGCCGCCTCCGTGACGAGGGCCCTATAGGCCGCCTGCTTAAGGTGCAGAACGTGGAGCGCAGCGTCAGTCACCCCACTCCCCAAATCACCCTCCAATTCAGTAATTTCGGCCTCCATCCGGGTCACCTCCTCCTGTGCGCGCCTCCGGGCATGGGAAATGAAGGAGAGGGCCTCCCCTCTCAGCACCGTCTTGAAAGCCTCCCACAGGGAGATAGCCGACCGGACTGACCCCACATTCTCCTCGAAATACCGTTGCAAGGATTTAATCAAGTCAGCGCGAATAGTGGGGTCGCGCAGGTACCAAGCGTTGATTGGAGCTACCCTGCCCTCCCCCCTCGGGAAAACATCAAAATGCAACAGGAGCGGGGAGTGATCTGAAATGCCCCTCGCCAAATGACGCACCTCCCCCACCCTCCCGGCATAGGCCGCAGGGACAAGGATATGATCAAGCCGCGAAAGGCTACCATGGGCACCCGAATGGAAGGTGTACTGCAGCTGAGTGGGATGCTTTAAACGCCAGCAGTCCACCAATCCCAGTGTGTCCAAAAGGCCCGACAGCCACGCCTGTGCCCGGGGGAGGTCCCTAGGGGGATAACGATCCATAGTCCCAGAAACCACCGCATTGAAGTCCCCCCCAACCACCAGAAGCCCCCCCGGAAGGTCAAGAAGGAGGCGTCCCAGGTCCGCAAAGGTGGTGGACTGTAACCCCGGTGGGACGTACACTGAGACAAAGACGACTACTTTGCCCTCCATTCTCCCCACCAAAACAGTGTAGCGTCCCCTCTCATCATGGCGCACCTCGTCTATTTCTAGCGGGAGCGAGGTCTTGACCATAATGCCCACCCCTCGTGAGCCTGACGTAAAGCCCGAGTGGGCCACCAAACGATAACCACGTCGATTCATGGCACAAAAGGAGTTACCAATAAGGTGTGTCTCCTGCAGAAAGACCACATCAGGCGAAATCCGTTTCAGATATTGCAGGACCACACCCCGCTTAATCCTATCCCCCAGCCCGTTAACGTTCCAGGACAACAAAGTCAGGTCCCTACCCCCCATCACATACAGAAGCCATCATTTGTCCCCCCGAGAGCAACTCAAAAACACCAGTACAATAAAGGGCTTGCCTTGCGGTAGAAACGAACCACACCCCCCCCAACCCACCCAACCCAACAGAACTCCCCCCACCCTGCACCCCTGCATGAGCCCAAACAGCCCCCCCAAAGTGCAGTGTGCCTGTCGCCCCATAGAAAGAAAACTAACTAGTCCCCCAGAGGAGGAGGGAGATCCCCCAAGAGACCCCGCATGACCTCCACAGGAGGGGAACTTACCCTAACAGTCAATGGTGACAATGGTGACAATAACACAGCCCGGAGCAAGGCCTACCATTAGTCCCTTAGGCCTGACCCGGCGGGCCCTCCCCACCAACCGCACCCCCCCCGCCCCCCCGGCCCCGATCTCCGGGCAAAGTGTCCAGCCAGTCCCCGGCCGCCTCGGGACGATCAAAAAAGTGCGTGCGGCCATCTACCTCCACCCTCAGCTTAGCTGGGAAAAGCATCGAATATTTGAGATTCAGGTCTCGTAGGCGACGTTTGACACCCAGAAAGCTTAGTCTCTGCTTTTGGACCGCCGGGGTAAAGTCAGGATAGAAATTAATATCCATGTTGTCAAGTCTGACTGGCCCTTGGAGCCTAGAAGTCTGCAGGATAGCGTCTCTGTCCCTAAAATTGAAGATCCGGGCGATGAGAGGCCTCGGGGGGGCGCCGATCTTAGGCCTACCCCCGGGGACCCTATGGGCCCGCTCCTCTGCAAAGAATTTGCTCAGCCCCCGAGGCTGTAGGTGGGTGAGGACCAGGTCCTCCACGAACAGATCCGCTGCCTCCGCCTCTCGTCCCTCTGGCACCCCGATAATGCCCGACCCTCGGAATCCTCCAGTCGACGATTCATCAGGGCGCTCGCCTGGCCAAGCCTGCGCACCTCCTGTTGGAGGGCCGCCACGTCAGTTGTGAGGCCCGAGGTAGAGTGGGCCAAAGAATCGACCCGGTCATTCGTTTTAGATAGATCGGCTCTCACGAGGCCCACGTCCACGAGGGCCGAGTCGATCTTCTGCGCCAGAGTGTCGAAGCGCTGGTCCACCGAGGCCTTCATCTCGGCGATGGCGCCCATGACGTCCCGGAGGGTCAGGTCCGTGGGCGGAACAGGAGCATCAGTCGGGCCCGTGGGGGACCTACGCAGCACCTCTGGAGATCCCTTCTGGAGGGTGTAGCGGTCCATGTTATTGGATTGTTGGGCCGTGCCACGACGGGTCGACTTCACCTTGGCCCGGTCGCCATCTTGTTTTGTGGCCATGGTCGCAATCCCCAAATCGAGCCAATCTCCTCAGAAAGGGGGCAGACAATCCCGTTCAAGGGCTCCGGGGGGGGGCGACCACCGCTCCTCAGGACGGTTCGCAGCCGGCGGGCCGGCAGGGCAGCCCAACGAGGCCACAGCACCGCACACCGCCCCGCAACCCAACCTCGCCTGGCAGCGAGGAGGGCGCAAAAGCGAAAGTGAAAGTGCGGGGCACGCGAGCCACCCAGCCTCGCCCGCCGCTGTTGTTCACTTTGTGTCCGGATCGCCCCACAACTCCAATACGGGGGGCCGGCGTGGAGAAGGCCGCAAACCTCAATCGATGCTCCTGCCGGTGTCCGAGGTCCGATTTAAAAACGGAAAACGGGCGTCACCTCTGCTCGGGCTCACAAATACAGTCCCCTCATCTGGGACAGGATTCTGTCAGGATTTATGCAGGAGGTCGCGGAGGTCCTCGGGAGCCTCGCACCTACGCGGCCATCTTGGTTGCGCGCTAGGCTCCTCCCCCTTAATACACATTTTTTATCTTTTTTTGGCACAGTTCAGACAAATCTGAAGGAAGGCTCCTGAAATCATCTAAAAACTTCCAATGTGCTACAGTACATATACACATTACTAGCAGAAAATACATTAGGCATCATGCTTTCTGCTATTGACTTGTACGGAGTCATACAATGCTGTGTAGCAGAAGAGAAATGAAGTGGATATGAGAAATTTTTGACCGCAGAAAAAAATACATTCACCTAGAGCTTTTAGGCTTACGTGAAACTGCATCCGTGATACACTTACTTACCGGAGATTTGCTGTAGTGTATACGGTAGAAAGATTTGCCCGTCAGAATCACCATAACACAGAACAAGGTAATCATATTTCTTGTGCCACTACTGTGCTGTTTGGGGTTACTGTGTCCTGTGAGCACCAAAACTAGTTACTGTGTTGAACCATATGTTACAGTGCCCACTGATTAATATACCCATTAAGCATGCACAATAGTACCTTGGTTGGTACACGAGTTACTGTGCCCAGAGAGCACACACATCAGTTTCTTTGCTGGGCCCTCTGTCGCTTCGTCCACAGAGCACACACATCCGTTACTGTGCTGGGCCACAGTTCCTCTGGCTAGAAAGCATGCAAACAGTAACTGTGCTGGTCAATTAGTTACTCATGATACAGTTACATCAGTTCCTGTGCTATGCCACCGGTCACTATACCCAGAGAGCACACGTGTCAGTTACTGAGGCAGGCCAGCAGTCACTGTGCCCAATGAGCACAGACACCAGTGGATGTGCTGGGCCACAAGTCACTATGGACAGAGAGCAAACACATCAGCTGCTATTCTGGGCCAGCACTCATGGTGCCCAGACAGCACCCATATTAATTGCTGTTTTGAGTCACCAGTCACTGTGCCCCAAAATACACATATTAGTCCCTGTGCTGGGCCACTGGGCACTGTGCCCTAAGAGCACGGCAGACACATCAGCTGTTGTGCGGGGCCAGCAGCCACTGTGCTCAGAGAGCACTCACATTTTTTGCTGTGCATGGCCAGCAGTAACTGTGCCCTGACAGCACAGACATCAGTTTCTGTGCTATGCCATTAGTCACTATACCGAGAGAGTACACGTGTCAGTTACTGAGGCAGGCCAGCAGTCACTGTGCCCAATGAGCACTGACACCAGTGGATGTGCTGGGCCACAAGTCACTATGGTCAGAAATCACACACATCAATTGCTGTGCTGGCCATCAGTCACTGTGCCCAGAGAGCACACACATCAATTGCTGTGCTGGCCACCAGTCACTGTGTCCAGAGAGCACACACATCAATTGCTGTGCTGGGCCACCAGTTACTGTAGCCAGAGAGGACACACTTTAGATGCTGTTGGGCCACCAGACACTGCGCCCACAGAGCACACACTTAAATTGCTATGCTGGACCACTCTTTTCCAGAGAGCATACACATCTGTTACTGTGCTGGGCCATTGGTCACCGCACCTGGAGAGCACATATATTCATTGCTGTGCTGAGCCACCAGTCACTGAGCTCCGAGAGCACACACATCCATTGCTGTGCTGGGCAACCAGTCAATATGCCCAAAGAGCACACAGATCAGTTATTATGCTGTGCCACCACTGACTGTGCCTAGAGAGACCGCACACATCCGTTGCTGTGCCAGCCTATCAGTCTTTATGCCCAGAGAGCACACACATCCACCCATTACTGTGACAGACCATCAGTCATTGTGCCCAGAGAGCACACACATCTATCCATTACTGTAGCAGACCATCTGTCATTGTGCTCAGAGCACACACATCAGTTTATGTGGCAGGCCAGCCGTCACTATGCCAGGAAGCGCACACATCGGTTAGTATGGCAGGCCAGCAGTCATTGTGCCCAATGAGCACAGACACCAGTTGTTGTAAGTCAGTCACTGTGCCCATAGACCACACACATCTGTTGCTGTGTTAGCCATCAGTTCCAGAGCGAACACACTTTAGTTGCTGTGCTGGCCTACCAGACACTGCATCCAGAGAAAAAACACATAAACACATAAATTGCTGTGCTGGGCCACTGGCCACCCTGCCCAGAGAGCATACACATCTGTTACTGTGCTGGGCCATCGGTCACTGTACCTGGAGAGCACAGACATCCATTGCTCTGCTGAGCTACCGGTCACTGTGACCCGAGAGCACACACATCCATTGCTGTGCTGGGCAGCCAGTCAATATGCACAAAGAGCACACATACATCAGTTCCTGTGCTGGGTCACCACTGACTGTGCCTAGAGAGACCATGCACATCCATTGCTGTTCCAGCCCATCAGTCATTGTGCCAAGAAAGCACACACATCCATCCATCACTGTGACAGACCATCAGTCATTTTGCCCAGAGAGCACACAGATCAGTTACTGTGGCAGGCCCGCCGTCACTGTTCCCTAACAGCATAGACGTCAGTTGCTGTGCTGGGTCATCGGTCACTATGTCCAGAAAGCACACACATAAGTTACTGTTGCAGGCCAGCAGTCATTATGTCCTATGAGCACAGACACCAGTTGTTGTGCTGGGCCAAAGTCACTGTGCCCATAGACCACACACATCTGTTGCTGTGCTGACCACCAGTTACTGTGCCCAGAGAAAACCTGCTTTAGTTGCTGTGCTTGGCCACCAGACACTGTACCCACAGAGCACACACATCTGTTACTGTACCGGGCCATCGGCCACTGTGCCCTGAGAGCACAGACATCCATTGTTAGGATGAGCCACAAGTCACTGTGCCCCGAGAACACACACATCTTTTCATGTGCTGGGCAACCAGTCAATATGCCAAAAGAGCACACAGATCAATTATTGTGCTGTGCCACCACTGACTGTGCCTAGAGAGACCACACACATCCGTTGCTGTGCCAGCCCATCAGAAATTATGTCCAGAGAGCAGACACATCCATCCAGTACTGTGCCAGACCATCGGTTACTGTAACTAGAGAGCAGACACATCCATCCATTACTGTGCCAGACCATCGGTTACTGTGCCCAGAGAACAGACACATCCATTCATTACTGTGCCTGACCATCGGTTACTGTGCCCAGAGAGCAGACACATCCATCCATTACTGTGCCAGACCATCGGTTACTATGCCCAGAGAGCAGACACGTCCATCCATTACTGCGCCAGACCATCGGTTAATATGCCCAGAGATCAGACACATCCATTCATTACTGCGCCAGCCCATCGGTTACTGTGCCCAGAGAGCAGACACATCCATCCATTACTGCGCCAGACCATCGGTTACTGCGCCCAGAGAGCAGACACATCCATCCATTACTGTGCCAGACCATCAGTTACTGTGCCCAGAGAGCACACAGATCCATTACTTTGCCAGGCCACCTGCTGCTGTGTCCAGATATTGCACCCACCCATGTGCTGGGCCACCAGTTACTGTGTCCAGACCGCATGCAACACAAACCATTTTAGTGGACAATTCAAATTGTGCCACATAAGTCCAGCTGCATGCTGCAGAATGCCTGTTGTTCAATTTTTGCTCCTTGAGACAGCATCCCTGTAATGTGTGTCACACGTTGAATGTCTCAGCGTCTTACAGAATGTATCACCCCTCAATTACTTTCTCACAGAATGCCTGTACTCTGTCTCTTTTTGCCTGCGAATTCCTCTCTATCTCTCCATATCTTTGTTTTTCTGTCCTCCTTCCATCGTCTCCCTTTCTTTCTTTCCTTCCATGTCTGCGGCTTGTTATATATGCTACCTCACTTGATCATTCCCTCTCCCCAATTTGCTCTTTCTTGCTCACCCATGCTCTCACGCACACTTTCTCACAAACACTCTTTCTTTCGCTCTCTCTGCCTCTCACTGTGAACATATTTGGAGTAAGCGGATGAGCACGCCCGGAATGTGCAGTACAAGTGCGGAAGGGAATGTGGCATTAGAGCAGCGTGTGGAGCACAGTTAGAACTACTGTAAGCAGGGCAAGAAATGCTAATTAACTGCTCCGATTGAAAAAGAAATCACTGTTCTACTTAAGGAATGGACTATGTAGCGGGCCAGCCTGGACGTGGCCGCATGGGTAGGCCTCACACACCGAGCCCCTGGATAAACACACACGCACACAGATTGCAGCTATGGGAAAAGGCCTATAGCCTCAGACCGAGCCTGGCCCTCGGCATGCAACAGGGGATACTTTGTATTGTAGAAGCCGAGTGGAACTCCCTTATTTTTAAATAACGCTGAGATAAAATCAGGCAAAAGGGGCATATTTACAAAGAAGTGACGGAGCGCAGCGTTCGCCTTCCTGGCTTAACGCCACGCTCCACCACTTCTGAAATTCAGGGCTCCACCGTATTTACAACAATACGGTGCAGACCTGCGTTTCCCCTTGTGCTGGTGCAAATTTCAGCTGCCTAGCACCAATGCAGGCACCCTTGCACTATAGTGCAAGGGTGCCTGCGTTGTGGGGAATTATTGTTTATGGGCAGGAAGGTGTCCCTTCCTGCACATAAACAATCTTAAATGGCGATTTGTATCTTCAATGTGTGCTGCACTGTGCAGCACACATAGAGGTTGCAACTCGTCATTTTTAAAATGATTGTTTATGTGCAGGAAGGGACACCTTCCTGTACATAAACAATCGTGCATGGCGTTTTGCTGTTTTTATGTGTGCTGCACAATGCAGCACGCACAAAAGCAGCAAAAACGCAGAGAAATAAAGCATTTTTCCTGGTTGCGCCCTGTTAAGACCATATTTTCCTTGGTCTTAATTTTGGCGCTGCCCCATATTTACCCCACTCATGTAAATATGGGGCAGTGTCAAAATCAATGGGTGTTGCGGCGGAATGCCCACCACAACACCCATTGCCCACCCTTTCACGCTAAGTATAGCATAAAAGGATGCCTTATTTACAAGGCGCCGTTAAGCCACATTAAGTGGCTTAACGCTGCATTGTAAATAAGGCGAAGCCGGTATCGACATCACAACGTCAAAAATAGTGACATTCTGGTGGTGATAGGGGCTTGTAAATATGCCCCACCGTCTCTTGGTCTTTAGTTGGGGCCGGGTTTGGCTGAAGACCATACTTCTGGCTTTGGGAGATATTATCGGTCCTTTGCCCCTCTCGTCTGTCATCCATTGACTCCCCAGTCGAGGCCTTTCTTGTTTGCTGTTGCTCATGACATGGTGACACGGGAATGTCACGTCCATGGGCCCTTCCCGATGCTAGTGGAGTTTCACCCCTTGGCGAAGAGGTGGGGACCATGGAGTGTTCTTCCACATCAACCGTGTTCTAGTCTGGCAGTCTCTCTGAACTATCTATGGCAGTTGGCACCGCCTTGAACCAGGAGACATTTCAGGTCACCTGCCGCTCATCTCGCTGCACTGTGACCATTGTTCCATTGATCTTGGCTACCTCCCAGACTTTAGTTTCATATGGTGTCTGAAACTTCCACCGGGGCATCTGTCCTTCATGATAATGGACGCTCCAACTTGCAGAGTGGTCTCCTGCGCTCGATGGCGCTAGCTGGCTTTGTCATTGGTGGTTCTTCTCCGCAGCTGGGTGGCTTCAACATCCTTGTCAGCGGAACGTCATTCAGTATCAGCCGGGATGCTATCTCATGTTGGCCTTCGAAACAGTAGGTTTGCTGGAGAACAGTTGGTAGTACTGTGAGGAGTTTGCCGGAACTTATGTAAACAGCATCCGGCATCCTCTCCAAGGTCAACACCAATCCTCAAGGCACGGTTGCTTGCTCGCATAAATCTTTCCACTCCCCTATTCACCTTGGGCTAATGGTGAGTAATCTTCCGGTGACTTATGACCAGAGCCTTCAAGTGTTCCTGGAATACACCTCTGGAACGGTGGTCCATTGTCCGACTTCACCTTATCAGGCAGGCCCATCATCGCAAACGTCTTCTCCAGGACGGGCTTGATTTGGTAGAAGGCTGTGGATGGCACTACTTCCACCACCGAGAACTTGGTTTATGAATGTATGTATGTATTGTCTGATATTCATATAGCGCAAACTTAGTCAAAAGACAGCTATGTCCTTTACAGGGTCACAAACTTACAGTCAATACATGATAGGAGAGGTAGCTATGTTTAGGGAGCAGACATATAATCTTACTACATTGTAGTGTAGTCTTCTTCAAAAATAAAAGTGTGTAATCAACTATTTAATAAATTAGAGCAGTGTTAGAGCAGTCCTGATAGATATAGGCATGTTGTCCCAAATCCTGGGTGCATAGATGGAAAAGACATGCAGTCTTGTTTTTTTTTTTTTACACTTCTTGGTCTCCAGTCTGCTGGTGTCCTTGCTGCAGGTAGGTTGAGAGCCAATAGAGATGGTGACCTCATCTGCAGCATATGGGAATACTGAGCATAATGGCTTTGGTGATGCTGCTTGCTTTGAACATGGTGCGGGCCGGCAACGGGAGCCAATGGAGTTCCACCAGGATGGGAGTAATGTGATCATATTTCTTCAAGGCCTGCAGGAGAGGTGCTGTGGCATGTAGAATGCCTTTAAGGGGTGCCAGTGCTGAGTATGGGCAACCATGGAGCAGGGTGGTACTACCACCCAGATGTGAGAGTACAAGGGCTTAAACATTACACAGTCTTCTGATGTAAAGCCTCCTGACAATTTGGGCAACCCACTGGTATGTTTTATAGACTTTATGCATATTTACCAGGTCGATGGCATTTTGGAAGGCCCCTAGCATAGTAAGCTGCCCTCAAGCCTAATATTCAACCCATGAGATATTTAATTACCTCCTGTTATAAAGAATAGGTGGGTGGCTAGTTTGGAGCTTCTTGACATAGTGATGACCCAGTGTTCACTCTCCAGTTCTTGTGCATTGTTTACTACGGTCCCCTTTTATGGATATTGTTGCCTTTTTAAGCGCCAGAAGTACTAATTCATTGAGTTTGCCATAGTTAAAACAGGCCCTTGCCTTCAATGGTTGATGATTAATCACAAATATTGGGTGTTTTCTATGCAAACATAAATTTCCCTCAGTAAATAGCTATTGCCTGAAAAGGTGGATGGCTACTTAAAAACAAGCTTTGACATTGTCTATTGGTCCTGATTACCTTTACATACACACAAGACCAATTGGTATTGCCAATGCTTGTTTAAAGTAGTCTTCACTGTCTGTCATGATCAATCTTGTATCTTCCACATTTCTGTTGCACGCTTTCAAGTGACTATTAGGAGGCACTGAAAATCAGCAAACTGGTAACGTTTAAACCTGCCACTACTTATAAATCAGTGTTCGGAGCAGGACGAACAACAAATCTACTGATGGCGAAACTGAAAAGCTCATGTGCGCGGATAAAACACAGAAAGGGAGGAAAGCAAAAAAATAGGACTACGGCAAACGAGATCGACACAAAAGCCACCTCATCTTTGTTAGCAAAAGGGTCAACCTCAAAACTAAGGTCATCCTCAATACAAATGTATTTGCCCTAAAAAATATAATTGGTTAATACCAGAGTAATTAATTCTTTCACTAACATATGTATGTTTGTCTCAAGAATATGCATCTCAAAAACTGACATTTTGGGGAGATCTCCACACTCGTTGCGGTCCTGGGTGAGGGTCAGTCGGTTCCATGGGAGAAAAGGTCAAGCCGTCCAGGAGAGTGCAGGAGGGAA
Source organism: Triturus cristatus (assembly GCF_964204655.1). Classification (NCBI taxonomy): domain Eukaryota; kingdom Metazoa; phylum Chordata; class Amphibia; order Caudata; family Salamandridae; genus Triturus; species Triturus cristatus. The sequence continues at coordinate 732,609,687 of NC_140580.1, forward strand.
AGCGCCTGGGCCTGATGGTATTCCGATTTATATTATTACGTGTAATATAAATCTTTGGGCCCTATTGCTGACCAATGTTCCTAACACCATCAATAACTCGTTGATTCCTTGTTCTTGGGCCTCATCGGTTATTGTTTTGGTCTTCAAAAAAAGGCAGCAGGGCAAAGCCGAAATGCTATTGTCCTATACAGACATTTCAGCTAAAAACCTGGGCAGAGTTCATTATAACAGAATGGTAGAGTGGGTCAATTAAAATATATATGAAATAAAGGTCAATTTGCTTTTTAAAGTGACATAGGGATAATTGATGAATGCCTAAACTTAAACCTGATTATTGGGAAATACACGGTGGCCAAACAGTCTACACTGTATCTAGCTTTTATGGATCTGACAATGGCCTTCAACTGTGTTAGTCAGGTAAAGTTGTGGCAATCCCTTATTAACTTACAACTCGACCCTTCACTAGTTCACCTGCTGGTTTCTTTACATAGGGGCACTAAGGCTCGAGTTAGGTTCGGGAACAAAGGAGAAGTCACCGATTAATTCAGCACGGGTCGGGAGTTCACCAGGGGTGCATTTTAGTTCCACTGCCTTTTATCTTGTACATTAATGATTTTAATACCGAGCTTAGTAAGTGCACCCTATATGAGTCCATGGTCAGGGCTGGACTGACCGTAGGGAGCACCAGGCATTTTCCCGGTAGGCCGGAAGGGTGGGGGCTAGTTTTGGACTGTTGGGGGGCGTTTTTGTTACAAGGGGCCGGTTTTGCAGGACAGGAGTGCTGCAATATTGGTCCTCTGTAACAAAAGCAGAAGCAGTGTTTCCCATCAGCACCCCCTGCCCCCTCCCCCATGGCCTGACCAACTTAATTGCCAGGGCTGGTTTGCGTTCTCAGTCCTGCCCTGCCCATGGTGAATGGTATCCCACTCCTGGCATTACTTTATGTGGATGACGCAGTGTTAATTGCTAACACCCCTAAAGCCTTGTGTCATTTACTGTACTCTTTTGCAAATTTTATGGCCAAGCTGAATCTACTAATTCATTTTAATAAGTCTTTTATAATGATTTCTGAGCCAAAGCATATGCGACCCCTATATATTGCTGTGGGCCCCAATGTGTTAGTAAGCACTAGCACCTTCTCATATTTAGGGGCTACTTTTAGTTCAACCAGGTCATCATGGTCCCCTCATATTGCACAAAATAGGATTCAGCCCTCAACAGCTGTTGGTTCTCTGCTCAGTCTTCCGTCACCCACGGGAGGGAGTGCTCGCACACCTCTCCTACAAATATACTCCGCTCAGTGTGTGCCTATAGCAACCTATGGGACAGGAATTTGGGGCTTGGGTGACCCGATTAATCTCCAAAGAGAGGAATATCGTTTTTGCTGGAGAGTACTGTCAGCCCCTACATCAACCTCTAGCTTTATTTGTCATAAAGTTATGGTTAGATTTTCTGAGTGATTATATCAGCAGCCATCTTGTTCTTCTGTGGCTATCTATCTGGAGTTCATAAGAATCCAAACTAACAAGAGGGATCCTTTTAGATTGCTTGGCATGCGACAAGGGCCTCGTCATTCCCTGGATAGCGCATGTTAAAAACATCCTTGGAAGAAACTGGTTTCGCTGATATTTTTCCAGATAGAGCACTGCAGACAGCCGCTGGCAGAAAGCAAGTGCAAGCTCTATTGTTAGAATAAGCTAAAGAAGAGAGGTTGCAGGTTGAAGGTCAAAAACCAAGTGTAATGAAATATCTATATCTTAACCCAGGGACATTTCTTCTAATTATAGGAACACTAGCAAGAGCTGGGGCAGATTATTACTGTTCAGCTTGCAGGCTGGTACAGTGAAATATGCCCTTTGCTTTTCGATTGGACATCAGCCCAATCTTGATTCCAGAGCATGTCTATGTAGTAATCTGTACAAACAATGATATCTTTTTTTGTGTGAATATTATAAAATGCACACCCAAAAAATTCTTCTACCTTTTTTGAGATCTAATAATCTTCAGCCGTTCTTACAAGTTTACCATTTTTCATTAGCGCTGCCCGATGAGGAAACGTGTGGTTAAGTGACCTTGTTTCTTCAAGCTGCAGTGCGCTCTAGGAAGTCGATGCTTTCAGATTAATTTACTTGTAGCTGCAGCAAATTGATGAACCAGTACTTGGCCTTTGTTTTACTCAGATTGTTGTTTATTTTATTATATTTTATTCTGATGATTTTATGTATTTTATTTGTGTGATTCCAACTCTCATGATGCTACATGTATTCTATTTCTATTTTTGCACGTTTTGTATGCTTTTATGACTGTTCACAGCCGAATAAAGATTACTCTGACTTACAGACCTTTGTGTCACGCGTTGTGAGCATGAGCATACCGTGAGTGTCCAGCTGAACAATTAAAATGATTTCTACCAGATCCAGTGTTGACACATGGCATTTTGGACATTAGATAGTAAAAAATCAAAGGAAATACTACAGGTTAAATAAAATGCTACAAGTCAAGTCAAAATATCAACTTCCAGCAATATGTAGGGCAAAATATCACTTGAAAACGTTAAACACGACAAGGAGACATTGATAACCTGCTCCATGATTTGTGTAATGTTTACCAACAAGTAGTAGTATTTCTTGCTGAAATAATGTACAAAGTACCATATAAAAAAGAGGTTATGCTTGGATGGGGGGTGCATTTAGATGTGATCTGAGAAGTGGTGGGTGGGTGATAGCAATACAAGGGCATTTTTATAAGAAAGATTGTATCCAGGTTCGGATTCCAGGTAGCAGGATACTGTTAGCAGGTGATGGACTGAGATATTGGTGGAAGGACCATCCCGAATGGACCATCAACCATTGTATTGCTCCAGTAGAAAGAGGGCAGGCCTTAGAGTAGTCTTACGAGAGGAAGGGGAGAGGAGTTGGCCTAACGGCTAGGGCACTCGATCTCAGACCTGGGGAACTGGGTTCGAGTCTTGGTAAAGACGCTGAACATCCTGTGATCCTAGGCAAATCATTTTTTTTTTTTTGAAAATTCTTTTTATTGGCATTTGTTGATATAGGCATACAGACATTAGATTCCGTACAGGAAACTGTGATACATAAGTTGCAGAGTAGACCAACATCAATATAAAGAGTACGTTTGCGTCTTATTCTGCGTAGATGCGGCATGTGTTGTAGCAGGTCTTTGCCAGTAGTGATTCTGGGCAAATCACTTAATCTCCCCGTGCCTAACAAAGAATGAATGTGCGTCCTAATGTAACTTAACTGGTGCTATGTAAAGTGCTCTGATACCTGATTGGATTCAGGTCAAGTTCATGCTATATAAAATTCTGCAAAAAAAAAAAAAAAAGTTGATGCCTGCAGCTCCACAGGGAGCAAAATCCAACTGAGGGCACCGAGGTGGATGAAAGACCATACTATGGATGTGGCAGAGAGAGGTTTAGGGTTGATATAAATGTTTGATCCAGATCGCGCGTTTTTGACAGATGTGCAATAGATAAGTGCGTTATTGAGTTAAAATGTACCTGGAATCAGCTGAAACTGTCATTAGTACTTTTTAAATAAATGTCCAAAAGCCATACACCAGCAATTGTATCCAGTACAAACGAGTAATATTTGGCCAACAGAATCTCCAAAAAGAATGTATTAATTTAATGGTGCTGTTTTAATTCTAAATTGTTGTTTCTGCCCTTCTTTGATGGTTTGTGGTGGTTGTATATTAGCCATGGAGATGCAAAGTCACTACTTAAGTTTGATAGATTGTTAATCAGTAAGAGTAATTCCTTTTTATCCATTAATTTTCATGTTATGTAAAATCATGCAAGGATGAAAAGGGTTTACAAAACGAGAACATTGAGTTTAAAAACAGTTGCTGGGACAGATGACACCTTGATAGCGCCAATTGCACAGATCCTTGTGTCACCGGCAGTAGACATATAACTCCTGGCTTTCAAAAGTCTGTAAAATCAGCGCGCATGTGTGTGTGTGCGCGTGCGTGCGTGCGTGTGTGTGTGTGTAGATATATGATTGTGCGTATCAGATATGAGGATTTAAAAATTACTATTACACCATTAGATCTGACATATTAACGAATGCATTATATTTCATTTTTTAGGCAACGGGAGGTTAAACAATTTGCCTAGAAGCACACGATTGTCGGGTTTGTAGAAGCCGGGACCCATGTCCGGTTTCAACGTCGACGCCATGGTCACCCATTACTATAGGTATCACTTCCTGCATTGCTGCCTTTTACGCTCATAAACAGGAAATACAATTGCTGCAGACCACAGCAGCTGCTGCAGTACTTCCTGTTAAGATAAAATGGATAGAAGTAGTGACGCCGCACAGCACAGATAGTTCATGCCTCGGCTTGTCACCTGATCTCCTGTGACCTTTTGACCCAAGCTGCAATGGCCAGCTTCAAGCGCACAGAACAAGGGGCATTGTTGGTTTACAAATGAGGCATTGTCTCTGCTGATGAGGGGCAGTTGACAACTTGAAGAGCTTGCCGGGGCGGTGCTGCGGGATATTTTGGTCGCGAAACCTCTTTGCACCAATGCTCTCTGCAAACAAACGATGTTGTATATTACCTGTAAGGGACGCAGGGGGTCTTTCGCTGGATTCAGCATCAGTTAACCAAATGCCAAGTCATTATTAGCCAGAAGAAAAAAATCCAGTACAGATCGTGGTGATCTGTCTGCCCATCGCCCCACTGCGCCTAAATGTCTCGTGCCTTTCTCGGTATTGTGCCTCCCCCATGTCTTTCTCCAAAGTGCTTGTTCAAATAATTTATTATTTTACAATACTTCTGGAAGGTCTTTCACTGCCCTTTGGTGAAAACGCATTATATAACCCATATCTAGAACTGAATACTCTTTGCTCGCCTTTTAAGGGTGACATCTGCAGTCACGAGGATCACTACACATCTAGAGGCATGAAGGGGTTAAGTGATAAGCTCAGCATCACAGGATGTTGAGCAGGCAACTTTTCAAGTCGTAATGCAGCGGACTGACTACCGCCACTGTGAATCTGGCGGTCCCAAGATCGCCAGACTTAAAATCAGGCCTTTAGTGCTGGTGCCAAGCACTGAAAACCACCGGCTCAAATTAAGCGCTGTGCACGTCCCCACCTCAGCAAACAGCAAATAACAAAGAGCGTTTTGCATGTGGCCAAAACTTTAAGTCTAGAAAAAATAAGTTATTAGTGTTTACATCAATATGCAGTTGGGAAAATGATGAGATTTCCGGGACCCTACAGAGCCCCGTGGCCTGTTGTAAGTCTAACCAAATGAGCAAGAGTGCCTTACGCATTTGACCCGCCATCTGCATCTATTTGGAGTGATCAATGTATTGTCCTGCGGGACACGTTCTAGTGCTCCGCAGGAAGCTGTACTCCCAGCCACTCCCTCGAGGGCTGGACACACTTGCACCCCCACACCCATCCATCACGGGTGTCACGAGGGACGTGGCCCCACCAATAAAAGGGCCCGGGTGCACGTGCTCGTGGCCAGTTACTACACAGTATGTCTATGTGTCAGGGTCAATAAGTCATGGTCATGTGGGCCTGAGGTCAAACATTACACTGGCAACGAGGCGGGTAGCTAACCCCGCGTGCCTGCTGTTCGGCACTTCGTCATCCCTCATGTGGGAGGAAATGTGCCTGGATAGCGGCACCCCCCACGAGCTGTCTACGGCCACCCGTGACTGCAGAAGAGATCGGGCGCGACACCGATCTCCGCATCCAAGGGGCACCGACCGGAGACTGGCCGTGCCTCATGCCCACTGGTGTCAGAAGTGGAAGAAAGGACGCGCAATCCTGATGAGAGCGACTGCCCCGCGATGCCAGCAATGCGCCCGCTGCCACGCTCACTAGTATGTTTGCAGAGCCCAGTGACCTACTAGCGAAACCCCGCCTCACTCTCTCTCGCCAGGGCAGCTGATTTCCGCCCAGACAGCCACTGCCACGAACAAGGTATGCCTCAAGACTCGCACTGCGAGCTGTAAATGTGCCAGTGTGCTGACCGGCCCAAAGAGAGGACTATGCCGGAAAAGGGAGGGGTATGCCGCCGCAAGCACAGCTCGCCCCATAACCACCCGAACAGTGACCCAGTGCAAATGACCGCAGTGCATCTGCAACCTCCACAATGATGCACAGTTGTCTGCTGCACCGCGTCGGTGGTCCGTCCTTGCCAGAGCTGGCCCAAAGGCTGCTCACACGTAGGGGGAGATCCTGTAGCATTAGCGCCCAGCGTGCCGCATGCAGAAAGGTGTCACGCCTTCTGCAAATGCCCACAGCACACGAGAAAGCCCAGCGGAACTGCAGCATTCAGCAAGCGGCCTGTGGCAAGTGCGTGAAGCGCCCATAGCGTCACAGTGCTGCATCGCACCAAGAGACTTCAGCAATACGATGCAGCGGCTAACTTGGTGAGAAGAGCGCAGCCCTAATCTACTGCAGCAGTGCCCTCCTGCTTTCAGCACGCACCTACACCATGCTGGCGTGATGACCTCCAACACCAAGGGACCACCGAGCAGTCCGCAGCACCGGCGAAGTGCAGAGCATCCAGGGAACTGCCATTCAGCGCCACCTAGTGGCCATTGCAAGTACCACACTAGAAGAAAGCACTATACTGCCACCTAGTGACCAGGGGGACATATTGCACCAGCTCCTCCAGCACCCAGCGCCTGCAGCAACCAGGGCAAGTCACTGGAATGACCGCAGTGCCACCTGGTTGCTCCCAAGGACAGATGGCCAGCAACAGCCGATAACAGACCCCAGAGAGCACACCACCATTAAGAGAGAGATTGCCTGCTCAGGCCCAGTCGCTGAGACAGACTGCACCAGGCACAGCAGACTTGCCCTCAGAAGGGAGTGTTCAGAGAGCGGCCCTCCGCACCCTTCAAGTAAGAGCAGCATGGACACCTTTAAAGAAAGCAAAGTCTCCAAATAGCTGCCACACCTTGAACTGCAAGGATAACTGAAGCCAAGCGCGCACCACCGGTGGATGCCTGACTACACCTCTAGCAAAGACACTGTGACACAAACCCCCACCGATAGCGCAAACAAAGACTGGTGCTGAGCACGCACTACACGTGGCTGCCCAAAGCCACCACCGGAGAAGAGGTTGCATCACTTGCTCCTCCTGGCATACAGGCACAACCGCAATTAACACTACAGGCACACGAAGAGTCGGAAGAAAGCGCCCCAGAAGAGGACGGAGCGCACTACATCAGATGCGTGCAGCAGACAGCGCCAGTAAACCTGACGCACGGGCGAGCACCCAGGAGACAGAGACATCTCCACAAAGAAGCACTGCTGAACGCAGGTAGGAGAGCATCCACATCTCCACCGCCTCACCGAAGCCCCGCAGTGGGCCAAAGGCAACACAGAGTGTCCTCCCTCGCACCGCCTCAGGACAGAGTCAGCAGTGACCCCCGACAGGCAAGAGAGGAGTCACACACTCCATGTGGCAGGCCGCCACAGCAGCAGGCGCTCCGACAACTGGCGACATGTGCCCGGACGTCACGTCGCCCAGCAAGCAAGGAGCACGTCACCCCAATTGACCAGTCCGGACAAGCACCCTGAAACGAAGGCAGAAGCCGGTGCCACAACAGCACTGCCTTGATGTCCAAGCACAACGCCCTTGAAGAAAGAAAAAGAGTGAAAGCCCTGTCACCCCAAAAACCAGATGAACACAGGTGGGCTGAACAGACCAACGGGAGAAGACAGAGGACTCACACAGCAAGCCAAAAGCACACCCTGACATGCCAGACAGCCACCAAGGCGGGCCGGCGTCCCTGGATACGCCTCACAGAAGAACCTAACATAAGCCGCAGCAAGTGCAAACCAAGTCTCATCCCAACGCTTCCCCAGGTGAGCGTCAACCGGCGTCCCTGGATATAGCCTCACGGGAGAACCAAACATAAGCCGCAGCAAGCGCAAACCGAGTCTCATCCCAACGCTTCCCCAGGTGAGTGTCAACCGGCGTCCCTGGATATAGCCTCACTGGAAAACCGAACATAAGCTGCAGCAAGCGTAAACCGAGTCTCATCCCAATGCTTCCCCAGGTGAGCGTCAACCGGCGTCCCTGGATATAGCCTCACGGGAGAACCGAACATAAGCCACAGCAAGCGCAAACCGAGTCTCATCTCAACGCTTCCCCAGGCGAATGTCCATCCCAGAGTGTCAGCAGTATAAGGCAAACGGCATCCATGCTCCTGACTGCAGATACCATGGGTGAAGATCAGCACTGAGTGTCTTTCCTTACACCGCCTCAAGATGGAGTCGGCAGTGGCCCCAAGCCAGGCAAGAGAGGATCCACACACTCTACGTGTCACGCCGCCACTGAAACTTAACCTCAGCAAGGCGGAGGCACATGACTGCCAAGTTCCTCCTGACATCCAACTCTCCCAGCAAGTCACCACCACCTGTCATCCCGAGTCACCACATGGCTGGCAACGGCAATCACGCCAGCCATCAGCACGTGCGTCAAACACCACTCCCAGAGTATCGATGGACTGGAGTCCCACGCTGTTGCCACACCAGCCGAGAAAAGAGACCAGAGGCTACCTGTGAACCGGGCATACCCCTGAACCACGGCAGCGAGAGCAAATATCGGCCAAGACATCTCCACCCTAGAGGGTTGTGCGTGCGACTAAGTAAAGGCTCCTCGGTGGTCCTGCAGCTGCCTCCAGTCGGCACACAAGCGGCCCCAGCGTAGCCCTCCTACAGTCCCGCAGCAACCCCGACAATGGGCCTCTCCAAGCAGGAGAGTGAAAAGAGACTTTGCCCCACCAACAGGTCATCGGTTGCAGCCAAAAGGTTCCACAGAGACATTTGATCAGGCAACACCTCCACGAACCGTCACCATGAACTCCATCCATGCTCATGACGCATCCCATTGAAAGAACTGTTAGAATTCACCCCAGACCATCACCGACGTCAACAAAGGGGAAGCCATGCAAGACATGTCATCACAAGTGAACTGACGGTATGCAGCGGAAGTCTCCAAGCCAGCGGTCGTGTCCTGAACCCTTCAGGTTAAACTACGAGTGCCAGCCGAGAAGGTCCTGCTGCAGGCAGAGTCATCAGCCCACGTCTGACGTCTTCCTGTCTCAGAAGACTGATGGACCCTGTGGTGTTTAGTTAATTGTTTCTTTGTCCCTACAGGTTGGACTAACGTTTTGTTTGTTCTTCAATAAAGTTGGGGAGGAATGTAGTGTCCTGCGGGACAAGTTCTAGTGCTCCGCAGGAAGCTGTACTCCCAACCACTCCCTCGAGGGCTGGACACACTTGCACCCCCACACCCATCCATCATGGGTGTCATGAGTGACATGGCCCCGCCAATAAAAGGCCCCGGGTGCACGTGCTCGTGGCCAGTTACTACACAGTATGTCTATGTGTCAGTGTCAATAATTCATCGTCATTTGGGCCTGAGGCCCAACATTACAATCATGGTAAAGAAAAACCTTGTACCTCCCACCAAAACCAAATACTTCCTTCCCCTTGGGCAAGGAGGCTAGTGCACAAGAGCCTCACCTAAAATGCTGTCATGCCCCATATCATTAACCCATAACCCTTGGGAGGACATTCCCTATTGACCCAAATCCAACTTGTCTCCATCTCAGTGGCATAACAATTCCCCACCAGCCCCGCGGGTAGGGGGGGAGGTAAGCTTCAGGGGGCCCCTCCGGCACTGTGCACGGGCAGCAGGCCTCTGGCCTGAGAGCTCCTGACTGGGTCTTGAGTGCGGGGGCCCCACTGTGTTCTTTGCAGGAGGAGGGGCTCAAGTTTTGTTACGCCACTGCTCCATCTAGCTAAAGCTGATAGGTAATTGGCAGTTGTTTTCCATTATGCGCACACAATATATTATGAAGATAGCTTACACACCAAAAGATGGTATGACACCTGGCTGGCATAAGCCCAGGTTTCAGTTGTGCCATAACTAGGCTACTGGCGTGTTTGATGAAAGCGCTCTATCTGGCACGGTGTGAGCAGGTTTGCTGACTATGTAATTCTAGTAGACTGCCATTTCATGGTGCCTTTCTAGCATATTTGTTGATTTTCAGAAATAAAACCACATGCTCTATTTTTTAATGTAAAAAAACAATGAACATGAGGTGCTAAACTTGGAGTTTTCGGTCAGCATTTGGGGATACTTTTTTCCATGTTTTAAAATGCCAGAGTCAAAAAAAGTGAAAAAAGAGCATCGAAATGCTCCCTCTAGATGTGGCTGTCCTTCCACACTAAAGCTGGCGCTGTGTGGCAAATGGGAACTCAGATAACAATTCCTGTCACCGAGCTAGCTGAGGCTAAGCTATTGGAAACGATGTGGTTCCTAGGCTTCTAAATGAGCCAGGAGAATTTTGGGATTGGTGAACACTTGCTGATTTTAGGTGGATATGTCCCACATCTGTCAATTCATAACTCAATCACTAAGGGGCATATTTACAATAAAATGTCAGAGCACTGAGCTGCGTTAAATTTGGCAGCGCCGCGCTCCGTCATTTTCAAAACGCAGTGATGCACCGTATTCACAAGAATATGGCGCACCCCTATTTTTCCCCAGGCGCAATAAAAGCTGCCTAGCTCCAGCGCAGGCACCCTGCCTCCATGTGGTAAGGGTGCCTGTGAAGCTGGGACGATTATGTGCAGGAAGGGGCACACATACATTGCAGCCCTGCTTTCAGAAGTGGTGGAGCACTGCATTAAGCCAAGAAGGCTAACACTGCGCTACGTCACTTCCTTGTACATATGCCCCAAAGTGTTTGGCTAACGCCAAACCATAAAATAAAATAAAAAAACGAGTGCCAGGGCCTACGTCCCGTGACTAAAGTAAGTCCTGATGTGAAGTGGTATGTGTGTTTTTTTTTTTTGATTCAATACAATTGTAAAACAGCCTTAAACAATACTAACAGTAATGGCGTTTTGGCTGTCCTCGGGACAAAATCGACATACATTTTTTTGTGTGGAGTTTAATATAGCACGAACTACACATAAGTTATGAGAGCGCTTTACAAGAGCACCAGTTACGTTACAGACACATTCATTTTTGCTAGGCCCAGGGAGATGTAGGGGCATATTATCAAGCTAGGCGATAAAATTATCGCCGCTTTAGCGGCAGAAAACTGCGATAATATGCTCTTTGGAATTCCAATTGAAGCTCAGGTTAGGTGTCCTTCACATCTAACATGGGCTTCAATTGGAATTCCATAGAGCATATTATCAAGCCCATTGTCGCCGGTTTAGCGGCAGTTTTCTGCCGCTAAAGCAGCGATCATTTTATCGCCTGGCGTGATATTATGCCCCTAAGTGATTTGCCCAGAATCGAACCCGGATCCCTAGCTCCAAGGTCGACCGCCCTAGCCGTTTGGCCACATTCTCTCCTCGTATTGACAATGTAAACAGTGTTCGGCCCCCACCCGCATCATTCACATAGGCAGTTTTGACGTGGAGACTTGGAGTCGGCCAGGGGGCACAATGTGACCTCGACCTTCGCACAATGCCTTTTTAATGGCCATTTTATTGGAGGGCTTTGTGAACGGTGCGTTTGGTGACCGAATTGTGATTTATCCAAAGGCCCCTTGAGCAGCAGCCGGCCTCACTGCGGGCTCACCTCTGGGGAATCGACTTAATATATCACCGAGGCCACCCCCGCTTTATCATTTCAAAGGCCGGCAGGCCCTCCGGAGCCCCGCGTTAGCAGAACAATAGCGGGCTGTGGGCCTGCCAGGGGGTCCTGGCATTCCTCTGCCCACCCCTCAGCTTCCTGAACACCTCACCCTGCCCTTTTGATCTGCCCTCTTCATTATCTCCTCGCCTGCTGTCTCAGTACACAGGGATTTTACAATTCCTGAAATAAACTGGAATATAGTGAATGGGGAAGGAACTCGGGTTGTTAATGGGCTGACCTTTCTGTGAGAAGTCATGTACCCAGCACCCAGCTGTGCTCGAGAGGCCCTCCTGAGACTGTAAAACCTGCTCACAATATCCACATTTAGAGCGCTGCTTAATTGGTGCAGGTGGTGGGAACTGAGACCCATTTTGAGAAGCCGGGCTTATTTTTTAAGCAACATCGAGCGAGAGAGAAGGAGAGAACGTATTTTTTATATATCAGTTTTATGTGGCGCAAAAGCAGATAATGCACTTTATATTGTAACACCACCATGAAGTTCGCCCATGAAACAAAAATAACAATGAAGCGAAAAGGAGGAGAGGAGGAAAGGGCAGGGGTTCGTGTATCAGGAGCTAGGGTTCCGTTGGTGCGGCAGGTACAGTGGCACCGGAACCCAGAGGCTTGAGGGGCACACCAAACCTGATTATTGCTGTCTTTTGCGACCGAAACAGCAGCCAGCGGGCCAGTTTCCTCCCGTGCACTAGGGCTCAGGACACAGGGGCTACGCCACTGAGCAGAGGGGGAGAGGCAAGGAGGGCGAGCCCAATGTTTTTAGGGTTTTTTCCATGTAAATAACCGCTGCTTGCATAGTCTCACATTTACAAACCCGTAAAGGCATTTTCTATGCCATTGCGCATATACACACTCTCTTCATTACATTCTAATTTACCGTTTGCCTTCGTCTCAATTTGACAGCGCTCATGCGGTGACACCAAAGGGGACATTGATGGTTCATCTGTAATCCTCTGAGCCAAGGGCTTTTGCGGAAGCAATAGAACGCCAGACTACTAAGTAAACAGGTTTATTGCACAATTAATTCGAATCATCATTGCAATGGCGATGTACACGCACTTAAAACTCTTTTATAACCTGAGGAGAGAGCAGAGCCAATGTAACAAAAGTCGTTCCAGCCTCAGTTGTCCATCCGAGGAGCGAGTTCGTTTTTTTTTAAAGCTATGCTCATACATTTTAAAAAATAGACAATTAATGTAAGCCTTCGCCCACTTTGACAAGCTACCACCGCTTCACTGCATTTCCTAAGCTTGAGACGTAAAACACAGGTCTTAAGAGCTGCCGCCTCAACACTGTGGGGCATATTTACAAGAAAGTGACGCATCTGTAGAGATGCGTCACTTTCCCTGCATCACCCTGAGAATCCCTTGCGCCACCGTGGATGCGCCGTATTTACAATATGGCGAACCATGACGCATGGATTGACACATGTGTCAGAAATTCTGATGCATCTCTTGGGGCAAAAGTCACGCATTGCTGGAGTCATGTCGCAAGCACGACGCAACTTCAGCAATGCATTTTGAACCCTATTCCCACTACACTGCGTCACTCCTAACGCCTGCTTCAAGCAAGCGTAAGGTTTTGATGCAGTGGCGTCCTAGAAGTGATGCAGAGAAATCTTGTAGATTTCACTGCATCACTTTTACGAGGCTGTCCTGCGTGGGAACGCCCACCCTGCATACATTATACCTGACTCAGGTATAATGTGACCCTGGGCTTTACAACATGACACATCTCCATAGATGCATCACGTTGTAAATTATCCGCATTTTTTACGCGGCCGCATCACAAAAGTGATGCAATGGCAGCGCAAAAGTGTCGCAAGGGGCTTGTAAATCTGCCCCTGTGAGTTTAGTGCATATATATATATATATATATATACACATACATACATATACATATTACCTACTGGCGGTAGTTATAGTTAGGACCAAGTTTCCATAGGAAGAGCAATTTTTGTTTTGCTTAGAACTTTGGTGTAGTTTGATGAATCTTCATGACCTTTTCCAAACCAATTCTTTGTTCATATCAGCTCCTATGTTGAAAGTTTGGAGGGTATTCGTCAAGAGGGGGGTGAGAAAAAAGGGGGGTCCCAAAACGTGTTTTCTCCATGTAAATTTCCATAGGAAACTTTAGACAAGGCTACAGGTCGAACGGGTGAACAGAATTACCCCAAATTTGGCAGGGAGAAGGGTCTTGGTCTAGAAAGAACGCTTTTTTTATTTGGTGTAAATCCGTTCAGTAGTTTTGGAGAAATATCAAAATTTACAGATATTGATATTTGGGAATTCTGCCATCTAATTGGCTGAGGCGTTGCGAGCACAAGCTTGCTGCTTATTGGATGCGAGCGGTGCGAGCGGTTGCAGCTAGGAAGTGTTGGCAGCTGTTTTGTGATTCCGTTGAAACAAGTAAGGGGGAAAAAGGGCAAAAAGAGTAGGAAAGAGGAGGATAGGAGCACTGTAACCTCTGTGGGGGAGTGCGAAGCGAAGTAGTCACTCCTACCGGACTGAAAGTGCGGTGTTGCTCAGAGTGACATAGTGCTGAGATGAGATGCTGCTACACTCGGGTATGAAACCGAGAGCCTAAACCGTGAGGTCATTGCTGTAAAGTGGTGTTTGTAGCATACCTGTGGAAGTAGTGTTAGTAGGCGTTTGTACCATACAGGGAGTGGGAAGCGAACTACTGACCTCTACCGTGCGTTTACACTATACCGGAAGTGGGAAGCGAAGTACTCACGCCTACCGGTGTGAAGACTCGGGGATCAAACCAAGCTGATTGTTGTAAAGTGATGGGCTGTGGGCGCTGTAGCATACTGGCCGCTGTAGTATATCTGTGTAAGTAGTGTTAGTTTGCGTTTATACTATACAGGGAGTGGGAAGGGAACTACTCACCCCTACTGGTCTGAAGACTCAGGGATTAAACCGTGAGCTCATTGCTGTAAAGTGATGTGCTCTGGGCGCTGTTGCATACCTGTGGAAGAAGTGCTAGTTTGCGTTTATACAATACAGGGAGTGGGAAGCGAACTACTCACCCCTACCGGTCTCAAGACACGTGGATGAAACCATGAGCTCATTGCTGTAAAGTCATGTGCTCTTTGTAGTATTCCAATGTAAGTCATAGTAGAATTTTAGTATGTAATGCTACTATAATGTAAGTATGTAATGTTAGAATGTAGGCTGTCATGAGGGAATCTGGGGGAGTTTGTACACGCTGCTGGAGAAGACGGTTGCCCTGCTGTCTGGTCCTGTTGGTGGCTGTTTAAGCTGTCTTCTTTTCCTGCAATAAATCTACTTATCGGATCCACTGCTGTCTTCCTCTTCACTACATAAATTTGGCAATGAGTGGGAGAAGGTAAAAAGAAGGGAGCACTCACCAAGATTTTGAACTTGCTTGCGTTCTGCTGAAGATCCGTTTTCTTGGTGAAGCTGTTTCGACTCATCCCAGGGTCGTCGGCTGATCGAACTATGTGATCCTACCGCAGGTCATACAATGGCCCGGGGTGTGCATCCGCAGGACATTTATGTTTGCTATTACAGGGCGGGAGCATTGCTTCCACCCTGTGATAGTAAATTCTTGTTTGCCTCGTTGAAGCGAGAGGAGGAAAACCTTGTATTGCTTCAATAAAGCGGATCCGGATGGTAAAAATGGAGAAAAAAAAATGAAGCAGGGTCTCACCCGTTCATTTAAATGAGCCCACTGGTGGGTAATGTTCCGGTGCCAATCCTATTATTATATTGCGGGGTCTCTGCAGCACTGGGGACCTTCATCTCATATGTAAATTAGGAGCGGGAGGGCACAGAGAGGTTTTGCAGACTATGAAAAGTGTGAGATTCAGTGAGAGCGCCCTTTGGGCCTGGCCCCCTGGACCCCCGCCACACCCCCATAGTCCGGCCGTGTAGCCAGATTGGCTACCGACCATAGCAATTGCTTCCGGGTCGGCCGTGTTCTGTTTCCGGCTGGAGCAGGCAGTGAAGGAGGGCTATTTAGGTCGAGGGTCCACCATTGAGCATCCTCTTTTTTCCTGCACCAGGCTCCAGGATCTTTGTGGGGTTTTAATCAATCTTGGAGCTTCGAAACGCGGTCGTCGGCGTAGACTCCCTATTGCGGTTTGCGTGGTTGCGGGTTATGTCTTGAAGCGTCTTGAGTTCGGGCATTGCGGATCCGGAGGTAAGGTGTCGGGGGCTTTGGGGAGCACTGGGCAGCCGCGGGTGGCCGGTGTGCGGCGATAAGGGAGTGTGCTAAGAGACTTTGGCCCCTGCCGGACGCCTGTGGCTGCCCGGAGTCTCCCTCAGTATTTGGCGCTTGGATTAGGACACCTTCCTCGGGGGATCCGGGACCCGTCTCGCTGAGTGCTTTGTGATGCGCAATAGTTTTCAGCAGCGCAAGCGAGCCTGTTGTTAGCGTGTTCCGTCGAGCCTGTTGTTAGCGTTTCCCAGCGCGTCAATACTCTCAAGGTTTAGGTGTTCAATTCCTGGTGTTTCATTGTATCTGTTTCTGGGGTAGCGCTGTGTTATCTATTGCGCGTCTTCTATTTCTTATTTGAGCGCGAGAGCAGCGGGTCGAGAGTAGCTCGCGATCCGAGGGACGCTGTAGATAAACGCGCGGGTGGTTACAACAGCTGTGCTTTATCGGCTTCTGGAGCAGCGCTGTTTTTACCTATTGCGCGTCTTCTATTTCTTATTGAGCGCGAGAGAGCGGGTCAGGAGTAGCGCGCGATCTGAGGGACGCTGTGGACAACCACGTGGGTGGTTAAATTAGCTGTGTTTGCTCACGCGGATTGAACGCACGCTAATGCTTTAAGCCCACAAAATTTAGAGCCCAGCGAAGCATCGGCCGGTTAGCCCAGTTGGTTGTAGTGTGGTGCTAATAACGCCAGGGTGGTGGGTTTGATCCCTGTGTAAATCACTACTTTCAACGCGAGCTTTGTTTTTAAAGGCGCAGAATGCCACCTAAGCGCAATCAGAAGAGGAAGGCGGGCGATTCCGAAATAACACAGTTATTGAAGCTAGTGTTAGCCACACTGAGCAGGGATGAGGATAGTGAGGAGGAGCAAGGGGGTGAGGCTCAGGTGTCAGATAGCGAGGAGGTCCCGGAGCCAGCGAATAGGGCCCGCCCTCGCAGATCCATAGTCCCGCCGAAAGCGGCATTTCCCCCTGTAGTGAAGAGGCCCAGGGTGAGTAGGAAGGGAAAGGGGGGCAGGGAACAGGAAGAGCAACCTCTTGCACCTGCTTCCCCTGTAATGCCTCCGCAGCCAGTGGAATGTGTTGGGCGAGATAAGTAAACAAGTGGCCCTCCTGGGCAAAGCACAGGAAAAGGATGCAAACATGCCCCTTCAGGCGGTGTGTCAAGCAGCCCCCGCTCAACCAGAGACATCAGGGACCGCTACAGGTAAGGCAGTGGAGAACGCAAGCAAAGGAGTAGTCAGCGGGTCTAAGGCAATTGGGGGACATGCAGCTGTGTTATCTAAGCGCAGTAAGTTGGCAGCGCATGTTACTCTGGAAACAAAAGAGAAGATTTGGAAGGGGGAATTTATTGATATATTCTCCTTAATCAGACCAAGGAGGAGGGAAGTGGAGTCTAAAGAGAAAGACGGGAAAGATGGTTCCTTCAGAGATAGGAAACCAAGGGTTGAAGAATCTATTACTAATTGGTTGTTTGGTTTCAACGTTTTTTCAATAGTAATGTTAGAAAAGAAGCCAGAACTAGCGATACCGTTGATATGCTATGCGAATACGATTTTAAAGGCACAGACAATGTATGGAGGTGTTGCTTGGCTTGATTATGATAGGGACTTCAGATGGGCAAAAGTGGAAGACCCTGACATGGGGTGGGACTAAACAGAGGTGAATGTGTGGTTAGAGAGCGTCAATAACAAAGCGCCCTTGAAACAGCCCTTTCGGACCTCACAGGTGGGAGCAGGAGAGGAAAAAGGAACATGTTGGGCTTTTAACCGAACAATGTGTACCTGGGCTACCGGGACATGTAAGTTTAAACACGCCTGTGCGTACTGCGATCACCCTTCCCATCCCGATTTTAAGTGTATTAAAAAATCAAAAGAGAAAGGGAGGGATCCCAAGCCATCCCAGCAGTAAGTTACCCATGCCGGTTGAGATAGCAATGCTGATTTTTTGGCTGAATCAGTACCCTGACAGGAAGGCAGCCAGGACATTGTACTAAGGGTTCTTCACAGGCTTTCGCATTCCAGCGCAAGGGGTGCCCCCCAGTGGGGTATTGCAATAATCGGTTGTCAGTGCGCATGCACCCCAAAGTGGTGTCACAAAAGGTTGATAAGGAAAGGGTGCTGGGCCCGTTCTCTGCTCCCCCATTGCCAGGATATGTGTATTCACCGCTGGGAGTGGTCCCTAAGAAGAAGCCAGGCCAGTTCAGGATGATTCATAACTTATCGACGCCATGGGCGACATCAGTGAACGATGCCATACATCCGTCCTTGTGCTCAGTGACATATTCTTCCTTTGACATGGCACTACAGAGGCTGCGCGACTTAGGACCCAACGCCTTCATGGCAAAAACAGACATCGAGTCAGCTTTCCGGCTCTTGCCTGTGCACCCCGATGATTATCATCTGTTAGGTTTCCTGCTGAACCACCAATTTTATTATGACAAATGTATGCCAATGGGTTGTGCGGTGTCATGCAAGTACTTTGAGATGTTTAGCTCTATGCTGCAGTGGCTGTTTGTCTTCAGAACAGGGCACAGGGACATTGTACATCACTTAGATGACTTTATGATCATGGGCCCCCCTGCATCAGGAAAGTGTGGTCAGGCCTTGAGCGAGCTAGTTGCCATATTTGAAGAGTTGGGGGTGCCACTGGCTCCTGGTAAGACGGTGGGTCCGGCGACTTGTATGTCTTTCTTGGGAATTGAGATAGACACAGTGTTGGGGGAATGTAGGTTACCAATGGACAATGTACAGGCCTTCTCGCAAGCGATAGATTCTGCATTGGCAGGTTCCAAAGTCACGCTGCATCAACTTCAGGTACTACTGGGTCAGTTGAATTTTGCCTTAAGGATCATTCCGATGAGACGTCCCTTCTCAAGTTTAATTGCATGGGCAATGGTGGGGTTGACTCAAAAGCACCATCACGTGCGACTGCAGTCAGATGTGAGGGAGGACCTGAGGGTATGGCGTAGTTTCTTGAGTGATTTCAATGGTAAGGTTATTTGGCCAGCGCCAGCAATATCCAGCACGGACTTGGGCTTGCTCACCGACTCAGCGGGTAGCGTTGGTTTTGGAGCGGTGTTGGGGTCTCACTGGTGCAGGGGTGATTGGCCGACATCATGGCATGAGAGCAGCTTGACCAGGAACATAGCCTTTTTAGAGTTGTTTCCAATTATAGTGGCAGTAACTATTTGGGCTGGATTCTTTAAGAACAAATCAGTAATATTTTGGTCAGACAACTTGGCAGTGGTGGAGGCTATCAATAGGCAGGGAGCTACATGTAAACATGATTTGAGGCTGTTAAGACATTTAGTTCTGGCCTGCTTAAAGCTCAATCTGCTGTTCAAAGCGGCGCATATTCCAGGTGTGGAGAATCAGGCTGCTGATGCTTTGTCTCGCTCCAAGTTGCAGGATTTCTGAAGATATCACCCTCAGGCAGAGGAGCAGATGACAGTGTTCCCGACATCTCTTTGGAAGATTGGAGCCCCGCTTTAGTAGGGCTGGTGGGAGCTTCATTGAGCGAACGCACTAGAAGAACTTACCAGCAACAGTTCAAGTCATATAGGATATTTGCTAAGCGCACAGGCCGGGTGGCCCTTTTTTCCACAGGGGCGCTCTGCAATGTTCTACAAACTTTAAAAGAGCAAGGCAGACCAGCGTCTTATGCTAGGGCACACGTGATGGCGATAGGCTTCTTTGCTAAATTGGCAGGCGAACACGACCCTGGGCCTGCATTTGTGGTTAGGAAAGCGCTGTCAGGTTGGGCTAGGTTGGAAGGGGTCAAGAAGGATAGTAGACGGCCATTACATGTGAAGACTCTTTGTGACATTCTGGGGGCATTGCAGACAGTATGTTGCTCCTACTACAAGAGCATCCTATTTGGGGCGGCATTTGCCTTAGCCTTTTGTGGTGCTTTTCGATTAGGGGAATTGGTCGGGACCTCCAAGTTAGATCATTCAGGGGGCTTCAGTGGCAGGACACCAAGTTAGTCCAGGGGGGTCTGGTGGTGACCCTGAAGAAATCCAAGACAGACCCTCTGGGGAGGGGGACCACGATTCGGCTGTGCCCTGCACCTGGGACAGATATATGCCCGGTAGCCAGGATGGAAGCATACTTGGCGATTCGTCCATCAGGGGGTGGACAGGCCCTGTTCATACATGAACAGGGCAATTGCTTGTCACAATATCAATTCAGGGCCGTGTTTGGGCGGGCGCTGGTGTGTCTGGGTCTGGATCCTAGGGGTTATTCTTCACACTCATTCAGAATTGGGGCGGCGACACTGGCAGCAGGCGCCGGCCTACCAGCTGAGGCGGTCAAAAGGGTCGGGCGTTGGTCATCGGCCTGTTTCAAGCGCTATGTGCGCCCGAGTTACTGTAAGATAACGGACGGATATGTTGGTGTGATCATTCTGACTTTTCCATTTCTCTTCCTGCTATTAGTATGTCCTCAAAAGTGGTATGGGTGTTGGGACACTCGTTCGTGCAGCGGGCCACAGTTCGGCTATGGCATGAGCGCGAGTCGAAACCGCTGGGTTTAAAAAGAATGTCGTTCCTATGGCGAGGCGTTGTGGGCCTGCGAATCCGGCAGCTTAGGCAGCTAGTGGAGGAGACAAGAGCACACAAGGGACATCAGTCCCCGGATTTGGTTATCCTGCATTTAGGCGGCAACAACATGGTGAAGTTGGGACGCATGGCTGTCAGGGAAGCGTTATTGACCAAGTTCGGGAGAGCTCAGGAGAGCGTTTCCGCGTGCACGGATCGCATGGTCTTGTATGATACCACGCCGAGCTTGGGGCACTGGAGTCAGATCTTGAGCCTTGAACGTGTCGGTGAGGCGCCTCAACGGGGAATTGGCCAAGTTGTGCTCAGGTCCAGGCCGCTTGTGTCATATACCGCACAGACTCATCACAGGGGACATGATGTTTCACCATGACGGCGTGCATTTGTCGGACATTGGGACAGACGTATGGATCAAAGAGATCTGGTCATTTGTACAGAACCTGTTTGCAGGTGGGGAGGGTGAAGGACCTGTGGGCCCTGGTCACCCTAGTGGCGGAAAAGAGGCCACAGAACATTGATTTGCAGGGCTAACGGGAGGCCTTCTTACATACTCCCGAGGCCAGCACTGAGGGGAGAGACTGTCAGCTCTCCGCAGGGAGAATGGGGACACCGGCTGGGGAGGCAAGGGCGCGAGGTCACAGTCTAGGGCATGGGGCAGCAGCCCCTGGTTATTCCCTACTGGCCTCCTTGGCAGCCTGGTGGTAGAGGGGTGGGCCCCATAAATGGCGGACAAGAACCAGAGGGCTGGGGGATCACCGCTCAAGGACGCAGGTGGGTTGCGCCTTGTGTGGTTCTCAGTTAGGAGATGCGAGCCAGAGGGCCCCTTGGTGCTGTAGCAAGTAAATATTTCATAACCGGTGGTTATGATCAATGATGAAAATTGTAGATATTAAAAGTGTAAATATTGAATTTATAAATGTGTATTTTATAAGTGCATTTTGTCATGTTTATGAATGTTGACTGTTATTAAACATGGCAGTTTTTTACCCAGACTCTTGGATTGGCAAGTTTTGATTGTGGGATTTCATGAGGTTGGGGCGGGGGACATCCTAGGGGGTCCGGGCTCTAGGGGATCGACACCTCCCCGGGTATTGTTTACGAATTGTTCGGGGGGCTTCGAGGCCAACTCAAGACCGGGGATCAGCAATTTCTGGGGCTTTACTTAAATATGCAGGGTGGGCCTCGCCAGTCCTTGAAGCCTCAGTGGCCCTAGGCAGTACCTTATTGGTACTGAAATCATACGGGCAGTACTGATGGTGTTATAAAGTGATACACTCATAGAACCCTTGCCGTTGTAGAATGACCCAGGCTTCATTTATGTAATAGTCTGTTGGTTTATTTTTGGTAGGTGCACCGCAAAATTAAAAATGTTTTCCCTCATAACCTACTATCAACCGCCGAATTTCACAATAAATTACAGACAAGTGTTGTCAGAAAAAGAAGACCCATACACTCACTTATTTATTGGTAAAAAAAATAACTTTTATTAAAACAACACAAATAAATGGAAACGTAACTTTATTCGAACAACAGTAAAACATGAAAGAAGTGGGTGTGTTGTAAATTGGCAGCGATTGGGTTAGCATTAGTGGAAGCCATCTTGTATTTAGAGGCTATCTTGTCCATTTTGTGGAATCCATTTTGTATTTCTGGCAGCCATTTTGTTTGCCATGTGCTGCCACGTGCTCACCATGTGCTCTGTCCTCCCTCAGTGTTGACTGCTCTTGTAATCTGCCTAGAAACAAACTATATTTAGCATCTTCCACCTTCACACATGCCCAGTTGAGTTTGCAGCTGTCCTTGCCGCTGTTAGTAGTATGTAACTGTCAGGATGTGTTTACTAGCATTGGCAAACTGTTAACTCCTCCTACTTGTTGACTGTGCTTTTCTATATGACCTTTTATGTACATAAAACCTTCTTCTGTACTGGTACCGCCTTCATTTGAGCCCCTGTGTGGGTATAAAAGGAGCATGCTCCTTCTGTTCGGTGTGCTACTTCATTCATTACCGAAGGGTGCAATGTGAATGTAGTTCCATCTCATGAGGTTTATTAAACTTTGTATTTTCTATTTCAGTTTCTGTGCCAACTTCTTCCTATTGGTCTGAGGACTCTGTGCAGACAAGGGCGAACCCCTTGCACTGGTAGGCCTAGCTGAGGTCCACTTCTACAGGTGGGACTCTTCTGGAAGCAGCGTACAAAACCTGCAAGAGAAAAAAGAAACATAAGTATGTGTGCCATGTCCAAGAGAACAAGCATTTGCAATGCAATAGGTCTCGCATTAACGCGAGTTTAAGCTATTGGCATTGTAAATTACAATGCCTTTTATTGATGTTTTAAAACGAAAACAAAAATAAAAGGCATTGTTATTTGCATTGTCAATAGCTCAAACTCGCGTAAATGCGAGACCTATTGCATTGCAAATGCTTGTTAATTGCTGGCAGGTCTACGACCAGGAGGGACCCGGCCCACTTAAAGCCCTGAGCACTGTACGTTTCAAGCAAGCGCCCTCTGCACGAGACTAAAGGCTCCTTGCCCTTTGACCCAAGGCACCCTGCCCAGTGACACTGGCTCCTGCTCACAGTATGAGGTTCCTATCCCTAAAACATACCACCATTGGCTCACTGCATGAGACCAGAGGCAGCCTTAAGCCGCGCTCATGAGCTGGCATCAGAAAAGAGGCAATACCAGCACACGCCCTGAAGTTCTCATAAGGTGCCAGTTAGGCGCTATAAAAACATCAAAATAAATACAATGAAATAACAAAGCCCGGGAGTTGTGTGTGCGCGCACTCGCTAAAAGAAAATTTTAAAAAGCACGCAAGTGGTGCTCAGAGGCGCTTGAAAGTGCATTGGCGATGAGCGGGTCCGTGATCGTGCATCCTGCTAATTTTCAAAGCACATACTCGCGCTTGTGGCGCGTGGCTGCGCACTCCCGCAAGCCGTATGCTGTATGCCACCACAAGCACGAATATGTGCTTTTGTAAAAAGAGCTGCACGATGACTAGAGGTCTTCTATGCACTGCGTAGGCGAGACCTAAAAAGAAAGGTAGTCAGAATGAAAGGAAGAAAGAGAGAATGGGACAGAGAGCGAGTGGATGGAAGGGAGAAGGGGAGGGAGAGTCAAAAGAACAGAGGGAGGGGGAGACAGAGCGTCGGCCTACTGCACCCAGCCCTTACTGTTCACCTCCCGTCACCCATGTGTCTGGGATGCTGGGGTCCGCGAGAAACGGTGCGGTCCAGCAAGTCTTTCAAATGAAACAGAGATATGAATGAGGCCAGAGATTATATTATTATCCACGGCAACATTGCTTGTCTGCACCTGTGCACCCAGGCTGCTGCACCCCAGCCCCTTCCCCCGCACTGTGCTCAACTGCAGCTTCTGCGCACCGAGGCTTCACTGCTCACCTGCCACAACAGGTGTGTCCAACAACGTGCCGGTGCGAGCTCCAACTCCGGAGTGCCGCTTCTCAGGGTGGCACAGCAGGTCTCCGGTCGAGGACGGTGTCTTGATACCACGATGGAAGGCGTCAGAAAGGCCAGAGCATCAGCACCGTATGAGCACCTGCTGCGTGCTTTTTCGTGCAACTAACTCAGTGTCTGAAAAGGGAGAAATAATATAATGGTGGACACGTCTTAAGGTAAATGAAGGTTTATTTCAAGCTTAATAGAGAACACCAGTTGAGTGCATCCTTCCTTCTTGAAGTACGATCTACCAACTGTTAGTGGTAATCGTGGTTCAAAGAGGAGTTGGAGTGCGCGAGAATACACAAGGGTAAATAAAAATATATTATGCCAACGTTCACATACAAAGGAACAGAGCGCATGCTAGAAGGATAATGTGCGCGTGCAATGCAGTTGGGCAAGCCTGTGTGCACTTAGTAATCAGCCCACTACAGTGCCCAAAAAGCCAACGCCACGTGTCTGTAGGGCAGCGCTGCCCGCTGGCTCAGGCCTACAGTACGGTCCAGCAGGTCCTTAAAATGAGACAGAGATGTGACTGAATGAGGTCAGAGATCACATCATTATGCACGGCAACATCGCTTGTTTGCACCTGTGCACCCAGGCTGATGCACCCCATCCCTTCCGCCGCACCATGCTCAATTGCAGCCCCTGTGCACCCAGGCCCCACTGCTCACCTGTTGTCATTGGTTTGTGTCCAAACACAACGGACAGCAGGGTCCACAATTCAGATGTAGTTTTGATTGCCAGTTTGATGTACACCTCATGGATCTCTTTTTTTACATTGCGCATTGTGATATGTGAGATGGATGCAGCCATATCACCTAAAGCAGTGTGGAAGAACTGGGACATGTGGCGTAGTCGTTATCCTATTAATACGTACACAAAGTGGGCTGAGCTTGCGTACGCCAGGCCAGCGTAGGGGGGTGAATCATTATTCCGGTGACCTGGGCGATGTTCAGTTCCTGCCTGGGCAGGAAGTGTACTTATGTGTGTGTCCCTGTTGCAGATTTGACGTCGCACAATCCACAATTTACATTAATGTAGCATGTACCGGGAGGGCGGCAACTATCGCTAATGAGATGCTGTACGAAAACATTGAATGGACAACATCACATGTCGTTGTCAAGCTTGTGGATATGCGCAGACACGCATGTCAATGGTGTGCGGTATTATTGAAAGTGTTGCTATCACATGTGAATGTGCCCGGATGGAGGGAGGATCAGCAGTAAGGCTACGTCATACACAGTGATAACGCACATTACAGTCAAGCAATGCATGTCAAACGTGAATCTGAAAGTCTCACATATGACACACTACTATACTGGTAAAGCCTGACAACAGAGAATACTGCAACACAAATCTACACATTACTCTTTACTGTTTGTCACATGTGAGCTAGGATGTGCACTCTGCCCGTGGCTGATGATACCCCTTCGAGCCACCAATACCCAGGCCGAAAGGCAGCACAATAATGTGCGCACACACACACCAGGGGCATTGTGTAACACATTTGTTTTTTGATGTAACGTTTCAGATGCATGGCTATCACACGTGGAAGACTACTGCACAGAGCATGATAATTGATCAAGATGATCGTTGCATGTTGTGTGTACTATAAGATATGTGTACACAGCAAAACAAAATTCAAAAAAGCTCTGTAAGCAGAAGAGGTGTCTCTCATCAAACGGTGTAGAGAGAATGACTAAAATGGGTGGGGTCCTCCAACTGTTACAATGGGAAATGTTATGAACCAATCAAAAGCTTTTTTTTTAAGGTCACATGGCAAGCACACACCGAGCGTGCAAGGAGGCCGCACCCGACGCGATTTTGAGAAAATATATTTACCATAATATAAGTTTATTACAGTTAGAAATGTATAAATGTGGAAAATATTTTAATTATCGCTTGCTCTCATATACACTTTCAACTTATTTAGATATAGTTTTGAGACATAAAAAAATACATGAGGGAATGGCGTACCCAGCACGATACCATACGTCTATGACGTAACACAGGCTGGCGCGACCCTATACGTAGATGATGAAATGCGCGTATTGGTACCGCGCAGCCGTCGCATACCAAACTAGGAGCTGGTGCAACCATATACGTATATGATGTTAGGCGGGACACGATGCTACGAAGCAGTCGGATACGAAATGCGCATCCTTAACGAGTTTTGCAATATCGCGGATAGGATTCGCGTGGTGATGGAGCTTGGTACACTACCGGTATGGGAGTCTAGTTTTCTAAAAAAAAAAAATATACATACATACTTTTTGGGGAAGATATAAAAAAATTACATAATTTTTCAAATAAAAAAAAGATAATAGAGTTGCAAAATATTACGAAAAAATATAGGTTTTATAAATATTAAAATATGAAATTAAATTTTAAAAAACCTTTGAAATTCACTGAAAAAACCATAGGTTTTTACAGACGTTATAGTTAGGAATTAGCATTTAAAAAACCTTAGAAATTCACAGAAAAAATCATAGGTTTCAGGGACGTAATAGTTAGTTGGATATTTGACTCATATAAAACCAGAGAAATTCGCCCGTTATAGTTAGTTGAGCTAACTATAACTCTCACGCCCGCAATGCACTGGTGATGACGTCACATATTACATCACTCATGACATGGTCAGTGACATCACTGATCATGTGATCAAGGGCTTACGGGCCCGAAACGCGTTATGGCGGCATTTACTGTGGGAAAATAAAGTAATCAAGCACAAAGTTGGCGTCCGTTTCCTACTTCGGAAGGTCTAGCAGTGCGATTCTTCCGGATCAGTTGGATTTCGATGATATATATATATATATATCTATATATATATATATATTATGTGCGCTAAGGTCTCCACACCTGGGTGCCAATTCCGATCCTGTAAAAGCCGGGTACGAATGGTCGTACGGAGCGTATTCTCCGTCCGACTCGTCCCCGGGTAAAACACCTTACAAACCCGCAAGTACGATTCGTACAGAAATACAATTTCCGTACAAGTCGTACAAAAGACCGACCGACAAAAAAATACCCACAATGCCGATCCGGGACACCGCGTATGTGACGTTTGGACGGAGTCAGGCAGCGTTTTACGAATCAGCAAGTACGATCCGTGCCTACGTCACTCCGCACGGATAATATTTTACGGCAGCCAAAAACTCCCGGGAAATTGAGGACGACGCGAACAAGGAGCACCGGTACGCGACGGACAGCCATGGACCCCATCCTACGTGTCATCTCGGCCCTCATAGCCTACGACCTTGTGTACAGAAACCGCCGCAGATGCCGCAGAAGGTCAGAACAACCCCCAGGGGCAAAGGGGGGGGGTGTCTTGGTGTGCTTGGGACAGGCATGGGTGTGGGACTTGTGGATGGTGCAGGGGTAGGGGGGGACGCAGCGCTGCAGGTGACTCACTACTGCCGTCAGTGACGAGTCCAGGGACCTCAGCAACATGCGTTGGTCAGACATCGCTGATGACATGCCCTCCATGTACGACACCATCTGGGTCAGCAGTCTGGTGTGGCCATGGAGGACAGTCAGGATCGATGTCTGCCCAACCTGCAACTGCCGCTGAATGTCCACAGACTCGGCAGTGAGGGCAGCAGGGGGGCAGGGGCAGGGGGTGCGGTGCCTGGCACGAAGGAGACATGTGGTCGCCTAGCACGGACAGAAGGGACCCGAGCAAGTGGGAGGGCGGTGATGGGAATTGAGGGGGCGGTGACGGATGGAGTGCTGCTGGCAGCTGTTGGAGCAGCCTCCGCCCCCTCACTCCCCTCGCCCTCCGTGCCACTAGATTCCGCCGACTCCTCAGCAGTGGTGGCACCAGTGCTCGATCCCTCCTCCACGTCCGTGCCGGTGTCTCCCTCGGTGTCCTCCGATGATGCTGTGGGCAAGGTGAAGAGACAGTCACCTGTATACATCTGACACATGAGTCCAAACAAAATAGGCAACAGTGCATAACAGGAAAGGCATCATGAGTAACATCTAGAATACTCCCCACATATGTAAGCCCTGCACTCCCCAGTTGGTTGACCCACCATGCCACTTGGAAAAAATGAAAATTAGGACACAACAGCAAATAACTTGAAATCCCAAGATCCTGAGAAGCTATTGTCTGGGATCAGTTGAGCACAGCAAGACTATGAAGGCATGCCACCTCTTCTTCACTGTGAACCCAACAGTAATGTCACACCCAAGGCCAAATACCACATGCCAATGCAGAAGGTGTCCCCACACTCAGAGACCTGTGAGTACTTAGGAAACCCCAAAGAAATACATTGTGATTCCTGGAGAATCACAACCCTCTACACAATGGACATGTCTAATATGTGTGAATGTGCCACTTTGTGAACAGAACACACATGTGTCTGTATAACAGAAGTCACACAAGGAGGTGCACACCAAACTACATGTACACAGTCATTGTCTGAGCTGCCAGACTCATTCAAATAAGCCACTGTTAGGCAGAAATGGGGTATCAGTAAGTACATATACATGGCACCACGGTGGTCTGGATGACTTGACACTCGTAAGTTGGTATCGGCAACAACCAAGGACTAACCCAAATGCAACCACACTGTGGGAACATGTATATGTATGAACTCTAAACAAGTTTTGTTCAAACTGTGCCTTACTTTAAAATGTGCCAGCGGGTCCCAGGAAAGTGTAAAGGCGGTGTCTTGTGCACTTCCTTGGGATACATCTGTCATGCAGGCACATTATTGTCCTTCACAACAAAACAACAAGGTCAAGCATATGAAACATTGAGACATGTTGACAGGTGTAGTGATTGCCAAGGGACAATTTCTCTGAGTAACAACTTGAATAATGTCATTTGTCACATGGCTATCCGTCACCTGATTACACAGTTGGCTACACATATGACCTACTGACTGTCATCTGGAGTGGCACACATGTCCACACCCAGGACAATGAATAAGCTAATAGGCCTGCAATTGTTTTGTAAAAAAGCCTAGCTGTACTGTGGGGACACCCTCATGGCAAGCCAGAATGTACCCACAGATGTCAGCACACAAAGTCACAACTGTGTAGCATCTGAACCACCCACAGGTGCATAAAATGTACAAGCAGGATGCATGATTGTCAAAAACCGACACAGGCAAAGAAGCACAAACATTAAGCACTGGCCAACATCACGGGGGCACTGCACGGTGACTTTCTGTACTGCGAATTATCACACACAAGTCAGAACTGGCAATGAAAAATCAGGGTTGAACATGTACGCCCCTCCCGCACACACCCACCCATACCTGAGTCAATGTGACTGATACCGATCAAGAAGTGACACCTCTTATTCATGGTTACAATAACTGTGCTTGAAAACTTGCTTCATTAACACAACATCACCTTGTAGGGCTGGCAAAACATATTTGTCACAAACAACCATCAACAGATTGTTGTGAATAGCCACACAGGCACTGCCCACTGTGAACATGCACAAGCAAACTGGTGTATCCCTGTCCAGTGGACACATGTGAAAAATACAACCTAGGCCAGGGAAGAATGCCACAGAGGCAGGGCCATGCTGAACCCACAGTGAATGTGCACAGTGTTGGATGACACACATGATTAGGAGGGCAGGCTGTGTCAGGGGACTGTAGTGGGCACACTGCTCCATGGTCCTGGAATGAGCTGACTGTAACAGGAACAACCGTCCCGGCACTATGCATATCTCCCACTCATGCACATCATGTCTGAGGCCACAACATTGGTAATGCATGCTGCAAGTCTGTGCTTTTGAAACCTCACACTCCTATGTTGAGACTCAGCATCAGTGCCAACAATTATGCACCCCCAAATGACTGAACAGGACAGGGCACAGGCAGACCACCCCCACACATGATGCTGAAAGCAGTGTGCACCTTGATTAACTGGCAGCCTAGATG
Source organism: Triturus cristatus (assembly GCF_964204655.1). Classification (NCBI taxonomy): domain Eukaryota; kingdom Metazoa; phylum Chordata; class Amphibia; order Caudata; family Salamandridae; genus Triturus; species Triturus cristatus. The sequence goes on from NC_140580.1 coordinate 732,639,473, forward strand.
ACCATGTGCAATAGTGATAACACACAGACCAGGTAACACATGTCAAGGAGGGGAAGGGAGGAAGAACAGCACAGGTTGACTTGGGGGAACAGGATATGCACTGCACATATATACCCTGGCAGTGTCTCCAGGCGACTGAGCACAACAAAAGCTGGCGACACACAACAAACACACATGTACCTACCCCCTTCCTGCTGCTGTAACTCCTGTATCCGCCTATCCAGGTCAGGGAAGACCACCGCCAGGACACGCTTCATTTGGTGGGTCAGGCGCCGGCGCCCACCATGCTTGCGGGGAGCCTCATCCTTCAGCATGTCAAAAATTTATAGAACAGGGTATTCAAAAATTAGGAAGTAGTGGCGCTCTGCAGATAAACGTTGGTACAGTAAGCTACAATATCTGTATGGTGCAAAACAGGGAGGGGAGACCCCTAAACCCCTCAAATTGTAAAGGCCAAATAAACTTGACCTAAAGCTGAGCAAAAGACCAGTCCTGTGCACACATACAATTCATTGAATCAAAAATTGACATAAGTAAGTACAATGCAACAAAGAAAACATCCATATATAAATTGGTGATTCCATTTAATAAGCATATCCAGCCGACACGTGTTTCATCGTGGGACGTGTAAACCACGACTCTTCAGGGCTGTTGACAATGGCAGGTGATTGATCTGTGCCTGTGTGTGTCTGTGTACTCTGCTGCGATTTCGGCAGTGGCCTGGGGCATGTGACTGCTTTGCGGTGCTGGCCATCAGCCTTGTGTTGCTTGGCGTGGTATCCTACGTTTGTATTGAGCATTATATTTTACAATTGCTTTGCTTAAGGCACATGTCTTAGCATGAAATGTTTTGTATTTTTTCCAGCCCTGAAGAGTCGTGGTTTACACGTCCCACGATGAAACACGTGTCGGCTGGATATGCTTATTAAATGGAATTACCAATTTATATATGGATGTTTTCTTTGTTGCATTGTACTTACTTATGTCAATTTTTGATTCAATGAATTGTATGTGTGCACAGGACTGGTCTTTCATCCTTCAGCATGACCCGGGCGATCCTCCGGGTCCAGCACCGGATGTCCTGCCATCTCTTCCTCACTTGTGGCAGGCGCCGACTGCGACCCTCCACCGATTGAACGGCCTTGACTGCCTCCTTCCAGATCTTCCCCTTATGGTAGGCGGTTACCTGTGAGGATGACAACGTGGGACAACATCACTACACCTGCACCATGTCACAGAGACACACATTTTAACATCTTTGATTTGTTGAACAGGGCATAGTATGCTGGCAAGTAATGGCACCTTAGTCATAGGGACATTTGCCACTGTGGACGCACCAATGCACTACATGGCATAGTAAGTACACAGGTGGCATGAGGGGTGCGAACCAATTCCTGATCATGGCACACACTGTGCATCCCAAGCAACACAAGGCTGATGGCCAGCACCGCAAAGCAGTCACATGCCCCAGGCCACTGCCGAAATCGCAGCAGAGTACACAGACACACACAGGCACAGATCAATCACCTGCCATTGTCAACAGCGGATACAAAGCTCACTCTGCACATGTGCCACTTGCCAGGGGGGTGTCACAGGTATGGGGCTATCTCAGCAAGTCAGACACACAGCACGGCTTCCTTCTCACATCAGATGGGTCGAGCAGTTGCCTCCTCCATGCAGCTGTGGTGCAACACTCCACATAGACACTCACCCACATGACAAGGAACATTCACACACATCAATGTCCAGGGGGCGTACACATCATTTGGACACTCTCACCACTCTCACCACAGCTCCACTCAACTCACACACATTTGTGGGTGCAGTCACCTGTCACACCGGGCTGACCACTGAATCACCGCAGGACAATAGAACAAGAATACCCAAGAGGATTAGCCAAGCTGAATGTGCCTTGCACTATGCAGTGAATGTCACAGTAAGCACAATGCAAGTGAGGAGTGCACACATGAACTACATCAAGCCTTGCATGAGAGACATAAGCCATCCACCCCTCCCTGGGACCCACTCTAAACAACATTGCATATCTGTCACACCTGGACACAATGCCAGAAGTGAGAGACACAAAAAAGGTGCACAGGCAAAGGTAGTGGAGTCAGCACTCACCTGCTCCCCTGGTCGACCATACAGCATGGGGTACCGTGGGAGGATCACATCCAGCAGGGCCTCATTCTCCTCCTGGGTGAAAGGCTGGGCCCTCTCCACAGTCTTTGACATGGTGCCAGAGGGAGACAGTACAGCAGCAGTGGTATCGACTGACATGTTGTGCAGGCAAGTGCCCTCTCATGGGTTCTGCCTGCCTTATATCTGCATTGCTGGCCTATTTCATTTACAGGAGTACAGAGTGATTGGTCAGACTCATTTGCATCCTACGTTTCCTTCAATCCCTTTAAACATACACCAGTGGCAGCCTTAGCATCTTTCGAATTTGCAGCATCATGTCAAGTCAACAACCACTTTGCAACAATGTATAATGTGGCCAACTGCTTTTTCCAGACCACATGATGTAAAGTTTTGAACTTGAAACTCAGTATCCATGACAACCAGCATGCATTTATGCCCTAATACTTGTCCCTCATGTGTCCCCATTGTAATTTTTAAATCCCCACACAGGTACGGCGTGTTTCACACGTACCCCTAGGGCACCATCACTACAGTGATACGGCCCGTACTCACGCGTGTACGGCCCGTACACGCGTGAGTACGGGCCGTACACGCGAGAGTACGGCCCCTATCACTATAGTTGTGTTACCGTAGGCCATAGTGATAGGGGCCGTACTCTCGCGTGTACGGCCCCTATCACTATAGTTGTGTTACCGTAGGCCATAGTGATAGGGGCCGTACTCACGCGTGTACGGGCCGTACACGCGTGAGTACGGCCCCTATAACTATTGGCCTACGGTAACACAACTATAGTGATAGGGGCCGTACTCACGCGTGTACGGGCCGTACACGCGTGAGTACGGCCCCTATCACAATGGCCTACGGTAACACAACTATAGTGATAGGGGCCGTACTCATGCATGTACGGCCCATACTCACGCGTGTACGGGCCGTACACGCGTGAGTACGGCCCCTATCACAATGGCCTACGGTAACACAACTATAGTGATAGGGGCCGTACTGACGCGTGTACGGGCCGTACACACATGAGTACGGCCCCTATCACAATGGCCTACGGTAACACAACTATAGTGATTGGGGCCGTACTCACACGTGTACGGCCTCTACACGCGTGAGTACGGCCCGTACTCACGCGTGTACGGCCCGTACACATGGCCTCAGAGCGTGTGTACTGCGTTTCACAGCTTACACTGGTGATAGGAGGCGCACACGAAAGGAATGGAGGTGTCAGACTCGCACAAGGCTGTACATCAAGTCATTGTCAGTGCAGTCCTTCACGTGCAGGGCCTAGCTGTGTCAGGCAGTGATGTGGCACATGTCTCCTCATGTTGTGGCACAATAGATGTGTGATGAGCTGTTTACACATGTCATGTGTGATGGGGCACTACGTGGCACACTTCCCCTTCACACTTTGCACATGTGTGCATGTAGTACAAACGTGTTAAGCACTGCATCACTGGTATGCCACAGTCACCAACATCCGCAACTGTCCCCTGATGGCAGGTACACGGATAATTTCACCTGACATGTGACTACCAGCGTGCCACGATGTGACTATGTCATGTGTGTGCCATGTGTTCCCATGAGCATGCAGTTGGTGTTCCGTCAACTCCATCTGCTGTTACAGCATCCAACATGAGTCTGTGTGCATATGTGCATGGCACACGATTACGCACACCATGCCACATGTGCAATACCACGTGACATGTGTCTGCATGCATCGAACATGGTATTGCGACTTGAGGACATATCTGCGTTGTCTCAATGTCTGGGTTATCAGCATTTGACATGTACCCCTTCATGGAAAGGTGTGTGATCTGCCCTTTTTAAATGACATCTGACCTGTGCATCTAGCTTCCCGCCTGCTGTCTGTATGAGATTACATCCCTCAAATGCAGATATGTGGATGTCTGTCACTCCTGTAATGTGTCTGGCTGTTCACTTACACTGGCACACAGCTCGTTTCATGGCATGTCATGTCGACCTTGCAAATAAACTATTTTAGCTGGCTCTACGTAGGAGTATCACCTTGCTGGCATACGTGTGCTGGATGTATTACACAGACCAGACTCTGTATTTAGCAGATGTGAATTAGCTGTTGAACATGTGCTCATTTCATTGACATTGTTGTTGTGATGTACTCGCTCATCGTTATTCCTTCCAAATCTCTGCAGGGCACCGCCTCTCCTCCGACCAATGCCAGACCTGGGTGTCATGCGTGAACATGACTGCATCCGAAGATACCGCTTCTCGCAAGAGTTGATTGAGCGCTTGACCACCCGGCTGGAACCACACCTCCAACCGCGACACAGGTATCCTACTGCTCTGACCCCCAAAATGAAGGTGATGGCAGCCCTTCATTTTTTTGCCACCGGTACCTTTCAATTCACCATAGCTGATGTCGGTGGCATGTCCCAGACAATGTTCAGCCGTGTCCTGCATGATGTTTTAGAAGCCATGTTGGAGCACCTGGATGAATTAATCCATTTTCCCACTCGTGAGCAGTTGACAGGTGTCAAGGGTGAGTTCTATGCCCTGGGAGGGATGCCTCATGTAATTGGGGCCATTGATGGGACACATGTGGCTTTGGTACCACCACAGGCACAGGAGGTAGCCTTTCGGAACTGCAAACATTATCAGTCTATTAATGCCCTTGTGGTGTGTCTACCTAACATGTGGATTTTCCATGTCTGTGCCCGTTTTCCAGGGTCAGCACACGATGCCTACATCATGAGGCGTAGCAGGGTGCCAGAAATGATGCTGCGGCTGCACGACGAACGAGCATGTCTTGTTGGTGGGTATACTCTGTTTGTCCTCTGTTTAGCGGTATCTTTGTATCTTACGGCATCTCCTGACCCACTTCTTCACATGATGTTTCCATGTAGGGGACTCTGGCTATCCCAACATGCCATGGCTGATGACGCCTCTCTGCAATCCCAGAACAGCCGCAGAACACCGTTACAACGACGCCCATGGGCAGACCAGGCGCATGATTGAGAGGACGGTTGGACTCCTGAAGAGCCGATTCCGGTGCCTCCACAAGACCGGCGGGTCCCTCCCATATGCCCCGGTGAAGGTCTGCAAAATCTTCCTTGTGTGATGCATGCTGCACAACATGGCAGTGGAGAAGGCAGTGCCACTCATCCTGGATCCCGATGAGCAGGAACATCCACCCGTGGAGGATGAAGGGCTTGGGCACGAGGAAAGTGAGGAGGAGGAGGAGAAGGAGGACATCCGGAGTCAGCTCATCCGCAACTTCTTCTCATAATGGTGAGTCCCTGTGTCTGAGTGTGCACGCTTTGAGCCTTGTGTGGCATGTGTTTCAATGTGTGTGTCCAGCTGACTGTGTGCTAAGTGACTTGGAGGTGTGTTCTGATGTGTCATTCGTCATTCCACACATTTTAGCATGGACACTAATTTGTAAAATTAGCATGGTGACAACATAATTCCTGTCGAGTACATGTCCATGTCTGCCGATAACTAGCTCTTTGCTGACTTGTGGTGTGTCTGTCATCCACAGTTTCTTGCGCATGTCGTCTGCTCGTGTCTTCTTTGGCCTCCAGCTATTCCTCATGAGTATTGCAACGTGTGCTGAATCAGCGTTCCATGCACGGACATGGTGAAAAGTCATTTTGGGTATGGAGTGCTGTAAGGCATTTTGTGTGTGGTACGTGTTTGGTTTATGTTGGGACTGCTCCTGTGCATGTTGTGTTACCATGCATACCTGTCGACTCACCATGGGGCACATGACATGTGGCATGGCTCCCATGACTTGATATTCACCCTTCCTGACAGTCATTTGTAATGTTTTGTGGAATGTGATGAAGGCATCAATGTGTGTAAAACGTCCCTCAGGAACATACGGGATGCTGATGGTGGACATAGTGTGGGACATCCCCATAAGAGGCTCAATGGCGAATTGCAGACTCTCCGTGTGGAGCAAGGGGTGTTTGGCTCACACACTTCACTTGTGTGCCAGCTCAGTAGGATTTTACACATCTGTGTGTTGCAGGGGGTGTCCAGTGTAGGTCCCACATGGTCAGAGGAATGACCTGTGAGTCTGTTCAAAAGGATGCATTTCCCTTGGTGTGAGCCTGAGTAATAAAGGTGTTCCTCCCACTCCAAGGTGCCTCATCTCTGTCAATGCTGGTCTCTTGCCATTTTGCATGCAGCATCTCTGGCATAGTTGTGAAAGATTGTGCAGAGGAGTCCATGTGTAGTTTAGCAACATGCATGCAGTTCCTCATGGATTATGATCCCTATTGTGCATGAAGTCCATGGTTGTGTATGTATTTTGGCATGTTGGTCCACACAATGGGCCATCAACACCTGCTGAGGGTGTGTCTCCTGTGCGCAGCTCGCCCTTCAGTTCCCTGATCCGGTGTCATTCATCTTTGGTGTTTGTGCATGCGTTGTCTCTGGGTGTGCCATGTAAAACCGGACACTCCTTCCTTTACACACGCCTGTTGCAGTTGTCCTTCAGACATCCTAGTCTTTGTGTGCAAATTGTGGAATATTTTCAAGGACACGCCGCCTGCTGCTGCGGACCCTGCAGCTAGGGCCCACAGAGTATTCTGATTTGGCAACAAACACGCCTCAAAGATGCTCCTCCCTTCCTCCCTCCACCCATTCATTTGGCTGTCCTCAGCTTGTCTATGCCACAGTTGGCGCCACGCGGTGGCAAAGCACATGCAACGTGCACATTGCACGACCCTCATGTCCTTGCATGACACACATCACACTACAGTCTGATGTAGCAGCCACACTCCAAGCAATGTCCATCCGCAAATCTACCGCATGCTGTCAGACATACCCTAAGCGCACACACGACACCTTTGCATGCTGAGTGTGCTACTCCAACTGCCTACACAGCGCTGCCACGCCTTCCAGGCCCTGTCACACCAACCAGGTCATGTCCCTCCTACTCCACACCGGCTCTGTATCCCAGCAAGGCCATGGGAGTGGGACTCAAGGCTTCTGCATGTAGTATGGTGTCGTCGTCTGGCACATGGCACAGGTATCATCTCTCAGCGTGTCAATCTACAATGTGTCCAGGACCCTCCTCTCCACCATCACATGTGCACAGCACCTCATCAGCTGGTATGCCATTGACAGCCAGGTGCTCCTCACCCTCACCAAAGACGCAGACATTGCCAGTTCCATTATTCCTGAATGCATGAGATCCATTGATGAATGGCTGTACATGAGCCACCTGAGGCTGGACTTGTACAGGACTGAGGTGATCATCTGAGGATTGTCCCCTTACAGCTGGGTCAAGTGCTTGTGTCCCACCCGCAAGAGCCCTGCCCCGGCACCCAGTGGCCACACACACAAGATGGTGTGCATCATGTATTGCTCGCACACATTTGCCATGTCAGTCCACAGCATCTGTACCTCATGCTGCAACGCCCTCTGCATTATGCACATGATCCACAGATAGATCCACTCCAAGGAAAGACAGACCGTCCCCCAGGTCCACGACAACATCCGTGTCAAATACTGGCCTGCCCTCTACGGAGCACATACATCCACACTCCCGGGAAACTTGTCCACATCCAGGGTGCATCTGCACACCTCAGCTTCAACATCCTGCGCCCCAGTCACATCACCGTCCACCATAGATAGCTGCAATGGATCACTGTCTGCTGCAGGATGAACTCAACACTCCTCCCCCACACTCAGGAGGCAGTCCACATCCCCGACACAAAACCAACCTTGTACGTCTTGTCATACGAGACCCCGTTGGGCCATCTCCGTGCATCCGACCTTGCCCTGGCCACCATTCTTCACATCCACCGTACTCCAGCATGCAGGACATAGTTCTCCCACCTGCCAACACATACCTGGGACTCCCTCCCCGGGAACCTCCACATGAGCCATGACCTCTATGCCTTAATGATAATCTTTCAAATAGGTCTGTCCGCTCAGTATTGCAAGCTCCCCCTCAGCAGCTTGTGGCCATCACAGGTGAGTGTTCTGCTCCATGCCTGCTTTGAATGATACCTTGTGACCCATGTGTGTCCTGTACCAGACTCAGATCCCAGGGTATGGATGGCTGGAGTTAGTTTAACACTCAGGCATAGTTTGACATTTACACACACATATGTTGTGGAATTAGGCAACATGACAGCAACGTCTCATGAACCAAATAATATTTTTATTTGCGGTGGGGTACGTGTTTTGGTAGGTGAAATTAGGTGCTGTACCGGGGGAATAGAATCCAAAGTTCACAGGGGGAGATGGTATCCTTGGCATTGGAAGTCATCAGAGTCCAGAGCACAGTGTTGGTCATCATTGGTCAGACTGTGACCAGCAAGTCCATGTGGCAGAGAATGTCATTGGATGAGGTGCTGCTGTTGCGCCAGAGGGCCAGGTGCCAGGCCAGGTCACCTGGGAGATGCTGATGGTCCGCTGACTCTCACGGTCTTTTCCGTGGACGACCCACCTTCCTCCGGGGACCCTCACATGCAGGCCTTGACGATGTTTGGGACGCTCCGTCAGATGAATCCTCCTCCTCCTCCCTCCCTGTGGCTGGTGCTGGTCTGCGCCTGCTGTCACAGGGAGGGTTGCCCATGTTGTCGGCAATCCGACGGAGTGAATGGCTCATGTCCCTTTGCAGCGCCAGGAACTCAGCCTGTCTTGCCTCCATCCGTCCTTGGTGTTGTTGTTGACTGGCATGTTGCTCGGCCTGCATGTTCTTGATCTCGTTGAGGGTCCCCTGCATCTCTGTGAGTCTTGACACTACCTGGCTGATGCCCCTGGTGTCACGCCGATATGTGTCCAGGATGTGGCATATGTGGGACATACCGGTTCCCTCAGCTGGCTGGTCAGGTTCGCGCCTCCGCCTGCCTCCACTCCCACCACCCCTGCCCACTTGAGCCTGGCCTGCCGTTGTGGGCACATCGGGTCTACGGGACCCCTGAGGGATGGCATTTGCAGGGTTGCCTGCCTCCTCCTGGGTGCCCGGAGAACCTTGTCCCTCCTGGTCAGACTGGCTCTGTTGTTCAGTGCGAGCAGGGCTCCTGGGTGTCTCCTGGGATGTGGCAGCAATGGGGGTGGTGGTTGGCACAGATGTACCTGACGCAGGTGCTGCAGGGGCTTGGGCACCAGAGGGGATAGGTTGGTCGGGGTCATCCACGGAGTGGTGAGAGTCGTCGCTGCCGGTGGGGTCATCTTCACGCCGAGCCGGGGACTGTGATTGTTCCCCCCCAGTGTTGGGGGGAGATCCACAACGTTGCCCTGTGTGTGAGAGAGAGACAATGTTAATGCTGTTTCATGCGACATCCATGTTTCATACATATTCAAGTTGTCACAGTTCCTCCAGGTAGTTGGATGTGCCTAGCATTCCTCTCAATGTCCACTTGGGGATGGGTATGTTGCGGGGGACAGATTGATATGTTCTCCTGAGTGTTTGACCTGTAGAATTTTGGCTAGGATGCTTATTTGGCTATGGATTGGTCTTGTGTCACATGTCCATTGTGAGAGTGTGTAAATCCGTTGCCTGCCCCGGGGGTGTGTGCTTGTGTAAGGGGGGGTGTGTGTGACCGGGACTGCTGTTGGGTGTAGTGTGAGTTGGCATTGGGTCTCCCAGGAGATGTGTCTGTCCCCTCATGGTGAATTCTGGCATGACAGTGAGTGTGAGTTACTGTGCTAGTTACCTGTGCTTGTGGAGTTGGTGTTTGAGTGTCCAGTGGTCCCAGGAAGGCCTTGTGCTGCATACAGCAGGGCCAAGTGTCAGCGACCTTGTCAGTACTTTGCCAGTCCCTGTGCATTGTGCATGGGTATGTACCTATGCCATATGGGCTGAGGGCATTGGTGTCTGCTTCTCATTTTCACAATGTGTTGTGTGAGGCCCACCCTCTCAGCCTCCCGGACATCCAGTCTTGGGTTTGTGGTTGGTGTAGCCTGGGACATGGCATTGGCTTGATTTGTGAATGGTGCATGGAGACGTTGGTGGCATGAGCGTGGTTTTTGAGTGTGGTTGTGTGCGGTGAGTGCTTGGGGGAAGTTGCGTGCATTTTGTCTATTTGTGGTGTGGATGGCATTCCCCCCATGTTACGTCAGTTGTTTGTGTACTCACCAGGCTCTGCGATTCCTTGGACTCCGTGTACTCCCATCGGCGGAAGCGTGGCCATCACCTGCTCCTCCCAGGGATGGTAGTGTACGGGTCTGCGGGGCAGCCCACCTCCAGTGATGTTACTCTGGGCGTATTCCTCATTCATCTTCCTCTTGACTGCCCTGCGCTGATCGTACCACCTGGCTTGGCATTCATGCCTGGTCCTTCGGATGGGCGCAACAGCATTGACCTTATCGACGATCCTCTGCCACAGGCTGGTTTTTTGGGCTATGCTGGTCTGTCTGACCAATAATCCAAACAGCTGTGGCTCGACTCTGATGACTTCGTTGACAAGGAGCTCCAGCTCCGCCCTTGTGAACTTTGGATTCTTGTCTGTGGGCATGGTGTGGGGTGTGGGTGTGGATGGTTGTCGGTGTGTGGGTGTGAATGTGATGGTGTGTGTGTGAATGTGAGTGGGGGTGTTTGTGAAGGAGGTTGTGTGAAGGTGTGTGAGTTAAGGTGTTGTTAAGGGGTCAGTAAGGTGCAGTTGTTTGTGCGTGGGGTCTGGCAGCAGTGGGTCTGTTGCAAAGGCTCATGGGTTGTGTGTGTGGGCCCTTTTTATTGGTCCATTTTTGGGTGTGGCTGTGTTTGAATTTTGGTGGCTGTGTTATAAGAGGTGGTTGTGAGTTTGCCTGTTTGGATGTGCCAGGTCAGTCTTTGAGATGTATTTTGTCATGTAGACGTGTTTTGTGGTGTTGTGCGAGTCAAATTGACCCTCCTTGTGCTGTTTTACAGTGTCCTGGTTCTGTACGAGTATTTTTCGCGTAGGTACGGTCCGTACATACGCGATGCTGGGTGAGGGTGCTGGGGTATGGGGTTGGGGTGCTGCGCGTACATGCGGTGGGCATACGGCGCGTACAGGTGCGGGCCTGGGGCGGTGGGGGTACGGCGTGTACAGGTGCGGGCCTGGGGCGGTGGGGGTACGACGCGTACAGGTGCGGGCCTGGGGCAGTGGGGGTACGGCGCGTACAGGCGTGGGCCTGGGGCGGTGGGGGTATGGTGCGTACAGGTGCGGGCCTGGGGTGACCGCGTACATGGGGGGTATGACGCGTACATGCGGGGGTACGGCGCGTACAGGTGCGGGCCTGGAGTACCCGCATACATGGGGGGGTACGGCACGTACATGCGGGGGTACGGCGCTTACATGCGGGGGTATGGCGCGTACAGGTGCGGGCCAGGGTACCCGCGTACATGGGGCGGTATGGCGTGTACATTCGGGGGTATGGCGCGTACATGCGGGGGTACGGCGCGTACAGGTGCGGGCCAGGGGTACCCGCGTACATGGGGGGTACGGCGCATACATGCAGGCGTACGGCGCATACAGGTGCGGGCCTGGAGTACCTTGTGCTGTTTTACAGTGTCCTGGTTCTGTACGAGTATTTTTCGCGTAGGTACGGTCCGTACATACGCGAAGCTGGGTGAGGGTGCTGGGGTACGGGGTTGGGGTGCTGCGCATACATGCGGTGGGCGTACGGTGCGTACAGGTGCGGGCCTGGGGCGGTGGGGGTACGGCGTGTACAGGTGCGGGCCTGGTGCGGTGGGGGTACGGCGCATACAGGTGCGGGCCTGGGGTACCCGCGTACATGGGGGTGCAGCGCATACATACAGGGGTACGGCGCGTACAGGTGCGGGCCTGGGGCAGTGGGGGTACGGTGCATACAGGTGCGGGCCTGGGGCGGTGGGGGTATGGTGCATACAGGTGCGGGCCTGGGGTACCCGCGTACATGGGGGTACGGCGCGTACATGCGGGGGTACGGCGCGTACAGGTGCGGGCCTGGAGTACCCGCGTACATGGGGGGTACGGCGCATACATGCGGGGGTACGGCGTGTACATTCGGGGGTACAGCACGTACAGGTGCGGGCCAGGGTACCCGCATACATGGGGGGTACGGCGTGTACATTCGGGGGTATGGCGCGTACATGCGGGGGTACGGCACGTACAGGTGCGGGCCAGTGGAACCCGCGGACATGGGGGTATGGCGCGTACATGCAGGCGCACGGCGCGTACAGGTGCGGGCCTGGAGTACCTTGTGCTGTTTTACAGTGTCCTGGTTCTGTACGAGTATTTTTCGCGTAGGTACTGTCCGTACATATGCGATGCTGGGTGAGGGTGCTGGGGTACGGGGTTGGGGTGCTGCGCGTACATGCGGTGGGCGTACGGCGCGTACAGGTGCGGGCCTGGGGCGGTGGGGGTACGGCGTGTACAGGTGCGGGCCTGGGGTGGTGGGGGTACGGCGCGTACAGGTGCGGGCCTGGGGTACCCGCGTTCATGGAGGGGGTGCGGTGCGTACATACAGGGGTACGGCGCATACAGGTGCGGGCCTGGGGCAGTGGGGGTACGGCGCATACAGGTGCGGGCCTGGGGCCGTGGGGGTATGGTGCGTACAGGTGTGGGCCTGGGGTACGCACGTACATGAGGGGGGTACGGCGCGTACATGCGGGGGTACGGCGCGTACAGGTGCGGGCCTGGAGTACCCGCATACATGGGGGGGTACGGCGCGTACATGCGGGGGTACGGCACATACATGCGGGGGTATGGCGTGTACAGGTGCGGGCCAGGGTACCCGCGTACATGGGGGAGTACGGCGCGTACATTCGGGGGTACGGCACATACATGCAGGGGTACGGCGTGTACAGGTGCGGGCCAGGGGTACCCGCATACATGGGGTGTACGGCACATACATGCTGGCGTACGGCGTGTAAAGGTGCGGGCCTGGAGTACCCGCGTACATGGGGTGGGGGTACGGCGCGTACATGCGGGGGTACGGCGCGTTCTGGGGGGTACGGCGCGTGCGGGCCTGGGGTACAGTGCAGACAGGGGGGTGTACGGTGCTGACATATTGGGGGTGGGGGTCTGTACGGCTCGTACACGGCCACAAGTTTACCCGTGTACATGTGTGCTACTGCGTTGGCTCCGTACGGGGCCTTTTACATGGGGTTGTGTATTCGGACGGGCGGTAAGAATCGTACTTGCGCGTTCGGACTTTTGTTTTACGATTTGCACGTAAAAATGTCCGGCTCCCTCTCATACACTTTTCACGAGGCTATTCGACGTAAAAAATTCCGACTCCCTCTCGTAGACATTTCCCGACGCTATTCGTAGGTATTTTTCACGTCCGAATTGTACTTGCCCGTTTGTACGGTACTTGTACGATTCGTACGTAAAAAAATACGGATACGAGTCGTAAGGTAATTTTTTTTAACGGATCGGAATCGGCACCCTGATGTACAATGTCTAGACAATGGCCCTTATTATAAGAGGCCTCATTATTGGTGTGTTATTTATCACATCTGATAAAATCCGACTTCTTTGAACCGGAATTTATTGGGATCGATAAATACCTCTCAACCAAGAGTTTTGGGGAATAAAATGAGGATTTTGCTTCATACTGCACCATAATACGCTTGTTCCGGCTAATACCGGGCATTTTGCCCCTGATAAATTTTGGCATGTTTGACCTACTGATAGTTATCAAAAACTCATAATTGTGATATGTGCGGTATCTAGAGTTGCATTACATTACGTAATTAAATAGACCACTTTTAATGAGGAACTTGGTGTCTGTTTGCCCTTAAACACCCATAACAGAAACTTCTAATTGGAGGCCAAACTTCATTTTTACTAGTTGCCTCTTTTGCTCTAAACTGAGTATTAATTCCTGGTTTTTCCCCTAGTATTGTTTTCGTAAGTACTTAAGTCCATCCACATGAGTTACCTAATTTCTAAGCCTTCTCGGTCTTCCGAGAGCAAATGAGTTTTGCTTACTTAATATCCAATGTTTTAGTTTGTGGTGGTGTTAAACCTTTTATCCATATGGTCAGGGCTTTAAGTCTGATGAAAAAAAGGGGTGTGGCCAATGTAATTAAGGGTGTGGCTTAAAATCACATGAGCTAAAAATCCTTGCTTAGCATAGTGCGCCGACCCACTGGTATTTAGCTGCTTTTGTCATCGCATCCAGATATTTAATACAAGTAACATTACATCTACTACAAGTCAGGACTATTGGCTTTGTGAATGGTTGTTAGTTGCATAAGATAAATTAGTAACAACTACGGCTTTGTTGTTTATTACATTGAACATGCTTATGTTCTTACAGGATTAGACTGTGAAAGAACTATAATAAGTCTCTTTGAAGTTACATCAAAAGCATTAAAGGGTGGTACTGCCGCAGAGTTATGATTTTTTTTTTCACCCTGAGGGTGAGGGCAAAAATGGAGTGCCCGATAGGGACTTATCTCAGCATCTGCTTTTTAGAACTGTTGGCACCGCCAGGACCCGGCCCACTTAAAACCCTGCATATGGTGTAAAATTGCAAGTCTGTAAAGAGTCTGCCAAATATGCACCACAAAAGTGCGTGCTCAGGGAGTTGTTTATTTCTTACCATAGTAAGTTCTTCAATGTTCACAGAGCAATATGAAACAAAGAGAGCCTTTAAAAAAAATATATATTTCTTTATTATGAATTTTAACAACCATACGATGGGTCATGAATTATGTTCAGTATTACAATGGTCAGTATCAACATAACGAACAAGTTACTTACCTTCGGTAACGCTTTTTCTGATGGATACAGTATCTGCCTGTGGATTCCTCACCTTGTGAATATCCCCTGCGCCAGCATTCCACTGAACTTTTCTTTCCCAGCACTCCACGTCGACGTGGGCGACGTCACAATGCATCGGCTCCGCACGCGACTCCGTACGACGTCATCGGAGCCATAAGAAGCCCACGTCGGCGTGATGACGTCAGTTCCACCCATTTTTTCCGTGCCTTCGAGGCGAACAGGTGAACCAACGACAACTCCAAGTATAGCATACAAAGCAAAGGAACGCTAATCAAACAAGCATTTCCTACAAATGTACAAGAAAGTATACAAACATTTCAAACAAGACCTATTCCATGGTATACAAAGGTGGACAACGGGGAGGCGGGTGGGTCAGTGAGGAATCCACAGGCAGATACTGTATCCACCAGAAAAAGCATAACCGAAGGTAAGTAACTTGTTCTTCTGATGGATACATCTGCCAGTGGATTCCTCACCTTGTGAATAGATTCCCACAGCAGTCCCCACTCCCGGAGGAGGGTGTCCACCTTCCTATACCAGAAAATCTTGCAAGACAGAGCGCGCAAAGTGGCCCTTTCTCCTCATCTCTGAGTCCAAGCAATAATGCTTTGCGAAGGTATGGAGGGAGGCCCAAGTCGCGGCTTTACAAATGTCTGCCACAGGAACACCCCGGGCCAAAGCAGATGTAGATGACTTAGCTCTAGTTGAATGAGCCCTAATGCCCTCAGGGGGGGTCTTACCAGCCAGGGCGTAGCAGATCTTGATGGCCAGGATAATCCATCTCGACAACGTGCACTTGTGCACCGCTCTCCCTTTGGAACGTCCAACATAACCCACGAAGAGCTGATCGTCCAGACGAAAGTCCTTCGTTCTGTCCAAGTAAAAGCTTACAGCTCTCTTTGGGTCCAGGCGATGAAGCCTTTCCTCCTCTTTGGAGGGATGAGGAGGAGGATAGAAAACAGGGAGAGTAATAGACTGCCCCAAATGAAACGGAGTGACCACCTTTGGCAGGAAAGCAGCCCTGGTCCTGAGAACCATCCTTTCAGCATGCAAGGTTAAAAACGGGGGTTTAGAACTAAGAGCTTGAAGCTCACTCACCCTCCTTGCCGAGGTTATGGCTACAAGAAAAACCACCTTAAAGGACAACAGCCTCAAAGGACAGCTATGTAGAGGCTCAAATGGGGACCCCATCAGAAAGGTTAAAACAAGATTAAGGTCCCACTGAGGCATTACAAAAGGAGTGGGAGGAAACATGTTTGTAAGGCCCTTAATAAACCTCAGAACAACCGGAGATTTAAATAGCGACGGTTGATCAGGAAGGCATAGAAAAGCCGATAAGGCCGAAAGATAGCACTTGACCGTAGCCACAGCACAGCCCTGCTGAGCCAAGGAAAGGGCAAACTGGAGCACCTCCGAAAGATGTGCTTTTAAAGGGTCAATGGATCTCTCTCCACACCATTTTACAAACTTGGACCACCGGTAGGAGTAAATGGACTTGGTGGAGTGTCGCCTGGCCGATAAAATAACATCCACCACATCTGGCGGGAGAGAGAAGGAACTCAGGTTGCCCCGTTCAATCTCCAGGCATGAAGGTGTAAGCTCTGGAGGTGGGGGTGTAGAACCTGCTCCTCCGACTGCGAGAGGAGATCTGCCCTCAGAGGGAGACGGAGCGGAGGGCACGAGGAGAGGTGGAGAAGATTTGTGTACCACACCCTTCTTGGCCAATCCGGGGCGATCAATATAACTTGGGCCCGGTCTTGGCGAATCTTCCTCAGAACCCGAGGAATCAAGGGTATGGGAGGAAATGCGTAAAGGAGTCGTGAGCTCCAACTCAACTGAAACGCGTCCCCCAACGCTCCCTGCATCGGATACTGGAGACTGCAGAATGACGGGCAGTGAGCATTCTCGTGAGTGGCGAACAGGTCCACCCGAGGTGTCCCCCACGACCGAAAGATGTGACGAACCACCTCTGGATGGAGCCTCCACTCGTGGTCAGCGGAGAACTGCCGACTGAGACTGTCTGCACGTACGTTCAGCACCCCGGCCAGATGATTTGCCATCAGACAAATCTGATGATCCTGAGCCCAGGACCAGAGACGCAGAGCCTCTCTGCAGAGACAACGCGACCCCACTCCTCCCTGCTTGTTGACATACCACATCGCGGTAGTGTTGTCCGTCAGGACTTGAACAGACTGACCGCGAAGGGATGGGAGGAAGGCCTTGAGCGCCAAACGAATCGCCCGCAATTCTAAAAGGTTGATGTGAAGCAACCTCTCCTCTGGAGACCAAAGTCCTTTGATCTCCAGATCCCCCAGATGCGCACCCCACCCTAAAGTGGATGCATCCGTTATCACTGTGGCCACCGATGGAGGTAGATGGAAGGGCTTTCCTTGAGACAGATTGCCCTCCACGCTCCACCAAGACAGATCCGCTGCAGCTTCTCCGGAGATCCTGATCGACTCCCCGAGATCCCCGTTGTGCTGATACCACTGCCTGCGGAGACACCACTGGAGCGCCCTCATGTGCCAGGGTGCGTGGTTGACCAACAGAATGCAGGAGGCAAACAGACCGAGCAGGCGAAGGACCTTCAGAACTGGAACAACCGCTCCACTGTGGAATAAAGGGACCATCTCCTGAATGTCGAGAATCCTTTGAGGAGGAGGGAATGCTCGACACACAGTAGTGTCCAGTACTGCCCCTATAAACAGGTTGCGTTGAGAGGGCACCAGGTGAGATTTGGGCACGTTTATCGAAAAACCCAAGTCGAATAACAGCTGAGATGTCACCTGCAGATGACGCTGCACTATCTCTGGGGACTCTGCCTTCAGAAGCCAGTCGTCCAGGTAAGGGAAAACCGGGATCCCTGACCTCCTGAGATGAGCAGCCACCACTGCCATCACCTTTGTGAAGACTCGAGGTGCGGTAGTAAGACCAAACGGGAGGACCGCAAACTGGTAATGTTGCGACCCAACCGTAAAACGGAGATACTTCTTGTGCGACTTCAGGATTGGGACATGGAAGTACGCGTCCTGCAAGTCGAGCGACACCATCCAGTCTCCTTGCTGCAACGCTTGAAGAACCTGCGCAAGGGTCAGCATCTTGAATTTCTCCTGTCTCAGGTAAAAATTCAAGATTCTGAGGTCCAGAATCGGACGCAATCTGCCGTCCTTTTGGGGAATCAGAAAATACCGGGAGTAGCATCCCTGACCCCTTTCCTGCTCCGGAACCACCTCTATTGCACCCTTCTGAAGCAAGGCTAGAACTTCTTTCTGCAGGAGAAGCAGATGGTCTTCCAAGCAATAACCTTGGCAAGGAGGGTAAGGGGGAGGAAACTCCCGAAAGGGAAGGGCGTACCCAGTCTCTACGAGGTTCAAAACCCAAAGGTCGGTTGTAACAGATTTCCAACCCCGTAGAAAGCAGGACACCCGACCCCCCACAGGTCTTACATGATCCGGGATGGGGGATCTAGGGCTGCTTCCCTGAAGCCTCATTTGGAGCAGAGGAGGAGGAAGAAGAGGGGTTGCGACCAGAACCTCTCCGACCCCTTTGCTTCCCTCTATAGGACCTATAGAGGGGATTCTGCTGCTGTTGTTGCTGCTGCTGTTGGGGCTGTCGGAAGGAGCGAAAGGATGATCTTCCGAATCCCCTAGACTTTCGAAAAGCTGAACCCCTAGCAGAAGCCTGCAGACCCAAGGACTTCGCCGTCAATCTACTGTCCTTAAATCGTTGAAGGGCAGAATCTGCTTTCTCCCCAAACAGCTTCTGTCCGTCAAAAGGCAGATCAACCAACGTGGCCTGAACATCCGCTGAGAAACCAGAGGAACGGAGCCAAGCCTGCTTCCTTGCGGCTATGGACGACCCCATAATTCTCGCCACCGAGTCCGCCGTATCCAGCCCAGACTGGATCACCTGCCTGGCAGCCGCCTGAGTGTCCGCAACAACTTCCAAGAAGGACGACTTATCCCCCTCAGGCAACTTAGGGGCCAAAGATTTTATAGAGTCCATCAAGGCATGAACATAACGCCCCAGCAAGCATGTGGCATTAGATGACTTCAACGCCATACTTCCGGAGGAGAAGGTCTTCTTGGCCGCCTGATCAACTTTCTTTGACTCCCTATCAGCCGGAGACTGAGGGAAAGCACCCGAAGCATGCTTAGAACATGAAGCCTGCACCACTAGGCTCTCCGGAGATGGGTGTGGACAAAAAATCCGGGTCTCCTGGTGCAACTCTGTACCTCCTTGCCACCTGTCTGCAAACCGCCGGAGCTGATAGAGGCTTCTTCCACACCTCCAACACTGGTTCCAAGATGGCCTCATTAAAAGGCAACAAAGGCTCCGAAGCCGACGTCGGAGAGTGTAACACCTCCGTAAGCAGGTTTGACTTGTACTCCACAGAGGGCTGCTGCAGATCTAACAACTCTGCGGCCTTCTTAATCACCACATGGTAGGGTGCCAATTCCTGTGGAGGAGAAGACCTTGCAGAAGCATGCTCCCACTCCGGGGTGGTATCCAAACCACTTGCTTCCTCTATTCCTTCAAACTCATCCGAAGAAGAGTCGACTTCACCTTCTTCCATCTCTGCCCGATATCTTCCTTCCTCCAACACCCTTTGGGCCTCCCGGCTCGACCGGATCCGGGGAGCCGGCGTCGTCGACGTCGTACGCGGCGTCGGTGGAGCCAAAGGCACCGGAGTCGGAGGCGCCATAGGTGGAGTCGGCGGCGCCGGACGCGGCGCCGATGGAGTCGGCCTCGGCGTCGAAGAAGGCTCCGAAGACTGACGGTCCATCTGAGGTCGAGTCGGATCCCCAGCCGGCGCCAGAAACTGCCAAGAAGGGGCCATCGGCATAAAGGGCAGAAAAGGGGCCTGAGCGTAATGCTGCGGCACCCCTAGCGTAATCGCCATCGGACCCACGGGACCAGTTGGTGCTCCGGATGGGAAGGACGCCCTATTAAAAATACCATACATGGCATTCAGAAATCCTGAGGGATCCGTCCCTGTATCCCCTTGTGGAGTCACCGGCGTCGGCTCCGTAGAATCATCCACCGGAGCCGCAGAGTCATCCGGCACCGGAACAGCCTCCTCCTGTTCTTGCTCATCCAAAGGAACATCAGACTCCACTTGACCCGGAGTCGAAGCCTTGGACGGAGCCGGTGATGGCGTCGGGGAACGAGCTGGAGCCCGCTTCGGCGAGGAAGACTTCGGAGACTTAGAAGGAGAAGGAGAAGGTGACAAGTCCTTGCTCCGACGTCGACGGGGCGAAGCCGACCTCGACTTCCTGGACTTCGAGGACCGAAGCCGACAAGAATGCTTCCTCTTCTTGTGGTGTTTCTTCGACTTCGACGACCCCGAAGTCGATGACTCCCGCCTGGACTTCTCCTTTTTTCTCCCTCTCTTCTCCTCATCGATTTTCTTCATGAAGAGCTTGGTCTTCCTCTCCTTCAGTGCTTTAGGATTCATGCTCCTACAGCACCCGCATTCTTCCATGTCATGATCAGAAGAAAGACACCATAAGCAGTCCTGATGCGGATCCGTCATGGACATCAGGCCTTCGCATTCCCTACAGGGCTTAAAGCCCGACTTCCTCGTCGAAGACATACCGAATTTAACACAGTAACACCGCTAAACTACAAAGTAGCTAGAGAGCACTGGAAAAAAAACGTTGCGCGTCGACGGCGCGGAAAAAAGGGAACTGACGTCATCACGCCGACGTGGGCTTCTTATGGCTCCGATGACGTCGTACGGAGTCGCGTGCAGAGCCGATGCATTGTGACGTCGCCCACGTCGACGTGGAGTGCTGGGAAAGAAAAGTTCAGTGGAATGCTGGCGTTCGGGATATTCACAAGGTGAGGAATCCACTGGCAGATGTATCCATCAGAAGTACATGTTTCCAGGTTATACCTTGTATGGTATACCTTAAGCCGCATAACAAGGGAGAGATGGTGATACAAAGGCTCGCTATTGTACGAATCCCAGTACAAAAGGAAAAAATAACACTTATAATATATACTATAATGTAAACGTAATGGTATGCTCCCTATGGGTTGTCGTATGCGGTCGGCAGTATTGAAGGAGAGAATAAGTGACTATGGCTACCCTAAGGGCGTCCAAGTCCAGTATAAGTGGAGGGACAGGGTGTGATGGGGAGGTAGGAGTTATATATTTTATTTGTTTTCCTTTTTTTCTCTCCTCCATCCGTGGAGCACGGATAGGGTATTCCACGTATTCCCTGAGTACATGGTAGGTTCAATGCATTCTGCCATTCAGGGGCTAGCACCCTGAAGCTTATACTCGATCGCTGCTAAATATGTGCTCCAGTCTGGGGAGGTTAGGTGTGGCCGTATGCTCTGGTACGGCGCCCGCATTACCTCCATCTCTGCCACAATTCGGAGTCAGAGGTCAGCAAGCCACAATGAAATAAAAGGAGATGCCGGTGATTTCCAGGTCATGGCTATTCTAGGTTTGGCTGTCACCAGCTCCAGATCTACAAACATATTTAGAGCCTTGTACGCTACAACCCTAGTGGTAACCCCCAACAAAAAAAGTGAATACCTTCCACTGGTACAGTTTCACCCACTGCCTCTGTCAAAACCTCTGCTATTGTCGACCAGTGTTGGAATTGGCCCTTTTTGCAGGGTCATCCCTGAACTTTTTGCCTTCCTCCTAGTCTTTTTTCTGACCTGGTGTTGGTGGTTTTAGGACTCTGGGCACTTTAGCACTGCTGTCCAGTGTAAAGTGTGTGTGCTCTCTGTAGTAAACATGGTAAGATTGGTCTACACCTGTTTGGTGTATTTAATTTACCTGTCAGTCCTCAGTTATGTGGTATCTCATATACCCGGGGCTAGTAAATTAAATGCTACTGGTGGGATTGCAGCGCTGCTTGCGCCACCCACCAAAGTAGTCTTTCAAACCTGTCTCAGGCCTCTGTCATTGCAGTGCCTGCGCACGCATTTTTCTGCCGCTGTGGCGTGGCACCTAAAGTGAGTGCCACGTCTGTGACCCCTCTTTTTCTGCATGTCAGTCACCCCTAAGGTAGGTGTGGAGTTTCTATTCAATGCTGTAGAACTCAGTGATGTCATTAGAATGACATCACTGAGAGACTCTGTGAATGCTGCCAGTTGATGAAGCTGGAGGTTACTCTATGGATGTGTACTTATCATCTTAAAGAAATAAAGGACTTAAACTACTAACCACTGCCTTTGTGGTTACTACATTTTCATGGCGACGAGAAGACTGCGCAGGGGGTAGATAATTGAGTGACCTCCACCCCTGGAAAAGCAGATTGAAACTAGAAATACTGCTGATGAATTGTGAGTAAAAGATATATACATATATTTTTCTTTCCTCTTCACCTTGATTTTACCGAAGCTTGTTTATATATGAAGCAAAAAGCTGGTGGAGTTTCAATATTCATATCTGCAGCTTTCAAAACAAACAGTGTGTGTAACAGAACACGAGGGAAACCAAGCTTAAAAGCAATATAATGGGGAAATAAACATCCTGTGAAGCCGTGTGTGGAGAAACATCGCGTTATGAACCAAGCATTGCCAAGATGAAATTGAAATACCTCTAAAGTGGATACTGTTGGTTACCACAATGATTGAGCCTTTATAAACAAATTATTCAACACATTTAAACCAATTACCAGAATAAGCCATTTCTGGGAGTTCTGCAAAATAATCCATGTTGCCTGATGTGGGTTTCTGTAATTGAAGAAAGGAAAGAAGGACTCACTCTAGGATCCTTTTAGTTGTGGAAAGGAAGGAAAGACTTATATCTACAACTTCTATGTAGGAATGTAATTATTTTAGATTATTATTTTAAGTAATTATTTTAGTCTATTTTTATGGTTTATTTTTTTAATTAATTTTGTTAGCTTGTTGTTTGTATTTTGAATTGCAGGAATGTCTGATCAAGGTATGTCTGCTCCACCTTCGTTTTTACCGATACCTGGTGAACCTACAATTCCATGGAAACGGTGGAAAAACATTTTTTTAACATATATTTTAGCCATTGGTGGTGATAAATATGGACCATTAAGAAGACAAGATATTTTATTACATCATCTAGGGACAGAGGGAAGGAGAATATATGACGATCTTCCCGGAATTTCTTTAGGTGTAGGTAATGGTCAACCTATAAATGTTTATGAGATGTCAATACAGATGCTGGAGAAACATTTTACCCCAAAACTCAGTGTGGTGTTTGAGAGACATAAATTCTTTTGTCGTGTGCAAGCACATGATGAGGATATAATGACTTATGTGGCATCATTACGCGGATTAGCTGTAACATGCGAATTTCAAATGCTGACAGAATCTTTGATTCGCGACCAGATTGTGAGATGCACCAACAATAGAAAAATAAAAGAAAGACTTCTATCTCTAGTTCCTACCTTAGATGAAGCAGTACAGATTGCTAGAAGCTTAGAACACACTGATGTGTGGATGAAAGAAATTGACATTGGGAAATTAAATATGAAATCTTCAGAAAAGGAAGTAGTTAATCTTGATGTGGAAGAAGTAGGTCTGAAAAAAGTGACTAAACCAGAAGTTTCACATTCTCATTCATCTAATTTTAAAAATGACAAAAGTACTAATATGCTCAATACCTCTAATGCAGCGAGTGGAACTTTTAGAAAAAGAATTACATGTTACAGGTGTGGGTGTCCTGGACACATTGCGTCTAGCCTAGCATGTGGTGCTAGGAGCGTAACGTGTAGGTTGTGTGGAAGAAAAGGTCTTTTAGCGAAAATGTGTAGGACTAGAGGTCAAACTTCCAGTGTAAAAATGGTGGAAAATTTGGGGGAAGTAAGAGAGGAATTAATGCTTTCCATTGATGAATGTGATGTATCAGAACGTAAAGAAAGTATTAGTGTGGTTAGTAATAATAACATAAAAATGGAAAGTACTGAAAAATTAGAAAAACCCCATTGTGACATTATTTTTAGAAAAGACAGAAGTCAAAGTGTTAGCAGACTCAGGTAGTTTGTTTACACTAATTTCAAGGGAAGTTTACTTAAATGAGTTAAAGAAAAATTTGGCTGAATTACAAAATTCGGATATAAGTGCTGTGGGGTATGGTGGAAAGAGAATAAACATCATAGGGATGTTGTGGATGGATATCTTTTTCAAAGGTAACAGCGTTCATGGTAGAATATACATAACTGAAGACGGGTCGAATCTTTTAGGGTGGCGACACCAAAAAGATCTCAATATAATTCTGGATCCCAATGCCAAGGAACCAGTCATGATAGTTGAACCTGCTCATGAATGTAGTTTGCCTGTTTCCGATGGTAATTCTGAGTGGGGGAGAAAATTAATGTTGTCATTTCCACAAGTTTTTACTGATGATTTGGGCATGCTCAAAAATTTTAGTCACCTGATTATTTTGAAGAAGAATGCCCGCCCAGTGGTGCATAAAGTCAGGTCTATACCTTTACTAATGAGGGAACCCTTACAGAAGGAACTTGATAAACTCTTGGAATGTAAAATTATTGAACCTATTGAGTCATCGGAGTGGCTTTCTCCGATTGTTGTCGCACCGAGGGATGGAAACAAAATTCGGCTGTGTATTGATTTGAGAGATTTGAATCAAAATATATGGGTGGATCGACAACCATTGCCAAATATAACAGAAATGCTAAGTGTTATGGGGGGTGGAAAGGTATTTAGTGTCTTAGACATGTCAGCTGCCTACCACCAGATAAATCTGCATCCTGAGTCACGAGCTTTAACCTCTTTTGTTACACCGCTGGGGGCATTCCGCTATCGACGTATGCCTTTCGGTTTAGCCTCAGCCTCTGCGGTGTTCCAAAGAATCATGCAAGATATTTTCAAGGGGATGGATGGTGTGTTGTGCTTTCAGGATGACATCATGGTTGTGGGGAGATCTTTTAGGGACCATGATGAATTGTTAAATGATGTTTTGAAAAAGATTGTTAGTCATGGGTTGACCATCAAGAAAGAAAAATGTCAGATAAGGAAAGAAAAAGTGGACTATTTGGGGCATGAGATATCTGCTGAGGGAATTAAACCTAAGAAAAGCATAATAAAGGCAATTGTAGATGCTCCACAACCAACTGATAAGGATTTATTGAAATCATTCCTTGGGTTAGCTGAGTATTGCTCAAAATTTATATCAGGGTTCTCAGAGATTGTCGAACCTATGAGGATGTTGTTAAAAAAAGGAGAATCATTTGATTGGAATGTTTCATGTGAAGTAGCGTTTGAAAAGATTAAATCGTCATTGGTTAGTGCTCCTACTCTAGCCCATTTTGATGTGACTAAGAAAACAATTTTGACGACTGATGCAAGCAATATAGGATTGGGTGATGTATTAACTCAAAAATCGATGGAGGGTGAGAGTGTGATTGGGTTTGCATCTAGACGTTTGCAGGGAGCAGAGAAATCTTACTCCGCCATTGAGAAGGAAGCATTGGGTTGTTGTTGGGCAATAAACCATTTTAAATTTTATTTGTGGGGTTTGCCATTTGTTCTTAAAACAGATCACAAACCATTGGTACACATATTTAAAGGTGGAAAAGGGCTTGAAGGTGGTGTGACTCCAAGGATATCCCGGTGGCTTTTATCAATTTTGGATTACAATTTCTCTATTGAGTTTGTAAGAGGTAGAAAAAATATTGTTGCTGATTGTTTTGTCGCGTATGCCAGTTGAGGGACAGGAGGAAGATGCTTTCTTGGTATATGAAGTAGAATCTATGTGCGACGTTAATGATTTGACTTTGGCATTGAAACAGGAAGAATGGAATGAAGCTTTAGACAAGGAGGAGGAATACATGATGCTTAAAAAGGTTATACGTGATGGTTGGAATAGTGAAGTTAATCTAAATGAAGACTTGAAAAAGTATTTAAAAGTTAAGGACCAGTTAAGCATTCAAAAGAACAGGGTTTTGAGGTGCAACCGAGTGGTTCCTCCTAAGATGTTGAGAGGAAAGTTACTGAAATTGGTACACGAAGGACACTTAGGGAGAAGTATGTGTAAAAGAAGGTTAAGGCAGAGTTTTTGGTGGCCTGAAATGGACAGAGATGTGGAAGCAATGGTAAAAGAATGTCAGCCATGTTGCAATAGCGACAAATGCAGAGTAATTCGTCAACCTCCTCTGGGATCCCTTGATGTTCCTGATCGGCCATGGGAGAAAGTGGCAATGGATTTTTTGGTGCCTATTAACAGGCTGGGTATGAGAAGTAGATTCTTAATAGTTCTAGTTGATTACCATAGCAAGTGGTTTATGATAAAGCCTGTAGAACACATTACATCTGAGGTGGTTATTGATTTTTTAAAGAATGCATTTTTGGAAGAGGGAATACCTAAATGCTTAGTTACGGATAATGGAGTGCAACTTGTTTCCACGATGATGGCAAGGTGTCTTTCAAATCTTGGTATCAGGCATGAAAGGGTGGCGGTATTCAGGCCTCAAGCCAACGGATTGGTTGAGCGAGTTAATCGCATTATAATGGACAATATTCAATTGTCATTAAGTAATGGATTGAGATGGAGAGAAGAGTTAAATAAAATGGTGTGGGCACACAGAGTAACTCCGCACTCTGTCACAGGTGTATCCCCTTTTGTGGCTTTAAAAGGGAGAGAACCAGCAACGAAAGAGTCCCCTGTATGGTTACAAAAGAAAAATCAGGTGTGGGTAGATCGAGAGAGAATTGCAGAAAGAGTTAGAGAATCTCAAGAAAGAAATAAAGATGATTACAACAAGAGAAAAGGAGTGAAGGATATAAAAATTGCAGTTGGTGACTGGGTGATCACTAAAAGAATGGGTTTGGTTAGAAAAGGGGAAAGTAAGTTTTCCAAACCTCAAAAAGTGGTAAAGGTAATGAATTATGTGGTAACTCTTGCTGATGAAAAAATATGGAGTATGGGGAACTTGTGCAAGATTGATGTTCCAAATTCTTTTGAATGATTATACTTTTGTAGATTGATGTTCCAAATTCTTTTGAATGATTATATTTTTGTATCTCTTGTGATTTAGGAATGTTTTGTTATCTCTAAGAATATTAACCTGTATAGTTGTTGTTTTTGGATCATTTTATTGTAAACTCTTTGTAAGGGGGGAGATGTGTGGAGTTTCTATTCAATGCTGTAGACCTCAGTGATGTCATTAGAATGACATCACTGAGAGACTCTGTGAATGCTGCCAGTTGATGAAGCTGGAGGTTACTCTATGGATGTGTACTTATCATCTTAAAGAAATAAAGGACTTAAACTACTAACCACTGCCTTTGTGGTTACCACAGTAGGCCCTAGCTAGCCCTCTGGTGCATTGTAGGTAAAAGGTAGAACATGAACCTTAAGTGCGTAACATGTCTTGGTAGTGACAAACAGTCATTTTGGTTTCTCACTGCTGTGAGGCTGCCCTCTCATAGGAATGCATTTGGGATTCCCTGATAAGTGTTTCAGTGGTAATTCCTGATATGAGAGGAGCAGCGTGGTCAAGTTTGGTATGTTTGAAATAGTGATAATAAATGCTGCGTAATGGTGTGCGCAGATTTATTATCACTATTTTAGGAATGCCACTTTTAGAAGTTGGCATTTCTGTGTGCTATGTGTATCTGCCTGCCTGATGTGTATTGCATGTCTGGCTCTGGAGGGACAGGGGCTGGTGAGGTGTGTGGCTCCAGAGGGGCTGGGTGAGTCAGCGCTGAGCTGAATGGGCATATCTGCATTTGGATTAGTGGGAGGAGTAGTCCCTGACCCTGAATAGGTCTGTGCCTGCCTGGGTGAATCCTGGCTCCACCCCCCTGTGGTGTTTCTGAGGACCGGGCTCCCACCTGACAAAGGGGAGTAGAAGCACTGTAAACAAAGTGCTTCAGTGCCCTCCAGAACCTGTTGGGACTGGTTCTCCAAGCCCTGTGCCAGGGCAGAGCAAAGAGAAAAGGGTGTATAAATATTGGGGCTGTGACCCTATGTGTTTGTGCCGTTCTTGAGTGCTGCTTGAACCTGCTGGGCCCCAGGAGAAACTGCCACAAGGGATTGCCCCTCTGCTGGAGGGCCCTGTGAGCTGGCCCGCCTGGGCCCAGCTTTGCTTATTGGGCTCTGGACTTAGCGCCTCGTGAGGGCTATATCTTTGTTCCTGAGAGCCCTGTTGTGGGCCGTAGTAGGAGAGCCGGGGGAGAAGGGCTTCAGCTCTGCTCGGTCCGAGCGAACTGGAAGTCAGGCGGTGCTTGCCTGACTGTGGGCAGGCCAGGAAAAGGAAGCTAACGGCCGGCTGGAGGCGAGGCAGCGCGACGCGGAAGTCAGGCAGAGTTGTGCCTGAAGGAGGGCGGGAGCCTACCCCGCCGACGTGAGTACAAGCAGAGGAGAGACGCAGCAGCGCCTACATTTCGGCGGAAGCCCACCCCACGTGGCTGTGTCCGGAGGAGACCAGAGAAGGCTGCGGACACACCGGAGACTTCGCTTTGTGATTACCACGGCCAGGGGTCAGGCAGAAGGAGCCGGACTGTGGGCGAGGCTCCCGTGTCCACGAGGAGAGCCCCGCATGCTGCCGGAGTCCTGTGTGTAAGCGGAGGGGACCGGAGGAGGCACAGAGAAGCTAAGGAGACCCCGGTGATTGGGGCCTGTACCGGGCACTGCGGATGCCACATCGGAGGCTGCAAGAGGGAGCTGGGATCTCCAACCGGCCGTGAGTGGGCCAGACCGCCGCCAGAGGATACAAGCCTCAGAGGGGGCCGAGTGCTTGCACCAGGAGGAGCCCGGTGAACTGGGCTCCTCAGGCACTATTGGTGCTAACTCTGATTTCTTTAGGTCACATAGCTGCACCGCCTGAGCGCGGGCATCTGCAACGGCTGGGTAATTCCTTTTTGGGCCACATAGAGCCCCGGAGAGGGAAGCTGAGAAGGCACTGTGGTGTCTAATGAACCACAGCTGCACCGCCAGCTCACGGGCAGCTGCAAAGTTGGGGGCATTGTCTTTGGTCTCTAGAGAGACCAGGGTAGGTTACACCCTTGCCCCATTAAGAGCCCTGACCTTTGGACAGAGGGCATTTGGGCTCCAAGGAAGGCCAGTTGGCCTGGGGTCATTTTTGTGGTATTGGTAGGGCGCACGGCCCTACAAGGATTCATAATGTGTTTATGTCTGAAGGTGATGTCTGCACCTAGGGAGTGTTACTACAGTGCACTTCTAAATGTGATTTATGCCTAATGTGTTTATGCATAATATGCGTCCACTAAGTACAGTATTTTGCCAGTAGTTACTGGTTGTGTTATTACCTGTTCTAATGGTTGTGACAGTGGCCCAATTAGCCCTGTCATGTATATAGTCCCTTGTGAAGTATTGCCTAGTGCCAGGTGGCACAGTGTACATATGTGATTATGATTCTAATGTGTTTTATGATAACACAAAGGCTATTCTTTATATAACATTGTATGGAGTTTCTTTTGTGGTGTGCCTAGTGTGTCGCTGCTGTGTGTGTGTTGCACAAACGCTTTACACATTGCCTCTGGGATAAGCCTGACTGCTCATGCCAAGCTACCAAGGGGGTGAGCAGGGGTTATCTTCAGCGTGTAACTCTCTTGCCCTGACTAGAGTGGTGGTTTCTGCTTGGCTTAGGCGCATGCCCTAGCCAACCAGAAATCCCATTTCTAACAACCAGTAAAATGTCAAGTATGCAGACGACCATCCCATGTGGGTGAAGTGAGCATTAGGATTGCAACAGCGTGGGCAGGAGTCCAGGGTTAACCCTTGCAAGTCTGTGGGGTTTAAGGTATATATGATGAAGGAAGTTGAAATGGGTATATTTGAGTCTGGCACTCATTGAAATGCATTTCGGAACCCCCAAATATTGCGCCTACTGTTTTTGGAAGAGTGTTATTGAGAGCTGGGCTTCCCAATAAGTGCAGAGTGTAGTAAGGGGGACATATGTGATAGCACTGCGGCCAGTCCAGTGTGTGATAATGGTTTGAAGCATTCTGTATATTTAGGGTTTGTTGTGAGTCTTGCCCTAAAACCATATGTAAGTATCAGGTGAGCGAAACGTACAGGAGGAAGGAACCCACGGGAATCCCATAGTCATCCGTCAGGTTCTCAAATGTGCATAAAATCTTGTCTGAGAACAAGTCACCCCAGGATGTTAGGCTCGCATCGGTCCAAGCAGTCGCTTCTGGTCTAGAGCTGAGTTCAGTGCAACCGGGTAGCACCCATAAGGGCAACTCAGGAGCGTAGGGATGGAAGGGTCGTCATTTGCGCAGATATACTTTCCAACATGAACGGGTCATAGACATCAGAATGTTCCCCTCAGCTTTCGGGATTGTGGCCGTTGAACCTAGTAGCCATTCCAATACCGCAGTTGGGAGTGTCCCGGTCGCCTAGTGTCCCAGCTCGTCTAGGTTTCGGCCCGCTAACCAAAGCATTGGCATTGTAGTTGTGCGGCAGCGTAATAATGTTCATAGTTCGGGACACCCAGGCCACCTTCCACTAGGGGGGCATATAGCTACGTAAGAAAAAACTCTTTTCCTACTATCGCCCCATATTAATGCGCCCAGGAGGGACTTAAGTTCTTGAAAGAACTTTTGGGAGATCTGGATAGGTAGACCGGCAATAAAATAGAGCAGTATGGGTAGTACCAGCATCTTTGAGATGGCTATCTGGCTCATAGGAGAAAGTGGTAGCGTAATCCAGAATGGTAAGGAGGAGCAGGCACTTGTTAGTGCTCTGCCCAAATTACCGTCCAATAAATCCTTAGGGGAACGATACACCTGGACTTCCAGATACTTAAAGGAGTCACATAACCATGGGAGTGTTGTGACCAGGAGCATCACCCTCTGTTCAGGGGTTAGTAATGTAATTGGAAACAGGTGGGACTTGCCCTAGTGTACCCTCAGGCCTGATGCTGGAAAACAAAGAGAGCCTTAAGGGTGTTAGACTGCTTAAACAAATAAAATTCTAAGAGCACCAGGGCTTGCAGGGTGCTGTCTGAAAGGTGGAAAAAAATCTATGGGATCAGGATTGCTCTATGTCTAGCCATATTGAAAACTTCCTGTGGAAAGTCAGTAGGCCATGTATTAAGGCAGGCATCAGTTTACTCGTTATTACACAAAGGATCAGGTTAAGAGACTGGCCTGATAACCTGTTGATTAGCATTAAAAAAGAAGAATTAAAGGAGGAGGGTATGTTTTTCACTGCTACTCGTTCTAGATTGAATTGAGTACTTTCATGATCATCCAGCCATAAGCGCAGGTATTTGTAGACGTCAAGTCAATCAATAGTGGTCATTGCCCTCCTTTTTTAATCTTGTGGTCAAAGGCCACCACTTTTGTTTTGACTTTATAGATCATTAAACAATTATTTGAGCAACACTCACTGAAAGTGGTTACTGCTCTCTGAAGCCTTTATGTGTTTTGTCCAGTATCACAATTTTGGCAGCCTATTACAGAATGTTCGGTGGTTGGCAAGAGAGTTTAGGAGGAAAGAGACCTGCTTTGTGATGTAAAATCCCTAAGTCGGCTATATACAAGTTAAAAAGTAAGGGAGCTAAAACACAGCCTTGTTTCAAACTATTGTTTGTGTAAATCTTTTCTGTGGTATCCATAGCAGGAATCAGTATTATTTTCTTTTTTTGTATCACAATTTTTTTTATAGAAACAGAATCATACAGCGTATGTAAGGTTTAGGACAAAAGTATGGAAACATTAAACAATACAATGCAATTAAGTGTGGGGGGGCAGGGAAAAAGCCCTTTACATATAGAATTAATATAACCAACTTTACCAGTACTGCGTATTTACCTATGCATCAAATGTCAAAGAGCCACTGGGCTGGAGGCCCACGTAGAGGAGGGGGAGGAGAGGGGGTCCGGGCAACCAGTCGCTGTGGGGGAGAGGGGTGGGGTGTCCCTAGGATCCGGATGACATGGGCAATAGGATAGGGGGGCTGGCGCACTGGCAAAAGGGAGGACCCCCGTGGTATTGGGCTAGTGAATTTCGTAGCCCACCACTGATCGTGGAAGGAAGAGACCCTCACTAGGGTGGCGGGAATTGCGGCGGTGGTTCCCTATGTTAAGGGGGTCCACAGGCCTGCGTACCTAGAGGGAGGGGATAAAGGCGTGAGAAGGGGAGGAGGAGCAGAGGCGGCAAAGAAGAGGGGTTATGGGGTAATGGGACATGACGGGGGAGTTAGGGCAATGGGGGAGGTAGGCAGAAAGGGTGCAGGAGGAGGTTGGGGTGGCGGCGTTGAGGGAAAGAGAGGGGATGGTAGTAGATGGGGAGGCCGTGGAGGAGAAAAAAAGGCAAGGGGGTGCATTGGAGGAGGAGGGTGGAATGAATTTGGGAAACAAGGCTGAGGGGGGACACACAAAGGTCCTCCCAGGGGTACGTCAAGAGTTGCACATGCGACTCGCAAGTATACCAGCCTTGGGGTGGGATGCAATGGGACGGGTGGCAGCGGTGTCTCCCATTTCAGGGATCATCTCTCAGGAAAGGAGCCCATGTCTGTGTGAACACGTCTGCTTGGTCCTTCAGGTTGTAAATAACATGCTCATGCGACG
This sequence comes from Triturus cristatus, assembly GCF_964204655.1. Lineage (NCBI taxonomy): Eukaryota > Metazoa > Chordata > Amphibia > Caudata > Salamandridae > Triturus > Triturus cristatus. The sequence continues at coordinate 732,671,805 of NC_140580.1, forward strand.
CTGTTTGGATCATTGCCACTGTCCAATCCTCTTGAGATGGTGGCACAGATGATATCCATTGACCAAGGATACAAATCTTGGCCGTGGCCAGGGCCATGTGGAGGAGACAACACTGCAGACAGGAGAGGCCTGGAGAATCCCGTGTGTCATGGAGGAAAATATCAGTAGGAGTGAGGGAGTGTCACAGTGGGATCGACACTCCCAAGATTTCTCTAACATATGACCAGTAGGACCAAATTGAGGGACACTCACAGAGGATGTGTGTCAGATCGCAGTGGCCGTCCGCGCACCTTCAGCAGTTCGCATGGGGAAGGAGCCAGACCTGTTCAGTTTTTTTGGTATCCAGTGCCAATAGTGGAGGATTTTGAAGAAACAGAACTTTAAGTGGGCTTCTGGGTGCCCCTGCCTAGGGCTTCCAGAATACCAGCTCAGTCCTCTTCCTCAATGGTTGTCTGCAGGCGGGCCTGCTACTTGATGCGGAGGCTGCGTAGAAGAAGTTGGGAGAAGATGTGGCTCATGGGTGTGCTGTAGAGTCCCGACATCACTCCCCTGTGCCCACGGAGTCTGGTAAGACACCACTGGCAAGGACTGTATGGACCAAGGATATGGACATAAGCGACGCCTCAGGCAGTGCTTCAGTTGCAAGTAGCGCCAGGCTTGCTGTGGGTGGAGACCAAACTCCTCTCTCAGATGGTCGAAAGGCTTCAGATCTCCGTTGAGCAAGAGTTGGTCCAGGGTGTGTATGCCCGTCTCCATCCAGTGGGTCCAGCATGAAACCTGACCATCAGTGTGTAGACCGTCACTGCCCCACAGTATTGCTTTATCATGTAAGCGTGGGTCCACCCCGAGTAGTCGGTGAGCACATAACCAGGCCTTTTGCGTGGCCTGCAGCATGGGGTGCAAAAGGCAGGGCTGTCGGGAATGGTTCTCATAAAGAAGGCCAAACCCCTCGCCTCCAGAGAGGTGCGTTCATTCAGTGTGGGCCCACTGTGTTGTGTCCGGGGTACCAGGGGGGAGCAAGTATGCCATTTGCGATAGGTGGAGAGCTAAGGTGTGATGTTCCACTTCCAGGAGGCCTAAGCCTCCACAGGAGCGGCGTGCCATGAGTTTGAACGCAGCCATCCGGGGCCTCAAGGAGCCCCACACGAAAGACCGAATCTGGGAATTGATGAGGCGGAGAGTGGTTAAAGGCACCCGTACAGAGAGCATTCCCAGCATTTAAGTGAAGCGCAGTAGTGTGACCATACTCACCACCTGCACGCTGCCTCCTCACATGGAGAACCCCATTAGGGACCATTTCTCAAAGTCTAGTTTCATCTGGGCTACCAGGGGTGTAAGTTGTCTACGACCATCCCGCCCATTCCTCTAATGACTAGTATCCCCAAGTATTTGAGACGGGAGGACTTCCAACAGAAAGGGTAGCCATGGATTTCCGCTTTTGTGGTGCCCATTGAGGGTGGCAGGGCCTCGTTCTTGTCCCACTTAACTTTGTAACTGGATAGGGTTGCAAAATCCTCAGTGACGTCCAATAGAGCCGGCAAGGAACGTTGAAGATCTGTGAGGGCGAGCAGGACATCGTCTGCTTAGAGGTAGAGTTTGGAGTTTAGTTTGTGCTCAGTTGGCCCTTTTAAACACATCAGAAACTTCTTCCTAAGCGAACGTTTAGACATTGACCACCGGCCGCAAAACACCAATTTCAACATAATTCCTTAAAAATTGGAAGCAGCCCCACACACCAGCATCGGTGTGGGGACAGAAAACGGCTAAAATGGGATCATGTAATCGGCCAAGAAATATCGACACTGATACAAGACCTCAGAAAGAAGGAATTCACAGAAGGCAGCACGCCTATTTCACAGTGGACCAACCTCATAGATCAAATCCTGCTGGATTTCCAAGTCACACTACCGACACGCTCTAAAGCACGCGCCCAACCCTCAACCAAATTCAGATTGACGGAAAATCTAAAGACACTGAAAATAAATGTTAAACGTAAATTATGAGTTCTTGTAAACCAACCATCCTCAATCTAAGCCAAACACAGCCTGAGTAAAGGAATATCACACTTAAGGGAAGCCATCTTGGACGCTAGAAGGGAAAAAAATGAGGACTTTTGGGTGCAACTGCTAACCGCTAGCAAGAGAAAAAACGCAAAACAATTCTTGTCACTAATCAGCCGTGCCACAGTTGGACCCAGAAGAACCGTGAGTGCAAACATCTCAGGGCCTATGTGGGCCACATACCTTACTGTTCACTTCTCCACACAATCGACACGTCCATTGCCTCCCAGCACACTCCCAAGAAAACCATGTCCGAATCAGAACGCAAGCCATTCATTTGATGCCCAAACTTCGCTCATGATCAACATCAGCATGGAATAGCGTTGCACCAACAAATTAAGACGACTACGGAAAGATGGCGCCCCTGGCCCTAATGGGATTCCCACAGCTCTGTATGTCCATGAGCCTGAACTATGGTCCAAGATACTAACTCCACTGTTTAAATACTGCCTAACAGCTAACACCATTTGGGACTCATGGAGAGGCTCCATCATCCAACCAATTTTCAAAGGAGGCTCCAAATGAGATCCCTGTAGCTATAGGTTGATTGCACTAATCAACAATGATGCCAAGATACATGCAAGCCTGGTCCTTGATGACCTAAGATTATTGGTGAAAGAAAAGGGGATCATGCTCATGAATAAATGCAGCCTTAGAGACGGCTTCTGGACCACTATGAATCTAATGGCCCTTGCCTTTATTTGCGACAAAGCTAAAAGACGGAAAGGAACACTCTTCACCTGCTTCGTGGACTTCAAGGCTGCAGTTGAAAGCATCTCTAGAAGTCGGCTGTGGTGCAAGTTACAGCACTGGGGTCTACCGGCCATTTTGCTGAGGACAAAAATAGACCTATACTTGAACACTTGAGTGCAGATCAAGCTGGGGGATGGCCGCTGTTTGACAAGGGGGATTCAAACGAACTCTAGCCAAAAACAAGGCTGTGTGCTGGCACCTTTGCTCTCCAACCTTTACATAGCAGACATGTCCAACCACCTCAACGAAGCAAACTGCCACCCCCTCAAGCTTGGAGGGCAAATAATGACTCATCTGTTTTATGCAGATGACTCAGTGCTTCTCAGCCAGACAAAGATAGGTCTACAACGACTTATTTCAACTCTTCAGAACTACACAGCAGCAAACATGCTTGGCATCAACCAATCTAAAACTAAAACGGTAGCCTTCATCTTAAAACCTAGCCTAATGAACAGGTGGCATCTTAATGTCAACTCCCTATAACACAGCAAAGACTACAAGTACCTGGGTGTCAACCAGGTGGTCCTTCAACCGCCACATTCATTCAACCAACACTAAGGGCTCTAGCCTACTGTTCGCCTTGACGTCTATTGCTCAGAAGCTACACGGCCCCAGTCTCGACCCGCTGCACCTAGGTTATGAAGGCAAAAATTGGCCCTACTCTAACTTACAGCAGTGAAGTTACTCAAGGGAAAGAAATTTGGCCTGTTGACAAACTACTCATAAGAATCTATAAATCAGCCCTACGCCTACCAAAAAGTGCATCTCCGGCCTAAGTGAGACTAGAATTTGCCATCACCAAACAGTACTGGGCATCCGGCAGTTGCTTTCTCAACTTCTGCCACCAGCTTAGATCGGCGCCGCCAGATTCTAGGCATGCACTAATTTGGTCTGAACTGGAGCAGCCAGGACAATGATCAGCATACAAGCTCCAACTAGACAATCTCTTGAGTGACTTCTCACTAATAGAAGCCTGGAGCAAATTCCTTTCCCAACAAGCATTCAAAAAACTGAGTTCTGCCACGGCCAAAAAAATGTCCACACTAGAGTACAAGGCTTTCTTGTGTAAACATGCACATGTATGGTCAGTGATTAACTCATACGCAACAAAAACCAACAGAACTACATAACCAACACTTATCCACTATGGATTAAACACAGGGTGATGGCATTAAGAATGGGGGAGTGGAATTTTGGACCACCATCCGGCCTGGCGCCACTCTGACAACCATGATACTACCTGCCACCTATGTGGACTCGGAAAATAAACCTTAATATACGTCCTATGTATTTGCCCTCAGCTCTTACCACAAACGAAACTGCTGCTTCGCGCCGACTTTATCAGACTAGGCGTACTTACATGCTGGCAGGCAGTAATCGCCAGCCTGAATCCACAGAATTGCCAACTCAACATAAAAACCATCAAATACCTTAAAATAGCAGCTACCAAACTTTACAGCAGGTACAACAAGTAGTATGTGGAAGATTTAACTGGAAAAAAAGCGATTGGAACATTTAGGCTGAGGAGACACCCCTTAGGCTCCAAGCACTGCTTGTCCCTTATAAACTGGAGCATATTAGACTCGCAATCTCAAAAAATTTTAAACTGAACGCCCAGGGGAAGGCCGGAGCAACAGCAGCAGACACCCAGCCTCAAAACTTGCTTTTGGACATGGACTGTCTGAACCTACCAACTTTATGTGGGATTAAATGATGCAATATATATTTTATTTTATTATTTTAACAGTACTTAATATTTTGAAACATCTGCTTTTTTAAAAAAGGTTTTATTAACCGTACAATAAATATGACTATGACTATGACTATGGTCATATCGCTTCATCCTGCAACTAAATAAGCAATATAGGTTTATTGTTGTGAGGCAGACTCACGCTTGGATACATTTTAAAACACAGTGAAACTTGTGGAAACTGTTAACAGTGGGCCCAAATACTGAAATTCATTGTATCTTTCTGCTACTCAAATTCAGCGACCTGACATTTTTACCAGAGGCTGTTATACAATGGGATGGAGTAATACAAAATGGCTTCTTAGTGCTGGATGGTAAATCTATGTTATTATATTTTGCATGTTCGTGCTGTAGATTCAGGGAGCATCCATTTGTAAACCACAGGTACAAGAGTAAAAGTATGGAAAGCAGCATTACATATATTGTCACCAAGCAACAATGTTAGGTGTTGGCTTCCAAGACAAGGCCTCCTTTCTTATAACTCACAAAAGACACCAAAATACCTTCCACGTAGGCTCACAACAAACTACGACCATTTCCAATGTCACCTAGGCACTTTGCCAGTTAAAAGACCAAACAAGAACGATGAGGACAGAGTTATGGTTATTAGAGGGGAGGTGACAGGTAAGAGGCAGAGGCTTATGTGTAAACACTGCATCACCTAATGGCCAATATTCCTAATATTACTAAATACAGTTAGCCCGTTAAAAGGACGGTGGGACTTGTCTGTGTGGAAAGAAATAATGAACGAGATGGAAGGAAACTATTTTCTGCCTAATTAAAGAAGTATTGGCAAAGCATGGCTGAAAGAATATGCATATGCTATGGTATGGTATGCATACGCATACCGTATGGTATGGTTTTCATATGGTATGGTATGGTCAGAGCTACTGGAATTATGCGATTGTGCAGCCAAAACAATTTTCGCATAGTTATAGATTTGCCACATATTCCATCATCTGCCGCATAATGTGCAGATTTTAACAAAAAGAATGTGTTTCTAGCTCAAATGGGTCAAAAGTTACTAAAAATGCGACAACTCTTGTTGCCAAGCAGTGGAAGGTCCTTTGCAAAGCTGGACTGGTCACCTTTCTGCTGCTTATTGCTATATTTGGGTGCTAAACTGGTACTAATGGGGTGCAACCAATGCCCAACATGTACGCGGAAACATGGGCTTTCAGTTGGGACTTGCCCTGAAAGGTGCGATATCGTTGTACATTCAGACACCATGGTTTGCGACCCAGGTCCATGTCGAGGGATAGAACAACCGGGAATGATCGTACAGCGCGGCTTCCAGTATTCGAGACTCTCTGACAAGTGCCACCCTTTTCTGGGAGATGAGGAAGTAGTCCAAGTAGTCTAGCTTGCATGCCGTGGACCGGTGAAAGGAAGGTGTACAACTCATCCTCTGGGTGGCAGAGATGCCAGTGGTCTACCAGGCCGTGGTCTGAGGCAACATCTCCCAGGAGGGCCCTGTCTGCATTGCTGCCTTTGTCTAGAGGGCCTGTCCTGTCAAGAACTGCGTCCTGGGTGAGGTTCCAGTCCCCTCTGATGACATACTGTGAAGCTCCGATCTCCACAATCAAGTGGTTCAGTTGAAAAAAGAAGGGGCCTTTTGCCCCAATCGGAGGTATACCGATCCCACACAAAGGGATCTGTCCCCCAACTGTAACTTGGCAAATGTGGATATCTGCCCTCCTGGTCAGACCATGTTTTTCACAACGGTAACGGGCAGTGATTTCCAGATAAGGATAGCCACTCCGCACTTGCGGGGCGTCCCTCCCTCCATGGATGGCGCAGGTGCAACGCTACTATGGATCAACCTGCCCACCCATTCACGGTGCAGCATGTCAGATTCTAGGTTATCCTAGTGTGTCTACTGCAGGAGAGCCATATCCGCTCTCTTCGTCTGTAGGTAAGAGAGCACGTTTTTAGGTCTCGCTGAGCCAAAGGCTCGAAGAGACATTTTGTATGTGTGATTTTCAAAGTGCTACCCACAGTCTTTTGGCTGGCCTAAACCTTGAGTGCACGATCACATTCACGTGCACAGCTGCTCCAACTCCCCCCTCCCTTCTCTATAGCTTTCTTTCACTTTAGCCGCTTTGACCCTTGCATTCCCCCCTCCCTTCTCACCCAGCCCTTTGATGCTCTGCTCGATTACTTTCACTTTCGCCGCTTTGATGTTTGATTTTTATTGCCTTTGTTTATGTGACGGAGATCCATTGCATTTGGCAGAACATTTCTGGGGCCGTATTGCATGAAATACACCAGGTGGCGGTAACGTGTTTTACAGAGCACCATACAGCATTTTGTTCTGCGTTAAAAAAAAGACGCTTTAGGAGCAGAAAGGAGCTATCCCTTTTACTTGTATTAAAATGAATTTTAAAGGTGTCTCAAAGGATCCTGAACATAGTTTATACTAGCATGCTCCAATACTGTCCGTATTTCACTCCTGATTGCACTGGCCTTCCAGGTCCTAAGACTCAGACTCATGATTTTACTGTTATTTCAAAACCAATCTAACATTTGTTTTGTTTTAGGTATTACCTTAGTAAAGCATACCTATGTGATCTTACTCTCCTTGGTCAGTGTTTTATTATGGATGACAAGATGTTTTCTCATTAGGACTCGCACCATAAGCCTCTTTCATTCGTAACATCTGGAAGCGCATTCGTCTCTGTAACTATATAGTAATGGCTTTCAGTTACAGCTGGCGGAAATTATGCTACACACCTATTTATTGCCTTCACCATACGATTCTGCTTTCACTGGTGTGACCATAACTTGCCAAAATATTTTACTGATGCTTTCGGCAGTGTCTGCACTTCTGTCTGATCACTTCTCAAATGACACCTTCCTTAATCCCACCCACAAGCAAGGTAAGCCACTCAATTTTATGCTAATTTCAAACACTTTATCCAAATCTAAACCCATCATCGCTCCATCTGACATCACACATTTCACATGCAAATCAGTTCGCCTCCTTGTAAATCGCTCTCTCATGTACCCATCTGCTGTAGAAAACAGGACCCCACTGCTCTCACTGCTTTCCACGTGATCTTCATAAAGACCTCACTTCAGTCTTGCACTACAGCTCATACAACTGCTTCATTATCCACCTTGTACCAAAGATAGGCCTCAGCCATGAATTACACTTGAAATAAGAGCGCATAACAGTAAATGAGGGCAGCAGTACATAAATGGCGAAAGCACATATTCACTGCTAACTTCTTGGTTAATAAGCAAGCCCTTCATACACTGCATAATGATCTAGGAGGTGTCAAATCTATCTATTTCCAGGACCTCATTACCTCACCATCCACAAGCGCTCTGTGCAAACCTTCAGCTCTTTACTCTCTCCATCATCTTCAATTATCAGTATTCTATTGTTCATCCTTACCTGCTCATGAGTTCACCCTGCTACATCTGCTCCAAGATTAACACTATAATTAGTCCACAGTGCTCAAGTCCTCACTCGCCTCAACCCTGCGCAGTTACATTATTACGATTTAACACAACATCCTCCTAACAAACGTTTCCTCTTATGAAAGTAGCTAATCCACCCTGTGCCCCCCCCTGTAACCATTTCGTCCTCCCTTCATCAAATCTTTGCCTCTTTCATCCAACAGTTTCCCCTGCGTTTCCCTTCGCACTGACTGCCTGTCCTGTAACCGACTACTCAACCCTCTCCTGTGTTCGGGACCCTTCATTCCACTATCCTATCCTCTCCTCTGTTCTTGTCTATGCTCATACTCTTAGATCGTTCTGCCTCTCCTTTGATATTGCTGGTCACCCCACACTTTTCTCAATGAGCGCACGGGGCATTAGCTGGGTACCAGCCCTTATGCTCCTCAATAAGCAGCAGCAATCGTTGCAGTTTCACCAAGGTGAGTTTAGTAAAAGTTTATTTTACTACGTTCGATAACTGGTGCCTTTCGCAAACAGAAAAGGTAATGACAATGTATGGCACATTACAAGATGGCATGTTTTAATACTAGGGCTTCTGATTATATGCATAACGTTTGATCTAGCAGACATGATTGAACATATGGTGAGACCCTTAAATGAAGGCTTAGGGCTCAAATCACAAAGGGACTAATATGCAATAAAGTTACGTGTCTCTTCACTCATGGCAGAATCTCCGCACTGCACTTACTGCAGTGCGCTGGACAGAGAGGCTGCCCAGAGTGCAGAGACTCCACACTTGTACCTTTACTACACGTAAGTCCCTTTGCAAATCAGACCCTTAACCTCTACTTCTTTGTGATTTTTAAAATAAAGAGAGGGAAGCATTTATAGTAAAAATGGAAAACTCGTGTCTCTATTTACAATGCAGTTATTGGTTGTTTTTAACTTTCAAGAAAATAACACATTTGGTCTTAAACGACATCCATATCTTAAATCACACATTTTTGACATTTGGAATTTCATGTCATACCCTTCACTTGTGCCCATTCCCGACTTCTTATACCCTTGTTATCTAGCAGTGCTTTCAACACCACAGGCCATCAAATTTTGGACGGAACGGCCCTAAACGGTTTCGCCCATACCTCTATAATCACACTCAAATGCTAACAAGCATTGGCATAGCCAATAGGTCTCGCCTTTGGGACCGTTTAAGAGTTTAGTTATCCAGCACAATATCCTTGGTGCAGAAACATTAACTGTTGCATGGCTAAACACTTATAAGGTCCCAAAGGCGAGACCTATTGGCTATGCCAATGCTTGTTCTATTTGATATAGTGCCTGAGGCTGTGAACATTCCAAGATAGGATGCAAAGAGGGTGGGGGGCATGTACATTGGGGAGGACATGGGTTCTCAGGAGACCCGCATCGGAGCGGTCGGCTAGGAGGCCGGGGTGAGGAGGAGGGGTGCGGGGTAACAGACTCAGGTGAGAGGATGGGGGACCGAAAGGGGTCAGGATCAATAGGTGGTAAAAGAGGGAAGAGTGAGGGTGGGAAGGATAGGATGCCTCATGGGGGGACAGGATGGGAGGGGGAGGGGAGGTGTACTGGACATGCATGGGTGGCACTTCCTGGGGAGCACTAACCAGTGTGGGGCGTGGGCTGCTAAGGGACGCCTAGGATGTGTGCGGTGGGCGGGTAGGGGAAGGGAGGTAGGGAAAGAATACGAATGAGCTGCAGCAGTGGGACACAGCACAGGGGACATTGAACTGTGGACTGCGGGACTAGACTTGCGGAAACGGCGTGCCAAGGGGACCCCTTCGGGAAGGCAGGGTAGTCTGAGTGGTGGATGAGTATGGTTGGGTGGGGCATAGGATGTTCGCCGAGATCGCTTGGAGTAGAAAGCAAGTTAAGGCATTCCTGGGCATCCTCGGGGGAGTATCCGTGGGCCCAGGGTGCAGTGGGTGCAGGAAGAGGGGGCACTGCCCTTGTCAGCGAGGGCACATTGCCCAGGCTGACGCAGTAGCCCAGAGGTGGGGTGGACCGGGTTTTATAGGGCGAATGCTTAACTCCCAGTGACAGAATAGTAGCGGGCTGCTGGCAGAGGGGAGTGGGTGATGTCCCCGCCAATGGGAGGGAGGGGTATCAGAAGGAATGTGGAATGTGTAAGGAGTGGTCTCCAATGAGGTGGAGGATAGCGGCACCCATATCCCAAGCCGCTGCAGGAACCCAGAAACAAGAGGCTGAGGTAGGCAAACTAGTATCTGCAGGAATCAAAACAACAGTTCGGCTCATAGCGCTACTGGTAGTAAATGGGCTAAGCTTGCAAGCGAGTTGAGGAGAGGAGGGGTACCCCGAGGCTGCCTCAGGCCACCAGCCTACCACTGCAACGTGCATAGGTGTCTAGTACTGTTCTCGCTGGGGAGCCGAACGAAGCAGCATACAATCCACATGCAGGAATAACAATCAGAACATTAAAATATTCAAAAGGTCATGATGACACTCATCTGTCTGGCATGCGCTGGTCCCATCGGTCCTGCTGCAGTTCCCCCAGCTCAAAGAATTCCTTCAAGGTGCCATCCTTGGTGATCCACAATTGGGTGGGTTCGAAGAGGCCATATTTAATGTCCAACTTGCAGAGCTGGGGCCGAAGAGAGAGGCGGTCATTGGTTTCCCTGGAAAATTCCGTCCCTATGCAGATTTCATGGCCTTTGTGTGTGTAAGGACCATTCGAGTGAGCTGCGGACAGCAGTTGCTGGGCCTACTCATGCCGTAGAAAGCAGGCGATGAGGGGTTGAGGGCGCGTTGAAGAATCTCGTCGCGGTGGGCCTGCTGCATCTCCAGTGGAAGATCAAAGATGAGACCAGTGAGCTTCGGGAGGTGGTATCTAAGGAAGGACTTAGCATCAGAGCCCTGTGCTTTTTCTGGGAAGCCGAAGAAACAAACATTGTCGCGCCGGCTCCAGTCCTCCAGGTCAATGACTTTGCTACGCAAGAATAGGAGTTCCTGGCCCTTCTCCGGCAGGGTGTTTAGGCATTCTTCCACCACAGTGACTCGCTGATCAAATCCATCTATGCAGGTGTCAAAGCCGGCAATGTCCCAGCATATAGACTTGGTCCCAGCCGCCAGTGCGGAGATTGTTGTGTCAATGGCCTCCAGCCAGCGGCCCACCGCTGTGATTTTCTGGAGGATGAGCTCCATAGTCGAGTCCTGAGCGCTGCTTGTGGGGGGCTGGGCCTGGCAGGATACTGGAGGAGCCGCTCCCCTTTGGTTGGCCATGGTGCAAGGTTGGTTGAGGGCTTTGGTGAAGAGGAGTTGCAGCTCAGGTTTGCCTGTGGTCTGGCCAGGACACATCACAAGCCTCAGCACTGGGCCCAATCCTCAAAAAATATCCTGAGATTCAGGCCAGTGTTTCCCGGTGTGCAGGCGGGTGGCGGGGCTCCTAGGGTGACGCCAATTTGGTCAGGGGTTAGAAGTGTTCGGTCCGGAACTTTGCCGCCAGGCCGCTGCTCTGTATGTGTCCTGATATGCGGGGGTGGTGGGTCTGCACACCACTGCCAGTCCTCACCTATGAGCGGGGTGCCCCGTGGGGCAGAAGTCCCATGTCATGTCGAAACGTGGAGGTCGGTGACGTCTCCTGTGCCACCCCAGGCCCTATATTTCACCCTTCTTTCCGCCAGGTAGGATCAGCCTGAGTCACATTGGGGCTGCAGGGGAGCAGCCAGAACCAAGAAATGAGGGGTGTCCCTTGGGCATATTAGGCAGCAGATGCGGGGGTCATTCACAGCATGCAGGCCTATATATCACACAATCGCAGGAACCAGGGAAGGCCAGATGGCGGCTGAGGCGGAGGTTCACCCTGGAGGCGGCACGGGTACAGCACTGTCGATCAAGGCTTCCTGGTTGTCTTCAGGCCCAGTGCTCCCTTGTCAATGTTTGCCGGCATGGCCGGTTTCGGGACTCCGCTTGCTCTGGTAAACAAAATATGACAATGTCGAAAGGGGCGGTGGCCCTCCTAAGAGGCATCTCGGGCCAGGCGTGCTGCAGTACTTTGGGCCGAGGCTTTTTGCGTGCCTCTGGGCCCAGCGGCCTAACGGCCCTTCGGCGATGCGAGCAGAAGCTGGAGGAGTCAGCAACGGTGGCCAGAAGGCAGGAGCCTGGTGCCTCACTGGATGGGCATGACAGGAGACAGGTCATCAATCCCCAGCCATGCTGTAAGTGCCACTGCCGCTGTCCGGGGCCCATCTCTTGCGCGGAGCTACGGAGTTAGGCGGCCATCATATCTCGTGGCCAGACCACATCCCCCTCAGTATGATTTTCACCCTGGTACTTGAGTTAAGGCTGAAAAATTCTCTCAAAATCGTAGATGGAATTCCCCAGTGACAGTTTTCCTCACAATTACCCACAGTCAATGCAATTGAAAGCTGTTTTAAAAGTCAATGAATGCCACACATAAAACGTTACACGATCTTGCAGCTGTTTTCGCCATGAGGCTTGCCAATACCATGAGATTATTCCCTATGTCACAAACCCTCTGGAAACCAGTTTGATAAAAAAGATACTAATCTGTTGTTAATGGCCCATGCTTCCAATTCCTGTAGAAATACATTGATTTAGCATTTTCCTTCTACGTCTTGCAGTGCTATCTTATTTGATATTTAGCTGGGGAGGAATATTGGTCTTTTTTTAAGAATTGAATCAAGAAGAGAATCACTTCAGCTGTCAGGAACAGTATTCGTTTCCAATCTTTGAATATGTAATGGAGTTAGAACTTCTGACCAAAGAGTGATGTTATTCTTAGAAACAGATGCGGGGACTCTATTAGGATCTGGATCCCCGTCACTTCAAACAAATTTTAACGCACTGTTATGTCAAATTTGGAAATTTGTATGCCATGTTTATTAGAGCTGTAGTCAAATATTGTGGTAGATTGATTTTCTTCAGAAACATAGAGGCTTTTTGTAAATGACTACCATTCCTGTGTAGAAGTTTTGTTCACACCAAGGGGCATATTCACAAGAAACTATCACCAAGTCAACGGCACTTTATAGCAGCCAAAGTAGCGATAAATCTATCGCCCCATTCACAAGCTGGTGTTAACAGCCCACAGCACCATTTTACCCGCGATAGCAGCCGCAAAAAACATCGCCACAGAGGCCCCCCACAACTATCGCTAATGAGATGCAGAGTGGGCGTCCCGTGCCAGAAGCCGCGACAACATCACACCTCAACATTCTGAACGACCAGACAGAACTGCGATAAAAACACAAAACAGGCGATAAGGCACGTTAGCACCAGGAAATCTACACCTGCTCTGGCCTGGTGTAAAGTTGGATGGCAGCCTGCACAACAAAAGGGAGACCAGCCCAGGGCCACATCGGAAGGGCAACAGCTGCCATGGAGGCACCCATCATGCGGCCCGGACACACAAAATGTCATGTGCTCAACATCGCCCACTGCACGCCCCGTGAAGCGCATACCGTCCTCGGACTTTTGGATCCGATCCGCTCTCCATCTCCGCGAGATGCGTGAGATATGGAGAGGGATCGCGGGTGAGCACTACAATTCCCGGCTTCCTTAGAGAGGGGGCGCGTGGACAGGAAATGACGTGGGTATCCGCCCGGCTACGTAAGCCGGGAGACACCGAAGGATCAGGGCAGATTATACTGATTCGCGTATGGATGGCGGAGGACGCTGGAACATTGTTCGCTCACCGCAATTGAAACTCCGGTGGGGTAAGGGTGTCAGTGACACCGCCAAGAGTCAATACTTTGTGCTTTCGATTAAGGCGTTGTTGGCTCACGCCGCTCTGGTCATGTTTGAAGTCTGTGCCTGCGCATAGAAAAAGAACCCTTGCCTTAATTATGTAATACCGTATTGTACGATACGCTACTCTGGTTATTCCTCAGTTCTAGGTTGGTGACGCCGCCACAAGTCTTTGTTTGGTTTTCAAGTGCATCACAGCGCTGTGGTTAGCAGCGCATGATATTGACCTTAGTTATTTGTGACTACCAGTGTCGGAAAGACACCACCTATAGCCAGTCAGTAGCACAAGAGGTCTACTGAGATGAGCATTCATTACCTAAGCTGCCAGAGAATCTACGGCACCTCCAGTGCCATTAAGAGTGCCTTTATTGTATAAGGGACGCTAACATTGATTACCCTTACCAGGTGGTATATCAATTTAACGTTACTTGAAGCATGTCTGCATAAACGACAGTTATTCCTCAAATATATGTTTTATGTGTGTATTGTTTCGTTTTAGCAGGGGAGCTCAGAGAGGTGCTGAAAATAAGCTTAATCCCTTCTTCCCTTGTGAGGCCCACAGTCACACAAGTTATGGTGGGTAAGGTACACCTAGCATAGGAATTATGTACCAATAGCAAATTAAACGGTTGTTATATATAAATGTTTATTTGTTTACAGTTCTCTGCTGAGTATCTCTGATATATGGTACGAACAAACCTACCTCCTCTACCCCGGCAGCCTTAGATGGGTCGATGATAATACAATCATCCTTCTAGGGGTCGCTGCCCTCACAGAGTTATTTTCCTTTACAGGTAGACACTGCGGTATCATAGCATAGAAGGTGTAAGAGATAAACTGTTGGTGTTGTCATCCGTTTGTGTGTTTAACGTTCATTATTTCTCCACAGATCTCCCTCCCCGCTGTTCCCATCCTTTCCTTCCCCCCGATTGACCCCCTCTAATGTCCGTGCTGTCATAGAAATCGGAGATGGAGGTTGTCAATAGGTGGACCCCAATTGAGCAACGAACCGATCCTGAGAGGCCTCCGAGGGACCGTGACACAAGAGGGCCACAACACCCACCGACACCACCCCCAGGACTACCCCTCCCTGGCACCCCCTGACCAAAGACATGCAACATCAGCTACAACTAAACATGCACAAAATAATCCACCTGACGTCGCACAATCAAAACTGGTGACATGCATGTGTCGACACAGAAAAGAGCAGCACACATTCACTTTCGAAACAACAAATGAGACTTTATTAAAATGAACACTGAAATGAAATGAAGACACATGGCCGCTCCCCTCGGGACAATCTGTAGGTCCCAGCCTGCAAGATAAAAATCATGATGAGAAGGTGTGTCCTCCGCACATCAAAGGACAGAGAGAGAGCGAAGGGGAGAGAGAGGAAGAGGGGGGAGAGGGTGAGAGAAGAAGAGAGGGGGAGAGAGAGAAGAAGAGGGGGAGAGAGAAGAAGAGAGGGAGAGAGAGAGAAGAAGAGAGGGAGAGAGAGAGAGAGAAGAGAGGGGGTGAGAGAGAAGAAGAGAGGGGGAGAGAGAGAGAGAAGAAGAGAGGGGGAGAGAGAAAGAGAAGAAGAGAGGGGGAGAGAGAAGACGAGAGGGGGGAGAGAGAGAGAAGAATAGAGGGGGAGAGAGAGAAGAAGAGAGGGGGAGAGAGAGAGAAGAAGAGAGGGGGAGAGAGAGAAGAAGAGAGGGGGGGAGAGACAGAAGAAGAGAGGGGGAGAGAGAGAGAAGAAGAGAGGGGGAGAGAGAGAGAAGAAGAGAGGGGGAGTGAGAGAAGATGAGAGGGGGAGAGAGAGAGAGAAGAAGAGAGGGGGAGAGAGAAAGAGAAGAAGAGAGGGGGAGAGAGAGAAAAAGAGAGGGGGGGATAGAGAGAGAGAGAAGCAAAGAGGGGGAGAGAGAGAGAAGAAGAGAGGGGGAGAGAGAAGAAGAGAGGGGGAGAGAGAGAGAGAAGAAGAGAGCGGGAGAGAGAGAAGAAGAGAGGGGGAGAGAGAGAAGACGAGAGGGGGGAGAGAGAGAGAAGAATAGAGGGGGAGAGAGAGAAGAATAGAGGGGGAGAGAGAGATAAGAAAAGAGGGGGAGAGAGAGAGAAGAGGAGAGGGGGTGAGAAAGAGAAGAAGAGAGGGGGAGAGAGAGAGAAGAAGAGAGGGGGAGAGAGAGAAGAGAGGGGGAGAGAGAGAGAGAAGAAGTGAGGGGGAGTGAGAGAAGAAGACAGGGGGAGAGAGAGAAGAAGAGAGGGGGAGAGAGAGTGCCGCCCCTGCGCACCCAGGCCACACTGCTCACCTGCTGCCACCAGTGTGTCTCCAACCATGTGCAGGTATGTATCGCAGTTCACCAGGTCACACATCTGAGTCAGAGGCGCCAGCTGAAACAAGAGTCCAGATACATGACTGGCACAGTACACACACCTGCACAAGACAACATCGCCTGCCTGCCCATGTACACCCAGGCAGAGGCAGCCCAACTCCTCCCGCCGCCCATCTGAGCATGCCTGTCCATGCACACCCAGGCAGAGGCACCCCAACCCCTCCCGCCGCCCATCTGAGCATGTCCGCCCATGCACACCCAGGCCTCACTGCTAACCTTCCGCCACCGGCGCATAGACGGGTGGTCCCACCACGTGCCGCTGCAAGCCACAAGCCCGGGGCCCGCGGACATGGCACCCTCCACACCATGCAGCCATGCTCCGCAGGCCAACAGGTCTCACGTTAGGTGCTGGGTCTTGAACACTCCATGGCAGAGGACGTACCAGTGCACCCGGCACCATCTCAGGCTGCACACCCACTCAGCCCAATGGGTGCCACTAACTCTGGGATCCTGGAAGTGACGCCACGTGGCGGTAGGCCCGCGCTGCCCGCTGGCTCTGGCCTACTCTGCGGTCCAGCAGGGCACACACAACCTGAGCTGAATGGACCGCCGGGATGGGGCATCATCGCAGGCTGCAGAACCGCTCAGCAGCTTAAGGTACCACTGACTCAGTGCACCCAAAGTCCCCGTCCCGTGGCGGGGTGCCTGTGCTGGCCGCAATGCTCCGAGTGCCACTAACCCTGTGCAACCCCAGTCAGCGCCACGTGGTGGCAGGCCTGTGCCTGCCGCAAGGTCTCAGATGCCACTAACCCTCTGCAACCCCAGTCAGCGCCACGTAGTGGCAGGCCCGTGCCGGCCGCAAGGCCTCGGATACCACCAACCCTGTGCGCAACAACTCATGGGCCCTTTATGAATGAGAAGCGTGGAGCGGCCGTCATCCAGTCACCATCAGAATAGGGGAATGTGATGTCGCCAGCCCCTTATGTTGGCAGAGTCACATGACCTGTGACGCCTGTGCCGGATAGGGTGTGGTGTGTGTGCAAACCTGCCCTCAGGGAGTGGCTGTGACATGCTGGCGACTAGACCAGTGACCTGCACACCACCAGCGAGTACGCCTGCAATGGGTTTCAATGAGGGCCCCCCCTCGGAGCGTAAGCGGAGTGGTCTGGCCTGCCATACGCCAGACCAGCGCAGGCTTGACACAATGACTCGTGGGCTTGGGGCGTGGTCCAATCCATGTCTGGACAAGGAAGTGACTGATGCGTGTGTCCCTGTTGCAGTGTTCACGGGACCAGGTACACAAATTGCAATGTCGCACCCTCTGACTCGCATCCCACAGGATGAACATCATTGACGCAAGGGATGGCACTGTCCCCACATTCATCCACACATCCATACCTGAATGATGTCAGAGATGACACAGCAGTGCGTCACTGGATGTTTATGTACACATCCAGTACAGTTATGCAGCTGGAGCGGTACAGGGCAAAGCCGAGCACACTACACAATATGGGTCCGTGGAGGGCCAGCCAGAGTCCATCCGGGGATGACATGTACTGCGGAAGAGGAAGGGTACAGTCCGCAGTCTGTCCGCCGTGTCATTGGTCGTCAAACAGGATGTGGCAGTCCATGTCGCTGTCCAAGGTGAGTGCATCGAAGTGTATCGGGGGTCAGTGGAAGGTCATGAGGCCATGTGCGGCACCAAGCAGAAACAGGCCAGGTGGCGGAAATAAATGCTAGTGCCTCCTGATCACAAACCCATCCACATCCTCGTCCCCGGGTGTGTGACCTGCCCCCCCTGTGGGTGTTGCAGTCCCGGCTGCGGCACTGTGTGCCACTGACACATCAGGGGCCTGGGTGGATACGTCTGCCGCACTGTGAGGCACTGCCACACCAGGGGGTGGGGATGTGGATGGTGTGAGGGCAGCAGCATTCATTAGTGCCATGCCTTGTGGCGGCAATGCCATGATGGAGGTCTGTAGGGCATGATAGATCCCAGCTACATTCCGATGATGTGCAGCGGTGGCTGCCATCCTTTCCGCCTCCATACGCACCATGTCCTCCATGAGCCTCCGTATGTGTGCCAGCTCACGGCTGGTATCGCTGGAGCCACTCTGAGCGGACAGCTGTTCTACTCTCCTTGACGTGACTCCAGCGATGTCAGTCAGGGCTCGTTGGAGACCATGGGGTGGATATAGACACCCAAGGATGGCGTCCTGTTTGGCAGCCATGAGTTCGAACCCCACCCGCACCTGCTCAGCCCTCTGGCCCTCCAGCACACAGTGTTGGAAGGCCATTTGTTGTTCCTGGGGGACTTGGGAGGGTGCCGGGCTGTGCGTGCCTCCTGCTGGGTGGTTTGGGTGGTGTCTCCTCGATGTAGCTGGGCTGCCCTGATCCTGGAGATGAGTCGCGGATGAGGTCAATGATGTCTAGGAGGGCTTGTGCGTCGATGCTGGTGTTGTCCTCCTCGTCATCAGTGAAGAGTGGCTGGGACTGCTCTGCAGGAGGTGTTGAAGATGCCCCTGCGATGTGAGGGGGAGATGGTGTATTACAATGTGTCCACATGTATGTAGCCGCATGGTACAGGTTGACATTCTGACAGCATGGCATTGTACATTGTGACAGTCTGTGGGTCTGGGCGAGATGCCAGGCTCATTGTGGGTGTGTACTGTGCCCTGCCTGATTGTGCATGTGTGCCATCGTGGCCATATCCACCCGTCTCCCCAGTACCTGGTGGTCACTCACCCTGTTACGGTTGTGTTGTGTCCTGTCGAGCAGTGTCCGGTCCCCCGACTCCAGCCACAGTATTCACACTGATGACTGTCGACACCAGCTCCTCCATGTTATCCAGCACGAGCTGTGGCGCTGGGCCCCCACCTCCGGTCTGCATTGCTGCCTTCTGGTTGACGGAGAGTTTCTCCTTGGTCTTCCGCTAGATGTCATTCCATCGCCTCTTGACCTCATCCATTGTCCGCTTGTGCTCTCCGACGGCATTCAACTTGTCGACAATGTCCCACCATATTCCAGTTTTGGTGCCCAAGGTTGGAGTTGACGAAGAGTTGGTGATGGTGTTCCATCACCTCCGTGACTATGATCCTGTTCGCCAGCGGACTGAACTTCGTCTTCCTCGTCTTCTTGTCCTTGCCCTTCCCTGTCCCCGATGTCCCGGGCTGGTCGTCCAGGGTGCTTGTGGGGTTGTGCTCGTCCTCTGCGCCTGCTCCGGCTGCCTCCATGGTGCTTGGATGTAGGTCAGTTTGGGTGTGGGTGTTTTTTCTACTTTTATGGTGATTTTTTCGGCCTGCCAGGTGTGTGTTGCAGGCCTGGCGCTGCTTATCGCTGATTTCCTCATCGCGCTTTGGCCCATTGCGTGTTTTTTGGTGTTGTGGTTTGTGGTTTTATCTTCGTTGTGGTGTTTGTATCGCGGACATTATCCGCGGTGTCGGCGGACTATTGCATGATACCGCCTTGTTGTGAGCTCCACGTTGACACAGGGTTATTTTCCCGCAATGTGCTGCGATATTGGAAGCTGCGTTACGCTACTCTTGCGGTAGTTATCACACGTTCTTGTGAATATACCCCCAAATTTTTTCCCTCCGAGATTACTCGGTTAATGTAATGCCAAAATTTGAGTTGTGTTTTAGATTTACAAGCATCAATTATTGTAACCAGTTTGGTGCCTCTTCTCTGTGTTTCTCCTCCCAAATTTGTTGCTCTAAGTGCACTTATTTCCTCTTCAACATTAGGTCATTTTTACACTTTCTGTATTTTTTCAATAGCCTAATAAGAGTCATCTTCATAGTCTTCGTTGCATTGGTGTGTCTTAGGTGTCTTATACAGGGAAGGATGCCCTGTGGCGGAGATGGGCCAATCAGGTTACCCAATAAGTGGGACAATAGCTCTTTTCCGGAGGTGACCCAGTTTGTGGAGTATACATTATCACCACTGTTGACAACTTAGCAATTATACTTACTCATTCTGCTAAGTTGGTCATGTTCCCCACTATCCTTTTCACTCCCTTCAGTGGTTTTACGTTAGTTGATTCTCCCAATGATTTAAAGCTTTCATAAGAAGCATGATCATGACCAATAACTATGTGTCGGGGAAAGTAATCGCCGTCTAGCATTGGTACAAGTTTGAAGTCTCAATTGCATTTAAGTTGTCAACTGGTAAACACAGCTCTTCTCTGCGAGGAGAAATGCATTTAAGATGGGGGCTGATCAGCCTTAAATCAATCATTCACTAGGCGAAAGCCCAAAGATTGAAAAAAGGTTATCAATTCTTACCTTAATTTCCTTTCCTCTGGTTGGGAGCAGAGATGGGTGGTATGTTCCAGTAGTCGTTGTCAGCTGTGAACCATTCTGCGTTCTCATCCATAATGAATATGTTTAATTGAAAGTCACCAGTGAGAATCATTAGGTCATCCCCATGCCCATGTTCTGCTCTAACGCTGAGCAGTAACCTTGGTAGAGCTTGAGCAATTTCTTTTTTTTGCTGTAAGAGAGGGGTTTCCATAAATGTTACAGATATTCATGGTCCTAAATCATGATCATCTTTGCTGGGAAAAACAAATTTATTATCAGTGCAAAGTTAGCTTTCATCACCCTTTTAGTACATTATATTGAAGAATATTATAGACATAAATTGAGAGGCCACCAGAAAAGTGACACACTTTCTGTTTTTTTCTTCTGGGTTTAGGAATTCACTGAACCCGATCAACAGAAAGGTTTCTCACATCCAAGTCTCTTGTAAGCTGATATTGCCGTAAGAGGTTATGTGGGCCAGTGGGTCAGCGTTTGTGTCTATATTCCATGTGCCTCTGATGTCTCAAAAGCAAGTCGATAGTGAGGTACATTCGTCCTAAGGCATTTCTTTTCTTAGGAACAACTTTTTAATTGCGATGGTAGCCTTGGCCGTAGTCCGTAGGCTAGCATTTGGAGCTAATTTTAAATGCTCGACATCTTTGGGTCATGAATGTGGTGTGAGAAGTTGGCCTGATATATGATGTCACTAATTCTAGTGTACACCCTGTATCAGTCCAAACAACCCTTATGGTGATTGGTTGTAAAGTTAACCTTATAGACCAGCTATCCTAGTGGTAGCATGGACAAGAGCAGTCTTAGGCTAAACTCTGAATGGCATGTGAAGCCAGCTGTTATACCATATGTAATCCATTGAATACCAAATGAAAGGACACCACAACAGATATATATAAAAATAGAATGTATTTATTCTAGTCAAAACCCTCAGCACTCTTTATGAGATTCGAGGTAAGTACAACACAGTCTTATTGAAGCATACATTAAGTCACACAGGTAAGTAATACAGTTAGGCCCTAGGGGCCACGCAAACCATATACTAAGTAAGTGGTATGACAACCACTGTCACGAACACAGGATAGGCCTAGGCCTAGGGAATCGCTGGGGCTACACTATACTACCAAAGGTTAGGAAGTGGGAGGCCCACGGGATTCAGGTGCAGAGTGGAAACACTCACGCGTAATGCGTCAAAGTCGATAGAATTACTAGCAGTTGGAAATTAACAGTTTTAGGACACTTCTGGAATAGCTAGAAAGTCGAGACTCAGAAACTAGACCCTAGGATAGTCAATACCCTTGTGAGCACCGAAGTACCCAAGTTACCTAGCCCACGGGCTGCGGGTGCATAGGTGTGAACTTGCGTCGGGTTTCGTCGTTGACTTCTATGGATGCCTGAAGGAAAGTTGCTGACAGGCAGTCAGTGAAGAGTGTCCGGTGGATCCCAAGGTGGGGATAAAGAAGGAAGGAACCTGCAAGCAGAAGGGACAGAGTCTAGGTCACCAGCCAGGAGCTGGTAAGGAACCAGGAAGGAACCAGGCGATGTCGTGAAGATGCAGGTGAAGAGGTGAAGCTTGTCGCAGCAGCCACGGGTACCAGGAGACGTCGAGGACGACCAGGACCAGGAGGTGAGCTGTCCCACGAAGGCTCTTGCTGTCGGCGGCGTCGAAGTCGAGTCAGGACCCAACAAGCCTTGGCAAGTGGAACCCACGCAGGATGGAGGACTTGCTTCTGGTGCAGACCAGGAAGGTCTGGGGTGCTTCTCTTTCACAGAGGAGCGGGTGCCAGTCTGGAGGAGCCGGACCAGCAAGATGAAAGTAAAGGTTCGTCGTCGCAGAGGCTACTAGCCAACGGGCCAGCAACCGGACAACACGTCGAGCAACACAGGTGCAGAAGGGCCCTACGCAGAACACGTGAAGTGTGGGGAGCTGGTCTTCTTTGCAGATGGTGCTCGGGAGTGGGGCTTCTCAATTCCTCAAGCACAGCCTTGAGGGAGCCTCGGAAGACGCGCTAGTCAGTTACTAGCCACTTTTCCCAAGTCGCCGGTCCCACGTCCCTCGTCGCCTCTACGGGTTTAGCTTCGCTGGAGATGTGGAACTGGGTCAGAGGTGTCTGGAAGTCTCGGCGCTGGTCAGTCTCTGCAGTCGTCCCTCGTAGGATCAGTCGCAAAGCAAGCAGCGGTCGCTGGATGGTGCCTGATTGCCCAGGGTGGTCACTCCTTGGCCACAAGGGAGATTTCTTCAGTCTTCTTCCTGAGGTCGAATGTCGAAGGTCCAGAGTTTCTGTTCAAGTTGCAGATTCAGGTTAATCTAATTTAGCAGGGCTCAGCTAGTTACTGATATACTGGACTAGTGGGCTGGGCTACCTGCAAGGTCCCTCCTATGGGTGGGACCAGGAAGGGGAGTGCCTACACCCCCTTTCCTTTGTCCAGTTTTGCACCAGAGCTGGGGCTGGAGTGCCCCAGCACCGGTTTGAACTGGACTATGCATGGAGCACCTTGTGTGCCCCAGGCATGTCTCATTCCTTTCAGCCCTCCCTGCCCCAATACACTAAAGTCTGTCTGGGGAGGTGCTAGCACCTCCCCAAGCAGGAAACCTATTGTCCAGGCCTCCCTGGCTGGGAGGGCTCCCAGCTGCAGGAGGTCAAACTCGTGTCTGTGGCAGCAGCATCCATTTTGTGATGCTGAGGCTTAGGTGAGAGTTAAACAGCAAAGTAGGATTTTAACATGTCTCTCCCTCTAGAAGGGAGGAATACTATCCTCATCACCAGAAATGGTATGGGGGTATTATTCCAAAGTGTTAGACACCTTACACGACATGTTTTGATAAAGCCAAACCATAGTTACCATAACCGTTTAAGATTATAAGGTACTTTAAGAGTATATGGTAGGCTATATCATAGAACAGCTATAAGGACATGGTTCCGAAAGCTGCAGACAGGCTCAGCTCATGCTAGAGCACCATCTCACATGTTACCAAGCACTCTGCCTCCAGGATTGCTAAGGCCTGCCATAGGAGTGGCTGATAGGTACACATGTGTCTATATATAAGGGTAGATATAGGTACACTACTATCTAAGCAAGGGGTGATTACACGACCTTGCCCCAGCTGAGTGATCAGCCAGTTGTGTCTGATTGGAAGGCCAGACCAGGGGTGGCATAATACATGCTGCAGCCCCTAGGAGGCCTAGGGTACACCTATGCCCTTGGTACCTAGGGTACACTGTACAGGGTCCAATAAGGTGATCCTTACCAATTGGGTATGTACCTAGGGTACATGGAGTCCATTTTAAAGAGAGAGCAGACAGCCTGAGACCCTCAATGGCAGGATCTCAGGCCAACTAAGTCGAAAAACCAGCTAGACACTAGGCAAAAAGTTGGGGGTAACCATAGTCAGATATCCACCTTCCTACATGTGGGAGCCTGGGGTTCACCTCATGGGCTGAAAGGGGAGACTGCTAGTTAAGCAAATGATATCCTGAGGTCTCTGCTTCTAGCCCTGCATGACCTGCTTCTTCCTCAGCCATCTCCCAACTGCCATTATCGCTCTCTCTCGAACAGACAATCTACATTCATTATTGTATTGCAACATCACACTGACTTGCAAGGCTGAAGTCACATGATTACTGCATCTCCAAGCATACATGTGCACAGAAAGAGCAAAGCATCTAGATGAAATGCCCTCCCAGAGAATGACACAAGTCAATGGAAATGCCTCAAAACTCAGTCCCAACTAATGCACACATCATGGGCCCTACTCCAGCATCCCTGGAACTGCCACAAAGCAGAGAAACCCTAATAACAGTATTCATATGAATGACATGTAAACCTGCGTAAATGGGACTTGGCCATCAATGGCACTACATTATATATATGGAAGGGGAACAGCTAATGCATGCTATGTGGTTTACCCTGTCTAGGGTTCCTGTTAGGATAAAAGGGAGTTGGACAAGTCAGCAATAGCAGTTTGGTCCCTAGTTTAGGAAGAGAACTGTAATTACCTTGCTCCAGTGTGAGTCATGTGCACAGCAGACATCATCCCCCAGGATGATGGCAAATGAGAGAAAACATGTTGTGGGGTGACAGGCAGTACCACAGAAGACTGAATTATGTGTCTTGAATATTACTTAAATTTGTTCAATCTTCATGATTCTACAGAAGACAGACTGAAACCTAATAAACTGGCACTATGAAAAGTATGACAAATAACTGTATTTGAATTCAAGCAGGCCTAGTATACACCTCTTCACCTTAACAATGAAATACTATTGCTTAAAGCCCTTAACAGGGTAGTGTGGAGAGCCAATTTGCAGGGGAACTACAAATACTGCAGTGTTATCACCATTAGACACTTAAGAGATTGAGTGGATGTGAGGACGGAGCTCAGTTATCATAATTATCATTTCCAAAATGGTGGTGCCACAGCATGAGGAGTAGGCAACATTTGGTATTGGGTCAGTTGAACAGGAAGATGGGAGCAGAAGAAGCTAGGTGCAGACAGGAGAGACAGGAGAGAGGAGAAGTAGAAAGAGGAGAGGGTGTTAGAAATGAGGCAATATGAGAGGGCGGCGCCTATGAATATTCTCATGTTCAGTATGTTGTATTGCTTGGGCTTGATGAGATGACTGTAAGGCGACAGCAACAGAGAACTGCACATGCCGAGGGATTGGTGGAAGTGAGGAGAGCATAACTACTTGGGATTTCAGCGTCTTGTGGAGCAAAGATGAAACCAGCACTTCTAGGAATCTTTTTAGAGAGCTCTGTCAATACGATACATTTGGATTTAAAAAGCCACAAGTACACAACAAGAGATAATTGGGACTTAAACAATCATCTTTAAAAAATTCAAAGATAAATGACCTACTTTTTAGCAAATTAGGAGCATATGGTGCAAATGGCAAACCTTCAGATATGATGCAATGAGAAAAAAAACGAGCATGTCTGTTCTCTGCTCAAAGAGAGAAGAAATGTTAAATATAGTTTTTCTAAAAGCAGATAACCAGACTCCCTCGGCGAACACAAAATTGTGAAAATTAATCTTTAAAAGTAACAATTTTCCACTTTGGCATGATTGTTATTAGACTACAACTGAACACCCCCTCATATTCAGGTTAAGTTCAAAACTAAGGGCCTTAATTAGAGTTTGAGAACATGATATTCAGTACCCTGTCTGCCAAACTATTGGTCCGCCCACCGTCTTGTGAGACGGTTCGCCTGTAAGGTTCTTCTGGAGCATCGTCCGCTGGCTCTGCTGGTGGAAACTATTGACATGTGGCATGAGAGATATTGGCCCCTCAGACAATAGATGTCAGACCGTCCACCCTAATTAGGACTGACATTCTTACTTAATTTCTTCCTGTTTGGGATGTCAGGAAAAGAGTGAATATCCTTTGCCAGTGTGAATATAAAACATCATGTAAGAAAGATTGGACTCTTTCATTAATGGAAATTTGCCTCAGGCTTTAATTCGAAAAAACCCTAATTATGTGTGTTGTAGTTTACTAACTTTAGCATGATGCTCTTTAAATTTACAATCAAAATAAAATGGAAGAATGGAAATCTGTCACATCAAATAAATGTTCTTTTTGATGTCAGTACAGAATTCAGCAATTCAGAATAAATTTGGCAATATTCATAACCATGACCTATTACATATGTAATTAGGTAATTTATGAATGCAGATAAAGCTAGAAAATCATTAAAAAAAGAAATACAAATTGTGAAAAACAGAAACAGCAGACATAGCATGCATTGCTCCCCTCACGTAGAGCAAATGGTTACAATTTATTACTAGCTCAGAACACTTTACACCAGTGCTTGCCAGGCAAATTTTTTAAATGTAAATAAAGCATTGTGTGGTAGGGCAGCGTCATTCATAGACAGTACACTTTCCATTCGAATGGCCACTAACTTTGCACAGACATACAGTTTGGGGAGAGGAGTTGGCCTAACGGCTAGGGCGGTGGACCTTGAATCTGGTGAACCGCATTGGAGTCTCAGCAATGACGCTGAACATCCTGTGATTCTGGGCAAATCACTTAATCTACCTGTGCCTAACATAAAAACATGAATGTATCCTCATGCAACGCAAATGGTGCTCGTGTAAAGCGCTCTGATACCTGATGCCTTCGGGTCAGGTTCTCGCTATATAAAACTCCGTCAAAAAAAATAAAAAATGAAAAATACATTGCACATAAATGAAAATGTGTGGAAATCGTGTCACAGTGAATATTTACCATGTATGCATCACCAAAAAAAGTGTCTTGATTTGTTCTGATCCTATTAAAATCTTTGATCCATCACACTTCAAAATTACAAAAAAAGTGCTTCATTTTTGGTTTCCGAACTGCTGAATGTGTACAGTTTTCCAAAAAATGGCATTCTGCAGTCTTCCCATTCACACTCTTTGTACCCCAGCAAGATTGTCACATAATTAACTTTCCCTTACTTTCACTGACTGCAAAGTGAGAGAAGTTTTGTAAACAGGCGTGTAAATGGGAAACTTGAGAGCTTGGATTTGAACCTCTGAGGTTTTAGACAAAAGGATGACTTCAAGTGCTCCAAATGTACTACTGATTTAAGGCGACATGGATGAACTGAATACGTCTGTCACTCAGGATCACACTGAGAGTCAGTAAGGAGGTGGGAACTACTATTTGTTGCCAAGCCTTTGTATTTTTTGTGCAATCTCAGCCCCACTCTGTTGAGTAACGCTGCTGTTTTCCTTGCACAGAGACTGGGGACCACATCACCCAGGCACTAGGAGACGCTTAAGCAAAAAGAACAGTTGATGGACAGAATGCATCATTCACCCCAGTACAGAGATCTGGGCCTAAATCCATCGTTTTTTTTACTCACCATGCTATTCCAGTTTGAACTCAGCCATATGCAAATCAGTCTTGACCCTGTGCCTCATGGGAATTGTCCAGCCCGAACTGCCAAGCCAGGTCCTCCCTGGACTGGAAACAAGCATCCTAGGACCGGTTTCGGGGTTTCACCCCTCTTCAGCCAGGATAGCTTGATTCCAGTGGCATGGAGAGCACGGGACCCACATCTGGGCATACCCGTCCCACTCGGGGTGACAAATTCAAAAACAATAGTTGATGGACAGAATACAGAACAATGTCATACATTCACCCCAGTACAGAGATCTGGGCCTAAATCCATCGTTTTTTTGCTCACCATGCCCTTCCAGTTTGAACCCAGCCACATGCAAATTAGTCTTGCCCCTGTGCCTCATGGGAACAGTCCAGCCCGAACTGCCAAGCAAGGTCTTCCCTGGACCGGAAACAAGCATCCTAGGACAGGTTTCATTCTAAACTGGGTTGGCATGGTGAGCAAAAGAATGATGGATTTAACCCAGATCTCTTGACTGGGGGTGAATGTTTTGATTTGTTCTGCATTCCGTCCATCAATTGTATGTCTTTTGCTTTCTTGCCCTAAGTGCGCCAGGTATGCCCAGACGTGGGTCCTGAGCTCACTGTGCCACTGGAATCAAGCTATCCTGGCTGAAGAGGGGTGCACCCCTGAAACCGGTCCTAGGATGCTTGTTTCCGGTCCAGGGAGGATCTGGCTAGGCAGTTCGGGCTGGGCTGTTCCCATGAGGCACAGGGTCAAGACTGATTTGCATATGGCCAGGTCTAAACTGGGGTGGCATGGTGAGCAAAAGAATAATGGATTTAACCCAGATCTCTTAACTGGGGGTGAATGTTTTGATTTGTTCTGCATTCCGTCCAACAATTGTGTGTCTTTTGCTTTCTCACCCTAAGTGGGCCACGTAAGCCCAGACGTGGGTCCTGGGCTCACTGTGCCACTGGAATCAAGCTATCCTGGCTGAAGAGGGGTGAAACCCCAAAACCTGTGCAAGGATCCTTGTTTTCGGTCCAGGGAGGACCTGGCTTGGCAGTTCGGGCTGGACTGTGCCCATGAGGCACAGGGTCAAGACTGATTTGCATATGGCCAGGTCTAAACTTGGGTGGCATGGTGAGCAAAAGAATAATGGATTTAACCCAGATCTCTTGACTGGGGGTGAATGTTTTGATTTGTTCTGCATTCCGTTCATCAATTGTGTGTCTTTTGCTTTCTCTCCCTAAGTGAGCCAAGTATGCCCAGACGTGGGTCCTGGGCTCACTGTGCCACTGGAATCAAGCTATCCTAGCTGAAGAGGGGTGAAACCCCAAAACCAGTCCTAGGATGCTTGTTTCCGGCCCAGGGAGGACCTGGCTTGGCAGGGTCAAGACTGATTTGCATATGGCCAGGTCTAAACTGGGGTGGCATGGTAAGCAAAAGAATGATGGATTTAACCCAGATCGCTTGACTGGGGGTGAATGTTTTGATTTGTTCTGCATTCCGTCCATCAATTGTGTGTCTTTTGCAGAAGGCGCTAAAGAGCAGGCGCGATAGCCTGTAACGCTGCTGTTTTCCTTGCACAGAGACAGGAGACCTGGGACCACATCACCCAGGCTGCTCAGCAGCACGCACGCCGCCAACGGTGAACTACGCGCCAGGAGGTGCTTAAGAGCAGGCCAGGGCTCCCTCAGCCCAGGCCAAGGGCGGGCCCATCTGTGCGCGTCAGCGGCCAGATGAGGCTGGGCTGGGCCCACCCTCTTGGTTCTAGTTACTGTTGACTGAAGTAGATCTGCATAGACGACAAACGGACAACAAGAAATCACAGAGCGGAGTAAGTTTGCCTTGCGCCTATTTTCGCCTATTTACCAAGTTTGACCTGGGGAAAATATACCTAGTAAGAGGGGCAGAAAAGAGGTGGGGGTCACAAAGCCAATAACGGAACAGCTCTGTACCCCCAAGCGCACTACCATTGATAGTTACCTGGCCCGTACTGTTGGGGCACTATCCAAAGAAATTGATATTGTGGAGCGGCGCTTGTCCACTACCACACTTGGTCACAATGAGTGGAGTCAGCGAGAGTGCTCAAAGCCCAACATCTGCAAATGAACTACTGAATGTAGGTAACGATCAAGCTGAGCAAGCAGGAGGCACAAGTGCGTCTATCTGCCAGACTTCTAAACCGAACTAGAACAGGGACTAACACAGGAACTAACGCATATCAACCCAGAATCTATAACACCAAGGGCTGCTAAAGTCAAAGGAACAAATAGGGCCAATCAACCAGCAGCAAAACGGAAGAGAAAGTGCCTTGCTGATCCTAAAACTCCAGATGAACTTATCCCAATGGGAGGGGGTGATGATGGATGTAATTCTATGGACTCTCACATTTGGACACTATTTTTGGACAAATTAACGTCTGTTATTAGTAACCTAGTAAACCCACTTAAAGAAAGGCTAAGTAGGGTGGAGGAGGAACTGAAAAAAGTCAATGTTGGGACTCGAATGCAACAGGCTGAGGGCCGTGGACCAATAGGTACTGGTAAGAATAAGATCTTAGGTTGTCAGTCCCTAAACCCCGAAGGCCTAAATTGCCCCGAAATAGATGTGATGCCAAGTAGAAACATACCAGAGCCTATTAGTAAAATTTCTAGGACTGAACCTAGGGTACAGCATAAAAGAGGTCCTAATCAACACCCCTCTAATAACAACATCGATCTGCCCCAACAAGACCTAGTCACTATCAATTTGCCACCCGCTAGTTGTTCAAATGTGGCTATTCTAGTCAATGTCCCCCCTCTGAAACCAGGGGTCAGGGAAACCACAGAATGTCTGACGAATAAGGTAGTTCACCGGCTTAGTAACAGACATTTATTTTCCCCTAGTAGAGCACATGAAATCTTCCTCGCAAGGAGAGTTGGGTGGATTGGGCCCCAAGAAAAAAACCTTGGGAACGACTGCATCATAATTAACTTTAGAAGCCCTAGAACTGCTGGTGGTATCCTGAAAAAGATAGAGGTACTACCGTTTGAGATACTAGACGTAAGTATACTTCCACTGGGCTTTTTTTATCGTCACTTGAAGGGCTTAGATCAATGCCACAGAGGTGTATCCCACTTCCCAGTGGAGAGGGCCACCCATAACGTGTACCAGCCCGTGTCCTGGAATTTGCTATGCCCAACAGATATGAAGTATTGAGCAGACTAGACGATAAAGAATGACTCACCATTGAGTCAAGTCGTGCTGACGAATCTAGGGGTCACCAGCATGGGTATGATAAAAGTATTTTCATAGCCAACCAGATAAAGCAGCATTCCCCGTAAGTCAGTAGACCTATAATGCAGGCTCCCTCCACCCATTGGTTGGTATTAATTAATAGCGGTATAATTAGCAGTGAGGTTAACCTTAGCATCCCTGAAAGTGTATCAATCAATCAATTAGCGGAACGTCCCCATATAGAAGGGTTTGTATTTGCAAATTGGAATGTGAATGGACTATCAAATAAGGTCTCAAATACTGATTGAGTTAATTCCATGTCCAGCTATGACATTATATGTCTACAAGAGACCTGGTGTGTTAGTCCGGTACACATGGAAGGATATTCCTCCTATTTCGTAGCAGCGTAAGATCACAGGCTGGAAGAGCAAAAGAAGACTACAAACACTTATTTCCAATAAAGTTTCCATCAATGTTAAAAAGGTTGCAAACGTGGCCCCCCACAAAGACCTAATAATTGTAAACTTCTACAATAATGTTTTTGATTCTTCAAGAGCGAATGTGGTAGCAGCTCTTGACCATGGCCTAGAAACTTTTTTATCTCCAATTAATAAGGAGTTTGTTTTATTGTGGGCAGGAGATTTTAACTTACAGGCATGAAGAGTATCCAACAACAAGGCATGTGGTCACATATATGAGGAGGGAGAGGGAACTGATGACTTTTGTCATAATGACTATGGGGAAGCACTTAATTAGATGATCACCAAATATGATTTTCAACTTCTCAGGGGGGGGGGTTGTGGTCCGAACGGGGATTTAGCCCCAACTTTTATAGGGAGAAACCTATACTCCATTATAAACCATGTGTTAGTGTCTGCCCCTGCCATTTGTATGTGTGGTAACCTTAGTGTCGTACCTTCTTTATTCAATGATCATAATTTGTTAAAACTATCTTTTTTCTTCTGGGGCAAAAGGCATGATGTTTTTGATTTAGCAAACCATATTAATCCTGCTAGGTCAAATGGAGTTCGAATTAAATGGGCGGGTTTTGACCCATGTTTGATTATGTGGGAAATAGTTGTCTCTAAACGAAGGGAAATAACATACTGTCTCCAGGATGAAATTATTCCACTACTAGTGACTGCAAATTTCTCTATCATCACAAATTCCATTAAATCACTTTTAACAAATAACCTCGGGCCGCTACGCAATAAAAAGAAGGGGTGGTTTGACAGCTCTTGCACTAAAGCCCTACAGGGTTTGAAGCACACCCTGTCTAAATCACCACGAGACCTATTAGTCATCCAAACACTACCGCATGAGTAAAAATTAGCTATATCCACCCAGAAAAGGATACTCATGGTTATTTCTGCAAAAACCAAGAATAACAAACTTTTTGGGGATACAGTAAATGCTCCCTTTCTGAAGAGTGATAACATTCCAGAATTCTGTTCTTTTGTTTCTTCTGATAACTGGGTGAAACATTTTTCAGAAATTTTTGATAATAATGGCGAGATGATGAGAGTGTCTGAAGTGTTGATAGGAGAGGGAAGAAATCGCCCTCTGAATCTCAGTAATGATGAAGTCCTCCAGGGAAGTGCCGGGGGCGGACCCCAGGACCGGATGGTGTCCCAGCTGACGTGTTTAAATAGGCCCCTATATTATGAGGATCCATCGTAACTAGAGTGTTTAATTGAGCTGCTATTGATAAAATCCCAAAGTCATGGGGAGAATCGATCATCAAAGGGGATAAAATGGATCCCAGAAATTATCTCCCAATCTCACTCTTAAATACTGCCTTGTATGCATGTATGTATGTATGTATGCAGCATTTATAAAGCACAACAAACACCCAACGGGTACCTCGCCGCTACGATACAAGATTCGGTATCAGGTGGTAGAGAAAGAAGCGAAAACTTAATACAGATGGAGCAGTTCTAGAGCTAACAGGCTCTAGGAAACAGCCATGTTTTAATCTGTTTTCTAAACTGTAAAAGGTCATTAGCTTGTCTGAGCTCCAGAGGGAGACTATTCCATAATTTAGCTGCAGCAAAACTAAAGGCCATACTCCCTGCCTTGGCTCCACGAATCTTGGGAACTTTCACCAAGTGGGCAGTGGCGGAACGAAGACATCTCGTAGGTGTATACCAAGTAAAGATCTCTTGAAGGGGTAAGGGACCAAGGCCATGTAATGCCTTAAAAACCAGGCATAAAGACTTAAACTGCACCCTTTGCATTAAAGGTAGCCAGTGGAGCTCTCCGAGGGCCAGCGAACCTGATGAACGTCGTGGTTTCATCAGAGCTAGTTTGGCTGCCATAGTTTGCACCCTTTGAAGACGCTCAATCAAGAACTTAGGAGCCCCCAATAGTAGAGCATTACAATAATCTAGTCTACTGAGCATGATACCACCAACGACCAGTGCTCTAGCCTTCTCTGGTAGTAGCTGGAGGATCTTCTTCAAAGCCCTAATCAAACCAAAACAGGTCCCCACCACCTTGTTTACATGTGTCTCCAGACTTAGAGTAGCGTCAAACGTAACTCCCAAGTTACGGACAGCTTTAGCCGGTGTCGAAGTGGCCATAGAGGAAGAGGACCAGAAATTTCCGGGAAAAGGGGGGAGAACTCTTCCCGTAGTGCAATATAAGACCTCAGTCTTATCTGAATTAAACTGGAGATAGTTAGCTCTTAGCCAGTGCGCAGTATCTCGCATACAGTCATGAAAGGCAGTCAGCGGGATCGACTGGTGTCCCTTCAATGAGAAGAAGATTTGGGTGTCATCGGCATAGTTCACCAGTCTCACACCATGTGCCTTCATGATTTCAATCAGGGGTCGCATATACACATTAAAAAGAATGGGACTTATTGCCGACCCCTGTGGGACGCCATGGCGGACACTGGAGAACTTAGATAAAAACGGCGGAAGAGAAACCGCCTGGCACCTATCAAAAAGATAGGAGCGGAACCATTCAAGGGCCATTCCTGACACTCCAACTTCTTCTAACCTAGTCAGCAGAATACCATGATTGACCGTATCGAAAGCGGCGGACAGGTCAAGCAAAATAAGAATTCCAGATTGCCCCCTGACCGCCCGCAGTCGAAGGTCATCTAATACGGTTACCAGGGCAGTCTCAGTTCCATGGCCAGGTCGAAAGCCGAACTGGACATCATCCAGCATAAGATTTGATTCCAGGAACTGAGACAGGGTTCTGCTGACTAGTCGTTCAATGATTTTTATCGGATAAGGGAGAAGAGAGATGGGTCTGTAATTGGTGGCGCAGGTCGGGTCCAGAGTTGTTTTTTTCAAAAGTGGTGTAACCACTGCTTGTTTCCAGCATACCGGTACCGACCCAGAGGCCAAAGAGCAATTACAGATCTGACGCAAGAGAGGAAAGAGCTCAGAACCTAGCTCCTTCCAAAGTTTATGCGGAAGAGGATCCAGAAGGGATCCTGAGGACACACTTGTAGCAGCTCTGTAAAAGGTCTCCTCTGAGACTGGCTCAAAATAACTCATAACAGGCATCAAACCCATCTCTATACTTCTTGCCTCCTCCGGCTTTATAGCATCATTAATTGCATCCGTAAAGTCCTCTTTCCTGGGAGAAGCATGCATTTTTAACCCATCAATGATGTTGTTAATTTTATCCATAAAGAAAGTTGCTAAATTATCACACAGAACTTGGGTAGGCAAAGTTTTAGATTGTACGCACTCCGGGGCTGTCATATCTTTCACTATTTTAAAAATTGTTCGGGAACTATTTTTTGAGTTTAAAATAATATTGGAGAAATATTCGGATTTAGCCAGATCAATTTCTTTTCTATATTCCCTTAACGCAGTTTTCCAAGATGACTTGCCCTCATCCGAATAAGTCCTTCTCCAATTCCTCTCGGCTTGCCTGCAGCCCAGTTTCAGAGATTTAAGATGATCATTATACCAGCATGCTGATGACCTACCTATCTTCTTACAGTTTTTTATAGGGGCAATTTGGTCAAGCTGGCTTTTAATCTGATCTCAGAAGTCGGTATAATTCTCTTCCACTGTTCTCTTATTATTTAGACTATTCTCAAAAGAGAATACCGAGGAGGAACTAGTCTTCCTCTTAAGAAGTCTTTTCCAATCTCTGCTCTCAAACATCCTTACCTCTCTGGTATCGGGCTGTACTCTTCTGATGCCAAGTATCTGAAACTTGACCAGATGATGATCGGACCACCCGATCGGGAGAATCTCTACTGCCTTAAAAGTGATGAGCAGTGTCCTGCTGCTAAGACTCGAGGAATGGGCATCTGAATACTCGGTCCTGAGCCCAGCACAGTTTGGGTTCAGAAAACGATTAGGGACCATTGAGCAATGCATAAACCTTGAGCTACTTATCGGCAAGTATACTAGGGCAAAGGCAGGCACTATATATTTATGCTCTGCCGATTTAAGTAGTGCATTTGAACTGGTGTATCATAACTTACTTTGGCCAACCCTAATCTCTATGGGAGCCCCAAGGGTGATTGTTGGGTTTCTTTCTCGTTTGTATGAGAATTTAACTAGCCAAGTTTGTTTTGGCCCCCCAAGGGGCATGGTCATCTAAATTCTAAGGGGGGGGGGAATCCGGCAAGGATGCGTGTTAGCACCTGTACTATTTTCCCTATTCATCAGTGGGATAGATAACCATTTGCAGACAATACAGGCCGATGCCCCCAGGGTGGCAGGTCGCCCGATACCCGTCTTACTTTATGCGGGTGACGCTGTATTACTAGCAAGAACTTCAGTAGGCTTCCAGAGACTGATGGATGCATTTTAGGCTTTTATGTTACAAAGGAAAATTGTTATAAATAAATCCAAAACGTATACCATGATCTGTGGGCCCAAACCTAAACCCCTCAAAACTTTTTTTATTGAGAATAGCCCTATCAATACTGTCAACTCCTTTTGTTATCTTAGCATTATATTTGCGGATAATGGCTCCTGGGCGCAACATATTCTGAACACCAGAGCGAAAATGAGCAGGGCAACTCAGGGAATTTTTAAATTTTCTTCCATACTGGGAATCAACCAACTAATGAGATGGTAGCAATATATAAAACTAAAGGGGCAAGTATAGCTCCTTATGGGGCAGGGCTTTGGGGCCATGCAAATAGCAAGGCACTGTAAATGCAAGAAAATTAGTTTCTGAAACGTTTGTTATATTTACCGACATCTGCTCCAAACACAATTGCACATCATGAGGTGGCTCTCCAGTTTTTAGAAGATCTCTTAATGGCCAGACCACTGCTATTGTGGGACTCAATTTGGAAAAGGGAAGAAACTGCTTTCACCAAATCGATTATTTTAGATTGTCTTAAATTGCACAATGTATCAAATATTCAGTGGTTACTATATATCAATTCCTCTCTAGAAAACCTGTACAAAACATCAGTATGGTCAGAGACATCCAAAATATTGCCCTACACAAAGAAGGAGATCAGAGACACCTATTTACAATATAGGTCTGATTTGAGATCTAAGGCTGAGAGGAATAAATCTACCATTGCTTTGTACATGTCGTACAATTTAGAGGCGGGTGACAATAATTATTTGACATATGTGACCTATGCCCAGCACCGCTTTGTGCTATTAAGAATGAGATGTGGCATCATTCATCACCTTATAGCATTCCCTAAAATGAGGATCATTCCACCTGATGAGGTACCCTGTCCGTGCAATAATAAAAGTAAACAGAGCACATTGCACTTTATGTTGTTTCGCAACTTTTTTCAGAATCTTAGATGTTTTTATCTTAAACCATTGTTTGTCACCTATAATATTAGGTCACACAAATTGGTAATGAAATTCCTGGTGACACTAGGTGACCCCCTGATATGTTACAGCGTTGCCCTGTTCATACTGAAACCAATTATCTTCAGGAAAAATATCAGAATATAGAAGAAAAGACCTGAATTGATTTTATTGATTTCGTTGTTGATTTTTCTCTAAGCAATAATAACGTAATGTCTATTTTGAAGCCTATGATCCAGCGGAAAGGGGGCAAATTTACAGATCCTCCCTGCGTCACAGATCCGTTACCACACTTATTCATTCACACATGCATTCATTGGTGGGGCCCATAACACCAACATTCACACTAACGCACTCGTATCTGCACACAGGAGGATGATGAATCCGCTGGACATGTGTGGGGGGGGTACCTTATAACCTATAGGGAAGAAAAAGTTATTTTACAGAATATACATTAAAATTCGTCACCTATAGATTCCTAATCCCAAACATCAAGGCACTCCACCCACTTGGTCGATGGACCAATTCGTTGGATTGGTTGATGGTGATTTAGAACCAGCTAAAACACATTTTAAGACTCAGAATCCTTCATTCTCTTCATCGAAGAACCACAAACTCGTAATTTCTGTTAATCAAATATTTGTTTCTCTAAATTTTCTTTGCAATTAATATTAGCATTTGTCTCATCAAAAGTTTTAGAATTTCTGGGTCAATCAATTCAAATCGCAGGACATTATATTTACCTATTCTTGCTATCTGGATTTTCCCTAATTCATTTGGCTCTGCATAACCGAATTAGCTGTTAAATTGTCCAAATAAAGCAGGCCAATGCTTAAGGTCCGAAAGTTCTTTGCTCAGCATTTTACAGTCCCAAAGATCTCCAAAGGACCAGAAATCGTGCAAGCATCTGTCGTCGTCTGTGGGGTCAAAGAGGGTGTGCAGTCATAGTAACCGCCGAATGCCAGACCCCTCCCTATTCTACTACTCTTTTTATAATAAATTTCGGGATAACATGAAACATTTTTAGGCGGAGAAAGTCTGTGATTGGCTGATCGAAAACCTCAGATTTTTCTTCAATTGAGTTCTCATGAATTTTGCTGGTTCACTTCCGTAGCGTATGTTTTGTCCTTATGCTACAATGTTTTAGGTTTGCTTGTATGATCCAATTGTCCATTTTAACCAGTTTTTACTGACTGAAGTTTGGCAGTCCACCAAGATCCTATCCTTGACCGAGGACATTGGGTGCTCAGGTCGTTAGGAAGTTCACGGAGCCATCCGAGTCTGCGCAGTAGACATCGCACTCACGAGACGGTGGCCATTTCTGAATTCGATTTTCGATGCCATTTTAGGGCAGGCCAAAATGTCAACTTAAGCGAAACAAACACAAAAGAATGATTAATACAAATAAATGATGATTCTAATGTTATACCCTCACTAATCCCTTTATGTATTAGTATTTTCCTAGCATATAGCAACAATTAAAGCGATAATATTCACCTTTAGGATCCAATCAGGAATGCAAACATCACATAAGCAACATAAATCATGCGATATCTAATTACCACATGCACTACTATTAATATGCGTACATATTTCCGTTATTTGGGTTATTTTGCCATGCAAATAGCAATTTCCCACGTGTAATTGGTGTATGCAAAAGGTTGAATTAATATCACACAACAAACAGTTAGTAAATTATAATCAGTAGGTTATATAGTTAGTCTTTTCATGCAAAATAAAGGAGGTATACAACATTTTGTTCTACCTGCTCCATCAATCCCCCCTTTGGTGATTTTTAACATCACCGCATTACCTTAAAATTGAAAAATTTTGTAAATAGAAATGAGTTCAGTACTCCTAATATTTTGTTAGATCACATTACTATTTCACCTGTCTCTTCTTTTCTTGTTTTTCTATACATATTCTCTTTCCACTCTTCTAATTCTACCTCTTCAAATTCTCTTTCTTTTCTTTACAATTTCTCTTTTTATGTTATTTCGTATCTTTCTTCTTTTGCTACATAGACATCCAAATCTCAGAATTAACCCCTTCAGTGCCCATGACGAGATAGTCTCGTCATGGAGCGCGGTTGCGCTGTGCCCATGACGAGACTATCTCGTCATGAACCCCACCCACTAATGAAACGCCCGGCACAGGGCGTGGAAAGGGCGGGGCACAGAAGGGGTTAATACTAAAATAATCACACATGTTACTGGAAACAGAATTTTACCAATAAAGGTACTACCTAATTTTAGTAAAAAGTTCTTAATAGTAGAAATTTTTTCCCCAATCTTTTCCCAAATACCTTCAACCTCCAGTGGAACAATCTCCTCATGCAAATCAGTTATATTCTTAATGTACGTCTTCAAATCTTGACTTTCGTCAGGAATGTAAGTACAACAATGTTGAACTTTCAGCATTCCACAGACTCCACCCTCTTTTGCCAAAATTATATCAAGGGCAAGTCGATTTTACATTACCATGGCTCTCATGGCAACCATTTCAGTATTTACCAATAAAAATCCTCCAGCGGTGCTTGTTGGCAAGCGATCCACTACTGTTGATAATTTTCAAATTTTATGTGCATTCAGAGATATTCCACCTGCTGGTATCAACGCTCCAAAAATGTCTCCTACAATTTCTGACCAAGATTCTCTTCTTCTTCATGTTTGTTGTCTACCTATCTCATGTGCTCCATCTTTTCCTCTTCCCACATGAACTATCTTTGGGAAAACCAGGCCTAGTTAACATGTTGCATACCAGTGTTCAGGTAATCGATAATAAGCTTTGTTCCCGCAGATAAAATATAATCCAGGAAAAACTGGATCATTTCCTCCTTTAAATCCCCATCCACCCATGATTCTATAAGTATCATGGCAATCACTTGTACCTCCAAAATAGTTATCATATGCAATTTGATTTCTTCTAATACACAGCTTTCCTTTCTGAGGCCAATCTAAAGCCATTGTTGGACTAGCTTCTTCTTTCAAATGTTTTTCTCTTTCAACATCCCAGACTGTCTTTTCTTCTTTTCCCTCAGGTACCTTCTTTTGCATTTTTAATCTCCTTTCTTCTACCATATCTAAGAAAGTTTTCTCCTCTTTCTTTAAACTATAAGTTAGATTGTTTCTAAATATTGACTCTAATGTTAATTCTTTAGTTTCTAAGAAAAATTCACCTAACACTTTAGCAGGTTTTAATTTATTTAGTTTATTGACTACTGGTACTTGCGAAAATATGTTATCTACATCTGAAAACTAATATTCTATTCTCCCTATTTTATAGAACAAACTTGCTAATACACTACAGGTTATTCCATATGTTACTGGGAGGTGATGGTATGTCACTCCCTCAGATACAGATGCAGGCAACTGCATGCAGACGTAGCAATCCCTCACATCCATTGTCTTCACATATTCGTATAATAATTTTGAAAACAAATTGTTAGAAAAGTCAGTTATAGACCTATCTTTATGTAAATAATTTCTATCTATTTTAGTCAGATAAATCTTTTGAATCTTTTCTGCATTAGCCTTATTTTCACCATGTCCTTCTATTGTTTCTAATGTAACCTTAAATGAAACCATTAAAGCTAACGCACTCCACAGAAGCATTATTAATCCTGTACAACAACAACACATTTTGAACCATCTTCTAAGGAACACACATTTAGATTTTCTACTTTCTGTGTTTGCCATTTCGAAAAATGATCAGTGTCTTTTGACTTAGCCTCTTCTACTTCACAACTAGTTTTGTCTAACCCAAGGCTCTAAGCACCTACTTGGTTCTTTCAGTTTATGTCTTTTCCGGTAAATTTTTGTTTCTCCCTTTACAAAATCTTACGGCAATCTTTCTCTTACGTTCTCTTTTACTCACAATCTGTTAGTAACGACATAAAAACGCCACCATTGTCTGCTTCGCTAACAAAGAGATAGTCTTGACCTTTCTCACAAGAATTTCGTCTTTCCCGAGAGCAGCGCTTACCTCTGCCCTACTACAGAATCATTACTCTCGCCGATACAGTAGCACTTCCCTCTACCTTACCCTTCTAGCAAGCATTAACTAACCATTTCTCTGGAAATAAGACACCTGTTGGAGACGCACTGGTCCTGAGAAATAAAACCAGAGTTTCACAATTAAGTTGAATGCTATTTCATTTACACACATTCATACGGAAAATGTAGTTCATTCACACAGAATCCTGTCTTTCCCGAGAGCAGCGCTTACCTCTGTCCTACTACAGAATTATTACACTCGTTAATAAAGTAGCATCTACTTTACCCTTCTATCAAGCTTAGGGAACACCTATTACCTTTCCAGTGATAAGCGTAATCAGAGTTCACGTGGACTCCTGTTACTTAAGACCAAAATTTCACAGGTGACCTTCGCTATCCATACACCTCT
Organism: Triturus cristatus; assembly: GCF_964204655.1. Taxonomy (NCBI): domain Eukaryota; kingdom Metazoa; phylum Chordata; class Amphibia; order Caudata; family Salamandridae; genus Triturus; species Triturus cristatus. The sequence goes on from NC_140580.1 coordinate 732,712,392, forward strand.
TTTATACAGAAATGTCCCTAACGGTAACACACGGCGATGTCACCAAATCGAACCCAGACAATGCGTCGTGCAACTTCAATCGTCACACGTTTTCCCCGTGTACCTACAGGGCAACAAACAATACACCATGTGACTTCACTTGCCACAGGGCATCCGACTTCCTACATCCCAGAAGTCTTCAAAAACGACATAGAACGCAACACGACTCAACATAGAATGTTAGTACATAAATCAATAATCAATAAATCTGTCCTATGAAATTACCAATTCAATCAATAAAACAAAATAAAAAACATCAAGTCAAAATGGGCAAAATTTCATTCACAGTCAAAACCCTTACTATTTTTCAACACCTCAAAAACATACCTGCAAGCACATTAACAGCATTTCAGAACCCTATTAATACTCACACCACTCCAGCAATCCCCTTCTTGTATCACCTTTCCAGTACTGCTTTGCCAGTCTTCAGGTTCTGAGCACAGGAATCAGGAATTAGGAATCAGGACTTTCATCTAACTTGGGCAATTATTTTCTAGCGCTATGCATTAAACTAACTATGCTCCTTTTGGTGATGGCACTAACCTTAACTCTGCTACCAAAAACTGATCCAGTCTTCATGCTCAAAAGAAATGCCCTGATATGTTACAGAGTTGCCCTGTTCATACTGAAATCAATTATCTTCAGGAAAAATATCAGAATATAGAAGAAAAGACCTTATTGATTTCGTTGTTGATTTTTCTCTAAGCAATAATAACGTAATGTCTATTTTGAAGCCTATTTAATGTGAAAATATGTCTTGCTATATTACAAGAAAGGAAATGTTTCTAGTAATTGTGATTGTATCGGCCTTTTTAACTTGTCTTCTTTAAATGAATTATAATTGTACTTTTATGGGTACCTCTTTTGATAGCTGAATAAAGATTTAAAAGGAAACGAAAAAAAACAAGTACTGTCAATGAGGCAAAATCTGCAAGATGTGGATACACGTCTCTAATCCATGTAGGCATGATGACACTGCTGCATTTAGGCTTTATCACTGGCTCGTCCCCTGGAAATATCCAAATGCATGGCATTGGCACACCAGCAGCCCTAGTGTGATGTGTAACAGTAATGTCACACATGCAATTCTCCTGTGATGTTTTTTTATATATCTTCTCAATTTCGTGCAGAAATGTGATGGAGGCAACACCATAGACACACCAACCAGTTCCTCAGCTCGCTCAAACTTTCAGAGTCACTAAACCCTTTGCTGCATCACCGAACCTAGCAGTGAAAATAAGCTACATTTTCTGAGGAGATATTTGTAGTGTCGGACATGTGCAACACTACAAGTGGTGGTTCACTTCCTTCCTTAGGTTTAAGGTTAATTGTGGCTTCATCCGAGTGACACATGATAAGTAATATAAATGTGCACTATCATGAGACTCTGCACCTGATGGGCCCGCACAAACTATATATCTAGTGTCTGCGTATATCTTGATAGTCCAAAGTCTTGCTGCATCATCAGATTTGGCCTGTACAAACTATATCTCTAGTGTCTGTGTATATCTTGATGGTACAAAGTCTTGCTGCATCCTCAGATTTTGCTGGACATCACATAATTAGCTATCCTTGCTGCCAAAACAATCAAGGACTGTGAAAGTTTGCATGACTGCCTGGTGCTGAGCACTCCAACTTTCCTCTGAGCAACAATTTAGGAGGCCGTGCTCATGATTGTCAATCAATACAATGGTCTGTGCGGAAAGGAGCATTGATGTGTTGTAGATGGACTTTAATGCCCTGAAGATTATAATTCGTGGTCTAATGGCACCCAGATACATGCTGCATTGGCAGAACACTATTAGTCATTACTCAATCATTCAGGGGTTTACAAAACGCGCTACTCACCCGTGAGGGTCTCAAGGTGCTGGGGGGGAGGGGGGATGAGGGGGGGGAGCTTTTTCGGATCAGTTGAAAAGCCAGGTCTTGAGGTCCTTCCTGAACGTGTGCAGGGTCGGGGAGCGTCTGATGTTCACAGGGAGCTCGTTCTAGGTCTTGGCTGCGATGTAAGAGAAAACTCTCCCGCCTGCTCTGTTTCTGCGGATGCGGGGGACCTCTGCCAGGGCGAGGTCGGCGGAGCGGAGGTTCCTCTTGGGTACGTGGAAGGAGACTCTCTCATTGAGGTATTTGGGTCCGATGTTGTTGAGGTATTTGTAGGCGTGGGTGAGGAGTTTGATGGTGACCTCTTCTCGACGGGGAGCCAGTGGAGGTCTCGTAGGTGTTGGGTCATGTTTTTGTGACGCGGAGTTCCGAGTACGAGTCTGGCTGCGGCTTTATAACAAGAAAACTCTATAGAACAACCTAGAAACATGCCATCATCATGTGCAAAATGATTGCAAGTCAGGGGGACTTTGCGTGAAATACAGAACATTGGAGAAAAGCAAATACAAGATAGTCCGGAAGGCCCTGCACTTACTTGCCAGTGCTAACTTCACCGAAGCTTCCATGAAACCTTCCTCGTCACCAATCCCTGAGTTGCCAACATTCACCTGACCAGATAATTGATAGGCTGTCCCATTGACTTCTCTACCACTGATGACCTCATCTGCCCCACGGAAGGCATAGGAAGAGAAAACAGGCATTGGCTTAGCCAACGGGCCAGGTGATGGTTGCCAACTTTTGACTTTGTCAATGTTTGTGAATTTGTTTTGCAGACTGTTCAAGAGGACTATATTTTGTTCATAGGTACACATTAAGCAATAGCAGAATGCCACCACTCACAGGGAGGTAAGTAAATTGTTAAAATAGGCTGACCCTGTGCCCCATGTTGTATTTTGTAGGGCGCAGAACAAAAAATGTGAACAAACCAAAAATGTGAACGAACCACTGACAGACCACTAGATAAAGATCGCTGGCTGACAGAACCTATAACAAAGTATATTATAGATATCAATGATACTCAAAGTACGGCCCGAGGGCCGCAAGCGGCTCTCCTGACCTTTACATGCGGCCTCATGAGCAGCAGCAGCACTGGGCACTAACATTTTAAAAAAAAAAATAATATACAACAAGCACTTATTTAAAGGCTAATTACAGTTAAACAAAGGGAAGTAACTATGCCCTTAACTTTAGGGACACTTTCATTTTTAAAGACGGCAAACATGTAAAAATACGATAATCTTCAAAATTCAAAAAGTGTATTTCATTGAACTGTAGAACCATTTCACCATAGTAAATCAAATTATAGCAGTGCATTCAGAAGTATGTTTTTAAAGTGATGGTTTTCAAACATGAATGTGGAAACTTCCATGCCCCTGCCCCGACAACAATGTCATTAGTGATAACATCCATGCACAGGAGATGGTTTTGTACAGCACACATCCTGAAATTATGTATTTCAAGGTACATATATGTGATAAGGAAGAAAAAGGAGAGAAATTAAAATAAAACAATTGCCCAGGGTCACACAACTTGGTCAAGTGGAGAAACCGGGATTCATCCCAGGTTTTCTGGTTTCACATAGCGCAATTGAGTACAGCCAGTAAATATACATGCTTCACTTCCCCTACACCCACTTTATCCCCTCCCCCCCCTTTGCTGGCATCAGTGCAGCCCTTGGTCACACCATGGACCAAAATTTGTGGCCCGGGGATAATGTTTGTGAGTACCCATCATGGATATAATTTTATCAAAAATCAAAAGAATTTGCTAACGCCAGTCCTAAATAGAGACACCCATTAGAATGACAAGGCTGAAGGATATTCAATACACTTGAATAAAAGGAGCCTTGCTTAAACAATCTATTTTGCTGTTAAATTATGAGAATACATAGGTTCTGGTACGACTTCACATGCCTGATGTAACCACTCACTTAACACCACCCCAGTCCTTTTTTCTCTATTAGACAGGGACTTTAAAAATTATCAGGCAATGGACGAACACATTATGTGGAAGGCTGACTAAATGATGTAGCTAGAAAAAGTAAAAAAAATTAGGCGCAATGGGGTACATTCTGTAGAGTATTATTTCACTGTGGTGTCATTTTAACACACATTTTGCTACAGATAGGAATCATATGGAAAGGACGGTAAGAAATTAGTTATGTGGAAAAAGCTGAAGGGTCTCATAATTCCAGTGTTCCTGAGAAAGGATCGCAGTTTAATTACGGATGTAGTCTAAGAAACATCTGGGCTTTGAAGGAAGCCATGTTGTTATTTTCAAATAGATTCATCTCAGTAATTCAAAACAGAGTGCTGTGGAACATTACAGGTGGGGCACATTTCCTTTTCATGTCATCTTCAAAGCCCTGCTACAACATGAACATTCAGGGACTATCTGTACTCTTCTTCATCCTCTAATTAGAGGTGCAAGTGATAGTAATTCTTCGTTTTAGCACAGAGGATGGAAGATAAAAGCATAATGTATTTTAAACAAGGTTGCAGTGCCAACTGAACCATAAAGAACTTTCTAAGCACTCGCGAATAAATAATGCATGCACAATATTTCTGCTATTTAATGCATTGCGCAAAGAGAATATTTTATCAGCAGCAGGGCACTCAGTGGCGAATAGAAGTCTTACAGGCAAAATCATTCAGCTGCACAAATTGCATTTGTTTGATTTATTTTGGAAATATTAAGCACCGTAATAAGATGTGTGCCCATCACTATAATGTCACACGGATTTGTGGAATGCATCGTCATCATCTGTAAGATCCCCTAGCGCTTTGGAATCTGGGCGCCCTTTTAGGCTCAGGGATTCACACTGGCCTGACTCAATATGGTCTGCCCCTTTTGTATATGGTTGCGTCTGATATACTTAAGAGGTGATTTATATTATAGACCCTGTTAACCCACGACTCGACTAATGTTCAATATTAGATTATATTGGATAGTGGTCGGCAAGATCCTTATGGTTCAGACATGGGGTTTACTGTAGCTGCCTGACATAGTAGCTCCATGTCTCAAGGGAGGTTCTGCCAGTCCTGGTTTTCCAGCAACCACTTCCAAGCATGCTCTGCTTTTTAGTTGTTGGCTGAACATTCAGGATTAGTTGAAAGACGCCCTCGTGATCCAGGGCCGGCTTTAGCTTGATACAGAATCACATTTTACTAATCAGCTGTTTATTTGTTAGATTTATTTGAATTATACATACAGGCGACCACTTGAAATCCTCTATTGCTCTCAACACAACGGCCACAGGAGAAAATACAGGACAGTATTGAGAAGGAGCAAGCTAGCAAGAGAAGCAGGAGCGTGCTGCAGGGTGCCTGCAAGCAGAGCTAAGACTAGAGGCCCTAGAGGGCCCTGTACAGGACTACTTGGAGATACAGAAGCTGAGTGTGTTTTTGAAACAAGAGCCCAGTTCACAGACCATATACACAGTTTTACTCGAGGTGCGTAAAGCATTCTTGCCATAGAAGCTCAGTGGTGTCTGGTCAGCTGTTGAATGGGAATGCAGCTGGCCACGTCGCAGGCAGGACAACATAGCGGGGACAGCATCATAGTGTTGCTCCCCTGCTAGGATGGTAGCTGAGCCCACGGGGCCACCATAGGTGGAGAAGATTGGTTATCCCTCTATTTATTGCCCTGGGCATCAGGAGGGGAGGAGTAAGGCCAAGATGTCTCATAAGGGGTCACCTCCTACAAAGGGGCTTCTTTAGTGTTATCCCATAATTGCAGGATGGCACCCGACAACCAATTACAGCAAAGGAAGCAAGACCGATAAACCAAAAGGTGCCAATGCTGGTGCAAAGCAGCCTTAATGGTCCCCAGTCGCAACACTCCAGGGAAGCACCAACTCCCATATCCTTTACTACCTTGGCACTTATCCTTAAGGACTATCCTATATCAGTAGAGCGTGAACTGTTGTTCAAGGGTTTTAGTGAGGGCTTTAGGATTCCAGATTCGGGACCCGCAGTTACGAGACAGTCCAAGAACCTACCATCAGCCATAGAAGCACCGGGGGTGGTCAGGGAGAAGTTGGAGAAGGAGTTCCATTTGGGGAGGGTAGCTGGGCCTTTTGCCCAGCCACCCCTTCCACATTTCATTGTGTCTCCTCTTGGAATTGTGCTCATGAATGAGCCAGGCAAGTACAGGATGATTCACCATTTCTCCTACCCCAAGGGGCCATCAGTGAATGACTACCTGGATGATGGAACGTGCTCGGTTTGTTATGCTTTTCTTGACAAGGCAGTCAATTTGGTTCGAGCAGCAGGCAAGTGTGCTCTTATGGCAAAAGCTGATATTGAGCCTGCTTTCCGACTCCTCCCAGTCCATCCCGATAGTTTTCACCTACAAGGAATGCAGTGAGACGGCCAGTATTTCAACGATAAATGCATGCCCATGGGCTGTGCAATGTCATGTTCCCTATTTGAAATGTTTGCATGCCTCCTGGAGTCAGCATTGAGGCAGAGCATCCCCCAGGGAGCTCATTGCATGGTTCCAGTGAGTGTGGCAAAACCCTCTATGCATTTCAGCAACTTAGTCAGTCATTAGGGGTGGCCTTGACACTAGAGAAGACCCATGCACTGAGTGTTTGACATTCTTGGGCATTGAAATTGTTTCCAATGAAGGGATGTGCAGGCTGCCGAAAGATAAGCTTGATGCTCTTAAAACTGCCATTCTGCAGATCTTGAGCAGGAACAAAGTGACGCTGGCCACAATCAAGAGCTTGCTGGGCAGGCTAAACTTTGCAGCTAGGATTATACCTGCTGGTAGAATCTTTGCCAAGCGGCTTGCTAGGGCGATAGTAAAAGTAATGACGCCCATCACTTGGTGTGCCTCAGTGGAGGACTGAAAGAAGACCTGTGCACGTGGCTGTTCTTTCTGAATTAGTTCAATGGGGCGCTGTTGTGGTGCACACCACGGTGCAACAGTCAGCAGCTTCAGCTGTTCACTGATGTGTCTGGGAGAGAAGGTTTTGGTACCATTCTGGGCAGGGTGGTGTACAGCGAAATGACCTAATGCATGGAGGAAGCATGGGCTGATACAAACATCACTTTTCTGGAAATGTTCCCAATTGTTTTGTCACTCCATCTATGGACGCAATTATTAGCTAACAGAAGGATTACATTCTGATCAGACACTATGGCTGCGGTGCAGGCCGTTAACTGCCTATCTGGCAGTTGCCCAGTCTTGGTGGGGCTGTTGAGGGAATTGGTGAGGGGGTGCCTGTTGAAGAATGTGGAATTTTGCATACGCCATGTCCAAGGGGTGAAGAATGTAGCCACAGATGCTCTTTCTCATTTTCAGTAGGTGAAATTAAAGGCATATTACCCCAGGCGATGCAAGAGATGACAACATTCAATGCAGAATGGTGGTGAATGGTACAGTAGAGCAAAGGATAGTGGCCTTGGGAGAATTATCACTAGCCCCTGGGATACAAGCCAGATACCAGGTGTGTTACAGCACGTTTAGGTCAGTGACCCATTCCCTGGGATCAGGGGAGGGCCACTCCCTTGTCAGAAGAGTGCTGAAATTTGTGCTATGGGCCAAAGACAAAGGAAAGTCACACGCATGGGTTTCGAGACACCTGGCGGCAATCGCTCATTTTATGAAGCTGAAAGGGGAGGAGGATCCAACTGCGGGTTACCCAGTAAGGGCACCACGGAAAGGATGCGCTAGGCAATAGGGGGTGAATTCACCAGAGGTGACCCATTGATTTGAGCATGCTGAAGGGGTTGGTGGGGGCACTCACAGTCATCTGTAGTTCACAGTATGAGGAGCTACTATCCTCCATCACCTTTTGGGGCCTTCCGGACTTCTGATCTAGTGGCAGAAACAAGGAAGGACCCAGCTTATAGGGCACTTAGGCTGGGCGACCTCAAAATGGGGCAAAATGTGGCAGAGCTGACATTGAGGCATTCAAAAGCAGATCAACTGGGGAAAGACGCAGATAGAACTACTTGGGGCTTATATGACGTGTTGTCCCAAACAACCAGGATACTTGCTGCTTCACCAGGATGGCCAGCCTCTCACCCAATTTCAATGGAGAAGCATCCTCAGGCGGGCGCTTGCAGTAGCGGGATACCAATGACAGAGATGGTCAACTCATACCTTTAGAATTGGGGCAGCCACAACTGCTTTTAAGAAGGATTTGCCACCAAGGCGATTAAGCGGATTGGAAGGTGGCAGTCAGACAGATACAAGTTGTATGTCTGGACGGGAGTCTGGGAAGGGTCGTTGTTGCAATCTCTGCAGTTTCAGAGTACACTATGACTGGTGGGGGCATGGGGGTAGCAGTAAATCCTCCAAAATACTGTACAACCAAATGATGGATCTACCCTAAATAAGTAAGTTTGGTCGGTGAACTCCACTCCGCTTGCGAAGTTTGCAGATTTTTCCACACTGCACTTTACGCCAAGTTCCAAAAACTCTGCTCCACGCAGCCGAGTTTTTTTCCACGCTCACGTTTGGCAACGTCAAGTTGGCGAGCGCCACTGAGGAAAATCCACCTCCTGGCGAGATTTTTCTTCGTAAGCGATCGTCAACATCAAGTTGGCGAGCGTGAGCGTGGAAAATCAACCTCCCGGCGAGATTTCTCAATGTGGGTGGGCAGATTTCTCATTGCAAGTGGTGGCGTATGTTCGCGACTGCTTGTGTTAAGAAACGCCCGTTCGCGTTGAGAAAGCTGCTGCTCGAGTAAAAATCTACTGGAGCGGCAGAAATGAAGCAGCGACTACTTGCGCTGTGCATGGTGCCATTCGTGATGATTGCATTATGCGGACAAGCATCTAGCCCTGAAAATCACCATGAACGGCACTTATCTAACGCACTCCACCGCTTGCGGAGCTCTGGGTAGCGCAGTGGAGTTTTTTTGCAGTTCGCGGAGTTAGTGGAACTCCGTGAACTCCGCTCAGGCTTACTAATAAGTGGGACAGGGGTATGAGTTACAGAGAAGTGTTATGTTGGAGAATCCTTGACTCTGGCGCCAAAGCATTGTTTATGCCTGGCTAATGGTATTGGAATATAACAAATTGAGTGCAATCACAGATGTTAATAAAGTATGTGGCAATGTTTACCTTCTTGTTTTATTTAGGATTTATAACAAGTGGGTGATGGGTCACTCTTTTGTGGCCAAAGTGGAACAGCGGGCCAGAGAGAAGAGTTGGACCCACAGTTTCAGTAACATTGAATTGTCCTGGATGGGAAGCCCAGGAATGAGATGGGCCAAGGTGGAACCTTAGTTTTGCCAGCTTTTGGGTAAGAAAGGGGTTAAGCCAGACATTCTGACATTCCATCTGATGGGAAATGTTCTCACCGCCTGTGGGAGGGCCCCCATAGCAGACCATGCAGCAGGGTCTTACCAATATGGCTACTCTAATGGGAGGCGGTGAGATAGTTTGATCGGAAATCATCCCACGCAGGGTGTGGCAGGGAGCTAGATCACCTGCGGCTATTGAAATGTCTATCCGGATAATGCGTCTGTCCCTACAGAAATTTACTAAGACGCATGGATTGGGTTTCATCAGCCATAGGTTGCTCAGTAGGCATCTGAGCTGTAATTTTGCTCCAGATGGGGTACACTTACCTGATGTGGTCACAGAGATTTTACTGCTAAGCATTGGTGATGCTCTGGAAAGGGCTGGCTGGCTGTACTAAACAGAAATATTAGGAATGCATAAGTGTGGGACCTCGGTTATTGCAAAGTGCCATCCCTGATGCTTGGTGGAGTTACAAGGCAATCCTAAAGCTTTAAACAACTAAAAGGGCTTCAGATTGTGGATCTTGGCGCCAAAAGCAATTGCCTCAGATCACTGGGAGTCATAACAGCGGGGCCTGGGATGACGCAATGGTGCTCCTTAACCCCTCAAGGGACAGTTGAAGTCCTGAGCAACATTGGAGAACGGCCAGGGTCTTGCTCTGACTTGCCAGGAGCATGGCGCAAAGTAAAGAGTAGGGTGGGAATCCACTGTAATGAACAAGTTGTTAAGAATCTAAGGGCGTTGGTGCTTAAAACACCAACAGGACAGCTCTAGCTTTCTCTGGACGGGTGTCGGCTGTTCAAGGAACTCGCTGTGGACACCTGTATGGCCCGTAAGCTAACCCAACCTGTGTAATCAATAAACTTGTGACATAGTTTATCCACAAAGAGTGTTCCTGTCATTTATTACGTTGCATACATTTTATTGTTGTAATTTCAGGGGTACTAACATTTTCAAAGGGGCTAGGGGTAGCAATGCTATGTTGTTTTGCAATTACAGGGGTCCTAGTCAGCCAAAGTCTCTGAACAGTGCGGATTGTATCTTGCTCTGGGCTTGAAGTCATCCCATAGAAACAGTATTTTGGATGACTTGTTGCTGTTTGATTTTTCCTCTTGTTAGGCCCGAGTACATGACATCACCATGTTGGCACTGGTGGGCTAGGTTGTGATGGTGCTGGACTCTGGGATACAGGCCAGAGAAGCACAGGGAAGAGTGAGTCCACCTCAATGCTCTCAGCAGGAGGGTGCACAAGCTGAGGTATTTGCTGATCTTCTTGCTTATGGATAATATTTAGTGGAGGTGGTGGTAGATGTCCTTTATGAATGCCCTTCCCATTGATTGCATAGACGGTGGATAAGAAATACCCTCTTATTGATGCAATGATGATATTACCATTGTTGTGTGTTTTAAGGAAGATGAAACAGTGCACTCCCATTCCCAACAATGTCTAGGAATATGGATAGACATTTAACAAAAGGAAAGAAAAATGGGAATGTGGCTTAATGCTGTAACACTGGTTTTTCTTAGCTCTCTCAACTCCCCAACGGGCCAGCACAAGAAATTGAACTTTAAACCCAGAAATCTTAGGCACAACCTTGAAACCTGAAAGATTAAGTAATTGGGAAAAGTATGAGACAGGCTGAACCACAAATAACTGATCTGTACTGTCAAGGAAGGAAGGGGTCAGGTACTACCAACTCACAGCAGCATGAGGGCCTTCTTGCCTTGATCTGTGGAAGCCTTGTAAATGGACTGTAGCCAAGAATAAAGAGTAACAGGTAAGGTTGGCTTGCAGGACAAGGCCTTGACTCACTGAACTTCATCCAGAAAAGAAGAGACAGAGGGCAGCAAGTCAACAGGTAAGTTGCAGACATCGTTGGTGCCAGCAATCTGGTCTGAGACCTTGTCTTTGTTGGAGTGCTCACTGTCTAGTTCCCAACTCAAGATGAGAGAACACCCCCAAAATAAGAAAATAGGATAAAGCACAGTGGTGGTATAATAGAGTGTTAAATGGTGGTATGGTGGTGAGTTAATATAATGAGGCATGAAAAGAGAGGCTTTGGTTTGGAGAAAGCCAGTGTCCAAGGTGAGGCCTTGATGTGTCAGAACAGCAGAAAATCAACATCCATCGATTGCACACAGATCATGTGGCATATGCATTTGGTCTTGTGATCCCTTCCTTCCAAAAAGGCCAGATGAATACCAGGCCTTGAAAGAAATTTAAAAGCAGAAGATCCCAGACCCTTACCACTCCATCCCCCTTGAGGTAGGTGGTAGAAGCACTGTGAACTGTGGTCACCCTTCCAACAGTGAAAATCAAAGGCAGCTTGAGGAGAGGTAGAACACAGTAATGCCTCCTCCAACCGCTCAATCTATAATAATCCAAATGAAACGTTGAGGAGAGGTGGTGAACGTTGGGCCCTTGGAAGCACTGGAACCTAATGGATGCCAACTAGTAAGATAAAGATAACCCACCAGACCTCCTTCCTGATGTGTGAACCATGGGCCCAAAATGCTTAGCCCAGTTCATCTATCCTGTGATGAAAGAGAGTACACTACTTCTCTGGGTCTTACAGGAATCACCTAAACCTTAATATTGAGCGAGGAACAGAGACGACCATGAAGTGCATTTTGCTAATGCCATCAGATGTTGTTTACCCAAAAGCAATCATTTCTACCTAGTGCTGGTCCTAAATACAGTGCCATGGAACCATGCTTCTCAGAATATTGCACCAATGCTAAGAACACAAAATAACTAAACACTACTATGGACTATGCCATCTCATCCTCTCTCTTAAGTAGTGTTGCCATCCATCTTCAAATGACAGAACATAATATTGCCGATCTTTTCCTTTTACTGATCACTGGTACTTGATGTGTTAACCACTTGGTTCATTTCTACAGAAAATGAAAGTAACAGTCCGCAGAATGCACTGTATTTGTTAATGAAAGCTTGTGACAGGAAACAGGGCATCTTGCCAACATCGGGCAAACTGAAATCCACATCATTAACACTGCAAAAAAAAGGGAATGTGAATGCTGGAAATATTCCCTGCACACTAGAGTTTCTGATGGGCATCACTCTTGTTTAACTGCCTCATTGCACCTCAACCAGAATGACGGAGATGAGTAGATAGGGTGGTGCAGACCTCGATGAGATGAACACAGCCTGTCACATACCAACTCATACTCTTCCCCCTTCACAAGTGAGCCGTGAATAAAAGATTTGTGAATTTAACTCTGTGTAATTTATGATCGATGTTTGAAGTTGTGTTATCTGTAAATTATTTACTTACAATAAAGTTAAGAGGTTGTAATTACCTATTACATTGTGGCTGACTGTGTTCCTTATTAAAGAGTATGTTTACATTCATTTTTAATTTACAGCAACCGAATATTACAATGGACACCCTCAACTTGTATTTTGTGTATCATCTAACGTTGTGTGGAGTTTAGTAGGCACTAGATTTCTGACATCTTACGTACATCAAACAGCCAGGCTGGCTCATCATAGGACTGAAGAACCATGATTTGACATTTTATCAGCAGTGGGATAAGGCACCCAGATGGTCCAATAATCATTTTGCAAACACCGGTTACAAATTGTGCACTGACTTTTATGCAATTTTATTCTTATTTGTAGTGGGTTGTAATGCGACCTACCTCCAGAATACTTTTGCTGTAGGATGCAAATTACGACTCACTTCAATTGCAGGCCATCACAGGATGGGGCCTGCTGGGCAGTAGCGGCCAGTGTCTGGGCTTAGTGGGGGGGGGGATGGCGGAGGGAGAGTGGGGACCAGGACGGCCAACAAAAATAATGATAATAATAATGAAATAACTTACCTGTTCGACGTCCTGACGCTCATCTCTGGCTCCGTCGCCATGCACTGCAGGCACAGGCCCCCAGAACACCCTGGGCCATTCCTGACGCTGCATTAAAGCATTGTGAGTATTGGCCTGAGCGCCGGTGCACTCCCAGGAGACTGGGAGCCTGTGCCTGCTGGTCTCTCTAACCCAGCAACGCAGCTGGGTTGGAGAGAGCTACAGTGCGCATGACGGTTTGGACGGCCTGAGACAGCCGGCCAAACCGTCATGCACACTGACAACCAGTACACCTACCACTCCCCCTCTGCCTGGCATTCCCATGGACCTGCTCCCTAGGCGATGCTACGGAAAAAAATAAAAATAAATACAGGCTAATGATTGTTTTATTTGTCATTTTTGGGCTGCTGGCGGGGGGGGGACACCTCCTACGCTATAGCGGAGGAGCCGCTGCTGCTGCTGGGGTAAGCAGACCACAAGGTCTTTGATTGCTGTGATAAAGTAATTTTTTTTCATGTCGCCTGTTTTGCTTAAGGGTGACAGTGCTGGGTTCTAAAAATATATACATACTTTTATTTTAAAAGTTTACTCGAGAGTTAGCAGTGGAGAAAAACAAAGTCACACAAACCATTTTACTTCTACAGTCATAATAAATATATTCAAAAATAAGGTTCCTGAACATATTTAAATTTTGGTAACACTCTCAATAGTGTTGCGTATGTTAATATTGATAAATATTATGTCGATGTACACCATTATATATGTACGTATAATAACAAACTCGCATCTCTGTTGCTGAATTCACCCGATATGACCGCCCCCTAAACCCTGAGTCAGAACTACGTGGACAGGCAGGCCCTGCGACCAAGGCCTGAAACAACTGATTGACAGATCATAGGTGGGGGGACATAACCCTTAGACAAATGCGTGAACAGGAAAACCCAGATCAATCCCACAGATAGGCAGCAACACCACAATGCTCTCAGTAGATTGGACCCAATAAAACACGTTTGGGCAGAGGGGCGCGCGTTCCCAAAAATATCATAAAGTCAGATGACACATTAAATTGGGAACACACAGCCAATCAGAACACAGCATGCACATTACACACAGTGATACACTCTCCCCATTTCGGACATCTGGACATGTACCCGCTGCCCCCACATTGTGTCCGCACGAGGTCAAGGCCCACCTGCGCTTCCATCTGTAAAAAGACTAGATTTATAGCCCCGTGACTAGGCCCGGATTTCTGTTTCCAAAGGAATGTAGAACTGTTTTATGACATCTCATGTAATGTATAAAATGACGTCCGAAACCAATGTGCTTTGAGACAGTCTTTAGACCCCAACTCTGTTGCCTGTTCTCCAGGCCGCTGTGTTTAATTAAATAAATTGTTCCTGTTTTGCCAAATGCCTCTTGTCTTTCGTTTTTTCAGGATAAATTCATATTTGAGGAACATTTTGGCAAGCCAGATAGGATAAATTGGTTCTTCGAACCTAATTGCAGCCTAAGGAAAAGGACCTCGCCCCCGTACGGATTCACATCTGTGCAACAAGAACGGTGAGCGGAGGTCTGTCCTGAAGTCGCCGTCAGTGGATAAGAGATTACATCTGATCCTTAGTCCCAGCAGTTGGAGCATGGAAAACTACAAAATGTGAAGGTTCTTTGTCGCTTGGACGACTGGGCATGACACAGAGGGTACGCTTGTCTCTGGGTGTGATACCACCGGGCGAGACACAGAAGGTACGCTTGATACTGGGTGTGATACAGGGGTGGGGCCTAACTGCTTGGACCACGGGGCATGACACAGAAGGTACACATATGCTCTGGGTGTGATATAGAGCCAACATCTCGATCTTATTTTTTAGTGTAAAGGGGTTTTCTCAGTATCACCGGTCTCTTAAACACTGGTGGTGTCTGAAATAAGTGAGAGGTGTTATTCGCTTGGACCACTGGTCGTCACATAGAAGGTACGCTAAGCACCTGGGTGTGAAACAGTGTGCAATTCGGACGTTAGGGAAACATTTGGACCTTGCAGAGTAAGGTGTTGCTTCTTCTTGGCCAATGAGGGGCTGTTGTTGTCAAGTTGCTCCTTCTTCTCCATGTAAATTGTTGCTATATTTGTCCCCGAGCCAATATTGACATTCTATCTCGCTCACTTAGTCCCATGTACCGCGTAGAGCTTCCCTTTATCATTGAGCGGCATGTGCTAGGAGCAGGCCAAAGTTTTTTGGACAAAGTCATCATTTTTTCCTTTTCTATTTTCATTGTGGCTTTCAATTAATGCATTTTTTCCTTGATGTTATGGTGCTGGTAAAATTATTGCAACTGTCTTCAATGTTGAATGTTTTGTCCAATTAACGATTCTATGTACGTAAGAAAAAGTCGTAGTTTGTTTACATTTTACTATTCCGCTGCTAAAAGTACAATTCACACTGTTTTGAATTAATCATTGCACTTTCTTACAGGTTGTTTATCATGTGTTTATATATTGTGAAAGTTTGCTTGATGCATCTTTGTCCTAAGCTGAGCTCACAGTAAAAGTAGTTATGCCGGCATCATCGCTTGTAAAGTTTTCCCCACGATCTGAGTAGTAGTTAAGTTTGTTTAAAAGACTTGTTACATTAGAAGTGTACTAGCCCTTAAAATGTTTGCAGCCCATCATGGAGTCGCTGTTAAACCACATGCAAACTAGGTTCCCCACGCAGGCTAAAAAGCTAGAAACATTCTGCCATGAATGGCATGCACACACCAAGATGCATGCATCCTCTGGCCAGAGGGATAAACCTTCGACACCAACATAATAGAACACACAAGGACACACATTCAGTCCAAGTATGTAGGGCAGAAGAAGGCTAGAAAAAGGCACTGTTAGAACTTTGGGCCATCTTCAAGGTGGCCCTGACCTGCACTTTTGCCCCAGAATCCACAAACAAGGCATCCGCACCTCCCCCACCATACACAGGCACAGAGGTGCTCTCTCTGATGCCTGCCATCCCTGTTGTTCCTGTACTGGGTTACACCAACCAGCCGGTCGAGGGGGCTGAAGGGCCACCTGCCGGGCGGCAAACCACTAGATCCAGGACAGGGAGGATGGCAGATCAGCAAATCCAGACAAATATGGCCTCATCCCAGTTTGGTGCCCAGATCCCCCGAAGTTTGACTCCTAAATCCACCATATGCAACCCACCAAGTCGTAGTAGCGTGGGGAGCCTACACTCCAATCCGTCCGGTAGAGCGCTCTTAGGTAACTCGCAGGTTCGTGTCTATACTGGATATACCACCAGCGGGGGAAGAGGTCCCAGCCCTCCGGGGTCTGATATTGAGGGAGGTGCCGCAGGATACACTCCCCCAGGGCATGCCCAGACAGGGGAAGAGATAATAGGAATTGAGCTGGAGTATTAGTTCCTACCAAGGAGAACCGCGTGCAGCACTGAGCGAAGGAGGCAGCCTAGGTGGGAGTTAGAGGAGACTTGGGTTGAGAATGGAGAGAGAGAGAGAGAGAGCCTGGGAGGCACAGAGGGAGAACAGAGCTAGCGCCTGGGCCCCAGACG
Organism: Triturus cristatus; assembly: GCF_964204655.1. Taxonomy (NCBI): domain Eukaryota; kingdom Metazoa; phylum Chordata; class Amphibia; order Caudata; family Salamandridae; genus Triturus; species Triturus cristatus. The sequence continues at coordinate 732,728,953 of NC_140580.1, forward strand.
GAGAGGAGCCCGAGGTAGACCCTGAAGGGAGGCCCCTATCGGGAACACCAACGCCATCAGATCGGCAGTGTAGGACAGGGGCCGACCAAGAAATAAGAGATCAGGGTAGAATAGCCCAAACTCAATTAAGACAGAGGAGAATCAGAATGGCACCTCTGTGTGCGCACGAGGAGAGCAGCGACAAGGACCTCTGCCGCTCCCCCTGAACGCACCAGTCAAATAAGCTGATCCCTAAATAGTGTCGAGAAAAGGCAAGGTCTTTGTGACCATTTTGCCACCTGCTAGCCCGCTGGACTGAAAGGGAGAGCCAGTATGATAGACCCTGGCCGAAGGAGGGATCCTTCGAATAGGAGGACATGGCCAATGGGGAAGTCTGCATCCGGCATGCATGGGGAGATCCCAGATGGAACTTCCCCTCTCTGCAGCAATGCCTGAGAAGATGGGAATGCGGCATTGGAGAAAAACTAGTGGGGCAATTCCAACCCAAACTATGCCTGTTGTTGCAGAAAGGCATGTCAGGGACCATCTATGTGCCATGGGCCCTGATGGACAAAGAAGGGCTTAGGACCAAACTGCCCCCACTGATCGACCGTGTGAGGAAATGGATCTCCTGTTTTGAGAAAAACACAACAGGGATGTACCGAGCAATAGGCGATGTCAAGAGTCTGCTCAGCAGCCTCATCGGAGAGCAGACCGATCCAGTGTTTTCCAGAGCCCACATCTTGGCAGTAACGCTGAACAACACCGAGTTGGAATAGAAATGTTTTTAGCCGAATTCTCTATGCATTGTACGACTTAAGTTAGCATTCACTGCACCATTTTGTATTCAGCCGCCATTTTGAGCCATGATCGAAACTAACTTCTGTCTCATTTCTGTCTGCTTCAGCTGAAAGCAGCTGCTTTTTTTTTTGTTTCTCCAAGGTTGAGCTTCGCTGTGCTAATGAATATACCGTCTTTGCTAGTGCATACCATTCCCTGTAGATAGGCCTGCTTCCACCCGTAGAGCGGCGGGCGCAGGCAGAGTGACCTTGGTGTTGAGATAGCATGTACCAGGTCTCAGGACCTATACCCATCCTTCTGTACCTCCTTTGTTCACCAGCTACCAACTGGAAATTTCCAGTTAGGGTGTGTCATTATCGAACTGTATTTCATGTGTTGCTGTGCTTGCTGAAGTCAGTCCCTCTGCAGCAATCCAAGGAGGCTGGTCAGACCGGACTCCACTCGAGTGTACCAGAAATAAAATACCTTTGGTTTGTATTCTCTACTGTCTGACCAACTCTTCATTTATGTGGACGGCTGAGAGGTGGTCACTAGTGACCCGAGTGACCCTAATTGGGTCAATTCCTTCAGTTGGCACCCGAAGAGGGACTCCATTGGGTGACCCATCCTCGCCCGTGGATGGTTGGAGAGGTCGGGGCTTTCGTCGGGTCAGACGGGGGACCAGGGATTCCATGCCCGAGAGAGTCTTGAACTCGCAGCTGCCCCGTCTGTCTAACCGGTCAGTGCCTCGCCCAGCGATCATCCCAACTGGGGTCCTGAACGGCAAAACCCTTGGATCTGACCATTTGGTCCGAAGAGTCAGCAGTGGAGAATAAATTTGTTTGACCTGTGTGCACCAGGTGAGTTTGCTTTGGTTTTCTGTGGATATGGCGCCATTCTGGTTTGTATTTGACAAGGTCTGAGGACTGTCTTTGGACAAGCGCTTGAATTTTTTTGAGTTCTTTGTGATCATGGTACCACTTTGATTTGTATTTGAAGAGGTCTGAGGACCGACTTTGGTAAAGATATTTGCAAATATCTGTAAGGCATAAGTAGTGAACCTGTTTTCTTTTTAAAATGCCTTGTTTTAGTAAGATGTTTTGTTTGGGCTGTCGTTGTTGTTCTGCTGATGCTCTATTGGAAGAAAGTCAGCTAGTACCTCCAAAAGGCACTCCAAATTTCGATATGTCCATAAAACATGCTCTTGGCCCTATTATATTTAGTATGTTATGGCACAAATATACGAGGGGCAATGCTGAGTTGCAGTGGCCGTTGACGGGCACTTTTGATGAACAGAAAAATAATTTTCTACAGGAGAAATTGTTTGCGAAAAGGAGCAGGTAGTCGATGTTTGATTCCCTCAGAACATGGCAAAAGAAAGCTAAACAGAGGCGAATGGAAGCAGAGAAAGAGGCCCGGAAGGGGAGGATGCAAACAGTGACTCAGAAGGCTGTAGCGCATGATAGAGAAGAGATAGAAAAAGGAATAGAGTGTGCAGATAGGAGATTTCTATTACAATGTGAAAAAGTCTTATGTTGCCCGAGAAGGGAACAACACCTTTGTGGAGGAATTGCTAGATGCTCGACCCCACCTCGGTATGCGCCGCAGAAGGTATACCCCGTACTTCCCCTGCAGACCCAGCTGCTCGGTTCTTCTGTCTCTGCTACTTCTGTCTCTGCTACTGTCGCTCCGTCTGCCTTAGCCACGGCACCTTCTGTCTTTTCTTTGTCTGTGGCAACTACGACTGTCAGCATTCCGGCAACACCTATTGCTTCAGCATCTCTTTCACCAGCTCTTACACCCATGACCCAGCCAGCAGCTACATTAATGCCCACTTCCTCTGTTATCACTCCTACTGTTTCCCTCTATTCCCCAACATAGCAGTATACTGAGACACCAGTACGTGGCCCTGAGGATAGAGACTGGACTAGATTCAAGGACCGATTAGGGCGAACTTTGATACGATCTGACGTGGGAGAGGCTGAAAAACAGGTAGTAGCTAATCAGGCTGCGCAGAGGTCCCGGAATCCCATTTATGGCGTGGAGGATGTGTGGAATGTGATGAAAGATTATGAGCCTTTTGTGCAGCAGCATGCTCTTAAACACATGTCGGCTACTCTGATTGGGTTTTGGGAGCAGTGCTTCAATGGATCAGCACCGCAGGTTATCTATGATTTTAAGGATCATGTTTATGTAGCTGATATGGCGCCTGGTCAGGTTTTTGGTAATGTTGCGACGTTGGTTGCTTATCGGAGTAGGCTGCTTGAGAAGAGCCTGAAGATGGTGTCCCAGTACCCGATGAGGGAAGTGCACCGCATATATCACACTGAAATACCGGAGCTACAGGTTCAGCATGATGTTGTTACTAGACCAAGGGTAGAGGCCCGTTTCCAAGAGCAATGGGTTTATACTCCATGGAAAAGGAGTGAGGTTTTCTCCCTTAAGACTCAGCTACCCGACCCTAGGAAAAATCCTACTGCATTTTACAAGGAATTGCCTGAGTCTGCTTCATCGACAGTGATGACGCTTGCAGATATTGAAATGTTCTTTGGTTTATTGGTTCCTGTTGATATTTGGAGCAGGATCACGTTGTGGAATTGGGTGGTACCTGGGATCAGATTAAAGCATGGGACCAGGAGAGGAAGCCTGGTGAGAAGCCTATGGCCGTGATACCAGCTTTGCCTGGCCGAATTATCACGTATATGCATGCTCTTATTCCACCCCGAAAGATTTACTGGGACAAGTTATCGGCTTGCCGCCAGAAGAAATATGACAGTGTGTCTGATTTTTTCACCTGGTTTGAAAGTGCGTTTCTGGATTATAGTGGGCAGGACTTGTCGATTGAAGGTGGTGTGCGTTTGTTTGTTAGTAGATTTGTTTCGAATTTGCTCCCCGAGATTGCAACGTGATTACAGGCTTCTGAGAGTACCTGGTCCACATCTTTTATGTCAGTTATCTTGAATATAGCGCAGTATTATGAGCACAGGGAAAATTAGTAGAAGGAGAAGGTGGAGAAAAAGCATAAAGAATTGAAGACGAAGGTGCTGTTGCAGTAGGCTTCCAGGGGGAATTGTAGAGGACGTGGTGGCTCCGACCGGCAGCTTCAGTGTACTAGCCAGAATACTACGCCTGTAAGGCCAAATCAATGTGCGTATTGTAAGGAGGAGGGACATTGGCGTAGCGAGTGTCCGGTGTTGTTGCAGAAAATAACTGCCCCTAGAGGACGAGGTTCCAGTGGACGGGGTTGGTGGACAGGACAGGGCTCAGAATGCCGCTGCCTCACAGGATCGTCCGGATAGCAACTACTTCGATGACAATAGCGGCGGACAGTATTATCATGATGAATATGACATGGACGAGGTGACAGGAATGTCTCACAGCTAGGACGGCCATGGACAGAGTGAGGGACCAGTTTAGATACCTGTAGAATAGCACGGTCCTTACGTTACTGCATGGCTCAGCTAATGAATTTTTGGAGGATACAGGTGCAATGAATAGCTCTATTTCTCGTTCATTGGTCCCCGGAGCAGCTCTGTCTGGCCATAATAATCTTTCGGTATGATTTTCTTGTCTACCGGTTGTGAGCCCCATTTCCAAACCTCTCACATTGATTATAGGTCCTTTCACAGTGGATTCGCTATTTTTGTTGACGTCCAATTGCGGCGAAAATTTGATGGGTTTGGATTTGTTAAAGAAGTTGCATGCTACCATTTATTGTTCCCCGGCAGGTGTTTACATGACAATGGGCCCGAGTGCGGTCAGCGCTACACAGTGTTTGTCCAAAGATGCGCCCCTCCCTGTTGAGTTTAAGGATGTGTTGCCCACTTTGTGGGCAACGGGTGACACGGACGTTGAATTATTGCAGATATACCCAGCTTCCAGCAAAGTTAAAGACAATACCATTTTGCCACGTATTCCTCAGTACAAAATACCGCAAGCAGGGGAGCGGGCTTTGTTGCAAATTATACAGGACTTGATTAAATCAGGAATTGTTGAGGAGACGACTGCTAATGTCTGTAATAGCCCTATTCTTCCCATTCTTAAGAGGGCACCTTCGGATTCCTCTGATAATCATGCAGATGTTTATAGTTTTGTGATTGACTTGTGGGAAGTTAATAAAATAGTAGTTCCTCAGTTCCCGGTGGTCCCTGACATTACTGCTCTTTTGACGATGATTCCTTCTACTGCTAAATTCTTTTCTGTCATTGACCTAAAAAATGCATTCTTCAGTATTCCGATCCATCCAGATAGCAGGTACTTGTTCGGTTTTACACTAGCTGGCAAAAGCTTCAGATTCTGTTGAGTTCCTCAGGGCTATACTGAGAGCCCTAGTATATATTGTCATGGGTATTAAAGCTTTCACTCTCTGTATCTCTGTATTCTGAAGAAGTATTATCTTTGTTCCTCCAATTGTATAAGAGAGGTTTCAGAAGAAATGTGTTGTGAGCACGAAACACTGTCAGCACGTTAACATTAAAGGAAAACTCTGAAAAGCTTTGCAAGTAAAAAGCATGAGTCATTGTGATCATGAGGCACAGCACATGGCTTAACGTTAGAATCAGGAAAAGGCCAACAAACTACAGACATTTGCATTTCACATGTCAACAGTTAACATGTGAAACCCGAGTTGGCAATTATCTACTCGAGTGGTAGGAAGGTATCTGAACCACTCACTTGTAACGTCAAGTGCTTGGTCTCGTCTAATTGTCATCGCTTACCTGTTTCTCTGAACTCCTGCGGTGGGCGCTTCTTCCCCAGCTGCTGCATTCGTCGGCTCCACTTCGTGGCTCCGTCTGCGTCTCGGCTGCTGCATTCCTCGACTTCCTCTCCGTGGCTCCTGGGCTCCCCCGGATCTTCTTTCGATTTCTTCCCTTCCGCTTCCGGCTCACAAAGCAGACCCTACGGAAACAAAAAGAAAGAGATAAGTTAATTATAGCTTTAAAAGGCCTTTCAAAGCATAAGAAAAACAATCGGTGAGTCAAGCAAGTCTTCCTTATTATTTCTTTCAAAATACAAGAACAGAAAAGTGTAACATTATTAATATTTTGACTCGTGAAGAATCTTTTGATAAAATCCTTTGTAGGATCACGAAGGAACTTTAATCAAGGAAAAGAATCTGCCTATAAACAAATTACAGGAATAATCAAACTATCATCAATAGAGACACATGTTATTTTCTTTAAAGTTATTTGCGAAACAATCTTTTATTTGACTCGGAGATTTTGGAACAATGTGGTATGAGAATTAACCACGGACATCAGGTGCATGTAAAATGATAATGATAAGTATGAAATCCAATCAGAACTGATTTACGATTGTATATGTGAAGTGTATGTCTTTTTCTCCAATATTTTGCAGAACCAAGAATTATGGATAAGAGTAAATAGAGTCAATAGATAAGTTATAAAGAGAACGTGCAAGACGGCATATATTTAATATAGGTAAAGTTATTAGAATAGGGATATAGAATCATTCTGAGTTAATAGCTGACTTAACAAAAGAGTAACACTGTTTATATTTTATATAGAAGTCTTCTGGAATGTCCTTGCTGCTTGAGTGCTATAATTCCTCTGACGCCCCAACTCTGGCAGAGATATCCTTCCCGGTCCAACAGAAAGTTTCAGAAGACGCTATCCTAGAGAAGAAAGGGTGAACCATACACGCATCTCGGAAGAACTCTCTCTATCTTTCTCGTTTCTCATTCCCATCCCCTTTCCCCTTGGGGTCTTTCAGATGGTCAGAGTGCTGTCTTCCTCTGCCTATTTGTTAGTTCCTAAGGAGACTGGGGTTCGGTCATCATCAACAAGAGCAAGGAGAACAGGTGAGTGGCTTGCATCAAATATATAGTCAAGCTTTAAAAGCCCAATTGGACTCCCTTGCGTTTCCTTCAGGTAATGTATTGCTCCAATATGTAGATGACCTTCTCATTGCTTCTGACACTGAAAAGGGTTGCAAAGATAGTACAGTTAAATTGTTATTACATTTGGCACACCACGGACATAAAGTGTCCCTTTTCAAATTTCAATGCTGTCGACAGGAGGTCACCTACTTAGGTGACCTACTGTCGAAGGAGGGTAGGAGATTGAACCCTGAGCGCATCAGTACTATTGTTAAAATGCCTATCCCTCAAACTCAAAAGGATGTGAGTGCTTTTATTGGCATTACTTCTTATTGTTGTCAATGGATCCCTAATTATTCGTTATTAAGAAAACCTCTGCTCACACTAACCACTAAAGATGTGCATGAACCCTTGCCTTGGACGCCTGAATGTCAGCAGTCTTTTGAGCAATTAAAAGTTGCGCTTTGCTCTGCGCCTGTGCTCAGTACGCCTGATTATGCAAAGCTGTTCGTGCTGTACGTACACAAGATGGCTGGTTGTTCACTTTCTGTTTTAACACAGGCCTTTGGAGGTAAGCAACGGCCGTGTGCTTATTTTCCTGCACTTCTTGACCCTGTCGCAAAAGCCCTCCCGAGCTTTTTAAGAGCGGTCGCGGCTGTGGCCGTCTCTATAAGACAATCAGCTGGACTCATACTTGATACTGACCCCACAGTCATGGTGCCCCATGCTGTGGATACCCTTCTGAATAAGACCAAGACGCAGCACCTCACCAGTGCATGTCTGACCAGTTATGAGCTAACTCTCTTTGCACAACATGTCACGATTAGAAGATGTGCCACTCTGAACCCAGCCACGTTACTACCCCTCCCTTCTGAGAATGAGGAAATTGACATACATGATTGTATCTTCCGGACAGAGGGAGAGATGAAAGGACAGGTAGACCTGACTGATGTTCCCTTATCTGACTCCCAAGGGGAACTATATGTCGATGGCTCTTGTTTTAGGTTACCAGATGGCACTACAACTGCCGCATATGCAATTACAACACTACGCACGGTGGTTGGGACGTCACAAGTTCTCTATCAGTCAGCTCAAGCTGCAGAACTCATTGCCCTTATTCGAGCCTGCGAGCTGAGTGAGGGACTAGCTGTCAATTGTTATACTGACAGCCAGTATGCCTTCTGAGTCGCCCATAATTTCTTGCGGCTCAGGCCAGAGAGAGAGGGTTCCTCACTTTCCATGGGATGAAGATCCAACATGGCCCTCTTATACATAGGCTTTTGTCTGCTTTGATACTCCCCAAGAAATTGGCAATAGTGAAGTGCAGCACCCATAGGAAAATTACTGTCAATATGGGTAAGGGGAACGCCTTTGAAGACCAGACCGCTAAGGAGACAGCCCGAGCGAAGATGAAAAGAATGTTTGTAGCAGGTCACAATAGGTGGGTTTCCAATGTCACCATGTTTGAGGATACACTGGAGAATGTTAAGGAAATACAGAGTGAGGCAACGATAGAGGAATTAGCAATATCACAGGAAAGCACAGCACATTTGAATGAGGAGGGGTGTTGGACTAATAAGTCAGGGAAACAGAGATGGATGCTACCAGATGCATATGTTCTTCCTGTAGTCACTATGGCACATGGGCCAGCTCACATCAGCGCTACAGGTATTTGCAAGTTGTTAGACCCTGTATGGCAAAATGATAATATCTCAAAGACGGCCGCTCATTTAGTAAAATCCTGTATGGTGATGGTGTGCATGACGCACAATCCCGGAAAAGGTACCCCTACACCACTTGGTAATTTTGTACCTCCCACTTTCCCTTTCGAGGTCCTTCAAATGGACTACATCAAAATGGATCGAGTCAATAATTTGAAATATGTGTTGGTGGTTGTTTGTGCATTCAGTAAATGGGTTGAGGCTTATCCCACGAAAGAAAAGACAGCCATGGCGACTGCAAAAGTACTCCTGAAAGAGTTATTTCCTCCCTTCGGCTTGCCCCGTTTGATCTGGAGTGATAACGGAAGTCATTTCAGTGCCAAAGTTATTCAGCTAGTTTGTGAGGGACTATACATCAGACAAAAGTTTAATGCTGCAAACCACCCCCAGTCCGCTGGTTTGGTTGAGAAGTACAATTTTCCAATCGAAAGAGAAGAAGATCTCCTGTGGAGTTCCCCAGGGCTCCATTCTTAGTCCCCTCCTATTCAATATATATCTCATCCCCCTACTTTCACTTATAGAATCGTTTGGCATAACTGTCACGTCTTATGCTGACGATACTCAGCTTGTCATCCCTCTCGACGACAATTCCAACTCGGCCGAACTTAATCTCAAGCGCTGCCTCACAGCGGTCTTTCAATGGATGGACGCCAACCATCTCCGCTGCAACTCAAATAAAACCGAGATCTTGCCCATTGGAAAGAATGCATCTTTCAGTCCCGCCCTGTGGTGGCCTGATAACTCTGCTGCCCCACCTCAGACAGTTTCATCGGCCAGAAACCTCGGAGTTATTTTCGATTCCGATCTTTCTTTCGATTCCCACGTCGCAACTGTAGCAGGTAAATGCTTCGGCATTATAAAATCCATGCGAAAGTTCTTTGACTTCCTCCCGCTCGATTCCAGAAAGACCATTGTGGTAGCCCTCATACTCTCTCGAGTGGACTATTGTAACGGCCTCCTGGCAGGGACCAAAAAGTCCACCCGACTGAAACTGCAAAGTGTCCTGCACACTGCCGCGCGTCTTGTCTTAAAACTCCCACGCAAATCTTCTATCTCCACTGCCCTCAGATTCCTTCATTGGCTCCCCTTGCACAAGAGAATACTCTTTAAAATTCTCGTTGTAGCCTTCCGAGCCTTCAACAAATCCGGCCCAGTCTACCTGTCGAGACGCTTCCCTCACTACACCCCGGGTCGCACTCTCAGATCCTCTCAAGAAAACCTCATGACCCCCTCTAAATTCAACCTGAAGTCCAAAGGCGGAAAAACACTCAGTACCCTGGCTATTAGAGCCTGGAACAGTATGCCAAGGCATCTTAGACTTCAGACGCATGAGAAGCCGTTTAGGAAGCTCCTCAAAACGTGGATTTTTAGTCTCTCTGATGACTGGACTAAAGCAGCCATTTAGCCCCCCACCACCTTTCCAGTGATCTGGTCCCAGGTTTTACAGCGCCAAGATGCTCCCTTCGGAGCGAACGTTTGCGCTCTATAAATACCTATCCAATATCCAATATCCAATACAATGGTACTCTGAAGCTGAAATTGGCAAAGATTCAGGAGACCACAGGGTTGCAGCGGCCAGATGCTCTACCATTAGCCCTTTTGTCCACAAGGACAACAGCACACTCTAGAACAGGATTTTCACCCTACGAGGTCGTGTTTGGACACCCTGCAAATGTCTGGGGCATCCCGCGTCCCCGTAGGTTCTCCAAAATTGAGTACCCTTTGCTGATAGACTATCTGTATGAGTTAACTAAAAGTCTGTGTTCTATTCACCAACAGATCCAAGACTCCCTGCCGCCTGTACCCGAGGGGCCAGGACATGATATTCGGCCTGGTGATTTTATTTTGATAAAGAATTTTCAACGCAAAAGGAGTTTGTAGCCCAGGTGGAAGGGACTGGCCCAGGTCCTCCTTGCCACCCGAACAGCGGTAAAGGTCACCGGCCAAAATAACTGGATTTGTACGCAGCACTGCTGTAGAGAGCCTCTACCCTTACCCTACGATCAGTGGGCCATCGAAGAAAGCGGGGACTTGGAGTGGGAACAGGTCCCACGATTCGTCCCCTTTTCGGATGCCAAGCTCACATGGACCCAAACGGAGGCTGAGAATGATGAGGTGCTAAATGCGGCTGTGGCCCCGGAGACCAAGGCCATTCAAGAGCCCCTTTCCACTGGCCCCTCTGTGTCTGAGCCCCTTTTTACTGACCCCTCTGTGCCTGGAGTAGCTAGATATAATTTGCGCCCCTGACGGAGGGACAGTGCACCAAAGGAGGAGTCAGATTAGTAGGGATGGACTGCGCAAGTCAGGGTGTACTTTGCCTATAGTACCAACAGTAATTTAGGGAAAGGGGAGATTGGGGCATTGTTCGGACATTGGACAGGATAAATTGAATGTGCTCCCTTGGAAGGGGGGGTACATTATCCTGGACGACGTGGGATTCATTGCGAGCTAGGACTGAGCAGCTCCACTGTCAGTGCTCAAGAGCTCTAACGTTGATGAACAACAGGAGTCTACCAGTGTGGCTCAGACGGACACTGGGAACACTTGCCCCCCTTTTTTTGCCATCAGGTTACTGCATTTACCTTTTCTCTGTTTCACAATCTATCCGTTTGTTCGGCCCATTTCTGAGGAAGAACAGCCATTTACACCTCGGCGCCCTGAGCAGGGTTGGTCCACAAAAAGTAAAATAGTTTTTGTATCAATAGTTGTCATTGCACTAATAATTATATTAGGGATATCCTATTTTCTAGATGAGAAGTATCCAGTGCATTCCTTGGTTGGCACAACGCCCATTCCTCCCGAACACATGTTTGTCACCTTGGCCCCTCACAACGGAGAGCACAGAAAGTCTTATAAGGATAATGTGTTTATACAAATGTTGCATCAGGCTCATAATGTGTCTAATACAACTCATTGTTGGGTGTGCGGACTACTCCCCTCAGTGACCCATAAAAGTGAGAGCTTATTGTCCATGCCGCTGTCCTATATTAGCAGTTGCGAGGGTTGGTGTGCATTGCTCAGTATGGTGCGTCCCCATCCCCAATTCAATGCTTTAGATAGAACACGTACTGATTCTCGCACCATGATACAGAATTTACATTTCCAGCATAGGGCTCCCCCCAGTGCTTCAACAGGCCAAAAGCCGTTTGGTAGATTATTCTTAAGCTCCTGCATGCATGCATACAAGGGGGTGAGAAATGGAATGTGGTCTCAAATGGAAATAGATGATTTTCTGGGGTTCAACACGTCAGAGTATATCCAGTCTTTCCAGGCTCGTAATGTTACTGAGGTTAAGCCAATACCACTGTCAGTAGTCAACACAACAGCTAGTTTCTGTGTCCAGTGGACTGGGAAGATAAAGGGGGGACACAGCATATTCAATTCCACATATAGGTTAAGAACAACTGATAGTCCGCCCTTAATGCCACCCCCAATGTCTATTTTGTTTGTGGATCCCAAGGTTATGTCTTGCTCCCAGAGGGATGGTCGGGCAGGTGTTATCTCGCTTTCCTCCTACCTCATGTATATAGCTCCATCAAATTACCACAAAGACCATCGGCTGCAGCGTCGGAATGTACACTTGCCCTGAGTTAGAAGAGCTACTAACCAAGAAGATATAGATCTGACAGATACCACTTTGCAGCAGTTTGAAGATGCCATGAAGGGTATTGTACCCTTTTGGGACCCCATGTCCAATAGTATTAACATTCGTCGGCTCACGAGAGTTGTAGAAGAGGTTATTAATACGACAGCAGGGATTCTGACCAATAGTACTGCTGTGCGCCAGGCTACGAGGCTCATCACCTTACAAAACAGGATGGTGTTAGACATCATTCTTGCTGATTGGGGAGGGGCCTGTTGCGTTATTGGCAATAGCTGCTGTGTGTACATCCCAGACCATGCCCCCAATGTATATGCTGCCATACAGAAATTGCATAGGCTTTCATCTGACATACAACAAGAAAATGGTACTTGGACCCTCTCCGGATGGTTCTGGGGTATATTCACGTCCTGGGGTTGGAAGATTCTTATCTTTCTGGTGGTAATTGCTGGTATTATCTTCACATGTTGTCTTTGCATACACCGCCTCCCTGCTTGTTGTGCCTATTGTGTGAACACTCTGAAGCCTAAGCCAACAATTACAGTACATGACACTAATGCCACTATCATGATGATGAAAGATATCAATGACCTCATGTTGATTGATGAAGGTATTTTTGAATATTTACAATGTATATATCAGCTTGTAGTGGCAGTACATATCTTCTGTATGAAGTTATTTGTTCTTAAACAGTAACAAAATGCTTTAGCTAATGCTAAAATGAGGGTGTATTGGAACAGAAATGTTTTTGGCCGAATCCTGTATGCATTGTACGACTTAAGTTAGCATTCGCTGCACCATTTTGTATTCAGCTGCCATTTTGAGCCATGATCAAAACTAACTTCTGTCTCATTTTCTGTCTGCTTCAGCTGAAAGCAGCTTCAATAGTTTGTTTTTGTTTCTCCAAGGTTGAGCTTCGCTGTGCTAATGAATACACTGTCTTTGCTAGTACATACCTTTCCCTGTAGATAGGCCTGCTCCCACCCTGAGAGTGGCGGGCGCAAGCAGAGTGACCTTGGAGTTGAGATACCATGTACCCAGTCTCAGGCCCTAGGCCCATCCTTCTGTACCTCGTTTGTTCACCAGCTACCAAGTGGAAAATTCCAGTTAGGGCGTGTCATCATAGGTTCTGAACTGTATTTCATGTGTTGCTATGCTTGCGAAGTCAGTCCCTCTGCAGCAATCCAAGGAGGCTGGTCAGACCGACCTCCACTCGAGTGTACCAAAAATAAAATACCTTTGATTTGTATTCTCTGTTGTCTGCCCTACTCTTCATTTGTGTGGAAGGCTGAGAGGTGGTTGCGAGTGACCTGAGTGACCCTAATCAGGTCACTTCCTTCAACCGAGCATGACAGGGTGGCATTCAATTTCATTCAGACACCATATATGGATGGCCCAGGCGGAAATGTTTACTTACCGCCAAGACATAGGAGGATGATTGCAGAGAGCATGAAACCTGGGGAAACCGTGACCAACTTCCTAGACTGAATGAGGGAATAATGAGGTCAGGAGGCAGGACAGTCATGGACTGACACGGACCCCCAGGTTGCATTCTTCTACAACATCCTCAAAAACGGACGGCTCAACGAAATACAGAGTGGGCTGGACAGCGTAGTAGGATTAGACACCAAACCTTGGCGGGAAGTACAGGCTCACATATTACATTACTACAGGAAGAAATGGGAAAAAGACAGGGAAAAACAGGAGCAAGCCCAAAGAGACACCGCTAAGCTGGTCCAACAGAAGTTAATAAAGATCACCCTTGAGGGGGGCCTTATTGGGCGCAAACTTGCAAATAGCACCAGTCTTGAAGGGAGCTCCGCCGCCAAACTGCAGAGGGTTTCCACCCAGTCCTAGCGGCAGAGGTCAGGGAGGTTGGCAGCAGCCTGATCTCAGAGAGTGCTACTGTCACCGAATGGGCCACATGGCTGATTGATTGCGCCTGAAAGGTTATCATGAGCAAAGACCGATAGGTCTGGACCAGTCCCCGGAAAATCCCCATCCACAAAACCAAGCCCAGGTCAACCCGAGCGTGCAGCACATTCAACAACAAGGAAATCCGTCAACAAACACACTCCCGCAACAGGGACCGGGTGGTTGGCCAAAAATTTGGCAACTGCAGCAGAAAGGGAACCCAGCTCAGCAAGCAGCGGGGCCACAGCCACAGCAGAGAGAGGTGACTGTCTGGGGAGGCAACACCTTCACACAATCGCCCAATACAAATACGCAGTAAATCTGAACCCCCAAAATGACACATCCACTTCATACCCACTTAAAAAAACTCACAACAATAGACTAGTAACACAGCATTAGGAGAAAAATTCAGGCCTTTACTTTCGTACAGGAAAAACTCAGGCTGCTGTATGTTCAGTCTATCAGGAATCCACACTAAAATCTGCCATCTTGTGTGCCTGCAGGGGCCTAAGCCCCACTCTGTTGCTAGTCCCCCAGGGTGGGGTTGGCTGGCCACACCCCAAGGGGAGGGCAGTCTGATGAGGGGGAGGACGGCCCCCGAACAGTGCATAAAAACTGGCACCCAGGTCCCTTCACCCAAGTCACTTGGGCGCGCCCCAGATTGAAAGAACCCCATTCTCCATCATTTTTGGGCCTCCTGTTAGTGGAGGCCCCCCTTTCAGTTCCAAAACGAGGCGATGCTCCAGTGCCGAAAGCCAGGTTTTATGCACACGTGGGATAATGGTGTCCCCCATAGAACTCTGTAGTTCAAGCATAATTTTGGCACCAAGTCAGTAAGGAAATTCTTCAGGGCAATCAGCCGTCTCATTTCATTACTCGCGGCGCTACAGTTCCCAGCTGCGCACCTGACTCCCGTCGTAAGCAGGACATTCTGCTTCCTCCTCTCCTCTAATGCTTCCAAACATCCAAAGTCGGCTCATCGGATTATGTCCCTCCAAAACAGCGGGAGTAGAGTGTCATCGGGTAGGAAGTCCCTGATTCCCACCGATGACAGCAGAGTCAAAGCATCCTGGGTCCCAGGGAGATGGGGGGCGATGGGAGGGAAAAGAGTTACGTAGTTGACCATTGTAGCACCCGCACAAGTTGCACAGATATGCTTACCACTGCACCCAGCTTGTCGAATAAGATCCACAGGGCCTCATGAACATTGTACACGGGAGCAATAGGCCTGATCCCAGGCATTTCCACATTCACATCAGACAGGGCCTCAGAGCAGCTTCTCAATCCCCACTGGTATGCCACAATAAGACCAACACTACATGAGATCTTAGGAATGCGCTCATTAACCTGCAAGAATCAGCCCAAAAGTAGCCCAAGAACGAACTTTCCAAAGAAAGGGTGTAGTCAAAACACCCAACTCCATTAGAGAAAACCTCGTTGCATGCCACGTGCAGGGACCAGAGGGGCATACACATGTCCTCAGGACTCGTTTCAATTATCCACATCCTCCAAATTGCTACACGCCCCCTTCCTTTTACAGCGCATCGCATATGTGTAGGCCTAAAGGTACCTTCCTCATCGATAAAGCTACACACATACACACACACGATAGGGAAAGAAGGGTACTAAAGAGCCGACATTGCCCATAACATGATAGTTAGGTAAAAAGAGTCATCCACACACCCATGAAGACCACCCACTAAAGCGCTCACCGCTGTCCCCGTGAGGGGGGGAAGACCAAACGGCCCACAAAACAAAACTCAGGCGCCCCATGACCAAAAGTGTTCACTGTCTCCTAAAATTACTCCCCAAACGAGGCCACCTTCCAGTTCCTCACTAAATAGTTGCACAAAATGAACATACAGTATATTCCCCTTAAAGGACAGGAATTTCCGAGACCGAATAATGATGCATGTTGTTCTAAAAGCTAACCTATAGCCCACAGCTCTTATCCAACAGGTCTGCAATTTAGCCTTACGTGCACCACCTTTACTGAGGCCCTCCAGACACCATCCCAAGACCTGCAATGTTCCAAAAGTTATGTATTATTGCACCTTTGTATAGCATCAGCTTAGCATTCCATCAGCAGCAAGAAATGTGCCTAGTCACATTAAACCTACCTCAACGTTTCTACAGCGCTTGCATGGGGACGTCTCCCACCTCGCTTACACTGAACCAAAAACCTGCATTCCACACGCACGACACAGGGCACTCTTGCATAACACATGGTACCAACACATGACGGCCGTGGGTGCCCGTCCGTTGGCTAGGTCATGCTATGTCTGCTGACTGATACCCCATGCTCTGGGCGCAGATAGACTTCACCTGTCACAAGAAATAACCCCCTAAAAAGCAAAATGTCTCATCCACCTGCACTTATGTAGGATTAGGACTATGATACACCTAGTAGAGGAGAACCCCATAGAGTAGTGGTTAACATCGCCCGAAATGAAGCCAACCCCACAGAGTTACACCTTTTCATTGAGCCTAGCAACATTCAAAATAGGCTAAATAGGATGCGCAGGTGGGGCACCATAGAGATAGACACTGTTTGGCCCCGAGATTTTCCAGAGGAGAGGTTCTTGTAGGTAGCAAGACGAGCGCAACAAGTCACAAACATATCTGCTCCCGCCTCTGTCTGTGGTCCCAGGGTGTCCTTTAGCGTATCAAGGTCAATATTCTTTAATAACAAGTGGACCCCACATATGGAGTTCCAGTACAGGGCCATTCACCTTGATGATACAAGGGGAAATAAGTTTAGAACGGAAGGGGTGAATGCCAGCATAGTTACCCCATGTCAGGAATTCTGGGACACTGAGATAGATAGGTACATGTGTCTAGAAGGGACGGGGCAAACCCTAATTGTATGGAAACGTACACTGTATTCTTTGTGTTTCGGAGGCAAAGGAACAATCCTGCTTGGTACAAATAACAATTGTGAAGCAATACTACACATACCAGATTTGCAATGGGACACCTTCGTGTTGATGGATACTTATTGGCAATGTGGCGAGTTTGCCTACACCCAGCTCTTTCCCGGATGTCGGTGCCTCTGCACCCTCATAACCATATATACCCCAAACCTGGTCTTCCCTGGAGAAGATCTATCTGAGTTGTTCCAACATCCACTACAGCAAAAAAAAAACTCTACTGCATCAGACTCGATAAAAAAGAACTGCTGATTTCTTTGGCTGGGCTCACTACAAGGACATTCCAGATTAATTCAGACTGTTTATTGACACTTGAGTAAACGCAGGAGGGTCCTTAGCCTTCTTCACCTTTCAAACAAAGGCGAATGCCCACTAGCTACAAATAACCAGGTGGGAAATACTGAAGACTAACAACGATACTGAGATCGGCCTAAACGCTATCAAGGAAGAACTGAGCCATCTGCCTTATGGTGATGCAACATCTGTATGTGTTGAACTTGATGACCGCCACAGAGGGTGGGGTGTGTGCCAGGATTGGTGCGTCCTGCTATACGTTTATCCCTGGAAACAACATTGATAATGGGACATTGGCTCTTTCCATCCAAGCATTGTATCGTCTACAAGCTGACATGATGAAAGAGGGAGGAGCACCTGAGCAGAACTAGTTTATAGACTTATCTTCCTGGTTCCCTCAATGGGTGACCAAACTGTGCCTGTCATTGCTTTCCATTTCCCTTTTTGTACTGTTTTAGTGTGGTGTCCTACAAGTGGGGGTTTCCTGCTGTAAAAACGCAGTTCTCTAGTTAGGTTGAATGCAAGTAACTAGGGAATTAGTACTAGACACAACAGATACACAGCAATTGCAAACCTCGAAAAGTGTGACTGTCATGAAGTATGGGGTAAATAATGTAGTTGAAAATTCAATTAGAGAGGGAATGTCAATATTGATAAATACTATGTAGATATACACCATGATATTGTGGGATTGAAGTCAGTATGTGAAGTTAGCATAACGTATCTTGGGCTGTATCTCTACTCCGTATACATCGAGAACTGCTTTATAAGATGGTCCATTCGTTCTCCGTGTCTTGTATGATAGAAAGGGCCGAAAAACCATACTACGGCCATCTTGGATTATGACCAGTCGTGCCTCAGATCACGTGGTTCTCTCCGAACACCGTCTGTATGATTTAGCTCGTACCAGCCTAGAGACAGGGTGAATTGTATTTACGGCTGAGGCCCAAGGTCACATCTGCAGTAGGGAGTATCAAGCGAAATTCCTCTGGGCCCGAGACGAAAGGGAGTCACCCCGCCGACCTTCTCTGTAGAAGATAGTAACCTTATGTGTGCAGATGGTATGAGCTCATTTAGGAGCTCTAGGGCTAACTGGTGTTTTTCCACTTACAATGCTTTGTATACTGAATCTGTTATGTATATAAGTGTGACTCTGTCAAGGGGCCAGCAGTCTTCCTCGGCGCACCTGATGGGTGAGGATCGATGAGGCTCCTCTATGTAGAGTTCTGTTGTGGCCAATAAATGCTTGAACCTTCTACGTTGCCAACTGCTTATTATTGACTTGATATTGCGGGCCACTGGTAAGTGTGGCCCTTGGGATTACTATTTAGATTACTACAATATATATATACGTATAATAACAAACTCACATCTCCGTTGTTGAATTCACTCGATATGACCTCTCTCTCAACCTGAGTCAGAAATATGTGGTCAGTCAGGCCCTGCAACCGAGGCCTGAAGCAACTGATTGACAGATCATAGGTGGGGTACACGTAACCCTTAGACAAAAGCGCGAACAGGAAAACCCAGATCGATCCCACAGATAGGCCGCAACACCAGACTGGTCTCAGGAGATTGGGCCCAATAAAATACGTTTGGCCGGAGTGGTCCATGTTCCCAAAAACATCATAAAATCCGATGCACCAGTAAGTTAGGAACACACAACTAATCAGAACACAGCATGCATATTACATGCTGTAAACACACGCTCCCCATGCGGGTTATAATATGGGTTACGGTAATTTGACAACGGAAAACAATATTATGGAATTGGTTGCTTCTTAAGGAATTGCGGTATGGGTAACAAGACACTTTGGGCCACATGCATCAAGGCAAAAACCGGTTGCAAAAGGGAAGATTCTCCGAATCTGCCCCTTTGCGACCGGTATTTTTGCATTTGGGATGCATCTTCCGAAATGCAAAAATCGCAAATTGAGATTGCATTTAATGAATCGCAAATTGCGATGCCTTGAATGCAATGCAAGATGCCATTTAAAATAGCGATTTCGCTATTAGGGTCCGCTAATTACCGGAAATATATACCAAATGGTATAGACTTTGAAAAATGCACTAAAGTTACGTTACACACACACATACCCTTGGGGCATGTGTGTGCGCAACATGGGTGCACATTCCAATTTCAGGGGTGCAACAAGGTGTCCTTTTGGCACCCTTGCACCGTTAAAATTGCATGCGCAATTTGCGAGTACCTAATGGGTACTCGCAAATTGCGCATGCAATTCCCATTCAATCCTATGGTCCTGTAGGCCCATAGGAATGAATAAGAAGCCATTCCTTAATTGCGACTCGCAATTTGCGAGTAGCAATTAAGGAATTTGAAGGAATCGCTATCTTTTTTAGCGATTCCTACATGCATAGGCTTTTGCGAGTCCATAATTGCGATTCCTTAATAATCGCAATTAAGGAATCGCAAAAGCCTACCTTGATGCATGTGGGGGTTTATAATTAAACATTACGTTGTGCAGGAAAAAAAAAAACTAGAAATGTAAATGTTTTAGACATTTTATGTCATTAGCTTTAATGTTCTTTATAGGTGGCCTAATTTTTTTAGATTGATTCTTGTTTATTTTAGTTTTTTTCTTTGAGAAAGCAATAAGGGTCATGAAACATGTTGGTGTACATACGGTTATATCAGAATTTTCAGGACAAGATACCATATTCACTAAGGCCGGAGTTCTCCAAATTTCTTATCATTTGGTAGCCTTCAAAAGTGGCCCATAAAAACAATGACAAGGACAAAAAGAGAAACTTCAACTTAAATAAAATAATAGACCTCAAATTACTTACTAAATAAGTTGATGGTGACTCATAATTTCATTTTTAGCATGGATGTGGCTTGGCATGAGGACATTAGGCAAGTGACATTCACAGGGAGAGGCAACGGGAGTGTGATTGATTATATTGCACTATGGAAGGTATGGGAAAGGAGGGTTTCTAAGTTTGCCATTGTACAAAGCTACATGCGCGATCACAACCCTTTAGTAATGAATTTGTTTTTAGGGTTGCCGACACTGGTTCATAACCTTGTGGTACCCCCCAACTGAGCACACTAGAAATGGTTGTCTGTGATGCAAATGGCGGAATGTTGATGCTGGGTAACTTTTGTCCTCCTTAGTTGGGGGAAAAATAGAGTACTTTAAGGTGTGTTTAAGCTTTCAACCCGACCCATCAGAAGTATTGGGGGCCTATACTGAGATATGTAAACGGACAACTGAACTGATGATGTTACTACAGTCACGCGTTGGGGAGGGGACCAAAGTCCATGAAGTGGTTTGACAGATCCTGTTCACAAGCACACAGTAGCCTGTTAAGGCCATTAAAATGTCACCAAGAGACAGAGAAGAAGTAAGAGCTTGCAGGAAACACTACAAAGAAATGATTAAGACAAGGAAAGACATGATCAGAAGGAAGGCTGGCAGCAGTTAACCAAGGCGTGTGCCATCAATGACATGACCCAATTTTGTCAAACAGTTAATACACCTTTTTTGAGAATAGTTCTGGCACTAATATAGATGTGACCATCCCACAGTTTATTTGAGTTACCCACTTTACCAAGGTTTACTAATCCCATTCTCTGGAAAACCAGGATAGCAGTATAGTGTATATAATAGCTAGTACTGGAGAAGATGACTAGCTGCTAATTTCACTCAATCATTTAACATCAGCAGTGGAGAGATGCCTGAGCAATAAAGCCCCAGGACCTCATGTGGTCCACACTGACCGCTTCAAAAACAACCTAGACCATTGGGCCCCAATACTTGTGAATGTTTTGTGAACCGCAGTTTGTGTGGGTCCTCCAAAATCCTGGTCCAACGTAATTATTGTTCCTATATTTAAGAAAGGGGATCGAGATGACCCCTGGTACTATCGCCGGATAGCCCTTATTGACTCCCTGACTAAGGTGCTGGATAGAGTATTGTTAGATTGTCTGGAGAATTGGGCTACTGAGAAGGGCATTTTAATTACAGCTCAGTAGTTTCAGGCAGGGTCTGGGTACAATATATGTGTCTGTCAAAGGAGGGTGCCTCCAATTAGCATTCATGGACCTTAGCACAGTCTTCGACAATGTCATCAGAGGCAGGTTATGGAGAATGCTGTTAGCAAAGGAAGGTGATCCCAACATTATTCACTTACTCTCCCAACTCCATGAGGATGTTGTGGGCTCTGTTAGAACTGGCCCCAACTGAGAATGCACATTGTTAATCAAGATCAGGAGGGGTGTCAGTAATGGATGTATTCTGGCTCCCTTCCTTTTCAGTTTTTATAGAAATAACCTTATTTTTTTAAATAGCTCTTTTATTGCATTTATATGATGAAAAAGATTGTACTCAAGGAGGAGTGTGGCTCAATGGTTAGAGCGGCAGACCCTGAAGCAGAGTTCTGGTCAGGGACCAGGGTTCAATTCCCGCCTCGGTGGGGCTCGGGCTCAACTTCCTCTGACCTGTCTATTCTCGCCACGGTGCCTATTCTAATCACAGGCCCCACGCTGCAACTCTGGGCAATAGCTTGCTTAGCCTCCACACCAGCCCCAACAGTGCTAAGGATGCCTGGCTTCACCCTGGGGGTGCCCAGGAGTGGACACTTCACAGGGAAAGCCAGGAGGGGTTCCACAGCGGTATGAGTATCAGCGCCAGGAAACCACAAAAGGCAACACCGCAAGGTGGCTGTCTGGTGACAGTGCGCTCTATAAGTACATTTACATTTACATTTACATTTTACATTTAACACAATTACACATCCATAGTAAGAGTAGCATATAACATATTGTACACATCTGGTACTTTTCCTGTTACATTATTTATGCATCTTTGGGACAAAACCTTTGTTTTCTTCGTAGTCTCTTTTCTGTAACAATTTGTCTCCAGATTGACCATCCCTTCAGGTTTCATTGTAACAGTAAGATAATCCCGCACTATAGCATTCTATTCAATAGGTAGTAATCGAGCCTACTAACAACATTGTCCACCTTAGATGTGTATATTTTAAAGAAGCATAAGTCTGCCACATAATATAGTATCCAAAGATTGCATAGGAGAAAGTAAAAGCCATATAAAGAAAAAAAAGAAAAACACAAGAGAACAAACTACGTATCTTTGTAAAATGAACATACAACTACATCTAACGATAAACTACCAGGGGTCCTTAGTCTGTACAAACATCTGTGACAAATTAACCAACGCTACTGTGAGGTCGGGGGGTAGCCAGGTGGGGGGGAGTGGGGATGAACGGGTAAAAAAACAAATAAAGCTCCAAGCAGCAGGGGCAACACCAAGTGCCTAACCCAATCAAGTGGGGAACAACCTTTACAACGCAACTTTTACAACGCACTACCTTTACAACGCATTTTTTACAACGCATAATCCATTACAACGCATGACATTACAACGCATACCATTACAACGCATTTTTAAAAACTACCTTTACAACGCATTCCATTACAACGCATACTACCATTACAACGCATACCATTACAACGCATAATATTACACTACACTATCCAACACTTACCCTACTGTTGCACCCCCTGGAGTTAGAATAGTAATTTTTACCCCTATACTATCCAACACTTACCCTACTGATGCACCCCCTGGAGTTAGAATAGTAATTTTTACCCCTATACTATCCAACACTTACCCTACTGATGCACCCCCTGGAGTTAGAATAGTAATTTTTACCCCTATACTATCCAACACTTACCCTACTGATGCACCCCCTGGAGTTAGAATAGTAATTTTTACCCCTATACTATCCAACACTTACCCTACTGATGCACCCTCTGGAGTTAGAATAGTAATTTTTACCCCTATACTATCCAACACTTACCCTACTGATGCACCCCCTGGAGTTAGAATAGTAATTTTTACCCCTATACTATCCAACACTTACCCTACTGATGCACCCCCTGGAGTTAGAATAGTAATTTTTACCCCTATACTATCCAACACTTACCCTACTGATGCACCCCCTGGAGTTAGAATAGTAATTTTTACCCCTATACTATCCAACACTTACCCTACTGATGCACCCCCTGGAGTTAGAATAGTAATTTTTACCCCTATACTATCCAACACTTACCCTACTGATGCACCCCCTGGAGTTAGAATAGTAATTTTTACCTCTATACTATCCAACACTTACCCTACTGTTGCACCCCCTGGAGTTAGAATAGTAATTTTTACCCCTACACTATCCAACACTTACCCTACTGTTGCACCCCCTGGAGTTAGAATAGTAATTTTTACCCCTGCACTATCTAATACTTACCTTAAATGTAATTTAATATAATGCGTTGTAATGGTATGCGTTGTAAAGGTAGTATGCGTTGTAATGGCAATGCGTTGTAAAGGTATTTTTTAAAAATGCGTTGTAGTGTCATGCGTTGTAATGTCATGCGTTGTAATGGATTATGCGTTGTAAAAAATGCGTTGTAAGTGCATGCGTTGTAAAAGTGTGCGTTGTAACGTCATACATCCCAATCAAGTGTACATCCTAATTGTGGCCTGATACCGGAGAACCAATCCCCCTCCACTCTCCAAGAACTCCGATGTACCTACCCATTTCGCAACAGTCATCCAACCATTAAAGTGTGTGTGAGTGTGCCTCTCCCAACCCCTCTGAGTCAGTCGAATTCATGTATAAGGTCTGTTCAGGTGTATGTCGTGCATCCCATACCCTCACTATGTCTGCCCAAGGCTCTGACAGTGGCTTACGCAGCTTTGTAATCTTATCTTCTTTAATCAATGCCTTTTGCTCTGCTCTAGCGCAGCAGGAAACATCATCTTCCCAGTTGACCACTAAAGGAGTCTGCTTCGCCTTCCACCTAAGAGCTATTCTCCTATTAGTCAAGAGGAAAGTCAGGTCTATGAATCTATGACCCAGTCTTTTGGATTTGGGACTCGGGAATAGGCCCAGGAGGCAAACCTCCAGAAAGCATGCCAGATTACGAGACAAAACCCTGTTGACCATATCTACAATCTTAGTCCAATAATCTTTAAACCCAGGGCAGGTCCAAACCATGTGGTCAAAATCAGCATCTCTCTGCAAACATCTGGCACAGGCCTGGTCGTCACTCCCATATACCATGTTCAGCCGGTGTGAAGTAAGGTAAGTTCTATGGAGCATATTGAATTGTATAGGTTTGAAGCCGCATTACTGGATACCTTTTTCAGGCCACCCAAAACTTTCTTCCACTCCTTCTCGGTCAATTGCCTATTCAGGGTACCTTCCCATCTCTCTTGTAGACGAGGCAACGGTCGAAGTTCTATTTCCATCATTGCCAGGTAGAACCACTTCACCACATGTCCCGCCGAGCCCAAAGTCACCATTGCCTGTAGGGCTGCATGGGTGACTGGCTCTTTTACATCTGTTCCCCATAGTTCCGCCAGTGCCCCCGTATCCTATGATAGGTCAAAAACTGCCCTGGTGGTAACTCATGGTTTTCCAGGAATTCATCTAACAGGAGTAATTTACCATCTCGGTAACAATCGCCAACCGTCTGCACTTCTGCGTCGTCCCAGCCCAGCAGCTGTCGCTGTGCAAGGGGGGGGGGCCCATTCCTGCTTGTGGGAACCCCACAAGGGGAATACTTGGTGCATAGAGCGGCGCATCCTTGGATCGTGCTGTACATCTATACCAGCATGTCACTGCCACTGAGAGTAACACCTCCATTCGTTTGATCCTCTGGCGACGGTTGAGCATGCTAGGGAGCAAAACCACTTGTGCGGTGCCAGCTGGGAGTAATAATGTATTTAACCCTCTCCCAACGAGGCACCTGGCAAACCACTGAAGCTGTGCCACCAAATAGTAAACTTCGAAATCAGGGGCCCCCAATCCACCTCCCGCGAGCAGAAGTCACAAAGTCTGCAGAGATACTCTATTGCGCCCGCCATCCCACACTAAATCCCTTAATATCGCATCCAAGGTCTTAAACCAACTCTTAGGTATCACAACTGGTAAATTAACGAAACAGTATAGGAGTCGAGGTAACACCACCATTTTAGACAGTGCCACCCTAGCCATAATTGGCAGTTTGAGCGTGCGCCAAAAGGCCACATTCTCCCGTAGCGCTTTCAGGGCACCTCCAAGGTTCCCTTCAAACAGATCTACCTGAGTATAATAAATCTGAATCCCCAGGTACATAAAGGAGGCCGAAGCCCATTCCAGGTCCAGTGGGAGGGTCAGAGGCCTAGCAAAAGCAGGGCGCAACGGGAATACATAGGTCTTTCCCTTATTAATGCGTAATCCAGAGAGCTCAGCAAATTCCTCCAAAATGCGTAGCATAACTGGATCCCGCTAGACCCATCCCGTAGGTATATTAACACATCATGTGCGTATAATGATATTATATGACAGGTGCCATCTAGAGCCACCCCTAGACTTTCACTTTCTTGTCTGAATCGTTCTGCCAATGGCTCCATTGCTAGAGCAAAAAGCAATGGCGACAGGGGACAGCCCTGTCAAGTTCCTCTGCTGATGGAATAAGGGGTCGACACTGTGTTGCCCATGTGCACCCGAGCAGTAGGATTTTCATACAGGAGGTGGACCCAGTTTAACCACCCTACTCCCATCTGCATCCTTCCCATACTGCTAGTAAAAAATCCCAGCGTAGGGAATCAAAAGCTTTTTCCAGGTCTATCGCCACCACTACTGCATCGAGGTAGTCTCCCAGGTCTTTATGGAACAGGACATTATATAATCTCCTCAGGTTATTGGACGTGGAACGTGAGGACCAATCGCTGCATGCGCCGCAGGATCCTGGTTGCCAACGCTTTACTTAAGATTTTAAAATCCATATTTAACATTGATAAAGGTCTAAATTCTGTTACCACTGCATGGTTATTCTTGGTCTTAGGTAAGGGGATCACCAGCGCTTCTCTAACTGAGGCCGGCAGTTGCTTCTCCTGAAGCGCAGACGCATACACCTGTTCCATCCTCGGGGCCAATATATCCACAAAGGCAACATAAAATTCGTCCGGAAGGCCCAGGCGTTTTCCCCAATGCTATATCCTTTATTGCTGCTCTGATGTCGCCTGCCTTAACCGGCAATGCTAGCGAGTCTTGAGAGTCCCAGTCTAATCCCTGTAACTGCAACCTGTCTAAATATGTCAGTAGTACTTCCCCCTGGCTAACTTCCGGTGGCTCATAGAGTTTCTCATAGTACTCCCAAAATGCATCATTAATGGCCCTCGGAGAGCAGAGTACCTGCCCATTTATGTCTGTGATACTGGGAATTGGAGCTCCCCCTACTCTCCGGTTTAATCAACCAGGCCAATAACCTCCCGGCCTTTCCCCCCTCTACATGTTGCCTTGCTTGGCAAGTTCGGAAATCTAGTGCCCGTAGCCTGTCCCAAGTGGAATTATAAAGGCTCCTCACATCTGCCAGTTTATTCTGCACCCCTCTATCACTCTATCCAACACCAAAATATATGCTTCCAAGGCTTCTAATTCCCGGGCAATCCCTTGTTTAGTTCCCACCACCTGTCCTAAGCATTGTCTCCTTGTTACTACTTAAAATGCATCCCATTCCACTAAGGGGGAGCTAGCGATTCCCTGGTTCTCTGCAAAATAAGCGCCTAGGGCTGGAGAGAGGAGCTGCCTAAATCCATCATCCTCCAACAGGGCAGTGTCCAATCTCCACAATGGGATTGGGGCCCTCTTGGGGGTAGGGGAAATCGTAGTAGCAAGAGACTATGATCTGAAATGGATCTACCCAGGTATTCAGCCCCAGACAGCAACTGGACCCGCTTATCGGAGCAGCGGAACATATCTAGTCTTGTGTGCAAATCAAATAGGTGGGAGTAGTAGGAGTATTCTCTCCGTTGTGCATTATGTAATCTCCAGACGTCTAGTAAGTCCCACCCCATAATGCAGTTTCTGAATCCCCTAGCTATAGTGGCAGCGAGTGTACGCCGTAGTGGAGGAGTAGATCTATCCCATCCTATGTCGTACACACATTAAAGTCCCCCGCAGTATCAAATCCTAGTGTGCCACCCCTGCCAGTGTTCCAGAGAGCCGATCCAGGAAGGGAATCTCATCACAATTTGGTGCATATACACTTCCCAACGTTATTTCCCTGCCTTTTCAATTTGCCCTTGATCACTATGAATCTCCCGTCTGAATCTATTATTTTCGGGGAGAGCTGGAAGGGGACTCCTGGCCGGATCCACACAAACACCCCCCTTGCAAAAGCTGAATAAGTAGTTGGAAATAGTTGCCTTCTCCATCTACGTCTCAACCGAGTTACCTCTGTCTCCGTGAGGTGGGTCTCTTGTAGCATTACAACATGCGCTCCCCTGCATCTGATATAGTTCAGTATACTGTAACATTTTGAGGGCGAGCCCATACCCCGGATACTCCAGGTGAGGAGTTTAAAATCCTCGGCCTGACCAATGTTCTGTGCCATCTGTCAGCACAGTACCCCCCCCCCCCCAGCACTTCCCCCAGAGCGTCAGCTTGAAGAATTGTCCCAGACCTCCTGGCATGTAACAACAAGCCCAACAGTTCAACTCCCCAACCCATGAGCGGACTGACAATGGTCAATTGCCCAAACTCACAAAAATACTGCATGCTACTAAACTACAGCAAGTAGTTAAGGCCCAAGGGCCTACAGGGGAGCACGACTATCTCCACTAATACCCAACAAGCTATAAATAATCATACATGACGTCGCAGCCTGGATTGGCCGCTCCAACCCGTGCCCAGGAGCACCCGCCCCGGCCACCGTCCCCGCCCCTTCCACATACTCCCACTATGAGGAAGAAAACCAGGCGTGTGAGACCAGGAATATGGCCACCCGACCCAGTAGAACAGAAAAGGAAAGTGTGAAGGGGAAAGGAGAAAAAGAAATCACCAGTCATAAATCACATTATCCCATCTGCTGTTTGAGGAGTCACTACCGGTAAGCAGACGCTGACATTATGGGATGTGTCCGAGTTCGACCCATCAGTTCATCGTTTTGACCCCGAACCTCTCTCCGATGACGATCTCCTGCTTTGCATCATGACTGCAACTGCCTGTAATGCTTCGGCTCTCTCCGTCCGCGACTGACTACGCCTCTTAGCAACCCTCCGCCGTTGGCGTCTCCGCAGTCGCTTCCCAATCCCAAGGTCTCTGGCTCCGATCGGTTGCCTCCCATCTTGTGGCATGGGTTGACCTGCCGTGTTATAGGCCTCAATCCACTCCCAGGCAGACTTGGGGTCTTCGCAAAAGTGAGTTTTCTCCTCCAGCATTATCTTATGCCGAGCCGGGAACATCAGAGAATATTGACTCCCCTCCTCACGCAGGGCTCTCTTAACCTCAAGGAAAGAGGTATGGCGTCTCTGGACCTCAAGTGTGCAATCCGGAAACAGAGACACCTTATTGTTCTCAACTGTGTATGGCCCCTCTGAGTGTGCCCTCTGTAACAACTGATCTCTGTCCCGGAAGTGAAGCAGTCTGGCTACCACAGGGCGCGGTGGCCTTCCTGGTGCTGATGACCTGGCGGGCACACGTTGAGCTCTTTCCAGTATAAAGAACTGTGACAGTCCCTCCGGTGCCACCACCTCACGGAGCCATGCCTCCAGGTATTTGACCATGTCTTGGCCTTCCACTCCTTCCGGCAGCCCTAGAACCCTCACATTGTTTCTTCGGTTTTGCCCCTCTGCGCCCTCTGCTCGGAGCTCCAATACATTAACTTTACTGAATAGTTCTCTGACCTGCTTGGCCAAAGCCTGTTGCGCTGGGGTGAGCACACCCAGAGTTGATTCAGTTTGTTTCACTCTGTCTGCCAATTTAGCATGTTCTGCCCTCAACAAGCCCAGGCCCACTGCAACCGTACTGATGTGTTGATGCAGCGTTGCCTTGATGTCGGCGATGGCCTCCAAGAATTGTTGGTGCACAGGTACCTCTGGGGATTCGCCTCCAGATTCTTTAAGTACTGGGTCTGGCGCACTGTCTTCCTGTTCCGGGAGGGGGGGGGGTCCCGTCTGCTTCCCCCTAGGTTTCCCCAGCCCCAGTGTGGTCCGTTCTCCGACCACGGATCTAGTGCGCCCTTCCCTGGGCGGTCGGGGAGCTGCCGCCAACACCTCTGCCCCACACCACTCCAGTGTATGGACTGTCCCCTCCTTACCACCGTCTGCTTTTTCTGGCGATGGCCTCCCTGCCGTTGGCTTCATTCCGCAACAGCCCAGCCAACCACCAGGCGTGTACTTCAGGGTCGTCCACTTGGGCCTTGCACACCCAGTGCCTGGGTCAGGCCACTCTGCTCCTGTAGCGAGTCCCCACTGCAGTAAGTTGTTTTCTCCTCACAACAAACCTTGGCCGAGGTGCCCAGGCATCAGGACAGTCGACCGTCAAGGCAACCGTGGTCCAGAAGGGAGCAGAGAATGCCCGGGTGACCTCCGAGGAACAGTACCAAGGATGCCCTGAGAGTGCTTCGCAATCCAAGCAGGAAGGAGGTCAACAGGCGATTTGTGGATTAAAAGGGCCACCGCAACGGCGAACAGCAGCACCGCAGTAGATTTCAATAGGTGTAGGTATCCTCCTAACTCACCAACCGCGAGTCTCACGTCCAAGTATCACCAAAGCCACGGCATGACAGACAGCAGCACATGGCAACAATTTCTAGGAAGACACCCTCAGGTCTCATTGGAGTCTACATGTCCCTATTTCCAAGAAACAATACTTTTAAGAGTCTGCTCAATGCTCAATATGCCTACATTGTCCATCTAGTGCAGTGCCGCTCTGCCACGCCAATGTCAATCACACCCGGGTCTTCTAACTACGGGGCTGAGCCGCTTCTCCGTACCTCCAAGGAGTGCATTTCAGTCACCAGTGGCCTCCCCACATCTGTGGCCTCCTGTGGTTCAACAGTGGCGCAGCCGGCTCTGTCCACAAGAGCGGCTCTGGCACTCCAGGCCGCCTGGCCAGACAGGTTCAACATGCGGCCTCACCTCCGCTGGCCGGGGTGTCCCCGCGCACCACTCTTGTTACTCCCAGCTGTGGCAGCCGCTCCTCGACCTGGGGGGCAGGGGAGGACCCTACGGGCCTGTTCCCAGTAAAGTTCCACCTCACGCTGCCTTCACCTTGCCGACTTCGCTGGCCCCTGCCCGCCTTCTTGTCTTCCTTCGCTATGGGCAATAGGGTAGTCCGGCCCCACCGGCCGCTCGTCAGGCCACAGAGCTGCTACGGGGAGCGGGTGCCCATCATTAAATGCCACATCGACGGGAAAGCGGCACAGATAAAAAGGCAGCACCCTTCGATCTGATTTCTGAAGAGGCTGCGGTCGGGTCTGCAGCGCGGTCTGCCCCCGGAGTCCTCCACGCCACACACACAGGAGAATCCCCCACAGGTAAACCGAGCCAGCTGATTTCAGGCCCCAAATCCACTGGCACAGCGGTCCCAGGGTGGGCCCTCGATTCACCGTCAACGCGTCGGGTTCCAGGGTCCACCGCCCATCTCCCGCAGCTTAATCCGGCACTTGCTTCCAGCTGCCTCTCCGTGTCTGCTTCAGGCCGCCATCTTACTGCAGCCACGCCAGTCTTGCGCTGCTCCGCCACCACACCCCGTTCGTCTCCCGAGCCGCAAGGGACAAGTTCAGAGTCCCCAGCACCTCCGGCGGGTCAGGCCCCCAGAAGCTCACCTCCGGGCACGGGTGGAGTCAACAAAATACAGGATAATAAGCCCGGCTGGCGTGGAGTTCTCGACTCATGCGTCCGCCATCAACGGCTCCAAAGCCACGCCCCCTTTATAGAAATAACTTTGACAGATATTTGCTGAATGTAGAGGCTGACACACCAAGGGTAGGATCCAGGAGGCAACCAGTCCTGATGCACGTTGACGATTGCGTGCCTATATCAAAAGCAGGGCTGGGCCTCTAGAGATTGCTGGACTGATTTGTTACATTTATGAACAACCTGAGTCTGTCACCGAATAAAACAAAATCCTTCTCTATGGTGTGTGGTCGAACTTTAATTAAGATGAGCTCCCTTCATGTTGGTGGCACCAAACTACAGTGTGTCCCTACCTTCACATACCTGGTGATCCCTTTTGATAATATGAGTTTCTAGAAACATCTGTTGAGTGTGACATCTGTGTAGCTTGTAAAGACTATTGCATCTCTATTCAAGTTTGCCTCTATATTGGGGTCAGCACCACTGGAAGCTGTAATGAAAATCTACAAGGCTAAATGCATTTTGATCGCCTCCTATGGTCCAGGTATCTGGGGATAGAGTGATTTCGCACAGCTGCAGGTTAGTGAAGACAATTTCCTGCGCAGGCTGCTTTCATTACCAAGAAGTGTCCTGACTCTAATATGTCATGAGAAACTGGGCCTACAGTATCTAGGAGACCTCATAAAGATAGCACCAACCCTATTGTGGCTCCCGGTTTGGTACAGGCCTAAAGATGCACTCAATCAAATGGTAATAGCCGACTGTCTAAATTTAACACAAATTCAAAATATTAACTGGCTGGCCTATGTGGAAGCCCAGTTGTGCTCGATCAGGAGGCGAGATTTGTACAACAACCCGAAGAGTGCCAATCAATCTGTCAAAGCTTCAATAAAGAAGGAATTACTGGGTTTAATAGCAAGGGAAAGAGCAGTAATAGAGACAGGGAAGAAGTCAGTGGAAGTGTATTTCCCACTGATCACGACTATCAGTATGGAACAAGGCACTGAGGCATCAGAGGTTCTACCTGATAAGATTCAGGCTTAACATGGCCCATTTTCTGGTATCCTACCCCTCTGATTCCCACCACAGAGGAGATCTGCCTGTGCAACTCAGTAACCCCTCAATCAAAGCTGCACTTCTTCTTTTTCTGCAATTTATATAAAGACTTGAGGAAAAACATTCTAATGCCTCTTTTAAGAAGTCTTAACATCAGAAAGTGCAAAGCAGTGTATAATCTTTAGCTGCTGCAATCTGACCTGGTTTACTATACATTCAACAGATTTATTGCAGCCACAGTCAAAAGGCAAAGAGTGGTTGGCAAGGGAAGATAATAAGGTTCCAGTACTGTGTATAGGAAGTTTCAAATGTGGAAATGGGTGTGGACATTCTGTTTGAACTATTTGCCTTGGATATGTTTTTAGAATTATTATTATTTTTTTAATTCTATCTATGATATTATTGATTATTTTTTTCTTTTTTCTTTTTATTATTGCACATTAATGCACTTAGTTGCCCCTGGTTTAGCACTGCTCAGAAGGCAGTGAGGGGGCCTGGACCTGATTTTAAACATGATGATTTTTATTCTTGTGATTTTTTTCATACAATTTTAAATGCAATTTATATGTATTCTTTTATGGGTTTTTTAACCGAATAAAGATTTATCTGAGACCTCAAATGAGTTCTAACCAGTCTGTTGCTTAGGTTATCAATTTACAACTCCATAAAGAAGAGCATAGCACTGATGAAGAGTAGTCTGGCAGTAAGGGATTAAGATTAAGGAAAATGATATCTATAATAAAAGTAATATCTGCTGATACAATGCCAAAGGGTCAATTATAAAACTTTACTTGGTATACAGCCTAATGATCTTCTACCTAAATCATTTTCAAATTGGTACTCATCACTCAACTCACATGAGCTGGTCTGAAGCAACCAGTAAAAGCTTTAGATTAGATCCAATATGTTCCATCTCAATCTGAAACCAATGGTGTACTGTACCAGAAAATCAACTTAATGACATGTTTACTGATTCTGTACTTTCCCTTTTTATGTTTAAATATCTTTATTGACATTTTACTTTTTAACATGATTGTCATCACGGATCCGTACAAAAATATGTAGATGTGGGTATCAGAAATACAAATCCCATGTGCAGAATAGCTTTAACCATCACAGCAGTGTATAATTAATACATATATGCTATTCCCTAGTAAAGACATTTATATCATACTTGAACATATGTACGAATACCTCTGTATGCCATTGCTCACAGTTGAGCTACACCATAGATTGGCAATTAGTGTCATTGCCATCTACTGCTTACTCATAACACATCTTTTCTGAGCAGTCCTGACAGGAGCTTGCGTGTGTGCACCAGGTACATACAGATCTTTGCCGGACGGGTCGTCAATTCATTGCTTAGTAGGAGAAAGGACTTGAATGATGATAGAACGCATATATCATTGAGTGAGTACCAATAAATCATATTTTCCAAAATATTCTAAACATAACTGAAACTTAAAACATCAAAATAACATCTGCCATCCACTAAATGCAATCAATGTTAATCGTGCCTGATTGAATGCAAAGATGTATTATCGGTTCACTTCCACGTATCCGCACACCTAATGGATAGTTGATAAATTGCACATAACAGGGCAGAACAGCTGCCAACAAAGAGAACCCTTGTGTCCGAGGGCGGAGTGGGTGTGAAGAGCTATCTATTACAGACCAGGGGGAACGACATTAATCTATTCTGCAAACTCCGAGGCGTGTCAACTACCCTTGGCTGAGTAGTAAGGGGCTAGTGGGTTTATCACTGACTGGCTAACGGGGCGGCATCAATTGCTGTCAGGTTGGCAGTCTGTAAAGCAACTAGCAGGGTGTCCGAGCTCTGTGCAATGGGGAACTTACGAAGCCCAGCAATCTCCTCTCTATGCAGTGCTGTACTTTCCGTCTGAGCCAATATTGTGAATGAACGCTTCCAACTAAGTATCTCCGGGGGGGACTGCATTTTTCCATTTTTTAGTTATGAGACGTTTTGCAGTGATGAGACCCAGATCGCAAAACTTTGAGGTAACTTTATTCTTTTTTGATCTGGCGTACAGCCCTAGAAGGCAGACTTCCCACGACAATGGCATTTCCGTATTTGTGCATGAAGCTAGGATCGTGACTACTTCTTGCCAATAATGTGTAAGGGATGTTCAAGTCCACAGCATGTGGAGCAGGTCTGCATCAACCTGCTGACAACGTGGACATGTGGAAGTGGCGATGTGGAAATATCTATTGATCATGTCCGGCGAGAGATACGCTCTCCGTGTAATGTATGTTTGGATAAGCTTGAACCTCGAGTTTCTGGGTATGTTCCTAGCGCTCGCTAATATGGCATACCATTCCTTGTCTGTCCAAGGCCAGCCTCTATCTGCCTCCCATCTGTCTTTAGGCCGTTGCATCGGCCTCAGTGTGTGTGTGAGAAGTGCCTCCACCAGCCAATGCACCACATGTGACCCCGCATCCATTACGTGTAAATATTGCACCAACAGGTGCTTCGATCGCTCAATTGCCAGATCCCCCCAGGCAGTTGACAGAGCTTTCAGGAGGGAAGTGTGTAACAAGAATTGGCACCACTGACAGTTCATTGTCTTAGACTAGTGCCTCAAATGTTAGTAATGCGTCGCCCCTATATAGGTCACCTAATGTCTCGAGCCATGCCGCATGCCAGGCCGTGAGGGCCACCTCTGTGGTACCCAGCCAACCCCGTGGTGTCCCCATCAATGGTAGAATTGGGGCGTGTGGAGGTGCCTTGCGGGTGAGATATAAGCTTCTTATACAGCATTTAAGGGCTAATCCCAAGTGTATCTGCGGTGTCCGTGGGAGTTTAGCAATGGATGGAACAGATGACAAATTTGGGAATGGGACCAGGGCTGGTGCATGGTTGCCGTGTCTTCCAGGCACATGTCATTCAACCACTTTGTCGCCCATTGGAGCTGGGCAGCTAAATAGTACAGTTCCATGTTAGGGACCGACAACCCACCCTGGCTATAGAAGCATACAATTTCCACAAAGCAATGCGTGGCCTTCCCTTATTCCATATTAAGTCCCGGGAAAATCGCTCTAGGTCTCGGAATGTCTTAGGAGGAATATATAGTGGGAGATTTGAAAAATAATAAAGTCGTTTGGGCAGTATGATCACTTTCAACAGGGTGATGCGGCTCATTACATTCAGCGGAAGCGTCTTCCAGAATTGCGTTTGAGCACGTATGGCTGAAATCGCTCTCGTCAAGTTACCTTCCATTAAGTCTTCAGGTGGGCGATATATAAAGATGCCAAGATATCTGAACGTGGTAGGGTACCATGTGAGGGGTTTGCCATTTAGAGAAACGTCTACTTCTGTTGTGTGAGCGCTAAATGAATAGATCCTTGATTTGGCCCAGTTAACCCGGAGTCCTGACTTCTCCTCCACGGATTTGAGTATATCAGCAATGGACGTTGGGATTACAGTGATGTCTCGGAGATACAACAACAGATCATCCGCATATAGGGAAACGGCATGTAGCCTGTCTCCCAACCGTATTCCCCACTCTTCACCGTCTCTCCGGAATAACATTGCTAAAGGCTCCACAGCTAGGGAATACAGAAACGGAGATAGTGGGCATCCCTGACGTGTCCTCCGTCCCACTCTGATGCTATCTAAAATTAACCTGCCTGTATGAACCCAGACAGTGGGCTGTTGGTATAATAAGCGGACCATATTTAAGTAGTGTTCCCCTAGTTCGTATTTACCCAGCACAGACGCCAGATAAGGCCTTTCTAATGAATCAAAGGCTTTCTCTAAATCGAGCACCAGGCAGCCTGAATGAGGCCAGGCTTGCGTGGTGTACTGTTGCACTCTAAAAAATCTACGTATATTTAGGGAAGTACAGCGCGCAGGGACAAAACCAGTCTGATCAGGGTGCACCAACGTTTTTACTAGGGGTGAGAGACGCCTAGCTAATAGTGATGCAAAAATGTTATAGTCCGTGTTAAGGAGCGCTAGCCGACGATAGGAGCCTAAGAGGTCAGGGTTCTTATCAGGCTTAAGGAGGGAGACCAACAGAGCCTCGTTCTGCGTAGCAGTAAGGGTGGAATCATCGAGCGCTGTTTCGTACACTTTGAGCAGTTGTGGTACTAAGATGTGTGTGTATGCTTTGTAGAATTCAGTCGGCAGGCCATTCGGTCCAGGGGACTTCTCATTGGACAGGGAAAGGATGCTGTCACGAAGCTCCTCTAAGTGAAGAGGGGCGTTCAAGGTCATCACTTTGTGTGGGCTTTGGCCGCGGTAGGTCTAGACCGTCCAGGTATGTCTGTATCTCTAGGGGTGTGGCTCGTGAACGCGATTTATATGTCTCAATAGTGTGTCACAAACGCGCCATGGATGTCGCACTGTGTATATGCTATTGCCCCCGTCGTCGTCCTCACTGATGCTATGGGTGCTGACGACTCATTCTGACGGATGAGCCATGAGAGCAGTTTGCCTGCCTTGTCGCCCATATGGTGAGTCCTCGCTGAGTGTGCAGCATAGTTGAGGCATCGTAGTCGCTCCAGCAATCGCGCATGTTCCTCCTTGAGGGAGCCCTGATGACCCTGGGTGTTATCCATGTCTGCCTGCTCTGCGGTGGCTAGTCTGCGCTCCAAAGTGGTGAGTTGCTTTTCCAGCTGCACGCGCATACCTGCTTGCGTCCCCAAACAGTGTCCTCTGATAACCACCTTAAGGGCATCCCACTCCACCAGTGGCGACGTGGCTGTACCTGCATTATCCTCATAATATTATGCCACATTAGTAGCCAGTAAATCCCGAAAAGGCGCGTCCAGGAGGATATCTGGCTGAAGGCGCCAGATCGGGATCGGTGGCAACTCATCCTCCCACTGTAACTCCATAATGTGTGGGTTATGATCAGAGTGTGCACGTCCCATGTAGGTAGAATCTGAAATGCATGGTAAGAGGTTGTTGGACACCATGAAGCGGTCCAAGCATACGTGTAGCCTATGGGCCCCGGAATAATAGGAGTATACCCTGTCCAATGGGTGTCTGTATCGCCATACATCGGAGAAGCGCCACTGTAACGTCCAGTGCCTTAGTGCTTTAGCAGCTGTGTATGTGGCTGTGCCAGGCAAGGGAGGAAAGTACCGGTCCAGGGAAACGTCCAGTACACAATTATAGTCTCCACCCAGAATCATAGGAAGATCAGGCCATACGTACAGTTTTTGCGATAAAATATGTAAGAAAGCTGCTTGCTCAGTATTAGGCGCATAAAGCGATGCCAGTATTACTGGCTTCCCATCAAGCACCCCTTCAACTACAACATATCTTCCCTCCCCGTCCACCAATGCATCCACCACTTTAAATGGGGTACCCGGCCTCACCCACACTAGGACTCCCCACGCGTATGCAGAATATCCTGTCGCATATGGTTGCCCCCTCCATCGTCTGTGGAGCCGTGTGACATCTGTTTGAGCTAAGTTTGTCTCCTGGAGAAGCGCTATTTGTATGTGATGGCGTTTCAGGTAGGAGTATATTAGATAGCATCGTCCCGGGCTGTGGATGCCTCGCACATTCCATGTGCCTATTTTAATGGGTGTCATAACCAGTGAATGTCAGAGATGCATCTGAGCTTACTCAGCCGTATGATAGGAGGGGGTGGAAGTGAGCGTATATGGATTGTTTTAATAAGTGTTTCTTTGCGGAGTCTGACTGTGTTACAATCATACCTGTGTCTAAGAATGATGGCAGAGATAACATAAAAACAATTTACAATCAAAAATACCATGAGAGCAATTTTGCAACAGGCAATCGCCCAAACTTAGAACGCAATAGCACACAGCTAACGTCTGGGGGAGGCTATTGTGTACAGCAACTTAGGAGTCGAAAAGAACAGAGGAGGGGCCCGTCGTCATGTATAGCTGAACCTGTCCCTGGCCAGACCCGTTTCTGGATGGGAACGCTGGCTGCGTATTATACATAAAATTCCCATGTATTTCATAGTTAACGAAAATAATGCGTTAGTAAATCCCAGACCCACCCCGCAACGCTGACCTATACATTATTAATAGGTGGAATTATTTCAATTCAGATACAGCAGAGGGTGAACAACCTTTACAACGCAACTGTTACAACGCACTACACATACAACAAAATTTTTACAACGCAACATCCACTACAACGCATTCCATTACATAGCATGACACTACAACGCATGTTTAAAAACTACCTTTACAACGCATTCCATTACATCGCATACTACCTTTACAACGCATACCATTACAACGCAATCCAACACTTACCCTACTGTTGCACCCCCTGGAGTTAGAATAGTAATTTTTACCCCTATACTCTTTGTTGTAATGGTATGCGTTGTAAAGGTAGTTTTTAAACATGCGTTGTAGTGTCATGCTATGTAATGGAATGCGTTGTAGTGGATGTTGCGTTGTAAAAAATGCGTTGTAAGTGCATGCGTTGTAAAAGTGTGCGTTGTAACGACATACATCCACAGCAGAGTGGGCATTTTTTATACTTGCGTGACATAAAAGTCAGTGTGCCGCTCTGAGGAAAAGTGTCCTTCTTGTCGGCATCCATTTTGTGTCAGACTCCATTATTTTAGCGTTGCCATTTCATGTCAAACACCTCTGCATGACCCTCCTGGTCGTTTCTACTGATGCTTGCCAAAGTTCTAACTGTCACGACCGCCCTGCCCTTCCTGCTCCTTGCGGTTAAGCCAATTCCAAAAAGGGGAACAGAGAATTGGCCTCTCACCGCCCTCGGACTGGACTCCTGCATGCACCCATCCTGTTTCGCAAGATTTGGTCACGACGCTGTCCCAGAACTTGTTTCTTTCACATATCCTGTTTTTCAAGATCTGTTTGATTCTTTCACGTACATATACCCTTTGGCAAGATCTGTCCTAATCGATTGCACCATCTGTTGCAGCACCAGTCCTGCCTGAACGAAGAATGGCGTGATTACAGCCCCATCCAAACTGGTTCCTTAGGGTGGGGAAATATGTATATAAGGCCTGTAAGCTGCGGAGTAAAGCAGCAGCCTCCTCTGTCTTGTCACCAACGAGCTTGGGACTCTGTTCCATAGCCCGGGCTATTTGAATAAAACCTTGTTCCTCCTGCAGACGAAGGCTCCTGTGTCTCCTTTTTCGATATAAGGAGGGTATGGTAGACTTGGGCGGTTCCCCCGCCACCGAGACCCAGTAAGTGGGTATTACGGCTCTACAAAATGGCACCCGAACAGGGACCCCACGAGCACGAAGGTCAGGCCTGGTGGATGTGAGGAGGTGCACGGAGAGACTCCGACGGAGGTACCCTACCCGAGGGATTCATGCAGTCCGATAGCCGAACGACTCGCCCGCTGTTCCTCTCCGCCCGGTCTGGGGCACATGACCGCATCCTCACTGGGGTCCCCTAACAGTGATTTCTGGAACAGGACACGGCTCTACGTCTGCAGAAGAGAACTACTCCTGTCAGGTAAGGGTGGGCTGATCACCCACCGAGTCTGTATGATTGCGCTCTTATTGACTTTTGCAAAAGCCAAGCCAGCGAGGTGAGTTTTTTAAAGCCCGCTGTTGTTTGCATTATCTGTTTTCGGTCTTTTTAGTATGCCGGCGAATAGTAAGTTTAAGAAATTATGTTGTTGTATGTGTACGCAGGACTCCCAGCTGGAGGCGGCTTGCCCGCTTCCTCCAGAAGGGACGCCTGTTTACACTATGTACGCAAAACATGGCCCATCTGCCATAACGTTTTCCTCCCTTTGGACTAAGTATACCAAACGAGCCGTTCCCGATTTACAATGGCCCCTTTATGGGTCCTTTGATCCACAGGTTCTTGCAAATCTGGAGGAACAGCTATTTAAACAGAAGGTTCGTCCCTCAATGTTTGAGTCTGTCAGGCTGTGGAGGAAGGAAATTGAGCAGAGAGCAAAGAAGGAAAAGGCACTAGAAAGGAAACGAGAGCGGATGTCAATGGCTGACCATGCTAGGGAGCACTTACAGGACCAAATGGAAAAATCTGTAGAGATAGCTGATAGGGAACATAGGACGCGGGTGCAGAAGTGCTACCTGGCTCGTGAAGAGAAAGGAAAAGGCTTTATGGAAGGGGGAGAAGAGGGCGATTCCCTGCTCGATACCATGTTGGAAAGTCCTCCTGCTTATGCCCCCATGTACCCTGCGCTGACCCCCCTGCCCCGCATGCAGCTGCACCAGCCGTGCTACACACTCCTGCCTCCACTGCTCCTCCTACTGTTCCCCCGTCACACCAATCCCTCTATTTTGAAGCCTATAACACTGACTGCGCACACTACCCCTGTCCTCGCCGCGTGAATGACAACGAGTCCTCATCCGCCCAATACCTGCAGCTTTACCCCTGCCCGCCCCCTCCCTTCTTCCCCGTGGTCTACGGTTAAGCAGGATTTATATAGATTATTGAATTCCCCCCGACTGGCTTCCTTGAGCTCTGCAGTCAGCTTTTCGTCCCTTCGAGGAGATGACCTGCAAAGGCAACAGTGTGAATGCTGGATAAATAACGGGAATATTTATCCATTTAAAGAAATATGGTCCACCTTTTCCCAGTGGACTATTATGGAACAGACCACTGGGGCTGAATACATGTGTACCTTGGTTGTGCAGAGATTCGAGAATTCATTTATGCAGATACCCGCCGGATTGGTGGACCTCAGGTCACAAATAAAAAGAGGCGATTTACAGGGAGACGGGATGTTTGGCGCTATGTCTGCTTTGATAGCTTACCGTGATATGACCGCTTTCCCGAGCCCCACTCTAGAGACAGCTATGCCAATGAGAGAGGCGGCCCCTGTCTTTGTTAATGCACTCACCGATGCCCAAAATAATGGCCGAGGGTCTGTCAAAGCACACTGGCACAGGCTTTGGGTTCATGTTCCTTGGAAAAGGTCAGAAGTGATACAGTTAAAGGGACAATTGTCAGATCCTCGGAAGAATCCAGCTGCCTTCTATAAAGAATTAAGCCAGATAATATCTGCCGGTACCCTTATTCTCGAAGACATAGATTTACTTTTTGGTACGGTTGTCCCTACTGAGGTCTGGGATAAAATATGACATACCGACCATGAAGTAGAATTGGGAGGTAAATGGGCTGATCTAGAGGCCATGGAAGGTAATAGAGTGGGAGGGACGAAACCGAGCGCCGCCATCACAGCCTTGCTTGGCAAAATCATAACATTCATGAAGACGCTGCTGCCAGAAACGGTCATCAATTGAGATAAAATGAATGCCTGTAGACAGCGTAGGGATGAGAGTGTGGCGGATTTCTTCACCCGTTTTGAAACTGAATACAAGGGACACAGCGGCCTGGATCCTCGGCTCCCAGGAGCCGGCCCGGTATTCGTTGACAAATTTGTCAGCAATTTGCTCCCTGACATTTCTGCCAGACTCAAGAAGGTTGAGAGTACATGGTCCGCTCAGACTATGACAGGTATCTTGGCCATGGCCGAATACCGTGAGAATAGGGAAAACGAGGATAAGGAGAAAGAGGTCAAGAGAAATAAAGACCTTAAAACGAAAGTACTTCTGCAACAGGCCTATCCTTCCAAAGGCCCTGACGCCCGTGGCAATTTCCGGCCGCCCCCTCAGCGGCCGCCAAGAGCACGCCAATTGACTCCCTCCGGCCCCTGCAGGCCTCTCCAGACAGATCAATTTGCCTATTGTAAGGGTTACGGCCACTGGGTGGGTGAGTGTCCTGTTTTGACAGAAAACATAAGGACAGGTAAAACACGGCCTTGTGTTCACAAGGATGGGGTGATTGCTAAAGACCAAAGGCAACACCGCCCTAATGACCGAGAGGGGAGACATAGGGATGACAACACCATACGACAACGCCCTGCTAACAAATTTGATGGGTATGAAGCCACACATACTTATTACAATGATGATTATGAAGAGGTAGACGAGACACAGTTTTATCAAGCATAGGATAGCCATGGAAGGGGTATTTCGAAAGTGCAAATGCCGGTCGACCAGAAGGGCCCGTATGTTCAAGTGTCAGTTGCAGGGGAGGCTTGGTCTTTCCTTCTGGACACAGGGGCGACTAGGTCTTCTATTGCAAGTGTATCGGTCCTGGAGGCACCCCTTTCTGGCAATTTGAATGTCTCCATGAGTTTTGCGGGAACACCCGTGACCAGCCCTGTTTCTGAACCCCTCCCTCTCGATATCGGCCCGCCCATGTTGACGCTCCCTTGGTCCTTACTACAGGTTGCAGTGAAAACTTATTAGGCATGGATTTACTGAAAGCTCTGTATGCCACTATATCATGTAGTCCCCAAGGCATGTTTATAACAATTTCCTCCACCCCCAACTCCTATATGT
The DNA here is from genome assembly GCF_964204655.1 of Triturus cristatus. Taxonomy (NCBI): domain Eukaryota; kingdom Metazoa; phylum Chordata; class Amphibia; order Caudata; family Salamandridae; genus Triturus; species Triturus cristatus. The sequence continues at coordinate 732,771,059 of NC_140580.1, forward strand.
ATCTGTCCGGGCCTCTCCCACCAGAGTTGCAGTCATTACCTTCCTCCCTCTGGGCATCATCAGACACTGATGAGGGGTGTCTCAACATATCCCCTCATGTGGTACGCATTCAGCCAGGCCCCCTTCTCCCCCGCCTCCGGCAGTATCGACTACCCGCAGAAGGAGAAGTCACCCTTTTAACAATAATATCTGAATTGATGGACAAGGGCGTAGTGGAGGAGACACGTGGTAATATCTGTAACAGTCCCATTATTCCGGTTCTTAAGAAGACCAATGGAGATGCTCTCTCCCCTAAAATATACAGATTTGTGATTGACCTGAGAGCCCTTAACAAAATAACGATCTCCCAATACCCTGTTGTCCCCGACATTACAGTCCTCTTGATGATGGTCCCTTCTGACGCCACGCACTTTCTGTCATAGACCTAAAGAATGCCTTTTTCAGTATTTTTTCATTATTCAGTATCCCGACAGCAGACATTTTTTTGGTTTCTCTCTTGGTGGGCGGAGCTTTAGATTTTGCCGCGCCCCTCAAGGCTTCACCGAAAGCCCCAGTATCTATAGTCAAGCTCTCAAAAGTCAACTAGATTCCTTGGAACTCCCTGATAATTCCACACTGCTGCAGTATGTTGATGGCATCCTCATTGCTGCAAATTCTGCCCCGACATGTAAAGAGGCTACCCTCTGTTTGTTACGCCACCTTGCCCTCCATAACAACAAGGTCTCTTCAAAAAAGCTTCAGTTTTGTCAAGAGAAGGTGACCTATTTAGGTCATCTCCTCTCGAAGGAGGGAAGGCAGCTCACCGCTGATCGTGTAGCCGTTATCAATGCTATGGCGGCGCGACGAACACAAAAGCAGGTACGAGCCTTCATAGGCCTAACCTCATACTGCAGACAGTGGAGTTCCAATTTTTCAGCCATGGTCAAACCTCTTCTTGCCCTCACCACTAAGGACATATCAGACAGTTCCTTTCCATGGACTAGAGAGCATACGCAGACCTTCCAGGATTTAAAAAGAGCTCTGTGCACTGCTCCAGTCCTCGGTACTCCTGATTATAACAAACAATTGTTTCTTTTTGTACATGAGACAGACAATTGTGCATGCGCTGTCTTGACCCAGATGTTCGGAGATCACAATCGGCCATGTGCCTATTTTTCAGCTACCTTAGACCCTGTTGCGAGGGCTTTCCCAGGATGCCTACGGGAGACAGCTGCGGCCGCACTCATGGTCCGTCAGAGTGCGGGGATCGTCATGAACTCCCCCTTAACTCTGATGGTTCCCCATTCTGTGGATACCCTCCTTAATAACACCAAGACACAGTACCTCACTAGCGCACGACTCACAGGATATGAATTGACACTCTTTTCCAGCCAAATTAACATCAAGAGATGCACTGTACTGAATCCCGCCACATTACTCCCACTGGATACTCAGGATGCCCGTTTAGATCCACATGACTGTATATTGAGGACAGAGGAGGAGATGAAGGGACGGGTTGACTTACAGGATACCCCGATAACAGATCCAGAAGGTACACTGTATGTGGACGGATCATGTCTCAGAGGGCCAGATGGTAACACATCAGCCGCCTACGCCCTCACGACATTGGAGCAAGTAGTAGAAACAGCTCAGATTCCACAGTGCTCTGCTCAGGCTGCAGAATTAGTGGCCCTCACTAGAGCCTGTGAGTTAAGCAAAGGAATAAAGGTTAATGTCTACACTGACAGTCAGCATGCTTTTGGGGTGGCTCACAACTTTGGAAGACTGTGGAGAGAAAGGAATTTCCTTACTTCACATTGGACGAAAATTCAACATGGCCCCCTAATTCACCGATTATTAGACTCCCTGACATTTCCCAGAAAGGTAGCCATTATAAAATGTAAAGCGCATAAGAAAGTGACGGATGATGTTGGAAAAGGCAATGCCTTGGCTGACCAGACAGCCAGACAGAGAGCTCTTAAGAAAAAGGAAAGAATGTACGTGGGAGGTCCCGCCAGGTGGGTGGCAGAAGGGGGCATGGTTGAAGACACTGTACAGAGTGTGATTGATATTCAGTCCCATGCTACCCCTGAGGAGCTGAGGATGTGGACGGAGCATTTGGCGGCAAAGGAAATAGATGGTTGTTGGGCCCGTATCACTATGGAGAGACAATGGATGTTGCCTGACAGTCATGTGCTACTGGTAGTTACAATGGCCCACGGCCTTGCTCACATTAGTACAAAAGGGATATGTAAGCTGTTGGAACCTACCTGGTATAACTCAAAGATACAAGCGTATGCTGAGAAGTTGGTCAAAACATGCATGATTTGCCTTATGTACAACCCGGGTAAAGGTACAGTAACTCCTGAAGGAGGATTCTCTCCTCCTACCTTTCCTTTTGAAGCCCTCCAGATGGATTACATCCAGATGGACAGATGTAACAATTTAAAATATGTCCTGGTGGTGGTCTGTACCTTCAGCCGATGGGTGGAGGCTTACCCTGTCAAAGACTGCACCGTTATCACTACCGCCAAAATACTATTGAAAGAATACTTCCCACGATTTGGTTTGCCCCGTTTGATCTGGAGTGACAACGGGACACACTTTACGACTCAAATAATGGAGTATGTCTGTTCAGCACTGGGTATGAAATTTCATGCAGCTAACCATCCCCAGTCAGCAGGTCTAGTGGAGGTGTACAATGGCATCCTAAAGACCAAAATGGCCAAAATTGTAGCCGAGACGGGTGTCACTTGGGTTGATGCTCTGCCCCTGGCTCTACTGTCTGTCAGGACAACGGCCCATACCAGCATCGGATTATCTCCCCATTGTGTTCGGGAGGCCTGCCAATGTGTGGGTGTCCCACGCCCTAAGAAACTGTCTGATGTTGAATACCCTGTGTTGACTGATTATCTGTACAGTTTGACTAAAACCTTTCGTACCCTTTACCACCAGGTGCATGAGGCCATACCTGATAAAAGCGAGGGCCCAGGACACATTATCCAACCTGGCGACTGGGTTCTGATTCGCAACTTTCAACATACTAAGAGCCTCGAACCCCGCTGGACACAGCACCGCCAGGTGTTACTGGCCACCCGCACTGCCGTGAAAGTTGAAGGTCGGAAGAACTGGATACATGCAACGCACTGTAAACGAGTGCCTCTGCCTCTCCTCTATGATCAGTGGGTGAGAGAAGGACAAGGAGACTCAGAGACAGAAATAGTCCCAACGTTTGTTCCATTCAGCGATGCAAGATTGCATTCTACATCTACAGAAGCAGAGAGTGACAGTATTCTGAAGGGAAAGGTGGAACTCTCCCCTAACTCTGCTCAGCATCAGGAACAATTATTCCCCGACCATACTGTCCCTACTTCTACCCGATATAACTTGCGTTCCAGAAAGAAGGCTTGTCCTTGACTTCACCCGGGTACCTATAGGCTGTAGGGCTGTGATCGCCCGACTGAGACCGGTGCTGGTGTGTCAGACTAAGGTACGTCCCTAGGGCTCTTGGCACCTGCATCCAGTGAAGCAACCACCAATCACAGACAGCCGCTATTGGTCCCTGGCTTAGTACAATGGCAGCCGTTCAATACACCCAAGTCCAGAAACGACATGTCAGTCTCCTACATAGCAAGTGCTTCCTGGCCACCGTGGTGACACTGTTTGTCTCCCTCATCTTGTCTATCATCGGTTGGATGTTACTGATCTACTATCCTGTTACCCCATCAACTCCTACCCCGACTCCTGCGGAGAATCAATATTTCACGTTACCTGCCCACGAATTACCCCGCCGTGCAGAATTTTTCAATAACACCTTTGTCCAAATGTTACATCATCATCAGCTGATCATAAATACTTCCAACTGTTGGGTATGTGGACTGATGCCGCATGCTATGACACAACCTGTCCCATTCTTTCCTTATCCTTTTTCCATCTCTGGGTCCTGTCTTGTATGGTGGATGTTGATACAGGAGGCCTATACTGTCAATGGTGCTGCCAATTTTGCACTTGGAACATTTCGAGATGACTTCTGGCGGAACAGGTCTGGCAATACCAATACTCCTTTTTGCCCGACCAACTCATCAACATTGCTATTATCAACGGATGAACTCGGTGAGATGGTGGTATTTAACTCAACTTCTCGACAAACATTTTCCAAATTTCGCGCCAGAAGGCTACTACCTGATGTACGAAACACTCTGAATGTTATAAATGTGCGGGCCGTGTCTGCATCCATGGCTTGGGAACTAAGAAAGTTGGTACTAGTATCTGTGACATCATTAAAAATTTAAAATTTACTCCAAAGTTGGTGGCGTCCCCCAACACTTATTTTATCTGTGGCACAGCAGCCTACACTTGGCTCCCCCGCAACTGGTCTGGCACATGCTATCTGGCCTTCCTCCTTCCACCAACGTATTCTACCCATGGAGATTACCACCTGTTGATGAAGGGTGCTTTACGCCGCTCACGTAAGGGTGTCATATCGACTGAGGATACAGTAGGCCAGGAAGCCGGGGACTTCTTTAAGGGTTTCCTCCCATTCTGGGGCACCATGGCAAACAGTCGGGCTATACGAGGACTGACCAGGGTCCTTGAGGCCACCATCACAGAAACAGCTGGTGCCCTCTCCAACGTCACTGCAGAGCTACAGGCGAACCGCCTTGTAACACTTCAAAATTGTATGGTCCTTGACATCATCCTTGCTGATCGTGGTGGTGTGTGTAAATTGATTGGCTCCAGCTGCTGTGTGTATATTCCAGAGAACGCACCTACAGTATATGATGCCATCCAACGTCTGCATCACCTTTCCTCTGAAACTCATCCGGATGAAGGCAACTAGTCCCTCACAGGCTGGATCTGGGGCTTCCTTTCCCAATGGGGATAAGGGTCCTCACCTTCCTTGCCTTGGGAGTGGCTGTCCTAGTCTCCTGTTGTTTGTGTGTTCAGAGCCTGCCAATGCTCTGTGCAAAGTGTGTTCAGGCTCTTAAGCTTCCACCCTCAAACATTCATGACACCAATATGAAGATGATGCTCCAACAAGAAACAGATGATCTCATGAATATAGACATTTCGTAATGGTTTTGCCACTCAATGGCAAAAGGAGGGTCTGAGGAAAAGTGTCGGCATCCATTTTGTGTCAGACTCCATTATTTTAGCGTTGCCATTTCGTGTCAAACACCTCTGCATGACCCTCCTGGTCGTTTCTACTGATGCTTGCCAAAGTTCTAACTGTCACGACCGCCCTGCCCTTCCTGCTCCTTGCGGTTAAGCCAATTCCAAAAAGGGGAACAGAGAATTGGCCTCTCACCGCCCTCGGACTGGACTCCTGCATGCACCCATCCTGTTTCGCAAGATTTGGTCACAACGCTGTCCCAGAACTTGTTTCTGTCACATATCCTGTTTGTGAAGATATGTTTGATTCTTTCACGTACATATCCCGTTTGGCAAGATCTGTCCTAATCGATTGCACCATCTGTTGCAGCACCAGTCCTGCCTGAACGAAGAATGGCGTAACTACAGCCCCATCCGAACTGGTTCCTTAGGGTGGGGAAATATGTATATAAGGCATGTAAGCTGCGGAGTAAAGCAGCAGCCTCTTCTGTCTTGTCACCGACGAGCTTGGGACTCTGTTCCATAGCCTGGGCTATTTGAATAAAACCTTGTTCCTCCTGCAGACGAAGGCTCCTGTGTCGCCTTTTTCGATATAAGGAGGGTATGGTTGACTTGGGCGGTTCCCCCGCCACCGAGACCCAGTAAGTGGGTATTACGGCTCTACAGCTCAGAGTGTGAAGGGGAGAAAAGGTGACCAGTTAATAGCTACACATTCAAGCAATGTTATCGGAGGTCTGTGGAGTCCCCCTCTGGGGATCCGCTGATGTTCGCCACTGCCTGTACCGCCTCGAGCTGCCCGCTCAATTTCAGTTCTGGCGTCAGGCTAGATGTCTGAGGGGCAGAAGACTGCGACCTCCTGCGCCTCCATCTGCGGCGCCTTAGAGTGGTCTCTGGCAGCTGCTCTCTGCGTCTAGACTGTGCTGGGTTGAAAGAATCCAGCCATTCCTCTGCGACTTCCGGTGTAGTGAAGAATGGGTCTTTCCATTTGCCACGACCCTCAGCTTTGCCGGGAACAACAACGAGTATTTAAGATCACATTGTCGCATGTGTCTTTTCACCGCTAAATAGGAGTGGCGCTGTTTCTGAACTTGGAACGTGTAATCAGGGAAGATCATTACTTTGTGATTGTCTACTTGTATGTTTTGCAATTTTCTAGTTTCTTGGAGAATTGTATCCCTGTCTCTATAGTTTAACAGGCGGATTAAAAACGATCTTGGGTTTGAGCCTGGAGGTGGGGGTTTGGCAGGTACCCTGTGTGCTCTTTCAGCAACAAAGTGTGGGGACAGGGCCTCTCCTGGTAGCAGCGATCGGATTCAATCCTCCGCGTAGCTTACTGCGTTTCTCCCCTCCACTCCCTCCGGAAGGCCAACGACGTGCATGTTGATGCGGCGGGCCCTGCCTTCGGCATCCTCCGCTCTATCTTCCAGGAATTCAACTCGGTTGAGCAGATCGCGAATGTTCTTTTCAGCCGTGGACATCCGTGGTGAGAACTCCGCAATTTCCCCCTCAGCGGCAGCAGTACGTTCCGCAAGCTTCCGATGGTCGGCATGCAGTAGTGTTAGATCAAGTGCCACTTTGTCAATTTTACCTTCCAGAGAGGTGCAAATTTGATTCATCGTCTCTCCGAGCTTCTCAACAGCCGCCAGCAACGCATCCAGCTTATGCGACATGGGATCTGCCATCTCCGCTTCCATCGTCTTGTCCGCCTGCCCCCGGGTCTGTGGGTGAAGGCCCGTCGCGCCCCCAGTGCCAATCTTTGTTCAACCCCCACGCGACATAGAGCAGTTGGTGACGAGCGCTATATTGGATGTACCTCACCGCAGCTATCTGTGGAGCAGCGCCCGAATCCCTATCCACCATCCACCCCCTGCAAAGCCCGGGTCAATCCAAAAGAGCAGGCATGTTCCGCCAATGCTGTTCTCGGCTATGCTGCTAGTCATTGATATAGAGGTAGCTAGGTAGGGCTCACCGCCCCCGGGCCCGGCAGTATGATCCTGGAAAGCAGGGTGTGGCAGATGCGGCGAGTTACTGTATGCCTTCGTGCACTAGTCCATAACCACAGCAGCAACTACATCAGACCAGTTCAGTGCGGTATCTGAGAGCAAGGCACCCAGTGTGGAAGTTTTCCAAAGTGGGGCGGGTAGGGAAGAGTTATCCTCACCTGGATTCCCCTAGAACTCCTAATTTGGCACCGCACGCTCCATTTGGTTCAAGTGGGGCGGAGACCGGGTCCGCCTCAGAAGGCCACAATCACTCCGCCCTGGCAGCGCCGGCCACAGTCAACAGCGCGGGTAGCTTGCTCGTTGGCTCTGCGCAGAGTCATAGAAGTGTCACTCCACAGTCTTGATGGCTGGCTGTGTTAAGGGGGCGCCTATGTGTCTTCCCAGGTGCAGAGGTGAGACAGTCACCGTTCACAAGTATGTTTCAATTCCAATACCCTTTGTTGGGGCGCCCCGCGCGGCAACCATGGAGGGTAGCAGATCAGTCCTTACTCGGTGATTCCTCTGCTGCCATTTCACACATCCGCAGCACAATGGCAGACGGAAGGCCCACACAGCAGGACGCGGCCCACACGCCAGCTCAGCCACATTTCACTGGCCCAGGCCTAGTGGGTGGGGCTAGACCCCGGCCTCGCGCATGGAGCCATGGCCGGCGGCGGCGCTCCACATTCGGGTGCTCTGAGGGCGGCGGGGACCAATCCGGGGTGGAGCAGGATCCTCGCTACGACCCACCCTGATGCCACCCAGGGTGTTTCCGGGGTTATTGCAGCAGCGAGAGATCCGGGAGGCAGAACGGAGCCGCAGATCAGATCGGGGCCTTGGGGGCAGGGCCAATCCCCGGCACGGCGTACCTTGTAGCGCTCAACGTCCTGGAGCCGTCCTCGGCAGCAATGCAGGTGAGGGGTCCGCATCGAATTTTTATCGCCGCCGTCTACCCATGTGCTCATCAGGGCAACCGGACCGTCTCTGGAGAAGCCGCAGCTGGCAGCGGCCCCTTCAACTTCGGTATTGATGGAGTATAGCGGCCAGGGAAGGGAGCCACCGACAGAGCTCCGCAGCTACACATCCGTCGCCATTGCTGGCCAAGTCACACCCCCCTGATTCTGTACTTTCCCTTGAATACAAATACATGCCCACCTAACTATGGGCTCTTGAGTTTGTTATAGGCCATTTTTTTCTATCTTTCGCACACACCTTTTTGTACTTGCTTTCTGAGTAAGACCAGGTAATGTAGTAATAAGGTTTGATAGAATGATTCATGACATATTAAGGCGCTTTACCTACACAGATGTGGATGCTCTTACCTTCTTCGCAGATAAGATGTACGCATAGATTTGTGCACATGTTAAACTGTGAAGATGCTGCACATGACTAGAAGGTCAGAGCTTTGATGCAGACTCTTCGTGAAAGGAGGAACCCTTTATCCTGAGGCTCCGTACCAACCACAATATATCAATTTTACCTATTGATGAGTTTGCCATATATGGTTATCCTCATATGGAAGATCCCAGTTAAGCGCTTAGCTGCATCAAAATAGTAGTGCTTTCACTGCCAAAGGGCTTTGGTACACCAGTCTTTGATTTATCGGTCAATCTTGAGCCAAGAACATAGACGCAGTCTACTTCAGGTGCTACCAAGTATAAGACACATAGACACTGCTATTTCTTCATTGCCTATCAAACACAGGATATCAACGTGGTTAAGCTCTGGCCTTTTCCTTACGAAGGCACTCCCTAGTGCCGAAACGCGCGTAGAATACAACGACTGTCAATTGAATTTGTGCCACATTGCTATGCCCTAATTTTCACTTTCATGTGAAGCTACATTCTTATGAAAAATATTCAACAATTGTATATATGAAGAAGTACAATATCAATTCATTGCTGTTGTCATTATTAGTGACAATGTTTTTAATTGAGTCATTTGGGGTGACGTGTGTATGATGATACGATTGAGACAGTATGAATGGGATATGTCATTGTATTATATATTATTAATAAAAGCATGTTTTGTACTTTTGGATAAAAACAGTATCTGATTTGGTACATTCTTTTTCTAATTACTATTTATGTATTATTATAATATTCTTTTGTTGCCTTAAGTCTTTACATTGCTTTATTGATTCCTGCCTTAAGGAACTTCCACGCTATTAGCAGGGGGCCTCTCTCTCTTTACACTACCTGACTAGAAGGTCTCCACAAATATTGGACTCCATGAAGACTAAAGACTTTTCACAGTTTGCCAGTATAGACAAAGTATTTAACATCATCAGCTTATCGGTGTTGAGTTACTGGTTGTTGGTAGGTCACCCATCATGTGGTCACTTATGGTTGTAAACAAGCATTTAGTTAGTCAGCCTTTTGAGTGCTGTGTTATGGTTGCACACTTGAATTTGGCTTGTTGTGCTGTATGGTGTTGACTTACCAGTTGCACCCCAATATATGGTAAATCTTATTGTGTGGTTTTTACTTACAATTGTGCCCTATCTTTTTGTCAGTCTTTCGGTGTGGTGCTGAGTTACAGCTTGACACGGCTACATGATATGTCATGTTCTATTTTACACTTTCATTTGGCAAGTCATCCTCTACGAAACTGAGCTAATTATTTATTGTGGGTTACCATCAAATACTAATATTCCGGAAGTCATCCTGTGTGATGGTAAATTTTGGTTGCACACAGAACTTCGTAAGAGTTTATAATGGTCTCAATCAATCAATCAGAGTTTGTTAAGCGCAACTACTCACCAGTGAGGGTCCAAAGGCGCTGTAGGGGGCGGCTCTGTTGAGTGCTGGGGTCATCCGAAGAGCGAGGTCTTGAGGTACTTCCTGAACTGGGACAGTGTGGGGGCTTGCCGAAGGTGGAAGGGGAGGTCGTTCCAGGCCTTGGCTGCGAGGTAGAAGAAGGACTTTCCTCCCATTCTGGTTCTGTAGATGTGTGGGACGGTGGCTAGAAAGAGGTCGGCTGATCGGAGGTGTCTTTTGGGTGCGTGGAAGGAGAGGCGGCTGTTCAGGTATGTTGGTCCGGTGTAGTGCAGGGCCTTGTATGCATGGGTGAGGAGCTTGCTCTTCTTTTGAGTGGGAGCCAGTGGAGATCTTGGAGGTGTTGGGTGATGTGGCTGCGACAGGGGATGTTGAGAATCAGTCTGGCTGTGGCGTTCTGTACGGTCTGGAGTTTGAGTAGGAGTTTCTTCTTGATTCCGGTGTACAGCGCATTGCCGTAGTCTAGCCTGCTACTGACGAGGACATGCGTGACAGTTTTTCTGGATTAGGATGGGATCCATCTGAACGCCTTTCGAAGCATGCGGATGGTGTTGAAGCAGGTCAAGGATACGGTGTGGATCTGGCGGTTCATTGTAAACTATAAGTTCAGTATGATGCTGAGGTTTTGTGCATGGTCCGTCGGGGTGGGGGGATTTCCTAAGGCGGGAGGCCACCAGGAGACGTCCCATGCGGAGGGGGTGGAGCCCAGAATGAGGACTTCTGTTTTCTCAGAGTTAAGTTTCAGGCAGCTGTTCTTCATCCAGGTGGCGACGGCCTTCATCCCTACTAGGAAGTTGTGTTTGGTTATGTTGTGTTCGTTGGCGAGTGCTCATATTGGAATTCGGGAAGTCAGAATATGTGGCAATGAGTTACCAGTCACATAGGGGCATTTGATAAGTTATCATTGGAGAGTTTCTGATTTAAACCAAAACATAACGGCCAGGGGCCACACCTTTTTGACAAAGAACTATTCATAATTAAAAATCTTCAAAGACAAGTTTACATAGTTCACTGTGTTCATGCCTGCTAATGAGATAGACTTGGCACAGTTACAATACCGTTGTACTATTCCTGACCTCACATGTAGAAAACCTGTCAGTTGCAGCGCTTCTAGAATCATTAGCCACATTTTCATCACTATGAGAGGGTTCCTGTGAGCTGCAGGTCTCCCTTGTATACTAACCACACCCTTATCCGTTCTCTTTCCCACAATTGCTGCCTATTGGAAATATATATATATATATAAACATATGTCAAGTACTTTACCACAGTACTGCTGCTGGCTACAAAGTTATTTGTCCTTAAATGCTCTAGGGTTAAACTGATATAAACCACAAATATATGTAGCTCTCTCTCACCTCACTAATATATTTATCATGTCTTTTCTCTTCTAGGTGTTGCTCAATTTCTTATCCTTTGTTGTAAAGCTCTCGGTCACTTTGTTGTTTAGCAGCGGTATATCAACAACTCTAACATGAAACACAACTAAAAATAAAATATACTGAATCCTAAAGCCATACTAATATTCATATTTGAATTTGACATGCGTAATTGGTCTGTCGACAGTTCCAGGTGCACAGAAAAGAGTTCTAGGCGAAGTTAAAAACGTGACGAGAATGGGTGTTTGTTAAAAGGAGTAAAGCCCGGCTTAGAGGAAGAAAGGTCGAAGGGAACAGGCGCGCTGACGTTATTGTGAAGCGATTTAGGCACAGTGCACCCATTAAAGCAGTCTTAAGCGTGGAGTTCACTGTTCAGCAGCTTTCATGAGATTAGAGTCGGTTATGTAACCAGTGGCACAGAATAGCACCAGAATTGTCAGCCTTACGGCCGGAATAAGAGGTTTAGCATTGAGGCCGGGGAGACTATTATTCTCCGCTTTGGGTTGCCATAAACCCGGCGTTTCAAAGACCCCCAGGGCCTGAACCGCAGCCCGCTTTGTGTACGCAGAGGCGGGTGACTGTCGCTGGCAACCACCGCAGCCAGCGCCGGGCTTGTTTTTATTCCAGACTCATAGAAGCTTACTTGTTTGGACATAAACCCTTGAACTTTGTTCCCAGTGAAAGCCTCTTTCACAATTTATCCCTGAGGGTACTGCGTTCAGGCACAGCTCTTTGTTTCGGACCCCTTCACCTTTCAGACCGGTTGAAGTCGTGCTGCAGTTTTACAACCGCAATAAAACGACGAGGGAAGAAGAGGAAGAAAGGAAGTCTTGAGAACTTGTTCTGTAAAAACATATTGTTGTAACGTTCTTATTGCCAAACCAGCTGGCGCCTTCACTTTTGGCCAGGGAAAAAGCTAACAGTTAACCTCAAACTAACGTTTGGACTCTGCTCTGCGTCACGTGGCTGGTGCGCCAAGAGCTGGGACCTCATTGGCTCTAGCTTGCCAATTAGGATGCAGTGTGTGGAATTAGGGTTTGTTGAATCATTCCCTCTATAATGACACAGGGTCAGAGAACTACTGATTCTTAAGTTGTATGTAGACTCCAGAAGCCTGCACTTTAATGATACAAAAGCATGTGCATCTTGTTTTTATATGGTTCAGATCTTGCAGATTTTTTTACAGAGAATAATCAATTATCTCATTTCGTTTAATTTCATTTATAAACTTTATTCGATCTCTTGTGTACAGATCATAAAAGTACATAAAATCAGCTATAAAACAATTAAAATATGACCTATCACAATTCTTCAAGGATTGCAAGTAAATTCCATAAAGTTAATAAATAGTAAACAGATTCTCCTGATATCAAGGTGCATATTTCCTTTTCCTCATACATGCCCAAAGGAAAGATGCTACTGTAAAACAGATAAATATATCCGGAAGCGATTTTAAAAAATACTGTGCAACTCGGGATTGGCTAAAATTAAGACTCTTTAAAATTGGTACAATAAAATACTTTCTTTCTTGGGCATACAAACTACAGAAGAATAACAAGTGCAAATCATTCTGTGTCGACTTAAGGTCGCAAGGGCACGTTGATAAGTCAGAGTGCCTGAAACTTCTGGTTGGGTACCCCAGCATTAATGGAATCAAATTTAAGCGGAATCTCGTTAGAATAAACTTATGGTGTGATAGTGGGACCTCTGCCAGATATGAAAACTCACCCTCCTCAACTAGGGGAGTTAGATGATACATCCACACCATCTGCGCACCAAAGTTCTTCTCTCTGCGGTCATATTGGGCCTTCGCCTTAAAAATCTCAGTCAACCTCCTCTTAGAAAAGGCCTGGCATGTCATTGGGGCCCTGAAAAGATTCGACAAGCCTAAGGCTGTGAATTCCTCCTCTACATACAGCAGCGGTCCGTGGAGGGAGTTCCGTGGGGCGGAAAGGCAGGGCGGGGGAGGGGCAGGGTGGGGGGTACTAAACACTGGAACATGGATAATTGAAGGTAAGTAAACAATTAAATAAATAAAACAAATTTCTTAGCGCACCCTGCATCACAAAATGCGGTGCAGCGCGTGCTACGAAATTCGTTTTATTTATTTAATTGTTTACTTACCTCCAATTATCCATATTCCGGTGTTTAGTAGCGCCCACCCTGCCCCTCCCCCGCCCCGCCTTTCCGCCCCAAGGAACTCCCTCCACGGACCGCTGCTGTCTACATATCATAGCCAACCGCTTCTACTATGGTTCTCTAGTTTAAGGAGGTCAGTAATTATCCCTTGATTCAGGGGGACTGTGTCCCTACGCCAAATCGATAACCACAGCATAAGCGGAGCCTAACGAATTACGTCAGTGATGTATGGGACGTCTAATTCAATGTGAGAAATATAATTAGAGTATGACTGTGGGAGGAGATCAAAGATTTCAAGAATTTATTTTCTGCTAACTGTAACAATTCAGTCGGAGCCATGCCCCATACACCTGCCCAGTATTGTATTGTATTGTATTGTATTAGTATTTGTATACCGCAACTGTCACCCTACGGGTATCCAGGCGCTCTGACAAAACGGAATCACTAGTGCTGAGGGGGGAGGTCGATCAAGGGCCATCAGGCTGCTGGAAAAAGCCAGGTCTTAAGGCTCTTTCTAAATTCCATTAGAGAATTCGTCTGTCTAATCCCCTGTGGGAGCTCGCTCCACATCCGAGCCCCCACAACACTGAAGGCTCTCCCGCCCATCCTTGTTCGTTTGAACCTGGGTTGTCCCAGCAAGCCAGCGTTGGCGGAGCGCAGCTGTCTCGAGGGAAGATAACGTATAAATCTTTCCTGAAGAGGGACCGGGCCCATCCCGTGAGTTCCTTTATAAACTAAGCAGAGGGACTTAAAAAGAACCCTTTCTCTGATTGGCAGCCAGTGGAGCTCTTGTAGCGCTTGAGTAGAAGAAGAGTCGTGCTTGCGATTTAACGCCAGCTTCGCTGCAGCTGACTGAACTCTCTGTAGCCCCTGCAGAATGTATTGGGGGGCCCCTAAGTACAAGGAGTTGCAGTAATCCATTCTACTTAATACCGTACTCCATACGACTGTACTTCGAGAGTCTTCAGGCAAAAGAAGAAGGATTCGGCGTAGAAGCCGTAGTAACCCAAAACATACGCTGGCTGTTTTATGTGCCTGCGAGTCCAGCTGGAGATTGCTGTCAAACAGAAAACCGAGATTTCGTATTGTACTGGCTGGAGCCAGTGGAGCCTCATCCGGAGCGAGCCTGAAATCCACCGGCAGATGTTTAATCTGCCTTAACGGCGAGTAGTACAATAGCTCTGTTTTGTCTCCATTAAACTGCAGGCAATTTCTCTGTAGCCAGTCGATAGTCAGCCTCATGCAGTTTTGGAATTGTTCTAGGGGGACCGCCTGTTTTCCTTCCAGTGAGAAGGCCAGTTGCGTATCATCTGCGTAGTTGACTAGCTCAACCCCAAACGCCTTGATGATCGAAAATAACGGCTGTAGATATATGTTAAATAGGATGGGGCTGATACTAGAACCCTGCGGCACTCCATAAGCTACGGGGGTTTTGCGGAAGAGAAAGGCCCCAGAGTCACCACTTGATGTCTTCCCGCCAGATAGGAACGGAGCCACTGCAGTGCTCGACCCCTCACCCCAAACTCCTCCAGACGCTCCAGCAGGATTGAATGACTCACTGTATCGAATGCGGCTGACATATCCAGGAGCACCAAAACAGCGGTGCTCCCGTTGTCAGCCCGCATTCGCATGTTATCCAGCATGGTGACCAGAGCTGACTCCGTCCCGTGAACGGGACGGAAGCCAAACTGGTCCCTGTCCAGTAGATGGTGTTCCTCTAAGTAGTCTGAGAAGGACCTGCTCACGACCTTTTCCAAGATTTTAATAGGAAAAGGAAGGAGGGAAATAGGCCGGAAATTAGCCGGATTAGATGGATCCAGGGTTGGTTTTTTAATAAGGGGAGAGACCACTGCCAGTTTCCATCCCTCTGGAACCAGACCCACTTCCAAAGATTGGTTGCAGATCTGGCGTAGCCCGGGGAAGGTCAGGTGGCCATAGGACTTCCACTCCTTCTGAGGCAGGGGGTCAAGGGGTGAACCAGAGGAGATACTGTGAGCCGTTGTATCAAACGACAGATCCGTAAAAGTGGGGAAAGTAGCCAAGGAGCAATGGCGACCCAACCTTTCGCTGGTCGCCTCCTTATCTGAATCTTGAGCAGCTACTTCATTGCTCTTGAAAAGATCAACTATCTTTGCCACTTTGTCCTTGAAATGAGTGGCGATCTTTTACTGATCTTGGCCTAGGAAAATATTATAATGATCCCCCTACAATTCAGGAGTTAACAAGAAAAGTCTTTCACGATCTCTGCTATAGTCATCTCGAAGACTTAAGACTTAACTCGGAGATCATGAAACAAATGGTCAGACAGAGTCTAACAGTCCAGACCGTCTTTGGGATACAACCCTACCTGATGTACAACATCACTTCTTATGAGTTATACCTTCTTGTAAGGTTTAGATTGAATTGTTTCCATCGACTAGTCACTTTTCCATTGAGAAACAACTGGGCCAAAATAATTCCATTCTGCCCTTGTGACGGGAGTTCTTCCCAGTCCACAATTCACACTATCTTATTTTGTAAATATTACATAGATCAGCGGAAGAAATTATTAATCCCCCTTTTAAGACGCACGGGCTTCCGTACCTGTCGCCCGGCGTTATTGTTTTTACAGTCGCTTGAGGGGGAGGGGTTGGTCCATATTGTTTCTAATTTCCTACAATACATCATGCGCCATAGACAGAATCTAGGCTGACTTAACCCAGACCTGTTTTTATTTAAAGAAACTGTACCATTTTTAATTGATGCTATACCCAGAGGTGTATGCTATAGTTTACATCTTGGAAAACTGCCATTATTGTGAATATTTACAATCAGACATGACCTTTAAACACAATGAATTTTAAATGTGTTTTTGAAAATGTATTTTAATGTGTATTTTTAAAAATTGTATCTTTTATGACTCTCTTTGGCGAGCCGAATAAAGAAATTTTTGATTGATTGATTTGAGTGGCGATCTCATTGCACAACTTTTGTGAGGCTACTACTTCATTCTTCAGGCAGCGCGGGGCTGAGATGGTTCTTACAATTTTAAACAATTCCTTAACCCCGTTTGATGCATGCACTATGGAGTAGCATAGAAATTGGCCTTACGCTCCACAATAAGAAGCTTATACCCGCTCTGTGCTGATTGTAACGCAAGCTTGTCCCTGTCCAGGTATCCCTTCCTCCATTTCCTTTCGGCCCTTCTGCATTGTTGTCTTAGAGTTCTCAGGTCTTCACTGTACCAGGGCGCTGAAGTTTTGTTCTTAATTTTTGTCTTTATCATCGGGATTAACTGGTCTAAATCAGCAGAAATAAACTCATGATAGGCGTTATAATTCGCCTCCACCGTACCAGAGGCCTGAAATAGGCTCACTGTGTGGAGGAGTTAAGAGGGCGCCCGTCCTTGCTAGTTTAGTCCAATTTCTGCCTTTCCGATACAGAACTGCAGTTTTGGCTTGGGCCGGAGTGTCGACTAACTGTAATTTAAAATGGATAAGGTAATGGTCTGTCCAGATTTGGGGTGAAATATTTAAAAGTTCTACCTCAGACTCATTTGCAAAGAGGAGATCAAGTATGTGACCTCCCCGATGGGTGGAGGAGGTGACTAATTGTTGGAGACTGAGATTTTTGCATGTATACGTCAGGTCCCTTAACTGGTTCTTCATGCTGGCGTTCTCCCACCACCTAGAATAACCATTTTGGAATGTGACAGAGATAGGTTAGTAATAGTATTCAGGAGAGGCTGCAGTGGAGTCTTACTCCCTGGGGGGCGATAGCAAAGCAGACCTGTGAGTAAATTACCTCTTGCTGCAAGAAATGAAAGCCCATCACTTCAATTCCCTCTAGCTCGTCCACCTGTAGCAGGGTGAGCCGAAGTTCTTCCCTGTAGATCAATCCCACCCCTCCTCCTTTGCTCCCCTTCCTGGGTTTATGTATAATTTTGAATCCCTCTGGGCAGGCAAGGCCAATCTCCACTACGGAATCTGCTCCAATCCAGGTTTCCGTGAGGAATAAAGCATCAAGCTTCAAATCTTCGATCAGTAGTGCGATTTCCGTATGATGCTTTACTAATGATCTGCTATTTAACAGCCCACAGTTAAGATTGTTCAACGCTTTCGTACTCCTTTTACCTGTACCCAATCCGAGATAGGTGGCCTTTTCAACCAACTCAGTGTGGGCGGTAACAGCAGTATCAATCCTGCTACCTATCTCTAGCAGCTGCATTCTAGAGTAGGAGCGGCATATCTTAGTGATGTTAGGGGTGTCATGTACCGTCCTGTACTCGTCCGGGACGCGGACGGGTGCAGACGGGCTTGCGTCTGGCGCGCCATTGCACTTGCATTTGGTCTATTTTTATAGTCACTCGCCTTGTAGTACTGGCGCCCACACCAATATGGCACCTGACTACAACCCCAGGACTGTCCCAAAATGGCGCTAACACAGCGCGAATGAGGAAAGGGTCCCGCTCGAAACAGCAGGTGAGAGAGACTGTATTTTATAGTGCGAGTATGCGGGCAATGAGGCCGGTGGGGGTTTAAAAAATACACACAATAAAAGACCGAGATCGGTCAAGCAGCAAGTTATACACAGTAAAAAACAGATTCGATCGTCAATATTTAGCAGCAGTGAAACAGCCCCCAGCAGATCAGCAACAACCCCCGAGTCAGCCGCTCAGCCGCTCTGTGAAGTGCGTCAAGTCAGATGTAGACTGCGCGCTTGCATTTGGTCTATTTTTATAGTCACTCGCCTTGTAGTACTGGCGCCCACACCAATATGGCACCTGACTACAACCCCAAGACTGTCCCAAAATTGCGCTAACACAGCGCGAATGAGGAAAGGGTCCCGCTCGAAACAGCAGGTGAGAGAGACTGTATTTTATAGTGCGAGTATGCGGGCAATGAGGCCGGTGGGGGTTTAAAAAATACACACAATAAAAGACCGAGATCGGTCTAGCAGCAAGCTATACACAGTAAAAAACAGATTCGATCGTCAATATTTAGCAGCAGTGAAACAGCCCCCAGCAGATCAGCAACGACCCCCGAGTCAGCCGCTCAGCCGCTCTGTGAAGTGCGTCAAGTCAGATGTAGGCTGCGCGCTTGCATTTGGTCTATTTTTATAGTCACTCGCCTTGTAGTACTGGCTCCCACACCAATATGGCGCCTGACTACAACCCCAAGACTGTCCCAAAATGGCGCTAACACAGCGCGAATGAGGAAAGGGTCCCGCTCGAAACAGCAGGTGAGAGAGACTGTATTTTATAGTGCGAGTATGCGGGCAATGAGGCCGGTGGGGGTTTAAAAAATACACACAATAAAAGACCGAGATCGGTCTAGCAGCAAGTTATACACAGTAAAAAACAGATTTGATCGTCAATATTTAGCAGCAGTGAAACAGCCCCCAGCAGATCAGTAACAACCCCCGAGTCAGCCGCTCAGCCGCTCTGTGAAGTGCGTCAAGTCAGATGTCACAGCCGACACTGTTTTGGCCTGATAGATCTTTTTGAAAGTGCCCAGGGGTCTGGCACCCAGCCGCCTAGTAAATGTTTTTAGTGCCACTAAGCTCCTGGTCATCATTGATGCTCTACCTTCTACCTGCTGTGTCCAAAACTGATTCTTATTGAAGAGGATTCATAAATAGGAAAACGTATTAACCACTTCAATGTTCTAAGAGTCCATATGAAACTGCGGTACTTTATCTTTTTTCCCTGCCCCTGCACTTAAAATGAATGTCTTTGATTCATTGACCTTTAGGTCCAGTGAGCTCATAAAAGCCGCATATGCTGTTATCAACCGCAGGAGCCCCACCCCAGTTCTAGACAGGAGTACGGCATCATCGGCATATGCCAAGATAGGAGCCGATGGGAGTCACATATGGAGACATCCAAAGACACTCCCCCAGCGCGTCCTCCACACCATTTGTATAAACAGAAAATAAAAATGGTGCGAGGACGCAGTCTTGCCTGACCCCTCTTAAGATCTTAAAAGAGCGGGTCCTTTCCCCATTTCTCCCATATTGAACGGAAGCAGAAGCATCTGAACAGAGTTGCCGAATAAAATCAATTAGAGGCTGATCAACTCCCATCTCTAACATAATTTCCCAGAGTTTCGAGTGGGCAACGCAATCGAACGCTGCCGTTAAATCCATAAAGGCTGAATATAGTTTCCCACCCTTAACCCTCACATATTTGTCCGTAATTAAAGCAAGGTTCAGACACTGATCCACAGTGCCCTTACCCTGTTGAAAACCATACTGAGTTAACATTAGGAAATTCCTATCATACGCCCAAGATTCAAGCCTGGACAGAAGGAGACGACCCATCAGTTTAGCGGTTGTATCAATAAGTGAGAGAGGTCTATAATTTTTGGGGTTTCCCTTATCTCCCTTCTTGAAAATTAGAACTATTAGGCTCGTTGTCATGATGGCAGGGGACCCAGTAACGCTATCTTGTTAAAAACATTTGTCAGCAAGGGGACCTAGAGATCTGGGTCCGTTTGGAAAAAGTTGATTGGAACTCCGTCCGGCCCTCGTGCTTTCCCCTTGCTGCAGGCCTCTAATCCCAACTTAACCTCCGCCATAGTGAATACTAAGCTTAGTTAGGGATTCAAAGGTCCTACAATGTGGGGCGTAAGGTCAGAAGGATAAATTGAGAAAATACTTGAATAGTGAGCCACCCAGTCATCTTCGGTATATGTGAGTCTAAGGTGGAATCACCTTTTATTTTAAAATAGGGCGCATTAATTATTGCCCCAAACTCTTTACTACTCCCTGAGACTGACGCTGCCTCTAGACTGGCCCATAGTTCCTCCCTCCTTACCCTATCCCTAGCTTTTCTTGCTCGCTTGTAATCCCTACGTAGTGAAGCAATTAATAATACTTCCCTAGGTTGTATCTTTAGAGCTGTTACTAGGGCCTTTCTTGTTTTTGAGCAAGGGGAATCAAACCAGCCACTAGCCATTCTGGGTCTATCAGGCTTATACCGAGTTAAAGAAAGTTTTATATTATCCAATAGATTAGCAAAGCCTGATAATATTGCACTAGGAGAACCATTTGGATCCAAACAGACTTCTATACTATATAATAATGTTGATGCACACGCTTAGAGTAATAAATATACACAGTCGAATTGATTTTCAAGGTTTAAACTTCTGTTCTTCTTTTTTTATTCATACAGAGTCCTTCCAATCCCAACGCGTTTCGTCGTTAAAGGGTGTATCCCATACGACTTCTTCAGGGCTGGAAGTAATGAATATCCATTGTAATACAATGTATTCATAATGGGCAATTAACAAAATATGCCCCCAAATCGTGTACCAAGTGCAGAGTAATCGCAGGTGCATACAGGTACCTTATATTACACCACCAGTGTAAAGGTTAATATTTACAAATTACAAAATAAATTCATAAGCATAAAGATAACTGAACGGTTTTGTGTTTCTTAGAACCAAACAAGATTAACAATTATAATGTGTCCATTGAACAGTATATACATTCTGTGCGATTTGCTCACCACCCTAGTCAGTTTCATGCTTCATGCAATTGAGGAATAGTAATGTATTTAAATCTGTACCTGAATATCTGGAATATTAGAACCTGTAATTATATAAATTACGTGCTATTAATTATCAAAGCTCTGGAACCGTCACACGTGAGGCAGAATGTACCATAATACTAATAAAGATTCAACTTCATCACGATACCTGCAAAATAGTCGTGAAATTCTTAGTAGTGAACTCCAGTATTTTCTTCCTTATGATAGTTTGGCAACAATCAAGTTGTTTATTATCCAAATGAACCTACAAAAAATAGTACGACGAAGCTTATCACCTTCTCAATCAAAGCGCACATAAAAGATATGGTATATATCCACTACATCGTTGAATATGCTTACCCTAATTTCGGCTCATGTCACGCCAAGTCTCAGTATACTAGTATTAAAATGAAACGATATCCAGTTCTCCGAAATGAGTTTAATCTATAACAAAGGTAAAATAGGGGTTATTTGGTTGTTAGCTGCTAAGCCATGTTTCCCCACTACTTCAACCAAACTTTCCGTAGTCCTGACTATACGTATCTTACCTGTCGAGCGAAGAAAACCTGAGTACGAGTGATCCGTGTTGCCAACACATAGCCGCTAGTTACTTCCGTATAAGAAAGTTTGAAAATGGTCATAGAAAAGGTCGACGACGCTAACGATTACATTCAGCGCCATCTTTGAATTCCTAAATAACTTTACGCGCAATGAAAAGGGACACAATCTTTAAGATAATAAGGATATTTCGCCCATAATGAGCATATACATATAAGGAAAATTACTCTTTTTGTCGCATTTCATGTATATAAAACTGTTTAGAGCATCAACTTTATATTTGTACAAACACTGTGTACAGATCCAAAGTATTCACCGGCATAAAGTCTATAGTTAAAGCACCATCTTTAACTATTCAAAAGACTGTAGATATTGTAGGAACAGCCCATTTTTAGCCGTGTTCTGGCAGATCCAAACGATTGTTTAAATATGTTCTTATTTGAACATTCATGATTATATATCGGTCACTTATTCTAGATGTCCATTGGCAACATCTCGCTCATGAAAACAAATATAAAAACCCAATTAAGTCACATCAATTACTTTATAGTATTATATATATTGGAAATGTTTAAATTAAGTGAATGATGTTAAGCGAAATTACAGGTATTTAAGTCTATCAAAATCACTTTACAATATCTATCCATCTATGTGCGTCAAATATACCCAAGTGTGACAGATTACCATTATAACAACAGGCCAATTAACACAACTGAAGGGTAAAGAATATTCTATCTACCATTTAGAAAATATCCTCACGCAGGTAGTGTAACTTAAATATAATCCAACAGATCCCTACAATAAGGTTCATTCAAATACATGTGAATCACATCTCCAGACCTATTTAGAATAACCCTTATGTATCATTATCCAGCTTTCTTAATCTCCTAAGAAATATTGCAGCTCCCGATCAAAATTAAGACCATCCTCCACCGCCTGTAAGCGCATGATCCATCGTGCCTCAAGTCTGCGCAGTCTCAGTTCTCTGTTCACAGCACGTGGGTCAAGTACTACGAGATCGAATGCCATAAAATTGAAAGGATTTATAATGGCCTTGAGCTGTACAATTATACACATGCTCAGCAGTGGGATATCTCATATCACAATTCTTAATAGCTCGCATGTGCTCACTAACCCGATCTTTTAGGGCTCTAATTGTACTGTCCACATAGATTTTTTTTACATTTACAGACAATCACATAAATAACATATTTGGTGCCACAATTAATATTGAACTGGATATTGTATATGCGACCAAATTTATCTTGAAACTGTTTAGTTTTGTCTTTGGCATGTTTGCACATGCCACAGTGCCCACATTTAAAGAAACCCCTCGATAATTGCGTTAACCAAGTTTCTTGTTTTTTATCACGGGGGTAACTAGGACTCAATAAAGATCCTAAGGTTCTACCTTTACGATATGTAATCTGTGGTTTGTCTGTTAGGAATTCTTTCAAAGTACTGTCTGCTTGCAAAATATGCCAGTGTCTTACCAAACTTTTACGTAATATGGCACTAATTGGAGTATAGTCAGTGATCATTCTTATCATTGTTGTTTTTGAATTGATAAGTGCTTTGGATTTCAATGTGGATGGCCGTTTTATCTTCATGACTCTCTGTTTTGCTGATGTAATATCCTTTATAGAATAGCCTCTCTGTAAAAATCTTTTCTCCATATCGTCTACACATTTCGTGAATTCTATATTGTCGCTACAGTTACGACGAGCTCTAACCATCTCGCCGAATGGAATTGCTTTGAACTGGTGTCTCGGGTGTGCACTGCCTGCGTGAAGTATAGCATTACATGATGTGGGTTTACGATACATTCTACTGTGAATCATGTTACCAACAGCATATAATTCCACATCCAGAAATACCACTTTTGATGCACTCACAGTTGTTGTGAATCTAATATTCAAATCATTATTGTTAAGGTATTCAATAAACTCCAGTAGTATTTGTTCCGTGCCTGTCCAAATCATAAGACAATCGTCTATGTAATGTCCCCAATATAGTACATGGTCAATCCATTTACTAGCCGATGTGCCCCACACCACCTTTTCTTCCAGCCAACCCATATATAGATTAGCAGAAGCTGGTGATACTTTTGAGCCCGTGGCTACTCCTTGGGTTTGTTTGTACCAATCTTGCTTAAAAAGAAAAAAATTATTATTCAATATCAGATCTATCATAGTCAGTAACATCTGAGTATGCTCCCATTGACTTGCTGGTCTTTTGGATAAAAAGAACTCAATTGCTTGTAAACCCAGATCATTTGGTATACTGGTGTAGAGAGATATTACATCAAGTGTCACCAGTAGCATACCAGTCTCCCAATGGACATCACTGATAATATTTAGAATGTGCCTAGTATCTTTTATGTATGAAGACAAATTAATAACAAATGGCTGCAAGAACAAATCGACATATTGAGATAATCGTTCCGTTGCACCTCCTATTCCCGAAACAATTGGCCGCCCTGGTGGAAAAGAGAGGTCCTTATGGATTTTTGGTAATGTGTATAGACATGGGTAGCGTGGATGGTTCACCCTTAGATACAAAAACTCATCCTTATCCAATAAATGTTTGTCATGCCATTGTTTTAGAAATCCATTGATCTTGGTAACAAGAGAAAATATAGGATTCTGTGAAATTTTTAAATAGCATTGTACATTGCTTAATTGAGAAATTATTTCTTGTTCATAATCTGAAGTGTTCATCACTACCAGATTACCACCTTTATCAGCTCTTCTAATAGTCAAATTAGAGTCATGAATTAAACTTGTTAGTGCTTGTCTCTCTGGTATTGTTAAATTGTCTTGATTAAATTTGTGAGCGGGGATGGTGTTTCTCATGCCTTTGTCTAAATCATTGGTAACTAAAGTATGAAATATTTCAATATTGTTACCACTGTACAGATTCGGAGACCAACGAGATTTCTCTTTCAGGCCACTAGAGATCGAGTAATCCGGTCTAATGTCTAGATCTGAAAGTACTTGCCCTATTGTGACCGGATCCTCCTCCAATTCAGTGATTGAAAGTAACGTCATGGTATCTTGTACATCTTTAATGGAAATAATACTAGATAGAGGACTGCTTGGTAACTCATTGTCTTTATTAGGTATAGGATTCATCGCAAAGTGTTTTTTCAGTTTTAGTCGTCTCACAAATTTAAATAAATCAATTTTAGTGTCACAGATGTCACCTTTAGACTTCTATACTAGATAGGGCATTGCTAACCATTTCCTTAAGGATATTAGGACTCTCAATTTGAGCCCACTTCAGTTGATAACCATTTCTTCTCATGATTATAGGTGGAGCTTATTCCTGATGTCTAGGCGGTTCTCTGCGGGCAGAGCGGAATTCACAGGTTAAAATAGCGTGATCGCTAAATGCTGTGCAAAATTGCATCCGCATTGATACAACTATCATTTAACTGGGTTGAACTTAAAAAGAAGTCTATGGTTGATTTATGATCTAAGCGCTGAAAGGTTTTAGGTAGGGTTTCAGTGGAAGAGGAGTAGTTACTTACAATCACCAAATCCCTAGCCGAGAGAACACGGTGGGTGAAATGATGTAATGAATTTCCCCCAAGATCAGTCATACCACATACCCTTTCTAAGCTCTATTTAAAATGATAGATATTAAAATCCCCCAGCCAGATGGTGTTTATCGGAACCTTTAGTCTTGGGGTTTTCATAATAACTTCCAGTTCCTTATCCACCTCGTCCACAGCTGAATGAATATTGGGCCCAAAATTATTATTATAAAATTTAATCAAAAGCCAGTACCCTTGAATTGGCAAATCAATAATAAGAACATGGAAGAGAGGGTTACAAACTGTTTTACTTTCAGTTCCGATGTATTCGGGATCAGAGTTAACAAACCCCCCCCATTTTTCCTCCCTGCTTGGGTTTGAACTGCCTTCGATTGAAAGGAACGATACCCGTTAACAAAAATGGGATCAGTAGCCCAAGTTTCCTGAAAAAAAAATTAAATCCGATCCTGCCAGATTTTTACCCATTGATCATTACCCAATTTATTTGCTATACCCGCCACGTTCCAGGTTGCCAGAAGGAATGAATTTAACTGCCCCGTCTCCCGTTTGGAAATCCTAAGTATTTTGCTAATTTTGGGTGTTATATTTACTAATAGGTGCAATTGGGGTGGAGAAGAAGGCAGTCAATCACAGGAATCCATCCCCGAGAGGGGTGCAAATCAGTTTGTAAGCAGTGGGCCAGGATTTTCCACTGGGGTCGGGTTTACATTTACCCCCCTAAACAATAACGGAGCATTCGGGACCGTCCTGAGCGAAGGGGGGTAGAAATAGCCAAGAGGGAGGGGGGGAATCTGAGTACCCTTAGGAGGGGCTCTATGGAGTTGGTAGTAAAGAGATCCCAGTATTGTTTGGTTGTTAAAATTAATCACCACACAATCCCCCTCTGATGATTTTGGGGCCATCCCCACCCACCTTACCCTCCTTGCCATGATGATATGGTCAGCTAACCATAGGTCCTCACCCCTCACAGCAGAAGTATGAAAAGACAACCAGTGAAGAGATTTGTCAATTAGCTGAGTTGTGTTTTCACTTTGATTCGTCCTCAAGGGGGGGACATTCCCAAGGACCAGTACCAATGGAGCCGCTGAGGATGGTAGGTGCAGGGTTTGAAGCCGGTCATGAACCTACCCCGTGCTGTTGGCCCTCTCCTGTACAATACCAGCATTTCCCTCCTCTAAATTAGGTACATGCAAAGTACTAAGAGGCTTTCTCATGGTAACGTGTAATGGATTAGACCATGAGCATCTCTGTTCAGTCCAATTTGGGCAGTTCACAATCCTCTGGAGAGTGGAGAGTTGAGAATGATGGTGAGGAACAGGGGAAAGAGTGCCTATATCCTTAAGATGTTCAAGTTCAGCTTGAAGTGGGTAAGGGGGTTTGCAAGCAGTATCTCCGCCAGCCAACGCTGAGGGGAGTGAGACCCTCTCCACTGCCCTCTCGCGTAGGATATGTGGCCTGACCAGTTCGCCCAAACCCTCCAGCTTGGATAACCTCACTTCAATTTCTGAAAGTTTAAGTTGGATAGGGGCTAGTAAATCTGTGATAATGTTCTCCATCCTATTCCAAAAGTCCTCCCCATCAGACAAGGATGGGAGCGTAGATTGCCACTGGCTGGTTATGGGGGTGACTTATCCCTTGTTCTGAATCTCCAGTACCCTTAGGTCTAAGATGTCGCGGACCTTTTTGCTGTTGTTTTTGCTGCTGTTTGATTTTCAGTGTAGTCGCACCCCTTCTTCTCTTAGCCGATGATTCACTAGTAATGTCCTCGGTATGAACTTTGGAAGTCCGAGCCCTTGTAGCAGTACAGGGCCAGGTTTGAATGTCCGTTATGGTTATATCCAGAGATTGTAGGGAGGGGAGGCTGTGGCAGGTCCGAAGCAGGGACAGATAAAGATGGCTGCCAGGAACCCTCTGAAGTTAATAAGCCTAATGTCTCTGGGTAAGGACTGGGTCCAAAGAGAGTCGGCGTTCTGTTAGCTGAATCTCATGGGTAAGCATTGATTCGGCCCTGTTAAGGAAGGCATCCAAAGTACCCGCTACTCCCTTGTGCTTATTCATTCCAGATTCAAATGACCGTAAAGTAAATTCCAAGATGGGAGCAAATTGAATATAAAAGCAGTACGGCTCATTCAGTGGGATAACATAACATGAGACTACAGTACCTGGAAAGCTAGAAGATGCCCCTTCCAAATCTGTAGAATCAGTGTCTGAGGGGTAGCCCAGCCCAGCCTACTCCAGGCTACGACGGGCCCGCTCTTCGCCCGGGCTTGGCCCGGGCAAGCCCACGAGCGTTCCGCACTGCGGGAGCTCGCAGCCACTCTTAAGTGCCACCTGGGGCGACCTATGTGCGTAGGCGCCTCCTGGCACAAAGATTGCAGGTGACTGTGGTCCAGTTAAGGACAAAGTGCTCAGTGCTCCGCTCCGCTACTAACAAGGGCTCCCGTGCTGCATATCTCAAATGTGTTTATGCCCGTGTGTAAATTGTCGATCAAATGTATTTGTACACTATTTGGTACGTACTTGTGACGATTTTAAAAATATATTTTCCCAGGATTTTTCCCAAATAAACATGTGATTGATTACGGAAAAGCACGACTACATTATTTCCAATCTGCACAGCGTTATGAATTGTGCGTTACTTCTCCGAGATGTCACGTAGTGAAGCACACACTAAGGCCCTGTGGGACGCGATTCTTTATCATAGATAGGGTCTAAATGCTTTCCATCAAAGAAGGTTCATCTACTGTCCAAATAAACCTCAATGAACAATATCATAACGTTTTCCTTTAAGGAAAATACTTCCCTCCCATGCCCACACACATATTAGGAGCCAAACAAGGATGCAGTTTTTCAAATGCAGACAACGCACTAGAGTCTGATTTATTTAAACTAATCAGTAGTGGCAAAGTGATCTAAGAAATGTCTGGTGCACCTCGACTCCAGTCAGTGTCTCTTGATCTACAACTAAATTGTGTCTTCTGCCTTCACAACCATATGCAGTAAAGTTTGGTTTACACCAATCTAACACGGCCAAATGCCCATCTGGTACTGTGTGGACTAAGGGCACAGTGCAGGTAGTGGTAACTCCTATTAGTTATCTTTAAATTATTGTTCAACAAAGCTACACCACTGTTACTGTCCCACACACTTTGAAACCTATTTGGGTCACAATAACCTAAACTAAAAATTGTGAAAATATAACTAGATTTACTTGGAATAAAATGACCTCAACCAAAACAATGGTCTTCACAAATAACAGGTGTAGCAAATCCAGGCTGTAACTGAAGACTTACGACACGAGGAGGCGGAGGCCGAGCTACGCAGTGAGTCGGCGAGCCAGCGGGTTGGCAGAGGAGCTGTGTACCCCTAGACACCACCAAGCCACTGCGCTTCCTTGGAGTTGGCCTAACTGGCTGCCGCCCCTGCTGCTCGCTGCTGCCACTGACCAACCGTACCTCTAGACTTCAGGAGACATGGGTGCGGCCGTGAGTGCTGCCACCGTTAGTTGGTGGAGCTGAGAGAGGCGCCAGGTGTCCTGCGGAGGTGGCTTGGTTAGATCCAGGTACAGCCTGCTGTCCAGTCTGGTGGACCCACTCGCACAGCCCCTACACAGCCCAAGGAGCACAAGGACATCAAGGGGCACATCATCCTTTGCCCCCACCATTGCCTCCACCGTTCTACCACTTCACCATCCCTGTCCGGCCCCTCACCAGCACCCCATCAAAACCCCACCTCCCCACCCACGAGTCACCAGGCAAGGTGACACAGATCGGAACCAGGAGGTCCAGGAGGTACGTAGCTGGGAAGGAGGGGCTGGAATGGGCTGAAGAGACGGTGGCTATGACTGAAGGCATGCTCAGTGCCCAGTCTCTGCCCAAGGGACCCTGGGGCCAGGGACTAAGCCTGCAGGGAAAGACCAACAGGAGAGATCGCCGGAGCCTTAATAAGCCTTAATAAGCTCATTGTCCCTGGTAAGCTCCAGTAAGTGCCACAACAACACGCCTGTACGACGCGTCAACAAAACTGACCTGATCTGACCCATCCACAGAGGGTCTCAGGACTCGGGGGCTCATAAGAACACAGGATTTCAGGCACGAGGTTTGCGGGAACCAGACCTCCCCCAAAGGGCACCAGAGAACATGAAGAGCGGTAGAGTGACAGAAAACAATATACTGAGGAGGAGCCCCGGTCAAAAGAGGCAGAGTCAGAGAGTCACCCAATATCACCCAATATCAGCCACTGCCCTAAGAAATCAGGGGGCCAAAGTCGGTACACTACACACAGTCGCCCTCAAGCCCAAGGCTAAGACCCCACTGCAAGAGAGGAATATGGTGGGGAAACACTCTACAACCCAGAAAAGCAAGTGCCAACACTGCAGACTCAATGGACCCCAAGCAACAGAAGACCTGGTCAGACTCGGATGAAGATGCAAACCAGGGCGTAAACCAGAAGAGACAACCCAACGCCATGACTCCCTGCTCCCTAGAGGCTTCAGTCGACCCTCAAAGCTTCCCAGCAGAAAATCACAAGCTTGCCCACAAAAAAAGGATTACAGATTTTTTCCAGCGCTTGGGAAACCAAGTTTTAACTGGTAATCCAAAGAGCATAAAGCCATGCCCCACAGAAGACACCACCTGTCCTACTACATTGATTCCGGCTACACGAGCAGTCCAGGCCCTGGCACCCAGTCCAATTTTAGCACTAGCACAGGAACAAACGGACCCTACAATGGATGGCCCATTGCCCACACAAAGTAGTAAACATCCCCACTCACTGGAGCAAGGCTCAAGCATACCATCCCACGCAGGGCTAACAGCTCCGCTATCCTACTCCCAGCCGGCAACTCCAATTCCATTACCTAGCAACGAGGACTGGCTGCTACTAATCGCCCCCCGGGACCCACAGGAACATCACTAGTAGCACCCATAGCCCACCCAGTTAATGCAAATAGAAGCTGTACACTGGATACTTTCGGATTAACGGGCCCAACAGCCCCGTCAGGCCACACGTCCTGATCCAACCTAGACCTGGGACCCTTAGACTACAGCAACAGCCTAAACACAACAAACCAATTGCCTAAAGTTAAGCCGACCCAGCAGCCCCGGCCAAAAGCAAAGTCAGAACCTCCAATGTGCGGATGCCCAGAACTGGGCCCCACAGCCGAGTGGGTTAATGTTCACCAGACCTCAGTGTGGAAAGGAGTGAGTGCAACTAATGCACAAAAGTGAAATACCTTACGATTAAATTCAGGAGCACCCAGTCCAATCCTTCAGCCACACGCTCCAGGCTCCCCTTTAACTGCCTCAAGTCCTCTTAAACAAGCAGTCTTAGAATCAGGCTTCAGAAGCCCATACAAACTAACTTCGGGATCCAGCGGCCCTCCGACAAGGTCAGACGCCGCAGTCAAAGACCACCACTCCACTTCATTTAACTTAATACCTACGACTTCACAAGTAAGTGATGTTTGGACCTCCTTGTTGAGTACGATTCACGCTATGTCTGCAACACTATCCTACCACTTAGACAAGTTAGATGTCCAAGTGGACAGCCGACCACAGCTGCACTCTTACTCTACAGACCTTACCCAATCATCAAACCTCGTACTGCCGATCAGACTAAACGCTCCCGCAAATGACTAAGGAAGCAAAGGAACAAAACTCAAAAAGCGCCCCTATCAGCAAAACAGAAAAGGCTGTACTCCATCTTCACCAAATCAAAACCAGCTCAAGGACCTCAATGCCGACACGAAACAATAAAGACAACAGATTCGTCCTCAGCTCCGCAAATATTAGACCAGCCTGCATCGAACCATCAAGCTGAACAATTAAATCAAGCAGAGGTGGCAGTCCATGGAAATAATCAGCTCTCAACACAGGACCACACAAGCACCGAAGAGCCAAACTACACTCACGGCCCAAGTAATGCACTCTCACTTGCCTATGCCAATAATGACCCACACAGACCGACGAACCAACTCAAATCTACACCCAAACGCACTGCTGGACATTAGCATGACCGGGCAGAAACCTGGAACCAACTCAAGCACAAATCTCGAATATCACAATGGGGCATGCCGCAGCAATACAAAAAACAGCTCAATAAAATCCATGGCCTTTATTCAACAGCGCGAACATCTGAAGCAACCCCCAGACAGAGTGAAATACGGGGACCGAAATCAAACAGATGATCCCCTGACACAAAGCAAGGGGTCCGTGGGCCCAACCATCTCCTCTACAGCCTGCCAAGGGCCGACTAAGCTAGTTTTTGTTCCGTAATATCAATCGAGGGGGACCCACGACATCCTGAATAAGGGCAACCTGATCCACCTGTTTCAGTCTAAAGGTCATAACGTCAGTACATATTTTTTAAATTAAGTTCCTAGAACACGATGAGCTCAAGAGCCAGAGGCCACCCAGGTCTCCTTTGGTCACAAAAGATTATGACTAATCTACTAGTCTTCAAAAGCTGGGGCATAACAATCGAATAAACAGGGACCAAGGGTTACCCATTAGATTCCTGTGCCAGCTTCCTCAGCCAACCCACTCAATTTTAAAAAGCACCCAAGGCTCTCAAAGCCCCAAATTTCCCATGGCTTACACCCGCACTGTTCACCTAGGAACCCGATCATCAAGAAATGAAACCTGGATCTGAGGTCAAGACCACAGCTGGATAACGTCACTCCACGCCAGTTGGGGCTGGCTCTTCTCCGCCCTACAAATCAGAACGGGAACCTGACAAACCGTAGTAACACTAGATTGGAAACAACCACCCAAGGAAAACTTCACTCTAAGCTCCTGGAACATCCAGGGGCGCCAACCAAAAATCGTTAACAACAAACCCCTGACACCTTGGAAGGATTTGAACCTGTTATTACTGCAAGAAACCTGGGCCCAATCAACAGTTCCCTTAACAGTCTTTGTAAAGTTCCAAAAATCGGCAATAAAAAACAGTACATTCAGCTGTCCTATGGGCGGTCTTTCTATCTATATTTCAAAATTACTGCAATATACAGCGGAAGAAATAAGACTCAAAGCCCCCTGGATCTAAGCACTTCGCCTCAAAATCTTTGATAATCATACGGCCTTCTGCTCCTAATTATCAACGTCTACATTAACCCCTGTATATCAAGGGAAAAGGAGATACTGAAAGACCTCACACTAAGACTAACTGATCTCAAACTAGAGCACCCATCTGCAAACATTGTACTATCTGGTGACTTCAACACAAATCTCTATATCTCTATGGGGGGGGGGGGGGGGGTGACCAGCTGCAAGATCAACATCCTGGATGTTTAGTACGATCGCCCAATGCAAAATCTTCTCCCAAATCTACAGCAAAACACCACTGCAGAAGACTTTCTAAACTAATGCTACGCACCGGGCTTGAGGCTTATTAATGGCTGCTTTCACTGAGACTCTCCACCTGGTTGGACAAGATCAGCGGGCAACACCATCTCTTATATAGACTTTAGTTTGTGCTTAGTTGGCCCTTTTAAACATCAGAAACTTCTTCCTAAGCGAACGTTTAGACATTGACCACCGGCCACAAAATATTAATTTCAACATAATTCCTTAAAAATTGGAAGCAGCCCCACACACCAGCATCGGTGTGGGGACAGAAAACCGAAAACGGCTAAAATGGGATCATGTAATCGGCCAAGAAATATCGACACTGATACAAGACCTCAGAAAGAAAGAATTAACAGAAGGCAGCACGCCTATTTCACAGTGGACCAACCTCATAGATCAAATCCTGCTGGATTTCCAAGTCACACTACCGACACGCTCTAAAGCACGCGTCCAACCCTCAACCAAATTCAGATTGACGTAAAATCTAAAGACACTGAAAATAAATGTTAACCGTAAATTATGAGTTCTTGTAAACCAACCATCCTCAATCTAAGCCAGACACAGCCTGAGTAAAGGAATATCACACTTAAGGGAAGCCATCTTGGATGCTAGAAGGGTAAAAAATGAGGACTTTTGGGTGCAACTGCTAACCGCTAGCAAGAGAAAAAATTCAAAACAATTCTTGTCACTAATCAACTGTGCCAGTTGGCCCCAGAAGAACCGTGAGTGCAAACATCTCAGGGCCTATGTGGGCCACATACCTTACTGTTCATTTCTCCACACAATCGACACGTCCATTGCCTCCCAGCACACTCCCAAGAAAACCATGTCCGAATCAGAACGCAAGCCATTCATTTGTTGCCCAAACTTCGCTCATGATCAACATCAGCATGGAATAGCGTTGCACCAACAAATTAAGACGACTACGGAAAGATGGCGCCCCTGGCCCTAATGGGATTCCCACAGCTCTGTATGTCCATGAGCCTGAACTATGGTCCAAGATACTAACTCCACTGTTTAAATACTGCCTAACAGCTAACACCATTCGGGACTCATGGAGAGGCTCCATCATCCAACCAATTTTCAAAGGAGGCTCCAAATCAGATCCCTGTAGCTATTGGTTGATTGTACTAATCAACAATGATGCCAAGATACATGCAAGCCTGGTCCTTGATGACCTAAGATTATTGGTGAAAGAAAAGGGGATCATGCCCAGGAATAAATGCAGCCTTATAGACGGCTGCGGGACCACTATGAATCTAATGGCCCTTGCCTTTATGTGTGACAAAGCTAAAAGACGGAAGGGAACACTCTTCACCTGCTTCGTGGACTTCAAGGCTGCAGTTGAAAGCATCTCTAGAAGTCGGCTGTGGTGCAAGTTACAGCACTGGGGTCTACCGGACATTTTGCTGAGGACAAAAATAGACCTATACTTGAACACTTGAGTGCAGATCAAGCTGGGGGATGGCCGCTGTTTGACAAGGGGGATTCAAATTAAGTCTAGCCAAAAACAAGGCTGTGTGCTGGCACCTTTGCTCTCCAACCTTTACATAGCAGACATGTCCAACCACCTCAACAAAGCAAACTGCCACCCCCTCAAGCTTGGAGGGCAAATAATGACTCATCTGTTTTATGCAGATGACTCAGTGCTTCTCAGCCAGACAAAGATAGGTCTACAACGACTTATTTCAACTCTTCAGGACTACACAGCAGCAAACATGCTTGGCATCAACCAATCTAAAACTAAAATGGTAGCCTTCATCTTAAAACCTAGCCTGATGAACAGGTGGCATCTTAATGTCAACTCCCTAGAACACAGCAAAGACTACAAGTACCTGGGTGTCAACCTTGAGAGCAGGTGGTCCTTCAACCACCACCTTCATTCAACCAACACTAAGGGCTCTAGCCTACTGTTCGCCTTGACGTCTATTGCTCAGAAGCTACACGGCCCCAGTCTTGACCCGCTGCGCCTAGGTTATGAAGGCAAAAATTGGCCCTACTCTAACTTACAGCAGTGAAGTTACTCAAGGGAAAGAAATTTGGCCTGTTGACAAACTACTCACAAGAATCTATAAATCAGCCCTACGCCTACCAAAAAGTGCATCTCCGGCCTAAGTGAGACTAGAATTTGCCATCACCAAACAGTACTGGGCATCCGGCAGTTGCTTTCTCAACTTCTGCCACCGGCTTAGATCGGCGCCGCCAGATTCTAGGCATGCACTAATTTGGTCTGAACTGGAGCAGCCAGGACAATGATCAGCATACAAGCTCCAACTAGACAATCTCTTGAGTGACTTCTCACTAATAGAAGCCTGGAGCAAATTCCTTTCCCAACAAGCATTTACGCAACAAAAACCAACAGAACTACATAACCAACACTAATACACTATGGATTAAACACAGGGTGATGGCATTAAGAATGGGGGAGTGGAATTTTGGACCACCATCTGGCCTGGCGCCACTCTGACAACCATGATACTACCTGCCACCTATGTGGACTCGGAAAAGAAACCTTAATATACGTCCTATGTATTTGCCCTCAGCTCTTACCACAAACGAAACTGCTGCTTCGCGCCGACTTTATCAGACTAGGCGTACTTACATGCTGGCAGGCAGTAATCGCCAACCTGAGTCCGCAGAATTGCCAACTCAACATAAAAACCATCAAATACCTTAAAATAGCAGCTACCAAACTAGTTACAGCAGGTACAACAAGTAGTATGTGGAAGATTTAACTGGACCAAAAGCAATTGGAACATTTAGGCTGAGGAGACACCCCTTAGGCTCCAAGCACTGCTTGTCCCTTATAAACTGGAGCATATTAGACTCGCAATCTCAAAAAGTTTTAAACTGAACCCCCAGGGGAAGGCCGGAGCAACAGCAGCAGACACCCAGCCTCAAAACTTGCTTTTGGACATGGACTGCCTGAACCTACCAACTTTATGTGGGATTAAATGATGCAATATATATTTTATTTTATTATTTTAACAGTACTTAATATTTTGAAACATCTGCTTTTTAAAAAAAGGTTTTATTAACCGTACAATAAATATGACTATGACTATGACTATGGTCATATCGCTTCATCCTGCAACTAAATAAGCAATATAGGTTTATTGTTGTGAGGCGGACTCACTCTTGAATACATTTTAAAACACAGTGAAACTTGTGGAAACTGTTAACAGTGGGCCCACATACTGAAATTCATTGTATCTTTCTGCTACTCAAATTCAGCGACCTGCCATTTTGTAGAGGCTGTTATACAATGGGATGGAGTAATACAAAATGGCTTCTTAGTGCTGGATGGTAAATCTATGTTATTATATTTTGCATGTTCGTGCTGTAGATTCAGGGAGCATCCATTTGTAAACCACAGATACAAGAGTAAAAGTATAGAAAGCAGCATTACATATATTGTCACCAAGCAACAATGTTAGGTGTTGGCTTCAAAGACAAGGCCTCCTTTCTTATCACTCACAAAAGACACCAAAACACCTTCCACGTAGGCTCACAACAAACTACTACCATTTCCAATGCCACCTAGGCACTTTGCCAGTTAAAAGACCAAACAAGAACAATGAGGACAGAGTTATGGTTATTAGAGGGGAGGTGACAGGTAAGAGGCAGAGGCTTATGTGTAAACACTGCATCACCTAATGGCCAATATTCCTAATATTACTAAATACAGTTAGCCCGTTAAAAGGACGGTGGGACTTGTCTGTGTTGAAAGAAATAATGAACGAGATGGAAGGAAACAATTTTCTGCCTAATTAAAGAAGTATTGGCAAAGCATGGCTGAAAGAAGTATGCATATGCTATGGTATGGTATGCATACGCATACCGCATGGTATGGTATTCATATGGTATGGTATGGTCAGAGCCACTGGAATTATGCGATTGTGCAGCCACAACAATTTTCGCATAGTTATAGATTTGCCACATATTCCATCATCTGCCGCATAATGTGCAGATTTTAACAAAAAGTATGTGTTTCTAGCTCAAATGGGTCAAAAGTTACTAAAAATGCGACAACTCGTGTTGCCAAGCAGTGGAAGGTCCTTTGCAAAGCTGGACTGGTCACCTTTCTGCTGCTTATTGTTATATTTGGGTGCTAAACTGGTACTAATGGGGTGCAACCAATGCCCAGAGATGTGCTACCAAGTTAAAAAATGACGAAACAATGAAGTAATAATATTACAAAATGTGCCACATTATGCTGCATAATTTGCCTTTACTTACCGCATAATATACTCAACCCTGCCGCATAATTTGGCCATCTTCTGCAGCGTAATTCCAGTGGCTCTGAGTATGGCATGGCCTGTCTTTCTTTCAAAGCACTTTATTTCGGTCAAATACCTTAAAAGCTGCATAGTTATTCACAATAATGCATGGTATGGACTGTGATTTTATAGTATGGTTGGTAATTGGTATTCTATGGTATGCTGTGGCCTGCCATTGTATAGTATGGTATGTATTGTCATTGTAAAGTGGTATGGTATGGCCTATCATATTATTGCATGGCCCGTCATTGCATCGTATGGTATGGTCATTTTTGTTACAATGCACACATTAATCTACAGGAGGAAGTACAATAGGAGTGGCCAAGCAAGCAAAAAAGCCCTTAACAATACAATGTTATATTTGCTCTAAAATATTATATTCAACCCTTAATCGTCAAAATATAAACCAATTTAAAACAAACCCGCTGTTTACATAAAACATTTTAATCATGCTCAAGACATTCTATACATCAGAAACACATTACAAAACAGCACTTCTTTGGCCCACATGAATCAAAGCAAAAACCAGTCGCAAACGGGCAGATTCTCAGAATCTGCCCCTTTGCGACTGGGATTTTTGCATTTGGGATGCACCATCCCAAATGCAAAAATCGCAATTTAAGGAATCTCTAAATTGCGATTCCTTAAATTGCTATTGAATTTAAGGAATCCCAAATTGAGATTCCTTAAATGCAATGCATGAAAGTTAAAAAATTAGCGATTTTGCTAATAGGGGGAGCAAATTACCATGAAGTTGAACTTCATGGTAATTTGCAAAAACTTTGAAAAATGCACTAAAGCGCATTTTTCAAAGTTCCATTTTACACACACACATGCCCTTGGGGCATGTGTGTGTGCAAGATGTATTCATAAGCAGATTTCAGGGGTGCAACAGGGTGTCTTTTTGACACCCTGGCACCCTTGAAATAGCATGAGCAATTTGCGATTCTCTAATTGAGATTAGCAAATCGAGAAAGTCTTCCCATTCATTCCTATGGGCCTCTAGGCCCATAGGAATCAATGGGGAGGTATTCCTTAATTGCGACTCGCAATTTGCGAGTAGCAATTAAGGAATGTTTAGAAATCGCTATTTTGTAAGCGAATTCTACATGCATAGCCTTTTGCTATTCCTTATTAGCGAATCCTTATTTTTCGCTATTAAGGAATCGCAAATGGCATTGTTGATGCATGTGCCAGTTTGTGATTACTTAATAGCAATAGCGAGAAGCGATGAATGTTTTTTTCAATCATTGTTAAAAAGCGACTCTATCAACCTGTGGCCTGCTGGTGTTGTTAGGCTGCACTAAAGAGTAGAAAGGGAGAGGATGAAAAGTAAAAGTGAATGAACACAGGAAACAAGAGGGAGAAAGCAACAGCGAGCAAAACTACTTGGAAGACAATCTAAAAACACACTGCGAAAATGTTTAATGCTGCTCTGAATTTCTCGTTCTTAGAAAAGCGGTATGCTGACAAAATGTGCAAATGTATTCAAATTATGGGGATGCAAAAAAGCATCAAATCCTTGTTACAATGTACACAATAAAGTATGGAAAGAAGTGCAATAGGAGTAGGCTAGCAAGCAAAAACTTGCCTGACAAAATAATGTTATTTTCACGCTACAATGTTCTATCCAATCCGAAATATTGCAAACATAAACCAATTAAACAATCGTTGGCAAAGCCAACAGGTCTCGCCTATGTGAGAGCTATTGGCTTTGCCAATGTCTTTCAGCCATGTTGTACAGCAGGGTAGGTGCTGTTGAGCGTGGCTAAAAGTTAGTGGCGGTGCCTAGAGTAGAGTTGCATAGAGGAGAGTTGCATAGAGGAGAGTGGAATAGAGTGGCTTAGAGTGGAGTAGCATAGAGTGGCGTGGAGTGGAGTGACATTAGATAACGTAGAATGGCGTGGCGTAGAGTGGCATAGAGTAGAGTAGAGTGTTCTAGAGTGGAGTGGTGTACAGTAGAGTGGCATATAGTAAAGTGTCATAAACTGGAGTGGAGTAGAATGGAGTGGCATAGAATGAAGTAGAGTAGAGTGATATAGAGTAGAGTGATGTAGAGTGGGATAGAGTCACATCAAGCAGAGTGTCATATAGTGGAATGAAGTGGTGTACAGTTGAGTGGCATAGAGTGAGGTGGGGTAGAGTGGCATAGAGTATAGTAGAGTGTAACGATGTAACGTAGTGTCACATAGAGTACAGTGGCATAGGGTAGAGTGATGTTACGTGCCGTAAAGGGGCATTGTGTGGATGGGAGAGGTATGGATTGGCGTATAGTGGCATAGAGTGGAGTGGAGTAGAGTGGCATAGACTGGAATAGAGTGGGGTAGAGTAGCAAAGAGTAGAGTGGCGTAGAGTATAGTGACATAGAGTAGATTGGTATAGAGTGGAATGGCATAGAATTCAGTGGTGTAGAGGGGCATAGAGAAGAGTGGCATAGATCGGTTTGAGTAGAGTATAGTGGCATGGAGTAAAGTAGAGTATAGTGGCGTGGAGTAGAGTGGAGTGGCATAGAGTGGTATGAAGTGGTGCACAGTGGGCTAGAGTGGAGTGGTGTAGAGTAGAGTAGAGTGAATTGGCATAGAGTGCCGTAGAGTAGAATGGCGTAGAGTGAAGCAAGGTGCAGTAAAGTGGCGGAGAGTGGAGTGGCACAGAGTGGTATGCAGTGGTGCACAGTGGGCTAGAGTGGAGTGGTGTAGAGTAGAGTGGAGTAGAGTAGAGTGGAATGGCATGGATACAGTGATGTAGAGGGGCATAGAGTAGAGTGGCATAGAGTGGGTTTGAGTAGAGTAGAGTGGCCTGGAGTATAGTGGAGTGGTGTCGAGTAGAGTTGATTGGCGTAGAGTGAAATGGCATAGAGTAGACTGGCATAGATTAGAGTGCCGGAGAGTGGTCTTGTGTGGAGTTGAGCAGCATGGAGTGGCATTCAGTAGAATGATGTAGAGTAGAGTGGTGTAGCGTAGAATGAAATGGCATAGAATGGCGTTGAGTAGAATGGCAAAGAGAGGAGTAGAGTGGCACGGAGAGGCATAGAGTGTAATGGAGAGGCATAAAGTAGAGTGGCGTAGAGTGGCATAGAGTAGACTAGAGTAGAGAGGTCTACAGTAGAGTGACATAGAGTAGGGTAGAGTATAGTGGCATGGAGTAAAGTAGAGTAGAGTGGCGTGGAGTAGAGTGGAGTGGCATAGAGTGGTATGGAGTGTTGCACAGTGGGCTAGAGTGGATTGGTGTAGAGTAGAGTGGAGTAGAGTAGAGTGGTGTGGAGTAGAGTGGAGTGGCATAGAGTGGTATGGAGTGGTGCACAGTGGGCTAGAGTGGAGTGGTGTAGAGTAGAGTGGAGTAGAGTGCGGTAGAGTAGAATGGCATAGAGTAGAATGGTGTAGAGGGAAGCAAAGTGCAGTAAAGTGGCAGAGAGTGGCAGAGTGTGGCGTAGAGTAGATTGCCTAGTGTGGCATAGAGTACAGTGACGTGGCATAGAATGGCTTAGAGTAGAATGGCATAGAATGGAGCAGAGTGGCGTAGAGTGAAGTAGAGTAGAGTGGCATAGACTAGAGTGGTATAGAGTAGAGTGGCTTAGAATGGCAAATAATGGCATAGAGTGGAGTAGAGTGGCATGGAGAGGCATAGAGCGGAATGGAGAGGCATAACGTAGATTGGCATTGAGTAGCCTAGAGTAGAGAGGTCTAGAGTAGAGTGACATAGAGTAGGGTGAAGTATAGTGGCAAGGAGTGTAGGGTGGCATGGAGTAGAGTGTAGTGGCATAGAGTGGTATGAAGGGGTGTAGAGTAGCACGGAGTGGCCTAAAGTTGAGTGGTGTAGAGTAGATTGAAGTGACTTAAAGTGGGGTAGGGTAGAATGGAGTAGAGTAGAGTAGAGTGGCACAGAGTGTTGTAGAGTGGTGTAGACTGGAGCAGAGTGGAGTAGAGTGGCATAGAGTGGAATGGAGTGGCATAGAGCGGGGTAGAGTAGAATAGAGTAGAGTGGTGTAGAGTAGAGTAGAGTTACATAGTATTAGGGAAGGTGGAGTATAGTGGCTTGGAGTAGAATGGTGTAGAGTTGGCCGTAGGGTAGAGATGCATAGAGTAGAGTGGAGTGGCGTAGAGTGGAGAGACATACATTAGAGTGGCAAAGATTAGAGTGGCATAGACTGGAGAGGCATATAGTGGCATAGAGTGGCGTAGAGTAAAGTGTCATAGAGTAGAGAGGCATAGAGTGGAGTAGAGTGACGTGGAGTAGAGTGGCATAGAATGTAATGGAGAGACGAAGATTTCAGTAGCATCGAGTTGAGTGGTGGAGAGTAGAGTGGTGTGGAGTAGAGTGACATAGAGTTGCATAGTGTAGAGAGGCATAGAGTGGAGTAGAGTGACGTGGAGTAGAGTGGCATAGAATGTAATGGAGAGACGAAGATTTCAGTAGCATCGAGTTGAGTGGTGGAGAGTAGAGTGGTGTGGAGTAGAGTGACATAGAGTTGCATAGTGTAGAGTGGCTTAGAGTGAAGTGTAGTATAGTATAATGGTGTAGATTAGAGTGGAGTGGCG
The DNA here is from genome assembly GCF_964204655.1 of Triturus cristatus. Taxonomy (NCBI): domain Eukaryota; kingdom Metazoa; phylum Chordata; class Amphibia; order Caudata; family Salamandridae; genus Triturus; species Triturus cristatus. Next base: position 732,812,218 of record NC_140580.1, read on the forward strand.
CAGAGTACAGTGGCATACAGTAGAGTGTCGTACAGTGGAGTGACAGAGTGACATAGTGTAGGGTGGCCTAGAGTACAGCGGAGTGCCATAGACTGCAGTAGAGTGACATTGTGTGGAGTAGAGTGGTATGGAGTGGAGTAGAGTGGTGTACCATGGCGTAGACTGGCGTGAAGTGGCATAGAGTGGAATGAAGTGGAGTAGAGTGCCAGGTAGTACAGTGGCCTGGAGTAGAGTGGCATAAAAGTGGAATGGCATAGAGTGGTGTGCAGTGGGGTAGAGTGGTATGGAGTGGAATAGAGTAGAGCGCCTTAGAGTGAGGGTGGAACACAATAGAGCGAAGTTGCGTAGAGTGGCAAAGACTAGAGTGGCATAGAGTGGAGTGATATAGAGTGACGTACAGATGGATTATGTGGAGTGGAGTGGCATAGAGTAGAGTGGCATAAAATAGAGTGGCTTGGAATGGCATAGAGTGGAGTGGAGTAGTGCGGAATGACATAGAGTGAAGTGGCATAAAGTGAAGAGGCATAGAGTAGAGTGGAGTGGTGTAGATTAGAACAGCATAGAGTAGACACCAGTGGTGTTCAGTGGCGTACAGTGGAGTGGTGTAGAGTAGAGTGAAGTGGGCTAGAGTGCTGTAGAGTGGCATTGTGTGGAGTGGAGTGACAGGGAGTTCCATAGAGTAGAGTGATGTAGAGTAGAGTGGCGTAGAGTAGAGTAGAGTGGCATAAATACAGAGTGGCGTAGAGTGGAGTAAGGTGGTGTAGAGTGGAGTAGAGTGGCATAGAGTGGTATAGAGTAGAGTGGCGTAGAGTGGATTAGAGTAGTGTGGTTTAAAGTGGCATAGAGTGGAGTAAAGTGGTGTAGAGTGGAGGAGTAGAGTGGCGAATAGTGTCACAGAGTGGAATAGAGTGGCGTAGAGTGGAGTGGTGTAGATTGCTGTAGAGTGGCATTGTGTGGAGTAGAGTGGCTTGGAGTAGAGTGGCATAGAGTAGAGTGATGTACCATAGTGTGGTATAGTTCTATACAGTGGCGTGGTGTGCAGTGGCATACATTGAAGTGGTGTAGTGTTGAGTGGCGAAGAGTAGAGTGAAGTGGGCAAGATTAGAGTGGCATAAAGTGGAGTTGCATAGAGTGGCGTAAAGTGGGATGGAGTAGAGTAGAGTGGCATGCAGTAGCATGGTGTACAGTGGCATAGAGTAGAGTGGCTTAGAGTGTCGTGATTTAGAGTAGAGTCGAGTGTTGTACAGTGGAGTGGTGTAGAGCGGTATAAAGTAGCGTGGCATAGAATGGAGTGGAGTGGTGTAGAGGGATGTAGAGTAGAGTGGCATAGAGTAGAGTGGTGCAGAGTGGAGTGGTGTAGATTGCCATAGAATGGCATTGTGTGGAGTAGAGTAGCATAGATTAGAGTGCCATAGAGTGGTGTTGGGTGGCGTAGGGTGGAGTGGCGTATAGTGGAATGCCATAGATTGGAGTGGAGTGCCGCAGAGTAGCGTAAATTGACATAGAGTAGAGTGCAGTGGGATGGAGTAGAGTAGAGTGGCATGCAGTAGCATGGTGTACAGTGGCATAGAGTAGAGTGGCTTAGAGTGTCGTGATTTAGAGTAGAGTCGAGTGTTGTACAGTGGAGTGGTGTAGAGCGGTATAAAGTAGCGTGGCATAGAATGGAGTGGAGTGGCGTAGAGGGATGTAGAGTAGAGTGGCATAGAGTAGAGTGGTGCAGAGTGGAGTGGTGTAGATTGCCATAGAATGGCATTGTGTGGAGTAGAGTAGCATAGATTAGAGTGCCATAGAGTGGTGTTGGGTGGCGTAGGGTGGAGTGGCGTATAGTGGAATGCCATAGATTGGAGTGGAGTGCCGCAGAGTAGCGTAAATTGACATAGAGTAGAGTGCAGTGGCTTAGAGTAGAGTGGAGTGGAGTGGCGTAGAGTGGCATAGAGTAGAATGGAATGGTGTAGGGTGGAGTGGCGTAGAGTCGGGTAGAGTAGAGTGGTATAGAGAAGAATACAGTGCCATAGAGTAGATTGGCATAGAGTGAAGTAGCATATTTTAGGAATGTGTAGAGTAGTATAGTTGTGGGTGATAGTAACTAAACCTTCAATAGAGATGCAAATAGGGGGAAAGCAACCCAAAGAAGAAGATGTATGTCTGTTTAAAAAGTAGGAAAGCACATTGCATATCCAGGAATAATACCAAAACACTTATAAAACAAATAGTGTGCTGCAAAAGACAATAAAGAACAAAGACGAGGAAGAACACATGTGCTAGGTCCATGCTCCCTGGAGGAGCTAACTCAAGCAAGCAGTGCAGTGTCACTAAGTCTTGCCTGTGCAAGAGCTATTTGCCAATGTGTTTTAGCAATGGTGAACACCAGCGTGGCCGCTGTTCATCATGGCCAAAAGTTTGTGACATAGAGGAGACAGCGGAGTGGAGTGGTGTAGGTTGCAATGGTGTAGAGTGTAGAAGAGTGGAGTAGAGAGGAGTAGCATAGAGTGTTGTGGAATGGCATAGGGTGGAGTATCGTAGAGTGTCATAAAGTGTCATAGAGTGAAGTGTCATAGAGTTGAGTGTTGTAGAGTGGAGTGTCGTAGAGCGGAGTGTCGTGGAGTAGAGCATTTGTGTTGTGGTTTGAAGTGGAGTGTCATGGGCTGGAGTGGAACGTCATAGATTAGAGTGGAGTGTTCTGGAGTGGTATAGAGTGGAGTGATGTAGAGTGGCGTAGAATGAAGGGGTGTAGCATGGAGGGTTATAGAGTGGATGGGTATAGAATTGAGTAGACGGGCATAGAGTGTACTGGCATAGAGTGGAATAGAGTGGAATAGAGTGTTGTAGAGTGGAGTGTTGTAGATTGGCATGGGTTAGAGTGGCATGGTGTAGAGTGGTGTGGCGTGGAACAGAGTGTCATAGAGTAAAGGGCTTTAGGGTGTTTTGGAGGGTGGTAGAGTGGTGAGTCGTAGAGTGAAGGGCCATAGAGTAGAGAGCCTTTGAATGTTGTGGAGTGGCGCAGAATGGCATAGAGTGGAATAGAGTGTCGTGGGGTGGAGTAGAGTGTCATATAGTGGAGTAGAGAATTATGTCATAGAGTGGAGGGGCATAGATTGGAGGGCATTGAGTGGAGGGGCAAAGTGTGAGTAGAGTGGAGTCGATTAGAGTGGAGTGGTGTGTTGTAGAGTGGAGTGGAGTGGCGAGAGTTGAGTACAGTGTCGTAGAGTGGTGGAAAATGTTGTAGAGTAGAGTGGAGTGCCGTAGGGTAAATTGAAGTACCACAGAGTAGAGTGGAGTGGCATTGAGTGGAGTAAAGTTCCATAGCGTAGAGTGGAGTAGAATGGAGTAAAGTGGCATACAGTGTCATAGAGTAGAGTGTCTTCCAGTAGACTGTCGTGGAGTGGAGTAGAGTGTCATGGAGTGTCGTGGAGGGTCGTAGAGTGAAAGGTCATGGAATGGAGTGGTGTGGAGTGGCATAGAGTGGCGTACAGTGTCTTGCCATAGAGTGGAGGCGCAGTGTGTGTCGTGGTGTGGAGTAAAGTGTCATAGAGTGGAGTGGCATTACGTAGAGCGGAGTAAAGTCTCATAGAGTGGAGTGGTATAGCGTGGAGTGGCGTAGAGTAAAGTGTCATACAGTGGATTGTCGTACAGTGGAGTGGGCTAGAGTGGAGTGGCCTAAAATGGAGTGGCATGGAGTGGCCTAGAGTGGAGCAGCGTGCCATAGAGTGGAATGGAGTAGAGTGTTTTAGAGTGGAATGGAGTAGAGTAGGTTGGAGTCGAGTGTCGTAGAGTGGAGTGTTGTAGAGTAGAATGGCCTAGAGTGAAGTGGCATAGAATGGCATAGAGTGGAGTAGAGTGGAGTGGCACAGAGTGGAGTAGAGTGTTGTAGAGCATCGCAGAGTATAATGGCGTACTGTAGAGTAGAGTGGCATAGAGTGTCATAGAGTTGAATGAAGTAGAGTGGCAAGGAGTGTTGTAGAGTGGAGTAGCATAGAGTGGAGTGGCACAGAGGGGAGTGGCCTAGAGTGGAGTGGCGTGGAGTGGTGTAGAGTGGAGTAAAGTGGAATGGGATACAGTGTCATAGAGTCAAATGAAGTAGGGTGTCACAGAGTGGATGGGATAAAGTGTTGTATGGTGGAGTAGACTGTTGTAGAGTGGAATGAGTGGAGTGTTCAATTGTAGAATGGAATGGAATAGAGTGTCATGGAGTGGTAGGGTGGAATAGAGTGTTGATGAGTGGAGTGCTGTAGAGTAGAGAGGCCTAGAGTTAAGTGGCATAGAGTGGAGTAGAGTGGCGTAGAGTAGAGTAAAGTGTCATAGAGTTGAATAATGTAGAGTGGCATGGAGTGTTGTAGAGTGGAGTAGCGTAGAGTGGAGTGGCACAGAGTGGAGTGGCCTAGAGTGGGGTGGCACAGAGTGGTGTAGAGTGGAGTAGAGTGGAATGGAGAAGAGTGGAGTAGAGTGGAATGGAGTAGAGTATCGTAGAGTGGAATGGAGTAAAGTGTCATAGAGTGGAGTAGGGTGGAGTAGAGTGTTGTAGAGTGGACTGGAATAGAGTGAGGAAGAATGAAATGGAGTAGAGTGTCATGGACTGGAGTAGAGTGTCATAGAGTGGAGTGTTGTAGAGTAGAGTGGCCTAGAGTGAAGTGGCATAGAGTGTCATAGAGTGGAGTGGCATAGAGTAGAGTAGAGTGTTGCAGAGTATTGCAGAGTAGAGTGGCATAGAGTAGAGTGGCATAGAGTTTCATAGAGTTGATTGACATAGAGTGGCATGGAGTGTTGTAGAGTGGAGTAGTATAGAGTAGCACAGAGTGGAGTGACAAAGCAGATGGGCCTAAGTCCGATTGGGCTGCACACTGACAGGTCGTCGGTAGCGCTCCAACCGCCTACAGGCCTTCTGTCACAATGTTACAATGCAGGCGGTCAGACCTTATTCGGTAGGGGGGATGACCGCCGCCTCTGAGAGTATCATCCCATCCCGATACGGTGGCAATCGCAATCCCGAATGGAGGGAGTGCTGAGGCAGGCACTGCCATCGAGATTACGATATCCCTTTTTGATAGCCTTTTCATAGCGGAATGACCGCCATGAAAAGGGTGTGAGAAACGGATTTTGGGGCCCCCTTCCATTGTGGGCTAATGGCATATGTTGTGCCCCCACGCACTTCCATGCACCATGCACGGTGTGCCATGCACCACATGGCGCATAGCACACGGTGCATGGATGTGCAGGATGTGTTCCTTTACACGGCCGCTTGTGCTGAGGTCCTTTTCCTGGGCCTCAGCATAAGCCACAGTGTAAAGGAGCACTTTCCGACCGCCAGCCCAGTGGTTGCATCGTAATGCGGCGGTAGGACTTGTTGGGCGGTCTCCTGACCGCCGTGATATTGATCGGCGGTCCGACTGCCCACTATCCTAAAGGGGCCCTGTGTTCCAAGCTTAACTTAAGCAGCACTAAAAGCAAGGAATGTAGTAGTATTATTTAGTTATTTTGTGATTTTAGCACACATTAATAGTCTGCGCACCACATTAGTTAAGGTCTGAATATAGCAATCTTTTACTGAAAGTAGACACATTAACCTTTACAAAGAGGCACCACATGTTGCACATTTTATTAGAAATGAAGACATTTTTCAAGTTCAAAATCTCTATAGTATGCTACTTGATGGTTTTCTAAGTGCACCAAACACTTTATTTTCAGGAAAACACTGCTGGCTGCAGAAATCTATAATACCTTTCTACCTGTTTAAGAACTTCTGTATCACTATCCTCTACTAGGCTGGCTGGTTTTGGCCTACACATAGTTTCTGCAAACAATGCTCAAATTACTTATCAATCGACTGACAGACTAATTGATCCTGCCTTCACATAAAAAAGACACATTTTTACTCCCCTCTCTTTCCTTATCCGCATTTGCTTCCACAATAACTCATCCTTTTGGATGTCTGCAGACTCTAGAAAGCATACAATGTTCCTGCAGCCTGCTGAAATAAACAGCAGCAATACTTGATGCTGAAGTATTTTCTTTACAAGGCCTAACTGACCTGTATAGACTGCTGGTGTCAGCAGAGTGGCAAGCTTCTGGAGCAAAAATAACTTACTGTTTACGACCGGGACAAACAATGACAGGGCATACTATAAGCAGGGTCACTGGAATTATGTGACATGGAAGGACCAAATTATGCGGCAGGGTTGACCAAATGATGTGGCAAGAAAAGGCACATTATGCGGCATAATGCAGTACATTTTCACCTCATTAGTGCAGCTTTGACACCCAAAAGTAGAAATAAGCAACAGAAAGGAGATCAGTTAACCTTTAAGAAGAACCCCCTGCTCAACCACGTGTCATAGAAAAAATGTAATAAAGTTTTATTTTGAAAAAAGTATCAACATGTCTTTGAGGCTTTTTAAAACATTTTTCAAGCTACAAAATGCAGCCATAAAACTAACCACGAGGGGGTTCTGCACGCCAGCTGAAGAGAATAGCGATCCAGCTAAAACAAATATGTAAATCTCTGCTTGTGTCATGGATCTGATAATCCAGGAGACTTACCGGTTTTTGTTTTAATGGTTCCGGGGGATGCTGCACTCCCTGCAGCCCCCTCAACATTAAACAAATGATTGGTGGTGCTGCTGCACCTTGAAAGGCAGCTTCCCCTTTGAAGCTTGCCTTTTGGGACAACACCCAGGTGGGTTCATGCCAGGGAGAAGTAACACCTCTACCCCACGTAGGCTTCTAGTGTATCCTTTCCTGTGTGTAATCTGCACGTATCCCCAGGAGGGCAGAAGGTTGTCTGTGAAAACAGGCTTTGTGTGCAACTGTAACCGGGTGCTGGAATACTACAGCAACCAAAGTGGCAACTTCTAAAGTTGCACTTTGCCCATCAGTGACATTAAATTTGATTTATGCAAAAATAACAGTTGATGGACAGAATACAGAACAATGTCATACATTCACCCCAGTACGGAGATCTGGGCCTAAATCCATCGTTTTTTTGCTCACCATGCCGTTCCAGTTTGAACCCAGCCATATGCAAATCAGTCTTGACCCTGTGCCTCATGGGAACAGTCCAGCCCGAACTGCCAAGCCAGGTCCTCCCTGAACTGGAAACAAGCATCCTAGGAACGGTTTCATGGTTTCACCCCTCTTCAGCCAGGATAGCTTGATTCCAGTGGCATGGTGAGCATGGGACCCACGTCTGGGCATACCCTTCCCACTCGTGGTAACAAATGCAAAAACAACAGTTGTTGGACAGAATGCAGAACAATGTCATACATTCACCCCAGTACAGAGATCTGGACCTAAATCCATTGTTTTGCCAATGTGCAACATTACGTCCATCATCTTGTGTGTTTTGCTGTTTGCCCTATGTGGGAAGGGTATGCCCAGACGTGGGTCCCGTGCTCACTACGCCACTGGAGTCAAGCTATCCTGGCGGAAGAGGGGTGAAACCCCGAAACCGGTCCTAGGATGCTTGATTCCGGTCCAGGGAAGACATGGCTTGGCAGTTCGGGCTGGACTGTTCCCATGAGGCACAGGGTCAAGACTGATTTGCATAAGGCCATGTCTGAACTGGGGCGGATTGGTGAGCAAAATAACGATGGATTAAACCCAGATCTGTGACTGGGGTTGAATGTTTTGCCAATGTGCAACATTCCGTCCATCATCTTGTCTGTTTTGCTGTTCGCCCTATGTGGGAAGGGTATGCCCAGACGTGGGTCCTGTGCTCTCCATGCCACTGGAATCAAGCTATCCTGGCTGAAGAGGGGTGAAACCCCGAAACCAGTCCTAGGATGCTTAATTCCGGTCCAGGGAAGACATGGCTTGGCAGTTCGGGCTAGACTGTTCCCATGAGGCACAGGGTCAAGACTGATTTGCATATGGCAATGTCTGAACTGGGGTGGCGTGGTGAGCAAAATATCGATGGATTAAACCCAGATCTGTGACTGGGGGTGAATGTTCTGCCAATGTGCAACATTCCGTCCATCATCTTGTGTGTCTTGCTGTTCGCCCTATGTGGGAAGGGTATGCCCAGACATGGGTCCCGTGCTCACTACGCCACTGGAGTCAAGCTATTCTGGCTGAAGAGGGGTGAAACCCCGAAAAACGGTCCTAGGATGCTTGTTTCCAGTCCAGGGAAGACATGGCTTGGCAGTTCGGGCTGGACTGTTCCCATGAGGCACAGGGTCAAGACTGATTTGCATATGGCCATGTCTGACCTGGGGTGGCGTGGTGAGCAAAATAAAGATGGATTAAACCCAGATCTGTGACTGGGGGTGAATGTTTTGCCAATGTGCAACATTCCGTCCATCATCTTGTGTGTTTTGCTGCTCGCCCTATGTGGGAACGGTTTGCCCAGACGTGGGTCCCGTGCTCACTACGCCACTGGATTCAAGCTATCCTGGCTGAAGAGGGGTGAAACCCTGAAACCGGTTCTAGGATGATTGATTCCAGTCCAGGGAAGACATGGCTTGGCAGTTCGGGCTAGACTGTTCCCATGAGGCACAGGGTCAAGACTGATTTGCATATGGCAATGTCTGAACTGGGGTGGCGTGGTGAGCAAAATATCGATGGATTAAACCCAGATCTGTGACTGGGGGTGAATGTTCTGCCAATGTGCAACATTCCGTCCATCATCTTGTGTGTCTTGCTGTTCGCCCTATGTGGGAAGGGTATGCCCAGACATGGGTCCCGTGCTCACTACGCCACTGGAGTCAAGCTATTCTGGCTGAAGAGGGGTGAAACCCCGAAACCGGTCCTAGGATGCTTGTTTCCAGTCCAGGGAAGACATGGCTTGGCAGTTCGGGCTGGACTGTTCCCATGAGGCACAGGGTCAAGACTGATTTGCATATGGCCATGTCTGACCTGGGGTGGCGTGGTGAGCAAAATAAAGATGGATTAAACCCAGATCTGTGACTGGGGGTGAATGTTTTGCCAATGTGCAACATTCCGTCCATCATCTTGTGTGTTTTGCTGCTCGCCCTATGTGGGAACGGTTTGCCAAGACGTGGGTCCCGTGCTCACTATGCCACTGGATTCAAGCTATCCTGGCTGAAGAGGGGTGAAACCCTGAAACCGGTTCTAGGATGATTGATTCCAGTCCAGGGAAGACATGGCTTGGCAGTTCGGGCTGGACTGTTCCCATGAGGCACAGGGTCAAGACTGATTTTCATATGGCCATGTCTGACCTGGGGTGGTGTGGTGAGCAAAATAACGATGGATTAAACCCAGATCTGTGACTGGGGGTGAATGTTTTGCCAATGTGCAACATTCCGTCCATCATCTTGTGTGTATTAAATTTGATTTAACCATTACTTTGGATTCAATGCACTGATTCTTTTGATACTGCACTAATTCTTTTGATATCTTACAGTACCAACTTTAATACTACCATTCAGAACTTAGGAGCGCTGAGATGTCAGCCTGCAACTCTGTACATGCCAATGGGACTACTAGCCTTTTCGCAGTAAAAACTAAAATTTAAGATTTTTACTGCTGGGACATGCAAAAGTACATGTTTCATCTTTTAATATACAGCATCTGGCCTTATTGCTCAACAGGCCTTCCTTAGAAATGACATATATATTAAAAAGGAAGGATTTGGCTTTGCCATTACCTTAAATGGCAAAGTCGAGTTAGCAGTTTGAAACTGCCCTTCCAGTCTGCAGTAGCAGACTCGGAGCTATGTTTTACCTTATCCCACTATGAATGGCACAACAAGTACTGCGGTCTCTGAGGGAAAACTCTAACTTACAGGCCTGAGTACCCCTTGTACCATATACTAGAGACTCACAAGTAAGTTAGGCTGTGCCAATTGGGTATAAGCCAATCACCCGTTGTGAGAAGTTGGCCTGGTATATGCTGTTCACTAGTTAAAGTGACCACCTTGTACCATGCCAAGCAACCCTTATGGTGTGGTTGTAAGTCAACCTTTTCGGACTAGCTGCCCTAGTGGTAGCGTAGGCTAAGCAGTCTTTGAGGCTAAACTCGTTAAAGCGTGTTAAGCAAGCTGTTTTACCATATGTAACCCCCCTTTATACCAATGAAAGGACACCACACAGATATATATTCAAAATATATATGTATTTATTACTCAAAGTATCCCCTAGACTCTTTATGAGCACAGGAGCACAAATCATTAAACAAGAAAGTATTACAATATACAGAAGTTGCACTTTATATGGATGGGCCCTGGTGGCCACTCAAACCATATACTAAAATAGTGGTATAAGTACCACGAACAGGAAAGGGAAAAGGCCTAGGGCCTCTAGAATCGCTGGGCCTACAAGGAGATAACTTCAGTTAGTGACCAGGAGGTCCACGGGTCGCGTGTGCAGTGAGGAAAGTTACACGCGGGCTCCCATAGGTTTTCAATGGGTGCGTAAAAGTTCAAAAGTTACTGCTAGAAGGGTCTTCTGGATGGACTACGAACTTAAGACTTAAAACACAGCTTTACCTCACCCACAGGAAGCGGGTGCATAGGTCTCGAAGTGCGTCGGGTTTCGTCTATCGATTCAATGGAGCCTGATGACAAAGATGCTGCAGGCGGTCGGTCCAGAAGAGATGCGGTGGATCCAAGGGTGGATGGGAGTTGTAGAAGACCTGAAAGCAGAGGGGACAGTGTTCACAGTCACTAGCCAGTGACCGGCGTGGCACCAGGTAGGTACCAGGCGATGTCGGGTGCAAACAGGTGATGAGGTGTAGCTTGTCTCCGCAGCCACGTGGTCCCTGAAGGTTGACGATGTCCAGGAGTTGGTTCACGAGCTGTCCCACGCAGGCTCTCGCTGTCGGGGGTGTCGGCGACTCGGAAGAAGCAAACAAGCCTTGGCAAAGGCAGGAGTCATGGAAAATGAAGTAAGCGGATTGTTCTGACCAGCAAGGTCAGAGGGGCTGCTCCTTTGGAGAGCAGCAGGGGCCAGTCTGGAGCAATCAGACCAGCATCGTAGTTTTCAAGGTTCATCGCCAAAATGGCCACTAGACAACGGTCCAGGTACTGGGCAGGCGCGTCGAGATGCAAAGTGCAGAGGGGCCCCACGCAGATCGTGGAGATGCTGGAGGGCTCACCTTTGGTGCAGATGCTGCTCAGATGTTGGGCTTCTCAGGACCCAAAGCACAACTTGGAGGGAGCCTCTGTTGTTGCGCTTGCAGCTTGTCGTGGGTCTTTCAAGATGGCTGGCTCCACGTGTCTCGGTGCCTCCACGGGTTCCTTCTTTTCAGGGACTGTGGATCGGGCGGTGAGAGGTCTGGAGGTCCAGGTCTTGTTGGGCTCCGGGCTCGGGCTCCGGCAGGAGGCGGTGGCAAAGCAGACGTCGAGTAGCTGGTTGGTGCTTGCGTTAGCAAGATGGTCACTCCCTGACCATAGGGGAGATTTCCTTCTGTCCTCTGTGCAGCAGAGCGTCGAAGTTCCCGTCTTCTTCTTTGTAGTAAGTTGATTCCAGGATGTCTGAAGTCTTAGGACACAGCTCCTACCTTTAAGCGGATTCTAGGGGCCGGACTACCTGCTAGGTCCCTCCCTAAGGGTGGGACCAGGAAGGGGGGTGGTTACACCCCCAATCCTTTGTCCAGCTCGCCCCAGGACCGGTTTGAACTGGCATATGCACCGAGGCTCCTTGTGAGCCTCAGGCATGTCTGATTCTATTCAAGCCCTACCTGACCAATACACAAAATCCTGTCTGGGGTGGTGCACGCACCTCCCCTGGCAGGAAACCCTTTGTCCACGTCTCCCAAGCTGGAAGGACTCCCAGCAGCAGGAGGGCAGACTTGTGTCTGTGGTGGCAGCGTCCATTTTGTGGAGCTGAGGCTATGTCTGATTTTACCCGGGTTTCAGGTACTGTACATGTCGTGTCCCTCTAGAAGGGTGGAATGCTAACCCCGTTGCCAGAATTGGCGAGGGGTTAGTATTCCAATTCGTATGACACCTTACTCGACATGTTTTGATAAAGCCAAACCAAAGATAGCATTTAACCGCGAGGTTCATAATGCACTCAAGAGTATATGGTATGACGATATCTGGAAACGGTAGAAGGAAGTTGTTCCGACCACTGCAGACAGGCTAAGCTCATGCCAGAGCACCATCTCACATGGAACCAAGCACTCTGCCTTCAGGATTGTCAAGGCCTGCCATAGGAGTGACTTATAGGTTAACATGTGTCCCATTTAAGGTTAGGTATAGGTATACTATACCTAAGTAAGAGGTGGTTACACCAACTTACCCCAGCTGAGTGATCAGCCAGTTGTGTCAAATTGCTAGGCCAGGCCTGGGGTGGCATAATACATGCTTCAGCCCCTGGCAGGCCTTAGATACACCAATGCCCTGGGTACATAGTGTACACTGGTACAGGGGCTCACAGGGTGATCCAATTCCAATTGGTTATGCACCTATAGTGCATAGTGTCAATTTAGTAGAGAGAACAGCAGGCTGGGGGTCTGATTAGCAGGCCCACAGCCTCAATATGTCAAAAACCAGTGAAGCAAAAAGCAAAAATTTGGGGTGACCATAGGATAGCAGACCCTACTCTCCTACACAACCCCCCCCCCCCAAACGCAGGGACATTAAACTAGCCTTGACCAGTCTCGTCTTCATGTCCTAAGTGGAAGTACCTGGAGAGCCCATCTGCATTCCCATGGTCTGTACCTGGCCGGCGCTCCACTGTAAAGTCCATCCCCTGTAGGGAAATGGACCACCTAAGCAGTTTGGGGTTTTCACCCTTCATCTGATTTAGCCACAAGAGGGGCTTATGGTCGGTCTGAATCTTGAAGTGAGTGCCAAACAAGTATGGCCTCAGCTTCTTTAGGGCCCACACCACAGCAAAGGCCTCCCTCTCAATAGCTGACCAATTCTTCTCTCTGGGGGTCAACCTTCTGCTAATAAAAGCAATGGGTTGGTCTTGACCATCTACATTAAGTTGTGACAGCACAGCTCCCACACCCAACTCAGAAGCATCTGTTTGGACAAACCTCTTTGGAGTAGTCAGGACTTTTCAGGATAGGTGCAGAGCACATGGCCTTCTTCAGGTCATCAAATGCCTTTTGACAGCTTACTATCCACTGAAACTTTTTGGGCACCTTCTTGGATGTCAGATCATTAAGAGGAGTCACAATGGACCCATAGTTATTAACAAACTTCCTGTAGTACCCAGTCAAGCCCAAGAAAGCTCGAACTTGAGTCTGGGTGGTTGGAGGAGACCAGTCCTTGATGGATTGTATCTTACTCTCCAGGGGTTGAACTTGGCCTCCACCTACAAGGTGGCCCAAGTACACAACCTTACTCTGCCCTATCTGGCACTTAGTAGCCTTGATAGTGAGGCCTGCCTTTTGCAGAGCCTCAAGTACCTTCTTCAGGTGGATCAGGTGATCCTCCCAGGTGGAGCTAAAGACAGCAATGTCATCAAGATATGCTGCACAAAAGTCATCCAACCCAGTAAGGACTTGATTCACCAACCTTTGGAAGGTGGCAGGTGCATTCTTCAGACCAAAGGGCATCACCAAAAATTGATAATGCCCACCTGGGGTTGAAAATGCTGTTTTGGCCTTGGACTCCTCAGCTAACCTGATTTGCCAATAGCCAGCTGTCAAATCAAATGTGCTCAAAAACTTAGCAGAAGCCAGTTTATCTATGAGCTCATCTGCCCTTGGAATAGGATGTGCATCTGTCCTAGTGACAGCATTGAGTCCTCTGTAATCCACACAGAACCTCATCTCTCTCTTGCCATCTTTGGTGTGAGGTTTGGGGACCAGAACCACTGGGCTAGCCCAGGGGCTCTCTGAGGGCTCAATGACACCCAGTTCCAGCATTTTGTGTACCTCAGCCTTTATACAGTCCCTGACGTGGTCAGGTTGTCTGTAAAGTTTGTTCTTTACAGGGAGACTGTCACCAGTGTCCACCACATGGGTACACCAGTCAGTTTGGCTAGGTATCAATGAAAACATATGCTGAAATGATTGTAGAACCTGTCTACATTCAATCTGCTGATGATCAGTGAGGTTGCCTCCAAGGGTCACTCCTTCAACTGAACCATCTTCAGGGTTCTGAGACAACAGGTCTGGGAGAGGGTCACTCTCTTCCACCTGTCCCTCATCTGTAGCCATGAGCAAGCCCATGTCTGCCCTGTCAACATATGCTTTTAACCTGTTAACATGGAGTACCCTGTGGGGACTCCTGGGAGTTCCTAGGTCCACCAAGTAGGTAACCTCTCCCTTCTTTTCCAGGATTGTATGGGGTCCAGACCATTTGTCTTGGATTGCTGCTGGGGCCACTGGCTCCAACACCCATACCTTCTGTCCTGGCTGATACTCAACCAAGACAGCCTTTTGGTTATGCCAAGCTTTCTGTAAGGCCTGGCTTGCCTCAAGGTTTTTGGATGCCTTCTCCATATACTCAGCCATCCTGGAGCGGAGACCAAGTACATAGTCCACTATGTCTTGTTTAGGCTTTTTGAGAGGTAACTCCCATCCTTCCTTCACTAAACACAGTGGGCCTCTCACAGGGTGCCCAAACAACAATTCAAAGGGGCTGTAGCCAACTCCTTTTTGTGGGACCTCTCTGTAAGCAAACAGAAGGCAGGGTAGAAGGATTTCCCATCTTCGCCTGAGCTTTTCAGGTAATCCTTTGATCATACCCTTTAGGGTCTTGTTGAATCTCTCAACAAGCCCATTGCATTGTGGGTGATAAGGGGTGGTGAACTTGTAGTTGACACCACATTCCTTCCACATAGCTGTCAAGTATCCTGACATGAAGTTGGTACCTCTGTCAGAAACCACCTCCTTAGGAAACCCCACTCTGGAGAATACTCCTAGCAGGGCCCTGGCCACAACAGGAGCTGTAGTGGTCCTAAGGGGAATTGACTCTGGATACCTGGTGGCATGATCCACTACCACCAGTATAAATCTGTGCCCAGATGCAGTGGGAGGATCCATGGGACCCACTATATCTATTCCCACTCTTTCAAAGGGGACCCCCACCACCGGTAGTGGTATTAGGGGGGCCTTTGTTGTGCCACCTGATTTGCCACTGGCTTGGCAGGTTACACAGGAGCGACAAAACTCCTTGGTATCTTCATTCATGTGAGGCCAGTGAAAGTGAGGGACAAGCCTGTCCCAAGTCTTGTTCTGGCCTAAGTGTCCTGCTAGAGGAATATCATGGGCCAAGGTAAGAAGGAAGCCCCTAAATTGCAGAGGTATAACCAACCTCCTGGTTGCACCAGGTTTTGGGTCTCTAGCCTCTGAATAAAGGAGCCCATCATCCCAATACACCTTATGGGTACCTTGAGCATTCCCAGCAGCCTCAGCAGCAGCCAGCTGTCTGAGGAGTTCAAGAGATGGACAGGATAACTGAGCCTGCCCCAAGTCAGCCCTGGAAGGTCCCCCTGTCCCCAGAAACTCAACCTGGTCAGGTTCAAGCTGTTCAGGAACAGTTCCTTCAGGGTTCTCTAGATCATCTTCCTGGGAAGGCTGATCATCACTTGGAGGCAGGGGGGAAGGCACAGCCTTAACCCTCCTGTTCTTCTTCTTGGTAGGTGCTTGGTCCATTGTTCCAGGATCCAAGACCTGTGGTTCAGTAAGGCACGTTTTGGCCTGTGACCTGGTCACAGCAAGGACATGTGGTGATATACCTAACATCTCTGCATGTGTCCTGTACTCCACTTCTGACCATAGAGAACTCTCTAGGTCATTGCCCAACAAACATTCTACTGGGAGGTCTGCACTAACCACAACCCTTTTGAGGCCAGTTACCCCTCCCCATGAGAAGTTAACAACAGCCCCACTATGTGAAATAGTGGCATTGCTGGCATTGGTCACCAGGTAATTCTCACCTGGTATGTACTGTCCAGGGTCCACAAAGCCTGGTGTCACCATAGTGACACTGGCACATGTGTCCCTGTAGGCTTGAGCCACTTTTTCATTTATTAAAGGAGTCTGTCTGTACTTGCCCAGGTTACTGGGGCTCACAGTCAGGGACAAATCCATGTCCCCATCACAGATCAAGACTGCCTGTGTCAGGGTTCTGTCTAAGTCAGAATCTCCTTCAGTTCCCATAGTGATTCCCACTACACCCTTTGTCTGGGGACCAACACTGCTAACAGTAGTACTGGGAGCAGGTGCCTTAGGGGCAACAGTGTTGGGGGCTCCACCCCTCTTACAATCACTAGTCCAGTGAGTTGTATTCTTGCAAGATTTGCACCAGGGTTTCTTTGGACCTTCTTTCTTCTTCCCTTTAGGTTGTTGGGACCCACCCTCGTTAGTACTAGTTTGGGGCCCTGTTGAAGACTTCTGGTCTTTGGTTTTTCTGATCTCCACCCTTTTGGTCTGTTTTCTTCTGATCACCCCCTTGGCCCTGGTTCTGGTTCTTTTGCTTAACCCTGGTTCTGACCCATTTGTCTGCCTTCTTTCCCAATTCTTGGGGAGAGGTCAGATCTGAGTCAACCAAGTGTTGATGCAGTTGCTGGTTCTGACAGTTATTTAAAATCTGTTCTCTCATCATCAAATTGTACTATCCTGTATAATCAGATACCTTACTTCCCAGCAACCAACCCTCCAAAGCCTTAGTGGCGCATTCAATGTATTCAGACCAGTCCTGAGTCTGTGTCTTCTGGGTGTCTCTGAACATTAACCTGTACTGTTCAGTGGTTAAGCCTAACCCATCAACTAGGATACTCTTCAGGGCTCTGTAGTTTCTGACATCCTCCTCTCTAACAGTGAGGAGTCTATCTCTGCCTCTACCTTCAAACGAGAGCCATAAGATTGCTGCCCACTGGTCTTCAGGAACCTGCTGCACTTTGCAGGCTCTCTCAAGAGCAGTCATCCACTTGTGGATATCATCCCCACTTTTGTAGGGGGGCACAACTATGGACAGGTTCCTATTGTCAAAGACCCTATCTTTGTCCTTAGGGACAATGCTGCCACCAGTGGGTATAGACCCACTCTCTCTAGGTTGCCTAGCCTTACTCAGTTTCTCTTCCATCAGAGCTACTTCTAGCTCCTGTCTCCTGATTCTCAGCTGAGCTTCCTTCATTCTGGCCTCATGCTCCCTCCTCTGAGGGCTGGTCATCCTTCTTCTGGAGTGACCTTGAGAGCCTCTAGAGGCATGAGAAGCATTAGAGTTACCTGAGTGATTCCTTTGCCTCCCAAACCCCTGGTTAAGTCCACTAGGGAGATCCAATGGGGTGACCCCATTGTCAGTCCCCAGTAGCCTTAAATTAGCTGGGCCACGTATAACACTTGGCACTGGGCTAGTTCTCCCTTCATCCCCACTACCATCTGTATCAGTACCCTTATCACTTTCATCCTCTGTAGTATGATTCTTATCTAAGGGGTGACTATTGGAAAGGGGTACCTCAGTGGCATCTTCAGAAGGGGGGCCTCCTGTTCCAGTCCCTAAGGGGCCTAACTGGGAAGCTTTCTTGAGAGCTCTCTGATCTTCATCAGCTTGTAAGAGTTCTCTGAGTTCAGCAGAGGTAGGGTTCCTGGGCTGTTTAAGGCCCCTGATATTTGCCAACTGCCTGAGCTCATTTTGGTTTAGGGTAGCAAAGATGGTTGGTGCCCTCTGGGGGTCACTCTCGACAGAGATGGGTGTAGGAGAGTAGGGTCTGCTTTCTATGTTCACCCCCACTTTTTGCTTTTGCTTTACTGGTTTACGACTTAGATGTGGCTGTGGGCCTGCTAATCAGACCCACAGCCCGGCTGTTCTCTCTCTAAATTACTACTATGTACTTTAGGTGCATAACCCATTTGGATAGGATCACCTTATTGGCCCCTGTACAGTGTACCCTAGGTACCCAGGGCATAGGTGTACCCTAGGCCTACCAGGGGCTGCAGCATGTATTGTGCCACCCCTGGCCTGGCCTTCCATTTTGACACAACTGGCTGATCACTCAGCTGGGGCAAGGTCGTGTAATCACCCCTTGCTTAGGTGTAGTATTCCTATACCTAACTTACATATAGACACATGTGTACCTATCAGTCACTCCTATGGCAGGCCTTGACAATCCTGGAGGCAGAGCGCTTGGTAACATGTGAGATGGTGCTCTAGCATGAGCTGAGCCTGTCTGCAGCTTTCGGAACCATGTCCTTATAGCTGTTCTATGATATAGCCTACCATATACTCTTAAAGTGCCTTATAATCTTAGACGGTTATGGTAACTATGGTTTGGCTTTATCAAAGCATGTCGTGTAAGGTGTCTAACACTCGGGAATAATACCCCCATGCCATTTCTGGACATGAGAATATTATTCCCCCCTTCTAGAGGGAAAGACATGTTAAAATCATACTTCAACTGTTAGCCTCTGACCAAAGCCTCAGCATCACAAAATGGATGCTGCTGCCACGACACAAGTCTGACCTCCTGCTGCTGGGAGGGATCCCAGCCAGGGAGGCCTGGACAATAGGTTTCCTGCTTGGGGAGGTGCTAGCACCTCCCCAGACAGCCTTTAGTGTATTGGGGCAGGGTGGGCTGAAAGGAATGAGACATGCCTGGGGCACACAAGGTGTTCCTTGCATAGTCCAGTTCAAACCGGCGCTGGGGCACTCCAGCCCCAGCTCTGGCGCGAAACTGGACAAAGGGAAGTGGGTGTAACCACCCCCTCCCAGGTCCCACCCATAAGGCGTGACCTAGCAGGTATCCCAGCCCCCCAGATTAGTATAAGAGTGGGAGTTGGGCCTCAAGACTTTAGATTATCCTGAACCTGCAAAACTGAACAGAAACTCTGGACCTTCGACATTCGACGAAAGAAGAAGACTGAAGAATCTCCCTTGTAGCCAAGGAGTGGCTACCCTGTGCAAACAGGCACCATCAAGTGACTACCCTTTGCTTTGTGAAACGTTCGACGAGGAACCGACTGCAGAGCCCGACCAGAGCCTTGATTTCCAGACTTCTCCGACCCTCATCCACATCTGCAGCAGAGCTGAGATCCGTGGAGGCGACGAGCGACGTGGGACCGGCTACCTGGGAAAAGTGGCTAGTAACTTACAGCGCAGCTTCTGAGGTACCCTCGAAGTTGTGCACCGGGGATTGAGAAGCCCCAACCCCAAGCACCATCTGCACCGAAGACCAGCCCCCCACACTCCACGAGTCCTGCGTGGGGCCCTTCAGCATTTTCCTGCTTGCCGCGTCTGTCCGGTTGCTTGCCCGCTGGCTAGTGGCCTTTGTGACGACGCTCCCTAAAATCTTCTGCGCTGGTTTGGCTCCTCCAGACTGGCTCCCGCTTCTCTGCAAAGAAGAAGCACCCCAGACCTTCCTGGTCTGCACCAGAAGCAAGTCCCTTGTTCTTCGTGGGTTCCGCTTGCCAAGGCTTGGTGAGTCCTAGTCCAACTTCGACGCCGCCGACAGCAAGAGCCTTCGTGGGACAGCTCGCCTCCTGGTCCTGGTCGTCCTCGACGCTTCCTGGTCCTCCTGGCTCCAGCGACAAGCTTCACCTTCCCCTGCAACTCTTCACGACATCGCCTGGTTCCTTCCTGGTTCCACGTGGTCACTGGCTAGTGACCTTGACTCTGTCCCCTCTGCTTGCAGGTTTCTTCTCTTCTTGATCCCAGGCTTGGGATCCACCGGACACTCTCCCCTGACTGCCTGTCAGCATCTTTCTTCAGGCATCCATAGGAGTCGACGACGAAAACGACGCATCTTCACCCCTATGCACCCGCAGCCTGTGGGCTAGGTAACTTGGGTACTCCGGTGCTCATCAGGATAGTGACTATCCTAGTGTCTAGTTTTCAAGTCTCAACTTCCTAACTACTCCGGAAGTGTCCTAAATCTATCTATTTCTAAACTGTAACATTGCTATTGACTTTTACGCATTACGCGTGAGTGTTTCCACTCTGCACACGAATCCCGTGGGCCTCCCACTCCCTAACTAACGCTAGTGTAGTGTTGCCCCAGCGATTCCCTAGGCCTAGGCCTATTCTATTTCCGTGACAGTGGTTCTTATACCACTTATTTAGTATATGGTTTGCGTGGCCCCTAGGGCCTAACTGTATTACTTACCTGTGTGACTTACTGTATGCATTAATAAGACTGTGTTGTACTTACCTCTAAACTCATAAAGAGTGCTGAGGGTTTGCTTAGAATAAATACACTTTATTTTATATATATATCTGTTGTGGTGTCCTTTCATTTGGTATTCAAGGGATTATATATGGTATCACAGCTGGCTTCACATGCCATTCAGAGTTTAGCCTAAGACTGCTCTTGTCCATGCTACCACTAGGATAGCTGGTCTATAAGGTTGACTTTACAACCAATCACCATAAGGGTATTTGGACTGATATAAGGTGTACACTATAACTAGTGACATCATACATCAGGCCAACTTCTCACATTGGTGAGCAGCGGTTGGGATCTGAGCTTGCTGTTGTAATACCATTGTAATCTTGAGATACTAAATTGAAAGATCACACAGATATTGTCTAGGTACATATAACATAGATTATTATACTTAAGTCCTACTGGACTTTGTAGTTGTAGGTTGAAGGGAATAACACACCCTGACTACAACTACTAGAAAGGTTTAGTAGATACAACTAGTGTAGGTAGGTGCACACACCACACCCTCACTAGATCATGCCTCTGGGAGGAGATCAAGTAGATGCTCTCTCAGGAGGGGCAGGTCTGCAGAAGACCCCCTCTAGGTATGATACCTTAACATTCCAGGAGATGAGACAATTGTGTACCTCCAGAGGAATAAAACAGGGTGCAAACCCTACCCTCCTTCAGTTAAGACAACTCCTAGAGGAGTATGATGCTCAGAGGGCATCACAGGAAGGTGCCCTAGGCGCAGAGGAGGGTCTACCCACCACAGAGGAGTCAGATGGGCCTTCAGATGGGGAGGTAGACAGCCAGAGCCAAGTAAGGAGACTTAGCCAGGCTAACTTAAGTTTACATGGGAGTTTGCATGGGGTCCCCCCATACAGACCCACAAGTAGACATTCACAGAGAAGCAGGAGGGACAGATCCCCTTCAAGGGAATCCATCCACTCCCATGTCTCTAACACCTCTAATGCTTCCTCTCACAGGGGAATGACTTCACCTGAGAGAAAGGAGCATGCAGCCAGAATGAGGGAGGCTAATCTGAGGATTCAGAGGGAAGAACTTGCCCTTGCCAAAGAGAAGCTTGCTCTGGCTAGAGAACAAAAGTTAAGTGGGTTAGAACCCACTGGTGGCAGCAACATTCCTAGAGATAGAGACAGGCACTATGATAATAGAAACCTGAGCAAGATTGTCCCTCCCTACAAGTGTGGGGATGACATCCACAAATGGATAACTGCTTTGGAGAGAGCTTGCAAAGTACAGCAGGTACCCCAAAGTCAGTGGGCAGCTATCTTGTGGCTCTCCTTCTCTGAGAAAGGAAGAGACAAGCTCCTCACAGTTAGTGATGAGGATGCAGATAATTACACTGTCCTGAAGAGTGCTCTGATTGATGGGTTTGGCCTAACCACTGAACAATACAGGTTGTTGTTCAGGGATACCCAGAAGACACAGACTCAGGACTGGACTGACTTTGTAGATTGTGCCACTAAGGCTCTGGAAGGCTGGCTATTGGGAAGTAAGGTTAAGGACTATACAGGATTGTATAATTTGATCATGAGAGAACAAATACTTAACAACTGTCAAAACCAGCTATTGCATCAACACCTGATTGATTCTGATCTGACTTCTCCCCAAGAATTGGGAAAGAAGGCAGATAGATGGGTCAGGACTAGAGTTAAGCAGAAAAACCAGAACCAGGGCGGTGATCAGAAAAAGGCAGACCAGAAGGGTAATGAGCAGAAACAAAAAGACCAGAAGTCTTCACCAGGCCCCCAAAAGGCTCAGGGGGAGGGTGGTTCCAAAAAGGATAAGAAGAAAGAAGGCCAAAAGAAACCATGGTGCAACTATTGTAAGTCTACCTCACATTGGTTTAGTGAGTGCACCAAAAAGGATAAGCCCCCAGCCACCATTGCCCCTAAGGCAACTGTACCCCCTAGTTCAGCTGTAAGTGGTGGTTCCCAGCAAAAGGGTGTAGTAGGGTTAACCCTGGGAACTGAGGAGGATTCTGGCCTAGTCAGAGTGCCTACTCAGGCTGTCCTGATCTGTGATGGGGACTTAGCTTTGTCCTCTACTGTAGGCCCCAGTAACCTGGGCAAGTACAGACAGACACCTTTTATCAACCAAAGAATGGCTCAGGCCTACAGGGACACTGGGGCTAGTGTCACAATGGTGACACCTGCTTTTGTGGACCCTGGACAGATCATACTAGGTGAGAATTACCTAGTGACCAACGCTAGCAATGCCACTACCTCCCATAGTGTGGCTATTGTTAACTTCTCCTGGGGAGGGGTAACTGGCCTCAAGAAAGTTGTTGTTAGTTCAGACCTTCCTGTAGAGTGTTTACTGGGCAATGATCTTGAAACTTCAGTTTGGTCTGAAGTGGAGTATAGGACCCATGCAGAAATGCTGGGGATAGATGCACATGTCCTTGCTGTGACCAGGTCACAGGCCAAAAAGTGCAACACTGAACAAGTGCTGGATCCTGAAACTATGGACCAGTCACAATCCAAGAGAAAGAGCAGTAGGGTTAAGGCTATGCCTTCCCCCCTGCCTCAGGTGGTGGATCAGCCCTCCCAGGAGGATGGTTCTGAGAGCCCTGAAGGAACTGTCCTAGAAGAACTTGAACCTGATCAGGTTGAGTTTCTTGGGACAGGGGGACCTTCCAGGGCAGATCTGAGGCAGGCTCAATTAGACTGCCCCTCTCTTGAACCCCTCAGACAGCTGGCTGCTGCTGAGGCTGCAGGGAATGCTCAAGGTACCCATAGAGTGTATTGGGATGAAGGGCTACTGTACTCAGAGGCTAGAGACCCCAAGCCTGGTGCATCCAGGAGGTTGGTCATACCACTGAAGTTCAGAGGCTTCCTTCTAACCTTGGCCCATGATATTCCCCTTGCAGGACATTTAGGCCAGAACAAGACTTGGGACAGGCTTGTCCCTCACTTTCACTGGCCCCATATGTCAGAAGATACTAAGGAGTTTTGTCGCTCCTGTGTCACCTGCCAAGCCAGTGGCAAATCAGGTGGCACCACAAAGGCCCCCCTCATACCACTACCTGTGGTGGGGGTCCCCTTTGAAAGAGTGGGCATAGATATTGTAGGACCAATGGACCCACAAACAGCATCTGGGCACAGATTCATACTGGTGATAGTGGACCATGCCACCAGGTACCCAGAAGCAATTCCCCTGAGGACCACAACAGCTCCTGTTGTGGCAAGGGCCCTGCTGGGAGTATTCTCCAGAGTGGGCTTTCCAAAGGAGGTCATTTCTGACAGAGGTGCCAACTTTATGTCAGGATACTTGACTGCAATGTGGAAGGAGTGTGGTGTTAACTATAAGTTCACCACACCCTATCACCCACAGTGCAATGGGCTTGTTGAGAGATTCAACAAGACCCTAAAGGGAATGATAAAAGGATTACCAGACAAGCTTAGGCGAAGATGGGACATCCTTTTACCCTGCCTTCTGTTTGCTTACAGAGAGGTCCCACAAAAGGGGGTTGGCTACAGCCCTTTTGAGCTTTTGTTTGGGCATCCTGTAAGAGGACCCCTGTGTTTGGTGAAGGAAGGATGGGAGAGACCTCTCAGACAACCCAAACTAGACATAGTGGATTATGTACTTGGTCTCCGCTCCAGGATGGCAGAGTATATGAAGAAGGCTTCTAAAAACCTTGAGGCAAGCCAAGAACTCCAAAAAGCTTGGCATGACCAAAAGGCTGTACTGACTGTTTACCAGCCAGGACAGAAAGTGTGGGTGTTGGAGCCAGTGGCCCCAGCAGCACTCCAAGACAAATGGTCTGGACCCCACACTATTGTTGAGAAAAAGGGAGAAGTCACCTACTTGGTGGACCTTGGGACTCCCAGAAGCCCCCACAGGGTGCTTCATGTCAACAGATTGAAGGCATATGTTGACAGGGCAGACATGGGGCTACTCATGGCTACAGATGAGGGGCAGGAGGAAGAGAGTGACCCTCTCCCAGACCTGTTGACTCAGAACCCTGATGATGGCTCAGTTGATGGTGTGGTCTTTTCTGACAGCCTCACTGTCCATCAGCAACAGGACTGCAGACAAGTTCTGCAGGCCTACAGACATATGTTCTCTCTGACCCCAAGTCAGACAAACTGGTGCACCCATGAGGTGGACACTGGTGACAGTCTGCCTGTGAAGAGTAAAATCTACAGGCAACCTGACCATGTCAGGGACTGCATAAAAGTTGAGGTACAAAAGATGTTGGAGCTGGGAGTCATTGAACCTTCAGAGAGCCCTTGGGCTAGTCCTGTAGTCCTTGTGCCAAAACCTCACACCCAAGATGGTAAGAGAGAGATGAGGTTTTGCGTGGATTACAGAGGTCTCAATGCTGTCACTAGGACAGATGCCCACCCAATACCTAGGGCAGATGAGCTCATTGACAGACTGGCAGCTGCTAAGTTTTTGAGCACATTTGACCTAACAGCAGGCTACTGGCAAATCAGACTAGCTGAGAGTGCAAAGGCCAAAACTGCTTTCTCGACCCCAGGAGGACATTATCAATTTGTGGTAATGCCCTTTGGTTTGAAGAATGCACCTGCCACTTTCCAAAGGCTGGTGAATCAAGTCCTTACTGGGTTGGATGATTATTGTGCAGCTTATCTTGATGATATTGCTGTCTTTAGCTCCACCTGGGAGGATCACCTGGTCCACCTGAGGAATGTTTTAGAGGCCCTGCAAAAGGCAGGCCTCACTATCAAGGCCACTAAGTGCCAGATAGGGCAGAGCAAGGTTGTATACCTGGGCCACCTAGTTGGTGGGGGTCAGGTTCAACCACTGGAGAGCAAGATCCAGACCATAAAGGACTGGGCTCCTCCAACTACCCAGACTCAGGTCAGAGCTTTCTTGGGCCTGTCTGGGTACTACAGAAAGTTTGTTAAGAACTATGGGTCCATAGTGACACCACTTAATGACTTGACCTCCAAGAAGATGCCAAAGAAAGTTCAGTGGACAGCAAGCTGTCAAAAAGCATTTGATGACCTGAAGCAGGCCATGTGCAGTGCACCTATTCTGAAAAGTCCAGACTACTCCAAAGAGTTCATTGTCCAGACAGATGCTTCTGAGTTAGGTGTGGGAGCTGTTCTTTCACAACTGAATGTAGATGGTCAAGACCAGCCCATTGCTTTTATAAGTAGAAGGCTGACCCCTAGAGAGAAACGTTGGTCAGCTATTGAGAGGGAGGCCTTTGCTGTGGTTTGGGCCCTGAAGAAGCTGAGGCCATACTTGTTTGGCACTCACTTCAAGATTCAGACAGACCATAAGCCCCTCTTGTGGCTAAATCAGATGAAGGGTGAAAATCCCAAACTTCTTAGGTGGTCCATTTCCCTACAGGGGATGGACTTCACAGTGGAACATAGACCTGGGACTGACCATGCCAATGCAGATGGACTCTCCAGATATTTCCACTTAGAACATGAAGACTCAACTGGTCAAGGTTAGTTTAATGTCCCTAAGTTTGGGGGGGGGTTGTGTAGGAGAGTAGGGTCTGCTTTCTATGTTCACCCCCACTTTTTGCTTTTGCTTTACTGGTTTACGACTTAGATGTGGCTGTGGGCCTGCTAATCAGACCCACAGCCCGGCTGTTCTCTCTCTAAATTACTACTATGTACTTTAGGTGCATAACCCATTTGGATAGGATCACCTTATTGGCCCCTGTACAGTGTACCCTAGGTACCCAGGGCATAGGTGTACCCTAGGCCTACCAGGGGCTGCAGCATGTATTGTGCCACCCCTGGCCTGGCCTTCCATTTTGACACAACTGGCTGATCACTCAGCTGGGGCAAGGTCGTGTAATCACCCCTTGCTTAGGTGTAGTATTCCTATACCTAACTTACATATAGACACATGTGTACCTATCAGTCACTCCTATGGCAGGCCTTGACAATCCTGGAGGCAGAGCGCTTGGTAACATGTGAGATGGTGCTCTAGCATGAGCTGAGCCTGTCTGCAGCTTTCGGAACCATGTCCTTATAGCTGTTCTATGATATAGCCTACCATATACTCTTAAAGTGCCTTATAATCTTAGACGGTTATGGTAACTATGGTTTGGCTTTATCAAAGCATGTCGTGTAAGGTGTCTAACACTCGGGAATAATACCCCCATGCCATTTCTGGACATGAGAATATTATTCCCCCCTTCTAGAGGGAAAGACATGTTAAAATCATACTTCAACTGTTAGCCTCTGACCAAAGCCTCAGCATCACAAAATGGATGCTGCTGCCACGACACAAGTCTGACCTCCTGCTGCTGGGAGGGATCCCAGCCAGGGAGGCCTGGACAATAGGTTTCCTGCTTGGGGAGGTGCTAGCACCTCCCCAGACAGCCTTTAGTGTATTGGGGCAGGGTGGGCTGAAAGGAATGAGACATGCCTGGGGCACACAAGGTGTTCCTTGCATAGTCCAGTTCAAACCGGCGCTGGGGCACTCCAGCCCCAGCTCTGGCGCGAAACTGGACAAAGGGAAGTGGGTGTAACCACCCCCTCCCAGGTCCCACCCATAAGGCGTGACCTAGCAGGTATCCCAGCCCCCCAGATTAGTATAAGAGTGGGAGTTGGGCCTCAAGACTTTAGATTATCCTGAACCTGCAAAACTGAACAGAAACTCTGGACCTTCGACATTCGACGAAAGAAGAAGACTGAAGAATCTCCCTTGTAGCCAAGGAGTGGCTACCCTGTGCAAACAGGCACCATCAAGTGACTACCCTTTGCTTTGTGAAACGTTCGACGAGGAACCGACTGCAGAGCCCGACCAGAGCCTTGATTTCCAGACTTCTCCGACCCTCATCCACATCTGCAGCAGAGCTGAGATCCGTGGAGGCGACGAGCGACGTGGGACCGGCTACCTGGGAAAAGTGGCTAGTAACTTACAGCGCAGCTTCTGAGGTACCCTCGAAGTTGTGCACCGGGGATTGAGAAGCCCCAACCCCAAGCACCATCTGCACCGAAGACCAGCCCCCCACACTCCACGAGTCCTGCGTGGGGCCCTTCAGCATTTTCCTGCTTGCCGCGTCTGTCCGGTTGCTTGCCCGCTGGCTAGTGGCCTTTGTGACGACGCTCCCTAAAATCTTCTGCGCTGGTTTGGCTCCTCCAGACTGGCTCCCGCTTCTCTGCAAAGAAGAAGCACCCCAGACCTTCCTGGTCTGCACCAGAAGCAAGTCCCTTGTTCTTCGTGGGTTCCGCTTGCCAAGGCTTGGTGAGTCCTAGTCCAACTTCGACGCCGCCGACAGCAAGAGCCTTCGTGGGACAGCTCGCCTCCTGGTCCTGGTCGTCCTCGACGCTTCCTGGTCCTCCTGGCTCCAGCGACAAGCTTCACCTTCCCCTGCAACTCTTCACGACATCGCCTGGTTCCTTCCTGGTTCCACGTGGTCACTGGCTAGTGACCTTGACTCTGTCCCCTCTGCTTGCAGGTTTCTTCTCTTCTTGATCCCAGGCTTGGGATCCACCGGACACTCTCCCCTGACTGCCTGTCAGCATCTTTCTTCAGGCATCCATAGGAGTCGACGACGAAAACGACGCATCTTCACCCCTATGCACCCGCAGCCTGTGGGCTAGGTAACTTGGGTACTCCGGTGCTCATCAGGATAGTGACTATCCTAGTGTCTAGTTTTCAAGTCTCAACTTCCTAACTACTCCGGAAGTGTCCTAAATCTATCTATTTCTAAACTGTAACATTGCTATTGACTTTTACGCATTACGCGTGAGTGTTTCCACTCTGCACACGAATCCCGTGGGCCTCCCACTCCCTAACTAACGCTAGTGTAGTGTTGCCCCAGCGATTCCCTAGGCCTAGGCCTATTCTATTTCCGTGACAGTGGTTCTTATACCACTTATTTAGTATATGGTTTGCGTGGCCCCTAGGGCCTAACTGTATTACTTACCTGTGTGACTTACTGTATGCATTAATAAGACTGTGTTGTACTTACCTCTAAACTCATAAAGAGTGCTGAGGGTTTGCTTAGAATAAATACACTTTATTTTATATATATATCTGTTGTGGTGTCCTTTCATTTGGTATTCAAGGGATTATATATGGTATCACAGCTGGCTTCACATGCCATTCAGAGTTTAGCCTAAGACTGCTCTTGTCCATGCTACCACTAGGATAGCTGGTCTATAAGGTTGACTTTACAACCAATCACCATAAGGGTATTTGGACTGATATAAGGTGTACACTATAACTAGTGACATCATACATCAGGCCAACTTCTCACAATGGGTACATTGGACCCCTCTGCCCCAGCCATTGCTCTTAAGTGTGGGTGGATGTGTTGCAACTACCTACACTTGGGTTTTCCTACTAAACCTATCTAGTAGTTGTAGTCAGGGTGTGCTACTCCCTTTGCTCTACAACAACTAAGTTCAGTAGAACTTAAGTATATCTAATCTTGTTTTATATGTACCTAAAGGTACCTGTATGATCTTTCAATTGGTAACAAAGAGATTACAGAGGTAAAACACAGCAAGCTCAAATCCAACCGCTGCTCACCAATGTGAGAAGTTGGCCTGGTATATGCTGTTCACTAGTTAAAGTGACCACCTTGTACCATGCCAAGCAACCCTTATGGTGTGGTTGTAAGTCAACCTTTTCGGACTAGCTGCCCTAGTGGTAGCGTAGGCTAAGCAGTCTTTGAGGCTAAACTCGTTAAAGCGTGTTAAGCAAGCTGTTTTACCATATGTAACCCCCCTTTATACCAATGAAAGGACACCACACAGATATATATTCAAAATATATATGTATTTATTACTCAAAGTATCCCCTAGACTCTTTATGAGCACAGGAGCACAAATCGTTAAACAAGAAAGTATTACAATATACAGAAGTTGCACTTTATATGGATGGGCCCTGGTGGCCACTCAAACCATATACTAAAATAGTGGTATAAGTACCACGAACAGGAAAGGGAAAAGGCCTAGGGCCTCTAGAATCGCTGGGCCTACAAGGAGATAACTTCAGTTAGTGACCAGGAGGTCCACGGGTCGCGTGTGCAGTGAGGAAAGTTACACGCGGGCTCCCATAGGTTTTCAATGGGTGCGTAAAAGTTCAAAAGTTACTGCTAGAAGGGTCTTCTGGATGGACTACGAACTTAAGACTTAAAACACAGACACTAGAGATGTTTCTCTACACTTGGGCACCGGAGTGCCAGCTTTACCTCACCCACAGAAAGCGGGTGCATAGGTCTCGAAGTGCGTCGGGTTTCGTCTATCGATTCAATGGAGCCTGATGACAAAGATGCTACAGGCGGTCGGTCCAGAAGAGATGCGGTGGATCCAAGGGTGGATCGGAGTTGTAGAAGACCTGAAAGCAGAGGGGACAGTGTTCACAGTCACTAGCCAGTGACCGGCGTGGCACCAGGTAGGTACCAGGCGATGTCGGGTGCAAACAGGTGATGAGGTGTAGCTTGTCTCCGCAGCCACGTGGTCCCTGAAGGTCAACGACGTCCAGGAGTCGGTTCACGAGCTGTCCCACGCAGGCTCTCGCTGTCGGCGGTGTTGGCAACTCGGAAGAAGCAAACAAGCCTTGGCAAAGGCAGGAGTCGTGGAAAATGAAGTAAGCTGATTGTTCTGACCAGCAAGGTCAGAGGGGCTGCTCCTTTGGAGAGCAGCAGGGGCCAGTCTGGAGCAACCAGACCAGCATCGTAGTTTTCAAGGTTCATCGCCAAAATGGCCACTAGCCAACGGGCCAGGGACCGGGCAGGCGCGTCGAGATGCAAAGTGCAGAGGGGCCCCACGCAGATAATGGAGATGCTGGAGGGCTCACGTTTGGTGTAGATGTTGCTTGGATGTTGGGCTTCTCAGGACCCAAAGCACAACTTGGAGGGAGCCTCTGTTGTCGCGCTTGCAGCTTGTCGTGGGTCTTTCAAGATGGCTGGCTCCACGTGTCTCGGTGCCTCCACGGGTTCCTTCTTTTCAGGGACTGTGGCTCAGGCGGTGAGAGGTCTGGAGGTCTAGGTCTTGTTGGGCTCTGGGCTCGGGCTCTGGCAGGAGGCGGCAGCAAAGCAGACGTCGAGTAGCTGGTTGGTGCTTGCGTTAGCAAGATGGTCACTCCCTGACCATAGGGGAGATTTCCTTCTGTCCTCTGTGCAGCAGAGCGTCGAAGTTCCCGTCTTCTTCTATGTATTAAGTTGATTCCAGGATGTCTGAAGTCTTAGGACACAGCTCCTACCTTTAAGCGGATTCTAGGGGCCGGACTACCTGCTAGGTCCCTCCCTAAGGGTGGGACCAGGAAGGGGGGTGGTTACACCCCCAATCCTTTGTCCAGCTCGCTCCAGGTCCGGGGCGGGTGTGCCCCAGGACCGGTTTGAACTGGCATATGCTCCTTGTGAGCCTCAGGCATGTCTGATTCTATTCAAGCCCTACCTGACCAATACACAAAATCCTGTCTGGGGTGGTGCACGCACCTCCCCTGGCAGGAAACCCTTTGTCCACGTCTCCCAAGCTGGAAGGACTCCCAGCAGCAGGAGGGCAAACTTGTGCCTGTGGTGGCAGCGTCCATTTTGTGGAGCTGAGTCTATGTCTGATTTTACCCCGGTTTCAGGTACTGTACATGTCGTGTCCCTCTAGAAGGGTGGAATGCTAACCCCGTCACCAGAATTGGCGAGGGGTTAGTATTCCAATTCGTATGACACCTTACTCGACATGTTTTGATAAAGCCAAACCAAAGATAGCATTTAACCGCGAGGTTCATAATGCACTTAAGAGTATATGGTATGATGATATCTGGAAACGGTAGAAGGAAGTTGTTCCGACCACTGCAGACAGGCTCAGCTCATGCCAGAGCACCATCTCACATGGAACCAAGCACTCTGCCTTCAGGATTGTCAAGGCCTGCCATAGGAGTGACTTATAGGTTAACATGTGTCCCATTTAAGGTTAGGTATAGGTATACTATACCTAAGTAAGAGGTGGTTACACCAACTTACCCCAGCTGAGTGATCAGCCAGTTGTGTCAAATTGCTAGGCCAGGCCTGGGGTGGCATAATACATGCTTCAGCCCCTGGCAGGCCTTAGATACACCAATGCCCTGGGTACCTAGTGTACACTGGTACAGGGGCTCACAGGGTGATCCAATTCCAATTGGTTATGCACCTATAGTGCATAGTGTCAATTTAGTAGAGAGAACAGCAGGCTGGGGGTCTGATTAGCAGGCCCACAGCCGCAATATGTCGAAAACCAGTGAAGCAAAAAGCAAAAATTTGGGGTGACCATAGGATAGCAGACCCTACTCTCCTACACCCATACACTATTTTAAGGGTAAGAGCACATGCACTGAGTCCTGATTAGCAGAGTTTAGGTCATTACACCAGCACCTGGGGGCAGAAACAGGGGATGAAAAATGTAAAACTCCAGTTTCCTTAAAATTGTGAATTGTATAAATCGTGGAGAATAAGATTTACATTTCCTCTCCTACCTAACTTAAGGGATACATGTAAATACTCCTCTCATCAGAGATGAGGATATGGAGGTTGGAGCCTACTGACATTAGAATGCCAGCTTCACCATGCCCACCTTGCTCATGGGAGCCTGTATTATAGGGAAGTGTGTCTGCTTTACACTTTGCTTAGCATGGAGTCCCAGGCTGAAAATGCAAGGGCAGCCCTGTCAGTGGCGACCGGCATGGATCAGGGGTGGGAATGCGAGAGGGGGAACGTGAAAAAATAAAACTTACCTTATTGCCGCATCTTTCCATCTCTCCTCTGCGGACTGGAACAGGAAGCAGGAAGCACCCAGACTCCTCTGACCAATGCAGCCTTGTGATTGGTTTGAGTGCTGTGGTTCAGAGCTCAGACGGGGGCTGGGGCCCTGGGCATGTTCTCCACCCAGACTGTACGCAGCCTGCGTGGGGAACATATAAAGTGCACAAGACAGTTTTGCCGGCCCGAGAGGGCCGTCCAAACCGACATGCACTCTTAGAGTGGGCAATTGAAACCACTGCTCCCCTATCCTGCTCTGAGAGCAAAGCAGCAGGAACAAATAAAATGATAATAACAATGAGTCATTCTGCAGATCCGTCATGCGTTGTGCTCCGTATTTCCGGACGTTGCCTCCATCCCGGAGTACTCCCCTCTGGAGGACAGAGTGCTAGATGGGCATGTCCCGGACGGCACGATTTCATTAATTTACAAAAAGCTCATCAATGACCGTTCGGGACTGCTGACCGGCCTTCGTGAGGCGTGGGGGGCTGATGGATTGGAGCTGGATGACGAGGACTGGGTGTCTGTGGTGGCCTCCCCGAAAGAGGTGGCCATACCGGCCCGCCTTCGCTTCGTCCAGCTCAAGATACTCCATAGGGTCTATGTTACGGGGCCGAGGCTGATGCGTATGGGCTATGCTGTGGACGGGTTGTGTAAGCGTGGGTGTGGTTCTTTGGGGACCTTTCTCCATATTCTGTGGGAATGCCCAGAGGTGGTGCGATTCTGGCATGGTGTGCATGAGGTTTTGCAGGTAGTTACGCATGTGCCGCTGTTGCCTGAGGCGACGAGATGTCTTTTGAATGTATGGGAGCCAACCGACTACTCAGTGCCGCAGACGTGGTGGGCGACTCTGGGATAGATGGTGGCCAAACGTGACATTGCGCAACTGTGGGGTTCCCAGAGGTCGCCGACTGTCTCGCCGTGGAAGGACAACATGGATTGGTGTATGTTTCGGGAAAAGGTGGTGTATGTTGCGAGAGGTAAGCCTGGGACATGGGTGAAAGTATGGGGCCCCTGGAACGCTTACCGTGGGGGAATCTGTACCCCGCCGCTACTGCCTGATCCGTCACCGGCCCCGTCTCCTTAGCCTGTTTGTCTTCCCGGTTCTGGGCAATGAGTTTACTTAGTCCCCGTCCTGACCTATTCCCCCCCTCGATATTCCTATGAATCAGTGGGGTCCCCCCCCCTAGGGGAGCACATGCTGTTGTTTCCGACTGTGGGTTGCCTTGTGGACTTGCTTTTTTGTTGTTATTTATATAAAAATGAAACCGTCGTGTGGGGTCCGGATGGTGTGGCTGCCAACGCCTCTTTCAACTCCTGTGAATTCCCTTTTGCCGCAGCGTGCGTTCTATTGTCTGTATTACATGCTCCTTCTGTTTGCTAGCGGCCGGCCTGAAGGTTGTAGGCCCATCTTTGTATATTTTTTGGATTCTGTAATAAACGGTTTCAAAAAAAAAAAAAAACAACGAGTCATTATCATTTTATTTTTGCTTTAGTTACACTGCTTAAAAGCAGTGGGGCGACTCTCCTCTGCCTTTGCAGGAGAGCCGCCACTGAGCCCTGTCTCAGCTGCCTGCAGGTTCCTATCGGGAGAGCAGAAACTGTGCCTGCTCATTTGTGTCTATAGTTAGTCCAAAGTTGTGCCTGCTCGGTTTGAAAACTACTTGTTACAAGAATCAATGGTTGGATGTGTCGGTTTAGTAAGTAGTTGTTCAGGTCAGCTGTTACATTTTTATTCTTCAAGTGAAAAGTATCCTTCAAAACTAAACTGCAGTAATTATTTTGTGGAGTTGATTTAAAGTGTCCATAATGCATTTCAAGCTGGTGGCTCTGCTTCAGGGAGACTTCCTGCTCATTCAAGCATTTATTCTTGTAACAAGTCGTCTTTCAAATAGAGCAAGCACCATGTTGAACACCATCAAGCAAGTATTGTGGTGTCCCACACTGTACAAAAAATATCACATCAGCAGATTTAGCAAACGTCGCCCCCCTAATGACATCACTAGTGAAGCCTCTGCTAAAAATGGCTGTTCTGTGTGATGTTCAGCCATATGGCATTTCGCAAAGGAGAACCAGTGTTTAGCGGAGGAATTGAACTAGATCCATCCTTCAGTACAAATATAGACGACTGTAAAGGGGGTCAAATGTATGCTGTGTGCCTCATCACACTTATATGCAGCAGGTGATATATTACTTGACCCCTGCTTGTGCCTGGTTTCACTTGGCGTGAGGATCTGCCAAAACCTTCGTAGATCTGACTTTTTGCTAAAATCTATGGGGCAGATTTACTAGCCTCTTGCGCCTCCTTCCGCCTCCATTGCGTCACTTTTTTTGAGGCAATGGCGGTGCAAACAATGCGGCCAATTTACAACATGACGCATCTAGGGATATGCGTCCCGTTGTAAAGCCCTGTGTTACATTATAACTGTGCCAGGTATAATATATGCAGGCTAGGTGTTCCCATTCAAAAAGCCATGTAGAACTGAAGCAGTGAAACTTACAACATTTCACTGCGGTTTACTCTACGTCTTCACTGCTTCAAAATCCCTATGCCTGCTCAGACCAGACGTAAGGAATGACGCATGGCTTTTTGTATGGGACTCACCTATCTGTTGTGGCACATTGCTGGAGTTCCGCCACTTTCAGGAGGAACTCCTGCAATACGTCACTTTTGTGGCAACAGATGTGTCAGTATTTCTGACGCATCTGTTAATGCTTGTGCCATGGAGCACTGTATTGTAAATACAGCGCATCCATGGTGGCGCAAGGACATTTGGCACTGACGCAAGGAAACTGACGCATCTATGCAGATGCGTCAGTTCCTTGTAAATCTGCCCCTATGTTTTTGTGTTGTTCTGCCTCAGACATTAGTATAAATAAATAGGATTTGTTCAAAACAGTTTTGGTGCTGGCTAACAATCAACTTTTAGCAAGAAATAGCTTTTGGACGCGAAAAGTTGATCATCGCTGATGTTTGCACCGCTTTTTCATGCAAGCTCCAGTACAGATGTTTAATACATTTTTTGTTACAAGGTTTTTTAATGGAACCGAACCGCAGCTGGGTCTGGATATGTAGCTTTGATATCTTTCGGACGATTACAATACCTGGTGCAAAATTACATTGGAAAAAGATCATCAGAATGTGAACATACCACCGTATCCGCCCTTCTGAGATGTAAATAGGTTTTGCTTTGATGAGCAGTTCCAAAAGTAGAGAGGCTCTTCCTCGGTGTGTGGTTACTGGTGCAGACGGTGTGTGTGCAGAACACTCTATTGGAACCGACTTGCTAAGCCAGAACTTGTCAGCACTTTTTAACAAGATATATTTATATCTACACTCTGCTTGCCCTCGGTGCACTGTAATTAGCTGCAGGAGACAGATGTCTCGTGGATGACTTCTGCACACTTAATCAGCAATCAGGATCTGTGAATCATTGATGCCAGGGTCACGCCATGACATTCACAATGCAGGGCGGTAGGAGCAGGCCTGAGAAACAGAAGCTTTTAGATCTTACTTTCAAAATATGTTCTACCAAAGGTTTGTCTTTTGGTTCTACTTGGAAGATTCACGATGCAGACATTTAAAGCTATCCGGTGTAAGTCATGCACAGAGTTGTGTCTTGGTTTGTGAGAAGATGAGGTGTTGGTGTGGGGAAACAGCCTTTACAACGAAGTCTTTACCGCAAAATACCTTTACTACGCTGGAAAATATTTTAAAATAAGAGTTTAGGAGCATGTAGTCGCAAGTGGAGGTAAGCGTAATTTTAGGGTTTAGGAAGGATGGGTAGTGGTTAAGGGAAATAAGAGTATTTTTCAGTGTTTAGGGGTGGGTAGTAGTAAGAGTATTTTTAGAGTTTTAGGATGGGTAGTGGTAACAGGAGATAAGGGTAATTTTAGGGTTTATGGGTAGGTAGAGGTAAATGGAGGAAAGTGTAGTTTTAGGGTTTAGGAAAGAGGCGTGGTAAAGGGAACTAAGAGTAATTTTAGGGTTTAGGCTAGGTAGTGGTAAATGGAGGTTAGGAATAATATAAAAACATAGGGAGCTTGGGGGATTTCCTCACCCCCCAAAAATAAATAATAATAATAATTAAAAAATATAAATTACGGTATACTTTCCTTATATATACTTACCATGCTTGGTAAAGGCATGCGTGGTAAAGGTAAGTGTGTTAAAGGCTGCGTGGAAAATGCATGCATAGTAATCTCATGCACTATAAAGACATTCATTCGTTGATATGAGTCTGAGATTTCATGACACACTGCAGCACACCTAATGATGTGGCAACAAGGGTATGGGTTTAAAAGAATATCGGCAGGTTAGAGGGTTGAGGTGCAGTGTTAGGTGTTCTTGGGAGGAAAACCCTATTTTGAAAAATAAACCACATTCTTGATACCTTCAATTCTTGATGAATTGAGGTATTGTGCATTGTACTAAAATGTCCTGATAAATGTTCTGTCACCGAAACTTTGGTTTCAATTTTAACATTGGCAGAGTGTGGCAGCAGATTTCCCACGCCCAGATACTACCACCCATCTCCCAGCTTCAATTACAAGGCAGTGGAGGAGGCGGAGATAGCATAGATCGACTGCAGTATCCCTTCCTAAGTCACCGCCAGCAATTCACCATACCGCTAACATGTAAAGAAAATGGAGTCAGACTTTGTCATCCAATTTTTTAATGCTGGACAGATTGGAAGGGTGACCGGAGAGCTCAGACCTGACTGAATCCCCAGCCATCTCCTCCTTCTCTGGGCTCCCATTTTAACAGAGGTGTTTGCACACCCCAGGAAGGTAATCCTAAGAATTGCCATGGCGCCTTGGAATTTCCCTACACTGGTATGCATACAAAGCACTGCACAGGAGAATCCTAGGGGCTCGAAAAAGTTCTGTTTCTGCCATGAGCCACTGCATGGATGGAAGGTGAAACATGGACAGCAGCATGGTGGTGCATGCACCAACATGCTGATTTCTACAAAAGCTCTACCATTCTCCACCACAGTCTGACCACTGCTGATTATTGATGACAATTACCACCACTGGTTGTCTTGAGAAATAGACTGGACAAGCCCATGCCTCTGCCCAAGTCTAAACTCAGGCCATTGTCACTTGAAGGTTTCATTCTCCAGTTCTAATGAAATAGCTAAGAAGACTGAGTGTCTTCTCCAACACTCTGCTTCTAACCTGCAGGTCACCAGTTAAAATATAAGTAAGGGGGGGTGTAGCTTCGACGCCAATACAAGATGGCACTCTCCCGTAAGCTCCGATACCGACGCGGAGCTTTTAGCGTTAATGTGGCCTCTTCTTTACCGGTCCTACTCCATACAGATGCGGTCTGAAACCTTTCATCATCGGCGGTTAACCCGCATGCCATTTTGAACCATGAGGGTGCGTTTTGAGACCCGTGTGCTGCTGTGGTGATTTTCTCCACATAGACGCGAGTGGCTGCCATTTTAGACCGCGTCACTCACGTCAGAGCTTTTTTCTTTCTTTTTGGCAGTATTCAGTGCTCCTTCTTTATGTGTGCTTTCTAACTCAACTTAGAACTCTTTATTTACTAAAAATCTCAGACCTGGTTGCTTCAAGCAGTGATTTTGTTCCTTTTGACTGTTGATGCTTCTCCACTGAAGGTATGTCTCCTCAGACATGTCTGTTCAATGACTTAATCTATTCATAACCTGGATCTGCCTCTCTGATAGGCTTATTGTTGGATAACTACTGTAACCCTTCTCCAGGATACCCTCCATTTTTAAAATTTGTTTTATTATGTACAACATTTGGGAGATTTTGCGACCTCTTTTTCCTAACTACTACTACTGGGTCTACTATTCTCTTCACTGGGGTATGGGCCAAACCTGTCCCTTTCAAATCTTTACGCTGCATTCCACTCACTTTAGCAAGATGGCCAGTGATTTACATGTGTCTTCCAAACTGTCTTCTTCAGACACTAAACCAAAAAGCGTGAAGAATGACCCACCTTCTCCTATTTTATCAACCCTGAATCCTGTATTAGACTCTACCCTGGATGAGGTACATGGTCTGCAACCATTTGTGGTTACTACTAACGAAAAATTGCAACAAATTGAGGATCAATGGATTGTTATGGAGGGAAAGATGATGGAGTTGGAACAACGTGTGAGAGACCTTCAAGATATAACTACCAAGATACCTATGCTGGAACAAGAAATTCAGAAACTCAAGCTCCCCACCGAAGACCTTGATAATCGAAACAGATGGAACAATCTTCGCCTTTATGGTCTTCCGGAGAACATTAAGAGCCCTGATCTTCTAGTCTTCCTGAAGACATTTCTTTTATAGCTCCTGGATCTTCCTCCTGTGCCACTTTTTAGCATTCAGCATGTACATTGTTTGGGACATCATCAACCTCATTCAGCCAAGCCACGTGGCATTATAATGCTCTTTTTGGAATTCACTGATTTGATGCGTGTCTTGAAGGCTGCTCAAGTAAAATGCCGTCTTATTTGGTCTGGCCATAACCTGTTTATCTCACAAGATGTCTCCAATGGAACCAATGCCGGTTGTAAAGAATTTTTAGCTCTTCGTCCCCAGACGAGACATTTAAACATTCAATATGGCATTCTATAGCCTTACCTCAGTAAGATCACCTATGAAGGCACCTCACGTTCTTTTGATGACCCGGTTAAACTGAAAACATTTCTGCAAAGT
Source organism: Triturus cristatus (assembly GCF_964204655.1). Classification (NCBI taxonomy): domain Eukaryota; kingdom Metazoa; phylum Chordata; class Amphibia; order Caudata; family Salamandridae; genus Triturus; species Triturus cristatus. The sequence goes on from NC_140580.1 coordinate 732,850,615, forward strand.
ATAACCAATCACAATATGGAGACTAATGCTTGATATTTTCAAATATGCTAAATTTTTATACACTGATTTTTTTTCTTCTCTTTTTTCTTTTTTGATTTTTGCTTCAAATATGCACTTCTCTATGTCTATAACTATAACTATAATCTCCATTTTGTTATGTTTTCTTGTATCTTATTATGAATATTACTAATACTCTTAATTTTCTTGCATGGTTGTGTCTCACTTTACCCCTTTGTCTCCATATTTCCCTTCAATCCGTGGCTACTTTTATAGTCTTTTTCTCTGTTGACATTCTTATTCTTGGCGTAAGCATGCCCTCAGCTTACCCTTCAAACTTTTCAATTCAGATCTGGATTTTTATCCTTGATCAGTCTTTCTTTTCTCATTTTCTCATTTCCTTCTCCTCAGCCCTCCTTCCCACTTATTTGACTTTTTTCCCCCTTGTCTCCCCCTATTACTATTCCTGTCCCTATATGAGTGTTTTCCCTTTTCTTGTTTTTCTCCCTATCATAACTACCTTTCTATATTATTTGATGGTCGATAAATGGTGTCTCTTTGTCTCTTTTATTGGTCTAGCAGCCCGTTGTACCTGTTCTCGTATATTTTCCCTCACCCCACAACATGTTTAATGTTGTCTCGTGGAATGTCCGTGGTCTGGGTCATCCGTCAAACATTAAAAGGTACTTTCTCATTTATCTAAGCTTAACACACATCTTGCCTTTTTACAGGAAAGGCATTGTAATGATGTTGAATCACTTAAACTTAATGTCAGTGGGTTGATCAGGTTATTTTCTCTCCTGCTGTTAGTCGTCATGAAGGTATTGCCATTCTATTCCACAAGTCATTGAATGTGCAAATTTTATCAAATGAATGCGATTCGAATGGATGATGGGTTTTGGTTGACGCTATTTTATTTCAAAGACAAGTCACTCTCTTCAATATTTATAGCCCTAACAAATCTGACCCTGAATTTTGGCAAAATGTTAAATTGAAACTTTCTTCTATTTCTAATCCCAATATCAATATTGGTGGTGATTTTAATGATTGGTTAGACCCGTTTACTGACAGAAATTCTAAGTTAAGTTTAAACCTGATAAGTTTCACAAAGCCTTTCAATCCGGCATCTCCTCTCATCCATTCTTTGATGTATGGAAAACATGTAATCCTTATATATATGAATTCACATTTTCTCTAATGTACATCATACTATGTCTCACATTAATTATATTTTGGTTTCCAAATCATTACTCCCCACTATTCAAACGTCAGAAATTGGTTCTATTTTTATTTCTGATCATGCTCCCGTGTTATCTTCTTTTGATATGTCTCTCAACACAGTCGACGCTTGTAATGTCCTTCTTAAAATTAAGTCCAAATACCATAGAGGCATAAATAAGGCTGGTACAATGTTGGCCAATTATTTAAAAATCAAATCGGAACGGAAAGCTATTGGTCCTATTCGCTCTGAACAGAATAACAAGATGGTGTCCTCCGACTCTGATATTGTAAACACCTTCCAATCCTATTATGAACCACTATATACAGAAGATATAACTCCTTCTGAAGGTGATATTAAAACTTTTTTCAGGGACTCCCTAAACCTCCTTCCATTCCTGATATTCTCTTACACCTTGAAAAAGATATTTCTCTTCAAGAACTTATTGATGCTCTTAAATCTTTTAAATCTAAAGCTCCTGGCCCGCACGGTTTTTCTGTGGAACTTCTTTCATCCTTTTCCTCTTTTTTTGCTCATAAATTACTAGAACTGTTTAATTCATTTTTGTCTAGCTCTAAAGCTAATGGTTCTTTTTCGGAAGCCCTTATTGTCATTCTACCCAAACCAGATAAAAACACTGCCCTTTGTATAAACTACCGACCCATCTCGCTAATCAACTACGATTGTAAAATCTTTGCTAAAATCTTAGCATCTCATCTGCAGAATATAATTCCCCTTTTTATCAAACCTAGCCAGGCAGGTTGTGCTAAGGGCAGACTTGCATCTGACAATGCCAGAATGTTTTCCAACATTCTTGCCCTTGGGAAAAAATATTCCTCTCCCCTCGCAGCCCTGTCACTTGATGCTAAAAAATCTTTGTTTAAGTTTGAAAAAAAAGTTTATTAATAAAAGCAAAGGTATCATTACAGAAGTCATAACAATAAATTCATGTCAAAACAATACAATAAATTCATGTCAAAACACTGCAGTAAATTTATGTCATAACAATACAATAGATTGCACTGCGCAAAATGAAATCAAAATCATGAGTAAAAAATAAACCATTAATACATGACAATTAAATCATAAAAGTACTGGAGTTATGAAGAAATCTGGGAACGCACAAGGGATTCAAGGGGGCTTTAGAACCTCTTGCTGAGACGGTTTTGGCTGGGAACATTTTTTTGCGCATCTGTCAAGGTAAAGTGTAACTGGGGACCACAGGCCCAAACGCTTCGCTGCCATCTGTATAGGATATACAAAGGAGGTGTCCAACCTATGATTGTGGCAAACAACGTAACACCATGCCTTATAAGAAATCTTTGTGGAATCCTTCCAGTTAACAGTAATCTGCTGAAAGGCAGCTGCAAACAGAAAATCAATAATTTTAGTAGTGGCTGTAACATTCTCCCAACACGGTGAAAGGCTTCTTAGGAAAACGTGGGAGAAAGAAAAGGAAAATGTAGTATTGAATATGAGATTAATTTGAGACCAGACTTGTTTCCAGAAACTGTCTACCAATGGGCATAAAAATAACATATAAAAAATGTCAGCTTTTGGGGAGGAACATGACCAGCAAATATCTGGAGTAGTTGCAAATCTACTACTCACAACACTCGGAGTAAATAAAAGTCGATTGTACACAAAAAACAACGTTTGTGTTAGGTTAGCTGCCCTGGAGGATTTGCGCAGTTTAAGCCATATCTTATTCCAAAGAGATACTGGCCACGAGAGTTGAAGATCCCGTTCCCAAGCTTCCTCTATTCTAGATTTCTGCCTAACAACATCCTTCCCTTGTAGAAATCTGTATGTACTAGAGGCCGAGGATTTAGTTTGAAGTTGGGAAGACAACTGTGAAGGGGGAATCTGGGAGATAGAAGCACTGGGCGTAGCTGACAATTGGTTGAACCTATCCATCACAGCCACCTTGAGTAAATTATATTTATGTATGAATAAGGCAGGCAGGCTGAAACCCTGTCTAAGTGAATGAAAGGGTAGAAAACTTGAATCGGAGAATAGCTGGTGTATCCATATTAAGCCTTTCCGTCGCCAAGTCTTCCAATAAATTGGTTTATTACGAATAACTAGGTCCTTATTATGCCATATTGTCGAACTTAGGAAGGCGTCAATAGTGGTAGGGAGTGGAGAGAATGTAGAAACCAGAAGTTTAGAAGTGAGTTTAATTATGGGAGTAGACACCGCCTGCGGTTTGCGCGAGAAGGAAAGATACTCAGAAAAGGAAAAAGGAGATAAAAAAAGACGCTCAATTGTAGTCCATAATGGGCAATCCTCCAAAGGGGCAAGCAACCAAAGTGAAGCTTGACGCAAAAGAAAAGCTTTTTGATAAACCTGAAAATCAGGAAAATTAACTCCCCCCTCTGTTTTAGGACGTGTTAATTTAGCTAGAGACATTCGAGGCCTCTTCAAGTTCCACAGGAATGAGGAGAGGGTGGAATTGATCTTTTTAAAGAATTTGGCAGGGATGGGAGCTGGAATGTTAGAAATGGTGTACAATACAATGGGTGACAACATCATCTTTATAGTATCTAAGCGCCCCCACCATGATAGGTAAAGGGGGTGCCACTTGGCCGCTAAGTCAGCAATTTTTTGTATACATTTATTCAAACATAACTCTACTGTGCCTGATATTGAAGGGGTGACGTACATTCCTAGGTATTTAATATGGGAGGGACTCCATGTGAAATTAAATGCACTAAAATCCGCCTTAAAAGTGTACCTGGTCAATGGAAGAATCTCGCATTTGTCATTGTTTAACTTGTAACCAGAAATATTAGAGTAAGCCTGTACCTCCGCCAAGAAGGCGGGAATGGAGACACTGGGATTGGACACAAAAAGCAAGATGTCATCGGCGTAGGCAGCCAACTTAAGGTGGACGTTTGCGGACTGGAAACCAAATAAATTCGGATTTTGACGTAACTTAGAAAGAAAAGGTTCCAAGGCTAAATTAAAAAGGAAAGGAGAGAGAGGACAACCCTGACGAACTCCCCTGCCCAAGTCAAAAAACAAGGAAATCAAGCCATTGGCACATATAGCTGCACGTGGATTGGAGTAAAGAAGAGAAATCAAGGATACAAACTTGGGACCAAAACCAAACCAATTAAGAGTATAAAACAAATAGGACCATTCAACCCTGTCAAAAGCTTTCTCAGCGTCAAGTGCAATTGCCGCAAGTGAATGTTTTAAGGATGGAGATTTAGACAGGACATTAAAGAGGAGTCTTGTGTTATCCGTTATATACCTGCCCTTGTCAAATCCAGATTGTTCCTTACCTAATAGATCAGGTAGGTAAGAGTCTAGGCGTGTCGCTAAGGCTTTGGAAAAAAATTTGTAATCAATGTTTACCAAGGAAATGGGTCTGTCATTTTTGCAATACCTATGATCCTTGCCTTACTTCGGTATAAGACAAATATGTGCCTCTGAAAAAGAGCCTGAGGAGCTGCCCAATGTGTTAAAGAAAGTTATTAGAGAGTGTAACTTGGGCAACATGAGTTTGGAAAAATGCTGATAGAAATCTACTGTGAAGCCATCAGGCCCAGGCGCCTTATCCTTCTTAAGTTGCTGGAGAGCCTTTGAGAATTCTTGCTGTGTCAGGTCCAACTCCAAAGGGGTTAAATCCGGCAAAGAGTGGGGGGGCCTTTGGAGATTTGAGAAAAAGTGAGATATAGAATGAGCAGTGGGCTGAGATTCCGAAGCGTAGAGGGATTTATAGAAGAGAGAAAATTCATTCAAAATATCAGCATCTTTGAATTTTAAATCCGAATGATCGTCGTAAATAGATTCAATGTTAAGTTTATTATGTTTAACTTTCAAGTAGTTAGCCAATATTTTCCCTGCCTTTTTTTTACCTCCATAAAATTTAGCGCTATATTTTAACAAGTATAATGAAGCGTCCTCCGTTGATTTCTTGTTAAATTCCAATTTAGCGTGAATAAGAGCTGTGAGAGTTTGTTTTGAGTGTGAGGTGTAAAAAGAATGCTCCAGTTTTTTGATATCCTGTAAAAGGTCTTTAGTGAATTTACGTGAAATGTTCCGCCTCTTAGCAACAAAGCCAATAATAAAGTCCCTCGCTGAGACTTTAAATGCATCCCATGTAGTTGAGAAGGGCATGGAGTGATTTTGATTGAACATAAAAAACTCATCAAAAAAATTGGTAAAAGAGGCAATGAATTTTGGGTCTAGGAGAAGGGCATTGCTGAAGCGCCATCTTTTGGGACCTGTAATTTTAGGCAGAATCTCTAGACCAATTGAAACAGGGGCATGATCTGACAATAAAATAGGGCCAATTTCCGCATGTGTAAGGGTTTGTGAGATGGAGTGGGATACCAAAACATAATCAATTCTTGACTGGGTTTGATGCAATGGGGAGTAGAAAGTGTACTCTCTGGTGGTCGGATTACAGAGACGCCAAGCGTCTAGAAGCTTGTGCTGGGATACAGCTCGCACAAATGATTTCTGAGGTTTATTTGGAATATAGGAAGCCCTGGAATTCCTATCTATAAATGGATCAAAGACCTGGTTACAGTCGCCAGCCAAAATGAAATTATCCTCCATGCCGAGAGCAATCCGTCTATCCAACGTGGACCAAAAAGAAGGCTCTCCACATGTAGGGGTATAAACATTGAAAAGAGAAACAGGAACACCCTTCAAGGACAACTTAACATTCAACCATCTAGCATTAACGTCTGAAGCCTGAGCCAGCAACGAAAGCGGGAGGGACTTATGACAAAGAATCATCACCCCATTCCGTTTACCATCGCCGGGAGAGGAGTAAACTTCCCCCACCCAACCCCTTTTTAACTTTAATGATTCAGCATCGGAAAGGTGGGTCTCCTGCAAAAAAACAATATCCGCGTCTAGCTTGGCTAGGTGGGTCAGGACTCTTTGCCGCTTAATGGGAGAATTTAAACCCTTAACATTCCATGTAACCAATTTCAAGGGCATAGATGTTCAAAAATAGCACAAAATGCAATCATAAAGCAAAAATCCAATGCAGTACAATCTGAACTTGACCAAATAATAGTAAAATCATTAAACCATGAGCATACGATGCAATAAACAATTATAGAATTCAGAGGAATAAATAAATGGGGATGCAAGAACATACTAACAAGCAAAAAAAAGAGGAAAAAGTTAAAGGCAAAAAGAAGAAATAGAAAAGGGCAAAGCCAAAGTCGTGAACCAATAAGAAAAGATAAGAGCGAATGCATATTAAGGAAGTAAACGATCCAGAACTTAAAGAAAAAGCCATCTTAGAAATGGAACTAGTGGAATCATGAGAAAAATTGAAAAGTGAAATGCAAAAAATAAGAGATTAAACATCACACAAAATAAGGGGAGGACAAAGAAAGAAGAAAGAATAAGAAAAAGGAAGAGAATAAGGACAGATAAAAATATAAACAATGAGAACATACCTACACAGAAAGGTTCCAAAGGATCACGGGGGGGAGGGAGGGACCACATGGAATGGACGACACATCCAGGGATCAGACAGCCGGGAGGATATCATGAAACACAGAAGTAGCATCTGCGGAAACAAATAGAGAGAACATTAGGATAAATATAGCCGATAAGGTGAAAGTGATAATAAAGATAATAGAAGAAAGCGAACAAATAAAGAAGAGAGCGATAGAAGGTCAACAACAATGAACTCGGAAACTCTAACCCTTCAAAAGGGCTCATTCTGTAAAGTAACAGGATATATCATGAACAACAACGACATAAGTAGCAAATACAATATGGTATCACATCAAGTTTTAGAAGATGAAACAGGGCCAGAGGAATCCATAGCAATCGGTTTACATGAGTTAATATAGCTCTGCAACCGCAAGGGATCTTCATACGTAGTTGTACTATTATTGTGTGTAACCTTGAAGAGACAAGGATGAAAAAGGCCATATCTGGCTCCTATGGAGCGGAGTTCAGCCCGCATGTTTAGAAAGGCCTTGCGACGATTTGCAGTAGCTTTGGCATAGTCCTGTACGAAGAACAAAGATGAACCAGACCATGTAATTCTTGGTGAAACTCGTACTGCTGAGAGGACTTTTAACAAATCTGTGTATTCCAAAAAATATAGAATAACACCTCTCGGTCTTGTCGCGGATGAAGCCTGTGAAGGAATACGGCCTAATCGATGAGCCCGCTGAATGTTAAGGATCGTTCCATCCGGCATGTGGAGCAATTTCAGAAGGAAAGATTTGAAAAAGGAAATAGAGTCCGGCCCCTCAAGACCTTCACCCAGGCCATAAATGCGGAGGTTATTTCTTCTATTGCGATTTTCCAAATCCTCCACCTGCTTCTGAAGAGCAGATACTTGAGAGTGAAGATGAGAGACTTTAACTGACGTTTCTTTAAATGAGGAGACATTTTGTTCAACAGAAAGGACCCTTGCTTCCAGTTGAGACCAATTGTCTGTTAAAGCTTGTAATTTAATGTTGGTTTCTTCCATAAAGGGCCGAAGAGCTCTTATCTCCTCCAAGAGTAGCTCCATCGACACAGGCGAAGTTGGTTTAGGTGGAGATGGAGGATCCTTCTTTAGCCGTTTGGTGTTAGACTTCCCTTGAGCTGGAGACGGGGGCTCCATTGCAAAGTCTATGGTGCCGATCACGATCCGGTAAAAACCGGGTACGAACCGTCGGACGGAGCATATTCTCCGTCCGACGCGTACCCGGTCGTCAAAATTTACAAACAAGGAATTACGATTCGCACGGAACAGACGCCGCAGAAGGTCAGAACAACTAAGGGAGGGGCGAAAGGGGGGTGGGGGTGGGGGTGGCAGGACCAGGGCAGGCCACAAAACCCCCACCAAAGTCACACACCACACATGCCCAGGACATACCTGACACCCATGCCCTGGTCACTACGAGGGGGTGGGGGCGTGTCCAGCTAAGCCAGCGACCGCCACAACGGAAGTCCGTCACCACGCGAACCGGCAACACAACCAGACCGGTACGTCCCGTACCCACGCCTCAAGAGCGTGGGTACAAGACGTACCACGCCCACACCCACGTCACCCCAACAATGGCGGGACGGATCGTACCCACGTGGCAAAGGCCTGGGTACGGCCCGCACAAGCATCACATAGCGTGGGGATAGAGATGTACGGACCCTACCCCCACCCCCCCTATGCATGGAACGTACCCCCACCCCAACAGTGTAAGTACGACCCGTACCCTCACCCGCGTATGCATGGAGCGTACCCCCACCCCAACCGCGTATGTACGTACCGTACCCCCACCCCAACAGTGAAAGTACGACCCGTACCCTCACCCGCGTATGCATGGAGCGTACCCCCACCCCAACCGCGTATGTACGTACCGTACCCTCACCCGCGTATGCATGGAGCGTACCCCCACCCCAACCGCGTATGTACGTACCGTACCCCCACCCCAACAGTGTAAGTACGACCCGTACCCTCACCCGCGTATGCATGGAGCGTACCCCCACCCCAACCGCGTATGTACGTACCGTACCCCCACCCCAACAGCGTAAGTACGACCCGTACCCTCACCCTCGTATGCATGGAGCGTACCCCCACCCCAACAGTGTAAGTACGACCCGTACCCTCACCCGCGTATGCATGGAGCGCACCCCCAACCGCGTATGTACGTACCGTACCCCCACCCCAACAGTGTAAATACGACCCGTACCCTCACCCGCGTATGCATGGAGCGTACCCCCACCCCAACCGCGTATGTACGTACCGTACCCCCACCCCAACAGTGTAAGTACGACCCGTACCCTCACCCGCGTATGCATGGAGCGTACCCCCACCCCAACAGTGTAAGTACGACCCGTACCCTCACCCGCGTATGCATGGAGCGTACCCCCAACCCAACCTCGTATGTACGTACCGTACCCCCACCCGCGTATGCATGGAGCGTACCCCCACCCCAACAGTGTAAGTACGACCCGTACCCTCACCCACGTATGCATGGAGCGTACCCCCAACCGCGTATGTACGTACCGTACACCCACCCCAACAGTGTAAGTACGACCCGTACCCTCACCTGCGTATGCATGGAGCGTACCCCCACCCCAACAGTGTAAGTACGACCCGTACCCTCACCCGCGTATGCATGGAGCGTACCCCCACCCCAACAGTGTAAGTACGACCCGTACCCTCACCCGCGTATGCATGGAGCGTACCCCCAACCGCGTATGTACGTACCCTACACCCACCCCAACAGTGTAAGTACGACCCGTACCATCACCCTCGTATGCATGGAGCGTACTCCCACCGTGTATGTTCCAAGCGTACATATCCAGAAATAGGAGGTGTGTGTGCAGAGTCCTCCCAGCAGTGCCCTGAGACAGGAGGGGTGGGTGCCTAACACTCCCAGCAGTGCCCAGACACAGGAGGGGTGGGTGCAGAGTCCTCCCAGCAGTGCCCTGAGACAGGAGGGGTGGGTGCCTAACACTCCCAGCAGTGCCCTGAGACAGGAGGGGTGGGTGCAGAGTCCACCCAGCAGTGCCCAAAGACAGGAGGGGTGTGTGCAGAGTCCTCCCAGCAGTGCCCTGAGACAGGAGGGGTGGGTGCCTAACACTCCCAGCAGTGCCCTGAGACAGGAGGGGTGGGTGCAGAGTCCTCCCAGCAGTGCCCTGAGACAGGAGGGGTGGGTGTCTAACACTCCCAGCAGTGCCCTGAGACAGGAGGGGTGGGTGCCTAACACTCCCAGCAGTGCCCAGAGACAGGAGGTGTGCAACACATGTGTGTGAGGCTGGAAGTACCCACATGCATACTGCCTACAAGGGAACATGTCCCCATGAACTCATGTCAACAGACTCCACACACAAGTACAGTGATCACCAAGGATGCCACGAATGTTGCAGGTGGAGACATGGCCCTGCATGCATGGCCAAAGTAGAAGGGCTCCGTCACACACACAGCTCATGTAGACACAGCTCTGCGCTAAAGATTGGGAACACCCTGCAGGGAAGATATCAGGGTACACAGAGGGAGGAATACACCCTGGGACAATTGCACCATGCAGTAACTGCTTACATGAACAAAGAAAGTTAGCTAACACCTTGTGATGGCACACAGATCCCAGGGTCCCCCCAATGAGCAGCCCACTACTACATTTCCCACACACCCAACACATAAACACCACCCAAAACCATGTAGCAGCGCCACCAACACCAATACCAGCATAGCAGTAGTGTCAGAATGAAAAAAAAAATAAAGCTTTATTCAGCATGATGACAGTGTCCGTGGATTGCAGGCAGTTAAATATTCACAAAGGCCATAGGGCAGTCAATAAGTCTCAGCTGGATGGGGGACACAGTGGGATGCGTGTCCCCTAGCTTGCCTGCACAGTTACATGCCGTCGTCTTCCACAGGGGTGAGGCCATCAGGGGGGGGGGGGGGAAGCACCAGGCACCGCAGGGACATCAGGGCAAAGGGGAGGCGTTGTGGGTGCAGGGATGGAGGACTCCACCACAGGGGGTGGGGCAGGGCCAAAGGCGGAGGCCAGGATGGCACTACACACCTTTGCAAGGTCCTCCAGGGAGTCCCCTGCACCCGAAGGATCCACAGGCCCCAAGGAGGGGGGGGGTCAGAGGGATGGGTCGCAGCGCCACCGGGGGAGGGCGTAGACAGGGGGGGAGAATCAACCACCGTGACCGAGGACTTCCTTGACCGCTTGCGGGGTGGTGTCACTGTGGGGCTCAGGGACAGAGCGGCCATGAAGGAGTCCTTGGGGGAGATGTGGCCAGGAGAGCTGAGGGGAGGGGATTTGGAGGGTGTGGACTGGGTGGAATGCGGACTCCCACTATGGCTGCGTGTCACACGTTTGCCCCCCGACCCAGTGGGTGTGCCTACCTCACCCTGTGTGTGCGTGTCAGGAGGAGTGCGGTGGACCTTCCCTGCTGGTGTGGTGCCTGTGTCTGTTGATGTGGGTGCATGCCGACGTCTGGGTGTACGTGGGACAGGCATGGGAGTGGGAAGTGTGGATGGGGCAGGGGTAGGTGGGGGTAGGTCGCGCTGCAGGAGACCCACTGCTGCAGTCAGTGTGGAGTCTATGGACCTCAGCAAGTTGCGTTGGTCAGCCTGCGATGAATGAATGCCCTCCAAGTATGCCTCGATGTTGTTGAGGGTTTGCCCGTGGGCATGGAGAACATTAAGGATCGCAGCCTGACCAACCTGCAGTTGCCGCTGGATGTCCACAGACTCAGCATTGGCGGCAGCAGTGGAGACAGGGGCAGGGGGTGCGGTGCCTGGCATGAAGGAGACATGCGGTGACCGGGCACGCTGGGAAGGGACACGAGCAAGTGGGAGGCGGCTGATGGGAACGGAGGGGGCGGTGCGAGGTGTTGTTCCGCTGTCAGCTGCTGGTGCAGCCTCCGCCCACTCGGAGACATCCTCCTCTGACCTGTCAGCTTCGTATTCTGATGTGCCAGTCGACAGGTCCTCGGCCACACTCTCCTCCGCCTCTGTCCCACTCGATGTGCCAGCCCCGATGTCACGGCTGGCACTGGTGCTCGGTCCCTCCGCCTGGTCTGTGTCCATGTCTCCCTCTGTGTCCCCCGACGATGCTGTGGGCAGGGTGGAGAGACAGAAATTAATCAGACACCTGTACACATCTGTCACATGAGTCCAATCTACATAGGTAACATTGCATAGCCTGAAAAGGAAGATCCCTAACATCTACTAAACAAGGTACAGTTGTAGGGCATGAAACACACAGTTGGTTGAGCCACCATGCCACTGAAATACCATGGAGAGCATGAGGCAATAGCTAAAGACAGGAAACGGAGTCTGACATAGCACCCAGGCCCTGGGGACAATCCAGCACTGCATCTGCACCACACAGCGTTGGCGAAAATACCGATGACCAGGGACCATATCCATGAACTTGAGACACATGCTGCATAGGTAATGCTGAAAACATGCACAACATGACTCGGTCACTGCACCTTGCGTGTGTGTCCAGACAAACATCACACACTGCCCAGACCCAGCAAGTAGAAATCTGGATTTGACATATAGGCTTTGCCCGCCCCAACCACCCCCTACACGAGGCAAATAGTTGAGACACAGGTGGCACCAACATCTCATAGTCTGGGTGATAAACACAGGGGCAGGCAAAATGCAAGATTGGACGCTAAACAGCCAAGGTGCGCCTGTACAAATAATGAGGTACCAGTGCCCATCCTCAGATGAGTATAACAAGACACACAGGCACTAGCAACTGTGAGTATGAAGAAGGACATTCAGGTCAGGCTGCACAGTGGACACCTGTACAAAATAGCACGTCTATATACATGGTGCCAGGGGACAATGGCACAGAGCACAACCTACGCTGTAGACACTGAGAGTGTCCACGTTTATGATGACACATACAACACCGATGAAAAGGTGCCCCAGGGGACAGTAGTGGCCACGCAACTCCATGCTCCTGAATGGTAATGACTGCAACCCACGCCACCATCCCTGCAGTATGCGTATCGCACACTCATGCACATCATGTCACAGGCCACTACATAGGACATGCGCACTGTAAGGCATGACACATGAGAGACCAACTCCCATGTCTGGAGTCAGCATCAGTGCCAACTGACATGGAACCCACATGCAGTGAACTTGACAGGGCACAGCCAAGGTCCCAAAACCTGTTACCCACCACCCCCACACATGATGCTACAGGCATAGTTCTCGTGGACAAAGCGCCAGCCTACATTACCTTGTGAAGGAGTGGCTACACACAGACCAGGGAACATATTGCAAGGAGGGGAAGGGTGGCAGGGGCGCAGCGCTATACTGGGGCAAAATGGATCTGCACAGCACCTTTAAACCCTGGCAGTGAATTCATGCTACTGTGCCCTTACAAATGCCGGTGACACACAACACACACATGTACCTACCCCCTTCCGGCTGCTGCTTCGCCTGTAAGCGCCGATCCAAGTCTGGAAAGACCACCGGCAGCACACGCCTGTGGAGGTGGCTCAGACGGCGGCGCCCGCGGTTCTTGTGGCTCTCAGGTGAGTCCTCCAGCAGGACCCGTGCAATCCTCCGCGTCCAGCACCAGATATCCTGCCAGCGTTTCCTCACCTGGGACAGGCTCTGCCTCCGACCATCCACACCCCTCACGGCACTGACGGCGGTCAGCCAGATCTGCTCCTTGGCAGTGGCGCCTACCTGTGAGGAAGAACAAGTGACACCACATCAATACACCAGCCACATGTCACAGAGAGACATTTGATAACAAATTAGCTGGTAACAACAAGGCATGTCATGCAGCCAACGCATAGCACCTTTGTCATAGGGACATGATCCTCTGGTGAGGGAAAAAGCAGTACGTGCCATAGTGGGTACACAGGTGGAATGATGGCAATGTCACAATCAATGATCAAGGCTCAGACTGTGCATCACACCCACCCCTCCTGTCTCAGGGCACTGCTGTTAGTGATAGGCACACACCCCTCCTGTCTCAGGGCACTGCTGTTAGTGATAGGCACACACCCCTCCTGTCTCAGGGCACTGCTGTTAGTGATAGGCACACACCCCTCCTGTCTCAGGGCACTGCTGGGAGCACTCTGTACCCACCCCTCCTGTCTCAGGGCACTGCTGTTAGTGATAGGCACACACCCCTCCTGTCTCAGGGCACTGCTGTTAGTGATAGGCACACACCCCTCCTGTCTCAGGGCACTGCTGGGAGACATCAGGCATCCCCCCCCCTGGGACCCCCCCAACAGTACATGGCATGTGTGTCACACCAGGACACAATGGCAGAAGTCACAGTCACAACATAGGGACAGTCTGTGCCAGTGGCCTATGCACTCACCTGATACCCTGGTCGCCCATACAGCATGGGGTACTGTGGGAGGATCACATCCAGCAATGCCATGTTCTCCTCCAGGGTGAATGGCTGTGACCTCTCCACAGCCCTTGACATGGTTCCAGGGAATCAGTAGCAGCAGCTGGGTCGACGAATTCAAAGATGTGCAGGCAAGTACTCCCTCATGGGACCTGGCTGCCTTATATGTGCCTTTCTGCCCTGTCTCATGCACAGGAGTACAGAGTGATTGGTCACTCACATTTGCATCCTATGTTTCCACCAATCCCTTCAAACCTAGCAGTCTGTGTGTACTCTATCGGTTTCATTCTCCTGCATGATGTCAGCTCCACAAACACATTGCAACAAAGTATTTTCATTCCAACTGACTTCTGCTGTTCACCTTCCAGAAGAAATTCGAATTTAGAACTTGGTCTCCATGACAACCAGCATGCATGTAGGCCTTAATACTTGTCCCTCATGTGTCCCCTATGTGATTCTGAGCTCCACACACAGGTACGGTGCGTTCCGGGGCCCTAGGGCACCCCAAATGCATTGCAACGGCCCGTACACGCGTGACTACGTTCACTATCAGTATGTGTGGCCTCGCGTATGCGTACTCGTAGTGGTACGGGCCGTACACACGCCTGTACGCTCCCTATCACTACGAGTACGCATACGCGAGGCCACACATACTGATAGGGAGCGTACACACGCCTGTATGCTCCCTATCACTACGAGTACGCATACGCGAGGCCACACATACTGATAGGGAGCATACAGGCGTGTGTACGCTCCCTATCAGTATGGGTGGTCTCGCGTATGCGTACTCGTAGTGATAGGGAGCGTACATGCGTGTGTACGGCCCGTACCACTACGAGTACGCATACGCGAACCACACATACTGATAGGGAGCGTACACACGCCTGTACGCTCCCTATCACTACGAGTACGCATACGCGAGACCACCCATACTGATAGGGAGCGTACATGCGTGTGTACGGCCCGTACCACTACGAGTACGCATACGCGAACCACACATACTGATAGGGAGCGTACACACGCCTGTACGCTCCCTATCAGTATGTGTGGCCTCGCGTATGCGTACTCGTAGTGATAGGGAGCATACAGGCGTGTGTACGCTCCCTATCAGTATGTGTGGCCTCGCGTATGCGTACTCGTAGTGGTACGGGCCGTACACACGCCTGTACGCTCCCTATCAGTATGGGTGGTCTCGCGTATGCGTACTCGTAGTGATAGGGAGCGTACAGGCGTGTGTACAGCCCGTACCACTACGAGTACGCATACGCGAACCACACATACTGATAGGGAGCGTACACACGCCTGTACGCTCCCTATCAGTATGTGTGGCCTCGCGTATGCGTACTCGTAGTGGTACGGGCCATACACATGCCTGTACGCTCGCCATCACGATGGGTACACATACGGCTGCACTCCCATAGTGATATGGGAACGTACACAGGCCCTCTTTGCAGCAGTACAGCGGGATTCACACATCACAGTGGTGACAGGCGGCACACAGGTAGGGATAGGGCGGACATACTTGTCCATGGATGGACATACTTGTCCATTAATTGACATTGAGGCATCGTCTGTGCATCACTACATGTGTGGGGCACAGGTGTGAAAGGCCTGTGATGTGGAACATTACTCCTGAGTCGAGAAGGCACCAGATGTATGATGAGATGTGTACAGATGTACTGTGTGATGGTGCGATGTGTGCCAGGCATGCCCTTGACTCCTTTGACATGTGTGCATGTCGTACTGCGCACTTGGGGTGAGCGTCACTGGCATGGCACGGACACCAACACACGGAAGTGTCCCCTGATGCCCGGTACAGGGGTTATGACACCTGACTTGGCACTACCCACGGTGCACAATGTGACTATGTCATGTATGTGTGGGGGCTTCACATCAGGTTGATGTTGGAGCACCCTCAAAAGCTGCAGCCGTTGCAGCAACAAACATGTGTCTGTGTGTAGATTGTCATTGCACACTGTTCCGCACACCATGCCACATGTGGTATCGGATGTGAGGTGCACATGTATGCATGGGACACGGAGTAGCGTGACAAGGACATGTCAGCATCCTCACAAGGTATGTGTGGTGAGTCATGACATGTGCACCTTCATGGCAAGGTGTGTGGGCTGGCCTAGTGTAATGTCATGTGACCTGTGGCTCCAGTGTTCCGCTACCAATCTCTGCAATCGGCATCCTACTGCTGCTGATGTGTGGGCGTATGTCACTCCTGAGTTGCGTCTGGCTGTTCACTTGCACTGGGACACAGCTATTCCCATGGCGTGGCATGGGGAGGTTCTCAATCTCCGTGTGTAGCTGGGTCTTTGAAGGAGTGTCACCTTGCATCCATACGTGTCCTGGCCATGTAGCACATACCTGACTCCCTATGTAGCATGTGTGTATTGCCAGATTAACATGTGCTCAGTACACATGAGTTGTTGTCGTAGTGCACTCACTCTTCCTTGTCACTTCAAAATTACTGCAGAGCGCCGCCTCTTGCCCGAAGAATTCCAGACTTGGCTGCCATGCAGGATAATGACAGCATCCGGCTCTACCGCTTCACCCAACCGTTGATTCTGGAGTTGACGGCGAGACTGGCACCACACCTGCAACCACAGCACAGGTATCCCACGGCACTGACACCCCAGCTGAAGGTAATGGCTGCCCTACATTTTCTTGCCACGGGTACCTTTCAAAATACCATAGCTCATGTTGGTGGCATGTCCCAGAGCACGTTCAGTGGTGTGCTGCATGATTTCTTAGAGGCCATGTTGATTCACCTGGATGACTTCATCAAGTTCCCAACCCCTGAACAGATGACTGAGGTCAAGCGTGGATTCTATGCCCTGGGAGGGATGCCCCATGTCATTGGGTCCATAGATGGGACACATGTAGCTTTGGTACCACCACACGCACGGGAGGTGGCGTACCGCAATCGGAAGCACTACCACTCCATCAATGCCCTTGTGGTGTGTCTGTCCAACATGGTGATTTCACATGTCTGTGCTCGTTTTCCAGGATCAGCACACGATGCCTACATCATGAGGCGTAGCGGGATGCCTGACATGATGATGCAGCTGCGCAACGAACGGGCATGTGTTGTTGGTGGGTACAGTCTGTCTGTCCTGTATTCAGTATAGCCTACCAGCACGACCGCTTCACCACTTCTAACGATGACCATGTGCTTTCCATGTAGGGGACGCTGGCTATCCCAACATGCCTTGGCTGCTCACACCTCTCCGCAACCCCATCACGCCGGCCCAGCTCCGATACAACACCGCCCATGGCCGGACAAGGCGAGTGATAGAGAGGACGTTTGGCATGCTGAAGAGCCGATTCAGGTGCCTCCACAAGACCGGCGGCGCACTCCCATATGCCCCGGCGAAGGTCTGCAAGATCTTCATGGTCTGCTGCATGCTGCACAACATGGCAGTTGAAAGAGCAGTGCCACTCATCCTGAATCAACATGACGAGGACCATCCACCCATGGAGGACGAAGGGCTTGGCAATGGGGCTAGTGATGTGGAGGATGTGGAGCCGCAAGAGGACATCCGGACTCGGCTCATACGCGACTTCTTTGCATAGTGGTGAGTACCAGTGTCTGAGTGTGCACGCATTGGTCCCCGTGTGGCATGCGTTGTGATGTGTGTCTCCACCTGCATGTATGGCACGTGAGTCAGAGGTGTGTGTGGGTGTGTCACTGGAGTGATGGTGCCAGTGATGGTTGTACTTCCGCAGTCATAATTGTGACCTAGCATGTTGTCATCCATACATGTGTCGAGTAAATGCACATGCAAGTGGCTGTGCTTTTTGTGGCTGACTTCTTGTGTGTTTCTCTTCCCCAGGTACCTGCGCATGCCGTCTGCTGGTTGCATTGTTGTGGCACTGCTATTCCTCATGGACATGACATCGTGGGCTGACTCAGCGTTACAGGCACGGACACGTTTGGAAGTCTCCATGGGGTAAGGGATGCATCTGGGGTGTATTGGGTGTGGCAGTTGTTCACGATGTGTGCACACTGCCCCTGTCGGTGTTTGGTTCCTCTGCAGCCATGTCGCATCCCCATGGGACACGACATGCAGCTGTGTACACCTGAATAGATGGTCTGCCTGGTTGACAGTCATCAGTGATGGGATAGGGGATTGTGATGATGGCATCAATGTGTGTGACACTGCCCTCTGACACATTCGGTTAGCATTGGCTTGACATGGTGTGGGACTTCGACATCCGCGGATCTATGGTGTATGGCAGGCTCTCCGTGTGCAGCTGTGGGTATTTAGCTGTTAGCCGACGCTTGTGTGCCAGTTCCATGGCGAACACGCATGTGTGCTGCTGAAGGGGGGTGCCAGTGTTGGACCCACATGTTACTCCACATGATGTGTTCATGTGTACTTCGAGTTGCCTCTGCAATCCCGAAAACATGACTAATAAAGGTGTCCCTATGCCTCCAAGGTGCCTCTTCTCAGTCAATGCTGGTGTGTTGCCATGGTGCATCCTGCTTGTCTGGCATGGTATTCCCTGATTGTGGCTATGTGTCAATGTGTCGAGTGGCAAGATGCAAGCTGTGTGTGTGGGCTGAGACTGTGTATTGGGCATGATGTCCATGACTGTGTGGGTATTGTGACATGTGCCATCCCCATGCATCCAACGTTGGCCAGGCCCCCATTCTCTGCATCCACCGGACTCAAGCTTGCAGGACATGTTTCTGCCACCTGTCTACACATACCTGGGTGCCCCCCAGGACACTGGACTGGATCCCTGACCTCTGCGCATGACTGTTGCTGTACTCAATGTGTCTGTCAGCACGGTTGTTCGGTAACCCCCTCAGCTGGTTGGGCCCATCACGGGTGTGTATGGTGCTCCATGTCTGTCTTGCCTAATACACTGTGACCCATGTGTCCTGTGCCAGACTCAGGCCCCAGGGTGTGGGTGGTTGAAGACAAAAGATGACTCAGGCATGTTTTGACTTTACAAGACACATGTTAGGTAATAATGCTACCAGCAGGCATCTACTCTTCATAGTGTGATTTATTATTTGGGGGGGGGGGGGGGGGGGGGGGGAAACAAAGTGAGTGTCTTTCCGGGAAGTTTGAATCCAAAGTCCAGTAGGGGAGTTGGTGTCCTTGCCATTGGATGTCCTCAGAGTCCATGCCACAGTCTTTGTCAACATTGGTCAGCCAGTGACCAGCAGGGTCATGTGGCAGAGAATGTCTCTTGATGCTGTGATGCTGTTGCTCCAGTGGGCCAGGTGCCAGGCCAGGTGTCCTGGGAGATGGTGATGTAGCGCCGACCCTCACGGTCCTTTCCGTGGACGACCCGGCCTCCTGCGGGGAACCTCACCAGCAGGCCGTGACGACATCTGGGATGCTCCGTCGGATGTTTCCTCCTCCTCCTCCTGATCCCTCCCTGTGGGTGGTGATGTTCTCCGCCTTCTGGCACAGGGAGGGTCGGCCATGTTGTCGGCCATCCGACGGAGTGTAGCGTGAATCCCCTGGAATGCCGTCACTTGCTCAGCCTGTCTGTCCTCCATCCTCCGTTGGTGTACCAGTAGACAGGCATGTAGCTCCGCATGTTGCTGGGCCTGCTGGGCCTTGATCCCCTCGAGGACGGACACAACCTGGGCCATGCCCGTGGTGTCCTGCCGGTATGAGTCCAGGATGTTACGGACATGGGAAAATACCGGATCCCCAGCCAACTGGTCAGGCTCGTGCCTCCGCCGTCCTCCACTCCCACCACCCCTGCCCACTTGCGCCTGGCCTGCCCTTGCGGGCACATCGGGTCTCCGGGACCCCTGAGGGGTGGCATTGGCGTTGTCGCCTGCCTCCTCCTGGGTGCCCGGGACACCGTGTCCCTCCTGGCCAGCCTGGCTGCATTGTGGTGTTGGGGCAGGGATCCTGGGTGTCTCCTGGGATGTGGCAGGAGTGGGGGTGGTGGTTGGCACAGTTGTACCTGACGCAGGTGCTGCAGGCGGTTGGACACCAGAGGGGCCAGGTCGGTCGGGGTCGTCCACAGAGTGGTGAGAGGGGTCGCTGCCGGTGGGATCGGGCTCCTGCAGATCCGGGTCCTGTGAGTGTTCCCCCCGAGTGTTGGGGGGTGCACCACGACGTTGACCTGTGTGTGAGAGAGACAATGTTAATTTTGGTCCATGCAACATTCATGTTTCATCATTTCATAAGTTGGCACATTTCCTCTTGGAATTAGGATCTGTCTTGCATTCCACTCACAGTGCACTTGTGCATGGGTGTGTCCCTTGGGCACCACTTTGGCACCTTTAACTATGTGTGGCACAGTCTTACTTGCTGCGTCAAGTGTGACTGCAGTCAGCAGTGGAGTGGGCCGGTGTTGCGAGCCATGCATTGGCGCCTTCCGTGTAGCACTGTACATGTGCACATGGAGTTGTTCCACACCCTTATGTGATGCAGGTAGCTGTCATTGTGCTCGTGCACAGGTTGTGACATGGCCCTGTGTTTTGCCATGGTGAAGAGGGGGGGTTCTGGCACGGGCCACCCTTGGCTGCATGCACGCAGTCTACCTGCTGACAAGCAGACATTCCCACACACCACACGGCTGATTTGCTCTCCCTGTGTCTCCCTCCCTCTCTGTCCCCCTCTCCCTCCCTCTCTGTCCCCCTCTCCCTCCCTCTCTGTCACCCTCTCCCTCCCTCTGTGTGTCACCCTCTGTCACCTCAGCCCAGCTTCCTGGGCACACACTGTTAGCAGATCTTTGAGTGGCCCTTGGCTTGTTGATGTGAGTTTGTTTCTGATCTCCAGGCACCCATTGGGTGTGATGTGTGTCTGTGCGCTGCTGCTGTGGTGGTGTGTGCTGCCACTCTTTCACAATGTTGGCTGTTCATTAGCTGCTGTCATGTGCAAAACAGTGCCTTCACCCCCATGTGTTGATGCAAGGCGTCCGCCATTTGCTGGCAAGTCATTCCTGTGTTGGGACACACTGTTTGTCTGGCTGTGACCTAGGCCATATGGGCAGAGTGCATTGTTGTCTGCTTCGGAGTCGCACTATGTGATTTTTGGGGCCCAGCCTCCCGCCATCCGGGTTACCGTGTCATGTGTTGTTGTCTTCTGTGACTTGCCATTGTCCAGCTGGGTGCATGGGGCATGGTGGCAGCAGTGGCATGTGCGTGCTCATGGAGTGTGGTTGAGTAATGCGATGGCTTGTGGTGGTTGCGTGCCTGTTAGTGATTTTGGTTGTGGATGCCGTTCCCCCCATGTGATGTGCGTTGTTTGTGTACTCACCCGGGTCTCGGAGTCCTTCTAATCCTTCAACTGCTACTGGGGTGGGGGTGGGGCTCGAACGTACTGGGGTGTACATAGACGGTGGTACGACACGTACTGGGGTGGGGGTACGACTGGAACGTACTGGGGTGTAGGTACACGGGGGGTATGACACGTACTGGGGTGGGGGTGGGGCTCGAACGTACTGGGGTGTAGGTACACGGTGGTACGACACGTACTGGGGTGGGGGTACGACTGGAACGTACTGGGGTGTAGGTACACGGGGGGTATGACACGTACTGGGGTGGGGGTGGGGCTCGAACATACTGGGGTGTACATAGACGGTGGTACGACACGTACTGGGGTGGGGGTACGACTGGAACGTACTGGGGTGTAGGTACACGGGGGGTATGACACGTACTGGGGTGGGGGTGGGGCTCGAACGTACTGGGGTGTAGGTACACGGTGGTACGACACATACTGGGGTGGGGGTACGACTGGAACGTACTGGGGTGTAGGTACACGGGGGGTATGACACGTACTGGGGTGGGGGTGGGGCTCGAACGTACTGGGGTGTAGGTACACGGTGGTACGACACGTACTGGGGTGGGGGTACGACTGGAACGTACTGGGGTGTAGGTACACGGGGGGTATGACACGTACTGGGGTGGGGGTGGGGCTCGAACATACTGGGGTGTACATAGACGGTGGTACGACACGTACTGGGGTGGGGGTACGACTGGAACGTACTGGGGTGTAGGTACACGGGGGGTATGACACGTACTGGGGTGGGGGTGGGGCTCGAACGTACTGGGGTGTAGGTACACGGTGGTACGACACGTACTGGGGTGGGGGTACGACTGGAACGTACTGGGGTGTAGGTACACGGGGGGTATGACACGTACTGGGGTGGGGGTGGGGCTCGAACGTACTGGGGTGTAGGTACACGGTGGTACGACACGTACTGGGGTGGGGGTACGACTGGAACGTACTGGGGTGTAGGTACACGGGGGGTATGACACGTACTGGGGTGGGGGTGGGGCTCGAACGTACTGGGGTGTACATAGACGGTGGTACGACACGTACTGGGGTGGGGGTACGACTGGAACGTACTGGGGTGTAGGTACACGGGGGGTATGACACGTACTGGGGTGGGGGTGGGGCTCGAACGTACTGGGGTGTAGGTACACGGTGGTACGACACGTACTGGGGTGGGGGTACGACTGGAACGTACTGGGGTGTAGGTACACGGGGGGTATGACACGTACTGGGGTGGTGGTGGGGCTCGAATGTACTGGGGTGTAGGTACACGGGGGTATGACACGTACTGGGGTGGGGGTGGGGCTCGAACGTACTGGGGTGTACATAGACGGTGGTACGACACGTACTGGGGTGGGGGTACGACTGGAACGTACTGGGGTGTAGGTACACGGGGGTATGACACGTACTGGGGTGGGGGTGGGGCTCGAACGTACTGGGGTGTAGGTACACGGTGGTACGACACGTACTGGGGTGGGGGTACGACTGGAACGTACTGGGGTGTAGGTACACGGGGGGTATGACACGTACTGGGGTGGGGGTGGGGCTCGAACGTACTGGGGTGTACATAGACGGTGGTACGACACGTACTGGGGTGGGGGTACGACTGGAACGTACTGGGGTGTAGGTACACGGGGGGTATGACACGTACTGGGGTGGGGGTGGGGCTCGAACGTACTGGGGTGTAGGTACATGGTGGTACGACACGTACTGGGGTGGGGGTACGACTGGAACGTACTGGGGTGTAGGTACACGGGGGGTATGACACGTACTGGGGTGGGGGTGGGGCTCGAACGTACTGGGGTGTAGGTACACGGTGGTACGACACGTACTGGGGTGGGGGTACGACTGGAACGTACTGGGGTGTAGGTACACGGGGGGTATGACACGTACTGAGGTGGGGGTGGGGCTCGAACGTACTGGGGTGTACATAGACGGTGGTACGACACGTACTGGGGTGGGGGTACGACTTGAACGTACTGGGGTGTACCTAGACGGGTGGGGGTATACATACACGGGGGGTACGTGTCGGACGTACGGGGGCTGGGGGGAGTGTTGGGTGCGTATGCGGGCACATGTCTCCATGGTTGCTATAGGAGTTCGGTGCAGACGGTGTTTTTTCCATACGGTTGTACGCTCGGACGCACGGGATGGATCGTGATTCCTCGGTCGGACTTGGCTTTTCACGTTTGTAAGGTAAATCGTCCGAGGACGTGTCGGACACATTTTCCGACCCGAGGACGTGTGGGGAATGATTCCCAGTGCGGTTCGTATGGACTTTTTACCATGCGAATCGTGATTGCCAGTTCGTACGGCACTTGTACGATTCGTACGGTAAAAAGACCCGATACGAGTCGTACGGGGACATTTTTTACCGGATCGTGATCGGCACCTATGTCTTGAGAAGAGGAATCTGAAAAGTCTGTTAGCCTAGAGAAATCAGAAAATAT
The DNA here is from genome assembly GCF_964204655.1 of Triturus cristatus. Classification (NCBI taxonomy): domain Eukaryota; kingdom Metazoa; phylum Chordata; class Amphibia; order Caudata; family Salamandridae; genus Triturus; species Triturus cristatus. Next base: position 732,874,382 of record NC_140580.1, read on the forward strand.
TTTCGAATTTTTTATAAAAATGTGTTTGGGCTTGGAATTTATAGAGTTTGGTAACTTCGTTCTGCCCATAAGATCACACCACATACACCATATTAATGCAGGTTGTGAAACAGATGAGCGCAGCAAAAATATAAAAATGTCTCAAGACAGCTTTATGACTAGCAATGGGTTATAGAGGAGGGGATGCGAGGCGAGAAAACCTATCGGCTGAAGAAATGAAGAAATCCTCAAAGTGTCATAAACCAGAGTGCAGCAATGACAACAGATAGAAAACATATATTAAAAAAGGGAAAAGCATCCGTTTGTAAAACCCATCCACCTGGGACTCTCTAGAAGACTACCAGTTGACTTCTCTCTTCAGTGCAAGGTAAATATTGAATTATGGTAAAAGGTCAAGGACTAGACCGCTGATAACGATCTCCTAGAGCAGACTGTAATTGCAGCTCCAATACATCCAACCCGCATCAGCGCTGTTATTGAAATGTGGAGAAATGCTCTTAAATCCATGCTCTTCACAGCATAAATAGCCCTGTCTCAGTCAATGAAGACACGCACATCATTGTTGACTGACAGGAATACTGCTCGTAGAAAGCCCCACTGAATAAAAAACTTGACCAATAGTGGAAATGTCACCAGTAGCAGCCTCCAAAACATTAGCAGGGAAGCAGGAGAGCTCACCGAAATAAAAATACCAAGTTTGCAATAGCATCTGAGGAGACGCGCATCACGCGCGAAAAAACAAGATGGCGGCCGTGCTTCAGAAATAGCCGCTACGGACACTCACTGTCACATGAATCATGTTCGGAGGACAATACGGGGGTCTTCAAGCCTTCCCCTGCAGGCTGCACAGCTTCAGGAACATCCGCATACCTTCAAACGAACGGCGGAGTCACCGCATGAAGCCGAATCCTCCGGGCGTATCGGGAGTGTCACCCAGCCGCCGCCATTCAACTCGGGCGCCAAGCCACGCCCCCATGCTGAAAAAGCTTTTGATCGTATAAATTGGCAATTTATGTTTTCTACTCTTTGTTCGTTTGGTTTTGGTCATAAATTTATTTCTCACATCAAACTGCTATACGTTGTGCACCATGTGCTTGTGTGTTTGTTAATGGTCATTGCTCTCCCTATTTTAAACTACATAAAGGCACTAGACAAGGTTTTCCTCTTTCTCCGTTACTTTTTCTCCTTTGTTTAGAACCCTTTCTTGAACGTATCAGGTATAATCCCGATATAACTGGTTTTACATTCAATTCCCAAGAAATGAAACTCTCTGCCTATGCAGATGATATCCTAATTTATATTTCCAACCCTTCCAATTCCCTGGATCCTTTTTGACAAGAGATTGCTTTGTATTCCAATGTTTCTGGGTACAAGTAAAACTTTTCTAAAACTAAGACTTTACCGCTAAATTCCTCTTGGTATCGCTATATGTTTGATAAAACTAACTTTACTTGGTGTCCCCATAAGATTAAATACCTGGTGGTATCTTTCTCCCCCACTATACCTGATAATCTAGCTCACAAATTTACTGCCTTAAAACTCAAACTTCATAAGTTATTATCATTCTGGTCTCCATTAGTTTTATCCTGGTGGGGTAGGTTAGACACCATGAAAATGATGATTGTTCCTCATGTTCTTTTTATGCTTTCGATGTTAACCTTTAAAATTCCTAATTATTATTTTTCCCAGATCACTTCAATCTGTACAATATTTCTTTGGAATAATAAACGTGTTTTTATTGCTTTATCTAAATTAATTCGACCATAGACTGAAGGAGGGGTACGATTTCCACACTTTAAGTTATATCATACCGCTGTTTTAAATCGACAATTTTATGCTATGTCTAAAGAATATCATGACTCTTCTATACCAACATGTTTTTTTTTTTTTAAACAATCTTTACTAGCTTTTTGCATATTATTTTCCCTAAAACCCCCCTCCCCCACCCACGGTACACGCCATTATACAGAGAAAAACAACAAAAGCTTGAGCAATACAGCAGTTGAGCAAAACAGACTTAAACAGAGAAGGAAAAAAGAAAGGGAAAAGGGATGCTATAGACAAGATATCAATCAGCTTTCTCCATGAGATTCTAGCCATTCCCTCAAAGTGCCCCTATTTGCAGCCCCCTTTTACGAGCCCGAGAGCCTTTCTGAGCATAAACAGCCCTTTCATTATGGTACGCCGAAATTAAGCGGCCCAGCCAATGATTAAAAGATGCAGAAGCAGGGTCTAACCAAGCTGTCGGCAAACACAATGTGAAAACTGCCATTGCGAGAAACAAAAACATAGAATGTGCCACATGGGAATTTTCCTGTTCATGAACCCCTAAAACAATTAATTGTCACGTGACCGAAACCCTCAATTTCAATTTAACCTCGGAAAAATCATTTAGCTCCCGCCTTAGGCTCACTAACACGGGACTATCTGCCAGCATATTTACTAAATCAACCCCAAACAGTTGACAACAAGGACATTTTGTACCACCACCACCCCCATTTGCTGTTTTTTGCCGGAGTTATTTATAAACTAAACCAGGTCTTGTAGTGTTGGATCTGCAGGTTGGTGGATAGCAGCGTTGATCGAGCTAGTTCCAAAGAGAGGAGGCTATCCCTCTCAGTAACCCGAATACCTGCCTGCCAGCTGGCAACATGTTTCCCAATATCATCTCCCAACCTATCATTTAGCAATTTGTAAATCTTTCCAATCCGGGGTCACCTTCCCTCATGCGCTCCACCAAATCAACCTTATTAAACCCTTTACCTCCACCCTTTTTCTTCCCAACAAAATCTCTAATTTGCAGAAATTTGAATAATCCTTTACTTCCTAGTGAAAAGTTTCTTTTCACATCATCAAAAGTAGCAAAACCATCCTCATAAAAAAAAAACCCTAAGGATACATGGGCCATTGTTCTTACCCCACTGCTTGATGTGTGAATCATGAAATATATCTGGTAGGAGGGGGTTATCTTGGAGGGGAGTGTAAAAACAAAACTGTCCAATCCCAAATTTCCTCCGAATACCTGTCCAAACCCGGGCTCCATATAATGGGGTCTTGAATCTTACTTTTTTAAAATAACCAAATTCGAGCTGTTGAAACAGAGATCCACGGACCACCTCTCCGAAAGTCAGCTAAAACCAGGATGGTACAGTATTACCCACCCCCGTCTCTGAACTGAATCAAACAATAGGGGAGTTATTTGTTGAAGGGCAGAGGCCCAATAATACAACCTAGAATTTGGTACAGCTCAGCCGCCCGTTCTCTTGAAAGAGAGAGAAACTTCAAAGCCCTCCATGGTCTAGTATAGGCCCATAGGAACCTCACAAACATATTGTCCAGACACTTAAACCATAAATTATTTACCTGCAACACGATGGCTCTGAAAAAATATAAGATCCTAGGGAGAAACATCATTTTTATAAGATTGATCCTACCAATCAAAGTTAATCTAAGGTTATTCCATCTGTGTAAATCAGTTTTAGTTCTATTTATTAATGGTCCCACATTCCCCTCAACAATTTTATCCGTATCTGCCAAAATCTTGACCCCCAGATAGACAGAATCTGACATAACTCGTGTGTCCTCAAAGCATAGATTATCATTAATGAGAATCTGGGTTTTATCCCTGAGATTCGGCCAAACCAACGAGCTTCAATTTCAATGTCTTCGACCCCTGTAGTGGGGTCTGGAGTAACAATTGCAAGGTCATCTGCGTATGCCAAAATTTTAGTCTCCCAGCCCGAGTGGAAATTGGCAGGATTAGGGCGTTGTCCTTAATTCAATGAATCAGAGGATCTATATAAAGGGCAAAAAGCAGGGGAGAGCAGGGACACCCCTGACTTTCCCCCCCGGTGGATTTTTACTATCTCTGATTCTCCGCACATTAATAAGATTTTAGCCGTAGGGTTAATATATTATATTTTAATCCACCCAATGAACTTGTGCCCCAATCTGTTCTTCTCGGAGATTGCCCAAAGATAGGGCCAAGAGCCCCTATCGAATGCTTTCTCAGCGTCTAATAACAACAGCGCCATGGGCTCTCTTCGGGTTTTAGCTATATCAAATAAAGTAATCACCCGCCGAATGTGATCTGTTGTTCCAAACCTCGGAATAAAACCATGTTGTACGGGTGAAACAATTTTCCTTATTACCCCCGATAACCTGAAGGCAGAATTTGGCAAAGATTTTTGTGTCGCTGTTAATTAAAGTAATTGTACGGTACGATTCTAGGTCCTGTACTGGTTTACTCTTTTTAGGAAAAACCACAATCCTTGCAGAGGCCCAAGATTCAGGAGGGGAAGAACCCCATTGAATATCCCGAAACACCTCAAGCATAGGTTTACTAAGAGTGGTAGCAAACACTTTATAAAACTGTTTTTGAACGTTCTTTATTACATGAATTTTCTTTTCAGGATGTTGTTTTCATGTCTAATTGTACATTCATATCTAAATACCCAATTTTAAAGTATTCACATCATCTATTACACACATTATTTACCCAAGAATTTGATTTTTGTCAATCGTTTCTTGCTTCCTCTATTTGGTATAATAAATTTATCAAATTCGGCCATAAATCATTTTACTTTAAACATTGGAAAGAAAAGGGTATTTTTCATGTTAATCATTTGGTCTCTCATAACTTCATTATACCCTTTCCTCAGTTGCAGGAAAGATATGACCTCCCTGATTCTTGCCTTCAGCAACATAACCTATTATTTCCTGTACTTCAAGCCTTTTTACTAAACAATAACTTTATATCCGATGTTACTTCAGTTACCCCATGACACCTTTATACAATATCACTACTGATTCCACCCCCAGAGCTCCCTTTATAGATAAAACTATGTCTTCCCCTATTGCTACAAGGAACAAATCCTCTATTGAGCTTTTGTGGGAGAATGATTTATCCCAATCTCTGTCTGTTCATCAATAGGATCAAATGTGGCGAAATTCTTTTAGCACCTCTAAAGCTGCCAATATTACATAATCTTTATTTTTTATATACAATAGAGTTGTTATTACTCCCTACTTCCTTCATAAAATTGACCCCTCTATTTCTCCCTTATGCTGGTCATGTCTCTCCTCTGATGGTACTTTGACTCACCTACTTTATTATTGTCCTAAAGTAAATGAATTTTGGAAAGCCATATGGTCTAAATGTTTACTGATTTATTTTCATGTAATATTCCATTCTCTATCCAAAATATTTTTTTACGGACTTTATCTGCTGATTTTGATCATTTTTCGTTAAAACTATTTTATTTGACCTTTTTATTGGTCTTGCATTCAAAGTAATACTAACCTGTTGGAAAGATAATTCTAAACTAACTTTTTTGGTTTGGTGGAATCTTATTCGTGATGAACATAGAATATTTTTTGTCTCATCTTTTTCGTTATCTCAAGAAATTAAATCTGATTTACTTTGGTTACCTTTTACCACTTTTCTATCCTCACACTCATCATTCTCCTGACACTCATGATTTTCTTTATATGTCTTCTCTTTTTCCTCCTCTCTTCTCTTTCTCCTCATTTGTCTTTCTTTCCCTCTCTCTTCTTTTTTCTTTTTGTAAAAAACTCACATAATATATATAATTATTATTGGTGTATTTAATTTTTCTTAGCACTAGATTTGTATTGCATTTTTTATGTTATTAAGGGATTTCTGGTTTAAACGAGTTTATGAACTCTGTACACTGTTTAACTTGTTACATCTTCCTTCACCATTGTATTGTTTATTATCTTCTCATTTTCAATAACAAAATATTGAACAAAAAAAAATGTAAGTAAGGTAAGTTGTTGGGATAATTTACTTGGTGTTTGTGTGTATGTGTGTGGTTCATTTGCTAGCAGAGCTTCTCACACTGAAGAACCTAGACCTTATGGGCCTGGCGGCGCAGGGTACGCCTGAATCTCCTGAGTTCACCTGCTTTGTCGAACAGAGACACGGGACATGTAGAAGGTTTGGTTTATTAGCTGCAGCTAAGTACAGTTGTCCCAGAAGTACACTCGGTATGTTCTTAGGAGACTGCCACTTTACTTCGTGGCGCACAATCTTTTATAACACACATATTCACAAAGAACACTCCCAAGGCATACAGGGTTAACCAATGAGAAGAATGTGAAAACAAGATATTAAGTAACTCAAATAAGCCTCCCTTCCAACTGTGTTTGACACCCTTCCCTACAAGTTAATCAGTGGTAGTTTTTATAAGTCGACTTGCAGGTGACAGGACACATTTGTATGCCCCACAGGACAGTTGTGAAATGAGAGAATACGAGTAAAGAATAGCGAAGGCCAGAGGATAAGATAAAGTCACTAAAGAATGGTGCGAACCAAGAGATAGTCAAGACAGGGATCAGTCAAACCAGACGAGGATTAGTGGAGTCGGCCAGACCCTGACACCAGCTATAAACAGAGGCAGGAGGTTATTTGACACGTTGCAGTAGGATGAGGGAAAACTACACCTCGTTCACCGTGCTGCCTGAGTGAGGGCAACACAAAATGGCCGAAAGACACAAAATGGTGGCTAAATACGAAAACTGAATTACCTCAGACCATCCTTTTGCCATTACTCAGGCAAGACACACAGACTCATTTTAATCTGAGTCGACGTCAATGGCCATGAGGTCATCAAGTTGTTGCTGCAACATCATTTTAATGCTCTCCGTCTTCCGTGGAACAGGCCTTGGGACACACATAGTGGCACAAAGACCACAGATGGCGGGGCCACACTGCATACAGAGACAACAGGAAAAAATGATGGCCAAAACCACTCCAAGGAATGTTAATACCTTCCATCCCCATTTGGACAGTAATCCCCAAAACCATTCCAATAAAGACCAATCTCCTTCGTCCTGATGAATCGACTCGGAGATCGCATGTAATTTGGAGATGGCTTGGTATACCGTAGGGGCGTCGTCAGGTATATAAATGCAACAGCTAGATTCGATCAATTTACAAACTCCACCACGATCCGCAAGAATAACATCCAGAGCAATCCGGTTCTGCAATGTCTTGAGACGATCCGTTTGAAGTTCAGCTGTGAGATTACTCAAGGCTCCCACAGTGACATCTATGGTAGTCTCAACAACACGAACCAATTGTCTCATGTTTGAACTGTTGGCCATTGGGCCCCAAAAAGGAAGAAATCCTTTAAGGAAATCACCTCCCTCTTGTCCTGCCGTGTCTTTAGAATCAATAATCCCTCTGCCATATCTGTTTCTGTGATGTCCCGAAGGAGCAGTGTATGTAGGGGGGAGAAGAAAGGCTATATAGCATGTTCCTGAAAAATCCGTCGGTAGCCACGTGTACGCTCTATCGTGGCAGACAAAATACGTGCCCTGGGATGGCACTAACGGTGGTGAATTCTGAGATGTGTGAATGTATGTATGGGAACAACCACTCTTTCCTTGTCCAGTGTCAGTAGTCTGGCCATTCATTTGTAAACAAAAGTTACCTCGATGAGGCACAGTCCAAATTGGTGGAGATTTTCCCTGTTTAGCTCTATCTGTAAGGCTAGTAACATAACGAGTCACGTTCCAACCATCGTATGCCCGTTTCTCATCAACAGGAACCCTACTATTCTCCACAATTCTAGCCATAGCCACTATTCCTTTTATCAGAGAACTATGACTAAAATCTTGCCCACTACCATATGAACCAACTGGACGTCTAAATCGGTTCTGATATGCATTTGAAAACATCACAAAATAGGCCCAAGCGGAACCTTCATAAGAAAATGGAAGGGCTAAATATGGCATCCCTTTGTCTGTGGTATGAGGCATAAGTCCACACACCCAACAGTCGGTGGTGTTGACTACCAATTGGTGTTGATGCAACAACTGGACAAATGAATTGTTAAAATATTCTGTTCTCCTGATTAGTTCATGTTGGGGAAGCATATGTAATTGATGTGGGGAGATAGTAGAATGAAAAGGCATCGAAATAGAAGTAGGGACAGATTTGTGCTGCATAGCATGAACAATCCAACCTATACAAGCCAATACGATACTAGAAAACATAAGAACACACAATGTTATGCCACATTGACTGTACACTAATTTACAATATTTCTTTCTCATCTCTTCCTTCTTATTATTCTTTCCCAATTTGACATCCATCCTCTAAAATTGCTGCTCACGGCAATCTTCCTTACTCACTTGGCTGTGATTATTAGCCGTCCTATGAAACTGCAAGTCCTTGGGGCCTAGCCACTACACAGGTCACGGACCGAGACTCCTACAGTGACCCTGCAACCTGGACAGATGATACATGTCACGAAAGAGATGAGAATCCCAGGTGTCCTTGACCAGTCTAGGCCTTAAATTATATCGAGTTCTGTTCAGTACAGTTTGGTCCTGAGGATCTGTAGTGTTCAATCGGAGATGTGGCGGTACGGCTTTTTGTAAAACGTCGTCATGTTCTTTCTCTGACCGAGTTCCATCTAGGTGTGCACTACTGAAAGGTACAAACCGGGGGACCCTTTCGCCTTAAAAATCACCTACACCCTTACGGACCCACTGGTCAAAAGGCAAGGACAAGGGCACCTTTTTGCAGTGCACGCCATGGATCCAGTTCTTTTTCCCTTCGACTTTCACTGCTGTACGTGTCACCAGAAGAACCTGTTGAGGCGCCGTCCAACGAGGTTCCAAATTCCTTGTCCTCTGAACATTTTTCACACAGACCCAGTCTCCCGGTTGGATAGAATTACCTGGGTCTGTGGAGGCCTCTGGTAAAGCGTTTTGAACCTGTTGGTGGAGAACACGTAATTTAGTGGTGAGGTCATGTAAGTAGTCAATCAGCATTGGATACTGTATGTCAGAATACTTTTTAGGGCGAGGGACTCCCCAAACATTAGCCGGGCGCCCAAAAACAACCTTGTATGGGCTGAGTCCCAAACGAGAATGCACTGCTGTTCTAGTGGATAGGAGAGCCAAAGGTAAAGCATTGGGCCAGGCAAGTCCCGTGCTAGCCTGTACCTTTGCAAGCTTAAGTTTGAGAGTGCCGTTATAGCACTCTACCAAACCCGCTGATTGGGGATGGTTCGCGGCATGGAATTTCTGCCCGATACCAAGACCGGCACACACCTTTTTCATAATTTGGCCCACAAATTCACTTCCATTGTCACTCCAGACAATGCGTGGCAAACCAAACCTAGGGAAGAACTCTTTTAGAAGAACTTTGGCAGTGGACAAAGCAGTGTTGTCTTTCAGGAGGTAGGCCTCTATCCATCTGGAGAAGGCACACACCACCACCAAAACATATTTGAGATTATTGCATCGTTCCATGTGAATATAATCAATTTGCAACACCTCAAAGGGATATGTTGGGGGAGCGAAATGACCTGCTGGAGTTGTGTTTCCCTTTCCTGGTTATGCATCAAGCAAACGATACAATGCTTCACTAAATTATCTGCACATTTTGGAATCCCTTCGTTCAGCCACACTGGAGCCAGAAGCTTACATATTCCTTTCGCACTGATGTGGGCTGGACCATGTGCCATAGCAACTACAGGCAGTACATAGGCATCTGGTAACAGCCAACGCTGATGTTCTGACAATTCTATCCAACATCCCATCGCGTCTAACATTCCTGTACTCTCTTTCCACTTACTCAACTCTTTCTCCGTAGCCTCTCCTTGAATCGATCTCACACTTTCTATTGTATCCTCACACATTCCTTTTTCCTTGACCCAATTTGCAGGGCCCGCAACATACATGCGACTCATAGCATCTCTGGCTGTTTCTTTCGCTACCTCATCCGCAAAAGCATGTCCGCGACCAACATCATCAGTAATCCTCTTATGCGCACGACACTTTATGATTGCTATCTGGGTAGGCAAAGCAAGTGACTCAAGAAGATCAGTTACTAAGTGACCATGCTGTATTTTAGTACCGTGGGAGGTAAAGAACCCTCTTTACTTCCACAAACGACTAAAACTATGTGCCACACCAAACGCATACTGGCTGTCGGTATATACATTCACTCTGTTTCCCTTAGATAACACACACGCTCTGGTCAAAGCTATCAGTTCAGCTGCCTGAGCTGAATTATGTCTGATGCGTGCTGTCTCCACGATTGTATGCAAGGTGGTAACAGCATAAGCTGAAGTTGTTTCACCATTAGGGAGTTTAAAACAAGAACTATCCACCCATAGAATCCCATCCGGGTCCATTAGTGGTGTATCTTTCAAATCAATCCTACCTTTTGTCTCCTTCTCAGTACGGAGAAAACAATCGTGTTGTTACTGAATACCTTTCTCTTCTGGAAGAGGTAACAATGTGGCTGGAGTTAAAGTGTTACATCGTTTGATGTGTACATGACTAGCCAAGAGCGTCAACTCATACCCAGACAAGCGAGCACTTGTAAGATGCTGCGTTTTCGTCCTATTTAGCAAGGTATCCACTGCATGTGGTACCATAACAATAGGAGTGTTATCCAGCACCACTCCAGCAGATTGCCGAATAGAAATTGCTGCTGCTGCTGTAGCTTTAAGACAACTAGGCAATGCCTTGGCTACTGGATCTAATGTAGCCGAAAAGTAGGCACATGGCCGCTGCTTGTCTCCAAATCGTTGTGTTAAGACTGACAACGCACAACCCTCTCTTTCATGGACATAGAGCGTGAAGGGTTTACTGTAATCTGGAGTACCCAACACAGGAGCAGAGCACAGAGCAGCACGTAAATCAGAAAAACTCTTCTGACATTTGTCAGTCCAAGGAAGGGGTTGGGGTGTGTCTTTCAAAGTGAGTGCCAACAAAGGTTTAGCCAACAAAGAAAAATTTGAAATCCACTGTCGACAATAAGAGGTAATGCCCAGAAAGGCACGCACTTCTCTTTGTGTGGATAGCACAGACATTTGTGCAATTGCTTGAATACGTTCTGGGGTCAGTCGCCTTCCCTCCTTCGACAAGAGATGACCTAGATAGGTAACCTCTTGGCGGGCATATTGTAACTTAGAAAGTGAAATCTTATGGTGAAGGTCAGACAAGTGATGCAATAGTGCAATAGTCACGTTCTTGCAAATATCCTCTGAATCAGCAGCAATCAATAAATCATCCACATACTGAATAAGGGTAGCACCTGGCGGCAAAGGAAAAGCATCAAGCTGGCACTTCAGAGCTTGGCTATAGATGGAGGGACTTTCACAATAGCCTTGGGGTGCGCCCTTGAACCGGAAACTTCGGCCTCCTAAAGAGAAGCCAAAAATATCCCTACTCTCTTCAGCAATGGGGATGCTTAAGAAAGCATTTTTCAGATCCATAACAGAACACCAAGCTGCCGAGGCAGGTATCATAGTTAACAGGGCAGTGATATCTGGAACAACAGGAAACTGCGGTACAACAATTTTATTAACCTCTCGGAGATCAATAACAAAACGATAAACAGGAGGCTGAGAAGGATCAGTGCGTTTAAGAACCGAGAGAACAGGACTATTGCATACATTTCCCCTCGTCTCCTCAACCACACCCTTCTGAACCAAATCATAAATAATAGCAAAAAGTGCTCTTTCACTATCATTGGGAATTTTGTATTGAGGGATGCGTGGCAATTTAGCATTGGGCTTGAGGGTAACGACATAGGGTGGGATCTCAAGACAATCAACATCATTTGGACCCGTAGCCCAAAGTGTCGCAGGGAGAGAGAGCAATTCAGGTGGAAATTGATCTTTAGACAAATACATTGGAGAAGTCAGTTTTCGCTCCAAAACGAGATGTACACCAGAAGGAGAACAATATATCGTTGCATGCAATCTTTTCAATAAATCCAAACCCAACAGTTTTTCGCCGCAACCAGTCGTTAAAAGAAGCGGAGCTTCCAAATCATAAGAACCAATTGAAATAGGCAGAGGACAAGAGACCGGGCTATGAACTGGGGCGCCAGAAAATCCTACGGATACGTTTGTTAAGCCAGACAAAGGTGCCCCAGGGAGTTTGGAGTGAATAATAGAACTTCTCATCGCACCAGTATCTGAAAGAAATGGCTCTGAAACACCCATTGTAGTGACATTAACATAAGGCCCATTCTGATCTACTGGAATCGATACAACTCCCTCACTTTGTATATGGCTGTCCTAGTTAGCGTGAAGACCGTCATTCTCACCTTCAGCATAGTAATCATCATTGTAATACTGTGTAGACTGAGTATTTTGCTGATCAAAGTAGTTCATAGAATGTGGAGGTGGAGGGGAACGTTGTGTCTGGGACGACATACCTCGACCTCTACCCCTGGGCGCTAACTGGGAACCACCACGACCTCGTGGAGTAGAGAGTCCTCCATTACGCTGTAATAAAACCGGGCAGCCATTCTTAAAATGACCTTCCTCCCTACAATAGGCGCATTGGTTAGGACCTAACAAAGGCCGCGGAATATAGTGCTCAGGCTTTTGAAACACCCTCTGAAACTGGGGAGGCTGTTGAAACTGGCGTTGAGCAGAGCGAGGAGGATAAGCTTGTTGCAGAAGAACCTTCGTTTTTAATTCTTTAGTCTTTTTCTCTTGCTTGTCTCTTTCCTCTTTGTCCCTGTTTTCGTAATATTGAGCAGTAGCCAATATCTGAGCAGAAGAAGAAACAGCCCATGAACTTTCAGAGTCTTATTTATGTCACAACTCGGGGAGCAAATTAAATACGAATTTATCTACAAAAAATCGCTGTCCACCCTCCGTAGTCATATCCTGACCACTGTGATCAATAAACGTCTCCTCAAAACGAGTGAAGAAATTGGAGACACTCTCATCTTTCTTCTGTCTACACGCAGCTAATTTATCCCAATTAACTTGTAAGGCGGGCATCATTGTTTTCATTAAAGTAATAATCCTACCAGGGAGTTCTGTGATCAAAACATCAGGCTTAGCACCTCCCACTTGTGCTCTATCCGAGGCAGTTATAGCATTCCATGTACCACCCAATTCTTGAACGTGATCCTCTCTACGAATCCGAGCCCATAACGCTTGTGGGACTACATTTCCCATCAACATGTCAATATCGGCTAAATTCATAATACAGGCATCAACAGTCTGGGACAATTCTTTATAGTAACCAGCAGGGTTTTTACGGGTATCCGGTAAAGATTGTTTGAGGGCCAAAACATCAGATCTCTTCCAGGGGACATGTACCCTTATACGCTGGAAGTGAGCGGGAACAGCTGGATTATTACCTGCTTGCGCAACCTCTTCCCTCCATATCGGAGGAACCTCTCTCATTGGGTAATGTTTCAATGTCTGCCGAACAGCAGGATCAGAATCAAGAAAAGTTTGTGAAGAAAATAACGACCTAAAAGTAACAAGTGTCCTTACGGCGTCCTCAACCTTAGAACCCACAATGAGTCCTTTATCGAAATTAGCCTGAACATCCAACAGACCCTGGGGAAGTAAACCCAAATCCATATCCTCCCATCCTTTAGCGAGAGTGTCACACATAACATTAAATACATATCTCTGCGTGGGCGCATCCCACTGATGAAAGGTGATCCTGATATTTTTCACACTATACTGGGGACCCTTCTCGATCCATTTGTGAGCGAGAGAGTCCAATACCACCCGTTCGTCGGAACCTGGAAGTTGACTACGAGACTGTCTTCGAGAGAAAGCCGGAGACATGTTCAGAGTCCCAAAGAAAGGGGACAAAAAACCAGAGACAGTATCTGTTATTCGTTTGCGCACAGTAGGAGAATTAGACATAAGGACAGGAGACAAGGTATTAGGCGATACAGGAGAGGAACTGGCAGTTATAAGGGGAGCCGAAGGCAAAGAAGATTGATGTTCAGGAGATGGAGACAAAGGAATCGGTGGCACGAGAGGTGGGAGTGGCAATACTGGAAGGGGCAAATGTGGAAGAACCGGAACAGGTGGGGGGACAACAGGCAACTGAACAGGTTGTAACAACGGGGGTGCATTAGCACCTTGTACATAGGGTGGAGGCAATCTCAATAGGTGAGACATCAAAGGGTCTTCCTCCAGATCCTTACTTTTATCAGAAGGGGAATTAGGCAACACCGGATAGCATCTATCTATTGCCATACGATGCTGTCTCTCTGCAATTTCCATTGCATTATCAATCTCATTATCTTTAAACTGCTGTGCAGCCTGTATAATCATCATATTTTGTGCTTTCTTATCTCGTTTTGCCTGCTTAATTTCTTTCTGTTTAGCTTCCTTACGCCAGAGGCGGAAAGAGTCAAACATTGCCGGCTGGGTTTGTCTTTTGAACAATATCGCTTCCAAATTGTCTAACATGTCAGACTCAAAACTACCATTTTGTGGCCACTGTAGAACTCCATCGTTCTTCGTGCATCGGATCCATGCCTTATTAAAGGCAATGGGGCCGACACCATGTTTTGAATAAAGCTCATAGGTGGGAGTTCCAACCGGAGGAATCGGACAAGAGTCCTCCAGCCGGGAATCCCTATTACAACCAAGGCAACAGAACTTCCTAAACTTACTCAGACCAGGCATCGTTATTTCACTGGACTGTTCACAAACATCAAGGGGTTAAATCAAATAATACAGCACAAACGTACTCACCCCTCGGCTTCGGCTTTTGCAATAGCCGAATCAAAGACCCAAATCAAAACAAAACAAAATAGTGGGAGCTACCCACCAATACTTAACTAAGTGTCTTCTTATGCCAACAGAGGCCCGTCTAATGTCTCGCGATACCAAACATCATCAAAGGGACCAAAGCAGGGCGGCAGTCAGGGCAGCAGTCGTCAGAAAGGAGAAACCGCGCTGCAAAAGACCTTCGGACCACTTCGACATACAGGGGTCGCTTGACGTGGTTCGCGATTACACCAGAATTTTCTTGCGGGGCTCCTCACGATCCTTGGGCAGAACTGCTACCTCTGAAGCCGCCCTACGTTGGGTGCCAAATTGAAGAACCTAGACCTTATGGGCTTGGCGGCGCAGGGTACACCTTAATCTCCTGAGTTCACCTGCTTTGTCGAACAGAGACACGGGACACTCCGTTAGGCGTAGAAGGTTTGGTTTATTAGCTGCAGCTAAGTACAGTTGTCCCAGAAGTACAATCGGTATGTTCTTAGGAGACTGCCATTTTACTTCGTGGCGCACAATCTTTTATAACACACATATTCACAAAGAACACTCCCAATGCATACAGGGTTAACCAATGAGAAGAATGTGAAAACAAGATATTAAGTAACTCAAATAAGCCTCCCTTCCAACTGTGTTTGACACCCTTCCCCACAAGTTAATCAGTGGTAGTGTTTATAAGTCGACTTGCAGGTGACAGGACACATTTGTATGCCCCGCAGGACAGTTGTGAAATGAGAGAATACGAGTAAAGAATAGCGAAGGCCAGAGGATAAGATAAAGTCAGGAAAGAATGGTGCGAACCAACAGATAGTCGAGACAGGGATCAGTCAAACCAGACGAGGATTAGTGGAGTCGGCCAGACCCTGACACCAGCTATAAACAGAGGCAGGAGGTTATTTGACACGTTGCAGTAGGATGAGAGAAAACAACACCTCGTTCACCGTGCTGCCTGAGTGAGGGCAACACAAAATGGCGGAAAGACACAAAATGGTGGCTAAATACGAAAACGGAATTACCTCAACACTAAAGCTGCTGCTCATACAACTATATGGAAGAGACCTGGTTCAAATCAGACTCCTAAAAACAGAATGTGACGAAATTGGATAGCATCATGTTAAGACATTACCAAATTACCAGGTCTCAATATGACCTACATGCTTGATTTATTTTCCCATTCCTTTTCCCATAGCCTGTTATGTGCACTAGAGTAGGAAAAAAGGGGTGTTTTCAATGAAAACTTTGCATGTGCAAAGGAAGATGCGTCTGTATGTCCAGTGCTGCTGATTCCCAGAAAATACACCACAGGCATCATCGTACCAAAACTGAGAATCAGTGAGCCTGACTACCAACTAGAGAATTAGTTTATTAGGAGATTTAGGGGAGTGTAATTCTCCAACCCTGCTCACAAACCTATGTTTGCTTGACATGCATTATATATCCAAATGTTCCTGATGTTTTGTTTCAGGTAATCGTAAGACTGTAAGTACCAGAATCCATGCGAAAACAAAACTAGATTAAATACTCACACTTGACAAGTCATTTCTCTGATGTTAATAATGGTATTGTGCATGCCTTCCAAATTTTAGAGAATCCTTTCAATGGTCATGCTAGCTTCCATAAGGGGATTGTCTTAATTGCACCATCTTCAGCCTCTTCCTGAGGACCAGACTGGCATCATGCCACTGGCTTTGGGAAGCTGGGTACAGATGGCATTACTTACATCACCATGGACTGTGGACTATTGATCCACAGCCAAAGCAGGTCAAAGGAGTGTTTTCACTGTTATGAAGAAGGATCTATGTCCTCCAGTACTGCTTTTCTCTTGATGTCTATTGAGACTGAAGCACACTATCTGCAGGTAAGTTCACTGGTTTGGCTACTATTCCAGGACAATTTCTAACTTTATAGAGGCTACAGGAAGTGGTGAGTCCAATATAGAGCTGAGCATGAAATGAGGAGGTGGATTGGCAGCATGCTTCGGACTAGCTTCTGGAGACAGGTAATCTAGTGACCTTGCATAATTACCCCTGAACAGAGTAGGATCACCCCCATCCATGCCCAGGTGGTTTGCTGACCTCACTCTAATCTTCTGGAAAGGATGAGGGCATTCTGGGTGCTCCGAGCCTCATTGGATTGAAAAGTAGAACTCTCTCTGGGTCTGTACTTCCTGCTAGCAGTCTTCCTTGGAAAAGAAAGGTTATTTGAGGCCCCTAATGCCAAGGGTTCTCCTTCTCCTCCTGCTGGTGCTTGTGGAGTGAATATCTGAAGAGAGCTGCTTTTGCTATCTTTCTGAGCCTTGCTAGGCCCCTCTGTGCATATTGAACCAGACTGAGGATTACCCTGGAAGTATGAACCTCTAGGGGTGGCACCCTTCTCTCCCAGTACCTTTACAGAGTTCAGACCCGATAGACCACTGATTCCTCATTAAATCATATGTGGATCATTTATAGTTGCTAACCCTCAGCAGAGGTCTCTGCTTCCACCTACCGGACAAGTTAGGTTATGCTGTTTGTGCTCTTGCCTCCAGTGCTTTATAAACAGCAAACTGAAATTCAAATCCAGGATAGGCCTCAGTCTATTGATCCTTTGAGTTCAATGTGATGAATCTGCACCCACCCACCAATTTAACAGTTCAGATGTGGAGAGACAGTGGTGAAGGCTGCAATGCCTCCCAAGCGGATGACGCGTCTTTGGAAATTACATGCACAACTCAGCCTTTTTCACCTCTCTTTTTTGATAAACTTGACATGCTCTTCTCAAAGTGGATAGTAGAATGACCCTGGTGCACATTGAGCCTTAAGTCAACTTACTGAGAAACCAGTTTGGTACATTGGCCTCTGTATGGTTGTGAGGTTAAGCGAGTCTGAAAGAATGTGATGATCGGATTGCACAGCATGGGTGCGAGATCCCTCTAGTCAATTTATTGACTCCTATCTGCAAACCTTGAAAGCACTGAAGGATATTTTTAAACTTTTGGTAGGGGGAGACATTAGCCCCTGCCCACCTGCCAGCCATCTGGCATACAACTGTTGTGAGGAAGCATAGGCGTGAACACTACCCATCAAATGGTGGAATCCGCCCCACCAACCCAACATCTGCCACTTGAGAACTGGGTGGTGGTATTGTCCGATTGTAATATATCATAGTAGGGATGAAGGGTGGCCAGTACATGTCTGTAGCACCTGCCGGCACAAAGCTGACTGCTGCCTACATTGGACACTCCCATGGTCTTTTGAATTTCATGGGGATTCCCTTCATCAGCCCCGAACATTGGTGGACCAGAGTAGTTCTTAGAATTACGGTGCTTTGGGAAACCTTTGGAATTTCACATTTGTTGATGTGCTGTCACCACCTGTCATTCTCTCCACATTGGCTTGCTACTCCTCACATTGAGTAGTCTACCACTAGCAGCCATTGGAGGTAACATTTCTGAGTCAGAACACCTATTAGGCCTTGGTAGGTATCAGACAGCACCTCAAACCAAGGTCTACTGACGCCTGGGTGGAGGTTGAGCGTTTGATAGAGAATTTATTGTGTCATGTAACATACGATTGTACGTAGTTTGTATCTTTCACGTTAAGCTTGACCATAACTAATGTAGATCACATTTTAAAATGGTTAACACCTGGTTGCCATTTTGTCCATGTTGTATATCTTTCTTTATTTCAAGAGAAAAGCAAAACAGTAATCTTAAGGAATGTATTGTTTGTTTTCTGTTCCCATGTGAAACTGTTTTCTTTAGGCAGTTTTTGTGAAATGTACTAACGAGCACCTGCAGAGTACTGCCTAAACCAAATGTATCTCATTATGTTGCAGAATAACTGCTAGTCCAAAAGACTTTTAAATTGAGTTAATTGTGTAAATGCTTGAAAAAATAATGAAGTATTCTTATATACTTGTGTTTTAATCTGATTGCTTCTTCATCTGAGAATCATGTTGAAGTGTAGCGAGATGTTAGAAACGTCTGATTTAAACTAATTCAGTGTAGGTACACATTCAGATGCCTTGAGAGCAGATGCCTTTCTACTTACCTTTAGATTCAGATACCCCTTTCCACTGGTTCACAGAAAAGTCTTTTCCCTGATTTCACAGCGTAGGGTACTCCAGTCATCGGAGTGTTAGGTTTGAAAAACCCCATTCTTATTATCTACTTATTCCGTGCCTTAGTAGGTTAACAGTGTGCGGCTAAATGAGGTTCCATCTGCATTCACGTTATGTAACCCACTGAGTTATCCTTGTAATGTCTAAGCTTCAGTTAGCTAGTGTGACTCCATTTTGTATTTCGTAATCCCTATTAGGCTGCTTAGGCTGTGCCCGTACTAGGCCTCATTATTCAGTATTGCTTGCTTCAGCGGAACACAGTACTTCGTTATTATTTTCTCTTCTGTTCAAGGCTGCTTCCCGACTTACTAATGAATAGGCCATTCTGCCCTTGCATACCTATCCGAGTGTGTAGTTCTGCTCCAACGTTAGGAGGCGCTGAGATTCAGCGCTGTAGCCTTGAATTGTAGATACTATGTACCCATCTGGCAGGTGGTAGATCATCCTCTGTGCCTCTTTATTCATGTTCGGCCCAGGCTGGTAATTTTCCATTGTGGGTGGGGTTGGAGGCTCCTGGGGAAGAATGATTACTCACTGCAGACTGTTGGGGGGTCAGTCCCTAAGCAGACATGTTAGGGTGCAGGTCAGATTGGACTCCTCTGCAGAGTATTGCTAATAAATGTATGTTTGTATTCCCTACTGTCTGACCGACTCTTCATTCTTGGGAAGGCATAGCAGGTGGTTGGAATTAACCCAAGTGGCCCTTTAGGGCCACTTCCTTCAGGACAACTGATCTAGCTTGACCTTTGAGATAGCTTTATAATAGATTGTCTTTACTTTATCTACTTTGAATTGCATTGAATTATACATTGGCAATTGCCTTAATCTGTTGACTATTGATTACAACTAATACGGACAGTTTAAGTTTTTAATTTTGCACATCCTTTAATAAATCTTTATGGTTTTGTATGTAATTACTCTCTGTCTTCCCAGTGGAGCCAAAAGTGCTTCACAATATTGAAATATATTGAAATTTAATGTCAGCCTCAGTCAGAATTAAAGATTAATTGAAAGGTGCTATTTGAACCTGAATTTGCACCAGAATTTGCATGGCGGTAAGAGGCCTATCAATTTAGTAGCAGAGTTTCCAGTGAGGCTTTAAAGATCCAAATTTGCACCAAATTGTGCTAAAATTTTCCCCAACCAAGCCTACATTCCAGAGCTTCCATGGCCCTATTTGGAGTATTGCCGGCGTTCCAGCATTTCTGAAGAGTTTGAAGTATCCTAGGAGTGTGAGTATAAGTAGAGTTATGCATTTATGACTGTGAGTTGTCAAGAGTTGTGATTAGCGTTTTTTGATGATTTGTTGTGTTTTGAGTTGCAGTGTCAGTTTGGGACAAAGAGGGTTCCATGATGAGATTAAGAACTGAAGTGTTTTATGCATATATTGCTTGTGCTTTGGAAAATTATTGTGCTTGCTGCGAAGAGTTTAAGTTTGGTTATCAGATTCAATATAATCCAAGATCCAGGGTTAGATACAGAGCTTTATTAAGAGGTTTTGTCTTGTCTGTTAAAGTTGAGGTGTCAGACCAAGTGGTACCATCGGCCGCACCAAGGTAGGTACTATTTAAACTACTGTTGTGAGATTGAATTAACTGTGGGCCTAATTTACAAAGGTCAACTTAGACCTGAAGTCTAAGTTTAGACCTAAAGTATAACTCTACACCTAAAGTGTAACTTTTCATCTGAAGTCTCACTTTGTACCTGAAGTCTAAGTTTAGACCTAAAGTCTAACTTTAGACCTGAAGTCTAAGTTTAGACCTAAAGTTAGACTTCACGTCTAAACTTAAACAGGCCAAATTCACAAAGGTAAAGTTAGAACAAAAGTCAACCTTAGACCAAAAGTATAACTTTACAAATTTCGGTATTAACAAAGGTAAGTTACTACTAGTAACTTTACTACTAGCAATGTTACTAGTAGTAATTTTACTAGTAGTAAAGTGACTAGTAGTAACTTACCTTTGTGAATACCGAAAAGTAGTACAATTAGACTTTTGGTCTAATTTTACCTTTGTGAATCGGCCCAAGAGATTGGTATTCAGTTGATCCTTTGCACACAGGAGTGGATCACACTAGTCAGGATGATTTCCTGCTGGTTGAGATTTCTCTTTGTGTGTTAGATAGTGCCAGGAGGGTAGCATTCCTCATTGCCCCTAAAGTGATTGCCGACTTTGGATTTTCTTTAGCGGAATAGACAAAAGTTAATGTTTTATTTTACATTTTTTATATTCTACTTAAGCTTAGTTGATCACTGTGGAGCAAGAACTACTGCTGGGTGCTGCGAGTGACATCATAAGGTGTTGCGCTGAGATTGGTCAGTTAGTTAGTGTGTGGGCCTCACTGTGATTGGCTGTTACTGGATTGGGTACCGCGCTGTGTGTGGTCGTTACAGTAGTGTTGCTCTAGGGATGAATGCAGCATGAGCTAATGAGTATTGCTTGTGAATTGTTTAGAACTACTGGTTATTTCAATTTGGAGTTTACAATCTCCATGTTGCATTAGGCAAATAGTAGAGATTACATTCTTTAAGAAAATAAGAACATTGTCCAGAATTGATGTCAGAATTACTGTCTGTGAGTGTGAGGAGGCCCCTCCAGAGATCACACCTGTAAATTATTTGTAGGGCTCCCAGTTATATGGATAAATTATTTTACAATTCTGCCTGTATTTATCCATATTTATTTTGTGTTTTGCTTATAAATGCAGTTGCAAAACTGTACATTTCCATATTTGTCTAACTGATAGTTGTGCACTCATACTTTGATGTCTATTGTTTTTTAGCCATCTAGGCCGGCAAATATTACAGAACAATACATCCACTAGTAAATGCTAGCATTATACCATAAATGTATGTTGACATATGCCATTATTTACAAAAATGTCATCCTGTTTTTCAATTTCCATGCTGTCCATCTTCTCAGCTGCTGGCCTATAATTCACGAAAGACAGCACGGAAAGTCACATACAAGAAGCACTATTTTCTGTATTTATCCACTTTTGAAAATAAATGCAGACAGAAAACACATTGTTTTCTGTCTCTATTTATCTGTAGAAATCCGTAAAAATGGAAAACAAGGAGCCTTAATAATATGATGACAAGTGAATTAGGGTAAAACAATGGGATGCTTGAAAGGATCTTTTCAATGTCTCCCACATGGTACCTTTAACTTGAGAATTATTAAGAACCTAAGGCAAGTGTTGTATGTGATGAAACTCTCACCAAGACCTGATCAATATGAGGCTTTGAATGCATGAGAGCGTGCCGTTCAATCAAAAGAGGAGGAAAAGTATAAAACTCGAGCAAGAAATAATGTCCATAGCTGGATATATAGGCAAATGGTCAAACTGTAAAACCACACACACGTACATGACCACACCTATCCTTTACTTCCTGAACTATTCCCTAGCCCCCCCCTTTTTTGCATGCACATACTTCACCTAATGTGCTTGTCAGGTTAAACTCAAGTATAAGAAAATAACATCATATTCTACATGTTTTTTATTCATATGTTTTGATTACTAAACAGTGATGCAAATTATTGCCCCAAAAATGCTCTTGTTTACAAAATGTTGACCATGTTATTGATCAAGTCTTAAAATAATTCACGCTGTCCTTACGCACAATTTATTGACTAATTGTATTTATAAACAGAATGTTGACTATGTCAAATATGATTCACGCTGTCTTTACGCACATATGCCAAGCTAACTGCTTCCTTTGTTAGGAGCCCAGGCACTTAGGTTCTACTAGTCATGCCCAAACTCTGGCAATTCCTGTTGACCAGTCACATGATCACCTTCATGCTTTTATTTGAAATTGTACATAAATTTTGAGATGTTTCATAATGGCTACCTTAAAAACTTTTTTCATTATTAAACTTAGAATCCTAACTGTATGCCATCTTTTGGCAAAGCATTTATAAATTTTGTACTTAATTTATAATGCTAACGGCAAGACCATTTTATCATCAAAGTGTTCCTACTAACAAGTCTGAATTTCTGAATGTAAACTGTATGCATTTACTCTATACTTTTCATCAACATGACTCAGCTTCACCTGTTAACTTTGCAATGAAATATGTTTATGCTGATTAACTCAAAGCCTGGTTTTGTCTCCATCAATGTGGTTTCATTCTTAGTAAATGTTAAAATCTGCCATGTAATGAATATGCTTTGAATCATTTTCCATTAACACCACAGAATTTCTTCTTAACTGTTTAACATTTTTTGCGGAGTGAAACCAGTTAGTGTGACATTACTCTGATGTTTGCTTAATGGTTCTCCAGACACACATGAGAGGGGCCCTTCTCAGTACATCCCACAGCTTGCAGCTGTAGCCTTTCATTTAGTTAATTACCGGCATGGGTGAACTTGCACATCTCAGGCACGTGACACCTGCTATAAATCACAGGCCCTTGTCTCAAGCCTCAGTATTCCACCAGACTGAGAGCTGACAAGACGTGCTGAACTACAGATCCCGGTAAGATTAAGTTAGAGGCCACCTGTATGGGCACTTTGTAATTCAAGTGCTGTAGCTTTTTAATTAAATTAATCACACTCCTCTTCAATTATTTTTCACAGTAAATGATGGGACTGGCTTAAAAGTAAAACCCCAAGTTTATTGAAGACATTATCCTTTTACCTCAAAAATCTTCAAGGTATGTCGTTTTGGGACACATACTTACCTAATTTATTCACAATACTAGTTTTTCATAATACCAGGAATTCTTTCACCTTGAGCACAGTAAATGGGAGTGTTTACAATTACATTAACTCTCCATAGACCGCCGCTCTTCATTAAATGTTGTTGTTTCCAGGAGGCCTTTCCCCCTGTATTAAGCCCTGATAATCACTATCATGGGAGTGTTTATAACCTTATTATCACTCCATAGGCCTCCTCCTGATTCACCAGGACTACAACTTTGACTGAGGAAACCCTTCCCGCCCGCAGATATTAACCAAGATCTGCGCTTGGGTAAGCCTTTTTACCCTCATAGAGAACAGTCCTTTTCTGCCTGATCTCTGGGCACACACCCTGAACTAGCTTTTATTCATTCCGTAGGCTGTATACCCATCTGCACTGTCCTGAGGAAGACCCACCGTGACGCTTATTATATTTTGCGCAGTACACGGGGTCGAAACGTCGACGCACCCTTATATGTCTACACAAGGCTTCTGATCACAGATTACTTCACATAGGATCTTGTAGCATATGTGAAAAACCATAAAGACATATCAAGAAATAATGTACCTTTCTATTCTACTTATTCACTTTTACCGCATTTGAAATATATTGTATATACTATTTATCATCATATGTCACTTTATCACCACAAGTCACCAATATTTTGCTCTTTTGAACTTATGTATTACGACAGCCCATAATACTTTATTCCCTTAAATTACCAAATTGCAAACTTCATTGGTGTGTGTCTTTTTTTCCCCCCTCATTTATCTGATATCTGTTACATGTAATTAATATTTTTTGAACTTTCTAAAAGAAATTAGAAATTCCCGACAGAACCATTGTATTTATATAATAAATAGCTGGATGGAGGCAAAGTGGGATGTAGAGCAGTGGGGATAGAGAAAAAATGTGATTGAGGTATTAGGGATGTAACCTATGATAGCAAATGGAAGGACAGAGAGTAAGAAATCGCAAGAGGGAGTCGGAATGAAAAAAAAGTAGATGAGAACAAAAGTGACTCAGATGATGACTTTTTGGGTGATTTGCTAATTTTCTGACCGCCTTCATATAATGTTGTTAATGAGGTTGTAGGAAAGCAACAGGGCCCAATAGGAGGTCAAGAAGGAAAAAGCCCAGGTACAGGAGCGAGCATGCCTGTTGATCAAAACTCCTCAGAGGGAAGTCCACCTCTAGCCACTCCAGATGCAGCACTGAGAGCTACCATTACCACTGTCGTCATTACAACCCTAAGTACATCTGTGTCACTACAGCCTCCAGTACATGTGGTGCTGTTACTACCTTAGATATGGCAGCATGGCATCGTACAGGAGGAGGTCCCCTAATAATTGCACCCATTATTGGTGATGAGGCAGCTATAGAGTCACAACATTTTGAAAAGGAGACAAGACCTAGAGAATTAGATGGCGTCAGATTGAGGGCAGAGTTTGAGGAGCTTGAAGAAGTAAACCTTGATTTGGAGTTCATAGATGAGTACAATAGAGAGAAGCCCCTATTTTTCCGCAGGGAAGCTGTGAGACATGCATTTGAAGCTCATGAAAGATTGGAAACATTAGCTACTGAGTATGTGATCGACTTAAATGAAAGTCAGGATTTAAAGACACAATTAAAAATGTTCATGAAGGAGGACTCTGTAAGGAGGGTGAGAACATTGGGTTGTAGTTGCATATTAGTTAGTTAATTGGATGTATCAGAAAATGGAGTAAAGCACAGAAACACAAGGACTGATGGTCCGAAAAGGAAAAAAAACAGAAAAGAAAGATAATACAGGAGCACTGGATAGGAATTTTAGGCAGAGTGACACTGAGGTCACGGCAAACCCATTGAGAGAGGTCCATGAAGGTTGATATGCACATGTGCCTTGGAGTCCTCGTGGTCTTTCCACATTTATAAATCAGTTTCCAAAATTGCGAGAAAATCTCAACCTGCGATACACTCAAGTGGAGAGGTTTGTGAAGATCTCAAATGTGTTGTGGGAGGACTTAACTACTTTGTTTTACATTGTGGTGCCCGATGATTTGTGGGAATAATGCAAAGTGGCCATTGCTTGGATAGCTGCTAGATCAACGAGAGAAGCTCAAACTTGTACACCATCTCCTGTTGTCACGGACAAGTATATTCAAGGGATTACCTTTTTGAAAATGAAGGTCCAGCAGAAGGTGGTTAATTGGTTTAAGGTAACCATCACTATCCAAGAGTCTACAGAGTCTGTGCATGCCTATTATGATAGACCCATGAAAGGTTTCTGGCAACAACGTGGTGTCGAAAATTCAGTAATGGAAAATCTTAGTGGCTTCCTGTCACAATTTGGGTGCAGAGATTAGTGCCCATATATAGCAGAATGTGATTTGTTGGAAATTGAAGTCTCGTGATGAGATATTGATATATGCAAAGTATTGCAGTGATGATTTGGAGACAAAGCAGAAAAAGATCAAGGAGAAATATATGTTGGCTCAGACTAAATTTGCACATAAAGGATGTCAGAGCGGTCCATACATTGCAAAATCAGGATATGGCCCTGATCCTGGTGCTGGTGCAGGAATGCAGGGAGTTGGCTATCAAGGTGGTGGTCAGATGTTGCAGAATTTGAACTTTGAATTGAAGGGCAGAGGCTGAGGAATGGCTGTTGATCAGAATTCAGGTATGGACATAGTCATATTCAAGAAAACTATTTGGAATCATATTTGAAACAATGTGGGCCACTGGAAAAGTGAGTGTAGACTGAATCCAAATGGAATGCAAAATTATGTTCAAATGCTAAACATAAATGCAATGGCAATGCAAAATGTGCATGTTCAAATACTATAGAATACTTATATGCCCCAAGGTCCAATGATGCGCCAAAATATGGACAACCCAACGTATAGTTCAAATTCAAACCCAAAAGTTCAGCAGAACCCTTTCATAAATCCCAAGCATTTCTAACAATTGCAGATTTTTGACAGAGGTGAATGGCCAGTTTCAGCTAAAGTCTCTGTGAAAATAGGGCCTCTTGAAGAGGATTGTCAGTTTGTATTATATGATTTGAGTCTAGTCAATCTATTGGACAGGGATTTACTCTACAAGATAATTGTGTGCTTCATTGCACACGAATAGTATTGAGCTTCACACACATGATGAGGATATAGACTTCAAACTGAAAACCCAAGAGTCAGTTGTTGAGCTGTTCCCAGTCCTAACAAGGGAAGGTTTACCTCCTGCCTTAAGAGATTCAATGAAAAAGGAACCTGGTATTGTACAGGGAAAGATCAAAGATGTTGAACCAGTACAAATAACCATAAAATCAATTTCAGAGTATCCTCTAACACCCAATACAACCACTCATCTGAGGCTGTGGCTGGAATTTTGCCTAAGAATAAATCCATGTTAGAGCAAGGCATTCTAAAGGTGATATCAGGGATGGGTTTGCAGATGCCAAATAAGAGGTGGGTAATTGTTCAAGATTTGAGAATGGTGAACCAAATCATAGTCCCATGTTGGTCCATGGTACCAAAACCTGCTGTGATACTCTCCTGAATTCTCTGTGACACTGAATGGTTCTGTAGTCATTGACTTGTGTCAAGCATTAAATACCATTCCTCTGTATGAGGACAGTCGGTTCCTTTTTTGCTTTCCAATTTCTAGTTAAAATTCAAGGGTATGGGGGAGGAGCCTAGCGCTTGACCAAGATGGCCGCGTGAGCCTTGAGCTCCCGCTACCCTCGCGCCCTCCTGCAACTATCCTGTCCTAAATCCTGATTTTCATGCACGGAATCCTGCAGATGAGTCACAGCTGGGGCGATTGACGTTGTCCGGGCTCAGATCGCCCACCGGGGACTGAAGTTGTGCATGGCGGAAGATTGCGGCCTACCTCCGAAGGATGCCAGGGGCTTGCGTTGGCAGGATGCCCGGCCACTAATTGAACAACAGCGGCCTTGGGAGGTGTGAACTGACGGACGGATGCCGCTGCACTTTCACTTTCGCTTTCTCGCCCTTTGTTTGCTCTGGGTTGGGAGTGCTTCATGCAGATCCTCTGTTGTCTGGAAGACCTCCACTCGGTCCTGACTGGCTGCTGAAGTCCTAGTTGACCCTGTTTCCTCTAGCTGAGTGAGGGACGTTCTTTTGCGACTGACCGTCCTGCTGTTCGAGATGTCGACCAAATCGGAGGCAGACAGGTCGAAGTCTAAAACTACCAGGCGGGGAGGCTATACCCAATCCAACAATATGGATCGTTATGCCCAGCAGAAGGGGTCGCCTGGAGGATCGGGACAGTCGCTGGAAGCACAGAAGGCCGATTCATCCCCAGCCTCGGAGTTATCATTGCAGGATATCAAGGGGGCGATAGATGGGATGCAATCTTCGATTGGGCGACAGTTCGAGACCCTAGCGCACAAGGTGGACATGATCTTGATTGATGTCAACTTGATTTGCGCGGACCTGGGCAAAACCAACGAGCGGGTCAAGTCCCTGGACCTCAAGACTACTGTCCTCGCGGACGATGTCTCGGAACTCCAGGCTGAGGTTCGTAAGTTACGAACCGCGAATGACCTCTCCGCCCGCCGGCTCGAAGACTTTGAAGGTCGGGCCCGGCGCAACAATGTGCGCCTTATTGGGGTCCCGGAAACTTCAGAGGAGCTCTCCGTGGATTTACTCGTCGAGGATTTGGTGGTGAATCATCTTGCGCCTAAGGGCCTCGGCAAGTCTTTTGCGGTGGAGCGGGCTCACCGAGTGCCTGGCGGACGGCCTAAGGTGGGAGCCCCCCCGCGGCCGATTGTCGCCCGGATCTTTAATTTTCGGGATCGAGACGCTATCCTGCAAGCATCGAGGGTGACAGGCCCGGTGCCTTTTTCAGAATGCCTCTGTGAGCTTTTACCCTGACTTCACCCAGATGGTGCAGAAACAGAGGCAAAGTTTCCTGGGGGTGAAGCGGCGGCTTAGGGAGATGGACCTGAAGTATGCCATGCTTTTCCCCGCCAGGCTACGTGTGGTGTATGAGGATCGGACTTTCTTCTTCGAATCACCGGACATGGCAGGGGACTGGTTGGATGCGCTCCCTCGGCGACAGCCCGGCCGGGACAGCGTGGATGGAGCGGAAGGCGATCGGGATGGACAGAAGTGATACCTCCGGTGTCGGCCTGTTTTGACTCAGCCCCGGACAGTGACTTGCACCTTACTGCAGTAATGGGAGGGCGGCGGGGGGAAGATAGGAGTTCTTTCCTCCCTTGGGGTACTTTTTGTAGATTTGTTTTTTGATAGGGCGACAGGCACACTGCAAGTTGGGGGGGCTTTGTAAGCTGACGCAGGGGTGCAGGGAGGGGGGGGGATTCGGGATGTTGGGGTTGTTGTTGGGGGTTGTTTTTTTCTTGCAAGGCGTAGCAATGGTTGTCAGTATTGTCCGATCGTGGTTCTCCGGTGGGGGTGTAGGTCTCTTTTTGTTCAGGGATGGGGGATAGGGGCTTAAACATAATTAGCTGGAATGTTAATGGCTTAGGGGATCGTATTAAACGGGGGATAGTCCTGCAATTCTTGAAACGGACCTCGCCAGATGTGGTCCTCCTGCAGGAGATCCACCTTCTAGGGAATAAGTGTTATGCACTTAACAGAAAGGGTTATAAATTAATTGCTCACTCGGGGTTCTCCTCGGGCTCCAGGGGTGCGGGCATACTTGTTAGAGCTTCCCTACCATTCGAGGTTGACTCCACCATTGCTGATGACAGGGGGCGCTTTGTGGCTGTGGCGGGGAGGTGGGAGGGCAGAACGTTGGTATTGGTTTCTGTTTATGTCCCTCCTGCCCTGCAGGCCTCCACGTTTGCTGATCTGGGCAAGGCCTTGTTGGAACTCCCCGAAGGGATGCTAGTGGCGGGAGGAGACTTCAATGCGGTTGGTTCTGGAATGCTCGATAGGTACCCGCCCAAAGACACCGGGGGTGCTCAGAAGTGGCTTCCCGACTTGATAGATACTTTTGGTCTGGTAGACTGTTGGAGGCTACGGCACCCCACTCAGAGACAATATAACTTCCATTCCGGGGCCCACGGGAGTCTCTCTCGGATTGATTACTTGCTCACTCTGGCTGCGCACGCCTCTTTGGTATCTGAGGCTAGGCACATGGCACGGGGCATATCTGATCATTCACCGGTGTGGGCCCGTCTGGATATTGGCCGGGTGGTGGGGGGCAGGGTGGCTCCCATTAACCCCTGGTACTTTCGTGACCCCAAGCTGCGCAGTGCGTTGCTGAAGACAGTTGACCACTATTTTCAAGATAATCAGGGTTCAGTTGAATCTGCGGTGTCCTTGTGGGAAGCTTTTAAGACTGTACTGAGAGGGGAGGCCCTTTCCTTGGTAGTGGCCGCCAAGCGGCGGAGAGACGCTGAGGTGACACAAGTAGAGGACGAGATAGCGGCTTTAGAAGTGTCCTTGGAAGAGGATGTTGCAACGGCCACACTGCATAATTTGAGCTTGAAGCAATTGGAATATAGGGATCTGGTGACGAACGCTGCCAAGACCCTCAATAGGGAGCAGCAGGGTCGATTGTACGATGTTGGTGATAAGGCCGGGAAATTGCTGGCGTGGTTGGATAAAAAAGAGCATGTTAATCGAGTGGTGCCGGAGTTGTCGACGGATGGGGGAGAGGTTGTCACTGACCCCGACGGTATAGTTCGGTGTTTCTCGGACTATTTTCGTACGGTATACACCTCGGTCTCGGATAGGCCGACTGAGGACTCGTGTGACCTTCTGCGTGATATCGCTCTGCCCTGCCTTTCGGCCATTGATAGGGATGACCTCGATGGCGATATAACTGTAGACGAAGTGGCGTGTGCTATCCGTGCGTTGCGCTCCGGTAAGGCTTCGGGCCCAAATGGTTTGCCGATTGAGCTGTATAAGCTTCGTCCGGATAAGTTGGCTCCTCACCTGCGCGCCATGTTCGTGGAGGCGCGGGTGAATGGGTTTCTTCCGCTCGATCAACGGCTGGCGACGATTGTGGTAATACATAAAGACGGTAAGCCCCGGGACAAGTGTGGCTCCTATCGGCCGATATCACTTCTCAACGCCGAGCCGAAAATCCTTGCTAAGATCCTTGCTAACCGCCTGGTCCGGGTGCTTGGCGACTTGATCCACCCGGATCAGTCGGGCTTTATCCCGCACCGTAACACTGCACTGAATCTTAGACGCCTCCATGGAGTGATTGCTAGGACGAGCACGATGCGAGAGCCGGCTATTGTGGCGTCCCTCGATGCCACGATGGCCTTCGATACGGTGGAGTGGGCATACCTGTGGGCTGTGCTAGCCAAGTTCGGCTTTGGGCCTGGATTTGTAGGCTGGGTGAGGTTGCTCTATGAGGGGCCTCTTGCTAGCGTCGTGGTGAACGGGCGGGCGTCGGCACCGTTCGAGCTCGGGAGAGGCACCCGGCAGGGCTGTCCCCTGTCGCCGTTGTTGTTCGCCCTTGCTCTTGAGCCGCTGGCGGCGTGGATACGATGGCACCCGGACATACGTGGGATTCGTTGGTCGCCTGACCACGAAGACCGTATTTCACTTTACGCCGACGATATTCTGCTATACCTCACCTCGCCTAAGAAATCTCTGATAGTGGTTTGTGACGTCTTGACTTCTTTCGGTAGGAACTCTGGTCTTGTCATTAATTGGGGGAAGTCATACTTGTATGTCCTGTGTGGGGATGTCCCGCCTGTCCCGCGCAACTGCTCGATCCAGATAGCCCAGCAGGGCTTTTTGTATTTGGGGATCTATATTTCCACCGACCCCATTTTACGATACGAGAAAAACTTGCTCCCTCCCTTGGCGCGTCTGCGGCGGGACGTGGCGGGCTGGCGGCGGTTGCCGCTTTCCCTCCTTGGCCGTGCCGCTCTGTTCAAAATGATGTCTCTTCCCCGTTTCCTCTATGCCCTGCAGAATACCCTTGACTTGGTCCCGGCCAGTTACTTCCGTGAGGTCGAAAGCCACCAGCGCGCGCTATTGTGGGAAGGGCGTCTGCGTATAGCGATTGCTAAGCTGACGCTTCCGTGGTACGACGGTGGTATCGCGCTTCCAGACATTCGACGTTATTACTGGGCCACCCAGTTGAGCGCGATTAACAATGGTGTATATGGTCCGGCGCTGAGCCCCGGCTTCGCCATGGACCGATGGTTGCTACGTGGGGGTAATTACCACAGAGCGTTGTACTCGAAGTCGTCGGACTTAACCCTTACGGGGCCCACCAGGGTGGCCGTGCATGTATGGAAGGTGGCGACGGATTCACTGGGCTGGAAGGGTAAGCTTACCCTTGCCACCCCTCTGTTTGACTCCGATATTCTGGGAAAGCTTTGGCATACAAAAGGGTTTGAGAAATGGGACCTGATCGGTATATCCAGGGTTGGAGACCTTTTGGTTAAGGGTAGGATAAAGTCATTCGAGGAGCTGCAGAAGGAATATGAGCTAGGGAGCACGGAGTTCTTCCGTTACGCTCAAGTGTGCCACGCCTTGCGGTCAGTCCTTGTAGAAGGGGAGAAGGTGCCTGAGTCCTCTCCGTTAGTGGACCGGATCCTGGATGGCCATATGCCAGAGAGTACGATCTCGCTCATTTATAAGAAACTTATTAATGTTCGGGCGGATCTTCTCCTAGGGTTGCGCGATCAATGGACCAGGGATGGCCTTGAACTAGATGATGAGGATTGGCAGTATGCAGTTTCTTCTCCCAAAGAGGTCGCGATCCCCGCGCGCCTGCGGCTGGTGCAGCTTAAAATACTCCATAGGGTCTACGTGACGGGGCCCAGGCTGGTCCATATAGGTTTCTCTGAGGAGGGCTTATGTAAGAGAGGCTGCGGTATGGTGGGCACCTTCCTACATATTATTTGGGAATGCGGTGCGATTATGGAGTTTTGGAGGCGAGTCCACGAGGTGATGGGGGAGGTGACGGGCATCGTCATGCAGCCTGAGGCGCGGTGTTGTCTCCTGAATGTTTGCGGTCCTACTGACCACGACGCGGCACAGACTCAGTGGGTGACCCTAGGGAACATGGTAGCCAAGCGCGACATCGCTCGTCTGTGGGGCTCTAATAGGCCTCCTACATTGACAGCGTGGATGGAAAACATGGATTGGAGCATGTTTAGGGAGAAGACAGTTTATTGTGCTTGAGGGCGCCCTCGGAAATGGCACTCTGTATGGGGGCCATGGAACCAGTACAGAGGGGGCATATGCCTGCCCCCAGACCCGGACCCGCCTGAGGAGCAGCTCTCCCCTTAGCTTTCTTTCCGGCTTTGAACTCCTTGCTGGTATGTGTTTGTCTTCTTGAGTCTCTGCCTTCCCCTCCTTTCCCTTACTATAGACCTGTGTCTGTTGGACGAAATGGGGCTCGTTCCCCCTGATGGGAACCTCTTTTGGTGCTTACAGTACTTATCGCCTTGCTTGTGTTTAGGTTTGGGTTTGTGTTTATTTAAAACAGAACCTTTGATTCTCCTGTCAGTGAAATGTGGACGCTCGCATGTGTTGTGTTTCTAAAGCTGCCCTACCTCCGGGTTGTCGGCTGAATAGCTGTGTCACTGATTTAAAAGAATAAAGGTTTTTGAAAAAAAAAATAAATAAAAAAATAAAAAATTCAAGGGTGTACATAGAGTCTCTCGATCTTTAATCACATTCTGAAGACAAATCTGGAGACCTTGCCGTTGCCATGCAACTCGGTTGTGGTCCAGTACATCGACGACCTACTGGGGGCGTCGACAAAAAAAGAGGCATGTAAGCAAGACTCCATTGCCTTGTTGAATGATGTGGTAGAGAACAGACATAAGGTGTCCCCGATAAAACTACAGTACTGTCGGAGGGAGGTTTAGTATCTGAGACACCATATTGAGAAAGGATTTAGGAAAATGTTCCAAGAGAGAATCTCTACAATCTTAAGAATGAGCCCCCTATGAACAAAGAGAAGTCAGGATGTTTCTGTGAATAGTGGGCTAATGTCATAGTTGGATTACCAACTTTTCCGTAGTAGCAAAGCCTCTACATAGACTTACACACAAGAATGTGTCTGATCCACCACCCTGGGACAATGAATGCCATCCTAGAACTGAGAGAAAACTCTGTCGTACCCTGGCTCTGGGAATGCCTGATTACAACAGATTCTATCTTCTACTGCTATGAGCATGAAGGGCGTGAGCTGTTTGTGTTCACACAGCTCCATGGTGAAGCAAAATGACCCAGTGCTTGTTTTTCTCCCACGCATGATATAGTAGCTGCAGCGTTGCCTGGATGCTTTAAAACAGTGGCTGTGGTTCGTGTCAGCATACAGCAGTGCAAGAGCATCTTAGTGGGTTACTTGTTTATTGTATTAGTCCCACACTTAGTTGAGATATTTAAATTATGTTATAGATTTGTTTTATTCATTACAATTGCCTAGATAAGTAGCTGTTGTGAAATGTGCAGCACACAGGTGTGGATGGGATTTTGTGACTATCGGACATCGCTATGCCAATTAGATCGCAATGCACTGTGCTCTTGAGTCCTGTACGTTCGACAGGGAACATTCAAGTGAGTCTGAAAGTGATGCTGTTTCAAACTTGTTGTTAAATATTACTGATATCTGAAAAGAACTAAACTCCGCTGAGGAGGAATTGCTGGAGATCAAAAAAGAGAAATAGATTAGATTAGGGTGCGTGAAGAATCAGGATGAACTTTGGGTTTTGACAGATGGGAGAACTGTTCTACTGGATACCATGTTGTCTCCTATGGCAAGGCATTTCCATAGTTCCATTCACATAGGAAGAGATGCTATGGTCTGTCTATTCAAGACTTACTGGTTTAATTCCCATTGCTGTGTCATTGTCGAGAAATTGCGTCACCGAAGGATTGAATGCGGGAAGGAGGACACTTGTAACCAGGAGTCACATAGGGAGATCTGTTGGTCCCTTTAATCACATGCATCTCGATTTTGTGGAAATGACCACTTGCAACAGACTCCCCCATATCTTGGTGGTAGTCTGTCTCTTTGTTCAAGTTTACCCTACTGGGAGAAATTACAGCGTTGCAGTGGCCAAATTACTGCTGAGGGAGCTGACCCCTCTTTTCTGCCTACCACTTTCTCTAGAGTCAGATAATGGCAGCCATGTTAAAAAATGAAGTCATGAGGATTTTGGCCCATATTTTTGAAGGGCTTGTGTCGCTGTTGTGCCACTTTTTCGTGATGCTGCAGTGGCTTAATCAATGCGCCACACTGTGCCCTATTTACAAAGTGACCCATCTAAGCAGATGCGTGACTTTGTAACGGCCTGTGCTACATTATAACTACATCGGGTATAATGTATGCAGGATGGGCGTTCCCCTGTAAAAAAAGCCTTGTTGAAGTGGCGCAGTGAGATTCATGAGATTTTGCTACGCCACTTCTTCATATTGCCTGCGTCAAAATTCTTACGCTTGATTCAAGTAGGGGTAAGGATTGACGCAGGTCTTCAAACGGGACTTGCCCATGGATCATGACAGATTGCTGGAGTTGCATCAGTTTTGCGACAAACTCCAGCAATGCGTAACTTTTGCACCACCTGATACATTAGAATTCCTTAACATATCTGTAAATCCTTGGCCATGAAGCGCCTTATTGTAAATACGGTACAAACATGGTGATGTAAGGATGGCACTATGAAAAGTGGCACATTGCTGATTTTGCCCAGTGATGCGCCAATTTTCATAAATGAGGTACTCTGTGTGTAGCACTTCAAGAGAAGCAGAAGTTCCATTGTAGTTACAGGCCTGAGGATTGGGGAGCAAGTAAACTTAACGCTGAAGTCCCCACTGGCCAAGGTGTGAACATCCACTTCCCTGAAATGTCCTGATGCTCTTCCCCTCGTTCTAATCAATCTCAGAAGCACTCCTGATTGGAGGACTGAACTTTCCCTCCATTAGATTTAAATGGTGAGAGTCATAAGAATTCCTTACATACCTGCAGCTGCATTTATACATTTAACGGCTGACACAATTCTTGACTAATGCAAGGTACTGGCTGATGTGGTGTATTTTATCTCTCACCAGGTTGAGTTGGCAAATCCAATTTCAAGGCAGGAATAGTGCCATGACCTAAGTCCAGGGGACTGGGTCTTGGTGAAGAAACACATCAGGAAAAGTTGCCTAGAGCCCCGCTGGCATGGCCCTTTCCAAGTCATCCTTGTGATGAATGGGAAGTGTGGGGGCCCCTAAACTGGATCTATGCCCCCCATACTAAGAGAGTGAGACAAATCAATGATGAAGTGGTGACCATAACCACTGAATTGCAGAGTCAAACTCCAGCAAAAATGGATGTTCAGAAGGAAGAAAAGATTTGGCACAAGTGTTTCAAAGTTACATTGAGACAAGTGCAGAGCTTGTGGTGAATAAAAAGAGTAGCCACAGTGGCAAATCAACCAGCAGAAAATAAAGGTGTTCACCCCAAGCTCGAAGATGGTGCAATCACTTCTACAAGGTATGTGTGGAGGAGAGAAAAGGGGCTGAGAGGTGGTGAGAGACAGAGCATTTGTGTCAGAGGAAGGCATTCCTGAAATAATCGGTGAAGAAATAGAGACAAGCGAGCAAAGTGATAGTGACCAGTCAGTAGTCAGTTGTTCAAAGAGACGACTGAAGGTACTCAGAACCTGAAAGGACTTACATTGCTGACAGTGGGCCTGACTCGAGAACACGAGGCTAAGAATCAGCAGAGAGTTGTTGAAAAGTCTCCATGAATAGTACTACCACAGTGAAGATTAACTGATTATTGATTGAATCCAAGTGATACATGCCCAGATGCTAAAGATTTATGTTTATATCCTGAGTATCTTGCGACTTTCTAGGGCCAGGCTCCAATAGACGAGTAGAATTGTCTTTTTGTGTAACTGGATGAGGGCTAGGTTCTGATGCAAAGTCAACTGAACTGATATGCTTAAATCAAATAAACTGCCAGTTTATGCTGAATTTGTGTGGTAGAAGCAAGAAGTGGAATTTGGGTTTTTGATTTTCCTTTTTCTTTTTGATTTGACTTGAGAGAAACCATATTGTCTAATACACCAAAAAAGATGTAGAGTGATATTATCAATAGTGGCAACTGACTTAGCTATAGTAATAATTGGCGCATTAGTGGGTCTTAATTCTTCTGTTGAGCATGCTTCCACTGTAACTACATCTGATTCAAATGTTTTAGAGAGCAACAGATCAGCATAGGTTTAACATGTAAATCTTACTTAAAGATGGGTCTGAAGGAAATTGTTTGGCACATGCCTTTTTCAATTTACAGGAGTACTCCACGATCATGCTCGCACATGATTGCAACATACACATATGCTACCTGTTTTCACAGTAGCTAGTGTCACATACCATCACTTACCACTTACAAACACCCTTTTTGTAGTGTAATCACAAGTATTTTCTATCAGCAAGGTCTCTTTGAGTATTATTTTTCTTATTATACCTTACTTTTAGAAGCGTTGCCTTTTTATAAACATCTACATTTGAATTCTAGAGCTAAATCTGTTGAAAGGATGGGGCATTTTTTAAGGTGTGTCACAGAAACTCACATCCACAACTTTGTTAAAGCTAGAATTATATGTAAGTTGACTAGACCTGGGAAAGATTTTATTGAAGAATTTGATGAATGGAGGGAAGAGATTGAGATGAAGGCAGCCATAAGAGCTAAATTGGATTGGGAGTAGGAAGAAGAAAAGTTGAGAGCTGCAGGAATACATCCAAAGCTAAGTTTGGATTGGCAATGGGGAAAAAGTTGTGTTTTCATGAGTTAAAAATCCTCAGATGGTGTATTGTATGGGAATATGTACAGAGACTGGGAGTCATGGGTGAACAATGTTTCTGGGAAGGATCCCGTCATTCCTGGGATTTACTATGTGTGCAGATAGAATGCTTATTTTCGGCTTCCTACGAACTGGATTGGTAGTTGCTATTTAGCTTTAGTGTTTCCTAAGGTGTATCAAGTAGATACAATAGATGACAGGAGAGTGGTGATTCATGGTAGTAGATGATCCCTTTGGTGCTATGATTCTCCTGTAGGTGTAGTTTTTTGTGTCAAAAATATTTCAAAGTGGTGTGGTCAATAGAAAAAATAAAACAGAAAAGGTACATACTACATTAAGATATTAGAATATGAAATAGCGATATATAAGTGTAACTGTAAGAAATTAGGTAGTCATATAATTAGTACACAAATATCCAAAAATTAAGCAAACAAACATGGCCTACTTCATGTATATGTAACAATCTAAGCTAAATAAGAGTAACCCTTGTGTAACATTTTTAAACATTACATAAACAATGAAATATGATCATCGACTTGTTTTCAAAACATTTGAAAAGAGGAGGTATTACTAGAAGATCCAGTAAGAGATAACTGGACACCTTGAACCAAGTCCTCCAGGTATGGACTGATAATGGAGATGAATCTTTCCAATTTGATGTAATTTATTTGTAGTGGAGGATAACAGGAATGTGAATATTGTGCTGTAAATATCAGATAATTTATAGATTAAGGTGAGGGATTTGCACGCAAACAATTCATAACAGAACTTATAAGAGATGGAAGGTTATCTGTAATAATAGTCCAAAAATTCTTCCAAACATTTGAAGTAACACTACATTCAAATAATACATGATTTAAAGAGTCATCTGCCATATTGTGCCATATTGCAATGCCAACATAATGGAGTATCTAAGAGTCTGACTCTAAATATTTACATGAAACGTTTAATAAAATATAAGTATTTGTTTGATATAAAGCAACAGGAGCACGCCAGAAATGTTTGATAACCAGATTCTCCTCCAAATATTTAGAAAGTTCCATAGTCCCAAAAATGCTAATTAAAATTAAATTTACTTCTCCTGTTTTATTTATTTTTTGTAAAGTTTAGGAACTGAATGTGAAGACACATTAAAAGCATTCAAACACAGTCTTTGGAAAACATTAAGCATGGAATTACATAAAAGTTCATATTTATCAGCATCCACTGAAAGCTGCAAAAACGTATGGTGTAATTCTGATAAAGACCAAAAAACATAATTATCACACGATTGCAGTGAGGCTAAACCCCTGCTTGAGGGCGCCGGAGTGTGTTTGAGTGTCTCCTTAGTCCGCGCGGGATGCAATTGATATCACAAGACAAAATTGATGAGGTGTGTCCTGGAAGCCCAGATGCCCGTTGTAAACGGATTGGTATATAATTGCTCAACAGCTTGACGCCTGTGTTGCAGAGCAGCACACGGGTCAGCACCTTTCTTATTTTTTGCACTTTAGAGAGCGTTGTGCACACGCTCAACATTCTCAGCTGTTCTGGGGCAGAGCCCAGGCATTTCTCTGCTACCCTCGGATTCTTAGGGTGAGTCTGCCCCTTGCGTGAGCCTCGCTATCCCTAGCGCTTTGCGCTCTCATAGTTAGACTGGTTTCCAGCTGTCCTATACTGCCTTAGGCTACAGTCAACTGACTTTGGTCACACAGCCTGCGTGAGCTGGGCATTCACACAACAAGCTCTGCTTGTAGAGTGTACCTAGTGGGTTACATGCCTTGCGGACTGTCGGAGCCGAGTTTGCCTGGCCCCCACCCCCGAGTGGGTTAGAGGTATTAAGCACCCTGTGCCCTAGGGTCATGGAGGATTATTCTGAAGAAGAGGCACTACAGGTCCTCCCCCTGGATGATGAATTTTGTGAGGTGTAGACACCTCCATCCACCAAGCGGTGGCGGCAGCCATGAATCCCTTTGAGAGGCACATCGTGGAGATGGCATTTGCCTGTGTTTCCCCCCAGACTGACCCAGATAACCCTCATCCCTTGGGGGCCCCCTTATGCAGGGTGCCTAAGCACAAATCTGACTCAGGGGTGGACCGGAGCACCTTTGAACACCTTATGAAGACTTTTCTCATGCACCCTGCATCTTTGGCTGCATCGCAGTCCTTTGCAGACATGGCGGATAATCTTTGATGGTCAAGGGGATTCTCCTGATAAAGCCGGGCCCTCTCGGCCCTGGCGCCCATCGCCTGGGTTCGGGATCAGGCAACCTTGATAGACCAGGAAGTTGCAGATTTACTGCACAAAGAGCAATTGCCGAGGCCACCTTTCATCCTTGTGGATTCCTCTGAAAAATCTTCCTGGCCGACAAGGCCGATGACTGTCAACGGCCAGTTGGTTTCCTGCCATTTCAAGATGGAAGGTATATATCTTCTGCACAACCTGTTGCACCCAGGCGATTGGATGGCACGCTTAGACCTCAAGGACGTGTATCCTGTGTTCCCCATTTATCCCCGCATCGCAGGTTCCTGCAGTTCTGGTGACAGAGTCGAGTCTATGGGTTTACTACTGTCCCCTTCGGACTGTCTTCAGTCCCCTGGCATTTCACCAAGGTGCTCATACCGGTGGTGGAATTCTTCAGAGCACGGGCTGCGTCTCATCATTTATTTAGACGATCTGCTCTTTCTGGATCAGTGCCCATCCCAACTGATGCAGCAGTTACAGATGGTTGTGGACTTATTGCAGATTCTGGGATTTGTGGTCAACGAGTCACTCCTTACCCCCTCCAGACAGGTGACGTTCCTCTGGTTTGTCATAGACTTCATGGAAAAGACCTTGAGCCTTCCGTCTCAGAATATTGCAAAAATTCACCAGGATTTGCAGGGGATGTTATCTAGGAACATGACCTCTCCGGCAAGTGGCTCGGTTAGTGGGACTCCTTTCCTTGTCTATTCAGGCAATATTACTGGGCCCTCTTCATTACAGGGCCCTCCAACCACCTCAAGGCTTTTTATCTCAGCAAGGGCCTGCAGTAGTCAGAACAGATCCAACTTACAGAGGAGGTTTGGTAAGAGATGAGGTTGTGGCTCGAGGATATGGAGGCATGGAATGGTCGGGCCATCTTTGGCTCAGATCCAGACCTTGTGATAGAGTCGGATGCCAGCAAAACTGGCTGGGGAGCCAGCTGCAGGGACTCCTCTACAGGATGAAAGGGGTCCACAGACGAGCGTCATCTCCACTTCAACTGCTTGGACTGATTGCCGGGTCATTTGCCATCAGATGCTGGACCAAGGACAGGGTCGACTGCTGTGTTCTCCTCAAAATGGACGATTTGTTTGCAGTGAGAGATACATCAACCACTTGGGGGGTACCAAGTCAAAAGCCCTAGTAGAGCTTGCCAAGGACTTTTAGTCCTTCAGCCTTTCTCACAAAATCTCAGTGATGGCGGAGTATCTCCTGGGAGTGTACAATGTGGTGGCATACTGGTGCTCCAAAGACCTGTTTGCCCCCAGGCTGGTCCACCAGATTCCAAGATATTTCAGCTGGAAACCCGACCCACTAGAAGTGGCCATGGATGCGTTCCTGCAAGATTGGGCACTGGAGATGGGGTATGCCTTTCCCCCGTTTGTCATGATCATGAGGCTGCCGGCGAGATTCGCAGACAGACGGGTGAGGGTAGTGCTAATCATGCCCTTTTGGAGATCTCAAGTGTGGTTTCTGGTTCTTCTGGAACTTTCCTGGGATTCTCCATGCCTTCTAACCCACGTTCCGGATCTCCTTTGGGACCCTCTGGGCAATCATCACCCCCTAATACTTCAGGGCCATATGTCTCTCTTGGCCTGGTGGATTTCCGGCAACATTGTAGAGTCTCTCGCCTATCGTGAGATGCTGAACCAATCCTCAAGCCGGCCTGGGATAATGAAACGAACAAACACTACAGATCTGCATGGGCCAGATGGGTCAGTTGGTGCCTTAAGAATGACCAGGATCCCATGGGGTGTGAAGTGGTCCCTGTCTTGGATTTCTTAGCATCTCTAGCTGCCCAGGGGTTGGCAGTTTCTACAGGTCAGCAATTTTTGCGGAACATCTTCCTATCCAGGGGGCCCCAGTGGGCGAACATCAATTGGTGTGTAAGCTCATGAGAGGCATCCGTTTGGCCCTTTCCCCGGAGGCTTGCTACTCCTCTCTTTGGGATGTCAATAAGGTTTTGAATCGTCTAAATCCTGGCAGTTAAACAGGATCTCTTGAGAAAGGAGTTGTCGGAGAAGTTTGCCATGCTTTTATGTCTGGTGTCTTGTCGGTGTGTGTTGGACGTAAGAGCCTTGGACCTCTCGGGGAGGATTTTCACTCAGCAAGGAGTTGTCTTTCGCATTTCTTGCCGTACCAAGACAAACTCTACTGTGGTCTCCTACCCAACTTTTGACAAAAGTCCTAAGCTGTGTGTGGTTTGTTGCCTCAAGGCGTATGAGAATATGACGGAAGAACTTCATCCCCATGAAGAGCGACAGTTACTGATTTCCCTCAGGAAACCCTTCAAGGCGGTAGCTTCTCCCACAATCACTCGCTGTATCCCCTGGGCCATGCAAGAGGCAGGTATAGATATCACTCACTTTGGAGCCCATTCTGTAAGAGGCTTCAAAAGCTTTTCCACTTGGGGCTTGTCTGGAAGACATAATTAATTTTGCGGACTGGTAGTCCGACTCTATGTTCAAGTGATTCTATTTCAAACCCGTCATGGATATGGCATCACTGGTGGTGGACAAGCTTTGAACCAGCATAATTCTCGCCTCTTGTCCTGACATAGAATGAAAAATGTCCTATTAAACATGACAGAAAGTTTCAATTCTACTAAGGACACGGAAGCGAGGATTATTCCCACCCAGTTTTTTTTTCTGAGGATGCGTACCCTTTTTCTATCCCACCCATTTGGATTTGGAAGTTTGAGGCTTACATGGCAGTGGAAAGTCTCTTTGTCATAAGGTATAAGTACTTCTGGTGTTTTCCATGTATGAGATTTTTTTTATCTTTTTAATCTGGTTTAGTCTGGACTAATTCTGACTCTGGGTTTCGGTTTTCCCTAGCCTGATGAACCTGCTGTTGCGTTCTCTTTTGGTTTGTGGTTATGCTTGGTAAAGTCTGGATTCCTTGCAGCTGTGGATGGCTCTATGGCGGAGTAAAGGGTGGTGAAAGCAAGTTTTCTGGCACAATCAAGAAAGAGGAAGAGGATATGGACATGCATACCTTTATGTGGCTGCCCTGCTATTGACCGGCTGATGCGGGATGGCTGGTTCTAGGCATCCTGGGAAAGATAGCTTTTTGCTATTTTGTTAAAATCTGCTAGAAGTGGAAATAAAGAAAGTACAGCATAATCCTTGCCTCTGTATCCTTAATAGAGTTGAAACTTTCAGTCATGTTTATTAGGACATTTTTCATTTTTTTTCAACTTGAAGCCATTAAGGCGAGCTGACAGTGTCTACTGTTGGAACCATAAAGATCCTTGTTTCAATATTAAAGTTTTATTATATTTATAAAAATCAGGTAAACCACGGCCACCATTAATTTTAGTGATTTTGAGTTTAGCATAATGTAATTGTGGGGGTTTGTTATTTCACATGAATTAAGAGATAATTCTGTCCATTTTCATATAGAATGTGAAAGGTAAATGTAAAGGAAGCGTGGATAAAATCTGAAATATTTGAGAAGCAATAACCATTTTGGTAGATTCAATTTTCCCTGACCATGAGAGATGTAGAGAGGAACATGTCTAAAGTTTACCTGCAATTTATGAAAGTTATTAATCACAATTTAATGTAAAAGTTTGTTTGAAAGAGTGTGAGAATTTAATTCTCATATATTTTATTTTCTCTTTTTACCAGATAATGTCAGTGTTATGTAACATGTAATGGGTACAAGGAGCATTTAGAGGGAAAAACTGTTTTATAAGTATTTAAAGCATAACTAGAAACAAAAGACTAGTTATGTATGAGTTTGAGAATATCAGGTATAGTTGTATCTGAGTTACTAATAAACAATATGACATCATGTGCATAGGCAGAAGTTTTACGAGCAATGTTTTTAATATTTCACCCTTGAATCTCAATTTAATTTTGGATAATGGAGAGCAAAGGTTTGATGGCCAATAAAAAAACATTAAGGCGATAATGGGCAGCCTTTTCTAGTTCCCCTAAAAATGTAAAAAGAATTGGAAAAGTGCCAATTGATAAAAAAGCTTTTCAGAGGTGTAGGAGTAGAGAGACGAGGCCATTTTACTAAATGAGACACCTAAATTAAAGGTAGCTAGTGTTCGGAATAAGAATTGTCTGCGAACCTTATCAAAAGCCTTCCCAGTATCAAGTGTTGGAAGGCCAGTAGGAGAAGGTAAGGAAAGAATACTATGTGAAACAAAAATCTGGTGTTATTAACAACGTTTCTATTTATCATAAAACCTGTTTGATCCATTTGAATGATATTAGACAGCATTTTTGACAATCTAGTGGTAAGATTTTTTTCAAAAAGTTTAGAATCTTAATTTATTAGGGAGATAGAACGATAGTTAGATATTTTACTCTACTCTTTATCAAGCTTAGGCAGTACAATTATCAATGCTTCCACAAAATACCCCTAAACATGCCTGCATTACTATAGTTAGCAAATAACTTAAATAAATTAGCAGTAAGATGAGAGGAGAATGCTTTTTAAAGGTCGGTAGGTATACCATCAGGTCCAGGTGACTTTTGTGGTTTCAACTAATTAATAGCTCTAGTAATTTCATCAATGGAAATGGGTAACTCTAACGTGAATTTATCAGATTGGGATAGTACAGGAAGATTACATGAATTCAGAAAAGAGTCTGTAATCTGGTTATCTATGTTTTCTGGTTTACTGTATTGGGGCGAATAAAATTCTAGAAATGTATTAGCAATATCTGAAGTAGATAATGCAAATTTTTCATCCTTCCCATGAACAGCATTCATTTCAGTTCTATCTTTTTTAACACGAAGATAATTAGTCAATAACTTCCCAGATCTACTTGCATTAAATTAAAGTTTAATTTTTTTATTTGAAACTTGCAATCCAGCTCTTTTTCTCAGGAAAGAATTGTATTCATAAGAAAGCTTCTGTAATTTAAGTATTGAAGAATTATTATTAGAAGTATTAAAGAAACATTGAAACTCAGAAATTTCTTTTTCTAAGAGAGAGTTACAGTGAAGTGATTTGTTTTTGTAGGCCATTATGGAAATTGTTACATCTCTAAAATATTCTTTAAAATTATTCCATTGTATAATATTAGACGTTGTACCATCAGTATTAAGAGAAATATAACCATCAATAGCAGATAACATTTTAGTCTTATTATTATTATTTTTAATATTAAGATCAATGTCAACATTCCTACACCATCTGGATTTTTAAAAGATAGGAATCATCTAATTGTAAACACATTGAAATCATAGCATTGTCTGAGAAGCCAAAATTCCCAGGTACAAGATTAGTGATAGAATGAACTAAATTTCTTGATGATAACAAATAATCAATTTGTAAATACGAGTTATGAGGACCGGAAAAAACACAAAATGTTTGCAGGTTGGAAAATGGAGTTGCCAAACATCAATCGGTTTGGTAGTTTTAAACAATGTTTTAAGTGATTGGAAAGCTTTAGATGATCTAACTTTAGTTGAAGAGGGTCTATCAAGAACAGGAACATATATGAAATTAAAGTCCCCACCTACAATAAGGAGAACATTGCCAAATTGGCAGTAGCGGCCCGTCCCCTGCCAAAGTGGGGGTGAGGCAGGCCGGGCAAGAAGAGGGAGGTGGGGAGGAGGGAGGTGGG
The DNA here is from genome assembly GCF_964204655.1 of Triturus cristatus. Classification (NCBI taxonomy): domain Eukaryota; kingdom Metazoa; phylum Chordata; class Amphibia; order Caudata; family Salamandridae; genus Triturus; species Triturus cristatus. Next base: position 732,919,277 of record NC_140580.1, read on the forward strand.
GAGGGTTTGGGCACAAAAATAAAAGTTACCTTACCTTAATGCTGCCATTGCCGTCTTCCGAGCATCCTATCATACTGCTTCTGGCTCTGGACACAGCCATCCAGCCTGCCCTGCAGCCAATCCTGAAGCTGCTCTCTCATGTGCTCCAGCAGAGTCATCTCCTGAACCCCCCCCCCCCCCCCCAAGACTCGTCAAAGTCCTGGGGGTGGGTCCAGGAGATTTTAATACAAACGATAATAAAACAGGTTTAAAACCTGTTTTATTATCGTTTTATGTACTGGTGGTGGCGGGCGGTAGCGCTCCCCTGCCCTAATGGAACGGCCGCTGCTGGAAGTTGGATGATTTCGGTAGTAATATTGTGCCAAGATGTCAGATCATCAGCTTTATGACCATAAATATTAATTAAATGCAAAACAGCTGTATCAATTTTAACTTTAACAAAAAAATCTACCTTCTATATCAGAATAATTGTCTAATATCTGTAGTTGAATTTTTAAAAAAAATAAGATTGTTACATTTTTTTACCAATTGCCTGGGAGGAAAAAATACTCATGACCCATTTTTATTCAAATAAGATAAGATTTGATCATCAACATGAGTCTTTGGAAGTAAACAAATGTCAGCTTTATGTCTAGCCAAAAAGCCTGATATTTACATATGTGTACCTGGATGTCTTATACCTTTAACATTGAAAGAGACTAATTTAAGCTGTATGGAATTATCTATGAAGCAAAACAGTAAAAAGTCAAAGTGAAAACATTTGAATAAAAAGATCAGGAAAAGTGGTGACAAATCAAAAACATTGAAGTAGCCCTAAGAGCTAAAACATAGAGAAAAAACCAAAACAGACAAGGGACAACATAGAAAACACAACAGAGAACACTAATGACACACGTGTGTACACGAGTAGCCAGTGAAGCAAGCCTGTAACTAGTATATCTTACATAAAGATGGCCAACACATATGTGATGATAAATTGATTAGTTACATGAGTTTGTAACCTCTCGTGTGTCCATGGAGAGAGTAAAATCGTGGTCAAGGAATGCTCGAAGGACTTCAGGATGATGAAATGATTTGGAGATGTTGTCTTTCCAGACGTGTATAGTTCACGGGTCAAAAGATCATATTTGAAGCCATAATTTCTCAGTTTGGGTCTTAGTGCAGTGAATTTTGTATGCCCAGCAATCACTGTTATGAACCCCAATGTACCCCAATACATGCCTAGGTAGTTGCACAACCTTTTACCTACATTCATCCTACCATTGTTCTACATAACGGGTTTGGTGCTGACCGTTTACCTAGTTAGGTGCTGCTTAAATGCCATGTGGTTTTCTCCGAAAACTAGACGCATTTATTATGCATGAGGATTCTCAGTATCACAGGAGGATAACCATCTACTACATAATAACTCTGTATAAGGGTCACCACTATCGTCATCCTTGTCCAACATGCTCACAGTGCCATGACACATCTAGGTAGAACCCCTGAGGGCACCTTTTGGGTATGGAAGCACCACATCTTCGCTGGGCAAACCAGAGGAGAAAGACTTCCATGCTGACATGCTGACACGATACGCTGAGGTCCCTGCACGCAGATACTCCAGCATGCAGAGCTCTGAAATCCCTTGTGGGGTATCCAACTCCAGATCAAGAAGGGGTTCTTCATTCTCTCACATCAGGTAATGGGGTTGGCTCTACCCTAGGGGGATTCTTGGCTATCTACCTACATACAGGGTAGGTACAGTTATGTACATCTAGTTATGGTTAGCTTCGTAGGAGTACACGTAATTTCTGTCATGTATTTATATGCATGCATAAATTCATTGTTTTAGCACTATGGTAGAATTCTACCTTTTATTTACTCTATTGGTGCTTATAACCGTATATATCTGTTTCTGTATTATGGTTGTCGCAGCACACGCATTTTATACTAGAATGACGCTGTTTCAATAAATGCTTATTGAAAACGTCCCCATCGTTTATTATGTATATCTCTGTGAGACAAAGTGAGCACAAGTGACTGAGTAAAAATTACTGTGCTGTTTCCAGGATCCCTGGAGGGTCAGGGTTGTCATGTTCGATAGTCTCCAGAAACTGTTCGCTCCTTGGTAAGAGGGGCTCATAATGGCACCTTGAGCTAGCTAGTCTACAGACTAACATATCCTTTGCTGGTGTTTGGAATCAGTCTTTACACCAGTTCCTTAGTTTATGTTGTCTAAATGCGCAGATCCTATATATATTTATAGGAACTACACGACTTCATTTCCTTTGAAAAATCATAATGTATAAAATGTGGTTACTGATAAGCATTAGAGAAGGAATTTCTCTTGCAGCCTTTCTTATCATTAATAGATGGTTATGATGTAGAATCTTAAATATGCCTTGTTTGAGTTTGGTTTGACCAGTTTTAAGGTGTGATGGGATGTGATGTGGTTTATCGATCTGGAATTTCTCTGTAATTTTTCAATTCAAAAGATTAGGCAAAAAGTTCTCTAGATACAGTTTGCAGTCAGTACCCTCAAAGTATTCAGGCAGATTCAAAATCCTCTGATTCTATTGTCTGTTTTAATTTTCTAAATCTAAAAAGAGTTTATTAATAGGAAGAATTTTTTCTGTAAGCAGTTGGTCTATCATAGTCTAGCTGTCTCTTATTTTTCTCTTAAAATAATAATAAAGGGCCTGTAATGATCGTGAAATATTGTTGTATGAGACGAGCTAGCTGAAGCTCATTGGGTGGTGGCCATCTTGAATCCTGTAGGTATCGTTTTGAATGATTTAAAGATTAGAAAGCTGTCTACACTGGCTGATCACAAGAAATGAGAGGCAAAACAAGAAACATGAAGTCGAATCCAAAGTTCTTTCTGAGGTACGCAACAAGTCTGTTTGTGCTTGAATGTTCTTTTTTTTCTTTTCCCGCCAAAACTCTTGGTGTGCTCACAGTCACTTGTGACAGTTTATTATTTAGTTTATAGAACTCTTGACATGTCCACTGCTTATAGTTTAGTCAACTATCAACGTTATGTTGTGGACTCTTGATTTCGCACTTTGGACCTCCCACAAATAATGAAATTAACAAGTTTGTCATTCATTTTTATGATGTTTCTAGAGATATAAAGGATTCGTATGAAACAGGTGCCTTGGAAGCAATAAGGAAAGGATTTTCTGAGATTGGTAAATAGCTTAAGTGGATTTGCAGTGGACTGCTCTAGAGATTCTAATACCTATACTAATTAGTGCAATTTCTGTGATATATCTATTATTTTTTATAAGGAGAGTAAACATTATTACTGCAAAGGGTGGCTAAAAATCCAATGGAGGAAAGCAGCTTTCTGAATCGAAAGGGCGAAAAAGGTAACACACTGATATTGAGTTGGAAGAGTTGCAAAGTCACATATACAATGCGCTGAGAGACTTGGAGGAGTCCAGACATTAGCTGCGAAAGTTGACAACTGTTTAGAAAGAAACGTGGGTGTAATGTTTGGTGACTCCCAAAGTCACCAGATGGAGGTAATGGAGCAAGGACTCGTGTAAAGGAGACTTGCTCGGATGCGATGCTCTCATATAATTCCTAATACGGTATTAATTATGTTTTGTGTAAACTAATGTACACCACATTCCATTTTTAGATAGAATGACAATTGCATATGTGTTTTACTAACAAGTAACTCGAGTGAAATTTAAGATGGCTGCTAACGCGGGAAACTACACTGCGCATGCGTCAACTACATCTACGTTGTATGACGATCTTTGCTTGGAGGGAAATCTCTGCAGCTGCGCAATTGCATCTAAAATGGCCACTTGAAAGCTCACATGCTAAGCATCTGCCTTGCTGAAACTAAAACATGCTATTTACTAAATGCTAAAGCGGGGAGAGCTATTATATGTAAATGGGATTAGAGTAGAAATAGGTGGTATACAGTGAAATTATTTTATTTTGAATATAATATGTTTCTTTCTGACCTCTCTACTAGTTCGTATTTGGGCCTCAGAGTGTAACTGAAGTCCATACTGCACGTGACTTTCACGCAAGCTCAGTAACCACCAGCCAGAAGCCATGATGCTGTCATTGAAACCCGTCCAAATCCAACTTGTAACATGTTCTGGGAACCTGATGGACATCCTCAGTGCTGAATGGAAGTGAACGCTAAATGTATACATTTTTGTCGATAAAAATGTGAATGCGGGTGGGAAATAAAGCTTGGGAAAATAAATTAATGGGCGGGAATATTAAACAAAGAACTAAAGAAAATTATTACATTTAGCATGGTGTGATGATCATCCCCCCTCGCCTGTCCAATCAGAATTAGGAATTTCATAAAATCGAAATATTAAGGGGTGGTACATGCCATTAGAAAAGTATAATTGAGGTAGTTTAGTTAGTTAGATACGGCTCGTGTTGCTGAGATGCTGAGAGACCGGCATGCTGTCCGAGAGCTGAACAAATGCTGAAGAAGAATCGAATTGCAGAACTTAGATCCTAAACTTAATCATAATTAGAAGAAGATCGCGGAAGAATCGAGGAGGAAGATAGTGTCAGGCATCGGATCTAGAAGGAGTCATCTATCCTGTCCTGTAACCTGTCCTGAAGCTTTGTCACCTGATCTGTCCCAGGGGACCTTCCCTGCTCCTTGGCCAAGGGGTTGGTTTCCACACCATTCTATGTAACTATATTTCTGTGTAGTATGTCATTGTACTGCTCTCTTTCTTCTCTCCTCTCCAGGTACTGTCATTGTTGGGAATATTGTTTAAATAGATGATTGACCTAATTGATTAAATTGTCTTTCTTCCTTGGAGAAACGGAGTTCTTACTGTATATGAATTTGCTCTCATGAAGTCTGTGATTATTTCAAACCAGAAAGAAATTAGATTTATGTCATTTCACCATCAACTAGTTCCAACTAAAAGGTCCATTGACAAGAGGAAAGAACTTTTTGATCAGTGAAAGATTAGTTAAATTAGCAGGTAACTAATCTAGAGTAATCACACAAAATTGACCCCAGTGGGATTTACTAGCCTATGTGACTGTGTGTAAGTTTATGGGCCCAGGTGAGTACATGGTAGTTGAGTACCTGAGGTTGGTAACCCACTGGATCAGTTTTCTGGTAGCAGAGCTATGGTTTTTATTGAATAGTTTGGTGATTATTGATTTATGTTTTAAAACCCGTTTGTCGTTGTTTTATGTTGTCTGGAAATTCCCGGGAAGTCAATAGCAGGTGGTAAATAGAAGCCACACTGCAGTGAGGTTATTCGTCTGTTGGAATAGCACTGAAAAGCAACGCAGGGCTGGCAGTGTTAAATTAGGGACTATTTTCGTATACAAGTGACAGTGATTGAAAGCAAAAGAGTTTGCTGGTGAAACTTTGGTGTTATATCACCTAGAAAGGGTAACACTGAAGGAGTAACAGGTTCGTCGGAGCTTGAGTGAAGGGTAAACAGAAGGGTTTTACTCGCAGTGTGTGAAGAGTAAGCGGAAGGTTTTACTCGTAGTTAAAGAAAACAACTATCCTTTGGTTTTAGTGGAGCAGACAGAGTAGCAAATGTTTTTATGTTGTCATTAATGAAGATTTTAAGAAATTTGTAAGAAAATAAGCTTTCATGCTACCTTGTGAAGGAGGGGGTCAGTTGCTAGAGTGGCACTGACATCACAGAAGGCTGCGCTGTGATTGCTTGAAACAGCAGGCGTGTGACTGACGTGAATTTGTAAAGGAGGGGTCAGTAGTAAGGAGTGATACTGACGTCGCAAAAAGGCCACGCTAGTATTGGCAAGACGAATAGTGTGAGCCCGAGTGTGATTGGTCGAAAAAAAAATAGAAGATGCGCTGGGATTGGTCAAACCTCAAGTATGAGTAAGAATCTATTTGGTTGTCAAAATAGAAGCTGTAATAGTATTGGATAGTGGAGTTTGTATGTGGAAATACGATCCAACACTAATAGGGAATTGCCCAGACAGGAGATATTTAGGATTTGCCAGAGACAAATATATAAAAAGATCTTCACCAAAAATATACGGAGAAAAGAGAAAGATGTCATTTATGCAGAAAATTAAAAATGACTTCAAGAAAGATAAACCCATTAAGACTAGAGAAGGAATTCTTATTCCACCCCCAAAGACACCCCCATCATACCTGTGTGTTTAGAAAATTGGATAGAGTATACCAAAAGTGATGGAGTGTTAGCTTTCCCAGAAAATGGTACCTTCAATGGGAGAATCCTTCATAATTTGAGAATGCAGATGAATGAATTAGAGCCCAGACCTAGATTAACACAGTATGAGGAATTAGAAGAATGGGAAACTGAGTCATTTGAGAGCGACAGATCAAGAAGTAGCAGGAGTTATAGAGGATTATTCCCTAGACAGATGCGCGAATCACGAGCGAGTCAGATGAAACAACGGAGACAATGGTTACAGAGGAACTGTATCCTGTATTAATGGCAGAGGAACAGTCAAGAGGAAAATGTACAGGAAAAACTAAACATTTAGCAATGACAGATTGTGGGGAGTCAGAAAATGAGTTTATGGAAGATATTTTATCGAAAAAAACACCGCCATATCAGGAAGGAACTAAAATAATTACTCCAAGTGCCCCTGTCTAGGGAACACCTTTGGTTCCACAGATTATATATGACCCAATGAATGGAAGGGTACTTCAGGGAAAAGAAAAGTGCATACTCGTCTACACCCCTACGAAGGAAGAGCCTCGAAAGCCCCTCGTGGTTTCGAAATGAATCGTTTAAAATACTGGAAGCACTGCTTCGGATGGTTTTCATTTTTTCCGAGTTTTTTTGCTGTTGAAGTTTTATATAGCGCGAACGCGACCCGAAGGTATAACAGCGATTTACATGGGCACCAGTTGCATTACAGACCCATTCATTTTGAGGCGCGGTGATATTAAATGATTTGCATTAGTTATGATTTGGGTTTCGTTAAGTTTCTTGGGGAAGAGGATGTGGTCCGTCGGCTAAACTGCCGACTTTGGTGCTGGAAACTCAGCCTGGGTTGCCACACACGACGTGAGGGGAGTGGGGCTGAAGCCCTTTGATCCCAATGTGCGTTGCGTGCCTGGCTCGAAGTCATCTGCACTGTCCCTTACTGTTCGTACCCACCCACACCCCTATTTAGACATGTTAACTGGCAATATGTTTCTTATGTGCATACTCGTCTACACCCCTCCGGAGGAAGAGCCTTGAAAGCCCCTCGTGGTTTCGAAATGAATCTTTTAAAATACTGGAAGCACTGCTTCGGGTGGTTTTCCTTTTTTCCGAGTTTTTTTGCTGTTGAAGTTTTATATAGCGCGAACGCGACCAGAAGGTATAACATCGCTTTACATGGGCACCAGTTGCATTACAGACCCATTCATTTTGAGGTGCGGTGATATTAAATGATTTGCATTAGTTATGATTTGGGTTTCGTTAAGTTTCTTGGGGAAGAGGATGTGGTCCGTCGGCTAAACTGCCGACTTTGGTGCTGGAAACTCAGCCTGGGTTGCCACACACGACGTGAGGGGAGTGGGGCTGAAGCCCTTTGATCCCAATGTGCGTTGCACGCCTGGCTCGAAGTCATCTGCACTGTCCCTTACTGTTCGTACCCACCCACACCCCGATTTAGACATGTTAACGGGCAATATGTTTCTTATGTGCATACTCGTCTACACCCCTCCGGAGGAAGAGCCTCGAAAGCCCCTCGTGGTTTTGAAATGAATCGTTTAAAATACTGGAAGCACTGCTTCCGATGGTTTTAATTTTTTCCGAGTTTTTTTGTTGTTGAAGTTTTATATAGCGCGAACGCGACCCGAAGGTATAACAGCGCTTTACATGGGCACCAGTTGCATTACAGACCCATTCATTTTGAGGCACGGTGATATTAAATGATTTGCTTAGTTATGATTTGCGTTTCGCGGCGTGAAAGTGAAAGGAAATTTGGCGTGTCTGCTCGCGGCGCGAAAGTGAAAGCAAATTTGGCGTGCGCGTTTGGCGGGGGCGGGGGAGCGCATTCCAGGCGGGGGAGCGGACCCTTTGAAGTGCTCCCAAAAAGCGGAGTGCATGGCGGCACCAAGCGCGTGATTGTGCTTGTGCTAGCAATGCAATCCGCTTTTTGGGAGCACTTTGAAATGCCCTTTTACAATAGTCTCGCTTTGCGATCGCTTACGCGATAGCAAGGCGAGACCTAAAAATGGGGAGATCTGGACACGTGGAAGGCTAGGTGGATGAGGAAAAAGGAAGAAGCACAGACTAACCGATCGACATCTGAATTTTTATTGAAAGAATCTGGCAAGGCAGAAAGATTTTGTCCTATGAGAGAAGTTCCAGGAGGGGGATATGTACAGGTTCCATGGACTCAACAAGATATTTTGTCATTTACTAATGATTTCCCAAAGTTAAGAGAAAAATCCCGTTGAATGGTACCAACAGGTTGAAAGGTTTGTGAAGGTTTCAAAGGTTTTGTTGAAAGATTTGGATGGTCTATTTGACATAGTGGTGCCTGTTGATATATGGACAGAATGTAAAATCACAGTTGATTGGCCTAGTGAAGAGTACCCAAGAGATGAGAAAACAGTAGCCCCTTCAGAAGAGGTAATGAAGAAGTATCACCAAGTGATCACTTTCTTGAAAGGGAAAATCCCACCGAAAGAAACAGATTGGGTAAAAATAGATAAAACAGCACAAGAAATAAATAAGACTGTACATGCGTCTATTACAGGTGTTCAAGCAGTGTAGCGGTTTTGAGATTATCTGAGACAAAGGCATGGGTCATTTTGTATATCGTTTTGTGTCAGGTTTAAGGCCAGAAATCTCCCATAGGATTCAGCAGCACATGTTGTGCTGGCAGCCAAAACCTACTGATGAAATCTTAAAATACGCCAAGTATTGCGGAGACGATATTGAAAATAGATGTAAAAAGCTGGAGAAAAAAGTGATGTGGGCACAAGTGAAATTGGCAGAACATCAATAGCTTAAATTAAATAGTCAGACTGATGATCATGTGAGAGGACAGGGTCAGAATAATAATAATGGTGGAAAACAAAGAGTACGAATGAATAGGGAGGAAGCAAAGAAAAGATTTCCTTGTCATGGGTGTGGAAAATTGGGACATTGGAAAAACGAGTGTAAAAATATTCAGAATAATAATGGCCCAAATCAAAATTTAAATCCACAGAATGAGGTGATAATGAGTCAACCGTAGCAGGTTCTAAATCTACAGTCAGTTGCCACCTGCCCCTATGTCAAATTCTGTGAACAGAGCAAAATACAGTGCGGACACCGGATTTCCAGGAGAAAGTGGTAAGAAAAATTCTGTAACTGCACAGTGTCTTTTGCAGAATAGAATCTTTCCGGAGATGAACAATGACGGTGCCTGAGGGGGGAGGAAGAGGAGTGCGTACTTGGCACTTCCTTACCGGTAGATCAGTCAGGTCCATATATTGATGGTAAAGTAGAAGGAAAGGATATTGCCTTTTTGATGGACACTTGTGCAACCCTTTCTACTGTGAGAACAGCAGACAGTACAAACCTACCCCTCTCGGGAGAAGCCATCCAAGTAGTAGGCGTTTCTATTAAACAGATCAGAACCCCAATTACAGAACCAATGGAGGTGTGAATTGGCAACTTCAGGGAAATGCACACGCTTGTGTTGTGTGATTCCAGTCCAGTAAACTTGCTAGGGAGAGATTTATTGTGTAAAATGAATTGCACAATATTTTGCACACCGGATGGTGTTGCAATTCAGACCCCTGATGAAGACGGGGTCTATAAAATAATGTTAGCAAAACAAGGTACAGAGGTAGACAAGATGCATTCATTAATGACAAAAGATGATTTACCTGATGAATTAAAAACGACTGTGAACCCAAAAGTGTGGGATTTTACAGGAAAAGAAGTAGGATTGATGGCAAACGTCGACCCAGTGAAAGTGACTGTGAAGGAAGGTGCAGTTTATCCAAATACTCGACAGTACAAAATGAGTCCTGAAGTAAAGGCTAGTGTTGCAGCAGAAATTGATCGAATGATTAAACAAGGTATTTTGAAGGAAATCATGAGCAGTCCTTGTAATTCGCCTATAATTAGCATTAAGAAACCTAGCGGGAAATACAGAATCGTCCAAGATTCACAAAAAATCAATAAAATTGAGGTGCCTTGTTGTCCCATAGTGCCAAATCCAGCAGTGATTTTATATCAGAGACCCTGGAATGTAGGATTCTTTACTGTAATTGATTTATGCCAAGCATTTTTCTCCATCCCTTTACATCCGGACAGCCAGTATCTCTTTTCATTTAAGTTTGAGGATCGTATCTTAGTTTGGAATCGAGTTCCTCAGGGGTACACCGAAAGTCCTTCGATATTCAATCTAATTTTGAAAAAGTGTTTAGAAACTTTAGTGATATCCAGAAAATCAGTTTTAGTTCAATATATCGACGACTTACTAGTCGCATCAAAGTCACGAGATGATTGTGGTACTGATTCGATTGCCCTAATAAATCATTTGGCTGACGGTGGACACTAAGGGGTCTATTAGGATGTAGGGCGGATCGCCACCGCCCGCATGGCGGTGGCGATCCGCCCTACAACACACCCTGCCCGCCACCCATTTCCCCCACCATACTAGTATGGCGGGGGGGGGACCCCGATGGACAGAAAGACCGTCCGCCGGTTTTTCACCGGTCACACAGGTGACCGGGTGGAAAAGGGGCCTGGTATGGTGGCGGTGTCTGCAAGACACCGCCATCCATATTAGGAAGGCAGTGGGAAGCAGCCTCAACGCCGCCACGGAAAGGCATGTGGATTGTGCTTTCGGGGGCCCGTTGCGGGCCCCCTGGGAATTGGGGGATGTGGGTGCACATGGGGGGTACCTATGGTACCCCCCTACATTGTCATGGACTAGGTGGCAGGCACCGCACGGTGCCTGTCACCTTGTGCAATGCTGGGAATGGAGGATGCCACCACCACGGTGGCATCCTAAGTGCAGGTGCAGGACCGCTGCATCACTGGTGGCTGGTCCCAGCACCGCTAGGTGCTGGGACCTAATAGGCCCCAAAGTGTCACCAGAGAAACTGCAATTTTGTAGAACTGGAGTCAGATATTGAGGACACCAAATAGAACGAGGAGTGAGGAAAGTGACCCCCGAAAGAATAAAGATAATAAAACAAATGCAGACCCACAGAGAGATTAGGATGTTCCTTGGAGTGGTGTGGTACTGTAGGCAATGGATTGCAGGTTTTTCGTTGTTAGCCAAACCCCTAATACAAATGACAAAGAAACGAGCAAAGGACCCAGTAGAATGGAATGATGAAAGCATGGAAGCATTTGTGAGACTATGAAATTGCTTGTGTGAAGCCCCCGCTCTAGTTATGCCAGATTACACAAAAAGATTTGCACTATTTTGTTTTGAAAGAGAAAGTTGTGCACTTTCCGTTTTAACACAAATACATGGTTTAAGTCGACGTCCAGTAGCATATTTTTCTGTTACCTTGGACCCTGGAGCGTCAGCATTACCTGGATGTTTGAAAGCAGTAGCTGCCACCTGTATGAGTCTGGAACACGGTGAGTCAATTGTGATGGGACATACTGTGAAGGTGTATGTTCCACATTCATTCGGTAAGGTACTGTGTTCGAGTTCTTGTTAAAAGAATCTCAACTGAATGACAGATTATTTTAACAAGAACTCGAACACAGTACCTTACTCCTAGTCAAATGACTAAGTACGAAAGAATCATTTTGGGAGCCGCAAATGTGAGAGTGGTCAGGTGTACTATGCTAAACCCTGCTACACTATGGCCAGATGTACATGGAGAGGAAGTATGAGATGAGGTTGAGCATGACTGTTTGGATGTGACTGAATTATGCACTAAGCCCCGTCCAGACATACAGGAAGAGCCCCTGAAAGAATCTGAGCATGAGCTATTTGTAGATGGCTCGTGCATGAGGCATGAGGAAGGAGGATTACGTGCTGCTTATGCAGTATGCACATTGGCTAGAATAGTCAAAGCACCCTATTTACCAGGAGTCAAATCTGCACAAGTAGCCGAATTGATAGCTTTGATTAAAGCTTTCAAAGTTGGGAAAAATTGGAAAGTAACCATTTTTACTGAAAGTCAGTATGGTTACGGGGTTGTGCAGGATTTTGGCCAGCTCTGGATGCAGAGCGATTTCATGACTTCTTCAGGATCCCCTATTAGAAATGGAAAATGTGTAAAAGAATTGCTAGAAGCAATCCAATTGCCAAAAGAAGTGGCAGTGGTCAAGTGTGCTGCACATCAGTCAGGAGATGACTATGTGGTAGCTGGTAATCGATATGCTGATAAGGTTGCCCAGTACTGTGCCAGAAATAAATTGGCAGTAAACAAGAAAATTGAAACAAGTGGAATCAGCTGCCAACTTATGCTACTCTCAGGAATAGAAATGTGGGAGGAAGTAAGACAACTGCAGGATGAGGTGGAAGTGAGTGAAAAGGAGGAGTGGATAAAAGTAGGATATCAGAGAAGAACAGAGGATGACGTATGGATTTATTACGATGGCAGAACAGTGATGCCAGATTGTTTACTTTCACAAATGGCCAGAATGTATCATGGAGACACACACATAGGCAGGGACGCCATGATCAGGCTCTTTAGACAGGATTGGTATAATCTGAGATTTAGGGCTGTCGCAGAGAGTCTTTGCCAGAGATGTTTAACATGTCAACAAATAAACCCAGGCAGGTAGACAGTGGTCAGTTGGGGAAGAATTGGAAAGGCAGAAGGACCATTTGTGAGGTTGCAGGTAGATTTTATCCAATTACCAGCTTGCAGAGGACTGAAGTATGTTCTTGTTATTGTTTGTTTATTTTCCCGGTGGGTGGAGGCGTACTCTACTAGGAGAAATGACAGCATAACAGTTGCCAAACTGCTGTTGAGGGAGCTAATTCCGTGGTTTGGTTTTCCAGTAACTTTGGAATCAGATAGAGGATCTCACTTTAATAATGAAATAGTTTGATTAATCTGTGAAGCATTTAAAATTGAACAGAAACTGCACTGTGCATATCACCTGGAGGCTTCTGGAGTGGTAGAACAAATGAATGGCACAATCAAATCAAGACTGGCAAAAGTGTGTGCATCCACCTCATTGGAATGGCCAGATGCATTACCTCTTATTCTGATGGGACTGAGAAGTATTTCTGACAGAAAGACAGGATTGAGTCTCCATGAAATTATCATGGAAAGAGCAATGAGACAAGCATTTATACCAGGGCAAAAACTGTTGAATATAACTGATGATTTGGTATTAGACTATTGCAAAGGATTGGCTGACCTAGTGTGTTCTGTCTCTCACCAGGTTGGAGAAGACGCAGTTGCCAGGCAGCCGAATCAACCACATGATCTGAATCCCGGTGACTGGGTGATGGTGAAGAATCACACTCGAGAGTCGTGCCTAGCACCCAGGTGGGATAAGCCACATCAGGTTATATTGGTTACAACAAGAGCAGTAAAATGTGCAGGTATACCTAACTGGATACATGCCAGTCATACCAAAAGAGTACCAGCGCCTGACGAAGAGGGACCTCAATTAACTCATGCAGTTGAGGCTGCTGAAGGTTGTGCAGCTGAAGGATCTAGAATAACAGATCCTGAAGTAGCTGACCAAGAACAACCAAGCACAAGTCAGGACGACTGGATACCATGGTTGACATACCCGAGGTGATTGTTTAAACAAGAAGCAGAACCAGACTAGAAAGACAGGAAAATAGAGAGGACCAGACAGGTGAAGAAGAACAAGCTCAAGAAAAAGATAATAAATCTGTTGGAGACCCTGAGCAGGATCAGAAAAGGAAAGAACAATAAACTCAGACAGAGGTGAACCAATACATTCATGAATCTGAGGAAGGACAGATAGGTCTAGAAGAACACGTTCAGGCTGCAGAAAACCAAAATGCAGTAGGACCGGAGCAGGACCACTTAGGAAAAGAAGAACAAGTTCAGGAAGAAGGAGAACAAGACGAAATACGACCTAAACAGGGCCAGATAGAGGAAGAAGAACATGTTCAGGCTAATGAAGTCACAACAATAAATCCTGAACCAGGACAGATAGAGAGGGACTCTGAAGACGAGGATAATCAAATTGTGCCACAAAATAAAGAAAATAATAAAATACTTGAAAGAGACGAGGAAAGTGAGTCTGCAGTACAAGTCAAAAAGGTCAGAAAAGGTGATAATTGACCAAGTGGTGTTAAAAGGTTAAAATATCGCTTAAAAACAATAAGTGGAGAACCTGAACAAGTATATGAAGTCATTAGTCAATCTGGGCAATTGACTGAGAAACCTAGGCGGAGAAGCCAAAGACTACGAATTTTGAACAATAAATTCAAAGGTCCTGAATGGACTTATGTGATTCTTGAAGAATTCGAGAATCTAGATTTGAATGAAGAAAGATACGAAGAAATATTTGCAGAGCAGATTGACGAAGGAGAAGTGAGACCTCCTTGAAAAACAAAAATATAAGTTCAACAAAAGCAAAGAAAAGAAGAGAAATCCTCTTAGTCCAAAATGACTGATGATAGGGTTGCTGGAAGACCAAAACAAAAGTGTATAAAGAAATGTTGTAGAATATGTATATGTAGTATATTTTTAGCACTCATAATCTGGTTACTATTAACCATAGCCATCCCTTATTTGATGGTGACAGAAAAGAAAAATAACACAAACACAAATGAAAAGGTAGCTAACATCAAAGGAGATAGAGTAGCATTAGAAGCACCAGATGAGTTAGACCTACATCACACTGTGACAAATAATGACACTGCTTTAAATGTATTCACAAAGTTATTAGTACAATATGTAGATTGTAGGAGAGTAGGATCTTCACTTATGTTGCACCAACTTTTGTTTCTGATGTTAACACTGGTTTCTGGCTATAGTCTGGCTGGGTCCCTGCTAATCAGGGCCCCAGTCTCTCTGTTCTCTCTAAACAACTTGGAGTGCATATTAGATGCACTAGTGATTGGATACTGTGGTACCTTATGAGCCCCTAGTATATGGTACCTTAGGTACCAAGGGCATAGGTACTTCACAGGCCTACCAGGGGCTGAAGCATGTATTATGCCACCCCTGGGAAGCAGACTAAATCTGACACCACAGGCCTGCTACTGCAGCCAAGGTGAGGTAGTGTTAGCACTCCTCACTGAGTTATAGCTTCCCTATATCTCACCATACACACACATATAAACCTATCAGTCACCCCTAAGGCAGGCCCTATCAATCCTGAGGGCAGGGTAGTTGGTTTACAATGTGAGGGGGTGCCTCTGCCTGAGCAGGGCCCCTCTGCAGCTGGCAGAGTCTATTCTCTGTGGCTGCTTGTGGATGCGGTTAAACCATATACTCTTAAGTGCATTATAACCTAGCGGTAAATGCTAACTTTGGAATGACTGCATCAAAACATGTTGTGTTGGTGTCAAACAACTTGGAATCATACCCCCACACCAGTAACTGGTGTGGGAGTATGATCCCACCCTTCTAGAGGGGACGACATGTACCTACTGTGGAAACACGGTAGAAATCTGAAAGAGCCCTGGCATCACAAAATGGATGTCACCAGCACAGACACTGGACTGCCCTCCTGCTGCTGACTGAAACTCGCAGTGGAGGAGGCCCAACAATAGGCATCCTGTCACAGGGAGGTGTCACCACCTTCCATACAGGATTTAGTGTATTGGGGCTGGGTGGGTGCACTCCTAGAGTGCTTTGAAGTCCTGCACTGGGGGAGCAGTAGGCTCCTCTGTGCATATGCCAGCTCAAACCGGTTTAGGGGTTACCTGCCCCTGCTCTGGCACGAAACTGGACAAAGGGAAGTGGGTGTAACCACCCACTCCCCTGACCCTCCCAGAGGAGTGGTCATAGAGCTAGTCCCTCCCTTTCCTTTAGAATAAGATAGGGAAACCTTGCCATTGCAAATCAGATATCCCTGGACGACGCTCTACAAGAAGAATCCTGGCCCTTCGACGTTCCACTACCTTTGGAAGACTGAAGAATCTCCCTTGGAGTCAAGGAGTGACTCCCCTGCTTGGCAGGCACCAAAAACTTGAATCAACAGTCACAAACTTTCCCGCTCCCGTCAGAGTCCGAAGTCCGTGCAGCCCCAAAAGTAGATTTCCTGACTTCTCGACAGCCATTGTGAGTCCCCAGCAGAGCTGAGGCGAGTGGACCCCACGAGTGATGAGGAACAGCAATACCCGGGTACCGTGCACTATTGTCGAGTGCAACCCCTTCACGACATTCTATGAACTTGTGAATTAGACCACGTATGGTCCAAGCCTCCAGCAGAATTGCCCTTGAAAATCAGAGGCCTATCTCATTCCGAGTGACCGTGGGCTCCTGTGAAGCGAATCCTCATGAGGCGTCTTTGCGATCCTTTGCCGGCTGGCTTGTGGGTTCCCTGACGACTTTCTCATCAAATCAAAGGGCTCCCCTGGGTGCTCCTGCCCTGACTTACCCTTGCTGGGTGAGTCCCTCAGACCTTGCTGGTCTGCACCGCTGACTTTCTTCAATTTCCAGAAGACTTGCTGTTGCCAAGGCTTGTTGGCTCCAATCCGGTTGCTGACATGTCACTAAGCTGCAGACTTTGTGGGACACTCCGAATCCAGCTGCTAGTCATCGTTGATGCCTCCTGGACCTCGTGGCTGAAGAGTCAAAACACCCTTGATCACCTGAAATCACCCGACTTCCGTGGGCATCCATATTCCTGGCTCCCGGGTCACTGGCAAGTGACTGTGAACACTGTCCCTTCTGCTTTCAGGCCTTCTTCATCTTGAATCCAGCCTTGGATTCTACCGGACACTTCTCCAGTCTTCACAAGCAGCAAAACTTCTTTGGCTTCCATTGAAAACAACGACGCAACCCGACACCAAAAGACACCTATGCACCCGGCTTCCCTGGGTGAGGTAACTCGTGCATTCCGGTGCTCCTGTGGGTGTTGGCCCTCGAACTGCTTACCTTGTAAGTAGCTTGCTTGTAAACTCTCTAGAAGTACCCTAAAACTTTAAAAATCCAACCGCGACTTGCTCCATTGAAATCACACTGCACGCGTCTCCCGTGGGTCCTTTACTTACCTGCCTTGGGTGGATTAGTGAGGCCCCAGCGATTCTACAGGCCCTAGGCCTTGTCCCCTTGCAAGTCGACTTTCCTAAACCTCTTTTTTAGGATATGGTCTGGTACGCCCCTAGGGCGCCAGCCATATTTGTGCTTAACTTATTGTGAAACGTTGATAT
The DNA here is from genome assembly GCF_964204655.1 of Triturus cristatus. Taxonomy (NCBI): domain Eukaryota; kingdom Metazoa; phylum Chordata; class Amphibia; order Caudata; family Salamandridae; genus Triturus; species Triturus cristatus. The sequence continues at coordinate 732,936,506 of NC_140580.1, forward strand.
TTGCATATGTTACTGATTTCTAATCTCATAAAGAGATTAGTAGAGTGTGTCTAGTAATAAATACATATATATTTGATATATATACCTGTGTGGTGTCCGTTCATTTGGTAATTCAAGAGATTATAAGGTAAAACAAGCTGCTTTACATTCCTCTGAGACTTAGCCTGAAGGCTGCTCTCCACAGCTGCCACTAGGATAGCTTTCTTTAAAAGGTTGTCTTAAACCTATCTACCATAAGAGTCGAATTGGACTGGTGCAAGGTGGTCACTATAACTAGTGACCAGCATATGCCAGGCCAACTTCTCACATTGGTGGGCAGCGTGTGGGATTCCAGCTTGCCATTGTTTTACCAGAAAATCTCTATTTGAATTGCTAACTGAAAACCACTAAAGGTACTCAAGGTACATATAAAGTCAAAGTTAGTATCAATACGTTCTACTGAACTTAGAGCTCTTTGTGAAGGGATAGCACACCCTTGCTACAGCTCAAGCTAGGATCAGTAGGTCACAAACTAGTGTAGGTAGTACAACACTGCACAACACTAGAATGTCCTCAAGGGATGGAGCCATTGGGTCCACCCAGCCTCAGTATAAGGACATGACCTTCTTTGACTTGAAGGCCATGTGTGTTGCAAGACACCTGAAGCTAGGACAGAGTCCCTCCACACTAGGCCTGATAGATCTGTTGACAGCAGATGATCTGAGGTTGGCTCTAGGAGCTAACAGGTCTGAATAAGAGAGTGGGTCAATTACAGTGTCTGGGTCAGATGATGAAAATCAAGATGACCAGGACTCTGTGGTTGAAGGACCAGACCCACATGGGTCTGAAAAGGACAGAGGAATTCTCCCTAAGAGAACTGACAGAGTGGAGGAGAGGCGTAGGTCCCTTTCTAGGGACTCTGACCACTCATATCACTCTGGCAGAGAATCTGTCCATCAGAGGAGCTCATACTTTAATAGAAGAGAGAACTCCACTGAAAGAATGTACAAACTGCTGCAGTATGAGGAAGCAAGGTTTGCTCTTAAGGCCAAGCAGTTGGCAATAGATAAAGAATCCTTTGAGCTCCAGAGAGCTTCTAGAAAAGAGGGGTTAGAACCCCCTGGTGGCAGCAACAGTGTCCCTAGAGTCAGAGATTACATTCCAGACCATAGGAACCTGTCCAAGGTTGTTCCTCCCTACCAGAGTGGGGATGATATCCACAAATATATAACTGCTATGGAGAGGGCCTGTAGAGTACAACAGGTCCCCCAGAAACAGTGGGCAGCAATATTGTGGCTCTCCTTTTCAGATAAAGGTAGAGGCAAGCTCCTCACTGTTAGAGAAGAGGATGCTGATGACTATGAAGTCCTGAAAAGTGCATTAATAGATGGGTTTGGCTTAAACACTGAGCAGTACAGGTTGAAGTTCAGAGACACCCAGAAAGCACAGAATCAGGACTGGACAGACTTTGTAGATTGTGCAACCAAGGCTCTGGAGGGTCGGCTGGTTGGTAGTAGAGTTACTGATTTTAAGGGATTGTATAATCTTATGATGAGAGAACAGATCCTTAATAATTGCCAAAACCAGTTGTTGCATCTATACCTGGTGGACTCTGATCTGACCTCTCCCCAAGAATTGGGAAAGAAGGCAAACAAATGGGTCAGAACTAGGGTGAGGTAGAAAACCCAGAACCAAGGGGGTGACACTAAGAAGCAGGATCCTAAAGGCTCTGAGAAAGGTGGGGATAAGTCAAAAGACCAGAAGTATTCACAAGGGCCCCAAAAATCTGCATCTGGTGGGGATTCACAGTCTACAAAGGGAAAAGGCCAAAAGAAGCCCTGGTGCAAATTCTATAAACAGAAAGGGCACTGAACTTCTGATTGTAACAAGTCCAAAGACCAAACCACCACCACTCCTGCCCCTAAGGCATCTGTTCCCCCTAGTTCAGCTACTGGTGGAGGTGGTACTCAGAATAAGGGTGTAGTAGGATTGACCCTGGGTTCTGAAGTGGACTCTGGCCTAGTCAGAGTACCCACTCAGGCATTGCTGGTTTGTGATGGAGGCATTGATATGTCCTTCCTAGTGAGCCCCAGTAATCTGGGCAAATACAAACAGCAGCCTGTAATAAATGGCAAACAGGCTTTGGCATTCAGGGACACAGGTGCTAGTGTCACCATGGTAGCAGAGGATCTTGTGAACCCTGGGCAGATGATCCTGGGTCAAATGTACCAGGTTACCAATGCAAGCAATGTCAGGACCAACCATAGTCTGGCAGTTGTGAATTTCTCCTGTGGAGTGGTAACTGGCCTCAATAAGGTAGTAGTCAGTGCAGACCTCCCTGTCGAATGTCTATTGGGAAATGATCAGCCTGGTCTGAAGTAAAGTTATGGACTCATGCTGAGATGTTGGGTATACCTGCAGAGGTATTTGCTGTGACCAGGTCAAAAGCCAAAATGCATCAAACTGAACCAGCTCTGGATCCTGAAAGTATGGACCAGATGCTACCCAAGAGGAGGAGCAGAAGGGTAAAGCCAGTGCCTTCCCCTCTGTCTCAGATCTCAGATTCCCCTCCTGAGGGAGGAGAAGCAGATCCCGAAGAAGGAACTGCCCCAGAGGGACTTGAGCCTGATCAGGTTGAGTTCTTGGGGGCAGGGGGACCTTCCAGGGAAGATTTGAGTAAGGAGCAACAGTGCTGCCCCTAGCTTGAACCCCTCAGACAGCAGGCTGCTGCTGAGGCTGCTGGGAGTGCTAGTGGGTCCCATAAAGTTTATTGGGATGAGGGACTCCTATACTCTGAGGCTAGAGATCCTACCCCTAGAGCCACCAGGAGGTTGGTAATACCTCAGAAGTTTAGGGGGTTCCTCTTGATCCTAGCACATGACATCCCTTTAGCAGGACACTTGGGCCAAAACAAGACCTGGGACAGGCTTGTTCCACATTTCCATTGGCCACACATGTCAGAGGACACAAAGGAGTTTTGTCGCTCCTGTGTCACTTGCCAAGCCAGTGGCAAGTCAGGTGGCACAACAAAGGCCCCCCTGATACCACTACCTGTGGTGGGGGTACCCTTTGAAAGGGTAGGGATTGACATTGTTGGTCCCCTTGACCCTCCAACAGCATCTGGGCATAGGTTTATCCTGGTGGTAGTGGATCATGCCACCAGGTACCCAGAAGCAATTCCCCTCAGGACCACCACAGCCCCTGTGGTGGCAAGAGCCCTCATTGGAGTTTTCTCCAGAGTGGGTTTCCCTAAGGAGGTTATATCTGACAGAGATACTAACTTCATGTCAGGGTATCTAAAAGCAATGTGGAAGGAGTGTGGTGTAAACTACAAGTTCACTACTCCCTATCACCCACAATGCAATGGGTTAGTTGAAAAGTTCAACAAAACCCTAAAGGGAATGATTAAAGGCCTCCCAGAAAAGCTTAGGCGAAAATGGGACCTTTTACTTCCCTGCCTTCTGTTTGCATACAGGGAGGTTCCACAGAGGGGTTTGGCTACAGCCCTTTTGAACTTCTGTTTGGGCATCCTGTAAGAGGTCCATTATGTTTGGTGAAGGAGGGCTGGGAGTTACCTCTCAAACCTCCCAAACAGGATGTGATGGACAATGTACTTGGTCTCCGCTCCCGGATGGCTGAATACATGAAGAAGGCAACCAAAAACCTGGAGGCAAGCCAAGAACTACAGAAAGCTTGGTATGACCAAAAGGCTGTACTGACTGTATACCAGCCAGGACAGAAAGTGTGGGTGTTGGAGCCTGTGGCCCCAGCAGCTCTCCAAGACAAGTGGCGTGGCCCCCTTACAATTGTTGAGAAAAAGGGAGAAATCACCTATCTGGTGGATCTGGGAACTCCCAGGAGCCCCCTTAGGGTGCTCCATGTCAACAGATTGAAACCATATGTTGACAGGGCTGACATGGGCTTGCTCATGGCAACTGATGAGGAACAGGAGGAGGAGAGTGACCCTCTCCCTGACCTGCCCTCACAGAACCCTGATGTTGGGTCAGTAGATGGTGTTGCTTTGGCAAGCAGCCTCACTGACCATCAGCAAACTGAATGCAGACAAGTTCTGCAGCAGTTCAGACATATGTTTAGCCTGACCCCTAGTCAGACTTCCTGGTGCACCCATGAGGTGGTCACTGGAGACAGTCTGCCTGTAAAGAGTAAAATCTACAGGCAACCTGACCATGTCAGGGACTGTATCAGGACTGAAGTCCAGAAAATGTTGGAACTAGGTGTAATTCAGCCTTCCGATAGCCCTTGGGCTAGTACAGTAGTCCTTGTGCCTAAACCTCATACCCAGGGTGGTAAGAAAGAAATTAGGTTTTGTGTAGACTACAGAGGCCTTAATGCAGTCACCAGGACTGATGCCAATCCAATTCCCAGGGCAGATGAGCTCATTGATACTTTGGACTCAGCCAAATATCTGAGTACATTTGACCTAACAGCTGGCTACTGGCAAATCAAGTTAGCTGATGAGGTCAAAGCCAAAACAGCATTTTCAACCCCTGGTGGGCACTACCTCTTTGTGGTGATGCCCTTTGGTTTGAAAAATGCACCTGCCACTTTTCAGAGGTTGGTGAACAAAGTTCTGACAGGTATGGAGACTTATTGTTCAGCTTATCTAGATGATATTGCTGTCTCTAGTTGCACCTGGCAGGATCACCTGGTCCACCTCAGAAATGTTTTGGAGGCCCTGCAAAAAGCAGGCCTCACTATCAAGGCCACTAAGTTCCAGATAGGGCAGAGTCAGGTTGTGTACCTGGGCCACCTTGTAGGTGGAGGCCAGGTTCAACCATTGCAGAGCAAAATCCAGACCATAATGGAATGGGTAGCTCCAACCACCCAGACACAGGTGAGAGCCTTTTTGGGCCTGACTGGGTACTATAGGAGGTTTGTTAAGGGATATGGACCTATAGTAACCCCCTTAAATGAACTTACCTCAAAGAAAATACCAAAAAAGGTTCAGTGGACAGCTAGCTGTCAAAAGGCATTTGATGACCTAAAGCAGGCCATGTGCACTGCCCCCATCTTACAGAGTCCAGACTACACAAAAAAAGTTCATTGTCCAAACAGATGCTTCTGAGCTGGGTGTGGGAGCTGTACTGTCTCAACTGAATGATGAAGGTCAAGACCAGCCAGTAGCTTTTATAAGCAGAAGGCTGACCCCTAGAGAGAAACGTTGGTCAGCTATAGAGAGGGAGGCCTTTGCTGTGGTGTGGGCCCTGAAGAAGCTGAGGCCATACTTGTTTGGCACTCACTTCATAGTTCAGACTGACCACAAGCTCCTCCTATGGTTTAAACAGATGAAAGGTGAAAACCCTAAATTGCTAAGGTGGTCCATTTTCCTACAGGGGATGGACTATACAGTGGAACATAGACCTGGGACCCAACATGCCAATGCAGATGGACTCTCAAGGTATTTCCACTTAGAACACGAAGACTCAACTGGTCAAGGTTAGTTTAGTGTCCCTGCGTTTGGGGGGGGGGGGTTGTGTAGGAGAGTAGGATCTGCACTTATGTTACCCCCACTTTTTTTTCTGATGTTAACACTGGTTTCTGGCTAGGTCCCTGCTAATCAGGGCCCCAGTCTCTCTGTTCTCTCTAAACAACTTGGAGTGCATATTAGATGCACTAGGGATTGGATACTGTGGTACCTTATGAGCCCCTAGTAGATGTGACCGTAGGTACCAAGGGCATAGGTACTTCACAGGCCTACCAGGGGCTGAAGCATGTATTATACCACCTCTGGGAAGCAGACTAAATCTGACACCACAGGCCTGCTACTGCAGCCTGGGTGAGGTAGTGTTAGCACTCCTCACTGAGGTATAGGTTCCCTATATCTCACCATACACACACATATAAACCTATCAGTCATCCCTAAGGCAGGCCCTATCAATCCTGAGGGCAGGGTGCTTGGTTTACAATGTGAGGGGGTGCCTCTGCCTGAGCAGGGCCCCTCTGCAGCTGGCAGAGTCTATTCTCTGTGGCTGTTTGTGGATGCGGTTAAACCATATACCTTTAAGTGCATTATAACCTAGCGGTAAATGCTAACTTTGGAATGACTGCATCAAAACATGTCGTGTTTGGTGTCAAACAACTTGGAATCTTACCCCCACACCAGTAACTGGTGTGGGAGTATGAATCCCACCCTTCTAGAGGGGACGACATGTACCTACTGTGGAAATATGGTAGCAATCTGAAAGAGCCCTGGCATCACAAAATGGATGCCACCAGCACAGACACTGGACTGCCCTCCTGCTGCTGACTGAAACTTGCAGTGGAGGAGGCCCAACAATAGGCATCCTGTCACAGGGAGGTGTCACCACCTTCCAGACAGGATTTAGTGTATTGGGGCTGGGTGGGTGCAGTCCTAGAGTGCTTTGAAGTCCTGCACTGGGGGAGCAGTAGGCTCCTTTGTGCATATGCCAGCTCAAACCGGTTCAGGGGCTACCTGCCCCTGCTCTGGCGTGAAACTGGACAAAGGGAAGTGGGTGTAACCACCCACTCCCCTGACCCTCCCAGAGGAGTGGTCATAGAGCTAGTCCCTCCCTTTCCTTTAGTATAAGATAGGGAAACCTTGCCATTGCAAATCAGATATCCCTGGACGATGCTCTACAAGAAGAATCCTGGCCCTTCGACGTTCCACTACCTTTGGAAGAATGAAGAATCTCTCTTGGAGTCAAGGAGTGACTCCCCTGCTTGGTAGGCACCAAAAACTTGAATCAAGGGTCGCAAACTTTCCCGCTCCCGTCAGAGTCGAAAGTCCCTGCAGCCCTAGAAGTAGATTTCCTGACTTCCTGATGGCCATTGTAAGTCTCCATCAGAGCTGAGGCGAGTGGACCCCACGAGTGACGAGGAACAGCAATACCCGGGTACCATGCACTATTGTCAAGTGCAACCCCTTCATGACATTCTATGAACTTGTACATTGGACCACTTGTGGTCTAAGCCTCCAGCAGAATTTCCCTTCAAAATCAGAGGCCTACCTTGTTCCGAGTGACCATGGGCTCCTGTGAAGCGAATCCTCATGAGGCATCTTTGCGATCCTTTGCTGGCTGGCTTGTGGGTCCCCTGAAGACTTTCTCATCAAACCAAAGGGCTCCCCTGGGTTGCTCTAGGCCTGCCCTGCCCTACCTTTGCTGGGTGAGTCCCTCAGACTTTGCTGGTCTACACCGCTGACTTTCTTCTTTTTCCACAAGACTTGCCGTTGCCAAGGCTTGTTGGCTCCAATCTGGTTGCCGACACCTCAGTAAGCTGTAGACTTTGAGGGACACTCCGAATCCAGCTCCTGGTTGTCGTTGACGCCTCTTTGACCTCGTGGCTGAAGAGTCAAAACACCCTTGATCATCTGAAATCACCCGACTTCCGTGGGCATCCATCTTCCTGGCCCCGGGTCACTGGCAAGTGACTGTGAACACTGTCCCTTCTGCTTACAGGTCTTCTTCATCTTGAATCCAGCCTTGGATTCCACCGGACACTTCTCCAGTCTTCACAAGCAGAAAAACTTCTTCGGCTTCCATTGAAAACAACGACGCAACCCGACACCAAAAGACACCTATGCACCCGGCTTCCCTGGGTGAGGTAACTCGTGCACTCCAGTGCTCCTGGGGGTGTTGGCCCTTGAACTACTTACCTTGTAAGTGGGTTGCTTGTAAACTCTCTAGAAGTACCCTAAAACTTTAAAAATCCAACCGCAACTTGCTCCTTTGAAATCAATAGGGAACCCGCGGCTGTGTTCTCACACTGCGTGCGTCTCCCGTGGGTCCTTTACTTACCTGCCTTGGGTGGATTAGTGAGGCCCCAGCAATTCTAAAGGCCCTAGGCCTTGTCCCCTTGCAAGTCGACTTTCCTAAACCTCTTTTTAGTATATGGTCTGGTACGCCCCCAGGGCCCCAGCCATATTTGTGCTTAACTTATTGTGAAACGTTGATATTTGCATATGTTCCTGACTTCTAATCTCATAAAGAGATTAGTAGAGTGTGTCTAGTAATAAATACATATATATTTGATATATATACCTGTGTGGTGTCCTTTCATTTGGTAATTCAAGAGATTATAAGGTAAAACAAGCTGCTTTACATTCCTCTGAGACTTAGCCTGAAGGTTGCTCTCCACAGCTACCACTAGGATAGCTTTCTTTAAAAGGTTGTCTTAAACCTATATACCATAAGAGTCGAATTGGACTGGTGCAAGGTGGCCACTATAACTAGTGACCAGCATATGCCAGGCCAACTTCTCACATAGATACTATGGAGGTTAGTGATTGTTATGTGTGTATGAAATTGCCAGCATCAGTGGCAGAAGGTGTTACCTACCACCATTTACCATTAACATATGGTATTTCATGTAGTATATTATCAAGTTTATTTTATAGAACAGGAAAATTACAGTATTATTATTCTAACTTAGATGTGATTTTTTCAGAGGTTCCTACTCGAAAGCGTATGAATCCAGTTCTTAGTACTAAAGACGCACAGTTTATGGATATATATTTCTTAACTATGAAAACAATAGATATAGCAGAAGCACACAAACACAATCTAACATGTTCATTCCACGAAGAAGAAAAGGTATTTTTGAATTTAGTTGAACAAAGGAGACAGGACTTCCAAAGAAAAGCTTCTGAAAAGAAACCTCAGATTCCTCAATGGGCTGAGAAAGAGGAGATTTATACACCTGGCAGGACTCATGCTGCGATGTCCCTAGATTTTGAAAAGAAAGGGAAGATCTGCCTCCATTGATTAAAAACTGACTATAACAATGTATTTATTGGTTCCTGTGAATGTGAACATAATTTCTAAGTTATTGGAGGATGGGGACTGAAAGGTGGAACGGATCCAGTTTTTCCTGGAGTCTATTATGTGTGTGGGAATAAAGCTTACTTTAGGCTGCCTGCACATTGTATGGAAGTTGCTATTTTGGAATAGTATTCCCTAAAGTTTACCATGTAAAGAGAATCAGTGGAAGCAATGAAAACACAAAGGAACTAACATGCATAAAAAGAGCTCGTTTTTCAGAAATAGTAGGTGACATATTTAGTGCATTGATACCTTCAGTGGGAGTCATTTTAAACTCACAAAAGAATTGTGAATTATCAACAGTGGTTGATCGTCTATCGACGGATACTGCTGCAGGGTTCCTAATGATCAATACGGAAATGGTTGCAATAAGGTCAATGGTTTTACAAAATCGACTTGCTCTTGATATATTATTGGCAAAAGAGGGCGGAGTCTGTAAAATGCTGAAAGCGCAACATTGTTGCACTTATATTCCTGACAAAAGTGTTGAAATTGGAGTGTACATTAAAAATATTTCTTAGTTGGAAGAAGATCTAAAACCACTGGAAGTTGACGGTGTATGGAAGAAATTAACAAACAGTATTACTTCAATAGGGAGTTGGTTTACTAATGTAGGCAAGAGTATTATAGGTTAAATAATACTACCCATATTTGGAATTTAATTTAATTTTATAAGGCGCACAGCTACCCGGAGGTTTCTCAGCACCATCGGACACACGCAGACTGAGAGAAAAAACTATTGGTTGAATAACCAAGTTTTTAAGCCTTTGCAAAAGTTCTTATAGATGGTTTCATGCCAAAGTGGCATGGGGAGTGAGTTCCACAGTGAAGGCCCCAGGTAAGAAAAAGACCGGCCACCCATACGCGACCGTCTGGTCCTAGGAACTGAGAATTTGGCCTGAGTGGAGGATCGGAGAAGGCACGTTGGTAGGTAAGGATGGACTAAGGCACTCAGATACTGTGGTGCTGTGCCCAATTTAATTTTATGCATATAACACAGGGACTTGAATTTAATGCATTTCTCTATCCTAAGCCAGTGGAGGTCCAGGGGCAAGCCTGAAATGGAAGCCCTTCTAGGCACCTGGCAAAGCAGTCTGGCCGCGGAGTTCTGTACTACCTGCAGTTTTCTCACCACCTCCTTGATGGCTCCTAAATACAGGACGTTCCCGTAGTCCAGCCTAGAAGTAATAAGGGCGTGGACCACTGTTCTCTGCGTAGGACTGGGAAACATCCAAAGTACTTTTTTGAGCCATTTTAGGTTGGTGAAGCAGGTTGCAGTGACCTTGACTGCTTGCTGCCTCATTGATAGCTGGTCGTCAATGATTACGCCTAGATTATGGACTCATTGCACCGGTTGGGGGAGAGCACCCATTTGGGGAGGCCAGTGTTGGGGACCTCAAAGATCTTTGTTTTTCTCAAGAACTAAAACTTCTGTTTTTCCGCCGTTAAGTTTTAACATGTTGGCATGCATCCAATCTGCTATGTTTAGCAGCCCTACCTGGAGAGAGGATGCCTTAGATGCCTCATTTGTAGAGAGGGAGAAGATTAGCTGGGTGTCATCAGCGTACAAAAAAAAAGATAACCCGGCCTCTTCAGCTATTGTTGCCAAGGGTTTGACATAGATGTTAAATATTAATGGGCTGAGGATAGAGCCCTGCAGTACTCCATAAGGAGAAGCTTGGGACTTAGAACTTGCTGACAGGGAAAAGACCTGAAAAGTACGGTTGGTCAAAAAATCGGTGAGCCATTTGAGTGCTGTCCTGATAACATCAAAAGATTGAAAGGCCTTTAGAAGGGCGGTATGTGACACAGTGTCGAAAGCAGCACTCAAATCAAGCAGTATGAGTGCCACAGTTTCACCCATATCAAGACATTGACGCAAAGTTTCCGTAACTCCCAAAGAGTGGTTTCCGTAGAGAACCCCGCACTAAATCCAGACTGTGATGCATGTAAAACTTTTTGGGAGTCAACAAACTGTGTCAGTTGTTGGTTAATATGGTTTTCTACAATTTTTGAGAAAGCTGGAAGTAGAGAGATTGGGCAGAAATTGGATACTTCTGCCGGATCAGCATTAGCTTTTTTTTTAAGAGTGGGCGAACCATGGCATGTTTCCATGCAGATGGGCCAGCTGCTTCCTGCAAGAATGCATTAAGAAACTCCATGATAAGTTTAAGTGACGATGGCTCCAATTTTTGAAGTATAGGAATGGAAAGAAGATCTCTGAAAGAGCCAGATTTAAGGCTATTTAAGATGCGGTTGAAAGAGGTGGTATTCAGAGGCAACCAATTTTCAAGCGTATTAGTAGGCATGGCGATCTGGTTCGCTGGTGGAGCAAATCAGTCCACTGTGGGGGAAGGGTTCTTCATTTGCTGCACCACATTAGTTGTAAATACATTCAGTTCTGCATGGATTTTCTCCACTTTGCCAATAAAACACTTGGCTAAATCCTCACATTGGGCTTCATTGAGCACAGGGGGGGTAGGTTGGCAAGCTGCGCCAGAAAGATCTTTAACTAATTTAAACAAGACCTTAGGGTTGTTATGTGCCGACGTAATGGTTTTGTTTACATGTTCAGCTCGGGCAGCGTTGCAGAGGGAATGATAGCCCCTTTTAGCTAATTTGTATATACGTCTGGATTCAGGCGCATAGGGAATGATAGTCCCTTTTAGCTAATTTGAATATACGTCTGGAATCAGGCGCATAGTCCTTCCTCCAACGTCTTTCTAATGCTTTGCATTTGTTTTTCTCTATTTTTAACCTGGGGGCGGGAGGTCGATGATTGTTAACTTTGTTGATAGAGGTTGGAAGGCATGCATCAATGGATGTCAAAATCCAGGTATGGATGGTGTCCGAGTCTGCTAAATTAATTGATGTGATGGCAGGAGTGTTGTTCAAGAGGTGTTGATTAAAAAAATCTATGTCTAAATTCTTCCAGTTTCTTGACCCCGACTTGACGGTTAAGGTGGATGTGTTCTCACGCTGCGGAGTTGGCCTCACCCTGAAACCGACCAAGAAATGATCGGACCAAAGTATAGGGAGAGCTGCCTGGCATTAGATACTGGATAGATTGGAAAAAATGTGGTCCAATAAGTAGCCTGCCCTATGTGTGAAACCTGAATTGCAGAGTAGGACATTCATAGCTGCCAAAACGGCCGTCAGGGAAGTGCTCGTACTGCATGTTGGATCATTGAAGTGAATGTTTAAATCTCCCAGGATGGTGAAATTGGCAGCATCCAACAGAAAAGGGGCGATGAGTTCAGGAAAAGCCGCTGCCCATGGCCCTGCTGGCCCCGCTGGGCGGTAAATCAAAATCCCAGAGAGAGTGAATTGGGGTGTGAGGGAAAGTTTGAAAAAGCTGGCCTCGCAATCCTTAAAGGGTAGGTTCTACCATTTACAGATATATTCATTCTTAAAAATTAACGCAATGACACCTCTGGTTTTGGCCCCGCGATCCTTCCTAATTATCGTGTAGTTGGAGGGCAGAGCAGATGCAACATCGGGGCCAGAGCTCTTGTATAAACATGTTTCCGTACGAAAAATAGCATCAGGTTGTGTATTCCACAAGAGGTCGCTCCCCAAACATAAGGATGACATCTTTGACCTCTTGTGGAATACACAACCTGATGCTATTGGAATAACAGTATTAGTTTTAGTAATAATGATATGGTGCAAATGTTGTAGAAAAAGAAAGAGATATGAAGTGAACGAAAAAGGAAAGAAAAGAAAGTATGAGGAAATCCAGTTTGAAGAAATGAAAGGAGAATTGTATAAAAGGATGAAAAGTTTACCAGGCAATAATGAGGAAGGAAACGGAAAGATTGAAAGGGGAATTGAGATGTGCTAAAGTTGGCATCTGATTAGGTGACGGGTAAATTTAGGATGGCATAAAATGCCATCAGAGAGGGGATTGATGGAGCAAGGACTCGTGTAAAGGAGACTTGCTCGTATGCGATCCTCTCATATAATTCCTAATACGGTATTAATTATGTTTTGTGTAAACTAACGTACACCACATCCCATTTTTAGATAGAATGACGATTGCATATGTGTTTTACTAACAAGTAACTCGAGTGAAACTTAAGATGGCTGCTAACGCGGGAAACTACACTGCGCATGCGTTAACTACATCTACGTAGTATGACGATCTTTGCTTGTTGGGAAATCTCTGCAGCTGTGCAATTGCACCTAAAATGACTGCTTGGAAGCTACATGCTAAGCATCTGCCTTGCTGAAACTAAAACATGCTATTTACTAAATGCTAAAGTGGGGAGAGCTATTATAAGTAAATGGGATTAGAGTAGAAATAGGTGGTATACAGTGAAATTATTTTATTTTGAATTTAATATGTTTCTTTCTGACCTCTCTACTAGTTCGTATTTGGGCCTCCGAGGGTAACTGAAGTCCATACTGCACGTGACTTTCACGCAAGCTCAGTAACCACCAGCCAGAAGCCATGATGCTGTCATTGAAACCCGTCCAAATCCAACTTGTAACATGTCCTGGGAACCTGATGGACATCCTCAGTGCTGAATGGAAGTGAACGCTAAATGTATACAATGTGAATGCGGGTGGGAAATAAAGCTTGGGAAAATAAATTAATGGGCGGGAATATTAAACAAAGAACTAAAGAAAATTATTAAACTTTGCATGGTGTGATGATCATCCCCCCTTGCCTGTCCAATCAGGATTAGGAATTTCATAAAGTCGAAACATTAAGGGGTGGTACATGCCATTAGAAAAGTATAATTGGAGGAGCCTAGCGCGCAACCAAGATGGCCGCGTAGGTGCGAGGCTCCCGAGGACCTCCGCAACCTCCTACGATTATCCTGAAATTATCCTGTCCTGGATGAGGGGACTACGTTGGTGAACCTGAGCTGAGGTGGCGCCCGTTTTCCGCTTCCGAATCGGACCTCGGACACCGGAGTGAGCACCGATTGAGGTTTGCGGCCTTCCCCTCGCCAGACCCCGGATTTGCGCTGTGGGGTGATCCAGTGACAAAGTGAACAACAGCGGCAGGCAGGGCCTGGCGACTCGCGTATCCCGCACTTTCGCTTTCGCACCACCTTGTCGTTTCTGCGAGGTTGGGTCGCGGAGCCCTTGGTGTTGGTGTGGGGCCTTGCTGGGAGATTCTGCCTGCCTGCCGGCTGTGATCCACCCCACTGCTCTGAGGGGGCCCCCCCGGAGCTCGTGGCCCTGCTTTCCTGCCCTACACGACGTGGCTGGTGCGACTGGGAGACTGGTGGCCATGGCCACGAAACAAGATGGAGACCGGGCAAAGACCAAATCGACCCGGCGTGGCGCCGTCCATCAGGCCAACAGTATGGACCGCTATACCCTCCAGAAGGGATCTCCCGATGGACCGCGCAAGTCCCCTGAGAGCCCTCCTGATGCCCCAGACCTGCCCGCAGATCTGACTCTGCGAGATGTCATGGGCGCCATTGCCGAAATGAAGGCCTCGGTGGGCCAGCGGTTTGATACACTGGCGCAGAAGATTGACTCGGTCCTTGTGGATGTTGCCCTGGTGAGGGCCGATCTTTCCAAAACCAACGACCGAGTAGATTCTTTGGCCCACACCGCATCGGGCCTAACGACAGATGTGGCGGCCTTGCAATCAGAGGTGCGCCGGCTTAGTCAGGCGAGTGCGCTGATGGATCGACGCCTGGAGGACTCCGAGAGTCGGGCAAGGAGGAATAACATCCGCATTATTGGGGTGCCCGAGGGACGCGAGGAGGCGGCGGCGGATCTCTTTGTAGAGGACCTGATTGCTACCCATCTCCAGCCACGGGGGCTGAGCAAATTCTTCGCTGTGGAAAGGGCCCACAGGGTTCCCGGGGGAAGGCCGAAGGTCGGAGCCCCTCCGAGACCTCTCATCGCCCGGATTTTCAATTTTCGGGATAGAGACGCTATCCTGCAAGCCTCCAGACTGCATGGACCGGTCAAGCTCGACAATATGGAGGTTAATTTTTATCCTGATTTCACCCCAGCGGTCCAGAAGCAAAGACTGAGCTTTCTAGGCGTCAAACGCCGTCTTCGGGACCTAAACCTCAAATATGCCATGCTTTTCCCGGCCAAGCTGCGTGTGGAGGTGGATGGTCGCACTCACTTCTTTGATCGTCCTGAAGCGGCCGGGGACTGGTTGGATACTCTGCCCGGGGATCGTGAACGGGGGGGCGGGGGGGGGGGCGGTGGGGGGAGACGGCACGCTGGATCGGGACTGAGGATCTAATATTGGGCCTCACTCTGGACGAAATTGTTGCCACTTTTGATTCTGCGTCAGTTTTTGTAAGTTCCCCTCCTATGGAGGTTGTGTTGGGTCTATTGGGGGTTCTCCCTCCTCCTCTAGGGGGTTTAGTTAGTCTAACTATATATGGGGCGACAGGCACACTGCACGTTGGGGGGGCTGTTTGGGCTCACGCAGGGGTGCAGGGAGGGGGGAGTTCTGTTGGGGTGGGTGGGTGGGGATGGGGTGTTGTTCGTTTTTATCACAAGGCAAACGTATTTTTGTGTTAGTTCTAAAGTGCTCTCCGGGGGACGAATGATGGCTTCTGTACATGATGGGGGGTAGGGAACTAACTTTGTTGTCTTGGAATGTGAATGGACTGGGGGACAGGATCAAACGGGGTGTGGTCCTGCAGTTTTTGAAGCGTATCTCGCCCGATGTGGTCTTTCTGCAGGAGACACACCTTATTGGCAACTCCTTCTGCGCCATGAATCGGCGTGGCTATCGCCTTGTGGCTCACTCGGGCTTCACGTCCGGCTCAAGGGGTGTGGGCATCATGGTGAAGAACTCGCTCCCGTTGGAGCTTGATGAGGTGCTCCACGATGACAGGGGACGTTACACGGTCTTGGTGGGAAGATTGGAGGGCAAAGTGATTGTCTTTGTGTCAGTATACATCCCACCGGGGCTGCAGTCGACCACCTTTGCGGACCTTGGGCGCCTTCTCCTTGGCCTTCCGGGGGGGCTTTTAGTGGTGGGGGGGGATTTTAATGCGGTGGTATCTGGGACTGTGGATCGTCACCCCCCTAGGGACCTCCCCCGGGCACAGGCGTGGCTACCCGGCCTCTTGGATACATTTGGATTAGTGGACTGCTGGTGTTTAAAACACCCCACGCAGCTGCAGTACACTTTCCACTCGGGAGCCCATGGTAGTCTCTCACGACTAGACTATGTCCTTGTCCCGGCGGCTTATGTTGGGAGGGTGGGAGAGGTGCGCCATTTGCCACGGGGTATTTCGGACCACTCCCCGCTCCTACTGCACTTTGATGTCTTTCCGAGGGGTGAGGGTAGGGTGGTCCCAATCAATCCTTGGTACCTGCGCGACCCCACCATTCGCGCTGAATTGATTAAATCCCTTCATCGATATTTTGATGAGAATGTGGGGTCTGTGCCTTCGGCTGTACCGCTCTGGGAGGCCTTCAAGACAGTACTCCGAGGGGAGGCCCTATCCCTTATTTCCCACGCCCGGAGGCGCGAGCGGGAGGAGGTGACCCGGATGGAGGCTGAAATAGCCGAGTTGGAGGGTAATTTAGAAGGTGGGGTGACGGATGCCGCATTGCATGTCCTCCAACTCAAGCAAGCGGCCTATAGGGCCCTCGTCACGGAGGCGGCCAGGGGCCTCAGTAGAGAGCAACAGGGGCGACTGTATGATGTGGGTGATAAGGCTGGTAAACTTATAGCGTGGTTGGACAAAAAAGAGAGAGCAAATCGTGTGGTCCCGCTGATTGAGAAAACGGATGGTGTGTGTGTAACTGAGCCAGAAGAAATTGTCTCCTGCTTCAAGGATTATTTCCGTGGGGTGTACTCCCCGGTGTCTCCCTGCTCGGAAGAGGATTCCCGTGCCCTGCTCAGTGATATCGCGCTGCCGTCCCTTTCCGGGGATGACAGGGTGTCGTTGGACGCCGCTCCCACCTCCGACGAGATCGCCCTTGCCATACGCTCGGTCGCTTCCGGCAAGGCCATGGGTCCGAATGGTCTCCCTATCGAGTTGTACAAGCTGCGACCGGATACGCTGGCACCCCACCTTCGGGCTATGTTCCTGGCGGCACACTCGGTGGGCTCCCTCCCACTGGACCAGCGTCTGGCTACAATCGTGGTCATCCACAAGGAAGGGAGACCTCGGGACCGGGTTACATCCTATCGGCCCATTTCGCTACTGAACGTGGAGCCCAAGATTCTCGCCAAGGTACTGGCCAATCGGCTGGTCGGTGTGGTGGGCGATTTGGTTCATCAGGACCAATCGGGCTTTATTCCCCATCACAACACAGCCCTTAATCTGCGGCGTTTGCACGGTGTGCTCGCACGTGCCCCGTTCATACGGGAGCCGGCCATTTTGGCGTCCTTAGACGCCACCATGGCGTTTGACACGCTTGAGTGGCCATATATCTGGGCGATGCTTGCGAAGTTTGGATTCGGCCCAGGGTTCATCAGTTGGGTCAAATTGCTGTATTCGGGCCCATTGGCGCAGGTGGTGGTGAACGGAAGAGTGTCAGCTCCGTTCGAGCTGGGCCGGGGCACGCGGCAGGGCTGCCCCTTATCGCCGCTCCTCCTTGCACTTGCCTTGGAGCCCCTGGCGGCGTGGCTGCGGTGGGAGCCTTCCATCCGTGGTCTCCGCTGGACCCCCGAGTATGAGGACCGCGTATCCCTATACGCTGATGACATCCTCTTGTACCTAGCTTCCCCACGTAAATCACTCATAGTACTGGTTGATGTTTTGCATTCATTCGGTCGTAACTCCGGTCTGGTCATCAACTGGGCTAAATCGTGTGTGTATGTTCTTTCCGGGGAGGCTCCTATCCTCCCGCGGGGCTGTCCGATACAGGTCGCCCCGCAGGGATTTAGGTACCTGGGTGTCTTCATCACTCTGGACCCGGAGGCTCGGTATGATCGGAACTTGCTTCCCCCCCTCCAGCGTCTGAAAGAGGATGTCGCGCGCTGGCGGCGTTTGCCGCTTTCGCCGCTCGGCCGGGCGGCATTGTTTAAAATGATGTCGCTGCCGCGTTTCCTGTACGCGTTGCAGAACACTATGGACCTCGTCCCGGCGCGCTACTTCCGCGAAGTGGAGAGTTTGCAGCGCCGTCTGTTCTGGGACGGGAGGCCACGTATTGCCCTGGCTAAGCTGACGCTCCCATGGTATGATGGGGGGATAGCCCTCCCGGATATTAAACGGTATTATTGGGCCTCCCAGCTAGCTGCGATCAATCAGGGCCTATATGGGCCAGCCTTGAACCCGGCGTTTGAAATGGATAGGATGCTACTTCCAGGTGGTGACCATTATCGAGCGCTCTATTCTAGCGCGCCCGACGCTCGCCTAACGGGGCCCACGCGCGTCATGGTGCGAGTGTGGCACGCGGCCAATGCAGCTATGGGGTGGAAGGACCGTCTGACCCGGGCGTCACCACTATATGCGTCTGAGCGGTTGGGCTCCTTGTGGACCTCGAAGGGCTTTGAGCAGTGGGACTTAATAGGCATTAGCAAAGTGGGGGATCTCTGGACGAGGGGAGGATTTAAAATGTTTGAAATGCTGCAGATGGAATTTCAGTTGCAGGGCAGCGAATACTTTCGGTATTTGCAGGTCCGACATGCGCTGGGCTCCGTCTTTCCGGACGTTGCCTCCATCCCGGAGTGTTCCCCCCTGGAGGATAGAGTGCGGGACGGACACGTCCCTGACAGCACGATCTCACTGATCTACAAGAAACTGATCAACGACCGCTCAGACTTGTTGATTGCCCTTCGTGAGGCTTGGGTAGCCGATGGGCTGGAGCTGGACGACGAGGACTGGATCTCTGCGGTGGCCTCCCCGAAAGAGGTGGCCATACCGGCTCGCCTTCGCTTCGTCCAGCTCAAGATACTCCACAGGGTCTACATGACGGGGCCAAAGCTCCTGCGTATGGGCTACGCTGAGGACGGTTTGTGTAAGCGCGGGTGTGGTGCGCTGGGGACTTTTCTGCATATCTTGTGGGAGTGCCCGGAGGTGGCGGGGTTCTGGCGTGGTGTGCATGAGGTGCTGCGAGTGGTCACGCATGTGGCACTGTTGCCCGAAGCGAGGAGATGCCTGTTGAATGTGTGGGAGCCTACCGATTACTCGGTGCCGCAGACGTGGTGGGCGACTCTGGGGTATATGGTTGCCAAGCGTGATATTGCCCAGCTGTGGGGATCCCAGAGGCCCCCGACTGTCTCGGCCTGGAAGGAACATATGGATTGGTGCATGTTTCGGGAAAAGGTGGTGTATGTGGCGCGAGGTAAGCCTGCGACATGGGTGAAAGTGTGGGGCCCCTGGAACGCCTACCGCGGGGGAATCTGTGCTCCACCGTTATTGCCCGATCCGTCGCCGGCCCCGTCCCCTTAGCCAACTCATCCCCCCGGTACCTGGGCATTGGGTGTACCCAGCCCTAGTTCTGATCTCTCCCCCCTCGTGAGATTCCTATGGATGGCTAGGATCCCCCCCTCCAGGGGAGCACGTGCTGCTATTTCCAATCGAGGATTGCCTTGTGGGTTTGTTTGTAGTTGTTGTTCTTTAAGTTTAAAATGGAACCGTATAGTGGCGTCAGGACAGTGTGGCTCGCAACGATGTTACCCCCTGTGCATGCTCGGCCGCAGCACCATGTGTTCTATAAATGTATATTGTATGCTCCTTTCACTGCTAGCGGCCGGCCGGAAGGTTGTAGGCCCATATTTGTATATTTTTGAGTCTTGTAATAAACGGTTTCAAAAAAAAAAAAAAACAAAAAAAAAAGAAAAGTATAATTGAGGTAGTTTAGTTAGTTAGATACGGCTGGTGTTGCTGCAATGCTAAGAGACTGGGATGTTGTCCGAGAGCTGAACAAATGCTGAAGAAGAATCGAATTGCAGAACTTAGATCCTAAACTTAATCAGAATTAGAAGAAAATCGCAGAAGAATCAGGAGGGAAATTAGGCAAAGAATTAGAAGAAGATTGTAGAAGAATCGAGGAGGAGGATAGTGTCAGAGAGGGTGCGACGCAGGCGTCAGATCTAGAAGGGGTCATCTATCCTGTCTTGTAACCTGTCCTGAAGCTTTGTCACCTGATAAGTCCCAGGGGACCTTCCCAGCTCCGTGGCCAAGGGGTTGGTTTCCACACCATTCTAGGTAACTATATTACTGTGTAGTATGTCATTGTACTGCTCTTTTTCTTCTCTCCTCTCCAGGTACTGTCATTGTTGGTAAAATTGTTCAAATAGATGATTGGCCTACTTGATTAAATTGTCTTTCTTCCTTGGAGAAACGGAGCTCTTAATTTATATGAATTTGCTCTTGTGAAAATTAACCAGATAAACATTTAAAACTTTCCTGAGTCTGTGATTATTTCAAACCAGAAAGAAATTATATTAATGTCATTTCACCATCAACTAGTTCTAACTAAAATGTCCATTGACCAGAGGAAAGAACTTTTTGATCAGTGAAAGATTAGTTAAATTAGCAGGTAACTAATATAGAGTAATCACAAAAAATTGACCCGATTGGGATTTACCAGCCTATGACTGTATGTAAGTGTATGGTCCCAGATGAATACATGGTAGTTGAGTACCTGAGGTTGGTAACCCGCTGGATCAGAGGGAACTGATATAGATGTTTTCAAAATTA
Source organism: Triturus cristatus (assembly GCF_964204655.1). Lineage (NCBI taxonomy): Eukaryota > Metazoa > Chordata > Amphibia > Caudata > Salamandridae > Triturus > Triturus cristatus. Next base: position 732,956,886 of record NC_140580.1, read on the forward strand.
AATGTTTTGCTTTAATATTGATTTAAAGTATTGAGGGCCTTATTTATGAGGCCTTGCAACAGTTTTGTGCTTCAGTTGCGTCACTTTTTGTGACGCATCGGCGGCATAAAACATGCCCACAGTTGTGCCCTATTTACAAAGTGCGAGGAAGCAAAAGACACACAATTGATGGACGGAATGCAGAACAAATCAAACCATTCGCCCAAGTCAAGGGATCTGGGTTAAATCCTTCATTCTTTTGCTCACCATGCCACCCCAGTTTAGACCTGGCCATATGCAAATCAATCTTAACCCTGTGCCTCATGGTAACAGTCCAGCCCATCCATCATCTCTTATGTTTGCTTTCTTCACCCTAAGTTGGCAGGGTATGCCCAGACGTGGGTCACTTGCTCACTTTGCAAATGGATTCAAGCTAGCCTGGCTGATGAGGGGAGTTACCCCGTTCAGGGAAGACCTGGCTTGGCAGTCCAGGCTGGACTGTTAGCATGAGGCACAGGGTCAAGAATGATTTGCATGTAGCTGAGTCTGAACTGTGGTGGCGAAGTGAGCTAAAGAATGATGATGGATTCAACCCAGATCTGTGACTGAAGGGGGGGAGTGTCTGAAAAGATACAGTGCTCCATCCATCATCTCCTTGTGCTTGCTCTATTTACAAAGTGACACATCTAAGCAGATGCGTCAATTTGTAAACCCCTGCGCTACATTATACCTGCATCAGGTATAATGTATGCAGGAGGGGGCATTCCCACGCAAGTAAGCATCGTAGAAGTGACTCAGTGAAATCTATGAGATTTCATGCGCCACTTTTAGGACGTAAATGCGTCAATATATTACGCCTGCCTCAAAGCAGGCGTAAGACTGACGCAGGCCCTTTGTGAAAGACACATTGCTGGAGTTGCGTCACTTTTGTGACACACTCCAGCAATGCATCACTTTTGCGCCTACAGATATGTGAGAAATACTGACGTATCTGTAACTCCTTGTGACATGATGCGTCACACAGTAAATATAACTCATCCATTATGTCGCACGGAGGGCGCACTGAGAAGTGGCGCATCGCTGCTTTTATGCAGCGATGCGTCACTTCTCATAAATGAGGCCCTAAGTCTGTATCTTTCACGTTTAGCTTCACCATAGCTAATGTAGACCGCATTTTCAAAATGGTTAACATCTGGTTGCTGTTTAGTCCATGTCGTGTATCTTTCTTTACTTCAGGAGAAAAGCAAAGCAACAATCTTAAGGGATGTATTGTTTGTTTTCTGTCCCCATGTGAAATTGTTTTCTGTGGGCAATCTTTTTGAAATGTACTAAAGAACACCTCCAGAGTACTGCATGAACTAAAATGTATCTAATTATGTTGCAGATAACTGCTATCCCAAGGATTTTTAGAGTGAGTTCATTGCGAAATAGCACCAGAAAAATAAGGAAGTTGTCTTATCTTCTTGCACCTTAACCTGATTGGTTCTTCATCTAAGAAATATGCATAGGTGTAGCAAATTGTTAGAAATGTGTTATTTAAACGAATGAAGTGCAGATGAAGATTCAACTGCCTCTAGAGGAGATCCTTTTTTAAATGCCTTCAGATTCAGCCACCTCTTTCCATTGGCTTAAAGAAGCTTTTTTTCCCCTGCCTTAGCAGTGTAGCGTACTCCCTTCATGGGTGAACTGATCTAGCTTGACTTTCCTTTTGAGACAACTTTATAATCGGTTTCCTTTGCCTTATGAACTTTGAATTACATTGAATTATACACTGACTAGTGCATTCATGTATTGGTTATTGATTACCACTAATACTGATGATTTGAGTTTGTAACTTTGTAAATCCTTTTATAAACCTGTTTGATTTAAAGCTTAACTACTCTGGGTCAGGTTTACAAGCCCCTTGCGCCACTTTTGCGTCACTTTTCCCATGTTAAAAGTGACACAAAACGGGCGCAAGGGGCTTGTAAATCTGCCCCTCTCGGTCTTATTATAGGCTCAAATGAGCTTCACGTTATTGAAATTTAGGGGCAGATTTAAAAGCCCCATGCAACACTTTTGCGCTGCTGTTGCGTCACTTTTGTGACGCAGCGGCGGCGTAAGAAATGCAGCCAATTTACAATGTGATGCATGTAGGGAGATGCGTCACGTTGTAAAGAACTGTGTCACATTATACCTGCGTCAGGTATAATGTATGCAGGGTGCGCGTTCCCAAGCAGGAAAGCCTCATAAAGTGAACAAGATTTCACTGTGCCACTTCTAGGACGCCACTGCTTGAAGCAGGCGTAAGAAGTGACTCAGTACAATAAGTATAGGCCTCAACATGCATTGCTGGAGTTGCGTCATGCTTGCGATAACACTCCAGCAATGCATGACTTTTAGGCCAATAGATGCGTCAGAATTTCTGAAGCATCTGTCAATCCCTGCGCCATGGTTCACCGTATTGTAAATACGGCACATCCATGGTGGCGCAAGGGTATCGCAGGCTGGCTCAGGGAAACTGACACATCTCTACAGATGCGTCAGTTTCTTGTAAATCTGCCCCTTAATGTCAGTCTCAGTCGGAATTAAAGGTTCGTCAGATGGCACTGTTTGAACCTGAATTTGCACGGAGCAAAGCGCCCGATCACCTTCGCCAAGTCTAAATAAGTAACAGGTTGAACACGATGAAGGATGCTGACATGTGCCTACTGGTTTTCATATAAAGTCTCTACCAACATAAGCCATGTTTGAATGTTTAGCGCAGTGGGGGTTTCCTTCTTTCTAGTTTTGGTTCTTTGTGTAGTTGCATATACGAACTGAGCAAATTACAGGGCTTGCCGTTACTAATCCTGACTTCAGATGGGCTGGTAACGCCCATTCTCCCACTGTACACTGGCAGCTGGCCTTGCACTCCTACAGTAGCATGCCTTTGATGCTGCCGTATTTCTAAGCTTTTAATTCGTGGTTTACATCTTCTGTAAATTGATACCGTAGTAGACACTTTTACAGGCTAAACTAAATTCACTGCTTCCTCCCACGTATTAATTACAGCGAATGCCGCAATTGATCCGCAATGCTTTTGCGCCATCTAGTGGTTAATACTCGAAATATACTTTGCACTTTTGTTTAACCTACTCAAACCGTTCAAATATAAAGGACAGGTTTTCTTTTCAAAATAACATACGGAATTACTAATTTCATATAACAACGGTTAAAGATTAAAACTCACTCTTAAACATGGATTCAAAGTGTGATATTGCATCATGCTGCAGTGTTAATGTAAATTCCCTCTTCTCTGTGAGAGTTTAAAGTGTGGTACGATTTTAAACCCAAGGTGTGGCTTGAATTATGCTAGAATGTCGTGGAACTCCATTCCAACCGTGATTCGCTGGTCGGAAATGCGTTCCAGCCTGACCCAAGAAGGTTGAAATTAGAAGTCGCCAAAGAATGTTTCGGATGGACTGAGTGACAATGTGCAGCCTCTCAAAGATTTAGCTGTGACTTATTCTTGTATTGCTCCTGAATTCGGGGAGCAAGGCAGGTATGAGCAAAAAGTAGCAGTGGCTTAGGGGCATATTATCGGGAAACAGCCTTTACAACGAAGCATTTTCTACGCGTTACGTTTACAACGGTACACTTACCTCGTAAACGTCTTCACAACGCGTATTGCTTCAACGACGTCTTTACCACGCAAGCAACGTCATGACGGAAACGTCGGAAAAACGTCTTCCTGGTCGGAAAAAAAAGCGTCAGTCCTTCTTTAGTGTCGGCGAAGACCTAAGAAAAAGGAAAAAAAAGAAGAAAGGGGGCTTGGGGGGGTCTCCCCCCAAAAAAAGAAAAAGCGAGGTAAAGGCAAAAGCGAGGTAAGGGCAATGCGAAGAAAAAACATTCCGTTGTAACGCATGCGTGGTAAAGGCATGCGTTGCAACGGAATGCGTAGTAACGACATATATTCCATATTATCAAGCCAGGCGATAAACTTATCGCCGCTTTAGAGGCAGAAAACTGCCGCTAAAACGGCGATAATCGGCTTGATAATATGCTCTATGGAATTCCAATTGAAGCCCATGTTAGACGTCCTTCACATTTAACATGGCTTCAATTGGAATTCCATAGAGCATATTATCAAGCCCATTATCGCCGGTTTAGTGGCAGTTTTCTGCCGCTAACGCGGCGATAATTTTATCGCCTGGCTTGATAATATGCCCCCTAGTCCGCAAAGTGAATGATTGACAGATTGGGGGTTGTCCTTCCATATTTAAGCTATGGGCAAGGTGTTCAAGACCCCGATTTTAAGTTGCAACTTGAGCTAAGAGGATGTTATGTTATGTTATGTGTGTTTGTATAGCACACAATTCACCCAGGAGGGTATACTGGTGCTGACTCAGGAGCTGGATGGCTGAGCCAGGGTCAGGGCTAGGTGAAGAGTCAGGTCTTCAGTATCTTGTGAAATTCAAAAACTGAGAAGTCGGCTCTGATGTGCAGGGCAAGTTGTTCAAGGTTTTAGGAGCGAGGTAGGAGAAAGGACAACCACTTGATCTGATTTTGCATATGGAGTGGTGCATGCAAGTAGGAGTCCGGCTGAGAGGAGGTGTCTGGTAGGTTTGTGGAAGTTTATGTGGTTCTTGAGGTACATGGGGAAGATAACGTGTGCCTGAGGAGTTTGAAGGATGCTCATTTGTGGACTTAGAGCCGGTGGAGCTCTTTGAGAGGTGTGGTGATGTGAGTGCGGGTGGGAGGTTGAGGGTGAGCCTGTCGGCTAAGTTTGTATGGTCTGGAGGCTCTGGTCTGTTGAGCGTTGATTCCAACATAGAGTGCATTGCCGTAGTCCAGATTGCTTTCATAGGCACGGATGATGGCAAATTGGGTCATGTAGGCGTTGAACAGAGTGGGGCTGAGAGAGAATCCTCGTGCATTTTTGCAGATGAGGTCCGATGTGAAAGGGACCAGCCTGATCGACTGGGTACAGCCTTTCAGCAAGGAGCAAATCCATCAAAGTGTGGGACCTCGGATGCTAGCTTCATGCAGTCATTGAGAATAAGGATGGGGTAGAAGGTTGTGTCAAAGGCTGCGGAAAGATCCTGTTGGATGAGGGCCAAGGTGCCACCTGTGTCCATGATCATCCAGATGTTGTCCGTGGTGGCAATGAGGGCAGTCTCTGCACTATGGTTGGACCTGAATCCGGATTGAATGATTTTGAGGAGGTAGTTGTCACAGAGGGAGGTGGCTAGGCGTTTGTTTGCCATCTATCCATGACTTTTGCTGGGTAGGATAATAGGACGACCGGCCCGAAGTTGGCTATCAGATCTGCTGAGGGTTTCCTGAGGTGCGTAGAGAACTGTGGCATGTTTCTATGAGTCTGGGTACGTGGCTGTGATGATATGATTCTGTCATTCAGGATAGGGGTGAGGGCTGCACTGATAGGGTCCAGTGCTTTGATGAAGACGTCCTGAGGGCAGCAGTCCAAGGGTGCTCAGGAGTGTATAGACTGCATGGCCTTTGCAGTTTCTTGATTGGTGATTGTGGGACAGGTGGTCAGGGTGGTCCTCAGAGTGTTGGTAGAGATGGGGAGGATGGCTTCAAGAGTCTAGTTTGGGCTCAATGTTTTCGTAGACGCTAGTGATCTTTTTGATGAAGAATAGGGACAGCTGGGTGAAGTGGTCCTGAGAGGTGCTTACACTGGTGGAGCTTGCTGTCAGAGAGATTAACTCTTTCACTATGGCAAATAATCCTCACACTTGGCTTACTTTTTTATAGACAGTTGTGGTGGGAAGGCAATGATGTCACATCCTGTGCAGATGGAGGATTAAAAATCCAGTGATGTCACATCCTGTGCAGATCGATGTTGAGAAATTCAGTGATCTCACTTCCGGTGCAGATGGACGGTGGGAAATGAGTCCTCTTGCTTGGCTTTTTCTTTTAAAGACAGTTTTGGAGGAGGGCAGGAGACAGTCACAGAGCTGCATCTGCGCTCTGGGGTTTTTGAAACAACATATTTCAATGTTGGTGTTCCAACACCTGCAGTGCAGGACAGGCTTGTTAGAGCAATGGGGAATAATGTGGCAGTGCGGCTGTTTTCAAAACACATCAGGCCCATGACATGACCCAGTTGTGCCAGTTGATTGTATTGCTGAACCTGCAAGGCACAAATTACCTATGTATTTATGTAGACCTTATACACCAAGCAGTACTACGTCCGAAGCATTTTTTACACATGTGAAAATGCAGATGCTTCTTTTATTGGCTTTCAACTCAGAAATAGGGTCTAGAGGCATCTTGTCAACTATAATATCTGATAATGCATTTTGGCACATGCCAATATGGAGTGTTTTTTTGCCATTCTACATTTGCAGTGTTTATTTGGCCTTCCCTCTGTCTAGGGCAACCACTTTTTTGGGTATGCTCACTTGTCCACTTTGTGCTACTAGGTCCTCATCACTGGGAGTAAAAATCAAATACAGCCAAGTCACCGAACTCACATGGACTGCCCACGCCATCGTCCACTTCACCATCACAGGTTTCCCGGGCACCACTACCAAGCCCTTGAGCTCCTCTCACCGCAGCTGGAACAAAGTGACTGTGACCCAGTGGACAGAGACCCTCAACACCATCCAGCTCGATGCTGCATCAAACCTGGAACAGGCCATCCAGAACTTCTCCAACTGGATCACCAAATGCACTGTTATAGTCACTCCCATGCAGCTAGCCAAAACGGCAGCTCACCAGAAATCAGAACCATCAAGCGCAGCTGCAGGCAACTAAAAAATAATGGCGCACCACCAAAGACCCCACCGACTGAACCGCCTTCAAATCAGCGCTCAGCAAGTATCCCTAATGCATCAAAGATACAAAAAGAGACGCCCTGACAGACATTATTGGAACAAGTGCCAACTGCATGAAAGAATAGTCAGAGAGTTCTTCTGCCCGCCAGCCACCGAGAACATGAAACACCCGCACAACGCCCATGGAACGCCTCCCTGGGGCAGAGTAATGCAAAACAGCGATTTGTGCTGCATTGCGTGACTCCTGATTTATCAAGCCACACAGAGCCACGCAAAGTGGCCTTGGGTGGCTTGATAAATTGCATTTTGGGTTTGCATTGCCCATGCATGGTGCAAACGCGAAGCAACCCCCTTGATAAATAGGGCTCTATGTGACAATCAAAGCGAGTCACAGAACTTGTGCACTCCAGTCCCTGTGAAGTTAAAACTCAAGAGGACTCGAAATGGTCCTGTAGACTAAACAACAAGAATATGATGTTTTTGTTTTTGTGAAGAAATTTGTAATGTTGTCTTTATTTATCAGAACATAACATTTTCAAGATGGCCACAGAGGCAGAGAAAATAAAACACAGTATTTTCCCATTTCCTGTATGTTACCTGTTTGCAGTTTCTTTCCCAAAAAATCTTCTCTGTCGCACCTACATCTTGGAAGAAGCTCCAATTGCAGAGAGTTATTTCCATCCTATCGTTAACAAGGTATCAGACTTTCTAATTTGCAGGTTTTTTTTAGATCTGGCTAGAAACAGCTTTAGCTGCATGTGAGAAGTTGGCCTGGTATATGCTGTCCACTTGTTATAGTAGGCACCTTGCACCAGTCCAAATGACCCTTATTGATGATTAGGTTTAAAGACAACCTTTATTGAAAGCTATCCTAGTGGTAGCTATGGAGAGCAGCCTTCAGACTAAGTCTCGATGGAATGTAAAGCAGCTTGGTTTACCAGATTATAACCTGCTGAATGACCAAATGAAAGGAGAACCACACAAGGTATATATAAAATATATGTATTTATTACTAAACACTCTCTACTATCCTCTTTATGAGATTAGAAAAAAAGATACACAATATTAAAGCACTAGAGCGACAGTAAATAGCACAATACACAGTGGGCTCCAGGGGGAGACCAAACCATATACTAAGAAAGTGGTATAACAACCACAACTTGACTAGACACAGTACCTAGAGCACATAGAATTGCTGGGACCCCAAGGGACCACCCAAGGCTGTGACACAGGGGACCCACAGGGAATTTGTGCAGTGTGAGAACACAGCCACGAGCTCCGTACAATCCTATGGGAAAGTCGCTGTTGGAATTTTAAAGATTAAGGACACTTAGGAGAGGACTTCAAGCAAACCCTTTGGAAGATAGAAGGTTCTAAGGCCAGCACCCTTGAGAGTACTGAGGTACCCGTGTTACCTGTCCCAGGAGAGCCGGGTGCATAGGGGTCAAGTGGTGTCGGAAACGCTGGTTGATTTCAATGGCGTGTTGCGAAGAAGTGCTGCTGCCAGGAAGATGAGAAGTGTCCGGTGTGATCCAAGCCTGGATTGGAGCTGAGAAGAACCTGAAAGCAGAGGTGACAGAGTCTGGGTCACTTCACAGTGACCAGGGACACGATAGACGAATGCCCACCAATGTTGGGTGTTTCAGGTGAGATGAGGTGAAGCTTGACTCTGCAGCCACGGGGACCAGGAGATGTCGACAATGACCAAAGTCCACAGGTGAGCTGTCCCACAAAGGATGTTGAGTGCTGGGGAGTCAGTGTTCGGATTGGAGACCAACAAACCTTGGAAACTGCAACCCACGTGGGCAGAGAAAAGATGCTTCGTTGTGGACCAGAAAGGTCCTGGGGACTCCCCAAGCAATGGAGAGTCAGGGCACATCTGGAGCAACCAGAAAAGTCCACTGAAAGTTAAAGTTGCCTTCATAGGGACCAACAGGTCAATGGACCAGGGATCACGAAGGGACCTCAAGAGAAATCACAAAATACCAGCCCACGGAACACTCGTGGAGTGTAGGCTGGTAATCTTCAGTGGAAACACTGCTCGGGGTCAGGGCTACAAGTAGCTCAAAACACAGTCTCAGGGATTGCCAAAAAGCATATGCTGCTGCAAATGTGCACGGTGTCCAGGGGTACAGGTTGCACAGTCCCCACAAGGGCTATGGGTCTCAGGTTTGCTGAGAGCACTAGTCGACCTCAGAGAAGCTTGGGAACCCACCTCCTGTGTTGCAAAATCTTCAGAGTCCTTCAGGAGCTGCGTAGATGCAAACCAGTCAGATGCGTTTCAGGTGCCTGCCTTGCAGGGGAGTAACTCCTTTACTCCATGGGAGGGTCAGGACAGAGGGGTGGCTACACCCATGTCCTTTGTCCAGTTTCACACCAGAGCAGGGGCTAATAGACCCTGCAACCGGTTTGAGCTGGACTATGCACAGGGACACCAAATGTGCCCCCAGTGCAGACATCAAAGCCCTCTCAGAGTGCACCCCCCATTCCCAATACACTAAAGCCTGTCTGGGAGGTGGTCACACATCCCTGTGACAGGAAACCTATTGTCCAGCCGTCCCCTGCAGGAATTTCGTCCAGCAGCAGGAGGGCAGACTCGTGTCTGTGGCTGGCAGCATCCATTTTGTGATGCCAGGGTTTGTAAAGCTGGTAACGGGTGTACCGGTGTTGTTATATTTCTCCCTCTAGTAGGGTGGAATCATACCTCCCACACCAGATATTAGTGTGGGGGTATGATTCCAAGGTGTTTAACACCAAACACAACATGTTTCCATGCAGCCATTTTAAAGTTAACATTTACCACGAGGTTATAATGCACTTAAGTATATATGGTTGGCTACATCACAAACAACCCTGGAATATAGGTTTCGAAAGCTGCAGAGGAGCTCTGCTCATGCATGCGCACCCTCTCACATAAAATCCAGCACCCTGCCTTCAGGATTGATAAGGCCTGCCATAGGGGTGAATGATAGGTTTATATGTGCAGTGATATAGGATAGATATAGTGAAACTATATCTAAGTAAGGGGTGCATGCTCCACCTTACACAGGCTGCTGTAGCAGACCTGTTGTGTCATTTTGAATGATCTCCCAGGGGTGGCATAATACATGCTGCAGCCCCTGAGAGGCCTCTGGGGTACCTATTCCCTAGGTACAGAGTATACCATATACTAGGGACTTATAAAGGTATCCCAGAATCCAATCTGGAGTGTACCTAAAGTACATGCAATCAATTTAGAGGAAAAAGCAGCTAGGCTGGGGTCTTGGATAGCAGGATCCAAGCCAGTCTAAGTCGAATACAGTGAAACATCAGCAAAAAGTGGGGGTAACTATAAGAAGCTGATCCTACTCTCCTACACTGCAACTACAAAAACACCAAACTTCAAGCACTCACATTCAACCCATATCCACTTATGTTAACCCTCTACTCACTCACATTCTTCCAGGTGCATTAAACATTCCTTTTCACCTCAAATGTTGATTCACATACCCAGTCATTCACATTTAACCCTCAGTCACTTATGTTCACCCAATTACCCACTCGCATTCATTCAATGACATTAGGCATTCACAAACACATTAAATATCAGTTCACATACCCAGTCACTCACAATCATCCATTCAGGGAACCCATATTCACCCAATCACAAATAAATACCCACCACTCAACCCCTGCATTCACTGACTAACCAACCCTTACTCAAACACGTACACAAATTATCCTATCAATCTGCAAGGTTTTTCACTACTACAAAGACAAGCCTAACTACAACTGCTTTCTCTCTGACCAATGTACAGCCTAAACTTGGAAAGGCATGGTTACTTCACGAAGAAAATTCTGTACAAGGATTTGCAAATGCTTGTTTTTAGTACTATGGAGCAGGCCGGTCCTTTGCACAGACAGACCTCTGCCACTTATCCTGGGCGTTTGCACTTAGTTCCTTCCCTCACGTATGCATTCTGGGTGCAGCCTCAGTGCTTATTTTACCTGACTCTTCTTTGCACTCTTATGAATGGATAACTTGTGTTTTTCTTTCCCACTTTGCTGCCACGTGGCACAGCACAGAAACAGCAATGAATACCTCTCAGTTGCTGGGCATGACTGAACTTGGCAGACATCCCACTTGGCATTGAAAAGCAGCTTACCGTAACCCAGCAGGAGCAGCCACATGGTATGCACCCTCCTGTGTGAGGGGTGTTCTGGCTGGCACTCCTCTTCTGGTAAATCCCAACCTGTGATAAGGTGCAGCTGATGCTCACATTCACTAACTCTTCTACCAGAAGGATATATGATGTGTGATAAATGTCTTTGTTCAGGAATTTGAATGAAAATAAGCCAATAAGCAGCAGCAGCCCGTGCAGGTAAGAGCGGCGCAGTGGTGGGGCTGTGTGGGGGAGATTTCAACAGACGACCACGAGTGAAAATGAATTAGTTCCTTGATCGTTGCTTTTCAGATATTTTGTAAAAAATATTTAGGACTCTATTTATCTACCAAGTGATATTTTTAAAAAACAGTATTCTCACACAGAGAAATGCCTAGACAGCTAGGTGCAGCCTGTTAGTATTAACACTCACCTAGGACTCTTAGCTGCTAAAGTCCAAAGCAGCCCTTAAGTACTATTAGAGCAGAATAGGACCCAACTTCAGGAGTACAATAAGGTAGTATTTTAGAATATGTTTAGAAAATAATATCGTCTGGAAGAAATATAGTGTCCTAAATATCGGTCACAAAAATGTCATCCATTTGGGGATAGATTTTCTATTATGAACTCCAGTTGCGCAATATTTTGTAAGCAATATTTAGGACTCAATATTTCTGTTAGAGAATATTTTGGTTACAATAATCTGGTAGCATGCTACAGCACTTGGCTTAGTTTGTCTGCCTCTGTACTGCAGACAGTATAGTAGCCATGGATGTCAAGACATCAAGAGCTGGGGTAGCGGACATGACATGGCATACCCTTGGATCCCCGATGACTGCACATTGGTTGCCCCTTGTTCCACTCTCAGCCTCTAAAATACTTCCTATTTGTTGCAGAAATGGGAAGAAAGGAATGTTCATAAAGAAAACAGGGCTGGACAGGCCTTTTATTCCATCTGGCATGACCCAGTGCCACTTTCCCCAGCACCTCAAGGTTATTTGCAGCAGGCAGATTTGGGCTCCAAAAGAGAGAGAGAGAGAGGGGGGAAGGGAGGAAGGTAGAGAGAGTGAGAGATCATAGAGGGAAAAGAGGAGATAGAGGAGAGAAGGACAGCAAGAGCATGGAGAGGTAGATTGAGGGGAGGAAGGCAGAGAGGGTAGTTTGAGCTTTTTTGTCAGGACGGCTTTTAGTTCCCCAGTTCGGCCCTAAAAGTAAACATTGTTCCAAGAGCCCTATTCACTTTCTGCAGCAGGGGCACAACCAGGCTTTAAGCCAGAGTTGGCAGCTGCTTTCTGTGCTATTCCTAGTTGAAGTTCATGCTATAGTGGCTGTCAGGTGCATTGAAACCCATTGCATTTAATCTGCTTTTCTTGGCTGAACCCTAGGACTCTTTTAGTGACTTACAGCAGATACCTTGGGTGGTTATGCGGGTTGCCTTACTGTGAGAAGGTGGCCTGGTATATGATGTCCATTAATTAAAGTGGGCACCTTGCACCAGTCCAAACAACCCTTATGGTGATTTAAGAGGTCAAAGATAACCTTAGAAAGCTATCCAAGTGTTAGCTGTGGAGAGCAGCCTTCAGGCTTAGTCTTGAAGGAATGTTAAGCAGCTTGTTTTACCAGAGAAGAACCTTATAGTATTGGTTAAATGAACGGAAAACCAACCACACAGTAATATTTATTAATATAACACACCTTAAATACCTCACAATATCTGCTGCACACAGATAAACACAAAGCACACAATACTGTAGCATAAAAACAATCGTAAGTAGCACTAATACACAGTGGGCTCCAGGGGGAGACCAAGCCATATACTAAAATAGTGGTATAAGAACCACAACTCGAGTCAAGACAATGTCTAGAGGTTGTAGTATCACTGGGACCACAAGGAACCACCCAAGGTGCGTAAGGAGGGACCCCACGGAGGACGAGTGCAGTGTATGAACACGACCGCGTGCTACGTGCAATTCAACGAGCGAGTCACGGTTGCAGTTTTAGTGTTTAAGGACCCTTTCCAGTGGATTACGAAGAAACCCTTTAGAACATAGACGGTTGGAGAGCCGCCCCACCTGTGGATACCAAAGTACCAGAGTTACCTATCCCCGGGAAGCCGGGTGCATAGGGCGGAAGTGGCATCAGAAACCGTTGTCGATCTCAATGGGAGTCTTCAAAGAAATGCCACTGCTGGAAAGAAGAAAAGTGTTCGGTGGAACTCACAGGTGGATTCTTGAAGGAAGGAACCTGAAAGCAGGGGAGACAGAGTCTGGGTCACTCAGGAGTGACCAGGGGCTCGGTAGACGAATGCCCACCGATGTCGGGATGCTTCAGGTGTGAAGATGGAGACCTTGACTCTGCAGTCACGAGGACAAGGAGATGTGTCGAGGACAATCAGGAGCCGGATACGAGCTGTCCCACGAAGGATGTTGAGTGCTGAGGGCTCGGTGTCCAGCGGGAGCACCATCACACCTTGGCAGCGGCAACCCACGAATAAGGTCGAGGAAGGTCAGGGTCTGGCCCACCAAGGACCAGGAGACTCACCACAGCCAGGGGAGTCAGGGCAGGCCTGGAGCAACCAGGGGAGCCCAGGAAAAGCAGTGTTGTCCCTCAAATGGACCCACAGGCTGAAGGCACAGGAGTCGCGAGGGGACCGCTAGCAGTTTCACAAAGCAACAGCTTGCAGGGCACAGAGTGCGAGGAGGCCAAAGTCCTTTGTACGTAATGTGCGTAGATGTTGGGTCTATTGATAGCCCAATGTACTTAGTTGGGGAACACCAACAAGCATATGCACTTGCAAATGTACGCAGTGCACAGGGGTTCGGGTTATGCGGTTATGTGGTCCTCAAACTCAGTGAGAGGACAGCTCAACCTCATGGAACAAAGGAACCCACATCCTGTGTTGCTGGAGCCTTCAGAGTACACAGGAGCTCAGGATCAGCAGACCGGTCAGTTGTGTTACGGTGCCTGCGAATGCAGGGGAGTGACTCCTTCACCCTAGGGAGATACTTCAGTTGTCCTTGATGCTCCACAGGTCCTGCACGAGGCCTGTATGGTGCTCGGGCACAGACGATGCTTTGGACGGAGAGGTAGACGAAGTCGGACCCAGTCGAAGTCCAGCGAAGTCCAGAGTTTCCAGACGGTTGAAGGTCAGTGGTTTCTTGATTAGAATCTTGTCCACGTCAAATCTAGGGTCCTACAGCCATGTAAGTCCTTTTGTACCCACGGGAGAGGGTTGGAAAGATTCAGGGGACCCTCCCAGGGAAGGGTCAGGATAGTGGGGAGGATACTCTTATGTCCTTTGTCACGTTTCGTGCCACAGCAGGAGCCAACGGCTCCCAGGACTAGTTTGAATTGGACTATGCACAGGGACACCAAATGTGCCCCAGATGCAGACTTTCACGCACTTTGGAAGTGCACCCATGCAGCCCTAATACACTAAATCCTGTCTGGGGGGTGGTCAAACCTACCTGTGACAGAGTGCCTAATGTCCTGCCTTCCCCTGCTCGAGCTTGGCTCAGCAGCAGGAGGGCAGAAATGTGTCTCTGGTCAGCAGCAACCATTTTGTGCTGCCCGGGTCGAGAAGGGTGGTACCGGGAAGACCAGTGACCTCACGAAGCTTGCTTCACAAGGGGGGGAATCAAAACTACCCCGGTGTGGAGGTATGATTCCAAGGTGTTTGATACTAAACACGACATGTTTTGTTGCAGCCGTTTTCGAGATAGCATTTTACGCGAGCATTTAATGCACCTTTACCTATATGCCTGGCTGCATTACCGACAACCCGGGAGAATGGTCTCCGGAGGCTGCAGAGGGGCTCTGCTCATGCAGGGGCACCCTCTCCCGTAAAATCCAGCACCTCGCCTTCAGGATTGTCAAGGCCTGCTAGAGGGGTGACTGATAGGTTTTAAGTGTAGTGACCTATAGATATAGTATATCTAAAGTAAGTGGTGCATGTACTATCTTACACAGGCTGCAATGGCAGGCATGTAGTTCAGTTTTGCATGGCCTCTCATGGGTGGCATAATACATGCTTCAGCCTGTGGGAGGCCTCTGGGGTACCTATGCACTGGGTACATGGGTACCATATACTAGGGACTGAAAAGGGTACCCCAGTATCCAATCTGGAGTGCACCTAAGTACAAGACATAACAGTTTAGGGAGAAAGCAGACAGACTGGGGTCCTGATTAGCAGTATCCCTGTCAGACTAGTCAAAACAGTGTAATATCAAGCAAAAAGTGGGGATAACCATAAGAAGCAGATCCTACTTTCCTACACTTACATTTTGGGCAATCGTTTGTTCATGTAAACGTTTTAGTTTGCTTGATCACTTGGTTTTCTTTTGGAGTCGGGCATGTGTTTACACAAACATTTTGTGTAAATATCTATTCCGTTGCAATGCAGCTGGTGTTACATTTCTCAGAGAGCTTAACATTGGGAGTGGTTTGAGAAGTCTCCTTCTAGGCATGTGATTCTCAGGCTGAATAGCTAGAAGTTCTGTATGTTTTTGATGTTAGTGTTTTTGTACATGTGCATGCACTGCCTTTCCATGCTAGTTCCCCACTTGAATTTCTCCCCTCCAGCCTCCCCCAAACCCTATATGAAGTGGGAGGCAGATAAAGTTTTGCGTTCTCACATGACCTGATTTGCAAAAGAAAAATAGTGTCTTATTCACAAATGTACTCTTGGAGTACTCCAGGTTTACTACTGTATCCCAGGAGTAAGACAGGAGTGCTACTCGCTTAGTCCTGGATTACAGTGTTAAGTCAGGTGTACGACACCTACTCATACCAGAATCGAGACCAAGAATCCGAAGATATACGTCGTTTAATATCATACTCAATGTGTAACTTTTGAATGGACTAAGCCTGTGCATATCTTGAAAAGGATGCTCATAAATTCCCTAGCTACTTTCCACCGTATGAAAAACACATGTATGAAAGCCCATGGCTGCACATTTATGCACATAGTGTAAGGAAGCTCGACGGACCTTCACAATGTTTTAAGGTAAGAGCTTAATTCATGCAGACCTCATACACAGCTACCATGATTAACCATCAACCACTGAACTCTTGGAACCAGGACTTGCAGAGTCCAGGGAATTCAATTTCTACTGCAAGATACAGCAATTCAGCCTTTTTCTCAAACTAAGCCATTTAATAACAAACAAAATAACTAAACAAAACTCCCCCAAAAAAGTGTGCAAAAAGACATAGTTTACCCCAACAATAACGCAATAATATGCTTGTGATTTACAACACAGAAAACAGCTCTGAAGCGCACACATAGTCACTTAGATGACTAGGCCTCCAGGGGTGTCCTCATATTTCTGCAAACCCCGACTCCTGGTGGAACCACACCTCTGAGAGCACCTGACTGCTTTGCAGAAACAATGTGCTTACTTCCTATGTTCTTGTATTCACCGCCCTCTGAGGTCCATGGACACATTGATAACCAGCTCAAATTCTAGACCCAGATGTAATTTTTGAACAATTTGACCACTCTAATGGGAAGGTAAAACTTGGACCATGACGCACACCCCACAGGTACTTTTATGTCACACAGTATGGCACTCATTAATAATATAATCTGTAAAAAATACAAAACAGCCTTGGATATTTCCAATGGTTTGTCTGCCAAAATCTAGAACCTGAAAGCAGAGATTAGACTGCCTTCTCAGCGGGGGCGTGGCTTAGGCGCCTACGGAGATGGCCGCCGGGTCTCTGAGCTCCGCGATGGCGTGAAGCGGCGAGGTGTCTCCAGGTTGTTTTGCCGCATCGTGGGTGTACGGTAACCTTTGAAGATAGCATCGGAAATGTGGCTCCACGATGTGCGCTGCAGTAGCAGTGTCTGGTGAGCTTTAAAGCATCTTTTTCGCCTCAGAATCGGCGGCGATGCACTCGCGGCCGCCATTTTGTTTTTCTTTCTGAAACGCTGTTCCCATGTTCGCTGCCACAATTACCTCAGAAAATTCCTATTTTTTGCGGAAATGTCTATTTTCTTTCTTTTTTCCTGCAAAGACTGCCTGCACTATTATTTTTAACGTACCATCTTCATGGTCTTGGCTGGTCCTATCCTTTTTGTGAGCTACTGACAATTTTCATGCTGTGTGGCTGATTCTTACTTTATTAGTAAGCTGATCGTCTTGGGTCCAATTTTGACGCAACAGGGCTGTCACTTGGTCGCTTCGCAGGGCTAACAGTACTCTTTGAGGCCACTAATCTCTGGATTGAACTTTATGAAACTATCTTCAGCATTTTTTCTTAGTGGCGGAGTGTCTTGTCCTGTACGTGGTGGCTTCACACAGCTAGATTTTACTTTAAAAAATTTGCTGGATATTCTCTGCTTTCATTCTGCAACATGGGAACTTCTCGGAATAATCGTAGAGAGGTTCCACAGGCCAATGCTGCCTCTTTGGACGACTTCAATCCTTTTACTATTTTACAAGAGAATGCTGATGATGTCTCCAATGATCCTGCGGTTACAAAAGGTTCCTCTCCATCTACGTCTCGAGCGGGCGCCAAACAAGGATCTAAAATTCCATCCTCAGTCCCTTTCACACCTAGGAAAAGAGGCAAAGCGAATCCTCCTTCTCCTCCGAATTCTTCTTCACCCCTTTCGTTGGAACTTATTCTTGAAGAGATTCGCGCCCTCAAGCCCTATATGGAAGAGACTAACATTCGCTTACAGAGTTTGGAAGATAACTGGTCCCACACTGAGAAGCGTGTTGATGCTTTGGAGAAGAGAATTGACTCTGTTCAAGACTTCACTATGCAAGTTCCTCTTCTTCATAAAGAGGTGGATCACCTTAAACAACAGATTGAACAGTTGGAAAATCGTAATAGGCGTAATAATTTACGCATTTATGGTCTGGCTGAAGGTCTTGAAGGTTCTAACGCTATATCCTACTTTCAGTCCTTTCTTCCAACTCTTCTTGGTCTTCCAGAGTCTCCGCCATTAAATATCCAGCGTGCACACCGTTTGGGTCACCTTTCCAACTCTGCATCTTCCTCAGTGAAACCCAGAGGAATCATTTTGTATTTCTTAGAATATACGGATCTTCTCAGAGTACTGCAGGCGGCCAAACAAAGAGGAAGGATTTCTTGGAATGGTTCTAATCTCTTTTTTGCTCAGGACTATGCTAAAATAACTGCTGATCGTCGGAAGAAATTTCTGGATATGCGTCCAGCCCTTCGCAGTCTAAATGCTCGTTATGGTTTATTTCATCCATGTCTTTTCAAAGTGACTTATAATAACAGAACAACCAATTATGAGGATCCTGCTGTACTTCAACGATTTTTGGATTCTTGTAAAGGAGTCTCTATGGACACTTCTAAATCATAACATGCTGTACTAATTTTTGTTTCTATCATTTACCATTTGTTTCATATTTGTCCGCAAGTGTGAATTCTTATTTTTCAGTCATTCTTTGTAAGTCTTGCTGTTAGTATATTGTTTTTTATATTAACCTATATCTTATTTTCCCCTTTCTAGGTTGTGGTTTCTTTGCTCTCTTGCTTCCAGTGTTCCTTGATATACCTGGATGATATTCTCTGTTTGCTTCTCGTCCCGTGACCTCTAGCCCGACGTTTTGGCCCTTCCCATGTGTCTCCACCTACCCCGACACTCTTGTTTCTTGTGTGGTATGTTTTTCTTGTATTGTATTAATTTATCACTTGTTAATTTTGTTGTGTTCTCTTGTTTCCTGTTTCCTTTCTTTCCTTACTCCTCCATTTTATCTCTTTTTTCAATTTTTCATCTATGTTCTTTGTATACAGCGTCTTCTCTCTTATTTTCACTCTTTTTTCTTTTTCGTAATCTTATATATCCCTCACTGCTATCTTTTTATATTAACTGTTGAATACCTTACATTGCTTTTGTATATATACTTGGTATACTTTGTCAAAAATGGTTTCAATTTATTTGATATGAATTTGTAATGTCGTTAAATATTATATCTTGGAATGTTAAAGGTTTGGGTTCTCCTATCAAACGTCAAAGAGTTTTGTCACATATTGCGAATTTGAAAGGAGATATTGCTCTTTTGCAGGAAATTCATTTACCTGACACTGAAATAATTAAACTACGGAGGAATTGGGTAGGTCATACTTTCGCTTCACCTGGTTCAGGAAAACGCAATGGCGTTGCTATTCTTTGTCATAAACGCCTAGATGTTCAGCTCGTAAAACAAGATAATGATTCTGACGGCAGATGGGTTGTGATTTCTTTACTGATTAACAAAATTCCTCTCACTATTTTTAACATCTATGCTCCCACTATTCACGATAAAGTGTTCTGGCCTCAAATCCTTTCCCTCTTAATGCAATGCACTGATGACCATTTGATTTTTGGTGGGGATTGTAACATGATTGTTGACTTCTTTATTGACAGGAACTCCAAATCTAGATTTGTCCCTTCCTTTATGCACTCTCAATTCACTTCCACTATCTCTCAAAGATCTCTTGTAGATTCTTGGCGAATTTGTCACCCCACATTACAAGAATATACTTACTTTTCTCCTGCTCACTCTACGCAATCTCGAATTGATTATCTCTTCATTTCCAAAGCTTTACTTCAACACATTTCTCATTCAGACATAGGATCTATTCTAATTTCTGATCATGCTCCAGTTTCCTTAAGTTTGGATTTACTTCCCCCTGTTAAAGGTACCAGACGTTGGAGATTTAATAATTCTCTTCTGTTAGATCCTAAGTTCACACCGGCCTTTCTTGATTTTGCCTCCTTATTTTTTGAGAAGAATGAAACTCCTCAAATGTCTCCTCAAGTTGTATGGGACGCATTTAAAGCTGCTTCTCGGGATTTTATTATTTCCTTTGTTGCTCATAAACGACGTGCAACTTCTTTTTCATCTCAGGCACTTACTCTACAAACTAAAAACCTGGAACACCATTACTATCTAACAAAAAGCCAGTCCATTTTGGAGGAACTTATTAAGGCCAAACTTTCTTTTGACAAACTTTCTACTGAGTCTGCGAACCTTTATCTACTTAAATCTAGCGCTAAATTCTATAGCGCACAAAATAAATCTGGCAATCTTCTTGCTAAATATCTCAAAATCAAGAAGGAACGTACGAAGATTGAATCTATCACATCTTCCTCTAATAATGTACTCCACAGGGATGAGGACATTCTTTTAGAATTTTCCAACTTTTATGGATCGCTATATACTCCTGAATCTCCTCCTCTTCTATCTGACATTGATCAATATCTAGCTTCTATTCCTCCTCCTCCTTCTTTGGATGTGGATTTCTCTTCTTTAGAAACAGATATTCATGCTAAAGACATCCTTAATGCTATTCAGTCACTGAAAAAAGGGAAAGCCCCGGAACCCGATAGTTTTACCATAGAATTTTATACCCACTTCTCTAAGTTACTTGTTCCCAAATTATTACAGTTATTTTTGTTTTTTATATCTTCCCAGGGATCTGATGGATCTTTTCAAGAGGCTTTGATTTGCCTCCTTCCTAAAGAAGGTAAAGATCATACATTGTGCAAAAATTACAGACCTATTTCCTTAATCAATTTAGATTATAAGATTTTTGCGAAAATTCTTGCGCTTCGCCTCGAGAATATTCTACCACATCTTATAGGTAAAGAACAATGTGGTTTCATTAAGGGTCGCCATCTTTCTGATAACACTCGTCTCTTTTTCAATGTCCTAAGTAAATCTTCTTCCCATAAATCTTCATTAGCTGCTGTGGCTTTAGATGCTGAGAAAGCTTTTGATCGGGTTAATTGGCAGTTTATCTTTTCAACTCTTACCTGGTTTGGTTTTGGTCCAAAATTTCTCTCTTATGTTTCTCTGCTTTTTTCTTTTCCAAGATCTTTTATTTTAGCCAATGGGCTTGTCTCCTCTTCTTTCCCTCTTCTCAAAGGTGTCAGGCAAGGTTGTCCTCTTTCTCCCCTTTTATTTATTTTGGCACTTGAACCCTTCTTATCTAAAATACGGACGAACAAAGCTATTACTGGTTTTCCTTATGGTAGTAAACAGCTAAAACTCTCGGCATATGCTGATGATATTCTTTTATTTATCTCTAATCCTCAGACCTCCTTGCCGACTTTTCTTTCAGAAGTTTCTGCCTTTTCCTCTGTTTCTGGATATAAACTCAATGTAGACAAATGTGAAATTCTTCCGTTAAATAAACATTGTTTCCATGCTGATTTTGTATCTTCTTCTTTTCATTGGAACCCTACGAAGATTAAATACTTAGGTTTATGGTTTACCCCTTCTATTAAAGATACTGTATCACTAAATCTTAACAATCTCCACTCCACTTTAGCTAATTCTACTTCGCAATGGCATCCTTTATTTTTGTCTTGGTGGGGTAGACTTGATTCTATAAAAATGATGTTGGTTCCTGTAATTTTATTTTTCTTATCTAATCTTCCAGTTAATATCCCTACCTCCTGGTACAAAAAAATGTACTCTATTCTATCAAATTTTCTGTGGCAGAACAAAAAACCTAGGATGTCTTTCTCTAAGCCTAAACAACCTAAGCATTTAGGTGGAGTTAACTTCCCCGATTTTGCATCTTATCATACCTCCTTCTTTCTTAAAAATTCCTCTTCGTTGTTATCAAAGAACGCGTCTGATTCGGTAGCTTTACCTTTGTGGCTTGAAATTGAGTCTTATTTTATTTCTCCTTTTTCTTTTGATGAATTTTTATCCTTATCTAATACTCCTCAGAAATTTTCACTCCCCATCCTTAAACATGCTCGTAAAATTCTTTATCCACTTATGCTTGATGGTTTGGATGATCGAGATCGTTTCTTGCAGTCTCCGATTTGGTATAACAAACATATTTGGATCAAAAATAGAACTCTTTTTTGGAAAGAATAGTTCCATCTTGGTCTTAGATGGACTCACCAGCTTTTTCAAGACGCTACCTGTATCCCTTTCCCTATATTACAAGAACGCTATTCTCTTCCTTCTTCCTATCTCCCTAAATATACATTATTAACCCTAGCTGCTCAAAGTTCATACGATAATTTTGAGTCTCCTTCTACACAGATCAACCCTTCTCCTCTATCTTTATCTTCCCTGTCCTTGACCACTTCGGCTTCTCAAATCTACACTAAATTGAGAGACAGTGGTCGCACTCTGGATAAATCTAAAGTAGAATCTAGTTGGGAATCTGAGCTAAGTGTTTCCTTCTCCTCCTCTGTATGGGATAAAATTTAGATTAAACTAAGAAAAACTTCTAGGGCAGCAAATACCACTCAAACACTATTTTTCATATATAATAGACTTTTAATTACTCCAGCCAGATTGCATCAGATTAATCCTCTCAATCCCTCTACTTGTTGGTCCTGTTCAGCTCCTGTTGCGGATCTTAAACATATGTTGTTTACATGTCCACCTATCCACCAAATGTGGATTAAGGTTTGGCAACAAATTAACAAAATATTTTGCACAAATATCCCTTTTTCTTTTTCCCATATTTTTCTAGGTAGCATTGCAGAAATATGGTCCTCTTCCTCTTCTCTTAATACTCTCATCATTGATTTACTTATTGCTGTTGCTTTTCAGCAAATAACTAAGTCATGGAAGAATGCCTCTCATGTTTCTTTTCAGGGCTGGTGGTACGGTGTTTGTTATAACCACAGATTGGATAGAGCATATGTTCACCCGATTGCACTTGCCATTAAACGTGACTTATTATGGTTACCTGTTACTCATTTTTTAGATAAGTCTGCTCAAATATTCCCAAGACATGTTCCAATTATAGAAGAAGTTTCTAAGCCTCCTTAAAGTAGTATTAATCAATCGTTTTATTTTATTCTGTTTTTCTTCTATTTTATATAATTAAGTCTTTAGTAGTGAGATAAGTATAATATATATGCTATATTTTTTCGCTGTTGGTTTAACTAAATTATTATAAGACATATGTATCTCCTTTCCCCCTCCCTCCTTTCCTCCCCTTTCTTCCTTTTTTCCTTTCTTTATGATATGCATTATATTTCTATTTTTCTTCTTATTATTCTCTATTGTATTGTATTATTGTATCCTTCTATATTTGTATCAAATAAACTTTCTTTTAAACTAAAAAAAAGACTGCCTTCTCAGCGCTTGGCTTTCAATGTCGCTTTGCACGACTAGTTATGGGATATAAAAACAGTCCAGTAGTGTTTACTGCCTGTATAGTGTCAATTCTACACAGTATTGATCCAGCCACAATTTCCTATGTGGATGATATTTACCTGATGGGTGATGAGTTAAACCTACATTTAGCCAGGGTAGATCACATAATACTGGGTTTTGCTGAAACTGACTACAAGTTCAACTTTAAGGAACGTAATATAGCATTTCTAAGTGTCCTTTTCTTGGGATATGAGCTTACCCATAAGGGGAAATGTCTTGCCCTTCACTTTCTGGAGAAATGTGCAAAACTGCACCCTCCAAACTCTTTAAAGAAATAAAATCCTTGTTAGGATGTCTTAATTTTGGCAGAACTTGCATACCTGATTATGCACAATGCATTACATCACTATATGAATTAATACATTATGATTTTTCCAATTCACATTAGACATCAGAACATACAGAAACACTCAGATCTTTACAATATGATTTTCCTGCAACACGTCACCTACATACATGTGTGAAAACCACAAATCTGCTCATGCGTATCATAGCGGGTGCATTTGGATTGACCTATATCACTTTCAATAAAGGTGAAACAGTGCCAATTGCATATAAATCAAATTTCTATTCCAGTACAGAAATGCGTTTTGCATCCACAGAAAAAATACAGACGACAGTGCAGATTGCTATTTTGAAAGAGCAGCCACTGGCACAAGGGAAATGCATCATTGACATTACTCATGTTCCAGCCTTAGAGGCTGTTACAAAAGCTAGCATTCCTAAAGCTAAAGCCCTCCATCCTAGATGGATACAGCGGGCAATATCCTTAACAGCTGTTGATGTGGACTTTGTCTTTGACCCGTCATTACAGACACAACAATTTATACAATATAAGCATGTCTATCCCATGTCAAGCACTTTTTTTTAACCTCTTTAACAGTATAAATATGTTATTTATACTGATGGTTCAGACCAGCCTGCTATAGGCACCAAGCACCAATATTCAGCTGAGTACGCAACTGTTCTTGGTGTGATGTTGGATGGAAAATTCCAACCACAAAAAACGTGCATTCAGTCCTTAGGGGACTGCATTGCGCTGTTGGCTGAACTCAAGCATTGCTTCTCACACTGGAATATACAGATGCTGAATTCCCCACACTTATATTTTGAGATTAGTATTACTGTGTTCAGTCCTTTAATGATAATTTACATTATTGGTGCCAAAATTGATTCAAGGGTTTTAAAGACAACACAATCAAGCATAAAATGCTTTGGGTGAAAGTGGCGGACCTTAAAGACTGATTGCCACTGACTCACACCATTCATATGTTGATTCATCAGCGTGTGGGAACACATGTTGCAGGGAATTCTTTGGCTGATGAAGCTGCCAAATCTGCAGTTGTGACTGCTACTGTTGCTGCAATCACTCGTTCTAGAGCAAGAATTGATAATGACATATTGGCTGCCATTAATGCTAACAAAGACGGCATTCCTTTACTTAAGAACTTTCCATCTAAATATACATACCACTGAAGTGAACAAAACATTCCTTTTGTAACTAATCCAGGGGTTTGTGATCGTTTGATTCCCAACAAAGACTGCAGGCAAGCTTTAGTGATAGCTGCGCATGAAGGTGTTGCTTTTGCACATGCCTGTGTGGCGGCTACAGCAACGCTATTGGTGGCAAGGCTTATAACAACAGGCCAATAAATATGTCCGTTGTTGGGAAATACGTCAACAAATTAAATCTTCCACCGTGGCTCATCTACCACAGACACACCTGTTGACTTCCAACATGCCTTTTGGCTGCATTTATTTGGACCACTGTGGTCCTCTTATTTCGGACACTGCATTTAAATATTTCCTAGTTGCAATTAATTCTTGCTCCAGGTTCCTCTGTGTTTGGCCATACCGTTCGACTGATGCTGGCACTGTTATTAAAGATATGTAAGTCTTTATCAGGACACATGTATGCAGTATGTTCCACTTGGACTAGGGTCTGGCTTTTGCTTCAAAAGCATATCGGTAGACTATGGCTTCCCTGGATGTACAGGTGCATTACCTTTGTCCATATCAGCCTGAAGGCAATTGTGTTGCAGAGAAGATGAACTGTGTCTTAAAGTCCTTAACAGCTAGAGTATTAGGTACAGGACAGGGTATATATATCAAAAGAAGTCTATTTATTACACAGCACACTCACTAACAAATTGGTATATTTCCTACCCAGGGATATCCACACAAAACACAGGAATACTATAAAATAATCAGGTGAATAGCACAAAATACACTAGTCTCCAGGGGGAGACCAAACCATATATTAAGAAAGTGAAATGCTTTGTTGCGGTACTTGCAGATGCAGGGGAGTGACTCCTTCACTCCAAGGGAGATTTCTTTGGGTCTCCTTGATGCCCACAGGTGGGTTGAAGAACCTGGAGGAAGCAAAGACACAGACAATGCAGAAGACTTGAAGAACAACGAGACCAGGAGCAGCAGGAGTCTTCCTTTGTGCAGTCTCTGTTCCAGTCAAAGTCCAATGAAGTCCAAGTGACCCGACGATTGAAGAGCAATATAGTTTCAGGGTTGAGTCTGGTCCCACAACAAACTAGAGGACCCACACACATGGAAGCCCTTAAGTACCCTAAGGAAAGAGTTGGGACAACTCAGGAGTCCCTCCCGGAAGAGCGGCTGGACAGTGGGGAGGATACTCCCATGTACTTTGTCCAGCTTCACGCCACACCGGGAACCAAGGGTTCCTGAACTGACTCAAACTGGAGTATGCAAGGAGGGCACCAAATGTGCCCATCAAAGCAGTCTGGTGGTGATGGCAAGCGCCCCCAGCCCAATTAACTAAGTCCTGTCTGAAAGGTGGTCACGCCTCCCTGTGACAAGAAACCTATTGTTCTACCTTCCCCTCCTCAAGCTTCGCCCAGCAGCAGGAGGGCAGAACCAGGTTTGGGGTCAGCAGCAACACTAGGTTGCTGACAGACCCTGAAAGGCTGTTACAGGGGAGAACAAGGGAGTCCCCAAAGAAGCTCCCCAGTACACGGGATCATACTTCCAACATTGGAATCAGTGTTGGGGTAAGATTGCAACATGTTTGATACCAAACATGACCTGGTTCGGTGCAACAATTATATAGTTAGACATCCCGTAATTACTGATGTCCACTATATGTCTGAAAATGGCTGACTGCACTTACAAAGCCTGGAGAATCGACTTTGGGGTTTGTAAGGGTGTCCTATTCATGAAGGGACACCCTCACCCTTGTAACCAAGTACCCTGCCCTCAGGACTGAAGAGCCTGCCGTAGGTGTGACATAGGTTTTAAGTGCAGTGACCTCAGATATAAGAAAACTGATATCTGTCGTGAGAGGTGCAAGCACCAACTCACACAAGCTGCAATGGCAGGTCTGCAGTCACAATTTAAGTGGACTCCCATGGGTGGCATAAAACATGCTTCAGCCCATGGGAGACCCCTGGTGTACCTATGCCCTGGGTACCTCAGTACCATATACTAGGACTTATAAGGGTTCACCAGCAAACAATTGTGGAGGTATCAAAGTACGTACCAGAACTAATTTAGGCGAGAACGCACAGTTGCTGAAGTCCTGATTGGCAGAATCCCAGTAGACTTGGTCAAACACACATTTACACCAGACAAAAAAGAGGGTAACTATGCTAGAAGGATCTTACCTTCCTACAATCACTATTTACACCAAGCTAGTGTTCAGCATACACTTTTTAATTACACACCATGGGAACATTGCCCTACTCCCCCACAAGGGAGCTCAAAAATATGTATGGATAAATTCATATATTTTACTCGATAAGACACATCAGACCCAACATCATATTGTTTCAAATTTGTCGCTACACCATTAAAAAAAATATCCTTACACAAACTAAGCTAATATATACAGACTCATTTGTTACCCAATTAGCTGTAAAAGGATTCGATTATTGGATGGATGTCATTGACATTAAATCAATTTGGGGTGCCAAACCTTGGCATGGTCAGGGGATGGAACCTTGTTTAATTACCACACAATGATTTTTCTGAATTATACAGTTCAACAGACTACATGTCTGGAACTAGCAAAAATTAAAGACATGAATGCACCAAACATTCCCTCTATTGCCCGATTTCACAATTGGCAACATTTGACAAATTACACTGAAAAAAAAACTTGATAGTATGTTGCAGAATAGTACATTTAACTCCACATTTTCAGGTCCTCTTGGGTGGTTATTGTGGCCAGTAGACACAAATGGTTGTTATACTCTAAGGAAAGACCTGACTGTTATTCCCACTCTCAACACTCCGGAAGTGTCACAAACTCTTCGGTGCGGAAAATGTGTCAACAACGGTTGAACATTACACACTGTTGCAGAAAAACAACATCTTTCTCTCCTGCGGAAGACATGGACCTCTCTGATTTCTTATTGGGTCCTAAGTCTCCGTCTTGTAAAAGATTTACTTATGCCACATACAATTACATTTGGAAATTATCACAAATGGAAGCTGCTGAATGCTTAAGACAAATTGATCAAGATAAAGTGCTTGCTGCTGTTGATAATAGTAGTAATACATTGTCTTCTCGCATTTACAATTTGAATAACATTGCGTCATTTGTTATTGATATCATGCAAAGTGACATGTCTTAATTGTATCATGGGCAAAGTCAGCTTAGATCTATCATGCAGTTTAGCTGAGCTCTCCAAATTCTTAAGAATGGTTGTATACCATGGCGTTACCTTAATTCAAGTCAGCTATTCTTGCCTGTCAATGTGACATGCAAACAAATACTCATGGCTAAAAAAAAGGCCTCATGCACCATGTTACCTCTCGAGAACTTAGAACGGCTCCCATTCACAATAGCATGAGCACCCTCTGCTGTCTGGTTAATACACAGTGTAATATCTTTGCCAATTTCAACATTTCAGTTCACAGCTTGCATGAAATATTTCCGTCGGTAGACATGAACCCCTACAAGGTTGCTTCATTCAAGAGTTATGGTCACTCCCATTTTCCTATCATTGAGAACGAGCCAACAAAGAGACCTGCCTTATTGCAACTCATCTGTCGGACACTCACTCGTTTGTAAACACATTACCATTCATGGTGCATGCAATCCATTGATAGCTTATTTGGCCTGTTTAATAAAAGTAATACCAGCCCCTTCAATTCTCCCCCTCATTGCAGTCTTTACAAATTGAAACTACTTAATGTTAATGTAGGAAGGTGGATATCTGACTATGGTTACCCCCAACATTTTGCCTAGTGTCTAGCTGGTTTTTCGACTTAGTTGGCCTGAGATCCTGCCATTCAGGGTCTCAGGCTGTCTGCTCTCTCTTTAAAATGGACTCCATGTACCCTAGGTACCTACCCAATTGGTAAGGATCACCTTATTGGACCCTGTACAGTGTACCCTAGGCCTCCCAGGGGCTGCAGCATGTATTATGCCACCCCTGGTCTGGCCTTCCAATCAGACACAACTGGCTGATCACTCAGCTGGGGCAAGGTCGTGTAATCACCCCTTGCTTAGATATAGTATACCTATATCTACCCTTAATATAGACACATGTGTACCTATCAGCCACTCCTATGGCAGGCCTTAACAATCCTGGAGGCAGAGTGCTTGGTAACATGTGAGATGGTGCTCTAGCATGAGCTGAGCCTGTCTGCAGCTTTCGGAACCATGTCCTTATAGCTGTTCTATGATATAGCCTACCATATACTCTTAAAGTACCTTATAATCTTAAACGGTTATGGTAACTATGGTTTGGCTTTATCAAAACATGTCGTGTAAGGTGTCTAACACTTTGGAATAATACCCCCATACCATTTCTGGTGATGAGGATATTATTCCTCCCTTCTAGAGGGAGAGACATGTTAAAATCCTACTTTGCTGTTTAACTCTCACCAAAGCCTCAGCATCACAAAATGGATGCTGCTGCCACAGACACGAGTCTGACCTCCTGCTGCTGGGAGCCCTCCCAGCCAGGGAGGCCTGGATAGTAGGTTTCCTGCTTGGGGAGGTGCTAGCACCTCCCCAGACAGACTTTAGTGTATTGGGGCAGGGAGGGCTGAATGAAACGAGACACTGCCTGGGGCACACAAGGTGTCCCATGCATAGTCCAGTTCAAACCGGTGCTGGGGCACTCCAGCCCCAGCTCTGGCGTGAAACTGGACAAAGAAAAGGGGGTGTAGCCACTCCCCTTCCTGGTCCCACCCATAGGAGGGACCTTGCAGGTAGCCCAGCCCACTAGCCCAGTATATTAGTAGCTAGTTGGGCCCTGCTAAATTAGATTAACCTGAATCTGCAACTTGAACAGAAACTCTGGACCTTCGACGTTCGACCTCAGGAAGAAGACTGAAGAAATCTCCCTTGTGGCCAAGGAGTGACCACCCTGGGCAACCAGGCACCATCCAGCGACCGCTGCTTGCTTTGCGACTGCATCCTACGAGGGACGACTGCAGAGACTGACCAGCGCCAAGACTTCCAGACACCTCTGAACCAGATCCACATCTCCAGCGAAGCTGAGATCCGCGGAGGCGACGAGGGACGTGGGACCGGTGACTTGGGAAAAGTGGCTAGTAACTGACTAGCGCAACTTCTGAGGCTTCCTCGAGGCTGTGCTTGGGGAATT
Source organism: Triturus cristatus (assembly GCF_964204655.1). Classification (NCBI taxonomy): domain Eukaryota; kingdom Metazoa; phylum Chordata; class Amphibia; order Caudata; family Salamandridae; genus Triturus; species Triturus cristatus. The sequence goes on from NC_140580.1 coordinate 732,986,525, forward strand.
GAGAAGCCCCACTCCCGAGCACCATCTGCAAAGAAGACCAGCTCCCCACACTTCACGTGTTCTGCGTGGGGCCCTTCTGCACCTGTGTTGCTTGACGTGTTGTCCGGTTGCTGGCCCGTTGGCTAGTAGCCTCTGCGACGATGAACCTTTACTTTCAACTTGCTGGTCCGGCTCCTCCAGACTGGCACCCGCTCCTCTGTGAAAGAGAAGCACCCCAGACCTTCCTGGTCTGCACCAGAAGCAAGTCCTCCATCCTGCGTGGGTTCCGCTTGCCAAGGCTTGTTGGGTCCTGACTCGACTTCGACGCTGCCGACAGCAAGAGCCTTCGTGGGACAGCTCACCTCCTGGTCCTGGTTGTCCTCGACGTCTCCTGGTACCCGTGGCTGCTGCGACAAGCTTCACCTCTTCACCTGCATCTTCACCACATCGCCTGGTTCCTTCCTGGTTCCTTCCCGGCTCCTGGCTGGTGACCTAGACTCTGTCCCTTCTGCTTGCAGGTTCCTTCCTTCTTGATCCCCACCTTGGGATCCACTGGACACTCTTCACTGACTGCCTGTCAGCAACTTTCCTTCAGGCATCCATAGAAGTCCACGACGAAACCCGACGCAAGTTCACACCTATGCACCCGAAGCCTGTGGGCTAGGTAACTTGGGTACTTCGGTGCTCACAAGGGTATTGACTATCCTAGGGTCTAGTTTCCGAGTCTCGGCTTTCTAGCTATACCGGAAGTGTCCTAAAACTGCTTATTTCTAACTGCTAGTGATTCTATCGACTTTTACGCATTACGCGTGAGTGTTTCCACTCTGCACCTGAATCTCGTTGGCCTCCCACTTCCTAACTGTTGGTAGTGTAGTGTAGCCCCAGCGATTCCCTAGGCCTAGGCCTATCCTGTGTTCGTGACAGTGGTCCTTATACCACTTACTTAGTATATGGTTTGCGTGGCCCCTAGGGCCTAACTGTATTACTTACCTGTGTGACTTAATGTATGCTTAAATAAGACTGTGTTGTACTTACCTCGAATCTCATAAAGAGTGCTGAGGGTTTGACTAGAATAAATACATTCTATTTTTATATACATCTGTTGTGGTGTCCTTTCATTTGGTATTCAAGGGATTATATATGGTATAACAGCTGGCTTCACATGCCATTCAGAGTTTAGCCTAAGACTGCTCTTGTCCATGCTACCACTAGGATAGCTGGTCTATAAGGTTGACTTTACAACCAATCACCATAAGGGTTGTTTGGACTGATACAAGGTGTACACTAGAATTAGTGACATCATATATCAGGCCAACTTCTCACAGTTAGTTGACCAGGATTGTTGCGAAATGAAGACCTGGCTCTCATATAATTTATCGGTCTCCCAGATAGTGACCTGCTGTAGTAACGTACTCTTCCCTCTCACTCAAGGGGGTTTTGATAGCTCGTTGTGGCCTTGCATTCCAACTTTGAAGGCAGATTTTAACAAGCTAAGCAGACTCAAACCACTATTGTTTCAAAAAGATGTAGCATTAACATCTGCTCGAAAAACTTTTGATTTGCAGGTTGCAAGGTAAGCCAGTAAAATACAGTCCTTGTTAAACACCAACCTCCCATTACATTTCGGTGAATTAGTCCGCCACATTTTTAATGCATCTAATACTGACAGCATTTCTCACTTTTTTAAAGCTGTGGGAACTGGCTTGGTCAGTTCCTTCCAGAAAATGTTCGAAGTAATACCAGCTTTTATTCATTCTCTTTTTTCAAGTGTGTTCGGGGGCATACCCTTGGTGTTATTCCTCATTTGCAGAATTTTGATACTATTTTTGCTCCTCCACAATGGATGTTCCTTCTCAAAGCCTGCTGGAACTACCACTGGTCCAGCTGTGCCGTGAGCGTGTGGTGCGATTCTTCGGAATGTTTTTGCTCCAGGAATTGGACATTGACTAGTCATTGTCATTCTGACCTGCCTGGTTTACCTGCATGCAATCCATGTTCCATTGCCTATGGTGCCCCTTTGAATGGGCAATGGATATTTGCCTTGCTCTGATGATGCTGATTCCTGTGGACATGAACCTGATGATGATTCCTATAATGACCCATTTTCAAAGTAGTCTCATGGGCTTCCGACTGCTTCTAAATGCAAGATATGAGCCACTCCCTATGGGGGAAATGAGTGTCTCAGCACCAGGATTGTCATACTCTGGCTCTAATAACATGGATGCTGGTCAGCAGGCTTACTCCTCAGCATCGGCTGATAACAAGGATCATGTCTGTTACCTGGAACTTTTGAATTGGGCAAGTGCGGAGTCATCGTCTGCAGAGATGGAATCCATTCTCCATTCAATATCGATTAAACATATGGAAGAAATCGTGGTTGCCTCCAGCACTCCTTAGTTTGGCTATGTTTTTGAAATCATCATTCTATGTTTTTTTCTTTTTTGTCATTGTGGTTTAAAAATATATATATTACATGCTTATTAGCAAAGTACTGTATTTGCTTAGCTTGGGCTTTAGGTTTTTATATTTTTTGGTTAATCACTAAGTTACTTTCCCAACCAAGGAGGGGGTGTAGTAAGTTCCCTATAGGGCCCACTTATTTCTCCCTTATACTAACTGCACGTTGTACGCCGTTTTGCTTTGCACATGTTACAAAATAACACATCTGTTTTTGTGCCACAAAATTATCTTAGAAATATGCTGCACATGTTTTTGTTATTCAGTACTTCTTCATGGGATTCAGGGCCTTATTACGGGTTTGTCGGTCTTCATCTGGGACTGCAAAACTCCGCCAAGGCTGTGGTGCACCCACCTGCCAGATTATGAGTTTAATCTAGGACGGGCGGGTGGTGCTGTGGTGGTGTCATGGCAACAGTTCTGTTAGGCTCATTGGAGAGCCTATACAAACGTCTGCCACCGTGAGAGAGCCTGATACACGTACATACACTGTGTGGCATGCGCCATGTCTTGCATGCCACACAGTGCATGCAAGAATGTGCAATTGTAGGGCAAACATGTGCCCCCCGCATGCAGCTCCAGGGGCAGATTCACCCAGGGGCCCTACCTGCATTTCTGTCGCCCTTTTCATGGCAGGGTCCCTCCCATCAAATGGGTGGTGGAAATGCAAGATGTAATATGCTCAGCGGTGCCGGCATCGGTAACGCCAGCATATTCAGGCACTGCTACCACCGTGGAGTCCTGGATCCCAGCAGAGGCAGCGGTCTTGTGGCAGTCCCGCAGCCACCATCATAATATGGCCGTCGAACAGCCGGGGTGGTCAGACCGCCGGGGTGGTCAGACCGCCACTGCGAGTACACGGCGGTCCCAAGAATCGCTGTACTCGTGATTGCGCCCTTAGACTGAACATTTCATACAAGGTTGAATACCGTGCCCTGTTTTTCTGTGGTTACTCAGCAACATTTTCTAACATTTAGACACAACACAGAGGTGCAGTTGCTGTTTTCTAACATGGCACTTCTTATCATATAAACCAAGACTTCCCTTCTGAAAACAGAGAGGAGACTTCTTGCAGAGGGACTAGTCATAGAACTGAGTTTACACTTACAATGTGGACCACCTAACTACAAAATACCAGGTATAGGGCCCAGTGCTAATCCCAGAGATCACTGATATATCCCTGTGCTCAAGTAGTGAGAGTAGACCTAGACAGATATATAAATTACCATGTTAGTGCTTTTCTTTGTTTGTCAGAACTATCAACAATCCTTGTGATAAAAGGTTAAGGTTACAGTAGCAATGCTCAAGGTGTGCTAATCACTGTGACTTTCAAACTGGCAATTACGAATGAGCACTCCTCCAGAAATAAGAGCGATTTTTATTTACTTCTTTCAGTGAGGGATACGTGATACTTTATTAAGTGCAAAGCAGGCACTTCCCAATCAGATAACATGGTCGTCAATCATGCAAAATAATATATCCTTCTTTAAAAGGGAAAAAATGATGCTCCATTAAGCGCAAGGTTCTCAATTTTCTAATATGGCCACCAAACATGTGTAATGCACTCAAGAATCACATTGTAATGTGTGCATTGACTTCCACCCAAATTCACAAAATGTCTACAATGTGCATCACAGTGACACAATGTCTTTGCATTTAGAAGCCCTTTTGGCACATTCTATATTCAGACGACAACATGTTGCACTCAATGTTGAAAGCGCAGTGCATGCATACCACTATTAGCTTCACGTCAAAATCATTCTTTGCTCCACTTATTACCAGTTACCTAGTGTGCACACATACACACACACATACACACACACACACACGCGCGCGCGCGCACACACACACACACACGAGCGCGTGCGCACACACACACACACACACACACACACACACAAACACACACACACACACACACACACACACATATACGAGTCACAGATCTTGTTGGGGTTTAAGACAGTTGTCGCAATGTAATGAAGCTCGATCAGCTTTCACAATGGTTTAAGGTAAGAGCTTTATTCATAGAAACTCCATACACAGATCCCATGATTAACCATCAACCACTGAAGTCCTAGAACCAGGTGTTCCAGAGTCCAGCCAACATTCCATTTCTCCTGAAAGATACCACACATACTTTTGCAATGCTGGAAATGGTTTGGATTACATCCACACACATGTACACTGACACAATGTGGAAATCAGAAAATTCAGCATTCAATCATAGTCTGCTGAAAGGATGGCACAGATCTTTTTGCCAATGTGGCTTATATTGGAGTGTGAATAGTATATGTACACCCTTTATTGTTTCAAAGTTTCTACAATGTATTTTAGTTTGGAATTGGAATATTTAATTTACACGCTTGTAAGTTGATTTCTTGGTTTACTTTGTTTAACTTTTGTTAAGAACAAATATTGTTATGTTTTTATTTAGTTATTTGTAGTTTTATGGATGAAAGGTAGTTTTATAGACGAAAGTAGTATTGATATGTAAATGTAAAATATTTACTAACATACTTTGCTTTACACATTAGGTTATCAGGAGAAAATTCAAGAATTACACTGTTTTTGTAAGGTACTTTTATTTATTATAGGTAGTGATTTTAATAGAATATGCAGTTGTGTATTTCTCATATTTTTTTTATTCATTTTGGGGCTATTCAAACGGGTAAGTTATAGGTGTGAGTTATAGGTGTGAGTAATTAACATGTGTAATTTATTCTTTTGAGTAAATTTACTACTTTGGGCTATTCACAACAGAGTATAAGATTCCTCAAAAGCGGACGTTAGTACTGCAAAAGAAAAGGCATTTTTTAAATGCATTAATAGTTGTCAAAAGTTGGAAAAAATGAGGTAAAGAATGAACTATATGTAATTTAATTGTATTGTATTGAAATTTAATGTTACATTATTTTATCCATTTCAAAAAAGGTTGTTATAATCTTTTATAGTTAAATAATAAAAGGATATATTTGTAGATGTTTTTTTTATTAGATTATGTTTATATTTTTTATGATTTTAAATAAGTTAAGTTATTTTATCATTTTTTCCTATGTGTTTTTATTTTAAGTTTCCAACTCTATAATTTTCCATTGGAGGGTGTTACAGGACCAGGGGTTGGCCATTTGTGGTGCTGGATTTATTTCAGACTTGAGCTGGAGTAAATGACTTTGTGTCTCTTTTTGGCTGTAGGAATTTTGTAAGTGCAGTTTGTAAATAGCAATGGGCTGACTGTGTTGTGGGTGGGTGCATGTACTACACGAAGGCCCTCCTTAATCCTTCGTATTCCTCTCCCATATACTAGTAAATATTGGCTATTTTCCCGTCTGTACTTCCTCCATTTACTACTAAAATATGTAGTTGGGTGTTAAGAAAACTCTTCAGTTGGGGCAGGGATCAGGAAAATATAGGAGAGGTGGATGTGTAAACTCAGCATATTTCTTTGTGAAAAGCATTTCATAGTATGTTGTTGTACTATTGTAGTACTACTAAACCCACTACAAGATGCAGTTACTAGGCCCTTATAGAATTATTTGCATTTGAACATTCATTGTCAGACAATTTTTTCAACATAACTGTCACTTTTTTTTATCAGCATCAACATTTTTATACATATTTTTCTTTTCCATTTTTTAAATATTTTAAAATATATGTTGAAGAATTTACATCTTGTATAGTTTATATCCATCTATTTTTAAACATACTTTTTCATAGTATATTTTTTCTTCGTACATACAACTCATACAACATTGTATATTAAGAAACATTTTAATATGTTAACAAGTACTATTTGTTAGTTATTTGAAAATATTGCATTGCTCGTTTTTTTAAATATATGCTTACAATTTAAGTACACTTATTTCCTACAATTTGTTTATATAATATAATAAATTATAAAAGCAATAAAATATTTTTTATTTTTCATTGTTCTTTATGGGATTTGTGTGTTTTTTATGTCTTTATAGCAGCCATTGTCTTCCACGTTATACATTATTTTGCCTATCTTTGTTACTTTGAGCTGTTCCTGGTTGCCTTCAGCTGCGGTTACTTGTTTCTGTTGTCTGGGTCAGGTATGATTATTTATTTATTCTTTTTCTTTTTTTATAGTCTGTATAGGAGTTTTGTCTGCCTTTTTATGTGTATGCTTATTTTTTACCTGAGATTTACTGATAAAAACTAAAATAATATTTGTAAATAAATACATGAATTTGTTGTTTATAGGTTTGATTAGGGTTATTTTTGATAGTTTTATCTGGATTAGTTCATTTACATAAAGCTCTTGTTATAAAAACTAGGGGGCAGATTTATGATGTCTGGCGCATCTCTGCGAATCAGCAGAGATGCGCCAGAAGAGTACCGATGCATCTGCCCACCCGTGCGCCACCATTGATGCGCCGCATTTACAATGCGGCGCACCGTGGCACTCGGATGGGCAGATGCGTGACGCATCTCCTGTTAGAAAGGCGGCGCATTGCTGGAGTTGCTTCGCAAGCGCGACGCAGCTCCTGCAAGGCTCGGCGGTGCCCTATCATTACAATGCTGCGTCAATCCTTACGCCTGCTTCAAGCAGGCGCAGGGTTTTGACGCAGCATGGGCTCAAAAGTGACTGAGTGAAATCTTGTAGATTTCACTCAACCACTTTTAGGAGGCGTTCCTTCGATGGAACGCCCTTCCCCTGCACAGGTACTCCTACTGCTGGCGCAGGGCTTTACAACGTGACGCATCTCCCAGATGCGTCACATTGTAAATACCCCACAGCATGGCGCAGGATTTGCGCCGCCGCTGCGTCACAAAAGTGACGCAACGGCGGCGTAAATGAGGCGCAAGGGGCTCATAAATCTGCCCCTAGGTATGGTAGGCCGTGATTGTTAGCAAATAATTGGACTTTGCTTTGCAATATATTGGGCATTTTTCTGGTTTGTTTTGAGGCTTTAGGTTGTAGTTGGGTAGTTGGGTTTGTAGATAGCTTTTTTCCTTTCTAAAAATTTCTGAAATTAGTATAGTGTAGACTGGCTTTGTGCTAAAGCTATTTGGAAGGAATTGAGTCCCCCTTTCACAATGTTGTTGGTTTTTGCCTGTCGTTCCATGGTACTGTTGTAAATATTCCACCATGGTATATAACAGGTTATAATGTTTTGCTGCTTCAGTTACAGGGACGTATGCTAGAGCATCACACAATCAGGACACCACAAAATCAGGATTCAGACCCAACCACAGCAAGGAGACCTCCCTTATAGCAGCAATGGCTGACAATTGGACGGTCTTCGACAGCTCACGACTCTGTCTCACACACCATCCTAATCCAGCGACTCCACAAAGCTGGAATATAGGGACTCAACTTCGATTTGGATCTGCTCCTTCCTCACCAGAAGATCCCAAACTGTCAACATGCCAGCCCCCATGCTTCTAAAGATCTTCAGAGTCCTGCAGAGCTCCTCGCTCAACCCAATGCTCTCTAAGACATTCATGAACCCTCTGACTGGCACCATACAAGCTCACAATGTAAACATCCTCACTGCCGCCGACTACACACAACTGATACTGTCCCTTTTAGGCAATGAACCCAACACCAGAATCAAGGTCACCACATGCATGACAGAAGTGGCAAGATGTGTGTAATCCAATTGTCTCAAATTGAAATTGGACAAGACCTAGGTGGTAGCCTCCAGAAAGAATGTCTCTTCATGGGACTCCATCTGGTGGCCAGCAGAATTTCGACCCACCCCAATGCCCTGCTCTCAGGTGAGAAATCATCATAGACAAGAACTGGACATGACAGCCTAAGTCAACGCAGTCTCTCGGCCTTCTTTGACACATTAAGGATGCTCAAGAAAAATATTCAAGTGGCTACCGGACAACACCAGGAAAACGATCAATCAAGCCCCCACCACCAGCAGATTAGACGACGGAAACACCTGAATCGCAGGGACTACCAACCAGCTCACATGAAGACTGCAAACCATCCAAAATGCTGTAGCCAGATCAGTACTTAACTTCCCACGCCAAGTCCACATCACACCACACCTTAGGGAACTCCACTTTCTCCCGATACACAAACGCACCCATTTTAAATTCCTCACCCACTAATGTATGATGGAATTATGCATGCCATTACCACACATGTCTTTACCACCCCTCCTGCACCACACATTACTTTGCCACGCATTGCCTTTAACACGCAAGTCTTCACCATGCATAAGCCTTTACAATGAAAATGCAAGAATATATCAGGTAAGTGAAACCCCCTTTTCTTATATATATATTAGGGGTGGGCAGTAAACTCTGCGAAGTTTTGCCACTCTGCTTGGAGCACAGAGTTCAGCAAAAATCTCTGCCAACCACCGCATGGTGAAGTTTACTGGCGCCCACCCCTATCTTCAGAGCCATCTCTGATTCTGATGTCCTGCTGCTGGTGGCCTCAGCACGATAACTGTTTAAAGTGAAAAAGATTCATGCAGCCCGGATTAATTATATTCCCACAGATTACGGTATGTGAATGTCTCAGTCACTTCAACATAATCAGTGCACTCATTATCAAAAAGGCAAAACATATATTTCAATATTACATTTGGCGAGAACCTCCCTTCGAGTATACTGTGCTCCAAATGTTCCACCCACTTCCTGTTTGAAAGCGAAGACCACCAGTATGCAGGTACCTGCTGGTACTTGATCATGGTCATTGACCAGAAGTCAGTGTAGCTAGAAACAGGATAGAGAGGGTAGGTTGCAAGGAAAGGTTGAGATTTTCTGCAGCCCGTTTCTGATTAACGGGTCAACAACAACCCATAACACAAAATGTACAATTTCAGAATAGATAAAGAAGTAAACTGTTAGTCTAAAAGGGTTGGGTATAATGTTAACTGTAACTGGTAACTGTTTCAGGTTAGTAGCCCTAGTCATGCATTGGATTGTATTTGTGTACATTTCTGAATCGACCTTAGACAGAAGAGAAGTATTGTCACGTGATTAGAGGGCACAGATCTTGATTCTGAAGTTGTGCTGTCAGGTTCTCTGCTCCTCAGCTGCTATCCATTTGGCTTTCAGGGTTGTTTGTGGCTGTCGGAACCCTGATCCACTGAGTCCTGTTCCCGAGGGCTTCAGACTTGCTGGCATGGAGGTCACTGTTTGGGCTGGTGGCTGGAGTGCTCGAGCCGGCAAGCAAACACTGGCTGAGTGAGCCACTCCAGTGGAGCCCGCACTGTATAGCTGTGTTCCTCGACTGTCACTTGGAGTGGCAGGGCATCTGGTGAGCCTGGTGTGTCTCCTGTTGAGAGCAGTGGGCGAAAAGGGTATTGGGCTAGGAAGGGTCATTCTGGGCAGCAGGAAGGTGCAAGGCAAAGCTGTGGACATTTTGTGCAATGTTTCCGGAATGAAAGCATGTTTCTTTCTGGATTGAGGCTTGGAACGCTCTGTTGTGATTTGTGATGCTGCTACCACCTTGACTCCCTTATGCCTACATGCTTGCTTTGATGTGAGGAGTAATTGCAGAGTCTGCCACTCTGACTAACACAGAGGGGTCTATTAGCATGGTGGTCAGAAAATCACTCCGACCGCCATGGTAGCGGGAAAACACCGCCTGCCAGGACTGCGGGAAAACCGCCGGTCCAATTATTATGCTCTGCAGTGGAAATCCGATCGCGGCGGTCGGATAGCGGCGGTTAACACTGTGGCGGGCGGTGCTGCCAGCAGCACTGCCGCGATGTCCAAACAAGCATGTCCTGCATGTCCCTGCACTGTGTTGCAGGCACTGCACAGTGCCTGCCACCTTGTACAGGGACATGTAGGGGGGTTCCATGGGTACCCCGCCAGTGCACCCACACAGCTCCTCAACACATTGGGGGTCCGCAATGGACCCCCGGAGACATTCTCCGCATGCCTTTCCATGGCAGTTCCACAGCAGCGGAAAGCTGGCTACCGCCGGCATCATAATCGGTGCTTGGCCCTGATCCGCCACAATTGTAGTGGTCTAGCTCCGCATGCCAGGCAAGCGGGTGGACTGCAACCGGCGGAAAAGTGGTGGGCGGAAAATCACACCGCTGCGGTCACAACCACAATGCTACTCGGACCGGCGGTGTCCAGGGTTTCGATGGCAGGCGGATGTCCGCCGCCGGTCTGGCGGTTGCTACCCCCCACCCGGCGGAGGACATCTGCTCTCTATCCTAATAGACCCCATAGTGTTTAGAGTCACTGTGGCACTGCAATTCTGCTTGCATGCTGTGCGTTAACATTATGTGCTAGGGTCAGGAACACTGACAAATGTAGAGCATTTTGGCTTATGTTATCTATGTAGAGCATTTCTGTTAGGGGTGGCGTGGGCACCAGAGCATTGTGCCATCTGCTGGAGGGGGTCTGTTTGCCCTCAGTCGTGTGCACTGACCTTTCAGTGAGCAATCAGGTTTTATGAAATAAAAGGATGCAGATATACAAAAATAAACATATTTCAATACATATATAGAAAACTAAAAAACAGAAATAAGCCATGCGGATAGCACAGTGGGTTGCTCTACCTACCCTTTAATAAAATGTCCATGCAAGTTCAGGTCATCGTTTCAACACCCTGAAAGGGTGACTTATCTTTCTCCCTTCTCATCTAAAGACCAGCTGGTTTTAGTAATAATTACGCCTGCCATTCAAAGCACCTAGTAACTGCTCAAGTGTTGGTGTGCGCTTCACCTAAGGAGAGCATTATAGTATATAAAATATAAAAAGGCTACTTTGATTAAACATAGAGATGCGCAAATATATCACTGTGTAGGGGTGAAATGTGTTAACATCCACGTGAAATCCGAATGATAAAATATAATATATCCGAAAAGGATGGAAGAACGCCAACCCACAATTAGCACATTTACATTGAAGTATTCCTGTGCACAAAAATGGTTTGGATTATTTTTTTTATATAATTGTTGCTTTTCAGTGAAAACCAAAGAATATATAAAGAAATGTGCAACCAGCAGCACAGGTTGTGCATTTAAGCAGTGATGTCGAAGTCTCACACTTAGATGGACAGATCGTCAGTCATGGCGCTTTTAGCAGACATTGTTGGTTTTTATTTTTGTTCAAACGGGTGTGTGTCTTCTCTTTGGAGACTCTCACCGGGTCCCCTGATTTGGGATTGAAAAGGTTGTGATGGAAACACTCTCCTGATCACACTCAAGGAGAACACAGAATGAGGTAAAAATATTCAACCTTGGAGACTGAGGGCATGAATGAAAATGCACATTTTATATTACTTTATTTACTGCATTGTAAATAATGGGCAGAGATGTATTTCATCATTTTGGCGGTACGCACATTATCCTGCTAAAGGACTAGGGATGGGCGGTACTCTGCAGTATCTTGCACACATTTTATGTAACTGTGAGGAGTTAAACTCCATGAGTTCCACCCACCACTGATATATATACAGATATACACACACACACATATATGTGTGTGTGTATACATATATATATTCATTGGAAAAACCACAGGTTTCAGGGACGTAGCTACTCTCCAACCCATGCAGCCGCTTACACACCAACTGACAGACTGATACAGACATTCACACAGTTTAGTCACTAACCCATGCATTCAGTAAGACACGTTTAATCACTCACTTATGCAGTCAGTCATGCACCTACTAAATCATCCATTCAGACAGTCATACACCCACTCATTCTTCAATACACCTTGGCCTACATACATGTAAAACATATTTAAACTTTACAAAAACACACAGTCACTGGATGATGTCATCAGTAATGTCATTTGAGATGTCATCAGTGATGTCATCAGTGATGTCACTGACCATGTCATGAATGATGTAATATGTGACATTATCCGCAGTGCATTGCAGGGGCGCAAGTCATAGTTAGCTCAACTAACTATAACGGGCGAATTTCTCTGGTTTTGTACGAGTGAAATGTCCAACTAACTATAATGTCCCTGAAACCTGTGGTTTTTTCAGTGAATTTATAAGGTTGTTTAAATGCTAATTTCTAACTATAGCATCCCTGAAACCTATGGTTTTTTCAATGAATTTCTAAAGTTTTTCAAATGCTAATTTCTAACTATAACGTCCCTGAAACCTATGGTTTTTTCAGTGAATTTCAAAGGTTTTTTAAATGCTAATTTCCAACTATGCCTACAGAGGTAGGACATCTGCAGAAAGAGGAAGAAAGGCGCAGAAAGAAGCAAAGAAAATGCAGAAGGAGGCAACAGAAGTCCAGAAAGAGGAATAAAGGTGCAGAAAGAAGCAAGATATATGCAGAAAGAACCAACAGAGGTGCCGAAAGAGGCCTAGTTGCAAAGTCATCCTATGCCCCCAACATTTTGCTGACTGGTACTGGTGGTATCTGACTAACCATGCCCGGAGCCAGTGCTATGCTGAAAGACACTTAGAAAACAGTGAAAACACCTACATACACTAGGTTACACTATGGGTTGGGGTACCCCTGTCATTGGCATGACCTTCCCTCTAAGGCCCTAGTACATAATAGGGCAGGGGGATTAACACTACCTCTAAGTCAGAGGTGCAGAAAGAGGCAAGAGTGGTGCAGAAAGAGGAAAGAGGGATGCAGAAAGAGGCAAGAGGGGTGCAGAAAGAGGCAAGAGAGGTACAGAAACAGGCACGAGAAGTGCAGAAAGAGGCAAGAGAATTGCTGAAAGAAGCAACAGAGGTGCTGAAAGAAGCGAGATAAGTGCAGAAAGAGGCAAGTAAGATGCAGAAAGAGGCAAGATAGGTGCAGAAAGAAGCAAGACAGGTGCAGAAATAAGCGTGGGAAGTGCAGAATGAAGCAACAGGGATGCAGGAAGAGGCAAGAAAAGTGCAGAAAGAAGCAACAGAGGTGCAGAAGGAGGCAAGAGAACTGCAGAAAGAGGCAAGAGAGTTGCAGAAACAGGCAAGAGATGGGCAGAAAAAGGGAACAGGGGTGCAGAAAGAAGCAAGAGAGGTGCAGAAAGAAGCAACAGAGGTACAAAATGAGGCAAGAGAGGTTCAGAAACAGGCAGGAAAGGTGCAGAAAGAGGGAACAGGGGTGCAGAAAGAGGAATGAGAATGCAGAAAGAGAAAAGAGTGGTGCAGTGAGAGGCAAGAGGGGTGTAGAAATAAGCAAGTGAGGTGCTGAAAGAGGCAACTGAGATGCAAAAAGACAGAACAGAGGTGTGGAAACAAGCAAGAGAAGTGCAGAAAGAGGCAAGTGAGGTGCAGAAAGAGGCGAGAGAGGTGCAGAAAGAGGCAAGAGGGGTGCAGAAAGAGACAAGAGAAGTGCAGAAAGAAGCAACAGAGGTACAGAAAGAGGCAAGGGTGGTGTAGGAGAGTAGGGTCTGCTTTCTATGTTCACCCCCACTTTTTGCTTTTGCTTTACTGGTTTTCGACTTAGATATGGCTGTGGGCCTGCTAATCAGACCCACAGCCCTGCTGTTCTCTCTCTAAATTGATACTATGTACTTTAGGTGCATAACCCATTTGGATAGGATCACCTTATTGGCCCCTGTACAGTGTACCTTAGGTACCCAGGGCATAGGTGTACCCTAGGCCTACCAGGGGCTGCAGCATGTATTATGCCACCCCTGGCCTGGCCTTCCATTATGACACAACTGGCTGATCACTCAGCTGGGGCAAGGTCGTGTAATCACTCCTTGCTTAGGTGTAGTATTCCTATACCTATCTTACATATAGACACATGTGTACCTATCAGCCACTCCTATGGCAGGCCTTAACAATCCTGGAGGCAGAGTGCTTGGTAACATGTGAGATGGTGCTCTAGCATGAGCTGAGCCTGTCTGCAGCTTTCGGAACCATGTCCTTATAGCTGTTCTATGATATAGCCACCATATACTCTTAAAGTGCCTTATAATCTTAAACGGTTATGGTAACTATGGTTTGGCTGTATCAAAACATGTCGTGTAAGGTGTCTAACACTTTGGAATAATACTCCCCATCCCATTTCTGGGGATAAGGATATTATCCCTCCCTTCTAGAGGGAGAAGACATGTTGTAACCTACTTACCCGGTTAAAGTTAACCAGAGCCCCAGCATCACAAAATGGATGCTGCTGCCACGACACAAGTCTGACCTCCTGCTGCTGGGAGTGATCCCGGCAAGGGAGGCTTGGACAATAGGTTTCCTGCCTTGGGAGGTGCGAGCACCACCCCAGACAGGCCTTAGTGTATTGGGGCAGGGAGGGATGAATGAAACGAGACACTGCCTGGGGCATACAAGGTGTCCCATGCATAGTCCAGTTCAAACCGGTGCTGGGGCACACCAGCCCCAGTCCTGGCGCGAAACTGGACAAAGGGAAGGGGGTGTAACCACCCCCCTCCCAGGTCCCACCCATAAGGCGTGACCTAGCAGGCAACTCAGCCCCCCAGATTAGCATAAGTGTGGTAGCTGGGCCCCAGGAGATTAGATTATCCTGAACCTGCAACTTGAACAGAAACTCTGGACCTTCGACATTCGACGAAAGAAGAAGACTGAAGAATCTCCCTTGTGGCCAAGGAGTGGCTACCCTGTGCAAACAGGCACCATCAAGAGACTACCCTTTGCGTTGCTGAAGTTCTACGAGGGACCGACTGTAGAGCCCGACCAGAGCCTTGACTTCCAGACTTCTCCGACCCTGATCCACATCCACAGCCGAGCTGAGATCCGTGGAGGCGGCGAGAGACGTGGGACCGGCTACCTGGGAAAAGTGGCGAGTATCTTCCAGCGCAGCTTCTGAGGTACCCTCGAAGTTGTGCACCGGGGATTGAGAAGCCCCAACCCCAAGCACCATCTGCACCGAAGATCAGCCCCCCACACTCCACGAGTCCTGCGTGGGGCCCTTCTGCATTTTCCTGCTTGCCGCATCTGTCCGGTTGCTTGCCCGTTGGCTAGCGGCCTTTGTGACGACACACCTTGAAATCTTCACTGCTGGTTTGGCTCCTCCAGACTGGCTCCCGCTTCTTTGCAAAAGAGAAGCATCCCAGACCTTCCTGGTCTGCACCAGAAGCAAGTCCTCTGTACTTCGTGGGTTCCGCTTGCCAAGACTTGGTGAGCCCTAGTTCGACTTCGATGCCGCCGACAGCAAGAGCCTTCGTGGGACAGCTTGCCTCCTGGTCCTGGTTGTCCTCGACGTCTCCTGGTACCCGTGGCTGCAGCGACAAGCTTCACCCTTCACCTGCAATCTTCACGACATCGCCTGGTTCCTTCCTGGTTCCACGTGGTCACTGGCTAGTGACCTTGACTCTGTCCCTTCTGCTTGCAGGTACCCTTCCTTCTTGATCCCGGCTTTGGGATCCACCGGACATTCTGCATTGACTGCCTGTCAGCAACTTTCCTTCAGGCATCCATAGAAGTCCACGACGAAACCCGACGCAAGTTCACACCTATGCACCCGCAGCCCGTGGGCTAGGTAACTTGGGTACTTTGGTGCTCACAAGGGTAGTGACTATCCTAGGGTCTAGTTTCCGAGTCTCGACTCTCTAGCTGCTTCAGAAGTGTCCTTAAACTGCTTAATTCAAAACTGTACTATTTCTATCGACTATACACATTACGCGTGAGTGTTTCCACTCTGCACCTGAATCCCGTGGGCCTCCCACTTCCTAACTGTTGGTAGTGTAGCCCCAGCGATTCCCTAGGCCTAGGCCTATTCTATTTCCGTGACAGTGGTCCTTATACCACTTCTTTAGTATATGGTTTGCGTGGCCCCTAGGGCCTAACTGTATTACTTACCTGTGTGACTTAATGTATGCTTGAATAAGACTGTGTTGTACTTACCTCGAATCTCATAAAGAGTGCTGAGGGTTTGACTAGAATAAATACACTTTATTTTATATATATATCTGTTGTGGTGTCCTTTCATTTGGTATTCAAGGGATTATATATGGTATCGCAGCTGCCTTCACATGCCATTCAGAGTTTAGCCTAAGACTGCTCTTGTCCATGCTACCACTAGGATAGCTGGTCTATAAGGTTGACTTTACAACCAATCACCATAAGGGTTGTTTGGACTGATATAAGGTGTACACTAGAACTAGTGACATCATACATCAGGCCAACTTCTCACAGGTGGTGCAAAAAGAGAGAAGAGTGGTGTAGAAAGAGGCAAGCGATTTGCACAAAGAGGGAATTGTGGTGCAGAAAGAGGCAAGAGTGGTACAGAAAGAAGCAAGTGAGCTATAGAAAGAGGCAAGAAAGGTACACAAAGAGGCAAGAGAGGTACGGAAACAGACAAGAGAAGTGCAGAAAGAGGCAAGAGAATTGCTGAAATAAGCAACAGAGGTTTAGAAAAGAAGCAAGAGAAGAGCAGAAAGAGGCAAGTAAGATGCAGAAAGAGGCAAGATAGGTGCAGAAAGAAGCAAGACAGGTGCAGAAATAAGCATGGGAAGTGCAGAATGAAGCAACAGGGATGCAGGAAGAGGCAAGAAAAGTGCAGAAAGAAGCAACAGAGGTGCAGAAGGAGGCAAGAGAACTGCAGAAAGAGGCAAGAGAGTTGCAGAAACAGGCAAGAGAGGGGCAGAAAAAGGGAACAGGGGTGCAGAAAGAAGCAAGAGAGGTGCAGAAAGACGCAACAGAGGTACAAAATGAGGCAAGAGAGGTTCATAAACAGTCAGGAAAGGTGCAGAAAGAGGGAACAGGGGTGCAGAAAGAGGAATGAGAATGCAGAAAGAGAAAAGAGTGGTGCAGTAAGAGGCAAGAGGGGTGTAGAAATAAGCAAGTGAGGTGCTGAAAGAGGAAACTGAGATGCAAAAAGACAGAACAGAGGTGTGGAAACAAGCAAGAGAAGTGCAGAAAGAGGCAAGTGAGGTGCAGAAAGAGGCGAGAGAGGTGCAGAAAGAGGCAAGAGGGGTGCAGAAAGAAACAAGAGAAGTGCAGAAAGAAGCAACAGAGGTACAGAAAGAGGCAAGGGGGGTGCAAAAAGAGAGAAGAGTGGTGTAGAAAGAGGCAAGCGATTTGCACAAAGAGGGAATTGTGGTGCAGAAAGAGGCAAGAGCGGTACAGAAAGAAGCAAGTGAGCTATAGAAAGAGGCAAGAAAGGTACACAAAGAGGCAAGAGAGGTACGGAAACAGACAAGAGAAGTGCAGAAAGAGGCAAGAGAATTGCTGAAATAAGCAACAGAGATTTAGAAAAGAAGCAAGAGAAGAGCAGAAAGAGGCAAGAGAGGTGCAGAAAGAGGGAAGACGAGTGCAGAAAGAGGCAACATGGGTGCACAAAGAAGCATGGGAAGTGCAGAATGAAGCAGCAGGGGTGAAGAAAATTAAAAACGTTACTCTTCCATTAATGCCTTTTGGGCATGAGCTCTCGGTGGTTCATAAGCGTCCCTTCTTCTTTTGCTATTTGGCTCTCGCGCCGGGACACTTTTTTAGTATCTGTGTGCGTTATAAAATGAGGCTAACATAACATAACATAACAGAAAGAGGCAAGAGAAGTGCAGAAAGAAGCAACAGAGATGCAGAAGGAGGCAAGAGAACTGCAGAAAGAGGCAAGAAAATTACAGAAACAGTCAAGAGGGGTGCATAAAAAGGGAAAAAGAGTGCAGAAAGAGGCAAGAGAGGTGCAGAAAGAGGGAAGAAGGTTACAGAAAGAGGCAAGAGGAGTGCAGAAAGAAGCAGCAGAAGTGCAGAAAGAAGCAAGGGAAGTGCCGAAAGAGGGAAGATGGGTGCAGAAAGAGGCACGAGGGATGCAAAAAGAAGCAAGAGAATTGCAGAAAGAAGCAAGAGTAGTACATACAGAAGCAACAGAGATGCAAAAAGGGGGAAGTGGAGTGGAGAAAGAGGAAGAGGGATACAGAAAGAAACAAGAAAGGTGCCGAAAGAAACAAAAGAAGTGCAGATAGAATTAACATAGGTGCAGAAAGAGGCAAGAGGGATGCAGAAAGAAGGAAGAGGGGTTTGAAAGAGACACAAGGGATGCAGAAAGAAGCAGGAGAGGTGTAGAAAGAAGGAACAGAGGTGCAGAAAGATGCAAAAGGAGTGCAGAAAGAGGCAAGAGGAGTACAGAAAGAGGGAAGAGGGGTCAGAAAGAGGCACGAGGGGTGGAGAAAGAAGCAAGAAAGGTACAGAAAGAAACAAAAGAAGTGCAGAAAGAACAACAGAGGTGCAGAAAGAGACAAGAGGGGAGCAGAAAGAGCAAAACGGAGCGCAGAAAGAGGCACAAGGGTTGCAGAAAGGAGGGACAGAGGTACAGAAAGAGGCAAGAGAAGTGCAGAAAGAAGCAAAAGAGATGCAGAAAGGGGAGGAGGGTGGAGAAAGAGGCAAGAGGGGTACAGAAATAAGCAAGAGAGGTGCAGAAAGAAACAAAAGAAGTGCAGAAAGATGCAACAGAGGTACAGAAAGAGGCAAGAGGAGTGCAGAAAGAGGGATGATGGGTACAGAAAGAGGCAGGAGGGGTGCAGAAAGAAGCAAAAGAGGTGCAAAAAGAAGCAAGAGAAGTACATAAAGAAGCAACAGAGATGCAGAAAGGGGGAATTGGGGAGGAGAAAGAGGCAAGAGGGATACAGAAAGAAGCAAGAGAGTTGCAGGAAAAAACAAAAGAAATGCAGAAAGAAGGAACAGAGGTGCAGAAAGATGCAAGAGGGGAGCAGAAAGGGGGAAAAGGGATGCAGAAAGAGGCACAAGGGTTGCAGAAAGAAGGGACAGAGGTGCAGAAAGAAGCAAGAGAAGTGCAGAAAGAAGAGATGTGCAGAAAGATGGATGAGGGGTGGAAAAAGAGGCAAGAGAAGTGCAGAAGGAAGCAACAGAGATGCAAAAAGGGGGAACAGGGGTGGAGAAAGTGGCAAGAGGGCTGCAGAAAGAAGCAAGAGGGATACAGAAAGAAACAAAAGAAGAGCAGAAAGAAGGAACATGTGTGCAGAAAGAGGAAAGAGGGGTGCAGAAAGAGGGAAGAGGGGTGCAGAAAGAAGCACGAGTGGTGCAGAAAGAAGCAAGTGAGGTGCAGAAAGAAGAAAGAGTAGTGCAGAAAGATGCAACAGAGGTGCAGAAAGAGGCAAGAGGGGTGCAAAAATAGGGAAGAGGGGTGTAGAAAGATGCACAAGTGGTGCAGAAAGAAGCAAGAGAGGTGCAGAAAGAAGCAACAGAGGTGCAGAAAGAGGGAAGAGGGGTGGAGAAAGAGACGAGAGGTGCAGAAAGAAGCAACAGACGTGCAGAAAGAGGGAAGAGGGATGGAGAAAGAGGCATGAGGGGTACAGAAAGAAGCAAGAGAGGTACAGAAAGTAACAAAAGAAGTGCAGAAAGAAGGAACAGAGGTGTAGAAAGAGGCAAGAGGAGTTTCAGAAAGAGAAGAGAGGTGCAGAAAGAGGCACAAGGGGTGCAGAAAGAAGCAGGAAAGGTACAGAAAGACACAAGATAAGTGCAGAAAGAAGCAACAGAGATGCAGATAGGGGGAAGAGGGGTGGAGAAAGAGGCAAGGGAAGTGCAGAAAGAAGCAACAGACATGCAGAAAGGAGGAAGAGGGGTGGAGAAAGAGGCAAGAGGGGTGCAGAAAGAAACAAAAGAAGTGCAGAAAGAAGGAACTGTGGTGCAGAAAGAGGCAGGAGGAGTGCAGAAAGAAGGAAGAGGGGTGCAAAAAGAGGCAAGAGAGGTTCAGAAAGAGGGAAGAAGGGTGCAGAAAGAGGCAAGAGGGGTGTAGAACGAGGGAAGAGGGATGTGGTAGAGGCACGAGGGGTGCACAAAAAAGCAAGATGGGTGCTGAAAGAAGCAACAGAAATGCAGAAAGAGGCAAGAGAGGTGTAAAAAGAAGCAAGAGTGGCATGCACACCATTAGTACTAAATTAACACCCACATTTAGCAATCAGTAACAGGTGACCATTTAGAGTGGTGTAAAAAGGGAGCGTGACCTCAAACCACTCTCACCAATACAGCTGTGTGGGGCTTACTGGAGGTACCTGGTGGGCTAGTTGGCCCCTAGGGATCCTCAGCATTATTAAAACTGCTGCAAGGACTTACGCTCTTGAGTGCCACTTCTTACTTAGAAAGAGGAGCTTGGGTAAGATGCCTACTACTTGGCACTGCCAGTGTTCTGGCAGCTGACTGGCAACTGACGAACATGGATATATATATAAATATCTGAATCTGAATCTGAAATAAGCTTTATTTCGATAAAACATATCTTAAAAAGCACATACAAATGTAACATACAAAATAAGCACAGACCGGAAAAATACAATAACATCCATACATCCCAAGTTATGCAGCAAGAGTTTAAAAAAATACATATAGACACAATAAATAAGACAATTTAAAAAAGGGAATATATACAGAGAGGGGGATCAGTCATCCAGCTTAGCTAGAGGCTGCAAGGGCTTTGGTTCTCAACAGCCAGGACCACCTCAAGAATTTTGCCAAAGCGCAGGCATAAAGAGGTCGAGCATCTGATTTCAGGATACGCAAAGCTATGCGGTGGTCGCGTGTTCCCAAAGTTTTACATAAGGGAGTAAGCCAATAGGATCTTGGGGTTCTGTATTTCGGGCATGCAAATAAGACATGCGCGATCGACTCAATTAAGGACTCGCAAAAAGGGCAATATGGAGATGTCTGGGAGGGCGGTTTCCAACGTGCAGTCAACTCACGAACCGGGAGAGTGCCAATCCTAAACTTAAAATAGAGGGATCGGTCATACGGCTTTTGGATTATGTCAAAATAGGGCTCGTAACACACTACATCTTTAAACGTAAGGAATTCAGTAATTCTACTGCCGCCAAAAGAATTAGAATTTCTTTTTGCGATCACCCATCTCCAATAAAGCTTCTTGAGTTCTGCTTTTGGGGGAGAAGTTTTATTGTCCCATGCTTCTTTAAGGCCAAGATCCGTAAGTAAAGCTTTGACTTCTTTCAACCATTTAATTTTATGCCAAGAAGGGATGGATAATATATCGGATAGACCCTCTGCGTATTTGGCTAACTCGGGGGTCCGCCAAATCCGGGCCCATAGGAGTAAGGGGCGTACTTTTGCCAAGTCTTTGATTGTGTGGCACCCTAGGTCCATTAATAACGGAACTAAAGGGGTGCTCTGTGGAAGTGCCAGTAATTCTTTAAGGAAGCTAGATTCAGACTTGGCAAGCTCATCAATATTAGTTAAGCCCCATAGTTCGGCACCATAAAGTGCCGAACTCACACCTTTTGCTTTATATATATCCAAAGCTGGAGCTATCGGCCGGGACATAGAGGATCGGTGCTCCCTGAGGAGGGCGCCAGTAACCCTCTTGTGGGTTAGTAGCATTTTTTGTAAATGGGATGACCAGGACATCGTATCTGAAATGCGGATACCCAAGTAATCGAATTCTTGCACCTGCTCAAGAGTGACCGAATTCAAGACTGGTGGCCGCCCTAACTTTCTGGGTGGATTTAAGATTAGGTACTTAGTTTTAGAGGTATTTATAATGAGGCCTCTAGCACTACAGAAGGCCTGGAAACTATCAAGCAGGATTTGTAAACCCTTTGGCGATTTGGATAGCAGGAGAGTGTCATCCGCGAACAGGAGAGTTGGGATACGATCGCCCGCCAGGGATGGGGCATCAGAAGGAACTTTTTTCAGATGCTCCACTACACCATTCACATATAGTGAGAATAGGGTAGGGGCGAGGACACATCCCTGGCGGACGCCCCTGTTCACTGGGATTCTCTCCGTTTTCTGACCCTGGGGCCCCCAACGCACTTGGACATAATTTCCCTCATGTAATTTCATTAGTAAAGCCAACAAGTAAGAAGGAATATTCATGTTGGCCAAAACACGCCACAAAGTATTGCGAGGGACAAGGTCGAAAGCTGTTTTCAGGTCGATAAAGGCAAGATAGAGACTGCCCTTTCCAAGAAGTACGACCTTCCAGTAAAGAAGAAACAGCCTAAAGGCCTGCTCTATGGTGACTGTTCCGACCCTAAAGCCTGCTGGTAGTCAGAGATAATATTATTCTCATTGGCCCAAGATAAAATCCTCTCCAGGATCACTTTCCCGGTCACCTTCTGGGATGAGTCAATAAGACTGATCGGGCGATAATTCGCTGGATCGTCTCTAGCTCCCTTTTTAAATATGGGAACAACCTCCGCCCCCTTCCAGGACTCGGGGACCGAGGCACCATTATCGATGGCATTGATTAGGATAGAAAGAAGCCTCCCCCATAGAGATGGATCAAGTTTTAAAACATCTCCAGGAATGCCGTCTGGGCCAGCTGCCTTCAGGGGAACAATAGACTTGATGGCGGAAACTACTTCCCTTTCAGTAAATAGAGTAGGATTTGGAACTTTCGCAAGAGGGGGGACATCCTCAATAGAGGGTGTCCCTAACTCTTCTGACTGAGAGGAGTAAAGTTTGGAGAAGTGTTCGGACCAGGCCATGCTCGTAATGTTGCATGTTAGAAGTGCATGGGTTGGCCTGGTTTTGCTTCTGATTATTTCCCAAAAAGAGCCAGAATCTCGTTTGTAAGAAGCCTCTCTAAGTGCCTGCCAATACTGATCTTCCCAGAGTTTTTTGGCATTAAAGACGGTAATATTGTAGTCCTTCCTGGCCAGCTGGATCTCAGATATGATCCTTGTTTTTATGGCTGCAATTAGAGCGGATTGTTTCTTCCTGCACATTGGTGTGTACCACCCATCAGTGGAGATGCGTTTCGTCATACCACTTGGTGGGCCACCCTTACCCTCTATACGGAATAAGTTACCCAGCTTACTTATAGTATCTTGAAAGATCAAAGAAGCTTTATCTAAGGTAGTCTCATGGTCGCTTAGTGAGGCCAGATCGGCTTGCACTTCCTTCATTATTGATCTAATTGAATCGACTTTTACATCATCTAGGCTCACATTATGCCATTTAAGGCGTCTCTCGCAATTGGCAGGACATACCTCATGGGTTTGCATAGTGCTAATTGCTGGAAGAGGCAGAGACCCATGTATGTCTTCCCATAATGATTTTATACTGAGGGATAGCTGATTGTGGCCGCTATCGTGTGAGGGGACTATTACCATATCTACCTCGTATGCCCAGAGATTAAGATCAAGAAGTATGTAGTCGATCCGAGATGAATGGTTGGTCCTATTATAAGTGTGCATACCTTGAGGGTCAGAAGATGTTCTACCATTTGTAGCCCTTAAACCAAACTCAAGTGTCATAGTGTTTAGAAAGATGGCTGTTTTCGTCCATCTCTTTATGGGAGTTAAGGATAACGAGGGGATGCCTCTTTTGAAATCATCCTCAAAAAGATCAGGGAGGTCCAGTGAGGCGAGGGGCTCATAGGAACAGTTGAAATCGCCGGCTATTAATATATGTGATGTATGGTGGCACTTACGTAATTCGCCCTCTAGGAGTGGAAATACAGGCGATAATGCACCACCATTGAGGCCCCTGGCATAAACATTAAAAATCACGATAGGCTTCCTACCATGGGGACCCCCTAGAGTTAGTTTTAGGATGTCAGGGGAGATAGTACAAGCTTGCCTTACAGAGCACCCTATGGAGATGTTAACCCAAATCAGGAGACCTCCCGATGGGCGACCTCTTCCTGTTGATGGTAAAATGGCCGGTATAAAGAAGGTGGTATAACCGACCATATAGTGGGGCACTGTACTCCATGTCTCCTGAAAGATGCAAATGGAGTAAGGCGTTATTAAGGAGTTCCAATCTGGTAGGTCAAGTTTGCTGGAAAGACCAGCTACATTCCAGCTCAGCACTTTTAGGGAGGAAGCATTGATTGCTATGCCTTGCGTTGTAATAGGACCAGGAAAGTTGGAGGAATCCCGTAGAGAGTTATATGGTGAGGGCGGCAATGGGTCAGCTACATTCGAACTAAGCACCTTTAGGGAGGAGGCATCGGGTACTGTGCCTTGCGTTGTAATAGGGCCAGGAGAGTTGGAGAGGTCCCGTAGAGAGTTATGTGGTGAGGGCGGCAATGGGCAGTTGCTAGCCTGATGAGTAGAAGTAACTGTAGGCTACACTGCTGGATATTTTGGGGAGAATCATTGGTTAGGGTGGTGAGTGTGATTGCTTCTTTGCTTTTTTGTGCTTCTGCGAAAGGATAAATTCTATCCCCTAGAGAAAAAGATTCGTGTCAATAGGAATCATAGCGCCCATAAGGGGCACAATACCTATTTTGAACAAAAGGGAGGTGGACATTTCCACAAGGAGCCCAGTTACCCAAGAAATGTTCGACCTGGGGCAGGTGAAAAGGAGGGAAATGTGGATAATGAGAGTACGCAGGATCAGAATAGAAATAACTTAAGTCTAAACATTCTATCCCACTGTTGTTAGGGCCTGGATATCCATTATTGCAAATTACCTTGGTTACATGAGGATCCCTGAAGTTTATAACAATACAGTCGCCAGTCGTTTGCTTTGGTCTATTCCCCACCCAAGCAACCCTCCTGACATGAAGAACATGGCCATCCAGATGCCTAGGGAGCGGCCTATTGATGTTCAGCCAGTATGTCGTCTTGTTTTTGAGCTCAGAGAAAGATTCTGACTTGCCAGCCTTGAGGTGTGGAACACCTGTTAGAACAACAACAAAAGGCTGGCATTCGGGTGGAAGATTAATGTGGGGTAGTTTATCCACAGGGTCGCTAGCGGCACTGTTCGGGGGATCTTGGGCTGGGCTTTTGCCAAGTGTTTTAGAGGGGTTCAGCGCGGATTTTGCCGCGCAAGCTGGTACTTCAAGAGTTGTGGGGCTGTCAGTTGAAGTGGTAACTAGCTTCTTCCCTTTGGGTAGAATACCCAGTTGCGATGTGGATGCCGGGGACTTGATACCTGGAAGAAAGATTCCATTATTTACCTCTGGACGTGGGGCCACATTTAAATGTAATGAACCATTTTTGGAAACAGGGTCAGCATGACTAGTATGCTGAGGGTTGGTGGTTGCACAATTTTCTTGAACCATTTTTGAGTACAGCTTAATTAAAGATTTAAGGGAGAAGAAATTGTCAAGAGAAGACTGTTCAAACTTCTCAAGCCTCTCTGACAATATTCTCACTTTTTCCATCAGAGGTAATAAAAGGGAGTTAATAAGTAACTTGATTTGATCAATAAGCGAATGTTGGAATTCTGGAACCTCTAGCGAATCAGAAGGCAGAGGGCACTGCTCAACAAAGTTAGCGGGAACTAAATTAGGGGTCTGAACAAGAGATGGTCTTGACTTCTGATGATGGAATTGGGAAGAAACTATACGGCCAGCTCTCTTTCCAAGAGTATTACGCAATTTCCCTTTACATTTCTGGGGAACTTTTGGTTGATCCTCTATTATTCCGCTGCCCACCGTTTTGCTTTTATTTAAGGTAGGGTTCTGTCCTGCTAGGTTAGGTGGCTCAGAAGAGTCACAAGCTTCAGGAGAAGGTGATGTGTTGTTAATGGTAGGTTCAGGAACAACCAATGAGGTAGGGAAGAGGGGAGAATACGATAAATTAAACTGTGAATTTGAACAATGGGCTGTAGGTCTCACAGGTGAGGCAGCCACGGTAGGTGACATATGTTGTGTGTGCCCCAATGGGGTTCCATCGAGTGTAATAATATTATTATCTAGGCCAGGGGATACAACGGAAGCAATATTTCCCAGTGAAGAACGTTTATCAGTATGCAGGCCAAGGGAAACACGTCGTTCAGTGAGGGCGATTTCTTTTTCAAGTACCGAGCAGGCACGGATTATGAAGTGATCTAAAGTGCCACTTATTGATGAACCTCCTAAGGTGCCTCCTCTACCTGACCGGGTCGACATTGCCATTTGCAGATGGTGTGGTAACAGTGTAGTGCATGCAATAAGGCTAACAGTATATTGTACAGTCAGAAAACCAAGTTCATGACGGTCTGCAGCAAATAGTCAACAAAGTGTCAAATTACCGTCCAGGAGCAGGAACTCGACACTTAGGGGAATGGCCCTGCCCGGCCTCAATCGGCCCCGGACGGCCACAGACGGTCCCGCCCTTGTCCCGGGCTTCTCCCGGCGCCGCCCGCGGAGAACGACCTGGATGTTTAAACTCCTCCTGGCGGGAAGTCGGTGCTGGCGGTGGCGGCTTCCTGCCGCTAAGGCTCGTGGGCTTTGTGGTTCCTCCCAAGCTGCGGCCGCGCTGGTGGCAAAAATTGCGGCGGCAGGATGGGTCCTTCAATAGCACCCAGAGCCCAGGGGAACTGCAGGGGATGTCAGCAAGGCAAGGTAAGGCAGGGTCCAAATAGCTAGCACTCTCCGTAAAACAAACAAAGCGCCCGCTCTGCCAAGAACGACCTGGATATTTAAACTCCTCTTGGCGGGAAGTCGGTGCTGGCGGTGGCGGCTTCCTGCCGCTAAGGCTCGTGGGGTTTGTGGTTCCTCCCAAGCTGCGGCCGCGCTGGTGGCAAAAATTGCGGCGGCAGGATGGGTCCTTCAATAGCACCCAGAGCCCAGGGGAACTGCAGGGGATGTAAGCAAGGCAAGGTAAGGCAGGGTCCAAATAGCTAGCACTCTCCGTAAAACAAACAAAGCGCAGAAGGAAGCAACAGAGATGCAAAAAGGGGGAACAGGGGTGGAGAAAGTGGCAAGAGGGCTGCAGAAAGAAGCAAGAGGGGTACAGAAAGAAACAAAAGAAGAGCAGAAAGAAGGAACATGTGTGCAGAAAGAGGAAAGAGGGGTGCAGAAAGAGGGAAGAGGGGTGCAGAAAGAAGCACGAGTGGTGCAGAAAGAAGCAAGTGAGGTGCAGAAAGAAGAAAGAGTAGTGCAGAAAGATGCAACAGAGGTGCAGAAAGAGGCAAGAGGGGTGCAAAAATAGGGAAGAGGGGTGTAGAAAGATGCACAAGTGGTGCAGAAAGAAGCAAGAGAGGTGCAGAAAGAAGCAACAGAGGTGCAGAAAGAGGGAAGAGGGGTGGAGAAAGAGATGAGAGGTGCAGAAAGAAGCAACAGACGTGCAGAAAGAGGGAAGAGGGATGGAGAAAGAGGCATGAGGGGTACAGAAAGTAACAAAAGAAGTGCAGAAAGAAGGAACAGAGGTGTAGAAAGAGGCAAGAGGAGTTTCAGAAAGAGAAGAGAGGTGCAGAAAGAGGCACAAGGGGTGCAGAAAGAAGCAGGAGAGGTACAGAAAGACACAAGATAAGTGCAGAAAGAAGCAACAGAGATGCAGATAGGGGGAAGAGGGGTGGAGAAAGAGGCAAGGGAAGTGCAGAAAGAAGCAACAGACATGCAGAAAGGAGGAAGAGGGGTGGAGAAACAGGCAAGAGGGGTGCAGAAAGAAACAAAAGAAGTGCAGAAAGAAGGAACTGTGGTGCAGAAAGAGGCAGGAGGAGTGCAGAAAGAAGGAAGAGGGGTGCAAAAAGAGGCAAGAGAGGTGCAGAAAGAGGGAAGAAGGGTGCAGAAAGAGGCAAGAGGGGTGTAGAACGAGGGAAGAGGGATGTGGTAGAGGCACGAGGGGTGCAAAAAAAAGCAAGATGGGTGCTGAAAGAAGCAACAGAAATGCAGAAAGAGGCAAGAGAGGTGTAAAAAGAAGCAAGAGTGGCATGCACACCATTAGTACTAATTTAACACCCACATTTAGCAATCAGTAACAGGTGACCATTTAGAGTGGTGTAAAAAGGGAGCGTGACCTCGAACCACTCTCACCAATACAGCTGTGTGGGGCTTACTGGAGGTACCTGGTGGGCTAGTTGGCCCCTAGGGATCCTCAGCATTATTAAAACTGCTGCAAGGACTTACGCTCTTGAGTGCCACTTCTTACTTAGAAAGAGGAGCTTGGGTAAGATGCCTACTACTTGGCACTGCCAGTGTTCTGGCAGCTGACTGGCAACTGACGAACATGGATATATATATATATATATTCACTGAAAAAACCATAGGTTTCACACATGTTATAGTTAGCGGAAATTTTACTGATAAAAAACCAATGAAATTCCCCCGTTATAGTTAGTGCAGGCAACTATAACTCACGCGACCGCAATCCTCTGCTGATGCTAATACTGTATTTAGACACTTATTTGCCCATGTCTTCTTCCATACATTTTTAGCTATACATATATTACAAATATTTTTTTTTCATAAAGACACATATGTCATCAGCAGAAGATTGCGGTCGCGTGAGTTATAGTTGCCTGCACTAACTATAACGGGGGAATTTCATTGGTTTTTTATCAGTAAAATTTCCGCTAACTATAACATGTGTGAAACCTATGGTTTTTTCAGTGAATTTGCAAGGTTTTTTAAATGCTAATTCCTAACTATAACGTGTGTGAAACCTATGGTTTTTTCAGTGAATTTGTACGGTTTTTTAAATGCTAAGTTACTTTACGCCATTAGTGGCGTGCGCGCCCACTTAACGCAGTTCGTTCCGTGCGCGCACGGTGCGCTTCGCACCTGCGCGCCCACTTTACGCAGTTAGTGCCGTGCACGCACGGTGGGCATGCGGTGCATTACGCGCACCGCGTGCCCACGTTACGCTAGATGGGCCATGTACGCACGATGCGCTTCGCGCACCGTGCGCACATGGAGGACATATGATGCACTTCGTTTTGAAAGGTAATATTTTAATTTTTCGTAATTTTTATAAGCCATGCACAAATGGTGCCCTTCGGGCACCATTTGCACACGGGGTGGACAGAGTGTGGATAATTTTTTTTTTTTTTTTTAAATATTATAGTTTATCTCATCTGTTATAAGCCATGCTCAATTGGTGTCCTTCGGCCACCAAGCACACGGGGTGGGAGAGTGTGGATAATTTTTTTTTTTATATAATTTTTTACCGTATGCGTACGGTAAGCGTAATCGGCGAAATTAGCGAAAAAAAAAAATTCCGTTTTTGGCCTTGGGGGATCTTTGGGGACTCCCTCAACATGGCTGTGTGTGTGGGAGCTGTCTAAACAGCCCCTTTACATGTTTTTGTCCTTTGTATTTTCATCATCACTCTCAGTGCGAGAGAGAAAATGGCGGCCGCCGCTTCCTGGTTTCGGCCGATTCGAATGTTTACTAAGATCTAAGAGCCAATCAGAATCGCGCTCGCGCACGCCACCGTACGAGTACGGTAAGCGTACCGTAAGCGCACCGTAAGCTGGCTCAGATATATATATTGATTTAAAGGCTATTTTCTCAGAATCTACTGAACAGATTTACACCAAACCTACAAAAGGCACTTCCTTGACCTGAGGACTACCTCTCTGCCAAATTTCAAGTAATTCTGTTCAGCCGTTCGGGCTGTAGCCCTGTCTAAAGGTCCTATGGAAAAATGCATGGGAAAAACGCGTTTTGGGACCCCCCTTTTATCTCAGCCCCCGCTTGACGAATCCCCCCGAGACTTTCAGGGTAGGAGCGGAGCGTAGCGCCCCACCTATTTTGAAAAATTCACGAGGATTCGTCGACCGGCGCCAAAGTTATTCAAAATAGAATGTTGCGGATTTCCTATGGAAACGTGGTCCTAACTATAACTACCTACTGGCGACCGCCAGTAGGTAATATATATATACCAACAAACAATCTCAGTAAACACCGAGAATGCCATGTCCTTGCCACTTATGACGGCGGTCTGTGGTGAGGAAGGCGAGCCTCAAGAAACCAATCCAATTGCTGAGACTCTCCTAAGGCATCCAAAGGAAAAACAGCAACCACGGACTCTTGAATGCTTCAAAAGCAGTATTTTTTATTTAGCACATTATCGGCGTTTCGGGACCTAATCCCTTGGTCACGAGTGCCGTTAATGTATTTTCATTTGTTTAAATAAACACGTGATTTTTCCATTTCATAACAAGTGAAGACAGACTATAAAAGATACCAACACATAATACACAGATTGTGATAATTATTGATAGAAACAATCCGAAAAAGGACCTCCAAAATTAAATTCATTTTGGCAGTACGGGTAGTTTGTAAATCATTATCAATAACAAACCAGTTGTTGACATGAGCCGGACACGAAAAAAATAAAAGACAGACTCGCTCCGTCCTAATTCATATTGTTACCCGCAATTGAATTACATTAGTCTCATGAGTAATTGGCATAATTACATAATTATGAATGTAAACATAAATTGCCAAAGTGGGCATTCAAAACAATTATTGGCATGGTTTCTTTTAAGTCCAAGGATATCGTTCCATTTCCTGATAGGCGGCAGATTTGTAAGTCACATTCATCATTGCCTCTGTGGGTCATTTGAATCATGAAACTTTATTCACCACCTAAAAAACCGGGTCCTAGACAAATTTCACAAATGAACATTAAAATACATCGAGCCAACAAAATACACTTGTGAATTCCTCCATTGCGGATCATTGCCCAAGTGGGCATTCTTCTATTGATGAATATCTTACTGTCATTTTAATTCAAATCCGGCTCTTTCAATTCATAGTATTAACATGGCTCCCACTGAAGCCAGATACTTTCGCTCTTTGGCATTTCTCCTATCTTTTAAATATGGCACAATCTGTAAAACATAATCCAAAAATTACAATCACAAAATTATATATGATATCAAAGTGCAAAACATTTCAAAAACCTACACTAACGGTGACTTAAAAATCAACAAACGACCTTCTGAAGCTAATCCAAAGTGCTGTTATTTACTTTATTAAAAAGAGAGACACAATTCAGGAAAACCCTATCATACTTCTAAATTAATACTTTCTTGTAAACAGGTTTTGCCAAAACCTCACTTCAAGTTAACTACAGAGTGAGAAGCAAAAAACTGATGGAAAACAACTACTGAACCATATAAAAAAGAGTCACGTATTCTGAATCATAAACGCTACCCTAAATGTACTGAGAGCTCCTCATCACAATTATGCCCTATCGGGGCCAGTGTCCTGTATTGTATGATTAACTTTGACTCTAGGCGTCATAAACTCTGTACTCTGTTACCTTCCCTTTCGTTAAGTTTAACCATATCCAATACACAAAAACGTAGAAGATTTGTGTTCTGTCCATGAACATTTTGGAAATGACGTGCTATCGGGTACTGCTTGTCCCCATTCTTTATAGCACGCAGATGTTCAAGAATTCTTTTCTTGGCTTTATGGATCGTACTGCCTATATAGGCTTTCTTACAGGGGCAGAAAAGCGCGTAGATCGCAAACTGAGTGTTGCAGGAAGTATGTTTTGTTATCTGAAATGGTGCAGATCCTGGTGAAAGTCTGGCCTCTTTCATATTTTTACTGTTCTTACAGGCCTTACAATTCCTGCATATATAAAATCCCTGAATTCCTATTGGTTTGTTTATCGATGGTTGAACTGCTGTACATAGTGAATCTTTCAGGGATCTGGCTCTCCTAAAGGTGACTTGAGGGGCGATATCTACACTTTTTGCCACATCTGGGTCTGTTTGTAAGACTGGCCAGAATTTACTTAGACTTTTTCGTATCTTGAAAGCTTGTCTATTACAAGTCGACTTCATTTTCCTTAGAATCAATTTTCACTTTTTCTGTTAAAAGTGATACTCTAGATCTTTTAGCCACTTCTGTCTTGGCTTTGTTTATAGCTGATAGTGAGTATCCTCTCGCTAAGAATCTTTCAGTCATGATTTCTTCTTCAACCTTGAAACTTTTCATTGTGCTGCAATTTCGTTTCGCTTTTAAAAGTTCTCCCACTGGAATACTATTGATCAATGAGCTTGGATGGCAACTGCATGTGTGTTGCAGACTGTTTCCTGTGGTTGACTTTCTAAACAGTGAACTATCCAATTTGTTGTCTTCAACATTGAGTTTCAGATCGAGAAACTCTAACCCACCTTTGGACCAATGACTCGTGAACTGGAGATTGTAATCATTCACATTCAATGATTCAACAAATTCTGTGGCTTCGACTTCTGTGCCGTCCCACACACAGAAAATATCATCTATGTAGCGGACCCACATGGCTGCTTTCTCCTTAAACATAGATGGTTCTCGCACTACTTTCTCTTCCCAGTAACCCATGAAGAGAATTGCAAAGCGCAAAGCAGGTCCCCATTGATGTACCAAGGGTTTGTCTGTAGATTTTGTTATCAAAGAGAAAGTAGTTCTGTGTTAAACAGATGGATATCATTTCCAATAACATCTCTGTATGGAAGAGATGTGAAATGGATCTTTCAGATAGAAAATGCCTATAAGCTTTTAAGCCTAAGTCGTGGGGAATACATGTGTAAAGGCTCGTGACATCAAGGGATAAAATCGAATAGCTGTCTTTCCAATGGAGTTTATCCAGGCATCTAAGGAAATCTCCTGAATCTTTAACATAAGATGGAAGTTTCTGAACTAAAGTCTGAAGGAAATGATCTACATATCTTGTGGTATTTTCAAGACAACTTCCTTTTGGCAAGACTATCAGTCTTCCTGGGGTATTCTCCTGATCCTTGTGAATTTTCGGTAGCAGATATAAGGCTGGGAGTCTGGGGAATATACATTCCAAGAATTTAAATTCCTCCATTTCTAATAACCCCTTATCCTTCCATTCTGCTAACTGTACAATAAACATTCACACTGCATGTTCGTATTCTATTCTATTGCTCCTGCTGTACTTAGTGGTATCTGAAAGCTGTCTCAACCCTTCATCCACATATTTCTTCCTAGACAGGACCACAACATTTCCGTCTTTATCGGATTTTTTAATCACTATTGTGTTATCATTTTTTAAATTGTCTATTGCTTTTCTCTGTGTTGGTGTGATATTACTCCACCCCTTGGACCATTTATCTTTTGAGATCTTGAATAGTTCCTTAGTTACACCTTTTTCGAAAATCTCATTCGCATCATTCTTAATCTGTGGCAGGAAAACTGACTTGGGTTTAAAGTTACTCTTGGCACTAAGGTCTAAAGAAACATTCTCATTTAACAAATTAACATATGGATCACTTTCTACATTCTCAACCCCAGCTAAAACATTCATAGTATGCAATTCAACATCGGCAATTCTGATGTCACTCTGATTTTCTTTTCCGACTTCTACTTTATCACATACTTTTGTTGCATACCACTTCTTTATGCGTAAATTTCTCGTAAAGAACAATAGGTCTAAACGACTCTGGGTATAATTAAAATCACTAGAGGGACAAAAAGTAAGACTCATAGATAAAAGTTCTACCTCGAACTTGGTGAGTTCTCTTTGTGACAGATTGATGACTGTCTTCCTATCCATTATTTCGCTTTCACCTGGCCCCTTGTGCGACTTCCCACAGGACTTCCTAGTTCTCCTAATGTCGAGGTGTTCTTTCTTCTTCCGCCTCTGTTTCCTCATTTATGATTTTGAAATCCCCCTTGTCTGTTGTTTGTTTGCCTTCCTTTGGCCACCATGTAAAACTCTGTTAAAATACTGGTTTTTACTCCAGTAAAACCCAAGTTGGTGGAAAAGTCAGGGCCACTAGTTATGCTGTCATTCGTTTGATTATCCACACTTTGTTGTTCTCCTGTCTCACTTATTTGTGATGTAGATTGTGTCACTCCCCCTGTTGGTACTGATATTGGGTTTCTCAATTTGTCATATTTTTTCGCAAAGGTCAGGATCTGTCCTTTCTGGTAGTCTACCAGATCTCTCTGAAACTTTCTTTGTTTTTTGACATTGATTTCTTCAATTTTGTTCAGGCTGGTCTCCATTTTTTCCATTTCTCTTTGAAATTCCTCCTCCCCACAGAGTGTTTTCAGCTGCTCCGTGTGTTCATTAATTTCTTTCATCAGCCTCTCTACGTCCTTCTTTGCAAATTTCACCAACATTTGTAACATGTTGGTTGAACATTGGTGGATTAGGTCCCGAAACGCGTTGAGTCGCCGATAATTTGCTAAATAAAAAATACTGCTTTTGAAGCATTCAAGAGTCCGTGGTTGCTGTTTTTCCTTTGGATGCCTTAGGAGAGTCTCAGCGATTGGATTGATATATATATACATATATATATATATATTATCTACTGGCGGTCGCCAGTAGATAGTTATAGTTAGGACCTATTTTCCATAGGAAATCCGCAACATTCTATTGGGAATAACTTTGGCGCCGGTAGACGAATCTTCGCGAAATTTTCCAAACTCCGCTCCTACCCTGAAAGTTTTGTGGTGATTCGTTAAGCGGGGGCTGAGAAAAAGGGGGTCCCAAACACGTTTTCCCCATGCAATTTCCCATAGGATCTGTTGTCGCAGCTACAGCCCGAACCGCTGAACGGAATGACACCAAATTTGGCAAAGAGGTAGTCCTCAGTTCAGACTCGTGCCTTTTGCATAAATGGTGTGAATCCGTTCAGTAGTTCCTGAGAAAATTAGAGTTAAAAGTACATAAATATCTATGGCCGGGGAGGATCCGCGGACCCTACACGCACCGTAAGCGCATCCTTCCCGAACCGAGCGCGCACCCTCTCGATCGCGCTCTGAATGCTAATTGGCTGTCGAGTGTCTCTCTACATTCGAAACCAGGAACTGTTGGCGGCCATTTTCTGCCTCGGTAGAATCAATGGCTGAAGAAGCAAGGGAAATAAGTGTGTAAAACATATAAAGGGGGCAGAGTGGAAATACTCTGACCCTCTAGAGGTGCTTAGGGGCTCCCAGAAGGACCCCCTGGGGCCCCCTTTTAAAAAAAAAAAAACGGCGAAATACACGCAGGGTGCGCGCATCCTATTGCGTTGGGTGCACGGTTTCTCTCGCGTTGGGTGCGCGGATCCAAAAACATGGAAACAAATATATAAAATAAAGTTTTGAACATATAGTTAAAAAAATATTTTGAAAAATATACAAAAATATGTTTGAAAAACCCATTAAGTTCAAAGAATAATTTTTAATTTTTAAAAGAATTAATTGAAAAAATAAATTTAAAAAATGGTGATAAAAAAGTATTTAAAAAAAAAATGTAATTAATGAAATTGACACACTGAATTTGAAAAATATACAAATCCAAACAAAATCATTAAACATGATATCTTTAGAGATAAGTTATAGATAGGAATTAGCATTTAAAAAACCTTTGAAATTCACTGAAAAAACCATAGGTTTCAGTGACGTTATAGTTAGGAATTAGCATTTCAAAAACCTTAGAAATTCACAGAAAAAACCATAGGTTTCAGGGGCGTTATAGTTAGTTGGACATTTCACTCGTACAAAACCATAGATATTCCCCCGTTATAGTTAGTTCAGCTAACTATAACTCGCGCGCCCGCAATGCACTGCTGATGACATATTACATCACTCATGACATGGTCAGTGACATCACTGATGACATCATCCAGTGAGTATGTGTTTCTGTACAGTTTTAATATGTTTAATATATATACTATTTTTATGAGTAAGTGAACTTGAGTGTGTTTAACTGTATAGGTGAGTAAATTGGACTATGTTTAATTACTTGCACAACTGACTAGGTGTTTCAGTACCTCAATGGATCATTGGCGGTGTGTGAGTGTCTATATAGGTGTATAAATGCATATGATAGTCTTGTACGGAGTGACTGTAAGTATGAGTGACTGTAAAGGTGAGTGAGTGGAGGTGTATGTAGACCTAAGAGTTAATGAGTGGGTATGTAGTTATTGGTATTGGAGTATCTATGGTTTTCAAAATGGCCATCTGAAATTTTGACTCGGTGTATCAAAGGTTATATTAGGGTGTGAGAAGATGCACTAATTTATCACATGGATGATGTCATCAGTGATGTCATCAGTGATGTAATTTCAGATGTCATCAGTGATGTCATCAGTGATGTCACTGACCATGTCATGAGTGATGTAATATGTGACATCATCAGCAGTGCATTGCGGGGGCGCGAGTTATAGTTAGCTGAACTAACTATAACAGGGGAATTTCTAGGGTTTTGTACGAGGGAAATGTCCAGCTAACTATAACGCCCCTGAAACCTATGGTTTTTTCAGTGAATATATATATATATATATATATTACCTACTGGCGGTCGCCAGTAGGTAGTTATAGTTAGGACCTATTTTCCATAGGAAATTCGCAACATTCTATTCCCAATAACTTTGGCGCCGGTTAACGAATCTTCGCGAAATTTTCAAAACTCGTGGGGCGCTCCGGTCCGCTCCTATCTTGAAAGTTTCAGGGTGATTCATCAAGCAGGGGCCGAGAAAAAAGGGGGATCCCAAAACGTGTTTTCCCCATGCAATTTCCCATAGGAACCTTTAGACACAGAATTACACCAAATTTGGTAAAAAGGTAGCCTTTGGTTCGGAAAGATCCTTTTTGTTAAATGGTGTAAATCCGTTCAGTAGTTGCTGAGAAAATCAAAATTAAAAAAGTTTCGATATCTATGGCCGCGCAGGATCCACGCACCCTCCCGATCACGAGCTGAATGCTAATTGGCTGTCAACACTCCAAAG
This sequence comes from Triturus cristatus, assembly GCF_964204655.1. Classification (NCBI taxonomy): domain Eukaryota; kingdom Metazoa; phylum Chordata; class Amphibia; order Caudata; family Salamandridae; genus Triturus; species Triturus cristatus. Next base: position 733,023,114 of record NC_140580.1, read on the forward strand.
CAGGAAGTGTTGGCAGCCATCTTGTGCCTCGGTAGAACTGAGGCACAAGAAATAAGTCAAAACAAGTGAAAAAAGAGGAAAGGGGGCAGGGTAGAAACACCCTGACCCCCTAGGCCTGCTTAGGGGGTCCCACAAGGACCCCCAGGACCCCCAGGGCCCCCTCAATTTTTTTTTTCAAAATCGGCAAAATGCGCGTCGGATCCGCGGATCCAGCCGCAAAAAAACCCCCGAAGCGCAGGACCCCTGCTTCAGGTTTTTTCCGCGGGTGGGCCAAGTCCCGGGAGCAATATTTTTATTGTAATGGGGGCCCAGAGGGGCCCCCCAGTCCCAGTGACTACCACGCCCGGGGCTTTTAAAAAATATGTGCGGGTGGCTCATAGCGCCCCCAGCCCCGGGGACCGCCACCTCCCGGGGCTTATAAAGTACATGGATGGGGGGCTCAAATGTCCCCCCAAGCCCTGGGGACCGCCACCCCTGGGGCTTTAAGAAAATATTTGCGGGGGGCTCCCGGCCCCCCGCAACACCAGGGACCGCCTGCCCTGTGGCTTGTGTTTTCAAAAACAAAATAACCTGTGTGGGGGGCTTGAGCCCCCCCCCACATGCCCCAGGGACCGCCACCTCCCCGGGGCTCTAAATATTATAATTGGGGGGTCCTTGACGGACCCCCCAGTCCCGGGGACCACCACCACCACCTCCCTGGGGCTTTCGTAATGTTGGGAGGGGGGCCGCGCGGCTACCTCCTGGAGCCCTGTCATGGCCCTGGGGACCGCCACCCCCCAGGGCCGGCTCCTGCAGTGTCCCGGGGTGCTCGCCCCTGGGACACTGCAGTTTGCTTTGGCAGGGTGGGAGCCTCGCGGCTCCAGCCCTGCCATAGCAAACTCTGCTTTGGCATTTGGAAGAGAGAGCAGGAAACCTGCTCTCTCTTCCAAATACCAAAGCAGATTGCTTTTCCACACGGGGAGCTGCATCTTAGCTGCTCCCCATGTGGAGAAGCAATGCCGGCTCCCGCAGGACGCAGGGAGCCAGCAGGACCGTGGGGGGATTGGGGACCCCTCCATAGTCCCCAACGGAGAGGGCCAGCCTAAGTGGCCTAAGGAGGGGGGCTACGCAGCCCCCACCAAAAATTAAATTAAAAAAAACATGGCCAGACCCCGGGGGATGGGGTCCCTAGGGCCAATTATGGCATCGGGAGGGGGGCCACGCGGCCCCCTTCCAAAGTTATATATAAAAATATAAAAAAGGGGTCAGGCCCTGGGGTCCCCAGGGCCAAAATATTAGGAAAAGAAGGGGGGCCACACAGCCCCCTTCTTAATTTTTTTTTTTTAAAAGACCGACATCCCGCCAGAGGCCCCGCCCCCTCCCTGCAGCACTCTGCAAACGCGCCCCCTGGCGCTTTTGCAGATGGGGAACTAATCCCCCTTGAATACTGGGGGTCCCTGGGGGCCAACTAGCCCACCAGGAACCTCCAGTATGCTCCAGGGAGCTGCGTTGCAGAGAGGTGTTCTGAGGCCATGCCCCTTTTTACACCTCTCTGCAACGCAGCTCTGTGGCGCTTAATGAAGGTACATGGTGGGCTAGTTGCACCACAGGAACCCTCAGGATTCAAGGGGAGTTAATCCCCCAAGTTAAAACGCGCCACGGGGCGCGTTTGCACAGTGGTGAAGGGAGGGGGCGGGGCCTGAGGCGACATATGTGCAAACACGCCCTGTGGCGCATTTTAAGTTGGGGAATTAACTTCTCTTCAATCCTGAGGGTCCCTGGGGGCCAAATAGTCCACCATGTACCTCCAGTAAAAATGCAGAAAGAAGCAACAGAAGTGCGCAAAGAAGAAGAAAAGTGCAGGAAGAAGCAAGACATGCAGAAAGAACCAACAGAGGAGAAGAAAGAGGCTTTGTTCCAAAATCATCCTGTGCCCACAACTTTTTCAGATGGGTACTGGTGGTAACTGACTCTGACTAACCAGGCTTAGAGCCAGTGCTATGCTAAAAGACACTTAGAATACAGTGAAAACAACTAGATACACTAGGGAACACTATGTGTTGGGGTACCCCTGTGATTAGCATGACCTCCTCTGTAAGTCCCTAGTACATAATAGGGCAGGGGGATTAAAACTACCTCTTAAAATGTGCTACTGGATGCATTTGCACAGTGGTGAAGGGGGGGCCTGGGGTGACATCTTTTTGACCTCTATTTTTTTTTTTTCAGGAACTACTGAACGGATTTACACCATTTAAAAAAAGGTCTCTTTCTGATCCAAGGGCTACCTTTTTGCAAAATTTGGTGTAATTCCGCTCAGCTGTTCGGGCTGTAGCCAAAATTTCCTATGGGAAATAACATGGACAAAACACGTTTTGGGACCCCCCTTTTTCTCGGCCCCTGCTTGACAAATCACCCCCAAACTTTCAGGATAGGAGCTGACCTGAGCACCCCACCTGTTTTGTAAATTTCGCGAAGATTCGTCATCCTGCGCCAAAGTTATTGGGAAAAGAATATTATGAATTTCCTATGGATAATAGGTCCTAACTATAACTACCTACTGACCGCCAGTAGGTAATGTATACATATATATATATATTACCTACTGGCGGTCGCCAGTAGGTAGTTATAGTTAGGACCTATTTTCCATAGGAAATTCGCAACATTCTATTCCCAATAAGTCTGGTGCCGGTTGACCAATCTTCGCAAAATTTTCCAAACTTTTGGCCAGCTCCGGTCCGCTCCTGTCCTGAAAGTTTCGTGGTGATTCGTCTAGCGGGGGCTGAAAAAAAACGGGGGTCCCAAAACGCTTTTTCCCTATTCAATTTCTCATAGGACCTGTTGACGCAGCTACAGCCCGAACTGCTGAACGGAAATACACCAAATTTGGCAGAAAGGTAGACCTTGGTTCAGAGTCGTACCTTTTGCTTAAATGGTGTAAATCCGTTCAGTAGTTCCTGAGAAAATCAAAAGTAAAATCACATATATATCTCGGCGGAGCCTAACCACACATCTCATCGTGAGATCTGATTGGCTGTCAGCACTTCATCCAAGAAGTGTTGGCAGCCATCTTGGGACCAATATACATGATAGCACCTCATTAAAAAGCATTGCAGTTAATAGAAGGTTTTAAGACTTTAGTTAAATTATAAATCATTTGTTGATGGCACCATACTCATTTTAGGAATTGTGGTATGTTCTAAGGTGATTTTACCATGTGAAAAAGCCTTCTGCTGGGATATCATGAATCATGTTTGAGAGAAAACAATTTTCACATGATTTCCCACAGAGGTTTGGAAGGTGATCTTTAAGCTAAACTGAGAGCATATTTTCTGAAAATTCACATTATCTTTCTTAGTCATGTGAGAATGAAGTCTGACATTCTCAGTAAAACATGTACATCCAACAAGGGCAGAGACTGTCAGTTGATTCCTTTGTGTTCTACTGCAGCTTCCCAGAGTGTTCCAAAGAACAACTAGAGCGCTAACACTCCTACTTATGATAAACGTATGGAACACCTGAAGCCATCTTGATTGGAATAAAGTGGTAACTCTTAAAACTTTTAATTTAAAAAGGAACAAAATGAGGGGGTTCATTTTGCCATAGAATGTATGATTAGTGCTGCAGAAAGAAAAATTGGGGCACATTTTGAGAGACTTCTCAAATCCTCTTCTATTTCATTAAAGAATTCTGACATGCAGACTGAACATGCACTTTCAATACCAGCAGCAGACTTCCCTGGTGAGCAGTAGCTTTACTACAGTGATCTAATGAGCAACTAGAGTGCTAACATTCTGAATTCATGGCAAATGTGTGACACATCTGAATGCCTTCTTCATTGAATCAAAGTAAAAAACTGGCAGTATGCCTACTGAGGAGACTGTAGTAAATGAGGAAATTAGGAAACTTCATAACAAGTCTCCCAAGATGGCCACCAGAGACAAAAGAGCCCAAATGTAGCACAAACATCACCGAGATGTAGCCCAAGTATAGCCCAATGACAGAAATCCCAGAGTGTTTTAAAGAACAACTAGAGCGCTAACAGTCTTACTTATGACAAAAGTATGGCACACCTGAAGCCATCTTGATTGGAATAAAGTGGTAACACTTAAAACATTTAATTTGCAAAGGAACAAAATGAGGGGGTTCATTTTGCCATAGAAATTATGATTAGTGCTGCAGAAAGAAAAATTAGGGCACATTTTGACTTCTCAAATCCTCTTCTATTTCATTAAAAAGTTCTGACATGCAGACTGAAACATGCACTTTGAATACCAGCAGCAGACTTCCCTGGGGAGCAGTAGCTTTACTACAGTGATCTAATGAGGAACTAGAGTGCTACCATTCAGAATTTATGGCAAATGTGTCACATCTGAATGCCTTCTTGATGGAACCAAAGTAAACTAGCATTGAAAATGCAATAGGTCTCACCCTCGTTTAAGTTAAAGCAATTCTGTTTGTAATTAGGTGGCTTTTTAGCTTTGCTTTTATTAGTGTTTTTCAAAATTTCATGTACATAACATGCACATATGTATATGTATGCATGCATTTATATTTGTATTCATATAGATATGCAGATTATATATATGTTTATATATGTATGTACATATATATACACATACATATATATAAATGCAAATGCATATATGTGCATATGTGTGCGTGTAGAGAGAGGTAGAGAGAGGTAGAGAGGTAGAGAGTAGAGGAGGAGTAATAGAGAGTAGAGAGTAGAGAGAGAGTAGTAGAGAGTAGTAGAGAGAGTAGCAGAGACTGAGTAGGAGAGAGTAGTAGAGTGAGTAGTAGAGAGTAGTAGAGAGTGAGTATTAGAGCGTGAGTAGTAGAGAGTAGTAGAGAGTGAGTAGTGGAGACTGAGTTGCAGAGAGAGAGTAGTAGAGTATGAGTAGTAGAGTGAGCAGTAGAGCGAGAGTAGTAGCGAGTGAGTAGTAGAGAGTAGTAGAGAGTGAGTAGTAGAGAGTAGTAGAGAGAGAGTGGTAGAGAGTAGTAGAGAGTGAGTAGTAGAGAGTGAGTAGTAGAGAGAGAGTAGTAGAGAGTGAGTAGTAGAGAGTAGCACAGAGTGAGTAGTAGAGAGTGATTAGTAGAGAGTAGTGAAGTAGTAGAGAGTGAGTAGTAGAGCGTAGTAGAGAGTGAGTAGTAGAGTGAGTAGTAGGGAGTAGTAGAGAGTGAGTAGTAGAGTGAGTAGTAGAGTGAGTAGTAGAGAGCAAGTAGTAGAGAGTGTGTAGTAGAGAGAGAGTAGTAGAGAGTAGTAGAGAGTGAGTAGTAGAGAGTGAGTAGTAGAGAGAGTAGTAGAGAGTAGTAGAGTAGTAGAGAGTGAGTAGTGAAGAGAGTGAGTAGTAGAGAGTAGTAGAGAGTGAGTAGCAGAGAGAGTACTAGAGAGTAGTAGAGTAGTAGAGAGTGAGTAGTAGAGTGAGTAGTTGAGAGATGTAGAGAGCGAGTAGTAGAGAGTGAGTAGTGGACTGTGAGTAGTAGAGTAGTAGAGAGTGAGTAGTAGAGAGTGAGTAGTAGAGAGTGAGTAGTAGAGAGTAGTAGAGAGTGAGTAGCAGAGAGGGTACTAGAGAGTAGTAGAGTAGTAGAGAGTGAGTAGTAGAGTGAGTAGTCGAGAGTAGTAGAGAGCGGGTAGTAGAGAGTGAGTAGTGGAGAGTGAGTAGTAGAATAGTAGAGAGTGAGTAGTATTGGGTGAGTAGTAGAGAGAGAGTAGTAGAGAGTAGTAGAGTGAGTAGTAGAGAGTGAGTAGCAGAGAGAGAGTAGTAGAGAATAGTAGAGAGTGAGTAGTAGAGTAGTAGAGAGTGAGTGGTAGAGCGTAGTAGAGAGTAGTAGAGTGAGTAGTAGAGAGTAGTAGAGAGTGAGTAGTAGAGAGAGTAGTAGAGAGTGAGTAGTTGACAGTGAGTAGTAGAGAGTGAGTAGTAGAGAGTAGTAGAGAGTAATAGAGTAGTAGAGAGTGAGTAGTAGAGAGTGAGTAGTAGAAAGTAGTAGAGTGAGTAGTAGAGAGGGAGTAGTAGAGAGAGAGTAGTAGAGAGTAGTAGAGAGTGAGTAGTAGAGAGTGAGTGGTAGAGAGTAGTAGAGAGCAGTAGAGTGAATAGTAGAGAGTAGTAGAGAGTGAGTTGTAGAGAGTGAGTAGTAGAGAGTAGTAGTAGAGAGTAGTAGAGAGTAGTAGAGAGAGAGTAGTAGAGAGTGAGTAGTAGAAAGTAGTAGCGAGTGAGTAGTAGAGAGTGAGTAATTTAATTTAAAAGGAACACAATGAGGAGGTTCATTTTGCCATAGAAATTATTAGTGCGGAAAAAAGAAAACTAGGGCACATTTTGAGTGACTTCTCAAATCCTCTTCTATTTCATTAAAAAATTCTGACATGCAGACTGAAACTTGCACTTTCAATACCAGCAGCAAACTTCCCTGGTGAGCAGTAGCTTTACTACAGTGATCTAATAAGCAACTAGAGTGCTAACATTCCGAATTTATGGCAAATGTGTGAGACATCTGAATGCCTTCTTGATGGAATGAGAGTAAAAAACCTGAAAGTATTTCCTACTGAGGAGACTGTTGTAAATGAGGAAATTAGGAAACGTCAAAACAAATAAGTCTCCCAAGATGGCCACCAGAGACAAAAGAGCCTAAATGTAGCACAAATATCACCGAGATGTAGCCCAATTATAGCCCAATGACAGAATGACCCAGAGTGTTTTAAAGAACAACTAGAGCGCTAACAGTCTTACTTATGACAAAAGTATGGCACACCTGATGCCATCTTGATTGGAATAAAGTGGTAACACTTAAAACATTTATTTTGCAAAGGAACAAAATGAGGGGGTTCATTTTGCCATAGAAATTATGATTAGTGCTGCAGAAAGAAAAATTAGGGCACATTTTGACTTGACTTTGAATACCAGCAGCAGACTTCCCTGGGGAGCAGTAGCTTTACTACAGTGATCTAATGAGGAACTAGAGTGCTACCATTCAGAATTTATGGCAAATGTGTGACATATCTGAATACCTTCTTGATGGAATCAAAGTAAAAAACTGAAAGCATTTCCTACTGAGGAGACTGCAGTAAATGAGGAAATTAGGAAAATTCATAACAAATAAATCTCCCAAGATGGCCACCAGAGACAACAGAGCCCAAATGCAGCACAAATATCACCCAGATGTAGCCCACATGTAGCCCAATGACAGAAGTGTGCAAAACACTTATTTTTTGTGTATTTGCAGTTTTATATAGTGCAGACTTGTCAGGTATTGGAGTGCTTTACATGAGCATTGGTTACATCACACAAGATCAAATTCATTTTGGTTGTAGGCATGGGGAGATTAAGTGATTTGAACAGAATCACAGAATGTTGAGCTGAAGCAGAAACTCCAACCTGGTTCCCCAGTTGCAAAGTCTGCAGCTCTGGAAGTAACACCACATCCTCTCCCCTAAGTGCAACATTTAATCAAGTGGTCAACTGGATAAAAAACATAAAGATTACAAATAATTTAAAAGTTCTTTGTCTCTATTTGAAAACTCAGAAAATATGTCCTCATTTTAGTTTTTTAGAGCACTAACCATAATTTTGATGCAAATAAGACCCTCTCATATATGTAATTTCTAAAGGAAGTGCTCTCGATATTACAGTTTGAATTACATCAAGATGACATTAGGTGTTCCACACTTTTGTAATAAATATAGAATGTTAGCAATCTAGTTGTTCATTGGGATACTGTTGAGAGGCAGAGGCCAGGGGTACGGACTCTGAAAATTGAAGGCAGGTAGGATAGTGCAGAGGCAACAATTTGACCACACTGGGCAGGCAGGAAGGGCAGTGGCAGCACAACAGACTATGGAGGGCAGTGGAAAGGGGGGCAGGGGCAACAAACCAACAATACAGGACTGGCAAGAGAGGCTGTGGCAATATAATAGACCATTGTGGGCAGAAGGAAGAGGCAGTGGTAGTACAACCATACATGCCAACAGACCCATTTCAGCCAGGAAACTTCTAATGTTTTTAAGCTCAAATGGGCTTTATTTGATCTGTCTACTGTCTACAATCTCGTCTTTTTCAATGTAACTCAAAGGGGAAAATCAATACCCCAGTTTTTTTTCAAAATCTCCCTCTTACCAAGTTCAAAATGTTCGCAAGTATGGTACATTGGATCATGGTAGGCAGGAGGAATTGGGGGAAGGGACATGGACTCGGATAACAGAGGACAGGAGGGACATGGAGAGGTGCACCAAACTGACCCTACAGGGCAGGCATCAGGGTTTGCAGCAGCACAATACACCACACAGGGCATGTGGGACGGGAGTGCAGCACAACAATCCATAGAAAGCAATAGGGAGGGGACAGGACCATGCACATGGACAACAGAGAACAGAGGGGAAAGAGGCAATGGTAGCTAGCTGACCATAATGGACAGACAGTAGAGAAAGCTGCAGCATAACAGACCATAAAGGGCAGGAGGGACGGATCAGGGGCATTACAATGGAACAGACATGCCAGGAGGGAGAGAATAGGGGTCTGCACATGGAAACAGAGGGCTGGGGGCAAGGGGGCAGGGAAGGAGCAGCAAGATGACCATGAAGGTCAGGCAGGATGGGCACTAGAAACAAGACACACCATGGAAAGCAACAGTGAGTACATGATGGCATACACATTGACCATGGAGGGAAGGTGGGAGGGGGTCAGGGGCAGCTAGCTGACCATACAGGGAAGGTGGGAGGGGCCATGGCAGCACAGAAGACCATGCATGGCATGCGGGAGGGTTAGTGGCAGCACAATGGCTATGATGGGCAAGAAGGAGGGTGCAGGGGCATGCACAAAGGACGATGGAGGATAGAAGGGAGGGTCAGGACCTGGGCACAGACAAGAGAGTTCAGGGGAAGGGGCCTCACAACAGACAGCACGGGGCAGGCAAGAGGAGCAGTTGCAGCACAACAGACTAGGGAGGGCAGAAGGGTGTGCCAGTAAAATGGACCATGGAGGACAGGAGGAAGGGGATAGGGGCATGGCATGTGGACAGGCGGGGTGGAGGTGGCAGGGACAGGTTACAGTCATCTGACAATGCTAGGCAGGTGGGAGGGGAGTGGCAGCTCAACATGGTGGGCAAAAAGGATGGAGCAGGGGCATGCACAAAGACATCGGAGGGCAGGGGGAAGGAGAATAGGGGCAGCAAGCTAAACACAGAGGCTAAGCAGGAGGTCAATGATGGGCCATAGAATTGGTCAATGGAGGGCAGGAGGAGTGGACTGGTACATCATGTTAAATGGAGGGCAGTGGCAGCACATCAGACCATGCATGGCAGGAGGGAGGAGGCTAGTCCATGGATTCAGACAACAGAGGATAGGGAGGAGGTGGATGGGGCAGCAAGCTAACTGTTCAGAGAAGGTGGGTTTTAGAAACTTTATTGTTTTTAAAATGTGTGTCTGTGCGAACTACTTACAATATGAACAAGTATGCAGCATAATCTCACTTTTATTCAGGAAGAAGAGGCCGTTTGTGACTGTGACTCCGGGCTCACTTGGCAGAAACACCCCCTGACCCTCCACCCCCATCGCAAAATGTAATGCCTGTGAAAAGGGTCGGTGGACGCAGTGTTATATAGAACATAGTCCTGAGAGCACGATTGAAAATGAAAACTAGATATAGTATATGGTATAAACTATGCACCAAAGGGTGTGTTATATAAGATGAACCGGGCGTGAAATATAATATGCAATACATTGTGCGCAATGACAGATTCATTGGAGAGCGCGAGATAGCACAGGAACTAGCGTGTGCTATGCGATGTGCACCTTGGAGTGTAATATGCACAGGGCAGTATTGTGTAACCTAACTAGTCTCTAAAGTTGTAATATAAAATATGTGCTGGGGAGTGTAACGTTGCATATGCACTGTGACAAAGATATGGATCCCAGATTGTAATATGTATAGCATAGCGCTGTGCGTTATAACATAGGCATCGAGGAAGGCACGTAGATGGGGCAATATAACCCGTGCGAAGGCAAGTGTGGCATGACATATTCACGGATGGTGTTACAGTGCACATGGGCTAGAGAGTGTCATTGCATATGCACTAGCTGGTGGAATACAACACAGAGGTGTGTGGCACTCGGCGGGCACTGGTGGGTGTAAAACAGCATTGGGCTCAGCCAGGAGCATGCTGTGACTCTCAAGTGAGGTTCGTCTCCTTTCCAGAGAGTAAAATAAAAAGTATTACACATCCGGCGGTGGATGTGTGTTTTATTAACCGTGAGGGGGGTTTCTCGCATAGTTTGGTCGAATTTTTGTCGAATCCCCTTTGAATGGCTTGGTGTGCGTGTGTATTTTATGTGCTCGTCAATAGCTACCCATGTTTGTATAATTAAACGACAAGGGTGTCTACTTGGAGAGTACCCACCGGCGGGGGTGCCGGGATTAGGCACGGTAGGGCGTCAGACACGTCAGAGCTTCACTAGCGGTGTAAATACATTCCATGTGGATTCATTGTATGCATAGTCGCCTTTTAATGAATATCACGCAAATCGTCATGGTGATAGGTACATACGGTTTGTCCAGCATGTCCTAGGTGTTTCTATAAATATATTTAAAAAAAAATAATAAAAAACAAAGGCCGGCCCCGGGGGATGGGGTCCCGGGGCCATAAGTGGCCTGAGGAGGGGGGCAACGTAGCCCCCCTCCTAAAGATTTTTTTTTTAAAAAAGGCCATGACCCGGGGGTTGGGGTTCCCGGGGTTCCCGGGGTCATGGCCTAAGACATTGGGAGGGGGGCCACGCGGCCCCCTTCAAAATTAACTTTTTTCAACAACAAAATTAGGGTGCAGGCCCTGGGGGATGGGGTCCCCAGGGCCAATAAATTAGAAAAAGAAGGGGGGCCACACAGCCCTCCTTCTTAAAAAAATAAAATAAATAAAAGACCGGCATCGCGCCGGAGGCGATGCACTCTGCAAACGCGCCCCCTGGCCAGTTGTAAGTTGGGGAGTTAATTCCCCTTCAATACTGAGGGTCCCTGAGGGCCAACTAGCCCAACAGATATCTCCAGTATGTGCCAGGGAGCTGCGTTGCAGACAGGTGTTTTGAGGCCACGCCCCTTTTTACACCTCTATGCAACACAGCTCTGTGGCGCTTACTGGAGGTACCTAGTGGTCTAGTTTGACCCTAGGGACCCTTAGGATTCAAGGGGACTTAATCTCTCAACTTAGAACGGCCACAGGGCGCGTTTACACAGTGGTGAAGGGAGGGGACGGGGCCTGAGGTGACGTGTGCAAACACACCCTGTGGCGCGTTTTAAGTTGGGGAAATAATTCTCTTTCAATCCTGAGGGACCCTGGGGGCCAACTAGCACATCAGGTGCTTCCAGAAAGCGCCACTGCTCTGCGTTGCAGAGAGGTGGTGCAGGCCGTGCCCCTTTTTACACCTCTCTGCAATGGCGTTTACTGGACGTACCTAGTGGGCTATTTTGCCCCTAGGGACTCTCAGGATTCAAGGGGACTTAATCTCCCAACTTAAAACAGCCATAGGGCGTGTTTACACAGTGGGTAAGGGAGGGGACGGGGCCTGAGGTGACGTGTGCAAACACGCCCTATGGCGCGTTTTAAGTTGGGGAAATAATTCCCCTTCAATCCTGAGGGCCTCTGGGGGCTAACTAGCCCACCAGGTGCTTCCAGAAAGCACCACTGAGCTGCATTGCAGAGAGATGGTCCAGGCCGTGCCACTTTGTACACCTCTCTGCAACGCAGCTCTGTGGCGCCTACTGGAGGTACCTAGTGGACTAGTTGGACCCTAGGGACCCTCAGGATTCAAATGAACTTAATCTCCCAACTAAAAACGGCCTCAGGACGTGTTTACTCAGTGGTGAAGGAAGGGGACGGGGCCTGAGTTAACTTGTGCAAACACGCCCTGTGGCACGTTTTAAGTTGGGGAAATAATTCCCCTTCAATCCTGAGGGACCCTGGGGGCCAACTAGCCCACCAGGTGCTTCCAGTAAGCGCCACTGCGCTGCGTCACAGAGAGGTGGTCTAGGCCGTGCCCCTTTTTACATCTCTCTGCAACGCAGCTCTGTGGCGCTTACTGGAGGTACCTAGTGGTCTAGTCGGACCCTAGGGACCCTCAGGATTCAAGGGGACTTAATCTCCCAACTTAAAACGGCCACAGGGCATGTTTACACAGTGGGGAAGGGAGGGGACAGGGCCTGAGGTGACGTGTGCAAACACGCCCTATGGCACGTTTTAAGAGGTAGTTTTAATCCCCTGCCCCATTATATACTAGGAGCTTACAGAGGAGGTCATGCTAATCACAGGGGGACCCCAACGCATAGTGTTCCCTAGTGTAAGTAGGTGTTTCCACTGTATTCTGAGTGTCTTTTAACATAGCACTGGCTCTAGGACTGGTTAGTCAGACTTAGTTACCACTGGTATCCGTCTGAAAAAGTTGAGGGTACAGGATGATTTTGCAACAAGGCTTCTTTCTGCTCTTCTGTTTGTTCTTTCTGCACGTTATCCTTCTTCCTGCACTTTTCTTCATCTTTGAGGACTTCTGTTGCTTCTTTCTGCATTTCTTTTTTTTCTTTCTGTGCGTTTTTTCTTCTTTCTTCACATGTCCTATCTCTGTAGGCATAGTTAGAAATTAGGATTTAAAAAATCTTTGAAATTCACTGAAAAAAACCATAGGTTTCAGGCACGTTATAGTTAGGAATTAGCATTTAAAAAACCTTAGAAATTCACTGAAGAAACCATAGGTTTCAGGGGCGTTATAGTTAGCTGGACTTTTCACTCGTAGAAAACCATTGAAATTCCCCCGTTATAGTTAGTTCAGCTAACTATAACTCGCGCGCCCGCAATGCACTGCTGATGACGTCACATATTACATCACTCATGACATGGTCAGTGACATCACTCATGACATCACTGATGACATCTCAAATGACATCACTGATGACATCATCCTTGTGATAGAGTGGCAGACCTCCTCTACCCCTAATATAATCTTAGATACACACATTCAAAAATAGAAACTAACATTTTCAAAACAATGGACATGCCAATACCAGTTACAACAACCTATTCAGTAATTCTAAGATCCACATACACATCCACTCACTCACCAACAGTCCTATACAGTCACTCATACATGTACTCACTCATCATATGTACTCATACACCTATACATCCTGTTACACAACACCACTCATCCATAGAATTACTCACACACATAGTCACTCATGCTAATAAAGAATCAAACATCCATTTACTTGCATATACAGTTATACACACACCACCACACTTACTTCTACAGAAACTTACATATACTTAGTCTTTTAAACAATCACTTATGGAAACACATACTTATTCATACAGGAACTCTTCCAATCTCTCACTCTCACATATACTCATTTATATACACCAATAGTCTCATATACCAGTTTAAAACATATGTAGTTACTCATGAAGACACTATTGAGACAGTCATTCACTCACTAACACACCCATGCACACACTCATCCACCCATACAGTCCTGCACACATGCTGTCTTCAACACATGCAAACAGTGAGTCACTAATTCATGCACCTATGCACTACGTAACACCCCCCACCGAACCAACAGACACTCAGACACTCATACTGATACTAAAAAAAACAACTAATAACCTATATAGACACTCATGTAGCTACTCACCAACCCATGCAGCCACTTATACACAAAGTGAGAGACTGATACAGATATTTACATATTTAAACATTACTCACTAAGCCATGTATTCACTAAGATACACTTAATCAGTCAGTTATACAATCAATTTTTCAAAAACAAATCATCCATTTAGACTCTTATATACCCATTTATTCTTCCATCAACCTTGAGATTTACATATATAAAACATATGTAATTTTCAGAAAAACACACATTCACTGGATGATGTCATCAGTGATGTCATCAGTGATGTCATTTGAGATGTCATCAGTGATGTCATGAGTGATGTCACTGATCATGTCATGAGTGATGTAATATGTGACGTCATCAGCAGTGCATTGCGGGCACGCGAGTTATGGTTAGCTGAACTAACTATAACGGGGAAATTTCAATGGTGTTCTACGAGTGAAAAGTCCAGCTAACTATAACGCCCCTGAAACCTATGGTTTCTTCAGTGAATATATATATATATATATGGATACCAAAGTCCTGAAGAAATGCAGGTCACGCAAATCAGGTAAAGACCACTCGAATAAGCGAAGTGAAAATAAATGTGCTTTATTTCTCTATTAGTAGCAGCATGACGCGTTTCGACCGGGTAAACCCGGTCTTGATCACATGACATGGCCACAAACCAATGAGTTTAAATGCTGTGAAGCACACAGTTAATGCTCCTCCTACTAGCCACAAACAGTGAAAACATACTGCAAGAAATGTCGGATTTTAACAACTTCAAAAGGTATTTAGGCTAGCATAATAGCAAGCTAAAATTTCGGAGAACCACTGCAAATCACAGAATAAATATATAAATATATAAATATTCAAACAAGAAAAATAACAAATGCTATTATCTTTAAACAGTGGTGGACCAATCAAGGGCAAGTGCCCAAAGACTACAACACCAGAAGTAATACCGAGATGATAATAAAAATTGCAATTAAAAAATCACATAAAGGACTGGAGTTCAATAACAACGTGAAAATACATCAGCATACTAGAATAGTGCAAAAGTGCAATACAAATCACATATTCATTTATAATAGATTTGTTAAGAATTCATAAAAGCAGAAGCTATAGTGCAGTAAAAGTGTAAGTGCATAGTGCAAAAGATTTTTTTTTTGTTAAAAGTTCACCGAAGTAAACTTCAAAACTGGTAACCGGAAATCCATATATTTCAAAATCTATAGAGCTAGGTACAGGTTATAGGCAGTGTAATAGGACATTTAGTGCAACAAAACGCAAATTCATGTATGTCAGTAGAACCAAAGAGAATTTATCCATAGATCTTACCATTCTGTCATATATAGTGCTTCAAGTCAACTATTGTCAAATAAATAGCTACTCGGTCCCTACATCTCATCTCCACCGAACCAAAACCAGTAAAACTAGAAGACTAGTAAAACCAGTTAAAATCCGATAAAAAACAGACATAAAAGAACACAGATAAAAATTCACTTAAGACAATAAAAGAGCTTAAAAATCATTCATAGCAGCAGATTCGATCATTACATGGCTCGGATAACAGATATCACAATTAAGAGATAATGGGACAAGCCTGCCCCATAAAAAGATCCAACAGTTCAGATTGACTCTATAAAAATTTATATAAAAATATAAATAATTATAGAAAATGATAAAGATCTTCCCCTGTATTAAGACCATTATGAATCTTTGTGTCCAGAAGTAAAATGTACTGGCTCTCCAACTGTCTAAGTTTCCTCTCTCTATCCCCACCTCTTTTGGAAAATGGGACTGCGTCAATAACAAAATAACTCAAATCTTTAAGATTATTATGATGCACCACTTTAAAATGACGTGCCACAGGATAGCTGGGATCGGAGTTAACGATAGCCTGAAGATGCTGCAAGATACGGTTGAAAACCTGGAGCTTAGTGCTACCAATGTATTGAAGATGACAAGTGCATTGTAGTACATAAACGGCGTGATCGGTTTTACAGGTAAACAAGCCATTAATCTTGCAGACATCTTGGGTAAAAGCATCATGATATTCCAAAGTGTTAACCCCAAACTTACAGGCTCTTCAGGAACTGCATTTAAAAAAACCTGATCAACTGGAGAGCCAATTCGAAGTTTTAACTACTTCTGGGCTGGTCTTGACAAGAGCATCCCTCATGGAGGGTGCCCTCCTAAAAGAGATAGATGGGGCCTCACTAAGTAGTGGTGCCAATGTTACATCTGTTCTCAAAATAGGCCAGTTAGACTTCAAGATATTCCTGATCTTTTTTTCATAACAACTATAAGTCATAATCAGTCTAACTTCAGTATCCTCTCTCTTAGGAGAATTATCTCTATTAGAGATGGCAATTTCAGTGTTAGAGGCCTCTGGGGATTATTTTGTGTTTAAAAACATTCTGCTCAAAGCATTTTTAAGATCAACCTCTTAATAAGGTGGCGGGGATGGGCACTAGAAGCATGGAAAATTGAGTTACCAGCAGTAGTTTTCCTATATAGTCTGGTCTGAATAGTATTGTCCTTGATATAAATTTCAACATCCAAAAACTCAACGTTCTCATTACTAATGGTAGCTGTAAATTCCAAATTGAGCATATTAACATTGATGTTAGCCACAAAATCTTCAGCAGTTTCTCTAGACCCATGCCATATTAAAAACACATCGTCTATGAAACGCCACATATGAAATATGCCAATTTCTTGATTCCCAGCATTAGCCCGGGCGCGACCCAGAACATGCTCCTGCCACCAGCCTAAGTGTAAACACGCATAACTGGCGGAGAAGCATGCGCTCATTGCCACGCCCCGCAACTGCTGGAAAACTTCATTGTTAACAAGCATTTGCAATGCAATAGGTCTCGCATTTACACGAGTTTAAGCTATTGGCATTGTAAATGACAATGCCTTTTATTTATGTTCAAAAAACAAAAATAAAAGGCATTGTCATTTGCAATGTCAATAGCTCAAACTCGCGTAAATGCGAGACCTATTGCATTGCAAATGCTTGTTTTTTTTACTCTCGTCTCCACCATGTGGACTCCTACTGAGAGCGAGGTGGGGCTGAGGGGTTTAAGATTCTTGCTGCTCTCACACAGACTTCTAAGTTCAGGATGATTTCATCTTGAGATTTACCATGGCTGTTCGACTAGCGTGTTTTAAATGTGGTGTTCTGGTTGCCTGCTTTCCTAGTGGTTAGATCCCATGGGCTGGGGAGTGTCTACTGGACTGCTAGTTCAGCTGCTGGATTCCAGCTGTCATGTCAGTGTGTTTTTTCATGTTACAATACAATACTGAACCAAGTTGTCTTCCCTAGTTTTTTTGGAGAACTATGGTATTCGTGACTAATTTAAAGCACATTTAGGATGTAAACACTGTTCTTACTTGTCACATTGGTATATACTAGTGTCTCTTGCACCCCCTTATTTTTCCTTTATTATTTCACGGTTTCCTTATCAGTACATTGATCCTGTAAAAGTGATGCCGAAGTTCTGTAAATATATTTGCATAGTGCTTTGACTAATCTAGTGGAAACAGTCATTTTTCACTGATGTCCAAGAATATTACATTTATCATAAAAGCCCAATTATCTGTTCACAAATCATTTACTGCCAATACTCGGTGCAGCTACGTTGTTTAAACTTTCTCATACGAGACCTGAAGCCACGAGGTATAGAAAGTGGTCCTTCATGTGATCTTTAAGAGGTGATCCAACTATAGAGCCAAAGTGTGAAATTCCAGTCTAGGCAATGTGGTCTTTCACAATGAATTGTGAGTCATAACCCAGATGCTGACAATAAGGATCCACGTCCCAGAACCTAGTTAAAGGAAACAGTTTCCAAAGAAAGACATTAGGGAAGTCTCTTGCACTGCAGCATTGAACCGACACATGTTAAAAAAAAAAAAGTAGTGACTATGGGGAACATTGTAGATACTCAAAATGATAAATATAAAGCAACAAGTTGTGTTTTATAGAAAGTGAAGTACGACGGGGATTCAAGGTGGGACACAATGAAACTAGCAAACTTGCCTTGGCTCGCTATTGGTAAGGTGTGTGCCAAGCTGCAGTAAGCTTATAACAAAATGGGCCATTAACTTGCAGACTTTAGTATGTATGCCTCCTACACAACTGCATTCAAAACCTATTGCATCCAATAGTAAGGAGAGCTAACTTATTGCATAGAAGAGGGGAAAAAAAAAATAATAACTATTTCTTCAACGACTCTACAAAATAAAAAAATATATGCATTAAGAAAGCAGGTGAAGTCACCAGTGTAAGGACTGTATGCACGGCTAGAGATGGTGAAATTATTCTGTAGGGCCTTCACACCTTGTCCCACCCAGTGATGTACCTGAAGGACTGAAAGCGCGACTTTCCTAGTAAAATGTCTGGCAGGAGAGTGTGCTACCCTAGCTTAAAAGCAGCACTGAGGTACAGAGCCCATGCAGTGACGAGGTTTCTGCCACCCAAATAGCACGGAATGGGGAGAATGTGTGTGTGTGTGTGTAGATAGATATCTGGGGTTTACTCAGGAGTCTGGGTATCCTGGTAATCAAGTTGCTACTGAAGTATCATACATGCCATCAGCCTCCCTCCAAACCTCCACCCTGAGAACTAAGCGATTTGACACCTCCATGTTCATTCCCGACAGGCACTGCCAGGCTCCAAGCACATGGTGATCTATAAACAAGCATTGGCAAAACCAACTGGCCTAGTGTTGCGGTCAATACTTATCCGCTTTGCCATGTTTTTTGCAAAAAGTTGTGGGAGCTGACCGGTCCCTCACCAATAGAAAAAGTAATTTTTTTGTCTTCAAAGCACACATTGCAATAGTAGTCACTAGCCCTGAAGTGAACTAACTGAGCATATGTGCTCCTTGAGAAAGTAGAATGCCATCACTCACAGTGGAGTTAGACAACGGGCACATAAGACCCACTACCCCCCACCTTAGGCAGAAGCAAAATGAGAATGATACAGCAATAGACCAATGGGGGAAGAGAGGCTGGTCTCAGCAACAAATAGCTTTATTAAAATCAAAAAGGTTCTGTATAACCCAAGGACTTTTGATTTCACTAATATTAATTGCCTAACGCCAGACCTAAAATGAAAACACAAAGCTACCAGAAGCAAATGGCAGCCGGTTAAATCTTGGAGGGAGGGGGGCTGTAACCAAATTATAATGCTTAGGAAGCAGTTTACGGTTAAAAATAGACCCGCACATAAAGCTGGCGACCACCCGCCCGCCAATTATTGAGAAGTCTGGCCTTTTCTGACCGCAGATCAGCTGAATCGCAGCATTAAATGGTTGTCTTGGCGTGCATGAGAAGTTGAAAGTCTTGTCCAGAGACGATCAATAAGTCAAGCAGAGCGGCTCTCACGGGCTGCTGGCATTAGCATGAGAAGGTAGCCAGTGCCCACAACCCGACGGGCCTAGTGAACAGCGCAGCAACACACATCACTCCTGCGTGCAGTATGGCACTGGCAACAGATTCATGGTTACAGTCTACACCACGAGCACACAGAGCTGCAGCCCAACACTCGTGTTATCCACAGGAATGGGCCGAAGCCAAGCACAACCTCTCCCACACAGCTCTGAAACCGGTAAGACACCAAACTACGGTGAAAAGGAAAAACAGATGCAGAGTGCAGTCTGCGGCCTTCATAGTTAGACACCACATTCAAAGACCTGCCAGCAAAAAAGTTCAACTACGTTCAAAAAATGAATGCAATGACAGGCTTTCCACTCCAAAGGCACCGGGGAATTTTTAGACTGGAAACCTGAAAGTCTGGTGGGTTTTCCACATTTCATTAAAAAAAAAAAAAAGGATGACAACGACGGCATTTAGTGTGAGGCTGCGCTCATGGTGTATTTTTCTACTGAACATACCAGCAATGTCTAATCTCCGGTAGCGATTTCGGGAAAATATTTACTGATGGGGCAGAGCTGCCTGTAGCAAGAGGCGTAAGGAACAACAAAAATGCCAATGCTGATACTTACTCAACAGTCTTCTTATACAAAATCACACGTGACTCAGACTGTAAAAACAAAATTGGAGCATTTTTGTTGTTTCTTACGTATTGATTTTGGCCTAGCCTTGCTTTTTAGGGCTAGAACCCTTTAGTGTTTCTACTGTAGCAAGAGCAGCACGCCTGCGGTTGCCTACGAGCCTGGGACAGTTCGGTGCCTACACCCCTTGGCCGACAGCGGCTGCCAGGCTGCAGGAAAGTGAATATTCTTTTCAAAGATAGGCCTGCCCTGTTGAAAGAGACACAAGGCTGCGTGCACGCCTCCGGGGGAGATTGGATCGTCTATGTTTAGCCCGGTGGCTTATTTTCACAGCAATCCGGCCATTCCACATCGCTGCTAATGTAGAAGCAAGCACAAACAAAACAACCCGAGCACTGGCAGTAGAACCAGAAAATGCAATTGCGGTTTCCAGCTTTTAAAAAAACAGGCATGCCCAGACTACTAAAAAGATTCAGCCCTGACTCAAGTGAAACAAGCTGTCGCCATTGTGAGGGAAGTGGGATTAGGGAGGGGGTGGCAAATGGCGTGTACATTTCGCGGGCGCTTTGATGTTCGCAGTGGCCGTGCGGCTCACTGCGAACATCAAAGCACCCGCGAAATGTACACGCAGGCTGTCAAATGGTGCGCGCGCCCAGAGCACATGCACTGTGTGAAAGTGATCGCGATCAAACATCAAAGCGGCTGTGCGGCCCGCGAAAGTGAAAGCAAACGAGTGCTTTCAGGCCTCCAAATGGTGCGCGCGCCCGGCCGGCGCACATGCACTGTATTTGGAGGCCTGAAAGCACTCGTTTGCACTTCCAGATCCCCCATTTACAAAAGCTCTCGCGAGAGCAGCGCTAAAGCGCTGTCTCAGGCGAGACCTAAAAAGGAAAAAGTTATATATATATATGTATAGAGTGATAATCCGGTCCCAAGAGGAAACAAAGGAAAGCAGCACACCAACTGTTGCACACCCATTTATGAGTGCAATAAACAATGCATTTCGGCTCCAACAATACATGCATCCAGATACTCTCTATTTCTGTTCTATACAGGTATGGTGATCAAGAAAGACAACTGCATCACGTTATATCATTGAACTGAATACAAAAACTCTGAATGGCTTAAATAGCGAAGAGGAGTTGGCAATTCACATTAGAATATAGGAATGTATTCTATCTATATTGCTCAGCTCGAGTAAGTCTCTTTGTAACTTTATTTAATATCTTCATGTTTCCATAGAGGGTCATTCCTAGATAGGATGATATAAACTCTCCTTAAATCTTTTTACTGCACTTATCTATTTTATTACATCCATATACTCTGTAAGTCTCGTTATACATATAACACATGTTTGATAAGATTAGGAATTGATGATCTTTTTTAATTGAATATTTTTTATTTGGTTTGTCTTCGGATTAGTTTGTTTATATTGAGTGGGACAAACACATTCACCACCCCCCTCATTTAATTTCTTTTTAAACATATCCAGTACAGTAGAATCTAAGATTTGATTGTATGAGACTTAATGATTCCTGTTGATTGGATATATTATGGGGCACTTGCCCTTTAAGATCAATACTAGGTCTTAGAATATGACCTTTGAATGTTTTAGGAGTGCATCAATAAGGCACTTGCCCTTGATCATTTTTCATTAGGAAGAAATATTGATGTACATATCTAATTAATCAATTTCTCGTTGGCGTCTCACTCATGCAGTCCATTAGAATTTTGAGACAACAATGTGTGTTTTTTTAACTTCTGTTTTCTGTTTGGTATATTGTCAGATACTTTCTTATGTACAGTCACCATACTTCATTTATATATATGTGTTGATTATCCCTTACATTGTTTTTTTCACAGTAGTGAATAAGTGCCTACATATCTATAGGATATTGGAAACCTCAATGTGTATACAGTATTGTGAAGTGAGCAAACTACCAATAAATTGGATCAGTGTGAACAGTTTACTATTATAATTTTGTTGATATGACTGTTATAAATGATGGTGATCAAACATGTGTTTATTTAGTTTGAGGTTATATGGATTATCATGGCAGTATTTCTTCTTTGTTTATGAATTGCGAATATCATCTGAATTTTAATCTTTAAAATCATGCATATTTAATAAGTGACAATTTTGTGCAATATGATTAACACAATATTCTGGTATTTGCATTTGATTTATATTGATAGTATGTCTTCTATTTCCATACATACAAGGATGTATTTCGTTGGGAATTTGGGCATCTTGTCCTAACTTGACAAACGCTTGCTGAATCCGGAACGCATCATTTATTGCACTAATAAATGGGTGTGCAGAAGCCGGTGTGCAGCTTTCCTTTGTTTCCCCTCGGGACTGTATTATCGCTGTATTTTTGATGGGCCTATCGAAATATATATATATAGATTGCTGCGAGTAATTCGGACTTAAGCTCCGAGGTAGAAACCCAGACGAGGGCCCCAGTGGGGAACCGACGTCCATTGCGGATGAGCTGCGTTTTTTACGGTTGGATTGGACATTAAATCTAAGACCTCGGCCGCCAAGAAAAGACAAAACTGGCAATCCCAAAGAAAGAGGCAGAGGAAAAACAGAAGGAGGAAGCACCGAACAGCCGCCCGCACAAAGACAGACCCGCACCAAGAAATGAATATGGGGGAACTCCAAAACAGTGATTAATCTCTCAGAAGTGGAACTAAGCGACAAAGAAAAGGATATTCTTTCTTTGGGTCTCACATTTTGCAAACCTACCAATTTGAACTATGTGCAGACAAAAAATGATTTGTTTAAGTATGTTAGGAAACTTAAATTACTAAAACATTTCCACTCTCACACCTCAAGAACTGAGGTCACTCATGAGGCCACGAATCTGTCAACACATTTGCAAGTGGCGGATTTGGAACTCCTCCAAGATTTGGATCAATTTGAAAGAGAGCTGCACTGACAACAGACCACTTGACACAGACCTGGGGGTTGATCTTGGGTGCAGGGTCCACTCAACCTTTGAGCCAAATGTGGTATTCACACCAGTCATGCCCAGAGATGGCTTGGACGTTTTTTCTGAACTGGTCACTATGGACCTCAAGAGACTAGCATGTGACTCCAGCAAACAATTCAGTAGAAAATAATGCAGGCCAGTTGCTTGAGTACAGTGCTATTATGCAGAAGATTTCTGTAAGAAATGACATTGTTGTCCAGCAGTCCGACAAGGGGGGCAATTTCGTGTTGTGGCCCTTGTCCATGTATAAAGCTCAAGCTTATTCATAACTGAATGACACACAGTGTTATAGCAGACTGTCCCCCAATAGTTACAATGTGATCAAGGAGGGGTTTCACAATCAGTTGTCGAGGTGGCGTGGCATTAGGGTTACTTACTGATGATGAATTGAAATTTCTTAAAATTGAACATCCAGTAATTCCTGTGCTATATCTAATTCCTAAAATACACAAACATGCTACCAATCCCCCGGGGAGACCTATCATATCAGTCATAGGGTGTCTTTTTAAACAACCTCCAAATATATTGATCACTTCCTTCAGGACCTTGTCAGAAACTTACCATCTTTCATACTTGACACAGGCGCTTTCCTTAGAAAGATTTGTGACACTGCTTGGGATGACTCGTATGTCTTCATGACGTTAGACGTTTCATCTCTTTACACCAGCATAAGACATGAACAAGGACTAAGAGCCACTAAACTTTTTCTAGGTGCCAGATCTATCAGTTCGTATCAACACACCATCATGTTGCTTCAAATAATGGAGCGGTGTTTGGACAACAATTGTTTTCTGTTTGATAAACATCTGTACAAACAGATGCAGGGAACTGTGATGGGCACCTGCTTTTCCCCCAGCTATGCAAACTTGCATATGGCCTGGTGGGAGGTGCTCACCTCGGAATTTTCAGAAGAATGGACTGAGAATATTGTCCTTTGGTCACGGTATATCGATGACCTCTTTGTGCTTTGGAAACGGTCTATTGAATCAGCTAGGGCCTATGTGGATTGGCTTAATGTTAATGACCTCAATTTAGTATTCACTAGAAACATCAATACAAGTGAGGTCGAGTTTCTAGACTTGAAGGTCTATGTACATAACAATCGAATCTACGCCAGGACCTTTCGCAAGGAGACTGCGGGCAATTGCATACTTCATGCGCAGTTTCCACCCACTTGGATTGAGGCAGAGTATTCCATATGCCGCAAACCTGCGCATGAAAAGAAATTGCAGCGAAGCTCAGTCATTGAGGGAAGTTCAGGCTGAGATTGACCTCAGATTCTGTGTGCGGGGCTACAGCTCTGAGGTGTTGAAAAACTCAAAGACCAAAGTTGAGTCTCTTCCCAGAGAGGTATTGTTGTTCAAAAAGAGTAAGATCAAATCTAACACATAGAGCGCTGTGAGAATGATTACAGGGTGCAAACACTTACCACCAGAGAGTGAGGAACATCTTCCACTCACAAAATCGAATTTGATACGCAGTGATCCGATTATTGTACCCTCTATGCCCAAACATCCACTCCTATCTTTTAGGTGGGCTGAATTTATGAGGGGGGATCTGTGTCCCAGTAGTCCTGAAATGGTTAAATTGGAGTCATGGTTGGTATCGCCCCCAGGTTTCCACAAATGTCACAAATGCAAGACATGTACATCGGCCAAAACACCAGTGAGGTATACAGTCCTCTCAGTAACACTACTCTCAAAATTGGTCGTTCATTTAACTGCAGGAGTGTCTTTGTGGTGTACGTGCTTCAGTGTTCTTGTCCTAAATGAAATGTGGGCAGCACCAAACAGATGGTCCATTAAGAATCCTTCAACACTTATGAGCAATTGTTAAGGATGACAAGACATATCCTGTGGCACGACACATTAGTGATATACATGGGGGCAACATTGGAGAACTGGTGTACTTTGTCATTGACACAGTCCCTAGTCACATCAGGGGTGGCAATAGGGAGATCAAATTGCGTAGACTCGAGTCCCGCTATATTATTTTGCTTCATAGCAAGCTCACCAATGGTCTGAACTCGGACGAGGAATTGTACATTCATTTGTAATATTTCCGTTTTCAAGCTACATTGGGTATGCACCTCACGCTTCTTCAATCCCAGTTCCAGCGCTTTCAAGTGCAGGCAGAATTTTCTGCTGGGCTTTATCCTCTTTTTTTGAGTTTTTTCACTTGGGTGGGTTTAGTGTCACTTTATTTGTCGAACACTCATTTTCCACTTTTGTTTGTTAATTTTTGACCAATAGTATCACATAGTTAACTCTTTGTGGCGTGTGTGGCTTGGCCGGAGGAGCATCTCCTCCATGTCTAGATTGTTGAGGGATGAGTGGGACACCTGTGCAACATTCCATGTTTTAGATCATGGCAGCACATTTCATCTTAACATGCTGTTTAGTATGTGCCCACTTGGGATCTACACATGCACTATCATATTAGCCATTCAGATTTATCCAGCTCTTTTGGCCCACCTAGTGTATTGTAGCAGAATCTAGATTGCACTGAATATCCACTGTGATCTCAGTTGGTAACATTATGTCCTGTCCCCGTCCCTGAATTGTATTCCACTCTACAGCTGGGGCCATGCCACACCATGGGTTTATTAATTAATTTTCATGTTTGATCCAGGCAGACTATGCTTTTGTCTGAAGATAAGACAATATAATATTTTAATTGTGTGGTTCTGCCTTGGCTTTTGTAAAGATTCATGGATCGTGTTGCTTTACCTGTTTCAATACTTATTTGTTTAATTTTGAGTGTTCGATTTTCATGTTGCAAATGTGATGAACTAATGTGTTACAATGTTTCATGTTTTGACTTTCATAATGAAATATTCGCGCTTTTTCACTTTCTATTATTGCATACATTTCAGTATGTTTTCTGTGGCCACTACCTGTCATGCATTTACAAGTGGTATTTAAAGGCTTTTGTAATGGCCGCCGCGCTATCAATCAATCAATCAATCAATCAAGGCATTTATATTGCGCACTACTCACCCGGAAGGGTCTCAAGGCGCTAGGGGAAGGGGGTCTGCTACTGCTCGAACAGCCAGGTCTTGAGCTGTTTCCTGAAGGCGAGGTGGTCCTGGGCAGAGAGTTCCATGTCTTAGCCGCCAGGTAGGAGAAGTATCTTCCTCCGGAGGTGGCTCTCTGGATGCGAGGGACGGCGGCGAGGGCGAGGCGTGCGGATCGTAGCTGGCGAGTGGGCGCGTAGAAGGCGAGGCGGTTGTTGAGGTATCTTGGGCCCATGTCGTGGAGAGATTTGTGTGCGTGGGTGAGGAGTCTGAACGTGATCCTCTTGTTGACAGGGAGCCTGTGGAGGTCTCTCAGGTGGCTCGAGATGTGGCTGCGTCGGGGGACGTCTAGGATGAGTCGGGCGGAGGCGTTCTGGATGCGCTGAAGTCTGTTCTGAAGCTTGGCCGTTGTTCCGGCGTAGAGGGTGTTTCCGTAGTCTAGTCTGCTGGTGACGAGGGCCTGGGTGACCGTCTTCCTGGTCTCGGTCGGGATCCATCGGAAGATCTTGCGGAGCATGTGGAGGGTGTGGAAGCAGGATGAGGAGACGGCGTTGACTTGTCTGGTCATCGATAGGGAAGAGTCCAGGATGAAGCCCAGGTTGCGTGCGTGGTCCGTTGGCTTTGGTGCGGTGCCTAGGGCTGTGGGCCACCAGGAGTCGTCCCATGCGGAGGGTGATGGTCCAAGGATGAGGACTTCTGTCTTGTCCGTGTTCAGTTTCAGGCGGCTCAGGCTCATCCACTCGGCGACGTCTTTCATCCCTTCGTGCAGGTTAGTCCTGGCGTTGTCAGAGTCTCTGGTGAGTGAGAGGATCAGCTGGGTGTCATCGGCGTAGGAGATGATGTTGAGGTTGTGTTGGCGTGCGATGGCCGTGAGGGGTTTCATGTAGACGTTGAAGAGGGTGGGGCTGAGTGACTATCCTTGCGGGACGCCGCAGATGACTTCGGTGGCCTCAGATCGGAACGGAGGGAGGCGTACTCTCTGTGTTCTGCCGGCGAGGTACGAGGTGATCCATTCCAGGGCCTTCCCTTGGATACCTGTGTTGTTGAGGCGTTGGACTAGGGTGCGGTGGCAGACAGTGTCAAATGCTGCGGAGAGGTCCAGGAGGATGAGGGCCGTAGTTTCCCCGTTGTCGAGTAGAGCCCGGATGTCGTCGGTGGCTGCGATGAGGGCGGTCTCAGTGCTGTGGTTGGCTCTGAAGCCGGATTGCGATGGGTCGAGGGATCCGTTCGTCTCGAGGAAGGTGGACAGTTGCTTGTTGACGATCTTCTCGGCGACTTTGGCAGGGAAAGGAAGGAGCAAGATAGGGCGGAAATTCTTGAGGTCGGTTGCGTCCGCTGTTGGTTTCTTCAGCAGTGCGCTGAGCTCGGCGTGCTTCCAGCTCTCCGGGAAGGTGGCTGTGTCGAAGGAGATGTTGATGATGTCTCTGAGGTGGGGTGCGATGGTGGAGGCTGCTCTGTTGAAGACCTGGCTATGTGATTAAGGTGGCCGTGTCCCCCGAAACGCGTCATGCTACGACTATTTTTGCCGAATTAAACACTTTTCCCAGATCCCGTGATGCCGGTGCCTACTTTGAACTGTGAATTTAGCGGGTTTAATTGGAATATATATTCGGACTATGTTTCCCTCATTAGCAGCATGATTTGGCCAACATCCTGCTGCATACAGAGATTTTATTATATCGCGAGTCAAAGGGGACAAAGTACAACAGGCAGAGTGAGTACTATCTTAAACCCGCAGTCCTCTTTTTATGACCACGAGTATCCTCCAATGGGAGTTGATGTGTGAACTTTTAAAATCCCTGCTCGCGTTTCTCTGTCACACAAAGCTGGCATTGAGGAAGGCAACCAAGCTGAAACGCGTCTGCCAGGTGTTACAGCAGTGGCGAAGTTTCAACAAAGCACGATGTGCCCAGATGGTGAAAATAAAGCATTTCTTAATCGTACCTGAGCATGTGTCAGCCCGTTTTTCGTGAAAGCGGGATTGGTGCAATATATATATATATATATATATATATATATATATATATATATATATAAAACGAATTTGGCGCAATCACCACCAACGTATCCAAAGCACAGAGTCCACAGTAGTTTCCTTGAGGTATTTGTTTATTTTTTCTCTACACCATTAGTGCAAAATGAAAGGACGGTCGACGCGTTTCGGCTTATGCCTTCAACTGGACCATAGTGTCCCGGCGTCTACACTGTCTATTTAAAGTGTCTATGTGCATAGATCCCTTGTTAGTTTCTAAAAAATAGACTAGACTGCTAACCCATATAGACAACTGATTACATTTGGCTTATGGCAGTTGCCATTGTTCCTTTAGCATGTTTGCACTTTTATACATTTTCAGCAGTTTTATCACTTATATATGCACACGTGTCTCCGCACTGTTGTGGAATTTTTTGAATTTATCAAATTATTCATTTGTTGGTGAAGTACCCAAATCAAATCACCAGTACAGTGTAGAAACGAGTGTAAAAAAGATTAGAAAGACGATAAAAAGACGTTAAAAGATGCAACAAATGGCCTGTTCAGGAATGACCATGTTAAGTTTTCTACTTTAGCATATGAAAGGGAAAGGGGTTAAAGTCATGAAGAGGAAAGAGAGATCAGAGTTGGTAAAGAGACAGATTAAGGCGAGGGGGAAGAGAGGGGAGAGAAGGATAAGAGTTGAAGAAACAACGTGTTATACAGATGAACAGGATTATTTCATTTCATTTCATTTATGCATAGTTTAGACAATTTTGGTTCTATCCGTTATTGAGCCACGGGAGGTTCAAATGAAATTCAACTAAAACCTATAAAACCACAAAATTTCCTCTCTAGACTACACTAGGAATTCCTAGGTTGTAGATCTAATGTAGAGAGTAAAGTGACAAGTGTCTGATGTAAAGTACATTCAAACGTATGGGAATTAAAGTTGCATTTGTGCCAATTTAGCGTTCCAAGAGTCTTTTTTCGAAAGAGTTTTTTTCAAAATCAACAAAAAATTTCACAAAAACATATTGCAGATATATAGTGCAAAGTCGCAATTCCAAAAATGTCTCTCTACATAATGTCTAATACTTTTGAGGTAAGATTTCATGTATCAACAACCCATATTCCATTGGGGAATCTCAATGACGGTCGTAATTGTTCCTGTTGAATCCATATATTTTAAGCCTACCAAGCTATACGTTGATCTTTAATTTTCTCTTTTGTCTTTAAACCTTCTCTCTTATTGCATATTTGCTTTTACAGTTCTTTTCTCTCTGTCCCTCA
Source organism: Triturus cristatus (assembly GCF_964204655.1). NCBI lineage: Eukaryota > Metazoa > Chordata > Amphibia > Caudata > Salamandridae > Triturus > Triturus cristatus. The sequence goes on from NC_140580.1 coordinate 733,052,027, forward strand.
CCCATGATGTTAACTTAAAAAAATTATTCCTCTATAGATGGGTCTTTAACCTCTATTTGATTGATTGTCCGAAAATTTCATGAGGGTTCTTCATCAAAGTATTTATTCTGCGTTTGATTAATTCATCATTATCAAGTTTGTACTGTACATGAATCTTACTTGTTTTTATAAGTTTTTATAAATGAACGTGCAATTCAGCATCCAGATTATGCCCAAATGGTTCTTCTGTACCTAACGTTAAAATGAGTCTTGATTCAGCTCTTCTGAGGTCCAGGGTTTTGTCCCCTCCTCTCTCATTCAGTTTGACCATTTTGGCTCCAAAATATTTCAGTTCTTTGATGTTGCCTGAATGTTTCTCTGCGAAGTGTTTTGCCATTGGGTAAGATAAATCTTTATTTTTGATTGCTCTTAGATGCTGTAATATACGCAGTTTCAATCTATTGATGGTACTTCCAACGTATAATTTTTTCGGACATTCTAAAACATACACAACGTATGTGGATTCACACGTGATATGTTCGATGATTCTTTCCCTCTTTCCGTTCTGCAGTGGATAAGTTTGTGTATTGTATCCATGATCACAGGCCTTGCATTTGGAACATTTCCAAAAACCAGGAGTTGATAACCATGTTCCTTTTTCTTTTTTGATTGTTTCCAGGTGAGTGTGTGTTAAAAGGTCTCCCAATGAGGCTGTCTTCCTATACGTTATTTTTGGAGTTGATGGAAACTTCCGTTTTAATGATTCATCCAACATCAGGATACCCCAGTGCTTTTTGATGATATTTCTAAGGTACTTCTTTTCCACATTGAAATCTAAAATAATGCGAGTTGTATAATCATTTTCCAGTTGTTCATGGTCTTCCAATAGTTCTGATCTTGTCTTTCGCATTACTTTATTTTTGGATGTTTCAATGATATCCAATGGATAGCCCCTTGCCAGAAATCTGATGCCTGTTTCATCAAGATTTTGTTTAATGTCTATGGTTTCAGAACAGTTCCTCTTTATGCGGAGCATCTCTCCATATGGAATACTCCATTTCAGATGTTGTGAATGTCCGCTGTTTGCATGGAGGATGCTGTTCGTGGCGGTCGGTTGTGAGAAGTTGGCCTGATGTATGATGTCACTAGTTCTAGTGTACACCTTATATCAGTCCAAACAACCCTTATGGTGATTGGTTGTAAAGTCAACCTTATAGACCAGCTATCCTAGTGGTAGCATGGACAAGAGCAGTCTTAGGCTAAACTCTGAATGGCATGTGAAGCCAGCTGTGATACCATATATAATCCCTTGAATACCAAATGAAAGGACACCACAACAGGTATATATATAAAGTAAAGTGTATTTATTCTAGTCAAACCCTCAGCACTCTTTATGAGATTTGAGGTAAGTACAAAACAGTCTTATTTAAGCATACATTAAGTCACACAGGTAAGTAATACAGTTAGGCCCTAGGGGCCACGCAAACCATATACTAAGTAAGTGGTATAAGGACCACTGTCACGGCAATAGAGTAGGCCTAGGCCTAGGGAATCGCTGGGGCTACACTATACTACCAACAGTTAGGAAGTGGGAGGCCCACGGGATTCAGGTGCAGAGTGGAAACTCTCACGCGTAATGCGTATAGTCGATAGAATTAGTACAGTTTTGAAATAAGTAGTTTAAGGACACTTCTGAAGCAGCTAGAGAGTCGAGACTCGGAAACTAGACCCTAGGATAGTCACTACCCTTGTGAGCACCGAAGTACCCAAGTTACCTAGCCCACGGGCTGCGGGTGCATAGGTGTGAACTTGCGTCGGGTTTCGTCGTGGACTTCTATGGATGCCTGAAGGAAAGTTGCTGACAGGCAGTCAGTGAAGAGTGTCCGGTGGATCTGAAGGCCGGGATCAAGAAGGAAGGGTACCTGCAAGCAGAAGGGACAGAGTCAAGGTCACTAGCCAGTGACCACGTGGAACCAAGAAGGAACCAGGCGATGTCGTGAAGATTGCAGGTGAAGGGTGAAGCTTGTCGCTGCAGCCACGGGTACGAGGAGACGTCGAGGACGACCAGGACCAGGAGGCGAGCTGTCCCACGAAGGCTCTTGCTGTCGGCGGCGTCGAAGTCGAAGTCGAACTAGGACTCACCAAGCCTTGGCAAGCGGAACCCACGAAGAACGGAGGACTTGCTTCTGGTGCAGACCAGGAAGCTCTGGGATGCTTCTCTTTTGCAAAGAAGTGGGAGCCAGTCTGGGGGAGCCAAACCAGTGGTGAAGATTTCAAGGTGTGTCGTCACAAAGGCCGCTAGCCAATGGGCAAGGAACCGGACAGACGCGGCAAGCAGGAAAATGCAGAAGGGCCCCACGCAGGACTCGTGTAGTGTGGGGGGCTGGTGTTCGGTGCAGATGGTGCTTGGGGGTGGGGCTTCTCAATCCTCGGTGCACAACTTCGAGGGTACCTCAGAAGCTGCGCAGGAAGATACTCGCCACTTTTCCCAGGTAGCCGGTCCCACGTCTCTCGTCGCCTCCACAGATCTCAGCTCGGCTGTGGATGTGGATCAGGGTCGGAGAAGTCTGGAAGTCAAGGCTCTGGTCGGGCTCTGCAGTCGGTCCCTCGTAGAACTTCAGCAAAGCAAAGGGTAGTCTCTTGATGGTGCCTGTTTGCACAGGGTAGCCACTCCTTGGCCATAAGGGAGATTCTTCAGTCTTCTTCTTTCGTCGAATGTCGAAAGTCCAGAGTTTCTGTTCAAGTTGCAGGTTCCCACTTATACTAATCTGGGGGGCTGGGTTGCCTGCTAGGTCACGCCTTATGGGTGGGACCTGGGAGGGGGGTGGTTACACCCCCTTCCCTTTGTCCAGTTTCGCGCCAGGACTGGGGCTGGTGTGCCCCAGCACCGGTTTGAACTGGACTATGCATGGGACACCTTGTGTGCCCCAGGCATGTCTCATTCCTTTCAGCCCTCCCTGCCCCAATACACTAAAGTCTGTCTGGGGAGGTGCTAGCACCTCCCCAAGCAGGAAACCTATTGTCCAAGCCTCCCTTGCCGGGATCACTCCCAGCAGCAGGAGGTCAGACTCGTGTCTGTGGCAGCAGCATCCATTTTGTGATGCTGAGGCTTTGGTTAGAGTTAAACAGCAAAGTAGGATTTTAACATGTCTCTCCCTCTAGAAGGGAGGAATAATATCCTCATCACCAGAAATGGTATGGGGGTATTATTCCAAAGTGTTAGACACCTTACACAACATGTTTTGATAAAGCCAAACCATAGTTACCATAACCGTTTAAGATTATAAGGCACTTTAAGAGTATATGGTAGGCTATATCATAGAACAGCTATAAGGACATGGTTCTGAAAGCTGCAGACAGGCTCAGCTCATGCTAGAGCACCATCTCACATGTTACCAAGCACTCTGCCTCCAGGATTGTTAAGGCCTGCCATAGGAGTGGCTGATAGGTACACATGTGTCTATATGTAAGATAGGTATAGGAACACTACACCTAAGCAAGGGGTGATTACACGACCTTGCCCCAGCTGAGTGATCAGCCATTTGTGTCATAATGGAAGGCCAGGCCAGGGGTGGCATAATACATGCTGCAGCCCCTGGTAGGCCTAGGGTACACCTATGCCCTGGGTACCTAAGGTACACTGTACAGGGTCCAATAAGGTGATCCTTACCAATTGTGTATGTACCTAGGGTACATGGAGTCCATTTTAAAGAGAGAGCAGACAGCCTGAGACCCTGAATGGCAGGATCTCAGGCCAACTAAGTCGAAAAAACAACTAGACACTAGGCAAAAAGTTGGGGGTAACCATAGTCAGATATGCACCTTCCTACACAACCCCCCCCCCCCCAAACGAAAGGAGATAAGGCTGTCCTTGACCAGGTAGCCTATATTGCCTAAGTGGCCATATAAGGAAGCACCAGCACTGGCATGGTTACCCCCTGTCTCATGGTCCACTAAGCAATCCCTCATCCTAAAGGTATCATACGGTCTCCACCATAGGGAATCTCTACCTTGGGTGTGTCTTTGCAAAGTAAAAGGCTGGTGTTGAGATGGAGTACTGAAGTGAGTGTCCTCAAAGTGAGGCCTCAGCTTCCTCCAATCCTCCTCCACCATGGATGCCTTTCTTTCTTTAACTGAGTTGCACTGTGCTCTCAGGGTCAGCCTCTGGCTACCTAAAGCTGGAAGCTGGGTCCCTTGTGTGGGCTTACTGGAGGGACAGGTCAGGTTTGAGGCCCTAAGGTCCCATGTTTGCCTGTGCCCAGCAGAATCCCTCTGGGGGAGGTCCCTAACTACCTGTAAAGGGGATCCCTCAGGAATGTTTTCAACCATCACCTGGCTAGGGCTACTAGCCAGGCAATCCTCATTCTTTTGATGGGGGGGGGGTTCTTGTGGACAGGGGCCCTCTTGGGGTCCACTGGCCTCCCTGACCTCTACAGCCCTGGGCTGACTGAGGCAGGGTAGAGAGAGGCAGGCTACCTGCACCAGACTGGGTCCCACCTTGGAAGGGGTCACTGACATCAGAGGCTCTGCCAGGCCAGGCCTGGCTTCCTCTGGGGCAGTTCCTTCACAAGGGGTGAGGTCAGATCCCTGAGGAGGCTGACCTTTTCCTAATGTCTGGGGAGAGGGAGACTTTTCTTCCTCTCCACTACTCTCTGTTTGTGTGGAGTGATCCATAGTTTCAGGCTTCACTACACCTATGTCAGTCTGAGTATGGACTGAGACCATTACAGTCCTGCCAGCCTTTTCAGGGAGGCACTCAGTTTGTGTTTGAGCTGTGACTGTCACAGCTCTGCCAGTCTCTACAGGGAAGTCTGTCTTTGCCTGGGCTGTGGCTACCACTGCCCTTCCAACCTTTTCAGGGAGGAAATCTACTTGGACAGGGGTTGTGGCTGGCACAACCCCACTACCCTTTTGTGAAAGTCCTACCATTTTAGAATGGGTGTCTTGTTCAACTCCAGCCCAAGCTGAGAGTTCTACGTCATTCCCCAGTAAGCAGTCCACAGGCAAGGTTGGAGACACTGCCACCCTTTTAGGGCCAGTGACACCTCCCAAGCTGAGACATACCTCTTCCATGGGATGACTGTTCTGTTTTCCATCAATGTTAGTTACCTGGTATGAGAAACCAGGCAAAAGCTGCTTAGAGGGAACTAGCCTATGGGCCACCATAGTGAGGCTAGCTCCAGTGTCTCTGTAGGCCTCAGCTTTTCTACCATTGATGTAGGGCTCCTGTCTGTACCTACCCAAAGTGTTGGGACAGGCAGTGAAGTTGGCAAACCCCATGCCACCATCACAGACAAGAGTAGCTGCTGTAGGGGAATTGGCTAAGCCAGGGTCCCCCTGTGTTCCCCAAGAAAACCCAACCAAATTTTTGGGGGCACTCCCACCACCTGGGGGATTACTGCTGACAGTAATAGGTGGTGTGACAGGAGTAGTTGGAGGAACAGTTTTGTTTTTAGCCTTTGGGCAACTGCTGTCAGTTTTCCAATGCCCAGGAGTTTTACACTCATGGCAGTAAGGCTTTTTAACTGTGGTGGAGGAGGGAGCTTGGGACCCACCACCCTGTGTGGAGTTTTGGGGCCCTGAGGAAGATTTCTCTTTTGTGTTGTCCCCACCCTTCTCTTGAGGCTTGGTGGTATCTTTCTTTTGGTCACCACCCTGATTTTTAGGCCTAATCCTGGTCCTGACCCATTTATCTGCCCTCTTTCCCAATTCTTGTGGAGAGGTCAAATCTGAGTCTGCCTGGTGTTGATGGAGAAGCTGGATCTGACAATTACTAAGGATCTGCTCCCTCATAATCAAGTTGTACAATCCTGTATAGTCCTGCACCTTGCTGCCAGTTAACCAACCTTCCAAAGCCTTAGTGGCACAATCCACAAAATCAGACCAGTCCTGTGTCTGTGTCTTCTGGGTGTCTCTGAACAACAACCTATATTGCTCAGTGGTTAAGCCAAACCCATCTATCAGAGCACTCTTCAGGACTTTGTAATTGTTAGCATCCTCATCACTGACTGTGAGGAGCTTGTCTCTACCTTTGTCAGAAAAGGAGAGCCACAAGATAGCTGCCCACTGACTCTGGGGTACCTGCTGTACTTTGCAGGCCCTCTCCAAAGCAGTCATCCACTTGTGGATGTCATCCCCATTCTGATATGGGGGACTATCTTGCTTAGGTTTCTATGGTCATAAGACCTATCCCTATCTCTAGGAATGTTGCTGCCACCAGTGGTTCTGACCCACTTAACTTTTGCTCTCTAGCCAGAGCAAGCTTCTCCTTGGCAAGGGCAAGTTCTTCCCTCTCAATCCTCAGATTAGCTTCCCTCATTCTGGCTTCATGCTCCTTTCTCTCGGGGGAAGTCATTCCCCTGTGAGAAGAGGCATTAGAGATGCTAGAGACATGGGAGTGGATGGATTCCCTTGAAGGGGATCTGTCTCTCCTGCTTCTCTGGTTAAGCCTACTTGGGGGTCTGTATGGGGGGACCCCATGCAAACTCCCATGTAAGCTTAGGTTAGCCTGGCTAAGTCTTCCTACCTGGCCCTGGCTGTCTACCTCTTCATCTGAAGTCCCATCTGACTCATCTGTGGTGGGTAGACCCTCCTTTGTACCTAGGGTACTGGCCTGTGAGGCCCTAAGAGTATCATACTCCTCTAGGAGTTGCACTAGCTGAAGGAGGGTAGGGTTTGCACCCTGTTTCAACTTTCTGGAGGTACACAATTGTCTCATCTCCTAAAAAGTTAGGGTATCATATCTAGAGGGGGTCTTTATCAGACCTGCCCCTCCTGAGAGAGCATCTACTTGATCTCCTCCCAGAGACATGATCTAGTGAGGGTGTGGTGTGTGCACCTACCTACACTAGTTGTTTCTACTAAACCTCTCTAGTAGTTGTAGTCAGGGTGTGTTACTCCCTTCAACCTACAACCACCTAGTCCAGTAGGACTTATGTATTATAATCTATGTTATATGTACCTAGACAATATCTGTGTGATCTTTCAATTTAGTATCTCAAGATTACAATGGTATTACAACAGCAAGCTCAGATCCCAACCGCTGCTCACCAATGTGAGAAGTTGGCCTGATGTATGATGTCACTAGTTCTAGTGTACACCTTATATCAGTCCAAACAACCCTTATGGTGATTGGTTGTAAAGTCAACCTTATAGACCAGCTATCCTAGTGGTAGCATGGACAAGAGCAGTCTTAGGCTAAACTCTGAATGGCATGTGAAGCCAGCTGTGATACCATATATAATCCCTTGAATACCAAATGAAAGGACACCACAACAGATATATATATAAAAATAAAGTGTATTTATTCTAGTCAAACCCTCAGCACTCTTTATGAGATTTGAGGTAAGTACAACACAGTCTTATTTAAGCATACATTAAGTCACACAGGTAAGTAATACAGTTAGGCCCTAGGGGCCACGCAAACCATATACTAAAGAAGTGGTATAAGGACCACTGTCACGGAAATAGAATAGGCCTAGGCCTAGGGAATCGCTGGGGCTACTCTACACTAGCAACAGTTAGGAAGTGGGAGGCCCACGGGATTCAGGTGCAGAGTGGAAACACTCACGCGTAATGCGTATAGTCGATAGAATTAGTACAGTTTTGAAATAAGTAGTTTAAGGACACTTCTGAAGCAGCTAGAGAGTCGAGACTCGGAAACTAGACCCTAGGATAGTCACTACCCTTGTGAGCACCGAAGTACCCAAGTTACCTAGCCCACGGGCTGCGGTGCATAGGTGTGAACTTGCGTCGGGTTTCGTCGTGGACTTCTATGGATGCCTGAAGGAAAGTTGCTGACAGGCAGTCAGTGAAGAGTGTCCGGTGGATCCCAAGGCCGGGATCAAGAAGGAAGGGTACCTGCAAGCAGAAGGGACAGAGTCAAGGTCACTAGCCAGTGACCACGTGGAACCAGGAAGGAACCAGGCGATGTCGTGAAGATTGCAGGTGAAGGGTGAAGCTTGTCGCTGCAGCCACGGGTACCAGGAGACGTCGAGGATGACCAGGACCAGGAGGCGAGCTGTCCCACAAAGGCTCTTGCTGTCGGCGGCGTCGAAGTCGAACTAGGACTCACCAAGCCTTGGCAAGCGGAACCCACGAAGAACGGAGGACTTGCTTCTGGTGCAGACCAGGAAGGTCTGGGATGCTTCTCTTTTGCAAAGAAGCGGGAGTCAGTCTGGGGGAGCCAAACCAGTGTTGAAGATTTCAAGGTGTGTCGTCACAAAGGCCGCTAGCCAACGGGCAAGCAACCGGACAGACGCGGCAAGCAGGAATATGCAGAAGGGCCCCACGCAGGACTCGTGGAGTGTGGGGGGCTGGTCTTCGGTGCAGATGGTGCTTGGGGTTGGGGCTTCTCAATCCCCGGTGCACAACTTCGAGGGTACCTCAGAAGCTGCGCAGGAAGATACTCGCCACTCTTCCCAAGTAGCCGGTCCCACGTCTCTCGTCGCCTCCACGGATCTCAGCTCGGCTGTGGATGTGGATCAGGGTCGGAGAAGTCTGGAAGTCAAGGCTCTGGTCGGGCTCTGCAGTCAGTCCCTCGTAGAACTTCAGCAAAGCAAAGGGTAGTCTCTTGATGGTGCCTGTTTGCACAGGGTAGCCACTCCTTGGCCACAAGGGAGATTCTTCAGTCTTCTTCTTTCGTCGAATGTCAAAGGTCCAGAGTTTCTGTTCAAGTTGCAGGTGCAGGATAATCTAATCTCCTGGGGCCCAGCTACCACACTTATACTAATCTGGGGGGCTGGGTTGCCTGCTAGGTCACGCCTTATGGGTGGGACCTGGGAGGGGGGTGGTTACACCCCCTTCCCTTTGTCCAGTTTCGCACCAGGACTGGGGCTGGTGTGCCCCAGCACCGGTTTGAACTGGACTATGCATGGGACACCTTGTGTGCCCCAGGCATGTCTCATTCCTTTCAGCCCTCCCTGCCCCAATACACTAAAGTCTGTCTGGGGAGGTGCTAGCACCTCCCCAAGCAGGAAACCTATTGTCCAAGCCTCCCTTGCCGGGATCACTCCCAGCAGCAGGAGGTCAGACTCGTGTCTGTGGCAGCAGCATTCATTTTGTGATGCTGAGGCTTTGGTTAGAGTTAAACAGCAAAGTAGGATTTTAACATGTCTCTCCCTCTAGAAGGGAGGAATAATATCCTCATCACCAGAAATGGTATGGGGGTATTATTCCAAAGTGTTAGACACCTTACACCTACGCCGTGTTCTTCCGCTGCTGCCTGCAGATTCCCGTAACACGGTCGTCAGAAGCATCATTCTCAGCAGACTGGATTACTGTAACTCTCTGTACTTCGGAGCCCCCCAATACATTCTGCAGGGGCTACAGAGAGTTCAGTCAGCCGCTGCTAAGCTGGCACTTGGTCGCAAGTTCGACTCATCTTCCACCCAGGCACTAAGAAAATTACACTGGCTACCCGTCAGAGAGAGGGTCCTCTTCAAATCTCTGTGCCTGGTATACAAGGCAATTCATGGAACAGGCCCGATCCCACTCCAGGAAAGATTTGCCTGGTACTCCCCCGTAAGGCAGTTACGGTCATCTAAGGCCAACCTGCTGGTACAGCCTAGCTTTAAACGAGCCAGACTGGGAGGGAGGGCATTTAGGGTGGTTGGAGCTCAAAGTTGGAACACACTTCCACCTGCTCTCAGACAGATGCAGTCACTGACAGAATTCAGGAAGAGCCTTAAGACCTGGCTTTTCCCAGCAGCATGAAGCCCCTGACCCTGCCTCTCTGTGCAATTACCATCTCGCCTGGTCAGAGCGCCTGGATACCCGTAGGGTTACAGTTTTTTTTGCGCTATATAAATCTGTATACAATACAATACAATACAATACACAACATGTTTTGATAAAGCCAAACCATAGTTACCATAACCGTTTAAGATTATAAGGCACTTTAAGAGTATATGGTAGGCTATATCATAGAACAGCTATAAGGACATGGTTCCGAAAGCTGCAGACAGGCTCAGCTCATGCAAGAGCACCATCTCACATGTTACCAAGCACTCTGCCTCCAGGATTGTTAAGGCCTGCCATAGGAGTGGCTGATAGGTACACATGTGTCTATATGTAGGATAGGTATAGGAATACTACACCTAAGCAAGGGGTGATTACATGACCTTGCCCCAGCTGAGTGATCAGCCAGTTGTGTCATAATGGAAGGCCAGGCCAGGGGTGGCATAATACATGCTGCAGCCCCTGGTAGGCCTAGGGTACACCTATGCCCTGGGTACCTAAGGTACACTGTACAGGGTCCAATAAGGTGATCCTTACCAATTGTGTATGTACCTAGGGTACATGGAGTCCATTTTAAAGAGAGAGCAGACAGCCTGAGACCCTGAATGGCAGGATCTCAGGCCAACTAAGTCGAAAAAACAGCTAGACACTAGGCAAAAAGTTGGGGGTAACCATAGTCAGATATCCACCTTCCTACATCGGTTTCCTATGGATTTTAGTGCAGAGTTGGTGTTTTTGTGCGAATACTTCTACATCCAAATAAGTAACTTGTGTTCTACTGCAAGTGGATGTGAAAGATAGATTATATTCATTCTGGTCCAGGCTTCGAATAAATTCGTCAAGGCTTGACTGGTGTCCTTCCCAGATTACAAATAAATCATCGATCTATCTCATCCATGACTTGATATTCGACTTGTACCTGCTCTGTAAGATCCCTTCCTCCCATACTGCCATAAAAGGATTTGCATATGTCGGAGCAAATGACGTCCCCATTGCTGTACCTTGTTTTTGGAGAAATGTCTTTCCATTGAAAAGGAAAACATTATGCGTTAGGCACTGATTCAGCATCTCGATGATCATTTCGAAGTGTTCTAAAAAACTCAAGGATCTTGTCTTCAGGAACCTCCTTACTGCTATTAGACCATCTCTGTGGAGGATTGATGTATACAACGAGGTCACGTCTATCGTGACCATAGTTAGATTGTTGTTCCAATTGATGTTTCGCAGTCTGTTGAGGAAGGCCATTGTATCTTTTAAAAATGAAGGGAGAGAAGTCACATATTCCATCAAGAACACATCAATGTAGTGGAAAGTTTTTTCATATAGAGAGCCCATGGAGCTGACTATTGGTCTTCCAGGGGGATTAGTGAGCGACTTATGTACTTTAGGTAAAAAGTATATATTCGCTGTCACTGGATTGTCGGCCTTGAGGTATATATATTCCTCAAAGTTAATCAATCCCCTTTCTTTCCAGGCTAGCAATCGTGAATGGTATTCCACGGTCCATTGTTCCATTGGGTTTTTCTCCAGTATTTGATAGTGCTCTTGATTCCTCAATTGCCGATATGCCTCAGAGATATATTGTTCTCGGTCTTGTAAAACAATATTCCTGCCTTTATTGGCAGCTTTTATGACGATTTCGGAGTTGTCTTTTAGGTCCTTTAACGCCTTTTGCTCTTTAGGTGTGAGGTTCCATGATTGTTTATTGTTTTTCTTTTTTATGGGTAGTTTGTTGATCTCTTCTACCATGATCTCATGGAACAAATCAACTTTATTCCCTAGGGGTAACTGTGGACAAAACTTTGACTGGGATTTTAGTCCACTATCTCCACCTAAATGTGTGTTAATGCTTTCTCTCTGGCATACTGCGATGTCATCGTCTCTTCTTGAATTTGAATTTGAATTTGAATTTAAAAACATTTATTGAGCGCTCTTTTACCAAGCGGTTTCATGGCGCTATATGTGATGCAGTGGACGGCAGCAGCTGGAAGGGCTAGGCAGTGTAAGCTCGCACAAATAGGAAGGTTTTGAGATCCTTCCGAAACTGTAAATAGGAAGGCGATGTGCGAAGGGCAGCAGGAAGGGAATTCCAGAAGACTGGAGCAAGAACAGCGAACTTCGCTCCACCAGACTTCTGTTTCTTAAAACGGGGGGTAGCTAAAAGAGCCATGTGAGTGGAGCGAAGTTCTCTGCCCCGCAGGTAGGGCTTAATAGCTGAGCATATGAACTCGAGGGCAGTACCCGACCTAGCCTGAAAAGTGAGGCAGCCAAGTTTGAAAAGGGCGCGCTCTCTCACCGGAAGCCGGTGTAGTGCTTTGAGCAGTGGAGTGGTCCGGTGGTATTTAGGTAGGCCATGGATCAGGCGAGCAGCCTGGTTCTGTACCAACTGCAAGCGGTGGATCGCATAGGCAGGAGCCCCATTATAGATTATGTTGCCATAATCGATACGCGATAATACCATGGCCAGCACAATAATTTTTAAAGCAGAGGGAGAAAAGAAGCGGGAGACTTTCCTAATTATTCTGAGGGAAAAAAAACAAGAAGAGATCACTGAACCAACTTGTGAATGAACAGAAAGTTGTGAGTTCAGGAAAATCCCAAGAGTTTTAACTTTAGGTACGGGGAGTGGGGGGGCACCAAGTGACAGGGGCCAACAGGAGGGAGACCACGGACTGCAACCACCTCCGGTCAAGACCAGCTCGGTCTTGTCCGGGTTGAGTTTGAGGTGGTTGCAGTTCATCCAATTCTGAATGAACGTCATGACTGTCTGGACATTTTGGGCGGATGAAGATGAGTGGGAAAGGTTGAAGATTAGCTGGAGGTCATCGGCGTAACTAAACACCGTGACCTCCAGCTGTTGTAACATAAAAATAAGGGGGTAAATGTATAAATTAAATAGAAGAGGGGAAAGTGATGAGCCCAGAGGGACCCCGCACTCCACCTTACGGGAGGCCGCAGTGAAGCCAGCCAGATGGACAGCTTGAGCTCTCCCGGCCAGGAAGGACTCAAGCCACGAGAAGGCCAAGCCCTCTATGCCCGCCGCCCTGACACGGTTAAGGAGGATAGAGTGGTCCACCGTGTCGAAGGCGGCGGACAGGTCCAGAAGGATCAGGGCTTGCGGAAGGTTGATGTCAATACCTTCACGCAGCTCGTCCATTACTGAGATCACTACCTTCTCCGTGGAGTGCAGGGGGCAAAAGCCGGCTTGACAAGGGGAGAGGCAATGGTTAGCCTCTACGTGGGTACTCAGGGTAGTCGTGACGTGAGTTTCAAGAACTTTTGCTAGGTAGGGCAGAAGGGAAATAGGGCGGTAGTTGGAGGGGGAGGATGAGTCGGCGTCAGGTTTTTTTATAATAGGAATGACAACTGCTGATTTGTGTGAGCTGGGGACAATGCCTTTTCTAAGCGAGTCATTAAGAAGAGTCAGGGGTGGGGTGGGGCAAGCTAGATAGATTTCCCTGAGGATATGGGCTGGGGCAAAATCCAGGGGGGAACCCGATTTAACCCGATGAAGCAGCGGGGGAAGTGTGTCATTGGTTAGCAACGGAATGGTATTCAATTTAAGGGCCGTAAGGGGTGGAGAGGGATTGACAAATGTAGGGGAGGGCGGGGAGATGTTGAGTTTAATATTGGCAACTTTGTCAATGAAAAACTCGTTGAGCGAGTTACAGAGGGACTGGGAAGGGGGAATAGTGGCCGTAGCTCTGCTGGATGATGCCAGTTCGTGGACCGTAGAGAAGATTTCCTTCGAGTGGGACTCTGCTGCCATTATCCTGCTCGTAAAGAACTCTGTTTTGGCCTCAAGAATGCCCTTTTTATAGGTTTGTAGAACAGACAGATAAATTGTCTTTAGCGCGGGGCTGTAGGTTCTTCTCCAAGCTCGCTCGGCTCTCCTTGCAGCTAATTTCTTTCCTTTTAGATCTAGAGTAAACCACCGATTGGCTGCATGGGCCCGCTTGACTGTGAGCCGCCTCAGGGGGGCGAATTCATCACCCGCCAGGGTCAGCCAGTTGTTAATAGCGGCCAGCTGGGAAGTAGCTGCAAGGCCTGAAAGGTCAGGACTAGTTTTGGCCAAGGTCGAGCAGAGAGAAGGCATGTCAGTTTTGCCCAATTTCCTGACCCAGGTGTTCTTGGGGAGCTGGGGCTTGGCCATCGGGGCCAAAGCAAGGGAAAAGGTAATAATGGAATGATCTGACCAGGAGCACGGGAATATTGTAGGGGATGTGGACGGAACATTCAATGCCCAGATTTGATCCAGCGTGTGGCCGTGTATGTGAGTGGAACTGTGAATAAGCGATGAGAAATTCAAACTGATCATGAGGTCGGTGAACTCTTTAGATTGAGGACTCTCAGCAGGGTCATTAGGCCAAAAATTAAGATCCCCTAAGACTAGTACTGATGAGTTGTTAATCACCAGAGTAGCCAGGAGGGCCTGAATGCTTGAGAGAAAAAAGGGAGTTGGTTGGGGGGGGGATAAATTAGAACAAAAGTGAGGGGTACCTGATGAAAAGTCGAACGGGTTACAAGGTAGTCTACGTCAGGAATAGAAGGGGAGGGGAGAATCTGAAAGCTGAAATCAGTCCGAGCTATTAAGGCCACTCCACCGCCCCGCTTGCCCTCTAAGCGGTCCGCTCGAATGGCGGAATGTGAAGGGGGCAATGCGGCTAACACATTGGGCAGGGAGTCAGCTTTGAACCAGGTCTCTGTTAAGAATAAGAGATCTGGTTCATGGGTATCGATGTAATCGAATAGCTCGTACTGATGGTTGACCGCTGACCTAGTGTTTAGGAGTGTGGCCGAAGTGTTAAATACCGGAGCAAGAGGGACAAATGGTGGTGGGGGAGTGAAGAGAGGCATAGTAGGTAGCGAAGCTAGATGTGATACGATCCTGGGGGGAAGGTAAGGAGGGGAGGTGAGCAAACCAAGCTGCATCAAGTGAGTAGTTACTGAAGGGTCGATGGCACCTGGGGCCCAGTACGAGCAAAGTTGAGATGGCGAATACGTAGTTGGACGGGCAGCATCTCGTGCCCCCAGCCCCGGCCAGCCGCGGACGGGCGCAAACGGGCTTAACTCATGCGCAACTCCGGCGCGCCTTCGTCGCGCCCGCTGCGCTCGCCCGCTGCGCTGACACATACTGCCCATTTAGATATGGGCGGAGCGGTGGGGGAGTAGCAGGGCAGGGATAGAAAGTCAGCCCACCGAGGATGGCGCACGCTGCGAGCCCACAAGCACAACCAGCCCAAGCCAGCAGCCCGCCTCTGGAAACAGGAATCAAGTCAGAACCTGCACAAACTTTAAAAAGGTTAGTGGCAGTTTAAAATACAGTTTAAAATACAGTTTAAAATACAGTGCGAGACGTAGTAGCGCCTCCGCTCATATTCAGCGGGGCGGGATGCAGGGAAGTGGTGGCAAAGCTCTCCTAGCGTTCACCGGTCAGCCCACTGCCACCGGGCCACTGGCAAACGCAACCTCCTTCACAACCCCCCAGGGCCGAGGGCCGGGGCCGGAGTCTCTCGCGGCACCAACACACCAGCAAAGCAGGCAAGGCAAGGCAAGACGAGGCAAGGCGGCTCCAAGGCGGCCCCAATTCTCAGACCATGATCCTCAGGAAATGGGGTTATGAAGCTCCTGCGAGAGCACTCGTCCATTCAAGTCAAGTTCCGTGCTCTTTCCTTCAAATGCTATAGGTCTGTCTATATGAGGTATATGAGGTCTATGAACTCTGCAGGGCTTCGCTTCTGCTCTGTCTGTAGTCAGTTTCGATCTACAAGTTTTCTACCTCCCCCACACGGCGTAGTGCAGCTCTTCTGCTGCACTTCCCTCCCGCTCCTCCTTACTGTTCTCTTTGGCCACCTCTTTCACTGCAGCTGCTGCTCCGAGTCTCTTGCGGTCCGAGTTTCTTACGGTTACCGCAGCCCACAGCCCACCGGCTCCGCGGCTCACTCGGCTCACAGTTCACAGTTCACCGGTTGCTGCTGCTCGCTGCCGTGCACTGCGGCCCGCCTCTCAGCTCCGGAAGCGAAAGAGAACCAGTAGAGGGGGCTCTTGCCCGATTGCGGTAGCAGACACGTATCCCTCTTCTCGACTGGAGAGTTTTCAGTGTCGAAACCCTGTAAGCAGTTTTCTTTGCTGAGTTTTTTTTACTGCAGGAGGGCAGAAAGGGTCTCAAGGGCAATCCCTTTCCGCAAATCTCGACGGCCCTGGCCCCCGGTAGTAACAGCGGATCTCGATGGCTGGTAGGACTAGCGCGGTGGCGTTTTCCGCGGCACTCCGCGTTCAAACTTCGCTGCCTGTGCTCTGCTCTACACTGCACTGCACTTCTGCTGCTGCACTTCTGCTGCCTACCAGCAGGCTTCCTCCCACGCAGCCAGATTTGGTTGGCATCCTCCCAAAAAACAGATTGTAGCTTGTAGTAATGCGGAAATTCTGCAAAGACAACCTATGTCCACTTTAGCTGCAATTCTCGGCAACAACCACCAGGTGAAGCACAATGATCTTGTTGCTCTCACCAGCGCGTCTACCGGACTTCCCTCCGCCGCCCTTGCAGCTTCTCTGCACGGAAAAGTTCCAAGTCTCAGCCGGCGTTATGATGTCAGATCGCCTGTTCAGTCCTAGCCAGGTCATCCGCGTAAACTCTGGGTTCCAATGGGGCAGACCCAAACGAAACCTGGATGGAATCCACGAGTCAGCGAGCCACAGGTGAGTATACTCCGTAATGCTCGACAGAGCGTGGAGTGTGGAGCGTGAAGCGGAACGGGAGAGAGGAGCTGTTGCGGTGATCACGCTGCCGCCATGATTGCAATCTCATTCCCTCAGGTGCTGAGCTCCCATCTTCCCGTTTGTTGGACTGCTATGTTCTGTGAGATTTCAGGGACTGTATGAGCTGCCGGCCACCTCCTCTCCTCCGTCCTCTTCTGTTCCTGTCGAGCTTCTTATGGTAGAGTTAGAGCCATTTTCTAGAATGTTGGTCCCTAGGTTAGATAGAGTTCTTAACGTTGGTAAGTCATTTTGATTTAGGGAGGAGATTTCCATATATATATATATATATATATATATATATATTAAATTTTTCACTGAAAAAAACCATGGGTTTCAGGGAAGTTATAGTTAGGCTGACATTTCACTTGTACAAAACCCGGAGAAATTCGGCCGTTATAGTAAGCTCGCGCCCCCACAATGCACTGCTGATGACGTCACATATTACATAACTCATGACATGGTCATTGACATCACTGATGACATCACTGATGACATCTCAAATGACATCACTGATGACATCTCTGATGACATCATCCAGTGACTGTGTTTTGTAAAGTTTAAATATGTTTTATAAATATACATATATATATGTGAACGTATATTGAAGAATGAGTGGGTGTAATGGATGATTTAGCAGGTGCGTGACTGTCTGTATAAGTGAGTGATTAAAAGTGTTTTACTGAATGCATGGCTAAACTGTGTAAATGTCTGTATCAGTCTGCCAGTTGGTGTGTAAGCGGTTGCATGCATTGGTGAGTAGCTAAATGAGTGTCTATATGGGTTATTGATTGGTTGTCTGAGTATCTGTATGGGTGCCTGAGTATCTGTGTGCGTGGGTGGGGGGTGTGTGACTCTGTGCATAGATGAATGAGTGGGTGATTCACTGGGTGTATGGCTTCAAGAGTGTATCTGTGATGAACTGTATGGGTGGGTGAGTGTGTGTATGGGTGTTTTGGTGAGTGAATGGATATCTAACTGGTACATGTGCGAGTAACTACATATGTAAAAGGCAGTATATGTGGGTGTTGGAGTATATAAATGACTATGTGTGAGAGTGAGTGATTATGAGAGTGGCTGTATGGATGAGTGTGTGCTTGTATTAGTGATTGTATAAGAGTTTAAGTATGTGTTAATATATATGAATAAGTGAGGTGGTGTGTGTATAACTGTATAGGTAAGTAAATGAGAGTGTGATTGATTCTTTGCATGCCTGACTAGCTGTGTGAGTAACTTTATGGGTGAGTGACAGTGTGTGAGTGTCTATATAGGTGTATGACTGCACATGATAGTGCTGTATGTATGAGTGACTGTATGGGTGAATACGTGGATGTGTGTATAGACTTAGGAATCAGTGAGTGGGTATGTAGTAACTGCTATTGGACTGTCTATGGTTTCGAAAATGGCAGTCTGTATTTTAAGAATGGGTATATCAAAGGTTATAGTAGGGTGTGAGGAGATGCATCAGATTATCATGTGGATGATGCCATCAGTGATGTCATTTGAGATTTCATCAGTGATGTCATCAGTGATGGCACTAACCATGTCATGAATGATGTAATATGTGACGTCATCAGCAGTGCATTGCGGGTACGCGAGTTATAGTTAGCTGAATATAATGGCATATTTCTCTGGTTTTGTACGAGTAAAATGTCCCACTAACTATAACTTCCCTGAAACCTATGGTTTTTTCAGTGAATTTCAAAGGTTTTTTAAACGCTAATTTCTAACTATAACGTGCCTGAAACTCATGTTTTTTTCAGTGAATTTCAAAGGTTTTTTAGAATGCTAATTTCTAACTACAATGTCCCAAAAATACTTTCTCTAAAAAATTTTTTTTTATAGAAATAAGGTGATATTTCTGCTTTTTAAAATATGCTTTTATCTGTTTTTTTTAAAGAAAATTGGATTTGCGTACCGATCGTGTACCAGTCATGGTGGTTGCGCGAATCCAAGAATTTTGACACCATATTGGTTAAGTTGTGTATGATGCGCATTCTGTATGCGATGGGTGCATGGTTCTCGACCCCACGTAACGTCACGTATGGGTTTCCGTGGGTCGTGCCGGGTGCGCTAATCCATTGCAAATCTTTAAGTTTTAAAAGTATATGTATATAACTTTATTATATATATTATAACAAGAGATTACTTAATATAACTGTAAATATCATATATTTGAAACTGGAATAAAGATATATTATTGTTAAATATATTTTTGGGAAATTGCGGCGGGTGCACGCTGGTTGCGCACCGTGTGCGCGAATCCCATGTGACATCAAAAGAAAGACTTTTATTGGTATTTTATAGTGTGTATTATTGATATAATGAATTTATACAAAAAATGTATTATTGTATATAATTGTTGTGTCTTTTATGATCACAATGATCGCAATAAAGACGTTTGACTGACTGACTGAATGACGTTCATTGATATAGAGGCTTTTGATTCTAGAACTTGAAGGGTCCCAGCCATTTTTTTCATTTTTTCAAGACCTTCTCAGAAGACACACCTCTTGTCTTTTGGATCTCTTCTTTGTATCTTTTTGGTGTTTTTTGTACCATCAAAAAATGGCAGCTGGAAATCCAACACAGCAACTTCCACCAGAAGACGAAGAAGATTTGGAGGAACCCATCAAAGTGCGGTATGAAAGTATTGGGCTTTTTTCACTATACCACCTGATGAAAAAAAGGTGAATGCCAGGAAGGTGACATGCACCATTTGTGAAAAAATATTGTCACGAGGGTCTGATAAAAAATATTCTTGCGGGATGTCTTCTATGCTCAAGCATTTGCAGACAATGCACCCTCGACGTATCGCAAGGGAACAACTGAGCCGTCAACAGCAAAAAGATTCAACTGATGACAACACTGCTGGACCCAGTACTTCTTCTGCTGGCACAACAACTGCTGCAATGAACATCTACCCTGACTTAGCTCGAGTGGAGCAGCGTTGTTTGAAATGTAGAAATATATTGTGTAGTGGTGAGCAATCAGTGAATGCTATCCTGGTTGCCATTCAGAACCACAAGTGTTAATTTTGTTTTATTTTTTTGTTTATGCAATGAGTTTTAATTGCATAATTTTTTCAATGTTTTTCTTGTTGGTTCTGTATTTTTTCCATTTAAAGAAACCCACCAAAAACATGCAAAAAAGAGTTACAATTTTTTTCAACATAATTAGAAAAAAAAAAGAAAACAAAATGTTTTTTTTCGGAACCGCCTATCTGGTTTAAAAAAGAAACAATTTGTAAGTGTTGTATGAATTGTGGTAAGTGGAATATATGGAGAAGTGTATGGGTAGTGCATATATGATTGAAGGAGTGCAAGAGCAATGCCTGGGTGATTGCAGGAGTGTATGAGGAGGGCCTGAGAGATTGCATGAGTGGAGAGGTAATGTGTGGGTGATTGGAGGAGTGCATGGGTAATGTCTGAGTGACTGCATGACTGCAAGAGTAGTGCCTGGGTGATTGGAGGAGTGCAAGTGCAGTGCGTGGTGATTTTGTAAGTGTATGGGTTACGTCTGGGTGATTGCATGAACACAGAGCTAATGTGTGTGTGATTGGAGGAGTGCGGGAGTAATGCCTGAGTGATTGCATAAGTACAAGGGTTATGCCTGGGTGGTTGCATGAGTGCAAGGGTTATGCCTGACTGTTTGCATAAGTGCAGAGGTAATGTGTAAGTGAATGCAGAGTGCATGGGTAATGCCTGAGTGATTGCATGAGTGCAAGGGTAGTGCCTGGGTGATTGCATGAGTGCAGAGGTAATGCCTGAGTGATTGCATGAGTGCAAGCGGTATGCCTCGGTGATTGCATGAGTGCAAGGGTTATGTCTGAGTGATTGCATGAGTGCAGAGGTAATGTGTGGGTGATTGGACGACTGCATGCCTAATGCCTGAGTGTTTGCATGAGTGCAAGGGTAGTGCCTGAGTGATTGAAGGAGTGCATGGGTAATGCCTGAGTGATTGTATAACTGCATGGGTAGTGGCTGGGTGATTGGAGGAGTGCATGGCTACAGGCTGGGTAATTGGAGGAGTGCATGGGTAGTGTCTAGATGATTGGAGGAGTGCATAGGTAGTCCATGGGTGATTGGATGTGTGCATGGGTAGTGCCTGGGTTACTGCATGAGTAGTGCCTGGGTGTTTGGAGGAATGTATTGGTAATGCCTGGGTGATTTTGTAAGTGCATGGGTATTGCTCGGGTGATTTTGTAAGTGCATGGGTAATGCCTGGGTGATTGGATGAGTGCATGGGTAGTGCTTAGGTTTTTGCATGAGTAGTGCCTGGGTGATTGGAGGAGTGCATGGGTGGTGCCTGGGTGATTGGAGGAGTGTATGGATAGTGCCTGAATGATTGAAGAAGTGCATGGGTAGTGCTTCAGTGATTCCATGAGTGCAAGGGTAGTGCCTAGGTGATTGGAAGAGGGCAAGAGTAGTGTATGGTGATTTTATAAGTGCATGGGTAGTGGCAGGGTGATTGGTGGTGTGCATGTGTACTGGCTGGGTAATTGGAGGAGTGCATGGGTGATTGAATGAGTGCATGGGTAGTGCCTGGGTTATTGGAGGAGTGGATTGATAATGCCTGGGTGATTTTGAAAGTGCATGGGTATTGCTTGGGTGATTTTGTAAGTGCATGGATAAAGCGTGGGTGATTGCATGAGTGCAGCGGTAAAGTATAGGTGATTGGAAGAGTGCATGGGTAATGCCTGAGTGATTGTATGAGTTTATGGGTAATGCCTCGGCGATTGCATGAGTGCATGGGTTAGTGCCTGGGTGATTGGAGGAGTATGTGGGTAGTGCCTGAGTGATTGAAGAAGTGCAAGGGTAGTGCTTGTGTGATTCCATGAGGGTATTGCCTAGGTGATTGGAAGAGTGCAAGAGTAGTGTGTGGTGATCTTATAAGTGCGTGGGTAGTGGCAGGGTGATTGGTGGAGTGCATGGGTACTGGCTGGGTAATTGGAGGAGTGAATGGGTAGTGCCTGGGTGTGAGAAAGTGGCTCTGTATATACTGTTCCCAAATAGGTACAGTGTGTACAGAGTCCACAGTCCCCAGAGGTTTGTCAGAGGTTAAAGTTAGATATAACCTTACTCTCTAAAGTGGTAGCTTGGTCGAGCAGTAAGGCAGTATCAGAGGACAGTGTAAAGCATTTGTTGTACACACTCAGTCAGCAAATGGTCTCACACACTCAAGAACTGAACTCTAGGCCAATGGTTTGTATAAAAAATATATGGTTGTTTTATTTTAGAACCAACAATAGGTATCAAAATATACTTTCTCAGAATGAGAGGCTTTAGTTAAGTACTTTTGCAATATGCAATTGACTTTTGTAGGTAATAGTTACAGGTTGTTGCAATAGGCAACACAATTTCAAACACAATAATACATTGAACTCAATGTGAATTGTAAGTTATTTGCAATAGATTACTTTCAGGATTACTTTTCTAATTCCAGGACTGGATCCTAGATTCAGTCCTGGGACAGGTCTTGGAAACAAGTGAGTAAATTCGTTTTAGTTACCGTTGTGAATTTTAGGCAATATTTTGCTATTTTAAAAGTTGACACTTAGAAGAAATTTCATAGAAAAACAGTCTATGATTCCCTATGGGAGAACATTCAAGTTACAGGTAAAGTATGTTCTCGTTACTTTTGTAATCCAGGGCTAGGCTCCTAGGCTCAGTACTGGGACCTCTATCTAAAACAGGTAAGTAATTAAGTTTTCACAGTTTGTATGATTTTTAAAGAATATTTATAGTTTGTAAAAATCGACACTTAGAAGAAATTTCACAGAAAAACAGTCAATGATTTCCTACGGAAGAAAATTGGGTTATTGGTAAGTACGGTTGTGAGTACTTTTCAGGGTCAGTGCTGGGCACCAAGATCCAGCACTGGGATCTCTCCTAATAGCAGTTGAGTATATCCGTTTTTGTTACTCAGGTGATTTTAGGTGAATATTTTAAGTTTTAGAAACTCCACACTTAGAAGATATTTCAGAAGAAATCAGTCAATGTTACCCTATGGAAGAAAATTGGGTCATCGGCTTTTGGGTAAGTACTCGACTGGCAGAGTTAAGGTTCTGGGCATAGACTCAGGGGTCTCCCAGGGTCAGGTTGGTACAGTTGTTACACCCTCAGCGGCACTGGGGCGGCCAGGTGCAGAGTGAGATATGCCCAATGTTATCCTATGGGAGGCAGATGGGACTTGGTTGGTGGCTGCTGACTAGCAGGCCACGCGGCTGTGGGAGCTGGGCTCCTGGTCACTTGCTCAGGGCAAACGGGGAAGTAGGTAGGAGTGGAAGTTACACTGCCAGGGCCACTCGGGCGGCTGGGTGCAGGGTGCTTTTGAGCCTTCGGGCGCTCAATGGATTTCAATGGGAAAGCTCTAGGACGAACAAGGGCTGCAAGCTCGGGGACGAAGATACTTCAGGTGCCACCACCACTTCGAGAGGTAAGTTGGGTAGTTGGAGGATAGGTAGGTACCCAGGAGTCGGTCACAGGGGGCCGCAGGGCGCCGGGTGCAGGGGTGCCTTTTGGTGTCGGGAAATCTTACCCTCTGTTGATCGCAGTTGGGGGGTCCCTGGTCCCGAGGCTGCAGGCGTCGTCAGGAGCATTGAGGTGAGTCCTAGGGTGCCAGATTTGGGGTCACAGTCGCTGGGGGGGGACGTCCTTGGGGTCTTTGTTCACTCCGGCCCAGGCCAGGCTTGGCGGGTGCAGAGTGTGCAGGGTTCGCCGTTCCGGGCTGATTCCAGGGGTTAGAAACTTGCTGTGAGCAGAGCCACTGCTCATGGGAGTCCCAGATGCTCAGAGTCACAAGGTAGCCAGGTCCTCAGGGGTTTGTGAGGTTGCTGGCCACAAGAGGTGCCGGGATTTAACAGGAGCAGGTTCGAGGGTCGACAGGCCGGTAGGGCTGGGGCCAAAGCAGTTGGTGTCTTCCTCTTCTTAGCAGCTGCAGGCAGGTCTTCTTTCTTCTTGCTCTCCTTTGCTTTTTTGGAATCTGGAATCTGGAGAAGGAAGGTTCAGGGTGCCTCTAAATACTATATTTAAGGGCGTTACAGGTAGGTAAAGGGCAGGGACCAATCAAGGGCAGGGAGCAATGGGCCCTTGCCCTGGGGTGGGTACACCCCCTATCCTGACACTCTCCTGTGGTTGGGGGGCAGCAGCCTAGTCCTGATTGGGCAGGGCCTCCCATATTCAAGATGGCGAGCGCCAGGAGATGTGCTTCACCTCGCCTCCCCCACCTGAGGGGTGGGGTTGGCAGGCTGGCACATCCCCCAGAGTGGGGGTTAGAACCGGTGGGGGCTAGTTTGCTGGGTACAGCAAGTGGCCTGGAGAAGCTCACAGAGGCGGCATGCCTTTGAAGCTTCCCCCTGTCCATCCTGGGGAGGAGACCTAGCACCTCGCCCAGGATGCGAATTGTTGCAGACCCAGGAGAGTGGGGGCTCTCCACCCAGGGGTCCAGCAACATGTCTGCTGTGTAGCAGCCTAGGCAGCCTCCCAGACCATACATGGATTGTAGGTTAGGTTTCAGGGGGCATCTCTAAGATGCCCTCTGTAGTGCTTTGTACATTAAATCCCACACTGGCATCATTGCGGGTTTAATGTGCTGAGAAGTTTGATACCAAACTTCTCAGTCTTCAGTGTTGCCATTATAGTGCTGTGGAGTTTGTGTTTGACGAGCTCTCAGCACCATGTACTCTTAAATGGCAGCACTGCACTTACAGTGCCCAGGAATAGACCTGGGTACTGTAGGGGCACAGGGTTCATGCTCCTGTGCCCACACCACTGGCATAGGGCACCCAGCTAGAGGGGTGGCTGATGTATGCCAGGGCAGTGTAGGTTGTGGGCATGGCACACAGGGATGTGTGCCATGTCGACTCTTTGTTTTGCCTTGTACCCAGACACTCAGCCTGCGAGGGCAGTGTGGTTGTGTTAGGGTACAGGGCCTCTAAGGGTGGCACAATAAGTGCTGCAGCCCTCAGAGGCCTACCCTGGTCACAAGGCCCTGGGTGGCTAGGGTACCATTTATCAGGGGCTTACATGTGGCCAGGGTTTGCCAATTTGGGATTTTAGGTTTTAGGGAAGGAACATAGGCCCTGGGCACCTGATTGGCAGGAGTCCAGGGCATACTCAGTCAAAGTACATTCAGCAATTCAGCAAAAAGTGGGGTCATACCATGCAAGAAAGATGGCACTTTCTCACACTGGGTGATTGGATGAGTGCATAGGTAGTGCCTGGATTATTTTATAAGTGCATGAAGAGTGCCTGGGTTATTGCATGAGTGCATGAGTAGTGCCTGGGTGATTGGAGGAGTGTATGGGTAATGTCTGAGTGATTGTATAAGTGCATGGGTAGTGCCTGGGTGATTGGAGGAGTGCATGGGTACTGCCTGAGTGATTGAAACAGTGAATGGGGAGTGCCTGGGTAATTGCATAAGTGCAGGGCTAATAATTGGGTGATTGGAGGAGTGCATGGGTACTGCCTCAGTGATTGAAGGAGTGCATGACTAAGTCCTGGGTGATTGCATGAATACAGAGGTAATGTCTGGGTGAATGGAGGAGTGCATGGGTAGTGACTGGGTGATTAGACGAGTGCATAGGTAGCACCTCTGTGATTTTATAAGTGCATGGGTAGTGCCTGGCCAATTGGAGGAGTGTATGGATAGTGCCTGGATGAGTGAAGGAGTACAAGGGTAGTGCCTGGGTTATTCCATGAGTGCATAGGTAGTGCTTGTGTGATTGTAAGAGTGCATCAGTAGTGGCTGGGTGATTGGAGGAGTGCATTGGTAGTGCCTGGGTTATTGCATGAGTGCATGGGTAGTGTCTAAGTGATTGAATGAGTGCTAAAGTAGTGCGTAGATGATTGGAAGACTGCATGCGTAGTGCTTGGTTTATTCCATGAGTGCTGCAGAAGTGCAAGAGCACATGTATGACTTTATGGGCAGTGCCTGAGGGATTGAATTAGTGGATGGGTAATACCTGGGTGATTGCATGAATGGAGGAGTAATGTCTGGATGAATAAAGGAGTGCATGGGCAGTGCCTGAGTCATTAGATGAGTGTATAGGTAGTGCCTTGGGGATTTTATAAGTGCATAGGTAGTGCCTGGGTGATTGGAGGAGTGCATGGATAGTGCCTGGATGACTGGAGGAGTGCAAGAGTAGTGTCTGGGTTATTCCATGAGTGCATAAATAGTGCCTGTGAGATTACATGAGTGCAGGAGTAATGTCTGGGGGATTGAAGGAGTGCATGGGTAATGCGTAGGTGCATGGAAGAGTGCATGGGTAGTGCCTAGCTACCAGTAGGACTGCCTGGATAGTTCCTGGGTGATTGGAGGAGTGCATGAGTAGTAGCAGGGTGATTGCATGAGGGCAGGAGTATTGCATGGATGATTGGAAGACTGCATGGGTAGTGCTTGGGTAATTCCATGAGTGCTGCAGAAGTGCCTGCGCACATGTATGACTGCATGAACAGTGCCTGAGTGATTGAAGTAGTGCATGGGTAATGCCTGGGTGATTGTATGAATGCAGGGATAATGTCTGGGTGATTAAAGGAGTGTGTGGGCAGTGCCTGAGTGTTTAGATGAGTGTATAGGTAGTGCCTTGGTGATTTATAAGTGCATAGGTAGTGCCTGGGTGATTCCGCGTCAGGACACTCGTGAGTATCCGTGCTCGTTACAAATTCAAGTAACATAATATAACATAACATTGGAGAAGTGCATGGATATTGCCTGGATGACTGGAGGAGTGCAAGGGTAGTGCCTGGGGTATAACATGAGTACATAATTAGTTATTGCATGACTGAAGGAGTAGTACATAACTAGTGCCTGGGTAATTGCATGACTTCAGGGGTAGTGCCTGAGTGATTGAAGGAGTGCATGGCTAATGTCTGGGTTATTGCATGAGTGCAGGAATAATGTCTGGGTAATTGAATGAGTGCATGGATAATGCCTTGGTGCATGGAAGAGTGCATGGGCAGTGCCTGGCTGCATGTAGGATTGCCTGGGTAGTTTGTGGGTGATTGGAGGAGTGCATAAGTAGTAGCAGGGTGATTGCATGAGTGAAGAACTGGTGTGAGGTTGATTTGAAGACTGCATAGGTAGTGCTTGGTTGATTCCTTGAGTGCTGTAGAAGTGCCTGAGCACGTGTATGACTGCATGGTCAGTGCCTGAGTGATTTAAGTAGTACATGGGTAATACCTGGATGATTGCATGAATGCAGGAGTAATGTCTGGGTGAATAAAGGAGTGCATGGGCAATGCCTGAATGATTAAATGAGGGCATAGGTAGTGCCTTGGTGATTTTATAAGTGCAAAGGTAGTGCCTGGATGATTGGAGGAGTGCATGATTAGTGCCTGGATGACTGGAGGAGGGCAAGGGTAGTGCCTGGGTGATTGCATGAGTGCAGGAGTAGTCCATGGATGATTGGAAGACTGCATGGGTAGTGCTTGGGTGATTGGATGAGTACGTAAGTAGTCTCTGGGTGATATAAGTATATAGATTCAGCTAGGTGAATGGAGAAATGCTTGGATTGTGTGTGGGTGATGGTAGGAGTATGAGAATAGTGTCTAATTATACAGATTAGTGCATGGGTAGTATTTGAAAAAATGGATCACTGCATTAAAAATTACTGTAAACATTACTTCATATTATTATACTTATTACATTATTTCATCTTACCTTCTTTATCCAAATACATACCAAACTCATTGAAACTATTTTGCAGTTGTTTTGTTGTAAACTGAATTTAAAATCTTTTCAAGGTTTACTATTGCTTTCTGTAATAAAAAAGAAGGAAAACTGTTATTACATATAATATTATGGTTTTTACAACACAACATAATTTTACAAATACATTACATATTCAGTTTCCCTTTTTTGCTGTGTTCGGACTCTAGTGAATTTCACCATACACAGTGATTTCAAAGTAGATCATCATATAACAGCGGGGAAAAGATACAATCAATGTGATTGTAAAAAAAGAAAACAAATCTGTGTCGAAAATATTGACAACAAATTCAACTATCTGTTTACCTGTCTACAGTTTCTAAATTACATTACTCTACCACATTAAATTATTTATTTTTCTGTAGTACATTTTCTAAAATATACACTTTCATTTACATCGCATATAATATAAAGATCAAATATATAAACTAGTTCCTTGAAACACGATGCAATAAGAAATAACACAAATAATAATCCAAACAGTAATTGTTCACATCTTCCCAATAGGCCAAATTATGTTTCCAAATCCATTTGTATTGATGATATCCAAAATAAACTCATTATATTGTGTTCACATTTTCCCAATAGGCCGAATGATGTTTTCAAAATGTTGGCATCAAAAATATCAGATATGAATTTGGTAATTCATAAGGCAACCTACATTTGAATCCCAAATGGGCATCATTGTAATGTGTCCATCCTTTATTGCACTTTAACTACATAGTATAGTGTCCAGATGTTGTAGTAGGTCCATCATGAAAGATAATAGCCACTGCTTTAAAAGTTCTTCCTGAAATTGACACTTGACTTGCCACAACATTTTTAATATTAGTTTCCAATTTTCTTCCATTTGCTCTACAACATTGTAGCATTAAAATGACATATTTTCCAAATCTTTCTATAAATAATGTTGACAACATTCCTGCTTTGAACACATAAAAGGATTGAGGGGTAAGAGGAAATCGTCCCACTCCGACCTCCTACACAAGTATCAGAAACACAACCTAGGAGAGGAACTTTACATTTTTGATAGCTGTTAGCACAAGTGGGGGAAACACACAAGTGTGTAAAAACTTTCCCCACAAACAGCAAGCTGTGTCATGCTTCATCATAGGGCTACTAACACACCTCCGCGCAGACCAACTCTGGAGGTGGAGGAATAGGGAGGGGGAAGACAATACAACACATAATGATAATGATGTGGGATCACAGGTTAAAATATGTGCAGAAAAAGTGATTACAACTGGTTCCAGGGAGTCCCTATTCTAATTGTAATACTAGGTACCCTGTCCAGAGTAAAATATGGTCACAATCGGACCAGAGAATGATGGATTGGGGAGCTTATAATGAGACACCAACCCCTCCACTCTGCAAAATCGTCGACATGTTTCGGCCAGCCAAATGTTTTACCCCAGCTTTCATCAGGACTCACAACAATATGATATCTTGGGTGCAAATCCTACCTCCTTATGATCCAGGGGTGAAGGATATCCATCCTTCTGAGTAGCTGCTCAGGTTAAATGTGGGAGAGCCCCTTGCTCTCCATGAGGAACCGAGTTCATTTAAAATCTAGACTTGAACTGGCGATGGATCGAGGACAGCTCCCTATAGTCACACTTTCGTCAAGGTGAGCGGTGGCCAACACACTATGTCTCTCCCTGCGCCGCGTAGAAGTGATTTACAATGAGAACATTTCATATCTTGATTAGCTGGTTTTACTAATTTGTTAAAAGACACTGATTTGCAATCTGGTATTATCAAATATATGAATCGTCCATCGTCTATTTGAGTGGTAGAACAAGATTACATTTATGATCCCATTTGTAACTTAGTTCAAACAAATTTTCAATTTATATTCCTTCATCTTCCAATACTGCAAGCATAAACATAAGAAATTCTTGTGCATCTTGTTGCATATTAAGTGTAAATTGCGAAGAACCAGTACATGTATCCAAAAGATGCCTACAGCCAGAGGCAGTATGGATTTTAGTTACCAACTTTTTAAAAATATAATGCAGTAAAGTACAGAATATTTTTTCTAGATTTTCCATAATTTCATGATGAAGATCCTCTAGATAAAAAACAACATTTACAATTACATTAGCATAGCAGTTGATACCTGAATTATTTTCTGATTGGAAGCCTACAATATCATCAACAGTGTCCATTTTCTTTTTCTTTGCAGCTTCATTATTCTCTTGAATTGTTTTCTTTTTTTTGACCTCACAATAATATTTGTCATATTTTTGTTTTGGGCACACTACACGTTTTTCATATACGGGATATTCTTCTAAATTAGTAGCATACAGTCTTCTTAACAGATTATACTCTCTTACACAATTTGCATCAGCACTAACCTTTTTCTCATAAAAATCAATCAAATACAAACCAGATAATGTTCTTACTCAAGACAATGCAACATATGCCATACCCTCTTTAAACACTGTAATTCTAATATTTACCAAAGCACTGTCTACACTTAATCTTGAGATTTATGAATGGTCACTGCATAGGCTAAAGAAAGAAGAAACTGTTTTCTATGAACATACAAGTCTTTTACGGGCAAAAAACGAACAGCACAACGTCTAATCTGTTTACCTCTTCAATCTGATCAAATTTAATCTTCAAAAATGTAATTCCATCTCTGTTCTGAAAATTTACATAATCAACAACTTTTCCCATTACTCCATTTACTAAATCTTTTTCTACATCCAAATTACGCTGTAATATTACCCGAGAGTTTACACATACATAAAAAGTCTTTTCTAAACCAGCAGTCTTAGATACAGACTTTTCCAAAGAATCCAATTTTGACTGTAATTTCTCTGAGAGAAAAATATTAACTGCTTTGTGTTCCATTTTATCAATGGCTTCCAGTTTCAGTATTGGTTGTTTCTCCAGTTTCAAAAGTTCTTGATTGAATGTAGAACACTCTTGCAATATTGGCATTTGGCAAACTATAGACTTCCTTTCTCCAATTTCTTTGTACATTATTTCAGGTGCAATATTTTTATTTGGAAACAAATTTGTTAGTAGCCGACTTTGTAAAGCTTCTTTACCATTTTTTGTCAAAACACCAATTCTAATATCTTGAAGAATGTTTCCATAATGTTCATCACTTGCTTGTCGCATATTCTTAATAAGTTCTTTATATTCAAAAAGAGACCAAATGTTCACATTTCCAGTACTTCCCAAAGATTTCTTAGAGTCTTCATGGACAAAAACTGGGTGTCCTTTCACAGGAGTAAGTTGTAGTAGATCGCTGAATACAATTACATGTTTTCCTCCAAAGAAAACATCATAATCTGTTTTTAAAATCTGTTGCATTCTTAAATGTACAAAGGCAAGCATTAAGTTTGAGACCATGCTCACCTCATCAATGATCAGAAGTTTTATTTTCTTTAGTACTCTTGAAACTTCATAACAAGCTTCTCCAGGTAGCTTGTGATATTCCAACTTATTTTTATGTTCAACTGGTAGCATGAGTAATCAGTGTAATGTAATCCCTTTAATGTTCTTTAATGTGGTTACAACACAAGATAAATGTGATTCAGTGGTTTTGTGTATATAACTGGTCAAAACTTTAATTAAGAAACTTTTTCCTGTTCCAGCTTGCCCACTGATGTACATTTGAATAGGTTTAAATAATGTGCATTGGCATTCTTTTTCTTCATGCAGTAAACCATGCTGTATCTGTTGTGTAACATGCTAATATATTTCTTTTTGTTCAATATTTAGTTGTTCTTCCAAGTTTCCTAACTCAATAATATCTTGTTGTGCTTGTTGCATTGCTGTTTCTACTTCATTCATAGTTATTGCTGCTTCATTTTCAAGAATTGGTTGTTCTAGTGAATCTTGACTTAGTGGAGCAGAACTTTGACTATCTTGAGAACTATCTCCAGCGATTCAGCTGCAATACTAGTTTCTTGTTCAATCTCTTCATTCAACATTTGTCGATAATTTGGAAAGATTGTGCATTTAATGCTATCTTTACATACATTAAAAGAATCTTCATAGCAGTCAAAATCTCCAAGTAATTCCATTTCATCACGCCAAGGCTTGAAGAGTTGCAGAAGTGCTAAATAGAAAAATCCCATTTTATCTGGAGTATCACGACTGAGTTTCCTGTGATTTAACAAGATTTCCTTTGGCATGTTTTACCAAACATCCATCACATCCATGTACTGCATATTTTTCTTTATTTATATTTTCTGTAACCTTTCTCTTAAAGCTGTAATGTTTCAGTACTTCATAGAGACATATGTTCTCTAGCTGTGGACTTCTTTTAGGATAGTACATATGCAACATATTTGTTTTAACAATATCTGTACTATCCGGTTCATTCAATGCTAAGTATTCAATTTCTTATACAGATTTCAATACTCGATTTCGTGTTGCAGCAAGACCTAGACTTTCCCAAATGATTCCTCTTGACTTTGAATTTAAACTTGCAGAGGTCAACCGATCCGAACATTCGTACGATCCAATCTCTCAATGGGAAAGCACCTTCAAACTAAAGCTGTACAAATTGTTACTAAGAGTCTTTGCTTGTGAAATTTCTTCCCACATTTCTTTAAACTCCGTCTTTTCATATTTGGCTATATATGATGAAACATAGCGAGCAATAGCAATCAAATTATCTGCAACATATTGGATATCCATATTTACATTCCACATCGTCATTGGATTGTAGTCATTAATATACTTTGAATCTTCAGTTCTTTTTATGTTGTAAGTATTCTTCTGAGATTTCCGAGTTATAATATGCCTAACTGCTGACATGAAACTGTTGACTCTCCCTTTCGAAATTACTGGACATGGGAATCCAAAATGACATTTTGTATAAAAGGTTCCCTTTGACTTGTATTTCAGTCTACAATATTTCCCACATCGATGATTTTGAAACCGTAAAACTTGCTGTCTCAAGTTGCTTTCTCCTCCTTCTTTTGGTATGGCAAAGGTAACATATTTTTCAATGAAAGACGAAACATTTTCATCAGTATCAGTTCCAAATTTTGGTGCATTCTTTATCCATAACAGCATGAGAATATGAGGTGCACCTCTGGCTTGGTACTCCTTTCTCCAAACGAAATCAATAACTTTTCCAAGAGGTGGATTATTTTGATTACAGATAAAACACATCATAGCTTGAAACCTATGATTAAAATATCTGCACACATTAATAGGATCCAAGAAACACAGTTGTCCAGCTGTTTTCAAGTCAATGTTTTTTACAGTTGAATTTGCTTCTCTTAGAAATTCAAGTAAATCGCCCCATGCGTACTCAGCACAGCTAAGCGTAACAAACCACGTAGGGGTTCCTAAGTTCCTTAACATACATTTAAGTTCTCCGTGACGACAATACCAGTACTCAAAATGATCGCCTCTCTGTTGACCTTTGTCCAAAAACTCCTTTGCAGAAAGAGGTGTAAGATGAACTCTTGTTTTTAATATGTGGTTCACTGCATATGAAAGTCCAGACAAGTCACTTTCAAACAGAAGATGGAATAAATCAGGAACACACTGTCGAAATCTTGGATCTTCTGAGTGCAATCTTGTTGAACGGTATTCTGGAGTTGGAATCTGAACTTGTCATTCATCATATCATCCACCTTTTCCAGTAGGGAAGAGCTGTGGAAAACAATGAGCTTCTAAACTTTTTCCCCAAACACTCATGGGAGTTCCCTTCGCTTTCTTCATTTGTAATAATTCAATAGTGTTTCCAATCACTTATTTTGAATGTAAAGGATGTATACTATAATGTTCATAAATTTCTTCACCCCTGGAGTTGTCCACTTTTTTGATTTGGCCAGTTGAAATGTCTCTATCATCTTCCAAAGATATTTCTTGTTCTTCCAGATATACATTTTTATAATAAATATTGTTTTGTATAGGATATAACATAGCCTTTTTTACTTTGGTGACATCTGCTAACTGTTGCCATATGTTCCGACTCTTTGTTGGTACACCATTAACTAGAATAACTACAGGTTCACTTTCCTCTTTCTCTACACCAACAGTTTAATTATTTTTCTTAAAATCTAAAGGTAAATACACAACTCTTCCTTTTAAGCCTCTTTCTAAATCTGCTAGAGGTAACTTACCTGTTTTAGGCTCCATACAAACTATAGCCTGAAATGGATGCACAGATTGAATAAGAATGGACTTACATGTATTTAAATCTACCAGTTCCAGAGGAATAGCTACCAACTCTAGGCTATTATGTACAGCTCTAACTGGCATTTTGTTCTCTTCTAATTTGCTGTAACAATATTTAACAAATACGTTGATCACCACCCAACTCAAAACGACCTTCCACCAACATACAAGTACCAAATTGCTCCCAGTTATCATTGTTTTCCTTTTTCCTTTTTAAATTCACATCAACATTCCTAGTTTGACTTCTATAGTGAGTACGTAGACAACAAATACAAACATAGTTTGGTTTTTCACAAGAAACTACCCTAAACTTTGTAATTTCTTCTGCAAACTTCTCAGTAGTACTATCTTCCAACTCTTCTTCAACACTTACACTTATGAAACTCTCACTTTTTCTACACTCCTCTTGAGAACCAAAGAAACAAAATTGTATAGCATCACAAACTTTTTTTTACATCCAATGCTGAACCATGCAAATAAGCACTTTTATTTCACTTATAGATAATGCAGGACTTTTTATATAATACAATCTTCTTACTATCTTTTTTTTTTTTTTAACATTCTTAAATGAATAAAAGTACTTTGACACACTTTTCCAGAAAGACAAGCCTGAGAATGACCATGCAAGTTACTATATTTTCTCACTTTACAAGGATCTAGTCAATACAATATCTTAATCTTCTGTTTAACACGTTTATTTCCATAATCTTGTCCGAATTTTCGTAAAATATCAATAGATTCTTGTCGTATAATATAGATACTACTACAATCCCACTTATACACTGGAGCTTGTGTACGTCTCCCTTGAACTTCTTCAGCTATTACTTCTTCTACATTTCTAGGAACCATCTTTTCTTTTTCAATTAGGCAACCATTTTTAACCTCATAGCAACGACCCCTTTTATCAACTGCATGAACTAATGTAGTTTGTTAAAAATAGCTTACTTCATTAAAAAAAGGTTCAGTACTAGAAGTTTGCTTCCATTCACCCTAATTTCTTTTGCAAAAGTTAGTTCTATTAATCAGTCTTTTTCCTTTACTTTTCTCCTTCATAGACTGCATTGTTTTATTCAATGTTTTCATTCTCTTCAATACTAATATAAACAAATTTCTTTTCAATTCAAAGGCCTTTTCGACTACACTTTCAATATGTTGTTTCTTCTTGTAAAATACTGGTCTTCTTTTATATTTCTTGCAATCTGTCAATACATTTTGTAGTACTCTACCTTTATACATTCTCTTCCTAATGTCTTTATATTCTCATCCTTTTTTCGACATGGATTGTTTTCCTATAACCTGATGTTGCATTAATTTTTCCTTTTTCTTTTCCTTCTGATTGCTTGTAGTAGTTTTCTTTCTCTTTTCGCCATTTTGAAAATCTTTTAGATTTTTTAAAAGACTTTTAACAAATTCTTTCCTTCTCTTACCAGAAGACTTTTTCTTTAACATCACATGTTGTACTTCATCTACTTTCTGCTTTTCTCTATCCTTTAAATAGTTCTGTTTTCTTTGTTGTCTTTTCTTTTGATCTTTTCTTGTCATACTGAATATTTCTCAATAATATAGAGGATAAAAAAATGTTTATCTTTTAATTTTTTAAAAATATTATATACAAATATTGTCATTTATACTTAAAGAAATACATTGAGTAGTGCATAGGTGAATAGATAAATACAACAGTAGAACATGGATGATTCAACAACTGCAAGGATAGCACATAACTAGTGCCTGAGTGATTGCATGACTGAAGGAGTAATATCCGGAGTATCAGTAGAGTACATAGCAAATCAGTGGGTGATTTTATTACTGTATATGTACTGCTTGGATGGTTGCAGGAGTAATGAGGGAATGCCTGAGTGATTGAAGGAGTGCAAAGGTAGTGTCTGGGTGATTTTATAAGTGCATGAGTACTGACTGAGTGACTTCATAAGTACAAGGGTAATACCTATATGATAGAAGGAGTGCAAGGATAGTACCTAAGAGATAATATAGGTTTATTGATAGTAGCTGGGAGATTGAAAAAGTGCATGGGTAATACCTGGCTGATTGCATGAGTACATACGTAGTGCCTGGATGATTTTATGAGTGCAGGGGTTATAACCTGGGTGATTGCATCAGTGTTTATGTACTGCCTGGATCATTGGAAGACTGAATGGGTAGTAATTCGATGTTTTTATAACTGCATGAGTGTTGGGCCTAGCCAAATATAAAGCAGCACACAATTACATGACTCAACCATAAGTCTCTCCATGTTGTTAAAAGCATGCATACATATGTCTCTACCTTTTCAAATCATCATCATATCTAAAAGAAATATGTATACAATATTTCTGAAATATAGTGAAACCTAGAAACTGACAAATGTAATAGATCTGCCTGAGTGATTACATAACTCCATGCGTAGTGCTTCGATAATGTATAACTCCAAAGGAAGTCGCTAGGTAATTGCAAGAGAAGATGGATAGTGACTGGCTAATTACATGAGTGCACACATAAAGATTGAGTTTATGTATAAGTGTATTAATAGCACCTGAGTGGGAAGGGTATGCTCAGACGTGAGTCCCTTGCTCTCCATGCCACTGGAATCAAGCTATCCTGGCTGACGAGGGCTGAAAGCCCGAAACCGGTCCTAGGATGCTTGTTTCCAGTCCAGGGAGGACCTGGCTTGGCAGTTCGGGCTGGACTGTTCCCATGGGGCACAGGGTCAAGACTGATTTGCATATGGCTGGGTTCAAACTGGAATGGCATGGTGAGCAAAAAAACGATGGATTTAGGCCCAGATCTCTGTACTGGGGTGAATGTATGACATTGTTCTACATTCTGTCCATCAATTGTTGTTTTTGCATTTGTCACCCCGAGTGGGAAGGGTATGCTCAGACGTGAGTCCCTTGCTCTCCATGCCACTGGAATCAAGCTATCCTGGCTGACGAGGGCTGAAAGCCCGAAACCGGTCCTAGGATGCTTGTTTCCAGTCCAGGGAGGACCTGGCTTGGCAGTTCGGGCTGGACTGTTCCCATGGGGCACAGGGTCAAGACTGATTTGCATATGGCTGGGTTCAAACTGGAATGGCATGGTGAGCAAAAAAACGATGGATTTAGGCCCAGATCTCTGTACTGGGGTGAATGTATGACATTGTTCTACATTCTGTCCATCAATTGTTGTTTTTGCAATTGTCACCCCGAGTGGGAAGGGTATGCTCAGACGTGAGTCCCTTGCTCTCCATGCCACTGGAATCAAGCTATCCTGGCTGACGAGGGCTGAAAGCCCGAAACCGGTCCTAGGATGCTTGTTTCCAGTCCAGGGAGGACCTGGCTTGGCAGTTCGGGCTGGACTGTTCCCATGGGGCACAGGGTCAAGACTGATTTGCATATGGCTGGGTTCAAACTGGAATGGCATGGTGAGCAAAAAAACGATGGATTTAGGCCCAGATCTCTGTACTGGGGTGAATGTATGACATTGTTCTACATTCTGTCCATCAATTGTTGTTTTTGCATTTGTCACCCCGAGTGGGAAGGGTATGCTCAGACGTGAGTCCCTTGCTCTCCATGCCACTGGAATCAAGCTATCCTGGCTGACGAGGGCTGAAAGCCCGAAACCGGTCCTAGGATGCTTGTTTCCAGTCCAGGGAGGACCTGGCTTGGCAGTTCGGGCTGGACTGTTCCCATGGGGCACAGGGTCAAGACTGATTTGCATATGGCTGGGTTCAAACTGGAATGGCATGGTGAGCAAAAAAACGATGGATTTAGGCCCAGATCTCTGTACTGGGGTGAATGTATGACATTGTTCTACATTCTGTCCATCAATTGTTGTTTTTGCATTAATAGCACCTGAAGGCATAGATAAGTCGTGGAGTAGTACCTAGGTGAATAGATGACTGCAATAGTAGGACCTGGGTGATTCTATGACTACAAGGGTAGTGTGTGGATTATTACATGACCGCATAGGTAGACACTGCATGATTCTATGACTGCAAAGGTACTACATAAGTAGTGCCTGGGTAATTCTATGACTACAGGGGTAATATCTGGGGATTACTGGAGTACATAGGAAGTGGGTGAGTGATTTTATAAGAGCATGAGTACTGCTTCAGTGTTTGCAGGAGTAATGAGGCAGTGTCTGAGTGAATAAAAGAGTGCAAAGGTACTGCCTGGGTGATTTCATAACAGTATGACTACTGGGTAGTGTTTTTATAATTGCATGAGTGTTGGGCCTAGCCAAATTAAAAGCAGCAGACTATTACATGACTCAACCATAAGTCTCTCTATATCGTTAAAAGCATGCATATACATGTCTCTACATTTTCAAATCATCATAACATCTAAAAGAAATATATATACAATATTTTTAAAATATAGTGAAACCTAGAAACTGAGACATGTAATTAATCTGCCTGAGTGATTGCAAAACTCTATGGGTAGTGCTTGGGTGATTGTATAAGGTAAGGTAGTGCCTGGGTGGTTTTATAAGAGCAAGAGTACTAACTGAGTGATTACAGAAGTACAAGAGTAGTGCCTGCATGATTGAAAGAGTGCAAGGATAGTGCCTGGGTGATTGAAGCACTGTATAGCTAATGCATTGGTGATTGCATGAGTACATAGGTAACGTCTAGAAGATTAAAAGAGTACATACGTGACACCTGGGTGACTGCATGACTACAGGAGTAATATCTGGGAATTTACATGACTACACAGAAAGTAACTGGGTGATTTTATAAGAGCATGGGCACTTCTTTTTTTAAATTCTTTTAATTTTAAATTTTATTTATTGAGAGAATAAACCATCCGGCATCAGCAAATCAGTACTGATACATAAATATCTCAGCACAGTACAATCTTGGATAACAACAATACAATGTGATCAGAGCATTCCCCACATTGAACAATAAACGGAAAGGATTAGACATGATGTAAACATTATCTCCCGAATTATAAAGCTGTACCGACAGCAGATATCTGCACCTTAACTCCTTACAGTGCGTAAAGCTCAATAAGTTTCCCAATAAACAGACCTTGAGAACCTAACAAGAGCATGGGTACCTCTTGGGTGATCGCAGGACTACTGAAGTAACGCCTGAATTACTAAATGAGTGCAAAGATAGTCCCTGATGATTGCATACAGCATGACTACTGGCTAAGTGATTACATAAGTACAAGGCTAGTGCCTCTGTGGTTGAAAGATTGCAACGTTAGTGCCTGAGTGATTATATAAGTGCATGAGTAGTGGCTACATGATTCAAAGAGTGCATGGGTAATATCTTGGTGATTGCATGAGTGCATAGCTAGTGACTGGGTGATTGCATGAGTACAGGGGCAATGCCTGGGTCATTGCATCAGTGCATATGTTCTGCCTAGACCATTGGAAGACTAAATGGGTAGTATTTGTGTGTTTTTATAACTGTATGAGTGTTGGGCCTAGCCAAATATAAAACAGCGGACTATTACATGACTCAACCATAAGTCTCACTATATCATTGAAAGCATGCATACACATGTCTCTACCTTTTAAAATCATCATCATATCTAAAATAAATATATATATACAATATTTCTAAAATATTGTGAAACCTAGAAACTGAGACATGTAATAGA
Organism: Triturus cristatus; assembly: GCF_964204655.1. Taxonomy (NCBI): domain Eukaryota; kingdom Metazoa; phylum Chordata; class Amphibia; order Caudata; family Salamandridae; genus Triturus; species Triturus cristatus. Next base: position 733,090,957 of record NC_140580.1, read on the forward strand.
TCTGCCTGAGTGGTTGCAAAATACCATGGGTAGTGCTTGGGTGATTGTATGACTCCAAAGGTACTCGCTGGGTAATTATAGGAGAAGATGGATAGTGACCGACTAATTACATGAGTGCACACATAAAGGTTTAGTGCATGGATAAGTGTATAAATAGCACCTGAAGGCTTACATTAGTCACTAAAAAGTGCTTGGATGAATAGATGAGTGCAACAGTAGAGCCTGGGTGATTATATGACTGCAAGAGTAGTGCCTGGATTATTACATGAGTGTATAGGTAGAACTGCATGATTCTATAACCGCAGAGGTAGTACATAACTAATGTCTGGGTGATTGCATGACTGCATGGGTAATATCTAGGGGATTACTGGAGTACAAAGGAAGTGAGTGGGTGATTTTATAAGTCCATTAGTACTGCCTGGGTGATTACAGAAGTACTGAGGTACTGCCTGACTGATTACAGGAGTGCAAAGGTAGTGGTTCTGTGATTTTATAAGTGCATGAGTATTGCCTGAGTGATTACATTAGTACAAAAGTACTGCCTCCATGATTGAAAGAGTGCAAGGATAGGGCATGGGTGATTGAAGCACTGTATAGCTAATGCACTGGTGATTGCATGAGTACAGAGGTAACGTCTGGGGGATAAAAGCAGTCCATATGTAACGCCAAGGTGACTGCATGACTACAGGGGTAGAATCTGGGGATTTACATGACTACATAGGAAGTAACTGGGTGATTTTATAACTGTATGGCTACTTCTTCAATGATTGCAGGACTACTGAGGTAGTGCCTGAGTGAATAAAGAAGTGCATAGGTAGTGCTTGGGTGATTACAGGAGTGTATAGGCAGTGCCTGGATGTTTGCATGAGTGCAGGGGTAATGCTTGGGTGATTGTGTGAGTGCATATGTACTGCCTGGATCATTGGAAGACTGCATGGGTAGTACTTGGTTGTTTTTAGAACTGCATGAGTGTTGGGCCTAGCCAAATATCAAGCTGCAAACTATTACATGACTGAACCATACGTCTCTCCATACTGTTAAAAGCTTACATACATACATCTCTACCTTTTCAATTCATCATCATATCTAAAAGAAACATATATACAATCTTTCTGGAATATAGTGAAACCTACAACTGAAACATCTAATAGATCTGCCTGAGTGATTGTATAACTTCATGAGTAGTGCTTGGATGATTGAATGAGTTGAAGGGTAGTCACTGGATAATTCTAAGAGAAGATGGATAGTGACTGGCTAATTGCATGCGTGCACACATAAACGTTGAGTGTATGGATAAGTGTATCAATAGCACCTAAACATGTAGATGACTCATTGAGTCGTGTGTAGGTGAATAGATGAGTGCAACAGTAGGATCTGGGTCATTCTACGACTGCACGGGTAGAGCCTGGGTTATTACATGAGTGCATAGGTACAGCCTGCATGATTACATGACTGCAGGAGTAGTACATAACTAGTGCCTGGATGATTGCATGACTGGAGGGGTATTATCTAGGGGATTATTGGAGTACATAGGAAGTGAGTTGGTGGTTTTATAAGTGCATGAGTACTGGCTGAGTGATTGCATAAGTACAAGAGTAGTGCCTGCGTGATCGAAAGAGTGCAAGGATAGTGCCTGGGTGATTGAAGCACTGTATAGCTAATGCATTGGTGATTGCATTAGTACATTGGTAACGTATAGAGGATTAAAAGAGTACATACGTAACACCTACAGGAGTAATATCTGGGAATTTAAATGATTACATATAAAATACCTGGGTGATTTTATAGGAGCATGGGTACTTCTTGGGTGTTCGCAGGACTACTGAAGTAAGGCCTGAATGAATAAATGAGTGCAAAGAAAGTCCCTGAGTGATTGCATAACAGCATGACTACTGGCTGTGTGATTACATAAGTACAAGGCTAGTGCCTCTGTGATTGAAAGATTGCAGCATTAGTGCCTGAGTAATTATATAAGTGCATCAGTACTGTCTACATGATTCAAAGAGTGCCTGGGTAATAGCTTGGTGATTACATGAGTGAATAGGTAGTGCCTGGAGGTTTGCATGAGTGCAGGAGTAATACCTGAGTGTTAATTGAAAGAAGGAGCTTAAGCGAGGTGATAAAATTGTAGTGTTAAATGGGCAAAAAACCTAATCCATCAAAGGTTCTACAATAACACATACACAGTTACTTACTGACATTTGTCTAGTTTATTATATAGAAAAATATATTTTTGGCTTTTGTTATCTTTTGTTAAAAAATACATGAAGTTTCCATAGGATGACATATGTTCATCAAAGATAAATTTCAGATACTTCACAAATATTCATAAAAATATATCATACATTGTTGCTGGTATTCTCAGCAATTCAGTGAATACACATTTCAAATATGTATCCTGGATTATCGTCAGATAGTTTAAGTATAGTAGTGAAGTCATATCAGAAAGCTTCTAAATAATCTTTTCATTTGTCATATAGTCCAATATGTTTTCAAGGGAACTGGCGGTAATACTACATATTTAGTGACTGTATCATTGAAAGACTGCATGTGTAGTACTTGGGTGTTTTTATAACTGCATGAGTGTTGGGCCTAGCCAAATGTAAAGCATGCAAGCTCCAAAGGTACTCACTGGGTGATTACAGGAGAAGATAGATAGTGACTGACTAATTACATGAGTACATGGGTAACGTCTAGAGGACTCCTAACTGAGAAAAATCCTAACTTTAAGACTTTCGGTATTCACAGAAGGCATTTAGGAGTCCTAAAGTTAGGCGTCCTAACTTTACTACTCCTAAACTGAGAAAAATCCTCACTTTAAGACTTTCTATATTCACAGAAGGCATTTAGGAGTCCTAAAGTTAGGAGTCCTAACTTTACTACTCCTAAACTGATAAAAATCCTAACTTTAAGACTTTCGCTACTAACAGAAGGCATTTAGGAGTCCTAAAGTTAGGACTTTTAACTTCTGTGAATTCCGAAATGAGTAAGTGCCTTCTGTGAATAACAAAATGAGTAAGTGCCTTCTGTGAATACCAAAATCGTAGTAAGTTTAGGATTTTGTCTTAAGTTAGTTCTGTGAATCGGGCCCGTAGTGCCTGAGTGATTACAGAAGTACAAAGGAAGTGCCAGGGTGATTTTATAAGTGCATGAGTACTGGTTAAGTGATTACATAAGTACAAGAGTAGTACGTGCATGATTGAAAGAGTGCAAAGATAGTGCCAGGCTGATTGAAGCATTGTATAGCTAATGCATTGGTGATTGCAAGAGTACAGAGGCAACGTCCGGGGAATTAAAGGAGTAGATACGTAACACCTGGGTGATTGCATTACTACAGGGATAATATCTGGAGATTTACCTGACTACATAGAAAGTCACTGGGTGATTTTATAAGTGCATGGATAATTCATAAGTGATTGCGGCACTACTGAGGTATTCCCTGAGTGAATAAAGGAGTGCAAAGGTAGTGCCTTGGTGATTATATAACAGCATGAGTACTGGCTGAGTTATTATATAAGTACAAGAGTGGGGCCTGTGTGATTGAAAGATTGCAAGGGTATTGCCTGGGTGATTGAACCAGTGTATAGCTAATGCATTGGTGATTGCATGAGTTCACAAGTAATATCTGGGGGACTACAGGAGTACATAGAAAGAGCCTGGATAATTTTATAAGTGCATCAGTACTGCCTCTGGGATTGCAGTAATACTTTGGTAGTACCTCAGTGAATGAAAGAGTGTAAAGGTAATGTCTAGGTGATTTTATAAGTGCATGGACACTGGCTTAGTGATTAGAGGAGTGCATAAATCCTGCCAGGGTGATTGGAAGAGTGCAAGGCTAGTTCCTGCATAATTAAACCAGTGTATAATTAAAACATTGGTGATTGCATGATTGCAGAAGGTATGTCTGTGGGATTAGAGGAGTACATATGTAATGCCCAATGATTCCATGATCGCAGGGATACTATCTGGGAGATCCCAGGAGTACATAGGAAGTGCCTGAGTAATTTTATAAGTGCATGTGTACTGCCTGAGTTATTGGAGTAGTACTACAGTAGTGCCTGAGTGTTTGGAGGACAACAACATTCTAAGTAGTAGCAGAATACTGAAAATGCAGCTCAAAAGTCAGGTCTATGTAATGGTGTAGAGTTTTGTACTGCAGCCTCACAATTCTGTAACTACTCAGGGTGCTGAACATACTCAAAATAAAGCATACAAGCTACACATGACTCTGTTATAAATCTCACCATAATCCTAAAACTATACCTGCATATATGTCTACATTTTGTAATCATCATCATATATAACAGAAATAAACAAATAGACTGAACTTTACAAAGATACACCTACATTTCTGCAATGTATTTCAAGTGTACCTTTCCCCAAATGTATAGAAAGTAGCCTAATCAGTAATCCCTTCTGCCAACATGTCTTTAAAACTCAGTTTTATTCTACAGATTCACCATTCTCCAAATATTGGACTTAGTCAAACATTAAGTAGCAACCTATCACACTCTAACCATATTCCTAAAAGCATGCATGCATCTATCTATACCTATTGCCAAAAGCATTACACATATTAGAACACATGTGCAAGTTGAAACCTAACCATGCTCACAAGACCATAAAGGCCTTAAAACTTGACACACTACGCTTAACATTTCAAACACACCTAGATTTATGAAGCAAATTTCAAGTGAACCTTTACACAGACTCTTATAAAGCACCATAATCAATAATTTCTCTCCCAACATATCTTAAACATCACTTTTCTACTACTAATGCTTTACAATTCTAGTACCAATCTGGTATTGAGTATAGCTAACAGCAAAGCAACCCTTCACTTATCTTTGATGAGTCTCCCCATATTTCTGAAAGCATGTATGTACCTTTTGCTAGCAGCATCATATATAAAAGTAATATACAGATAAATGTATAGCTGTGTTTTAAATATCTATCATCTACAGACACATACCATAATATATGTGCTAGTAGAAACATATCTCAGTCAACACCACCATCCACAGCTCAAAGCTTCAGAGACTACACTTCAACCTTCAAACATACACTGAAAATTATGCGGTATATATGAAATATACCTTTCCACACATCATACAAATTACCCTAATAAATCAAATTTCTACAAACATATCGCAAACCTCTCTTTTGGGTTGCTGATTCACAACTACTTATAATGTTACACCTACTCAAATACAAAGCAGGAACCCTTCACATGTCTTTACTAAATGTCTCACCATATTCCCAAAAGGATACATGAATATGTCTGTAGCATAGCACTATCCAAACCTTAAAAATTCACAGAACAAACTTCCAATTTCAAGCAAACACCCAATATTATGTGGCATATTTCAACTGTACCTCTCTAGAAACTTAAAAAAAGAAGCCTAATCACTAATACCTTAAGTCAACATCTTTTAAAGCACACTATTATCCTACATCTTCACCATTCCACTACTACTCACAATATTGAGCCTACCATTTAAAAAGCAACAACACCTCTTTGTTAGACATCATGCACCTTCAAATGTATAAGACATATGAAAATAAATATACAAGTAGAGTCACACTTGAGACAGAAGTCCGTGCACACCTTAAAACCTGACACACTCCACCTCCAATTTTAAAGAAACACCTACATAAATGCGGCATACTACAAATCTACATATCAACACACTAAAATAAACAACAATAATCACTAATCCATCTTCCAATATACACATATTACTATACAAAATCTATTTCAAACAACATTTAACTAGAATAAAACAAACTACAATACACATCTCTACATTTAATAGTATATTTCAAACATCACAGTTTATCAATAATTTTGAAAGATTAAAAGTAAACCTAATACATAATACACCTCACAAATTTATAACTCACCTTCCAAATCGATTTGTAGAATTTAAAATATCACAAACTCATACAAGATTTTCTAATGCACACAATCAATGTAATGCACCACTCTCAGCAAGGTAAAACCAGTATTGGCAAACTTTCCTTCTCTTCCTCCACACAAATACATGTAAGTAACATACCACATTGCTTCCGACATTATTTCAAATTATAAAACACATTTGTATTGGTTAAACATATGAACCCTAAAAGGGCCCAAACTGGTTCTGGAATTTTTTGGAGTCGCGACTCCACCGTGCACCAACGCGATAGAGCCGCAATCCATACGGGAGTTCAAAAATATATTACAAATAAAAATATCCCTATTTTTTAACAACACACCACTTCTAAAGATAGTACTGACTTAGAAAATTATACTTTGATAACGTATCGCCTACACATAAATTACAATTTCACATTTTAAGTCCACAGTAAAGTTTCAACCCTTTCCCCATTCTGCTTAATGCCAGTTTCCATAGTAACAGTTTTTGGAACATTCAACTGAACTGACAAGTCACAAGTTCACCATATTTTCAAATCAAGCACAGAAGGTTACAAATGCAAACAGCAGGTGTGGTCCCTGTGGGACCTCCTGACCATCTCTAGGGGGTGAGGGTGTTTCTACCCTGACCCCTTTCCTACATTTACAACCTTTTCTACCTTTTTGATATAACTCACTTCTACCGAGTCACGAAATGGCTGGCAACACAGACTGGTTTGGAGTGTTGGCAGCCAATAAGAATGAAGTTCGAGCTCGGGAGGATTCGGGGCTCTTCCTTGGTGCTCAGATATCAATATTTTAATGTTTTTAATTTCTCAGAAACTACTGAACGGATTTATACCATTTTTTTTTAAAAAAGTCGCTGTCTGAACCAAGAGCTACCTTTTTGCCAAATTTGGTGTAATTTCTTTGAACAGTTCGGGCTGTAGCCTGTTCCAAAATTTCCTATAGAAATTAACATGGTGAAAACGCGTTTTGGGAACCCCCTTTTTTTTCGGCCCCCGCTTGACGATTCACCTCTAAACTTTCCAGACAGGAGCTGACATGAGCTGGTCATTAGTTTGGAAACTTTTGCGAAGCTTCGTCAAACGGCACCAAAGATATTGGCAAATCAAAAAACGCTTTTCCTATGGATAATGGGTCCTAACTATAACTCTATAACTACCTACTGGCGACCGCCAGTAGGTGATATATATATATATATATATATATATACATATATTCCTTATCAACTCCTAAATTCAACCACCCCTAACCCTGAAAACACACTTACCACCCAATACCTTTATTCACCCTAAACCCTAAAAACACCCTTACCACCCAATACACTTACCCAACCCTAAACCCTAAAATATCCTTACCACCCAATACCCTTACTCACCCCCAAACCCTAAAAACATACTTACCACCCAATACCCCTATGAACGCTAAACCCTAAAACCCCCTTATCAACGAGTACCCCTAACCCTACCCATCCATAAACCTTAAAAAAACACCCTCACCACCCAATACCCTCACCCACCATTAAACCATAAAATCGTACTTACCACCCAATACCCTTACCCACCCCTGATCCCTAAAAATAGATCTGTCTGTCTGTCTGTCTGTCTGTCTGTCTGTCTGTCTGTCTGTCCGTCCATCCGTCCGTCCGTCAGTCCGTCCGTCCGCCCGTCCGCCCGCCAGCACACCTACCCACCCATCCATCTATCTATCTATCTATCTATCTATCTATCTATCTATCTATCTATCTATCTATCTATCTATCTATCTATCTATCTATCTATCTATCTATCTATCTATCTATCTATCTATCTATCTATCTATCTATCTATCTATCTATCTATCTATCTATCTATCTATCTATCTATTTATCTATCTATCTATCTATCTATCTATCTATCTATCTATCTATCTATCTATCTATCTATCTATCTATCTATCTATCTATCTATCTATCTATCTATCTCTCTCTCTATCTGTCTGTCTGTCTGTCTGTCTGTCTGTCTGTCTGTCTGTCTTTCTGTCTGTCTGTCTATCTGTCTATCTATCTATCTATCTATCTATCTATCTATCTATCTATCTATCTATCTATCTATCTATCTATCTATCTATCTATCTATCTATCTATCTATCTATCTATCTATCTATCTATCTATCTATCTATCTATCTATCTATCTATCTATCTATCTATCTATCTAAACAAAGGTATAAAGGACATTATAGTTAGGAAATAGAATTAAAAAACCCTAGAAATTCACTAAAAATCCAAAGGTTACAGGGATATTAGTTAGGTTCAGATGTAACACACACAAAACCATAGAAATTCAGCAGTTATAGTTGTAGTTATTTCAAGTAATCATAACTCGTGCCCTAAGGTAATTAAAACCTTTTTTTTTTTAGTGAAGTCTACATTTTTGGATGCTATTTCCTAACTATAACGTTCTTGTAACTTGGGAATGTGAGTGGTTGTGAGGGTGTGTAAGTGGCTCTGTAACTGTGTGTGTGATTGGCTATGTGAGTGTCTGTATGGGTCTGTGAGTGGGTGTGTGGATGGCTTTGTGAGTCTGTTAGTGGGTGTTTGAGTTTCTGTATGGATGTGTGCGTGGTTGTGTGGGTGTTTAAGTGGGTTTGTGAATGTGTGTGAGTGGTTTTGTGGGTGTATGAATGGCTGTATGAGTGTGTGAGTGGGTGTGTGAATGGTTTTGTGGATGTGTGAGTGGGTGTGTGAGTAGCTGTTTGGGTGTGTGAGTGACTGTGTGGGTCTGTGAGTAAGTGTGAGAGTGATTTTGTGGGTCTGTGAGTAGGTGTGTGAGTGGCTGTATGGGTGTATAAGTGGGTGTGTGAGTGTGTGATTGGGTGTGTGAATAACTATTGTGGGTCTGTGAGTGTGTGTGTGAATAGTTTTGTGGGTGTGTGAGTAGCTGTATGGGTGTGTGTAAGAAGCTGGCTCATATGGTACACCAAAAAGAGGTATACCATGCAAAGAGTCCAGGTCTTCACTTTCTAGTGGACAGGGGCTTGCTCTAGCAATTGCTAGGTACTCTTTTAGGGGGTAGTGTGGTCAAGCAGCCTTAGGTTTATCAGAGAGGAGTGTTAGACATCTGCTGCACACACACAGCAAATACATGATCCACACGATTCAATAAGGAGAACCACATCAATTTATAAAAATATCATTTATTTTTTATATAACTTTAGGCACCAAGATCATCAAAAGCATGTAAGTACTTTGCAAAATAGCAGGTTTGTAGAAAACCGCTTTTTGATTCTTTAAATTGTAATTGTAGCCCTTTGTGGCAATGTTAACCTAGGAGGAAAACATATGCTGCATTCAGTCACTTAACAACAACTTAAGTGACCCCTCCCAGGGATTTAAGGTATGGAGTAAGAAGTAGGGAGCAAGGTCCAATTAGCACCAACAAGTCACCTTGGGAGGCACAGGGTATACGGGTATTGAGGTGTGTTTTTTCCAGCGTTGGGTGATTTTGATACTTTAAATTGTGATTGGAGCACTTCCAAGTAATGTTCAACTCTGGAGGAAAAACATGTATTGCATTCGAACGCTCAGCGGTGGGGACTGAGAGGTCAGTCCAGCTGAACAAAAAGTGGGTTCAGGTCTTCCGATGCTGAGAGACGTGGGGAGATCCTCGGGCTGGGACAGCCGGGTGCCTAGAGTCTTTGGAGTGTCATGTTTCTTCGTTGTATAATACCCGCGGTTGAGGGGGGCTGCAGACAGAGGCTGCAGGTGGTGTTAAAGAGTTCATGAGGGGCAAAACCAAAATGGGCTCTCTCTCTTGAGGGCTTGGGGGCCGTGCTGACACTATTGGTCCACTTTGACATGTGCTGGGGGGCCCGGGTGCAGTGGTGCGCAGTGGTGTCAGGTTTGGTGGTACCAGAGTCCTTGTGATTCTTCTTTAGGTGCCTTCAGATGCAGCTTTCTGCCAAATTTGGTGTAATTCCTTTCAGCGGTTTAGCCTATAGTCGTGTCTAAAATCCAATGGGAAATTCCACAGGGCAAACATGATTTGGGCCCCTCCCTTTTTCTTGGTTCCCGTTTGACGAATCACCCCGAAACTTTTCAGACAACACCTGAAGTGAATGGCAAACTAGTTTCATATGGCACCAAAGTAATTAGGATAACAAAAAATGCTTTTCCTATGGAAACTAGGTCCTAACCGAAGCTACCCATTCGCCAGATAATATATATCTATGTGTGTGTTTATATACATACACACACACACACATGTTTTACTTACCAATTGGCCAGGCAGGGTCATCTCAAACTTACCTCTGCGGTACCACCATCAGTCACCTGTTGCCAAACCCTGGATTTGAACCGTGGTTGTCTAGCTGGAAGTCAGGAACTTACCCACTGGACCACACTGGTTTCAAATAGTATCTATGTCATGGTCATCCTTTTCATGAGCAATGGAAGCCATAAGCAATGACACCAGAGGCTGTCTGCTACTTATAGCTACTACTGCAATGGTCTAGACGACCAAGGACAAACAGTGATTTTATTTTCATTTGCTAAGTTTATTTTCATTTGGAAAAACAGAGGAGAAAAGTGGCCACTACTGTGGCACATGTGCATCAAAATTACAAATCTTTTCCCTCATGACCTTCCACCAACTTTCCTTTTTCTCAATTAGGTACAATAGGGACAAAGCCTTTCTCTTTCTTCATCAATGTATTCATTCTTTGTCCTTTAAATTTGGTGTATTGTAGAGCACAAATGTGGCCTCAGGGTGGATAACTGAGCACAGGAATGCGAGAAAGGTGCTACACTGATACTAAAATAGGTTGTATGGTGGTCAATTTTTCATTTTGGTGTTAGCCGAACTCTCAAATCAAAGGTCTCAAAGGTCAAGTATGAGCTCTGGCTAATTAAATGATGGGTGAAGTTTAAGGCAAGTGAAACTCCATTTATTAGGTGCAATAAGAAGCTAGAAAGGTTTTTTTCTTCAAGAGGCAGAAAAGGGCAGAGTCCGGCCTTAGCTTCAGCAGGTCTACATCATGCCTGCTGCAGCAGGTGAAGGGATGGAGCGTCACAACACGACGCTGGGCTGAGATGCCCTGGCACTGGGGCTTTATACACCCACCCTTCCTTCCTTTGAAGGAAGCCCTTGAACACCCAGGTTCTGTACAGAGGATGAATGCAGGCAATTTGGGACCCTGCTAAATGAGGGAGATGGTCCCATGTGCGGTATTCAAGTGGCAAAATCCTTAGCTAAAGATACGAAGGATGCTTTGGAATTTGACTGGAGACCATATGTTGGAGGCGGTATCATGCCGCAAACCGGCGACCGTCTCAGAAGAAAGTAAGCATGGGATGGCATTATTTGCATAGGACATCCCTCTTTTCAGTCCATTTATTATGCTGCAGTTGCCATGAAGCGTTACAAGAGGGCAGCAGCATGAACATAAGAGCACACCAAGGCTTTTCTTCCTCTTGCTGACAGACCTCTTGTTCATGTTGGTCTTACTGGGCCTAAGGAGTGGAGGACTGTGAGGACTGAGTTAATGAGTAACAAGGAATGGCTGACCTGTATTTGTGGTGAAGGGGGAATGTTTGGAAGGTAAACAGCAAGATAAAAGTGTCAAAGCATACTAGTTTGCTGAGTGATTGAGTGAGTGTGTCAACTGTCTCTTTGAAGGGATATGTGAGGAAGGAACAGTAGCTACATATTCCTCAGGTGGGAGAGGAAGCACCGATGAATATTTCCCTCAAATATATACACTTAGACTGCATCAAAGCTGACAAGTGTGATATGATGCTTTGCTGGTGTAAGGATTTGCCATGTTTGGTACATAGATATGCATGGTTAGTGAGGTTTTTCCCAGAATGTCAGTAGGGCACCCTTATGGAGTATCTTTAGGCCAGAAATGTCAGGAACTCCTTTGGGGTTGTGAGGCAAGAAAACCTTTGGTAAGCTTGTTCCCGTCATCTGCAAGATAGAAAAAGACTGGGGTAAAAATTACAGAGAGAGCCAGGCGGCTCAACATTTGGTCACGGTTGGACAGAAATGTTTAGCAGGGACTTTTGACCACCCCTCACTGTGGGACCAGGATACCCACACCTCTGTGCCTCTGACACCTTTTTTAACCTCTGGATACCACCATTGCATTACCTCTCAAATGTTTTCTCCTCGTACACCAGCTTTGATAGTGCACCAACCACGTTTCAATCGTTTGAGTGACCACAAATCCTGTGTGCCCTGCCTTTGCATTCCGTCATTAACCCAGCTGCATCTGTCACTGTTCAGTCACAAGAGACCGGTAGGATGCACATTGCTCGGTATACTGGAACTTACCGGTCAGTACAGCCCCTCTTAGCACATTCAGACTACACTTCTTTAAATCATAAATACATGTTCTGCCTAACAGTAAGGCCTGGCCCTCTGTGGATCATACCCAATGTATGGGGGACAAATCCATTGAAGAGTGCTCCAAACTCTCAACAGAGTTCCAGTCCATGCACTGCTACCTATTTGAATGCCATGATTATTCTCTATGACCCATTCAACCAATTGCCACAGGTACCATTTCCCTGCCTCATTCGTCTGCTCCACTGCCCCACTTTATTTAGGAAATGTTAGTGCTCTCAGATTTCATAGCGTGAATCTCTATACAGTCTGCTTTCAATAGAAATTTCCCAAGGGTCCCCATAACATGCCGCATGGAGGGGAGGGAAGGCAGTAAAATCTTGGGGAACCCTGCCTTCCAAAATACCACTACATGCTCCTTGTTGTACCTTTCAATACCATAAACGCCGTAGGATTGTATGGTACCCCCTTGTGGTTGGTAATAGAAACTATCGCAAACCTGTTTACCCCCCCCCAAGCCCCCTGTTACCCCAATCTTTTTAGGGTACACCCCATAAAGGAAGAGGGGAACAGTAAGACTATTGGTAGGCCCCCAAAACATTGCCCGGAATCCATGCCATTCTGTGCCCCCATCACCCTTTGTAATGCACCCCAAAGTTCTTTTAATACAGCTCCCCCAAATTTGACTGCCCCCCCAAACCAGAGAGTATATGGGGTAAGAATGTCTTACCCCTAAGAATACAAATCTTCTCTCTCTCTCTGTCTCACTTTCTTTTTCTCTCTCTCCCTCTTTCCTTCCAATCAACAGTGTCAATGATGTGTGAACTTTAAACTACGGCACTGCATACATTGGAGTGTTTGATTCTGATGTCATATATGAGTTTTTGTGCAGATTTCACCCAAGTCTCTGTGTCCTAGTGAGACAGAGGGAGAGAGAAAATGTGTATTCTTTGGGGTAAAACATTCTTGTAAAGAGAGATATTCAAAGAAAGAGAAATGAAAAAGATTTTCCAACATTTATCAGAGAAAGTACCATTGCCTATATTTTTACTTCAGAAACCACAACCATTGAAACACCAGGATTTGTACACATAACAATTGGAATAGAGTCAGAGGGGTATATTTACAAGAACGTGTGCTAAACATCACCAAAAAATGCTAACGCAACTTTACACATCGCTGCCTATTGCGGGAAAATAACAAAGTGTCAACGTGGAATTCACAACACGGCGATACCATGCGATAGTCTGCCGAAAACGCGGCCAATGTCCGCGATACAACCACCGCGACGGAGATAAAAACACAAACCCCAACATGTAAAAAGATGCGATGTGCCCAAACACGATAACAAAACAGTGACAACCAGCGAGAGGCCCGCAATACCCACGCGTAATGCAGGAAAAAGCACAAGAAAAGCTTATAGAAAATGCCACTAAAAAACAACATCAACTGAGTACCACGGATGCACCCTGACCGACTGCAGAGGACAACATGAACCACACAATCCCCACGGAGGAACACCCAGGAATACAGGGCCCGTGGAAGGGCAATGAGAAGAGGAAGAGGTTTGACAGGGTACAGTCGCCAGGAAAACCAGATCATCGCCATGGATGAGCCAGAACACCACCACCAACTGTACGTCACCTCCAACTTCTCATTGGCAACAAAGAGGCAAAGATGGCACACCACCTCGGACATAAGTATAAGTGCCCCTCGACATTGACAACATCCTGGTACAAACAGCAACACCTCCACAACAGAACACAGGACACAACTGGTGCCGCAAATGTGCACAACATGGCAAATCACATCTGGCAGGAAACTGTGACATGACAATGTACAAGTACAACCTGTAACCTGCAAATATGTTTTATTCACACATGCTGTGCTTTTGGACATTTTGTACTGTCCCATGATTGCCAGGGACGGCCACAATATGACGTGCTCATGATTAGAAATTATCAATGATAGTGTTCCTATGGGCCATTCCTGCCGCAGCTGCAGTGGGATGTGGGCCACGTGCCCCATTGTCACCATCATCACCGTCATTGTCCAGTACTTCTGGAACTGGGATCCATGGGGCATTGGTGCGTACACAGATGTTGTGCAACACACAACATGCAACGATCATCTTGCACACGATGCCCGGGCTGTACAGGAGCTTTCCACCTGTGCCGTAAAGGCACCTGAAACGTGACTTCAACACGCCAAATGTGCATTCAATGATGCCCCTGGTGCGTATGTGGGCCTCATTGTACTGCCTCTGGGCGGGTGTGTTTGCGTCTCGGAGGGGTGTCATCATCCAAGGGCAGAGTGCATATCCTTGATCACCTGTGACACTGCAGGGAGAAAAGAGTCAATACTTGGTTTGGCGGGATGTGATGGCACACTAATCCAGTGACGCATGTGCTGGCTGTGTGTGGGTTGAGTGTAAGCCAGCCCTCAGGGAGCCGCTGGCACTGGCAACAACTCCAACAGTCATCAGGCACTCAGAAATGCAATGGTAGAACAACAAGGGGGGATGACTTGAGTCGCACATGGTTAGTGGCCCCGGATGCACAGCGGCCGACAAGGGCCCACTGCCACGGGACACTTACCTGCGGGAGACTGGGGTAGGGTCATGAGGGCAGAGCAGGGTCTTGTATGTGTCATAGGTGCCTTCCGCAGAGTGTCTCGGGGGAGAATGGGAGGTCTACCGCCAGGGCATGATGCAGAGGGCACATGCCAGCTGTGTCCGGCAACATGGCGGATATGAATGCCACAGACTCATGCCAGACACCAAATCCCTACCTGCCCGTTGCTGATGACAACCCCCAGGCCTTAGGCTCAGACACCAACGATGTTCCGCCAGAGGCTGATGGTCACTCACGGCACACAGGGTTAGTGGCACCACGTGTCGCCGGCTTGCGTTGAACAGGGTTAGTGGCACCACTTGTCGCCGTCTTGCGATAATCATGGTTTGTGGCATTACGTGGTGCTGGCTTGCGTTGAACAGGGTTAGTGGCACCAAGTGTCGCAGTCCTGCAATATGGAATTATGCCTCACTGCATGAAGGGAGTCTGGTGCTGTGGCCACTGCCACGGACTTGGGGTCACTGCCATTCAGGACTCAGGACACAGTTCCACATGTGGGACCTACTTGGCCGAAGGGGATGCCAGTGGAATATGTCAGTGAGAAAGGAGTAATGTGGGCCAGCGTCGGGGGGCCAGCGATGGTCTGCGGAGGCTGCAGAGGTTGCGGGACTGGTGCTTGGAGCCTTCTACCGGCACGTGGTGGGCCCTCTTTGACACACAACTGTGTCTGCAGGTGAGCAGTGCGGCATTGGAGCACCGGGGCGGGCAGGCCTGGTCTGGGTATCAGTGTCCTGGGGTGCAGCAGGCGCACAGGGTCACAGGTCCCGCTGCTCATGGTGTCGGCCTCGTGGTGAACTGCGAGGCGCCACCCAGTCAGTGACGTTGGCCTTTCCGGGAGAGAACCACACTCTGCTCCACTGGGTTTTTGTCCACACCCCTGCACAGCCATGGCGTACTCAGGGCCAACCCACTATGCTCACACACACAGGGGGGACGCAGCGAGCGTCATTTCCGCTATCTGACCCAACCCTGGGGTGACAAGGTTGCGTCCACTGTTCACTACTCTCCAGTCACCAGCAGTTGTGGTCTGCATGCAGTGGCTTGCATTCCCATGTCTGTCCTGCACATCCACGCCTCACTTGTCGTTCTGTACATTCCCATTCACGGGTCACTTGCATCGTTCGCACATGGCTGCATTCTGCATCTCCACACTTTCAGCTGTTGTGTGGCTATGGTGTCAGGATATAGCTGTATTGTGTGCAGGGGTAGTCCAGGATCACCATGGAGTAGTGTTGTTGTGTCTGGTAGGTGGTCGTGTTGATTGACATGTTGTATGTGGTTTGGTCACGTGCGCATTCCCACATTTGTGTGTTGTGTGATGGTGGCTTTGAGGTGTGTGGTGTGTTGATTTGGCACTTACCAATGAGAAGTTCAGTTCCATATGTGCCATCCTGGAAGCGCTGGTTGATGATGGACTGTTGGAAGATGTAGGAATCGTGCACACTGCCGGGGTAGTTTGCGACGACATTGCTGAACATTCCCCGATGGTCCACTATTGCCTGCACATTGATGGAATGCATGTGCTTTCTGTTGCGGTAGTGGTGTGCAGTATCCGCAGGGGGCACAAGTGGGACATGTGTGCAGTCTATTGCCCCCAACACTGCCGAGAATCCAGCTATGGTGTAGAAGTCTTGCTTGGTCTCCTGCTGTTCCTGCACAGTGTGAGGTAAGTGAAGGTACTGGGGTATGAAGCTGATGATGGCATCCAGGACAGGTGTGATGAACTTTGACAGTGCTGGCTGTGAGACCCCTCTGACTCTGGCAGTTGTTGGTTGGAATGTACCAGAGGCCAACAGGTGCTGCACAGCCAGCAGCTTTGTCTGCGGAGGGATGTTAGTTCTCTGCTGTGTTGGGACCGTCAACCTGTGGGTGATGTGGGTCATGATGCGGATGATGGGGGACCTTTTGAGCCTGTAGTGGGCAATGACTTCCTCGGGTGATAGGTCTGTGAGAGTGGTGCGTTTTTGGTAGGTCCGCTGTCTTACTCTGCGCTGCCTCTGTGGTGGTCTGGGGGGGTCGGGTCCGGGTCTGGGTCCTGGGGTTGGTGGCAGTCCTGGGGGTGGTGGCGGTGGGTGTTGTGGCCCTGTTGGGGCTCCGAGCTGCATGATGAGTAGCTCCATGGCGTCATTTGTTCTTCGGGTGTGGCTGTGTGCGTGGCTCCGTTGCCTACTGCAGGTAGTCGTCCGGCTTTACACCTGCAGGAGGCAGGTGTTAAATACCTGCTGCTACCGCGACTTATCGCGTGGTTTTGAAAAGCATTACGGATCTGGCAGTTCGTTGTGAAAGTGGTGTTGTGGTTTTTTCGTGTGTTTTTGCATGGGAACGTGTACTCTGCATCTCATTAGGGTTAGTTGGTGGTGATCATCGTGGAGATAAATTTTGGGGCAGTTATCGCGGGAATACTGGCGCTGTCTGCAGTTTGCACCAGCTTGTAAATGGGGTGTTAAATCTATCTCCATTTTTGATGCGTTAAGGTAGTGATAAATTGGAGATAAGTCCTTGTGAATATCCCCCAGAGACCTTAACCACTAGATAACAGTGACTCATGAGTAGTCTGCACGAAAACGTATATATGATATTCAAATCAAACACTCCAGTGTATGCAGTGCCGTAGGTTAGAGTTCACCTATGTTGATATAATTGACACTGTTGAATGAAAGGAAAGAGGGAGAGAGAGAGTAAAAGAAAGCGAGACAGACGGAGAGAGAAGATATGTATTCTTTGGGGTAAGACATACTTGTAGAGAGAGATAATCAAACAAGGAGAAATAAAAAATATTTGCCAACATTTATCAGAGAAAGTACCTGTAGGAAAGTAGGATCTGCTTCTTATGGTTACCCCTCTTTTTGCTAAATGTAATACTGTTTTTGACTAGTCTGACTGGGATCCTGCTAATCAGGACCCCAATCTATCTTTTTCCTGAAACTGTTATGTCATGTACATAGGTACACACCAGATTGGATATTGGGGTACCCTTATCAGTCCCTAGTATATGGTACACATGTACCCAGGGCATAGGTATGCAAGAGGCCTTACATGGGCTGAAGCATGTATTATGCCACCCATGAGAGGCCATGCAAAATGGAACTACAGATCTGCCATTGCAGCCTGTGTAAGTTGGTGAATGCACCACTTACTTCAGATATAGGTTTACTATGTCTAAGGGTCACTGCACTTAAAACCTATAAGTCACCCCTCTTGCAGGCCTTAACAATCCTGAAGGCAGGGTGCTTGGTGCTAAGGGAGAGGGTGCCACTGCATGAGCAGAACACCCCAGCAGCCTATGGAGTCCATTCTACCGGGTTGTCAGTGAAGCAGCCATTTACGAAATATAGAGTGGCATTTTGTGACTGCGTGATGACTAACTCTAGCGTGTTTTGTCTCTGTGTCCTAGTGGTTAAGGTCTCTGACTCTTACTCCAAAGGTTATGAGTTCAAACCCTGGTGATTCAATGGTTGTGGTTTCTGAGGTAATATTATAGGTAATGGTACTTTCTCTGATACATTTTAGAACATAGTTTTTCATTTCTCCTTCTTTTGATATCTCTCTTTACAAGAATGTCTTACCCCAAAGAATACAAATCTTCTCTCTCCCTCCGTCTCGCCTTCTTTTTCTCCCTTTCTCCCTCATTCCTTCCATTCAACAGAGTCAATGATGTCAACATAGGTGAACTCTAAACTACGGCACTGTATACACTGGAGTGTTTGATCCGTGTGTCACATCTACTTTATGTGCTACCTTCTCATGAGTCACTGTGACGAAGTGGTTAAGGTCTCTGACTCTTACTCCAAAGGTTACATGTTCAAATCCAAGTTTTCGTGCAGACTACTCATGAGACTGCGTGATGACCAACTCTACAAAGGCTGAAACAAACCCTATCGTGTTTTGTGTCCAACATGTTGGAATCATACCCCCACACTGGTAACTGGTGTGGGAGGTATGATTCCACCCCTCAGAAGCGAGCTTCGTAGGGTGCCTGGTGTTCCCTGTACTAGCCTTCTAGTCCCGGACAGCACAAAATGGTTGCTGCCGACCAGGGACACATTTCTGCCCTCCTGCTGCTAAGCCAAGCTCAAGCAGTGGAATGCAGAACAATAGGCATCCTGTCACAGGGAGGTGTGACCACCTCCCAGACAGGATTTAGTGTATTAGAACTGGGTGGGTGCGCTTGCCAACAACTGAAAGTCTGCATGAGGGGCACATTTGGTGTCCCTCTGCATAGTACAGTCCAAACCAGTCCTGGGAGCCGCTGGCTCCTGCTCTGGCGCAAAACTGGACAAAGGACATGGAAGTAAACTCCCCACTGTCCTGACCCTCCCCTGGGAGGGTCCCCTAAATCTTGACAAACCTCTGCCTTGGGTACTTAAGGGCTTACGTGGCTGCTGGACCTTAGGTTTGATGTGGACAAGGTTCTGAACAAGAAACCACTGAACTTTGACCTGGACTTCGCTGGACTTCATTTGGGACTGACTTCGTCTCCCTCTCAGTCTGAAGCATAGTCTATACCCATGCACCATACAGGATCCATGCAGGACCTGTGGAGCATCAAGGACAACCAAAGATATCTCCCTTGGAGTGAAGGCGTCACTCTCCTGCATTCGCAGGAACCACAACACTGCAGTACAGTTTTCTGATCCTGAGCTCCTAGAGATTCAGAAGGCTTCAGCGATACAGGAGGTGGGGTTCTATGTCCCTTGAGGTCCAAGTTGCCCTCTCACCAGGTTTGAGGTCAGAATCCCTTGTGGGGGCTGCAATACCTGAACCCCTGTTCACTGCATACATTTGCAAGTGCATATGCTTGTTAGCGTTTCCCTAACAAGTGCATTGGGCCCCGAGTAGCCCCAACCTCTGGCACTATTTCCTACCAAGAAATTTGACCACCTTGCACTGCGTGCTCCGTGGGCTATTGTCTGGTGAAATCGCTCGAGATCCTCTTGTGACTCCTGTGCCTTCGGCCTGCAGGTCCACTTGAGAGTCAACTTTGCTTTTCTTGGGTTCTCCTGGCTGCTCCAGGCTCGCCCTGACTCCCCTGTGTTTGGTGAGTCTCCTGGACCTTGCTGGTCTGAACAGTACACATCCATGACCTTCTGCATGGGTTGCCGTTGCCAAGGCTTTTTGGTGTTCCCGCCGGACACCGACCTCTCAGCACTCACCATCCTTTGTGGGACAGCTCGTATCTGGCTCCTGGTCATCCTCGACCTCTCCTGGTCCCCGTAGCTGCAGAGTCAAGGACTCCATCAACCAACCTGAAGCACCGCCATCGGTGGGCATTCGTCTACCGAGCCCCTGGTCACTCCCAAGTGACCCAGACTCTGTCCCCAATGCTTTCAGGTACTTCTTGACAAGAATCCACCTTTGGATTCCAAAGAACCCTTTTCTTTCTTCCAGCAGTGGCTCTTCTTCGAAGTCCTCCATTGGGTTTGGCTGCGCTTTACGACGCCACTTCAGACCTATGCACCCGGCTACCCTGGGATTGGTAAGTTAGGTGCCTCGGTATCCATGGGTGGGATGGCTCTCCAACATCCTATCTTCTATGGGGTTTCTTCGAAGTCCACTGGGAAGAGTCCTTAAACTCTAAAACTTCAACTGCAACTTTTCCATAGATCTGTACGGAGCCCGTGGTCGTGTTCCCACACTGCACCCATCCTCCGTGGTGTCCCTATCTACTCACCTTGGGTGATTCTATGTCCTCTTGACCCTGTCTTGACTCAAGTCGTGGTTCTTATGAAACTTTCTTAGTATATGGTTTGTTCCCCCCGGAGCCCACTGTGTATTAGTGCTATTTACTATAATTTCCGTGCCTAAGTATTGTGTGCTTTGTGATTATGTCCATGTAGGAGATACTGCGTCGTACTAGATAGTGCTATATCAATAAATACATATTTTTTATAACTACTGTGTGGTTCTGCTTTCATTTAACCAAGACTATACGGTTGCATTCTGGTAAAACAAGCTGCTTAACATTCCTCCAAGACTAAGCCTGAAGGCTACTCTCCATAGCTACCACGTGGATAGCTTTTTAAGGTTATCTTTGGCCTCTTAAATCACTATAAGGGTTGTTTGGACTGGTGCAAGGTACCCACTTTAATTAGTGAACAGCCTATACCAGGCCAACTTCTCACATTGGTGTGCAGAGGTTGGGATTCAAGCCTGCATTGTTTAACCAGATAAATCTTTGCATTGATTAACAGCAAACCACTAAGTACTAAGTACCACTAAGTACTAGGTACATATAATACTAGCTTAGAATAAGTAAGTTCTACTGAACTTAGAGTTGGCTAAGTCAAGGGTTTAGCACACCCTTTCTCCAACCTCGGAGAGTTTAGTTCCCACTAGGTTAGGTAGGTGCAACACCACACTACACTTAGTATGTCTACTCTCTAGATACAGTGAGCTTTCATTCCAAGAACTGAAAGCCCTGTGTGCCTCTAGAAAGCTGAAGACAGGGAGAGGTGCCAACACTCAACGCCTGGTAGAAGTGTTACTGTTAGATGAGAAGACTCCTGGGTCAGATGAACAGGACAGAGTGGCTGGGACAGGGAATGAGGATAGGTCAGGAAGTGACAATTTCTATGACCTAGAATCTAACCCTGACCAGGGGGAACATGATGGTTCCCCCCTGGATAACTCAGATCTTTCAGAGGAAAATGGTGGAGGCCATCAAGGCCCTCTCTTCACCCTTCCTGGAAGAGTGCAGAGTTTACCAAGGAGATCTAGATCTCCCTCTGCAGAGTCTAATCACTCAGGACAGTCTATAGGGACCTCTATATCTAGCAAGAGGGACCACTCTTTTGACAGGGAATACCAATTTCTTGAAATTGAGAAAGCTAGGCTTAGGCTCAGGCAAGAGCAACAGGCCCTTGATAAACAGTCCCTAGAAGTCCAGAGAGCTAGAAAAAAGTTGGGACTAGAGTCCCATGGTGGCAGCAACAGTGTCCGTAGAGTTAAGGAACATTCCTTTGATAATAGGAACCTGCGCAAGATTGTCTCTCCCTACCATATAGGGGATGACATCCATAAATGGATAACTGCATTAGAGAGTGCCTGTAAAGCTCAGAGGGTCCCTCAGGAGCAGTGGGCAGCTATCTTGTGGCTCTCCTTTGCTGACAAAGGTAGAGTTAAGCTCCTCACTGTTAAAGAAGAGGATGCTGCCAACTATTCAATCTTGAAGAGTGCTCTTATTGATGTGTTTGGCTTAACCACTGAACAGTACAGGATTAAGTTCAGAGACACCCAGAAGACACAGAATCAGGATTGGGCAGACTTTGTGGATAGTGCGATTAAGGCTCTGGAAGGCTGGTTGCTTGGCAGCAAAGTGAATGATTTCAAGTGATTGTACAATTTGATTATGAGGGAGCAGATCCTTAATAATTGCCAAAATCAATTATTGCATCAGTACCTGGTTGACTCTGATCTGACTTCTCCCCAAGAATTGGGAAAGAAGGCAGATAAGTGGGCCAGAACCAGGGTGAAGCAGGAAAGCCAGAACAATGGTTGGGACCAAAAGAAGCAAGATTCCAAAACTCCAGATAAGGGTGGGGACAAGGGTAAAGATCAGAAATCTTCACCAGGGCCCCAAAAACCTGCATGGGGGGGGGGGGGGTTGTCACAATCCAACAAAGGTAAAGGCACAAAGAAACCTTGGTGTAATCTCTGTAAACAGAAGACACATTGGAAAAGAGATGCTAATTGTCCAAAAGCCAAGGAAAGTCCTCCTACCACCACTGCCTCTAAGACAACTGCGCCCCGTAGCACTGGTACAGGTGGTGGTACAGGGAACAAGGGATTAGTAGGGTTAACTTTGTGCTCTGAGATGCGTTCTGTCCTAGCCAGGACTCCAGCTCAGGCTGTGCTTGTCTGTGATGGTGGCATGGATCTTGCCTCCCTATTTGTCAGTCCCAGTAATCTGGGAAAATACATACAACAGCCTTTGATCAATGGTAAGGAGGCCATGGCATATAGGGACACAGGAGCCAGTGTCACAATGGTGACTAAGGACCTTGTGAGTCCTGACCAGAGCATACTTGGTGAAATGTACCAAGTGACCAATGCTAGCAATGTCAGGACAGACCATTCCTTGGCAGTTTTTAATTTCAGCTGGGGAGGAGAAACTGGCTCTAAGAAGGTTGTGGTTAGCTCAGACCTCCCAGTGGAAGGCTTGTTGGGCAATGATTTGGAAACTTCAGCCTGGGCGGAATTGGAACTCAGGACACATGCAGCAATGTTGGGCATCTCTGCAGATGTGTTTACTGTGACCAGGTCACAGGCAAAAATGCCTTCTACTAAACAGGCCCTGGATCCTGTAAAAATAGACCATGTGCTTTCCAAGAGAACGAGCAGTAGGGGTAAGGCAGTGTCTTCCTCCCAGACTCAAAGTGAGGATCAGCCTCCTGAGGAAGATGATCCCAGTCCCTGTGAAGGAACTGTCTCAGAGGGACTTGAGCCTGATCAGGTTGAGTTTTTGGGGACAGGGGGCCCTTCCAGGGCAGAAGTGAGTCGGGAGCAGCACAGCTGCCCCTCTCTTGAACCCCTCAGACAGCAAGCTGCTGCTGAGGCTGCTGGGAGTGCCAGTGGGTCCCACAGGATCAACTGGGATGAAGGTCTCCTTTACTCAGAGGGTAGAAAACCCAAGCCTGCTGCTACCAGGAGGTTGATTATACCTCTGAAGTTTAGGGGCTTCCTACAGACACTGGCACATGATATCCCTTTAGCAGGACACCTAGGCCAAAGTAAGACTTGGGACAGGCTTGTCCCTCACTTTCACTGGCCTCACATGTCAGAGGACACAAATGAATGTTGTTGCTCCTGTACCACCTGTCAAGCCAGTGGTAAGGCAGGTGGTACTACAAAGGCCCCCCTAATACCACTACCTGTGGTGGGGGTTCCCTTTGAGAGGGTTGGGATTGACATTGTTTTTTCCCATGGATCCTCCAACTGCATCTGGTCACAGATTCATACTAGCGGTGGTGGACCATGCCTCTAGGTATTCAGAATCAATACCCCTTAGAACCACCACAGCTCCTGTGGTGGCCAGAGCCCTCCTGGGAATTCTTTCTGTAGGACTTGGCCCTTTTTCCCTCATTTGTTTTCATTTTTCATGTTGATGCAGATTCAGGGAGCCATTTTACCCACCCCTGAAACTTCTGTCTGAGGGCCTGAAGCACAAAATGGTGGCCACTTGTGACATCACCAGCATCCACTGGAACCTACCAGCACCTTCCAGAACATTCCAGAACCCTGTGACAGTTGGAGGCGGTTTAGAATGTTGGGAAGCTAAGACAGAGAGTTGGCAGTTGGAGCTGGCAGTTGGCACCTGACTGGTGAAGAGTGAGCAGCACAAACGTGAAGGAGGAAGGAGTGAAGCAGCAGGGGTGGAAACTTGTGCCTGGAGTGGGGTCCATAAACCCACCCTTGATACTAGTCCCTACTGACGGAGCCCAGCCTAGAGCCCTGTGTGGGAAGAAGTCAGAAAAACCATCCTGAGGACCTGGACAGCAGGAACAGGCCTTAGAAACAAGAGAACAGCAAGATCCTGACCTGGAAGCTGGTTTCCCTGAAGTCCGACGTCGAGTAGCCTAAGACCTGGAGCCCGAGGTGGAGAAGCGGCGCTGACTGGAAAAGCAGACGTCGTACCCGGAGCCGCCAGAGGTCGAGAGAGGGCGCCGTCAGAGGTCGTGAGGAATACCAGAGGTCGAGGAGGAAGTCACCCGAGGTCGAGTGAGCGGCGTCATCGGAGGAGTGAAGTCCGCCCTCCGGAGTCGTCGGAGACCGAGGTGAAGTGCAACGGAGGTCGGGAGTGAGGATCGCACTCCGGAGTCACCGGAACCTGTGAGGATCGGGCCGGAGGTCGGGAGTGGAGGTCGCACTCCGGAGTCGCCGGAAACCTAAGGAGAGGGACACCGGAGGTCGGGAGTGAGGATCGCACTTCGGAGCCGCCGGAAGTCGACATCGAGGCAAGGCCGGCCGACGTCATCGAATCCGAGGTCGCCATCGGACCGGAGCCGCCCGAAGTCGACATCGAGTAAGACTGCCCGACGCCATCGAATCGGAGGTCGAGATCGAACCGAGGCCGCCGACATCGAGACCGGAGCCGCCTGCCGGCGTCGTCAGAGAACTGACATTGTGCCGAGGCCGCCGACATCGAACCGGAACCGCCTCACGGCATCGACACGACTCCAGCGGCGTCGGAGCATCAGAAAAAGGGCAGTAAGTGGAGTAGAGGGCGCCTAAGGCCCTGTGGAGACCTGAGAGACTGCTCTAAGGGGCTAGGGAGGTGCTGGAACCAACCTGACTGCGCCAGGGGTGAACTGGGACTAATCTAGAGAGGTTGTGTGGAGAGAGAGAGAGCCAGGTCTCTGGTATTCCCCCCTTGATCTACCTCAGTTTAGGCCTCAGCCTTGTCCAAGCCAGGGAGTAGACACCCTCAAGCCTTCCACATCCCCACAAGCTGTGCCTGGGCCAAATCAGCCCTTAGGAATCAAAAGTGATCTGATTCCCTGAGTGTCACTGTCAGCTTTTAATTATTTATTAGGGGCACTGTATTTATTGTATTTAACCTATCTATTGCTTCACTGTATTTATTGGTCCACAGTATTTATTGATGCACAATATTTATTGGTTTACAGTATTTATTGCCTCGGAATATTTAATTGCCTGTATGTATTGCACTTTTATTTATGCCTTCATTATTTATGATCACCCCTATTTATTGAATCATTAAGCCAGTATTTATTTGACCTGCACTATCTAAAAAGTTTGTATATTGTGATTGTTATTTATTTTATCCAATCAGCAACTAAGAGAAAAAGAAGATAAAGAAAGATATTTTCATAATTTTTACGGTGTAGAGTCGTTTTTGGAACGGATGCACGCATGGTTATTGTTTGGGTATGTCGTATGCTTAGCACGGAGCCTGATTCCTGACCACTCGAGCCAAGCTACCACAGTGTGTCCGGAAGACCACCACCACCCTTTCAGAGTGGGAGTGTGGTTTTTCCAACATAAATTGGTGTTCAGCGGTGGGATAGAGCTGTGCCTACGTATACTCAACAATAATTGTGGGTAGTCCATAGGCCTACACCGGGAGTTTTCTCAAAGCGGCCTTCCTAATTGTGGGTTTTTGTTTTTTTCAAATTTACTCTGGTGGTGGGAGGAGGTATTATTAAAGGTACCCCCCTGCATAGTTACTGCACAAAACCTGTCCTCTAACCTGAGTGGGCAAGATGGAGTTTGTACTAGAAAATCTAGAAACGTACACTGTGGCCCAACTCAGGGAGTTTTGCCAGCGGGAGGGGGTGTACTGTCCCCCAGGAGCAAAGAAGGGTGCACTCCAAACCAGCTTAAGGGCTTGGGGGGAGGCACGCCGAGAAAGCAAGGCTGAGGAGGAAGACAGGGATGGAGAGCCTGACCCCGAGGGGGCTGAGATGTACCAACCTGAGGTGGGGAACCTGTCAGCGGGGCCCAGGACACTTTCCAGGAAGGGCAGCAGTGCCTCTAGCGGTGGCTTGTCTAAAGTGGAGTTAACAGCAGGCTGGATTCAGACCTGCGCACTCAACAGAAGCCGTCATCCTTTCTGTTATGGAGGAACTGCGCAGGGGCGCGGACGCGAACATCTGCCAGGCCTTGGTCCTCCTGGACTTGTCGGCCGCCTTTGACACGGTCGACCATCAAATTTTGGTCGATCGTGTCAGGGAGGCTGGCATCCAGGGCACCGCTCTGGCCTGGGTCCGATCCTTTCTGACCCAACGCCATCAAGCTGTCAGACTATCCCAGTTTACTGCCTCCCAGGTCAAACTGTCCTGTGGTGTCCCACAAGGCTCTTCCCTCTCCCCCCTCCTTTTTAATTTGTATCTTTCCCCACTTATCTGTGCCCTCCGTCAGTTCAATGTCACAGCATTCAACTATGCTGATGACATACAACTAATTTTCAACATCAACTCCTCTGCTGACTCTATTGCCACCTTTCAAAATACCCTGTGCTTTATCAGCAACTGGATGAGCTCAAACCATCTGAAGCTCAACCCCGACAAGACCGAACTCGTTCTTGTCGGAGGTCCCCTCAACCCTTGGGATTCTTCTTTTTGGCCTCTCAGCCTTGGCAGTCCACCTAGCCCCGCCAACTGTGTTAAAAGTCTGGGAGTCGTCATCAGTAGTAATCTCTCCATGACGCCCCAGATTAGCGCGGTAGTCTCCTCCAGCCATTTTCAATTAAGGAAAATTAAGAAAATCTCCCGGCTACTTACTTCCGAGGCTCTTACCCTGGCCCTGATGGCGCTTGTAATATCGAGGTTAGACTACGCCAACGCGCTCTATGTAGGCATCCCAGCCTACCAACTCAGGCGGCTTCAGCTGATCCAGAATCAGGCTGCCCGCCTGATCCACTTCCTCCCTAGAGATCATCATGTCCGTCCCCTCCTGAAGAGCCTTCATTGGCTCCCTGTAGCCGCCCGCTGTAAGTTCAAGCTGGGTTGTATCATTTACAAATCTCTAGCCGGCCAGGGCCCCCTCTTTATTTCTTCCCTTCTTCAATCCTACGTCCCTTCCCGCACTCTCCGGTCTTCCCAAATGGTCTTGCTTTCCATCCCTAGATATAAGAGGAAGAAACACGGCGGGCTCAAGTTCTCCTTCCTGGCCCCCACTTTTTGGAACTCCCTCCCCTTGTCCCTGAGATTGACCACTTCGTACCCCAGCTTCAGATCTGCCCTTAAAACTTTTCTTTTCACAGAATCTTATCAATAAACGGCCTTTGCTCTATCTTCTGCTCTCTTTACTTTGGCGCCAAGAAACCTAATGGTGTTAGTTGCGCCCTTATAAATTTATTTAACATAACATAACATAACATAACAGACCGGAGGGAGAAAAGACAGCTCACATGGGACTTAGCAAGGCTGGAGAAAGAGATGGAGGAGAGAAGGATGGCGCACGAGCTTCAGATGAGGGAGTTGGAGCTGCGTGCCCTCCAGATGAGTGTGTCCAGTGAGGACACTGGTGGCAGCATACCGGAAGCTCCACAGGAGCTAGAAGTTTATTTACCCCAGGATGACATCACCAGGGTGTCTGAGGAGGCATTGGGGTGGGAACCTGAAGGGGGTAGTGCAGGGATCTCCCAACCCAGCGAGGTGGGAGAAGTGGCAGATAGCCCAGCTAGGTCCCAGGGAGAGAGGGTTGTAGGGCCTCACGACCTATCTGTAGGAAGGCGTGAGACGGGGAGGTGTCCCGAGGTGCCCCAACCGAAGTCTCAGGGCCTGGAGAGTTCCGCAAGGGAGCCCCAGGTTGGGAGCCTAGGCTGTCCCGATGTGCCCTCCAGTGCAGGGGAGCCCCTAGTGTCAGGAGGACCCAGGGCAACTGTAACCAGCGTGCCCAAGGTTCTGGGGTTGGCCCAGTTTCAGGGTTTAGGTCCTGGGCTGGGATGCCAGGCTCAGGGGTTGCCTGACCTGGCGGGTGGGGCCTCTGTTAACCGGGTCCCCCCGAAATTGACTTCCAGGGGTACTTTTCCCGTTAGGAGGGTGCTGAAATCTGGAAGGGGGTGCAGAGGGAGGAAGGTCACGCCTCGGGCACCGACTCAGCCTAAGGGTTTAGACCCTAGGTTGAAGGATCAGTTGAGGGGTCAAGGCCCTAGACTGAGGAGGAAGTGTTGGTCTGAGGGTGCCTCGCAGGGTAGGGTGAGGAACCCCAGAAGAAGAGTTAGGGGGAGGAGAGCCTCGCCCCTGAAGGCTGGTCAGCCTAAGGGTGTGAACCCCAGGAGGAAGGACCAGAGGCAGTTTAGGACTGCAAGGAGGAGGACCGGAGTGGTCAACGGGCACTACAAGCCTGGGGCTACTGCCCCCCACTCCGCGAGATCACCCGGGCCAGAGACATCTGGACGGCCCAGGGGCCGGTCCTGGCCACAACTAGCTAGGGAGCCTCAGTGGGGTGGTTTTGTTGGTCCAGGGAGGCTTGTTAGGGAACCATTGGGTTCCAGAGCGGAGGAGAACTTGCGGGAGCTCCTGCCGTTGCGGGCCGGCGTCCACCTTTTCTCGCCCCAAGCAGGGAAGACCATCAAGGCATTGATCGGTCTACCCTGGCTTTTGGCTGGAAGGGGGTTGTGTAGGACTTGGCCCTTTTTCCCTCATTTGTTTTCATTTTTCATGTTGATGCAGATTCAGGGAGCCATTTTACCCACCCCTGAAACTTCTGTCTGAGGGCCTGAAGCACAAAATGGTGGCCACCTGTGACATCACCAGCATCCACTGGAACCTACCAGCACCTTCCAGAACATTCCAGAACCCTGTGACAGTTGGAGGCGGTTTAGAATGTTGGGAAGCTAAGACAGAGAGTTGGCAGTTGGAGCTGGCAGTTGGCACCTGACTGGTGAAGAGTGAGCAGCACAAACGTGAAGGAGGAAGGAGTGAAGCAGCAGGGGTGGAAACTTGTGCCTGGAGTGGGGTCCATAAACCCACCCTTGATACTAGTCCCTACTGACGGAGCCCAGCCTAGAGCCCTGTGTGGGAAGAAGTCAGAAAAACCATCCTGAGGACCTGGACAGCAGGAACAGGCCTTAGAAACAAGAGAACAGCAAGATCCTGACCTGGAAGCTGGTTTCCCTGAAGTCCGACGTCGAGTAGCCTAAGACCTGGAGCCCGAGGTGGAGAAGCGGCGCTGACTGGAAAAGCAGACGTCGTACCCGGAGCCGCCAGAGGTCGAGAGAGGGCGCCGTCAGAGGTCGTGAGGAATACCAGAGGTCGAGGAGGAAGTCACCCGAGGTCGAGTGAGCGGCGTCATCGGAGGAGTGAAGTCCGCCCTCCGGAGTCGTCGGAGACCGAGGTGAAGTGCAACGGAGGTCGGGAGTGAGGATCGCACTCCGGAGTCACCGGAACCTGTGAGGATCGGGCCGGAGGTCGGGAGTGGAGGTCGCACTCCGGAGTCGCCGGAAACCTAAGGAGAGGGACACCGGAGGTCGGGAGTGAGGATCGCACTTCGGAGCCGCCGGAAGTCGACATCGAGGCAAGGCCGGCCGACGTCATCGAATCCGAGGTCGCCATCGGACCGGAGCCGCCCGAAGTCGACATCGAGTAAGACTGCCCGACGCCATCGAATCGGAGGTCGAGATCGAACCGAGGCCGCCGACATCGAGACCGGAGCCGCCTGCCGGCGTCGTCAGAGAACTGACATTGTGCCGAGGCCGCCGACATCGAACCGGAACCGCCTCACGGCATCGACACGACTCCAGCGGCGTCGGAGCATCAGAAAAAGGGCAGTAAGTGGAGTAGAGGGCGCCTAAGGCCCTGTGGAGACCTGAGAGACTGCTCTAAGGGGCTAGGGAGGTGCTGGAACCAACCTGACTGCGCCAGGGGTGAACTGGGACTAATCTAGAGAGGTTGTGTGGAGAGAGAGAGCCAGGTCTCTGGTATTCCCCCCTTGATCTACCTCAGTTTAGGCCTCAGCCTTGTCCAAGCCAGGGAGTAGACACCCTCAAGCCTTCCACATCCCCACAAGCTGTGCCTGGGCCAAATCAGCCCTTAGGAATCAAAAGTGATCTGATTCCCTGAGTGTCACTGTCAGCTTTTAATTATTTATTAGGGGCACTGTATTTATTGTATTTAACCTATCTATTGCTTCACTGTATTTATTGGTCCACAGTATTTATTGATGCACAATATTTATTGGTTTACAGTATTTATTGCCTCGGAATATTTAATTGCCTGTATGTATTGCACTTTTATTTATGCCTTCATTATTTATGATCACCCCTATTTATTGAATCATTAAGCCAGTATTTATTTGACCTGCACTATCTAAAAAGTTTGTATATTGTGATTGTTATTTATTTTATCCAATCAGCAACTAAGAGAAAAAGAAGATAAAGAAAGATATTTTCATAATTTTTACGGTGTAGAGTCGTTTTTGGAACGGATGCACGCATGGTTATTGTTTGGGTATGTCGTATGCTTAGCACGGAGCCTGATTCCTGACCACTCGAGCCAAGCTACCACAGTGTGTCCGGAAGACCACCACCACCCTTTCAGAGTGGGAGTGTGGTTTTTCCAACACTTTCCAAAGTAGAATTTCCAAAGAAGGTCTTAAATGACAGAGGTGCAAACTTCATGTCAAGTTACATAACTGCTATGTGGAAGGAGTGTGGAGTGAATTACAAATTCACCACACCCTATCACCCACAACGCAACGGGTTAGTTGAGAGATTCAACAGATCCCTGAAGGGCATGATCATGGGCCTCCCAGAAAAGCTTAGGCAAAAATGGGATGTCCTGTTGCCCTATCTTCTCTTTGCCTACAGAGAGGTTCCTCAGAAGGGGGTTGGTTACAGCCCTTTTGAACTTCTGTTTGGACATCACTTAGGGGTCCCTTGTGTCTAGTGAAAGAGGGATGTAAGTTACCTCTCAAACCACGTAAACAAGACATAGTGGACTATGTACTTGGTCTCCGCTCCAGGATGGCTGAGTACATGAAGAAGGCATCCAAAAACCTTGAGGCTAGCCAAGAATTACAGAAAGCTTGGCATGACCAAAAGGCTATTCTGACTGTGTACCAGCCAGGACAGAAGGTATGGGTGTTGGAGCCTGTGGCCCCAGCAGCTCTCCAGGACAAATGGAGTGGACCACATATCATACTTGAGCAGAAGGGAGAGGTCACCTACCTGGTGAACCTTGGAACTCCCAGGAGCCCCCGCAGGGTGCTCCATGTGAACAGGCTCAAGCCATATGGTGACAGGGCAGACATGGGCTTTCTCATGGCTACTGATGAGGGACAGGAGGAAGAGGGTGACCCACTCCCTGACCTCCTCGGACAGAACCCTGATGATGGTTCAGTAGTTGGTGTAGCCCTGGCAGGCAGCCTCACTGAGCAGCAACAGACTGATTGCAGGAAAGTCCTCAATCAGTACATACATATATTCTCCCTGACTCCCAGTCAGACCACCTGGTGTACCCATGAAGTGGACACGGGGAGAGCTTACCTGTAAAGAACACAATTTACATGCAACCTGACCATGTCATGGACTGCATCAGGACTGAGGTCCAAAAGATGCTGGAATTGGGAGTAATGAACCCACAGATAGCCCTTGGGGTACCAAGTGGTCCTGGTACCAAAACCTCACACCCAGGGTGGTAAGAGAGAGATGAGGTTTTGTGTAGACTACAGGGGGCTCAATGCAGTCACTAGGACTGATGCTCATCCTATTCCCAGGGCAGATGAACTTATAGATACTTTGGCCTCAGCCGAGTTTCCGAATACATTTGACCTCACAGCTGGCTACTGGCAAATTAGACTAGCTGAGGACGCTAAGCCCAAAACAGCATTCTCAACCCCTAGTGGGCATTATCAATTTGTGGTGATGCCTTTTGGTTTGAAGAATGCACCTGCCACTTTTCAAAGGTTGGTGAATAAAGTTCTCACAGGCCCGGAAGTTTATAGTGCAGCTTATCTTGATGATATTGCTGTCTTTAGCTCCACCTGGGAGGATCACCTGGTCCACCTGAGAAATGTTTTGGAGGCGCTGCAAAAGGCAGGACTCACTATCAAGGCCACTAAGTGCCAGATAGGGCAGAGTAAGGTTGTGTACCTAGGCCACCTTGTGGGTGGAGGACAGGTTCCACCATTGCAGAGCAAAATCCAGATCATAATGGAGTGGGTTGCTCCAACTACCCAGACTCAGGTCAGAGCTTTCTTGGGCCTGACTGGGTACACACAGGAGGTTTGTCATGGGATATGACCCCCTTGAATGATCTGACCTCTAAGAAAATGCCTAAGAAAGTTCAGTGGGCAGTTAGCTGTTAAAAGGCATTTTATGACCTGAAGCAGGCCATGTACACTGCTCCCATTCTGCAAAGTCCTGACTATACCAAACAATGCATTGTTCAAACTGATGCATCTGAGTTGGGGGTAGGGGATGTGTTATCACAACTGAATGAAGAGGGTCAGGGTCAGCCAGTAGCTTTTCTAAGCAGAAGGCTAACCCCCAGGGAGAAATGTTGGTCAGCTATTGAGAGGGAAGCCTTTGCTGTGGTTTGGGCTCTGAAGAAGTTGAGGCCAAACTTGTTTGTCACTCACTTCATTGTTCAGACAGACCATAAGCCCCTTTTATGGCTTAAACAGATGAAGAGTGAAAACCCCAAACTTTTGAAGTGCTCCATTTCCCTACAGGGGATGGACTATACAGTGGAACATAGACATGGGAGTAACCATGCCAATGAAGATAGACTCTCCAGATATTTCCACTTAGAAAATGAAAACTCAACTGGTCTAGGTTAGTCTCATGTCCTTTCGTTTGGGGGGATTGTGTAGGAAAGTAGTATTTGCTTCTTATGGTTAGCCCCACTTTTTGCTTGATGTCTCACTGTTTTTGACTAGTTTGACTGGGATCCTGCTAATCAGGACCCCAGTCTATCTGCTTTCTCCCTTACATTGAAATACATGTAATTTGGTACACTCCAGATTGGATACTGGGGTACCCTTATAAGTCCCTAGTATATGGTACACCGTGTACCCAGGGAATAGGTACCCCAGAGGCCTCCCATGGGCTGAAGCATGTATTGTGCTGCAGCAGTTACTATTTGAGAAGCAAATTATTAGCGCTAGAACCTATGGGCAACAATTATATGAAGAAGGAAAAGTAAGTGGAAAATTACTAGCCTGGCGGGTAAGAGCCCAACCAATTACAAATGTGGTCGATAAAATTTGGGGTCCACTGATTGTTGTCTTGGGGATGGAAGCTGCGTTAATTGAGAAGGTATTCTGTCTTTACTTTGCAGGCATATATGCAGCTGGCCCACTAGCTGATAGGAGATATGTGCTTGGTTTTCTGGAGTGATATCACTTCCTGTGCAAATGGATGATGAGAAATCCAGTGATATCACTTCCAGTGCAGATGGATGAAATAGGAAATAGAGAAATATAACAAACAGTTCATAGAAGATTTACCTGGCTTAACAAATATACTCATTTTGGTATTGTTACATGAAGGGAATTCTTTACCTGTTGCCATAACTTCATGTACTCCTAGAAATGTAGATCCCAGTAGGCTGAGTAATGCTAAATAAACTTTTCTGGGTCTATCATCTAGGTCAGTTGCTTTGACTATTGAGACGAACTGGAAGGGCAAGTACTTGAACCACAGGACTAGGACCCTAGCTAAATGGAAATGTCATTAATGACGGATTAAGCATCTCTGTAGCTAATTTTAGAGGTAGCCAGGGCACTAGAGAGGGTACGAAATGTCCATCTTTGTCCACCATTGCTGAACTCATCCATTTGGTTCAATAAGAAACACCAATCTCCAGAGGATGTATGACGATACATCTCAAACTAAAACAAAGCGTGCTTTTACAACGCGGTTTTTAGTTCGCATGTACCGTCACAATGCATGTTTTTTCAACGGATGGCATTAGTGTGTATTTCCTTTGAAATGCATACTATGTGCCTTTACAACGGACCCACGTTCCCCGCATGTATTTAAATCGCAAAATATTCCCCAAACACTAACACACTACCCTACAAACACACAGTCCACAGTAATACTCTACAGTACAAAATTGAAAACTACCCTAAAACAGCACTCAAAACACAACCCTACTCCTACACACAGTCTGTCCCCTTTACATGAAACACTACCATACCGGACCTGCTTACACAACCCTAAAGCCTAAACCAATACCATACACTACAACCCCCTGAGACTACCCTAAGCCCTAAAGTCTAAAACACTAGCATACACTACAACCCCCTTACACTACCCTAAGCCCTAAAGCCTAAAATACTTGCATACACTTCAACCCCCTGACACTACCCTAAGCCCTAAAGCCTAAAACACTAGATTACACTACAACCCCCTAAGACTACCTTAATCCCTAAATCCTAAAAGACTAGCATACACTACAAACCCCTGACACTACACTAAGCCCTAAGCCCTTAAGCCTAAAATACTTGCATACACTACAACCCCCTGAGACTACCCTAAACCCTAAATCCTAAAACAATAGCATACACTACAACTCCCTTTTGACTACCCTAAGCCCTAAAGCCTACACTACTACCACCTGAGACTACCCTAAACCCTAATCCCCCTTACTTCTCTCCTTTCCTCGTGGTCATCTCTGCTCCGGTTTCCTGTGGTCCGGTCCCATTCCCAGCGTCGCCGTCTCTGCTCCCGGTTCCTGCGTTGCTGTCTGTGCTCCGACGCCATTACATCACATGCGTTTTAAAAGCGCATGCGATGTAGTGGCCCGCGTCTTAATGTGTACGCATGGTTACGTCGCATGCGTTGTAACGCATGCAACTTAACGGCATGCGTAGTAACAGCCGCGTTGTAATGGCTGTTTCCCATCTCCAGATCTTATTTTCAGCTACATGTTTAATTGTTCCAGATGAATATGCAACTATTAGAAATGGGAAAACAGGTAATAGATGAATGAGGGGGGTTCTGAACTGGATTCTGTTAGTTCCTAGACAGCTGCTGCACATAGTGTAGAAACCAGCATAAAGAAGTGAACAATAAGTTATGTGATTTGGAAAATAGAAAGCGCCACCATAATATACAGTTTTTCCATATTAAAGAAAGGGTTGAGAGGAGTGACCTGGAAACATTATGAAACTTATTTAGAGTTTGGCAGACAATATACTCTGTTAAAATGGGCTAATATCCTGTCAGCCGTATTACAAGTGCCACATGCTATAATGCACTTCTAAAACATCATTTATGGGAAATCTACCACATTTGTGACAAAATATTCTGTCTACCAAACTCTGTGGCCTTTAGTTTTAAAGTTTTGTGTAAGGCTTTCCCACACATTTGGGAACTGGGGGACGGGTGGGAGGAATGGGACTTAGTATTTGAGGCCCAGGGAGCTCCTAGAATTCAGTTTTGCCCTCCTAAGGAAGCCAGTATTCCCACTGCAATATTAATAAACTTTAAACATTCCCTGAGAATAAAAAGTTACAATGTACCATGTCACAGTGCACTGATACATTGGACGGCCAGAAGTTTCTTGTACAGTCACGCTGAAATACAATGGAAGAAGGGTGGCAAATGTATCCGAAAATTGAGAAATTTTCTCAATTGAGTGCAAAGGTTACAATGGAACAATAAGCAAAAGTTTGTGTTAGGTTTCAGGGAAAACTCTCTTCTATTTCATAGACGTGAAGGCATAGGAAAAGCTATCTAAAACCAAAACGGGGAAATTTAAAGCAAATAATTTAGACTGCTCTGTTGTTTAATAAGAAGAGTAATGTATAGTGGAAGAGAAAAGAAATAATAAGGAGAGAAAAGTCATGAGTATTTTCAATTTTTTTTTATATAGGTATTAGTCTTTGTTTTGCCTCACCTACGTGACACACTGGCTGTAGGAAGTGCCTCTGCAAAGAGTGTGTTTTCTGGGAGGGCAGTAGGAGGGTTGAGTCAGTGTCAGGGAACAAGGTGTGGCGGGTGGAGTTTAGGAAGCTGCTGCAGAGAAGGGTGATGTTAGAAAAAACGGTAAAAAATACATGGTGAAATTGATGACTACATTGGATTATAAAATGGGGTTTTTGATTTATACTGCTCACCAGCTCAATAAATTAGGATAATGGTCTGGCCCCCTAAAATTAATTCTTGGAATGACCAGGCATGAATTTTCACTCCAGCTAGATCAACAGGAGATGAGGTTTGCGGTTCAAATGCGAATATTTTGTGGTAGCTAGAAAGCTGTACATTTTTTCTTGGCTTTCAGATAACATTTAAGACTAGTTTCTTTCCACAATTTTATTCAACCACCAAATCTGCTTCCATTGAAGGGGTTGCCATAATTGTTTTGAACAAACAGATACTGTTGATGCACATATAGCTTGCCACTATCTATGGTTCCTAATTAGACTACAGAGCCCTTTATTTAGGCTCTCACTTTGTTTCTAAGGAGATTTGGGTTTTTTTTTGCAGAAAATTAAGACCCTGTGATCTTTTGTTACAACTTCAACTTTATAAGTAATGCGACTCTAGATATTACAAACCACAAACGAAGGCCAGGCTCAACCAGACAGAGATGTGGCTTTGGAATATGGAGTATCAAGAAGGAAATATCAAGGTCACATAGAATATCGAAGATACCAAAGTATCAAAATATCTATACCTAACTCCACATAAACATGCCGTGGCGATAGATGTATCTTCAAGTATAAAGAATGTGGAGTTAAGAATAGTAAATCTAAAGCGCCCTCTGTGCACTTACTTTCATGATGTTTTGCTCCTCAATATTCTGCTCACAATATTGTGTGACCTCGATATTCCATCCTTGATATTCCAAACTACAGTCCTAGACAGACCGTTCACGCATTATTACTCATTAAGAGTGACAGATATATGGTGAAAGTCCGACCCAAGAAGGAGTGATTATAATTTTTAGTCAATTTCTCACTCCCAATATTGATGGATAGATTCCTTTCTTACACTCATGCAATGGGGAGACAGCTGTCAATTCATGATTCAATGGAGCAGTGTCTCGGATCACTGTAAAGTTTTTTTGCTGATTCCACAATGCTGTTTAAGACCACTTCCAACCCAGGGGTCTTTGATAAATCCCTGCTAAATTATCAGGATTACACTAAATATATAGAAACACCATTGACTGATTTTTGTTTATAATTAATGTAGGACAACTTCCATCAGAATATATGAATGTACAGCACAGGCTAAGTTATGGCAGCTGGAAATCCAACATTCCCAACTAATATTGGAAAACCAGCCTACTAGGCACGCCACAAACTGACCCCACTCAAGGGGGTAATGTGAGATGTTGGCTTGGTATATGCTGTCCACTAATTAAAGTGGGCACCTTGCACGAGTTTAAACAACCCTTATGGTGATTTAAGAGGTCAAAGATAACCTTAGAAAGCTATCCTAGTAGTAGCTCTGGAGAGCAGCCTTCAGGTTTAGTTTTGAAGGAATGTTAAGCAGCTTGTTTCACCAGAATGCAACCTCATAGCATTGGTTAAATGAAAGGAGAACCACGCCGTAGTTATAAAAATATGTATTTCTTAATATAACACTCTCTAGTACGACACAGTATCTGCTACACGCAGATCACAAAGCACACAATACTGTAGCAAAGAAACAATAGTCAATAGCACTAATACACAGTGGGCTCCAGGAGGAGACCAAACCATATACTAAAATAGTGGTATAAGAACCACGACTCAAGTCAAGATAGTGTTTAGAGGATGCAGAATCGCTGGGACCCCAAGGAACCACCTAAGGTGAGTACGTAGGGACCTCACGGAGAACGGGTGCAGTGTGGGAACACAACAGCGTGCTCTTCACAATTCTATGGGTAAGTCGCAGTTGAAGTTTTAAAGTTTAAGGACCCTTCCCAGTAGACTTTGAAGAAACCCCTTGGAACTTAGGAGGTTGGAGAGCCACCCCACCTGTAGATACCATACTACCAGAGTTACCTATCCCAGGGAAGCCGGGTGCATAGGTCTGAAGTGGCATTGGAAACCGCTGTCGAACCCAATAGAGGACTTTGAAGAAGAGCCGCTGCTGGAAGGAAGAGAAGTGTCAGTTGGAATCCAAAGGTGGATTCTTGTGGAAGAGTACCTGATAGCAGAGGGGACAGAGTCTGGATCACTCAGGATTGACCAGGGGCTTGGTCGATGTTGGGTGCTTCAGGTGCGTTGAGGGGGTTCTTGACTCTGCAGCCACAGGGACAAGGAGATATTTAGGACAACCAGGAGCCGGATGTGAGCTGTCCCAAAAAGGATGTCGAGTGCTGAGGGGTCGGTGTCCAGTGGGAGCACCAACAAGCCTTGGGAACAGCAACCCACCCAGAAGGTCAAGGAAGGTTACGGTTCGGATCAGCAAGGTCCAGGAGACTCACCAAACACAGGGGAGTCAGGGGAAGCCTAGAGCAACCAGGGGAGCCCAAGAAAAGCAAAGTTGACCCTCAAGTGGACTCACAGGCCGGAGGCACAGGAGTCGCAAGAGGACCTCGAGCGATTTCACAAAGCAACAGCGCACGGAGCACTCGGTGCGAGGAGGCCGGAGTTCTTTGTAGGAATGATGCCAGAGGTTGGGGCTACTTGGAGCCCAGTGCACTTGTTCGGGGAAACACCAAAAAGCATATGCCCCTGCAAATGAACGTGATGCACAGGGGTATGGTATTGCAGCCCCCACGCGGGATTCTGGCCTCAAAATTGGTAGGGCAGCTCGCACCTCGGGGGACATAAAAACCTACCTCCTGTGTTGCTGAAGACTTTGGTGTCCTGAGGAGCTCAGGAGCAGCAGACCGGTCAGTCGTGATGTGGTGCCTGCGGTTGCAAGGGAGTGACTCCGCTTCAAGGGAGATATCTTTGGTTGTCCTTGATACTCCACAGGTCCTGAACGGAGCAGGTATGGTGCACGGGCACAGATGGTGCTTCAGACTGAGAGGGAGATGAATTTGGGCCCAAACAAAGTCCAGGGAAGTCCAGAGTGTACAGATGGTTGAAGTTCAGTGGTTTCTGGTTCCTAATCTTGTCCACGTCGAATCTAGGTTCCTACAGCCAGGTAAGCCCTTTTGTACCCACGGGAGAGGGTTGGACAGATTCAGGGGACCCTACCAGGGGAGGGTCTGGACAGTGGGGAAGTTACTCCCATATCCTTTGTCCAGTTTCGCACCAGAGCAGGAGCCAACAACTTCCAAGACTGGTTTGAACTGGACTATGCACAGGGACACCAAATAAGCACTTTCGGTCACTGGCAAGCGCACCCACCTACCTCTAATACACTAAATCCTGTCTGGGAGGTGGTCACACCTTCCTGTGACAGGATGCCTATTGTTCCACCTTTCTCTGCTCGAGCTTGGCTCAGCAGCAGGAGGGCAGAAACGTGTCTCTGGTCGGCAGCAACCATTTTTTGCTGTCCGGGACTAGAAGGTTGGTACTGGGAACACCAGGAACCTAACGAAGCTCGCTTCTGAGGGGTGGAATCATACCTCCCACACCAAAATTCCCCAATGTTTGACACCAAACCCGATAGAGTTACTTTCAGCCATTTAAGAGTTGGTCATCACGTGGTCGCATAATGTCATTCTATATGTCGTAAATGGCTGCTGCCCTAAAAACCGGGGAGAATGGACTCTGTAGGCTGCAGGGGTGTCCTGCTCATGCAGCGGCACCCTTTCAAGGCCTGCAATAGGGGTGACTTATAGGTTTTAAGTGTAATGATCCTTGGATATAGTAAACCTATATCTTAAGTAAGTCGTGCATGCACCAATTTACACAGGCTGCAATGGCAGACCTGTGGTTCCATTTTGCATGGCCTCTCGTGGGTGGCATGATACATGCTTCAGCGCAGGGAATGCCTCTGGGGTACCTGTGCCCTGGGTACATGGGTACAATATACTAGGTATTAACAAGGGTACCCCAGTATCTAATCTGGAGTGTACCTACGTACATGACATACCATTTTAGGGAGAAAGCAGATAGACCGGGGGCCTGATTAGCAGGATCCCAGTCAGACTAGTCAAAAACAGTATTACATTTAGCAAAAAAGTGGGGGTACCCATAAGAAGCAAATCCTACTTTCCTACAGGTAATGTCAGGAAAATTGGCAAAGCTAGATACTGAGAAGGGTGCACTTAAGTTTGAAATGAGAGAAAAAGCTGGGCGTGTATTAGGAATAATTGCTAGAGAGGAAAGGGCACAGTCAGATTAATGTTAAAATCCATCAAAAACAAATCAGGGGCCCTTACTTGGCAACCTAAAAAAAAATATGAAGGCTTTTACTCATGTTATTCTGGATTACCTACGGAGTCTTGTAAGGGCACAGAGGAAGCAATAGCTAAGTATCTTTCAGAAGTTGACCTCTCAGTTCTTGAAAATGAGTATACCATCTCATTGAAAGAGGAAGTCAGCGTGGATGAATTGCAGGAAATGTAACAGAGTATTATCCTTTTGTTCCCAGAGTGGTCTTACAACAGGAGAGACCACTCTTCTCATTGTCAAAGTGCAGTGATTATGGTACGCGCTCATGGGTAGCACCTTCCCATTTTGATATCAGTAGGTGATAACAGCATATAGTTTTAGGTTCTTAGCTACCAAGTGGCCCAATGTTATGTGTGATTCCTTTGGCCAGTGCAGTCCATTGTTTTTTGCCAACAGCAAATTACAATATGGGATTTCTCGTCTTGCTTTTGCATTAAAAGTCACGGACAACAGGCAACAGCACTGAGCTGTTGCGTGAAAAACCAGGACGAGTGGCATAGGATTCGGGGCCACTTGGCAGTTAGTATTTTGCACAAACCAGAACAGAATCACTTTTTTGTTCCACTGGTTCTATCTAGTCCATTTCAAAGACAGGTACCCGAATGCCCATGTGCTGCGCTTGAAGTTACTAGAAACAAAATGATAGGGCTGTCCGATTACAAGGGATTCCATGATCCAGTCGTACGTTTTTTTTAAAACCCACTGCAGATCTATTAAATTGACCCAAATCGTGTGTGACATCTTCTGCCAGCCGTGTTTTACTTTATCCAAGACTCAATGTGATATTGGGGCAGGTTTGAGGGGGTAGATGAAGCATTTTCATTTGGAAAATAAAAATAAATACCAAAAGTATAATTTCCAGAATACAACGTGCAGCTTTCGAAAATGCTGAGACTAGCAGGACACATGACAGGGGGCCACCTAAGGATTGCAACCCTGTTTTTTCACCACAAATGTTGTAATTGATTTAATCTGAAACTACAATTTCCAAAAGGCATTATGCTGTCGAATATAAATTCATAACACGCGGGTGAGCCTCCCTGCCATCTGCTTAGCTGCTAAGTAGTTGCCACTTTAGGCCAGTTCAGGTTTTTCAGTCCACACCACTTTATAATCTATAACAAGAAATTTCATTCTCCCCAATTACATCTGTGGGCCTAGTAGCATCATGCTCAGTGCAGTAGGCTAAAATGACAAAACTGGCTGAGGGTGCCCCCTGAGACTTGAGCTTATAAAGTTTGCAACTATATTTATGTGATAGCAGACGAATTGGAACTGTTTACTTTCGATAATTGAATGTTACATATGTTTACTCCTTGGGGTAAAAGTGAATGCCTCTGGGAAATTGTTCCTATTTGTTGCGCTCTCTTTTTCCAAGGGCCATTGGGCTCATTTTGTATGCTAATGTATGCACATCCTGCAGACGCTGCAAGAACCAGGAAGTAACAAGTGCCGTGGCAGAGGGCAGCTGTGCTCCTTCACGAGCAGGCAACATGGGGTTGGGAATCGTTGCTCTGGGGATCCCGGCCGTCGTGCTGATCTGCCTCTTCTTCCTGCTGGTGGCAGGGGTGATTTATTTTGAATATGTAAATTCAGACCTCCCTCCTGGGTTAGCCCACCCTGGGAAACTTCGACTCATTCACGGCATGATGATAGGTACGGCTGTGCTGGTGAGTGTGTCTCCTATGGACGTTGCTTAATCGTGCACCTGCACCGGATAAGCATGCTCGGTAAAACATTTAACTAGCAGTTCGTTTTAATAAAATATGTATTTGATTAGTGTTGCTTCGTAATGGCGCCGAGAGTGAGTCCTTTATACATGTTAAATCTGCGAGGATGTTTTCTGTGTACAAGTCGTATTGAGTATGTACTAGTGTATTAAACTGCATTGCACTCTTTTTGGCACTAGTGTTTGGGGGGCGGGTGGGGCTTCACAGCATGAAACTTCTTTTTTTTAAACGTAAGGTAAGGGTAAATTGAAGATCCGCCCCTCCAAATGAAGGTGTCTGTTAAAGTTAAGTAGTTTTTTTCGATCTATACAATCAAGGCTTTAAGTCCGATTGGGAAAAGTGGGCGGTCTCTAAAAGGGGCGTGGCGTATGTACTTCTAGGGACGGCTTAAATACGTAAAGTAAATTTCTGTGAATTCCATAGTGTGTCACCCGACTAGTATGTTTGTGCCTCTTTCTGTTATTGCTTCCAGATATAATAACAGAACAACTGACATACACCAAACCAGCCTGGACTATTGGCTTTGTCAATGGTTGTCGTGTGCTCGGCAGAGAGGCCAATAATTGGATGACCTTGCATCCTGAACACTCTTTGACCCACTTACCAGCAGTGCGAGACACTCTCATTGCCTTGAGCCTGAACACCAAAGCTCTCAATCACGGCTCTTTTAAGCCCCTGGCGATGACTCTTTAAAAAGGTAATATGTCGAACAGGAAAAAAATACAAAAACACAACATTCTGGGAATAGCTAACAATCTAATGGAGTGCTAGATTCAGTAAAACATGTGAAATATAACCGGGAACCAAATCAGTGACATGAATTACCTGAACAATTATTACAATAATTGTTCAGAAATCAATCAATCAAGGTGTTTGTTAAGCATGACTACTGACCCGCAAGGGTCTCAAGGCGCTGGGGGGGGGGGGGGGGGGGGAGCGGATGGGGGTGGTGTAGAGGGTTCGCAGGTTCCAGTCCATCAAGGAGGGGGTCTGTCGAAGAGCCAGGTTTTAAGGTTTCTTGCGAAGATGGGGAGTGGTGTTGTCTGTCTGAGGTGGAGCGGAAGGTCGTTCCCGGCTCTGGCCGCGAGAAAGGAGAAGGAGCGGCCTCCCGATCTGGTCTTTCTGGTGCGGAAGACTGCGGCGTAGGAGAGCTGGGCTGATCGTAGGGTCCTTTGGGGGGTGTGGAGTTTGAGTCGGCTGTTCAGGTATGCTGGTCCGGTGTCGTGGAGGGTCTTGTGAGCATCTTGAAGGTGACTGCAGCTTCGAAGGGGAGCCAGTGGAGTGTGCTC
The DNA here is from genome assembly GCF_964204655.1 of Triturus cristatus. Classification (NCBI taxonomy): domain Eukaryota; kingdom Metazoa; phylum Chordata; class Amphibia; order Caudata; family Salamandridae; genus Triturus; species Triturus cristatus. The sequence goes on from NC_140580.1 coordinate 733,134,557, forward strand.
AGGTAATGGGAGGTGTGGCAGTGTCTTGGCAGGTTGAAGACAAGTCTTGCGGCGGCGTTTTGGATGTTCTGTAGCTTGCCTGTGAGGTTTTGGTTTTTTCCGGCATAGAGTGCGTTGCTGTAATCAAGTCTGCTGGTGACCAGGGCATGAGTGACGGTCTTTCTGTGTTCGAGAGGGGGATCCATTGGAAGGTCTTACGTAGGAGGCAGAGGGTGTGGAAGCAGAAGGACGAGACGGAATTGATCTGGCGGTCCATTTTGAGCTCTGAGTCCAGGATGATTTCCAGGTTGCGTGGGTGGTCCGTAGGGGTGGTCGGGCTTCCGAGGGCGGGGGGCTACCAGCTGTTGTTCCAAGCGTCGGGGTTTGGGCCCATGATGAGTACTTCCGTTTTGTTGGTGTTTAGTTGTAGGCAGCAGTTTTTTATCCATTTGACAACGGCTTCCATGCCTTCTCGAAAGTTGTGTCTGGCGGTGTTGGGTTAGTTGGATAGGGAGAGGATGAGTTGGGTGTCGTCTGCGTATGACACAATGTTGAGTCCGTAGGTTCTGACGATGGGGGCAAGCGGAGTCATGTAGATGTTGAAGAGCGTAGGGCTGAGGGAGGATCCCTGGGGGACTCCGCAGGTGGTTGGTGTTGGGTCTGAGAGGAAAGGGGGGAGTCTGACCCACTGCGTTCTGCCATAGAGGAAGGAGCAGATCCAGTCGAGGGCCTTGTCTTGGATCCCTGCGTCGTGGAGTCTGCGTATTAGGGCGCGGTGAGAGACTGTGTCGAACGCTGCTGAGAGGTCGAGGAGGATGAGGGCTGCTGTTTCTCCTTTGTCCAGTAGGGTGCAAATGTTGTTTGTTGCGGCGAGGAGGGCGGTTTCCATACTGTGTTTTTTTTCTGAAGTTGTTGTGGGCTTCTGTGGATTTGGTGTTCCTCCAGGCCTTTTCGAGGCAGCAGCAAGTGCGTCTGGAGTCTCAAAGTTTGGTGGTAAACCATCTAGCTTTCTTGCCGTGGGTGCTGTTGTTTTTCTTGAGGGGGCTATGGTGTTGGTGCTGTCGGAGAACCATCTGTGCAGGCTTCGGGCTGCGGTGTTGGGGTCATCGTTTTCAGCGATGGTTGGGGTGAAGTTGCTGAGTGATGAGGTTAGCTGGTCATCGGTGATTCTGGTCCAGTTTCTCCGTGGGAGCAGGTGCGGGTATCTGTGGATGGTGGTTGTTCTGAAGGTGAAGTGGACGCATCGATGGTCAGTCCATGGGGGTTCGGTGGTGTGGCTGAAGGTGATGGAGTTTCCTGTTGTGAAGAGGGGATCGAGGGTGTGTCCTGCTGAGTGCATGGGTTCGGTCATGATTTGGCAGAGTCCAATGTTGTTGAGGTTGTCCAGGAGGGATGTGGTGCTGGGGTTCAGTTGGTTGTCGAGGTGGAAGTTGAGGTCTCCCAGTAGGGTGTAGTTGGTGGACGCGATGGCATGCGGGACATGATGTCTGTGACGGAGTTGGCAAAAAGTCCGCGGAGTCCAGGGGGTCGGTAGATGAGGGTGGAGGTGGGGCTGGCCAGTATCTTGAAGTGAAGGTGTTCCATCAGGTCTGTTGGCTCGTCGGGGAGTGTGCTTAGGCGGAGGGTGGATTTGTGAACGATGGCGATTCCTCCTTCTGGGTGGGTGGGGTGGTCCTTCCTGGAGATCTTGTATCCTTGGGGAATGGTGATGGCAATGTCCAGTCCCGAGGTGGTGTTGGTCCAGGTTTCGGTGAAGAATGCTACGTCCGGGGGGGTGGTGCTGTCCAGGAGGTCCCAGATTTCGGTGGCATGTTTGTGGAGGAATCGGACATTGAGGAGGATGCATTGCAGGGTCTTCGGTTCGGTTGTGTTCTTGCGGGCGGGTTGCTCTGGGTTCGCGGTCTTAGCGGTGCTGCAAGTGTAACGGCAGCGGTGACAGCTGAAGGGTCCGTGGGTTTCGGCCGGTGATGCTAGCTTGCGGTTGCTGTTGTGGTCTGGTTTGAGTGTGTGGAGTGCCATTGGGTCGTAGCATTGGTGGTGCAGAGATCCAGGGTTCCTGGCGCTGGTCGCGGTCAGGTCGCGGATGGGTGCAGACGGGCTTGCCTTTGGCGCACCTTCGGTGCACCAGTGGCGCGCCCGCTGCGCTCGGCCACCATTAAGTAGGGTCGGGGAAGGGAGCTGGATTGGGCTGGTCGCACTGGTCGTGCTGGGGGGGAGGAGCCACGGGGGCATCAGTGGCGGGGAAAAACAGGCAGAAAAAGGCAAAGGAAAAAGTCAAATAAGGCAGCAAAAGTGCAAGCAGAGTGGAGGAAAGACACAGAGGACACAGAGGAGAGTGGAAGGGGGAGATTGAAATGAGGGTGAAAAATGAGTGAAAAACAGTGGAAAGACAGAAGGAGAGTGAAGGGGGATCTTGAAATGAGGGAAAAAACGAGTGGAAAAAGGAGGAAAGACACACAAGTAGAGTGAAAGGGGGAGATAGAAACGAGGGAAAAAACAAGAGAAAAAGCAGAGCGAGAGAAAGGAGACAGAGGTCCACTGGAGCACCAGGGATGAGGCCTGTTCGTGGTCCGTGCCCGTTTTCCTCCCTCTGTTCCCCTCATTGTCCTCGTGTCTCTGCCCAGTTTTTCCTACAGTACCCCTCGCTGCCCCCGTGTCTCTGCCCGGTTTTTCCTTCTGTACCCCTCGCTGCCCCTGTGAATCTCCGCCCGTTTTTGCCTTCTGTTTCTCAGCTGCCCCTGTATTTCTGTGCCCTCCTGCCTTCTGTGCCACTCGTTTTTCCTGTATTTCTCTGCCCTTTTTGCCTTCTGTGCCACTAGTTTTTCCTGTATTTCTTTGCCCTCTTGCCTTCTGTGACACTCGTTTTTCCTGTATTTCTTTGCCCTCTTGCCTTCTGTGACACTCGTTTTCCCTGTATTTCTCTGCCCTTTTTGCCTTCTGTGCCACTTGTTTTTTCCCCTGTATTTCAGTGCCCTCTTGCCCTCTGTGACACTCGTTTTCCCTCGTTTTTTTCTGCCCTTTTGCCTTCTGTTCCCTTCATCGTCCCTCACCGGCCCGCAGCTGCGTCCCCTGCGGCCCCACCCCCCTGACTGCCCACTGCCCATTCGCTTCCCCCGCCTCCCTGCTGCTCCTCCCTCCACCCCTCCCCATATATGCTGGCCGCTGCGCGGTGAGGAGAGCGACCCTTGACCCCACCAGGTAGATCGCTCCCCCTCCGCACAGCACCGCCTATGTGTCCCTGCCCCAGCTGCGGCTGCTGCTGAGGAAGTTCGAGGCCCTCCACCACCCGCAGGCTACCACCTGCGCCTCATCCATGGTGGCCAGTGGTAGGCCGTAGGTTTGTTCATCTTCCGCTCTATTGTTTTATTGTATTACCTGTATTTCATTGTTGTGACTGTGACTGCTGTTGTTCTGTCTTCCTCCGCTGCCTGTTCGTGGTCCGTGCCCGTTCTCCTCCCTCGCTGTCCTCGTGTCTCTGCCTGGTTTTTCCTTCTGTACCCCTCGCTGCCCCCATGTCTCTGCCCGGTTTTTCCTTCTGTACCCCTCGCTGCCCCTGTGTCTCTGCCTGGTTTTTCCTTCTGTACCCCTCGCTGCCCCCGTGCCTCTCCGCCCGTTTTTGCCTTCTGTTTCTCAGCTGCCCCTGTATTTCTGTGCCCTCTTGCCTTCTGTGACACTCGTGTTTCCTGTATTTCTGTGCCCTCTTGCCTTCTGTGACACTCGTTTTTCCTGTATTTCTGTGCCCTCTTGCCTTCTGTGACACTCGTTTTTCCTGTATTTCTCTGCCCTCTTTGCCTTCTGTGACACTCGTTTTTCCTGTATTTCTCTGCCCTTTTTGCCTTCTGTTCCACTCGTTTTTCCTGTATTTATGTGCCCTCTTGCCTTCTGTTCCCTTCATTGTCCCTCACTGCCCCCGCCGCTGCGTCCCCTGCGGCCCCGCCCCTCTGACTGCCCACTGCCCATTTGCTGTCCCCGCCTCCCAGCTGCTCCTCCCTCCCACCTCCCCATATATGCCAGCCGCTGGCGCACCGAAGACGCGCCTAAGGCAAGCCCGTCCGTGCCCGGACCGCGCCCAGCGCCAGAACCCCTGGCCCCCGCACCAGCCACGACGACCGCCGCCACTACGACGCCAGCATTCTGCACGCTCTCAACTCCGGACGGACCCACACCTGCTTCAAGGCCGCCCCGAAACGCACACACGTTCCCTTCACCTGCCGGAACTGCAGCTACACCAGCCTCAGAGCCGACGAACCACCCACCAAGAAAGACCCCAACCACCTCCGATGCATACACCCGCTCCGCACGCAAACACGCCGTCGAGCTCTGGGACCCGCTCAACACAACATCCCCAAACGTCGCCTTCCTGAGAGAGACCTGGCTGAACAACTCCTCCGCACCCGGCATCGCCATAACCATCCCAGACGGCTACAAGATCACCCGCAGAGACCGCACCAACGGAGTCGGAGGAGGAATCGCCATCCTCCACAAGAACAGCATCAGGGTCTCGACTAGCACCGACGACGCGCTCAGCACCGCCGACCACATGCACTTCCAGATCCACACAGACCCTAACTCCACCCTCAGAGGCACCCTCGTCTACCGACCACCCGGACCCCGTCCCCAGTTCAGCGACTCCATCGCCAACTTCATCAGCACGCATGCCCTGACCTCCACCGACTACATCCTCCTCAGAGACCTGAACTTTCACCTTGAGAACAACAACGACAACAACTTCACAACCCTGATCGATAACCTCGCCAACCTCGGACTGAAGCAACTCGTCACAACCCCCACCCACTCCTCCGGCGACACGCTCGACCCCGTCTTCTCCTCAAGCCCGCACATCTCCGTCCGCCACACCACCAAACTCCTCTGGACCGACCACCGCTGCATCCACTTCGCCTTCCAGAAACCCACCACACACCACCGCACCCAACAGATCCCCCGCAGCTGCTGGAGCAAAATCACAGAAGACCAACTACATGCAAACCTCGCTCTGAGCCCACCCACCGAACCCTCCAACGCCGACGACGCTGCCCACAGCCTTAGACGCTGGATCGAGGACTGCGCCAACACCTTCGCCCCGCTGAAGAAACTCCCCCACAGAGACACCAGCAAGAGGGCCAGCTGTTTCACCCCGGAACTCCTAGCCTCCAAGCAAGCCTGCCAGAAACTAGAGAAGAAATGGCACAGTGAACAAACTCCGGACAGCCACGCAGCACACAAGGACGCCATCCGCAACCACCACCACCACCTCATCAGGGCGGCCAAGAGGACCTCCTTCAAAGACCGCCTCGACAACAAGGTACACAATAGCAAGGAGCTCTTCAACATCGTGAAGGAACTCTCCAACCCCAGCTGCAACACCAACGGCATCCCGCTGTCGCAAGCCCTGTGCGACTCCCTCGCCACCTTCTTCCACCGCAAGATAGCAGAAATCCACTACAGCTTCAACACCCAGACAGCCCCAACAGACAGCAACACAACAGACCCTCCGCACACCATCGACCATGACCCACTGCTAGCCTGGGCCAGCGTGAGCTTCGATGACACCATCAAGACCATGAGCAGAATCCACTCCGGCTCTTCACCAGACCCATTCCCGCACCACGTCTTCAACAAAGCAAGCAGCTCCATCACACCCCACCTGCGCAACGTCATAGACCGCGACCTTCCCAGAGAACTGGAAACACGCCGAGATAAACGCCCTACTCAAAAAACCTAAGGCAGACCCAAGAGACCTCAAGAACTTCCGGCCCATCTCTCTGTTCTCCTTCCCGGCCAAGGTCATCAAGAAAATTGTCAATAGACAGCTGACCCGATAACTCGAAGAAAACAGAATCCTGGACCCTTCCCAGTCAGGGATCCGCAGCAACCACAGCACCGAGACTGTCCTCATCGCCGCCACCGCCGACATCAGGACCCTGCTGGACAACGGTGAGACCGCAGCACTCATCCTCCTAGACCTCTCTGCCGCCTTTGACACCGTCTGCCACCGCACACTACGTGCACGCCTCCACACCGCAGGGATCCGAGACAAGGCTCTGGAATGGACCACCTCCTTCCTCTCCGGCAGAACCCAGAGCGTCCGCCTCCCCCCATTCCATTCCAAAGCCTCCGAGATCATCTGCGGTGTACCCCAGGGATCCTCCATCAGTCCGACACTGTTCAACATTTACATGGCCCCGCTCGCACACGTCGCCCGACAGCACGACCTCAACATAATCTCCTACGCAGACGACACTCAACTGATCCTCTCCCTCACCAAGGACCCCATCACCGCCAAAGCCAACCTCCATGAAGGAATGAAGGCCGTCGCCGACTGGATGAAGATCAGCCGCCTGAAGCTGAACTCAGACAAGATGGAGGTCCTCATCCTTGGCTCCAACCTCTCAGCCTGGGATGACTCCTGGTGGCCGACGGCACTTCCTGGCAGCCCCAACACCCACCGACCACACACGCAACCTGGGAATCATCCTCGACTCAGCGTTCTCAATGACCAAGCAAGTCAACGCCGTCTCCTCCTCCTGCTTTAACACGCTCCGCAAGATCTACAGATGGATCCCGACAGATGCAAGAAAGACAGTCACCCAGGCCCTTGTCAGCAGCAGACTCGACTATGGAAACGCCCTCTACGTGGGAGCCCCGACCAAGCTCATCAAACGACTAAAACGCATCCAAAACGCCTCGGCGCGACTGATCCTCGACGTACCACGACACAGCCACATCACCCCCCACTTGAGAAACCTGCACTGACTCCCCGTCAACAAGAGGATATCCTTCAAGCTCCTCATCCACGCACACAAAGCACTCCACAAGACCGGCCCAGCCTACCTCTACAGCGGCTCTCCTTCTACATCCCAACCGCCAGCTATGCTCCGCTGACCTCTCACTCGCCACTGTCCCGCGCATCCAAAGAACAACCACCGGCAGGAGATCTTTTTCCCACCTCGCTGCCAAGACATGGAACACACCCTCCCACTGAGTCTATGACAGACCCAAGACCTGCTGACCTTCAGGAGGATACTGAAGACCTGGCTGTTCGATCAGTAGCTGCCTCTCCCCAGCACCTTGAGACCCTCACGGGTATGTAGTGCGCTTTACAAATGATTGATTGATTGATTGTAGTGTACTTTTTTCTAACAGTGCTTTTTCCTAGGCTTGTGAGACACATTTAGTGATTTCTGCTTTTTTAGGTCGAGTATCCGAGACCTCTTGTATATACTTTAGTATACACTTATATGTGTATGTACTTTGTGGGCTCAGGAGATCAGCCCTAGGACTTGTCTGCTTCCACTTAGGCTTTTTTTTCTGTTCAACTGCCTCTATTTAACTGTCTTGATAAAAAACGACCAGTAGAGGTCAGTAAAGTACCAGAATTGCTTTCTGCTGAAGGACTTTTTTATTTTTTTCTGGAAACTGCCTCTATTTAACTTTCTTGATAGAAAACGACCAGCAGAGGTCAGTAAAATACCAGAATCCCTTTAGCATTCTCTAGATTCTAGTCTATAGAAATTGTCTTCCACGAGCACCCATAGACAATAATATTTTTTTCAAATCTTGTATTTTCAGTGATATGACCACCGAAGGCCCTGATTATATATTAAAAACAGAGCTTTGGACTATACCTTTTCCTGCTGAAAGGCAATATTTCTCTCCATGTGTTCCCATACCTGGCTTGTCACGCAGTTTGGTGCTTACTTTCCCTCCATGATAAACAACAGTAGATGTTACAGCACCCAGGCTATTATGCTATAGCTAAATACATATAAGGTCCCAAAGGCGAGACTGATTACATTGCAAATGCTTGTTAACTATCACTTCTTACCATGCAGATATTTTCAGTCCACGTTTACAATGTGGATAGCGAAACGGAACCCAGAATGTAATGCGCTATTGACTAAAAAACAGTGACTGGATGATGGTGAAATCCATTACATCAAGTCATTTGATAGCCATGATACACGAGCAGTTTGCCTCTATCAGAAGTCGATAACATTTATGCACCATCATGCTAAATGTTTGATTCCCATTATTGCTTTAAATGTTTAAATAGTAGATTGAATGTATTTATTTTAAATGAGATGTTGTACTCTGATTTTGAAATGCTTAATGCATGTTTCTTTGAAGAAAACATTTTATGAACATTGATATAAAAATTTATATTTTATATTGATGTACACCCCGCTCAATGTAGTTTTTGTAGTGATCATCTCCCAAAACATATTGCATATGTAATACACCACCAAAGTGCTATAATATACATATGCAGCCTTTTTTCGTGATTAATGTGCAAACAGGTGTCCCACTGCTTTGCTGTTGTTTATTAGATCGAGCCTGGGCAGCGAATGCGCTGCTCTCCGAGGCATTCTGTTAGGTCGAGCCTGGGCAGTGCATGAGCTGCTCTGCGAGGCATGCTTATTTCGAGTATGAACTTGAAGCTGTGCTAACTCTCCACCCATATTTTTCGTTGGCTTGTGTTATTGTCCTTTGTAAATGCTGGCTTCTGATTCGTAAATAGGCTTGTTAGTCCCCCCTTAGTACCGCCTTGTCTTCATTTGTAACCTCCCATGAGGACTGGTCCTTTTACGTCCGGTGTTACACGGTATTTCTTATTTAGTCTGTAAGCACTATTTTCTTTAATTAGTTTCTCCTACTGCAGGCATGACATACTTTCCTGTAACTTTCAGCGCGCCATGCGCGCTTTTACTTTCTAAGCAGCCCGGACCAATGGCTGCTGAGGCCTTGCATTTACAAGTGTTTGAGTTATGGGTTACAATAACTGACAATGCCTTTTATTTATGTGTTGATTATGAAAACAGATAAATAAAAGGCATTGTCATTTACAATGCCAATAGCTTAAACTCTAGCGAATGCGAGACATATTGCATTGCAAATGCTTGTATACATATGTTCTGTATATCTTGTATCCATTGCATCGGCTTCGCCATAGGTTTTGTTGGGAGGTTACTGCTAAAACAGGTAAGTATAATGGTGCTGACATAAATCAACCTAATAGAATCAGCAGAGAGCAAATAGTTATGTTTTCCAATATATCCACACTGTGACCTAAATGAACTGGAAGGTTGTTCCAGAAGGATGGCGACATGTCAGAGAAAAACCTTACATCACCATCAAGCTCTCTCTTGCAATGTGGAATAGATAGATGCTACTGGTAGGGTTTTGCCATTTTTGCGTATTCAGTGTAGAAGATAGAAGGGTTGGCAAATAAAGACTAAGAGTGGTAGCAAATCCAAGGATTTATATTTCTAAAAGTATCTTAATGGCCTAGAAACTAAATTAACCAATAGTGATGCTTGTATGACGCATAAAGAAAATATCTAATATCCTCTCCTCGGTTTATCAGTTGATATTGATTCTATTTTTTCTAAAGAATGTGTTAATTGGGCACAGACTAGGCTTGTGACTTTGGCTCTAGGAGCCAAAACCACTGTCTGCAATGAGTCACGCCTGTAATTTTTCTTTGACGCCCTCTGTAGGTTAGTGAGACAGGATTCTGGGGAAAATTGGTCAAAATATGTTTCCGCACATTGGGCATGCTGGCACTGATCTAAGAGAGCATTGTATGGCAGGTGCAGAGTCATGTTAGAATAAAGCTTGGATTGTTTCCAGGAAATCTTCTTTACAGAGTATGCTTCCTTTTTCAATCACTGGCGTAAAACCTGAGGTTTTAACCGCCCATGGGAGTCTTGCAAGTGCAAATGAAAATGTTTTACATCTACATTGCCCTGTCCAGATCGATACCTATAAGACCATGGGTAATCGCTTAACTTCCTGAAAATAGAAAGACCCAAAGATAAGCCAACAACATTGTCCACCACCCTTCATAGGGTGGTTAAGGACTGTGGTGGGGAAGAGTAGGATGTGCTGAGTAGTCGGAGCAGTGCACTTAAGTCCACTCATTGGAGTCACAGTCCTAAAACTTGAGGATGTAGCAAGCCCCAAACAGATCACCTGGCACAATTAAGACACATGAATCAAAATGATAGTTTTAAAAAAAGGATAAAGTCCAAGGACTAAAAACCTTTCCCGGAAGAAAATGGAAGCTCTGAGGGCGTGGGAGGGGGTGGGGTTTCAACGGCCAGGTATGAATGTTGAGTGCTAAAAGAGGGCTTGAGGATTCTTATTGGACATGGCCCTTCTTAAGAGGATTTCCCTAAAACTTTTTGCTTTTTGTCCTCCTGGTTTTGCTAGCTCTAGTTTCATGACCTTAGGACTCTGGGTACTTTCTCCCAGTACTTCAGCGGGAAAGTGCGCATGCCCTTTTTATACATGCCAGGATAGGGTGCTCACTTGATTGGGTTAGGTGTCTTACCTATGAGTGCCCTGTAAAAAGGTACATCACATACCCAGGGCGGGTACTGTACTGGCTAGTAGTGGAATGCAGCACTGATTGTGCCACCCACCGGAATAGCCTGTCAAACATGTATCATGGTCAAGTTGGCCTTTATCACTCATTAGCCAATTCTGAGGGGGCCTTTCACTTCCACCAGAGTGCCCGTACGGTAGGTTCCTGAGGGGTGGAGCTCTGCATAGGTGAGAGGGCAGGTAGATACACCTGCGTATTTGCTGCCAGGGTAGGGAAGAACCCCCAGATGGCCTTTTCCTACCTATAGGGTCTGCTCTTCCCATGGGACACCTCCTAGGTGTGGCTGATTCTCTTGTTGTGGCCTTAGGGCCTGGGGCACTTTACCACTGTAAAGGCAGTGTGAAAGTGCAAGTGCTCTTCCTACACATGTTAGGAAATTGTGCTTACCTGAGGTTTCTAAACATCGTCCGGGTCTGCTACTGCAGGCCTGTGTGTGCGCACTCGCACCTATGGTGGTTGTAAGTCGGTGTTCGGCCTGACATTGCAGACAGGCCTGTGTACGCACTGGCAGCTATGATGTTTTCAAACGTGTCACCAGCCTGCCATTGCAGGTAGGTCTCCGCACTTGCACCAATGAGGTGCTTGAACATGTGTCCGGCCTGCCGTTGCAGCCCGGTGTGTGCCTTTGCACTTATGGTGTTTCTAACTATATGTCCAGCCTGCCATTGCAGGCCGGTGTGCTCCCCTCACCGATGGTGTTTCGGAGTAATTTGTTTTGCACAAGGAGGATTACAGCTATTGAAAGGGACCGTGCACCCTTTCTGAATAGTAGCTGGCCTGTGCTGACTACCTGCTGCTGTGAGGCACCCTGAAATGTGCTCTCCAAGGGCTTGTTGGCTTGCCCCCTGTTCTTTCTGAGGTCTCGAGGACATTTAAGAGCTCCTACGAGGGCTGCACATGTCTACCTGTGACATCTGGAGAGCGGTGCCTTTTTAAGTGCCCACAAAGTACCTCTGTCACCATGGATCCAATTATACTTTTACTCCAGTAGGATTTTTTATTTATCCCTGGATTATATTTGAATATATGGAATGATTTTTATTTACTTTTCCCGAAACACATTAGCCTGAGCACACGGAATTACCCTTATGATTGTCCAAGGATGCGAACTCGAGAGAGGTGAAGTTTCTCCAGAGCTCCAGTAATGTTGGAGTTCACTTCCCACGTGCGGATTAACTTACCGCGCTACCCGACTGAAAAGCTTGTCGAGTTGACAGTCTTTGGTGAGCATTGAGAATAGGAAAACTTTCGCCCCGCAGTTAAAATAGCCGGAGAGGACTATCCGCCCGCGGAGCCTCGCAGCAGAATACGAAGCTGATATACAGCCCCTGCATCTTTCTGAATGTGCCATAAAGAAGTTTCACACCCTCGCCGAGACTAAAAAAATAAAAAAATAAAAATTGGTATCACAAATTCTCCTGATAAAGAATTACCCTGTTGAAGACCTTTTCCATAAGAAGCGCCAACTAGAAGGTCGAAACGCGTTGGTTATACACTGTTGAGAGGTTCGCTCTATGAACCTAGTAACAACTTTGGTCCTGGACTTGGACATAATAGACCCCACGGAGTACGGCCCTATAGTAGGTTCAAGATAGTGATGCGAGCCCTCTTTAGGCGCAAGAAATTGGTGTAATTTGAGGACAAAGTCCCTGTACTGTTTATTTTGAAAGGAGTAGGACTACTGTTTGTTTGTTTAAATGTACAGTCTTTGGTGCATGCCAGCATCAATATGTTTTATGTTTGTGAATTGTATAGATGATTGTTTATTGTAAATATGGTCTAAATGTACAAAGTATGTTTTGTTGTTCATACTTCACATAAAAAACACGGCAAGAAGGCTAATGTTTAGCTAGTTCTGCATAAGGGTAATGTGTTTTGGGAAAAGTAAATAAAAATCATTCCATATATTCAAATATAATCCAGGGATACATAAAAAAAATCCTACTGGAGTAAAAGTATAATTGGATCCATGGTGTCAGAGGTACTTTGTTTTTTAATACAGTTTAGGATTCCCACCTCTGCACTCCTGAACAGAATCATTCCCCTGTTTCTTATCTGCCCTTCTTAAGTGCCCACATCATCTGCTGGATCCCAACTGTTAGTGTGGCGTGAGCGTGGAACTAAGAATTGTGCATGGAGCCGGATTGTCTTGCACGAAGCCCCAGAAGTCTTGATTGCATCTAAGGCATGTGGCCCCTGCATCGTAGAGACCTTGGCTCATATAAGTGTCTTGTTGGTCGTGAGCAGATTCACCAGTTGCGGGACCCGACTTGACCTGTTTCCTCAATTTTGCTTTATCTCTTTTGTTTGACACGCAGACTGCATGCTCATTGCGTGCTGGTCCGATTCCCAGGTTGTGACCCTCAGAGGTGGGGCCGTAACCGTAGTAGTGCCTCATTCTACTTTGTGAGGCATTGCTCAACTTGCGCCTGTGTGTGTGACTGGAGTTGTCCGGTGCAACCCAAATCACTGTGCACCAGACATGCCCGGATTGCATGGGTATGACTCCGATTTACGTGTACATGACGGGTTGCCCCCTTCTTTCGAGTGGCTCCCCTGCTTCATTCTCCATTCATCGATTGTTCCTTCTTGGCCCTCAGGGTGGTGCACGCACTGCGCTCTCCTCATCCAGCCCTGACGACATCATGATGACAGGTAGTATTGCCCGGCAGGGTCTTTGGTGGTGAGAGTGATTGACTGGGCTGGAGGAATGTTTTTGAGGGCAATCCGAAGCAGGTCAAGAGACTGCGTGACCTCTGTGCTTTGCAGTACTGGGATGGTGCGGGAAGGCCCTTGTGGAACCTTCGTGAGCACGGCACAAGTCGGGGGTACACGCGGGTGGACAGTGTCCACTCACTATTTTCACAGGGAGGACGCTGTCCACCCTGCCAAGAAGTTGGGCTCCACTGAAAAATATCCAGAATTCGTTCCAGTGTAATTTGTGAACACTGGGACACATTCAGCCACGCCCAGATGTTGTTGTCTGCTTGATTCGCAACAACGTGCAGGCTGGGAGTGGGCTTTCTCAGTTAATACTCCTGCTGGGCCCATACCAAAGGCCGAATCTGAGGGGTCATCAGGCCTCCTTTTATTCGAGTCTCCTGGCTGGCAGCAGCCAGGAGCCTCACACCTAGAAGCAAATGCAGCAGAGGGAAACCAAGACTCACACCTTGTTAGCATTTCACACATACTTAAGATAGGCAGCTTTTCACTTTGTTCAGCCTCTGTTTAGGAGATATGCTTGCGCTGTAAGAATGTCAGATGTGTTGGTCCTTCCCAGTATTTACACAAAATAAATAGCATTTATATAGTGCTAACTACCCTGTTGTAGTAATTTATATATCACAATTTTTTCTTGTAAAGCACTATGGGTAGATGAAGTTTACGCTAACAAAAGGGAACATTGTTTCATGTGTAGCTTACAAAAGTGTGAATCATCTGCCTAAATCAGTAGGGTTTCCCTGTATACTCGAAATGTGCTCCAATGTACATGATAGACATGTTAAACATACATGTGAGGACTTAAGATCTGATGTCACTTCTTATGATGCCAAATCCTGTGATGTCACGCGCCGGGATGTCACTTGCATACTGAATTAACTAGGTTAGTCCCCCCACTTCTTTTTTTTTTTTTAGGACTTGTGCTATGCTTGTGAGTGACGACTAATGCCCTCAACCAGCTTTTGCTCCTCATCCTGTTGGTGAACTTCTCTAGTGGCTGCCAACATCCTTTGATGACTACCTCCTAATTAGTGACTACAAAGGGGGGGACAGAAGGGGCTATATCCGCTCACAGGGGAGTGGGAGGTCCAGCTAGGTGAGGTGCCCCGACAGTAAGACTACCAAGAAGAGTTTTACCTGCTGTTCCTCAAATGAAAAAGAAAGTGGGGAATCAACAAGAAGGCTGGATTAGACTACATACACATTGTGTACGAAGTTGGTAATCCTTTTGTTGGATATTAATGCCCTCACACACCCTTTCAGGTGTCATGCTTCATCATCTGGGCTGCTCCTCGTCGGGCCGGCGGAGCCTTCTTGTTGATTCCCCACTTTCTTTTTCATTTGAGGAACAGCAGGTAAAACTCTTCTTGGTAGTCCTACCTCCTAATTAGACCTGCTACGTATACTCCCACCTGATTCACTGGGACACTGACTGAGTATGACTTCAGCCGCGTGCGGCCTAGTATCTGATGGGGAGGAGGGCTGGTTATCTTCCATTAGTGGGTGCAGGACAGTCTGGGTGAGCTGGAGGGTGAACGGAGGCTTGGGCTAGGGAGTCTGCAGTGTGATATCATTTGAACTGCTGGGTATCAGTTGCACCTCATGTGAATGCTGAGTGTGTATGTTTGCAAGCTCATACTGTACCGACCTGTCTGATATCCGTTGCATTGTGTATAGGTGGGGAGTGAGTGTGTGTGTGTGTGTGTGTGTGTGTGGGGGGGGGAGTGACAGTCTGCAGACCATCTGTGATTCACAACACTAGCTGGCAGCTCTACTTTACACGTTGATTTCTTGCCAGAAGAAAACTGTTTGCCATTGGTTTTTACCCATGCAGCCCTGGCCCTCGATGCTGCTAAAAAGTGTTATTTATAATTCTTTGCATGTACATATTTCTGATAATGTTGTGGCCCAGGGTGCACCCTATAACTGTGTTGTATTGAATTATAAGAATTTCTAGGGTAGGCCCGGGGCTGACATCGCGTTGCACCTCATAAGGGTGCTGGGGTGGGGTTTACAATAGGATCTGTCCCAAGTGAGCATATTATTGATGTAAATTTAACACGGTTGGGCCTAGTACTGCTAGCAATAATTCAGAGTGTAATTTATGCCCAGAAAGACATGATGTTCATGGTGTTGATTTTTATGTGTGTTGAATACAAAAGCTGTTTACATACTTCACGTGTGAAGTCTTTTTTGTGACGCTCAATGTATTTATCGTGAGTGAGTTCTGTGCCAATGTCTTACACATTACCTCTGTGATAAGCGTGTCAAGCTACCCAAGGGTGAGCGCAGTTTAAACAGTATGTGTAATCACTTGCCCTTGACGGGAGTGGTAGGTTCTGTCTGGCTAAGGCATCACCTCAGCCAACCGGAAAGTGCCCGTTCCAACAATTTTGTAGAGTGACTGTTGTAGAGATGGATAGATGAAGCTGAGATTTCTCTGTCTGCCAACTCGTTCTGTCCGGTAGAGGCTCTTGTATATGTAATATAAGTGCGGGGCGTCCAGGCCGCCAGCCTAGCTGACCAATAAGACTGAGGCGAGTGAGGGTTAGACACTGGTAGTAGCGCAGGTCTTCTGTGTCTGACCATGCCCGGCTACCCAGTTATTTTTTGTAACACTAACACATGACCGCAGGGCCACTCCAACTTGACCTGCAGAGCGGGTAACATTATAAACGCCTCCTTTTGACATCATTTTAACCCAGGCATGCACCAGTTGTGTCACTGGCGTGACGCCACACTATACACAGCCTGTTATAGGTTAGTTGAATGCACCCTCCTCAAACAGGCAATATGTTTGGTGTTGAATGAGTGGGGTTTGCTGGACGGGTGGAGGTGCTGGTGTCAGACAGGTACTAACGTGTGGTTTTCCATGATGGCAGTGATATCACGTATTTCCCGCCTGAGCTCCCCCTGTGTCGGGGACCGTGTTTGGTGCTGTAGGTGGGTTTGGGGCTGCTATTTGAATTGAAGGGTACTGGGGATTTGGCAAGTGTTTCAGGGTGGAGGTTGCCCCGTCAGGAGGGAGGTTACACCCTCATTTAACAGGCCCTAATCTTTTGCTTGCCTCTTCACTTTGGCACGAAGATGACAATAAAGAAGATCACATGCAATGATTTGGGCCCGGGTTCCCAGATCAGGACGTTGCTATGGCTGACCACATGACACTTGAGAAAATAAATTTAATGACATTATGTATAACCTTGGTGCACTGTGTCCGGCTTTTACTTTTTTTTTTTTATCAAATCACCTCATCAGCAAACAAACACGTGTACAAGGTTGGTGGCTTTAAGTCTGTCCATCTGATGGGCTTGGCTTTCTCTAGATAAGAGAGGGCACTGGAGGTTAAATGAGGGGATGGGGCGTTTGGATGACTGAGAGTTGATACATTCATGGCTGTATGTGCCATTAATAACGCACCATTATATGAGAGTATATTTGCGTTAATACAGAAAAAACATTAAGTTTGTTTGCACACAAATAAAGTGAGCTACGTTGTGCAGCTGTCAAAGTTGCTTTGTATAGAACAACAGTATGTTGTTCATGAGGCACTGAAATCGATTGTGTGTAAACCACTGCATGGAAGGGAATATGGATGCTTTGGTAGTAATGAAGGCAACATGTATGCGGGCAAAATGAATGCGTTTACAAATATTTATTTAAAGATTTTGAGTAATAAGAAGTACAGCTGTTACCCTTTTTTGTAGTATTAGTGTACCCACCCGCTATCTACGCCTGTAAGGTCTCTGTAACCAGAGTGACTGCACTGCTATATGAGCCTATAAAACAGTCTAGTTTTACTGAGCTGCATCAGATTGGGAGAGGTGTGTAATATTTTAATTTTCCATCCTTCCCCTTTCCCGTTTTCAGTCCTGAAATAAGATAGAGAACCTTCTTGAAATGGACATAATTGAAAAGTACAAATATAGATATATCCAATGGTAAATGATGGGCTATTAAACTTGCATTTTCGGAACCCTATTTATATCACCTTGGCCTCTTGTAGTTCTTTGTAAACAATTGTGTCTAAACTGGGACACTTGCGCCACTGTTTTCGCGAAATTATATTAGGACAGGTGATCGTGCAATATACTGGGGGACACATACTTGGCTGACACACCAAGACAGCACTGAACTATTTCATAAGTGCCCTTTTAGAGCCTTTGCCTTTTTAGTAAATTTGTGTGCAGAATTGGATTTAAAATGGAATATTTAAGTGAATCTTATCAAAATGTTATCGG
Source organism: Triturus cristatus (assembly GCF_964204655.1). Classification (NCBI taxonomy): domain Eukaryota; kingdom Metazoa; phylum Chordata; class Amphibia; order Caudata; family Salamandridae; genus Triturus; species Triturus cristatus. The sequence goes on from NC_140580.1 coordinate 733,151,885, forward strand.
TAGAAGAACCCTATACAGTTGGGCTCGATGGACAGGTTACAATAAGTCCCCCAGTTGGGGGATGAGTTGTGGCCTAGCCCCACATGCTACTAATTAAATGACAGAAACTTGGGGTACGGTTACTAAACTGGCCATGAGCACGTGCACCTGGGCCTTTTTATTTGCAGGGTCACGTCACTCGTGACACCTGTGGTTGATGAGTGTGGGGTGCAAGTGTATCCAGCCCTCGAGGGTGTGGCTGGCAAGCAAGTGCCTACTGAGACACTAGAACGTGTCCAGCACAACACTACATTCCTCCCAAACTTTATTAAAACAAAACGAAGTTCAACCTATGTATACAAACTATGCCCATGAAACACGACAGTCTCTCGGTCTTGAGAAGCAGTCCGTGGGACAGCGGTGGACAGGTGCAGTTGGGAGCACCCTAGCATCTCGGCACACATCCAAAATGTATGCAACTACTGCTGGGCACAAACGATGCGTCAACAGAGTCCGGATTCCTTGGCGGCCTGACCGTTGGATCAATGTCCTCTTACACACTGTTGGATGAACCTGTGTGCTCTTGCGGTGATGCTGTTGGTGTCTGACAAATAAACTATGGTGCATCAGGAGTGACGGTGGAGTCCTGCTGCAGCTGCAGAGTCTTCTCCTGAGGTGTCTGGACATTACAGTGACCAATCTGCCAGGACTGGAATGGTGTTGAGGATGCATAGGACATTATCCTCCGAAGCCGCAGTACCTCCCGATACCTTGTTGGTGGAGCCACTTAGAGACCATCTCTCGTGCCAGGATTCCTAAGTGCCGGAATGTCTTTGAGGCCCTTATTCAGGGTTGCCACAATACTGCGTAGCCTGTGCAGGGCTGCTTGGGGGCCGCCTGAGGGCCGCTGCGGGACTACTGACAGGATCCGACAATGTTGTTTGTGCAACTGCCAGGGTAGGTGACTTAATGGTCGGTGTGCTTGCCAAAAGGACACAAGGGGACATGGGCTGTCAGATAGCCCCTGGACACTTGTTCTCTCACTTCGATGGGGTGCCTCGGTCTCTCGGGTGCTTTACAGGTGCAAGGTTCCACCCTGGTGACAATTTGCTCTTTCCCTGGATTGGGTAATGCACATGGCAATGATGTTGTGGTTGCCATTGGACCTGGACGACAGCTGGTGGTGATTCACATGGAGTGAGGATGACTGGAGAGACTTCGCAGCCACAAAACTCAGTGTCTTTGCAGAGGCTGTTCTTCACCTGTGGCTTCTGCGGTCACGAGCGGGGATGCAATCTAACTTAGACTATGATGCTCAGGAATTTGACGGTTGCACTGGGAAGTGTTGAGGGGAGAGACGTGTTTCGCGCTTGCTGCAGCTCACGTATGGTTCTCCCGTTGAGCTGTCTCCAGGGACGTTACTCCTCCTTGGTGGCTGTCTTATGTCTGCACACTTGTATTGTAGCGGTACGAGTCCTCATTCTTCTCCCCTTGTTGATCTCTCCAGCGCATCTGCGATTGTCTGGTTCTTCATGGCGACAATATTGTTACTTTTCTCTTCCTTCGTGATGTGGCATCATACCACATTCTCTTCCCCTTAAAGTCCCTTCATGGTGTGGCATCATGCCACACTCTTCTCTCTTACCGACCAGGTTCCAAACAATTATGTGACTTCGGTCCACTAGTCTCATGTTCACTCCACATGGACATCTAGCTGGTCAAGTCTGGTTCATAGGACTGTCTTTACTTTACTATGGGACTGTTAGAGATCTGTCCTGTCAGTAGGACATGGTTCTTCTTTGCGCGGACCTCTTGCCAGTCCAGTCCCTTCCTCAGGGGTCTTCTCAGTGCTCCACTACCTGGATGGAGGATCACCTTTTTCCATCTTTTTCGCTCAAGGGCAGTGTTTGCGCCTCAATCCTGCACCATCATGGCGCCTGCTCCTGCCTCCGTTCAGGCATGCTTGGCAAGACTGGTCACCTTGTGTGAGATGCTCCTTCTTGCTTGAAGTCTGAGATGGCGTCCGGCCACGTGTTGTGTGTTTTCGTTGCACATGCTGCGGTGGCTGCTTGCCACTTGTGTGTGACTCTCCTCTTGCCTGTCTTGGGCCACTGGTGTCTCCGTCTTGAGGTAGTGCGAGGGAGGACACTCTGTGTTGTCTTTGGCCCACTGCGGTGCTTCTCTGGTGCAGTGGAGATGTAGAGACTCTCGCTCCTGCATTAGGGTCTCGCTAGGCCTTTCCTGAGTGTGTGATCTACATGCAAGCGCGCCTCTGCTAAGTCTTGCCACTAGGCATTGCACAATGCTCTCTTCCCCCTTCAGGGTGACCGGCAGTGTTCCGGTCCTACTTCTTTGCAGACATCCGGCAGTCATGGCCATTCATCATCTGGGGCATGCTGCACAATCTCCCTGCTTGCGGTGGTGTCAGGCAGCCACTGGGGGCGCGTGCACACAGCGCACATTCTTCTTACAGTTTTCTTAGGGCTTGCTTGGTGCCTTTGGTCCCATGACTTTTGCTGGACCTTGATTGGCCACTTATCATTCTAGCATTCAGGGCAACAACCTAGGCCTTTCCTTCCCTCTTTTCTCCTGGGAATGCTGCTTTGTTAGCATTTGTGCTTTGGGCTACTTGAATGCTGTTAATGCTTCGATCACCCTTCACCGCGCAGGTACTGTATGGGGCATTGGTCTCCTTTGTGTTGGCTGCTCTGGGCGGAGGTGAGAGCGTGGACCCTCCTGCCAGGATCACTCCTCCCGGCTGATTGTGTTGCTCTGGGCAGTGGGTGTCAGTGCTGCAGTACCTCACTATTCAGTCTCTCTTTTCTCCTACCATGCTTGTGCAAAGTGGCGGCAGACTCAGGTTTGTTCAGTTCTGCTGTTGCAGGCAGTACGGACAGGTAGCAGGACACCTCTCTTCCTTGCTCGTTTTGGTGTGGTTTACTGAAGTATCGGTAGGTGGCACTGTAGTCACCATTCCTCTCAGTCTGCGGCAGCTCTCTGGGGGCTGTGAGCCTTGCAGCTCATAAAGACCCTGAGCAGGAAGGTGCTGAGGCTGGAGATGCAGGCTGATCTGGCCAGGTACAGCCTTTTATCTTTTGATGCTGCGGCACCCATTCTCCTTTCTTCTGGACTTGCGGTGATGGCACCTCACCACTGTAGAGAGCCACCCGGACTCTCCTGGACAATGTTGCACTACCACATGCATCCCTACACCCCTCGGGGCGGGCTCGTCCCGAGGGGATAAATAAACGTGGGCGGGACCGCACGTGGTCTTCCAGCCCAGAACGATATACTGTGGTGTGCGTGTCCTTTACTCCGTGTCGCGGCAGTAACTGAGACCCAGGTCCCACCGCGCTACACTGGCGATGAGACCGGTCGCGCCCTCGTGTGCATGTCGGAAGGCCAGACTCGCGCGGAGTGTGCGGAGCCCACCCGCAACGCTGCTGCCCCTGTTGCTCACCTGGTGCTGCCTGGAGTTCGCGGAGCCCACCCTCATGCTGCCGGCTGAAGGTCTGCGGCGCTGCGCACCATCTGAGGGGTGAGTGGCTGCCCAGACGCCCCCTCCGTGTCCTCCTCTGTTTCCTGCCCCTGGCGCTGGGGTCCACGTGGGTGCCTCTCCTCGCGCTGGCTCCTGGCTGACTCGGCCGATCTCCAGAAGGGGGCCTTGGCAGAGCTGTCCTGATCCTGCCTGCCTGGTTGCTCGCTCGCACCGAGTGTAGCAAGTTTGGAACACAATAAAGGTGACAGATCCACAAGTGAGGGGGAGAGTGGACAATAAAGCACCATACAAAGAAAAAAAAGGTGAAAAGCAGCAACAAGCATTGGCAAAGCCAGACAAGTGTGGGCAGAGAAAAATAGCAACAAGCATTGGCAAAGCCAGACAAGTGTGGGCAATACAACTTCTAACCAGAGGAACAATAAAAACAAGCATTGGCAAGGCCACCCAACCAGGCGGGGAAAAGGCTACCCTGAGCTGACCACGCGGTGGTAACACCACAGCAACACCCAGTACAGCCGCACGATGTCCACGGTGCCTGCGACAGGTGCAGGCGCACCACAAGCGGGTGGGTCCAATCAAGGCGCTGGCAACAATCCACCACCGCCACCAATGGTCACCCACACCGCAGTGGCACCGCTGCCACCGTTTAGTGAGACCTCGGATCCGGCTACGCCAAGGTGGAAAGCATGGGTAGGGCGATTAAACCACTATTTTAAAGGGACTCGGGGAAACCGATGGGACAGTCAAGCGGTCACTACTCATTTACTATGGAGGGGCCGAAATCTACGACTTATTCGACACGCTTCCCAACACAGGGAACGACGATGACTACGACGCAGCGGTTGCTGCGCTGAATGCACATTTTGACCAACAGCTCAACCCTGATTTCGAGAAGTTTAAGTTCCGGAGGGCGTGGCAGACCGACACGGAATCAGTCGACATGTTCTACGAGCGGCTGCGCCGGCTGGCCAGCACGTGCCCATTCGTGGACCAAAGAGTGGAGATAAGGGACCAGATCATACTAGGCTGTCGCTCCAAGCTCCTACGTAAGTTGATCCTCCGGCAGCCAGGAATCTCGCTGGATGAGATCCTAGTGCTTGCCCGGTCCCATGAGTTGTTGGATGCCCGGGCGGAAGAAATGGAGGTGGCCCTACACGCACCCGTGGCTACGGGGTCGGGGTTCAAGAGCACACCCATTAAGGAAGAAAAGGTGGAGGTGATCTAGCGACGTCCCGCTACACCCCGCCAAGTGCCGAAACCCGCACCAGGAGGGTCGTGTGGGTACTGCAGAGACGACCACCCGGCAAAGGCCGTCTGCGGGGCGAAAGGGAAGGCGTGCTCCCGCTGCGGAAGGATGAATCACTATGCCTGAGTGTGCCGGGGCGAGCGATTCCGACAGCCGTCGTCGAGACCCAGGTTTGGGCCACAGCAAGTGCGCCAGATCTCGCATGAAGATCCGCTGCCGAGCCAGGACCGCCAGCCACAGCCATGGCCCCCAATATATGAAGACCAAGATGACGAGGTCTTTGTGGTATCGTACGTCAGCCGGACAGGCTCCCGGCGAAGGCCGCCGCCCATGTGTTCAGTCTCGGTGGGAGACACGAAGATACAAGCCCTCATTGACACTGAGGCCTCGGTCAATGTGATGGACTCTGATCAATATGACCGGCTGTCACCGCGACCCCCCCCTGACGCCATCCAGGGCGCGCATATATACATACGGAGGGACGGATCCTCTTCCCCTCCGTGGCGTCATCAGCGCTACCATCGCCAGCGGGGAGTACTCCACTCAGACACAGTTTCATGTCACGGAAGGCAAGAAAGGGACTCTACTCAGCTGTCATACGACGGAGGACCTAGGTCTAGTGTTCTTTGCAAACCAGATTCATGACTCCCACGCCGAGGACATACTTAAGGAGTTCACTACACTCTTCACCGGCCTGGGGAAACTCAAGGGCAAGAGATTCAAGCTGCACATAGACCAGTCTGTACGGCCGGTAGCCCTCAGGCACCGGAGGGTGCCGTTTAACCTACGCCCTCAAGTGGAAGAGGAGCTGCGAAAGCTCGAAGCGCTGGATGTTATTGAGAAGGTGTCTGGCCCCACCCCCTGGGTGTCTCCGCTGGTCGTGGCACCCAAGCCTAAGCAACCGGGGGCCATCAGACTCTGTGTGGATATGCGGCTGCCCAACACAGCAGTGAAGAGGGAGCGGCATATCACCCCTACGATGGACAACATCGTGGCGGACCTCAACGGGGCGAAATGTTTCTCGAAGCTAGACCTAAATGCCGGCTACCACCAGCTGGAGCTAGACCCGGGCAGCCGGTACATTACCACGTTCTCGACTCATGTCGGCCTCCGGAGGTATAAAAGGCTAAGCTTCGGAGTCTCTTCAGCGGCGGAGGTCTTCCAAAATGCGATCCGTGAGGCCCTGTCCGGGCTGCAAGGGGTGATCAACTTCAGCGACGATATCCTGGTCTTCTCTAACACGCTAGAGGAACATCACTCTCACCTCAGGGCCACGCTCAAGAGACTGGCAGAATGTGGGTTGACACTACATAAAGCAAAATGCTCCTTCTACCAAGACAGCATGGACTTCTTTGGATACACCTTCACTCGGGAAGGGCTTCTGGTACACCCGAAGAAGGCCGAGGCCATCAGAGCCGCCCACATGCCACGCAGTCCTACTGAAGTGAGAAGTTTCCTTGGGATGGCTACCTACTGCGGGCGTTTCATCCTTAACTTGGCCGCCATGTCAGAGCCTCTACGTGCTCTCACGCGCCACGATCACCCTTGGGAATGGACACCGGACGCCAACAAGGCCTTTCGAGAAATCAAAGAGGGGCTCCTCGACAAGACGATCATGGCGTATTTTCACAAGGAGAACGGAGTTGGTTGTGGATGCCAGCCCGGTGGGCCTCGGGGCTGTCCTCCTGCAGGAACATAGTCACGAAGTGTGGAAGCCAGTCGCGTATGCCAGCAAGGCCCTCACTGACACTGAAACGAGGTATGCCCAGATTGAAAGGGAAGCGCTGGCTATCAAATGGGCCTGCCAGCACTTCCATCTATACCTGTGCGGACAAGACTTTACTGTCGTAACAGATCACAAGCCACTGATCCCACTGTTCACCGGGCTGTCGAGGCTAGCGCCGCCGAGGATTGAACGGTGGGCTGTACAGCTTCAGGCATACAACTTTAAGGTAATTTATCGGCCAGGGGCTCACAACCCCGCGGACTATCTGTCCCGTCACCCGTGGCCAACCCCACCGTCCGCCACACCGGAAGACACATGTGGCACTGAGGCGTTTGTCAGCATGATCACGCAGGGTGCATGCCCCAAGGCCATGATGCTGGAGGAGATCGGTCAAGCCACTCGGGAAGACCCCACCCTCACTCGCATCCGCAGGGCTCTGGACAGCAACGGATGGGCCCGCTTCATGGATGGGGCCCGAGCCCTGCGACCAGAGGTCAGCCATGCTCGACAGCAACTGTGGCATGTTGCGAGTGAGCTCAGTGTGGGAGAAGGAGTAATTCTAAGGGGTCGCCTCATCGTGGTCCCTGAAAGCCTCCAGGAAAGAATTCTTGCGCTGGCGCATGTGGGTCACCAGGGAATGGCCAAGACTAAAGCCCGGCTACGCGACAAGGTCTGGTTCCCAGCCATGGACTGGAAAGCAGATGAGATGGTTCGGCAATGCCACGCCTGCACTATCACCGGAGGGGACCCAGCCCATGCGATCACCGAAGAAGCGTGCGAGACACCGTGGACGCATCTCAGCATGGATTTCGGAAGCTTTCCGGATGGCCGATACATGATGGTCGTCGTCGATTCCTTCTCGAAGTTCCCGGTCGTCGAGGTAATAGCATCAACTGCGTTTCCCTCTGTCAAACGGGCCTTAGACCGAGTGTTCGCGACTATGGGGCTGCCTGAAGAAGTCAAGTCGGACAACGGGCCCCCCTTCCAGGGGCGGGAGTTCCAGGAATACCTGGCAAATCTAGCGATCCGACACCGGAAGATAACTCCCCTGCGGCCCCAGGCGAACGGGGAGGTAGAGCGATTGATGAGGACGCTTAATCGAGCGCTGCGTATTGCCATGGAGAAGACCCGGAGGCAACCCTGGACCAGTTTCTCGGAGTGTACCGCCAAACACCCCACAGCACAACCAAATGTGCTCCGGCCCACATCCTGTTCAAGCGAGCCCCGCGGGACATCATCCCGTCCGATCCAGGGTGGGTCCCAGCTGAGAGAGACGGAGCGGCCATCCAAGCGAGACGAGAAGGCATGAACCAGAAGGCGAGCGAGTCTCGAAGAGCCCAAGAGCCACGGGTTCGAGTCGGAGACCGAGTGGTCATCAAGGATCGGCACCCTGGATGGAAATTCCGGACCCCCTATGAGCCCGAGGTGTGGACGGTAACGGCGGTTCAAGGGACTATGGTTACAGCCAGACGAGGCCAACAGGTCGTTACAAGGAATGTGTCGAGCTTCAAGGCAGTCGTGGAAGTGGGCACAGATGGGGAAGAGCCCCAATCCCAAGGCCCTCTTCCGGATGGTGGTGCCCCGGCGTCTCCCGGCAGAGTGCTGTCACCTCCGGTGTCCGGCCAGCAGTCGCCCCAGGGTCACGAGGACTGTCAAAGACCCCCAGGTCCGGATCCAGTCGAGAGGATGTCACCGACCACTCCGCCGCCCAGCTCCCAGGCATCATACACCCGGAGTCAGAGGCATGGCCTCCGTCCTAACCCGATCCCAAGTCAAAGACTGGCAGACTTTATATACCCTTCCCCATGATGGGGCGGACTTAGAGTTTGAACTAAAAGAAAGGAGGGATGTAGAGAGCCACCCGGACTCTCCTGGACAATGTTGCACTACCACACGCATCCCTATACCCCTCGGGGTGGGTTCGTCCCGAGGGGATAAATAAACGTGGGCGAGACCGCACGTGGTCTTCCAGCCCAGAAAGATATACTGTGGTGTGCGTGGCCTTTACTCCATGTTTCGGCAGTAACTGAGACCCAGGCCCCACCGCGCTACAACCACCAGGGTGCGCATGGCATCTGGCAGCTGGTTTTAATGCCGGTGTGTACGGCGCCACACTTCTCGACAGGCGGCTGCACAGCAGGATAAACGTATGCTAGGGCACTGCAGGCTATTTCAAGGTGCATGGTGCAGAGCCAGCCTGACTTTGTAGAGGCAGTCGATTACACCGGCCGCCTTACTTTTCAGTTAATTTAGGGGCCCAGTTCGGTGCAGTAATGAGCCGCTAGGTGGCACTGCAGCCACTTTGTTAATTTCACGGCTGCTTCACTGACTGCAGGTGCTGTGGGGCCAGATGCTTGAGATGTGACACAGCAGGAGTAGCTGCAGACTGGGCCACGCTCTTCTCTCCAGCCGTGAGGTGCAGTAATAGCAGTGAGTCACTAGGTGGCGCTGCTGCAACACGTCTGCCTGGTGCTCTCTCTTTATCTCTCTCTCTGGAGGTGCTTTCTTGATGATGTGGGCCCTGCAGGGACTGGCAATTCAGGTTTGGCATGGCCACTCTTCTCGCAACATTAACTCCATTGGGGTCTGCCGCACACAGGTCAGTCAGTGCTCCCACCTCTGAGCTACCGCATCCCTCTTAGTGCTGCGAAAAACTTCCTCTGGGCTCTGCATGGATGGCTGGAGGAGGTGACACTCACTGTAGATGCAGCCTCAGGCTGATCTATGCTCCTCCCACCTGCGGGTGGGGCCTCAGCAGGCTCGCAGGGCAGCAGCAGTAGTCTGCGGATGCCTCCTAGAACATATGTGCACCTCCCAGGAGAAGCCGCTCTTGCGTAGGCCATGCTGGGGGTTTACATGCACATCATGGGAAGGGCGCTGCACCCTCTTTTCCACTATGAGGCAGATGACAGCAGGCAGTGCAGCTGACGGGCACTTTAGCAGGTGGGGGGGGCACACATTTTGTGCCGCTGAGGGCTGGTTCTGTTTCCTCCCTCTCAGCCGGCACCTGGGGTGCCAGAGGGTAGGCACAGTGTCCTTGCACCCTGCAGGTTACACGGGGGCAGCAGGGGTGTCTTCTCTTACTGTGCAGCCGCCTTAAGCCAATGCTGGTTTTTGTGCTCCACCCTTACACAAGGCTCTCTCACCACACTGCCGGTCAGGTTGGCGGCAGCAGTAGGTGCGAGATGGGGTGGCTTCAGCTTGCAAACCACTGTTTCATATGCAGGCCATAGCAACTTTCCTAGCATCGCGGATCATACACCTGCTGCAACACTTCTCCTCCTGGCACAGCACTGAGTAGCTGTGGCACTGGTGACAGGTGTAGGGAGTACCCGAGACGTGGGTTTACATTCCCCTTATGAGGATCAGCAAATGTGGGGTCCAACCTGCACTCGTTGCCATTGTTGTGTTGAGGGCCTTAGTCCCACATGTTGCTAAATAAATGACACAGACACTTAGACAGAGGCTCTCAGCCATTGGCAGAATTGTTCAAAGGATAATGTATAAATAAAGGAGCCGTCCACAGTACCTTCTTTTGATGTAGGTCTCGGGCGGGGTCCCAGCCCAGTCTCCTCCGGTCTTTGACGGGCGCAGACGGGCCCGCGCTGTGGGAGCCGAAAGCAGGTTATATGCGCCGGCTGGCACGAAAGTGACGCGGCTCCTGCCGCGGTTCCCTCTGGGCGCTGGAGTCCTCTGTTGCGGCTAGATGCGGGCAAAAATGATCAACACGCTCCCGCGCTGCGGGAGCTGAAAGCAGGTTATATGCGCCGGCTGGCGTGAAAGTGACGCGGCTCCTGCCGCGGTTCCCTCTTCGCGCTGGAGTCCTCTGTTGCGGCTAGATGCGGGCAAAAATGATCAACACGCTCCCCAATCAATCAAAATAAGCTTTATTTGAGATCACGTAGTGAATCATAAAAGCTACAAAATACAACACTCAAAATGTAAAAACAGTTTAAAAAGCGAAGACAGAAATCTAAAAACAGGCATGAGTAAAAACAATCGTCCCGGACAGGATCAATAACATTTCTACAACTGCTTCCTATACTTAATAACGGCCAGCAGGAATCGGGACATTACAACACATATTTACAAGTTAGGCAACATTTGCAAGTACATAAAAGCTGGTTGACCTTGTACAAATCCTAGCTGCATTAACAAAGGTTTAATAAAGTGTTTTCTCAGCCCTGAGTAATATTTGCAAAAAGGAACAGTGTGTATAGTGCTCTGCGTTGAAATATCATCACATGGGCATTTCACCAGGTCAGATGACCAGTTGTTAGCAGTGGGAAAGCTGCTTGGGTGATGGAAAATATCCAGCTGAAACTGGGTCAACACAAACCTAAGACGCAGGTTGTACACATTTGCTAGGTACAATTGCATATGATAACTGGTCAGAATCATCTGATTCTTCAGGACAGAGGGTTTCATAATCTCTAAAGATAGTCTTGTTTTCTTCTAATAATGATAAACATTTCAGTTTAAGGGCTTTTCTTTGAATGGAAATCAAGCGCTCAGGATGGTCGAAAAACTCGGGATGGCCAGTATCTATCAAGAATTTATGCACAAATTTGAACCAAGGGATTTTAAGTGCAGATGTTGAGCTAAGACAGTCAGCAATGCCAGATCGATTGAAGGTAGTGTGATCAGAGGACCAGATTTTATACCAGAGTAGGACTGGCTGGATCCTGATCAAGCCTGCTAAGTATGGAACTCCTAATTCAGAATGACATACAAAAGTTGGACTGCTTTTCATAAGGGCAAGGAGATTCCTTAAAAATGTATTTTCTGCTAGTTGGAGAGTATCGAAATTCGCGTATCCCCATAGCTCAGACCCGTACGTGGCAGTGGGTCTACATTTGACCTTGTAGATGGTCATCAGTTCCCTCTAATGTGTAAAGCTTAGTTTTCTTGCAAAATTCAGCAGGGCCATAGTAGTCCTGTACCCTGCGCAGGCAGCGACTGGCAAGGTTGGTGGGAGTGGGCATAGCTAGCTGTAGCATTTGGTGGCAACCTCCCAAGAAACTCCTTGGTCCTTGAAATGTATTTTTGTACAGATTTAGCATTGGAATTCAGGGGAAGCAAGAGCGCTGGCAAATGTACCCAAAATGCTGCCTTCTTGTTACCCCTAAGCAGTGCTTTAAATGGGGAAAAAATAAGTGCAGGTACTCATTAGAATAGAGGCGTGACAAGTGGGCGGGGCGAAGAGCAATATATTACCGTACCTAATGACTTCCGTAGCAGTTGTAGCACATGTCGAAACACACGAAAAATGCGTTTATGGCAGATTAACCCATTACACATAATTACATGCTCCTCCGAAGCAGAGCGGAATCTGCCCTGGAGGAGAAACCTAACCTGCGCCTGCCGTGCTGTGGATCAGGGTACCGGTACTCTCCCTGGCTACAGAGAAGTGCCGGTACTGAGTGCAGAAAAAATCGGAAGTGCCGGTACTCAGTACCGGCCCATTTAAAGCACTGCCCCTAAGGTACATAATGCATGCACGTTTTCCATTTCTAGCACTGATCGCGTGGTCTCCAACGGAACACAACTTTCCTTTGGTAGTTTTCCAAGCAGTTACCATACTACCGTTAGGTGGCAGGCTATCCGTGTCAACTGGCAGTAGAAACCAGCCGAGTCAAACTAAATCGAAGTTTGTCCATTCTTTATCCACCTGGTGGCACTGTTTCATTACTATTGTTCATTGGTGATGTTATTGGGCGAAAACCTTGAATGTTCTTGAGGACCACCAGTAGTTACAAAAAATCCACCAAGGGGGCCAAAGTAAGTTTATGGTGTGCTTGAGGGCCGCGTTGGTTTGGGAAGAAAATATTTATGTAATGTAAGATTGAAAGCAAAACTATCTACCTGTGCTCTCTTGTGCAACCAAATTAAAGCAAAATAGCGAGCGGGTTTTTCATTGATTAGGCATTACCATATAAATTGAAGCATTGTTGGTACACGCAAAAAAAAAATCTTAATATAGCTATATACCCTTACGACCAGAAAGATCTCATTGACGTAACAATATATTATTTTTGTAAATTGGCCATTGTGGCCCCCAAAAAAAGAAATTGCAGCGAGAAAGATTGTCACCCATTTCTTTTTTTCTGATTTATTTTATTATTCTTTTTCAACAAATAATTTTTTTAGGGACGACTATGAGCGAGCTACATAAAAGCCCTCTTGCTGGACTTGAATTTTTTTCTAGTTTCCAGACACTTATAGCTTTGCGGGTTCCCCTATGGTTTCTTTCACATGTGTTACCACCATAAGAAATAGACTTATAATTTATAAAATGGAAAATCTGTAGTAAAAATGTATCTCAAAGCTGAGAAGATGGTGAACTTAGCACAGCAAACCTTTTGTTGATGTCATTTTGAGAAATAAATGAGCTTTCTTGCACAGCACCCCCCCCCAATCTACCGCCCCCCCCCCAAAAAAAAATTATTTCTGTATGTAAAAAAAAGAATTAGCTTAAAGGTGATGTACCCCAAACATCAGAAAAAGGACGTCACATTGGAATAGGAAACATCTCAGCAGCTGAGGGGTTTACGCTAACGTTCATTAAGTGGTTTGGGGGAGCTCCTCGGTCGTCGATTGGCTGTGGCAGAAGATTGGAGCTGGGACAACAGCATCTCTACAGGAGATATTGTGAAGGTTCTTACTTGAAAAATGATCTTGGTACTGACATATCTGCTTGCCTCTTTGTTTTATGTGAAGAGATGAAAACTGAAATGCTTCCCCGCTTAAAAACACAAAGACCAGCGAGCCGGACCTGCCAACACTACAACGTTAAAGTAAATAAAGGTCGATCTGCGTCCAAATGAGATAAGTGCTCCAACCCTCTATGGCTTTGGTCAATACAGACATTTGAGAGGGACAGAGCAGCGGAACAGGACGTACAAACTCAACCTGTTTTGAAATCCATTAACAAAACCTAGCTCAACCTGTTTAGCTTATCATAAAACACAGCAGTTATTTGCTCAGTGCACATGCCACTCTCACCGACAAAGGTTCAACCGATTTCCCTTCTGGCTTATCTTATTTGAATTGTTTTTGTTCTCCATGCTTTTGAGCCCTATCAAGGGCTCCTATCTGGATGCGGCTGGTATCGAACCCAAACCCCGTACGGATTTAGACTGCAGCAGAATTTGTTGTATCAGGAGTAATTTAAGGAGTTTAAGGTAATGTGTGTGTTCAACCTGTTATCCTTAGGATGGTCTTCCCCCAAACATGTTGCCCGCTTACCTCTTCTTTTTGTTGACCGTGGGACTCTGAGCGCTTTACTACTGCTGACCAATGCTAAAGTGCATGTGCTTCTCTGCTAAAACATCGTGTCCTTGGTGTATACCTAATTGACATTTTTAGTTTACTTGCAAGTCCCTTCTAAAGGGTTATACCATATACCCAGGGCCTGTAACCTAAATGCTACCAGTGGGCCTGCAGCACTGACTGTGCCACCCAGTCAAGTAGCCTTTCAAACCTGTTTCAGGCCTGCCATTACAAGGCCTGTGTGTGCAGTTTACTGCCACTTCGACTTGGAATTTAAAACTGCTTGCCAAGCCTTAAACTCCACTTTTACTAAACATAGTCACCCCTAAGATAGGCCCTAATTAGCTCTATGGGCAAAGTGCTATGTACGTAAAAGGTAGGACATGTAATTCTAAGTTTAACATGTCCTGGTAGTGACAAACACTCAAATTCATTTTTCATTACTGTGAGGCCTACTCCTCTCGTAGGCTAGCATTGGGAATTCCTTAATACACTTTTAAGCTGTAATTCCTGATTAGAAAGGAGTAGTTGCATCATGTTTCATATCTTTGAAATGGTACTGACAAATCCTCTTTACTGGTAACGTTGGATTTAACATTACTATTTCAGAAATGCCACTTTTAGAAAGTGGACATTTCTCTGCAGTTACTACTCTGTGTCTTGCTGCCTGTTTCTAATATACGTCTGGGGTGGGTGACAGCTACACTTTATGCATTCCGTCTAGATAGTCACAAACACAGGAAAGGTGGGTGTGACAGAGAATTTATCTGCATTCTGATAGCTCTTCCTGAGCAGGAAGGGATGTGGGGGGGGCTGACACACCCAAATAGCCAGTGTCCTGTTTCCCACACAAAGGGCTGCTTACTCCCCACTGATAGTCAGTGCTGGATAGAAGGGGGGACCTGTGCACTTCAAGGGCCTGCTTTTATGTCACCCTCACTTCAAAGGCACAATGGTTATAAGTACTAGGGCTCTGACCCTACCAAGACAGTACACTGCTGGACCTGTGAAGGACTCTGTCTGAAGTAAAGACTTATGTGCTCTAAGGATTGCCACTCTACTTGACTGCTGCTCTAGAAGAACTGCTTTTCTGCCTTTGCTATGCTGTCCTGCTGATCTCTCCCCTGTTGAGGACAAGGAGTGAACCATCTCACTTGAAACCATAGTGACTCCAAGGGTTTGCTGGCTTGCCCCCTGTTCTGAAGTCTCAGGGCCATCAAAGGCTCCCTTCCCCCTGCAACAGCACCTGGACACTGCAATCTGTGATTCCTGCCATGCCAAGTGTTGCCAATCCTGTTCTGGGCTCTTGAAAGGTGACTTCTGCCTTACCGAACCTTCAACATCGATGCAGTGACGACTTTGCGACGATCGGAACCTCTGCATTGCCCTTCAGTGCAGACACAGGAGCTGATCGACATCGCTTTGTTGGGCTGTGCAGCTAAAAGATGACAGATAATGTGGCTCAGTGATTACACAGTATCTGCATCTTAACGGAGTTCATTGAAGAAGCCTTCATCATCATTGGCACCGACACAGCGAGTCTTTGTCGTTGACACTTGCTCCATCCAAGGTCCTTTTTCAGCAGGACCTGCGCGAGTCCTGTAGCCGGCCAGCCATTCATAGCGTCGGCCTGAACTTTGGATCTACTCCGGTCCATCGCAACCAATCAATCAATCAATCAATCAGGACATTTGTATAGCGCGCTACTCACCCGCGAGGGTCTTAAGGCGCTGGGAGGGGGGTGCCGCTACTGCTCGAAAAGCCAGGTCTTGAGGTGCTTCCTGAAGGAGAGATGGTCCTGGGTCAGACGAAGGGGGGTGGGGAGGGAGTTCCACGTCTTGGCCGCCAGGTAGGAGAAAGATCTTCCTCCGGTGGTGGTTCTGCGAATCCGTGGGACGATGGCGAGGGCGAGGCTGGCGGAGCGGAGCTGGCTGGTAGGTGTGTAGAACGTGAGGCGAGTATTGAGGTATTCGGGGCCCATGTCGTGGAGAGCCTTGTGTGCATGGGTGAGGAGTCTGAAGGTGATCCTCTTGCTGACGGGGAGCCAGTGCAGGTCTCTCAGGTGAGCAGAGATGTGGCTGTGTCGGGGAATGTCCAGGATGAGTCGTGCAGCTGCGTTCTGAATGCGCTGGAGTCTTTGCTGTAGTTTGGCGGTGGTCCCGGCGTAGAGGGCGTTCCTGTAGTCTAGTCGGCTGGTGACGAGGGCCTGGGTGACTGTCTTCCTGGTTCCAGTGGGGATCCACCGGAAGATCTTTCGGAGCATGCAGAGGGTGTTGATGCAGGAGGATGTAACGGCGTTGACTTGCTTGGTCATCGTGAGGGAGGAGTCAAGGATGAAACCCAGTTTGCGTGCGTGGTCCGTGGGCTTGGGAGCGGTGCCCAGAGCAGGGGACCACCAGGAGTCGTCCCAGGCGGAGGGGGATGGTCCGAGGATCAGGACTTCCATTTTGTCTGAGTTCAGCTTCAGACAGCTGAGCTTCATCCATTCCGTGACGTCTTTCATTCCTTCCTGGAAGCTGGCTCTGGCGGTGGCGGGGTCGCTGGTGAGGGAGAGGATCAGTTGGGTGTCGTCGGCGTAGGAGATGATGTTGAGGTTGTGTTTGCGTGCGATGACTGCGAGGGGGCTCATGTAGACATTAAAGAGGGTGGGCCTGAGCGAGGATCCTTGGGGTACGCCGCAGATGATCTTGGTGGCCGCTGCGCAGAAGGGCGGGAGGCGGACTCTCTGAGTTCTGTCAGAGAGGAAGGAGGTGATCCATTCCAGGGCCTTCCCTTGGATCCCGGCGTGGTGGAGGCGGGTGGTCAGGGTGCGATGGCAGACAGTGTCGAATGCGGCCGACAAGTCGAGGAGGATGAGGGCGGCAGTTTCACCGTTGTCGAGCAGGGACCTGATGTCGTCGGTGGCTGCGATGAGGGCGGTCTCGGTGCTGTGGTTCGCTCGGAATCCGGACTGCGATGGGTCGAGGGAGCCGTTCGTCTCGAGGAAGGTGGTCAGCTGTTTGTTGACAATTTTCTCGATGACTTTAGCGGGGAAGGGGAGAAGCGAGATGGGACGGAAGTTCTTGAGGTCTGTGGGGTCGGCGGTGGGTTTCTTCAGGAGGGCGCTGATCTCTGCATGCTTCCAGCTTTCCGGGAATGTGGCGGATGTGAAGGAGTTGTTAATGATGTCCCGGAGATGGGGTGCGATGATGGAGTCGGCTTTGTTGAAGATGTGGTGTGGGCAGGGGTCGGCTGGGGAGCCGGAGTGGATGGTGTTCATCATGAGGGTGGTGTCTTCCGTGCTGACGGGGTTCCAGCTACACAGGGTGGTGGTGGGGGGCGTTGCTTCGGTGGCTGGGTATGTAGTCTGAGCGCCGAAGCTGTTGTGTATATCGGTGATCTTGCGGTGGAAGAACGTGGCGAGTGAGTTGCAGAGTTCTTGCGATGGAGTGATGTTGTTGTTGCTGGCGCTGGGGTTGGAGAGCTCTTTGATGATGCTGAAGAGTTCTTTGCTGTTGTGGGTGTTGTTGCCCAGTCGGTCTCTGAATGATGTCCTTTTGGTGGTGCGGATCAGCTGGTGGTGTTTGCGGATGGCGTTCTTGAGGGCTGTCATGTTTTCTGTTGACTGGTCGTGGCGCCAGGCTTTTTCGAGGGTAGAGCAGGATTTCTTGGAGTCTTTGAGATCATCGGTAAACCATGAGGCTTTCTTGCTGTCGGGATTGCTAGGAGGGTTCTTCAGTGGTGCAAGGGCGTCGGCGCAGTTGGTGATCCACTGTGTGAGGTTGGGGGCTGCTTTGTTGGGTTCTGTAGTGTTGGTGGGTTGGTTTTGGCTCAGGGAGGTGGTGAGCTGGTCGGTGGTGATCTTGCTCCAGCCTCTACGGGGGGCTTGCTGCGGGCGGAGGTGAGTCGTGGTTTTCCTGAAGTTGAAGTGGATGCAGCTGTGATCGGTCCAGTGCAGTCTGGTGGAGTGGCTGAAGGAGATGTGTTTGCTCGAGGAGAAGATGGGGTCAAGCGTGTGGCCGGCGTAGTGGGTGGGAGTGTTGACCAGTTGCTTGAGTCAGAGGTTGGCGAGGTTGTCTAGCAGGGTGGTGGTGTTGTTGTCCTTGTTGTTCTCCAGGTGGAAGTTGAGGTCCCCTAGGAGGATGTAGTCGGAGGAGGCGAGGGCGAGCGGGCTGATGAAGTCTGCGATGGCTTCGCTGAATTGTGTGCGTGGTCCCGGAGGTCTGTAGATGAGAGTCCCTCTGAGGGTGGTCTTTGGGTCGGTGTGTATCTGGAAGTGAAGGAGCTCGGCGGTGGTGAGGGTGTCGTCGGTGTTGGTCGTGATGCGGATGGTGTTTCTGTAGACAATGGCGATGCCACCTCCGGCTTGGTTGACGCGGTCCCTCCGGGTGATCTTATAGCAGTCCGGGATGGCTATGGCTATGTCGGGGGAGGAGGAGGCGTTCATCCAGGTTTCCGTGAGGAAGGCGACGTCCGGCGCTGTTGTGTCGAGGAGGTCCCAGAGTTCGACGGCGTGCTTGTGGACGGAGCAGGTGTTGAGCAGGATGCACTTGAGGTGGTTGTTGTTGGCGCCTGTTCTGGCGGGCTCGGTGCAGGTCCGAAGGCAGGTGAACTTGCAGGCGTGACAGGTGAAGATTCCATGGGTGCGTTTCGGGGTGCCTTGGTAGCAGGCTGGCTGTTGGCAACCTCAAGTAACCCCTAAGTGCTATTTGCTTCTAAGCACTACTTTTTGCTTTATTCTTTAAAAATTCATAACTACGGTTCTACATATTGGATTTGTGTCGTTTTTTGGTCTTGTTTTTCTCATAAAAATGTAATCTATTTTTCTAAACCTGCTGAAATTCACTCTTTATTTGCACTTTGTAACAGCTGCAAAGACGCCAGCCTAAAGCAAAAAGTTTCCCGCCTGATGGCAAAACGAGGCCTATGTTTGTCATCAGTGTTAGAACATGCTGCATTGATGACGTTTTAGTTAAGAACCAAATTGATGCTTGTCCTACTGCAGTGCTTACCTTTTACTATGGACGCTGTCATATGTACTGCTGTGGTCCGTTTTGTGTGCTAAAGCAAGAGGGCATCTGGATTAAAATCTATTGTGCAATACCCAACGATAATTGTAGAATTTGTTTTGTTTCTATTACTTTAACTTGGTTGCCATTGGTTGCTTCTTCATTGGAAGGGATGTTCTACATTTATTTTATTTTTTTACCTATCTGGTGCGCTTACACCTTTTCTAGGAAGAGAAGCTGTCTATAAAAATGCAAACTAAACATCTGAGGGTGTACTGTAAACTTCCAGTCAAAACTACTTCAGTGAGTCTATAATAAAAAGTGTATGACTTCCGCAAAAGCCTGTATGCTGTTTCTGATGCACAGCCAGACTAGAGCATTACGGCTTATGATTTAAACAAATATTTACTTACTATAATTAACTTAGACTGTGTAAAGTACTTATGGAGTGCACAAACAGTAATAAAGCGAGAACACACACAAGAAAAATCCCAAACCAATCTAGAACAATAGAGTAAATGCTAATAAATAAAATGATATCAGAATGACAAAATGCCAATGAATAGAACCGGGAACATAACATTTCAAAGTCTAAATTAAAAGTATCCCACAAAAAGCACAAACTGTGGTTATCTGGTTGCTCCGGACCGGGACAAAGTCATAAGTTCTGGCTGAATATGATGGAGTGCAGGCTGGGCACAGGACCAGCTTTGGCACCACACTGGGAGTTGTACCTTCTGTCCTTGGTGTGAGGTCTGCGCGGTGCTGCTTTGTGAGGCTTAGTGCCGCTCAGCATTGGCTCTGATAAGACTTGCAGCGGTGCGGTGATGCTTGACGGTGCTTTGAGTCACTTGGCATCAGTTCTGATGAAGCTCGCAGCTGTGCAGGGAGGCTTTGCAGGGGGTTTTGCCGCTCGGTATTGGTTCTGATGAATCTTGCAGTTGTGCGACATGTTTTTGCAGGGCTTTGCATCACTCAGAGTCTGCGCCGATGAAGCTTTCAGCTGTGCAGCAAGGCTTTACGGGGCTTCGCATAGCATTACACTGGATTTAATGGAACCAGTGGCGGCTGGTAACTACAGCAAGTGGAGGGTGGGCAGTGGGTGGTGTGTGGGTGC
This sequence comes from Triturus cristatus, assembly GCF_964204655.1. Taxonomy (NCBI): domain Eukaryota; kingdom Metazoa; phylum Chordata; class Amphibia; order Caudata; family Salamandridae; genus Triturus; species Triturus cristatus. Next base: position 733,171,712 of record NC_140580.1, read on the forward strand.
AAAAAAAAAAAATTACTTACCGTTCTTGCTGCAGGACACGCCCTCTTCCTCTCTGTTAAAGTCCAGGGCCCCAGCCAACTCCCTTAAGCAATCCTGGCACTGCTCTCATGCTGTGAACTAGCATGAGAACAGCACCAGGATTTGAGGGAGCGGCCTCTCTCTGCGCTCTCAAGAGCACTGGTGGCCTGTGCTTTCTCTAACCCAGCTGTCTATGGCAGCTGGGTTAAAGAAGTTTAAAGTGCGCATGTCTGGCTGGCTGTCGCAAGACGGCTGGCCAAAGAGAAATGCGCACTTTAAACTAGTGCACAGGCAGCCCACTACTCCTCCCTGCTGCTGCCACACAGCAAGCCCCGCCCCCGTCCTGATACTTGGTTCAGGTCAGGTTGACGAAAAATAAAATGGTAATGAATTAACTTCATTACCATTTAATTTTTCATCTCTGGGGCTTTTCTAGGCGCATTGTAGCGGGGTAACGCTCCCCCAATCTAATGGAGTAGCTGTCCCTGAATGGAACTTTCAGTTAGGCCAGGAGGCATTCTCACAGATGCCAGTCAAGGGTCCAGGACCTGGGGAGTCACCTCTTGGGAATCAGGGTCTCACTCCTGCATAGGCCAGCAGGGCTCAGACAGGTCCAGTTGCAAGTCTGATGCGGCATGTCAGCTGGGCAGTCACAAGGAGGCCTTTGGAGCTGTAACTCAGAGCAGGAGGTAAGCCAGCTAGCTCTTGGAGTCACTCCAGTGGTCCTGGGTTCAAGGAGCAGTTCCAGACTTCCTTCCTCAGGTAGCAGGGCCAGCCTTCCAGCAGCAGGGCAGCAGAGTGGTCCTTCCTCTGAGTTCCACAGGTCCAGAAGTGATCTGAGGAATGGTTCAAGAGGTCCAATATTTATAAATGGTGCCAGCCTTTGAAGTGGGGAGACGCCCTACATTACCCATCCCCATTTTGTTCTGGAAAGTTACTCCCTTCTATGCCAAGATGCCGAGTAGTCTAGGGTGACAAAAGGCTAGCTCCTATGTGTGTGTACTGGAGGCAGCCTTTGAAATCTAAGTGGGGCAGGAACAGCTCTGCTCCAACCATCCGGGCAGGAAGTCTCATCCTACCAACACATAGCCCTTCTTTGTCTCACTGTATGGGAGAAATACACAAAGGCCAACTATTCACAGTCATGTAACTCAGGGCGCAGGCAGCAGGCACCAAATGGTCAGGACAAGAAAATGCCAACATTCTAAAAGTAGAAAAACAAATGTCTAGACGCACTCCTTCCCTTATAGTTTTATGATTGTATTAGACTAATTTCATTCGTAAATGCGTGCGATCAGTAACTGTGAATCGCCCCCAATCACAGTGAATGAATACACAGTAATCCAAAGGGCACTTTCCTCGTGCTCCAAGCTGTCGCCAATGCATTTCGAGCCTGTGCGACCCCTGACGAAGAGCCACACAGGCTCGAAATGCATTGGGAACGAATATACGTGTCTATTCCACAATATGATTGACCTTAACGTGCTGTTGTACGAAGCCTGGATGGGCATACAGCGCATGAGAAGATTTGAATAAAGAAACATGAGATCAATCGCGTTGTCTCCGCTGTGATGAAAAAAAGCATAGAAAAAGAATGGAAGAAGGAAATGTCAAACATATGGTATCGAGTGTGTACTATGGATTACCTGGATCAATTGAGATGTTGGAGGGATTTTTTTCCCACACTGCAGTGCGACAGCTTGGAACATTCTAAAAGTGCCATTTTCAGGATTGTGACTTAAAATCCGAATTTACTGTTGAAGGGTTTAAATTCTAATTCATTTGAGTGTAAACCTAATTTTTCTATATGCTCCCAAACTTAAGTTATCACTAGTTAAATGTTATAAGTGCCATCTATCGGATAGATAGTCCTTGTGATAGTAAAAGCACTTCATAGGAGTTTTTCACTACCAGGATATGCAAAACCTAAACCAACATATCCGACTATTTAAATGCTATGCACCCTATCCTATGAGCCTTTAGAGCAAACCTTAGGTATGACTTATGTGTATTTAAAAAGAAAGATTAGGCCTCGCAAAAGGTTTATTTTGCGACGTTAGAAATGGCAGTTTAAACTACACTACAGACTGCAGTGTTAAGCTTGAGACATGTTTTAAAAAGCTACTTTGGTGGGTGGCACAACAAATGCTGTAGGCCCACTAGTAGCATTTTAATTTACAGGCCCTGGGTACATGGAGTACCATCTACTAGGGACAAGTAAATTAAATGTGCCAGTCAGATGTAGGTCAATGTTACCATGTTTTAGCTAGAGAGCACAAGCACTTCAGCACTGGTTAGCAGTGGTAAAGTGCACAGAGCCACAAAGCCAACAAAAACAAATTCAGCAAAACTAGAGGGGTGAAGGCAAAAAGTTTTGGGAACTACTTCCCAAGGGTGTCAGGTCTACCAGGAGGCATTCACCAAAGATTAACTTCTTTTTTGATCCTCCATTTTATCCATCTGGGGATTTCTTTCACAACATTCTATAGGGACCCAGAAGGGGTCAATCTAAGATGCACCTCTGGAGAGGATTTACTCAAAATGCCATTCCATTTAGACTTGCCCTCTTCCATACCTTTTGAGAATTACTTTTTCTCTTTCCCTAAATTTGAAGGACAAAAACCGAAAAAAGAACTCCTAAAAGACGCAGTCTTTTTTCTAGTTGCATGTCTGACATGCAGGACCATTTCAGCTTCAAATGAGACATTTCAGTTTTTTGTTGATATTGTGAATACTTGTACTAATGATACAACCATTGGTTCCAGATATTGCTAAACTAGAGTTCAATTGAAATGGGTTATTAATGCAGTAAATTAGTGTTTCTGTTGATGCTCGCGTAAATGCTCTTGAACAGGCAATTCGATAAACTAAACTCATAGATTTATTTGTTGCACTTACTAGCATCGTTTGTTGCAGCAAATTTGTCAGAAAGTTAGCATTTGGTTGGCATATTAAGTTGGGATATAGCATGGGCGGAAAACGTTGGCGAAAATGTTTTTCTTCATCACCACATCGACCAGCGAAGCACCATGTAGCTTTGCCACGTATTTGCAAATATTGGTGGAATAATTAAAAACAAATAAAAAAAATATATATATATTGTGATCAAGAGCACGGAGGTGCTCGAAGCACGTCATAACGGCTTTTAAATAAAACCTACTTTGCCACGCATTCTGGAGTCCGGATCTCTCTCATCGCCGGAATGGAAGTTGGGAGATCGAGCATTGTTATATTTATATATATATATATGAAATACAGGAAACTCCCACAACCTCCGAACGGGCGGCGAAGAAGGAGAGACGGACCGCAGGAAACTTCAGGCAAGAGTATTTATTCGACCATTTCTCAGCAAACCATGACGCGTTTCGGGCTCGAAAGCCCTTGTTCACATGCGGAGACAAGTTGCACTGAAAGATTTTTTATATGTGCGCTGCAAAGTGTACACCCACTTCCTGATCACGTGCTACTAGACCAGGAAAACAGACTTCGTGTGATACATTGAAAAATAGTGGAATCAAATTGCACGAAGATTATAGAAAACGTAATACAAATGTAAAATACGTATAGTTGGTAATTCATGCAATCTGAAATACGGAAATGTAGTGATAAACATTGTCATAGGCAGCCAGCAAAAGCTTATACACAAAGACTGAATTTGTTCAAGTATGAGAGTGTTGATATAACAGGATAAATCCTTATTAAACACCCAACTGACAAGAAAAGTAAAAACAATGCCATTAAAAACATATACCGTATAATATCCTCATAAAAGGACACTCAAAATCTGTACCAATACAAAAAGGTGCATAGCAGCATTTTCAATAATTGTGCAAAATCGTGCGGAATGTGCAAAATATTCGGGAATATGTGCAAATATAACCAGACAAAACAGTAAGATTAAAATAGGAATGAATAAATATTAATAACAATAAAAGATACAGTCCTGATAATTATTGTTAAAATCATATAAATTTCATTTCTAAGATTCCATCATCTTACTGAAGAGTGCTGATAAGTCATAGAATAATTATCTATATGACAAGAGAGGTATAGGGAAAAATTCTGCGCTGTGACCAGATAGTTAAAGTGCGTAGTGCAAGAGATAACCACCCAAGAAGATGTATAATGCACAAAGCACAAAGCAAGAAATAAAAATAGATATCAAAATATATAAATGTGTGTACAAAAATATATGTGTGTGTGTGTTTACACAGACGAGGATCATTATAAAAGGAATAGAATGGAATAAGGAGATTACTGAGGTATATATAGGTATGTATACACATGTGTAATCTCTCAAAGGTTAAGTATTAAATCAGGACATCATTAAACAAAGTTGTGCATATCCTCAGTATTATTAAGGCCATTTGGCCACTTGCTATCAAACTCTAAGATCTTCCGAGTTTCCAACTGCCTTAATAAAAGTTCCCTATTGCCGCCCCGTCGGGGTTTAGGAATAGCTGCTATTACATAATATTTAAGGCAGTTGACATCATTGTTGTGCATTGAATTGAAATGGCGTGCCACCGGATACGCAGGGTCATTATGTAAGATGGCTCTCAAATGTTGTAAAATCCTAACATGCACCTGCAGCTTCGTACTACCAATGTAATTAAGGCCGCAGGTGCATGTCAGGATATACACGGCAAAGTCGGTTCTACAGGAGAAGCTCCCTGTGATAGCTACTTCTTTAGTGCTAAAAGGGGTGAGGTAGTGAGTTTTATTAATGCCAAACTTACACGCTCTGCAAGAAGAGCATTTACGGAAACCAGGGGCAGATTTTAACCACATAACTTTCTGTCTGATTTCAGGGCTGCTTTTATCAAGACAAGTTCCCATGTTTTTTGCTCTCCTGAAGGTGACCATGGGAGTAGCTGGTACTCTGGTACGGAGTACAGCATCGGTCAGAATGATAGGCCAATGCCTTTTGACAATAGATCTTATTTTCCTTTCTTCTCTACTGAAGGTGGTAATCAATCTGGGTCCTGATTCATTTTCTGGTGGAATCTGTGTAGCCATCTCGGTTAATGGGGCTGGGCACAGAGTAGACTTGAATAAACTCAATCTCGGCCGAGCATTGGCTTTTGTGATGGCATTCTCAAGAATAGTATTAGAATACCCCCTCGCTTTTAATCTAATGATGGTATTGCTCAAACAGGTGTTAAAGTCAGATTCTTGACTGCAAATTCTTTTGAGTCTTAGGATTTCGCCGTATGGAATACTGGCGATGAGATGTTTGGGATGAGCACTTTTGGCGTGGAGTGTGACATTACCAGCGGTGGGTTTCCTGAATAAGGTCGTTTCAATTTGATTGTTTAAAATGTAGACTCTGACGTCTAAAAACTCAATGCTGGCCTTATCTATATGGGATGTGAAATGAAGGTTCATGGAATTGTGATTGATCGCTTCTATGAAACTTAAAGCTTCTCTTTCTTCACCCTGCCACAATATAAAGATGTCATCAATATATCTTAAGTAACAAGCCACATGATTATTGAAATATGCCCTATGTTTTGATTTCAGAACCTGTTCCTCCCACCAGCCAACATGTAAACATGCGTAGCTGGGGGAGAAACAGGCTCCCATCGCTACTCCGCGAAGTTGTTTAAACAATTCCTTGCCAAATAAAAAGAAGTTGTTATTAAGGCACCAGTCAATGAGATTGAGAATAACTTTGTTGTGTTGATACAGTTCACATGATCTCTTGTCCAAAAAATACTTAACAGCAGACAAACCAGTTGTATGATCTATGCTAGTATATAAAGACTCGATGTCTAGAGTCATTAATAACATATCATCAGACCAAGTTAAGTCTTTCGTTTTTAGCAAGAAATCTCCGGTGTCTTGTACATAACTAGGTAATGCCTTGACCATGTCCTGTAAAAAATAATCGATGTATTGTCCCACTTGTTCGGAAACACTCTTGATGGCAGAGATAATCGGTCTCCCTGGCACTGGAAAAATACCTTTTTGAATTTTGGGAATAAGATATAATATAGGCAGGACAGGAAACTCGTTATGGAGGAATTTAAATTCATCAAAGGAAATTAGTCCTTCCCTTCTGTATTGCGCTAAAAGTTTGTATAGAGTTTCATTGGCCTTGATATATTCTTTATGAGTAGATCTTTCGTAACAATTTACGTTGTTAAGCTGTTTGTTAGCTTCATTCACATAGTCAGATTTAGGCCAGATGACCACATTGCCTCCTTTATCTGATTTTTTGATTATTATCTCGTTGTTTTCGCCTAGCTTGGACATGAGATTGACATACTCCAGTTGTTTATAATGAGATTTTCTGTTATTCTTTTTCTTGCTTAGTGCTTGCAGATGTAGTTTCTTAATGTCCTCAACAACACAGTCATGAAAGACATCTACAGCGTCTTTGGGCATAAGTGGAATAAAGTTGGATTTGGGTTTGAAGGGGCTTAAACCAGCCCCCTTCTGTATTAAGTTAATCTTGCGTAATCTATTTTGTGTGTTCATGTCTAAATCCAATTCGGAGGAAGGTGATTCAGTGGCCTCATCAAGGTCATGTGCAGTTAATAACAGAGGAATATCAGCAACGGTTAATGTGGTGTCATCACTGACAGTATTGACGTTCTCAAAGTCATTTTTGTTTTTATTTTTGTTTTTCATTGCAAAAAACTTTTTTAGCTTTAATTTCCTAATGAAGCAGAAAACGTCAATGCGGGTGGAGGCATAATTGAAATTTTGGCCCGGGCAAAAATTTAATCCAAGCATCAATAATTGTTCTTCAGCTTTGGTGAGGGTCACTGAAGATAAATTGACAATGGAGTTGTCGACATTGGTTACTTCTTGTGCCACTGCGTTTTTTTCTTTTTTTGATTTTTGTTTGTGGCTTTTTCGCCTGTCACGTCTTCTTTTGTTTTTTCTTTTTCTGTTGGCCACCTTTGTTGCCTCGGTCTCAGAGTTTGCAGTCTTTCCTCTACTAAAAAATCAAGCTCTTCCTCCAGATTTAATCTTGGTTGTGCCTGTCTAGTTGCTAGTTCTGAGCTGGAGTCACTTGTGAGTGAGGCTGTGTCGATACTGGAAATTTCCTCGCTGGTGTCATTATTACAGTCAGGAGCCAAATAAATTGTGGGTTTGCCGGAATTAGCTTTGCTCTTTTTGCTATATTCTTGTCTCTTGATACTGTTGTACTTCCGTGCAAAAGTAAAGATTTGCCCATTGTTGTAGTCAGTTTCGTCGCGTAGGAATTTATGAGCTTTTCTAGATTTGATTTTGTCTTCATGCTTACGTAGCCTTTCTTTAATAGCTTCCTTGTTCTTTTTCATGAAATCAGATTCCTCTATATTGTCAAGTTCTGCATTTATTTTGTCAATTTCCTCTAGCACTGCTGTGCGATCAATGGCTGCATACTTGATCAAAATGTGGACTAAATTCATCGAGGCTGCGAGGTTGCTCTCACCCCATTCTTTCAACATGCACGGATTGGGTTTGTCAAAGCTGGGGGCGAGTAAAATTCGGAGCCCTCTAGGCACTCGACCCACTTCGGCGTATTTGGTTAATGATTTGTGCTCCCACCATTTGGTGATTTCCAATTTCATATTTTTTTCCAAGTTTTTTAGCAGAGTCCTTGCATTGGGTTCTTCATGGATGGGTCCACTAGAGGGACCAGGTGCACTCGTGAACGCAGAGTGTGTATTTCCGAATACCTCATCAGCAGCTGCTTCCCGCTCACGGACGGTGTCCGCAAACATGCTGAGCGAAGGAAAGTAAAATATTGGTCGTGTAGTCAGATGTGTGAAAAGACTACTTAAAATAAGTGAAGCCTGGATATAATGTCTCCCCACCTATTGTAGTGCCGATTCACTCACCACATGGAGTCAGTCATCAACGGGTCCTCCGACTCAGATGTTTGACGTTCTCTTCGTGGATGAAAGTAATCTCCGGCTTCAATAGGGGGCGGCCGTCAAAGTTCCACTACGGATACCAACAGCGTTCAGTTTGAAAAGCGGCAGCCAACTTCCGGGGAGAGGGTCCGTCGACAGAAGCAAACCAACTTCCGTAACAATAATGAAATACAGGAAACTCCCACAACCTCCGAACGGGCGGCGAAGAAGGAGAGACGGACCACAGGAAACTTCAGGCAAGAGTATTTATTCAACCATTTCTCAGCAAACCATGACGCGTTTCGGGCTCGAAAGCCCTTGTTCACATGCGGAGACAAGTTGCACTGAAAGATTTTTTATATGTGCGCTGCAAAGTGTACACCCACTTCCTGATCACGTGCTACTAGACCAGGAAAACAGACTTCGTGTGATACATTGAAAAATAGTGGAATCAAATTGCACGAAGATTATAGAAAACGTAATACAAATGTAAAATACGTATAGTTGGTAATTCATGCAATCTGAAATACGGAAATGTAGTGATAAACATTGTCATAGGCAGCCAGCAAAAGCTTATACACAAAGACTGAATTTGTTCAAGTATGAGAGTGTTGATATAACAGGATAATATATATATATATACCCCTAAAACCACAGTCACACTAAGACAGACACTCATCCACCCACTCACACACCCACTCAGACATTCACATACCCACTCGTAGAGGCACTCATGCACCCTCTCACAGAACCAGTCAGAAACTCATGCAGGCACTCACATACCCACTCAGGTACCCACTTACAGACCCACTCCAAGACTCACGCAGGCACTCATTCAGTCACTCATGCACTCACTTACACACTGACTCACACACTCATGGAGGCACTCGCAAACCCACTCAGATACTCTCACACCCACCCACAGACCCACTCAGACACTCACTTATACACCCACTCAGACACCAACGCACCAACTCACAGACTCATACAGCCACTCGCACCCACAAACCCACTCACACACCTAGTCATAGACCCATACAGCCACTCACACACCCACTCATCAACCTATACAGCCACTAACACCAACACACGCACACTCTCAAAGGTTACAGGTTGCAGTTAGGAGATAAATTATAAAAAAAACTTTGAAATTCACTAAAAACAAAGGTTTCAGGGATGTTATAGTTGGGAAATAACAATGAAAAAATTGTAGAAATTCTCTGAAAAAAAACAAAGGTTACAGTGACGTTATAATTCGGCTCAGACTTTACTCATATGAAACCATAGAAATTATAAGTTATATTTACCTGAGATAATTATAACTTATGCCCCTGCAATGCACTACTTATGACCTCACATATCACTCATTACATGATCAGTGACATCACTGATGACATCATCCAACCACTACTCACACACCCATAGAACCTCCCATACACCTACCCACACAACCACTCGCATACCCATTCACAGACCCATACAACCACTCATACACCATTGAAACTCTCATACACCCACTCACACAACCACTCACATACCCTGACCCATACAACCACTCACACACCCACTCACTTATTCATAGAGACACCAACACACCCACTCACTAACCCATACAGCCACTCACCCATACAGCTACTAACAGAGCAACTAGTTCACCATTACAGCCACTCATACATGCATTCACTCACCCACACAACCACTTACCCATTCACTCATGCATACAGGCACTCACTCGCCCACTCACTTCTACAGCCACTCACACAGACACTGTGCATTACAGCCACTCACTCACCCATACACCCACTTACACACCCATAGAGCCATTCACACAGCCACTTATTTACCCATGCAGGCACTTAAACCCACTCACCCACTTATAGAGCCACCCACACAGACACTCACCCATGCACCACTCACACAGCCACTCAACTCAACGACCTTTACAGCCACTCAGACACCCACTTACTCACCAGTACAGCCACTCACTCACACTTACAGCTACTCACACGTCCACTTATTCACCCTTGCAGCCACTCGCACAGATTCAGACAATCACACAGGTACTCGGATGATATATGATAGAAATAGTATCACTCAGTACAGAAACAATAGTAATTTAACTTCTGCAGTAGCTTAGAATATATCTTTGTCTCAAAACATTTTCAAAACACTTACACTCACTGTATGATGTCATCAGTGAAGTCACCGACCATGCTCGACCCTTCCCAGTCGGGTTTTAGAGGGAACAACAGTACTGAGAAGCACCCTCCTTGCAGTGTTGTAGAACATCAGTCTGAAGGTAGATCAGGGCAAGGCAGTAGCTTTGATTCTACTAGACCTGCCGGCAGTGTGTGAGACTGTCTCCTACAGTCTTTTGATAAAGAAAAAATAACTAATTTAAGAGTAGGAATAGTCTGGGCTGTTAGTGCCACAGATTGATTAATCCTTTGAAAAACATCGGACCAAAATTGATGCAGCCCGGAGCAATAGAAGAAAATATGATTTCCACAACCCTAACTCTGGAACCCCACACCTAAAACAGAATTCTGAGGAAGTCTGGTACATCTTATTCAGTCTTTTCGGTGTATAAAGTTAACCATTTTGACAGGAAGGTCATTCTTTTATAATTGGCAGCTCTCAGGGCTTTGTGACCTACTTTGCATAGAAGCTGCTGTTTCTTTTAATAGTTTAGGGAAAAAGTTATCAAGCGCTTTCTGTTCCCCCAACTGTGCTAGGCAAGAATAACAGTTGCCGACTCCACTTAGGCCCTGAACATATAGTTAATGTAATATCCTTAAAGCTGTATTATTAGTCACGCCATAATTTGTTCTTAAAAAGCTGGATATTTGATTGAAACTAAATAACAAAACTGCAAACCTAGGGCCGAGCTGCTGGGATAACATCTTGCTAGTAATCATATTGGATATACTAAAAAAATCCCCCAAACATTCAAAACTCGCCTCCTTCCATAAGTGCAAACAACCCAGAGAATGCTGCAGGCGAGAGCCTGGCATTCATTAATTTTAGTATAGAAGATATATCTGGGAATGTTATGTAATTTAAAAAATACTTTTATACGACAAGCTAGGTCCGATATTGAATTATACCTCGATTTTTTTGGGGGGGAAATTTCGAGGAACGAAGAAAGATGGGAAGTTGAGTTGCACTCTCGTCCAACAAAATGGAATTTTACAAAAAAAAAATGTAGATGGTATCATTGGGAGCTGAACCAAAGAATTCAATAATGCGACCTGATAGTAGACCTCTAAATTTGGAAGGGCATACCCCCCCCCCCAAGAAAAAAAGATGTATCTAGTTGTAAAACTGCTAAGGACGTTCAAGGCTGTTTATGTGCCCAAATAAAATTCCTAATTAATTTATGGAGTTCAATAAAATATGTTCTAGGAATTTTAATCAGTATGTGAGTAAACAAAAATACAAATAATGGTAAAATAGACATTTTAACCAACGATACATGACCTATGTAAGTTTAAAGTAAGACGAGACCATCTATATAAAAGCCTCTTAGCTTTTGCCAATGTTTTTTCATAATTTAGCCTATATAGCTGGTCATAATGGCTAGTTACATATAAACCTAAGTACTAATAGTTTTTAGACATAGTCTATTGACGAATAAAAGGCATCGATACCGAAGGGGCATTAAACCAGAGCACCCTGTTTTTGCTTGATTTAACCTATATCCACCTATTCGTGTAAAAGCTGCTACTTCATCAAATGCATTTAAGATATTAGACGTCTCAGCTGATAAAGAATGATATCGTCTGCAAATAATTTAATCTTTGGCATAGCCACTACTGGAGGCACTATCTGGCAATTATTGCGATTTTTCTATTGTCAAAGTCTCTATAAAAAGTGAAAACGAAAGAAGGGACAGAGGGCATCGCTGTCTGGTCCCGTGCCGGATTTTAACTATACCTGCCGATTCCTTATTGATCACAATTCTAGCCTCTGAGCCGGAGTACAATTCTTTTATCATTTTAACCAGTAGCTCTGGCACACCAATCTTAGACAGTATAAAAAAACAGAGCCTGCCAGTCAACAAGGTCAAATGCCTTTTCTGTATCAAGCATTAAAATTGCTGCCTTGACCTTGTTGACTGACAGGTAGTCAATAGCTTGGGGAAAAAAATGTGTTGGAATCCATTGGTCGATGACGTATAAAACATCCGATTCTGATGGCCCACCTTTTGTGCAACAGGAGTCAACCTTGCTGCCCAGATTTTCATAAATATTATTTAGTCTATGTTTAAAAGGCTTATGGGTCTATATGAGCCAAAAGTGGTGGGGTCCTTGTCATCTTAAGAAAACAGATCACTACCGTTTCTTTAGAATATTTAGACATAGGTTTGCCATTTTTTATCAGATTAAAAAATGTCGAAAGAAAAAGAAGAAGCAAGGGTTCAAAGGTGTTAAAAACTTCAGCAGGGATACCATCGTTACCTGCGGCTTTTGCATTAGTTAAATTTTTTAAAGCGTTACTGCCTTCAGCTTGTGAAATAGGTTTATCGAGAAAATCCCGAATACACATCGAGATAGTGGGCATTTCTATTGATTCAAAATAACGTGTAAGTGATGCTTGAGTTATTTCATGCGTCTCCTCGTAGATCATTTTGAAATGCCGGAGAAATACCCCTGCAATGTCATCTTCAGAATCCACTACCATATCCGAAACCGGATCTCTAATCTGAGTGACTATGTTTTGGGTACCCTAGATTTTTGTGGCCCAAGCCAAGTGATGTCCTATATGTTGACTCTATATACAGTTTTTGTTTATAAGCCTTGCTCCCCTTGATTACCTGTAAATTAAAAAATTCCTTGAGATTATCATCTTCGGCTGTTTCTAGGTGCTGAAAATTTATGGGATGATTCTTGGTGCCCTCTTTGCTTGGTACTGTACCAGTCCCCAAAAAAGTAGCAAACTTTTTTGAAATTCTCAACCAATCCCTTGTGATGCAAGACCAGGTGCTATCTACATGTGGCAACTGCTTTGGTCTGCTAAAACTCCTCAAACTTGTTCTGATGGCTCCTGATTGACTAGCATCTCACGGTTGTTTAGGCACTCCTTGTCAGCCATCTGGATTTAGGAAGTGCTTTGTATATGGGTAAGGCAGACTGTTTGTTCACATGCCTTCAAACAATCCAAAACGCTGTTGCAAAACGTATTTGCAATAAAGGCAGAAATGATTATGTGATTTCATGTTTAAGAACATTGCACTGGCTACTTATGTGCAATAGGGCTCCGTTTAAGCTACTCTGCCACACACACAGGTCATTGCATGATTCCGGCCCTCTGCTCCTCCGGAATAGGGTCACATTTTACAAACCTTTAAGAAATTTAAGATCATCCAACTTGGCCTTAGCCAAAGAAATCAGGATCATGAAGGCCGGAATGGGTGACCATTCTTTTACTTTTGTGGTTGCTACCCACTGGAATTCTGTCCCTCTTGATATTTGCTGTGCCGAGGATTAACTCTTGTTCAGAAATAAACTGGAAACTTTGCTCTTCGCTAACAAATACGCCCCTGTATTTGATCTCTAGCTCTGCCCAACTATTGTAGCAAATGGTAGTTATCAGCGCTGTGACATACCACTAGGGATGATTGTTAGTGCTCTACAAATACTATAAAGAAATAAATGAGTGATGTAATATATAAGGTCATAAGCAGTGCATTGCAGGGGCGTAAGTTATAGTTAGCTCAGGTCACTATAGCTGCTGAATTTCGATGATTTTGTGCGAGTGAAATCTGAGCCTAACTATAACGTCCCTGCAACCTTTGGTTTCTCAGTGGGGAAAAAAAAAATATATATACACATCAAGTGGGGGTGAGAATAAGGGGGGTCCCAAAACAAATTTTCCCCCATGTTAATTCCCATAGGGGTTTGAACACGACTGCAGCTCAAACTGCTGAGCGGAATTACACCAAATTTGGCAAAAAGCTAGCTCTTGGGCCAGAAATTTGATTTGTGTAAATCTGTTCAGACGTTTTGGAGATATTAAACGAAAACCAAATTTGTATATCTAGGGGCATGGATCCGATGGTCCCAGTGCTGAAATCTGATTGGCTGCCAACTCATCAGCCTGGAAGTGTGGGTAGCCATTTAGGACTCTGACTCAGCTGAGTCCCAACAAAAGTCAAGTGGGCAGGGTAGGAATACACTGACCCCGATGTCTGGTGGTGGGGTCCTACAGGTGACCCCACCGGGGGTTAAAAATATGTTTTTTTCATTTTGCCACAAAATCGTGGGTGGAAGAGCGAATTTGCAGCAAAATTGATAGGAAAAAAAACAAGCGCGGTCTCCTGTGCTTGTTTACACTATAGCCCCTGGGTGGGCCAGGTCGAGAGGGCATGTGAGCATAAAATAAAAGAAACGGTGGTGGATGCACAGAGCCCCCCTAGCGTCTTTTTAGCACCAGACACCACCACCTTCCTGGGGCTTTATTTAATATAGTGTCAGGTGAGGGGCCACACAGACTCTCCATTTAGCTTATTGAGCCCCTGGGACCACCACCTCCACGGGGTTATATTTTAAATAGTGGGGGCTGTGCAGACCCCTGCCCGGGGTTGTTTCAAGCCCCTGGGGCCAAAGATATTTAAAACTGGGTGGGGGTGCCACGTGCCCCCCTCCCGGGCCATATACGGGCCCAATGACGACCACCACCTCCTGGGGCCAGCCAGTGAAACGTGTAGGAGGGGGGCCGTGCGCCCCCCCCTCCCGGGGCCATTAATGGCCCTGGGGACAGCCACCCCCCCAGGTCCAACTCCTGCTATCTCCTGAGGGGCCCACCCTCGGGAAATAGCTGTTTGCCTTAGCTTTGCGGGGACTGTAAGAGCTCCCGCCCAGCAAGAGCAAACATAACTCCACTCCCAGCAAGCGGGAGCTGTCAAACTGCTCCTGCTGTCATACAGGCAGGGAAACAGATGAAATGGTTGCTCTTGCATGCAGGGAGCTGCCATTAAGCAGCTCCCTGCATACGATTCCAGCAGGAAACTGGGAACCAGCAGGGACCGTGGGGGCATTAAGGCTCCCCTCGGTCCCTATCAAATCACACTTGGTGCCCTTGATGGAGCCGGGGCACCCAGGTAGACATGGCCGGAAGCTGGGTGATGGCGTACCCAGGACCGAAATTGGCCTGGGAAGGGGGGGCCCCCTCCCAGGACTATTCTTTTAATACACCCCGGGAAAGAAGGTGATCCCTTGGGCATGGTAATGCCCAGAAAGGGCCTCCACATGACCCTTCTCCATTCTATTGATAAAATAAAGGTCTGAGGTGATGTAATATGTGAAGTCATAAGCAGTGCATTGTGGAGGCAAAAGTTATATTTACCTCAGATAACTACAACTGCTGAATTTCACTGGTTTCGGAAGAGTGAAACCTCATCCCCACTAAAACATCCCTTTAATCTTTTTTTTCCAGTGAACTTCTAAGGTTTTTTTTTTTATTCTGCTTTCTAACTATAACATCCCTATAACCTTTGGTATTTTCAGTGAACTTCTACGTTTTCTAAAATTCTATTTCCTAACTATAATGTCCTTGTGACGTAGGTTTTCTTTCCAGGAAATTTCAACTTAAAAAAAATAACTATAACTAAGGAATTTCATTGGTCTTGTACAAGTGAAATCTGAGCCCAACTATAACGTCCCTCTATATATATTCACTGATAAAAAACAAAGGTTACGTGGGCGTTATAGTTAGGCTGACATTTCCGTCGTACAAAACCAGAGAAATTAAGCAGTTATAACTCACGTCCCCACAATGCACTGCTTATGACCTCACATATTAGATCACTCATGACATGGTTAGTGACATCACTGATGACATCTCAAATGACTTCACTTTTTGACAAAGTGTTAAACACATATAGACATGTTTTATTTAAAGTTTGAGTCTAGCTATTCTGTAAGATATTGATTTGACTTTCCCCTTTGTATACATTAGTCTAGAAAAGTACATCTAAAATGCATTTTCCTTGTTTGCAGCGACACTGGAAGTTTTGCACCCTTAAGATGTGTAAAACACATATGCACACATTTTACAGTATTTTAGACGCTAGGGGTTTGTTAGTGCAGTTTAACTGTAAGGGAGTTTGTATAAAAACAATCTTTTAAACCGATTTTCTGTTTTCGCGATTACTCCGAGAGTCGTGATGGCTTCAGTAAATGCCACAATGGCGCCTTTTTTTTATAAAGTGTAAAACACATATATGCACACATTTTACAGTATTTTAGACACTAAGGGGTTATTAGTGCAATGTGTTAAATCATATTTTTCTAGGGAGTTTGTGTAAAAACCATCTTTAAACCCGATTTTCTGTTTTCGCGATGACTACAAAATAGATTATAACCTACACGCTAAACACACTTCTATCTAAAAGACTCTATAACAGCATCCATAACTTCCTTAATATCTCTGTACCATAGTGTATAACTCTTTCAGTGGAACCTCTGCCTGCCTACATCACTGTATCAGTAAGTCTCGCATTCACTGTAAAAGTATTTCAGTGGATCTGTGATACGGTGCATCAGTCTATCAATGGTTCTGCAACAAACTGTGTGACTGTCTCAATGCATCTATAACTAGGTGCCTCAGTGTTTCAATGGGTCTGTGAGTTTGGTAGCATGAGTCTCTCAGTTGATAAGTGACTAGGTGCATGAGTGCCTTTGTCTATTTGTAAGTAAGTATATGACTGTCTGACTGGATATGTGAATGATTCTTTGAGTGGGTGCGTGAGTCTCTGAGTGGGTGAGTGAGTCAGTGTGTGCATATCTGAGTGAGTCTGTGGGTGTGTGAGTGATTGTATGGGTGTGTGAGTATCTGAGTGGGTCTGTGAGTGGGTGTATGAGTGGCTGATTGGATCTGTGAGTGGGTGTATGAGTGTCTCAATGGGTCTGTGAGTCAAAGCACAAGTCTCTGAGTGGGTGAGTTAATGGGTGTATGCATGAGTATCTGAGTCG
The DNA here is from genome assembly GCF_964204655.1 of Triturus cristatus. Classification (NCBI taxonomy): domain Eukaryota; kingdom Metazoa; phylum Chordata; class Amphibia; order Caudata; family Salamandridae; genus Triturus; species Triturus cristatus. The sequence goes on from NC_140580.1 coordinate 733,188,558, forward strand.
GTCTCTGACTGGGAGGGTGAATGTCTGGGTGGGTCTGTGAGTAAATGCGTGAGTCTTTGAGTGGGTGAGTAAGAGTCTCTGAGTGGGTGAGAGAGTAACTGAGTGCATAAGTCTCTAAGAGGGTCTGTGGCTGAGAGTGTGCGAGTGTGAGTGACTATGGGTGTGTGAGTGGGTGTAGGAGTGTCTGAGTGGATCTATGAGTGAGTGTATGTGTGTCTCAGTTGGTCTTTCAGTGGTTGTATGAGTGTCTCAGTGGGCTTGTGAGTACATACGTGAGTGGGTCTTTAAGTAGGTGTGTGAGTCTATGAGTGGGGCTGTGCATGAGTGCGTGACTCTCCGAGTCAGTCTGTAAGAGGGTACATGAGTATCTGAGTGGATGAGTGGGTGTGTGAGTGCATAGGTCCCTAAGAGGGTCTGTGACTGAGTGACTGAGTGCCTGAGTGCCTGAGTGACTGTGTGAGTGTGTGAGTGGGTGTAGGAGTGTCTGAGTGGATCTATGAGTGAGTGGATCTATGAGTGAGTGTATGTGTGTCTCAGTGGGTCTGTCAGTGGGTGTATGAGTGTCTCAGTAGGACTGTCAGTACATACATGAGTGTGTAAGTGGGTGTGTGAGTCTCTGTGTGAGTCTATTAGTGCGTGCATGAGTATCTGAGTGGGTATGTGAGTGGGTGAATGAGTGCCCAGGGGGGTCTCTGAGAGGGTGTAAGTCTCTAATTGGGTGTGAGACTGTGGGCATAAGTGTATGAGTAGGTTTCTAAGTAGGTTCGTGAGTCTCTGAGAGGGTCTGTACATGGGTGTGTCACTCTCCAAGTGAGTCTGTAAATGGGTGCATGAGTACCTGAGTGCATATTTGAGTGGGTGCATGAGTATCTGAGTGGGTCCATGACTGTATGTATAAGTAGGTATGCAAAGGGTCTGAGTGAGTTTGTGAGTGCATACATGAGTCTGGGACAGCGACAGGTGAGTATGTACAAATGTATATTTTTTTTATATTTTCATCAATATTTGCGACATCTCTGTACGGTACACTGGCGGGTCATGCTAGCCGTCGCGTCATCGTCGCGAATATTGCGAGCGATTTAAAAAAAAAATATATATATATATATATATATATATATATATATATATATATATATATATAATTTTGGACACATTTCTGGTCACTAATATCGCCATTTCTCAAACATGGGGACAGAGTATCTCCACCCTGACTCCTTATGTTAGCTTTGACACAAATTTCCAGCTCCGGGTACAGTTCCTGATCAATAAAATGGCGGCAGCAACTTTCTGTTCAGGTTGCGTCCAGCCAATCGGAGCATTCCGGTTGGTGCATGCATTCACGATTTACGGTGATGTTGTTGTGATTTAACCGCGACCACTGCAAAATCGCCATGAAATATCTGCAGCCAGAGATATTACTATATTGTTCGGATTTAATTTCACAAGATCTACTGAACAGATTTGCACCAAATAACAAAAAGAACAATCTGCATAACAACACCTACCTTTCTGCCAAATTTGGTGTAATTCTGTCCAGCGGTTCAGGCTGTAGGTTCGACAATGCGTTCCTATGGGAATTAACATTACAAACACACACTTATTTCATGCCCATATTTCTAGGTCCCCATTGCATGGATCAGGCACAAACGCTTCATGACAGACAGAAGCTACTTTGACACTTTTCTTGGAAAATTTCATGAAGATTGGTCAAACGACGCCAAAGTGCTACACAAGTCAAAATAAAATGCTTTTCCCTATGAAAACTAGGTTCTAACTGTAACTACCTACTGGCGACCGGCAGTGATCAAGTCCCCCAGGAGGGATGAAACGCGTAATGGCTGCCTTGTTTGTTTAAGTCTTGAATAAACGAACAGATATTTGAAAAGAATCTTGTGGTCCGTGCTCCCTTCTGCTCAGCTGGTCGGATACGAGAGAGGAGAGTGCTTGGCCGATATATATATATATATATATATATATATATATATATATATATATATATATATATATATATATATATATATATATAATTTTGGACCCATATCTGGTCACTAATATCGCCATTTCTCAAACATGGGGACAGAGTATCTCCACCCTGACTCCTTATGTTAGCTTTGACACAAATTTCCAGCTCCGGGTACAGTTCCTGATCAATAAAATGGCGGCAGCAACTTTCTGTTCAGGTTGCGTCCAGCCAATCGGAGCATTCCGGTTGGTGCATGCATTCACGATTTACGGTGATGTTGTTGTGATTTAACCACGACCACTGCAAAATCGCCATGAAATATCTGCAGCCAGAGATATTACTATATTGTTCGGATTTAATTTCACAAGATCTACTGAACATATTTGCACCACATAACAAAAAGAACAATCTGCATAACAACACCTACCTTTCTGCCAAATTTGGTGTAATTCCGTCCAGCGGTTCAGGCTGTAGGTTCGACAATGCGTTCCTATGGGAATTAACATTACAAACACACACTTATTTCATGCCCATATTTCTAGGTCCCCATTGCATGGATCAGGCACAAACGTTTCATGACAGACAGAAGCTACTTTGACACTTTTCTTGGAAAATTTCATGAAGATTGGTCAAACGACGCCAAAGTTCTACACAAGTCAAAATAAAATGCTTTTCCCTATGAAAACTAGGTTCTAACTGTAACTACCTACTGGCGACCGGCAGTAGGATATATATTTATATATATATTAGGGTAAGGGTGGATTTAGGGTGGGTGTTGTTTTTTTGTTGAGATGGGCTTTTTCAGTGGTAAGGTTTTTTTACGGTGGGTATGGGTTTTTGGATGGTAAGGGAAGTTTTAGGGTGGGTAATGGTCTTTGTGTGGAAAGGGAATTTTTAGGGTATAGGGTGTGTGTCGGTTTTTGAGTGGCAAGGGCTTTTTTTAGGCTTTAGGGTAGGTATTGGGTTTTGGGGCAAAGGATATTTTAGGGTTTAGCTTGGGTTTGGGTTTTTGGGTGGCAAGGGAATTTTTAGGCTTTAGGGTGGGGATGGGTTTTTGGGTGGTAAGCATTTTTGGGAATTTTTTTAGGGTTCGAAGTGGGTATGGAATTAAGGGTTATTAAGAGCAAATGTGTGTGTGTGTGTATGTGTATGTATGTATATGTGTGTGTATATATAAATATATATATATTCACACAGACATATACATGTATCTTAATCTGTATGTATATATAACAATATGTATGTGTTTCACACACACACACAAATATATGTAAAAATATATGAACACATACATACTTATATGTATGTGTGTATAAAAATACATGTTCTGATGGGATCCTGTGCCGAGAGCTACCTGAGATGATTTTTTTGTAAAATATATTTATTGATTAACAACTTATATTGCTCAGAGACAATTCAATCAGGAGCCTCCACGCACGTAAAAATTTCCGAATATACAATCCTCTTCGTACAATCATATCTATTTTTTTAACTGACGGTTTACAAGCGGAATTACCCACGTTCACTGAAAAACCTTGTGGCGTTCCACCCCCAAGTTTCACCATCAGATTTCCTTAGCAAGGTATAATGTGGCAATATCAATAAAAGGAAATACAATCGGAAGCTCTATATCGTAATAAAGAAAACGAGCATTCAAAACCTAAAACCTATATTATGCTACATTCCCTCCACCCTCCCCCCCCCCCCCCCCCCTCCCATAACTCAGCCGGCATGACTTATTGGTTGGATACATAACAAGGCACTCAGTTCTTTACTCATGATAGCATCTCCTACAACTGTAAGGTACACCTCAAACTTTCCTAACACAGGACCACTGATAGACTAATTGGGGTAGCGCCTATTCTCCCATCATCATGCTAACCAGACCCAGAGGAGGGCAGGTTTTGTGTTTCACTAATCTCCGAGTCTCCAACAATATCAGAGTCTGTGGGTTTCAGGAGTTCTGCTAATGCTCTCCAGGCTCGGGCTGAGTCCAGTACCCTATCACTATGAGCTCGGGTAGCCGTTTGCAGCCGAAGAACCGTCTCGCACTCTGCCCACCGAATAAATTCTGCCTTCCACTTCTGCAATCTCGGCCCACGCTGCACCTTCCAATTAGCAGTAATTTCCCGCTTGGCCAGTACCAGCCCTAGATCTATAAATTTACTAGTTATCTTAGTCTTCGAGGTGTGGGGAAACCAGTGTAACAAACATGGACCTATACCAAATTCAATCTCCCTGTCCGTAACATCGCAAAGCAGCGTCCACACTTCCCGCCAGTAAGCCCCGATCCGAGGGCAGCTCCATAGCATATGGCGGGGGTCAGCTCCCTCTTCGGAGCTACCTGAGATGATGAGCTTGTCTGCAAGATAAGGAGGCCGGGAGGGTGCTGGTCTCGGTGGCTTTTTGTATATGTTGCAGCGGGTTTTGAAGAAGGTGGCTAATGGAATTCCAATAGAGGAGTGATGCAATTTTTTTTTTTTTAAAGCATACTGTATCCCTTTACAGGACATGATCAGCTTAAAAAAATATTTTTTGCAGACCTCCCTTTGTGCATTTGCAATTTACATTGGATCAAAAAATTTCTCCGGTCTAATTAACACTTTAAATGTAGAAGGTTTTACACCCTCCTGTGAATATTCATTTTGTGATGTGACTGTTTAGTGCATCAGTCGCACCGCAAAATGTAGAACAGTTTGCAACCCACTCGATGTACAAGTTGCACATCCTGGTTTGTGAATTCTTATTCATCGTGTTCTTCATTGTCGTGACGTCCGCATCGTCAATATAACTGCCACTCCGGCGTGCCCTGACGTCAGTTCTTTTATTTCCACGCCAGCCAGCGCAGATCCGTCAAACAGAGCTTAACCGCTATAATTTTTTGACAGACTTTTTTTTGACTTTTTGTCGACCTCTTTTGGTGTGCTAGGGAAGTCTAGCATAAGACCGCAGGGGTCAAGCCATGCGGCGCCTGTCACCGTGTCATGTTGGTCACGGGCCCCCTCTTTGTGTGTTTCTGCTGCCTGGAGCGCAACCACAACACAGTTGTGCTCCGATTGCCAGGCCATGGCACCAAAAGCTTTGAGGAAGCAGTCCCTAAAGCTAATCGCGGGTCGGTGACATGCGCCTTTGCAAGTCACCCCGTCGATCTCGATCCCGGTATCAGTCGAGAGGAAGGTCCGAGCACCTCTCTGGAGGGTCGAAGCCATCTTCTTCCCAGACGTCAGGTAAGAGGCATCACAAGAAGTCGAAATGTGCTTCATCTTTGCCACGTCTGTCGCGTGTATGTGATGGAGCAAACTTTGTGTTTGAGGCCGTGCTCCATGGAGCAGGTGCCTGAGTCAGCTCCTCATTTCCCTCCCTTCCCTGGGCCGGGAGCAACTCCCACTCATCTTGCAGAGTTCCATGATGCCATGTGTCCCATATTGGTATGGCCTGACCTTGCCGGCGTGCTTTCGTGCCCTGCAGGTTAGGATGGAGGAGTCCCCGTTGGTTCTGTGTCATCGAAACAGGCGCGGACTGAGCCATACCGCTCCATGCTATTTAACCTGCTCTGTTCTGAAGGGTGTGGAATGGATGAGGAAGATTGGGAGGGGGGGCAGGACCCGTTAGAAATCCTGCAACCTCAGGACATGGACTGGTATGAAGAACTAGATGATGCCAGTGGTCTGGACACCTCCCCAGATTCTGGCATGTTGTCTCCCCCCCCCCCTCCCCCCCCCCCAACCTGGCTACAGAGGAGGGGGCATCATTCGCTATGGTGGTGCGGAGGTTTTGGACCTGTGGCTTCCTACGGTGGCAGTCAAGTCTCCAGTCTTGACAGGTCCTTCAGCCTGGTGTCTCCAGCTCGGAACCCTTGCTGCCTTTCAATAAGGGCCTTGACGGACGTTCTTCTGGTCCAAGCCAAGCACAAGGGCTCTTGTGACCAGAACTACTGCCCGCCACCATCGCCCTGCACCGGGCGACCCAGTTTTCCTCACCGCCCACAAAGCTTGGTGGTTCAAGCTTCCACCTACCGTGGCGCGTTCCCTTCCTCACCACCGGACAGGGAATCAAAGAGACTGGTAAGCTTTGGGAAGAAATCGTTCTCTTCTACCAGTCTAGCATTGCGGTCGGTGAACACACTGCATGCCTTTTGGGCCGTTCTTACCACTCGATACGGGACACAGTTGCGCAGGTGCTGCCCAGAGTCTCGGACGAGGACCGGATTCTACTCTCCCATGTCATTTCAGATCAGAGAGATGCTGCGAAGTTTACCATTAAATGTGGCTTGGACATAACAGACTCACTGGGCAGAGCGATTCCCACAGCTGTGGCCGTCCGTCGCCACTCCTGACTGAGGACATCTGGTTTTTCAGATGTCTAGGCTAATCTTATGGACAAGCCCTGTGATGGCTCCCGTCTCTTCAGAGACAAAGTAGATGCCGCACTCGATCATGTTTCAAGGACTCGCAGGCTACGACCAAGTCATAGGACCTCACTACAACATTTCAACCTGTGTCTGCTTTTCACTCCTTTGGTGGCTACAGAAGGGGCTACCAACTGCGCCAACCCTATTCCGGCCAGAGGGCCTCGCAAGTTCAGCAACCTCTGCGGGGCCATGGACGTGGTTCACAGCAACCCCGAGGGTTGGAAGCCAGAATTTGAGCCAAGCCACAATCCCCTCCTCCACTGCAAAACCATCCTAGTACGATCCCCTAGGATCACTCACGGTTAATTGGTGACAGAATATGTCATCATCTCCACTACTGGCAAGACATCACCTCAAACAGGTGGGTGTTGCAAATAGTCCAAAGGGGCTATTCCCTCCCCTTGGAGACTACCCCTCCATCCATGCCTCCAGTGTACTGTCGGCTGATGGAGGATTACCTTACCTTACTATGCGAGGAAGTCAAAACTCTCTTGGCCAAGGGAGCTATAGAATTGTTCCCCAGGCCAGAAATAGACTGTGGTTGTTATTCCCACTATTTTCTGGTCCCAAATAAGGACAGAGGCCTTCATCCTATCGTCGACCTCAGAGTCTTCAACTACTTCATCAAAAAGGAGAAGTTCAAGATGCTCACCTTAGCTCAGGTCCTGTCTACCCTGGACCCTGGATGGTAGCGCTGGACTTGCAGGATGCTTATTTTAGAATCCCCGTCTAGCCTGCCCATCGTCGTTACCTGCCATTTACGGTGGGGCATGAGCACTTTTAGTTTGCAGTGCTCCCTTTTGACCTCAACAGTGCCCCTCGGGCATTCACAAAGGTGATGGCGTTGGTCGCAGCTCATCTGCGGAGACCAGGGGTTCTAGTTTTCCCCTTATCTCGATGACTGGTTGTTGAAGGCGGGCTTGTCCCAAGCAGTCCTCTCCTACCTCCAGACTACTTCAAACCTCCTGCACTTTGATAGCGAACCCCAGTGAATGCAGAAGTCGCACCCTATTCCCTCTCAGATGCTCCCTTTCATTGGAGTGGTTCTGGACGCTGTGCAATTTCGGGCCTGCCCTCCCGAACGGCGAGTCAAGGATATTCAGGCTATGATACCGATATTTCAGCCTCTATTTTGGTAAGAATGACTCAGGCTGTTGGGCCTCATGGCCTCCTGCAGCCTGCTGGTGGACCATGCAAGGTGGGGCATGCCGTGGGACCTGAAGTTCCAGTGGGCGCAGCATCATGGAAACCACACCAACCTGGTTCAGATATCAGTGGTCACTGTAAAAGTCCTGCAGTGGTGGCTGACAAACTGCCATTGGGTCAGAGGCAGAACCCTCTCCCTTCCTCACGCAGATCTCACATTAGTGACGGATGTGTGGCCATCGGGCGAGGTGGAGATCAGGGGACTCTGGTCTACGGCGGAAGCCAAGCTCCACATCAACCTATTGGAGCTTCGGACAATCTGATTGGCACTGAAAGCCTTTTTACTGTCCATCGAGGGAAGGCTGGTTCAGGTGTTCACAGACCACACTACCGCCATATGGTACTACAACAAACAGGGCGGTATGGGGTCATGGACTGTCAAGAGGCCCTGCATCTCTGGACTTGGTTGGAACAACAGGGCATTTCCCTGGTGGTTCAACATCTGGCCTATTCTCTAAACGCCAGGGCAGACTTACTCAGCCCAAGGTGCCATGTGGATCACGAGTGGTGTTTCCATCCGGAGGTGGTACAAGGTCTCTTTCAGTGGTGGGGAGAGCCTTGATAAGATCGGTTTGCCTCTGAAGAGAACGTGCAATATCAGCAGTTTTGCACCTTGGAGTTTCCAAGATGGCTCTCGCTCAGCAATGCTTTTTGTCGTGAGTGTAGCTCAAGCCGCCCTGTATGCATTTCCGCCCATACCACTCCTGCCCAAGTTCTCAAGATCAGGAGTGACCGGGCACAAGTCGGTCTTGTGGCTCCGGACTGGGCACGGAGAGTCTGGTATCCCGAGGTTCTGGCAATGAGCATTGATCCATTGATCAGGCTGCCCCTTCAGGAGGATCATCTGTTGCAGCAGCAGGGGAGGGTCCTCCACCCAAACCTGTCCACTCTCCTTTGTTGCGTGGAGATTGAACGGTGACAGCTGGCGACTTCTGACCTTCCACCTGAAGTCTGGGAAGTTATTCTGGCAGCCTGGCATCCCTCCATGAAATCGATATTCACCTGCCGATGGAACAGGTTTTGTACATATTGTTCAGAACGGTCTTTTGACCCCTTATGCCTCTACGTCTGATATTCTCCTATTTATCCTTTCCTTGGCCTAGCTGGTATCTGCTTTGGGTACTCTGAAGGGCTACCTTTTGGCCCTCTCATCTTTTCTTTGGCTTCCAGATCAGCCTTGCCTTTTTAAGCCCCTTTTGGCGCAGAGGTTTTTGAAGAGGTTAACCCATTTGTTTCCCCCTTCTCCTTTTCTTATGCCACAGTGGGACCTTAAGTTGGTCCTTACTTTCTTGATGTGTGCACTGTTTGAGCCACTGCACAACTGCCCTCCATGGTTGCTCACTATCAAAACAGCCTTTTTAGTGGCAATTACCTCTGCCAGAAGGGTGAGCAAACTGCAGACACGGTCATCACAGCCTTCAAACCCGACAGTCTTTCCGGACAAAGAGGTACTAAGATCTAGGACACCCTTTTTGCCCACAGTTGTGGCTCCCTTCCATCCCTTCCATCTGGGACAGTCCGTTACTCTGCCCACTTTTTATGCGCCTCTACATCCTTCCAAAGAAGAGGAGCGTCTACATCGTCTGGACTCAAAAAGAGCATTATCGTTCTACCTTGATCGCAAGAGTTCCGGGTGGATGACCAACTCTTTGTAGGGTACATGTGAGCAAAGAAGGGGCGTGCTGTTCAAAAGAGGACAATCTCCCGTTGGGTTATCCTCTGCATAGAGATTTGTTACGCCTTGGCAAAGAAGCAGCCTCCCGAAGGCCTTAGGGCCAAGTCAACCAGGGTGAAGGCAGTGACCACAGCCCTCCAGTGGGGGGTTCCAATTGCGGATATCTGCCAAGCGGCCACGTGGGCATCTCTGCACACGTTTGCTAAACACTATTACCTTGATTCTCAGGGTCGCAGAGAGGGCCTGTTTGGGTGCTCTGTTCTGCAGGAGTTTGTGGTCTAAAACCTTCTGCAGTCCCACCTCCAGGGGAGGTATTGCTTGGATATCTGTTCAAAGGTAAGGAATCTGCGGCCAGATGTCTCTGTCAGATGAACAAGTTACTTACCTTTGGTAATGCCTTATCTGGTAGAGACATGATCTAGCCGCAGATTCCTTACCGACCCACCATCCTCCCTGTACGCTGAACTGTTGTTAGTGTCAGGGCTGTTGCCATTCAGTGCCCTAGCTGTCTTCTTAACACATGACCATTCATTTCATGGCTCTGCAATACTGGTGTGTAAAGTTGTGAAAAGTACTGACATCAGTGTGCCGGATTTTCGGGGTATATTGACGACACAGATGTCATTACAACCACAAACACGACTCAGACCACGTCGCATGGAGTCTACCACTGCCACCTACAGGTGTGCAAGGTTATTGCTAAGAAAAATATTCCTGATCCAGCCTGACACCTGGAAGTTCAAAGGTAAGGAATCTGCGGCTAGATCATGTCTCTACCAGATAAGGCATTACCGAAGGTAAGTAAATTGTTCTTTAGGACTGCTTATAATTGCCTGTGAGTCTGGCTCCCTGGTATCTGTATTACAGGCAGTTGCTGGAAGTCATTCCCAAATAATACTTTGCTCCCAATGTTATGAATTACTACTACATATTCTGTTTCTGTGCAGGCCTTTAATGACAGAGGAGCTTTTGGCTATCTGAATTATTGAATGCAAACTATATCCGCACTGTAAAAATGCAGCTGCATTTTGTCGGAACATTAATCACTAGCAAGCATTATGCATAATTGAAAGATTTCGTGATAGCTCCATAAAAAGATGAATAGAGGCAAAAGCAATATTTTTAGTGTTTGATATTATTGCCACTGACTGCATTTTAATTTCTGTAAATGAGGGACCTGTTGTTTCAGACGTGTGTGTTCAATTTTTAAATAAAGATGTATTATCTTGAATGTAACGATTTTAATTAATTTTACAATAAAATATTTACTGACTCTTCATGAATGCCCTTTAATATCATTGTGTGCCATTTTTGTAAAAAACAGTGCGGGCTTCCCAAAGCCAAATATAGAGTTAAAAGAAGTCATCGTTCTATTTTAAATAAATGTCCCTTAGACTGTAATGGCTTTGACCGAATGGATCACCCAAGCCCTGTCATCCATGTTAGCTTTTAGGTGAGCAGAGCGGGTTGGACTACTTAAGGAAGTTTCCAGTGTTCTGTCATGGGCCATGTATTATGTAGGCAATAAACCCTATTTGAGTACTCATTTAGCTGGCCTGATCTGTTTCTGAACAAAAGGAAACCCATGCTGTGACCACTAAATTATATGTCTTCAATGTTTGTTAATTCAAGTAATGACATAGCAATGTGTGATCGAAAACTATTAGACGACAGAAGGCAAGCGGTTTCTCCTTATCGAAATTGAGGTGCCTCAGCCCTCAGACGTTCAGCCTGTTTGTCTGCAAAATGTGTCCGTTACGTTTGGGATTCCCAGACATCTCTGTTGCCTTTAGTCTAGTTCCCCTGTTCGGTGGAGTTCATGCATGCTCTCTGTCTCATTCTTTCATCCTCTGCGTGTGGGGCAGTCTCTTGTTTGTATGAGGTAACTAGCGCAAATTTTTAACTGCTACAACGCAAAAGAAGAGTGTAAAATCCTGGTGTGTAATTGGACCTATCGATAAGCTTCTATTGCAAATTAAGAATATATAACAAAAGACCAAGGCTGTAGAAAATCAAGCACATAAAAAGCCAAGGATGTAAAAAACACAACCATGCATAAAATAATTATGTAAATGTAGCCAAGTATGAGAAAAAAACGAAGGGCCTAATTTACGAGAAGTGGCGCATTGCTGCGTGACAGCAGCGATGCGCCACTTCTCAGTGTGCCCTCCTTGCGACACCAATGATGCGTCATATGTACCATATGACGCATCATGTCGCAAGGAAGGACAGATACATCAGAATAACTGACGTATCTGTCAGCGCAAAAAGTGGCGCATTGCTGGAGTTGTGTCGGAAGCCCGACGCAACTCCAGCAATGTTCCTTTCACATGGGGCAAGCCCCATGTGAAAGGGCCTGTGTCACCCTTACGCCTGCCATGAGGCAGGCGTAAGGTTGTGACACATTGGTGTTCTAGACGTGGCACAGCGAAATCTCATAGATTTCGCTGCTCCACTCCTACGACCCTTTCCTGTGGGGGAACGCCCACCCTGCATACATTATACCTGACGCAGGTATAATGTAGCACAGGGGCTTAAGAGGTGACGCATCTGCCTAGATGCGTCACTTCGTAAATATGGCGCAACATGGCGCATTATTTACAGCACTGCTGGGTCACTAAAAGTGACGCAACGGCGGCGCAAAACTGGGGCAAGGGGCTCATAAATAAGGCCCTAAAGATCTAAAACTGCAGAAACACAGAATGTGAAAACCCAAGGATGTGAAGATCATGACGTAAAAATAATAAAGATATGAAAAGCTAAGGATGTAAAAAGTCCAAGTATGCAAACACTCAAGGATGTGGGAAAACAAGTATAAATAAAACCTTGTTAGTAAAAACTTAGGAAATAAATAAATCTGTATATAAGGACGTGCAGTAAGCTTAGAGCCAAAACTATACTTTGTTAAATGTATTTACATTCTAGCATCGAAGCAAACATTATTGCACACACTAAATACTAAATAAGTGCAATTAAGATATGCATGTGCCTACATTGTTAAACAGCACTACTAGTAAAATTGTTTTTATCTTTCAAAGTGCCCTCCCAAAAAGAAGGACACGAATCACATCAGGCTGGAAAATCAACTCCCACAGCACAGTTGTTCATGCCAAACTTTGTCACCAAATTAAACGGTCAAATATTTATTAACGTGTTACTACTTCCAATATTTGTAGTTTCCTCTACTTCAAAGTTCACCTCAATAAAAACTTTATGGGGCTCATATGGACCTTTAAAGCAGGTCTAAGGACCCATTTGCCCTGCATTACTCTACCCTTGAACAGTGGTACGCAATTTAAGGCTTCTCACAGCCACAAGAGAATGTAACGCACACAAATTTATTTTTTTATTAATTTGTATTGATTTTTTTTATTGAGACATCACAGACAATTTAGATTGAAAACAATATAGTAAAGGGAAACAATAAATTATTAATTTAAATAAAAAATGTCGAGCATCAGTCAGGTCCTTATCAAGTTAAGTGCACCAGTATTTTTGCATGTGGTGAATGAGACTGAACACTGTCCAGTAAACGCCTCCATATGCATATATTACTACTGCAACAATAAGTGTGCCATGGAGCGGTATTGGGCATTCGTCTCCATTCGTGCAAGTTTTACTCCACCCTCTCACCTGTGTGCACACTATTTGCAAAAATATTTCTTCAGCCAGCAGCCATTTTGTAAGATCTCAGCACTGGCGCTCAAACGAAGGCCTTGAGTCTCAGCTTGTGCATACACCTTATATGTTAGTCACCATTTTGTATTTCACTTTTGTAGGTTTATTAAGGCGCGCAGTTGGAAAAACATAGTTGTGGCGATAGAAAGAATTATCTCAATGCTGCTCTTGTGAAGATGCCAGACACCACCCGGTGCTGTTGGTTCTACAAACAATATTGAGGGGCAGTATCCATCTGCTAGGAAATAGCAAGGGTCTGTTTAATGTAGTAACTTCCCTACTCATGCCTTCTATTACTTATGGCCACACCTTCCTCATATCTACCCAAATGCATTGTATGTAATGCACCAAAGGTCCCCAATTGTCAGGTGTGGCATGGGTTTTAAAATGTTTTTCAATATTGTATATAAAAATTGGTGTATGTTAACGTGGTTGCCTTGTGTGCATTGTATCCATTAGAGTGGGTGATCGAAAAACAGGCCTACAAAGAGCATGCTTACTTTCCTAACTAGCAGCATTCAAATTGTGCAGCGAATAAAATGTCTCCTTGATCGTCATGATTTATGAGGCTCTCGTTAACAGACCAGATAAGAGAAATGTTCCATTCTCTGAATCTCTTATAATAAACAAAGCAGCTGAAATGCTACAAGCAAAGATGACCTTACAAGTTCTGCCTTGTAGAAAGCAGGGCTAGAAGTAGTAGTAATCTGTTCACTTCCTATGTCTTCAGCAAGAGTTATTGTTCACTGCCCTATGTAACAAAACAGGAGCTGAGTGTGAGCTAACCTCTGCTCACTCCACAGGGCACTGTGCATAGGAAAGGTATGTAAGATGCCCGTGTTTGGGGTGGGGTTTTACATAAGGCTGGTTGTGAGAAGAATGCTGAACTACAGAGTTTCCACTTCAAGCATGAGTACATGTTAAAGTTCGTGATTTTGCGGATTACAAGCAAGCTAATGATACTGTTATAGGACAACTAGTTCTATCTCAGTTAGGGGTTGAACTAATAATTAGGGATGTGTGGTGTCTCACATTTGCCCTAATGTGTATTATACTAGCTGAGCTATTTCTATTATTGCTAAAGCACTTGTCTATATGAGCATAATTCAGTAGCAAGAGTGAGAGGCTCCTGCCCGATTTCCTTTTTTCCCAAAAAGGTCATAGTTTCCTTTTGAGCTTTGGGAAATATAGTGAGTGACCCCAATACTTTGGTGGCAATAGGACACCATCATTTGATGCTTGATAGCATCCTAACAAATACAAGAATTTCCACAGACAATCCCTGCATACATTTTTGCAACTTAGCCCCACTGCAAAGTTTCACATTTCTATTAATGACTTATCTGGGTACCGCCAGTCTTCCCATTGAGTGACTTGCTTGCAACCCTACCCAAGTTTAAAACTTTGTTAATTCTCAAACTTCAATAATTTTGGAGAACAGTACCCAAAAGATCATTGGTTAAATTAGTACCCTAAAACATTGGACTATTGCAGTGCGCTGTATAGATTTTATATGTCAAAGATACAAACCCACTTTTGGGAATGGAGAACTGACAATGCTCATACGTAACAGTTTTTTTTTTTTAGATCAATGCACACAATTCAGTAATGCTCTGTCATTTAAAACGGCTTCTATTCTAGCTTTTCCCCCATGCTTGGTTGAACTGATAATATGTTACATAAATTCTTATAGATATTTATCGATATATATAGAGTTAAAAATATACTGTAACGGAGGTTGATGAGTAAATGAGCTAGCTTTACATTATGTGCCAGGTGAGACTTTCTGGGCCTAATTTATGTATTGGCGAAAAGGTTACTCCGTCGCAATGGCGACTGAGTATCCTTTCCGCCAACATAATGGTCCGCCTGCCCGATTTACTTGTGAGTGGTCCTTGTTGTAAGAACAAAGACTACGCCGGCTCTGCCATGGTTACACCCCTACGATGGCCCGAGGGACTAAGGGCCATCAAAGGTTGACATGTATGTCCACTCACATAATTTAGTTGGGCGGACATACAGATCAGTTTTCACTGACAGGAAAACCCTGGAAGTAAAGGGCAGTAAAAAGTGCAAAAATGCTCCACTCAAGAGTTAAAGGTGGGGCATAGTTTTTTATTTTCAAAAATAAAATCCCACTAAGGGATTTTCTTTTTGAAAATAAAACAAAATGGTAGATTGTCTGTATGGCTGCCCTATTTGATAGAGCCATATGACAAAGTTACAATACATTGGCAGAAACTGCTTTAACGACTGTTCCCGTCAATGCTTTAAATGCCCATCCAACATTTCAAGATTTGGCAGTCAGGACCTCTGCGATGGCGACTGAATTATTTACAATGTCACCCTTGCAGAGAACGGCTACTAGATATTAAATCGGGCCCTCTGTCTCTTACTATCTCTGACTATTTGTCTGTCTATCTCTAACATTGTATCTTTTCTTATTTAAATCAATAGGCTAAGATTTTTGAAAATCTAGGTGTTTGCAGCCAAGTCACCTTTACTCGATATGTAAGAGAACAACTCTTACGAAGAAATGTGGGCAAGGACTCCAAACTCTTCATCAAAGACTTGCAGTTTGATGAGATCCCAGTAAGAGTTTACCAACCTAAATCACCATCCTCTGGTGGACGGAAAGGAATCATGTTCTTTCACGGAGGTGGCTGGATGTTCGGAAGCATTGGTAAGATAGACTATAACAATAACAAGTACGTAATAAAAAACTTATAAACATTGTGCCAAGGGAATCCTTAATCAGTTATTGCTGGTATGAAGTAACATTTTGTCATCTGGTCATTTCTACAAAATTGATTTTTTGTGCTTACCCTATGATGACTCCATTATTTGTGGAAGTATGTTCTTGCCATGCACAATAACTCGCAAACTTGTGATCGTGAACAAAGGGCCCTATTCATAAAGGCATTTTGGAGTATGTGGAGTAGTACTTCTGTACTACTGTTTTATATACTCTTACATGCCTTTGTGAATTTGCCATAACATTCTAAAATGGGAATATTCATATACAATTGATTCATATATGGAAGACTGTTGCCCTTTTTGCGTGTTTGCTAATATGTCGTTGGACATTGAGACGATTGACAGACGTGTCGTATGTTAAAGCCTCCACCCCGTACTACCTCTTATACTGCTAAACGCTTTTTCTTGACTTAGATCAACAGTGTCTATTTATGGTTACGGTAAACAATTCAGAAAAGACAATCGTGATATTGGTTATTTAAGATAACCATTCACTTTAAGAAGGCTTTATGTTTTTGTATATAAGTAATGCTTCAGCCAGGGCATTCTTTAGTAGTAAGTAAATCTTTATTGCTCGATTAATAAAAAACATTGTAATGTAATCCATAATAAAACACTTGTGCAAAACACATAACATCGACCCATCATCATGATTTCATAACAATAGGATAATTTAAAACCCATTTAAAATTGCAAGTACTTATGTTGCTTCAAAGTGACTAAATATAAGGTCTAGGGTGCAGTGCAACCATTAATATACAATAATAAACATTATAAAGTGACAGTTCAATTTGTAAAATCCATTTTCCAAAACTTCATAAAGGAATGCTAATAATAATGTGTGGGCTTAAAACTGGTGATCATTATGGGGGAGGAGTCCAAGTGGCAGATTACGATGTTTGGGGTAACGTGAATCAAAATTAAAGTGCAAGTACTCCCTTCTTCAAGAATTTAGACATAATTGTGGGAAATTGAAAATACAGCAGAAGATTTAGGGTTGTAAATACTTATTTAGCGAATTCTCCAACTGTTTCCGCCTCCCCCCGGCAGCTAGATCCTTGCTTGCCGTCTTCTTATCAAATCTCGGCAGGAATTTCACCATTGTGTAATTCAGACTAATGTCCGCAGGATCTAAACAAGCTAGCACCGCCTCCCTACAGAACCTTATGCCCCGGTTTTTCCACTTCTGGCACATGAGCTTCCGTGGGTCGCCCACGCCGGGGCATCACAGGCAAAAGACGTGGTGATATCCTCCGGCTCTTGCATGTATAACCGACAGACGGCTTGCCCTGCCTCCTAATCCACAGGTTTTTAATAGGGGTAATAACCCTAATCTATACTTCAAGAAATGCACCTTGGCCCAGTTACTGTAAGTCTAGCTTGGATAACCCTGTGGTTTTTACCTGATTTCGTTCTTAAGTGTCATCCACCCGTGACTGTGCTTAGCCACTTTGTCTTTGTCTTCAAGCATTGATAAGAACTGTGCACTAGATTTAGTTAGTTTTTTGAACTCCTGGCTGCCTAGAAATAAATCCCAAGCATTTGTGTAGCCAGAGATCAAGAGTTCAAGATCTGGTTTTAATAGACACGTGCCGTGGAGTTCAGCCTAAGTTCCAGTTCATGCCAAAGGTGACAGCCTAAGGAGCCCTCTGGTGCCATCCTCAGCCTATGCAACAGGAAACGAAGGCCGCCATCTGTGCCAGAGACTGTTTGGCAGTGACAGATTCCAGCCTAATTTGTACAGATGATGTATTTGGAGGTAGGAATGGGCGGCAAAGTCTGCTCCGCCGGTGGAGTTCGCTGAGTTTTTGGCACTCTGCAAGGGGCACTGAATGGAAGCACGGACGGTGATGCTTGCTAATCTATGGTTCACCGTTGCAGCCATCCAATTAGCACTCTGCTCTCGGTTGCTGGCTACTGGCCTTCTCAGTAGATACACCTCCTGTCTCTGTAAGTCTGCAGTCATGCATTCACAGGGCAACTACCGGCTGGCTCAGAATGTGCAAAAAGTCGCTACAGTAATTCTATATGCTTTTTCATTCATACCATGATTTGGGAACACATATGGGAAAATCTGAAGAAAAAAGTATGGGCAATTTAATTTCTTCTGTCTGACTGCAGTGCCACACATTAATATAATGTAGATGCAGCAGCCACAATCATCTGAACTTAATTTCTTGCACCCAGGTGGTCCCAGCCGCTCCTCTCTGTCCACACTCCCTGCCCCCTGCAACGTTGCCCGTGATACTCTCTCACATCCCCTCATTTGTACTGGTCACGTGAGATCGCATTGACAGTAAAGAATGGCAGAGCCCACACAGGGTACCCGCTCTCATCTGATGCCAATCCAAACTAGAGCTTTCCCAAGAGCCTCATACTCTTCCTGACTGACCCCATGTCACCTCATAGTGTATTGTTGCAGCACGCGCCTTTACACTGGGTGGCACAATATTCTCTATTTAACTGCTGCTGGCAACTTGTGCACTGTCATGTTGAAGGATGGGCTGGATTTCTATAGCCATGGCTTTCAAGTGAACAATCATAAGTATACTCCGCCCACGTGTGGAACTCCGAGGAATCTCATGGAGATTTCCTGTAACGCCACGGAATTCTACAGAGTGAAACTCCGTGAGCTCCACCCTCCCCTATTCTGAGGTAGTTGGAAGATTGACTTGTATATTTTAAGAACCATTCTATCCAGGGTGGCACAATCCCTTACCCCCCCCCCCTCCCCCCCCGAGTGCCTCGCTCCCATAGGTGTGAGTTGGGATGATCTTAGCTTATTCCACCTGCAAGATTGGCTTGAGCGTGGAGCCATTAAGTTTGTTGTATAGAGACATCAGGCAGCAAGCCAATGGGTTGCCCTTCTTCCTTATTTCCTCCAATTGGTCACTATATCCTCCATTTCCATTAAAAAAACTCCAAGATACTTGAAGCGTTTTACTGATTAGATTCTGTCGTCCCCCAGAAAGCAGGTATGCTTCTGTGCGTTTTTTCATTGCACTATTAATATTTTTGGTTTGTTCCTGTTAATGGTCAGCTCATTTTGTATGGCGAAGACGAGGGTTACATCAAACAAGCGCTGTAAGCCAACCTTGGTTCTGCTTGAAAAGACTAGGTCATTCACATACAATAAATTCTATAGCTGGAATCCCCCAGTTTAGGCGAATCACTTCCTTTAATAAGGGAGTAAGGTCAGCAACAAAAAAAGTTAAATAAGGTTGGAGTATAGGCACTTTCCTGCTTCAGCCCTTGCATTGTTTTAATTTTCCTAGAGTAATTGGGAACCATCCCCTACCTTAATCATGACCCAGGTTTCAATGTGTAGTAGCTCCAAGACTTTCAACAAACCATTCTGGATGTTTAGGTTGGCCAGTTCCTGCTAAAGATTTCCCTGATCCACTATATAAAAAACTGATTTAAAATCAATAAAACGGAAGCAAATTGGGTATTTGTTCATTTTGCAGAATCAGCCAGCAGCGAGAGTGCCATGATGTTTGCTATGGTCCCGGTTTGTTTTGTGAAGCCGGTTTGTTTCGCATGAATAATGGAGCGCGCCTCAGCCCAATGCTGTAATTCCTCTAAGGGAACGCCTGCATAGTATTTTGCATCATTGTCAATTAGGGCTACTAGATGGTAATTTCAAGGGTCACCATTGTCCCCTGCCTTATATATTGGGGGAAGAATTGAGCCACACCATGAGGAAGGAATGCTGTGGAGCTGAATAACGGCATTAAAGACCGGGGACCAGAACGATGATCCTCCTTGTAAATCAAAGGTGGGATGCCATTCGGGCGCGGCGCCCCTTCCCTGAATCCCCTTGCAATTTGCCTCTGAACAGAGCATGAACTGATGGAGCACCGGCTGATATTTGGATCCTCTCCCTCTGTGGGATTTGTTGTGCGATTACTGGACCCAAGAATTCAGAGTTGCACCTATGTTGTTCCTTCTGTGCCCCTTGGTTATATTGACTGAGCAGAAAATAACACCAGGTGGCCCCAGAGATATTGAGGTGGCCACCCTTGGGTATGATCTGTTGATCCCATTAACATGGTGGTTCCCAAACTGTGCGCCCCAGCACCCTGGTGCGCCACCAAAACCAGCAAGGGGCGTCATGGTTGCATTTGCTGAGAAGAATCCATTAGGCCTCTGGTATGGAGGCGGGGTGTGCTGCACCTGGCACCCACTAGGTAGTGCACTTGCTACTAAGAGGGAGGGAGGGAGGGAGGAAGGAAGTCAGCAAAAGTGTCTACAGCAAGGATGATACTACTTTCAAATGCATGCTCCGTGGAGCAGTTCAGAATGACTAGCAGATCTTCTCTTTATATTTGTAAGGGCCTCGAGTGGGTTATTAATCTTGTGATAAACAGAGCAAGAGGTGAATGTTTCATCAAGAGGGCTTGTGAAGTTCTTGGAAAGAGTGAAACACGGTGGAAGATTGCAGGGGTTCAACGTAGAGCACACTTGCTCGTGGGTGCGCGCGGTCTTATGATCTTGGGCTTCTCAGTTCGGAGAAGGCACTGCATGTTCCTTCATATGCTGTGAGAGCTAGTGCTTAAAAAATGTTATAAGTGCAATAAATAAAACTAAGTGGTATTGGCCTCCCTTTGGCGAGCTGATGTAGTGGACGTGCGTCAGACATATATAGTACTAAGATTAACGGTAACTTGAAAAGAGGGAAATAAAGAATGCATTCAATCTCATTTCTGAGTATTAGGATATTCAAATACGATACAAAGTCCTGCACCAAGTGGGGTAAATACAAGTGAGTAAATAGAGATTTAACTGAATTTGGGTACCCTCTTCATCAAACTCATGAATATAATCTAACTGACATAGCTCTTATAAGTTCAGTGTCAGGCTAGTTATCCAAAAGTGTGTGATAGATGCATATTGCAAGCTCAGGGCCAGTAATATTTCTTTTTATGGTTATTTCTCGAACCGGAGTTCAGAAACAAATCAAATAAACATATATAATTTTAAAACAAAATGACTGCATACTGATTGTCCAAGCGCAACTACGACAGTTCCTATACCCGTTTCCAGCTGCTCAGTGCTCGCACTATCCGACCTATGCACTGCTCTCCTCGTCAACTAACAGAACCGCCTCCGACCAGGGTTCTTGGGCAGTTAGGCATTCACGTGCGAGATCCAGCTAACATTTTCAGAGTGAATAAAAGAACATGGAGTGTAATATGTGAGCATGCCATAATGTAAATAAGACAAGTTGGTTGAAACAAAATTAAGAAGGAAATTTTACCAGGCGATAATGTCACGCTCTCGGCTAGCTGTGCTTCCCAACTATTGCTGACTTCCTTCCTCCCTCCCTCTCAGAGTCAGCAAATGCACCACCTAGCGGGTGCCAAGGGCAGTGCACCCCACCTCCATACCAGCAGTCTAATGGATTCTTGTCAGCAAATGCGACCATGGCGCCCCTTGTTGGTTTTGGTGGCACACTGGGGTGCTTTCAGCAAAATCCTTCTAATTTTCCACATAATACTCAAAAACTTTGTAACAGAGCAAACAATCGCTGGACTGGAGTCCGATCTTAGAATGCGGAGAGCTTTGTCATAGCAACGTGTGCCCAATTGCTTGCAAATTGGCCTCAACAATCTTCCTCTTGGGCAGGAGTACTTGGGACAGACAAAAATACATGGGCGGTAGACTCTACTGCAGAAGTACTGCTGGGACAAGACAAAGGTAGCGGTTGGCTGCCTCCAGGAACCTGTGAACGAGATCAAAGGGAGGGAATCGATCCTGAACTGCATGAAGAGTTTCCTGTCCTGGGGTATAGTAATCATTTGTAGGTATTGCTCGTATGAACCAATCATTTTAAAATTCATGAACTCCATGGTTAGTCGTCCCAAAGAAGAGCTAGTAAGTTGGCCCTACATGATTGCATCTTTACTGGGGAGCAATGATGGATCCTCGACATCCCATTAACCATCTAATCCTATTGTGCTTAGCAGAGATTTCACTCTACGGATCCAGCCTATCTCCTGAAGATTGTCAAGTGCAGTAACTTTCTTGAGGGCAGTGGCATACGGGAGCAGCTCAGGAGCGGTCCTTATGCGCAGCCAAAACAGTAGGGGGTGGAGTTAAACCTTCTCAGTGATAGAGACTCTACCCAAGTCCAACCTTAATGCATACTCTGCAGTAGAAAAGCCAGGGACCTGAGGAACTTGTTCTCGGAGTTCAAGAGAGCGTCCATCTTTTCAAACCTCCCAATTCAGCTCCATAGAGAGTGGAGCCTACAGCTTTGGCATCATAGATCAGGAGTGGGGCTGCCACTGGTTTGCTAAAGGAACTACTGTGTTCTTTAATCAAGGCCCCTACTGTTTGCCTGTGCCCAAGGGTCTGCTTGACTACATGGGATTTCCATGACATATCATCTGAGATAGTGATGCCCAGGTAATCGAAGGTGCTCCCCCTGTCCAAGGGAACCCCTGCTAGTGATAGTTTACCTCTAAAACACTTGTGAGAATTAAGCAATAAAAGCTTCATGTTTGTAGTGTTCACCTCTAGACCATGGGAATCGCAAAACGTTTAAAAACAATTTAGGAGCAATTGAAGCCCACCTGGTGTTTTTTATACTAGCAAAGTATCATCTGCAAACAATAAGGTTACCACTTTTTCACCCACCCCAAGGTTGGGGCATCCACAGGAACCTCAGAAAGTAACTGGACAATGCCATTCCCGAAAGAGAAAAAAGTGTAGGTGCCAACACACAGCCCTGGCATACCCCCTATTGGGTCGGTGAGCTGGCCTTGGCAGCCCCAGTGAACCCTGGCAAAGTTTGCCTCATGGAGGCAAATGATGATAGATATAATCTCCAAAGGGAGGCCCATATCATTGAAGACATGCCAGAGCTTGTTCCTAGGGACGAGATCAAAGGCAATCTTTAGGTCCATAAAGGCTACATAGAGGCTCCCGCGACCAATGACCACAGTCTTTCAAGTAAGGAAAAGAAAACAAAACGCCTGGTCAATAGTACTCGTTTTTTGCCAGAAACCAGCTTGGTATGGAGTCAGTTCATCCAGCCCTGTTTCTATAGGAGGAGTGCAAAAGCAAACACCCTTTGAATACAGTCTATAAGACTGATTGGTATATAGTTACAAGGTACGGATCTATCGTCTTTCATGAACACAGGGATCACCTCTGTTCCCTTCCAAGAGATAGGTACTTGGGCCCCCTTGGCTATTGCATTGGCTAAGGCCAGAATGTAGTTTGATCAAGTCTCACTGTTGTGTGCGATTACGTCGCCCTGGATGCCATCAGGTCCAGGAGCTTTAGCTTTTACAACTGAGTTGAAACCTGGTTTGATTTTGCTTTCAGAAAAGAGGTCTACTGATGTAACGAGGACAAGTCCATGGGGGGCATCTTCTGCTTCCGATACACCAGGACCAGTGTACAAACTAGAGAAGTGGTCAGACCATGTGGTAATAGCAATATTGTTAGTGGGAGGTAAAGGCCTATAAGTGTCCCCACTAATAACTAGGAGCCAGAACTTCTGTGAGTCCTTCCTATCGCGGGCCTCCCTAATCAGCATCCATCTGTCTTTGACCCACTCCCTTTTAGCCCTCGTTTGTGCTAACTTGTATATTCTCCTCAATTCCCTTGCATGGGCCAAGTTATTCACTCTAGTTACCTGGGCTAGTTGTCATCTAAGTACTCTACACTCCTTGTTGAACCAAGCCGACTGAGATCTAAGCTTCAGGCCCGGTTTACAGGGGCGTGTTGGGTCAATAAAGTATGTGGCTAACTGCTCCGGAATCTTGCCCAATCCTCCCGGTTGGTGAATTAAGCTTTGGATCTCTGCTGTGCTGGTGAGCAGATTCTGCTTGATAGATTAGAGCTTGCCTTCCTCCAAAACCACCTGGGGTCCTTTAAGAAGTTTGTTATTGTTTGTTGGAAGGATCTCCTTAGTAGATGAAACTGGTTTTGGAAAGCTGAGAGGACTCCCTCCAGGGGGACCCAAACCAGAGTTTTAGGGGATTGTGGTCACTGTCCGTGGTGGAACCCATGGACATATAGTTCACTCTCGACCACAGTCGAAGGTCAACCATAAAAGAATCTATGCGGCTTGTGTTGTTGGTCCTATTAAAAATATCGGCACCCATTTAATCAGATTTAGTGCGGCAATTTTCTGCCCTTAGTCCAAACTCCAGGGAGAGGGCTTTCAGTTGGAGTGCTGCTTGGGTCCATTTTTTAATAGGGGATAAAATAAAGGTGGGGGATATGCATCATCATGTCCTCCTCACTGATCCCACAAACGTCCTCCCTCACCAGTGGTTCGAAAGTGACATTGAAGTCGCAGGCTACAATCAAAGGTGGCAGTGTAGCCATCTCATCCAAAAGTACTTACAGCTCATCTTGCGTAGCTGACCACCTATCCTCCCTAGTTCCTCTAGCATAGACATTATAGATGTCAAGCATGACACCATTCAGGTCTTTGAATTGAACAGCTCGAATGTCTGGGCTATTGGACTGGAGCTTACAGGTTAAACAGTGTAGTGTAATTCTGACCTGAATTATCAACCCCCCCAACCTCCCCCGCTGGGTGTTCTGGCTTGTTGGTAGTTTCTGGGCGAAAGAAAATTACATAGCCAGGAACATGGACTGGTGAGATACTCCAGGTCTATTGCAGTATACAAATGTCAAATGTTTCGATAAATTGTAACCAGTGTGGGAGAACCTCTTTCGATCGTACTCCAGCCACGTTCCATGATACCAATTAGAGGGTACTAAGCTTTACCTGACTATTAGTGAGAATAGGTTGTAGGACAACTAAGGTGTTCCTTGACTGTACATGAGGCTGTGCTTGGTTAGTAGGGGGGTGCCTCTAGTTGGCCTTCTATAAGTAGAAGAGAGCTCATTGAAGTTTCGAGTGCCATTAGGCAAGTAGTTATTTGTAAGTAGACTTCTGTCTGTATATAGAGACTGGGTATTTTGGAGGTTAAACATTGGCGACTTGAGGCATGGATATTTGCTTTGGGGTCCGAGTCAATCATTAGCTGCAAGGTTGGAATCTAGACCAAACTGGGTAACTGAAGAGTGAACATTTGCTAATGAAGTATTTTGCTGTAATTTCTATTTTAATTGGATGCTTGTGGGTTTGGGAGAGCTAGATCTTGCTTCCAGAACTATCAAGCTATGGGCCACCTTCCCATTAGCCAAACACAATTCAATCCAGTCCTTAAGTTTATTAAAGGGAAGAGAGCCTTCTAGCTCGCAAAATGCTGTTCCTTATAACTGAGCGACATCCCCTCAGGTGGCGAATCCAGTGTATAACTTTGTTTATAAGTGAGCCTTCCTCTTCAAACCTTAGTTGGGTCAGGACTTTAGGGACATTGATCATGTAAATACATTTGCGGAGTGATATAGAGTGCTCACACCGACCTTAAGGATTACTAAAAAAGTTAACATCTCTATGGGGTTTAGGAAGGTATTCAGGGAATAGGAGGGAGGCCCCATTGCACAGATGGACCCCTCGTTGGTTGTTGCTGAGATCTTAGGGCCCCAAGTGGATTTATATGTGCGATTGCGCTGGGGTTGTTGGACTTAGTGCTGGAAATGACAGCTCTTACAGTAGTTTGGGTTGAAACAATCTATGCTGGGGGGGTTGGATTAACGCAGTGGCAGCAGGTCTGGGTGGAAAACTGGGTACTGCTCGCACTTCTAGATAATAATAGATTGACCTGACGTTTAAGTTCTTTAATTGCTGATTTCAGCATGCTAACTTCTGTCCTCAGATCAGTTCTAATTCTAGAGGCAGATCGATCGAGCAAAGCTAGCCCTTCGGGTGGAGTGATCAATCCAATTTCAGATCTTGTGCCCCCCACCTGTCGCGTCTCTCGCTCCTCTCCAGTTTCCTCGCACTCGACCAATAAATAGTCAATGTGATCTAGTACACAGTTACTTCCAGCCATGTTGCGGGGCAGTTTAGCTTCATTAGATTTTGCATGTGTCCCCCCCCCCCCCCCCACACAATCTCCTGATTTCCCCCATGGCTAGCTTTTGCAGTTAAGGAAGAGACGAAGCCTGCGAGAATCTATAGCTCTGCCACACGCGTTGAATAGGTAGTACCTTTGCTTCAGGAGCCCCCCACCCCCCAAAAAAGTTGTCGCCCTCACCCTCCGTCCAAGAGACAACACAAAATATCTCAGTCAACAGTTAGTAACAATAGATGTCCCAGGGGGCTGTGTGCTCTTCTCAGCAAGTCAACTGATAGCCTGTGGAACAAATTAGGGTCTTTGAGTGCCCCACATTAGGATGACATAACAATAACGTGTAGTAATAAAGTACTACACAGCTCAGTCCAAATGGGTAGAGAAACAATTGCATAAGCACAGTACCTTAAGGTGAGGACAGCAACACCCAGGGAGATCCGGTTTAAAAAACGCAAGGGAGGTGGCCCTGCCCTCCCTCTTCCTGACAATGACTGGCAAGGACGGGCCCGCCCTTAGCCCGGGCTTTGCCCAGGCGCGACCCGCACGCGTGCCGTGCAGCTGGAGTTTGTGGCGCTTAAGCTATCCTGGCTGAAGAGGGGTGAAACCCCGAAACCGGTCCTAGGATGCTTGTTTCCAGTCCAGGGAGGACCTGGCTTGGCAGTTCGGGCTAGACTGTTCCCATGAGGCACAGGGTCAAGACTGATTTGCATATGGCCAGGTGTAAACTGGGGTGGCATGGTGAGCAAAAGAATGATGGATTTAACCCAGATCTCTTGACTGGGGGAGAATGTTTCGATTTGTTCTGCATTCCGTCCATCAATTGTGCGTTTTGCTTTCCCACCTCCAAGCGACATGGACCTTCCGAGCCTGGGAATATCTCCAAATCGGCGCACTGCTTGATACAGCGTGGCTGATGCTGGCATGGCCTCCAGACGTCCACCAGCACCCCCTCGGGATCAGAGCTCATCCATTATTTATTCTTATTTACAGCTAGTGTCAAAACATGCATGTGGGGTTCAATTGGGATGCTGACATCTGACAGAAGTAACGGACAGGTGACAACACTGAGCTGGCGCTCAGAGCAGCCGTGTGCCCATGGGGGAGCTGGCAGCTCTACGGGATTGGCATGAAGCTCCTCATTTAGGCACACACTTACCTTTAGCCTCCCCACCACTATTCAGATGTCAACAGAGCAAAATGGATGTCTGCTGTATTGTAGCTTTTGTAGGAAGGTTACTGTGGTGGGGAAATGTTTGCTTGAGCATTCTGCTGGTAGGGCGTGAGTGCGCTGCTTAGAGGAAAAAAAGCCAATAATTGGATAATTCTTTGAATGAGCCATGTTGTGGATTAAATGTTGTGATTATATTATAACTTAAAAGCATTACTTAATGATGGTTGTTTTTCATTTTGTAGTATACCCCTGACGAAGGGCAATACCTAGCCCGAAATGCATTGGGAAATATATTTACAACTGAGGATTAATTGTATACATTCTTGCTGCAGAAAAAAGGCCTGGATCGGCAGTCTGCAGCATTAGGTATTAAGTACACAATATCTCTTATGCGACATGATGAAATGAAAACAAAAAGGCATATAAACTTTTGAATATGAAGAATACAACTCATTGAAAATGGACTAAGTGTTGAAAATCTATTGAGATTTCGGTAATGGCTGTGCGTCCGGCAATGGAGTGGCATGTCGCTCCTGCTTTTGATGAATTGTCTTAAAGCGTGGCAATTGGGCGGACCACGGACCCGGGCAGCACGCACACAGATTAAAATGAAGAACTTTTGCGGTGAACACATTGACAGGTGTGCACTTGGACACCCCTTCATTTTGTATAGCTCTACGGGATTGGCATGAAGCTCCTCATTTAGGCACACACTTACCTTTAGCCTCCCCACCACTATTCAGATGTCATCAGAGCAAAATGGATGTCTGCTGTATTGTAGCTTTTCTATGGGCTATGTGGGGCACTGAAGCACTTATCCACATGTGTACCAAGCCATAACGCGTTGGGTGTGTAGTTGGGAGGGTGGTGTTTTTATTTTGAGCCTACATGGAAAGTGTTTTTATGTCCTATGTGAAGACCACTGAGGTGCGGGTGTCATGTTTTGGGAAGCAACACCTAACGATGTGTTTGTTGGCTGAGGGTATGTGGGAGCTAGTTGTGCAAATATACGTTTATAATAAAGACTAACCAGCTTAGCCACAGGGGGAACCGGATGGTTTGTTCCCCTACAACAATAAAGGGGGTTAATTAGCGAAGGCCCTGTAATCCAGTCAGAGCCCTACAGATATGCTGTTCAGTGAGTAAAAGGATACCAAAAAAGCAAGAATGGGAATTGGTGATAAACAGTAGCCATGCACCGTTTTATTTTATTTTTTAAAGGCAGGAACACTGTCTACTGCGTATCAAATACACCCCATAAAGGGGGTATGATATGGAATAGCAATCAAGGCTGGCAAATTGAGCAGAAAGCTGTCAGTCAATAAACACCACCATACACACCATATCCACCACTTTTCCACCAAAAAAGTTATATATCAAAACTTCTTTTGACTTTTTCCTACCTAATATATTGGTATTAAACAAATGTATTAAGCATTAGGCCATCTGGCCTTTGCGTGCATAGAGACTCATTAACAAAAATCAAATTTGGAGTCTAAAATAAATACTTTAAACATTTCTGTTTGTCAAGTTTGAGAAACAGGAGAACATACGTAGCAAGAATGTGGCCAGTTCAAATTTAGAGGTTTTTCGTTTCTCCCTTAAATACCAGTTATCTGGAGTTATTGATATTCGAGGACAAGTAAAGAAAACAGAAACAGAGCTATCAGCATTATGGCATGTTGTGATTAACCCTGGGTGTAGTTTGCGTAGTAGCGCTATGCGTAGCTACGCGAAGTGCACCTCACCCTACGCGAGCTACGCGTAGCACTACGTGAACTGCGTAGTGCGGTAGGAAATGCTGTTCGCGATGATTGCACAGTGCCGGATGCTTGTCCGTACTGTGCAATCATTGCAAACAGAATCTTGCACAGTGCAAGCGGTTGTTTTCTGCTGCTCGAGTAGAATTGTACTCGAGCGCCAGCTTTCTCAACGCGGACTGTTAGTTTCTCATCGCGAACGATCGTGAGTATACGCAACCGCTCGCAAAAAGAAACCTGACCTCGCCGCGTTGAGAATCTCGCCGGGAGGTTTATTTTCAGAAAAACCTGGACATTTCCTACTTCTACAGCCTATTACAATGCATTTAGAACCGTTTTTTCAGTCTGTTACTGTAATCATGTTTACATATTTCAGAGTTTTGCTGCCAATTGCATCAGGAAGTTTTCTAGTTGATGCATTAGGCATGCTGTTAATCAGTAAATTCCTTGTATCGTTTATTATGGGCCAAACGTCAATCTCTCTGATTGGGAGCAATAGATGACTTTGGACTAAAAATGTGTCTTTCAGGCCTGCCTTGTGCCAAATATCTAGGTAGAAAAAGCAAAATCTGGCCCTATTCTTAGCTCTGCATATGGTGACAACCTCAGGGGGCGAAGGATAGCTTATTTACTGGATTTCCATCTTCCTTCAGTTTGACTGCCCTGTTGGAGTGTCTCTGTAGCATGGTTGTGGCAACTGAGATCGAGTGCAGCTCCTCACTCACAAAACTTGGTACTGCACTACTGCTGCTGGACAGAAGCCAGACACCACCAACTAACCACAGATGTGCTAACTACTTCTGTTCGCTCCCTCTTTACTAATAGCTATGTGTCCCCACCATTGGGATCTCTACAGGTGTCCTTGGCCATGGTTGCAGGAGCGAGGGAAAACAGATAAAATGGTAATGCTGAGAAAAACACAAGCAGGCAAATGGTACATCTGCTTGGGTCTCAGAGGCCTGTGGCAAGCCTTACTACTGGTTTGTGTGTTCATCACCTTCTAAAGTATCCCTCTCACCAAGCCAAAAGACAGGGAAGGTCCTTCCTCTTTGTTTCCTAAAATTTCATTCATGGGTGTTGCAAATTACCTATGTGTTCAGTTATTAAAATCTAAACTCCATGATGTGGGCTTTAAGTGTAGGCATGTTACTTTGCACTGATCCCTATTAATATTTCTTGTGGTAAATTTCGACGTTTGCAGCTGCTACATATATGAATCAATGTACGGGCATTTATAAACCACTCTGTTACTCCAAGCAGTGTCCTGGCACTCTGCAGGCCTGATCGGTTTAGACTTGGTTAAGCAACCATGTCTTCAATCTTCAACCCCTTTAATCAGTCCAATGTCTTTCCCTGTGAGATCCTATACCTCTGGGTTAGCAGTTTACTCAAGTCAGTGGGTAATTCTTCAATATAACTTTGTTGTGTAAAAGCTTCCATCTTGATTCCTCTGCAAGCTTTATCAGCAACCTGACAGAATTATACCAACCAGTCGAGACCGACTTTAGCGCTGGTGGCGCCCAGTGCGACCAATCATTTTTGGCGCCACCACCTCGATTAGGCAATTGATTACCACAAGTCTAACAAAACAAAACATCACCCTTTATTGGGTGCTTAAAACATGATAATATTGGCAGTCTAGACACACAGGCTAGGAATTGAAATAAACGTAAGCATAGAAAATTGCATCTATAACTCGAGGCATATGCAATGGGACTACATATCCCAGAATGCCCGACACGTCTGATGAAAGTGGGACTCCATACTAACTAGATACGTGTTGACACGTGCCCCAACGCTGAGCTAAGCTTCAGCGCAGTTACACTTAGGAGAAGTAGGCACACTAAAACTTCTAGAGCCACACTGACGCTATCACAGGAATTTAGAAAGAGGCCAACCATATTGGCATACACTCTCCCCCCCTCCCTCCACAACGCCTCACACAGAAATACCTCCTCTTGGCCTCCAGCGTGAGGAGTACCTACCTGACTCAGCTGAACACAATGAATGCAGAGGCAAGAATGCGCCTTACCTATCACATGACCGTGAAATGACAGGGGGATATAATGGGTACTCTGGTTATTGTACGACCATCAGCAAGGTAGAGTGTATCAACAAGCGGGTTTAAAGAGGGTAGGGACCCTCGAAGATGTAAGTAAACCTGACCGATCCATGGGTGGGGTGACTCTCTAACCCTCCATCTTCCACAGGGTTTTTTAAGGGTCCTCTGGGAAGGGTCCTTCTCCTTAAAAACTGCAACCGTGACTTACCCATTGACTTGTATTGAGCACGCAGTCATGTTTCCACTCTGCACACGGCCTCCGTGGGGTTCCTGGACACTTATTTTGGGTGGTTCTTTGGGTCCTCTGCTATTTATACCACTTTTGGGTCAGTCTCAACTTAGGTTGTGGTTCGCATTTCACTTTATTAGTATATGGTTTGGTCTCCCCCTGGATATCACTATGTATTTGTGCTAGTTATGTGTTCTATTACTAAAGCATTGTGTCTATTGTGATTATTTCTCCGAGTAGGAGATATTGCAATGTGTTAGTGAGTGTTTATAATAAATACATATTTCAATAACTACACTGTGTGGTTCTTTTCACTTAACCAACACTATATAATTAGTACTGGTAAAACAAGCTGCTTTACCCTCCTAAGGAGGACTAAGCCTGAAGGCTGCTCTCCACAGCTACCCCTTGGAGAGCTTTATAAGGTTGTCTAAAACCACTGAAATCGCCTTAAGGGTTGTCTGGATAAGTCCAGGGTGCTACACTTACATAAGTGAGCACCATTACTAAGCCAGCCTCCTACAGTAGGGTTTACATTAAGAGCATGAGAGTAAATCTCGTTTCTTTCAAGGTACTTAAAATGTACCCGCAAAAAAGATTATTCTGAAAATTGGATATATGCTGAAATTTATTAAAGCATGGTATAACGAGCCTTGCAATAATATTAACAGCAAGGCATAAACACAGATTACAAGGACGCCATTCAAAGACAAAAAATGTCTAAAACTAAAAATATTTAGAGCATGAGGAGATAAATGTACATACAAATTATAAGTGGAGAAGTGTAGCTCACTGGTTAGAGGAGGCATACCCTGAAGCAGAGGTCAGACCCGGGACCAGGGTTCAATTCCCGACGCGGCAGGGTCCGGAGCCCAATTGTCCACGGACTCGATAATTCTCGCTTCGGTGCCCACTCTAAGCACGAGTTCACACTATGCAGCTCTGGGCAACAAGCTTGCTTAATCTCCACAACGGCCCCCCCGCGGCGGGATGCCTGGCTTTCACCTTGGGAATGCCCAGTACGGGTTATCTCACAGGGAAAAACCAGGACGGGTTCCCAATGCAAGCGCCAAGATGCCCAAGGGTAAGTTGAGCGCTATATAAGAACACATAATAATAATAATAAGTATGCATGGATTAAATGGTAGTATACCTTTTTGTTTTCTGTTTACAGGTACTTCAAACACACAGCAAGTACACCTATTTTTTCTTGCATGCAAAAGTTTATCTATCTGCAAAAGTTTCAGGAGTGCATCATTAGGGGAACTCTTTTTCTCTGTTACCACCCTGAAGGATGCCTAGGACCTTTTTTAGGCCAATAGAGTAGAGCAGAACCATGTAGATGTGTTTAGGTTAGGGTCACAGGACCACAATATCCTGATTGCCCCTCATATTCATAGTTTTAACCCACTCCCACATGAATAAAAGGATACCTTGGGTGAATGAGAAATTCTTATATCTAATAGTATATAACCCCCAAAACAAATACTTCTCCAAAGAGCTCCCTGGGATATGCCTGAGCCCACCCTGACCTTTAGAAGTCAGGGTGAACCCGATGATGAAGCAGGCCACTACTAGAGTGGGTGAGGGTTATATATAAAAATGTTTTTTCCTTTCTCCACCTCTAAGTGCAGTAGAGTATAGATACATCTTTGTCTCCTTATTATACAGTTATTGCAGATGGCTAATATCTTTATTTGGAAAGTTGAGCATATTCAAAATCTACATCCTAATTTGCTTCACATTGGTCCAGACTTCTCCAATATGTCCTTGTTTACACATTTGCTACCAGGCTGCGATGCCTCATAACAGCTTCTGAACCAAGCAAACTTGAAACTCCTTTACTTAGCCGAGATTCCGGTATCCTTTTACCTGCTCTGTTGTCTCAGAGCAAAGCTGCTGATCTCTCAACTGCTGTTCCTCTAATACTCTGCGGAATAAGAATATGGAGAGAAGGAAGAAAAAAATATTTTGTTTCTAATACTGGCAGTTCTTCCACTTGGGTTGTATTTACTGGGCACTTGTGCACCCCAAGGGCAAACAGAAATATTAGCATAATGCTTCTCTTTTCAGTGCTTCCTGATGCACCCAGAATACACCATCAAGTCACACAAACCCCACCCTTCATTGATATATGCACTAAACGAATGATCAGTTCCACCTCCAACTCTGTTGAATGATGAGAAACCTACACCTCTGGGTATCATAGAGCCACTGCAAGAGAAGCAATGCTCGCCTCAGCCGAACATCTTGTCCTGCTCACATCTTACATTTTGTGAAAGGTGCTTTAGCTCTGGTTATGTTTGACCTCATTGTTCTTTGATTTGACAACTCCCTTTTTGTAGTTGATTGGAAACAATTACTAATTGTTGCCCTGCTCGAGAAAATAAAAACTCCCTCTGACTTCTTTCTATCTGCCAATTATCCCTTTACACTTTGTGGCCAAGCCTGCGGAAAGGGAGGTTAAAGTCTGAAAGATAAAAATAAAAGATGATGTTGTTTCTATTCTCATCACAGTACAGAGGTTACACCGTTATCTGTTACGAACCATTTCAGATTAGTTCAGGATCATGGTGGCATTGTCGCCATGATTCTATCAGCTCTACCATCTCTGCCTCTGAAACTGTGTCTCATGAGGTTCTTCTTGCTAGGCTGCATGAGGCCACTATCCAGAATAAAGCCCTTGGATTGTTGGCTGTTTTTGAAGAGATCTGTAAGGATGTCTCCATATTAATCCTATTTTAACCCAAATAACTGTGGTGTTTTACAAGAGTCATCTTTAAGTCCTTCCCTGTGTATGTGGCACATTTCGCAAGTTTATTAGAAGTTCTGGCATGGCTATGATGGTAACTATGACACACACATCATTCTAAGAATGGATGATAGTCCTCAGTTAGCTCAATCCGATTTCCATGCCTATCTTTCTGCCCAGTTTAAGTACATGAGCACTGGGTGGCCAGCCTGCCTTGTCTGTAGAGGCTGTGGTCTCCTCTCCCCCGGCAGAGTGGCACACCAGCAAGAGCGATTCCCTTCTGCCTGTTGAGGCTCTCTAAAGCCTTTATTACAACTGCTGGTGCATTGGTTGTAATTATTCTGAGGACTTTGGCAAAGGGGGTGGTTTGTTGCTGGAATGCAGAAAAATAAATGTCCCTGATTTTCCAGTAGCTTCCTTTCTGTGCGTCAGGGATTTTAATTGATTTCCCTGTCCAGGACTACTACAGCTGCTTCAAGTCAGTGCCCCCTTCCTAAATAGCACAGGGCCAACCATCTTTCCAGTGGCAGAAGTGCCTCCATGTTAATGGTTTGCACCAGCGGTTAGCTGAAGCTCCACTGGTGCAAGTCTGGTGCTTCTGCCCCCATTAAGAGGGATGGGATTTGGGGTTTGACAGGGAGAAGGACCACCGATTTACATCAGCTTTGCCGCTCCTCCCAACACTAAACAAACTACCTCCTCCCAATTTGTTTAAAGTTCCTTTCAAGTGAAAACTGAGATGCTCATTTATCATCAGACCCTCTCCTAAATGGTCCACCAGCTGGAGGCGTGCTAATCATGGCACTTGCCATAAACTGGCATCTGTTTGTGTTAGCAATCCGGGGTTTGTTTTTGCTCAACATCTCTCATGCTCTCCTCAGGTTGCCAAAGTCCCCTCTACCTGTTTTGTTTTTAACTTGAAGATGCTAAAGAGGCGTATTATTTTTTCTAGAAGAGAATTGGTTTGCAGTATTCAGGGCAGTTGTAGGATCCCACTTCAATTACAGCAATGCCATCTACCCAGGTCTTCTTCATTACCAAAAGCAGCACTTCAGTTAAGTTTGGTAATTCACAACTCTGTGTGTTGTCTTTCACTTTTTTCTCAGGTCTTTGGTGTCCCAGTAACTGTATTATTGGCCCTTAGCCAAGCTTTTTATGGATGTGGTTCCGGATTCATTAGGAATCTCTTCTTTCTTTATCATCCTGCTTGCATGTCTACTTTGCATCTGATTTTCTTCCTATGATTCCTGAGGTTTCAATAATCCTTT
Organism: Triturus cristatus; assembly: GCF_964204655.1. Lineage (NCBI taxonomy): Eukaryota > Metazoa > Chordata > Amphibia > Caudata > Salamandridae > Triturus > Triturus cristatus. The sequence goes on from NC_140580.1 coordinate 733,223,440, forward strand.
TCTTTTTTGGTTAAAACTTGAAATTCTCTCCCAATATCCACCTACACTAGTACCAATAATCTAACCTTTAGAAAAATGTTAGCAACATAATGTTAGAAATGGGGTTTCTGATTGGCTAGAGAATACACCAAACCAGGCAGAACCCACAACTCTAGTCAGGGCAAGTAAGTTGCACATCAAAGATGACCTGTGCTCACCCTCTGGTAGCTTGGCGCAGAGCAGGCAGGCTTATCAGAGGCAATGTGTAAAGTGTCACTTTACCATGAACGCACCACAAACGAGACTCCACACAGGATGTGGTGCAACTGTCAGTCACGCAGAGCTACTCCTCCCGTACAGGGTGCCTCCGAGGTCTTCCTTTGACCTGGGCATCAGCCGCAGCAATGGGGGCTCCTTTGGATGGAATGTGCTGGGAGAGAAAACACAGTCTCTGCATCTCAGCACCTCCAGGAACTAATGCAGCAGCTGGGAGGTGAGGCGCGCTGCAGTCCAGCTCGTCAATAAAGGCAGGGCTGGGGCATGTACACTGGCACGCAAGTGACCCCGCTCGCCAGACTTGAACCCCGAGTGGAGCACATAGGCTTCCTCAACAGCCTAAGGTGCAGCTCGCTGTCCTCAATTGGAGCGCTGCAGTTGTGGCACTCACTGGTGTAGACAAACTTTCCCCCACTGGGCCCTTCACAATGGCCCAGCATGAAATGCCCAACACACACGCACTCCTTGGCACGACGGAGTGCTTCCCCCATGTGACTGAAGGAAAGAGCGCTCACCATGCACTGTCCCTTGGGGATTTTAAAATGGCCGGACTCAGAGTCCAACAGCCAGTCATAGCAGTAATGCTGGAAAGAATGGAATACCTTTCAGTAGCTGGGATTACACATGAACAGGGTGTAGGGTAAGCAATCCAACCATCTCTTGGACAACACTGGAGGGCACGAAAGCAGGTGGGCAGTCAGCAGACCTGCACATAAAGCAGATTTCAAGGCAGCAGTCCCTCTAGCAGCCTAATAGGCAGCAGGCCAGCACAACAAGAAAGTAGTTTAAATGGCAGTCCCTCCTGGCAGCACACCATATGCAGTCTGGTAATGAATTTTGACAACTTAGTTTTACCTTTGGTCAAGGAACTTGGGGGCATATTTACAAGGCGGCGATTGAAAATTATCGCCGCTTTTGCGGCCGTTTTGGTGGATATCATGGCTAAGTTTGTGGGGCCCTATCAACAAGCTAACGCCACATTTCGTGAGATTATCGCTGGGTTACCAGCGATAATCTCACGTTAGGCAGTTAGCGCTAGCATTTTTATTGCGTTTGAGATGAGCGTTGCTAATAGCACGCTATCTCAGCGATAAAAATCCATGCTAGCCGGCGATAATTATCCCAGCGCTAAGTGCGCTTAGCGATAATTATCGCCGGTTGTTGCTGATATGCCCCTACAAGGGCTTTATCTCCGCTTTTTTGGCTTACAAAGCCAAAAAAGCGGAGATAAAATCAGCGCCCTATTTACAAGAGGGTGCTAACATGCATAATTGCATGTTAGCACTCTTTTTCCCAACGCCTCACTTTGCATCTCCAATGAGATGCAAAGTGGGCGTTACTGGGCGTACCCAAGATGGACTACCTTGCAAATATCGCTGATGTTTACATTGCGATATTTACAAGGCAGCCCACATGATTTTAGCACACATTAGATTTTGGCGAAAACGGCCGTTTTCGCCAAAACCTAACGTCTGCTAAAATCCTGACTTAGCCATCCCTAACATAGGGGGTGCATTATGCTGATACGACCCTGTGGGTCGTATCAGCAAGGCTATCGCCCTTTTGCAGGGAACATCGCTGGAAAACCAGCGATGTTCCCTGCAAAAGGGCGATAACCTCGCTATCTCTGGAATTTTTATCGCCCTGGAGTAACGCGTTGTTAATAACGCGCTACCAGGGCGATAAATACCAGAGACAGCCTGCGATAATATAATTATCGCTAAGCACGGCCAGCGATAACTATCGCTGGCCATTGTTAATATGCCCCTAGATTACCTTGGACGTGTTTATTTATAATCTTGCTGATTTGAGAAATAAATGTTTCTTTCAGTAATATTTCCTGTATCATAAACATTGGTTTACATTAACCAAAAGTGCAAATATGTAATAGTTGAAAGAAAAAAAGAAACAAATGAACTATCATAGCAAAGACAGAATTCAAAATGGTGTCTGCTTCACGTATGCAGAATATTAAAACAAAACAAATTAATCAAATCAACTACCATAGCAGAGACAGAAGCCAACATGGTGTCTGCTCCATATACATATTCAATAGGGTACGGAATAATGGGAGTACTGAATTTCCATTTACAAATGGAACCGACAGCAGCAGGTGTTTCATCCTAGATCTCAAAGAGGTAATATTTTCATCCCTGAACAAACTGAACCACTATTGAGTGATAGCTGGGATTAGAATAAGAGTCCTGTTGTGGTGCAGCGATCTGGTAACAGCCCATCTCTTGTCCATCCCCAACCAATGCACACGGTTCTAATACCAAATCCTTCAGTGTACCTAGGTTTTGGGGAATAAATAAATAAACCAAAGAATGAGCAAACATACATTTGTAGAAAAATATGAATTAAAACATGAAGCAATAGTTTAGAGACCAAGAATCCCTCTGAAAGAGTTCCTAAATGAACTCTCTCACAGAGACTATTATGTCATAAAGAGCAAACCAGACTACTAGTTTAAACAGTCCTGTTAAGACCTCAAGCGCTTTACTGTCATAATTGACACCAGGCAAAGCAGATATCACAGGTCAACTACTAAAGTAAGAGAATGCAGGGAAGCACTGGGGTTTCATCAGATCATCTTCTCCTGCACCACCATTTACATCCAGGAAACACAGATGCTTTCTATTACTCATAAGGCAGATATACTTTGATGAGGGGTCCTAGGTAGCAAGGACCCCATCTCCTCTAGCGGAGTTTAATTTGCTTGGCGTAAGTGGGTTCTATCGAACATGTAAAGTGGCAGGTACTTTACTTAGTGGGTGACTTACCTTTTTCGTAGCTGACAATACGCAGAGTCATAGAGGGGCACTAAAGCAAAGCTTCCATTTCTTGAGTTGGGCAAGGCAGAATATCTTGTCACATCTATTTTAAGTGTCTTCATTTTGTCCCCTCAGCAAGATGTGGTTCGTGGAGTTAAAAACCGAAGCTATCCCAAGAACGTAGACTTGAAAGAGACCTCAAGATGAGGAGAGATTTCTTTGTCCAAAACACAGGCTGAGTGAGCAGTGCCTTAATCAGCAGTCATTCACACTGAACAGAGAATAATGAACTGCTGACAGCTGCAACTTTCATCCATAGTGTGGAAATTATTCAGCTTTGCCTGATGATAAGAAGGAGATCTCTTCCCAAAAGGATAACATTGACATACCACTCAGTCTTGTGGTAGTCATGCTCTTCCTCCATGTCTTGGGGCAGCCAAAGATTATGGAGCAGTTCATTGGCCAGTAAGTCATTTACCCCTGGTTCTACAGGGTCTTTGATTATTTTGTACTACTCTATGAGTTTCTATTTAGATCTTGAGTAGGGGTTTTGTGATTGCATATGTAAGGTAGAGGTAATGAGTCTTTGGAAAAAAGATGCAGTATGACTCAAAGTAAAAACACTCCATAGAGGTCACTGTCCAGTCATAGTTATATTTCAAAAGGAATGTGGCTCTTTAATTAAAATAGCAAAATATAAAAGCGGGGACAATTAAGACATAGACAAAAACAAGAAGGCTATCCCAAACTGAGATACAGCACCAAACATATGTATAACACTTAGGATAGAGGTCTCTAAATCTAATTTTTGTGCACCCCCACTGAACCCTTACTGAAATCCGGGGACCCCACTGAGCCATTACTTGAAGTCGAGGACACCTGTCTAAACAATTTCTTTGTTTTGAACTTCAAAACAATACGCAAAAATACAAAAATAAGTATTCATCAGACAAATGCTCAAATGATTATATATTTATTTAGTTCACAAACACGTACAAATATTTAACAAATTTTAATCGGAAGGTTCCTGCTTTTAAATTAGTGTTTTAATTTAAAAGGATAAAGCGATATGCTAAACTCTCGCATATAACTTTGTCTGTTTTGCTCCTAATCATGCTCTGTTTGTCAGCGCTTCAACTGAGGCGACCCATCGTCCATATAATTCAGTGTTTTTGCTGTTCTTGCACTACTCCAACAAATCAAGCCAAGTATAACAACATCATTTTTAGCCACCAATGTCAAATTCCTTCATATGTACAGAACATTAAAAAAATTACAATTTTACAGTTTTTCTTTATTTATGTACACTTTATTAATCAGCTAATATTATTTAGTTTCTATACAGGTGCAGACCCCCTAAGTAGGTGCTGAGGATCCCCGGGGGTCTGCAGCCCACAGGTTGAGAATCACAAACTTAGGCTAAAACGGGCCTTAATATAGTTAACATGGGATTCTATGGTTAGTCTATGTCTGACAGTCGGAGATCACAAGCTCTTGGCAATCTCTAGAAATCTCTTGGTCTTAGTTCTTTACCATGGACCAAGAAGGAGAAACTGGTGCTAGAAATGTTGTGCTTTAGCTGGGGAATACCTGAAGGACAAGGAGAACTTACTTAACCCATTTATTCAGACTGGTTACTTCAAGCAACCTGTTCACAATGACTATTCTTTGAGAGATGGTTTACAAAATTCTGGGAGACCAGTCTCGGTCAGGGGGACAAACTGAAATGATCTAATGCGAAAAGACATATCTCTGTGATCCTCTCAGCTTGGTAAGGGAAGTTATTGGCACGCATGAGTTCAGGTGTGTCAGAGAGCAGTCCAGCTTCATCTTCTACAACCGGAACTGAGCTACAGAGTTCCTACCAAGTCCAAAGTTAATACAAGGATTTTGCTCTGGAAGATCCCTCTTTTCATTTTTGGGAGTCATGTGGGAAGACGAGGGATAATTCACAGGTTGCATCATACATGCTAAGTCATACGTACACCAATCATAATGCCAGGGAGTTCTTACTCACTGGAATGGAGTGAATAGCTCCTAACAGTAAAATGAGATGTTGGTTAGTATGAGACAGTGCAGACTTCCTGAGAGGTTTCTGGAGTGCTTACCATCTCATTATCAAAGAGAAGGCCACAGGCGACTACCTGGGTGTGGACTCGAAGAGACACAGGTTAGACAGCCTAGAAGGGGAAAGGCTTTTGCTATGTAAAAGAGGAGAAGGGGATACACAGGGCACATATTTGTTCTATGAGAAAGTATCTGGGTTGAATGGATATTGCAGTCAGAAACCAGACTTTCAGAAAGCTCCTCAATGGTCTCGTAGAAGCATGACTTTGAGGATACCTCGAAGCAGGGGAAGCTGGGCTGAACTTCTCCCAGTTACTGGTAATCACCATTTGGTGCTGCCTGTGTGTTCATCTACCACAGAGTACACAGCGTTCATGCACATCGCATACAGCACGATCACACAATCCACTCTCATGAACAAATTAAGGGTCCTAGTTTGCAGTGTTTACAGACTGATCACAATGTACAGTTGACACCTCTTTTAGGGGTACAAATGACACGGGAAAAGGCCCAGACTTACATACGGAGTTAAGTCTGCAACTAAAATGAGTAAGATCAAGGCGGAGTTGAACTAGGAGCGGTGACGATTACCGGTGAGTAATCTGGTTTAACACAGCCTGGAGATCAGAGGTCTATAACATGTGCCAACCTATAGGTTATTGAGATTCCAGGGGCTATTATTTTACCTTCAACACCAACCTTGTATTTTTCATTTTTTTGCTGTTACATGTGCTTATTCGATAGATGAAATCCTAATATATTCTAAAATTGCCAGTTACCTTTTTTTATATGCACATTGCAGTGTAGACTGATGAATAAAAAACAAGTACATAGATGGTACGTGGTTTACTAATGGTGCAGTGGCATTTTTCAGATTCGTATGACCACCTGTGTCGTTATATATCAAGGGAGGCCGAATCCGTGGTTGTGTCAGTTGGGTAAGTAAACCTTTCTTCAGTTTGTAGATTGCAATATTGCATTGAGGTGTCTATAAATCTTGTGTATTGAGGTGAAGGATTTAAAATGTTATATTAATTGTTAATGGTTTTGTATAATAATCGCAATAAACCTATTAGTAGTGCATCTCTGTGTGTATAAGTACTCCTATGAACCCCGCTGTCTGATCACGCTTTTACCACAAACATCACTACAGCTTCCTGGAGAGGGAGTGTCCTCCACCCTATATTCAAAGCAGGTTGTCGTTCCAACCCAGGAGACTCCAGACTGATTGTCCTTATTGACGTTGATGAAAAACTTTATGCTGCAAATTTACTAAAAGATGTTGAGGCCTCTGTTGAATCCAGCAATACCATACCGATCATCCAAATTGGATTCAGAGCTGGTATGAGCACCATGTCCAACCTCATTGCCTTGAGTATTCTTGTTGAAAAAGCTTTTTACAAAACCTCCAATCTTTACACCTGCTTTGTAGGCCTAAAATCCACATTCAATTTGGTCCCAAGAGAGCATATCTGGGGAAGATGACTGGATGGGGCGTTCCCCCGAAGTTACTGAGAGCCATAGTTACCCTTCATTCAGAGAGCTGGATGCGAGTGAAAATAGGCAAGGGTGCTAGAACAACCATCAAGATCCCTACACACACCGTCTTGAAGCAGAGGTGTGTGCTCGCTCCGTGCCTATTCAACATCTACATGTCGGACCTCGATGTACGTCTATCAGAAGTACAAAGCGATCCTCCTAAATTAGCAATGACCCCCAGTATCATGCCTACAATATGCAGACGATATAGTTCTATGTAGCCTAACTCCAATTGGTCTCCAGCATCAGATAAATACATTAGTACACAGAAACAATGGGTTTGGAACTAAACTACAAGAAAAGCAAGGCCATCTGCTTCACCTTAAAGCCAACTCCTCATCACATCAAATTCAAATGGAAAGCAGCAGGAAGCAACTTGAAGTTGGTCAGATCGTAGAAATATCTAGATATGGTCATTGACTCAGGCCTAACGTTCAAGGCTTGCTTGCTCCAAAGAAGGGCTCTGGCACACAAGCTGCTCTTTGCAAACCCTCTCAATTACGGCTCAGAACTGTTGAAGGGAAAGGATGCAACCACCCTAAATCAATTGCAGTCCGTCTTATTTAAACACATTTTTTTATCTTCCGCAACATATTTCCCAAGCACAAGTCCGACTGGAATTTGGGCTATTCTATCAATCCCCAATAAGGATGGCAGCACTCATTAAATTATGCTGGAAAATGAGATCTGCTTTACCTGATTCACTGGCCTCCTTGTGCTGGACAGAAATGAAGAACTAGCATACTCATAAAAAGAATTGGCAAATGGCGCTTCAGCAGGCATTAACCACTCTCAAGCTGTCCGAAGCGGGGGCCTAAGTATCAGTTTGCAGCATTCAGAAAAGTTGTTAACAAAGCCGCCAAACTACAAGCCTGGACAAGAGATGTAGCTGAGATGGCACGTAACAAGCACTGATGGTCGGTTCTTCAAACCTACAACGATTGGGGACCACAACCCTATCTTACAAGTCACACAGCCCCTTCGATTCAGCACCTCTTGCCTTTAATCCGTCTGTGAGCCTTACCGTCAAAAGACCAGGTGCCAGCCTGGAACAAACCTGGTCGAACCCTTGCTGCCGTTTATGTTGACATTTCGAGGAAAGTCTATTACACTTCCTATGCATCTGCCCTGCTGTTAGTCCGCTCAGGCTGAAACTCCTAGGGCCAGTCTTTCGGGTCCCTCAGGTAAGATCATGTCACCCCGCTGTGATGACTCTATTAAACAGCCATTACCTCCAGCACTCCTGCAGGGCGACAAAGGTTTTATTGCAAGTAAATAGACTGCTATCTGCTAAGCAGGGTCACAGCGTGGGACCAGTGATGCTCAGACCAGTCGACGGTACGTCACCCCATGCCTTGGCTACACAGCACCTTGGCTAGCAGATATTTTATTGCCCCATATTCTTGTAAGGACCTTTAGCCCCTCGAGGGCCACGCCTTTTAACATGCTTATCCTTATTAACACGGTACACTGTATAAATTGAATTGTGTTTTATTTGCTAGGTCTCATGTAGACTTTTTTTTTAAAAAAAATTAGATTTTTTTAATGATTCAATTATTTACTTTTTTGCAATGATTTTAATTAATCGGCAAATAAAGATTTACTTCCTCCTACGAATCGGCGCCCAAACATACCATTGAGTATGCCAGGAAAGCTGCGCCTGTCCTAAATTTCTATGCTTAACATTGGCAATGCCAGCTGAGGTTTGGTGTTGCTGTTCTCCCATTGCAGAATTGTAAGCTTATTATAGTACTGCACTGGGCAATGTAGCCTCACTGTGCAATTGCATATTTACTTTTCTGTTTTTTTTCTACTGGGATTTATTTATTTTTTGCCCCTGAAGAAATCTGCTTTCCAACGCCCACACATCAGAAGTGGATTTAGCCCAGACCTTTGATGGGGCACATTTTTGATAATTTCTAGAGTGGAAAGGGTTGGGGAGGAGCTGGTTTAGTTCCCACAAAATCACAAGTTTGCAGACACTCATAAAATCTCAAGCCAAGCCAAACCATACCTTGATCCACACACTCCAGACCCCTTGCCTGGGGTTTAGGACTTCACAATTACACTTACACATAGCCGTGACGTCCAATTACGTAGCAGTAAATGGACTTACGCCTTCTATGTATAGTTTTTGGAGGCCCGACAGATGTAAAAGGAGATATTGTTGGCTTCAAAGGTATGTTACGAGCTGAAAATGACTTTGTGAATCGGGCCCTGTGTCTATAATACAGATCACAAATTGAATTATCTCTAGATGCTCAAGTGTTATTGGCATCTCAATTGACGTCTTGTTTGGACCCAGAAGCATGAAAGGTGGAGTTAGCCCTGCTGGCATTTGAATGTGGAAGCCAGAGGTTTCTAAAGGGAACAGTCATTATCCATTCAACTCCTTTACTAGCTATGCAATTGATCTCTTACAGAGCGTGCTACCAGTCAGTTTCAGATACCTCTCTCTAGCAGGTATATTTCCTATAAAGTGTTATGTTTTAATTATACTGAAAAGAGACAGAGTGGAGGGTTATGTTTAACTTTAATCAGTTTAATGTGACAAAGCAAAAGTTCGGTTTTGTCAAAATAACGAATTAGAAAAATTTCAAGTATATATGTGATCCATCCAGCATGTCTTTCAAAAAAAATAAGACTTGAGCCGATCGACAGCATGGTGAAACACTGAATAGATGATTCTAGGCTAGGGGATGTATCACGCAAATACTTTTTGGTTTGCGCCATTTGAACTTGTCACTGATGCTGGTCACTTGGCTTAAGGTGATTTGTACCGGCTGGATCTGAATTTGTCGTGATAAAATTATGTGGTCCTTGATGTGAGAACCAAACTGCATAAAATAATGTATATTTCATTTTATGTAAGTGGCATTCCAATAGTTAACACTTTGCATAATGAAGGAAAAATATCTCCATCGGGACAAATTAAAATACTGCTGCCAAAACTGTTTACGGATACATACGATATGTGAGAAGTTGGCCTGGTATATGCTGTCCACTAGTTAAAGTGGGCACCCTGTACCAGTCCAAACAACCCTTATGGTGATCAGGTCAAAGATAACCTTTTGAAAGCTATCCTAGTGGTAGCTATGGAGAGCAGCCTTCAGGCTAAGTCTTGAAGGAATGTTAAGCACCTTGTTTTACCAGAATGTAACCTTATAGTATTGGTTAAATGAAAGGGAAACCACACAGTAGTTATAAAAATATGTATTTATTATCTATAACACTCTCTAATATCCTCTACATGAGGATAGAACATAAATCAAATAATACAGTTGCAAAGAATCAAACGTAAGTAGCACAATACACAGTAGGCTCCCGGTGGAGACCAAACCATATACTAAATAAGTGGTATAAGAAACACGACTCAGGACTAGACTTAGTCTAGGAGGTGTAGAATTGCTGGGACCCCAAGGAACCACCCAAGGTGAGTGAATTGGGACCCCACGGAGGATGGGTGCAGAGTGAGAACACAACCGCGTGCTCCGTACAATTCAATGGGAAAGTCGCCATTGGAAAATTAGAGATTAAGGACCCTTCCCAGCAGATTACGAATACAACCCTTGGAACTTAAGAGTTTGTAGAGCCACCCCACCCGTGTATACCTTTGTACCAGAGTTACCTATACCAGAGGAGCTGGGTGCATAGGCACGAAGTGGCGTCGGAAAGCCTCGTTGTTTTCTCTGGATGTCGACAAAGTAATGCTGCTGCTGGAAGTATGAAAAGTGTCCGGTGGAATCCAAACGTGGATTCTAGATGAGAAGAACCTGAAAGCAGAGGGGACAGAGTCTGGGTCACTTTAGATTGACCAGGGGCTCGGTAGACGAATGCCCACCGATGTCGGGTGCTTCGGGTGTGTTGATGGTGATCTTGACTCTTCAGCTGTGAGGACCCGAAGACGTCTAGGAAGACCAGGAGCTGGAGGCGAGCTGTCCCACGAAGGATGTAAAGTGCTGAGCGGTCAGGGTTTGGCGGGAGCACCAGTAAGCCTTGGTAGCGGCAAACAATGTAGGTGTCGATCTGGCCCAGCAGGGACCAGGAGACTAACCACAGCAGGGGGAGTCAGGGCAGGCCTGGAGCAACCAGGGGAGCACAAATAAAGCAAAGTTGACCCTCAAGTAGACCCACAGGCCGAAGGCATAGGAGTCGCGAGGGGACCTTAAGCGGTTTCACAGGATACCAGCTAGCAGGGCACAAAGCGTGAGTATGCCAGAGTCCTTCTCAGAAAAGATGCGCTAGGGTGAGGGCTACAAATGGCCCAAAGCATGGAATTGTTGCACGACAACAAGCATGTGCAGCTGCAAATGAACGTGGTGCACAGGAGTACGGGTGTACGGCCCCCACTAGGGATATCTGCCTCAAACTCAGTGAGAGGGCAGCTCAATCTCGGAGGTTTTCAGAAACCCACCTCCTGTGTTGCTGGAGACTTCGGAGTCTGCTTGAGCTCTGGAGCAGCAAACCGGTCAGATGCGTTACGGTGCCTGCGTTTGCAGGGGAGTGACTCCTTCACTCCAAAGGAGATTCTTCTGTTGTCTTGAAGGTCCACAGGGTCCAGCACGGAGCCTGTATGGATCACGGACATTGGCGAGACTGGGGACGGCAAGGGAAGACGAAATCGAGCCTAAGGGAGGTCCAGCGAAGTCCAGCGTGTTCAGACGGTCAAAGTGTAGTGGCATCTTCTTGCAGAATCTTGTCCATGTGAAATCTAATGTCCTGTAGCCAGGTAACCCATTTTATACCCACGGGAAAGTGTTGGACAGATTCTAGGGACCCTCCTAGTGGAGGGAAAGGACAGAGAGGTGGCTACACCCATGTCCTTTGTCCAGTTTCGCACCAGAGCAGGAGCCAACGACTCCCAGAACTGGTTTGGGCTGGACTATGCACAGGGCCACCAAATGTGCACCTCATGCAGACTTTCTGGCATGGAGACCGTGCACCCACCCAGTTCCAATACACTAAAGACTGTCTGGGAGGTGGTCACACCTCCCTGTGACAGGATACCTATTGTCCGACCTTCCTCTACCCTAGCTTTGCTCAGCAGCAGGAGGGCAGACTTGTGTCTGTGGCTGGTAGCATCCATTTTGTGCTGTGAGGCTCGAGAAAGTTGGTATCGGTAGACTTAGGTACCCCCAGAACCTCAGTTCTGAGGGGAGGAATCATACCTCCCACCAGGGTCCGACTGGCCGTAGCGGGCACCGGGCAATCCCTCGGTGCGCCGCATGCGTGGGGGCCGGTTTTGGGCCCCCGAGGGCCGTTTTTGTTACAGGGCTGTTTTTGCAGCATAGCGGCCGAGCACTTTGACAGGGTCGGTTTTGGTTCCCAGTCCAGCCCTGCCTCCCACACCAGTTACTGGTCGAGGTATGATTCCAAAGTGTTTGACACCAAACACGACATACTTCGTTGCAGTCGTTTTCGAGATAGCATGTACCGCAAAGTTATAATGCCCCTCTACCTATATGTCTGGCAGTATCACGCACAGCCCAAGAGAATGGTCTCTAAAGGCTGCAGAGGGGCCCTGCTTATGCACCCTCTCACGTAAAACCTAGCACCCTGCCTTTAGGATTGTTAAGGCCTGCTGTAGGGGTGACTGATAAGGTTTTAAGTGTAGTGATATATATATATAGATATAGTGAACCTATATCTTTCGTAAGTGGTTCAAACACCAGCTTGCACAGGCTGCAGTAGCAGACCTGAGGTTCCATTTTGCATGGCCTCTCATGGGTGGCATAATACATCCTTCAGCCCATGGGAGGCCTCTGAGATACCTATGCCCTGGGTACACGTGTACCATATACTAGGGACTGAGAAGGGGACCCCAGTATCCAACATGGAGTTGTACTAGAGTACACATATGTCAATGTAAGGGAGAAGGCAGATAGGCTGGGGTCCTTAATAGCAGGATCCCAGCCAGACTAGTCAAAAACCAGCAAAACACCAGGAAGGAAAAAAGCGGGGGTAACTTTGCAGTCAGATCCTACCTTACTACACGATACTACTGACAAATGAAAACATCCCCAACACAAGCTGGCCCCACAGGCTCCGAAGGCTGAAGGTGGCCTCTCACATGTGAACCAGTGATGCAGCCAGTGGATACTGTTCTACATTGAAATTTTGATCTGAAAGAGACACGTTAGTGATAGATTCCTTACCTTAGAATATCCCCAGGCGTCAGACTGTATCCGGAAAGTTTTCGCTAGCAGTACCCCTGCGCGTCCGTCGCTGGCGTCGTATGCGCCGAAATGACATCACGGAGACTACTTAGGCGCCACCCATGCGCGCTGACGTCAGTTCTTTCTTTTTCCGCACCAGCAAGCGCAGATCCGGTTAGAGCATGTACCTTAGTCACTTATTAACTACCCTTTTTTGAGACTTTTTGTCTCCTGTACTCCTTGGTGCACATAGGATGCCTGGATTTAAGTCTTGTGGGGCCTGCCGTCGCAATATGTCGGTGGCAGACCCCCACGATGTTTGCCTCTACTGCCACGACTCCCGGTCTTGTCGGGACTTTTGGGCCATGACCCCGAAGGTCTTGAGGGAGCGGCGCCGGAAGCTGCTGGAGGTCCGGCACTCGTCCTAGTGCTGTCCCAGGTCCAGGGACCGTTCCCGGGAATGCTCGCGGGGCCGCAGTCGTCGCTCCTCGGGCTCCAAGTCTTCACCCTCGGATTCGGGTAAGAGACGACACAAAAAGAAGTCGAAGAAGCGAGTTCGCTCTCCGACGTCCCCCCGTCGGTCCTCTGATGCGGACGAGGGGAATAGGGGTTCTGCCCCTGCGGCTCCTTTGGAGCCTGGGAGTCCCACAGCCTACCCACCTTACCTGGGTTCTCCGGCGACTCCCGAACAGGTGCCAGAATTTCTTGCTACCATGGACCGCCTCTTTAGGCCTCGGGCTCCTGCCGGCACGCCTTTGGGCCCCACGGTCCCGTGTCCGGGTCCTGTTGGGTCGCCAGCACCACCAGTGGATCCAGCTTCGGCACCACAGGATCCTCCGCTGTTGGCTTCGGCCCCGGCGCCACTAGATCCAGCGCTGCCGGCTCCGGCCCCAGCGCCACCCTCTGCTCCACCCCCGGCGCCGCAGTGGGTGTCCTTCATCCAGCCCTTGCCCAGGTTCCAGGACCATTTCGTTCCGGCCTGGGATCTGCATTGGGACGCGGCACCGGCTCGGCCCCACCCAGCGCTGTTCTCGACGCGGTTTGTTTCTTCTGTGGCCCCAGCTCTGCTGCCGTGGTCTGTTCCCCATGCGACAGAGTTGGAGGACGACTGGGAGGGGTCCGAGGACCCTCTTGCCTGTCAGTGTGACTCCGAGCAGGAGTGGGTGGACAACTTGGAGGATGCCGGCGACCTCGACGTCTCCTCTGACCTGGGGTTTGCCTCTCCCCCGCCTACCATGGAGGAGGGCACCTCCTACACGATGGTGCTCCGTCGGGCAGCTGAGGTTCTCAACCTTGATCTCCCTACGGTGGCCCTCAAAACTAATCTCCTCACTGAGGTGCTCCAGATGGCGTACAATTTGTCAGAGCCCCTGCTCCCATTTAACAATGCTCTCACTGATGTCTTGTTGGGCACTTGGTCGCGGCCCGCCACAGGGGCCCCTGTGGATAAGAATGTCGCCAGGCGTCACAGCCCGGCGCCTGGTGACCCCGCTTTTCTGACGACTCATCTTACACCTGAGAGCCTGGTTATCCAAGCCTCGACGTCACAGAGTGCCTTTCCCACAGTTCTGCCGGATAAGGACTCTAAGAAGCTGGAACAGTTCGGTAAGCGGTTGTTCTCTGCGGCCAGCTTGGGGCTGCGGTCAGTGAACACCGCCTGCTTGTTGGGCCGCTATTCCCACGCATTGTGGGATACAGTTGCACAGGTGTTGCCTCAGTGTCCTGAGGAGACCCACGCTGTGCTGTCCCAAGCTGTTGCTGAGGGTAAGGGGCGGGTCTGGGAATCAGCGTGGGGGTCAGTCCACTTCCGCCCCCGCTGCTTCTACCTCCAAACCTTCCTAATCCGAGCTTTGTGGAGCATGCCACGCCGGTGGGTGGCAGGATCCGCCACCACCTCTCCCACTGGCGCAATATCACATCGGACAAGTGGGTGTTGCAGGGGTTACTCACTTCGCTTTCAGTCCTCCCCTCCAGCCATGCCACCTCGGTGCCACCGCATGTCAGGGGATCACTTGGCACTTCTCAAGCAGGAAGTCACGGCCCTCTTGGCCGAGGGGGCCATCGAGTGCGTTCCTGGGCCGGAAGTAGGGAGTGGTTGTTATTCCCACTACTTTCTGGTCCCCAAGAAGGACAAAGGGGATCTGCATCCCATCTTGGACCTCCGGAACGTCAACCGCTTCCTCCGGAAGGAGAAGTTAAAAATGCTGACTCTGGCTCAGGTCTTGGCTGCCCTTGACCCTGGAGACTGGATGGTAGCGTTGGACTTGCAGGACGCCCATTTTCACATCCCCGTCCTGCCGGCCCACCGGCGTTACCTGCGGTTCATGGTGGGCCAGGAGCATTTTCAGTTTGCTGTGCTCCCTTTCGGCCTTACCAGCACCCCTCTGGTGTTCACAAAGGTGATGGCGGTGGTCGCAGCTCACCTGCGCAGGTCAGGGGTGTCAGTCCTCCCTTACCTTCATGACTGGTTGTTGAAGGCGGGCTCGCCCCAGGCAGTCGTCAACCACCTCCAGACTACGGCCGACCTCTTGCATTTGCTGGGGTTCTCCATCAACGTGCCGAAGTCGCACCTGAGTCCCTCTCAGAAGCTCCCCTTCATCGGAGCTGTTCTTGATTCGACGCTGTTTTGGGTTTATCCTCCCGAGCAGCGAGTCCGGGATATTCAGGCTATGATTCTGATCTTTCAGCTTCTATCCCGGGTTTCAGTCAGGATGACCCTCCTGCATCCTTCTGGTGCCACATGCCAGGTGGCATATGCGGGCTCTGCAGTGGGACCTGAAGTTCCAGTGGGTGCAGCATCAGGGCAATCTGTCGGATCATGTCCAGATCTCGGAGGGCACTGCACGACAATTGCAGTGGTGGCTCACGAATCGCAATTGGGTCAATGGTAGATCCCTCTCCCTTCCCCAAGGAGCACACAGTGGTGACGGATGCGTCCCTCCTGGGATGGGGTGGCCACCTGGGAGAGGCGGAGATCAGAGGCCTCTGGTCTCCGGCGGAGTCCCGACTCCAAATCAACTTTTTGGAGCTTCGGGCGATCCGACTTGCACTGAAGGCATTCCTTCCCTCTGTCCGGGGAAGTGTGGTGCAGATGTTCACAGACAACACCACTGCCATGTGGTATTACAACAAACAGGGTGGGGTGGGGTCCTGGACCCTATGTCAGGAGGCTCTGCGCCACCGGTGCTTGATGGATCACGAATGGCGTCTGAACTCGGACGTGGTGCAAGGTCTCTTTAAGCAGTGGGGAGAGCCTTGGTTAGATCTATTCGCCACCGAAGAGAACGCGCAATGTCATCAGTTTTGCACGTTAGAATTTCCAAGGCGGCACTCGCTCGGCGACGCTTTTCGTCGCGAGTGGAGTTGCGGTCTGTTGTACGCCTTTCTGTCTATACCACTTCTGCCCAGAGTGCTGAAGAAGATTCGGCGCGACCGGGCCCAAGCCATCCTTGTGGTTCTGGATTAGGCCCGAAGATATTGGTATCCCGAGCTACTCAGCATGGTGATCGACCCCCCCCGATCCGACTGCCTCTTCGAGAGGATCTTCTGTCCCAGCAGCAGGGTACAGTCCTCCACCCGAACCTGTCCATCCTCCACCTCCATATGGAGAGATTGAGCGGTGACAGTTGACAGCTTTCGATCTTCCTCTCGAAGTCTGTGATGTCATTCTGGCATAAACAACAATACAACACCCTGAGGTCTATCCACTATAAAGAAAGTGTGGAAACCACTACATCAAAATAGTCAAAACAAAAATGTGAAACACAACCAATAGTTAAACCCAAACTATATGTCTTTGGGCATATCCCTTTATAGAACGAAATCCCTCACTCACCAGAGGTGACATGCTTCATCATTTGGGATTCTCCTCCCAGAGGAAAAACCTAGTTCCTCTGGGGGCTACAACCCCCTCACTGTGAGGGAGGAGCTCATGGATGTTTTATAATTTAGATGTTGGATATGCTAAATCCACAAATGTAGAGCTAGTAGTATGAGAGAGGGCGCAGCGCAAAGAAAAATTGTGAAAGGAGTGAAGTGTAAAACTAGCTCAAGAACGTAAAAAAAACTTTATTGTAATACGTACTTGGCCAGGATTAAAAAAGTCGTGCACCAGCAGTCAACAAGTTTAGACCGAGGTGAAAAAATGATTGGTCATTCTGGCAGCCAGGCGTCCCTCCTCTAAAACGGTATGTGCCTGTCAGTGGAACAAGTTTGTGGCATGGTGCACAGCAAAGTTTGTGGATCCCCTTTCTGCCCCTCTTTCTGAGGTTCTTCTGTCCCTGCTATCCTTGGCCCAGCAGAGCTCTGCTCTGGGCACTATCAAAGGTTATCTTTTGGCCATCTCCGCCTTTCTCTAGCTTCCAGATCAGCCTTCTCTCTTTAAGTCCCCGGTTGTTAACCGTTTCCTGAAAGGCATTACACACACGTTTTTTTCCCGTGCCGTTCATAATGCCTCAATGGGACTTAAACCTTGTCTTGACATATCTGTTGTGCGCTCCCTTCGAGCCCCTTCATACCTGTCCTTTGCGTCTTCTCACTCTCAAGACGGCTTTCCTGGTAGCTATCACCTCTGCCAGAAGAGTGAGTGAGCTCCAGGTTCTTTCTTCCAAACCTCCTTTCCTTTCTGTTCATCCGGACAAGTTGGTTTTAAGGACCCGTCCTTCTTTTTTGCCAAAGGTTGTCATGCCTTTCCACATCAGGCAGACCATCACTTTGCCCACCTTCTTTCCGCCTCCGCATCCTTCGAAAGCGGGAGAGAGGCTCCACCGTCTGGACCCAAAACGTGCGCTCTCTGTCTACCTGCAGCGCACACGAAAGTTCCGGGTGGATGACCAGCTCTTTGTTGGCTACGTGGGCACCAAAAGGGGTCGGGCTGTGTTCAAGCGGACCATCTCTCGGTGGGTTGTTCTCTGCATCAAGGCCTGTTACTCGTTGGCTAAGAAGGAGCCTCCTGTGGGGCTGCGTGCCCATTCTACCAGGGCGACGGCAGCCACTACTGCCTTGGGACGCGGCATCCCCTTGCTGGACATTTGTCAGGCAGCTACATGGGCCTCGCTGCACACGTTTACCAAGCATTACTGCCTTGACAGTCCAGTCCGGAGAGATGGCTTCTTTGGCTGTCCTGTTCTCCGTGACTTTCTGGTGTAATCTATTCGGTGACCCACCACCGGGGTTGGTATTGCTGGGGTATCTATTCTAAGGTAAGGAATCTATCACTAACGTGTCTCTTTCAGATGCACAAGTTACTACTTGTGTAACGATATATCTGTAAGAGACATTAGTTAGTGATAGATTCCTTACTGCCCCACCCATCCTCCCCATTCTGCGAACTGATTTTTAGGGTTAAGGTCATCCCTTTCGGGGCCAAAGTTTCTTGGCACCAGTGGTCAGTTTCTTGCATGGCTCTGCATTCCTGGCGCGGAAAGTAGTGTATAGAACTAACGTCAGCGCGCTTGGGTGGCACCTAAGTAGTCTCCATGACATCATCTCGGCGCATACAACGCCAGCAACGGACGTGGAACCGCACGACGCCACCTACTGACGCACAGGGGTACTGCTAGCGAAAACTTTCCGGATCCAGTCTGACGCCTGGGGATATTCTAATGCAGGGGTCTCCAACCTTTTCTGTAGTGAGAGCTACTTCTGCTCAAGGATAGTCTTCCCGAGCTACTAGAAAATGTTATACCTGTAAAATAGTGACTACACTATGACCACCCAAAGCAAGATTTTCAGTAGTTACCACCCAAGTATACCAAGAGCGGTTACCAGCAGAAATGCTGGGAAAAAGTTCTTCAATATTAAATGCCTCCCCTTGAATTATGAAGTAACATTCAAATCTTGACATGCCCAGTGGCACAAAGGACATAAGCACAGCAGTACGTCTCCCCAGCTCAGCTTGAATTATCATTCACCAGTTTCGGAAAATGCACATTTTTCTATCTAATACTACTTTCCACTGTGGGCAAACAAACTAAATTTTCCAGAAGAAACCCCATTTGTGAAAACTAAAACTGCCTTTAAAATATCAGTTTTCAGTTTCTGAGAAATGCACAGTCTCAAAACATCAGCTTGTCATTATCATCATGTACTCCCATGTACAAATGCCTCATATGGACAGACTGCTTAGAATTCCCAGGTATTACAGTCATATGCCATGGATGCTCACCATTGGTATAGGAAACAATGGTCCTAGACTTCTGTAAAGCTACAATTCAGTTATGAAAAACATTTATTAGTCAAAGGGCATCCGGTACATATAGAATTAGCATTGCATCATTATTGTACCATCATTTTCTTTACAATGCAAACAAGTATATCTTCAAAAGACACAAAGGCACAAAATATCCCTCCAATACTGACTGTTTTTTATTTAGTTACTTTTATACCAGATCACCATATTCAATGCTCCAAATAGAGAAAAAGGTTGCTCCAAGGGGAGTGTGAAAAAGGAAAGTGCTCGTGAGGTAGGATAGTTATAAAGGAGAGGAATCCAAAAGGCAAATTCAATAACCAATCAATTACACATTCTGGTATCCTTAGTAAAACTGGTCGTGGTTCATAGTGGCACCAGTTTTACAGATAGGCCTGTCCCTTATGGATTTACAAATATTCATTTCATGATTTCCTGATGACGCACAGAGAACATTCATCTGTGAAAAGGCAGGGCTGGGATGATATCAGGTACAGGCCCACTGGGGGAAGAGTGTTGACGTTTCGACCCTGGTGCAATGAGGGTAATTCCTCAGGACGGGGGGAGGGGAGGCAACCTAGGGTGGGGTACAGTAGGGATACAGCCCCAGAGGGGATACATTACCCTCATTGCACCACGACTAATGAATGTTTTTCATAACTGAATTGTAGCTTTAAAGAAGTCTAGGACCGTTGTTTCCTTTACCAATCGTTACCCAGGTCCGTGGACAATTGTGGGTTACCCCATTATATCATAATGGATGCTCACCATAGCAGCACGGATGCCTGGATTATGCCAGTAATGCCCACCATTATACTAGGGTCACAGTTGTGCCAAGGCTGGAAATCAGAAGGATCAGGGATAAGGCACATATCAGTCATGACCATTAATATGCCAGGAATAGGTACATATCGGCCAGTCATGCTCAGAGTAGGTCTATGATGGCTGCCAGCATACCACAACTAGACCAAAAATACTAAAATAGTCAAGGATGACCATAATTATGCCATTCGCACTATTATGTCAGGAATGGACACAATTATGCCAAATATAACACTCTTATGATGGGGCTAGCATATATATTTGGCGGTTCTTGACATCAGGCATAGTTTCAGGAAGCAATAGTGTTTATTATGGGCACACACATAAATGTTGATGAATCTCTGGATTATACCGTTCTCCTCAGGTCTTGAGCTGATCATGCATCTAACTGACACATTTTCACTCTGACTCCTGCAGTCCCGCACTTTGGTGGGTCAGCACTGATTACAGCTCAGGCTACTGCTGCCATACTTTTTTGATGGTGCACTGTTCACACACATGTTGTGACTGATAAAGGAGGGACTGCAACATGGTCAATCTGCTTGTGGCTTAAAATATATTGAGATTGGATACAGACTGTCATGTAGCAGGTCCTATAAACTGGCACAGTGTGTGGTTGAGTGTTAGTATGAGTTACTGTGATAAGTTTGGCTGGCTGTCACTCTTAGGGTCTTGAGATGATCAGTGCTGCCTTCTTTAATAGACACCTACTCTGAAATTGATACTGGGCTTGACTTCACCTCAGAGAGCTACTTTGAAGGTACTGGCGAGCTACCAGTAGCTCCCGAGCTACTCGTTGGAGACCCCTGTTCTAATGTAAGGAATCTATCACTAACTAATGTCTCTTACAGATATATCTTTACACAAGTAGTAACTTGTGCTTTAAGGCTCAAAAATCAACATAAATAACTGATAATGTTTATTAGAATGTACTCACTGGAAATGCTTCTTAAACACAACTAAAACACCTGTCCTTAGGGTTACCTGTAGATTATCATGAACATTTATCTATGCAGGAATATCCACTGCAAGATAGAGTTTTGCTGTGGCCTGCAGAGGACCACAAACTCCCAGTCTTTCTTCCTGAGCCGTTTTCAGTTTCTCCATGCGGAGAGGATTGAATTGAGAAGAAGTCTTGCCACAGAAGGTCCCTCAAAGTTGGACTTGACCCTCTGCACCTAACAGGGACTCCCACTCTGCATTATGGGAAGAGAACATTCACAGACTTCTCCTTGAGGAAAAAACCTGTCACCCATCTTGCATGGCTGGTGTGACTGATAGGTAGACGTTCACAGCCAACTGCCTCATTTTGGGTAATAGGCTGAAGCTTTTCTTCAGCTTGTTTTCAACATTTTGGCTTAGATCTAAGTGAGCCCTACTGCTTTTGGTGCTTTCAGAACGTGGAGTGTACTGCTGGCTGTTTCCTCCTGGCTAGGAACAAGCCTGATAGCCCCCGGCTACCTACCCTGCTGCTCCTGATGACATTGACTGCGTGGAAGATACCAGCTGACCCAAAGAGTCCAGATACATGGACAGAGCACATAGAAACCCCCTTTCCCATACCATAGATCTAGGAAGGCTGACCCATGAAACCCACTCTGTGCACCTGTTCTTATTTTCCGCCTTCTGGACCAGGATGGAACTGTGTGGCTTGTGAAAACCCCTCTGTGTTTGTGGACTTTTTTCTATTCTGTGGACCAGATCGTGATGTGACCCTCTCATCATTGAGGGTAGCCCCCGTTGTAACATAGTAACCCTTTTGTTGCGAAGATTGAGAATCGAACATTATGGGGTGCACTGATTGAGATTTGCTAACGATGACAATCATTCACTATTAGTTAATAGTGTTTAGCCCTTTTAATGGGCTTGTAACAGCATTGATGTGATATTATCCTGTCCACTGAAGCATTGTTTCCCTTTTAACAAAACCTTATTGATCGCAGTACTTACCGTGCATAGCCAGATTCCCTGGTGTTACTAGTATATTGATTGGGAACTTTATTTAATTATGTGTTCATCAGCTGCGGCTCCTCCACTAAGGTGGAGGAGCATCACCCCACTGAGTTCAAAGGAAAAATTCAATTATAATAACACAACGTTATTAACGTTATGTTGCTATTATTTTAGTTTATGTATGAAGCCCGAGCCAGGTTAGGGCTGGGCTTGGCTGTCCTCACAGGAAGGAGTGGTTGCCGCACCCTGAGTGTCCATGACGGTTTGGCTGGCTTCTTGGGCCGGCTAAACGACCATGTGCATTTAGCATGTTCTCCACCGGCTGAATTGCAAGGCCAGGTGGAGAACATGCACAGACTACCACTACCTGCCTGAGCGCCGAACCAGGGCACTCGGACCAATCACGACGCTGCTGTCATGCTGGTGACAGCATTATTGTGACTGGCTAGGGGACGCACCACCTCCCTTGATTTAGACATTGACTTCACACCCACATCTACTGTGAGACTGACAGAGGCTTAATTAGGCTAATGATCTGTCGTGGACCAGGTATCTAGAGCCCTGGTTAGAGGGGTATTCAAACTTTGAATGCCTAGTGGTCCCCGTATCTCCGGGTGAAAAATCTTGAAAGAAATCCATGCGTTTAATTTTCCCCTGTAATAAGGTAGTGACAATCACAATTGACATACACATCAAAAGAGTAGTTGGGGCCTTCAAGTTCTTCTGTGAAAATCAGATATATAAGCCAATTTTAAGAAGTCCAGTTGAAGGCGGGTAGACAAATTGTATTGCTCCACCAAATTGTTTACTGGTTTGGGATACACACCTGTTAAAACTGCAAGGGCTGCAGTCACAAGCACAACCCTGCCCAACCTCCCTCAGAACCCCAAATGGGCAGACAAAATAGCTCCTTTCTAGCCTGGCCACAGAGCTCCTGACTTGCACTGCACTCTGCTCAGAGCAAGCAGTAAATATATGTGTAATAGTGCTGGAAATGGGGGAAATCATGTGGATTTTCACCCAGTATTCAAGTTATTTATGCCACATTTCGATCAAAAAGGACTGTATTCAAGTGCTGGAATACCAGCTGGTGTACGTGTCCCTCAATCTGGTTAATTCATAAGGAAGCCCATAAAATGAATTAATTCTCCAAGGAGTCCATCACAGCTGCTGAATATACATTCGTGAGGACTTAAGAAAATGTTGTCGCAAGTAGTTTTTTATATTCAGAACTTGGTATTGAAAATCAGACAGAGGCAAATAAATCACATTGTTGAAACAGACTGCATAGGCTTCATATGGCAGTATTAAGATATCTGCTATTTGTATTTTTATCAACAATTTGTTCAAAATGTGTGCTCTGGGACTGATTATATTTGTGCACGCTCACATTAGCTCACTATTTTTGATTACATGTTCCTGAGATCCTTCCGTGCACTAGCTGCAATTTACCTGTTGTGACAAAACTGACTGCACCACAATCTTCTACTCCAGATTGTGGTAATCAACTACCTTTCAATCTTCTCTTTTTTCTTTGCTGTCCTCTTATTTCATAGTGAGCCCAGGCCCTCTTTCATCCTGTCACAGACCATGTAACATACATCAGACCATCAACGGACGCTACTTCTGGCCATCACTTTTACGTTGCATGCTGCCTGGATCTTGGTTTGCTGCATTCCCTTCCCCTGTGTTTTCAACTGCCCAGCTGCCTCGCCAAATGTAAATGTGCTTTCACTGGCAGTGGTCTATTAATAGCATCTCATTGAAGCTCAGTCATCCAGATAGATCAGAGAACTACATTGAATCTTCACAAAGGTAGCTCATTCCCTTTTCCCTCAATTAGAACATGGCCTACTTCAATATCCTTACACGAGAGTCTGTTTAAACATCATGTGGATCATCAATGGACATGGTTTACCTGAAAATGACTTTAAAATGATAGACAATGTCTCTCCCCTGCATAAACCCACGTGACTAACAAGGGTAGCCCATGGCATATATGTGAAAAGCAATCACACCCTTAGACAGCTAAATTGCAGCTGAATTCTGCAAACAAGTTGCCGCTACATGACATTTTATAGATGCTTTGATGTTCAAACCTGTAGAACTAGCACATACATCCCACAAGGGCAATATTGGCTTTATCCGGCCGCACAGGCGTTATTTCTGTAGTATAAGTACAATCACATTAAACCTTCTAATGGTTTTCCCGCTCAGAAACCATAAATTCAAATGAACAAATATACATAAAAAGGGAGTGTTTAGGAAGTTATCAAAAAGTTTTTCATATAAATTAACTCCGTCCAATGTAGTCTAAATTCTTATTCCAATCATGCAACTTCTTCTGTCAGGTCCAGCCAATGGACAAAAACTGCTTGGGAAGCTAAATAAGTATTATTCCAAATTTGGCTTTGGCAAACTTATTCTGTATTCTTTACAAAATCCAACACAAGCAACGGCCGTTCTGCTTAACGTAGCATGTCCCATGGGGGATACATTCACTTTAAGCATGCATTTTTATGGGATATATCTATCCAGAAAAGCGTCACTAAAAGAGAAAATAAAAACAATTCTAATCCCTTATGAAGTCCCTGTTAAAGACGAAATGCGTTGGCTTGGCTGCTGTTGGATTTGGTAAAGAATACATGTGCTTTGAAAAATCATGCCGTGGCTCCTGCATTATATTGAAATCTACTAGAAGAATCTAGGTGTTTGAATTATCACTACATCGAGCCAAATTTGAAATAATACTTACTTGGCTTCCCAAGCAATTTGTGTGCATTGGCTGGATCGAAAGAAGAAGTTGCATGATAGGAATAGGAAAAAAAATGTGCACTGACATTGTATTGAGTTAATTTAAATTTAGTAAAAAATGTTTAGGACTTCCTAAGCACTCCATTTTTACGTATACCTGTATATCTAATTTTCACTTCACATCAGATCATGACCAAGAATTATGCATTTGCAGAAGGTTGTGACAGCCAAAATGTTCACGTGATTAACACCCTTACTTTAAACATTTCAGGTTTGTGTTGTGTTGCTAATGACATCAATTTAAAAAAAAAAAAATCATAGCCTTATCTGACTTTTGCTATTTCTTTGGGGGCGGTAACTGTAGCTGTGTTCACTATCCCTGAAATAGAGACCTCTAAATAAATAAGAGTAAATTTTGCTTATTCTGCACATGGAAATGTAGTTACTGAATTTAAGCTTTCTGGGCAAAAGTGACCATAGATAGGGAGCTTGTACATGTGATAGATTGATTTCTGGATGAACCTGTAAATTTAGTGGCATATTTATGAAAGTTTTGTGTCGCCCTTGTTCAATGCAAGGCAACGCAAGGGGGACGCAAAACCTAGATGAGATTTACCAAGCCCGCAAGGCCACCGTGCATGGTTCTGCATGGCTTTGTCAATTTGGAGTAATGCATGGCAGCTCAAGTCACTACCTTGCATTACTCTACATACTTGGGGTTGTTACATGGGTGGAGTGTGGGTGTTCCACACATCTACCCTTGTATTTCGAGGCATTCTCAGAGTTATCAACAGTGGTAGACCTGGGAATGCATCATTGTACACCTTCTCACCAGAGGTGCAACAAGGAGAAATAGCTTTATTATTCCTCGCTGTTTCCTCCTTCTAAGTGTGGTGCATTTTGCAGCACACTTAGAAAGAGTAATACACTTCTAAGGATTGTTTTTGTTAAAGAAGGTGTCCCTTCCTGCACAAAAACAATCCTGTCTGTAATGCACGCATCCTCGCTCCATTGTGCAAGAGTGCCTGCGTTGGTGCTATTCTGCTAATTGCGCACCAACACAGGCAGTGGACAGGATGCGGCATATCTTGGTAGATATGGTGCATTCCTACCCTTTCACGTAGTGCAGAGCAGCAAGTTGCATGAAAGAATGATAACTATGGGCCTTAATCCTTAACACAGCTTATAGTGCTGCCTTCAGTGGCTGTAATGCTTCGGCATACATAGGGCATACATAGATTTATTCCTTTATCTGAGGGAAAGGTGCTCCGTCAATCCTGTTTTTATGAAAGTGTTTTGATTAGACAATGGCGGTTGTTGGACACTAATTTAGTGACCATACAAGTGATCGATAAGATTGTAGTACATCTAGGGAGGTATCCATTAAAAATATTGAGATTTACATAGCATTCAACTAGTAAGATTAACTCTTTAGCACATATCACTGTCCAAATTTTTCTTGGCTCCTAAATAGTGGGATTGCAGAAGGTGCTCGGCCCATTGCACAATATTACCCTCTCCCAGTTATTATGGCTGTTTGATAAATGCAAAATGTAATTCTAATATTTTTTATTTTATAGCTATCGATTGTCACCGGAGCACAGATATCCCGCTCACTATGAAGACTGCCTCAAGGCCACGGTGCATTTTCTGAAGACGGCAAAAGACTATGGAGTGGATCCTTCCCGGGTCATTATTAGTGGAGACAGTGCTGGGGGCACCCTCGCTGCTGCAGTTTGTCAAGGGCTGGTGAACAGAAAAGGTCTTGCAAAGCCTTGTGCTCAGGTTCTCATCTACCCACTGGTCCAGATGGCAGACTTCAATCTGCCATCCTACCAGCAGAACCGCTCTGTCCCCATTTTGTACCGGGAACGTGCTGCATTCTATGTTCTGCAATACCTCAATGGGGATATTTCTCTACTTGATGAAGTATTAGAAGGTGAGCATGTTCCAGACGACAAAAAATTAAAGTTTCAAAAATGGTTAAATTCTAATAATATCCCTGATGAGTTTAAAGTAAGAGGTTATAAGCCTCATACAGTCAGTTCAGAGGCAGAAAATGTCTTTGACCAGGTCAAGGATGCATTTGAAATGGCATCTTCTCCACTTCTTTCTGAAGATTCCATCATCTGCAGTCTACCGAAGGCTTACATTTTGACATGTGAATATGATGTGCTTAGAGATGATGGACTGTTGTACAAGAAGAGACTTGAGAACAGTGGAGTTCCTGTGACCTGGTACCACATGAGAGATGGCTTCCATGGAGAGATCTGCTTTTTTAATGGTAGCTTACTTGCATTCCCATCTGCAAAACTAGCAGTAGATGATATTGTGAATTTCATTAAAAGTGCATAAAATGTTATTTGTATACTCGACTTGCAAAGACACCTTTTAGAAAACTTTGTAAAAAGGTATTTATTTGAAACAAAACAAAGGTACTACATTAGCAGAAAAGATTCAGTCTTTATCATGTTCACATCTAGACCACTATTTGATATTTCACAGAATTCTCAAGAAGAAATGTTAGTTATATTATATGCTTATTGTATACATACAATTCTACAGTGTTCTAACTTCGTTCTCTGTGAAAATAGTATTTGGAAATCTCACTGTTGTCAAGTAAGCAATGTTAGCCAACGTTAGTAACATCCCTGCATTTGATTCTACCATTGCATTCTTAATCGCTAGCAGACACTTTGTGTTCTTTGCCTTATGGGGTTTCTATAGTGTAGAATGATGACAAATAACTTTCTAGAAACCATGTAGACCAAATAGTGAGAACTGGGTTTGGGTAATCACCACGGGGTTCTTATATGTCCCCTTCCATTTAACTAATAGGACCAAAGCCCAGTTGACCAAAGCCTCCCGGTCAGACCCTCTTTTGATTTTGGGGTTATGTTTGCCCTTGCTGGAGATAAGATGGTGCTTTATTGGCGTACTAGATCTATGTTGTGTGTTTACGCGCCACCCACTATATCACAGCACATCCTTTCTTTATAATCAAATGGCTGGTGAAGATTTTCGTATATGGGAACTTTGAAACTTGGTTGAAGCTGTATCCAGGCTTCTGGCAATGCCCCCCATCCAAATGACCTAATTTAACCCCATACCAGGGTGTATGTAGGTTGTGAAATGGTTGATTCTGACTTTTTGTCTGTATAATGGTAGAAGGACAAGTTTCCTGGGTCAGCAGCAAAAGCTGCGCAAACAAGGTGAGTAACACCAATAGCCGACTTAACAGCAGCAGACTTGGTGTGCAAACAAGGTCGTTGATTATTCACCCATACTGGGATTCAGTTTGCATGCAGAGAGCTTGTATCCTTTGAACCACGACTTAGTTCTCAGCAGATAGTTAAATAATAATGGAAGGTCATGATGGTGTTTTTTGACCATTTAAAGATTGTTTTTTATAATAATGACATTTGAAATGGGGCACATGAAATACAATTCTCCCTCTAGATCAATACATTTCTCACATTAATCCCTTTAGGTACATCATATGCAATGCAAAAACAAAATACAGATTGAATCATTTTGCCAGCATAAGTATCTGCTGATGTGAGATGGGGACTTTAACCACATTACTATCATGTCTGTTCCTCCATGCCAAAATGATTGAGGACTGGTTCATCTGGGCCCTACTGGAGACCTCTAGGAATATGTTGAATGATACAGTTTCTAGGAATCACCTCAACCTTCTTCCCGCCTGCTTGGTAGTCTCCACATACCTTCTAGCTGCCTCCTCTTGATTCATAGTAAGTAATTACTCTTCTCCATCATTGCCTTCCACCATGCTAGGTACAGCACTGATGTCTGCGTTCCAGCCACAGAAATGCGTTCTTGTGTCGCATTGTCATTGCACCAGTGCTTCTATCCGGAAAATACATTTCTGCAACACTAATAAAACTGTGCTGAGTGCCTCATTCCCATAGCACCTTCATTGATGTCACTGCTAATGTGTTTTGTTCTGTTGACTTTAACATCATGTATGATGTCATAATCAGCGCAGTGGTAGCTCTTTGCTTGCTTTGCTTAGTAGAACTGACAATTTACATTATTTTGTAGGTTTTTTGTAATAATCTTAATGACACTTTGATCGATGTTTTTTTTATTGGGAAAATGTGAGGGTTTTTCACCAAGCTTTATTATTCTTTTGAATAAAGAACCATATATTTCTCTACACAATGGTTTTCAGTAAATCTTTCTTTTCTGATGTTGTACTTTTTGTTACCTGGCAACAGCATTCTGCTCTCAAACTTCGCACCTGAGAACCCGCTGTACACAGTCTGATTATGGACATTTACCTCTAGGCAGACAGCATCGCCTGCTGCCACAGACGGTGCCACAACCATGTGCCCAGAAAACGTCTGTCATGTGCAATTAACTCCTGGTGCAGAGTGTTCCTTTTTGCCATGCCATATGCCCAGCCCATGTGCAACAAAGTCTACAGCGCCTGAGCATTAGGCTCAGCCTGTTGTCTTTGTCGCACTGTGTGTCCATCTTGCCTGAGCCATGGGCTTTAGTCTTACACAGCAGGCTTTAATCATGTGGCATGGCTTATGGCAGCGCTTTGAACCCAGTTCCCATGGCCCGGAATCTGTACTGCCTTCAGTCATATGCAGCAGAGTCTGGGTGCTCTGTGCCACTTCTGACCATACCTTGTGCTCATGCATGAAAAACACATTGCACCAGACCTGTAATTGACCCACTCCCTGTGCCCACCTCCTGTGCTGTTCAGATGCTATTGGCCTTTTATTTTGTTGGTGCTATGTGGTGTTTTGGGTGTAGAGCATGGCCCCTGGTCACTCTGCGCCCTACCCTCAAAAAATACTGTCCCATGGGATCTGGACTAGACCCAGCTGTGCATGTCCAGGAGTCTGGCCTTGCACCCAATTCCCGTGCCCAACAAATTCACCAATCCTTCTGCCCAAGGCCATGCATGGGTACCGAGCCCTGTGCGCCCAGTTCATTTGGCTGTTGCCCTCTGTGGCCTAAGGCACTGGACTATTGCCACAAATCAAAGACGAGTAATCATGAACAAAAAACTGTTTTTGTTTGTTTTTGATCCCGTTTTTTCAAATACAAGAAGCACATTATTTAAGTTTTTTGTTCTCAAGCTCTGTGTGCCCGTTTAGATTTTCTACCTAGGATTAAGTGCCATTTTCTGTCCTTTTGATATGTTCTCCGATGCCCACTGGGGCTGGCAGGTGCATCACGCACCCCTAATGAACTCCCTCAAACGTCTTGCATTGGCTAAAGTTTGCCTTTGTAATTTCTTCAATCGTACATGGCAATCCATTTGAGTGTTTTTTCCAAATATGTTGGGAAAATTTACCTCGGACAATCACACTTGCTTTTAAATTAACTGTGGGCCTAATTACTATGTTGGGCCGACACTGTATTGGTCTGGAACCGCCTGACCTTAGGTCAGTGATTCCAAAAGCAGGGTTACGATGTAATCGCCCACAGGGTGGTCTCAAACATGCATTTTACAATGGAAGCCTGCAGCATAAACTTCATTTGTAAAATACATTGTAAAATGCATGTTTTGAAACATCCCTGCACCGTGTGGCACTGGTGACTGCCACACAGTGCAGAGATGTTTAGGGGGTACCTTAGGTGTCCCCATAGCGGAGGGCCAGGGGGAAGGGGGCCCTGCTAGGAGCCCCAAAGTCACTTTCCACCCACCATGACAATACAGGCGGAAAGTTCCATCATAATCCCGTCGGCAGAGCCGAGCCTTGTGGGATTATGGTGCCTTCCGACGCACCAAGGAGCTCTTGAGCCCATCACTAGAGCAGTGGTCCCTCTGCCTGAAGCCTCTGCCCGCCGCAGCATAATGCGGCGAGAGGACCGAAGGGGCAGATGTAGGTGGGACTGACACCGACCTGCTGTACGTGTCGGTCCCACCAACATCATAATCAGCCCCTATGTGTTTTCAAAACGAACAGCTCTAAAAACTAACGTTGAAGACATAAAGGATCTAAACTTTTTAAAACTCATTGATCCTTTTTAAATATAAATAATGAAAAGGATTACTGAACCGGTTTACAAATCAACCCTACCACATAAAAGGTCTGAGATGGGCACACATAGTGTCTTCCAAAATTCGTACAAATGAATCAAAAAGAGTCAAAATTATTTTCAAATCAAAAAATCTGTTTTCTTATAGAAGTATTAGTTAAATCACAACTACACAGCCACAATCGCCAGCCGGGATAGCGCCTATGTACTTATGTTATGAGCATTTGTCTAACACATTTATAACTCCTCTTCTAAATGCTACTCCTACTGAGATAGAAGTTTTGAGGAATGTAGATGGTTAATTCATTGCTGTAAACGTTTTTTTTCGTTCTGTTGAGGAACTTTGAATTTACAGAAGCGTTCACTTATGTATATAATTAATTGATACTTTTTAAGAGAGTTGGTTTATTTGAAGGGAAAAAAGGTCAAATGTTTTAATTTTCACATAGCAAGGTTTTAATGTGCAGTATTATCTAGAAATAAATGTTACATATTCATGCTCCTATGGCTTTTCGCGGTATTCAGGAAGTAATCAGGATTAGCTTGCTGTGATCTTGCGAGATTGTGACAGCCATCTTTCTTTGGGCGGCATACCATCGAAAAGAATAGGAAATAAGGTGCCACATTTTTTCAAAATAAAACTTTACGGTTAACGATGTCTACTTTACTGTTTCGGAGTTGCATTATCTGGTTGAGTTTATTTTTAGTACATTTTACTACTTGATATTTGATTCTTGAAAGAGATTAATATTTAGAAATAGTTTACTTTTGGTACTAGTGTGAAAGAATGGATGCAGAGCAAGGACCTTTGTTGGCGGTGTCAAGTGACCGTGTTAATGAGGAGGTCATTAAAAAATTATAGAGCATGAAATGACAGAGCAGGTTAAGAAAACCTTGGATAATATTTCATCAGAGAGAAAGAGAAAAGATAGAGAGTTTTGTGAGGAATATGTTTCTTTATCAGAGGATGAAGAGAAAAGAGTAAGTGCTGGTAAAAGGTTAAAAAAGACAAAACGCATAAAGGAAGTAGATATGAGGAAAGGAGGTAAAGGTGGATTTGACTCCATAAGAAATAAAGGTGTCCCTAGTTGCACAAAAAGAAAGGGTGTCCTTGGCGCATGCAAAGAGTGAGTGTCTTGAATGACACAATGGAAGAGGAGTTTAATAACTATGATATGTTATCACCTGGCAATGAGAACAGGGATTAGGATGAGTATATTTTGTATATAAATCAGGAAGATGAATTTGATGAGGAGTTTGTGGAAACTTTTGGGGCAAACTCAAAAGAGGTCCTGAACAATCCTTTGGGAAAGGAGATGTTCTCTCCTCATAGCTTTAGACACCCAAGAAGCAGTGAATGGTGGCCAATGGAGCATGTAAGCAGTTTGATAAAGGAATAGTTGAGAAAACCATTGGATGAGGAGAGTGCTGAAAGCAGAATGCTCACCGCCAGTGATAGAAGAGAACGTGTACATGACTCCTAGTTCAGATCAGGAGATGATCGGTTTCTTATTCAGAATGTGCAGAGACCCAAGGAAGGGTTTAGAGCGCTTTTTGAAACCGTGTCAGGATAAGGTGTTGGACATCTTGGGTCCTTTAGCTAGGTTCTTCGACATGGCAGAGGAAGCGCACATTAATGAGGAAAAGGTGGATTTAGATCTACTTTGAGGATGGAGCCAGAGGGCAATTCTTCTTCTTGGTAATGCGAATGCAGGCTTTATGGCTGAGTGGAGGAAAGCGAATCTTATGAAAATTAGTCTTAGGTTGGGTTATATGGCTGAGGAAGAACCTAGTGAAGATCCTAAAGGTTTGTTATTTGGTGAAGGACTAGTAAAGAGTTTAGGGAAATATGTGGCAATATCCACAGCTTCAGACAAAGCACAGGTTATTATAAGGAATGTTCTTTGAGCTGGAGTTTTTGGAAGGGCCAGTAAATGGGGACTGTCGACTGTCCAGGGGATGTAAAGGTCCCACTACTGTAGTCAATAACGAAGATAAAGTAGGGGATATCAACCTGCAGCAAGTTTCTACCTGAGTAGAGGAAGAAATGGATGTCCAGGAAGAGGTAGAGGCACAAGGCTAGGTTTCCAAGGATCTCAAGGTGAGTACAGGGACTGTTTCTGGTTTTATCTAAGATAAGGTAGGAGGACGCTTAAGAGGTTATGTAAAAGAGTGGAAAGAGATCAAAAAATATCCATGGATCTTAATGATAGTTCAAGGTTTTGAAATAGTTTGTGGAGTCTCTACAACAAATGAAAGAATAAAGAGAGTTATGTTTGACAAAAGAAACAGAATTGATTGCAGACTCCAGGGATGGAAATCCTGCTTCAAAAAGGACCTATTATACAGATAGAAGATATGCAAAAGGGTTTATAAGCACACTGATTTTGGTACAGATAAAGGACAAAGGTTGGAGACCTGTTATAAACCTAAAAGAAATAAACAAGTACTTAGTTTACAGACATTTTAGGATAGGTGGGATCCATTGTTTGATGGACATGTTGCTAAAGGACAACTTGTTAGTAAAATTGGATCTAAAGGATGCTTATTTACGATTCCAATGGAGAGGAACAGTCAGAGGTTTCTGCAGTTCCGATGGAGGAGAAGGTTTCTATCGGTTTCAGTGCCTTCCATTTTGTGTATCTTCTGCTCCATGGTACTTGACAAAGGTGTGGAGAGTAGTTATGGCTTTTCTATGTGAAAGGGGCATAAGGCTTCTAGTGTATTTAGACAACCTTTTAATTATGTCTCAGGGCATAGATCCGTTAAGGAAAGATTTGTTGATGGTAAAGAGTTTACTAGAGAAGTTGGTCTTTTTGATGAATTCAGAGATCCGTTTATTTCCCATCACCAAAGATGGAAATTTTTAGGTTTTGAGATAGATATGGTAAATGTGAAACAAAAGGAAGCAGGACATTTCTCAAGTTTTGGAGAAAGAGTTTGTTACTATGAGGGACTTAGCTCGCATGGTAGGCTTGTTGTCTTCTTCCATTCAAGCAATATTTTCAGTTCCTTTACATTATCGTGCATTGCAGAGAATAAAGAAATATGCCTTGAGAAAAGTATTGTGCTATGGGGACAGAGTGTATCTGTCATGGTACACCTACAGTCCAGAAAATGCTTCTAAGAAACATATTAATTGGAAATGTACAAAATATTATTCTAATGCATGTTATAGGAGGGTAACTTCTCAATAAACTGTAGTGATTAATGTAAAAGAGCATAACCACCCTCACAATGTAACAGAAATAGAAATTAGAGAAGTTTTAGAAAATATAAGAGAAGCAAGCACTAGTACCCAAGAACCCACAGCACAATTACTGACAGTTTTCTACCCCACATACTAGAACATATAACAGGCCAGTTACCATCAATATCCACCTTAAAACACCTCATAACCTGAACTAAAAGGGACACCCCACCTGCTCCTAAAACACACAGTGATATAGACATCCCACCTCACCTTGCAATGACCCATAGAGAGGAACAATTCCAATTATATGATAATAAAAGTAATGACATATGCATACTAATCTTTGCTACCTCCTAACAACTTACTCAAACTAGCACAATGTCAAACGTGTGATGGATGGCACATTTGAAATGTGTACCAAACCATTCTATCATCTATACACCATACATGGCGAATTAAAAAAAATATATATACCTTTTGTGTATGCAGTACTTCCAAACAAACAAGGCGGTACCTACATGGAATGGCTAAACCACATTCAGGAAAAGACAAACAGCTACTATCCCTAAAAAATTATAATTGACTTTGAGCAAGCTATAATCTAATCCATACACAAATTATATCCCCATACAGGGATGTTACTACCATTTTAATCAAAGTATGTGGAGACACCCACAGAAATCTGCACTAAGGGTCTGATTTAGAGTATGACGGTCCTAAGACTACCATACCCCTGGTGGCAGTACCGCCCAACCATACCGGTTGGACCGACAAAGTACTGCCACTACTAGGGAGCTGGAAAAAAGGACAGGAAGTACTTTGGAGTGTTTTGCTCCAATTACTCTTGAGGAAGTTTCCAAAGCATTCGCCTCAGATAAATCTGGCTCACCAACTGACCTCTGCCCTCCCAAAACGATGGCTCTTTTAGCTACCAGCTGTGCGCCACTTATTCTCCAACTATATAACCTATCTATTCAATCTGGGAATATTCCAAGAACATGGAAGGAGGCATATGTGCGTCCTCTCCTGAAGAAACCAACGGCAGACCCGCAAGAACTTGGTAATTACCGCCCGATCTCTCTTTTACCTTTATTGTGAAAAGCGTTGGAAGGCATGGTAAATAAACAACTGTGCCAATATTTAGAACTAAATGAAATATTGGACCCATCACAATCGGGGTTCCGACCGGGCTACAGCACCGAGACTGCAATTTTAGCAGTCACGGATTCGCTTAGGCTACAAATGGACGTAGGGGGCTCGGCAATATTGATTCTGCTGGATCTCGCCGCAGCTTTCGATGCCATCTCCCACGAAGTGCTAGCGGAGAGATTGGAATCCTGCGGTATCCAGGGAAGAGCCTTAAAATGGTTACGTAACTTTGACTGGAAGATCTCAGACAATCATGCTCGGGCCATACTTGTCAGATTAAATCCCTCTAGATAAAGGCGTACCCCAAGGCTCTTGCCTAAGTCCGATCCTATTTAATATCTATATGTCCCCGTTAGCCGGGTTAGCGGAAAAATTGGGGTTTGAAATCATCTCTAATGCTGATGATACTCAGCTCATCTTCCCGGTTGGCTTGGACCTAGTAGCAGAGAAAGCTTGATTCGCCGGAGGAATGCTTGAAATCTCAAATTGGATGACACGGAATTGCCTCCAGTTAAACCCCGGCAAAACCGAGCAAATGCTGATAGGTAAAGCAACTGTCCGCTGGTCAGATGACTGGTGGCCGGCCCAACTGGGAGTTGCCCCTACTCCGACTCTATATGTTAAAAATCTGGGGCTAAAACTAGACCAGTCTCTATCTATGAGAGACCATATAGCTGCGACAACGTGCTCTTGCTATTATAGACAGCGTCTGTTGCGTAAAATTCTCCCCTTTCTGCCCACAACCCATCGTATAACCTTGGTTCAGGCAATGGTTATCAGTCGCCTGGACTATGGTAATGGCCTACTGGCCGGGGTAGGAGAGACCTTGTTGAGTAAACTCCAAGTCATCCAAAATACGGCAGCAAGGATGGTAATGAACCACCCAGCAGGTTCCGCATTGGTTCCCTTGTTGCGAGAACTCCACTGGTTATCAGTGCGGAAAAGATCGTTTTTTAAGATCTGCTGTCTCACGTATTCGGCACTCAGTGGTAGAGGCCCCAGATTTCTCCAAAAGAGACTTGTTAAGCATGTCCCTATCAGAAATCTGCGGTCCGGTGCGCGGGCTCTCCTACAAGTGCCACGTATCAGGCTATGCCGTTCTGGAGGAAAATCCTTTTCATACTTGGCACCTAGATACTGGAATGAGCTTCCAGACTCTCTTCGCAGAATCACAGTGTATAGCACTTTTAGGAAACAACTAAAAGCCTTCCTTTTTTAAAATGCCCTGTTCCTTTCAGACTTGGGATAAATCTAGCAAAGCGCCGAGATGCCCCCGGGTGAGTCGAGCGCTATAGAAGCCTACCTAACATAACATAACTACTGCCAGGATCCCGCAGCGGTGGTAGGGCAAGCAGTGGGGAATGGAGGTGTTGCTGATGCTGGCACCGCTGTGCTAATCACTACCTGATTTTCCACAGACCTTTTCATGGTGGGAACCCCTCCATGAAAAGATAGGCAGAAAGGCAGGGAAAGTGCCCAAACAGGGCAGCCGAGCATTTTAGCCCATTGGGCATTGTGGCTGGGGGCACATGTTGTGCCCCAATGCCTGTGTTGTTCGCACACTGTGTGCCATGCAGAACATGGTGCATGGCTCTACTGTATGCAGGAAAGTACAGGCGCTGCAGTGCGGTGGCCTTGGCTTCAGACTTTCTCTGTGAGCTGAAGCATGCTGCTACCACAAGACCGCAGCAGGCACAACGCCAGCCCGGCAGTAAACTCTAAATGTGGTGGTCAGGATGCTGCAGACTTGACAGCATTCTCTGAATGCCGACACTGCAGCCTGACGGTCCGACCACCAAGGTCGTAATAAGGCCCCAAGTGTGGAATACTCCACCAACAGCCAATTTGCCTTTGAAGTTAGAAAATGATTGCACTAGCCTAACTCCCCATCAAAGAAGTAGCCAACCATTACAGCAGCCTAATAGAAACTACCTATTATCAAAATAACAGACAAACTTACTCCCCTAGTGGACTACTTAAAGGATATTTAGTTTGGTAGACTGCATTGGTCAAGACACAGGCTCCAACCAAAATTTCAGATACAATGGTGGAATGTCTACGACAGCACCTTGGCACTGGATGCTAAATTTAAGAAAGAAGGGGAAGGATGGCACAATGTCTTCCAATCAACACTAGGCAGAACTCAACCTATGCGATACAAATTACTAGAAGCCCTACAAACAGAGTAAAGCTACCAAGAACTTAGAATAGGACAATCAGTTACAGAAATAAGTCCTAAACTAACCAAACAAACAGGAAAAATTTATGAAATACTGCAATTAAAGTAATAATATTTATAAATAACAAAGGACTAGACTACTTAGAAGTAATAGCCAAATCTATCCTCTAAACCACATATAAAATCTATCGGACACCTTAGAAGCTACAACATACTGAATATTTTTTTGAATGCTAATAAAATATTATTATATCAGTTACTAAATAATACTACATGTTGGAATTCTCACTGAGATAATAAAACTATTAATACTAGCATTTAAAAAACGATTGTAAATTATTATTTTTAAACTAAGTAACTACACATAAATTAATACATCACATATTTTTAACAAAACAACATAATAAATATATCAACATAACATTATTTTAAATATATCTTATTTGCTGCCCACAGTAAAAATATAAAATAAAGTCTCAATTTTGTTGCTGTGGCTTTCTCTTCAAATCCAGAGTTTAAAAGAGAAATCCACCCAAAAGTTGTTAAAACGATAGTAAAACCCCCCAAAAATGCAAAAATGTAGTTAAGAAAAAACCAAACAATGCAATCCACTGTCTGTAGGTTCCATTCAAACCCGAAAATATTTTTACAAAACAAAATGCTCCAGGAAACACACAAAATAGGCATCTATGTATAATAAAAATAGTTTATAAAAAAAATCAGATTTTCTTAAAAAAAAAAAAAAAAGAGAGAGAGTAGTCCGACTTCCCTTAGAAGCGTTCAGGAAAAAAATACCTGCAACAAATAGATAAAGCACCCTCCCTCACAAACACTGTGGGCCTCATTACGATGGCGGAGGGACCGCCACTGTTAGCTCATTGGTAGCCGTTCCACCGCCATCAGTCCCAGCATTACCGCCTGCCACATTATGATGGCGGGAGGATGGTTGGCTGTGGGAGAGACTGACTTCCACGGAACCAACGGGCTTAGGGAACCCGTTGGACTGTCAGAGGATCCGCCATCCCTACAATGGTGGCAGTGCCTGCCAGGCACCGCCGTAGGGATCAAGATGTCCCTTCCTGCCGGCTGTTTCATGAGGTTTACCCGCTATGAAAAGGCAGGTAGAAATGAACATTAGAGGCCCGTAGCAGGCCCCCCTTACCCCCTGGCCCTCCAACATGTGCCTACATATCCCTGCACCTGTGCCACATAGGGCGGTGATATGTATACAGTGTATTTTCTGTACTGCAGCGTGTTTTGCAGGCAGCAGCACATGCCGCATTACAAAAGGTGCACATTGACCTTGAAGGCGGTCGCATCATGGTACCGGTTGCGGGACCGCCAACAGCTAGTCGGGCGGTCCCATTTCCGATGGGATAGAGGTCGGACGCAAGTGCGACCGCCCTTCTTATTAAGGCCCTATATTCCCAAATTTATACAAACATAAACTCAAACTACACAAAACTAGTTAGCAATACATACACTACACATAATTTGCATAACAAAACACTTTACTTGCTAAAACACATAATAAAACAACGCAACACCAATATCATAAAACAAACAATAAACTTACCAATTATACCACACACATCATATACACAACATTCCTACATCCCTTCAACCTTACAAACACCTTAAAAAATTTGTAAAAATTAACTTACCTTTACAGATAAACATCAGCACCCAATCGCGACATTTTCCATCCAGAAATGGCCCAAAATAACACCAGTAAACTACTCTGGTGCCGATTCCGATACGGGTCGGAAAGCAATCCGGCCGAGCCGGATCCGGAGTGTTTCCGACCGAGCCGGAGTCCTGCAGTCCGACCGAGCGAGTACGATGCGGCCATATGCTGCCAGACTCGGTTCGGTCGGACTCCCATAGAAGCCAATGGGAGCCGGTCGTACGATGAGTACATGGGCTCCCATTGACTGACTGGGTACGTTTCATGCAAGGGCGCCCCCTACAGTGGGTACGCGTCGGTGCCATCCGCACCGTACATGCCTGTGTTGGGGGGACCCTTGGGTCTCCCCCTGTGTCTGAGTTGTAGGGCTGCGGGTGACAGGGGGTCCGACGCGGACCCCCATAGGCAGCCACCCGGACGTTTTGCGAGCCGGACCTTCCGGCTCGCATAGGCTGTCCGACGCATGCATCGTACTGGCTCGGTCGTAAATCGCATCCATTGCACGCCACAGTTAGCTTCCGACCGAGATGTATGGAGCGGTACGGACCCGGGAACGACTCAGTCGGTCAATTTCACTTGGCTCGCATCGTACTTGCTCACTCGTACAGCTGTACGAGTTGGGCGGAAAACACGCATATGGCTCATAGTTTTTCCGGCCGGATCGCGTTCGGTGCCCTTCCGACCCGGATCGGAATCGGCCCCTAAATGTAGATAGCAGCAGAAAAAATGCCCGCCTAGTAAAAGTTGAAAAAGGCTATCTACCTGTAGGATTGAATGGGAAAAATAGCAATTTTTTTTTAATAAAATGTAAAAAATTTTAACCAATATACATGTACAACAATGTTCACAAAATTGATGCAAAAACTGTAAAGTATATAGTAAAGAATATTATAACATATTAATATTTATGTTAAATAACACTATGAAAATGTATGTAAAATGTTTGTAAAACATTTTTTACAAGTACAGTGTTTAAAAGAATATTAAAATGTATATTAATGAAAATGTATTCACAAACATTGTTTTCTATATTTGTTTACCAACTATTAATATGGTATATATTAAATAAATAATTTACAAATTTGTTTCTAATAAATATATTTCAAAATAATAAAAAAACTTGCAATAAGAGTTTTTTTCTTCAAAATAAAGATATAAAAAAATTGTGTATTCTTCTAATACTTATCAATGTAAAAATGATTACTTACAAACGTTATGCTATTTTACAGTAGCAATGCAAAAACTACTTTTACAAAATATTTAATGCTGACACCTTCTAGTCCCACTTCACTACAAACAAAGTAATCATATATCTATAACACTAAGGGCCTTATTACGATGTCAGTCGGAAAAGCTCCGACTGGCATTCGGAATTTCCTAACCCGTGTCGGAGCTCATGTTTCCAACTGACTCATAAACATTTCCGATCGACCAATTACAATAAAACTGTTTGGTCTTTCTGACTCGGTTTTGAACATTATTCGGAGACTCCGAGTCGGTCGGTGCCAAATTGTACAGGTCTAAGGACTGCATTGCCGACCAACTTATTACAATGTAGAATTCGGACAGCCTTTCCGAATCGGTCTGTCTGACACGAAACGGCTTTCAGAAACTGACTTTGGGGGCCCGTAGCCTCCCGTTGGGGCCCCTGGGGTTACCCATGGTCCCCTCTTTCTAACCATGCACAGTGTGGCAGGCACCATGGAGGTATACATACCACAAAGAGCTGCTCCTAGTGTGATGACCCAAATGCGGTTACAAGAACATCGTGAGTGTGGGCATCTCACAAAAAGTGACGGACTGGTCTCACACACCACCTGGTGTCATGCTTCATCATCGGCCAGTCCTCGCCCTCTAAAACCTTCGTTTGATAGAGGGCGGGCATACACCTGACGACAGGGATGCACTTCTAAATAACTAAGTGGAGGCCCGTGATATTGTGAGTGAAATTAAAAATCATTATGGTTATCAGAAGTGCTATTTTAATGTGACTGATAACTATATGATATTAAAAGCGTTGGACGGTGAATGGGGTGGTTAGTGTCCCCTAACCATCTTGTGGGTGGTCAACATGTTTCTGCCGTGTCGGCCCAATTGGGTCCAAGGCATTCATCAGGACCTAAGTATACAGGGGGCTCCGTTCTTACCAACTGGTGGCAAGAAACTACCACTGTGCGGGTTTGGCGAAGGCTACTCTCCACTTCCTAAATGGCTTCCAAAGGTAAGGCCTAAAAAGAATATAGGAGAAATCAGAAATACTTATAACATTAAAGCATGGGTCAAAAAAACCTGAAAAGGAAAAGAGAACAATGCATGCATTGGTTTCTATTGGTGAGTGATCATTGCACGTGACTTTGTGACACTCTATTTGTGTACACATAAGTGGAAAAAGAGTTTTGGTAGTAGCGGAAGGCTACTACTTGTCTTACCTTAATTGCAAGGATTACTTGCCCCATGGGGGGAGGGGAGGGGAAATATCCTGTTTGTCCGCTCTGTAAAGAGAAGCATGAAAAACCACAGTTTGAATAAGTAAATGTGTTGGAGAAAAGTCTCCAAGCATCAGGTAAACATACACGCGCACACCAGACCGATTAAGTGAATACTCTCATATCTCTCATCCCATGCACACTCTTACTATAACAGGAAAAGTTTCCCTCCTGAGTCATAGGCAGCTGCTCCCGGTCCTCCCGAATGTTGGAATGAGAGGGAGGTGCCGTGGTTTATATAGTGTGGGCGTATCACTAATTGATGGAATTGACGTGAGTTAAGGAAAAATAAGTGTTTCCCGGTGTGTGCCTTCCGGTGTCCCGGGCGATGAAGAAACGGGAGCCTGATCCAAAGATGGCGTTTCAAGCGCGTCCAATGAATTGACACGCAAGGCCAAGTATGCCCATACAATGGAAGGCTGGGGGCGGGACGCGAGGGCTCGCAGTTGGCTGAGGCACGTTGGGGCGTGTTCCGTTGTCATAGTGACGCCGCAAGCATCGGAGTGTGGAGCGCGGAGTGGGAAATACTGGTGCTGCACGAATTATGCAGTGAGCACGGTGCTAGCGTGTGCCCATGTGAAGAAAGATAAGCGGGCGAGAGGCTTGGTGTTAAGTCCATTAAAAAGTGCCATGTAAGCAAGCAAAATTGTTGATGTTAGTGTGTTTTCAGAATGCGCTGTGTTAGCGCTAGTGACACGTGGGGTCACCTAGGGAATGCACGTTCCCTAGCGAGGGCTCGCTGTTGGCTGAGGCACGTAGGGGCGTGTTCCGTTGTCATAGTGATGCCGCGAGCGTCGGAGTGTGGAGTACGGAGAGGGAAATTCTGGTGCTGCATGAATTGTGCAGTGAACACGGTGATAGCGTGTGCCCATGTAAAGAAAGATAAGGGGGCGAAACGCTTGGTGTTTAGTCCATTATAAAGAGCGCCATGTAAGCAAGGATAAATGTTGATGTTAGTGTGTTTAACAACGCGCTGTGTTGGCGCTAGCAACACATGGGGTCACCTAGGGAACGCACGTGATTCCCAAGAGGGCCGATAAGTTGGCATGCGCGTGAATACGCGCAACGTCAGAGACGATCTAATAGCGGGGTTACCCTGATTTTGTGTATAAGTATCCAGTAAAAAATATATTCAGTAAAAAATATATATTTGTTTCCCTGGTTCATTGGGTGTAATTCAGGGGTGTCAGCCAGACGTGGTAGAGAGCATGTAGATGGTGTCTGTGACCTGTTGTGTATGCTCTACATTTATAGAAGGAATATAAATTTCTGTATATTTTGAGTAGATCTTTACTGGGAGGGTAGAAATAATGCTGGGCTGCTGGACAGATATCACCGCCCCAGTTGGAGCCACGGAATGTCATCATTAAGGCCCCTTTCCTGGGTCTGTAGGCGATATACCCATCGTTGTTCTCTCACATGTAGGGCTTTAGTTAGATCGAATTTGCTCTTTTTCATGACCTCAAGGATGGTCCATCTTAGATCCGTGTCACTGTGGTTCTTCTCAACAAAATGACGTGTCATTCTTGTGTTTGTTTTCTTGCACCTGATTGTGCTGCGGTGTTCACTAATGCGGGTTTTGATCTTCCTTGTTGTCATACCTATATACTTGAGGTCGCACGTAAATGTTATCAGGTACACAACATTTTCGGTGTTACAGTTACTAAATGTTCGGAGCTGCCATGGTTTCCCCGTGCCTATGTCCACTTCTTTTGTGCTCTTGGTGAGATTGCATGATATACATCTGCCACAGGCGAAGTGACCCACTACTCGTGGCTGATCCCAGAGTCTCTGTTGTTCTTCGCCCTCTGTGGTAGTCATTTGGGCGTGTACTAGTTCGTCACGTAAACTTCTGTTGCGTTTGAATGCGAACAATGGTGTTTCCCACTGTTTTCTGGCACTGTTCAATATATGCCATCTTTTTCTAATGATTTTTTGGATTATGTTAGAGACTGGGGTAAACGTGGTGACACACACTGGTCTTCCTGTATTTTCTTTCTCTGAGTTTTCCAAAAGTGCTTCTCTTGGGTTGTTTCTTGCTCGTTTCTTTACCTTTTTCACCATTTTCCTAGGGTAGTGGCGTTCGATGAGTTTCTTTTCAAGGTGTGCTGCCTGTTCCTCATAGGTGTCTTTGTCAGAACAGTTCCTCCTGACGCGGAGGAACTGACCGACCGGTAGGTTTTGTTTTAGGGCCTTTGGGTGGTAGCTCTCATATAAGAGTAAACTGTTCCTGTCCGTGGGTTTGTTGTGTACCCTGGTTGCTATCCCTTCGTTGGTCAACGTAATATCCAAGTCCAAAAAGACTGCATGGTATTTTATTGATAGTGTGTGTGAACTTGAGGTGTCTGTCTTTGGAGTTGACCCCATGGACAAATGCTGTTGCATCCTCTTCTGTCCCATTCCATACTATCAGTACGTCGTCTATGTATCGTTTCCAAACTTTAAGGTGTTTCAGGAATGGGTTGGTCGGGCTATGGATAAAGTCATCCTCAAATTGCTGGACGTATAGGCATGCCATACATGGAGGGCCTGTGACAGGGTGCAAGCTTTTCCGCAACCACCCCTTTTTTCAATGGGAGCCTGTGTTGTCGTTTGGAACACAGGTCTTCTATTGAAGTCAATGGAAGTCCGACTGAACGGATTTTTGAAACATCGTAATCGGTCGGTTGGTCACACCGAACCTGAGTCGGTCGGAAACGATACCCACAAGGAGTTGGTCAGAATGCTTTCCGACTGACATCGTAATGAGGCCCTAAATAGTTAAAATTCACTATTCGCACTGCAATAGAACTTACC
Source organism: Triturus cristatus (assembly GCF_964204655.1). Taxonomy (NCBI): domain Eukaryota; kingdom Metazoa; phylum Chordata; class Amphibia; order Caudata; family Salamandridae; genus Triturus; species Triturus cristatus. Next base: position 733,267,463 of record NC_140580.1, read on the forward strand.
TCAAGGAAGGTTTTGAACACTAAAAGGGTTAAATGTAATGTTCCCACTCGAAGATAAAGCAAGTCTGGGAAGGTGTTGGACACTAAAAGGGCACAATTAACTATTCCCACTCCAATCTAACTTAACTCAGGGAAGGTATTGGGCAATAAAGAGGCAACATTGACCATTCCCACTGTAATACAACTTATCTAAGGGAAGGTATTGAACACCAAAGAGGCAACATTGACTACTTCCACTGCAATACAACTTATCTCATGGAAGGTTTGGACACTAAAATGGTTACATTTACTATTCCCACTCCAATATAAAGTGGTTCTGGGGAAATGTTGGGCACTAATTCTCACTCCAATATTAAATATCAATTAAGGTATTTGACACTAAGTGGCATTTTATGATGACCATCGTCTGTTTCAATTCTGACCGGTTGGTCGGAATTGAAACCCACCGGTCATTCCGCCTGGCTTCCTACAGGCTCAAGGAGCCCATGGGCCAGTCAGAACCAGCTCGTAATCCCAAAGGGCGGGCCTTTCTACCCTTGGGATTACGATGCACGGTTTCTGGCATGGTTTCTATGCCGCCCTGTCCTACATGGAAACCATGTAGGACCACCATGTGGGTGCGGCCTCCGGTTGGGGGCTGAGGGAGGCACCTATGGTCCCCCCTGTTGATCCCAGCACCCCGTGGCAGGCACCTTGAGGTGCAGGGATAAACCACACCTCCCAATTCCCAAATATGTTTTACAAAAAAATCGAATTCTTCAAATATTTAAAAATGTCTACACCCTTATCCACTATAATCCAAGAGCCCACTCTGAAAAAAGTAATTTTTTTTTAAATTTAATATTTACACATCTAAAGATATAGACTAATAAATATTTTTTTTTAAATATTCTACAGCCTTATCCCCTATAAACCCAACATCAGTCTCCTAAAAATTGTTTTTCTTTCTCTAATAAAAAATATTTTTTCAAATAAACATAAAAAAATACAATAATATTTGTATAAAATGCTTCTTTCCCACCCTATAGACCCAACAACCTGCTACTAATTTTTTTATTTACATTTTTTAAAATAAACATAAACATATATACACTAATATATCATTTTAAAAATACTTCCCGCCCTTATCTCCTATAAACCCAACATCCAGCTCCTAAAATTTTTATTATACTAAATGAATTTTTTTGTTAACAGAATAAATTACGAAAAAAACATTTTTATAAACAAAAATTTCAGAAAAAATTATAAGCAATTTTCTAATAATAAAAAAACATAAAATAAAAAATGCAATATGTTACACATTATTCACAACTAAGAACCAACTAAAAACGATGTTAACAATATAAACTACATCGATATTAAATACAATGATATTAAATACACCACCTAAAACAATATTAAAGACAAAAATAATTTCCACAAAATTCTTGACACAATATTTGTTGCAAAATATATTGTCTGAATATCTGATGACATAACCTTCTATGGGTCACAGACTGTTGTCACGAGATGCGAGATTAAAAGGACATTTGTTACCAATTACATAAATCCTTAATAGCATGCTGCATGTAATCTTCACATTAAATTAATGTGAAATACATGTGTAAACATCATTAAAAATTATTCATCAGTCACATGACCAAAGATACATCCTGCATGTAAATATAACCATTAATCAGAGACAAGCGAATTGAAGAAGTCAATTAAAAGAATAATCAGAAAAAATAACAATAAGGTCAAAACACATTAAATGATGATGCAGTAACCAAAATCGCTGCGGCAAATTTCAGGTCAAGTGACCAATATTCAATTCCCATTGCAGCTTGTTTCTGTAATTACATTAATGCTACTACATGTCAGCAAAGTGACTAATTTGAATCTTACGCACTCATTGCTATAGAAACACGCTCGCTTTTGTCTTGCATTGTATTTTCATACAGAACCTGCATATGTTTTCGTGAACTGCTCTTTTCCTGGGATTTATTCTGAGCACCATAGACCATGTCAAACAGCAATGCCCCTTGTTATTCTTTCTGGTCAGGCACTAGCACCCAGACGTAACACAAGAATGCAGCTTCTGTTTGTGAGCAAACATGTCTTGTCAAATACTGGGACAGGAGTTCTAAAAGCACACTCTGAAAGCGGAGGTTCTGAGGCAAGATTGCTATGTCAGCTGAGATGTAGAACGTCCATCTATGTATGCTGAGGTATGGGGTCAGGCACTAATCCCAGAGATCTTTAATATACAAGTTCGCTTCAGTAGGAAGGGGGCAGGAGGTTTAGGCTAATCAGCCTAATAAAATGACGTGACTTTTTATGGTACATAGTTTATTATCCATGCTAGCAATATTGTTTGTATGCATTTGTTTTCTAATTGTGGCTCGAATACTGCCTCTTAGAGTACAATAGTGTGAATAAATATTTTAAGCTTCCTTTGTGTTTCTTGTTTATCTTATTGTGGACAAGTACAAGTGAGAGAGCAAATGGGTGTCCTGTTAGCGGGATCCCTGAGAGGGCCCAAAGTATTGTGTTCTGAGGTGCCAATTCACTTGTTTCTCTCGAAATGTTAGGAGAGTAAGTGAGGCACTATAGCTTGTCGCTAATCACCGCTAATAGCTACGTGAATTGGTCCCGACGCATCCCCTTTGGAACCTTTACTGCATGACGCTCTTTCTGGCACACGGTTCTTGCATTTCCGCCAACGCCAAACCTCTGAATTGCAGCACCCCGCTTATTAGAGGATGTGGTCTAACGGCTAGGACGGCCACTTCAAATCTGGGGAACCGGGTTCGAATCTCGGCAATGACGCTCAACATCCTGTGATTCTGGGCAAATCACTTAGGGGCCGATTCTGATAGCCGGTTGGACAGCTGTCCGTAGCCTTACCGTGCGACCGACACGTACCCGGAGCCGGTCCGTCCTGTAGAGTAAGTACGATGCGCATAACTGCCAAAAACACGACCGACACGTAGGCTGTGAATCAAGCTCCATTCTCCGTCTGAGCCGTAACTCCTAACGATGACCTGAGTCACCCGGAAGCAGTATCCATAGCAGTTTCCGGCATGACAAGTACGATGCGTACTTCCTACGCGCCGGACAGGTCGTCACGTACGGGACGTCACAGCATCCAGAAAACAAGCATATCAGCTACGATTCGTGCCACAACTCAATTCACGGATACGAGAAGGAGCAGCTTGCAGTGGGTACGAGACGGAGCAACAAGCAGCGTGTACGACACGAACACATCATGAATCCCATCGCGCAGGTCATACCAGTACTCTACATCTATGACCAGATCAGGAACCGACGCCGACAGCGGAGGCGGAAAGTCAGACACCTACCACATAAACAAACGACACATACCTGCAAAATGGCACACACACAGGGGATCCACATCCTGGCCACTAACAACAAGCCACCATAGGGGTTGCATGGCCAGCACCACTAACACCCCCACCCATAGGGCTCATGTTGCCCATCCCCCCTGCCACCCCCACCCATATGGCTGATGTTGCCCATCACCCCTGCCACCCCCACACATAGGGCTGATGTTGCCCATCACTCCTGACACCCCCACCCATAGTGACTATGTTTCGCATCACCCCTGCCACCCACACCCATAGGGCTTATGTTGCCCATCACCCCTGCCACCCCCACCCATATGGCTGATGTTGTCCATAACCCCTTCCACCCCCACTCACAGGGGACCTGTTGCCCATCACCCCTGCCACCCCCACACATAGGGCTGATGTTGCCCATCACTCCTGACACCCCCACCCATAGGGACTATGTTGTCCATCACTACTGCCACCCACACCCATAGGGCTGATGTTGCCCATCACCCCTGCCATCCCCACACATAGGGCTGTTGTTTCCCATCACTCCTGATACCCCACCCATAGGGACTATGTTACCCATCACCCCTGCCACCCACACCCATAGGGCTTATGTTGCCCATCACTACTGCCACCCACAGCCATGGGGCTTATGTTGCCCATCACCCCTGCCACCCCCACCCATAGGGCTTATGTTGCCCATCACCCCTCCACCCCCACCCATAGGGCTGATGTTGCCCATCACCTCTGCCACCCCCACCCATAGGGCTGATGTTGCCCATCACCTCTGCCACCCCCACCCATAGGGACTATGTTGCCCATAACTACTGCCACCCCCACACATAGGGGACCTGTTGTCCAGCACAACTGCCACCCCCTCTCATAGGGTTTATGTTGTCCATCACCCCTGCCACCCACACCCATAGGGCTTATGTTGCCCATCACCCCTGCCACCCACACCCATATGGCTTATGTTGCCCATCACTACTGCCACCCCCAGCCATGGGGCTTATGTTGCCCATCACCCCTGCCACCTCCACCCATAGGGCTGATGTTGCCCGCCACCCCCACACATAGGGCTGATGTTGCCCATCACTCCTGACACCCCCACCCATAGGGACTATGTTGCCCATCACCCCTGCCACCCACACCCATAGGGCGTATGTTGCCTATCACTACTGCCACCCCCAGCCATGGGGCTTATGTTGTCCATCACCCCTGCCACCCCCACCCATAGGGGACCTGTTTCCCAGCACTACTGCCACCCCCACTCATAGGGCTTATGTTGCCCATCACCCCTGCCACCCCCACTCATATGGGACCTGTTGCCCAGCACTACTGCCACCCCTACTCATAGGGCTTCTGTTGCCCATCACTCCTGACACACCCACCCATAGGGACTATGTTGCCCATCACCTCTGCCACCCCCACCCATATGGCTGATGTTGCCCATCACCCCTGCCACCCCCACACATAGGATGGGTGATGCGCAAGACATCCAGCATACTCCAACATCAGGTATGTCCCCCTAACATCATGTCAACAGTGTGTAGTCTGTGTCAAATGCCCACAACAGTGATTATGGCTACGAGCATACAATGTAAGTAACAGCACATGTGTGACCAACACATGAGTGTGACATACACAAGGCAAGCATCACCATAGCATTGTGGCAATGTAAAAAGAACACCCCCTCATTGTGGTGATGGGGACTAAACCCCCCTCATCACAGTGACCAAAAGGTAAGTGTCATCATGGTCAAAGCTGCAAATAACAAACAGCATGTATGATCCCTGCTCCCAACACACCAAACACTTCTGGGGCAAACTAGTGGTTGTGTCCCATACACACAGAGATGTGGTGAGGCTAACAGTGCTGTTAAAACATAACACACTCTCGACCATGTGCAGACAAGCACCACACATGGGAGCTGACAATGCATACAGCGTACAATGACACAACAGCAGAAGTGACCATCACCAAGCATGCACACATCTCGAAAATAGACACACCAACCAAAACAACATGTGCAGACTGTAGGTGTCAAATCCCAAACTCACATTCCATGCCAGCAATGGCACCTAACAACCAGGATGAATGTGCACAATTATGTGATATGACTCACAGGCATGCAAAATCACAGACACAGCATCCAGACAAAGGACCACAACAGCAATACCAATGCACTGGTGCAGATGCACAAACACAAACAGGCAAACTCACACTGCACATCTGACACAGCATGTGTGTGTGTGTGTGTCACTGTATCCCCAGGCAACTACACAACACATGAAGGGGGCTGGACCACAGTGACACAAATGTGGACACAGTGCCATACAAAAGTAAACCATCATTGGGATACCCTCAGTGGGCAATCAGGCATTGGGAGATGAGAGGGAGCACAACAGACACATGTGACACAAGCTGGAATGAACGCCAACTAACACAGCAAGAGACTGACACACAACACCACTACCCCCAGGAAACAGACATTGGGGTGACACAAGCATGCATGACACCTCCACTGTGATGACAAAGGCAGATGTCGTACAAACTGGGAAACCCAGACATGTGTCCTGTGCCACACGTACATCACACATACACAAATACAAATAACTCAGCATGGCCCATCATCCATGGACAAACAGGAGCTAGGGGACCACACATGCAATCATTCACATCAGTCCACCCTCAACACCACACACCCTGAACTGCAACAATGTGTATCTGTGAAACTCACATGGCCAGGTGACATTGCACATGCACCCATGACAAACACAGGAATGTTGGGAGGAACTAAGGTGCACAGACTCATCACACAAGGACAGTTCACAACCCTGGGGAATGACAGACATACTGCACAGTATGCGGTACATGGCCATGACCTCAAAGCTCAGGTAACCTTCAGAATACCTGCCACAGTCCCAGGACAATGCAGATGCCAAGGAGAACCACAAGGCACATATGTAGACACCTTCCAGCATCGCAGCCATGAACCCGACAAGTGGGAGCAGTCACACACACATACACATGTCTCAATCACTGAAAACTACTACCTAGGGACAACTACATGATTTAAACAGGTGCCTTGAGGAACCCTGACTGTGTCCCATCTGTGTCTGACAACATCATCACCACTCAGAACTGACAAATCCCAATGATGGTACACCAATTAACAGTAGTGTGTCATGCACCCACACATCTGGTAGCCCATTGGAAAAGTAGTGGGATGAACCCAGTACCACTCAGCAAGCATCAACAACAGGAACATATCAAGGGAACACTGTCTGTGTATGAACAGGGATGTGGACACACACACTTGCACATACAACACACACCATGGGCCCAGGCCATGTCACTGGACAACACACTTACTTGAGGGGACCCAACTCCTGTGGGAGCCCAGCTGTGCCAAACATATTCACCGCAAGTCCCACTCATGTCTGCAGAACACTTGGTCAGTCAGCCATCGGTTACCACACAATGAAGGCTCTGGTCACAACAGCCTGGGTACGTGAGTCTCCCCTAAGTTATCTGCACATACCCAAAACATATGTCTAGCAAGTTGCACAGAGGACCCAGTTGCTCCTATTACAATGATGCCCACACCTGTAGGTCCAGTGTTGATGAGCACAAAGTATGTGGAAGTGACAAATTGGACAATGGGAAGCACATCATATGTGCAGGCGTGCAAGCCACAGATGTGACCGTGCAAATGAAATGCTCACAGAGAGATGTCCACAAATAGTTGATCCTGACACACCTAGGTAGCTGCAAAGGATTAAATGGATACCCACCAGAATAGGATACATATCTCATGGACCACAGGGAGTACCTCACAGCAACACATCAGAATGCAACATTGTAAACAAAGCATCACAGGTACAAGGGCATGTTAAACATCATCAGCATAATGTACAGCGAAATCTAGTTCCCAGGGAGAAAGAAAAAAGCTTTATTCAGCATTTTAAAAGTTAAACGTCTGTGCAAACAAAAGGCCAATGGCCAGTCCATGTCCAAATGCCAAGGAGTGAAGTAGAGGGACAACTGTCACACCTTGCTTGCCTGCACTGCTAAGGACAGGGGTCATCCCCTTGGCGGGGCATACATGGGGGCAGGCCAGGCACCGAAGGGACAGGATCAGGGCGCAGCAGAAGGAGGCAGTGAAGAGGTTGGGGATGCAGGCGAGACACTTGCAACTGCAGTGGAGCTGACTGAAGTGGTGGGTGCTGTCACAACTGTGGGTCACAAGTCAGATGGTGGGGGTGCCAGCACAACACCAGTGGGCAGGTCAGATGGAGTGGATTGGCTCACCACTGCAGTGCCCAAGTCAGACGGGGTGGTCGTGGACTCCAAAGCAGTGCCTACATCCATGGGAGCGGAATGGGGGACAGGTGAGGTCGGCAGGGCAGGGGGGACATGGTCCCCACATCAGTGGCACTAACTGTCTAGTCGGGCCGCATTACGCAGCGCGGTCACGTAGGCATCACGTGATCGGAAGTAGAAGATGTAAGGAGCGGAGGAGAGCCGCTCTGTGCTTCTACGCGGCACTGAGAGAGATTGATTCTATGGGCAGCGAACCACCCTTGACGAAGTAAGGTGCAGGGGGGTACTAGCGTGGGATGTGGGCAACTATTACGCTGACATTAGACATCCTACGTAATTTGTATGAAGGAGGGTTTAATACCTATTGGGGCTGATCCACCTTTCATGGGGTGTGATGGTTCATGTACTGGTGTTTGAGATCCTCACACAATGGGAATATGGTGGTAATACGACTGTGTGGAAGGTTGTGTTCTTGAATTTAAATGGCTGAGAATCGGGCATAACATTGCGATCTTGGAACAAAGGGGTATATAGTACCTCGGTATATATAAGTTCATTTGAGAGGACACGGACATAATAATAATAACAAAGAGAAATATTGCATAGACTGGCTATGTGTGTCGTTGCTCCGATTAAACTGGAGATTTATGTTTGATGGGATGACCAGCATGATTATTATTATTTTTTAATATTTGTCCCTACAGTGTGTGACTACAGGGGGTTGCCCTCTTCTCCACTGCTTGTTTTAGCGTCTGATTTAATAAACTCGGTAAGAGGATATTTGGAACGCACTGAATGAGACGAGAAAAACAGCACATGGGATGATAGAAATTAAAATCATATATGTGAATGGGTGACAGTTAATTGCTGGAATATCTATGGCATGGCTGTAAGTGGAGGTCTGCACGCTTTCCTTGCACGTTTTTATTCGTTTTGCACAATATGCAATTGGCATCTGGTGTGGGGTTCACATGAATTATGTGAGACACATCAGGATGAGAGCCATTGGTGCTCTGTTCCGCTGTGGGTGTAATGACACCTTTGAGTTTTTGGAACATTTAAGTCGTACCTACTGGGTTGTTTGTGGACGTATGTCTTCTGGGGAGAGCACATTGTTATATTTGTGGATTTATGTGATGTTGGTGAAGTTTGACAGTGGGTGGTATTTTATTCCTTCTTTTTTCTCTTCTTTTTTCCACAGTGTAAAATTGAAGAGTAAAGTTACCAACTAGAACGATTCTCCAGTGGAGTAAGAACCCTAATTGGGGAGTTTATAAGGGGTAATTAGGATTAGGGCATAGGGATCCTTGTAGTCCTGATGAAGGCCGGATAAAGATGCTATAACCGGCTGAAACATGTCGACCTCTATGCAGACGGGGGGGTGGTGAGTACATTATTAACTCACACCACCATCATTCGTATATCTTTTTTAGTTCTGACTAGGGAATCTATGAATAAAACTATTATACAGATATCTCTTAGTTAGTTTTAACATTATAAGTTTCTGCACCAATTTTCTTAGGATCCTTTCTTTTCCTCTGTGTCTTTATCATTGTTGTATTGTTTACCCCTCCCTATTGCTCCGTCTCTAGCGTTGGTTTGCGCAGAGACGTTAGTAGCAGCCCTATGATGAAGCATGCCACAATTTATTGTGGGTGAGGGCAGTTTTTACAAGTGCAGTGTGCTCCCCCGGTTTTATAACGTCCAACAAACTGAGACGACAGTGAACCTACCCTACCTCTTTGATGTGTTGTGATATGATACGCGAGGAGGATGAGGTTGGGTGTATCCTTCTCCCCCTCTGTTGTTAGATTGTGTGGTATATGCACTAACTGTCTGACCAGGTGTGGAGGAGCAAGTGCTAGGGGGGATGGCCTTAGCATTTTGGGTATGGTGTATCTGTGGGTGGGGGAACCTGGGGCAGGGAGTGGCGGGGGAACCTCTGGAGTGGTGGCCTGGGGGATGGAGGATGGAGACTTTGCCTTGGTGCTGCGTGGTAGCAGGGGGTCTTGCTCTTCTGGTGCAGGGGGACTTGTGGGTGGGGGTCTCTGTCTGACTGCGCCTGGGGGAGGGTGTCTGGGTGTGAGGGGCACTCCCTTATGTGTGTGGGGACTTCCTCTTCCCCTTGTAATCAGGATCTGCAGGGTCGGTGGGGAAGAGGCCAAGGTCACAGAGGAAGAGCTTCTGGGGGGATGGGGTTGCAAGTGAGGCAAGGGAAGGGGGCTGGTAAGGAGAGGTCTTGGAGGACTGCAGAGTGGTTGTGGATGACTGTGTGTGTGTCTGCAAACCAGCCCCTGTGAGTGTGGAATCAGTCCCCTGCGCTTGCTTGTGTGCATGTCTAGACCTTTGTTTGGGGATTTCTGTGCTTGGGACAGGTAGGGTGCTAGGAATCGTTGGTGGTGCAGGGGTAGGAGGGGTACGGGACTGTTGGAGGAGGGACACTGCTGCCATCTGGGAGGAGGCCACGGACTGATTGGTCCTCTGTAGGGCAGACATGCCCGAGGAAATGCCCTCCATGAATGACACCAGTTGTGTCAACAGACCTGTGTGTGCATGGAGGACCTTCAGCATCAACGTCTGCCCTACATGGATCTGTCTAAGTAAGTCCACAGACGTCTCACTCAGGGCAGCAGGGGACACAGGGGCAGGGGGTGCGGTACCTGGCACAAACGAGACATGCTCACGAACACGGGAGCCCACAGGGACCTCTGGGATGGGAGCCGATGGGAGGGGGGTTGTGGTGGTGGTGGTGGCGGTGGCGGGGGCGGGGGCGGGGGCGGGGACAGCCTCACTAGCTGGGGTTTGGTGGCTGCTGACACCCGCCTCCACAAGGGAGTCATCCTCAGAGCTGCTGTGGCCCTCAGCTGGAGGGGATGGTGCTGACATCTCCTCTGTGTGGCTCCACTCGCCCTCCGTGCCACTGGGTCCACCCGACTCCTCTCCTTCTGTCCCTGTAAGGCTCTGTGGCTCCTCCTGGTCCGTGGAGCTGTCCCCTCCTGTGGCCGTGGATGTATCTGGATAGGAATAGGAAGTAAGAGAACAACATCAGTCACCTGCACCGACTGCACACACCACAGTGAGTACATCACATCACAGGGCAAGCCCTGGCATCATCAGCTGAACACAGCTCAAAGTGCCAACACTGTTTAGGATTAGGGGTGGGCGGAATTTGCGTAATCCACTTTCGCAAATTATCGCGAAAATGTTTAAAATTATCGCAAACAAGCGGAAATATCGCGAAGATGCAGAATTTTTTTCCCGCATGTTCGCGAGATTTTCTGCATGGTTGCGGGTCGCCAACTTACCCATGTGGTTGCTCGCGGGCGCGGCCATCTTGTTTTGAGTTGTCTCGCGGTGCATGATCGCGAGAAGAAAGACGTGATCGCGCGACGTATGACGTCACTGCGGGCACGAACTATCGCGAGACAGCGCAAATGGCTAAAAACAATCCAACATCTCATGGAGAACGCGACCGGATCAAGAAAACTTGTCGGCGAACGCAGGGATTCAGGTAAGGCGATTGCGCGCGCGCGAGAATGTATTATTTTACAGCGCGAGCAAGAAACAAATTATCGCCAAGCTGCGGAAAGAGGAAATTTTGACATTTTCGCGCTCTCCGCGGAACGCGAAAATGTCAAATTATCGCAATTTCCGCGAACGGAATGAAATTTTTGCCCAGGCCTATTTAGGATAAGACAATTGTCATTCTCAACATCAACCATGGCACACATATCCCTCCTTGACTTTCACACATATGTCCGTTGCATGTTGGATGCCAACACCCCAATGTACCAACATGCACCACCCACACATTAGTTGTACATGCAAGTGAACATGTAGGAGTATGTCAATATACACACAGCACATCTCTTTCTACTGACTCAGTACATGTGTCCGGATGGAGGGATGGGCAGAGACTCATTTCTCATGCTTGGGATGCATGCCAGCAACACACACTATGATGTACTCATGTCCTGATGGGCAATGCCACAATGGGGTGCATGGTGCACACTTGAACACAGTGCAGGCTCACTCATAGCAAGTTAAAGGCCATGGCACTGGGATGCCCTGAAAGTCAGTCAACACTGTCTCCTGTCACAGGGGCAGGGCATCCAGACAACAAAAATATGCACTGACTCACAATCCTAGCTCAGGGGTAAAGTGAACTCTGCAGATGACCGGTGCACTTGCCCATCCCATGCAAACAACATATCCAGGACCCAGAAGACCCCACATCATGCAAATCAGACATATGAGTCTCAGCAAACACAAATCCCTGTACATTAACACATCACAGTCTGCCATGCATGTAACCCAGCTGCATGAAGGACACAGTTGCATACATCATTGTGCGCTGTCAGATGATCACACACCTATATGTCACACAGGTCTTGTCTCTCACAGTCACATCGCAGATGTCATGCTGACCCTCTGAATCATGGACACCCCAGTTGTACGTAACAACAAGCCACACCCTAATGACACAGAGGCAGACACCTGTGGGCACATGTCACTAAGCACAACCTGCAATTTCATACACAGGAGTGGGATTACAGAGTGTTTCTAAATGCCCTTGAGGGGGCATGACTGGCCAGGACTACGTGAAACAGTGTTTGGCCATGGACAGTAGTCAGGTGGCTAAGCAAGTGTGACATACTTGATATACATACTCCTGAGGCCCAAACATTGGAGTCCCCTGCTGCATGGGTTTGTTTGGAATACACCAGCCACATGTTGCGAGTCAGACCAGCAATTGGTACACATCTCAAGGGCACACACAGATCACATGTCAGATCTCAGGCATTGTGTAAACAATTGACTCACCCATGAAACACACAACAGATTCACGGGAACTGATGCTGACCGGTACCTGAAGCATAGCTGACTGCAGGGAGACAGTGCCCTAGTGACACAAGCAACAGACTGGAGGGGCCACACCTGTGGAACAGATGAGGAGGGTGCATCACACAATTTAGGTACCTGAGTTTTGGACTACAAGACCTACGTAATGTGGAAGTGTGACCAGGACAAAAGACTGCTATTTGCATGTCAGACATAGTACACAGATCAGACATGGACTCACCCCCTTCCTGCTGCTGTCTGGCCTTCAGCTGCCTATCCAGGTCCGGGAAGACCACCGCCAGGATACGGAGCATGTGGGGAGTCAGGGTCCGGTGTCCACCCCTCCTGCATGGTGGTGAGCGCTTCAGCTGGACTCTAGCTATCCTCCGGGTCCAGCCCCGAAGGTCCTGCTACCTCTTCTGGCAGTTGCGGATCCGGCGCTTGTAGACCCCCACAGAACGAACAGCCCGGGCGATGGTCAGCCAGATCTCCTGCTTCTGGTGGGCATCAACCTGTGAGGAGGACAAAGTGAAAAGTACATTAACACACATGCCCCAGATTTGTGCAGCACACATTTGGATATACATGTCATCATTACAAAGGGAAATAAATTACACAGGTAGTGCAACCATGGGGACGGAAAAATCACCTGCATGTCTGACATGTTAACAATGCCTGGATAGTTTAAGCTTGCAATAATGCACTTTAGCAGCAGGAAACCTATTCATTACATGTACCTACATACTTTGGGGAATGAAAGTAGTCAGTGAGAATGCTTACCACTGGTGTACACACTGCTAGTACTGCTAGTCAGACAACATGCATAATTAGGAAGGCAGTGGACTGCACGCTCACCTGCTCCCCTGGTTTCCCATAGAGTTTTCTGTACTCTGGAAGGAGCCCATCCAGCAGGGCCTGGTTCTCCTCCTCAGTGAAGGCTGGGGCCCTCTCCAGAGTACGTGCCATAGCAGTAGCCAGAGGATGCATAGACCGCAGCAGTGGTAGCAGGGATGTGGTCCAGTAGCATGTAGTGCAGGCAAGTGAGCTCCCTGGGGGCCAGCCAGCCTTATATCTGTGCTGCAGAGGCAGACTCTGTGCCATGTGTCCCAAGTGATATGTCCAACATGGTTGCATTCTATGAATCTGGCCAATCCATTTAAAAGTACGACTCGTACACGCCTTCCGCATCTTTCAAATCTTCACCTTCATGGAACACTTGAAATTTCAACATTGTTGTAGGCATCCAACTGAATTTCCAGTGCACAACTCGTACAAGTTTTGAATCCGCATCCGTCTCCATGACAGTCCTGAGCCAATGGGTGCGGCCGGCTCGTTCAACTGACTGTACAACGCGTATTTTGAATATACACATGCACCCATCTCCATACGATTCAATGGCCAAGGCGTACACCTGTCTCGGACCATGCCTATCCGACGCGTATGCATGATGGTCACCCGCGTCGGACCTCATTGCATTCAATGACAAAGCGTACGCACTGCTTGGACATGAACCGTGCAATGCCTACGCAGTGTCACCCGCGTCGGACCTTATTAGTGTGACTATTATACGGATGCAACACACATATAGTGGCCAGGGACACCTGTGCACAACTACCACACTACAGCATTGGCCACACACTGTCCCATGGCATGTAAGGCTACATTCCCTGGGTGTTTGGGGGGGCCACATCTGGTTTTTTGGCTGGCACTTTGTGCAGCCACTCCCAGGCTGTGCACGTGTACATGGGGGCAGAATCCTTTGTGTGTTGTGCACATTACCACTGTGATATGCAATTGGACAGTAATGGGCATGAGTCACGGACACAGTGTCAGGTTGGATATGTTTAGGACAGGTCACATACACCCTGAGACCTGGGGGTGATGGCATGTACGTCACAGTGAGACCTGTAACCACAATACTGATGTGCACCCACAGTCTGTGTGCATGTTGTGTCTCAGATGTGTCTGATCAAATGTTCCCAATGGGTGACAGTCTCCACATCCATGTGGTATATGCATCACCCATGATGGGGTGTGTGTCTAAGAGACGTACATGTAGGGCCGGCAGGAACAACAGTGGCCACTACCTGTGGGACTTACGCTTGCCTTGTGGTGTGTACGTGCTACGCTGGTATAGCCATACGTGGCTATACCAGCACGGTATTGCCACGTGCTGTGGCAATACCTGGAGCCTGGGTTTCTGCATGGCAAAGATCTGTGATGCCTGGGAGACATGAGGACTCAATTGTCACTGTGGTGTGTTTTTGGAACGTTGCAGCAGCACATAGGTTGGGTGACACAGCCAGATGATTGACCATTGCACTACATGGGACTCATGTGGACATGTGGAATTGAGATGTAAGGTGGTGGTCTTGTAGGTGACATATGTGTCCATGACCAACAGCACACTCCTCAGTACATTGTGTATTGTCATGAACTAGCATGTGATAGTGATCGTGGTCATGGCCACATAGGTGGATGAACTGACAATCTTCCTTTGTGCCTCTCTGTACTGCAGGGCACCAGCTGTCCATCGTCCGTTCCCAGACCTTGCAACCATGCAGGAACGCGACTCCATCAGACGGTACCGCTTCACCAGGCCACTGATTGAGGAGTTGGCGGAGCAGTTGGCGCCACATCTGCTACCTGGCCGGACATACCGTACAGCACTGACCCCAAAGGTGAAGGTGATGGCAGCCCTGCACTTCTTTGCAGCTGGTACCTTCCAGTACACTGTGGCTACCGCTTTCGCTGCCTGGACAAGACCGGAGGGGCCCTCCCATATGAGCCTGCAAAGGTGTGCAAAATAATCCTTGTCTGCTGCATGCTACACAACATGGCGGTGCGGAAAGAGGTGCCTCTCATCCAGGATGACGATGACGACGACCAACGTCCGGCACCTGTGGAGGATCCCGGCCTGGGCTAAGATGCCAGTGATGATGAAGATGATGGTGACGTCCGCTCCCAGCTCATCAACAACTTCTTCACCTGAATGTGAGTTTCCAAGGTTGTTATGTGAATGTATGGAGGTAGCCTGGAATGTGTTGTGCCAGCTCTGGTGCTGTCTGAGTATGTCTGTGTGCCACTTGACTGGATGCGTGCTGTGATGTGTCCATTCAAGTGGTGTGTACTCCACAATAGGGTAGTACTGCTAACTAGTGTTTGTGTAGGTGTCTTGCAACATGTTTTGTGCATGTGTATTGCATTTCTCTCCTGTTCTTCTGTGCTTTTGACTGTATCTTGTCTGTCCTTCCCAGGGTACTTTGCCTGTTGTGTGGTGAACATTGACCCCCAACACCCAGAAGCCAACACCAGTGTGGAAGGTGACAATTCCCATCAACTGATGTACCGCACATCCCTGGACTTCCATTCTCCAATACATTGGGAGCGTGTGTCCACTGTTACGTAGAATTACCGGTCAACTAGTGTGGAATAAACGTGTTGCTGATGTGGAATGAACCTGTGCTACACTTTGTTATGTGCGTTGTCTGTCTTCCCACATCTGAGTGACATCTGCTTACCTCACCTGTGGACTTGTTACCACTGACTGGGCTTGGTGTTGTGTCTGTGCATGCCAATGTGTTTCAGGTCAACATCATTGTGTGGGATGAGTAACATGGCCATGGTGAGTATGTTTTGTGTTGCCATAGTGGTGTTTCTCCCTCACATGTGTCACATCCCCATGACTCACCTTACGTTGGTCACATTGTTGCAGTATTTGGCATGCACTGTGTTGTGTAGCAGATCGACATCTCCCTGAACATGACAAGTTGGAATCACAACAGAGGCAAGTATGGTGTACTGGTGAGTTTATTTACAAACATGTGTGAGGGAAGTGCACAAGATGGTGGGTGCTGTACAGTGGTTTGGGAATCCAAAGTTCACATTGGAGTTAGAAGTGCTGGTAGATGAAATGTTCATAGTAAAGTTCACAGTCATCTGATACATTGGCCCAACATGAACCCTCCATGTCATGTGGGCGAGTTGTGTGCGATTGGACAAGGTGAACGGGTTGCGCACAGAAGAACATTGTCCAGAACAGGTTTAGAGGCCCTGGGGGATGTGCTGGGACATCTGCCTCTCACATGTCCTTCTTCGAACGACCCCTCTTCTTCCGGGGGGGGGGGATCCTCATGTGCAGGCCTCTGCGGTGCAGGGGACTCTCCGCCAGAGACCTCCTCCCTCCCTGTGGCGCTGGCAGGTGGTGTTGCGACAGATGTTGTGGGCACACAGGGGGGTGTGGACAGGTTGGTGTTGATCTGGCAGAGGCATTGTAGTATGTCCCGATGCACCGCAGTGATGTCATCCCAGTTTTGTAAGGGGTGCTTTTAATCCATCACTTTAACTTGTTCGATTTGTGTATTTAGGGTGTTTTTTATTCTGACATTACGAACAATCAGCGTGCTCTTATCTTTTGAGTGATCACTTTAACTTGTTGGATATGTATATTTAGGGTGATTTTTAGTCTGACATTACAAACAATCAGCGTACTCTTATCTTTTGAGGGATTTCATAGCAGAGGATGACGGTTTGTCACATATGGATAGTATTATTTTACCGGATTTGTTAAACGTGCATGGTTTAGTATAGTAATTTTATGATACAGTGCTGATTGTATGTTTCTGTAGCACATAGGCAGTGATTATTCCATCATGCTTACATGGTATTCTCCTCTCATGTTTGTAACCAGAATTGATGACATCTTTATATAGCCTTTGTGCGATATTTTATTGAACCAATCTTGACATGGACGTCGCCATTTCCAGTTAATATTCAACTTTTCTATTATTAGGTGGGTGTGTTTGGATATTTTTTCAACCTTTGGAATTTTAAGGGGATTCTACTATCTTTGTAACATAGGCTTTATGATTTTCACGCTATCTCGGGTGACTTCCTTTTGTTTTTGTTTTTCTATTTCACTGTGCACTATTCTAGCTCTATTTTGAGGGCTTTGGTTATACGTTTTGTGTAATTTGACTTTCATTTGCACACTTTTTCATATCTTAGGTGTTTTTCCACAATTGGTGAGATTTGGGTGCTTGGGCAGCCTTCGATTAATATAATTGAGAATTTTATTATGTGATTGCTGATATATGTATTCTTATATCTACAGCCTTGAGAAAGTCACAGTACGCATTAGTACGGACGAAACACGTGTTGGCTGTCGCGATTTTTGCAAATTTGGATACAAGGTCAATGAACTATTAAAAAGAATACATTTTGTGAAGATTTGAAGTCCATTTGAATTACTTTATGAAAATTTCGAACACTCTGGAATTGTTGAAGGACACTGAGTGTATTATTGTTCCAACTATTGGCTTCATAACAGGAGTTTGATATAGAACTGTTTATAACTTCAGGATGGGTGTGCGTTAATAGCTGTTTTTTTCATTAATCATCCCACTTGGCCGACATGCGGGCATGGTGGGCGACCTGCTCGTGTTGCATGTCCTTGAGGATCCCCACTACTTGGCCAAATCTTCCGGGTGCTATCCTGGTACGCATCTAAGATGCGTGCCAGGTGGGGGTCATCATGCAGTCCAGACCCCTCTGCAAGGTGCGCCCTGTGCCTCCCACCCCTGCCAGCACCCCTCTCCCCACGGGCAGCACCAGCGGCAGCACACACAGGTGACACTGGGACCCCTTGGGTGGTGTTGCTGGTGGTGTTGGCTGTAGCCTCCGGGGGGTCCTGTGTCCCTGTGCTGTGGGTGTTGATTGTCCTTGGTCTGTCCGTGTAGGCGGGGGTGCCCTGTCGGTATCCAGATGCTGGAGGCGTGGGTACAGGGGGGGGCAGATGTTGATGCTGCTGGTGCTGCACGATGGCTCACACCAGAGGGTCCAGGTTGGTCGTCGTCATCTGAAGAGGACAGTGAGAGAGTCAGACCAGAGAGCTCAGTGTCCCCAGAGTCTGGGACTGGGTATCCTCATCATTTGGTGCTGGGTGCCCAGCACCACCTGTGTTTGGAAGAGACACACAATGTGATTTATGTTTCTACATGCATCGTTGGTTCACAAACATGGCATTTTCTACTTTTCAAACAGATGCCTGCCTGTACACTGCTTTTTCCCAGCTTGTCACGGACAGAGTTTGATATTGTTGTTGGCCATTTCCCAGCATGGCCTTGTGCTCCCCACAACAGAGCCCAGTGTCAGACATCTTGTCAGTCCCTTCCAACTCCCTGTGAGGCAAGTATGGTTCAGTTTGATCTTTCTGGGCCATGTGGGTGGGTGTAGGTTGTCTGTGACTGTGAGTCCCATCATACTCTTGGCTACACCCCCCTTCCCAGCATGCCCATACTTCCTCCCTCTTGACTCTGCTTCCCTGTGAGGGGGTGTGACAGCAATGGCAAGATGGCTGACTGTGAAATCCTGGTGTTTGTTTGGCTACAAGTCCCAAGTGAGCCCCTGTGCTTCACACAGCAGCACCCAGTATGGGGTATCTTTTGCTGATATTTCAAGGAGGTGTGTGTCAATGCATTGTACCCGGTGAGTTGTGTGGAGTTTGTGTTGAGGGGGGGGTGTCTCACCCGTGCTGATAAGTATGGTCAGGGCTGTCAGTCCTCCTTCCCATCATGAAACGTGCTTCCATTGTAGGGCGTGCAAGTTGTCTTTCAGGATGTCAGTCAGTGGTGTCCTGCTTCTTATTTGCACACAAGCCCTAGCAGGGCCTTGTGCTCCCCACAGCAGGACCCAGTGTCAGCCATCTTGTCAGTCATTTTCCACTCCCTGTGATGTGGGCATGTTTCTGAGAGTTCTTGATGGGCCAATCAGGAGGGGGAGCATTATCTGTGACTACAGGCCCCATCATGCTTTTGGCTACACTCACTTCACCTGCATCCCCACTATTCCTTCCTGACAGTCAGCTGCACTGTGAGATGGTGTGTTTGTGGTGTCAAACTGTCTGGCAGGGTGTATTTGGCTTAGTGCCACTGGCTTGCTCTATTTGATTGTAGGTTGGTGCATGTCATGACACAGTTCCCAGTCACTATGAGATGGCAGGTATTGTGTTTGTGTGACTGTCATACACATCTTGGGCTGATTATCTATTGGTTAGTGTAGCTTTGCTTGCGGTGCATGGTTTCACTGTCCCCTTGCCACACAATCTTGGGTATGTTGTTTGTGTACTCACCAGGCTCTGGGATGTTTGTTAGGCCATGGACGCTCTCTGGTGGTAGGATGTCCCGCACCTTCTCCTCCCAGGTCCTGAAGTAGACTGGTTTGGCAGGAGGGCCACCGGCGGTGCACTAACTCAGGGCGTGATCTTTTTCGATGAGTTTCTTGACCCTCCTGCGCACGTCATACCACCTGTTCTGGATGTCATCCTTTGTGCGCCTTGCTGGTGCTTGTGCGTTCACCTTGTCCACAATCCTCGCCCACATCTTTGTTTTCTGTGAGATGGGGGTCCTTTGGACCAATGTACCAAACAAATGTGGCTCTACTCTGATGATCTCGTCTACCAGCACTTCTAACTCACTATCTGTGAACTTTGGATTCTTCTTTGGAGGCATGGTGATGGGTGGTGGTGGTGAGGGATGTGTGTGTGAGGGTGCAAGTGATGGTGGGTTGGTGTTGGTTTTGCTGGGTGTATGTGTGTGTGCTTTTGTATGAGGTGCTGATGGTGTGTGAGTTGTGTGATGGGTGAGTTGTGAGTGTGTCTGTGATGGCTGTGTACCGGTGTTTGCTGCTGGCTGTGTCTCCTGTTTGCAAGGGATGATGGTAGTGATTGTAGTCCTTTATATAGTTGGAGTGGTGGGTGTGTCTTTGTCGCATGTTTTTTATTGGTATTTATTGGCTTTGACATTGCTTGTTTGGTCCTTTTTTTGTCTTTTGTAGGCATGAAGGAGATGTTCATGTGACGGAAACGGATGCTGCTGTTGTCTCGTGCGGGCATCTCCGCCTCGTTCACGCTGCCTGTCTTCTGTGTTTGGTACGCGTCATTCAGGGCGGTCTCTATTGCTTGTTAGCCAGGTTGTCTGTGCGTGTCGGTCGTGCAGCTTGTTCTCCGTGCGAGTCGGTCTGGTTTTGCACGCATTGCATCGTACTGCGCAAATCGTACGTTGCGGGTACGGGTCAGTCGGCTTCATTCTGGGTTCGTGTCGGTCGGTGATATTCGCGTCGGTTTTCCGGCCGGATCACTATTTTCCCTACGGCTCGGTCGTACGGCTTGTATTCCGTACGTGTCGGTTGTAATTCACACGCGTTGTATCGTACTGCACAGGTCGTACGGTGCTGGTCCGTGTCGGTCGGTGTTCGGTCCGGATCCATGTCGGTAGGTTCGTTTTGTGGCCAGAATCGGCCCCTTAATCTCCTCGTGCCTAACAAAAATGAATGTGTCCTTGTGATACGCAACTGGTGCTCATGTAAAGCACTCTGATACCCAATACCTTTGAGTCAAGTTCGTACTATATAAAACTCTGGGAAAAAAACCTTTTTGGATGGTGTTTTCATTATTTTAACATTTTGAAGAGTTGCCTTCAAGCACAGGTTACTCTGGAGTTTGGTGGTGCCTTACCCTGACTATGATTGTGGTTATTGCTTGACCAGGTTTACACACCCTAGTCAACCAGAAACCCAATTTCTAACATTGGTGATCAACGGTGAGGATTGGACTTGTGTTTGTGCAGCACCATACTGTAATTTAGTGTACACTACCATTGCATATCTAAGACCAATTCAAGTCAATTCTCACTGATTGGTCTTTTGTTTTTTCCAAATTCATTCTTACTCTACCTGACTGTCTGTGTCTCCGCCTGCAAAGATGGAGTTTGAGAAGTCCATCTTGGAGATCTACACCATCAGCCAGCTCAAGGAGTTTTGTCAAGAGAGAGGTTTGCCTGCAACGAAGAGCACTAAAAAGGCAGTGATCCAGAAGGCCTTGAGGGCATGGGCAGAGGCCTACCAGACCCCAACAGATTATGAGGGGGAAGAGTTGAATGATGAGGAGGAATTGGACCAAAACCCACAGAAGGGTCATGGACTGTGACCTGTTGGGGAGGGGGGTGACATACTACCAGGATTGGAGATCCATCCCAGGGAAGGGAGCAGTGTTTCTTCAAGGGGCCTGTTCCTGGAGGAGTTAGTGGACAGGAAGAAAGAGCGGAAGCTCAAGTTGGAGCGGGCCAAATTGATATTGGAGAAAGAAAGAACCTTAGAGGGAAAAAGGCTGGCCATGGAAGCAGAGAAAAAAAAGTTGACTATGGATGAGAGAATTGCTTTGGCTCTGGCTCATGAGAGGAGCTTTAAGGAGCTGGACATCAAGGCAAGACAAGCAGAGCCCAGCAGTAGAGGTGGTGGCATACTTGCAGTGCTCTCTGGAGACAAGAGGGTCCATATTCCTAAAGGTCCGGTGCCTAACTTTGATGTGAGAGATGACATCGACAAGTGGTTTGAGCCTTATGAGATTTCCTAACAGATGCACAAGATCCCTGAGGGGTATTGGAGGGCTAGCCTTTGGAGGCATATCCCTAGCAAGGGGAGGGACACAGTACTGACACTAGAAAAGGGGGACAGAATGGGGTTCCCCCCTGAAAGATGCCCTTGTCAGAAAGTATGGTCTGACCCCAGAAGAGTATATGCTCAAGTTCAGTGACAGTCAGAAACTAGGCCAACAGACCTGGGTGGATTTTGTTGATTTCTTTTGCAATGCACTGGATAGTTTAGTGAAGTAAGTGATTATCAGGAGCTGTACAATTTGATTGCAAGGGAGCGCATGTTCTGTCTTTGTTTTGCCAATCTGCCCCAACACCTAATTGATAGTAAGCTCACTGACCCCAAGGAGCTTGCTAAGGAGGTGGATTACTGGATCAGCAACAGGGTCCAGAAGAAGATGCCTGGGAGTGGCCCCAAGAAGGGTTGTTCAGGTTCCCTCCAGCAGAGTGAGGGAGAGGCCACGAAAGACACATATAGGTCCAGTGTAAGGGGGGAGGAAAAGGTCCCCGTGCCCCTTCTGTGAAACAGGAAGGAGATCCTGGTGGGTGGTAGCCCAGGACATCCAATTTACAACCCAACTGCTTTGTTTGCTCCCAGCTAGGACACAAGCAAGGGCACTCTGTCCTAAGAAGCCACCTATGGTGGGACCCTACAGGGATGGCAAATGTGGCCTTAGTGGTAAGTAGTCCCCAGGGGCAGGTCATAGACAATGCCCTGATTTCCCTTAACTGGGAGGTGGACTCAGGGGGTGAGCTGGTGATCCCCGAGGATGGGAGTCATCACTTTATCTAGGTGAAAGTGAATAGGGTTCCAGTGACAGCTCTGATCGATATCGGGGCTACCCAGACCATTGATGTGGAAAGGATAGTCTCCCCATAGCAGTACAGTGGCCAGGTGTATAGGGTGACTCAGGCCCAGGGGCAGGACTTTTTCCACCCTACGACCCTGGTTTCCCTAGAGTGGGGTGGGGAACTAACAGAGAGGAGGGTCATAGTTAGTCCACAGATGCCCATAGATTGCTTTCTGGAGAATGAGTTATACCCGGTGTCAGAGAAACTGGGAGGGGCGCATGTCCAGGGCTCCCTGACAGTTCAGTTTTCTGGGGGACCCCTTCCAGAGCAGAGAGTACATGACACTAGATGCGCGGCAGGGTGAGGGAGAGCTCACCCTTTCTCCTGTTCAGCTTCAGGGTACAGACCCCAGGCAGGTTTGCTAGTCTCAGGATATCACCCCTGAACTGGTGGGAGGCAAGTGGAAAAGGGTGCAAGGCACCTGGGGCTACTGCACCCCCCTTTGAGAAACTATAGATGTCAGAGACTCTTAGGGGCATATCAGCAACGAGGCTATAGAAAATTATTGCCGCTTTTGCGGCCGTTTTCGGCATAAAAGCTGCGATAATTTTATCGCCTAATTAGCAAGGTCACACTAACGCGTGAAACCTTGCTTTAGCGCACAAAATCTTAACGCCCAGCTTTGCATCTCTAATGAGATGCAAAGTGGGAGTTCCTGACCTAACATGACAGGAGAAATGTCGCTAAGCGACATTTCTCCTATCATCAAGCCCCACGCTATGAAGCATAGTGGCAAGAAGAGTAGCGATAACCCCTGTTATCGCTACTTTCCTTACGCCTGCTTCAGGACTGACTTAGCCATGATATCCTATGGAGGGTGGATATCATGGCCAAGTTTGTGAGGCCCTATTAACAAGCCAACGCCACATTTCGTGAGATTATCGCTGGGTTTCCAGCGATAATCTCACGTTAGGCAGTTAGCGCTAGGCTTTTTATCGCTTTTGAGATAAGCGTTGCTAATAGCACGCTATCTCAGCGATAAAAATCCACGCTAGCCGGCGATAATTATCCTAGCGCTAAGTGCGCTTAGCGATAATTATCGCCGGTTCTTGTTGATATGCCCCATAGATGGCCTAGGGCCTGGCTCTGGACACTGATAGTTGTCAGTGGCCTCTGTTGGTTGTTGTTCTTGTGGGAAGAGTTTTCCCTGGGTTGGGAACAGAAGTCAGGTGTAGAAAGTGCCGCATCACTTTGTTAGCCATTGTGGTACTGTCTGCCTACTGGTATGCATCTGTGAGCAAAGTAAGGTTAGATGCTGCACAGATGGGGTCCACAAATAAGGAGAAGGCTTCCCATGGGCCAGTTCAGTGGTTCAGGAGGGCATAGACTGAGGGATCCAAGTGAGTTCAGAGAGGCGTAGAACTGACAAGTACCCCTGTATTAGAGGGCCATCGCCACGTTCTATCACCTAAGCAGGGACGTTCATCAAGGTATTCATTAGACTACCCTGGCTTTCGGCTGGAGGGGAGTTGTGTTGCAAATTGCCCTTTTTGCTGGGTCACCCCAAACCTTTTGCCCTCCTCCCCCCACGTTTTTTCTGAATTTGTTTTGTTGGATTTAGGACTCTGTGCACTTTACCACTGTTAACCAGTAGTAAAGTGCTTGTGCTTTCTCCTTAAAATATGATAAAATTGGCTTATACTCAATTGGCATATTTAATTTACTTGTAAGTCCTTAGTAAGGTGGCACTACATGTGCCTCGGGCCTGTAAATTAAATGCTACTATTGGGCCTGATTGTGTTATCCACTTAAATAGCCCTTTAAACATGTCTTAGGCCTGCCATTGCAGAGCGTGTGTTGGCAGTTAACCTACCATGTTGACCTCGCAAGATAAACCTCTTGCCAGGCCCAAACCTTCCTTTTTAATACATATAAGTCACCTCTAAGGCAAGCCCTGGACAACCCAAGGGCAGGGTGCAGTGTATTTAAATGGTTGGGCATATATGTTTATGTTTTACATATCCTGGTAGTGAAAAACTCTTAAAGTTGTATTTCACTACTGCAAGGCCTATCTCTCTTGTAGGATAACTTTGGGGTTGCCTTATTACATTTTATAAGAGTAATTTCCAAAAGGGAAGATATAACTGGTCCACGTTTGGTGTTTCTGGAATCACAATTTAAAAGCACAACTTATGGTAAAGTCAGATTTTGAATTGCAATTCTGGAAAATCCACTCTTGGAAAGTTGGCATTTTCTTACTTTAGCAAAGGTGCTTGCTTTAGCAAAACTGACATCCTCTTTCAAACCAACGCATCGCTGCTGATGTGCAGCTCAGAACCACCACATCGCTCTGCTGCGTGGATTGGACCCGACACATCACCTTCAGAAACACCACTTCATGACACTCCTCCCGGTGCAGAGCCTTCACATCTCCGTCGACGGCAGTCTCGATGCCGAATCACTGCATCACAGCACCCTGCTCATTGAAGCAGATGCATCGCCGCTGCTGCATGGATCAGGATCAGTGTATCGCTGCCACTGTGTGGCTCAGCACCGGCGCATCGCCTCATGTGCCCCATGCATCTTCAACATCGGCACAACCAGGATCAAGGTACTTTTGTTCAGTGGGCCTCCCTGGGTCCCTGTATCCGGTCTGCGCTCCATCACTGTCGACCTGAACTTTTGACTTTGTCCTGGTCCGGCGAAATCAGATATCCCTAGTGAACGCCTATTGCTTCTAAGCTCCATATTTCAGTTTTTTCTGTAAACATCAATATCTCATGTTCTACTTATTGGATATTTGTTGTTTTGGTCTTGTTTCATTTATTAAAATATTCTTTATTATTCTAAGCTGCTTTGGGGCCTTTTTGTGTTGCGTTTTCACTAATATTACTGTTTGAAGTGTTGCACAAATACTTTACATATTGCCTTCAAGGTAACCCTGACTGCTCTGTGCCAAACTACCATGAGGGTGTTGCAGGGTGGTTATTTCACCCTATAAATGTGCTATCTATAATAATAAGACATGTGTGAAATGCAGGAACTGAGTCAGAGTGTCACTTCATAAAGAACAACTTTAAACTGTAAATGTCAAAGGCACATTGTTAATCAAAAATAGCACCGTGTAATCTAGAAGATAACAAGTTTCAGAGACACCTTCCTAGATGAAAATGTAAATTATGCAATTTTGTAAGTTTAAATATCATGGCAATGCAGTGGAGAGAGAAAGGGACGATTTCAAAATATAATAAGCATTATAGCCTCAGCCAAAGCCAAAGATGCTAGAGAAGATGGCTGAGGGGGCACACGCATCATGACCCATGGGGTCACTTGTGCGAGGTAGTCCGTCGAATGGACTGAAGAGCAGATCATTTATACTCTTTTAATGAGGAACTATTGACCACAGAATCACGACATTGCTTTGACCGCAGAACATGACGCATTTTGGTCACTTCTCGGAAATATTAGGAATGCAGAAGTGACACTTACATTACAAAAGTTTACCAAAAGGTCACTTGATGTTTGACCATAAATCATAATGAAATTGGACATTTATCCAAAATGATTTGAGTCACTTCTCGGAAACTATTTATAAGAAAGCAGAAGAATACAAAATGTTAGATGTCACTTGTAATTTTTAAAGCTGTGGAAAGTCCCAGTTGCCCCAGTTGGCCCCCACTCCTGCTCTTGGCCAATTTTATTCTTTTGTTCTTCTAAATGACAGACACATTCTGTTCTTGCTACATCTTGATGTTCAGAAAGATGTATATCTGAGTATACAGGAGGGCAACGGGCCTACTGCCTCCTAGACGCTTAATGCAGTGTGGACAATTTTAACACAAAACCTTGTCTATGGGCAGGCAGAGACAATTGAGACTCTTAACCTTTAGATGTGGACAGAATGGGCCTGGGGTACTATTTGGTACAAACTAGACCCTGCTTCAAGGGTGAGCACAGGTTAATTTGGGAATTGCTGGTGCCTTACCCTGACTAGGATTGTGGTTACTGCTTGACCAGGGCTCACACCCCAGTCAACCATAAACCCAAGTTTTCTAACAGCACAGTTTTATTTTGCGAGACCAAGAACATGCAAAATAAAGTATGTAGATTAAGATGCATTCTATTTGTTATGTATTTGTTTATAGGTTTCTATTAGCATGTGACCATAAATGGATATTTCAGTTATTCTTTTAATAAATGTAGAGAGTGGCTTCCTTGCTACTTTTAGTAGGATTGTCCTACAAACGAAGGCCAAAGTGAAAGAAAAGCAATAATTGTTATTGTTATAAAAATGTTAATTATTATTTTTACCTGGTGGCCAAATATCATGTCCTCCATATGGCAGTTTGTGTCGCTCACTGTTAGGTCCATTTTCATTTTGTTGCACAGGGATACATAAGAAAAATGGTTTTCATTTGGCTTGCTGGTCCAGTTTACTTTTGAGCCAGACAGCATTCAAAGAAAACTTATGTATATTAAGATGTATTCTATTTGTTATGTAATTGTTTATAGGTGTCCATGAGTATGTGAGCATAAATGGGTCTTTCAGTTATGTTGTTATGTTAATAAATTTATTAAGCGCACGAATACCCAAAGGTGTCCTGGCACTGAAGGATGAAGTAAACAGGTTCCTGTAAGGCACAGGTCTCTATTTCTTTAACAGCCAAGTTTTCAAGGCCTTCCTAAACGGAAATAGAGTTGGAAGTGTTCTAATGGAGAAAGGGAATGCATTCCAGAGCTTGGGGGCCACCATCCTAAAGCTTCTGCCACCCAAAATAGATTTAAGAACTCTCAGAATTACTGGCAATTTCGCTCCTTCAGGGCGCAGATGCCTTTTTGGGACATACCAATAAAGTAGGCATCCCACGAACTTCGGGCCGGTATCCTGAAGTGCTCTGTAGGTAATGTAGAGGGCCTTAAATATGATATGGTTCTTAACTGGGAGCCAATGCAGCTTATGCAGGTGTTTTGGAACTGAAAGGTGCCTAGGGATTCCCAGCAGAAGCCTTGCGGCCACATTTCGAATAATTTGTAACCTATTGAGTTGTTTCTCAGGCGTGCCAAGATAGAGACCATTACAGTAATCTAGTTTTGCAAGAATCAAAGAAGAAATCACTGTTTTCCTACTATTCGTGGGAATAAAAGGTAGTATTTTTTTATTGTTTTTAGCAGGAAAAAACTCTAGGAGACGGCATTGACCTGTGCCTCGAAGTTGTTTATTATCAATAATCACACCAAGGTTTTTTGCCTTGTTAGCTGGGATAGGTGCTGTCCCAAGTTCGTTAGGCCAACAACTCTGTGACCAGTTTGGCAGAAAGTTGCCAAAAATGACTATTTCTGTTTTGTCTGAATTCAGCCTCAGACAATGAGAGTTCATCCACGAGCTGACCGCCAGCATGCAGTTCTTAAAGTTTTGCATTTGTGGTGCAGTATTTATTTAGACCGACAGTACAATTTGTGCATCATCTGCCTAGGATGTCAGCGCCAGTCCGTAGGCTCTTATACATTTTGTCAGTTCTGATACATAAATATTAAAGAGTGTGGGGCTCAAGGATGAGCCCTGAGGGACTCCGCATGGGAGGGCAAAATGAGGAGACTCGTAGCTGCTCAGGGCAGGATGAAACCAGTGAAAGTGCTTTGTCGGAAAGGCCAATGAAATTTAGACCATTTAGCAAAAGATTGTGATCGACGGTGTCGAAGGCTGCCGATAGATCAAGCTAAATCAGAGCAGGTTTTCCCCTGTTGCCTACCTGGTCTCGCCCACTCTCCTGCTTCCTTGTTGCTCCCGTGGCCGGGCTTGGCTCCGCCCCCTCCTTCCAGCACCGTCAGCGCTGCTGCGAGACGAGGGACCGGCCGGGCTTGGCTCTGCCGGTCCTGGAAACCACAACTCCCAGGATCCCCTGGGCCAGGACGACAGCTGACCACGCGCCAGGAGGCACATAAAGGACAGCCTGGTGCTGAGCCTCCTGTTTTCCCCTGTTGCCTACCTGGTCTCGCCCACTCTCGTGCTTCCTTGTTGCTCCGGTGGCCGGGCTTGGCTCCGCCCTCTCCTTCCAGCACCGTCAGCGCCGCTGCGAGACGAGGGACCGGCCGGGCTTGGCTCCGCCGGTCCTGGAAACCACAACTCCCAGGATCCCCTGGGCCAGGACGACAGCTTACCACGCGCCAGGAGGCGCATAAAGGACAGCCTGGTGCTGAGCCTCCTGTTTTCCCCTGTTGCCTACCTGGTCTCGCCCACTCTTCTGCTTGCTTGTTGCTCCCGTGGCCGGGCTTGGCTCCGCCCCCTCCTTCCAGCACCGTCAGCGCCGCTGCGAGACGAGGGACCGGCCGGGCTTGGCTCCTCCGGTCCTGGAAACCACAACTCCCAGGATCCCCTGGGCCAGGGCGACAGCTGACCACGCGCCAGGAGGCGCATAAAGGACAGCCTGGTGCTGAGCCTCCTGTTTTCCCCTGTTGCCTACCTGGTCTCGCCCACTCTCCTGTTTCCTTGTTGCTCCCGAGGCCGGGCTTGGCTCCGCCCCCTCCTTCCAGCACCGTCAGCGCCGCTGCGAGACGAGGGACCGGCCGGGCTTGGCTCCGCCGGTCCTTGAAACCACAACTCCCAGGATCCCCTGGGCCAGGACGACAGCAGACCACGCGCCAGGAGGCGCATAAAGGACAGCCTGGTCCCTCGCCCCGCGAGGACGCGCGCGGGGCACGCCGGGAGAAGCCCGGGACAAGGGCGGGGCCGTTTGTGGCCGTTCGAGGCCGGACGAGGTTGCGCTGGGCCACCTTATTAACGTTGTCAAATCTGTGTTCCATTGGCACCTGAGGTAGGAGTGTTCAAGTTTGGTATCGTTCGTGCCCTCTCTCTTGCTGTTGTAGGTGTGTTTGTGGGCTGTTAATTACCCCTACAATGAACAAACGAAAAACTGGCGATAGGGTGGTTGGCACCCTGGACACATTCCTAAAAAGAGCGGAATCCGTCCTAATCCACGAAATTGAGGCTACTGAAAGAAGACTTTCCTTAGATCCCAGGATTTTAGGGGGGGGGGCCACGCTTTCACATACTACTCGGTCTTCACCTGAAGCAGTTGCTCCGTCCACTAGTATTCTGTCAAGACCGCCTAGTCCAGACTTTACTAATTGTGTGCCTCAGTTGCCGCCTCCACCAAGCCCCCCATGTCTCCCTGTTGGAGTAACAACTAGAGGGATGAAAGTGGTGGGGAGTTCTAATAAAGCGCCACAGAAAAAAGTAAGGAAGGGGCGTAGCATCATAAAACATAAGCCTCTTTTTCCATCCACTGCCACGAATGGGGTCTTGGTTTTTGGTAACTCAAGTACTGTATCCTCCGACAACCCTCCTAAAGCTTCTACTGATTCTAATCATCTTGTGAGTGGGAATGACCCTTCTCTTGCTCTTAAGGAGCAATTAGCTGCTTTACTTGAACCACTTATCAAAAGACTGGTTTCTGTCGACCATAGGTTAGCTAGGATTGAGGACGCCCTGGCACGACTTTCATATGAGGACCAGGCCCTGCACTATAGGGCAGCTACTACTGGTAACATCTTGGCCTCGGTGGGGGACACTCATAAGGACCAGAATGGTGCAAAGGTTCATGTTGAGCCATATGTGGCTGGGGTAGATACAGCTGGTAATGTAAGATCTATCTACCCAACTAAGTCGAGCAATGTTGAGATAACCCCCAACCAGGTTCCATCTGTGCCAAAGAGCCCTCGGAGGTCGGATATTAACAGTGTTGTAGGGCATATTTTGAGGCACTCTTATCTCCACCTGCCCCCCGAAGCAATTTCCTACACGATTATCCTGGCGAATGTTCCTCCCCTTCCCCCGGGCACACAAGAACACTGGTCCTCTCTCAAAAACAAGGCCTTACACCACCTGAATAAAGTGACAGACATTGGGGTCGGTTTATTCAAGGATTTTAAAATGGCTAGGCGGATTGAATGGGTTGGGCACTCTACCAAAACTTTAAAAGGGGATTGTGTAGTTCTGAGCTTTAGGTCTCCGGGTCTGGTCCGTTATATCTTAGAGACGGTCGGTCATGCGCCAGCTGAGGGGGTATCCATTGGCATACTTCCCCTTGGCTTTTTTTATCAACAGAGACACGGGGATGGCCGACTAGCCCAAGGTAATTATCCTAGGCCAGAGTTTCCTATTCAGCTTAATAACCGCTTTGATGCAATCTCTTCTCTTGAAGACATAGATTGACAAGGGGTGGGTGTCCCTGGGGGAGTAGTGATAGGAGGTCTCGGGACAGTAGGAGCGTTATCTACCACCAGTTTTTTTAATTCAGTTGACCCCTTGGTCCTAACCCCAGTTCCCTCTCCTGCTGTATCAACCCCGGTTAGTTGCTCTTTGTCCCCAGATGCTGCTACTGGGTGCCTGTTTTCTATTCCTCAGAAAGAACACATGATTATTTCTTCGTGGAATATAGCGGGGTTGGAATCAAAAATTGGGTCATTAGATTGGTCAGCTTTCATCAACAGAGTGGACATATGGGTGTTTCAGGAAACCTGGTCTGTGGATAACGTGTTCCATGCCGGCTATCTAAACTTTTCGAAACCGTCTATTTAGGGTTTAAGGGGGAGGCCGGTAGGTGGCCTAACATGTTGGGTTACACAAACCGAGGGGTTATCCGTGGTCGAGATTCCCTCTGATAACCCCAATCTTCTTGCTATAAGAGTAAGATCTTCAGGCGGCCTTGATTTATCCTTGTTTAATATTTATGTTAGAGGTCAATCGGGGGGCAGGAGTTCGCAGGTAATTGTAGCTCTTGAGACCCTCTTAGCGGTGGGTGCTTTGAACACCAATTTGATCATCACCGGAGATTTTAACACATGTTTTGAGCCTATGGACGGTGATGATGGAAGGCTTAGCGAGGAGGTGGACTCTCTCTGGGGTGTGCCTCAGCTGGACCTTCCACCTAATAAAAAATGGACGGAGGCCGCACTCCAGGTTAAAGGGTTGTGCCTGGAGTGGGGTCTAAGGGCAGTCAACGGCAGGACCAACGCACTGGGGGCGACCTTTGACAACGGGCGCCACAATAGCAGGATTGACTACATCCTTGTAAAAGTCGAATTTTGGCATCACGTCCTAGATATGGAAGTTCATTCTCGCCCCGAAAGTGATCATAACCCCTTGGTACAAACACTAAAAGGTCTGAGCTTTGGCCCTACTGCCACTCTGGAGCCCAACAGCAGTTCAAACCATGTAATACTGGGAAACGATCTGAGAAGGGTTCGTTGGGAGAAGGTGGCCCTCGACGAAAAAAGTGTGCTAGAAATCAGGGGATTAGTGATAGGATCATTGAGGAAAATTAATGACTGTGGCCCGCAGGAGTCTCTCAAAGATTCACTCCCAACAATTCACACTGAGCTCTTTAGTAAGCTGAAAATGTATTTTATTAACACCAAGCCGATTAGAGCGAATTGCAAGCTAGAACCCATCTCTTGGTATAATGACCTATGTAGGTCCACCCACAAGGTACTTGTGAAAGCAATTAAATCTAGGAATCACACTTTTATCAAACAGTCCAGGGTACTTTATAAATCTACCTTAAGATCTGCAAAAAGAGATTGGGACAAGGAGCGTTGGAAGGACCTGTTATTGGCTTGCAATGGGAGGAATATGACCCAGTTTTGGGACCTAATAAAATGGGGGAACGGGCAAAGGTTGATCACCCCAAATAATAATGTGGATCCACACCTTTGGGTTGCTTTCTTTGATGCTCAATATCGCCAGGGTACGGAGAGGGAAATTAGTACACCAACTATATGCATAGATACTCCCCTGACGTTTAGTACCAAGGAGGTTGAGGTGGTAATAAGGAATATCCCAAGCGGTAAGGTGCCTGGGCCCGACTGCATCCCCCCAGATTTATTTAAACAGCACAGTGACCTCTGGGTACCCTACATTACGATCTTGATTAATTCTCTGGCGGGGGGAACTCCTTTCCCACCTTCTTGGTCCGGGGCGGAAATCATCCCGATCTATAAGCATAAGAAGGGGAATCGCTCCGCCCCGGCCAACTATAGGCCCATCAGCCTTATTGACGCCCTACAAAAATTTATAGCCCAGGTCCTTCTGGGTAGGATCCAGAGCTGGATGTCTAATGAAAACATTTTATCTCCCTTACAAGTAGGATTCCGGGCTCACATGGGGACTTTAGATCAGGTTTTCAGATTTGTCATGCTCTATTGGAGGGAGGTCATTCTAGGTAAGGGCCTGATTTTTGCAGCCTTCGTAGATCTAAAATCTGCGTTTGACCTCCCAGATCCAAACTGTGGGATGTTTTGTTGGGATTGGGAATGCCCAAGGAACTGGTGGATTTCGTGATTAAACTCCATAACTCTAACTACGCACAGGTTAGGTGGGGGTAACCAGGTGAGGTTACTGAGAAATTTAGTGTGGGGAAGGGTGTTCGCCAGGGGTGTGTCCTGGCCCCAACACTTTTTTCACTGTTTATCAATGGGGTGGTACAGTATTTTGACAATTTCCCCACAGACGCACCCATGCTGGACGGCCAAAGGGTACCTCTGCTCATGTTCGCTGACGATACTCTGATCTTATCCAAGACGAGGCAGGGCCTTCAGTTGGCACTGTCTCGCTTTGAGGAGTTCTGCAGCGACCATGAGCTAGCGATCAACGTGGGTAAGACCAAATTTATAGTACTCCACGGGTCGAGGCCTGTAACTGCAAGAGTCTACATGAGCGGGAAGCTCCTGTACCAGGCCAATGTCTTTACCTATTTGGGTATCACCATAAGTGAAAAATTGAGCTGGTCCCCCCAGGTGAAGCTACTTGTACTGAAACACTCTCAGTTAGCGGGGGCACTGACAAAGGAACACAGGCTTTCCCAGACCAAGCCTATAGCTCCAGTTGTTAAAATTTACACCCTGAAAATCATACCAGCTATTCTCTATGGTGCTGAGATCTGGAGTTATAGTAACCTAACCGATGTAACATTGGCCCAAAACAAGTTTTTAAGATCTATTGTGGGCCTCCCTCGATCATCCCCCCGTATTCACCTTCTCCTTGACCTGGGTTGCAATGCTATTGAGGACATTGTTCATTTCAGAATGTTGGCTTTCTGGAGAAGGCTTTGGATGGTCCCAGAATTACTCCCTTTTGCCAACGCTTTACTTGAAATAAGGGGCATGGATCGTTCTAATAAGATTCCTTGGCTCTCCAAAATTAAAACCCTTCTTACTGAGATGGGGATGAGGGACTTATGGGTGTCTCCCGAGTCGGCTGTATTCCCAATGAAAGTACTGTATAAAGCAGCCTTCTGGAATTTGATAAAAAGCCGGAGGCACTCCATCACGGGTGGTTCCCCACTGACAAGTGTGTTTTTGGATTTTAAAGATGACCCCCGGATGGAAGGCTACTGGGATTTGATCACGAAACCTAGAGACCGCAGGTTGTTTCATCAATTTCGAGTAGAAACACTCCCGCTCAAGAAATTTACCTGCAATTGGTCAACCGGTAAGGGAGACAAGTGTCCATTTTGCCCAGACCTTGTTGAAAATATTGACCATCTTTTATATGTTTGCCCTGCCTACCGTTTACCCAGAAGTGTGTGGCTTAAACCCCTGTGTAGAAACTTGGGTATGAATTCAGCATTAATCGCTAAATGTTTATTGAAAAATGGCGGCTCCACCATCATAATTGGGGTCGCCAAGTTCCTGTGCTGGTCCTGGGCAATTCGCCAAAGAGAAGGAGGGTGATGGTTCTTAGCCAAGGTCTTATCCAGGATTGTATTTTTTACCTGCCTAAAAACTGATGTACGTATATATGTATAGCCCTTGGAATCATGAGTTCATTCCCTAGTACTTTGCACTTTATTGCCATGCACTTATGCACTTTAGCTCGCGATCTCCTGGCCCGTCATCGGGAATGTTTTGCTGTGTCTTGCATTTTATAATGTTTTGTATTTTATAATATATTAGGTTTTAGCTTATTGGTTTGAGTCCAGTAATTCTTATATAGAGACTCTGCTTTTTTGCACATTGTATTTTATAAAGCTCTTATATTGCTGTACTTTTAGATTGGTCATAGGGACTGATACCAGGAATACTTTAGCTCTCTTTTTCTTTTTAAACCGTGCCATTGATATGTATTGCTGTTTAATGTGATCACTTTTAAGGCATTAAGTTGTCGAATAAAGTATTCTTGACTGACTGACTGACAGAGCAGCAGCTCCCCCTCTGTCCAGAGTTGATTTGATTTTGTCTGTGGCTTTAATTAGGGCTGATTCCGTACTATGTTCTGCTCTAAATCCAAACTGTGTTTCATCTAGACAGTTGTTTTGTAAATAGTAAGTTAGCTGTTAATTCATGACTTTCTTCACTAGTTTTGCAGGTAGAGGAAGACGGGAGATTGGTCTGAAGTTATTAGGTTCAGTGGGATCAAGGTTGGTTTTATTTAGTAGTGGCAAAATGGATGCCCTTTTCCACATAGTGGGAAAAGTACCCTGGGCAAACATGGCATTAAAAATATCAGTAAGACTGGGAGCCAGCATCTCGGGAGCTTGTTTGAAAATATTAGGGGCAAGGGGGTCATGGGGAGAGCCTGATTTGGCCTGCTGAAGAAGAATAGTGATCTTTTCATTTTTGATTGGTTAAAATTTGGAGAGGGTCAAGGCATCAGAAGAGCCAACATTAGTTGAAATGTAAGTGTCTGGGCGACTATCAGTGTCAAATATTACATATATTTGCTCCACTTTCTTCAAAAAGTGTTGTGCTGAGGAATCACAAAACTCTTGTGATGGCTCAATTGAATTTATTTCTAGGGGTGCTGATAATTTCGAGACAACTTGAAAGAGTTCCCTGGTAGAGTTTTTTGCCTCTTCAATTTGTTTAGTGAAATATGAGCGCTTTTATATCGTTATCAGATATTGTTCATGTAGTAAATCTGAAACTTTACATAGGCAATCAAGTACATTTGTTGGGCTTCTTTTGTAGTATTGTGCTGCAATATATCAAGTTGAAAAACCTTATAACTTAAAAAACTACTTAATCTACTTACCTGCAGTATACAAAAGAATCAGCTGCGCAGCCTAATATCTAATGCTGCCAAATTTCTGCAAAACCCGAGTGGCCGTTTTTGTGCTACACAAAATACAAGACAATGTAAAATGCAAAGGATTTCAAGTCTGTTTTGGACCCCTCCAGGTTCTTTGCAACCACTTGACCAAATGCCACTTAACCTTTAGTCCTCTGACAATGAAATGGGTGACCCTAACTATGACTACAGAGTTTATATATATATATATATATATATACAGAGAGAGAGAGAGTATATATATACAGAGAGAGAGAGAGAGAGAGAGAGAGAGAGAGAGAGAGAGAGAGAGAGAGAGAGAGAGAGAGAGAGAGAGAGAGACGGACGGCGGCATGAACAATGCACCATATTGCGGACCATTTACAACGTGACCTTTCTAGGAAGATGTGTCACCTTGTAAAGCCCTGCACCACATTATACCTGCATCAGGTATAATGTATGCAGGATGGGCATTCCAACGCAGGAAAGCCTCGCAGAAGTGAATCAGTGCAATCTACAAGATTTCACTGCGCCACTTCTAGGAGGCTACTGCACCAAAACCGCATCAAAATCCTACGCCTTCTTAGAGCAGGCATAAGGAGTGAAGCAGAATATTAGGAATATGCATCCCCATGTGTTGCTGGAGTTGCATTTGGCTTGCGACACGACTCCAGCAATGCGTGACTTTTCACTGACAGATGCGGCAAAATTGCTGACGCATCTGTCTATCCTTGCGCCATGGTGCACCGTATTGTAAACACAGCACATCCATGGTGACACAGGGGTTTCGCACGCAAGCGCAGGGAAATTGACGCATCTATACAAATGCGTCCGTTTCTTGTAAATAAACCCCTAGGTATATAGCCACTTATATCACAGAAAAGCAATGCCAAATCGATGTAAGTTAGAGAGTCAACACAAAATGAGTGAAACTGCTGCTCTTAACAGCATATCAAGCATCCAGGGGCCACCACAAATAAACAGGGTACAAAATATGACTGTATTCACAAAGAAAAGTATATGGTGGAAGTCTTTAAGTATGGAGATCTCCACCAAATCCTAAGTGGAGATCCTCTCATGGATGAAATTTACCATTTTAGTGCAGAGAATTGGGGTGGGGGTGAGTCTATTACAACCAAATTCATGACTACAAAGTTACTATTAGAAACTTTCCAAATAGCACTCAGTGTCGGTCACCACTGTGTAGTTATAGTTAGGTCAAAGATTCAATAGGAAGGGTGCATTTTGTTTTGGTAGTAACTTTGGTGCCAGGTTCAGGAATCTACCTGAAATTTCCCCCCAAAAGTTCTTCCCCCTCAGCTCCTTCCTGGAAATTTTTCACATTGATCTGTCTAGTGGGGCCCAAAAAAATAATAGGGGGACCCAAAATATTTTTTCCCATGTTAATTCCTATAGGAAAGTTTGCTTTCCGTTACAGAATCAATGGATGAATGGAATAACACCAAAGTTTTTGAGACATTTGTGTTGATAGAGGTGCTCGCATTGAGCTTGAAGGGTTTCAAAAGTTAGGAGGAGTTTGGCAGTTGGCCCACAGTACTGAAAATATAAAAAACAGAGACATCTGATTGGCCAACAGAGTCTTTACTCTGATTGGCTGTTGCAACACCATTTCAGGACTTGTCTTGAAAATGTTTAAAAACTAGGGCTTTAGGGGAAGGGCATGAACAACCTGACCTCCAGGCACTTGTGGGGGTGAGCCAGAGGGACCCTCCATGGGCCAAAACTTAACAAATGTTATGCTGTGGGAACTGCAGGGCAGTGTGGCATTCCCGCCACTCTAGCTTCAACACCACGGTACTATGGTTCCATGCAAGCTTCCTGGTGAAGGCTGTGCACAACAGGGGTTGAGCATGGGGCCTGGCTGGAGGCCATGCGCAGTGGGGAGGTTGGCCAAATATGATTGAAAAATAACTGAAATTCACTGAAAAAACAAAGGTTAAAGTGACATTATACTTAGATATGGAAAACAGATCTTGCCCTACTTTAAAATAAACCCAGAAACCCACTGAAAAAGTTAAAGTGATGTTATTTTAAGGTATGGTAATACTATCTTAGCTTATGCTAAAAAAAAAAACAAGACACACCCTCGAAACTTACTGGAAAAAAACAATGGTTAAAATGACGTTCTAGATAGATGTCGAAAAGGGATAAATACTAATGTTTAAAAACAAAAAACCCCGCTGAAAGTCATCAGTTAAAACCTAAGCCTAAAATAAGGGTGCG
This sequence comes from Triturus cristatus, assembly GCF_964204655.1. NCBI lineage: Eukaryota > Metazoa > Chordata > Amphibia > Caudata > Salamandridae > Triturus > Triturus cristatus. Next base: position 733,305,474 of record NC_140580.1, read on the forward strand.
TCCTATAGCAGGGGTGCGTTCTTTCCCCCTGTTTATTTAATCTTTTCATGGTACTTGGAGTTCTCGAATTTGCATCCACCTAAACTGTCAATATACCGTCTGTCGGAGATAGACTAACATATATCGGCATAAAGGGAGACCACATGGTTGGTCTGTCCAATAGATGTCCCCCATAAACTGTTTCTACAAAGCAGGGCAGCCGCCAAAGGCTCCATAGCAACTGCTAATAATCGTAGTGATAGAGGGCATCCCTGATGGGTGCTCCGATACAGACCAAATGGAGCAGAAACCTGTCCCCTGGACCGTATTCTAGCCACTGGAGCAGTATAAAGCAATTGAACCCAATTGATGAAACCTGAATCCAATCCAACTCACTGCAGCACCTGCCAAATATAACACCAATCTACAGAGTCCAAATCTTGCTCTATATCTAAGAGCACCAGGGCAAAGTCATCCTCCATGAGACACGTAGTATGCCACAAGTGTGCCAAGCATTGCCAGTTATGAGTGGTACTATGCTTCAGGATGAACCCTGGTTGATCTGGATGTATAAGAAGGGGCATGTGTTGGAGGAGGCGGGTCACCAGAATTCCACTAAGTATTGTCACGTCTAGGTTCAGAAGCAAAATCGGCCTGTATGATACAGCAAGTGAAGGATCTCTATCCATTTGGGGATCATATCCACCAAGGATTCTCGCATGAAGTTTGGCAATGAGAAAGTATTGAGTACCTTGTTATAGACCTCCAAGAGGTGATCATCTAGCAGCAGAGCAAACCTATGAAAGAATTCTGCTGGTAACCTGTCACTTCCAGGGCTTTTGACAGGTTTGAGATGTCTGACTTTCAGAAGAATTTCCACCTTAGTAATCGGAGCATTTAGTGTCTCGCCCACCTCCGGGTCCAGTCTTGGAAGCTCAACTGAGGTGAGAAAGCCCTGTATATCTTCTCATGGGGAGAGACACTTGCTCTGCATGCACTTCTCTAAGATGTGCAGCAAAGACTTCATTGATCGCGTGCTGTGTATATACCAGCTCTTCCCTTTTTGTGTGGAGCTACAGGACATGTGTGTGTGTGTGTGGTTCTCCAACCTGCGCCAATCCTCCAGTAGGGCTTCTCGGGCGTCACACCATTCTGACATTGTATGAGAGGCCGAGGGAAGTGCCGCCTCCATTCTGCCCAGTTTTGATTCCTGGTTTTTAATATCTTGTTCCAACTGATGCCGAACCCCATAAGGTGTTTTAATAACACTCCCCTAAGGACGACCAACATGGCCTGCAGATCAAGTGCTCTGCTGGATGCAGACCCCCAGTTTTCTTCAAAGTAGTCCATCAGTACGTCAGTGACCATCGCCACAAATGGGGGCTCCGTCAATGCATCCACCCAAAGGCACCACAAAGGTATTGCCGGGTGTTCATGAACTCCCCCAAGACTCAATCGGACAGGCAAATGATCTGAGAGATATCTGGTTAAGTAGGTGATCACCACAACCATATGCACAAAATCAACTGAGAGGAAACAATAATCTAAGTAACTGAAGGTTTCAGATGTTGGAGAGTGGCAAGAGACCAATCTCATCCCTGGGGGAAGCCCCCTCCAGATGTCACAGAGTTGCATTCCTGCCAAGATGTCCCTAAGTGCCCCTGTCAAGCAGGGTTTAGTATGGGCAAGCGGAGGCTCCCAATCAAGTGTCCCATCAAGGATGTTAAAATTGGGGCAATCAATATCAGGGGCATAAATATTAATAATACATATCTCTCTTCCCTCCAAATTCCCAAGCAAAATAACGTATCTCTCCTTGGGGTCCACTACATGGTGCAGGTGTTTAAAGGGTACCCCCCAGAGCCACCCAAATAAGGCCCTCTCTTTAGTCTCCCCAAACATACATCTTCTACATGCACGCTACTGCCACCCCATAGCACTTCAGATAAGCAAACACACATCTACGCTTCTCAAAGGTAGTGATGCCACAGACATTCCAGGTAATCAATTTAGTCATAGAGGCTGCAATGGGACATGTGGTCGTCTTCCATCTCCCATAATCAAATTAACCCAGCTACGTAAACAACTCACACAAAGAAACCCATTCAGCATAGCAAGCATGGACCTCAGACACGAACGCAGGGTCAACAACCCCAACCGCACTACAACAAGTAAATCATACCCTGATCCAAACTCCCCACTTTCCTTGGGCAGTACCACCATCCCACCCGGTCCTTAACTGGAACAAAAACAAAGAAACACAAGACAAGATTCCCCTTTCCCTCTTTCTCAAACTGGTGCTACACAAGAGAGTGATCAGCTGGTGGGGTGCGAGGCTGAAGTCCTCCAGTCACCCACTCAGGAGCCCACCTCTGGGGGGTAAGCATCCTGCTGACAAACTTCTCATATTATCAGGGGGAAGAACCCCCACCTCACAGTAGTCCAGGCAGACATTTCCCCGTATATCAACTCCGAATCCCTCCCACCTGAATACATGCATGTGCCACTCCGTTCAGCGGGTCCTGTCATTTATTTCAGGCATTTGCCTGGGCAACCCACTGTCTCAAATAGAGGTGGACTCATTTGGGTCTCAATCTACTTGTTGGTTTTGGGAGGCCACATTTGAGTCAGGGACCACCTCTGTGGCCTGCAGCGTTCAATCATGGCAAACTCGAATTCTTCATGGGCTCCCAGTCTTATCACAAGACTTTCACTACTTTTGTCACTTATGTTCTCAGGCAAACCTGCCTGACATTGATGATCAGGTCAACTCCATCAAGGGCACCATAAAGGCTACCAAATTTCCCTGGAATCCTGCCATTTACTTGCCTCCCAGGCTGAGAAAAAAAACAGGAATTTCCCTTGGCTTTCAACCCGTAGTTTAGCGGAAAAGAGGAGGCCATATTTAAGGTTAAGGTCCCAAAGGTGTATTTTCACAACAAGAAACATTTTTCATTGGTCCTGTACCAGCGTGTAATCAAGATAGACTGAGACAGGGTGTCCCTCAAACTGTACAGGCCCTCAGGTGTGGATGGTCTGTAGGATTGCATCCCAGTATCTAAAATTGAATAACCAAGCTATTATAGCTCTAGACAGCGCACCAGGTTTAGGTGGAGGTACAAGTGCCCTGTGTGCTCCCTCAATAGTGAAAAATGTAGAGAGTCTCTGGAGGACCAGGACAGTAGTAATTCATTCCTCCAGAAATAATTTGTCTGATTGTCCTTCCCTTTTGTCCGGGAATCCCACAAAATGCAGATTGTTTCTACTTGACCTCTCTTCAGAGTCCTCCAACCGTTCATTCAGATGCACCGCTTGTCTCTGGAGGCTAAGAGTGTGTCACAGAGCGTACAAACCTCTGTTTGTAGGGTGCTTACGTTGTGCTCCGCAGTAGTTACACGGTCCAATACCTTGCGCAGATCGCAATGCAACAAATTCACCTCATTGGCGACAGAGCCTAATTTATGGACCATTTCATCCTGTGTGGTGTGGATCACTCCCAGGACATCCATGAGGGAGGGAGCCATCCCTATCTCCTGCGGCAGTCCCTCACCATGCTCAACCAGGTTCATATCCTGGCTCCGGGGCCCGGGGGAATTGGCTGCCACATAATTACGGATTTTGTTGGCCTGGACCGCCCGGTTTCCTTTCTTTCTCACCATCATGGCCAACCACCAGGCTACAGGCTGCAAGAAGGAACAAATCAGAGACACCTCAGGATATGTCCGGAGAGTATTAGCCACTATCTTCGTCGTCGAAGCGCTTCACTCTTCAGTGGAAATCTGGTATACACTCAAAGGTCTCCCACCACCTCAGTTGTTACATATTCCCCCAGGCCTCAGGGACTCCACACCAGTGATCGCCAGGCCCAGAGCGCAGCTTCAAGGGGACCCTGCAGGGGCACCGTCAGGATAATGCAGTTGATGGAGACCCTGGCGACTCCTTGTCTAAACAGTCTCGTCTGAGTCCGGGATTCCCTTATCCCTTAGGAGGCTTTTGCGCATTGGGGCAGTAATTGCAGCTCCGCTGTCCCAGCCTTAACATGTAGTCCGGAAGTTACACTAACAACTTCTCCTTCTTCTGGGTTTACTCTCATTTAACCTGCAGACCTCCAACACAGTGTGCCCCGACTCAAGCGTGTACCCACAGCATCAGGATCCACAGGCGGTCACCACCGCTCTCCTCATACACCCCTTCACTGTAGGCAGAGGGCTGGTCCTTTCACCTCACCATTACTGCTGTTCTCCAAGAGGTCCTCCCACCCGTGGGGGCCCGTACCCCGTGGGACCCAGGATGTCCTTTCTTGTCATGGGGCCTTGAAGGTAAAGGGCCTCCTGCTCCAGAAGACGCCTTGAACAGCCTCCAGTAAGCACCTCCACACCGTCCTGACCTGTCTCTGTCAACATGCAAAGGGCCACCGGCTCACCTCCAAAGTACTGCTGCAGGCATATAGCACTGTGGGCCCTCTGACCCAGAGCCATAGGAGCACATCCTCCTCCAGTACAGCGGGAACCACAGGGAGCCAGCCGGTCGACCTCTCAGCATCCGATCATCGGCTGTTTGGAGGTTTGCTGATTTATGCGCCCCTCCAATCGCCGGCTCCTCATCAATTACTCACACTCGCGAGCACTTTCATATGGTACACATGCTTTTGTAGAAACAGTGTCCCTGAATTTAAAAAAATGGTGAGATTGTTGAGAAAACGCAAGGTGCTAGTTTTGTAATTTAAGCTAATGTATATCTCTTGTTTATAGAAATATAAACATACCCATTATGGTATTTTGAGCAGGGGCGGCTGGTGACATTTGAAAGTGGTGAGCCGTAAAATGATTGGTATACTGCACCATTGCGAGCGAGCGTAGCGAGCGAGCCCGAACCACCATAAGGGGGGGTTCGTTGCGATTCTCTTCCCGTGAAAATTTTGAAAAAAGAGAAGAAAAATGGTGCATTTTCAAGCAAGTGTGAGAAAGCAGGAAGGTTAATAAAGCAATTGTGAAAGTGCCTCTGTGAACTGTCACTTTTCTCTTTACCTATCTCTCTCCCAGAATTCACCACCTTCACCTGTAAGTGGCTGCAAGCTGCTCTATCGACGTCACTCTCTTCCAGTGACACTCTCACTTTCCCATCATCTAAGTATCCCTTCCTACCTTATCTCTTTCGCTATCTCAGCATCTCCCCTCCTCTGTCACTGGTTGGGTGCTGCTGACACTGCCCGGTGACTGTCTCTTGCTGCCCCTTCCATTGTCTCGCAACCACCATGCTCTCCTCTCTCCCTATCTATCATTACAAAACGAAAGCAGAATGGTTTAAAAATACCACGTTTGTGAATACAGAGCCGCAGTATGCATTTTGTTTTCCAATGCATGCACCCAACAAGCAGGTATTTCAGTACCTCCAGGAATAGTGTGCTTTCCCACCCAGGGAAAACATGGTTGTTCAAAGAGCGAGGAGGCAACAAAAGTAGGGCTTCAATGGCAAACACTGTAATGTGGCGCTAATGTGTTTAGGTGTGAATAAATCAATATGGCCACCTTGCTTTAGTTAGTTATTTTTCATATTTTGAATGTTTTATTTCTCTCTACCCTGAGGCTGCACTTAGAAATTGGAAAATGTCAGCAAAAGACTATGTTTCCAGCAAGTGTTTTTCTTTTTTGGATCCATTTCACAAGGAAGCAAATAAACGAAAGGAGGAAAGAGAAGGTAATACCTGTTTCTTGAAGTCTCCGACCGGTTTTTACTACATGAGGAGGAGCGAGACAGAGAGGAAAGAGGGGGAACAAAGGAGGGGGGAGACAGGTGCCAGCACCGGGAGAACTGGACTCAAGCAGTGACTTACGACAGAGCACATCTCACAATCGGTTGAACATTATGAACTATCTATCTATAGCACCTACTGAGACTTAATGCCCATTGCTTATATCATTAAGAAACGAAAGCAGGATGGTTTAAAAAGACCACGTTTGTGAATACAGAGCCGCGCGCGCAGTATGCATTTTATTTTCCAATGCACGCAAAAACATTCTTCAAAGAGCGAGGAGGCAGTCGCGAGGGGGGGCGGTTGCGAGGGGGGGTCGCGCGGGGGGGGGTCGCACAGGAGAATACAATTAAAATTAAGACGAAAACTTACCTGACCGCCTCTGCTCCTGGTCTGTGTTGGCGCCTCTGCCCTCTTCAAACAGGAACAGCACGTCAGCACTGGAGTGGCAACCCCTCAGCCAATCCTGGCGCTGCTGCAGCGCCAGGATTGGCTGAGGGCACAGCTTACGTGCGCATGACTGGGCACGGGCTAAAAATTAGCTCACCTTGCCCACTCATGCGCACTTGTGCTGCAGTGCTGCCTGTCCCTGGCTGGTCTGACAATGCATGTCAGTCAACATGACGCCGGACCGCCCACGGTCCGCTGTCATGCTGACTGACATGCATTGTCAGTTCTCCCTCGGCGTCTCGGAACTTAAGTAAACTAAGTTCAGAGATGCCGAGGGAGCTGCGGGCGCGGGCGGGGGGGGCAACGCCCCAATGGAGGCACCGCCACTACGCTGCCGTCAAACCTGCACTTTCCGGTATTGCCCAAATCAGCAGTCTGGGTGCATAAGGCGTGCTTCGTCTATCTTTGCAGACATTTAGAGCCATATGCAATAATGCACTGTCCGTGTCCGACAGCGAACATCGTCAAAGAACCTGTTCAAAAGGGGCCAGACCGCCAGTCCATCTTGGATTCCTGTACATTGAAGTGGTGGTGCAACACCAAGCCATTGCATCAGCCACTGTAACTGGGCCGCAGCATAAAACAGTTCATAATCCAGGGCACTGAGACCCGCCCTCTTCCAAGGGCGAAAATAATTTACTGAGTGCCGCCCGTCACCCCCTTTCAAGCTTGTCAAAACACCCCGTAGATCCTTAAAGAAAGTCTTCCATATAATAAATGTGAGTGCACCAAAGAGGGGACTAAAGTGGACAGACGATTGGCTAGAATTTTGCCAAGAACCTTGTAATCAAGGTTTAAGAGGGACAGAGAGTAATAAGAGGTCACATTTAAAGGGTCACATCTAGGTTTGGGAAAGACAACAAACACTGCTTCCTTCATGGAAGCGGGAAAGGTCCCACCAACCACAGCTCTCTCATACCCCTTCAGCAGATGAGGGGCCAACTGGACAAGGTAGTGCGCATAGAATTCAATCAGAAACCCATCAGTGCCTGGCACCTTCTCACGGGTTATCTGTGCTATCGCCCCTTTCACTTTTTCTAACGTAAGTAGGCTATCTATCTCCTGTCGATGAAGGGGGCTAACCGTGGGGGTGTTTATGTGTGCTAAATACGCAGACAGCTCATCTGGTCTTACCACTGTGGAGTTCCTATACAGACCTCTGTAATAGTTTTCAAACGCTCCATTAATCACTACTTGAGTATTCACCACCCGCCCCGTCTGGAGTCAGAATGCAGCAATCGGGCTTCTGGGGGTCTCTGAATGCAATACCTGTGCCAATAGTTGGCCGGATTTGTCCCCATGTTCATGTTGTTACTGCAGATAGACCTTATAATGAAAGTTGGATTACCTGCCCACTTGCTGTCTGTGTTCTTTATGCAGGGCTGATATGGCTACATGCCGATTACAGTCAGTCAGACACTCTTTCCCTAGCCCCCATGGCAGTCCTCTACATTAGTCACTTCTGCATTCAACCCCTTTCGCACATCATACACTGTCTTCATGCACAGTCCTCGTAAAACCACTTAGGATGCATCCCATTAAACCAGGGCATCCATGGCCGTCCCTTCATTATCCTGGAAATAGTGGCCTATGAGTTCACCGATCTGGGAACTGAACCCTGCATCATCCAAGGCAGTGGTAGGTAAGCGCCAAGTGGGAATCTTCTGCCTGGACCTGTCCCACCCAAGTGAGATCAGTAAAGGATTTTGATTCAAGGTATTCTGCTCATGTATACTGTGTGACCCACACTGGTGGCGCAAAGACCATGTCCAGTCTAGAGTGTAATTAGTGCATGTACTGCCGAAAAATTGGTAGTACTCCCTATCAGCTAGGTGCAATAGTCGCCAGATCTCCCTCACATGTAGATCACGAGTCCATGGTGTTCAGGTGTTGTGAGATGGTACAGGATTGCACCCCTGGAAGGGGGCATGTGGATCTATCTACTGCTACATCTGGGACCCCAATGTAGTCCCGACACCAAAGTGTGTGTGCCTGTGGGTCCGCCAACAGGGCGGTGTCAAAGTCATGAAGAAGGCTGCCTGACCTTCGGTTGGGGCATATACTGCCACCTGAGTTAAGGGAAGCCCGTCCAGTGCCCCTCCCACCACTGCATAGCGACCCTCCGGGTCTATTTTAGTGTGGGACACCATAAAAGGCACCACTGGGGCCACCCACACCAGCAGTGAGTTCCAATGTTGTGAGGTGTGGCTACTGGAGACAAACTTAATGGACCATGCACTGCTGCAAATAAGAATAAATCCTGTTAACATATGAGCCCATGCCTCTCACGTTCCACGTAAGGAGCCTATATTCCTGCAATACCATGGGTAAAGTACCCTACATCTACAGGTCATCCCCAGTTGTAGAAGCCAAAAGTGAGGCGCCAACATCCACAGACATACACATGCGTATCCAAACATAAGCAGTACATCAAATTCCCTTCCACAGAACACCGTGTAACAGTGCACCACCTGGCCACAAACCCCATAAAGTATTTAAAACAAACAGAGAAACAGTCCTGCAAATGGTGTGGGGTAATACGTGGTAACCAGAGAGTGTCTCAAAAATAACCATAGCACCTCAACCATTACAGAACTCATCCCACCCGACTGCCACAGCATGTCACGGTCACCACTGTGAAATCTGGAGCAGTCATTGCAACAATAGCAGCAACCTTCCCCACACCAAGAAAAGGATATGGTAACAACAGAGCCTTCAGCGACGCGCGAGCGCGCGATCCAAGATGGCCACCGCCTGAAAGTCTTTGCGCGTTTTAAGCCTGTTTTCCGGTCAAAAACGCCGATTTCTGTCAGAAAATTGCCCTGGAGGAGGTCGCTGCATTTATAAAGGACTTACCAGTATTGTGGAGCAATTTCAAGAGTTTCTGCACAGCGGAAGTGGGTCGTTTCACCGCCTGGTTCCTGCTCCTTGCACAGCATTCAGGTACAGCCAGGCTTTCTGTCAAGAGAGCGGAGCGAGCTTTCAGGAAAGGGCCTGGCTTGGGCCTAGCCACTCCCCCAACCCATTTTAGCTGCTGCACCAGTCATTTCTTGGTTATTTCCACAGCTTTCACTTTTTCATTCGTTATTTTGCTTCTGCACTTATAATTCTAACTCCTTTTCACTTGAAAATGTAAAATAAAAGTTCTATTAATAAAAGGAGGCAGCAAGTTTCTCCTCCTCCTGCTAAATCTAAATTAGTGGAGTCTTCTGAACCCTCACTATCTTTAATATTGAAGGAAATTCAGGCACTTCGTGTCAATACAGACACTATTGCATCTGAAGTAAAAAAAAAACATGGCCAGCCTGTCAATGAATATATGAGATAATTCCATCAAAATACAGGATAATAAGGTCAAAATTGACTCATTTACTCCACTTGTGGCAAACATTTCACCTATGTGCTCAACATTATTGGACTTGGAAAATTGTAACAGACAATATAATCTACGCATATTTAATTTACTTGAAAATGTTGAGGGAGATAACTGTAGACTATATTTGGAGAACTTATTACCTGGTCTTTTACAAATTAAATTTTCAGAAAAGTTTGAAATTGATAAAGCTCATAGGACTCCCTCACATAGGAACCCTAAACACACAAAACCGCGACAAATGATTTTCAAAGTTCTTCGACACCACCATTTGGTTCTAATCAGAAAAGCAGCTAGAGAAATACCTTAATTGATGGTCAATGGGAATAGAATATTTATTAATCAAGACTTCGCCAAAGAGACTGTCTCAATTCGCAAAGAATTCACTGCTCTTCGTCCTCAACTACGAATTCTAGGCTACAAATATGGTCTCTTTGATGCATCGACGATGCGCATTTGGAAGGAAAGTTTTTCGAAATCTTTTCAGCATCCAGAAGATTTGAGACATGTTTTGGATCATCAGTCACAGCACTCTATGGATACCAATGACTCTGCTACTTGATTTTTGCCAGTTATGCCTTTTCTGACACAGTACTGAAATTTCTCTATGATATGCTCCAGTGGTTCCGCTCATGCTTGTAAAGCGTGTGTGCATTTCACATTTCACATTAATGTCTTCTGTTTGTCGTTTTTCCATGTTTTTTTATTTTTCCTTTCCTTCTTCCTTATCTGGAGCTACCTTTTTCTCATTCTCTTGACCTTCTTTTATCTTCTTCTTCTTGAACTCTTTATTCCTTTGTTCTATTATGGCTAATATACATAATATTAAAGTAGTTTCATTAAATGTTAAAGGATTGCGCCATCCGGTTAAGCGTACAAAAATTCTAGGTTATCTAGGTAGTTACAAAGCTGATGTTTGTTTTATACAAGAGACTCATATAGATGATAACATTTTAGATTATATGAAGAAGAAATGGGTAGATGCTATTGTCTCTTCGCCTGCCAATGGTAAAAAAAAAATGGTGTAGCTATTTTCTTTGCAAAAAAACTACACTGTCAAATTTTGAGTAAAACTTCTGATAAGGATGGTAGATATATACTCGTTAAAATTAAAGTTCATGACTCATTTCTATTTTTATTAAATGTTTATGGTCCTACAGCAGAGGACCCAGTTTATTGGACTACTCTTCCAACTGAGGTTCTAAAGGTCGGCAATGCCCCTTTAATTGTTGGAGGTGATTTTAATGTTATCTTTGACCCTTTATTAGATAGATTATCTCTTACTAAGTTTCACTCTTCTAAAGTTTATTTCGCTTTCAAATCATTTATTCAAGCCACTAAGTTAGTTGATATTTGGAGGTTACATTTTCCTACAGAAAAATGTTTTACATTCTTCTCAAATCCTCATAATTCCCATTCTCGAATTGATTGTTTATTGGTCTCCAGGCAACTAATTAGTTCAATAACTACTCCTAGTATTGGTAACATTGATATCTCAGATCATGCTATGATTTCTTTTGGTTTTGAATTTGGAATCAACTTATACTAAACAATCTAGATGGCGAATGAACACTGGTATAATTTTAAATTAGTATAACAAGCCAAAACTTTTAGCTGCCATTCAAGAATATTTTATACTTAATCCTGAAGGTTCTGCTTCTATGATTAATAGATGGGATGCTTTCAAAGCTTATATTAGGGGTGTAACAATATCTATTATGGCTCACGAAAATAAATCCTTTCATGCTAATGCTAAAAACATACAAAAACAGATTGCGAAATTTGAACGGCTTTTTACTGCATCCAACAATCCTCAATATAAATTTAAACTACAAAAATTGCGTTATGAATTTAATTCAATCCTTAGTAAAAGAGCAGGTATTCAAATCTCTAATGCCAAAGCCAGATTTAGCTTTAATGCCAATAGATCCGGAAGACTATTAGCTAATTATTTGCGCATAAAAAAAGATAAAACTCAAATCAATTCAATTCATGGTCCACATGGTAAAATTGCTCTCTCTCACAATGAAATTGTTAATGAATTTTTGAATTTCTATTCTGCATTATATAATAAACCCGATTTTCAGGTTTCCTTAATCGATTCCTTTTTAAATTCCCGTGAGTTACACAAGATTTCACAATCAGATAAAATTGGACTTGATGCACCCATTACTAAAGATGAAATCCTATCAGCTATAAAATCTCTTAAAAAGAACAAATCTCCGGGTCCTGATGGAATTCCAGCGGAATTCTACAAAGAATTTCAGTCACACCTTTTACCTTTTTTATACCAACTTTTTACATTTTTTGGATCCACAGGATCTACTTCTGGTTCTTTTACAGAAGCTTTAATTATAGTACTTCAGAAACCAGATAAAGATCCCACCCTTGTGTCTAATTATCGTCCTATATCCTTAATTAATCAAGACTGTAAATTATATGCTAAAATACTTGCTACTAGATTGGGCCCCATATTAGCTTCTATTATACACCCTGACCAATCTGGTTTTATGAAGAATAGATACTCTGCTAATAATACGAGAACTTTGCTACATATTATTGAACATAGTCCTACTTTATCGGTGCTATCTGGAATTTTAGCCTTAGATGCTGAAAAGGCATTTGATAAACTCCATTGGCAATTTTTATTTCATATGTGTTAGACCTGTCAGCCCTTTGGGTGGTCCCTCCTCATCATTATTTATTTTGTCCCACTTTTGCCTCAAACCCTGTTATAATTTTTCCTTTTTGGGAACCACCAGACTTTTTAGTGTTGATGCAGGGTCAGGGAGCCATTTTCCCTACCCCTGGAACTTCTGTCTGAGGGCCTGAGACACAAAATGGTGGCCACCCATTGTCACCTGTGACATTACCAGAACCTCCTGGAACATTCTAGAACCCTGTGACAGTGGGAGGCAGTTTAGAATGTTGGGAGGCCATCTCAGAGTGGCAGTTGGCATCTGACTAGAGAAGAGAGAGGACAGATATAGAAGGAGGTCGGAGTAAGGCAGCAGGGGTGGAAACCAGTGCTTGGAGTGGGGTTCAGAAACCCACCCTTGATACTAGTCCCTACTGACCAAGCCCAGCCTAAAGCCCTGTGTGGGACCAAGACCAGAAGAACCATCTTAAGGAACTGAACATTTGAAACAGGCCTTAAAGAGGAAGAACAGCAAGTTCCTGACCTGTTCAGTGGTGTCCTCCTGGAGTCCTGACGTCGAGAAGCCTGGAGACCTGGGGCCTGAGGTAGAGAAGCGGCGCTGACAGAAAGCAGACGTCGTACCCGGAGCCGCCAGAGGTCGAGTGAGGGCGCCGACGGAGGTCGTGGAGCGGCGCCGGAGGTCGAGTGGAGATTCACCCGAGGTCGAGGTGAGGGCGCCGACGGAGGTCGTGGAGAGGCGCCGGAGATCGAGTGGAGATTCACCCGAGGTCGAGGTGAGGCGTCGACGGGGGAGTGAAGTCCGCCCACCGGAGACGCCGGAAACTGAGGTGAAGCGCGCCGGAGGTCGGAAGTGGAGATCGCACTCCGGAGACACCCGGAAGCGGGGAGGTCGTGTCCCTGCGACGCCGGAAGGCGACATCGAGACGAGGCCGCCCAGCGACATCGAGTCGAGACCGCCCAGCGACATCGAGTCGAGACCGCCCAGCGACATCGAGTCGAGACCGCCCAGCAACATCGAGACGAGGCCGCCCAGCGACATCGAGCCGGAGCCGCCTCACGACATCGACACGGCGCCGAGCGGAGCCGATCATCGTGAAAAGGGCAGTAAGTGGTAGAGGGGGCGTCTGAGGCCCCGTGGAGCCCTAAAAAGACCATTCTAGGGGCTAGAGGGGTGTTAGAACCAGCCTGGGAGTGCCAGGGGTGAACTAAGACTGGTGCAGTGACATCTGTGAGGGGCTGTGTAGTTTGGAGGGCCAGATCTTTAGGTTACCCTGGTTCTGCCTCAGCTTAGGCCCCAGCCTTGACCAATCTAGGTGGGACACCCCCATGCCATCCAAATGACCACAAGCTGTGTATGGGCAAAGTAAGACCAAGTTACCTCATGAAAATGATCTGATCTGTAATTGTCATTGATTGTTTTACCTTATTTATTGAGGGTGCTTTATTTATTGTCTTCCACTAATTTATTCCTGCACTGTATTTATTGTCTGACTGTATTTATTTGCCATCTGTATTTATTGCACATCTATTTATTCTTTGCTTAATGAGGACCTGAATCTATTTATTGAAATTCCAAAGTAGCATTGTTTGTTTGACCTGCTCTTTTAAAGGAAAATCGTATGGTATTGTATTTATGTAATGAAACCTGCAACTAAGAGAAAATGAGATAAAGACATATATATTTTCAACTTGACTTGCATAATTTTTACGGTGTAGTGTCGTTTTTGGAACGGATGAACGCATGGTTATTGTGAGGGTGTGACGTACGCTTAACACGGTGCCTGACCCCCAACCGCTCGAGCCAAGCTACCACTGTGCTGGGAACCTGGTGACTGCTAACCCGGTTGCCCGGTTTCCAACATAAAATTGGTGTTCAGCGGTGGGATAGAGCTGTGCTTGCGTCTACTCGACAATAACTATGGGTAGTCCATAGGCCTACACCGGGAGTTTTCTCCAAGCGGACTTCCTAATTTTGAGTTTTGTTTTTTCCAAATTTACTTCTGGTGGTGGGAGGAGGTATTACAAAAGGTACCCCCCTGCATAGCTTCTGTAAGCAACTGTCTTCTATCCTGAGTGGGCAAAATGGAGTTTGTGTTGGAGGATGTGGAAACTTACACTGTGGCCCAACTCAGAGAGTTTTGTGAGCGAGAGGGGGTGTTTTGTCCCCAAGGTGCAAAGAAGGGTGAGCTCCAGACCATCTTAAGGGCTTGGGGGGAGGCATGACGAGAAAGTAAGGTTGAGAAGGAGGATAGGGATGGAGAGCCTGTCAGCGAGGGGGCTGGTTTGTACCAATCTGAGGTGGGGAACCTATTAGAGGGGCCCAGAACACTTTCAAGGAAGGGCAGCAGTGTCTCTAGTGGCGGCTTATCAGAAGCAGTATTAACTGACCGGAGGGAGAAAAGACAGCTCACATGGGAGTTGGCGAAGCTGGAGAAAGAAAAGGAGGAACGGAGGATGGCTCACGAGTTGAGGCTCAGGGAGATAGATCTCCAGATCCTACGGGTCGGGGCACACACTGTTCCTAATGGTGGCAGCGAAGAGAGAGAAATCACCAGGGAACCCAAACCCTATCTGCCAAAAGACATAGTAGCCAGCTATAGTGCGGGAGATGATATCCGCCAAGTGGCTAGCGGCTTATGAGGTCTCTTTAAGAGCCCATGGGGTTCCAGAGAAATATTGGGGAGGGGGATTGTATAAATACATGCCTCCAGCTGGCAGGGATACATTATTGGCCCTAGAGCAGGATTAGCAGACCCACTACCCCATCATGAAAGTGGCGCTCGTGAGGAAGTTTGGACTAACACCCGAGAAGTACAGACAGAAGTTCCGGGGTAGCCACAAACTGGGCACACAGAATTGGGTGGATTTCCTGGACTATGCAAAGAAGGCATTAGAGGGTTGGATACAAGGCAGCGAGGTGAGGGACTACAAGGGGTTGTTTGATTTGATGTTGAAGGAACACCTGCTTGAAAAATGTTTCCCTGACCTGCGTCAACACCTGGTGGATAGCAAGCTGACCAATCCCCGGAAGCTTGCTGAGGAGGCGGACATTTGGGCTAGTACCCGGGTGTCCACAAGGGGGACTGGAGGGGACTCTCAAAAGACCAGACAGGGCGCCCCCCAGAAGAAAGAGGGAGGGGAAAAGAAAACGGAGTTCTCTAAAGGCCCCCAAAATAGTTTCCAAGGGAAGGGAACGGGATTCACCCCTAGGGATAACCCACCCAGAAACCCTAATCCTGGCCAGAGTCAGCAGCCAAGGGTTGTCCATTGCTTCGAGTGCGGTGGTGTCGGACACTATAAGGGAGATGTGAAGTGCCCGAAAAGACCACCCCCTCCCATCGGAGGAAAGGCCCCCGGAGTAGCTAGTGTAGTGCTCGGGGAGGAGATGCCCTTAGATAAGGGAAGGGAGTGGGCGGCTGTCACTTTAGTGTCCCTGGGAGAACGGGAGATGGTTCCTAAGATCCAGGTGCCCACAAATACCACAAAGTATGGGCAGTGGGTCACCATCAACGGCCAAAGAGGGGAGGCTCTGAGAGACACAGGAGCCAGTATGACTATGGTACGTAGCCAACTGGTGTCTCCAGAGCAGGTGATTCCCGATGTACTCCACCCTGCCGCGATGGCTGACGGCAGAATGGGCCACTATCCGGTGGCCGAAGTTCCATTTGAATGGGAAGGGGTTGCAGGGTTGCTTCGAGTTGCCGTAAGCCCTGCCGTGCCAGTCGATTGTCTGCTGGGGAATGACATGGAGCATAATGCTTGGAAGGAGGTGGAATACCGGACTCATGCTGAGATGCTGGGTACACCTGACTGGGCCTGTGTCAGCACAGGGTCTGCGACTACCCGGAGGGGGAGTTCGTTTAGGCGGGAGCCTGGAACAAAGGCACCGCCGGCTGCCGACCAAGGGAAGAACCGAGCGCAGGAGGAGCCTGCCTCGGCATCCGCGCCCCGTGTGACGGATAGGCCACCGGAGGTGGTGGACCAGGAGTCCGCGGAGGGGGATGTTACCGAACTGGAGAACCTACCCATCCCGGCCGAGTGGCACGTGGAGGGAGGGCCGACCAGGGAGGAATTCTGCAAGGGCCAGAGGGAGTGTCCTACCCTTGAGGGACTGAGGCGACAGGCCGAAGCCCAGGCAGCAGGGAACGTTGAGGGGAACTACAATATTTACTGGGAGGATGGCCTCCTCTACAGTGAACCCAAGGCACCCATGCACGGATCGTCAAGGGCCTTGGTAGTCCCTCAACGTTATCGAGCCTTCCTCCTGGAATTGGCTCATGAGATCCCCTTGGCAGGACACCTGGGGCAAGACAAGACCTTTGCCCGGCTTGTCCCGCACTTTTATTGGTCTCAGATGAAAGTGTCGTCCGACACCTATTGCCGGACGTGTGTGTCTTGTCAAGCCAGTGGGAAAACAGGGGTGAAGCTGAAAGCTCCCCTGGAACCACTTCCTGTCGTTAGCACCCCCTTTGAAAGGGTGGGCATCGACATTGTGGGTCCATTAGATCCGCCTACTACAGCTGGTCACAGGTTTATCCTGGTTCTGGTGGATCATGCCACACGGTACCCAGAGGCTATACCTCTGAGGACCATTACTGCACCTGTTGTGGCCAGGGCCCTGATGGTAATCTTTACCCGAGTGGGTTTTCCCAAGGAAGTTGTGTCCGACAGGGGGACCAACTTCATGTCAGCATATATGCGGGCGATGTGGAAGGAGTGTGGAGTGACCTACCGGTTCACCACTCTTTACCACCCCCAGACCAATGGTCTGGTGGAGAGGTTCAATAAAACCTTGAAAGGCATGATCAGAAGTCTGCCTGAAAGCCTGCGGAGGAAATGGGACGTCCTCCTACCCTGTCTATTGTTTTCTTACAGGGAAGTGCCACAGAAGGGAGTGGGCTTCAGCCCCTTCGAGCTTCTGTATGGGCACCCTGTGCGTGGACCTCTCAGCCTGGTGAGAGACGGATGGGAAAGAACTCCCAGAAAGCTTCCCCAGGATGTGGTGAGCTACATGCTGGCCTTCCGGAGCCAAATGGCTAAGTTGTGGAAGCAAGCTTCTGACAACTTGGAAGCCAGCCAAGCAGTAATGAAGGCGTGGTATGACCACAATGCTCACCCGGTGGATTTGGAGCCTGGCCAGAAGGTGTGGGTGATCGAACCAGGAGAGCTTAGCGCCCTCCAGGATCGCTGGTCAGGACCCTTTGAGGAGTTGGAGAAGAAGGGTAAGGCTACCTACTTGGTGGATCTGAAGACCCCTCGCCAGCCCCTACGGGTGCTGCATGCCAACCGCCTCAAACCCCACCATGAGAGGCCCGAAGTCATATTGCTGATGGTGACTGACGGAGCAAAGGACGTGGAAAGCGAGCCTCTCCCCGACTTATTTGCGTCTCAAGAGAAGGATGGGTTGGTGGAGGGAGTGATTCTCTCCCCGTCCCTAACTCCTGAACAGCAGGAGGACTGCCGCCAGGTCCCGGGGCAGTACTCTTCGTTGTTCTCCCTTGTTCCGGGTAGGACTCACCTGTGCGTCCATGATGTGGACACAGGAGACAGCCCACCTGTGAAGTCAAAGATCTACCGGATGACAGACAAGGTGAAGGCCAGCATTCACAGTGAAGTCACTAAGATGCTGGAGCTAGGAGTGATTGAACCTTCTAGCAGCTCCTGGTCCAGTCCGGTGGTATTAGTACCAAAAGCTGCACCACCGGGAGCCCAACCGGAACTGAGGTTCTGTGTGGACTACCGGGGACTGAACTCAGTAACCAAGACTGATGCTCATCCGATCCCGAGAGCGGATGAATTGATTGAACGGCTGGGAGCTGCCCAATATCTGAGTACCTTTGACCTTACTTCCGGGTACTGGCAGATCTCTCTGACTGATGGAGCTAAGGAAAGGTCAGCCTTCTCCACGCCCAAGGGCCACTACCAGTTCTGCGTGATGCCCTTTGGGCTCAAGAACGCACCTGCCACGTTTCAGCGTCTGGTGAACCAGATCCTCACTGGAATGGAGAGTTTCTCTGCTGCTTATCTGGACGACATTGCCGTCTTCAGTAACAGCTGGGAGGATCACTTGCGTCACCTGCAAGCTGTTCTCCAGGCCCTGAAACACGCTGGTTTAACGATCAAGGCCAGTAAATGCCAGATCGGGCAGGGGTCGGTAGTGTACCTTGGACACTTGGTGGGTAGGGGAGCGGTGCAACCCCTCCAGGCGAAAATCGAGGCTATCATGGCCTGGGAACCCCCCAAGACTCAGACTGAGGTCCGAGCTTTTCTGGGCCTCACCAGATATTACCGCCGCTTTGTGAAGGGGTATGGTACCATTGTGGCCCCCCTCACGGAGCTCACGTCCAAGAAGCAACCTCGACGGGTAGTCTGGACGGAGGCTTGTCAGCAGGCCTTTGTGAAACTGAAGCAAGCCATGTGCGAGGCCCCGGTCTTAAGGGCCCCAGACTTTTCCAAGGAGTTCATTGTCCAGACGGATGCATCGGAACATGGCATTGGGGCAGTGTTATCGCAACTCAATGAAGAGGGTCTGGATCAACCCGTGGTCTTCCTATCCCGGAGACTACTTCCCAGGGAACAGAAGTGGAGTGCAATAGAGCGTGAAGCCTTTGCAGTGGTATGGGCTCTGAAGAAGTTGCGGCCATACCTGTTTGGCTCGCACTTCCTAGTTCAGACCGACCACAGACCCCTTCGGTGGCTGATGCAGATGAAGGGGGAGAATCCCAAGTTGCTAAGGTGGTCTATCTCCCTACAGG
The DNA here is from genome assembly GCF_964204655.1 of Triturus cristatus. Taxonomy (NCBI): domain Eukaryota; kingdom Metazoa; phylum Chordata; class Amphibia; order Caudata; family Salamandridae; genus Triturus; species Triturus cristatus. Next base: position 733,324,442 of record NC_140580.1, read on the forward strand.
GAATGAACTTTCAGGTGGAACATCGGCCTGGAGTGGACCATGCCAATGCAGACGGTCTCTCAAGGTATTTCCGCCTTAGTGATGAGAACTCCCAAGGGGTTGGGTAGCTCTCCCCACTTTCAGCTGGGGGGGACGCGTGTTAGACCTGTCAGCCCTTTGGGTGGTCCCTCCTCATCATTATTTATTTTGTCCCACTTTTGCCTCAAACCCTGTTATAATTTTTCCTTTTTGGGAACCACCAGACTTTTTAGTGTTGATGCAGGGTCAGGGAGCCATTTTCCCTACCCCTGGAACTTCTGTCTGAGGGCCTGAGACACAAAATGGTGGCCACCCATTGTCACCTGTGACATCACCAGAACCTCCTGGAACATTCTAGAACCCTGTGACAGTGGGAGGCAGTTTAGAATGTTGGGAGGCCATCTCAGAGTGGCAGTTGGCATCTGACTAGAGAAGAGAGAGGACAGATATAGAAGGAGGTCGGAGTAAGGCAGCAGGGGTGGAAACCAGTGCTTGGAGTGGGGTCCAGAAACCCACCCTTGATGCTAGTCCCTACTGACCAAGCCCAGCCTAAAGCCCTGTGTGGGACCAAGACCAGAAGAACCATCTTAAGGAACTGAACATTTGAAACAGGCCTTAAAGAGGAAGAACAGCAAGTTCCTGACCTGTTCAGTGGTGTCCTCCTGGAGTCCTGACGTCGAGAAGCCTGGAGACCTGGGGCCTGAGGTAGAGAAGCGGCGCTGACAGAAAGCAGACGTCGTACCCGGAGCCGCCAGAGGTCGAGTGAGGGCGCCGACGGAGGTCGTGGAGAGGTGCCGGAGGTCGAGTGGAGATTCACCCGAGGTCGAGGTGAGGGCGCCGACGGAGGTCGTGGAGAGGCGCCGGAGATCGAGTGGAGATTCACCCGAGGTCGAGGTGAGGCGTCGACGGGGGAGTGAAGTCCGCCCACCGGAGACGCCGGAAACTGAGGTGAAGCGCGCCGGAGGTCAGGAGTGGAGATCGCACTCCGGAGACACCCGGAAGCGGGGAGGTCGTGTCCCTGCGACGCCGGAAGGCGACATCGAGACGAGGCCGCCCAGCGACATCGAGTCGAGACTGCCCAGCGACATCGAGTCGAGACCGCCCAGCGACATCGAGTCGAGACCGCCCAGCAACATCGAGACGAGGCCGCCCAGTGACATCGAGCCGGAGCCGCCTCACGACATCGACACGGCGCCGAGCGGAGCCGATCATCGTTAAAAGGGCAGTAAGTGGTAGAGGGGGCGTCTGAGGCCCTGTGGAGCCCTAAAAAGACCATTCTAGGGGCTAGAGGGGTGTTAGAACCAGCCTGGGAGTGCCAGGGGTGAACTAAGACTGGTGCAGTGACATCTGTGAGGGGCTGTGTAGTTTGGAGGGCCAGATCTTTAGGTTACCCTGGTTCTGCCTCAGCTTAGGCCCCAGCCTTGACCAATCTAGGTGGGACACCCCCATGCCATCCAAATGACCACAAGCTGTGTATGGGCAAAGTAAGACCAAGTTACCTCATGAAAATGATCTGATCTGTAATTGTCATTGATTGTTTTACCTTATTTATTGAGGGTGCTTTATTTATTGTCTTCCACTAATTTATTCCTGCACTGTATTTATTGTCTGACTGTATTTATTTGCCGTCTGTATTTATTGCACATCTATTTATTCTTTGCTTAATGAGGACCTGAATCTATTTATTGAAATTCCAAAGTAGCATTGTTTGTTTGACCTGCTCTTTTAAAGGAAAATCGTATGGTATTGTATTTATGTAATGAAACCTGCAACTAAGAGAAAATAAGATAAAGACATATATATGTTCAACTTGACTTGCATAATTTTTACGGTGTAGTGTCGTTTTTTGAACGAATGAACGCATGGTTATTGTGAGGGTGTGACGTACGCTTAACACGGTGCCTGACCCCCAACCGCTCGAGCCAAGCTACCACTGTGCTGGGAACCTGGTGACTGCTAACCCGGTTGCCCGGTTTCCAACAATATGCTATCCTCATTTAATTTTGGAGACACTTTTATTCGCATGATTTCAGCTCTATATTTTGCCCCTACTGCTCGTTTATTTATTAATGACCAAGTTTCAACTCAATTTTCACTTTTTAGAGGTACAAGACAAGGATGTCCTCTTTCTCCTCTCTTATTTTTAATTGGCATTGAACCTTTTCTTAACTTAATAAGAAATTGTGATAATATTAAAGGAGTGATTATTAAGGATGTTACTGTTAAAACCCTTGCTTATGCGGATGATGTGCTTTTATTTGTTAGTGACCATATATCTTCTTTGCCTTCATTAATGGATATTATAACAAAGTATTCTACAGTTTCTGGATACACTTTAAACACCAACAAAACTGATTTTTTCCCCTTAAATGTTTATTGCACTCCTGATATGCTTCCCATGCATGAAATTATTTGGCAAAAGAATAAGTTAAAATATCTTGGAATTTTATTTTCCTCATCCATAAAATCGACAATAAATTTAAATTGTGATTTCATCCTAAATTATATTAAAGACAAAATGTCTAAATGGTCATCATTACATCTTTCATGGTGGGGTAGGATGGATTCTATTAAAATGACTATATCTCCCAAAATCTTCTATACCCTTGCCATGGTTCCTACTCAATTTCCTTTAAAGTTTTATAAAGATGTTGATACATTTTTGTCAAAGTTTTTATGAAACAACAAATCTCCTTGTATTAATTATAAAAAATTAAAAGTTCCTAAACTTAATGCTGGATTCGGTATCCCAGACTTTTTTCTTTATCATAAAGCTTTTATTTTAAAACAAAGCTCATTATGGTTTAATCGCTCCTTTTTAAATAATCCTCCTGCATGGCTTTGTATTGAGAAATCAATAGTACATCCATTTCCATTACCTACTTTGGTGTCCATGCATAACAATACTCCATTTTTTCAAAAATCAGTTATTATTAAATCCACTAAAATGTTATTTAATGATCTTGACTTAATTTTTCTTTTTCCCATGAACAATACTGATGAGTTATCACTATGGTATAGTAATGTTATTAAATTAAACAGAAATATTAGTTTCTGGTTTTCATGGATTAAGTCTGGTATTTTTAATCTCAAAGATGTTTATTCCAATAATACTTTGATTTCGTTTGAAATGTTGCAAACAAGATTTGGTTTATTTAAGTCTGACCTTATTAAGTATCAATATTTGTGCAATTCGATTTTAGATTCCTTCCCCAATGCTATTCCTTCTAATGTTACAGCTGATTTAGCAATTTATATTCAAACAGTTTCAAAATCATCTCATGGGGTTTCTATTTTATATAAAAAATTATCAGATACTCTAGGTAGCAATATAGAGATGATTTCCACTTTTTGGAACAATGAACTTTCACTTCCTTTATCTACTGACACATGGAAAGATATTTGGCTTAGTAGTATATCTGGTTGGCTGCCTGTTTCAATCTACCAAACTAATTCTTATATCCTCTACAATCGTTTATGGACTCCATCACGTTTATTCCAAGCTAAACATCTCCCCTCTCCAGATTGTTGGCATTGTAAATTACATCCAGGTACATTACAACATATGCTTTTTGATTGTCCTTCGGTTTTTAAATTTTGGTCTGAAGTTTGGGATATCATAAAAAAGATTTTTAAACTTCAAATTGATGTTTCCTATCAATTAATAATTTGTAAATCTGCTATTCTATCACAAAATTTACATGATTTAGAAAGCAAACTTTTCAATTTCCTTACCTCAGCTGCTTTAAAATTCATTACTTTTTGTTGGAAAGATGTTTCTATATTATCTGTTAACGCTTGGTGGTCATGGGTTATTTTTTCTAGAAGAGGTGCTCAATTATCCATGAATGGTATTACTCACAATTCTTTCTCTTATCAATCTTTTTGGTTTCCGGTTGATGTATATTTATCCTTTTAATATTGTATTAATAATTTTAATTCAGATTTTTACTCAACCAGATTATTCTTATTATGAAATATAGTAGCTCTGTATTCATCTTATGCATTAGTTGTAATATTTGTCGCCTCCCTCCCCCTCCTTCCCTTTTCCCTTTATGTATCTTTTGAATATGTAATCTCTCACTACCTATTGTAATTTTTTAACGACTTTGGTTACGGTATGCATTGTTATTTAGGTATTTTATGTATTGTCTTTATTAGTTGTATATGAACAAAATTCAATAAAATATTTTGAACTAAAAAATAAATAAAAGAAAAATAAACAAAGCCTTCAGATCAGATCAGTCATCATCTGGGTGACCTCAGGTCCCTCTCTCTGTCTCTGGCAGGGAGCCACCCAGTGAGTGTGTCTTTGAAGAATCCCGGGCGCCACTGCTGGTGCCAGAGTTGAGGGAACCTACCTGCACCTGCGCAGTCACCACCAGAGCTCTCTCTTTTGCTGCCTGTTCCCGGGAAGGGCGAGAGTAGGACTTGCTAGTCGATCCACACCAATTCCGTGCCAGAGTCCACCCTTCTTCAATGTTTGGCTGGTGTGATGGAGGATGTTTCCCTTTGGACTCCAACCAGTCCCAGGTCTCATGTGCATATTGGAAAAGGAGTGCCCTATCCCAGTCCATGACCTTGAGTTTAGCTGGAAAAATCAATGCGTATTTGAGCTCTATCTCTCTAAATCAAATTTTCACTGTGTAAGAGGACGCCCTTAATTTTTGAACATCAGCAGGTTATTCCTGAAATATTGTAATCACCTTGTTTCCACTTGCTATGGGCCTTTGGTGCAGGTGATCTGTAGTATATTATCTCTCTCATGATAGTTGAACAGGTGTGCCACCACCGGGTGTGGAGGCGCACCTGGCAGAGGTGACCAGGCTAGCACACAGTGTGCCCATTCCACTGAGAAGAAGATAGAGGTTTTCCTCCCAAGAATTGTTTGTGCCAGCCATTGTTCCAGATACAGATCCATACTCTGCCCCTCAATCTTCTCAGGCAGACCCACCAACCTAATGTAATTCCGGCATGGTCGTCATTCTGCGTCATCAGCCCTGCATTTCAGGAGGTCCACTTCCCACTGCAGAGCCACTATCTTGGTATGTGTTTTCGACACAACAGGTTTCATCTCCGTTATGGTTGCCTCATGTTTGGATACCCTCGCTGTCAATTTGTTATGGTGTTCACAGATATGGCCCATGTCGATATTCAAAGTGTCCAGTTTTGCTGTACAGCAGCAAGTAGTTCTGTGAACTTGGTGTTAGAGACCAGTAACATAAGGTCAGTGTTGAGGGGTGTCCCCGCTGGGGCAGTACCCGGCTCTGACAAGGAAGGATTCTGTAAGGTGTCCCTAATTTGGAACTTTTAGGGCGTACCATCATGATGCTGACAGAAGAAGCTATGGAACAGGGAAAGAAACTCACGGGCCATCTGCAACGTTTTGCAGTTGGAAGGGCACAGTCTCTCTTCCGCCCTGTGCGACAGTACAGCTCCAAAGGGAAAGCAAGGCCCCTGGCATGGCCGGTGATGGGACTAAGACCAACCCTCAATTCGGTACGTAGGCCTCTCCGTAAAAATGCAGTGGGACACACACTGTACCAGAATGTACACACCCGGACCCAAGGGTGGCAGCGGCTTATTGGTAGAGTCCAAGCCTCTCATGGCTGTCCCCTCAATGGCTCCCTGAGGGCCAGATGGTCACTTCACCAGCACACACTCCCCCATTAACAGTGGTCCCCCCCAAAAATAAGGTGGTAATTAAACATGGGACCCTCCAGATAGCACCCTCAAGCAGGATCGCCCCCAGTTCAGTCGCTCATCCCAACTAAGTATACAGCAGTTACATCTGCAAGGGGGAGGGGGAAAGCACAACTCACCACTGCAGTCCACACTTTCCTTCTAATGACACAATAGCTCGTGTGACTTCCCTGATTAAGAGGCTCGCTCCCACACACCCATAAAAATGTCCCAACAGAGGACTGTCCAGTGTTCTGGTGGGGGTGCCAACCAGTGTGCCCCCTCCACACGCTCTCTAGCAAAGTTGGGTGTATCTGTAAGGAGCCCCTCAGCCGCAGGCCTGATCCACAACAAAGACAATGGGGATTCAGGGGCCTCGAAGTCCAGAGTGCCAGCTGTGTGCGGTCAATTCTCACCAGGCCTCAAAGAAGCCCCCACTTTCACGTTGAGGGGCCACATATGCAGTTAGACCAAGGCATTAGGGGATAAACGTAGGCCACAGGCACCCCCAGATGTCATAGTGAAAGGGGGAGGGGGAATAGGGCCGACTCACTGCACAGGCCCGCGGCCCGCTCCTGGCAGCAATGTGCTCCTTGCTTCCCACCAACTCCTCAGGCACTCCGCTTGTCACCATCTGCAACGGGGGCCTGCAGCAGCCTGCCGAGAATAGTGCTGCATCACACCTGTTACGGTTGCCGATGCTTGCGGCTCAGCACCGCCTCGTCTCCTTCAACACCACAGGGAGTGCAGCTGAGACATCGATTGTAAAGCATTGAAGATAATGGACTCTCCAAGGTGTTGAACTCACACATTGTTGTTCTTCAATATTAGTACTGTGCGGTTCCTCGCCTCCGCAGAGGTGGACTACCTATGGAACTGCTGGTTGAGAGGTGTGAGGCAAGATTGATAACGACCTAATAACAGGATTATAGATGATGCAATAACCAGAACACTTCCAGGTGACACGTGTTAAATTTGTCCATTGGTAACTTATAGATATCTGTCTCACGGCTTTCTATGTTGGAGCCTCTTTGATGCATCTGTCGATATTGCTATGTTATGCAGTATACTAATGATGACGGAAGTTGTAATCTTGTGGAAACCAATAAAGTTTGTTTAAATAAAAAATAAATAAAAAAATAAGACATTTTTGAAAGACACAAAAAAAAAAAAAACCACAGGGAGTGCACCGTAAATCTAACCCTCCCCAGAGCAGCCACAAGGTGGGCACTGTTTAGGGCAAGATTTGCGGCAGGTGCTGGGAGCTTGCGTCTATGCGACGGCTTCTGCCACTATCTTGGCCATGCCCCCTTGTTTGGCCCACTTAACACGATAATTAGGCAAGCGCACTGAGTCCTAGGCCTGCTCATGATGATTGATTATAGTGCTTGACAGACCTTTTTCTCTGGGTTCAGGCAGAGTGCAGTTCCACAGACCCAGTTGTGTAAAGCTCTGCCACCTAGACCCTTGTACTGATATCCCAGGCACATGTGGAGTGTGTGTACATGAAGTGTAGATAGTAGCAGGACTCTGTGTTGTTGTAGGTAGATTGGAACTGAGACCAGCTTGCTCCATTATGGATTGCTCTTGGTTTTACACTGTACAAAAGGAAGGATAGAGATTAGCCAGTCCGTGGATGTGCATTGCTATAATTCCTGAAGCTGATGGGAGGAGCCCTAGGCACTGAAGTGTAGGAAGTGGGAGACTGGGCTGCTTTTAGAAATTCTGTGAGAACCTTTTAGCAGGGGATTGCTGATTAGTTCTTCTGGAGCACCACCATTTGATTACTGGTGGGGGTAAGAGAGTGAGTGAACACATTTTGTTGATAGAGAGGGAAGTTACTAGGCAGGTCATGTCCCTTTGGCCTATTGCTGAATGCTACTTCGGGAAGGTTGACAGCAAGGTGCCGAGGTTGCACATTCATTGTGCTCATGTTTTGGGTGCTCATGTTTGAAGCCAGCTTTGTCACTGCCTACGGTGAGAGCCATCACTTTTCACCTAGACTGTATCTGTACTGCAGCTAGAAAATTGAATTTAAAAAAGCAACCTCTCCAAATAATTTTCTATTCTTTGGGCACTGGAACAACATCATTTGTTTGGAAAAAACAATCTAAATGTGGGGTCCAAATCATCTCACTTTGTTCCAGTTCCAAGGAAAGAGTGCTCTGTAGAGTACTTGAAGAGCTACTGTGATCAAGGGCTGATCTGTTGTCTGAGAGCCAGTCTCCCAGAGGTGAGGGAACATCACCTAATGTCAGAACAACTTGCTAGAGAGCTATGGGTCTGCCGTGTGGCCAGAAGCCTGCCTGCCTGACTGCTCAGAGAGGGTAGGAGTGTGTCTTGTCCTGCAAGCGAAGAAACCCCTGTATTTCCTGAATGGTTTCTAAGGCAAACTATGTGAAACATTGTCAACTGCAAGCAACAACATGCTTTCCGGCACTACCCGAGAGACCTGTTTTGCTACTGCCCTTAATATGCTGTGACTCCTGCGAGGCGGGACAACACTGTAGTATTTGAGGAGCCCATCACTCTGGAGGCTGAGACTGCCAAAGATGAGTGACCACTGTAAAGGTCTGCTATGCTGTTCTGCATTCAGCATCAAACCCAAAGAGGCAGGGCCATTGCTTGCAATCCTAACTGGTCGACCTCCAAAAGTGCCCCCCCAACCCCTGCAGTGGACTGCATCCAAGCAAATAGGTAACATTAGCCCTGAATATAGAAAGTGAGAGCGTGTGTCTTAGAAAAATAATGTACATATTAGGGAAATGAATGATTGTCTTTAAGAATTCTTTTTGATCAAGTCACAAAGTGACCTATAGGTTTCTGAACACAGAAGTTGCTTGCATAGTGTAATTGTGAGCTCACACCTGTGGCAGATTCTTGCCTAAGATCTTTTTAATTGCTTCTAGAACTAAATAGTGTGGTATGAGATATCTGTAAAACTTTGTGTTAGACCTGGCACCTTGGCGTGAGTTTCCCTTCCACTTTTTGCTGATGTGCCTCATTGTGTTTTGTTGGTGTTAGCCGCTCAGGGCACTGTACCACTGCTAATCAGTGCCACAGTGCAAGTGCTCCCTTTTGAAAAGTGTATACATTGATTGGTGTCCATGTTTGGCTTATTTGGTTTACTATCAGCCCCTTGTGAAGTGCACCAGGAGTGCCAGGGCTTGTAAACACAAATGCTGCTGGTGGGCTTGCAGCACTGGTTGTGCCACCCACAGAAGCGGCCTAGTAAAATGTGTCTAAGGTCTGCCACTGCAGAACCTGCGTGCAGTCTAGTACTGTCGCGCTGACTGCGCAAGTGCACCCACTTGCCAGTCCCTAAAACCTTCCCTTAACTACATATTAGTCACCCCTCTGGTAGGCCCAAGGGCAGGGTGCATTGTAGGTATAAGGTAGGACATGCCCTGATGTGTGTGGCATGTCCTAATAGTGAATTACAGCCATTTTCGTTTTTCACTATTGAAGGCTACCTGCTCTCTATAGGCCAGAATGGGCTGCTGGAATTACTACACGTTGTAATCCCAGTGGACTCAGAGAGCATGGTAGAAAGTCAAGTTTAGTATGCCTGAACTCAGAATAATAAAATACTTCTTTTAGTAAAGTTTATTTTAATATCCTGTGTTTGTAAATACTACTTTTAGAAAGTTAGTATTTACTGACCTGGCCATTTCAGTCCGCCTCTGCTGTGTGTGTGTTCTGCCTAGTAACAGTAAAGGAGCAGGGCTGGGGAATTCCAGGAGACAGGCTGGCTGCCAGGTGGTGGGTAGAGAGATTACACCAGGATGGGTGGGAGGAGTACACCTTTGACTCTGAATAGACCTGTGCTCTGCCACCACAATGCCGGCTCCGCTCCCTGTGGAGCGGCTGATGTCTCTGCCCTGCTGCTGAAAGGAAAGAGCAGAGTCACCACAACAAAGTGCTCCAAAACTGGACTGAGCCAGGCCCAGGCCCCCTGGTGACAAAGAACAAAAGAATTGTGCTATAAAAGAAGGAGCCCTGCTCCTAAGAAATCAGATCCTGTTTACGCCAAGAAGAACCTCTGCCCGAAGAGAAGGACCTGGGAAAGCTACATGGAGGACTACTGTCTCTGACCTGGGAGACTGGCCTGTGGTGGGTGCCTTGCTGCAAGAAGGAGAGGAATAGACTGAGAAGGACTCTTTGAATCAACTTGTGCTTTGTGAACAATCTCCAAGGGCTTGCTTGTGAACTTGCCCCCTGAACTGAGCCCCAGGACCACTGGGCTCTCTCCCCCTTCAAAAACGAGCTGCTGGACTGCCTGTGCTCGTGCCCCGCTGTTGCCGTTGCTGAGTGTGCCTTGCAACCGTTGTTTTGCCCTGAAGTGCCTCGAGTCCGTGCTGGTGCCACCCGACCCTGCGGGCCTCCACTGAGTAAGCCGTAGCCTGCACCGTGTCCCACTGAGGCCGCCCTGTATCTGACTCGCTCTCCCCTTCACGTCTGAGCCGCACCGCCACTGCCGACAGCCGCCACGACCTCGCAGCGCAAGTCCGAGAAGACGACTCTGTGCGTGCACCTACAAGCGTATCTCCGCACTGTGTCTCGTCCCTCAAGGCCGCGCCGCACCTGAAGAGCCGCCCTGTACGACCCGTACCGGCCGCTAAGTGCCGCCTTGCTGCCCCGGGTGAAGTAGCCTCTGCCCTGAAGGAATCTCCCCCTTTGCTGGACTTTGCCGCAGCCTGACTCCGCCGCAGCTCCTCCGGAGGTCCCGCCCCAACGCCCCGCATCGCGGCGCTGCTGAGAGCCGGACCCGCCTGTGAGCTGCCGACGACCGCCCGTTCGTGGCCCCGCATCGTCCCAAGTCACTGCCAGGTATTTTGTGCCCCCGCATTGGAAAGTACGCGCCGCGGATCAGAAGGTCCGTAACACAGAGACCCGCTCTGCACAGAACCTGACACGAAGCATTTCTTAAGAGAACTCTTGATCCAAACCAGTATTGTGTGCATCTAAAAACGTTATTGACGGTCTTGTACTTAAGCCTGAATAAGAATATATCTATTTTCATAAAGTCTACATATTTTTATAAAAACCCGACTGGTGTCCCTCTGTGGTACAACTGATGTGTTTGCTGTGTGGATGCTCTCAAATGCTTAACCGTATACCGCCTGGGGATTAGCCTTGTCTGCTCGCGCCACGCAACCTTAAGGGTGAGCAGGGGTTATTCTTAGGGGTAATCCTACGCCCTGACTAGAGGTGACGGATCCCTGCTTGTCGCCAGCACTACCAACGCCAACCAGGGGATCCCATTTCTAACATTGGTGGCAGCGGTGAGGATTTCTCGAATTTGCATTTGGTGTTTACACACAGTAAATAATTAGTGTCCACATAGTGAGTTCAGACCAAATAACGCAGCCACATACTGTTGAACGTTTCTGTTGCTTTGCCAAGAACCTCCATTTATTTTTGAATCATGCCTGGCTCCAAGTCTGCAGAGAAAGCGCCATCCATAGTCCTTAGTGTGAGTGACATGGAAGACTTAGAGTGGGATGAAGAGAAATTGGAAAGCTATACGGTGGCACAGCTGAAAGGCTTTTGCAACAAATTTGGAATCTCCAAAACTGAATTTAGGCACAAAGCTCAATACTTAAAGGCGCTGAGGGCCTGGATTGAATCAAGGGTTACACCTCAGGAGGTGGTACCAGTGGAACCAGCAGAGAGCATTCATAGTTTGGGCAGAGGCCTGTCAGCAGAGGAGCTGGCAGACAGACAAGCCACCAGGGATCATGAAATGAAATTGGCCGAGCTGAAATTAAATGGCCAGTTGGAACTAGAAAACAAAAAGATGGCTCTAGAAGAAAGGAAAATTCAGATGGAGCACAACATGAAAATGAGGGAGTTGGAGCTGAAAGCCAAAAGTTTGGAAAACACTCCCTCTGGTGGCAGCGCAACGCCGGTGCAGGTAGAGTCAAGGGTGTACGTGCCCAAAGATGTAGTTAAAGAGTATTTCAAGAATGATGACATAGGGCAATGGTTCCGGGCCTATGAGGTAGCCATGTCCTCCCACCGGGTCTCTGAGAAAGATTGGGGAGCGGGGCTGTGGGGGCGGTTCCTCAGTGAGGGGCGGGACACACTCTTAGATTTGCCCTCTGATGTCTATAACTCTTACCCCCACATGAAGGAAGCTTTAATGACCAGGTTTGGGCTTACCCCTGAATTGTATAGACAGAGGTTCAGGGGGTGTACCAAGATTGTGGGGAGTACGTATGTGGAGTATGTAACCCTTTTCTGCAGAGCACTGGATGGCTGGGTGAAGGGTAGCAAAGTGAATGATTACCAAGGTCTCTTTGATTTAATTGCATGGGAGCACTTGTCCCTTAATTGTTTTCCTGAGCTGCGCCAACACCTGATAGATAGAAAGCTGACTAACCCTAGGAAGCTTGCTGAAGAGGCGGACTGCTGGGTCAGCACCAGGGTCCACAAGGGTCAAGTGGGAGACTCCGCCAAGGGTGGGCAGGGTCCCCAGCAGAAGAGTGGGGGGGGACAGGGGAAAACAGAAAGGGTTTCCAAAAGGCCCCCAAAGTAATACCCAAGGGAACCAGTAGAAAGGTTCTCAGCCTCCCCCACCCCTGAAGCCGACAGGGGCCCCGACAGGTAAACCTGTTCCCAAGGGGTCCCCTCAATGTTATAAATGCGGTGAACTAGGTCACTTTGCCAGTGATCCCAAATGTCGCCAGTATGTGAAACCAGCACCCACTGGTGCTCTACCGAAGCAAGTGGCTACAGTAGCCTTTGGGGAGGAGGTAGAAGTCCCAGGTGGGTGGGACCCCGTCCAACTGACCTTAGTCTCACTAGGAGACAGTGAGATGGTCCCAAATGCCGACTTGCCCTCTAACACTAAGAAATATGGGCAAGTGGTGACCGTCAATGGGAAGAAGGTAGAGGCTCTTAGAGACACAGGAGCCAGCATGACTGCAGTGCGGCCTGGTATCTCAAGAGCAGGTCGTACCCCATGCCTATTGTCGGGTTGTCAATGCTGACACCACAGAGAGTCATTGTCCAATGGCTCAAGTTCCCTTTGAGTGAGGGGGGTCTCTGGTACTCTGCAAGTCGCTGTGAGAACTGCCATGCCTGTAGACTGTCTCCTAGGGAATGATTTGGAGAGCTCCCCTTGGGAAAAGGTGGAGAAGACAGCTCACCTGCAGATGGTGGGCTTACCTGATTGGGCGTGCGTGACCACCCGGTCGATGGCAGCCAGTAGGGGTGTTGAAGGGACCCTGGAGCCTGGGGGAGAGGCCCAGGATCCGGCTTTAGGGAGAGGGCACAGGAGGCACGGGAAACCGGCTCCTAAAGTTCCCACGGCCCAGGAGGAAGCAGACCTTGAGGGGGATGCCCTGGAGCCTACCGGGGAACAGATAGCCGAACTGGGGGACCAGCCTGCGCTGACCCATTGGCAGCAGGAAGGAGGCCCCACCAGGGAGGAATTCTGCCGGGAGCAGAAAGAGTGCCCCTCTCTAGTGGGTATGCGGCAGCAGGCTGCAGCCCAGGCCAATGGTGATCAGTCCGGTACTCACTTAATCTACTGGGAGAACGACCTCCTGTACTCCGAGCCTAAGGTTGCTGAACCTGGGTCAGCCCGTGCGCTGGTGGTACCCCAGAAGTTCAGAGCCTTCCTACTGGGGCTGGCTCATGACGTTCCGCTAGCAGGGCATTTGGGGCAGGACAAGACCTTCGAAAGGCTTGTCACCCACTTTTATTGGCCTCAAATGCGCAGGAGTTCTGACACTCACTGCAGGACATGCCAGACTTGCCAGGCAAGTGGCAAGAGTGGAAGGAAGCTGAAGGCTCCACTCCAACCTTTCCCTGTGGTCAGTACCCCATTCCAGCGAGTGGGGATTGACATTGTGGGGCCACTGGACCCCAAGACAGCCATGGGCAACAGGTTTATCCTGGTCTTGGTGGACCATGCCACCCGGTACCCTGAAGCCATCCCTTTGAGGACAGTGACGGCCCCCGTGGTGGGACGGGCACTGATGGGAATTTTCTCACGAGTAGGATTCCCTCTAGAGGTGGTGTCTGACAGGGGGACCAATTTCATATCGAAATATATGAAATCCCTTTGGCAAGAGTGTGGTGTGACATACAAATTCACCACCCCTTACCATCCCCAAGGAAATGGGTTGGTTGAGAGATTCAACCGAACCCTAAAGGGCATGATTATGGGTCTTGAGGAACCCATGAGGTGTAAGTGGGACGTCCTCTTACCATGCCTTCTCTTTGCGTACCGTGAGGTGCCACAGAAGTCTCTGGGGTTCAGTCCCTTTGAGCTTCTGTATGGCCACCCCGTACGAGGGCCTCTTAGTCTGGTCAAGGAAGGCTGGGAGCAATCTCCCAGGAAACCTCCCCAGAATGTATATAGTTACATGCTGTCCTTTCGGAACCAGACTAGGCGTTTCAGGCAACTTGCTGAGGCAAATCTGGAAGTCAGCCAGGAGGAAATGAAGCGGTGGTATGACCAGAATGCCACTCTGGTTGAGCTTCAACCTGGTCAAAAGGTATGGGTCCTGGCCCCTGTGGAGCCTTGTGCACTCCAGGACAAGTGGACAGGACCCTTTGATATTGTGGAGCGCAAGAGTTCTGTCACCTACTTGGTGGACTTGCAGTCTCCTAGGAACCCCTTGAGGGTCCTCCATGTCAATCGACTGAAGCCCCACTTGGAGAGGTCCGAAGTGGGCATGCTCTTGGCCACTGATGATGGGACGGAGGAGGAGTCTGAGCCTATTCCTGACCTCCTGGTAGCCTCAGAGCGAGACGGGTCAGTGGATGGAGTTAACCTCTCACCCACCCTGACCCCTGAGCAACAGGATGACTGCCGCCAGCTGCTGGGGCAGTTTCCTGACCTGTTCTCCCTGGTTCCTGGTATCACAGATTGGTGCGTCCATGATGTGGATACAGGAGACAGCTTACCTGTGAAGCACAAGGCTTACAGGGTAACTGACAGGGTCAGAGCCTGCATCAAAGAGGAGGTCTCAAAGATGCTTGCTCTTGGGGTAGTTGAGTCCTCCAGCAGTCCTTGGGCCAGCCCAGTGGTCTTGGTCCCAAAGGCTGCAGCGCCGGGTGCCACACCCGAACTCCGGTTCTGTGTGGACTACAGAGGACACAATTCAGTCACAAAGACTGACGCACACCCCATCCCCAGAGCTGATGAGCTCATCGATCGGTTAGGGGCTGCACGGTACCTCAGCACGTTTGATTTAACGTCTGGGTACTGGCAGATCGCCTTGACTGATGGGGTCACAGAGAGGTCCACATTCTCCACACCAGATGGGCACTACCAGTTCCGGGTTATGCCATTTGGGATGAAGAATGCCCCTGCCACCTTCCAGAGGTTGGTCAACCAGGTGTTGGCTGGGCTGACCGAGTTCAGCGCCGCATACCTGGATGACATCGCAGTGTTCAGTGGCACATGGAAAGAACACCTGCAACATCTCTGGGAAGTGTTGATGGCACTGCGCAAGGCAGGCCTTACGATCAAGGCAAGCAAGTGTCAGATCGGGCAGGGTTCCGTGGTGTACTAGGGACACCAAGTAGGGAGCGGCCAGGTGGCGCCCCTACAACCCAAGATCAAAACCATCCTGGCTTGGGAGCCCCCAAAGACCCAGACGGAGGTGAGGGCCTTTTTAGGACTCACAGGTTACGACATGAGGTTTGTCAAGGGGTATGGCAGCATCGTTGCCCCCTTGACAGAGCTGACTTCGAAGAAGCAGCCCAGAAAAGTGATATGGACTGACACCTGTCAGAAGGCCTTTGACACCCTGAAAACTGCCATGTGCACGGCGCCCGTGCTCTTGGCTCCTGACTTCTCCAAAGAATTCCTAGTGCAGACAGACGCATCAGAGCATGGTGTAGAGGCTGTTCTCTCACAGATAACTGAGGAGGGCTGGGACCAACCTGTAGCCTTCATAAGTAGGAGGTTACTTCCACGGGAACAAAGGTGGAGTGCGATAGAGCGAGAAGCGTTTGCTGTGGTTTGGGCGCTGAAGAAGCTGAGGCCCTACTTGTTTGGGACTCACTTCCGGGTTCAGACCGACCACAGGCCCCTCAGATGGTTGATGCAAATGAGGGGTGAGAACCCAAAACTGTTGAGGTGGTCCATCTCCCTACAGGGTAAGGACTTTACGGTGGAGCATCGCCCTGGCACAGATCACGCCAATGCTGACGGTCTGTCCAGGTTTTTCCGCCTTAGTGAAGAGGAACTCCCTGGGGTAGGGTAGTTCCCCCCACATTTCAGCTGGAGGGGACACGTGTTAGACCTGGCACCTTGGCGTGAGTTTCCCTTCCACTTTTTGCTGATGTGCCTCATTGTGTTTTGTTGGTGTTAGCCGCTCAGGGCACTGTACCACTGCTAATTAGTGCCACAGTGCAAGTGCTCCCTTTTGAAAAGTGTATACATTGATTGGTGTCCATGTTTGGCTTATTTGGTTTACTATCAGCCCCTAGTAAAGTGCACTAGGAGTGCCAGGGCTTGTAAACCCAAATGCTGCTGGTGGGCTTGCAGCACTGGTTGTGCCACCCACAGAAGCGGCCTAGTAAAATGTGCCTAAGGTCTGCTACTGCAGAACCTGCGTGCAGTCTGGTACTGTCGCGCTGACTGCGCAAGTGCACCCACTTGCCAGTCCCTAAAACCTTCCCTTAACTACATATTAGTCACCCCTCTGGTAGGCCCAAGGGCAGGGTGCATTGTAGGTATAAGGTAGGACATGCCCTGATGTGTGTGGCATGTCCTAATAGTGAATTACAGCCATTTTCGTTTTTCACTATTGAAGGCTACCTGCTCTCCATAGGCCAGAATGGGCTGCTGGAATTACTACACGCTGTAATCCCAGTGGACTCAGAGAGCATGGTAGAAAGTCAAGTTTAGTATGCCTGAACTCAGAATAATAAAATACTTCTTTTAGTAAAGTTTATTTTAATATCCTGTGTTTGTAAATACTACTTTTAGAAAGTTAGTATTTACTGACCTGGCCATTTCAGTCCGCCTCTGCTGTGTGTGTGTGTTCTGCCTAGTAACAGTAAAGGAGCAGGGCTAGGGGAATTCCAGGAGACAGGCTGGCTGCCAGGTGGTGGGTAGAGAGATTACACCAGGATGGGTGGGAGGAGTACACCTTTGACTCTGAATAGACCTGTGCTCTGCCACCACAATGCCGGCTCCACCCCTGTGGAGCGGCTGATGTCTCTGCCCTGCTGCTGAAAGGAAAGAGCAGTCACCACAACAAAGTGCTCCAAAACTGGACTGAGCCAGGCCCAGGCCCCCTGGCGACAAAGAACAAAATAATTGTGCTATAAAAGAAGGAGCCCTGCTCCTAAGAAATCAGATCCTGATTACGCCAAGAAGAACCTCTGCCCGAAGAGAAGTACCTGGGAAAGCTACATGGAGGACTATTGTCTCTGACCGTGGAGACTGGCCTGTGGTGGGTGCCTTGCTGCAAGAAGGAGAGGAATAGACTGAGAAGGACTCTTTGAATCAACTTGTGCTTTGTGAACAATCTCCAAGGGCTTGCTTGTGAACTTGCCCCCTGAACTGAGCCCCAGGACCATTGGGCTCTCTCCCCCTTCAAAAACGAGCTGCTGGACTGCCTGTGCTCGTGCCCCGCTGTTGCCGTTGCTGAGTGTGCCTTGCAACCGTTGTTTTGCCCTGAAGTGCCTCGAGTCCGTGCTGGTGCCGCCCGACCCTGCGGGCCTCCACTGAGTAAGCCGTAGCCTGCACCGTGTCCCGCTGAGGCCGCCCTGCACCTGACTCGCTCTCCCCTTCACGCCTGAGCCGCACCGCCACTGCCGACAGCCGCCACGACCTCGCAGCGCAAGTCCGAGAAGACGACCCTGTGCGTGCACCTACAAGCGTATCTCCGCACTGTGTCTCGTCCCTCAAGGCCGCGCCGCACCTGAAGAGCCGCCCTGTACGACCCGTACCGGCCGCTAAGTGCCGCCTTGCCGCCCCGGGTGAAGTAGCCTCGACCCTGAAGGAATCTCTCCCTTTGCTGGACTTTGCCGCAGCCTGACTCCGCCGCAGCTCCTCCGGAGGTCCCGCCCCAACGCCCCGCATCGCGGCGCTGCTGAGAGCCGGACCCGCCTGTGAGCTGCCGACTACCGCCCGTTCATGGCCCTGCATCGTCCCAAGTCACTGCCAGGTATTTTGTGCCCCCGCATTGGAAAGTGCGCGCCGCGGATCAGAAGGTCCGTAACACAGAGACCCGCTCTGCACAGAACCTGACACGAAGCATTTCTTAAGAGAACTCTTGATCCAAACCAGTATTGTGTGCATCTCAAAACGTTATTGACGGTCTTGTACTTAAGCCTGAATAAGAATATATCTATTTTCATAAAGTGTACATATTTTTATAAAAACCCGACTGGTGTCCCTCTGTGGTACAACTGATGTGTTTGCTGTGTGGATGCTCTCAAATGCTTAACCGTATACCGCCTGGGGATTAGCCTTGTCTGCTCGCGCCACGCAACCTTAAGGGTGAGCAGGGGTTATTTTTAGGGGTAATCCTACGCCCTGACTAGAGGTGACGGATCTCTGCTTGTCGCCGGCACTACCAACGCCAACCAGGGGTTCCCATTTCTAACACTTTGCTTGAGCCCAAAGTTGTGTTTTGCAGAACACTGTAACTGAACTCCCTTTGATGTGTGGATTATTTTGTTTTGCTGTGAGATTAAAGTATTTCTCTTTTTAAAAAGACAACCATTGTACTAGACATTGAATAATTGCATCTGTTGTTTGACTCATTTTGTTTTAAGTCTGTACCTCCCAACAGTTACTCCTGAGACACCTTTGACTGGTATTGTTCAGTACCCTGAGATTCAAGTGTAAAAGGGGTGTACTAGTCTTAGTATGAAGAACCACATTCTTATCTTAATTTAAAACACGGGAACCTCCAGTGAGAAAGCACCAAGGGGCATATTTACAAGGGCACTGCACCATAGGAGAGCAATTTTGTACGAAGCTGCGGTGGAGCAATGCTCTGCTCCACTCTAAACTGTCTACTAAGAAATGCTCGATACTCTCTGTTAGACCTGTCAGTCCTTTGGGTGGTCCCTCCTCATCATTATTTATTTTGTCCCACTTTTGCCTCAAAACCCTGTTAGTATTTTTCCTTTTTGGGAACCACCAGACTTTTTTTTTAGTGTTGATGCAGGGTCAGGGAGCCATTTTCCCTACCCCTGGAACTTCTGTCTGAGGGCCTGAAACACAAAATGGTGGCCACCCATTGTCACCTGTGACATCACTGGAACCTACTAGTACCTTCCAGAACATTCTAGAACCCTGTGGCAGTGTGAGGCAGGTTTAGAATGTTGGGAATCCAGCTCAGAGTTGGCAGTTGGAGTTGGCAGTTGGCACCTGACTGGTGAAGGGAGAGCAGCACAACACTGAAGGAGGAAGGAGTGAGGCAGCAGGGGTGGAAACTTGTGCCTGGAGTGGGGTTCAGAAACCCACCCTTGATACTAGTCCCTACTGACTGAGCCCAGCCTAGAGCCCTGTGTGGGATAAAGTTAAGAAGAACCAATTCAAGGACCTGAACAGCCGGAACAAGCCTTGAAAGTAAAGAACAGCAAGTTCCTGACCTGTCTATTGGTATCTTCCTGGAGTCCGACGCCGAGAAGCCTAGAGACCTGGGGCCGGAGGTGAAGAAGCGGCGCTGACTGGAAAGCAGACGTCGTACCCGGAGCCGCCAGAGGTCGAGAGAGGGCGCCGACGGAGGTCGTGGAGACACCAGAGGTCGAGGAGGAAGTCACCTGAGGTCGAGTGTGCGGCGTCGGCGGGGGAGTGAAGTCCGCCCTCCGGAGTCGCCGGAGACCGAGGTGAATCGTGCCGGAGGTCGGGAGTGGAGATCGCACTCCGGAGTCGCCGGAACCTGAGGAAAGGAGCACCGGAGGTCGGGAGTGGAGATCGCACTCCGGAGTCGCCGGAACCTGAAGGGAAGAGCACCAGAATCCGGGAGTGGAGGTCGCACTCCGGAGACACCCGGAAGTAGGGAGATCGTGTCCCTGTGACGCCGGAGACCGACATCGAATCGAGGCTGCCCACTGACATCGAGCCGAGGCCGCCCGCCGACATCAATCCGGAACCACCTCACGGCGTCGACAGGAACTGACATCGAGCCGAGGCCGTCCGCCGACATCGATCCGGAACCGCCTCACGGCGTCGACAAGAACTGACATCGAGCCGAGGCCGGCTAGCGACATCGTACCGGAACCGCCTCACGGCGTCGACACGACTCCGGCGGAGTCGGAAGTTCATAAAGAGGGCAGTAAGTGGAATAGAGGGCGCCTAAGGCCCTGTGGAGCCCTAAGAGACCATCCTAGGGGCTAGAGAGGTGTTAGGACCAGCCTGGGAGTGCCACGGGTGGACTGAGACTGATACAGTGACCTGTGTGAGGGGTTGTGTAGTTTGGGAGAGCCAGATTCCTAGATTACCCTTGATCTACCTCAGTTTTAGCCTCAGCCTTATCCAAGCTAGGTGAGACACCCTCAGGCCATCCACATAACCACAAGCTGTGATTGGGCCAAATCAACCCTTAGTACCTCACAAATGTGACTTGATTTGAAAGTGTACTGATGGCTTATATTTATTGAGAGTATTGTATTCTTTGTATTTATCCTATTTATTGTCTCACAGTATTTATTGTCTCACAGTATTTATTGTCTCACAGTATTTATTCCCTTACAGTATTTATTTGCCTATGTATTTTATGCACATCTATTTATTCATTGATTATTTATGATCTGAGCTTATTTATTTGACCTACCCTTTTTACAGAAGAAGATTTGTGTACTGTAAGTGTGTTATTATTTATTTAACCTGCAACTAAGAGAAAACAAGATAAACACAGAGATATTTTCATAAATTTTTACGGTGTAGAGTCGTTTTTGGAACGGATGAACGCATGGTTATTGTGAGGGTGTGACGTACGCTTAACACGGTGCCTGACCCCCGACCGCTCGCGCCAAGCTACCCCTTGTGCTAGGAAACACCGGGTGACTGCTAAACCCCGGTTGCCCGGGGTTTTTTAACACTCTCTAAGAACAAACATCACATCCACGACCTTCTCACTGACGTAAACCAGAAATACTATTCATAACTGAATCATGATTGAGAGATGATATGGCTCCAGTCCTAAAGCTGTTCCTCTAGGCTATCAAAGGATTACCCAAAATCAAATAGGAAGTTAAGGAGGTGGCCTAACAGGCAAACATTACATATCACTAAAGTTAATAACATCTCCATAAACAATTGTGAGGCCCTTTTCACCAGATGCAATCCTACACTGTCTTCCTCCTGTGACTTCCTTCTCCCTTACATACCTCCACCTAGAAAGGGGGGTTAATGGGGCAATCCGGTGCTCAATCTATGTCTCCCCAATTTTATAACTCTGGATGTAGGTAGTGCTCTAAGGGAAAGGGTGTCACCCCAGCACACTAGATATTCTTAAATAGAAACCTAGGCCCTGAGCACATACACATGAGTGTCCAAAAATTTGTATCCAAAATGGTCTCCACAACTTTAATCTTTTCAGGCAGACTTTATTTTATTCATGTAGTCACATCAGCCTCACACCAGTCGACACGTGTTTCGTCTTTGGGTTCAAGTCACCCTACGACTTCTTCAGGTTTTGATGACAAGTCTGATCTACTATTGCTAGGCTTTGGGTCAAAAATTAACACAAAGACGTTATCACGTGAACATGTCTTTATTTCTAAAAAAAAAAAACACGTTGCATGTGTGCTGCAGTGCACAACACACATCCTAAGGTGGGGTCTTTCTAAGTTTGTCTAGGCAAAAGAGTTTGTACTGTAAAAATCCTGTGCTAAACAGTGCACATTCACCTCTGTTCCATGATTTATGGGCATATTAACAAGGAACAGGGAAAATTAACACTAAGGGCGCTTAGCTTTACGTTTTTCAACGCCCGCTATTGCTGGATAATATCGCCTGGTTATCGCGTTATTAACAACGCTAAATGCCTAGGCGATAAAAAATCCAGCGATAGCGGCATTTTGGGAGGTTATCACTGGTAATGCAGCGATAAAACTACAAGGATAGGGATATCCTTGTTGATATCCCATGGTGGACTTAGCCATGTAATCCACCTCCCATTGGATTACATGGCTAAGTCTGAAAATTAGCAGACGTAAAAAAGCAGCGTTAACCGTGGTTAGCGCTGCTTTGTTTGTCTCTAACAGGGTTAGCGTGAAGCTTGATAATAGGAGAAATTCTCCTATTATTTTGCTCTGGAACGCCCACTTCGCATCTCATTAGAGATGCAAAGGGAAGCGTAGTGAAAAAGGGTGCTAACATGAGATTTTGCACGTTAGCACCCTATTGTTGATAGGGCGATATTTTTATCTCCGATTCTTTGGCTTTTAAAGCCAAAAAAGCGGAGATAAAGCCCTTGTTAATATGCCCCTTTAGCCTTTATTCTTTGATGCGTCGATCGTATACACTCTACGTCATGGTATAGGTTCCCCTCAACCCTATCACGTCCTCCCACCATGTCTGCTGCTGCTCCATGTTGTGTTTACTTTTCCACCTTGTATTTTTATGATGTGCTCATTCCTTGTAACAGGTCTCGCGACCTTCCTCGCGCTGTCCCCTGGTCGCGAGCCTTTGCCCATGGTTCTATGACGTTGTGGAACCTTGGGCGAGGGTGGCGGTTGGGAGACAGTTGGAGAAAGACTGTCGTTCGTAGCAGACGCCTATTGGTGTCAGGGCTTTTACCACAATAAAGACTGCTTCACGTAACTGTTCATCTTCGAGTGGTCTTTACACTCCATCCTAATTAGAAGCTCTAAGAGTTTGAAATGGAATCTCCGAGGACATACCTGGCTTTTCACCTTTTTAAGTTATTTTAAAAGAATGTTCCACCGTTGCGTATTGGTGAATGGTACGGTACTAGAAATCAGCACGATAACGGTATAAAAAAACAAATAATTATTTGTATTTCGGAGGGAGCCCAGGTGAGTGCCTGTCCTGCAGTTTGTACATTCGAGAGAAGTATGTTCAAAGATCAGAGCACGCCGTGGCCTGCAGTGTGTTTTGGCTCTTTCCGTTGCCATGGAAACTGTAAACAATACCATCATGAATGGAGCGGAACACCAGAGAGCTTTGCTAGATGCGGCCTAGAGCGTATGTGCGAGGCATCGAGTCCGGTGCATATCTATAGACCACCGTCGGCTATTGAGATCGAAGACACTTTTCCAGCTCACCGAGGCAATACACAGCTTCAATATGGAAAGAGCTGTCTGTCCACAGCTCTCCCTTCCTGGATGGAGAGTAGAACAGAAGTACTCCAACAAAGTCCTGGTTGGAAACTGGGTGGAAGAAAGACACGAGGTAAGCTCCCTGAAATGCATTAGCCATTATTAGCAGTCCCAATTTATTTGGGGCACACACACCACAGCTGCTAGAGTGGTCAACCGCCCCGTTTTCTCTGGGCTTGCCCCCCGTTTGAGTGGCCTGTCCACAGTATAACCAAGGATTTTCGGGGCCCTTACCAATATATAAATTTAAACGCTGCAGTTTTGAACAAATTTGATTTTTAATACAGATATCCTAATTCAAGCCTGCAATGTGCCAAAATATTGAATTTTACTTAAACTTTCAGAAATGGGGTCACACAAAACAGCTGAAATATGTCTTGCTCAGGGGCCCCAAAAATCGAGAGAGAGAGAGAGAATGAATGAATGAATAAATAAATACTGGGAGAAATCTAACTTCTTGTGGGGGCCCTAAGAAATTATTCACTTTGCCATGCCTCAAAATGTCTTTTCCTGTCCCACAACCCAAACTGAGCAGGTGTAGGACCCCAAATGTCCCACTTTTTGCCATTCACAAGTAAGTTAAAAGAAATTCTAATTAGGAAAACTCTAACTGGCCATGTGGGATCTTGAGCAGCTTGGCAGTGTGTCTATTCTGTCTTTCATTCCTAAATGACCTGTAAAAGAGGTGCGCAGGGCCGGCTTTAGCACTGTTGGCGCCCGGTGCGACAATCATTTTTAGCGCCCCCACACCCCAAGACCGCCTCATTGGATTCTCTCACTACCATTGGCAAAAGTGCCCCTCAAGTCTCTAATCATAAGTTATTGCTAAACACATCAACCCCCCTGAGGACAGCGCCCTCTCCATAGGTCAGTGCCCAGTGCGGCTGCACCAGTTGCACTGCCCTAAAGCCGGCCCAAGAGGTGCCTGTTTGTGACTCAGACCGGTCCTAGGAATTTTCATCTGGATGGGCCAAGGGTTACTTCAGGTGGGCCAATACGGGCCCAATTTTTGTCAACTCTGTATGTAGCCTTCAAACCTAAGATTTTCATTATGTCTTCTTCCAAACAGTCATACAGTGCGTCTAGAGAGTTATTTGAGAGTAAGAGCTGATGTCTATACTCAACAGCCCAACTCATAATTTCCAGCAGGCTAGGCTTTAGCACCAGCACCAGGATTCCAAGCAGACTGTAATAGTAGTTAAATGTTAAGGAGGTCCCTGTTAAAACACCTAAGCCATGACATTTTGCAATTAGGAAGACTGGCCCTGAAAGCTTAACCCGGGTTTGAGCCTGAAGCCGGGCTCTGGTTCAGCTTTAGGTCCTGTTGGAACTTCGAGCCCATAATGAGCCAAGCTTTCATGTACCTTGTGCATGCCGCCCTCAATCTACCCAGGATGTGGCATTACGGCAAGAGCTTCCAAGTTTGGAACTGAACAAGCTAGTTTTGAGTCTTGTGGTTTGCTCAACATCTTGTGATTACAGGCAAATCTTCAGTTCCTAAAAGAAATGCATTTGACCTTGTAGAATGTAACTGGTGTTCATGTAAAGCAATTCAATATCTCCAGGCCGAGTTCACACTATATAAAACAAGCATTTGCAATTCAAACGGTCTTGCCTTTGGGACCTTATATGTATTTAGCTATGCAGCACATTAGCCGGGGTACTGAAACATCTACTGTTCTTTACATGGAGGAAAAGTAAGCACCAAACTGCGTGACACGTCAGGTATGGGAACACACGGAGAGAAATATTGCCTGTTTTTAATATAAAATCAGGGCCTTCGGTGGTCATATCATTGAAAATACAAGATTTGAAAAAAAGATTATTGTCTATGGGTGCTCGTGGAAGACAATTTCTATGGACTGGAATCTAAAGAATGCTAAAGTGATTCTGGTATTTTACTGACCTCTGCTGGTCGTTTTCTATCAAGAAAGTTAAATAGAGGCAGTTGACAACATTTAAAAAAAAAAAAAAGTCCCACAGCAGAAAGCAATTCTGGTATTTTACTGACCTCTACTGGTCCTTTTCTATTAAGACAGTTAAATAGAGGCAGTTAAACAGAAAAAAAGTCCCTAAGCGGACGCAGGCAAGTCCTAGGGCTGATCTCCAGAGCCCAGTACATACTCATATAAGTATATACTAATATACAAGTATATACTAAAGTATATACAAGAGTTCTCGAATGCTCAACCTAAATGGCAGAAAACTGCACAAAGTTGTAAAAAACAAAGCATTACGTAAAAAAGAGAGACACATAGGTAGCATTTAGTGGCTGATTTGCACAAAGTGAAAAAATAAAACCTGGATAAACTGGAGCTTCCCCACTCGAATTGTGGGAGCCTGGGCAAATATTTTATTTCACCAAAACTTGTTTTTCTTGATATTTGCGCATGAAAGCACATTCAAATACACAAATCAGAAAACCAACTATACAAAAACCTATTGTGTTTGATTTAATAGACTAATGTTGCTGTATAATAATCTGGGCCACCTACAAGTTCCACATGACAACTGTCTTCCCTCTTGGTTCACTAATGGCACTGTTACCAGTGTGAGGACGGGGTAGGAATGACTGTAAGCTCACTTTTAATAAGTACTTCTCAGTGCAGCACTATAATGTGACATTAATGTCAAAGCTTCCATGTGTTAAAGAAATTTAAAAAGAAAATTAATTTTGAAGAGATTGTATAATGTTTGATATGATGTTTGTTGTATGGTTCACATAGCAAATATTTTCAGGGCTCAGCTTGTGCATGGGCTCTAAGGTCCAAGCCAGAGCCTTAGCTCGACTCTCCCTGTTAAATTATTTTCTCACACACCCCTACCCCCAAAACACACCACTCAATTTCAGTTTTAAAGACAGTGGACAAAACATTTCGACATTCTGACGTTGAAATTGAGGAAGCACTTAAGAGGTGCCTTCTCTATGCCCTCTTCTGCAGTGACAAGATGGGCCAAAGGTCATGTTTGGGTGGGCCTAGGCCACCCTGCCCCCCTGCTAGAACCGGGCCTGTTGTGACTGGGAGGAAAAAGATTCAGCACAAGTGGGTCCTGCCCAATGGTACTTTAAAAGGTTTTCCCTTTAAAGGTGGCCCCTGTAAAAAAAGCTAATACACAATGTGGACACCTGCAGTGACAAGGCCATGAATGTGTCAATGAAAGGCTGGGGACCTGGCCTCAAACTATGCCTTTCCATCAAGCCTGTTTCAAAGTGCTAATGTATTGTCTGATAAATGGACAAGAGCAGAGGATCAGTATGACTTGCCCAAGATCAAACAGTTCGTTAAAGTAAGCGACCCCACACTCCAGCATAGTAGTAGTTGGTCAAAGGCTACAACTTTACCATCATATTATGTATCAGAGAATAGAAAAAGAGCCTGGGTATTGTACCACTTCTCTAGGTAACAGCCAGTCCAGTTTTCTAACCGTACACTTACCAGAAGTGTTTAGACTGATTCTGTATACTCCAAACCTTTCCCAAAAAGTAAGTGAAGTGATAGCCAACAGCACACACGAGTTGGCCAAATCAGGAGACTGGGATGGAAAACCATGTATCCTAGTTCCCCACTTTGAAACTAATCGATCAGACCACAACTGGTATGCAGCGATTCTGAAAGCAAGGCCAAGAAACATTCCTTCAACCCTTTTGGAAGAAATGTCAGAATGTTAATGGCCTACCCAGATTACAATACAGGCCCACATTTACTAATATTTGGATTCCTAGTTACCAAGAATAACATGCACACCCTCCCCCCACACGGGTGAAATCGCATAGGAGTATGGACAATTGTGATCCGCAGAGAAAACTGTTTAGAACATGTTTGGATGTATGAGGAAACATCAGAGAATGTGGGATCCATGACATTAGTGAGCAGGCCTCAATGGGCAGGGATGAGGAAAGTAAACTTGCCCAAATGTCAATTACACATCTTCAACCTAGAGACTCTGATGAGGAGACTGCGGGAGAAGGGAGGGACTTGGATGCAGCAAACGTGATGTATTTCATAATACATACCACACCTTGTCTGATTGTATGCATAATACCTGTATTGATAAAAATAATAATCACCAGCGACTCTTAATTTGAGATGTCATCAGTGATGTCAGGAATGAAGTCACTGATCATGTCATGAGTGATGTAATTTGTGAAGTCATAAGCAATGCATTGTGGGTGAGTAAGTTATGGTTAGGCCCAGTAACTATAACTGCTGAATTTCACTGGTTTTGGATGCGTGAAATCTGAACCTATCTATAACATCCCTGCAACCTTTGGCTTTTTCTGTGATTTTTTAAGTTGTTTTCCATTCTATTTCTTAACTCTAACCTGTAACCTTTGAGAGTGGGTGTGTGAGGGGCTGTATAGGTCAGTGAGTGGGTGTGTGAGTGGCTGTATGGGCCTGTGAGTGGGTGTGTGAGTGGTCTTGTGGGTGTGTGAGTGTCTGTATAGGTGTGTGAGTGGTTGTATGGGTCTATGATTAGGCGTGTGAGTAGCTGTATGGGTCAGGTACTGGGTTTGTGAGTGGCTGTATGGGTCTGTAAGTAGGCATGTGAGTAGCTGTATGGGTCAGGTACTGAGTGTGTGATTGCTGTATGGGTATGTGAGTAGGTTTTTGAGTGTCTATATGGGTATATGACTGGGTGTGTGAGTAGTTTCGAGGGTGTGTGAGTGGCTATATTGGTGTGAGTGGGTGTATTGGTCTGTGAGTGGGTGTGTGAGTGGGTGTATGGGTCTGTGAGTGGGTGTGTGAGTGTCTGTATGGGGGTATGATTGGGTGCACTTAATTTTCAGGGTGTGTGAGTGGATTTGTAAGTTGGTGAGTGGGTGTGTGAATGGCTTTATGGGTCTGTGACTGGGGGTGTGAGTAGCTGTGTGGGTGTCTGAGTGTCTGTGTGGGTGTGTCTGCGAGGCTGTGTCAGTAGAGGTGTAAGTGACTGGGGCAGAACAGAGCCTCAAGAAGTACAAAATCTGCTGCCTATATATATATTTTTGGTTGGCAGAAATTCTCACCATCTTATAAATGCTCACTAAGAGTCTTAAAGGAGCCAAGAAACATATACAACTGTCACCATAACAGAGGCGGAATGGCATATATTAAACAACTTATACGAAAATGAGAGAACAGTGTTATGTTTGTAATTTTTATTGTTAAGTTTTAAAAACAAGAATTGGTCATATAATTTATTGTCAATTCTATGTCTGCTTACATATAACAAAAATAACGAAAATGAAAATCAGGCACCAAAAAATCTATGTAACAACCTCTGATCATACAATCACACCTTCACTCATTCATACATCATTCACATACAAAAAAGAAGCAACGTCACGAATAGTATCAATAGTCTGAAGAACAAAATATATAAAG
Organism: Triturus cristatus; assembly: GCF_964204655.1. Classification (NCBI taxonomy): domain Eukaryota; kingdom Metazoa; phylum Chordata; class Amphibia; order Caudata; family Salamandridae; genus Triturus; species Triturus cristatus. The sequence goes on from NC_140580.1 coordinate 733,352,785, forward strand.
TTTTCGAGAGAGCCTAGCGTTACCATCAATTCTTTCATTGGGGTAATAATAATGTTTCTCTAAATATCACAAATTGAGGATTTCTCCACAACCTCTGGTCCTCCCACCTTGTCTTCAGAGTTTGTGTCAGGACCAGCAGAGCAGGCGCAACAGTGATCCCCAAGCTAAAAGGAGTAAGATTGGAATCTAAGATGGCCGCCGCTGTTGGAACGTTTGGGCAGCAAGTTAGCGCTCTAGCGTTCCAGGTCAATCAATAGGATCCAGGTGTCAGCCCGGTGGAGAGGCGCACTTCACCGGAGTCGTGAGGAGAGAGAGTCGTAGTTTGTGCCATTCGTCTGAGAGGAGAATTCGACGTCAAGTTTGAGAGGAAAAATAAGTCCAAGTTTCCAGAGCACTAAGTAAGACTGTTCCGTAACTCCCCTCGGAGTATTCTAGTGAGAGTTACTTACCTACAAGAGTGAACTTAGCGGAGAAAGACGAACTCATGTTTATCTCGTTATACTAGAATAATCTGTCATAGTATCAGTACCTGTTTCTGAAGAGAAGCCTGTGAGGAGAATTTTCAGTGACAACGAGATTTGTAATAGTATCAGCACCTGTTTCTGAAGAGAAGTTTGTGAGGAGAATTTTCAGTGACAACGAGAAATGTAATTCTTATGTACCTCAGTAAGAAGTCCAGTCAGCAGTCTGAGAAGGAACCCGACTTTCTACCACACAGGGAATTGCCTTGAACTGATATTACCTCAGGGTAGTGAAATAATAGAGCAGTGCGCAAAATCAATATAGTGGGGCAGAACCCTTCAGAGTAGCGATAAAAGACTCCTAAGAAGCCTCTTAGGAATCCTTCCAGTTGAACAACTTCACGAGGAGGTATAAGAAACGAAAAGACATGGTAGCAGTACTCTTTAAGTAGAAGAAGAAGAAGTACTCCCCAACAGAATCCAGTTAGAGGCGCCGTCAGTGGTATTTAGGGTAAGCAAGTCAGTAGTAGCAAGAAATAAAAGCCAAGTAGAGGGAGAGAATAGGATAACTAAGAAAGATCATTTGTATTGCAGAAAAGCTACACCACAAGGCGACACACCACCACACAACAGAAGAGGAGCATCGGTCACTAACGCTAGGGTGGGTATAACCTAAGAAAGGTCACTTAGGGCATAGTAGAGAAGAGATTAGAGTAGGGCGCTTTTTAATCATTATTCTTTTCCTCACAGTACGTCCGCTTCTACCACAGCAGTGGAAGATAGGAAGAGCGACAACACTCAAGAAAGAAAAAGACGTAGTGACTGTCTCTTCTCTGTCCAATTCCCCTTTCCCCCCACCGGTTCACTTGGGCTTACTTGTATCAATCGACGAGTGGCCCAGAGAGCTGGGAAGGGGCGTTGGGAACTTTCTGCTCCCGAGCGAAACCGAAGAGCACTGAGCCTGACAGAGTGAAGTGCCCACGTTTTTTATTCGCTCTTGAGCAGAATGGCTGAAAGTTTGGACTTGAAAAAATTAGGAGAGGTTTTAGAAGGAATCCAAAGAGAGTTAATTTCCGTTAGGGAGGAGAATAGGGAATTGCGAAAGGAAACCACAGATTTAAACTTAAAAATGAGTGGCATAGCCTCGGACCCGAGTTTTAGGTACCCAGTTAATTCAGAAGGAACTACCAGTGAGTCTTCAGGCACTCAGCCTAAAGTAACGACACAAGTAATCCATTCCTTGTCACCTGTAATCCCCTTGGCGCCCCCAGAGCGTTTTAGTGGAGATCCCCAGAAGGCACAGGTATTTTTGACCCAATGCACGTTACATTTTATGTGTCGTCCGGCATTATTTCCTGATGCGCAGTCTAGAGTGGCCTTCATATTGTCGTACTTAAGTGGAGATGCGGCGTCATGGTCAATGCCTCTGGTCACCTGCAACGCTCCATTGTTATACGATCTGGATGAATTCAAGAAAGAATTCCTTCGCATTTTTGACAGAAGAAGAGTATCCCAGGCCACCGACAATGAACTATTGGAAATTAGACAGGGAAGCAGAGACCTAGTAGCTTACTTGGCTCAATTTAATAAGTTGGTGGTTGAAACGGAATGGCCAGACAACAAGAGAGCTGCTGTGTTTTATCGAGGCCTAAAGGACGAGTTGAAGGACGCATTAGCACAAGTACCCAATCGACCCACGGAGATATCAGCATTGATCGATCTAGTTTTAGAAATTGACTTCCGTCAAGGAGAGAGAAGAGGAGAAAGGAGGCGAGATTATCGTCCAAGTGTGCCTCGGTTTGATCGGGTGAGAACAGAAGGCAGTAAGGAAGGTGACGTTGCCCGTGGGGGAGAGCCCATGCAGATTGGGACAATTCGAGGTCCACTTACCAAGGAGGAGAAGGAAAGAAGGAGGCTGAACAAGCAATGTTTATATTGTGGAGGATCTGGGCATTTTGTTCGGGATTGCCAGAAGAAGCCCAAGCAGAAGCCGGCGGGAAACGCCTCGCACCACCAGTAAGCGGAGTTGGACTGGTGGTTGCAGATGAAGAAACAGCTCCAAATGCGCATACCCTGGCGAATACCTTGCAGTCAGCAGCTCCGCACTTAATCTTAATGATGACGCTACGTTACCGAGAACAAACGTTACGGCGAGTCGCAGTGATGTTAGACTCGGGAGCAACCGGCAACTTCTGTGACCTGAAGTTCGCGGAAAAGATTGGATTGAGGGCCATCAAGAAGGAAAGAAGTGAGGCTGTTCGAGCAGTAGATGGCACGAATCTTTCATCTGGACCCATAGTGAGTCATACTGAAGTCGTGGAGTTGGAATCTGAAGAAGGTCATCGAGAAGATATCCAATTCAATTTGATTGATGCTCCGCAGTTCCAACTAATCCTGGGGTTACCTTGGCTGACCGAACACAACCCTACAATAGATTGGGGAGCTCGAACGGTGTCCTTGAACTCCGAGTATTGCAAGGAGCACTGTTATTTGGGAGGTCCCGGACATCCAGAAAAAACCCAGGCCCTTCTTTTAAGTGAAGGAAAATCCACAATCTGTGTGATCAACACCGTAGAACTACCAGAGGAATATGAAGAGTACCAAGATGTATTTAGTGAAATGGAGGCGGAAAGACTCCCTCCGCATCGAAGCTTCGATTGCAAGATAGAGTTGGAACCCGGATCCAATCTTCCATGCAGTAGAATCTATGCTCTAACTGAGAAGGAGGATGAGCACTTGAAGGAGTATCTGCACAAATATCTGGAGAACGGTTTCATAAGACCGTCACAGTCCCCCGTGTCGTCGCCACTTTTTTTTATTCCAAAAAAAAGTGGGGAATTAAGAACCTGCATTGACTACAGGGCAATAAACAGAATAACGGTTAAGAATCGGTATCCCTTGCCCTTAATTTCTGTATTGCTGGATCAGGTGAAGGAAGCAAAAATTTATACAAAATTAGACTTGAGAGGGGCCTACCACCTGGTCCGAATACGGGAAGGGGATGAGTGGAAGACGGCATTTCGGACAAAACATGGCCTATTTGAATATCAAGTGATGCCGTATGGCCTATGTAATGCCCCAGCAGCTTTTCAGCATTTCATCAATGACGTTTTGAAGGAGTTTATCGATCGGCATGCATTGGTGTATATAGATGACATCCTCATTTATTCGAACAATGTGGAAGAGCATGAAGAGCATGTCAAGAAGGTGTTGCGGAAACTGCGAGAGCACCGTCTTTATGTCAAGCTGGAAAAATGCGCCTTTGGGGTATCATCCGTGGAATTCTTGGGTTTTGTGCTCGCCCCCAGTGGGGTGACTATGGACGAGAGTAAAATCAAGGCAGTGCTGGAGTGGGAATCTCCGAAGTCCGTGAAGGAAATCCAAAGCTTTATCGGATTTGCAAATTTTTACAGGAGGTTTATTCAAAATTTCTCTCAGAAGTTAATTCCAATGACAAGGCTGCTAAGGAAGGGCGTCAAATTTGAATGGTCAGAGGAGGCCGAAGAGTCATTCAAACAGTTAAAAAGAGATTTTACTTCCGCCCCAATTCTATTGCATCCAGATCCATCAGAGCCATTTTTTGTAGAGACAGATGCCTCCAATTGGGCCTTGGGAGGAGTGCTATCACAGAGACACAAATCAACTGGTCAACTGCACCCAGTGGCCTATCGTTCGAGGAAGTTGACGGCACCAGAAGTTAATTATACCATCACGGAGAAGGAGTTGTTGGCCATCAAGGATGCCTTCAAGGACTGGAGACACTACTTAATGGGGGCCAGACACGTGGTGACCGTCTACACGGATCATCGAAATCTGAAATTCTTGAAGTCTGCGAGAACTTTGACACCAAGACAATTGAGATGGTCATTATATTTTGCGGACTATGACTTCATAATTACTTACCGTCCTGGGGCTCAGAATGGTAAGGCGGATGCCCTATCTAGGAGGGGAACTGAAGAAGTCATGGAGGAGGTTAAGGATCAGACCATCATCCCTTCCGAGAAAATAATTGGAGCAGTTTTGCGAGAATCACAGGACAAGAAGAAGCAATTCGCTATGACCAAAGAGGAACTGGAAGAATGGGTGAGAGAAGATTCTGGTCGAGAGGTTCGGGAAGGCTTACCATATCATCATGGGGTCCTTTACTTGCCGACAACCGAAATGCAGCAACAGGCCTTGAAGGAAAGTCACGATGATCTGTTGGCAGGCCATAAAGGAATAACTAAGACTGAAGATCTTGTGAGGCGACGTTTTTGGTGGCCCAGTTTGGCAAAGGATGTGCGACAATATGTGGCCACTTGTGACATTTGCGCTAGAGGAAAGCCGGAAAGACAAGCTCCGCAAGGGTTACTGCAACCTTTGCCTACACCACCACACCCATGGCACACGATAACCTTGGATTTAATAGTAGATTTACCATCCAGTAAAGGTTATGATACCATTTTGGTGTGTGTAGACGCATTTACTAAGATGGCACATTTTGTACCATTGAAGGGAGTACCCACGGCCGTAATTCTGGCGCATGCCTTTAGCCAACACATAGTTCGAGCCCATGGCATACCCAGGGTGGTGATATCCGATAGGGGATCCCAATTTTTATCCCATTTCTGGAAGGCCTTCACTAAAAAATTAAGTATAGACTCTCGGTACACGACTAGTTATCACCCAGAGACAGATGGCCAAACGGAGCGCACAAACCAGGAGTTAGAGCAGTATCTAAGACTCTGCTTATTAGAACAGGAAGGAGACTGGCCGGATTATCTGTGGGCAGCGGAGTTTGCCCACAATAATGCAAAAAACATGTCCACAGGTTATTCCCCCTTTTATTTAAATACAGGAAGACATCCCCATCAAGCTGTAGATTTTCAAGAGGTAGATGTTCCAGCAGTAACAAATTTAGTTGATCACATGACAAGAGTGCATTCACTAGCCACAGACAATTTAACCAAGGCAAAGGCGACTTACAAATTCTATTCTGATAAAAGAAGAAGGAAGGAACCTGATTTACTAGTTGGAGAAAAGGTTTGGCTAAACACAAAGAACCTTAGGCTCAAGGGGGTTAGGAAGTTCCAACCCAGATTTATAGGGCCATATGAAATTGAGAAAAAACTAAGTACTGTAAACTATCAGTTGAAGTTACCCAAAGGATTGCGGGTGCATCCCGTTTTTCATGTCTCCTTATTGAAAAAGGTTTCAAGAGGCCTACGAGTTAAAATACCCCCAAAACCAATCCAAACTGAATTGGGGGAAGAATTTGAGGTACAGCGAGTCTTGGATTCCAAGATACGAAATGGCCAAATGTACTATTTATTGGATTGGAAAGGTTATGGGCCCGAAGAAAGAGCGTGGGAAGTTTCTTCAAACATCCATGCTCCTCGTCTGATTAGGGAATTTCACAGGAGATTTCCTAATAAGCCCAGGGTGGGAGGACGCCCTTTGAGAGGGGGTACTGTCAGGACCAGCAGAGCAGGCGCAACAGTGATCCCCAAGCTAAAAGGAGTAAGATTGGAATCTAAGATGGCCGCCGCTGTTGGAACGTTTGGGCAGCAAGTTAGCGCTCTAGCGTTCCAGGTCAATCAATAGGATCCAGGTGTCAGCCCGGTGGAGAGGCGCACTTCACCGGAGTCGTGAGGAGAGAGAGTCGTAGTTTGTGCCATTCGTCTGAGAGGAGAATTCGACGTCAAGTTTGAGAGGAAAAATAAGTCCAAGTTTCCAGAGCACTAAGTAAGACTGTTCCGTAACTCCCCTCGGAGTATTCTAGTGAGAGTTACTTACCTACAAGAGTGAACTTAGCGGAGAAAGACGAACTCATGTTTATCTCGTTATACTAGAATAATCTGTCATAGTATCAGTACCTGTTTCTGAAGAGAAGCCTGTGAGGAGAATTTTCAGTGACAACGAGATTTGTAATAGTATCAGCACCTGTTTCTGAAGAGAAGTTTGTGAGGAGAATTTTCAGTGACAACGAGAAATGTAATTCTTATGTACCTCAGTAAGAAGTCCAGTCAGCAGTCTGAGAAGGAACCCGACTTTCTACCACACAGGGAATTGCCTTGAACTGATATTACCTCAGGGTAGTGAAATAATAGAGCAGTGCGCAAAATCAATATAGTGGGGCAGAACCCTTCAGAGTAGCGATAAAAGACTCCTAAGAAGCCTCTTAGGAATCCTTCCAGTTGAACAACTTCACGAGGAGGTATAAGAAACGAAAAGACATGGTAGCAGTACTCTTTAAGTAGAAGAAGAAGAAGTACTCCCCAACAGAATCCAGTTAGAGGCGCCGTCAGTGGTATTTAGGGTAAGCAAGTCAGTAGTAGCAAGAAATAAAAGCCAAGTAGAGGGAGAGAATAGGATAACTAAGAAAGATCATTTGTATTGCAGAAAAGCTACACCACAAGGCGACACACCACCACACAACAGAAGAGGAGCATCGGTCACTAACGCTAGGGTGGGTATAACCTAAGAAAGGTCACTTAGGGCATAGTAGAGAAGAGATTAGAGTAGGGCGCTTTTTAATCATTATTCTTTTCCTCACAGTACGTCCGCTTCTACCACAGCAGTGGAAGATAGGAAGAGCGACAACACTCAAGAAAGAAAAAGACGTAGTGACTGTCTCTTCTCTGTCCAATTCCCCTTTCCCCCCACCGGTTCACTTGGGCTTACTTGTATCAATCGACGAGTGGCCCAGAGAGCTGGGAAGGGGCGTTGGGAACTTTCTGCTCCCGAGCGAAACCGAAGAGCACTGAGCCTGACAGTTTGCACCAACGCGCGTTTCAATGATTACCCCGAATCCAGGTAGCACCTTCCTCAGGGCTCTAAAAGCGTAAAATAGGTCAGAGGGTCTTGGTGATGTACAATAAATGAAAAATCTCTAATAGCAAAAACTTTAAAAATCAAGAAGATAATGAGACCATAGCCACAGAATGGGAATATCTTGGGAAGCAAAAATGGCTGTAGCGTCTCACATACACATGCAAAACTAGAAACAGCTGGGCACTTTCTTTGGGAAATTGCGTAAAGATTAATCAGCCGGCTCCAAAGTTATAAACATTTCAAAAAATGCTTTGACAATAGAAGCTAGGTCCTAACCATAACTTCCTACTGATGACCACCAGTAAGTCATAAATATATATACACACACACATCAATCAATCCTCCACCATCAAGGATGTCACATACTCTCCTGAAAGTTCAAGTAGCCGGAGTCTTGATCACGGTAGGGAAAGTGAAAGTGCCGTCAGTTCCACTTACCCTACCGTGATCAAGGCTACCGCTAAAATGCGTTGGTGAAGTTGATAATCTATATGGAAATAAATTAATTGAACTTTCAGGAGAGTCCATGACATCCTTGATGGTGGAGGATTGATTGGCGTGTTTATTAGGATTTCCAGAACCCGAAGCGGACCGCCGCTTTTAGAGCCCCTGGACTTCGCCTTTTCTCTGTGCGTATATATATATATGACCCTGTCGAAGGCTCAGGCCGAAACACCTAGGTCTCTCACTGCACTGTCGGTGGCTTAATATAAAATAAAGGACTTACTTTGAACCTGCAAGAACCTGGCTGTGCTGTTTTTCTTCCATGCCCTTGGAGTGGGGGGCTGCAGACGGTAAAGAAATCCTGGAGATATATATATATAATGTATATATATATATATGTAATGTATATATATAATGTGTGTGTTTATGTATATATATATATATATATATATATATATATAGACGTATTTCGCCACTGCAATCCACAGCAGAGAGACGATGCAGACCCAAAATCAGTGCTTGAAGTGATGTCTTTATTTAAGGACCCGTTTTGTCCGCCATGACGCGTTTCAGCCTGCAAGAGGGCTTGATCACATGACGCAAACATGAGGAGGTACCGTATTTAAAGTGCCAAGTGCATAGTTCAAACTGTCACATGTTTCATAGACATAGAAGAAAATTAAACTTATATGTCGGAAAGATTGTAAATCCATTGTATAAAATACATATAGATCCAAATGCCATTTTTAAGAATACATGTCCTTGTTTTCTAAATAGCAGAAGGCGCAGATGAATAATAAATAAATGTAAAATACATTAAATGCGCTTGAAGAATTTTTACAAAATGTGGATTGACTTATTTCACTCAAAATATTGTTAAGCAATATGGCCATGTTAGAATTTATAATCAGTTTAACATCATAGATATAAAATAATTAGACCCTAATGGGTATATAAATATGATGATAAAATTTGAGACCGGTAATAATCATGAGCTAAGAGACGGCTAAAATCATATATATTCAGCTGTTTCTATAAATACAAATAGGTGTTTAAAATTTGATATATATACACGAATAAATAAACACATAGATCTAAGTACATCAATATATATAAATAAATAAATACCTAGCCAACGTCTTCATAACAACACAGTTGGATATCAGAGAGTACATAAATAGACAATCAAATAAAGTCCAACATTAGAATCAGTACTGCAATGATTTCATGTCCCAATGTATATACATAGCCAGAAATATCCGAATGAAATAGAACTGCGCATGTTTATTCACAAATTGTCCAGCCACCGCCTAATATGGCAGATATGTAATGTGACATTGAAGATTATAAATGTTAAGTGGAGTGTGAATAATAAAAAAATAGAAAATACAAAAAATTATGTGTACTAAAAAATGTTTACACATGGGGGAGGCTGCATTGAAAGGTAAGAGATCTAAAAATTAAGCGCTATGTTGAAAATCCATTCGCTAGACAGACTATTTTATAGGCATGTAAAAACATCCTCGCTAGCGTTGAGCCCATTGGGGGTCTTGGTATCTAAGATCAGAATGTAACGAGTTTCCAATGCTCTAAGTTGAGCTTCACGATCACTACCACGTCTAAGTGGCATGATGGAATCAATCACAAAATATCTAAGGAGTTCCGAGTTGTTGTTATGGAACTCCTTGAAATGACGTGCCACCGGGTAAGTGGTGTTGTTACCCTTGATGGCCCTTATGTGCTGGAGTATCCTCTTGTGAACCTGCAATTTAGTACTCCCAACATAACGCAGGCCACAAGGACACTCCAGCACATAGACTGCAAACTCAGACTTGCAGGTGAGCAACTTTGGAATAGGAACAGGGGTATCTTTAAATGGAATAGAAACAGATGTTTTATTGATTCCCTGCCTGCAAGCTTTGCAGGAGGTGCATTTAAAGAATCCCTTCCTGCATTTGATCCAGGATCTGTTAGTCAACAGTTCAGGGCTACTTTTCACCAAGGCATCACTCATGGATCTAGCTTTACGAAAAACGATGTCTGGTGTGGCAGGCATCATCCTGCCTATGACAGGATCATTACGCACCAGGGTCCAATTTTTTCTGAAAATTTTACGTAGAGCCAGGTGTTGCCTATTGAATGTTAATATTAGTCTGGTAACTGTCTGGTCCTCTTTGTCTTGCATGGATTGTATAGATTGTTTATTCTTAAACTCCACATCCATCAATCTTCCATTAGCCCTACTTATTGCTTTAACCACCAATTGCTGCGAATACCCTCTTGCCAGAAACCTTTCTGTGCCATATTGCATTCAAGCTGAGTACTGCAAATACGTCTTATACGCAGCATTTCCCCGAAGGGGATGCTGCGTATAAGGTGGCCAGGATGGTGACTAGAGGCGTGGAGCACGGTGTTGCCTGCAGTGGATTTTCTATAGAGTCTAGTCTCCAATTTGTTGTTCAGGATGAAGACTTCTACATCTAAGAAACAAAGCCTAGTACTGCTGGTGTTACCTGTAAAGTGTAAGTTGATACAGTTATTATTGATAGTGTCAATAAAATGGAGGGCCTGCTGATTAGAACCTCTCCAGATTAAAAACACATAGTCAATGTATCTAACCAGTGTACCACCTTGTCAGAAAATTCCTCCCAAAGTCCCATATGAAGACAGGCATAACTTGGGGAGAAGCAAGCCTCCATGGCTACACCTCTGATCTGTTGGAATATTTGACCAGAAAACATAAAAAAGTTGTTGTTAAGGCAGGTTGTAATCATAGATAGAAGCATTTTGTTGTGATTAAAGAAATGCATAGACCTAGTACCCAAAAAGTGTTGCACTGCCTTGATACCATCCTGATGGTGTATGCACGTATACAGTACGGTAACATCCAATGTCATAAATAGATCATCTTCTTGCCACACGACCAATTTCAATTTTTGTAGAAAATCACCAGTGTCTTGTACAAAAGAAGGCAAAGATTTGACATGCTCCTGTAGGAATGCATCGACATATTTAGAAGTATACTCTGTAAGACTGAATTTCGCAGAAATAATAGGCCTTCCCGGCGGGTTTTCTATGTTTTTGTGTACTTTTGGAATAAAATACATCACCGGAATGACCGGATGATCATTTAAAAAAAATGTAAACTCGTCTTGACTCAACAGGCCCGCACTTTTCCAAGCCAATAGTTTGGCATAGAAGTCATACCAAGATTGCTTGACAGATCTAATGTCACTTGTTTTATAGCACTGTCGATCATTCAATTGGCTATAAGCCTCTTCCAGATATAAGTCACGAGGCCATAGTACTACGTTGCCTCCCTTGTCTGCTTGTCTTACAATTATGTTGTTGTTGGACTGGATCTTCTTCATTAATTGGATATAATTGTTATTCTGTACATTAAATTTATTGCGCACCCGGTTGATGGAGCATAATTTCTTTAGTTCCACAGTGGCAAGTTCATGAAAAATATCCAAATTATCATGGAGTGTAACAGGAGTGAAAGTAGATTCGGGTTTACATTTGGTAGTATCAGATTTATTCAAGATGTTACATTCTTCACTGCCTGTACTTTCCTCATGTAAAGATTGTAAGTCCTTTAACAACGACAGGTCATTAACCAATAATGCAGGTGACAACGACAGAGATGGGTTTTCTACATTAACCACTGAAGATGATTTGTTGCCTCTTAAGTGATGAAATTTGCGTAATTTTCATTTTCTAGTAAACTTAAAGAGGTCAATGCGAGTTTGTGCATAGTCAAAATCGCTGGCTGGGCTATAAGATAGCCCCAATGACAAAATTTGCAACTCAGTTGTACTCAAAGGTGTATTTGTAAGGTTGATGACAGAGTTGGACAGTGGACTTACTTGCGGTTCCATTTTTTCTTTGTAAACACTCGCTTGTTGTTTGTATTTGAGTTGCTGTTTGCGGTGACATTGCCTTCTATATATAATTAAGGCGGAAATTAAGACTGTTATGCATGTAAAAACTTGTGTTTATTTAAACAAATACTGGTTTGCACAAGTAAGCCCATCCAGGGCTATAAGTTTGTTGAAACAAATTTACGTTTTGATTCATCTATTTTGCTTTGTTGTAACAAACAACATGTTCAGTAATGGCCGACACCAATGACCAAAGTATGGTTGGTGTCCTTTGTTTATGTTTAACAGTGGATATTGATTTAAGCATGTCTCAGACCGGCGCCGGCTACCATTGACAAAGGCGATAGCTGAAACGCGTCTGGTCGTGTGAAGAACCCATTAATAAACCTTGGGTTATCCATTCCTGTGAGTGCTTGGTCCATTCATTTGTGCCGTGAGCTATGGATTGCTGATCCGTGTGGTTTCCGTCACCGCACTATTAAAGCACCCGATCGAGAGTGCAAGGGAGTTAAGGCGGGGATTGAGCTTGATATATATATATATATATATATATTATCTACTGGCGGTCGCCAGTAGATAGTTATAGTTAGGACCGTGTTTCCATAGGAAATCTCAAAATTCTATTTTGAATAACTTTGGCACCGATTGACGAATCTTCGCGAAATTTTCAAAACTAATGGGGCGCTCCGCTCCGCTCCTACCCTGAAAGTCTCGGGGTGATTCGTCAAGCGGGGGCCGAGAAAAAGGGGGGGTCCCAAAACTCATTTTCCCCATGGATTTTTCCATAGGGACTTTAGTCGCAGCTACAGCCCGAACGGCTGAACAGAATTACGTGAAATTTGGCAGAGAGGTAGCCATAAGGTCCATGAAGTGCCTTTTGCAGGTTTGGTGTAAATCTGTTCAGTATTTTCTGAGAAAATAGCATTTAAATCAATATATATATCTATACGCGCGCAGCGTGCGCGCTGGGTGCGCGCACCTTTCCGTGCGTGAGCGCAATTCTGATTGATTGGTAGATCTTAGTAAACATTCGAATCGGTCGAAACCAGGAAGTGTCGGCCGCCATTTTGTCTCTCGCACTCTGAGGGGGTGAAAAACTAATGTGGAGAACGTGAAAAGGGGGCAGCGTGGACACTTCCCGACCCCCTAGCCATGGTCAGGGGGTCCCAGAAGAACCATCCAAACAGAAAAAAATCTGCGAAGTTCGCGCAGCGTGCGCGCACTCTGCAATTTTGTGGAAAAAACAAAAAGCACGGCAAGAAGAGTTATAGTTGCCTGCACTAACTATAACGGGGGAATTTCATTGGTTTTTTATCAGTAAAATTTCCGCTAACTATAACATGTGTGAAACCTATGGTTTTTTCAGTGAATTTGCAAGGTTTTTTAAATGCTAATTCCTAACTATAACGTGTGTGAAACCTATGGTTTTTTCAGTGAATTTGTACGTTTTTTTAAATGCTAAGTTACTTTACGCCATTCGTGGCGTGCGCGCCCACTTAACGCAGTTCGTTCCGTGCGCGCACGGTGCGCTTCGCGCACCGTGCGCGCACAGTGAGCACTTTACGCAGTTAGTGCCGTGCACGCACGGTGGGCACACGGTGCGCTACGCGCACCGCGTGCCCACGTTACGCTAGATGGGCCATGTACGCACGATGTGCTTCGCGCACCGTGCGCACATGGAGGACATATGATGCACTTCGTTTTGAAAGGTAATATTTTAATTTTTCGTATATTTTATAAGCCATGCACAAATGGTGCCCTTCGGGCACCATTTACACACGGGGTGGAGAGAGTGTGGATAATTTTTTTTTATTATTTTTTTAAAAAATATTTTAGTTTATCTCATATCTAATAAGCCATGCACAATTGCACACGGGGTGGAGAGAGTGTGGATAATTTTTTTTTTTTGTAAAATTTTTTACCGTACGCGTACGGTAAGCGTAATCGGCGAAATTACCGAAAAAATAAAAATTCCGTTTTTGTCCTTGGGGGATCCTTGGGGACTCCCTCAACATGGCTATGTGTGTGGGAGCTGTCTAAACAGCCCCTTTACATGTTTTTGGGCTTTATATTTTAGAAATCACTCTCAGTGCGAGAGAGAAAATGGCGGCCGCCGCTTCCTGGTTTCGGCCAATTCGAATGTTTACTAAGATCTAAGAGCCAATCAGAATCGCGCTCGCGCACGCCACCGTACGCGTACGGTAAGCGTACCGTAAGCGCACCGTAAGCTGGCTCAGATATATATATTGATTTAAAGGCTATTTTCTCAGAATCTACTGAACAGATTTACACCAAACCTACAAAAGGCACTTCCTTGACCTGAGGACTACCTCTCTGCCAAATTTCTAGTAATTCTGTTCAGCCGTTCGGGCTGTAGCCCTGTCTAAAGGTCCTATGGAAAAATGCATGGGAAAAACACGTTTTGGGACCCCCCTTTTATCTCAGCCCCCGCTTGACGAATTCCCCCGAGACTTTCAGGGTAGGAGCGGAGCGTAGCGCCCCACCTATTTTGAAAAATTCGCGAGGATTCGTCGACCGGCGCCAAAGTTATTCAAAATAGAATGTTGCAGATTTCCTATGGAAACGTGGTCCTAACTATAACTACCTACTGGCGACCGCCAGTAGGTAATATATATATATATATATATATATATATATTCACTGAAAAAACCATAGGTTTCACACATGTTATAGTTAGCGGAAATTTTACTGATAAAAAACCAATGAAATTCCCCCGTTATAGTTAGTGCAGGCAACTATAACTCACGCGACCGCAATCCTCTGCTGATGCTAATACTGTATTTAGACACTTATTTGCCCATGTCTTCTTCCATACATTTTTAGCTATACATATATTACAAATATTTTTTTTTCATAAAGACACATATGTCATCAGCAGAAGATTGCGGTCGCGTGAGTTATAGTTGCCTGCACTAACTATAACGGGGGAATTTCATTGGTTTTTTATCAGTAAAATTTCCGCTAACTATAACATGTGTGAAACCTATGGTTTTTTCAGTGAATTTGCAAGGTTTTTTAAATGCTAATTCCTAACTATAACGTGTGTGAAACCTATGTTTTTTTCAGTGAATTTGTACGGTTTTTTAAATGCTAAGTTACTTTACGCCATTCGTGGTGTGCGCGCCCACTTAACGCAGTTCGTTCCATGCGCGCACGGTGCGCTTCGCGCACCGTGCACGCTCAGTGAGCACGCGGTGCGCTTCGCGCACCGCGCGCCCACTTTACGCAGTTAGTGCCGTGCACGCACGGTGGGCACGCGGTGCGATGACAAAGCAAGAAAGCACGTCAACAAATCTGTTTCTGCTTTCCTCCGTGACTATGGTATGGGTGCCATTTACCACAACAACTTGCGTTATGACATGCAAGACATTTATAGAGGAGATGGTGTGCACTTCAATGATGAAGGGAACAGAGTCTTCCTCTTGAACCTTAGACTCTGCATCGGTACTTACTTGTAGGTACCACTAATTAATCATTGCATAAACACAACGGCTCTTTTTAGAGCCCCCTAATATCTAAACACTTAAATCTGATTTTCATTTTTTTTTTTTTTTTTTTCTTCCGTACGCTTACCGTAAGCTTACCGTACGCGTACCCCGTGATTTTTTTTAAAATCAATAAATGTTTTCTTTGTACTTTACAGTCCTTCTTTGACCCCCTCTCAAATGTAAGGGGGTCTGTAACTCTCCTCATTGCCCCCTTTTCTTGTTTTCACTCTTTTTTTTCTGAGTGAAATACACAAAATGGCGGCCGCCGCTTCCTGGTTTCGGTCGATTCGAATGTTTACTAAGATCTAAGAGCCAATCAGAATCGCGCTCGCGCACGCCACCGTACGCTTACGGTAAGCGTACGGTAAGCGTACCGTAAGCGGGCTCAGATATATATATTGATTTAAAGGCTATTTTCTCAGAATCTACTGAACAGATTTACACCAAACCTACAAAAGGCACTTCCTTGACCTAGGGACTACCTCTCTGCCAAATTTCGAGTAATTCTGTTCAGCCGTTCGGGCTGTAGCTCGTTCTAAAGGTCCTATGGAAAAATGCATGGGGAAAACGCGTTTTGGGACCCCCCTTTTATCTCAGCCCCCGCTTGACGGATCCCCCCGAGACTTTCAGGGTAGGAGCGGAGCGTAGCGCCCCACCTATTTTGAGAAATTCGCGAGGATTCATCGACCGGCGCCAAAGTTATTCAAAATAGAATGTTGAGGTTTTCCTATGGAAAAGGGGTCCTAACTATAACTACCTACTGGCGACTCGTAAAAAACCAATGAAATTCCCCCGTTATAGTTAGTGCAGGCAAATATAACTCACGCGACCGCAATCCTCTGCTGATGACGTCAGATATTACACCACTGATGACATATGTGTCTTTATGAAAAATAAATATTTGTAATATATGTATAGCTAAAGATTAATGGAAGAAGACATGGGTAAATAAGTGTCTAAATACAGTGATGTAATATCTGACATCATCAGCAGAGGATTGCGGTCGCGTGAGTTATAGTTGCCTGCACTAACTATAACGGGGGAATTTCATTGTTTTTTTATGAGTGAAATGTCCAGCTAACTATAACATGTGTGAAACCTATGGTTTTTTAAGTATATTTTTAATATATATATTCACTGAAAAAACCATAGGTTTCAGGGGTTATATAGTTAGCAGGACTTTTCACTTGTACAAAACCATTGAAATTCCCCCGTTATAGTTAGTTCAGCTAACTATAACTCGCGGGCCCGCAATGCACTGCTGATGAAGTCACATATTACATCACTCATGACATGGTCAGTGACATCACTCATGACATCACTGATGACATCTCAAATAACATCACTGATGACATCATCCAGTGAATGTCTGTTTTTCTGAAAATTAAATATGTTTTATATATGTATATCTCAAGGTCGATGGAAGAATAAATGGGTATATAAGTGTCTAAATGGATGATTTGTTTTTGAAAAATTGATTGTGTAACTGACTGATTAACCCCTTGTGTGCCACGCCCGTTCCCCGCCCTGTGCCGGCCGTTACATTAGCGGGCGGGGTTCATGACGAGCTGGACTCGTCATGGGCACAGCGCAACCGCGGCCCATGACGAGTCCAGCTCGTCATGGGCACACAAGGGGTTAAGTGTATCATAGTGAATACATGGCTTAGTGAGTAATGTTTAAATATGTAAATATCTTTATCAGTCTCTCACTTTGTATATAAGTGGCTGCATGGGTTGGTGAGTAGCTACATGGGTGTCTATATAGGTTATTAGTTGTTTTTTTGAGTATCAGTCTGAGTGTCTGCATGATTCGGTGGGGGATATTACGTAGTGCATAGGTGCATGAATGAGTGACTCACTGTTTGTATGTGTTGAAGACAGCATGTGTACAGGACTGTATGGGTGGATGAGTGTGTGTATGGGTGTGTTAGTGAGTGAATGACTGTCTCAATAGTGTCTTTATGAGTAACTACATATGTTTTAAACTAGTATATTTGACTATTGGTGTATATAAGTGAGTATATGTGAGAGTGAGAGATTGAAAGAGTTCCTGTATGAATAAGTATGTGTTTCTAGAAGTGATTGTTTAAAAGACTAAGTATCTGTAAGTTTCCATAGAAGTAAGTGTGGTGGTGTGTGTATAACTGTATATGCAAGTAAATGTATGTTTGATTCTTTATTAGCATGAGTGACTATGTGTGTGAGTAACTCTATGGATGAGTGGCATTGTGTAACAGGATGTATAGGTGTATGAGTACATATGATGAGTGAGTACATGTATGAGTGACTGTATAGGACTGTTGGTGAATGAGTGGATGTGTATGTGGATCTTAGAATTACTGAAGAGGTTGTTGTAACTGGTATTGGTATGTCCATTGTTTTGAAAATTTTAGTCTCTATTTTTGAATGTGTGTATCAAAGGTTATATTAGGGTGAGAGGAGGTCTGCAACTCTATCACAAGGATGATGTCATCAGTGATGTCATCAGTGATGTCATTTGAGATGTCATCAGTGATGTAATGATTGATGTCACTGACCATGTCATGAGTGATGTAATATGTGACGTCATCAGCAGTGCATTGCGGGCGCGCGCGCGAGTTATAGTTAGCTGAACTAACTATAACGGGAGAATTTCAATGGTTTTGTACAAGTGAAAAGTCCAGCTAACTATAACACCCCTGAAACCTATGGTTTTTTCAGTGAATTTCTGAGGTTTTTTAAATGCTAATTCCTAACTATAACGTGCCTGAAACCTATGGTTTTTTCTGTGAATTTCAAAGGTTTTTTAAATGCTAATTTCTAACTATGCCTACAAAGATAGGACATGTGAAGAAAGAAGAAAAAATGCACAGAAAGAAAAAAAAGAAGTGCAGAAAGAAGCAACAGAAGTCCTCAAAGACGAAGAAAAGTGCAGGAAGATGGATAACGTGCAGAAAGAACAAAAAGAAGAGCAGAAAGAATCCTTGTTGCAAAATCATCCTGTACCCTCAACTTTTTCAGACGGGCACTGGTGGTAACTAAGTCTGACTAACCAGTCCTAGAGCCAGTGCTATGTTAAAAGACACTTAGAATACAGTGAAAACACCTACATACACTAGGGAACATTATGCGTTGGGGTCCCCCTGTGATTAGCATGACCTCCTCTGTAAGCCCCTAGTATATAATAGGACAGGGGGATTAAAACTACCTCTTAAAACAGGCTACAGGGCGTTTTTGCACACGTTAACTCAGGCCCCGTCCCCTCCCTTCACCACTGTGTAAACACGCCCTGTGTCCGTTTTTAGTTGGGAGATTAAGTTCATTTGAATCCTGAGGGTCCCTAGGGTCCAACTAGCCCACTAGGTACCTCCAGTAAGTGCCACAGAGCTGCATTGCAGAGAGGTGTAAAAAGTGGCAGAGCCTGGACCACCTCTCTGCAATGCAGCTCAGTGGCGCTTACTGGAAGCACTTGGTGGGCTAGTTAGCCCCCAGGGGCCCTCAGTATTGAAGGGAAATTATATCCCCAATTTAAAACGTGCCATAGTGCGTGTTTGCACACGTCACCTCAGGCCCCGTCCCCTCCCTTCACCACTGTGTAAACGCGCCCTGTGGCTGTTCTAAGTTGAGAGATTAAGTCCCCTTGAATCCTAAGAGTCCCTAGGGTCAAACTAGACCACTAGGTACCTCCATGAAAGCGCCACAGAGCTGCGTTGCAGAGAGGTGTAAAAAGGGGCTTGGCCTCAGAACACCTGTCTGCAGCGCAGCTCCCTGGCGCATACTGAAAATGCCTGTTGGGCTAGTTGGCCCTCAGAGACCCTCAGTATTGAAGAGGAATTAATTCCCCAACTTACAACTCGCCAGGGGGCGCGTTTGCAGAGTGCTGCAAGGAGGGGGCGTGGCCTCCGGTAAGATGCCAGTCTTTTATTTATTTTAATTTTTTAAGAAGGGGGGCTGTGTGGTTCCCCTTCTTATTCTAATTTATTGGCCCTGATGACCCCATCCCCCAGGGCCTGTCTCCTAATTATATTTTTTTGACCCCAATCCCCAGGGCTGGCCACTGTTTTTTATTATTTTTAAAAAATATATATTTATAGACACACCTAGGACATGCTGGACAAACCGTACGTACCTATCACCATGACGATTTGAGTGATATTCATTAAAAGGCGACTATGCATACAATGAATCCACATGGAATGTATTTACACCACTAGTGAAGCTCTGACATGTCTGATGCCCTACCGTGCCTAATCCCGGTAGCCACCCTTGTCGTTTATTTATACAAACATGGGTAGCTATTGACGGGCACATTTAATACACATGCACACCAAGCCATTCAAAGGGGATTCAACAAAAATTCGACCAAAACTATGTAAGAAACCCCTCTCACGGTTAATAAAACACACATCCACTGCCGGATGTGTAATACTTTTTATTTTACTCTCTGGAAAGGGGACGAACATCACTTGAGAGTCACAGCGCGCTCCTGGCAGAGCCCAATGCTGTGTTACACCCACCATTGCCTGCCGAGTGCCACACACCTCTATGTTGTATTCCACCAGCTAGTGCATATGCTATGACACTCTCTAGCCCATGTGCACTGTAACACCACCCCGTGAATATGTCATGCCACACTTGTCTTCGCACGGGTTATATTGCCCCATCTAACGTGCCTTCCTCGATGCCTATGTTATAACGCACAGTGCTATGCCATACATATTACAATCTGGGATCCATATCTTTGTCACAGTGCATATGCAACGTTATACTCCCCAGCACATATTTTATATTACAACTTTAGAGACTAGTTAGGTTACACAACACTGCCCTGTGCATATTACACTCCAAGGCGCACATCGCATAGCACGCGCTAGTGCCTGTGCTATCTCGCGCTCTCCAATGAATCTGTCATTGCGCACAATGTATTGCATATTATATTTCACGCACGGTTCATCTTATATCACACTTTTTGGTGCATAGTTTATACCATACACTATATCTAGTTTTCATTTTCAATCGTGCTCTCAGGACTATGTTCTATATAACACTGTGTTCACCTACCCTTTTCACGGGCATTACATTTTGCGATAGGGGGTGGAGGGTCAGGGTGTGTTTCTGCCAAGTGAGCCCGGAGTCACAGTCACAAACGTCCTCTTCTTCCTGAATAAAAGTGAGATTATGCTGCATACTTGTTCATATTTTAAGTAGTTCGCACAGACACACGTTTTAAAAACAATAAAGTTCCTAATACCCGCCTTCTCTGAACAGTTAGCTTGCTGCCCCATCCCCCTCCTCCCTATCCTCTGTTGTGTGAATCCATGGACTAGCCTCCTCCCTCCTGCCATGCATGGTCTCATGTGCTGCCACTGCCCTCAATTTAGTATGATGTACCAGTCCCCTCCTCCTGCCCTCCATTGCCCAATTCTATGCCCCATCATTGACATCCTGCTTAAACTCTGTGCTTAGCTTGCTGCCCCTATTCTCCTTCCCCCTGCCCTCCGATGTCTTTGTGCATGCCCCTGCTCCATCCTTTTTGCCCACTATGTTCCATGGACCTGCCACTCCTATCTACTCTGAGTGTTCTGTTGAGCTGCCACTCCCCTCCCACCTGCCTAGCATTGTCAGATGACTGTAACCTGTCCCTGCCACCTCCACCCTGCCTGTCCACATGCCATGCCCCTATCCTCTTCCTCCTGTCCTACATGGTCCATTGTACTGCCACACCCTTCTGCCCTCCCTGGTCTGTTGTGCTGCAACTGCTCCTCCTGCCTGCCCCGTGCGGTCTGTTGTGAGGCCCCTTCCCCTGAACTTTCTTGTCTGTGCACAGGTCCTGACCCTCCCTTCTATCCTCCATCGTCCTTTGTGCATGCCCCTGCACCCTCCTTCTTGCCCATCATAGCCATTGTGCTGCCACTAACCCTCCCACTTGCCATGCATGGTCTTCTGTGCTGCCATGGCCCCTCCCACCTTCCCTGTGTGGTCAGTTAGCTGCCCCTGACTCCCTCCCACCTTCCCTCCATGGTCTGTGTGTATGCCATCACAGTCTCACTGTTGCTCTTCATGGTGTGTCTTGGTTCTAGTGCCCATCCTGCCTGACCTCCATGGCTATCTTGCTGCTCCTGCCCTACCCCCTTGCCCCCAGCCCTCTGTTTACATGTGCAGACCCCTAGTCCCTCCCTCCTGGCTTGTCTGTTCCATTGTAATGCCCCTGATCCATCCCTCCTGCCCTTTATGGTCTGTTATGCTGCAGCTTTCTCTCCTGTCTGTCCATTATGGTCAGCTAGCTACCATTGCCTCTTGCCCCTCTGTTCTCTGTTGTCCATGTGCATGGTCCTGTCCCCTCCCTCTTGCTTTCTATGGATTGTTGTGCTGCACTCCCGTCCCGCATGCCCTGTGTGGTGTATTGTGCTGCTGCAACCCCTGATGCCCGCCCTGCAGGGTCAGTTTGGTGCACCTCTCCATGTCCCTCCTGTCTTCTGTTATCCAAGTCCATGTCCCTACCCCATTTCCTTCCATGATCCAATGTACCATACTTGCGAACATTTTGAACTTGGTAAGAGGGAGATTTTGGAAAAAAACTGGGGTATTGATTTTCCCCTTTGAGTTACATTGAAAAAGAGGAGATTGTAGACAGGAGACAGATCAAATAAAGCCCATTTGAGCTTAAAAACATTGGACGTTTCCTGGCTGAATCGGGTCTGTTGGCATGTATGGTTGTACTACCATTGCCTCTTCCTTCTGCCCACAATGGTCTATTACATTGCCACAGCCTCTCTTGCAAGTCCTGTTTTATTGGTTTGTTGCCCCTGCCCCCCTTTCCACTGCCCTCCATAGTCTGTTGTGCTGCCACGGCCCTTCCTGCCTGCTCAGTGTGGTTAAATTGTTGCCTTTGCACCCTCCTACCTGCCTTCAATTTTCAGAGTCCGTGCCCCTGGCCTCTGCCTCTCAACAGTATCCTAATGAACAACTAGATTGCTAACATTCTATATTTATTACAAAAGTGTGGAACGCCTGACGTCATCTTGATGTAATCAAAACTGTAATACCTAGAGCATTTCCTTTAGAAATTACATATATGAGAGGGTCTTATTGGCATCAAAATTATGGTTAGTGCTCTAAAAGACTAAAATAAGGACATATTTTCTGAGTTTTCAAATAGCGACAAAGCACTTTTAAATTATTTGTTATCTTTATGTTTTTTTATCCAGTTGACCACTTGATTAAATGTTGCACTTAGGGGAGAGGATGTGGTGTTACTTCCAGAACTGCAGACTTTGCAACTGGGGAACCAGGTTGGAGTTTCTGCTTCAGCTCCACATTCTGTGATTCTGGTCAAATCACTTAGTCACAAGCCAACGAAGTCAGTGTAGTGTCAGCAAGGCACTTACCATCCAAAAGGCACGGGTCTTCAGAATCGGAACCTGCCCAATATGTTATAGGGAGGAACACAGACCTAAGGAGGTAATACAAGTTATGTATGAAAGCCCTCTCTCACCAACCTGGTTGGTGACATGCTTCATCATCGGGCTCCACTGGGTATGGCCGAATGCCATCCCAGTGTGCTGCAACGCCAGGTTACTGCGGAGCGGGATTTTGTGAGGTGACAGTGAATTTAAAATTCCCAATTGAGTCAAAAAAATCATTTAATAGTTTTGCTAATTGGAAAAAATTAAAAAGGAGTGAGGGTCAAAAAAATAACAGACCGGGTTCACTCCATGGCGGTCAACATGTTTCTGCCTTTATGTGTGTTCGACAGGCTTTCATCAGGACCAGAGTGGAAGTGTGGGAGCCCTGGTGGTATGAACGCGCTAAGGTTCACCCTACCGTGGGCTGTTGTGTGAAAAAATATATAAACACAGTTCAAAATCCGCCAAGTGATATAGTGGTGGAGAGAAACGAGTTTACTCTATAATGAAAAAAGACATACAAACACAAGACAAAACATAAAAGAATTGTAAATGTGCGTGGTCAGTTCATAATAAAGCGCCACAGCTACAGGCTCAAACATAGTGCATGGATGGGACTGTGCCAATAATAAGTACCTCAGGTGCAAAAAGTTGTGCTGTCCGTGCACCTAGAATTTAGCCAGATACTAGTGTCAGGGAAGTAAGACATGACTTCGCCTGAATAGCGTGACTAGTACTGTATATCGAAATATACGTGGAGTCTAGATGCTACGTGAGAATCTAAAACAAATGAGGGCCGGGAGGTTAATGAACGTGGCCCGTGTATCATTCCTGGGAAGTAGAAATGCAAGAGGGTGGAGAAAGATTCTTACTGTGAGGCAAGACCGTTCGTCGCCTCAGGGATCCCGGGGTGGGGGTGCGAGCAATATGGCACACCCTGGAGAGGAAAAGAAAGGAGAAATGGCCACGAGCGGCTGGGTAACACACACACTGACTGTAAAGAACTGAAAACAACACAATAAAGAGACGGGGGGCGGGAAGTTCACTTACGCCCTCGCTGCTCGGCACCCGTTAGGAACCTGCAATGCCTCAAGCCACCGGGTCCAGGAAGTGAGGAGACCAGAAGCGAGTCACATATGAGCAAAAAGGAAACCTCAATGGGTCGGAGAAGAAAAGTAAGCCCATCAGTGATAGGGCAAAACATCCAAAGCTGTGCGATGATTGGCTGGGCCCCAGCCAATGGGATGTGTGGAAAGAAGAAGTTAGCCAGGGAGACTCGACCGCTGATTCCTTTGACAAAATCATCAATGAAAACTTTATGCGGTGTTTAGAGAACGAACGTTTGACACGCAGGCGTCACTGGGAACGTGTGCCTGGGTGGATGGAAGCTAAATGCAGAGTAAGCAGACGGGGAAGCAGTGGAACATGGGCTAAGTGCTCAAATGAGAGAGAAATGCTAATGCCAATGCGGGAGACAAAGTGTGCAGGAAACGCTGCATGTAATGTAGGGAACCCCAAATTGCTAGGCTTAGCTGGTCGGGTGAAGGGGTCCAACACAAATAAGCACATAGAAGGACTATGTACTTGGTGGATATGTTATGCAACCACAAAAAGTGACCGTATAAGGTCCAGCCGAATTGGTAAAAAGGCCTAAGTGGACTATGGATACCATGTAAGCGATGCAATCATGAGTACATGCTTAAAGTATGTTGACCCAGGGTATATTATCATTGAGATCCACGAGGTTGGTGCCCAGACGGTACACCCATCTTTGTTCCTTCTCGAAAAGGATTTTTTGAGTGTTTCTGCGTGTTGTGATCTCTTCAATTACCGTCCAGTGTAGGTCATTAGTGGTATGGTTGGCAGACAGAAAATGTTCACTTAGTTTAGTAGTGACTCGTTTACACCTAATGTTGCTCCGATGTTCGCAAATACGGAGTTTCACTTTTCTAGTGGTCATCCCTACATAGCGTAGACCGCAGGGACAAGTGATTAGGTAGATGACATTAGGCGTGTTGCAATTGGTATCTCCTTTTTGGGTCCAGACCTTGCCTGATTCCAGATTCAGACTGGTAGTATGAGAAGTCAGGTGACATATACTGCAATCCGAGCAAGGGAAATGGCCCGTAATCTTAGGAAGACCCCAAGCTTCTGTAATGGATCTTTGAGCAGTGTTAGGTTGAATGATGGGGCGTGTCTGTACCAGGCTGCTCCGCAGGCTCTGTGCTCGTTTAAAGGAGAACAAAGGTTTTTCCCATCTCCGGTTGTTGCTGTTGATAATTCGCCAATGTTTCATGACGACTTTCTTCATGGCATTGGACAGGGTGCTGTAAGTGGTGACGCATGTGAGTGGTATGGACATGGCGTCTTTGACGGAGTCCTCCAGAAGGACTTCTCTGGGTTGGTTTCTGGCCCGTTTATAACTTCTGGAAAGAAGGGGGAGAGGATACCCTCTGGCTGTCATTTTAGAAGTTAGGTCACTGGATTGAGCCTTAAAATCTACCAAAGAGGTGCAATTCCGCCGGAGGCGGAGGAATTGCCCGTAAGGCAGATTCTCCCTCAGTGCACGAGGATGGAAGCTCGTGAACTCAAGAAGGTTATTTCTGGAGGTAGGTTTATAGTGTGTCTTCGTGTGAAGAGATCCAAGTTTCTTAGTGATCAGAACATCAAGGAAAACGACTTCATTAAGGTCATAGGTGTACGTGAATCTCAAATGTGGATCCAAGGTGTTAACCCACTGGAAGAAGGTTTTGAGGGCGTTGATATCGCCGTGCCAAATGAGGAGCACGTCATCTATATAGCGTCTCCATAGGCCTATGGAGGGTAGATGAGGATTGGAATCAGGGAGGATGAACTTCCGTTCGAAATCGTACACATACAATCCCGCTACACTGGGAGCAAAGGTACTCCCCATGGAAGTACCCGTGGATTGCAGATACAGGTGTCCCTGATATTCAAAAAAGTTCCTTTTCAAGGCCAGAGTAGCACATTGGATAATAAAGTTCTTAGATGTCCTATGCTCCCAAGGATGGGAATTGAGAGATTCCCCCAGGACCCGGATGGTCTCATCCTGGGGGATACTGGTGTATAAGCTCTCAATATCCAGTGTGACCAAGATCGTGTTCTCTGAACATTGAATACTGTTCAATAGTTTGAGCAGGTCCTTGGTATCTTTAAGATACGTGGATGATTGTTGGACCAGAGGCTTGAGGAAATGGTCGCAGAACCGTGATAATGGTTCCAGGAGAGAGCCAATCCCTGACACAATTGGGCGCCCAGGGGGAGGGAGTCTGCTCTTGTGGATTTTGGGGAGTGTATAGAAATATGGAATAGTACCCTGGCTCTCGGTAAGGAATCGTGCTTCTGGTCTAGTGATGATGCCTTCTGTGAGTGCTTCTTCGACTATCCTCTCGATCTGGTTTTTAAGATCATTAGAGGGGTCGCTAGGAAGAGGTGTGTAATTCTTGCGATCACTGAGGAGTCTACGGCACTCATGATCGTAATCAGCAGTATTCATTAGGACCACTACTCCGCCCTTGTCAGCCGGTTTGATGGTGAGATTCGGATCCTGGCGTAAAGAGTTGATGGCTCTGAATTCATCGGCTCTGAGATTCTTGAAAATGGGGGGGATATCCATATTCTCAATCTCAGTAAAAACAGCACGTTCAAAGGTTACAATCTCCACTGGTATAGTGTGTGGGGGAGGGGTGAACGTTGACTTAGGTCGCAGAGGTGTGTCACCTACATCAGAATCTACTACCTCTGAAGTATGATCCTCAAAAAAGGCTTTCAGTTTCAATTTTCTAAAGAAAGCCGAGAGTTCACAATGGAGGCGGAATTTGTCGGGACGGGCTGACGGAACAAAGCCCAATCCCTTTTCCAGTATTGCCGTCTCATCAGTAGCGGTCCGCGGAGGGAGTTCTGTGGGGCGGTGAGGCGGGGCAGGGGAGGGGCAGGGTGGGGGAATGTAAACACCGGAATATGGATGATCGGAGGTAAGTACACATTTAAATAAATAAAACGAATTTCGTTGCGCGCGCTGCATCGCAAAATGCGATGCAGAGCGCGCAAAGGAATTCGTTTTATTTATTTAAATGTGTACTTACCTCCGATCATCCATATTCCGGTGTTTACATTCCCCCACCCTGCCCCTCCCCCGCCCGGCTCACGGCCCCACGGAACTCCCTCCACGGACCGCTACTGCGTCTCATGGGTAGTTAGTATCTTATCAGATAAGTTGACTATTAAGCTGTCGAGGTGCTCGGGCCTGCGATCGTTTGATCCTGTAGTTGTTTGCTCCGGGTGTGGTTGCCCACCGGGTCGTCTTGTATCCAGTGGACCCTTTGGTTGGGCCCTCTCCGCCGACCTTCGCCCCTTTGGCCTCTCTCTAAAAAAGGAGGCTGTGTAAAATGGTTATGTGGATACAGCGGGGCCGTGTACGCAGGGTTCCAGCCCATTTGTGGGTTGAATGGGTAGTGGAACTGCATCGGATGTGTCCCCATGATACCTTGTTGGGGAGGGAAATTCAACCAAGGGGATTGATTGAAGGGGGGGGCGTGTTCTACCCCTTTGTCTACCTCTCCTCGCCTGTCTGAAACTGTTATTGCTCGAGCCACTACTATTTGATGAGTCATCATCAGAGCCATAAGTGTAGGTCTCGTTTTTTCTCCCCATGTCTACAACCAAAATGAATTTGTTCTTGTGTGATGTAACCAATGCTCATGTAAAGCACTCCAATACCTGACAAGTCTGCACTATATAACACTGCAAAAACACAAAATAATAAGTGTTTTGCACACTTCTGTCATTGGGCTATATTTGGGCTACATCTGGGTGATTTTGGGCTACATTTGGGCTCTTTTGTCTCCGGTGGCCATCTTGGGAGATTTATTTGTTATGAAGTTTCCTAATTTCCTCATGTACTGCAGTCTCCTCAGTAGGAAATGCTTTCAGTTTTTTACTTTGATTCCATCATGAAGGTATTCAGATATGTCACACATTTGCCATAAATTCTGAAAGTTAGCACTCGAGTTGCTCATTAGATCACTGTAGTAAAACTACTGTTCACCATGGAAGTCTGCTCCTGGTATTAAAAGTGCATGTTTCAGTCTGCATGTCAGAATTTTTTAATGAAATAGAAGAGGTTTTGAGAAGTCACTCAAAATGTGCCCTCATTTTCTTTCTTCAGCATTAATCATAATTTCTATGGCAAAATTAATTAATTTTAAATTAAATGTCTTAAGTGTTACCAGTTTATTCCAATCAAGATGGCTTCAGGTGTGCCATACTTTTGTCATAATGAAGACAGTAAGCGCTCTAGTTGTTTTTAAGAACACTCTGAGACATTCTGTCATTGGGCTATACTTGGGCTACATCTGGGTGATATTTGGGCTACATTTGGGCTCTTTTGTCTCTGGTGGCCATCTTGGGAGACTTATTTGTTATGAAGTTTCCTAATTTCCTCATTTACTGCAGTCTCCTCAGTAGGAAATACTTTCAGTTTTTTACTTTGATTCCATCAAGAAGGCATTCAGATGTGTCACACATTTGCCATAAATTCAGAATGTTAGCACTCTTTTTGCTCATTAGATCACTGTAGTAAAGCTACTGCTCACCAGGGAAAACTGCTGCTGGTATTGAAAGTGCATGTTTCAGTCTGCATGTCAGAATTTTTTAATGAAATAAAAGAGGATTTCAGAAGTCAAAATGTGCCCTAGTTTTTCTTTCTGCAGCACTAATCATACTTGTTATGGAAAAATTAACCCCCTCATTTTGTTCCTTTTTAAATTAAATGTTTTAAGAGTTACCACTTTAATCCAAGCAAGATGGCTTCAGGTGTGCCATACGTTTATCATAAGTAAGACTGTTAGCGCTCTAGTTGTTCTTTGGAACACTCTGGGAAGCTGCAGTAGAACACAAAGGAATCAACTGACAGTCTCTGCCCTTGTTGGATGTACATGTTTTACTGAGAATGTCAGACTTCATTCTCACATTTCTGAGAAAGATAATGTGAATTTACAGAAAATAAGCTCTCAGTTTAGCTTATAGATCACCTTCCAAACCTCTGTGGGAAAAGCATGAGAAAATATTTTTCTCTCAATCATGATATCCCAGCAGAAGGCTTTTTCACATGGTGAAATCACCTTAGAACATACCACAATTCCTAAAATGAGTATGGTACCATCAACAAATGATTTATAATGTAACTAAAGTCTTAAAACCTTCTATTAACTGCAATGCTTTTTAATGAGGTGCTATCATGTATATTGGTCTCAAGATGGCTGCCAACACTTCTTGGATGAAGTGCTGACAGCCAATCAGATCTCAGGATGAGATGTGTGGTTAGGCTCCGCCCACATATATATATGATTTTACTTTTGATTTTCTCAGGAACTACTGAACAGATTGACACCAGACCTACAAAAGGCACATCCTTGACCTGAGGACTACCTCTCTGCCAAATTTCAAGTAATTCTGTTCAGCCGTTCGGGCTGTAGCTCGGACTAAAGGTCCTATGGGAAAATGCATGGGGAAAACGCGTTTTGGGACCCCCCTTTTTTCTCAGCACCCGCTTGACGAATCCCCCCGAGACTTTCAGGGTAGGAGCGGAGCGTAGCGCCCCATTAGTTTTGAAAATTTCGCGAGGATTCGTCGACCGGCGCCAAAGTTATTCCAAATAGAATGTTGCGGATTTCCTATGGAAACACGGTCCTAACTATAACTATCTACTGGCGACTGCCAGTAGATATTATATATATATATATATATATATATATATATATATATATATATATATATATATATATATATATATATATATATATATATATATATATATTTATATATTTATATATCAACCACCAACTCCAATCTTAGACAAAAGAAAGGACACCGACACCAACGACTTCACTGAATTCACAGGTTTAATGATCTCACTCCATTGCTACGCGTTTCGGCATCACCTGCCTTACTCATGCAATAGGAAACTAGTTCAGTGTGTAGGTTAAAATACAAAAACGTAAACTGCAATTAAAGGTCACATGGTTTTTCGCACCAATCACTGGCTATTAGACATGAAGAAAAGACTTCACATTTAGATGTGGGATTTTCTCTGAATACATTCTTTCATGTTATGTTACCATTTTTTTGTCTGAAACAAAACTTTATCCACACAGAAAATGTCCAATACCACATATTATTTCATATTTGGTATGCAATCTTTCTCTTGACTGTTAAATACATATATGAAAGTATAAATATGTGAATATATATATAAATAAATATATGCGCGTAAAATAATGGGACATTATTTAAAAAGAAACTACATCGAAAGATTCTTATTTTAAAAAAAAGTTCCCAATAAAACTCCTTCAATGTAAAAATTATTTTACAATGATAAAGTGCCTTAGTGCTTATCTCCTAATATACGAATAAAGTGCAAGTGCAAAAAAAGTGCAAAAACCATTTCACGTATCGCATAATATTTAAGAAGATGTAAATTCTTAATCTATGATCCTGGGCAAGTGCCCAGCATGCTTAGCCCGGAAAGTATATTTATCACAAACCTTTCAATATGCAACTAACTAATTCATAATTCCTCATTGCCAGTGATAAAATCTTAACACAGTGTCGTCTTTTAACACACATTGCCAGCCAGTGGATGTTTTTTTACTTCAAAATGAAGTCTATCAAGAATGTAAAGTCTCCCGGGTAACAATTTGTTTACTTCATTAATCTTATCATATCGATGATTTAAACTCATAGTTTTCACTTTATCTTTGTAGATATCTGTCAGTTTGTTGCTTCTTTTCATTCTGTTCTCCATTACTCAACTTTCTCTCTCTGATCTTTTCTTTTTATAAGAAACATCTAAAAGGCAAACCAAATTAGGGATTTAAAATGACAAAGAGCATTGCAGTGAATGCCTGTTAAACTTAAAACAGTATCTTATACTTATACATAGATAATTGTCAACATTTCCATCCTTAGTAAGTAAAAATTCCATGTTGCATCATAAAGAGCTACCACGATGATTTTATCTAAATGGTTTACTATGTACAAAAAGTGCAAGTGCTTCTATATACAAGATCTCATGAATATTGATCTATAAACCATCCTCTGTGGCACAATTTCTTATTGAATATGGCAAACAACACACAAATTGTTATAGAATCCCCGAGTCTCAAACACATGATTTCGACTGGACTGGCAATATCAGTACGCACACTTTAAGAAAAAATTAATAGAACAATATCAATTTTAAACAGATAGTGACCTTAATAAAATGTTTACAGAATTGTGTTAAAATACGAACACTCAAAGGATCTGTCTAGTTGAATTTGATTTATAAATGAACATGTAAATCTTACTCAGAGTTTAGACCAAGCGGCATCTTCGTGTTGAATAGAATAATGTACCTTGATTCCAGTAACATAACTCATTTTCATTCCCATTGTGAATCTCATGAATGTGTCGGGCAACTGCATAGTTGTGGTCTTTGTTATTTATTGCCCTTAGATGTTGCAAGATTTGAATATGAACCATATGTATCGTGCTGCCGACATATAGCTTGGGGCAAGAGCATTTTAGAATGTAGACTACAAACTCACTTCTACAGTTGAGCGAGCATCTAATTTTCCATGGATTTTTTATCAATGTGGATGTGACCTGTGTTTCATTTTTCCCAAATTTGCAGGCTTTACATTTGAGACATCGATGAAAGCCTGGACTGGGTTTGAGCCACATCTGTTTAGATTTTAGTTCTGGGCTTGTTACCACCAATTCATCTCTCATCGATTTAGCCTTTCTAAACGTTAGCAAGGGTCTATTGGGAATAAGGTCGTTCAAAATGGGATCTCCTTTGAGTAAATGCCAATGCCTAGTTGGACTATGTCTAACGTCAGCCTGGTATGCTGAAAAACCAGTTATTAATCTTATAGCCTCACCCTTTTCTTGTTTCGTTTTGGCAGTTTGCTCATTAGGTGTCGTAAGAAGTTCATGTCTTTGCATGCCCTCAACTTTTTTCATAGCCTGATTTAAGGTTTTAGCCTCAAAACCCCTCTGTAAAAATCTTGAATTGAGCTCAGTTTGTGCTTTAGATAATTCGATGTCCTCACTGCAGTTTCTTTTCATTCTGATATGTTCTCCATAAGGAATGCTCTTTTTTAAACACTGGGGGTGAAAACTCCCCGCGTGTAGAATCGAGTTTCCTGCAGTAAGTTTCCTGTAGGTTTTCGTATGAATGCTCCCATTCATAACATAAACTTCCAAGTCTAAAAAGGGAACTGATGACCTTCTTATGGTTTCCGTAAATTTAAGGTTTAAATCATTGTCATTGATAAGATCAATGAACTCCTTTGCATTGGCAGTGGTCCCATCCCACACCATAAACAAATCATCAATAAATCGGGCCCAGAAGATTATGTTTTTCTCCCAGGTCGTTTTGTGCAAGACTTTGAGCACCTGCTCCTCCCACAACCCGTATGTAAATTAGCATAGCTGGGGGCGAAACAGGTGCCTATCGCCGTACCCTGTTGTTGCTTGTACATGTCTGCTCCAAAAAGGAAAAAATTATTTGTGAGGCACAGTCTACACATTTCCAAAAGCATCATGGAGTATTGATAAAACTGGATTGGTCTGGTTTTCAAATAGTGTGAAGTGGCTTTTAGACCATCAACATGTGCGATACTGGTGTACAGGCTTGTTACATCCATCGTTACCAGGGTATATGTTTCTTTCCATTTAATCTCTGCAATATTGCTTAAAAAGTGTCCTGTATCCTGAATGTAAGCAAGAAGTGATTTGACACACGGTTGTAAAAAAGAATCTAAATATTTGGAAGTAGATTCAAATAAGCTGCCTATAGCAGAGATTATCGGTCTCCCTGGTGGGATTCTTTGGTTTTTATGGACTTTAGTGATTAAATATAGCACGGGAGTGACAGGGTTATCAATCTTCAAGAACAGAAATTCTTTTTGAGACAAAAGGCCCATTCCACGCCATCTGGAGAGGTCTTTATGATACTTTACTTTAACCTCATCTAGATTACTGGCAGGAACCTTAAGATAACTATTAGTGTCTCTTAATTGAGATTTCGCCTCCCCGTTATATGCCTCTAAAGACCAGAGCACCAGGTTCCCACCCTTGTCTGCCTGTCGAATTACAATATCAGGGCTTTCTTTAATTTTGGTCATGATAGTGTGATATTTTCTTTCAAAGTCACTGCAGTTCTTTGGGAAATTAGTACTCGATTTTAAAGAAATAGCCTTGAAATCTTTAATCACACGGTCAGAAAAGAGGTCAATGACATCTCTAGGAGTGTTGGGGATGAATGTCGATTTGGGCCTGAAGTTAGTATCTGCAGTGTCAAATAGATTTAGACCTATTCATCTCTCATCGATTTAGCCTTTCTAAACGTTAGCAAGGGTCTATTGGGAATAAGGTCGTTCAAAATGGGATCTCCTTTGAGTAAATGCCAATGCCTAGTTGGACTATGTCTAACGTCAGCCTGGTATGCTGAAAAACCAGTTATTAATCTTATAGCCTCACCCTTTTCTTGTTTCGTTTTGGCAGTTTGCTCATTAGGTGTCGTAAGAAGTTCATGTCTTTGCATGCCCTCAACTTTTTTCATAGCCTGATTTAAGGTTTTAGCCTCAAAACCCCTCTGTAAAAATCTTGAATTGAGCTCAGTTTGTGCTTTAGATAATTCGATGTCCTCGCTGCAGTTTCTTTTCATTCTGATATGTTCTCCATAAGGAATGCTCTTTTTTAAACACTGGGGGTGAAAACTCCCCGCGTGTAGAATCGAGTTTCCTGCAGTAAGTTTCCTGTAGGTTTTCGTATGAATGCTCCCATTCATAACATAAACTTCCAAGTCTAAAAAGGGAACTGATGACCTTCTTATGGTTTCCGTAAATTTAAGGTTTAAATCATTGTCATTGATAAGATCAATGAACTCCTTTGCATTGGCAGTGGTCCCATCCCACACCATAAACAAATCATCAATAAATCGGGCCCAGAAGATTATGTTTTTCTCCCAGGTCATTTTGTGCAAGACTTTGAGCACCTGCTCCTCCCACAACCCGTATGTAAATTAGCATAGCTGGGGGCGAAACAGGTGCCTATCGCCGTACCCTGTTGTTGCTTGTACATGTCTGCTCCAAAAAGGAAAAAATTATTTGTGAGGCACAGTCTACACATTTCCAAAAGCATCATGGAGTATTGATAAAACTGGATTGGTCTGGTTTTCAAATAGTGTGAAGTGGCTTTTAGACCATCAACATGTGCGATACTGGTGTACAGGCTTGTTACATCCATCGTTACCAGGGTATATGTTTCTTTCCATTTAATCTCTGCAATATTGCTTAAAAAGTGTCCTGTATCCTGAATGTAAGCAAGAAGTGATTTGACACACGGTTGTAAAAAAGAATCTAAATATTTGGAAGTAGATTCAAATAAGCTGCCTATAGCAGAGATTATCGGTCTCCCTGGTGGGATTCTTTGGTTTTTATGGACTTTAGGGATTAAATATAGCACGGGAGTGACAGGGTTATCAATCTTCAAGAACAGAAATTCTTTTTGAGACAAAAGGCCCATTCCACGCCATCTGGAGAGGTCTTTATGATATTTTACTTTAACCTCATCTAGATTACTGGCAGGAACCTTAAGATAACTATTAGTGTCTCTTAATTGAGATTTCGCCTCCCCGTTATATGCCTCTAAAGACCAGAGCACCAGGTTCCCACCCTTGTCTGCCTGTCGAATTACAATATCAGGGCTTTCTTTAATTTTGGTCATGATAGTGTGGTATTTTCTTTCAAAGTCACTGCAGTTCTTTGGGAAATTAGTACTCGATTTTAAAGAAATAGCCTTGAAATCTTTAATCACACGGTCAGAAAAGAGGTCAATGACATCTCTAGGAGTGTTGGGGATGAATGTCGATTTGGGCCTGAAGTTAGTATCTGCAGTGTCAAATAGATTTAGACCTATCAATTCCCCGATCAAAGAGCCATCATTACGATCATTACATGCACCTTCTCCCTCATTTTGTAATTGGTGTATATATATATATATATATATATATATATATATTTATAAATATATAGTTAAAGTTAGCTCAAGTAACTCTCACTAATGCCTTAAAGTAACTATAACACGCCCACACGCCATGCACAGTATTGTTTACAATGATGGCATTTCAGATGTGATTAGAGATGATATAACTGTAATCAGTGACTATGTCATGAGTGATGTAATGAGCGAGGGGAAAATGAGTGCAGGGTTTGGAAACTGCAGCTGCTGGGGCCACTGCAGCCAGTGCAGGTAAGAGCGGGGTGGCTGGGTTGGGGGAGGATTCGACAGACGACCACAAGGGAAAATTAAATAAATAATTCATGTTCCCCTCATCGCCTGTCGCATTAAACCCCCCCCCCCCCCCCGGCCCCAATATTGAGTAGTTCCCACAAATCTATATAGGATCTTTGCATTTTAGACAACATTAAATACAGGATTGGTCTCTAGACTGATTCCAGGCACCCCCAAAGGATATGCTAGTCTGTAGACCAGCAAGCTCACAGTGCCACTATAAGCCCCGCAATCTAACCAAGGAGCGAATAGTTTTTGGCAACTATCAAACATGACTACCCTGACCCCTCAGGAATCGTGGAAACAGTACAGTACTTTTCACTCATACACTCGGTCTCAGAGAGATATACAGAATAAACGGAGGGGACGTTTTTAATAAGCATTTGTTGAACCAGTGTCATTCTAGTATAAAATACATGTGCTGCAACAACCTTTAGACAGAAACAAATACATACGGTTGGAAGCACCAGCAGAGTAAATGTAAGGTAGAAATCTACCATGGTGCTAAAACAATTAACATTTGCAGGCATTGACATACATGGCAGAATTCAGGAGTGCTCCTAAGATGCAAACCCTAACTGAATGTATCTAAGTGTACCTAACAGGTATGTAGGTGTATAGCCAAGAATCACCCTAGGAAAGAGCCAATCCTATTACCTGATGGGAGAGCATGAAGGACTCCGTCTTGGTCTCGAGTTGAACACTCCGCAAGGGATGTCAGACCGCTGCGTGCTGGAGTGTCTGCGGGCAGGACTTCAGCGTCTCTTGTCAGCAAGTCAGCATGGAAGCTTGTCTCCTCTGGTTTGCCTGAAAGGTACCCTTAGGGGTTCTACCTAGATGTGTCATGGTACTGTTTGCCTGTCGGCCAAGAATGATGATAGTGGTGTCTTTTGTACAGAGTTATTATGCAGAAGATGGTAATCCTGCTGTGATACTAAGAATCCACATGCATTATAAATGAGGCTAGTTTTCTAAGAAAACCACACAACATTTATTTGGCACCTAACTAGGTAAAAGGTCATCACTAAAGCCATTATGTAGAGCAAGGTAGAACAAATGTAGGTAAAAAGTCGTGCAAGTACCTAGGCCTATATTGGGGTACATTGGGGCTCATAACACCCACTCCTCATCCGACTGGACAACAAAAATAACAAATGCCAAATTATGCCTGTTTAGAATCTTAAAAGACATAGTTAAAATATGAGTATAAAAACATCTAAAAACATGGTATGTGTTAAAAATGATGCAAATGTTAGAAAAGCTCTATAAGTCTTCTAAATAGTCAATATACTGTTAGACCAACTGATCACGCCAAAAGCCATAGTGCTCAGTGAGAGCAATAGAGAAAAATAAAACAAAAATTATGTTGTCTAACTCTAATTTGGGTTGTTTTGGAAAGAGCGGGGGCTGGCCGGCACAGCTCGCGGTTGGGGGTCGGGTGGTGGCTGGCAGGATTCTTTAAAAAAATAATATTAAAATAAAACATACTTTGCCGCTCCTGCCAGGTCCCGCGGCTCCTCTCCTGCTGCCTGTGTCTGACTCCAGGTCGCAATAGGAAGCAGAAGGCCAGGCTCCCACCCCTAAGCCAATCACAATGCTCCAATGGAGCGTTGTGATTAGTCTGAGTGCTGTGACACGGCGCTCAGCCAGGGGCTGTAGGGATGGGCATGTTCTTCATGCAGGCTGTAATGCAGCCAGCATGGAGAACAGGGGAGTGTGCATGACTGTTTTGGGCAGCCGACCAGACAGTAAGAGAGTCTGCCACTCCTCTCCTGCAGCTCCGCCCGCTCCCTCACGCACTGCCACAGCAGGAGGAAAAAATAAAAGGACAATAAGATTCCATTATTATCATTTATTTTTTCCTATCTTTGCTGCTCCTGGCAGAGGGGCGATGCTCCACCACCTCAGCGGAGGAGCCGCCACTGGGAAAGAGGCCAAATTGTTCCCATCACACGGAGAGCCAAATGTTTATGTGTCCTGTGTGGGAGATGCAACATCACTGCTGCTTGCTTTCGCAGATGACGGTCCCTGTAACACCTCTTGGATCAGGTCAATAGAGCAAATGTGATCTTCTCCAATTCCTACAGCTGCTGCTAAGGAAGTACTCAAAGCCTGTGAGCCTGTGATAGAGCTGGTGTTCATTTAGACAGGAATGGAAGCATCCTGTGGGAGCTCTAAGAATGCTGACATCAACATCGGAATATGCTGAGGACACTGCAAAACGTGGGCCTTTAATGGGTCCAGAAGTACATCCACATCCGGTATCACAACCGATGAGTGTGAGACATATGTCCAACTCGCATTCGTATCCGCAGAATAGGCAGAATAGGCAGCGGAGCACAGGCAAGACGCAGTCAACCCAGACTGATCCAAACAATAGGAACCAATGTTCTCTTAGCTCCCGAAGCCAAGGTGTGTTCAGATGAAGTACCATGCGTTCACGGCATTGTTGAAAAAAGGAGTGCTTTTTCCATCTCTTTAGAAAATGGGACATCCATTGCGTAGCAGAAAAATTAAAACCAGGATACCCACTACAAGTAGTTGGACCAGCAGAAGCCCTCCAAAAACTCTTCCTAATACGGAGGGTACAAATACTGGAATAACTCTGAAGTTTGTCTGAAAGGTACTTAATAGTCCAAAACCTATGCTCTTAAATAGGTGTACTATCCTACTCATATCAGACATGTTAAAGATATAATGTACCATTTCTACGAAATGGAGCGGGAAGTTAGTTCAGACTAATGTCTGTATCTCAGCCGAAGACCTTGCAACCTGGAGATCAAAAGTCTCTTGGGCTAAGGTTAAGGCCACATTCTTCTGTAAAAGAATGGCTTTCAGTCTGCTCAGACAATCAAACCGTATAAGGGGAAACATTCAATAAAGGCCACAGCGGTGCCTCCCTGACTGTGTGGGCCAGTGGAAACAATACTTGCATACAACAAGTAACCCTGGAACTTACTGTGACAAGATATGCGATTCCTGGCAGCATCCCACAACAACTTTGATCATTCAACATCAAATGGCTTCCATTCTAAAGTAGTTTGAATACCGATGAATCATGACACCTGGGG
The DNA here is from genome assembly GCF_964204655.1 of Triturus cristatus. Lineage (NCBI taxonomy): Eukaryota > Metazoa > Chordata > Amphibia > Caudata > Salamandridae > Triturus > Triturus cristatus. The sequence goes on from NC_140580.1 coordinate 733,390,717, forward strand.
ATCCTTTCGAGTGACATGATAGCTTTGCAACCGAAGCATTATAAACTCCATGAAACTTAATATCCTAACAAATTAGAGACCCGCTTAACAAATTCTCACAGTCTGAACCGCTGAGAAAGACTTCAGTGTCTCCATTCCTGCATCTAAATCTGTACAGTAATTCCCAAGATTCACAAATGTATTCCTTACCCACCGCTTTATACCTGCCTACTTGGTGATACTGTAGACAATATTGAAGTTGGATTGTAGTGACTGGCAGTGTAATATGGCCATGGATCAACCATTCTGTGGAGGGTGACTCAGCCACGGTGAAAGGTAATTGGTCTGATTTTTCTATGTGCAGCATTGTATACTTCGCATCTCTCCATGCCATTGTTGTCTGTCTTTCTGTTAGATTATATGCAAAAAACTGAGACGTACTTTTGATATACCGCCAGGACACATGACCAGAGTGCAACAAGTGTAGTGTCCAGCTCAATAATAGAATGGAACGCAATTGCGATTGCCCATGCTGAAGAATAGAAAAATCCTGTTCTATTTTATCTATCGCAGACGACACAATGTTGCCCAGTGAATAAATCTTGGATGCTAGTGTAGTCATACCATTGTGGACCACTGCTAAAGACGTTTCTAGATTAATCTTGTGAATCTCACGCAATCTTTCTGCAGCTTCCTGCTGAGAGAATTTCCAAACTTGATTATAAAGAGCATATAAGAAGCATTTTTGACGTGGTTTCTGGGGACCTAACAAAAAATCTCTAAGATCCATGTCATCCAGTAGCAAAGACAAGTGTTGTCACCTGGGACAGTGTTGAGGTTTTTAGCCACTCTAGGCATAACTTCCTAACACTGTAGGATGTCATCACCATAGTTCCCTCTAACATGCGCGGGCACGCGCCCGCACATGGAGCCTTCCACCAGCGCGCACACACGCTTGCAAAGCGTGCAGGTCACCAAGTGCCCTTTCCTCAAACCAATTTGCTTAATGACATGATGTGGAACGGTGGTAAAACTGTCACTTTCTTGGTGAAGTGCTATGAGCAGTGGTGGCACCTTTGAAGAGCCAGACAGAAGAGCAGCTGTTACGGGCACGTTAGAAATCTCAGACCGGAGGCAACGGGTGGCGCCTGTTGAGAGTCCCTTCACTGTGTCGATTGGGCTGCTGATGTTAAAGAGTCTGATCATGACGTGGCTTCTTAGATCAGAAGCTGAGGCCAAGTATCCCAGTTTTCTCTGACTTTGAAAAGACAAGCTGCTGTCTCTGCTGCTTTTTGTGTTGCTTCTCTGAACCTACTACAGAGATGAGGAGGAACCGGCGCCCTTGTGCACTTAGCTGCAGTGGTGCAGAGGATGCCCTTTTCTGAGCCACTATGTGCTTGGACACTGGTGCTCAGAACTTGAGACCACCTACCCTGTTCTCCGGGTGTGCACGCACTGACCCTCAACTCTGCAGCTGCCTCAGAAAAGGCAGGCCATAACACTTTGCTGCTGCCTTCAGCAAGCTTCGTTTATATATGCATGGAAGGCTCTTTCCCCCGCTCCGTTACATGCCGGCGGCTGCCTCAAGAATGTAAGCATTCCCAGGCCCATAGGTGTTGACTTGCGGGGCTGCCGTCTATTGGGCATGATTAGAGTGTCGCATGTTGTGCGCTTACTGAGCAATTCGAAAGCACCAGAATCTGTCCTGTTTCCATTCCTGCATCATTGTCCTTGAAAGTCCATGCTGGCCGTATGAAAAGAGGCGTTTAAAAGTGCTGCCAGAACGTGCAGCAGTGAGGGATTGCCCTAGAGGCCGAAGCAAGACAGGTTATGCACTCTGCAATCATCACTGCAGAGCACCACCTGTCCCCTCCGCCACGCTCGGCCCATGAAGACCCCATGGATCCCATCCTGGCAGTAAATCACTTGGCAGCACTTGTCATTGGTGAGCTGTGCTGTGAGTGTGTCATGGTGGAGTGGGATAGGCCAGTAGCCTCGCCAGCTTTCCCAGTAAATTATGTTTTAAAATTCTTCGAAGACCCACGCATGATAAACTGGAAGTCATACAAGATAGTTCGTATTCATTTTAACACTGCTTTGCTTTATTTGTTTACTTTATGAGCCACGGACCATTAAAACAGCTATGGAACACATTTTAAAGTGCTTTACTCATATGTTTTAAGTTTTAAATATGCGCTGATATGAGGGAAAAATACAGGCTTTAAGGTATTTAAAACCTTTATGCTTGTATAATTATATACGTGTCAGGCCAATAAAACCCTATTGGCTGATTCTGGTGGATGTACATGTAGCTAGAATGGCTTGATCTATTTGGGTTGTGTGAATATTTATGGCGTTTGAACAGAACGGCGCAGGGCTGGGATGTTCAGGCTGGGAATGGGGCTGGACAGGACCAGGTTGGTACTTTTTGGGGGTTAATGGGGCTAGAATAAACCTGGCAGGGCCACACTTGTTTTGGTGAATGTGTCTAGAATTGCTTTAAATTGGATGGGCTGGCTCTGAGCGATGTAAAGGGTCACAGTGCATTGAGCAGGGACAGTCTTGCTGGAATTGTGCAGGGTTTGAACCCTGGGTTGGACTCGCTGTTTCTGATGTTGAAAGACCTGATGCTGTCAGTGGAGTAAGGATGTACTGGGTTGGATCGGGCTACTTTGAATGGGTGCTTCTCATTGCTCAGAAGTTGGTAATTTGGGATATTTACCTTTTTATTGGGACTTCATTGCCTAGTTTTACTGCCAGGGAAGTGTCACTTGTGTCAGCAGAATGTCATTTATAAGTTCACTAAAACCATGCAAATGTCGCACATAAGCAAATGAAAACTTGACAGCTATGAGATTCCTGTTAGTGCCCTTCCATTTTTGCATCAGTTTTAAGATCTTTTTTAGCGTTTCTCGTTGCTCAAATGGGTGCCATTTCTGATATTTATATGTTTCTTCATAGCTTGAATTTTGCTTGCGAGAAAGTGTCATTCTTAGTCATTGAATGTCACTCATAATTACCCTGAAATTATAAAAATGTCACATATAAGCAATTTGAAACCTTGGCAGCTATGTGAGCAGCGCTGGCGGTCTCACTCCGACTGCATTCATGGCTGCACCGCGACACTCCTTCAGCGGCCGTGCAGGTCCTAATGATCTTAAGGGGGCCGCAAAGGCTACCGGCTGTACAAACTGAATCTGCGTGCTTCCTGGGCCTTGGCTGTTGACAGCCAAATTAAGTCACGAGGCTCAATCTCGATGTCACGTCACTGACTTTAGCCGCAGAGTGACAGAAACACATTGTAGGCAGCCCTGACTGGCCAGAGCAAGTTGCCTGAACCAGCCCCCAAGCCGCAAATCCTGTCGCAGCAATGTGTTGTCAGCTAAAACCAAATTACCAGTCACTGGTACTTAAGCAGCGCTCCGGCTGGAAAGCTGAGTAGGCGCTATCATGCGTGACAATGCATCTCAGTGCGGTGATGCGGACCACCACACTGAAATGCGTTAGTCTAACACCTGATGCATGGTACTTGGCAGGGCTGAATATGTTGCACATTACAGAGCTCGCAGCTCCTGCTTGCTTTTTTAGTGTCAGGGGGATGGTCAGATCTGCCAAGACAGTATGGAATAATGGCAGTGCTTCTGTCTGTGGAACAGGGGAGTCAAGCTCGAGTCCAGGTTTGCATAAAAAAAAATGTTTGTGCTCCCGCTCCAGAAAAGCTTCTGAAATGCCTTTATAATAACCAAAGGCAGTGTTAGCCTCCAAGGAAAATTGTTGCCGAAGTGTGCACTCTGGCCAAATCCCCCCATCCTTCATATGTAAAAAAAAATGAATGTGTATTTCTGTAATGCAACTGGTGCTCATGTAAAGCACACCAAGTTTGTGCTATTTAAAACTTAAAAAAAAACTATCAGCAGCAGCATTTTGGGACACAATGCAGTAATTCATGTATTCTACACAACATTTATTTATTTATTGCAGTTTACATTTCATCCATAGTACGCGCTGTTGCTCTTGTTATGTGACTGACTGTTTCTTAGTTCATGTTTTTAACTACTTACTTTTAATAAATACTTCCTATGGTGTATGCTTCTTCAATTTCCCAGTGATGTGATAAAGATAATGAAACAGCCTTTCCATGCTGCTGTCCTGAGCCAAAGCAGATGCCATATTTAAAACAAGCATTTGTAATGCAATAGTTCTCCCAAGGGTATTAATCTATATTCCAGAACTGTCTCAAGACCCTATTATATGTGTGTAATGCACTTGTTTTCGCTCTTGTTGTAAACTGAAGCTTGGAGTGGGAATTGCCACTCGCTTGCATGTTCAGTTGGATGGCACACATAGCCTTGGTTGCAGCGCACATGGACCTAGCACCGCCGCACACAGAGGAAAAATATTAGAGGGGACATTGGTCACCACCCCTGGGTTTTCTCGTTGTACATAAAATTGGTCAGGCCTATGGATACTAAAACCTTTGGTGGTACCATTGAATCCTGACTGACACCTATTTGTGTCGATAGGACAAACCAACCATTCCTTCCAATTGGGGTATGATGAATTGTATGAACCATCATGTATAATGTCATCTAGCGTATCCTCACTATGTTGTGTATAGTTGTGCCACACCTCAAAGTATGTAAGTGAGGGAATCTGAGGTGTGTTCAGGACCTTAAACTTGGCTAGTCCAAGAAAGGAAGTCTGTTGCACTGTGTTGTTCAGGAAGATAATCTGCTGTGGTATAAGACATGCTCTAAATAATGCCTCAGTTCCCTGAACTTGCCAATCTTTAGTCCCCCAGGCAGATTTTGTGTCTATGGTGTCCCTCCAAAAGTCGAAAACCTGTAAAGACATCTGGGAAATAAAGAGGGAGAGTATATCTGTTCCGTGTTGGTGAGCGTATTTTTCTTTGCGGGTGTAGGCGCAACCATATAATAATAAAATGTCGGGTCTGAAGTGTTATACCCAGAAAAATAAGCAAAATTCTGTGCAAATGTTTGTGAACTACCTTTTGGTAGTGTTGGGCAATGTTCCCACTGATAAGTGAAAACTTTACGTGAGATACTTGCTTTGTGTAAGAAATGATGACCATAGTGTTGGTAACAATACATGGTGTCAAAATCAGATGTATCATCATACAAATCGTTACTGGAAAATGCAGCCGATTGTTCTAAATCAGACAGCATAGAATTTACAGTTTCAAACTCCCAATCATCAGAAAAAGTACTAGAGGTGATGATATAATTCAAAGAAATTTTAAACACTTGTGATATTTTCAAAAGTTTAGTTGGACCAAATACAGCATACGAAACCCTATCCCAAACTATTCCTTCAGGAACGGAAACTGCTGTAATTTGCACAAAGGACAGGTCTCTTTTTTCCCAATGAGATGACTTATGTGGTTTCAGGACCAAGTTCACATGTTGTACTGCAGAGCGTTCTGGGAGATAGTGTCCATTCAGGAGCAGGAAAAAGACAGTTATCCAGTATTAGGGGTGTCTTTCATAGATTCACATGCCTGAATCATTCCCCGTCATCGAGACGGGAGCCTCCGGTACATAGAAAAGTAATGTCCTATAGACATACATAGAGAAAAGATAGGCCTAAGGGCCTCCCCTTAGTAGCCTATCCTTGTCCTTGTGTAAAAAGGACCAAACTCTTAGAGCCAGCCAATCAGCTATCACCTCCCTCTAGAACCTTCCTGACAGGAGCCTCAGTCCCTCAGATTTTCTACCGCACGTTGTGCTAGGGAGTCTCCAGCCTGAGTTCTTCTCAGGATCTCTTCAAAACCAACTTGTTCACTTTTAAAAGTGAGTTCTTTCTTCAAAAACTTGAACAGGATTACTTCAAGCCACTTATCACTGCAGTAAGTGATTTATTTCTTCAAACTTCTGGCATGTCTGAATCCCAGAAGAAAGCCCTTTTCAGGGCCTGCTCTTCATGTGGGAAGAAAAGGCTACATGTCGATGACAAGCATGACCTCTGCCTATATTGCCTTTATCCTGACCACATACCTAAAGACTGTAAGATATGTAGGTCTTTCCCTCACAAGACCTTGAGGGACAGAGAGGGTCGCCTGCTCATCTGGCTGGACAGGCTTAAGGAGAGGGAATATGTGGTATCCTCAGAGGGAAGCTTTTCAAGGACCTCTGAAGTCTCCCTGAAGAGGCCAAGAGTGGCGTCTCCTGGCTCCTCAGACACTCCTCCTATGAAGGCACAAAAGAAGTCTTCAGAGGCAAGATCGACGAAATCTTCAGTGTCTGAAAAGGATTCTCAGGCTTTTAAGAAGCCTACCCAGTCGTCCAGCAAACTTGCGACATCCTCCTCAGCGCAAAAAAGAGTTGTGGCGCCAGTTTATGTCTCCACAGCGACGACGACTGTGTCAACGACGACAGCGTCGTCGGTCTTCTCGTCGACGACGACCACTCCTTCATCGTCGTCAGCAGGTAAACCTATTCCATCTATAATACTGCTGAAGCCGTCGTCGACGTCCAAAAGCTCGTCGACGACGAAGATTGCCCCGTCGACGATGACATCCCCGATGAAGAGCCCCCCCGTCGACGGGAGTGTTGACGACGAAGGCGTCGACGACGAAGACGTCGACGAGCGCATCGTCAACGAAAGCATCGTCGACGAAAGCATCGTCGACGAAAGCATCGTCGACGAAGGTCATGCCGTCGACGAGAGTATCGTCGACGGAGGAATCGTCGACGACATTGGTCATTTCTGAGCCATGGAAGAAATCCAAGCTGGTAGAAACGTCGTCTATGACCCTACCACCGTCGACAACACCAAGAACGACGGCAGGGGATCCTGCAAAAGATTCTGTGTCTGGCAAGCTGACCAGGAAGCAGATTACACCAGAGACAACGTCACCAAGTAAGGTGCAAACTCATTTGCCTACGGAGATTCTCCAGAGTGAGGAATCTGAAGAAGAACTCCTGGATCAGGCTACTTCCCCTTCAGACCTTCACGTGAAATGTCAGAGCACGGACGAAGAACAGGAGGAGATGAGCTACCAGGAACACTCTTTCCGAGCTCAGGTTCGCACGGAGGTCACCCCGATGGTATGCCTTCCCGTTTCAATTGTAAATGACCTTAAATACCTTATCCAGGACTACAAACAGCGTTTCCCGGATTCACCGGCAATTGAGACAGGGGGCCCGACGCCTGCTACAAATACACCAGCGGCAGCCCCAAAACAGACACGGCCAACTACTCAGGTCCGCCATGAGAAAGTGCCACCTCAGGTGATAGAATCATCAGATGAGGAGGCTGAAGAAATGGAAGAGGGGGAAGTCCAAGAAGACCACACGGATCACGATGAGGAGGAAGAGTATGTGGCATCGTCCCCAGCTTCACCCCAACCGCGCCAAGCAGATTCACCGCCAGTGGACATTGGCGGTTTCCATAGAATAGTGGAAAGAGCAGCGAAGCGATTTCATATGGTGATCGAATCGACTGAGACCGAGTGCTTCTTGCATGACTTCAAGGAGCAAACAAAGAAGACAACGAAGTCGATCCCAATAATAGACTTTCTCTGGGACCAGGGAAAGAAACTGATGCTGACGCCGGCCTCTGTACCTGCGGTTGTTCCACGCCTGGATAAAAAATACAAGGCTCCAACCACGGCGCCTGCTTGCCTTATTGGGCACCCGAAACCGGATTCGGTCGTAACCCAGGCGGCCCAAAAGAATTCTTGCAACCCTTCCTCTCCTCTGTCAGCCCCACCGGACAGGGAAGGCAGGAAGTTGGACACAATCGGTAAAAGGTTTACTACGACATCGGCCATGACCATCAAGGTGGCCAACTCCATAGCCCTGTTAGGGCGTTATAACCGCCAGCTTTGGGAGGATATAGCCCCATATATAGCGGAACTGCCAGACGCAGTTCAGGAGGAGGTCAAGGCACTGCTTATGGAGGGTCAAACCTCGGCAGCTGAGATCATTGATTGTGCGATAGATGTGGCCATGACGGGCTTTCGTCAACTAGCTGGGGCAGCAGTCCTGCGCCGTCAGGGATGGCTTAAGGCGACATCATTCAGGCAAGAGGTGCAGACGAAGGTGCTGGACATGCCCTTCGACGGCCAACACCTTTTCGGGGACAAGATTGACGAGGCGCTCCAAGCGATCAAGAAAGACACTGATACTGCTAGAGCACTTGGTACTTTGCAGGCAAGGAATCAGTCCTTTCGAGGCAACAAATCCAGGGGCCAGTCCTCCTACAGGGGATCCTATCAAAATAGGTCCTCGTATTCCTACCAGAATAAATCCCAGTACCAACAGAAGCAGCAACAAGGTCGTCAGACTTCTTATGGGAGATCAAACTTCAGGGGCAAAAACCAGAAGAGGGGCACTGGCGGACGCAAGTGACCAATTACTTCAGCCAGTCCAGCAACTATATCCCTCTTTAAAGATTGGAGGAAAATTGACCCATTTCCTAGAAAATTGGCATCTCATCACCACAGATCGCTGGGTACTCCAATTGATAAGATTCGGCCATTCCCTGGAATTCACCACCATCCCACCTGCAACCCCTCCCCGCAGGCTTCCGCACAAACATCTACGACTGCTGCTCCAAGAAATATCTGCGATGTTGAAGAAAGGAGCGATCGAGCGAGTTCCATCGTCTCAAAGAGGTAAAGGATTCTATTCCCGCTTCTTTCTTATACGCAAGAAGGAGAAAAAGTGGAGGCCCATACTAGACCTCAGGGCACTCAACTCTTTCCTGAAGAGTCAGTCGTTCAGGATGGTGACGATCCAAGAAATACTAGGCATTCTAGAAAAAGGAGATTTTATGACATCTTTGGATCTCCAGGATGCCTGCTACCACATCCCGATACTCAAGGGGCACAGAAAATTCCTAAGATTCGAGGTGGCAGGACAGCACTACCAATTCAAAGTCCTACCGTTTGGCCTCAAATCCGCACCACGGATTTTCACCAAGTGCCTCTCACCTGTGGCAGCTTTCCTGCGTCAAATGGGTCACCAAGTCTTCCCCTACCTCGACGACTGGCTGGTAAAGGCACCTTCAGCTGCAGGCGCGACCGCATCCTCCAACGCCTGCACCAATCTTTTTCAACAACTAGGATTGACTCTCAATCACGAGAAATCCTGCATGTCCCCAACAAGAAACATCACCTTCCTCGGGGCGACCTTGAACACGGAATGCGCAAGGGCATTTCCTTCAGAGGAAAGGAAAAACAAAATAATATCTCTGACCACGGCTGTGGCATCACAGAAGTCCCTAAGAGTTCGAACCTACAAATCACTCCTAGGAATGATGTCTTCTTGTATACTCCTCATCCCTCACTGCAGACTCAGGATGCGTCCATTGCAAGAAGCCCTCACGAACCAATGGACACAAAGTACAGGTTCTTTCGAAGACATTGTGAAGATAACACCGCAAATATCCAAGAGCTTGGAATGGTGGAGAAATCACAAGAATTTGTCTATAGCACTGCCATTCCTACTTCCAGCAGCACCTCTGGTGATCACCACCGATGCATCCCTGGAAGGCTGGGGAGCCGTCCTACAGGACCTCCAAGTAAGCGGCAAATGGACAAATCAGGAGAAGCAACTCCATATCAATCTTCTGGAACTGAGGGCTGTGTATCGGGCGCTAGAAGCCTTTTTACCACGGATCCAGAACTCCCAGGTGCTCGTCAGAACGGACAACACCACGACGATGCACTATCTCAACAAACAGGGAGGAACGCGTTCGCTCACTCTATCACGCGAATCGCAAAAGGTCTGGAACTGGCTTGTACTCCAGGGGATCACGCTCAGGGTGGACTATGTCCCGGGCAAGGACAACACCATTGCGGACGCCCTAAGCAGACAGAAATCCCTCTCCCACGAATGGGAGCTCGACAAGAGTACGCTGGATCACATATTCGCAGAATGGGGAGTCCCAGGAATCGACCTGTTTGCCACCAAGGAGAACGCCAAATGCCCAAACTACGCAAGCTGGCGTCCCCAACCAAGGTCACTCTGAAATGCTTTTTCCATAGGTTGGTTCAGCGTATTCGCGTACGCTTTTCCACCATTTCCGATGATTTCCAGGGTTCTCAGGAAGATGAAGGCGGAGCCCTGTACCCTGATCCTAATTGCCCTGTTCTGGCCGAGGCAGCACTGGTTCTCGGATCTTCATCGCCTCTCCATCAGGACACCGATTCGTCTGAAGCAGCACCCGAACCTGCTGACAATGTCCAACGGGCAGGTGCAATACCCGAACCTGCAATCGCTCAGGTTATCGGCCTGGCTCCTGAGCACAGAGGGTTCTGTCATCTAAACATCCCGCAGGAATGCAGGGACGTGCTGGCAAAATCAAGAGCGGATAGTACCAACAAGACGTACTCTCTCAAATGGAAACGATTCTGCACATGGTGTTTAGAGGAAGGCCTGAGACCACTCCATATCACACCCGTACAGATATTGCCGTATCTACTACACTTGACACAGTCAGGATTGGCGCACGCATCCATAAAGGTGCATCTGGCGGCCATTTCACGATTCACCAGGACTTACAAAGGACCTTCTCTCTGGTCCAATAGGTTTATCAAGCAGTTCCTAAAGGGACTATATAGATCCTTCCCAAGACCTAGACCGGTCCCACCGACATGGCACCTCAATTTAGTCCTTAACCAACTCATGAAGCACCCTTTTGAGCCCATTCATCGAGCATCCATCAAGTACATCTCATGGAAAACGGCTCTGCTGCTCGCTCTAACATCTGCCAGGAGGGTCAGCGAGCTACAGGCTCTATCCATTCAGGAACCCTTCATGCAGTTCAAACAGGACAGGGTGGTGCTGAGGACAAATCCCAAGTTCATACCGAAAGTGCCTTCAGACTTTCACCTTAATGAACCGATGGTTCTACGTTCCTTCTTTGCAAACCCTACCACCGCAGCAGAAAGGACGCTACACTCCTTGGACCTCAAAAGGTGTCTAAAATTTTACATAGACAAAACAAAGAGCTTCAGGAAGTCATCACACCTATTTGTGGCCTACAGTAGGCCAAGGATGGGTATGCCTCTAACGAAACAGAGCATCTCAAGGTGAATCTCCTCAGCGATAGCATTCTGCCATGACGCGGCCGGACGGCCTTTGAGAGCTAAGGTTGCAGCGCATTCCACCAGAGCGATGTCCACATCAGCAGCGCTGTTCGCTGGAGTGCCGATTTTGGACATATGTAGAGCGGCGACGTGGAAGTCACCGCACCCCTTCTCCAGACACTACTGCCTGGATGCTGAACTTCTGAAGGATGCAGCAGTGGGCCAGGCGGTGCTTCGCCATCTATTCCAGTGAGGTGAGCCTTCCAACATCCCGCCATCCTGGTATGCACATCTCTTGCTGCTATGATGTATATCGATGTACGCCAATGTTTCAAAGTCGCATGGTAGTATGTGTATTATCTAAAATGACTATATGGCTTGATTACATCTGTGATGTGCATAATGTATTGCTGACTACTCTGATTCAGGCATGTGAATCTATGAAAGACACCCCTAATACTGGATAAGAAACGCGTTACTTACCTGTAACAGCAGTTATCCAGTATTGGTGTCTTTCATAGATTCACATGCAACCCTCCCGCCTCCCCTGGAAGGACTCACGTCTCTCTCTAACTGTATTACGCCTAACTAGCTTGGTGCGTACGAAAATCTGAGGGACTGAGGCTCCTGTCAGGAAGGTTCTAGAGGGAGGTGATAGCTGATTGGCTGGCTCTAAGAGTTTGGTCCTTTTTACACAAGGACAAGGATAGGCTACTAAGGGGAGGCCCTTAGGCCTATCTTTTCTCTATGTATGTCTATAGGACATTACTTTTCTATGTACCGGAGGCTCCCGTCTCGACGACGGGGAATGATTCAGGCATGTGAATCTATGAAAGACACCAATACTGGATAACTGCTGTTACAGGTAAGTAACGCGTTTCTTACTACACCTATCCAGAGGACTAGGAAAAGGAGACCAATCACAACCCACAGCTGTAGCCAGGGAGAAACAAAGTAAGTCTTTTTCAGCCAAAAGTAGAGATCATATATTTTTTCTTTGTGGGAAACAGAAGCTGGCTGTGACTCAGGTTCACTTGGATCCAGAGAAAAGGTATCAAATCAATGAAGTAGCCAGACGCAGTCCGATCTATCTGTGGTAGCTCAGCAGGTTTTGTTGAACTGGCAGATCACTCGTTTTGAGACATATTCACATCAATGTCGGTATTATGCCGAATTGAGAAGTTTGTTTCATTTGTATTTTGCGGCTGTTCAATTTCTTTATGGCGAGAAAGCAAAAGACACACAATTGATGGACGGAAAGCAGAACAAATCAAAACATTCACCCCTAGTCAAGAGATCTGGGTTAAATCCATCATTCTTTTGCTCACCATGCCACCCCAGTTTAGACCTGGCCTTATGCAAATCAGTCTTGACCCTGTGCCTCATGGGAACAGTCCAGCAAGAACTGCCAAGCCAGGTCCTCCCTGGACCGGAAACAAGCATCCTAGGACCGGTTTCGGGGTTTCACCCCTCTTCAGCCAGGATAGCTTGAAACCGGTCCTAGGATGCTTGTTTCCAGTCCAGGGAAGACCTGGCTTGGCAGTTCGGGCTGGACTGTTCCCATGAGGCACAGGGTCCAGACTGATTTGCATATAGCTGGGTTCAAACTGGAATGGCATGGTGAGCAAAAAAACGATGGATTTAGGCCAAGATCTCTGTACTGGGGTGAATGTATGACATTGTTCTGCATTCTGTCCATCAACTGTTGTTTTTGCATTTGTCACCCCGAGTGGGACGGGTATGCTCAGACGTGAGTCCCGTGCTCTCCATGCCACTGGAATCAAGCTATCCTGGCTGAAGAGGGGTGAAACCCTGAAACCGGTCCTAGGATGCTTGTTTCCAGTCCAGGGAGGACCCGGCTTGGCAGTTCGGGCTGGACTGTTCCCATGAGGCACAGGGTCCAGACTGATTTGCATATGGCTGGGTTCAAACTGGAATGGCATGGTGAGCAAAAAAACAATGGATTTAGGCCCAGATCTCTGTACTGGGGTGAATGTATGACATTGTTCTGCATTCTGTCCATCAACTGTTGTTTTTGCATTTGTCACCCCGAGTGGGACGGGTATGCTCAGACATGAGTCCTGTGCTCTCCATGCCACTGGAATCAAGCTATCCTGGCTGAAGAGGGGTGAAACCCTGAAACCGGTCCTAGGATGCTTGTTTCCAGTCCAGGGAGGATCTGGCTTGGCAGTTCGGGCTGGACTGTTCCCATGAGGCACAGGGTCCAGACTGATTTGCATATGGCTGGGTTCAAACTGGAATGGCATGGTGAGCAAAAAAAACTATGGATTTCGGCTCAGATCTCTGTACTGGGGTGAATGTATGACATTGTTCTGCATTCTGTCCATCAACTGTTGTTTTTGCATTTGTCACCCCGAGTGGGACGGGTATGCTCAGACGTGAGTCCCGTGCTCTCCATGCCACTGGAATCAAGCTATCCTGGCTGAAGAGGGGTGAAACCCTGAAACCGGTCCTAGGATGCTTGTTTCCAGTCCAGGGAGGACCTGGCTTGGCAATTCGGGCTGGACTGTTCCCATGAGGCACAGGGTCCAGACTGATTTGCATATGGCTGGGTTCAAACTGGAATGGCATGGTGAGTAAAAAAATGATGGATTTAGGCCCAGATCTCTGTACTGGGGTGAATGTATGACATTGTTCTGCATTCTGTCCATCAACTGTTGTTTTTGCATTTGTCACCCCGAGTGGGACGGGTATGCTCAGACGTGGGTCCTGTGCTCTCCATGCCACTGGAATCAAGCTATCCTGGCTGAAGAGGGGTGAAACCCTGAAACCGGTCCTAGGATGCTTGTTTCCAGTCCAGGTAGGACCTGGCTTGGCAGTTCGGGCTGGACTGTTCCCATGAGGCACAGGGTCCAGACTGATTTGCATATGGTTGGGTTCAACCTGGAATGGCATGGTGAACAAAAAAACGATGGATTTAGGCCCAGATCTTTGTACTGGGGTGAATGTATGACATTGTTCTGCATTTTGTCCATCAACTGCTGTTTTTGCATTTGTTCAATTTCTTTAGGCACAAGTTCCATTCCATTGTTGATAACTCCATTACTTCGTAAAGTAGAATCGTCAAATGTTATTAGTCTTTCTGTCTGAACCACCTGTATGGTAGCGAGAGGAGATCGGCGGCTACCAAGGAGCCCATGCGGCCTGCTATTAAGTATTGGCCACATAGTGCGGTTTGATCAGATCAATTGAAACAAATCTCTTTTCTTTCTTGCCGGCAAGAGGCGAAAGAAGTACCATTCTTGTTCCTCCAACAGCCAGGATCTGTGACTGGGGGTGAGTGTTTGAAAAGTTTCAGCACTCCGTCCATCATCTCCTTGTGTTTGCTTTGTTTGCCCTAGGAGGACAGGTACAGGCGTTCTGTAAGATGGCCCAAATTATTTTTTCTCCACAATCGTTTCTCTGACAAGGTACTCTATCTTTAGGACTCAGGCAGGTCTTTCCGGAACAGCTTTAACTTGTGGTAGTGCGTTTTACTGCGATGTTGTTTTGTAATGCCCAGAATTCATTGAGCTCCTGTAAAACAGCCAAATGTTCATTGACGTCAAATGCTGCCACAATCAAGGTCGGGTACCCACATTCTAGTCTCAAACAGGACCTCATATGGAGTACGGCATCCTAGAGAACTTCTTGGCATGTTATTAAGTGCTCTCTGGACCCATATAAGTGATTGACCCAACTGCCACCCAAACCTAATACCCTTGTGTAATCCTGCACCGTCCCCGGGTGGGATTTTCTAATATGGCACCCAGGCTGAGGCACAAGGAGAATGAGGGTAGCGGTCCAGAGACAGCATGGGACGTGATGTGGTCACGTTAAGAGGTGTCAACCAGTGGAGGAGCGGGCAGAGAGCCGGAAACGGAGGAGGTAGAGGAGAACTCCGAACCGAGTGCAGGAGCGACAAGCAAAGCGAACCAGCTGACGGACAACATAACCGGATGAGAGATGCCTACCCTCGAGGACACAGGAGGAGTGCCCAAAGATCAGTGGGAAGATGCTGAGCAAGAGGAAGCAGCGGAGTGATGAGGGATTCTGCCTAGCTGCAACGCCAGTCAGTCAAACCGACCCGGAGAGGAAGAGGGCGGTGACACTCCCTCTGCCACGACCCTGGAGGGCCGTGGCTTACCGCAATTACCATTCTATAATTTCTTCACATTTGGCAGGTGGCGGTTGGGGCACAAATAGCTTTACACTACACACTATCATTCCAACTCCACTTTACGGTAATTGCACTACCCATGCCCTGGGTGAGGATGATGGTGCACGTATCTCCTGTTGCTGACAAGCAAACCTGATTATTGTTTGTTTTATCCCAAGGGACGCATACAAACCCCTCCCTTTCTGAAGGGACTCAAAGAGGAAGCGGAGACAATCCCAGCAAAGAACAAAGACCTCCTGGTAGGAGAGAGGGCCGCTCCGGATGTGCAGTGAGTGAACTGGCCCTATTGAGACTGTCTACCCCTTGTTGTTACCTGTTTAAAACCTTCCCAGGACTATCCCCTGTACTCTTCTCCTTGTGACAATTAAAAAGACGGTAACACCCCATTTCTGCTGGGCGTCCTGTATGACCAAGTGACCACACCTTGCTGTTAAGAATTGCTTTAAGTCCCGGTTTTTCCTCTCCACAATCAAATTTCCTTCAGGATGATATAGAGAGGAGTACCACAAGATCATACCCAAACTTCCCATAGCTTCTTTGTAAGCCCGAGAGCTAAATGCAGGGCCATGGTCAGAATGTAATGTGCCAATTGATTGCGTATGTCCCTATGAAGACCCGCAAATCCTTTATATCAGTTCGAGCTTCAGCCGAGCGCTGGGGCTAAACCCACAGGAATCCAAAGCATGAATCCACTGCCACCAAGATGTACTTGTAAGCCCTGTCAGATTGTAAGGGGCCGCAGTGGTCCAAATAGACACATGCGAGAGGTCTGTCTGATACCAGTAATGGTGTCTGTGGTGAACGTGCTATGCTGGAACCTTTCATATGCTGACAGAAGTCGCACTTAAGGACAAAGCCATAGGTCTGCTTGGTAAGACCTGGCCACCAATAATGTTGTTTCAATAATGAAACTGTTGCAGTAATATCTGCGTGTGCTGAACTCAGACCCTTGTGTGCAGCTAGTATTAAACCTAATCTGTGATCCATGTTTGATATTACTCTATTCCCCACTCCTGGAATTTGAGCATACGGAATATTTTGCTCATCTAATTTGGAGGAGTACTTGAGTGGAAAACCTTTGGGCAAGGCTGACCTGTTATTGTGCGTGGCGATGACAGCTACCATTATCTGTCCGTCTATCCTTGTGCTAGAACGAGTGATTACAGCAATGGCAGCAGTTCTCACTGTTGCCTTGGCGCTTCATCAGCCAATGAATTCTCTTCAATGTGCACACCACCATGTTGATGACTCAGCGTATGAATCACGTGAGCCCGCGGCAAGCCTTTTTTTTTTGCTCTGCCACTTGTTCCCAAAACAACTTTATGCTTTATTGTGCATCCTTTTGAATCTCTGAACCCATTCTGACCCCAATAGTGAAGATGTTAGTTGTATGACTTGACACAGTAAAGTAAATCGCACACAATAGTGTGGGGAATTCCTGATCCGTATTTTTTAGTGCCAGTAATAGGGCTGTTAGCCCTGCCAGCTGTGCCGTGCTGCCGCCTGTGTCTGTGTGTTGCTAGGACGGAACTTGCCGTCCCACATACGTCCTTTTACAATTGCACATGCAGTGCTATGTTGCTGTTTACTTCCTACGGCAGGGTGAGTTGATCTGTCAGTGTAAATCATGTGTTCATACTGATCTAGAGGCATTATTTCATTTGAGGAAAGACATTCTTGTTCGTTCTACAAGAATGCTTGTGTTTTTAATGTAGAGTCAAACTTGTAGTCTACATCTGTTGCAGTGAGAGACATAGCCCACTGTATCCATCTTGGATGCAGTGCTTTTGGGTTTAGAATGCTTGTTTTTGTAACAACCTCTAAGGTTGGTACTGAAGTCATGACAATTATTCGTTTCCCCTGAGCTAGTGTCTTTCTCTCACTACAGTAGTCTGTACTGCTGTCAGTTTTTTTTCAGTTGATGCAAAGTGCGTATCCGTGTTTGTGTACAAATGAGATTTGAATGCAATGGGTACAGTTTCACCTTCATTGAAGGTGAGGTAAGTGTACCCGGATTGACTTGCGATTAAATGGATCACCAAATCCGTGGTGTTTACACATGTGTGGGAGTGTTTGGAAGCTATCATGTCAGCTTTTAGGGATTGTAGTATTTCAGTGTGTTCCTGTGTCTAATGTTTAAGTGAGAATTCAGGTCTAATTAAGTCGTAAAAAGCTTTTACTTTTTACACGTAATCCAAAATGTATGTTCTGCCAAAATGTAGGAATCCTAAAATGGATTCTAAGTTTTTCATAGTCTTTGGAAGTTGGAGCAGGGCACATTTTTCAAAAACAAATGGCTGCTAGGCTTTTCCTTTCACGTGAGAGCTCATATCCCAAAAATAGGACATTGAGGTGGGCGATTTTTGATTTTTAAAGTTAAATTTGTAGCCCTCAGGGCGAACCCCAGAATTATGTTGTTCACCCTGTTCAAATGATCCAATAATTCATGGTTCATCAGGTATATATCGCCTACATAGGACAATGCCTCCTCATCAAAATTTTGATGCAATCTACAGAATTGTTGGTGAGAGCCTATGGCCAAAAATGCTGTCAAATATCTGCTTTCAGGCGCTATATTTTGGCAAAAGAATCCATTTGAGAAATCTAGTTTTGCATTTCTTCCACACAATGTTATTCATTAGCTCGGCACTGTTTGCATTTTGTACTGCAAATGTTTTTGTGCATGTGTTTAAATGCCTGTAGTCTAAAACTAGATGGTATGAATTGTCTGGTTTCATTACGAGAAACAAAGGATTGTTCATAGAAGAGGTGCAATTTTCAATCACACCTTGATATTCAAGTTGAGCTAAGATTTCCCTAACTTGTTTTTTCACATCATCTGTGGAATTGGAGTCGTTTTTACTGGGATTTCATGGTGAGGTGACTCAGCATCCCACCCTACATGATTGTGGTATAATGCAGGAGCAGGTGCTACTGCCCACTCCTGAATTTTTGAATGTTTTTTTTTTTTCTTTTTTTTTTTATTTTTTTTTTAAAAACCTTTATTCGTGCATCTTAAAAGAACAAATACGGGCCTACAACCGTCAGGCCGGCCACGATACAGTAAAGCACTGATACCCACATTACAGCCCCCGTGCATCAACGGTCAGGATTAACAACAGGTTATGAGTCACATACTGGAGATATCTTTGAAACCCGGGGAAGGAGAGGTGAAGGTTAATTTTAAGTTTTTTGATAATTTTATCAGAGAAAAAAGTCAATGAAGGATAAGAGCAAAGTAGATTCGAGTCCGCAAGATAGCTTCACCACACGGGCGAGCAGCAACATCAGTAAGAACAACAATGGGAGTAAAATCTCAATCAGTGAGGCGGTGCAGAGATATATCAGGATAGTCACATGAGCAAGTACGCGCCCCTCCAGAGCCGCCCCCACTCGATCCACCCCACACCCGGACCCCGAATCGAAGAAAGTAGAGCACAGAGACATAAAAGAAGAAAGGCCCATAGAACTAATTGAGAACAGAGTATTACCCCCCCACCCTACACCAATGCGGAGGCTACGGCCTACCCCCCCCCCAGCATAGTGCCTGTCGCCCAATGAACCCGAAATATAGAGAAGAGAGAAAGTAGGAACAGAGTAAAGAAGGGAAGAAAACAGAAAAGAAGGTGGGGAGGAGCCCACTGGACACCAGAGCGCCCCGAACCATCAGCCAGTTATGGCCCCCACACACTGAGAGCCCTCTACGCCAAAAAACGGCATGCAAAGATACCATGGCACCACAGTTTAAGCAAGGGATACAAGTCGCGACGAGTGCGCGCAAAACATACATACAGTCCCAGTCCCAGGCCAGCCCGTCCATAAACCATAGCGATAGAAGTCAGTCTAGCCCTGGCACGATCGCGGGCTTGGGATTAAACCAGCTCCTGCGTGAAGGCCCCGTGTCCCGAGCAGACAAAGACAAGATGGCCGCTTGTGAGAGGATGGTGAAGTAGGATCACGAAATGGCCGCCGACCACCGATTGAGGTCCCTCGTTGCACCACATAAAATCCAAACCTGGCAAGTAAGGTACAGGAGTTCCACAAAAAGGCAGCAGTGGGCCACCGCGGACGGTCCCTCGAAGCCGTTAGGTATCGCTCAGCAGGATAGCCTCGCGGACGCGGTGAGGCAGGGAACAATGAAGCAGGCAGCCATGACCAGGGGGACAAAGTATCCGCAGTTGAGGTGGAGAGCGGTGGACCCTGGGCGCCGGGAGCGCTAGATGAAGGCACCAGTGTAGCACAATCATACACCGCCGCTGCGTCCCCGCAAGAGGACAAGAGCACCGGGAGACCCACGCCCTGTGGATGACAAACAGTGCGCTCACGGCCCGCAGCCGACAGTATGGGGTCAAACCTCTCACTCAGCGCCTGCAGGCCAGCGCACATCTGTAGTTGAAAGTCCCGCAGGACAGCCAGAACGGAGCCGCATGTCAGCGGAAGCTGGGCCCCAACATCGGCAGCAATCCGGGACGGCACTGTGGAGCTGGTGTCCGGAAGAGGGAGGGCGAAGTGGGCAGCGGGCGAGACCGGAGTATCACCCCCCAGCCGCGAGCAGGCACTCAACGCCATGTTTTGCCGCTATACGGTGCAATGGCCAGGGGGGGGGGGTCGTGGCAAGGGGTCAATTCCCCTCAGGTCTACGCCGCAACAGGAAAGGCCGACAGTCGCTTATCTTCTCGCCGGTCCCCCTCGCCGCTGGCTAGGCAAGAGGCAAAGGGGGCAGCAGCCCCCCACAGCTCGGTCCTCAGAGCGGGGCAGGAGACTCACCGCACCGGGGCCCACCCCACAGCTCCAGCCCGTCAGGCACAGGGTGCAGAAGGTGTCCGGCCGTCTCTCCCCGGGCTCATCCGGCAACGATCCATGGTGCGAGGCGAGATCGGGACCGCAGGGGCTCAGGTTAGCGCTAGCTGGTCCGGTAACTGCGGAGCTTCCAGGAGGCCGGCAAAGGCCGTAAGGGCGCAGGGTTTCAGTGCCGAGGACAAAAGCACCCAGAACTCGGGCATCCGGGCGGGTTGAGACTCCGGGAAAGCAGCAGCGCGGTCAGCGCGTCTTCGCACACGGTGCACCTCGAGAATCGGCGAGGATGGGCATCAGGATAGTAGTCCGAGGCCACGGACCGACGGAGCCGGGCGCTCAAGCGTCTGCTCCGGTCGCCATCTTGAATTTTTGAATGTTTTAGTGATTCTGGAACAAGGTCGGAGAAAGCTGGTAAAATTACTGCTTCTCCTTTCGGGCACTCCATAACGAACTCAGATGGCCAATCGTTTTCAGCCAAAAGGACATCATATCCAAAAGTGAGGTTCTCCCAAAAGAGACCTTTCACTTTTCTAGAGATAGCCCCCTCCATTTGGAGCGTTATTTCATATTACTGGTACCGTACACTTACCCTAGTATCAGGTATTTCCATTGTGATTTTTGTTCATTCAACGCTGCTGTCACCAGAAATTCCATCAGGTTCTGGTGAGCTATTCTTACTTCTGGTGCACTGTCTAACATCATCAGAACCCATTCCCCGTTCAGAAGTTGAGTCCTCAGTAGCCTTAGCATTTCTTATTTTAAGATCAGCTACTTTCTTCTTTTTAAATTGAGGTTTGCTTTTGGGTTTATCTTCTTTTTTAATAATGTAGTCTGAAGTGCGATGTGTATATCTTGGCTTATATATATGGTTAGAAGCACCAGCAAAGTAAATTAAAGGTAGAATTCTACCATGGTGCTAAAACAATGAATATATGCAGACATAGAGATACATGGCAGTAATAATGAGTGCTCCTAAGATGCAAACCCTAACTAAATGTATCTCAGTGTACCTAGCATGCATGTGGCTGTATAGCCAAGAATCCCCCAGGAAAGAGCCAACCCCACTACCTGATGGGAGAGAACGAAGGACCCCGTCTTGGTCTCGAGTTGGTCTCCTCGCAAGGGATGTCAGACCTCTGCGTGCTGGAGTGTCTGTGGGCAGGGACTTCAGCGTCTCGTGTCAGCTTGTCAGCATGGAAGGTTTTCTCCTCTGGTTTGCCCAGTGAAAATGTGGGACATATATATACCCGAAAGGTACCCTTAGGGATTCTACCTAGATGTGTCATGGTATTGTGGGCCTGTCGGCCAAGGATGACGATAGTGGTGACTTTAATACAGAGTTTTTGTGCAGAAGATGGCAATCCTGCTGTGATACTAAGAATCAACATGCATTTTAAATGAGGCTAGTTTTCGAAGAAAACCCCACAACATTTATTTGGTACCTAACTAGGTAAAAGGTCAGCACCAGAGGCGTTATGTAGAGCAAGGTAGTACAAATATAGGTAAAAGGTCATGCAACTACCTATGCCTATATTGGGTTACATTAGGGCTCATAACACCACCACTGTTACCTGCACGGGCTGCGGGTGGCCTAGGGGGAGGGGGTTGGGTGGTGGACTGACCAGACTGCTGGCTACCTGACCCAAAGGTCTGTGGGTACCATGCACTTGGCCATGTAGATGCTGGGGAGCATGCACAGCTCAATGACTGAGAGGGAATTGGCATGTTTGGAAGACCCTTCCGTAGCCACGAAAGGTGTGAAAGGCAGATTAGGGGTGACATGGGGCCACAGAAAGGCCCAAGGACTTGGCCATGGCCTGACTGTCCTTGAATCGCCACAGCGCAGAATCCGCCTTGTCTTCGAAGAGACTAGTGTAGTGCCATCGAAGGGCATGTCCATAAGGGATGCTTGGACATCTCCCGAAAAGCTAGTCATCCTCAACCAGGCATGGCACCTCAGGAAAACGGCCAATAAAACCACTCTTCCCAGAAAGTCAGTCATGTTAAGTCAGCAGCAGATAGTGAACTTTACTGCATCTCTCCCATCGGCAAATGCTTGAGAGAGGATGGTCTGGGCCTCCTCCGGAACCTGTGACAGCACTTGTGCAACCTTGTCACATAGAGTGTGGGAGTAGCGGCCCAATAGGGATGCGGTCTTCACAGACTGCAATGACAGCCTGGCAGATGGAAGCATCTTCTTCCCCTAGGGAAGTGGGGCAGTGGCTGTGAGCAATCATCCTATTCACAGGAGATCCTCTGTTGCGTTTGGACAAAGTCCCTAAAAGGATGTCAGTGAGGACGTCATCCAAAGGGAGTAGCGGTTCAGATGAGCAGGCTAGCAGTTGCAGCACCACTGTCAAGATGTTAGTCTTGACTGCCACTAAGGGCAACTGAAGGTCAAGAACCTCAGTTGCTTTCCGCATCACCATTGCGTACGAAGATGCCTCCTCCGTAGCCATGATAGGGGACAAAGCATACCAGTACCTGGAAGGTATCCAGTCCACTAGCTTTACCCAGTTCCTCACACCAGTCCATGCTAGGGTCCTCCTTATATGGCTGAAATTCTTCATGGTACAGCGACCCGTCCCATTCTTCCCCTAGTCCTAGCCCAAGGGAATAGGGCTGAGGCTCCAATCAAGAAGGTAAGGCTCCTGTCAGCGCTGGAGTCGGCTTTGGGCGACAACTACCCGGCTCCGTATCGAAGTTAGGTATTACAGTAGGAGGGCGCTGCCAGCGGGCGCCAGGGGAGTTAGCATCGAGACCGGCATCGAGGAAGGTAGAGTTGGTACGACCAGCGCCAGTTCAGATCCAGGGCTGGATCCATGGGGGTCCACTGGACCCAGAGCCACCAGTGCTGAACCAGATAAGGTTCCCTCTGACCCTGCAGGGCCTGTAAGCACGACAGAGGGGTCTGGCCACCCAAACGTGTGGTGCATGGCCTCATAGAACTCTTTTAGTTGGGTGGGGGTCGCTCCGGTTCCCAGAAAACTCTGAGAGGCATATCCCAGGCCTTGAATATTGACGCTCCTTCATCTCATCGGTCAACGGACGAGGAGAAGTCAAAGATGACTACAACTTCTTTTTGTGCCTCAATTTACCCAATTGTCTTGGGTCTTGGAGTGGGATGAGGACCTCGAACTCAGAGACACTCCTGTGACCTTCCTATGGCCCAGGACCTTGATTTGCACAGAGTCACATGCAAGGCCACCATAAGCTTGAGGGATCACTCCTACAAGACCTTTGGTTTCATGGTGAGGCAATTGGAGCACAATTTCGTGGTCACACTCCAAACACCACAGGCAGACAAGGCGCAGGTCCGTCACTGACATTGACCAATGACAGGCTCCACAGGGCTTGAATCCTGTCTTCCTATATGACATCCAGCACACCAGTAGGACAAAACCTCAAAAAACACAACAGAACGTCAAATAAATCCAGTTGGACAGTCAAAGAGAGGTAGCTCTTCTTTGGGTCAGTTTTGGCTGGCGCGGAAAGAAAAGAACTGACATCAGTGCGCCTAGGTGGCGCCTATATAGGTCCCATAGATGTCACTTAGAGCGTGGATGATGCTGACGATGCACGCGGAGCTGAACGACATCACCTACTGGTGCACATAGGTACTGCTCACGAAAAATCTTCAAAGGTAAGAGATCTGCGGCTAGAAATCTCTATAAGATCTTTATTTTTTCAGTGTAATATTGCAGTGCTACACCCTCATTTCCACATGCTCTTCCTTCTTTTATATGTTAAAATTTGAAAATTGTGATCTTACATGAAAGGCATGATCTTGATCCAGCTTGAACCCAATAAATTGATCAGGGATAAATATTCAAAAACATTTCATACTTTGGCCCATACACATTCACCCAAATCCCTGATGTGCTGGAGTCAAGTTTGTTAATTTTACTTCAATTTTCTCTTGTTACTCAGGCACAAAATTTAAACGTCCTGTACTTTTGCGTATTGAACAAATAATGATCGACTTTTCATCTATTTGGTCGATGGACCAATTAGTTGAAGAGTTGATGGCAATGGTAATTCTTAAAAATCATTAATCATAAACTGGCTAAAATAATCACAGACTCTCGGTGAGATTTAATAATTTGATCTAATAGCAATAAATGTTCATAGCAATCACTTTCATAGATTCAAATACTGGTAACCTCATGAGAGAGAGAGCAACAATCTAATCATAGCAAAAACGGATCTATCTTTTCAAATATATGTTGCAAAGAGTGGATAGACGAAGAGTTGTTAGATGCAAGCAAAATTTATCAATTTTTAAACCAACAATTCAGAGGGAATAGGTGAAGAGACAAAAATTGCAAAGACAAGAATACGACTGCAAAATAATTTCTGCAATTTAGATCAAATACAAACCCAGAGATCTGTAAGGAAAAAACCACCACCCAGGCATAGGCAGCAGTGGGGGACCCCTGAACGAAGAGTCAGGGATCAAAGACTCAAGAACCAGGACAGGGACAGGACAGGAACAGCTAGACCTCTCAGCAAACCGACGAACAGCGACACATCCCTCACTCAGACACCTTGAGCGTAAGCGACCTAATCCACACCCCTAAAGTACCTATTCTTATACCCTAAATGTACATGTCCGTCCCACAATAGTTGCTAAGTTCACATTTTCTAGCTGAAGGATTGGTTGGGTTCTAGGGGTGGGATGTCACCCCACTATGAAATCATCTTCTTTTTACTACACCCTTGTTCTAAACATTTTTGCACATAGTCATTAATACCTCTTCTCTCTCATGAGTACACATGCAACAATTTATTGTACATTTTAATAAATTCCACAACTACAGGTTCTGTTCCCTTGAAGACACTGGCTTTGGCTGTCTTTCATTGTTTTGTCCTTCACCAGCTCAGGCGTTTTTAAGCTTTGCAGAGCAGTTCAGTCAAGTGGTCACAGGGTTCCCTCTCACTTCTAATTCCACCCGCCCTCGCTTAGGCTAACTTTAAAAGATGGAGACCTCGTCCATTACTAAAAGAACGGAAATCAGACATTTATTAATTATGTGATAATGCATTTTCACTGTTTACCACCCACCTTAACTCTACTTCATATTAATGGTTAGCCTAGCATAGCATAAGCAGGAAAGCTGCATTATTTATTAGGAAAAAGCAACATATGGCATGCTTTTTACTAAATACACATGCGGCTTTGCCATGGAAATCTTCTTAATTTCTTCTAAACACAAGATTAATACATTGCCGGTTATTTATGCATTAATTCTGGTTAGTTCATGCATTTTGCAAAGCAAACTTCCCACATGTAGTGTAATTTTGCACATTAGTCGCTCTAACACTACTTACTGTTAGTACGTATTATAGGGGTGTTCAACTGAGCAGGTTTCTTTTGCGAAATCCTACTCCATCAATCCCCCCTTTGATGGCTTTTAGGAGCCATCATAAATACTCACTATACCGAGTGCCACCTTTCATTTTATCTAGAATTTACTTTCTCTCTCTTCTTTTATGGCACCCTCATCTAGCTTTTTCATCATATCATAGTATTCTCCATTTATCTCTTCTAACTCTATCTCTTCTCTCTTTCTTTTTATTCCTTTTCTTTTATTCTTTTTGTCTGTTGCATCTTTTCTTTCTCTTATGCATTTGCAACACTTATACGCTGTTAATATTACTAGAGCTACTATTGCTACTGAAAGTATTGGCATTATTATTTTTCCTAATAAACTACTTCCAAAAGTAGAAAACCACTTACTCACAGCAGAGAAACTCTTACCAAATTTCTCCCAAACACTGTCAACCTCCAGTTGGGTTAAATCATTATGTATTTTTGTAATATTGCTAATATATCCTTCTATCCCTTTACTTTTATCCAGGATATAGATACAGCAGTGTTGAATTTTCAACATGCCACAGACTCCACCCTCTTTTGCCAAAACTATATCTAGGGCAAGGAGATTTTGCAAAACCATTGATCTGATTGCCACCATTTCGGTATCAATCATCAAGAAACCACCAGCAGTATCCGTTGATAAACAATTTTTGAATTTTGTGTGAATGCTAAACAACTCCAACTGATGGTATCAGTGCACCAAAGATATCACCTACTATTTCCGAAAAACGTGTTCTTTTACTACATATTAGTCCTTGTTTTACTTCATTGACATTATTGTCCTTACGGTCTACATGGTAGACTTTTGGAAAAACAATTCCAAAATAACAGCTACCAAACCAATGTGCAGGTAACCTATAATAGGCTTTCTTACCACACACATAATAGATTCCTGGGAAAACAGGATAGGTTCTACCCTTTAATACCCATCCTCCAGTAATTTGGAAAGTGTGCTCACATTCACTAGTGCCAATGAAATAGTTATTATAATTAGTCATTGATCTAAACAAACATAGTTTCCCTTTCTGTGACCAGTCCAGGGACATTGCAGCATATGTCTCTTCCTTCTCATAATTTATTTCTCTAAAAGCAAAGGTGGTGCTTGTAATTTCTGTTCATCAGCTTTCTTTTGGAAACTTGCTCTTCTATTTTCTACCATGTCCAAGAATAATCTCTCTTCAACAAGTAAGCTACATGTTAAGTTATTTTTGTAGGCATATTGTACATCTAAGGCTTTAGTGATATGGAAGAATTCTCCCATATAGCATGCATTTTTACCACTTACTATTATATTTAGTTCCCTTACAATTGGTACTTCTGAAAATACTAAATCTATATCAGTATATTGATACTCCAGC
Source organism: Triturus cristatus (assembly GCF_964204655.1). Lineage (NCBI taxonomy): Eukaryota > Metazoa > Chordata > Amphibia > Caudata > Salamandridae > Triturus > Triturus cristatus. Next base: position 733,417,464 of record NC_140580.1, read on the forward strand.
TTACCTGTCATGTAGAATAGGATACTGAGGACACTACATGACACACCATATGTTAGTGAATGGTGGTGATATGTTACACCTTCCGAGACAGACGAAGGTAATTGCATGCAGACATAATAATCATTCACATTCATAGTATTAGTATATTCATACAACAACTTGGTAAAAACATTTAACGAAAAACCACTAATTGATTTGTCATGATGGAGAATGCTTCCATCCATTTGGTCTATATCTGTAGTCATTGGTGGTTTAGAAACATCTTTCATTCCTTCATTTTACACATCATTAGTATTATTTCCATTGTTATTTGCATGAAAAATGGGTATGACAACAATTAACAATATCCATATAAATGTTAATAGGAAAACACTGCATAAGCATGTTTTAATACATATACGTTTTAGACTAGATTTTGGTTGTCCAGTCACTTCTGCTTCTGCCATTTTGATATACTACAAAAACTTAACAATCCTTCTAGTCGATAATCTAAAAAAGAAAATCGCGGGAAGATCTATATGGACTCTTTTCTAAAAAAATTCTAAAAATAGATGGTGTGTAATCCTACACTCAGTGGCTTTCTTCTTCACCCCTTTCTTTTATTTCAGTCCTTTGGTCTTTCTTGAGTCTTTAATTCAAATTCAACTGACAGTTTTCACCATAACCTCTTCAGTTCCATTTAAGGTGGTCTCAGTTTGTTCTCATCTTCCTTTTCAGTGTCACTACTGTTGTTTTCTTCATTTAGACCCAAACTGCTCTGGTCTCTTCCTCAACCTTCTCTTTACTATTCTATACTTTATTTTTCTTGCTCCACTTGACCAAATGTCTCCTTTTCTAGGTCTCATTTTCTGTACTACCCTTTCACCTTCTGTATTTTGTTCACCATTTCTTTTATTTTGTCTTTTATCCTCTTTTCTCTGCTTCCTCGTATTTCTGTTTCCCTAGTTTCAGCACTTGTTTCTGATTCATCAGTGCGTTCACCTTCTTCTATCTCATTTGTGACTTTATTCTCCTCTGGTCCTACTTCTGGTTCACCTGCTCTTTCTCTTTCTTCTGTCTCGACAGCTGTTTCACTTCCCTCTGGCTCAAAGGCAACCTCCCCTTCTTCTGACTTGACTCGTGCTTGGCTGTTCATCATCAAAATGTTCATCACAATCTATCACTCCAGACTCTTCAGCTTTGCACACTTCAGCTGCTGGTTCTTGATTTTGATTTACCAGTTGCCGTTCTTCAGGTCTTTCAATTGGACTTGGGACTAAGCGGGTATGGCTTGCATGTATCCAATTTGGCAAGCCAAAACACTTCACTGCTGTGGTCATCACCAATATGATCTGGTAAGGGTCGCTCCACCGGGGTTCTAGGCACGTTTTCCTCACGCGCTTCTAGACTAGGACGAACTCACCAGGATTCAAATCATGTGCTTGGTTCCGCTGTGGCGTTGTGGCATCTCCTCCAACCTGGCGAGACTCAGAACGCACCAGGTCAGCCAATCCTTCGCAATAATCTAGCACACAATCATCAGACCTATTCATCAGTTTGTTGCAGGTAAGTATGCTTGTCTCATGGCTCTTCCCATTAACACTTCATGGGGGCTTAATCCAGTCTTTTTGTGAGGAATACTTCTAAGACTCATCAATTCAAGGGGTAAAGCGTTAGGCCATTTCAGTGTTGTAGATGCACATACCTTTCCTAATCTAGACTTTCTTGTGCCATTTATCTGCTCAACAATACCAGATGCTTCTGGTCGATAGGCACAATGCAGCTTCTGCTCAATTTGCAATGCTGCACAAATCATCAGAATTATTTCATTATCGAAGTGCAATGCTCTATCTGATTCCAAAGTGACTGGAAAGCGAAACCTAGGGATCAGTTCTCTCAACAACAACTTAGCCACTGTAAGGCTATCATTCATTCTCGTTGGATATGCCTCTACCCAGCAAGAAAACAAACAGACAATGACACGGACGTATTTCAGCCCATTACATGGTGGTAACTCAATGAAGTCAATCTGAAGTCTGGTAAAAGGTAGGCCTGGGAAATTTCACGTTCCGCGGAGAACGCAGAATTGCCAAACATTCTGCGGCTTCGCTGAATTTTTTGCTTGTTCGCGCTTTCAAAATGTGTGTTCGCAAGATATTTCCCCCCGAGCACACAAACAGCATTCGCGAACAGGAAAAAAGCATCGCAAACGGGCAGAACAAGCAATTCCGCGGAGCTTTGCGTAGCACGACTTGCAAATTCCGCCCACCTCTAGTAAAAGGACCTCCTGCTTTCCCAATTACATCCCAGCTTACAACTGGCTTTCTTCCTGGATTTTGTTTTTGGCATATGGCACATCTTTGACATAAACATTCTGTGGTGACCCTGAACTTTGGATTATACCGTGTCTGCTTGAACAGTTTAACCATTGCATCACTTCCAATATGTGTAAGTCCATGGTACATCCTGGCCATGTGGGGAAGTAAAGAATCTGGTAATACTGGTCTTCCATCGTGATAAACCCATACCTCATCTTCTGCATTTTTCCTACAACCTGTTCTACTCCACTCTTCCTTTTCCTTATCACTGGCTTCCTCCTGCATTTGCCTTACCTTATCACAAGTCTCAAATGTGGTTGTGAACATAAGGTGGCATTCGGTATTTCCTCTTTCGATTGACCTGGTTATGGCCATTGTATTTTGTGTACAGAAATGTGCTAATTGAGCTGCGTATCTGTTGCCCTTTGTCACATCATCATCTCCCGATTGATGTGCAGCACATTTTACAACTACAATTCTTTTTGGCAACTGCAAAGCATCCAATAATTCCTTTACAGTTTTTCCATTCCGAATTGGGGAACCTGAGGAAGTTAGAAATCCTCTTTGCATCCATAACTGACCAAAGTCATGTACGACTCCAAATCCGTACTGATTATCGGTGTAGATTTTTACTTTGAGACTTTTTGCCAATTTACATGCTCTAGTCAGAACAATTAACTCTGCGACTTGAGCGGAGTTTACCCCCTTCAAACAGGTTGCTTCTAGTGCTCCTGATAAGGTGCAGACACCATAACCACCACACAATTCACCCTTTTCGTTTCTCAACCATGATTCATCCACAAACATATCACAATCTGATTCTTCCAAGGGTTCATCCTCTATATCAGGACGTGGCTTAGTACAGAGTTCTGTCACTTCCAGACAATCATGTTCTGCTTCCTCTCTCACCTCCTCACATATTGAATGTAATAAAAATGTAGCAGGGTTCACAGTAGTGGATCTCACCACCGTCACATTTTCAGCACCTAGAATCACTCTCTGATATGTAGTCAGCTGACTAGAGGTCATATGTTCAATCAATGAATCAATCAGTGGGTTTATAGAGCACGCTACTAACCTGTGAGGGTCTCAAGGTGCTGGGGGGGCGCAGCTCCAGATCAGTCGAAGAGCCAGGCCTTGAGGTCCTTCCTGAACATGTGCAGGGTCGGGGAGCGTCTGATGTTCACAGGGAGCTCGTTCCAGGTCTTGGCTGTGCTGTAGGAGAAAGCTCTCTCGCCTGCTCTGTGTCTGCGGATACGAGGGACCTCTGCCAGGGCGAGGTCGGTGGAGCCAAGGTTCCTCTTGGGTACGTGGAAGGAGACTCTCTCATTGAGGTATTTGGGTCTGGTGTTGTTGAGGGATTTGTAGGTGTGGACGAGGAGATTGAAAGTGACATTCTTCTTTTGCCAGTGGAGGTCTCATAGGTGTTGGGTCTTGATCTCGTGTCGTGGTGTTCCAAGGACGAGTCTGGCTGTGGCATTCTGGATGGTTTGGAGTTTGTGCAGAAGAGTTCTGTTTATTCCGGTGTAAAGGGCGTTGCCGTAGTCCAGTCTGCTGGTGATGAGTGCGTGGGTGACGGTTCTTCTGTACTCGGGGGGATCCATTTGAAAGTCTTGCAGAGGATGCGCAGGCAGTTGAAACTGGTGGAGGTGACAGCATTGACTTGGTGGTTCATGGAGAGGGAGGAGTCGAGGATGATGCCGTAGTTTCGTGCGTGGTCTGTAGGGGTGGGTGGCTTCCCGAGAGCAGAGGGCCACCAGGTGCTGTCCCAGGTGAAGGTGCACGGGCCGAGGATGAGGACCTCGGTTTTCTCTGAGTTGAGCATCAAGCAGCTGTCTTTCATCCAAGCTGCGACGTCCTTCATTCCTTGGTGGAAGCAGAGTCGGGTGTCTTTGGGGTTCTTTGTGAGCGAGAGGATGAGCTGGGTATCGTCGGCGTAGGATACAATGCTGATCCCATGCTGTTTGACGATGGTGGCGAGGGGGGCCATGTAGATGTTGATAAGCGTCAGGCTGAGTGATGATCCTTGGGGTACTCCGCAGTTGATGTCGGTGGGTTTGGAGAGGAAGGGAGGGAGTCTGACCCTCTGGGTTCTGCCGGAGGGGAAGAATTGGATCCAGTCGAGGGTGGCTCCTTGTATCCCTGCGTCGTGAAGCCTGGTTGCGAGCATGCGATGAGAGACGGTGTCGAAGGCTGCGGATAGGTCTAGGAGGATGAGGGCCGCGGTGTGTCCCTGGTCGAGTAGCATGCGGATGTCATCCGTGGCGGCAAGGAGGGCGGTCTCGGTGCTGTGGTTGCTGCAGAATCTGGATTGTGAGGCATCTAGGATGGAGTTCTCTTCAATGAAGGCGGTCAGCTGGGCGTTCACGGGTCTTTCGGAGACTTTGGCCGCGAAGGGGAGGAGAGGGATGGGTCGGTAGTTTTCAGGGTCTGTTGAGTTGGCCGTTGGCTTCTTGAGGAGGGGTTTAACCTCCGCCCACTTCCAGTCGTCTGAGAAGATGCCGGATCTGAAGGAGGCGTGGAGTAGTCCGTCCTAGTTCGGGTGCGATGGTGGCGGCGGCCCTGTGGAATATGTGTGATGGGCAGGGGTCTGTTAGGGCCCCTGAGTGGGTTTTCTTCATGGTGGTGGTGATGTGATCGATTGTGGCGGGATTCCAGGTCATGACGTTTGGCTTGTCTGCGATGGTGGAGAGGGGAGTGGTGTCTGGCATCTGTTCGCTGAAATTGTCGTAGAGGGCCTGGATCTTCAGATGGAAGTAGGAGCTGAGCTTGCTTGTCACAGAGTTCCTGGGAGGGTGTGACATCCGTGGCTTCGCTGGGGGGTTTGGTGAATTGCTGTATAACGTTGAACAGTTCCTTGGCGTTGGTCGCGTTGATCTGGACTTTTTCTCTTATGAAGGTCCTTTTGGTGTCTCTTATGTGCTGGCGCTCCTGTGGTTATTCTATGCTTCTGTGGTTTTCTGGTTTCTCCAGGTTTTCTTTAGGTGTCTGCAGGAGCGCCTGGCTTCTTTGAGTTCTCTGGTGAACCAGGCGGCCTTCAGAGGGCATTGTTTGGCGGGTGGTGGAGGGGTGCGAGCTTGTTGGCGCAGCAGGAGATCCAGCGGTGAAATTCTTTGGCTGTGGAGTTGGTATCGGTCGTGGCGCTGGGGGAGGGTCTTGGAGGAGGGTGCTGTTGAGGTGTTCCATTGTGACCTTGCTCCAGTTCCTTCATGGCTTGGGTGCGGTGGTGGTGTTGAAGGTGAAATGGACGCAGTGGTGGTACGTCCAGTGGGGCTGGATGGTGTGGCTGAATCGGATGTTAGTTCCTCCTGTGAAGATGGGGTCGAGGGTGTGGCTCTATGAGGGGGCGTGTTGACCAGCTGCTTCAGTCTGAGGTTGGCAAGGTTATCGAGGAGAGTGGTGGAGTCGGGGTCGTTGCGGTTGTCGAGGTGGAAGTTAAGGTCTGCGAGTAGAATGTAGTCCATGGAGGTGATGGAGTGGGGTGCGGTGAGCTCGGCGATGGTCTTCGTGGACTGGGTGCGGGGTCCCGGCGGTTTGTAGATGAGGGTGCCATGTAGAGTGGTCCTGGGGCTGGTCTGGATCTGGAAGTGGAGGTGTTCTGTGTTGGAGTGGGGGTCACTTGTGCTGGAGGTGGAGAGTCGGAGGGGGGTCTTGTGTGCGATGGCGAGTCCTCCTCCTGGGTGGTTGGGGTGGTCCTTTCTCTGAATCTTGTAGCCGTCTGGGATGGCAGTGGCGATGTCGGGCCAGAGGTGATGTTGGTCCAAGTTTCCGTGAAGAATGTGACGTCGGGTGAGAGGGTGTCGATCAGGTCCCAGATCTCAACGGTGTGTCGGTGCAGGGATCGTACATGAGGAGGATGCAAGTCAGGGTTTCGGTGGTGCGTGCATCGGGCGGACCTTCGGCGGTAGTGGGGGCTTTGTCGACGGTGAAGGATCTACGGCAGGGTCTGCATGAGAACTGCCCGTGGGTGGGATTGGGCGATGATCTTCCGCAGTCGGGTCATCTCTCGGGATTGAGTGCGTGGAGGGTGGCGGAGTCGTAGTGGAGGGACCAAGGGCAACTAGGGTTTCAGGTGCTGCCCGCGGTCGGGTTGCAGACGGGCGCAGACGGGCTTGCCTTTGTCACGCCAGAGGCGCGACCGCACAGCCGTCTGCATTCTGTAGGGGCAGGGAGGGACGCTCAGCTGGGAGGCGGGAAACGGGTGAGGGCATGGGGAAGGGGCTGCGGGTCAGCAGCAGGGGGAACCAGGGAGAAAGGAACGGTGAGGGGAGGGCCAGGGGAAACAGTGACGCGCCGATAATGAGTAGGGAGCAGAAAAAAAAATAGAACACAACAATGCAGAAGTCAGAGGTCACCAAGTAATTGAATATAACTACCGCGATGCAGAAGAAAATAAAACACAACAATGCACAATAATGGGAAGAGTCTGAGAGCGGGTTAAAAGGATCTCAACAGACTGTGGTACATACACCTTAACTGGGTAACCCATCACAATTGCTTCACTCTGTTCCAGACTTACACAAGTGGCGGCTACTGCTTTTAAGCAGCCTGGTAATGCTGCAGCCACTGAATCAAGGGTAGCAGAAAAATATGCTACTGGATGTCGTACCATTCCGTGTTTCTGAGTTAAGACTGCAAGTGCACATCCATCTCTCTCACAACAGTACAATGCAAATTCTTTAGTATAATTTTGCATTCCCAAAGCAGGTGCTGGACAAAGACGGTTTCGTAATTTTGAAAAAGATTCCATACTTTCTACGTCCAACACAATTGGATCTTTCACATCCTTTTGTGTCAACCTCTGTAGAGGTTTTGCAGTCAGTGAGAAACCGCAAATCCACTGTCTGCAGTATCCAACCATTCCCAAGTACACCCGCACTTCTTTTTGATTTCTGGGTGGATTAATTTTCTTGATCACACTGATTCTCTCTGGCGTCACCTTTCTGACCCCTTTTTTCAATCTTATGACCTAACTACTGAACTTTCTGTTTACAGTATTGCAATTTAGATGGTGACACTTTATGTCCTCCTTTTGCTAAAAGGTTCAGTAAAGCAATTGTGTCTGTTACACATGCTTCTCGTGTTTTTGATGCCACAAGTAGGCCATCAATATACTGAACCAAAACAGAGTTTCCAGGCATAACCAAAGTCTCCTAACATTTTTTCAAGATCTGATTAAAGATCGAAGGACTCTCAGTGTACCCTTGAAGAACTCGGCACCATGCCAATACGCAGCGGTCGGATAGTGGCGGTCAACTTTGTGGCGGGTTGTGCTGCCAGCAGCACCGCCGCGATGTCCAAACAGGCATGTCCTGCATGTCCCTGCACTGTGTGGCAGGCACTGCACAGTGCCTGCCACCTGGTACAGGGACATGTAGGGGGTACCATGGGTGCCTCCCAGTGCAGCCACACCCCCCCCAACACATTGGGGGTCCGCAAAGGACCCCCGGAGACATTCTCCGCATGCCTTTCCACCGCCGCCGAAAGCTGGCTACCGCCGGCATCATAATCGTGCCGGCGGTGCTTGGCCCTGATCCGCCACAATTGTAGCAGTCCAGCTCTGCACACCAGGCAAGCGGGCAGACTGCAACCGGTGGAAAAGTGGCGGGTGGGAAATCACACCACTGCGGTCACGACCGCAATTCTAATCGGACCGGCGGTGGTCAGGGCTTTGATGGCGGGCAGATGTCCGCCGCCGTTCTAGCGGTTGGTACAGCCTGCCCGGCGGAGGACATCCGCCCTCCATCCTAATGGACCCCTTAGTACCTGTCTGACTCCTGCTGTCAAAACTGGATATAGACCTTCGGTCACTACAGCCCTTCTCCATCTTTTCATTTGATCTTCTTGCCTCTCAAACGGATATCTAGGCATAAAACCTCGGATTCTCCTACCACTTATATCCTTCTCTCGCTCAAAAGCTTCTACTTCCCATTCTTCCAACTCTTCATACTGGGTAAGTCTAGGATTTGGCTCTAGCAAGTTCTTCCTATTTATCAAATTCTGTAAAATTCTTACATTGAATGTACCAAACTCAGGGAAAACTAACATCCCATCATCCCTCGTATATTTCATCCAGTTTTCTAACCAAACACACGTATGGTACCCTCGCTCCATCATCATATAAGAGGCAGGCGTTTTTGGGGGTGGAATTGGAAATCCCTATCTCGTCACAATTTGTTTGTCTTTCTTTAAGAAATTCTTTATTGTCTTTAGCAAACCCATTTTCAGACTCTTCTACTAGTATTTCTCAACAAACAAATTAACAACACTTCTCCGTAATCCTCCTTTTCCTATTTGTTAAATTCTGTCCTATACCAGTGCGACTCACACAAACCAACCAATCACAGCTCGCTACGTATCTACAGTCTCAACCAATGTCAGCGCGACTCACACCAGCTAACCAATCGGAGCTTTGTTCACACCTGCTATCTGACCAATGCCAGCGTGGCCTTTTGTGACGTCAGTTTTTACTCCTTCTACTGACCCTCACTTTACAATCTATTCTCTATACACCCCCGCTGCTTTGTCCAATACCAGCGTAGCACTCTGTGACGTCAGTATCACTCCTTCTACTGACCCCTCCTTCACAAAATCTTACGACAATATTTTTCTAGATTTTAATTTAAAAAATCGGTTAATAACAACATAAAAAGACAATGCTACCTTGTCTGGTCCGCTAAATAAAGAGAAGTCTTCACTTTTCCCTGAAATCCTTACACTACAAGTAATAATAACGACCAGCGTTATCTCAATTCTCTAACAAGCTCCGAGGAGACCTGTTACTCCTCTAGGGATAAAGCTGAAGTTTCACAAGAGGTCTTTTTTGGCATAAAAAGGTGTCTTGTTACTCCCCCGGGAATACTGCCAGTTTCAAAAGTGGACCTTTCGCTATTTCAGACACTCTACTTACATACTAATTTTTCCCTAATTATAACACTGACAGCCCTATGTAGCTTTGCAGTATTATTACAACAGACAAAATACTTCTGCAGTGTGATTTCTTTACCACACTCTTCTTCTGCCTACTTCAGGCAAATTCCTTCCCGGGATTCCTCAGGTAACTCCATACCTGCACTTCTAGACAACATAGACCAGGACACTAAGGGGTCTATTATGATGGCGGGCGGACATCCGCCTGCAATCGCAACCCTGAAAACCGGCGGTCCCATTAGCATGGCGGTGACGTCTGTGGCGGTGAGAATCTCCGCCCCCACTTTTCCGCCGGTACCAGTCCACACGCATGCCTAGCGGGCGGAACTGGGCCGCCACAATGATGCCGGTGCAGGGCCAGGCTCTGCCGGCATGATTATGATGCCGGTGGCAGCTAGCCTTTCTGCAGCTGTGGAACCGCCACGGAAAGACATGCAGAGAATTGCGGGCCCCCAATGTGTTGGGGGGGTGTGTGGGTGCACTGGGGTATCCATGGTACCCCCTACATGTCCCTGTACCAGGTGGAAGGCACTGTGCTGTGCCTGCCACGCAGTGCAGTGACATGCATGACATGCTCCTTTTCACACCGCGGCGGTGCTGCTGGCAGCAGCAACTGCCACAATGTTAATCGCCAGAATCCGACCGCCGCAGTCGGATTTCGACTGCGGTGCATCCTAATTGGACTGGTGGTAATGCCGCGGTCCTTGCGGGCTGTCTTTTCCCGCTACCATGGCGGTCGGGGAGATTTTCCGACCACCATCCTAATAGGCCCCTAAGTCTTCATGCGAAGACATATAATTAATATTCAATAACCATTACCAAACTATAAAATTGATATGGGATACATATTCAAAAACATCTCATACTTTGGCCCATACACATTCACACAAATCCCTGATGCGCTGGGGTCAAGTTTGTTAATTTTACTTCAATTTCCTCTTGTTACTCAGGCACAAAATGTAAGCGTCCTGTACTTTTGGTATTGACCAAATAATGACTTTTCATCTATTTTGTCGATGGAGCAATTAGTTGAAGAGTTGATGGCAATGGTAATTCTTAAAAATCATTAATCATAAACTGGCTAAAATAATCACAGACTCTCTGTGAGATTTAATAATTTTATCTAATAGTAATAAATGCTCATAGCAATCACTTTCATAAATTCCAATACTGGTAACCTCATGAGAGAGAGAGCACCAATCTAATCATCGGAACAACAGATCTATCTTTTCAAATATACGTTGCAAAGAGTGGATAGACGAAGAGTCATTAGATGCAAGTATAATATATAGATTTTTAAACCACCAATTCGGAAGGAATAGGTGAAGAGACAAAAGATTCAAAGACAAGAATACGACTGCAAAATAATGTCTGCAATGCTAAATTAGATCAAATACAAACCCAAAGATCTGTAAGGGAAAAACCACCACCCAGGCCTAGGCAGCAGTGGGGGACCCCTGAACGAAGAGTCAGGGATCAAAGACTCAAGAACCAGGACAGGGACAGGACAGGAACAGCTAGGTCTCTCAGTAAACCGACGAACAGCGACGCATACCTCACTCGGACACCTTCAGCATAAGCGATCTAAATCACACTCCTCAAGTACCTATTCTTATACTCTAAAAGTACATGTCTGTACCACAATAGTTGCTAAATTCACATTTTCTAGCTAAAGGATTGGTTGGGTTCTAGGGGTGGGATGTCACCCCACTATGAAATCATCTTCTTTTGACTACACCGTTGTTCTAAACATTTTTTCACATAGTCATCAATACCTATTCACTCTCATGAGTACACATGCAAAAATGTATTGTACATTTTAATAAATTCAACAACTACAGGTTCCATTCCCACGATGGCACTGGCTTTGGTTGTCTTTCAATGTTTTGTCCTTTGCTTTTTCAGCTTTGCACAGCAGTTCAGTCACGTGGTCACATGGTTCCTGCTCGCTCCTGATTTCACATGCCCTCGGTTAGGCTAACTTTAAAAGATGGAGAACTCGTCCATTACTAAAGGAACGGAAAACAGACATTTATTAATTATGTGATAATGCATTTTCACTGTTTACCACCTACCTTAACTCTACTTCATATTAACGGTTAGCCTAGCATATCATAAGCAGGAAAGCTGCGTTATTTATAAGGATAAAGCAACACACACCATGCTTTTTACTAATACACATGCGGCCTTGCCATGCAAATCTTCTTAATTCGTTCTAAACACAAGATTATTACATTTCCGGTTATCTACGCATTAATTCTGGTTAGTTCATGCATTTTGCAAAGCAAACTTCCCATCGATCTAACACTATTTACTGTTAGTACCTATTATAGGGGTGTTTCATTGAGCAGGTTTCTTTTGTGAAATCCTGCTCCATCAACCTACTACATTTAATCCAATGACATTATTTATTCAATTTGGTTTTTCATAATTTGTTTTAGAACAATGTTGTTGTCATTGATGAAAAAAGCTCTGTCAAATTGAGAGGACTGTATGAATAAATCTTTTTTTAACCATTATGGCCATATGTTCCCATCTCCTCGGAGATTATGTTGAAATGAGGGTGTAACACTGCAATATTACACAGTGAAAAACATAATGAAGTATGAATGAGGATGTATGAATGTATGAATGGGTTTGACTTATACAGCAATGACAAGACACTTTTAAATCAAATGAATTATACATTGTATATAGATTGATAAATATGTATTTATGTCATTTCTTTTTTGATACAATAAACATACTGAATCTAGTTTAGTATCTGGGTCGTGTCTGGTCATCAAGTTTTGAAGCCCCCATTTTAATAGCATGTTTAAACGTATAGTGGCCTAAGTATTTTCTAAGGTTTCTAAGGCAATTTCTCTTTTGTCCCTGGCTTAGGAACTTCATTCATTGTAAGGGAACCCCTATATATGTACATTAGCTTCTATTTGCAGACACCAAGTTGAAAGTAGCCATTCTGCCGCCCTTCGCATTCTGAGGTCGGACTGCAGCCCTACTTTCACCATTCCAGTAGCTAAGTTTCTGGGTGCCATGTGGATACTTCGTAGAAAGTCACTCCCCAACCTTGAGACGCCATACTGATTATTATGTTTTATCTCTGTTCTTGCAAATTAATTGCATGCTGTAACTTTAAATGGCCTTCCTTGTACCATTTTTGTGTTTTGTATATCCAATTTGTCATTTTAATCTTTATCATATTAATTTTGGCACATTCCCTATATAAACCATGGATTGTTTATGTTGTAATGTACTGTTTAAATTATTTATTATGTATTCGTTGTTATCTGCATTTACACTTTTATGGCCCTAGAGGCTGAAATAAACTAACTTGATGATGATGACTGGTAAGTATTACTTAATAATATGTCAATACACATATATGTTGTGTTTGCTTTTAAAATACATGTAAGTAATGTGTTATGCCCCTTTTTGTACATACTGCATTGCACACAAGCAACACACACCTCCTATTGAATGCACACCCACAGGCACCATGAGCACAACACCCACAACCACCACAAAAACATATTTTTTAAGTGCCAATACAGGTGTGCTCATTTTACTTTGATAAGTTGTAAAATGAACTGTAATGCATTACAAATAGGAAACAAATTGCATGTAAGAGCAATGTAAAAATACATGAGGCTAAAGCAATTGTCAACACATGATTAATGGTAAGACAAGTGTAAAATAAGCTTACCTTAGATCTCGGCGATAACAGTGTAGAACAGCGTCGTGATCAAGTAGTACCAGCAAAGGGAGGACCTGGACAATGGGGTTCAAGATGGAAACAGAAGTGGAAAACAGGAAAAAAGGTAAGTCAACCTCAATTCCTTCCATTCCACCAACTCAAAGTAAGAGATGTCTCCGCCATGGTTACCTCAACGGTAAGGCAAATTGTGATTGACCCAGCGGGAATCTTGGCTGGACTCCTGCCAACAGCTGCTTCTGCCTATGACGCAGTAGACGCCAATGAAAATTCCTGCCAGGTCAGCGGCACTTGGGCAGTTTTTCGTCCATGGACTCGCTAATATCTAAAATAGAGCGAGCGGATCGCCAAGTAGGCGGGCGGTGATAACGTCGAAAAAGTGACAGCGGGACCAGATCCACCAAGATCTAAATCAGGCCCTTAATCTCCCTGTTCCTAAATCCAAAACTAATGTGTCCTTGTGTAATGTAACTGATGCTCATGTAAAGCACTATAATATCTTTGGGTCAAGTCCAAGCTGCATTAAACTGAAATAAACAGTTTAAAAATTGTCTTTTGCACACCTCTGTCTTTGGGCTATACTTGAGTTGTGTTTGGGTGGTATTTGGGCTATATTTGGGCTCTTTTTTCCTTTAGTGGACTCTCCCTAACATCCTCATTTATTGCAGTTTCCTCAGTAGAAAATGCTTTCCAACTTTCTTGATTCAATCAATAGGGCTTCAAGACTGCCACATGTTTTGTCATCAGTAAGACTGCTAGCGCTCTAGTTGCTCTTTAGAACACTCTTGGTGGCTGCAGTAGAACACAGGGGAAACAACTGCCAGACTGCTGCTATTGTTCCAAAGAGGGCGCAGCGCAGAGCACAGACTTGCTCTTTACGTGCGAAAAAGGCTGCTTTATTGAAATAGGTGCACCTAAAAATGTGACCCTTGGTCTTTGCCTTACAAAACTACACCTCACAATACATTTGTTCGCCTACTTGCCTCCTTCCCCACCCCTAAGGTTCCCCCTTTATATCCTTTACTTGCAACTTGGTCATTAACTGTTAAACTTTAACCCCTAAAACCTCATACCTAGTTATATAAAGATCTACCTATCCAAGTATCTCCTATCTTAACTGCTTCTTCCCCGGTGTAACTTGTTCACAACCGTAAACTTAACCTGTAACCATATAAAAACTAGCTACCAAAATGTCACTCAAAAAGTCCTAACGCCTCATTGACTTCTCTGCCACCCCCCCCCCCTTTAGAAAGAGCTAGGATATCTCCTAATGTTCAGAGCCTTTTCCAGAGCATTATTTATCTGAATTAAATACAATTCCATCCCGAATGCGAGACAAATGCACTCCGTCACTTCAGAAAAAATCCATTGCCGCAAACCTCAACTCAGGGTTCTCTTCCAGGGGATCCTCATCAATAGTCATAAGCACTGAATATTCCCGCCCATGTGCGGGGACCCCGGAAATAATAAAATTATATATGTAAAAAACATACATATATACAGCTCTGTATATGTATAAACATATATCATTTTTTCCAAGCAAATGCAGCTCCCATAAAAGGCTAGGCAATGTAAATATACACATCCAATAACACACATATATATATATATATATATATATAAAGGTATAACAATACACCTAAATCTCTTTTTTTTTTTTTTTTTTAATGAGGTAAACACTCATGAGAAAGCAAAAAATAAAGAGAACAAACTGTGGAAAAACACAGATGTACAACACATTGCCAGCCTGCAGGCTGCATTGCAATATAATACCATAGAGACTAAAAAGCCCTGTACAGGTAAAAACTGGCACCGTGCCTTTAAGGCAGCCCTGACTTCAATATCCCATCATGCCTCAGGGGTGACAGTTAGGTCAGTTGTTCTTTCCGGCTCCTTCAGTCAGGACCCTGGAATTCAGCTCTCTTCTTTTTTGACTCTTTAGTCAAGAATTATTACTACTTTAAGATTTTTTGGACTTCTTCTTAGAACTTCTTTGAGGAAGTCTGTATCCTGTGATTTTCTGACTGACTTTTTTGCTATTTTGTCAGAAAAAATGCCTTCTTTATTTGTTCCTTGTCCATCTTGTGGAAAAAAGAAGGCGGCTTCAGACACACATGAGGTGTGTATTATCTGTCTGCCGGACTCTCACTCTCCAGCAACATGCCATCATTGTGAAGACCTTTCCAAAAGGACTTTAAAGGAGAGGGAGAGGATTAGGCTGTATGGCCTAGCAGAACGGTCGACGTCGAAGCAGTTGGTCCCTGTTTGCTCCCCATCGACGTCGGGCTCGGCGTCGAAGACTCCAGCGGCGGGATCGTCGCTGAGAGGTGAGGAGTCAAGGGGAAGTCATGCTGCAAAGAGAAAATCGTCGTCGACTTTAGATTCAGCGTCGAAGCGGATGCGTTCGACGTCGACGGCGTCTAAAAGCTCGGCGTCGAGGACTCGGCGCCATAGTTCAACGTCGAAAAAGCATCTGTCGACGTCAAGAGAAGATCGATCGACGTCTGCGCAGAGATATCGTTCGTCGTCGAAGGAAAGACATCGTTCGACGTCGAGGTCGGCGAGACATCATTCGACGTCGCAAGAAGTATGTAGACGATCTCCACAGTCGACGTCGAGACCAAGATCGCCGTCAAGATCAAGATTGCCGTCGAGGAAACATCGTTCGACGGCGAAGAGGCTTTCGACGTCGTCGGAGCATTCGACGTCGAGACAGAAGTCTCCGTCAGGAGTGACGTCGAGGCAGACGCCTCCGTCAGGGTCGACGTCGAGGCAGAGGCCTCCGTCGGAGTCGACGTCGAGGCAGGTGCCTCCGTCGGAGTCGACGTCGAGGCAGGTGCCTCCGTCGGAGTCAACGTCGAGGCAGGTGCCTCCGTCCTCAGAGGTCTCCAAAGCTTTGGTGAGGTACATGAAGCCTCCGTCGAAGATAATCTCGACGTCGAGACAAGAAGCTCGGAGCCTCGAAGATTCGAGTCAAAGATCTCCGGTGATAGGCCTATCACCGTCGAGGCAGCCCTCTGTTGAGGGTACGCAGGAGGTGTCACATATTTGCCTCACGATTCGACCAGTCTCAAGGCGGAAATCTCCTCATAGACTGATATATACGACTCCTGAATCACCGCGTCTCATATCTATCTCGCCTTCAGGATCAGAGGGCTCAGGTTCAAGATCAGAATCACCAGAGCTTGTGCATCAATCTCCAGTACCTGCAAGAGAAAGTTCGCAGGAGGAGGACAATGCTGTACCTCAAAGTCCCGTAAGGGAGATGCCTCAGGACCCTGCTATGCCAGACGCAATAAAGGCATCGCTAACAAGAATAAGGTGCGTGGTATTCCCAGCGACACCGATCAGACCAAGATCTCGAGAAAGAGAATCCCGAAGTCACTCTCGAGCACCAAGAAGGCGATCCAGGTCTCCCTCCCGCAGAAGAGAGTCGACCAGATCAGAGAGAAGGCGCCGTAGGACCCCTTCTACCTCCCCTTCTTCCAGATCATCCAAAAGGGATTATTCACCGACACTCTCGGAGACGCCACCCTCTCGGGTATCTCCGGTAGATGATATTTCTACGTTTCAAGAAGTGTTGTGTAGAGGAGCTACAAAATTAAATATCCCTATGCCGGTTCAGGAGACAACTTCATCCATAATTTTTGAAACTCTTCATGAACGCACAGTGTCACGCCCTTTATTGCCGTTAGTCCCCGGTTTGCTACAACCGGTAATGGATATCTTTCTCACACCAGCAACCACCAAAACGGCGCCGGCGAGAATTCTAAAAAAGTACCGTCCAGCTCCGGAGGATCCTCTATTCCTTAAATCGGATCCTCCACCGGACTCTGTCATCACCGCCGCTGCCAGGAAGACACATGCAGTAGCGGGATCTTCAACGGTACCACCAGATAAGGACAGTAAAACACAAGACTCCTGGGGGAGGAAAGTTTGCGGCTCAGCATCCTCAAGCCTTAAGGTGGCGAGTGCCTCGGCGCTTCTGGGGCGCTATGATAGGTCATTATGGGACTCTCTGCAGAGGTTCATTGACAAAGTTCCATCAGAGGACAGACGGGACTTTGAAGAGATTTTGCATGAGGGGAGTCTGGTTTCTAACCAGATCATAAGTGCAGCGGCAGACGGGGCAACACTGGCAGCGCATGAATATGCACATGGAGTCACAGCCAGAAGATCATCCTGGCTTAGATTGACGGCCTTGAAACCGGAAGCGCAGGCAAGAATTTTAAATCTGCCTTTCTCCGGTAGTTCTCTTTTTGGGTCCCATGCAGACGAAGAAATGGCCCGTATGAAAGCAGAGCTGGAGACCATGAAAGCTGTCGGGCTTGAAAAGAGAAAAGAGTTTCGACGCCGCAAGGGAAATGACAGGCGCAGTTACCAACAGAGGGTTCAAACCCCTCATTGGCAAAAGAACCAGGACCAGCAAGGTCAAAAGAAACAGCAATACCAGTCCCGCAAGCCATCCAGGGGACGAGGTAACAACAGGCAGTCTAATGCTGGAAACAAAGCTCCGGGGAAGCAATGAGAAGCCGCTTCCTCCGATGCTGTCCACCGCTCCGGTGGGAGGAAGTGTTGCACATCATCTTCCAGAGTGGCAATCCATCACAAAGGACAAGTGGGTACTGAATATACTGCGTCATGGGTACTCGCTTCGTTTCAAAAGTCACCCCCCATCGATTCCTCCTGTCAATTCATCCCAGCATCTAAAGCAGCTCAGAGAAGAGGTAGCGACGCTACTACTCAAATCTGCAATAGAGAAAGTGCCCATAAACCAGAGAGGAAAGGGAGTTTACTCCAGATACTTTCTCATCCAAAAGAGGAGTGTGAAGGTAGAGTTCAGACCCATTTTAGACCTACGGATACTGAACAAGCACATAAGAAAGGAAAAATTTCGCATGCTGGCGCTCCACCAAATATATCCTCTTCTCCGGATGGGCGATTGGATGTGTTCACTGGACCTTCAGGATGCATATTTCCATATTCCCATCCTAAGGAATCATCGAAAAGTTCTCAGGTTTGTGGTAGGCAACTCTCACTATCAGTTCAAAGTCCTCCCTTTTGGCCTGAAGTCAGCTCCTCGAGTATTCACAAAATGCGTGGCAGTAGTAGCGGCTGCTCTGAGACGCGCAGGAGTCTTCGTCTATCCCTACCTAGACGACTGGCTAATAAAGGGCTCATCACCACAGAATGTGTGGTCACAGCTGTCGCTATGCCTGAACTTATGTCGCAAGTTGGGTCTCAGAGTGAATGTCAAAAAGTCAAATTTTTCACCAACGCAGAGGATCCACTACCTGGGTGCAACTATAGACTCCGTAGTAGGAAAAGTGTTTCCTTCGGAGGAAAGACAGTCATCCATTATGCTAAAAGGCAGACAGATCATAACCAGCAATCTGTCGTCGGCAAGGCGAATCTCATCTCTGCTAGGGGCCATGGCATCCTGCATCTTCCTAGTGCCCAATGCCAGGCTAAGGATGCGTCCTCTCCAGCAAGATCTCGAGGACAAATGGGATCAAAGGAACTCCCTGTGGGAAGAAAAGGTTTGCCTCTCCTCTGCAGCCAAACAGTCAGTCAAGTGGTGGCTGAAGCCAAGGAATCTACAAGTGGGGATCCCCTTCCATTAAGAACCCCCAACTCAGACCTTAATCACCGACGCATCCCTTCAAGGCTGGGGTGCGCATTTCGGGTCTCTGCAAACTCAGGGACGGTGGTCCAGCAGCGAACAGTTGTACCACATCAACATGCTGGAGCTCAGGGCAGTCCACCTAGCCCTCAAAGCGTTCCTGCCTGCGATCACGACGAGTACCATTCTAGTACAGACGGACAATACCACCACAATGTACTACCTGAACAAGCAGGGGGGTACTCGATCCAGAACGCTCTCGCTGGAAGCTCAGTCCCTGTGGCACTGGATCCTAGCAAGGAACATCTCATTGAAAGCGGTGCACCTACCAGGAGAACTCAACGTGCAAGCAGACTTGCTCAGTCGGCATTTTCAAGAACCAGAGGACTGGGTGATCAACGACGAGGTGTTAGAAGACATCTTCGAGGAATGGGGGCGCCCGCAAGTGGACCTCTTCGCGGACGAGCAAAACACAAAATGCCGAGGCTTCGCCTCAAGATACCATCGACCAGGATCCCTAGGGAATGCCCTTTTGATCAATTGGTCAATGACATTTGTGTACGCTTTTCCGCCTCTCCCACTAATTCCCAAGGTGGTGACCAAGCTACAGAATTCATCTGCCAAGATGATCCTCATAGCACCGGACTGGCCGAGGCAGTGGTGGTACACGGATCTCCTACACATGTCGATCCGCCCCCACAAGCGGCTGCCGTACAGGCCGGACTTGTTATCCAAGATGCAGGGGAAGATTTACCATCCCAGCCTTCCCTCGCTGAGCTTAACAGCATGGCTCCTGAAGTCCTCCAGTATGGCCATCTGAACCTCCCTCAAGAGTGTATGTCCATACTGAAGGAAGCCAGGAGGCCTTCGACAAGACACTCCTACTTCTGTAAGTGGAAAAGATTTTATATATGGTGTGCTCAGCATCATTATGATCCCACTAAATGCCAGGAGGATGTAATTTTGCCCTATCTTCTACATTTAGCAAGGGCAGGGTTGAAATTTTCATCCATAAAGGTTCACCTAGCAGCCATAACAGCATACAGGCGTTCGCCTTCACAGCAGTCATTTTTTAAAGTGCAGGTAGTGAAGGATTTCTTGCAAGGACTCAAGAAAGTCTATCCCCCTGTTAGATCTCCCTGTCCTTCCTGGGAGCTAAACTTGGTTCTGTCGAAGCTCATGGGTTCGCCTTTTGAACCTATTCATAAGGCTACCCTACAGCACCTCACATGGAAGACAGCATTTTTAATAGCCATCACTTCAGCACGGAGGGTCAGTGAGATACAGGCCCTCTGTTCTAAAGAACCCTACACAATTTTTCATCTAAATAGGGTGGTGATGAGAACTCATCCTTCGTTTCTACCCAAGGTGGTATCGGAATTTCATGTAAACCAAGCCATCTCCTTACCAACCTTTTTTCCCAACCCCTCCTCTCCGACAGAGAGGGCGTTGCATTCTCTAGATGTCAAAAGGGTCCTAAAATTCTACCTAGATAGGACTAAGAATGTCAGGAAATCTGATCAATTGTTTGTGAACTATGGGGTTGTCCGTATGGGCTTTGCGGCTTCCAAACGTTCCATTGCTAGGTGGATTGTTTCAAGTATTACATTGGCCTACCAACTGGCTCAGAAACCATTGGGGGCGCGCCCTAAAGCGCATTCGACAAGAGGAAAAGCGGCTACCGCGGCTTTTCTCAATAATGTCCCACTCTCCGAGATCTGCAAGGCAGCCACTTGGAGATCTGTCCACACTTTTACCAGGCATTATTGTCTGGATTCGGACACCAGAGCAGACACTCAAGTAGGACAAGCCTCCTTGAGGAATCTGTTCCATACATAATCATTTTCATGATTCTCTTTCTCCATGGGTGATACAACCTTAGTTTCATTTGCCTGCAGGTGGAAGGGGAGCTTGCTACTCTATTCAGTGCTTATGACTATTGATGAGGATCCCCTGGAAGAGAAGGGTAAGTTACTTACCTGTAATCCTAGTTCTCTTCCAGGGGTATCCTCATCAAAGTCATAAGCAACCCACCCACCTCCCCAGGCAAATGAGAAGAAGTGTATTATTCATTATGGAAAGGATATATCTTTGTGTTTAGGACTACGGTCCCGCAAAGAACAACTGACCTAACTGTCACCCCTGAGGCATGATGGGATATGGAAGTCAGGGCTGCCTTAAAGGCACGGTGCCAGTTTTTACCTGTACAGGGCTTTTTAGTCTCTATGGTATTATATTGCAATGCAGCCTGCAGGCTGGCAATGTGTTGTACATCTGTGTTTTTCCACAGTTTGTTCTCTTTATTTTTTGCTTTCTCATGAGTGTTTACCTCATTAAAAAAAAAAAAAAAAAAAGAGATTTAGGTGTATTGTTATACCTTTATATATATATATATATATATATATGTGTGTGTTATTGGATGTGTATATTTACATTGCCTAGCCTTTTATGGGAGCTGCATTTGCTTGGAAAAAATGATATATGTTTATACATATACAGAGCTGTATATATGTATGTTTTTTACATATATAATTTTATTATTTCCGGGGTCCCCGCACATGGGCGGGAATATTCAGTGCTTATGACTTTGATGAGGATACCCCTGGAAGAGAACTAGGATTACAGGTAAGTAACTTACCCTGCCCCACGCTACCAAAACCTTCTTCCCTACAAAAGTTATCATGTAATGTAATGTAAAGGGAATTGTTCGGTGCAACTGTTACTCAGAAAAGTGCCCTGGCGCTCTGCATAGATAATGGGAAGCTGGGAATCAAGGATGCAGAAACATCTAATTAAACAAAAGCTATGTTTTTAGCTTTTTTCTGAACAAAAGGGGCATGTTATGCATCTTAACTCCAGAGGGAGGCTATTCCATTAAGAAGGGCCCAAGAAAGATAAGGACCTTCTGGTTATATGGATCCTAGGAATTTTGGTCAAAAAGAGCTTAGCAGAGGGCAGACTTCTGGGAGGAGTATAGAAACAGATTCTCACTCTCAAATAACCTGGGCCAGCCCATGCAGTTCTCTATGGACTATCAGCAAGTTCTTAAGCCAGTGCAATTCTCTGAGAAATGTAGATATATGCATTCTCAGACGTAGACTGAGCACCGTTCAGGCGGCTGCATTCTGAACTAACTGTAACCTCCCGAACAAATAGTCAGGCAGGCCTAGATGTAGTGCATTCCATAGTCCAGTCTAGGTGTAATTAGAGTCTTGGCCACCAATTTTCCGTCCGCCAAGGACAGGAAGTGCAAGAATTTCCTCAGCACGCATAATATGCCTAAGCAGGTCCCAAATACTGCATTAACTTGTGAGAGAAAAGAAAGTTCCCCATCGAATTTGATGCCTAAATTTTTTACAGAGTTAGTGTGAATAAGTGGTGGGGGAGGATCTTTTGTCCAAAAAGTCTGCCAAGGCTCTTCTAATCTTAAACAGAAGAAGAGAAGCTCTGTATTCCCCACTTTACATTTCAGTTGGTGGAAGGAGAGCCATTGAAAAACTTGGGTCAGACAGTTTCTGATTTTCTCCCTATTAAAATGCTTGATCTCTGCCCCATGAGAATAGCAGCTGGGTGTCATCAGAATAAGAGACTATGGGGGTCATTATGATAGCGGGCGGATCGCCACCGCCCGTATGGCGGTGGTGATCCGCCCGCCAAAATCTACCGCCCGCATGACTTTTCCCCCGCCACATTACGATGGTGGGGGGGACCCTGGCGGACGGGAAGACCGTCTGCCGGTTTTCCGCCGGTTTTCCGCTGGTAGGCAATCCGCCCGATTTCCTACCAGGTGGAAAAGCCCAGGAATATGGTGGTGGTGCCTTGCAGGCACCGCCATCCATATTATCTTCATGTCGGTGAACTGCCTTTCCATGGCAGAGACTCTGCCATGGAAAGGGAGGCGGTTTTGTCTTTGGGGGCCCGTTGCATGCTCCCAGGGTGTTCGGAGGGGTGGGGCGTGCACATGGGGGTAGCATTTGAATGCACAAGGTGGCAGGCACCGCGCGGTGCCTTTCACGTTGTGCATTCAAATGCACAACATGCATTTTACACATTGCAGCGGGTGCTGCTTGCCATTGGGATGT
Source organism: Triturus cristatus (assembly GCF_964204655.1). Taxonomy (NCBI): domain Eukaryota; kingdom Metazoa; phylum Chordata; class Amphibia; order Caudata; family Salamandridae; genus Triturus; species Triturus cristatus. The sequence goes on from NC_140580.1 coordinate 733,440,111, forward strand.
GCCCGTCAGTCTGGCGGGCGCATCCTAATGCCACTTGCGGGACCACCGCAACAATGGCGGGCGGTCCCGTTTTCCGATATGGTGGCGGGTGGACAAAGTCCGCCCGCAATCGTAATAGGCCCCATAGTTAGCACCAAGGGTCTCAGCTAAGCATGCTAGGGGGGCAAGGTATATGTTGAATGGAGTAGGGCTCAAAGCAAAGCCCAGAGGCACTCCTGCCTTGAGACCTTGTGGTTCGGCAGCGGAAGGAGGACACCACACCTCTTGGCCCCTATCTTGTCCCTGTTAATCTTTCTCCGTGCCTTGTCAATTGCGGTATGTTGCTCTGCCCCCCTCCACTGTCTCCGCGAAATAAATTCTGTCCACATGACAAAACATCCTGACTACTGCTGCCATATTTCCAATAAATCTGTCTTTGTTTGCTTCAGCAACGCTTACCCCTTGCACACCACCAGATCATTGTCCTCCAAATGCAAAATCAAAACATTTGCGCAAATGTGGCACTTCATCAATTTATCCAAACATGGAAGGAGCTCGTGCCAGCGCATCCCATATTTTCTGTGCCAAAAAACTTTAAACAATGACTAGTTCAGCCCAAGGTTCAGACTTTTCCCCTGCTGTACTTCTTGCCGCTCAGCCCATTTAATGAATGATTGTCGTATTATCCAGATGGTCAGATCTGTCGCATCCAGTCCCACCACTGTACCTGAAAAGACACAAATCTAAGAATCATGGAATTTTCATTTTGTCATACCCAGGCCCCCCCATCCGGACATTCTGCGAAAACAATCAGAATTCCAATGACCCAACTACATCATACTATCCCTGCCCCACCCTTGCTGTGCAGCATCAGTGGCCCCCTGATCCTAAATGAGTGAGTGCCAAACTTGGTTCACTGATAGAATATCGACGCCCAAAATATCCCATACACAAATATCTCATCATAAATATCGATGTCAAAAATATCAACATGCTATATTTATAATGGTAAGTATAAAAATATTGATGTAAAAAATATAGAAGTACAAAATATCGATTTTGTTATTTATATAAACTTTTAAAAAAATATTTAGATTTAATGTACATTTTAACAAATATAAGAACTACATTTAATTAAAAAAATGTAAGCATACATTTATAAAATGTAATATATATATATTTACTTTAAAACAATTAAACTATTAATTGTAACTTATTTTATCATTAAAATTACAATAAAGATATATATTTACATACACTTATAACATAACATCTAATAAAACAAATTATATTATAAATTGAAACATTAAAATATTTATTAGTCTTTAAACTTAAACTTTGCAGTCCATTGAGTGCAACAGCAGGGAAAGTGTTGGCTAGCGGATGAGTAGAAATTACTATTGCCACTCCAGTTAGTGCAGCAGTAGGGAAAATGTTGGTTAGCGGACTAGTAAAAATAACTAATCCCACTCCAGTGAGTGCAACAGTCAGGAAAGTGTTGGATAGCGGAGGGGTAAACATTACTATTCCCACTCCAGTTAGTGCAACAATAAGGAATGTGTTGGATAGCAATTAATATTTCCACTGGAATCAGTTCAAAATTAAAAACAAACAAAATATCAACAACAACACAAAAGATTTAAAAAAAATATATAGAGAGAAAAATATTAAATATTACAAAAGATAGAAACAGATTATAATGTTAACAAGATCTAACAAATACCTAAAAAGATTATTAAAAAATAATAATTTACAAACAAAAAACTATTTTTTAATAGAAATTATTTATAAACAAAAACATTATTTATTACATAAATGTAATCTTTTTTATTTTCTACCCTATAACACCACACAATTCACAACACACATCTATTTTTTTAACATAAAATTATTTATCAATTAAAGAAATTGTATTAATTAAAAAACTAATTAAAACAGATAAAAATTAATTTACTCCCCAAACATTACCCCTATAAAACCAAAACCCACACACAAAATAAAAATAAAGAATTACCACAAATATTTATCAATTGATGAATTATTATTAATAATCAACTAATTATTAATTAATTAAACATAAATCACTTTCCACCCTCTACCCCAATAAACTCCACAACCCACACCTAGAAATCATCACACAATTTCCATAACTAATTTTACATTAATAAATTAATATTAATCAACAACTTATTAATTTAAAATAATGTACTTCCCTTTACCACTATAAACCCCACAACTCACATGTAAAATTGATTACACAATTGCCATATTTAAATTTTAATTAATTAATGAGCATTAATTAACAAACAATTATGAATTAATTATAAATAAATTACTTCCCACCCTATTCCCTTATAAACCTCACCACCTGCTACAGAACTAAAAAACGCAAACTTTCATTGAAATAAAATTAATAACTACTATTGGGCCGATTCCAATTCCGGCCGCAAAATGTACGGACCGGAAACGGAGACTGACTGACACGGACCGGCGCCGTACGACCCGTGCAGTACGATGCAACACGTGTGAATTACAACCGACACGTAGGGAATACAAGCCGTACGACCGAGCCATAGGAAAACCGGTGATTCGCACGGAAACCGGACACGATTCGCACCGACCGACACGCACCAGGAATGAACCCGACCGACACGTACCCGCGATGTCCGATCCACGCAGTACGATGCAATGCGTGTAAAATCAGACCGACTCGCACGGAGTCCAAGCCGCATGACCGACACGCACAGAAAACAGGGACCTGAAGCAATAGAGATCCCCGCGACCGACGCGTATGAAACACAGAAGAAAGTCAGTGTGAAAGACCTGGAGAAGCCCGCACGAGCCAACATCAGCGTCCGTCTCGGTCAGAAGAACGTCTCCTTCATGCCTAGAAAACCCAAAAGAAAAAATACAAAAAAAGGACCAAACAAGCAATGACAAAGTCAATAAATATAAAAAAAAAAAACTTGGACCAAAGACATACCCACAACTCCCCCTATATAAAGGACACTTATCACTACCATGATCCTTTGAAAATTCAAGAGAACAGCCAGCAGAGAACACCATCAGACAGCAACCACAGACACACTCACAACTCACCCATCACACAACTTCACACCATTAGCACCTCACCAAAAGCACTCACACATACACCTAGCAAAACTGACACTCTCCCACCCTCACTTGCACACTCACACACACATCGCCCATCACCATGCCCCCAAAGAAGAATCCAAAGTTCACAGATAGTGAGTTAGAAGTGCTGGTCGATGGAATCATCAGAGTAGAGCCACATTTGTTTGGTACATTGGTCCAAAGGACCCCGATGTCACAGAAAACAAAGTTGTGGGCGAGGATTGTGGACAAGGTGAACGTGCAAGCACCAATGTTGCGCACAAAGGATGATATCCAGAACAGGTGGTATGACGTGCGCAGGAGGGTCAAGAAACTCATCGAGAAGGATCATGCCTTGAGTCAGCGCACTGGTGGTGGCCCTCCTGCCAAACCAGTATACTTCAGGTCCTGGGAGGAGAAGGTGTGGGACATCCTACCACCAGAGAGTGTCCATGGTCTATCAGACATACCAGAGCCTGGTGAGTACACAACCAATATACTCAATATTGTGTGGCAAGGGGACAGTGAAACCATGCACCGTTAGCAAAGCCTCAGTAACCAATAGCTAATCATCCCAAGATGTGTATGCTAGTCAGACAAACACAATACCTGCCATCTCATAGTGACTTGTAACTGTGTCATGACATGTACAAACCTACCAACAAATGGAGCAAGACAGTGGCACAAAGCTAAATAAACACTGTCAGACAGTCTGCCACCACAAACACACTACCTCACAGTGCATCTGACTGACAGGAAGGAATAGTGGGTATGCAGGTGAAGTGAGTGTATCCAAAAGCATGATGGGGTTTGGTGTCACAGATAATGCTCCCCCTCGGCCCATAAAGACCTCTCTGAACTATGCCCACATCACAGGGAGTGGAAAATGACTGACAAGATGGCTGACACTGGGTCCTGCTGTGGGGAGCACAAGGCCCTGGTAGGGGTTGTGTACAAATCAGAAGCAGGACACCACTGCCTGACATCCTGAAAGCCAACTTGCACGCCCTCCAATGGAAGCACGTTTCATGGTGGGATGTCTGGCCGGGCGGATAAGAGGACTGACAGCTCTGACCATACTTACCAGCATATGTAGACACACACACCCCTCAACACAAACTCCACACAACTCACTGGGTATAATGCATTGACTCACACTGTAGTGAAATATCACCCAAAGATACACCGCACTGGGTTCTGCCGTGTGAAGCACAGGGGCTCTCTTTGGACTTGTAGCCAAACAAACACCAGGGCTTCACAGTCAGCCAAAAGCATGATGGGAGTTGCAGTCACAGACAATCCCCACCCACCCACAGGGAGTGGAAATGGACTGACAAGATGTCTGACACTGGGCTCTGTTGTGGGGAGCACAAGGCCCTGCTGGGAACTGGGCACCAACAAACACCAGGACTGCACTGACTGACATCCTGAAAGTTAACCTGCATCCACTGCAATGGTGGGACGCTTCATGATGGGATAACTGGCCTGGGGGAGAAGGAGGTCCTGACTTGAAAACAAATAACACTGATGCTGGCCATACACACACCGTCTATGGTAAAACACATTGCACACATGGTACCAGTCACTCACAAAGATAATGCCCGGGCAAGAGGTCTGACACATGGGCCTGATAAATGATGTGGCTGAAAATCACACATATGCACTGGCCAAACCAAACACGGTCGCACACACAGCCATTGCAACTGTATGTTCAAACTCACTGTCTGGGGATGCAGTGTCCAGGGGTGCCCCCTGGCCTGGCTGTGGAGATGTGTCTTGCAGATGACAAGTGTGGAGATCCATATATAGTACATTGCACATTGCACAAAATACACAGGAACTCACATATACATAATTGACAGGGGACATCTGACAGTGAATGGAATGGACACACCATTATAGCCGACACCGTAGCATGGTCTCATTCACACTCTGTGCTGTTGTGAGCTGCATTCCACTCCTACATCGTGCTGCAACATATGCATCCTTCACACAACAGACCTCTCACTGACATAGACACTGTAGACACAAGGTCTAACCTGGACTGCATTGGAGGAGACATGCTACTCACATCAGCCAAACCGCAACACACACAACACCGGCTCTCACTGTCATGAGCATTGAAAAGCCAGAGTGCTTCCTTGCCCAATCCATGTCACCATGGAGAACATTGACAGGTCAAATCACATATGCACGTACAAAACTCAGCACCAGACTCATTAACGATGGTGACATCATCACTTGTATGAAATGAGATGGGAACAAGGAACACTGTAAAAAAACCACTTTCTCCCAAGAGATCACTGGCATACCGGACTGTGACCATGTCGTACCAATACACCAATGTGACACACAAAGACTAGCAAAATCTGCAACCACACATGCCCCAATCTTACAACATATCCTCAGTGGAATTGCACGTATGTCCTTGTTAAAGGTCAAATGTGTACAGGGATGACACACCTGTGTCAGCAACGTGATGGCCCTTGAGTAGTAATGGCCATGTACAGCCAATTCTATACATGAGCTGGTCATGCACACACATCGACATGCACATTGAAATGCTTCATGTTGTCTGGGCAATGTGCCACAACAGTATCAATCTCTGTCCGTGACAACTTTGGACAAAGCAGTGTACAGGCATGCATCCTGACGTACAGTAGCAAATGTCATGTATGTGAACCATTGATGCCTGTAGAAACATAACTTACATTGTGTGTCTCTTCCAAACACAGGTGGTGCTGGGAACATAGCAGCAAATGAAGAGGAGTCCCTGTCCCAGGCTCCGGTGGACCCTCAGCTCTCTGATGTGGATCAGTCTCTCTCCTCTTTGGATGATGAAGAACAACCTGGCACCTCCCGTGTGAGTCATCATGCAGCACCAGCAGTACAAACATCTGCACCCCCTGTACCCACGCCTCCAACATCTGGCAACAGACAGGGCACCCCCGCCAACACGGACAGACCAAGGACACAGAATACCGACAGCACAGGGACACAGGACCCCCAGGAAGCTACGGACAACACCACCAGTAAAAACACTCAAGGGGCCCAGTGTCACCTGTGCGTGCCGCCGCAGGTCCTGCCCGTGTGGCTAGGGGTGGTGGGAGGGGTGGTAGGCAGAGGTCGCAGCTTATAGAGGGGTCTGGACTGCATGATGACCCCCAACTGGCAAGCATCATAGATGCGTACCAGGATAGCACCGGAGAATTCGGCCAGGCAGTGGGGATCCTCAAGGACATTCAACAGGAGCAGGCTGCCCATCATGCTCGCATGGAGTCCAAGTGGGATGCACTTACTGCGGTGCATAGGGACATACTCGCATGCCTCTGCCAGATAAGCACAAACATGTCCACACCTCCCTGTGTGGCCACAACATCTGTTGCCGCAAGATCTGCCAGTGCTACAGGGAGGGAGAATGACTCTGGCGGAGAGTCCTCTGCACCGCAGACGCCTGCACCTGAGGATCCCCCCGAAGAAAAAGAGGGGTCATCCGAAGAAGGACAAGTGAGACGCAGATGGCCATGAACATCCCCCAGGGCCTCAAAACCTGTTCTGGAAAATGTTCTGTGTGCGCAAACAGTTCACCTTGTCGTATCTAACCCAACTCGCCTACATGACATGGAGGGTTCATGTTAGTCTAATGTAGCAGATGACTGTGGACTTTACTCTAGACATTTCAGCTACCAACACTTCCAACTCTACTGTGAACTTTGGATTCAAAACCCAATGTACAGCACCCACCATCCTGTGCACTATCCTGACACATGTTTGTAAATAAACTCACCAGTACACTATACTTGCCTCTGTTGTGATTCCAAGTTGTTATGTGTCATGGAGATGTTGATCTGCAAAAGAACACAGTGCATGCCAAATACTACAGCAATGTGATCAGCGTTATGTGAGTCATGGTGATGTGACACATGTGAGGGAGACACACCACTATGGCACCACAACACATACTCACCAAGGCCATGTAACTCATCCCATACAATGATGTTGACCTGAAATACAGTGGAATGCACAGACACCACACCTATCCACAGTCAGTGCCAACAAGCCCACAGGTGAGGTAAGCAAATGTCTGTCAGATGTGGGAAGACAGACAACGCACATAACAAAGCGTAGCACAGGTTCATTACACATCATCAACATGTTTATTCCACAACAGTTGCAAGGTAATTCTACGTGACAGTGGATACACGGTCACAAAGTGTCGGAGAATTGAAGTGTGTGGTACATCACTTGATGGGAATCGACAACTTCCACCCTGGGGTTGGCTTCTGGGTGTTGGGGGTCAGTGTTGACCAAACAACAGGCAAAGTACCCTGGGAAGGACAGACATAAGACACAGTCAAAAGCACAGCAGAACAGGAGAGAAATGCAATACACATGCACAAACCATGTCAAAAGAAACCTAACAGAAACAAGTTAGCATTTCGACACTGTTGTGGAGTACAGACCACCTGAAAGGACACGTCACTGAACGCATCCAGTCAAGTAGCACACAGACACACTCAAACAGCAACAGAGCAGCCCCAACACATTTCAGGCTAACTCAATACATTGACATAACAACCCTGTAAACTCACATTCAGGTGAAGAAGTTGTTGATGAGCTGTGTGCGGGCGTCACCCTCATCATCATCATCATTGGCATCGTGGCCCAGGCCTGGATCCTCCACAGGTGGCGGATGTAGGTCATCGTCATCCTGGATGAGATGCAACTTCTTCCGCACTGCCATGTTGTGTAGAATGCAGCATACAAGGATCATTTTGCACACCTTTGCAGGGTCATATGGGAGGGCCCCTCCGGTCTTGTCCAAGCAGCGGAAGCGGCTTTTCAGGAGACCAAAGGTCCACTCAATCACCCTCCTGGTCCGACCATGTGACTCATTGTAGCGTATCTTGGCTGGTGTCACAGGGTTCCTGAGGGGAGTCAGCAACCACGGCATGTTGGGGTATCCGGAGTCACCTACATATAAACAATTGAACAATTAGCTGAGTTTTGAAAGAGGGTGGAATACAACATTGCCAAACACACACAATGGTAAACAGTCAGTACACACCGACAAACCAGGCACGCTGGTTTGGCATCTGTGACATCAACGTTGCAATGCGACTACTCCTCATGATGTAGGCATCGTGCGCAGAACCGGGGAAACGTGCACACACATGTGTGATACACATGTCTGCAAGACATACCACCAGATCATTGATGGAGTGGAAATGTTTCCTGTTCCGGTATGCCTGCTCATGTGCCCGTGGTGGTACCAGGGCCAAATGTGTACCATTATAGATCCGATGACGTTCAGCATCCTCCCCAGTGTATAAAAAGCATCCTTTATGTCAGTGAGTTGACCTGGGCTAGGAAACTTGATGTACAGGTCAAGGAAATGCAACATCCCCTCCAAGACATCGCGTAGCACACGACTGAACATAGTTTGCGACATACCACCAGCAGTAGCTACAGTGTACTGGAAGGTACCAGTAGCAAAGAAGTGCAGGGCTGCCATCACCTTCACCCCTGGGGTCAGTGCTGTAGGGTATGTCTGGCCAGGTAGGAGATCTGGCGCCAACTGCTCCGCCAACTTCTCAATCAGTGGCCTGGTGAAGCGGTACCGTCGGATGCAGTCGCGTTCCTGCATGTTTTCAAGGTCTGGGAACGGTCTATGGACAGCTGGTGCCCTGCAGTACAGAGATGAACAAAGGAAGATTGTCGACTCATCCACCCATGTGGGTATGACCAAGCAAAATATCACATGATACATCATGACAATACACAATGTACTGAGGTGTGAGCTGTTGGGTGTGGACACATATGTCACCTACATGCCCATCACCTCACATCTCAAGTCCACATGTCTACATAAGTTCCATGTAGTGCAATCGCCAATCATTGGGCTGTGTCACAGTACCTATATACTGCTGTCACGTTCCAAACACACACCAAAGTGACAAGTGATGCCTGATGTCTCCCAGGCATCACAGCTCTTTGACATGCAGAGACCCAGGGTCCCTGTATTGCCACATGGACACTGGCATGACATGGCGTATCATGTACACGCTGTAGGAGAGTAGGATCTGCTTCACATGGGTACCCCCACTTTTTGCTGGTGTTTCACAGTTTTTTTTATCTTAGTCTGGCTGTGGCCCTGCTAATCAGGCCCACAGCCTAGCTGCTTCCTCTCTAAAATGGTTTCCATATACATTAGGTACATATCTAATTGGATTCTGGAGTGCCTTATAAGCCCCTAGTATTTGGTATACTATGTACCTAGGGCATAGGTACCTCTGAGGCCTACCAGGGGCTGCAGCATGTATTATGCCACCCCTGAGAAGCACTCCAAAATGGCACCACAGGTCTGCTACTGCAGCCTGGGTAAGGGTGTGCTTGCACCCCTTACTGTAGTATAGGCTGCCTATATCCACACATATGTACAGACACATATAAACCTATAAGCCAATCCTATGGCAGGCCTTGACAATCCTGAAGGCAGAGTGCTTGGTTTTGTGTGAGAGGGTGCCCAAGCATGAGCTGATCCCCTCTGCAGCTTTCGGAAATCCTTCCTTATAGCTGTTCTGTGATACAGCCATACCATATACTCTTAAGTGCATTATAACCTTGCGGTAAATGCTAACTTTGGGATGGCTGCATCAAAACATGTTGTGTTTGGTGTCAAATGCTTTGGAATACTACCCCCCCCACCAGTTCTGACGGCGGGGGTAGCATTCCACCCTTCTAGAGGGAGAGACATGTTCACACTGGCTAAACCCGGTAGGACTTTCCTGAGCCCTGGCATCACAAAATGGATGCCTCTGCCACAGACACGGGTCTGGCCTCCTGCTGCTGACCGAAACTCCAGCAGGGGAGGCCTGGACAATAGGTTTCCTATCAAAGGCCTCCCTCCCCAGACAGGCAGATGTGTATTGGGGCTGGGCGGGAGCACTCTCTGGTGCTTTGAAGTCCTGCACTGGGAGCACGTTTGGTGTCCCTGTGCATAGCCTAGTTCAAACCGGTTACAGGGGCTACCTGCCCCTGCTCAGACGCAAAACTGGACAAAGGAAATGGGTGTAACCACCCCTCTTTCCAGGCCCACCCATAGGTGGGGCCTTAGAGTTAGTCCATCCCCTAAACTTACTATAAGTATAGGATCCAGTCCCTAGGACTTTAGATTGCCCTGGACGGAACTCTGCAACATATAACCTGGACCTTCGACATTCTACTTTAACTAGAAGACTGAAGAAATCTCCCTTGGGGTCAAGGAGTGACTCCCCTGCTTGACAGGCACCAAAGAAGCAACTGACCGGTCTGCATCACTGAAGCTCCTGCTGGACGCCGAAGTCTTTGCATCACCAGAGGTGGATTTCCAGACTTACCCAAGGCTATCCTGAGTCCACAGCAAAGCTGAGGCCCGTGGCTATCGTGGGTGACGTGGAACTGTGATCCCTGGACACCTTGATCTTTTGCAGCAACACTATCTTCCTGGTCCTCCTTGAAGTTGTGCTTTGGTTTCCGAGTAGCCCCAGCCTTGAGCACCTCCTGCACCGAAGATTGTTGGCCTCCACTCCACGAGTGACCCATGGGCCAGCTTCAAGTGCGACCGCTTGAGGCTCCTTCGCGATCACTAGCCCGTTGGCTAGCAGGTCCCCATGAAGGCAACTCCTCCTCTGCTTGGGCTTTCCTGGTTGCTCCAGATGTGCCCTGACTTACCCTTGCTGGGTGGGTCCTTCAGACCTTGCTGGTCTGCACCGCAGTCCTTTCTCTGAATTCCAGTGACTTGCCGTTGCCAAGGCTTGTTGGGTCCAATCTGGTCGCCGACACCGCAGCACTCGACAAACTTTATGGGACAGCTCGAATCCGGCTCATGGACTTTGTCGAGGCCTCCTGGACCTCGTGGCTGAAGAGTCAAGACACCCATCAACTCACCTGAAGCACCCGACATCTGTGGGCATTGGTCCATTTTGCCCTCGGTCACTGGCAAGTGACCCAGACTCTTTACCCTCTGCTTTCAGGTTCCTCACATCCTAGATCCGGGCTTGGATCTCTTCGGAGACTTCTCCTCTTCACGGCAGCAGCAGTTCTTTGCAGGCTTCCATTGAAATCGACGACGTGACCCGACACCAAAAGACACCTATGCACCCGGCTTCCCTGGGTGAGGTAACTCGAGTACTCTGGTGCTCACGTGGGTGCTAGCCCTAGAACTTCTTAAGTCCAAAAGGGTTTGGTCCAGACTGGATTAGAAGTGTCCCTAATCTTTAAATTTCCAACCGCGACATTGCCCATAGAAGATAACGGGAACCTGCGGTTGTGTTTACACACTGCATACAGTCACCGTGGGTCCCCTGTGTCACTACCTTGGGTGGTTCCTTGGGGTCCCAGCGATTCTACAGGCTGTAGGCCTAGTGTCTATTCCAGTTGTGGTTCTTATACCACTTTTTTGGTATATGGTTTGGTACGCCCCTAGGGCCCAAACGTGTATTTGTGCTATTACTGATGCTTGCTCACTTGTAAACTAAGTACTTCGAACTCCAGTCTCATAAAGAGACTAGAGGAGCGTGTTTTATTTTAAATATATACCTGCAGTGGTTGTCCTTTCATTTGATCATTCAAGAGATTATAGACTGGTAAAACAAGCTGCTTTACATTCCTTCAAGACTTAGCCTGAAGGCTGCTCTCCATAGCTACCACTAGGATAGCTTTCAATAAAGGTTGTCTTTAACCTATCACCATAAGGGGTTGTTCGGTCTGATACAAGGTGCCCACTAGAACTAGTGGACAGCATATATCAGGCCACCTTCTCACACACGCCACAAAACAACCATGAGAACCACAGGTAGTGGCCACTGTTGTCTCTGCAGGCCCTACATGGACGTCTCGTGGACACACACACAACATCAATGTTGATGCACAAACCACATGGATGTGGAGACTGTCTCCCATTGGGCATATTTGATCAGACATCTGAGACACAACATGCACACAGACTGTGGGTGTACATCAGAATTGTGGCTATGGGTCTCACTGTGACGTAGATACCATCACACCCAGGACTCGGGGTGTATGTGACATGTCCTAAACATATCCAACCAGCAACTGTGTCCATGACTCATGCCCATAACTGTACAGTTGCACATCACAATGGTAATGTGCACAACACACAAAGGATTCTGTCCCCATGAACACATGCACAGCCTGGGAGTGGCTGCACCAAAGTGCCACACAACAAACCAAATCTTGCCCCCCCACACACACAGGTAATGCAGCCTTACATGCCATGGGACACAGTGTGGCACATGCTGTAGTGTGGTAGGTGTGCACCTGAGTCCCTGGCAAGTAATTGTGTGTGGAAGCTGTCAAAAACTCACACCAATGTCAACCGACGCGGGTGACTTCTACAGAGACGCATTGCACAGTTCAGGACCGAGCCGCGCACATGCTTAGCCATTGACTGCAATGAGAACCGATGCGGGTGACTATCATGCATACGCGTCGTGCAGGCATGGACCGAGCTCTGCGCACACCTTGGCCATTGAATCGTATGGAGACGGGTGCGTGTGGATTTTCAAACTACGCGTTGTACAGTCAGTTGAACGAGCCGTGCGCACCCATTGGCTCTGGACTGTCATGGTGACGGATGCGGATTCAAAACTTGTACGAGTCGTGCGCTGGATATTTAGTTGGATGCCTACAACAATGTTGCTATCTCTAGGGTTTTATGAAGGTGAAGATTTGAACGATGCGGAAGACGTGTACAAGTCGTACAATTCCATGGATTGGCCAGATTCATAGAAGGCAACTGTGTTGGACCTATCACTTGGGACACATGGCACAGATTCTGCCTCTGCAGCACAGATATAAGGCTGGCTGCCCCCCAGGGAGCTCATTTGCCTGCACTACATGCTACTGGACCACATCTCTGCTACCACTGCTGCTGTCTCTGCATCCTCTGGCTACTGCTATGGCACGTACTCTGGAGAGGGCCCCAGCCTTCACTGAGGAGGAGAACCAGGCCCTGCTGGACGAGCTCCTTCCACAGTACTGCAAGCTGTATGGGAAACCAGGGGAGCAGCTGAGTGTGCAGTCCACTGCCTTCCTAATTGTGCATGCTGTCTGACTAGCAGTACTAGCAGTGTGTACACCATGGCAAGCGTACTCACCGAGTACTTTCAACCCCCAAAGTGTGTAGGTACATGTGATGAACAGGTGTCCTGCAGCAAAAGTGCATTTGTGCAAGCTTCAACTTCCCAGGCTATGTTAACATGTCAGACATGCAGGGCATTTGTCCATTTCCATGGGTGCACTACCTATGTAACTCATTTTCCTTTGTGATGACGACATGTATATCCAACTGTGTGCAGCACAAATATGGGGCATGTGTGTTAAAGGACTTTTAAGTTTGTCATCCTCACAGGTTGATGCCCACCAGAAGCAGGAGATCTGGCTGACCATCGCCCGGGCAGTTCGATCAGTGGGGGTCTACAAGCCCTGGATCCGCAACTGCCAGAAGTAGTGGCAGGACCTTCGGGGCTGGACCAGGGGGATTGCAAGGGTCTAGCTGAAGCTGTCGCCTCCTCGCAGGAGGGGCAGACACCGGACCCTGACCCCCCATATGCTCAGGATGCTGGTGGTGGTGTTCCCGGACCTGGATGGGCAGCTGAAGGCCAGACAGCAGCAAGGAGACGGTAAGTCCATGCCTAATCTGTGTACTATGTCTGACATGCTATTTGCAGTCTTTTGGCCTGGTCACACTTCCACATTACGTAGGTCTTGTAGTCCAGGACTCATGTCCCTCAATTGTGTGATGCACCCTCCTCATCTGATCCACAGGTGTGGACCCTACAGTCTGTGGCTTGTGTCACTAGGGCACTGTGTCCCTGCAGTCAGCTATGCTTCAGGTTCCGGACAGCATCTGTTACCGTGACTCTGTTGTGTGTTTCATGGGTGGGTCAATTGTTTACACAATGCCTGAGATCTGACATGTGATCTGTGTGTGCCCTTGATATGTGTTCCAATTGCTGGTCTGACTTGCCACATGTGCTTCGGGTATTTCAAACATACCCATGCAGCAGGGGACTCCAAATGTTGGGCCTCAGGAGTATGTATATCAAGTGTGTCACACTTGCTTAGCCACCTGACTACTGTCCAGGGCTATACACTGTTTCACGTAGACCTGGGCAGTCATGCCTACTCAGGGGCATTTAGAAACACTCTGTAATCCCACTCCTGTGTATCAACTTACAGGTTGTGCTTAGTGACATGTGCCTTCAGGTGTCTGCCTCTGTGTCATTGTGGTGTGGCTTCCTTTTCAGGACTAGTGGGGTGTTCATGAGTTTGAGGGTCAGCAGGACATCTGAGATGTGACTATAGGAGACGAGACCTGTGTGACATATAGGTGTGTGATCACTTGACAGTGCACAATGGTGTATGCAACTGTGAACTTCAGGCAGCTGTGTTTCATGCACATCAGACTGTGATGTGCTCATGTACAGGGAGTTGTGTTCGCACAGACTCATATGTCTGTTTTGTATGATGTGGGGTAATCTGGGTCCGGGATAAGTTGTTTGCAGTGCACTTGTCAGCTGCAGAGTTTGCTTTACACATGACCTATGATTGTGACACAGTACATACTGTGTTGTCTGGATGCCCTGCCCCTGTGACAGGAGACAGTGATGACTGACTTTCCAGGCACGCCTGTACCATGGCATTTAACTTGCTATGAGTGATCATGCATTGTGGTCAAATGTGCTCCATGCACCCCATTGTGGCATTGACTATCAGGACATGAGAACATTATAGTGTGTGTTGCTGGTATGCATCACAAGCATGTGAAATGAGACTGGCCATCCCTTCTTCCTGACACCTGTACTGAGTCAGTGGCAAGAGATGTGATGTGTGTATAGTAACATACTCCTACGTGTTCACTTGCATGTCCAACAAATGTGTAGGTGGTGCATGTCTGCACATTGGGGTATTAGCATCCAACATGCAACAGACATATGGGTGCAAGTCCAGGAGGGATATGAGTGCCATGGTTGATAGTGAGACTGACAATTGGCTTATTCAAAACAGTGTGAGCACTTTGAGCAGTGTTCAGCTGATGATGCCAGGGCTTGCCCTGTGATGTGCTGTACTCACTGTGGTGTGTGTGGTCAGTGCAGGTGACTGATGTTGTTATTTTGTTCCTAATTCTATCCAAATACATCCACGGCCACAGGAGGGGACAGCTCCACGGACCAGGAGGAGCCACAGAGCCAGACTGGGACAGAAAGCGAGGAGTTGGAGGGACCCAGTGGCACGGAGGGTGAGTGGAGCCACACCCAGGAGTCCTCAGCACCATCCACCCCAGCTGAGGGCCACAGCAGCTTGGAGGATGACTCCCTTGTGGAGGGGGGTGTCAGCAGCCACCAAACCCCAGCTAATGAGGCTGTCCCCGCCACCACCACCATCACCACCCTCCCATCGGCTCCCATCCCAGAGGTCCATGAAGGCTCCCGTGTTCTGGAGCATGTCTCCTTTGTGCCAGGCACCGCACCCCCTGCCGCTGTGTCCCTGCTGCCCTGAGTGTGGAGTCTGTGGACTTGCTTCGACAGATCCATGTAGGGCAGATATCAATGCTGAGTGTCCTCCATGCACACACCAGTATTTTGACACAACTGGTGTCGTTCATGAAGGGCATTTCATCAGGCATATCTGCCCTACAGAGGACCAATCAGTTCCTTTCGTCCTCCCTGACGGCAGCAGTGTCCCTCCTCCAACAGTCACTCACCCCTCCTACCCCTGCCCCATCCACGATTCCTAGCACCCTACCTGTCCCAAGCACACACACAAGCACATTCACCCAAACCCACAGACACGGGCAGCACACAAACACCCAAACCAAGGTCTAGACATGCACACAAGCAACCTTAGGGGACTAATACCACACTCACAGGGGATGGTTTGCAAACACACACACAGGCATCCACAACCACTCCACAGTCCTCCGATACCTCTCCCTCCAAGACCCCTTCCCTTGCTTCACCTGCAACCCCATCTCCCAAGAAGCTCTTCCTCTGTGACCTTGGCCTCTTCCCCACCGATCCAGCAGATCCAGCTTACAAGGGGAAGAGGAAGTCCCCACACACAGAGGGGAGTGCCCCTCACACCCGTACACCCTCCCCCAGGTGCAGTCAGACTGAGGCCCCCACCCGCAAGTCCCCTCGAAGCTGGAAGAGCAAGACCCCACCCCGCCCCGCAGCTCCACGACACAGTCTCCGTCCTCCATCCCCAGGCCACCACTCCAGAGGTTCCCCCGCCACACCCTGCCCCAGGTTCTCCCACCCACAGATACACCATCTCCAAAATGCTCAGGCCCTCCCCCCACCACTTGCTCTTCCACCTCCACCTCCCCTGGTTAGACTGTTTGTGCCACTGGTGTGGGGACCGTGGCCCCCCCTCTGTCCTGCCGACCTCACATGAACCCCATGCCGCTTCCATGGAGTTGGGCACTGCAGTGGAGTCCGTGACCACCCGGTCTGACTTGGGCACTGCAGTGGGGACCCAGTCCAATCCATCTGACCTGACCACTGCAGTTGTGCCGGCACCCACCCCATCTGACTTGTGCCCCACAGTTGTGACTGCACCCACTATGTCAGACACCTCCACTGCAGTTGCCAGTGACTCTCCTTCACCCACCACCCCTTCACTGCCTCCTTCTGCTGAGCCCTGATCCTGTCCCTGCGGTGCCTGGCCTGCCCCCATGTATGCCCCTCCGAGTGGATGTCCCCTGTCCTTACCAGTGCAGGCAAGCAACGTGTGACAGTTGTCACTCAAATCACATTGTTGACATTTGGATATGGACTGGCCATTGGCCTTTGATTTGAAAGGACCTTGCATTTGCATTTCAATTTTGATGAATTAAGCATTTTTATTTATCCTTGTGAATTTTATTTAGCTGTACATTATGTTGATGATGTTTACCATGACCTTGCAGTTATAATGCTGGATTTCCATTGTTGAATACTGAGGTGTTGATGTGATGTACTCCATGTGGTCCATGAGATATGTATCCTATTCTGGTCGGTATCCATGTCATCCTTTGCAGCTAGCTGGGTGTGTCATGATTAACAATTTGTGAACATTTCTGTAAACATTTCATTTGCATGGTCACATCTGTGGCTTGCACACATGCACATATGATGTGCTTCCCATTGTCCAGTTTGTCTATTTCCCTGACTGTGGGCGCATCTCCACTGGACCTGCAGGTGTGGACATCATTGGTGTAGGAGCAACTGTGTCCTCTGTGCAACTTGCTGGACATATGTATTGAGTATGTGCAGATGACTTAAGGGACACTCCCGTACCCAGGCTGTTGTGAACAGAGCCTTCATTGGATGGTAACAGATGGCTGACTGACCAAGTGTTCTGCTGACATGACTGAGACCTGCTGGGACTATGTTTAGCACAGCTGAGCTTCCACAGGAGTTGAGTCCCCTCAAGTAAGTGTGTTGTTCCGTGACATTGCCTGGGCCCATGGTGTGTGTTGTGTGAGCATGTGTGTGTGTGTCCAGATCCCTTTTTATACACAGGCAGTGTTCCCTTGATATGTTCCTGTTGTTGATGCTTGCTGAGTTGTACTGTGTTCATCCCAAATCTTTGTCCTGGGCTACCAGATGTGTGGGTGCATGACACACTACTGTTAATTGGTGTTTCATCATTGGGATTTGTCAGTTTGGAGTGGTGATGATGTGGTCAGGCGCAGATGGGACACAGTCAGGGGTCCCGAAGGCACTTGTTCGTTCGCAATATCATGTAGTTGTCCCTAGGTGGTACCTTTCGGGGATTGAGACATGTGTATGTGTGTGTGACTGCTCCCACTCGTCAGGTTCAGGGCTGCAATGTTGGCAGGTGTCAGCATGTGTGCCATGTGGTTCTCCTTGGCTTCTGCATTGTCCTGGGACTGTGGCAGGGATTCCGAAGGTTATGGGGGCTTTGACGTCATTGCCATGTACCGCATACTGTGCAGTATGTCTGTCATTCACCAGGGTTGTAAACAGTCCTTGTGTGATGAGTCTGTGCACCTTAGTTCCTCCCAACATCAGTGTGTTTGTCATGGGTGCATGTGCAATGTCACATGTCCATGTGGGCTTCACAGATGCACATTGGTGCAGTTAAGGGTGTGTGGTGTTGAGATTGGACAGATGTGAATGTGTGCCTCCTGTTTGTCCATGGATGACGGGCCATGCTGAGTGATTTGTGTTTGTGTAGGTGTGATGTACGTTTGTGGCACAGGACACGTCTGGGTTTTACAGTTTGCACGACATCTACCTTTGTCATCACAGTGGACGTATCATGCATGCTTGTGTCACCCAATGTATGGTCCCGGGGGGTAGTGCTGTTGTGTGTCAGTCTCTTGCTGTTTTAGTTGCTGTTCATTCCAGCTTGTGTCACATGTGTCTGTTGTGCTCCCTCTCATCTCACAATGCCTGATTGCCCACTATGGGGGGCCCAATGATGGGTTACTTTTGTATGGCACTGTGTCCACATCTGTCTCACTGTGGTTCAGCCCCCCTCATGTGTTGTGTAGTTGCCTGGGGATACTGACACACACACACACATGTTATGTCAGATGTGCAGTGTGAGGTTGCCTGTTCGTGTTTGTGCATCTGCACCAGTGCATTGGTATAGCTGTTGGGGGCCATTGTCTGAATGTTGTTTTTGTGATTTTCCCTGCAGTCCCTGTGAGTCATATCACATCATTCTGCACATTCATCCTGGTTGTTAGGTCCCATTGCTGCAATGGAATGGGAGTTTGTGACCTGACACCTACAGTCTTCACAGGATATTGATTTGTGTCTATTTTCGAGATGTGTGTATGCTGTGTGATGGTCACTTCTGCTTTTGTGTCATTGTACACTGTATGCAATGTCAGCCCCCATGGGTTGTGCTTGACTGCACATGGCCGAGAGTATGTTAGATTTTCACAGATTTTGGACCACTTTTGGGGGCAACCCCGTGCTATGTAGACTGTCTTTTCCCTGTACATGCACCAATCGAGGTCTTTTTTCCAGTCTACAATCTTAGGTGCATGCGCCGCTCCCCAGAGCTGTGCAATATTCCTTTTGGCTACCATCAGCCCAAGTGTGACCTATTGCGTTAGGTAATTGTTTAGGTCTGTCGGCTCCCAGATGTTCAGGAGGCACCTACGAGGCTCTGGTCGGAGAGTACCTGCCGGCACTTCGTTAAGAACATCATGTATCTTTCGCCAGTAGAATTGAATGTGCTCGCATTCTCAAATTATGTGGATAAATGTGCTTAAATGTGCGCATCCCCTTCTACAGTCCCTTCCCCCTGGGTACTCCCATGTGTAGTAGTCGTGGTCCCGTTACATAGACTCTCTGGAGAATTTTAAGTTGCACTAACCTGAGACGTGCTGGAATTTCGACCTCCCTCGGGGAGGACACTGCTTCCTGCCACTCCTCATCATCCACTTCAATACCATCCCCGACCAATTTGTCTTGCAGTGCGTGTAGGGGGTTTTCCATGTTATTAATCAGCTTTTTATAGATTAGTGATATTGTTTTTTCGGGTAAATGACCATCAAGAATCCTGTCTTCCAGTGGGGAGGCTTCAGGAGGGGAGGAGCCCCGTGGGAGTATTGATTGGAGTGCGTGTCGAGCCTGAGTGTATCGAAAGTGTTCAGAGCTAGCCAGTTCGTGTTGTTGTTAAGGCGTGGCAAAGGGCTTCACCTCTTTCTTGTCCCATAGGTCTCTGATACGTGAGATCCCAAAAAGTTCCCATTTGTCAAATCCCTTTGATTTCCATAAGTCACCCAGCATTTGGGAATCCTACAATGGTGTAGCTAGTGTGGGTCTCTGCCCCCATCCAAGTGATCTGTTGGACGCATGCCAGATATCAACTGAGAGTTTAGTAGGGCCTGAAAGTGGGTATCTACCCGGCTTTGAATAGAGCACTCAATGGTAATTCCCCCCTGGGAGGAGCCACCTGTCCATGTTGTATCCGGGGTCATCAGGGCGACCATAGATGCCATGATTAATAGCCGCCAAATGTGCTGTCCAATAATATTTCTTGATATCAGGTAGGCTGATACCCCCATCATACCAATTGAGAGTGAGTTTATGTAGTGCGATACGTGGTTTCCCATCCCACAATAGATCTCTCTGGAACCCTTCGATTTCTTTAAAGTATGAGTTTGGGACCGGGTTGGACGAGTTTTGCAATGCATATAAAAACCGGGGTAGCGACATCATTTTAAAAAGAGGTGCTTTGCCCAGCAGCGATAGAGGAAGTGTCTGCAAGTCGATATTGTTGACCACGATATTCTTGCTGTCGATGTTTCTGTATCACAATATTTCCAACTTGATATTTGTGTATGTCGACATTTAAAACTCAATATTCTGTCTGTACACCATCAATCTCTTCTGAGGACTTTCTTTTTATATGAGAAAGTTATCGATGATGACAAGTACGTGGGCAAGCTGGTGAGAACCTGCCAGTTGCTCGTCCGGTGTAGAGCACGTGAGATACTTTCTCATTTCTCCACACCGTTTCTATCACTTTCTCTTTGTCATACACATACACTCTAGTTTTTAGTGCTGTTGGCTGAGTGATCTGACTGACAACTGTTTTCTCCCTTAGTGGTAGTTTTAAATTATTAAAGCATTTAGGCACAGGGGATTAGGTCAGAGTTCATGAAAGAACATCTGAGTTTGGGAAAAGATAAAAATATTGCCCCACAGTAATCCTACTCATTTATAAAAAGTTGATGAGAGTGCCCATAAGTGCCAGGTCTTTGTTGTTTGATTAGACTCCCCCAATTGTGACAACGCCCGCCGCATAACCTTAAGCAGTTGAGCAGAAGACACCACTTCTCCGGATGGCCTGCAGAAAACCACCCCATAACCATGGCCTGGCATATTTATTAGTCCAAGACCCCAAAGAGCAGGGCACAAAACCAGATCAAGGCATGCTGACATCAGTACCACTCTTCCTACACACATTTAATCTGTCTTGGAATATCTCATTGACACTGCCACAGAAGCCATGCCTCTGTCACCTAACCCTGCATCCTTCCAATCCAAACCTTTCACCCCCTTCCTCCCGAAAAGCATGGACACCCTGTAAGCGCTGAAATACATCCAGCACAGTAAGGAGGAAAACAACACTTCTTCTCACTACCCTTGCATTACTCCGGCAAAACCTGAACGTCTTTGCCAACAGCGTCCTGAACCCAGGCCTCCTGACTCTAGATCTGTTCCCTGACCCCTGAGCCCACCCTTTCATCATGCGCCTACCGAGTTCGACTGCAGAAGGAGCATAACCCCAAAACAGCTTACCCATAAAGGCAATCCCTGCCAATTTCCCAGCAATCGTATGCTTGGACAAACCTTTCCCAATCAGTGTCAATATAAATGGACATCTTCCTCCCTTGCCCATGAATCTGACCTCCTAAGTGCACCCCCTCCAAAACCTCCTGCCAAGCTTTCCCACATGCGTTTCTAGTGGACACGGCCAGAGACCCTACCACCAACTGCAGCATCCCATGGAGCACATCCCTACTGGCACCGCTGTCTTGGCACTGTCTGCCTCTGTGGCCAGCCCATGGAACCTCCCCCACTGTGAATGAGACAAAGCATCCACAATGTCGTTGTCCACCCCAGGCACATGTCTGGCTTGAAGCATAACATAATGTTTCAAACAACTCATGATGAAAACTCGCAGCAGCTTGAGCACGTGTTCCTCCCTAGCTGACTGTCTATTGACCAAGTGTACCACTGTCATGTTGTCCACCCTGAAAATGATCTTCCAGTGTGACAACTCCTGTCCTCACACTGTGACCTCTCAACCACCAGAGAAAAAAATGTAAAGAAAGCGATACTCCTGCCTTCATGTTTCCAATGGTCTGGCCACTCTTCAGCACACCACCTATCCCGCCAATATAAACCAAAACAGTTTGATCCTGCAGCATCAGAGTATATTTGTACATCCCATTCCCATTCTTTGGGCGATGTCAAGGGAATGCCATTGAAATCTTCCAGAAACCTGCACCACATGCGTAAATCTTCCTTTGTCCCTGCAGACAAACGCATGTGATGGTGTGGTAGCGAAAGCCCTGCTCATCTTCTACAGAATGTCCTACCTGTCTGTACTACTCTACACGCAAAACCTGTACTTCCCTGACCGTCACCTTTGATTTAGCCAGCATGTTATTCAGCAGCATCTGCATATGAACTTTTTTATCCATTGGAAGGCGTGGCTCCATTGCCAAAGAATCCAATTTGATTCCAAGGAATGACAACACTGTGCTTGGACCTTGTGTCTTCTCTGGTGGCAATCCTAGTACACCCATGAGCTCTTGGAACCTTGTCAACTGTTGCTGACAAACCGTCAAACCAGGTTGGCCCACCAGGAAGAAGTTGCCAAAGTAGTGTGTTACTCTATCTTTCCCTGTGTGCCAGGAGAACAGACATTGCAGGAATGAACTAAAACACCCAAACAAGGCACAAGAAATAGAATATCCCATGAGCAATGTCTTGTCCACAAATATCTGCCCATCAAACTGAATGCCCAATAACTGGAAGTCATCAGGGTGCACCCTTAGTAGTCGAGAGGCATACTGAATGTCACATTTGGCAATCTCTGTGCCTTTACCCACTCTCTCAACCAGTCCCCTAGCTACATCTGCAGATGAGTGCAAAACAGACGTGAGTTCTTCCGAAAGAAAATCATTGACAGAAACTCCAGCTGGCCAAGACAAATGTTGTATCAATCTGAATTGATCTGACACCTTCTTTGTAACAACCCCAATGGGGAAATGATCAAATCTCTGATTGGCCAATTCGTAAATGGGCCCTCCGTTCTTCCCTCTGAATCTTCTTTGAGCAGCTTCTCCCACACCACTGCCTAATGAGAATTAACTGACTTGAATTTCTCTGCCCACCTGGTGGACATCATTCTTTTGTACCCTAGTCTTAACCCTTCCCAGAAGCTTTCAATTAACAAGATCGCATCCTTTTTGAGGGGGTAGTAAGCTAACCAAGTATCCAAACAATGCTGGTTGACTGGAGTATGAGCCTTTTCCCATTGAGCCCTGTGCCCTACGACCTACCCTGGCCCCTGATGTCTGGTGTCCCTGCTGGCTACTGTAGTGGTCAGGATGCTGGTTCCCTTGTCCAAACTGCAGTCCTTGACCGTTGTACACTCCTCCGAAACATTGCACCAGCGGGTAACACTCATGTTGGAAGCTGCAATACTCTCTTGTGCAGAAACTTTTGTTGAAATCCCAACGGGCCCCCTGATTATTTTTTGACCATCCCATACCCCCGCAGGTGGGGTGGGCTTCAAAGGGCCAGTAAAATAACAGGAGACCGATATCCATGTATGTGTTTTTCCCAAACTTAACTGTGCAGCAATTTCAGCATTTCCATGTATTTCCCTTTCCATATTTTCTCATTGGTGGCCAACATAAGATGCAACCCCAAGGGTTTTGTCAACCCCATGTAAGGCAGTTTCTTTATTTTAATCTTTTGGCTTTCCTTCACTTCTTCGCCCTACTCCTTTGAATTGGCTTCCCCTCCTTTCACCTGCTCCTCTATGCCCACACCTGTTTCTTTGACACACAAACCTTTTTGTAGGTGAACCGCTCTGTCATCCTCTGCTCCGCCTACGTTAACCCCCACTGACACCTTGTCATTTGCGCACCTTTATATATCCATCCCTCAATGACTTTACCTTCTGTCAAGGCTGGCATCTGCAGTGGATCCAGCTGCCTAACCAGCCATGAAAGGGCTTGAATGCCATCTGCCTGAGCAGGGTATCCTTCTCCTTGTTTCCGAGCCTGCAACAAACTAGGCACAACAACTTTACTGTGACCTCCTCGGTCACCCTGCGCTCCCCCATCATCTTCTTCAATTATTTCTCCCTCCTCTATGCTCCTCTCATCATAATCCACCTATATGCAGTCCTCTTCCAAGACCCAAGGACCTGCCTGCGTTTGCACCTGTGCATCAGCACTTCCCTGACATTGGGTACCAGCGGGCCACATGCCACCCTTCTGTCACAGTCTTTTGTCCCTGTTGCCCCGCAGTCCTCCCTGCTGCCTCAGAGACTGCATGGACCCAACTTGGATGTTGAACTGCAGAGGCCACCTGTGACCTCTGTGTGACAGCGTTGTGACCGTCCCTCCCATAACTCCGGCTGGCCATTCCAGACTGTGCCATCCCTTCCCCTGAGGGTATTTGAGCTGCAAGTGACTCACCCGAATCGGCCTGACCACCTGACCTCTGCGCCTGAAAATAAAAGTAAGGTCCGGCAAGCCAGGGTTAGCAGCCCTACCTGCCACTACCCTCCCTGCTGCCGTATCCACTGCCAGGAGCCTCCGCTGCCAAGTTCCTCGTCGGGATCAGCACCCTCCCCACCCACCCACCCTTCCCCCTCTACCTGTATGTGTTGTTACCCCAAACCTCTCCCTTCCACTGAGTGTTCACCCCATCGCGCCAGACCTCCACCCTCTACGTCCCTCCAGTACATACATACCTTGGCTGGGGGCACACGTTCTACATCCCGCCCTTCCATGGTCCCTTCATTCTGATCCTCGCCTTCACTCCAGACCAGCAGGGCTGCCACCAAGGCAGACGCTGTGCCTCTCTGCTGACCTTGCCCCTTATCCCTTCCATCCTCCCCATCACCCCTGCCGAGCCGGCAGCTGCCTCCTGGTGCACTTTCGGCTTCCTCCCCCTCTTCCGACCACCTTTACTGTACCCCCATGGGGCCCTGTCCAGCCTTCCCCCGAATCCAATTATAGGAGGACCCCACCGAGGCCCAGCCCTGCTATCCTCTCCACCGGATACCACCTCTATGTCCAGCCCCTCAACACCTTGAAGGTGGTGGGGTGTAGATTCCCCCACCTCACCTGGGCCAGCTTCTCCTCCCCACCCTACACCCAAACTCAGTCCCAACCCTTCCCCCAACCACCCTGCATTTTTCTACTCTTGCCCCCATGCCCTAGAGACTGGGGTCACCGCTCCCCTCAACTCCACTATTGGCATAGGTCTCTCATTGGCACCCCCAACCCCTCCTGCTGCTCAGCCAGGTGCCTGTCCTCTTCTTACCCCACCTCGCAGTCCTGCTCAACCCCCGCGAGCCACCCCCACTGCTTCCAAGCACGTCATGTAGCAGCCCTGCCCTTCCCAGCATGAAAGTGGAGAGCGGGATGCCGCGCGACACCCCGCACCCTACGCCCGCCTGACTTGACACCAAGGACCGCTCCTTTACCCCTCCCGCAGCCCCTGGTACATACCTTGACAGTCTTCATCATGTCCCTTGACTGCGGCAGGCTACAGGCCTACACTGCTGCCGCTACACCACCAGAGGCCAGATGCGCAGGCCGCACCACTGTGCGAACTGTCAGGTCGATTAGGTCCATGCGTCCAGCTTCCTCTAGCAGTCACATGGCCGCCTGCACTCGCTGGTCGGACATATCGGTCCGATCGGAAGATATCCTCTCAACTAAAGGTAACTAAACTGCCTGACAATTGAAGACATAAGCCTCAAGGAAAAAAAGCCTATATCCCCTAAAAGGCCGGCTGCTGTGTTACCTTACTCAATATGGTGAGATGGCGCCTAAAATGACCACATAAATACCCCCCTAGCCCACCAGCCCAAATTGTGTAGCCCAATTGGGCCTGAGCCATACTATTGACCCAAAAACCACTGGGGGTGCAAGCCTCCCGAGCCGTCGGTTGCCCCCAAAAGCCCCTTTGGAGGCACATGTTTTACTGAGAATGCCAGACTTTACTCTTACATGGCTGAAGAATATGGTGTGAATTTACAGAAAATATGCTCTCATATTAGCCTCTGGAGCACCATCCATAACCTTATCGAGAAAGCATAGTTCATGAAATCCCAGCCTTTTTCAGATAAATTCACCTTAAAACACACCAATATTCCTAACATTAGTATAGGACCACCAAGAAATGATTTATATTGTAACTAAAATCTGCTATCACCCTTTATACATGCTCCTTTTTGTGACCCTCAAAACCTGCAATTCATTATAATACATTTCAATGGGGACCATGTCCCAGAGTCCTTTAACGGCTGCCACAGCACGTTGTCCATGTTGTAGCCAGCCAATAAGGGGGTGAAGGTCCTTTTGGGACCCCCTCACCCCACAATACCTTTGGGGTCTGAATGTGCTCACCCTCCCCCCAAACATTTTTAAATTAATTTACAGGACACAGGGTCAAAGCCCCTGAGCCTTGTAATGGACACAAAACATATTGTTTAGGTTGTCATCAACCAATCAGGGATGACTAGTCTTCTTTAAGCATATCTAGACACCAACTGTCCAGATATCTCTGCATTTTCAACCTTCATTTCTCAAAAACTACTGAAAGGATTTACACCAAATCACAAAAGCACATTTTCTGGTGCATGATCTAGCTTCCTGCCAAATTTGGTGTAATTTCCTTCAGCAGTTTTTGCAGTTAATAAAGTCCATGGACAATGCATGGGGATTTTGCATTTTAGGACCCCCTTTTTTCTCGGCCCTTACTTGATGGATCACCCAGAAAATTTCCATGCTCAAACTAAGGAAAAAAAGCCCTTTTTTTGAAAGTTTTTTGAAGATTCATCAAATAGGATTAAATTTTAATATACTATGAATGCATGCATAATTATATTTGATCTCGCTACTATTTAGCGTTTCCCTGTGTACATATGTTAGACCTGTCAGCCCTTTGGGTGGTCCCTCCTCATCATTATTTATTTTGTCCCACTTTTGCCTCAAACCCTGTTAGTATTTTTCCTTTTTGGAAACCACCAGACTTTTTAGTGTTGATGCAGGGTCAGGGAGCCATTTTCCCTACCCCTGGAACTTCTGTCTGAGGGCCTGAAACACAAAATGGTGGCCACCCATTGTCACCTGTGACATCACTGGAACCTACTAGTACCTTCCAGAACATTCTAGAACCCTGTGACAGTGTGAGGCAGGTTTAGAATGTTGGGAAGCCAGCTCAGAGTTGGCAGTTGGAGTTGGCAGTTGGCACCTGACTGGTGAAGGGAGAGCAGCACAACACTGAAGGAGGAAGGAGTGAGGCAGCAGGGGTGGAAACTTGTGCCTGGAGTGGGGTCCAGAAACCCACCCTTGATACTAGTCCCTACTGACTGAGCCCAGCCTAGAGCCCTGTGTGGGATAAAGTTAAGAAGAACCAACTCAAGGACCTGAACAGCCGGAACAGGCCTTGAAAGTAAAGAACAGCAAGTTCCTGACCTGTCTATTGGTATCTTCCTGGAGTCCGACGCCGAGAAGCCTAGAGACCTGGGGCCGGAGGTGAAGAAGCGGCGCTGACTGGAAAGCAGACGTCGTACCCGGAGCCGCCAGAGGTCGAGAGAGGGCGCCGACGGAGGTCGTGGAGACACCAGAGGTCGAGGAGGAAGTCACCTGAGGTCGAGTGTGAGGCGTCAACGGGGGAGTGAAGTCCGCCCTCCGGAGTCGCCGGAGACCGAGGTGAATCGTGCCGGAGGTCGGGAGTGGAGATCGCACTCCGGAGTCGCCGGAACCTGAAGGGAAGAGCACCGGAGGTCGGGAGTAGAGGTCGCACTCCGGAGACACCCGGAAGTAGGGAGATCGTGTCCCTGTGACGCCGGAGACCGACATCGAATCGAGGCTGCCCAGCGACATCGAGCCGAGGCCGCCCGCCGACATCGATCCGGAACCACCTCACGGCGTCGACAGGAACTGACATCGAGCCGAGGCCGTCCGCTGACATCGATCCGGAACCGCCTCACGGCGTCGACAAGAATTGACATCGAGCCGAGGCCGGCTAGCGACATCGAACCGGAACCGCCTCACGGCGTCGACACGACTCCGGCGGAGTCGGAAGTTCATAAAGAGGGCAGTAAGTGGAATAGAGGGCGCCTAAGGCCCTGTGGAGCCCTAAGAGACCATCCTAGGGGCTAGAGAGGTGTTAGGACCAGCCTGGGAGTGCCAGGGGTGGACTGAGACTGATACAGTGACCTGTGTGAGGGGTTGTGTAGTTTGGGAGAGCCAGATTCCTAGATTACCCTTGATCTACCTCAGTTTTTAGCCTCAGCCTTATCCAAGCTAGGTGAGACACCCTCAGGCTATCCACATAACCACAAGCTGTGATTGGGCCAAATCAACCCTTAGTACCTCACAAATGTGACCTGATTTGAAAGTGGTCTGATGGCTTATATTTATTGAGAGTATTGTATTCTTTGTATTTATCCTATTTATTGTCTCACAGAATTTATTCCCTTGCAGTATTTAATTGCCTATGTATTTTATGCACATCTATTTATTCATTGATTATTTATGATCTGAGCTTATTTATTTGACCTACCCTTTTTACAGAAGAAGCTTTGTGTACTGTAAGTATGTTATTATTTATTTAACCTGCAACTAAGAGAAAACAAGATAAACACAGATATATTTTCATAAATTTTTACGTTGTAGTGTCGTTTTTGGAACGGATGCACGCATGGTTATTGTGAGGGTGTGACGTACGCTTAACACGGTGCCTGACCTCCGACCGCTCGAGCCAAGCTACCCCTTGTGCTGGGAAAAACCGGGTGACTGCTAACCCGGTTGCCCGGGGTTTTCTAACATAATTGGTGTTCAGCGGTGGGATAGAGCTGTGCTTGCGTCCACTCGACAATAACTGTGGGTAGTCCATAGGCCTACACCGGGAGTTTTCTCAAAGCGGACTTCCTAATTCTGAGTTTTGTTTTTTCCAAATTTACTCTGGTGGTGGGAGGAGGTATTACAAAAGGTACCCCCCTACATAGCTTCTGTAAACACCTGTCTTCTATTCTGAGTGGACAAAATGGAGTTTGTGTTGGAAGATTTGGAAATTTACACTGTGGCCCAACTCAAAGAGTTTCGTCAGCGAGAGGGGGTGTATTGTCCCCCAGGTGCCAAGAAGGCTGAACTCCAGACCAGCTTGAGGGCTTGGGGGGAGGCACGACGGGAAAGTAAGGCTGAGCAGGAGGACAGGGATGGAGAGCCTGTTAGCGAGGGGGCTGGGTTGTACCAACCTGAGGTGGGGAATCTGTTAGCGGGGCCCAGAACACTTTCCAGGAAGGGCAGCACTGTCTCTAGCGGTGGCTTATCAGAAGTAGAATTAACTGACCGGAGGGAGAAAAGACAGCTCACATGGAAGTTGGCGGAGCTGGAGAAAGAGAAGGAGGGACAGAGGATGGCTCACGAGTTGAGGCTGAGGGAAATAGATCTCCAGATCCTACAAGTCGGGGCACACACTGTTCCTAATGGTGGCAGCAAAGACAAAGAAATCACCAGGGAACCCAAACCCTATCTGCCAAAAGACATAGTAGCTAGCTATAGTGCAGGGGATGATATTGCCAAGTGGCTAGCGGCCTATGAGGTCTCTTTAAGGGCCCATGGGGTGCCAGAGAAGTACTGGGGAGGGGGATTGTACAAATACATGCCTCCAGCTGGTAGGGATGCATTATTGGCCCTAGAGCAGGATGAGCAGACCCACTACCCCACCATGAAAGTGGCGCTCATACGAAAGTTTGGACTAACACCCGAGAAGTACAGACAGAAGTTCCGGGGTAGCCACAAACTGGGCACACAGAATTGGGTGGATTTCCTGGACTATGCAAAGAAGGCATTAGAGGGTTGGATTCAGGGCAGTGAGGTGAGGGACTACGAGGGGTTGTTTGATTTAATGTTGAAGGAACACCTGCTCGAAAAATGTTTCCCTGAACTGCGTCAACACCTGGTGGATAGCAAGCTGACCAATCCCCGGAAGCTTGCTGAGGAGGCGGACATTTGGGCTAGTACCCGGGTGTCCACAAGGGGGACTGGAGGGGATACTCAAAAGGCCGGACAGGGCGCCCCCCAGAAGAAAGAGGGAGGGGAAAAGAAAAAGGAGTTCTCTAAAGGCCCCCAAAATAACTTCCAAGGAAAGGGAACAGGATTCACCCCTAGGGCTAACCCACCCAGAAACCCTAATCCTGGCCAGAGTCAGCAGCCAAGGGTTGTCCATTGCTTCGAGTGTGGTGGCGTCGGACACTATAAGGGAGATGCGAAGTGCCCGAAAAGACCACCCCCTCCCATTGGAGGAAAGGCCCCCGGAGTAGCTAGTGTAGTGCTCGGGGAGGAGATGCCCTTAACTAAGGGAAGGGAGTGGGCGGGTGTCACTTTAGTGTCCCTGGGAGAACGGGAGATGGTTCCTAAGATCCAGGTGCCCGCAAATACCACAAAGTATGGGCAGTGGGTCACCATCAACGGCCAAAGAGGGGAGGCTCTGAGAGACACAGGAGCCAGTATGACTATGGTACGTAGCCAACTGGTGTCTCCAGAGCAGGTAATTCCCGATGTACTCCACCCAGCCGCGATGGCTGACGGCAGAACCGGCCACTATCCGGTGGCCGAGGTTCCCTTTGAATGGGAGGGGGTTGCAGGTTCACTTTGAGTTGCCGTAAGCCCTGCCGTGCCGGTCGATTGTCTACTGGGAAATGACATGGAGCACAATGCTTGGAAGGAGGTGGAATACCGGACTCATGCTGAGATGCTGGGTACACCTGACTGGGCCTGTGTTAGCACAGGGTCCGCGACTACCCGGAGAGGGAGTTTGTTTCGACTGGAGCCTGGAACAAAGGCACAGCCGGCTGCCGACCAAGGGAAGAACCGAGGACAGGAGGAGCCTGCCTCGGCATCCGCGCCCCGTGTGACGGATAGGCCACCGGAGGTGGTGGACCAGGAGTCCGCGGTGGGGGATGTTACCAAACTGGAGGACCTACCCATCCTGGCCGAGTGGCACGTGGAGGGAGGGCCGACCAGGGATGAATTCTGCAAGGGCCAGAGGGAGTGCCCTACCCTTGAGGGACTGAGGCGACAGGCCGAAGCCCAGGCAGCAGGGAACGTTGAGGGGAACTACAACCTTTACTGGGAGGATGGCCTCCTCTACAGTGAACCCAAGGCACCCCTGCATGGATCGTCACGAGCCTTAGTAGTCCCTCAACGTTACCGAGCCTTCCTACTGGAATTGGCTCACGAGATCCCCTTGGCAGGAAACCTGGGGCAAGACAAGACTTTCGCCCGTCTTGTCGGACACTTTTATTGGCCTCAAATGAAAGTGTCGTCCGACACCTACTGCCGGACATGTGTGTCTTGCCAAGCCAGTGGGAAAACAGGGGTGAAGCTGAAAGCTCCCCTGGAACCACTTCCTGTCGTTAGCACCCCCTTTGAAAGGGTGGGCATCGACATTGTGGGTCCATTAGATCCGCCTACTACAGCTGGTCACAGGTTTATCCTGGTTCTGGTGGATCATGCCACACGGTACCCAGAGGCTATACCTCTAAGGACCATTACAGCACCTGTTGTGGCTAGGGCCCTGATGGGAATCTTTACCCGAGTGGGTTTTCCCAAGGAAGTTGTGTCCGACAGGGGGACCAACTTCATGTCAGCATACATGCGGGCCATGTGGAAGGAGTGTGGAGTGACCTACCGGTTCACAACTCCTTACCACCCCCAGACCAATGGTCTGGTGGAGAGGTTTAACAAAACCTTGAAAGGCATGATTAGAAGTCTGCCTGGAAGCCTGCGGAGGAAATGGGACGTCCTCCTACCCTGTCTATTGTTTTCCTACAGGGAAGTGCCACAGAAGGGAGTG
Source organism: Triturus cristatus (assembly GCF_964204655.1). Lineage (NCBI taxonomy): Eukaryota > Metazoa > Chordata > Amphibia > Caudata > Salamandridae > Triturus > Triturus cristatus. The sequence continues at coordinate 733,471,868 of NC_140580.1, forward strand.
GGCTTCAGCCCCTTCGAGCTTTTGTATGGGCACCCTGTGCATGGACCTCTCAGCCTGGTGAGAGACGGATGGGAAAGAACTCCCAGAAAGCTTCCCCAGGACGTGGTGAGCTACATGCTGGCCTTCCGGAGCCAGATGGCTAAGTTGTGGAAGCAAGCTTCTGACAACTTGGAGGCCAGCCAAGCAGTAATGAAGGCGTGGTATGACCACAACGCTCACCCGGTGGAATTGGAGCCTGGCCAGAAGGTGTGGGTGATCGAACCAGGAGAGCTTAGCGCCCTCCAGGATCGCTGGTCAGGACCCTTTGAGGTATTGGAGAAGAAGGGTAAGGCTACCTACTTGGTGGATCTTAAGACCCCTCGTCAGCCCCTACGGGTGCTGCATGCCAACCGCCTCAAACCCCACCACGAGAGGCCCGAAGTCATCTTGATGATGGTGACTGACGGAGCAGAGGACGTGGAAAGCGAGCCTCTCCCCGATTTATTTGCGTCTCAAGAGAAGGATGGGTCGGTGGAGGGAGTGATTCTCTCCCCATCTCTAACTCCTGAACAGCAGGAGGACTGCCGCCAGGTCCTGGGACAGTACTCTTCGTTGTTCTCCCTTGTTCCGGGTAGGACTCACCTGTGCGTCCATGATGTGGACACAGGAGACAGCCCACCTGTGAAGTCCAAGATCTACCGGATGTCAGACAAGGTGAAGGCCAGCATTCACAGTGAAGTCACTAAGATGCTGGAGCTAGGAGTGATCGAACCTTCCAGCAGCCCCTGGTCCAGTCCGGTGGTGCTAGTACCAAAAGCCGCACCACCGGGTGCCCAACCGGAACTGAGGTTCTGTGTGGACTACCGGGGACTGAACTCAGTAACCAAGACTGATGCTCATCCGATCCCAAGGGCGGATGAATTGATTGACCGGCTGGGAGCTGCCCAATATCTAAGTACCTTTGACCTTACTTCTGGGTACTGGCAGATCTCTCTGACTGACGGAGCTAGGGAAAGGTCAGCCTTCTCCACGCCCAAAGGCCACTACCAGTTCTGTGTGATGCCCTTTGGGCTCAAGAACGCACCTGCTACGTTTCAGCGTCTGGTGAACCAGATCCTCACTGGAATGGAGAGTTTCTCTGCTGCTTATCTGGATGACATAGCCGTCTTCAGTAACAGCTGGGAGGATCACTTGCGTCACCTGCAAGCTGTTCTCCAGGCCCTGAGACAAGCTGGTTTAACGATCAAGGCCAGCAAGTGCCAGATCGGGCAGGGGTCAGTAGTGTACCTTGGACACTTGGTGGGTAGGGGAGTGGTGCAACCCCTCCAGGCGAAGATCGAGGCCATCATGGCCTGGGAACCCCCCAAGACTCAGACTGAGGCCCGAGCTTTTCTGGGCCTCACCGGATATTACCGCCGCTTCGTGAAGGGATACGGTACCATTGTGGCCCCCCTCACGGAGCTTACGTCCAAGAAACAACCTCGACGGGTAGTCTGGACGGAGGCTTGTCAGCAGGCCTTTGTAAAACTGAAGCAAGCCATGTGCGAGGCCCCGGTCCTACGGGCCCCAGACTTTTCCAAGGAGTTCATTGTCCAGACGGATGCATCGGAACATGGCATTGGGGCAGTGTTATCGCAACTCAATGAAGAGGGTCTGGATCAACCCGTTGTCTTCCTATCCCGGAGACTACTTCCCAGGGAACAGAAGTGGAGTGCAATAGAGCGTGAAGCCTTTGCAGTGGTATGGGCTCTGAAGAAGCTGCGGCCATACCTGTTTGGCACGCACTTCCTAGTTCAGACCGACCACAGACCCCTTCGTTGGCTGATGCAGATGAAGGGGGAGAATCCCAAGTTGCTAAGGTGGTCTATCTCCCTACAGGGAATGGACTTTCAGGTGGAACATCGGCCTGGAGTGGACCACGCCAATGCAGACGGTCTCTCAAGGTATTTCCGCCTTAGTGATGAGAACTCCCAAGGGGTTGGGTAGCTCTCCCCACTTTCAGCTGGGGGGGACGCGTGTTAGACCTGTCAGCCCTTTGGGTGGTCCCTCCTCATCATTATTTATTTTGTCCCACTTTTGCCTCAAACCCTGTTAGTATTTTTCCTTTTTGGGAACCACCAGACTTTTTAGTGTTGATGCAGGGTCAGGGAGCCATTTTCCCTACCCCTGGAACTTCTGTCTGAGGGCCTGAAACACAAAATGGTGGCCACCCATTGTCACCTGTGACATCACTGGAACCTACTAGTACCTTCCAGAACATTCTAGAACCCTGTGACAGTCTGAGGCAGGTTTAGAATGTTGGGAAGCCAGCTCAGAGTTGGCAGTTGGAGTTGGCAGTTGGCACCTGACTGGTGAAGGGAGAGCAGCACAACACTGAAGGAGGAAGGAGTGAGGCAGCAGGGGTGGAAACTTGTGCCTGGAGTGGGGTCCAGAAACCCACCCTTGATACTAGTCCCTACTGACTGAGCCCAGCCTAGAGCCCTGTGTGGGATAAAGTTAAGAAGAACCAACTCAAGGACCTGAACAGCCGGAACAGGCCTTGAAAGTAAAGAACAGCAAGTTCCTGACCTGTCTATTGGTATCTTCCTGGAGTCCGACGCCGAGAAGCCTAGAGACCTGGGGCCGGAGGTGAAGAAGCGGTGCTGACTGGAAAGCAGACGTCGTACCCGGAGCCGCCAGAGGTCGAGAGAGGGCGCCGACGGAGGTCGTGGAGACACCAGAGGTCGAGGAGGAAGTCACCTGAGGTCGAGTGTGCGGCGTCGACGGGGGAGTGAAGTCCGCCCTCCGGAGTCGCCGGAGACCGAGGTGAATCGTGCCGGAGGTCGGGAGTGGAGATCGCACTCCGGAGTCGCCGGAACCTGAAGGGAAGAGCACCGGAGGTGGGAGTGGAGGTCGCACTCCGGAGACACCCGGAAGTAGGGAGATCGTGTCCCTGTGACGCCGGAGACCGACATCGAATCGAGGCTGCCCAGCGACATCGAGCCGAGGCCGCCCGCCGACATCGATTCGGAACCACCTCACGGCGTCGACAGGAACTGACATCGAGCCGAGGCCGTCCGCCGACATCGATCCGGAACCGCCTCAAGGCGTCGACAAGAACTGACATTGAGCCGAGGCCGGCTAGCGACATCGAACCGGAACCGCCTCACGGCATCGACACGACTCCGGCGGAGTCGGAAGTTCATAAAGAGGGCAGTAAGTGGAATAGAGGGCGCCTAAGGCCCTGTGGCGCCCTAAGAGACCATCCTAGGGGCTAGAGAGGTGTTAGGACCAGCCTGGGAGTGCCAGGGGTGGACTGAGACTGATACAGTGACCTGTGTGAGGGGTTGTGTAGTTTGGGAGAGCCAGATTCCTAGATTACCCTTGATCTACCTCAGTTTTTAGCCTCAGCCTTATCCAAGCTAGGTGAGACACCCTCAGGCCATCCACATAACCACAAGCTGTGATTGGGCCAAATCAACCCTTAGTACCTCACAAATGTGACCTGATTTGAAAGTGGTCTGATGGCTTATATTTATTGAGAGTATTGTATTCTTTGTATTTATCCTATTTATTGTCTCACAGAATTTATTCCCTCGCAGTATTTATTTGCCTATGTATTTTATGCACATCTATTTATTCATTGATTATTTATGATCTGAGCTTATTTATTTAACCTACCCTTTTTACAGAAGAAGCTTTGTGTACTGTAAGTGTGTTATTATTTATTTAACCTGCAACTAAGAGAAAACAAGATAAACACAGATATATTTTCATAAATTTTTACGGTGTAGTGTCGTTTTTGGAACGGATGCACGCATGGTTATTGTGAGGGTGTGACGTACGCTTAACACGGTGCCTGACCCCCGACCGCTCGAGCCAAGCTACCCCTTGTGCTGGGAAAAACCGGGTGACTGCTAACCCGGTTGCCCGGGGTTTTCTAACAACATAACTAATGTATGCATTCGTTTTTCCTGGTCTTTTTGTCTTACAATGTATTTTTATTAACCAGAACTCAATGCTGGTGAATCATTTTGGGCAGTCTGGGAATGCCAATATGATCAACTTGAAAATGCCAGCGTTTTGGCTGGTATTTTTGGTCCAGTCACACAAACAGGACCAAAAACAAAAGGCACTTTCGATCTGGTCTATCGAAATGTCAGGCTGCCTAAAAGGCCTTTCCAACACTATTGGTAAATAAGACCGGCATGATGACTGAGATCCTGAAGCTGCAAGGCCATCACACTAGCAAAAACGTTTTATGACGTTATTTTTTTGGAAGAGGAAAGTCAATTTTAGGTCTTTGATACAACCAGCTTTAGCTCTTTGCTGTTGAAGACGTAGTGTCTACAATACACTGTCCATGAAGTGGGTTTTGAGTCAGCCTCTTGCTTATGATTCCAATTATTTCCTGTTTCTCAGTTTCCTGCTTCTTATTTGATTACCTTCCCCCCTGTTTGTCCATACTGTGGAGCATTTCTTCTTTAAATCCTTTCAGACCCAACAATTTGCTTACTTCAACTCCTGACAAAAGGGGCTATTTTTCAGTTTTCTTTTAGCATTCCATTAGACTGAATCACTACTGTGCTCTGCAATCCCCATTTCTTTATTCCCCCTTCCCACCCTTAATCACCTTTCATCATATTATCTCCCACCTTTACTCCATAGGTAGGTCTTGCGTAAGGCCAAATTTAAAAAGAAAATCCTATGCTGCACCACAGCGAAACTCTGGGGTGAAAAATATAATATACGGGCAATTTAAAAAATGTATTTCATTTGAAAAATGTATTACAAATATTTTTATGTAAATTGGTTTTATGTATTTTCATGAAATGTAGAAAAATGTTTTTAAAAATTCAACCGCACTGTTTAATTAATTTAGAGTTAAAGCATAAATTAATTGGAATGTAATACATTTAATAGAATTTTGTTTTCTGAAGTTTAATTTTAAAATTACATTTCCACCTAAAGGATATATATGTATATGTTTTAAAGGTACATTCATAATTATTGAAAGTGATGGATGAATATAACTAATTAAAATTAATTTAATGATTTTTTAATAAATGGTTTCCGTATTTTCTAAATTCAAAATAGGTTATTCTAATATTTTATAAACGAATAATAAATACATACTGTTTTAATACATTTTTTAACATGAATTTAAATGTATTTATATTTTTACAAATTTTGTTTAGTTTAACATTATTTCCTGTGTGGGTTTATTTTAAATCCCTGCTTCCATTATTTTCTTTTGGAGTGTGTTGCAGGGGCACTGGTTGACCTTGTGTAGCTCTGGACATACTAAAAAAAATTTTTTGTAGACGCTTACACTCGGAATTTGTGAGTACAGAAAAGTTGTAAATTCAGCTCACAAGTGTAAATTTACTCAAAAGTGTAAGTTACCTTTGCAAATCAGGCCAAATATGTTCAATGTCAGAAATGTTGAAGTGAAGCAAATCATTTAAATATTATACAAAATGAAGCGCATAAATATATATATATATATGCATAGAATATTTTGCATTATTTGCACAATTGCATCTGCACTTTATCTACGCACATTGCACTTTTTCATGACAAATGACCACCAGTAATACTGTGTTTTTCTTTGCAATCTACTATATAAGCGCATTTATGCGGATATCATGTGCCATTTTCAATGCACACTGACAATAATTGTTTGATATAAAATTAACAAAATATATAGCATGGCAACTCACAATGTAATGTTAACACAAATTTGGGCAACAAAATGTAAATACTGTAATTATACCTCCCGTTATTCGATTTATATATATCAAATTGTGATTTAGAAAACAGACTATCTTTGTTAGCTATATGTAGTGTGTCCTCAGTCTTTAGTTTCTAATCACATGGTGCTGCAAAAAGAAAAAAATCACCAATTAAATTCGTGCAATGTACCCTTTAAAATGGATGCTCTCTCATTTGCCTGACGATCTGTGACCAAGGGCGGACGCCCGAAACGCGTCAGATTTGGTGAACTTGCCTTTTTAATAAACTTGCCGAAAGAAGACTGGGACTTGCGTGGTTTTTCCTCGATGCTGCCTGCCTGGCGGTTCTATGGTGAAAGACTTCTGTTTGTGCATATATATATATATATATATATTCCAAAACAAAGAGATACAAATTCCGGGGCACACTTTCAGCGGGTGCTCTGCATACGGGCCGGATCCTGACCACAAAACAACTTATTCTTTTCCAAAGATGCGGCACTCAGGGAGAAGGTTAGTCAAGAAATGTGTTTATTAACACACAGCTCAACCAACGCGTTTCAGCCTACAAGGCTTTGCTCACGGTCAGTGAGTCCTTCTTCTATGGCACTATTTATACGTCCAATTGGCCTTAATGTGGCATTATGGGCATTGTAGTGCAATGAAATACATGATTGCATTTTTAACACAAAAGGAATCAAAATTAATACTGTAATTACAGGAAAAGACGCTCTTTGCTGTAATTAGTGAGTAGGGGTATAGTACCCAGCAATTGTCATAATTAATATTTCATATATAAGTATTCAGTATTATTAATGGCAACAGCGTCATAGTATTGATGTCAACTTAGTATATCTGTATAGTACATTATTAGAAAGAGCAGCAAGAGTATGAAATTTAGGATAGGGTTAAGAAATTAAGAGAGGAGAGAGAGTCAGGAATCGATATGGGATTGAAAATGTCAATATATAGTATTTTTATATAGAAAAGATAAAGAAGATGAAGTGAGATAGAAGAGGAGGGAGATAGGGGGAAAAAAGTAATGCTAGTGTCTTAATTCTCATGGGTAGTAAGTTCATCAATGTTCATTCCAGGTGCACATAAAGTTCTTCATCATTATTCATTCCTCTCGGTGTTTTAGTTTGTAATTTAATGATGTAGCGGGATTCCAGATGATGTAGTTTTTTGGTTCTGTTGCCACCTCGTTCATTTGGTATGATGGTGTAAATCCCATAGTAGCACATTGCTCGCCAATTTCCGTTTTGGCACAGTATCATATGTTTGGCAGTTGCATATGTGATGTCCTTGTTCTTAACAGCGCGGATGTGCTCGAGGATACGCTTTTTTAACGGGCAGATGGTACTTCCTACGTATTTATATCCGCAAGTGCACTCAATGATGTAGATGGTAAATTTAGTATTACAAGTCATTCTTTTCTTCAGTGTTATTATATTCCCATTCGGCTCGGTGATATTTTTTACATTTTTGCCAATTTTGCATGCTTTGCATGAATTGCATTTGGTAAACCCATTCCGTTGTTCTACCAGCCAGTTTTTTCTTCTTGCACGAAGTGGCTTTTGACGAGCATGTCCTTTAGGGATTTAGTTTTCCTATATGTCACTGTTGGTTTCACTCCGACTAGTTTGCCAATATCGAGGTCTTTGGTAATCAGATGCCAGTGTTTCCTGATCTTACTCATGATAATCCCGCTCTCTTTACTATAGGTAGTAATACATCTAGGGACTTGTTTGTCGTCTTCAGGTATAGATTTCATTTTAGGTATTAAGGTGTCTGCTCAGGTTTTGTTGTCAATTCTCTTTTTGTTTTTCTTTAGGGTGGACTCTGTGTAGCCTCTCTGTATGAGTCATTCCATAGATTCACGTATTTTTGCTTCTGCATCTTCTGGTCGCGAACAATTGCGTTTAAGTCGAATGAATTCCCCATAGGGGATACTGTCCAGTAGGGGTTTTGGGTGGAAGCTAGTACCATGTAGGATACTGTTCGTAGCTGTTTCCTTCCTGTAGAGAGTTGAGTGGATCCGGTCATTTTCGATATAGATCAGAGTATCGAGGAATGGAATCTCTGATCTACTCGTGTTGCATGTGAAGGATAAGCCAATCTCATTGTTTTTCCGTTTTTGAAAATATTTCTGAAAGTCCTCGTCCGTTCCATTCCAAATCAGGAACAGGTCGTCGATGTAACGGACCCATAATATGGTCTTATCCAATTCATCTTGATTATCCGAATCCCAGACTATGATCTTTTCCCACCACCCCATGGTGATGTTGGCATAGTTCACGGAAAAGGAAATGCCCATTGCTGTTCCACACATTTGTTTGAAAAGTTCTTTATTGAAACAGAAGATGTTGTTAGTGAGGCACATTTCAATCATACTAAGTAGCATGTATGTGTGTTTCATTTCAGTAATTTTTCTTTGTTTCAAGAAATAAGTGCATGCTTTCAGGCCCACCTCATGTCGTATTGACGTATAGAGTGACACCACGTCTATGGTGATTAGAAGGAATTGTTTATTCCAAGAGATGCCATCCAGAATACGTAAGAAGTCTCCAGTATCTCTGATATAGGAGCTCATGCTCTCTGCTATTGGGGCAAGAAAACAATCTACATACTCCGAAAAGTTTTCATACAATGAATCGCATGAAGATACGATTGGTCTGCCCGGTGGGTGATTCAAGGTCTTATGAATTTTAGGTAAAAAGTATATGGTCGGTATGACCGGAAATTCATTTGTTAGGAATTTGAGTTCTTCATCATTGATCAAATTCTCATTGTGCCATTTTGTCAGTTTTTCTCCCACATCATATATCATTTTATTCATCGGATTGGTGGTAATCCTATTGTAATTTGAGATGTCGTTCAATTGTCTGTAGGCTTCATCTAAGTAGTCTGCAGTATTAAGGAGTACAGTGTTGCCACCTTTATCCGCAGGTTTTATAGTTAGGTTCTTATCTTGCATTAGATTTTTGATTGCTTCCCGTTCTTTTTTAGTCAGATTTTCTCTTTGGGTTCCATTTCTGGTATTTGAAATTTTATCCAATTCTTCAATTAATGCCTCGCTAAATTGGTCAAAGCGATTCCCAGGGGGTAGAACAGGACAGTATTTCGATTTTTTCTTTAGCCCACTTTCTGTTCTTTTGTCTGTTTCTATTGACAAGTGTTCTAGAACTTGTTCTTCTGTCATGTCGTCATCCTTTAGGTCATATAGAAGATCGAAGATAGTTTTTAAGTCAGTTGCTTGATCAATATTAAGCATTGGTTCCAAAATTGATGTAGTCTCATCACTTGGTGCTTGTGCACTCATAGTTTTCTTGGAGATTTGATTAGCGTGAACTTTAGCGAGTTTGAGCTTGCGAATATACTTATATAGGTCTATTCTCACTTGTGTGTGATCAAAGTGGCTTTCTGGACAAAATGATAATCCTTTGTTCAATGCAGATTCTTCTTCCGGTGTCAATATGTGTTTCGAGAGATTAATGATTAAATTGACATCATTCATTTTCGGCTTCGTAGCGGATATTGTCTTCTTCCGCTTTGCGCGTCGGGTTTTTCTGGTGCTTGTAAGACATTTTCTCCCCTTCCTCGTCCGCGATTCGGATACCTTCCGCGGCCTCTTCCTCGTGGTAGGGTTTGGTCTACATGCATCAGGCGCATTTCCTCTAAAAAATTGGTTTTTGGTCCTGGTGTCGCCCCGATGTTCAATTCTCCTTCACTGAGGTCCGATTCACTTGCGGTGGTACTGTCAGTTGTTCGGGGGGTCTGTGCAGGATAATTTTTCTTTAGAGTTTCGAACCGTTTTGCAAATGTTAGGATTCTTCCATGTCGGTAGTCTTGCTCATCTCTTATGAATTTACGTTTTTTGCGTTCTTGAATTTCATTCTCATATTTCTCCAACCTTAGTTCCATGTCTTTGTGTAATTTCATGACTTCCTCCACATTGGGATGTGCTTGTATTAAAGTCTCCATTTCTTCTAAATGACTTGTTATTTCTAGTAAGTCAATATTAGCGTGTTTAATCAGGATTCGCATCATGTTCAGGGAGCATTGGGTATTATTTTCTGCCCATTCTTCTAATAATTAAATTTTTGTGTCTGGATGTGTTGGCATTGTAAAAATGCGCAGCCCTCTCGGGATTCTTTTCACTTCTATATAATTCTCAAGGGCAAGTATCTCCCAACTCTTATTTATTTCCTTCTTATATAATCTTTCTGCTTTATTGAATTGTTGTTTGATCGTTAGATCAGCTGATGATATCGTTTCACTGACAGTTATCTCCTCTACATTTTCAGTCACTTTAAACAATGTTGCTGCTGTTGTTGCTCGTTTGCCTTTGCGAGCTTCCATATTCCTGTCTTTACGGATCAAAAACACTTTGAGCTATGTGTTTAAATATCGTGCTTGTATTCACTTTGATCTAACTCCCTTGCCGTTCTGAGAGGAGGCTCCTGCTGTATTAATATACAGATCGGGTCGTTGGCGTCCTACTTCAAACGATGGCCACTTCGGGAAATGCGCTCAATAACAGGCAAGTGTCACTCACCTTGGTGAAGGCTCCCGTACGGGCGGCGTCCTCCGGCTCCGTCCTACGGCGCTTCGTTCCCCAGGCAAGTTACTTCCTTTCAACGTAGAGGCGCGCACTCTCGGGTGCTCCCAGATTTCAAATATTCCAAAACAAAGAGATCCAAATTCCGGGGCACACTTTCAGCGGGTGCTCTGCATACGGGCCGGATCCTGGCCACAAAACAACTTATTCTTTTCCAAAGATGCGGCACTCAGGGAGAAGGTTATTCAAGAAATGTGTTTATTAACACGCAGCTCAACCAACGCGTTTCAGCCTACAAGGCTTTGCTCACGGTCAGTGAGTCCTTCTTCTATGGCACTATTTATACGTCCAATTGGCCTTAATGTGGCATTATGGGCATTGTAGTGCAATGAAATACATGATTGCATTTTTAACACAAAAGGAATCAAAATTAATACTGTAATTACAGGAAAAGACGCTCTTTGCTGTGATGTCATCAGTGATGTCATTTCAGATGTCATCAGTGATGTCATCAGTGATGTCACTGACCATTTCATGAGTGATGTAATATGTGACGTCATCAGCAGTGCATTGTGGGGGCACGAGTTATAGTTAGCTGAACTTACTATAACAGGGGAATTTCTAGGGTTTTGTATGAGGGAAATGTCCAGCTAACGATAACGCCCCTGAAACCTATGGTTTTTTCAGTGAATTTCTAAGGTTTTTTAAATGCCAATTCCTAACTATGACGCCCCTGAAACCTATGGTTTTTTCAGTGAATTTCAAAGGTTTTTTAAATGCTAATTCCTAACTATGTCAGGCCTGAAACCTATGGTTTTTTCAGTGAATTTCAAAGGTTTTGTAAATGACAATTTTGAATGTATTAATTGTTATACTGATTTTTTTGGATACTGATTTACTGTATTTTTTAACTATTTATTTTTAGATATATTTTTTTTAATTACATTATAATTACATTATACATTACAATACAAAATATACTTTCTCAGAATGAATTACTTTAGTTTAAATACTTGGCAAATAGGCAATAGACTTTTAAGTACAGTAGTTACAGTTGTTGCAATGGGCAACACAATTTCAAACACAAAGCAACATTGAGCTCAATGTGAATTTCTAGTGAAATGCAATTAGTTACTTTATGGATTACTTTTCTAACCACAGGACTGGATCCTAGATTCAGTCCTTGGACATCTCCTGTAAACAGTTGAGTAAAAGCGCTTTGGTTACAGTAGTTATTTTTAAGGAATATTATTGTATTTTAAAAGTTGACACTTAGAAATGTTTTCACATAGAATCACCAATGTTATCCTATGGCAGAAAATTCACTTAGCAGGTAAGTAGTGTTATCATTACTTTTTCTTACTCAGTGGTGGATCCTGGACCCAGCACTGGCCAACCTCCTGTAAACAGTTGAAAGAATGTGTTTAAGTCATACAGACGATTTTTTAGGAATATGTTTAGTTTGTGAAAATAGACACTTTGAAACTTTTCTGGTGAAAACCACACAATGGATTCCTATGGAAGGAAATACAAGTTACTGGTAAGTACACTTAGAATTACTCTTCCGGGTCAGTGCTGGGCTAAAAGATGCAGCCCTGGGTTCTCTCCTGATAACAGGTGAGTAAATCGGAATTCGTAGTTCGGCTGATTGTAGAGGAATATTTGTACGTTTCAAAAATGGACACTGAAAATTTTCTGGTGAAAACCACACAATGGATTCCTATGGAAGGAAATACAGGTTACTGGTAAGTACGCTTAGAATTACTCTTCAGGGTCAGTGCTGGGCTAAAAGATGCAGCCCTGGGTTCTCGCCTGATAACAGGTGAGTAAATCCGAATTCGTAGTTCGGCTGATTTTAGAGGAATATTTCTACGTTTCAAAATTGACACTTAGAAAATTTTCTGCTGAAAACCACACAATGGATTCCTATGGAAGGAAATACAAGTTACTGGTAAGTACGCTTAGAATTACTTTTCAGGGTCAGTGCTGGGCTAAAAGATGCAGCACTGGGTTCTCTCCTGATTACAGGTGAGTAAATCGGAATTCGTAGTTCGGCTGATTTTAGAGGAATATTTGTAAGTTTCAAAAATGGACACTTAGAAAATTTTCTGGTGAAAACCACACAATGGATTCCTATGGAAGGAAATACATGTTACTGGTAAGTACGCTTAGAATTACTTTTCAGGGTCAGTGCTGGGCTAAAAGATGCAGCCCTGGGTTCTCTCCTGATAACAGGTGAGTAAATCGAAATTCGTAGTTCGGCTGATTTTAGAGGAATATTTCTACGTTTCAAAATTGACACTTAGAACATTTTCTGCTGAAAACCACACAATGGATTCATATGGAAGGAAATACAAGTTACTGGTAAGTACGCTTAGAATTACTTTTCAGGGTCAGTGCTGGGCTAAAAGATGCAGCACTGGGTTCTCTCCTGATTACAGGTGAGTAAATCGGAATTCGTAGTTTGGCTGATTTTAGAGGAATATTTGTACGTTTCAAAAATGGACACTGAAAATTTTCTGGTGAAAACCACACAATGGATTCCTATGGAAGGAAATACAAGTTACTGGTAAGTACGCTTAGAATTACTCTTCAGGGTCAGTGCTGGGCTAAAAGATGCAGCCCTGGGTTCTCTCCTGATAACAGGTGAGTAAATCGGAATTCGTAGTTCGGCTGATTTTAGAGAAATATTTGTACAATGGTAAAGGAAGGGGGTGGGGCCTGTGGTGACGTGTGCAAACACGCCCTGTGGTGCGTTTTAAGTTGGGGAATTAATTCCTCTTCAATCCTGCGGTCCCCTGGGGGGCAACTAGCCCACCAGGTACCTCCAGTATGCGTCAGGGAGCTGCGTTGCAGAGCGGTGTTCAGAGGCCACACCCCTTTTTACAACACTCTGCAACGCAGCTCCGTGGCGCTTCCTGGAGGTACCGGGTAGGCTAGTTGGCCCCTAGGGGACCTCTGGATTATAGAGGAATTAATTCCCTAAATTAAAACGCGCCACAGGGCGTGTTTGCACACATATCACCTCAGGCCCCGCCCCCTACCTTCACCACTGTGAAAACGCGCCCTGTGGCGTGTTTTAAGTTGGGGGATTAAGTCCCCTTGAATCCTGAGGTCCCCTGGCGGCCAACTTGCCCACCAGGTACTTCCAGTATGCTCCAGGGAGCTGCGTTGCAGAGCGGTGTTCAGAGGCCACACCCCTTTTTACAACACTCTGCAACGCAGCTCCGTGGCGCTTCCTGGAGGTACCGGGTAGGCTAGTTGGCCCCTAGGGGACCTCTGGATTATAGAGGAATGAATTCCCCAACTTAAAACGCGCCACAGGGCGTGTTTGCACACATATCACCTCAGGCCCCTCCGCCTACCTTCCCCACTGTGAAAACGCGCCCGTGGCGCGTTTTAAGTTGGGGGATTAAGTCCCCTTGAATCCTGACGTCCCCTAGCGGCCAACTAGGCAACCAGGTACCTCCAGTAAGCGCCACGGAGCTGCGTTGCAGAGAGGTGTAAAAAGGGGTGTGGCCTCATTACACCTCTCTGCAACGCAGCCCCCTGGCGCATAATGGAGGTTCCTGGTGGGCTAGTTGGCCCCCAGGGACCCCCAGTATTCAAGGGGAATTAGTTCCCCCTCTGCAAACGCGCCAGGGGGCGTGTTTGCAGAGTGGTGTAAGGAGGGGGTGGGGCCTCCGGCCCGATCCCGATCTTTTCTGCCGGCAATGCTTTTCGACATGGGAAGCAGCTAACATACTGCTCCCCATGTGGAAAAGCAATCAGCTTTGCTTCATTGAAGCGAGAGCAGGTTTCCCCGCTCTCGCTTCAATGAAGCGAAGCAGTTTGCAATGACAGGGTGGGAGCCACGAGGCTCCTGCCCTGTCATTGCAAACAGCAGTGTCCCGGGGGTGGGCACCCCGGGACACTGCAGGAGCCGGCCCTGGGGGGTGGCAGTCCCCAGGGCCATCATTGGCTCCAGGAGGGGGGCCGCGTGGCCCCCCTCCCACACGGACAAGTTGCCCAGGGGGGTGGCGGTCCCCGGGGCTGGGGGGGCCTGAGAGCCCCCCCATCGCAAGTACTTTCAAGCCCCAGGGGGTGGCGGTCCCCGGTGTTGGGGGGGCTGCGAGCCCCCCCACCCATTTTCTATAAGCCCCGGGGGTGGTGGTCCCCAGGGCTTGGGGGGGCCGTGAGCCCCCCCATATAGTATCTCTGAGCCCCGGGGGGTGGCGGTCCCCGGGGCAGTGTGGGTGGGATTGGGACCCCCCCACACTTTTTTATTTCTGCCCCCGGGATTTGGCCCCCCCGGGGGCCAATTACCAAAGAGGCGCTGGAGCCCGCGCTTCTTTTTTTAAAATTTTCGGCCGAAATTCACGCTGGGTGCGCGAATCTCGCCGATTTTTTAAAAAAAATATATACTTTTTTGGGCCCTGGGGGTCCTTGTGGGACCCCCTGAGCAGGCCTAGGGGGTCAGGGTGTTTCTACCCTGCCCCCTTGTCGCGTTTTGCACCTTTGTTTTTGTGCTTTCTTGTGCCTCGGTTCTACCGAGGCACAAGATGGCTGCCAACACTTCCTGATTCAGAGTGTTGGCAGCCAATTAGCATTCAGCTCGTGCTCGGGAGGGTTCGGGGAGGGTGCGGGGAGGATCCGTGGATCCTCCCCGACCATAGATATCACTAACTTTTAACTCTAATTTTCTCAGGAACTACTGAACGGATTTACACCATTTAAGCAAAAGGCACGAGTCTGAACTGAGGACTACCTCCTTGCCAAATTTGGTGTAATTCCGTTCAGCAGTTCGGGCTGTAGCTGCGACAACAGGTCCTATGGGAAATTGCATGGGGAAAACGCGTTTTGGGACCCCCTTTTTTCTCGGCCCCCGCTTGACGAATCACCCCAAAACTTTCAGGGTAGGAGCGGAGCGGAGCTGGCCAAAAGTTTGGAAAATTTTGCGAAGATTCATCAACAGGCGCCAAAGATATTCCCAATAGAATGTTGTGGATTTCCTATGGAAAATAGGTCCTAACTATAACTATCTACTGGCGACCGCCAGTAGATAATATATATATATATATATATATATATATATATAGAGAGAGAGAGAGAGAGAGAGATGTAGAAGCTTGTTCTACTTGATTAAAGTTGCAAGTTGCAGTTTCGAAAATGAAAATGAAACGTCGCTTTTCCTTCTTCTGTTCTGTTTTTCTAGACGAACAGTGATAAGAAGAAAATAGATATTTATGTAAATATGTTTATTTTTCCACCCTTCAGGTTATTATAGAAAAGATAGAATCTGTCTTGATGTTTCTGCACATTCAAGCTACTATGTTTTTTAAATCTTACTTGTATTAAACTGATTCTAATATCTTTTTTGCCACAAATATTTAACTGGTTTTTGCTGTGTTTAATTTTGCACTAGAGATTCAATTTGTATTCTTCATGTTTACAAGCATCCAATCTGTTTCACATGAAAGAGAAGCACACCAAGGATTTCAATATTTTGTGGGAAGGGTGACAGTGTGGCCATGTGTTATTAGAAATAAAGTACCCTCTGATGTACATTGTAAGGATATTGCAAGTCCTCTTATAGTTGCATGACCTTATAAAGGAACTCAGCCTTTGGCCTCATTTCTCTATATGGTTACGGAACTCCTCAGTGACTTGCAGACCTCGAATGGCTGATATAGCCCACTAGGGAGGCTATAAAGCTATTACTACCATCTGCCCGTTGAGGACAGAATGTTCTTATTGAAAACACAAAAGCTTCCCTCGAGACTTAGGGAGTTTACAACCCCTTGCACTTCTGAGACTTCAGACACTTTCACAGCTTTTACTGTGTGTGTCTGGCCATTAGTAGCACACGTGCATGCACACACCCACGCGCACACACACACGTAGAAAATGCTGTAAAAGAGGAAACAGTCAGATCCCTTCTCCTTGAAGATTGCCAAACTGTCATCATTTGCGGACTGAGGGAGACAATAGCTGAGCAGAATTTCACACTCCCTTGTTCTAAGGCTCCAGTGTTACTGTGAGTAGGAGGAGGAGAGAAGAGGGGGAGGGTTGCTGTGTGCCCTGATGTACAGGCTTTGCCTCTCACTTTTACCTGCCTAATCCACATATTCGGAGTGGCAGGGGAGAAGGAGAGGCAGAACAGTTGATGAGGACATTGTAATATTGAGAGCAGCGGTCCTATACCAGCTTTTTAGGCTGTCGCTTTTCCACGGTCTTCAATTCCACTGCTCAAATGGAGGATAAATTCTGCCTTACTAAGAGGGTCACGGTTTAATGATTCACAAGATACAGATCTCCTGAAGTATTTTTACTGTCCTCATGTTCCAGACCTTTGGCGGATCACAGATTTTTTGTGAAACTTTTTTTTTCATATTTATTATTTTCCTTCAGAAAGTCTGATTTTTCAGTCACATCCATACTCTAAATGAGGTCCAATATTTCCCACCACCCAATAAAGGCGTTAAGAAACTCCCTTGAGTACTGAGAAAAAAAAGCTGCTGTCGCAGAAGAATCACTAACATTTGTGCTGAGTATTGTGAACTGCAGTCCTTTGCCGATTGCTGTATGACTAGGCTTGCGATTTTAGACAACCATAAGGTGATTGTGCATCAACCTGCGTATCTTTACGTACGTGAGCATATGCCTACACCCATCATCAATTGAACTAGTACTACAAATACATATGGTAATCTTTAAGTCTGTGCCCTTTTTGAGATGTCACATTTCATGCTTTGATTAATTTTTGTGTCAAATTATTTATTTGAAAGGTATCTGTTTGCCAAATATGAATCGTTGATCAGATTCTCTTTCAGCTTCGAAGCTTGATATACTTGTTTCTTTTATTAATATGTATAGTTGGCATTTGGCCTTTTAAATGATCAGTTTAAATAATGTGTATCTGAGAAATTGAAGCCACTGTCACAGCAGAAACGAAATATTTTGATGTTTAAAGCCATGTGTTATTTTTTCAGTTTATGAGGAAAGACTATGGACTTGCAAAGAGCTGTCAGAAGATCGACTTCATTCCGTTTCCTTGTAGCAAACCAGATACAATTATAACAAGATCGATCAAGAGGAGATTGGAGGTAATTAGAAGAGTGTTTTACTTCTAATGTTTATTTCACAAAATATTTTAAATAAGAAGAATTTCAGTGAGGAAGCAAATTTAGAAAGTGTGCCAAACCACCTGTTTCGAAAGGATTCCCCTTTAACCAGCAACAGAGAAGATTTTGAAAAATCATGGAGCCAAATGGCCCGTTTAACAGCGCAATTTTCCTATACGTGGCTAAAACTCAAATGTTTTACTGACCGTTTTACAAATACTGGTACTTTATGGCTTCCCGAAGAGCGCCACCTTCCATATGTTTTTTAAAGGGTCTGCCTTTAAGACCATTTTAACAAGCATTGCTAAAGCCTGTAGGTCCGACTAGTATTTTTTGTTGTTGTTTTAAATATTGTACAGATTAAAGTAACATAGGAGAAGCTTATTGTTTTGGGTGTTTTATTGTGACCTGCACCATTAGAAATCCTTATTTTTGAAAAAATGACAGGTGCTACTTTGCATTTTAGAATGTTGGCGTAGTCCTCTGTGTGTTGGTATGTGTATATTGTTATATGACAGTGTGTGAGATATGTGATTTTGTATTACAGTCTGTAAATGCATATATAAGTGTGAGTGTTATGTGCTCTCTGTATGCTTAGTTGTTTCTATGTATGCTTGTTTTTATACAGGACAAGTTGTGTCTCTGTGTATTGGTGAACAAGTTACTTACCTTCGGTAACATCTTATCTGGTAGAGACAATATCTAGCCGCAGACTCCTTGCAGATTCACCGATCCTCCCTGCTGTGTGGATAGAGGGTCAGGGCTGATCCCTTTCAGGGCCCTAGTTTGGCTCCGCGCTTCTGGTGTGGAAAGTCATGAAAAGTAACTGATGTCAGCACGCCGGGGTGGCGCCTATATAGGTGACAAGGACATCACTTTCGGCACGGATGCTCCCGCCACGCAGAGCCGACTGACACCACCTACTGGTGTGCATGAGTACTTTTCACAGATAATCTTCCGGATCCAGTCTGACGGCTGGGGAAATTCGAGGGTAAGGCATCTGCGGCTAGATGTGTCTATCAGATGTATGAATGTAAGTTTGCATGTTTATTTCTCATTATGTCTTTATTGTATTGTATTGTATTGTATAAACTCTTATAAAGCGCTGTCTGCCACCCTACGGGTATCCTGGCGCTGAGAGACTGTAGTAACCTGGGACATTAAAAAACAAAAGCAGATGGAACAAGAATGATGCGTTCTATTCTCTGCCAAAATGCCAGGTTTTAAGATCTTTCCTAAAACTCAACAGCGTTTTGGCTTGACGCAATTTTTGGGGGATCTGATTCCAGAGGCGGGCTGCCGCCGTACTGAAGGCCCTACCTCCCATCTTGGTAAGTTTTACTCTGGCAACAACTGCCAGACTTTGGTTGGAGGATCGAAGAAGTCTCTTTGGTTCGTACCAAGACTATCTATCACACAGAGGTAGCGGACCAATATTATGAAGGGCTTTGTAAACCGTAACCAGTGACTTAAACTCGATCCTTTTATTAACAGGGAGCCTGTGAAGGTCCCTCAGCGCCAGCGTTGCCGAAGAGTCATGTTGTCTCCCCAGGGCCAGTTTAGCTGCAGTAGACTGTATTCTTTGCAACCCCTGTACAATATACAGGGGAGCACCCAAGTACAGTGAGTTACAATAATCCAGTCTACTCAGGATCACACTCTGGACCACCAGGGATCTTGCCTCATTTGGGAGAAGCGGAAGAATTTGACGAAGGGCTCTAAGTAAGGCAATACAGGTTCCAATAGTCTTATTCGCCTGGGATTGCAACTGGAGATCTTCGTCCATCATGACCCCCAGGTTACGGACTGTTTTTACTGCCACTATCGGGGCGTCTTCCGGTAAGAGCCGGAACTCGCCCAGGAGATGTTTATGCATTCTGGCTGCACCGCAATGCAGTAACTCTGTTTTTCCGGCATTCAGCTGCAGTGAGTTAGCTTTCAACCAATCTGAGACTTTCCTCATACATGCCTGGAAAGAACTCAAAGGGATTGCATGCTCTCCTTCCATGGAGAACATTAGCTGAATGTCATCCGCATAATTAACCACCTCGATCCCGTAAGATTTTATTACAGGGATCAGGGGCCCCAAATAAGCATTAAAGAGTATAGGGCTGATGGCTGAGCCCTGGGGTACTCCATGGCGAATCGGGGCCCAAGGGGATACGAATGGCGTCAAGGTCACTGCCTGTTGACGATCAGTCAAATATGACCGTAGCCATTCCAAGGCACGACCTGTCACCCCCAGACCCTCTAACCTTGCCAGCAGCACTGAGTGACTAACCGTGTCGAAGGCTGCCGACATATCCAGCAACACCAACATAGAGGATCAGCCCCTGTCGGCTCGCATTCGAAGTTTGTCCAGAACGGTTATCAACGCAGTCTCCGTCCCATGCCCAGGCCGGAAGCCAAACTGGTCCCTGTCTAGGATCAGATGTTCTTCCAAAAAGTTGGACAGGGACTTACTGACCAGTTTTTCCAAGATTTTAACTGGAAAAGGTAAAAGGGAGATTGGACGGAAATTAGCTGGCAGGGATGGGTCAAGAGAGGGTTTTTTCAAAAGTGGAGTGACTATCGCTTGCTTCCACGTGCTTGGTACAATACCTTCACTCAGGGATTGGCAGCAAATCTGCCACAGGTCCGGAAATAGATCGGGACCGAGCTCCTTCCAGACCTTATGAGGAAGGGGGTCAAGAGGCGACCCTGAAGATATCTCCCGCGCTATCTCATTAAAGGAGTCCTCCGTAGGGGATTTGAAGTGGCTCAGAGAGAGATCTCTCCTGATATCTGCAATGGTCAAGGAGGACTCTGTAGTATTCTGATCGAACCCACCCACGATATTGTTGACCTTGTCAACAAAGAACGTAGCAATTTCATTGCACAGATTTTGTGATGGCTGGACGGTGCTAGCCAGGCAACCCGGATTACTAAGGTCTCTAACGATATTGAAGAGCGCCCTGGTTCCGTTGGATGCCTGCAGGATGGAACTAGCATAGAATTGCGACTTGGCCTCCCTGATAGCTGCCTTTTATTGATGTTGTTAAATTTTTAGGGCTTTTCGATCTACTTCCAGGTACTGCCTGCGCCAGCTTCTTTCGGTCTGTCTGCGCGTTAGGCGTAGCACTTTTAGCTCCTCACTGAACCAGGGGGCTGATGGAGTACTGCGCACTCTGAGGTTTTTTTTTGGTATGTAACCTTCCAATACTAAATTGATAGAGTTGCTGTATCTGGTATAGTTCTCTCCCGGCGCATCTTTTGGGTCAAACATGTTAGATCTTGAAAATAGAGGGGTCATACCTCTCTTGGAGAGCTTAGCCCAGTCTCTTCCCCATCTAAAGTTGGCTTGTTTGTTCCCAACTGGTTTGTCCTCTTGTGTACTTATCCTAAACTGTATTAAATAGTGATCAGTCCAGTTTAATGGGGCGACACTAATTACTTCTGTTTCAGAGGGTTTGGCGAATACCAGATCGAGTGTGTGGCCTCCTACATGTGTAGGTTTTTGGATAAGCTGATGGAGGTCACAGTTCTCACAGGTGTAGTTCAAAGCTTGTAAATGATTCCCATAACTCCCTGTCTCCCAGAGATTAAAATCTCCCAGAAGCAGCAGTCTAGAGTGTGTGGATGCCAAGGCAACAATGGTGTCCAATAGCGCCTGGTGGTTAGCGTCCATACCTGGAGGCCTATAGCAAACCATACCAGACAGCATTCTCCCCTTAGCCTCCTGTAGGGAAAAGCCCATAATCTCGTATCCTGCTATGGCTTCAATCGGCAGTGTGGCACAATCCCACTGCTTCTTAAAGTTTAGCCCTACTCCTCCTCCTCTCCCCGTTAAACGAGGTTTCTGGAGGGTTTATGAGTTTTGATATGTGTGGCTGTATGTTGTGTGTTTGTATGCATCAATTTGTGAACGAGACTGTGAGACATTTTATGTCTTTATTAATTTCTGAGAAACTTTGCATATGCATCAATGTATGTGTTCATGTTAATATTTTTATCTGTGTTTGTGTCTCTTTGCATGTATCTTGGGTTTGTGGATACATGTATGACTTTAGCTGACTGTCTTTCTGTACATATGTGCCATGATTCTTTCCCTGCCCTCTCATGCCTGCCACTAGAGAGCTTTCCAGTGTTGAACTAAGCTTTCTCACATTATACTATATCTCTCTCTATTCGACTCTCGGACAATATTTAGAACGCGCCATTCATTTCAGATACGTGTTAGGTCCTGTAACAGCCAGAATGTTGAATTAGCAGGGGCCTATACCAAGCCCTCCCTGTCTTTCCTGGACTCATTTGTCACCAGTCCTCCAACTGGTCCACCTTATCTCCCGCTCTCCAACACTCTCTCACTTTGACTCTCACTCTCTTGTGCCTCTGTGCCTTTTGCCTCATGCTTCTCTCCCTCTTGCTCTACTGTCTTTCGTGCCTTTTCACTCTTCGTTCTTTCTGCATTTTTCCTTTTGTGCATTTTCACTCTTTGCTTGTTTAGCCTCTTGCTTTTTATGCACTTAGTGCCTTTTTTTCAGTTTTATAAAGCGCTGACTTGAGTCGAAGGTGTTGGGGCAGTTTATATGCGCACCAGTTACATTACATCAGAACACATTCATTTTTTGTAGGCATGGGGAGATTTAGGGCCTTATTATGGCTTTGGCGGTCTTGGAGTGGGCATCATTGAGCAGAGCCACCACGCTGCCACCCTGCTCCAGGACCGCCAAATCCATAAGAAACAGTCTGCCAGATTATGACTTTTTAAGTCTCTGTTGTGCGGTCCTTTGGCGTTCACACTGCGATGCCTATAAAAAAGGTACCGCAATGGGAACGGCAAAGCAAGTTCCTGCACTGCATGGACTTGTAAGTCCATGCCCTGTGGGAACTGGGCATGCATGCAGACAGGGGGGCACACCGTGTGCCCCCTGCATGCACCCCATGTCCCAGAGGTGAGAGGGGGTCCTGTAGGACCCCCTTTGATTCCTCTCTGCCACAGTTTTTATGAGGGGCCCCCAGCCATGAAAATCATGGTGGAGAGGAAACTTGTAATATGCTTGACAGGGTCGAAGTGGCCCCACCAAGCATTTTGCAGCCTCAAGACTGCCGCAACACCACCAGGAATCACGGATCTCTGGCGACAGCAGGGGTCCCATGGTAGTCCGACCACCCTCTTTGTAATAGACCCTAAGTGATTTGCCCAGAATCATAGGATGTTCAGCTGATGCCGAGACTCACACCGGATTCCCCAGTTTCAAAGTTGGCAGCTCTGTCCATTATGCTACATCCTCTCCATTATTTGCTCTTTCGCTTTTTTCGCTTCTTGCTTATTTGCCGTTTTCCTCAGATTTTTGCTCTTGCCCTTCCCCTCATGCTCTTTAGCCTTTTGTGCCTTTCTTTGACTTTTGGCTCTTTTTTGCTCTTTTCCCTTTTGCTCTCTTTTCTTGTGTCATTTTGCGATCGCTTCGGTGCTTTCTTCCTAGGCTCCTTTTACTGCTTCCCACCTCCTGTGTCCCTCTTTCCTGCCCCGCTCCTTACCTGTTCCTTCCTGTGCCAGCAACCCTTTCCACGCTCCTGCTTAGCCCTTCGCACTGCCCCCTGTGCTCCTTACCATGACCTATTTAATGGTGGCCGCAGCACGGATTCACTCAGTGGGTGCCAGCTAGCTCTCCAAAGGCAAACCTATCTGCGCCTGACCATGCCTGGACCATGTCCAGCACCAAAAACCCTGGTCCAATCGCTCCCCAGCAGTATTCCACAGCATCCCTACAGTCACTCAACCCAGGACTCCTATCCCCCTGCTGCACCACAATGCACAACATAAGAGCCTACAATTTCACCCATTGCCGTTTCATGTGCAACAACCCACCCACTACACTAGCTCCATCTACACGCCCCCAGTGTACACACAGCACACCTCCCACTATCAAACACTCATCTAAAGACAAACTTTCATGCATGCTCCTCAACACCCTCTCGCACAGCAAACAGGCCATGGAAACCCCTGCATCCTATCGGATATGTGGCTTACCACCTAGTTGGCACCTGACATCGCCACAGCCATCCAAGCAGGATACAAGGTTGCACAACAAGACCACCAACACAAACCAGGAGGAGGAATTGTGATGATTTTCAAAGAAACCATCAGCTGCACCACAACCACAGAGAATGCAACCCTCGTTATGGAGTACCTATATTTCAAACTGCGAGTCTCGACAACCTTCTCCCTAAACATAACTCTTGTCTACCATCTGCTTGGACTACGAGCAAGTTTCATTACAACATGGCAGATTTCATTGTTCCTCTCACCATTGACTCTAAAGCCTACATCTTTCTAAGAGACCTTAACTTCTATCAGGAAGACTGGAGAGACCCCAGCTCCACCACTCTGCTTGAAAGCCTAGGAAACCCTGGACTGACACAACACTTCACTGAATCCACATACTCCGTCAGACATACCCTCAATCCCATCTTGGCCACTTTCAACGGCATGAAAGTCACCACAACCAAGCCTCTTTCCTGGACTGTCCATGCCATCTTCCACTTCCAGATAAACAACATCCCTAGCCAAACAAAACCTGCCACAACCAACTTGGCCAGCCTCAGCTAGAGCAGCATCCCGGAATCAAAGTGGTCCTACACCCTGCGCATTAACTAACCCAACCCCACCGGAAACATAAACAGCATAATCAAACAACTTGACAAGTTGGTCACAGACTGCGCCAACTCCCTGGCACCCTGTAAACAAAACAACCAAAAGAGAACCCAGAAGCAGGCAAGTTGGTACACAGAGGAACTCTATTCAACCAAACAATACTGCTAACAATTGGAAAAAAGATGTAGAACAACTCACAAAGAAATAGAAATGAACTCCTTCAAAGTGGCACTGAAATGCTACAACCAGCATATCAGAGAAACCAAGAAGAATGCACTAGATGAGCGCAGAGGTAAAAGATGCAATAGCTGTAAAGAGATCATTGAAATTGTCAAGACTTCACCGAACCAAGCTCCACCACCAACAGCATCACCCCCTCCCAAGACCTATGGGACCACCTATGGGAAATATTCAGCTACAAATTCAATACTATCTATAACAATTTAGACCCTCAACCCTACCTCAGCAGCCTCGCTTCCAGCCAACCCACAAAAACCTCAGAAGCACCCGACTACTTGGAAAACAATCACCACGGAAGAAACAGCCAACTTCATGGGAACCATCCACTCCAGGGCCCCAACAGACCCTTGCCCCCACTACATCTGCAAAATGGGCACCTCTCCGATCAATCAAGTGCTCCACTGAACACCTCCATCACCACTGCAATGTTCTCAAAGGCCTTGAAACATGCAGCGGTCAATGCTCTGCTAAAGAAACTGTTGGCATGCCCCACCCAGACAGCAAACTACCGCCCAAACTCCTTACTACCTTACCCAACCAAGGTCTTGGAGAAAATCAAAAAACAGGCAACTTGCCCCCTAACTCGACGTACACCAACCCCTGGACACAACTCAATCAGTCTTCAGACCCAATCACAGCACAGAGACTGCACTCAAAGACTTTGTCAAGGCAAAAAACGAACTGTAACTTACAGAATAATGAGCACGTAACTGAACACGGACGCTGTCGATTATAATCTCGAAATTCAACGTATCAAGGTTGATTAATTGGTTGTTTGGAATTCAACTTGGTTCTCCAAATATACTTTTAAGATTTGTGAGGAATATTCTGGCGACAATGTGAGCAAACTTTTACATTTGCTGTAAGGGATGCACTATTTGGTCATAAAACAGTTTGTTTTTTGCCTTGACAAAGTCTAAGGGGAGACGAAACACGTGTTGGCAGATCTGTTTTGGATGTATCATCAAAGAAAAATAAAAAGAAATACATTTGTGAAGACAAGCCAATGATGTGGAGTCTGCTGTTTTGAGCAGCATTGAAGAATTTGTAAATACACTACTTTTCACTAACAAATGTGTGAATATTGGTTTGGTATCAAAGAAGCCATCAGATTGCTTATACTTCAATTTAATTTGTTTTGATAATTTTAAGGGTGTGCTGCAGATTTCTTTCAATTGTTATAATTTTGCTTACCTAACCCTTGGGTTGTGGCATTTGGTACCTTTTGGTAGTAGGTACTAGAAAGAATGGAATAGCACCCCGATAATGTTAGATACCCACCATAATGTTAGACATGATCACCTTTGTGGTGTCAGGAACTTAAGGGGCAGGGATCACTCACTCGGAAGGCATGTTCTTTCTGCAGCCATTCTGTTGCTCATCAGCCAGATATCCCCCACTTATCGGCTATGGTGGACCAGCTTGTAAAATTGGAGCTACATATTGATATTCCAGTTTGATGGGAGTGGCATTTGGAACATAGGTGGTTACATACTTTCCGAGTCTATTTTGATTTGTCTCCTGGTCTAATGTGCATTCACTCTTGCCACCCACCTAGCAAGTTGCTAATATTAGTTTATGAGATTAACACTTGCCTTTATATAAGATAAGGATGCTCCAGTATGACAAGGATGCACACCATCATGTTAGCAATGACAAGCATAATGCAAGTGGAGGCCCCAGAATACCGCGAGAGCTACCATAAGGCCTGGTGTGGGTTACTTATTCTTGTGATGTGTAACATAACACCACAATGGCCACCATTCTGCCAGAAACTGCTGGAAAAGGTGTGGCGCAGCGGCCAGGGTGCCTGACTCCAGACCACTGGGTTCACGGTTCGAACCCCAGTGCCGGTGGCAGGTTAGCCCAGCGCCATGTGACTCTGGGCAATAGCTCGCTTAATCTTCCCGACGGCCCCCAGCGCCGGGACACCTCTTCGGAGGTAGCTGTGCGCTTTACAAATGCTGGTATTTAATTTCATGTTTACCTTCATGTCAGGCTCCAACCATCATGTCAGATATGCTCAACATTCTGGTGGACACTAGCACATGCACATAGATAGAGTGATACACACATTAACATGGAAACATATACACAAAGTCACAAACACATACTCAGGTACACAGACAGCACAAGCTCACTAACATACATAGCCCCTGAACCCCATGGTCTGCTACTCCAGTCCAGGTGGATGGGAATTGTTGGACTGGCTAACTCGTGTCACTCTGCGCCTGCTCTGAGGTTCAAATAACAGGTGCTATTATTAAGTGGCGGATTCCTTAGCTTTCTCCTTCAGCATCTGTATAGATTTTTCTCCTGAACTAATATGAATTTGCTTCTGCAACCCAAGTAACAACCTGATAAAATAGCTTATGAGGATTGATGCCTTCTGCTAACATCAGCTTTGATACGCAGGTCACCAGATCAAAACTTGGCAAAGCCAACTCACCCCTCCATCCTTTCAAGGTTGTTAAATTGATTGAATCTGACTCTTTGATAGCCTCACTCAAACGTTACAGACTTAGAAGGCTGCAGCAGGAGAAGCAACCTATGAATTTTTGGTCCCCCTTAAGATGCAGAGGATAATGCTCCCTCCATGATTGCCTTCTTGGAATTGTGGCCTTTCATCAGTGCTCAACATCACCTTCATGCAGAACTTGAGCTGGAGCAGCGGTGCGGGCCCACAGGATTCCTAACTTTAAACCCAAAATTGTCTCTCACCCAAGACCACTAATCTTCAAACTGTTCCATCTTCAACCCATCTGAGCTAATCTTGGCCCACATGAGAAAGGTCAAATTCCTTACCTGGGAAGGAGCAGGAATCTCAATTTCACAAGACATTGCGAGAAACACAGTCCAATGCAGAAAAGATGTATTGGCGGTAAGGAAGTCTCTCAGAGATAAGCTTATCCAATCCTCCTTTGTGGACCCCTTGAAATTAAAAATATTTTTCAAGGGAAATCACACGTTTTTACGAAGCCTGCTGATCTGGAGAATAAATCAGTGACTCAGATGAAAAAAGGTGATCCACTCACCTGAACGTTCTGTTTCCATACTATGAGTTCCACATTTCTGTAGTCTGAAAGTATGCCTAATCTTTGTTTCCTTACAACTGATTATGGTCACTTGCAATTTCACAACTGGACACAGATATCTAAAGTTGGCTTGTTTTCCTCATTGCTAAGTTTTGAGTTTTAGTCATATTGAGAATTGTTCATATTGGTATTTCGTGGTCACGATGCTGTGCCACTAAGTCTTATCAACTAAATGTCACCTGGCTTATTTGTTTTGTTGCTCCTCTTCCATCGTATGGGCCCCCCTACCTGACCAATGATACGTAACCTTTAGCAATGCGGACATCATCATATACTGATACTCACAGATCCATTTGCACAGCAACTGTCATGTAACCTGTTATATTTGCTCGGTTTATTGTAATGTTATGGTCATGTCATGAGAGTGTCATAATGTAGACTCCTCTCTTAGTTAATCTCTTGGGATACTCCTTTCATGTCCCATTAGCAATTTCACTGCTTAAACTTGCTCATGCTACTATTGTAACATGAAGGAACACACCCCGTACCAACCTTGGTCTCCCCTCTGTCCCTTATCTGACCTTGTCTCTTTGAGACACTTCCACCATCCTCGGGTGGTTTTGTATTCTTTTATTTATCTTCTTTCTCTTTCTACTTCTTTCTCACCAGAATGGTCTATTTGTGTTGTTCTCGTCTGTTTGATGTTCTCTTCTAGTTTCTACCATTATGCTTGGTACTGCTTCTTAGCCAGGAGGCTGAATGAGTATTGCACTCAGAATACATCTTGATGTTGCTACTCTGTTTTCACATCTCTTGTGTTTGAGTTTAGAGATTTCTTGGCCCCTAAATGTCAGCAGTGAAGGTGATCTCTTTAAACATTAAAGGCTTAATCCACCCAGTGAAGAGACAGAAAATGTGTGACTACTATAAATAACTGGGGGGTGACTTGGTTTTTCTCCTAGAAACAAAAATTAGTTATAAAGAGGTGCTTTCGATGAGACAAGGTTGGGTTGCGGCTTTACCTTGACCTGCAGCTGTTTCAAAGAAAAAGTTGTACACTGTATTCTATCTCATCAGGTCTTTCCATAATTTCCTCTGAGCACGAAGATGAGGGTAGATGATTGATAATACGCCTTCTCCAGTATTGGGGTGTCTTTCATAGATTCACATGCTTGAATATTCCCCGTCGTCGGAGTGGGAGTCCCACGGTAAATAATATAGCAATATATACAGCCATAATATATATATATATATATATATATATATACATATACATAAGTAATCATATAAAAACAGAGATATAAGTAAGTGATAACATCAAGAATGTCCCTATATGAAATCTCCATAGAGATACATGGAAAGAGAAAAAAGACATTCACAGTCTATCTCTGTCATTATGTTAGTCCAAACTACGGCCAATCAGGCGTCAGCTCCTCTCTAGAACTTTCTCCTCAGAGCTCCTCACCTTAGATTTTCTACCGCACGTCGTGTGAAAGGGAGTCTCCCTGAGCTCTGCTCAGTTTTTTCTCTTCAGGATGACTTCAAGTAAGAAGTCTTTGTTTAGACCTTGTTCTTTTGTGGAAAGCTACGTTATTCTCAGAAGATCCACACAGTAAGTGTATTTACTGTCTTTACCCTAACCATGAAGTGGGTGAATGTAAATTCTGTAGAATTTTCTACAAAAACTCTGAAAGACAGGGAAGGCCGTCTCTTGTTGTGGCTCCAGGGACTTAAGGATAAAGATGAAGTAATTTTCTGAGGTAGAAAACTTTACTTCTGGCCGTTCCCTCACAGCCTCTAAACGCAGTAGTGTACAGGAGTTACCTGCTCCATTCCTTAAAAAGAAGAAAATGTCTCTGACTATGACATCTGCCACTTCTTCTTCATTGAATACTGCTGTGTCGCCCACGAGACTTAGTTCTCAGGCTAGTGAGGTTTTCAACTTTCCAGTTTAAAAAAGTTTCCGACCGTCTACGATGGCTCCGTCTACGATGGCTCCGTCTACGATGGCTCCGTCTACGATGGCTCCATCTACGATGGCTCCGTCTACGATGGCTCCGTCGACGATGGCTCCGTCGACGATGGCTCCGTCGACTATGGCTCCGTCGACGATGATTCCGTCGACGATGATTCCGTCGACGATGACTCCGTCGACGATGACTCCGTCGACGATGGTTCCGTCGACGATGGTTCCGTCGACGAGGGTTCCGTCGACGATGGTTCCGTCGACGAGGGTTCCGTCGACGATGGTTCCGCCGACGATGGTTCTGTTGGCAATGATTCTTTCGATGGTGGTTCCGTCGACGATGGTTCCGTCGACGATTCCGTCTACGAAGATGTCTTCAATAACCTTCTATGCCTCAGAGCCCGTTGACTGCAGTCTCATCGGTGAAAAAAAAAAAAAGGTTTAAAAAAGACGACTTCTGCACAGAGGTCATTAAAAATCCAAATCTCTTCCACATATACAGCGACTACTTCGTCCTTTGCTGCTGTTCCTTTATTACCATTACCACCGAGTACTTGACAAGATATGTCAGGTGAGGTTTTATCGGTGGAGGATTCCCGCCTTCCTTCACCAATGTTTTACCACTGACTCAGATCAAGATTCAGAAGAAGGTTTAGCTGAATCGGTTGGGACGGCACACAGTCCCTTAGATTTAGTAATAAGATGCCAGGAAGATAATAGTGATGATGAGGAACAATTTTATCAGGAAGAAATTCCTAGGGAAGACAAGCTGCGACGCTACCATTGTCACTGATAATTAATCTGCAACTCATGTTGGACGACTATAATCTGCGTTTTTTTTCCTTTATCACCACAAGTGTCTGTGGTTCCGCTTATTCCAGTGGTGCCAACAACTATATCGGAACCGGTACCGGCTCCAATACTTTCTGTGGTAATACCTACAGTACCGCTGAGACATTCTTCAACTCGGACAGTACCTCCTCATGATACTGAAGAAGAAGAAGAAATTCCTCAGGACAGGGAGGATGGTGAGATTCTCGATGATGGTGGCGATGCTGATGATGATGATGGTATGGCGGAGTGGGATAACTATCATGCCCAAACACCATCTCCCTCTCCGGTGCTACCTGGTGACTCACCACCTGTTGATATGCAAGTTCCACCAGTTAAGGGATAGGACAGCACAAGGGTTCAAATTAACGAAGGATTATTTCCGGTACGATTTCAAAGATCAGCCTGTTAAACAAACACATACAATCCCTATAATCGAATTTATTTGGGAGGAAGGCAAAAAGATTATGAAGGCCTAAAATAGTTTTCCAGCACGGGTGTCTAGATTGGAGAAAAAGTACAAATCACCATTAGGAGCACCAGCGTGCCTCACTGGTCAAGTGAAGCCAGATTCTGTAGTCACACAGGCAGCGCAACGCCGGGCTAGAAACCCTGCATCTACGATCACTGCACCACCTGATCGTGGTGGATGTCGTTTGGATGCCATAGGGTGAAAATTCTCTTCGATGGCTTCCACCATGGTGAGAGCGGCTAATGCTTTAGCCGTCCTGGGTCGTTAGGACCGTCAAGTATGGGCGGATATGTCAACACTAGTTGAGCAACTGCCGGAACCGTCAAAGACCATGGCATATGACGAAGAGGCTTTACTCGGACATCATGTGGATGAAGCTCTCCAATCGATAAAGAAAGATACAGACACTGCTCGCTCTCTGGGCACATTGCAATTTCGAAAACAGCCCTTCGGGGTGCACGCGGACGCGGCACCTCCTCTAATTTCCGAAGAGGAAACAATCAATATCGACCTTATAACCAGGGTTCAAACCGATATTCCTCTAACCAACAGCAAACTTCTCGACAGCAGTCTTCCAAGACTTACAGAGGAAAATCCTCTTACAAGGGTTCCACTCCTAAGAGACATGACTTGTATCAGTCCCAGAAAATTGGAGGTCGAATCTATCGGTACTATTTTCAATGGTCCTCCATACAAGGAACCGGTGGGTTTTGGAAATTATAGAAAGAGGTCACACTTTGGAGTTCATCGAATTCCCTCCACCCATACCACCTACCGGACTACCACCGGCTCATATCAAAGAACTGTTACAACAAGTTCAACTTCTATAACACAAGGGAGCCATAGGAGTAGTACCAAGATCTCAAAGGAGGGAAAGGATTTATTCCCGATTCTTCCTTATCACCAAGAGGAAGGGGGAATGGAAGCCCATTCTAGATCTGAGGGCTCTCAGCAGGTATCTAAAGAAACAATTTTTTCATAGGCGAACGCTTGTAGAGATCTTGCGATTATTTTCACAAGGACATTTCATGGAAACAATCGACCTCCAAGATGCATATTTGCATATCTCCACACTACGACAACATCGGAAATTTCTTCGTGTTCGAGTGGATCGAGAGGATTTTCCAGTTCAAAGTATAACCAATTGGACTACGCTCGGCCCCTCGAGTGTTTACAAGGGTGCTAGCCCCTGTGGTAGCGTCCTACGTTTCCAGGGTGTTCAGATCTTTCTATATCTGGACGAATATCTCCTAAGATCACGATTGAAAGTTCAACTTCTACAACACACACATCTTTGCCAGGAGGTATTTTCGCGCCTTAGGGCTCTCCATAAATACCACAAAGTCCCATCTACAGCCTTCTCATCGCACGGATTTTCTGGGAGCAACTTTAGACACAGTGTCAGCAAGGGCACTTCTCTCCCAAGACCGTCTTCAAAAAATTCTCCGACTGGTAACCCTTATCAGATCAAAAAGATCCGTTTCTGTAAGAATATTGAAGTCATTTCTGAAAATGGCGTCATCATGCATTGCATTGATCCCTCATTACAGATTACAGACACGCCCCATCCAAGGAGAACTGGATGTCCAAAAACGCCAGGTTACAGGTTCTTTAAACAATGTTGTAAACGTCACAGATCGGATGAGGTTGGCGCTAAAGTGGTGGACACAACCGTTAAATCAAACGGAAGGCATTTCTTTTCTGACAATGATACCAGACATGACAATAACAGACGCCTCTCTGGAAGGATGGGGTGCTCATTTGGAGGATTTATCAATAAAAGGAAAATGGTCAATATGTCGGAAAAAAAAAAAAAAAAAACAACAAAAAAAATAAAATAAGATAATAATAATAATAAATAAATAAAACCTGCCACGTCAACAGGTTGGAACTCATGGCTATATATTTCTGTCTCTCAAAGCTTTTCATCCTTTAATCCAAGGAGAATCAGTCCTGATACAGACAGACAATACAACCTGCATGCACTATATAAACAAGCAGGGCGGAACAAAATCTCCGAAACTGTCTCGACTAGCTCAGTCGATTTGGGATTGGTCTGTCAACCATCGCATCATGATTGCAACAGTTCATCGACCGGGGGTATCCAATATCCTGGCGGATTCCCTGAGCAGGTCCTCCTCTTCGACCCACGAATGGGAGTTGCATCAACCAACTCTAGAGAGGATATTTCAACGATGGGGTCGCCCACAGCTGGATCTCTTTGCCACACTAGAGAACCGGAAATGCCGAGATTACGCAAGCTGGCATCCCCACAAAGAATCTCTGGGCAATGCCTTTTTTGATGAACTGGTACAATCTGTTTGACTATGTTTGTTCTTCCCCCAATCCCACTCATACCTCGAGTTTCTGTTGAAGATGCGGAGGCAACCTTGCCATCTACTTCTATAGCCCCCCGTTGGCCTCGACAGGCATGGTTCTCAGAACTACTCCTACTGTCTCAATGCGAACCAATCCTTCTACATCCTCGTGCAGATCTCTGACGATGGACAAGAAAAAAATAAAAAAAAAAAAATAAAAATTATCATCCGAATCCCTCCTCACTGAGCTTATCAGCTTGGAACCTGAGCACTGTGAATTTGCCCATTTAGACATTCCACAGGACTGTAGAGACATTTTGGCTCAGGCGAGGGCTCTTTCTACGGTGAAAACGTACAAATTAAAGTGGAAAAGGTTCTCCACTGGTGTGCATCTAATGGGGTGCACCCGTTTTCACTCCAATCCAGAACAATTGTTACTGGTTTTTTCTTGCATTTCGCTAACTCCGGATTCTCTCATGCAACCTTTAGGGGTTTTTTCTGGCGGCAATTTCCCGTTTCCGTCAGGATGGTTCAACTTCCCTTTGTTCTTCAAGGATTATCCATCAATTCTTCTAGGGGTTATTTTGCAAATTTCCTCCTGTTAGACGCCCTCCTCCATTGTGGCATCTGAACATCGTATTGGCTCAACTAATGAGACCACCGTACGAACCGATTCACAAGGTCGAGTTGAAGTATCTAACATGGAAGGTGGCTCTTCTTCGGGCGCTAACGTCTTCACGTCACGTCCGTGACATTCATCCATTTACAATAAATCCACCTTTTTCCTACAGTTCAAACCAGATTCTGTAGTATTGCGTACAAATCCAACTTTCTTGCCGAAGGTGCCTTCAGGCTTTCATATTAATGAACCAGTGATTTTAAGAACTTTCTTTGCTAATCCGCAAACTCCTGCGGAGCAGAGATTACATTCCCTGGATGTGTAACGATGTTTAACATTCTACATCAGCAGAACGGCTGCTTTACGAAAGACTGATCAACTATTCATAGCATTTGGACGCTTTCACAAGGGTCGTCCAGTGACAAAACCAACTATTGCACGTTGAGTTTCAGCTGCCATCGTCTTCTGCCATAAAAAGGCAAACAAGCCATTGCAGTCACCAGTGAGGGCTCACTCCACCAGAGCAATGTCTTCCTCAACTGCTTTATTTGCTGGAGTGCCTTTGCATCAGATCTGCAGAGCAGCTACGTGGTCGAGCAGACACACGTTTACAAGACACTATTGCTTGACAATCTTTAAACGAGGAGTATGCTGCAGTTGGGCAGGCAGTGCTTCGCAATCTTTTTAGATAAGATGAGCCTCTTCCTTCCCTCCTCCATATTGTTTCCATTTATAATTGACATAATGATGCATTTATACTGTTACAGCTATTCTGTACTGTCATATGCATAAGAAGATTGATTGTCATTACAATTTCAAAGCTGTGTGATCATGGAAACAATGATGA
Organism: Triturus cristatus; assembly: GCF_964204655.1. Taxonomy (NCBI): domain Eukaryota; kingdom Metazoa; phylum Chordata; class Amphibia; order Caudata; family Salamandridae; genus Triturus; species Triturus cristatus. The sequence continues at coordinate 733,506,190 of NC_140580.1, forward strand.
TTGTTACTGCTAGCTATTCTATATTCAAGCATGTGAATCTATGAAAGACACCCCAATACTGGAGAAGAACAATTGTTACTTACCTGTAAACAGGTGGTTCTCCAGTATTGGTGTCTTTCATAGATTCACATGCGACCCTCCCTCCTCCCTTCAGAGGCTCTCTTCTCCTCATACAGTCTAAAAGTCACTTTGGTGCTACGAAAATCTGAGGTGAGGAGCTCTGAGGAGAAGGTTCTAGAGAGGAGCTGGTGCCTGATTGGCCGTAGTCTGGACTAACATAATGACAGAGATAGACTGCGAATGTCTTTTTTCTCTTTCCAATACTGGAGAACCACCTGTTTACAGGTAAGTAACAATTGTTCTTCAACATGCTACTCAAATTTATACAGCCAATATTTATTGTCATAATAGAGATACTCGATAATTCTGGTCAAAACGATCAGCTAAATTATCCCTACTACTCAATGAGGCATGTATTTTACTGGGGGTGATTTCAACCTCCCTATTGAGCCTCTTCTGGATAGATATCGCATGTGTGCTTTTTTTTTTTTTGGTTTCGAAGACCTTTATTACAGCATTACACAGTATCACAGCTCCGCGCCTACAACCTCACGGGCCGGCTACAGTCAACAAATCCCCCCTTTTACTCTTGCATACATACACAGCCATATGACCGACAACCCGGAGGTCCGGCGGCCAGGCCCTGCAACACATCCTGTATACCAGCCCTGCTTGATACACATCAGTCCAAAGGTCCATGCATTTATTTTTGTTTCCCTTTTTTGCTCCTTCACTGTATAGCAACAGCGAAGGTACACTTGGGGTATGGATGTCCAGAATCCGAATGCTAAACAGAAAGTCGAAATTGCCATAATCCTGCCGGGCATACAGCTGTAGTCACCTACAGAACAGGGTATTAAGCCTGATAGGCCCCTTGAACATGAGTAACCCCCGCCCCAGAAGTCATGAGAATAAGCAGCAATAACGGGCTATACGTCAAGGAGACAGTCAACAATGCCTGCAGCTCAGAATACGCCTGCCATCCCTGTGGATTATCCGCTATGTCACACATGGAGATATTTACACCAGGTCCACATCCCCCCGCACCTCCCAAGTTAGACCCCTTGCCTTGCAAACAGGCTATCCACCACCGTCTCATCAGCAGCGCCACCAAAGCCATAGTACCGCCTTCAGATAGACCATCTCAACACTATACCACAATCCCCGCCAAACTGACTCATCAACCCAGCAAATCCTTAAGGAGCCGCGCCTACGTTTTTGGTATATCCGCAGGGTTCGTAACCGCTGCTACCCGATTTCCGACTGAGTTGGCATGAGCTGCCAAGTAGTCTCTGAACGGATCCCATATGTCCCTGGCCCTACTACTCAATGGCTGGGTGTCGGCATAGATCGTCTTCTGTTCTTGACAATATAGTAAATCATCTATCCACTCCTTAAATTTCGGTGCACGGCCCCTCCCCCACCTACATGCAACCCTTCGTTTAGCTAGTAAAAGTGCAATGTTTCCAAATTTCCGGTTCACCTTGGGTATCTGCATAGTATATCCCAGCAGCATCATGAGCGGGTCGCGTTCAATAGTTTTTCCCAATATAGCTGTCAGTGCTGTGTGTACCTGCATCCAATAATCAGCCACCCTTGGACACATCCAAGCCAAATGTAAAAAACCGGCCCCTTCTGAGTGGCAGCGCTCACATCTATCATTGTCCGATAGCCGGAACCTCAGCTTTCTTTCGGGCATGCAGTACAATCTCTGCAAAAATTTATAATGGATAATCCGTAGTCTGCAACTGGCCGAAATCTGCGAAGTGAGCTCACAGCAATACGCCCACTGCGCCTCCGTGATGTCCCTGCCTATATCAACACACCACTGCCTGAGCGCTCTACACTCTCCACTCCCACTTTGCTGTCGGATACTACGGTACAGGTTAGACACTAGATGCCTGCCATCCGCAGAGGTAAGCAGAATTTGCAAAGGCAGTACTATTTCAGGTTCCTCCGGAAACTGCGGTATAACAGCCCTCAATCCCTGCCGCAGCCGGATATAGTAAAAGATGTCTAGCGGTGTAGGCCAACACCCCTGAAACAATTGTTCTTTCGTTTTGAACTGACCGTTCAAAAATAGATCGCCCCAGTAACGGATTTTCATCTTAGTGCACATCCCCTGGAACCCCCCTTCCTGCAACAAGGACAGACCCAGATGGTAAACTAGCGGCAAGGTCGGTGCATACAGGAACGGAAGTGCGATCCTGCGTAGGATCCGCTGCCACTCATCTATCGTGCACGTCACCGTAGTAGCCGGCATCTCAATCACACTTGCTGGACCCTGAATAATACCCTTCAGTGGCAGAGGTCGAACTATCCAATCCTCCACAGCCAGCTGCGGCATGAATGTCGTAGGCGCAAACCAATGGTATGCGAAATGGGCCTGAGCACTTATATAATAAGCTAGAAAATCGGGGACATCAAATCCCCCGCCAGTATATGGCTGGGTAATAAGCGACCACGCCAATCTAGGTTGCCTACCTGCCCAGAACGACCTTAACAGTACGGGATGTTCTGGAACAAGTATAAAAAACGAGGTAAAACCACCATTTTAATTAGGGAAGCTCTGCCAGCCATGGTAAATGGTAAAGAGATCCACCGTGTCACATCCTCTGCCAGTTTAGCAATGACGGTACCATAATTCATTCGCAACGTCCCCTCCCTCAGCTTTGATACCTGGGTCCCTAAATAACGCAGATCCGAGTCACACCATTCAAGCGGATAGTCCAATGAGAATCGGGCCACCGCAGGAGTCAGGGGGAAAAACTGCGATTTCTACCAATTGATTTTTATACCAGACATTCGACCGAACACCAAAAATTCTCTGAGCAGCGGATTGAGGTTAGTCTGCGGATCCACCACATACAACGTTAAGTCATCCGCATAGAGTGACACATCTATCTGATGTTGGAAACACTTAAAAGCACTTTGCTTGTGTATCTGTCAGATACGGCATGCTAAAGGTTCAATCGCTATCGCGAATAGTAATGGGGACAATGGGCACCCCTGTCTGGTACCTCTGGTTAAGAAAATCGGGTCCGACAGCTCACCATTAATCAGTACTCTCGCCGACGGTGCAGTGTAAAGCAACTTTATCCATGCCACGAATATTTTTGGAAACCCCATCCTATACAAAATTGCAAACAGGTAGCTCCACTCAACCGAATCGAATGCTTTGGTGGCATCAAGGAATATGGCAGCTACAGGTAGTTCTGGCGCTATGGTATGAATCAGAGAGAATAGGGTTCGCAAATTACTGGCCGTAGATCTCCCAGGGACAAACCCAGCCTGATCCGGAAGGGCTATCTTAGTCATTAGCAGAGAGAGCCAGGTGGCAAGCACCTTCGCCAATATCTTAGCGTCACAATTTATCAACGAGAGCGGCCTATACGCATGCAGTCAACAGGGTCTTTACCTGGTTTCAGCAATGAAGTAATCACCACCTCCCTCATTGAGCCTGGCATAATTCCCATCTCCAGAGACTCCTCATAGACCTCCTTGAGCACTGGGGCCATTATATCAATATAACATTTATAAAATTCCGCCGGCAGCCCATCTAGGCCTGTCGCTTTACCATTATTAAGAGACATAATTGCCTCTCGTATTTCATCAAGTTCAAACGGGGCTCCAAGGAACTGCCTATGGTCGTCACTCAGCCAACATAGCGCCACATCATCCAGGAAATCCCCAAATAGGACCTCCCCAGCACTGTGTGCAGCATATAACTCCTCATAATGTGCAGTGAATAGGCCTAAGATACCCTTCGTATCCTGATGCGTGACACCGTCCGATGTACGTATCTCCAATATGTGTGTATTGCATCACGGATGTCGAGCGATCTCTGCTAAGACCCGACCCGGTCTCTCTCCCTCACAGTATCTTCGAGCCTGCCAATATTTACCTCTATCTGCTTCCTTTTCATATTGCGTGAGCCTTTCTCTAAATTCCTTATGAATGGGGCCCATCGGCTCCCGGGCCATCCTAGACTCCAGCTCCTTAAGTTCTGTCTCTAGCTTCGTAAGCGCCCCTCGTATGTCTCTCAGTACCCCAAAGCTCTTTGAAATGTAGTATCCTCTGATCGTCACCTTAAACGCCTCCCAGATGGTATCCACACTATCTACCGATCCTTCGTTGCGAGGGAAAAACTCTGCGATCTCCTCTCCCAGCTCTGTTTTAAACAGTGGATCCAAAAGTGCTGTGGGTTGCATACGCCACGTTGGTGCAGCCCTACCATAGCCTGGAACTGCCACCCGAACCAGAACCGGACAGTGATCCGAATAGGACCTCGGCAAATGTGTAACTCTACCCAAGTCAACCACCAATCCTCGAGACAAAAACAGTAATCAAGTCTGGCCCATGTGTTAGCGTAAGCTGTAAAATGTGTACCCTCCCGAAGCCCAGCATGCACGAATCTCCAACTATCTATCAGACCCCCTTCCTCCAATATACCCGCCAGAGCATCCCGCGCACTTTTGTTGTATTGAGGGCTACCGTCAGACCTGTCCAATCCTGGGACCATTGCAACATTAAAGTCTCCTCCCCATATAATATGCATTGAACCAGTGCTCAATATCTTTCCCCACAGCTGTGTGAAGAAAGCGGGCGAATCTACGTTAGGACCATAACAGTTTACTATTGTGACTGTGTCAGTGCCAAGCCTGCCCCATAACAAGACAAATCTCCCCTCTGCATCCGTATGCTCACCCAGTTTCACAAAAGGCACCGTTTTCTTAATTAAAATCGCCGTTCCCCTGGCATACCCTGAATACGAAGAGAAACTCCGTACCGCCGCCCATTTGCTAGCCAAGCCATAAGTAGAACGGGGGCTAAGATGCGTTTCCTGCAATAGTGCGATTTGTACCTGATGCTGCTCTAAATAGGCCACTACCCTCCTGCACTTTCTCGCATCATTTAAACCTCGCACATTCCATGATAAAACTGTGATTTTCACCATCCGTGCAATATCAGCCATTACTCATCAAATTCCCATAATCCGAATAGCCACATGACGTAAAGTACGGCCCCTGTCCCATGAACCCGTTTGCGTATCAAGAGTAGCCACAGCAACCATAGCATTGGACTTTCATGAACAAGCAAATCAGCATTCCAAGCAACTTCACCCACCACCCTCCACTGTATGCAAACACCCCACAACTGTCCCGAATCTCCCTCCCCCGTACACGAACTCCAAACATCCGGCCCTACATCGAGCCCCATATACCCTCCCCGCTCCCACTGAAGCAAACCCCAACCTGCCAGCCATGTCCCCTCCCCTTCCCTCCCACAAGTGCCCCAAGAACTAGGGCTAATAAACTCCCCACACAACAAATATACTCTAGGGTATTTCCCTTCAGGGAGCATATCTAGGTGGCACCACTAATTCCCCTCATTATTGCCAAACTCACAATGTGACTCGTAGTCTGGCCTGGTGACCCAGAGGGGTGTCCGGCGCTATAACCATAGGCAACTGAGGTACCTCATCAACAAACAGTTCTAGCAATAGGCAATAGAGAATAAACAATACACAGTATAAACGGAGAAGCGTCCCAGAGTGCGGAGTTCTCAAAAATCCCACCCACCACTCCACGCTCACAAAAATTAAGGATCAATCAAATTTCGGAGTCCAGTGCAATGTCTTTCTCAACCAAGATCCCCATTCGCATCTCTCGTGCACCATACTCATATAAACCATAGTGACAACGTGCGATCAATGTTCACCCCACTCACTGTTCACCATCCACCATTTCCCCGTGCAGTGGGTCCGGCTCTTCTTCCGCTCCATCAGCAGGCCTGTGAGCACGCTTATAATGCTTGAGAAAATCCTCTACTTGCTGAGGATTCGTGAAAAATTTCTGTCTCCCCTGGTACGTGACTCTCAACCGAGCCGGGTAGAGCAAAGCATAGTCCAGTTGCAAGTTGCGCAGCTTGGCCTTTACAGCTAGAAATTTCCTACGCTCCTCTTGGACCAACGGAGTGAAGTCAGGGTACAGAGTAAATGAATTTCCATCATATGATAGTGTGCGCGTGCCGCGAGCCGCCCGCAGAGCCGCATCCCGATCCCGATAGTTCAGCAGCCGGGCTACGATTGGTCTGGGGACCGTACCCGGTTTTGGTCTGGGGCCCAGGGCACGATGCGCCCGTTCCACTATAAATTGGGGAGAAAAAACGTCAGAACCAATCGCCGCCAATAACATCTTCTCCACGTACTACTCCATTTTGCCCACATTGGTCATCTCCGGAATACCTACTATGCGGACATTATTACGTCTACTTCTCACCTCCAAATCCTCGTTTTTAGCCGCAATAACTCGCAGTAGGTTGTCCATTCTGGAGAGCCGCGAGGCGTGCTGCGTCATTGTGTCCTCCGAATCCGATATCCGCTGTTCCGCTCCTTTCAGACGTTCCTCATGAGCATCCAATTTATGCACCACAGCATCCATGCGCGACGACATCCTATCGACTTTGTCAGCAATCGTCGCAAACCCTTGGCACATCTCGCGCAAAACATCATGTAGGTTAGTCGCCGCGTCTGGCGAATCCCCCGCTGCTTCACTCGTTCCAGCCGGGCTGTGAAGCACTTCACCAGGTTTGGTCGTCTTCTTGGTAGAGTCAAACGTGAGCTTGGGCTGTCTCGTATCCGTCCTGCCCATCCTGAACGTCAGCCCGTACAGTATATCACACTGTGAGGATGAGCACCCTTCAAGTCCCCAGCCAGCAGGCACAATATGATGCAAGCAGCAGGATGTGGTAGGGGAGGGAGAGGATACTCCAATAGCAACGTACGGTAGGTTTCCAATGCGGCCCCCAGTCTCAAGTCTCAGGCCCTCAGGCCAGGCAATACTTCATTCCCCTCACAGTCAGTGGCGTCGATTCATAGGGCAGTGCACTCTGCTGTTGCCAACAGCGGACCCGAAAGGGACGCAGCCACCTCCCGATCCAAAATGGCGCCGATCCCCTCTCTCACCCTCCCGGCTCCGCTTTCCAGCCCCAGCAGGCCAATGCAAGTAGTTTAAGGCAACGGAGCCCCGTGCAGCTCTCACGGCACCTCAGGCAGCTCCAAGGAATCCCGGCATAGGTCGATGCACCACAGTCGCAATTCCAACTATCAAGTCTGGGGACCTCGGCCACGTGCGCTCTCACCAGCGCAGCCCAACACACAGCACCAGCGTCCCCGAAAGTGCCAGTACTGGCTTCGGTGATGTCCCCCAAGGGAGTATGGTCATCGATAGTCTATCCGCGCCTGAAGCCCTCAATCCCAGGCACCACGTCACCAGTCCGCCAGCGCAGCTCCTCCACACAATCCTGCCGCGGTCCCCGACAATGCGCAACCCCCTCGTGGGGGATCTCTTCAGTGCCCCGTTGCCTCTGGGAAGGGAGGGGGGGATCGAAGATTCACCGCCCCAATCCGTCAAGCGGGAAAACTGCTCACCAGATTAAATGCGCCTCCACCAAGTAGAATTCAGGGCCTTGTATAACCCGGGCTGCCTCGGCACTCTCAGCATCAGCCCCCGGCACGCCCGTCTCAGCCAGTACTCCAAGGGGGGGGGATCCCCCGCCGTCACCACTCCCAATAATGTCCTTCTCAGAGTTCCAGAGCTCTGACTTTCCCACCGGTGTGGTGTCTCAGGGTGCGCCGCTCACCTCACTCGATCCGGAGGCCTACGGCCGTGAATACCGCCTCGGCCTCGCCTGGGAACAGCGGCCTGCCACTCGCCTCGCTTCCTCCAGACGACCCGTCCGTCGGAGCTTCCGGGTCGTCTCTCTCCCGCTGCAGCGCGTCAATACCACTCAAACTCGGCAAGTCGACGTCTGAACCCCCTCTAAATCACCTCGTTCAATTACAGCACCAAAGATTGCCTATTTAGGATATTTATACGGATAGTTGTCGCCGGACTGCGGGAGCCCTACACAAAGGCTACCATTCGCTAGCGCGCCACCTAGCGTCCCCCATAACGCATGTGTGCTTATAGGCAATCCTGTGCATACAAGAGCATGCACAATATGTTTTTTTCCCATAGCCTGTCGGATATGTGGGAGCTTCATAACCTGACAGACAGGGACCTTTCTTGCTTTTTTTCCCCACACAACACTTTCTTGCGGATTTACTACTTATTGGTCAACCCCTCACTATTGTTACGATCTTTGCCTGGCACAATTGAACCGATTCTCATTTCAGATCATGCCGCAATCACAGTCTCCTTACAAAATAACCCACCCCAACTAAGTTCCATTCCTGCTGCATGAACCCTGAGGTATTGGAGCAGGCAGAGGATGTAGAGAGTTGGAAAAAAGGAAATAAGCAATGTAATTATGTTTAACTCAAACCATGTATCTTCCTTCATAACCTTCTGGGACGCCTTAAAATGTACTATTAGTGATAACATCAATCGCATGACAAAAAACCGAAATAACATGTTACAATCCCTAGCTAAAGAAATGAAAGAGATAGAATTACTATTCAAAAGCTCCAGAGACCGCACTATTGTGCCAGCCCTCAAATCTCTTCAATACAAATATATTAAAGTTGTTAGCAAATGTTCTCACAAATAGGTTCATGCCCAAACAAGAAAAAAATTATTCTATATCAATAAGGCGGGAAAATCTCTGGTGGCTTACTTGAACTTTAAAAGAAATGCTACCCATATCGCCTCGGTTAAAGACTCTTCAGGTCCCCTGAAAAATAAAACAACAAGGGCCTTATGTAGGTGGGCTGGCATTTACCACTTCATAAATACCGAATCATACCGATTCGGTATTTATGAAGTGGTAAATGCAATGTAGGTAATGAGTCGGTAAATATTACCGAATCGGAAAAATTCGGTAATTACCGAATCGGTATTTACCGATTCGGTAATGAGGCATACCTTCCCATTGATGGGAAGGTATGCCTCATAACCGAATCGGTAAATACCGATTCGGTAATGGGGGAGCACATGCAAGGGTGGCAGGGTGTCACATTGACACCCTGTTGCACCCCTGATTCGGCCATGTGTGCACATGTGTCGCACATACATGCCCTAAGGGCATGTATGTCTGCCACATTGCACACTTAAACGTGCACAAAAATGCTTTTTTTCACCTATTCGTCATTTACCACCAACCTTTAGTTGGTGGTAAATAACGAATCCCCACACCCACCACACACTCCCCCTACATCTCATTTCATGATTCGGTATTTACCGAATCGGTAAATTTACCGAATCGGTAATATTACCGATTCGGTAATTTTACCGATTCGGTAAATACCGAATCATGAAATTCTCCCCCTACATCTCAAAAGCCAAAATACCGGTCGGTAACGGTATAATTACCGAAAATCGGCCGTTACCGACCGGTATTTGGCTTCCTACATGAGGCCCCAAGTATTTTATAAATCTTTAAGGAATGTTATCCTTCCCTATATAATCCCTCTAATCCCTCTCCTAGGTAGTCATATCTAGAGTTCTTAAACTCTCGTCCAATAAAGGAACTTGCAGAGCCCTATAGACTCCAACTGGTGAAGCCAATCGCTAAGAAGGAGATCCTGGAAGCAATCAAACTTATTCCAAGTGGTAAAGTCACTGGTCCTGATGGCTTTCCAACTAGCTTTTACAAAACATTTGCTGACAGCCTGATCATCCCATTGGAGATTGTGCTTATACATTTCCCATCATCTGGTGTGGCATCTGGCTCAACGGCTGAGGCTACAATTGTTGTCATTCTAAAAGAAGGAAAACACCTTCTGTCTCCTAAAAATTTTAGACCCATTTCCTTGATTATTATGGAAGCAAATTTATATGGCAAGATACTGGTTAGGCACTTCGAAACAAATATAATTAAATTCATCCACCGTTCCCAATCGGGTTTTGTAAAAGGTAGACTGGTTAGTGATAACATTCATACATGTTTCCATAATATTGAAAAGGCCGCTCTCTCTCAATCTCTCTCCTCTGCTGCTATTAAGGCCTTTGACAAGGTTACATGGCCATATCTTGAAGCAGCTGTACATCGCAACAACCTAGGAGAATGTTTCCTAAAAATTACGATGGCACTTTAGGCAAACCCCACAGCTAGAATCAAAATTAATGGCATTACTTGTGCTCCTTTTGGTCTTCAACAGGGCACACGTCAGGGTGGTCTCTTATCCCCACTCGCTTCTCTAGATTCTCAATGATTCTGATGGTATTCAAGGTTTGAGATTCAAATATACTTGTTTAAAAATCCTGATTTCCTCAAAAGATCCTGAAAATGCCATCCTAGACGTTATCAATGTCTTTTCCACATACTCCGGATACTCACTTTGCATAGATAAGACAGTGGTCTTTCCTCTGAATATACACTGCCTCTCTTCTTGTGTGGGTGTTAGAAAAACACTCCCACACTGGAAGGGTGGTGGTGTTCTCCCAGACATACACTGTGGTAGCTTGGCTCGAGCGGTCGGGGGTCAGGCACCGTGCTAAGCATACGTCATACCCACACAATAACCATGCGTGCATCCGTTCCAAAAACGACACTACACCTTAAAAATTATACTGAAAATATATCTCTTTATCTTCTTTTCTCTTCGTTGCTGATTAAATAAATAATAATACAATCACAGTACACAAGGCTTTTCCTGTGGAAGGGTAAGTCAAATAAATAATACTTCAACGATTCAATAAATAAGGTAGATCATAAATAATCAAGGCATAAATATAAGTGCATTACGTATAGGGCAATTAAATATTATGAGGCCATAAATATTGCAAGACAATGAATACTGTACGACAATAAATACTGTGAAACAATAAATAGGATGAATACAATAAATACAGTGCTCTCAATAAATAATAAAAGCCAACGGTGACACTTGAAAATCAGTTCACAATCCTGAGGTACTATGGGATGATTTGGCCCAATCGCAGCTTGTAGAGTTTTGGATGACTTGAGGGGTGTACTACTTGGCTTGGACAAGGCTGAGGCCTACACTGAGGTAGAACAAGGGGGAATCTAGAGATCTGGCTCTCCCACACTACACAACCCCTCTGTATTAGTCTCAGCTCACCCCTGGCACTATCAAGCTGGTTCTAGCACCTCTCTAGCCCCTAGGATGGTCTCTTAGGGCTCCACAGGGCCTTAGGCGCCCTCTATTCCACTTACTGCCCTTTTTATGAAGTTCCGGCGCCGCTGGAGTCGTGTCGACGCCGTGAGGCGGTTCCGGTTCGATGTCGGCGGCCTCGGCTCGATGACAGTTCTTGTCGACGCCGAGAGGCGGTTCCGGTTCGATGTCGGCGGCCTCGGTTCGATGAAGTCGGGCGGTCTTGGCTCGATGTCGACTTCCGGCGGCTCCGGAGTGCGATCTCCACTCCCGACCTCCGGTGCTTCTTTCCTCAGGTTCCGGCGACTCCGGAGTGCGACCTCCACTCCCGACCTCCGGCACGATTCTCTTCAGGTTCCGGCGACTCCGGAGTGCGATCTCCACTCCCGACCTCCGGCACGCTTCTCTTCAGGTTCCGGCGACTCCGGAGTGCGATCTCCACTCCCGACCTCCGGCACGCTTCACCTCGGTCTCCGGCGACTCCGGAGGGCGGACTTCACTCCCCCGTCGACGCCGCACACTCGACCTCAGGTGACTTCCTCCTCGACCTCTGGTGTCTCCCCGACCTCCGTCTGCTCCCTCTCTCGACCTCTGGCGGCTCCGGGTACGACGTCTGCTTTCCAGTCAGCGCCGCTTCTCCACCTCGGGCTCCAGGTCTCCAGGCTTCTCGACGTCGGACTTCAGGAAGTTACCAGTAACCAGGTCAGGAACTTGCTGTTCTTTACTTTTAAGGCCTGTTCCGGCTGTCCAGGTCCTTAAGATGGTTTTTCTTGCTTTCTCCCACACAGGGCTCCAGGCTGGGCTCAGTCAGCAGGGACTAGTATCAAGGGTGGGTTTCTGGACCCCACTCCAGGCACAAGTTTCCACCCCTGCTGCCTCACTCCTTCCTCCTTCAGTTCTGTGCTCCTCTCTCTTCACCAGTCAGGTGCCAACTGCCAACTCCAACTGCCAACCTGGAGATGCCTTCCCAACATTCCAAAACTGCCTCACACTGTCACAGGGTTCTAGAATGTTCTGGAAGGTACTAGTAGGTTCCAGTGATGTCACAGGTGACAATGGGTGGCCACCATTTTGTGTTTCAGGCCCTCAGACCGAAGTTCCAGGGGTAGGGAAAATGGCTCCCTGACCCTGCATCAACACTAAAAAGTCTGGTGGTTCCCAAAAAGGAAAAATACTAACAGGGTTTGAGGCAAAAGTGGGACAAAATAAATAATGATGAGGAGGGACCACCCAAAGGGCTGACAGGTCTAACACGCGTCCCCCCCAGCTGAAAGTGGGGAGAGCTACCCAACCCCTTGGGAGTTCTCATCACTAAGGCGGAAATACCTTGAGAGACCGTCTGCATTGGCGTGGTCCACTCCAGGCCGATGTTCCACCTGAAAGTCCATTCCCTGTAGGGAGATAGACCACCTTAGCAACTTGGGATTCTCCCCCTTCATCTGCATCAGCCAACAAAGGGGTCTGTGGTCGGTCTGAACTAGGAAGTGCGAGCCAAACAGGTATGGCCGCAACTTCTTCAGAGCCCATACCACTGCAAAGGCTTCACGCTCTATTGCACTCCACTTCTGTTCCCTGGGAAGTAGTCTCCGGGATAGGAAGACCACGGGTTGATCCAGACCCTCTTCATTGAGTTGCGATAACACTGCCCCAATGCCATGTTCCGATGCATCCGTCTGGACGATGAACTCCTTGGAAAAGTCTGGGGCCCTTAAGACCGGGGCCTCGCACATGGCTTGCTTCAGTTTTACAAAGGCCTGCTGACAAGCCTCCGTCCAGACTACCCGTCGAGGTTGTTTCTTGGACGTAAGCTCCGTGAGGGGGGCCACAATGGTACCGTATCCCTTCACGAAGCGGCGGTAATATCCGGTGAGGCCCAGAGAAGCTCGGACCTCAGTCTGAGTCTTGGGGGGTTCCCAGGCCATGATGGCCTCGATCTTCGCCTGGAGGGGTTGCACCGCTCCCCTACCCACCAAGTGTCCAAGGTACACTACCGACCCCTGCCCGATCTGGCACTTGCTGTCCTTGATCGTTAAACCAGCTTGTCTCAGGGCCTGGAGAACAGCTTGCAGGTGACGCAAGTGATCCTCCCAGCTGTTACTGAAGACGGCTATGTCATCCAGATAAGCAGCAGAGAAACTCTCCATTCCAGTGAGGATCTGGTTCACCAGACGCTGAAACGTGGCAGGTGCGTTCTTGAGCCCAAAGTGCATCACACAGAACTGGTAGTGGCCTTTGGGCGTGGAGAAGGCTGACCTTTCCCTAGCTCCGTCAGTCAGAGAGATCTGCCAGTACCCAGAAGTAAGGTCAAAGGTACTTAGATATTGGGCAGCTCCCAGCCGGTCAATCAATTCATCCGCCCTTGGGATCGGATGAGCATCAGTCTTGGTTACTGAGTTCAGTCCCCGGTAGTCCACACAGAACCTCAGTTCCGGTTGGGCACCCGGTGGTGCGGCTTTTGGTACTAGCACCACCGGACTGGACCAGGGGCTGCTGGAAGGTTCGATCACTCCTAGCTCCAGCATCTTAGTGACTTCACTGTGAATGCTGGCCTTCACCTTGTCTGACATCCGGTAGATCTTGGACTTCACAGGTGGGCTATGTCCTGTGTCCACATCATGGACGCACAGGTGAGTCCTACCCGGAACAAGGGAGAACAACGAAGAGTACTGTCCCAGGACCTGGCGGCAGTCCTCCTGCTGTTCAGGAGTTAGAGATGGGGAGAGAATCACTCCCTCCACCGACCCATCCTTCTCTTGAGACGCAAACAAATCGGGGAGAGGCTCGCTTTCCACGTCCTCTGCTCCGTCAGTCACCATCATCAAAATGACTTCGGGCCTCTCGTGGTGGGGTTTGAGGCGGTTGGCATGCAGCACCCGTAGGGGCTGACGAGGGGTCTTCAGGTCCACCAAGTAGGTAGCCTTACCCTTCTTCTCCAATACCTCAAAGGGTCCTGACCAGCGATCCTGGAGGGCGCTAAGCTCTCCTGGTTCGATCACCCACACCTTCTGGCCAGGCTCCAATTCCACCGGGTGAGCGTTGTGGTCATACCACGCCTTCATTACTGCTTGGCTGGCCTCCAAGTTGTCAGAAGCTTGCTTCCACAACTTAGCCATTTGGCTTTGGAAGGCCAGCATGTAGCTCACCACGTCCTGGGGAAGCTTTCTGGGAGTTCTTTCCCATCCGTCTCTCACCAGGCTGAGAGGTCCACGCACAGGGTGCCCATACAAAAGCTCGAAGGGGCTGAAGCCCACTCCCTTCTGTGGCACTTCCCTGTAAGAAAACAATAGGCAGGGTAGGAGGACGTCCCATTTCCTCCGCAGGCTTTCAGGCAGACTTCTGATCATGCCTTTCAAGGTTTTATTGAACCTTTCCACCAGACCATTGGTCTGGGGGTGGTAAGGAGTTGTGAACCGGTAGGTCACTCCACACTCCTTCCACATGGCCCGCATGTATGCTGACATGAAGTTGGTCCCCCTATCGGACACAACTTCCTTGGGAAAACCCACTCGGGTAAAGATTCCCATCAGGGCCCTAGCCACAACAGGTGCTGTAATGGTCCTTAGAGGTATAGCCTCTGGGTACCGTGTGGCATGATCCACCAGAACCAGGATAAACCTGTGACCAGCTGTAGTAGGCGGATCTAATGGACCCACAATGTCGATGCCCACCCTTTCAAAGGGGGTGCTAACGACAGGAAGTGGTTCCAGGGGAGCTTTCAGCTTCACCCCTGTTTTCCCACTGGCTTGGCAAGACACACATGTCCGGCAGTAGGTGTCGGACGACACTTTCATTTGAGGCCAATAAAAGTGTGGGACAAGACGGGCGAAGGTCTTGTCTTGCCCTAGGTGTCCTGCCAAGGGGATCTCGTGAGCCAACTCCAGTAGGAAGGCTCGATAACGTTGAGGGACTACTAAGGCTCGTGACGATCCATGTAGGGGTGCCTTGGGTTCACTGTAGAGGAGGCCATCCTCACAGTAAACACTGTAGTTCCCTTCAACGTTCCCTGCTGCCTGGGCTTCGGCCTGTCGCCTCAGTCCCTCAAGGGTAGGGCACTCCCTCTGGCCCTGGCAGAATTCCTCCCTGGTCGGGCCTCCCTCCACGTGCCACTCGGCCGGGATGGGGAGGTCCTCCAGTTTGGTGACATCCCCCACCGCAGACTCCTGGTCCACCACCTCCGGTGGCCTATCCGTCCTACGGGGTGCGGACGCCGAGTCAGGCTCCTCCTGTCCTCGGTTCTTCCCTTGATCGGCAGCTGGCTGGGCCTTTGTTCCAGGCTCCAGCCTGAACGAACTCCCTCTCCGGGTAGTCGCGGACCCTGTGCTCACACAGGCCCAGACAGGTGTACCCAGCATCTCAGTGTGAGTCCGGTATTCCACCTCTTTCCAAGCATTGTGCTCCATGTCATAGCCCAGCAGACAATCGACTGGCACGGCAGGGCTTACGGCAACTCGAAGTGAACCTGCAACCCCCTCCCATTCAAAGGGAACCTCGGCCACCGGATAGTGGCCGGTTCTGCCGTCAGCCATCGCGGCAGGGTGGAGTACATCGGGAATTACCTGCTCTGGAGACACCAGTTGGCTATGTACCATAGTCATACTGGCTCCTGTGTCTCTCAGAGCCTCCCCCCTTTGGCCGTTGATGGTGACCCACTGCCCATAATTTATAGTATTTGCGGGCACCTGGATCTTAGGAACCATCTCCCGTTCTCCCAGGGACACTAAAGTGACACCCGCCCACTCCCTTCCCTTAATTAAAGGCATCTCCTCCCCGAGCACTACACTAGCTACTCCGGGGGCCTTTCCTCCAATGGGAGGGGGTGGTCGTTTTGGGCACTTCGCATCTCCCTTATAGTGTCCAACGCCACCGCACTCGAAGCAATGGACAACCCTTGGCTGCTGACTCTGGCCAGGATTAGGGTTTCTGGGTGGGTTAGCCCTAGGGGTGAATCCTGTTCCCTTACCTTGGAAATTATTTTGGGGGCCTTTGGAGAACTCCTTTTTCTTTTCCCCTCCCTCTTTCTTCTGGGGGGCGCCCTGTCCGGCCTTTTGAGTATCCCCTCCAGTCCCCCTTGTGGACACCCGGGTACTAGCCCAAATGTCCGCCTCCTCAGCAAGCTTCCGGGGATTGGTCAGCTTGCTATCCACCAGGTGCTGACGCAGTTCAGGGAAACATTTTTCGAGCAGGTGTTCCTTCAATACTAAATCAAACAACCCCTCGTAGTTCCTCACTTCACTGCCCTGAATCCAACCCTCTAATGCCTTCTTTGCATAATCCAGGAAGTCCACCCAATTCTGTGTGCCCAGTTTGTGGCTACCCCGGAACTTCTGTCTGTATTTCTCGGGTGTTAGTCCAAACTTTCGTATGAGCGCCACTTTCATGGTGGGGTAGTGGGTCTGCTCATCCTGCTCTAGGGCCAATAATGCATCCCTACCAGCTGGAGGCATGTACCTGTACAATCCCCCTCCCCAGTACTTCTCTGGAACCCCATGGGCCCTTAAGGAGACCTCATAGACCACTAGCCACTTGGCAATATCGTCGCCCACACCATAGCTAGCCACTATGTCTTTCGGCAAATAGGGTTTGGGTTCCCTGGTGAACTCTCTTTCTTCGCTGCCACCATTAGGAATAGGGTGTGCCCCGACTCGTAGGATCTGGAGATCTATCTCCCTTAACCTCAACTCATGAGCCATCCTCTGTTCCTCCTTCTCTTTCTCCAGCCTTGCTAAGTCCCATGTGAGCTGTCTTTTCTCCCTCCGGTCTGTTAACTCCACTTCAGACAAGCCACCGCTAGAGGCACTGCTGCCCTTCCTGGAAAGTGTCCTGGGCCCCCCTAACAGGTTCCCCACCTCAGGTTGGTACAAACCAGCTCCCTCACTGTCGGGCTCTCTATCCCTGTCCTCCTCCTCAGCCTTGCTTTCTCGTCGTGCCTCCCCCCAAGCCCTCAAGCTGGTTTGGAGTGCACCCTTCTTTGCTCCTGGGGGACAATACACCCCCTCCCGCTGACAAAACTCCCTGAGTTGGGCCACAGTGTACGTTTCTAAATTCTCCAATACAAACTCCATCTTGCCCACTCAGGTCAAAGGACAGTTATTTGCAGAAGCTATGCAGGGGGGTACCTTTTATAATACCTCCTCCCACCACCAGAGTAAATTTGGAAAAAACAAAAACTCACAATTAGGAAGTCCGCTTGGAGAAAACTCCCGGTGTAGGCCTATGGACTACCCACAGTTATTGTCGAGTATACGTAGGCACAGCTCTATCCCACCACTGAACACCAATTATGTTAGAAAAACACTCCCACACTGGAAGGGTGGTGGTGTTCTCCCAGACATACACTGTGGTAGATTGGCTCGAGCGGTCGGGGGTCAGGCACCGTGCTAAGCATACGTCATACCCACACAATAACCATGCGTGCATCCGTTCCAAAAACGACACTACACCTTAAAACTTATACTGAAAATATATCTCTTTATCTTCTTTTCTCTTAGTTGCTGATTAAATAAATAATAATACAATCACAGTACACAAGGCTTTTCCTGTGGAAGGGTAAGTCAAATAAATAATACTTCAACGATTCAATAAATAAGGTAGATCATAAATAATCAAGGCATAAATATAAGTGCATTACGTATAGGGCAATTAAATATTATGAGGCCATAAATATTGCAAGACAATGAATACTGTACGACAATAAATACTGTGAATCTCAATAAATAATAAAAGCCAACGGTGACACTTGAAAATCAGTTCACATTCCTGAGGTACTATGGGATGATTTGGCCCAATCCCAGCTTGTAGAGTTTTGGATGACTTGAGGGGTGTACTACTTGGCTTGGACAAGGCTGAGGCCTACACTGAGGTAGAACAAGGGGGAATCTAGAGATCTGGCTCTCCCACACTACACAACCCCTCTGTATTAGTCTCAGCTCACCCCTGGCACTATCAAGCTGGTTCTAGCACCTCTCTAGCCCCTAGGATGGTCTCTTAGGGCTCCACAGAGCCTTAGGCGCCCTCTATTCCACTTACTGCCCTTTTTATGAAGTTCCGGCGCCGCTGGAGTCGTGTCGACGCCGTGAGGCGGTTCTGGTTCGATGTCGGCGGCCTTGGCTCGATGACAGTTCTTGTCGACGCCGAGAGGCGGTTCCGGTTCGATGTCGGCGGCCTCGGTTCGATGACGTCGGGCGGTCTTGGCTCGATGTCGACTTCCGGCGGCTCCGGAGTGCGATCTCCACTCCCGACCTCCGGTGCTCCTTTCCTCAGGTTCCGGCGACTCCGGAGTGCGACCTCCACTCCCGACCTCCGGCACGATTCTCTTCAGGTTCCGGCGACTCCGGAGTGCGATCTCCTCTCCCGACCTCCGGCACGCTTCTCTTCAGGTTCCGACGACTCCGGAGTGCGATCTCCACTCCCGACCTCCGGCACGCTTCACCTCGGTCTCCGGCGACTCCGGAGGGCGGACTTCACTCCCCCGTCGACGCCGCACACTCGACCTCAGGTGACTTCCTCCTCGACCTCTGGTGTCTCCCCGACCTCCGTCTGCTCCCTCTCTCGACCTCTGGCGGCTCCGGGTACGCCGTCTGCTTTCCAGTCAGCGCCGCTTCTCCACCTCGGGCTCCAGGTCTCCAGGCTTCTCGACGTCGGACTTCAGGAAGTTACCAGTAACCAGGTCAGGAACTTGCTGTTTTTTACTTTTAAGGCCTGTTCCGGCTGTCCAGGTCCTTAAGATGGTTTTTCTTGCTTTCTCCCACACAGGGCTCCAGGCTGGGCTCAGTCAGCAGGGACTAGTATCAAGGGTGGGTTTCTGGACCCCACTCCAGGCACAAGTTTCCACCCCTGCTGCCTCACTCCTTCCTCCTTCAGTTCTGTGCTCCTCTCTCTTCACCAGTCAGGTGCCAACTGCCAACTCCAACTGCCAACCTGGAGATGCCTTCCCAACATTCCAAAACTGCCTCACACTGTCACAGGGTTCTAGAATGTTCTGGAAGGTACTAGTAGGTTCCAGTGATGTCACAGGTGACAATGGGTGGCCACCATTTTGTGTTTCAGGCCCTCAGACAGAAGTTCCAGGGGTAGGGAAAATGGCTCCCTGACCCTGCATCAACACTAAAAAGTCTGGTGGTTCCCAAAAAGGAAAAATACTAACAGGGTTTGAGGCAAAAGTGGGACAAAATAAATAATGATGATGAGGGACCACCCAAAGGGCTGACAGGTCTAACAGTGGGCAATTCGGGCCTATCTTGGAAAACAAGTTAAAATATCTAGGGATATGATTTAATCATGCCTACTCATAGAACAACAATTGTTTTATCTCCTACACCCTGGCCGGACTGATTTTGATGACCACAATGGCAATGAAGCACTCATGTCGCATTATCCTAGACACTTGAACAGCATTAAAACGAGTCAACAAACATCTGGACAGTGATGTCACTAAATAAAAATCTGCCACTCTTTTTACAACCTTCATTGGTCCCGCCTAGGCAACTAAAGGTATTAATTTGGTGGAAGATCTGTACTCTGATAATGGACCTCTTTCCTTGTCTAAACTACAGCAAAATATTCTCTGGCTGAACTTGATTTTTTACAAGTTTCTGAAGCTTAAGGCTAACATCTCTAAACTGAGCCCACTGCAGAATCCAAAACACGTCACCACTCTATGTAAATTCCTTCAGGAGGGGCATGCTGCCTTGAGAATCTACAAAATATTACGCACCCCATTAACAACCTCTCATCTCAATTTCCACATATTTCCAGGCCTAGGACCACGACCCCCTTTCTACACAGATATGGAGAAAAATCTGCTCTCAACTCCTTTGTCACAAACTTACACCCTCGCTGACCAAAAAAACATTTTTGCCTCTCTTTCCCTTTATTGGACTCCGGATAAATAATTTCAAAGTACACACCTTTGAGACAGACACTTGTTGGTCTTGTAAAACTTACTGAGGTGATCCTGAACATAGGTTCTTCAAATGCACCTGCCTCATATGGTTTTGGGAATCAATTCAGTCCCACCTGTGCAAAATGTTCTGTGTCAACATTAACCTAGACTTCATGCTCATTATTCTGGGTCTATATGCTACCCTCAACCCTCTCCGACTATCTGAATTGGATTTAGCCCTTCTGGATCTCCTATTAACTATAGTCATCAAGGTTATCCTCATGGACTGGAAGGATTTTAATCATGTTTCCATCCACAGTTGGTGGTCCAGGGTTATGTATCTTAGGAGCACTCACCCTATAAAAATGTTGATAGAGGGCAACCCTAAAATCCCACAAAAAATATGGTCTTCACTTGACTCTTTATTCGTAACTCGACCCAACCCTCTACATCTCTTGCTTAATGGCGTTATCTGTTCCTCACGCTTGCTCTATGACATGCGAGAATCATAGACTTTCTACCTCCTTTTCTTAATCTTCTTTTATTGTTTATTTCTATATGTTTTTGTCTTCCTATTTTATTTAGGAGTAGCTTAGACTGTGGTAGATTTCAGGTTGTGTTTATTCGTGTACTACCTCATCGACAGGGTGGGGATAGTAATACAGTGTTTACCCTACGGTGACCCTTTATTCATCTACCTGCTCAAATTCTACCATGTGTCATTACCTTAGACCCATTTCCCTGAACGTATGCACTCTTATGGTATATTTCTGTTTATGTATTACGAATACCTTTATTTCATGATGTTTTCTAAATGTTAAATTCCACCATTCTACTAATTTGTTCGGAAAACTCTTCTATAAAAATTTACTGAAATAAAAATGACAATAAATGAATAATTTCAGAGTGTACTTTTTTGCCTTACGTTTCCTTATTCACTTACTTGGCAGAAAGACAATGCCCAAACCTTTGGGCCACATTTATCAGCATTTTGTGAAGGTGCAAAATCAATAAAAGTTACACAAACTGGTACAAAGTGCTGTTGTATAATTTGCTTTCCAGAGCACAGTTTTATTTCCATTGGAAAGTTGCCTGTAAATAAACAAGGGGCGCTTTGCATTACTTTACGCCAAGGGGCTGTCCCATGAGTGGTACATGGGCATTCCTAAGCTGTTGCCCACAAGTTTTGAAGCAAAGCCCTATCTAGTAAAAAACATTGCTTTGTGCCAAAAAAAATACATGCTATTCGGTGAGGCCCAAAGAAGAGAAAAGATTTTCTCCTCCAAACTCTTCACACTTTGAATATTTACTGCACTGTACAGCACACATGCAAAGTGAGAAAAGATATAAAGTATGTCTGAGCCTGGTATTTTTTACTTCCAGCACAAAACCTGTGCTGCACTTTGGTGCAAATGTGCGTGCATGGTGCTAGGTCGTCAGGAAGTGTGGTAGTGCTTGGGAAGAGCCTGGGCCATTTCAACCATTAGGCAAGACTAGGTGGCCGCCTAGGGCGGCAAAAGGGGGAGGGCGGCAAAAAACAAGAGTTTGGGACTCCCCTTGAAAGGCCTTCGACCTTGAAAGCGCATTGGGTAGCGCCTTCTACAATTCGATGTGACGTCACATCACGTCCGGCGCCACGGTCAGCGGCCATGCACGCCGATTTCAGACTTCCGATTCGCTCTCGACCCGATCGGAGTCGGACCTCTGTCTGTGCTCACACGGTCGCACCCTGTGCTGAGCCCAAGGTGCCTGCCCGCTTCTAGGAGCATCCGTTCTTCTGAGAGGTAATGGGGAACATGGGTGTAAACAATGTAACTTATCATTAGGGGTGCATTTGTAGCGACCAAAACAGACATCGTTTGTTCTATTTTTAGCAACAACCTCTTGAAGGACCACATGGACCAAAATGCATTGTAGTAAAATCATGGAGCTTACCTTAATGACCATGGAAAATGTTCGCCATTGACCCGCACTGTATATATATTGATTCTGATTTGAATTTCATGTCGACAAAAGTTGAAGATTTTGTTAAAATATTTGAATATAGTGAATTTATATTTTGAATGAATCAGGCAATAATACATTTGCTTAAATTTTCATGAACTAATGACCGTGTGGTTCACAAATTCATGAAGTCTGTATTGTCGGACACCATGAGACTACTACCCCCAGCATAGGGAGCAGACATAATTTTCTTGTTGTGTGCACATAGACAGAGCACATTCCCCGGTGGTACTAAAGTCAATTTCTAAGATTAACAGTTAATTTTAAAAGAGAATCAGAGTATGCATTTGTAACAATATATGATTAAAACTTTGATAAGTAGCACATTGGAGGTTAATTTCAATAGGTAATGTCCATCAGTGCTTAATCCAGGACTACCATTTCCAGCTGTTTCATTGCGAGATCTGACCTGTTCCAGTCTGGCGATCCCAACCCCCTGACCTTTGGGTGGCCCTGCTGCTCCCAGCATTGGATCTAAGTGGATCACTGTGCTTACTCAGACATGCCTGCCTGGATCAGTTGGCCCTTCTTACGCACTGCACAGATTCCCGCCGAGGATGGGGATGAATGGTGCAATTGAGATATTGTTGGTCAGATTGAAACAGAAGCAGTGAGAGAAGTCTAATAAACAAAAGTGGTCACCCTCATGTGCTCTACACCAGTGGGAACATGTCCACCATGATCAGTAAAAATAAAGAATGCCATAGAGGAACACAGCTGGTGGCCCATTTCGTTTATGGTGGCAACTGCCATCTTTGAAGACAGGATGTCCAGTGATCTCCTGACAAGCAGCAATCTTATAAAAAAGCAGTAGATCTACATCCAGTTTCTTTGCATCAAGGTGGCTGGACTGACCTATCTCACCTCATAAACTCACTTTTTCAAAGACACCTGATCTTCCTGATGCTCCACTGAACCTGTATGTGAGTGATACCAGTCAAAAACCTGCTTTGGGGCTCCCAAACACCATTCCTTTTTGTCTGACGTTCAATTAAGTTTCTGTCCTGTTCGCTCTTCCTATGTAGGTGCATACCAGAAGGGACTGTTGGGAAATTGCTCATTCAGCTTGCCAAATTAAATACAATGTCTTGGTTGGTTGCATCACTACATAAGCCCTTACATTCTACCAGTTAGAGCCTGACAAAAGGTATATAGAATCTTAGGATGCAAGGATGACTAGTTTGTTCTGCTGGTTGCTAAACAAATACAAGTCTCTCTTTGGAAGGAGAATGGGTTAATTTGTTAGGAAGGGGGCAGCGAGCGAGTGAAAAAGAAAGTGGGCGCGACTGGGTTGTGCCCATGGGTGGCAGTGCAGGTGGCAACTAGATGTGAAGTTGAGGAAGTCTCTTTGCTAGAAAACGATGGTTATGGTGTAAGTTCCTAGAGGCTTTGGGGTTGAATGGGTTGTGGCTGCAGACTGTATTGGGGTTGAGAATTTAGAGACATGGCAAACTTGTATGGATTCTCGAGACACATCTTGAGGATGAAGAAGGAAGGTGACTTGAAGGTCTGATGTCAATGGTTTTCTGGCAGTATGCCACCATCCAGTCTTTCTTCCATCACACTATCATTGATGCTGCAAAAGCCTGCTGTGCATTAGGATGATGAGTGAAGAACTGTAGGAATCCATTTTAAGAATGCTCTTTTATGATAGATTACATTATCACTTTCCCACCACATTGGGTTGTGTCCAAGGTTCTAGTTTATGATGTGGTGACACAAAGTATCACCATAACGGGCGTTTGGTAATTGCTACCCAGGTGGTGGATAATGATCCAGTCTTGTATGCCTGACCAGTGAGGGAGATGTTTCAGACTGGTTCTGTCTTTTTTTTTTTAACCTGTGATGTTCTATTACTTGGCCAGGATGAATGTTTATCATTGGTGGTGATGTCTGAAACCAGTCACAAGACACCGCATACTCAAAAATATTGAAGTGCATCTAGGGATTGTGTGTGTCATGTGTATGTCTTTATGCAAAAAGAAAAAACGATGGATTTAGGCCCACATCTCTGTACTGGGGTGAATGTATGACATTGTTCTGCATTCTGTCCATCAATTGTTCTTTTTGCATGTGTATGTCTTCAGGCAAAACAATTTGTATGGTCACTCTAGATTTCCACCTCTGTCCTAGCTAAACAGATCACCTAGTTGATAGTGGGCATTATGTGCTCTGCTTCATTCGTTAGTTGCAGGTACCTGGGTGTGAGGCATTGGTGTTGTATCCTGAGAAATTTCAGGTCTTATGAAAGATCAGTTGGGCAATTGTCCGATCTGAAAGAAACACGTTAGTTAGATTCCTCACCTTAGAATATCCCCAGGCGTCAGACTGGATCCGGAAGATTTTTCGTCAGCAATATCCCTTGCGCGTCGCTAGGCGTCGTCTGCGGCTCCGCGTCCGTCGTCGGCGTCGTGCGCCGGAATGACGTCGTCGGAGTACTTAGATGCCGCCCTCGCGCGCTGACGTCAGTTCTTCGTTTTTCCGCGCCAGTAAGCGCAGATCCGGGAGAGCTACCCCTTTAGTCACTTTTTGACTAACTTTTTCGATCTTTTTTGATCTTGTCAATCGACTCCGGTGCCGGTAGGATGCCTGGTTTTAAAGCCTGTGCTGACTGTAGCCGCCTGATGTCGGTTACGGACCATCACCGCCGGTGCCTTTACTGCTTGGGCCTCGACCACGACGCGGAGTCGTGTTCCGACTGCAAGGCCCTGACCTCGAAGGCTAGACGGGAGCGGTCCCGTAAGCTTCTCGAGATCCGCCACTCGGCTCCGCGCGTCGCTCGATCCCGGTCCAGGCGGAGGTCCAAGGATCGGTCGCGGAGCCGCAGCCGACGTCACCATCGGTCGTCGGGATCCAAGTCTTCGGGTAAGTCGAAGCATTCCAAGAAGTCCAAGAGGCGACACCGCTCTTCGGACTCCCCTCGCCGGTCGCGCGACTCGGCCGAGGGTCAGGGTGGTTCCACCCCCGCGGCTCCGGCGGAGCCGCAGGCGCCGCGCACGTCCCCATACCCGCCGGTCCCTGGGACTGACGCGACGCCGGCGGAGGTCAGTGCCTTCCTCTCGGCCATGAGGATCCTGGCCCTGCCGTCGGCGCCCGCTGGCGCGCCTTCGGGCCCCACGGACCCGACAGGGCTGCCTTGCCTGCCGGTGGCTCCGGCCCCGGCGTCGTCGACTGCTCCGGCCTCGACGCCGCAAGCGCCCGAGGGACCCGCTCCCGAGTCCCTGCCGACGCCGGTCGACCTCGTCACGCCTCCTCCGCCGGCGTCGACTCCGGTGCCACCCCCGACGCCGACGTCGACTCCGCTCGACGTCGGGCCCCAGTTCAGTCCCACTCCGGACCCGGCGCCGCTACGGCGTCGATGGACGCCGCGTTCGGCGCCGCTAGAGACACACTATGTCTACCGTCCGGCTCCGTACCTTCCTCCTGTATACCAGGAATCGGATGATGGGGACAATTGGGAGGGATCCGAGGATCCTATGGCCGCTCAAGCTCAAATGTCACAGGACTGGGCAGATGAACTGGGGGAGGCCAGTGGCCTGGATACCTCTCCAGACACTGGATTTGTCTCTCCTCCGACTGTGGCTTCGGAGGAGGGCGCTGCTTTCTCTGTGGTGCTGCGCAAGGCGGCCGCAGCCCTTGGGCTCGAGCTGCCTGCCGTGGCTGTGAGGACTAACGTCCTCACTGAGGTGCTTCAGTCTGCAGCAAGCTCCACTGAGCCTCTGCTGCAATTCAATAAGGCCCTCATTGACGTTCTACAGGGCACCTGGTCCAAGCCCTCCACAGTCCCTCCTGTGGACAGGAACTTCGCCAGGCGCCACCGCCCTGCTCCGGGCGACCCCAGTTTTCTGTCCCAACACCCTACCCCTGAGAGCCTGGTTATCCAGGCCTCCACCTCCCAATCCTCTTTCCCGACCGCCCCGCCGGACCGGGATTCCAAGAGACTAGAACAGTTTGGCAAGAAGCTGTTCTCCTCCCTTAGTTTGGGCCTGCGGTCTTTGAACACCGCTTGTCTCTTGGACCGTTATTACCACTCTCTGTGGGATGCGGTGGAGGACGCGCTGCCCCTGTGTCCGGAGGAGGTCCGGACACGACTTACCCAGGCTCTGGCCGATGGGAGGGATGCCGCGCGACATGCTATACGATGTGGGCTTGACACCACGGACTCGCTGGGTAGGGCCATTTCTACCACAGTGGCGCTTAGACGTCACGCCTGGCTGTGGTCCACGTAATTTTCGGGTGATGTCCAGAGCACCCTCATGGACATGCCCTTTGATGGCACTCGCCTTTTTGGCGAGAAAGCGGACAGTGCGCTGAACCGCTTTAAGGACTCCCGGGCTACGGCCAAGTCCTTGGGCCTCTCGGCCCCGCGGTCGCAAACTTCCGCCTTTCGCCCCTTTCGTGGCCAAGGAAGGGGTGCCTCCTCACGTACGCCTAGCCACCAGCCGCAGAACCAACCTGCGCGCGGTCGCGGACGTGGTTTCCGCCGAGGCGGATCTGGAGGTCGACGAGGTCAGCCCACATCCACCCCGGCAGCATCCGCCTCAAAGCCTTCCTAGTCTGAGCTTTCAGGCCCATTCCACGCCAGTGGGCGGCAGAGTTCGCCATCACCTCCTCCACTGGCGGTCCATCACATCGGACAGGTGGGTGCTGCAAATCGTCCGAAGGGGCTACTCCCTCCCCTTCGAGACGACCCCTCCAGCCATGCCACCGCAGCACCACCGTATCTCGGGGGATCATTTGAATCTTCTCCACGAGGAAGTTTCGGCCCTCTTGGCCAAGGGGGCCGTCGAGCGCGTTCCGAGCCCAGACGTAGGTCGTGGTTGTTATTCCCACTACTTTCTGGTTCCCAAGAAGGGCAAAGGGGGCCTGTGCCCTATCTTGGACCTCCGGAATGTCAATGCCTTCCTCCGGAAGGAAAGGTTCAAGATGTTAACCTTGGCTCAGGTTCTAGCTGCCCTAGACCCTGGAGACTGGATGGTAGCGTTGGACTTGCAGGACGCATATTTCCACATCCCTGTCCTGCCGGCCCACCGGCGTTACCTGCGGTTCACGGTGGGCCAAGAGCACTTTCAGTTTACCGTGCTCCCCTTCGGCCTCACCATTGCCCCTCGGGTGTTCACGAAAGTGATGGCGGTGGTCGCAGCTCATCTGCGCAGATCAGGGGTTCCAGTCTTCCCCTATCTCGACGACTGGTTGTTGAAGGCGGGCTCGCCCCAGACAGTCGTCTCCCACCTCCAGACTACGGCGGATCTCCTGCATTTGCTGGGATTTTCCATCAACGTGCCGAAGTCACACTTGAGTCCCTCTCAGAAGCTCCTCTTCATCGGAGCGGTTCTCGATTCGGCGCAGTTCCGGGTCTATCCTCCGGAACAGCGGGTCCGGGATATACAGGCCCTGATTCCCATCTTTCGGCCTCTATCCTGGGTTTCGGTCAGGCTAGTGTTGCGGCTTCTGGGGCTAATGGCCTCCTGCATCCTACTAGTGCATCACGCCAGGCGGCGCATGCGGGCTCTGCAGTGGGACCTGAAGTTTCAGTGGGCCCAGCATCACGGCAACCTGTCCGACCATGTCTTGATCTCGGAGGGCACTGCACAGCAGTTGCAGTGGTGGCTCACGGACCGCGATTGGGTCGAGGGCAAGAGCCTCTCCCTTCCCCAACCGGAGCATGTCGTAGTGACGGATGCGTCCCTCCTGGGATGGGGTGGCCATATGGGAGAGGCGGAGATCAGAGGCCTCTGGTCTCCGGCGGAGTCTCGTCTCCACATCAACCTGTTGGAGTTGAGAGCGATCCGACTTGCACTGAAATCCTTCCTTCCCTCTGTCAGGGGAAGTGTCGTGCAGGTGTTCACGGACAACACCACCGCCATGTGGTATTGCAACAAACAGGGCGGGGTGGGGTCGTGGACCCTTTGTCAGGAGGCTCTGCGCCTCTGGACGTGGCTGGAACACCAGGGCGTCACCCTAGTGGTTCAACATCTGGCGGGCTCTCTGAACGCCAGAGCAGACAAACTCAGCCGCCGGTGCATGATGGATCACGAATGGCGTCTGAACTCCGAAGTGGCGCAAGGTCTCTTTCAGCAGTGGGGAGAGCCTTGGTTAGATCTATTCGCCACCGAAGAGAACGCGCAATGTCAGCAGTTCTGCGCGTTGGAATTTCCAAGGCGGCACTCGCTCGGCGACGCTTTTCGTCACGAGTGGAGTTGCGGTCTGTTGTACGCCTTTCCGCCTATACCACTTCTGCCCAGAGTGCTGAAGAAGATCAGGCACGACCGGGCCCAAGTCATCTTGGTGGCTCCGGATTGGGCACGAAGGTACTGGTATCCCGAGCTACTCAGTATGCTGACCGATCCTCCGATACGTCTGCCCCTTCGGGAAGATCTTCTGTCGCAGCAGCAGGGGACGGTCCTCCACCCGAACCTGTCCAGCCTCCACCTCCATGCGTGGAGATTGAGCGGCGGCAGTTGATGCCATTTGACTTGCCTCCTGAAGTCTGTGATATCATTCTGGCAGCCAGGCGTCCCTCCACAAAGACGGTATACGCCTGCCGGTGGAACAAATTTGTGGCATGGTGCACAGCAAAGGCTGTGGATCCCCTTTCCGCCCCTCTTTCTGAGGTTCTCCTCTTTCTTCTTTCTTTGGCCCGGCAGGGCTCTGCCCTGGGCACTCTGAAAGGTTATCTTGCTGCCATCTCTGCCTTCTTGCGGCTTCCTGATCAGCCTTCTCTTTTCAGGTCCCCTGTGGTTACACGCTTTCTAAAAGACATTACTCAAACGTTCCCTCCTGTCCCTTTTGTAATGCCTCAGTGGGACTTGAATCTTGTCTTGACATTCCTGATGTGCGCTCCCTTTGAGCCTCTTCACAATTGTCCTCTTCGTCTTCTGACTCTTAAGACTGCTTTTCTGGTAGCCATCACCTCGGCTAGACGGGTGAGTGAGCTCCAGGCTTTATCTTCAAAACCTCCTTTTCTCTCTGTTCATCCGGACAAGGTTGTCCTTCGGCCTCATCCCTCCTTTCTTCCGAAAGTGGTGACCGTCTGGACCCAAAACATGCGCTCTCCTTTTATCTGGACCGCACAAAGCAGTTCCGGGTGGACGACCAACTTTTCGTTGGATACGTGGGTGCTAAGAAGGGGAAAGCTGTGCACAAACGGACCATCTCTCGGTGGGTCGTTTTGTGCATCAAAATTTGTTACTCCTTGGCAAAAAAGGACCCTCCTGTTGGGCTGCGCGCCCATTCTACTCGGGCCACAGCGGCTACTACTGCTTTGGGACGGGGTGTCCCTTTGCAGGACATCTGTCAGGCGGCAACGTGGGCTTCGCTACACACGTTTGCCAGGCATTATTGCCTTGACAGCCAAGTCCGGAGGGATGGCTTCTTTGGCCGTTCTGTCCTCCAGGACTTTCTGGTGTGATCTTGGTTCGCAGACCCACCACCGGGGATGGTATTGCTTGGGTATCTATTCTAAGGTGAGGAATCTAACTAACGTGTTTCTTTCAGATGAACAAGTTACTTACCTTCGGTAACGATGTATCTGTAAGAAACATTAGTTAGTTAGATTCCTCACCGACCCACCCATCCTCCCCGTTCTGCGAACTGACATCTAGGGTTAAGGTTATCCTTTTCAGGCCCCTAGATTTTATTTTTGGCACCAGTGTCGGTCTTTGCATGGCTCTGCGTTCCTGGCGCGGAAAGCTATGTACAAGAACTGACGTCAGCGCGCGAGGGCGGCGTCTAAGTACTCCGACGAAGTCATTCCGGCGCACGACGCCGACGACGGACGCGGAGCCGCAGACGACGCCTAGCGACGCGCAAGGGGTATTGCTGACAAAAAATCTTCCGGATCCAGTCTGACGCCTGGGGATATTCTAAGGTGAGGAATCTAACTAACTAATGTTTCTTACAGATACATCGTTACCGAAGGTAAGTAACTTGTTCTTCAGTACTTGAAACAGTTCGTAGGTGACAATAATTCTTTTCTGGCTTGGGGATCATTTCATTGGCTGACACAGGATGACATTTAATTAGTCTAGTTATCGATTAATTCAAGGAGACTGCAGGAATTGGCATTGGTCCTTGCCCACCCGATGGTCGGGATGTGCTCTGGTGGCACCTGCTATCCCTGGCAGCACTTCCTGGATCTAGTTCTAGAAGACTTCAGCAACTCTGGGGATGCAGAAACATTGGTATTTGTGTCACCTTATGGCAACTTGAGTTGAGAATATTGTCATGTACCAAGAATCTAGATCTAGCAGAAGCTAGTGAGATCCAGAATTGAAGTAAATCTTTGAGAACTATCTCTATCAATACAGCTAGGTTGGAGAAACCCAACTGAGTATGTCTGTTTTGCCGGCCCAAGACGGCCAGCCTAAGAGACATGCCCACTTAGAAGTGCAATGCTACCTGTTGACTTTAGCCACTGGATCATCTACTGTGCTGGTGTTGCAGCAGTCTTTTTTTGATTGCTTGGTTAGCGAGGTTTATATCTAATGCATTAATTCTTCTAGCCTGGATGACAGGGGGAGAGAGTGATGGTAGTAAAAGGGAGGGGGCAGCATTTTTCAATTATCGCCTAGGGCGGCAAAACACCTAGAAAATGGCCCTGGGAAGAGCATAGCAGCACTATATCTTTGTAGGTAACGGCGCTGTCTTGCTCTCTCACCCAATGTGTTGCTTGCTAAGCTGCATTGTGTCAAATATGAGTAAATCTGCCCCTTCATGTTTATCTTCAGGTTTTCCTGTGATCTATTATCATGCAGTGCTCATGAATAGACATTCTGCTGCCCGGAGTGTTTGATGTCTACAGTGGTTGCTTTGCATGACTATGATTTTGTTTTCTTTGCTATTCCATTACAGGGCATTCCAAGACATCTTCTATTCACGGATGGGGAGCCTAACTCAAAAAATCTAGTGTCGCAGTATGACGATAATTTCCTCAGACATGGGAATTGCATCCTGCCTCCTCTTCGTCACTGGGACAGACAAACCCAAGGATGGATTCCTGAGCGATCTGATTATCCCATTCGAGGTGCATTTCTGTCTCTCAGATTACAGCGTATACAGTATTCAGTAGAATCTCACGATCCACCGAGGTCCCTCTTGTTCCAACTACCAGCATCATTAGTAGATTTTTATGTAAAATTCAAAATGCAACCTTTGAAAACGTCACTCCCGGAGGATATGGAAACATGAATTCCAACCTCAGACATCATTTATTGTCTATACCTCAGCGACGGCTCGTATAGGGCGTGTTACCGGGGCGGTGATGTGGGGCAGAGGAGGGGCAGGGTGGGGGGTTGCAAAATGCGGCATACGGCCGATTGCAGGTGAGTTACGAAAAAGATAAAGAAAACGAATTTTGTTGCGCGCGCTGCATCGCATTTGGCGATGCTGCACGCGCAACGAAATTTGTTTTATTCCTCTGCCCCACGTCACCGCCCCGGTAACTCGCCCTATACGGGCCATCGCTGAGGTATAGACAATAAATGATGTGCACCCCTGTGTTTTCCCTAGCGCTGGTGCCAAAAATAGCTGCCTAGCACCAACACAGACACCCTTGCGCCCTAGTGTAAGAGTGCCTGAGTTTCAGGGATGCTTGTTTATGTGCAGGAAGGTGTCCCTTCATGCACAAAAACAATCATTTTATAATGGAGATTTGCTACTTCTATGTATGCTGCATTCTGCGGCAACAATAGAAGTAGCAAAATGCCATTATTACTGATTGTTTTTGTGCATGAAGGGACACGTGTGCTGCAGAATGCAGCATACGCAGAAAAGCAAAAACGAGGAGATATAAAAGTAGGCGAAACTTGTTTGGCATTTACAAAAATGCTTAAATTTCCCACACCTATCTGCACACTTAAGATACAAGTGGAAAGTCCATAAGTACTTGTTTCAGAGAGTGTAGTGAGGAAAACTAATAAATCGAAGTAGTTACAGAAATATTTTATGGCGAGAGAAGAAAACATTAACAAAGTTAATTTTAAACGTAAAGTTCCTCATCCGATTACGAATCTGCAGTATTTTTGGCTCATTTATGAAATACACGAGTTTAGGGTAAAGAAAGCGTAGGTTTTTTTGTTAATTACAAATATTTAGGTTTGTCTCCTGAAGCTTTCATAAATTACACCTTTTGGGGAAGTAAAAGTTAGTAAACACGACCTACAGAGGGGTCTGTGTGATACAGATCAGTTACATTATTTATCGGAGCATACTCCATTTCACGGTATAATAAACTTCGTTTGCCACGAATGGCAACAAATTATGTACATTTCTTATCAACACATCGCAAAATATGGAGATGCAGATTTATCACTTCTTCACACAGCGTGGTGCAGTAGCCGCAAATGCTGCGCTGCGTGAATAGGAGAGAGACAAATTTACTGAAATATGGCACTCTCCTCCCCTCTTCCTAACGTCAGAGTTGAAATCAGCTGCTGTGCGCCACAGAGACACCTTTGAGCTATGGTGCAAGGGTGCCTCCGTGAATCTAGCATAGGATTTGCACTGGAAGGTTATTCTTCTAGTACAAAATAACCATGCATAGACTGACTGAAACTATTTTCCCTCTTTGTATGTGTGCTGTACAGTGCAGCCCATGTACAAAGACAGAAAAAGAAGGAGAAATAAAATAATTTCTCCTTCATTACACCTACTTCAAAAGGGCGCAGTTTTCTGACGCTAAACCCTGGTCTACTTTATTTAGTAAATTGGGTTTAGCGTCAGAACCCTTGGGTGGATGCATGGTAACGCCCATGCTCCACCCATGGTATGGCCCCCTTGGTGCAAAGTAATTCAAAACAGTGCTATAAGCATCTTTGTGTTACTTTCACGTTACTTCCAGCGCTAAACAAGTTTTGTGCTGGAAAGTAAATCAAAAAGAAAAGATTTTGCGCTGATTTGCGTCACTTTTGACAAGCAAACACAGCATAAAATCCTAGTAAATCTCCCCCTTAGATTGGTATGAATGGATTTTAAAGGGTGCACTGTAGTTTTGCAAATTTTGTGAAATTCTGTTTTTGAATCGCAATTAGTGTGTTTGTTTGCCACATGCCCTCTGTACTGCCTACATCACTATACCTTTGAGATACACTATGTCATTGTTTACCACCATTCCTCTCAAATGATGGGGAATATTTACTAAAGTTTTGCAAGGACGTTACTACATTGCAAAGTGGCGAAAGCAATGAAAAACATTGTGCCAAATTACTTACCATTAAGAAGGCCTCAGTAACCCTCCAGGCTCTGCGCCATGTGAATGCCTGCACAACCATTAGTAAATCTAGGCCAGAAGTATTTTTATACAACAGATATCAAGACCTTAGTATCAAATGGAAGTCAGTAGGAAGAATGCTAACTCTCTCCATATGCCTACTCTTGATCAATCCTGTTGATTATTTGTGATGTAAACTCTTTTGACCCTATTCCTAAAAGCTATTTTGGAGTATATAAGGTCATTTTACTCAATTCACAAACCTCTGTCCCTCACTCATCTTTTCTGTAGGGAGCACATTTCCACAGGTGCAGAGATTTCCGTCCACGGAGGAATACACGTAGTAGGGAGTATTAGATAGACAAGGGCGAGTGGTGAGAATATAGAAAAATAATAATGAATAGGTGAGGTTTAGGGAACATGCCAATACAGAAACACAACTAAAACAAGCATTGGTAAATGCATTAGGTTTGGCATATGTGATTAATAACAAGCAGTTCTTTAGTTGTAAGTTGTAGCTTGCTGAGTAGTTGTACAATATGAGTTACAGAGAGTCTGTTAAAGTATTATAACCTGTTTATGTACAAAAAGGCAATATATTGTGCTGTTACTAGTGGTATAGTGTGGGTAAGTAATAGCAACATTTTGAAAAATTAAATGAAAGAGGAACATAATAGAGCTCATTGATGTAATAGCAATATTATGTGTTTAGAGGAGTTATGACAACCTTTAGCCCCAGTGCCACTGTACCTGCTGTACCATTAAACTCATGACCCTATTGCCTGTAAGGTAACTGCACTTATGACTGCCTGTTTAATAGTAAACTTTTGCAATATTTGGTGTTTAGTGGGGTTCCTAGAGCTTTGGGCCCAGGTGTCACTGCACCTGCTGCACCTTTGAAATCTTGACCCTAGAGCCTGCAAGGTAACTGTGCTTGTGATTGCCTGTTTAGTAGTAAAATATAGCAATATTAGGTGTTTAGTAGGGTGCCTAAAGCTTTTGGTCCTGGTGCTCCTGCACCTGCTGCACCATTCAAATCATGATCATATTGCCTGCTAGATAAATGCATTTGTGACTGTTTTGTTTAGTAGTAAAATTTAGCAATATTTTGGGTTTAGAGGAGTTCTGACAACTTTTGTGCCCTGTGCCACTGGACCTGCTGCACCATTCAAATAATGATCCTGTTGTCTGCAAGGAAACTACACTTGTGACTGCCCTTTTAGTAGTAAAATGTAACGATATTTGATGTTTAGTGGAGGTATGACAACTTTTGGCCCTGGTGCCACTGCACCTGCTGCACCATTTAAATATGGCCCCTCTCAACTGCAAGGTAACTGCAATTGTGACTGCCTGTTTAGTAGTAAAATATAGCAATATTAGATGTTTAAAGGAGTTCTGACAACTTTTTTGGACCGGTGCCACTGCACCTGCTGCACCATTGAACTCATGACCCTTGTGCCTGAAATATAACTGCACTTCTGGCTGCCTGTTTAATTGTAAAATTTAACAATAATCTGTGTATAGTGGGGTGCCTGGAGCTTTTGGCCCCAGTGCCACTTCACCTGCTGCACTATTGATATCATTACCCCAGCGCTTGCAAGACAACTGCACTTCTGACTGCCTGTTTTTGGGCCCGGTGTCTCTGCAGCTGCTGCACTTTTCTAATAATGACCCTGTTGCACTTATGACTGCCTTTTTAATAGTCAAAATTAGCAATATTTGGTGTTTAGTGGAGTTTTGACAACTTTGGGCCTCAGTGCCACTGCACCTGCTGCGCAATTTAAATCAAGCTCCTTTTATCTGCAATGTAACTGCAATTGTGACTATCTGTATAGTAGTAAAATATAGCAATCTTAGGTGTTTAGGAGTTATGACAATTTGTGGGACCGGTGCCACTGCACCTGCTGCACCATTCAAATCATGACCCTGTTGTCTGCAAGGTAACTGCACTTGTGATTGCCTGTTTAGTAGTAAAATATAGGAATTTAAAGTGTTTAGTGGGGTGCCTAGAGATTTTGGTCCTGGTGTCATTGCACC
The DNA here is from genome assembly GCF_964204655.1 of Triturus cristatus. NCBI lineage: Eukaryota > Metazoa > Chordata > Amphibia > Caudata > Salamandridae > Triturus > Triturus cristatus. The sequence continues at coordinate 733,541,440 of NC_140580.1, forward strand.
TGCTGCACCATTGAAATCATGACACTGTTGTCTGTAAGGTAATTGCACTTGTGACTCCCTGTTTAGTTTTCAATTTTAGCAATAATCTGGGTTTAATGAGGTTCCTTGAGCTTTTGACCCTGGTGCCACTGCACCTACTGCACCATTCAAATCAAGTCCCTTTTATCTGCAAGGTAGCTGCAATTGTGACTGTTTAGTTGCCAAATATAGCAATATTATGTGTTTAGCAGAGTTCTTACAAATTTTGGGCCTGGTGCTACTGCACCTACTGCACCATTCAAATCATCACCATGTTGTCTGCGAGGTAACTACACTTGTGGTGCCTGTTTAATAGTAAAATAGTCCATAGTTCTTGTATATTAAATGTATTTTTAACGTGTCGTGTTTTCTGCATCATTTAGAATTTGATCATATTGGCCAAATAGATTAAGTTGAAAAAACACAATCCGATAATGCCTACAAAGTGCAAAGAAAGGCACAGACGCATGAATAGGGAATGCAACAAATGTTTTAATGCTAAAGCATCTGCTTTACACAACTAAGTAATAACAAGCATTGGTAATGCATCGGTTTTGCCTATGTAAGTCACTTTTAAGTTTATATTAAAAACAATAGATTTCTCAAGCACAGTGCAAGCGCTGAGCAGGCTAAACCTAAAAAGCAACCATTCCAGCACAGTTAAAAGTGGTCTGTCTTTTCCGTGGGAAAAGATCTTATCTGGACAGTAAATGGGCTTAAACAGTGTGAACAGCTTTAGTAAAAGTGTCGTAAATGCGTGCAGCCAAGGGAATATAAAAAAAAGTTCCACACAAAAGCGCATGAACACAGTAATTTGGGTATGGGAACTGATAAGAGCTCCTTTTTTAAGCTAGATTAAATACAAGAGATTTCACAAGCACAGCGCAAGCGAAACCTAAAAAAGAGTAAGAGGTTTGCAATTCATAAAAATACATAACTACATTTACTGCAGTGGAAATCTAGCTTAAATCTACTCCAGCCAAATCTCGGAGTAAGTCAAGCCCCCCACATGGCCATCCACTTGTATAGCAACTCAATCCTATAGAACGCAATAGAGTCAGCAAATAAAACTGACAGTACCAACACATAAGTACAAATATAAAATATTTTGGGGAATATTTACAAAGAAAAGATGCAGCATGGCCGTGGAAGCAATTAGCAGTGCCACACTGCATCATTTAAAAAATGCAGGGGTGCACCGTATTCACAAGAATATGGCTTACCCCTGTGTTTTCCCTTGCACTGGCATTAAAAGCTGTTCAATGGCAATGCAGACACCCTTGCGACATGGTGCAAGGGTGCCTTTGTTGCAGGGATGATTGTTTATGTGCAGGAAGGGACACCTTCCTGCACATAAACAATAATTAAAGGCGATTTGCTCCTTCTATGAGTGCTGCAGAATTCAGCACACATCGAAAGAGCAAAAAACAAGTGGAAATAAAAGTTTTTTTCCTCGTTGTGCCACTCTAACTCCTGCTTTTCAATGGTGTTAGTTATTGGCGCTGCCTCAAATTTACATTTCCTTGTAAATCTGGGGCAGCGTCAAAAAGCAATGAGTGCTGTGGTGGAACGCCCACAGCAACAGCCATTCCACGCCGCTTGGACACAGAAAACTTTGTGAAAAAGTAGGAAATTAACAATGCAGTGTTAAGCCACGTAAAGTGGCTTACCGCCGCATTGGAATTATGGAGCGGGGCATTGCACCCCCGGAGTGCCATGAAAAGGGATGCTCCAGTAGCACAATGCCCTTGTGAATATGCCTCCTAGAATGGTATGAATAGATCTCAAAGGGTGCGTTGTAATTTTGCTAAATTCAGTTTTTAAATCGCAATTAATGTGTTTGTTTGCCACATCACCCTCTGCACTGCCTATTTCACTATACCATTGACACACTGGGGCATATTTACAAAAAAATGATGCAGCGCGTCTCTTTGAACAATTTAACAGTACCAAGCTGTGTCATTTAAAAATGCAGGGATGCACCGTATTCACAAGATTATGGTGTACCCCTGTATTTTCCCTTCCGCCAGCCATAAAAAAGCTGTCTACTGCCAGTGCAGACACACTTGCGCCATGGTGCAAGGATGCCTGTGTTGCAGGGATGATTGTTTATCTGCAGGAAGGTACACATAAACAATCATTAAATGTGATTTGCTCCTTCAATGTGTGCTGCAGAATGCAACACATATAGAAAGGGCAAAAAACGAGGAAAAGTATTCCTACTCGTTGCGCCACTCTAACACCGGCTTTTCAATGGTATTAGTTTTTGGCGCTGTCTCAGATTTACAGATTCTTGTAAGTCTGGGGCAGTGTCAAAATGCAATGAGTGTTGCAGTGGAAAGCCCACAGCAACACCCATCGCATACAACTTTCAAGCAGAAAACTACGTGAAATGGTACAATATTTACAGTGCGGCGTTAAAGTCATGCAAATGGCTTAGCACGGCTTTGTAAAAATGGAACAGGGCATTGACCACCAGGGCATCATATAAAGAGGCACTCTAGTGGTGCAATGCCCTTGTAAATATGCCCCACTATGTCACTACTTGGCACCATTCCATTCAAATGACTAGGAATATTTACTGACGTTTTGCAAGGACGTTTGAACAAGTTAATTATGTTCGGTAACGCATTATCTTGTAGCGACAGGATCTAGCCGCAGATTCCTTACTTTAGAATCCTCCCTAGGCGCGAGTTTGGATCTGGACATTTTTTTCCCACAGCACGTCCGCGCGCCTGCAGAGGGTGTCGCGCGACTCCGACCCAACGTCGTTCACTGGATGTGACGTCGATGGAGTCCATAAAACTATCTCGCTGGCGCACTGTAGTCAGTTTCTTCCATGACTATTTTCCTGACTTGAAATTTGTAGCCATATATAGAAACAGTCCCTTGAACAGTGTGCTAAAACAAAAGACACACGTGTCAAAGAATTACTGAAGCCCTAACCATAATTCAATATCAAAATATCCTAACATTAACCTCGAGATGACAGAGAACTCATATATCCAATAATCACTGAATTCTTCCTCTTATTTTTTGTTATTTTTTTTTACTATGTGAAAGACCAAAACAAAATAATTGAAACCCAAAAGGACTCAGTTTGCAGAGCGGGGAGAATGGGTGGGTCGTTAAGGAGTCTGCGGCTAGATCCTGTCTCTAACAGATGATGCATTACCGAAGGTAAGTAACTTGTTCATCTGATAGAAACATCTAGCAACAGATTCCTTGCTTTAGAATCAAATGCCAAAGCCATACCATCCCCAGAGGAGAGACTGCGAAATGTAACTATGAAAGGTTTCTTAGTAAGACCAACCCAGTCCAGAACGAGAGAAAAGACAGGACATTTATAATAATGTAGGTGAGTAGAATCATACCCTACCATATAAAGTCCCGTAGAAGGGGCCATAGGTAAATAAAGTTGCAAGACATTTAAACCATGGCAATAATACACCCATGCCAGTAAGACAGAACTGCTTTAGAAGATCTTACCTCACAATAACTGTGGACAGAACCACAGTAACAAAAATTATAAGACAATAAAAGCATGGAGAAGATATTACTCATGACAATAAAACTTATCCATAATCATTTGGGAATATACCCAAGTCCAAACAGCATTGTCGTGTAGTTCCTAAGAATCCCCAAGACCTGCACGTTTTGAATGACCTAAACTGAGGGCTTGGTGTCCCAACCACTTCCGAAAACCCCCACAGGATATGTCAGCCGTTAGACCAGCTAGCTCCACAGTGCCACTACCACCCCCCTGTCTCTTACAGTGGTGTAGGTAGTGTCTGACAACCACTGAACATGACTAGTCTGATTCCACAGGGATCGTGGAACACAGTACTTTTCGCTCAGTCACTCGAGTTCACTTATTCTCAGAAAATACACAGGAGGGCGATTCGGACATTTCAGAAAGTATTTATTGGTCCAGCGCCAGTCTTGTGTAAAAAATATTTGCTGTGGCAATCTGGAGACAGAAGCATAAGAAAGAGATTGCTAGTACCAATATAGTAAATAGTAGATACATTTCTACCATAGTGGTATTAAGATGAACATAAGCATTTCAGATAAAAACAGGGGCACTTGCATATTCCTAAAATGCGTGCCCTAAGTAATTTGCCTGAATGTACCTAGCCGAGATCTGTATATGTAGCATGTATGTGTGTGGAGCTATATATATATATATATATATATATATATATATATATATATATATATATATATATATACAGCCAAGAAACCCCATGGGAAGAACCATCCCCCTCACCTCATGGTTGAGAACGAAGGACCCCGTCTCTGCTTCGTGGATGACAGCCCGCAAGGTTTGTCAGAATGCTGCGTGTCGATGATTCAGCATGCAGGACCCCGTGATCAGCTTGGAAGGAGTTCTCCTCTGATGTGCAGGGGGGAATAAGGGTCTTATATACTAGAGTGGTCACTCCAGGATTTCTTCTAGAATCCATATATTTAAAAACAATCATAAATGTTTTTAAAACAATCATAAATGTTTTTCTAAACAAATGCGATCATGCACAGCTGGCTGTTGGCCAAGGATAGAAAAAGTGGTGACCCTTATACAGAATAATTATACTGTGCCTGAGGACATGTTTCTGTATGTCAGGTACAGGGATTACGATAGAATACTGAGAGCCTGGTGTCGAAGAGACAGGAGCAAGCTACTAGGTAAAAGGTCACCTGTTTAGAATCATTATTTTTGTGTGGATGGGACAAATGTATGCAATAGGGGTATACATGACAGTACTAGCCTAAAAGACATGACAGCATGTTTGAACCTGTGAAACCCAGAAAAGCTGGCCTTGCCACTGGCTATTCAATAACACTTGTAAACCATATAAGGTCAGGACCGCGCTACAAACTACACAGATAAAAATCCATCCTCCATGGGGAAAACAACTGTTCAGATAAAAAGAAGCCAAAGACAAATTAGCCCCTATTTACATAGAAGCAGTCCTCCCATAGAACTAGAGATGTACAAGTACCTTTAGAATATCCCATATATAGAGACGTATACACAAAGTAAAATAATTAAACACCTATGTATCAACAAAATACATTTTATTTTAAAAGATAGATAATAGAGACAAATAATCCGCAGGCAACAGTGACATAACAGTATGTGACTATAGCAGAATCATACCCCTCAGAAAAAGCATCAGCATCCAACCCGTCAGAGTAATGCTAGTTGCCTAAAAGACCACAATTGTAGTATAAAATCGAATAAGATATCAAGAACAAAAAGAAATCTTGATAAGCCTAACTAAAACCTAGGTCTGCACAAGTCCTTGCTTTATGAATTGAAATCATCTACCAATGGTCTGGTAAAAGTTCCACTGAAAAGGACAAACATTAATTTGTCTAACCCTCTAGGAAGCACACTTTGCAATGTGTGAACCCAACTTCCAGCCTCTAAGGCAGAGAATAAGAAAAAGAGCAACTATAGAAAGGTAGATAATGAAAGGAATTGACCTCTAAGAGAGCAATGATCCTAAATGTCAGTAATAAAAGTCTTCTACAAAAGGTAGAAACTAAAAGGTCCACTTCTGTCCCCCTCAAGGATCAACCTATATGAATTCTTCATAGAGAGAAAAATGGTACACCATTAGAGGGAAACGTTCTTCAGAAACAAAGCAAATGTTTAGTAATAACGCACAGCATTATGACAATCCAGAAAAAGGCAACACATTAATAATCTTTTCCAATAGAAGGAATAGAATCACCAGAGATACTATATCTGCCTAAAGACCTATAATAACCTGATAGCATACCAGGAAAGTAAGCAATTAATCATGCTGAGAGAACATGGACATGATCAATAGCACTGGCCATAAGACAGAGCCTGAATAGTATTATAATGTTGTAAAGCTTCACAAGATAAGTGTTTTGTTAATAATGTTCCACATCTAGTAGACATAGAGAACCTCACCTATCACATGAATGTAAGGTAAATACTAAGGATAAAGTATAAGCCGCATAAAAAATAATTTAGGCTACCAGCTACTTCCTGAGAAATATCAGAAGGAATTTTGAGATGGACGCTCGAGTGCTGTATCATTCAAAAGCATAAAAGACATGTTAATATTATCCAAGTGTATTATGAGGGTCTTCACACATAAGTCTCTCATAAAAGGGAACATTATATACCCCAAAGCTCCAATGGGGTGCAAATTCAAAAGTTCCTAATAAGGGGTACCATAATTCACTTATATATGATATCATACAACAGAGAACTACCATACACATGCCCACTCAAACGAGAGACTAAATTTGCAGAAGCTGAGCACAACACACACATACACACACGCATGCATGCACGCACATACACACACACACACACATATATATATATGCTCATTTAAAGATGCTCACGACAGTAGGCAGATAATACTCTACATAGAGTATAGTATATACCATAAGGGTATCACGCTTGAGGCTGAACTCTTCTCCAGAGTAACTCAAACTGTAGGACGTGCATAACAGGGCTCAAATAAAAAACGTAACAAAAATTAAACCCTGAAAAACTATCATCAAAAGAGTCCAGCACTTCTGGGCCTAGCAGAAACACCAAGAAAACCACTTATTGGGGAACACAACTTGTGAAATCCCAACTGTCCGGGGATAAAAACATCAGGTATCAAATAAACCTCATGAACGTACCAGATGAAACATATCATAACTCAGTCATGTAGATGCTCCTCTAAACAAGAAAGAAAACCAAACTCAAGCTTACAAAAATAACTTAAGTGAGCTTATCAGATCTACCAGCTCTGATGCGTCTTAAAACCGAATCAGCTCTTAAAACCGAATCAGCCTGTTCACCAAATAAATGGACACCATCGAACGGCATAACTTTTAGGCCCTCTTGCACAGGTACCGAAAACTCAGACTGACACAGCAATGCACCATAGCTCTACCCACAGAATCAGTAGTGTCCATACAGCATTTAATGGTGAATTTCACCGCCTCCCGGCCAACTTGCACCACCCGCAATAGCTCAATTCTGGCTTCCTCTGGCAGAGAAGGTAGCCTCTTTGCCACTGAGTCCTATTAAGTATGTTAGACATAACACATATGGTGTTAACAGATCTTAAAGCCGAGCTTACAGAAGAAAGTATATTTCTCCTACAACTTTCTAATCATCTGGATTCTTTGCCTAATGGAACCAAGGGAAGGACATTAAGGTAAAAATAAGCTGTAACAGCTTGAACAACCATCCCTTTCGTACAACAGATATCAAGACCTTAGTATCAAATTGAAGATAGTAGGAAAAATGCAAACTCTCTCCATATGCTTCCCTCTTGATCAATTCTGTTGATTAAATGGAATTTAAACTTTTTTGACCCTATTCCCAATACCTATTTTGGAGTATATGAAGTAATTTTACTTTACATATCAAGCAATTCGTTCACAAACCTCTGGTCAGAGATCCCCACCAGAAATCTCCACTGCCCCGCACTTATCTTTTCTGTAGGGAGCACACTGCCACAAGGGCCAAGATATCTGCACACAGAGGAATACATATTGTAGGCAGTGTTCGATAGACAAGGGGGAGTTGTGAGAATATAGGGAAATAATAATGAATTCATATTATTGCCATACCTAACTACAGCGTCACTTTATCCTTTGTTTTTTCAGTAAATGTTCAGGATTTTTGTGTGTGAAGTAAAATATTACTAGGATAGTTAGATATAATTAAATATTATCATAAGTTTTTCTTTTTAATTTTTAGTGGTGTGCTTAGATTTATCAAGTTAGTGCCTTCTAATAATTTTTATATACTTTTTTGCCTTTCCATGGGTCCCACAATACTCCCATGGGACTCCTGCAACCAGTGAGAGTGCCATATGGGTTTTACTTTCTGTTCCTGGTCCAGTAGAAGCACAGCAGAACCTGGAAATTCTAACAATTATTCAGATTTTTGGGGAAAAACGACCTTCTTTTTACTTTTTGAAGCCCTGTGGGAGTATTGTGGAAGTGCTGCGAGACTAACGCAAGACCTTTGCACAGGCATGAAAGACATCTGATTAGTTGAAATAATAGTCACCTTCACCTCACACTTTTCACCTAATTTCTCATTACTTTTTTGGAGTAATAAGAGCTTCTGGTATTCCCTGAACCATTAATTACATTTTTGCAATTTTATTGTTGGGTGCAACGTGACTTCAGGTTAGGAGAGTCAAGAGGAGATGATGGAGCAGAAACCAATGATATCCCACACCACTAAGAAGTTGTATGTTTGGCAATTTTTTGGCCTGCCTCCCGGAGAGAGTTTTTTTTTCAAAACATGTTATTTGTAACACCTGCAAAAAACAAAATCTCCAGCGGAACAGCTACAACTAAAAAGTACTCACATGGTATTTCAGGGGTGTGACAACACAAATGAGCCTTAAACCCATCTTCCCTTGAAGCTGCTTTCGGGAGCTGGTATGGACAGGGATGCACAGGAGGCAGCCACACCAACCTCTGGACCATCAGTTGCAGCAAGAGATCAAGTGCCCCCTGAAGAGCTGCAACACCAAGGAGATATACATCTTCCATACCAAGAAATGTTCATGTACTATAGGAGGAGCAGCAATACCATCTGTGCTGGGGAATTGAACACAACTGTCAGGAACAAATTAGCCTCTGAACACAAATGCCCCAAGGAGAATTAGCTTGTTAGGTTTTTTTATTAATCTCTCCAAGTTTACTTTCTCTCTTTTTGTTATTTTTGTTAAACCCAACAACAAAGTGTAAAAGTACAAAATAAATTAAAATGTTCAAAAAATACAAAAAAATAATTTTTAGAACCAATTTTTCTGTTTTAAAAATAGAAAAACATAATGTTGTATGTTATGTTAGTCTCTTAATGTTAGTGTAGCATAATAGTTTATAATATTAAAAGGTAAGTATATTTTTATGTGGCAGAAAAACTCAAACAAAATAGTTTCTGTGAAATTTTCAAACATTTTGCTTCAGGTTTCCCTTAATTTTTTAACGCAGACCTGACACAAAATTCTAATAATTCTTTGTGCTGGTTTATTACTAATAGGAATTCAATGTAGTGCAATGCACTGCTGTGTATTACTTTGCGCCAAAGGGGCATTCCACAGGTGCAGTATGGGTGTTCCCGTACATTCACCCATGGATTTTGAAACAAATTCCTTTCTATAAAAACTTGTAGACATGGATTTGCAATAAAGTCCTTTGCCTCTGTGATAATGGTGTATGGAGAAATACTTTTATTTCTTTTAATTTATTCCTCTCTGCATGTGTTCTGTATTCTAGAGTACACATACATAGAGGTAATATCCTCAAAGGATGGATTATGTGGCTTAAGGTTCCCTTCCTGAACAAAAACATCACTGAGCACAACATAGACATGCTTGCGCTATAGCACAAGGGTTTCTATGTTGGTAGAAGCCTGTAGAAAGTGTGACAATGAATTGAGAGAACACAACTGGGAACATGACTTGGGATGCCTGGAAGCATAGTAGGGGCTTGGCTATCTGAAGGGGCTTGCTTGTCTGGAGAGAGTGGGATCTCTTTGAAGACTTCTGTAGAAGTTGGAGGCTCAGTGTGCTCATTAGAGGCTTGGACACTTAATGCTGCATGGGTGTCAGGAGTCAAAGGGTGTGCGTAGAAGGGCCTTAAATATCTTATAGGACTTGGCTGTCTGAAGGGAGTAGGCTCTCCGTGAAAACTTCTGTACAAGGTGAAGTGTGTGCGTAGAGGGACTTGAATACCTAATGGACTTGGATGTCTAGAGGGAATGGGCTCTCTGTGAAGACCTCTGTAGAAGGCATAACCTTTGTGTTGCAGGGGCATGGCTATTTAATGATGCTTGGGAGTCTGGAGGTGAAGGCTGTGCACTGTAGGGGCTTGGCCATCTAATATGGCTTGGCTGTCTGGAGGGAGTGGGCTCTTAGTGAAGTCTTCTGTACGAGGAAAAGGTTGTGCTTAGTAGGGACCTGGACACCTAATGGGGCTTGGGTGTCTGGAGGGACTGGGTTCTCCCTGCAGACTTCTATACAAGACAAAAGGTTTGTGTAGTAGGGGCTTGGCCACCTAATGGGGCTTGGGGGTCTGAGGAAGTGGGCTGTCCATCACAACATCTTTAGAAGGTGAAGCAAAGGGTGTACGTAATAGGGGACTAGCTACCTAATGATACTTGAGTGTCTGGAGGGAGTGGTTTCTCCATGAAGACTTCTGTAAAAGGATTAGGCTGTGCATTGTAGGTGCTTGTAGGTAGTGTGCTTGGCCACACGCATCTCATTGATTGTGCCTAAGAGATCGCCAACCCACATAGGGGTGTGTTGGAGAGGCTTGCCTACGTAATGGGGCATAGGTCCATGGAGGAGTGGGCTCTCCATGAGCACTTCTGTACAGGGATAGGGCATGAGTAGTAGGGGCTTGACCACCTAAGTGTGTGTGTGGGTGTCAGGAAGGCGTGGGCTGTCCATGAAGACTTCTGTACAAGGTGTAGTCTGTGCATTGTAAGGTCTTGGCCACTGAAATCTCATCGAATGCACCCAAGAGATCGCCAACCTACAAAGGATCTGGTAAAGAGCGAAAGGTGTGAGTAGTAAGGGCTTGCCCCCCTACTGAGTCATTGGTCTGTGGAGGTAGTGGGCTCTCCTTGAGCACCTCTGTACAAGGTGTATAGTGTGCGTATAAGTGGCTTAGCCACTTTAAAGGGCACCGGTGTCTAGAGGGAGTGGTCTATACAGCAAGAAGTCTGAACAAGGCATAGGTTGTACATTGTAGGGCCTATGTGCTGAAGAGATCACCAACCTGCAAAGGGTCTGGTACAGAGCAAAATCTGTCTGTAGTAGGGGCATGATCACCTAATGGGGCATGGATCTATGGAGGGAGGGGGGTCTCCATGAGCACTTCTGTAAAAGGCGTAGGGTATGCATAGTAGAGGCTTGGCCAGCAAATAAAAATGATTTATTTTCCTGCTGGAATCCTGCACTAAATAGCGATATTTTTTAAAACTTTTAATTCGCTAAAACGGCTAAACATATTTACAAAATCACAAAAGGTTCGCTCTCTGTGTAAAGATTTAGCTTTCTGTTAAATTTGGTGTCATTCTGGTCCTCTGTTTTATCTATATTATTGTCTAATCTTCACAATGGAAATTGCCTGGCAAAAACATTATGGGACCACCCCTTTTCTCTAAACCTGCTTGAAGGACCACTTAAAACTTTCTAGCAAAGAGCTGAGGTGGATGATTTTTTGTTTGGAAAGTTTTATGAAGATTTATCAAACAAACAATGCCAAAGTTATAGCAAAATTTAAAACTCTCCTCCTATGGAGAGTCTGACCTATCTATGACTAAACAGTGGTGACTAGCATGGTGTAAACATGTGGAAAGTCTCTAATAGTAACTTTGCAGTCATGAAATTGGTTATAGGAGACTATTCCCCCTAAATTCTCTGCACAGAAATGGCAAATTCCATCCATGAAAGGATCTCCACTTAGGCTTAGTTGGAGCTCTCTGTATACAGAGACTTTTTTCATGTATACATACCTTTGTGAATAGGGCCTTTGTTTTATTCTGGTAATTTGTGGTGGCCCCTGGCTGCTTTGTATACTGCTAACTGTAGCAGTTTCACTCAGTTTTTGCTCACTTTCTAACTCAAAAAGATTTTGCATTGCTTTTCTGTGATATATATGGGTAGCCAGTCCCTACACCTTGTAACAGCCACATTAATGCTTTGAGTATTCTTAGCAGAAATGTTGAAAATAGTTTTTGACATTATAATAAGTTCTTGGTGCAAGTTTTTGAAGCAGGCACGTGAGAGTTCCGAAGTGAAACTTTCCAAAAATTCTTCCTCTACTTGTGACTTGTTTCGGGGGTATAAACAACCGAAAAATCCTATGGGCTTGCATCAGTAGTGTGCACATGGCAAGAATCCTATACAATCAGCAGTTATATAAAATGAGGAGAGTATAAGAATTTAGATATCTACAGGCATGGAACTTAGTCATTTTAATGGGACCATCCGATGAATGCTGTCACAATGTACTAAACCCTTAGCCAACATTATCAAACAAAGGAATGATCTGAAATGCTTATTGTTGGTGATTGTTAGTAATGCAGGATTGGTTAAAGAGAACTGTTATTTGAACTTGATGTCCCTTTGATAGAGAGGACTGCTGTATTGGTACTGAATAATCATCTTTATTTGCGGTTGCAGCACCACCTACCAACTTTGGCCTTGTTCAAGAGATGTCCAAAAAATGGAGAGCGCAAATGAGTGATGACCTGAGAAGTGTTTATGCTGATTCTTATAGACTACCTCCAAGGTCTGCCATGGCCTTTCCTCGGTTTGCGGTAGCCCCACGAATACTCTCCAGCACCACACATGCACCTGATTACCTCCGCAAGGACCTGGATTTAAAAGCACAGCAAGACCTACAAGTTCCTGACCATGGAGTAAAAATCATCACAGAAGCACCTCTGGTAGATGCGGCCTGTTAAGGCAATATCCCTGCTATGCCTACCTGTTTGAATTACTTACTTTCCGAAAGATCAGTGGATAATCTGTATGCTCCTGTAAAGCCCACCAATACAGCAACATCCTGAGTCACCAGTCCTTACATCACTTATGTCAACCCCAATAAAGCTGATGATGCTGAAAAAAAGTAAATGTTGAAACTAAATACAAAATACACTTTCTACTTGATCTGTGGTAATTGTATAAGGTCAAAAGGTTGTGAATAATGGTGTTAGGTGCTCAAAATAAATAAATGGTTATGGGTCTATTTAAGGGAATTTGCCCAATGGTGGTGTGCCTTTTATCCCTCCTGTAATGAGTGCTTATGCAATGTAAAATTTGCGATATGATAGTGTTTCACCCAAGCAGAATTTGTGTAAATTTTGTGCCTCATTTTCAACAAAGTCATGCAGTGACATCATCGATATTGTACATCGAATTGTGATGCCTTTGAATAAACATTGACAACATTTTTGTAGTTAATACGTGAAAAAGTATACCTCCTTAAAATGTGTGCATGGAGATTAACAGTGTGCATGTGATAAACGCTTGTTGATACCACTGGAACTGACCCCGATGAATACCCCAGGGCAACTGCTCTGATAAGGACAAACGTTCAAGTGGCTATGCAAGCCACTCCCCTATATGTAACGGAGATCACTGAGATGCAAGAACACAAACGGAGAAGGGTCAGAGACTCAAACCAGAAAAAGACGTTGGAAGATGGAGGCTGGAGACTGGCAGTGAGGAAGAACGGCATGGAGAGGAGAAATCCACGACAGGAGAGCCGAGACCGGCAGCCCAAAACGAAACTGTAGACAGCTAGAAGATCTTGAAACCAGAGGACACCGCGAGGATTCAACAGCAGATCCTCAGGCAAGTGCCAAAGGTTTTTTTCAGAGGGCTTGGTGGTGGGCTCACGGACAGGGATATTTGGTTGGGCTCTGAAGGGAGCGTGGTGGGGAGAATGCCAGACTCACTTGGAATTGGCACTTTCTCCCTCTCGTTTCTACTTGTGCTTACTTCCCCACCCCACACGTATCTGGTAGGGAATAGACACAACGGACAAGGTTAAGCATCCCCTCCGGTTTTCCCATGCACTAGTCTTAAAGGTGAAGGTTAACCTAATAGGCCAAACATAAAATACTAAGGTCTTTCCCAATTTGTGTTTTGCCTGAGGGGCAGTTCCAAGAAGGAAGATATCCTGAGGAGAGAATCAAGGTCCACGGGAGAAGACGAAACAAAACCCGGAGGAACCTAAACACAGCATGCAGTCAAAGACCTTGTGTTTTTCCTTGTGAGAGAGGTTTATACAGAGAAAAGAAAAATAAACAAACATTAAATAGAACAAATATCTGGGCCAGTCTATGAACCCCACAACAGTGCATGAAAAAAAAAAAATAAGGACATCATTTAAAGTTTGATGGACTGGGTACTTCACAACAAATGTGGCAGAGTACCACGTCACAGTTGGGTTGACCATCATGTTTCTGCCAGCACGAATCTACACAGATGTCCCAACTGATTTGGTGCACTCTGTGTAAGTACATCAACCCACCGGCCTTATTTAGAGTGGATAGTCTGATGTCCGTTAAAGGTCGAGCCTAGACAGTGCGCATGGGCTATCTTTTTAGACATGCTGTATTCACTCTGTGGGCTCACAGCCCGCTCACTGCTTTTGATTGGCTTAGGTTACTCTGGTACATGCATCAACAATGCCATTTGCGATTCCTTATTAGCGAAAAATAAGGATTCGCAAATAAGGAATAGCAAAAGGCTATGCATGTAGAAATCGCTTAAAAAATAGCGATTTCTAAACATTCCTTAATTGTGACTCGCAGATGGCGACTCGCAATTAAGGAATACCTCCCCATTCATTCCTATGGGCCTAGAGGCCCATAGGAGTGAATGGGAAGACCTTCTCAATTTGCGATTTTCAATTAGAGAATCGCAAATTGCTCATGCAATTTCAAGGGTGTCAAAAGGACACCCTGTTGCACCCCTGAAATCTGCATATGAGTACATCTTGCACACACACATGCCCCAAGGGCATGTGTGTGTGTAAAATGGAACTTTGAAAAATACCCTTTAGTGCATTTTTCAACGTTTTTGCAAATTACCATGAAGTTCAACTTCATGGTAATTTTCTCCCCCTATTAGCGAAATCGCTATTTTTTTTACTTTTAAGTAATCGCAATTTAGAGATTACTTAAATTGCGATTTTTGCATTTGGGATGATGCATCCCAAATGCAAAAATACCGGTCGCAAAGGGGCAGATTCTGAGAATCTGCCTGTTTGCGACCGGTTTTTGCTTTGATGCATGTGGGCCACTGTCCTTTAAAAAACGTTGGTTTTAAGTGGTTAATGTTTCATGTTTATCCCACCTTTTTTACAATTGTTATCTCTCATGGAGTCTTGCTGCAGGACTTGCCCGCTTCCACTTGTGCCATTTTATTTAGTGTCTTTAGAGCTTTTTTAAATTTACAACGAGCACTTCTGTGGGTGGGTGTGTGTACACGCACCTTTTATCAGCACGGCACCCGTTTCACAGACGCCATGCTTCATGTTTGCCATAAATCACCTCATCTCCCTGTGCTGTCCACCACCACCACCGCTGCTGCTTTAGACGGCCCTGTAATTACTTTTTTAATCTTCATTATTAAAACGAATAAAGGTGTCCACCATGATGTGCTTCTTCTCTTTGCAGGCACATACTACTCCGTTTTTGTTACAATTTCTTTTATGTCATTTGTGTAACTTCAGTTATATGGTACACCCCCAAAAAAGCATCAACATCCTCTAAACTGCACTTGCATACTGATTTGAGTCAGGAAGCTGCAGGCACACTAGAGCCGGTCAAAATATCCAGGGGGACTTGAGTCTTTATTGTCAAATGGATTATTTGCCACTTTTACGTGCAGAGGCTCTGTTGCACTCATGGCCTCATTAATCTGCCTCTGTTCATGTTTATTTTCTGTTTGGAAGTTTCAGAACAAGTTGGGCTTATCACAGGTCATATTTCCATCTATATGATGTCTTGCTTCAGCCCCCTTCCAAACTTCAGGTTCTTTCATAAAAAAAATAAGACCAGCATGGTAAACTGCTTGCGTCAAATTTATGTTTTGAGACAACTAAGCATTGTTACTATTGTGTTAGTGGGGTGTTATCATGAGTTCTGCTATAGTTTGAATGGAACAGTTAGGGTATATTCAAAATGCATGCTAAATATGTAACTAGACAGTATCAGAACTTAGGGGCTTATTTACAAGCCCATTGCGCCACAGGTGCGTCAAAAAAAGTGACGCACCTGTGGCGCAATGGGCTTGCAACGGCGCAGTGTGTCTGCCCATATTTACAAAGCCACGTAAAGACACCCTGCATGGCTTTTCATGGCCTTGTAAATTTGGCCACCTTTCACATAGTACTCTGAGCGAAAGGGGCGTTCCATGGTGGTTTCTGTGGGTGTACCCCCGCTACATCCATGGAACCTAACGCATTTCCAGATTTACACGTTTTTTTAAACTTGGGAATGCGTAAGATTCCTACGTCTCCCCAGGGGAAGTGTAAGGGAGGCACAGCAAGGAGAAATACCTTTATGTTTCCTTTTTCAATGTGTGCTGCATTCTGCAGCACACATAGAAAGAGGAAAACACCTCTCTTGATTGTTTTTGCGCATGGAGGTGTCCCTTCCTTCACAAAAACAATCACCCCTACACCTCAGACACCCTTGCACCATGGTGCAAGGGTGTCTGCATTGGCACATGGCACACCGATTGTGCGCCAGCGCAGGGGAAAAGGACAGGAATATGCTGTATCTTGTAGATACATGCAAAAAGAACAATTGATGGACAGAATGCAGAACAGTGGCATACATTCAACCTAGTACAGAGATCTGGGCCTAAATCCATTGTTTTTTTGCTCACCATGCCATTCCTGTTTGAACCCAGCCATATGCAAATCAGTCTTGACCCTGTGCCTCATGGGAGCAGTCCAGCCCGAACTGCCAGGCTAGGTCCTCCCATGACTGGAAACAATCATTCTAGGACCGGTTACAGGGTTTCACCCTCATCAGCCAGGATAGCTTGACTCCAGTGGCATGGAGAGCACAGGACCCTGTCTGGGCATACCCGTCCTACTCGGGGTGACAAATGCAAAAAGAACAATTGATGGACAGAATGCAGAACAGTGTCATACATTCACCCCAGTACAAAGATCTGCCCTAAAATCCATCTTTATTTGCTCACCATGCCATTCCAGTTTGAACCCAGCCATATGCAAATCAGTCTTGACCCTGTGCCTCATGGGAACAGTCCAGCCTGAACTTGCAGATACAGCACATTTCTGCCCTTTTCTTTTGATGCATGGCAGTGCAGCAGGAAGGCGTGCTGTGCTGCCATGCGTCATAATATTGTAAATGAGGCCCAAAGTCTGCCTGCTGTAGTTTTGAAGTTACTGTGTTCCTTTCAGTAGGGCAAGGAGACAAGACGGAGGACAAGACAGAAAAGGAAGTGGAAATCCTCAAGATTGTTTGCTCACACATCCCTATTGATGTCATGCTTCTTCATCTGGCGTGCTCCTCATAGGGCCAGTGCTGCAATGCCATACGGGTCCCATGAAGGGTCGCTTTAGCTGAGATCTTTTTATTGTTTTTACCCTATGATGAGTAGTGTAAGTGTAAGGGCGTCCTAGATGTGTGTGGTGGAATGATAGTGTAAGACCAAGGGGCATATCATCAAGGAGGCAATATAAAATTATCGCCGCTTTTGCGTCCGTTTTTGGACGAAAAGCGGCGATAATTGTATCGCCTTATCAGCAAGGTCACGCATGAATCCTTGCATTAGCTCCCTTTCCCGTAACGCCCACCTTTGCATCTCTAAGGAGATGCAAAGTGAGCGTTCCGTCCCAAAATAACTGGAGAAATGTTGCTAACCGACATTTCTCCAATTATCAATAGGCACGCTAACAGGCATAGCGATAAGAAAAGTAGCACTAACCTTGGTTATCACTACTTTCCTTACACCTGCTTTTAGTTTGACTTAGCCATTATATCCAATGTAAGGTGGATATCATGGCGGATATCATGGCTAAGTCTGCCGTGCCCTATCAACAAGCTATCGCCAAACTTTGTGAGATTGTCGCTGGATTTCCAGCGATAATCTCGCATTTTGGCAGTTAGCACTTGGAATTTTATCGCTTGTGAGATAAGCTTTGCTGATTGCACGCTATCTCAGCGATAAAATTCCACGTTACCCTGCGATAATTATCCTAGCGCTAAGTGCGCTTAGTGATAATTATCGCTGGTCCTTGATGATATGCCCCCAAGTGAGGGAAAGCAAAACTGTCTAAGAGATACCGGAGGAGATTTTTTATTTAATTGCTATTTTGGCACGATTAAAAGACCCTATGAAAGAGGCAGAGGTACTGTAGGGGTGTAATGTGAACAAGTAGCAGCAAAAAATGTGGGTGTAGTCAGGCTGACATGTTTTGCACCCTGTGGCCCACACCTAAATTGGAATGTGCAGAAAAGGTATTCCCCAGTAAAAGGATACCTGGTATCATGGCTAAAAAATGATTGTTCAACCCTTAGGATCAATCACATATGCCCCATAGGTCAGAGACAGAGGTTAGCCCACAGCTACTAAATGGCAAGCGTCCTAAACCTCCTCTGCTCGCCTGGATCGATCCAGTGCCTTTGTACGACGATGCGGACAAGGAACAGTGGTGCTCTGCAGAGGAGTAAATAGATATGCTCCCACATCCCACTGACAAAGGAGTATGATATTACGCAGGCTCCTGAGGGAAGTCACTGCCCTACACTATTCAGAGCAAAGGTGTGGCAAGGAAGCTGACATGCCAGTGGAGAGTAGCCGGACAATACACCAATTTTAGGGTCCTCTATCAACAAGGGAGGCGTACGTTTGTGGCGCTGCCTCAGATTTACGATTTCTTGTAAATCTTGGGCAGTGTCAAAATGCTCTGGATGTTGCATGAAACGCCCCCAGCAACACCCATTGCACGCTCCTATAATGCAGAAAACTGCGTTAAAGGGGACAATATTTACAAGGCAGCATTAAGCCATAAAAGTGACTTAGTGCTGCCTCGTAAATATGTAGCAGGCTCCTGCGCCACGGAATGTCATGAAAAGTGACGTTCTGACGCTTCAAGGGGCCTCATAAATGAGGCCCTTTGTGTTTTCCTGAAGCCAGATAAGCGTGTCACCTTTGTTCATTAGTGATTTCAATCTTTACAGGGGAACAAGATCTCTTTGCACTAATTAAAAATGCAGTCGTCGCCCATGGAGGAGCTGCTTTCTCCACCGCGGGGCCCTACGGAGGCGGGTGCGGCCTTCGCTCACGCGGTGTCCACAGATGTGGACATCCTGCGCATTGGGTGACCCGGTGGCTCCCTTTCCGGAGGACCATCTCTTGGAGGTCCTCCACCAGGGCTCTGGTGGGATGGAAATCTTGCTTCCCTTTGAAGGTTCGCTCCTTTCTTCCTTGACGGGGGCTTGGAGGCGTCCTGCCTCAGGGGACCCGGTGCCTCAGCATCTTCTGCACGGGCACCTCCCGGCGCAGCGTGACCCGGCGTGTCTTTCCCTTCCCCTTTTCCCTCCCTGCCGCCGCTGTTGACTCCGCCGTCCCGAGAGGCCCGCTGGCTGGACTCTTGGGAGCGCAACATGTTTGCCTCGACCAGCGCGGCCCTGCGGGCCCTTAACACCTTGTGTGTGCTGGCTAGGGCCTCCTCCTCGACTCGGCTGAGTCGCTGGGATCTGCAGCATCCCATCATGCATGGGATGGCCGGGAGCTTGCGGAGTTTATTCTCCGCTCCACTCTGGATGTCTCAGAGGTTCTGGGCCGGGCCATGACTTCCTCAGTCGCTCTCCGTCGCCATGCTTGGCTTCAGAACGGACTATTCTCAGAGAATATTAGGGAGCGACTCATTGACCTTCCATTTGATGGCAGCCTGTTGTTCCATGCCCTGGCCGACTCCGCCAGCCAAAGGCTCTTGGTGGGTGTTAGACCTGTCAGCCCTTTGGGTGGTCCCTCCTCATCATTATTTATTTTGTCCCACTTTTGCCTCAAACCCTGTTAGTATTTTTTCCTTTTTGGGAACCACCAGACTTTTTAGTATTGATGCAGATTCAGGGAGCCATTTTATCTACCCCTGGAACTTCTGTCTGAGGGCCTGGAGCACAAAATGGAGGCCACCCATTGTCACCGGTGACATCACTGGAACCTACCAGCACCTTCCAGAACATTCCAGAACCCTGTGACAGTGAGAGGCAGGTTTAGAATGTTGGGAAGGCATCTCCAGGTTGGCAGTTGGAGTTGGCAGTTGGCACCTGACTGGTGAAGAGAGAGGAGCACAGAACTGAAGGAGGAAGGAGTGAGGCAGCAGGGGTGGAAACTTGTGCCTGGAGTGGGGTCCAGAAACCCACCCTTGATACTAGTCCCTGCTGACTGAGCCCAGCCTGGAGCCCTGTGTGGGAGAAAGCAAGAAAAACCATCTTAAGGACCTGGACAGCCGGAACAGGCCTTAAAAGTGAAGAACAGCAAGTTCCTGACCTGGTTACTGGTAACTTCCTGAAGTCCGACGTTGAGAAGCCTGGAGACCTGGAGCCCGAGGTGGAGAAGCGGCGCTGACTGGAAAGCAGACGTCGTACCCGGAGCCGCCAGAGGTCGAGAGAGGGCGCCGACGGAGGTCGTGGAGACACCAGAGGTCGAGGAGGAAGTCACCTGAGGTCGAGTGTGCGGCGTCGACGGGGGAGTGAAGTCCGCCCTCCGGAGTCGCCGGAGACCGAGGTGAAGCGTGCCGGAGGTCGGGAGTGGAGATCGCACTCCGGAGTCGCCGGAACCTGAAGAGAATCGTGCCGGAGGTCGGGAGTGGAGGTCGCACTCCGGAGTCGCCGGAACCTGAGGAAAGGAGCACCGGAGGTCGGGAGTGGAGATCACACTCCGGAGCCGCCGGAAGTCGACATCGAGCCAAGGCCGCCCGACGTCATCGAACCGGAGCCGCCCGAAGTCGACATCGAGCCAAGACCGCCCGACGTCATCGAACCGAGGCCGCCGACATCGAACCGGAACCGCCTCCCGGCGTCGACAAGAACTGTCATTGAGCCGAGGCCGCCGACATCGAACCGGAACCGCCTCACGGCGTCGACACGACTCCGGCGGCGTCGGAACTTCATAAAAAGGGCAGTAAGTGGAATAGAGGGCGCCTAAGGCCCTGTGAAGCCCTAAGAGACCATCCTAGAGGCTAGAGAGGTGCTGGAACCAGCTTGATAGTGCCAGGGGTGAGCTGAGACTAATACAGATGGGTTGTGTAGTGTGGGAGAGCCAGATCTCTAGATTCCCCCTTGATCTACCTCAGTTTAGGCCTCAGCCTTGTCCAAGCCAGGTAGTACACCCCGCAGGTCATCCAAAACTCTACAAGCTGGGATTGGGCCAAATCATCCCATAGTACCTCAGGAATGTGAACTGATTTTCAAGTGTCACTGTTGGCTTTTATTATTTATTGAGAGCACTGTATTTATTGTATTCATCCTATTTATGGCCTCACAGTATTTATTGCCTCACAGTATTTATTGTTTCACAGTATTTATTGTCGCACAGTATTTATTGTCTCGCAGTATTTATTGCCTCGTAATATTTAATTGCCTTTTATGTAATGCACTTATATTTATGCCTTGATTATTTATGATCTACCTTATTTAGTGAATCGTTGAAGTATTATTGATTTGATTTACCCTTCCACAGGAAAAGCCTTGTGTACTGTGATTGTATTATTAATTATTTAATCAGCAACTAAGAGAAAAGAAGATAAAGAGATATATTTTCAGTATAATTTTTAAGGTGTAGTGTCGTTTTTGGAACGGATGCACGCATGGTTATTGTGTGGGTATGACGTATGCTTAGCACGGTGCCTGTTCCCTGACCACTCGAGCCAAGCTACCACAGTGTATGTCTGGGAGAACCCCACCACCCTTCCGGTGTGGGAGTGTTTTTCTAACATAATTGGTGTTCAGCGGTGGGATAGAGCTGTGCCTACGTATACTCGACAATAACTGTGGGTAGTCCATAGGCCTACACCGGGAGTTTTCTCCAAGCGGACTTCCTAATTGTGAGTTTTTGTTTTTTCCAAATTTACTCTGGTGGTGGGAGGAGGTATTATAAAAGGTACCCCCCTGCATAGCTTCTGCAAATAACTGTCCTCTGACCTGAGTGGGCAAGATGGAGTTTGTACTGGAGAATTTAGAAACGTACACTGTGGCCCAACTCAGGGAGTTTTGTCAGCGGGAGGGGGTGTATTGTCCCCCAGGAGCAAAGAAGGGTGCACTCCAAACCAGCTTAAGGGCTTGGGGGGAGGCACGACGAGAAAGCAAGGCTGAGGAGGAGGACAGGGATAGAGAGCCCGACAGTGAGGGAGCTGGTTTGTACCAACCTGAGGTGGGGAACCTGTTAGGGGGGCCCAGGACACTTTCCAGGAAGGGCAGCAGTGCCTCTAGCGGTGGCTTGTCTGAAGTGGAGTTAACAGACCTGAGGGAGAAAAGACAGCTCACATGGGACTTAGCAAGGCTGGAGAAAGAGAAGGAGGAACAGAGGATGGCTCATGAGTTGAGGTTAAGGGAGATAGATCTCCAGATCCTACGAGTCGGGGCACACCCTATTCCTAATGGTGGCAGCGAAGAAAGAGAATTCACCAGGGAACCCAAACCCTATTTGCCGAAAGACATAGTGGCTAGCTATGGTGTGGGCGACGATATTGCCAAGTGGCTAGCGGCCTATGAGGTCTCATTAAGGGCCCATGGGGTTCCAGAGAAGTACTGGGGAGGGGGATTGTACAGGTACATGCCTCCAGCTGGTAGGGATGCATTATTGGCCCTAGAGCAGGATGAGCAGACCCACTACCCCACCATGAAAGTGGCGCTCATACGAAAGTTTGGACTAACACCCGAGAAATACAGACAGAAGTTCCGGGGTAGCCACAAACTGGGCACACAGAATTGGGTGGACTTCCTGGATTATGCAAAGAAGGCATTAGAGGGTTGGATTCAGGGCAGTGAAGTGAGGAACTACGAGGGGTTGTTTGATTTAGTATTGAAGGAACACCTGCTCGAAAAATGTTTCCCTGAACTGCGTCAACACCTGGTGGATAGCAAGCTGACCAATCCCCGGAAGCTTGCTGAGGAGGCGGACATTTGGGCTAGTACCCGGGTGTCCACAAGGGGGACTGGAGGGGATACTCAAAAGGCCGGACAGGGCGCGCCCCAGAAGAAAGAGGGGGGAGAAATGAAAAAGGAGTTCTTCAAAGGCCCCCAAAATAATTTCCAAGGTAAGGGAACAGGATTCACCCCTAGGGCTAACCCACCCAGAAACCCTAATCCTGGCCAGAGTCAGCAGCCAAGGGTTGTCCATTGCTTCGAGTGCGGTGGCGTTGGACACTATAAGGGAGATGCGAAGTGCCCAAAACGACCACCCCCTCCCATTGGAGGAAAGGCCCCCGGAGTAGCTAGTGTAGTGCTCGGGGAGGAGATGCCTTTAATTAAGGGAAGGGAGTGGGCGGGTGTCACTTTAGTGTCCCTGGGAGAACGGGAGATGGTTCCTAAGATCCAGGTGCCCGCAAATACTATAAAGTATGGGCAGTGGGTCACCATCAACGGCCAAAGGGGGGAGGCTCTGAGAGACACAGGAGCCAGTATGACTATGGTGCGTAGCCAACTGGTGTCTCCAGAGCAGGTGATTCCCGATGTACTCCACCCTGCCGCGATGGCTGACGGCAGAATGGGCCACTATCCGGTGGCCGAGTTTCCCTTTGAATGGGAAGGGGTTGCAGGTTCACTTCGAGTTGCCGTAAGCCCTGCCGTGCCAGTCGATTGTCTGCTGGGGAATGACATGGAGCACAATGCTTGGAAAGAGGTGGAATACCGGACTCACACTGAGATGCTGGGTACACCTGTCTGGGTCTGTATGAGCACAGGGTCCACGACTACCCGGAGAGGGAGTTCGTTCAGGCTGGAGCCTGGAACAAAGGCCCAGCCAGCTGCCGATCAAGGGAAGAACCGAGGACAGGAGGAGCCTGCCTCGGCGTCCGCACCCCGTAGGACGGATAGGCCACCGGAGGTGGTGGACCAGGAGTCCGCGGTGGGGGATGTTACCAAACTGGAGGACCTACCCATCCCGGCCGAGTGGCACGTGGAGGGAGGGCCGACCAGGGAGGAATTCTGCAAGGGCCAGAGGGAGTGCCCTACCCTTGAGGGACTGAGGCGACAGGCCGAAGCCCAGGCAGCAGGGAACGTTGAAGGGAACTACAGTGTTTACTGGGAGGATGGCCTCCTCTACAGTGAACCCAAGGCACCCCTACATGGATCGTCACGAGCCTTGGTAGTCCCTCAACGTTATCGAGCCTTCCTTCTGGAGTTGGCTCACGAGATCCCATTGGCAGGACACCTAGGGCAAGACAAGACCTTCGCCCGTCTTGTCCCACACTTTTATTGGCCTCAGATGAAAGTGTCGTCCGACACCTACTGCCGGACATGTGTGTCTTGCCAAGCCAGTGGGAAAACAGGGGTGAAGCTGAAAGCTCCCCTGGAACCACTTCATGTCGTTAGCACCCCCTTTGAAAGGGTGGGCATCGACATTGTGGGTCCATTAGATCCGCCTACTACAGCTGGTCACAGGTTTATCCTGGTTTTGGTGGATCATGCCACACGGTACCCAGAGGCTATACCTCTAAGGACCATTACAGCACCTGTTGTGGCTAGGGCCCTGATGGGAATCTTTACCCGAGTGGGTTTTCCCAAGGAATTTGTGTCCGACAGGGGGACCAACTTCATGTCAGCATACATGCGGGCCATGTGGAAGGAGTGTGGAGTGACCTACCGGTTCACCACTCCTTACCACCCCCAGACCAATGGTCTGGTGGAAAGGTTCAATAAAACCTTGAAAGGCATGATCAGAAGTCTGCCTGAAAGCCTGCGGAGGAAATGGGACGTCCTCCTACCCTGCCTATTGTTTTCTTACAGGGAAGTGCCACAGAAGGGAGTGGGCTTCAGCCCCTTCGAGCTTTTGTACGGGCACCCTGTGCGTGGACCTCTCAGCCTGGTGAGAGACGGATGGGAAAGAACTCCCAGAAAGCTTCCCCAGGATGTGGTGAGCTACATGCTGGCCTTCCGGAGCCAAATGGCTAAGTTGTGGAAGCGAGCTTCTGACAACTTGGAGGCCAGCCAAGCAGTAATGAAGGCGTGGTATGACCACAACGCTCACCCGGTGGAATTGGAGCCTGGCCAGAAGGTGTGGGTGATCGAACCAGGAGAGCTTAGCGCCCTCCAGGATCGCTGGTCAGGACCCTTTGAGATATTGGAGAAGAAGGGTAAGGCTACCTACTTGGTGGATCTTAAGACCCCTTGTCAGCCCCTACGGGTGCTGCATGCCAACCGCCTCAAACCCCACCACGAGAGGCCCGAAGTCATTTTGATGATGGTGACTGACGGAGCAGAGGACGTGGAAAGCGAGCCTCTCCCCGATTTATTTGCGTCTCAAGAGAAGGATGGGTCGGTGGAGGGAGTGATTCTCTCCCCATCTCTAACTCCTGAACAGCAGGAGGATTGCCGCCAGGTCCTGGGACAGTACTCTTCGTTGTTCTCCCTTGTTCCAGGTAGGACTCACCTGTGCGTCCATGACGTGGACACAGGACACAGCCCACCTGTGAAGTCCAAGATCTACCGGATGTCAGACAAGGTGAAGGCCAGCATTAACAGTGAAGTCACTAAGATGCTGGAGCTAGGAGTGATCGAACCTTCCAGCAGCCCCTGGTCCAGTCCGGTGGTGTTAGTACCAAAAGCCGCACCACCGGGTGGCCAACCGGAACAGAGGTTCTGTGTGGACTACCGGGGACTGAATTCAGTAACCAAAACTGATGCTCATCCGATCCCAAGGGCGGATGAATTGATTGACCGGCTGGGAGCTGCCCAATATCTAAGTACCTTTGACCTTACTTCTGGGTACTGGCAGATCTCTTTGACTGATGGAGCTAGGGAAAGGTCAGCCTTCTCCACGCCCAATGGCCACTACCAGTTCTGTGTGATGCCCTTTGGGCTCAAGAACGCACCTGCCACGTTTCAGCGTCTGGTGAACCAGATCCTCACTGGAATGGAGAGTTTCTCTGCTGCTTATCTGGATGACATAGCCGTCTTCAGTAACAGCTGGGAGGATCACTTGCGTCACCTGCAAGCTGTTCTCCAGGCCCGGAGACAAGCTGGTTTAACGATCAAGGCCAGCAAGTGCCAGATCGGGCAGGGGTCGGTAGTGTACCTTGGACACTTGGTGGGTAGGGGAGCGGTGCAACCCCTCCAGGCGAAGATCGAGGCCATCATGGCCTGGGAACCCCCCAAGACTCAGACTGAGGTCCGAGCATTTTTGGGCCTCACCGGATACTACCGCCGCTTCGTGAAGGGATACGGTACCATCGTGGCCCCCCTCACGGAGCTTACGTCCAAGAAGCAACCTCGACGGGTAGTCTGGACGGAGGCTTGTCAGCAGGCCTTCGTAAAGCTGAAGCAAGCCATGTGCGAGGCCCCGGTCCTACGGGCCCCAGACTTTTCCAAGAAGTTCATTGTCGAGACAGATGCATCGGAACATGGCATTGGGGCAGTGTTATCGCAACTCAATGAAGAGGGTCTGGATCAACCCGTGGTCTTCCTATCCCGGAGACTACTTCCCAGGGAACAGAAGTGGAGTGCAATAGAGCGAGAAGCCTTTGCAGTGGTATGGGCTCTGAAGAAGTTGCGGCCATACCTGTTTGGCTCGCACTTCCTAGTTCAGACCGACCACAGACCCCTTCGTTGGCTGATGCAGATGAAGGGGGAGAATCCCAAGTTGTTGAGGTGGTCTATCTCCCTACAGGGAATGGACTTTCAGGTGGAACATCGGCCTGGAGTGGACCACGCCAATGCAGACGGTCTCTCAAGGTATTTCCGCCTTAGTGATGAGAACTCCCAAGGGGTTGGGTAGCTCTCCCCACTTTCAGCTGGGGGGGACGCGTGTTAGACCTGTCAGCCCTTTGGGTGGTCCCTCCTCATCATTATTTATTTTGTCCCACTTTTGCCTCAAACCCTGTTAGTATTTTTTCCTTTTTGGGAACCACCAGACTTTTTAGTATTGATGCAGATTCAGGGAGCCATTTTATCTACCCCTGGAACTTCTGTCTGAGGGCCTGGAGCACAAAATGGAGGCCACCCATTGTCACCGGTGACATCACTGGAACCTACCAGCACCTTCCAGAACATTCCAGAACCCTGTGACAGTGAGAGGCAGGTTTAGAATGTTGGGAAGGCATCTCCAGGTTGGCAGTTGGAGTTGGCAGTTGGCACCTGACTGGTGAAGAGAGAGGAGCACAGAACTGAAGGAGGAAGGAGTGAGGCAGCAGGGGTGGAAACTTGTGCCTGGAGTGGGGTCCAGAAACCCACCCTTGATACTAGTCCCTGCTGACTGAGCCCAGCCTGGAGCCCTGTGTGGGAGAAAGCAAGAAAAACCATCTTAAGGACCTGGACAGCCGGAACAGGCCTTAAAAGTGAAGAACAGCAAGTTCCTGACCTGGTTACTGGTAACTTCCTGAAGTCCGACGTCGAGAAGCCTGGAGACCTGGAGCCCGAGGTGGAGAAGCGGCGCTGACTGGAAAGCAGACGTCGTACCCGGAGCCGCCAGAGGTCGAGAGAGGGCGCCGACGGAGGTCGTGGAGACACCAGAGGTCGAGGAGGAAGTCACCTGAGGTCGAGTGTGCGGCGTCGACGGGGGAGTGAAGTCCGCCCTCCGGAGTCGCCGGAGACCGAGGTGAAGCGTGCCGGAGGTCTGGAGTGGAGATCGCACTCCGGAGTCGCCGGAACCTGAAGAGAAACGTGCCGGAGGTCGGGAGTGGAGGTCGCACTCCGGAGTCGCCGGAACCTGAGGAAAGGAGCACCGGAGGTCGGGAGTGGAGATCGCACTCCGGAGCCGCCGGAAGTCGACATCGAGCCAAGGCCGCCAGACGTCATCGAACCGGAGCCGCCCGAAGTCGACATCGAGCCAAGACCGCCCGACGTCATCGAACCGAGGCCGCCGACATCGAACCGGAACCGCCTCCCGACGTCGACAAGAACTGTCATTGAGCCGAGGCCGCCGACATCGAACCGGAACCGCCTCACGGCGTCGACACGACTCCGGCGGCGTCGGAACTTCATAAAAAGGGCAGTAAGTGGAATAGAGGGCGCCTAAGGCCCTGTGAAGCCCTAAGAGACCATCCTAGAGGCTAGAGAGGTGCTGGAACCAGCTTGATAGTGCCAGGGGTGAGCTGAGACTAATACAGAGGGGTTGTGTAGTGTGGGAGAGCCAGATCTCTAGATTCCCCCTTGATCTACCTCAGTTTAGGCCTCAGCCTTGTCCAAGCCAGGTAGTACACCCCGCAGGTCATCCAAAACTCTACAAGCTGGGATTGGGCCAAATCATCCCATAGTACCTCAGGAATGTGAACTGATTTTCAAGTGTCACTGTTGGCTTTTATTATTTATTGAGAGCACTGTATTTATTGTATTCATCCTATTTATGGCATCACAGTATTTATTGCCTCACAGTATTTATTGTTTCACAGTATTTATTGTCGCACAGTATTTATTGTCTCACAGTATTTATTGCCTCGTAATATTTAATTGCCTTTTATGTAATGCACTTATATTTATGCTTTGATTATTTATGATCTACCTTATTTAGTGAATCGTTGAAGTATTATTGATTTGATTTACCCTTCCACAGGAAAAGCCTTGTGTACTGTGATTGTATTATTAATTATTTAATCAGCAACTAAGAGAAAAGAAGATAAAGAGATATATTTTCAGTATAATTTTTAAGGTGTAGTGTCGTTTTTGGAACGGATGCACGCATGGTTATTGTGTGGGTATGACGTATGCTTAGCACGGTGCCTGTTCCCTGACCACTCGAGCCAAGCTACCACAGTGTATGTCTGAGAGAACACCACCACCCTTCCGGTGTGGGAGTGTTTTTCTAACAGTGGGGCTCCGTCCTCCTCTGCCTTATCCTCCTCCTCCTCTGTCTCCTCCTCAGTGACTTCTGAATTGGGTTGATTCTGGGCCTTCTTAGGCCAGTTGGTCTGACTGTGGAGTCTGTTTTCTGGCTGTTTACGTCCTTCCTTGGGACTTTGGCCTTGTTGGCTGCTGGACAGCCCTTGTGTTGATTGTGTGTGGGTTCTGCAGGTGTTGTTGCGCAGACTTGGCCCTAAGATTGGGCCTTCTGCTTTCCTTGGGCTGCTTGTTAAGCCTTCAGCGGGGGTGTTTTTCTCCCTGTGGCTCTTTTGTTTTTCCTCTGCTGCGGAAGTTCTTCCAAAGAGGGTTCCCTTATCTGCCACCCCAGTTCAAACATGGCCATATGCAAATCAGTCTGACCCTGTGCCTCATGGGAGCAGGCTGAAGACGGCTGAAATGCCAGAAACCGGTCCTAGGAAGCTTGTTTCCGGTCCAGGGAAGGCATGGCTTGGCAGTTCGGGCTGGACAGTTCCCAAGAGGCACAGGGTCAGACTGATTTGCATATGGCCATGTCTGAACTGGGGTGGCAGAGTGGGCTAAAGAACGGTGATGGATCAAACCCAGATCTGTTGACTGGGTGTGAGTGTTTGATTGGTTCTGATGCTCCGTCCATCACCACCCCCTTTTGTACCGCTTTGTTCGCCATAAGTTGGCAGGGTATGCTCAGACGTGAGTCCCTTGCTCACTTTGCCACTGGATTCAAGCAAGCCTGGCTGAAGACGGCTGAAGTGCCAGAAACCGGATCTAGGAAGCTTGTTTCCGGTCCAGGGAAGGCATGGCTTGGCAGTTCGGGCTGGACTGTTCCCATGAGGCACAGGTTCAGACTGATTTGCATATGGCCATGTCTGAACTGGGGTGGCAGAGTGGGCTAAAGAATGGTGATGGATCAAACCCAGATCTGTTGACTGGGTGTGAGTGTTTGATTGGTTCTGATGCTCCGTCCATCACCACCCCCTTTTGTACCGCTTTGTTCGCCATAAGTTGGCAGGGTATGCTCAGACGTGAGTCCCTTGCTCACTTGCCACTGGATTCAAGCAAGCCTGGCTGAAGACGGCTGAAATGCCAGAAACCGGTCCTAGGAAGCTTGTTTCCGGTCCAGGGAAGGCATGGCTTGGCAGTTCGGGCTGGACTGTTCCCATGAGGCACAGGGTCAGACTGATTTGCATATGGCCATGTCTGAATTGGGGTGGCAGAGTGGGCTAAAGAACAGTGATGGATCAAACCCAGATCTGTTGACTGGGTGTGAGTGTTTGATTGGTTCTGATGCTCCGTCCATCACCACCCCCTTTTGCACCGCTTTGTTCTGGCCGGCAGGCTGCTCTCCATCTGGAGTGGGTTTGCCTTCTTTTCCCTCGTTTCCTTGGGCCCTCTAGGCTTCTTTTTCTTCTTCCGCTTTTCCTGTCTTGGC
Source organism: Triturus cristatus (assembly GCF_964204655.1). Taxonomy (NCBI): domain Eukaryota; kingdom Metazoa; phylum Chordata; class Amphibia; order Caudata; family Salamandridae; genus Triturus; species Triturus cristatus. The sequence continues at coordinate 733,571,439 of NC_140580.1, forward strand.
ATTGGGTGGAAGCTATGTTGCCTGGTAGGGGAGTGGGGTGCTTCGACCTCTCCGTCCTTGCCCTTGGTTCCTCTGCTGTGAGTGTATGGGCCTCTTCAGCCTTCTTTTCCCTCGTACATCCCTTTCGGGTCTGTGGGGTTCTGCTTATGGGGGTTCCCGTGGCCTGGCAGGGGCAAGGTTCTACCTGGTCCACAGATCTGGTCCCCTGTGGGGCCTTCTGTTCTGCATTGCCTGGTGGGGTCCTTTCGCAGACCCTCCTTCCCAGGGGGTATTGCTAGGGTATCTATTCTACGTGAAGGAATCTGCGGCTAGTAGTCTCTATCAGATGTACGAGTTACTTACCTTCGGTAACGATGTATCTGGTAGAGATGATTCTAGCCGCAGATTCCTTCATGGCCCGCCCTTCCTCCCCTATTCTGCGAGACCCTTGGGTTGGTCTTCGGTACTCGCCTTCCGGTGGGGGGCTGTTTCTCCTGTGAGTGCCCTCCTTGTTCTTGGCGGGTGACTCTGTCTGGGGGCGGTTCGTTCCTCCTTGGTTCTTTGGAGGATGGGGTTCCGGTGCTCCGGTGCCCTGCTGCTCTGGCTACTCCAGGTTTGGGGGGGATTGCTTCTATCCCTGTCCTCCCCTCTCTTCCTTCCATTGCTATCCTCTGATAGGGTCATCTGGCCATGTCTTGCCCTTGTCCCTTGTGAGTGGTTGCCCTCTAGGTTAGGGTGTCTTGGAAGATTGATGTCTCTGTCTTGGGACTGGTCCCATTCCTTGCTCAGGATGGGGGGAGTGAGTTTACTATGTGTGCCATGACTTTATGCATGTTCTTTACCTCCGGGGCACAGGGATGGGAAGTTGTCTGTGTGCTGGCAGGGTGACTGCACAGGTTTCTGCTTGTTCTTCTCTCTTCTTTCCCTGCCCTTGGGATCTGCGGTGTTGGCACTACTCTGGTGGTGCTGTTAGTCACCGTTTCTTTCCAATTTTTCTGCTCTTCGCACACTGTTCTCATGCTTCCACAGTTTTTTATCTGGTGGTTCCGCATCGTGGTGCGGAAAAGTTCTCAGAAGAAAACTGACGTAGGCGCTCTGGGGCGGGTCTTATGTGACCTCGCTGCCGTCACGTACGCAGACGACGCCTGGGCGGAGTCGCATGATGTCGCCCCGCACTCGGCGCGCAGGGATGCTGTGGCAAAAAAGTTTCCGGATCCAGTCTCACGCCTGGGGATAATTCTATGTGATGGAATCTGCGGCTAGAATCGTCTCTACCAGATACATCGTTACCGAAGGTAAGTAACTCGTACTACAGCGTGCATATAGGACATGGTGGTCTCTTGGCGCTGTACCCAATCAACTGATGATAATAACAATGGCTACAGCAAACCAAAACAAATGGTTATTGAACCTATGGCCAAGTATAAAAAGCAATGGTAAGGAAAACAGAAGATAGCTAGACATACAAACATACAGATACATAGGTAGGTGGCTGCTTGGGATTGGAGAGGGAGAGAGAGAGAGAGAGAGGGAGAGAGAGAGAGAGAGAGAGAGAGAGAGAGAGAGAGAGAGAGAGAGAGAGAGAGAGAGAGAGAGAGAGAGAGGGAGAGGAGAACAAAAAGAGAGAGAATATGCATACATATGTGCCCGGCACACGCAGAGCTTTCCTTTCCAAAAACACATTTACTTTTGCATTCTACGGGTAAACAAACCTTAGTGTGCCCCCACTTCTTCAGAGGAGAAGTGTGCTCACTCATGTGCAATAATCTAACTGAAGAGATGTGTTTATTTTAAGATAACGGTGCTGTTGACACTCCTGCACCTCTCCCAAGCCACAGAGCCCACACTGTGATCCTTTCCACCACATTAAGCATTTCTGCTACTCTGCACATATAAACATAATTCCCCATCAGAGAAACTAGGCTTTCTCTTCCAGGGGATACTCATCAATAGTCATAAGCACTGAATAGTCCCGCCCACGTGCGAGGACCCCGGAGCAATAACAATATATATATATAAATATATATGTCGCTCCAAGTACACCAAAATACGAGTCACTCGTTACGGGCGGGTGCCGAGTGCGGTGGTGTACCGCACACAATATAAGCTCCACAGATTCCTCCGTTTTCTAGAAGGAAAAAACGGCACTCACGGGGCTTTGTTTCAGCAGGGTTTAATGGTTTAAACCGAATACAAACAGACGCGTTTCAGAATAGATCCTTCTTCAGTGTTTGTCTAACGCGCTGTGAGGCGCCATTAAAAAGGGTTACATCGATTAGCCTAGACATAAACAGGGGACTAGCGCATTTCCATCATGTGCGCCATCTTAGAGTGGTCAATTATGCATGGTTCTTAAAATACAGTTGATTAAAAACAACATATTAAGCATTTCACAAGAAAATTCATCAGCATGTTTGATTCTATAATCATAACCTTGCTATGACCCATCAATTCATTACGATTTTACCGTGTATCGGTCAATTGTACCAAATGAATTGTGCTACATGCGTCCCTCGTTTATCATTATTTAGCCGTGTATCGGCAAATGCTTTCGATGCCCCAGGTTCTTCACCAGTCAACATATCAACGATCAATGATCACATTAAATTACATAACAATTGGTTACCCAGATGAACTGTCAATTTTTCCCCACCATTTAACCCATTCGGGGACTTGGATTGGAGATCTATAATATATCGTGATTCAAGTCTTCGCAACTTCAGAACTCTGTCTCCTCCCCTTACATCAAATGGAATACAGTCTATGCTGAAGTACTGTAACAGGTCCCTGTTACTATTGTGCTTAAGGGCAAAATGACGTGCCACGGGGTAGTTAAAATCTTTTTTTGCAATTGCACGCATGTGCTCCAATATTCTAAGTTTAACACAATGTATCGTGCTCCCTATGTATCTCAACCCACAGGGGCATTTCAGACAATAGACCGCATGGGTGGTATTACAGGTCATGAATTTCTTGATTTTTTTAGGTGCTTTCAGGCCTTTGATCTCATACGTCAACACCCTTCTGCTGTGCGCACAGGCCTTACATCTTCCGCAGGGGAAAAAACCCTTCATTTCATTTATGGTTCCCTGTTTAGATGGTATAACATCTAGATGGCTATGCACCAAGCTGTCTTTGAGGGATCGAGCCTTTTTGAAAGTGATTAATGGTCCTGCTGCAATATCTGTGCCAATAATGGCATCAGTTTTTAATATGTGCCAGTTTTTCTTCATTATTCGTCTTAGACTGTCGGCATCTTCCGAGAAGGTAGTTATCATACGGAATTTGCCAATTTGATCATCGCGGACCTTTTGCTGAAATAAGTCCTTTCTAGGTATTCTTTCTACCTTTTTAAGTGTGTTTTCAGGAGGCCTGAAGTATAGCCTCTTTCTATAAATCTATTTATACTTGCTCTGGCTGCCAGTTTAAAATCGCTTTCTTCAGAGCAGTTCCTTTTCAGTCTAAGAAATTCCCCATACGGAATGCTGTTTTTCAATTTTTGAGGGTGACTACTGGCAGCATGTAGCGTGCTATTTCCAGCAGTCGGCTTTCTATATAAGGCTGTTGTGATCTTCCGTAGATTGATCTCATTCTCTACAGGTACATAGACGACCTTTTCCTGGTATGGAATGGCAGGGTGAATCAGGCAGAAAGATATATTGAACATCTAAATAAGAATGAGATCAATCTACGATTCTCAGGCGAGATAAGTTTAGTGGCAGTAAACTATCTTGACCTGAGAGTCGAGATACAGGAGGGGAAGATCACAACAGCCTTATATAGAAAGCCGACTGCTGGAAATAGCACGCTACATGCTGCCAGTAGTCACCCTCAAAAATTGAAAAACAGCATTCCGTATGGGGAATTTCTTAGACTGAAAAAGAACTGCTCTGAAGAAAGCGATTTTAAACTGGCAGCCAGAGCAAGTATAAATAGATTTATAGAAAGAGGCTATACTTCAGGCCTCCTTGAAAACACACTTAAAAAGGTAGAAAGAATACCTAGAAAGGACTTATTTCAGCAAAAGGTCCGCGATGATCAAATTGGCAAATTCCGTATGATAACTACCTTCTCGGAAGATGCCGACAGTCTAAGACGAATAATGAAGAAAAACTGGCACATATTAAAAACTGATGCCATTATTGGCACAGATATTCCAGCAGGACCATTAATCACTTTCAAAAAGGCTCGATCCCTCAAAGACAGCTTGGTGCATAGCCATCTAGATGTTATACCATCTAAACAGGGAACCATAAATGAAATGAAGGGTTTTTTCCCCTGCGGAAGATGTAAGGCCTGTGCGCACAGCAGAAGGGTGTTGACGTATGAGATCAAAGGCCTGAAAGCACCTAAAAAAATCAAGAAATTCATGACCTGTAATACCACCCATGCGGTCTATTGTCTGAAATGCCCCTGTGGGTTGAGATACATAGGGAGCACGATACATTGTGTTAAACTTAGAATATTGGAGCACATGCGTGCAATTGCAAAAAAAGATTTTAACTACCCCGTGGCACGTCATTTTGCCCTTAAGCACAATAGTAACAGGGACCTGTTACAGTACTTCAGCATAGACTGTATTCCATTTGATGTAAGGGGAGGAGACAGAGTTCTGAAGTTGCGAAGACTTGAATCACGATATATTATAGATCTCCAATCCAAGTCCCCGAATGGGTTAAATGGTGGGGAAGAATTGACAGTTCATCTGGGTAACTAATTGTTATGTAATTTAATGTGATCATTGATCGTTGATATGTTGACTGGTGAAGAACCTGGGGCATCGAAAGCATTTGCCGATACACGGCTAAATAATGATAAACGAGGGACGCATGTAGCACAATTCATTTGGTACAATTGACCGATACACGGTAAAATCGTAATGAATTGATGGGTCATAGCAAGGTTATGATTATAGAATCAAACATGCTGATGAATTTTCTTGTGAAATGCTTAATATGTTGTTTTTAATCAACTGTATTTTAAGAACCATGCATAATTGACCACTCTAAGATGGCGCACATGATGGAAATGCGCTAGTCCCCTGTTTATGTCTAGGCTAATCGATGTAACCCTTTTTAATGGCGCCTCACAGCGCGTTAGACAAACACTGAAGAAGGATCTATTCTGAAACGCGTCTGTTTGTATTCGGTTTAAACCATTAAACCCTGCTGAAACAAAGCCCCGTGAGTGCCGTTTTTTCCTTCTAGAAAACGGAGGAATCTGTTGAGCTTATATAAATATATATATATACCACCACAGCTAGCTCTGACACTCACTCATCACCCCACAGGGTACCTCAGGGCTCCATTCTTAGCCCCTTACTTTTCAACCTATACGTCAGACCCCTTGCTGATGTTGCAGAAGATGCTGGGCTGACCCTGTTCTCCTATGCTAACGACTCCCAAATCATTTTCTCTCTCTCCATGAAGAGCACGGCAGGGTGATCACCCCTTCAGTTGGGCCTGAGCAAAATTGCATCATGGATGCAATTAAATTACCTCAAACTCAACGATGAGAAAACCGAGGTCCTGATACTTGGGAAATATAAGGATCTCTGGAGCCCTCAACACTGGCCCAATGAAATGGGGTACTTCCTTTACCTTCCTGCCAAGTCCGTAACTTGGGCGTCATTGTGGATGACTCACTCAGTATGCATCATCAAGCTGTCAAGGTAGCTGCCACATGTTGCACCATCCTTAAGTGGTTAAAAAAGATCATCTGGATGCTACCAGAGCCCACTCAGAGAATAGTAGTTCAGGCCTTGACACCTCAAGGCTGGACTACGGCAATGTTCTCTACCTAGGTTCAAATAAGGAGGTGACTCATAGTCTGCAGGTGGTCCAAAACTCCGCTGCAAGGTTACTTTGCCGGGTTCCTAGAGCCACCTCCATCTCTGGCCATCTACGAGATTTGCACTGGCTCTGGGTGGAGACCCGAATCAAGTTCAAAGCCCTGAGCTACATGTTTAAAATCAAAATAGGGATTGCCCCATAGTACCTGCAATCTCTGGTCCGCCCATATGTCCCTCCTCGCAATCTCCGCTCATCCAACCAGGGGAAGTTTTTTGTCCCCGAAACTAGACTATCTTGGATGGGTGGAAAGGCATTTGCATGTTTAGGTCCCTCACTTTGGAATGCCCTGCCCATTACTCTTCGAAATGAAACAGAGTACGTCCAATTTTGCAAATTATTGAAGACCTGGCTCTTTAACCAATAACCTGTAAGCCGTTTCATCTCAGTCTCTGATCTGCTTGGAGCCGGGAAACCCTTTTTAGGTAGCTGTTGCGCCTTATAAATGTAATAAATAATAATTAATATATACACTCATATAAAGGTAATATATATATATATATTTATATATATATATATATATATCGAAGAGTTCCAACTTCCGCTACTTCCAACCTCCTCGCGGCGGCGGCGAAGAAGGAGACTCAGACCCCGCTGAACTTAAGGAAAGATATTTATTTACGATTTACAACCCATGCACGACGCGTTTCGGGCCTCAAGAGCCCTTGATCACATACGATTTCTAAATCGCCATTACAATTTTTATGTGTTTGCTCAGTGTCCGCCCACTTCCACCTTTCTGCGTCACATGATAAAAGTCATGGAGAAAAGACTCGCAATATACAATGACTTGTGCGAGGACCATTGCAAATGTACACCTTAGTGTGCAATTGGGTATTTTTCACAATATTATCATAAAAAACCCATCGTATTCAACATAAATAATGTTAAAATACAAATGCCTTAATGTTGTACTGTTCTATGCCTATACTCATTTTATATTTGTCATGTGTAATAAATGTATCTCAGGATAAATCCATCAAAGCATAGAGTATAGCAGCAAATCTTAATAAAAAAAGGCTCATTACTGGGTAAATCCAGTGCAACGACAGAATAAAGTGCATATGTACAATAGCAGCAAGAAAAAATTGATTAATGTTAGTGTGCAAAATGGTGCAAGATGTGCAAAATATATCAATATACAGTGCAATAGAATATATACAGAAAGAAACCAATTTCAATATAATAAATATGCAAACAATTATAAATATTATTAACAGTAAAATTCCGCTCATGAAAAATACTATTAAAAAGACATATATTATAAGATTGCATATTAAAAGAAGAACTTTTCGTTATGCTTAAAAAAGGTTCAGATTAGGGAAAAATTATAGTCTATATTGCGACAGATGTTACATTTCCAAACTTACATTTTGTATCACATCTACATACCTTCTATTGGTATTCCTAATTGTTACTAGATTAAAACATGGGTAATGACAAGACTTTGTTTTATCTCTTATCTTCTGGAATGACCCTGTACTGCAAATACAAAGTACCATCTCATCTTTTTTTGATGTGACAATTCATAAACAGTTGTGCATATCCTCAGTGTTATTCAACCCATTAGGCCACTTACTGTCAAACTCAAGAATGATTTTAGTTTCTAACTGTCTTAATTGGCGTTCCCTGTTCCCACCTCTCCGTGGCTTCGGGATAGCATTGATCACGTAATATGTAAGACAGTTAATATAATTCGCATGGGTTCGCTTAAAATGTCGTGCCACTGGGTAAGCAGGATCGCTATGTCAAATGGCCCTAATATGCTGCAATATTCTGACATGCACCTGCAGCTTCGTACTCCCAATGTAGTTAAGGCCGCAGGTGCATGTCAGGACATATACAGCATACTCAGTTTTGCAGTTATAGTGGCCATGAATTGGAATTGGAGACTCACTGAATGGAATTGAGTAATGTGTCTTGTTACAGCCAAATTTGCATGCTCTACATGTAACACATTTTCTAAAGCCGTTAACTGGTTGCAACCAGCCAACAGTTTTCCTGGTCTCTGGGGAACTTTTGTCAAGGATAGATCCCATTGTTTTGCCTTTTCTAAATGTAATCACTGGAGTTTCCGTTAGCCTATTGCAGAGCACATTATCTGTCATCACTATGGGCCAATGTTTCTTAACAATGGCTCTAATTTTGCGTTCTTCATTGCAATAGGTCGTGATTAATCTTGGGGTGTCCACCTTGATTAATCTGGTATCTGACTCACATTGTGTCTCGATGTTATCATTTTTAAAAAGGCTATGTCTAGGTCGTGTGCTTGCTTTTCTAGTAGCTTTGCATATGATTTTATCACTATACCCTCTAGCTTTCAACCTTCCCACCATTTCATTTGTGCATATATTAATATCTGACTCATTGTTACAGATGCGCTTGAGTCAAAGGATTTCTCCATACGGTATGCTTGCAATTAGATGCCCGGGATGTGAACTTTTTGAATGAAGCGTAATGTTCCCCGATGTTGGCTTTCTATATAATGTAGTAGCAAGTTTGCCTTCCTTGATATGCACCAACACATCCAAAAATTCAATTTGTGTCTTATGGATATGGGATGTGAAAACTAGATTCATAGTGTTTTTATTGATGTCTTCAATAAATTGATGGGCTTCTGTCTCTTTCCCTTTCCACAATATAAAAACATCGTCTATGTATCTTAAGTATGTGATTACATGTGTCTCAAATGCTGCCTGGTGCGCCTTGTTGAGGACCTGTTCCTCCCACCAGCCAACATGCAAACATGCGTAGCTGGGGGAGAAACAGGCCCCCATCGCTACACCTCGTTGTCTAAAAATATCTTTATTGAAAAGAAAAAAATTGTTGTTGAGGCACCATGAGATGAGCTCCAGAATAACTTTGTTGTGTTCATAAAATTCACTTGTTCTTAAATCTAGAAAGTGTTTTACCGCTCTTAATCCCTGGTTGTGGTCTATACTGGTGTATAATGATTCTATATCCAGTGTAATTAGATATAGATCTTCAGTCCAGGTTAAATTCTCAATTTTTTTCAGAAAGTCACCAGTATCTCTAACATAGCTAGGTAGGTCCTTAACTAAGTTCTGTAAAAAGTAATCAATATATTGACCAACCTTCTCACTTACACTGTTAATGGCTGATATGATGGGCCTACCAGGAATGGGCATAACATTGTTATGTATTTTAGGAATTAAATATAACACCGGTAATACCGGAAACTCATTATACATGAATGTATACTCTTCAGTGGATATAAGACCTTCTTGTCTCCATTGTGCCAATTGTTTTTGTAGTGCTGCCTTGGCTGTATTGTATTCCTTAATACCTGATTTTATATAGCAACTTTCATCATTCAGTTGTCTATGTGCTTCTTGAATGTAATCATTTTTAGGCCACAAGACCAAGTTGCCACCTTTATCTGATTTCTTTATGACCACATTATGGTTTTCAATAATTTTTTCATTAACTTCTCATATTCTCTTTTTTTGAAAAACATATTTCTTTGTTTTCTATTTTATTGACATTATGATTCAACTTTTTTAAATCATTAGTGATCATGTCATGATATGTATCGATGGCGTCTTTAGGCATTAATGGTATAAAGCATGATTTAGGTTTGAAAGGACTGATCCCAGCCCCTTTCTGTATTTGGTTGATTTTCTTTAGTCTCTCTTGAGTAGCCACATCTGTATCATCATGGAATGTTTGAGAATCAGATTGTACATTTAAGTCATGTAATGTGAGCAAAGTAGGAATGTCAGAAGCTGCCAACATCGGATCTTGTATTTCTTCTTGTTCCAAAGTTCTGTCTAACTGTTGTTTGCCAGATTGTAACGCAAAAAATTTCTTACGTTTGAGCTTTCTAATGAAGCAATACACATCGATGCGAGTACGTGCATAATTAAAACTCTCCCCCGGGCAGAAATTTAAACCAAGTGCTAATAGTTGTTCCTCCGCTTTGGTTAATTCTACTGAGGAGAAATTAATATTTTTTTTTTTTTTTATTTTATTTTGTTTGCAGTAGGTACATAATGACATCATAATACATCAAGAAACAAACCAGTACATAAATTTTAAACTTACAGTTGAAGCATCTTCTTCAAAAGCCTTTTGCCACCTCAGAGCAACAGGTAACAAATAAAATTCCTTCTTTCTATTCACTATACCCTGCTCTCCTCCCCACTCATTCTCTTGATCTTGCCTCCCTCCACCTTGTAATGGGAGCCCAAATACCTTTCCCGAAATCACCTGTTTTTCCCCCCTTCTGGGCGTACAACGCTATCTCTATATTATGTAAGCCAAGTAGTCTAGTAAGCCACATTTGAAATGAAGGAGCAGCTATATCTTTCCAGCCTGCAGAAATTAATAACCTAAGTACTGCAACGGAGATAAACACCAAGGCCTCCTCCGTTTCCCCCAGATTTAACCTATTATCGGTACCTAGTATCATAAGGGTGGTTGACAATAAGATTTTTTGGCCTAACAGCCCCTCCCAAAATTTTTCAATTTCCCTCTGTATTCCCTCCAAGGCCATACAATCGTTAAACATATGGAGCAAATCGGCCTGGCCTGTCTTGCATCTGGGACATCGATCATCTTCCCTTATCCCCCAAGAATATAATTTTGCAGGCGTATGGTATAAATTAAACAAGGTTTTATAGTGTTGCGCCTTCAAGTTAGAGGAGCGGAATATTTTCTTTTGTAAGAGAAGGGCATAGTCTAAATCAACGTCAGGGTTCCCCAGTTTCATAGCCAAAGAGGATTCTATTTTTTCCAGATCATCTTGTATTGAGCCAATAAATAAAGTAGAGAAAACCTTAATCTTCTGACACCCCTTGACTAGCTGGTCCATAATGGGAGATTCATCTACCAGTAGAGTTCTAGGTCTTACAGCCTTCATCCAGCTTGTTAATCTTAAATACAGCAGCCAGTATTTACTAGAAATGCCAACACTGAGTTGTAATGACTCAAAATCCAAAATCTCCTCCCCGCTCATTAAATCCCTAACTGTCCTAATTCCCAAATTCCCCCATACCTGCAGATTTCTATCATCTGCCATCTGAGGGAATACCCTAGAATTATGGAGGTGAAGGTATCGATTTACTTTAGGGATACCTAAAAACTTTGACACTGCCCTCCAGACCCCCCAAGCCCCTACCAACACCTTAAAGCGGGCCTTTCTATAATACCTTCGATCTACTTCCCGCATAAGTAAACCTACCGCTTTACGGCCAATTAATAATTCAAATATTGAGGGGGGCATCTGAGTACCAAGATTCCCCTGGGCAGGTTTAGCCTCCGTCTGAAAGAGAATAGACATATGTACCAGCGAACATGACCAATGATAAAGCCTCAGATTCGGTAATGCCAGACCCCCCCTATCCCTGGGAAGAGATAATAAATTTGTAGAACGCCTGACTCGCCCATATTGCCAAACAAATTTTATGAAAATTGATTCCAGACCTTTAATTACTGTTTCATCTATTAGGAGGGGTATGGAACGGAATAAATAAAGAATTTTGGGGAACATAGTCATTTTTAGTACGTTGACTCTTCCAATCAATGAAAGGTGTAGAACATCAATTCTTTTTAGCTCTGTTTCTATAGATTTGCTTAATGATCCGAAATTCTCAGCTACAGTTTTCATTGTTGCCGCATTAATTCTGACCCCCAAGTATGTCGCCGAGTCAACATATCTTTCATCAATTTTGCTGATATTTTCAGTACAGATGATTTGTGTTTTGGATTCATTCAGTAAGTATCCTGAATCCACACCAAAGTCCTTTGCCATTTGTACCAACTCAGGGAGTGCCTGATGCGGGTCCACTGTGGTCACCGCCAGGTCATCCGCATATGCCATAACCTTAGTTTCGTATCCCTGACACATCACTGGACTAATTCCCGGGCAACTGAGAATCTTTTGGATAAACGGGTCGATATATAACGCAAAAAGGATGGGGGAACAAGGGCAACCTTGACGTGTACCGCGATTTATTGTTATCAGATCAGATCTCTCACCCATAACCACTACTCTGGCGACTGGGTTGATATACATTGCTCTTAACGCTCTCATAAGTTTCTCACCAAATCCTCTTCCTGCCAAAATCCCCCAAAGAAAGTCCCAGACCACTCTATCAAAGGCCTTCTGAGGAGAAATTAATGATGCTGTTGTCTTTTAGCGCCGTTTTCTCTGCCATTGTGTTTTCTTTTTTATGCTTTTGTTTGCACCTTTTGCGCCTGTTGCCTCTTCTTTTGTTTCTGCGTTTTCTGTTGGCCTCTTTTGCTGCCTCGGCCGTAGTGTTTGCAGTCCCTCCTCCAATAAAAAATCAAGCTCTTGCTCTACATTTAATTTGGTTTGTCTTTCATTAGGTTGCTCCGATTCGATGCTTGATTCGCTTGTCAATGATATAGTGTCCACACTGGAGGAATCTTTGTTGATGTCCGCATTAATATGTAAATTCGTTACATTGCGCTTTGCTTTTTCACTGTAATGTTGTCTTCTCACTGTGTCAAATTTGCGGGCAAAAGTAAAAATCTGACCATTCTCATAGTCCGCTAAATCTCGAGTGAACTTATGTGCCTTTCTGGATTTGATTTTTTCTTCATGTTTCTTTACTCTCTCTTTTATGGCCTCATTTGTTTTAGTGATGAATTCCGTTGTTTCAAATTTACTCAATTCGTTATTTATTTCATCAATTTCTCGTAGAATTTCCAGACGATCAATGTTGGCATATTTTACTAAAATGTTAACCAAATTCATCGAAGCAGCCAAGTTGCTCTCTCCCCACTCACGTAACATATTGGGGTTCGGTTTATCAAAACTGGGCGCCAGGAGGATTTGCAACCCCCGTGGGACCCTTCCCACTTCAGCATATTTTGAAAGTGACTTGTGTTCCCACCATTTGGTGGTCTCCAACTTCATTTTCTTTTCCAAGTTTTTTAACAATGACTTTACATCCAGATCTTTGTCATTTTCCATGTTTGTCAATTGTGCTGGATTGTTTGAGGTGCTTGGTAGACTTCCAAACACCTCCTCTGCCGCCATTTCCCTCTCTCGTACCGTTTCTGCAGACATTGTGGGTTGTATGTATTCGTCTTTATTGATACAAGTCGACAGACTCTGGACTTGTCGTTGCACAGCCTTATGGAAAGTCTCTCCCCACCTACAACATTTGCCAATATAACTCACCGGCGAAGTACGTTTTCTTGCGAGTCCTCCGACCCTGCCGATCGCGTCCTCAAACCGGTGCTTGCTTTCTTCGGCAATAGTAGGGGGCAGTCGCCAAAGTTCCACCACGGATCCTCGTTTCGTCTCGGTCGAGGGGGTCTGGTAACGGAGGCAACCGACCTCCGTAGCGATATCGAAGCGTTCCAACGCCCGCTACTTCCAACCTCCTCGCGGCGGCGGTGAAGAAGGAGACTCAGACCCCGCTGAACTTAAGGAAAGATATTTATTTACGATTTACAACCCACGCACGACGCGTTTCGGGCCTCAAGAGCCCTTGATCACATACGATTTCTAAATCGCCATTACAATTTTTATGTGTTTGCTCAGTGTCCGCCCACTTCCACCTTTCTGCGTCACATGATAATAGTCATGGAAAAAAGACTCGCAATATAAAATGACTTGTGCGAGGACCATTGCAAATGCACACCTTAGTGTGCAATTGGGTATTTTTCACAATATTATCATAAAAAACCCATCGTATTTAACATAAATATTGTTAAAATACAAATGCCTTAATGTTGTACTGTTCTATGCCTATACACATTTTATATTTGTCATGTGTAATAAATGTATCTCAGGATAAATCCATCAAAGCATAGAGTATAGCAGCAAATCTTAATAAAAAAAGGCTCAAATATGCCCAAAATGTCATTGTAAATTTGTTTACATTTGAAATAATAAAGAAACATACACCATGATATTTCCATGATATAGAGAAGAAAACTGCTCTCATTTTGCTTTGAAATCATAGCCTTTATTTTCAAAGGTAAAAAGGCAAGATCATAGAGGCAGATTAGCCTAGAGAGGCTACATATAGAACAGTTGGAAAAAACTGGCGCCTTGCCTTTAAGACCTCCAGGAACCTCCAAGCTCCCATCATGCCCCACAGGTCACAGTTAGGTCAGTTCTTTTTTCCGGCTCCTTCTGTGAGGATCCTGGAGCATTGAGCTCGTCAGTTAGTGGGTTTTTCTCACTAATTGTTGGTCTAAAGTCATTTTTTTGATTTTCACTCGACGTCTTTAGTACTTGGGGTACTACATTTTTCTGTTTTTCTGAATTTAGTCATTTTTTTCCTGTCAAAATGCCAGCCTTACTTAATAAGTGCCCGGCCTGTGGAAAAAAGTTAGCTAACTCAGACCCGCACTCGGTCTGTATTGCTTGTCTACCTTCATCTCACAGACCAGATGAGTGCTACCACTGCAAACATTTTTCTAGAAGAACCCTTAGAGAAAGGGAGAAAATCAAACTGCATGCTATGCAGGAGAGAGGAAAGGAATCAGCAAGTGGTCGAGAAGAACATCTCTCAAAGAAGCCCTCCTCTCAAAAAAGGTTGGGGCGCAAAGACAAGGGTGAGAAGAGGAAACACCGGTCCCATACACCTTCGGGGGACAGATCGGCGTCAAAAGTACCCTTGTGCTCCCCTTCAGCATCAAAGTCGACGTCGAGGCCCCATTCGCCGGAGAAGCGAACGACTTCAGGTACTAAGTCCCATCACAGGCCGACGTCGACACCATCTCGTAGGCGGTCCAGTTCTGGCTCACCTACGATGGCTGGAGGCAGTCGCTCGATGTCAACATATCAACGTCGACAGAACAGCCCGCCTCCGAGAGGACCTGTGACGACGTCGAAGACACCGCCGACGTCGAGAGTGCCACAAGCATCGACGTCGAGCCGGACACCGAGGGGCTTGATGCCGGTAAGACGCAGTCATTCTCCAACTGAACAGCATAGCATGCGATCGCCATCGAGGAGGTCGACGTCGCCTATGAGGAAGTCTCCGCCGAGGCACTCGGCGTCGAAGCATTTGTCACCGAGAAGGTCGACGTCGAAGCATCCGTCACCCAGGAGGCCGACTTCGAAGCATCCGTCACCGAGGAGGTCGACATCGAAGCATCCGTGACTGAGGAGGTCGACGTTGAGACCACGCAGATCGCCCTCGGGGCCTTGACGTCACCGCAGAGAACATCGCGGTCCAGATCGACATCGAGGAGATCGACGTAGAGGAAGTCGCAGTCCAGTCACAGGTCCCCTCCTGCCAAGAGACCTAGGGCGATGTTGAGGGACAAATCGTCGCCGCAGGATGTCCAGGTGGTAACCTCCAGGAGTCTTTCTTCTTCCCCGGACTCCGGATAGTGCAAGTCACCCCTGAAACTTTGCCAACGGCTGCAGCCCCTCCACCTAATATCTCTCTGAGATGGCTGGGGAGCATAAGAGAGTGGAAGATTCAGAGAATTTCAAGGCTGGATCATACTCCTAGCAGGTCCAGGTCTCTGATCATACAATCCGTTCATTTGTCTGTGGGACGCGAGCGGCGTGCCACGCCTCAAAGGTTGCCAACTTCGAGAAGGAGTAGATCAAGATCTCCTTGGAGTCGGTCTTCAAGAACTCGCCACCGCTCTCCTAGAAGGCGCAGCCGCAGATCTTCTTCGAGGTCCTCAGACTCCAGACCTTCAAAAGCAGACTACTCTCCAACTCTCTCTTCTTCACCACCGAGTAGGGTATCGCCCATTGATGACATTGTGACCTTCAACGAGGTCTTGTGTAGGGGGCTTCAAAACTTTATATCGAGATGGCTGTCTCTGTCCCTTCCACATCGGTCATCATGAGACCCTTCATCACAGGTCTTCATCTAGGCCTCTGCTTCCTCTGGTCCTGGGTCTGCTAGAACCTGCTCTTCAGAAATTCCTGACTCCACCGTCGGTGAGAGCAGCTCCGTCGCGGATCACCAAGAAGTTCAAGGCTCCTGAGCAGGACCCACTCTTTATGAGAGGTGACCCTTCCTCCTGACTCTGTCATCGTGTCAGCAGCATGGAAGAACCAGACGGTGGCAGCTTCATCTGTGGTACCGCCAGATAAAGAGAGTAAGGCCATGGACTCCATCGACAAGAGGATGTGTAATACATCAGCATCCTATATGAAAGTGGCCAGCGCCTCAGCTTTACTAGGTCGATATGACCGTTCTCTGTGGGACTCTCTCTCACGCTTCACAGAGAAGCTCCCGAAGGAACACAGGCAGGACTTCCAGGGGGGGTCTGGTGGCCAATCAGGTCATCAGTGCGGCAGCGGATGCCTCCGATCTCGCTGCCCATGGATATTCACATGGGATCTGTGCCAACCACTCTTCCTGGCTGAGACTGACGGGTTTGAAGCCAGAGGCACAACATCAAATCCTCAATCTCCCCTTCAATGGGACATCGCTCTTCGGCGCTCATGCTGACGACGAAATGTCTAGAATGAAGACCGAACTAGACACCGTGAAGGCGGTTGGTCTGGAAAAGAGGAAAGACTTCAGATGACGCTATCGTCCCTATGACCAACGACAATACCACCAGAGGGTTCAAACCCCTCAGTAATCTTCCCAGCAACATCAGAGAAGATCCTATTCAAACCAGCGTCGTCCCGGTAGAGGACAAGGAGGAATCTCCAGACAGTTCACACCTGCTGCCAAGCAACAACAGAAGCAGTGATTGCTTGCTTCCCCTAGCTCCGTTACCCACTCCGGTGGGGGGAAGTAACCATTTTTATTTGGAAGAGTGGACCAAAATCACACTAGTCAAGTGGGAGCTCAATATTGTGAGAAATGGGTACTCCATCAGGTTCAAGTCCCCTCCACCTTCTTTTCCTCCTCAAAAAACTGTCATCCATCGCATAAATCTTCTGAGAGAAGAGGTTTCCGCTCTACTCCTAAAGGAGGCCATCGAGGAGGTCCCATGGCACCAACGTCGACAGGGAATCTATTCCCAACACTTCTTGGTCCCAAAGAAAGGTCCAAACAAGCAGTTCAGGCCTATACTAGATCCCAGGCTTCTCAACAAGTTCATTTTGAGAGAGAGGTTCAGAATGCTGGCGTTACATCAAACAATCCCGCACTTACATCAAGGGGATTGGATGTGCTATATAGATCTTCAAGATGCCTATTTCCACATCCCATCTCTCGAAAGCATCGGAAGTTTCTAAGATTTCAGATTCAATCAGACCACTTTCAGTTCACGGTCCTGCCTTTCGGGCTAAAGTCAGCCCCTCGCACATTCTCGAAGTGCATGGCAGTAGTAGCTGCGTTCTTGAGGAGGAAACAAATCTTCATCTACCCTTACCTAGACGATTGGGTGCTCAAGAGTGCGTCTCAAACTCTTCTTCAGAAACACCTCACTTGCTGCATTCAGCTGCTGCATCAGTTAGGTCTGCACGTCAATTTAAAAACATCCCTCCTCAATCCAACTCAGAGGATACATTACCTGGGCGCAACTCTGGATACAGTAAACGCAAGAGCGTCTCCTTCGGAGGAGAGACTATCATCCATTCTCCACAAGTGTCATACCATCCTGAAGATACCTCATCCCACGGCCAGACAGGTTTCCTCTCTACTGGGTTTGATGGCCTCTTGCATTTTTCTGGTCCCAAACGCCAGACTTCACATGAGACCTCTGCAGCAGACTCTGGAGGATCAATGGTCTCAAATCTCCAATCGCTTAGAGGACACTGTAACCCAGTCTCTAGCTGTCCGGCTCTTCATCAGATGGGGGATGCGGCGACCTCATCTTCTCATAGGAGTCCCCTTTCACAAGGAGCTTCACAAGCAGACTCCAGTGATGGACGCGTCCCTTCAGGGATGGGACACTCACATGGGGTCCCTACAGATACAAGGAATGTGGTCAGAAAGAGAACAGCTATACCACATAAACATGCTGGAGCTCAGAGCGGTGCATCTGGCTCTCAAGGTGTTCTTTCCTTCCATTAAGTCGACTGCTTTGCTTGTTCAGACGGACAATACAACAACCAGGGTACCAGGTCCAGACCCCTGTCTCTGGAAGCGCAAGCGATTTGGAAGTGGCATCTAGCACGAGACATGAAGATCTCTGCAATTCACCTACCAGGCTTACTCAACGTCCAAGCGGACGGCCTAAGCAGGCATTTCGCAGAAGTGCACAACTGGGTGCTAAAACAAGAAGTTGCGCAAGACAATTTTTGCAGCTGGGGAACACCAGACCTAGATCTCTTCGCGGACGCAGAAAACGCAAAATGCCGCATCTTAGTCTCCAGATACCCACAACCAGGCTCCAAGGGGAATGCTCTGTTGAAAGACTTGTCAGAGACATTACTCTATGCCTTTCCACCAGTCCCCCTCATTCCCCTGGTGATCAGGAAACAGTACAAATCCAAGACAGAGATGATCCTGGTTGGGTCAGAGTGGCCTCGCCAATGGTGGTACCCAGACCTTCTTCATCTGTCCAAAGTACCACACAGGAGGTTACTATGTCATCCGGATCTGCTGACCAAGGCGGGCGGCAAGGTGTTCCATCCCAACCTGCCGTCCCTGAGGTTAGCAGCATGGCTCCTGAGTTCATCCAATATGGACATTTAGGTCTCTCTCAAGACTACATGCAGATCTTGAAGGAGGCATGGAGACCTTCTACGAGAAAGTCTTATGCTTTTAAGTGGAAGCATTTTTACATGTGGTGTACTGCTGAGCGTCATGACCCTATTCAAGGTCAGGAACAGGTACTGTTACCCTACTTACTGTATTTGGCCAAAGTAGGTTTGCAATATTCCTCCATAAAGGTTCACCTGGCTGTGATTAGAGCACATAGAAAGTCCCCCACTCAGGCGTCTTTCTTTCAGATGCCAGTTGTTAAGGGCTTCCTGGAGGGTCTAAAAAAGGTCTCCCACCAGTTAAGTCTCCATCTCCTTCCTGGGAGCTTAATGTGGTCCTCTCTAGGTTAATGGGTCCCCCATTCGAACCTATCCACAAAGCCTCCCTTCAACATCTTTCGTGGAAGACTGTATTTCTTGTGGCAATCACATCTGCTCGCAGGGTGAGCGAGATACAAGCCTTGTGCTCTTCAGAGCCTTGTCTCGTTTTCCATGTGAACAGAGTGGTGCTAAGAACTCACCCGAGGTTCCTTCCTAAGGTGGTCTCGGAGTTTCAAACAGTCAATCACTCTCCCTACTTTCTTTGAGAACCCTGTCACTCCTACTGAGAGAGCTTAGCACTCTGTAGATCTGAAAAGAGTGTTAAAATTTTATCTAGATAAAATAAAGAGTGTACGAAAGGCGGACCGTCTTTTTGTTAATTATGGTCCATTGCTCACTGGTTTTCCTGCCTCTAAAAGGTCCATTGCTAGATGGATAGTGTCATGTATCATGTTATCCTGTCAGCTGGCACACAAGCAGCTCTCGGTCAAGCCCAGAGCTCATTCTACAAGGGGCATAGCCGCGACGATAGTGATGCTTAGTAATGAACCTATTCAGGAATTTTGTAAAGCAGCCACATGGCATTCGGTTCACACTTTCGCACACCATTATTGCCTTGATTCTGACACTCAAGCAGATGCTCGGTTTGGACAAGCATCCTTGAGAAACTTGTTTGGGTAATATATGTTCTCCAGTATTGAATCTTTCATAGATTCACATGCTTGTATCTTCCCCATCGTCATGGTGGGAGTCTCACGGTAACAGAATGACCACAGCAGTATAAGAAAAACTGCATAGCAAAATCCCATAGGGAATCATCTTATTTGGTAACCAAACCTCATCATTATGTGGTCCAAGACTCAGCCAATCGGCTGCTAGCCCTGACATCACACTCCCCAGCAGAGCCTTCCTGCCTCAGATTTCCAACCGCCTTCGTGTGAGGAGGAGTCTCCCTGAGCTTTGCTCAGTTTTGTTCCTGTGTGAACTTTTGACCTCTTGTTCTTCTGGAAGTTCATTCCCTTTACTGGATTGAGGTACTGTGCTTCATATTTCTTGCTTACTATGGCTGAAAGCTCTAAAAAGAGGCTCTTCAGGCCCTGCAGATCCTGTGGAAAACCTAGATTGTTTTCTGAAGATCCCCACAAGGACTGCTTATATTGTCTGCACCCAAAACATGTGCCTAAAGACTGTAAGCATTGCAGAACTTTTTCTGCGAAAACCCTGCGTGACAGGGAGGCACGTCTTCTGCTGTGGCTTCAAAAGAAGAAGGTCACTTCAGAATCAGACTCTGAAGAGGAATCTAAAACATCAAAAAAGAGGAAATCTTCTACTTCTGAAGATAATACAGAGCTTAAAAAGCAAATGACAAAAGACAAAGGGGCTTCTTCGTCTTCATTGCCTCATACTCCTCTTAAAAAATCAACAGAGTCTAGAGAAGTCTCCTCAGCTCCGTCGATGAAAATTGGGGCGTCGCTGGCTGTGATTGCTATAAAACCGTCGATGACTCCGTCGACAACGACTCCGTCGACGACTTCCATCTCGACGACGACAGCGGCGTCGACGGCGACGACTAAGACCTCGTCGTCAAAGAAAAGCTCGTCGACGATCCCGTCGACGGGGAGGGCGGGTTCGTCCTCGTCGACGGCCCCATCGTCTTCGTCGTCGACGACTACTATCTCGACTGCTACTATGTCGACGATAATCCAGCTTTCCACGTCGACGAGATCTCCGTCAACGGGAGCTCCGTCGACGGCAGCTTTTAAGTCTCCCAAAGTAAAGACTATGGGGCAGATTTATGACGACTGGCGCATCCCTGCATATCAGCAGGGATGTGCCAGTTATTATGCGCCACAGCTGCGCCACCATGGATGCGCCGCATTTATAATGCGGCGCACCATGGGGCAAAAACGGCACAGATGCGTGACGCATCTGTGCCGAAAAGTGGCGCATTGCTGGAGTTGCGTCGCAAGCGTGACGCAGCTCTAGCAATGATCTGGGGGGCCCTATCTCTACAATGCTGCGTCAATCCTTACGCCTGCTTCAAGCAGGCGCAGGGTTTTGACGCAGCATGGGCCTAAAAGTGACTGAGTGAAATCTTGTAGATTTCATTCAGCCACTTTTAGGAGGCGTTCCTGCGCCGGAACGCCCCCACCTGCCCTGGAACGCCTACATGTGGCGCAGGGCTTTACATCGTGACGCATCTGGGAGATGCGTCACGTTTGTAAATACCCCGCACCATGGCGCAGGATTTGTGCCGCTGCTGCATCACAAAAGTGACGCAACGGCGGCGTAAATGAGGCGCAAGTCAAACATAAATCTGCCCCAATATCTTTAAAATCTATTCCATCGTCGACGGGCTCGTCGACGAAGAAGGCTAAAGCGACAGATTTTACGGCCTGGACAAAGATTTCTCCGCTTCCCCCATCTAATCTGCTGGAATTGCAGTCAGAAGATGAAGAGTCTTCAGGAGTGGCGTATAGTCCGTCTCAACTTCGGATTAAGAGTCAAGAAACGGACGAGGAAGAATATCATGAGGTTCAGGAAGTCTTCTCTTTTCAAGATCGTCCTGCACGGGATTCAAGGAGATATGAGTCATTTCACCAATCATACGACTACGAAGAAGAGGAAGAACCTCAGCCTAATAGTAGAGAGGACACTATCTCAATGCCGATGTCCTTAGTTACTGACTTGCGGCTGATGATAAATGACTACTATCGGCATTTCCCTGACGCTAACTCTCAAGCGCCACAAACTTCAGATAAGCCTGCACAAGTGCAACCACCTCATTCTTCCCCCAAGACTACTTCTCAAAGAATTCGATCTCCACCAATTGTGACAATTAGAGACGATTTGGAAGAAAGTGACGCCGATCAACCGGAAGAAGGAGAACTTCTTCAAGATACGCAGGTTGACGATGAATGGGACCAATATATTCTTCCAACTACTCCGTCTCCATCTCCGACACCGGCGCAGTCTCCACCACAAGATATAGGAGGCTTCCATGATATCATGGAGAAAGCGTCAAAACGCTTTGAGCTTCCACTTCCAGTTCAGGAAGCCGAATGTTTCCTCTATGACTTCAAGGAGGATTCACGCAAATCTATTCGGTCCATACCAATAATCGCTCACATTTGGGAGGAAGGATTAAAAATAATGAGGAACCCGGCTTCAGTGGCTGCTTCAGTTCCTCGAATAGAGAAGAAATATAGAGCCCCAGAGTCTTCTCCGGCCTGTTTGATTGGTCATCCGCGACCGGAATCGGTGGTGATGCAGGCCGCCCAAAGGAACTCAAAAAATCCGGTTTCTACATCAGCAGTTCCCCCGGACAAAGACGGAAGACGAATGGATGGTGCAGGGAAGCGTTTTGCGGTGATGGCAGCATCTTCCATAAAAGCTTCGAATGCGTTAGCCCTCATCAGCAGATTCAATAGGCAGATGTGGTGTGATATAGCACCTTTACTAGCTCATCTGCCAGAGGATAAAAAAGAAGAAGCGGCTGCTATTCTAAAGGATGGGGCTAGGGCGGCCTCGGAATCCATAGACATCGCTATGGATTTGTCCTCAGTGGCATTCAGACAAATGGCAGGTGCAGTGGCCCTGCGAAGACAAGGATGGCTGAAGGCCACTTCTTTTAGACCAGAAGTGCAGGCTAAAATAGTGGACATGCCATTTGACGGAGAGAACCTGTTCGGAAAGCATGTAGATGGTGCCCTCCAAAGTATTAAAACTGACACGGATACAGCGCGGGCGCTAGGATCTCTTCAACAGGGCAGGTTCCAATCCTTTCGGAGGAGAGGATCCAGAGGACAATTCACACAAAGATCTTCTTTTCAATCAAATAGATATCAGCCATACAATCAGCAGGGATATCGCCAATACTCAAATAATCAGCAATTTCGCTCCACAAACACTTAGCAGCAACAGTCCAGAGGGAGATCATCTGCGAGAGGTAAATCGCAGCAATCCAATAGACGACAATGACTTCATCAACGCATCCGCCACTTGTCCGAGAAACAGCATGCATTACCTGACTTCATTTTATCCAGCTTGGCTGTCGATAACAACAGACAGATGGGTTTTGGATGTGATTCAACATGGCCATACCCTGGAGTTCGTACAAAAGCCTCCAAATCAGCCTCCTCTGCACAGGAGACAAGAACATCTATCGGCCCTCAAGGTAGAGGTTTTAACGCTACTACAAAAGGAGGCGATAGAAGAAGTTCCGCAGCTCGCATTTCTTTCTCATAAAGTAAAAATACACATCAAAATGGAGGAAGGTAATGGACCTGAGAAGTCTCAACAAGTTCATCCAAAAGAAATCATTTTGAATGCTATCCCTACAGGAACTACTCCTTCTGATTGGCAGAGGAGATTATTTGGCATCCCTGGACCTCTTAGATGCTTATTTTCACGTCCCAATCCATATAAATCACAGAAAGTTTCTGCGCTTCATGGTGGCGTGGAGCCAGTATCAATTCAAAGTATTGCCTTTTGGCCTAAAGTCGGCGCCGAGAATCTTTACAAAGTGTAAGGCGCCAATAGCAGCGCATCTAAGACTCCAAGGTCACCAGATTTTCCCTTATCTAGACGATTGGCTCATAAAAGGTGGTTCATTCAGGGAAGCCCAACACTCTCTTCAAGTTTGCATGAACCTTTTCAATCGCCTAGGTCTCAGAGTCAACCTCGAAAAATCACATCTCAGACCATCGCAGTCCCTTCAATTTCTGGGAGCTCTAATTTGCACGGAGGAGGCCAAGGCTTACCCTTCAGAGGAACGTATTCAAAAGATCATACAGCTGACAACACAATTGCAAATAAAAAAGTCAGTTTCAGTAAGAATCTACAAATCATTATTGGGGATGATGTCCTCTTGTATCCTCCTACTTCCAAATTGCAGACTCCACATGAGACCTATACAAGAACTGCTAGACAAGCAATGGATTCAGTCGCAGGGATCCTTCGAAGATCGAATAGTTATCACCCCTCAGATCCGAAAGGCCCTGTCATGGTGGAAGATCAGGGATCATTTAGCGGAAGGACTGACTTTCGAATCGCAGAGCTACAGTTTCATAATGATGACGGATGCTTCACTTCAAGGTTGGGGAGCGCACCTCCAGGAGCTCGAAATTCAGGGGCACTGGTCAAAGTGCGAAACGCAGCTCGGTATCAACTTGCTGGAACTAAAGGCCGTGTTCTTGGCCCTAAAAGCATTTCTTCCCAGGATTCACGGATCAACAGTACTTGTGAAGACAGACAGCTCAACGTCCATGTTTTACCTTCTAAAACAAGGAGGTACAAAGTCAAAACTGTTGTCGAAGCAAGCACAGAAAATTTGGAAATGGCTTCTAGATCACAACATCTCGCTTCAAGTACAACATGTTGCAGGAGTAGACAACACAAGAGCAGATATTCTGAGCAGATCGTCCGAGATTTCTCATGAATGGGAACTGAACCAAAAGCAACTTTTCAAAGTTTTCAAGAGATGGGGCACTCCAAGGCTAGACTTGTTCGCGGATCACCACAATGCGAAATGCAAAAACTTTGCAAGCAGGTTTCCGCAGAAAGGGTCGTGAGGCAATGCGCTACAGATGTGCTGGACGGGGATGTTTGCGTATGCATTTCCCCCCTTTCCTCTAATATTGAAGGTCTTAAAAAAGATGAAATCAGAGCCGTGCCATCTGATTCTGATTGCCCCAGTGTGGCCGAGACAAGCGTGGTTCTCGGAACTTCTCAGACTCTCAGTGACACCCAGGATACAATTTCCATTAGTGCAGGATCTGATAACTATGAACGGCGGACAGATACTGCATCCAAATTTGAAATCGCTGGACTTATCAGCATGGAACCTCCCGAACATGAGTTCCAACTGTTAAAGATCCCTCAGGACTGCAGAGAGATTCTGTCACGATCTCGAGCAATCTCGACAAACAAAACATATTCGGCTAAATGGAAAAGATTTTGTCATTGGTGTGCATCTAACGATCTACATCCGTTGCGAGTCTCTTCGGATCAGTTTCTTCCATATCTGTTAACGTTGGCCAAATCTGGACTCTCTCATATGTCTATAAAAGTACACCTGGCCGCTATTTCAAGGTACACCAGAGTTCCTGACCGACCATCTCTTTGGTCTCAAAGAGTTATTAAAGAATTTCTCAGAGGGCTTTTCAAAATGTTCCCTCCAGTTCGAAGACCAGTGGTTCCTTGGCAGCTTAATACGGTTCTTGCACAGCTAATGAAACCGCCATTTGAGCCAATACATAAGGCGGAATTGCAATTTATCTCATGGAAGACAGCGTTGCTATTAGCGCTGACGTCGGCAAGAAGAGTCAGCGAGATACAAGCTTTCTCAATTGAAGAACCTTTCCTCCAATTCAGGCAGGACAGAGTGATTCTGAAGACGAACCCCAAATTTATTCCTAAAGTCCCCTCCAGCTTTCATCTGAATGAACCAGTGGTTTTGCCTACATTTTTTAAAGACCCGTCAACACCGGCAGAAAGAGCTTTACACTCTTTGGACATTAAGCGATGTCTGAAATTTTACATCGATAAGACGAAATCGTTCAGAAAGACAAATCAACTCTTTGTAGCCTTTGCTGGCCCCAAGAAAGGTGGGGCACTTTCCAGATCTAGTATCTCAAGGTGGATATCTTCAGCAATCTCCTTGTGTCATCTTAAAGCTGGATAGCCTTTATAAGACAAAGTACGTGCGCATTCCACAAGGATGATGGCAACTTCTACGGCTCTATTCGCAGGGGTGTCATTGCCAGACATTTGTAGGGCTGCGACATGGAAGAATGCGCACACCTTTACTAGACATTATTGTCTGGACACGGCATGGAAAAAGGATGCAGCAGTGGGACAAGCGGTTCTACGGCATCTATTTCATTAAGGTATTTATCATGGAATATTGCGATGTGTGTATATAGACATATAAGTATATTTAAACAAATATTTTGAATACTGTAATGTATGTTAACTTTCTATACAAAAGAGCAGAGCCCACTGTTTATTGGGGGTTCTAGCCTGGAAATGCAGTTTGGGATAAGTACTGCTTGCTATTCTGATACAAGCATGTGAATCTATGAAAGATTCAATACTGGAGAAAAAACTAGTTACTTACCTGTACACTATGGTTCTCCAGTATTATCTTTCATAGATTCACATGCGGCCCTCCCACCTCCCCATTTCTCAGGCAGAACCTCATTGTCTCTAGGTGTATTTTAGTCTCGCACTCGGGGCTGGAAATCTGAGGCAGGAAGGCTCTGCTGGGGAGTGTGATGTCAGGGCTAGCAGCTGATTGCCTGAGTCTTGGACCACATAATGATGAGGTTTGGTTACCAAATAAGATGATTCCCTATGGGATTTTGCTATGCAGTTTTTCTTATACTGCTGTGGTCATTCTGTTACCGTGAGACTCCCACCATGACGACGGGGAAGATACAAGCATGTGAATCTATGAAAGACAATACTGGAGAACCATAGTGTACAGGTAAGTAACTAGTTTTTTTTGTTAACAGGTTATGATATGCTGGTATTCGTCCGCAGGGTATGGGGATGGGCTTGCTACTCTATTTAGTGCTTATGACTATTGATGAGTATCCGCTGGAAGAGAAGGATAAGTTACTTACCTGTAATCCTAGTTCTCTTCCAGGGGTATACTCATCAAAGTCATAAGCAACCCTCCCTCCTCCCCGGACAAATACCAGTTCCATAAATATGTATCTGTTACCCATGCTGTGCTTACACTGTTATACGCTGTCCAAAAGAACTGACCTGTCACCTGTGGGGCATGATGGGAGCCTGGAGGTTCCTGGAGGTTTTTTTCCAACTGTTCTATTTGCAGCCTCTCTCGGCTAATCTGCCTCTATGATCTTGCCTCTTTACCTTTGAAAATAAAGGCTATGATTTCAAAGCAAACTGAGAGCAGTTTTCTTCTCTATATCATGGAAATATCATGGTGTATGTTTCTTTATTATTTCAAATGTAAACAAATTTACAATGCAATTTTGGGCATATTTGAGCCTAGTAATTTGTTTTTTAGACCGACCGGGTCGACAGCGGACTTGTGCAAAGGTACATGGTTTTAATCTTTCCCCACAGTATTTTAATTCATGTTCTTACAGACATTCAGTGCCCGGATAGACTTACTATACATATTGTGTGAATCCCCCCAGGGCCCAGCCAGCTTCCTCCTCACTCTACAGTGGAGTCCGGATATAAGGATAAGTTACATTACTGTAATCCTAGTTCTCTTCCAGGGGTATACTCATAGTCATAAGCACTGAATAGTCCCGTCCACGTGCGGGACCCCGGAGCAATAACGAATTATATATATGGTGTGCAACCTATCCTGAGTAAACATCCCTGGCCGGGCTTGGCTCCGCTACCTACTGACTTATGCTGCTGCGGGGGATTATTTCCTTGTGACTCTTTTTCCAGCCGGGCTTGGCTCCGCTGTACGCTGTGGTTGGGACTACATCCCCCAGCAATCCCGCTTGCGGCGAGGACGCCGCTGATGCTTTATGGATGATTTTGAAGATAAACACATCTACTCAGATCATAACCCATACATTAACAATATATCAGCTTGGAAGCGATATATTGACGACATCATTATGTTGTGGGTGGGTACTGTGAATCAATTGATGTCATTCTTGACCTGGCTGAATTCGTGTAGTACCGACATCCAATTCACTTTAACTCACAACAAGGATTCCATCCCATTCTTAGATTTGACAATGGAAGAAGAGAATGGCAAAATAATAATGAATTTATATAAAAAACCTACTGACAGGAACACCTTGTTAGAATACCATTCACATCACCCTAGGAACCTTAGGGATAATCTTCCGTATGGACAATTTTTGCGCTTACGTCGCAATTGTAGCAGGAGGAGTGACTATTTCAAGGAAACTGATATCCTCATTGCTAAACTAAGGGAGAGAGGGTACCCAAAGGGACTCCTCAATAGAGCCAGAAAAAGAGCCTGGTATAGACCCAGGGAAACCTTGCTTGAGATACAACCAAAAAACCAAGAATTGGACAAGTTGGTATGTGTTACCACTTTTAACACCCGTAGCAATGAGATAAAAAGGGTGATCAGGAAATATTGGAATTCAGTTGGTTCTGAAATTAACATGCCCGAACCACCCATATTTGCATTTAAACGTGCTAAGAATATTAAAGATCATGTGGTTTCTTCGTTTTTAGAACCACCTGGCCAATCTGACATTAGATCATTACTCAGTTTACCACCGATAACGGGACACCACAGATGTAGTAAATGTAAAGCATGCCGTTATACGGTATCTGGAAATAGCTTTACCCATCGGGGTAAAACTTATGGCCGAGATCAATTTACGAACTGTAGTAGCCAAAATGTCATCTATGCAATCAGATGCCCATGTTCCCTGATTTACGTAGGGCAAACGACCCAAAAAGTGAAGAACAGAATTTTCCAGCATCTAAGTAGAATAAAATGTAAGACACAAGGAGCTCCCCTTGTGGAACACTACACTAGTTTGGGCCATACTCATGAACAATTTGAATGGTGGGTCATTGAAAAAATTGTTTTACATCAGAGGAGTGGTAATGTTGCTGGCTCCCTTAACTATAAGGAATGTCGTTGGATACACGTCCTTGAGTCAGTCAATCATGGGCTCAATGAACACGAGGAGACCTATATTCAAATGAGTAAATTATAGGTGTATACAACCTATATTGTGAATCTTCTTGTACTTGAGCTTTGCCTTAATACAGCTTTTTTCTTATCTTTAATCCAACAACTGATAGGATTCAAGCTGTATTCAATGCTCTCTAATGTTGTGAATAGTACCAATGTAATCCTCTCGTTATCAAAATAGGAGGGTTTGTTGGTCCTTCATAACAGATTCATTACACTATACCAATATGACTATGTAAGCATGGATGGATCTTGACAGATAACGCCTTCGCGTCATGATTTTTCATGTTCCCTTTGTCGTTCATGTCCCACTCCAATGGGTTCTGCCTTTATTTGGGCCCACTACTCACTCAGTATAATCATCGTTGATAAGTCACTTGTATTTGAAATTGTGAGTTAACAATACTATGTCTCAGTTTTTTCGATCGCAATTCTGGACACGATCATGCCACGCATATTGTTGCATACATGTCGCTGTCTGTACTGAAACCACTCTAGAGAAGCTTTTCATTGTGCATCCTTTCTGTGAATCACTCTATGGCGAGTTATTCATCGGGAACTCAGTGCCAAGGGTATTTATTTACGGTCCCTTCAATGAGAATATCTTCTTTATGTTGTGCTCCATTTGGGCCGCTATTGATGTCATACTTCAAGTAGATACATGCTCTCGTTTTTATATCCGGTTGCCTGGTGTCAAGGCTATGACGATACTGGATCCAGTTCATGTTTTATAAGTAATTCCGGTCCGTGTCACGGACACCAATTACGATCTATGCCTTGTTTTCCAAGGAGCTGACGTGTAACTCTCGCGCACGTTTATAAAACCAGCTAATGGCGCCTCCGCGTTTGGCCATTTCTTGTCCGGATTGTGAGGAATTGGAAGCAGATTTATTGTGCTCCAAGTAAGTAACTTATTAGGCAGATTCACGCTTCCAGCAGTTTTTGTGATTTAGGCCGTTCGTTTTCTTTTTTCGTTTTGGTTAATTTCAGAGTTATTTAGAGCACGGGCCCCACATATTCGAGGCTATTGAGTTTAGAGCAGTTCTTTAACAACATAATTTTCTGTAAGTTGGCACAGTTAGGAAATTGATAATACCTTCTGACTAGGTCGCTATTTTTTCATGTGTAAGGGGCACTGTAGCCAGCCCACTCGAGGCAGTTTTTATCATTAAATAAGCAAACATGTGGTTTGGATATCATTCCAAGGTTGTAATTCAGGGATCGTGCAAAGGCGCTTATTCAATCGTTGGTTATTCAATTAATTTTTCTACTTATCAGGTTACTAACGAGGATTTAATACGTTTATTTGTAGAGTTGATTGATCGCCTTGACGGTACTGTTCCCCGTGCAGGGACATCGTAAGGTATGTGACTGATATTGTTGAACCACGATATGGGCAATGAATACATAGTAGATCATACATGAGGGTAAAGTTGCGTTATCTATTACAGAATATATTGACCTGGCGCAGTGAGAATTTGATTGACTACACCGTATGCGACACAAGGATAAACTATTCTTTCCTAGTCCTCAGGTGAGCATTAGCCCCACGCTGACTGTAGAACAAGTACAAACACACACATATAGGTTTTGATTATACGTTTTGTAATTACAGACTGACCCGTTTGTTGTTGTCCTGATGAAGACCCGTCATCGATGCGTACAAATCTACACGTTATCTTAGGGTCGAAACGTCGACGTTACCTGCCTGATTGATCCATGCAATTCCACCATTCAAATATTTAGGGATACATATTGTGGTGCTATATGCTACTAATTTTGGACCATCATTGTTTTAATTGTATTTTTGTTTAAAGTACATATATGTGTTTCTGACGTCAATTTTGTGTTGATTGTTTATGTTATTGTGCACTATTGATCACTAAGTATGTTGTGATTCCATGTATTGTTCTTTGGTCAGTCCTATACTGTAACAATAATCATGTGCATTTAAATACAGTGAAAAAGAAAATCATTTGGTGTCTTTCAAAGTAATGCTTTATATGTGTGTGTATACCTGTGATTAAGTACACTTTTTTCAATAGTCCTTTGAACACATTTAGTGTCTTTTAAACCAAGTTTATTCCCAACAGAAACTGTTTTTTCTGCTTCAGATGCTATCTCCAGGCGCCAGGAGGCGCATAAGGGCCTGCTTGGGGCCGAGGACCTGGTGCAACCTATCCTAAGTAAACATCCCTGGCCGGGCTTGGCTCCGCTACCTACTGACTTATGCTGCTGCGGGGGATTATTTCCTTGTGACTCTTTTTCCAGTCCGGCTTGGCTCCGCTGTACGCTGTGGTTGGGACCACATCCCCCAGCAATCCCGCTTGCGGCGAGGACGCCGCTGACACTATCTCCAGGCGCCAGGAGGCACATGAGGGCCTGCTTGGAATCTCGTCCCGCGGGACGCGCGCGGGACGCGCCGGGAGAAGCCCGGGACAAGGGCGGGCCGTCCTAGGCTGTCAGAGGCCGAGGGAGGCCGGGCTGGGCCACCTTTCTTGGCTGGCCGATCAAGGATTGGTCCAGGTTGTTTAATATCAGTATTGTGGTTCTTCCTTGTTGTAAGTAGGGTGCTTGTACAATTTGTTTCATCTTTCTCTGGGCAATCCTGTTGGTTAAGTCGGTATTGTAATCAAGGGATGTTATAGCGCTCTGCTGCTCTTGATCTGGGGGTTCTTTATTAGTTTCTACTTCATCTTTGCCAGGTCAAAGATTATGGGTAAAACTAAGTCAGCGACTAGCCGTCCTTGCACTAGACAAAATGTAGTCTCTAACACTCCTGTCCCAAGCCTCACAGCCATCGACAAAATGCTGCAAAAAACTATAGGGGTGGTGGCAACTGCAATAGAGAATACTGGGAGACGTCTCTCCCTTACCCCAAGTTTATTCCCCCCCCACTACCTGGGAATGTGTCCATTTTTACGGATAACTATCAGGACCCGCTGCTTGTGCCCTCATTTGCTGAGCTTCCTTGTGCTCAAGCAAACCCAGCGGCCAGCCCAGTGGTTAGTTCGCCTAATAATATATCACAATCCCAAGTTTCTCAAGAAACTCTCAGGACTCAAAAGCCCCGCAGTAGAAATAAGAAAGTAAAGTCACCTAACAAACCTTTTAAAAATAGCTCTTTACCCAGAGTACCTCTAAATCTAGGACCAACTCAACCGTTTGTTTCTTTAGCACCTCCGGTATGGGCTACTCACCTATTAATTGATTTGCAAACCCATCTGGAACAACTCATCACTTCTCAATTTAAAAGCTTGATGATCAAAATTGATAGAGTTGTCTCTTTAATTAATAATAATTAAAATGCTGGGCACACACCTGCCCCTTCCGGAAGTGAGGCTACTCATACGGTCCCTGTGACTTCCATGCCTATTCTTCAAGCCACTTGTCCTACTGTACTTAAATCTAATGATATTGGGGCATGGGTATCAGCTATTACGAATAGACATTCTCCCACTTTAAATTCTAATGCACCTGGTCTTCTTCCACCTACCAGGCCATCTGTGCCTGTATCCAACTTGCCACCTCCCCTCTCTTCTTTTTCTATTTCTACATCTGGTAAGAGGAGAGTGGACTGTGACTTGATACCCCACTCTATAGGCAGGAATTACCATAGCACTGGCCAATTACCATCATCACTCCTTCCCCAGTTGCCTCCGGAGGCCTCGCCATTTGAGGTGGTTTTAACAGGCGTCCCCCCATTGTCTGGTGCACGCCAGGAATCTTTTCTCGAGCTGAAGAATAAGGTTACTCACTGGTTGAACATCTCTAGACCTTTGCCAAGAGGGGGTCAGGGGGAAATTTTGTTTGTGAGAAGGGTGAGTTGGTTGGGGGTGAATCAAAAAGAAAAGGGAGGTGACTGTGTCATAATCAACTTTAGGGATCCTAGAGTGGTAAATTACATTCTTGAATGGCAAGGGTCGCCTTCCCAGAGCCCGATTTTACCTCTTCCTCTGGGTTATTTTTATCAACAGTCGGCTGGTTTGGGCGGGCCTGCCTTAAGGAATTCTTATAGTGGTTTGCAGACGGCTGTTTATAACGGTCCAGTTGCCAACTCTTTTGGTATTCTGGGCAGCGAGGTTTGACTAGTCCCCTGTCTGGGGGTTACAGGTTTAATACATGACGGGGTCGCTGCCATCAAGATGGTGGGGGAGAGTGTAGAGGCTGGTCTACCCACTGCTTGTTATCTAAATACATCAATTACTTCCTTTGGCTCAAGCACTGGTAATCTTTCCGACGGCGCAGGTTTGGCCTTGGTGACCCACCGAGGTCCCCCTTCACTCATAGGTTCTGAAATTGTACCCCGTGGCCCACTTGGGGATGTCAACTCTGGTTCTCAAATTGGGTCATGGAATGTAGCAGGGTTGGGTACCAAACTCTCTAATCCTGACTGGGAAGCTTTGGTGGATGATTATGACCTATGCCTCTTTCAAGAGAATTGGATGGTGACTCCTCCGGTTAGGGTTGGTTTTGCCTCCTATAGTATTCCGGCTGTGCAGGGCCCTAGGGGGCGACCCTCAGGGGTTTATGCATCTGGGTGGCTACCCACTTGGGGTGTACAGTGAGAGTGATTGACTCCCACTGATTAGATATTCTTTGTATCATCCTGAAATTTGGGAACGGTACTTCGGTACTGGTAATCAACATCTATCTACGGCCCACTCCACTACGGTTGGGACTTACCATTCTTAACGCCCTTGATGACCTGTTGACCTTGTTTCCTGCATCGGTCCACAAAGTCATTGGGGGTGATTTCAACTGCCACTTCGAACCCCTGGCTGGTATCCCCTCCATTACCTCTGAGGAGGATTCAACCTGGGATATTCAGGACTGCCTTATGTATCCTGCTAAACATTTAACACCATTGGCTATTGAGATCAACAAGCTCTTAGTTATCCACTCTCTTCGAGCTTGTAATGGCAGACTTGTACCTGATGCCCCGGGGAAGTATACTTATAATAGATTGGGCAAAAGCTCAACTATTGATTACATTTTGGTAAATGTGGAGTTTTGGTCCCATCTTAAATCTTTTACCATAGTGGATAGGGCTGATAGTGATCACAATCTTCTCAGATTGGAATTACTGCATTACTTGGGTCCCGAACGAGCTACAGGGACCCCGGACCAGTATATAGTATCTAATTTAACAGTGGTGGCAGGTGGTCGTCGTATCAGGTGGTCAAAGTTTTTGACAACTCCAGATAAAATTGCTGTACTCTATTCCCATGTGGCTATCCTTCTAGCTGAAGCGTTTGTTCTTATGGAGGGTAGACAGGATCCATCATATTTTCAAGAACTAGAGATTATTCACTCTAAACTCATTACCATAGCTGCTAGTTTTTTTTATGTCACAGCCAACTCTAAGGTGAATGGGGTGAGGAAACAAGTTAACTCGTTCAACTCTAGTTGCAGGGATGCAAAACGGGCACTTATGCGGGAGGTGAAAAGTGGTACCCCGCATAGTATTAGAGGAGCCAGACACTTGTATAAGTCCATAATATCGGAATCTAAAAGGGAGTGGGAGGCTGCCAGGTGGGCTAGTATAAAGGACGCCTTGGATAATCATGATTCCAGGACCTTCTGGAACTTAGTTAGGTGTGGTAGACAAGAGGGATCTTCTGCTATAACTCCCGGCTTGAGTGAAGAGGTTTGGCTGGCGCACTTCAAGCACCTTTTTTGTCTCCCAATGAGGGACATTTTAGTTGAGTCAGCACCATTTTTGACTGGTCTATCTCCCCAAGTGTCTAATGAAGTATGGCCGTCTGACCTTCCACTCTGTACCTCTTGTGAAATTCAGGCTGCCCTAAAGAGCCTCTCTCCTGGTAAAGCTCCTGGTTTAGATAGGATCCCTGGGGACTTATTCATAAGCGAACCGTTGGTTTGGGTACCATACTTATTGTTATATTTTAATGCAATCCTCTTGGGAATGGACATCCCCTATACTTGGAAGGGCGCAGAAATTTTTCCCATCCACAAGAAGGCCTCTCCATTAGATCCGGCAAATTATCGGCCCATTAGCCTTATCGACATCTTACAGAAAGTGTTTGCCCGTCTCTTATTAAGTAGGCTTGAAAGTTGGATGGATGAACATCATATCCTATCCTCCCTTCAAGCGGGCTTTCGCTTTAGGGTCTCAACAACTAACCAACTGTTCAGGTTACAGTTGGTATACTGGAAGACGGTGCTTTTGGGGAAGGGTTCCCTCTACCTGATATTTGTGGATCTTAGATCCACATTTGATCTGGTTCAGAGGGATATGCTTTGGTCAATCTTGTTTGAGATGGGTGTTACCCCATACCTTTGTGACCTCTTCAAGCGTCTCCATTCTGGAACGTATGCGAGGGTCCGGTATGGTAGGAATGGTGAGCTTTCTGCTCTCTTCCCGGTAGACAGGGGTGTAAGGCAGGGGTGTGTGTTGGCTCCCACTCATTTTTCCTTGTTTATCAATGGTCTGATTCTACATCTATTGGGGGCGAAAGATGTTGACTCTCCGATTCTAGCAGCACGCAGAATACCTGCCCTAATGTTCGCTGATGACACCCTTTTACTCTCAAAATCTCCAATGGGTGTCCAGCGGACTTTGGAGGCCTTTTGCTCTTTCTGCCGCTCTAGAAATCTGGAGATAAACCTTTCAAAAATCAAATTTATGGTTTTCAATTCTAAACCATCAACTTACCCCCACCCACACCTAGAAGGATGCATTTTGGAGAGAGTCTCCACTTTTGATTACCTGGGAGTCACCCTGAATGATAGGATGGAGTGGGATTCTCATGTGGTTAAGGCTAACCTTAGGCTGATCCAATCAACAAGTGGCATTCCGAAGATTTTTAATGAATGTTCCCACAAACCTCTAGGTCCTCCAGTTGAAACCTACAGGGCACAGGCTAGGGGAGTGGCTCTATATGGCGTAGAGCTTTGGGGCCATGTGAACGCCAGCTCTATGTCCACTACTGAGAATAACTTTATCAGGCGTCTTTTAAATCTTCCCAAGAGCACTCCCTTGACCCCTCTAAGATTGGATCTGGGATTGGCTCCTATTCAGGAGACCATCCTACACCGACCTCTGCTATATTGGAGGAGACTTTGGTCCACTTTAGAGCTGCTAAGCTATAAGGAGGAGTTAATCGATTTACTGTCTATAAGGGGATCGGGGAACATTCTATGGCTTAAACATGTAAAACAACTCTGCTACGATTTGCATAGGGAGGATCTGTGGATTTCGCCCGAAACATCTGGTCCTTTGATTAGTAAGAGGGCGCTGGGGGTTATTCTTAAACAGCACCATCTGAATCTCCGTGATCTGAATTCTAGCTTGGGCAGGTTGTGCCTCCGATTTTTGGAGGTGAAAGATCATTATTTTTTTGAAAAATTTCTGGATGACATCCAGCCCTCGCTAGCAAAAAAATTATATGTTAAGTTCAGACACGGATCTCTCCCGTTGCGGGCTCTGTCAAATAAATGGTCGGGTATTCCCTCCACATGGAGCCTTTGCCCTGGTTGTGACTCTGCAGAAGAGACTGATCTGCATGTTTTGGTTTTTTGTCCCTCTTACATCGGGGCATGAACCAAATGGATTGTCCCCCTTTGCAAATCGAGGGGCCTTAGGGACTATAGGGAGGTCTACAGATTATTAAAGTATGATAAGACCCCCGTATTTGTGTTCGTAACTTCGAGATTCCTTCTTTCTATGTGGTACGCAAGAAGTGCAATAATCAAGCTAAAAGGCGCCTAGCCTTACGACGCTACCCCCGATCTTTATTGTCCTCAAATTGGCCCTTGATTTGTTTTAATGTCTTATTTTTTAATTATCATTTCTAAGCATATTAACTGATTCCATCTTGTATTTAACTTTTATTGTACTGCATTCCTATTTTAGAAAATGTTTTGTGGAGTAGTACGATTTATGAACTCTTACTAATGTGCAATCAGTATTGCATATATGTGCTTTTATGGTTTTTAACCGAAATAAAGTTTGATGATGATGATGATGATATATATATATATATACCTCCGGGAGGTAGTCAGACCAAGTACAGAGGACAACGAGAACCCCACAAGCCCCACGGAGGGCCAGCTTGGGACCTCGGGGTCAGGGAAGGGCAAGGAGAAGAAGAAGAGGAACCCGCATTTCAGTCCGCAGGAAAACCAGATCCTCATTACGGAGGTGATAGAACACAATCACCAACTGTTCATTAGGGGTGGGCGGAATTTGCGAAATTAACTTCCGCAAATTATCGCGAAAATGCAGAAAATCTCCGCAAACACGCCGGAAATATCGCGAAGACGCGGAAGTTTTTTGCCGCCTGTTCGCGGTATTTTTTGCGTGATCGCGGGTCGCCAACTTACCCATGCGGTTGCTCACGGGCGCGGCCATCTTGTTTTCACTTGTCCCGCCCTCTCGTGATGCTTACTTCCTGTTCCGGGTCGCGCAATGCATGTTCCCGCCTGTTCGCGGTCGATATTTCCTGTTCGCGACCGCTTTTACTTGTTCGCGTTGCTTTTTGCTTGCTCGGGGAGAAAATATCGCGCGAACTTGCGCACGTGGTCGCAATGGGCGCGGCCATCTTGTTTTTCACTCTATTGCATGGTTCTGGGGCCTGATTTTCAATCCTCCCTAAATCTTTTCAATCCTTTGTTTATAGCCACTTTTTTTGGATCTTTATTACTTATTATTTCTCTAACTATTTTCCTGCTTCTATATTTTTTGTTTTTGTCTACTTTTTTTTAGTTTTTTAGCTACTTTTTCACTCTTTCTATTGCCTATTTATTTCCTTTACTTACTTTTTTAATTTCATTACCTTTTCTTTCCCACCCCGTCTCTCATCCCCAGAACCATGTCAAAGGGTAGGGCTCGCCGCAGCCAGAGCCGCGACCGCCTTCCATGTGGAAGGCGGCGCCCACAAGGGGTGCAGGCACGGGCCTTATTTGGGGAGGTGGAGTTGGCTGCACTCATTTTCTTTGTGCAGCGCCACCTCCCCTCAACCCTGGCAGCAGGTGGCAGGCCTGGGTCCGGGTACGGCCTCCGGGAGCGTCGGCAGCGGTGGGGGAAGGTGCGCCGGGCAGTGTCGCGCATCTCTGGGGTCCGGCGCACCCAGGCACAGCTGACGCACCGGTGGTCCGACATCCTGGACCGTGAGCAGGACCTGCTGGACCTGCTAGGAGTGGAGGTCCCGGGGCTTGATGAGTACCTATTTAATTATTACAACTTTGTGTCTGTTCTTCTGCTCTATGTTATATATTGCGAATATCTTTTTTTCCTTCCAACCAGCTAGAATGTTGCTGCTTACAATACATTCCAGGTTAAAAACGTTTAAAAGTCTTCTGTGATTATGACACAGGTGCTCTTCTGCGCTACTACTAATCTTACTTGTTTGCAGCTTTGCGTTTGCGCTTGCTTAGCGTGATTCTTTACGAGTTTATTTTAGAGAAATTAAGTTACGTAATGCTACAGTGACTCACGTCCACTCCTTACTTTGTCCTGTCACTAATAGATAGGGGCGGATTGATACTTAGGTTTAGGTACTTTGTAAGGACCTTCTAATTGGTTAGTGGTATGCGTGATGCCCCCCCTCACTCAGTTACGTGACGTGCTGCTAGTACGGCAGTCTTTAGAACCTTTTCTAGTTTGTTCAATGAGTGGAGGTAGGCTTAGCAGTTACTTAGCAGTAGCAGATCAGCATCAATCAAACCAAAATTTGGTGTATACAAAAAATGTAGTCATGTTCATGTGTCCTCCATGATTGGACCATAGGCATTGTTGAGGAATACAGTGGAAATGCATACTTAATGTACAATTGGCATGCCTGGAATAGGTGGGCTAGGTTGGGTGGTACGTTGTACTACTACTTAGGCTTAGTTGTAACTTAGTTTTCTTTAATCAGAATGGAAGACTGGATCACTGTTGATAAATAGTAACTTAAGTAGTCGAACTGCGAATCCCCCGATATTACATGTTGACCAGATGAGATCGGTCAATGTAGTTATTGCAATTGTTGTTTACATAAGTGTTTTTTGACCGTTATTGAAAAATATTGTATTTGTTTGACACCATCCATCAATGTTTGTCTCTTTCTTATATCTTTCCTGTCCATCAGCACCCAGGGGCAGACCGACAGGGACTGGGCAGTCGGCGGGACAGGAACACCACCAGGAGGACACGCTGAGGGCTCCTCTGCTGGCCCCAGTAAGTCTTCTTGTTTTTAATAATATTTCTTATTCCATAATTTTTACTGCCCCATTTCTCCCGAACTATAGTGTGTTTCCAAATGCTATTTTTTTACCACCAATTATCCTTCGATCTGTACGGTTTCAAAAATCTTATCCCTGCCTCCGCTATGATGACTCTGAGTACTACTACATCCTATCAATCTGTCTGTACTGTAGTAGCTAGCCTTGCCCAGTTGGCCAGTGCCACTCTTTGTGAAAGGTTGTAATATAAAACTCATATTCACCAGTAGCTCGTACAATCCGTTGGGTCATTGTCTTGTGCTACTTTTACTCTTATTGATGTTGAGGCTTTGAAAATTCACAGCAACAGCCCTACCAGATTTCTTAATATTTTGATATGATACCCTATAGGACATACCACTGTTGTAGGGATCTTGCACATACATTTGCACCAGAAAATAGGATGTTGGTGATGGTAGGTTGGACCTTCCTTGCACACCTCAATCAGAAATTCCGCACCCACCACAATTCCACTGCTTGACTATAGTACTGTCTTGTCATACCTATTAGGTCTCGGAACCCTCCCCCCCAAGATACCCAACAAGTAGACAACCCAGAACATAACACACCCAACCTCTGTCGTGGAAGCAATTCACATGCACACCCTTACTTTAATTTGCTCACTCGTGTAACTTAGTCCACTCCACACCAAATACCACAAAGTCTATGTAAGTTTAAAATGTTTATTTCAATTTGAGAAGGTCTGTACACTGTTTTCTTAGCAGCACCAACCGGCAAATCAATAACATTAAAACAATATACATTGTTACACTTATACAGTTGGGAATTAAATCATGATAACTGAACAGTGGTGGAAGGCAGCACCACCATCCCATAGCAATTTAGTTTATATACATTTATAAATGAAGATGTGAGTGAATGGACCCCTCACCTCAGAAGAACCTAGTACTGGTAGTTGGTGCATCGTTCAGAAGCTCTGGTTCGTAGAAGGGAATCTTGCGTCTGTAATGCGAAAAAAGAAATGGTGTGCGTTAGTATATTGCAACTTGCAAGCATTTCTCAGCCGTGCCAAAAAGTGTAGCATCTATGGATAAGCAATATGGACTAACAGTAACAGTAGTACACCAGTTCTTCCTAAAAAAGTGGCTTGTTAATGTTTGTTGACCGCTTGTACGCAGCGCGTAGACTAGACAGTAGCAGTGTGAGGCAGGTCATGTGGGCTCAAAGGTGTCTTAAGAAGCTGCAAGGTAAAGGTAACGTCACATGTGCATGGCTAGGGCTAATCAAGCAAAGGCTACAATGATCATATAACTATTAGTGTCTACTCTACTACTACCTGATTTGTACTAGTGATGTATGTTAGTATTAACTCATTTTTCAACCTTGCTACTGATCAATAGGGGGGAGGTGTATATGACGCCTAATAAATGTGTAATGTTTTCTAGGCGCACTACCGACCACCATTGCTGGGGCCAGCGAAGGCGACGCCGAGGGCGAGGATGCGGCAGTTGCAGATAGCAACGGAGCGGTAGGGGGAGTGGCAGCACCAGTGGCAGGCGGTGGTAAGTTAGATTCATAATCTTTAACTATTGTTGAACTTGACAGCACACTCACTGCAAGGGTGTACTGTATGTATATGTATACTGTACAGTTGTGACTTAGGGCCCCCATTAGGATGGTGGGTGTATTGCCCCCGCCGGGCCGGCTGGAATTCACTGCCGTCACCGCAGGGGCAAACCTCCCGCCATCCCTGTAGAAAATATTCAGACATGTCCAGGCGGAAAAGGGTTCAATATGGCGGTGGTGTCTCTCTCACCACACCGCCAGCCATATAATCTGCATTTTGGAATGCCTTTGCGTGGCGGCATTGCCGTCCGCCACGGAAAGGCATGCACACATTGCAGAGTATGCTTGGGGGCCCCCATGGAGGGTACCTACCGATGCTATGGTACCCCCCCGACTTTCAAAGCAAAACGTGACAGGCTCCGTGCTGGGCCCGTCATGTTGTGCTTGGAAAAGCAGCACAACATTTTAGCATTGCTTTCAGCAAAGCCCACCAGAATTTAAATTTAAAAAAACAGGGTGCGCCCGCCACTGTGCCGGTCGCATCATCCTAATTAATTGTCCCCACGGGACCCCCACCCTTTTTAGCAGTCGGATGGCGGGCGGACAAAGTCCGCCCGCTATCCGATGTCGTAAGTAAGTATGAGTTCTTGGGGACGTTTGAAGAGTGAACTAGAAGACTAGAATTCCCTTTAATTGGTATAGGACTAGGAGCCGGAGTATTGAGTAACCAATGGCCTCATCTATCTGATTTGAACTCCGCTTTGAAAGTTTTATGGAGAAGAGCACCTGGTGCACTGTTCAACTAAAAAGTGTAAGACAGGTGGAAGGAAGAAGGACGGGCGCCATTTTAAATGTTATGTACTACTGTGCTTTATTTTATAGTGCTACTCTACCATGCCACTATGTGTATAAATAATTACCTTGTCCTACTGTTTTATTAAGACTATATTTTACAATTGTCTTGTTTTTTTCTTTTTGATACACAGCAACTCCGAAACTCAACCGGAAGGAGTTGGCCGCCAAGGCACTGCGCCGGAAGCTGGAGGCAATCCAGCATGAATACCGGCGGCTGGTGGTCCTAGCCGAGGAGGAGGAGGAGACTGCAGCAGCTATTGAAGCCTCCTCCAGTGCCCCGGGCCCCAGCCACCGCCCTCCAGCATTACGGCGCCACCGCCTGGCGGCTGCCTGCCGCCACCGTGTCAACTCCGGTGCCCCCCCCCCCACTGTGGCTGCAACTGCCGCGGCCTTAGACGCCGCGTCGCCCATTTAGAGGACGAGATGCGCCAGATGCGTGTCCTCCTCCAGTCCCGCCCCACCAGTTAGTCCCTGTCACTGCCCCTTTTTTAATTCCTGTTCTTTACTCGTTTGGCGTTTGACTTTTTTCTACTGTGGACAGTGGTTGGGGTTAGGGAGGTGGGTGGGTCAGCTTTTGTGGGTTTAGTTTATTTGTTAGGGTAAATTAAATATATTTTTCTATGTTACATGCAATGTTGTTAATGTTTTGTAGGTGGGGTAACTGTTTTACATCACACTGTTTCCTTGCTGGTGCATGGCCGCCCATAGCCTGTGTTTGATTTCAATAATTTGCTGACTGTATAAGACACAAACAGATAGATGCGACACACCTCACTCATTGACTGGTCCTTCTAGTACTTTCAGTCTGTCCTCTAGTCTATGCATTCTTTGGAGTGGTGTTTGAAAATGAAATCATTGACAACATGTCCATTATTAATTCTGCCTCCCCCAAACTTCTCTCTTACCGGTGCTTGATGTTTATGTCCAACTGTGGCACAGCACTGGCTGCATGGTGAAGATGGTTTCCTTTTTCATACATGCCATGATTGAGGTGGTGGTAGTATATTAGTAGTAGTATACACTGGCAGGGTGGCAGCATTTCCAAAAAAAGAAAAGGAGATAGTCAATCGCCTTTGAGAGACTGTTAGAGGAGTAGTTGAATGAAGTACATCACAGAATTTACCGAGCAACAATTATATGCTCAAATATTTGACAAAAAAACTGAATGGTGGTATTATGAGGATAGCCTACTAGACAGAGTTACAAACTATAGTTTTGTCGACTCGAGTCACTTGACTATGCCTACAGTCTAACAGTTAGTGCTGTATATGAGGAATGACAACAAACAAATCCAATCAATGCCGGCAATTCATGCTGAGGTATATGTTCCTTTGTTAAATAAAATAACCTCTGAAATATCCTACTCATGGGTGGGCAAGCAGAAGAAGATCATCGCTCTGCATTGAAATTGAAGTAGTGTTGCTTTCACCACATCCGCCCCAGCAAGTGTGTGATTAAGTATTGGTGTACATTTAATTTAGTTACACCTCGACAATAAGTCACACAGCCCGGGGGAAGAGGGTTAGGGTTTGTTGAATGGATGGGAAGGGGGATTTTGGGAAAGGTTTGACATAGAAAAACAGTATGCATACATAGACAAACAAACGACAATCATTGAAGACTACCATACCATATCCATTCCATATGTTAAGGGAGAAAAAGGCAATGCATGCATGATGATGAGACCCGGATTACATACACTTCTATTTCTTGTTCTGTTCCGGCCTTAATACTTTAACAGATAGCAAATAGAAATTGTAAATATTGGTAGTGAAGAATCGTAAACACAGAGCAAACGTAATGATGATTGATAACAACTCCAAGAACACACTGTTGTAAAGATTGTATACAAGATATTAATCAAATTATTTAAAAGAAGTTAAAAGTGGATACTGTTACTGTCTTATCCTGGTCAAAAATGTGGACTGGTTTTTTGCATCTCGGCATTCCTCTTGCTCCTCTCGTCCATCAATCTTGGGTGTGTCGCCTCGCCACTCGCCACTGCCCGGCTGGAAAAAAAAGGTGATTGATTGGTAAGGTAATTAATATGCATTGTAATGTTTTACAAAGATTTGGCCAAGGCCCGGCCTGTAATTTTAGATTGAAAACCAAAGGGGATATTGAGAAAGAAAGTGAAAACAAATGCACAAGTGATGGTGTAGTGCAACAAGAACACTTTCCGAGGTGGCATGTATGCATATGCATCATCTCTACTCTAGTCTGTTTCCAGCATTGACCTTCAACAGTAACAGGAGAGATCAGGCCCACAGTG
This sequence comes from Triturus cristatus, assembly GCF_964204655.1. NCBI lineage: Eukaryota > Metazoa > Chordata > Amphibia > Caudata > Salamandridae > Triturus > Triturus cristatus. The sequence continues at coordinate 733,614,734 of NC_140580.1, forward strand.
CTTACCATTAGCACATCCTACGTTAACAATTTAGAGTCCTTTTTTTTTCTCTCAAAGAGTTGGACAAACGCAAAGCACATTATCCATTCCAAACATAGCATTTTACAGTTAAAGTTAGTAAAATCAATGCACTGCAGTCATCCCACCGCTACACTCTATTCAACTTCTACACAGACATTTGGGTCTGCTGTGGTTGTTGTTGACGTGTTTACCTTTAGGCTTTTCCATTTTATGCCACTCCTGAAACATCCTCCTCCTGACTTCATCATCATCTCTGATACTTTTACTGACTGAAGATCGGCCTGCAGTATAAGTATAATTTTTATGAATCACCCAGAGTAGAAATATAAATATTACTGACTTGAGTCATTCTTTATTGTGTACAGAAAGATAGATTACTACTAGTACACTTTGACATCACTTTGTGCACAACAGCTCAGAGTCAGGTGTCCAATGCATGCCATTAATTGTCATCATTCATTACCTGTTCCTTCTCATCTTAAGTTAACGGGCCGTCTCTTTCGCCATCATCATGTTGGACGGTGCTGTTAAGTCACAGTCATTTGCATTGCGCAGATTGAGTGAGTCCCCTTCCTGTATTGCATTAAAAGCAATGTATCACCAAGATGCAGGAGAAGTACACATTTCTTGTTTGCAAGAAGGGGAAAATTAGTGTGTTCTGTAGAAAGTTGATTAGTGGCAGTGCACAATTACATCAATTCATGCGCAACACACACAACAAAATCTACATCATTCAGTCTGCCATTCTGCGGCCAATGCATGGCATCAATCATTACCTGTTGCATCTTATTTTCAGTTAATGGCCAGTCTCTCTCGGCTCTGAAGGAGGATAGCTATAGAAGTCATCAGATTCATGGTCCACTTGTTTTGGAAGGACGAGGAAAGTTTGAATTTGTTGTTACCATCATCCAATCATCATTCATGAGGGAAATGGAATTGACCAGGAGATGCAGTATGATCGAGCGGAGGAGCTGGATTCTGAGGACTGTAGTGTCAAATGGCAGACACCTGAAACTTGTATCTTAAATTAGAAGAGTAGAAGATGGTGATAATGCATTTGTTGCGATTCACAAGTTTATAACCGGAACGACAGACACAAACAAAGGGGGAAAAAAGGGAGGAAGACAGTAAGTGCGAGCCTAATTGTCAGGGAAGTATAGCTCGTCCTCAAACTCTGGGGGATCTTCCAGTAGTAGGTAATCATCTGAAACAATACTTCCGTCACCTGAGCCGCTGTCCTCATCTTCCTCTGTTGATTCATGCATTGTGTAATTCGGTGGTATGAAGTGCTGATTCATTTTGATCATTGTTAACCTCTCCACGTTTTTGGGAGATAGACTGGTCCTTCTCAAGGTTACAATGGAACCAGCAGCACTGAAAACACGTTCGGAAGAGACACTTGCGACAGGGCAAGCCAGATAGCTTATCGCCAGCCTGCTGAGCTGTGGCCAATCAGACCTTTTCCTATACCAATACTGCACTGGGTTTTGATCAACGTACACCTCTGTTGGGTCGTCCAGATAGGCCTGGACCATCCGCTCAATGTTCAGGGTTGCTGCTGGTAAGCTTTTGTGCTGTTTTTTCTGTGCATCATTACTGTGCTTAAGGCCCATCTTTACATACCAATCTGATAATGATTGTACTCGGCCGAATGATCCAGTTATTGTTTTTGTAGTCGATGGTGATGGTGAGTGTTGCGATTGTGAGCCAACCGCACTGCCCTCAGCCGACGAAGTTGCACTTGATTCTGCATGGCCTGCTTCAGTATCAGTACTTGTTGTGGGTTGATGTGGCGGGCTTTTAATTAGCAGCTCTTCGTTTTCAAACTTGATGGCTGCTTCAGCTATACAACTTTTGTAGCGGGCAACATCATTGTCGGAAAAAGAAAGGAATAGTCCTAATTTTGCACGTGGATCCAGAATTGTGGCACAAATGTAATGTTCTTGTGACAAAATTTTATTTTGTATCCTTACATTTTCTGATAAGCGCCTGGATAAGCTCTCCACCACGTCATGGGCTTGCCTTCTGTCCTCTACACCTTTGTAGGATTCAGACACATTATTCAGCTCATGCTCTAGCATTTGCAACAATGGGATAGCTTGGCCCATTGTACAGTCCTCCTTGCTGACTTCACGTGTGAAGACCTCAAAAGGAGACAGCATCTCAGTCAGGCATTGAATTAGGGTCCATTGCTCCCTCTGAAGGGTCATGCCTTTAACACTAGCATCACTGCTTCTGTACCAGACATATTCATTGAGTGACCTGTGCTGTTCGTACAGACGATCAAGCATGTAATACGTTGAGTTCCAACGTGTTGCCACCTCCTGGATGAGTGCCTTGACTGGCATCCTAAGTTCACGTTGGATGATCCTCAGCTGCTTCCGAGCTTTAAAAGAATGGCTGAAATGAGTGCATATTCTTCGGCAGATGGCCAGTAAATTGCTTACTATGGGTTCTTTTTTCAGAAAGTCTTGCACTATAATGTTTATGCAGTGTGCCAAACACGGAACCCTGAAATAGGAACCAAGTTCCATGGCCTTCAGTACATTACTGACATTGTCTGTGGCAACAAAGCCAATACCAAGCCCTCTGGGCCGCAGCCATTCCAAAACCTTGGTGCGAAACTCTTCTAAAATGTTTTCAGCCGTATGAGATTTCTCCATGGCGAACATGGCTACAGTTGCATGTTTCCGAGTACCTTCAAAAATCGCAGCTGTGTCAACAACACCTCGTGCAGATAGTTGATCTCTAACCCCCACAAAAGAGATCCAGTGTGCAGTGATGCACATGGAATCTGTGGCTTGGCAACTGCTCCACATGTCTGTTGTCAGGTGGATATTGTGCACAGCACTCTGCCGCAAACCATGACCAACCAATTCCAGCACATCATGATGTAGTGCCGGAACAGCAATTCTTGCGAAATAGGACCAGCTGGGAACTTTCCATTTCGGGCAGATGGCAGACACAAATTCAAGGAAACCCACCCCTTCCACAAATGAAAAAGGAAGAAGGTCCAGCGCTAACATTTTAGCCAGCTTCGCATTGTACAATCGTGCCGTTGGGTGGTTGCGTTGGAACTGCCCCTCCAACCTAAACATGCTGTCAATGGTAGGCTGGCTTACTTTCCTTAGTGGTGCTGTTTTCATTAACCCACTAAGGCTCAACGACACAGATTGTCTCATTGAGGTACTCGCCGGTCGCCTTGGTGTCTCACCCACACTCTGAGTATGGCTCTTACTGCGGTGCCACTCTGATGTTACTGAGGAGGATGTGGGCGTTACCACTGCAGTGACTGCACTACTGGAGACAGGGCTAGAAATGCCTCCCTGTTCTTCACATGCCACCACAATAATATCGCTCCCTGATTCCTGACCAACTTCAAAGGGTTTAGTTTTTCTACTTTCTTTTAACTTACGTAGGTGATCCTCCCACACGATATTGTGGTGTATTTTTAGATGACTTGCTTGTCCTCCGGTACCATAGTTTGTACCAAGCTTACCACGCCGAACACCTTGCCGACAAATTGCGCATATAGCAACGTTCTCCTCCTTGGCGCTAACAGAAAAGAAGTCCCAAACTGGGGAGGAGAACTTTCTGGCACTGCTGGATGTGCCACTTTCAACACCAGATGAACTTGAGGGGGTGCTTGAAAATATGTGACCCTGTCCACCTACACTGTGACTTTTACTACCACTTCCTACTGAGATGGTTGAGCTGGATGTAGGTCCCTGCCGGGCCTTGGAAAATATGGCAGCTGGAGGTAGTGGTGGTGTAACCTGTGTTGGTGAGATCCGTGCTACATCCCGCTCAGTAGCAGCCTTTCTGGATAGGGTGAGAATGTCGGTCTCCAATCCCTTTGGGGCGGGAGTAATGTGCGTGATGACTGGCTCGTCTTCATCAACATCATCACCCCCCTCTTCTACATCTACCTCCATAACTCTAAGTTTTTCTGGGACCTTCCTTTTCAGAAGCAATGTCTTGTGGCGTACTTCACTCTCAGACCGAGCTGGTGGGACCCAAGTGTCATCACGATCATCAGAAGCGGGGCTTGAAGAAGAAGATGATGGACTAATCCTCCTTTTCCTTGCTGGTGGTCTGGAAGACAATTGATCTTCTGAAACAGTGGTTTGAATTCGCTCCACTTTGTCTGCAGGAAGCTCGATTTCCTGAAATGCCCCTACGTCAGGAGCAACAACTACTATGGTGGGCTGTTGCGGCGGCTGCTGCTGTTCTGGTTGCGGCGGCTGCTGCTGCTGTTCTGGTTGCGGCGGCTGCTGCTGCTGTTCTGGTTGCGGCGGCTGCTGTTCTGGTTGCGGCGGCTGCTGTTCTGGTTGCGGCGGCTGCTGCTGTTCTTGACACTGATCTGCTGAGTTTGCGCCTGCGTTGAACTTGATTGTGTACTACTTTGCGGTAATGACATTTCTTCAACATCGCTGCTCGTTAGTAGACTGGCTACCTCTGCGACACTAAAGCCCTTGGGCCTAGGTTGGTGGGGTTGGACCGCTGTGCTGCTCCCAGCTTGGTTCCCGGACAACGCTTTGGTGCCAAAAAAAACATTGGCCGGCACACCACCAGTCGTGGTTAATGGCACTTCCTTTTTCTGTTCCTTCTTCTCACCGGCAACTTTCTTGGTACTGGACCTGGTACCTTTCTTTGGGGCTATCTTCTTCAGATGTCAGGCAGGAGGCAGATGCACAACAAGTTCTGGTCACACGTGGGCGTGATGCGCAGCAGGACTTCTGTCTGGCTGGCAGTACAACGGGTAGCCAGGTGATGCCGATGACAGAGCACATAGAAAACAGTAGATTACTAAAGCTGTGGCTACCTGCTCTGGTAGCAGTGGATGAAAGCAGGCCTGTTGGCAGACAAGGCCAGGCAAGCTTGCAGGCCTAGGCCTCAAAATGGCCACCAGCCACATGGCCAGGCCCAACAACATCAGCAAGGCCACCCCAAAAAACACACTTCCCCAACTCAATCCAATGCCATCCATGCCCTAAATGATGTCTAAATTCAACAGAGCACACAGAAAACAGTAGATTACTAAAGCTGTGGCTACCTGCTCTGGTAGCAGTGGATGAAAGCAGGCCTGGTGGCAGACAAGGCCAGGCAAGCTTGCAGGCCTAGGCCTCAAAATGGCCACCAGCCACATGGCCAGGCCCAACAACATCAGCAAGGCCACCCCAAAAAACACACTTCCCCAACTCAATCCAATGCCATCCATGCCCTAAATGATGTCTAAATTCAACAGAGCACACAGAAAACAGTAGATTACTAAAGCTGTGGCTACCTGCTCTAGTAGCAGTGGATGAAAGCAGGCCTGTTGGCAGACAAGGCCAGGCAAGCTTGCAGGCCTAGGCCTCAAAATGGCCACCAGCCACATGGTCAGGCCCAACAACATCAGCAAGGCCACCCCAAAAAACACACTTCCCCAACTCAATCCAATGCCATCCATGCCCTAAAAGATGTCTAAATTCAACAGAGCACACAGAAAACAGTAGATTACTAAAGCTGTGGCTACCTGCTCTGGTAGCAGTGGATGAAAGCAGGCCTGTTGGCAGACAAGGCCAGGCAAGCTTACAGGCCTAGGCCTCAAAATGGCCACCAGCCACATGGCCAGGCCCAACAACATCAGCAAGGCCACCCCAAAAAACACACTTCCCCAACTCAATCCAATGCCATCCATGCCCTAAATGATGTCTAAATTCAACAGAGCACACAGAAAACAGTAGATTACTAAAGCTGTGGCTACCTGCTCTAGTAGCAGTGGATGAAAGCAGGCCTGTTGGCAGACAAGCTTGCAGGCCTAGGCCTCAAAATGGCCACCAGCCACATGGCCAGGCCCAACAACATCAGCAAGGCCACCCCAAAAAACACACCTCCCCAACTCAATCCAATGCCATCCATGCCCTAAATGTGCTTGAAAATGAAATATATTCAAAAAACAAAAGGAACAGTTGCTTCATCATGCACACACACACCCATGAGGCCATGCCCATGGCTAGCTCGGGCCTACTACTACAACCCACAAAATTTAAAAAAAGGAATGATGATAATTAATTAATTATCAAAAATAAATTGTAGTTACACAACAACTGCAATGCCCACAATCAAACACAACAACCACTTACTTGTAAAATATCCTATTCCAAAAATCCTGAAATCCAACTGCAATGATGCAGCAGACAAAAAGAGTGATCTTTCCAGCTCCAAATCCAAAGGCAGAATGAGCAGGAGATGGACAAAGCACTGGGAGGAGCCTGCTGGACAGGAACAGGAAGTTGGAGATTCTGTGTCACTTCCTCCCTCTCTCCACCTTGTAAAAAAATGACTCCTTGCACAAAAAAGGAAAGCCAAATGTGAATGTAAGGAGTTCTTTTCATCCAAAATCAGTATTTGCAGATGGTTTCATGCTGCTAGAGCCGATATTCCTCTCCAAATTGTAAATTTTACGTTGTTGAGTTCTCGAGCTTCACATTACTTCCGCCGGCGTGTCGAAAACGATATGATCGCGTTCTCTTCTTTGTCCCTGTCGCGTTGGATATGACGTGTTCGCGGTCTCTTTCTCCTGTTCGCGTTCGATTTCACGTGCCCGCGTCCTCATCCTCTGGCTCACGATGTAGAATGACATGTTCGAGATCTCAATCTTCTCATATTCGCGCGGTGCATGATCGCGAGAAGAAAGATGTGATCGCGCGACAAATGACGTGATCGCGTGAAAAATGACTTTAATGCGGCCGCGAACTCTCGCGAGACAGCGCAAAATGGCTACCAAAATCCAACATCTCGTGGAGAATGCGACCGGGTCAAGAAAACTTGTCGGAGAACGCAGGGATTCAGGTAAGGCGATCGCGCGCGCGCGAGAATGTATTGTTTTACAGCGCGAGCAAGAAAAAAATTATCGCTAAGCTGCGGAATGCGGAAATTTTGACATTTTTGCGCTTTCCATGGAACGCGAAAATGCCAAAATATCGCAATTTCCGCGAACGGAACGGAATTTTGGCCCAGGCCTACTGTTCATCACCTCCACTGTGTCATTGGCAACTAAAAATACAATATGACCGTCCATCTTGACCAAGGTGAATGCAGTCGGAGTGAAGATGAGGGAAGTGGATGACTGCAAAATGTGCTGGACTGATGTGAAGCGCAAAACCAAGCTGAAACTCGCAGCCAACCTGAAAGCAGCAAAGCAGACTGGAGGTGGGAGTCCAGCGACACACCAGGAGTTGGATGAGATGAAGGAAATGGTGTCCCGAGTCATCATTGGGGAGATGGTGGCAGGAGTTGGGGGACCGGACACTGCACAACATGACCTGAGCCAACAGCAACAGGGTGAGTAACGACCAGGGACTGGGGGGATGGGGGAGATGGGCACAATGGCACACATGCACAATCAAGTATAGCACATCTGCGGACAAACCATGCTCAAGAGTCACAACTCCGACCAAGAGCCCAATTTACCCAAGTCTGCAACATCTCAGCACTGTATAAGCACAGAAGTGAAAGGCACACCGCCTGAAAGGGATAAGGGCCAGCCAAATCAGAGCTGAAGGGGCAACTTACCCACAATGCAACACACACACATAAGAATCAGAGCACCTCAACATTGACAACAATGTGGTACAAACTGCAACACTTTCACAACAGAACAGAGGACACAACAGTTGCTGCTTGTGTGTAGAAAATGGCCATTCACATCTGGCACAGCAGGAAACTGTGAGATGACAATATACAAGTACAACCTCACATCCCTGATGGTGTAGAAATGTCAACTGTCCCGCATCAAATAGGCATCTCCTCACAGTCACAATGTACATTGTCATGCAGTCTGGTAGTAAACTTGTACAATGTGTGAACATACATGTGAACGCAATGTCAATCTGTATCTTCCCTTCACATTGCAGAGGGACAATCAACACCTCCTGCAGAAAAGACCCAACAACTCAGCATTGATGATGAAGATGACCTCCCCATAATCGACACTGATGTCCTCCAACAGTTTTGGCACCCACATCCAGGAGCAGGGCAGCCCAGCTGCATCGAGGAGACCCCACCCCCTGCACAGACCACACAGCAGGAAGCACTCACCACCACGGCTGTCTCCCAGGACCCCCACGACCAACACATGGCATTTCAATTCCGTGTGTTAGGGTGCCAGGAGAAGATGGCTGATCAGCTGTGGCATTCAACCTCAAGGCAGCCAAACTAGATGCCATACATGGGTGTCTAAGTCCCATCAGGGACCACTTACAGTCCCTAACAGACACCCACTGTCCGCTCCATGCTCTCCAACAATCCATGGCTGACATCGCTGGAGTCATGACTCTGAGCCAAGAACAACTGTCTAGTCAGAGTGGCTCCAGCGATGTCAGCCGGGAGTTGGGACACATAAGGAGAATGATGGCGACCTTGGAGAGGATGCAGGCGGAAAGAATGTTTGCCACGGCTGCACACCAGCGAAATGTAGCTGTGATCTTCCATGCCCTGCAGATCCTTGTCATGGCATTGCCACCACAAGGCCTGGCACGGATGAATGCTGCTGTTACTACTCCATCCATATCTCCGCCCCCTGAATTGTCAGTGCCACACAGTGCAGCAGACATTCCACCTCCGGCCCCTGATCTGTCACTGCCACACAGTGATACAGACAAAACACCACCACTCACATGTGAGGCACCTAACACATCAAAGGACGAAGATGATGATGAATCTGTCTTTGTGGTAAGAATGAAGTGGTATCATTCATCTCCACCATATGGCTGGTTTCAGCTTGGTTCTGCCCTCTGCATCATGCCCTGGAATAACACCTTCCATTGTCCCCCGATACACTAAGCGACACTCACCTTGGACCTCGACATGGACTGACATATTTTGTTTGGTTACCAATGACACAGCAATCACACTGCGGACTGAAGCCTTCCACTTCCGAAGAACTTGTCAATCACTAACGGACTCTGGCTGGCTCTCCACGGGGCAACAATGTCAAGTGGGGTTTACATCGCCCTTTACTGGTCCAGCTTCAACACTCCACCGAATGTGAATAAATCATTCTAATTCACACAGATTTGTCATGGCTTAGATCAATCAAGTATGAAAGTGTGGATGAATGTAGGGACAGTAATTCTACAAAAAGGTACTCCCTGGGTAATGCCATCAATGCGCATGTATGGCCGTGACCCAGATAGGCAGTGAGACACACATTGTCATGCAAATCAACACACATCACAATTGAATACAAGTGAAGGTGCATAGACTTTATTAGCATATGCGTGTCAGTACGGGCCAAATAAGTGCCACAACATGCAGACCAATGCAGCAGTGTGTCAGAAGGAGGAACGTTGCAAAGGGCCGCTGTCCACTCCGGGGGAGTGCCTCAGCTGTCACAGGTGTGTGTTAACCCGCGTTGTTGTCAGCTCATGTATTCGGAGTCCAGGCTAATGCAGCCATGTCCACTGTTGTCGTGGGATATGTGACCAGGGGGCATATGTATCATCATCTCCATTTGCGATTCTCAAATAGCGATTTTTTGAGAAACGCTATTTGAGAATTGCAAAACGGGATGCATTTAAAAAATCGCACACATTTTGCGATTTCTTAAAATTCCTTAATTGCGATTAGCAAATTGCGAAATCGCAATTAAGGAATACCTTCCCATTCATTCCTATGGGCCAGGAGGCCCATAGCAATGAATGGGAAGTCCTTCTCAATTTGCGAATCGCTATTTGCTAATCGCAAATTGAGAATATTTTCAAAGGTGCAAGGGTGTCATGATGACACCCTGATGCACCCCTGAAATCAGCATGTGTGCACATATGGGGCACATACATGCCCTAAGGGCATGTATGTGCACCACATGGCACTTTGAAATATGCAAAAAAGTGCATATTTCAAAGAAATCGCAACTTACCACCAACTTGAAGTTGGTGGTAATTTGCGATTTCTGAAGGAGAAATCGCACAACTTGGGTGCGTGTTACAGTGCATTTAAGAAATCGCAATTTGCGATTTCTTAAATGCTTACGCAAACTTAAGAAATCGCAAATTTAGCGATTCCTTAAGATTGCGAGGCTGAAATGCCTCATACATCTCCTTTTGCGATTTTGTATTCACAAACGCTGTTTTTTTGCGATTCTCAGCGTTTGCGAATACATAATCCTTTGATACATATGACCCCAGATCTCCAAGATGCAACAAGGTGTTGGGACACGTGCAATGGGTTACAATCAGTTGTGGCTGCAGGTATGTAGTTACTCGTCCATGAAAGCGATTGCAGCTTCGTAGGCTATCAGTTCCATCATAGGGTAATTGTCGACTTCATCAAAAAGGACGGCGAGGCGATCCATTAGCAGGTCCGGACAGATGTGCTGCGTCCACCCCCTTTCACCAATTAGCACTACAGCCCAATAGAGGAGTGGTGCAATGTGGTCACTGCACACGAGGAGTTGTGCAATCTCCCAGGTCCAGCTGCCAGCATGTATGCCAAGTATCATGGCATCCCATAAACGGGTATCACGGTGACACTCCTGGTCGTGGGCCAACAGCGGGTGCACACACATGTCAAAATCCAGTTCAGCTACCGTCCTGTTGGATAGGCAGACATCCATGGACCACTCGAATATGCACCATCGACAATGCAACACAGGCTGAACGCAGGTGACGTTGGCAAGGGGGAAGCTGAGCCGGTAACTGATCCGCAGCCCTGCCAATGCCAGTGCCCCCACTAAATGCTGCATACGTGCACAGTACAGTTCCACGTGACAGGGGTTGTGCATGTGTCCGGGATGTTCTGCCATTGCGTTAGTGGCTCTGGTTGATGCAGCACTGTTCTGACCTGCGTCAGTTCTATGGATGAAATACACAGCTCGGATCAATGAGTTGTTTAAGTGTGTAACGGTTGTACGCCTGGGATGGTGTGGGAGTAAGTGTGAAGACCATTCCATGCAAGATAACTTCGAGCAAGGACTTCTGTGTGTGGGGTGTATACGTTGCTCTTTCGTTGGGCTTTGCGTAGTGTGGGAGTCGTCATCAGCTGCTATAGTATCTGCCAGGGGGTGCCGGGCACATGCAATTCCAAGGTCAGAGGTGTAGATATGTTTCCGCCTGATCGTTCAGACAAATGAGCTTTCATCCCTAATGTTAGTTTGTCATCTGCTTGCATTCAGGAAATGTGTTGTGGCTTGTTGGGGGTGAGGTGGGATGTGTGTGACTTTGGGATTCATGCTTGACATGTCTTGCATGTGGCACATGAGCGGCATCACTGTGTGTTACGTAGCCTCACAGCTGCTCCTCCCTCCCCTCGAGCCTATTTACTTGTGTGCGCTGCACGTTGCATCACTTGCACTCCTGCGGCACACCATTGTCATGCCTGTCTGCGCATGTCCACAAGCCTGTGATGTTGGCCGTTGAAGGTGAGCGGCCACATGAGTGTAGGCCTATGGTACGGATAGAGCGGACACAGATGTAGAGTTCATGCCTGGCTGAACTTGCGCTGCTATTAGGGCTAGGCATTTGGCTCATGCTGCGGCAATACAGATACACACTGTGAGAAAGTGCCATCTTTCTTGCATGGTATGCCCCCACTTTTTGCTGAATTGCTGAATGTACTTTGACTGAGTGTGCCCTGGACTCCTGCCAATCAGGTGCTCAGGGCCTGTGTTCCTTCCCTAAAACACAAAACACAAATTGGCAAACCCTGGCAACATGTCAGCCCCTGGTAAATTGTACCCTAGGTACCCAGGGCCTTGTGACCAGGGAAGGCCTCTAAGGGCTGCAGCACTCATTGTGCCACCCTTAGAGGCCCTGTACCCTTACACACACACACTGCCCTTGCAGGCTGGGTGTCTGGGTACAAGACAAAACAAAGAGTCAACATGGCACACATCCCTGTGTGCCATGCCCACCACCTACACTGCCATGGCATACATCAGCCACCCCTCTAGCTGAGTGCCCTATGCCAGTGGTGTGGGCACAGGAGCAGGAGCCCTGTGCCCCTACAGTACCCAGGTCCATTCCTGGGCACTGTAAGTGCAGTGCTGCCATTTAAGAGTACATGGTGCTGAGAGCTCATCAAACACAAACTCCACAGCACCATAATGGCAACACTGAAGACTGAGAAGTTTGGTATCAAACTTCTCAGCACATTAAACCCGCACTGATGCCAGTGTGTGATTTAATGTACCAAGCACCCCAGAGGGCATCTTAGAGATGCCCCCTAAAACCTAACCTTCAATCCACGTCTGTTCTGAGGCTACCTCGGCTGCCACACAGCAGACATGTTGCTGGACCCCTGGGTAGGAGAGCCCCTGCTCTCCTGGGCCTGCAACAATGCACATCTTGGGCGAGGTGCTAAATCTCCTCCCCCAGGATGGGCAGGGGGAATTTTCAAAGGCATGCTGCCTCTGTGAGCTTCCCTAGGCCACTGCAACCCCCCACTCTGGCGGGAAGCTTGGCCGGAAACCCCAAATAAGGACAGGGGATGTGCCAGCCTGCCAACCCCACCCCTCAGGTGGGGGAGGCGAGGTGAAGCACATCTCCGGGCTCTCGCCATCTTGAAGATGGGAAGCCCTGCCCAATCAGGATTAGGCTCCTGCCCCCCTCCCACAGGAGAGTGGCAGGATAGGGGGTGTACCCACCCCAGGACAGGGACCCATTGGTCCCTGCCCTTCACCTACCTGTAACGCCCCTAAATCTAGTATTTAGGGGCACCCTGAACCTTCCTTCCCCCGATTATGAAATCCGAAGAAGAGCTAGAAGAAAGAGGACCTGCCCTGCAGCTGCTAAGAAGAGGAAGACATCAACTGCTTTGGCCCCAGCCCTACCGGCCTGTAGACCCTCGAACCTGCTCCTGCTCCAACCCGGCATCTCTTGTGGCCAGCAACCTCACAAACCCCGGAGTACCTGGCTACCTTTTGACTCTAAGCCCCCTGGGACTCCCATGAGTAGAGGCTCTACTCTAAAACTACTTCTAATCCCTGGCAGCAGCCCGGAACCGCGAACCCAGCACACTCTGCACCCGCCAAGCCTGGCCTGTGACGGAGTGAACAAAGACCACGAGGATGACCCCACAGCGACTGTGACCCCGAGTCCCGCACCCAAGGACCTCCCTCGACACTCCTGAAGAAGCCTGCAGCCTCAGAACCAGGTGCCCCCCAAACCGCGATCAACAGAGGGTCAGATTTCCCGACACCAAAAGGCACCCCTGCACCCGGCGCCCCGCGGCCCCCTGTGTCCAATCCCGTGGTACCTACCTATCCTCCAACTACCCAAATTACCTCTCGAAGTGGTGGTGGCACCTGAAGAATCTTCGTCCCCGAGCTTGCAGTCTTTTTCTAAACCGGAGATTTCCCATTGAAATCAATTGAGCGCCCGAAGGCTCAAAAGCACCCTGCACCCAGCCGCCCGAGTGGCCCTGGCAGTGCAACCTCTACACCTATCTACTTCCCCACATGCCCTGAGTAAGTGACCAGGAGCCCAGCTCCCACAGCTGCGTGGCCTGCTAGTCAGCAGCCACCAACCAAGGCCCCCCTACCTCTCATAGGATAACATTGGGCCTAACTCTCTCTGCACCCGGCCGCCCTTGTGCCGCTGAGGGTGAACCAACTGTACCTACCTGACCCTGGGAGACCCCTGAGTCTATGCCCAGAACCTTAACTCTTCCAGTCGAGTACTTACCTTTAAACCGATAACTCAATTTTTTCCATAGGGTAACATTGACTAGCTTTTCCTGAAATTTCTTCTACATGTGGACTTTTCAAAACTTAAAATATTCACCAAAAATCAGCCGAGTAACGAAAACGAAAATACTCACCTGCTCGTAGGTGAGCTCCCAGTGCTGGATCTTGGTGCCCAGCACTGACTCTGAAAAATACTTACAACTGTACTTACCAGTAACCCAATTTTCTCCCATAGGAAATCATTGACTGTTTTTAGGTCTCACCTATGCAGCACTTGCACTGTCTCGTCGAGACATGGTGTATTCAGGATGTGGGCATTAAGCTCCTCCCAGGTTCTGCATATTTTATTGGCTCCTTGCAGTGTCTTTCAGAATTCTTTTTATTTCGGTTTATTTTGCAGGTAGTCACTCCTTCCTGTTTAGTACCTCCCTCTCTTCTGTTGTTACCTCCCTTGAGGACAGCCCCATTTACATGTAACATTTCTCTGTGTGTTTTATTTACAGTTACAAAGAACTCTTTTGTTAATCACTCTTTTGTGGTGGCTGGCGTTGCAGGCACAGCGACACACTTCCCCCAACCCTGACTCAACAGATGCTTCACTTCAATGTATCACCCCTGGCTTCCCCTAACAACACTTCCCACCCTGGAGTGTGCATGTATCCATGAAATGGCCGCAGGCGTGTCGAGCTGTCTGTTTAAAGGATGGCAGCCACATGGTGCAGGGAAGTTACTTACTCATTAAATAAGAGCACTGCTCTTCAACAAATGTTTTTTTTTCTGCCCTCACTTCGCAGCATCACATGGTGCTGCTTACATTTATTTACCTTCCCCCCTTCCCCCTGCCTTCCTCCAAACCCCCCTACTACCCTGGAGTGTGAATCTCATTGTGAAATAATGGTAAAAGGCTTTCCTGTTTATTTGCAGAGCATTCTCTCTCCGCTCGCCTTTAAATCTTTAGCTGCAAATGATTGCTGCAGCTGCTTCATCCCCCTTCTGCTGGTTTACTTTACTGGCTGCCAGGGCATGCTTTAACCCTCTACACCCCAGCACACCCCTTGAAGCTAAGCGTGTGTTGTTTTTAACCAGAGGGCTGCTGGACTGCGACATCCTTCTGCTCTGTTAAGACTCCTTGGCGACATTATAACTGAATCTTTTTAAAACTCTTTTTTAAAATATTTATTTTTTATTTTCATGGAACAAGTATTACAGAAACAACAAAAACTGATAAAGAAAGTCACATTGTTCCCATCTTCATGAGACATAAACTGAGAGCCTCAGTGACATCAGCGCCATATATATGGGATGCCCTTGTTCAGCGTTCTTCACAGAACCTCCCTTTTATTCATTTCTTCAGTTTGAATACCACTGCTCAGAGCAGTTTCATAGCTCACCCATTCCATTAGGGATGTCAAGAGCCCGTTCCCCTTGAATAGTATGGATCACCGAGACCTTCCGCCTGAACATCGCCCCCCACCCCCAAGTACTATTCTTGTGATAAAGTCACTACCTCTCATTTATTGGTTTTTGAAATCTTCCCTGTGACCGCTGCCCAGATTTCCAAGTCTGCTGATTATAACAAAAGTAAAGAAGAACAAGTCACTTACCTTCGGTAATGCATTATCTAGTAGAGACTCTATCTAGCTGCAGATTCCTTACCTTTGAATTTCCCTGGCATCAGGCTGGATCCGGAAACTTTTGCTGAGCAATACCCCTTGCGCTCGACGTCAGGTGGCACCATTCAGCTCCGTGTGACGTCGTCAGTAGCGTCGGTTATGACGTTGCAGTGCCTATATAGGTGCCACCCAGGCGCACGGACATCAGTACTTTTCGTATTTTCCATGCCAGAAGCACAGTGCCACAAAGTAACTGACATAATCGTGTGGAAAACCTAGGCCCTGAAACGGAAAACAACCCTAGTCCTTCTACATCAGTCCGCAAAGCGGGGAGGCATGGGTGGGGCTGTAAGGAATCTACAGCTAGATAGGGTCTCTACCAGATAATGTGTTACAGAAGGTAAGTAACTTGTTCCTCTGATAGAGACTTCTAGCTGCAGATTCCTTACATTTGAATCAGAAACCCAAGCCATACCATCCTGGCAGTGGGATGCGGATCTAGAATAAGACGTTTTGCAGGACTGAACGGGCAAAGTGCCCGTCCCTGTGCACCTGACCATCAAAGCAAAAATGGTTTGTGAACGTGTGCAATGATGTCCACGTTGCTGCCTGACAGATGTCTTGGACTGGGACACCCCGAGCCAAGGCCGTAGTCGCAGCCTTTCCCCTGGTGGAGTGGGCCCTTAATCCCTCAGAGGGCAGCTTCTTCGCCAAGGTGTAACAGATTTTAATGCAGAGAACGACCCTGTGAGAGATGAACCTTTTCTGCACTGCCCTTCCCTTCTTTGCTACCACATACACCTTAAAGAGTTGGCCATCCACCCAGAACTTTTTTGTGCGGTCAAGGTAGAACTACAACGTTTTTTTTGGTTCCAGTTGATGGAGACGCTCCTCTTCCTTAGAGGGATGTGGGGGAGCGAAGAAGGCGAGGGAAGTGATGGATTGACCTAGATAGAATGGGGTCCCAACCTTTAGCCAAAAAGATGCCCTGGTGCAAAGCACCACCTTGTCAGGAAAGGACATAAGATATGAAGGCAAGCTGGATAAAGCCTGCAATTCACTCACCCTCCGGGCCGCTGTAATCGCCACCAAGTAGGCTGTTTTGATGGTAAACAACCGAAGGGGGCAATAGAGCAAAGGCTCAAAAGGAGTGCACATCAGGTAAGTGAGGACTAAATTAAGGTCCCATTGTGGCATAACAAAGGGCATAGGTGGAAATAAATGACCCAGCCCTTTAAGAAATCTATTTACAATAGGAGATTTAAAGAGAGACGGTTGGGCTGGCAGCTGCAAAAAAGCAGACAGAGCAGAGAGGTAACCCTTGAGAGTTCCCAAGGCAGAACCCTACTGGGCAAGAGTTAGAATGAATAAAAGGACAGTAGAGAGAGAAGCAGAAAGAGGGTCAATGGACCATTCTGTATAGTATAAAAGTATCGTTTGGCTGTTTTACAGGATTTAAATGAACTAAGATCGAAACAAAGCAACGTGTCCCTGAAGCCAACCACCACTGGGGAAAATCCAGCTGTCGCAGCATGGCCTGTCTGGATCCCAAAGCTTGGGGATCTAGTCAGAGAGATGATCGCGGACAAGAAGGAATTTGAGCCTTCTTACAGACGACCAGTACCTGTCCTAGCCATTCACGGAATAAGAACAGTACTTCTGCCGCCCCTTGCTGGTAAAAAGGAGAAAAGATTTGTGTCCATCGACCTCATCAAACCACACTATGTGGCCATTACTAAGCAGTAGGCCTTGTGGACTCCGACCAAGTAGCAGACACACTCCTCTAGCTACTATCCAAGAGGTTCAAACTGAAAGACTCATCACCATCGACAATTCAGCAATAAAAAATGAAGGACTACGCAACAATGCTATGGAGCTCATTCCTCTTGAAACCCAAATAACAGTTTGTCCTGATACACTTGTCTACACCAACGTAACACATGATCAACTGGTGCCAGCAATTTCAACGAATCCTGATGCAATTTCAACCATTGGTAGAACTGCCTCTGGCTATTTCATCAACTTTGATATGTTTTCTGAGGATCCAAATGAACTAGAAACGACGCCAGCCAAAAGAACTTTCAAAGAACGAGCACAAGACTTTTTTCAGCGGAGGGCTGCCTGGCCGCCAGAAGAACAAGTTACTTACCTTCGGTAACGCTTTTTCTGGTGGATACAGTATCTGCCTGTGAATTGCTCACCTTGTGAATATCCCCTGCGCCAGCACCATTCGGAAACTTTTGTAGCAGTCCACGCCGATGAGGTCGAAGACGACGTCACAGAGACACGGCTCCGCATGCGACTCCGCTGACGTCACCGGCTCCATAAGAAGACCTCGTCGGCGTGATGACGTCAGTTCCGCCCCTTTTTTCCGTGCCTTCGAGGCACACGGACGGACTGACAGCAATATATATACACAGTATACAGAGTACACAATATGCAGATCAACAGACAGTGTGGAGAATAAATAGCAAAGCACAAGAAATAACATAATGCCTTTGACAGTAATAAACACATTTGAAACACCATCAATAGAATTACAGGCATAGAATTACAGGTATAGAAGGATGGACAACGGGGAGGCGGGTGGGTCAGTGAGGAATCCACAGGCAGATACTGTATCCACCAGAAAAAGCGTTACCGAAGGTAACTTGTTCTTCTTATGGATACATCTGCCAGTGCATTCCTCACCTTGTGAATAGATTCCACAGCAGTCCCCACTCCCGGAGGAGGGTGTCCACCCTTCTATACCAGAAAGTCCTGAAGGACGGATGGCGCAAAATGTCCGTCCCTCCTCACCTCAGTGTACAAGCAATAATGTTTTGCGAAGGTGTGGAGGGAAGCCCAAGTTGCCGCCCTACAAATGTCCTCCACAGGAACCCCCCTAGACAAAGCAGAGGTGGAAGACTTTGCTCTAGTGGAATGAGCCCTTAAACCCTCCGGAGGCTCCTTACCAGCCAAAGAGTAGCAAATCTTGATGCACAAGACAATCCACCTGGAAAGGGTGCGCTTGTGCACCGCTCGACCCTTCCTGCCACCAGCAAAGCCCACGAAGAGCTGATCATCAACCCTGATGTCCTTTGTCCTGTCCAGGTAAAAGCTCACCGCCCTTTTAGGGTCCAAACGGTGAAGTCTCTCCTCCTCCTTGGAAGGATGAGGGGGAGGATAAAAAGAAGGAAGGGTAATGGATTGTCCCAGATGGAAAGGAGTTACCACCTTAGGCAAAAACGCAGCCCTGGTCCGGAGTACCATTCGTTCAGCATGCACAGTCAAGAATGGGGGTTTTGAACTAAGAGCTTGAAGCTCACTTACCCTCCTTGCCGAGGTAATTGCGATAAGGAATACCGTCTTGAAAGACAACAGCCTCAAGGGACACTTATGTAAGGGCTCGAAGGGAGAACCCATAAGATAGGTTAATACAAGATTTAAGTCCCATTGGGGCACAATAAAGGGAGTAGGAGGAAACTTATTTGTAAGACCCTTTATAAAACGTAGAACAATAGGTGACTTGAACAGTGACGGCTGATCCGGCAGGCATAGGAATGCCGACAAAGCCGATAAATATCCTTTAACTGTAGCCACAGCAAAGCCTTGCTAAGCAAGAGAAAGGGCAAAGGATCAATTGACCTCTCCCCACACCAGAGTACAAATTTAGACCAACTATAGGAATATATGGATTTGGTGGAGTGTCGCCTGGCCGATAAAATAACATCCACCACATCTGGCGGGAGAGAGAAAGAATTCAGGTTGCCCCGTTCAATCTCCAGGCATGAAGGTGTAAGCTCTGGAGGTGGGGGTGTAGAACCTGCCCCTCCGACTGCGAGAGGAGGTCTGCCCTCAGAGGGAGACGGAGCAGAGGGCACGAGGAGAGGTAGAGAAGATCTGTGTACCACACCCTTTTTGGCCAATCCGGGGTGACCAATATAACTTGGGCCCGGTCTTGGCGAATCTTCCTCAGAACCCGAGGAATCAAGGGTATGGGAGGAAAAGCGTTAAGGAGTCGAGTGTCCCAACTCAACTGAAACGCGTCCCCTAACGCCTCCTGCAGCGGATACTGGAGACTGCAGAATGACGGGCAGTGAGCATTCTCGTGAGTGGCGAACAGGTCCACCCGAGGAGTTCCCCACATCCGGAAGACGTGACGAACCACCTCCGGATGAAGCCTCCACTCGTGGTCGGCGGAAAACTGCCGACTGAGACTGTCCGCACGCACGTTTAACACCCCGGCCAGATGATTTGCCATCAGACAAATCCGATGGTCCTGAGCCCAGGACCATAGACGCAGGGCCTCTCTGCAGAGACAAAGAGACCCCACCCCTCCCTGTTTGTTTATATACCACATCGCGGTCGTGTTGTCCGTCAGAACCTGAACAGACTGACCGCGAAGGGAAGGGAGGAAGGCCTTGAGTGCCAAACGAATCGCCCGCAATTCCAGAAGGTTGATGTGAAGCAACCTTTCCTCCGGAGACCAAAGACCCTTGATCTCCAGATCCCCCAGATGAGCACCCCACCCTAAAGCGGATGCATCCGTTATCACTGTGCCCACCGATGGAGGTAAATGGAAGGGCTTCCCTTGGGACAGATTGCCCTCCACGCTCCACCAAGACATTTCCGCTGCAGCTTCTCTGGAGATCCTCACAGACTCCCTGAGATCTCCCTTGTGCTGATACCACTGCTTGCGGAGGCACCACTGTAGCGCCCTCATGTGCCAGCGTGCATGGTTGACCAACAGGATGCAGGAGGCGAACAGACCGAGCAGGCGAAGGACCTTCAGAACTGGAACGACCGCTCCGTTGAAAAATAAAGGAATCATTTCCTGTATGTCGAGAATCCTTTGTGGAGGAGGGAATGCTCGACACACAGTAGTGTCCAGTACCGCACCTATGAACAGGTTGCGCTGAGAGGGCACCAGGTGAGATTTGGGCACGTTGATCGAAAAACCCAATTTGTACAACAGCCGAGTTGTATCCTGCAGATGACGCAGCACCTTCTCCGACGACTCCGCCTTGATCAGCCAGTCGTCTAAATAAGGGAAAACTGAAATCCCCGACCTTCTGAGATGGGCTGCCACCACCGCCATCACCTTTGTGAAGACTCGAGGTGCCGAAGTAAGACCAAACGGGAGGACCGCAAACTGATAATGTTGCGACCCTACCGTAAACCGGAGGTACTTCCTGTGCGACTTCAGGACGGGGATGTGAAAATACGCATCCTGCAAGTCGAGCGACACCATCCAGTCCTCCTGATTCAGCGCCTGAAGAACCTGCGCAACGGTGAGCATCTTGAACTTCTCCTGTTTCAGGTAAAAGTTCAGGATTCTGAGGTCCAATATCGGACGCAACCTGCCGTCCTTTTTCGGAATCAGAAAATACCGGGAGTAATATCCCTGACCCCTCTCCTGCTCCGGAACCACCTCTATCGCACCTTTCTGAAACAACTTCAGGACTTCCTCCTGCAGGAGAAGACGGTGGTCCTCCGAGCAAGCCCCTTGGCAAGGAGGGTAATTTGGAGGGAACTCCCGAAAGGGAAGGGCGTATCCATTTTCTACAAGATCCAGAACCCAGAGATCTGTAGTTACAGATTCCCAATCTTGTAGAAAATGGGTAAGCCGGCCCCCCACAGGACCAGCATGATCCGGAATGTCGAATCTAGGGCTGCTTTGCGGAGGTGGGAGGGACTGAGAAAGAGGAAGAGGAGGAGGAGAGTTGACGGCCACGTGAGCGACCCCTAACTCTTCCTCTGTATCCCTTGGACAAAGAGCCTTGCTGTTGTTGTTGCTGCTGCTGCTGGACTGGTCTGTAAGAGCGAAAAGTCGCCCTACCAAAGCCTCTATACCTTTTGAAAGTTCCTCTCGGCTGGGATTGAAGGCCCAACGACCTAGCCGTAGCCTTACTCTCCTTGAAACGTTCGAGAGCAGCATCCGCCTTCTTCCCGAACAAACCAGACCCATCAAAAGGCAAGTCAAATAAAGTTGACTGCACATCAGAGGAGAATTCAGAGGACTTTAGCCACGCACCCCTCCTGGTGGCGACCGAAGACCCCATGACTCTGGCAACCGAGTCTGCTGTGTCCAGACCACTTTGGATAACTTGGCGAGCAGCCGCCTGGGCATCAGTCAGTACTTCATTGAAGCCGGCCCTATCCTCTTCTGACAGCTTTGGTGCCAACTTCTTTGCCGAGTCCATAAGCGCATGGATATAGCGCCCCAACAAACACATTGCATTTGACGACTTAAGAGCCATACTGGCTGATGAAAAGACCTTTTTGGCCAATTGGTCCACCTTCTTGGCCTCCCTGTCTCCTGGAACCTGAGGAAAAGCCTCTTTTGATCGTCCTGAACAAGCCGCCTGAACTACCAAGCTTTCAGGCGAAGGGTGCGAAGTTAAAAATTCAGGATCCCCCGGAGCCACTCTATATCTCCTTGCAACTGCCTGGAGACTACTGGAGCTGAAAAAGGTTTGCGCCATACCTTTAGCACAGGTTCCATAATAGCCTTGTTAAAGGGTAGCAAGGGTTCCGAGACCGCAGTAGGTGAATGCAACACCTCAGTAAGAATATTAGCTTTAAATTCTGTTGTTGGTAATTGGAGATCCAACAATTCCGCAGCTTTTCTAATCACCGTATGATACGGTGCTGCTTCTTTAGAGGGTTCATCCGATGGTGGAGTGATCTCCCACTCTGGAGACAATTCCAGTCCACTTGCCTCCTTTAACTCTTCAAACACATCATCAGAATCCATTAACTCTCCCTCTTCAGCCTCTTCCAACAGAAAGCGTCTCTCATCCACCACTCTCTGTGCTTCCCTCCTTGAACGAATCCGGATCTGCGGCGTCGGCGGCGCCGTGTGCGAATCCGTCGGCGCCGGCAGCGGCGTCGAACACGGATCAGCCGGAGCAGCCGGCGTCGAACGAAGTCGAGTCGGCGCCGGTGAAGAGGGAAGCGGCGTCGATGTTCTCGGCGCCAGTAGCTGCCAAGACGGCGTCGCTGGAAAGAATGGCATAAACGGAGCTTGAGGGTAGACCTGCGGCACTCCCAAATTGAAAGCCATCGGACCCATCGGACCCATAGATGCACCAGGGTTATACATTGCCCTTGAAAACACCCCATACATAGCATTTAGGTAATGCGTAGGGTCCTGACCTGGACCAGGAAAAGCAGGATACTGGTCAGGTAACACCGGACTCGGGCCTGTCGGCGCCGACGGTGGAACAAGCGGCGTCACAGTCTCACCCGGAGCCTGACAATCCTCATCCGGGACCGGAGTCGGAGACGGAGCTGGAGGACTCGCTGGAGCCGGAGATGGAACCGGCGTCGGGGATGACACTGGCACTGGAGAAGCAGCCGGAACCGGCGAAGTCACCGGAGAAGAAGGAGTTGGAGGCGAAGCCGGGACTGGAGAAGGAGACACTGACTCTCTCCGACGTCGAGTAGGCGACTTCGTCTTCGAAGCCGAACCCTTATCGGAATGATGATGCGAAGAATGCCTCCTCTTCTTTTTATGCTTCTTGCTCTTTGAAGCATGCCCCGAAGTCGACTTGGACGCCGACCTCGACCTGGATCCAGACCTCCTTCTTCCTCTTTTTTCTTTCTTCTTCATTCGGGCGATGAAGAGCTTCGCCTCTCTTTCTTTAAGCGCCTTCGAGCTCATTTTACGACAGCTTGAGCAACCTCCCACATCGTGGTCTGAAGACAAACACCAAACACAATCGTCGTGCGGGTCGGTGATAGACATGTGCTTGCCACATTCTCGGCAAGGCTTGAAACCAGACTTCCTCATTGACATTATCAGAGAAGAACAGAGAAATTCCAGAAAATACACAAAGTAACAAGTAATGCCACTAGTAACGGTTCCCGAAATCCGTTGGCGTCGTCGGCGCGGAAAAAAGGGAACTGACGTCATCACGCCGACGAGGTCTTCTTATGGAGCCGGTGACGTCAGCGGAGTCGCGTGCGGAGCCGTGTCTCTGTGATGTCGTCTTCGACCTCATCGGCGTGGACTGCTACAAAAGTTTCCGAATGTTGCTGGCGCAGGGGATATTCACAAGGTGAGGAATCCACTGGCAGATGTATCCATCAGAATAACATTACAGACTTCGGGAGGAAGGTCAAAAGGTATCAACTGTCACCGCTCAATCTCCACGCACGGAGGCGCTGAATTGACAGGATCGGGTGGAGAACCCTCCCCTGCCGCTGCGACAGAATATCCTCCCAAAGGGGCAGCCTGATCAGAGGATCGACACTCATGCTCAGAAGCTCTGTATACCAGACACTCCTTGCCCAGTCCGGTGCCACCAGAATGACTTGGGCCCGGTCACTTCTGATCTTCTTCAGAACTCTGGGCAGGAGTGGTATGGGCGGAAAGGCATACAACAGGCCTATGCTCCACTCGCAACGAAACGCTTCACCGAGCGATAGCCACCTTGGAAACTCCAGCGCGCAGTACTGCTGACATTGCATGTTCTCTTCGGAGGTGAAATAATCCAATCAAGGTTCTCCCCACTTCTGAACGAGACCTTGCGGCACCTCCGACTGGAGACCCTATTCGCAATCCTAAAGGCATCGACAGCTGAGATCATCCGCCCTGGCATTCAGAGAACCTGCCGGGTATTGAACCACCAGGGATATGCCCTGCTGTTCCAACCATGTTCAGAGACACAGGGCCTCTCGACAAAGGGTCCACGACTCCACCCCGCTCTTCTTGTTGCAGTACCACGTCTGTGGTGTTGTCCGTGAACACCTGCACCAGCTTCCCCTTGACAGAGGGAAGAAATGCTTCAAATGGCCAACTGAATTGCTCGGAGCTCCAACAAGTTTATGTGGAGTCCCGTCTCCACCGGAGACCAGTGACCCCTGATCTCCACCTCTAATGTGGCCGCCCCATCCCAGAAGGGACGCATCCATCACAACTGTGAAATCTGGTTGGGAAAAGGAGAGAGGCCTGCCACTGACCCAATCGCAGTTCGTTAACCACTACTGCAGATCGTTCGCAGTTCCTTCTGAGATCTGAACCACATCGGTGAGGTTTCCCCGATGCTGTGCCCAATGGAACTTCAAGTCCCATTGTAGAGCACTCATTCGCCATCTGGGGTGTCTTACCAAGAGGATGCAACCTCAGAGTCAACCTCACCGGAATCAAGGATAGAGGCTGAAATATCTGAATCATAACCTGAATATCCTGGACTTGCTGCTTGGGAGGATAAGCCAGAAACTGCACTGTGTCCAGAACAGCTCCGATGAAAGGGAGCATCTGAGATGGAGTCAGGTGTGACTTTGGCATGATTATAGAGAACCCCAGTGAATGCAGGAGGTTCGCTGTAGTCTGAACTTGGTAGATGACTGCCTGGGGCGAGGACGCCTTCAACAGCCAGTCGTCGAGGTAGGGGAAGACTGACACCCCTAACCTGCCCAGATAAGCTGCAACCACCGCCATCACCTTGGTGAACACCCGAGGGGCACTGGTAAGACCGAAGGGGAGCACGGTAAACTGAAAGTGCTCACGGCCTACCTTGAACCTCAGGTAACGCCTGTGGCCCGGCAGGATGGGAATGTGAAAATACGCATCCTGCAGGTCCAATGCCAGTCTCCTTGGTCTAGGGCAGATAAGACCTGAGCCAAAGTGAGCAGTTTGAATTTCTCCTTTTTGAGGAAGAGATTGACGGTCCGAAGAGCCAAAATAGGCCATAGCCCCTTGTTCTTTTTCAGAATCAGAAAGTAGCAGGGATAACAACCACTGCCTACTTCTGAAACTGGGACCCTCGCTATAGCTCCCTTGGCCAAAAGAGCCGTGACTTCCTCTTGGAGCAACTTTAAATGCTCCTCCACCAGCCGTTCCTGACTTGGGGGAAAAGGAGGAGAAAAAGAAAGGAAAGGGAGAGAATAGCCCTCCTGGACAATCTGCAATACCCACTTGTCTGTTGTTATAGATCTCCAGCAGGGGAGATGATGACAAATTCTCCCACCCACTGGAGTAGTGTGGTCCTGCAGAATCAGCCTAGGAGTGCTTGGAGGCTGCGGCTGCTGGGGGCAGTGTTGTAGACAACTTCTGGGCTCCATTCCGAAGACGGAATGTACTGTGTCCACGCCACTACCCAAGTCTGAGCAAGACGGTGGCTAGGATAGGGCTGACGCAGCTGGAAACCCCTTCCGTTGCCACAAAAGTAGCAAAAGAAAGACTGGCCACGAGGAGTGGAGGAGAAGCCCAAGGATCTGGCCATAGCTTGAGAGTCCTTGAACCTAACCAGGGCCAAGTCTGCCTTTTCTCCAAAAAGGCGGGTTCCATCAAAGGGTATGTCCATCAAATTGGCTTGGACATCCCCCGAGAAGCCAGTTGTACAAAGCCAGGCATGGCATCTCAGTGCCACCGTCGTTGAAATCGATCAGCCCAGCAAATCGGTCGTGTCTAAACAACACTGTATAGTGAATTTTGCTGCATCTCTCCTGTCCTTGACAGCTTGGCAGAGCACAGCCCGGGCCTCCTCTGGGACTTGTGGCAGCACCTGCACAACCATCTCCCAAAGAGAGTGGGAGAAACAGTCCAATAAGCACTCTGAATTCACCGACCGCAATGGCAGACTGGAGGAAGAAAACATCTTCCAAAATGAGTCCAATCAATTGGATTCCCTATCCGGAGGGGCGGAAGGGAATGTGCCTTGGGACATAGAGGCCTGCACCACCAAACTTTCTGGGGTGGGGTGTTGGCTAAGGAACTTTGGGTCACCCAGAGCTGGGCAATAGCGGCATGCAATCATGCTGTTCACAGGAACCTCTGTGCTAAGCTTGGACCATGTTCCTAGAAGGACGTCCGTAAGTGCATCATTAAAGGGCAATAGGGGTTCAGAAGTAGAAGCCCCAGGCTGAAGCACTTCAGTCAGGAGATTAGTCCTGACCTGCACTGAGGACAGCTCCAGTCCTAGGACCTCAGCTGCCCTCTCAACCACCATGGCATAGGACGCCCCCTCCTCCGTAGCCACTGTAGGTGGAGAGAACATGACAGTGTCTGGGGAAGTATCCAGACCACTGGCTTCCCCAGGTTCCCCATACCAGTCCATTGTCTCCTCAGAGACATTCTGGTTCTCAAGAGGGTCTCCAGACTCCTCCCATTCCTCTCCTAAGCCCAGCACGTCCACAAAGTGCTCTGGTGACAACATAGAACCCCTGGGTTCTGTCGACGTCGGAATCGGCATCGCTCGACGCCGTTCCGGCTCCATGTCGTAGGGGATGAGGATGGGGCTTGCGCCACCGATGGACATTGGCGACGTTGCAGGCACCGACTTCAGATTCGACGCCAGGGAAGGTCGCGTTGGCATGAAAGGCGTCAACCTGGATCCGGGATCGGATCCCTGAGGCCCCTGTGGAGCAAATTTACAAAGAAGCATAGGCGCTGGAACTAGGGAGGTGGTGAGTTGCTGACATACTTTTTCTAGAAAGACTTCTTGTGTTGGCTCTGTTTAACATGTAATATGTGTTATTTTTTTAACCCAGTATATTCATTTAGCTCCTGAATGAAACACAGGGGGGCATATTGTCAAGGAGTCATCGCCAAGTTATCGGCCTTTTATTGCAGCCAAAGTCGCGATAAAACTATCGCCCTATTCACAAGCAGGTGATAACAACCCATATCACCAGTTTACCCACGATATCAGCCGCAAAAAACATTGCCATAGATGACCCTGGCAACTATCGCTAATAAGATGCAGAGTAGGCTTTCCCGTGCCAAAAGGTGCGACAACACCACTCCACAACATTCCTAACAACCAGCCAGATCTGCCAAAAGACCACAAAACATTCGATAAGGCGCGTTAGCAGCAGAAAACTAACACCTGCTCTGACCTGGTGCAAAGTCGGACGACAGCTTGCACCACAAAAAGGAGCCCAGCCCAGAGCTACACCTGAAGGACAACAGATGCCACGGAGCCACTGATCATGCAGCCCGGACGCCGAAGAGGGCCACAACACCCACCGCCACCACCCCCAGGACCACATCCCACCCCCCGGACCCCTACCACCCCCCGGACCAACACTGAGGCAGTGCAGGCAAGGACAGCAACACCCTGAAAATGCACCACCCTCACACACCCAACACCAGAGACTGACATTACACACCACAGGCTCAAAGGGACAACCAACATCCCACCTCAGACAAAGCTGCTGGCCGTGCTGCACCTGTTGGCCTCTGGTACCTACCAACCAACAACTGCCAGAGTCGGAGGAGCCCCATCAAAGCCCCTCAAACCTGTCCTGGATGCCATCATCAGCTTGGTACCCCGGTACCTATACTTCCATCACACTGCGCAGGAACAGCTGGAGACCAAGCAAGGCGTCTACGCCATAGCAGGCTTCCCGAATGTTGTGGGTGCAATTGACTGTACACGTGTCCCACTGGTGCCCCCAGGCAACACTGCACACATTCACCCCAACAGAAAGCACACGCATCCCATAAATGTGCAGGCAATAGCTGTCCCCCGGGAAATCCCCACAAACGTCGACGACAACCACCCAGGCAGTGTGCATGATTCCGATAGCTCCCGACAGTCCATCAGCAACCAGCGCTACCAGGATGGCACCTAAGGAAATGCACAGCTCGTTGGCAAGTACCAAATGAACACAACACACACCTCAACTCCACAATCATGCAACACACAACACTGGCAATGCACATGTTACAAACTCACATACAACATGCCAAACAACATGCCCACCCAGCAGACACGACAGCACAACTTACTGTGGGAACCTGGGCCAGCCATGTACATGAGCCATCAACGTCATGGCACATCAGCCACACAATAGCTGAATGTGAGGAGAGGTGGGAACCAGGCATGTGCGAAGGAGGCAAGTGACCCATGAATGAGAATGTACCCATTGCCAAGTGTGGCATGGATGTGATGGCCAGACCTCAGTATGCAGACCACACACATATCCATGTCAACATACACCGCTGGTGTATGGAGTACAGTGGACAGTGGATGCAACCATGTCACCTTAGCCACTGGGGAAGCTCGCAGAAATGTAGCTTGTGACGTCCCTGCCGTAAGCGTGAGCTGAGTGGGCTGGCCGGCGTACGCCAGGCCAGCGTAGGGGTGTGAATAAAAAGCACGTAGCTCTGGGCGTGGTCCTCTGATGGAATGCCCAACGTCTCTGCCAGGGCCTCGCCCCTCAGCTCACCATGAGGCCGACGCCGTCGCTGTGAGCGGTGTGGCCTGCAATCCTGTGCACCTGCAGCACCCCAAGCCGCTGGTTCCCGAACTTGACTTGCCCGCCCCTGCGCACCCAGGCCTCACTGCTCACCTGCCGACACTGGCGTGTGTCGAAGAGGGCCCACCATGTGCCGGTGAAGCTCCAAGCCCCAGGCACATGAACCTGGCAACCTACTACGACCATCAGGGCCTCCGCAATCAAGGCCGGCAGCACTCCTTTCTTGTTGACATACTCTACCGGCATACACAGCGGACTAGTAGGTCACACATTTGAAACTGAGTCTTGAACACACTGTGGCAGAGAACTTCATTTATAGTAGATTTGATGTCACTATACTCCCTTCGATGGGGTGCCGTAAAGTCTTAGTAGTGCATAACAACCACAAGATTTTGTGGGCCCACGCCGACTACTGTCCTCGGCCTACGCTGCACCCGAGTAGGTCACACAATTGGAACTGAGCATCGATTTCTCAATGGCAGAGAACACATCATTGCACGCAAGGAGAGGTGTAAGAGGATGACACGTTGCAGTCAGGAGGGAAAAAGGATCATCGTTACGGAGGTGATCGAACACTACCGTCAACTGCCCTGGTGTCACTAACTCACTAACTTTGTGCATCCCGAGCCAACGACACGTGGCTGTGGGCCACTGCTGACAGCTGCCTCCGGCCTACACTGCCGTCGAGTAGGTCACACAGTTGGAACTGAGTCTTGATTTAGCAATGGCCGAGTTCATAACATTGTACCGGCATCGTCGCACACTGCAAACCCTCTCAACTCCGGTGCCACGAAGTCTGTTCACCGTCATTCATGGGCACTCTCTGTTTGAACTTTGGTGGCAGCTGAGTCTATGGAGTGGTGTTTGTCATCATCCTCATGTAGCTGATACCTAAATGGTGGTGAAAACTAACCCTGGGCGTAGTTCGCGAAGTAGCACTTCGCGATGCTACGCAAAGTGCAGTTCGCACTACGCGAGCTACGCGTAGCACTTCGCGAACTGCGTAGTACCTTGTTCGCACTGTGCCAGATGTCGTTTTCAATGATTGCACAGTGTGGACAAGCAACCGGCACTGTGCAATCATTGAAAATGGCATCTTGCACAGTGCGAGCTGTAGTTTTCTGCTGCTCGCGAACTTGACATTGAGAACCGCGAGCAAGCAAAAAATGACCGCAGCATTACGCAACACTACGCCACGCGTGTTCGCACTGTGCTACGTGCAGTTCGCGTAGTGCGAAGTAGCGCGTACTTCGCAAACTACGCGAGCGTAGCGTAGTGCTTTGCCCAGGCTTAGTGAAAACAAGGCTGCAGCATTCCACTCCTCCATTTGCTGCTTCCGGACGGCTTCTGCCCTCTGCATCATGCCCTGAAGGACACCCTCCACTGTCCCCCGCAGCCCTCCGCCACATTCACCTCGGACATCGATGAGGACCCGCTCAGTCCGCATGGCCCTACCTCAGTGCACCGCAAGTCACCGTCCCGTGGCAGAGTGCCTGTGCCGGCCGCTGTTTATCAGGGGCCACTAACTCTGTGCAGCTCAAGTCATGGACCCTGTCTGATAGAATATTGGATGGCTTGGGGTCATCAACGCCATGTGTCTGTGGCCCTGCACTGTCCTCTGCCTCCGGCCTCAACTTCTGCCCACCAGGGCTCACACATCAAATCGAGTCCTGACTGGCCAGGACGTCGCATCACTGCAGGAGGCACACGCCACCACCACCAGGACCAACTCCAACCGACAACTGCCAGTGTCGAAACGGTCATACTGGCAGACTGACGGAGTTGCTCACACCTGTCGTGGATGCCATTTTCTGCCTGATCCCCTGCTCAGCACTCCAGGTGCCACTGACTCAGTGCAGCATGAATCATCATCCATTACTGTTTTGGTTAGGTGCTGTGGAGAGCTCACGCAGCAATGTCACCTCAGGCAGTGTGGGAGACCTGGGATGATGATGAGGAAGATGATGCAGGTGTGACACCCCCCCACTGCAGCTGCATCAGGAATGTCCCGAAGAGACACAATCCTAAACAATTTGTTCACAAGAGCACGCTTCGCTCTAGTGCCCCAACCTCAGTGCACTGCAACTCATGGACACTTCTGTTTGCTCATTGTGTGACCTCTGGACTTGCTCTGGCTACCTCCATGATGCTCCGCAGTTGTCTCTGTAATGCTGGTGTTGTCTGTTTCCGTATTAATCATGTTCATTGTTGTATTTGTTGCCAGCACCAGCAACTCCCTGAGTGCTGGCTTACACTCACCCCACCCACATCCAGCACAGGCTTCACTGTACATGTGATCCTGCCAATAAAGGGGCCGGGCGCACATGCCCGTAGCCAGTTGCAAAAACTGTCTGCGTGTCTCCATGTGGTCATGATGTGTGCATGAGGGCCCCAGGCCCTACAACATTACATTGTTCTGTGTACAGCGGACGCAAACCATGTCATCGCAGGCAGCGGGTTCGAGCTTGGAGATGTAGCTTTGTCGTCAGCCACTCAATACATAAGAGGGGTATACTGGGCCATCGTACGGAGGACCAGTGTGGGTGAGTGGATGGTAATTCCGGGGCTCTGGGCGCAGTTCAGTACAGGAAATGTGCACATGCATGTGTCTCTGTCGCAGTGTGGGTCTCCTTTGAGGGGTGTAGTGGTCCCTGATGGGACTTCGACACACCGTATGTGATGTAGTTTGGCTTCCATGAGCTCTGGAATGCGATGTGTGCCTTGGTGAAGTGTTGGGAGCCAGCCATGGTGGCGGGTGTTTCCTGCTGTGTGGTCTGTGCAGGGGCTGGGGTCTCCTCTATGTAGCTTGGCTGCCCTGCTCCTGGGGGTGGGTTGCCTGAGATGTCCATGAGCTGTTGTAGGGCGTCAGTGTTGAAGGTGTGGTGGTCGTCTCTAGCATCACTGATGAGTTGTCTGGTCTGCCCTGCTGGAGGTGTTGTTTGTCCCTCTGCAATGTGAAGGGGAGATGCATGTTGACATTGTGTTGACATTTATGTTGGCGCATTGTTCCTGTTGACATGCAGACTGTGTGACAATGTACATTGTGACTGTTTGGGCGGTGCTGGCAATTTGAGGGGGGACAGTGGACATTTGGACTACGTGACAGATGTGAGGTTGTACACGCACATATGCATCTCACAGTTCCCTGCTCTGTCCAATGTGATTGGCCTGTTTCTGTGCATGAGCGGACCCAGTTGTGTCCCCTGTTCTGCAGTGTAGGTGTTGCACTTTGTGCCACATTGTCGTGGGATGTGCTGTGATTGCTATGTGTGTATGCTGCAGTGTGCCAAGGGGATCAGGGACATGACCCTGGGTAATTGTGGGTGTGCAGTGTGCTATACATCGTTGTGCATATGTGCCATTGTGCCCATCTCCCCACGTCCCCTCAGTCCCTGGTCGGTGCTCACTCTGTTGCTGTTGTGTCAGGTCCTCCCGAACGGTGTCTGGACTCCAGACTCCTTGCACCGTCTCTGTGCTCGGTCAGGGTGCATCCATGTTGCTACGCACATTGGATTGTTTCTGATGTGTTGTTTTTGTAGCTTTTATAGTGCATTTTCCCACCAGATGAGTGGGATTTGCAGTCCTGTGGCTGGTTTTCGCTGCTTTTGGTATCGCGATTGGCCTCATCGCAACTTTTTTTGCGCTTGTGTTTCGCATTTTTGCGGCGTGGCGTCTATTTTTTCACTGTCATTTGATGCGTTATCTGGGGACTATCACTTGGTACCGCCGTGTTGTGAATACTTAGTTAACACGGCAGAATTTTCCCGCGATAGACTGTGATGTTGAGTGTTGTGTTAAGTTACTTTCGTGATGGTTATCACATGTTCTTGAGAATATCCCCAGAGAGCACTGTCATTTGGTGCTAAGCTGAAAATACAAGTCGATACCCACGCAGTAGCTGAATTGTGTAACCAGGAAACTTGAGCTCGACTCCTGGCTTCCACACTTGACCAATATATATGATCATATAAAACCCCCTTCACTTCACTATGCCTCATTTTAACTGAGAGCCAAATCCGAAACCGCCATGAAGGAATTGAGTTTCCAGATGAGTGGTGTATAGAAACCTCACTTCGAAAGGGTTTAATAGAGAACAATGCTGATCAACATACAACCACAATATCGCCCATATATACAATGCACATGACAAACTAAAATTTCTAGGTTTACTCATGGCAGTGTCATCAGGGTATCGAAGTTGGTTAAAAGTTCATGTTAAACAAGCATTTGCAATGCAATCGGTCTCGCACTTGTGAAAGTTAGAGCTATTGGCGCTGTATATTATATTGTTTTTTACTTATGTTTTTTTGTTTGTAGTAAGAATTGTGTGTTTTGAATTGTAATTGTTAGCTGTGGAATTGTTTTGGGGTGGAATTATGTGGTGTGTATTGTATTCGTTTAGTGGCATGGTGAATAGATAAGGGTGCAAGCTGTATAAAAAAGATAGAAAATAAGATTGAGAGGGATAGGTAGTTTGTGTATGAAGTGCTGAATGAACTGCAGATAGAGCAGCAAAAAGAGTGTGTAAGAAATAGAGAAAGAAGGGGAAAGACGGTTATAGATGCATAAAAAGGTTGTGCTTGTGTATGAAAAAGAAACCGAAAGAAGAGGAGGAGTTTGTGTGTTTTCTGTTTGGATTTTTTCTAAAGTTATGGTAAACAAACTGTCATGAAAGACGTGAAGTGAACCAATTTGAGAAATGTTGAATTAGTGTGTTAGAGAGCAAGAGAGTGGTGAGGGAGGGATGGAGGGAGGGGGAGAGAGAGAGAGAGAGAGAGAGAGAGAGAGAGAGAGAGAGAGAGAGAGAGAGAGAGAGAGAGAGAGAGACTAGTGGGAGGGGCACCTGAAGGGGGAGGTGAGAGGTGGACCTGTACCTAGCACGAGGATGTCCAGGAAGGTTTCATGTGTGAGCAAGCAGTTAGAAAGGAGATAGTGAGTGTGAGTGAGGGATGTGAAGGGGCAGTGGAATTGTGAGATGCGAGGGTAGTAGTGGTAGTGTGAAGGAGAGATGAGAGGGATAGTGTGTAAGAAATGATAGGGTTTGCTGAAGAGTGATGTAGAGATGGGTTGCATTGTTATATATTTGTCGTGGCATAGCGTGGTGTGTTAATGTGTGGTTCGGAGCTGTGTAGTGGATATATGTTGAATATTGTGCTGTGTAATTATGTGGATAGTAATTAAATGGTATGAACTCTAGTGGAATTATGCAGAGTGAAATAGTGTGATATAGATTTAAATATGTGGATTCGTTTCTGGAGTTGAATTGTGGTGTGTGCAAGATAATATACCAAATGGAGGCATGTTGTTATTATTAGAAATGACCCAGTGCAGTACATGTAGTAAACGCTGTCCAGACAACCTTAACATGTCAGTATCACAGAGACAAAATACATTTTTGCTTTTCCCCTCTGCCTATTTTTGCATCAAGAAGCAATTAACTTTGCAGTGGGGGCTACACAAAATGGCCAATGTTCTAATGTTTTCTTTTCAGCTACTGTACATGATCTAGCACTGTATATCTACAATACAATACGTTAAGCAGAGTACTGGAATATTGCTTAGTAATATCTAAAATCACTTTTCAGCAAAGTGCAAATCAATTTAAATGAGATAATGAAAAGGCTGTCCTGCTGCATTACATGTCTTTTGTGTTCTAAATCCACCGTGCTACCTGCCCCCCCCCCCCATCAGCTCAGCACAGGGAAGGGGGTTCATAGGAATCTAGCAGGCATCCTCACTGTTTCACTACTGCACCCCCTCCAAGCATCGAGGAGCCCTCCCCACCCCCATCTGTTTTTACTGTCTAGCAACATTAACATACACGTACAGGCCTCCCACTAACCAGTGGCGTAAGGTAAAATAACACCCACGCCAAGGGCCGGTTCTAGGATTTTTGGGGCCCTGGGTGAAGGGGAATGTGCGAGGCCCCTCCAATTTACACAAGTGAAACCTTTAGAGCTCCGAAAGCTGCTTTGTGCAGACTCCTCCTGGGCCGTAGCTCCCCTCTCTGCCACCTACAAGCACTTCTTTCACAGCTCATATCGGGATGAAGGTGTGAGAATAGCTAGGGGGCTGAGAGTTAAAACAGTGCAGATGGTGAAGTGTTGACAATTGGTGTCCCTCTCTAATTGCAGGACAAAATGCGTCTCCTTGCAACTGCCACAAGATTAAGTGTGTGTTGTATTCTATCTATTGCATATTTCTATGTCTGCCTTTACCCACTCAATGCCTTTCTAGTGGAATGCTTCAGCACTGTGATGTACTACGGAATGTTGGGTGCTGATTGAAGATAAGCCACAGTTATGATGGGGCTGAGCTGCCTGCTGGCTGCTCCTGGTGGGGCTTATTCCAGGATACTTATCATCTAACAATAAATCCTCTTGAAATACCTCAACCTGTCTGGACTACATTACTACATCTTTTTGGCGACGAGTTGATCTTACCTACGTTGGCAACTAATGGAATTCAAGTTTCAAGAAGGCAACTAAAGAAGTCAAGTTTCAAGAAGGCAAGAGATTCAAACCTCATCAAATATCAAGCAAAGACTCTGGCTTCAGAGCCCCACCAGTGACCATCACACCGGTCGCCCCAACCTGCGCATGCCAGATTCTTTTTCAATATTTCATCAACAACTTCAACTTCAATGAATATTTTCACTTTTTCAACTATCCAACTATTTCAAGAGGGAAATTAAAGCAGAGATTTATTTCTACAATTTATGCTGTATTTTCAAACTGCTGTGGATGTGCCAGATCCCACTTCACAAGCTTGTCTCAATTAATGGATTTTTCAATCACCGCACAAAAACTTTGTGGGTCTATGGTTGGTCTGCCTTCAAGCGTCTTTCTATATCAAAGCAATCCCTGTGCACTTTATTCAACTTCAAGTGGCCACATCCACTCTATCTGAGTCATGTGTCTACATCTATATCAACTGTGTGGCATCTACAATTTACATGCATCTGGTAAAATATTCAAGACTCAAGGAACATTTACATTAATTAAGCTGTGGTATCTACAAACAAGTAAATCAACGCCCAGCGGATGCCCAGAAACTACAGGTGCCTACGGAGTAACGAGGTATAATATTCGAGACTCAAGGAACATTGTTGTGTTCTCCTCGTGCACATATTTACAAGCTTTGTGCATTTGGGTATCGTGTTTCAACTGCTATTTATCTTACACGTGGGTTTTCACTTATATTACCGGCACAAGGTTACAGCGTGAGTTGGATGGTGAGTTATGTTTTTTGTATTTTATTGGCTATTTGTTTGTGGGCTTCCTCGAGTGATGACAGTTTAACAGCCACGCTATGTTTTAAAATATCTGGCACGAGTCTTTTCAGCTGTGCGCGCTATTTTACCTGCATTCCAGTACTCTTTGATGTCACCATGGATTTCTTCAATATTCCTCGCTGTTTGTCTTCGATTCCTGCTTTAGTACGCTCTCAAGTCAGGACGTACCGTGAGCCATCCGGTTCACCGTCAAAAAACGTGCCGCCATCTTAAGTTTGTCTCTACATCGGTGTGCATCATTGAAAATCATAGCCTTGCTTATTGTGCCAACCACGTTGTCCGTGTTTATAAAGTTCAACACATATTCAATGGCGTCGTTTTGTTTTTTGCCAACCACGTTTTATCCTGTGACAATAAAGTTATTACCAGGTTGGAGTTTTCCAAGATCGTCGCAGTCAAGGTACAGTCTTCCAGTTTCAGTCTGCGAGGTATTCTACGGTTTGCTCTGTGTTATCAATCGATTCTTTTCTTTCACAACCATGTTCAATTATGAGCAATAACGAGATTTTTGAAAAGAAAGAATTCCTTTTATTCCAGCATGTCACCCGATTATATGCAAGGTACATTTATTACTATGTCATTATAGACGCTATGCAGTATTTGTATTTTCATTCTCCAACTTTAGTCTGAGAGATCTATGGTTGTGAAGTTTGCCGGAGCGTTTGCCTCGTTTTTCACCTTGTGGTGTGACTGATTTTTCTACGTTCAAAGTTTTATTATTTTCTATTTATCTTTGAGCACAGAGTTCAATCGGTTTTTGGAATCAACACGAAAACAGAAATAAGCATGAACTAGTTTGAGTTTGGTCTTTCAATTTCTTCGCAAGTGTGCCATCTTGTGGTTGTTTTTTTTTGGTATTCCGTGGTCAATACTTTTGGATTTTAAACATTAACATGCGTGCAGCTTTCCCTGTAGGAATTGCACATATCAATTTATCTACTCAATTATCAATGTATACGCATGCGTCCAGTATTTCCTGGTAAGAAATGTGTATCTCTGTCTATTTATCAATTTGCATGTGTTATAGTAGTTTTAAAAGTTAACATGCGTGCAGCATTCCCTGTAGGAATTGCAC
The DNA here is from genome assembly GCF_964204655.1 of Triturus cristatus. Lineage (NCBI taxonomy): Eukaryota > Metazoa > Chordata > Amphibia > Caudata > Salamandridae > Triturus > Triturus cristatus. Next base: position 733,651,600 of record NC_140580.1, read on the forward strand.
ATATCAATTTATCTACTCAATTATCAATGTATACGCATGCGTCCAGTATTTCTTGGTAAGAAATGTGTATCTCTGTCCATTTATCAATTTGCATGTGTTATAGTAGTTTTAAAAAAATAACATGCGTCCAGCATTCCCTGTAGGAATTGCACATATCAATTTATCTACTCAATTATCAATGTATACGCATGCGTCCAGTATTTCTTGGTAAGAAATGTGTATCTCTATCGATTTTTCAATTTGCATGTGTTATAGTAGTTTTAAAAGGTTAATATTTCAATGTTTTCAATTTGTGACCTTTTGAGGTTGTCAATTTGTGTTGCTTCCTTTCAACTATTCAATGTTTTTCAATATTTTCAAGGTTGTCGATTTGGGGTTTAACCCTCTAAAGGTTTCTTTGAAATTTCTATCGAGCCGCATTTTTTCAATGTGTAGCCATATTACGAGGTTGTCTCTGTATGGGTTTATATCTCTCTCAAATGTTCAATAATTTTCAATCTAATTTTTTAATGCTGTTTTACAGGGCGGTGTGGGGGATCTTTTGTTTATTCCTCTGCCTCTCTGTTTGATATTTTTCTATTCTCTTTTCCGTTATTTTATGAAGAAGGGAATAAGAGTACTGTTTTGTGTTCGTACCTTTAGGTGGTTTCCTCTAAGTATTTCTATCTTCCTGTTTCTTTTGTGTATTCATTGGAGAAGGGAAGAAGAGTACCTATCCTCTCAGTCTAACTTTTCTTCTTGTTCCTTTTATGTGTTGGTTGGATGAGGGAATAATAGTGTCTATTTATGTGTTTGTACTTTTCGGTTTTACTTCTCAAGTCTTATTGTTCTATTTTCTGTATTTTTTGTATTGCATTGTGTTCTCTGAGAAGGAATGTGTCTGATTTTATTCTTTCACTTCTTTTCTGTATTTTCTGCATGCTGTGCATTGCTTTCTGTCACATCTGTCTGGCCAGTGGGTGTGATAGAGGGTAATGATTGGTACGCTTTCTTTGACAGGTGTTCCTATACTTCTATGTTTAGTTTTCTGTTGTGGAAGAAAAGGAGGTATGTTGTATTCTATCTATTGCATATTTCTATGTCTGCCTTTACCCACTCAATGCCTTTCTAGTGGAATGCTTCAGCACTGTGATGTACTACGGAATGTTGTGTGCTGATTGAAGATAAGCCACATGATGGGGCTGAGCTGCCTGCTGGCTGCTCCTGGTGAGCTTATTCCAGGATACTTATCATCTAACAATAAATCCTCTTGAAATACCTCAACCTGTCTGGACTACATTACTACAGTGTGCCCCTCCCCTAGGCCTCCCCACACCATCCCTGAGAGGCCCAGGGAGGGGGGCCCATCCTGTAAGCCCAACTGCAAACAGACACCTTTCTTCAATGGGATCGGCAGGGGCACAAGAGGTTTGGTTGTGTATTGCACTGGCGTGGGGCCCCATCTGGTGGGCTGAGTGTGAGGCCCTGGGCAGCTGGCAACACTGCCCATGCCTAGTGCCGGCCCTGCCCCGCCCTCGTAGAATGTGAAAAGGGTCCCGGGTCTCCCATATCTCAGAGTTGCCCTAGAACAGAATGCCCCCCCTCCGAAGAATTACTGAGCCTCAAAATGGTTTGATGCCTTGTGTTACGCCCCTGACACTAACCCGTTAAAAGCCCAGAAGCGATCAAATCACCACACATTTCAGTCACAGGATGTCTGCCTCAACAACCACAAGGCCTTTTGTTTAGAAGATGTAAACACAATTCCCAAAAATTGCCAATAGCTTATATATAAGGATGCACTAAACCACCAATACCTCTCTTAGGTATATATTTGCTAAAAAAAACATTGTAAACACTTTATCAGGAGGAACAAAATGTTATTTTATTCCACCCGCACCCTTCCGATCTCCCTGCTCTTGCGTGTTCTTCAACTGATGTCTGCAAGCCAAAAGCAAGACAATGCCTCCTAGGGAAAGCAGGTTGCCAGCCCACTCATCGGCAGCTTGGCCCCTACTGAACTCTGTTCTATACCCAGGGCACAAGTCCTAACAAAGAAGCGGGGGGACTAACCAAGTTAGGTAGTATGCAAGTGGCATCATGGTGCATGACATCACAATGTCATATCATGGAGCTGCATCACAGGAAGGCATCACCACCTATGACCTCACAAGAAGTGACATCACAAGGAGTGACATCAGATCTTAACACCTCACAAATATGTTTCACCAGTCTATCATGAGTACATTTGAGTACATTACGAGATTTAACAAATGAGAGTTTGCATTGGGGTTGTGCCAAAAAAGTGACGTATCCCCCAAAGCAAAATGCGGGCCTCAACTTACACATTAATTTTGTAAATGTTCTCTCACAAAGAAACTAGGATAAATGTTGCAGTAATATATTCTGTTTAAGTGGTTGCAAAGTCTGCATTATATTTGTGTGCCCAGTAAATCCCAGGGAACAATAATAATGGTAAGGTCATTTTGAAGGGTAACGCGTTTGCTGGAGAAATCTGTGTTTTCTCTAGTTCCAGTTTTGAATCAAAGTAGCATTGTGGGTTAATTGTCTCCTTCAAAGCACATTATCTAGCATGCAGATGACAGATTTTTATTTTATGTAGCTAGGTAAGTGGAGTACTATTTTTAGGTCACGCCTGGCATTACTATTCACTATTCGAGGGCCTTTTGTAATCAATACGATTCCAGAAGTGCACTTGTAGCCCCGCCCCTCTTTTCAATTGGCGCGCATCATCGTTTATGTTGAACAATGGCGCATGATTGGTATGCAGGCTTTTGGGTTACCTCCCTGTCCACTTTTAGGACGGCTCATCTGGACAGGCCGACGCCATGTTTTTTCCCGTGAGGTAGGAGCTCCTCGCACAGCGTACAATGGCCCCTCCTCCCACCACTCGCGGGACGGGCTTGTTGCGCGCGCACCACTCGTGGGCTACTCTGCACACCACTCGCGGGACGACATCATGAGCAGAAAGAAGTAAATCAAATGTCAACGATGAATGGCCAATATTTAGTCTGAACGTTGAAATCTGCAGCGCTGGTACCCACTGGATCCTTCATTTGCCAAAAAGTAACTTTAAAAGACACGGAGGCAATGCTAACACTGCATTGCAAAAGTAATACTGTTGACATCGAACAGCACGTAGTATTAACAAAACGGCCTATAGAGATGCTGCTGTGAAAGGCCGGTATTAGCGACTCGCCAAACATAATGTGCAATGAACCCCACAATTGCCAGCGTTTTCGTGTGTTCGTGACACAAAATGTCATAATAAAAGCAATCAGAGTAGATGGACATATATACTATCTCTGCTTCAGTGTATGCTACATGATACCTGTCAGTGAAAGGTTTTCCTTTAGCAATCTATATACTCCGCATGTTAGCAGCCCTTTAGTATACTGCATAGGCAGTTTTTTAGGTCTCGTCTGAGACAGCACTTTAGCGCTGCTCTGGCAAAACTTATAGTAAGCGAGTTTTGGAAGTGCAAACAGTGGCTTTTCAGGCCTCCAAATACAGTGCATGTATGTCGACCGGGCGCGCGCACCATTTGGAGGCCTGAAAGCACTCGTTTGCTTTCACTTTCGCGGGCCGCACGGCCTCTCCCACACTCCATATTTTCACGTCCACCCATTGCCCCCACTCTTGCTCTCCGGTGCTGAAGTGCATGGGAACGTACTCTGACTCCTTCTCCTTAGTGCCAATGTTTTTTAAGCAAATCACCGTCAGCTGAGATGTCTGCCTAAAGAGACCACCATATACAGGCACTAATTTAAAACTGTTGCTGCAGGAATAAGACAGCACAGCAGAAAACCATAGATTGCGCGGCAAATATGCCTAACAGTTTACAACACTAATAATGTGTTTATTAATTGTACTTTATACTGCAATAATACAATTTCTAGGCGCTTTAAAATTAGTTGTTCCTATTGCACAGTTTAAGGACAACAGAAAAATGGATGGTTCAATTGACCCTGCTGGAAATCGACCGTGTGAACCCATATCTCAGCGGATGTTAATGGCAAGCTTTAAGCTCAATGAGCCACCCTGCTGGCAAGTACAATACGTTGCACAATTCCACTTCAGCAATTCTTACTAGCCTCTCTTGGCTAAAAGCGAACGCAGAGTGGCATTCGTTATCTAAAAAATGAACGTATCATAGGAATGGACTGCGTCGTGTGCAAATATTCATAATTAGCAATGGTTCATCCTCAGGAGTGACTATATAGATGTATAAAATACTACATTCTGAACGTGTTTAATAGGATTTTCTACATTCTGTGGCAAACGTGCAAATGTTACATCTTCATTTAGTCCCGCGAGTGCAGGCTCACTAGAAGTTGCAAAATCCATCTAGTGCCGAGCTACTAGTCTGAATTGTAAACAGAACAAGGTTTGTGCAAAGCCTCAAGCTCTTACTGCAAAATTTCAGAATACAATTTTTAAGAAAGGACTAGGGATCTATGTGGTATGGAAACACATTTTTAGGGCTTACATTTGCAGCAGTTGTGTCAATCTGTACACTGCTGAGAAGAGCTTGTGTGTTCTGGGCATTCACTTGAACCCACGTGTTACTGCATTTAAGATAAAGCACATGGCCCAAAGTTAGTCGTAAGATAAACGACTGCAGCACTGGTTCCCAGTATGCGCAAATCTGCTGAACCATAGAGCGGGAACGGAAAGGGAACTCTAAAACAACATTCTGGTCTCAGTTGGAAACTTCCCACCTTGTTGTTTCCATCAATATGTACAAGTTGATGAAAGCCGCATATACAGCTCCTACCAGTGATAACGATCTTAACCAGGAGGCGGCGTTTCTCTTTATTGTACCACTGCAGACTACACATCAAACACATCTACAAACTATTCAAACGTTTCACACCACTCCAGACTTCTTGGCGCATCATTCGGTCTTCTTCCGATACCAAGGTGTGAACGCTTTTCAAACACATCCAGCTGAAAGGCTGCCACGGCAACACTGATAACTATCTTAATTCGGAGGCTAACTTTCAGTTTATTGTAGGATTGCTGTTTCCTTTCACAGCAGATTCCTAAACAATTTAAAGCTGTTAGGCCACTCCAGACTTAGTGGCACACTGTTTTTTTTATCCTTTATTTTTTATAAAACAAAGTCCAAAGTTAATTCAATGCCTTTGCTAGCTTTCTTTTTACATTTTGCTTACACAAACATTTACATGTAAAAATGCAAGTGCAGAATGCTTTACTCACTATTTTGCTCGCATAGTAAACATGAACTCACAATAAAAAGCAGGAACGGAACTGTCTGTTATATTTATTTAAAGTGCATGGGAGTTAGCCTTAATCACTCGAAATGTTATTACTTATTTTGGGAGGTTGCTGTATTGCACCATTAATAATATGCTGAGGTTGTGACATGCTCTGATATAGGTACAAATTTAGGGTGCTGCTGTATTTTACTATTAGCAATAGGTAGGGCCGGCTTTAGCACTGGTGGTGCCCGGTGCGACAATTATTTTTGGCGCCCCCACCAAACTCCTTCTCGGATTTACTCATTGACACCCGGCAAAAGTACCCCTCATCGCTTCAATCAGAAGTTATTGCTAAACACAGCACACACCCTCCACATGTCAGCGCCCAGTGCAGCAGCACCAGTCGCACTGCCCTAAAGCCGGCCCTGGCAATAGGCAGTGAAAATGTAGCTTAAGGGAAACATCTGCAGACTTTGTCCCTGGGAGCAAAGTTCGAGTCTTGGCTCGGAAATACTTCTTGTGGGTATAAGCACATTACTTAATCACTATCTGCCTAATAACAAAATATTTCTTTTATCCCTCTGTAACGTAACTCGTGCTCATATAAACAGCTGCATTGCGTTTGGGCCCAATCTTGCGCTTTAAAACACCGAAAATCGTTAGCTTAAATTCACAATGGAATTTTTAAAAATTACATTAATGCATATATAGGGAAATCACAAGCAAAACAGCACTATCCATATAGCAAATTGACTTTTAGCTACTTGCACACACAGCATTCTAGTGAAACATGTACTAATGAGTGCAAGGAGCCCCTTAAGCATATCTTCCACGGGACCCCCTCACGTTTTCTGATGCTCCCTACTGTTGTCACATTAGCAGCACCTGTCCTACAGTAATACACATGCTAGTCCCCGACGCTACCCTGCTAGGTCATTCAAGAGCATCAGACCACTGAAAGCTGTACTGTACTTCCTGGAATACATCATATGCTAGGGTTGTAGGCAAACTTCCCATTTATTGAGGTGGAGTTAGCTGGCATTAATATTAGGCATGCTACAGTAACCACATAATATTTCTTTTATCCCTCTGTAACGTAACTCGTGCTCATATAAACATCTGTATTGCGTTTGGCCCAAATATTGCGCTTTAAAAAACCAAAAATCATTAGCCTAAATTCACACTTAAATTAAACGCACACTGATGCACGCCGCACACTGCTGCACGCCGCACAACGCTGCACGCCACACACTGCTGCATTACTCACTGCTGCATGCTGCACGACACTGCTGCACGCCGCACACTGCTGCACGCCGCACACTGCTGCACGCCACACACTGCTGCACGCCACACACTGCTGCACGCCACACACTGCTAAACGAAACACAGCTGCACGCCGCACACTGCTGCACGCCGCACCCTGCTGCACGCCGCACACTGCTGCATGCCGCTGCACGCCACACACTGCTGCACGCTGCACACTGCTGCAAGCCACACACTGCTGCACGCCGCACACTGCTGCACGCCGCACACTGCTGCACGCCGCACACTGCTACACGAAACACTGCTGCACGCCACACACTGGTGCACGCCACACACTGGTGCACGCCGCACAATGCTACACGAAACACTGCTGCACGCCACACACTGCTGCATGCCACACACTGCTGCACGCCGCACAATGCTGCACGCCACACACTGCTGCACGCCACACACTGCTGCATTACTCACTGCTGCATGCTGCACGACACTGCTGCACGCCGCACACTGCTGCACGCCGCACACTGCTGCACGCCACACACTGCTGCACGCCACACACTGCTACACGAAACACAGCTGCACGCCGCACACTGCTGCACGCCGCACACTGCTGCACGCCGCACACTGCTGCATGCCGCTGCACGCCACACACTGCTGCACGCTGCAAGCCACACACTGCTGCACGCCGCACACTGCTGCACGCCGCACACTGCTGCACACTGCACACTGCTGCACGCCGCACACTGCTACACGAAACACTGCTGCATGCCACACACTGGTGCACGCCACACACTGGTGCACGCCGCACAATGCTACACGAAACACTGCTGCACGCCACACACTGCTGCACGCCACACACTGCTGCACGCCGCACACTGCTGCACGCCACACACTGCTACACGAAACACTGCTGCACGCCACACACTGGTGCACGCCACACACTGGTGCACGCCGCACAATGCTACACGAAACACTGCTGCACGCCACACACTGCTGCACGCCACACACTGCTGCACGCCGCACACTGCTGCACGCCACACACTGCTGCACGCCACACACTGCTGCATTACTCACTGCTGCATGCTGCACGACACTGCTGCACGCCGCACACTGCTGCACGCCGCACACTGCTGCACGCCACACACTGCTGCACGCCACACACTGCTGCACGCCACACACTGCTACACGAAACACAGCTGCACGCCGCACACTGCTGCACGCCGCACACTGCTGCACGCCGCACACTGCTGCATGCCGCTGCACGCCACACACTGCTGCACGCTGCACACTGCTGCAAGCCACACACTGCTGCACGCCGCACACTGCTGCACGCCGCACACTGCTGCACACTGCACACTGCTGCATGCCGCACACTGCTACACGAAACACTGCTGCACACCACACACTGGTGCACGCCACACACTGGTGCACGCCGCACAATGCTACACGAAACACTGCTGCACGCCACACACTGCTGCACGCCACACACTGCTGCACGCCGCACACTGGTGCACGCCACACACTGCTACACGAAACACTGCTGCACGCCACACACTGCTGCACGCCACACACTGCTGCATGCCGCACACTGCTGCATGCCGCACACTGCTGCATGCCGCACACTGCTGCATGCCACACACTGCTGCATGCCACACACTGCTGCATTACTCACTGGTGCATGCTGCACGACACTACTGCACGCAGCACACTGCAGCACGCAGCACACTGCTGCACGCCGCACACTGCTGCACGCCGCTGCACGCCACACAGTGCTGCATGCCTCACACTGCTACACGAAACACTGCTGCACGTCACACACTGCTGCACGCCACACACTGCTGCACGCCACACACTGCTGCACGCCTCACACTGCTGCACACTGCTGCACTCCACACACTGCTTTTATGCAAGTTTATGCTACTGACATTGTAAATGACAATGTTTTAAAACAAAAACATAAATAAAAGGCATTGTAATTTTACAATGCCAATAGCTCCAACTCTTATAAATGCGAGACCTATTGCATTGCAAATGCTTGTTTGTTTTGTTTTTTTGTCCGATATTGCAAAAAAAACCTGAGGGCATTTGTTCTCTTTTCGTGAGCTTTCAACGCCCTGTGCTATGAGAGAGCGGCCCAAAGTAACGCTCCTGTTTAAAGAGTTCAGCTTTCGATGCTCTGGCAGGTCAGTGCCGAGGCCTCCTGTCCGCAGGGAGGTAAGTAACAGGAAGAAGCTGGTAGGCTACCCCACCCCGCGCTCCCACATCAGATCCCGACGCAAGCACGCACAAGGCTCTTGGGGTTGTCTGGTAAAATGACAAACAGTGTTAGCGGCATTTAAAATACTGCTTCTATAGGAAGCAAATAGTCAAATACATTTATGTTTGCAAATGGCCAAATAGCTGTTCATGTTTGCTGACATCAATCATTACAGTTATTCACAAGGTTGACTGTCGCTGTGGTGCTCCACATGACGGCTGCGGGCTCCTGGTGCACACATCCCTTCGTACATTTTTGCTCTGATCTCTGGATGTGCTAAAAGCTCTTTTACCTGATTCAGCTTGACTCTCAGGGCTATTGATTGCTGCCACGCTGCGTTTGCAGTTAGATTTCTTCCAAGTTTCTTTCCTAGAGAAGAGAGAACAAGCATTGAAAATGCAATAGGTCGCGCCTTTGATTAAGTTAAAGCCATTTGCTTTGCTAATGGTATTGTATAGCAAAGCAAATGGCTTTAACTTAATGAAAGACGAGACCTATTACATTTTTAATGCTTGTTAACACAGAGATCATTGTGTTCCTTGCAGTTCTTAAATTGTAATCCTTCTAATAGCACAGCGAGCTATAAAGGACATGTGACTCCTATGCCTTGTAACCCTAACTGCCTTATGTAACACAGCATGTACATTGATTTACAAATTTATAAAATGTATTGTCAATGTATAATGTGCATGTTTGATATAAAGCGCTTTGACGCCCTGCATTGGGATGATTAGTGCCTTTAAAAAACATAATGGTATTTAAATGTTATTTGTGTAAATACTGGAACAGATCAGCACATCTGACATGCTTACAGTGCATGCATAGCTCTTATATACAGGGATTAAACAAAGTGAAAAGCACGCCTCTCTTACGTATTTCTGAAGAGGTAACAAGCTGTGTGCCTTTGTTTCCCCTCCCGTGCATCTGTAAGGCTGCCCGGGGGGGGGGGGTTTCGTAGCGGCCCGCCCCTTGGAGGGTGGCCGCCTTGGTGCCACAGGAAGGCACAGGGGTGGGAGGTCGAGTCCCTGGGGTAGTCCAGGGGAGACCCCAGCAGATAGCTGCTTCCGGCGATGGCGGGGAGGAGACAGGGGTACATATACTGTCTCCGCCCCCTCCTCGTCCTCTTGTCCGCTCGTTCGCCTTGCCCGCCCCTCCGCTTACCCGGCGTCCGGAGGGACAAAGGGGGGGGGCCAGGTCTTCTAATTTTACTTTGTGTTGCAGGAGGAGTTACAGGGCGATCCAGGGTCTGCACATACCAAGGGGTACATCATGCAGCAGCACCGCGGGGTGCTAAGCCAGGATACCCAGGGATGTTTTAGCGTGTCCCCTGGAAGAACAACGGCGCCCCGTTAGCCGACAGGCGGTTGTGGGTCTGAGCAACCGGGGGCTGCCATGTATGCTCCGCCCACCCATCACGGGGGGGCGTGTGAAGCAAGTGGACTGGTGGTCCACGGATAGGAGGGGTGGACCCTCCCAATATTTGGTATACACCAGTTGGCGTTGCCAGGGTGACTCTAGGCTTATCAGACGGGCAGGCGGCATAGGGGCTGGCCTGCCCTGGGATCGCCCGTAAGATAACCCACCTTGTTTGCATATTGGTTATGCTAATAAACCTGCAGCAATATTTCTCCACTTACATTACAGTGTTGTGTGTTTTATTTATGTACTTATGTGTTTTGTGATAACTGTCGCCGATATTGGCACTATAGGCTTGACTCTCAGATTACTCCCAACTAAGATAGTGGACCAAAAAAGGAAGCCTGATGGCTGCTTAAATTTGGCCTTTGTACTGGGCCCAGCTGGAGTCTGAAATACAATAGCCCTCTCACCACCTGCACGTTGCTGCTCTCAAAGAAAGAAGGCAAGGTGCCGGCGTGCTGCTGAATGTGTCCCGGTGCCTGAAAATTACACTGGGGGAAGTTCAGCAAGTTTGAGTGAGGCCCACTTCTTGCCTGTGAAAATAGTGGGTGGACGCTGTGTACCCATGTGTACCCCCGACTTGCGCCCTGTCTGTACCTTAAGTTAAATGGCGCCCGCATCGCGGCTCAAATGCATAGGCCGTCCTAAAGCAGATTTCAGAGGGAGGGGGCGGTCTTTCCGTATCTTCAGCACAGCAGTCGTGGGTTGACTGGGGGGGTGCGCTCAAAAAACACCAGGCTGCAAAGAGCGCATCTGGTGGACCAGAAGCGCTCTTTAAGGTTTTGTTTACAAGTTGCCATATTGCTGATCAATTGCTAATCTAACCTCAAAAAGAGAACATTCTAAAGAAAGCTGTACAAAACATTGCGCAGAAGATTCCAAAAACAGTGACTACCTTCGCACAATTTGCAGGCTGCAAATAAAAATAAAGAAAGCCATATAAAACATTGCGCAAATGGTTCATAAAAACAGTGGCAACCTTCACAAAACTAGAAGGCTTATTTTTTAGAGTGAGCAAACACAAAGGGAAAAATCTTCAGAGAAAGGATACCTGTAATAGGCCAATACTCCAGGGGAGGAGCAAGACACAAAAAGGTGGGATCAAATAAGGAAAATAAACCATAGAAAAGCAAACATTTAGGAACAACACGCACTTCTATCGGCTGCGAAGAGGAGAATGAAAGCCCACATACTGAACACAGCATGTCTCAAAGAGACAGCGCACAGACTGCCTAGGGGAGACCTAAAAGCTGTTCTTTTTATATATAGTGTAATGTACTTTAGTGAAACACAAGAGTTGAAGAAATTACCTATTTTCATTCGAAAGAGACTTTAACACATTTTACTTGACATCTGCTGTATGATTTACAAGGTGAATTAATCCTTTGATGGCTCGAGCAGCGTGCTTGTGTAAAGCAGAATCCATGAGCACAAAACAGGTCTCCCAAACGTATAAAGCAATAACACCTGCAAGAGATTATTTCAGCAGCATGGTTTCGAGTCATTGTAAGGCGTGGCGAAAGCTAATCAAGAGCCCTAAAAAGGACAATCTGATTATACATTTAGTAAACAACACAAGCAGTAAACATGAACCCACACCTTGGATTACAAGCCTTTTTATTCCCAATTTATTCTGGAAACTGCATCTGAGTCACCACATTTATGGCACATACAGGTACAGTACAGGTACAGTAATATGTCCACAAATAACGCTTCTTGAGAAGCACCTCGCTCCTTCATCTGCCTTTTACTGTGGCATTGTAATCCTTTACAATGCCGAAATTGACTTTATTTGCTGATGGACTATTGAGGATGGTTCCTAATCTTAATGCCCTGGGGATACCACCTTCAGCAGACTTCATTTCCAAGGATGGAATGCACCAACACCTGCTTCTCGCAAAAAGACAGTTCAATAAACCTACCTCTTCACTCCAACACCTCTAGAAGATACAATAAACTGCACACAAAAATAATCTGGTGTCCTCTGGGATCAGCAAGCATGGACTAGGCCTCACGTACATGAAAGAAACACTTTTACCATTTACTTGTTTGAGAGGGAAATCCAGAGGCATATTTTGAAGTATCCACATGTGTACATTTGCCAAAACATACTATAATAAAAGCAAACAAAAATAATTCGCACTAATTTTAAACACCAAGCAGCTGTTAAAGTGACGTACAAAAATGTGATTAATGTTTTGCACTACTAATCTTTATGAAAACTTGAGACATCGCCACAGACATTCGAGGCCTGTCTGCAGGGCCGGCTTTAGGGCGGTCCGACCGGTGCCACCGCACTGGGTGCTGGCTTCCTGGGGGCGCCCTGTTTGAAAGTTTATTAAGCTTTTGAAGCACATGCTGCAGCGTTTCTTTCCGCCGGCAATTACCAGGCCTCACATAAATGTCAAGATAACTCGTGTGATTAATTATCTTCCTGGAGAGAGATAAGCATTTTCTATAGTTGAGGTTTTGATTTAGGTGAAGTTAGTGCTGAGGGTTAATATGCCTGCTGCAAAGAATGTGCACCAAGTAGATTACAGGGTGCCTATGATGTAAACAGATCAGCAGGTTACTGCTTTCAAAAGAGACATCTTTTTTGTTACTTGCAATTTATAACTTAAAGTCCTAATATAGAATAGTGAGCTATTAACTTTCATCCTAGAACTGCATACACACTGCAAAGTATACATTATTAGAACATTGATTAATGTTGCAAAAAGGGTTAATTTGGCTTGAAATTGATTCTTATTAATAAAGAAAACTCCCAACTATGCTGTTTCTTTTTCGACTCTGAGTTTGTGCTTCTCCACACCAAGCACTCTTGAACTGCACTGCCTACCAGTATGGATGACATGTGACTCCTACACTTTTAGTCTTTTGGCTTATGTAACAGTTCCTATACACTGATTTACACACGTATGATTGATTGTCTCTGTGTTTCTGATGCAAAGTGCTTGGACACCCTACACTGGTATGAGTGGCGCTATATAACTAATTCAATGCATCTGAGAGAGTATGGTTATGGAGACTTGGTCACTGTTAAAGGGTGCTAGTGAGAGAATCCGTGGTGGATGTGATCATTGGTGGGGCGCCAACAAACATTGTCGCACAGGGCGCCACCAGCACTAAAGCCGGCCCTGCCTGTCTGGTATCGATGTCAATCATAACTTTTTTCCTCCAGTGCATGTAGGCATTGATTTAATACTCTGTTATCTCAAAACGATGCCTCTGTTTTTATGAGATCTTGTACAGCATAAATGTGAAGCGATTTTCTCGTGTGATGACGAATATGTTCTATTTCTAGTAGTATCTAAGTTTACCAACAGTTGTCTTTAAAAATATTCGCTTCTTCGCAGTTAGGGGACTTCAATGCTCACTATTAAACACAATCAAGGAAAGTCTCTAAATGCAATCTATAATTCAGTAACAACTACAACAAAACACTGGTATCGAATAAAATGCGGTTCCAAATGCAGCACTGTGAGCTTGGACAATACTTTACCTTACTGCTGTCCCATGTTCGTTCAAATCATTCTAAAGCACTTAAAACAGAGTATAGCCTCATAAGGCCTAACACAAGGCAGTTTTTTCACATGCCCTACACTTCCCAGGGATGGACATGGATTACTTATAAGGTAATTAAAGATACAGTCACAGGGGATGAAAACACTAACGATTTTCCTTTGTACAATGACGTGTAAGGGACTCGCCCTCCACACTTTTGCACACATTGCTTTATCTAAGGATATCTATCTAGCCACAGGAAGTGAAAACTACGTATTAGCAGGGTAGATTGGGGCACTTAAATCAGGCTAAAGTGGCGTGATTTTTGCTGATGCTCTTGCCTGCACCATTATAAAAAGTTAACAAAACTCTATTTCTGAAACTATGTATCAATAACCAATTCACAACATAGAAAGCATTTGCCGCTGGGAAAGTGCACAAGGTGGAGATGCCATGTATGCACGATTCGCCTTCCCAAGGGGTTCCTGTGATTAGGACTGGAGGAATGGGGTTTTCCTGGACAGGAGGAATATTCTTCAGACTTTGAAACGAGAAAAAGGAAGTTGTGCTGACTGTCCGTCCAATACTGAGCTCAAACTGCCATGGCCAACAATTTACGGGACCATGTTCCACCACTTGAAGGCAAACGACTTCCGACGGACATTGGTACCGCAGTGCACCTCTCCCAGCTTCTGGTGGTAGGACACAATGTCATCAATGAAAGTGCAGTTCAGCTCCAGGGGCAGAAGAATGGAGCGGATATTTTGTTCGAGGCAGCAAGTCTCCTTGATGATGGGCCCGTAAGGTTTGGGGATACCAAGGTCCCTTCCCAAAACAATCATGTTTACCTGTATGACAAGATTGCAGAGGTCAGAGATATCCAGTACAAGTAACATGTGAGAAAGGAGAGAAAGGAAGAGGGTGAACCAGGAGTAGATAGGAGAAGAGGAGTTAGAAGACAAGCATTTAAAAGAGAATGGAACAGAAAGTGCGAGTAAATAGATAATAAGGTGAGGTAGGGAATGGTGGACAGGTGAAAGAAATAGAGAACACTTTAGAGAAAGGTATTCATTAGAAAGGAGTAAAGATGGAAGGAAATGATAGAAAGTAGCAAAACAGAAGTGTTAAAGAACAAGTTACTTACGTTCTGTAATGCCTATCTGGTAGAGACTTTAGCTATACACAGATACCTTAGCTTAGAAAATTCCCCAGGCGTCAGCGTCAGACTGTATCCTGAAAATCTTGAGCAGAATCTCTGTGCTCTGATAGGTGGCATTGTTCGGCTCCCCGTTGGCGCTGTCTGCATAGCTAGTGACGTGCGCAGTGCTTATATAGGCACCACACCAGTGGGCTGACAACAGTCTATTTTCGTGACATTTCCATGCCAGAAGTACAGAGGCACGACAAAATGCAGCTGTACCAGTGTGTCAGCACTAAGGACCTACAAGGTTCACCATATGGAGAGAAATCCGTTCTCAGAGCGGGGAGGATCAGAGAGTTGGTAAGGAATCTGCGGCTAGATAGTCTCTACCAACTAAGGCAGGCGTCTCCAACCTTTTTTGTAGTGAAAGCTACTTCTGATCAGTGAATATTATTGTTACCAGAAGCCCCCACACCCAGCCTAATTGTCTTTAAGAGCAAGATACTATGGTTTTACAAAATTACCTTATTAGGGGCACTATTACAGGGCTGCTATGTGTGTCATTGACAGTGTGGTCTTTGGGGATGTAGGAACATGTGTGCGTATGAATGGGATATATGTGTATGGGTGACTCAGAGCCTGTGTTGTATGTACTTGCCATTAAGATCAATGGGGTCACCCTGTCTCCCTCGGAACCTGGGTGTATAATTAGAAAGCTACAACTGGTTCCATTGGGTAAGCACCACGAGGTGCTAGTTTAGAACCAAAGCATTTCTTCAAAATGTTTGCAGATACATCAATTGAATATCAAACCAACAAGGGCTGTCACTAGTCCTGAAGAAGACCCTATTTGATGTATCTACAAACACATACCCACAGGGTCGAAACATCGACGTGAAACTATCTCATGACAAGGCTCACTATAGTTAGTCATTTTGAAAATAGTGTAAGCTAAAGTGAAGGACCGGAAAAGGACAGATAATTTATTTTATTGTTTTGCTTATGTTTGAATTTGAAAGGTCACTCACTTCACTTTATATCACCAGAGTCACCAATTGAATTGTCTGCATATTTGTTAGTGTGTTCTTTTGTAAAACAGCCCGTATTAACTTTCTGTGCTAAGTGTTTGCAAAGTTTGTCTAAAAAACAAAAAAAAATCAAAACAAAATAAGTAATACATTTATATATTTTTTGCTAACTGGTTGTAGGTGTGGTACATTCATGATTGCTTAGTATAATTCAATTGTGATTTTGAATAAATTCTTTGGTTCTAAACTAGCACCTCGTGGTGCTTACCCAACAGAACCAGTTGTATGTACTTGCGGCACAGGAAATACCTTTTGCCATAAGTGGCATCATTACATGTACAACACAAACATGAGCATTTTTTCAAATGGGAGAAATTTCATGTGCAGAAAAATGATCTGCAAAAATGTACAAAATATGGAACATTTTTCTGCACTTTAAATTTCTCTCATTTAAAAAGTAGCTGTATTTTTCAGTTCTACATATGGCACAATGTCTACTGGCCATTAGAAGCTATAGGCCTTCTGTTTGTAAATGCAACACTTTGAAATGGGAGAAAATTAAAATGAAGAGTTAATTTAATCATTAAGGTGACTATTCATTTTAAATTTCTCCAATTTAAAAGCATCCAGAAACATCACATTGGTCTCACACTCCAATATTGAGTTGACAAGGACTTATATTTAATAGTTAGATACGTCAGTGCTTCAGTTCCTCACTTCTGTGCCCCAGCCACAGCCTGGGTAAATCTGACTGAGCACTGCTCATTATCAGTAGGCCTTAGTGGTAAATTTCGTTCCGCTTGCGGAATTTGGGTAATTTCGCGTTCCGCGGAGAATGCGGAATTGCCCAAAATTTCTCGATCCGCGGCTTCGTGGAATTTTTTGCTTGTTCGCGCTTTCAAAATGCATGTATGCTAGATATTTCTCCCCGAGCACGCAAACAGCGTTCGAGAACAGGAAAAAAACATCGCGAACGGGCGTAACAAACAATTCCACATGTTCGCAGAACTTTTGCATGCTCGCGGAGATTTTGTAACATTTTGCGGAGCTTAGCGTAGCGCGACTACGCAAATTCCGCCCACCCCTAATTATCAGGCCCTGCTATCTGCAACCTGGTGATAATAAGGTAAAATAAACACAGCCTTGTCTTAAGTTATAAAGGAAAATGTGAATCTTCCAGAGCTGCGCCGCTGCAATGCTAAAGGCTCTTCCTCCCGATTTTGTTTTTCTAAACCTGGGCACTCTCACCAATTTAACTGAGGAAGAGCAAAGATTACGGGTGGGGACATACCATTCAAATTTATTCTGCAACGGTTTAGGACCAAGACCATGCAGAGCTTTGAAAGCAATACAGAGTGACTTAAATTGCATCCTCTGTAGCACTGAAAGCCAATGGAGCTCCGTGAGAGCCTGCGAGGCTGATGAGCGTCGAGGTCTCATTAGGGCTAGCTTAGCCGCTGTTGTCTGGATTCTTTGGAGTCTCCCAATCAGATACATTGGGGACTCCAATAGCAAAGCACTGCAGTAGTCCAGCCAGCTCAAGATGACACTCCTTACTATCGGCGCTCTGGCCTGTGTTGGTAACAATGGAAGAATCTTCCGAAGGACTCTAATGAGAGAGAAGCTACTCCCGACTGTCTTGTTTACTTGAGTTTCCAAACTCAACTTGTCATTAAAAGTAACTCCCAGGTTACGCACCATCTCGGAAGGTATCAGTGGTGTGACCGAAGGAATAGGCCAAAACGCAGTTGGGAGTAAAAGTGGAACTTTTCAGACTGCACTACATAGGATCTACGTCTTGTCGCCATTAAATTGCAAAGAATTATTTTTTAACCACTGTGCAGTATCTTGCATACAAGCATGGCATTTTCCCAGGGATATGGATTGATTTCCCTCCAGTGACAGGATAAGTTGAGTATCGTCTGCATAATTTACAAGATTTACGTTATGCAACTTAATAACAGCAACCAAAGGGCTCATATAAACATTGAACAGTATCGGACTGATTGCGGACCCCTGAGGGACGTCATGCTGGATATTAGTAAACTCTGATCGGTAGCGGGGAGAGCTACTGCCTGTTGTCTATTGTCCAGATATGATTGAAACCACTTCAATGCCATGCCCCCCCACCCCAACTCCTTCCAGCCTCGCCAGAAGGACTTCATGGTTGACGCTATCAAATGCGGCAGACAGGTCCAGCAAAATCAATATAGCTGATTGTCCCCTGTCTGCTCACATTCGAAGATCGTCCAGAACGGTCACCAGACCAGTCTCTGTCCCATGTCCTGGTCAGCAGCCGAATTGCACATCCTCTAGCTTGTTATTGACTTCTAAGAACTGGGAGAGTGTCTTGCTAACCAGACGCTCTATAATCTTCACCGGATAGGGTAGAAGAGAGATTGGTCTGTAGCTTTTTGGACATGCTGGATCAAGCATAGCTTTTTTCAAAAGTGGTGTGATTATTGCTTGTTTCTGGCAAGTTGTTACCAGCCCACTACTCAAAGATTGATTACAAATCAACCGGAGCACCGGGAAGAGCTCTGCACCTAGTTCTCTCCATATTTTTTGAGGTAGTGGATCCATAGGAGAGCCTGAGAAGACACCTGCAGTAACTTTCTTAAAATCCTCCTCAGAAGGTATCTCAAAGTGATCTAGAAGGCCCAGATTGGCCTCATCTACCCGCCTCTCCTTCTGATTTGGTGGTGACCTCCTAGCCATTTCGTTATGATCTTCTGCATTAACCGCGTGGCCCGTTTTCAGCCCATCAATGATTTTGCTAATTTTATCCACAAGGAAAGTTGCTAGGCTGTCACAAAGATTTTGTGTGGGAAGAATCTTATTTTTTGTACAGTCTGGATTAGCAATATCATTCACGATTTTAAAAATACTCCTAGTATTATTATGTGCCTTCAGAATAATATCCGCAAAGTATTCCGCTTTAGCAGTGAAGATTTCTTTCTTATAGTTGGCTATTGTCACCTTTCAGATGGTTTTATCCTCCTCTGCATACACCTTTCTCCACTTCCGTTCTGACCGCTTACAGTCCTTTTTCAATTTTCTCAATTTTGCATTATACCATGGGGCTGACGGTCTACCTACTTAAAAAATTTTTTTTAAGGGGGCTATCTGATCAAGCCTTTTGCTTATCTGTTCGCAAAAGGTTACATAATTCTCTTCCACCTGTTTGTCAGCATCAAGAAACCTGTTGATGAGGAATATAGGGGAAAGTGTTGCCTTTTTCAGAAGTCCATTCCAGTCCCTACCTTGAAAGTTATTCGCTGCACTGATATTTAAGATATTTGTCCTGGGATTATATACCCGGAATTTGATCAAGTAATGGTCAGACCAGCCCACGGGCAGGATGTTTTCTACTCCTATAACATTTTTTACCGAGAAAATTAGGTCCAAAACATGGCCTTCCCTATGTGTTGGCTCTGTGACCCATTGTTGCAGGTTCAAATTCTCACAGGATTGGAGGAGATTTTTATAGCCTGAGTCCGGGCTCCCATTGGACCATAGGTAAAATCCCCCAAAATAAGCAGTCTAGTATGGGTAAGCGCCATATTGCTAAAAACATCGATTAGACTCTGCTGTTGTTGATGACTGGCTGCCCCAGGAGGCCTATAGCAAACTATACCTGTCAGCGCATGCCCTTTGTGGTCTTTTAGCGCAAAACCTAAAAGTTCAATCCCTTCCACCTCATCAATATCAGAACAACTCGCACTAGCGGACACAAGCACCATGCATCTCACGCTGCGCGGTCGCGCCAGTGTAACTTTTATGGGCAAGAATGTAAAAAAGCTAGAGAGCTGACCCCAAAGTACAGCGTGCCCGCTCTAACATACGGACACCGCTGGATCAGAAGCAGAAGGCAGTAAGGACAAGAACAGTTTAATTTTAAAAAACAACAGTAAAAAACATTTACAAAAAGTGCAAAGTGCAATGAGTGATTAGCAGCAGTAGAGAACAACTCGCACTCGCGGACACAAGCACTGAATATCTCACGCTGCGCGGTCACGCCAGCGCGACTTTTATGGGCAAGGATGTAAAAAAGCTAGAGAGCTGACGCCAAAGTACAGCGGGCCCACTCTAACAATCGGACACCGCTGGATCGGGAGCAGAAGGCAGTAATGACAAGAACAGTTTAATTTTTAAAAGCGTCAGTAAAAAACAGTAAAATCGTTTACAAAAAGTGCAACGTGCAATGAGTGATTAGTAGCAGTAGTGAAAAACCTATAGAAATGTATTCAAGGTCCTTAAATTAAAGAGGCTTACATTTTTATTTGGACCTGACATTGATAGATGACTGGGCTAGGTGTAGAACATATGGCACAATTGATGTGGAGACATTGATAGTGGGTAAGGGTTCATGGACTGCACCCATATTGAGACTCATTTCTACTTCTTGAAGTACATTCGCAAAGTGGATGGCGTCCCATTTGTAGTTCTCCAATATATCAAAGGAGCCAAATTCTAAGAGGCTTATTTACAGTTTGTAAGTTAACCAGGCACACCTTGGGGTCCTCCTCAGTTTGACTTGTATAAGTAGGTATAGACATACTATGGTATATGTAAGGCAAACGTACAAGGGCATAGGTAGGGATGTGGATACTGACTTTAGGCATCACTAGATTTATCAGGGTATAGAAAGGTGTGGAGGTACTATGATAGAGGTAGGAGAAGAGATACAAGGGTACAAGGGTACAGGTAGGGGCAAAGGGTCTGGAGAATAAGTAGACTAAGACTATTTGCGAACAGGCAAGTGGAGAACTGGGA
Source organism: Triturus cristatus (assembly GCF_964204655.1). Taxonomy (NCBI): domain Eukaryota; kingdom Metazoa; phylum Chordata; class Amphibia; order Caudata; family Salamandridae; genus Triturus; species Triturus cristatus. The sequence continues at coordinate 733,672,210 of NC_140580.1, forward strand.
AAAAGGTATTCAAAGACAAGGTGGGAGAAGTGACTTAAGTAAAAGAAGAAGTAAGCAATGAAGTGGAGAGAAAAGATGGGAAGTGTGTGCCCCCTACAAACAAGACAAAGAGAGAATAGAAATGGTGAAAAAACAAAAATGTTAATTACTTGAATAGTCCAGAAACAAGACTGCATCTGAAATACTCTGAAATAGCTCTTAGGCACCAGCAGGGATGCTAGCTCTGAGTTGATGTCGGGGTTGGCACCATAATGACATCAGAGGTACAAATCACCATGACGTCAGTTCTGCCTTGTTTTTTCGGCATCATTTAAGAGGTATTGAGATTAATCACAACAGTATATAGGTGCAGTGCAACAACTAGGCATCTTATTAAGTGATTGGAAGAGTATTTTTGGAATGGGTAAGAGGGAGGGTCGGAAAGGAATCTACAGGTAGGTAAGAGTATACACCAGAAAGGTCGTTACTAAGGGTAAGTAACCTTTTCTTCTGATAGATACTTCTACCTGCAGATTCCTCCACTATGAATAGATTTCCAACCAATATTACCCTAGCAGGAGGGTATGAAGAAAATTATATGAGGAAGTTCAGCAGGACAGAACAACCAAGGCAATGTTTGGCAAAGGTGTGGAGGAAAGACCACGTTGATGCTTTGCAAATGTCTGTTACCTGCACTCCACTGGCTAAAGCCAGTGGATACAACTTTACACTGGTAAAGTGTGCTCAAATTCCCTCAGGTGGTCTAGGAGACATAGAAACGAAAGGCTGAGAAGGCTGCCAAAGTTTTACATTCAACTTTGACTGTGGCTACTGTGCAGCTCTGTTGGAGTAAGGGTAATGTATATCCCTAGTATATGTGCAAGGTACCTTCAAAGAGTTTTCTTAGTCAAGGGGTGATGAACTGAAATAATCTCATCAACCACCTTTGTGTAAGCGAAGGCTGTTGGCCTGATGTTCAAAAAGCTGGTTAAATGGTTAGCAACTATTCACAGCCCCTGTTGGTGTGCTCATGACCAGGGTCTTAGTGCTTTTGGACCAACAGGATGATAGCCTTAAACATCTTGTTTGCTGATGTACCACAACATGTGGTATTGTTGGCCAAGATTTGGATAGACTGACCACAAAGGGATGGGAGGAAGGCCTGGAGAGCTATCCAAATCATTTGTCATTCTAGCAGATTGATATGTAATGTCTGCCCTTCTGGTGACCAGAGTCCTCTGATGTCCATATCTTGCAGTTGTGCATCCCACCCAAAAGGTGTGTGAGTCTACTTCAGTCACTGTCGGGAGGGTAAGGGAGAAGGACCTACCTCGCAAGACGTTGTCCTCTCCCCCATTAACCTAATTCCACTGCAGTGTCCCTAGAGATCACTATCGAGTTTTCTATATCTCCTTGGTGTTGGGACCAATGCACGCATAGGCACCACTGGGGAGCCCTCATGAGGCAGCATGCATAAGTGAACCAGAAGGGTGTAGGAGCCCAACAGACTGAGCAGTAGTGGGACCATCAGGACTGAGCCCCCCCCCCCCCCCCCCCCAGAACTCTCTGCCCCAGGACCACCACAGAGGCAGCAAGGACGAAGACAGCAGACCCACAGGAAAAGCACCAGTCTCACAGACTTAACACCAGAGGATGTCATTGCCCACTACAGGCTCAAAAGAACAACCATCCTACGCATCCTGAACATCATCGCCCAAAAGTCCGATGGCACCAACACAGTGGACAACCAACATCCCACCCCACACAAAGCTGCAGGCTGTGCTGCACCTCTTGGCCTCTGGTACCCCCCCCAACCAACACCCGCCAGAGTCAGAGGAGTCTCACAGCCAGCCGCATCCAAGTCCCTCACACCTGTCCTGGATGCCATCATCAGCCTGGTACACCAGTAGCTATACGTCCACCACAATGCGCAGGATCCGCTGGAGACCAAGCAAGTACCATATGCATTAGCTGGATGCACGCACGTGTTGGGGGCAATCCACAGCACACATGTCCTACTCGTGCCCCCTGGTGACACAGCACACAATCACCTCTACAGAAAGCACATGTCTCACATCAATCTGCAGTCCATCATCAACCAGCGCTTCCAGGATGGCACCAATGGGAATGCACTTCCCATTGTCAAGTACCAAATGAACACCCCACATACCTCAACTCCACAACCATGCAACTCACAACTCTGGCAATGCACACCTCACAAAATCACATACAACATGCAAAACAAAATGTCCACCCACCAGACACGACAGAACAACTTACAATGGTAACCTGGGCAAGCCGTGAACATGAGCCATCAATGGTATGGCACCTCAGCCACACAAAAGCGCAATGTGGGGAGAGGTGGGAACCAGGCATGTGTGAAGGAGGCAGGAGAACAATGATTGGGAAAGTACACAAGGCCAAGAGTGGCGGCGATGTGCTGGACAGACCGCAGTATGCATAACACACCCATATCCATGGCGACATACACCACTGGAGTATGAAGTGCAGTGGACAGTGGGCGCAACCATGTCACCCCAGCCAGTGGGGGAGTTTGCTGAAATGTTGGCTGTTACGTCCCCCCCCCCCGTAAGCATGAGCGGAGTGGGATGGCCCGGCGTATGCCAGGTCAGCGTAGGGGTGTGAATAAAAAGCACGTAGCCCTGGGCGTGGTCCTCTTCCGGAATGCCCGTCTCTGCCAGGGCGGCGCCTCTCACCCCGCCATGAGGCCGACGCCATCCTCGTGAGCGGATTTGCCTGCGATCCTGTGTGTCTGCTGGACCCTGAACCCGTCAGGCCCACCCCTATGCAGCCAGGCCACACTGATCACCTGCTCCAAGCCAGAGGCCCGTGACCTTGGCAGCCTCCTCAGACCATCACGGCCTCCACGACACAGGCCCGCTTTACTCCTTTCTCGTCGACGTACTCTACTGCTGCATCCGGCCTACACTACGGTCAAGTAGGTCACACATTTGGAACTGAGTCTTGATTACACAATGGCAGAGTACATATGTTCATTGCAGACTTTATATCAGTGTACTCCCTTCGATGTGGTGCCAACTCTGTGCATGGCATTCTTATGTCTGTTGTCCCCTGCTGACTACTGCTTCCGGCCTACAATATGGACAAGTAGGTCACACATTTGAAACTGAGTCTTGATTACACCATGGCAGTGAACATTATTTAAGGCAGAGTTTATGTCACTATACTCCCTTCGATGTGGTGCCACTAAGTCTGTGCATAGTATTACAACCACACGTGTCTGTGGGCCTACGCGAACTACTGCCCTCGGCCTACGCTGCGCATGAGTAGGTCACAGAATTGGAACTGAACATCGATTATTCAAAGGCAGAATACATATCATTGCACACAAGGAGAGGCATAAGAGGATGGCGCGTTGCAGTCCAGAGGGAATAGGATCATCGGTACGGAGGTGATCGGACACTACCGACAACTGCCCTGGTGTCACTAACTCTGTGCATCGTGAGCCAACGACACGTGTCTGTGGGCCACTGCTGACCGCTGCCTCCGGCCTACACTGTGGTCCAGTAGGTCACAGAGTCGTGATTTAGCAATGAGTTCATATCAGTGTACCGGCATCATCGCAGATTGCATCCCTCCCAGCCCCGGTGCCACTAAGTCTGTTCCCCGACATTCATGGACCCTCTCTGGTTGTACATTGGTGCAGTCTGAGTCTATGGATTAAGGGGTAGTTTTTATCCTCATGTGGCTGTCAATTGGTGGTGGCAACGAGGCTGTCGCTTTCCACTCCTCCATTTGCTGCTTCCGGATAACATCAGACCTCTGCATCATGCCCTGGACGACACAATCCACTGTCCCCTGCAACCTTCCACCACATTCACCTCGGACATAGATGAGGACCCATCCAGTCCGCGTGGCCCTTCCTCAGTCCCGTGGCGGTGGGCCTGTGCCAACCGCTGTGCATCCGGGGCCACTAACTCTGTGCAGCTCACGTCAGGGACCCTGTCTGAATGAATTTTGGATGACCTCTGTGAGAGTGGTTCGGGGGTCATCGGTGCCATGTGTATGTGGCCTCAACTACGGACCACCAGGGCTCACACATCAAATTGAGGCCTGACCGGGCAGGACATCGTATCACCGCAAGAGGCACACGCCACAATCGCAAGGGCCAACTCCATCCACCATCTGCCAGAGTCGAAACAGTGGTACTGGCCGACTAACGGAGTTGCTCGGGCCTGTGGTGGATGCCATCATCTGCCTGATCCCCTGCTCAGCACTCCAGGTGCCACTGACTCAGTGCACCGCAACCCATGGACCGTTACTGATTGAGTTTTGTGCTGTGCAACGTGCAGGAAGTATTTATTTATTTATTTATATAAAGTTTTATATAGCGCGAACAAGATCCCAAGGGATATCAGAGCGCTTAACAATCACATTAATACTGGAAGGCAAATAACGTAACAATCACAAATAAAATACACAAAAGAATCATAAAGTGCACGAAGAATCACATGGATGATATGATAAGCCCAGAACAGTGTAACGACAAGGAAGAAAGAATAATGTCAACGGGCCCCGGGGTTAGCCCAATTACTGAAGGAGTTTATTCAACAGGAATCTTTTGACTTCCAGCTTGAACACCGTTGTTCTGGTGATTATGCGTATTTCTGGAGGAAGAGAGTTCCATATCCTAGGAGCTGCGCCAGAGAAGGCTCTGTTAGAGGTTCTTTTTTTGTTAAGGATAGGTGGTTTCAAAAGAAAGGTAGTAGCGCTTCTAGAGTCTCTTACACCACAAGATAGTACAAGTTTTTGCGCCAGATACCTTGGCGTCTTGAAGTGGATAGCTTTGTGTGCCATCGTGGCAATTTTTAGCTGGATTCGTGCTTCATAGGGGAGCCAATTTAGAGATTTTAGGACTGGCGAAATGCGCTCATTGCGTTTGGTGCCTGTAACCAATCTCGCAGCAGCATTCAGTGAGGCCCTTAACGGAGCCAGAGTGTATTTGGGCAGGCCACAAAGGGTAGCACTGCCGTAATCTAGCCTCGGTAGGACAAGTGCTTGGACCACCTGCTTGAACTCTTTAAATGGAAGTAGTTAGGAAATTGGAGGTCTTCAAGTAACGTTAGATGTATACTTTCCCCTTATTTGTATTTACAGTGGGGAACGGCGTATATGCCTCGGTGAGCCATTTAAGAAATTTAGTGGCGTTCCATTAGTGACATGGGATCTGTAAGAAAATAACGAAGTGAGATTCTCTGGACATTTTTGTCTGTCGTGAACTGTGCTCTGACTGAAGGGCACCTGGATTTTGTTCTACAAGTTTCCTCACCCTTGTCCTGAGGAGGCCTAGAAGGATACCAAGGCCGAAACTTGACCACGTCGACAGTCTTTGACAAGAGGAGTCTGAATATAATTAATATATCTTTCGAATGAGTGAATGCACATTTCTGAATTAAGATTGTAGAGGGGTATTTACCTCGTGTGCATATATGACGACCTCAAGGTGTATCTCCTTTATTTAATTGGTGAACACTGTTTTCTCTATTATATGGGTAGAAGGAATTTATGAATTGTGTTTGTGATGTGTATTTATTTGTAGTTTGTATATATGTTTGTATGTCTAAAAAGATGATATCCAAATGAAAAAGAGAATATCGAAATATTGATGACTAAAAAATCATTACAACGATAACTAGAAACGATAACGAAAAGATCCTGTAAAAATGTGTCTGTGGTATGTGATTTTTTTGAAATATGAAAGATGAACTAACAACAGGACTGTGTACTGTTCATAGGGCAATTTATGGTTTCCTATGTTGAAATAGATTTAGATATATCTCTTCCTCCTTGCCAGCCGTTTTCTCTTTACCTTTGTTTGGGCGGTGCTGGCAATTTGCGGGGGAGAGTGGACATTGGACAACATGACGGATGTGAGGTTGAACCCGTGCATTTGCATCTCACAGTTCCCTGCTCTGTCCAATGTGATTGGCCTGTTTCTGCGCATGAGCGGACCCAGTTGTGTCCCCTGTTCTGCAGTGTCGGCGTTGCACTTTGTGCCACATTGTCATGGGATGTGCTGTGATTGCTATGTGTGTGTGCTGCAGTGTGCCACAGGGATGATGGACATGATCCTGGGTCATTGTGGGTGTGCAGTGTGCTATACTTGATTGTGCATGAGTGTCCATCTCTCCCCGTTCCCCCAGTCCCTGGTCGTTACTCACCCTGTTGTTGTTGTGTAGGTCCTCTCGAGCTATGTCTGTACTCCCACCTCCTTGCACTGTCTCCACACTGATGACTGGCCTCCATTTCCTCCTGTGGCACATTATTCCCACCTCCTGTCGCCGTTGCTGCCTTCCTGTTGGCAGCGGGTTTGTGCCTGGTTTAGGTTTTCAGGTCATGCCAGCGCCTCTTGCCCTCATCCATTGTCCCCCTCGACACTCCGGCTGCATTCCAGGTAGTCTGATTGTGGTGGGACAGTTGCTGGTAGTGTTCTGTCACCTCCGTGATGCTGGTCTTGTGTTGCTGCGGACTGCACCCAGTCTTCCTCTCCCTCTTCTCCCTGGCCTTCCCCGACCCTGTTGTACCTTGCTGGTGGTCTGTGGGGCTTGTGGGGTTCACGTTGGCCTCTGCGCTCGGTCAGGGTGTATCTGTGGTGCTGCGCACTTTGGATTGTTTCTGGTGTGTTCTTCTTGTTCTGCTTTTATAGTGCATTTTCCCGCCAGATGCGTGGGATTTGCAGGCCTGTGGCTGGTTTTCGCAGCTTTTTGTATCGTGCTTGGCCTCATCGCAGTTTTTTTTTCGTTTGCGTTTCGCATTTTTGCGGCGTGGAGTTGATTTTAACACCGCCATTTGACGCATTATCTGGTGACTATCGTATGGTACTGCCGTGTTGTGAATACTTGGTTAACACGGCGTAAATTTGCCGCGATAGACTGCGATGTTTTAGGTTGCGTTAAGTTACTTTTGCGATGATTATCACACGTTTTTGAGAATATGCCCCTTGGTGCTGATGTCAATCAAAACAAAAGAATAGCGAATTGGTATTGTGAGAAACCCTCTACAAATCGCATGTACTTCCTGGGCAATCACTAGATCAATATGTGAAAATACACGTCCCATAGATTGAGAGACACATCCAGCCTTCTCCTTCCATTGCAAGCAAAATCTGAGCCAGGCACAGCATTCTGAAGTTTTCCTTGTCCAAGTATCAGTTCAGCAACCTGAGGTCTAGGATCAGCTAAATATTGGTGTCATTCTTGGGGACCAGGAAGTACCGTGAACATCACTCCTGTCCAATTTTTTGCTGAGGTGTTAGAACTGGCATCCTTGGTTTTCCCCCTAACCTTTTACCTTCAGACCTCCTTTTTTTCTGACTTAGTTTTGCTAACCAGTGCCAAAGTGCTTGAGCTCTCTCCTTAAAATAAGCTAGATTGGCCTATACACAATTGGCATATTTATTTTACTTGTACGTCCCTAGTAAAGTGGCACTACCTGTGCCCAGGGCCTATAAATTAAATGCTACTAAGTGGGCCTGCAACACTGATTGTGCAACATACTTAAGTCACATATTAAACATGTCTTAGGCGTGCTATTGCAGCCTGTGTGTGTGCAGTTTTATACTGCCATTTCCACCTAGCAAAATAAACCTTTTGTCAGGCCCAAAACTTCCTTTTCAATACATATAAGCCACCCCTAGTGCAGGCCCTGGACAGCTCAGAGGGCACAGTGCAGTGTATTTAAAAAGTTGGAAATTTACATTTAAGCTTAACATGGCCCTGGTAGTGGAAATGTCTTAAATTAGTTTTTTACTACCGAAAGGCCTACTTCTGCCATAGGATAACATTGGAGTTACCTTGTTACATTTTATAAGTGTAATTTCCAAATGGGAACAGGTACCCATGATTGCTGTCTTTGGAACTGTAATGAAAAATCCTAACTTATGGGGAAGTCAGATTTCAAATTACAGTTTTGAAAATGCCACTTTTCGAAACTTGCAAAGTTGGCATTTTCTGGCCATAGCCATTTGGTGCCTGCAGTCTGTCTCTGGATCACATGACTTGGTGTAGTTGACATTTGGGCTTTGTGTATTCCTCTTAGACAACCACACACAATGGGGAGCTTAGGTGTGACTGGATGGGCTATCAGTGGCAGGTTGGGAGGGAGGAGTTGGATCCGGGCCCACTTACACTTGAATGGGCTCTGTCCTCACTCCACACAAAGGTCTGCATAACTCCTGTAGTTAGTCTGGAGCCAGGAAGGCAGGGCACCTGTGCACTCCAAAGGCATGTCTCTAGAAGCTTCTCCCCACTTCAAAGGTACAACTGGGTTAAAAAACGACCTCAGACACCAACTCTTCAGCACACTTCTGGACCTGTGGATACTCTGCCTGTGTTGCTGAAAGGACTCTCTGCTGGACTGTTGCTGTGACGAACTGCTGCCCTGCTGTGCTGATATGCTGCCCACTTGCTTCGGCAAGAAGGACTAGACCTGCATCTCTGGAACCCAGAACCCTAGAGTGACTTTGAGGGCTAATTGGCTGACCTCTTGATCTGAAGCCTCAGGGACGCAACAGGCTTCCAACAATCTTGCACCTGCACCTGGAATATGCCTTCTGGGAGTCCACCTTGCCAAATGGTGCCCTCCCAACTCTTTAGAAGTGGGCTTAAGGTGCTCTGCCGGCTTCTGTGGATCCAGCGGAACCGACGGATCTCCTCTGCTGCGTGGCCCTTCTTTTGTTTTTGGGGGGGGGGGAAATGTAAATATTTGGGTCTATCAATCCGGTCAGCTAACACCGACCCTATAAATTCAGTCATCCCATCAATAGATTTGCAGGTTCCAGGGTAGGACAACATTTTAAGGGGGGAGGCTCTTTTGATTTCAAAAGGATTACATATATGAATGCAAGTTCTTTTTATTCACAAAAAATCTTTGAACACTTAATATAAAAGATTACTAAATGACAGTAGAAAGAATATATATATATATATATATATATCACACACAGCAGTCTTCTTCGAAGAAGGACTCGCACTCAGGGAAAACCAAGATTTATTCACCACGGTGAATAAATCTTGGTTTTCCCTGAGTGCGAGTCCTTCTTCGAAGAAGACTGCTGTGTGTGACATATTCACCGGGAGACCTGCCCGGTTTGACTTGCCACCTGTATACGGGCCACAGACTTTGGAAATCTTGGTCGTTTGGAAAGCTATATATATATATATATATATATATATATATATATATATATATATATATATAATATATATACCAAAAAAATATATAAATTAAAAAAAGGAAATGACAAATAAAATATCAACTTAACTAACTCCCAAAATACATACAATACATTTTAATACATACACACATTCACATAAAAATAATTATTTATGAAATAGTAAATTACAAAAGTATCAATTAATATATAAAAATATTTAATAACTCTACAACCTACTTCCCTATATAAAAATAACACAGCATTAATAAATACATGTGTGATAAATATATAAAACCTAAGATGGTTATTAAAAGAAATAAAACAGTACAACAATAACACAATAATTAATCAATTAATTAATTTACATAATTAATAATTAAAAAACATTTAATTTGCAAAAAAATCATATTAAATTAAAATACATTTCATTTTACTTCCTACATGATTCCCATACAGACTAAACAACCTGCAACTAAAATATAACTTACCATTACTAATATTAAAACTCGATATTTTGTCCAAAACATCTCTCAAGGCCAAAACGTTTGAGTGCTATCAATTGAGATATCATGCACTGCATTTTGTCGACTGCATCAGCTCCAACTGTAGAGGTTCCAGAAAATGGAAGGTTTAAAATTCTCCATTATATCTATGGATTGATGCCGGGATTGTGTAGCTATGATTGCAAAGCGCATGAGAGTATCCAACAGTAAATAAGTCAGCTGAGTCAGCTGCAGCACTTACAACTTGGTTGGAGACAATCAAAATCTTTCATGACACCTTTGAAAAATCCTGTAGGTCTTCATGAGGTAGTTTCTCATGGAAAAATTGGAATGTCTCCCGGAGGCATCTATGATAAAGCCTGAGTATGGCAGTACCACTCCTCGTCTTGATGGCAGTCGTGAACTTTCTGCCTACTGCCTCTATTTTCTTACTCTCATTTTCACAAGTACTGTTGAGGGAGGAGAAGTGGGATGATGATTCCTCAGACCAGAAATTATTACAGAATCTTGAGGAGGATCTGCCCAATAGAACAAGAGATCAAGGTCAGGTGAACAATGTGAAGAGAATGCATGAGGAGGATATCTAGAGTGGGTTTAGAATGCAGCGGCGGCCGTAACAGGCAAGCACGGTGCGGCGCAGTAGAGTGGGAAGGGGGAAGCCGACAGATGACGGAATAGGTATAATTACATAAATAAATAATACCTATTACAAACTTTGTCGGCTTTCCTCCGCCGCGCCATGCCCCATCTCCCTCACCGCTCACCGCTCACCACGCTTACCTGTGCTGGCCGCCGCTGTTAGAATGTAGTGTGGATCATGATCAATAAGAAGATCTTGAATGGTGGGGATCCTGAATGCGAATGAGGAGTACAGTGATGTCCTAATGTCCTTGAACAGTAATTTCTCCTCTAGTGAGGACTCCTAGAATGCCTCCTCAGTGTTCTTGATCTTCCTCTTCATGAGCTGGGATTCCGGACTGGGGATAAAGGAGCCTCAATAACCAGAGACGGGGTGGCAAAGTTGACTGGGGAGGGAGCACAGGTTGAGAAGCCACCACAGATGCAGGTAAGACAAGCTGAGAAGCCACAGGTGGGATAGGAAAAACTGACTCAGAGGGTGATTTAACAAGGGAGGCCCTCTGCTCCGAGGATGGAGATCAGTGACTTGAGGCAGATGACAGTGTTAACGTTGGCGAGTCTGCTCAGGACAGTGAATGTTATGTTAGATAAATTTATAACGCGCGATAGTTACTCCAAGGAGTGTCCCAGCGCGAAGCCAAATGAGGAGAACTAAAGTAGAAGGCTATGGAAACAGATGGGTTTTGAGGAGACGTTTGAAACAGAGTGGGTCCTTAGTGTTGCGCAAGAAGAAAGGGAGAGCATTCCAGGCAGCGGCAGCTTTAACCGCGAGCGAGCTGCCCCCGATCCTGGACCGGGAGAAACGAGGAACCTTGGCCAGCAGAAGGGCTGAAGAGCGGAGAGCTCTGGTCGGGACATAAAATGAAAACCGCCTCTGCAGGTAGATGGGACCCAGGTTGTGAAGGGCTTTGTGGGCAATGACCAATGCTTTAAATTTAACCCTTTCAGCCATGGGCAGCCAATGCAGGGCACGAAAATAAGTGCGAACGCTGCTGCTCCTGGCGATTCCAAGGAGGAGCCTTGCGGCTGCATTTTGGATCACCTGCAGCCTGTACATGGAGTAGCCGGGTAAGCCCACATACAGGGCATTGGCGTAGTCCAGGCGGGAAAGTAGCAGTGCCCGAACAACCGTTTCCTTGGCAGTTCTAGGGAGAAGAGGAAGAAAACCCCTAAGAACCTTAAGAAGGCCAAAACAGCCACCCGAGACCTTCTTCACCTGGGCTGAGAACGACAGGTTATCCTCAAACCAAACTCCGAGATTTTTAACGGAGTTACCATTAGAGGGAGGAGGAGGGAGATCCGGGGGCCAGATCTCGCGTCTGAAGTCCAAGGGGAAGTTACCATACAGAAGGATCTCTGATTTGTCTTCGTTGCACTTGAGTTGGGCTCTAGCAAGCCAACCAAATACCGAAGACAGACACTTCTGTACAGGCAAGACGGAATCTTCCCCCTTGGCCCAGGTAAAAAGAAGCTGTGTGTCATCCGCATAGGCTATCACCTTAGCCCCCAACTTCTCGGCCAAACAGACCAGAGGAGTAACATAGATGTTAAAAAGGAGGGGGCTAAGGGACGAACATTGGGGGACACCTGTGGGAACCTCCTGCCGAGAAGAGGCGGCCGGTGGCACCCAAACCTGTTGGGTACGGCCCTCCAGAAAAGACCTCAGCCAAGCGAGGGCCAAGCCAGAAACCCCAATCTCAGAGAGGCGGGAGAGCAGTCTGGCATGGGGCACCGTGTCAAATGCTGCTGACAGATCAAGCATTACCAGAGCTGCTCTGCCACCAGCATCTAAGCAGTCCCTAATCGCCTCTGAGATCTCCACTAGCGCTGACTCTGTGCTATAGGCTGCCCGAAACCCAGACTGGGCAGGGTGCAAGGCCTCAGATCTTTCCACGAATTCGGAGAGATGTCGGGTCACTACCTTCTCACATACCTTAGCAAGGCAAGGGAGAAGGGAGATAGGGCGGTAATTGCCGGGCAGCGTGGGGTCAAGGGACGGTTTCTTTAGTAAGGGAAGAATTTTAGCCTGTTTCCACTCCGGCGGAACACAGGCCTCCCTAAGGGAAAGGTTAATAATGGCATTCACCTCAGGGTTGATGATCTCCGCGACCGCGGCCAGCAGTCTGGCAGGGCATAAATCCGAAGGTGAACCGGACTTGAGGCCCTTAAGTAATTTCAGAGTACTAGCCATGTCGACAGGAGGGAAGACCGACAGAGCGTGTATTGGAGCGCCCCCAGAGGGAACAATCAATCCATCATCTGCCTGGAGAGCTGAACACACAGGCAAGGACTGCTGTATCATACGGATTTTATCCTTGAAAAAGCAGGAAAGGGTATTGCACCAGTCAGTCGTGGCCGGGCCCGAGCAATTGAGAGCGACAGGGGATGTAAAGCTCTGCACTATGTGAAAGATCTCCTTCGAGTTGTTGCAGGCCTGTTCAATACGCTCGGTGAAATAATGCTTTTTAGCCTGAGAAATGGCGGCATAATAGATCTTTTGCTTAGTCCTCAGAGCGGCCTTAGCCAAAGGACAGTAGTCCTGACGGCGCCAGGCCCGTTCCAATTTTTTGCAACTGTGTTTGAGCGTGCGCAGCTCATCCGAAAACCATGGTTTAGAAGGCGCTACTCTCGAGGGCCGAGAGGAAGTAGGAGTAGCCAGCAAGGTCATGGACTTGTCCAGCCAGTTGGAAAAACCAGCAAGGCTACCCTCGAGATTATTAATGAGGTAGGGCCTGGAAGCCGCCAGGACCCTAGCCAGAGAAACGGGGTCAACCTTCTTAAAGGCTGGTTTCCGTGAGGTAGAAACAGCCGCATGAGGCTGGCCAGCCTTCCAGGAAAAAAAAGTGATAAAGTGGTCTGACCACACAAGGGGAAGAGGATCCTCAACTAGGATGTTAAAATTAGAACAGATCGGGTCAAGGATGTGGCCACCCTGATGCGTAGGGTGGATAACCCATTGAGACAGTTGAGTCATCTGAAGAATCTCTTTAAAGGCACACGCCTCGGTAGATGACCCTTGATCCAAGTGTAGGTTCAAGTCACCAAGGAACAGGAACTGGGAAAAACGAAGCGCCCTTGCAGTAAGCTCATCTCCCCACTTCTGAATGGAAGCATGGGCAGAGCCAGGGGGACGATAGACCAGCGCCCCACCAAGAAGAAAATGGGGGGAGAGCCTAATACTGAAATCCAGCGCTTCACCAGTGCCCCAAGCATGGGTTTCGCCCCTAATAAATTCCCATTTGTCTCTAAAGACAACCGCTACACCGCCGCCCCTGCCTTCCGAACGGTCGGCCCTTGCCATTTTAAAGCCCTCCGGGATAGCCAGAGTAACGTAGGGGTCAGAGTTGGAATCAAGCCAGGTTTCCGTAAGGAACAGAAGATCAACAGGGTGGTCGGAGAGCAGGTCGAAGATGTCGGCGTGATGTTTTTTTAAAGACCGTACGTTAATTAGGGCGGCAGAGATAGATGGACCAATATCCTGTTTATGCCGTTGACCTAACAAACATGAGGCATCAGGAGAGATAGCCGGGAGACGAAAGCCACAAACAGGACAAACATGCTTCTGAGCATTCAGCATATCAAACTGAGAATGTCCTGGTGTTGTCTGAGCCTGGCACACACAGTACCCTACTTTTCTTCACCTTGCAGTCCATCCTGCAGACAGATGTAAGGACCTGCCTGGTGATATTTTCCTTGATGTGAGTGCCTCCATGAAGTCAATTTTGTCTTCGATGTTGATTTCTCAGACTTTGACATAGATATACCGGTGTTCCTAGTTGAAGAATCAGCCATTGATGGCGAACATGTTGTCATCTTCCCCTGGATCTCCCTTGTGAGTAGTCCCTGAAAATGCTGGAAGAAGCTGTGGCAGGGGGACCACCCTCTCCTCGTCCCTCAAATCTATGAGACACTGCTCCTTCATGCCTGTGCTGGTCCTTCTGCAAAGTCCGTGCAGTTGGATAATTTTTAAAGACCCCTTGGACATTTTATGACAAAACTGACAGGAGTCTAGAGGATGGGAAGTGGGAAGGTCTGTTTGGCCTTTCTTCCTCTGACAAGGAGGATAATTCAGAAGATGATGATTAAAAGGTTTTCCGAGGACCGAAAAGGGTGCCAAGATGAAAACATATTTAGAAAGGTATAGCTCGGTGGCCCAGGATCCTGTCGACAGGAGCCTGAAAAAAAAAACCTACCCTATCTATGGGGTATAATGGGACATCGTTGGTATGCTATTCCTTAAACAAGCAACAGCAGTTTTCCCAACTTTACAAGCTTCAGCTCAAGGGTAGATTTTCTATATTGTCTCTCATCCATAGAGTTTTCTTGCCACTATGTTATTTAAAGTACCTCTTTTTCTATATTTAAAATTGATTTATTTTTAAAGAAAATAGGGACATAGACTTTTTATAGGCTGTTAAAAATGTTATTTGTTTTAAAAAGTTGGCTTTCTAAACAAAATGCCCACTGTATGCATATTTTTGCAAAACGTACTCTGGGATCTCGCATGTGGGCAAGATGATTCAGTGCTTATGATAGCAATGAAGATCCAATGAAGGAAGATCTAAGTGTAACTTTAAAAGGCAATCATAACATTTTTCAAAACGAGGCATCTCTTTGCATTACCCAATGTGCTGTTTGTAATAATTAAAATGACGTTATTGAAAATCATGGAATGATACTTCAAAGAATTTTTAAGCCTCACAATAATAAAGGTTTGCAGGAGCTGAAGGTTACCATGTCTCCATGTTTGGGTCCGGCAGCGAGGCTCTGTACATGCGCTACAAGTGCAGGCGCCTGGCTGCCTGAGCTCAATATTGCCGGGCTGAAGATTTCACAGCCCTGTGGTCGTGACCTCCTGAGCCTTCACAAGTTCAAAGTTCTTGAAGGTGCTTTCCCTCATCAGGAGAGCAGGGGGGGGGCACTTCGTGAGTCACAGATAGACTCAGATCTGGGCACCTCAGTTTTAAGTCCTGAAGTGCCTAGGGACGAATGTCCATCAGTGACACCTGTCACAGAGTGGAGTGGGGTCAGTAGCCTCACTGACCCCACCCCTCTCTGTGGTAAAGGACTGCCTCCTCTTCTCATTAGGTGACCCATAATAAGGCTTCCCTGCCGCCACCTGAGATCACCATAGTGGCCCAGTAAGTTTTCCATTTGTAATGTTTGGTGCGTGCATGTGTGTATATATGAATGTATGAGTATTAATGCCCGATGCTTCAAATGGGAGTGTGTGCGTATGTGCTTTGTGAATGGGTGTGTACACACTTGTGCATGGATGGGAATGAGTATGAGTGAGTGGGGTTGTAACTAGGTGAGTGTTAGTATGTGTGGCCTGTCCGGCCCCTGCTGAATTACCGACCCCATACTTATATTCCTCTTTCCTCATCATAGCAATGTTTACTGAACTCATAAATATTAGAACTGCACCGCCCATGATCCCAGAACATTTTTTACCATATCTACAAAAATGACAGTAAATGATAAAAAATCATATAACTTTATATGCATAATTATGCATTCGAAAATAACTGGGGCTGGGTTTACCAAATTTGGGTTGTTTGTCTTCTTTTAAAATAAGGTCCAACTGAAGAAATGAATACATAAAACAACCTTGGAGCATAACTATCTATCACCTTGCTGTCTTAGCGACCCTGGAAAAATGAGTGCAAAATGGAGGGAAAAGGTTAGATTGACTTGGGAAAATGCACCTTAACTTGAGGTTCCCAATTCCATCATAGTGGTAATTGCTTTAGAGTGCCGATTATTTTGAGGGCATCTTGAAGGGGTACATCAGTGAATAATGTCTAGATACATCTTAAAATCTCGGCTGACATCACTAAACAAAGCAACATTCTAAAAAGCTTATTGTTAGTGGTTGTTAGCAATGTGAGACTGGTTAAAGAGAGCTGTTTTTCTCTATGCTGGATGGCCCCTTTAACTGAGGATTTTATCAGATCTTCCAAACGTTAGGATTTACATTCTGGTAACTTCGAGTCAGGGAGGCTGGGGTGTTGTTTATGACCTCAATGATTCATAAAATGCGGAACTAAGATGACAGGTAAGTAACTTTTAGTTTTGCATCCTAGGATCTTCAATGATAGTCATAAACTTTGACAAGAATAGCACTCTCATCCCAAAACTTCACAAAATGATGATACCATAAAAAGAAAATGAGAGCAGAAGGCTAAGATTGGATTAAAAATAGGCCGGGCACCAATATAAAAACGGTGCCATCAGTGAATCAGATAGCTAAAAAAAAGTGGCCCATGTTTGCAAACTAGGACAGTTTTGAACTTGTAAAAAACATAGGGGCATATTTACCAAACCCTATCCTCAACACAACGTCACTTTCAGTGACATTGTGATGGCGATAGGGGGCCTTGCCTTATTTACAAGGCAGCGACTGTATTTAGCGTGAAAGGGTCAGGGCAATGGGTGTTGCGGTGGGCGTTCCACCGCAACACCCATTGATTTTGCCTCTGCCTCCTATTTACAAGGGCAGCGTAAATAGGAGGCAGGGCCAAAAATAAGACCAGGAAAAACCTGGTCTTAAACAGGTGAAACGAGGAGAAATGCTTTATTTCTCCTCGTTTTTGCTGTTTCCATGTGTGCTGCCGGGCAGCAAAAATGCAAACAGAAAATTGTCTCTGATTCTTTATGTGCAAGAAGGTCCCCCTTCCTACACATAGACAATCATTTAAAAAAATGTGGTCTTGCAACTTCTATGTGTGCTGCTTTAAGAAGCACATATAGAAGTTACAAAACAGCATTTAAAGATTGTTTATGTGCAGGAAGGGGGACCTTCCTGCACATAAACAATCTCTCCTCAACACTGGCACCCTTGCACTATGGTGCAAGGGTGCCTACGTTGGCGCTAGGCAGCTAAAGTTAGCGCCAGCGCAGGGGGAAACGCAGTGCTGCACCATATTCTGGTAAATATGGTGCAGCCCAGCGTTTCTAAAGTGACAAAACGTGTCGTTAGCCTTCTTTGCTCAACAAAACGCTTCGCCACTTTATTGTAAATATGCCCCATGCTGTACTATAGGTATTTTGCAAGGTATGGAAGACTGCATGGATTTGTGCTTGCTGCAAGGCAATGTTTGTTTTAATATTAGGGAAAGCAACAATAAAAAAAACGGCCCTGAAGACCCTAAACAAGACCAAACAGCCAAAAAAGCCCCCCACACTGCCCTTTCACTCTAGCACGTTGGGCAATGCCTGATTGCCCTATAGGCAGTTCAACCCTGGAAAGCAGAAAAACTGTATTCTACATACCCTACGTGAAAAAGTTTATGAGGGTGGCAGACCAAATATTGAATCATTTTTGGTATCTGAGTCAAAGCATGAGTGCCTTGTGAAGGTATGAGTTGCAAAAATGGAGACATAACTAGGCCATCTTAGCTGCCTTAGCTCTTGTCGATTGAGTTTTTGGTTTACCTGGCATAGCAGGTTAGCTAACCAATACCATAAAACTATGCAAGGGACAATCTATTGGAATGTGATTTGCTCGGAGGTCACCATACTTAAATGGCCATCATTAACTGAGAATTATTCTTAATGCCCTTAGTCTTGTCCAAGTAGAGTCTAAGGGCTCTTCTTATGTGTAAATTATGTAAAGAATTTTCTGGTGGTGATGATTGCTTTTTAAAGAATACTGGCAAGGGGATAGAGTGATTTAAGTGAAAATCAGATTCTACTTGTGGTAGAAAAGAAGAGTGAGCCCCATAGTTTATAAATCTGGATGAATTACTATATAAGGTTCCTGTGCAGAATGAGCTAGGATCTCCCTAACCCCATGCAGAAAGGTGACGGCAATAAAAAAACCTGCCTCGCATGATGTCTGCTGAAAGGAAGCTTAATGTATGAACTCTTAAGGGGCAACATCAATTTTGATAAAACCATATCGAGCCTCCAAGGAAGTGTTTCCAAATGGGAGGGAGAATGTTCAATTTCTGAGATGAAGACTTTCTGTATTCTGTAATAGCTGTCAAGTGTACATTAATTGATGAGAAATTGATGCCAGACTCGACAACTGCAGTAGGTAGGGTAGTACCACTTCTACTTGACAAGATATAAAGTCAATGCCTTTTTGTAGGCACCGTATATTTTAATGGCAGGAGTGACTCTTGTAGTATGCTTCTTTGTTTCTTTAATAATGGCATACAATCTTTGGGCAGATTTAGTTATAGCTATTGAATGTATTTAGGCACCATGCTGAAACTTCAAGAATGTACAATTCCAATGGAGTACTTGGCCATGACCCCAGATATGACAGAATGTTGTGCTTGCACAGCAGCCTCTTGTGAGGTCTTTTCAACAGTTCAAGTAAGTTGGTGTAGCCCTGTCTCGGAGTTGTAGTGTAATCAGGTTCATCTTTGTATCTGCTTGTCTGAGTATCTGCAGAGTGGTAGAGATTAGAGGACTTGAGGGAAAAGCATACAGAAAACATCTTGGCTAGTTCATGAAAAAAGGAACTTTCTGGGAAGCTTGGTTGTGGGTAAGAGGATGTGAAGTCTTGGCATTAGATGCTTTCTGCCATTGCAAACTGGTCTATTTGTGGTACGCCTCACTCTGCAAAAATGCCTTTTAGAACATTGTTGTTTACAATCCACTCATTGTTTTCTTCATGCAGTCTGCTTAAAGCACTCACCTGACTGTTCTATGCTCTTGGGAGGTGCATCGCCTTCATGGTCAAATCTCTTGGAATAACCTACTTCCATATTACTTATGCTTTTCTCTACAAAATTCTGGGTCTGGCACCCTGTGAGAAAGTGCCATCTTTCTTGCATGGTATGCCCCCACCTTTTGCTGAATTGCTGAATGTACTTTGACTGAGTGTGCCCTGGACTCCTGCCAATGAGGTGCCCAGGGCCTATGTTCGTTGCCTAAAACCTAAAATCCCAAATTGGCAAACCCTGGCCACATGTCAGCCCCTGGTAAATGGTACCCTAGGTACCCTGGGCCTTGTGACCAGGGAAGGCCTCTAAGGGCTGCAGCACTTATTGTGCCACCCTTACAGGCCCTGTACCCTAACACAACCACACTGCCCTTGCAGGCTGAGTGTCTGGGTACAAGGCAAAATCAAGAGTCGACATGGCACACATCCCTGTGTGCCATGCCCACAACCTACACTGCCCTGGCATACATCAGCCACCCCTCTAGCTGGGTGCCCTATGCCAGTGGTGTGTGCATAGGAGCATTAGCCCTGTGCCCCTACAGAACCCAGGTCCATTCCTGGGCACTGTAAGTGCAGTGCTGCCATTTAAGAGTATATGGTGCTGAGAGCTCGTCAAACACGAACTTCACAGCTCCATAATGGCAACACTGAAGACTGAGCACATTAAACCCGCACTGATGCCAGTGTGGGATTTAATGTACAAAGCACTACAGAGGACATCTTAGAGATGCCCCTTGAAACCTAATCTACAATCCACATCTGGTCTGGGAGGCTGCCTAGGCTGCCACATAGCAGACATGTTGCTGGACCCCTGGGTGGAGAGCCCCCGCTATCCTGGGTCTGCAACAATGCACATCCTGGGCGAGGTGCTAGGTCTCCTCCCCCAGGATGGGCAGGGGGGAGCTTCAAAGGCATGCCGCCTCTGTGAGCTTCTCCAGGCCACTTGCTGTACTCAGCAAACTGGCCCCCACCGGTTCTGACCCCCACTCTGGTGGGAAGACTGGCCAGAAACCCCAAGTAAGGACAGGGGATGTGCCAGCCTGCCAACCCCACCTCTCAGGTGGGGGAGGCGAGGTGAAGCACATCTCTGGGTGCTCGCCATCTTGAAGATGGAAAGCCCTGCCCAATCAGGACTAGGCTGCTGCCCCCTCCCACAGGAGAGTGGCAGAATAGGGGGTGTACCCACCCCAGGGCAGGACCCATTGGTCCCTGCCCTTTACCTACCTCTAATGCCCCTAAATCTAGTATTTAGAGGCACCCTGAACGTTCCTTCTGCAGATTCCAAAAAAGTAAAGAAGAGCAAGAAGAAAGAAGACCTGCTGTGCAGCTGCTAAGAAGAGGAAGACACCAACTGCTTTGGTCCCAGCCCTACCGGCCCGTCGACCCTCGAACCTGCTCCTGCTAAATCCCAGCACCTCTTGTGGTCAGCAACCTCACAAACCCCGGAGGACCTGGCTACCTTGTGACTCCAAGCATCTGGGACTCCCATGAGCAGTGGCTCTGCTCAAAGCAAGTTTCTAACCGCTGACATCAGCCCGGAACCGCGAACCCGACACACTCTGCACCCTCCAAGCCTGGCCTGTGCCGGAGTGGACAAAGACCCCGAGGACGTCCCCCCGGCGACTGTGACCCTGAATCCGGCACCCAAGGACTCACCTTGACGCTCCTGACGACGCCTGCAGCCTCAGAACCAGGGATCCCCAACCGCGATCAACAGAGAGTAAGATTTCCCAACACCAAAAGGCACCCTGCGGCCCCCTGTGCCTGACTCCTGGGTACCTACCTATCCTCCAACTACCCAACTTGCCTCTCGAAGTGGCGGTGGCACCTGAAGAATCTTCGTCCCCGAGCTTGCAGCCTTTGTTCGTCCTGGAGCTTTCCTATTGAAATCCATTGAGCGTCTGAAGGCTCAAAAGCTCCCTGCACCCAGCCGCCCGAGTGGCTCTGGCAGTGTCTCTTCTACTCCTACCTACTTCCCCATTTGCCCTGAGCAAGTGACCAGGAGCCCAGCTCCCACAGCCGCGTGGCCTGCTAGTCAGCAGCCACCAACCAAGGCCCCCCTGCCTCCCATAGGATAACGTTGGGCCTAACTCACTCTGCACCCGGCCGCCCCAGTGCCACTGAGGGTGTAACAACTGTACCAACCTGACCCTGGGAGACCCCTGAGTCTGTGCCCAGAACCTTAACTCTTCCAGTCGAGTACTTACCCAGAAGCCGATAACCCAATTGTCTTCCATAGGGTAACATTGACTGGTTTCTTCTGAAATTTCTTCAAAATGTGTGGAGTTTGTAAAACTTAAAATATTCACCTAAAATCAACCGAGTAACGAAAACGGAAATACTCACCTGCTATTAGGAGAGATCCCAGTGCTGGATCTTGGTGCCCAGCACTGACCCTGAAAAGTACTCACAACCGTACTTACCACTAACCCAATTTTCTTCCATAGGAAATCATTGACTGTTTTTCTGTGAAATTTCTTCTGTCGGTTTTTGAAAACTACAAATATTCTTTAAAAATCGTACCAACTGTGAAAACGTAATTACTTACCTGTTTTAGATAGAGGTCCCAGTACTGAGCCTAGGAGCCCAGCCCTGGATTACAAAAGTAACAAGAACATACTTTACCTGTAACTTGAATTTTCTCCCATTGGGAATCATTGACTGTTTTTCTATGAAATTTCATCTGTCAACTTTTAAAATAGCTAAATATTGCCTAAAAATCACAACAGTAACTAAAACGAATTTACTCACTTGTTTCCAAGACCTGTCCCAGGACTGAATCTAGGATCCAGTCCTGGAATTAGAAAAGTAATCCTGAAAGTAATCTATTGAAAATAACTTAAAACTCACATTGAGCTCAATGTATTATTGTGTTTGAAATTGTGTTGCCTATTGCAACAACTTGTAACTTTTACCTACAAAAGTCAATTGCAAATTGCAAAAGTATTTAACTAAAGCCTCTCCTTCTCAGAAAGTATATCTGGATACCTATTGTTGGTTCTAAAATAAAACAACCATATATTTTTTATATAAACCATTGGCCTAGAGTGCAGCTCTTGAGTGTGTGAGACCATTTGCTGACTGAGTGTGTACAACAAATGCTTTACACTGTCCTCTGATACTGCCTTACTGCTCAACCAAGCTACCACTTTAGA
Organism: Triturus cristatus; assembly: GCF_964204655.1. Classification (NCBI taxonomy): domain Eukaryota; kingdom Metazoa; phylum Chordata; class Amphibia; order Caudata; family Salamandridae; genus Triturus; species Triturus cristatus. The sequence goes on from NC_140580.1 coordinate 733,694,359, forward strand.
GAGTAAGGTTATATTTAACTTTAACATCTGCCAAACCTCTGGGGTCTGTGGACTCTGTACACACTGTACCTATTTGGGAACAGTATATACAGAGCCACTTTCTCACACACCCCATTTGTTGAGATAATAAATTGTGATTTAATCAATCAATCAGCATCTGTAGAGCGCATCACTGTCACTCCCTAAGGGTATCTGGGCCCTGGGGTGCAAGGTCTCAGTTGAAAAACCAGGTGTTGAGTTTCTTTCTGAAGTCTGCCAGGGGGGTTGTCCTGAGGGGATGGAGGGGCGCTGGGTGGTGAGAGGAGGGAAACGGCGGGAAGAGGAAAAGAAACGAGCAGAAAAAGCAAACCAGAGGTCAAGAAATAAGCAGAAAAGGCAAAAAGAAGGCAAGAAATGAGTAGAGAAGGCACACACAGAGGTCAAGAAATGAGCACAGAATGCACAAACAGAGAACAAAGAACGAGCAGAAAAAGCAAAACAGAGGACAGGAAATGAGCAGAAAAAGCAAACTGTCAGGAAACGAGCAGTAAAAGGCAATAAGAGGACAATGAAAGAGCAGAGAAGGCACCAATAGATGGCAAGGCATAAGCAGAGAAGGCACAAAGAGAAAGCAAGGAACGAGCAGAGAAAAGCAAAACAGAGAGCAAGAAACAAGCAGAAAAGGCAAAAAGAGGGCAAGAAACAAGCAGAAAAGGCAAAAATAGGGCAAGAACTGAACAGAGAAGGCACAAACAGATGGCAAGAAACAAGCAGGGGAAGTACAAACAGAGGGACAAGTAATGAGCAGCAAAAAAGCAAAAAAAGAGGGCAAGAAATGAGCAGAGAAGGCATAGAGGGCAAGAAATTATCAGACAAAAGCAAAAACATATGACAATAAACAAGCAGACAAGGCACAAACAGAAGGCAAGAAATGAGCTGAAAAGGTAAAAGAGGGGGCAAGAAAGGAGCAAAAAAGTCAAAAAGAGGGCAAGAAATTAGCAGAAAAGGCAAATAGAAGGCAAGAAACGAGCAGAGAAGGCACAGAGGGCAAGAAACGAGCAGAGAAGGTTGAAAACTGAAGGCAGGAAACGAGCAGAAAAGCAAATCAGAGGGCAAAAACAAAATCAGAAAAGGCTAAAAAGGGCAAGAAATGAGAAGAATACTCATAAAAGAGGACACAAAACGAGCAGAGAATGCACAAACAGAGAGGAATAAATGAGCAGAGAAGGCACACACAGAGTGCAAGAAACGAGCAGAAATAGCAGCTGACTCTAAATCCCTCTTAGCTTAACGATCAGCACCCGCGTGAGTTTTGCAAAAGCTGTTGAGGCTTACTTGCAATTAATTTCTATCTTCCATCCTGAGAACCAGCGAGGCAGTAAAAGACAGAAGCAACGGCATTGGCAGGAGCCAGGAGGCAAAGGGCAGCACCCACGAGAGAAAAGGCAGCAAGCAGGAAACAAAAGGCAGCAAACAGGAGGGGAAAGGCAGCAGTGGAGAAGTGGCAGGATTGCATTGTCTGTTTGAATCAGAATTTTGTCCCCGTCAGGGAAGGAATCTAGGACTGATGGGCTAGAAGAATCACCCTAAAATCCAATAGGTTCATATAGTAATGTGTCTTCTTCCTTGACCAGACACCCTGTACTGATATATTGTCCAGGTGCTTCCCAGCCAGACAATGATGCAACTATGACTATTGCCTAGGTGTCAGCTCTTGATGCACAAGAATTCCCTGAAGGAGATTGGGATTATCGTTCCACTGTGCTAGAGACTGTAAAGCATTTTGAGATAGAAGAATTCAGTCATCACAGGAGTACTGCTCTTAACACACCTGATCTTCCAGACACTGTTGTAGTGGGTGCATGTAAAATCTGGCACTCAGAATTATGAACATGCACAAGGGCATGGACCCCAGTAGAGAAGAGACTTTCCTTGCTGTTAAATTTTGCATCACTTGGATTTGGCAATTCTTCATTTTGTAGAGAAGACTCACTTTCCAATGAAGGAACCACTTTTCCTTGCCTGGTGTTCAGAGCTGAGCCCAAGCATGTTGAGTTTCTAGACAGGCCCCGATGTTGATTTTTATAGACTGACTTGCAGACCCATCTGTCGAGGTGCGTCCAAGTTGTTTGAAAATCTTTTCTCACTTCCTGTGGGTTGAAGGTCTAGGTAGGGATATAAAAAATTGTCCTTTTCTTTAAATATGCCTCAGCTACTGCCATACATTTTGAGAAACGGCTGTGAGTTGACTTTAATCTGAAGGGAAGAGCTCTGTATTGAAGGTTTTGGCCCGCTACATGTCCTCTACATGTCTGCTATATATCTCAGGAAGTTTCTGAAGCTGGTGTATAGACATTTGCATCCTATATGTACACAGTATGCAACCAATCCCCTTTGATTCATTTGGGAAAGTTTGATGAAATGCCAGTATGCAGGATTTCTTGCGGTATCTGGTGACTTGTTTGTAATATAAGATTGTCCTGAAATTCTTGCTCAGGCTCTTTTTCTGTACCAAAACATTTCTTGGTGATACACACCTTTTCTCCTTGGATTTCTTTACAAGTAAAGATTTAGGGGCATATTATCAAGACAGGCGATGAAATTATCGCCGCTTTAGCGGCAGAAAACTGCCGCTAAAACGGCGATAAAGAGCTTGATAATATACTCTATGGAATTCCAACTGAAGCCCATGTTAGATGTGAAGGACATCTAACCTGAGCTTCAATTGGAATTCCAAAGAGCATATTATCAAGCCCATTATCGCCAAAGCGGCGATAAGTTTATCGCCTGTCTTGATAATATGCCCCCAAGTCTCTTTTCTTAGTAGAGCATAACCATTTCCCCTATATTTAGTGGCCATCTGTCTTTGGTTATGCTTTGTTATTTTTCAAAATGATTTGTAATACTTCTCATCACCAGCATGGTCCACAGAGAGGGAAAAGTAGAGAGGCCATTGGCAGTAGTTGCCATGGGACTTACGTCCCGACTGCCATTGATGTTGCTGGGACTCTGGTTCTGTCGACGTCTGGAGTGGTTGCTACTATTGCCATTGTTAAGATTGTTGGACCCATGACGCAACTGCCAAAAATGGGTTGGAACTCTCTGAAGCTGGGAGGGATCTTAATGCCTCTTCTTATGATTGTCCTGGGTTTTAAAGAATGTTTTATTGTTTTCTCGCTGTGCTGCTTTTAGTGACTCTGTCTTGGACTGCAAGCACTGCATGTCCCCATCTGTGTGAGGCCTGAAGAGTAGCTAGCCTGTGAAGGGAAGATTCAATATCTGTATCTGTGCATTGCATCATATTTCAAGAATGCTAGCCGCAACCAAGATGCACTTTGCAGTGTTAGTACACAACAATAAGTTCACTGTGTCCAGGTAAGCACTTATAACCTTGTTAGACAGGATAAGACTTCTACCAACGACCTCCATTACGTTATTGCGTGTATCTTTAGGCAAGTCTGCAGATATGCTCATTTTTTCCCAGAGAGATCCTTCACATTGGCTTAATAGAGTGGTCACACTAGCTTTTTTCAGTGATGCTGCAGTAGTCCCACTGATTTTATGCCCTATAGAGTCCAGGTGTTTGCTCTCCCTGTAAGCTGGCATTGTTGTTTCCGGAGCTGAGACATGCCTTTTATCACCACTGAAACAATTACAGAATATTGGGTGTTAGAACTGGCGATTTCTGGTTGGCTAAGGCTTGCGCCAAAGTCAGGCAGAAACCACCACTCTAGTCAGGGCAAGGAAGTTACACGCCAAAGATGACCCCTGCTCACCCCCTTGGTAGCTTGGCACGAGCAGTCAGGCTTATCTCTGAGGCAATGTGTAAAGCGTTTGCGCGCGCACCCAGCAACAACACCCAAGGCCCACCACAAAAGAAACTCCACACAAGGTATTATATGAAAATAGCCTTTGTATTATAATAAAACACATTAGATAATAACTACACACTTTACAATGTGCCAACAGGCACGGGCAGAATTTACAAGGGATTATATGTACAGGGGACAGGGCCACATGGACCGCTGTCAGGAATTAGCACTTTTAGATATTTAGCACTTAGCACCAAATATAAAATTACTGTAGCACAAAAATAACATATATAGCACACAACCAGTAACTACTGGTAACAAGAAAGTACCACCTACGCAACCCTAACCACCTTAGGAGACTATCACGCAGGGAACTAGGACCTCACTAGCACCACCGGTACTAGGAGACACAACCACCTAAGTATCACAATACCTGTAGGGGAAAACACACATTACACATGATGCATAAAACATTCAGAGGTGTAGAACATGGCACATGACGCATAAACTCATTCAGAGGTGCCGGGCAGGTAAACACATGATGCATAAAACATTCAGCGGTGTTCTGAAAGAAAACACATGATGCAGAAACTACATTCAGTGGTGTCATAAAAGGAAACACATGATGCATAAAACATTCAGAGGTGCAGGTAAGGAACATTAGCGAGAAACTCTCATGAGCCACCACCTGTGGCAGTCCCTAGGCCAACTGGCCTTGTCGGGGCTAGGACACCCTGTCCCAGTCAAGCTGCGCCAGCTGCGCAGGCCAAAACGTAAATATCCCCAACCTAAACGTGGCAGCTGCCCACTAAGTGCTGGGCAGCTGTAGGATGAACTCAGGCACCGGCGTGCCTCCGGAGCCCTCTCTGGGCTCTGCCAAAAAGAATGTCCCCCACTACGTGGGAGCCACGGGGCTCTGATCACCAGAAAGGCGCCCCCCCTCGCTGAGCCTCAATCGGCTCGGTGGAAATACAATGCGCCTCGTTGGAGCCTCAACCGGCTCTGAAATCAATGCGCCTCGTTGGAGCCTCCACCGGCTCTGAGCACCAGACAGTGCCCCCTCAATACATGCGCGGAGTCCCCCAGCCCTTTGTACTCACCGGGCTGCTCTCTGGGGACTCCCGCGTCGTCTCCTCTCTCGGCGGACGATGGACGCCGAGGCTTCTCTGCAACGCGGAGGGGCAGGCCCCGACAATGTGCCTCGCGCCCCCCTCCGCACCAGCTCCGGCCGCACTTCTCCTCTCTCTGCTCCGGGAAGCGCGGGGTAGGCTCCCGTCCACTTCCCTCCACCAACGTACGGCTTCGTTGTCCTCACGGCCAAAGGCACGCAAACAAGCGGGGTAGGCACCCACTATGGCAATAACAGCGCCGGGTGGGCACCGGCTTCCAGAATTAAAGCGCTCACAGCGCTATGAAGCCAAACAGCGCGCCCAGCGCTATAAAGTCAAAAGAGCGCTCCCAGGCGCTTAGGAATAGCAAGTCCAGCCAAAAGTCGTCAAAGAGCAGGGGGGCAAAGACTGGGCCCAGAGCCAGCTCACAGGGCCCTCCAGCAGGGAGGCAGTCCCCAGTGGCGGTCTCTCCTGGCGCCCAGCAGCAGCAGGCCCCCCTCAAGTTGATCCTGCAAGAGAACACCCCATGTAAGGGGACACAGCCCCTTTTTATACAGTAAATTCTTTGTCTGCAAGGTGCAGGGAAGGGGCGAACCAGTTACATCTGGTTCCTGAGCACTTTGTTTTGCTCAGCCCCTCTCCCTATTCAGTGGACAGGCCAGGGTCATCAGACGCACCACAGGGGCCGGAGCCAGCATTGTGTGGGGAAAGCCCTGCCCTATTCAGGACCCAGGTGTACTCCTCCCCTGCCATCAATATGCTAACTCCCTATTCACCACTGGGTGACTCCTCCTGACCCTGGGGATTTCCCTAACCCGTCACGTGACCTCTGCCAGCCAATCGCCAGACAAGCCACACATTTCATACTGCACACTGAAGTGCCCACTTCTAGAAGTGGCACTTCCACACTAGGTACATGCACGCCACACACATCATCGCGCAGCATTCACTCCCACGAGTCCGCACATACCAAACTCGGGCCTGCACACCCCACGCATCATGAACTACCAGGACACATACATTCCCCCATGCATTCCTATGGGAGGGCAGGCCAACCTCAACACACGCACGCACTTTACCCTGGGACACAGCGGTAAAGTGCGCAGAAACCAAAAATCACCAAACCAAGTCACCAACAAAAAGCAAAAAAGTCTCGGGGTGAACCTGCCAGAAGGGCCGGGTCCAACATTGGGGAGCAGCGAAATGTGGCGCTCCGAAATCATTACTAGTCATATGCAAAAGCATATATTAAATTGTTAATCCGCAGGTTATAGTGTGGCAGTATATGCATATAAAGAAGCCACATTTTTGTTAGTATAATCAATAGCTTACAATGTATTGGCATTAATATGTGCGTTACTGACATAGGCCTTACTGCAAATAGGCCTCAGTTGCCCAAAGTCCTTCTCCATTCTAAAATGTGATGTTGCTTTCAATGTGCTTTCAAATTTTTCTATTCGTTGCAGGTGTCAAACAAGCTACATTGTTAGAAGAGTAGCTCATTGTTTGCTTTTAGAAATGTTAGATTAGAAAATAAATGGATATTTGTTATGATTGACATGGTTTGTTTGGATGGAAAAGATCCTTCTGTACCAGGCGGACCGGAATGTTGATATCTTTAAGGCCATGCAGCTGTGTGTGTCTTTGTTTGGGGGTGAGAAACGAGGGGAGTCTACCAGGTCCCAGATAATGGTACAACCTGATTGGCTACATTGGTTAGGAGTTAGTGGGAGTAAGTTACAGAAGAATTCTGTGTGATTTAATTGAGTGTCTCTTAAAACAGAAAGCAGATCCTGAACTGACTTTGCTGAAGACCTTTTCCTAACTGTACTTGGTTCTTGAGCTTATCTCTTGAATATTTCTACCCAGCTCCAATGAACCTTAATTTGGTTCGTTTGAGGCTGACACCTTCCGCTTTGAATTTCCCCTTGCTATTTTTGATTCTTTATTTAAATTAGGTAAGTTCCTTTAAGGAACTGATACTGCCTCTATTCTGCCTTTTGTATCTTGTAATTATTTGCATTGCCATCTACATAATATATAACCTCAGACTGAACAATTGTTTTGATATAGATGCTTGATTAATCTGCTAATAACCCTTAATGGTCTGGAAACCATCCATCCTCTCTGCCGTTCTTGTGGATCCAAATTGGTTTCACTGTAATTTGACTTGCTGTGCTAATGTTGGCTTCTACTATACTATATCAGTCAAAAATAATTGGTACATACGACCAATGGTACAACATAATGATAATTATACCAGAGCCTATAGGTATAGAAAGGTGAATGTAGTCTTTGCGTGTATCTTTAGGCAAGTCACCCGTAAATTGTCTCCCACAGAGATTCATCATATTTGCCTACTAGAGTGGTCACACTGGTATTTTTTTGTGATGCCGCAGCAGTCATCCTGATTTTATGCCCTACACTATCCAGCTGTATGCTCACCCTGAAAGCTTGCATGATTGTTTCCGTAGCTGAGGCATGCCTTTCATCACTGCTGAAACAATTTCCAAATATGGTTTAGAATATGTACGAAGATAAGTAGGGTTTTGCTCTAGGGCCTTATATTTCCTTAAAAGGTGGTGTGTCGCTGACTTTGTGGTTGCTGGCTTGCAGTATTTTTCCTCTGAAATCTCTGTAAAGTTTGGGATTAGCAGCAGAAAGGGTCTGGACTGCACTCTCTGTGTAAAGTGTCCATAATAATTAAGACTGAGCCTGTAATACTTGGAGTATAATATTTAGTTTTGCCATGCCATAAAACAATAACTGCTGGCAGGTGTTAATATTGCCTACTAAGGAATTTTTAAATGGAGAGCCAAGAGGTGAGGTGGAAATGTGACATGCTGAGGTCTATGAATAGGTACCAGTGTCAGAATACTATGGCAGAGAAGGAGCTGGTGTTGAGCTTTTCTTCTTCCGAAGTGGTTGATCTTCCCGTATATCATAAATCATCTCTAGTGCAGTTTGGTTTGACCACTTCTCCAAGCTTTACTCTCTCCAACCAGAGAGTGAGGGGGAGCTTCCCCGTGTGGAGGCCTCCCCGTTCTTGGCCTTCTCGAATACAAATTTCTTTACTGAAGGGGAAGTGGTCAATGCCATTAAGTCTATTGTTCCCCAGAAGGCAGCTGGCCCTGACGGCATTCCTGCGGATGTTCTCAAACTAGATCCAGTTAGATGGGGGAAGCTCCTTTCAACACTAATTAATGCCATTGTCAACGGTGCCCCGGTCCCCGAATCTTGGAAGGGGGCCGAGGTCGTCCCGATCTTCAAAAAGGGTGGTAGGGAAGATCCTGCAAACTACCGCCCTATCAGCCTGATCGACTCAACCCAAAAGGTTGTTGGGAAGGTGATTTTGGAGAGGATGTTGTCATGGATAAACGATAACAGTATCCTCTCGGATTACCAGGCAGGCTTTAGAACAGGGACAGGAACTATAGAGCAAGTATTCAGATTGCTCCTTATCTACTGGAAGGTTGTTCTTATTGGCAAAGGTAGTCTCTATCTTGCCTTTATAGATCTTAAAACAGCCTTCGATCTGGTTCCCCGTTCTACTTTGTGGAACGTACTTGCCAGTATGAAGATTCCAACTTATCTACTGACCCTCCTAATAAAACTACATGAGGATAATTTCGCACAGGTGCGCTGGGGTTCCCAGGGGCAAAAAACAGAGAGAATTCCAGTGAATAGGGGTGTTCGCCAGGGATGTGTCCTTGCCCCTACCCTTTTTTCACTTTACGTGAATGGAGTAGTGGAGCATTTGTCACAATTTCCTTCGGACGCACCATCCCTGGCGGGCGAACGTATTCCAACTCTCCTATTCGCTGATGATACCCTGCTACTCTCTAAAACCCCGAAGGGTCTCCAAACTCTTCTTGATAGCTTTCAAGCTTTCTGTAACAGTAGAGGGCTCATAATAAACACCACCAAAACCAAATATTTATTTCTGAACCCTCCCAAAAAGTTAGGTCGGCCCCCCGTTTTGAATGCAGTTAATCTGGATAGAGTAAATGAATTTGATTACTTGGGCATACGTCTCTCAGACTCAATGCACTGGTCAACCCATATACAAAAAATGCTTATAAACCTCAAGCGGGTTTCCGGTGCCCTCCTTAGAGAGCATCGCACTTCCTCGTCTAGACCGATAGCACCAGCCCTTGAGATATACAAAGCAAGAGGTGTAAGTTCGGCACTTTATGGTGCCGAATTATGGGGCCTAAATAATATCGATGCGCTTGCCAAATCTGACTCCAATTTTTATAAGGAATTGATGGCACTCCCTCAGAGCACACCTACGGTTCCTTTGTTGTTGGACTTAGGGTGCCAATCATTGAAAGATATGGCAAGAGTTCGCCCCCTTCTCCTATGGGCTCGGCTGTGGCGTACACCGGAGTTAGCAAAGTATGCCGAGGGATTGTCTGAGATACTCTCTATGCCATCCTGGTATAAAATCAAATGGCTAAAGGACGTCAAGACTTTATTGTATGATCTTGGCCTAAATGAAGTTTGGGAGAATAGAACCCCACCCCCAAAAGATGAACTAAAGAAAATTTACTGGAGGTGGGTTACAGCGAAGAGGAACTCTAGTCCCCATGGCTCAAAATGCACTATTGAGTTTTTAAGACTTAAAGATGAAATGCACTTTGAGCCTTATCTTGATATAATTCAAAAGCCTTTCGATCGAGCACTTTATTTTAAATTTAGGATTGGTACCCTTCCAGTGCGTGAATTAACAGCACGATGGAAACCTCCACTGCAAACATCACCATTTTGTCTTTTTTGTGAGTCCAGGGTTGAATCAATTGCTCATGTCCTATTTGCATGTCCTGAGTACAAAATCCCTAGGTTACATTGGTTGAAACCCTTGTGTAGTGCTCTTGGAACAAGAGATTATATTGTAGCTCTTCGCATCTTTAAATCTGACACCAGAACTTTGTATGTTTGTGCACTATCCAAGTTCTTAAAATGGGCCTGGTTGTTAAGATCTAAAGCCCTTGCTGCTTAATATATCCAGATTTTCCCTCTTGTTATACTGATGTTTTATTATTGTCTTTTAAGATTGTCCTATTTATATGTTTACATGTACCTTTTAATTCCCATCTGTTTTAGGATTATTGGTGATGTTTTTTATTCTTGTGCACAATCATGTGATCTTAAAAAGGCTTGTAATATTATAATTGTATTGCTTTTAAGATATTTTATATCGAAATAAAGCTTATTTCACAAAGATAAATCGATGCAGGCTGTGTTTGACCTGTTGGAGGTGATAAAGCTTTAGGTGTGTGGGGGTACTGGAGGTGAAGACAGTAATGATTTAGGAGGAGGAGTCACAGTGTTACTGGGAACCATAACAGCCTTGGGGATAGGTAGATGTGAAAGTGGTGTTTGAACTGGATCAACTGGATCATCCTTAACTATGGCGATGATTGGAGTACTTGGCCAGACTGGATAAGCTGCCAGAGAAAGATTGATTGCATTTTTGATGCAGCCCTCTTGTACTTCGACGGTTGATGTTGTGTGTTTCAAGGCTGGGTACCTCGACAGCAAAAACCTTGTTGGCTAGTGCGTCATCTTCTAAATGTTGATAGTGCCCTTGAAGTTGAATGATGAGTTCTCTTCAATGTTGTAAAATATGTGTCTATTTTCTATGGCAAGCATGTTGGAAGTACATTCATGTTTGATGTCATCCCTGGTGGTATCTTTGTTGTTATCCTTGATGGTGTCCTTAACGTGAACTAGGTTTAAGATCCATGCCTGAAGTGGTGGTGCTGCTTATGCCTCCCCTCTCCTTTGATCTCCCACTGTGGTGGTACTTAGTCCTTCATTACGATGGAGGTCAGTCGGACCGCCAGCCACAATTGTCGGTAGTCAGGAGACCACCAACAAGCATTTGGGTGGTCCGACTGCCACATTCTGAAGGGACCACTGGAATGGTGGTCGGAAATGCATCAAAACCACAGTGGGAAAGGGCTACAGCACATGCCTCCACTGAGCAGCACCACCTGCACATCCGTGGACGTGTGCCATGCACCATGTGGTGCATGCCATATGGTGCACAGAGAGTTGAGTGGGTGCAGTAGATGTGCCCCAAGGGCCACTACAACAGATGGGGGTCCTGTTTGCAGGGCCGGACTGGCTGCCGCAGGCACCGGTCATTTCCCTGGTGTCCTTAACGTGAATTAGGTTTAAGGCCCATGCCTGAAGTGGTGTTGCTGCTTATGCCTTCCCTCTCCTTTGATCTCCCACTGTGGTGGTACTTAGGCCCTCATTATGATGGCGGTCGGTCGGACCACCAGCCGCAATTGCAGCAGTCAGTAGACCACCAAAAAGAATGTGGGCGGTCCGACCGACATATTCTGAAGTGACCGCCAGCCTGGTGGTCGGAAATACATCAGAACCACAGTGGGAAAGTGCCGCAGCACATGCCTCCACTGTGCAGCACCTCCTGCACATTTGTGGACATGTGCCATGCACCATGAGGTGCATGGGACATGGTGCACAGGTGAGTGGGTGCACTAGATGTGCCCCCAGGGGCACTTTTTAGTAGCCCATGACAGATGGGGACCTTGTTAGCAGCCGGGCATTTCACTAGTGAGACGCCAAGGTGTGGGCCGGTTTTGGACCCCTGGAGGACCGTTTTGTTACCAGGGGCGGTTTTGCAGCATAGCATACAATATCGCCCTCCTGTAGAAAAAGCGGCAGCGGTGAGATGGAAGTGGTGCTTCCAACTAACAACACCGCCCCCGGGCTGGTCGAGCTATTTGCCAGGACCGGTTTCGGTTCCCAGTCCAGCCGTGCATGTTAGGGGCTCCCAATATCCTTTTCTGACAACCTTTTCATGGCGGTGTTCCCGCCAGGAAAAGGCTGTCCGAAAGGGATATTGTAATCCCGATGGCAGTGCCTGCCTCAGCACCACCGCCATGCTGTAAATATGCTCCGACTGCTGCTCTGTCGTAATCTCAGATCCTGGTGGAGGTAGCAGTCAGTAGTCTGACAATTGTGAGTCCGACCGGCAGCATCGTAATGCAGTGGTTGGACCAAAGGGATGTCAGCAGTCAGACCGCCACCGACGGTGACCCGACCACCCGACATCGTAATGAGGGCTCTAGTGACTAAGGGCTCTGAACCAGCAGGCGGGGCAACTTCATTGGTTGTACTTTTGCCCTCCTGAGCCTCCTAGATCCTCCTAGATCTACTCCCTCTCCAGGTCATTCTGCAGTCGTTCTCGCATGCAGATACCCTCACAATCTTTGAGAAGTGTAGACGTTTGGAAGGCCAACCACACAAAATACTTGAGGATCATTTGGTGCTTTCTTTCTGCTATAGTTGGGCCATTTGACAAACAGAAAGGGTATAGCTGTCAAACTCTGTGGAAAAATGTGTTGAAAGCAATGTCAAAATCTACAGCCATTCTGTCGGGAGGGAAACGCTCAGGTCCAAGGAAGCCGTCAATTGAAGACAATAAGAACTGAGGAACACTGTTTCAGTCAAGAAGCAGAGTTTTTCAACCCTAAAAGTGTTCCACGATGCTTCTCTCATGAGGTGTAAAAATGAACTGGTGCTCTGAAACAAGTCCTGGTAGAGCCGGGTAGGTCTACCAGTGACACAGACTCGGCGTGTCAAACGCAAGGAACTCCTTGCGTAGCCTACCAGGAACTGCAGTGTACTATCCTATGAAGTGTATAGGGTAGACCGAGCTGCAGGTAAAATACCAGTGACTTTTGTGAATGCTTACTATTTACTAAGAATACACAGTCTGGTTTTATATGTAGATAGAATTTATCTGGTCCTGATGAATCGCCAGAGTATTTCTCCACTAGAGCGAGAAACATGTTGACCCCGATGAGGCAGTGTATATAGCTTAGATCATCAACCTAAGTTACTAACACTCAACCTCACAGTTTTTTAACTAGGTAGAGAAGGCTCCATAATAAATTGATTGAGAGAGAACTTCCCCCCTATTTTAACTACTCTTCATCTACATTACTTAAGAGCCCCACACTCCCACTGCACCTAACGGCTGTATTGGATAAAAAGATCTCCATAAAAGTGCTCCCTAATAAGAGCCCGTCGGGTATTGCACCAGCCGACTCGACGCAGGAGCAGCCCGATGATGATACAATACATCCTGAGTAGTTCGTGATTCACGATACCTTGATGGTTGTGTGAGGGTTCCAATATCCAACTAAAAACCTCATTGTGAACACTACATGGTTAGTCTCACCCCTTCTGAGGAACAGCTTTGTCACGTTTTTGTATGCTCTGAAACAATTGCCAGTCCAAAGCATGATGGGATCAGGAACCTACTGGGTCCTTAAATGAGCGATCGTCCTACGATGTGTCACACGTTGTTTAGAGTCTCTAGGGCAGTAGGCTGATAGTTATGTTGTAGGTTCTTTCATGCATGAATGTTTTTCTTGGACCATATTTAAAACAGGAAAAAACATTTAACTTTGGTCAAAACAGCCATAAGGATGGGTATGCATTTAAATATAAACATGTCTACCATTTATTGTAATTTTTATATGTATGATAAAAAGTGCTCCGGAATCCAGAAATTGCATTTCGGATGGCCAGAAACCACGTTCTTAATGATGTGTTTTGCTGGATTACTTTAAAACAGACATTAAAACATAAATCATGCAATTCACATACCATGTTTGGGAAGAAAGACACAGCTTTGCCATTCAAACCATTGCCATTTGCAGTTTTCCCATTCTTTTCGTTTTTCTCAAGCATGAAAAGGGCGGGGATGTCAATAATGTCTTCTTCTGTCAGCCCCAGTTCCTGTTTCAGAATGTCACGGTTCCAGTCAATGCAGCGCTGGAAAGGTAGAAAATAACGTTCAAGTGTTGGACCAGCAGCCCTGAACTGTATTTTAATTGGTTACTGTGCATTTGCTGTTCTAATTAGGTTGGGCACCTATTATATTGCCTTATACATCCCAAGAACCCTTTAACCAACCTCCCAATTTTCGAATGCACACAAACACAGAATTACAGTGCCGCAGAATCTTATACATGCAGCCAGAACTCAACGAAATTTTCGTTTTTTACGTTCTAATCAACATACATTTGTACTGTTTTATTCACAATAACCAGTACCAGCAACTTTGGGTACTAACTGTACAAGATACATTTTTATTAAAAGAAAGGAATATTTTAATTCACTTTTTTATTTTTGGGTGGAAATCAGTTCCTATTTTTTCATAAAAATATTTATTAAATATGTTTTTCCTGTGAAGCAAGGAGTCTTTCTCAAACTAAATAGTCAAATTGTGCCTTTCATACCCCTGGGACGAAATTGCCATTGAGTGCCATTTGCAGTGGCTCACCAGTATAGACAAGGTCTAATATTGACTCCCTCCCAGCAGAATGTTGTTCTGCCTAATTTTAGGTTTGAGCTTCCTAAGCTATGAGACCAGAATGCGCCATGAAGATCAAGTTAGTTACGTTTGGAAACGCCTTATCTGGTAGAGACTCCATCTACCCGAAGATTCCTTACCTTAGAATTATTCCCAGGTGTCAGACTGGATCTGATTTTTTTTCATGAGTAGTACCCCTGTAGGCCAGTAGGTGGCATTGTTCTGCACCACATGGCATCATCAGCGTGTCCGTGCTGGTAGTAGCATGCGCAGTGCCTATATAAGCGCCATCCCAGTGTGCAGGCGCCAGTTTCTTTTGGCAACTTTCCACACCAGGGGCGGGGAGCCATGAGGAACACTGACCACTAGTGTGGAAAAACTAGGGGCCTGAAAGAGTAACAGCCCTGTCCATAGAAATCCATTCGCAGAGTGGTGAGGATGGGTGGGGCGACAAGGAATCTGCAGCTATATAGTCTCTACCAGATAAGGCATTAACCAAGATAAGTAACTTATTCATCTTAAAGAGACTTCTACCCACAGATTCCTTCCCTTAAAATAGATACCCAAGCAATACCCCAGAAGTAGGTCTGCAGTAGGAGTGGGCGGAATTTGCGAAATCCACTTTCGCAAATAATCGTGAAAATGTTAAAAATAATCTCAAACACGCAGAAATATCGCGAAGATGCGGAAGTTTTTTTCCCGCATGTTCGCGAGATTTTCTGCATGGTTGCGGCTCGCCAACTTACCCATGTGGTTGCTCGCGGGCGCAGCCATCTTGTTTTCAGTTGTCTCGCGGTGCATGATCGCGAGAAGAAAGACGTGATCGCGCGACGCATGACGTCACTGCGGGCGCGAACTGTCGCGAGACAGCGCAAATGGCTAAAAGCAATACAACATCTCATGGAGAAAACTTGTCGGCGAACGCAGGGATTCAGGTAAGGCGATCACGCGCGCGAGAATGTATTATTGTACAGCGCGAGCAAGAAACAAATTATCGCCAAGCTGCGGAATTCGGAAATTTTGACATTTTCGCGCTTTCCGCCGAACGCGAAAATGTCAAATTATCGCAATTTCCGTGAACGGAACGAAATTTTAGCCCAGGCCTAGTCTGCAGACACATTTCATACAAGAAAGTCCTGCAAGAGACTGAAAGGGCAAAGTGCCCTTCTCAACGGTCCAGGCAGTAGTTCTTTGTAAAAGTGTGCAAGGAGGCCCGTGTTGCTGCCTAGCAGATGTTCAGGAACAAAACTCCGCATGCTAATGCAGTGGTCTCAGCTTTCACTCTGGTGGAGTGAGCACGCAAACCCTCAGGGCTTTGTTTCTTACCCAATGCGTAGCAGATCTAGATACAGAGCACAATCCTTCTGGAGTTGGTCCACTTCTGCATGGCCCATCCTTTCCTTGCTCTGACATACCCCACAAAGAGTTGGTCATCCACCCGGAAATCTTGTATTTGGTCAAGGTAGAATGACAATGCTCTTTTTGGGTCCAGGCGGTGAGGTCACTCCTCCTCCTTAGAGGGATGTGGCAGGGAGTGACCATTTTCAGCAGAAAGGAAGCTCTCGTATGAGGCACCAGTTTGTCTGGGTAGACTTTGAAATAGTGAGGCTTCCCTGAAGCTCACTGATCCTCCAGGCAGATGGTATAGCCATGAGAAATGCCGTCTTCATGGTAAGAAGCCTGAGTGGACAATCATGCAAACGCTCAAAAGGAGTGCACATAAGAAAAGTGAGAACAAGCTTGAGGTCCCACTGGGCCATAATGAAAAGGGATGGTGGAAACAAATGTTGCAAACCTTCCAGGAATCTATTAACATTAGGGGATTTGAAGATGGATGGCTGGTCCGGCAACTGCAAAAAAGCAGAGAGATAGCTCTTTAGAGTGCCCAAAGCAGAGTTCTGCTGATCAAGAGAAAGGATGAAAAGGAGAACCTGTGAAAGGGGGGCAGTAAGGGGATCATCTGTCTTTCTGTACACCATGCCACAAACTTTCCCCAATGGCAGGTGTACAATGTCTTGGTGGAAGGATGCCTGGCTGCAAAGATAATATTACAGACTTTGGGAGGAAGACCGAAAGCGGTCAAATGTTGCCACTCAGTGTCGATGCAAGAAGATGAAGAGTTGACAGGCTCAGATAAAGGCCCCCCCCCTGCTGCTGCGACAGATGGTCCTCCCAAAGGGGCAGCCCAATCAGAGGATTGATGGGCATGCTCAGCAGCTCAGGATACCAAACTCTCCGTGCCCAGTCTGGAGCCACACGGATGACTTGGGCCCAGTCATTCCTGATTTTCTTGAGGACTCTGGGCAGAAGTGGTATGGGTGGAAAGATGTATAGAAGGCCTGATCTCCAGCCGGGACGAAAAGGGACTCTGAGCAAGAGCCGCCTTGGAAACTCCAGCGTACAGAACTGCTGACATTTCATTTTCTCGGCGGTGGCAAACAAATCTAACCAAGGCTTTCCCCACTGCTGAACGAGACCTTGCACCACCTCCGGATGGAGAGGCCCTTTGTGATCTGCTAGGCATCTCTGGCTGAGTTCATCTGCTCCGGCTTTCGGAGAGCCCATTAGATGTTGAACCAACAAGGAAATGTTTTGACGTTCCAGCCATGTCCAGAGACACAGAGCCTCCTGAATAAAGGTCAACGACCCCACCATGCCCTGGTTGTTACAGTATCACATGGCGGTGGTGTTTTCAGTGAACACTTGCACTAGCCTTCACTTGATGGAGGGTAGAAAGGCCTTCAATGCCAATCGGATCACTCAGAGCTCCAACAGCTTAATGTGGAGTCCGGATGTCACAGAAGACCAGAATCCTCTGATCTCTACCTCCCTCAAATGGCATCCCCATCCCAGGAGTGACGCATCTGTCACTAATATCAGATGTGGTAGGGAAATAGAGAGGAGGTCTGCAGCTTACCCAATCGCAGTTTGTAAGCCACCACTGCAGGTCTTTTGCAGAGTTCTCCGAGATCTGAACCATGTCGGGGGAGACTCCACTGATGCTGCACCCACTGGAACGTCAGGTCCCACTGCAGAGCCTGCTTATGCCAGTGGGCATGTGTCACCAGCAGGATACGGGGGCCCTGAGGCCCAGCAGCCTCAGAGTCAGTCTCACCAAAATCCAGGATAGAGGCTGAAACATCGATATCATAGCCTGAATATCCAGGACTCACCATTTGGGAGGATAAGTCCGAAACTGCATCGTGTTCAGAAGGCTCAAATGAAAGGGAGTATCTGAGAGGGAGTCAGGTGTGACTTGGAACAATGATAGTGAACGCCAGCGAGTGCAGGATGTCTGCCAAACTCTGTAGGTGGGAGACGGCAGCCTGGGGCTAGCTCGCCTTCAACAGCCAGTTGTCAAGATACAGGAAGACTGGCATCCCTGATCTCAGCAGATGAACTGCAACCATTGCCATCACCTTGGTGAACACCCAAGAGGCGCTGGGCCAAAGGGGAGCGAAAGGCAGATTAGGCATCATGGAAAGGCCCAGGGACCTGGGAGTAGCCCTGTTGCCCTTAAAGTGCTTCAGCGCTGAATCCACCTTGTGTCCGAAGAGGAGGGAGATATCAAAGGGCATGTCCATAAGCGATGCCAGGAAATCCACAGAAAAGCCAGTTGTTCTTAACCATGCATGGTGTCTTAAAGCCACTGTCGATGTAACCGCTCTGCCCAGTGAGTAGATTGTTTCTAGTCCACATTGTATGATGAACTTTGCCGCATCCCTCCCATCGGCAACAATCTGGGAAAGTATGGCCCAGGTCTCCTTCGGGACTGTTGGCAACACCTGTGCAACCGTATCCAACAAAGCATGGGAATAGCAGGCCAAAAGGCATGTGGTGTTCACAGACTGCAGTGCCAGGCTGGAGGAAGAAAACATCTTCTTCCCTAAGATGTCCAGACTCTTGAATTCCCAATCCAGTGGTGCTGTTGGGAATGCACCAGGATTTCAGTGGGAGGTGGAGGCTTGGACCACCAAGCTCTCCTGGCTGGGGTGTTGTGTGAGGAAGTTTGGATCCTCTGAAGTGGGGCAGTGGTGGCGGGCAACCACCCTGTTCACAGAAGTTCCTGTGCTGGGCTTGGACCAAGTCCCAAGCAGGACGTCAGTAAGTGCCTCATTAAAGGGAGAAGAGGTTCTGATGGGGACATTCCTGGCTGAAGCACTTCTGTCAAGACATTCGTCTTGACTGCCACAGAGTCAAACTGAGGTGCAGGACCTCGGCCGCCCTCACCGCCATTGCGAAGGAAGCTCCCTCCTCTGTAGCCACAGTAGGGGGAAGAAAGCATATCAGTATATGGAGAAGTGTCTAGTCCACAGGCTTCACTCAGATCCTCAAAGCAGTCCAAGGTGTCATTAGGCTGGTATTCTTCATGATCCAGCAACCCCTCCTATTCCTCTATGTTAGACCTGGAATCCTTGGCATGGTTTCCCCTGACTTTCTTGCCTTCTGACCTGTTTTGCTGATTCCGTTTTTGCTGGTTTTAGGACTCTGGGCACTTTACCACTGCTAACCAGTGTTAAAGTGCACGTGCTTTCTACTTTAAACATAAAAATACTGGCTTCTACACAAGTGACATATTTTATTAACTTATAAGTCCCTAGAAGTGAGCACCATATATTCCCAATGCCTTTAAATTAAATGCTACTAGTAGGCCTGCAGCACTGATTGTGCCACCCACTTCAGCAGCCCCTTTAAAATGTCTCAGACCTGCCATTGCAGGGTCTCTGTATGCATTTTAAACTGCCATGTCGACCTGGCAAGTTAACCCTCTTGCCAGCCAGGCCCAAACTTTCCTTATTAACAGCCCTAAGGGCAGGGTGCAGTGTATTAAAACAAATTGAATATGTACTTTTAAGTTTTACATGTTCAGGTAGTAAAAAACTCTTACATTAATGTTTCCCTCCTGCAAGGCCTATATCTCCCATAGGTAACATTGGGATTACCTTATTACATTTTATAAGTGCAGTTTCCAATTGGGAAAAGATGGGACCCCCAAGTTTGCTGTCTCTGGAATCACAATTTAAAATCCTAACTTATGGTGAAGTTAGATTTAAAATTTAAATTCTGAATATGCCCATTTTAGTAAGTTGTCATTTTCTTACTTTAGCCATTTGGTGCTTTCTGCCTATCTGACAGCTTGGCCTTGTGCATTACCTCCAGACAGCCACACACATAGGGAGTAGCCATCCACATCCTGATGGGATATCCTGGGCAGGATGAGAGGGAGGAGCTGACACACCTGAAAGTGCTGTCTTCAGTTCCCACACAAAGGGCTATATACCCCCTGCAGAGAATCCAGAGCCAGGGCAGGGACTCTGTGAACTTCAAAGGCCTCTCTTTGAAGTCTACCCACTTCCAAAGCACAACTGGGTATAAGAACTGGACCCCTGACACCACCAAATCAGTACACTTCTGGGCCTGTGGATACTCTGCCAGGAAGAAGGACTGCTGTGCTGCTGAAGAACTGCCACTCTGCTGGACTGCTGATCTAGAAGAACTGCTTGTATGCGGTGCTGACCTGCTTGCTGCCCTCTTTCCCTGGGTGAGAAGGACTGGGCCTACACTACTTGAATCCAGATTTGCCCAAAGGGCTTGCCTGCTTGACTCCTGTTAGAAGTCTGAGGGACATCAAAGACTTCAATCCACACCACAACCAGCACCTGGACGGAACCAGCTGAGATTCTTGCCAACTGTTGTGTTTTATTTTTTTGAGCACTAGATTGCAAGATATTCTTTAAAAATCCATAACGCTGTTCTAGTCATTGCATTTTTGTCGTTTTGGTCTTGTGTTGTTCAATAAATAAGGTTATATTGTTTTAACCAGTTGAGGTATATTTTTGTGTGGTGCTTTCACTATTTTACTGTTTTAAGTGCACAAATACTTTACACATTGCCTTTTAACCCCTTGTGTGCCACGCCCTTTCCCCGCCCTGTGCCGGCCGTTACATTAGCGGGCGGGGTTAATGACGAGCTGGACTCGTCATGGGCACAGCGCAACCGCGGCCCATGACGAGTCCAGCTCGTCATGGGCACACAAGGGGTTAAGGTAAGCCTGATTGCTTTGTGCCAAACTACCGGAGGGTGAGCACAGGTTAATTTAGGGTGTGTTTCTGACTTACCCTGACTAACACTCCTCTGGCCTGGAAGGCATGGCTCCATTTGGCTGTGGAGCTGGTATTGGACAATGCCCCTCCAACTCCCTGTGGGGATTAGAAGGGGGACATTGCCATTGATGGGTGCTGGCACTTCCAGGAGCATCGACATAGGGACTGGCGCTGGGGAAGGTTGAAGTGGTGCGACCGGCATTGGTCCGGATCATAGAATGGATCCTAGGGGCCTGATCAGTGCCGGAGCCGCCGGCATGGAAACAGAAGGGGCACTTGCTGAACCCTCAGGGCCCAAAGGAGGGAATGAGCTGCCTAAATATGAGGAGCATGGCCTCTTAGAATTCTTTCAGCTGGGTGAGAGTCGCTCAGGCTCACAGAAACTCAAGGAGGTGCTGAGACGGCCCAGGCGCCGGCTCAACCAATGGGCCAGGCCTCCCAGACGCCGGCTCAACCAAGGGACCAGGCCTCGAATGTCGATGTTCCCTCATGTCGTTGGCCGTCAGAAATGGAGAAGTTGAGGATCCCTTTGACTTCTTTATCTTCTTGTGGTGGTGTGACTTACCCGAATGACCCAACGACTTTGAGTGTGACGAGGATATCGGACTCCGGGACTGCTCCCAAGGCTGTCCTCTCAATCAGGACCTCGACCGTCATGGCATCGCATGTCGACCCTGCAGGAGCTCGAAGGATCGCTCCCTCAAGGCCTTTTGGTTGATGGTGTGGCAATCGGTGCAGGCCTTCCGGTCATGGTCGGTCTCAAGGCGCCAGAGGCATACAAGGTGTGGGTCCGTCACCTACATTGATCGGTGACAGGCCCTACAGGGCTTGAAGCAGGCCTTCCTTTATGACATCCTGCTACAGCAGGAGAAAAAAACCTCAAAAATACTTCGACAAAAGTAAAATAAAGTTTAGTCAAAAAATGACTAAGGGGCAGCTATTCTTTGGATCTGCGCTGAGTAGCGCGGAAAGAAAATAACTGACATCAGTGCACTGGGTTGGCACCTATGTAGGCACTGTGCACATCATTTCTGGTGGGGATAGAGCCAATGACGCCACATGGAGCTGAACTATGCCACCTACCGGAGCACAGGGGTACTGCTCACGAAAAAGTACCCGGATCCAGTCTGATGCTTGGGGATACATTTAAGGTAAGGCATATGCAGCTAGACACCTCTTTCAGATATAGCTGTACTGCCCAACATAGTTAAATGTAGTGGTATTGGTCATAGGTACGTCTGGCGCTAAAAGGGAAATTCACATTTGTATGTTGATATACATTTTATCTGACGGTGCTGTAAGGTGTAGAGAAACCACCAACTCTACCTAGAAGAGCAAGAGCTCTGCGTAACAGTTTAGCAAATCCCCAGCACTCGTAATAATCAAAATTTCAAAGCGTTTATAACGTGTAAGTCAAAAGAAACATTAACAATAAATTTCTTATGCGTATGTACCTACAATGTGCATCTATTCACATCGGGTCTCGACTTGATTCCTGTTCATATAATTTTGTATACTGTTTCACTGCATGTGAAACCTCTTTGTAATTATTTAAGAGATAATTTGGATTTGCAATGCTAACTTATACGACCCCTCTTTTAGAAGTTTATAATGCCATATGGTATGTATTGTCTTTTAATTCACACAGCCTTGAGGAAGTCGTGGGTTAAATGTCCCTAAACGACGAAACACGTGTTGGCTGTGACTAGGATGTTCCACTGAAAATAAAGAACAAGGAAGACAAACCTCGCATAAGAAATTTATTGTTAATGTTTCTTTTGACTTACACGTTATAAACGCTTTGAAATTTTGATTATTACGAGTGCTGGGGATTTGCTAAACTGTACTGCCCAACATATCCTAGAAGACTTCTAAGAGTCAAGGGAGTAGCCCAAAAATGTAAGTACCCCCCACTTTGATCCATACCTCAAAAACAATTCGGAGAGCGAAACTTGTAAGCCAAACCCATTCTAGATAAGGAACCTTCATCCTGCCTTCCAACCATCTCTCTCTCCATCTTTTAAGCCTTTCATGCATCCATCCATCTATATATCCATCTTTTCATGCTTCCATCCATCCATCCACCCTTAGGGCCAGATGTACGAAGCATTTTACTGCTTTGCGACCGGTAAAATGGATTTTGCTATGTACAGAAGGCAAAATGTGACTCAGTAACTTGTTACCGAATCACATTTTGCTTATGCAATTCGGTATTAGGAAGGGGCGTGTTTAGGGCGTCCCTTCCTAATACCGAATTGCACTGGTATGCATGAATGTTTTGCGACCGAGAATGCGGTCCAGAAACATTCTCAGCTACCACCAACCCATTTCTTTAACCAAAACAGGCTGCATTACAAACAAGCATTAGCATAGCCAATAGGTCTCACCTTTGGGACCTTATAAGTGTTTAGCCATGCAACAGTTGTTGTTGCACCAAGGATGTTGTGCTGCATAACTAAATAGTTATAAGGTCCCAAAAGCGAGACCTATTAGCTATGCCAATGCTTGTTTTTAATGTGAGCGACCTACTTAGGACACCAAGCAAGACATACCGAGGGGAGTGAGAGGCCTTCTTAGTATGGAAGCAATTTTGTGGGTGGATGCACCTTTAAATGTAAAACTTTTCTCAGTGGAAACCTCCCATTGCCTTCTCCATACTGTCAGCAACGGTTTATCAAAAAGGTTTAGACAGGTTATTAAAAGATAGTACTTTTGTATTTGAATAGGCTAACGATCCATTTAGCAACCTTGAGGAGGGGACTAGGCATTAAGCAACTAGGGATTTGCCCTTCTGACAAAGGAGAGGGAACTGCAAGGGGCCAGGTGGCAAGACAAATGGTGGCACCCGTGCTTTAGCTTAAACATCTTAAGCTAAAGTCGGGTGCCGAGATTGCTTCAAAAGTAAAGAATTGTCTATTTCTTTACTTTTGAAGCAATCTCAGCATCTGACTTTAGCCTAAGATGTTTAAGCTAAAGCACGGGTGCCACCATTAACATAATGGCTCACGGAGAACATCAAAGCGGCTGTGCGGCCGCGAAAGTGATCGCGATCAAACATCAAAGCGGCCGCGAAAGTGAAAGTAATAGCGATCAAGCGAGGCGGCTGGCCATGGTAGCACTTTTTGGAGCCCTCACAAAAAGTCTCGCCAGACCAGCGCATGCGCTGAGTCAGGCGAGACCTAAAAAATATATTGCTTTATTTAAAAAGCAATAACAGACATGGTGGTCTGCTGACCCCAGAAAGCCACCATCCCTGTGATTGTAGCTATCCACAATGGGTCGAAATTGCAACCTGCCTCATCAATATTGATGAAGCAGGTCCATTTGAGACCCACTGCGAATTGCTAAAAGTGACAAACACACAGTTGTACACCGATTTCCTAATAGCAAATCACTAAAAATTCACTATTAGGAAATCGTAAACACGCAATTTCGTACATCTGGCCCTTACAGTGTTCATCCATCCTTCCATGCCTCCATTCACACTTCCAACCATTAATATATCCTTTTACACATCCATCCATCCATTCGTTTTCATCCATCCATTAATTTATCCTCCTTTAATCAATCCAGCAATCCATCCTTTCACTCTTCCATCCAGATGTCTATTCATCCATCATCCATTCATCAAGCCTTTCATCATTCCAGCCACTTTCTTTCACCCACGGGGCGGCTCCTCCACTAAGGCAGAGGAGCATCACCCCACTGCTCTTTGAGCAGGAAAATTAAAATGATAATAACATAGTTATTATCATTTTTTGTTTTGCAGGTTTGGGGGAGGCGGGGCTGGAGGTACAGGTGGAGGAGTAGTTTGCACACTCCAAGTGCCCATGACTGCTTGACCAGCCTTCTCGGCCTGGCCAAACATTCATGCCCACTTTACATGTTCCCGACCAGGCTGCATTACATAGCCTGGTGGGTAACATGCCCAAGTCCTCAGTCGCCAACTGAGTGCCGATCCACGTTGCTCAGACCATTTCAGCATTGTGATTGGATATGGGGAGTCTGGGTGCTTCCTGGTTCTGGGACTTGAGAAGCAGAGGAGAGAAGTGGTCGGCAGAACAGGTAAGTGGTTTTTATTTAAAAAAAAAAATGTGTCCTCTGCCACTCCACTTCAACTTCATTCCCTGACAGACGCTACTGTTCACCCCCTTGTGAAAATGTTTTCTCCTTCCATCCATCAGTCCTTTCAACTTTGCATCCAACTTTTCATCCTTTTGAGCATTCCTTTTTTCACAGTTTCTTCCTTATTTTTAAATGTCCTTCATTTCACTCTTCCTTCCAGACCTCTTTCTATCTTTCTTTCCCACTCTTTTTTCTTCATTTCTTTGCTGTGACTAACTGTGCACCCCGGACCTCTGTTATCGTTTCCCCTTACTTTTGTTTGTTTAAGAGCTTTTGTCTGCTCATAAATGACTGTAAGTGTCAATACCACCCTTGCCTAAGCTGTGAAAGCAGGGGTTCACGGCGCCACTTCTAGGAGTTTGTTTAAGAATGCCAGATGGAGTTGATGGAGGTCAGCTGTTAACATGGGGCTAGCAAGAGAAACTCCTTCCCACATGGAACTGCTGGGTTTCCACCCTCTCATCCAGGGCTTTGGAGACAAAGTAACGTATTGTATAACTCCTGGTAGAGGGTTATAACCAGATTGAGTTAGCAGTTGGAATATCCACAGTAGTACCACCCTTTTACCTAGCTTCTGCTGTTAATTAACTCCCTTCTGCCCTCCTCAATTGAGAGACTGGCAGACTTGACCCTTAATAGTGGAGAGAAAAGCGTCTTCTTAATAATATTAAAATTAATGCCTACACATGGGTAGAGTGTACATTCAGCAGGGATGGTGAGGACTTCTAGGGGCATGTTTACAATGTCCCTGCAGCACTTTTACGCCGCTGGAGCATACTTTTGTGACATTCCAGAGGTGCAGTGTGCCAGCCCATATTTACAAGGCGACCAAAAGCCACTCTGTGTGTCTTTTCATGGACTTGTAAACGAGTAAGGCAATGTCTAGCTCTGCTTGGAATGGGTGTTACTGTGGGTGTTCACATGCTACTGCCATGGTTTGTGACACTGCCCTATATTTACAACATAGTTACCTAGAAGGGTAAACCCAAAATACATCTCTGGGCCAGGGTATATGGTAGTACATAAGAACAGTTGTCCCAGTAAACAATATGTGAAACCACAAAATATATCAGTCAAAAATAATTATTCACAAAACACATATTGTGGTTGGCACACATTGTTATTTAATCACACTGGGCACACAGGTTTATAATCTTATTAGTTATTTCCAAAAGTTCCCCTACAGCAGAGAGGGAAGAAGGGGAAGTGAAGTGTTGGAAATTTGAGTGAGGATAGAGAAGTGAGTAGGAAGTGCAAATCACAAAGATACCTTATTTACAAAGAACACAAAGGCTCATATCTTAAGCCAAACAAATGTGCAATGTAACAAAACAATGAATAGCCATGATTTGTGACAGTATCACAGTGATGAATAGCTGTTGATCAAACTGGCTAGTATTACAGATGTCAACGTTTCGACCCCCAAGTCAGTAGGTTAATGTATCCCTTAACGGCGGGGTCTTCATCAGGACGGGGCTGGAGGGAAAAGGGGGCTGTTCCCTAGAGGTGTAGAATAGGATAACCTTAGTACTGGATTTTGCGTATACAATCATAATTTACATAAATACCAAAAGCCTCAAAATTACCATAAAGGATCGCTCCACTGCCTGTTGGAGGAGAAGGGAGAGCACCTGCGAATGTAAGGTGCATGTTAGGAAGGGCCCTCTTGTAAATGCCAAAAACAGGGACGGGATGAGCCGGATAACATCACTCACTTGCATGAAAAATGAAGAAAGGCCTTTGAGGTGAATCAGCTGGGCCTCGTGAGTGAATCCGGTTCCAAACAAGAAAATAAATTTACAAAAACGTGGTTGGGAGCAGAACATCGGTAAAATCCACTAAAACTAAGATAAAATGTCACAACCATCCACTGGAGGAAGTGGTGAATTACCTGCAAGACCTCGGGTGATCAGGCGAAAAGCTCTGTGTGCATTTGCAATCTAAAAAGATGAAATTCTAATGAACTCTAACTCTCAGCGAGTGTTCGAGAATGTTGAAACAAGGTATCACGCATATGAGGGAACTCACCGCTACTGCTAAAACATCTCAGTCCGTATGTAACGTCTCCGTACGTGTGGGAAAAGGGAAACGCAGCTCTAACCCGGCGGTTTAAATAGACTGATCCATGAGAAAACATAAGGCCACGAGCGTGACGTCACAGTGCAGATGCTCGATGCCAGTCACGTATGACAGATGGGTCTAAGTGAAAAAAGACTGTAAAAAGAGAGATGTCTATCTGGTATGTGCGGTGAAGCCGCTACACGTTTAAAGACAATGCCTGAAATATATTGAGCACTGTGTTGCGAGCGGATTGTCTCAAAGTGGTTAAAGGAAGTGCCTGGGATGTTATCTAGCGGCTTATTATGGGAAAAAATAACAACACCCCGTGTACTATTAAGTTTTGCATCTATCTGGGGATGGAAATACACAGTTTTGCAGTGACAACATTACATTGGCGAAATCTTACAAATTACAGAGATTTACATTTGCCGTTCTGCAGAGTGACACATGACATGGTGCATTTAAGAAAAGACAACGCCTTACAGTGACAATATTTCATTGGCAAAATCAAAACATGTTATAGAGATTCACATTCGCCGTTCTGCGAAATGACATATAGCATAGTTCATATAACAAACATCATTATACTAAAATTTTCACATAGTAAAGCCATGGAGATAAAAATGCAGGCTTATTTCTCAAACAGGGTGCTAATTACAACCAGAGCTATTAGTACTAGGTGAGAGAAAAGGTGCATTGGCTGTGTATGTAATGGACCTACAGTTGGTCATTGTGTAAATGTGTGTTGAAGTAAATGTCCTAAGGAATGTCAACTAGTGAGTTTATTAAAGCGTAAGACAGGCTAATTGTGCGTGACTAACCTCAGACTCATTCTGTATGGAGTCTAGAAGAGACATCCATTTACATTCCCTTATATTTGAGAATGTTTGCAATGTTGCCACCCCTCAGGCCAAGGGAGGCCTTCTCAAGTACAACCCACTGAAGGTCGTCTGGGCTATGGCCTGTAGTCTTAAAATGTTCCACCAAAGGTGCTCCTTGTACCTCGCATCTTATTCGGCTGCAATGTTGGAGAATGCGTGCCTTGATTTTCTGCTGTGTTTGACCTATGTATACGAGGCCACACGGACATATGATCCCATAGATTACATTGTTCGTATTGTAGTTAGTGAAGGATTTCAGAGTGAACACATGCTGTTTGTATGTAAACTCTTTAGTTTGGATAGTGGTTTCACATGCCTTACACTGGCCACACTTGAAATGGTCCAACCAAGAAGGTTGTTTAGGAGGGCACAGAAAAGGGCTTGGTTCAGCCCTTGTGAGAACTTACTGACACCACAAGAGAAAGGCGATGGTTCTGTGCAAAGGATGATATACGTCACTACGTTCTCAACACAAAGCCATGCCATCAAGAAAGTGATCAATACACACTGGGCATTGATATCAGATGACATTGACCAAAACAATCCTCCAATGCATTCGTAAAAGAAGGCTAAGAGTATCAAAGACCACGTGGTACGCTCCTTCCTTGAGACCCCCGTTGCGCCATCTACCCAATCTTTATGGAACCTACCACCAACACCGGGCTATTTCAAGTGTGGCCAGTGTAAGGCATCTCAAACCACTATCCAAACTAAAGAGTTTACACACAAACATTATGTGATCACTCTGAAATTCTTCACTAACTGCAATATGAACAATGTAATCTATGGAATCATTTGTTTGAGTGGGCTCATATACATAGGTCAAAGACAGCAGAAAATCAAGGCACGCATTCTCCAACATTGCAACCGAATAAGATGCGAGGTACAAGGAGCACCTTTGGTGGAACATTTTAAGACTGCAGGCCATAGCCCAGACGACCTTCGGTGGGTTATACTTGAGAAGGCCTCCCTTGGCCCGAGGGTTGGCAACATTGCAAACATTCTCAATATAAGGGATTGTAAATGGGTGTCTCTTCTAGACTCCATACAGAACGACCTCAATGAGTCCGAGGTTAGTCACGCACAATTAGCCTGTCTTACGCTTGAATAAACTCACTAGTTGACATTCCTTAGGACATTTACTACAACACACATTTACACAATGACCATTTGTAGGTCCATTACATACACAGCCAATGCGCCTTTTCTCCCACCTAGTACTAATAGCTCTGGTTGTAATTAGCACCTTGTTTGAGAAATAAGCCTGCATTTTTATCTCCATGACTTTACTATGTGAAGATTTTAGTATAATGATGTTTCTTATATGGACTATGCTATATGTCATTCCGCAGAACGGCGAATGCGAATCTCTGTAATATGTTTTAATTTCGCCAATGAAATGTTTTCACTGTAAGGCACTGTCTTTTCTTAAATGCACCATGTCATGTGTCACTCTGCAGAACGGCAAATGTAAATCTCTGTAATTTGTAAGATTTTGCCAATGTAATGTTGTCACTGCAAACTGTGTATTTCCATCCCCAGATATTTGCAAAACTTAATGGTACACGGGGTGTTATTGTTTTTTCCCATAATCGGCCGCTCGATAATACCCCAGGCACTTCCTTTAACCACTGTGAGACATTCCGCTCGCAACATAGTGCTCAATATATTTCAGGCATTGTCTTTAAACGCGTAGCGGCTTCACCACACATCTCTCCTTTTACAGTCTTTTTTCACGTATACCCATCTGTCATAGGTGACAGGCATCGAGCGTCTGCGCTGTGATGTTACGCTCGTGGCCTTATGTTTTCTCATGGATCAGTCTATTTAAACCGCTGGTTGAGAGCTGCCCTTTTCCCACACGGACAGAGACATTACATTTGGACTGAGACGTTTTAGCAGTAGCGGTGAGTTCCCTCATATGCGTGATACCTTGTTTCAACATTCTCTAACACTCGCCAAGAGTAAGAGTTCGGTTTACTAACCAGAAGTTGAATTTCATCTTTTTAAATTGCAAATGCACACAGAGCATGGATGGTTGTGACATTTTATCTTAGTTTTAGTGGATTTTACCGAGGTCCTGCTCCCAACCCAGTTTTTGTAAATGTATTTTCCTGTTTAGAACCGGATTCACTCACGAGGCCCAGCTGATTCCCCTTAAAGGCCTTTCTTCGTTTTTCATGCAAGTGAGTGATGTTATCCGGCTCATCGCCTCCCTGTTTTTTTGCATTTACAAGAGGGCCCTTCCTAACATGCACCTTACATTTGCAGGTGCTCTCACTCCCACCATAATTTGGAGCCTAAGCGCCCACACTTCTCCTCCAACGGCCAGTGGAGCGATCCTTTATGGTAATTTTGAGGCTTTTGCCCATTTATAAATTATGATTGTATATGCAAAATACAGTACTAAGGTTATCCTATTCTACACCTCTAGGGACCAGCCCCCTTTTCCCTCCAGCCCCGTCCTGATGAAGACCTCACTGTAAGGGATACATTGACCTACTGATTTGGGGTCGAAACGTCGACATCTGTAATACTAGCCAGTTTGATCAACAGCTATTCATCACTGTGATACTGTCACAAATCATGGCAATTCATTGTTTTGTTAAACTGCAAATTTGTTTGGCTTAAGATATGAGCCTTTATGTTCTTTGTAAATAACGTATCTTTGTGATTTGCACTTCCTACTCACTTCTCTATCCTCACTCGAATTTCCAACACTTCACTTCCCCTTCTTCCCTCTCTGCTCTACGGGCACTTTTGAAAATAGCTAATAAGATTATAAACCTGTGTGCCCAGTGTGATTAAATAACACTGTGTGCCAACCACAATATGTGTTTTGTGAATAATTATTTTTGACTGATATATTTTGTATATTCACTTAGTGTTTACTGGGACAACTGTTCTTATGTACTACTATATGTACAACATAGCGTAAATCTGGGGTAGCTCCAAAACTAATGATTTCCCAAAGCAGGTGTTGCGAGGATAAATGTTTACATTTCTCTGATTTATTTCCCCTTTTCCACATGTGCTGCATTCTACAGCACACATAGAATGAGAAAAATTACTCCTTTTACTGTTTTTTGTGTAGGAAGGTGACCCTTCCTGCACAAAAACAATCAAGCCAACAACACAGACACCCTTGCACCATGGTGCGAGGGTGTCGGCATTGGCGCACGGCTACAGTTTGTGCACCGGTGTTGCAGAAAGGATAGGAATGCGCTGCATCTTGTAGATACAGCGCATTCCTGCCCTTTCCTTTCAAATGAGGGCAGCACAGCTAGAAGGCTGCCCTATGCCCAAATATTGTAACTATGCCCCCAAGTCTCATGCCTCTTCAGGTAAGAATTCCCTCAGGCAAAACCATCCACAGTCAGAAATCATACCTACTTTTCAAGGCTTCCGCCAGGAAAGCAAAGTTGCTCCCTCTTGGATATCCATTTATGTTCATTTGAGATTGTTTAGCTTTACCATCTGGCTATCTAACTCAGCTAAACTATCTTAAATGTTTTAATATTTAAGGGCCAGATGTACGAAGCTCTTTTCAGGCCGCAAACGTCCTGGCCGTTTGCGACCTGAAAAAAGCATTTTTAAATGTAGAAAGCCACATTTGTGATTTGGGCTGTTTGCAACCTAAAAAAAGCATTTTTAAATGTACAAAGCCCTATTTGCGATCTGGTAAACTATTACTGAATCGCAACTGGGTTTGCAAGTTGCTATTACGAAATGGCGGGCCAATGGTGTCTCTTCCTAATTATGAGTCGCAGGGGCATATATGAATGTTTTGCGACCGGAATGTGTGAAGGAGGTGGTAACTCATTTTCAAATGGGAAGTGGTCACCAAGGGACCCCTTCCCGTTTGTGAATGGGGGCACAAACATTTTTTAGGAGCAGGCAGTGGACCCACGGACAACCGCTTGCTCATACAAAATGAAAAGGAAACTTTTCTTTTTTCTTTTTTAGATGCATCCCGTTTTCCTGTAGGGAAAATGGGCTGCATTTCAAAATAAAAAACTGCTTTATATAAAAAGCAATTTGGAAAAAAGGGGGGTGGTGATGGACAGAGTTTCTGAATGATGCAGAATACTCTTACCAAGTCAAGAGATCATGGTTTTAATCCATCACCGTTTTTTAGCTCACTGCACCATCCCAGCTCAGAACCTGGCTACATGCAAATTAGTCTGTACCTGTCCCAGTGCATGATGGGAACAGGGCAAACCAAACTACCAAGCCAATTCTTATACTGGGAAGGAAACAAGCTTCCGGGGACCGGTTTCTGGCATCACAGCCTTCATCGGCCCGGCTTGCTTGAATCCTGATGGTGCAATGAGCAAGGGACTCACGTCTGAGCATACCCTCCCACACTGAGTGTGGATAAAATCGATTTGGAAAAAAGGGGGGTGGTGATGGACAGAGTTTCTGAATGATGCAGAATACTCTTACCAAGTCAAGAGATCATGGTTTTAATCCATCACCGTTTTTTAGCTCACTGCACCATCCCAGCTCAGAACCTGGCTACATGCAAATTAGTCTGTACCTGTCCCAGTGCATGATGGGAACAGGGCAAACCAAACTACCAAGCCAATTCTTATACTGGGAAGGAAACAAGCTTCCGGGGACCGGTTTCTGGCATCACAGCCTTCGTCGGCCCGGCTTGCTTGAATCCTGATGGTGCAATGAGCAAGGGACTCACGTCTGAGCATACCCTCCCACACTGAGTGTGGATAAAATCGATTTGGAAAAAAGGGGGGTGGTGATGGACAGAGTTTCTGAATGATGCAGAATACTCTTACCAAGTCAAGAGATCATGGGGTGGCGTAGTGGGCAAAAGAACGATGGATTTAACCCAGATCTCTTGACTGGGGGAGAATGTCTGCATTGTCAGCATTCCGTCCATCATTTGTTTGTTGTAACGCTTTTCGCCCTAAGTGGGATGGGTATTTCCAGACGTGGGACCCGTGCTCACTACGCCACTGGAGTCAAGCTATCCTGGCTGATGACGGCTGATAGCCAGAAACCGGTCCTAGGATGCTTGATTCCGGTCCAGGGAAGACATGGCTTGGCAGTTCGGGCTGGACTGTTCCCATGAGGCACAGGGTCAAGACTGATTTGCATATGGCCATGTCTGAACTGGGGTGGCGTAGTGGGCAAAAGAACGATGGATTTAACCCAGATCTCTTGACTGGGGGAGAATGTCTGCATTGTCAGCATTCCGTCCATCATTTGTTTGTTGTAACGCTTTTCGCCCTAAGTGGGATGGGTATTCCCAGACGTGGGACCCGTGCTCACTACGCCACTGGAGTCAAGCTATCCTGGCTGATGACAGCTGATAGCCAGAAACCGGTCCTAGGATGCTTGATTCCGGTCCAGGGAAGACATGGCTTGGCAGTTCGGGCTGGACTGTTCCCATGAGGCACAGGGTCAAGACTGATTTGCATATGGCCATGTCTGAACTGGGGTGGCGTAGTGGGCAAAAGAACGATGGATTTAACCCAGATTTCTTGACTGGGGGAGAATGTCTGCATTGTCAGCATTCCGTCCATCATTTGTTTGTTGTAACGCTTTTCGCCCTAAGTGGGATGGGTATTCCCAGACGTGGGACCCGTGCTCACTACGCCACTGGAGTCAAGCTATCCTGGCTGATGACGGCTGATAGCCAGAAACCGGTCCTAGGATGCTTGATTCCGGTCCAGGGAAGACATGGCTTGGTAGTTCGGGCTGGACTGTTCCCATGAGGCACAGGGTCAAGACTGATTTGGATATGACCATATCTGAACTGGGGTGGCGTAGTGGGCAAAAGAACGATGGATTTAACCCAGATCTCTTGACTGGGGGAGAATGTCTGCATTGTCAGCATTCCGTCCATCATTTGTTTGTTGTAACGCTTTTCGCCCTAAGTGGGATGGGTATTCCCAGACGTGGGACCCGTGCTCACTACGCCACTGGAGTCAAGCTATCCTGGCTGATGACGGCTGATAGCCAGAAACCGGTCCTAGGATGCTTGATTCCGGTCCAGGGAAGACATGGCTTGGCAGTTCGGGCTGGACTGTTCCCATGAGGCACAGGGTCAAGACTGATTTGCATATGGCCATGTCTGAACTGGGGTGGCGTAGTGGGCAAAAGAACGATGGATTTAACCCAGATCTCTTGACTGGGGGAGAATGTCTGCATTGTCAGCATTCCGTCCATCATTTGTTTGTTGTAACGCTTTTCGCCCTAAGTGGGATGGGTATTCCCAGACGTGGGACCCGTGCTCACTACGCCACTGGAGTCAAGCTATCCTGGCTGATGACGGCTGATAGACAGAAACCGGTCCTAGGATGCTTGATTCCGGTCCAGGGAAGACATGGCTTGGCAGTTCGGGCTGGACTGTTCCCATGAGGCACAGGGTCAAGACTGATTTGCATATGGCCATGTCTGAACTGGGGTGGCGTAGTGGGCAAAAGAACGATGGATTTAACCCAGATCTCTTGACTGGGGGAGAATGTCTGCATTGTCAGCATTCCGTCCATCATTTGTTTGTTGTAACGCTTTTCGCCCTAAGTGGGATGGGTATTCCCAGACGTGGGACCCGTGCTCACTACGCCACTGGAGTCAAGCTATCCTGGCTGATGACGGCTGATAGCCAGAAACCGGTCCTAGGATGCTTGATTCCGGTCCAGGGAAGACATGGCTTGGCAGTTCGGGCTGGACTGTTCCCATGAGGCACAGGGTCAAGACTGATTTGCATATGGCCATGTCTGAACTGGGGTGGCGTAGTGGGCAAAAGAACGATGGATTTAACCCAGATCTCTTGACTGGGGGAGAATGTCTGCATTGTCAGCATTCCGTCCATCATTTGTTTG
Source organism: Triturus cristatus (assembly GCF_964204655.1). NCBI lineage: Eukaryota > Metazoa > Chordata > Amphibia > Caudata > Salamandridae > Triturus > Triturus cristatus. Next base: position 733,728,639 of record NC_140580.1, read on the forward strand.
TTGTAACGCTTATATAAAAAGCAGTCACATATATGTTGGTTTGCTGACCACAGCAGTTCACCATCCCTGTGAGTGACGGCCATTCACAATGGGTAGGAAATTGCCACTTGCCTCATGAATATTAATAATGCAGGTCCCTACCCACCCATTGGAATTCGCAAACAGTGTAAAACACATTGTTGTACATAGGTGTTTGCGATTTCATAATAGCGAATTGCAAACATTCACTATCAGAAAATCGCAAATGGATGTCAATGTACATCTGGCCCTGAGTGCTGTATTAATAGACATTGAACTTAAAAACGTTGTGCCATTGGATTATGCTGAAATACAGGGTATTGTCTTCATTTTTCGAATTCATGGATTTATAATCACGTGGGTGTGAATCAAATTGTGCAGTTGGCGTTTTTATATAATTCTCTTGCCACCTATTAGGGCATGGCAAATAAAAATTCATTTGGTCAACAAATAAATGATTAGGCGCCAGCGGTTAATCAAGACACTTCTCCATCTATTTATGAATGTTCATTGATTAGAACAATATTCTCCCGGTTCCCCCCTCTGTGAAATTCCTCATTTGGCATTCACTGAAGACATGTATAACAGACACTCACATGCCAGAAAATTCTGGTTTCACCTGAACGTTTATAACAGATTAAACCTGCCTCTAAAAAGCAGTCAGTCTTCGATGCAAAAAGTGATCGCTCACGAACACCCTGGACTGTTGGCATGTTGGTGATATACCCATTAGCGGCTGGTCTGGCTCGCGGGTGGGGGGGTGGGTTGCGTGGGGAGGGGGGTCCCGCAGGGGGTCATAATAAAAAAAATGAAAACTTACCTTTCCGACTGATCCCGCATCTTCACTGCTCCTGCTCTCCTGCTCTCCTGCCTCCGACAGGAACAGGAAGCAGGCAGCCAGGCTCCCACTCCTAAGCCAATCACAACGCTGGATGGAGGGTTGTGATTGGTCTGGAGACCCGTGACACGGTGCTCAGCCAGGGGCTAGATGGGTGAGCATGTTCTTCATGCAGGCTGCAATGCAGCCTGCATGGAGGAGGGCAAAATGCGCATGACTGGTTTGGGCGCCCAACCAAACAGTCTTTGCGCACTGAGGAGTGGCCAACCCACTCCTCCCCTGCTTCGTAAGTAGAGCAGAGCAGTCCCGCCCACCCGCACGCCCACAAAAGCAAACATAAAATGTTTTTACCATTTTATGTTTGGGCTTCTCGCACTGCGAGAAAGCAATGGGGCGATGCTCCTCCGCCATATCGGAGGAGCCGCCCCTTAATATATACCACTTTGAAAAGTATTCTCTCAATTGTTTTACTAGAAATCCCTGCCACTGCGAAGATTAACTGACTCCCCTTGTGTAGTTGATTGTACAACTCAATGCGTCATGCCACCACAGATTGATGCATTAGAGCAGGCTATTCGTGGATTCTCCAATAGAAAACCAGTTCTACTTCAGCAAGTAGCTCATTCGTCACTAGCAGATTTTTCCACTTCTTGAATTTTCAAAGAATAGATCTGAACATTTATAGTCATGCTTCCAAAAAAGATTTTACTCATATGAAAACGATGTTGGGTTAAAATGGGGCTCGGGAAAAAAACTATTACATTTATTGACTTTGTATGTATATGTGAAGAGTTGGACTCTTAGAAGCACGGGATTCTTATTGGCTATAATTTATTTTTACTCCATACATTAAATAGGAAACTACTCCCTTACCTGAACATAGGCGTTCTCTTGCCTCAGTGTGTCAGTTGACAGAATCTTGCTGATTGTGTAGCGTTTTGTTTCCAGGCCTGAATAAAAATAGAAGATTTTATTTCTGTTGACGTACAATCTCAATCAGCTGGAACAACATCAAATTTTTTTTAAAAATGGCAGCGGTTGAGCTGAAGCTGTATCAGAATACACTTACTTTGAAATTTGCTTAATTTTGACAAACCCCTTCAGTCCATTCCTGCATGTAAGACTGCCGTGGGCCAAAGGACTTTTGAATGAAACCACAGGTGCCTGCAGTAACGCCCACTACCGAGCAGAGGGAAACCACTACTGTCCTCACTCGCAACTACCAAGGAGGAACTGAATGAAGCAAAGAGTAGGAAGAGCCAAAAATGGATCTCTGATAGTGGTAACTGTGGCTAAAGAAGTAGTATTGCGTGTCTGCTGACGAAGTGTCACTCAGTCCATGGGAGTGTATGGTGAAGCTGCAACCGATTCTTAACAATAATTCTGGCTTGCAACATTAGTTCTACAACATATGTGTACTAAATGAAGCCATACAATGTTTATCCTGTTATTAGGCTGTAGGATTTCGAAACATTGTCTTTAATGAAAAAGTTACTTACCTTTGGTAACAATCTTTCTGGTCGACGTTCTCTACCTGCAGATTCCTCATCTTGTGAATATCCCACGTCAGACTGGATCGGGAAACTTTTCAATAACTTCCCTAGCCGGTAGCGGGCTCTGGCTCCATTCTGGTGCTGGAAAGTATGCCACTCTGACGTCACTGGAGCCATGAAGCAGTCCCACTGGCGCCTTGACATCAGGTTCCCATCCATATTTTACATGCCTTTGAGGTACACAGTACGAGAATGAGATCTTATTAGAGAGGTGCAGTGATAAATCTAAACTTGGAACTTTATTAAAATGACTCATAGGAAACCAGCCTTCAAGAAGATGAGGTGAGGAATCTGCAGGTAGACAGAGTATCCTTCAGGAAGTTTAAGTAAGGTAATTATTTTTTTCTTCTATGTGTGTGAACACTTGAGATGCACAATTTAAGCTCCACCTCTATCACTAAGAAGCAATACTTATGTGCATTTGCACAATATATTTACTGTGTGCCTAAACCTTATTAGTGTATAGTGAAGCATACTGCTGGAGTGTATTCACTGTAGAAAGTAGTCATTCATTTAAGTGTGTGCTCTAATACCTTCAATATAATGTTACAAATTGTAGTTCACATTTACACTGCCTCTGGGAAAATGTCTGTGCAAACGTATTCATTTATTAATGTTTTGCATTTATTCTGTAATCATAGGTGCATATATAATCATGTATTTATTTGTACACTGACTGTTTATTTTATTAAGTTAGTTTAACCAAAGGCCTTAAGCATTTGGCCATCAATGTTTAACCTTCAATGTGAAAGTTTTGCTTGTGCTGCAATGTTCTTACTTTTGCAGGTGAGTTCACATGATTTCATAGTTATGATAGGTATATTGTGTTTTAGAGATAGTGGAGTTCCGGGAGGAGAACTTTTGGCAAGAATGCGAGGCACTGATGAACTAAGAGAAGACTCCTATTCATGGCATCCAAGGTCGTCCTGATGTTCAAACCGTAGGATGGGAAAATCGAGAGAAGTTGTCAATTTCTACTGTGAGAAGGTGGAAAACTACTGGAGTTGATGACGTGGAGTTCTTGAATGTTCTTTGTAAGTAAGATAACACCCCCACAAAGTGGCGAAGTCTCACATAGCTGTGTGGTTCAACAAGGTTCTTTGTGAAAGTCGCCACCAGAGAATGGAGTCCTTAAGACTCAGATCCAGGCTGATAACAAAGAAAGTCAAATCAATTCATTAATCATATTGGAGGAAATACAATTGTCAAATATAAAATTGTCACCATCCTCTTCAGTTGGTAAAATGAAAATTCTTATACAATCTGACAAAGTCATTTCAGGACCAAATTGTGAACTTGAGCAAACTGCTCGTGTCCAAGAAAGTCAAAGAGCTCCGAGGTTACAATGCACAAGTTTAAATTGTAATTTATCTTTGACAAATCATCTACTTAAAAAGATTTCAACTATGATTGTGGATGGTTGTGCTGCTTCTCCTGCAAAGTTACTTTTTAACTTTTTATTCCATTTTATGTCTCAAGGGGTCAATATGATATTTTAAATCGTGGCAATATTTTAAAGTTAATAGCTTCTATACCAGAGCTTAGTAACCTAACATCGAATGCCTTAGAAGCTGTTCAATTTAAACAGGATGCTGATAACCCCAAACATGAAGTAACTTGCACCATATGGCAAAGTGAAGAGATCATCGATAGGATACTAAAATAAACACAACAATTTGAGAAATGGGGAATTAAAACAGAAAAATGTAAAGACAGTTTGTATCCAACATAGTTGATACCCAAGATCGACGAAGAAAGACATCTACAAGCTAAACCAACGATTATGGAATCAAAAGAGGAGAATGTTAAAACTCTGAAAGGGGCAATAGGTCCTCAACTCAATCTTGATTTATCCTCTGGCATAAACATCACATGTAGTAGCTGGGCCCCTCGAATTTGTAAAGAAACACAAAAACAACTAGCGCCCATGGAGGATTGGGCCTGGCTACCGAAAATACTCAGCGGAGGGAGACTTAATGAGAATGATTGACGATGGAGCAGTCTGTCAAGAAAGAATGGACCTACTAATTTTAATATTTGCTCTTGGAATGTATATGGACTTTCTAAGCTGGTAGAAGATCATGATACAATAAATTTTATCCAGAATTCTAAAATGTTAATGTTCCAGGAAACATGAAAATGTTCCATGAGCCCATATTAGGGGCTTTTACGAATATGCCAAATTTGCAACTCGTACATCTGTTCATGATTGAGCAAAAGGCGGGCTCTCTATCTATGTTTCTTTGGACCTAGATGTTTCTCATCATATAATAGATTTCTAACTTGCCTGGTTATTGTGTGTTAAAATAGATTTTGAAATACCAATAATATTCAGAAATGTGTACTTGAGTTTAAAGAACGCAATTAAGATGACTCGGCTTTCAGTATTATGGGAATCAATTTCAATCTTATCACTTCAGTAACCGGCAACTAATATTGTTATTTCCGGAAATTTTAATATGCATTTGTTCACTAAGAATTCAGGGGTCTTAAAGAAGAGAGGTAATGCTATTACTAAGATTTTCTGTTCCCAATTGCAGAAATGGGATCTTGTGCTGTTACAGGATACTCAATATAATACGACAGGTGTCCCAACCTTTAAAAATTCAAGGCAACACTCTACTATTGACTATACCATTATTTCAAATAAATTAATGAATGGCCATATTGAATTACATGTGACCCTCAGAGTAGAAAGTGATCACAACCCACAAATAATTACATTATCATTGGCAGTGGACTATCTACCAACATTAAGAGCTCCCAATAAAGGGCCAGTTGTTTATAATCTGAAAAGGTTGGCGTGGCATTCAATAAAACAAGATGAGATTTTGGACTTTTTAGTCTCTTTAATAGATCAAATAATAAATTAGGGTTGCCACGGGAACAAAATAGTGGAAACATGGCCAGGTCTCTGCTCTTTACTGGTCGATCGCTTTCCTGTAAAACCAGCTTTTAGGGGAAACCCTCATACATCAAAAAGGAAAATGTGGTATTCACACAGGTTACATAAAAAAGGGCTCTAAATAAAGCGTCTCGTGCTATTTGTAAACCATCACATGGAGTAGTTAAATTTACCCAATTATGTTTAATAAAGAAATTGAGGAAATCGTATAAAAATGAGATTTGGAAAGCAAAAAAGAGAATATAAGGAAGATTTGTGGATAAAATTGCACCATGTAAGTAAGACACATAATCTAAGAGCTTTTTGGGGTAGTATTAACTCTTTGGAACATGGCGATATGAGAGCTAGCAGTACTAATATTTCCGCGATAGCCTGGGAGTCTTTTATTCCTACCCTGTATGGGACCAATACTGCAAACAGACCAAACTCCATTAATGACGCATGTAACCCGTTGTCGATAATTAATATACATAATGAGAATAGAAGGCACGAAACTTATGACGATCAGTCATTAATATTTGAGACACCGCAGGTGGACACTGTAAAGTCATTGATAAGCAGAATGAAAACAAATGGTGCGTCTAGTCCAAATGGGATCCCAAATGCTGTTTTTAAAGTAAGAACAGACATATGGTCAAAATTTCTTACCCAAATGTTTGAAGACATCGTAAAAACCAAGCAGGTCCCAGAATCTTGGCAAGGCATGTTAATACATCTGATTTGTAAAAGTGGCCCGCCTGAAAACCCAGCAAACTATAGGCTAATTGCCCTAATGGATGTAGAGGCAAAATGTTTGCAACATTATTACTCAAAGATCTAGAGGAATGGGCAACTACAAGGAAAGTTATCCCAATTTTTCAAACTGGATTTTGTAGGGGACAATCAACAATAATGAATCTGCTGATAGTTACCTTGTTGGCCGAGAAAACTAAATACAAAAGGCAAAAAAATGTATTTGCTATGTAGATCTAAAGGCAGCTTTTGATTCTGTTCCGCGTAATCTTCTTTTCACAAAATTATCAGCATGGGGCGTACCAAAAAATCTTTTAGATATGATTATACTATTGTAAACTAATATGTGTATACAGGTCAAAGTGGGGGGTGGAAGTAGTACCACTCGTCGCCTTGAAACATATAGTGGCCTTAAACATGGCTGCATACTTGCCCCCGGTCCTTTTAACCTTTTTATGGCTGATTTGTCTCATCATTTACATAGTGTTAATGCACACTCGCCACCAATCCTTGCAGGCCAAAGTGTAAAATATTTGCAATACGCAGACAATACTATTCTGCTAAGTCACACGCAAATACGGCTGCAAAGATTGATAGAGTCATTTGATCAATATATATTGGCAAATGGTTTACAAATAAATAACAAAAAACCAAACATTATGATAATAGGATCATCAAAATCAGATAAAATATTATGGAAAATGAAGGATCTATCTATTGAAACAGTAAACCAGTATAAATACTTAGGAGTTACGCTGGATGATAGAATGACTTTTAAACCACACTTTGATAACTTAAAGGCCAAGGCAACTTCATTGTCTTTTGCCTTTAGATCATTGCGTGATAAACTTTCATGCCCAAGTTACAATCATCAAAGTAATGAAGGCAAAACTTATCCCTGCGCTTACATATGGGTCAATAATTTTCCCAGGAAAAGATAGCCAATTGTTGGATAAATTACAAATAAAAGTTTTTAAGTCAATTTTTAGGATTTCAAAAAATGTTGGACATGCGATAGTTAGACTGGAATTCGGTTTGCTAAACCAAATATTGGTAAGACAAGCTGCATTTTTAAAATGGCTATTTTCACTTTATTTATCGGACCCTCAGTCCCTTGCTTATATGTGTTGGCAAGAAATTAATAAGAAGGAGTATACCAGACCATGGAGGTCATACTTAATGGAAAGTTTGAATAGTTTTAAGCTCCAACCTTTTGACAATATGATTAGAAATAAAACCATTTTAAAACAGATTTTAAAGCAATCAACTAAATCAGTATCATTAATATTGGATCAGGAGCACACTGTAAAAAAAAGCACGCCTGGTTGGTTATTAGTTCTTATAATAAAATGTAACCACAATTCTATCTAATTTGTTGTTTGAGTGTAGATTATGTGGTTATAACTGTAAGAAGACCTCTAGTTGACCTATATTTCTTTTAAGAATAGACCATCCTCCTTTGGGAATCCACTCAGTGAGACATATAGGAAAATAGACAGTTGTGACGATCGCATGCAACAATGAAACGATACCGAGATTTCTATACACTGTTGTAAATTAAAAACAGTGGTATGGTATGGAGTGAGTATGTTGTGCTCATGCATGAGTGTGCAGGGGCATAGTCACTATAATGATTTGACTTTTCTTAGACTTTAATTTTGTATATTATGTCAACATTTTCTTGAATTACCTTCATTATATAAATTTGGTGACTTGTGAACTTTACACACTCATAAATGAATTCTTGTTTCTTTTAAAAATGAAAAATAAAAAATAAAGTTTATCCAATAATTTTTGCCATTTCTATATGATTTCACTATAGAAAAGTAATAACTTCCTCCTTGTGGGTTGCACTTAAGCCATAGGCTATTCTTAAAAGAAATATAGGTCAGCTAGAGGTCTTCTTACAGTTTTTGCCTGGTTCTCTCCCCCTCCTCTTGGACCTAAAATAAACTAGGGGGGACCTTCTTTATCTTTATTGATAATGTGGTTATATAAATGAAACGTTATTGCATATTGTATGTATTTGCCCCAAATTGTGTCAAGAACGATTAACACTTTTAAAACCAATATTTAACGAACAAGGGGTGAGAACATGTCACCAAGTGATAATACTGTGCCTTCAAGGGCATATCATCAATTTAACAGTTAATGTTGTCAAATGTATCCTTATAGCTAAGAAAAACTGGCCTAGGATGATGATGTGGTCCTATAATAAGAATAGAAAGCGGTTATGATTCTAACTATATTGTTTTCCCTCATACTGGCAATGTAACTTGATAAAAGTATCCAAGGTTTGGGGTAATTTTAAGAAGCATGGATGCACTTTATAATTTAAGCATTAAGATCATAATTGGACCAAACGTGTTACTGTATGCTTTACTTCTTCTAAGGGGCTGTTTAAAAACCAGAGAAGGCACTCAAAGATTATCTGTACGGATGGGTTTACTAATATGTATGGTGAAGAACAATGAAATGTAATGTTATAAAGATTTGTTAACATTTCCTCATTATTTTTAAGGAATGTAAGAAATTGCCTTGTTTTATGAACGGTGTTGTTTTATTGTAATGATTTTAATTAATTGGACAATAAAGAATATATATATGGAATGTTCTTTGGGTTTAATTGGTGTTCACACATTAGACTTTAGGGCAGATTTTCTTGGACTTTGAGGGGTATAGACCTCTGCTCTATTTTTGTTGTGTGGCTTTATGCTATGCATTGCCTTGATTTGGAGAACTTCTGCTAGAGTCTCCACAAAGCTGACACCTTCCTGCTTTCCCTGATTAAACTAGATTTCCCTAGCTTTTCAACTTTAGCATAGGACTAGTTTTGGTGACTTTAGATTCATTCTTGCATAGATGGGAGGATCGAGATCCGTACACTGATCATCACATTCTATTTCATATCTTTTGTATTGCTGCAACTGAATTTCTGTTATGCCTTATGCTACTAAGATTTAATTTATGCAATATTTAGGTTTACCTTTGGTGATTCTGCCTCTTTATAATATGTTCTTGAGATTCATATACATCCGTTTGGCCCTTAATTTGTAATAAAACTCATTGAACTTTACTTAACGATTCCTGGTCCTTAATGTGTGGCCAAATGGGTTACACTGTAAATTGAATTGTTTGACTAATGTGAACTCCCCTTTACATCTCCGGCACCTATAAAGGTTCATCACAGGATAATTGGTAAGACAGGTCCAGTGCTCCATCAGATGGTAGCAGAATGAGGATGGCTAGTTACTGAAGAAAGAAGAGTTAGAAGGAGAAGTTACTTACCTTTGGTAACGCCTCATGTGGTAGAGGGTTAGTCTAGACGCAGATTGCTTACCTTAGAATTCTCCCCAGGCACCAGACTGGATACAGAAAAGTTTTCCAGCATAACCTCTGCGTGTCGTTGAGGGTGGTGTGTGACTCCGCCGTGGTGTCGTCCACCGGATGTGATATCAACAGAGTCCATATAAGCCCTTCCCCGACGCACTGACATCAGTTTCTTCTGAGACTAATTTACGCACCAAAACACAAGCCACCATAGGAACTGGCTATGGAAACAGTGTGTCAAAAAGATAGATATATCTTTGACATAACCACTACAAGTGGTAACATACTATATAACGAATCAACCACCACACGTGGTAATGTACATAATAATATCAAGAAACAGATCTTGTAGGTAAGAAGAAAGCAGTTTGCAGAACGGGGAGTATGGGTAGGTCAGTAAGGAGTCTGCGGCTAGACTATGTTTCTAACAGATAAGGCATTACTGAAGGTAAGTAACTTGTCTCTCTGATAGAGACATCTAGCTCCTGATTCCTTACCTTAGAATTAAATACCAAAGCAACACCATCCCTGCAGGTGGGTCTGCGAACTGACCTTACCAAAAGATCCGTACATAGAACCAACCGGTCTACTGAAAGACAGAAAAGACCAGTGGAGTGAGAAAATCAGGTGAAAAGGAAAATACACTTCACCATAAGCAGCGTGGAAGAACCACACACATTAACAGTAAATAAGAGAAATGGGGATTTATGGGTAAGCAGTAAGTATTATGACTCTGCACATTGCCCAGACCGAAAGTGAGAATTGGAACCATGAATTACTGAAGCCCGGAACAACAGGGCCACAGGAACCATAACAGAGCAAAGCGCTGCGTACCAGCAGCTATTGAGACTATCTGGGGTAAAAACACCAAGAAGAAATCTCGAACACATGTACAGAAGAGGAATCACGAGGCATGCCTCCACTACAAATCTGCAAGGACAAAACAAAAACAGGTCTTTTCCTGGGAGAACTCCAGACAAAGGAACACCACTAGAAACACCCAACAGGGAGAACCACAGAGTGCTGGAGAAGAAAAGCAAGGCAAACAAAACAATTAAAAAAATTATCTTGAAAAGGTGACATGGAGGCTGTGTTACGAAAAGACATATAGATATATCAACATTGCAATACAGATATATATATACCTATATCCAAGACATCCACATGTCCATAGACCATTGCCATACCGATAGTGGATAATACAGTGATATATAAAATATAAAGATGAAAGAACAAAAGCAGAACCACGCTGACGTACATGAACAAAAGTAGTATAGGGCTGAGCAATCAGCAACATAGTACCAAAGGAAAGAGAGAGAGAGAGAGAGAGAGAGAGAATCACACCCCTCAACAAAAGAAAAAGAGGCAAAACTTTAAGAAATTATGGGGCATATCAACAAGGGCTTCATCTCTGCTTTCTTGGCTTTAAAAGCCAAAAAAGCAGAGATAAAACTAGCGCCCTATCAACAACAGGGTGCTAACACGCAAATTTGCATGTTAGCACCCTTTTACTCTACGCTTCCCCTTACATCTCTAATGAGATGCAAAGGGGGCGTTCCAGAGTAAAATAATAGAAGAAATGTCGCTAAGCGACATTTCTCCTATTATCAAGAATGTCGCTAACCCTGTTAGAGACAAAAAAAGCAGCGCTAACCGCGGTTAACGCTGCTTTTTTACGTCTGCTAATTTTCAGACTTAGCCATGATATCCTATGGAAGGAGGATATCATGGCTAAGTTTGCCTGTCCCTATCAACAAGGTAACGTGTGATTATCGCTGGGTTTCCAGCGATAATCTCACGTTAGCCTGTTAGCGTGTAGATTTTTATCGCTATTGAGATAAGCGTTGCTAATAGCACGCTATCTCAGCGATACAAATTCACGCTAGCCGGCGATAATTATCCTCACGCTAAGAGCGCTGAGCGATAATTATCGCCGGTTGTTGTTGATATGCCCCTATGCTAGCTAATTAGAAGCCTGAAAAAGGCTGGTAAGAACCATATCCCGAAAGAAAGCAGCAAGAAAAGGAACCTTGTGATAAAGAATACAAGGGTGAGCTGGGCCTAATGTATGCCAAGGTGTGTGAAGATCAATATTAGAAGGTAGAGACCGTCGGAACGGTGAAGGCTAACAGACAAAGCAGAGGCCAATGAAAAAGTTAAAAAAAACATTGTCCCATAGGGAAAAGAAGCTGCATAAAGCATAAGGTCCAAAATGTTGAACCAACAATGAAAAAGCCAATCGAAAGGAGAGGCAAGTGAAATAAAAACAATATAATTCATTAGAGGAACAGAAATTCCATATAAAGCAGGAATCATCAAAATTAAAGGAAAGAGAAGGGCAATCACTTGCAAGCCCTGAATGAATGGAAAAGCACGTGCCAGGACCGAGTCCTGTGCATAATATGCCAAATGCAGTGTTTAATTTACGCAACTACAGTAAAAAGAAGCGAAAATCACCACAAGTGGGAAGAAATCACTTACTGAAGAAAAGAACTCCAAAAGTGACGGAGGTGGCAATAACAGATTCCTGAAGACAAGGCTATACGACTCCTTATAGCACAACCGAACAGAACCGTCTGTGAAAGAACAACCAACCTTACAGGACAGGAAGCCCACAGATGGAACCGTTGGTTAGCAACCAGTAATAAAAATCCATATTCTGATGGATGAAGACATTAACCTACAAAAGGAGCATGGTGAGAGAAGAGAAACGTAAGCACCTTGATGCAATACAGAATAAAAGTAGCAAGGAAAGCTATGTTGCATATATGCAACAATTGTGCTTAGGATCTGACGGAAAGAGTCAGAACAAGGACACGAGGCTGGTCGTAAAAGGAAAGAGAGATAGAGAATCTGAGACTCTCATGCACGACCACACAGATAAAGAATGTGGAAAAGAACACCAATAAAGGAGAAGACAGAAGAGAGGAAATAACACTCCATAGCCTGCTGAAGAAAGGTGAGAAAGGTCGCCGAAAGAAAATGGGGCCACAAGAGAAAAAGATGTCCCAACAGATATCACTGTTCAGGCCCAGAATGTGGATTGCCAAGTAGAGACCCTACCAAACGTTCCACAGCTCCAGTGAAAATGCTTTATCATAAAGGGTTCTACCTGAGAGAATCAGAAGAGACTAACGATGCACCCATAGTGGCATCTCAACAAATTGTACACAACTTTCCCCAAGGGTAAAAAAAGCAACAATATCCCATAAGGGATAGCAATTTAATAATAAGAATGTCAGTATGACTACTGCAAGTGCCCCTAAGAGCAGGTAACACAGGTAATCGATCCGTTCAAGAAAGAAATACCATTGAAAATATATTTCTAGGGTGAAGACCCCTTCAGCAGAGATAACAGAAAAACCTATTTTATAGGTAGTAGACCCACATAAGGTCACAAAGACAACCTGTCATTGACAGGGTGAATTCGAAGAAGAATAAGATCAGTAGAAGTAGGAACGCCACGCCGGGTTACGTGCTATACAAAGCCAGCCCACATAGGGCACCTCCAAAAAGCGTAACAGAACACAGATGCAAGTCAGTGACACAACACAGAATAACAAGCTGAACATCAACAACTAAGCTGTAGAATAACAATCAAGATTGAGTGAAGGAAAACAGAGCTAAGTATCTGCACTACCCCGACTGTCTCGAAAACGGCGCAGAGCAGTGTCGGCATGGGCGCCAAATAAATGGAGGCCATCAAAAGGCATGTCAATTAAAGTTGATTGGACTGACTCTGAAAACTCTATGGTACGAAACCGACGCAACACCACAGAGGAAGTCATGGCACGGCTAGCCGAATCAGTGGTGTCCATTCCACACCAAATTATTAATTTAGCAGCCTGCTTCCCATCCGAAATCAACTGGGCCAGATCGTTCCGTTTAGCATCCGGAAGTGACTGCAACAGCCTTTCCAAAAAATCTCATAAGGCATGAGAAAAATGTCCGAGGACACAACATGTTTTAATGGAACGTTAAGCAGCAATGGTGAAAGAGAAAATATGCATTCCACAAGAGTCCTGTCTCCAAGAATCTCTGTCAAGCGGAATATGAAGCAGACCAAATCTTGAAAAGCCATAACGACCTGCACCACAAAGCTACAGTGTGTCAGGTGGTGGAGGAGACAATCCAGATCAGTGGTGGCAGGCCGGGTCTTGTGGGCAGTAGTGAGGTCCACAAGAGCACCAGTATTTTACTTAAACTAGACTCCTAACAAAACATCATGCAGCATTGCACAAAAGCGCTATACCGGCTCAACACCCAGGCCCAGGTGAAGAACTCCAATGAGGGGATCCATAGACTTTGCCACCGAAGGAGGAGAAAAATCTGAAATTACAGCCACCCTTTCCAACATGTCTGCCAAAGAAGAGCTGTCCTCCATGGCCAGGCCAGAAGCAAAAAGAAGGCCAAAAGCAGGGGAAGACTCTAACCTGCTTGCTTCACCCAAATCAGCAATCCAACTATGTACCATTGGAAGATACACAGCCATTGGCTGTATAATCCCAACCCCTTCCTCATTTCTACGAATAACTGTTTCACCAAACTCTGATGCATTGGCTCTGCACCGGTCATCGATTGACGCCGATCCAGCATTGTACCGACGTCGAGAAAAGAAAGTGGAAGGACAGAATGAGGCGAGGGGAGGCCAATGTCGCAGGAGCGAGCCCTGAGGGTCGTGTCCCGGGTCATGCAAAGGTTCCAAGCCAGAGTCGATCGGCGCCACAGGAGTGAGCCCTTAAGCCAAGTCGGAGTCGATCGGCGCCATATACGTGAACCCCGAAGAGCTGTGCACCGGCATCGATGTGTATAAGGGCCTAACTTCAGCCAAGGGTGAACTTGCTGGTGTGGGCATAGTCAAAGCACCTGTCACCTCCTTAGGGCCCAAAGGCACCCCAGGGGAAGGTGAAGACCCAAAGATGACATGGAGAGCACAATAGTAATCTCTCATTTGGGTTTGAGTCGCCCTGATTCCAGGAAAGGCGGGAGGCGTAGGAGAGACTCTAGCACAGGGTCCTCAGCTTGAGGGTGTGAGGAGCGATGGGTAAAGTAGGCGGGGGATGTTGTGACGTCGACCGTTTTCGACTTACCGCGGTACGTCGACAGCAAGCGATGTCTCGGGAACGGCTCCTGGAATTATGTTAAGTATGACCTCTAATTTTATCTGCCTTTGGTCTCAAAGCTGTCCATTGGTAGGTGAGATGTGGAAGAGACATAGAAAACGTGGCTTCGCCTTCTTCAATTCCATGCTTTGTTTACTCCTGGTGTCTGGCCTACCACCCTCTTGCTTTGCCTCTCCACCAACACCCAAATTAAAAAAAAACTAATTGACATCCTGCCACCTGCCCGCATCACTTCAGTATTATCCACCTCTCCTCCTTTAAAATATTCTAAAATGCGTATCAAAAGAAGGTAATGGTGGATACAGGGGTCGCACATCAATATTAAAATATAAGCAGGCTACAAAGTAAGTTTGTGTAGTAACATAACATGAAAGAGTAGACTTGGTGCCACTCAGGGTAAAAGATACCCCACTACCTTGGCTGTGGAAAACATAAGTAACAAGAAGTGGCTTGTGAATTAGCTTACAAAAAGAAATACCCTGGCACTAAAAACATTTAGAATTAAATTAATGACAGTTCAGTCCAAACTAGCAAGAAGAAACAGGAGAAGTACTCTTTACACAGGAAACATGGTAAATTTCATTTTTCAAGACATTCATTAATTTATTTGATTAGTATCAAAGTAACACAAAAATGTTACAAGAATTGCAAGGACTGAGATACTTAGATCTAAATAATACAATCAGAAAAAGAAATCTCTACAGTGATGGTAATAGTGATCCAGTCCTTGGTGCAGAAAACGTGAAACAGCCAATACATGTTTCGTCACATCCGTGACTTTTTCAAGGCTTAGGAATATGTGGATTGTTAAGAAGAAGTTAACGGCTCGTCGGTAGTAGGCAGAAGTGATGGGAGTAATTCCGTATGTGTCAACATTTAAGGTCTAAAATTGTGTCTAGGCCACTCCTCATCTTGGTTGCAGTAGCACTAAATGAGTAGTTCTTGATGAACTCATATTTGGAAGTTATATGTCTAGATATTGTGGAAAATGAAGACGAAGACGATTTAGCGCGGCATCTAAGGGGCTATGATAGGTCCCTCATTGTTTAGCCGACCTCACGTAGTAACAGTCTCCTTCCTTCTATACCATATTCTAAAATGCGTACCTGGCTTATTGCCACACAACAGTATGAGTATTTATTTACCTTCCTCTGTCCAAATAAAAAAAACTGGTGTCTAGCCCTCTCACCCCTACCACCCTTTCTTTAGAGAATCCCTCCCCTACTACTGCTCCTAGCTCAACTATTCAAAATAATACCTGGCCTCTGCCACCTACACACGTCTGCGCCTTCCCTCTCCCTCATCATAGAAGGCATCCTCTCTCCTATCCATCGAGCAGAGAGTCAGAGTTGTCCTGACAGGCTCTTTGACAGCTCTGCCAGCAGAGCTTTCTACTTCCCGTTAGCTTCGGTCAGCAGGGAAAGGGAATGTGGCAGCTGGCAGAGGAAGAGAACCCCTGTATGCTCCTTCCTTCTTTCTGTCTGTGGTGACGCGAGAGGCTGTAAATAGGATGAGATCACCCAGCCACCATTACACCGCGTTGACCAAGTCTCTGGGAATCTGGGTACGGTGGGGGAAACGGGAGAAGTGAGTGTTTCATCTTTAACAGTGAGAAATAACTTGTTTTCCACTGTTGCTATGTCAAAGCAGTGAATAACTGGATTCTGAATCTGATATTCATGCTAATGGCTTTCTTTGAGAGCCATAACCAAGGTAACAAAATATAAGTAGGCAACTATGACTACAATGACGTTTTAGACGGAGGGTTTCTGAGAGGCATGAAATGGAGAAGTCTATAATGTTAGTCAACAGAGAGGTAAAAAAACAACCCCTTTATTCTCTCTACAATTCTATGTTGCTTATGGATCCCAAATCTGCACACTACTGTGAACATGCTATTCAAACTGTGCTACTGTAAACATAGAAATAAAACTGGACTGAAACATTCTCCATGCTCCAAGATCGAGCACTGTTGCCGCTTAGATGAGGAAAAAAGCGTAGTTTCTCATTGCTGTGCCATACTTGCAGTGAATACCAGCATTTTGAAAAGCCTGTTGAGGATAGTGGATGGGTATTGGACCCATGTGTAACAATAACTGTGACCTTAAATCCTAAATCAATAATGTAACCTATTCTAAAAAATACGGTAACCAATATACTTCATTAATCATGTTAAGAGTGTTCGCAAACACGCCAACCCTAGATCTCTCACTGGGAGCAACATTACTATTGTGCCCGAGGTTATATACACTGTATGTTTCCGTTCATTATTACATGCTGCTGAAATACTTCTTGCACCATTGAGAAAGCAGGGATGTTCCTGCAAAGATACACCTATACATTGGCACAGATGCTGTGTGTAACGTAGGTGATTTCTGGTGCCCTGTGCTGCATTCACTGTGCCACCTGTTGATTGTGGGGAGGTGGAGAATTGTAGTGCTAAGAGGAGCGAGTGGGAAATACCCTTCGAAAGAGGGACATTTACTCTCCTCGGAAAACGTGATGTAAACTGGCACTTGGTTGGTTGTGTGGGAGATTCTGTAATATAATCCTAAAAGGAAGTAGATTGAACATTCTAGTCTGGTTGTCAGATAAGCTTAGTCCCCCATGTTTATCACTGTACTTCTGTTCTTCTTTAACATGCGTCTACCAAGCCTACATGTCCAGAGGGACATCTTCACCACTCACAGCCTGTTGGAGAACACGTGGATGAAAAGGAAATACAAGATATATAATAGGTTATCATGAATGGACACCACCAGTTTTACAAATATCTTATTTCTAAAATAGTTTTTTTAGTTTATTTCTGTTGATAGATTTTCACATTTCCAAACACATATTCAAGCCTTTGAAACGGAGTATTTTGCCTAAGTTTGTGGTGCCAGATATTTCACATCAGATGCGAGATGCTAGTCACACACGTCGTGTTTTGTGGAAGAGAGTTATCTCAGCTTACCCTGGAACATTGCGGCATCTCCATGGCCATCTTTCTTTTTCTGTTCAAACAGATCGAAGCATGCGAGCGGGCTGGCTAAGAGCAAACGAAAGCCCTAGGGAAAGAAATGAAGACATCAGCCACAAACAGAATTTGACAGATCCAATAATAAAAGAGATTTAATTAGTCGTGGCATAAATTATGATTCTATCAGTATTCCTCCTGTTTTTTGCTTGCCAACAAGAATGCACAACTGTAAGAAACTCGATTATTATTTGGGATTGGTGACTACCCACCTCAAGAAATAATGAACCTGAGCTCAACCCCCAGTGAATGATGTCATTAAACCTCCAGTGTGTGACTACAGGGGAATGGTTTCCCTTCCTCCCATGTGGCATTTCTAATCCCCCAATAGCGTAAGTACCAATATATGAATGGTATGGCGCGCATGCTGACATTATGAAACTATCCATCACTTAGCATGGTATGCTGGTTAGAACTACATATAAAAAACACACTATGTGTGGCATGCTACATGAGCATGTTATGAGTGCATATTGCAAGCTTGCATGAATGCATGTGCATCAGAAACATAATCATTCAGCACAATTGTTTGCGGTATGACCTCCACCTTGGATATAAAGATTAAATAACAATATGAGTGCTTCTCAAAAGATGCAATTTTGTAGACTATAGTTGAAGTCTTATTTTGTGTTCCTTTACTATTTGCATTTCTTTACTACAGGGTTCAAGACCTATTAACCCCTTCGCTGCTAGTCCTTGCCCCCCCCCCCCGTGCCAAGCCTTTTTTGGCTATTTGGGGTAGTTCGTGCCTAGGCCCCTGTAACGTTTTGATCACATAAGGTATCCACGCCAAAATTGCGTCCTTTTCTTCCAACATCATGAGGATTTTAAAGGTACAAAGGGTTTGTTGATTCCCCTGGTGGAGACCCAGAAATTAGCCAAAATACAGATACATTTTGTTTTGGAAAAATTGTGAAAAGGTCCTGCAGGAGAAAGCGTCCAGTTTTTTCCCTGCAAATGGTATCAACAAAGGGTTTGCAGTGCTGAAATCACCATCTTCCCAGCTTTCAGGGACTGACAGACTTTTATCACAAAACCAAAAGGTTTTACACAGTTTGGGAATTTTACTGTGACATAGCCTATTTTTGTTATTTGTTGTGCTTTCAACCTCTTTCCAGTTAATGGTAGAAATGGGTATGAAAGCAATATTGGATCCTGGAAAGCTATACATTTCAGAAAAGTAGACAAAATTCTTGAGTTCAGCAAGGGGTCATATGTGTAGATCCGTCAAGGTTTTTATATAAACTAACAGCTGAAAATAGGAAAAAGTGAAAATGAGTTAAAAAAAAAACTGCCATTTGTGCCAACATTTTCACCTGTATTTTTAATAAGTATGACAGAGTTTTAAAAGCAATATACCGTTGCATCCGCTGGACCTTTCTGGTTGTGGGGATATAAATGACTTACAGGTCTACCAAGAACCCGAGGATCCCAGAGCCAATAACTGAGCAGCGTCTTCAAATGGTTTTTTATTGTGTACCGGGTATATAGCAATTCATTTGGGGGGGAAAACTGTGAAAAATTGGTATGTAAGACACCTACGTATTTCTTAAATGGGAACAACATATAAGAGTTTAGAAACAGTAGCTATTTGCACATCTCCGAAATTGTGGGTACCCATACTTGCATGTGAATTATAGAACATTTTTCACAGTGAATTCTTTTATATACACATTGTCCTGCATTTGGAAGGCAGAAATGCATCGAAAGTCAACAGATAATAACAGTTGCTCTACAATTCTATTTTACCCTAAGTCTCCCGATAAAATGGTACCTCACTTGTGTGGGTAGGCCTCGTGTCTGTGACAGGAAACGGGCCAAAACGCAACGTGGACACTCCACATTTTCACAGTGAAAACAGACCCATATTTTTGCAAAGTGCCTAGCTGTGGATTTTGAACCCTAGCTCAGCCGGCACCTAGGGTAACCTAGCAAACCTATACATTTTTAAAAACTAGACACCCAGAGGAATCTAGGATGGGGTGACTTGAGGGGCTCTCACTAGGTTCTGTGACCCAGAATCCCTTGCAAACCTCCAACGTTGTAAAATAAAACACATTTTCCTCACATTTCTGTGATGGAAAGTTCTGGAATCTGCGCAGATCCACAAACTTCCATCCACCCCGCATTCCCCAAAGTCTCCCGATAAAGATGGTACCTCACTTATTTGGGCAGGCCTACTACCCGTAGCAGGAAACGGCCCAAAAAACAACATGGACACACCACATCTTTACAGTGAAAACGGACACTTTGTTTTTTGCAAAGTGCCTAGCTGTAGATTTTGAACCCTAGCTCTGTCGGTACCTAGGTAAACCTAGCAAACCTATACATGTCTGAAAACGAGACACCCAGAGGAATCCAGGATTGGGTGACTTGTGTTGCTCTCACCAGGTTCCGTTACCCAGAATCCCTTGCAAACCTCAAATTTTGTAAAAAAAAACACATTTCCCCTACATTTCTGTGATGGGGAAAGTTCTAGAATCTGCGTGGGTCCACAAACTTCCACCCACCCCGCATTCTCCAAAGTCCCCCGATACAAATGGTACCTCACTCGTGTGGGTGGGTCAAGTACCCATGACAGGCAAGGGCCCAAAACATATTGTGGAGACATCAAAATTACCTATCACAAAACAACCAGGTTTTGCAAGGGGGGGGACACCTGGACTCAGCGGCCATCTAGGGAAACCTACACATTTCTGAAAACTAGACACCCTGGGGAGTCCAGTGAGGTATGGCTTGGTGGATCCCCTAACGTTTTCCTACCCAGAATCCCATGCAAACCTCAAATTAGGCTGAAAGAAATCACATTTGGCCCACCCACACAAGTGAGGTGTCATTTTTATTGCGAGACCTGGAGGAATGCTGGGTGGAAGGAAATTTGTGTCAGCCTGGAGATCCCACAACTTTCCCACACAGAAATTTGAGAAAAATATGATTTTTGCAGCAAAATTTGAGGTTTGCCCGCGATTCTGGGTAGGAAAATGTTGGGGGGGGGTCAACGCAAGCCATACCTTCTTGAACTCCCCCAGGTGTCTAGTTTTCAGAAATGTCTGGTTTGGTAGGTTTCCCCAGATGGCTGTCGAGCGCGGGACCAAAAACGCAAGTGGCCCCCTTGCAAAACCAGGTAGTTTTCTGATAGGTAGGGGGCATCTGCGTTTTTGGTCCCAGGGTCGGCAGCCATCTAGGGAAACCTACCAAGCCCACACATTTCTGAAAACTAGACACCCAGGGAGTCCGGGGAGGTGTGACTTGTGTGTACCTCCAAAGTTTCCCTCCCCAGAATCCCCTGAAAACTTCAAATTTTGCTGATAAAAATCACATTTTTCTCCAATTTCTTTGTGGAAAAGTTGTGGGATCACCGGGCTGTCACAAATTTCCTTCCCCCCAACATTCCCCCAGGTTTCTAAATAAAAATGGCACCTCATTTGTGTGGGTGAGCCACAGGCAAGGGCCCAAAATGTATTGTTGAGACATCAAAATTGCCTATCACAAAACAATCTGGCATTACAAGGGGGGGGGGGGGGGGGGGGGGGGGGGGAGTCACATGAGTTTTTGGTCCCGGGCTTGGCAGGCATCTAAGGAAACCTACCAAACCCACTCATTTCTGAAAACTAGAGACCCGGGGGAGTCCAGGGAGGTATGGCTTGCATGGATCCCTCAACATTTCCCTACCCAGAATGCCCCGCAACCCTCGAATTTAGCTGAAAAATCAGTTTTTCCACACATTTTTGTGTGGGATCACCATGCCGAACTGTCCTACCACCCAACGTTCCAGTTGTTCTCCAGAGTAAAATGATACTTCACTTGTGGGGGTCGGCCAAAGGCCTGTGACTGGGAAGGGCCAAAAACATAGGGATTAAGGGGATAGCACCGCAAATTCTAAGTGCTACATTTAAAAAAAAAAAAAAGATTTTCTGCATTGGACAGCCACACAAGTGAGATATTATTTTACTCGGGAGACCAAGGGGAACGCTAGGTGGTAGGACATTTGTGCCGGCACAGTGATCCCACACAAAAATGTGTGGAAAAAGTGTTTTTTTCAGGGGATTCTGGGTAGGAAAACTTTGGGGGATCCATGCAAGCCATACCTCACCGGACTCCCCAGGGTGTCTAGTTTTCAGAAATGTGTGGGTTTGGTAGGTGTTCCTGGATAGCCGCGAGCCTGGGGCCAAAAGACCAGGTGCCCCCCTGCAAAACCAGGTAGTTTTATGATAGGTAATTTGGATGTCTCCACGGTACGATTTGGGCCCTTGCCTTTCGCGGGTACTTGACCCACCCACACGAGTGAGGTATTGTAGAATATATGGTATGGCTCTCTTGTGAATGTTTGTTTGCCAGATTAAACTATCTACAATGTTTCGAAGTGGTGCTTGCTTGTATTTTAGAATAAAGAAATACATTTTGGTGGGTATAATGTCATGCCAGGAGAAAGATTAATTAATATTTTCTCTCACTAATATTTCCATTGTATTTTTTTCCTACACTTACACGTGTTTTGATTGTGTTTTCTGCCCAGCTTTTGGTGAGATAACTTGGGCAAACCCCTAGATCGTGATACTGCTATATTTATAATGGCACAGTACCATAACTTCTCAGCAGTACTGCTGTATTTATGTCGCAGTACTGGCATCCCCCAGCTGAGCTCCCATACCCTATGACTTCGAACCAAAGATGCTAATGGCTAATGGCACACATTAGACACGTCTTAGTATAGATGCTATATTATAATGGCAGAGTACCTGCTCTTCTCAGCGGTGCTGCTCTACCTATATTGCAGACAGTACGTGGACTTCTCAATAGTGCAGTTATACATATAAATACACAATTCTTGCACCTCTTCTGCGCAGTTCTGCCTTACGAAGAATAGCACAGTACTGCCAATTGTAAGCAGTGATGTATGTGCAAGTGTACAGAATCATTCCTCGGTGGTGCCTCTATATATGCAATAAGTAACAATAATAGTTCCAATACTGATGGGCTTTTTACTCCACTTTCTTATGTGGGAACATTTTGAAGGGAAACAAAATGAACGAGGACCTTTTGTTTAGTCGATTTAATCAATCTATTTGTACGTTTTGTTTTCAATTTACAAAAAACTTTTTTGTGTATTTCCACAATTTACATGAAACAAATAACAAAAAATTATTTACTGTACATAAAAGGCACATTCAACCGCAGTCATATCAACATTCACTCCCATACCACACTGGACAGTCCAGAACCAAACATACTGTGAAAAAAGCAATCTAAATTTACTTTAAAGACACAAATTACAACATGGCCATAGAAAAATGGTATACTCTGTAGACAACAGTGTTGAGAGTTACAAGTGATTCTTTAAGTTCGTTAGGCCAAAAGATAGAGGTCGACGCGTTTCAAGCCCCTTCTAGTACTGGGGCTCTCATCAGGACCTGGGAGCTGAAAGGAGAACACAAGGGGAGTCTTACTAAACTGTCACCTCCTTTTTCATGCAACAGCGTGTTTCTTAATATAAGTTGTACCTGTGATAGATGTGTCCACCAGACCTCTTGCCGTATGAAATCTAAATGATAAATTAGACCAAAATTCAATCCAACTGTACCATATTCTAAGCTACAAAAATTAGAAGACCACCAAACATCCAAGTGACATTTATGCTGTTTCACTTACGTGTAGAAGTGTTAGAACGGAATTAATCTGAAACAATAAAATGAGGGAACGATGTCAGGTCGCTGTCTTATCGAGAACAGGTTGCTAGATTCAAACATCTGCGGTGTGTCAAAATGCGCTTTGCGCGCCGCTCGGAGGCAGTTAGCCTACCTTGAATCTCGGAGTTTGTTGAAGAACAAAATCTCTTCCTGTATTCAGTTGCGTTTGTCATAAAGTGTTTTCCGTCGTGATCGGATCACTGAAAAAACGATTAAAGGGAGTTTATCAACGGGGTTGGAGACCGCTAAAGAAGCGGATGCGCTTTGCAGAATTTGTTGAATCGTCTTCATACCTGTGTTCGTTGCTTCTCACTCTTCAAACTCGGAGGGAATGAGCTTCCGTGTTTGTTCTCCAAATCTCGTGTGAATATAATCTTGTCAAATGCACTAAGTGTGTTCTGGGTAGTGTAGTTTATGATGGTGTATTCGCAGGACAGAATCAAATCCAGAAATGGTTGTTGGTCAATGTATGACGGGAATGTATATACACTTTTCTTCGCTCAGCGGATGTCCATTCATGAGAGGCACAGGTTTAAAAGTGAAGCTTGTAAACTGGCTTAATCAGAAAAGGTAAACTTTATTCGAAGATGAGCATTTGAGTGCGCTGTTTTGTTCACTCGAATGGGTCAATATGGATAGAGCAGTGAGCTGACTCATGATGGATCGTCAGGATGAGAGTTTTGAACAATAAGTGGCAGGATCTTAAAGGGATAGTGTGAAGGGAAGCAGTGGGATCCCACTTTCACTATGTTTTATGATAATTCATTCCTGGCTGTATTTAGTCAAAGATTATAGATTTCCGATAATTCATTAAGACCGTTCATGGCTGTGTTGAACTTCACAATGAGCATTGCTTCGCGCCGCGAGAGTTGTCGTTCTAGGTCTCCACCTCTCGAGTCAGGATCCACCTTGGAAATAACAGTCCATTTTAAATCTGTTATTAGATGGTTGTAAGTTTTCCAATGTTGGACCAGCGGGGCATTCTGGACATTTTTATTGATCCGTGATTTATGTTGTGATATTCTGACTCTGATTTCCTGGCTAGTTTTTCCTATATACAATAGTCCACAAGGGCAACGAATCGCATAAATCACATTTTTACTTTTGCAATTAGTAAAACAGTCATGTTTCCAGTATATTGAATTATGTGCAAATAAATCCCCTTCTTCTGTTGACGGACAACAGGCACATGTACCGCATTTATGATGGCCAGTTATTGGAGGGAGGCCTACATATTCTCTTAGGGATTTTTTGGTTGGTGTTGGCATAGACGCTCGCACTATTTGATTGGAAATGCTGCGATCCTTTTTGAATGCAAACAGAGGATAGTCACTTAAAGAGGGGTCAAGATTCTTGACTAAGTGCCAATTTTGGCGAATGATCCTCTTTAATGGGTTAGAGTTTGGACAGAATGTTGAGACACATACCATCTTCTGGAGAGGGAATTTTTCTTTCTGTGTTAAGAGCTCCTCTCGTGGTGTCCACCACGCTCTTTTCATGGCTCTTTTCAATAATTTCTTAGGATAACCTCTCATTTTTAAGTTATCCAGCAGATTGGTTGCATGAAGAAAATATTCATCCTTGAAGGAACAATTTCTTCTGATCCTATGGGCAGTTTCTCAGGATCAGAAGAAATTGTTCCTTCAAGGATGAATATTTTCTTCATGCAACCAATCTGCTGGATAACTTAAAAATGAGAGGTTATCCTAAGAAATTATTGAAAAGAGCCATGAAAAGAGCGTGGTGGACACCACGAGAGGAGCTCTTAACACAGAAAGAAAAATTCCCTCTCCAGAAGATGGTATGTGTCTCAACATTCTGTCCAAACTCTAACCCATTAAAGAGGATCATTCGCCAAAATTGGCACTTAGTCAAGAATCTTGACCCCTCTTTAAGTGACTATCCTCTGTTTGCATTCAAAAAGGATCGCAGCATTTCCAATCAAATAGTGCGAGCGTCTATGCCAACACCAACCAAAAAATCCCTAAGAGAATATGTAGGCCTCCCTCCAATAACTGGCCATCATAAATGCGGTACATGTGCCTGTTGTCCGTCAACAGAAGAAGGGGATTTATTTGCACATAATTCAATATACTGGAAACATGACTGTTTTACTAATTGCAAAAGTAAAAATGTGATTTATGCGATTCGTTGCCCTTGTGGACTATTGTATATAGGAAAAACTAGCCAGGAAATCAGAGTCAGAATATCACAACATAAATCACGGATCAATAAAAATGTCCAGAATGCCCCGCTGGTCCAACATTGGAAAACTTACAACCATCTAATAACAGATTTAAAATGGACTGTTATTTCCAAGGTGGATCCTGACTCGAGAGGTGGAGACCTAGAACGACAACTCTCGCGGCGCGAAGCAATGCTCATTGTGAAGTTCAACACAGCCATGAACGGTCTTAATGAATTATCGGAAATCTATAATCTTTGACTAAATACAGCCAGGAATGAATTATCATAAAACATAGTGAAAGTGGGATCCCACTGCTTCCCTTCACACTATCCCTTTAAGATCCTGCCACTTATTGTTCAAAACTCTCATCCTGACGATCCATCATGAGTCAGCTCACTGCTCTATCCATATTGACCCATTCGAGTGAACAAAACAGCGCACTCAAATGCTCATCTTCGAATAAAGTTTACCTTTTCTGATTAAGCCAGTTTACAAGCTTCACTTTTAAACCTGTGCCTCTCATGAATGGACATCCGCTGAGCGAAGAAAAGTGTATATACATTCCCGTCATACATTGACCAACAACCATTTCTGGATTTGATTCTGTCCTGCGAATACACCATCATAAACTACACTACCCAGAACACACTTAGTGCATTTGACAAGATTATATTCACACGAGATTTGGAGAACAAACACGGAAGCTCATTCCCTCCGAGTTTGAAGAGTGAGAAGCAACGAACACAGGTATGAAGACGATTCAACAAATTCTGCAAAGCGCATCCGCTTCTTTAGCGGTCTCCAACCCCGTTGATAAACTCCCTTTAATCGTTTTTTCAGTGATCCGATCACGACGGAAAACACTTTATGACAAACGCAACTGAATACAGGAAGAGATTTTGTTCTTCAACACACTCCGAGATTCAAGGTAGGCTAACTGCCTCCGAGCGGCGCGCAAAGCGCATTTTGACACACCGCAGATGTTTGAATCTAGCAACCTGTTCTCGATAAGACAGCGACCTGACATCGTTCCCTCATTTTATTGTTTCAGATTAATTCCGTTCTAACACTTCTACACGTAAGTGAAACAGCATAAATGTCACTTGGATGTTTGGTGGTCTTCTAATTTTTGTAGCTTAGAATATGGTACAGTTGGATTGAATTTTGGTCTAATTTATCATTTAGATTTCATACGGCAAGAGGTCTGGTGGACACATCTATCACAGGTACAACTTATATTAAGAAACACGCTGTTGCATGAAAAAGGAGGTGACAGTTTAGTAAGACTCCCCTTGTGTTCTCCTTTCAGCTCCCAGGTCCTGATGAGAGCCCCAGTACTAGAAGGGGCTTGAAACGCGTCGACCTCTATCTTTTGGCCTAACGAACTTAAAGAATCACTTGTAACTCTCAACACTGTTGTCTACAGAGTATACCATTTTTCTATGGCCATGTTGTAATTTGTGTCTTTAAAGTAAATTTAGATTGCTTTTTTCACAGTATGTTTGGTTCTGGACTGTCCAGTGTGGTATGGGAGTGAATGTTGATATGACTGCGGTTGAATGTGCCTTTTATGTACAGTAAATAATTTTTTGTTATTTGTTTCATGTAAATTGTGGAAATACACAAAAAAGTTTTTTGTAAATTGAAAACAAAAACGTACAAATAGATTGATTAAATCGACTAAACAAAAGGTCCTCGTTCATTTTGTTTCCCTTCAAAATGTTCCCACATAAGAAAGTGGAGTAAAAAGCCCATCAGTATTGGAACTATTATTGTTACTTATGATATGAGGCACGGCCTTACTGATTATAGCCTAAACCCTGTTTTTGTTCAACATCTATATATGCAATGGCACGCTATGTGGCACTTCTCAGCCTCAGTGCCAGTACTTCCCAATCACAGATGAGCTGCTATACTTACTGACGCAAACACTGTACATACACTTCGTCTTTAGGAAGTGGGCTCCGTGAGACACACTTGCTCTCACCACTTCAAACACTGTTTGTAAATCACTCAAAACTCGCTGCCTCATATCTCCACACCCAAACTGCTAAGGCCAGATCACAACACCCCCAACAGATCCCTAATGGAAACACAATAGCTGTTGAAGAGAACCACAGTTACACCCAGGGTCTGGCCCGGGGAGGGAACTAGAGGCGTTAGGGCACTAGAGAACGGTCAGCCTCCAACCAAAGCTATGAACCACAGAAAGGACCGTCCCTAGTTGTGTCTTAAGAGACGCCCAATTTAGTGGGGGCAAATCACAAAAATTGACGGACTGGCATCACACACCACCAGGTGTCATGCTTCATCATCTGCCAGTCCTCGCCCTCTAAAAACCGCGTTTGATAGAGGGCGGGCATACACCTGAAGACAGGGATGCACTTCTAAACTAAGTGGGGGCCCAAAAAAAAAAAAGGAGTGAGTGAATTTAAAAACCATCATAGTATACCTGAACAATTTTTATTCTATGGGGTTACTATGTGGGATTAAAATATATAAGTGCGGTGAGTGGGGACCTTATCATCCCGTCGCCGCTGTGAATCAGTGATTGTTAATAGGGGGTCAACATGTTTCTGCCTGTATTGTCCACTTGGGTACGTGGCATTCGTCAGGACCTTAAATATTGGGCTCCAATCTTACCACTGGGGGCGTAGGCCTATAGCCAGCTGCCACCTGTTTAGAGAAACCTGTAAGAGAGAGGGGGCGAGACAAACATAAAATACTCAAAATGGTTGTCATTCGGTAGACCTTGATGTGTCACAGTCACGCTCCATACTTACTGCTCTCTCCTAAAGTGAAAAAGGTGAAAATATTTATATGAGTGTCAGGCATCTGTGTTCACTCTGACATTCATGTGAAACAAATATAGAAGTCTTACCCTATTGGAAAAACCTATTTGCACCATAGGAGGGGTAGGGGGGAAATCCTTGTGGCCACATTCTGGTGGGAGACGATAAAGGATGAAGACAAAAGGGTTAAAAACCAGACTGTTTGGGAAGGTATATCAAAGATACTGAATTAGTTAGCAGAAAAAAACGTCAGGGCGTGCTTGGTCTACTATAGTTTCAACCTGTTGGAAGAAGAAATCAGAACAACGACTTACAGTTCAAGGCGTACTCCCCGCTAGAAAACCTAGTGCTGCATGCGTCCAGCCTCCTCCCCGGTGACATTTAAGTGTAGTGCGCAGCAAGCTTTTATACTGTTGGGTGGGGTCGTGGCATGCGATATGGGTTTCAGGTGAGCGTGGCGCACAGTGATGATGCTGCATTTCCTGTGTCCTGAGCGAAGCATGCAGAAAGGACTGCACGTTGCCTGTTTGTTGCCTGACCCTCGTTGGGGTGTGTCAGCACATGGCGCTGCTCTATGACACGCCACTTCCTGTGTCCCGTCATTACCTCAGATGATTGCCTGGGGTGGGGCGGGACCAGCTGTGGTCCAATGAAAGCGCCTGCCATCGTTTCTGGAGATACAAGGGAGTGATTTAACGTGTGTAGACACGTTATATAGAAATATGGGGAACATGTGCCCTGCTCATGAGTATTATTTCATGACGGGAGCAGTTACGAGTATTTACACAGAAGAAAGGAAGAGAAAACAAACCCAGATTGTTTACAGTCAGGGTGACGGTGTGGTTAAACCTACAATTAGGGCACAAGTTGATTTTACAGCTACCGCATGATTGCTGATCAAGATGATTCTAGTTTTAGGGAGTAAGGGAAACTACGTATAGCTCTATTCACATGTATTACTGTGTCTATTGTTTGTGTTTTTGTCTTTATAATGGGTACTGTTAAAGTGTATGTTTTAGTGAGCGCTAAGGGAAGTTACTTCATTTGTAGCCATGGGATATCATCGTTCAATCCGTTTTTCCATGTCCCAAGGCGAAACACCCAACGCTGTTCTCTAACATGTAAGACATGTGAGAGGCAGCCATTGCGCTTCTGTACTACTTCCAGTACCGTCCATCTTAGATCTTTATCAGAGTGTTCTTTCTCAAGGAAGTGTTTTGTTAATTTGGTGTTATCTTTCTTCCTTCTGATAGTGCTCCGGTGCTCACTAATTCTGATCGCCACAGGGGTAATGTCCAGTTTGTCCATACAAAACCACCAGCCGCTACAGATGACAACCAACTGACACTATGGGGCCACCAACGACCAACTGGACATTACCCCTGTGGCGATTGCGTATCATGCCAATTCACGGCCACCACAAAAGAAGTGGACATAGGTACTGAGCGGCCATGGACTCAGAAGAACTTCTCTAACTGCAACACAGAAAATGTAGTGTACCTACTCAAATGCCCTTGCCAACTCATGTATGTTGGCATGACTACTAGGCGTGTAAAGATCAGAATTAGTGAGCACCTGACGAATGCCACGTACCCAAGTGGACAATACAGGCAGAAACATATTGACCCCCTATTAACAATCACTGATTCACAGCGGCGACGGGATGATAAGGGCCCCACTCACCGCACTTATATATTTTAATCCCACATAGTAACGCCATAGAATAAAAAATGTTCAGGTATACTATGATGGTTTTTAAATTCACTCACTCCTTTTTTTGTTTGGGCCCCCACTTAGTTTAGAAGTGCATCCCTGTCTTCAGGTGTATGCCCGCCCTCTATCAAACGCGGTTTTTAGAGGGCGAGGACTGGCAGATGATGAAGCATGACACCTGGTGGTGTGTGATGCCAGTCCGTCAATTTTTGTGATTTGCCCCCACTAAATTGGGCATCTCTTAAGACACAACTAGGGACGGTCCTTTCTGTGGTTCATAACACAATAGCTGTTGTCATGGCAAGGAAGGAATGCATTGCCCACCACCCTGCAGCAAAACAACAAGCAAGTGGAATGACTGAAGCCCACGAGTCCCCGAATGCTTCGGAGACTGAACTCCTCCTGTGAAGTGCGCTGGAGGCAAGCGTGTGATAATGGACCTCTGTCACGTGCTTAATCACCTCCGTAGAGATCGCGTAAGCCGATACGCTGAGAAGCAATGCGTGCCTCCCTCGCACAGTGCAGACCCCGGGTTTAGGTGCTGCCTGCAGGTCTGGACAAGTAATGGTGCCCCAGGGCCTCATTGGAAACCTAGCTTAGGGCGGAAGACACACAGCTGTCCAAATGACAGTCCTAGAGCTAGGGATATTGTCAGGTTGGGAAGGGTAATCGCGTAAAGCACCGAAAAATAAACACAAAAAAGCTCGAGAAGCACTTCAAAGCACTAACATAACAACAAAAAGCATTTGCAATGCAATAGGACGTGCATTTAAGCGAGACCTATTGCATTGGAAACGGGAGTGCAGGTGGGCGAGAAGGCATGAACAGGAGTGCAGGGGGAGCGAGAAGTCACGGGCTGTGGGGGGAGGGTCACGGGAAGAAAATACTGTTCGAAGTAAAGGGGCAGTAACCATGGAAGGATTCAAATGATGACATGGCTGTCATGAGGAGGGACTAACAAGCCTAAAACCAATCGGAAGGCAGCATTATGGACCAAATCCAATTAAAAAGATGGACAGAGTGGGCGGATCTTCCACTGAGCTTCCACACCATACTGAATACTGCATGCCTCACAAAGCGAGCAGCGCATGCGCACTGTCGCTATAGGCTTAACCTAAAAAAGAAATCCCTCTGCTGTTTGCACCTGTGCACATGATGGAATAGTTCCGTCATGAGCACAGGAGCACTGGTGCTCATGACGGAACCATTCCGTCATGAGCACCGAAAGGTTTGAGGCAGGTAATATCTCACCTTGTATGCATGAAGAGCAGTGCATGTTTTGAACCGGGACAGTGTGTTCATTTTGTTCTGATGAAAGCCTGGGACCCCAATGGCTATAGTTAAATGGCTGAAACATATTGACTAATAGTTAAGGGTAATAGGACCATTATATTCTTACTACCCTTTTTGGAAGTTGATTTTAACAATACTCTAACAACTTTTAATAAAAGGATACCAAGATTGGTTTGAGGTACTTTTATCTTTTTAGGTACCGCACTAGGGAAAATATTCAAAAAGCTCCCTGAAATACGGTTGAGACTATCCTGGTTTTAAGGGACAAGGACGAGACCCAATGATGAAGCATGCCACTACTAGTGTGGGTGAGGGTCTAACAAAGAAATAAAGCATTTTTTTCTTTTTCACCACTAGCAAGGCTTCTTTTGTGAAGTGATTTTGTACACTAGGCAGGGTATACATTTTTGTGATTGTTGGTTCCAACAGGGAGACCTATCCCATTTTCTAAATATTAAACTTCTCTCTTCCCTTCTCAGGAGTGGGATCTGGTTGGATTCTGACAGGGGTTGATTGGTTTGTACAAAGGCCACATTTATGCCTGACATGAGCTAGTGGGAGTGAACGACTCTTGGGCGCATCCCACTCAATGGAATAAAAGTTCCTGGGGCCAACCCTACGCACTGTGGGCATTCTTAAGAGGCCAAAATTCTTCAGCCACTCTTAACTTGGGTTCTGACGGCTGTGGGTGTGTGTAGGGAGTGTAATCCTAATGTCCTCTCACATCTAATTCTAAAATGGGGCAGCCACTGTATCCACAATAACTGCAGAGACAGAAGTCTATTGGAACACAATTAGACTTTTGCAGAAACTAAACAGTGGATACTCAAGAATTGGTTTGGCATCCTGTTTCCCTTCCTTCCAAGTTCTCCCTCAGTGTAATATGTTAAACCCAGAGACAGAATTGTGCGCAGATCAAGTGATATGAACACTGTATTGCTGAGGCCTTGCTAGAGTATCACTAATGTATCTTGGGGTGTAACTGTTATTCTTTTTCTATTTGTCGAATTTAGTTTTCTGTCTGTACTCATAAAACGTGAAAATTAATCAAATGAAACAAGCCAATAGAGAAGACTGAAAATAGAAAATATCACAATATGCTTCAATATACTCAAATATGTAATGATAACAACAACATAAATAATAATGCCAGGCAAAACTGCTCAAAATAAAACGTGGCTTCTTCCTGTCACCCACGGTGTATTCTAACCGTTTATTAATTAGGTGAAAAGCATTAAGTATAGAAGTCAGATAGAAATATCCTTTTAGAAGCTAAATTGTACAGTGTGAAAAGTTAAAATCTAGGACCAATCTCGGCTTCGCTTTTACCAATTGGTGTGATCCTACGCAATACTGTATTTCACCAATCCTCCTTTTTAGCCTACAGGTGTCAGGCTGAAAGGGGCTCTTCCCTCTTTATATCTTCCTCATTGCCCTGCAGGGCTAGTCTCGAAAGCGGCAGGTGGGGATAGGGCCGTGGCCAGCAGGATGCAGACTGCAATCAGAAAATACAGCTTTCTTCTCTCCTCTCCTTTTGTTCTGACACACGTACGACGCGCAGTTGCAAACAGAACAAACAAAAGGGCAGAGGGTGTAGGTGGCCTCTTGACTCACCTTGATTCTGTGAGCATCAGATTGATCACTGATAACTAGAGGCAGGTAAGCAGTTCAAGTGCAGGGCCATTATAGGTAGTGCTTTTGCATGCTAATGGCCCTGTGAATC
The DNA here is from genome assembly GCF_964204655.1 of Triturus cristatus. NCBI lineage: Eukaryota > Metazoa > Chordata > Amphibia > Caudata > Salamandridae > Triturus > Triturus cristatus. Next base: position 733,761,553 of record NC_140580.1, read on the forward strand.
ATGGAAGTAAGAGGGGAAATTATTTTTTCCCCTCGCCCCCTCCCTTTTCCCCCACTCCAAAATCGGGCGGGATACATACTCCACGTCCCCCACACTCAGGGCCGGCTTTAGTGCTGGTGGCGCCCTGTGCGACAATGTTAGTTGGCGCCCCCCCAATAACCACCTCCACCACGGATTCTCTCACTTGCACCCTTTAACAGTGACGAAGTCTCCATAACCACACTCTCTTAGATGCATTGAATTAGTTATATAGCGCCACTCATACCAGTGTAGGGTGTCCGAGCACTTTGCATCACACACACATTACACAGAGACAATCAATCATACGTGTGTAAATCAGTGTATAGGAACTGTTACATAAGCCAAAAGACTAAAAGTGTAGGAGTCACATGTCATCCATACTGGTAGGCAGTGCAGTTTAAGAGTGCTTGGTGTGGAGAAGCACAAACTCAGAGTCGAAAAAGAAACCGCATAGTTGGGAGTTCTCTTTAATAATAAGAATCGATTTCTAGCCAAATGAATCCTTTTTGCAACATTAATCAATGTTCTAATAATGTATACTTTGCAGTATGTAAGCAGTTCCAGGATGAAAGTCAATAGTTCACTATTCTATATTAGGACTTTAAGTTATAAATTGTAACAAAAGGATGTCTCTTTTGAAAGCAGTAACCTGCTGATCTGCTTACTTTATATGAACTCTGTAATCTACTTGGTGCACGTTCTTTGCAGCAGGCATATTAACCCTCTGCACTAACTTCACATAAGTCAAAACCTCAACTATGCAAAATGCTGATCTCTCTCCAGGACGATAATTAATCACAGGAGTTATTGTGACATTTTTGTGAGGCCTGGTAATTGCCGGGGGAAAGAAACGCTGCAGCAGGTGCTTCAAAAGCATAAACTTTCAAGCACAGCGCCCCCAGGAAGCCAGCACCCGGTGCCTTGGCACCGGTCGCACTACCCCAAAGCCGGCCCTGCCCACACTTCCTACGTTCTAACAGGAAATGCAATCGATACCCATTTGAAGCAGTTCATCAGCATTAATAATAACTAATCACTATACATTGTAGGATTTAAATTCAATGTAGCAGATCAATAAAGCATTATTTCTGCTGCTGTTCCTGTTTAGATTCTCTGGCGCAATATCACTGGAATCAATCAAACACAACCAAGCGATTACGAAAGAAAATCCTAAACAGTCGCAACCTATTCAACAGATAAAAAAGATTACATCAAACAATAGAGGTCAGTCAACAAAGTCTCAATGAAAAGTGGCAGGTCAAAAAAATGTATCTGGGCATATGGACTTGATTCCTGGGACTTAAAACTGGGGGGCTGGTGACAATGGCTAGAACAAAAGTGGTGGAACGAGCAAGAGGAGAGGGAGGTGGCAAATAATAATTATCCGTTGCAGGCTAGGAAGCCATAGTATTACGACTAGGGCTAGTGGACATGATTTTCAATCATGTCAGCCCTTTTTAGGTCTCGCCTGACCCAGCGCATGCGCTGGTTTGGCGAGACTTTTTGTGAGGGCTCCAAAAAGTGCTACCATGGCCAGCCTAGAGCTACAGCGCATGTGCGCGGGCGCGCGCGCCGCGCTTGATCACGATTACTTTCACTTTCGCGACCACAGGGCCGCTTAGATGTTCTCCGTGAGGCAATGCTTCAATAGATTGCAGCAGTTAAAATAAACCAACATAATGATTACCCACACACGTCCTTTAGAAGAGAAATTCTTCAGTAAATTGTCTGGAAAACTGAGGACAAGTGCTTTAGCACCATTTAACACACATTAATTATCTTAATAAGTAAGCTTAAAGTCCACTTTTTTAATGCATTTTATTTTGTTTTTATGAACCACGTACAAACATAAACAAGCATTGGCATAGCCAATAGGTCTCACCTTTGGGACCTTATAAGTGTTTCGCCATGCAAAAGTTGCATAACTAAATACTTATAAGGTCCCAAAAGCGAGACCTATTGGCTATGCCAATGCTTGTTGGTTATATGCTTACACTCTTTTCTTATTTTTATTTCAAATGCCAATATATATTGTCTGGTTAGCTACAAATATAGGATCCACTAGAATGCCAGCATTGTCCAGGGCCACATTTGTTGATGAAGTGGGCCTTTACCTTGCTCAGGGCTATTGGGTATCTCATTGAACAGCATCTTCTATAAATAGATAATATCATTTTTTCCCTGTTGTTTTTTGCCCCCTTTGTTTCTTTGCTTTCTGCCTGCCTGATTTTATGGACTTAGAATAATGTTTAGAGCTCGACGGTGTGCTAGAGTTTGCACTTTGGGAGACACCCTTTAAATTTATTTAATGGATTAATGTCTTCAATTCCTACAGTACCAATACACTTAAAGGGCAAATCATGTTTTCTTTTCATAGATTATTTGAATCAAACAACAGCCCATTCTTCCGTTTTTTGTCCTAGGTTTGTGACAAGGAAGATGAGGAGACAGCCCAGAGAATAAGGTAGTACGTCTGTATGGACGCCATGGCACTAGGGTGCATGTTCTTAATCAGGGTTTGCAGAATTTATGTTCTTTGGGATAAAGGCGTGATCCGAGTTTGGCTTAAATTTCTCAAGTAGAGCTGGTATGGAGCTCTATATCATGTGTGGGGTTCCAAGGCCGGCTTTAGTGCTGGTGGAGCCTGGTGCGACAATCTGTTTTGGCGGTCCACTCATATGACTTCTCCTCGGATACCCTCACTACCACCCAGGTAAAAGTGCCCCATATCTCTCCAAAGGCCCTCCCTCACATACAGTTCATTTGTTTTAAAGCACTGGTAAAGAAAAGCTGGCTTTACTATTCCACTCAGCTACTCACATAAAAAACAGATCTGTTCTTTGCAGCAGGCATATTAACCCTCTGCGCTACTTTATGGTGAGCCAAAACTACCACTAGAGAACCTGCCTCTAGCATGAACATTAATCACGAGTTAATATGACATTTTTATTACTGCCTGAAAGCTGGAGGCACAAGGAACTTTGCAGCAGGTGCTTTTAAATTGTATGTTATTGCAAACCACAGCCCCCCCCGCCACTCTCCCCCTCCCCCAAGTCAGCGCCCAGCGAGGGCGTACCAGTCGCACTGTCCTAAAGCCAGCCCTGTGCGGTTCTTGAGTACTCAGAAAGTGAAAAATCTGTTTTGAAAAACAAATGTTAACATTTTTTTACATTAAATGTAATTTATGTGTTTTTAAAAAGTTCAATCACAAAAATCAAAAATAAATTGAAATGTGACCCGCTTGCTATTACCTGAAAAAAGTACATCTTTTCAAAGGGAAAACATAACCGGAAATGAAGTAAAGGGAACGAGATAAGCAGGAGTACAGTAAAGCTACAAAAGCGATGCTGCACCTTCAAAGCAAACAATAACTTTTTATTATAATTATTAAACTGAATCTGTAGGGCGCACAGCTACCCCAAGAGGTTTCAGGGTGCTAACCCCGTAGGAAAGAGAAAGGACGAAAAAGAAATTAATGATGGAGCAACCAAGTCTTCAAACTTCTGCGGAATCTACCATACACGGTTTCCTGGCGTAGAGAGTTCATTGTGCCACAATGTCCTATAAAAGAGTTTGTCTCTAAGTGGCCGATTCACAGAACTTATCTGAGACAAAATCCTAAACGTACTACTTTTGGTATTCACAGATTGCATTTAGTTGTATTAAAGTTAGGATTCCTAACTTTACTACTACTAAATCCCTTTTGTGAATGCCGAAAGTCGTAAAGTTAGGATTTTGTCTCAGTTTAGTAGTACTAAAGTTAGGAATCCTAAATTTACTACTACTAAATGCCTTTTGTGAATACCGAAAGTCGTAAAGTTAGGATTTTGTCTCAGTTTAGTAGTAGTAAAGTTAGGAATCCTAACTTTACTACTACTAAATGTATTCTGTGAATACCAAAATTAGTAAATTTAGGATTTTGTCCCATATTAGTTCTGTGAATTGGCCCCTAAGTGTTTAGGTCTAGAGTTTGACATCACAGCTGTCAAACAGATCTTTTGTTTCTAATACACTTTGGCCCTGATAATGAGCGGGCTGAAATTTTACAACCCCTTTGCAATCCACTTTTTCTGTCATTATCAAGTGCGACAAAGACCTCGCCCTTTGTAAAATTTCAGCAGACCAAACCTGTTGGAATTCAAAAGGGTGATTTTTGTTGTGGTACGGACGACGTTTTGCATGTTTTACCCAGAATATGCAATGAATTGTTTCTGAATTATGAACACTTTAGCAAGTATGTTTATTTGATATTATAATTATTGTGTTAGACACTGCCGACTTGTAATGAGGCCCTTAGAGTGGACTTTGGGTTCACACCATTCAAACGCTGGCTAAAGACTTTGCAATCCAATCATGGTTCCAGTAGTGGCCGCTACTTGTCGGGATTGGCTGGGCAAGGGTGAGGGGGGTAAATACATTATTTTAAAACCACTTCCCTGCAGGCCAGCCGGCTGCCACCTCTCGGTCCTTTTCGGCTCCTCAGTCGACAGCAGGATGCAGGAACCAGGAAGCACACAGGCTTCCAGACTCCTCTAGCCAGTCATGACGCTGCCTACCAGCAGCATTGTGATTGGTAACAGAGTCAAGAGGGACTGGGAGACTGTGCATGTTCTCCACTCAGATTGTGCAATATAGCCGGTGGAGAACTGCAAAGTGCGCATGAAGGTTTGCCCGGCCCAAGACGGCCGGCCATAGTTAGGATTTTGGTTCAGTTTAGTAGTAGTAAAGTTAGGAATCCTAACTTCACTACTGCTAAATGCCTTTTGTGAATACTGAAAGTCGTAAAGTTAGGATTTTGTCTCAGTTTAGTAGTAGTAAAGTTAGGAATCCTAACTTGACTACTACTAAATGCATTCTGTGAATACCAAAAGTAGTAAGTTTAGGATTTTGTCTCAGATTAGTTCTGTGAATCGGCCCCTAAGTGTTTAGGTCTAGAGTTTGACATCACAGCTGTCAAACAGACCTTTTGTTTCTAACACACTTTGGCCCTGATAATGAGTGGGCTGAAATTTTACAACCCCTTTACAATCCTCTTATTCTGTCATTATAGAGTGCGACAAAGACCTCACTCTTTGTAAAATTTCAGCAGACCAAACCTGCTGGAATTCAAAAGGGTAAAAATGTACAGTATTTACCCAACATTTGATTTTTGTTGTGGTAAGGACGACGTTCTGCATGTTTTGCCCAGAATATGCAATGAATTGTATCTGAATTATGAACACTTTAGCAAGTATGCTTATTTGATATTATAATTATTGTGTTCGACACTGCCAACTAGTAATGAGGCCCTTAGAGTGGACTTTGGGTCCACACCACTCAACCGCTGGCTAAAGACTTTGCAATCCAATCTTGGTTCTAGTAGTGGCCGCTACTTGACGGGAGTGGCTGGGCAAGGGGTGGGGGGCGCTAAATAAATTATTTTAAAACCACTTACCTGGAGGCCGTCCGGCTGCCACCTCTCGGTCCTCTTCGACTCCTCGGTCGACAGCAGGATGCAGGAACCAGGAAGCACACAGGCTTCCAGACTCCTCTAGCCAGTCATGACGCTGCCTACCAGCAGCATTGTGATTGGTAACAGCGCCAAGAGGTACTGGGAGGCTGTGCATGTTCTCCACCCAGATTGTGCAATACAGCCGGTGGATAACTGCAAAGTGCGCATGATGGTTTGCCCGGCCCAAGACGGCCGGCCAAACTGTCATGCGCACTTAGAGTGTGCTCAACACTCCTCCCTCTGGGCCCTGCTCTGGCCAGCCCAGCCCCACCCCCACCAGGAATGGAAAACTAAAATGATAAGATTGGTTATTATTATTTTAGTTTTTCTTTTTAACCTGCTCACCGAGCAGTAGGGCGACGCTCCTCTGTCTTAGTGGAGGAGCCGCCGCTGCTTGGTTCAGCCCAAAGGAATATTTCTCTTACCTGATGCCATTGATTGTTTGGTGTATTCTCCCATCTTCCTCTGGAATGAATGAGGGACTAATATACATCTCAGCTTGGGTCACACACAATCTGTGAGGCTGAGCACACCCTTCATCCACTCCACTTTCTAGAGGCTGCCATTGGCCAAACTTGCCTCCTCCGCTCACAAAGAGGTCAGGGCAGTTTTCACACACCAATTACACACAGGGAGAAGGCGCAAGACTACATAAATGATGTTCTCTCAGCACTGGAGTGGCATATTTTGATGCACTTCTGTGCCAACAGCCAACCGTGGCACTGCGTCACTTCTCTTTGTCTCCCTAAGTATACCACCTTGTGCCCTACCTTTCTTGTGGGGCTGGCTACTTCCGTCAGTCGCTCCACTTCCAACAGACTGCCACTAAATTGCTGCCTCAAAATTACTGGCACACAAGGAACTCTCCAGCAATTGCTTCCCTTACTTTAGAATAATCCCTAAGCGTCAGACTGGATTTGGAATTTTTTTGTGAGCAGTACCCCTGTGCGCCAGTAGGTGGCCTTGTTCGCCTCTGTGTGGCATTTGCAACGATGCTCGTGCCAGAAGTGGTGTGAGCTGTGCCTATATAGATGCCACCACAGTGCAATGATGTCAGTTTTTTATTCTGACTTTCCCCGCCAGACGTGCGGAGCGATGAAGAACACTGACTACTGGTGTGTCAAACCAGGGCCCTTTAAAGGGGAACAGTCCTTCACTCTTAATGCGTTTGCAGACCAGGAAGGGTGAGTGGGTTGGTAAGGAATCTACGGCTAGATAGAGCCTCTACGAGACAAGGTATTACTGGAGGTAAGTAACTTGTTCATATGATAGAGAGTTCTGGCTGCAGATACCTTACTTTAGAATAGATACCCAAGCAAAACCTCCCGGAGGTGGGACAAAGACACGGATTATACTAAAAAGTCCTGTAGGACTGAATGGGCAAAATGCTCATCTTGGTGGACCTGACTGTCAAGGCAGTAGTGCTTCTTAAATGTGTGCATGGAAGCTGGCGTTGCTGCCAGGACGGGTACTCCACAAACTAACGCAGTGATTGCAGCTTTGACTCGCAAATCTACAGGTGTTTGATTTTTGGTCAATGCTTAGCAGAGTTTGATGCAGAGCACTATCCATTGTGAGATTGTCCTTTTCTGCACCGCCTTCCCTTTTTAGCTCTGATTTACCCCACAAATAGTTGATCGTCCACCCGGAACTCTTTTGTAGGGTCAAGGTAGAACGACAATGCTCTTTTTGGGACTAGGTGATGGAGACTGTCCTCTTCTTTAGAGGGATGAGACGGAGCATTAAAGGTAAGCAGGGTGATGGACTTTCATGCATGAAAGGGAGGGACCTCCTTTGGTAGGAATGATGCTCTAGCCCAAAAGACAAGCTTGTCTGGGTAGATATGGAGGCTGGGATGACAAAGCCAGCAGCTCACTGACCTTCCGGGCAGATGTTATTTCCACTAGAAAGGCTACCTTTGTAGTAAGGCACCTAATAGGGCAGTTGTGTAAGTGCTCGAAAGGAGCGCACATCAGAATAGTTAGGACTAAATTGAGGAACCATGAGGCATAATGAAGTGTGAAGTTGTGAACATGTGTTGGAGACCTTTCAAAAACCTATGTACAATAGGGGACTTGAACAGGGATGGCTTATCTGGCAATCACAGAAATGCTGAAATGGCAGGAAGGTAGCCTTTTTGTAGGTGCCCAAGCAGAGCCCTGCTGGTCTAGAGTAAGAATAAACAAAAGAACCTTGGAAAGAGGTGCAGATAGGAGGTACATTTGTTTATCTGTACACCATGTCACAATCTTGCTCCAATGGCAGGTGCACTGTCTTGATAGAGGGACGTCTAGCTGCCAAGGTAACATTGCAGACTTCTGGCTATCACCACTCAATCTCCACACATGAAGATGGAGTGTTGTCAGGGTCCTGTACAGAACTCTGCCCTTTTACTGCAACAGAAGATCCTCCCGAAGAAGCACCCTGATCGGAGGACCCTTGCTCATGCTCAACAGTTCAGGATACCAGACTCTCCATGCCCAATCTGGCACCACCAGAATTATTTGGGCCTGGTCATTCCTTAGCTCCTTGAGAACTCTGGGAAGGAATGGTATTGGCAGAAAGGCTACGGGCGGGCTGAGCTCCACTTGAGACAAAAAGTGTCTCTGGGCAAGTCACCTTGGAAACTCCAGGGTGCAAAACTGCTGACATTATGCCATCTTGACTTAGACAGATCCAACCAAGGCTCATCCCATTCTTAGAAAAGTTCTTGTCCACCTCCAGATGGAAATGTCATTCTTAATCTATTAGGTATCAATGGCTGAGTTTGTCCACTCTGGCATTATGGGAGCCCGCCATGTGTTGAACCACCAGGGATACGCCTGTCATTCCAGCAATGTGCGGAGGTGCAGAGCCTCTTGACAAAGGATCGATGACCCTACTATTGCTTGTTTGTTGCAACATCACATTGCAGTGGTGTTGTCCATGAACACCTTAAACAGACTTCTCTTGATTGAGGGGAGACAGGCCGTCAAGCCAGTCAGATCACTCAGAGCTCCAACAGTTTGATGTGGAGTCCAAATTCCGCCAGAAACCAGAGTCCTCTCAACTCCACCACTCCCAGATGGCCAGCTCAGAAGTGATGCATCTGTTTCCACAGTCAGCTCTGGGTGGGGCATGGAGAGGGATCTGCCACTGACCCTATTCGGGGTTCATTAGCCACCACTACTGGCCTTTTGCCGTTCCCTCTGATATCTGGACCATGTCGGAGAGATTTCCCTGATGCTGTGCCCACTGGAGCTTCAGGTCCCACTGCAGAACCCTCATATGCCAGTGGGCATGTGTCAAAAGGAGGATGCAGGAGTCCATGAGGCTCAACAGCCTCAGAGTCAGTCTCACCAAAATCCAGGATAGAGGCTGAAACATCAATAAGATAGCCTGAATAACCTGGACTGCAGCTTGGAAGAATAGGAACAAAACTGCACTGTGTCCAACTCAGCTCAGATGAAAGGCAGTGCCTGAGAGGGAGCCAGGTGTTGATCGTGAACCCCAGTGACTGCAGAAGGTTCGCTGTAGTCTGGAGGTGAGAGACAACCTCTTGAGGCAACCCAGTGTTCAACAGCCAATCATTGAGGTAGGGAAAGACTGTAATCCCTGATCTCTGCAGGCAGATGAGCTACAACCACCCCCATCACTTTCATGAACACCCGATTGGTGCTGGTAATGGCGAAGGGGAGGACCACAAACAAAGTGCTCTTGACCTACCGTTAACTACAGGTAGCGCCTGTGGGCAGGCAGGATGGGGATGTGACTTTAAGCATCCTGCAAGTGCAGCAATACCATCCAGTCTCCTGGGTCTAGGGCAGTAAGGACTTGTGTGAGCATGAGCATTTTGAATTTCTCCTTTTTCAGGAAGAGATGGAGAAGGCACAGGTCTAAAATAGGACGAAGTTCTCCGTCCTTCTTGGGCACCAGAAAAATGCAGGAATAGCAAGCACAACCTACGTCTGAAGCCAGCACCTTCTCTATAGCTCCCTTGGCCAAGAGAGCAAACACCTCTTGACTAAGCAAAGAGAGCTGGTCTTCCATCAGCTGGTCATAAGTAGATGGCATGGGTGGGGGATCACAAAGGGAAGTGAGTAGTCCGTTTGGACAAACTACAAAACCCAAGGGTCAGATGTTATTGACCTCCAGTGGTGCAGGTGATGGTGTATCCTGCCCCCCAACTGGATGGCTATCATGGTCAGAGGGCACACTAAAGGGGTTTGGAGACTGCCGGGGGAGGTAGACTGGCTTGACTTCTGGCTGCCTGTCCTACATGGTCTGTGGAAACCGCCTTCTCGGCCATGAAAAGATTGTGAGGATTGCTGCCCAGGCATGTAAAGAAAGGGGCAGAAGGCAGACTGGGGTTGTCCATAGCTCTGCTATCATAAAAGTACCAGAGCGCAGAGTCTTCCAAAGGGCATGTCCACGAGCGTTGTTTGGACATCTGAAACGACGAGTGTTTGGAGTGGCTCCGTAGCCAATTCTGGGAGCTTTTCTTGGCCGAGATCTTGAGCGTTGTGGTGTTGCACTTTGGGGAGCTTGAGAGGCCCCTTCCTCAAGGCCTTGGAGGCACCTCAAATAATGGTCCGTCACCGACATCTGCCAGTGACAGGCCTCACACATCTTGAAACCAGCTTACCTAGTTGACATCTTTAATACAACAGGCGACAAGTCTAAAAAAAGTGTCAATAAAAAGTAAAAAAAATATCAGTCAAAAATGACTGGGGGTAGCTCATCCCAGATCTTCGCTGACAGGTGTGGAAAGAAAAGAACTTATGTCAGTGTGCTGTAGGGGCATCTATATATGCACCGCGCATGTGACTTCTAGTGTGGACGTAGCTGATAATGCCACATGGAGCTGAACGGCACCACATACCTGAGCAAAAGGGGTACTGCTCAGGAAAAAGGTAAGGAATCTGAGGCTAAAAGTCTCTATCAGATATATATTGTCACCCTCTCCCAGAAGCAGCTGTTACCTGATTTCAGCCACTGACAAAAAAACTAATTTCTGCCAGAAATATGAGCATCGCTTCCCTTTCTTCTGGGGGATATAGCTTGTGAGCTGAGAAGAGGCTGTTCTCTTCCCAGGACAAGTAAGACAGGAAAGAACATTCTGGCTTTTAAGCAAATGCCAAAATCTCAAACAAATCTCAGACAGGATATGTTGCAAATTTAACGTACTGGAAAGAGAGGCTATGCTCAAAGTCATATTGCGTTCCTATATTTTTGTGAATCCATGATTAAAATCTAACTACGCAAGGAAGGCATGGATTGAGAAAGAAAAGCTACAGTAAACACAAGAATGTAGAGTCAATAAAAGTCCTGCATATAATTCAAAGACAGATATTCTGCAGTTTCTTACGCTGCTCACAAAAAGAGAAATGCTGTTAATGCCGTGAGTGACCTCAGACAAACAGTATCGTTTAATGATGTCAAGCAATCTAATATCACCATTGGAATACACGACTAGTAATTGTTCTCATGGTAATGACTCTTTAGCAAATGGAAACCGGCAGTTCCACGGTACAAAGAATACTCAAACTTCATACATATCTTTGAATGCATGCCTAGTTGTATGCACTCATCTCCTTCTGGATTCTTGGCTGAGCTAGCTGCCATTAAGAAGTAACTCAGATGCTCCAACTGGCTATCCATCAAAGCTGGCAAGCCAGAACCCATGCAGGATCTCTAATACCTAGCCACTAGTTCACTATGAGTAAATCTTTACACCCTAGAACTATCTTCCGATCCCAGTGCCAATACTTCCTCAAACAGGACATCACAGGAGATGATCTTGGCTAGGTAATTTATCAAGTGATCCTTCCAGGAAATAACACTAAAGCAGTTACTCAAACTGAAGCTGAGAGTAGGGAGTGCATAGAACAAATCCCTTAACAAAAAGAATAATCTCTAAAGACTATCCTCTACAAGGAGCAGACTATGGGAATGAATCCGGACAGATGGTTGAATATTAAAACACACAACCCATTTTAGCAGTCGAAAATTCAGAAGCCAACAGAACATCAAGTACTCCAAGAAATACACAGTGAGGTAGCAGAGTTGGAGAGCCTCCATTACTAGTGGGACACAAGGAAAATCCGTCAGAGACATACAAAGAGTTTGTAGGAAGGACGCAATTAGAGTTAATACGAATTAACTGAAGCCACATGTATAGGTCCTATTAAGGACATATAAGGATTTCATGATGTACTGCATGTACCTTTTGCTATGGATGAGATTAGTAACTGTGATGGAAATGCAGAAGGTGAAGACGTTTTAAACTGCCAGCAGGCAGCATAAACACAGGAATCTGACAATGAACCTAATCAGAAATTTATCCAGTATAAGTTGAGCTATTCCCAACATTAAACAAAGTAGCAGCAAGTGGAAAGTTAGTACAGGGTATGGATCAAACAAATGTACAAACAAGCAATGCCGATAGTACATGAACACACTACTGAAAATACTTATGGACCAAATGGTGATGAACCATAAAATGATATAGTACAGGAATGTTAAGATTCCTCTCTAAATAAATCAGATCAAATTCTATTGATACCAGCTTGACTGTAAGAGGTAATGTATCTCTCTAATCAGACTACAAACACCAATTATTCAATTGTTACTGTATTTAGCAAAACGTTTCAAGCTTCTAATTATTGACTTGAGTAAATTGAGTTATTTAATAAAATAATTAAAAACCATATGCTAGACCTTGAATATCAGGGTGGCCAGTAGGAAAGGAAATTAGAGTAATAAGCCAAAAAAGACAAAGTTTCTAGGATCACTGTAAAAAAAATAAAGAACCATACATGCAGAGGTCTATCTGTCTGATCGGCATCCCAGAAGCTAAAGAGGCATTAGTTGGTGATAAAACTCACTATTCAAGAATTTTAAAAAATGCATTACCACATACTGATGAGACTGATGTGAGTAATAAGGCCCACTGTGCACATCAAGACACAGCCTGGAAGAAACCTGATTCAAACAAGACCTACCACATTTTGATTAACTTCTCTCAATACACCACAATATAGGCAACAACACAAAACGGCAAAAGCATGGACTCAATTAACAGGGTTCCTCGTCTTGGTTAAACCTGATATTTCCCAACCCATGGACTAGAGAGATGGCAAATATGAGCCTTTTTTTGACAGAGTCCAAAAAATTGTTCTACAAGCCTTTTTCAGTTCGAGCCTACCAAACACTGGAGCTGTCTGGTTGAAACAGACCTAACAGGAGCTTACCACGAATTTACAGTGGGCTTAAGGCCGACCCATTGCTTACCATTGGTTGTCTTCAACTGTCACTCTCATTTTCTTGCCTCCAATTCAAAGACTTGCCTTGTCCATTTTGTGCTTTTCCTTTCCTTGGACCATAGCCTTTCTACTTGTGTCCTTCCACTGTTCACTTTTAGGGAGCAACTTTTTACTTAAGCACTCCATGAATTGCATGTGTTTACCAGTTGTCCCCCTCTAGTGCTTCTTTCCCTTCTGATCCAACTTGGATCAGTAAATAAAAACATTGAGCCTGCCTCATGCACATATGTCATGACACGTGAGTGCACCTATAAAAAGACACGGCTGCATCCTCGTGCCTTTTTGTCCTTTTGTTTATGCTGGACAGTTGATGGTGTACAGCTTAAAACAAAAGGCATTGACTGAGCCAACAGCTCTCAATGGAAAGATCTTATGGCTCCGTCAATGCTTGTTTCAATATCTTGTGGAGCTAAAGTTTATGGAGAGAATAACTCTAAATAGCAAATACCAAGGAAATGGTAGAGCAATTGGTAGAGAAAATGTTACATCTCCAAAAGTAGAAGAAAAAAAGAACTAATAATCAAAAGTTCCAAACATAGCCTAGCACCATCTCAAACGTAGATGAGCTGTGATTCAAGTGGATGGTAAGGAGTCGGAGGAGTAGGACATTGGATAATTCAGGCATAAACAAAGTTAGGCCATGTAATACTTCACTCTGTAGAATACTATTTCCTGTATTCAAAGCCCATGTTCTTTGGAAAGATATCTTGGAAGAGATGGCAGGCCTGAGACAGGTGCTAGTCAAGGCTAAATGTACATTAAAAGGCAAATGTACCTGAAACATTGTAACAATGAAACATTGACAAATTGAGCATCCAGCCTTGAAACGTGTGTTTGCTACATAACTGTAAGGAAAATGCAGGAAATGCTACAAATAATTAAGTAAAAAAGGAAGCTACTTATCTGTGCACTCTAGTTTTCCAGTATTGATATATTTTATAGGCTCACATGATTGGATCTTCCCTGTCATCAAGGTGGCAGTCTGACAGTAATTATAAAAAGCACTGTATATGAAAGCATTGCACAGCAAGCCTAAACAAGTGACTTTGTTAACCAATTTACATAATTTGTAAAAGAACCAATTGTCACCCAATCAGGAAGCAGCTCCCTCTGTCCCTCAAGGGCCACCAACCCTCGGAATTGTCAGCACAATGTTAAAGGTAATAATATGGTAAGCTCCTATGGGGATAACGGAGGGTCATATGAAAATCTATGAAAGACAACAATCCTGGATAACTACAGTGTACACATAACTTTTTTTCCCTCCAATATCGAATCTTTCATACATTCATATGCTTGAATTTGAATAGCAAGCTGTTACCAATTTACAAAATATACTAAAAGCGGAGATGGGAAGCAGACATCAAATGTAAACCTTAAAATAGAAAGTGGAGATCACCTCATAGAAATAGAAGGCAAAGGACTGCTTGACTCACAGCAGTGTCATTAGTTACTGTGGCATCCAAACAGTAATGACGGGTAAACGCTTGCCTGTTACTCTATGTAGCAGCACTGCAAAAGCCTGGCAAAGTCAGTTGATCAAATAGAGCAGTAGAAGTAGACATTTCTCTCGTGGAGTGCGATCTGACCTTCCCATGCAAAGGATATCCAGCCTTTTGATGGTAGGTAACTATGGCCGCAAAACCCCATCAAGAATCTTGACAATGCATGCACTTTTGTTGGAGGCCCATAGGCTAAAAGAACCTGATCGAACTTTCTAAAAGTTTTAGTTCTGTCCAAAAAGATCTTAAGGACTGTAGGCTCATTAAGATGAAAGTCTAAAGGGACTTTGGGGATTAAACAATTGTATGTGATCAACATGACTATGTCATCTTTAAATAGCATATAAAGTTCCTTTATAGTGAAAGCCTAGATTACACTAATCCCCTTCTAACAAGAGTCAAGGCCAATAATAACGCCTTTTTCCAAGATAAATACCTGAGATCTATGTTATGAAGTTTTTTGGGCAGTTTTCTATAGCACAAACCCAACCTGAAAGTGTTGGAGCACTTTACATGGGCAGGTTACATTACACAAAGTCATATAAAAAGAATGTCTTTAACAATCTGGGAATTAGGGAAAGAATAGCAAATGCATAAGCATAGATTCCTGTCTAATCTCTCCAGAAAGCTTTTCCCTGTGACCCTTTCTGAGGGTGTCTGCTGGCAAAAAATCAACATTTGCGATTGAGATGTATCACAAACAAGTCCAGATTTTGAAATACTCAGGTCTGTAAAATGGCTGTTAGCTAATCTTGATCTAATTCTCATGTGTGGCGGTCTCTCGATGTTCTACTCAGGAAGTCTGCCACTAATTGCTTGTTCCAGTGACATGTTCCACCATTCATTTGATCTGATGATGTCAAAGTCATTTCCATATCTTTTGGGCTTCTATTGAAAACAGTTGTGACCTTGTTCTGTAATGCTTGTTCAGGTGAAACATCATTGTCGTATTGTTCACGCAAACAAGTACTGATAAAAATCTTATCCTTGGTAGAAAGGATTGGAGGACTAAGGCAACTGCCCTCAACTCTAGAAGTTTTATATATGGTTTGGTTTCCTGGGGTGACCATTTTCTCTGAATCTCTAGTTCCTGTAAATGTGCTCCACATCCTGTTAGAGAGGCATCTGTAGCTATTACAAATTGGGTTGGCGGATTCTGAAATGTTAGCCCTGATATATATCTCTGCATCCACTACAGCAAGGTGGATTTCATTCAGGAAGTGATCTGTATGTTGTCTTTGAAAGAACCCTGGCTTTGAATCCAATGTTTGTCTTTCTCCTCTTGAAATACTCCGACACCATTTTTTTCCTGTTCTAAGAATGGTTTTTCTTTCACTGTTTTTCTGCTCTTGAGGCAAGGCTCTTATAATAGGGACTCTTATAATGAAATATTACCAGACTGCACATATGACCATATTAAACAAGAAAAAAGTAAATATGGCTGTAGGATAGAAAAAGTTGCTTACATGCAATGCTAGCTCTCTTCCAGGGTCATCCTCATTAAAGTCATAAACACTTAATAGTCGCCAGTAGATAGTTATAGTTATGACCTATTTTCCATAGGAAATCCGCAACATTCTATTCCCAAAAGTATGGCGCCAGTTGATGAATCCTCGCGAAATGTTCCAAACTTTTGGCCAGCTCCGCTCCGCTCCTACCCTGAAGGTTTTGTGGTGATTCGTCAAGCGGGGGCCGAGAAAAAAGGGGGGTCCCAAAACGCGTTTTCCCCATGCAATTTCCCATAGGATCTGTTGTCGCAGCTACAGCCCGAACCGCTGAACGGAATGACACCAAATTTGGTAAAGAGGTAGTCCTCAGTTCAGACTCGTGCCTTTTGCATAAATGGTGTGAATCTGTTCAGTAGTTCCTGAGAAAATTAGGGTAAAAAAGTTAGTGATATCTATGGCCGGGGAGGATCCGCGCACCCTACCCGCACCGTAAGCGCACCCTCCCCGAACCGAGCGCGCACCCTGACGATCACGCGCTTAATGCTAATTGGCTGTCGAGTGTCTGTCTACATTCGAAACCAGGAACTGTTGGCGGCCATTTTCTGCCTCGGTAGAAGCAAGGCTGAAGAAGCAAGGGGAATAAGTGTGTAAAACATATAAAGGGGGCAGTGTGGAAATACTCTGACTCTCTAGATCTGCTTAGGGGGTCCCAGAAGGACCCCCTGGGGCCCCCTTTTAAAAAAAAAAAAACGGCGAAATGCACACAGGTGCGCGCATCCTATTGCGTTGGGTGCACGGATTCTCTCGCATTGGGTGCGCGGATCCAAGGGAAAAAAATTTGAAATTTTTGGGAGATAAACATCAAGCTTAAGTGTTTTGTTCTTGATTGGCTCTAAAAAGAGCCGTTGTGTTCATTGAGAGTTTTTGGTACTTATAAGTAAGTACCTATACAGAGTCTAAAGTTGTTGAGGAAGACTCTGTTTCCTTCATCAGTAAAGTGTACTCCATCTCTCCTATACATCTCTTGCATATGAAAGCGCAGATTGTTATTGTAAATGGACCCCATTCTATAGTCTCGGAGAAAAGCAGAAACAGATTTATTCACATGTTTCCTAGCTTTCTCAATTTGTGGACAAAAATGATCGGACCAGTTCCATTTCTGCCTTTGGCATATGTTAGAATACACAAAGGCAGTTTTGGGGAAAAGTGAAATCAGTTCTGCAAAGGTGTCCTTCATAAGCATTTCCAGACCTACCCCAGTCAAAGTGCCTAGGTCATTGCCACCACAGTGCACTATTATGAGGTCAGGGTGTTGGATATGCATGAAGGATTGCACCAATGGCATCAATTGGTGCCACTTTAACCCTCTCTGTCCAATCCATTTAATGTCTACATTTGGCAAACCTAGGTCTTTGTGAATGCCTTTGTTTTCTGCATACCTTTGGCTCCAGAAAATATAGCTGTGTCCCACAATCCACACTCTAAACATCTTGAAAGGAGGTCTGGATGCACTCAGATGGTTCTGTAAATGAAATGGCAGTTTGGAAAGTAAGATTTTCTAAAATGGTGGCTAAGATGCAGTTTTGAAAAAAAACAAGAAATCATTGGTTGTTTGACAACCTTCTACACTGAAAGGTAGGGTGTATATTTCTGTTTTTTAAGCGCATGATTCTTATTGGTTAACAAAAACTGATTGTAAGGAACATTATATATGATAAGCTGATATGTTGAAAAGTCAAGCACACTTGCTGTCTTGATTAGCAACATTGTGTGCTGAACTTGTGACCTGTGTGCTCAGTACAGTGTTCCATGACCTGTTTCTATGGTAATGGGCAGAAGGCAGATTGGGGGAAGGGTTCAAATTTATGTCATTTGGAAAGGGTTCAAATGTTTAACCAATAGAAATGTGTGTTTGCTTTTGAATTTATGTGGGAAGGAATGTGATTTGATGTTTACATGTATATGTGTGGGAAATGAGAGGGAAACTTTGCCATTCTTTGGTTTTGCTTAGAGGTGCACAGTGCAGCGATTCTGTATAAGAAAATCTGGTGTGTGACTGATATCTGGTGTGTGACTGATATACTTCTTAATCTACAAAACAACTTGAAAGGTGAGTTATTTAATTGTGAGGGGATGTATGTAGACTATTTTGATTTTAATCAGACTAATGTATTTCTCCTGCTAAAGTGTAGGGAGTACTTTTTTGTCTACAATCTTATTGACAGTGTGTGTGCATGTAGAAACAATTCTGTGATAAGCATTTGTGTTTTTCATGTGTTTGCAGACAGATAACTGTGCTGTTTTTATATTTTGGTAGAATTAGAAACCAGTCATTGTTTATGAATTTGTGAAATGAGTTATGTTTCCACACTAAAATGTAGTACTCCTTCTAGATGACGAAATGTGTTTTGGTATAGTGCAAGGGATAGTGTTGTTTGTCTAGAATCACACAGTGAGTCTGTGTGCATTTGGGAACCACTGTGAGAGAAGCATTTGGTAACATCGTGTATTTGCTGACAGATAACTGTTTTAAAACCTGTCTTGCTGTCAAGTTTTAGTAGCATTAGAAGGCAGTTTTTGCTTATGCTTTGATTAAATGAGTCAGGCTTTGACTCTAAAGTGCAGTTCTGAAATATGTAGTTTGTGTGCATTCCCCTTACCTCTTCCACTGTAGTGAATGAGTTTTGGTAAACTCCTAGGGATAGTGGTGCTTGTCTAGAATTACACTGTGAGTGTGTGTGCTTTTGGGAACTACTGTGAGAGAAGCATTTGGTAACATCATGTATTTTCTGACAGATAACTGTTTTACAACCTGTCATGTTGTCAAGTTTTAGTAGCATTAGAAGCTAGTCTTTGCTTATGCATTGATAAAATGAGTCATGCTTTGAAACTAATGTGCTGTACTTTAATATGTAGATTGTGTGTAGTCCCCTTACCCCTTGCACAGTAGTGAATGAGTTTTGGTAAGCTGCTAGGGATAGTGTTGCTTGTCTAGAATCACACTGTGAGTCTGTGTGCATTTGGGAACCACTGTGAGAGAAGCATTTGGTAACATCGTGTATTTGCTGACAGATAATTGTTTTAAAACCTGTCTTGTTGTCAAGTTTTAGTAGCATTAGAAGGCAGTTTTTGCTTATGCTTTGATTAAATGAGTCAGGCTTTGACACAAAAGTGCAGTCCTGAAATATGTAGATTGTGTGCAGTTCCCTTACCACTTCCACTGTAGTGAATGAGTTTTGGTAAACTCCTAGGGATAGTGGTGCTTGTCTAGAATCACACTGTGAGTCTGTGTGCATCTGGGAACCACTGTGAGAGTAGCATTTGGTAACATCATGTATTTTCTGACAGATAACTCTTTTAAAACCTGTCATGTTGTCAAGTTTTAGTAGCATTAGAAGCCAGTCTTTGCTCATGCGTTGATTAAATGAGTTAGGCTTTGAATCAAAAGTGCAGTCCTGAAATATGTAGATTGTGTGCAGTTCCCTTACCCCTTCCACAGTAGTGAATGAGTGTCGGTAAGCTGCTAGGGATAGTGTTGCTTGTCTAGAATCACACTGTGAGTGTGTGTGCTTTGGGGAACCACTGTGAGAGAAGCATTTGGTAACATCATGTATTTTCTGACAGATAACTCTTTTAAAACCTGTCATGTTGTCAAGTTTTAGTAGCATTAGAAGCCAGTCTTTGCTTATGCTTTGATTAAATGAGTCAGGCTTTGACACAAAAGTGCAGTCCTGAAATATGTAGATTGTGTGCAGTTCCCTTACCACTTCCACAGTAGTGAATGAGTTCTGGTAAACTCCTAGAGATAGTGGTTGTTGTCTAGAATCACACTGTGAGTCTGTGTGCATTTGTGTAACCACTGTGAGAGAAGCATTTGAGTAGTTCATTTCTTTGAATATGCATAACTGATTAAAAAATTTCCTGTTGTCAAGTTTAGGTAGAATTAAAAGGTAGTAATTTCTTATGTATTCACCGAGGAACTGTCCTTGCAATACGGTAAACATTCAGTTAATATTCAAGTAGTAATGGAGTGAGGCAGGCCTTTGCACATGCATTGATTCAAATGCTTATCTACTATGCATGCAGTTCTCTAACCATCTACATAGTTCTCGTTCATACCTTTAATTCCACAGTCACTATCCATACACTTCAAGTAAACACCCTGTCACTCCCCATGTACTCCTCTAGTGACCCATTCAGCACCATGTACTAATCCATTCACTGCGCAAAAGACCCAAACACTTATAAATTCTCCCAGGCACTCTGTTTGCAGTACTTTAATCATTCAGTCAGTGTCTAAGTACTCATGGTGTGAGCCAGGCCTTTCAACATGGACTGGTCTAAATCCTATACTTTGTATTTGTATTTGTATTTTGTTCTTGTAGAGCGCTACTGTCACCCAACGGGTATCCTGGTGCTAGACTGAGATGGTAAAGAGACTTTTAACCAACCAAGTAACCACAATACTGAGGTCGGCTGGAGGAGCAGAATTAGGAGATCAGGAAATCAAGGGCTTCTCCCTAGGGAAAAGCCAAGTTTTCAGGCTGTGCCTAAAATCCATCAGAGAGTTAGCCTGTCTAATATTCAGAGGAAGATCATTCCAGCACCGTGATGCCACTGTGCTAAAGGCCCTGCCCCCCATCCTGGCCTTCTTAACCCTGCCAGTGGTTAGCAGAGAAGCATTTGAAGAGCGTAGAGTCCTTTGAGACTTATACCGGGACAATTTCTCCTGCAGGGGGGTTGGGCCGAGACCGTGTGCCGCTCTATAAACAATGCATAGGGCTTTAAACCAAACCCTTTCCCTTATAGGAAGCCAATGGAGCTCTTGTAACGCCAGCGTGGTTGAAAATCCGCGTTTCTTATTCAGCGCCAATTTGGCTGCCATAGACTGGACCCTCTGCAAGCTGTGGAAGATGTAAAGAGGAGCTCCTAGGTACTGAGAGTTGCAGTAGTCCAGCCTACTCAGGATGATACTGCGTACCACCAGAGGTCTTTTCTCCGCTGGCAGAGGAGGTAGAATCTGTCGTAGGGCTTTCAGGAGAGCAAAGCAAACCCCCACTGTTTTTTTAACTTGAGAGGCCATTTGAAGATTATCGTCAAACATAACCCCCAGATTCCGCACTGTTGTCACAGGGACAATGGGTTCCGCCTCTGGGGCCAGTCTGAGATCAAAAGGCATATCACGTACTCCTGCAGAGCAACAGTAAATCACCTCTGTCTTTCCTCCATTGAACTGCAGGGAGTTGGCCCTAAGCCAGTCCGATGTCTGGCGCATGCATATCTGGAAGTCATCCATAGTCAGAGCACCCTTCCCCTCCAATGAGAACACCAATTGGGTGTCGTCTGCATAGTTGACCAAGTCGACCCCATGCGACTTTATTATCGAGATTAGTGGCTGCAGGTAAATATTAAAGAGTATTATACAGTATGCATACAGGCTTCTAGTCACCTACACACTTGTCTTTCACTTCTTTAATTAACTAATCAGTATCTATATATTTCAAGAAACATCTTGTCAGTCATCTTGCACTCATTCAGTGACTGATTCAGTACCATGTACTATTCTCTTCACTGTGCCAGAACTGAAAATTTAAAAGTTTTACCCAGGCACTGTCCTAGCAGTAGTCTGATGATTTAGTCAGTTTCCAAGTACTCATGTTGTGAACTATGCATTCCCACATAGACTGCTTCAAATGTCTGTGCAGTATGCATGCAGTCTTCTAACATACTATACACTTGTCTTTAACAGCTTCAATTCCCCAGTCAATATCTATGTACTTCCAGCAAACATTCTGTCACTCCCCTTGCACTGTTCCAGTGACCCATTCAGCACCATGTAGTAATGCATTCAGTGTGCCAAAACTGAAACACTTATAAATTCACCCAGGCACTCTTCTTGCAATAGTATAATCATTCAGTCAGTACCCAAGTACTAATGGAGTGAGACAGGCCTTTGCAAATAGTTTGATTCAAACGTGTTTCCACTATGCATAGAGGCCTGTAACTACCAGCACAATTGTCTTTCACACCTTCAATTCCCCAGTCAGTATATATACACTCCAGCAAACACCCTGTCACTCCCCTTGCACTTCTCTAGTGACCTATTCAGTACCATGTACTAATCCATTCACTGTGCCAAAACCCAAACACTTATAAATTCACCCAGGCACTCTCCTTGCTGTACTCTAATCATTCAGTCAGTACCCAAGTACTCATTCAGCGACCCAGGTCTTAGCACATGGACTCCTTCAACCCCCTATCCACTATGCATGCAGTCCTCTAACCACTTACACACTTGTCTTTCACACCTTCAATTCCCTAGTCAGTATCCATACAGTCCAGCAAACATCCTGTCACTCCCTTTGCACTCTTCTAGTGACCCATTCAGTACCAAGTACTAATCCATTCACTGTGCCAAATGCCAACCACTTATAAATTCACCCAGGCACTCTCCTTGCTGTACTGTAATCATTCAGTCAGTATCCAAGTACTCATGCAGCGACACAGGCCTTAGCGCATAGACTGCTTCAAATGCCTATTGACTATGCATGCTGTCCTCTAACCACCTACACAGTTATTTTTCACACCTTCAATTCCCCAGTCAGTATTTATTCACTTCCAGCAAATACCCTGTCACTCCTTTTGTACTCCTCTAGAGACCCATTTAGCACCATGTACTAATCCATTCACTGTGCTAAAACCCAAACACTTATAAATTCACCAAGGCACTCTCCTTGCAGTACTGTAATCATTGAGTCAGTGCCCAAGTATTCATGCACTGAGTCAGGCCTTAGCACATGGCCTGCTTCAAATGCCTATCCACTATGGATGCAGTCCTCTAACCACCTACATACTTATTTTTCATACCTTCAATTCCCCAGTCAGTATATATACACTCCAGCAAACACCCTGTCACTCCCCTTGCAATTCTCTAGTGACCCATTCAGTACCATGTACTAATCCATTCACTGCGCCAAAACCCAAACACTTATAAATTCACCTATGCACTCTCCTTGCAGTACTGTAATCATTCAGTCAGTACCCAAGTACTCAAGCAGCGAGCCAGGCCTTAGCACTTGGACTGCTTCAAACCCCTATCCACTATGCATGCTGTCTTCTAACCACCTACACACTTGTCTTTCACACCTTCAATTCCCTAGTCAGTATCCCATACAGTCCAGCAAACATCCTGTCACTCCCTTTGCACTCCTCTAGTGACCCATTCAGTACCAAGTACTAATCCATTCACTGCGCCGAAACCCAAACACTTATAAATTCACCCAGGCACTCTCCTTGCTGTACTCTAATCATTCAGTCAGTACCCAAGTACTCATGCAGTGAGCCAGGCCTTAGCACATGGACTGCTTCAAATGCCTATCCAGTATGCATGCAGTCCTCTAACCACCTACACAGTTGTCTTACACACCTTCAATTCCCCAGTCAGTATTCATACACTTCTAGCAAACACCCTGTTACTCACTCAGTGTGTCTCCTTATAGTACTGTAATCATTCAGTCAGTTAGCATGTAGTCTTTTAGTGAGGTAGGCTTTAGGGCATGAACTGCTTCAAAGTAGTATGCACTATGCATGTAGTGTTTTAACCATTGTCACACTTGGGGTTCAGGGCTATAGTTTCTTAGTCAGTTTTTATATAAAATGTGTTTGTACAGTAATGGAATAGTATACATTTGAAAGTTATTAATATACATTTATTTGTGATTCTTTTTTACAGATACTGTTTTTCAACGTTAAAATAGAGAAATCATGCCAGAAAAAAAAGAACAAGAAAAGAACAGAGACAGGAGGATTATTTGAAGAAACATCAACCACAAGTATTGAATGTACAAGATAATGTGGCTAAAAGGAAAAAATCTTCTGGTAAGATCACAAAGCAATTTATTAAAAATGTTTGTAGGAGCAAACAGAATGTAGATAATGCTGGAACTACTGAGAATTCTTCAAGTAAGAAAAAAATTTAAAATAAGAGGAAAAGTAAAAAAGCAAATGGTCAGTCAAAGGAGATAAAGTATGGTAAAAGAAGGCAAAATCAGTATAAGGAATTACACAAACAAATATTTTACAAGAGAGTAGTGCATAATTTGCTGAAAGATGTGAAGAAATATAAAAAGAGAGCTTTATTTTATAAAGAGAAGAAGCATATTGAAAATATTGTGGAAAAGGCTTTTGAAGTAAAAAGGAAACTGTTTATTTTAGTATTAAGCAGAATTCGATCACTAGATAAACCAATCCATGTATTGAAGGCCAAAAGTAGGAGGAAAAGAGTTATTAATAAAAAAAAATGTTATGATGTTTTTTTGGGAGAATGGAAACACAGTTCCAGTTCAGAGCCTTTTTTTAACGAAGAGAGTTATTCACTGAGCGAAAAATTATTGTATGCAGTTGACACCAGTGGTAGAGGTTATGAGGTTAGCGACAGTTGTCCAATTGAGAAAGAGAAAATGGTTGAAAGAAATCCAGAAGAAGTGATAGCTGATTAAGTTTTAGGGAGACGTGCTAAAAACCCTGTGTACACTTGGGATTGCAGTAGTGTTTGCAGTGTACGACTGGAATCTATTGAAAAATTATGTAGTTTTTTACGAGCCTACACTAAAAAAAGTGTAAAACAAAAGATTAAGCTGTTGCAAGGACTAGACCCTTGCAGAGTGAGAAAACATACTGGTTTGCAAGGTCATTCTCTGGCTTGTCTTTCTAGGAAAGTTTGTCAAAGTGTTTTTCACCATTTCAGAATGCTGGCAGTACATCATACTCAAATGCGGAAGTTAGTGAGAAGGTTGTATTATGCAAAAAGTCCAGCACTAAAGTTAAGTGAGTTGAACAGTGCTCTTTTGCATGGGTCAGTATCAGATGTGAAGCAGGTCTGTGATGATATTGAGTTTTGTTACTTTGGTCCTCAGCAAGAGAGTGAAGAAACTGACACATTAGTAGAACAAAATGTTGAAGGCAATGTACAACCCGTAATTACAGAAAAATTTGAGGATGAAATCACAAAGTTTAAGGTAATTTCAGGTGAAAGACCAAATGTTTCTTGTATTTGTTGTCGGCGAAGTCACTATAAAAATCAGACTAGGGGTGTCAATCTGTATTTAAAAAGTGAAATAGAAGATAATGATAAGTGGATGGAATTTGCAACTTATTTGTTGGTAGAGGATTGTTTTGATTTGGGATCTGAGCAGCGTATTTGCAAATATTGTTATAACAAATTAGATGAGAATAAAATGCCTGCTAGAGCTGTTCATAATAATCTAGAGTTGGTTGCTATTCCTCCAGAGCTGATAGATTTAAATACGTATGAGTCTATTCTCATACAATGTGTTCACCCGTTTCAGGCTATTGTTCGTATGGAGCCCAAAACAGGTAAATTACCTCCATCAGAGTTGCAAAGAGGATTGAAAGGATGAGTTGTGTATTTACCGTTAGATTTAAGGAAACATATTGAAACTATTGGTGTAGACCATGCAGAAAACGAGCCACTAGTCATTCTAGTTAATGGTGTTCCTACTAAGAATAAGAAAATTTGGCAAGAGTTAGTGGATGTTAGAAAAGTGCAAAAGGCATCATTGTATCTGTTAAAAAATAATGAGTACTATAGAAATGTGTTTGTAGGAGAGGAAGAAATAGATTTAGCAGAAGATACTGAAACATTAAGTGGACAAATAGAAAAAGTGGACATGTCCAGATGTGAAGAAATCTATGAACATTACAGTGTACATCCACTTCATTCCAAAGAGGTGATGGGGAATACAATTGAGTTGTTTCAAATGAAAAAAGCAACAGGAAGTCCCATGAGTGTATGGGAAGATAGCTTGGAAGCTCGTTGTTTCCCACAGTTATTTCCAACAGGAAAAGGTGGACGATATGATGAACGTCCTGTGAAGATTCCTGCATCTGAATATCGGACAACAAGATTATATGCAGAAGATCCAAGATTTCGACAATGTATCCCTTATATGTTTCATCTTCTGTTTGAAAGTGACTTGTCTGGACTTTCATATGCAGTAAATCACATTTTAAAAACTGGAATGTATCTTCAAAATGTAACTGCAAAGGATTTTATGGATAAAGTGCATCAGAGAGATGATCATTTAGAATCTCAGTTGATTAATCTGATGGCATGTCAGCGTGGGACTAATGAATATTGGTACCGTCGACATGGAGAACTGAAATGTATGTTACGGAACTTGGGAACTCCTACATGGTTTGTTACACTAAGCTGTGCTGAGTATGCTTGGGATGATTTACTTGAATTTCTTCGAGAGGCAAATTCTAATATAAAAAATATTGAATACAAGACACCTGAAGAATTGTGCTCTTTGGATCCTGTCAATGTATGCAGATATTTCAATCATAGATTTGAAGCTATGATGTCTTTCATCTGCAATAAAAAGAATCCTCCTCTTGGAGAAGTTGTGGATTTCTTTTGGAGAAAGGAGTATCAAGCAAGAGGTGCTCCTCACATACATATGTTGTTATGGATCAAGGACGCCCCCAAATTTGGAACAGATTCAGATGTAACTGTTTTGTCTTTCATTGAAGATTATGCTACATGTGCTCTTCCCAATAGCAGAGAAGATAAAAACTTAAAACAACAAGTCTTACAATTTCAAAGCCACAGGTGTGGAAAATACTGTCGACGAAAGTACAAGTCAAAGGATAAGTTCTATACCAAATGTCGTTTTGGATTTCCACGTCCTGTATTATCCAAAGGAAGAGTGAACAGTTTTATGTCAGCTATGCGACATACCATCACAAGAAAGTCTCCGAGAAACACCTACAACTTATGAAGAAGCGAAGTATCGAAATACATAAATGACTACAATCCAGTTATTTTATCCATGTGGAACGCTAACATGGATATTCAGTATGTTGCGGACAATTCCATTGCTGTTGCTCGATATGTAACGTCTTACATTACTAAATCAGAAGAGACTGAATTGAAAGAAATGTGGGAAGAGATTTCTCACGAGAAGACTCTAAGTATGAAATTATACAGTTTCAGTTTGAAGATGTTATCGCATCGTGAAATTGGAGCATATGAATGTTCAGATCGATTATCATCTGCAAGTCTATATTCCAAAAGTAGAAGAATCATTTGGGTGAGTCTAGGTCTTGCAGGAATGCGAAATCGGGTACTGAAATCTGTTCAAGAAATTGAATATTTAGCAGAAAATGAACCAGAAAGTACAGATATTTTGAAAACGAATATGTTGGACACATACTACCCAAATAGAAGTCATCATCTTGAGAACATGTGTCTCTATGAAGTGCTGCAAAACTACACTTTTAAACGGAATACTACAGAGAACATCAACCAAGGAAAATATGCAGTTATTGGTTCCGAAGGATGTCTGGTGAAACAAAGGAAAGGAAATTTAATTAATGACTGAGTTGCGACACTGCTGACAAAAGGGAATTTTACTATTTAGACCTTTTGCAAATGTTCAAACCATGGCGTTCAGAACTGGAATTACTTGGAGATTTTCCCAGCAATGAAGATTCATTTAATGCTTCTAAATATAGCATACAATGCAGTGCTTTTGCAAATTATGTCAAAATGTTGAATGATGAAATTGATCAAGAAGCTACAATTGCAGCTGAGATTGCTAGAGACAGTTCCCAAGACAGTCAAAGTTCTGCTGCACTGAGTCAAGATCCACTAGGACAACCAATTGTTGAAAATGAAGCAGCGATTGCAATGAATGAGGTGGAAACAGCAATGTATCAAGCTCAAGAAGATGCAATACAGTTAGGAAACTTGGAAGAACAACTGAGATGCCGATTCCGATCCTGGAAAAAATTTCCCCGGACGACTCGTATCCGGTCTTTTTACCGTACGAATCGTACAAGTAGCGTACAAACTGCCAAGTACGATTCGTATGGGAAAAAGTCCATACGAATCGCCATCGGAAAATTTCCCCACACGTCCTCGGGTCGGAAAAAGTGTCCGACACATCCCCGGACGATTTTACGTACAAATGTGAAAAGTGAAGTCCGAGCGGCGTATTTGCAAATATTGTTATAACAAATTAGATGAGAATAAAATGCCTGCTAGAGCTGTTCATAATAATCTAGAGTTGGTTGCTATTCCTCCAGAGCTGATAGATTTAAATACGTATGAGTCTATTCTCATACAATGTGTTCACCCGTTTCAGGCTATTGTTCGTATGGAGCCCAAAACAGGTAAATTACCTCCATCAGAGTTGCAAAGAGGATTGAAAGGATGAGTTGTGTATTTACCGTTAGATTTAAGGAAACATATTGAAACTATTGGTGTAGACCATGCAGAAAACGAGCCACTAGTCATTCTAGTTAATGGTGTTCCTACTAAGAATAAGAAAATTTGGCAAGAGTTAGTGGATGTTAGAAAAGTGCAAAAGGCATCATTGTATCTGTTAAAAAATAATGAGTACTATAGAAATGTGTTTGTAGGAGAGGAAGAAATAGATTTAGCAGAAGATACTGAAACATTAAGTGGACAAATAGAAAAAGTGGACATGTCCAGATGTGAAGAAATCTATGAACATTACAGTGTACATCCACTTCATTCCAAAGAGGTGATGGGGAATACAATTGAGTTGTTTCAAATGAAAAAAGCAACAGGAAGTCCCATGAGTGTATGGGAAGATAGCTTGGAAGCTCGTTGTTTCCCACAGTTATTTCCAACAGGAAAAGGTGGACGATATGATGAACGTCCTGTGAAGATTCCTGCATCTGAATATCGGACAACAAGATTATATGCAGAAGATCCAAGATTTCGACAATGTATCCCTTATATGTTTCATCTTCTGTTTGAAAGTGACTTGTCTGGACTTTCATATGCAGTAAATCACATTTTAAAAACTGGAATGTATCTTCAAAATGTAACTGCAAAGGATTTTATGGATAAAGTGCATCAGAGAGATGATCATTTAGAATCTCAGTTGATTAATCTGATGGCATGTCAGCGTGGGACTAATGAATATTGGTACCGTCGACATGGAGAACTGAAATGTATGTTACGGAACTTGGGAACTCCTACATGGTTTGTTACACTAAGCTGTGCTGAGTATGCTTGGGATGATTTACTTGAATTTCTTCGAGAGGCAAATTCTAATATAAAAAATATTGAATACAAGACACCTGAAGAATTGTGCTCTTTGGATCCTGTCAATGTATGCAGATATTTCAATCATAGATTTGAAGCTATGATGTCTTTCATCTGCAATAAAAAGAATCCTCCTCTTGGAGAAGTTGTGTATTTCTTTTGGAGAAAGGAGTATCAAGCAAGAGGTGCTCCTCACATACATATGTTGTTATGGATCAAGGACGCCCCCAAATTTGGAACAGATTCAGATGTAACTGTTTTGTCTTTCATTGAAGATTATGCTACATGTGCTCTTCCCAATAGCAGAGAAGATAAAAACTTAAAACAACAAGTCTTACAATTTCAAAGCCACAGGTGTGGAAAATACTGTCGACGAAAGTACAAGTCAAAGGATAAGTTCTATACCAAATGTCGTTTTGGATTTCCACGTCCTGTATTATCCAAAGGAAGAGTGAACAGTTTTATGTCAGCTATGCGACATACCATCACAAGAAAGTCTCCGAGAAACACCTACAACTTATGAAGAAGCGAAGTATCGAAATACATAAATGACTACAATCCAGTTATTTTATCCATGTGGAACGCTAACATGGATATTCAGTATGTTGCGGACAATTCCATTGCTGTTGCTCGATATGTAACGTCTTACATTACTAAATCAGAAGAGACTGAATTGAAAGAAATGTGGGAAGAGATTTCTCACGAGAAGACTCTAAGTATGAAATTATACAGTTTCAGTTTGAAGATGTTATCGCATCGTGAAATTGGAGCATATGAATGTTCAGATCGATTATCATCTGCAAGTCTATATTCCAAAAGTAGAAGAATCATTTGGGTGAGTCTAGGTCTTGCAGGAATGCGAAATCGGGTACTGAAATCTGTTCAAGAAATTGAATATTTAGCAGAAAATGAACCAGAAAGTACAGATATTTTGAAAACGAATATGTTGGACACATACTACCCAAATAGAAGTCATCATCTTGAGAACATGTGTCTCTATGAAGTGCTGCAAAACTACACTTTTAAACGGAATACTACAGAGAACATCAACCAAGGAAAATATGCAGTTATTGGTTCCGAAGGATGTCTGGTGAAACAAAGGAAAGGAAATTTAATTAATGACTGAGTTGCGACACTGCTGTCAAAAGGGAATTTTACTATTTAGACCTTTTGCAAATGTTCAAACCATGGCGTTCAGAACTGGAATTACTTGGAGATTTTCCCAGCAATGAAGATTCATTTAATGCTTCTAAATATAGCATACAATGCAGTGCTTTTGCAAATTATGTCAAAATGTTGAATGATGAAATTGATCAAGAAGCTACAATTGCAGCTGAGATTGCTAGAGACAGTTCCCAAGACAGTCAAAGTTCTGCTGCACTGAGTCAAGATCCACTAGGACAACCAATTGTTGAAAATGAAGCAGCGATTGCAATGAATGAGGTGGAAACAGCAATGTATCAAGCTCAAGAAGATGCAATACAGTTAGGAAACTTGGAAGAACAACTGAGATGCCGATTCCGATCCTGGAAAAAATTTCCCCGGACGACTCGTATCCGGTCTTTTTACCGTACGAATCGTACAAGTAGCGTACAAACTGCCAAGTACGATTCGTATGGGAAAAAGTCCATACGAATCGCCATCGGAAAATTTCCCCACACGTCCTCGGGTCGGAAAAAGTGTCCGACACATCCCCGGACGATTTTACGTACAAATGTGAAAAGTGAAGTCCGAGCGCGCAAGTACGATCCGTCCCGTGAGTCCGATGTTACAATCGTATGGAAAATGCACCGTACGGACCGAACTCCCATAGCAACCATGGAGACATGTGCCCGCACACGCGCCGACCCCCCCAGCCCTCGAACCCCCCGTGTATGTACACCCGTGTATGTACGAGTCAAACCCCCCGTGTATGTACACCCGTGTACGCACGAGTCGTACCCCCACCCGTATATCTACACCCGTGTACGTACGAGTCGAACCCCCCGTGTATGTACACCCTTGTACGTACGAGTCGTACCCCCACCCGTGTATGTACACCCGTGTACGTACGAGTCGTACCCCCACCCGTGTATGTACACCCGTGTACACAGGGGGGGTACGTACACGGGTGTACATACACGGGGGGTTCGACTCGTACGTAGATGGGTGTACATACACGGGGGGTACGACTCGTACGTACACGGGTGTACATAAATGGGGGGGTTCGACTCGTACGTACACGGGTGTACATACACGGGGGTTCGACTCGTACGTACACGGGTGTACATACACGGGGGTACGTCTCGTACGTACACGGGTGTACATACACGGGGGGGTCCCGACTCGTACGTACACGGGTGTACATACACGGGGGGTACGACTCGTACGTACACAGGTGTACATACATGGGTGGGGGTACGACTCGTACGTACACGGGTGTACATACACGGGTGGGGGTACGACTCGTACGTACACGGGTGTACATACACGGGGGAGGTACGACTCGTACGTACACGGGTGTACATACACGGGGGGGTTCGACTCGTACGTACATGGGTGTACATACACGGGGAGGTACGACTCGTACGTACACGGGTGTACATACACGGGGGTTCGGCGCGTACTCACGGGGGCTGGGGGGGGTTCGGCGCGTACTCACGGGGGCTGGGGGGGGGGGTTCGGCGCGTACCGGGCCCCCTAATCTGGTCGTTTCGCGGCGTACTTCGCTTTTCCGGCACTTTTTGGGTGCCGTAAAAATATTGCAGTCCGGACTGCTGTCGGTTCGAATCGTACTTCCTGGTTCGTGAAACGCTGCCTGAAAGCGTCCCGACGTCACGTCGGCACTTTCCCCGGATCACATTTGTATGTATATTTTCGTCGGTCGGTGTTTTGTACGACTCGTACGGAAATGGTGTCTCCGTGCGAATCGTACTTCCATGTTTGTAATTTTTTTTTCCCGGGTACAAGTCGGACGGAGAAAACGCTCCGACCGACGGTTCGTACCCGGTTTTTCCAGGATCGGAATCGGCACCTAAATGTTGAACAGAAACAGAAACAGCAAGTGAAAGAGCAGATTGACCATGGATTACTTCATGAAAAGAAAGTGTGCTCATGTACATCATTTCAACCTATCCGAATATATGTGAGTGGTCAAGCTGGAACAGGAAAACGTTTCTTAATTAAAGTAATTACAAGTTATCTGCAAAAAACAACTGAGTCGCATTTGTCTTGTGTTGTCACTGCTCCAACTGGGTTGGCAGCACATAACATTAAAGGAATTACTTTACATTGTTTACTAATGCTGCCAGTAGAGCATGAGAACAAATTGGAATACCACAAGCTATCTGGAGAAGCTTGTTGTAAAGTTTCAAGAGTCCTGAAGAAAATGAAACTTCTCATTATTGATGAGGTGAGCATGGTCTCAAACTTGATGCTTGCCTTTGTGCATTTAAGAATGCAGCAAATTCTTAAAACAGCGTATGACGTGTTATTCGGAGGAAAACACGTCATAGTTTTTGGAGATCTACTGCAACTGACTCAGGTAAAAGGACAACCGGTATTTAAAACACTAGCCCATGAAGATACCAGAAAGTCTCTTGGCAGTGTTGGTAATATGAACATTTAGACTCATTTTGAATACAAAGAACTGACAAGAAATATGCGACAGGCAAATGATGCTGAATATGGAAGTATTCTTCAAGATATAAGAATTGGAATTCTTTCAAAACAAGGCAAACAAGCTTTGGAGAGTTGATTACTTTGCAATGTCTTTCCAAATGAAAATGCAGTTCCTGCAAAAGTGAACGTGGAAATTGCTAAAAATAAATCAGTGATTTGCTTAATGCCAACACTGCGCAAGTGTTCCATATTCAACGAAGAACTATTGAAACTGGAAAATGAAGAAATTGTAAAAATGGAAGCCATCGATAAAATACAGCATGAAGGAATCACTATTATTTTGACTGGAAAGTTGAGATCAAAACTCGATTGTTTAGAAAAAAAAATATCTAAAAGTGCTGGTTTGGAAAAGACACTATATGCGTGTGTAAACTGTCGGGTAATTTTAAGGCGTAATTTGGATGTAGAGAAAGGTTTAGTTAATGGTGCAATGGGTAAAGTGGTGGATTTTGTGAATTATCAGAAAAAAGAAGGAATTGAATTTTTAAAAATTAAGGGGCATATCAACAAGGGCTTTATCTCTGCTTTCTTGGCTTTAAAAGCCAAAAAAGCAGAGATAAAACTAGCGCCCTATCAACAACAGGGTGCTAACACGCAAATTTGCATGTTAGCACCCTTTTACTCTACGCTTCCCCTTACATCTCTAATGAGATGCAAAGGGGGCGTTCCAGAGTAAAATAATAGCTGAAATGTCGCTAAGCGACATTTCTCCTATTATCAAGAATGTCGCTAACCCTGTTAGAGACAAAAAAAGCAGCGCTAACCGCGGTTAACGCTGCTTTTTTACGTCTGCTAATTTTCAGACTTAGCCATGATATCCTATGGAAGGAGGATATCATGGCTAAGTTTGCCTGTCCCTATCAACAAGGTAACGTGTGATTATCGCTGGGTTTCCAGCGATAATCTCACGTTAGCCTGTTAGCGTGTAGATTTTTATCGCTATTGAGATAAGCGTTGCTAATAGCACGCTATCTCAGCGATAAAAATTCACGCTAGCCGGCGATAATTATCCTCACGCTAAGAGCGCTGAGCGATAATTATCGCCGGTTGTTGTTGATATGCCCCTAAATTTGATCAGATTGATGAAGTTAAAGAAATTGGTCGTTGTTAAGTTCGTTTTTTTCTTGTTAAAGATTTATATGTCCGTAGGAAACAATTTCCATTTTCTCTGGCATACGCAGTGACTATTCATAAATCTCAAGGATTAAGTGTAGACAGTGCATTGGTGAACATTGGATCTACCGTATTTAAAGAGGGTATGGCATATGTTGCTTTGTCACGAGTCAGAACATTATCTGGTTTGTTTTTGATTGATTTTGATGAGACGAAGGTTACTGCAGATGCAAACTGTGTAAAAGAGTATAATAGGTTAAGAAGGGTGTATGCTCCCAATTTAGGTCAATATCCTGTATTTGAAAAGCGTGTGGTTGGTCGAAAAAGAAGGTTTGAGAATATCTGTACTGAAGATGTCAAGAAGGGAAAAGAACAAGATAATGTTATGATTGCAGGTAAAAAGAAATTGGACACTGTTGAAGAGATTGTTGGTTATCAGTTTGAAAATAGTTCAGGTGTCAACTGCTATGCTAATGTAGTGGTCAATGTTGTTTTTTATCTGGAAGGTTTGCAAGAACAAATTATGCAGAATCAACATAAAAGATTTTGTTCTCTGTTGCATTCTGTTTATGAAAAATTGACAACAGATACACGTAAAATACAATCTGTTGCAGATGTTCGTAGGTAGTGTTTTGGATGTGTGTTCTGTTTCTACACAATTTTCACAAAATATCCAACAAGATGCTCAGGAATTCTTAATGTATATGCTTACTATTTTTGAAAATGAAGGTGCAGAAATAGGAAATATTTTTGGCTTTTCTTACAAATGGGAACATGATTGTGAAAATTGCATGTATACATGTAGCACCAAAGTAGACACTGAGAGATTTCTGTATTTAACATTACCAGACTGTAAATCAGTGTCTTTCAATAAATTAGTTAAAGGTGCAAATCAAAACATGGAGTGTAGGCAATGTAAATCAGAAATGTTATCCACATTATTCTTAACAAAATATGGAAAATACATAATTTTAATGATGCAACGTTGTACAGCTGACTGAAGAAAATTGGATACTTTAATAAAGCAATTTGTAGCAGCACAACTATCAATATCAGGAAGGACTATTGTAGCAATTGCTATAATTTTCCATGATGGTCCTTCCACCACATCTGGACATTACACTGCCTATCTAAAATGTGACAAAGGCTGGACACTTTGTAATGATTCTCAGTTGGTTTTTAAACAACGTTTGCCTAGGGAATTATAAAATTCCTACCTAATATTTTTAAAGTCAAAGTTTTAGGAAGATAATTCATTCTCTGAGGAATTTATTATTATAATTTAATAGGACTACCATTGAAAAATTTACATAAAGAAGGAGTGCAAAAATACCATTTGGCCTCAAGGAAAGGTATATTTTTGAATTATGGACTTTTTGGTGGTCATTGATTCGGTGAATATTTTAAAGCGGCAATATTTACAGTTTTTATAAGTTAAAGTTATATCATTTTGTAAGCCGTAAGCATTTCATATATGTGTGATTTGTATTTTCTGGCATTTTACTGAGAATAGCATGTTGGGTTTTTTGTAACAATCTTTCTGATTATTTTTTTTTTGCCTGCTGTTAAGTGATGAGTACGATTGAAATCCCTATTTCTAGTGAAATTCAATATATTCTGAGAACAGCAAAAAAGGCAAACAAATTACTTTGTGGAAATTAAGCTGTGTTGTAAAAAATGTATTATTACATGTTATAATTGTTTTTTCTTTTCTTTCACAGATCCAAATTTTAAAATAAGCAATTTATATCAATTTAGATTGCAATGAAAATCTGGAAAAAATGTATACCATTTTTTATTCCTATTACTGTGAAGGTAAGTTTAACTAAGTCTCAATATGCAGACTGAGGAGGTCTGCAAGAAGCTACAAAGTTGAAACACGTTTCTAAAAACATTCTGTTTATACCTATGTAGTTTTAAAATCTGACCATAATCAGATATCATGTGACCTGCAAAAAAAGAGATTTGAGGGGTTCATAATATTTCCCATTGTACCTATTGAAGGACCGCAATCATTTCAATCATTCTTCTTTGAGCATCTTTGCAGACAAAACTCTGTGCTTACCTTCCATCATTCGCAAGCAATTTTAAAAACAGAAATATGTCACTTTTTGTAACATAGTTATTGCGCAAGACAGTCTTTCATATTTACAAAGAGAGGAAAAGGCACTCTGTGCACTTTTTCTATTCCATGTAAATACAACGTCATCATACACACCACTTTGCGTTGAAAGGATGTTCTATAAGTGCTGTTGTGCATGATTGCACTGAATACTCATAGAACAAGACACATCTCTAAATGTATCATAAATCTCGATATGTGTGTGAATGCTGCACCATTCTAAAATTGGTGTAGGAAAGCACAACAAGGAGAATTATTTTCATTTCAAGTTATAGATAGGAATTAGCATTTAAAAAACCTTTGAATTTCACTGAAAAAACCATAGGTTTCATGCACGTTATAGTTAGGAATTAGCATTTAAAAAACCTTTGAAATTCACTGAAAAAACCATAGGTTTCAGGGGCGTTGTAGTTAGGAATTGGCATTTAAAAAACCTTAGAAATTCACTGAAAAAACCATAGGTTTCAGGGGCGTTATAGTTAGCTGGACATTTCCCTCGTACAAAACCCTAGAAATTCCCCTGTTATAGTTAGTTCAGCTAACTATAACTCGTGCCCCCGCAATGCACTACTGATGACGTCACATATTACATCACTCATGACATGGTCAGTGACATCACTGATGACATCACTGATGACATCTCAAATGACATCCCTGATGACATAACTGATGACGTCAGTCATGTGATAAATTAGTGCATCTTCTCACACCCTAATATAACCTTTGATACACGGACTCAAAATTTCAAACGCCCATTTTGAAAACCATAGATACTCCAATACCAATAACTACATACCCACTCATTGACTCTTAGGTCTACATACACCTCCACTCACTCACCTGTACAGTCACTCATACTTACAGTCACTCCGTACAGGACTTTCATATGCATTTATACATCTATATAGACACTCACACACCGCCAATCATCCATTGAGGTACTGACACACCTAGTCAGTCATGCAAATAATTAAACACAGTCCAATTTACTCACCTATACAGTTAAACACACTCAAGTTCACTTACTCATAAAAATACTAATAAATTCTGACGTTCTTATACAATTACTGATACAAGCACACACTCATCCATACAGCCACTCCCGCAATCACATATAGATAGTTATATACTCTTACACACATATACACTGCGTTTCACATATGTAGTTACTGACACATGTACAACTGAGATATACATTCAATCACTAACACACCCATACATACACTCACCCAACCATACAGTTCATCACAGTTGCACTCTTAAAACCTTGCACCCATAGAAACACCCACTCACACATCTATGCACAAAGTCACACACACCCTACCCACACAAACACTCAGGCACCCATACAGATACTCAGACAACCAATCAATAACCCATATAGACACGCAAATAGCTATTCACAAAACCATGCAGCCACTTATACACCAACACACAGACACATACAGACATTCACACAGTTTAGTCACTAGTCTGCAGTAAGATACATTTAATGACTCACTTATAGAGTCAGTTACGCACCTAGAAAATCATCCATTTACACACTTGTACACCCACACAATCTTCAACAGGCCTTTCCCTATATATATTAAACATATTAAAACTTTACAGAAACACAGACTCACTGGATGATGTCATTAGTGATGTCATCAGTGATGTCATTTGAGATGTCATCAGTGATGTCATCAGTGATGTCACTGACCATGTCATGAGTGATGTAATATGTGATGTCATCAGTAGTGCATTGCAGGGGCGCGAGTTATAGTTAGCTGAACTAACTATAACGGGGGAATTTCTAGGGTTTTGTATGAGGGAAATGTCCAGCTAACTATAACGCCCCTGAAACCTATGGTTTTTTCAGTGAAAAAAAAATATATATATATATAAATTACCTACTGGCGGTCGCCAGTAGGTAGTTATAGTTAGGACCACGTTTCCATAGGAAATCCGCAACATTCTATTTTGAATAACTTTTGCGCCGGTCGACGAATCCTCGCGAATTTTTCAAAATAGGTGGGGCGCTCCGCTCCGCTCCTACCCTGAAAGTCTCGGGGGGTTTCTTCAAGCGGGGGCTGAGATAAAAGGGGGGAAATTTGGCAGAGAGGTAGTCCTCAGGTCAAGGAAGTGCCTTTTGTAGGTTTGGTGTAAATCTGTTCAGTAGATTCTGAGAAAATAGCCTTTAAATCAATATATATATCTGAGCCAGCTTACGGTGCGCTTACGGTGCGCTTACCGTACGCGTACGGTGATGTGCGCGAGCGCGATTCTGATTGGCTCTTAGATCTTAGTAAACATTCGAATCGGCCGAAACCAGGAAGCGGCGGCCGCCATTTTCTCTCTCGCACTCTGAGTAGGGCAGCATAAATGAAGCCCAAAAATGGGTAAAGGGGCAGTATATTGAAATAATAATCACCCAGCAATGATATACGGGCCCCCAAACAACCCACAAGGCCAAAAAAAAATTTTTTGTTTTTTTTTCGAAAAATCGCCGATTACGCTTACCGTACGCGTACGGTAAAAAAATTAAAAAAAAAAAAAAAAGTATCCACACTCTCCCCACCCCATGTGCAATGAAATAATTGAAATTAATAAACAAAACATTTCACAACGATGCGCATAATATGTCCCCCATGTGCGCACGGTGCGCGAAGCGCATCGTGCGTACATGGCCCATCTCGCATCTCGGCCCATCTCGCATAATGTGGGCACGCGGTGCGCGCAGCGCACCGCGTGACCACCGTGCGTGCATGGCACTAACTGCGTAAAGTGGGCGCGCGGTGCGCGAAGCGCACCGCGTGCTCACTGTGCGCGCACGGTGCGCGACGCGCACCGTGCGCGCATGGAACGAACTGCGTTAAGTGGGCGCGCACGCCACGAATGGCGCAAAGTAAGTTAGCATTTAAAAAACCGTACAAATTCACTGAAAGAACCATAGGTTTCACACACGTTATAGTTAGGAATTAGCATTTAAAAAACCTTGCAAATTCACTGAAAAAACCATAGGTTTCACACATGTTATAGTTAGCTGTACATTTTACTGATAAAAAAACCAATGAAATTCCCCCGTTATAGTTACTGTAGGCAACTATAACTCACGCGACCGTAATCCTCTGCTGATGACATATGTGTCTTTATGAAAAAAAAATATTTGTAATATATGTATAGCTAAAATTTAATGGAAGAAGACATGGGCAAATAAGTGTCTAAATACAGTATTAGCATCAGCAGAGGATTGCGGTCGCGTGAGTTATAGTTGCCTACAGTAACTATAACGGGGGAATTTCATTGGTTTTTTATCAGTAAAATGTACAGCTAACTATAACATGTGTGAAACCTATGGTTTTTTCAGTGAATTTATATATATATTTATATACATATGTACACATCTGCAGCCTGAGAGAGGCTAAAAGTGGTCAGATTACTTGAGTTTTCCTTTAAGAAACACCCAATCATAGAACATGATGGCATTAATACAGAATGACTGTAGAACATCTTTCAAAAACCTTTATTAAAAGAAAAAGGCAAGGGAATATGAGACACTGTTAGCCAGCAGGTTGCTCTTCAAAGCAAAAGCAAAGAAAACTAGCACTGTACCTTTAAGAACCTCAAAGTAGCCCATCATGCCGCACAGGTGACAGGTAGGACAGGTCATTTATACAGTGATCAGGAATCCTGGGTGAAGGATCTGTTGAGAGCTGTAACAATTTCTGTCCGGAGAGGTGGTAGAGTTACTTATGGCTTTAATGAGGATTCCCCTTGAAGAGAACTAGAATTACAAGTAAGCAATTTTTTCTGCTCTTCCATGGCATCCTCATTAATAGTCATAAGCACTGAATAGAATAGCAAGCCCATCCCAAAAGAAGCAGACCTGAAATACAACAGCTCCAACAGTTACCCAAAAAGATTCCTCATAGAAGTCTGTCCTACTTGAGTATCTGCTTTAGAATCTGAATCTAGACAATAATGCCTAGTGAAAGTACATACAGATCTCCATGTAGCGGTTTTGCATAGTTCTGAAATAGACACAATTATTAACAAGCATTTTCAATGCACTAGGTCTCGCATTATTAAAGTTTGAGCTGTTGGCATTGCTAATAATAATGCAACACCAATAGCAGCTCAAAGATTCAGTAATGTGAGACCTATTGCATTGCAATTGTTTTTTTTTTTTTTTTTTTATATTGCACGAACTTGAGTGAAAGGTGTGTATTTATGTTGCATTGAGTACAGTGTAATTATATGTTGTGTTATTATGTGGCACAGAGTGGTATTGTGTGGAGTGTATTTACCTTGCATTAAGTAGAGAGTAATTATGTGACGTGCAATTATGTAGTACTGAGTGGTATGTGGAGTGTATTTATGTGGTATTGAATACAGTGTAATTATGTGATGTGTAATCACACAACCACACCCAACCACACCCACACACACACAACCATAACCACACATACAACCACACACACAACCACACATACAACCACACACACAACCACACACACAACCACCACAACCACACACACCCACAACCACACACACCCACAACCTTACAGTCACACACAACCACACACACAACCACACATACAACCACACACACAACCACACACCCACAACCACGCACCCACACACACACACACAACCACGCACCCACACACAACCACACAAACAACCACGCACCCACACACACAACCACACACATAACCACAAACAACACACAACCACACACAACCACACACAACTTAAGGGAATCGGGTAACGGAAAGAGAAAGAACTCTATCCAAAATCACACGTTTTCAGTCCAGTCAGAAACTATGACTTAGCCCCAACGAGTCCTTGTTTTGTAGCTAAGCAGATACAGTCAATTATTTCAGTAAGCCCGACGAGAGATTCGAAACAGAGAAGTATAGTGCAATTATTAGGCACGCACTGTTTACCTTGTAACCGCGTAAATATTTGCCACACATTTTCATTTTTTTTACCTTGTAACCGCCTTCATTTATTTTACCTTGTAACCAAGTAAATATTTGCCGCGCATTTTCATTTACTTTGCCTTGTAACCGCCTACATTTATTTTACAATGTAACCGCGTAAAGATTAGCCACGCATTCCTCCCAATTAAGCAACAAAATGTATTGCAGCCGCAAAACCACAAGTAAAGTGATGGCAAAACTGAAAGCAAAGCCACAAGTAAAGCGATCGCTAAACCGAAAGCAATCGCTTTTGGAAGCAGAGACAGACGCCAATGGAGCGCGCACGCGCCACAGACAGCCATATACTTTCAATTATCGCGCCCGTGTCTGGGCACTATAATTGAAACCAGATAGGCTTTAGTGCGCGTAACAGACACCAATAGGCCATGGGCGGAGCGATGCGCCCGCCTTTGGCCTATTACGTGCTCTGTCTAAAAAATACAGCCACTAAAAGTCCAATAATAGAAGACAAAACAAAAAACACACGCACGAGCGTGTACGATTCCAGGGTCCATTTCTGAACCCCGGACAAAAGGACTCTCGCTGCGCAGTGCAACGCTAGGCGCGAGACCTAAAAAGATATTGACGCACCAGAATATCTAAGCATAGAAAATACTCAAGTTATAAAAATATGTTCACAAGTTTATAAGTATCATTTTTTTTTTTTTTTAATGGAGAGGTTGAATTTGATCTTTTCAGGGCTTTTCTGATGAGTAAATGGAATCTCTTTATTATTCCAAGTATGCAAATATATAAGAATTAATAAAGGAAATAGAGAAATCTGGACTTCGATCTGATAAAACGATGTAAAATTCAAGTAATCATGACATTTTGAAAAAGTATTTGAGGAAACATAAAGGCAACCTCAGAGTATTATAATTCACAGTAAATGATTAATCAAAGAAAATAGAAGGACTTTCTACCAACTCGGATACTTCGATGCACCTACCGTGTCTGGCAAAGCCAAAGACCACTGAGCCTACAAAAATACCATGCAACCAACAGCAACGTTCCCCAAAGGAGCCTAATCGGAAAAGCATAAACAAACATTGGCAAAGTCAATAGAGCTCACCTTTTGGCTTTGTTAATGCTGTTCAACAACTGAACACCCAAAACAAAAAGACACCTCAAAGTGCGACGTGTTTAAAGCCATCCCAAAAATAATTAAATAAAGGGTATTTAAGGAGTGTTTGTGTTTTTTTAGAGCACTGAGCGGGGCAGCTTCTTTAAAAAAAAAAAAAAAAAAGATTTACAAGTCACTAGGAACAAAGTGATTCATAGAATAATCACAGCAGAACGTGAAACAAACCGTGCACATGAAGGGAGTCACTACAGATCTCAGTGTAATGCAAGGTATTGGGAATCTCCACTAAACATCGTAACATGGAGTCGACAAAAGCACTGGCCTGTGTAAGCTACTATCGTAATGGTGTCTGATGAGCCCCATGGATCACAGTGAAGATGGTGTCAGAGTGCCACTGACATTCCCTTGTCAACCTCTGCTCAATGGGTAACCAAGAGATGCAGGAGGAGAGGGAGATGATGAACCATCAGCTCCCACTTCTTCACCGCCCTTGGGTCCATGGAGAACCTGTGGAGGTGACGGATCAGGGCCTGCCCTAATATTACATTTTAAAGATTTTTTTTTCTAACGACCGCTTAAAAGAGATGAAAACGAAATTCGTTGTTGGTGCGGTTATGTCCCAGTATTGGCCAGGTTCCGCTGGGTGCATCTTATGTAGAACACCATGGAGTACAATCTCACAGCAAGAGGGTGAAGCTTGCATTAGTTAGCTCCCTGCAATGAGATATTAAAGGATCTAAACCATGGCTATCCAAGTTAGGTCCAGAAGGCTGGTTCCTTGTCCACATTATCGGTATACTGATAACTACTGGCTAACTAAATAAGTTAGATTTAGATTAATTGCAGGTAAGAGGGCAATATACAATGACATACTGGGGTTAAGGCACGGATCCAGCCCTCCTAGACCTAAAATGGACATCCCAGATTTTGACAGTGTATTTGAACCTCCTCAGGAAGACTTAGGTACTCATGTAAAGCTCGTATTAGGATTTTTGAGCTTTAGTAATGTTTAAAATCTGTTACCATCTTATTACAACATTGCAGTAATGGTCAAGGAAGCCAGTAGCATTTATAGAATACCGGATGGACACCCGCATCACCTAAAAAGTGGAGTCCCAAAAGATATCTGCAGGTGTAGATGCGTTACTTGGTGTTAACCAATATATGTAATCCACGTACGCCTTCAATCAAATAAAATGTAGATTCCAAACAACCACAGCAGGTGTTGACGTGACTTTGGACATCCTCTCAACAGCGGATGGCACAGAAGTGACTGGGCAAAGTATGATCCACGTCTACAAAGGCATACAGTAAACTGCAACAGTCATGCCCTTCACTGTGTTGAGATTCCATTTCAACATAAAAGTACATGCTTTAACTTGTAAAGGCCCTAATTTCAAGCGATAAAATTGTCTCACTAGAGGCACAGGAAAAAACATACAAGTTTCCGCAGGGCTCAGGAAATATTATCAAACAACCACAAGCACATTCCATCATAAGATATTGTATAGCTGTGGTCAGTAAGAAACTCAAGCAAAACACGCTTCTAGGATCAGGAAAATTAGGTATCTGCAAACTGTTTTCACAACTCTTTGCCTAAGCTAAATTACTTCTCATATGCGCCCCACTCCTTACACCTGTCCTGCAAAACACAAGGCTGGTGCACCACTTATCTGCACGACTTATACAACTGGAAGCCAGGTGCTTCAGTAAGCACCATGCCTGGTGAACAAGACCAATCGAGGTACTGCCTGGTCTGGTGCATATTTGTACCAGGAAT
Source organism: Triturus cristatus (assembly GCF_964204655.1). NCBI lineage: Eukaryota > Metazoa > Chordata > Amphibia > Caudata > Salamandridae > Triturus > Triturus cristatus. The sequence continues at coordinate 733,805,147 of NC_140580.1, forward strand.
TGCATCTGTTACCACTGATGATGAGAGGGAGTGAGAGATTCGAGTGGGGGAGACAGTGTTCCCAAGTAGACTATATTCAGCAACAAATGCCTGCTCCAGTGCTAAAGGCTCGAGCAGAAGGCGAGGGCCAATAACGGCCTCCACAGCCCACTGTGGCAGACTACAAAGTTATTCGAATATTGTCATTAAATTATTTTTTTAAATCGCACATCTCAGAAGCTTTCATCTCTGCTTTTATCAGTGCGCCTTCTATGCTGTTCATTCTTCTACTGTGTTCTCTCCCCCACAGCCTCTGTCGCCCTCACTGCTCTGCATAACTACCCTTTTAGTGAGGCAGGAGAGAAGAGAGAGGGAGTCAGAGGATGTGAAATGCAGCATTGACATGTTGATAGTGTGGTTATGCTGGTGTTTGTGGCCTGCTGCTGAGCCCATGTCTTGGTTGGAGGTCCCAACATCTCAGTTTTCTAATTAACCGTTACTGCCCGCACTGTCAGATAACGCTGCTTGCAATAATAGCTGCTAATAACTCTTAGTTAGGGGCCCGGGCCGCAGGCAAGGACGTATAACAGGGGGTTCATTAAGAGTAGTTATTGGCCTGCAGGTAAAGGAAACAAGGCTATTGGAATCCTTAATTTTTTTTTAAAATGATCGTAGAAGGAGCAATTTCATAACGGAAGACTGGGAGTAACACACAGCTCCGTTCTCCGGCAGCGCTCTCTCAGCCACTCCAGGACTAGCATGTTGGCACCGCTGTCTGGACTCCGCCCTTCGATAATAAAACAACAGAAGTACAATCAGTCAAAAAACAGGAGGCCACAGCGCACTGGAGGGACACTGGGACCTGAAAAATACCCCCTCAGCTGAACTATAACAAGGGCTACCGCCAGCAAAGGGAGAGGTCTGATTAGCTGACCAGCTCCCAGCGTTCCATTCAGGGTGCCAATACGATTTAAACTGATTGAAAATGTAATTATACAACATTATGACCCCTTGCTGAATATCCTGATACTCTGTAACCTGTATCAGCATCTCACATACAGCTTCCGGCTGCGATTTACAGATTTTATAATGACTGCTCTATAACTTAATTATTCGGGTAATTACTAAAGAATGGTTATGTTACATTCCCAGTAAAGTAGCATGCAATGCTGTACGTGTGTGTGTACAGTCACAAGTACAGACACCCATCCAAGCAGGGCAAACCAGAATTCAATTAGTTTGATTGAGTATAATAGGTCAACATACAGTGTTTGGAATTACCACTCGGCATCCAAACATGCGTTGTCAATTTAGGAGTAAATTGACTTTTCCAACATTGTAATATTCTGCGAGCATATGAAAGTCAATGAGAACAGAAGGCCTCGGCCAATGGCATTGTCTTCTATCATGTCATGGAAGACCCCATAGCTTAACATATGTCGAGTAATGTGCAGCGAGTTCCTTTTTATGCTTTACTAAACAGTACGTATTGCCCACATGAATTTCGTCTGATATTCTAGATTTCCAACAACAGCAAATAGCAAACGCATCATCCTCATTATGATAATACCTCTCTACTTATAGAGCACTCGGTGAAACAGCATTTCAGCTTTAAATCACAGTAAACGTTGTGAAGCACTGAACACTCAGTGGTACTCATTTTATTCAGCAAGGAAGGATGTACTGACTGGACCTAATAAATATGTTACATTTGCTAAACTATTATCTAAACTTCTGCATGTAACTTTGTTTCCAATCATTAACCACCTTGGCACGTTAAATGCCGTTCCTACTAGCAAATTGCTTAAAATCGAGCTCTATTATGCAAATTCACATCAGGAGAATAATTCCTCCTGCTGTCTGTGTATAACAAAAACAACTACCAGGGCTAGTGGGCCCGCGAGGACCATACATTAAAAAGCACGGATTTATTTATTATTATTACTTTTTAAATATGAAACACAAAGGGTTTAATCTGATATAACAGCGAGGCGTTTTTTTCCCAAGTATAAAAGAAACGGACCAATTACATTTAAAAAAAAGCATTTACAATGCAATGGTCTCGCCTTTTGCATAAGTTGGAGCTATTGGTATTGTAAATGACAAACTTTTTTATTTATGGCTTGGTTTTGAAAACAAATAAATGGCATAGTCATTTACAATGCCAATAGCTTTAGCTCTCGCAAAGGCGAGACCTATTGCATCTATACACACACACACACCGAGCCACACACACACCGAGCCCCACACACACAATCCTTTAGTGAATATGTAGTGTTGGAAGGGGTCCACAGCGGTGGGGAAACGAGTGGGACAGAGGGCAAAAGGGGCACAAAAGGGGAAAAAACGAGTGGCGCAGAAGGGCACAAAAAACGAGTGGAACAGAGGGCACAAACAACGAGAGGAGCAGAGGACAGAAAGGCACAAAAAAAGAGTGGGAAACGAGTGGCACAGAGGGCAGAAAGGCACAAAAACGAGTGGAACAGAGGGCAGAAAGGCACAAAAAAAGAGGGAAAACGAGTGGCACAGAGGGCAGAAAGGCACAAAAACGAGTGGCACAGAGGGCAGAGGGGCACAAAAACGAGAGGAGCAGAGGGAATAAAGGAACAAGAAAAGAGGGAAAACGAGTGGAACAGAGGACAGAAATGCACAAAAAAAGAGGGAAAAACGAGTGGCACAGAGGGTAGAAAGGCACAAAAACGAGTGGCGCAGAAGGGCACAAAAGAGCCACACACCGACCCACACACACACAATCCTTTGGTGAATATGTAGTGTTGGAAGGGGTCCACAGCGGCGGGGAAACCAGTGGGACAGAGGGCAAAAGGGGCACAAAAGGGAAAAAACGAGGGGCACAAAAAAACGAGAGGAACAGAGGGCAGAAAGGCACAAAACACGAGGGAAAAACGAGTGGCACAGAGGGCAGAAGGGCACAAAAAAACGAGTGGAACAGAGGGCAGAAAAAACGAGATGAGCAGAGGGCAGAAAGGCACAAAAACGAGTGGCGCAGAAGGGCACAAAAGACGAGAGGAGCAGAGGGCAGAAAGGCAAATGGTGCGGTCTGCACATACTGCGTGACCGGAGCACGGCTCTTCAAAGGCCGACATTATGTAACAGGCAGATACTATCTATGTATATCTTCTCCCCCCGCCCATGTTCTGACATCTCAATGACTTCACAGCGCATCAGCCTCGGTCACGCGAGGACGGTGGGCCGGGCGGTAGCCTCCAGACAAGAAGCAGTGATAAAACATGGTGAACACCCCTGGGCAGCAGACAGCATCACTAGCGAGCAGAGAAATCCACCGCAATTGGAAAACACATACAGCCCTTTCGCAGGACTCTCACCCAGGGGAATGTTACACAGACACAAAGGGTAGGGCTCCAACGCCACCAGACACGACTGACTCTTGGAAAATTACTGACGAGCCAAGATTTAGAGTGGAATGAATGAGAACAGTGGAGGGCCAATCTTTGAAAACAAATGATGTGCCCTCCAAAGAAAGCACTCAACAAATGAGTTACGGTATTTTTTATTGCTAATTATACAACAACTTGTAAATGGGACGTATTCAGTCATTTACAGAATTTCGTGATATTTATAATATAATGGAGAACACCTTTTTTCGACATTAAAAGAAAAACTGAGAAGGCCAACTGAGGTTTGGACATATAAAAGAACACAGAGGGCAGAAGGGCACAAAAACGAGGGGCACAAAAAAACGAGAGGAACAGAGGGCAGAAAGGCACAAAACACGAGGGAAAAACGAGTGGTACAGAGGGCAGAAGGGCACAAAAAAACGAGAGGAGCAGAGGGCAGAAAGGCACAAAAACGAGTGGCGCAGAAGGGCACAAAAGACGAGAGGAGCAGAGAGCAGAAAGGCACAAATAACCTGCCTCGACTCCGCGGCCCTGTAGAAAACAGCGCGTTCAAAAGACTCACCACGGCGTGCGCGCAACACTCACCCAGTCTGTCTGTGATTGGCTGCCCATGAAGCAGGCGGCTAGTGATTGGCCCACGCCTGCTGCCGGGGTCTTGTAATTGGACTATAGAGTCACACGTGACCAGGTTTCCGGGAACCCGCCAGGTAGGACTTCAACAAAACAAACCCAAGGAAAGAAGCATGGAGGGTCCGGAGCAGCGGAAGCAGCAGCGGAGGGGGTGAAGAGCATCACCGGAGAAGGGCAGTCCAACAGCAGGTGAGTGCAAGGGGGAAGAAACAGAAAATTATATTTGGGGAGGGTGAAAGGGACCTGCCGGCAAAACTATTGTTTCCGTGATGCCTCTCAAGGGAGACAGACCCGGGCACGAGCCCGATTCTGGTCCGGGCACACCGTGAAGCGCGTTCACAGACCAGAATCGGCTCGTGCACAGGTCTGTCTCCCTTGAGAGGCATCACGGCAACAATAGTTTCTCGTTGGCGCAGCGCTTCGCGCTGCAACGCCAGCGAGACCTAAAAATGCTGTAGTTGCAGCCTTACTCCCTGTAGAATGTGCTTTAGGTCCACTAGGTAAGGATGTCTTGGCTAGTTGATATGAGAGAAGTATAAAGGATACAATCTACCTAGAGACAGTTTTTGTTGATCATTCCAAACCTGGGCCATCACAATTAGTGAAGAGGTGATCTGACCTCCTAATGTCTTTGGTTTTTTCCAGGTAGAACTCCAGAACTCTTTTCACATCAAGAGAGTGTGAAGCCATTTCAGCTGGAGTATATGGACTAGGGAAAAAGTCAGTGATGAGATGTTTTGACTAATGTGGAAGTCTGAAACTACTTTCGGAAGGAAGCCAGGAGGAGTTCTCATCACCACTCTATTGTTATGAATAACTGTGTATTGCTCTTCAGAGCATAATGCCTGTATTTCCCTAACGCTACGTGCTGATGCGATGGACACAAAAAAAATGCCGCTTTCCATGTGGATGTTGCAAAGACGCTTTAGGGATATGTTCAAATAGGGGGACCCATTATTATTATTATTCAGATTTATAAAGCGCATAGCTGCCCCAGTGACGGGGCGTCCCAGCGCTACCTAAGCACAAGCTAGTAAAACCACTCAGGACATACAAAGAAGAAAAGTGTATCCTATGCTAGGAAAAGCCAGGTCTTTAATGCCTTTAGGAACGTCCAATGGTTCTGAAGTCCTCTGATTGAGGTTGGAATATAGTTCCAAAGGTGCGCTGCCTTAACCCTGAAAGAGCGACCACCAGCTCTAGTTCTCTGAAAACGGGGAATACAGACCAGACAAGAGCTGGCCGAGCGCAAGGGGCGATTTGGCACATAGTAAGCCAGCAGATCTGCTAGAATTGGAGGTCCTTCTTGTGACATTAATTTGGAAAGAACAACATTAAGGGTGTTCTAACAGGAGGGAACCCTTTCTTAAGCCTTTCTAAGAAGTCTTTGATCCCTGGAATTTTAAAGGAAGATGTCTGTTACAGAGATTTTCTGTAGGCTGTAATAGCCTCAAGCGAGGAAATACTTAGGCCAGGTTTAGCTAAATGAAGAAGACATGGTTTAACCCCGTCTTCTTGGTACAAAATTGCATTCTGCTTGTTTTGAATGCACCATAAATAAAACCTCTTTCACACAAAGACATATGATTTTGTACTGGAAGATCTTTTAGCCTTTCTTAAAATGTCCATGCCATCTTGAGAGAGGTGTAAATCGCCATATTGGAGGAATTTAGGAGCCATGCTGGAAAGTTTAGTGATGGAAGGTTAGTATGCAGTATCTGTCCTCCGAACTTGTACAGGAGATCATTTCTAGATGGCAGTCTCTTGTGTGGTCATTCTGACAGGTGTAAAAGATCCGTGAACCACCACTGTCAAGGCCAATCTGGTGCTATCAGTATCATCCTGGTCCTGGACCTGTACAGTTTGACAATCACTGTTGGCATAAGAGGAATAAGGTGAATTGCATAGAGAAATTTCCCTGACCAATTTATCAAAACGGCATTCCCCTTCGAGCTTGGTTGGATGAATCTGGTTGCGTAATATTGGCATTTTTTGTTGTTTGCATCTGCAAACAAGTCTCTTTGTGGGTATCCCCAATCCTAAAAAATGCCTTGTAAGACATCGTCGTTTAAGATCCAGTCGTAATATACGCGAAAAAATGACTGAGAGAGTCTGCTTGGGTATTCTAAATCCCTAGAAAATAAATGGCTGTTATTGTTAAATTCCTCGCTATTAACCATTCCCAAATTGTTTGGAGCTGTAGAGATAAAGGACGAGAGTGAGTCCCTCCCTGATTGTTTAGGTAACATATTGTTGTTGTGTTGTTGGTTTGAACAAGGACAGAGTTCGATATTATTGAAGGGAAGAAAGATTTGAGAGCCAAATTAGCTGCTCTCAATTCCAACATATTGATGTGATAAGTCTTTCCTTGTACGATCAAATTCCTTGAGTCTGCAGGGAGCCCATATGAGCACTCCATCCTTGGAGAGAGGCATCCTTGACCAGTGTCTGAGTTAGTCCATCCTGATGGAATGGTACCCCTACCAAAAGGTTCGTCTGTTGAGACCACCATGGGAGAGATTGAATTGCAGCCTGCAATATAAACAGCCTGTCTTTCCAGCAGTTGAATATCTGATTCCACTGGTCCTCTAGACATTGCTGCAGAGGTCTCATGTGCAATTTTGCATGAGGAACTATGAATATGCAAGAGGCCATTGATCCCAGTAGGGATGCAATTTGTCTTGCTTATGAACAGTGAACCTGTAGAAGATTGTGACATTTCAGATTGATTGATAACAGTCTCCCTTTGAAGGATACACCTTTGTGAATTGTGTATCCAGTATTGCTCCCAGGAACTGTAGCTTTTGGACTGGACAGGTCATAGATGCTCTGAAGCTGACCTGGAGACCCAGACTGGTTAATGTTTTGATACAAATTTGATAATGCTTCTTTGTCTCTGGTAGTGATATGCTCTTTATCAGCCAATCATCCAGGTAAGGATAAATACAGATCTTTTGTTTCCTTAAGTGAGTTGTGACTATGAGCATACATTTGGAGATTATCCGTGGAGCTGATTTAAGGCTGATTTTAGATCGAAAGGTTGGACTTTGTATTGATAGTGTCACAATCCTACCTTGAATTGAAGAAACCTTCGATGTTTTGCAGATATTAGGATGTACATCTATTGAGCACCTCCAGTCTCCTTGATGCAGCTGAGGGTAGATGTGATGCAATGACAGCATCCTGATTTTTATTTCATATGTACTTGTTCAATACTCTCAGATTTAAAATGGGTCTGAGTTCTTGCTGAGGTCCTTTCTTTCTCACCAAAAAAACGGGAATAACTCCCCAGTCCTTTCTTGTGATGTGAAACCTGCTCTTTAGCCTGCCTTTGTAACAGAATGATGACTTCTTTTTGCTATAGGTCTTTGTGATGCTGTGATGTTTTTACTGGTTGAACAGAAGGAGGAGGGGTCCTGAATCGCAGAGAAAAAACATTCTGAACAATATTCACGATCCAGTTATAAAGTGTCACTCTTTCAGATGATTGGTGATACTTTCTCAAACTGGAGCTGGTAATAGAGAAGGGGGAAGTGACGATTCATTGTTTGGTAGGAGTTTCTCTTGGAGATGCTGGTTGCTGTTGAGCTTCTCTTCCTCCAGACGGCCTAAAAGGAAAGCAGAGCTGTTTTGACTTCTATTGTTCTTGCTGTTGCCAGTGAGGTGCCTCAACCCTCTGAAGGGTAAATCATCTGCCTTAGGGTCTGTATCTCCTATGATACTCCTTTCTCTTTTCTAAACCAACAGCTTTCAATGTGTCAATTTCAGTCTTCATCCTGGATATTTCTTCATCTGCATGAGAGCCAAAAAGGGTATTATTTGAAAAAGGCAAATGCATGGTCCGTAACTGAGCTTCTGGCTTAAGGCCAGCGAGTCGCAGCCAAGATGATCTTCACACACAGGTGCCATGACAATAACCATGGCCAGCTTGGTCTGATGCATGTGCTGCTGCACTGATAATCTGATTAGATACCAGGCCACCGTCATGCAAGATTTCCTCAAAATCTTGAAAGTCTTCCTTCTGTAGTTTCTCTGTAAACCTGCTCAGTAAATCAAATAGGAATCTGTTGTATCTCCCCAGCAAAGCAGAGGCACTTGCTACCTTTATGGATGATGGAGAAGTCGAACACATCTTTTTGCCAATGGTGTCTATCTGCTTGCTGTCCTTATCTGGTGGAACAGAAGAGGACAAAGCCCCAGTGTGAGACTTTCTTGCTGTAGCCACTTTTACTGAGCAGGAGGAGGGTCAGCTCAGAAAAATAATGGGTTCTGGTATGGACTTCATAGTTTTTTAAGTAGACGAGATGAAGCTGACCTCAGTGATGCTGGAGTCGGAAATAATTGCGTAGCAGGCCCCAGAAGACCCGGAACAGAGGTAGTAGTGGTCTTGTAGTTGTTCTGTGATGCAGTGTCTCAAAGACCACTGATGATTAAGTTGTTGTAGTAGAAATTTCTATGTTCAGCTTCGTTGCTCCTCTTATCAAAACATCATTGAAAGTAAGGAGATCATCCACTGGAGACACTCTTGCAGGAGGTGTGTCCGTCAATGTAGCAAGTACTCTCTGATTGAAGAACGAGAATACGTAGACCAGGATGGAGATTTTCTACTCCTATGTCTAGATTTAGAACCGTGAGACCTCCTAGATATTGATGTGGTCCTGTTCCCAGATATCTCCTTGGCAGGTGATACAGTGGACTCCTAGATCTCTGAGGAGACTTATCGATCACAGATGGTAGAGGCGGACTTTTTAAAGGTCCTGAAGGGGTTGTTGGAGGGAAAGACACTGTGCCTGGAGAGAATTGAGGAGATGGTATCCCTGTGGGAAATGGTGTGTGTGTGTGGTGTGACTACTAAAGGAGAATATGTGTGGGAATATTCATAGTCAGATGTATGTGGCATAGGTCTCCGCTGCAAAATTTGTAGCCATCAAGGCAAAATGTTCAATGAAGCTTATGATATAGCCCTAGATGAACAGCGAGGCCTAGAGTCAATCGAACCTGTTGGTAAAGGCTGGCTCTCTCTCAATGTCAACTGTAGCCTTTCCACAGTGTGATTGGAATTTTGTCTTTCGTGTTGACTTTTGAACTTTATGCAATGTCAAATGCTTTTCCTTCGACTGAATCTTCTCCACCGGTCTTAACGTTGAACCATGAGTCTTCAACGTCAACAAATGATGGATGTTAGCCATGACGGCAACCTTCCCAATGTTAGTCTTGACTTCCAAAGCCGAGTGTGTTTTGACATTGAATGCTAAGTGTGTTTTGACGTTGAACAATGACTTGCCTTTGTCGATGTCTTTGACATTGATGACGAGCACACCGGAATTTTCTCTGCCCTCAACGTCATATCTCTCGATGTCGAGCGGGAACGTCTAGTATTTTAATGTGTTTCACATGATCTTCCTCAGTGGGAGTTCTTGGAACAAGAGGAGGGCTCTTTGGAAGAAGACTGACCTTGCACAAGGCCTATTGATGACCAAGTGATTCCTCTCTCTTGAAGACCATGGAGTCTGATCTTCTTTCCTATGCTTAAGAATGCACCTGTATAGTTTCTGGCAGTGATCATGGATCTCAGGCTGATCGGACTGGGAGGCAGACAATACAGACTGAATGAGGTCAGCCAGTGCCTTTTTCTTCCCACAGGGAAGAAAAAGGGCACTTCACAAAAAGTGAAGGCATTCTTGATAGGAAAATAAATATATTTTGTCTGAAATAGCATTCTCTGCACTCTAGGTACTGCAAAATGTAAAAAGATGTCAAATGTTAAGGGATTTAGAATGATATCATTTAATAATTTGCCAAATAGGCAGATCTCAGTGCTCCACGGCCCTAACATTAGGGGTCAGTAAAATGAACTGACCTGTCACCTGTGGGGCATGAAGCGATACAGGGGGTACTGTGAGGTTCTTAAAGGCACAGTGGCAGTTTTCTTTGTTTTGAATAGTTGACTTTTGGATAACACATGCCCCGGGGCCCCGCACGTGGGTGGGACTATTCAGTGCTTATGACTTTGATGAGGATGCTCCTGGAAGAGAACTAGGACTGCATGTAAGCAACTTTTCCATTCCGTACAATAATATTGACTTTTTTCTTTTTTAATATGGTCATACGTGGACTTTGGTTATGTGTCTGTTCTCTTACTCATATACGCTGTCTCTATCCTACCCAAAACTAGCAGGTATTTTACCCCCCGGACACAATCCTCTTTGGCAGCCATGCCTTTATTCCCTTGTTCTGCCAGTTGGTGTAGACTATATATATATGTCAGCAACATGTCAGCAACAAGTCAGCTGCTTGTTGCTGACATTAAAGCTGAACCATTTGTGGGGGGCGGAGCTTGCCAGTGCTGAAGATGGCCGCCTGAGCAGAGAGCTCTGCACAACCATCGTGAAATCCGACATAAATTCGGCATTTGCTGAACGAGCTACACCACCTGAGTGACGCCTTCGGTCTTGGAGGCACTCCGGTTTGCGAAGAACTGACTCCGTTCCCTGCATTTGCCTGGTAGATGGAGCGGGCGGCCCCTGAACGGCGGCGCGCTGCACAGGCATTAAGCCCTGGCCTGTCGTAACATCCTGTGCCCGTCGGAGGTGGGGCTACTCTGCGACGAGAGGCGCCCTGGTGAAGGTTGCTAAAACGAGGCTGTGGCGGCGACTCCTGGCAGCTCGCGACCGGCCTCAGCACACGGTGACTGCCCTGTGCCGCACTAACCTCCAGAGTGGTGGGGCCGGGTGCTGTAATTGATTGAAGACGAGCCAAAGCCTGCGGTCGTTTCACGGCCGGAGACCCATGACTATTGGCGCTTTGGCACGCATGAAGTAGCAGTAAGCGGAGGACCCCCTGTTGAGCCCCCACTCCTGTGGTACTGTGCATTTAGATGTCCTGGGGGTCTGAATTGAAAGTGGCTGGGCGCAGTTGTGGGTGTGGAGTGTGGCCCGCCATCTTGAGTGATCTGAACTGCAGTCTGCTCGCCAGCTTACTGATACTGGGCTGCCCCGGATGGCGCGTGGGGACTGGAACTAGCCCTGATCGGCCCTTGGAACTTGGTGAGACAGTACAAAGGCGGCTGCTGCCACTGGGTGACGGCTGATTCTGTGTGTCCCCACTGCCCTGGGTGTTTAAGCCAGCACTACCGGTACCGTGTACACCCCTCTCCCCTGGTGGCATTTGAGTCGACGTAGCCCGGTTCCGGCCTGTATCTGCGGTGGTATGGGGGACAGTCACTGCCTGCATGCCGGCGAGGTAGGGAGCGCATTGTATCATCGGAACCCTGAGCAACTGGTGCAGCTGGGATTGGGACAACTGCACCAGCTGCGGTGCTGCCCTTGAATAGTACATTGAAAGTCACCACTGAACTGAGTGGCCTGGTCCTGACTCGGCACTGCTGTCTCATTCGCCTGGACGGACTTTGCTGCCAGCACTCTCATGTGTCCTGGACTTCAGGGACCTACATAGGCAGGCGAAGATGGGCAGAGTTGATACAACGCAGCCCAAATTGTTGTTTGATCAGCGGAAACCCAGGGGGCGAGAGGCATCTGCTGATGAAGGAGAAAATGGACAGGAACTGCCGTAGGAGGATCCAAATGGCGACATCAGATCCATGCTCACATCGATGGAGAAAGGCCTACAGAATTCACTATCAGTCTTGGGCACAAAGATGGACTCTCTCCCGTACCGCATGGATAGAATGTCCGAGAGACTTGACAAACTTGCGGAGCGCATTGATATGGCTGAGCGCCGTATCACAGAGGTGGAGGAGTTGCAGACATCGCTGGACTCAGACCACAAACAACTGGGTAAGGTGCTGCAGATGCTACTAGACAAGGCGGAGGACCTAGAAGCGAGGTCCCGAAGGAGCAACCTGAGAATTACGGGTCTCCCGGAGTCAACGCCGACTGGCATTATGGAACAATTTATTGAAAAACTGCTGGTTACGCTCCTTGGTAGTGACACCTTCTCACCTATGTTTGTAGTTGAGAGGGCACATCGCTCCCTACGTCCGCGCTCGCCGCCAGGTGACCCCCCAGGCCGATAATTGCAAAACAACTAAACTATCGCGACAGAGATGCGGCGCTGAGAGTGGCCAGGGATAAGCAGACCCTACATTATGAAGGCTCTACACTCTCGCTGTTTCCCGACTTTACGCTGACGGTCCAAGAGGCATGACGCCAGTTTGCACCGCTCAAGAACCAGCTTTAAGAATACAACATAGATTACGCCATACTGTACCCGGCTCGTCTTCGTGTTAATCGCCAAGGCCAATCACGAATCTTCACTGACCCCAAGGCTTTACAGAAAGCCCTGAAGAACTGGGCTAAAGAACAGCGTCACAGCCCGGGCAGGGGCGCCTTGGCTGGAGCAGCAGGTGGGCCTTTAGATGAACAAGACTGAACTCGTGCCCGACCGCATTGCAGATAAGATTATTATATTTGGGGTGGAATGGTATAAGCTATTGTAAAATGTAAGAATTCACTGTGAACGTGGGACACTGGTTCATTCATTGGGTCTTGGCTGAACTGTGTGAGTCATCTTGCTGTTGTTCCCCGACCTCCCCCCAGTTCAACGTCCCGGGAAATGCCACTGTTAGGATATTGTCAGAACTTATACTTCGTAATAACAATGGGGGCCGGAAACCCTCTCCCTTATTTGCAAATGTGTAATATTAGTTTGATGGTGTGTGGGGTGGTTAGCTTACTAAGCTTTGAAGTTTTGCTGGACTGGGTTGGCAACTTCTGCCCACGCGTGAAGCACACACTAGGGGTATTGTTTTTTCTGGGTGGGTGGTGCGAGTGGGGGGTTTCTTTTGTTCGTAGTTGTGCTGCTCCTCAGCTAATTGGTTAATTGAAAATGTGGCGAATGGGTTGGTTGTTGGGATTCCGCTGCAGCACAGTTGGGGTGGCCCTGGTGTGGGTGGGGGGTGGGCGGGTTTGCAGAATTAGTTGGACATTCACTTTTGTTGGACACTACACTCCACACAACAAGATGCTACTAGTTACGTTCCAAGATGAGCAACCCGGATAGGGTGACGTCAACAGCTTATAGGAAAGCAAGCAGTGATCCCGCAAGTAGGACAACACGACGCAACCTGCGCGCGCTCACATGGAATGTGAGAGGTCTCAATGACCACAGAAAGTTGCGTAAGGTCTTGGCCTATCTGACGAGACATGAGATCGATATTGCGTTGCTGCAGGAGACACACCTTCCCCTTAACAGCCCCATGCTCACCTGTAGGGGATTGCAAGGCTGCATACATGTGGCAAGTTTCACCACACATGCTCATGATCTCCTCACGTGGGTTAATCCAAAGACCTCCTACACGCTAGACCCTCACTGACAGCGATGGGCGGTACGTCATATCAAGGATTCGGGGTGAGGGGCTAGACTTGCTTATTACTAACATATATGGCCCTAATTATGACAAGTACACTGGGATCCAACATTAGAACAACGGATTACACGCAGCATGACGGGAGCATCAACCAGTGCCCCAATAACTTGATAGTCAATTTAAGCCATAAAATTCTCAATCCATTGGAAACCTCGGTATTAAGTAAAGGACTTGGGGCCATATGTAGAAAGCAAATTTGCGATCGCAAACGCTGAAATTCGCCGAATTTCGGCGTTTGCGATCGCAAATTTGCTAAGTGGAATGTAGGAAGGCAAATCTGCATGCAAAATAAGGAATCGCTAAATTTGCGAGTCCTTATTTTGCAATAGCATTTAAGGAATCGCAAATTTTGCGATTCCTTAAATGCAATGTAGGAAGCTCCAAAAAAGTGCAATTTGGCCTTAAGGAATCGCAAATTACCACCAACTACAGGTTGGTGGTAATTTGCGATTTCTTGTAATAATGCAGTTTTTTGCATTTTTCAAAGTGGAATGTGGTGCACACACATGCCCTTAGAGCATGTATGTGCACCACATGTGCACCCATGCTGATTTCAGGGGTGCAACAGGGTGTCCTATTGACACCCTTGCAACCTTGAAATTGCATTCTCAATTTGCGATTCTCTAATTGAGAATCGCAAATTGAGAATGCCTTCCTATTCATTCCTATGGGCCTTTTAGCCCATAGGAATGCATGGCAAGGTATTCCTTATTTGCGATTCTCAATTCGAGAATCGCAAATAAGGAATGGGTGGGATTCGCAAAAAAAATTGCTAATCCTACCTACATTGCATTTTGCTATTCTCTAATTGCGATTCCTTAAAAATTGCAATTAGAGAATCGCAAAACACAGTCTACCTACATATGGCCCTAGGTTTTGTACCCACACATATGGGTGACGTTTTTATATCTCACCAAGAACTCTTTTCTTTTTTCCGTAAAATTTGACTTTCCTTTTTCTTTGACAATATAGTGGATACTAGGTCAGAGAACTCTACGAATACTGGTCTCAAGAATAAATCTACATTTTTACCGGCCCTACAACAGCTGCCTTCTGAGGTAGCAACTTTTGAAAAAGCGGTTATCCAATATTTCAATGCCAATAAAAACAAGGCCATTAAACCCTTCTTCAACATGACCAGAGAGGGAGACCGGTGTGTGCATGAACTTGGCTCTGATACTTCGATTGTTATTAAACAAGCAGACAAGGGTGGTGCGACGGTATTGATGGATGCGACTTCTTACCGCACAGAGTGTTTAAGACAATTACAAAATCTCAAATATTACAAACCTATCAAGCGTGATCCTACAAATAGATTACAGACTGTTATTCGTAATCTAGTTCAAGAAGGTTTAGAAGCAGGATGGATTACTAGAAATGAGGCTGAATTCTTAAATCCGAAACACCCCAAAATTCCGGCATTTTACATCTTGCCCAAGATACACAAGAATCAGACTCCACCTCCTGGCAGACCTATAGTGTCTGGCATCGGTTCTGCACTAGAGCCATTATCACAATTTGTTGACTGGTTTTTACGACCCTTGGTGGCGCAGATGCCTTCATACTTGCAAGACACTAAACATGTTCTATCCTTTTTGACTACGGTTGAATTTGATCCAGTAAAACATCTTATGGCCTCACTGGATGTACAGGCTCTCTATACAAACATTCCACAAGAAGACACCCTGCATACTATTAAAGATCTACTGGAAGAGAATCCTCGCAGCGATCAAACACCTACAGCTTTCATCATGAAGTGCGCTGAATTAGCTATGAGAGAGAACTATTTTTCTTTTGAAGAACAACTGTATTGGCAAGACATGGGTACTTCCATGGGCAGTACCTGTGCTCCCAGTATGGCCAATCTGTTCTTGCACTGGTTTGAGGTCACATATATATATCCAGAGCACAATCCCTTCCACAGCAAGTTGCTGCTGTGGAAGCGATATATTGACGACATCTTAATCATTTGGGAAGGTGACCATAATTCATTGGCAGATTTTTCGCTTTGGCTTAATTCTCTCAACATTCACCTTAACTTTACATGGGAAGCCAGTAATGAGACCTTGCCCTTTCTTGATTTGAGACTTTATCCAAATGATGGCAAAATCTATACAGAATTATACCAAAAACTGATGGCATGTAATTCCTTACTCAACTATAGAAGCTTTCATCCACGGGCACTTCGTGACAATCTCCCTATAGGACAGTTCTTACGGTTGAGAAGAAACTGTACTGAACTTTTGATGTATCAGAAACACGCTAACAATCTTAGTGCTCAACTACAGAAACATCAATATCCAGCACGTTTGATATACCATGCAAATAAGAGAGCTAGGAATAACAACAGAGAGGCTCTGCTGGAAACATACCATAAACCCTCTTCCCAATCGTTTAGTCTGTGTCAGTACTTTCAGCCATCTCAGCACAACTATAAAGAAAGCAATTAATACCAATTGGAACATTCTTAACAAGGGTAAAAAAACTTGCGAGAAACCTCTTTTTGCATTCAGGCGAAGTAAGAATCTTGGTAACATATTAGTACACTCTCGGCCGAGAGTTACTGGTGCCACCAGTCATTTACGAACAATTAACACAGGTTCACCAGTTCTTGGACATTATCCATGTGGATCTTGTGTAGTATGCCATCTTACCACACATACATTTTCACTAGATATGGGATTAAAAACACCTTGGCTCCTTACTAATCATACAAATTGCAATTCTGAAGCAGTTGTTTATCTCATACAGTGTCCCTGCAAACTGTATTATGTAGGTATGACTACTCGTAAGGTTAAAACCAGATTAATCGAACACAAAAGTTCCATCAAGTGCAAGAAATCTAATACAAAACTGACCAGACATTTTCTGGATGTAGGCCACACTGAAAGAGATCTTAAATGGGTGGTCCTAGACAAACCCCACTATCATAAGAATATGGGCTCTTTGGAGTCAGTTCTGTTCCTGAGAGAACAAAGATGGGTCTTTAGATTGAGTAGTCACATCAATGGGCTCAATGATGATATACCCTGGTGTGTTATGAATCCCCATTAAACAATGTAAAGTGGTTCTACTTCATTACTATGAACTCCATCTTTAGACAAATACAACTTGCGGTATTAACCAAGTAGCATATAACATCAAAGTGCATTGTTCTAAGCAGATAGAACATATAGAGGCCATGAATGTTTTCAGGCCATAGAAAATATTTTTCTAACATTCTTTGATTATTATCCACATGTCGCTACTCATATATGCTATTTTTAACATACGATTATTATGTATTGCAATCTTTAGTATAGAAGATTCCTACTACTGATTGTTAATATAATACATAATTGGACATTTCTGGGAGCAAATGTGAGACCATTATTCGATTATAACTAATAATTAGAGACCCCCCTTTTTCTAAAAACAAACAAAATTGCAAGTCATGTATGAGTGAGCCTCTTGTAAAATCAGCTTTCTATATTTGCAGACGAACTCTCGTTTTGTTTCTCGTTGTTACTATGACAACTAGGACAGATACACTCTAATACAATTAAACTTACATCACGTGATTGGTCACGCTAATATTTCTGCACTTTAGTAAAGAAAGATATCTCCGCTTTATTTTGTCCCGGCAGGAGGCGTCATTGTAACATTGGTACATTTCAATTTGTAATATACTTGTGTTTACTTTGGTAATGGTACGATTTTGTTTCATACATGCGTAATCACGCGGATCACGTCATCACGTGATTTAACTTGCAAAGCACTTCCGTATACAACCAACGTGCTGTATTAACGCGGAACTCCACACACGCGTAATCTCGTTGAGCACGTCACTACGTGATCTAATTACTGAAGTTCTTCCATATATAAAAAATGAGCTGCAACAGCGTAGGTACTCCCTCCAGAGTCTCGAAAGCAGCACCACGCTTTGACCAAGTAAGCCACAATTAAGCATGAAGATAGTTTTTATCTAGTTTGATTTAGCTTGCCAAACATTTTTTACTTTTACGACCGCTTGTACGATCGTTTTCATGAATATCGTTTCTGCTAAGATACAAGATCCTTGCTTTCACAAACAGGGGGTCTGTAATTTTATAAATACTTTTGGAGCTAGAATACGATGTTCTTTTTCAGTAACACTCTGTATTTCATAACTCTTGAAAGAGTAGTGATTTTCCCTGTTTTTGTGAGGCTATATTTTACATATTACTAGTCTGTTTCCTATAAGGTTTGCCTAATACTTTGGTGTCTGTTTTATGTTGCTGTACTGTACTTGCAGAGGAGTTCACTGTTTGTATTTCCTAATAGTATATCAAGCGTGATGGACATACTCTGAAGTTGGTTGAGTTGACATATATAAATATGCTTTAGGTAAGATAAAAAACCTTTTTACTAAACGATTTTCACCATTAAATTTGGGCTATGGTCACATGGGTGATTACCCTTTGAAGTGTATCATTATAAGTTTTTATGTTTTTACAGAGCCCTCTGACCTATCATATTGATCAACTGTGCGTATGAAGGTCAAGATCCTGAGGCCTAAGTATAAATAATTTTTATGATTTGAGCACTGATACAGCAGAGTGACTACCTCTTGATCCTGATGAATGCCCCGAACAGTTTTGTCACCTGGGCAGAAACATGTTGATCAGTAGATAGGGTAATTTTTAACCCTACATTCACTAGCGTTTTAACTACTACTACTTAGGCAGGAAGAATAAAAAGGTTGCCCCTAAGCAGATAGTTTTTAACCGCAACTTTTTCACTTTATTATTTTGCACTCTGCCCCTCCTTACCATTCGAGTTGGTAGATCCAACGTGTGCTTCTGCACTCCTGCTCCTTCCCCTTTGGGTTAAGTCGTAGCCCATACGGGGTACCTTGCAGTCCCCGTATGCTGGAGGAACCCAATGATGAAGCATGTCACCCTCGGGTGAGTGAGGGTTTTCGTCCATAATAGGCATATGCCCAAAGTAATGGTTTGTTCTTAGTTCTAAGTGCGCTACCCTATATTATATGTGTGATTTATTCCTAATTATGACAACCCAAACTTCCACGCTGCTCTGTTTGAGAAAGCAAGCTCCTGCGGTGTGGCGCACCAGCTTTGGGGGGGGGGAGATCTAAACTTGGTCTTGCACCCCGGTCAGGACAGATTGGGTGGGCGGGAGCGTCAAGTAACTACTGCCGACCGAGTGGTGTCTGCTGCCTTGGTCCAACTTGGCTTGTGCGATGTCTGGAGGCAGAGATTCCCAGACAGAGGGGGTTATACCCATTACTCAGCTTTTCACGACCTCCACACACGCATAGACTACCGGTTTGCCTTAGGGCAGCTGTATGAGAATATCCTGTCCTGCGAGGTGCTTCCTCGTACACTCTCTGACCATTCCCCAATACTGTTCGAAATGCGGGTGCCACGGAAGTCGGTCCCCCCTTCACTTGGAGGTTTCCTCCGTACTCCCTTCTGGATGCGGTTTTTAAAGAGGAGCTTGCAGAAGCTATTGAAACTTACTTTGCCATCAATGTCGGCTCCTTTGACAGCTTCCAAGTGGTGTGGGAAGCGTTTAAAGTTTACATTTGCGGAGTAACTATGTCCAAGCACTCTGGTGTCCTCCGTGCAATACGCCAGAGGCTTAATGCTCTGGAAATGAGCCTGGCTAGCCTGGAGGCGCGCCTCCAGGTTGGTGTGGATGATGACCTCCTAAATGAGTTTAAGACCCAACTGGAGGAATATCATGAATCTGCCGATGTGAAAATTAAGCACCTAGGCAAATATGCCACAGCCCGTACCTACGGAGAAAGCGAGTGTCCGGGCGCAGTGCTAGCCCGGCTCTGAAGAAACGCCGGGAAAAAATGGTAATTGCGGAAATTAAATCAGCTGATGGTGATATACTTACTGCCGAACCCAACATAACAGAACGTTTCAAAGAAAATTACTCGCAGCTCTACTCGATGCAGGGGGGTACGGACGAGGAAATCTTAGACTATCTAGCTCACATTAAGCTCCCCTGGCTCACGAACACACACCGTGAATTCTCGATGCATCCTCTGGAGAGGGAGGAACTTACACTGGCCTTATCCAGCCTGAACCCTGCCAGCGCGCCGGGCACTGACTGGTTAACCGTTGCCCGCAATACTGGCCAAACATCATGTCCAATAACTCACTCTCACGTAGGAATGAGTCTGACACAGCACAGGTAAGCAAAATGGATTTATTCAGTTCAAGATTCACATGGTGCATTCTCTTCAAAACGCTGTGGCAGATGAGCTTCAGCCATGTAACAGCTTTCCTCAATGCCGGTTTCGAATGTGGGTTCTTGCACCTGGGGGTCATTTAAAGGTACACTGACCACTTCCTGTGCAGTAATGTCTCAACCCCTTAGTTCTGCCCTTGCACCTTGTGCTTTGACAGACAGGTGCATGCTGGTATATGCAGTCCATTACGTAAACCCCTTTAGTAAGTAGGCATTTCAATACACCCAGTGGTGTCCCAACAGTGTTGGCTTTTGGACCTCACTCCGCCGCAGCTGCTTGTTGCTGACATTAAAGCTGAACCATTTGAATCCCTCAAGCAGTTAATTCTGCCACCTCTCTCTCCTTTTTTGCAGTGATGTATTTGCATCATAACTGTCAAGCTGCCTGGGGGGGCGACGCGTTGAAATATACAAAGTCCAAAAGTGCTGCCTTACGCGTTGCTCCAAATCGAAAGGGCGTTCCGTCACCAGTGCCCGCAATACTGGCCAAACATCATGTCCAATAACTCACTCTCACATAGGAATGAGTCTGGCGCAGCACAGGTAAGCAAAAAAGATATCTATACATATATATATATATATATATATATATATATATATATATATATATAAAAACCAGGAATCCTGAAGAAATGCATATCGCGCAAATCAGGTAGAGACCACTCAATTACGTGAAAAAAGATGAAAGTGCTTTATTCCTCCATAGATAGCAGCATGACGCGTTTCGACCGGGTAACCCGGTCTTGATCACATCAAATGGATATAGCTACTGACAGTTATAGTTAGGAAATTTATTTTTTGATTTGCTTCTATCTTTGGCGCCGTTTGATGAATCTTAACCATCTTTTTCCCCAAAGAGTGCCCCGGTGATTCTTGTTGCACATAGAAAGTTTCAGGGTGATCCTTCAAGAGGGGGCCGAGAAAAAGGAACGGTCAAAAAACATGCGTTTCCCATGTTAATTCCAATAGGAACTTTAGACACGGCTACGCCCGACTAACCTTTGTTTTTTCAGTGAATATATATATATATATATAGATACATACATACATATACATATATATTACCTACTGGCGGTTGCCAATAGGTAGTTATAGTTAGGACCTTGTTTCTATTCAAAAAGCGTTTTTTCTTTTCCCAATAACTTTGGCGCTGGTTGACGAATCTTCGCGAAATTTTCAAAACTAGTGGCCTGCTTCGGTCAGCTCCTGACTTGAAAGTTTTGGGGTAATGCGACAAGCGGGGGCCGAGAAAAAAGGGGGTCCCAAAGCACGTTTTCCCCATGTTAATTTCCATAGGAAACTTTAGACAAAGATACAGCCCGAACTGCTGAACGGAATTACACCAAATTTTGCAAAAAGGGAGCCCTTGGTTCAGAAAGAGACTTTTTTTAAATGGTGTAAATCCGTTCAGTAGTTGCTGAGAAAATCAAAAAATAAACATTTCGATATTTAGAGGCACGGTGGATCCAAGCACCCTCCCGATCACAAGCTTTATTCTAATTGGCTGTCAACACTCCAAACCAGGAAGTGTTGGCAGCCATCTTGTGACTTGGTAGAACTGAGTCACAAGAAAAGGGAAAAGGAAACGCAAAAAACAAGAAAAGGCCTGCTCAGGGGGTCCCACAAGGACCCCCGGGGCCCAAAAAAGCATTTTTTTTAAGCAGTGAGATTCGCGCACCCAGTGCGAATTTCGGCCAAAAAAAAAACGAAGCGCAGGCTCCCGTGCTTCGTTATTATTTAGCCTTCCGGGGGGGAATGCACCCGGGGGCATGCAAAATTGAAATTGCGGGGGCCCAGGCAGGCCCCTGCAGCCCCAGGGACCGCCACACCCGGGGCTTTCATGAAAAATTTGCGGGGGGTTCATGGCCCCCCGCAGCCCCAGGGACCGCCACCCCCCGGGGCTTTGTTTTCCTTATGTGTGGGGGGCCTCCAAGGCCCCCCACAAGCCCTGGAGACCACCACCCCCAGGGCTTTAATTTTTTTTTTTTTTAAAAGACATACATCTGTGTGGGGGGGCTCGAGCCCCCCCACATGCCCCAGGGACGGCCGCCTTCCCGGGGCACTAACTATGTAAATTCGGGGGTCCGTTACGGACCACCTCTCTGCAACGCAGGCCTCTGGCGCTTCTTTGAGGTACCTGGTGGGCTAGTTGTCCCCCAGGGGCCCTCAGGATTGAAGGGGAATTAATTCCAAAACTTAAAATGCACCACATGTCCCGTTTGCAAACATGTCATCCAGGCCCACCCCCTCCCTTCTCCACTGTGCAAACGCGCCCCGTGGCGCATTTTAAGTTGGGGGATTAAGTCCCCTTGAATCCTGAGGGTCCCTGGGGTCCAACTAGCCCACCAGGTACCTCCAGTAAGCGCCACAGAGCTGCGTTGCAGAGAGGTGTAAAAAGGGGCGTGACCTGGACCACCTCTCTGCAACGCAGCCCTGTGGTGCTTACTGGAGGTACCTGGTGGGCTAGTTGGCCCCCAGGGATGCCCAGTATTGAAAGGGAATTAATTCCCCATTGTAAAACGCACCACAGGGCGTGTTTGTAGAGTGTTGCTGGGAGGGGCGGGGCCTCCGGCACGAACGCGGTATTTTGTATAATTATGTCTTTTTAGAAGGGGGCTGTGTGGCCCTCCTTTTTACTTTTTTTGGGCCCAGGGGACCTGTCCCCCAGGGCCTTATCCCCATTAAAAAAATATATATATATTTGAACTGGAAGGGGGCCGCGTGGGCCCCCCTCCCGTGGCCAATTCCAGCCCCGTGGCCACATAAATATTCTTTTTTTTTAATGGAGGAGGGCTGCGTGTCCCCCCTCCTGAGGCCTCTATTGGCCCCAGGGACCCCATCTCCCGGGGCCTGGCCATTGTTTTTTTATTTATTTTTCGGAGGGGGACTGCCTGGCCCCCCTCCTCAGGCCAATTGTGGCCCCGGGGACCCCATCACCCTGGCCGGCCTGCCTTTTTAAAAAAAAAAAATGTAGGGGAGGGGGGCTGCGTGGCATTGCAAAGAGGTGGTCCAGGCCACGCCCCTTTTTACACCTCTCCGCAACACAGCTCTGTGGCGCTTACTGGAGGTACCTGGTGGGCTAGTTGGACCCCAGGGACCCTCAGGATTCAAGGGGACTTAATCACCCAACTTACAACTCACCAGGGGGCACGTTTGCAGAGTGGTGGAGAAGGGGGCATGGCCTTTGTCTACCGCTCACCAATCCCACTGCGTGGGGCTTACTGGAGGTAAAAGGTAAGCTAGTTGGACCCTAAAGGACCCCCAGCAGTGAAGGGGACTTCAATCCCCATCCAAGAGAATGTCAGGGAGCGCGTTTGTAGAGTGGTGGGCAAAATGGGCGTGGCCTGGTATGAGAACTTACCAGTGTTGCTGTGTGGGACTGACTGGAGGTAATAGTTTGGGAAGTTGGCCCCCAAGGATGTCCTCGGGGGCCAACTACCCATCTTGTTACCTCCAGTAAGTCCCACACAATGGTATTGCTAAGACGTCTTTGGAGGCCATGGCCCCCTTTCTCTACCACTCTGCAAACGTGCGTTGTGGTAGACTACGGGATGGGGGATGAAATTCAATTTAGTCCTGAGGGAGTTTGGGGGCCAAGAATCCCTCCTGGTACCTCCTGTAAGTCCTACGCAGCGGAATTCCTAAGCGTTGGTTGAACGCCCAGCACCCTTTCTCCACCACTCTGCAAATGCGACTACTAGTTAAAGTAGCATATTTATGCACCTCTGACTTAGAGGTAGTTTTAATCCCCCTGCCCAGCACTGATGACATCATCCACGTGATAATCTGATGCACCTCCTCACACCCTAATATAACCTTGGATACACCCACTCTAAATTACAGACTGCCATTCTCAAAACCATAGACACTCCAACACCAATAACTACATACCCACTCACTGATTCTTAGGTTTACACATCCACTCACTCGCCCGTACAGTCACTCATACTTATGGTCACTCAGTACAGGACTATCATATGCACTCATACACCTATATAGACACTCACACACCGCCACTCATCCATATAGGTACTCACACAACTAGTCAGTCATGCAAATAATTAATCACACTGCCATTTACTCACCTATACAGTTATACACACACCAGCTCAATTACTCATACAAATACTAGCACATTCTTACGCTCTTATGTAATCAATGATACAAGCACATACTTATCCATACAGCCACTCTCACAATCACACACTCTCACTTATAGCCATTTATGTAGCCATTTATGTACTCCAACACACATATATACTGCTTTTCACATATGTAGTTACTCACACATGTAGCACTGAAATATACATTCACTCACTAACACACCCAAACACACACTCACCCACCCATACAGTCCATCACAGATGCACTCTTGAAACCATGCACCCAGTGAATCACACACCCCACCCACACAAACACTCAGGCACCCATACAGATACTCAGACAACCAATCAATAACCCATATAGACACTCATGTAGTTATTCACAAACCCATGCAGCTGCTTACACACCAACAGAGAGACAGATACAGACATTCACACAGTTTTGTCACTAACCCATGCATTCAGTAAGATACGTTTAATCATTCACTTATAGAGTCAGTCACGCACCTACTAAATCATCCATTCAGACACTTATACACCCACTCATTCTTCAATAAGCCTTTCCCTATATATATTAAACATATTTAAACTTTACAGAAACACACAGTCACTGGATGATGTCATCAGTGATGTCATTTGAGATGTCATGAGTGATGTCACTGACCATGTCATGAGTGATGTAATATGTGACGTCATCAGCAGTGCATTGCGTGGGCACGAGTTAGAGTTAGCTGAACTAACTATAACGGGGGAATTTCTCTGGTTTTGTACGAGTGAAAAGTCCAACTAACTATAAATTTCCCTAAAACCTATGGTGTTTTCAGTGAATTTCTAAGGTTTTTTAAATGCTAATTTCTAATTATAACGTGCCTGAAACCTATGGTTTTTTCAGTGAATATATATATACACACACACACACACACACACACACACACACACACACACACACACACACACACATATATATATTTATATATATATTTATATTACCTACTGGCGGTCGCCAGTAGGTAGTTATAGTTAGGACCCCTTTTCCATAGGAAAACCTCAACATTCTATTTTGAATAACTTTGGCGCCGGTCGACGAATCCTCGCGAATTTTTCAAAATAGGTGGGGCGCTATGCTCCGCTCCTACCTTGAAAGTCTCGGGGGGATTCGTCAAGCGGGGGCTGAGATAAAAGGGGGGTCCCAAAACGCGTTTTTCCCATGCATTTTTCCATAGGACCTTTAGACACAGCTACAGCCCGAACGGCTGAACAGAATTACTTGAATTTTGGCAGAGAGGTAGTCCTCAGGTCAAGGAAGTGCCTTTTGTAGGTTTGGTGTAAATCTGTTCAGTAGATTCTGAGAAAATAGCATTTAAATCAATATATATATCTGTGGCAGCTTACCGTGCGCTTACGGTGCGCTTACGGTAAGCTTACCGTACGCGTACGGTGCCGTGCTCGAGCGCGATTCTGATTGGCTGTTAGATCATAGTAAACATTCGAATCGGTCGAAACCAGGAAGCGGCGGCCGCCATTTTCTCACTCGCACTGTCACGGGGGTGAATAAAAAAGGTGGATAATGTGAAAAGGGGGCAGGCTCGACAGTTCCTGACCCCCTAGCCTTGGTCAGGGGGTCCCAGAAGGACCCTCAAGGGCAAAAATGAAATTTATTTTTTTTCGAAAAATCGCCGTATGCGCGTAGCGTACGCGCACGGTGTAATCTGCGAAATTCCGCGAAATTCGCGGAATTACGCGTACCGTGCGCGCACGGCAAAAAAAAATTTGCAAAAAGAAAGGCTTAAAAAAAAATAAAAAAAATTGTGAGGTAAGGTTGGCTCTTATAAGAGCCGTTGAGTTCATACAGGGATAGAGGAAAGAAAGAATGGGAATATTATGAGCGTCTACAAACATGCTGGTCTATCTTATTGTTAATAAGGGGAAGACTGACCTCCCCAAAAACAATAAGACCACCACATTTTGTACACCTCATTTCAACACTCCCAAATCGAGGGTTGATGTCCAAAGGAAAAGAAGAAGGTGATGCTCCAACAACAGAGGAAGGGCTCAGCTGAGCTGCCGATGATGTACTCGGCTGAGCATCTGAGGCTGGGCTCTGGTGACTTACTGAAGAGTTTTCTCCAGTATGTCGAGCAAAGGTCCTTGGGTGTCTGTCCTGAAGGTGTCTCTTCATAGAGTGATTTCCAAAGGAATATTTCTTCCTTGGATTTCCTCTTGATAAAACACGATCACAAAGTATGCAAGTGACCAATTGAGCATTCACCTTTTTCTCCCCCTCTGGAAAAGTGAAATACTCCCATACAAAAGAAGTCTTTTGTTTCCTCCTTCTCTGGATCATGGTGGTGCTGCTGGCCTCACTCTCAGAAGAGGTGTGCTGTTCTGCCATTGTATCCCAATGTCAATCCAGCTCCTGCTCCTAGAAAATCACAAGCAGAAATGAGGGGAATGGGTGTGGTGTGGGAAGAATCTGGAACTGAAAGTAGTTTCAACCAATGAAAAGTGTTCTTTCAAGCAGTAATGAGGGGAATGGGTGTGGTGTGGGAAGTTTCTGGAAGTGAAAGTAATTTCAACCAATAAAAAGTGATCTTTGTAAGTCACATGACCTGCCGTGCGCGCACGTGACGCTTACGGTGCGCTTACGCAGCGCTTACGTCACTTTCGCGCATGCGCATTACACGCCCCTGCGTAACCGCGACGTTGCTTCCGGGTATACGCGTACGGCACGCACGTATCACGTAGGCGCGCTGCACTAATGACGTCCAGAGCGCGTACCGTCAGCTTACCGTACGCGTATCCTACAAGCGCGTAGCGTCAGCTTACCGTACGCGCACGGAAAAAAATGCATAAAAAAAAAAAACCTTTCCATAATGCAGGATATAGTACATAAATTATTATATAAAAAGGCTTACAAAAAATGACATAAAAAAAATTTGCATTTAAAAAACAAATGAATTTGGGAATCAGACACATTATAGTTAGAAATTACCATTTTAAAAATCTTGCAAAGACACTGGAAAAACCATAGGTATCAAACATATTATAGTTAGGAATTAGCATTTAAAAAACCTTGCAAATTCACTGAAAAAACCATAGGTTTCACACACGTTATAGTTAGGAATTAGCATTTAAAAAACCTTGCAAATTCACTGAAAAAACCATAGGTTTCACACATGTTATAGTTAGTGGAAATTTTACTGATAAAAAACCAGTGAAATTGCCCCGTTATAGTTAGTGCTGGCAACTATAACTCACGCGACCGCAATCTTCTGCTGATGACATATGTGTCTTTATGAAAAAAAAATATTTGTAATAGATGTATAGCTAAAAATGTATGGAAGAAGACATGGGCAAATAAGTGTCTAAATAAACTATTAGCATCAGCAGAGGATTGCGGTCGCGTGAGTTATAGTTGCCAGCACTAACTATAACGGGGCAATTTCACTGGTTTTTTATCAGTAAAATTTCCACTAACTATAACATGTGTGAAACCTATGGTTTTTTCAGTGAATTTGCAAGGTTTTTTAAATGCTAATTCCTAACTATAACGTGTGTGAAACCTATGGTTTTTTCAGTGAATATATATATATATATATATATATATATATATATATATATATATATATATATATAAACACTGAAAAAAAACATAGGTTACTGGGATGTTATAATTAGGGTTAGATTTCACTCACACTAAACCAGTGAAATTTAGCAGTTATCAAATTTCTTTATTAAATCCACATCCAGACACTTGTATGCGTATGGGACGCACACTCACCTCGCAGATGCAATTCTCCCGAGTTGTTTTTAGTCATGAATTTGAATACACCATGCTGCCGGACATAGGTTTCAGGGGCGTTATAGTTAGCTGGACTTTTCACTCGTACAAAACCATTGAAATTCCCCCGTTATAGTTAGTTCAGCTAACTATAAATTGCGCGCCCGCAATGCACTGCTGATGACGTCACATATTACATCACTCATGACATGGTCAGTGACATCACTGATGACATCACTGATGACATCTCAAATGACATCACTGATGACATCATCCAATGAATGTGTGTTTTTCTGAAAATTACATATGTTTTATATATGTATATCTCAAGGTCGATGGAAGAATAAATGGGTATATAAGTGTCTAAATGGATGATTTGTTTTTGAAAAATTGATTGTATAACTGACTGATTAAGTGTATCTTAGTGAATACATGGCTTAGTGAGTAATGTTTAAATATGTAACTATCTGTATCAGTCTCTCACTTTGTGTATAAGTGGCTGCATGGGTTGGTGAGTAGCTACATGAGTGTCTATATAGGTTATTAGTTGGTTTTTTGAGTATCAGTATGAGTGTCTGGATGGTTTGGTGGGGGGTATTACGTAGTGCATAGGTGCATGAATGAGTGACTCACTGTTTGTATGTGTTGAAGACAGCATGTGTGCAGGACTGTATGGGTGGATGAGTGTGTGCATGGGTGTGTTAGTGAGTGAATGACTGTCTCAATAGTGTCTTTAGGAGTAACTACATTTGTGTATATGTGACTATTGGTGTATATAAGTGAGTATATGTGAGAGTGATAGATTGGAAGAGTTCCTGTATGAATAAGTATGTGTTTCTATAAGTGATTGTTTAAAAGACTAAGTATGTGTACGTTTCTGTAGAAGTAAGTGTGGAGGTGTGTGTATAACTGTATATGCAAGTAAAGGGATGTTTGATTCTTTATTAGCATGAGTGACTATGTGTGTGAGTAACTCTATGGATGAGTGGCATTGTGTAACAGGATGTATAGGTGTATGAGTACATATGATGAGTGAGTACATGTATGAGTGACTGTATAGGACTGTTGGTGAATGAGTGGATGTGTATGTGGATCTTAGAATTACTGAATAGGTTGTTGTAACTGGTATTGGTATGTCCATTGTTTTGAAAAATGTTGTTTCTATTTTTGAATGTGTGTATCAAAGGTTATATTAGGGGGAGAGGAGGTCTGCCACTCTATCACAAGGATGATGTCATGAGTGATGTCATCAGTGATGTCATTTGAGATGTCATCAGTGATGTCATGAGTGTTGTCACTGACCATGTCATGAGTGATGTAATATGTGACGTCATCAGCAGTGCATTGCGGGCGCACGAGTTATAGTTAGCTGAACTAACTATAACGGAGGAATTTCAATGGTTTTGTACGAGTGAAAAGTCCAGCTAACTATAACGCCCCTGAATTTTTAAGGTTTTTTAAATGCTAATTCCTAACTATAACGTGCCTGAAACCTATGATTTTTTCAGTGAATTTCAAAGGTTTTTTAAATGCTAATTTCTAACTATGCCTACAAAGATAAGACATTTGAAGAAAGAAGAAACAACGCACAGAAAGAAAAAAAAGAAATGCAGAAAGAAGCAACAGAAGTCCTCAAAGACGAAGAAAAGTGCAGGAAGAAGGATAACGTGCAGAAAGAACAAACAGAAGAGCAGAAAGAAGCCTTGTTGCAAAATCATCCTGTACCCTCAACTTTTTCAGACGGATACTGGTGGTAACTGAGCATGACTAACCAGTCCTAGAGCCAGTGCTATGTAAAAAGACACTCAGAATACAGTGAAAACACCTACATACACTAGGGAACACTATGCGTTGGGGTCCACCTGCGATTAGCATGACCTCCTCTGTAAGCCCCTAGTATATAATAGGACAGGGGATTAAAACTACCTCTTAAAATGCGCCACTGGGCGTGTTTGCACACGTCATCTCAGGCCCCGTCCCCTCCCTTCCCCACTGTGTAAACACGCCCTGTGGCCATTTTAAGTTGGGAGATTAAGTCCCCTTGAATCCGGAGGGTCCCTAGGGTCCAACTAGAGCACTAGGTAAGCACCACAGAGCTGTGTTGCAGAGAGATGTAAAAAGGGGCACGGCCTAGACCACCTCTCTGCAACGCAGCGCAGTGGCGCTTACTGGAAGCACCTGTTGGGCTAGTTGGCCCTCAGGGTCCCTCAGGATTGAAAGGGAATTATTTCCCCAACTTAAAACGCGCCACAGGGCGTGTTTGCACACGTCACCTCAGGGCCCGTCCCCTCCCTTCCCCACTGTGTAAACGCGCCCTGTGGCCATTCGAAGTTGAGAGATTAAGTCCCCTTGAATCCTCAGGGTCCCTAGGGTCAAACTAGCCCACTAGGTACCTCCAGTAAGCGCCACATAGCTGTGTTTCATAGAGGTGTAAAAAGGGGCGTGGCCTCAGAACACCTGTCTGCAACGCAGCTCCCTGGCACATACTGAAGATACCTGTTGGGCTAGTTGGCCCTCAGGGAACCTCACTATTGAAGGGGAATTAATTGCCCAACTTACAACTGGCCAGGAGGTGTGTTTGCAGAGTGCTGCAAGGAGGGGGCGTGGCCTCCGGCGCGATGCCGGTCTCCCCCCCCCTTCTTTTTCTAATTTATTGGCCCCGGGGACCCCAACCCCCGGGTCATGGCTTTTTTTTTTTATTCTTTAGGAGGGCGGCTGTGTTGCCCCCCTCCTCAGGCCACTTATAGCCCCGGTGACCCCATCCCCCGGGGCCGGCCTTTGTTTTTTATTATTTAAAAAAAATATATATCTATAGAAACACCTAGGACATGCTGGACAAACCGTATGTACCTATCACCATGACGATTTGCGTGATATTCATTAAAAGGCGACTATGCATACAATGAATTCACGTGGAATGTATTTACATCGCTAGTGAAGCTCTGACGTGTCTGACGCCCTACCGTGCCTAATCATGGCGCCCCCGCCGGTGGGTACTCTCCAAGTAGACACACTTGTTGTTTATTTATACAAACATGGGTAGCTATTGACGGGCACATTTAATACACACGCACACCAAGCCATTCAAAGGGGATTCGACAAAAATTCGACCAAACTATGCAAGAAACCCCCCTCACGGTTAATAAAACACACATCCACCGCCGGATGTGTAATACTTTTTATTTTACTCTCTGGAAAGGAGACAAACCTCACTTGAGAGTCACAGCATGCTCCTGGCTGAGCCCAATGCTGTGTTACACCCACCAGTGCCCGCCGAGTGCCACACACCTCTGTGTTGTATTCCACCAGCTAGTGCGTATGCTATGACACTCTCTAGCCCATGTGCACTGTAACACCAGCCCGTGAATATGTCATGCCACACTTGCCTTCGCACGGGTTATATTGCCCCATCTAACGTGCCTTCCTCGATGCCTATGTTATAACACTCACCGCTATGCCATACATATCACAATCTGGGATCCATATCTTTGTCACAGTGCATATGCAACGTTACACTCCCCAGCACATATTTTATATTACAACTTTAGAGACTAGTTAGGTTACACAACACTGCCCTGTGCATATTACACTCCAAGGCGCATATCGCATAGCACGCGCTAGTGCCTGTACAATCTCGTGCTCTCCAATGAATCTGTCATTGCGCACAATGTATTGCATATTATTTTTCACGCCCCGGTTCATCTTATATCACACTTTTTGGTACATAGTTTATACCATATACTATATCTAGTTTTCATTTTCAATCGTGCTCTTAGGACTATGTTCTATATAACACTGCGTCCACCTACCCTTTTCACGGGCATTACATTTTGCGATGGGGGGTGGAGGGTCAGGGGGTGTTTCTGCCAAGTGAGCCCGCAGTCACAGTCACAAACGTCCTCTTCTTCCTGAAAAAAAGTGAGATTATGCTGCATACTTGTTCATATTTTAAGTAGTCCGCACAGACACACATTTTAAAAACAATAAAGTTCCTAATACCCACCTTCTCTGAACAGTTAGCTTGCTGCCTCATCCACCTCCTCCCTATCCTCTGTTGTCTGAATCCATGGACTAGCCTCCTCCCTCCTGCCATGCATGGTCTGATGTGCTGCCACTGCCCTCCATTTAGAATGATGTACCAGTCCACTCCTCTTGCCCTCAATTGCCCAATTCTATGGCCCATCATTGACCTCCTGCTTAGCCTCTGTGCTTAGCTTGCTGCCCCTATTCTCCTCCCCCCTGCCCTCCGATGTCTTTGTTCATGCCCCGGCTCCATCCTTTTTGCCCACCATGTTCCATGGACCTGCCACTCCTATCTACTCTGAATGTTCTGTTGAGCAGCCAATCCCCTCCCACCTGCCTAGCATTGTCAGATGACTGTAACCTGTTCTTGCCACCTCCACCCTGCCTGTCCACATGCCATGCCCCTATCCCCTTCTTCCTATCCTCCATGGTCCATTTTATTGCCACACCCTTCTGCCCTCCCTGGTCTGTTGTGCTGCAACTGCTCCTCCTGCCTGCCCCGCGCGGTCTGTTGTGAGGCCCCTTCCTCTGAACTCTCTTGTCTGTGCCCAGGTCCTGACCCTCCCTTCTATCCTCCATGGTCCTCTGTGCACACCCCTGCAACCTCCTTCTTGCCCATCATAGCCATTGTGCTGCCACTAACCCACACGCTTGCCATGCATGGTCTTCTGTGCTGCCATGGCCCCTCCCACCTTCCCTGTTTGGTCAGCTAGCTGCCCCTGACCCCCTCCCACCTTCCCTTCATGGTCTGTGTGCATGCCATCATAGTCTCACTGTTGCTCTCCATGGTGTGTCTTGTTTCTAGTGCCCATCCTGCATGACCTCCATGGTCATTTTGCTGCTCCTACCCTGCCCCCTTGCCCCCAGCCCTCTGTTTCCATGTGCAGACCCCTATTTTCTCCCTCCTGGCTTGTCTGTTCCATTGTAATGCCCCTGGTCTGTCCCTCCTGCCCTTTATGGTCTGTTATGCTGCAGCTTTCTCTCCTGTCTGTCCATTATGGTCAGCTAGCTGCCATTGCCTTTTTCCCCTCTGTTCTCTGTTGTCCATGTGCATGGTCCAGTTCCCTCCCTATTGCTTTCTATGTATTGTTGTGCTGCACTCCCGTCCCCCATGCCCTGTGTGGTGTATTTCGCTGCTGCAAACCCTGATGCCTGCCCTGTAGGGTCAGTTTGGTGCACCTCTCCATGTCCCTCCTGCACTCTGTTATCCGAGTCCATGTCCCTACCCCAGTTCCTCCTGCCTACCATGATCCAATGTACCATACTTGCGAACATTTTGAACTTGGTAAGAGGGAGATTTTGAAACAAAAACTGGGGTATTGATTTTCCCCTTTGAGTTACATTGAAAAAGAGGAGATTGTAGACAGGAGACAGATCAAATAAAGCCCATTTGAGCTTAAAAACATTGGACGTTTCCTGGCTGAAACGGGTCTGTTGACATGTATGGTTGTACTACCACTGACTCTTCCTTCTGCCCACAATGGTCTATTATATTGCCACAGCCTCTCTTGCCTCTCTTGCCAGTCCTGTATTGTTGGTTTTTTGCCCCTGCCCCCCTTTCCACTGCCCTCCAAAACTGTAATACCTAGAGCATTTCCTTTAGAAATTACATATATGAGAGGGTCTTATTTGCATCACAATTATGGTTAGTGCTCTAAAAAACTAAAATGAAGACATATTATCTGAGTTTTCAAATAGCGACAAAGAACTTTTAAATTATTTGTAATCTTTATGTATTTTTTTATCCAGTTGAACACTTGATTAAATATTGCACTTAGGGAAGAGGATGTGGTGTTACTTCCAGAGCTGCAGACTTTGCAACTGGGGAACCAGTTTGTAGTTTCTGCTTCAGCTCAACATTCTGTGATTCTGGTCAAATCACTTAATCTCCCCATGTCTACAACCAAAATGAATTTGATCTTGTGTGATGTAACCAATGCTCATGTAAAGCACTCCAATACCTGACAAATCTGCACTATATAAAACTGCAAATACACAAAAAACACTTCTGTCATTGGGCTACATGCGGGCTACATCTGGGTGATATTTGTGCTGCATTTGGGCTCTTTTGTCTCTGGTGGCCATCTTGGGAGATTTATTTGTTATGAAGTTTCCTAATTTCCTCATTTACTGCAGTCTCCTCAGTAGGAAATGCTTTCAGTTTTTTACTTTGATTCCATCAAGAAGGTATTCAGATATGTCACAAATTTGCCATAAATTCTGAATGTTAGCACTCTAGTTGCCCATTAGATCACTGTAGTAAAGGTACTGCTCACCACGGAAGTCTGCTGCTGGTATTAAAAGTGCATGTTTCAGTCTGCATATCAGAATTTTTTAATGAAATAGAAGAGGATTTGAGAAGTCACTCAAAATGTGCCCTAATTTTTATTTCTGCAGCACTAATCATACTTTCTATGGAAAAATGAACCCCCTCATTTTGTTCCTTTTTAAATTAAATGTTTTAAGAGTTCCCACTTTATTCCAATCAAGATGGCATCAGGTGTGCAATACGTTTGTCATAAGTAGGACTGTTAGCGCTCTAGTTGTTCTTTAGAACACTCTGGGAAGCTGCAGTAGAACACGAAGGAATCAACTGACAGTCTCTGCCCTTGTGGATGTACATGTTTTACTGAGAATGTCAGACTTCATTCTCACATGACTGAGAAAGATAATGTGAATTTACAGAAAATATGCTCTCAGTTTAGCTTATAGATCACCTTCCAAACCTCTGTGGGAAAAGCATGAGAAAATAGTTTTCTCTCAAACATGATTCATGATATCACAGCAGAAGGCTTTTTCACATGGCAAAATCACCTTAGAACACACCACAATTCCTAAAATGAGTATGGTACCATCAACAAATGATTTATAATGTAACTAAAGTCTTAAAACCTTCTATTAACTGCAATGCTTTTTAATGAGGTGCTATCATGCATATTGGTCCCAAGATGGCTGCCAACACTTCTTGGATGAAGTACTGACAGCCAATCAGATCTCACGATGAGATGTGTGGTTAGGCTCCGCCCAGATATATCTATCTTTTTAACTCTAATTTTCTCAGGAACTACTGAACGGATTTACACCATTTAAGCAAAAGGCACGAGTCTGAACTGAGGACTACTTCTTTGCCAAATTTGGTGTAATTCCGTTCAGCAGTTCGGGCTGCAGCTGCGTCAACATGTCCTATGGGAAAATACATGGGGAAAACGTGTTTTGGGACCCCCCCCCCGTTTTTCTCGGCCCCCGCTTGACGAATCACCGTGAAATTTTCAGGATAGGAGCGGACAGGAGCTGGCCAGAAGTTTGGAAAATTTCGCGAAGATTCGTCAATTGGCGCCAACGTTTTTCCAAATAGAATATTGCGGGTTTCCTATGGAAAATAGGTCCTAACTATAATTACCTACTGGCGTCTGCCAGTAGGTAATATATATATATATATCTACATATATCTATATATATATATATCTACATACATCTATATATATATATATATATATATATATATATATATATATATATATATATATATATATATATATATATAATCTACTGGCGGTCGCCAGTAGATAGTTATAGTTAGGACCGAGTTCCCATAGGAAATCTGAAAATTCTATTTTGAATAACTTTGGCGCCGGTTGACGAATCCTCGCGAAATTTTCAAAACTAATGGGGCGCTTCGCTCAGCTCCTACCCTGAAAGTCTCGGGGTGATTCGTCAAGCGGGGGCTGAGAAAAAAGGGGGCTCCCAAAACGTGTTTTCCCCATGCATTTTCCCATAGGACCTTTAGTCGAAGGTACAGCCCGAACGGCTGAACAGAATTACTTGAAATTTGGCAAAGAGGTAGTCCTCAGGGCAGGCATGTGCCTTTTGCATATATGGTGTCAATCTGTTCAGTAGTTCCTGAGAAAATTGCAGTTAAAAGTACATAAATATCTATATGCGCGCACCATGCTCGCACGGTGCGCGCACCAAATGTCCTCGAGCGTAATTCTGATTGGTGGTTAGATGTCAGTCAACATTCGAATCGGTCGAAATCAGGAAGTGTCGGACGCCATTTTGTGTGTGACAGTGAAAAAGAAAGGTGGAGAACGTGAAAAGGGGGCAGGGTAGAGCGTTCCTGACCCCCTTGCCTTTGTCAGGAGGTCCCTGAAGGACCCCGAAGGGTGAAAAAAACATTTTATTGATTTTCAGAAAATCGCGGGTTGCGCGCACGGTGCAAAACCCTTAAAAAAAAAACATTTTAAACTGCTTATAAGTTTATAGAAGATATTAACTATGCTGTTCAACTTTATCCAAATTCAAAATAAAAGAGCTGAGCCATTCCACATTAAAGGATACAGTCAATCTATAACTATATACATAGGTAGTTTATTGTAAAATAAATATATAAAAAATATAATAATACATACATAAATTAGCATTTAAAAAACCTTACAAATTCACTAAAAAAACCATAGGTTTCACACACGTTATAGTGAGGAATTAGCATTTAAAAAACCTTGCAAATTCACTGAAAAAACCATAGGTTTCACACATGTTATAGTTAGCTGGACATTTCACTCGTAAAAAACCATTGAAATTCCCCCGTTATAGTTAGTTCAGCTAACTATAACACGCGCGACCGCAATCCACTGCTGATGACGTCACATATTACATCACTCTTGACATGGTCAGTGACATCACTCATGACATCACTGATGACATCTCAAATGACATCACTGATGACATCACTGATGACATCATCCAGTGAATATGTGTCTTTCTGAAAAATAAACATTTTTTATATATGTATATCTAAAGGTTAATGGAAGAATAAATGGGTAAATAAGTGTCTAAATGGATGTTTTTTTTTGTAAAATTAATTGTATAACTGACTTATTAACAGTATCTTAGTGAATACAGTGATGTAATATGTGACATCATCAGCAGTGGATTGCGGTCGCGCGAGTTATAGTTAGCTGAACTAACTATAACGGGGGAATTTCAATGGTTTTTTACGAGTGAAATGTCCAGCTAACTATAACATGTGTGAAACCTATGGTTTTTTCAGTGAATTTGCAAGGTTTTTTAAATGCTAATTCCTAACTATAACGTGTGTGAAACCTATGTTTTTTTTAGTGAATATATATATATATAAAATTCACTTAAAAAACCATAGGTTTCACACATGTTATAGTTAGCTGGACATTTCACTCATAAAAAACCATTGAAATTCTCCCGTTATAGTTAGTTCAGATAACTATAACTCGCGCGCCCGCAATCCACTACTGATGACGTCACATATTACATCACTCTTGACATGGTTAGTGGCATCACTCATGACATCACTGATGACATCATCCTTGTGATAGAGTGCGGTAAGGAACTCTCTACCCTGCCCCCTTTTCACGTTCTCCACCTTTCTTTTTCACTGTCACACACAAAACACACAAAATGGCGGCCGACACTTCCTGATTTCGACCGATTCGAATGTTGACTGACATGTAACCACCAATCAGAATTACGCTCGCGCATGTTATGGTGCGTGCACGGTGCACGCACGGTGCACGCTTATAGATATTTATGTGCTTTTAAATGCAATTTTCTCAGGAACTACTGAACAGATTGACACCATATATGCAAAAGGCACATGCCTGACCTGAGGACTACCTCTTTGCCAAATTTCAAGTAATTCTGTTCAGCCGTTCGGGCTGTACCTTCGACTAAAGGTCCTACGGGAAAATGCATGGGGAAAACGTGTTTTGGGAGCCCCCTTTTTTCTCAGCCCCCGCTTGACGAATCACCCCGAGACTTTCTTGGTAGGAGCTGAGCCGAGTGCCCCATTAGTTTTGAAGATTTCACGAGGATTCGTCAACCGGCGCCAAAGTTATTCAAAATAGAATTTTCAGATTTCCTATGGAAACACGGTCCTAACTATAACTATCTATTGGCGACCGCCAGTAGATAATATATATATATATATATATGTATATATATCTCTCGACCCGTTTGAATTGCCGTCCTCAACCTCCGCTTGGCGATGAAGAAGGCCTGAACCTCTGCAAGTAGGCGTAAGTAAATTTTATTTCTCGCATGAAGTTTGTCATTACTCGTTTCGACCGATACAACGGCCTTGATCACATGCGGAAATGCGTTACTGTGAACAATTATATACCACCCCTATGTGTCACATGTTCCCCCATAGACATAAAAGATAGACTATGCAACCTGTGTTGCATGATTTGCTGATAAAAATAGCGCATATTACTTTTTGGTGATCTAAAATAGCGCCAGTCAGCGTTATTTATTAATATAAGATAAAGGTAAAGACAATAGTAAAAAACATTTTAAACATTAAAATTTGATGGACTATAGGACAAACAATGGGACCTATGTATATTAATGCATGAATGCAAAGTTACTGCAGATCCAAATATATCAAATGGTGTAAAAACCAGACGCTACAAATTAACATATTAAGAATTTTTGCTAAAAATCACCAATGATGCTATAAAGGGAATCATCTAAACCTGATAACCTTCTTGCATAAATACAGCATTTAATGTTACAACATGTGTCATGGTTTATACACATCTTACAATGATCTGTTATTAATGGGTCATACCCTCATGTCCTATTTTATACTACTTGTTGTCCTACTCTTCATCTCATATCACAAGCATTGTTTCTTGCGTAAACCTGCTTCACAAATTTTTGACGCACAATGGCTAATACCCTTGTGCAAACCTTGCAAGTAAAGTGACTAATGCATGGTAGCGCATAGCTATGTGCAAAATACCGCAACCATAAAGGGCTATACATTGTGCAACATTCATACAGTACATAGAAAATATTAGCAATAAATATATAAAACACATCTAAAAAAATCTTTTTGGGGTTTTAGGATTTAGGGATTAAAATTAAATATTTGATCAACAAATGGTAATGTAAACCAATATATCGAGGCTGTGATTGTTTTATATTATTTTTTCTTTAGCATGTTATTCTCACTGAAAAAAAACCATCCTAATAAATAACGCTAGACTTATATTGTGTGTATTCGCTACCAAGGGAAATTCAGGGGACAGGCAGATTATGATTTATAAAAAATTGTGAAGGTCCTCCGTGGTATTTAAACCCAACGGTGCCTTGCTGTCAAATTCTAAGATCATCCTAGTTTTCAGTTTCCTTAACATGAGCTTCCTATTATCACCACTTTGTGAGGCGGGGATGGCATCAACTTTCTTTGATACCTTTATTTCGGTGAATGACCATAAAAGCACAGGTAAAATATGTACAAGCATAAAATACATAAATAATTCAAGGATTAAGATAAAAAATTATTAAACAGCAGTTATCAAAGTGAAGACAGTAAAGAATTACAGTATACATATTCAATCTCTAATATAAGAATAAAAACTATTAAGAGGGACCCAACGCCTTTAGAATCCGGTTACGCGTGTGCCAAACATTGGTCAGAAATTTTGCTAATGCAAAAACAATTGGGCCAGAGAGATCGGTTTTTAAAATTCTATACATTGGTGCGTATTCCCTGCAACCCATATTCCTTATTAACGGGAGAAGCCAATATTTCCGTGCTATTTTGTAGGCTGGGCAAAAAAAAACCACGTGCAGATCAGTTTCCTCCGTGGCATCACAGGCCGGACACTGCTTTAGGGAGGGAGCCGGTAACCAAGTGCTTGTGAAAGACCGGAACGGCAGTGTGCCGTATCTCCATTGGAGGAACAGCTTCCGGGTCAGTACGGGGGAGATAGGATCCAACACCCTCTCAAATCTATAGAAATCCTTGTTCTGCATAAACACAGAAGCTAAGGACCCTTCTGCCTGGGTAGCTTGAGCCCTGGTTAGTTTATATTCATGATAGACCTTGGCCAATGACTTTTTGGATGTATTTAGTGCGGCTTTCGCTGGCTCAGTCCATAAGTCGGGGAGCCCTATTCCCATGCAAATGGCTTGGATATTTTTGACCCAAGGGATGTTGAGCGCTATTGGGTGATTCAGAAGTTCAGCCAGTTCTGCCCTATATTCTACGAGATCGTTGCTGGTCCAGAGCCTACGCCAGAATGCTAAAGGTCTCAGGCTTATTTCGTCAGCTAACGGTCGTAGGCCCAGATCAAGCCTCAGGGGGAGGAGCGGAGTACTGGGCGGGAGTGCGGCTATCTGTCTTATAAACTTATTTTCCACTAATGACAGACTCTGGCAAGGCGTGTGGCCCCATATTTCCGCCCCATACATTATCGCTCCCCTAGCCTGGGCCTTATATATCTGGATCAGTGCCCCCAATGGGCGATATGATGAACCAGTCATCATCCGGGCAATACCCCCAGTCATTTGCGTAAGTTTAAGGTTAGCCCTGCTCTGGTGGGATCCCCAAGTCATGGTTTCGTTGAGAGTCACACCGGGGTATTCAAGTCAAGTCAAGTCAAATTCCACTTTATTCGATTAATTAAAATCATAAAAGCATACTACAACAAATATCAAAAGTTCATCTATAAAACAATTGATAGAATTAATACAGTATTAAACAGTTTATAGGTTAAAAAGCAGATTAAAAGGGGCGGTAAGTACATAAAATAGATTAAAAAGCACTTAACTGGGCAATATTGCTAAGTCCAAATTCCTATTGTTCTTCCAAACTAAGCCTTGTTCTCTTGCATCGCACAGATGCGGCTAAAAAACTAGCAGTGCAATACATAATAAGAGGAGAGAGCAACATTTGTAAAAAAAGCAGTGCAGGCTTGTACTGGATAAAACCCAAGTCCTTCAGAATAGGTTTTAGGTATTTTGTACGCGGTTCATGATAGAAGGAACAAAAAAACAAAAAGTGGGCATTATCCTGAATAGAGAAACCATCACATTTGCAAGGGGCCGATTCCTCCAGCTTGCACCAGTTTTTCACATCCCACAGCACTGTATAAATTTGGTTGAACCGAAATTTGGACAAAAGCCATCTATGGAATGGATTATTTACCATGGTTAAATAAGGGGCCAGCTCACAAGACGGGGATATCAAAACGTGAGCCCTCACAGAGGTTTTGCACAAATCGCATGCTTCACGCTCAGCCGTGCGAATTCTCAGAAAATTAATTTTCACCCACTCTAAGTCAGCTCTACACAAGGCTTCAGGGCAACTAAACATTTCAGGGCGACCCAAAAAAGCTGCCATAGTTTCGATATATGTCAGCCACTGAATATCCCTACTGTGGTCAAGTTGGAGGCAATCTTTGATGATCCGGTGATTTAGGCTAAGGTTTGGGTTTAGCCAAAGCTTTATCCACATCAAAAGTGGAGCTAGATTTAAAATGTCTAAGATGTAACCCATTCCCAGCTCTAAATGTACTGAGAAGGTAGCAGTTGACTGGGGTAACCCCAGCAATGAGCGAAAAAATTTATTTTCCTCTGTCTGGATATCTATTACGTTAACGTAACCCCAGATCGCTGCACCATATCTAGCAATAGCAATTGTCTTGGCTTTATAGATGGCCATAATGGCCTCCATAGGTTTCCCCCCCAATCTTTTCGCAAAACCCAAAATGGCACCGTACGAACTTCTTACCGCATTAATTTTGGATGTTACCTGCGGTGTCCAAGATCCCCTCTGATCAAAGATCACACCCAGATAGGTGAAGACCTTAACACTAGTGATCACCTCACCATCACAGAAAAAAGATTTTTCTTTACGCATGCCATGCCCGACAGACATGGTATGCGATTTACTTTTATTAATCACCAAATCCAGACTACTCATAAAATTGCAAAAGGCATCTAATAACTTTTGTAGGGCAACTGGGGTCCTAGCTATGAGTACCGCGTCATCGGCATAGAGGAGCACCGGGATTGGTGCACCCCCCATGCACGGGAAATCTTTTGTGGCAGACGTTAGGTAACCCTCCAAAGAGTTTACATAGAGCGTAAACAACATTGGAGCCAGGATACACCCCTGGCGGACCCCTCTGGTGGATCTAAAGCACTCGGTGCACTTTCCATCGGTGGTCATTCTTATGCGGGCCCTCAGATCTTTATGAAGCTCCGCTAGAAAGTGCACCAGGGAGCTGTCTAGGCCCATCTCCAACAACATTGCCCACAGTTTTGATCTGTTAACAAGATCAAAAGCTGTGGACAGATCCATAAAACCCATATATAAGCTGCCCCCCTTTGCTTTAGTATATTTGGACAATATAAGGTGGAGGTTGAGGCATTGGTCCTCAGTACTCCTCCCTGACCTAAAGCCATATTGAGCCTCGGATAAGATGTTATTTCCCCTGGCCCACGCGGAGATCCTCGCCAGGACAACCTTGCCTAA
Organism: Triturus cristatus; assembly: GCF_964204655.1. Classification (NCBI taxonomy): domain Eukaryota; kingdom Metazoa; phylum Chordata; class Amphibia; order Caudata; family Salamandridae; genus Triturus; species Triturus cristatus. Next base: position 733,846,974 of record NC_140580.1, read on the forward strand.
AATTTTGACCGAGGAGTCCAAAAGCGATATGGGTCGATAACATTTTGGATCTCCTCTCTGCCCTTTTTTGAAAATAGGGACGATTGTTGCGAGGGACCAGGACTCAGGGAAACCCACTATTGCGGCAGCGTTAAAAACTCTAGTTAAGATATTAGCCCAAAACAGTGGATTTGCCCTATACATATCTGCTGGTACTCCATCTGGACCGGGTGCCTTACGCCCAGCTGTCTCCTTTATGGCTCTAAGTACCTCACAAGTTTCAAAACTCACAGGTTCCATTGGACTATCAGTTACGGGGATTATAAAAGGGTCCAGCTCTCTGTGACTGTCATATATTTTTTCAAAGTGAGACAGCCACTCAACTTCTGAGATATTTAATTCCTGTACTGAGTTTTGGGCGCCTGTGAGAAATGGAGAATTTATAATTGTCCAGAATTCAGCACTATTTTTTAGGGTAGCTTTATCCCTTAGGTCCTCCCAAGCTTTACTTTTTAATTCTTTTTTACGTAGAGAAATGACCGTATTGTAATCCTTCCTCAGTCGAACCACAAGCTCCTTATTCCTTGGGCGCGCACTAAGGGCTTTTTTAAGGCGGTTATGGGCTTTACTACAGTTTTTATCAAACCAGCCTTTTGCCTGATATTGTTTGTCCCCCTGCCCTTTGGCTAGAAGACTGCTAGACACAAACCTGCAAATACCTTCAAATGAAGATATAACATCATTGTGCCCGGCTAGAGGAGTAGCACACACCCGTAACTCATCTGCAACCGAATTAGATAGAGTCACAAAAAAATTTTCTGGTACAACCGCCTCCCATTTGAGTCTTCTCCCCTGATCCTTTACTTTAAAAGGCAAAATAGTCTGCTGGGGGACAATCAATTTTGACAGTAAGGCACTATTTGTTAACACCAGTCCGACAGGGTTGTGATCACTCATGGGCATATCGATAGCATTATAAGTAATCACATAATTAAGGAAAAATCTCGAAATAAAAATAAAATCAATAATCGAGTCGCTAGCCCTGCCTGTATAAGTGGCAACCCGTGTGGTAGTATCCAAAAATTCAGATTCAAATAACTCGTTTAGCAGCAATACATTTTCAAGTGCTCGACCATTCAGTGTGTGTTCTAAATGGGGAGGTGACACACTGCCTGGGCCCTCCATATCAACCATAACACATTTTGAACACAAATGGACATTAAAATCACCCATTAAAATGATCCGAAACAAAGTGGATTGCTTGTCTCCATAGAGAGTTAAAAAATCTAATAACCAGTTAAAATGTGAGGATTCTGGATAACTATTGGGAGCATTGTAGCAGTTAACCAACAACAATTTACCACCATCCTCAACGGTTAACTCCAGAAAAATAAAATTTTTGGAGGCACAGTCTAACATAATCAGTTTGCCTCTTATGTTCACTGAGACCAACATCATAAGGCCACCTTTGTTCCGACCAGCTGGGGAAGGCAAGGCAGGGACAAAAAAAGATGTAAAGCCATCTATCCAGTAGTCGCATTCCAAATCCCAAGTCTCTTGCAAGGCAATGACATCATAACTCTTGACAAAGCTTACCCAGCTGGGGTCTCCCTTCTTAGCCCGCAAACCAGCAATGTTCCAAGATAGCAGCCTAACTGATCCCCCAAAGTCACTAACAACAATCTCAGGTAAATTGTTCTCGACCACCACAGAAGAGGGTACGTGAGCCGTAGATGTACGGGCCGCAACCGCAGCGACCTCTGTACCCTCTCCCTCTTCCCGTCAATCGCAAAGGTCGAGGCCTGAGAGCACCTCAAACCTGTTATGTGTTGCAATGGGGGGACCCCTTGAGCTGACAAATTCACGGCACTGCCAAGAAGGTTGCTGCGCCCGATTAGACCCCACCGGAGTAAATGGATAAAGTCTTGGTCTCGACGCGGAGGGAAAATTGGCCTTATTGTAAAAATACCCCAATGGGCGAACACGGATGCTGTTGCTCTCCTCCAGCAAAGATGCTGCCCGCAGGAGGACAGTGGCCACGTGTTGTGGGTATTTGAAATTCACAACCACGCAGTCCCCTCTACAAGATTTCCTTGATGGGCCAATCCAGTTCACTCTCCTTGTCGTGATTATATCTCCAGCAAGTTTGGGCGGAAAATCGCATTTAGCGCCTAACCATGCCACCACTTTGTTTTTAAGGGATTCATGCGCTTCCACTTGCGGTTCTAAGATACCTGTGTCGAGTAGTGGGACATCTGCAAGTACGATGACATATGGAGCGCATTCCGGGGGCAAGTTAATGGTGTTAGCGCGTCTACTTTGTGCAGCATTAATGTTATTGCCAGAACTCTGCTCACCCCTAGCCTGATCGGAATCCATAACTGTTGATGGGGGATGAATTACTACGGGGACAGTAAGATTATGGCCTGAACTAACAACAGGACGAGTCACAGATGAAGAGTTGGGCGTTTTTGTGGCACTACATCCCCTCACCTCGAGGTTAGCTAAACTGTCATGGGAGGGTAAGGGATTCGCCTGAGAAGATTTAACCAGTTGTCTATCCAGTAAATCTCCAAGTCTTTTAATTTCCGTATTAGCAGTGTCCAGTTTGGCTGTAAGGCAGTCAATACGAGCTTTCACTTTTAGATCTACCGCAGCCTCAATACGCTCGATTAACAGATCAAACTGATCTAGGCTCAGAGCAGTCTTGGGATCCTTCATAGGCTCTACATTTAAGTTAGTTTTGGGAGAACTGTGTCTATCTGGCCGATGAATTTCCACCCTTCTCCTCTGGGTGGTCTTACCCCCCCTCTTACTTTGAAGCCTTCTGCATGATCTAACTGGTCTCTTGCCCCTAGTTTCTTCCACTGTTTCTAAGTCTTCCTCGAAATCAGGGCGTAACGTGTCATTAGATATAGAGACCATTGCATCCTTATCCTGCACCTGGGCAATAGACGCTACTGTATTACAGGTAAGTACAGTAACGTTATGATCTTGTGGAAAACAGTTTGTAATTCTATCGCCATCTGAGAAGTCCTCCAAAGTAGCGGTTATTGCTAGAGAGGGGGCATGATCCGTATCGTCTATTTTACCCAAAGAGGCTCTTCTATCCTCGTTAATCTTGGTTACCCTCTTCACTAGAAAATTATTCATTGAGCCCGCCCCCGAGACTACCTTATTTTTCTTGGGACCTGACATCATGGGATTGGCAGACCCCGCGACAGGATCCGGACAATAGCCACAAGTCCGTCTCTACTGCACAATACCACAACAGTGGACAAGGGGCACGACAAAAAGTATATCGTACAACAGCAGTACCTGTAAAGCGGCAGGAGCTCTGATGTCCGGTGTCAGGGAGGTGGCCCCGCCCTGCCTCCTCCTGCCCCGGACGGCCACAGATGGCCCGCCCTTTGCCCGGGCTTAGCCCGGCGCGTCCCGCTCGCGTCCCGCGAAGCGGGTCTCCCAGTAATTTATGGCGCCTCCTGGCGTCACTACGTCGCGCCGCCGCTGAGGCAGCCGGGAAATGCAGTCCCGGGGCGGCGACGCGGAAGATGGCGTTTCTCTGAGGACTCCTTGACTCTTGGCGGTGTCGGCGGTAATGGCGTGGCGTGGCCCAGCAGGTTTCAGGTAAGTTTGAACAGCCCCCCCGCTCCGCCGGTCTCCCAGTAATTTATGGCGCCTCCTGGCGTCACTACGTCGCGCCGCCGCTGAGGCAGCCGGGAAATGCAGTCCCGGGGCGGCGACGCGGAAGATGGCGTTTCTCTGAGGACTCCTTGACTCTTGGCGGTGTCGGCGGTAATGGCGTGGCGTGGCCCAGCAGGTTTCAGGTAAGTTTGAACAGCCCCCGGGGTATTCAAAGGTGGTCACTCTCTCAAGCCATCCTGCTCCCAATTGCGGATTTGGCCGTAGTTTTTGCCTCGGATTCAAAACCATAAATTTGGTTTTTGCCGCATTAATTTCCAGCCCCCTATCAGTACAGAAGGCCACGAAGGAGTCAAGAATCCTCTGAATGCCCATGGGGGTTTTGGATAGCAGCAGGGTGTCGTCCGCAAACATAATTGCGGGCACCCTGCTGCCGTTCAATTTCGGGGCGTCAGTATATTCGGTGGCATTCAGATGGGCGATAACCCCGTTGACAAAGAGGCAAAACAGGGTCGGTGCCAACACACAGCCCTGTCTTACCCCCCGGTCAACGGGGAATCTATCGGTTAGTTCCCCCGACCTCCCACTCCTCACTCGGGCGTAGTTTTTATGGTGCAGTCTCTGTAAGATCAATAGGATGTCCGGGGGAACGCCCATCTCTGCCAAGATGCTCCAAAGTTTCCCCCTGGGCACCAGATCGAATGCGGCCCGTAAGTCCACAAAAATTGTGTACAAACTACCGCCCTCGATTTTTGCTGCCCGCCAGAAGATCAGATTCAATCTAAAAACCTGGTCCACTGTGGATACCCCCTTCCTGAATCCCGCCTGGTATGGACTGAGGGCTCCCACCTCCTCCATCCAGTCCTGGAGCCTATTCAGCATCACCCTACCAAACAGTTTCTGTGCCACATCTATCAGACTGATTGGTCTGTAGTTGGCTGGGAGGAGAGGTGAGCCCCTTTTAAAAATGGGGACCACCTCGGCCCCCAGCCAAGTACTAGGGATTTCCATGCCACCGAGAACTCCGTTGAAGAGGGCGGTAAGATAAGGGGCCCATACAGTAGGTTCTTGTTTAAACATATCCCCTGGTAAACCGTCCAGTCCCGGCGCCTTTCCAGAAGCAAGTCCTGAGATGGCAACGGTCACTTCACCGAGCGTTATCGGCTCCCCTTCATAGTCCGGACGGCCTACCCCGTCAACAGCAGGAGATTCTCCCGGGTCAGGACTGTATAGGGTCTGGAAGTGGGCTTGCCACACCCCTGGGGCAATATTAGGCTCAAATGCAGATTTTAGGTTCTCCGACCCCCCATTCACAATCCTCCAAAACAGCCGTTGGTTTTGGGTCGCTAGTGTCTTAGTGAGTTCTTCCCACTGTTTTTCCTCCCATTCTGCCTTGGCGTGTGCAGTGAGTTTCATATAAACTCGTCTGCTTTGTTTTAGGCTATCCCCACCTAAAGCCTCCTTGATTAGTTTAAGGAGCTCTGTTTTTGCCCTTCTACAAGCAAGGTTGTACCATAATGTTTTGCCTCGTCGCCCCCCTTTTGCTTTTCGTGGGCTACAAGTGAAATGAGGTGCCGCAGCTTTTATAAGTTCCTCATGGGCTTTGAACAATTTACCCTGGGAGTCTTTGTTGTATGGCTCAGTGTCCAAGCAACCCACAGTTTCCAAAATGGGAATTATCCCATCATAGAGCCTGGGGAGTTTATTCTTGCTTGTAGCCAGGTGCTCCCACCTGATCCTTCTCCTATTGTTGTCAAGGAGAAGCGCCGGGGTGTTACCTACCACATTATTCACAAGAGCTTGGGGGCCAGGATGGACAAGGTCGAGCTCCAGTGCGTTATGGTCACTATCGGACCTTTCCATCACCCTGAAGTCCTGGATTGTCGGCCACTTCACTATTTGGGCCAGGACATAATCCAGGCGGGACTCTCTTCCCAGTCTGTTATAGGTGGTTTTGCTGGGTATATCAGATTTTGTTCGCCCATTACAAGCTCTGAGTCCAAACTTCAGGGTGAGGGCTGTGATTTGCACGGCTAAAGGGGTCCACGCCTTTGGGGGTGGGGCTTCCACCATAGGGACTGCCCATCTAACTTCTTCTTCAGATGATAGCCCATCCAGAAGACCAGGGAGTGGCTCAAAATGAGAATTTAAATCCCCTCCCACAACATAGTATGAATCACTCGGTAGATCAACTAAAAAGTTAGAGAGATCATCTATGGTCGGCGATTCCTTTGCATTCCCCATTGGCCTGGAATAAATATTAATGAACACCAGTTTAACTTGGTTGGGCCATGATAGAGAAATCGCAAGAATGTCCTCGGAGTTGGTCGGCATCCGAATTGCCACACAGCCCAGATGAGATGCAACCCAAGTCGTAAGCCCTCCTGACGGACGGCCTTTGCCTTCCCATCTCGCTGGAGTGAAGAATGACATGTAGCCTTGGTGACCATAGTCCTCTCTGGCCCAGGTTTCCTGGAACATACATATGTCTCCAGTCTCGATGTAGTTTGTCCAGTCCGAGTCCCCCAGTTTGTTAGCGAGGCCGGCAACATTCCAACAAATTAGCCTCAGAAATCCAAGGGTGTTAGATGCCGGGCCAGGAGAATTGGAAAGTGTGATTCCGGACTCCACTGCAATCGGTGATTCTAACGCACTACCAGCAGTAGGGACCGGTGGATCGGAAGGTCTACTGTGGTCATTCTCCACCAGTGTGGGGTCGATCAGAATTCCAGAGGCATTGGGAACATTATGGGCCGATAAGTTGTCCAGGGCCGCCAGGTTGTTCAGTGGCCCATAAGATTTGACAGCAGTCGAGGTAGGTAGCTTGAAAGAACTGCAGGCGCCACAATCCAAAGCCATTGGCGTATGAGCGGAAAGTCAATCAACCCCATCCAAACTATTCAGGCAGTTAAAGCGATTGGAATGGAAATAGGGCCTATCCTGCACTTGGAAACTTGGGCGATGTACATAGTCCTTTTGTCTGTATCTATGTTCCACCCTTACCCACTCGTCCTGCATTGGAATGTGGTGCATACGGATAGGGGGGAAAAAAAAGGATACTGGAAGAGTCTGAATAGTAGAGTCCAGTGATCTGTTTGTTCCTTTACAGATGTGCAGCACAGTGCCCGGATCCTTAAAACTTGCCAGGATACAGTCCCCTATTATTGTTTTCCTAGTCTTGCCTAACCAGGGGACCCTTCTCACCATAATGATCTCATTGTTAAAATGAGAAGGTAAAGGTCGGTTCCAATTTAGCCATTTAATGACCTTATTCTTTAGTGCTTGATAATCTTCATTCTCCCCTAGTCTTAGACGGGGGGCACCTGCCAGGACCACCGTTAAACTATTAGCCTCTGGCGGCAAGTCTGGTCTCCGTAGACTTGGGGCCGGCCGGCCCGGGGAGGATAGAGGGATGCCACCGGCTTCTAGATGGCCGCCATTAATCCCCGACTGGGAACTTTGAGGGGCAGAGTCTATTGGCTGTAAGGGCCTATTGAATGAATTACAGCGCGGAGCCTGGTCTAAGGTAGCCATTAATGGCTGCAAGGGGGGGGCAGTGGTCACACTCTGGGGGGAAACTTTATTATCGCCCTTTGTAATTCCTTTTTTAGTAGGGTTTCCTGCGAGGAGATGAGGTCCCGTATTATTGGATTGCTTACTGACTAGGGTGTTCAAGGTAGTAAGGGATGTTTCCAATAGGGTGAGCCTGCTCTCCACTTTTTTCAAGCTATCACTGATGGGCTGCAGAAGGGAGCGAAGTAGCAAATCTATGCTCCCTAAAGATGTAAGAGGGGAATTTCTATTGGATGTGTCGGCCACTGGGTCGTTTGTGTTAGCAGCTCTATTGGGACTGAGGGCCTTAGAGGGAAGAGCAATAGGAACAATCTCGTTGTCCCTCTCAGGTTGTGGCACAATTGTGTGTTTTTTGCCAAAATCTAGATGGGACGATTTAGCTTTCCCCCTCCCCCCCATTGACTTTCTACTACGTTTACTCGGTGGGGGCCTATGCAACTCTACCACTACACTTTGTTTTGGCTTGATTTTCTTAGTTGCATGCAAAGGGGGGGTTTGAGTAACCAAATTAACAGGGGTAGTAGATGTGATGGGAGGGGTTACGTCCAGAGGCTTTCCAGGGGCCAACTCAGGGGAAGTAGGGATATCCCGCAATAGGAGGGGGAAGTTTGTCATTACTCGTTTCGACCGATACAACGGCCTTGATCACATGCGGAAATGCGTTACTGTGAACAATTATATACCACCCCTATGTGTCACATGTTCCCCCATAGACATAAAAGATAGACTATGCAACCTGTTTTGCATGATTTGCTGATAAAAATAGCGCATATTACTTTTTGGTGATCTAAAATAGCGCCAGTCAGCGTTATTTATTAATATAAGATAAAGGTAAAGACAATAGTAAAAAACATTTTAAACATTAAAATTTGATGGACTATAGGACAAACAATGGGACCTATGTATATTAATGCATGAATGCAAAGTTGCTGCAGATCCAAATATATCAAATGGTGTAAAAACCAGACGCTAAAAATTAACATATTAAGAATTTTTGCTAAAAATCACCAATGATGCTATAAAGGGAATCATCTAAACCTGATAACCTTCTTGCATAAATACAGCATTTAATGTTACAACATGTGTCATGGTTTATACACATCTTACAATGATCTGTTATTAATGGGTCATACCCTCATGTCCTATTTTATACTACTTGTTGTCCTACTCTTCATCTCATATCACAAGCATTGTTTCTTGCGTAAACCTGCTTCACAAATTTTTGACGCACAATGGCTAATACCCTTGTGCAAACCTTGCAAGTAAAGTGACTAATGCATGGTAGCGCATAGCTATGTGCAAAATACCGCAACCATAAAGGGCTATACATTGTGCAACATTCATACAGTACATAGAAAATATTAGCAATAAAAATATAAAACACATCTAAAAAAATCTTTTTGGGGTTTTAGGATTTAGGGATTAAAATTAAATATTTGATCAACAAATGGTAATGTAAACCAATATATCGAGGCTGTGATTGTTTTATATTATTTTTTCTTTAGCATGTTATTCTCACTGAAAAAAAACCATCCTAATAAATAACGCTAGACTTATATTGTGTGTATTCGCTACCAAGGGAAATTCAGGGGACAGGCAGATTATGATTTATAAAAAATTGTGAAGGTCCTCCGTGGTATTTAAACCCAACGGTGCCTTGCTGTCAAATTCTAAGATCATCCTAGTTTTCAGTTTCCTTAACATGAGCTTCCTATTATCACCACTTTGTGAGGCGGGGATGGCATCAACTACAAAGTATTTAAGACAGTTTAAGTTGTCATTATGGACTGCCTTAAAGTGCCTGGCCACAGGGTAATTGGCATTGTTGTTGACTATAGCACGCAGCTGTTGTAAAATATGCACATGCACCTGTAACTTTGTGCTGCCAATATAGTTCAGACCACATGTATATGTGAGAACACACACCGAAAATTTGGTACGACAAGTCTAGAGACCTCTTATTTGTCTTTTGTTAGGACTGAATGGTACCATATATTGAGTATTATTTTCCCCGAATTTGCAGGCCCTGCATGATGAGCATTTTGAGGTTTCAACCATGTGGTACTAGAAACTGTTTCCGGGCTACTTTTAATCAACTCAGTTTTCATGGATTTAGCACGTCTAAAAGTGAGTATTGGTGTAATAGATAAACTAGGTGCCAGCACTCCGTCCATCAACAAAATGGGCCAATTTGTCTTCACTATTGCCCTCACTTGTCTCTGTTGTCTACTGTAAGTTGTGATAAGTCTAGATGCAGTAGTTTCATTAGTAATGTCCTGAACATTAAACGCCCATGTTTGAGTCATGTTATTTGTATCGTTATCTTGATACAACAAGGATTCTCTAGTTCGTTATTTAGCTTTCTTGCTAGCTTCAACTAACATTTTCTCACTGTAACCCCTTTGTCTGAATCTTTTTAGAGAGGCTTGTGTGCACGTAAACAATTCTTCATCTGTGCCACAGATCCTTTTTAATCTTAGTAGTTCACCATATGGAATACTAGAAATTAGATGCTTGGGGTGTGAACTCATGGCATGAAACGTAGAGTTGCCTGATGTGGGTTTTCTGTGCTGTGTCGTTTCTCACTTCCCTTGAGCTACGTAAACAGTGGTATCCAAAAAGTCTACTGTTTGATGACTTATATATGATGTAAATTTTAAATTTGCACTGTTAACATTGATATCTGCAATGAAAGTTTCCGCACTCTTCTGATCCCCTTTCCATATTATAAAAATGTCATCTATGTAGCGGAACCAATGTGCTACATAGGTGTCAAATGCAAATGCATGAGTTCCCCTTATACCCTGCTCCTCCCACCAGCCTACATGCAAGCATGCATAGCTGGGGGAGAAACAGGCTCCCATGGCAACTCCTTTTCTTTGTTTATACATATTTTTCCCGTACATAAAGAAATTAATTGTACAGACACTATTTTATCAGTTCAAGTATCATAATGTTGTGACCATGATAATTTAACGGGTTTAGTGTCCAAATAATGTTTTACTGCTGACAGTCCTACATGATGGGCGATGCTTGTGTAAAGTGATTCTATGTCCAATGTTATTAACAAATATCCCTCCTTCCAAATAACCTGATTCAGTTTGTTAAGGAAGTCACCAGTATCTTTCACATAACTGGCGAGTTTCTGTACATGATTCTGCAAATAAAAATCCACATACCAGCTTGCATTTTCACTCACTCCTTTTGCAGAGATAATCGGTCTGCCTGGTACCGGTGACTCCTTCTTGTGTATTTTAGGAATCAGATACATGGTGGGGATCATAGGAAATTCGTTGTACATAAACTGATATTTTTGATTGGAAATCAAGTCCTGTCTTTTATATGTCAATAGTTCTCTCTTCAAGGATTATTTCGCTTTTTTATATTCCATCATTGAAGTTATTTCATAACATGTTGTGTTGCTGAGTTGACGTAATGCCTCTTGAATATAATCCTTGCTGGGCCAGGTGACTAAATTCCCACCTTTGTCTGACTTATTAATTATTATTTCTTGGTTTCCTTTTAGCTTTTTAATTAGATTCGCATATTGTTGGTCACGAAATTCAATTTATTCTTTTTCACATGATTTACCTTGTAATACACTTGTTTTAAGTCTTCAGTGACTCTCTCATGAAAAATATCAATCGCGTCATTTGGCATCATAGGGTAAAAAGTAGATTTGCTCTTAAACGGACTCTTGCCTGTGCTGGGCTGAATTATGTTCAGTGTTTCCAATCTTTCTTGAGTTGAACCTTGAATCGTTTGGCTATCCTGCCCATCATTGGTCTCTTTGCTTAATTCATGCAGCATAATTAACGTCTGTGCGTCAGATTATTATCAATGATATTGTCACTAGTCACTATCCTTTCTGTGTGTCTCTGTTGATTATTTCCTTCTTCGATCGTGAAGAATTTTTTTTGTTTGAGTTTACGTATATAACTGAATATATCTACTCTTGTTTTGCCATAATTGAAATTGCTCTCCGGGCAGTGAGAAAGCCCGAGAGCCAATAGTTGTGTTTCCGCCTTGGTAAAAAAAACTGAAGACAGTTTAACTATTGTATTGTCGTTTGGTACCTGCGCCATTGTGCTTTTCTGGGTTTTGCTGCATCTGAGCTTGCGCCTTGCTTTTCGCCTTTTGTTTCTTCGTGATTTATTTGTTTCTTTTGATTCTGAGGTCTCAACGTTTGGCACCGGTCGAATGCTAAAAACTTCAATTCTTCAGCTGGATTCAATTTGTTCCTTTCATCCGGGATATTGCACGTGTTGTTCCTTCCATCTTCTTATCGCTTGATTCTATATTGCTCAAATTATCATTTGTTTCTGCAATCACATTGACAGATGTCTTTGGCATGTATGTATACATGTGATCAAGATCCAGGAAGGATCGAAACGCATCACGGCCGACTGAGCATTGGAAAATAAAACACGCTTCAAGCACAGATACGTGGTCCGTGCCTGCTTTTTGTCACCCGTTGTGACATAAGGAACTGAAAGGAACCGTTAGCAGATTGCGAGCATATATATATATATGTGTGTGTGTGTCTGTGTGTGTGCGTGTAATGTATTACGTACATGGTGTTTACACATATATATATATATATATATATATATTACCTACTGGCAGTCGCCAGTAGGTAGTTATAGTTAGGACCTATTTTCCATAGGAAATCCACAACATTCTATTTAGAATAACGTTGGCGCCGATTGACGAATCTTCGCGCAATTTTCCAAACTTTTGGCCAGCTCCGGTCCGCTCCTATCCTGAAAATTTCACTGTGATTTGTCAAGCGGGGGCCGAGAAAAAAGGGGGGTCCCAAAACGCGTTTTCCCCATGCATTTTCGATAGGACCTGTTGACACAGCTACAGCCCGAACTGCTGAACGGAATTACACCAAATTTGGCAAAGAGGTAGTCCTCAATTCAGACTCGTGCCTTTTGCTTAAATGGTGTCAATCCGTTCAGTAGTTCCTGAGAAAATTAGAGTTAAAAAGATAGATCTATCTGGGCGGAGCCTAACCACACATCTCATCGTGAGATCTGATTGGCTGTCAGTACTTCATCCAAGAAGTGTTGGCAGCCATCTTGGGATCAATATACATGATAGCACCTCATTAAAAAGCATTGCAGTTAATAGAAGGTTTTAAGACTTTAGTTACATTATAAATCATTTGTTGATGGTACCATACTCATTTTAGGAATTGTGGTGTGTTCTAAGGTGATTTTACCATGTGAAAAAGACTTCTGCTGTGATATCAAGAATCATGATTGAGAGAAAACTACTTTCTCATGCTTTTCCCACAGAGGTTTGGAAGGTGATCTATAAGCTAAACTGAGAGCATATTTTCTGTAAATTCACATTATCTTTCTCAGTCATGTGAGAATGAAGTCTGACATTCTCAGTAAAACATGTACATCCAACAAGGGCAGAGACTGTCAGTTGATTCCTTTGTGCTCTACTGCAACTTCCCAGAGTGTTCTAAAGAACAACTAGAGCACTAACAGTCCTACTTATGACAAACATATTGCACACCTGAAGCCATCTTGATTGGAATAAAGTGGTAACTCTTAAAACATCTAATTTTAAAAGGAACAAAATGAGGGGGTTCATTTTGCCATAGAAAGTATGATTAGTGCTGCAGAAAGAAAAATTAGGGCACATTTTGAGTGACTTCTCAAATCCTCTTCTATTTCATAAAAAAATTCTGACATGCAGACTGAAACATGCACTTTTAATACCAGCAGCAGACTTCCCTGGTGAGCTGTAGCTTTACTACAGTGATCTAATGAGCAACTAGAGTGCTAACATTCTGAATTTATGGCAAATGTGTGACACATCTGAATGCCTTCTTGATGGAATCAAAGTAAAAAAATGAAAGTATTTCCTACTGAGGAGACTGTAGTAAATGAGGAAATAAGGAAACTTCATAACAAATAAGTCTCCCAAAATGGCCACCAGAGACAAAAGAGCCCAAATGTATCCCAAATATCACCCAGATGTAGCCCAAGTATAGCCCAATGACAGAATGTCCCAGAGTGTTCTAACAAACAACTAGAGAGCTAACAGTCTTACTTATGACAAACGTATGGCACACCTGAAGCAATCTTGATTGGAATAAAGTGGTAACACTTAAAACATTTAATTTACAAAGGAACAAAATGAGGGGGTTCATTTTGCCATAGAAATTATGATTAGTGCTGCAGAAAGAAAAATTCGGGCACATTTTGACTTCTCAAATCCTCTTCTAGTTCATAAAAACATTCTGACATGCAGACTGAAACATGCACTTTAAATACCAGCAGCAGACTTCCCTGCTGAGCAGAAGCTTTACTACAATGATCTAATGAGCAACTAGAATGCTAACATTCAGAATTTATGGCAAATGTGTGACACATCTGAATGCCTTCTTGATGGAACCAAAGTAAAAAAATGAAAGTATTTCCTACTGAGGAGACTGCAGTAAATGAGGAAATTAGGAAACTTCATAACAAATAAATCTCCCAAGATGGCCACCAGAGACAAAAGAGCCCAAATGTATCCCAAATATCACCCAGATGTAGCCCAAGTATAGCCCAATGACAGAATGACCCAGAGTGTTCTTAAGAACAACTAGAGCGCTTACTGTCTTACTTATGACAAAAGTATGGCACACCTGAAGCCATCTTGATTGGAATAAACTGGTAACACTTAAAACATTTAATTTAAAAAGGAACACAATGAGGGAGTTCATTTTGCCCTAGAAATTATGATTAGTTCTGAAGAAAGAAAAATTAGGGCACATTTTGAGTGACTTCTCAAATCCTCTTCTATTTCATTAAAACATTCTGATATGCAGACTGAAACATGCACTTTTAATACCAGCAGCATTTGAGATGTCATCAGTAATGTCATCAGTGATGTCACTGACCATGTCATGAGTGATGTAATATGTGACGTCATCAGCAGTGCATTGCGGGTGCGCTAGTTATAGTTAGCTAAACTAACTATAACGGGCGAATTTCAATGGTTTTGTACGAGTGAAAAGTCCAGCTAACTATAACGCCCCTGAAACCTATATTTTTTTCAGTGAATTTCTAAGGTTTTTTAAATGCTAATTCCTAACTATAACGTGCCTGAAACCTATGGTTTTTTCAGTGAATATATATACATATATATATATATATATATATATATATATATATATATATATATATATTTTATTTTATTTTTTCACTGAAAAAAACATAGGTTTCAGAGATGTTATAGTTAGAAATTAGCATTTAAAAATGCTTTGAAATTCACTGAAAAAAACGTAGGTTTCAGAGACGTTATAGTTAGAAATTAGTATTTAAAAAAACCTTAGAAATTCACAGAAAAAACCATAGGTTTCAGGGGTGTTATAGTTAGCTGGACATTTCACTTGTACAAAACAATAGAAATTCCTCCATTATAGTTAGTTCTGCTAACTATAACTTGCGCGCTCGCAATGCATTGCTGATAATGTCACATATTACATCATTCATGACATGGTCAATTACATCACTGATGACATCTTCCAGTGAATGTGGTTTAGTTTGAAATTTAAATATGTATCATATATATATATATATATATATACCAACCTGTAATGAAGATTGAGTGGATATATAACTGTCTGGATGGAGGATTTAGTAGCTGTCTGACTGTCTGTTTAAGTGCGTAATGAAAAGGGTCTCACTTAATACATGGATTAGTAACTAAACTATGTGAATGTGTGCATCACTGTCTCTGTTGTTGTATAACATGCTGCATCAGTTGGTCACTAACTACATGAGTGTGTATATTAGTTATTGATTAGTTGGGTGAGTATTTGCATGGGACACTGAGTCTGTGTGTGGTTGGATGGGGTGAATGTAACTTAATGCATAGATGTGTGAATGGTTGATTGACTACGTGTATAGGTTTAAGAGTGCATGTGTGTCCTGCATCCCAGTTCTCAACCACCCGATTCTGCGGGAGCGAATAATCCCACTCCTCTACCTCAGCACCCGTCGCCACCACTTAACAAGAATCACAGTGATGGCAGACAAGAACCATGGAAGAAGGTGGGGAAACAAAACAAATATTCAGATATCTTTGGACCAGCACTCATGGACTTGTGGATCCCAGAATAACCTACAAAAGGTGACAAAAAAGAGTAATTAACTTCAGGCAGCCATATCCATACATGCTTGATTAGGCATAGCCATTTGGGCAAACACAAAACAAAGATCTTACCCCTTACGCAGCTTCCAACTGCTTTTCCTAGATTGGAGGTATGGTCCCGCTTAGATGTCCTTAGCTCATCGTTGTAAGCTTCACAGTACAAAAATCCTCCCGACATGAAATAACAGGATATCCCAAAGAAAAAACACCTTCTTCTTATACAAAATCATAGAAAGAACAAGGGGGAAAAAAGACAAAGACATGGCAAAAAAAACCTCTACTACTAACTAGACAAAAGAGAGGAAATATCAACTCTTTCAAAAATTGGGTGCACCCACCGTAGTCATGAAACTATCAAGTTGACTAAAATAACCCATTAACGTTGTCTTAGAAACAGACAAACTTGGGAGGGGGTAAAAAATGGGAATCTACACAAGAAATGCAGTTGTGTTTACCTTGTCAATTCCGCCACGCGTATGATCCCATATCGTAGCGGCAAGCGTGGTACCAAGTAATGCAACAAAGGAACCACGATTAAAAAAAAGGGACAGAGGAATGGGCAGAAAGCTCTACCTTAACTCCTCTCCTACTGCAGAAAAACACAAATGAAAATCCCAGTGATTCAGAATGTCCAGCGTAAGTCTCTCAATCCGGAATATCGGCGTTCCTCGCTAAGGATCCACTCCACAGGAAGTCAGGCAAGGCGGGACAACAGGAAGTTCCGGGGGATCCAGATTACCAGGAAAGACCTTCCGGGTCACAGGTCCGGGAAAGAAACCAATCAGCGAAGGTAAGAGAGCACCGGCTCACTAATTCCCAACAATGTTGAAACAGTTGTTTGGGTGACTGAGTGTATTTATTTGTGTGTTGGTGAGCGAATATATGTTTTAGTTGTACATCTTCAGCAAAGTAAAAAAATAACAGGCATTGTATGTGAGAGTTGGTTATATAAATCAGTATATATAAGAGTCAGTGATTGTGAGAGTAACTATATGAATGAGTGTATAATTGTAATGGTGATTTTTTAACATATTAACTATGAGTTACTATGTGTTTGAATAAATGAGGTGTTGTGTGTATAATTGTGTAAGTGAGTAAATGTAAGTGGGATTAATTTTTTTAATGAGTGAGTAAGATGACTGCATAACCGATTAAGATGACTGCTGATGTGTCAATGTCTATATATGTGTATAGGTGCATTTGATAGTGTTCTATTAATTAGTGACTGCATGTATAAGTGATTCTGTTGTTGAATGGATAGTTGTGTGAATAGACTTAGGAATCAGTAAGTGGGTATGTAGTAACTGGTATTGGTGTGTCAATGGTTTCAAATATGGTACTCTGTATTTAACAGTGAGTGATGAAAGGTTATACTAGTGTATGATGAGGTGTATCAGATTGTCACGTGGATGATGTAATCAGTGATGTCATTTGAGATGTCATCAGTGATGTCACTGAACATGTCCTGAATGATGTAATATGTGACATCATCAGCAGTGCATTGCGGGAGCGCGAGTTATAGTTATTAGAACTAACTATAACTGAGGAATTTCTATTGTTTTGTACGAGTGAAATGTCCAGCTAACTATAACACCCCTGAAACCTATGTTTTTTCTGTGAATTTCTAAGGTTTTTTAAATGCTAATTTTTAAGTGTAATAGTAGTTATACCTATTTTTTTGTACTGATTTTCTACAGTTTTTTAACTGTTTATTTATAAATATTTTATTCATTAAATAACATTATATATTTTTCTTAAAATTGCAACAACAAAAAAATAATAATTACAACTGAAATATTGTTTACTTTTTTGTATTTTTTAATTTTAATATATTTATATTATTTTCTTTTTGAATTTTATTTTCCCAATTTTTTTCGGAGTCGCGCACCCAAAGCGTACACATCATGGTGTGTGCGCGGATTCTAGCCGCCATTTTAGAAACGTCGTGTGTTTTTCAGTTACATCATATACATTTAATATTACGTGATGTGCGCGATTGGTATGCGACATTATTTTTAAATATATTTTCGCAAAGTCGCGTCGGGTTAAAGAATGCATTAGTAGTGTATGGTGAATTTATAGGTGAAGATTTATGAGGAAGTACTGCAGCGTGACACTGCAAGCTCTTTACCTGCACTGCACTGTGGCACTTCCGAAGCACAGGGATGTGACATATGTACATGAATATGTTGCAACTCAGTGCTTCCCTCTGCACTGCTGCACAAACTACAGCCACGCGGTGACACAGGCACCCTTGCACCATGGTGCAAGGATTTCTGTGTCGTGTGGAGATTGTTTTTGTGCAGGAAGGTGTCCCTTCCTGCACAAAAACAATCAGTAAAGGCATTTTCCTCTTTCAATGTATGTTGTGGAATGCAGCAAGAGGAAAAAATGAGGAGAAATGAAAACAATTCTCCTTGTTGCGCCTTGCTACACCAACTCTAGGATGGCGCATCATTCACACACATCTCCAGATTTACGATTTCTCATAAATCTGGAGATATATCTTGTTCTATGGGTGTTGCGTGGCAACACCCACAGCAACACCTATGCGACGCCCCTTCAACGCAAAGTTCTGTGTATGAAGGGGTCGTATTTACAAGGAGAGGAAAAACCACGCAGGGTGCCTTTTCCTCTCCTTGTAAATATGAAGGAGTGCCTGGCACCATCACTACGTTACAAAAAGTGACGTACTGGTGGTGCAGGGTGCTAGTTAATCTGCCCCATAAGTGCTTAGGTATTGGCAGACTGATACAATAAGAACATAGTGCTGGATGGGTGATTGAAGAATTGCATGAGACTGACAGGAGGTATCCTACGCTGCATGGGTACTACTTCAGTATTTAATGGAGTGGACCAATAGTATGTATCTGCTTAGAGATTTGTAGGGATTATGCACAGAATATTTTATGTGTACTTGTGTTGGTGCCTAGGACATTTTATAAGAATACCACTAGTAACTGGAATGATGAAAGTGCTGCAAACAGAGTGAACACTTAATTTATAAGTGCTTACTTATTGGTGGAGTGATAGGATAAGTAGATAGTGGTAGATAAGTGATTAAAGAAGTGCATGGGACAGACTGGACGATTCCTACACTGCATGAGTACTAACTGGGTATTTAGAAGAGTATCAATAGTATGTAGCTAGTTAGAGGTCTGTTTGGATAGTGAACAAAATATTATAGATGCACTTGTGTAGCTAGGCCACTCCATAAGTTCATGACTAGTAACTAGAATAATTACAGTATTACAAACAGAGTGTATAGTGAATTTATAAGTGCTTAGGTATTGGTGGAGTAATAGGATAAGTAGATAGTGCTGGATGGGTGATTGGAGAAATGCATGGGACAGACAGGAGAATTCCTACACTGCATAGGTACTAACTGGGTATTTAGAAGAGCGTATCAATAGTTTGTAGCTGGTTAGAGATGTACATGCATAGTGTACAAAATATTGTACCTGCACTTGTGTTAGTGGCTAGGCCATTCCTTAAGTATATGACTAATAACTGGAGTAATTTCAGTGCTGCAAAGAGAGTGCATGCTAAATGTATTAGTGCTTATGTATTGGCAGAGTGATAGGATACGTAGATAGTGCTGGATGGTTGAATGGAGAAGTGCATGGGAAAGATAGAAGGATTCCTAGACTGCATAGGTACTGAGTATTTAAAAGACTGTATTAAAGCTATGTAGCTGATTAGAGGTCTGCATGCATAGTGCACAGAATATTGTAGCTGTACTAGTATTGGTGTGTCTATGGTTTCGAGAATGGTAGTCTGTATTTTAGGGTGTGAGGAGGTGCATCAGATGATCACGTAGATGATGCCATCAGTGATGTCATTTGAGATGTCGTCAGTGATGTCATCAGTAATGTCACTGACCATGTCATGAGTGATATAATATGTGACGTCATCAGCAGTGCATTACTTTAATCCAAAAAGCTGGCGGCCATATTGGCCTGGTCACGATGTGAAAACTCAGGAATTGATACAATAAAGAAAAGAAAACAAGTGTTAATATGCACACAATGTCACTTCAGCATATCTTGCCCCTTGACCGCCATACCTGTATGCCATACCTGTATGTCAACGTGACTTATTCATAATAAACATACTAAGAATTGCAAACATCAACATAAACAATGGACTACACATTACTTTAACCCCTTGAGTGCCCGCCCCTTTCTCCGCCCTGTGCCGGCCGTTGCATTAGCGGGCGGGGTTTATGACGAGCTGGTCTCGTCATGGGCACAGCGCAACCGCGGCCCATGACGAGACCAGCTCGTCATGGGCACTCAAGAGGTTAAAGTGAAAGGCTATTGGCCATATTAATCTGGGCACGTTGCATTTTATAATGGTTCTTACACAAAAGAAAAGGAAAAAAAGGGTGTTAATATACACACACTATCCCTAAATAAAGTTCTAGCGATTATAGTTCCATTCCATTCACAGCTCATTTGAGATGTCATGAGTGATGTCATGAGTGATGTAACTGACCATGTCATGAATGATGTAATGTCTGAGGTCATTAGCAGTACATTGCGGGGGCGTAAGCTATAGTTAGCTCAGGTAACTATTACTGCTGAATTTCATTGGTTGTGTATGAGTGAAATCTGAGTCTAACTATACGGTCCCTGTAATCTTTTTTTCAGCAAATTTCTAGGTTTTTTTTAACGTTAAGTAAGATGCATATCACAATGGATGGTGGGGGATTGGAAGCAGGGCCTGGCATTGTGCTGCCCCCACCCAAGCTTGCTGCTCCTGCCTTCCCTCCTCCTAGCCATCCATTGTCCAAGTCCATGTCCCTGTTCCCTTATTACAGTCCTGTTTGGCCGTTGTTCTGCCACTAGCCTTCCCGCCTTCTCTGAACAGTTAGCTTTCTGCCCCATCCACCTCCTCCCTATCCTCTGTTGTCTGAATCCATGGACTAGCCTCCTCCCTCCTGCCACGCATGGTCTGATGTGCTGCCACTGCCCTCCATTTAGCATGATGTACCAGTCCACTCCTCCTGCCCTCCATTGCCAAATTCTATGCCCCATCATTGACCTCTTGCTTAGCCACTTTGCTTAACTTGCTGCCCCTATTCTCCTTCCCCCTGCCCTCCGATGTCTTTGTGCATGCCCCGGCTCCATCTTTTTTGCCCACCATGTTCCATGGACCTGCCACTCCTATCTACTCTGAGTGTTCTGTTGAGCTGTCACTGCCCTCCCACCTGCCTAGCATTGTCAGATGACTGTAACCTGTCCCTGCCACCTCCTCCCTGCCTGTCCACATTCTATGCCCCTATCCCCTTCCTCCTGTCCTCCATGGTCCATTTTACTGCCACACCCATCTGTCCTCCCTGGTCTGTTGTGCTGCAACTGCTCCTCCTGCCTGCCCCGTGTGGTCTGTTGTGAGGCCCCTTCCTCTGAACTCTCTTGTCTGTGCCCAGGTCCTGACCCCCCCTTCTATCCTCCATGGTCCTTTGTGCATGCCCGTGCACCCTCCTTCTTGCCCATTATAGCCATTGTGCTGCCACTAACCCTCCCACCTTCCCTGTGTGGTCAGCTAGCTGCCTCTGACCCCCTCCCACCTTCCCTCCATGGTCTGTGTGTATGCCATCATAGTCTCACTGTTGCTCTCCATGGTATGTCTTGCTTCTAGTGCCCATCCTGCCTGACCTCCATGGTCATCTTGCTGCTCCTGCCCTGCCCCCTTGCCCCCAGCCCTCTGTTTCCATGTGCAGACCCCTATTCCCTCCCTCCTGGCTTGTCTGTTCCATTGTAATGCCCCTGATCCGTCCCTCCTGCCCTTTATGGTCTGTTATGCTGCAGCTTTCTCTCCTGTCTGTCCATTATGGTCAGCTAGCTACCATTGCCTCTTTCCACTCTCTGTTGTCCATGTGCATGGTCCTGTCTCCTCCCTATTGCTTTCTGTGGATTGTTGCACTGCACTCCCGTCCGCATGCCCTGTGTGGTGTATTGTGCTGCTGCAAACCCTGATGCCTGCCCTGTAGGGTCAGTTTGGTGCACTTCTCCATGTTCCTCCTGTCCTCTGTTATCCGAGTCCATGTCCCTACCCCAATTCCTCCTGTCTTCCATGATCCAATATACCATACTTGCGAACATTTTGAACTTGGTAAGAGGGAGATTTTAAAACAAAACTGGGGTATTGATTTTCCCCTTTGAGTTACATTGAAAAAGAGGAGATTATAGACAGGAGACAGATCAAATAAAGCCCTTTTGAGCTTAAAAACATTGGACGTTTCCTGGCTGAATCGGGTCTGTTGGCATGTATGGTTGTACTACCAGTGCCTCTTCCTTCTGCCCACAATGGTCTATTATATTGCCACAGCCTCTCTTGCTAGTCCTGTATTGTTAGTTTGCTGCCCCTGCCCCCCTTTCCACTGCCCTCCATAGTCCTTTGTGATGCCACTGCCCTTCCTGCCTGCCCAGTGTGGTCAAATTGTTGCCTCTGCACCCTCCTACCTTCCTTCAATTTTCAGAGTCCGTACCCCTGGCCTCTGCCTCTCAACAGTATCCTAATGAGCAACTAGATTGCTAACATTCTATATTTATTACAAAAGTGTGGAATGTCTGACGTCATCGTGATGTAATCAAAACTGTAATACCTAGAGCATTTCCTTTAGAGATTACATATTGAGAGGGTCTTATTTGCATCGAAATTATGGTTAGTGCTCTAAAAAACTAAAATGAGGACATATTTTCTGAGTTTTCAAATAGCGACAAAGCACTTTTAAATTATTTGTTATGGTTATGTTTTTTTATCCAGTTGACCACTTGATTAAATGTTGCACTTAGGGGAGAGGATGTGGTGTTACTTCCAGAGCTGCAGACTTTGCAACTGGGGAACCAGGTTGGAGTTTCTGCTTCAGCTCAACATTCTGTGATTCTGGTCAAATCACTTAATCTCCCCATGTCTACATCCAAAATGAATTTGTTCTTGTCTGATGTAACCAATGCTCATGTAAAGCACTCCAATACCTGACAAGTCTGCACTATATAAAACTGCAAAAACACAAAAAATAAAAAGTGTTTTGCACACTTCTGTCATTGTGCTGCATTTCGGCTCTTTTGTCTTTGGTGGCCATCTTGGGAGATTTATTTGTTATGAAGTTTCCTAATTTTCTCATTTACTGCAGTTTCCTAGGTAGGAAATGCTTTCAGTTTTTTACTTTAATTCCATCAAGAAGGTTTTCAGATATGTCACACAGTTTCCATAAATTCTGAATGTTAGCACTCTAGTTGCTCATTAGATCACTGTAGTAAAGCTACTGCTCAACACGGAAGTCTGCTGCTGGTATTAAAAGTGCATGTTTCAGTCTGCATGTCAGAATTTTTGTAATGAAATAGAAGAGGATTTGAGCAGTCACTTAAAATGTGCCCTAATTTTTCTTTCTTCAGCACTAATCATAATTTCTATGGCAAAATGAACCCCCTCATAGTGTTCTTTTTTAAATTAAATGTTTTAAGTGTTACCAGTTTATTCCAATCAAGATGGCTTCAGGTGTGCCATACTTTTGTCATAAGTAAGACAGTAAGCGATCTAGTTGTTCTTAAGAACACTCTGGGACATTCTGTCATTGGGCTATACTTGGGCTACATCTGGGTGATATTTGTGCTACATTTGGGCTCTTTTGTCTCTGGTGGCCATCTTGGGAGACTTATTTGTTATGAAGTTTCCTAATTTCCTCATTTACTGCAGTCTTCTCAGTAGGAAATACTTTCAGTTTTTTACTTTGGATCCATCAAGAAGGCATTGAGATATGTCTCACATTTGACATAAATTCTGAATGTTAGCACTCTAGTTGCTCATTAGGTCACTGTACTAAAGCTACTGCTCACCAGGGAAGACTGCTGCTGGTATTCAAAGTGCATGTTTCAGTCTGCATGTCAGAATTTTTTTAATGAAATAGAAGAGGATTTGAGAAGTCAAAATGTACCCTAATTTTTCTTTTTGCAGCACTAATCATAATTTCTATGGCAAAATGAACCACCTAATTTTGTTCATTTGCAAATTAAATGTTTTAAGTGTTACCACTTTATTCCAATCAAGATGGCTTCAGGTGTGCCATACTTTTGTCATAAGTAAGACTGTTAGCGCTCTAGTTGTTCTTTAGAACACTCTGGGACATTCTGTCATTGGGCTATACTTGGGCTACATCTGGGTGATATTTGTGCTACATTTGGGCTCTTTTGTCTCTGGTGGCCATCTTGGGAGACTTATTTGTTATGAAGTTTCCTAATTTCCTCATTTACTACAGTCTCCTCAGTAGGAAAAACCTTCAGTTTTTTACTTTGATTCCATCAAGAAGGCATTCAGATGTGTCACACATTTGCCATAAATTCAGAATGTTAGCACTCTAGTTGCTCATTAGATCACTGTAGTAAAGCTACTGCTCACCAGGGAAGTCTGCTGCTGGTATTTAAAGTGCATGTTTCAATCTGCATGTCAGAATCTTTTAATGAAATAGAAGAGGATTTGAGAAGTCACTCAAAATGTGCCCTAATTTTTCTTTCTGCTGCACTAATCATACTTTCTATGGCAAAATGAACCCCCTCATGTTGTTCCTTTTTAAATTAAATGTTTTAAGAGTTACCACTTTATTCCAATCAAGATGGCTTCAGGTGTGCAATACGTTTGTCATAAGTAGGACTGTTAGCGCTCTAGTTTTTCTTTAGAACACTCTGGGAAGCTGCAGTAGAACACAAAGGAATCAACTGACAGTCTCTGCCCTTGTTGGATGTACATGTTTTACTGAGAATGTCAGACTTCATTCTCACATGACTGAGAAAGATAATGTGAATTTATCGAAAATATGCTCTCAGTTTAGCTTACAGATCACCTTCCAAACCTCTGTGGGAAAAGCATGAGAAAATAGTTTTCTCTCAAACATGATTCATGATATCCCAGCAGAAGGCTTTTTCACATGGTAAAATCACGTTAGAACACACCACAACTTCTAAAATGAGTATGGTACCATCAACAAATGATTTATAATGTAACTAAAGTCTTAAAACCTTTTATTAACTGCAATGCTTTTTAATGAGGTGCTATCATGTATATTGGTCCCAAGATGGCTGCCAACACTTCTTGGATGAAGTGCTGACAGCCAATCAGATCTCACGATGAGATGTGTGGTTAGGCTCCGCCCAGATATATTTGTGATTTTACTTTTGATCTTCTCAGGAACTACTGAACGGATTTACACAATTTATCCAAAAGGCACGACTCTGAACCAAGGGCTACCTTTTTGCCAAAATGGGTGTAATTCCGTTCAGCAGTTCGGGCTGTAGCTGCGACTAAAGGTTCCTATAGAAAATTGCATGGGGAAAACACATTTTGGGAACCCCCTTTTTTCTCGGCCCCCGCTTGACGAATCACCCCGAGACTTTCAGGATAGGAGCGGACCGGAGCTGGCCAAACGTTTTGAAAACTTTGCGAATATTCGTCAACCGGCGCCAAAGTTAATGGGAATAGAATGTTGCGGATTTCCTATGGAAAATAGGTCCTAACTATAACTACCTACTGGCGACTGCCAGTAGGTAATATATATATATATATATTTCATATTAAGAAGTGCTCCAGGGTCCCCACATGTGGACGGGACTATTCAGTGCTTTGGACTTTGATGAGGAGCCCCTGGAGTAGAAGTGCAAAAATATTTTTTTCAACTTAGACCAGAATGCCTTCAGAGGAGATTACCAAACCCTGAATATTGAACTCTACGCAGTCTGTGTGCCCACTAACAGATGGGCATGTGTTGGCTCTGGGGTTTAGGCTACCATGACCTTTATACACTAGATTATTTTTCCTGCTCAGTGTTCATTGTTGTCTACCTCAAGGTAAGCATATGCTGAGGAGTGAAAATATTGTATTCTATGTAAACATCTACATACCTTGACAATATGTTGATAGTCGATATTGTGCAACTGATATAAGTGCAGGTGGACATAAAAACTTTTATGTTTTGGCAAATCCCCTGAATTGTCCGCCTTCTGACCAAGTTTGATCTATACAAATACCTCATACACACATACATTACTTCATGCATATTTAGCCATTTTTAGAGCTATTCCTTTGTCTAGGTATGCATTTTAGAATTACCCACAGAAAGAAAAAATAGATAGTCATGGCAAGAAGGCACCTACCTGATAATCAAAGCTGAGGAGGCACACAGGGCCACCTGCCTACATGTTTAGGGTTTGGTCAAAGAGCATACAATGGTCACGAAGGAAGGGTTCAGGGAGATTCCTGACCAAAATAATAAAGAGATCTCAGACTCTTATGAGGGCTAAATCCTTCCCACATATCCCAGAATCATGGGCTCAAAATGAAATGAGATGGATGTGCTACATTCGCCAAATGACTTTGTACAGACAGGCTAACTGGGACAATAGTTCTGCTTCTAGTGATGTCTCAAAATATGTAGGGATAATGGCTATTCCTTGGGTCTTCCACTACAGAAATGAGGTGATCCATTGCAAGGTAGATCACCTAATCCTTGCAAGGTTGTGCAGGTGCACAAGATGTACATGTGAATCTTTGTACCACTTGTTGCAGAGAGGCCAAACATAATAAGAAAAAGACACCTATACCCTCAGCGCACCCTATAACAGTGATTGGTCTGGACATCTAAAAAATGGATTGAAAGAAAAAAGCTGGAACAATAACTGTGACAACATGGGCATCTTCTCAACATGTTCCTTAAGAAGGGAGAGTGGTTAGTAGCGCTGTTGAGTTAGTGACAATATCTTTTGTCTGTGGACCAAGCATTTCTAGCTTATTGTATCTTTTATATTCCCAAATAATGAAAACAATCTTGGTCCCTTACCTTTCTGTCTGGAGCTGGCACAAAGGTCATGAACTCATCCACATGGCCAACCAGCAGCCAATCCGTGTAGAGCTCCACTGGGGGCTGTACCTGCTGGGCATACAGAAAGTCACGCACCACTTTGGTCATCCTCCTGCCGTTGGTTCTGGAAAATGATTTAAATATTATGTATGAAAAATAGTATTTTTTCTACTAGAGGATGCCAGTTATTCTCAATTGAATAACTCACAATGATTACCAAATCTAATTACATTTAATAACCACACAAGTATTACTAGGTTGTCTGCAATAGCAGAAGCCCTGTTTTCTGGGTGGCGGAAAAAGCCTGCAGCATAGGCGATACTTGGTCTACTTTGGTAGAAGAAAAGTATTCTATTTCAGGTTATGCTCATTGTTTCAGCTGCAGCCTCATAGCTCTTGTCTGGCATCCATTCTCCCTCAAATCCTTTGTTAAATGGTATACCAGCCCAGCACCAGAAACGGCAAACATGTAATGCATTATCAATTTCAAACTGCATTTACACTCAACATTTACAGCATTGTCTCCAATCTCATACTCACACATACATAGAAAGGCACCACCCCTGAAACTAGTTAATGGAATACAAATTACTTAGGAAAGCAATTCACTAGAAACAGGCTCAGAGTGCCACCGCTGTCCATGCAAAGAACAGTACACAGTAGAGAGAAGTAGGCATTCAGTTCTGAGGGCTTAGTAATAGCTGTTAATGGGATTTGCATTTTCTGTGACCCTGAGAAAATGGAACAGAAATTGCCAGAAGTCCTGCTAAGTTGATGCACATAGCTGTGGATGTCTGCATACTGTTGGGTGTCAAAGTTCATTGGGTTTAGGAGCACACCTGTAGTTCCATATGCAAATTGAACAAGGTTGGCCATTAAAACAGAATTTATTTAACATGATATTCATACACTGCAATAGTAGAAATGTGTTCAGATGCTGTTAATGCTTCATAATATAAACAAATGTTTTGTTTAACACAGATGCGAGATGGATTTTATCAATGATGCTCACTGGTTAAGATCAAATAAAGAAGGTTTTTATCTAGAAGTCTTAATATTAAATTGCTCACTATATATTTCATTGATCATGCGTCCTCTGGCATTTCAGAAGCATTTATTTATAGACTCAGTCCTGATTCACAAAGGTAAATGTATGTTTTTCTGTAAGGTTGCTACTTTTTAATATTCACAAACATGTGGAGTTTTACGACTCTGCACTACCTATATTTATGTGTGCAGGATTCTGCGTCCCAACTGCAGAGTCTCCGGGTGTGGAGAACTCTGCACAAATTACTATAGGGAGTGCAGAGTTGTAAAAGTCTGTATGTGTTTTGTGAATCCAAAAAGTAGTACACTTACACAAATGTGTAAGTTTACCTTTGTGAATCAGGCCCAGTGAGTAAGTTCCAGTCTTAGCACTATTCCATCTCAATTTGTTAGACTTTATTGATATAAAATGTTTGAAGACTAAGGTGGGGCTGAGAATTACTCAGACCTGTACTACATATTATTAGTTCATGGAAATACCTAGCAACAATCATATACTAATAATATAAAAGAACCATCTTAGAAATGTTACTTCCCTCATTACTCCTAAGAGAGATACTGGGTTATCCTCAGTGGGGTGTCATATAAAATTCAGAATAAAAGTGTTATTAAGGTCAATGAAACATTGGTTAATTTCTACTAGTGAGATCATATCATACAAAATTGCACGTCTGCACTGTAATTAGATCAATTGATTAGTAGGGAATTTTCACCAAAGAATTTGAGATTGCTTTGCGAGAGACCTGGATGATTTGACACCTCACTAGGATGGCTTACTTATTCGACTCCTAGTTTGCCATCTCCTTGAGGAAGAGTGAAAGGATGTCTACTTATTTAGATTGCAATTACTGTTAACCGAGATACATTAGACAGGTCCAAGGACATTCCTGATATTAAACATTTTGAAATTGAATGAATTATGGAATGACAGAATGTTCCTGTCAATGAACTTTTAGAATGATAATCTCATCAAGGCTAATGATGTAAACATTTTAAGATTGTCTTGATTCTTCAATATATATATATTTTCTGAATTAAGCCGTAACCGAGATGCTACCAATATAATACTTGTTGGAGATTTTAATGTGAAGCCGGGAATTTATTCGCATGGTTGGATAAGTATTTTCACCTGTGTTCATCTCTAAGTGCAAGGTTTCCCTCTACAAATAAGCAGAAATCTACTTTACCTGGCCTGTGTACCAAGTGAAGTTTGTGTAATGCTCATAATTTCTGTACCAACATGAAATCCATGCCACCCACATTTTCTGCAAGAGATTACTCCAGTACCATTGATTTTATTTTTGTAACTAGTTGTATTTTGGGTTTAAGTAGAGGAATTGTGCCTAGTCCATAAAGTGACCATAATCTTAAAAAGTAGAGTAAAAGTAATTTACCTAGTCACATCAACCACTTTAGTCTGTTGGTGGTATACTTTCTTGCAAAGAATTAGTCACCAGTGAAGGCAGAAGATTATGCTAAAATTTGATTGATCTACCTTAAGTTATGTAGCAGGTTATTGTTGTAACTTTTAATAATATCCTTTTTAGTGTTGATGAGCCTCACTGAGGCCATGATAAGTGCTTTTACCTTAATTTTAAACTGTATTATTGCTAATATACTTAGTGCCCCTATCAATAGACAAACCCAGCATGTATTCAACATGTATTTTGACAAAACATGAAGTGTGACGTCTGAAAATTCATGCCGCTTTGAGACTCTTCTCTTGGGACCTTGATGCAATTGTTACCTTTAGAGCTGCTCACAAAAAGGCTAATGCTGAACATAGGCTCTTGAATAAGATCAAAGCTTGGGAAGATCTCTTGGCCTCTACCAGCAGCATAGATGGGTCCGTCTCCTGGAAGGCCGTGAATAAACTTTGCAGTGACCACAACTACCTGAATCTAGGAAGGAGGTTAATATTGCAACTTACAAGTAGGTTCAATCCACTTATAACAGGTTTGCTATTATTAGCTTTCTCCCTGGTCATGGTTCTTCTTCCTTTAACTGTAGCTCCATAGTTGGGCATGGAGAGTTATGTCTGCACTTAAGTGCAGCCCTCTTAATGAGGCTTGTGGTCCTGACAGGATGCTCTTGGATCTCTTCAAACCTAGTATTGAGTTGTGAGCACTACTGATAATGCATTCCATTATTTTTCCCATATATAAGAAGTGTGACAGAGAAGACCCTAAATGTCACCACCATATCTCCTTGAGTAAAGATTGTTGGTAGGATATTGATTTGAAAAATTCAAGGTCGAACTTATTGAAAGAGGATCCTCACTGAATCCAAAAATGGTTTTCATACAGGCTTGGGCACAATGGAACAATGTCTTAATGTGCTCCTGCTCATCATTAAATAGGTTTCTGTTCCTGTGGATTCCTGCATCTGGCATTCATAGACCTCATCTCTGTCTATGCACATTCTGTCACTTATGGGAGTAAGCTCGAATGCCTTTGATTTTTGAGTGGTTCACACTTCAGTCGCACTTCCAAGGTCAGCTGTCGCTGTGGGGGAAGAGTTTTCTGAGAGTTTTAACCTAGTTTGTGGTGTCTGACACACGTCTTAGCCTTCCTTCTCTTTACACTAGTGAGTTGGAAGAGCATCTGAGCAAGAGAGGCCAGGACATCCCTAGGCTTTTCTGCAAATGTTTACCTGTATTCCGATGATACAGTTATGTCTAAGTCGACTAATGGTCTTAAAAAATTGATCGACTGCTATGTGGCATACATATACACTCTTGATCTGTTTACAAATTTCTCCACACCAGATACGATTATCCTGGAACCTAACTATAGTGAGAAGTAGAAATGTTTTCTTAAAATATCATCCACTGAAGACAGTCTTGTCTTTCCCTTATTTGGGTGTGCCAGCTGATAATTCAACCAGATGGA
Organism: Triturus cristatus; assembly: GCF_964204655.1. NCBI lineage: Eukaryota > Metazoa > Chordata > Amphibia > Caudata > Salamandridae > Triturus > Triturus cristatus. Next base: position 733,877,124 of record NC_140580.1, read on the forward strand.
CAAATCTTTGCAGTCTAAGAGGCTTAAGTAAATTCAGTCCCGTGGCACTTTTTTTTAGCTTTGCTAATCAACTAGGGAATAAGCTATTGCACTACATGAAGATCATTTATTGAGTAAATGTATTTTCATTTACACCTATAGTGCAGGAGTTTTGCAGAATCAGCTAATCCACAAGAGGAGGAAAACAGATTGTCGGATTTAATATGTCATGAGGACCTTGGACAGAGTTATTTGGAGGATATTAGTAAATTGTTTCCTCTCCCCCCATGGAACTCATTCGGGCCCCATCCTGTTGCTGGTGTAAATCGAAAAAAAAATTTAAGTTTAAAAAACAACCATAAGATAGCATGGCTAAATTACATCAAAGACAGTTGATGAGATTTGGTCATCCTGAGCTGTTTGCATAGAATATTTTAAAAGAATTATAAGATCTGGCTCAATAAAATATTTTTAGAGAGAAGACGGCGTCCAGGGAAATTGTTGTATCTGATAAGATGTTGCATCTTTTATTTTTCTAAAAATTATACTGAGCAGGAAGTATATTTAAGTTTAGTCACTAGAGTTTAACTAGGTTTAGAGTGGGTATTGCTCATTATATTTTGTCCTTCCGAAAAACTGACCTTTAGTGTGCAATATTCAGCCTTTTGTGGCAGTTTACCTGTATACAAGCCATGTTACATTTTATGTCCTTCGTAAATTTTACTGACTGTGCAGGAAGAAATACGCTCTTCCGTTTTTGTTGCAAGATTTTAAGAGCTGTAGACTGGACTTTTTTATTTTTAGAGGTGCTGTGGTCTCCTCTGGTTTGTCATATTGTTCACTGGTTCTAACTGATGACTGTAAAATATAGCTAGGCTTTCCTGTTTTCAGTTTCTATTTTTGTAAATTCTGGTGGTTTTTTTTCAGTGTTTTCAAGTGATTTCAATACCGTAAAAAACAGTGGTTATCAGTGATTACACATTTTCGTGCCATTAAAAACAGAAACAGTGTTTTTCCAGTGTTTATGGAACTTTTTGCTTTTATTATTGCTTGCTTTCTGCACTGATAATGCATGGTATATAGACAGTGTACGTACAGTGTAAATGAGGTCCAAATAACTTTTTACAAATCAAACGTATCGTAGTACACCATACAATACTTCTTCAGTGAGTCTTTGGTCATGCATGCTTGCTCTTTCCTTCCCAAGGCAAACTTTTATCTGTGAAAAGGCCCTCTCAACATTGGCACTTGAGACAGGCAATGCCAAAATAGCCAGTGTACAATTTGCTAACTCTGGCCACTGACAAGGCTTTCCATGCCAATACTGGTTCACCTGAAGATTGTGATGCTCTGCGACAGGTTCTGCAACAAATGTGTTGAACTGGGCGCATATGCCCTCGGAGTGTTTGAAGCGGTCAATAATGAAGCAGCACTTTTAAAACTCCGGAGAAAATGTCCCTTTGCGGAAGGGATCTATAACTTGTGCAGAGTCCCACAGTAAGGCTTCATTGACTTCAAATGCCATGATTGGTGAAGGGCTATTTCTCATACATTGTAAAATAAAAGTTCCTGAATTGCTCCTCAACATTTCTTTGCTTACCAAGTAGCAAGCACTCTAACACATAATATGTTGCAGTTCCAAAGTCACTAAAAGTGTCTCTCAAGTAGATGTTTCACATCTACACCAATAATGCTGAACACTTGGTAGACAAGGTTGTTTTCAGACTCTAGTTTTTTTTATTATGTCCCCTACAGCAGTCATGCTTTCCTGTAAAAATCTAAGAATGCAGTACAGTGTACTTTTTTTCAAATCACTATCAATATGTGATCAAAGATCCTCACATTTCTTGCCTTTCGCATCATCACTCAGAAAAAGTACTGTAAACGGTTGTCACATGGATAATATAGCATTCATGGCCTCTAGGACTGAGAACCACCAGCTAAGTGACACAGTTAGGATGACTCTTTCTTTGATGCCACACAAAGCACAAAATGAGAAATATTTGCTTTTTAGTTTCAGTGCATAACAAAACAGTGCACCAGAATGGACTAAGAAGTCAACAGCATTCTTCATCAACTCTGAAAATTGTAAAGATGCTTTCAGCACACCATCTAACAGGTGGCAAGGATCTCTTACAGGGAAGCACTACAGCTCAGGTATCGATTTTGACTGGTCATCACACAAATTTTTCATATACGTAGCTGAATCACTGCAAATACAAACAAAATCACTCCAATCTTTGTTGAACTTGGTAAGAACATTTTACAGCAGCATTCCAAGTGACACTGCGTTCCATGTTTTCCAAAAGTCTGGTGTCATGTTTTCACCAGTATCCCAGTTGCTTTGTGACTGCACTCTTTTCACATATTCCTATCACTATACCTTGCATTGAATGTTTAAAACCTGGGGTGTTTGACAATTCACCTACTATCAATACTGATCACTAGAAAAGGGGGCTGACGTATCAAGGGGTTTTTCCCATTCTCTGTGGGTAAATGTGATGTACATAGTGGGAAAGATGTGCATCTGTGCCAGCAGCACACCAATGACTGTGTCACTCCCAGAACCCCTGGTCATGGCCACATGGATTTAGCCCCAATTGTCTATTACTCAACTAAGGAGCTCTTATCTCTGCCCCTCCCTTAAGTGCCAACCACTATTTCTTCCTCACAAGTTAGCTGGTCCTGTTTCTTGTCTAGATTGTCATCTTCCCACATATAGTAATAACTGCTACATGTTGTTTTCATGATAATCAAAGGAGGTGTAAATTCCTAGTTTGGATAACGCTTATTCCTCTCTGGGGGCCTTCAACTTTAGCCACATTAATGTTAGGTCATTTCCCATACACTTCCAAGGCTGGACTGGAGTCTGCCAGGGTTGTTTGCTCCCACCTTTTCTCTTCCTGTTGGCCATAGACTGGATCATGAAGACATCCACAGCAAGGAGAAGAAATGGGATCCAATGGATACCTTAGACGCAGCACAATGACCTGAACTTTGCAAATGACCTGGCCCTACTCTTCCATACCCATCTGCAGATGCAAGAGAAGACTGATATAGTTGCAGTCACATTAGCACAACTTGGCCTCAACCTCGACAGGAGTACAACCAAGATTCTGAAGGCTATCTCGAGCAGCACAACTGCAGTCACTTTTGCAGATGATGCTCTGAAAGAGGTTGAGGCCTTCACCTACCTAGGCAGTGCTATAAACAAACAGGGTGGTACAGACACCAACGTCGAGGCAAGAATCGGCAAAACAAGGGCTGCCTTCATTCAGCTAAAGCTAAAGAAGATCTGGAGCTCCAAGAACCTAACGTTGCAAAGCAAGATTAAGCTTTTTAACACCATCGTAAAATCAGTCCTTCTGTATGGAGCAGAAATTTGTAGGACAACAATGACCATCTCCAACAAAGTCCAGACCTTCATCAACACCTGTCTGAGGAAAATTCAGATTTTCCACAGCTAGGGTGGGTAGAAAATCATGATTTTATTAAAGACACGGAGGCTGATATTATGCATATTTATTTAATTGCCAACTCACAGCATCAACTACACAACAAAGTAAAGAACTTAGAATGGGAATCTATTAGCGTTCCAAAGGCTACTTAGTTCCCTGTGTGGCAGCCATCTTCCTTCTTTTTGATGCGGACAACTTCGATAATATTTCAAACGTGCAGGAAACAAAATTCTAACAAGTATCTCAAAGAACAACAACTCGAAAGAAGTATTCTTCTTCTTTTCCCCCAATTACTTCTTATAGTCTCTTCCTGAAATGAAACCATAGACAAATTATAGGGTGGGGAATCAAAAAGAGGGATAATATCAGCCTCCGTGTCTTTAATAAAATCATGATTTTCTACCTACCCTAGCTGTGGAAAATCTGAATTTCATGGCAAGGCATGGAGGTCAATATTATGCATGTTTAAAGCCTTGTCATAATATTCCTCACTGAAGAATCCACAGGTTTAAAACAGATTTGTTTTAATACTGAATCTGATGACCAATCTGCTGAAGCCAAAATCCCACTACCACTTATTGTGGCCACCTCTTCTACTCACCAAAACTGTTCCTCTTCTGCCTTTCTTCCAAACATACCTTCCAACCTATCAATGCAGTCATCCAATTTTTTCCCTAACTGCGTTGTCAACACAGAGACTGCCTTGTCAACACACTTCTGAACTCGCTCCTCAACGTTTCCCTCAACAGCCCTATCCTTCTCCATAGCCTCTAAATTATGCTACCACACAATAAAATCTTTCCTTTCCCTGCAAAAAACAACCAAATTGTTACAAAAATGAACCTCCTCAACTTTAACTTGAATAAACACTGGAATCGGGTTGCCCCTGCTCTCAAATGTAACTGACAGGGAGAAAAAAGGGTTCACAGTCTTTATGACAGCTCAAAAGATGGCCGTCTATCTCTAAACTCTAATTCCCTATATGAAACCAATCCAAGATGGCCGTTGCCTCACCTGACGCTTGTACAGTGGCTCCATAGGTTTAAACAACTCTAAATGTTTTGCTTAGATAGGTGCGAGGGTAGATGCGCCTCTGAGCGTGAGTGACCATATCTTAAATTATAAAATAGCTGTCAAGGCAATAGACTTTCCCTGTATATTTGACCTCGTTTCCCACTGTGGTTTGAAGCGAATTGCGCACGAGACTCATTTGCCGGTTGGGCAGTCGGCATTTCTCGTGCGCACCAAATGCCGTCGAAGATCAGGTACGCGTGTCCCCAGTGCCAATTATGGCTTCGAGTGACCTCATGCGCACCAACTGTTTTCTCTGTTGGAGGCCCTCCCTGCCTCTGAGGGCTTACAAGTCCTCGCGGGGACCTGATTGCGGTTAGCAGCCCACGCGCACTGGAGTCCTCGCTCCGCACGTTCGAGACAGATAAATAAAACTGATCCGCACTCAAAAATATGCGTGTTGGATCTGGCGGAACGCCGGTTAAAGGTCTCTCTATTAGCGCAGCTTTATTAAGAAGGTCCCGGTAAAAGGAATAGCTCCAGTTACAAAATAAAGCACTAGTGATATCTCCAGTTACAAAATAAAGCGCTAGTGATGCTAGTGAGAATATCTTGTGCAAGTTATCCCCATTTATACCTAATTTCTATCATACAGGTACAAACCCAGCGTCATTCAGCCCAAAATTGAGGATAAGAAAAAGTTGAACTTATCTGTAGCTGTGAGCAGCAACAAATAAGGAAGATGGCTGCCACACAGGGAACTAAGTAGCCTTTGGAACTCTAATAGATTCCTATTCTAAGTTCTTTACGTTGTTGTGTAGTTGCTGCTGTGAGTTGGCAATTAAAGAGATATGCATAATATTGGCCTCCGTCCCTTGCCATAAAATCCTCCAAATCCATTACCAAACACCATCAGCAACAACGACATGGGGTGGTTCGGTCACACCCTCTGCAAGCCTGCATTACACCACCACCAGTCAAGCCCTGACTTAAAACCCTCAAGAGAAAAGGAAAAGAGGAAGGCCAAATAACACCTACCGCTGAGGCCTCATGGCTGACTACAAGGAAATGGCTTACACCTGTAGTCAGATTGAAAGAAAAGCCCAGGACAGAGATGGCTGGAGAGTCCTGGTTGATGGCCTATTCCCCAGGAGGGTAGCTACAAGTAAGTAAGTGACAATGCCAATTCTTGTTATTTAGAGCTTTCTAAATATCTCATCCATCAACTTCATCTGGTTAAAAATGCCTTGGCCAGACTCCTTCTCAGTTTTTCTAGACAGCAGAACATTTCCTCTCATCATAAGGTACTTCACTGGCTTATCATTCATAAAAGAATTTGGTTTAAAGACCATTTGATTGATATAGAGCTTTCTTTAAGATCTGATTATCAATCTATGTAACTGGATTTTTAACCTACCTTCTGATAAAGGATTTGGGATCAGCCACCACCGACCTCATTCATACTTCTTGATTCCTGTACACTATGGATCTGCAACTCTTTCAGGGCTTCCTAAGATTTCTACAGCTCCCCTAAAAGCTTGCCTCAATGCAGCAGTTAGACTTATAATGGGATCAAAACAATTTGACCACTTCACTCCACATCTGAAAGCGCTCAATTAGCTACCGTACGAGGCAAGAATACAGCTAAAGATTACACACAAGGCAATACACCACAAAACTCCACGTTACCTGGCCCTGAAAATTATGTTGTCAGGAGGCAGTAGACCCTCAAGGGGTTCCGAAGATTTTTTACTGATACCAGCATCCTTCCATAAGAAGAGAACATAAGATAGAGCGTTCACGGAGCTGCACCAAGGATTTGGAATTTGCTCCCACTGAATATTAGAAGAATCACCTATGCTCCACGATTCAAAAAGGAGACTAAGTCATTTCTGATGGGTAAATTCCTCCCATAACAAGCATCAGATAACACTAAGATTGTTCTGAGATCTGCAGACAACACGTCGATCTGCTGCATTCAGCTGTTCAAGTAGGATTTTGTAATCAGGACTAAGTCCTGCTAATCACAGAACAAAGAAACTGGTCATTGCACGAACCAGTTGACCTTCTTTGATTGAACTCTAATGGCTATACTCAGCTAGGTTAGATACAGTTAGTCCCTGTTGGACCTGGCATTTCTTGGCGTGATTACCCCTGACTTTTTGCCTCTCCCTCTGCTATTTTTTATGCTGTGATGGATTTTGTTTGACTGGCTTAGATGCTTTGGGCACTTTGCCACTGCTGATCAGTGTCAAAGTGCAAGCGTTCCCTGTATAAAGTGTAATGGAAATTGGTTGTCCATGATTGGTATGTTTGCCTTACTAGTAAAGTCCCTAGTAAAGTGCACTATGTGTGCCAGGGCTGGCAATGCAACTGCTACTAGTGGGCCTGCAGCACTAATTGTGCCACCCACACAAGTAGCCTTAAAGAGGGAACCCAGGCCTGCCATTGCAGTGCCTGCGCGCAGTTTGTTAAACTACCATGTTGTTCTGACAAGTGCACCCACTTGCCAGACCTTACCCTTCCCTTGATATGCACATCAGACACCCCTAAGGTAGGCCCAAGATACCCCCGGGAAGGGTGCAGTGCATGTGAAAGGTAGGACATGTAGTAAGATGTGCACCAGGTCCTGACAGTGAAATAATCTCCATTTCGTTTTTCACTGTTGAAAGGCCTTCTTGCCCATAGAACAGAATGGGGAGGCTGTGTAATATGTTTTCCAGCCTATCTTCCCAAAGGCTTAAGATGGAGAGGTGAAGCTTAGTATGCCTGAGCTCACAATGTACTAACACATCTTTATGAAGGTGGTTTTTGCATTGTGTGTTTAGAAGCCACTCTTTTAGAAGTGGCTGGGTTTTTGTGCTCTAACATTTCTGTGTGTCTCTGCCTGGTTGTGGATTGACTGTCTGGATTTGAAAGTGATAGGATCTGGGGAATGTCTTGACCCAGGGGAGGAGGTGAGACAGCAACAGGCTGATCTGCATCTGGAGTGTAGGGGGAGAAGTAGCCCCTAGAGGTGAAGAGGCTTGGGTTGCTGCCATAAAACAATGGTCCCATCTCCTGCTGAGTGACTGAGAATTCAGACCCCCACTAATCAAAAGAAGAAGGTGTCACTGGCAGGGAGGCACCCAGAACTGGTTTGAACAGGGGTCAGTGCCCCCATGAACACATAGACTTCAAAGACATTTAGGGGTATAACTATGAGAGCTGAAGCCCCAGAACTTTGGAGAAATGGATTGATTAAGTTTGAACAAGACTGAAGCTACTTCATAGTCAAGAGGAACCTTTGCCAAGGAAGAAACAACTGAAGAGACTGAAGGAAAGGGCTGACCCCTGCTGTGTGTTCTGGGGCTGGCTTACAGTTTGCTGTTTTAGCCAAGGAAAGGCTGAAGGGACTTTGCTGTGTGCTGTGTCTCCCTGCTGGAAAGGACTTTGCTGTGTGCTGTGTCCGGAAGTAACTTATCCCCAAGGGCCCAAGGTGAGCAGGCTCCCTGTTGCTGAAACTCAGGAACACAAAAGTTTCCAGGAGAGTCTCAGCGACGCTGTGTGTGTGTGCTTTTTGCAGCCTGAGACCCTCGCAAGAAGTGCCCTGTGATCGTGGGCACCTGGAGTCCAAGCGAGTATCAGCGATGCTGTGTGCGTGTGCTTTTTGCAGCCTGACCCTTCGTGAGGATTGTCTTGTTATCATGTGCACCGGAGTCCAAGTGAGTCTCAGGGACGCTTTGTGCATGTGCTTTGTGCATCCTGAGACCTTCGTGAGGATTGCCTTGTTATCATGCACACCCAGAGTCAAAGTGAGTTTCAGCGACACTGTGTGCATGTGCTTTGTGCCGCCTGAGACCTTTGTGAGGATTACCTTGTTATCGTGCACCCGAAGTTCAAGTGAGTCTCTGCGACGCTGTGTGCATGTGCTTCGTGCAGCCTGAGACCTTCGTGTGGAGAGCCCGGTGATCGTGCACCCGAAGCTCAAGTGACTCTCAGCAACGCTGTGTGCGTGTGCCCTGTTGCAACCTGAGATCTTCGTAGCATCAGCTGCCTGGACCGTCAGCCCCGGAGGAGCCGAGCCGTCAGCCCGAGCCCGCCATTGCCAGAGCGGGACCGCAAGCCAACCTCCTCGAGTCAGGGCCCGAGTCCCATTGCCCGGAATTCATAACGTTTACACCAGTGGCCCAAGTTGCTGGAAGAGGAGAGGAGAGCGAGTTCGCACCACCAGGTAACGTGTGTCGACGTCTGGGGCAGGGTGCGGAGGGAGACGCTAACAGCCTCTTCCCTTCCTGCAGCACGAGCCTCTGCTTCGGCTCTTATCGCGGCCTGTACTGGCCAAGGGAGTGGCAGTACCGGGGCCGGAGTGCGGAGCTGCACTTTTTGTTACCCCATACCCGTGTGGGGGCAACTGTTGACAGAGGCTGACTGCAAGTCAGCACGAGTGGCAGAGAGACCGCCTAGGGCACCGTGATCGGTGCTGGAGTGTATTACACATTTCAACATTTCTGCCTAACGAATTACCTGATTGTCGTATTACACATTGCGTTATTTCTGCATAACAAATTACCTGATTGATTGTCATATTACGCATTGCATTATTTCTGCATAACAAAGTACCTGATTGTTGCGGTACGCATTGAATTATTTTTACATTGCAAAGTGCCTGATTCTAGATTTACGAACTGCATTATTTTTACATTGTAAAGTGCATGATTCTATTATTACAAACTATATAGCATTGCAGTAGGACTGCAGTGGAACGTTTAGAAGTGCTCATTAATATCGCCAGATCTTACAAGGGCTGGCTGGCCTAACAACCGGTCAGGAAGAATATTACAAATACGCATATGTTGGATTTATATCGTGTGGTCTTATCGTATATCTATTTATATAAATTTATACTCGTTTTTATAAAACTCGTGTGGAGTCCATTTGTGATGTCATCATTGGGTTGCTGTGAGCGTGGTTGCAAATACTTTACGCATTTGCCTTGAAGATAAGCCTGGCTGCTCGTGCCAAGCTACCAAGGGGGTGAGCGGTGGCTATCTGAGAAGGTGCCCTTCCTTTCCCTGACGCAGAAACGAGGGTCCCTATTTGGCCTAAGGTACCTACTTCAGTCAACCAGGGATCCCGGGTCTAACAGTCCCCTCAACTTTCAGCACGGATGTTGTCTTTGGACAAGCACCTCGATCAATCAACATGTATATTTGATTAGACTAGCAATAATATAATCAGTATAGATAGCTAGGATTTCAGTAGTGGTCTTATCTTGAAATTTAATTATGATATGGCATGTTTTACTGTAACCTAATGATTTCTTGTATTCTTCAGTTTGTGTGGTTTGGATAAGGGTAAGTTTATGCCAATATTTTTGGAATACGTTACATGTACATGACGTTAAAGAATTGGATATCCGCTGATTTTGAAGATGGTTGTAATGTAAAGTGCTCTGACACCCAAATTGTGGGTCTTGTATGTGCTATAGAAAACATTAAATAAATAAATAAATAAAACTAAAAGAGGTAGGTGATCTTTTGTCCTCCGTACTGTGAAACTCGAGCAAACTGCTACCAGATCTTCACTATGCACCCTCAGATAAATCATTTTGGAAAAATGGAAAAACCTAAAAACCTGGCTGTTTAACTCTGCATAACTGTACCTCCTCCTTCCCCTAATGGACTGTTCCCTCTGTTTCTCCTCGCTGGGACCCTTTTGGGCAGACGTTGCGTTATATAAGTGTTCACACAAAACTTGAAGGGCGTGGCAAACAGAAAGGTCAGTTTAAAACAATTATTTTTAACTGAAACTATTTCTGTTTTTTTCATGAAAAGCATATACAACTGAGAGGGAATTGAATTCTGGGGGGAGATTATTCCACTCTGAAGCAGCAGTGACAGAGAAATCTCTGGCACTGAAGGAAGTAGTCTTAAACTTTGCCACATTTAACAGAAACTGACCTTAGGATCATACTGTGTATTGAGAGCATTGTACAGCTGACATTAAGATCCCATGAAGGAAGGAGAAGCGTTGCACACTGGAAAATGTACCACTAAAAGGGTCTTAAACAATACTATTGCCCTAATTGGTAGCCAATGTAGGAACCTCACAATAGATGTGAATGTTTAGTCACAGTAATAAGTCTGGCTTTCTGCACAAGCTTTAGCTTTCTAAGGAGCCTGCTGGTATGTTCAAGTAGATGGAATTACTGTTTTCAAGGTGGGATTGTACTAAGGCATTGATTACCCACAAAAGAATGAACAAACATTGGCAAAGTCAATAGGTCTCGCCTATGTGAGAGCTATTGACTTTGCCAATGTATTTTAGCCATGTTGTACAGCAGCGCGACTGCTGTTCAGCCTGTCTAAAATTTAGTGGTGTGGGATGGCATAGAGTACAGTGATGTAGAGTACAGTGGTGTGTGGAGAAAGTGGAGTGGACTAGTGTGGCGTGGAGTGGATTAGCATAGAGTGGCATAGAGCTGTCATGTGGAGTACAGTGACGTAGAGTGGAATGCAGTGGTATAAAGTGGCGATGAGTAGAGTCGAGTGGCGTAGGGTGGCATAGAGAAGAGTAGAGTAGAGTGGAGTGGTGTAGAGTGGCATAGACTGGAGTGGCATAGGCTGGAGTGGAGTAGCGTAGAGTGGCATACAGTAGATTGGTACAGAGTGAAGTGGCATAGAATTGAGTGGGGTGGAGTGGCATAGAGTAGAGTGGCGTAGAGTAAAATGGCATAGAATGGCATGGAGCTGAGTGAGGTAGAGTAGCATAGACTAGAGTGGAATAGAGTGAGGTGGATTGGAGAAGAGTGGCATTGAGCAGAGTGGCATAAAACAGAGTGGCATAGAGTACAGTAGCATAGAGTGGCGTGGCACAGATTGACATGGTGTAGAGTAGAGTGACATAGAGTGGCGTAGAGTGCCATAGAGCAGAGTGGCATGGAGTAGAGTGGAGTAGAGTAAGGAAGAGTGGAGTGGCATGGAGTAGACTCGCATAAAGCAGAGTGGCCGTGACTAGAGTGGCATAGCATGACGTAGCGTGGCATGGTGTACAGTGAAGAGGCATAGAGTAGAGTGGTATAGAGCAGAGTGGCATATATTGGAGTGGAGTGGCGTACAGTAGAGTGACATACATTAGAGTGACATAGAGTAGAGTCCCATGGAGTGGAGTAGAGAAGAGTGGCGTAGAGTGGAATGGAATAGAGTGGAGTGGCGTAGAGTGAGGTGGTGTGGTGTAGAATACAGTGGTGTGGAGTATAGTTCTGTAGAGTGGAGAGTCTTAGAGTGTAGTGGCATAAAATGGAGTAGAGTAGATTGGAGTGGCATAGAGTGGAACTGAGTGGAGTGGCATAGAGTGGCGTAGAGTAGAATGGAGTGGCATAGAGTATCACATGGTCAGAATAGGCCTCGTAAGAAACACAATCATTTACATGCTCACGTTTCTTAAGTTGTCTTCTCTTGTACACATGATGACTTTTGACATGCATTTGCATGTGTGACAATGCAGTATAATATTCTCTAAGTGACACTGCTTACATTTCTACTTTGTAGGCATGTTGTCATGATACCTTGAACATTCAGTACAAGGGATTAAGTTCACTGCGCAAATGTCTATATTGTTATTGTTCGGTAGGTGACGAAGCTATCCAATTAGAATAAACAATTGCGGCCTGACAGGCGTTGCAACATGGCCACATTTATTCTGTTTATTATATATACAGAACCACTTCCTTGTTTAAGGGAGAGGAGCACTCAGCTGGCACTGCGAGGTCACTGCATGCCAGAATTCCAGCTCATGCGACATCCTGTTTACCAACACGAGGGATTTCCAGCTCTACACCAAGACGGACAGCCTGATGACACTTACCCACAGGTAATGGGGAGTTAGCCCACACAGCAGGGACTTGGCAGATCACCCACTATAGGCAAGACTAGGTTAGGGAGGGCTAGGTAGGAGTACACTATACATTTCAAAAGAGAACCCCTACAGAGAGGAAAAGGGTTCAAGAGGGATAGGGAGCTGGTTCAAGAGGTCCAGAAGCCCATGCTCCAAGAAGCAATGACAAAATTCAATAGTAGGGCTAGTGTTCTTTGGTAAAACGAGAGAGAGTAAGGGAGGCACGGGTTCCCAAAGTGTAGAGGTTGCCTCTGTTTGGGTATAGGGAGAGAACAGTCAATAAGACTGTTTATCGTGCCCTCATACATCCCCTAGAGGATGTCATACTTCATCTTTGGGCGATGCTCCTTGTTGGGCCAGTGCTGCAATGTCCAACGGGTCCCCCGAATGGTTGCTTTGGAGCAGATCTGTTTCAAGGCTGCCGTATAGATGAATGCAAGTGAGGGGGTTAGTGACGTGGGGTGTAATGTGCAAGGTTAAAACTGGTAAGGGAGTTTCCTGATGCAAAGCTTTATTGACAGGATTACACTTTCAGAGATAAAAGATCTATGGTCGGTTGGGGCTACCTTGAGGTTTACAAAGGAAACCGAGTAGCCAACAATTGTGAGGACAGATAAGAGAACTACACTTAATGTCTCAATAGTGGGACCTAATGGTGGTCACCCCTTAGTAAATGTGTCAAAATGTTTCGCACCTGTTTTGGGTATAGGGATCCGGGGCGCTTCATCAGGAAAAAACATACCAACATATGGTGAATAAACTACCCCACACTGAATGGTGCCTGTTCATGCTACCTACTGTGTGTGTCTTGTATTGTTCCAGGTCTGACCTGTAGGGAGAAAGAAAGCATTATAGTCGAAGTATTAAAGGCTCTTCTGGAGCAGTTATTATACCCACAGTGAAATCCTTTGGTTGAAAGGCTCTCCCATAATACCCCAATCGTGTGGAGTATTGAATATAAAAGAAGTGTGAACACTTTTTAAAATAATGTACAAGAGAATATGATTAGCAGTGAGACTCAGAAAGATGGTCATTGTACGGAACCCATGGGAGTGAGTAGGCATAGTGCAATACATAAAGGAGATTGATGCTATGGTCTAAAGCTTGTAAAATGTATCTAGTATACAGTGGAGTAAAGTATCAGACAGTGGAGTGGTGTGTTACACAATAAATGTTCTGGTGTGGCATACAGTCTTGGAAAGTGTTGTATAGTGGAGTACAATGGATTGCTATAGAGTGGATTGCAGTGTTTAGAGTGGATCGGTGTGGAGTAGACTAGAGTGTGGTACAGGGCAGTAGAGTGGAGTGGCATAGAGTGGAGTAGAGTTAAGTGGCATAGAATACCGTGGACTGGAGTAGTGTAGCAAAGAAGATACTGTGTTATAAAGTCAAGTGCAGTAAAGTGGGGGAGCAGCACAGAGGGAGTTGGTAGTGTGATGTACAGTGGAGTAGAGTGGCGTACAGTGTCATACATTAATTTACAGTGCTGTAGACTGGCATTGATAGGAGTACATTGTTCTACAATGGAGTCTATGGAGTAGAGTATAGTGTTGTTCAGTGGAGTAGAGTAATGTTGAGCGGAGTACAGTGGAGTGGTGTGTAGTAGAGTTGGGTAGAGTGTAGTGGTACACACTGTAATAGGGGAGAGCGGAGTGGTGTAAAGTGGAGTGGGGTACACTGGAGTGGCGTAGAGTGGAGTGGGGTACAGCATAGTGACTTAGATTGGAAAGGCATAGAGTGGAGTGGCATACAGTGTAGTAACATACAGTAGAGTAGCGTGCACTGGAGTGGCGTACAGTGGAGTAGCATAGAGTAGAGTTGCATAGATCGTGTCCATTTTACTACCAAGGGAAATCATGTCTTCCTTTCAAACCTGAAATATTGGCTTATCCAACATATCCAAGTTAATTTTGTTTTCCAAACAACCAAATGGTCTTGTAAGAGCCACCCTATATTATGCATAATGTAATCTAATATTGAGAAAGAATGCTCTTTAATTTTACTGGCACTGTGGTACTTCCTGGAGACTACTGCTGTACTACCCCGGTAGTCTGTAAATGTTTTCTAAAAAAATATACACATATTAAAATGGCATATCCCTACCACAACTACCATATGTGGGATTTTTGAAGCATATTTATAGTGTAAAACTTCACCCTCTTCATTTTTGATATTTATATATTTATATACAGCACACAGACACACCTCTCTTGCGAATCCAACATGGTTGCCTTTCCACTGTGGATATCTGTTAGTACCCAATCATATTTTGTGATGTCATCGCTATGTACCGCGGTAGTAGCGCAATGCTACAGCAACAACAGATACTACTAAGACGTTTTGCCTTATAACTTGACAACCACTAAACCAATTTAGCTACTATGTGAAATCAGATCATCTACATAGTATACTGTACGTTCCTATGAAATTCCATTTAAATCCTTACAACCTTTTTGGTTCTATGTCCAATGCAAAATAAAAGCAAAATGCATTGGGGTCCAAATCTGTTTTGGGGCCCTCTTTTTTCTTTGCACCCCCCCTCCCCCCGCCCCCTTGGTCAAATGCCAATGTGCAATGGGGAATAGTTCTGGAAAGTTTCAGGTAGATTCATCAAAAGGGCAAAAATCTGAGGAATTCCTGTCTCTGGCAACCCTAGCTATAACTATAGAGTGTCTACTGCCACTGTGCAATAAAATATACATATAAAATCCACAATGTGTTTTCAGAAATGAAAGACATGACTATAGCACTCCAACAGTGGTTTTGAAGATTTAATAAATGGCGGTAACGTGTTTCAACCTCATGGTCTTCGTCAAAGCCAACAGTGAAAATGCTCAACCTACAGCGTAGCTGGGGGAGAAGCAGGTGCCATGGCCATCCCTTGTATCTGTTTGTAGTACAAGGAATGGCCAATGGCACCTGCTTCACCCCTACTAAACAGAATTATTCATGGGCTGGTGGGAGGAGCAGGTGGTTTGTCCAGAACTAATGTAACAATATACTTCCAACAAAGTAGTTTGGATGAGATATATAGATGATCTCTTTCTGATCTGGAATGGGCCATAATGAGATCTGATAACTTTTGTTAAAGTCCTGAATCAGAATAGTTTGAATATAAAACTAACCATGAATTTTAGTCGAACATCACTAGTTTTTCTAGACTTTCAACTATATATTCAGAACCATAAAACTGAGACCATACTGTACAGGAAGGAAACAGAAGGCAACTCAATTTTGCATGCATACAGTAGTCATCCACCACCATTTAGGTCAGCTATTCCTTATGGTGAATTTGTCAGAGCAAAAAGGAATTGCAGTACAAAAAGTAAATTTCTGACAGTTTGAGGTGAACTGATCTTAGGATTTAAGCAAAGAGGCTACTCTGACAAGGTACTGAGCAAAGCTGTAGAGAAAATAGACCAGAAATCACAAGATGAGATTTTGTTTGGTGATAGGAAGGCTCTAAAATCACAACGACCTAATCAATTGCGATTTGTTACTACATACAGCATACAGTCACATGAAGTCTTTAAGATACTTAAAAAATAATGGGGCCTATTGAGAGCTCAAGGGACGCTACAGGATATGGTAGGACCTAAAACTCTAATGAAATACGGAAAAGTCCTTCACTCAAGAATAATCTTTTAAATAGGAATTTACAGAATATTCCACAACACATGAATGACACTAAAATCTTGCTTTTGTCTCTGTGGACATTACAAACCATGTAAATTAAGTACTTCAATGACCAAAGTTACTGATTGTAGTACTGGACGTAAGTACTTTATCAAGAAACAATTTACATGGAGTACGAAGTTCACAATTTATGCGATTGTCTGTCCATGACCCAAATTGTATATTGAAAGAACAATTTTTGCTGTTAAAAAGCAAATCCTCAAACACATCAGGGCAGTAACCTATGGGATTTGAATTACAGCACAGCAAAACACTTTAAGGAGTACCATAATAGTGACTGGACTAGAATGAGGTACTTTAGGATTGAACACTTGCCCCAACATATTAAAGGTGGCAACAGAAACTTGACATTGTGCAGACTAGAGTCTCGGCTCATAAGTAAATTGAACTTGATGGCCATAATACATATCAATTTGGATGAGTAATTATCCGTACATTTGTAAATAATGAACAGCAACCAATCTGTAAAATGGTTCTTTTCTTAATTGCATTTGTTTTTAACCAGGGTGTATTTTTTGGCAGATTTCCTTTTTAATCTTTACTAACAGTGCCCTAATGTATTAGGACATGAAATACCTAATAATAGTGTTTTCTCTTTCGTTAGGTAGGAGAATAGACATTGAAGAGAAAATACTGACCCAACGTTTCCATTAGCTAACATGGGGACATTATTAGAAAACAGTGTAATGAAGGACTGTGGACTGTTTAAAGATGATTTGATTTAGAATATGAATGAATTATTAGATAGAACGGTGTCAGTGTATGAGAACAATCAGCCACAAGGGTCATTAAACTGTCCAGATATTGCATATAATGAATTAATTACCCAAGATGAGGTTGGCTTTGGGTCGGATAAAGTGTAAAAATTAGTCACTAATGCTGTTATAATATCATTAAAACATTAAATTGTTATATCCATTCAAACTTTGACTAGGAAGAATTTGAATGTATTCTCCTCCTCTTTGGTGACTGTGACTAATATGTAGATTTAGCAACCATTTGCATTGTTATGTTTATTGTAACCAGGAAGTAAAGAAATGTGAATGATGTAATCATTCACTGTCATTATGTTTCTATTTTGGTTTATTTGCAGTCTCTACACTTTGGGTCTGTCTTGGTGTAAATTGGATCATATGATGAAGACTAATCAGGTCTGTAGTGTCTTGAGATTTTGCACACTAGGACACTTGCGGTTCTGGCCGGACTCTAAACAGGAATTATGTCATCTGCTGGGAGGTATTAAGGTGTGGTTATAAAAGCTATATAGCAATGGCATGCAGTGTGTGGTTGTATGTTGAAGAATAAAGATGTATATTGCAGAGCTCTGTGTGCTGAATATTTCATTTGCATTCTCCCAGGCCGGGGAGAATGGTACAACTTGTGACGAGTAGGGGAACCGTACCCCGAAGAAACAAAGCTGCTCTCCCTGAGAGTTTGCAACAGTACAGCAAACTGACTGTGTGCACCACGTGCCCCCCGAATAGATGCAAAGCACTTGTGCTAGTGGCACATGCAGAGTCAAAGCCCTGCTCCAGCGCATAGGCGGCCATCAAAGAAGTTGAATGACCCACCGAGGAGCACATCCGAAACGCCCACCAGAACCCGCTGGTAAGGCTGAAAGAAAAGAGACTGCACCACGCCATAACACCAAATCACCATCCATACAAAACAAATGCTAAAAGCAGTGACAATTAGGTACAAAAGTAAAAACTTACATACCGGCACGAGCAAGTGAAGTTCTATACAACCTCAGAAATTGGACAAGATGACCAGGCCCAAACAACAATGGTGTTGTGGGTAGAGGTTGCCGGTCCTGCTGTGCATAAAGAACGCTGCCTTAACAGCACAAGCACTTTATCGCGACAGTAGGGAGTGCAAAGTACGATGTGGCTACATACTTGAAGCCACCACCTTTATTTGACACGGCAAAAGCATCAGTGCCAGGTGGTCTGCATGATCGAAATGTTCAATGACTTCATAGATGCGCTAGAAGAAAAAGACGATAAGAAAATCATTAAATATCTAAAAAACCTTGCCGTAGATGGAGTAAAAGAAGTGCTAAAGAAAGTCTCACAAACTGATGCAATGTTGTAGCAAAAGATAAAAGAAGTGTTGGAAGCTAAGGTCAATTCGACGCTAAATGTCAATTATGAGAGGTACATCTTCAACCAAGTATGATAACAGGCTGGCGAAACAATGGATGAGTTTATTGAGAGACTTGACACACTTATCAAGCACTGTAAGTTCTGTGATTTCATTGATGAAGAAGCCATGCGTCTCAGAGTCATCGCTGGTTGTCTCAGACTCTTTCATAAGACGCATGTTGAGAGAGACACTCAGTTTAGAGAAAATGTAAATAGCTGCGAGGGCAGAAGAACAAGCAGATCCACAAGCTGATAATATGGAAGCAGGAATAGGGCACAATGAATCAGCGTTGATCATGAAAAGTAAGCATAAACACAGAAATGATGCACACAAGTCGACGTCTCCAAAGAAAGAAAGGTCATGCTTGCGATGTGGGTTTTCATTTCCCCATGAAGGTAAATATCCAGGCATGGGACAGACATTCAAGGCATGTGGGAAGGAAAAACGGTCTGCAAAATGAAGGGGAAACCAACAGCGTCACAGCAAGAACAGAAAATGGGTGCCAAAAGGTTCCAGAGCATTCTCACCACGCCCACAAGGCCAAAAGGAAACATCATCTATGACATGAAGAAACAAAGCACAGTAGATCGTCATCAAATTCATCATACAAAAGGTTCTTCAATGTCACTACCCAACACCAGTGATGAAGACGGATGTGCGTTGATGATATCTACCAAAGATCGACGTGCACATGTAGGGTTAGCTGCTTGCAAAAAAGTTCAAAAGTGAAAAGGAAAGCACCAAATGGAGCAAAAAGTTTCATTTGAACACTGTCCTAAATATACATTAAAAGTGAACGGTTTCCCTCTAACCTTCATTATAGACAGCGGTGCTTCGATTAATATCCCAGTAGAGAAATTTAACAGCTTATCTCTAGTGCCACGCGGTACCCCGTCAAACACGAAGGGATACATGTGGACAGCATCCAAACTGTTACAGAGTCAAGGGTCATTTACAGCACAACCATTAGCCATAAAACGAGGTCAGTGCAAGCGCTGATTCATGTTCTTCAGGGAAATTCATCAAGTGCATGCCTACTTAGCTTTGCCACTGCTGCTGACATGGTCTGATATCTCTCAACTACAACATTCATGCTCAGTCTGAAAATGTGAATCAGTTCTGTTTGTTGTTTCATGACATAAGAAGGCTCAAGACAATGAAAGTGCAACTTCATATTATTGAGGACAATTGCTATGTTGCCCAACTGCATCATAGAGCCGAGTTCCACTTAGAAGAAGCCATGGAGAAAGAACTAGAA
The DNA here is from genome assembly GCF_964204655.1 of Triturus cristatus. Classification (NCBI taxonomy): domain Eukaryota; kingdom Metazoa; phylum Chordata; class Amphibia; order Caudata; family Salamandridae; genus Triturus; species Triturus cristatus. The sequence continues at coordinate 733,896,549 of NC_140580.1, forward strand.
ACATTGTTGGAGCATGACATCATTGAACGTTCCCCCGGTCCTACACCGTGGGTTTCGTCTTGAGTTGTGGTGCCAAAAAGGGCAGTGAGGGTGCAGTGCACATTTACCTTGATATGCACCAGGCCAGCAAAGCAATCGAGTGAGAAAGACATCCTGGTCCCCACATTGTGGACATGATTATGCAGCTGACCAGAGCCAAAGCTTTCTCCTGTCTTGACCTGAACAAAGGATACCACCAATTTTATCTGGAAGAGAACTGTAGGTAGATTACTACTTCTTTGACTCATGTTGTTTTTTTCAGATACAAAAGACTGAGTTTTGGAGTAACTTCAGCTGTAGAGATCTGTCACGATGCCATTCTCTGAGTAATTCAAGCTGTCACGCAGGTTTTCAATTACAGTGCTGATATACTGATATTTGGGACAGCACAAAAGGAGCATGACATGGCCCTTACACAATTGTGCCAATTACTTGCTGATGCAGGTCTCATTTTAAATGTGGCAAAGTGTGAGTTTCATAAAACCAAACTCAAATTCTTTGGGCACATATTCTCATATGGTCTCCTGAACGTGACCAAAATTTTTAAGACAAAACATTCAATCGAGGAGACAACTGAAATTCCTACTTTGACCCCAAGTTACATACTGAGACTACAGTAGATGCGAGCCTGGTGGGACTGGGGGCAATCCTTGCTCAACCCAATGGCCATTCAAATGCCCCCAAACACATTGTAGCCTATGCCAGTAGAAGCCTGTCTGAAACAAGATGTGCCTACTCTAAGCCAGAGAAGGAGAGTCTGGTTGTAGTATGGGCCTGCAAGCATTTTCATGTGTTTTTATACAGGAAATGTTTCACTATCATCACAAACCACCAGGTGTTGCTCACTATCTTCGGAAACCTGAAAGCTAAGATGCCCCCTCGCATCGAACGGTGGGGGGTTGAAACTGTAAGATATTGACTATGTGATTGTACACAAGCCAGGGAAAGATCAAAACCCCGCCGACTGCTTTTCACGAGTGCCACTACATCACCACAGCTCAACGTCCAAAGAGTCTGAAGAGTATCTCAACTTCATTGTGAGGTTCAGCACACCAGCAGTTCTCTTCATTGAACAAATTACTGCTGCTACGAACGCAAATATGGACATGCTCATCCTTAAAGACACTCATCCTTAAAGACACCATTACAACACAATCTTGAAAGAAAAGAGTTCAACCCTTTGCTGATGATGTTGAATTTCAAAAATTCAAAAATGTACAAGATGTGCTATCCGTCACCCCAGAAGGTATCATACTGAGAGGATCAAGAATTGTTATACCTTTGAGCCTGAGACAGCAAATCATTGAACTGGCCCATGAAAGACCTAGTGACATTGTTGCCACCAAAAGAGCACTAAAAGGCCAAGTGCGGTTCCCTTGCCTAGATGAACGAGCTGAGAAAGGGCTGAAAGCATGCCACCTTTTTAACTGTTTATCTCCCAAGGTGACGCAGCATCCATTGACAATGTCTGACCTACCTGTAGAGGCCTGGGAGAGAGTTGCCGTTGGTTTCTTTGGGACTCTAGGAAATGGACATCATCTCATGGTAGTCATTAATGAATATTCACATTTTCTTTTGGTGGAAGACTTGTCATCGACAACCCATGACAAAGTCATCAAGCAGCTTGATAACATCTTTACAGCATGGGGCACCCTCGCTATTCTCAAAACTGACAATGGCCCACCTTTCAATAGCAAAGAATTCAAAGACTTCTTTTTTGACTCAATGTCAAGCATTAAATGAGTACACCTCTCTGGCCCAGGCCAATGGATTTGAACGATTCATGTGCACCCTCAAGCAGGTCATTCAGTGAGCATTGATAGAGTGAATCAACCTCAACCAAGCCATGTGTCAGGTTCTTCATGTCTATCGATCAACTCCTCACTCCCCAACTGTTGAGAGTCCTGTCACCTTGCTATTTGGGAGAGCCATCAGAACCTAACTACTACAATGGACATTGGACCGATCAATGGATGTTGATTAGGTTTGTGTCACTAGACGCTTCTCGAAAGTGGCAGATGAAAACATATGCTGATCAGCGATGATGTGCCCAGGAAACATTCTTTGGGAAAGGGGACTGGGTACTGGTCATACAGAAAAGGAAGCGAGAAACAGACAAACCATTTGATGCCGACCCTTTGAGGGTTGTAACGTGCAAAGGATACATGGTGACAGCGCATTGTCCTGGAAAGTTCATCACATGGGACTTGTCAAACTTTAAACACCTACATTGATGTTCGTCTGCTCCTGATATCACGAGTGAGGTGACCCCACCTACCTGTCCAGATCAAGCATCTGAACCGATGCCATTGGTGCCAAATCAAGGTGCCCGTCAACTACCTCATACCACTTGATGTAGCCAACCAGTGCGAGCACCTCAATGACTTATTGAGGAACTTTGATGCTAATGCTGTCTGTACTTTTTTGTTAACAAAAGGGGAGAAATGGTGTCTTGAGATTATGCGCTCTAGGACCCTTGCGGTTCTGGATGGACTCTAAACAAGAATAACGTAATCTGCTGGGAGGTGTTAAGGTGAGGTTATAAAAGCTATTACAGAATATGTGCAGGTTGGATGTTGAAGAATAAAGATGTACATTGCAGAGCTACGTCTGAGGTGTATTACATTTGCATGATCCTGGGCTGGGAAGGACACTACAAGGTTGAAATGGATCATGCCCCTCCGAATCAGAAGTTTTTGAATAAATTAATTTGCAATCGATGAGTAGTCTGCTATGTTACGACTGAGATGGGAACTTTGGTGGTGGAGTTATAGCGGGCGACCAGCTATTCCACAAGCAGACCCCACCCTCGCAGCGAGTGTTATTTGCCAGATTTTTTGCTTTCAAATATGAATAATAAGGTGTGGGTTCAGAATACTGAGTAGGGAATATTATTATACCTTAATATCATAGCCATAATAATGAGGACAAACCTTGATCCACATATGTATAAAATATTCCCTACTCAGTATTTAGGACCCATACATTATTCTTCATATTTTAAACCTCTTTGCAGTGTGGCTGGTTCTTCAGAACCTCTTTTATGTGGCTATTAAATCTACTGTAATGTAAGCATTTTAGGTATGAAATCTAATAAGTACATTTCCAGAGAAAGATGCTAGCTAACGTGAGCCTCAAGCTAATGGCCGCGGGTATTAAGGGTACACAGACCAAAAGTGTGTGCTCTGCAATTCCAGCTATTCCAAAAGAGCTTGCTACAGTAATTTAATGTGATGGAATGTAGGGAAAGTGTTTTGGGTCGGACTGGAAAGAGGTTTCGAACATAGGAGGTTCAGTGGTAACGGGCCCATGTATTACATACATCGTGGGCTTAAAATGGAGACAAGCGGAAGAACATCATGCAGAATGGAGCAGTTGAAAGCAGCATTTACCGCTGTGGTCGGAGCTGCAGTTGCCACGAGTGATCACTGCAGCTTGGTTGAGTCTCGACTGAGATATTATATATGGTGTAGCCTGTGGGGAACTGGGGCATATCGAATAGGTGGTGAGTGCCGGGAAATTTGTCTCGGATGAGCCTATATATAGTGCATGCAAGCGTGTTGAACGATTATGCATTTCCGGCTGCCAACTTAGAAGCAGGCACTGCTTCTAGCTGTCATGAGGCTGGAAAAGTCTAGAAACGTCCATTGTTGAGCCAGAGAGTGAGGAAATATGCAGTTACCAGATGTGACTGCTCGAAAATAGTGATTTCTTTGTGACAATATTTGTAACTGTCCAAATGAGGCAGAAGATCGTGTTTAAGGCCTAGAAATGCCAAAATAACACGAGATTTCAGCTAAATCTCAGCGGTCATCTTAAAGTCAGGCACATTTTGTGACTTCAATAGGAAATTAGTAGCACACGATTTTAAAATCAGGCAAAATATTTTTCTTCATCAAAAACAGCTCTTTTTCATTGATAAGTCTCCAAATTATTGTAAAATAAAAAAAAAGTGATTTTTAGTGAGGAGACAAGCAGTGAAACAACAATAAACATTAGGTGCACACCACAGGCGGGAGCAGGTTGATACACACTACGCCGGTCTGGATAAGCCTATACGAGGTACAATATGTGCTGTTCTTAATGGGCCAGCATTTGTTTCATATTACCATGATTATTATATCACGTTTTCCAACAAACGTTACTACCACGCTACTTCTTATGGAAACTTCATGAACTTATGATGTGACTCGAATTATGGATGTACACTTCTAAAATACAGATGAGATTGCCGTTTACATTGTGTGCAGATAATTTCATAAGGTTACTACCAACTGTGTCTCACTAACAGTGAATCTCGAATGCCATGAAGAAGTCCTGCGTGACAGGAGGAAAAGTGTTGGCTGTGGCTTTTAAAGAACCAAAATAATAAAGAAGGAACTTTTTCGACCAGTGCTCATTTGATTATAACTATTTGTAACAATCTGTTTGTCTTGTAGTGGGGCAGCCCTGATCTAGCTTGTTGGTACGATTGCCCTAGGGTTGATTTGGGGTAGTGCTCCTGGACACGGGGCACTTTCAGGAGCTTGCACACAGGTGAATCCGCAATTTTTTTAATTCATGGGCATAATTATTTTTGATTGGTGCCATACATTTCGTAGTGGGTTTCCTGTCCAAGTTGTGTTTTTTTTAACAATAAATATTGATAAAGGAACATATAATGATGAAGAAAATGGAGTAAGTGTTTCTAGTATACTTTTTTGAAGGCCATTACCATTTGATATTTCAGAACAACAAAATATTGCGCAATGATGGAAAAAATGGAGAAGATTCAAAGATTTTTTAAAAGCTATGCGTAAAAATATTCTGACAAACAAGCAAGAGATGTATTGTCTAAATTGGTAGGAGATGAAGTAGAGGATATAATAATAAAATTCTTGAAACAAGAACGGAGTACATATAAAGTACTCATAAACTATTTAAATGAGAAATTTGATCCTCAAAGAAATCTGGGTTTTGAAAGATATAATTTCAATGCAGCGTTTCAAAGAGAAGAGGAAACATTGGATGAATATGTAACATGATTAAGAAAGTTAGTGACTTTCTGTGAATTTGAAAAGTTCAACAATGAGGAAGCAATAAGGTTAAGAATAATACATGGATGCAACTCAGTGAAGATTAGGAAAAATCTGTTGGAGGAAACATATGTTCTGCAAGAAATTTTACGCATGACAGGACAGAAATGCAAGCACAGAAGCATGCTACAAACATGTAGAAAGGCAAAGTGAAAACTATAGGCTAACTAAGACTAATGTCTAAAAATGAAAATATTAGAGAAAAAGTAAATCAACTAAATAAAGAAAAGAGGCTGTGTCACATATGTGGTATGCAATTTCTACACTGGACAAGAACATGCCCAGCACCAGTGCAGCAATGCAGATAGTGTGGAAGGCCCAATCACCTTGCAAGTTTATGCAGATTCAAAAAAGATGAAAAAAGAAATGTGGAACAGAAAAGAAAGTTGGAACAGACAAAATTTATCAGATGCTAAAAAAAACAAGAACCAATAAATTCGTCAGACAAATGGAATGTGTAGAGTATGACTCGGACGAAGACATTGAACAGTCATTGTATATGATGTGTGAAGAAGATGAGATCAAACAAATTAACATGTTAAATAGGGAAAATATAAAGAAAATAACATCAGTAGATATAATGGTTGGCCCTCAGAAAGTTTGTTCTTGTCATGTGTATCATTGAGTATCAGAAAATGAAAGAACAACCCTCTTTAAGTCCATCCAATGTCAATGTTTTCCAGTGGGGAGCACAATACTCTGTTTCTAAATCAGGGACATTTGAAGAGATGCTACAATATGGAGATACGGTCAGTAAAGAAGAGCTAGATGTGTTAAAGAGTGAGGTTCTTGGACTATGTTTGTTGAGCAATGTCACTGCTAAAGTCATGGGTATGTTAGCAATGACATGTCATGTTGTGACAGATCATCCGGTTTTAAGAAAGTACCCAGAATAGTTCAATGGATTGGCTAAACTAAGAAATAGAACAATTACGTGATACCAAAAGAAGCAGTGAAACCAGTAGTCCAGACACACAGAAGAGTTCTAATGCACTTGCAAACAAAAGCAGAAAAATAAATAAAAACACTTCTGCAACAAGACATAATTGAACCAGTCACTGGTCCAACACCGTGGTTATCACCTAATGTAGTGATTCCAAAGAAATATACTGAAGACATCAGGAATTGTGTAGATATGAGAGTGCCTAATACAGCAATTGAAATAGAAAGGCATCCAGACCCACATTTTAATGATATGATCAGTAGTATCAATGGTGCTACTATTTTTTTGAAGTTGGATCTATGTAAGGGGTCTCATCAGTGGGGAAATAGACAATCAGTCGAGATTTATCACACCATTCTCTACGCATGTTGGGCTATACAGGTAGAAAAGATTGAATTTTGGCAAATGTTCGGCTGTGGAAATTTTGGGGGAAATCATAAAGTATGTGATAAGACCTGTAAAGAACACCATGAATTACAGTGATGAGATCTTACTTTTTGGAAAAACGAAAGAACAACATGATCAAGCATTGGATGGAATATGTCAGTAACTTGTAAAAGCTGGTTTGATGCACAATTTTAAAAACTTGGAAATAAATGAGCATGAGTTAACATTTTTTGGCCACATATTTACCAGTGAAGGAATGAGGCCAGACCCAGTCAAAGTAGTGTCACTCAATGCAGTACTCAGACCTATAGATGTATCAGAATTATGTTAATTTTTAGGGATGGCTATTTATTGTTCACTCTATATTAAGAATTTTGCTACTATAAATGCTTCACTCAGAAAACTAACGATGAAAGGGCAAACCACATCTGGAATAATGAATGTGAGCAGCTTTAAAAAGATAAAAGAAAACATATCAAGTGTACTTAATTTGAAATACTCTGATCCAGAGTTATGTACAGAATTAGTAGTAGATGCCACTCCTGTAGGACTTGGTGCAATACTGGTACAACACAAACCTGGCAGAGAAACCCTGCGATATGTGATTTCACGTACTAGTAAAAGCTTGTCTGATGTTAAACAGAAATATTCTCAACCAGAAAAGAAAGATTGGCGGTTGTCTGGGCCTGTGAGCAGTACCATGATTTTGTATATGGAAAACCATTTGTAATTACAACAGATCATCAAGCTCTTCTTTCTATTTTTGGAAACCCAAAAACGAAAATGCCTCCATGAATTGAGAGATGGGGAATGAGATTAATGGATTATGACTGTAGAATTATTCATAAATCAAGGAAAGAGTAAAATCCAGCAGACTATTTGTCTGGACACCCTTTGAAAACTGAATTGAAATAACAGTTGGAAGCAGAAGAATGCTTCATAATTAGGTGCCAGGAATCATTTCAGAAAAAGAATTGATTGATGTATCACAACAGGATGTAACAATACAAGAAGTAAAAAAAATCATACTTGAGAACAATTGGAGATGGAAAAATAGTGCAACCAAATTTCAAACTAATATAAGGAAACAAGATATTTCTGCATTTAAGACAACACCAAACTATCTATGGCCTCAACTGGAATACTACTGAGAAGTAATAAATTTATCATTTCGTCAAGTTTACAAAGACATGTGATTGATTTGGCTTATGTAAGCCACCGAGGTGCTTCTGCTACAAAACGTTTAAGAGAAAAAAATGGGGTTTCCCAGAGAGATCGTCAAGTGGAAGAAGTGATTCAGACTTGTCACTTATGTGAATGTACCACCAAGGAAAGAGTGGTGGAAGAATTACACATGTCTGAGTTTCCAAATACAGTGTGGTCCAATGTTAAGCAGATTTTTATGGGCCACTTTATTCAGGGCATTATTTATTAGCAGTGATTGATGAGTATTCTCGTTTTCCTATAGCAAAGCTGGTGTTGTCAACATCTACATCAGTTGTACTTCCTGTTCTTGATTAAATATTTTCTACCAGGAGAATACAAAATGTTTTGAAAACATATAATGGGCCACCATTCAGTGCCAATGCATTTTAGAAATGTATGAATTATCCAGGGATAGTGCACAGACAAGTGACTCCAATGTGGCCTAAGGTGGATTGAATGATTGAAAAGATTGATGGCCACCATTAAAAAAGCTGAACAAAGGGCAAATATTTTGCAGGTTTCGATAAACCAAGCTCTATGTCAAGTTTTACGTGATTATTGAGATACTCATGGCTCAACTGGGAAATGTCCTTCAGAACTGATGTTTAGTCAACAGAGGCTAACTCGATTAGCAAATCTCCCAGCAGAATGTAAAAAAATATTCAAGATCGAGAATGTCAGATAGGTGACTTGGTACTTGTAGGCAACAACAAACAAGAAAATCACAAAGTAGATTTCACTCTGCACCTATGGAAGTGACAAAAATTCAAGGGACGGCAGTTACAGCGCAGAATGACAAAAAAGTGATAACAAGAAATAAGAATTTTTTCGAGATGTTTAAAGATGTAGTTAGAGCACAACAAGATGTGCAACTAGATAATCAACAAGAGGAACAGGCACTTAAAAAAATCGGTAAGGATTTCAAGACAACCAGATTGATTAATTGAACATTGATAGATTATCAAATATATTTTTTTCTCTCGTTTTCTCTATTTGTTTTCTCTATCTATCATCTTCTCTTAAAAAGGGGGAGGTGGGAGAAATGTAGTAATGTGGTGCAATGGAATGTAGTGAAAGTGTTCTGGGTTGGAAAGGAAAGGGGTTAGAATATAGAAGGTTCCGTTGTAATGGGCTGAGAAAGGCTACAGGCGGTTACCTTGCACGAGACAAATAAAGAAACTCAAGTCAACTCCAGAGCTTGTGTATTACATCCACCATGGGCTATTACACTTGTGAGGATGTGAAGGCTGTGAAACATGAAGGTGGAATATTTTGGTGAGTGAGCGTATTTGCACAAAGGGGGACGAGAGAGAGTATTTGAGAAAAATTCAGGAAACATTTCCATCAGAAGCTATCTGAGACATGTCTCCTCCCTGTAAACAGGTGACTTTGGGCCTGATTTAGATCTTGGTGGATGGGGTAGTCCATCACAACGGTGACGGATATACCTTCAGCTGAAATATAAATCCTATAGGATATAATGGGATTTATATTTCAGCATACAGGATATCTGTCACCGTTGTGACGGAGTAACTCGTCCACCAAGATCTAAATCATGCCCTCTGTGTTTAGCTGCTGCAGGCATCCATTAACTTTCTGAATTACTGTGTTCAAGGAGAAAGCAAAGACATTGCTAGACCTACAGACTCAAATGACCTCGTAAAATAACTTTACCAGTTCTATCAGAGTCATTCCAGAAATGGTAATCCAACTGAAGATTGTACAGGGTTCCTGGGTCGGCAGGAAAATAGTAAATGCCCTAACCAGTAAATTACCTTCGCTGTCACAAGGACTAGATGCAGGTACATTCATTGGTGGCAGGAGTGAGTTTTATTTGGGTTGTAGAAAGGTAGCAAGAGAGTCAGAAGGAGGGTCTCACTTAAGCAAAATAGACTAGTATTACCCCAAACTTGAGATATGCAAATATGATTTCATTTATAGATTAGTAAAATAGTAATGCTAAAGTATGTAGTGGATAAGGTGACTAAACCGGAATGAAGAGGCAGTGTGTTACCAAATGGTTTAACACATATTTTAGCACTGCCCCAGTGGTGATCTCTACTGATGCTAATAACTAGTATGGCAGGACACAAATCAATGATGGTAGCATCCAAGGACACATCAAAATTGTAAGAAACAATGCCAGTGCTTGGGTCTTGGATATAGGCTACTGACAAGGCCCTTAAAGTTGAAACCTGTCTAGGCCTGATTGTGTTACGGTCTGGAGCAAGCCTAGCCTGGCAGTTTGGGCTGGACTGTTCCTACTGGAGCAGCATTAAGTTTGATTTCCATAAGAATAGTCTCTGTCAAGAGTGGCATAATGGGCAAAAACCGATGGACTGGAATGCGGCCAAAGTATTTACCAGCAGCTGAGATTAATTCAAGCATTCCATTTATTGCTCTTTTTTTCTATAGAAAAATCAATAGTTTACCTAAATTCACATGCATCAGCTGCTGAAGTAATATATTATCATAAAACAAACATTTTTGGTGGTAATTCCAGGCCTGCTGAATTTCAGAATTAACTCCACACTCTAAAGGAGGTCCAGAATCTTTTTGGTAAAGGGAACTAAAAACATGTGATAATGATTTTGGAACATGATTTTCTTTGTTGCTATTTTCCCACACAACATAATTCACATATGGAATGATTAATGTAATAGTACATCAATAGACCGCCAAGCACAGTCACTCAAGCAGACAGATGATAAACTGGATTCCAGAGGCCAGTCGTCCTGCTGATTAATTGGTGGGCCAACAAGCCTTTGGTTTTCCTTTCTCAGCTTGAAAGTAGTGCAAAAATGATTACAGAAACCCAGGCAGGTAGCTGGTCATTAAGAGGAACGCAGTATTAGGATATCCATCAAAAATCATCAGATGTTTCGCCCACTCTCTCTGGTTCCCGGGCCACATATATCAGAAGGGAGCAGATCTGTTTCCAATTCATCAAAATGCCAGGGGTAGGGGAAGCCACATCACATGCCATGCGACCCTTGCCTGGTGTCACAGGAAGTGACCTCACACAAACTTAGACCTGTAACATCACATGGCCTTTGACCCACCCGGTGATGTCACAGGAAGTGACATTGCAAGGCATTTGACCTGATGACATCACAGGAAGTGGCATCACATGAGTTTTGGCCCTATGAAATTAAAGGAAGCAACATTGCATGATCTTTGGCTTGGTGCTATCACAGAAAGTGATGCATCTAACTTTTGATTATTTACATCACACACAGAGGCTGGAAAATCTCTACAGATAGAAAATAAGTACCCTATAAACAGACATATTTCAAATCCTATTGAAAATGCAGCGACATACATTGTTTCAGGTAGTATCTTTAGATATAGAATTAAGATAATATAGCATTGATTAAAACCTATCACACAGTGTACAGCAATGGAAAATGAGCTAGCAAAGTTGAAATCAGCCATTATCAATATCAAATAACTTAGAAAATGAGAAGGTTGATGAGACTATAATGTTCAAAACAAGTTCACTTTATCATTTGTTTTAGAAACTAAGAGTACCATGTAATTAAATCTCAGTCTTGGAACGTAGATAACAGTGCTATTTAATGCAGGTCGAGTTCTGCCAGCCACCTTCCTTTCCATGATAGAATACATACTTCTAAACCTGTGGAGCCATTGAACCTTTCTAGGTTTACTATCATTAATTTGTTCTACAGAAAACATGTACATCACTGGTATAGTACTTATGTTGATCAATAATATGCTTGTTCAACATTAACATACCTTATCAGCAGTAAACATCTTACCTAACAATCAGAATGCCCAAAGGCAATCATGCTTGCTTTACAAATGCAGATGTTGCAGTCCGCATTTAAAAATGACTACCTTAATCACTGTTCCTACAACAAAACTTTACACATTTTCAAAATTCACCAGACACACATACAGAGACAATGAATGTGTGTAAATTAGTGTATAGAAAATGTTACATAAGGCAAAGAAGACTACAAGGTGTAGGAGTCACATGCCATCCAAACTGGTAGGCACTTTTTAAGAGTGCTTGGTCTGGAGAAGCAGAAACTCAGGATTCAGAACATAACACAGTGGTTAGGGTTGACTTTAATAACTAAATAAAAATTCTACCCAAACAAACCTTTCTTAGCAACATCAGGATAGAAAGAGTGGGAAAAACATAACGTTCTAACCTGTACCATGCAGCTTGCAAGCAGCTCTCAGATGGCAGTTCACAGCTAACTGTGCTAATTACGAATGTAACTAATGAGCTGCGCAGTTACAACAGAATCTCTGAGGCAAAAGCAGTAACCCACTGACCTATCCACATAAAAGATTGTTCCTTGATATGTATGGTACATTTTCTTTGCAGCAGGCATATTAACCCTCTGTGCCACCTTAAATAAGTGAAAGCTGCCACTAGACGAAACTCCCATCTCTCTCCAGCAGGTACATTAATAAATCACCAGAGTTAACTTGACACTTTTAAGGCTGCCTGAAAACTGCTGAATATACAGGTAACTATGGAGTGCTTTTAAAACTGCTGCACTGCTACATTCCTTTGGGCACAGGGTCAAGACTGATTTGCATATGGCTGGGTCCAAACTGGAATGGCATGGTGAGCAAAAAAACGATGGATTTAGGCCCAGATCTCTGTACTGGGGTGAATGTATGACATTGTTCTGCATTCTGTCCATCAATAGTTCTTTTTGCATTTGTCACTCCGATTGGGACGGGTATGCTCAGATGTGAGTCCCGAGCTCTCCATGCCACTGGAATCAAGCTATCCTGGCTGAAGAGGGGTGAATCCCCGAAACTGGTCCTAGGATGCTTAATTCCGGTCCAGGGAAGAGATGACCCAGATCTGTGACTGGGGGTGAATGTTTGGCCAATGTGCAACATTCCGTCCATCATCTTGTGTGTTTTGCTGTTCGCCCTATGTGGGAAGGGTATTACCAGACGTGGGTCCCGTGCTCACTACGCCACTCGAGTCAAGCTATCCTGGCTGAAGAGGGGTGAAACCCTGAAACCGGTCCTAGGATGCGTGATTCCGGTCCAGGGAAGACATGGCTTGGCAGTTCGGGCTGGACTGTTCCCATGCGGCACAGGGTCAAGATTGATTTGCATATGGCCATGTCTGAACTGGGGTGGCATGGTGAGTAAAATAACGATGGATTAAACCCAGATCTGTGACTGGGGGTGAATGTTTTGCCAATGTGCAACATTCCGTCCATCATCTTGTGTGTTTTGCTGTTCGCCCTATGTGGAAAGGGTATGCCCAGACGTGGGTCCCGTGCTCACTACGTCACTGGAGTCAAGCTATCCTGGCTGAAGAGGGGTGAAACCCCGAAACCGGTCCTAGGATGCTTGATTCCGGTCCAGGGAAGACATGGCTTGGCAGTTCGGGCTGGAATGTTCCCATGCGGCACAGGGTCAAGACTGATTTGTATATGGCCATGTCTGAACTGGGGTGGCGTGGTGAGCAAAATAACGATGGATTAAACCCAGATCTGTGACTGGGGGTGAATGTTTTGCCAATGTGCAACATTCCGTCCATCATCTTGTGCGTTTTGCTGTTCGCCCTATGTGGGAAGGGTATGCCCAGACGTGGGTCCCGTGCTTACTACGCCACTGGAGTCAAGCTATCCTGGCTGAAGAGGGGTGAAACCCCGAAACTGGTCTTAGGATGCTTGATTCCGGTCCAAGGAAGATATGGCTTGGCAGTTCGGGCTGGACTGTTCCCATGCAGCACAGGGTCAAGACTGATTTGCATATGGCCATGTCTGAACTGGGGTGGCGTGGTGAGCAAAATAATGAAGGATTAAACCCAGATCTGTGACTGGGGGTGAATGTTTTGCCAATGTGCAACATTCCGTCCATCATCTTGTGTGTTTAGCTTTCTGGCCTAGGCCCGCAGCAGATACATATAATGCATCAAATCAAGGACTGTGCCAGCCCACCTGGGGTCACCATAGCGACGAGTGAGACAAGTTCTTTCCCCCACCCCGGCCCATCTTGCAGGCCATCATGATGTCTATACAGGGAGAGAGAGCTTCAGCACAGCAGTGCAATCAAGCGCTGCTCAACCTGCAGCTGATTTTATACCACCAGAGTGATTGCTAAGGCTGATAAACAGCCAGGGGTCGCAAGCAAGGTGGCAGGGGTCACAACAGGTGGCTTTGGGTTTGCAGATGCGACCCCTGGAGACCCCTAATTGACGTCCATGGGAATACTTGTCGTACCTAGGGCAGCATTTCCAATGCTATTTCAACGACCACCATGCTCTACAAAACTGTCAGAAACAGGAAAAAGTAACATTAGCCCTCACCGGCCAGGAGAGAACTCCTGGAGCATCTCAGCACTTCTTTTATATTTTTTTAAATACATACCCCACCATGCCGGTTTGCCTTTGAAAAATATTTGAAAAATGCCATACTATGGCATGCCAGCTAGCATTCAGATTTGCCCAAAGTGCTCCTGGTGTGCCGGTGGGAGCATGTTCGACAAAAATTCCCTAATGATCCAGTAAGGTGCCTTATATATGGAGAGTGGGGTTCTTCAGTGCCGAATTCCAAGGGCAAAATAAGCCATATAATCTGCTTTTACGTAGATTCAGACACAACCTTAAAAAAGACAAATGATTGGTTAATTAATATACATTGGGCAGAAGAGTTATTGAAAAAAACCAGAGACCCCTCCTACACATTTGATTACATTTAATAGTGCTGTACTTTAAAAATGCCCACACTGAAAACATGAACTTTTGTTCCTTACGTTGGGAAGCTGGTTCCAATGATGATCCGGCCTAGAGGATACTCTTTTCCGTGTGCTGTCACAGGAGGGCTCACTTCAAGATTGCCAAAGGAGTCCAGGCTAGTAACTTCTGAGCATAAGGCAGTTTTGGCCACATAACCAAAATCAGAACGCTGGTGGTAAGAGGGAAAGACTTCATCATGATCAACTCATTGGTAATAAAATAATACATTCTGTTAAGCAACATTTTCTTTTATTTATGCAATTACGTGCACTACGTGGAGTATATTGACAAGGAATACTCAAGCAATTATGGGTAGTACTACAAAAGCAATGTTTCTTCCGAACAAGCTTTGAAGAAAATTATTCATGAGAGCAGTTTCGAATGCAGGGTGACCACATCACTCCTGGTCAATATTGACACTCCATTCAGTCCTGAACTTTTAACTAAAATTCATTGTTTTCCGGTGTTTTAGTTGAATTAATTCAATGGTAACAAAAACAAGCATTTGCAATGCAATAGGTCTCGCATTTACTAGAGTTTGAGGTATTGACATTGCAAATAATAATGCCTTTTATTTTTGTTTTAAAAAAAAAACATAAATAAAAGGCATTGTGATTTACAATGCCAATAGCTGAAACTCTCGTGACTGCGAGACCTACTGCATTGCAAATGGTTGTTTTTCAAGGGTTCTACTAAGGCAGATGTCCTGGTACTGAGTTATCGTCACCTGAAAACTACAACTACTTGGCCGCACTGCTTCTCCACTCCCATTCCCTGTTCCGCTGAAACGTACCGCTGAAACGTAACACGTGACCAATCCAACCAATTGTCATGCCCCGCGGTTAAGCCTCTACAGGCAGTGAGTATATAAAGGAAGAAGAGCGTGTAAACGCCGCTTCGCGTTCTAGCTTTGAGCCCCATTTCCGTCCTGTGTATTGTTGCCTGACTTCCTGTAGCTGTAGTTCCGGTTTCCGATTGTGAGTCGCGGACGAGTCCCGGCTCCGGTGGTTGTTGTGTTGTGGATCCTGGTGACGCGTGGTGCTGACGGAGTCCTCTCTCTCGCCAGGATATTCGGCGAGGGTTACACCCGCTTCCTCCGATTGTAGTATCAACATTCAAGTAAGGTCTGCTGGGTGTTTTGAGGTACAGGGGTTTCCTGTCTCGCGTCGCTCCTTACTTGAGTATTAGAAGTAGATTGGCGGAGCGTGTTCTTCCTTGCCAGCGCTTCTTGTCTGGGTGTCTTCAGACCAACACCTCGCTTCTTACAAGAGTCCTATTCGAAGCCTTATCAGGCGTGTGTATAGTTGTATATAGTTGTATTATTACCTGTGGTTAAGGTAACTCCAAGGTTGTGCATTTGTGGAGTATTTTCCTTTGTGTTTGCACCTCGCCCCCAGTATCATTTACTCCCCTTCACCTTCACCCGGTATATATCCATTCCCTACGTCATCCTGAGTTTCTATCAGGTATCCGGAGGTGATAACTGCGAGGACCATTGAGTAGGGGGTTAGGTTTCCCGCTCTTCTTCACAGAAAGCAAGGTATTTGATCTTCCCACTCCTCTCCTATGAAATAGAGGCATACTCTACCCCCTGAGTTTACCATCTCTCTATACCTACTCCCCGCAGCTGCTCGCAAAGGAACCTCTACTTAGAATACACCTGCTTGTTCCCACAGACTCATACATAAGCAGCTGACGATATTCCCGGTAGGTGTTGGGGAAGTACAGAATTGAAGGAGCATAGGTGGCGGTGCAGAGATTTTCACTAACCCTCTTTATGTTACAGCTGGGAGACCCTCTTGTTTGTCCTGTCACGATCCATCTCGCTCCTGCTGTTCCTCCTGCCAGAATCACCCATCAAGACCTACCGGATCCCCCCACCTATTCTTGTTTTGTTTCCCTGTTTTCCCCGGTGGTTTCTCCGCTCTCTAGAGTCTGATAGAGTCGGAGGAACACGGGGGACGACTGTGGACTTCTCTTCACGACTCCAGACGCTCCTGCAGAACATCCGCGATCCTTACACCAATTTTGCCCACTACAGCCAAATAGATGCAGAAAAAACCTGCTTCAGCACCCAACACCCACTCTCTCCCTACCCAACTAGCCCACAACCAATGATAGAAACCGATCTGATGAACCCCTTTCAGTGCCCATGGCTGCAATCCTCTTCTCCAGCATCCACAGGAGGTACCGATGCTCTCTGGTGTATTTCCACCACTGTCCTCATGAAAAACTGATTGAACACATCCCACGAAACATATGTAGAGGGAAAGGGCAACCCACTTCAAATTTCTAATACTGAGCCACTGGTCATCGGCTCACACATGGATACCTTTTGAAACCAGCCCTTCCCCGGACATGGGGCACCAGAGGTCAGCCACTATTGGCCAACACACATACACCCAAATCCTCAGGCACCAGATTCAGCTGTGCCATAGAGACTTATATTCAAGACCGTGAAGGCAAGGGCAGGACCCACCTCTGGGATGACAAGAACACCAAGAAGCTTTCTAGACCTCTAGAAAAATCAATATCCTTAGTCAGGCCTTATCTAAGCTTACCTTGGACTTTCTATTTTCAGTACATGAGCTGCTGGTGTCCAAATTAAACTTAAATCAAAGATAGGTGGCATGATTCTGAGTTGGCTGATAATGGAAAATCCATCCATTGCAGAAGGAGAGGCTACATCTGGAGGGGGTACATCCGGTGGAATTTCTTGCACCACAGTGTTCACATTTCTTTTGTCACAGTACCCCTTTGTGCTTTTATTTGTCCCTGATTTATAATCATTTAAGGGGTTAAGGATTTGAGACATCTGCCCAAAATTGGAAAATGTATCCACAGCCCTATTTTGGCTGTATACAAAAGTATATGTTCTAAAAAGTGCAAAGAGGACATCCCCGCGTTTGTAGTGTGAGTACCCTACCCGCCAAACTATAAAACAACCCCCTTAGTGTTCCGGATTACTGTGTGTGAGCAGTGATTCAACTGTGTGTAATGCCGCAGAGTGGGGCTGCTGCTTCCTGGGTACCCTACCCATCACAGCAGAAAGAGCGTCCTTTCCTGGTCTGTCAGTTCTAGATGTACCTGAGGAGAGAGAGCTCCGGACCAACCAAGGCAGAGGTCCCAAACAAACATGTCCCAGCGCCCTGAAAGCTAGTCATGCAGAACCAGCTCAATAGGCTGGTCTGTACACAACTTTAATGCAGAAGCATTTGAGAGACAAGACCTAAAGGCAGAAAACGACCTGATGACCTGACCAAGATCACACAGTTTGTCTATTGAATTGGAACTCACATTAGAAGTCATGCCTCCTGGTTAGTAACTAGCCACTTCTACTATTACTACCCTCAAGCCTCGTTTTATTACCACCCTTGTTTTCTTTTTTTACGTACTGTAGGGTTCCTAAATTATTTTGCGAGTCTATGTGCCACAAACAGTATGCTACCTCACACAGAACAGAAGCGGTGGGACTGCTACGAGAGCGGACCACGTGCCTGGCCCCCGGGGACCACATGCCTGGCCCTCGCATACCCATATTGAGCGGAAATAGCGAGTGATAATTAAATAACTCACGGTTTAACTCCATAACACGGTCGCTGTGACACACGCCTCGTCATGTTGCCATCGCGTCCCCTGCTGTCGCCACCGGTCTTCCATGGATGCTGCGGGTCCCGGGGTGTCCACGAGAGGCGGGGGTGGTCCTGCCGGCCTGCTGCGGGGGCACCACATCAGAGTGGGACAGAGGCACGGACGGCGGGAGAGGGAGAAAGAACCAGTGGTGCGCAAGCACCACAGAGGAGCGGGGCCAGGAATTGAAACCAGTGGTGCGCATGCACCACAGAGGAGCGGGGGCGAGGGGGCGCGGTAGCGAGGTGAACGCGCACTGCTGCCCGTGCTAGACACCGGTGGGAATGGGCGGAGCAAAGGCGGGACATGCGCCCGTCTTCGCCCAATTGTGTGCTGGCTTTTTTTAAAAAAGCACGCAAAAGCAAATTGCAGCCGGCGAAAGCTGACCACACGCACAAGCGTGTGGTCAGCTTTCTGAACCCCCTACATGAGGTCTCGTGCTGCGCGAGCAGTTCTGCGCACTGCAACGCTAGGCGCGAGACCTAAAAAAAGACTAGAGCACACAAAATGCATTAGACTGTCATGCGTCCTGACCTGGAAACTTTGCGTACAGTGTCTGTAATGACATGCAGGGAAGTGGGGGTCATCCTATTTGAATGGTGCTTATAGAGGGATTGAGTGAATTTCAGCAGGTAAAAGAACTCCAGTCAGCTTTAGAAAGTGCACTTAACCTCAATGCTGCACTCTGGGGTTTGGTTGTGACTAGGACGTTTTTGTTGGGTGAGCGCATGTAGCTAGGACTTGTTATGTAGCACCTCAAAATTACAGAGAGGTAGTTTGGGAGAATTCATCTATGGCTTTGAAAAATACTAGCTTGTATATTTGCTGACAAGGAGCTGACCTGAGGTAGGAGTGTGAATAAGGAGATTAAAGATATTTCTTGAGGCGAAATGTAAAAACTGTATCCAGTGCTGTGAAAGAATATTGTGTGAAAGCGAATAATAGGGAATTACAGTAAACTCGTGAGGAGGGAGATGAGTGTCTTGGTTGTATGGAAGGGGGTATTTCTCGGACATCATTTAGGGGTCACCGGCACCCCTGGCTTGCCCCTTGTGACCCTTGTCACTGCCTTTGTGACTCCTGGCCTCAGAGGTGGCAAAGCCTGTGCCAGGAACACAGGGGTAGCTCGTTCTTATGGACATCGGTTGGGGCTCCAATTTCATTGTTTTCTGTCAAATTTTATTACACTAATAGTGACTAATATTTCATTATTCACTATTAGTGTAATAAAGAATGGATAACAATTAACGGGAATATGACCCTTTCTGGCAGCAAAGGTAAGTAAAAAATGCTTTTAATGTATGTTGTGTGCATGCTTGCGGGTGAGGGTGTGTATATGTGAGAGCGAGTGTGTGTATGTGTGTATACTTAAGCATGCATGTGTGAGCGAAGGTAAAGGTTAAATGGCATGTGATGTCACTTCCGCTTTCGATGAACGTTCATGGGGTATTTGGCCATATTTTCCTTGTATATATTTACTGAAGCCTGTGCTTGTTGAAAGCTGTTAGTTGTGAATTTTTCCATGTTCTTGGAAAGGTTGAAATGAACCCCTTGTTTTCTTGCCAAAGACGCTGAGTTCATGATCCATGGGTGGAAATCAACAGGGTAAGGCAGTGAGGCAGGTGCCGAGGAGCCAGTAAATCGATTATTTCCATTTTGGAAGAGTTTAACATAAGTAAGTGAATGACCATCCAGTGGCAGAGTCTGTAAAACATTTTGAAATCTGTGTCTGAATATGAGGAGTAAACGCAGCAAACATAAGAAAGATGTGGGTGTCATCCATGCAAAGATGACAGAAAAAGTCAAGGGATGTGATCATATTATCAAAAGATGAGGTGTAAAGTGAGAATAGGAGTGGACCCATTACTGAGCATTGGAAGACACCCACCGCAAGGGGTCAGGGTTAAGAGCGAGAAGCACCAAGAGAGACCAAAGGGGAAAATCAGATAGATAGGAGGGGAACCTGTCCAAGCAGATTTTGTGATACCAAGATCGGTTGAGGGGTAGCAAAGTGGGTTGATAGACAGTATATAAAATACAAAGGAGAGGTCGATGAATATGAGGATGTAAGAAAGGTGATTCTGGTGAGCAGAGATTATGAAATTAGAAACAAGCCAGCACTGATTCTTTTGGGGTCCAGATAGCAATGCACATGACTTTTAGTGTTCTTTTTGGCATCATTTTCTGAAAAATGTGGAGTATCAGGAGGAACTCGAAAGAGTGAGGAGAAGTGTCATACTAAAGCTGAACATTCCCAGATTAAAAAATGTCCCAGTGCCTAATTAATCATTAATAAAATTGGCAAGGGTAATCTGGCAATCACTCCCAGTTTCTCTACAGATTAAGGAAACATTGCTGTGCTTTCAAATAAAATTGAAAAAAAATTACTGTTTGTGAACTAATTTGGAAAAATATTTTGGTACAAAAACTGTTCTTAGTTTCAAATGTTTAGGAACCATCAATTGAACGTACATCCTGTTTCAAACCCACTGCACACATGCCTGTACACTGCAGAACACACGTAATGCATACGCTGCTTACATTAGGATGTAACTCGTAGGTTATAAATTGAAGTGTGGGATGACTAGACTCAACCTTACATCCTCCTGAGGTTCATGCAATGATTTTTTTTTTTTTTTTTTTTTTTTAAATTTTATAAAAATTTTATTGTGCAGAGAAAAAGGGTACAAGCACGGGCCTACAACCTCCTGGGCCGGCCGCTAGTATGCAGAAATGATCAAGCAGTTCAAAAACAATGACTGGCCCGCAGGGGCTCCGCTAAATGACAGGAGATCAAGCTGCACATAAAGGAAGTCAGGATACACCCTTTTAACATAACTATCAACCAAAGTAAAGAAAAACAAAAAGCAAGGCGAAAAACATTGAAAGGGCGTCTAACCATAGCAGAGGAACTCCACATAGGACCACCCTAGGGTGGTCAATAAAAGGGGGGTCTGAGAGGGAGGGGGGGGCCACGGGAAAACCAAATCTATACTCAGATGAACAGAGTAAGCAAGGAACCCTCAAGGATCAGCGGGACAAGGCAACCTCAGACGTATCCACCAGGGGGGGAGAACAGATAGTCCCTCGATACACATTCCACTGACCCCAGATTCTACCCCACGCCCCCGGTTTACCATGAGCCACATACACCGTCTTCTCCCTGAACATGCACCAGTCCATGTTCTCCTTCCATACGGACACGGTGGGAGGCCGTTGGGAACCCCAAAGCTGCGCAATATCTCTCTTTGCGATCATGTTCCCAAGGGCCACCCACCGAGCCCTGGCCGCATTATAGTCATTGGGCTCCCACACATTCAGAACACATCGGCGCACCTCCGGCAGCAGAGCGACCCCCGTGACTCGTTTCATAACATCATGCACCTGGCGCCAATATTCCGCCACCTCGCGGCACTCCCAGAGGATGTGGAGAAAGGTGGCACTGAGCCCGCAGCCACGCTTACAGAGCCCGTCGTCAGAAAACCCCATCGAGACCAAACGGGGACCCGTCACATAGACACGATGGAGAATCTTAAGCTGGACCAGACGGAGACGGGCCGGGATGGCAACCTCCTTAGGGGATGACAGCGCAGACTGCCAGTCCTCGTTGTCCAACTCCACCCCATCTCCCGTCCATGCCTCCCGAAGACGCACCAAGAGATCAGCCCGATTATTTATTCGTTTTTTATAAATCAGGGAGATAGTACTGTCGGGGACGTGTCCGTCGAGTATACGGTCCTCGAGAGGCGAAGAAACAGGGACCGTGGTCCCCTCCCCAAAGACCGAGAGTAGGGCGTGCCGAACCTGGGCATAGCGGAAGAACTCCCTTTCACTAAGCTCGTACTCGCTCTGAAGCGCCGTGAAGGATTTAACCGCGCCTTTAACCCATAGGTCCCCCACTCTGCTAATGCCGATCGTATCCCAGTGCTCAAAGCCTTTCGTTGTCCAGAGGCTTCCCAAGCGCTCAGAGGCGAATAGAGGAGTAGCACACGTTAACCGCTCACTCCAGCCCACAGCTACATTCGCCGCCTTCCACACACGTACCGCAATCCTAGTAGGGCCCGTGAGGGTCCTTCCGGCAGATCGAGAGTAAAGCGCTCTGTTATAGTTACCGCCGGGAAGCAGGAATTTATCCATCTCATATGCCAGGTTCGAGCCAGGAGCGTACGTAGCATGGTTAATGGCAGACAGCTGGGAGGCCCAATAGTACCTTCTAATGTCAGGAAGCGCGATGCCCCCGTCATACCAGGGAAGAGTCAGCTTTGCCAAAGCGATACGCGCACGACCGTCCCAAACCAGTTTCCTCTGCAAACTCTCCACTTCCCTAAAGTAGGCCGCCGGAATGATATCGAAGGAGTTCTGGAGAGCGTAAAGAAATCTGGGAAGGGACATCATTTTAAACAGTGCTGCGCGACCAAGTGGAGACAAGGGCAACTTACACCACCGAGCCGTGTCCGCCCTCAAACGCCGGAGGGGAGACAGGAGATTCTGCTCATAGCGGACCGCCGGATCCAACGAAACGTATACCCCCAAGTATTTAAAGCCGGATTGAGATGTTTGGATCGGAAGCCGAGGTGGCAAGAGAGGAAGGCCACTGGAGATAGGATACACGCAAGATTTGGACCAGTTAATTATCAAACCCGAATTTCTCCCGAAGGAAGTAAGGACATCAAAAAGCACATTGAGCGACTTCCGCGGCGAGGTGAGGTACAGAAGAATATCATCCGCGTACAACGAGACCCGATCCTCGAAGCCCGGGGCCCACCGGATCCCTCTGATCGAGGGCTCCCAGCGGAGCCAGGCAGCGAGCGGTTCCAAGGCGAGAGCAAAGAGCAGAGGGGACAACGGGAACCCCTGCCGAGTACCCCTCCCGAGCGCGAAGGGCCGAGAAACCCGCCCATTGACAACCACCTGAGCCATTGGACCAGCATAGAGGAGCTTCACCCAACCAATAAATCCCTCCCCAAAGCCAAACTTCGCCAATACGGCCCAAAGGAATGGCCACTCGATGGTATCAAAGGCCATCGTGGCGTCTAAGGAAACCAATATGGCCGGTTCAGAGAAGTACTCCGCCCTAGCGAGGACGCCATGTAGACGCCGCAAGTTGAGAGCGGTATTACGATGAGGGATAAAGCCGCATTGATCCGGATGTATCAAATCACAGATAACTCCCAGCAAGCGATTAGCGAGAACCTTGGCAAGGATTTTCGGTTCGGCATCTAGGAGGGAGATAGGCCTATATGAGGCACAGCGGTCTCGTGGCTTACCGTCCTTGGGAATAACAACTATAGTAGCCAGACGCTGGTCGTCGGGAAGGGAACCCCGCTCGAGCGACTCCAGAAACATACGACGGAGGAAGGGCGCGATTTTATCCGGGCGTAGTTTATACAGTTCAATCGGCAGTCCGTTGGGGCCCATAGCCTTGCCCGAGCGAAGGGAACGAATCGCGGTAGCAATCTCGGCGACAGACAGGGAGGCATCCATCTGCTCACGGTCCTCGACGGATAGGCCGGGCAAGGCAATATCCCACAGCAAGAGACGAGAGTCATCCTCATCTCTATCAGACACCGGGGAGTACACCGCCCGGAGGTGGTCAGCAAAACACTCCACAATCTCACCAGGGTCAGTCACACACACTCCATCCGAAACCCGAAGCTCCGGGACCACACGATTCACTCTCTCCTTCTTATCCAACCAAGCAATCAGTTTACCCGCCTTGTCCCCGGCATCATACAACCTACCCTGTTGCTCCCGATACATGCTCTTGGCAGCGTCAGTGACAAGAGACTTATATTCAAACTGCTTCAAGCTGAGGGCATGAAGCCCATCCTGAGTGACACCCGTCTCCAAAGCCGCCTCCAGCCCCGATATTTCAGTCTCCAGCTTCACCACCGCCTCATTCTTAACCCTCTTAGCCTCCACTATCTGGGATAGGGCATGCCCGCGGAGCACTGTTTTGAAGGCTTCCCACAGGGACACTGAGGACAACACCGACCCCTCATTCTCGAGAAAATACTGATCAATCGACTTAACAAGGCTATCACGAATCTTGGGGTCTCGCAAGTACCAAGGGTTAATAGGGGCGATCCGCCCAGCGGACCGCATCCCGGTGTCGAAAAGCAACCACAGTGGGGAATGATCAGAGATACCCCGGGCCAAGTGCTTGACCTCTCGAATCCGGGCAGTCTGGGCCGCGGGCATAAGAAAATAATCCAATCTGGAGAGACTCCCATGGGCCCCAGAGTGAAATGTGTACTGACACTGTGTCGGATGCATTAACCTCCAACAATCCACCAGACCGAAGGTATCCAAGCGTCCGCCGAGCCACGCCTGGGCAGCAGGGAGGGCCCTGGGCGGGTGGCGATCCAAATCACCCGAAACAACCGAATTAAAATCCCCACCCATAAGCAAAAGACTGTCAGGAAGCTCAAGCAGCATACGACCCAAGTCTGAGAAAGTGGAGTTCTGGAGGCCCGGGGGAACATAAACCGAAACCAAGGAAAGGGACTGTCCCTCCCACCTCCCAATCAGAGCCACATAGCGCCCTCTATCGTCTAGGACAACCCTGGTGATCTCTAGCGGAAGTGAAGATCGTAGGAGAATGCCCACCCCTCTAGAGCCAGTGGTGAAACCGGAATGGGCCACGAGTCGGTTTTCCCCCCTGTTCATGGCATGACAAACATTACCAACCAGATGCGTCTCCTGTAAGAATACCACATCAGGAGTCAAACGACGCAAATACTGCAGCACAACACCCCGTTTGATACGATCCCCCAATCCGTTGACGTTCCAAGACATCAATCTCAACCCGTCCCCCCCCATCCCCTCCAATAGATCAAAGGTCCCCCAGCAAATAGCGCGACACCTGAAACTGAAACAGAGCCAATACCTCGCCTTGAAAACAAAAAACACAGATCCAAACAACCCCTCCCACCCACCAACCCCCCCCCAAATTCAACTCCCCCCCCCCCCTGCACCCCTGCAGTCCAGAAAACCACCCCAACTTGCAGCGTGCCTGTCGCCCTACAAACCCCATTCTACGAAAAGACCCCGGAGGAGGAAAGGGACCCGTCCCTGCCCGCCCCCAACATAGATCATAATTAAACAAAATGTACCAAAGAAGTAGAACCCAGCCGAACAAAACAAACTGTCAAAGTCAAGGACCAAAAGTCACTCCGAAGGAGGCCCGCCACCCTCGGCACCACCAGAAGGCCCAGGCCAGTCACCCCGGTCCGGCAGAGAATCCAGCCAGTCACTCACAGTCGCAGGACAGTCAAAAAAGGTAGCCCGGTCTTCGTATTCCACTCGGAGCTTAGCAGGAAAAAGCATCGAGTACTTAAGACCCAGGTCCCGGAGACGGCGCTTCACCCCCTGGAAACCCATCCGCTGTTTCTGGACCAGTTGGGTGAAGTCCGGGAAAAAGTTAACGGATGAGTTCTCATATCGGACCGGGCCATGTACCCGTGAGGCCTGCAGAATCGCATCTCGGTCTCTGTAGTGAAAAAGTTTTGCGACAATAGGCCTCGGGGGAGCTCCCGGTCGCGGCCGACCGCCTGGGACTCGATGGGCCCGCTCCACGGCAAAGAACTTACTCAGGCCAGCGGGGGCAAGCTGTTTGAGGATGAGTTCCTCAACCATAAGATCCACCGGGCGATTGTCGGAGGTCTCCGGAACACCTATGACGCGGATGTTATTGCGTCGAGCCCGTCCCTCGAAGTCCTCCAGCCGCCGGGCCATCAGGTCGTTGGTCGACTTGAGGTCGCCGAGAGCAGTCTGCAGGTCCGACACATCCGTACCAAGGGTGGACTTCCGCAAATCCAGCGATTGGACCCTCTCATTGGTTTTAGAGAGATCCGCCCGAATTAGCGTAACATCAATGGCCACTGTGTCGATTTTATGGGCCAAGGCCTCGTACTGCTGAGCGATGGTCTCCTTGATGCCATTAATAACGCCCATGATGTCCTGCAGGGACAAATCCGGAGGGGCGGACGGAACACCCCCAGCGTCATCCGGGAGAACACCGGCCGTCCCAGGGGACCCTTTACCCTGAGTGTAGCGGTCCATGTTGTTGGTCTGGACCGGTCCCCCACGTAGGGATGTCTTGGTCTTACGCCTCTCGGGATCCCCTCTGCCTCCCATGTGGAACCACGCTCGCCGAAGGGGACCACCGAGCAAGCGTCAAAGTGGCACGGGCGAAGCCGACACGAGCCGTACCAGGGACCGCAATGTGGCGGTGCGAGAGGATCAAAGTCAATGGGCACACTGGGTTCAGGCGGAGACAAAAGCACGAAGCGAAGGCCGAGTAAAAACCCAGCCGCACAAAGCAACTCCACTGTCCAGCCACTCAGAGATCCAAAAGTGAAACCGAAAGTGATGAGACGGCCGCCGGCACAGCCCCGATGCCGTTGTTGTTCAACTATGCCCCGGATCCACAGTTCACCTTCGCACCGGGCACAGCCATCAGTTGGGCCTCAAAAGTTCAAACCACCATAGATCAGGTCTCCCAGGTCCGATTTGGTTTCTGAAAAGAGTTTAGGGTTCAGCCAACGTTCATCTTCCAGAATCCGTCAACCAAGTCAGGATAGAGTCAGGATAAGTTCCGAGGAGCAGCGAGGGTCCGGGGAGCCCTTTGCTCACGCGACCATCTTGGATGCGTGCTAGGCTCCTCCTCCCGTTCATGCAATGATTGACATATTGTGCCTTTTTTAAAGAATCAAAAATCAGTGCTTCGCAACCAGAGGAATTTTTCAGTTAGTGCTGAAGGCGAGCCAAAGGAAGGTGAGTGGTAACGGTGGGGTGATTAGCAAGCTGAATAAAAATAGAGATGTGCTGATTTTTGATTCTTTAGGTAGAGGCACACTGTATTCGACTTTGTTTCCATTATGTGGCACACATATTTTCCTTGGACCATGCGTCTGGACAGACGTAGGTCTGTTGTGGCTGTTTACATTGGACAGGAAATGCCTGATGTACAAAGCAGAGATTGGACTCGGAATGCCTGATGTACAAAGCAGAGATGATGTGCTGAACTGCTGTTATGTTATGTGTGCCGGACAAATTGACAGTAAGGAACCGGGTATCCATTTCAGATAAGACTTAGGCCCACAAGTAAAAATTAGGAAACATTCATTGGAAAATCCACTAGGAATATGGCAAGAACACTTAAGAAATTATTTTTGAGGTGTGTAGTTTAAGACATTCCTTTAATGAGCTTTCTCCTGAATGGGTTATTTCTAAATCTGGTGTGGATGGGAAAATTCCCGACAGTGATCTAATCAGATCGCGTGTCGAAGTAAGCCAAGCCAAGTCTAAAATTAGATATGATGATGACAAAAAAGTTAAGTTTGAGGATTTTGTTGTGGGTGAGTATGTCCGTATCAGGAGACCTTTCAAGAGGGGTGGTTCAAAGTTTTATCCTGAAACTAAAATTGTTCAAGTCAATAAACATGCTGTACAGGTTGTTGGTGGGAAGTGGTGGAGCAAAAGGAGGTGGTTAATTTTTCTGATACATGTAATGATTCCTTTTCTACTGATTCTGGGGTAGCTACTGGACATGATTTTTATGACTTAAGTTTTTCTAACAAAACTTGTATTCCTGATCTAGCTGAGGGGCAATTGTCCTTCAATGATGAAGTCGATGCAGTATAGATCCTATCTCTGCCAACAATTGTAATTCTGCTTCTTAGTGTCTTTCTGTTCCATTGGAATCTGGTAATGTTCCCTTTTTACCTGAGGGTAATTCTGGTATGCCGAAAGCTTCATTTATTGATAATTGCGCATATCAAATACTTTTTCTGATCCTTTGGCTTCCATGCGAGGGAGAATAAAACGTTTACCCAAATATCTTGAAGACTTTGTTATTTAATCTCTATAATTTTTTATTTGTTTGCTGTTATAAGGGGGAGGTGTGTTATATCCTCATGTTATCTGTTTATTATGTTATGTTTAGTGCTCGTGATGCATGTGCATCATAGCATCACTTGTAATCTAGGTGACTAGAATGCTTGCTCTCTGGAAGCTCCAGTGGAGTCAGTTATTGCTGTGGTCTGATGATGGGAGCTGCTGCTTGGTGAGGGTCTTTGGTGCTGTCTTCCTGCTTTCTGGATTAAACCTACTCTACAACCCTACTACTGCGTGAAGTACTTCATTTAAGATGCAACATGATTTGGCAACAACTGGGATGAAGCCAGCACCACAGAAGAACCCATTTCTACTTGTGCCTTTCTGACAAATTTTCTGCTTTGACCCTCCCAAATGTTTGCGGAGTTCCTTTTTTTCCTTCATTTTGCATTTATTTGTACCTCATCTTGGAATTGGTTCGTTTTTAACAGGAACCGGTCTGCGTTTTCTGAACATTTATTTAACTGCTTTCCCAGCATTACAGAACAGAACAGCCTTTGCTTCCTTGCTGCTTAGTTTGAGATCAACGAATTGGAAACGTATTTTAACTTTATTGCTTTTTTTACCTTGCTTTTACGTGCTTGAACAGACCTCGGTTTATCTTCAAAACCTCCGCGAGCACCAACGTCTCCACCTAGAATCTTCAGGCAGTTAGAGTCTCCACTTCATCAGCGCTCGCCCCACCGATCTCCGGATCGCCCGTGCAAGCAGCACGTCTTCATTCAGAGCTCCACACACAGAACTGACGTCTTACGTCCTACGGAGTGCGTTGAGGCAAGTTTCCTTATTCACTTAAAGGCGAAATCCTTCCTTTTAAGACATCTCATCTTAATACTTCATTGCGCAGTGACGTGCACACCTCTGCTGGTCATGGATGAGAAATTATTTATTTCAAGAACGCTTCAGGCGTGGTGAGGCGCACACCTCAAGCACTTCAAATACAGTGAGATGCACACTTGGAACTTCATATGTATATCCACTGTTGGTGAGTTTCCCATTACTCACTTACTCAACTTTTCACAAATTTGCAGTCATTCTTCTATGGTTGTGGTGGTGAGTACTTCAAGCGCGGTGATGCGCACACGTACATTATTATCTATTTAACATTTTTCGCGGTTCTGGGCACACCATTTTAAAGTATATTACTTGTACACAACCATTGTTTAGTGTGTACCTATTTCTGGCATTTGTTCTAGCGCGGTTACGCGCATACTATGTTATACTCATTTACCTTTTCAAGTGTTTATTTTATATTTAGTTCATCTAATTGGACCTTCAAACAGCTATTTTACCAGTGTAATGTTGTTCCCTGCTGCCTCACCTACCAATAACCACCAGTACACGTGGTGTGGTCTCACGTACTTTATTCACTCACAGGAGCGCCGGCTCGGAGCTCCTTACAGTTCGAATTCGGCGCTCGTACTCGATTCCCGAAATGGCCGCCACCGGACATCCTGTGACATCATGGGGCGGCGCGTGCAACACTAGACCGCTACACCACATCTCCCCCTTTACCAAAACAACCTCCCAACAGAACCCCTGTAACTTGTACAGTCTTACTTGTTGTCCATGCAATATTCTCCAAACTTCCGGGGCAGTATGATTCTTCTTCCCCGTCGCGTCTGCCGGTCAGGTTCACCTGTTCTCGGGGTGGTGGTCATGCTCTGCATGTCAGGTGTCCCTTCTTCACCTTCCCGGCTTGCCTGTCCTTTAGCACTGCCCGCTCTGTCCTCTCGGGCTTCTCCTTCCTGCTCCTTCTTCCCTCCAGCGCTGTGTCTCCCCTCAGCCTGGGGACTGCGTCCCGTGTCTCTTGGAGGGCTTTCCCCTTCTTCTGCGGAACTCGCCGCCTTGTTAGGTGTCTCTGCTGGTGTCGCCTCCGCCGCTGTTTTCTCTCCTGCGGGTAAGCATCTCGCCATGCGGTCCTGTGACCATATCTTCCCGTCGCTGAGAAGCGCCGATCGTGAGTATGGTTCCAGCACTTGGAACGGCGGCGTGAACTTGCTGTCTCCCTTCTTTTGCATGGTGGGTAGCTTGACTCTCACCCACTCTCCTTTTCCTAGGGCCACCTCCTTCGTGTTGTGTGCCCTGTCGTAGTGTTCTGTATACACTGCTTGTGCCTTCTCCCAATTTTTCCGCACCACCGCCGGGGACCAATGGCTCTGTACGGTGAGTCGCTTCCAGGCCACATTGTCCTTCGTGAAGGGTTCTCGCCCCCTAAGCACCCGGAAGGGACTGTACCCCGTTGACGTGGGGGTGATACGATACGCCCACATCAGCCTTTTCAACTCTTTTTCCCAGTCTTTCCCTTGGCTTATGGTGGCTTGGACAGAACCCATGATCACTCTGTTGAACCTCTCCGCCGCGCCGTTCCCGGCTGGGTGGTAGATGGGAGTGTGCCGTATGGAAATTCCGTTTCGGTCCATGAATGTACCCCATTTGCTGGAGGTGAATTGCGGGCCATTGTCGCTCAGGATCCCTTTGGGTATTCCTTCCCTTATGAAGATATCTGTCAGGAATTCCAGAATCGTCTCCGTCTCCGCGTTGTCTGCCATGTGGACTTCCGGCCACTTGGAATACCGGTCTACCACTACGGTGATGTACTTCTGGATCTCGTTCGCATCCGTGATGGGTCCCAGGACGTCGATCGAGATCTCCTCCCACGGGTTATCCGGGCACGCAAATTTGCCCAGTGGTGGTCTTAGCATCCTTTGTGTTTTGTCTGCGTTGCTGCAATGTTCACACCCTCGTACATGCTGTTCTACTGCCAGATCAATCCCCGGCCACCAGTAGTCCTCCTTGGCTCTTCCTTTGGCCTTTACGATGCCCAAATGTCCTTCATGGGTGAGAGATAGTATGCGTTGTCTCAATGCGATGGGAGGAACCACTTTGTTGCCGCGCAGCAAGAACCCTGGGTTGTCTCCTAGGGACAGTTCTTCCTTCACTTCCCAAAATTGCTTCAGCTCCTCGCTCAACAATCTCTTCTCTGGCCATCCTTTAGTTACGTATGTTTTGATTGCACTCAACTGATCGTCCTTGCTGTACTCCTCTTCCCATTTCTGGGCACTTATTGCTCTTTCATGGTCGCCTGTGAAGGCTACCGCGTAGTCTTCCCAGCCTCCTTCTTCTTGAGTTTCCGCAGTCTCCTTGGCCGCCGCCCTGCTCAGGAAGTCCGCCACACCGTTGCGGTGGCCTGGTAGGTATTCCACGTCGTAGACGTAGTCCAACAGCCGGAGTGTCATTTTCGCGATCCTCGGTGTCGCATGCTCATGCCCCCCTGACGTGAGGACCTTCACTAGCGGCTTGTGATCCGTTCGCAGCAAGAACCGTCCTCCCCACAGGAATTGCCGGAACCTCTCCATCGCCCACACAGCCGCTAGTGTCTCTTTTTCAATGACGCTGAACTTGCTTTCGTTCGGCGCTAGCGCCCGCGATGCGAAACTGATCGTAGATACGCCCCCTTCTGCTGTCTTTTGCATGAGGACTGCCCCCAGCCCTCGATCACTGGCATCTGTCGTCAGCATGGTGGGGGCTTCCGGATCATATCCTTGGATCGGCACTGCTTCGCTGATGTTCTTCTTCATTGCCTCAAACTCCTGTTGATGCTCTCCCGTCCAGACGAAGGTGGACTTGTTCTTGAGGAGTGACCTCATGAGATGCGTTTTGGAGGCGAAGTGGGCTACGAATTTGCTATAAAACTCCGCCATGCCCAGGAAGGTACGTACATCCTCTTTGCTCAATGGTGTAGGCGCATCTCTTATTGCAGCGACGGTATATGATTTGGGTTCTATGCCGTGCTTGCTTATTTCATGGCCCAGGTAGGTTACGGTGTTTACGCTGAACTTGCATTTGTCCCATTGGGCGGTAAGCCCATTCTGCTGCAACACCGCCAGGACTTCTGTCAGTCTCTTGTTGTGTTCTTCTCGGGTGGCCCCCATCACTAGGATATCATCCTGAAAGTATTGGATGCCCATCTTCCTGTGGAATAGCTTGTGCATCAGCTTCTGGAAGACCGCTGCCGCGGACGCAAGTCCGAACGGCATCCTCAGAAACTTATAGCACCCAAACGGTGTTATGAAGGATGTTAGATGGTTGCATGACTTATGCAGGGCAATCTGGTGATAGGCGGATGTGAGGTCCACTGTGGAGAACCACTGTGCTCCGTGGGTCTTCGCTAGCATCTCGTTGATCCTAGGCAAGGGAAACTTGTCGACGACGATATTCTTATTCAGCTCTCTGAGGTCGACACACAGTCTCACCTTCCCGTTGGGCTTCTGCGCTACGACCAAGGGTGCCAGCCATTCCGCGTTGTCTATCGCCTCGATTACGCCATTATCCTCTAACCTCTGTAGTTCTTCCTGCACAGCACTTCGTACGCGGAAGGGTATGTTGCGCACCTTGTGGGTCACTGGTGTTGCTCCTTCTTTCAGTCGTATCTTGTGCGTGAACTTCGCCATCCGGCCGATGGTGCCTTTGAATACTTCAGGGAACTCTTCTTTCCAACGCCTTCCTTCCATGTCCGGGCCGTCCTCCGTCATGAGGACTTGCATGTGCCCACCTGGGTTCAACTTTATGCCCAACGCTCCTTGGTCTCTCCAGCCCAACAACGAAGGTCCCTTCTCCGCCACATACAGTTTTCCTTCACATGTGCGTCCTCGGAATTCGAAGGTGAGCGGACAATACCCTACCATGGGTATCGGTTCTCCCGTGAAGGTCACGGGATGGATATCCGTGGGCCTCAAGTAATATGTCGTTTTGGGCGCGAACTCTTCCTCCCATATCTTTCTTTGCACTATGGTGTAGGGTGATCCTGAGTTGGCCACCATGGTGGTCTGTATCCCTCCGATGTTCATGTCACACCGGGGTTTTCTGTCCGTTATGACATCCCTCAGTGGCAATGACTGCGGGATCCAAACTCTGAGCTCTGAGCTCACAGCCTTATGAGTTGATGAGACTTGCAGACATCTACAAGCATGGTTGGAGACTTTGTTGAGGTGGAATCTGGCTCAGTCTAGGCCACAGCTGTAGTCTCTTAGTTTTGAATGACTGCAGGGAAGGTAGGTGAATACCGAAGGAGCATTATTATTGTTCCCAGGGGCAGGGTTCTAAGGAAGACCCCCAAACTTCTAGGGGTTCCCCAACCCTTCAAGGGGGGCCCCTATTCAGACCAAGGCCAATGAATATCTGTGAGCTAAGGAAAACACAGAGGCCCCCATCACATTCTGCAGTGAGGCTGGGTGGGGCCCCATCATTTCGCATTACACCACTACCCAGGGCTGTGTGAAAAGGTCTGCCCTCGCCGCCGGAACCGCAGTCAGCATTGCTGGCCCATGGCCAGTAGACAGCAACGCAGATCTATGACTATTCAGCTCTGAGAAGGCTGGAAACAGCATCATGTGCCTGTCTGGAGCAGGCCTATGATGCGGCATCCATATGAAGGCAGAGAAGGAGCACAGCGTCTTTTACTGTGCGCATGTCTAAGAAACAGCACACATTTCCCGAGGAAGTATTCTGGGCAGCAACGAACACACACCTACCTGATTTAATCATCGTGCAGCTCTGGACATGCAAGCCGGCACAGCACCCAGTGGCCCAAAGAATTGTACTGTAGTTCAGAAGGAGAATGAACTAAAATGTTGTTTTTATCTCTTCACATTTTCTGTTCATTCAAAGACAGAGGTCAACTATTAGGCTATGTTGTCTGACAAATTGCTGATCATTCTTTTAACATGGAGACTGGGGTATACTTGTCTTATTCTGATTGCTAATTGAGAGGATTTTGTAAAGTGAATAAGGTTGTAGTCTTACTGGTGTAAAAAGGAAGGCTCAAGGATGTCGTTTTTTCTAACACACAACAAAATTTAAATACCTATAAATTAACTTGTTAGAAATTCGGCTGTTAGTTGACTGGGGTATGAGCCATTTTCATCAAGCAGCAACCGCAATCTTAGTCAGGGTAAGAGGCAGGCAAACCCTAAATCAACCTGTGCTAAACCTCTGGTAGCGTGGCACAGAGCAGTCAGGCTAAACTTAGAGGCAATGTGTAAAGGTCCACAGGTCCACAGGTCCAGAAGTGTACTGAAGTGGTGGTGTCTGAGGTCAAGTACTTATACCCCGTGGTGCCTTTGCAGTTGGGGTGTCTACAAACACAGGTCTTTGAAGTGCACAGAGGCCTTGCCCTTCCTATCCTGGCTTCAGGCTCACTATAGGGGAGTACGCAGCCCTTTATGTGGGGACTGGACAGAGACTATTCAGGTTTGAGGCTGGGACCAGCTCTTCCCTCCCATCCTGTCAGGATGGCCCATCAAGTCACACCTAAGCTCTAATGGAGTGTGGCTGTCTAGTGGGAATACACAAAGTCCAGCTGCCACCCACCCCAGTCATGTGATTATAGACAGGGAGCAGGCACCAAATGGCTAAAGTATGGAAAATGCCAACTTTCTGTACTTCTGTTCTTCTGTACACTGTCTCTAGCATTGAAGTGGAGGTATTTATCTTTATTGTTTACATTGCGCACATCCTTCACGGGCGGTTTTCACTTCACGTAGTAGTTTTTCAGAGTACAGTTTTTGGTGCGGTAGTGGAGTTAACTTATTAGGTTTACCATGCACGTTTATCAAGGGTGGTTCTTACTTCTCATTTTATCATCTTTCAACACTGGGTCTGTCACGTTAGTTTTGGATTCCTTCCGGCTTCCTATGGCTATGCTGGTTCTTATACTATTTCTTCCACTGGTTTTTCTTGATACAGAGGAACTAATAATTACCCCTCTGAATGATCGTGAAAAGATTAAGTCACATATTACAATTTGATTGAAAGAGTTGCATTAGAAGTAACCGCTCCGGATGCAGGAACATTAACAAGTCTTTTTGTTATATGAGTAATTGGATTGATTGTATAAATGTTTGTTCTGTAGATTTCCCCTGACAAAGGGTGAGAGCACACCCGAAATGCATTGGGAATGAATATCCACATTTGAATGCATCATTTTGATTTAACAATCATTAAGAATATCTGTTGAAGATATCGTCTTCGAATAAAGCAAACTGAAGATTCAGCATTGGATACCGCCATCATCATTTCTTAGAAATATTGCAAGATTTATGTTATTAGATGAATTTTTGATTTCACAACATTGACTTAATGTAAAAGGTTTCTGATTAATATTTAGCTAATACACTCTCCATTTGTGTTCTCAAGGTAGTGAGCCATCTGTCTAAGACTTGTGTCCTAGTTTTGCTTCTTCAAATTTCTAAAAGTGGCATTTTCAGAATTACAATTTTAAATCCGAATTCACCATAAGTTTTGGAACACTTCAAGCAATGAGACACTTAAAACACCACTCAAAAAGATCCCACAACAAGTTTTGAAAAGTTGAGTAAACTTTAATAAATAAAACAAGACCAAAATGACAAAACTCCAATTAGTAGAACTGGATGTATTGAATTTCAAAGTTTGTAAGTAAAATAGCGCCAAGAAGCAAAAAGCGATATTGGGGATATTAGGCCGCACCGGACCGAGACAATGTCACAAGTTCAGGTTGACTGTGATGGAGAGCAGACTGGCTACAGGGGTCCAGTTACACCTTCTGAACAAAGAACCTTAAATCTTGGTTGTGAAGTGTTGCATGGATCTGCATTGAAGATGAGTCGCGCAGCAAATGCAATGAGTCGGTTCCAAGTTGCGACAAGGCTGCGGTGCAAGGATCTGATGCATCGATGTCAAGGATCCTGTCGACAAGATTTAGGATACGAAGTCCGGTGTTGAGGCCGCATGGTGCAGCCGAGGCGAAGCATCGGTTCCAGTGAGGGGTAAAGCTGTGATGCGGAGTTTCATTGTTGTCGTTGAGGCTGCCGTCGACAAAGGATGCGAGGAGCTTGCGCCAGTAAAACCATCAGGCAGTGGTGGTTCTGAAGGTGATGCGATGCGAGAGACTTCGCCAATGAGAGTCTTGTGCGACAGGTCCAATCTATGCAACAGCAGTGATGCATTGGTCCTGCTCTGACATGCGCCGCTTAGCCAAGGAGATGTATCGGTTCTGCACATGCATGCGTTGCTCAGCAGAAAAGATGCATTGATTTCACTGGAAAGCACCTTAAACCCACTTCCAAGGGTTGCAGACTTGGTGACACTGATTAATGAGAAGCACTTCCTTCATGGGTTGTGTCCCCCTTGGGCACTTCTTTGCGGTATTTTTTTATCAATTTGTATGATCAAAAATAAACAGATTTAAACATCAAGTTCTGTGTTGTTTTCATTCTTCATACTCCATATTGAGTTCATTCATTAATTTGGTAACTCATGATATATGGACTAATATTTATCCAATGCATTTCGGGTTATGTGGAAAAACCCTTCATCAGGGATTAGTCCTAGGATTTAAATAATAGCATGAGGAATTGTCATTCATTCTGTGTAAACGAAATATAGGTCTTTATACATGCATTCAATGCGTTTTCATAATTCAACTCATTATGTTCTATGTTTGAGGTTAAATAAAGTTTTAAGTAAACATTTAGAATAGTTGAAAAAGTTTGAAGGAGTTTAGTAGTGTAACAATGTGATTAAATAGAAATAAACAGATGATGTCTCGAAGGTTGCTTTTAAGCGGTAACGTGAGGAATTCGTGATAAAAACTATGGTGGTGCTCACATGCTTAAGCAATATCTAAATCGTTTTTGTAACGTTTAAATGGGCGGAAAATTTATGCTAAAATGATAGTGTGCAACAAAAATAGTGCGAGTGACCAGATTCTTTGGTCTAAGGTAATCATGCAAATGAATCTAGTTAAAACGATGGTGGCGTGAAAAGTGAATGAAATTAATGGCGTAGGAATAGTGAAGTTCGTACCTTACTCGGTTGCAATCGCTTCGTGAATCGCTTTATCCGTGTTTTGTCGCTGTGCATGCGTTTCAAATGAAGTTAATATCAGCGTATAGCAAGTGAAGGTAGAAATGGGACTGTGCTTGTTATTTAAGAAACGAAAAGGGTTGAAGTGAAGGTGGCCATTTTGTAATGGGTTTATAAACTTGAAAAACAGATATGTACACATGCCTAAATCATAATAATAGCATGAAGGTATGAATTATAGATAACAAAGTAGTTCAATGCGTTCATTTGTCCTGTATGTTTGTTATTTAAGAAACGAAAAGGGTTGAGATGAAGGTGGCCATTTTGTGATGAGTTTTCAACTTGAAAAACGGATATGTACACATGCCTAAATCATAATAATAGCACGAAGGTATGAATTATAGATCACAAGATAGTTCAATGCGATCATTCATCCCGTATGGGTGAATGCTTTCCAGTCTTTTGATCCAATGATTTTCTCGTTGAAGTAAATGTTTTCTGTGGTCGCGACCTTCTTGGGGTGTTGTCACCTCGAGGAGTTGACTGATGTTGTGGTTATTTGATGTGAAATGGATAGCCACTGTTGACTTCATGTTTTTTGTGCGAATGTTTGATTTATGTTCATTGATTCTTGTTTTTATTTTTCTCTCGGTTTTTCCCACGTAGACCATGCCACACGGGCATTTTAATAAATACACAACATTCATGGTGTCACATGTAGCTGTGACGTTGAATTTGATATTGTGACCTTTTCTGGGGTGTGTTATGTTGGCTCCAGGAATAATATTATGACAATTGTTGCAGTTTAGACACGCTCTGGTTCCTTTGAATGTATGTGTGTCTTTAATCATTTTGTGTTTTAGGATTTCCCTCAGGTTTTTATTCCTGGTATATGCAAAAATTGGCATGTTTTTAAAGAGGTTGTTGAAGTCTGGTTCCATTGTTAAAATCGGCCAGTGACGTTTAATTATGCGTTTGACAATAGAGCTAGCCGTGGAAAATTTGGACACCATCGTGATGCGGTTTTCTTTGATGATTGTTGGTTTTGATAATAGTTGTTGTCTATCTTTTTGTAAGCATCGTTTTTCTGCCTCTTCCAGCACTTGTTTAGGGTAGCCTCTTTGTTGGAATCGTTCCTTGATTTCATTCAATCTAAGCATTGATGTTTGTGGATCTGATACAATTCTTTTAACCCGCAACATTTGTGAATACGGTAAATGTCGTTTCAAGGAAT
Source organism: Triturus cristatus (assembly GCF_964204655.1). NCBI lineage: Eukaryota > Metazoa > Chordata > Amphibia > Caudata > Salamandridae > Triturus > Triturus cristatus. The sequence goes on from NC_140580.1 coordinate 733,934,552, forward strand.
CTTGATGGAAGCTTGCATAATGTAGTGTGTTGTTTTGATCTGTTGGTTTCATGTAGATGTCTGTTACGAAAGTGTTATTGGACAATTTTATGAATACATCCAAAAATGTAATTTGCTGTTGTTGTACATCATGTGTAAATTGTATTCTGTTATCAATGAGATTGAGGTTGTTCAAGGCTTCAATTAATGTGATTTCAGGTCCGTTCCATATGATAAAGATGTCATCTATATATCTCAAGAAAAGTTTACAACATTTCTTCCATGAGTTTTTATTTAAAATATGGTCTTGTTCAAATTTAGCCATGAACAGGTTCGCGTACGCTGGTGCGGCGCAATTTCCCATGGAAGTGCCTGTTGTTTGTAGGAACCATTGGTCTTTCCAGGTGAAGTAGCTTTGGAACAAAGTAAAATGTAATAATTCCATTAGAAAAACTTGCATTTCCAGATTTATCTCAGAATGTAGTAATGCTTTTTCAACGGCTTCTATGCCTAAGTTGTGTGGTATTGAGGTGTACAGCGCTTTTACGTCTATGGTACACATGAGTATTGTTTCTTCTTTGTTAATGTTGAGGTTGTGAAGTTTATTTAGGAAATCCATGGTGTCTTTTACGAATGTTTGAACTTTGAATACCAAAGGTTGGAGATATCGGTCTAAAAATTGTCCAACTGGTTCGTGCAAACTTCCTTTGGTCGAAACTATAGGTCTAAACGGTGGGCGTATCAGATCTTTATGTATTTTTGGAACCATGTATATGTTCGGGCTCCTTGGATGTTCTTTAATGAGGAATTTTTTTGTTCTTTCGTTGATCACTCCTTTTTCAAAGGCTTGGTTGACGAGTGCTTTCAATGTTGTTTTGTAGTTTTCTGTAGGGTTCATGTCCATTTTTATATTGGTGGTTTCGTCTGTTAGATGTTTGTTAACTTCTGTTTCATATTTATCCATGTTAAGTACAACTAATGCTCCTCCGTTGTCAGCCTTTTGGCATATGATTTTAGGGTTGTTCGCGATGCTTTTAATGATACCCAGTTCTTTTTGTGTGAGGTTAGTGGTTTTTCTTTTTTTTGCAAGGTTGAGTTTTGTTAAATCTTGTTTTACTAAATTCTCAAAAGTGTCTAATGTTTTATGGCTGATAGGGGCCATATAGGAACTTGGTGGTGATAGTCCTTTTAGTTGATCAGGTTCGGTTTGGGCTTGTGGTGTTAAGATGTTTTCGAAGAAGTTCCGGAGTCGTAATTTTCTCATAAGTTTGAAGAAACTTACTTCAAGTTCTAGATGGTTGGTATTGGTTGTATGGACGTACGATGTACCTTTTTGTAGTGTTTGTAGTTCAATTTCATTAAGGTGTTGATCAGAAATGTTGATGACCAAATTCATGTTATTATTTGTTTCTTGCCCTTGTCTCTCTTTCCACCCGTAGTGGATCTTGTAGTTGGTGTTTCTTTTTCTTTGGCTCCTCCTGGGTCGCCTTTTTGTTGATGGCCTTCCTCTAAAAAAGGTTGTCCTGATGTCTGGGCTTGCCGTTCTGTTTGAGTTGGAGTTTGTACTGGTTCTGTGGTTGATGATGATGGTTGAGTCCTGGGTGTTGTTCTTGTGGTATCACTTCAAAAACCAAGAGAGGAATCCGAGGTCTAATATACAACCCTTGATCTAAAATTCAAGAGAGTTGACTACTAACAATTTTACGCCAATAGTGAAATAATATAGGTAAACATGTGATAAAGCGATACAACAGTTGAAAGAGACAGGAGGTGAAGCAAAAAAGCTTGATCTAAGGATAATCAGCATCCCATCATTACACTCTTAAAGTGCCCAGTGTCATCATCTGGGTTACCAAACAACTCTTCTCAAAGCCCTCATATTGTATTGAGGCTGAATGAATGAGTTGTATCCTCTTATCAAGAAACATCCAGAAAAAGAGGAAAAAAGGCGGAAGTTTGTAAAGAGTGCAAAGAAAATAAACAAATATTTTTGTATTTTACCAGTGCTCATAAAACAGAATACACAATTGATTTGCACTAGATGTAAGTAAATACTGAACTGTGCCTCATCAATCGTATTTCTATCTAAAATAGTGAAAAAAAGGAAAAAGAAAGCAGGTAACCAACGTTTGCTGCCCACTGATTGGTCGACATGTTTCAGCCTTCCGGAGGAACTCTCCTTGGCTTTCTTCAGGACCTCATGAACAAAGTCCCTAGTATGGACTTTGAAAAAGAAACTGGGTTACTACTATACCCTTAAATATGTTATCCAATTCCTCTATGTGATTGCTGATGTTAGTTGACATCTACAAAACAAGAAAAACAACAGAACAATATATCAAAAATGAAGTAAAAGAAGAAATAATCACATGAGACATTTAGCTTCAGAACGTCTGTATCCTCATTCTTCTGAAGAACGCTTAGAAAAGAATCATGCTTACCGAACAATATCTGAGGAAAAAGCCCCACCTCACTCGGCACCAGCTTAAGTCAAGGAAGAGGCCCCGCTCTGTAAATGAACGTGAGCCAATCAATAAACCGGTCTCTAAACCTTGAGAACGGTACAATTGTCAAAACAAGGTTTGTAAGCGCTTGACGATGTCTCACACTCTTAGTAGTGACATGGCTCACGAACTTGCGTATTTTTCTTTCGTTTATTTCTTGGGAGTGTTTAGTAAGTTGTTCATTGATGTCCTGCAAAACTTTTGACCATTCTTCTGTGGACATTGAATTAGTAAGTTCATTAGTGACGGTGACTATTTCCTTGGATAGCTCTTCAAGTATTGTAGATAGTTCCTCTATAATAAGTAAAATTAAATCTAAAAAACATTTGTTAAGGATTGCGTACCAGCGGTCCTTAAATTTTTGTGTGTTTTTGCAAAGAGATGGTTTTAGTGATATCCTTAATCCTCGTGGAATACGTTGTGTCCGGTGGTATTTAATGAGGGTGCTTGCATGCAATCTTTGATTTATCTCACGTTTTGATAAGTAAATGAGTTGTCGTATATTTTGTTGTTTGCTTCGATTGTTTGTGGCTTGTGATGTCTCCTCATGTATTAATGAATAGATCCTAGATACTTCATCATCTTTAAAAGCACAAGTTTCTGCTCGTAAATCCGTCATGTTAGATATTTCTTCATAAGCCATGTTTTATTGAGAGGTGTGCTGCATATCGTGGAAATGAAACGTCGATATAATGATGGGGTAGAGATACGCCCCTAAGTTCTTTAGGGACTTAGTCTCGCTCCCCCTGTCCACCCCGTTAGTCCCACTTCGCAGTGATCTCGGTAGACACAACATCAGCCATGTGGCTAGGCTGCGTCCTATATTATACTGGACAAGGCTTAGAAGGTCCCCTGAACTACAACATTACGCTTCTGCTCTGGATGAGCTCTTAAAACTCGGAGCAGAGCACAAGATCCCCTGGGTATCGAATCTAAAAAAACAGTTGGTGTAGTTAGGCCTGGAAGAGGCTTGGGAGAGCCAGCTTCCTCCACCCAAATCAATGATAAAAAAGATCTATTGGGAATGGGTCACGATTGACACTCTAAGAAATCAGAGGGGTGCTCTCACTGTGAAATTTTTGGATGTGAAACCTGGTCCTAGTATGGAATCCTTTATGGACCTGATCGAATGCTCACATGCTTGACAATTCCTCACGCTATTATTTAAATCCTAGGACTAATCCCTGATGAAGGGTTTTTCCACATAACCCGAAATGCATTGGATAAATATTAGTCCATATATCATGAGTTACCAAATTAATGAATAAACTCAATATGGAGTATGAAGAATAAAAACAACACAGAACTTGATGTTTAAATCTGTTTATTTTTGATCATACAAATTGATAAAAAAATACCGCAAAGTAGTGCCCAAGGGGGACACAACCCATGAAGGAAGTGTTTCTCATTAATCAGTTACATGGACGTCACGAATGAAGACGCCACCCCTGGAGCACACATAAATATCCACAAATCCAAGACAAATTTATGAACCAGGTTGTAGAGCGTATCTTTACCCCATCAGACTTGGTGACACCACTTGGCAGGGCAGACTCACAAATGGGAGAGTTCAGATGCAGAGGTTGGAAGTCCTTTATGTCTCCAAGACTTCAGATCAGGAGGCCAGCCAACTAGCGTTTCTAGTCACTCTGGGTTCTGGGGTGAAGTGATGCAGGTCCAGTCCTTCTCACCCAGGCAGAAGGACAGCGGGTCAGTACAGCAAAGCAGGAGTCCAGCAAAGCAGCAGTCCAGCAGAGTGGCAGTCTTTCAGCAGCACAGCATTCCTTCTTCCTGGCATCCACAGGTCCAGAAGTGTACTGAGGTGGTGGTGTCTAAGGTCAAGTACTTATACCCTGTGTTGCCTTTGAAGTGGGGGTGACTTCAAACACAGGTCTTTGAAGTGCAGAGGCCCTGCCCATCCTACCCTGGCTTCAGGCTCACTATAGGTGAGTATGCAGGTGGGGACTGGACAGAGACTATTCAGGTGTGAGGCTGAGCCCAGCTCTTCCCTCCCATCCTGTCAGGATGGCCCATCAAGTCACACCTAAGCTCTCATGGAGTGTGGCTGTCTAGGGGGATACACAAAGTCCAGCTGCCACCCACCCCAGTCATGTGATTAGAGACAGGCAGCAGGCACCAAATGGCCAAAGTATGGAAAATGCCAACTTTCTAAAAGTGGCATTTTCAGAATTACAATTTTAAATCCGAATTCACCATAAGTTTGGATTTTAAAATTGTGATTCCCGAAACACCATACTTGAAGTGTTTAACTTTTCCCAATTGGGAAATGTAATGAGGTAATCCTAATGTTATCCTATGGGAGAGCTAGCCCTTGCAGTAGTTGAAAATGAATGTAAGAGTTTTTCGCTACCAGGACATGTAACACTTAAAAGTACATGTCCTGCCTTTTAAATACATTGCACTCTGCCCTCTGGGTTGTCCAGGGCTTATCGAAGAGCTGACTCATACGTATAAAAAGAAAACTTTGGGCTTGGCAAAAAGGTTTTTTTGCCTGTTCGAAATGGCAGTGTGAACTGCACACACAGGCTCTGCAATGGAAGGCTAAAGACATGGTTAAAGGACTACTTAAGTGGGTGGCAAAATCAATGCTGCAAGCCCACGAATAGCATTTAATTTACAGGCCCTGAATACAGATAGTACCACTTTACTAGGGACTTATAAGTAACTTAAATAGAACAATTGGATATGAACCAATATTTCCATGTTTAGGGGAGTAAGTACAAGCACATCAGCACTTGTTAGGAGTGGTAAAGTGCACAGACGACTAATACCTGCAGAAACGAGGGCAGAAGAGTGGAGGAGGAAGGCAAACAGTTGAGGGGGGAGACCATCCCAAGGCTGTCAGGTCTAATAGAACTGTACAAATATTTTAAAAAATGTCAGCACTGAGGAAAGTACAATTTTAAGCTCTTTTTGGCAATTCCGAAGTGTGAGGGAAAAAGGATTTTAACCCCTTCAGAGCGGCGCGGATTTCCGCGCCACGCTGAAGGTTCTGTGCGCGGGCGGGGCCATGACGGAACGGTTCCGTCATGCGCACAGCGCAACCGACGTGCATGACGGAACCGTTCCGTCATGCGCGTCGAAGGGGTTAATAGGCTCAAACCAATTCAATACACTTTACTTGGTGATGCCCAAATGCCAAATATTCACTGAAATCCGTTGTCTATACATTATTGTTCATCGCTATGTAGTTTTATCTGTAGTACTATGTCTGTGCAAAAGTAGTGGCCATTCCAATGGAAAATGTGTTGTCGGTAAATGACAATGAGCTACCATACCATGCTTTAGTAATATATTTTCAACAGTTTAATACAAAATTCACCACCAGCTACATACTGTACCCTTACCCCTCTATTGATGAATGGGTGTGGCTCATTTGTTCTTTACGTAAAACCTGAACTTTTCACAGTCCTTATGAGCTCAGTGATGTAAAGTTGATGGCAGCACTCCCACTCTTAAAATTGTCCCAGCACCACTGCCTTGGAGTGAGAAGTGAAAGTAGATAGCTGCTGAATTATAAGTTTGAAAGAAAGTGGTGGATTTGAGGAGCAACATCGAGGGACAGCCTTTTACAAAGGACACTTTAAGTCAAAACTATTTTTTCTTTGGAGAGCAGCAGTGAGGAACTTTGTCTAGAGTGAACACTAGGAAGCACTTCATCTACAGTTAAGACTGGAGCTTTAGTGAAAGTTTCAAGAGGAGAGCTTATTCAGCACTACTTCTGAGAGTGAAATAATTCAGTCTTGAGTATCACATTGAATACTGGCGAGGAATTTCTATAGTTCAAAATTGCAAAGTGGGAGTGAAATCTGGGAAGCCTCTGGTGTGGGTTTGCAGCAGATTGGAGGTGAAGGTATGCATGTACTTATTACTCAGATGTGTGGGTGGTGACTTCAGGTAGAATGTGCTACATTAGGTCGTTGCTTGGAGTACCTGTAGCTTTCTTGAACAGACATGCAGAGAGTGTGGAGGGGTGTGTAACAGCTTTGGGTAAATTGGCAAGGAAGAAAAACGTATAGGGGTATTTTCAAATCCCAAAGCTAATCTTCATAGTCAGAGTAACACAAAGGAATGCATGGAAGTAGGCTTGTACAATAATCTACAATAATTTTACATAATATTTGCTGAGACATTTGGATGTCTCAAAGGATATATCTATGAGATTAAGCTAAATAAAGGAACTAAACTAGCAAGAAGCAGCAGGAGAGGTATCCACATGAGTGCAATGGACAGTGTGAAGGAAGAGTTTGAAATACTGCAAAAGAGAGGAAACATTGAACTGGTGGAAGCTACTAAATGACTGTATCCAGTTGTAGTGGCCTACAAACAGTTGGGGATATCAGACTATTCATAGACCAAAGAGAACTGAATAAGAGTGTAGTTGTTGAGGAATACCCTTTACTGAACATAACTGAAATGGCGGTACTCTTGAAAGGGAAGAAAGGTTTCATTACCCTCAGCTTGACCTTTGCATGCCATGAGGTGAGTTCACAGCATTTGTAACACCGATTGGAACATATAGATTAATCAGAATGCCAGAAGATTAATGCCAGCGTCATCAGTATTTGAAAGTGTCTTGGGAATACTGTCAAGAGGCACAGAAGGGGCCCATTGTTTCAAGATGAGGTTTTAGTGGTTGATACGAATGTGGAGGAGCACAACCTAAGAGTAAAGGTGGTTTTTGAAAAATAACAACTGAAACAAGAAGTAAGTTGCTTGGAATGATACAATAAAACTATTGATTTTGTGTTAGCGGTCCTCAGAGAAATGAGAAGCTCTCCATCGTTGAGAAAGAGGCGTTGACTGTGTTAGAGTGTAATTAGGATCGCAGGTAAGCAGTTGGTCTAGTCTACACCTGGACCACATTCCATCCTATGAGTGAAATTAATAATTCTTGTTTTACAAAACAAAATATAGTACGTCTTTAATTGGAGGCAAAATGCAGTCCCAATCTCCATATGTTGATCAGGTCAACTTTTTACTAACTTTTCTCAATGGATATTACATAAATATAGCAATTACAAAAAGCAAAATTGTAGCACCAAGGGTAACCTGTACTACAAACAAGAAAATGGACCATGAAAACCCACATGAGCATGAGAAAGAAAAGATACAAAGGAAAATGTTGCTGTTAAGATTAAAGTGCACAAGATTGAAAACAGAGTACTGCTCCTTTAAGGAGCGAAAAGGTTTAATCTCCCTACATGCACTATACTAGCAGTTGCCTTCTAGGGTCAAGTATATTTAAAGGAGATATGCAAACATTTGAATAAACAGATATATCATATGCAGTTGAGAACTACCAAACTGTGGAGGAGGAAGGGTTATGTATGACTTCAATGAAGATACCTATGATTTAGAGCTAAAATTACAAATAAGTAAATTTTCTTCTGCATCATGGGATCTCTACTGATGCTCATAAATGTAGAATAAATAGCAAGCTTATCCCACAAACTTGTGGTTGTCAATAATAAACAGCAAACCACAAGCCAGTAAAGTACATTTACAAGCAGTATCATTAGAGCCGCTTAGTCAGCTAAGGGTCTAAGGCTCTAGAATCCTCATCTAAAGAGTAATGTTTAATAAATATGTGGATAGACTTTCCTGTGGCTTTCTCTTTTTCTCTGCCCCATGGGCATTCCTTAACCACACTGCAGTAGCTGCCTTTCCTCGTGTTGCAGGAGTTCTAGATTTGCCAAGAATAGGTTTGTTGGCTAGATGATAACGTAAGGCAATACGCAAGACTGTCTATCTGGAAATGGAATGTTTGGAGGAAGCTACACCAGTACAGTGAGTGTCATAATTAACACAAAGTTGGTTAGATTTATGGAAGACTCTAGTCCTGTTCAAGTAAAACCACAAGACTTTTAACATCAAGAAAGTGGAGGGACCTCTCTGCCAGAGAGGAGGGATTACTAAAGAAAACAAGTAGAGAGATTACTTAGTTAATGCGAAATTTGTATACTAGTTCAGCCGGATGTGTTCTTACAAAAACCCTTTTGTAATGAAAAATTATTAAGGTTTTAAAGCAGAAAGCGCTCACTTATTCGACAATCGGATGTAACAGCCATGAGCACAGTCACCTTCCAAGAAAGGTGCTGCAACAATGATTTATATATTGGCTCAAAGGGCAGAACCATCTATTTAAAAAGAAGCAGATTGGGCCCCATGGAGAAGAAGGCTGCAGAGTTGGAAGAAAAGTCATTTTTAGATACTTGAAACCTTTATCACAGAATTGTATGTAAAGGGCATAGGCAAAGCTACCTTCCAAGAAAGGTGCTGCAGTGATACTTATGTATCTGCTCAAAGGAATAGCAACAATTTAGACAGAAGCAGATTGAACTTCATGATAAGAAGGCTGCAATGTTGGAAAAGAAGTCCTTTTTAGACCCTTGAAATCTTTATCGAAGGATTAATAAAGAAGAACCTTTGTGAGGGACCTTTCTGTATGCTGAAATAGCAGCTAACTGTTGACATATAAAATCAAATAGATTTTTTGACTTTACCAGGGCAAAGGGGTAAGTAAGGAAGCGTCATAAGAATGTTTTCCCAAACCTAAGGTAAGTTCATATGACCATATTGCATGTTCCCAGAAAACATGCTGCCATATTTAACGATGACACTTTAAGATGATGTACTTGCATCCAGGACAACATATTTGGTTTACGCTGCAGCTTCCTGTGAAGTCTTATGGGAAGGTGAAGAAGCTCTGGAAATCATTGTCTTGGCCACTCAGGCGGAATGAAAATCATTTTCTATTGGAATGTCTCATCTTCATGAAGACTAATGGAATCAGTAGAATTGCCATGTGAGATTACCTTGATAGATAATTCCAAGTCTACTGAGGCATAATTACTTGATTTGACATCAGTTGTTGCTCTTGTACAAACTCCATAAATTGTTGAATCCATTGCCTAGAGAGTACCTCTGCAAAGGTGTTCAAAGGCTTCCACAGGGCTCTATCATAACACCTTAGCAGGGATGTGGCACTAACTGTCTTAAATACTGTTGCAGTGGATCCACAAATTGTGCGACCTGGTGTGAATATGCACTTGTTCGCTCTGTCAAAAGCGACAGACATCTCAGCAGCGGAGGAGCAGATGTCTGCTTCTTCCTGACTGCCATGACTATGACAGACTCTGGTTTGGATTCTATGGTCTGGAATGAAGAACTATTGATCTACACCAGGCACATCTTCAAATGGTGTTCTTGGTGCAAACAGGGACAGTGAGCGCTGTTATCGTGAATGCACTGCCACCAGGGCAGCCACAAACTTAAAATCTCAGTTTTTCACTGTGCAGGACGCAACCACCTGCAATTTCAAGAGGGGACAGAGATCTCGTTGCAAGTAGGTGCACCTGCCTGCAGGGGGATATCTGCGGGTCTGTGGGACACCCATTGCTCCCTAAGAGCTGACCTCAGGCGGAGCACAACAATGAGTCAACATTTTGTTGCACACAGTCAGTGCACCACTTAAGGGTGTGTTTGTCTCTGAGCCTGAGTTTGTAATAGAGAAAAGCAGAGGCACAGTGATTCCCTTATTTGCATAGGACCTCCCCCCATGCAAATGATGGAACACCCACTCAAGATAGTGCTGGCTCTACATGTGCGTATGTGCCATCAGCATTAGAAAAGGAGCTGCACAAGCGTCTGTGGCCATTCTGTAATACCATAAGCCCTCAGGACCACACAATGTGGGAACATACACCAGTTACTCCCCTAGGGGCACTATGCATAATTAGGATTCAGGTGTTAATACACCAGATTCTGATTGGAAGCCTTGTGTTATTTCAGAAGGCGCGTCATTGTAGCGGCTTGGGTGAAGAATTTTTCTACTGCAAGTTCCGGAAAGCCGTATACCAACAGAAGGGAAGATCTTGGGGAAGAATAAGGCTCCAATGTCTCCATAATATCAGAGACTGAGGTCTGAGAGGCTTCCACTTGAATGTTCAGCCTAGTTGCATCTCTAAGAAGTGCATTCTGAAAGATAGTATTGCTATCTATAAGATCTGACATTGAAGGCGAACAGGTGGTAAAGCTGGCATATATGAGGTATTGGACAAACCTGAGTCTGATGAGATGCATCTACAAGAAGAAGTAAATAGCATTCTTGTCCTCTTATGCCTTTCAATAGAACATAAATGACGAGGACTGGGATAATCTGATGCCCCAGAAGGAGAAGTCGGATGTAAAAGCTTCTTACTTACCGGAGATATTGAAGTGCCTTTAGGAACGGTTAACAATGTAGGTAGAAGATCTAAGGGCCACAGTGGGAACTGAAGCAGATTACCATCTAAGGTGGTTTTGATGGCAAAGGTGAGAGTGATGGTGAAGTGAAGTGAAAAAGAAGGATGCCAGAAGGAGCTTGGGAGACACCTATCGCCATCAACTGTGTTGATATTGACACCTCCCCATTTGAGTGCTGTGAAGAGTCTCTCAATATAGAATGATTCAACTCTGTGTGTCTCGTTATCAAGTACTTAGATGTTGGTCGAGTTAGAGTTAAGTTAGAGGATATCTTTGGTGGATGGAGTCCTTTCTTCAGAATAATGTATCTGCTTTCAAATTTGTGTTCAACAGTGGAGACCATGATAAGTTCCTGTCTGAAGAGGTAGTTTTGTTGTGTGTTCTCAAAGCATCCTGGAAATAAGAAACGTTTCCTACGTCTGATCTTTTGCTTTCAATCCAAGGTCCGACAGGTGTATGCTTCTTATGGTCGGATGGGTGCAGTTAGACGGATGACCTATTGCTGTTTCACTTAAGTAACAGATTTGTTTAGGACCACCGACTTCTTTTCATGGTCCACAGCCAGATGGTATATGCTGTAGCTGTTAATTGTAGAAGGTGACCTAATTCTGTACATTGGACCAGAGGCTACCAGCAGGTTTTTTCTGCATCTATTTGGCTGAAGTGGGCAAAATTGGTTGGAGTGGTCACGTGTTACGTTTCAGCGGTACGTTTCAGCGGAACAGGGAATGGGAGTGGAGAAGCAGATGTAGCTTTCAGGTGATGATAACTCAGTACCAGGACATCTGCCTTAGTAGAACCCTTGAAAAACAAGCATTTGCAATGCAGTAGCTCTCGCAGTTACGAGAGTTTCAGCTATTGGCATTGTAAATAACAATGCCTTTTATTTATGTTTAAAAAAAAAAGGCATAATTATTTGCAATGTCACTACCTCAAACTCTAGTAATTGCGAGACCTATTGCATTGCAAATGCTTGTTTTTGTTACCATTGAACCAATTAAACTAAAACACCGGAAAACAATGAATTTTAGGTGAAAGTTCAGGACTGAATGGAGTGTCAATATTGACCAAGAGTGAGGTGGTCACCACCGCTTCTGTTCTGTGTGAAGTAGCGTACTGTTTGTGGCACATAGACTCGCAAAGTAATTTAGGAACCCCACAGTACGTAAAAAAAGAAAACAAGGGTGGTAATAAAACGAGGCTTGAGGGTAGTAATAGTAGAAGTGGCTAGTTACTAACCAGGAGGCACGAGTTCCAATGTGAGTTCCAATTCAATAGACCAACTGTGTGATCTTGGTCAGGTCCTCAGGTCGTTTTCTGCCTTTAGGTCTTGCATCTCAGATGCTTCTGCATTAAAGTTGTGTATAGACCAGCCTATTGAGCTGGTTCTGCATGACTAGCTTTCAGGGTGCTGGGACATGTTTGTTTGTGACCTCTGCCTTGGCTGGTCTGGAGCTCTCTCTCCTCAGGTACATCTAGAACTGACACACCATGAAAGGACGCTCTTTCTGCTGTGATGGGTTGGGTACCCAGGAAGCAGCAGCCCCACTCTGCGGCATTACACACAGTTGAATCACTGCTCACACACAGTAATCCGGAACACCAAGGGGGTTGTTTTATAGTTTGGCGGGTAGAGTACTCACACTACAAACGCGTGGATGTCCTCTTTGCACTTTTTAGAGCGTATACTTTTGTATACAGCCAAAATAGGGCTGTGGATACATTTGCCAATTTTTGGCAGATGTCTCAAGTCCGCCAGACTCTTAACCTCTTGAGTGCCCATGACGAGCTGGTCTCGTCATGGGCCGCGGTTGCACTGTGCCCATGACGAGACCAGCTCGTCATAAACCCCGCCCGCTAATGCAACGGCCGGCACAGGGCGGGGAAAGGGGCGGGCACTCAAGGGGTTAATAACCCCTTAAATGATTATAAATCAGGGACAAATAAAAGCACAATGGGGTACTGTGTCAAAAGAAGTGTGAACACTGTGGTGCAAGAAATTCCACCAGATGTACCCACTCCGGATATAGCCTCTCCTTCCGAAATGGATGGATTTTCCATTATCAGCCAACTCAGAATCATGCCACCTATCTTTGATTTCAGTTTAATTTGGACACCAGCAGCTCATGTACTGAAAATAGAAAGTCCAAGGTAGGCTTAGATAGGGCCTGACTAAGGATATTGATTTTTCTAGAGGTCTATAAAGCTTCTTGGTTTTCTTGTCATCCCAGAGGCAATGCAGCATTGTGATTGGTCTACGTCCCGTGGTTCAGCGCTCAGACGGGGATAGGGAGGCTGTGCATGCTCCCTACCAGAATTTGTAATGCAGCCTGGTGGGGAACATCCAAAGTGCGCAGGACGGCTTGGCCGGCCTCAATGTCCTGCACACTTGAGAATGTCCCTAACACTCCTACCCCTGGCCCTTACTTTGGCCAGCCCAGCCTCATCCGCCCCACCCTGCACTTTAGTAGGAAGGAAAACTAAAATGACAATATTGTTAGTTATCATTTTAGTTTTCCATTTAAAACTGCTTGTAGAGCAGTGGGACGATGCTCCTCCGCCTAAGCGGAGGAGCCGCTGCTGTTAAAACCTTTTGACTTCTGTGTAATCCTAGGCATAGTTTGCGAAGTAGCACTACGCGAAGCTACGCAAAGTGCACTTCGCACTACACGAGCTACGCATAGCACTTCGCGAACTGCGTAGTCCCCTGTTCGCACTGTGCAAGATGCCGTTTTCAATGATTGCACAGTGCGGACAAGCATCCGGCACTGTGCAATCATTGAGAACGGCATCTTGCACAGTGCAAGCTGTAGTTTTCTGCCGCTCGAGTAGATTTTTACTTGAGAGGCAGCTTTCTCAACGCGGACTGGTAGTTTCTCATCGCGAACGGTCGCGAGCATACACGAACACACGCAATGAGAAACCTGACCTCCCCGCATTGAGAATCTTGCCGGGATGTTTATTTTCCACGCTCGCAATCGGCAACTTGATGTAGCTGATCGCGAACAAGTAAAAAGTCTCGCCGGGATGTCATTTTCCTTGCTCGCGGTCGCCAACTTGATGTTGAGGACCGCGAGCAAGCAAAAAATTACCGCTGCACTACGCAACGCTACGCTACGCATGTTTGCACTGTGCTACGTACAATTTGCGTAGTGCGAAGTAGCGCAAACTTCGCAAACTACGCGAGCGTAGCGTAGTACTTTGCCCAGGCTTACTTCTGTGGACTTCCACTGAGCAACTACTAGAAAACGGGGACTCTGGTTAAAGTAGTTTCTACCATTTGAAACTCACAACAATACTCAAAAAATCCAGGTACAAGTATACATCAAACACATACAAAAATTATTAAATATTTTAATTAATTCTTTTTTTTTTATATCAACATTTTAATTTTAACGGGAATGATTTGTTTCCAAGTGATTACCTGTGATGCACTCATGATTATAAAATAAATCCATGAGAAAATTGTTCTGAAACTTTGCCACATATTTGTTCCTGCTTTTCCTGTTTTCAAACTATATTCTAGTATAACATTGCTATAAGTAATAAGTCATGTGTAAAACATTAAGTGGTCTGAAAAATGGCAAAACATCCTAGCAACGCATTCCCTATATCGATGAGAGGATAAAACTGGGATACTTTCAGTTGTAGAACAGAAAAAAGAAAAAAGACGCAAAACAAATTATGAGCACATTTCTGTAAAACAAAGAGGGGATAAAAGGAGATATTTTTAGTTTTAAAACAAAAACACTATGCTTAGTTTCCCAGCCTGCACATCATGTACCATTGCAAAGACCTTGCGTAGATGAAAAGCATAAGAAGAAATGGGAAATAAGGACAATCTAATAGCCTAATTTAGATGGGGCTGTTGTGGGATACTTGCCACAGTTGGCTCTATCACATCCACCGACCTCCCACATCTGCCATATCATTTAGAGATACTGAGATAGAGTGTATCCTGATGGCAGAGTTGCTGCCTCTTGGTGGGGCACCAAACAGTGCAGACAGTGCAAGTAGTTACCATCTGCCGCTTTCCTATCTAGGCCTACCATGTGCACCATGATGGTGGTCCTGGAAAGGAAGAGGGTACTAAGGTCCAGCACCTTCTGGGAGACAGCTATCACTGTGACAGGGACATTGATATATTGTTTTCCAAAGAGAGGCTTTGGGTGTCTGTATTCAGAGAGAAAAAAGACTCGCCACAAGTCCACCGTTCCAATGGGGTATGGCCGACTGGCCATCACTCATTTTTTTCACTAAAGCTGCTCCCACCATCAATGTGGGAGATGCTTGGATTTAAAAAAAACTTGTCTTGGTGCAAAACTCCAAATATTGCAGCCAGGTGGAAGCTTGTCTGGCAGTGGCAATGTTGGTACACCGATCACTTAATGAGGCCACGCTGAAAGTGAACTTTTATGGAAGTGTACTACAGTCAGTTAAAAGAGAGAAAACAAACTTTGCTTACCAGGAGTTCCTTGATAGGGAAGTCTTTGAGTCCACCATCTCGAGGGGAGTCCAGCACAACAGGAAAACTCTTGTGTGGAGCCTCAATGTAGCCAAACTCCATTTCATCCTGTTTACGAAGAGAAATAGAGACTATGAAGAGAAAGTCTCGATAAATGGCAGTTCAGTAAAGGAATCTAAACCAAATGTGATAACAAAAACATGACAATTGTGAGCACTTTGCACTACTTTATATAAATAAAACGAATTCTTTACAATTCTTTACAATTCCTCTGTGATTGGAGTATGAATATTTAATCTTTAATCCATCAGTACCCCATGATGCCACCTGTACATACATCTATTCACAAACATATTAGAACTGCACAATAAAATGAATCGCACAAATTAAAAACGTGTGCAGTTTTACAGAATGGAAGTTATGTGTACTGTCATTAGAGGGGTGAGTGATTTATTCATTTATTTTACTTCCAGAGGTGCAATTTGTGCTTCTACAAGAAACGCTATACAGAGCAATAAATAGGATGGACCAGGACAGAACTGTGCGGGTGGCAACCATGGTCTGCATTGCCCCCTCTCACTAGTGTATGTTCATTTTTTTGTGTGCATAAATTCATCAGCTACGTGTTTTTTCATTTCTAATGCTTATGATGTTTACCAGTTATTTTTGTATCTCTGCGTAAGATGGGGCTGTTGCTAGTTATTGAATGTAAATACTTAACACTAAAGAATTGAAACATAAGTAAAGGAATATGCTGTTACAAAAATGCTAACATGAAACTTGACCACACGGTTTTAATGAACAGTGCCTTGTCACCCCTCCGACACCTTTGTGAAAGGCACCGGACAGCGAGCTGAAAGACTGTGGATCACACTCTTAAATATTTTTTTGCGCCTAAGTACAATTTACCTGTTCCAATACATAATTTGAGAGGACCAAATCCTTTTCCAAAAACTTTGTGGCATTTCATGTTTGAAAGTCTAGTAGTAGGGGAGGATTTCTGGGCGATTCTGGGTGGGTCCAAATGTGAGTTCGTGAGCAGTCACCAATAATTCCCGCCATGAAAATGCTCACAAATATGCTTTTGGCAAAAGCTGGTATGAATATGTGCCTTGGGGGGAATTGAGGCGGGAACAACACCAAAACGGATAAGGGTGCAAAGGGAGGATATCCTATGCAGAGAAATAATTCCCCCCAGTTGGAAAAAAGCAACAAAAAAAAGTTTTTGTTTTTCAATTGCTAATGCACTTTTGTGTCACGCTTCCACAAGCAGATGTGTAAACGTTTTTGGCACGTCTCCATGCAGGAGTACCTAAGCATGTATATAGGCTCTGCAACAGTTTCATCTTTATAGGATTATGGCTAAAATTGTTAGTGGATTTCTTAAAAGTCAGAAATTTGCTCCAAAGTTTTAAATACAAATACTACGGTGAATTTCTAACTTTTCTTCCGTCATCAACGGTTCGGTACCAGTTTTCCCAGAGCAGGACACAATAAAAATTGTACTCGAAAAGGGAATTAAAGTTCTCTACCTGCATCCACCGATCCCCACGATTCACATACTCGAAGCAGATGCTGATCTTGTAGTGAGCTTCACTCACTAAGCTCTTTATCTCTTTCAAAAACAGATAGTTATCTTTTACGCTGAAGAGAAACAGAGAGGACAGAGGAAACACACAGGTGAAACAAGAATGAGACCAAAAGATGCCACAGTGATAGAGCTGTCTTCCTGCTACGGATAAATGCAATAAATGTCGCTTCCACCCACATCCCCACTTGCCCGTTGCAGATGTTTGCTTAATTTGCTTCACAAAGCATATCTCTGACCTACCGCGCCCCTTTCCTATAAATGTTCCAGTCGAAAGAGGGAGGTTTCAGACACTACTACAACCTCCTGTCACCTCCAAAGTCACTGGACTTTTTAAATATACATTTGTTGGTTGGATCTCAGTAACATTTAACATTTAATAAAAGATTCATAGACACATTTTCAAATTTTTCCACTTTTTTTGGTTCATAGATAACTCTTTTTAGTTCAATGGCTTCGGAAGGGAATGGCCTTCGTAAGAAAACCCCAAAAATATTTCTATATTGTACATTTTCTATATTTTTCTACATTTTATAAATCTATATACAACATCAATGACTGGCCAATACTATAATTGTATAAGGCGTATACAGTGCATATGCAACAATCTCCATGACAGCAGTATAGACAAGCAAAGTAAATTATGAATTTTCAAAAAAGTCATCGGAACGCTCCCCAAATTATAAGGTGTTTGATAACAAAAACTTTTTCAGCATTTTGCATGCATAAGTAAAAAAGTGAAAAACACAAATAAGATAGCCAAATTGAAAAAGAGTGTTTATCAATCCCTATGTTACTGAACAACATGCAAATAACCCAAGCACAGAATTTGCTAAATTCTGTACTGTCCTTTAGGGTTGATGAACGTATTAAAGAGTGAATAGAAACATTCGGTATGGCCCCTATACCACCCAAGGCTCGTATGACCAGATGCATACCAACCACAGTGGCATGCTTAGGACAAGATGGATCATATGTGACCCCTGCGAGCCTTGAAGAGCATCTTTAGACTTCCACCTGCACTATGTAAACTTAGCTATGCATTTTTCTTTTTTTAACGCTTTATTAGGGTGGAAATGAAAAAAGAAACACTGCAGAGTCTTTTAAGTATCCTCATCTCTAAAGCAGTAATATATTTCTGACATGGGTAGAAGCGAGGGGCCTCTTTAGGTCAGCATGCCCCTCCACTGACATGGGCCATGACAACCAATGAATGTTGAAGTGTCAGGCTGCTGCTCTCCCTCTAGTGCTCCCACAAAATGCAAGTGCACTCTGTGAGTCAAAGACTTGAGTATTCTACACATGTCAGCCTTGTGACAAGGGCCTTTGGGATAACGTTGTTGTGCGACAGCCCTCCCGAATCTATCCTTTAGTATTCATTTTACCTGCAAACAAAAACCTCTTCAGGCTCCAGAACGTTTGGAGTGATGATAAGTGGAGACATTCGAAAAGTTACAATGTCTGTGTAAATAGGCGCTTCCGGGATACCCTGGAAATAAAAAAACAAAAGAAAACCATATTTGTAATCATGGAGGGATGGCAAAGAAAAACTGAACATAACGATTTATAGATGCTTTTTCATAAATGCTTTGATGTTCAACAGCAATGCACATGTCCCTCAAACACGCATCACGTGCACAGTGTGGGGAGTAATAATAAAAGATGCGCTCTTATATGAACATTACAGAGAAAGAACATACTCTTTCCACATATAACAGAATGGGTTTGTTGGCAGGGGAAGCAGCTTCCTTGCGTATATAATACGTACAACAAAAATAGCCCTGTGGCAAGTTAGCGAGAATCACACCCAGCTGAAAGCACAGACAGTATTGGAGGAAGTATAGAACTCCTTCTACATCAACATAGCTCGATTCTAAGTGGAATACATATTATTTGAACGGTGATTGACCTGTAGTACTATGTTGAGTCATAATGTAACTCCATTAATCTTTTCCTTAAAAAAACATTTAATCTAGAACACATGAGTAGAATGCAGTTTCAATTTCCTCTTTCAAAAACCTACTCACTCGTTCTACCATGCCATTAGAAGTTGGAGAATAGAGTGCTATCTGTAAATGCTTAATGTTTACATTTTCTAAAAATGTTCCATTTTCAGAGACAATCTTTCTCTGTGGTCCTTCCACCTCAAATACTTTCTGCAAGAATGTGATAACAGAAGCAGTATCCGGTGTGATTACAAAATCAGAATAGACCCACCTCAAAAAGTAGTCCACTAGGACTATCATGTATCTTTTGCTGCTTGGTAAAGGCTCAAATGGTCCTGCAAAATCAAGTCATAGCTTAATCCAAGGTCCATCGGGTAGAGAAACCATATGTAGACTAGACTAACCTGCTCTCCAGTGTATGTCAGAGACAACACATGTGCTGCAAGCTGAAACCCACCTGTTAAACTAAGCATCCATGCCAGGCCACCAGTAAAATTGCTTGTGTTTACGGATAATAGCTGTAATTCCTAAATGTCCCTCATGAGCATTCCCAAACAAGGATTCACTTAAGGATGTAGGTGGAACCAGAAGATCATGTCCTAACAAAAACCACCCCAGCAGAGAAAGTTCATCTGCAACTTGTACAAAATTCTTAAAACCTGACTCTAAATGTCTTTTATTGGTCCATCTATTTTTAATAAACCTGACTACTTGCTGCAGAAGTGGACCTTCATAGAAAGCTTTTAATCAATCCTGCTAGAAATGGTATACTGTTCCTCACTACAATCACCAACAAGGGCCGCAATGCATTCCACATCATCCACTCGTTCTTCCGGTGTATCAATACTTAAGGGCATCCTCAACAGACTATCTGACCTTGCTTTCTTACCTCCCGACAGGTATTTGATTGAAAAATTGAATTCTAACTTTGAAAGAATTTGTACTAACCTGGCTGGGGCCTTGCTTGTACCATTGCCATTAAGCATAAAAATAAGAGGCAGATGGTCTGTAAATATTTAAAAAATGCATGCTCCACAGGAAAGATTTCAACTTTTCAAAAGTCCAAGAGCACGCCAACGCCTCACTCTCAATGGTGCTAAATTTCAGTTTAGTAGATGCGAGTGAGCGTGATGCAATGGCAATTGTGTGTTCTTTTTTGCCCACCCATTATGGCACTATAGTGCCTAAGTCAAGTTGACTGGTGTTCACCATCAGAAAACAGGGTTTACCAGCAGTGAACACCAACAACACGGGTGCGCTGATAATGAGAGATATGACATGTATAAATGCTTCATTGGTGCAGCTAGTCCACTCACATTTTTGCACCTTTTTAACTGGTTTCTCAATGGTTGTTTAACAAGGGCATATCCATGTATGAAACACAAGTGATATTCACAAAGCCCAGAAAGTAACGCAACGTATCCTTGCTCTGAGGTGGAGTAGTGTCCTGAATGGCCCGAACCAAAGACAATTTGGGTTTGATGCCCAGTTCTGATACACTGTGCCCTAAATAGTCTAATTGATTCACCATAAAAGTACACTTCTCTTTCCTTAAATGATACCCACATTGTTGAACACTTGAAGTACTCTTTCTAGGATCAAATTATGTTCTCTCTCATTCTTAGCAAAAATGACTACCTCATTCTGAAAGGCCTGCATACCCAGAATGCCCATTAGAATAGCATCCATGAACATCTGAACACACTTGCTGCAGAGGCTCAACAAAAGGACATGCGTAAAAACGTATATGCCCCCAAGGGAGAGATAAACGCAGTAGGATCTTGACTCTGCAGCAAGTGGTATCTGGTGGCATGCAGACCTGAGATCAAGTTTTGTGGTATGTGTCTTTTCAAGGTAGGTGGAGGCTTACCCAACACGTAGGTGCAACACACTCACTGTAGGTAAGCTGTTGTTGAGGGAACTTATCCCTAGGTTCGGTTTTCTGACCTCTTTGGAGTCGGACAGAGGGACACACTTCCACAGTGAGATCATGAAATTGCTCTGTGCTGCCTTGAATGTGGATCAGAGATTGCATTGCAGTTATCGAGCAGAGGCTTCTGGGATTGTGGAACAAGTTAATGGGACTTTGAAAGCGCGGATGGCGAAAGTGTGTTCTTCGACATCCCTGAAATGGCCTGGCACACTGCCCTTGGTCCTTATGAGCCTTCGTAGTGTTCCTGATAGGAGAACAGGATTGTCACCACACGAGATCCTGATGGGGAGGGCAATGCGATTACCAGCGATACCTGCTACTGCTTTGATTAATAACACAGATGACTTGATTCTCGACTACTGTAAGGGACTGGCTGACGTAGTCCGTTCTGTGTCCCAGCAGGTGCAAGCAGCAACTGTTCCAGCTGCACGTGACCTGTGCCACGACTTGTGCCCGGGAGACTGGGTACTTGTACATAAACACGTGAGGAAGAGTTGCCTGGATGTTCGTTGGCGTGGCCCGTACCAGGTAATACTGGTCACGAACACGGCAGTGAAGTGTGGGGGACTGCCGAACTGGGTGCATGCCTCCCATGCCCGCAGAGGCGGCAGGGCCATCTGAGAGGCCAAGCCAAGCTGTGGGGGTTGCTGATGCAGTTGGTTGTGCACTAGATTGAGCTGAAAGGGGTTGTCCAAATCGAAGCCCCTAATTTCACTCAGACAGAGAAAGTGTTGCTGTGGGTGGAGTAGAGTCAAATTCTGCTGAAGAAGGAAGTAGTGCACAGGGTACCCAAAGGGAGAGCAGAAGTGCCACAGAAGCGGGGAAGAGTTTGGCCCGTGAGTCAGAGACGGCTGAACTTGAGATTGGCACCTGAAAGAGATCTTGCCCCAGTTTCTGAAACATCTGAATCTGAACAGAGTGACGAAGAGCAAGCTCGAGGTGGCTTGAGAAGATCCAGGAGAACAAGAGTGCTGTGTCAAAGGTACGCCTTACCAGAGTGGACATATGCTGTGACGGATGCCAGGAGTGTTGAGCTCGGGGAGGCTGAGGTCTTTGACGTTGGTCAGCAATTCTCCGAATCTGAAAATAGACGTGCTGCTGTTGGTTCCAGGGGTGGAGATTGAAGGAATACTGACTCTCAATATTCCGAATCCACCACTTCTGAGCAAGATTCGTGAACTGATTCTGGAGACGCTGGTTTTTGCAACTTTTGGTTATGTACCACCGCATCAGGAATTAGTGGTGCTTCGTCTTGAACTTTTGCAATGTGTTTTAGAAATGTTGGGAGCTGATCTTATTTTGGATTGAAGGTGAACCATGTTGTATATAAAAGTTTAAAAAGAAGATAACCTAGGTCCGAGTGGAAGAAGAATACATTTAGGGACTTTCCGTCAAGACGACGAAAGAGGGCTAGGGAAGTCTTTTTGTGGACTGTGTAAATAAGGAACTGAAAGTTGCAAGGGGATTTTCAGCTTTTGAAGTGCGGTTTGAACTGGTTGACAAGCGATATCTAGAGGAGAAAGAGACTATTAATTGTTGCTGTTAAACCAAGAACTTTGAGAACTTTGCAAAGATGGCTGATGCTGGAAATACTCACCGTAGGTTTAAATTAGTGATAGGTACACTTA
Source organism: Triturus cristatus (assembly GCF_964204655.1). Lineage (NCBI taxonomy): Eukaryota > Metazoa > Chordata > Amphibia > Caudata > Salamandridae > Triturus > Triturus cristatus. The sequence continues at coordinate 733,956,863 of NC_140580.1, forward strand.
TTGGGGTGGTGATAGTTTCTATAGTTGTAGCCTCAGATATCGTTTCACATAAGCAGGAAGGGGAGGTACAGGGAACACCTACGCCTACCACTTCTAGCCAATAGGAGGTCACTATAGGAGCTAAAAGAGCTTTACTAATCGAAGAGAGTCGTAGATTTCACATAGATATATCTAGAAGTGATTTTAAGCTTAATGCGTATGCAAAGCTGATGTACGAATACGTGGATGCGAAAGATTGCTATGTGTGCATGCAGTTACCTTCTTCTGTAGATGAGAGTATTAGATACCATCATCTTCCACTGACTTATGGAATTTCTTGTAGTATGTTGCTTAGTATTTTCTATGAAAGAGGTCAGTTTGAGTATTTCTTTTCCAATTACGATGCAGTACTTCCTGAGGTTCCAGCGTACAAGCATTTGAATAAATACGATTATTACAAGTCAGAAGACAGACTTCAAAAGTATTTCATACCGTCTTTTTAACTGGATACGGCTTATGCTCATCGGCATAATTTAACATGCTCATTGTCAGATACAGAGAAGATGTTTATAGGTCAAGTAGAGGATAGATATAGAAAAGTAACTGAGACACGAAATACAGGAGATAGTCCAGTAGATTGGACTGATGAGGAGAGATTACAGAGATCTAAGGAGGGTTATGGATCCATAGCATTGGACCAGGCACAAAAGGGGAAGTTGTGTGTGAGACGTCCTCAGACCTACCATAAAAAGGTTTCAGTAGGACAAAGTACGTGTGATCATACTTTCACGATGGAAGATTCAGCTAAGAACTTTTTGCAAGGCTCGGTGCAAGTGATTCCAACTGTTTATTATGTGTGTGGAAGGAATGCCTATGTGAGGTTGCCTGCGAATTGGTATGGTACATGTTATTTGGCCATTATTTTCCCAAACATCTATCATGCAGAAGATTTGGAGCTTTTTGGAAACTGGATACCATTTTAGAGTAAAAAGAGATGCGAGTGCAGGGACGGTGGTTGGAGATATCTTTGGAGCAATGATACCGATGATTGGGTGTGGTTGTGAATGATGTGAAGATCAGAAGACTGGCGACTGTGGTTGATGAGTTGTCAATGAATACAGCAAGGTCTTTGATATTGGTGGATGGAGAGATGTTGTCGATAAGGACGATGATTTTGTAGAATCGCCTTGCTTTAGATGTATTATTGGCAAAAGAGGGAGGAGTCTGTAAATTATTGAAGGTTCATGAATGTTGTACATATATTCCAGACAATAGCAAGGACCTAGAGAGATATATAGATAACATTACCACGATTCATCAAGAGATTGAAGATTTGACTGAAGAAGGTGTGTGGGAAAAGATTGGGAAAGGATTTGGTCGTGTGGGAAGTTGGTTTGTGAATTGGGGGAAAGGGATTCCTTGGGTTTGTGCTAAAACCTCTCATTATTATTGTGGTTTGTGTGATCTCCTTGTGGGGTTTCATCAGAGCTTACAAGTGGTACAGAGGAAACAGAATTGAAAGAGCTCTCAGAATATCAAGGCTATGGAGAGGTTCTGATGGGGGAGGATGGCAACAAGTACTGTTTAGGTCGGTTCTTTCTCCAAGGGAATTAATTGTGGGATGGTGTGATGACATTTGTCATCAAAGGGGGGAACTGATAGAGCGTCACGTTATTCTGAAATGTATAGGGGTGCATCATATTCACCGTTAGTCCGCACCCACATATTAATCGACGTAGGTTAAGTGTACCATAGAAATGTATCACTAGAATTGTTTAACATAGATGTGATTAGAGATGTAACAATGCTTTTCATGATAAGTAATGCTGCAGATCATTGCGAATGTATTTTAGTAAATGCATAATGTTTGATTTTTACGTAATGCAATGTGTTAGTTTAAACGTCCGCCATGTTAAAGTTGCACATGCAGTTTGCTTATTCACGTATATAAGAGTGATGAAACTAATGCTTAAAGTGTGATTAGTAATGTGTCTAACAGTGTAAAGGCCTGATCGCATATATGTAAAGAGAAAGGCCTGTTCATTTTCTTATGTTAGCTAACGTTGTAGGCCAAAAATGATTTCCCTTAGTAAAGGCTTTGGGTTTTGGGAGAATAGAAAATCTTGGAGACGAGAAAAGTTTTTCGTTCCCATGTTTCTGTTGCAGGTGCAAGGACATTTAGCTTGTTAGTGAGACTAGGTCTTTGTTTTAGGAGTTAGGATGGGACGAGAAGCCAACAGGGGAGTACATTGGAATGTGCGGATGATACTTTCAGCGGAGAAGGTGCCTGGGACCCAAGGTCAAGCTAACCGTCGTTGGATGGAGTACAGGTTTCACTGGAAAGTACTGGAAGTAGACCTGGCTGAAGAGGTGTGCCGAAGGGCCAGTTCTACGATTTTGGGATTTTGTATGAGGGACAGTGTCCCGTGGGTTGGGCAGTTGAGGTTTAGATGGGAAGCTAGAAGGAGCATCTTAGAACGAGCTCTGACTAAGTGAATGTACTTTTTAGGAAGTCTTCACTTCTGACACCTTTTTATTCTCTTGCCCGGGAAGGGAAATGCTTAGAGATAGAGTAGGGAAAGGCTAACTGTTTTTCTTTTAGGCTAATGGTTTCAGATATAGAGATTGGACTACCCATTGTTTTATTGATGCTTTTAGAATTGATTATCCTTTTTATTCTAAGTCGTATGAGACTCTTGCGTAGAATTTCCTTTGTATTAGTGCCCATCTATTTTCTTCACCTTGTATTGAGGTGTTTGTATGTGCATTTATTCCTGGTTGTAATAAAATCTTACAAATTTAGATTCGGAGTCAGTGGTCCTTTGAATTGGGAAATTTTGATTTGGTTAATAATGTGTTGAGATTGGAATTTTCTCCCATCTACACTATTTAGCAGATAAAAAGATCCTGGCGACCTGAGAGGATTCTTGGAGATAATCAGGTAGGCAAGAATCTGATCCTATCAGTGAAATACGTGAGAGACAGCCAGCGAGACCCTTCCAGTGCCAGAACAATAGTGAAGCATCACAGAGACTTGGAGACTTCATGCGTATGCGCGAGTGATTCATGCGATACTGCATGAAAAGCCAGTGAAGCCCTGCCAGAATAAAAGGTAAAAATCACAGACGTCTGCCTCACTTCGTCTTCCTGTCCTCTCTATATGTGTCAGTGTCAGTACACGCTTCAGGTCCCTTCGCACTCGTGTGCTGTCAGGCCGCTTCGCTCTGTTTCTATTCTTCTGAGACTCCGTTCTTCCGACACGCCACTCCCCGTGAAATTGAGTTAGCGGGCTCTCGCAATGTCCAATTTGTCGTGAAGATGTTATGTTACAGAAATCACTCAAGGCCATAAATGCATTCATGAGACTTTATTGTGTTTCAAGATCAGAGCTATACGCCCACGTCTGCGCTGCAGAATGGGTAGCCATTCCACAGAACACCAATGATGTAAAGAACAGAACGTGAGAGCAACATTAAATAAATACACTCTGTGTCTGTGCAATGGCACGGGACCCATGATACTATGTACAACACATGGTAATGAACAATAGACATCTAACACTGACATTGCACTTTTTTGGCTCTCCTATCGCGACTGCTCCCTGGATTTTGTCCTCCTATTGAACTCATTATGCCCCACCTCTGTCCAGTGGGAGTATTCCTTTCTTTTTTTTACATATTTTTATTCAAAATGTAGCTTACAAAGAAACGTACAAATAGACAAAGAACATATGAAAAGATCAAAGAAACACAAAGCAAAAAACAAAGTTGAGAAGAGGAAGTGTTAGACCAATCAACCTCCCCCAAAACATTTTTGGCTTCCTACTGACCTCATTTTTGCTGGACTCTGTGCACTTTACCACTGCTAACCAGTGCTAAAGTGTTTGTGCTCTCTCCTCTCAACATGATAACATTGGCTTTTACCCAATTGGCACATTTAATTTACCTAGAATGGTTTTGATTGTGCTTTACCTAGACAAGGATTGTGGTTACTGCTTGACCAGGCCTCAGACCCCAGTCAACCAACAGCCTAGTTTCTCACAGAAAGCAACATAAAGAGCACATTACAATTGATCTAACATCATTTTCAACCTAGTCCCAGCAGAGTCGGAATTTAACTAAGCCACCACAAGCTTGAATCGTTAAATATTGAAACATAAATGCTTCATATATTTATCTATTTATTTATGAGTAGTATAAAGCGCAAACATGGCCCAAGAGAGAGTATCAGAGCAGCGTACACTGCAGAAAGAAACATGATACAATAGAAGATGAGAGAAAGCAGGGACAATAGTGAATCATAGTCCCTAAAACTCAGATAGTTGTCTCATTCTTTAGCACTGGTTAAACTGTGCGTCAAAATAAAGCTGAATCAGAGTGCTTGGTGGGGGTTCTAGATTTGGGGGCAGTGACCAAAAATTATCTCTGGGATGCCTATAGGCTAGAATATGCCTTGAAGGGGCAATGAGCTCAGCATTAGCGGGTGTCCCTTATATAGAGAAGTTAATCAGGATAATTTTGACTTCCTTCCGTAAAAGTAACAGCTGATGGGTTCATGCGTAGCTCGAGCGGAAGGGAGTTCCCTATGTTGGGAGGTGTTCTGCAAAAGGTGCAAGTGTATGTACTTTTTTGTTGAATCTCAGCGGTTCAAATCTTACAGAATCTGTGATGTGTAAGAATCCGCTTCCACCTAAGATGGTCAAACTGCTTTCTAGGTATTTAGGAGTACCATAGTGTAGTGCTTTGTGCGTTAAACACGCTATTTTGAGAGTACTTCTCGTTTCAATGTTGAGCCATTGAAGCCCTATGAGAGAAGGAATTCTGTGATCAAAGCTTTTTGTTTCTGCTATCAGTCTTCCCGTAGCATTGAGGGTTGCCCTAAGTGGCATAAGGTGTGTTTTCAAAGCTCCAGTTCGGCTAGCAAATCTATAATCAAAGTTGGATGCTATCAAGGCTTGTAGCGCATTCTTGAGATCCAGGGTTGGATGAGGGGTGGAGGCCAAGTTGGTGAGTGGCACTACTAGTGGAGATACTGATGTGAGCTTGTATGTTCAGCTTTTTGTCTAGAGAAACCAGTTGAAAGCGTCCAGGTGTTTATACCTTTCTTGTACTGGTGGGGAGCTATTTGGGGATGAGGAATTCCATCTTTGTTTAGTTTGGTTCGAGATGGTTTTGGCTGAGGCAGTTTTGGGCTTCTTTGGGACTGCTATTGGGCTGGATAATGCCCTCACCAAAGGTAACTTTCAGTAAATTTGGGTGTAATCAGCATGCATGTGGTATGCGATATTTGATTGATGGAGGATCATCATCACTGGTTCTGTGTATAGGTTAAAAAGGGTTGAATCTTGGCTATCTGGAATATTCAAATTGGATAAGTTGTGAGTGGTTACTTAGGTAGGATGCAAAGCAGTTGAGTACATTTCCTGTGAGGCCCATCATGTGCTCTAGGCTCTCCAGCAGAATGGCATGGTTAACCATGTCAAACACTGAAGAGAGGTTGAGGAGAATGAGGATTAGCGAGTTGTTTTAGTCCATGATTCAGAGAGCCCCATCCATGCTGTGTAGTAGATCCATTTCTGTACTGGGTCCTGGTCTGAAGTCCAATTGGAAGTCATTAAAAAAGTCAACACTTTCAAAATGATATCAGAGTTGGTTTTGGATGCATTTTTCAAGAATTTTCTCCAGGAAGGGTATATTTGTTACTGTGCAATAGTTGTTTAGATCCGACAGATCAGAGTTCGTCTTTTTCAGGTGTCCGAACTTTAAGCATTCTGGGACTGCACCCTAGGTGAGCGATACAGTGATGATCCTCGTCCACTAGGGGAGAGACTAGGGGCCAGATGTATGATGTGCAAAATAGCGCCTTGAAAATTGCGACTGGTTTGTGACTCGCAATTTGCGAGGCGCTATTTGGCATGTACAACAGTGTGTTTAACACTGTTTGCGATTCCCAATGGGGTCACAAATTGCGAGGCTCATGAATAATAATGAGCCTCTTGCAATTTGTGAGCCCATTGGGAATCACAGGCCCTCCCAGGGATGGTGGCCTGCTGGGCTCAGCAGACCACCATCTCTGGGACTGCTTTAAAATAAAGCAGTTTTTAAAAAGAAAATGCAGCCCGTTTTCCTTAAAGGAAAACGTAATGCATTTAAAAACAAAAAAAAAGTTTGTTTAATTTTTTAAGGACAGGTAGTGCCCTTAGTGCTCTTGGAAGGACCCCTTCCAAATTGCGACTGCATTACCACCCTCTTGAAGAGGGTGGTAATTTGCAAGTGTTTTGCAACCACAATTGCAGTCGCAAAACATTCATACATGGGGTTGCGGTTGCTATTAGGAAGGGAATGTCCCTTCCTAATAGCGACTCGCAATTCCTAAATAGCGAGTCGCAAATAAATTGCGACTCGCTATTTAGGAATTGTATATAGCCCTTTCACATTTTGCATGCGCAAACGGGTAGCAAACTCGTTTGCGTATGCAAAATAGGGTCGTACATCTGGCCCTAGGTGCCCGAAGTTTTTCACAAGTGATGAGGGAATGGGGTCCATGAAGTGAACAGTAGGTTTCAAGGATGCTGTTATCATTTTGATGTATTATTTGTTGAGGGTTAAAAATTCATTCCATAATGCACCATTTTGGTCTTAGTGGAGTGGATGGGGAGAGGGGTCACTGCTGTGGTACAGGTTTCGTCCAGTGGTGCTGTGAGGATCATCTGCACTGGCCAGGATGATTCTCTGTCAGATGGGACGGAGAGTTCGATTTTCTTTATTTTCCCTTTTAATGAAAGATTAAAACATTTTGCAAGCTTCGTAGGAGGAGTCTTTGCACTTGGGGTTCCAGTTGGAATGCTTTTGCGTTCCATATTAGTGTTTTGTAGTTGTTTCTCATGGTTCAGAGGTGAAGTAGTTGTGAGGGAGAGAGATCCTGCCTCCATCTTCTTTCGGCCAATCTGAGTTTCCTTCTTTCTTCATTGAGGTTTTGGATAAACAAGAGATGTGACATTTTGCTTTTCTGTCTTTTGAGGCATGTTGGGGCAACTTATTCCATGATTTCCGTCATTTTGTGCTTGAAATGTGTGGTTGGCTTTTGTTTATCCTCTATCTCCTTGGGGTGTGTGAGGTTGCTCTGGAAGAGTGAAGATAGATATTCTTATTAATATTTTTAGCGTTTCTTATTCAGCATTTGGGTTTCATGCCTTGACCTTTGGTCCTATGTTTAATGGCAGTAGGGTAAATGTATTGCTTATGGCTGATACAAATCGTTACAGTGAAACATTATACAACACTAAAAGCAATCAATTAAAAACCTACAGCAATTCATTAATTAGTATTGATTGCCCCAACAGCCAACTGTGTGCTATAAATGAGATCTTCAAATTAAAACAACTTAGCGAATAAAGAAAAATACTGAACAGTACAAGGATTTCATATCACCTTTTACTTTTTTTAAGGTTTAAACGCTAGCGATAATTAATGCAGCAGCATTGTGACAGCGGTGACTTAATAAAACATTTCATCATAAAGAATGACTAAAAAGCATTAAAACCAATCATTCGGAAGATTAATGCTAATTAAAATAGCAGCTGCCGGACAGCAGTGACTGATTGTTAGAGCTGGGATTCCTGATTGGTTGACGTATGCACCCAGGCCAGGCAGGAACCACAACTGCAGTCAGGGTAAGGTAAATACACACTAAAAGATAGCCTGTGCTCACCCTCTGGTAGATTGGCACAGAGCAGTCAGGCTTATCTAAAGAGGCAATGTGTAAAGTATTTCTGCAACACACACACACACAAACACAAACCTCCCCCTCCCCCCAGAGATTATGGGAGAGACTTTTAGTTGTGAAACAATGTATTTGCTTAAAAAAAAAATCTTAGTATATGTTGTCTGCAGCCGCCTACATTTTATTACTAGTAATCAAATAGGGTCAGAATGTACTAGATGAAGAGTGATAAGTACTAGGAACGTACTCTGCCGCAGCCAAGGGGGACGGTGATGGCCACATGCATTGCCCCAGCTATGCTGATTTGATAATGGGATGGTGGGACACGCAGGGGGTTTGTGTGCTGACTAGAAAAGGTGATTCTTTTTGTTAAGGTTCATTGATGAGTAGTTGTAATCTGGGACAGCAGTATAAAAAAAGATCAAAATTAATTTCTTAAATGTGAATCATGTAAAATGATAACTTATTGGCAAGATCAGCAGAATGGAAATCAAGTAGTTTGGTTTGAAGTTAAGTATCGGTGAGGGGACAATATATAGAAAATATACAAGAAACCACAAACTGGTAATACGCTATTGCATGTTAAAAATTTTAATTGTGAAGCAGCATTCAAGGGAGAGGGTATGCAAGGTTATTATGTAAAAGAAATGACTTTTTATTTATTGAGACAGGTTTCTCCATTGCCTCACTACCAGTACCTTACGAGCTGTCTTGCAGTAGTTAACTTCCTGGAATTCGGGAGTATTGAACTGTCTTCCTGTCTGCCAATGATGCACTTTACAAGATTGTGCGCCCAGTTCTCGGAGTCTGGGCTGGCAGTGTAGAAACACCATGCAGCCCATCATCTTGTTAAATAAGCAAGTGTACTGATGCTACCAGCCAAGTCGCCTGAACACAAATAAATGCATCAGCGAACATTGTTTGAAAATATTTCTTAAAAACACCCTTAAAAATATTGCTTCAATGCTTACATAAAGAGATGCATTATTGAGAGCACCACTATATTTTAATGTCTTTCTTTCTTCTTTCTATTTCTTTGTTTTTGTTCCTTACGTTTCTTTCTTTCTCTGCCATGCTTCATCTTTCTTTATTTCTCTCCTCTCTATTTCCCTCTTTGGATTTTAATCCCCTTTCTTGATTTTTTCCTTTCTATTTTTCTCTTGCCCCTTCTTTTTGTTCTCCTCTGTTCCTTTCTTAATTCTCACTTTCTCATTTTCTTTCTCTGCTTCTCCTTACACTTTTCTCTCCTGTATACTTTTCATTCACCCCCAACCGAATTAATAAAGATTTATAAGGCTAAATGCAGCATTATATGGGGCAGGGATATGGGGCCACTGTAACGTATCTGTGATACAGAAAGTGGAAAACGCGTTTCTTAGGTATCTATTAGTTGTGCCCTGTTCCACTTCCACCTACATTTGTCATGCCGAGCTAGGAGTTCCCTATATATCTGACATCATAAAAATCCAGCCAGTAATCCTATGGCACCATATCTGGAAGACACAAAACAACAAACTTAATCAGATGGTGCTGCAGGACGCCCTGAAGTTAGAACATTCTCTAGAGATAGAATGGATAAGATAAATAAGGGATTTTATGACTGATTTAGGAAAACCAGAATATTTTTATAAACCTGAGTCAATCTGCCGTATCCCAGGGAAAGAATTTAAAAAACAATGTATGCAACATATGGAGAATTTAAGATTTGTGAATGAGGCGATAAAACCTACTGTCCTCTCAAATTTGATGATAGCTTCTTCTTTTAGCATGCAACCGTATCTCCGAAATACCATAAAGTGATACGACAGATTTGTCCTTACTCGTTTCAGGATGAATATTTTTCACAGATTGGTTACATTCCCAACGGTTAATGATTGGTCCAAAAATCTATCCATCTGCCCGTGTGACAATTTATCTGTACAATCAACGATGCATGTCACTTTGTTCTGTAAATTTTATAATGATTTGAGGAAAAAATGGATAATACCGATTTTAAAAATATGGGGGATTCGACAATGTCGCCCAGCTTATATTGCCCTTCAATTTCTAGATTATGAATGTTTAACCATAAATGTGGCCTCTTTTTTAAAGAAAATAATTAAAAATGTAGGAAACAACATGATTTGGAGCTTACTGTTAGTAACGATAGAGCGTCCCTGTAATATTACTTACATGCACTGAAAATTCGAGGGCCAATATTAATGTTCTGTATTATAGAATATGACCTATTGACCCAAAAGCTTCTAGTAATTAATGTACTGTATAATTGTTTTGTCTGTTTTATTTTAAAACATATTTTTAACATTTTAATAACAGTAATTTTTTATAATGTCTTTTGTAAATGGTGTATGAAATATGGAAGTAAATTTTTTTGCAATATTTACACAAATGAACATGTACGCTTTCATGATTTTTATGTGACAAAAATCGAATAAAGCTTATTCTATTCTATTCTATTCATTCATTCAACTATCCTTTCCTGTCCTTCTTTCCCGTGCCTCTCCTTCTTTCTTTCTTTCCTTTCTCCTTTTTCCTCCTTGGTCTTTCTTTCCTTTCCTTTTCTCCTCTTTTCTGTTCTTTATTTTCCTTCTTTTGCCTCTTCTCTTCTTCATTACTTTGTTCTTTTATCTCCTTTCTTTTCCTTCTCTCCTCTTTCCTTTTACTTCATTCCTTCAATTCTTTATTTCTCCTGTTTGTTCCTTACTTTTTGCTTAGTTAGTCCTTTCCTTCTCTCTTTTTCAATTCTCATTCATTCCTTCTTTCCTTCTCTTCTTCCTTCTTTATATTCTTTCTCTCCTTGTTTTCTTTCCTTTCTTTCGTTTTTTATTATTCCTTTCCATTTTTACCTACTTTCTATCTGACCTTACTTTTCTTCTGTCCTTCCTCTCCTTTCTTGCTTTCTTTTATTTCTTGTTCTCTTGCATTCTTTTGTTCCTTCTGTTCTCTCTCCTTTTACACATTGCTATGCAATCCAAATATTAGACAGTAACTCATGATGTCTCTCATTGATCAGAAGTAGCACTAGCATTTAAAAAAGCTGTTGACTCCTGCTGTAGATTGATTACTGGCAGTAAAGACTCTATAAATATATGGTTTATCCTCAGTGAGACCTATAATTAATTTTCGAAATACCAGATCTTTGTGAGATGATTTAATGCTTAACTATTTAACATAAGCAGAGCCCCAGACAGGGCAAATTGGAAAGGATTTTGCTTTTTCAAAACAATTAATAAGTTCAAAGCCTGTAAACATGGTATAAAATGTACATTATATAATAACTCTAGTTTAAGAACATCCTAGGAAGTTAAGGAAACATCTGAACAGTGAAACAGATTACACTATCAAGCTTTATCTTATCCTTGCTTGAAGAATTGTGTAGTAAACACTGCTTTCTAAGCAAACAAGAAATTGCTTGAACATCTGAGGATGATTGGCAATGTAGGTATCAAGTATCCAGTTGCCTCACATTTTAAAGAGTCCCATGAAGGGAAGGAAGAACTTCTGACAAAGTTATTGATTGTATCCCTGAGAGTGGCCACAGAAAAGATACAATAACACTCTGCAGATTAGAATCCAAGTGTGTAGTGGAATTTGATACATTGAACCAAGAGGTCTTAATATTGAGGAAGAACTGGCAGTAGAATTCTGAATCTGTTAGCTATCTTATGATGATAGTCCACTCACTTTCTCTATACAACGTATTATTATTTTTAACAATTAATTAACTTTAATTTGATTTTATGATTCATGTTATATTTTTAGGAAATTATTGGGGTTAGGAAGAAAATGTTACTTACTTATCATTCTACTTCTGCATCATAGGTATCTTTACTGAAGTCATAAACGTAGAATATTCTTGCTTATGTACAGAGACCAGGTACACCTTTTTATAAAATAAACAGCATCATTCATTCCTGAACTGTATTTAATAGTTGTCATTTTCCAAAATGCAGGCCCAACATCCATAGATTGAACAGAATAGTAATTTTCAAGTTTCTCTTTCGCTCGGTTAATAAGCATGCATTTAGACAATATAGACAATTCAAAATGCAGCATTTTAAAATTTTGCGAATACTGTGCTGCGACTATCACTTTAGACTTTGAAAATTCCTAGATGATAGAGCAAAATGTGGACTACTATGTCAAAAGTGTACAAGGTTGAAAAACAACCATTGCTCTTTCAAGAAGCCTGCAGGACTTTCTCTCAGTATGCACTTTATTTGGAGTTTGCCTCAGAGCCTCCACTCATTTTGAAGGAGTTGAGCAGAAATTGAATTAACAGAAATATAATTTGGTGTTAAGAAAATTGGCAACCATGGAGGTGGGACCGTTGTTTATGACTTCAGTGAACAAAACTATGATGCAGAAGTATGATTACAAGTAACATTACCTTCTGCTTGAGGGATGTTGACTGATAGTCAGAAAGGCAGAATTGAGTAGCAAGTTTATCCCAATAGTTGTGTTTCTCAATAATTAACAGCAAAAAAGATATAACTAAGTATGGTTTGCTAACAAGCAAAATTTCACCCAGAGAGAGTCTTCGGGGAAGCATAGCCAGTTAAAGAGTGAGCTCTAAAACACTCATACAAACAGAATTTTTTAGTGAAAGTGTGGATAGACTTGGGGGGGCTGTTTTACATTTCAGTAGTAGTGGGGCATTACTTTATCAGGCCCCAGTAGTAGTCTTCTCACGTACGGAGTGAGGTCTAAGTATGCTAGGAAGAGGTTTGCGGTCTAATTGATAACAAAACGCAATACACAAGACTATCTACTTGCCAATTAACTGTTTAGAATATCCCATGTCACTTTGAAGAGGGCTTTAATTACAAAGGGTTGGTTAGTTTTACGTAGGACTCTTTTGACAAGAAGAAAATGGATGGACTTCTGTGCTTAAGAAATCCAGTAGAGAGATTGTTTGGTTAATGTGCTAATCAGATACAAAAAGAAAACAGAAAAGAAGGATACTTTCTTAAAACAACCCTGTTGCAAATAAAAATTGTATAAGTTTCTGTCGCTGAAAAAGCTTGAAGTTCACTTACCCTACAGGCAAATGTAGTAGCCACAAAGATAGCTACCTTCCAAGTAAGGTGCAGCAATGATACCTTTGGGGAAGGGCTAAAAAGGAGAAGCTATCAGTTTAGACAGGCTCCAATTAAGCTACATGGAGGAGAAGGCTGCCATCTCAGAGGAACTGTCCTTTTTCAGACCTTTCCAAAAAATGTATCATAGCAAATGTAAACATCTTTGATAAGATTCTTTTCTATATACCTGAACGGCAGCCAAACTAATTAAACTTTTAGGCACAAATGAAGGGGTCGACATTGCCGAGTGAAGGAGTTCAGGAATAATTATTTTGAAGAACCAAATCATGTATTGTTCGCATTTGGAAGAGCATGAGTTCCTAGTAGATGTTTTTTTCACTTCTTTGAAAATATTCATGCAGTGCTGGGGTAAATTCAGATGGCCAAATTCAAGCATGTTACATTAGCATGATGCCATCTCCCTTGCATCATGGACAACAGATTTGGTTTGCATGGCAGCATTTTGTAAGGCCTCCTGGACAGGCCTAGCTCCAGAAACCACCAGTGTCCTAGCCACTCTAGGACAATAAGAACTAATATCACACTAGAATGCTTCATCTTCATTAGGACTGACTGAATCAGTGGGATTGCTGTGAAGAGTGTCTCGATGTTGAATGCTGAACATTGTGAGTCTTGAAGTCCAGCATCCAGGTTGCGAGAGTTTCAATGTCAGTCGGTTTGTAACCATGGCAGGGGACTTCTTTAGTGGATGGGGTCATTTTGGCATCTACATCGTACCTGCTGTAGAGTTGGCCTTCGACACCGAACACATCAGTGACAAACTATGTTTCAGGGTCGACGTATAGGACATAGAAATGTGATCCCAGGAGTGATGGAATGACCTTTCTCTCTTCCTCCAGCTACAGATCTTACAGATTTCATCTCAGGAGAATCCCTTTATGAGCCTTTATCACTGTCTTGTAATTTTCGGGCAAAAGTTACATTTATTGAACAAATGTGAGGTGGCGAAGCAGATGGCACACAGTATGTGGCCTGAGGCAGCCTTCTTCCTTCTCAGGAGAGGCACTTTGCAAAAAGTGAAGGTCTTTGTGGAAAAATCTCTTCACAAAATATGTAGGGAAAAGCTTTATTCATATCTAAAATGTTGAATGAAGAATGAGGGGAACACATGAGTAAATGGGAGGAATAACCCCTGGCACGTTCTGAAATCCTCTCAGCACAAGCTGCAAAAAAGAACAAAGGCTGTGAGGAAAGTTGCCAGTGTGGTGAATTCTCGGAGATAGAAAATGCTCTCTCCTCAAAAAGCAGTGTTTGTTTTTCAGTCATCTGCACTTTTAACCATTTATGTTTTGCATTGTCTGTATGTATGGTTATTGATAGAGAGAGGAAATGTATCTATGAGGATGGCCTTGTATTTTGGAAATCACAACTATTAAATCCAATTCAAGACATGGATGATTCCTTTTATTTGATAAAAAAAGGAATATTCCATGATACCTGCACGCAGGTGGGAATATTCTACGGTTATGAATATCAGAGAAGGTCTTATGATGCAGAACAAACATAAAATGACAACCCACAAGTAACAGAAATTTCTCCTGAGCAGACTTGATTGCCCACTTGGGCAGAACTGTTTTGAATGTTACTTCATGCCTCCAATACTTTTTCAGTTCTGTGAATTGAAAAAATGACCACTTGGGCAGGACTGTTAGTGCAAAGATGGCAGATTAATTGTAATGTATTATGAAAGTACAATGCGGCCATAATATTCCTTTCGGGAACTGTATTTTGGGAGTTTGCACATTCAGGGTCAAAGTGGTTCCTTTATCTTATTTTGGGACCTAGGAGTCGTGAGGTGTGAGCACATTCAATGTTAGAGGAATCAGTGTAGGCCGTGTAGTGATCAATGTTCGTAAGAGCTGAAATACATTTACATGGCTGTTATAATTATATATAACTGATGTTATGTTTGAAACAGTGTTCATGGTTCCCATTTTGGCTGAGCACTGTAAGCAAGAAGTTCACCTCTTGTGAGCACAAAACAAGTTAGGTTAATCTTGTTATGTTCAATCTATTATTTATTTAAAAAATGAGATGGAAAATGTACAGTGCATCATGGATCTTTATAAATATCTTGAGGCTGAGTGATAGCAACTCACTGGAAAAGGAAAATGCCTTTCACAGTTCAAGTCTTCCTGTGTCCCTCCTGTTATAACTAATATGAGAGCAGCAATAGAAGCCACAGCAATGGCTGTTTGATTGATTAATGCTAAGGTCCTTTTCAGCCAACAGTAGAGAGGTCTAATGTTCACCTGAGGTTACCATAAAAAGAGTATTTGGTACAGTGGCAATTCCTGTTGAATGGGATACTACAGCTACAAGTTACAGTTCAGACAATATCACAGATGGCTGAAGCATAAGATGAAGAATACCAAACTGAACAGTTTGAAATGCCTCATATAGAAAATAGAATATATTTTGGCCTCTTCGGAACACCAAATGAAATCCGAATACAGCGAGCAAAAGTAGCATTTAACATAGCACTTACAAATATTCAAACTCAGGGGAATTCTCCACTGGTGAGAGCCTTCACAAATATGAACCACCTTTTTCTGCATGACCTGCACAGGTACGTAAGGATTTGCCACCGAGGAGTGACTGGAGCCTCAGACCTCTGTCTGGCAAACTCCAGACCAGGCCAAATTGTCCATAATGTGCTGTATTACTGAGTCCGGTTAATGTAACCTAACTTTCTGTCCCCAGCACAGCAGTCACATGCCCTGCTGATGGTACAGAGTTGGTGCATACTGATTTGCCCGTTGGCATTTCTGTCTATACGCCTGAAGTAGCTAATTAATTAAGATGCCAATTATTTAGAATAACAGCTATTTGTGCAATGATTTACGTAAATTTTATCAATAAAAATGACATCATTTTAAAAGTTCAAACTGCACTAGGCTGATATAGATATTCATATGGGCCACTGAAATGCTTAAATGCAAGTTTTCTTTTAACTAGAAATTAACTAGACAATGTTGAAATGTGCACAATGAAATTTAGAAACTGGACCTTCATATCTGCAGAATGTTCCAGTTAAACAATATATCATATTTTGCTAAGAAACATCTGATTGTGATAACTAAACTTCCTACTTACTCCATATTTCACATAATGCTTGAATAGAATAGCTTCACATTTTAAAACAGTATTTCTTGTTCATGTTAATGAAATGCATCATTAAATGGTATTTTTGAAAGTTGATAGTTCTCTTCCATAGCAGTTAATTGTTTACGTGATGAAACATTAACATTAGAAGGTTAAACTGTGTTCGATGCCTATGGGAACAGAGGTCTATGATCAAGAAGTTACGTATGTAAGATGTTTATAACAAACTTTGTGATAAAACTTTGCAAGCTGCATGTTGTTTTGTGGGAAAAGAAGAGCTGAACTCACTCTCAGGCGAATGATGTTGCCTGATTAGATCCAAGAAGGGGAGACCCGCTACACATTTTGCACCCTTATTTTTGTCTTTTATACTTAGTGTGTGTGCCTAGTTAGAGGGGAGCCATTATTTGCAGACTTTATCCTGCATGCTTTTTCCACACAGCTGTTCCCAGAGACTCATTCCCTTTTTCCTTTTTGATAGTTGTGGCTACCACTGCTGCTGTTTTTCATGTTATTCCTTTGGCTTATTATTGATGCCCGACTTTGACTGATTGCTACTGCAAACTTTTGCTCGAATGATTGAGACTCTGCTAAGTTTCATGAACTACTCTTAATGGGAGGTTTGACTGCTTAAATTGAATGTGGAGTTTTAGATCTTTTTATCTCACTCTTTTGAATTCAAAATCTTCATGAGTTTCACTAACTCTAAATTCTGGTTCTGTTCTCTAGCATAGGAAACTTTTCCTATATGAAACGCTCTTGATGCATAATTTGATGATTTGTTCTAACCATATGTTTATCTGATTACTGTAAACTTGCTTGAATTTATTGACTAATCTGAAAAAAAGAATCTTACTAATTTCTTAATGAGAAATAAACGTTTAAAACTAATTTAAACTCTCATCATTGACTAAACTCAGAACTGTTAGTGTGACGTAACTTATAATGATGAAATAGCTCCTGGTTCAAAACATGATGGCAAAGATCCGTCATCAGAAGCGAGTTATGCTCAGGAGCCAGCACGGGAATGGGGCTTAGCTCTGAAATTGATGGTAAGAAAAGGTTGAACCATTTGCTATAATTTTTGTCCCACCTCCACGCTATCATTTTTCTGGTAGCAGAGATATGGTTCACACCTTGAACCGAACCAGGATCCATGAAATAATTGACTAAGTTAGAATAAAATACCCAAATCCTGAAATCCAGTGTCCGGAGCTTGAAGAACTGACAAGGTGAGGTTTTCGAAGGCGGTTGCTGTTTAGGAGGTGTGATTATTAATAGGGTGAAGCATCTATTGAAATTGTGGTTACTGGAGTATTTGAGTTGAGAGTGAATGGTTGGATAAATGAGGATGTTTAGTGTTTTACATGTAAAGAAGTTAAGGAGTTTCAGGCTGGACACAGCCTAAGTTTCTGGGATATTGAGACAAGTGTGGAAAACACTTAAGTAGCCATCGTTGAATGGTATTTCTTGTTTCAGGTTTTTGTGGCGTACAGTGTGAGGTACCATCAACTACACAATTGAGATAGGGACACAAATGAACTGTTGTGATTGTTCTAATATTGATTGATGTTAGCCGAACAAGATTGCTTGAAGGGAGAAGCTACATGGATTAAAGTGATTTCAGTTTGGTTGAGAGTTCACTTGCGAATATGAAATCCTTTTTGTGTGGCAAAAATCGGAGGGTATAGAACCCTTAATATTCCATTTGTGAAAGTGCTAACGTTTTCTTTAGTAGAGCAAACAAGAATTGTTATATGTTTGTTATTGTTGTTTTAAAGATTTTTGTTAAATTGTTTGAGAGAAATTGTAAAGGAGGGTGAGCTGCTGCAAGGAGAGAGATCATACGTCATAGTATTTCGCCTACGCTTGGTTGGTTGGTGTACTTTTGCGCTGTGATTGGTTAGTAACGTCAGAGTGTTGTGTTACGATAGGTCAGCGGTTGTGTCAATATTGCATTGGGATTTGTTAACAGGATTTCAATAAATACAAACTGTGACAGGATTGGAGTTAAACGGAACAGAATCAAAATATTGAATTGCGATTATTTTGCCTTACAAATTGTGAGAATCATGAAATGCTTTAAAAAATGTAAGTTATGTGAAGGGTGATGTTATAATTCCCATACGTGAAGGTGAAGAGGCCCCTCCTGGGGGTACGCCTGCTCATTACATGGCATTTGAATTGGGATTACATACATGTTTATGGTTTCGTCGATGACACAAGATTACTGAGAAGGAAGGTCCATTAAAATTTCCAAAATACAGTAGTTTTGAGACTAGAACCATTGAGAGATTGATAAAGGAATGATACAGAATGAAACCACCCTCTACGTACTCAATATGATATGAATATGTGGGAAAAGTTGCCCGAGATAAGGTAAGGGAAAAATATCAAAAACAAACTAAAGAGCAATGTGTAATTATGCAGATGCATGATGGGATGAATAACAGAGGTGATGGAGGAAAGGCATAGTTGAAGGGATTGGATAGTAGCCAGCTATTTCTACAAAAATACCAGAGAATGGGAAGAAAACAAAGACATTGGAAAAAGAGAAAAAGAACAAAAGAAAAAAGAAAATGAGACAGATAGTGATACAGGGATGATATTTTAGAGGAAATATTAGCTGCACGACCCCCTTATGCAACACCAACTGTTAGTGCAGGAAATTATGCCTCACAAGCAGTGCAAAGGCTATTGCCCCTGTAGAAGCCAGTGTAGTGCAAGTTGAGAGACCCCTTCAAATACTTTAGATTGCCCCACCACCTGTTGTTCAGCCACAGATTGTTATTTCACCTGTGATGATTACATCTGTTATGACTGATCCGTTGCACGTACTGCAACCAGCAACTGTGCAGACAGTGCCTAGACCAATTGCAAATGCCCCATTAAATGCTAACCTGACTCCAGAGGCTCAAAGGAGGTTTACCTACTCAGGATCTATTCATAATTCTCAGTATTCACAGATGATTACATGGAGACCACCCCAGACGGTCCATGCATTAAGAGATGGAGGAAGGATTGTTTTTATTACATCCATAGCCCCGGGAGAAACAAATTTGTTTGAAGATGGAATATTTCTAGCATTGGTTTGAAGAAGCTGCAGGGATTAAAAGGACAGAGAATACTGTGCAGATGACTAGCACAGAACCTGGGAAAAAGAGTCCGCTAAATATTCCCCTATTAAAAATTTAATTAGAAGAGATTAGGAAATGTTTAGATTTGGCACATTTAAAACTATATTTAAGAGATAAAATTGATTTACTTTGGTAAAGAAATTACAAGATGGGCAGCAATTAAACATGATAAATTGAACGAATTGGATCAGAAATATGAGGTTGATCTTTCTAAAAGTTACCATTTGCAGAGAAGTTGCAGGGTTCAATTAGATGAAGCAATTGAAACAATGCATTCTTCAGGAATGCTGTTACAAATTACAGAATTTATAAAATGCATTTGTAAATTGAGCGGTTGTGAAAAAATCGAAAACAAATGGGCAAGAAAAAATGACAAGAAAAAGAAACAACCTTAGTTAGTAGGGGAAAATAATGAACAGGATGTGGATGGAGCGTCGGCTTATCCACTGAGAGAAATAGTGGGAGGAATGTATGTCTAGGTACCATGGAGCAGATATGATTTTGCAGCTTTTACAAACAAAATTTCCAAAATTAAGACAGGCCTGTTCAGTGGTACAAACAAGTTGATCTATTTGTGAATATTTCAAGAGTGTTGTGGATTGATTTGAATACATTCTTTGATATTGTGGTGTCAAGTGATTTGTGGGCTGAATGTAAAATTGCTGTACAATAGCCACTTAAAGACCCAACGAGAATGGTATGCACTAATGCACCATCTCTTGTAGTTATGGAGCAATATGAAGCAGTGATTACTGTCCTGACAGGCAAAGTACCTCAGGAGTGTCTTGATTGGCTGAAAATCAAATGAACTACACAAGAAATAAAAGAATCAGTACATGAGTTCTATGAGCGGTTGCCGCAGGTGTTTATGCAACACAGTAGAAGAGAATATCCGGATGAGAGTCACATGGGGATTTTTATACCTCAGTTCATACTAGGGTTGAGACCAGAGATTAGTGCGCATATACAACAAGTGGGAATATTTACAAGGATGTGGCGGAGTGCTGTGTTAGACTCCTTGGCTTAACACCACACTCCTCTACTTCTGAAATGCAGGGCTGCACCATATTTACAACAATATGGTGCAGCCCTTGTCTCCCCCTGCGCTGGCGCTAATTTAGCTGCCTAGCACCAACGCAGGCACCCTTGCACCATAGTGCAAGGCTGTGTGCGTTGCAGGGGAAGACTGTTTATGTGCAGGAATGTGTCCCTTGCTGCACATGAGCAGTCTTTAAATGGCATTCTGAAACTTCTATGTGTGCTGCTTAATGCAGCACACATAGAAGTTGCAAAATGTCATTTGTTTGTAATGATTGTCTATGTGCAGGAAGGGATACCTTCCTGCATATAAACAATTAATGGTGTTTTGCTGTTCCCATGTGTGCTGCACAATGCAGCACCCATGGAAACAGCAAACACAGGAGAAATTAAATATTTCTCCTCCTTTCGCCAGGGTAAGACTAAGTTTTCCCTGGTCTTAATTTTGGCACCACCCCATATTTTTGCCACCCTTGTAAATATGGGGCAGCATCAAAATCACCCATTGCCCTCCACTTTTACACTAAGTATAGCATGAAAAAGGGCCTTATTTACAAGACAGCGGTCAACCACATTAAGTGGCTTAACTCTGCCTTGTAAATAAGGTGAAGCCCCATTGCCATCACAACATCATGAAAAGTGATGTTGTGGTGGCAATAGGGGCTTGTAAATGTGCCCCAAATTGTAATCTGCTGGCAGAATAAATCACTTGATGAAATCCTGAGGAATGTGAAACATTGCAGTGATGAACAAGAGATGAAGCAGAAAGAAAATTGAAATGAAATTCATGTTGGCTCAGACAAAGCTTGATCAGAAAGGTTTTCAGAATTCTACTTTTGCAGGAAATCAAGGGGGTATGCAAGGAATCGTTAAATAAGCAGGGTGTCAGGGTAATTCAGGAGGAGGTTTTAGTGTTTCACATGGTATAGGCAGAAGTGCTCCAGTAGATCCAGGTTCAGGTATGGATGAAAATGACCCCTTATCATGTTTGTAAAAGTGTCGGCATTGGAAAAGGGAGTGTAGGTTTAATCCTGATAATGCAAATGGAAATGTGCAGCTGCAGAGAGGAGTGCAGATGCAAAACATGGCAGTACAACAGATCCAAATGGCCATACATAAACAAATTTAGCAGATGCAGGTCCCACTAGCCCAAATGATCCAGCAAAATATGGAAAGCCCAATATTTAATTTGAATCAGATGCTGAAAGCTATTCTAAACCCTATCCAGAAACAAAATTAAAATACATTTCAGCAATTTCCTGTTTTTGATAATGACTTTTCAGGTTCTGACATTTCACAATGATGGTGCCTGAAGGGGGAGGAAGATTGTGTTCTTGGTACAGTGTTAGTGGTATACCAGAGTGGTCCATTCGTAGAAGGTGAGGTGAATGGCCACCTCATATCATTCCTTATAGATACAGGTGCTACCGGATCCACTGTTAGAACTGTGGAAGTCCCAAACCTACTCCTCTCAAGAAAGAAGATCCCTATTGTAGGAGTTTCAAATAAACAAATTACAACTCCATTCTCAAAAAAGATTCTGTAAAAACAGGTTCATTTGAGGAAAATCACCAGTTCGGTGTGTGTAATACGAGTTCTGTAAATTTGTTGGGGAGAGATTTATTGTGTAAGTTAAATCGTACAATTTACTGTATACTGAATGGTATTGAATTCCAGATTCATGATGAGGATGTGAAATTTAAAATGTCTCAACAAAAGACAGCTGTAGGATTGTTCCAATTTATGACAGTTAAAGACTTATCTGCTGATTTAAGAGAAACTGTGAACCCAGAAGTGTGGGATCTCACAGGGGAAGAGATCAGACTGACTATAGGAGTAGAAATAGTCCAAATTACCTTAAAAGCAAATGCAGTGTACCTGAGAGCACCACCATACCATTTGCCCCCAGAAACAATTGCAGGAATATCACCTGTAATAGAAGACATGCTACAGAAAGACATTTTGAGGGAACTAATTGTGAGTCCAAGTAACTCTTCGATCATCGGTTTTCGGAAACCCAATGGAAAATGTAGGATAGTTCAAGACCTTAGAAAAATGAATTACATTGTTGTTCCATGTTGTCCTGTGGTACCGAATCCTGCCGCAATACTTTTCCAAATTCCATTTACTACAGAATGTTCTACTGTCATTGATCTTTGTCAGGCTTTTCAGTGTTATTGCACAAAGATAGCCAGTTTCTCTTCTCTTTTTTCATTTCAGAAGAAATTTTTGCATAGTGCTGAGTTGCACAAGACTATACAGAGAGTCCGTCTATGTTTAATTTGATCTTGAAAAAGAATTTAGAGTCATTAGATGCTCTACAAATTAGTACTCATACAATATATTGATGACCTACTTGTGGCATCAGAGACAAGAGAAGCTTGCAAGCAAGAAACTATTGTGTTATTGAATCACCTGGCTGAGAATGGACATAAAGTTTTGCCAGCTAAATTGCAAATACTGTCAAAACGAAGTTCAATATCTGGGACACATCATTGAGTAGGGAGCAAGAAAGGTGTTACCAGAGAGAGTGGAAGCAATTCTTCAGCTAAATCCACCTCAAACTGAGAAAGAAGTTTTGGGAATGGTTGGCTACTGTAGATAGTGGATACCAACGGAGGCTGATACACATATGTCTGATCCCCTTCCTTAGAACAACAAATGTTTGAAAGCCTTCCTAGTGCTGAAAGAAAGACTTTGTAATGCCCCAGCACTAGGAATGTCAGATTACAGTAAAGAGATTACATTGTTTTGCAGTGAGAGGGAGGACTGTGCTCTCTCAGTGCTTACTCAGATTCATGTTGATGCTCGGAAACCTGTGGAATGTTTTTTGACCACCCTTGACCTTGTTGCCGCAGGACTACCCGGCTCTCTTAAAGCTGTTGCTGCAGTGAGCTCTAGTCTGGAACATAGTGATGGGATTTCCTTTAACTGCAAAGATCCCTCACTCAACGGAATTACTATTGACATGAACCAAGACCCAATCCATAACTCATAATAGACTTACAAAATATGAGCAGAAGATTCTGTCAGCAGAGAATGTTGTGTTAAAAAGATTTCAGGTTTTGAAGCCATCTATATTACTGCCTGTAAATGACACTGTTTGTGTTGAAGTTGAACATGATTGCCTAGATGTCACGGATTTATGAACAAAGCCTAGGCCTGATATTAAGGATGACCCGTGAATGAGCCAGACTATGTAATTTTTGTGGATGGCTCATGTCTGAGAAATAATTAAGGTACCCAGAGAGCAGCATACCCTGTGTGTATAATAAATTATGTAATTGAAGCTCCATGGTTTCAAGGGGTAACATCAGCACAAGCTGCAGAATTGATTGCCCTTACAAGCATGCAGTTTAACCGCTCAAATGAAAGTGACTATATTTATAGATAGTCAGTCCGGCTTTGGCACAGTCCATGATTTTGGGCAATTATGGTCACAATAGGTTTCATGACCTCTTCCTGAACTCCGATAAGAAACAGAACACATGTGAGGCATTTGTTGGAATCTCTACAGTTGCCTTCAGAAACTACAGTTGTTAAATGTGCAGCCCATCAAAATGGTAACGTCTACATTGCCATGGGAAATAGGTATGCTGATTCAGTAGCATGATATTGTGTTCTGCTGGCTGCACATTTGATGCAACTTTCGCATGTGAGTCTGAGGACACTTTATTTTCTGTGTTGATGACAGTAACAGATACTTGGGATGAAAAAAAACCAAGTACAGGAACATGTTTCCGAAGCAGAACAACAACAATGTTGGATCAGAACAGGTTATGAGAAAAATGTAAATAATATCTGGATGTCAGTTGAATGGAGACCAGTATTTCCTGATAGATTTTGTTTCCAATGACACAATACTTTCACGGATATACACAACTAGAAAGGGACTCCATGATAAGACTGTTTAGACAGAATGAACATAACCCAAAGTTTAGGACATTGGCAGAAGTGTGTCATCGATATGTGAGATGTCCCCTAATGAATGCAGAGAAAAGAACATGTTACATTGAGTCATATAGAGTGATCAGGTGGTCCTTTCAACAGAATGCAGATGGACTTTATTGCTATGACTGCCTGCAACGGGATGAGATAAGTCCTCGTCATAGTATATGCCTTCTTGAGGTGGGTGGAAGTCTACCCTAGCAGAAAAAATTACAGTCTCACTGTAGCAAAACTGTTATTGCGAGAATTGTTACCCAGGTACGGAATGCCAGTTTCTCTAGAATCAGGTAGAGGGACCCGCTTTAACAATGAGGTCCTGAAGTTGATTTACACAGCATTACAGATTAAGCCAAGCCTGCACTGCAGCTATCGAGCTGAGGCTTCAGGTATAGTCGAGCAACTGAATGGGACTATCAAGTCTTGACTAGCTATAGTCTGTGCTTCAACATCACGGAAATGGCCAGATGCTTTACCTTTGGTGGTGATGAGTACTTGAAGTATGCTTGATAGGAAAACTGGTCCACTGTTGCACAAGATACTAATGGACCATGAGGCTACCTGCAGTACCCGCAAATGCACTTGTTAACATCACAAATGAGGAGTCATATGGCCAATTTAGATAGGCCAAAGAAATTAAAAATGTTATCGTGGCATGTCAACGGCCTCAGAGTAGCCTCGAGACTTTCGGATAGCGAAGTGATTATAATACAAGAGTCTCACCTATTGAGAGATGAGTGGTTTGAGATACTTAAAACACAAAAATGGGTAGAACATTATGTGTGTACCACCCAAACCTGTCCGAATAAGGGAGTTGCATTACTTTTTAAAAAATCCATCCAAGTTATTCTAGGGGAATGGAGGGGTGACCCTCTTGGTAGACGGACAATAGCTACAGTTAAAATACAGGGGTCTTGGCTGACCTTCGTGGGGTACTAAGGACCCAATATAGATGACTCTGCCCCGTTACAATCTCTATTGCTGCATCTGATAGATGTTAAAACCCCCATTATACTTGGTGGTGATTTTAACATGGTCTTAGATTTAACCCTAGACACTGCATCTAAAAGAAGTGCGGCGATCCATGAGATGAGGAGTATCCTAAAACAACTAATGTCTGTTCTAGGCCTCATAGACATACGGAGGTCGATGAGAGCCAATGCTGGGACAGGTGGGGGAGCCTTTACTTTTCATAACAAAAAGTATGGCCATCGATCTAGGATTGATTTCTTTCTCGTAGATAACTATATTAGTAAAATCAAGAACAAAGTAACTCATGCCCCAGAACACTTCTCTGACCATTCAGCTGTTATCCTAGAGGTTATGCTAAAAACAAGACCACTCTCTAGTAGGTGGACAGTAAATAGATCTCTGTTTTCAGATCAGAGGGTAGTAGAACAATTAAAAAACGCCACAAATGAATTTTTTTTTGTTCAATATAGATTCAGCTCCACTCAAGATTGTTTGGGATACCTATAAGGCCTATATAAGAGGTATGGTAATGTCCCTATCGTCTGAGCACAATAACAATGTTAAGGCTGAGATAAATAAATTAGAAAATGCTATTCAAAGTGTACAAGTACAAATTGAACAAAACTTGGGTGACTCAAACATGGCACAGTTAAAGAAAAAATTGCACGAGGCAAAATCGGAGTAAGGTGACTATTTTGAGACAATTATAAAGAAAAAATGGGAAGCCAGCAAAATGTTGAATTATGATTATGGAGAGGGATGTGGTAAATTGCTGGCATGGAAAGCTCAAGCCAATCAGACAAGAAACCAAATAAGAGATCTTAGATGCCAAAACTCAGGTGACATAATCTCTAATGAAGAAGAGATTGAGGGCGCATTTGTCTCCTTTTTTCAAGATCTTTACAAGGAAGATGCTAATGCTGACGATAAAAAAGTTGAAGAATATTTTAAAGATATTGATCTCCCGTCTCTGCAAGAAATGGAAAAAGAGAGACTAAATAGTCCTTTCAGTCTTGAAGAGATTATTTTAATCATTAGGGGCTTAAAAAAGGGAAAAGCGGCAGGTCCAGATGCCACCCCTAATGAAATGTATTCCTTGCTTAAAGAAGAACTTGCCCTGATACTATTACAGTTGTTTAATTCTGTCTTTTTGGATAAACAGAGTCTCCTGTCGTCCTGGGATATGGCCACAATAACTATACTCTTAAAATCAAACAAAAACCCGAGGGCATGTGAATCTTACAAGCCAATTTCTCTCCTTAACAGTGATTATAAAATCTTCACTCAGGCTTTAACCAAGAGATTGGATAAGGTGATAGGGTCTCTAATTCACACTGACCAAAAAGGTTTTATAAGAGGGAGGCAACTTCATGAGTTAACCCATGAACTTATTGCAACCATTGATTTGGCGAAAATGAGTGGAAATCCCCTTACACTAATGACACTGGACGCGGCTAAGGCTTTCGACAAGGTTAGTTGTGTATTTTTGCATAAAACGATAGAACGTCTTAACCTTGGAGAAAATTTGTTACCAACAATTAAAGCAGTGTATGAAAACCCAGTGGCAAAGGTGTTGGTAAACGGGAATTTGACTAAACTAATAAAAACTGAAAGAGGGACTAGACAGGGCTGCCCTCTTTCTCCTCTCCTTTTAAACATTTATATCGAGCCTTCGGCTTGTAAACTGAGGGCAAATCAAAACATCCACCCCTTTTCCTGTAATGGATGGTCAAAAAAAATTGGTCTGTATGACGATGATTTAATGATCTTTACAGGTGATCTTCACAACTCTCTTTCGGCTATTTGGGAAACATTAGATCTTTTTACAGGCGTCTCGGGGTACTCTGTAAACCAACAAAAGAGAGTTGATGCAATGGAACACACAACACTGTAGTAGTTTGATAAGGAAAGAAATTAAATATCTGGGGGTACAAATCGTCCACAATCTGGAAAAACTAGCACAGACAAACTTTGATAAGCTAGTTGTATCAGTTAGAAAACAACTGCAGGCTTGGGGTGTGCTGCCATTGTCCTTTCTTGGCAGATCTAACCTTTTAAAGACGTTGGTGCTTCCAAAGTTTTCCTTCCTAATTTAACACTATCCCTCTAGAGTTTAATAAAGTATGGTTCAAAAAAATACAAGGAGAGTTCACCAGTTTTATCTGGGAAAATAAATGTCCCAGAATCGCCTTTAAAAAATTACGTAGGAAGAAAGAGCAAGGCGGTATAGCCAAGCCTGATCTATAGCAATACTATCAAGCCTTTCATTTAAAGAACTTTCATCAGCTTTTAAAGGAAAGCTCCAGCTTAGCCCCCTACTTAAAGGCTCTAGTAAAGGATTCCCAAGATCAACCAGAATATTTCCTTTTTAAATTCGGTCACCCTAAATTTTTCTAAAAAGTTAAACTAAAAATTCTTCAGAATGTAGCCAAGAGTTGGTACTACACAAGACTTACTTTACAAATACCATACTACAGTGTTTATGCCCCTATCTGAGATTCCCCGGGTATGCCGGCTTGTCTTTTGGACTCGCTAGCAATCCCACTACGAGAGAGCGGGATCAACTACTGGGGTCAACTCCTGGAAAATTCCAATTTAATTTCATGGCAGAGATTGTCTGAGGTAACTAATAACACTGTTTCTAAATTCAAATATTACCAACTAGTCAGCTGGGCAAAAACATTAGAAGAAAAGGGTGAGGGGAATTCTGAGGCTGAATCAAGGATAAAATCACGACCCAAGGTACAGAAAAAAATCGCAGAGTGGTACTGGCTGTTTATTGAGGAAGAAGAAGGGCCCCAGAATGCACCGATGGAAAGCTGGAAGAGGGAACTGCCGGAGAAAGATCATGAATTATTATGGCACGTATCAATGGCTTATTTATGGCGCTACGTGAGATCTGCCCCACTAAGAAAAAATCATCTCTTTACTGTCCACAAGGCATACTGCACACCCCAGAGGTTATCAAAGATGGGAAGCCGGACAGTAAGAAAATGCCTTAAAAGCGGTGAAGAAAACGTGAATAAAGCACATATGTTTTGGCAGTGTCCCTCGATCCAGTCCTTCTGGGAGAAAGTGGGTAGGATTATATCAGAGGTCCTAGAGCAAGAACTAGAGGTGAGCTTAGACATTTTCATTTTGGGGGTTTTAACAGGAGCGGCAGATAATGGGAACTTTACTAACATTGAAAAATCTATTCTTTTTGTTTTAATATTGCTGGCAAGAAGGGAACTGTGTATTAAATGGATACTTCCATGTTCTCCGACAGAGGTGGAATGGGTCCTTTCAGTACAAAGGGTGGCAAGTCTTGATTGAGCGATTAGGTTAAGCAAGAAGACAAGATGCTGGGAACTATGGGATAAATGGTTAGAAACATATAGAAATTAGATAGATCTTAGTCATGTTCGCCATTATTTAGAATTCAGTATTGGACTTTGGTTCTTATGTTCCTGTTGTTATCTGTTTCTTCCCTTTTTTCAAAACATCTGGTCCTATGATTAATAATATGCTTTACAGGTTTTGGCTTATCTATGTCAGCGTCACAATCTTTGCCTGTGTCAGTGAAGTCAGTCCCTTTTGACCGGGCGGGGGGTATATTTCCCTTAGGTTACCCGGGATGTTCATAACATCTCCTCCTTACGGAGAGACCGGGTTCCCCTGTCCTAGTAGAAATGGACTTTTTTCCGGATGGTTTTTGCATATTGACAAATGAGGACAAAAAAAGAAAAAAAAACATAAATCACAAATAATACGGTACTCGATTACTGCAAAGGACTGGCTGATGCAGTGCGTTCTGTTTCCTACCAGGTTGCAGCAGCCACTAAAGATCTGCATCAAGAACACTGCCAAAACCTCAATCCTGGTGATTGGGTTGTGATCAAGAAGCATGTTTGGAAGAGTTGTTTGGAGCTGAGTTGGAAAGGCCCCTTTCACCTAATTTTGGTGACCAACACTGCTGTTAAATGTGCTGGTTCATTGTGCTTTTTGAACCTGAACGAAGAGCATTGGTGACTACACCACCAGATGTGAGACCACAAAGAGCAGTGGTATCATGATCACAACTGCAGAAACAGGAAGAAAGGGGTGAAGATTGGCAGACTGTGACACCAACCCAAGTGCCTGTTGCTTCACAAGGTGGCATTGAAGTCTCTAATGAAAGAGAAGCAGAGATTGACCCTCAATTTGGAACTGTTATTGATTCCACATCAGGAGAGCCAACAGATCTGGGTGAACAAAGAAGCACTGAAACTAGAAGAGTCACCCGCAGAGCTGAATGGCCACAGAACTGTAATCAAGAAAAGACTAAGAAAGAGCATATCAGTTGATCAGGGTCTATCAATTATCCATGAAGAGAGAGAGACAGAGTCAAGTGATGAAAGTGACACAGAAGGAGATCAACAAACTGAAGGGATCAAAGAAAGCAAGAGTGCCTTTTCGAAGGTATTCAGTATCTGAGTGGCCTTACTACATGGACAAAATACTGAATATCACAAGTAGAGGAGTTGTGTGATTTCAAATCTGCATTGTTTGAACTTCCATGATATCACCATAGTTAGCATTGTTGGAAGAAGATACTTGACAAAAATGAACTTTGAAATTATAAAGAGACACTTTAAAAGCCTAAACAAGATTCTTCAAAAAGTATAAATTAGACTGACGCTAACTCACATTTTTTTAATTTTACGGAGTCCCAATCCTTCAGTAGAAGAGGAGGGATAACAATTTTAAAAGAACACGGAGTAGAGTTAAGAATTGTCTATTCGAAGATTGCTTTGCTGAAAACCTGTTCATAAATGCTAACCACAATAAGAAGCTACTTACAAAAATCTGTGCGGAACTTTGCTGTAAATAGTCTGGTTCTAGATAGCCATGTGTTGCCTTAGAAGTAAGTGCAAATTTATTGGGAAACAGCATTTACAACGCTAGTAATACCACGCAGGTAGGTTACAATGCGGACGTTACATCGTCCGCGTTATTACCACGCATGGCATTACATCGCAAGTCGTTTCAACAACTTGCGCTAGATGACGCGCAACACCAGGGAATGTGTTGGATTTTAAATCCAACACATTCCCTGCAGTTGCGCTAACTGGAGTAGGAATAGTAATTAATACTATTCCTAGGTCCAGCGCACCATCTAGCGCAAGTCGTAGAAACGACTTGTGATGTAAAGCCATGCGTGGTAACAACACGGACGATGTAACGTCCGCGTTGTAACCTACTGCGGGGTAATGGATGGCATAGTAACGTCATACATTCAAATATATTATGTGTTCAATTTTTGCAATAGCAGTAATAATTATTGCAATAGTGCTAGTAGAATTTTATTTGACACCTGGGAAAGACAATAGGTCAACAAACAGAACTAACACCCATACATACATAAATAATGAAGAGCAATTGTAACCCTTATGTACAAGCTATAAGGAGACAGATTACATGACTAACGTTTACTCTAGATGGTAAATGGGAGCAAAGGACTGTTATGTCTGTGCTCATCTGCCATCATCAGCAACTGAAGAAGTCACATATTATCACATACCATTATCATACGCAATTCCCTATAGCATTCTGCTTTCGCTTGTATATAGACAAGAACATTATGAATATTTATTTTCAAATTATGATGTAATACTTCCTAGAGTGCCTTAAATAGAAAGCCTGAAGTTACACCTGCAAGAAATAAAATGGACACAGCATGGTACTACTTTATGCCACATAGACCAATGGATAGTGTTAAATCTTATCAAAACTATTTAACCAGCTTAATGAGACCACTAGAGAAAGTTGTCATTATGGCTTTTAGAGGAAAGAAACACTAACATAATTGTAGCAAGGATACACATAGTGATATTTTGGGTAAAAATGTTTGGAAGCAAGCAAAAGACAAATTTAGAAAGAAAATGGTTTACCTAAAATATTTTGCATTTATAAAAGAAAAACATCCAAACGAACTAGAAATGCAGGGATTAGTAGTTGTGAGCACACATTTGAATTAATGGGAGGATCATGGCAAATTTTACAGGGAGAAGAATCTGCAATTCCAAGAGTTTATTTTGTTTGTTGACAGGAAGCTTATTTCCAGTTACCTGCTGATTGCTAAGGTACTTGCTATTTAGCTATATTTGTTTCCTAAAATGTACCATGTGTATACTATAGATGCATTAACAATGACACGAGCACACAGACACACAGGTAGTGCAGAAAGTGGAGGTGAATTAGTGGGAGACCATCATTCCATTTGGTACCATCATTCCACTTGTAGGAGTCATAATATATGATGAAAAGATTGGGAAACTACCTACTGTTGTTGACAAGCTGGCAACCAGTACTTTTTGACCTTTACTAGTAACACTGAGCTTATAGCAATTTGATCCATGGTTTTGCAGGATCGCTTAGGGTTACACATTTTACTCACAGAAAAAGGCAGACTCTGCAAGATGCTCAAATTAACCCACTGTTGTTCATACATACCTGATGAGAGTAAGAAATTAGACAAATGTGCAAAGATCATTTCAGCCTTGAAACCTGAATTAGAAGAGTTGGAAGCACCTAGCATTTTAGAAAAGTTTAAAGAAAGGATTCATACAATTGGAAACTGGATTACAACAGCAGCAGGAGGTATTTTGAAAGCTATACTTATGTCAATGTTAATTATAAGGTTTTGTTTACTATTTGTATTTGCTTTATTTAAAGGCTGCATATATTACTTACAGCAGATAAAGGGAAGAGGATTAGAAATAAATAATTGCATGAATGATGTCTACCTAAAATCATTACAATTCCAAAGTTTAAAACAGAAAAGGCAAGATTTAATTGGCGATAAAAGTGCCCTTTAAGCGGAACTCACATGTGTAAGTAAGTAATGTGCTGGTTAAGATAATCAGCAGATGGGGGAATTGAAGAAGCTAATTAATTAAGATGCAAATTATTTAGAATAACAGCTTTGTGTGCAATGATTTACATGAACTTTATAAATAAAATGACACACATTTTAAATGTGCAAACTGCACTAGGCAGACATAGTTATTCATATAGGCCGCAGAAATGCTTAAATGCAAGTTTTCTTTTAAATTAAAATGAACTCGACAATGTTGAAATGTGCACAATGAAATTTAGAAACCTGACCTTAATGTGGCATGCTTAGAAATGTTTGTCATAACTGCAGAATGTTCCCGTTTAACAAATGTATTATATTTTGCTAAGAAACATTTGATTGTGATAACTAAACTTCCTATTTACCCCATATTTCACATAATGCTTGAATAGAATAGAATAGTTGCACATTTTAAAACAATATTTCTTGTTAATAAAATGTATTGCTAAACAGTATGTTTGATGCCTATTGTAATGGAGGTCTATGAATCAAGAATCTATGGGGCATATGATCAAGAACGTGTGATAATCAGCGCAAAAGTAACAACTCAACCTACAACATCGCAGTCTATCACAGGAAATTTACGCCGTGTTAACCAGCATTCACAACACGGAGGTACCATGCGATAGTCACGCAGCATTTGACACGGTCTGCCACCGCACCCTAGTCCAACGCCTCAATGACACCGGCATCCAGGGGACTGCTCTGGAATGGATCATCTCATTCCTCTCCGGCAGAACACAGAGAGTACGCCTCCCTCCGTTCCGCTCTGAGGCCACCGAAGTCATCTGCGGCGTCCCGCAAGGATCGTCGCTCAGCCCCACTCTCTTCAACATCTACATGAAACCCCTCGCTGCCATCGCACGCCAACACAACCTCAACATCATTTCCTACGCCGATGACACCCAGCTGATTCTCTCCCTCACCAGAGACCCCGACACCGCCAAAGCCGACCTACACGAAGGGATGAAAGATGTCGCCGAATGGATGAACATCAGCCGCCTGAAGTTGAACACGGACAAGACAGAAGTCCTCATCCTGGGACCGTCGCCCTCCGCATGGGACGACTCCTGGTGGCCCCCGGCCCTGGGCACCGCACCCAAGCCAACGGACCACGCACGCAACCTGGGCGTCATCCTGGACTCCTCCCTATCGATGACCAGACAAGTCAACGCTGTCTCCTCATCTTGCTTCCACAACCTCCGCATGCTCCGCAAGATCTTCAGATGGATCCCGACCGAGACCAGGAAGACTGTCACCCAGGCCCTCGTCACCAGCAGACTAGACTACGGAAACACCCTCTACGCCGGCACTACAGCCAAGCTTCTGAAAAGACTTCAGCGTATCCAGAACGCCTCCGCCCGTCTCATCCTGGACGCCCCCCGACGCAGCCACATCTCGAGCCACCTGAGAGACCTGCACTGGCTCCCTGTCAACAAGAGGATCACGTTCAGACTCCTCACCCACGCACACAAATCCCTCCACGACCTGGGCCCAAGGTACCTCAACGACCGCCTGACTTTCTACACTCCCACCCGACAGCTACGATCCGCAAACCTCGCCCTCGCCGCCGTCCCTCGCATCCAGAGAGCCACCGCCGGAGGAAGATCCTTCTCCTACCTAGCGGCCAAGACATGGAACTCCCTGCCCGTCCACCTGCGGCTGACCCAGGACCACTTCGCCTTCAGGAAACAGCTCAAGACCTGGCTGTTCGAGCAGTAGCAGACCCCCTCCCCCAAGCGCCTTGAGACCCTTCCGGGTGAGTAGTGCGCGCTATAAATTCCATGATTGATTGATTGATAGATAACGTGTCAACTGACCGCGATAAAATCAATGCCATGCCGCAAAAATGCAAAATGCGACTGCAAAAAAAGCTGCGATGAGGCCAATCGCGATACAAAAATCAGCAAAAACCAGCTACAGGCCTGCAATTCACACGCGTCCGGTGGGAACAATCACCATAAAAGTAGAAAACAAATGACAAACAAATGCCAAACAACAGCCAAGCACAATGGATGTTGCCGAAGCAAGTACGGAGGAGAACCAGAACCCCACAAGCCCCCCGGAGGACCTCCCTGGGACCTCGTGGTCAGGGAAGGGCAAGGGGAAGAAGAGTAGGAAGAAGCGCTTCAGTCAGCAGGAGAATAGGAACCTGATAACGGAGGTGGTCGAACACCATCAACAACTGTTTGTCACCTCCACTGTGTCATTGGTGACAAAAAAGGGACTATGGCAGGCCATCATGGACAAGGTGAATGCAGTCGGAGTGCTGAAGAGGACAATGGACGAGGTCAAGAGGCGCTGGAATGATGTCTAGTGCAAAACCAAGCTGAAACTCGCCAACAACCGGAAGGCAGCAATGCAGACTGGAGGTGGGAGTCCAGCGCCACAGGAGGAGCTGGACGACATGGAGGAAACGGTGTCCACAGTCATCAGTGGTGAGACGGTGGCAGGAGTTGGGAGACCAGACACTTCTCAACACAACAGCAACAGGGTGAGTAACAACTAGGGACTGGGGGACAGGGGAGATGTGCACAATGGCACACATGCACAAGTAAGTAGAGCACAGCTGTGGACAAATCATGCCCCAGACCCCAACTCCCACCAAGAGAACTATCTACCCAAGTATGCAACATTTCAGCACTGTATTAGCACAGAAGTCAGAGGCACACCGCGTGTAAGGGATAAGGGGCAGGCAAATCAGAGCTGCAGGGGCGACTCCCCCAAAATACGGCACACACACATCACGTGCACAGCACATCAACATTGACAACGAAGTTGCACAAACCCCAGCACGTTCACCACAGAACAGAGGACACAACTGGTGTCGACTGGGTGTAGACACAAGTGGCATTGCAGGGAAATGTGAGTTGATAATGTACAAGTACAAACACACAGCTGTGATGTTTTGTCGAATTGTCCACTGTCCAGCAGCAAATGGGCAGCCCCTCTGAAACAGTCACAATGTACACAGTCATGCAGTCTGTATGTAAACATGTACAATGCGACAACACACATGTGAACACATTGTTAAACTGCATCTCCCCTTCACATTACAGAGGGACAATCACCACCTCCAACAGAGCAGTCCCTTGAGTGGTACTTTACCTGAGAATACTTTTTATGGCAGCCTACGCAGCAACCCCACACACATACCTACTCCCTGCTGACGAGAGGCAACTACCTCGAAACACGTGTCCAGGGATGGCTAACGCGACACTCATTTTCACTTTAAACTTTAGCATAGGCGTACTCGCCGACGCTACTTCATGGACCACAATGCTTTGGGGTAACACGCTGGTGGGACGAGCAGAGTGCGGCCAATCGGACTTTTGTTTATATTCAGGCTCCCTTGAGCCGGTGGGGCTGACGAGCCCATGGCTACGCACCTGCGCGCCTTGAGTGGTACTTTACCTGAGAATACTTTTTATGGCAGCCTACGCAGCAACCCCACACACATACCTACTCCCTGCTGACGAGAGGCAACTACCTCGAAACACGTGTCCAGGGATGGCTAACGCGACACTCATTTTCACTTTAAACTTTGGCATAGGCGTACTCGCCGACACTACTTCATGGACCACAATGCTTTGGGGTAACACGCTGGTGGGACGAGCAGAGTGCGGCCAATCGGACTTTTGTTTATATTCAGGCTCCCTTGAGCCGGTGGGGCTGACGAGCCCATGGCTACGCACCTGCGCGCCTTGAGTGGTACTTTACCTGAGAATACTTTTTATGGCAGCCTACACAGCAACCCCACACACATACCTACTCCCTGCTGACGAGAGGCAACTACCTCGAAACACGTGTCCAGGGATGGCTAACGCGACACTCATTTTCACTTTAAACTTTGGCATAGGTGTACTCGCCGACGTTACTTCATGGACCACAATGCTTTGGGGTAACACGCTGGTGGGACGAGCAGAGTGCGGCCAATCGGACTTCTGTCTCAGATGTGGGACCTGGTGAACTGCTGTACATACTGGTATGTGGTTGGAGAAACACCAGTGGCAGCAGGTGGGCAATGTGGCCTGGGTGCGCAGTGTCGGCACTCCCTCTCCCTGTCCCTCTCCCTCTCTTCTTTTCTCTAGCTTTCTCTCCCCCTCTCTGTCCGTCTTTCTCTCGCTCCCCCTCTCTGTCCGTCTTTCTCTCACTCTCTCTCTCCTTCGCTCTCTTTCTCCTTCACTCTCACTCTGTCCTTTGATGTGTGCGGGACACACCTTGTCATCATGATTTTTGTCTTGCAGGTTGTGACCTACGGATTGTCACGAGGGGAGCCGCCATGTGTCTTAATTTCTGTTCTGTGTTTATTTTAATAATTTTTCATTTGTTGCTTCGAAGGTGAATGTGTGATGCTCATTTTTGTGACAACACATGCATGTCACCAGATGTGATTGTGCAACATCATGCGGGTTATTTGGTATATGTGTCCGTGTGGTTGATGTGACATATCTTTGTCCGGGGGTGGGTGGGGGTTGCCCAGAGTGGGGTCCGGAGGGGGGGAGGTGGGGTCCTTGGTGTGGTGGCGGTGGGTGTTGTTGCCCTCTTGGGTGTCCAGCACGCATGTTCTGTGGCTCCATGGCATCTTTTGTTCTTCAGGTGTGGCTCTGGGCTGGGCTCTCTTTTGTGGTGCAGGTTGTAATCCAACTTTGCAACAGGTCAGAGCAGGTGTTAGTTTCCTGGTGCTAACGCGCCTTATCGCATGTTTTGTGATCTTATCACATTTCAGGCTAGTTGTTGAGAATATTGTGGTGTGGTGTTGTCGCGGCTTTTTGTTCGGGAATCCCTACTCTGCATCTCACTAGCGACAGTATGTGTGTTCCGAGTTAGAGGGGAGCTATTATTTTGCAGACTTTATCATGCATGCTTTTTTTCACACAGCTATTCCCAGAAATCCATTTGCTTGTCCCTTTTTGACAGCTGTAGCTACTGCAGCTGCTATTTTTCTTGTTCTTCCTTTGTCTTATTATTGATGCTCGATTTTGACAGATTGCTACTGCAAACGGTATGTTTTTCCTGGAATTATTGAGACTCCCGCTGAGATCATGAACTACTCTTACTGGAAAGTTCAACTGCTTAAATTGGATTTGGAGCTTTATGCTCTTTTTTATCTCACTCTTTTCCTTTTAATTCAAACTCTTCATGAGTTTTACTAACTCTAAAATCTGGTCCTATCCTTTAGAATAGGAAACCTTTCCTATATAAAACACCCTTTCTGCACAATTGGATGATTTGTTCTAGCCATATTTTTATAAGATTTCTTTCAATTTACCTGAATGTATTGACTAATCTGAATAAAAGGAATTTTACTAATCTCGTAATGAGAAATAAACTTTTAAAACTAATTTAAAGTCTCATCATTGACTGAACATAGAACTGTTATTGTGACTTAACTTATGATGATGAAATAGCTGTTGGTTCAAAACATGATGGCAAAGTACTGTCACCTGAAGCGAGTTATACTTGGAAGCCAGCTTGAAAATGGGGCTTAACCCTGAAATTGATGATACGAAAAGGTTGAGCCATTTTATTTGATTTTTGCCCCACCTCTGAGGTATCATGCCTATACATTTCTTATGGAGTTATATATGATTAATTTGCCATTTGTACAGGACTGGTAACCATGAACAATGGGTCTCACATTCTAAGCTGCAACTTGCAAATGTGGTTCTTATGTTTGAAACAAAATATAGGCTCAGAAAGCACCTACTAACCCAATCCAGTAGTTTGCCTGTTTGAATCCCCATAGTAGTCCATGATGTCATACCCCTTAAAAGGTGTTTCTAATGATCCAGCTGTAAAAATGTGAACCCTGTGCCTTATTGAAATCTCTTCTATCGGGTTGAGCTTTCAGCAGTTTAGGGCTTATCTTTATGTCAGGCCTTCTAGTTTCCTTAGACAGGTCATGATGTGAGGACCCATCGGTATCCTGTTGTTGTTGCAGTAGAATGCTGATCTTGATAACCATGAATGTTTTTCTGTGTCACATGGAACCACATCAGAAGTAGCCAGCCTTAGCCCAAATGGAGTCTGTATGAATAGAGCCTTGTGTCTTTTTCAGAAGACAATCTCAGATTCCAAATTGTGAATGAGAGTAGAAATGTTCTCTTACCATGAGAAGTGAATAATGCTGGTGTAAAATGCGGGAGGATGTGGGGTGCTGGACACCCAAACACCTAAACATCACATCAGAAGGATAAACCAATATAGCATTTGAGCAGAGAGGTCTAGATGACTCGGGCGGATGGTACAGATGGGAGATATGGAAGTCAGTGGCTTTTTTGGGTGTTCAAATTTCTTCAAGTAAAATCTTAATCTTGTACATGAGTTCTCTGGTCACCTCCAAACTGTGAAGGAAATCTCTTGGGATAGGAATTTTCCATGCACGGTAGATAAATGAGCTCCCTCTTCTGGGTTACCCAACTGCAAGTGAATCTGGGATCATGGCTTTTTTTTCGCCCACCACAACAAAATGCCACACGTGTGCTGTGGCCTAGGCCCAAAATTGATAATGAAGCCCAGAGCTTGGCACTGAGGTTGAGTGAGAAATGCTAAAGGAATACCCCGTAACTAACATAAGACTAACATCTGTGCCACTAGTACATGAGCAGTGGTGGAAGCATACCATTGTTGAATCCACAGTGGGTTGGACATGACTGTTTTTCTCTGTTCCAATAAGGAGAGTGATGCCAACCAACCTGTGTATGTAAAGCTGTGCTTGTATGACATGCCCAGACATTGAGCTGATATCCTGTGTGTATGTTGAGTGTCTGTTGTCTGTACAGTCCTTCCTGGATGGTCTTCATCTTATCTGTGATTGTCTGACTGCAGGAGCCACAGAGATCCGTTTTGGATTGTCTGTGGTTTTGATGGCACAAGATGAATGGATTCATACAGCCTCCCCAGACAGTGGAAGGGTATTTATGGCATTCCTGAGCTGGAGGGTGTAGTTTCAGACTCTGAAGTGTGAAATAGAAGAAGACAGGGCTACCTTTAGAAATGCCATAAGCTCTATTTAGCTGGAAATTACTGATTCTTCCTTCCTGAGCACTGCCATTTGGGTGATGGTAAGGGAATGCGGAGAGCCAACACATTCACTTGTTGGAGACATGTTTCTAGGCAGGGCCTGAGCCTTTTGTCTGTCTCTGAGTGACCTATCCAAGATTAACAATGTAAAGCTTCACACTTATTGTGGTCCTGTTCCGGGTACTCCTAGTTGAGCCACCATCATCACTACCTGCTGTAAGAGCCATCAACTTGCACAAAAGCAACTGCAACCCAGAAACAAGAACTGCATAGTCACGGTCTATGCAACTGACCTACAAGTCACAGATTATAGGAAAGCTGCTCAACTTTGCCATTGTATGCCTTCACCTGCGCATGAGTCTATGAATTTTTTTCCGTCTGTTTACAGAAACCAGTAGGCCCTGTGGTCTGTGCATTCCAGTAATGCTACTTCCTCTTTTTGTGCCATATTAGGCTTGGGTGTGATTAAAGCACTCCTATTTCCTTAAATCCAATGTACCAGGCTGTATAATTGCTTATTGTGCCTATTGCTTGAATGCCTGAGTTTTGCATATATAGCCCCTACACTACCTCCCTGAAATGCCTTAAACTGCTTGCCTTTGTTACCCTGAGTGTCAAATGTAGTAGGGGTGTATGTTAGCCATGGTTGCCGAGCTACAGTATGAGGGACCCCAGGACACCAATGGTTAGCAGCCCTGTCACCATGGTCAACGCCCAGTAACCCGTTTGCCCGCACTGCCCTCCTCATGAATCTGATCTGACTAGATCCCATCAATATAAAGGGAAAACGAACGGGCTACATAATTACCGACAATGCTGTTTTCACGTCACAAATGTAACCTACAGACAGCTAAAACCAACAGGTCTGCCACAATATGTATGCTAATGTTAAGATCAGACATCTATGAAGCTAAGACAGCTGTGCATAAACCCGCTTTGAAGTTGAACTTCTACTGTCCCATCCATAATGCTCCTGTCTGCCTACATTAAAGTTGATGCTAAACTTCCCCTGCCGGTAGACACTTCACTAATGATTGTAAGTAAACAGCTGTGTTCACACTTCACCCTTGTTGCCAGAAACAGCAACACCCCATTTCTCAATGTCACGTTCTTTAGAAGCATCAACCTAGATAAGATTACTGAGTCTGGTCTTTGGCATCTAGAGAACCCATATCTGATAACAATATGCATCTACTAGTCAAGTTTAGTAATGAATGCAAGAACATTAATCTTTGGTCAGGAATAGCCCACTCGTTGGTTATCCCAAAGAAAAGGATGATTATGACTTTACAATTTCTTATACAGACAGATGACCCAGCTGCTTCTGAGGCTTGTAATGTTGGAATTTTGCAATTAAGTGACACCATTAAACCAGAAGACCCACTTGCTAAAACATAAACAATTGAAGGCAAATGTGTGCCGCGTGTTTTTACATCGAGATTTGTCGGGTACCTCAAGCTAAAAAAGTAATAGTTGGGCATCAACTACAGGACCAGCAACTATGATTTTCATACCAGGTGTTAGGATTAGGGGTTGAAACAAACGAGTAAGTGAATATATTTATATCATTCATATTACACCTGAACGGCCCTCCGAGGCTGATCTTTTTCTTCTTAATCTACTCTGGAATAGTGTTTTGAGATTATTTGACAGAGGAAAGGGGAAAGAGCTCTGTAGGTCTTAAAGAAAGGTATTTCACTCTTTGGCAACTTATGTTCACATTTGTAAAATCGATTGTTTGCAGGGGGGATAATGTCTCAGGGTTTAGTGACAAGCATTAACCATCCTCTGACCCCGTTGACATAAGAGAAAGTTATGTCAATTGGCCTGTGACCCTGATTGTTGAATTCATCAGTGTATGATGGAACCAGTTCTGTTCTAGAGCTGGCATTTTTTGAGTGGATGGAATGTCCCTTGGGCAGTTGCTGGGTGAAGCTTGCCCAGGCTGGTCGCTATGTACTAACTGGAATAAAGGAACATTTTCATCAATCTGCATGTGTGTATAGAGCACTAATTTCACAGTCTCAATGAGTGGAGACAGTGGAACTATGCTTAATTCATGGTGGTAGATCAGCCTTTGAGACGGGGCAGCTATCGTCATAAATAGTGAGTCCCCGTGCAGGATCGGATGAAGCATGTAACACACCTTGGAGGGAAATTGCTGGTGCTCTGCGTACCATCAATTAAAGGTGAATGTGATTTTAGAGTGCTTTTGAGGGCCAAAGTGGACATATTCGGCACATGATTGCCTTGCGCGTGCAGCTGTAGGGCGAGCTGCACCATGTGCTGAGTGTCGGCGGGTGTGAACGCCAAACGCAGTACATGCACTTCATTGGGCAAGCTGCACCATGCGCTGCTTATTGGCAAGTAAGAACTCTGATTGAGTTTGAAGCAGCATGCGACCTACATCGGCCAACTTACTGTGACGCGATATCTATGAAGAATCTTATTGGAAACAATACCTGGCTTTTTCATAACTTGCTCATCCGAACCTTCTCAGCTACTGGTAATGGATATATGCACAA
This sequence comes from Triturus cristatus, assembly GCF_964204655.1. Classification (NCBI taxonomy): domain Eukaryota; kingdom Metazoa; phylum Chordata; class Amphibia; order Caudata; family Salamandridae; genus Triturus; species Triturus cristatus. The sequence goes on from NC_140580.1 coordinate 733,998,291, forward strand.
TCTGAGGTAGTTGGAACCTGATTGAGGAATTGAACATTGCAATAGATGTGGCCCTTGCTTTACCTTTTTCAGTGTGATTGGAAGAAACTAAGCTTATGCTGATTGGTCAATGCTGATTGAGCTACAAGCAGACATAGGTGACTACATTTCTTATGTAAGTTTGTGTTTGTATTTCCAGACAATTGTACTTTAATTTTGTTAATGTTTTATGTTATGAACCAGAACTTTATCATTCTTAAGCTGAAGTTTGTATTAGTAGTGTGTTTCTATTTGTTCTTGTTCTAGTATTATAGTGTGTATAGTGAGTATAGTGCAGTGCTGATATGCTATCATGCAGTCTATTTCGTCTCCACCTACCTTCCTTGCCGTTCCGGCTGACACCATTGTGCCATGGGAAGACTGGCGAGAAGCTTTTGAAACTCATTTTGAAGCTGCTGGTGAGGATGACTATATCAAAGAGGAAGCTAACTTTGCTTAGGCATAATTTGGGAGTGGAGGATATGTGCGTAAGATATTACCAGAGTGCAATAACCATTCCGGCAATGGTGATGCTTCCAACATGGATAAAGAGCTGGATGATGAGTATGTTATAGCGATAAAAGCATTGGAAGAGAATATTGGAAGAAACGTAAGTGTATTAGTAGAAAGACATACATTCTTTTCCGGAGCACAATTGAATGAAGTGACTATAGACCAATATGTGGCCGAATTAAGAATTTTAGCGGCATCATGTACATTAAAGGATCTGCAGGAAGAAATTATTAGGGGTCATCTAATTAACTGAACTTCAAATTTAAAGAACAAAGAAATGTTGTTGTTTATGAAGGAGCAAACGTTAGAGAAATCCATAATAAGATGCAAAACATATCAAAAATACGTCACGTTATGTGTAGAAATTGAAAGGTAAAGGGAAGGGGTACAAAATGAATAGTACAAAGCAGAAAAGTTTGGACCAATCTGGAGTCAGAGACAGGTGCAAACTGAGAACTTTGCCTAATCCTGACAAAAGAGTGTGCTATAGGAATGGAAGCATGAAGCATGTGACAACTTCCAATAGTTGTTCAGCCGTTAAAGTCAAATGTTATAAATTCAAAATAATTGGACATTTTTCTAGAGACTGCAAGAGTGATGGTCATACATGGTGCGGGAGGATGGAGAATCATGGAAGTTTAGATGGGGGAACTGGAGTCTGTTGATGAGGTGGAGGTATTAGTAGTATGTGATACGAAAGGAGTAGAAGAAACTGATGTAAATGTTGTGGTGGAACCATATCGTTCACCGAAGTGCCAGGTGAAGATTTGTGGAGTGCAAGAAGCAATGGGGGCTGACTCTTGTTCACCAAATACACTGATTGACAAAAGTACATGGGACAAGTTGGGAGTTAAGAATTTGGACGAAACCAAAGTTCGCCTGAAGGATTTTGTTGCGTGAAGTTACCCATCATTGGGTGTTTCTCAGCAGAATTGTCCTTTAAAGGAAGGACAGCAGTGGGACAAATTTATGTTGTGGAGAGCGGCAGGACGTTACTAGGATGGAGGGAACAAAGAGCATTGGTGGTTACATTTGATCCCAAAAGCGATGATCAACTCCTGGTGTTGGTGCAGGTTGAAACCTAATAATGGGTGCAGAAAGTTCCCAATCTATTCAAAAAGGGATTGGGATGTTTAAAGAAGTTTGCCCACTAAATAATTCTGAAAGAAACTGAAGTACCAGTATTGCATAAGGTGTGGAATGAACCATTAGCCTTGAGCGGTTTATTAAAGGAGGGATGGGGAAGGTTACAGAGGATGAATGTAATAGAACCAATTAAGTCACCAGAGTGCTTGAGTCTGGTAGTGATTGCCTGTAAATTGAACTGAAAGATCAGGAGGTGTATTAATCTTAGGGATCTGAAAAAGAACATTTGGGTGGATTGGCATTCTCTGCCCAATATTAATGAAATGTTGACGAGCATGGGAGGAGGGCAGTATTATTCCATCATTGCCATCCAAAGCATACCATAAGATACTGCTGCATCCAGAGTCCAAACACATAACCTCATTTGTGACCTGGAAGGAGCTTTCTGGTTCGTGTGAATGCCATTTTTTCTGGCTTTGGAATCAGCCATGTTCCAGCGCATCATGCAACAGTTGTTATGGCGTTTGTGTAATGTGATGTATTTCCAGGATGATTTGCTGGTGTAGGGTACAGACAAGGAGGGTCATGATATGCTTTTGCATAAGGTGTTGGGGATTTTGAAGTAAGCAGGGCCCACTGTAGAAATTGAAAAGTGAACATTTGCAGTAAGAGAAGTGGAGTATCATACAATTTCTGGTGAATGCATAAGACTAAAAATGAAATGTTGGCGGCAAATGAGAGAGTGCCATGCCCCCAGGAAAAGGATCAACTCAGGGCATTCAGTTGCTTGGCGAAAACTATGAGAAGTTTGTGGATCACGTTGCACATAGGGTGCAGCCCATGAGGATGCTGATGAAGAAGGGACAGCGGTATGATTGGACAACAGAGTGTCAAACGCGTCTGACGATATCAAATGTTGCCTAATACGATCTGTAGAATTTAAACTTTTTGACTGTAAAGATTGTTATATGCACTTATGCATGGGTGAGGTGCTGTTTTAATGCAAGTAAATAAAGGACATGAAAAGAATGTGGCATTTGCCTCTTGAACCTTTAGAGATGAAGAAAAAGTTACTCCACTATCGAGAAGGAAGTGCTAGCTTGTTGGTGGGGTAGCCAACATTTCCAGAACTATGTGTGGGGGTCAAAATCTAAACTTAGGGTGGACCACGAACATTTAATGGATTTATTTACCACAATGGAAGCTGGGAAAGCAACACCACAGTTTGCTAAATGGATGTATAGGTTGCAGGAGTTTGTGTTCGATGTCGGCTATGCTGCTGGAGTAAAAAATGTGAATGGGGACTGTCTACCATGTTTGCCAGTACTTGCACGTAGAATTGATGTAGAAGATGACTGGGTGGTGGCTAATGTAGAAAGTTATAGCTTAAAAGCAATCACTTGCATCGCATTGAAGATGGCCAACAGAGAAGGGGCAGCATCGGACTGCTCCCAGGGTAAGGGATCGCTTTTGGCGTAAATCCCCGAAAAAACCCTGACACCGCACCGCCGCCTGAGCCTGGAAAGACTGGGGAGGGAAAGAGTGCCAACAACGGTGCCTTGCCTCGCAGCAGAGCCCTACAATTCAGGGCAGTTTGGACCACTGTTTCTACAGCGACTACAGCGGCTGCAAGGACCGAGGACTTCAAGGGGATCTCGGTTGCTGCTGGAGATCGCAGATGCTGCATGCCTATTCCTGTGTGGCAACCCGAGATCTAGCAGGCGTGACTAGGCTGCACCGGCAGTGGGTCCTGCGGTGAGTCCATCAACCTCCCCATTGGACGCTGCCGATCAGCTCCTCTCCCTGATCCTAACCCCGGGCATGGACCCTGTACCCAGCTACGCTCATGTGCGGCAGGGGTCTCTGCATTGCAGTCCACTTACCGGCAGGCTGATGTTTTATGCAACTTCTCTTGAAGAGGTTGTCATGAAGAGTGAATGCTGGGCAATGAGGTATTGGGCTGAAGCTGCCCTTGTGTTCTGTGGCCTTGACAGTTTCATGTTGGGGGCACTAGTGATCTAGCTGCCATCCATCTTGTTGATGTTTCTCCCCTTACACACACGAGGGTACCTCGGCAAAATAGAGTCTTCCTGCCTGACAGAAATTAAATTAGGACTGTCTCTCTCTGCCATCCAGTTCTTTATGGATAAAGGGGCGGCTATCTTGTAATAGCTAAGGAGTACACCTCGACCATCCCATTTCCATTCTGGCGGACTCCAGGTTCACTTTTTACTTTCTTACTTTATTACAATTTCAGGATTCCTCTGTCTGCTTCCCCTGCCCCCCCCCCCCCCAAGGAAGTCTCTCAATAGTGCCTATATGGGATTCTGAAATGGACATAGGACTATGTCCTGCATGAAAACTGAATAAGGACTAAGATTATCCCCTGCTTCCTAGGAACACAGATGTCGTAGGGGGCAGCCATCTTGGAAAGTGGTGTGGGCTAGGGCCGTCAAGAATTGGTAGTGTAACCTTATTCGGTTCTGCAGCCTCACCACTCTTGTCTTGAACCTCATCTTAATACACAGCTAGTGCTTGGAGGAAGCCCTGATTTCCTGCTCATTGAACACGGAAATTTACCCCCCCTTTAATCAGACTTAACATAACTCCTTTAATCTGTTTTCTCCCCTCATCATGGCTCAATGCACCTCTAGTTCCTCTGACTTCCTTGCTCAGGTAGGATTGAATTATTTTAAGATCATCTACACCCCCAACCTGTCGAAGAAAGCGGAAAAGACTTTCAAACACAATCTCCTCAAACGATGTCCTGAAACGCTTATCTCGGACACCTTTATTTTCACGTCTAAGGGTACCGTGGTGACAGACCTCATTTTCCGTTTAATGAGTTATTTGATTTGAGTTATTACTTATAGAGCGCAGCGAATGCCGTGGCGTCTTGGCGCTAGCTGTGATACATGGATAGAGGGCCCTGAGCCTGGATTTTAGTTCTTGTCAAATAACCAGGTTTATAATTCCTTCCTGAACAACGCAAAATAGATGGCATCTGGTTCCAAAGTTTTGCCGCGCAAAAAGACAGTGTGCGGCCCCCCCATCTTACCTTGCATGTTTTTGGAACACAGACAAGGCCTTCCATGGATGACCAAAGAGTTCTAGCAGGGATATACCTAGTAAAACGTTCCGCACCTCCCCAGAAATACCTCCGTGGAGGGCCTTATGTGCTAGACAGAGAGCTTTAAAATTAGCCCTTTGACGGACAGGAAGCCAATGTAGTGTTCTGATGGCCTCTGAGGTGGGACGACCCTTGGGAATATTCATAAGTAATCTGGCCGCTGCATTCTGAAGTGACTGAAGCTTCCTCTCCTGTGCTTTATCGATTCCCACAAAAAGTGCTTTGCAATAATCCAGTTTAGATAAGAACAGTGCAACTACAACTGTCTTTTGAAGCTCAGGTGCTATAAAAGGGAATATTTTCCTCAAAGTTTTTAGGAGGAAAAAGCAAGAGGAAGTTAATTGGTTGATGTGGGTGGATAAATTAAGCTGCTTGTCCAGGGTACTCCTAGGTTTTTAGCCTTAGTAACGGGAGTAGGACAAACTCCCGCCTCCGTTGGCCACCAGTTGGTGTTCCATACCGATGGTCCTTTACCGAATTCTAGGACCTCGGTTTTATCCGTGTTTATTTTCAGAAAGTTTGAACTCATCCAGCACATAATATCCATCAGACAAGCGTGAAAGCCGATAGCTACTGTGTCTGGGGATTTGGCAACTGAGATGGTAAGCTGTGAGTCATCAGCATACATGATCAGTGAAAACCCATGGTTCCTAACCAAGTTAGCCAGTGGGGAAACATATATATTGAAGAGGGTTGGGGACAATGCGGAACCCTGCGGAACACCACATGGGAGTAGGAACGTTCCAGACTGTGTGTTCTCCCAATGTATATTTTGTTGTCTGGCTTCTAAAAAGGAGGAAAGTAGATTTAATCACACTTCCCTCTCCTGCCCTTAAGGCAGATCTGACCATTTCCCTATGTAATAATGGTAACATCCTCATTCAAGCCTCGGACCTGAATCTCATGCGCTTTGACAGAATATTTATGAGGATTAAAAATACACTTAATAGCTTGAATCTAGCTGCTCACCATCATATCAGTCCACCCACATTTACTGCACCCTCTGTTCCCTAAGCCTCTTCTTCCCCCAATTCCACATCCCCCTCTTTACCTATTTCCCTTTCTGTTATTTCCTACAGCACAGAGCATGAGTATAACACTCACACAACTAACCCTGACAACCCTGATAATTTACCCTTGGACTCTGGTTTTACCAACTCGAGAGCCTTGCACCTAACTGCTGTCCCCAGTACTTCTCCTCTTTCCCCACACCTCCCTTACTCCTCCCCCTGTGCTTCCCCATCGCAATTGTTAAAACCACCTTGCCTGTAACTAATCCTACACAAGGATCTTCCCTGCGCCCCCTTGCACCAAAGCCTATTCCCCTCCTTGCTAATCCTCCTCCATTTTTGGATGTCGAGATCATTCTCAAGCGGGACTCTATCTCCCCCTGTAATTGTGGTGAGGGATATACTTTGCCATCCAACACCCCTCTCACAAACAATCTTACCCACTTTCTCATTCTTCGCCGACCGCTGATGGCGAGAGCCTCCCTTACCTTGAGGTGAAGATAGCTGACCTTAAGCAGTATCTCCTTGCTGTCAAAGATATCTTGCAGACCCTTTTACAGTTCTCCATGAAGTTGGAGAAGCTCTGGCATCTATACCCCTCCTGGGGAACTGATCAACCCAATCCACTAAGAGTTCATTACGGCGGTGATGAACGGTCCTCTATCATCTCCCCACCTGGCACTAGTTGGAGATCTAGGCCTCTTCCTAACCACCATTCTAGGCCCCGTAGGTCTCAGCCTCAGTTGTCGGTTGAGGACACTCTTGCTCTTCTTCTTTCATACAATGGCTCTGGGGGTGTCTCCTCTAAAATCTACAATCAACATCCCTACTATTACCTCTGACCCTGACAGAGAACCTAGGGTCAACTTCAGATCGGTTGATAAGGAAAACTTACTTCAGATAACCACTTCTCACCATGAAGTGGTCACTACCAACCCTCACATCAAATTGATGCTTCTCAACTGCAGATCTGCAGTGAAACATGCAGCTGATATTTCTGAACTCATAATTTCGCAAAATGTGGACCTATTGTTTCTCACTGAAACCTGGCTTAATAGTGCCTCCTCCCCAGTTCTTGACATCTTAATTCCTCCGGATTAAGCCATTATCAGATGCGATCGTCTTGTTAAAATGGGGGGGGGTCATTGCTTGCATTCATCATTCCAGCCTCACTATAAAACAATCTCAAAATGCTTTGTTATCGTCAAGTGAGTAACTAGTCACCGAAATCTGGAACAATGGCAATATTGTCTGTGTGCTTCACATGATTTATCATCCACCTGGTGATAATCTACTCTTCATCGAGCAGATCACGGAGGCCAATAGCTCTTGTTTGGACCAAATCAGCCATATCTTCCTCTGAGACTTTAACCTTCATTGGAATGACACAAATGACCCTTTAGTATGCTCCTTTAAGGCTTTCCTCTCCGATCTCAATTTTACACAGGTCTGTAAGGGACCCACCCACAACAAGGGCACCACCCTCGACCTTATCATAGCTACAGACAATATCATATAATTGGCTGACATTCTACCCTGTGACTGGTCGGATCATTATCAAATTTTCTTCCACATCCTGGAAAAGATCACGTGCAGACAGGGCCAACCACTTAAAGCTAAACAACCAAATCGTAATCTGAGAGACATCAACATTAATGTTCTGACATCCATCACCAAGAACAGACTTCAACCACCCCCTAACATGACCAACCTGGATGATCTCTATGATCACAAAAGACACACAATTGGACCGGAAACAAGTATCCTGGGACCAGTTTCGGGGTTCACCCCTCTTCAGCCAGGATAGCTTAATTCCAGTGGCACAGTGAGCCCAGGACCTACGTCTGGGCATACCTGGCGCACTTAGGGCGAGAAAGCAAAAGATACACAATTGATGGATGGAATGCAGAACGAATCAAAACATTCACCCCCAGTCAAGAGATCTGGGTTAAATCCATCATTCTTTTGCTCACCATGCCACCCTAGTTTAGACCTGGCCATATGCAAATCAGTCTTGACCCTGTGCCTCATGGGAACAGTCCAGCCCAAACTGCCAAGCCAGGTCCTCCCTGGACCGGAAACAAGCATCCTAGGACCGGTTTCAGGGTTTCACCCCTCTTCAGCCAGGATAGCTTGATTCCAGTGGCACAGTGAGCCCAGGACCCACGTCTGGGCACACCTGGCGCACTTAGGGCGAGAAAGCAAAAGACACACAATTGATGGACGGAATGCAGAACAAATCAAAACATTCACCCCCAGTCAAGAGATCTGGGTTAAATCCATCATTCTTTTGCTCACCATGCCACCCCAGTTTAGACCTGGCCATATGCAAATCAGTCTTGACCCAGTGCCTCATGGGAACAGTCCAGTCCGAACTGCCAAGCCAGGTCCTCCCTGGACCGGAAACAAGCATCCTAGGACCGGTTTCTGGGTTTCACCCCTCTTCAGCCAGGATAGCTTGATTCCAGTGACACAGTGAGCCCAGGACCCACGTCTGGGCATACCTGGCACACTTAGGGCGAGAAAGCAAAAGACACACAATTGATGGACGTAATGCAGAACAAATCAAAACATTCACCCCCAGTCAAGAGATCTGGGTTAAATCCATCATTCGTTTGCTCACCATGCCACCCCAGTTTAGACCTGGCCATATGCAAATCAGTCTTGACCCTGTGCCTCATGGGAACGGTCCAGCCCGAACTGCCAAGCCAGGTCCTCCCTGGACCAGAAACAAGCATCCTAGGACCGGTTTCGGGGTTTCACCCTTCTTCAGTCAGGATAGCTTGATTCCAGTGGCACAGTGAGCCCAGGACCCACGTCTGGGCATACCTGGTGCACTTTCAGATCACTACATTAGCACTTTGTCCAATATCTTCAAAACTATTGCGCCAAAGCAACTCAAAAGGATTCCAGTTAAGCTATCCAAACCTTGGTTTAATGGTCCCCTAAATGCTGAACGTCGCAAACTTAGGCTTTCAGAGAGGCTTTGGAGAAAATCTCCTTCCACTTTAAGCCTCTTACAGTTAAGGAAGATGAAAGGCACCTCCAACAAACACATTCGCAATGCTAAAACTGACCATTTCAAGGCTTAGCTTGATGGCGCTTAAAATAGACCCAAGAAGCTCTTCGAAATCATCAAGCAACAATCTAACCACTCTTCTAATCATATCTCGACACCCATGACCTCCCTTCATAGTGGGGAGGTCTTCTCAGCACATTTCTCTGAAAAGGCAAGAAAAATCGAACAGGAGCTGCACCGGCCTCTCCAATTTTGCGGCCTTTGAACTACACTGCATCATCAGATGAACCTACGGAACCACCGGTAGGGTCTTCACCGTCCTTCCGCATAGATTGTGCTCCCAAAAACGACGCCCGTTGGAATTCTTTTCCTCATCCAGATGACACGGAGCTGCTCCACTCCATGGCATCCTTAAAACCTTCCAATTATTTCAGCGATCCACTATCTGCTACGTTTTTTAAAGATCTCAATTCGGCCATTCTCCTTCTTTGGTCATTCGTGAATCTCTCTTGCAGGGGAGGATCCCAGACTGCCTCAAGATGGGTCAAGTCACTCCCATCCCTAAGAAGCCTAACACCGATCTAGCTGATCCTAACAACTTCAGGCCTATCACCAACATCATGATTCTAGCTAAATTGCTCAAGAAATGCATCCACACGCGGCTCTGCAACCACATAGAGAAGTTTCAACTTCTTGACCTCTATCAGTCGGATTTCAGAGCAGGGCAGAGTACTGAAACAGCACTAACTCACATTGTTGATGATCCCCTGGGATCCCTTGATCATAATATCCCTTCTCTTCTGATCGTTCTTGACCTGTCCTCAGCATTTGACACCATCAAACATGAAAACCTGATTGCTCTTCTTCAGCATAGGATGGGTCTTTCGGGCTATGTCTTAAATTGGTTTGCCTCTTTTTTACAGAACCGCACACAAAGAATCAAAGTTAACCATTCCCTTGCATCCAGTACCCCAGTCACCATTGGAGTTCCTCAAGGCTCCGCACTCTCACCCACTCTTTTCAACATTTTTATGGAACCTCTCTCCGATATTCTGAACCGTTCTAACATTCATTACCACATGTATGCTGATGATACGCAATTACTTTAAGATCTCTTCTACAGAGCTCATTAAAACCTGATTCACTCTTACAAACTCAACAATGACTAGCCCAGAACCATCTTTTGTTAAATACTCTCAAAAAAGAACCCGTCTGAGCCCGTCTGCTCCTGGACCACAGCCAGCGCCAGAAATCCTGGTCTCCCCACCACCCATAACTACTCCTTTGTGGATCTCCATCGCCTGAACCCCAGACACAGAGAAGTCCTCTGCTTCTGTGCCACACCCTACAACATAGTATGGACCTTCTTATGCTGACACTGCCACTTCTCACCACACCCCAGCCATACCCGAGCACTCTGCACCACTCCCGGCCACCACACCCATGCACCAGCCAACCACTTGCTTGCTACTCAATACCTGCTCCCTCAACAAACATGCCTCCGAGGTCTGGGGCCTCATCCACACACACTCACCAGACCTCATCTTCTTCAAGGAAACATGGCTCAACCCTTCATCCACCCCAGAAATTGCCAACGCCATCCCAGCAGGCTACAAGATCCTGCAACAGGACAGAGCTTCAAAGCCCAGAGGAGGCCTGGAGGAGGCGTTGCAATAATTCGAAAAGCCAACATAAAGTGCAGCACAACTAACTACCCGGATGCTACCTTCATATAGCACCTCAATTTCAAAATCCAGATATACAGCAAATTCACCACCAAGGGAATCATCGCCTACAAACCACCAGGCCCCCAATAGAATTTTAGCAACCTCATTACCAGCTTCATCACCCTTGCTGCCTTCAGCTCCAAGAACTATCTCCTACTCAGCGACCTCAGCTTCCATCTGGATAACACAGCTGACCCCAAAACCACTAACCTTCTAGACAGCCTCCTGAACATTAGCCCCATGTACCTAACAGGCCACACATTGGACTCCATCTTCTCCACCAGCAGCACAGCCAAGGTCAACCACACCTGGATGGACCACTACCTCCTCCATTTCAACATCCTCAACCTGCCCCCACATACACTGACAATGACACCCCATTCAGGGCAGCAAATGTAAAAACATCACCCAACAAGCACGGATCAACACCCTAAACGTACACCATCCCACTCTCTATGACTACACCGACAGAAATATCCAGTGCCTCAACAAATGGTTCACCACCTGCGCCTACAGCCTTGCCCCCCTAAAGGCCAACAAGCCCTAAAGTACATGAAAACATGCAAACTGGTACACAGACACCCTCAGGAATGCCAAGAGACACTAAAAACAGCTGGAAAGGAAGTGGCGATATTCCCAGAAGCACACTGACAGGAGCACCTACAAGAACTCTCTCTGATCCAAGAAGAGGGCCCTGTTTCAGAGAATCGAAGACAGCAACAACAAACCTAATGAACACTTCATTATCATTAAAGAATTCAACCACCCCACAGCCACATCCAATGCATCACTCCATCACAGAACCTCTGCAATCAACTCTCAGACTTATTTCATGACAAAATCTCCAACTTATGACCCTCCCACATTCACCAGTCCTCACCACAGGAGCCCCAATGCTCTCCAACTGGACTCCGTTGACCACTGAAGAAACCACAGTGATTATGGCATTCACCCACTCAGGTGCTCCCACAAATCCTTGCCCGTACCACCTCTTCAACCTAGGCAGCACCACATTAAGTTTGGTACTTAAGTCCATTGTCCACACAGATGTCATCCCTCACCCCTAGAAACTATCAGCAGACCAGGAAGTCCTCATCAATTATCAACCCATCTCACTGCTTCCCTTCCCAGGAAAAACATGGGAAAAGCAATCAACAGTCAGCTCTCCTGCTACATCGAAGAACATTAATTCCTTGATCACTCACAATCAGAATTTTGCTGCAACCATAGCACTGGGACGGCCCCCATCGCAGTAACAGACGACATTCACACTATCATTGACCGAGGACACTCCACATCCCTAATTCTTCTCAACCACTCTGCTGCCTTCAGAACGGTCAACCATCACACACTCCTCACCAAACTCCATGGCGCAGGAATTCAAAGACCAGCCCTCCAATGGATGTGCTCCTTCCGGACGGGAAGAATGCAGTCGGTCAGGATGCCACCTTTCACCTCCGAACCCAAACACATCATCTGCTGAGTCCCACAGGGGTCATCCATCAGCTCCACCCTCTTCAACATTTACTTGGCCCCTCCTTGGGAAGATCAACCGCTCCCACGGCCTCAGCATCATCTCATGTGCCAATGACACGCAACTCTTCCTGTCCCTTTCTGAAGATCCCAATAACACCAAAAACAATTTAAAAAGCTGCATGACGGAAGTAGTCACATGGATGCACACCAACTTCCTGAAACTCAATGCCAAGAAAACTGTAGTCCTGATTTTCGGACCCATCAACTCCCCCTGGGATGCCACCTAATGGCCCTCCAAATTGTGGCCTGCCCGACACCCACTGACTGGGCACGAAACCTGGGCATCAACCTGGATGCAAACTCTCCATGACACCCCAAATCAAAGCTGTCACATCCGCTTGCTTCAAATTCCTCCACAGTCTTCAAATGGCTCCCCCTGGACACCACGAAGACTGTCACCCAGGCTCTGATCATGAGCATGTCAGACTACGGCAATGCCCTCTACTACAGAATACCGACCCACCTCACATACAAGCACCAAACCATCCAAAAAGCTGCCTCAAGCCTGGTTCTCAACCTTCCCCGCTGTACCCACATCACCCCCACCAGAGAACTTCACTGGCTCCCATCAAGAAATGTTGCCATTTCAATATACTCTCCATCAACTACAGAGCCCTGCATGTTAAGGAGTCCACCTACCTCAACTGCTGACTGCACTTCCACCAGTCAGCCCATAACCTCTGATCTACCTGACTTTCACTCAAACACATCCCCCACATTTGCAGGACATGAGGCCGCTGTTTCTCCTACCTAGCAACAAAGACCTGGAACACCCTCCCCGGGATATCAGAGCAGCCACCATGCTCACAACCTTCCACAAGAACCTGAAGACTGGCTCTCAACCGATACGCCTGACCTCACACACCTACCCTGCGCCTGGATGCTCTTGTGGGAGATTAGTTTGTGCTCTACAAATACCTTTACAGTACATTACATAAATGGATAAAAACATAGGAAAACGGCAAGTGGACATCCTCTGGAAAATGGTCTTGTGTAACGGTTTAACTGAGTGTTGGGAGAGAATGTACAATTGTCTGTACAAATGGGTTTGACTGGAAAAGAGAGATACACATTTTTTATATGGACGTATAGGATCAAGCCACTGAAGAGTCACCTTTTGTGTTGCTGAAGGGTCACATCCCATGCTCAACAGCAGTTCCGAGTTGGATGTGCAAGGGAAAAAGATTAAGTGGCATATTTACAAGCCCCTTGCGCTGCTGGTGCCAGACTTTTTTTGATGCACTGGTGTTGCAGTGTGGTGCTCCATGTTTACAAGGCCACGCTAAGCCACCCTGTGTGGCTTTATGTGGCCTAGTAAATACTGCCTCTTTCCTGCAGCACTTTGCTTGAAAGGGGCATGCCATGGGTGTTGACGTGGGTGTTGCCACGCAACACCCATGGATTCTGTCGTATTCCCAGATTTTCGTAAATCTGGAATCCTACCCAGGGGTGGCGTAAGGAGGCGCAACGAGGAGAAATACTTATATGGCTCCTCTTTTTTCCTCTTTCTATGCGTGCTGCATTCTGCAGCACACATAGAAAGTGGAAAACACCTCACATAATTATTTTTGTGCAGGAAAGTGTCCCTTCCTGCACAAAAACAACCTCTCCTAAAATGCAGACATGCTTGCACCATGGCGCAACTGTCCCTGCATTGGGGCAGGGCAGCTAATTGTGCACTAGTGCAGGGGAAAGCACAGGGATGCAACATATTGTAAATATGACGCATCCTTGTGCTTTGAAAGTGACGCAGCGTGGTGCAGCCAAAGGGCTTGAGTTGCAGCGCTGCGTCACTTTCTTGTAAATAAGGCCCTGAGGGCCTGATGAGTGGGTGGAACAGTTGCTGGATGAAGCTTGCCTGGGCTGGTCACTACGTACTAACTGGAATAAAGAAACTATTCATCAATCGACGTGTGTATGGAGCACTAATTTGACACTGATGGCATTATAGGACGTCATGTCATAACTTCAGCTCAGTAAAATTAAAGAAAGTGAAATCACTGAAGTAAAATTAAATCTTCAGTAATTGGATGATTAGTGAAATAAATAAGTTAATAATGCAGAAAACGATCTATATTATTGTCCAATATATTAAGAAAAATTTGGGCATGAAACACCAGGGGTGCAATAATATGACAGGGGTTTGTAGATATTAGTAAACCAGAGGCACACTCATCATTTACAACTAACATATGGCAGCCACTGTCATCATATGCTAAACTCCCCAAGGCATTGAGGGCCCGATTCACAGAACTAACTTAAGACAAAATCCTAAACTTACTACCATTTTGGTATTCACAGAAGGCACTTACTCATTTTGGTATTCACAGAAGGCACTTACTCATTTCGGTATTCACAGAAGTTAGGAGTCCTAACTTTAGGACTCCTAAATGCCTTCTGTGAATACCGAAAGTCTTAAAATTAGGATTTTTCTCAGTTTAGTAGTAGTATAGTTAGGACTCCTAACTTTAGGACTCCTAAATGCCTTCTGTGAATACCGAAAGTCTTAAAATTAGGATTTTTCTCAATTTAGTAGTCCTAAGTCTAAACTTACTGAAAACCGTAACTTGAAGAAACGGTTCACAACCTCTTTCCTCCTTTCATTTAATTGCTTCCCTGTGAAATGGATCCAAAAAAGAAAAACACTCTTGTGGGAAATGCCCTTTTTCTGACACCTTTCTATTCCAAAGTGCAGCGGGATGGAGAGAAATAGAAGGTTTTAAATATGAAAAATAAATACATAACTAAATAAAGCAAGACAGAGTGGTTGCAAAGTGGCCAGATTGGTTTTATTCACATCCAAACACATCAGCCTCACTTTACAGACTTTGCAGTGAAGCGCTACTATTGTTTTCTCGTCTTTCTTTGAACAGCATTGTTGTCCCCAGGTGGGGAAGTGCACCATTCCTGGAGTTACTGCAATACCTGGTTGATGGATGGATTGGAAAACTCTGTTAATGGATGTGGTCTTTTTAAACCATACTGCTTACGTTTATTAAGGATATAAGCAATGGACATTGAAACGGTTCCCTTCAGGGCACTGTAGTCATGTCCTTAACTTTTCAGGTAAAACCACTCGCTGATTTCTGAATAGTGAGTGAGAGATCATTAAGGTAACCATGTTGTTTCTGCTTACATTTCACATGCTTTACTTAATCTTGCATTACCTATGAGTGTTTGCTTTTACTTTTTTTTTTTTAGGCAGCATATTACTCTTATCAAGTGCATAATTTGAATTGAGCCACATCCAAGTGTTTATAGCGGGCACAATTAGGTTGTAGCTGAAGGCAGTGAGAGTTTCTCTCAGTGGGGCAGTATGGTGTTCAGTGGGGGAGAGGATGTGGCACTATGGCCAGAGCTGTCGAATTTGGAACTGGGGAACTGGGTTCAGCCTTCATGACCAGTCCACCAGACCTCTCTACTGAGGGAGCATATTCCCATGCTAGACCTTAGAAGGCCCCACTAGACCTTAGAAGGCTTGATGTCTTAGCACAAGCAGGTGTACCCTAGTGGTGTCAATTGTGAGTTAACCTTGAAGGCCTGTCCACCACAATCCATACTGAAGTTCATCTCCAGGATTGCGGGCAGGCCTACGAAGCAGCATACCCTAGAGCATGGGTACTCACAAACTTTCTCTCGGGGGCCAAATTTACAGTGTGGTTTGTGGCCGAGGGCCGCACCGGTGGGGGCGGGGGCAGTGGGGGAGGGGGCGGGGCTAGAGCAAAAAAAAAAAACCTGTGACTATGTTCACATGACTTGCCAATAGTTACCACTTCCATGCAATAGGGATCATCTTTTTTCCGAAATCTTTCCTTCACCTTCTCTATACCCCACCCCAGCATAAGCTGGCCTCTTAAAAGTTCATCATTATTCATACCAAAATTACACATAGAAGCAAGCTTTATCAGCGCCGTCATATATTCTTGTACTCTTTTTCCACTTCTTTGCAGTCGTTTACCAAAATGATACGTTTTCAACATGGCTGAATTTTTTCCAAGAAAATGTGGACCTCGTTTTTTAAACAAACGTCATACTCATTCAACCCGAGAGCCTCCTCAGATGACAAATCCGGTCAATGTTGTGAAACTTCCTGAACTGCTGCTAAACAATGCATCAATAATGACGTGTTCCGTTCAGCGCTCAAAGAAGATCCAAAAATCGAGGCATAATGAGAAAATACCTCTTCAATTTGCCATTTTGAAACACAGGTTTCACTGGATTGGAGAAGAAGAAGAATGGGGGAGGGCGAACATTCTGCGTTTTAATTGACATTCTAAATGACTATACAAGCAAGAACGCACCGTTATCGGGCTAGATGCCGAAGGTTACAACCCACCTGAAGTGAAATGTGAGTGTAAAGTTCTGAACTCTTAAGATTGGTGTGAAACACTAATTTCACCATTCGAAAACCCCCTAAAATGGTTGCCATTTGTTGGAAGATTACTGCATTGTTATATGAAGAACACCGAAGCACATTGGGTTGTGCTGCTTCTACCTCCGCCCTACAATTGTGCAGAATCAAATATTAGTGAAAGCAGGCACCGACATCACTACGCTTGTCCAAAGATACTTTCCCAAATCGAAATGGCAGTGGCCTTTGCGCGTCAGGATGATGTCAGGACGTTGAGGTTTGAAGTGCAGAGCTCCTCCTTGTCTGCAGGAGTGTAACCCAGGAGAGCTCGAGTGAAAGAACGCCACAGGTCGTGGTGATACATCTTGGCCACAACAGAAGGTAGTTTAAAAGATGCCGTGATGAGATGTGTTTAGCAAAGTTTTGAAAACTTTTTTATGCAACACGTCTTACTGAGTAAAGATGTTGTCGGATTCTGCTCCCTTCCTCTCCCTCTGTCTCCTTGCCTGTCTCCCTCTCTCTCTTTCTCTCCCTCTCTGTCTCCCGCTCTCTGTCTTCCCCCTCTCCCTCTCTCTCTCCCTCCCTCTGTCGCACTCTGTCTTCCTTCCGCTGTAAACTCACCCGCTGCTCTCACTAGCTGCTGCACCCCCCTCACTTCACCCTGCTGTCACCTCACCCCGCGCTGAGACGGCTTCCCTGGAACACACACAGCCGCTTGTTAATAAGGCTTTGTTGAATTTCACCTCTTCTTAGCGCCCCTGCATCTCCACTCAAAAGCGCCCCTGCATCTCCACTCAATCAGAGTGGAGATGCAGGGGCGCTAAGAAGAGGTGAAATACAACAAAGCCTTATTAACAAGTGAATGGTTTTCAAAAGAATCGCCCGGAGCTATAAAAAAAAAACGAGGTATGTTGCCTGCAAGGTCCGCCGGCTGCCAAGGAAGGCTTGCCGGGCCGCTGGCGGCCCGCGGGCCGTACTATGAGTACCCGTGCCCTAGAGCAACAGTGATCCAGTCACTGTGACTCTGTCACTGAGGTCACATGAACCTTGAGCAGGTTAGGGCGGTGCAAACAGTGTGACCGCACTGGGTACCTATTTCGGGTGGGTGCGTAGTGTTTGCAAGTATATTATGGTTTAAAAAAACTTGCTGCCACCTTCCTGGCCTCCAGCAATTTTCAGAAACAATAAAAATGTCATGATAACTTCGGTGATTAATGTTCTTCCTAGAGAGAGATCCCAGTTTTGTCTAGTGGACGGGTTGACTCCTGGAAAGGTAGCACAGAGGGTTAATATGCCTGCTGCAAAGAACATGTACCATGCAGATCACAAAGTGCACTGCTTTAATGGGGGGACCATGATGAATGGTCATTTAATGTCAGCTGTAGATGATGGATCCCTGAACAGTGTCATGTATGTGCATGTTTGCATTGTGCAGAGGGGATTACCAGGTAATTGTTCACGCAGCTCTCCTATGGATATCACATGCGGTTTTTCTGAGTCCCCATATAGATCATGCAGTCTGTGTGTTCTCTTTTCTACTGCCAGTCACTGGTGTATTCAACTGTGTAGCCTTGGACCGTGTCATGTATGTGCATGTAACTTGCATGATCGAGGTAACTATTAGCGGCGATACTACGTGTCTCTCGGTCCTCTTTCAAGTGCTTGCCGTCCTTTTTCCCCAGCAACCCCCCAGGGGCGGCAATCTGAGGGATAGCCCCGGGTGCCACAAGCTCTAGCTACGCCTCTGAGTTCTGGTATGAGGCTTTCAGTGCGGGTGGTGGCGTTCCCAGCAAGAGGAGAAAGCGGTCTACCACCTCGGCAGACAGCGACAGAGGCACCGTGGAAGCTGCAACGTCTGTTAACGTTAGAACTGTATTCATTTTGTCAGTAGGAAAAAGGCTGGTGCTTAATAACGTTTCATTCAAGCAGACACGTGCTAAAAATGAGTGCCATCTGAATATTGGGCGCTATCAAACTTTTTCCTTTTGGTTACATGAAGCTAGGCAAGTGGGCTTTAATTTCTGCACTTATTTCAAAAGACCTAGCCTGCGTTGGTCTTTGGCTTACATGCCAAAACAAATTTACCACACAACATCAGAAAAAAAAACATCATAATAGAAGAATGCTTTCTCCTGGTTAAACCAAAACAACCAGAGGCAAGTACATAGAAATGAAAAACGATTAAAGGAAATAAACAGGTAGCTCTATTATTGTTGATCCAGGACAGATGGGAAATACATATCATAGGGAAGCCTTTTTAACTTTTCTCCACCAGGGAAATTTATAGATTTTCCGCTATGGCTGTCAAAAAAACAATCCAGTTATTCGTGTGGGTAAAATCCCTGAACTAAATCACAGGCACTGGATTTTCGGTAAGGGGGTTGGATTGTAAAAATGGCCACAATATGGTTGAATGACATATTGCGATTGTTGGACTTGGCCCTTCTGGCAGGTTCACCCCTGAACTTTTTGCTTTTTATTGGTGACTTGGTGTGGTGATTTTTGGTTTCTGCGCACTTTCCCTGTGTCCCAGGGTAAAGTGCGTGCACACTCTGAGTGCATGTGGTGAGATAGGCCTGCCCTCCCATAGGAATGCATGGGGAATGTATGTGTCCCTAGTAGTTCCTGATGCGTGGGGTGTGCAGGCCCAAGTTTGGTATGTGCGGACTCGTGTGATTGAATGCTGCGCGATGATGTGTGCGGCGTGCATGTACCCAGTGTGGAAGTGCCACTTCTAGAAGTGGGCACTTCGGTGTGCAGTGTAAAATGTGTGCCTTGTCGCGTGATTGGCTGGCTGAGGTCATGTGACGGGCTAGGGATTCCCCAGAGTCAGGATGAGTCACCCAGTGGTGAATGGGGAGATCAGCAGCTAGATGGGTGGGAGGAGTACACCTGGGTCCTGAATAGGGCAGGGTTTTCCCCACACAATGCTGGCTCCGCCCCCTGTGGTGCGACTGATGACCCTGGCCTGAACTCTGAATAGGGAGAGGGGCTGAGCAAAACAAAGTGCTCAGGAACCAGTTGTAACTGGTTCGCCCCTTCCCTGCACCTTGAGACAAAGGGTTTCACTGTATAAAAAGGGGCTGTGTCCCCTTACAATCTGTTCTCTTGCTGATCCTAACCTGAGGGGGGCTGCTGCTACTGCTGGACCAGAGGACCGCCACTTGGACTACCTCCCTGCCTGGAGGCCCAGTGAGCTGGCTCTGAGTCCAGCCTTGCCCCCCGCCCCTGCCCTGCTGCATGCAGGGGAGAACTTTGTTGGACTTTGTGCTTTCTGGCATCCCTAAGCGCCTGGAAGCGCTTTTATTTCCCTTTAGCGCTCAGGAGCGCTTTATTTCTCAAAGCCGGTGCCCACCCGGCGTTTGCCCCGTCCTGGCTGATTCCGAAGTCCCCTGGCAGGTGCCCACCCTGCCAGGGACATTGCTGTGGCTGTAAGCGGGTGCCCACCCAGCGGGATATTGTTTTCATCATCTCGAGGGAGCCCACCCCTCTTGCCGAAGTTTAGAAAATTCACCGCCGCTGGCCCGGGGGCTTCATTCCAAGTGCCGGGCTCTCCGGCGTCTGCAGCAGCCGCGCTGGGATTGGTCCCAGGCCTCGGGGATTCCCGCCGCGTCATCCTTGGAGCTGCGCCGGGATTGGTTCCCGTTCCGCCGCGTCATTGCAGCGGCCGCGCTGTGATTGGTTCCCACCGCGAGGGTCTCGAAGTGCCCGGGAGACGCGGAAGAGGAGAGCCACGGAAGAGGAGAGCCCCGCCACCACCACGGAGACGTCCCGCCAGAGAGCCCAGGTGAGTGGGGCTCGAGAGCGAGGGTAGCGGAGGCACGAAGGCAGGGCGGCCCCGTCTGGCAGTGGGCCGCCCCCCACCTAAGAGGAGCCTGGTCGTGTAGAGCTCCGTGTAGCTCCAACGTTGGGGGGCATTCTTCTGATAGAGCCTGGGAGGCTCCAACACGTGGGCACATTGTTTGTCAGAGCCTGCGAGGCTCACGAGTCCCCCGAGTGGGACTCCATCGTTGTTTTAAAGCGCTCGTGGGGCTCCAACCCCCCCGCATTGTTTTCTTCGAGCGCTGGTGCGCTCCAACGTTATTGGGGGCCATATTCGTTGTCTAGAGCCCAGGGAGGCTCCAACAACTGCCCTATTTGTCCTAAGAAGGCACAGTGGTGCCCACGCTCCTTTCTACAGCTGCCCAGCACTTAGTGGGCAGCTGCAACGTTTAGGTTGTACATTGTGCGCCTGGCTTGCGCAGCCTGCGCAGTCGCGCCCTGACATTATTGGATATTGGTCATTTCTACACCCCTGAGAGGCCAGTTGGCCTGGGGACAGTTATCTTGTGTTGTGCCCTCACCTAGGGTACCTGGTGATTTTCATATATGTACTTTTGCGCCTGCGCAATGTCTTCTTGATATTTTCCTTTCCTACACCTCTGAATGTGATGCATCATGTGTAATATGCTTAGACCCCTACAGGTATTGTGATACTTAGGTGGTTGTTTTCTCCCTAGCACAGGTGGTGCTAGTGAGGTCCTGGTTCCCTGCACAATATTTTCCTAAGGTGGTTAGGGTTGCGTAGATGGTACTTACCTGATACCAGTAGTTACTGGTTGGGTGCTATATATGTTATTTTGTACTACAGTATTTTATATCCTATGTGCTAATTTCTACAAAGTGCTAATTCCTGACAGTGGTCCATGTGGCCCTGTCCCCTGTATATATAATCCCTTGTAAATTCTGCCTGTGCCTGTTGGCACATTGTAAAGTGTGTGTTTTTATCTAATGTGTTTTGGTAATACAAAGGCTATTTTCTTATAATACCTTGTGTGGAGTTTCCTTTGTGGTGGGCCTTGGGTGTTGGTGCTGGGTGCGCGCGCAAACGCTTTACACATTGCCTCAGAGATAAGCCTGACTGCTCGTGCCAAGCTACCAAGGGGGTGAGCAGGGGTTATCTTTGGCGTGTACCTTCCTTGCCCTGACTAGAGTGGTGGTTTCTGCCTGGCTTTGGGGCAAGCCCTAGCCAACCAGAAATCCCATTTCTAACAGCGATGAAAAATAAAGGGGACAAATGTCGCCAAAAAGCATAACAAGGGCACAAATATCGACTTTACATATTGTGTATGCTGAGTCAAAAATATTTACAACAAAAATATAGAAGACAACAATATCATAAAAAATAGGTAGATATACTGAGTTTTAACTATTATACTTGATATTCCCTTTAACACTCTCTGCTGGGCGCCGACTGCTACCTTTCGCCTGTATCACTCTGGTGAGACTCCCGGTCCCAGCGTTCAGCAAGGAAAGCTGTTCTTCCACAGCTTCTCGGGGGAGGCATGGCCAACTCGTGCATATAGCGCTGCCTCAACCCCTGCAGTGCGGGACACAATCTCTGCTGAGCGCCGACTGCTGCCTTTCACCTGCATCACCCTGGTGGGACTCTCCATCCCAGGGTTCGGTAAGGAAAGCTGTTCTTCCACAGCTGCTTGTGAGAGACGTGGCCAACTCGCGCATATAGTGCTGCTTCAACCCCCGCAGCGCGGGACACAATCTCTGCTGGGCGCCGACTGCTGCCTTTCACCTGCTTCACCCTGGTGGGACTCCCGGTCCCACGGTTCAGCAAGGAAGGCCGTTCTTCCACAGCTGCTATGGGGAGGAGTCGCAAACTTGTATATATAGCGCTACCTCAACCCCCGCAGCGTGGGTCACAATCTCTGCTGGGTGCCAACTGCTGTCTTTCGCCTACATCACCCAGGTGGGACTCACGGTCCCAGGGTTCAGCAAGGAAAGCCGTTGTTCCACAGCTACTCGGAGGAGGCGTGGCCAATTAGCGCATATAGCGCTGCCTCAACCCCCCACAGCGCGGGCCAAGGGCGGGCCCATCACCGCCCATCAGAGCCTGGAAGAGGCTGGGCTGGGCCACTCCCCTAATTTTCGCATCCTTTGATATTAAGGTACTGTTTAAGTCTGTCTCCACATGTAAATCAGCGAGGGATAGGTTGTTCTTCACTACCCTGTATTGTGTCCCAAAGCAAGTCGTGTTTTGATCTGTAAGTGGGGGAATGGGGCCTTTTTATTACCTCTTTCTCCTGCTTTATTCCTTTGTTTGAAAACCCAACAATTGAACTAGCTTTAAGATTGGCAAGAGTAAGGCAATTAAGGGAGGGGTTGCAGCGGGAGTACGGAAAGTCAAGAAAGCAAAAAGAACCCCTAAGCACGCCGGGAGCAACTGTGTGCTTGACTGTATTGACAGCCTTTTGGTCGAGTGTGAGGCAATCCTGATACATGTATAGGGGCCTCCCCTTGCGACTTAATCCGTCAGCCACTACCTAGGAGGTCTAATGTAGTCCAGACCATACCGAAGATGTTTGAGAAACCTAAGGCTAAGAGTCACTTGGCAGTTATAACTAAGCCAGCAGGCCGTGTCCCGGGAGCAATGGCTATACCATTAGACCCACGCTCACTGGATCCAATAGACCCAATGATCATTTGCAGTAACAGACTTGTCCCCCTTCAAAGCTTAAGTGAGAACCTCCAAACCCCAGAAGACCATGAGGGCAGGGGCACCTCTTTGTCCCTACAACGACTTTTCAGGGCCTTGATCCCAGTGTCTCTAAGCTGATTAGTGATCTTAGAGTTGAGGTTGATGCTCTGAAGATCATGATACGTGACCTTACTGGGATGGTGAAGGAATAACTCGTAAAGAATCAGTGCACCAAGGTCTTGCCTAATTTGGATAATACTCTGATTTCTGGAAAATGAAATAGTCAACTACTTGGTGAGACCAGAGGGACTTCCACCATACCTGATAGTCTAGTGCCCACACACGAGATAAAGGGTCCCGGAATTAGGTCAACTAGTTGGGACTACATAACCAATTCTACAAAAACACCATGGGTGGGCTAGGGTCAGCCTGATAGGATAAGGCACAATCAATTAATAGAGCCCCTACCCAGAAATGTGTCAGAGTTTCAGCCTTTAATAAAAAAGCATCAGAGGTCCCCAATCCCTTGTAAAGGCTACATGACCAACATGCCTAAATTAGGTGGCCAGAAGGGATATGAGGGGGGAGGACTCTTTGAGGAATAAGGCTATCCATTGGATCCGCAATGAGAGAGGGTGTAGATTCCTAATTAGAGAAGATATTGTCAGGGCAAGGAGATGCAAGGTTCGTAACTCTCCTACTGACTGCATAGAACTAACACTGACGCATGAAGGGCTGGTTGGAAACTTGTTAGCCTTGGAGACTAGATACTGCCCCCCTGCACCATCTAATAAACAATTCAAATGTAATCTAACAACTGGAGACTCAGACCTTGTTCCCCGTAGCCTATTAGAATGCCCAGGCCTAGAATCATCCCCGGGGGAAAATGATTGACTTTTGACCCAATGCCATTTAGCAGATAGGCATTACTCTGCAACACTTCCAAAGTCCCCCCTGATGCACTCTTGGTGCCAGGGTTACACCAATTAGTGCCAACTTGGATGGAGTGGGGAGTCCCTTTCCTAATGATAATAGGAACATGCAGGCATGGGAGGGGCCTAATACGGTCACCCCTTCATCATTAACAGTTGATCATTCTGTTAGCACTAGTGCTCAAGAAAGAATGCTTTCAGTGAATTATATAAGCTTAAGCCCTGTACCACCCGTGTGTGCTGAATTAGTACATGAGATCTCAATTGTCTCTTGGAATGTGGCAGGAGTAAAGAGCAAACTGTCTCTTCCGCACTGGAACCATTTGTATTGAAGGCTTCAATATTTGCCTGATACAGCCGACCTGGAGCGTAGCTTCTGTATACACGGTCAGGTATGAAAGCTATTGTGTTCCAGCAACCAAAGTAAAATAGGATGGCCCGCAGGCGTTATACTGATATGGGTCAAGCTATCTCTCTGCTGTGCTATATCGATACCCCCCTCAGATAATCCAGACATCTTGGGAATGTGCCTCATTGATAGCTCAGGCACTACCATCGACATATATAATGGATATGCAAGAAGAACCAGTGGGGCCAGAACTTCAGCAACAATATCGAAAATGGAGGAGCTCCTGGACAAGAGAGGCACAACCTCCTTTCTGATAGTAGTGAGCAACTTCAATGTCACCTTCGAACCACTGGATATGGATGAGGCGGCTGAAGCATATGAAGTGGAGAATATGTGGTTGGTTCCCCCCCTAAACCAGCCACCAGCCAAACGATGGTCCCAAGTTGTGCTCCAAGTAAATGTCTTTACCTTAGAGTTTGGGTAAGGGTGGCAAATTATAGGACCAAATCGAATAGATCGGGTGCCTATACTTATAATGGATTAAATGGCCTGAGCCAAATTTATTATATTTTGTTGGATTTGAGGCTTTGGCGTAATGTGAAAGATAGAGCTGTAGGCAAAAGAGTTGATAGCGACCATAATCCCCTCTGTTTAAGCCTGGTGTCTGTTTGGGGAGATGCACACATCTTGCACATAGTCCAGCAGCTACTAACAAAGGAGGTCTGTCCAACGAATGAAAAGCATTGCTTAAAGTGAGCATATGAGCACCTATTTTACTGTACCTGTGCATAAGAACACAACAAGGAATAACAATAAGGGAACACAATCATACTTCAATCAGGAATGCAAGCATTCTAGGATTCAACTCGCAAAAGCTATTAAATCCAAAGATCTTAGGAGTATCAGAATCCTATAAGTTAGCTGTCCTGAAAGCAAAGAGAGAGTGGGATGAGTACAAATGGCAGCTTATCAAGGAAGCTTGCGAGGCCAGGGGCACTAAAAGGTTTTGGTCTTTGGTCGTGTGGAGTGACCAATTAGGGGCCTCCCTGCCTTCTAATCACACCTCCGCCTCTGACTGGTACGAACATTTTAAAGCCCTTTACACAGACCGATACCTCTACTTTTTCAGCAGGCTACCTAAGATTTTCCCATTCAGTCAATAGCAACTTCTTCACTATGGGTGACATTTAGGTCCTATTGACACAATAGCTCAAGCATAAGCCCCGGGCCCAAATGGCATACCTGGAGATTTCTTACTTTATGACAGCCCTAGCTGGTCTCGTAATATCTTACTTTTATCCAATGCTCTAGCGGGCAGTGACCCGATTCCAGGGTCTTAGAGGGTTGCTGAGATGATGCCCTTATATAGGAAAGGTGATAGGGACGAACCTTGAAAATCTATAGGCTCATCAGTCTAATTGACTCAATCCAAAAAGTGTTCAGTTGCGAGCTTTTACACAAGATTCGGACATGGGCCAAAGATAAAGACATTTTAACCCCCTACCAAGCGGGTTTCAGAGAAAAAACTGGGACAATTGACCAGGTGTTTCATTTTCTTTTATTGTATTGAAAAACTGTGATCATTGGCAAGGGCAGTTTATATGTCCCTTTTATTGATTTAAAGACGGCCTTTGATCTCGTTCCCAGACAGAAATTGTGGCAAACCCTTATAGATATGGGACTGCCAAATGAAATTTTAATCCTGGTCATCTGTCTCCACAAAGACAACTTTGCCAGGGTACAATGGGCACTCAGGGGCAACTCCCTGATACAATTCCTGTTAGTAGGTGATTACGCCAAGGGTGCGTTTCAACACCCCCTCTCTTCTCCCTTTTTATGAATTGTGTTGTTCAATTTCTTACCCTGGAACCAGTGGATGCTCCCTCTTTAGGAGGGGAGAAATTAGTGACCCTCCTCTTTGCAGATGACACCCTACTGGTGTCTAAAACTCCGGGGGCGCTCAAGTTGCTCCTTAGCCGATTCAAGGATTTCTGAGACACAAGGGGTCTAGTGATAAATACGATAAAGTCAAAATTCATGACATTGAACCTACTTAAGACCTATAGGGGACGACCCAGTGCTGGAGGAATACCGCTTGAGAGGGTTAGCACTTTTGACTATTTAAGTTTAAAGCTATCTGAGAGCATGTCATGGAAACCCCATGTGTCTAAGAGGACTTTGAAGTATAAGCAATTAGTTGGGGCCCTGGGAAAAGAACATCGATCATCATTTAGTAAACCGGATATGGCTGCTCTGCAAGTTTACGATCTTAAAGTAGTGAGCTCCGCCCTATATGGGTCCGAATTGTGGGGATTTGATCGAATGGAAGAGCTCACTAGATCTGAGCACAACTTTTTAAGGAGTCTAGTGATGGTGCCACAGAGTACCCCACTTTATCCCCTCATGCTGGACATGGGAAGGCATTCTAATGCTGCTAAAGCTAAGCTGTACCCTTAGCTGTTTTGGTTGTGGATTAGGTCCACACCTGAATTACTCCCATAGGCTAATGCTTTGGAGGAAGTAAGCCTCTTGGATAGATTTAATAAAGTTAGCTGGTTAGGTAAAGTCAAGAGTCTTTTATCCGATATTGGGCTAGGGGATACTTGGGAAGAAAATGATCCTTCTTTGCTCCCTCGAAAAAGCCAAGTCAAAGTATGTTACTGGGACTAGGTAGCCCAAGTTGAGTTAAGTAGCGGGCCATAGGAGAAACTTATTTTAGAATTCATGGCCCATAAACTGACTAGGTCCCTGGAGGGTTATTTAGATTTTATACAAACACCAAAGACAGAAAATTATACATCCAATTAGGTTTGGCACACTGCATTTGAATGATTTTATAGGGGGATGGAATAGCAATTTTCTGCCATCCCGGTGTTTCCCTGGCTGTAAAACCCCTAAGGAATCTGTTGCTCATGTAATGTGTGCCTGCCCAATATAAGTAACTAGTTAAACCCCATTTGCAAACAGTTGGGAACTGGCAACCACAAAGAAGCTTTGCGAATACTAAAATTGGACGCCAGACCACTGTTTGCATGTGCGGTGGCTAACTTTCTTGGCCATATGTGGGGGCATCAGGAAAAGAGCACAGAGGGCAAGTGAAAGTTGATATCTATCTTATGTTTTTAATTATAATTTTGTGCCCTTTGGGTTTATGAATAATTTGCATGAACTTAATCTTAATATATCAAATCTCTTATTTTTTAGTAACTGTTTTTTATCTTTTTAGATAGTTAATTCCTCCTTTTGATCTCTGAACCTGTTTTTACGGTTCGTTCCTTGTTTTAGAATTTTTAGTACAATTTTATTGAGGGTTAAAGCATGGAATATGTTACTGCACTTTAATGATTGAAGGTGCAACATTTAAAATAGTATATTGTACACAAATAGAGAAGAGGAGACGCCCGATTTGTTAATTATTTACATTTAATTTCACTTGTAGGTTACACCGTGCCCCAACACCCTGATGACAATCCCGTGAATCAACGCAGGGATTAGAAATGCGTCGGCCATTTCCATTTGTCCGCCACATAGGGCAACTGTTAATTCCTAATCTCCGTAGTAAGGGTGGATAATTCACAATACACCCCTCGGAGTAAAGAGATTTTTCCAATGTGGCCTAAAGTTCCCTTACAAAAAAATGCCTCATGAGTGGTAAAATGGGGAACCTCTAACAATTGTGTTATGCTGGTGTAATTGTATGCACTTTGTATATTCAATATTGCTTTTGTAAATATTATTGCACTGTTTTTGTTGTATATTCACATTGTTTATGTATACAAATTTTGTATGTTATATGTATCGCATCTCAGGCATGAAGTGAATGTCTATAACAAATATGCTTGAATTTATTACGAAAGAAATGCAGCAAAAGCATAGGAACCTATCGGTCATTGTTTTTCTCCGCCAAAAATAAATAGCGGCAAAACAGATAACCAGGTACCTCCCCCTTTTTTCTACTTTAATGGTTGAATGGCATAATGTTGAATGGCCATTTTTAATGTGAAACTTTTATGACATGCATGTTGAAATAAAATATTTAAACGTTAAACTTTAAAAGGAATATTACATTTAAAATATATATTCATAACAAATATACATAAAAATAACTTACAAACATAAAACATAGTTTATAATAGATGCAAAACTTATATAATATTTAAATAAATACAATTATGATTGAAATATAAATAATACTAATGCAATTAATTACAATTACAACCCCTAGATTAAAAATAAACACATGAATTAATACACAAATAATACTGCAACACATAAATTAAAAAATATTTACATTAAACTGACTTTAAATTAATACAAAAATGTACATTAAAACAGTTTTAAAAAATCAGATAAAAAAACTAGACTTGGTGGGGTCAAATTCACTACTCACACACCAACCTGAGCAATGGTGGGGAATGTGTTGGCTTTAGGGGTTAGATTTACTATTCTAATTCCAGTTTGAGTGACAGTAGGGAAAGGTTTGGACTTTGGAAAGAATCAGATTTAATTTTCTCCATCCTTAATTGATACAAAGTAAAATTTGTATGTATATAAAACAAATAAAAATATATATATTTCCATAAACGTATGAATAAATTTATACCATTACATAATTATTATAAATTACTAAAACTTAATAGCATGAAATTAACATATACTATTATACATAAAATTGTAATCAAAATTATATAAATAAACAAATAGATTTAAAATACATCCCACTCTATTACCCTAAAATTCCAACCACCTCAAAACAAGTTGAAGTAATAACAGAAAAAAATAATTATTATAAAACACAATATCACTATAAAATTAATTATTAAACAAAAACCATTCAATATAATATAATTTAGAAATATAAAACAGATTAAAAACAGTTAAATAATACACACTATCAATTATCTAAGCGACCAATTAAAAAATAAAGAAAAATGCCACATCTGTAAAATTGTCTGTTAAATAAGGTAAAAAAAATTAAATAATTACCTATCTAATTAATAAATCAAAACATAACAATTACAAGCAATGAAAAATAAATATATAAAAACTATTCCCCTACAAACAAACTAGGTATCAAAAAACTTTGCATAAAGTTTAAGAAATCTTAGAATATATTACCAAATGAAAAACACACTAAACATTTTTGGACACAATATGTATGCCTCACAATATCTTTTAAACATTATTTTGGCCGAATAACTACAGCGTTTTAGGATGATTGGATTTGCCAACAGCCGGCAATAATACAGCCATTGATTGAGTCCTAGTCCTTTATTAAAACTCTTTTTAGCATTTTGAGACAAAATGGTCGCACCTATCTTTGACCAAGAGTACATCCTTTTCTTCTGGTCATAAAGGTGTGTCTAATTCTTTTAAATGGCTGATCTCCTTCCTTTGAGCAGCTACGAATGAAAAGAGGACATCTCTTCCTGCTCCGTTTCAGTTTCTGGGTTTAGTAAGATTTTTTTTGATTGCTATCTTTTTGTGGGGAAAGTAATGGAGAACAAGCATTTATTGACACCAGGGACAATCTGATAGATGCTATTCTAGATTTAATTGAATTTCTTCTGGCCTCCAACATTGTTTAAATGCACTATTGACTTGTCATGTATGTCTGAGAGAATACCCTTAAATGGCGGAACACAAGCCCCTTCTATTCTATTGAGCCTATAAAAGAGCTCTAGGAGGATGTGATCTAGGATGCTATCATAAGCTAAACCCACCCATGCCATGGGCAGGGGTCATTTTTCTCTCTGTTCTTTGCATTCGAATGCATAAACTGTGAATAATGGGCACTACATAGCTCTGAATCTGTGAAAGAAGTGTGGAAGAAGAGGCAGGAGGAGCTAAAGAACTATCCAAATGTGAGGAGTTCATGTCGCCTGAGTGTCTTGAAATAAGAAGAGAATTGGCCCTTAAACTCTGACTTATTCTGGAGATCGGACATACCTCATGAGACTGCGTACTAAATTCCCCAATCGTTTGGGTGTATATGTGAAACACTCTACTGTAGGTTAAATAATATAAACAGCATCACACATCTGCCTCCCAAGGTGTTTCACATTACTTGTGCCCAATACAGACATGAGCTGTGGGATATTGAGAGTCTCAATCTCGCCCTGCACCACATTTTACAGCTGCTTCAATTGCAGTTTCCTCCCAGGCCAGGTGCTGTGAAATGTTATCTTTAGACATATTCAGAGGCTGCTCATCAGCATTATTGACACATTTTGTAGCTAGTTGAAGGCACTGAATAAAGGATCTCTGTTTCTCTCAGCAGAGTGCAGTACAGAAAACTAGTCTGTTGATCATGGCAGCTCAGCTCCTAATGAAACAAAATTGAGCAGAAGCGTGCAGCATCACCCTTTTAAGCTTGTACGGTGAGAAGGCATTGAAGGGTTTAACTATCAAGGTTAGGTGAGGGGATATTATGCCCATCTGAAAGAAAGACCATTTGAGGACAAAGAGAGTGATTTAGCTTTTTAGCATTACGTTGTCAGCTGACTAACATCAGGTTTGAATGGCTGTCAAACAATCATTTATTGGCTCACATGTGGCAGATTTGGTGGCAACATACAGTTCGATTTGTCTGTTATCCACGTTGGACTGATGCAACGTGTAAGCTTTTTGGGGTGCCATACAAATATTGAAAAGTACTTGGGAAATGTTGAGTTCACTGGAACTCTGTAGGTGTGCCCTTTCAGACACATAACTTTGATATCCTGTGAACAGTTAGTGGGGAAGGAATTGCACAACTGATAAACTGTGTCTGCTATCATTTGATCCATGGACAAATTTTATAGGTAATAAACTATGATGAAGATCCAGAGATGGAGAAATTAGTTACCTATCTGTAACTCCAGTTCTCCAACATTGAAATGTTTCATATATTAACATGCTTTCATTATTCCACATCATCATGCTAGGATCACCCCGGCGCATTAGAAAATCAGTAAACCGTGTTCAAATGGCCTTCGGCCTGAACTAGAGTGTCTGTTTAGTAGCACACCCACCTCATTTGAAGAAACCCAAACTTCAAGCAATGGGGTGGAAGTGCCAGCTCTCCTGCTCCCCCTAGATGCCACACTTTTCGACTACATGCCGTATATGAGGAAGTCTCCAGGCAGAGCTCTACTCTAACCTTTCATTGAACACAAAAATGTTACTTTCTTGGCCTATCCTAGGACTGAGCCAGTCACATTATCAGCTTCAACAGTATAGGTCTAGGGAGACCCTTTCAGTCTGTCACTAACTGTCACCATGGCTGACAGAGAAAAGACATCACTCTTCAAATCATGTTTATCTTGTGGGAAGAAGTTTTACACTGATGATTCTCATTCCCAATGTATTTATTGTCATTATCCTGTTCATAAGGTTGCATGCTGTGATATTTGCAAAACCTTTATTTCAAAGACTGTAAAGGGAAGGCAAGGGTGGTGGCACTATATTTGCTGGTTAACGAGATTCCATTCTGCAATAGGGGGTTGCCTCCTCTTCAGGGGAATATTCTGTGAAAAGTGCTCCACCAAGCACTTCCATAAGGGCAGTGAAGAAAAGCAGACATACAGTTTCTAGAATTAGGTTTATTTGGTACAGCGCTTGCAGCCACATCCTCACAAACTAGACCTGGAGCAGAAGAAAATTCTCCGTCTGCACAAAAAGCTGCACACAAACGTCATACTAATGATAACAAACCTTCTACTAAAATAAAAAGAACCTCAGAAAGCAATCAGTTGACCTCAAGAAAAACCATGTCGTCATTGACACCATAGTCGACTAGACTCTCGACAACTGCACCTTACATACCTCCCTTACTAGTGTCGTCAAGGCTGGTGGCTTTTGATGACTACGTTTATGACAATCCCATCAACGTCAATACCCTCGGCAACAACAAACTCGATGGTAATAATGTTGACAATGGCATCACTGGTGACAGTATTTCCTGAAACTGTTTCTTCACCATTAAGGGAGAAATCACCTCTGCCTTCCTGAATTTTAGATTCAGAAAAGGAAGAGGATGCCAGTGACCTTGCATTACATAGTGCATACAGTCCAATACAATAGGATGCTTGCTATGTCCAGGATGTTGAGGATGAAATAAATGAGGATGAGATTTACCACGAATATGGCTATTACCAAGATTTTGTTCCTCATAATTCACTTTCATATGGAGCTCCTCAATACAGTAGGAAGCTAGAGGTAGCCTAAATATCTGTGGCCTTTTACTCTACTTTGCAACACATTATTGACACTTTCCAAAGACTGCTGCCACAACAAGCTCCTGGTCAGCCTTCTCAACACACAATTCCTACTGTGCCCACACCTCCAACTCCACCACCTGCCCCCTTGACATCTACACCTCTTCGTCAACCTTCATCTCTACTACCTCCCCACCTCCAAAGGAACCATTTCGCTTACCAGTCTAGAAAACTCTTGCCCCACCAACTGCTAATGACATGGGTAAGGCCAGGATATAGCTATTTCTATATATTCTAACATAGATGAGGAGGAAGGGGAACTTCCACAAGGAGAGGACGGAGGTATTAATGGCAGAGATGATGTCATCAATACAAGGGAAGGCAATAAGCTGCCCAATTCACCTGATTCATTGGATGATATATCCCGTTTTCATTCCTTAATGGAAAGGGTATTCATGAAATTCAACCTGCCAATGACATCTGTGGAACAACAATGTTTTCTTTATGATTTTGAACAACCCCAAAAATCCATACCAATAGTGGATTTTTTCTGGTCTGGGAGGCTAAAGCTAGGCACATACCTGCAACTGCTTCAGAGGTCATACCAAGTTTGGAAAAAAAATACAAAGCCAGATTCAGTGATAAAGTCAGCAGCTCAGATGAAATCGAAAAACCCCATTACGCCACACACTCTGACCCTCCAGACAAGTTTAGAAGGTGTATAAAATTTGGACCAAAGAACTAGTTCAATGGCTGCAATTTCTATTAAGGTGGCCAATGCTCTGGTAATTTTAGGATGTTATGATTGATAAATGTGGCATAACATTGCACCATTTCTTCATCTCATCCCATAGGATAGAAAGGAGACTGCTAAACTATCCTCAACGACGGAAAATTACTTCAGCAGCCAAAATGTATGCAGCAATGGATTCCAGCTTGCAGGAGGAGTTGTTTTAACAAGACACAGTTGGTTAAGATACACAGCCTTCCGTTCTGAGGTTTAACAAAAAATCCCAGACATGCTTTAGTTCGCCTCACCTTGTTGAGAAAACATATGGAAGAGGCCATCCAAAGTCTGGTTTGTCCAATTTTTGTGGCTCACAAAGATCCCATAATTCCAGGGGAGTATTGAATCAATATGGAGGTCAAGGCCGAACATGCTATCCCCAAAGACAATCCGTATTTTGCAAGTACAATGAGTAAGCCATTTACTCACCATCTACCTATTCTTATTGGCTTACTCTAGTCATTATATTTCATATTCCTAACGGTCACCTTCTTTTTAGCTACACGTGGTCCCCAGTTCCTTGAAGTCTCCAAGGTTGTCCACAAATTGCACCATCATCTAAGATTGAATCGCTGTCTGAGAGGAATTCACTTAGAGGGCAAATCCAGTCCTGGTTTTCTCCTATCCCTGATTTTTCCAGGGTTCCTTCAACAGACATTTCAGTAATCAATTCTCTAAGCATGGATTTATGAACATCAGGTGTTCTCAGCAGGTCTGAACTCTCCGAACCTGACACAGGTCACACGCGTGAATTCACAATTGATAATCTTGACCATACTGTTCAGTTTTTCGATATTTTACATTTTTGTACCTCTATGATGAAATTTTGGTGCAGGCCCAATTCCAGCACCAGGAGTCTCTCTGTTTTGAACAGTGACTCTTGAACCATTTCAATTCAATTCAATTCAATAAATCTTTATTCGGATATAACATATCCATAAAAGCACAGGTAAAAAACCCAGCAAAAATACATACATTTAAAAGCAATACACAATTCTAAAAAGCAACAGGCACACAGGGGCTTGTAGTATGCAACAAGAACGGCGATTAGAATACTGTTGGACTTGGCCCTTTTGGCAGATTCACCCCTAAACATTTTGCCTTTTAATGTGACCTGATGTTAGTTGTTTTTGGGTCTGCGCACTTTCGCACTGTGGCCCAGTGTAAAGTGCGTGCGCACTCTGAATGTGTGTGGTGAGATTGGCCTGCCCTTCCATAGGAATGCATGGGGGATATGTGTGTCCATGGTAGTTCCTGATGTGAGAGGAGTGCAGGGGTCGGGTTTGGTATATGCGAACTCGTGAGAATAAATGCTGCGCAATGGTGTGCGCAGATTTATTGTGACTGGTGGAGAAGTGCCACTTTTAGAAGTTGGCATTTCTGTGTACTGTGTGATGTGAATTGCCTGTC
This sequence comes from Triturus cristatus, assembly GCF_964204655.1. Classification (NCBI taxonomy): domain Eukaryota; kingdom Metazoa; phylum Chordata; class Amphibia; order Caudata; family Salamandridae; genus Triturus; species Triturus cristatus. The sequence continues at coordinate 734,032,829 of NC_140580.1, forward strand.
TGGCTTGTGAGAGACAGGGGCTGGATGGTGTGGGGAATTCCAGGAGCCAGGATGGGTCTGCCCGGTGGTGAATGGAGAGATCTGCATGTAGATGGGAGGGAGGAGTTGCACCTGGGAGCTGAATAGGGCTGTGCCTTCCCTACACAATGCTGGCTCCACCTCCTGTGGTGCGTCTGATGTCCCTAGCCTGTCCTGTAAATAGGGAGAGGGGCTGAGCAAAACAAAGTGCTCCAGAACCAGTTGTAACTGGTTCTCCGCTTGCCCTACAGTTTGTGACAAAGGAAATGTGTGTATAAGAAGGGGCTGTGACCCCATGAAAATGCTCTGGTGTGCTGTTCTAACTTGAGGGGGGCCTGCTGCTGCGCTGCTGGGCTCCAGGAGGAACCGCCACTAGAGACTGCCTCCCTGCTGGAGGGCCCTGTGAGCTGGCCTGCCTGCACCCAGCCTTTGCCCCCTTCCTCCTGGCGGACCTTTTTCTGGACTGAGCGCCTACCTGGAATCTGGCTGAAAAGCGCTACATCCTGACTGAGAAACACTGTGCTTCGTGGGAGCAGCGCGTTTATTTTGTCCAGCTTGCCCCTCAGACCTTTTTGCTGAATTGTGGACCCCGGCGCTTCTGTTTGTAATTTGCAGCATGGAGAGGCTGCCTGGGGATCCCCCCGTATTCTATCGCCTGGTGGGAGCCCACCCCGCATCTTGGCCGTTTGATTTATATATCTAAAACAGCGGGTGCCCACCCCGCTGTTTCCTGCCTCCAAGCGGGAGCCCACCCCGCTTGTAACTTATTTAATTAACGGGAGCCTACCCCGTATGCCCGCAAGAAAGAATCACCGCCGCGACCCAGGTGCCGTGGAGCGTGAAACAGGAAGTCAGGCGCCTGGTGTTGGGACGTGGGCGGGGCCGCAAGAAGACAGGAAGCCGACGGGAGCCTACCCCGTGCTCCTGTGAAGCCAGCCGTAAGGTAGCGTGTGAGCCAGCGGGGCCCCCGTGCTCGTGGAGCGCCCCGCCGGCTGCCGAACCTGACCGGCTGATGAGGGAAGCCCCACACATACCGGGTGAAGCCGGGAAGCCGAGAAGTGCTTTTGACCTCAGCAAGGCTCCCGGCGTGGAAGGTAGCCCCGCAGCCCGCCTCCAGCCAGCAAGAAGAGTAGAGCTGCCTAAAGGACCGAGCGGAGACAACGCGGGAGTCCCAGGTGAGTGGGACTCCACGTGGTTGGTGTTTGTGCCTGTTCTGCCTGTTGCCTCACAGCGGCGTCGCAGTTGCGGGCCGCTGCAACGTTGTGGGGGCATTTCTTCAGTTAGAGTCCCCAAAGGGGTGGCCTCCCCAAAGCCCCTGGTGCCTGGGCTCATTTGACTTGGGGGCATTTCTTTTGGAGGGATGTTAGCCCAGTGGTGCCTGTGCTCTTATTTCCTTGGGGGGCATTTTCATTTAGAGCCCCAGAGCGGGGCCCAGAGGCACTGTAGTGCCAGAGCTTGTTCACTGGCCATCTTCCCCAGCTGCCTTGCAAGAACGCAGGCAGCTGCAACGTTTGGGGCCACATTTATTTTATTAGATTCCCAGTGCCCGTGTCCATCCTGTTGATTTTACAGCTGACCAGCAAGTAGTGGGCAGCTGCCACGTTTAGGCTGTGCTTTTGCGCACTTTTGCTTGGTTGCTTTGCCAACCCGCCCTGACATTCTGGACAAGGGGCATTGTGAGCCCCGGTGAGAGGCCAGTTGGCCTGGGGCCCGGTTCAGTGTGTTGTGCCCCCGATTGAGGCACACTGTTTTTAGGCTAATCTGTTGCCCAGGGTGTTTACGCTTGTGATGCCTAATGTGATGCTATGGTGTTTATGCATAATGTATTTATACCCCTGAGGTTTATGCAGAATATGTTTTAGGCCTAATGTGAGGATTATTGCACAGTGTGATTTACGTTGCAGGATCTAGGCCTTAGTTCAGTATTTCACCAGTAGTTATTGGTTGTGCTCTACATTTATTACTTGTTCTACATTTACATTTGGTGATTTGTGATTGTTCTGGCAGTGGCCCAATTGGCCCTGTCAGGTGTATATAATCCCCTGTAGATACTGCCCAGTGCCAGTTAGCACAGTGTATATTATGTGATTATGATCTAATGTGTTTATTATAATACAAAGGCTAATTTTATATATAACCTTGTGTGGAGTTCCATTTGTGGTGTGCCTGGGGTGTTGTTGCTGAGTGCGCGTGCAGACGCTTTACACATTGCCTCCGGGATAAGCCTGGCTGCTCGTGCCAAGCTACCAAGGGGGTGAGCAGGGGTTATCTTTGGCGTGTAACTTCCTTGCCCTGACTAGAGTGGTGGTTTCTGCCTGGCTTTGGCGCAAGCCTTAGCCAACCAGAAATCCCATTTCTAACAAATACATATATTATACAAAGGACAAAATGTGCAAAGCAGCCACTTCTTAAAAGCTTATGGCAAAGTTGCCCATGTCAGGTAGCAACATAATATAATAAAGTGCAATTAAATGGTTGAACCATTTAAGACCTCAAGGGGTTTTCCAATTCCAGCTATGTGATGAGGTTACTAGAGGTTCAGTTGGTATTCACAAACAAAGCATAGTTCAAGTGATGTCCTCTTGAACTATGCCATGTTTGTGGATATCAACAACTGGATTTCTAGTAGCCTGATAAACTGGACTTGAACATTTTGTGAACAGGTTCAGTGTCATCCTAAATAAATACCACTTACCTGGAAGGAAGTCCTGTTGATTTTTGGTGGTGTTTTCTGTGCTACTTGAATTTCTGGTCTGTTTTATTGCGTTTTCAGACACTTGGGCTCAAACTTACTGAGTCATTCATTCTTGCACCTTTGGCTGCTATGATAGAAAGTGGACATATCATAGACAAACTAAACCTTTGTTACATTATGTTATTTCTAGTGTTTACTTTACAGTGGAACGGTCATCATTTCCATTGCCTTTGTCTCACTGCCAATGTACTTTGCGGGTTATGTCTCTTCCCTAACTTAGTACCAGTGTGTGACATGCCTGACTTCTTTGTCAATGCAGTCCCTGTCTTAACGGTGAGGTGCTCTTTGTGTGGGAGGCATGTGCTCTTCAAGGTATTGTTTTAAGTCCAACATAAATGGTGGAGTAAGAAGAAATAAACAATTTTAGTTGACCCACCCTTCCTAGACAATAAAACACTTAAAGTACAACTTTCCTGAAAGTGATTGCCTAAACTCTAATATGATTATCATTTATGCATACTTTCTCATTTGAGGATTACCCTCAGTAACCAAGTGTGGCATCATTGCTGTCAGACCCTGTTGGGGGACAACAGACAATAAGAGGCAACTGTTCCATAGCTGTGAGGGCTGGAGTTGTTTGCTGCTACTGTTCTGGGTACCGTCCCACTATGGCTCTGCAAATTAAACCAAATACAATCCTTTCAGTACCATACTCTCAGTGGTAGCGATGGTAAGAAGGTACAGGTTTCTCAGGGAGGTTAGCGTGTGGTACATAGGTTAAGCCCTCAACACCATACCCAGCACCTCAATAGGATAATTGGTCCGCCCGTTCCTCTTGTTTGAAGAAGACAAGGACTTTATTTTATATAAGACACACTGCAATAATAAACTAGAAATGCAATATTGTGAACGCCAAGTGCTTCGAAGGAGGGCCTACGCTAGGCACTATACCCCCCCTATCTCCACTATATGGCTTGGTGCTCTGGTGGTGTATTCTCCAGGTGATGTGCATCACTCCCTCTTAGCACACAGTCACTTTTGGAAGGCTAAATAGCCAGTGCGATCTCTCACCTGTTTCTTCTACTTCGTGAAGTAGAGCTGTGATAGACCTCGTGAGTAGGCAGGTTCACCAGTGGTGCACAGGACTAAGTGCACAGCTCGAGTCAGTTTTGCTTAGTTTGATGGCTATAGGCCATGTGGTGAGTCTTCAGAGAATGACAGGAAGACTGGTGGCTTTTGAGGTCCGGTGGTCTGTCGGAGCAGACAGGCTTTGCAGATTTAGCGGTCCAGACATCTCTGGTGAGGGCCATGTCCCTTGCACTGGGGGTCCTGGGATGGATTAGGTTCTGCATCCTCTTCTACAGACTTTGGGCTAAGTGATGATCACGTACCTCTAGTCACTGTTTGTCACATGATGACAGATGTCCGAACAGGCGCTGAGGCCTTCAGTATGTTGGTTGCCCAGTGATAGTTTGGCACATAGTGCCTTAAGGCAATGGCTTAAATCTTCATTGCAGCATGGATCACTTGGCACCTTTGGGGGTCACTTTTGGGGTAGACACTCAGAGGGGTATCCTTGGAAGGCACAGCAGGTTTGAAGTCTTCACTCACAGGGTGGCTGGGACCACCACAGCGCAAATGTCGATTCTGGCCTCAGTTAGGTGAAAAGTAGAAATGTAGACAATACACTTCAATGGTCAAATCTCTAAATTCAAATATATTCAACTGAGAAGCTGGGCACAGAATCAGAAGTCTCCGATCGGCACAGGCAACTATCTAGAAGAGCATCTGGTGACGAAACCTCCTGGAGGAAAGAAGTATTAATTTGGTGCTGGGAGATTCAAGAAGCCATAGATGGGGACTTTGGGCTGGCAGAAAATCTATGAAGCGATTGCTTGCGGGGAATGTAGTGGGAGCAAATCTGGTAACTATCGCTGAGCACTTTATTTTTAACTGTCAAGCCTGCTTGGTTAAGGAGAAATCATCTTTTTTCAATTCACAGGGCTTACCCAACTCCACAAAGGTTGTCAAAAATGTCAAAAGGACCTCCCGCTAAATGTATGAAATGCGGATTGGAGAAGGCATTGGATATTCATATGTTCCAACAATGCCCGGCTATTCTTGAATTCCGGTAGAAAGTGGGTAAGACTATCTCAAACATATTAGCGCTGCAAGATAAGGTAAGCCTCTCTTTGATTATTTTTGGAGTTTTGAGATAATACTACAGGCCCAGCAAGATCCTTCCTATTTTATGCCATACTTCTAGTGAGAAGGGAAATCTGTCATAGGTGGGTAGAATGCTTCCATCCCCAACACTCTGACTGGCTAGAATCTGTATGCTCAACATCAAAGTTAGATCTAAGAGGGAAATCATCTAACAGGAAGAAAGCTCTCTGGAATTTTCTATAAAGATGGTTGGAAGAAGAGGTGGGGGAAAATAGATAGGGGACTACCAATTGGATACTCTTGCCCTATGATTAAACCTGTTAAGCTCTCTCTAGGCTGCAATGGACCTCCCCTCTCCATTTCTCCATCTAAATTCTCAGCTGCCGGTCTCTGCCGGCTCAAATTTGAGAGTGTCTTTCCCACTTGGGACAGTACCCTCTGGCACGTATGCGTACCCGCAGGTTGGAGGGCTACCCACCTGCTTCCATGGCTCTGGGGTACGGGCGTCTGGAGTGGATATTGTGGTCAGAGGTGAATGAGGACAAAATAAAAATAAAGAATTTTAAAAAAATACACTTCAACTGTCTGGGAAAGCAACCTCACCTCTCAGAATGGACCCAATATACCTGTGTCACTCTGGTTGACTCAAGTACTCAGGCAATGTATACCAAACATCAATAGCATACATACTCACAATCAGGTAAACAGGATCTTTGTGCTAGGATTTTGGGTTTCCAGTTAGCTGTGGAACTTAAGGTGAATGAGGCAATCACATGACACAGGTTAAAAGACCTTCTCATACTATAATCACTATCAAACATTCTGCCACCATTGTGCTACAAGCATGAATCTGTCACAGGAAAATACGTTATTTTTCACTGCAGAGGTGCATTTTGGTGCATTTGTGTAAGGCCAGGGCCATTCGTAAGTCAAGGGCAGACACACTCTAGATTGGTGTGAGGCACGGAATAAAAATCTGATAACCTGGATACCAAATACCTGCAGTAGAGCATGCAGGGCAGGTGTCACAACTGTACACCATGAAATGGCCATTCATCTCCCAACAATTGAGAATAACCAAGAAGAAACACAGATGACAATGATTCAAAAAAATTAGATGAGCTCACTTTATTGGAAAGCAGCTGTTTTAGAACCTTTTTGAATGTAATAATAGATGTGGTGGTGTGTGGAATATGTGGAGGGAGTTTTAATGTGGAGTTGTGTTTCTTACTGGTATTCCTATTTTCCTTTTCTTTCTACTGTGCTTAAATGACACCAGAAAGAGTTGAACCTGGTAACAGGATAAACAAATAGATAAATAAATGTTAAACATACATTCCAGGAGAGGACTAGAAAATTGCTAGACATTTGCTTATTCACAGCATATTCAATTATACGAAATCTGCTACAAAAGCATGTTAAGTGAGAGAATAACAGTAGAACTTTGCTAAGCCAATGTGAGTGTACACTTCATGCAAGCCCGGCTCTCTGGACCATGATGCCAGCTGTATACTCAAGTAGCCCGAAATTGCACAACAGAAACTGGAGATGGGCTTAGGTTAAATAAACTTGGCACTCAGGGTCACTTGAATGTTAACAAATTGCTTCCTGGGTTCAAAAGGTCTGCAAAGTCAGTTAAGCGCACACAAGCCTCACCCAGCACAGCTAAACTGTAAAGTAGAAGCAACACACACAAAAGACAGCTATCAAAACAAGGATTACCATTGCGATCCTCAGAACAGTCTCATTCAGCTTGCTGACTAATGGCCTTCCATGTCTTGAAGGAGATAGTAATAAATTAACACCTTAACTGCTGGGCTATCACCCCACTCCCCCCAGACTCCCCCCCCCCCCCCCGTGCTGAGCCATTTTTTGTCTATTAGGGGCAGCTCCATATCCTTTTTGACGCATAAGGTATCCACACCAGATTTGCATATTTTTTCCCCAAAATACTGGGAATTCTAAAGGTACCTATGGTTTGAGGATTCCCCTGGGAGTTGAGAAAATGAGCAAAATATAGCTACATTTTGAGTTTTTGGGCAATAATAGGAAAAAAGTGCACCGGATAAAAGTCACCATCTTCCCAGCTTTCAGCAACATGCAGAGCTGAATAAAAAACCCAATTTTTACCATAGGTTTGGCCTTTTTCAAAGAGGTAGCCAATTATTCCTATTTTTTAAGCTCTCAACCTACTTCCAATTTGCGGTGGAAACTAGTATGAAACCCATGGATGATCCGGGAAAGCTATAGATTTCTGTAAAGTAGATACAATTTTGAATTCAGCAAGAGGTCATATGTGCAGATCCCTTAAGGTTTTCCCAAAGAAACTAACTGTTGAAATAAGAAAATATTGAAAATGAGTAGGAAAAACAGCCATGTGTGACAACATTGGCATCTCTAACTTTTCTCACGATAGCTGATCTACAAAAGCAGAATACCATTCCATCCTCTAGACCATTCTGGCTGTGGGAATATATAAAGTTTGTATGTTCTCCAAGAACTCAAGGAACCAGATCCAATAACTGAGCTGCACTGTACATTGGTTTTTCATTGTGTGCAGAGTATAGATCAATGCATATGGTGAAATATCTAGAGTGAAAAATAGCTATCAAGAAAACCTTATTTATTTCTGAAATGAGCACAAGATATGGAGTTTAGGAGCTGTGGTTATTTGTTTTTTTCTGAATTTGTGGGTACCTGTATTAGCTGATGATTCAGAGAGTATTTTTCAAAATGTCTTCTTTCTTATACACTGGCTTACATTTCAAAGGCACAAATGCAGCGAAATTCAATTAGTGATACCAAATGTTCTACTGTTGTATGCTCTTCTGATAAACTGGTACCTCACTTGTGTGGGTAGGCATAGTGCCTGAGAAAGGAAACGGGCAAAAATACAATATGTATGCATCACATTTTTCCACTGAAATCAGACCTTTTGTTTTGAATGTGGGTAGCTGTTGATTTTGGTAAACCTATCAAACTTGCACATTTCTGAAAATGTGACACATGGGGAAATCCAAGGTGGGGTGACCTGCGTGACTCTCACCAGGTTTATTTTACCCATAATCTCTTGCAAAACTCAAACATTGACAAAAAAAAATTCCCCTCACATTTCTGTGATTAAAAGTTCTGGAATCTGTAGGCAATCACAAACTTCCTTCCACCCAGCATTCACCCAAGTCTCCAGACAAAAACAGTACCTCACTTGTGTGGGTAGTTCTAGTGTCTGCAACAGGAAAAAGCCCAAAATGCAACATGGATACATCACATTTTTCCACTCAAAACTGACCTTTTTTTTTGTAAAGTGGGTAGCTTTGGATTTTGGGCCCTATCTCAAACGGCACCTAGGGAAACCTAGCAAACTTGCACATTTTTGAAGACTAGACACCTGGGGGAATCCAGGGTAGGGTAACTTACATGGCTCTCACCAGGTTTTTTCTACTCAGAATCATCCCATGCAAACCTCAAATCTTGACTTAAAAAGCACATCTTCCTCACATTTCTGTGAAGGAAAGTTCTGGAATCTGCAGGGAGCCACAAACAGTCTTCTACATAGCATTCACCTAAGCATCCCGTTAAAAATTGTACCTCAGTTGTTTGGGTAAGCCTAGTGCACAAGACAGGAAATGGCCTAAAACTAAACATGGATACATCACTATTTCCACTCAAAACGGACTCTTTTTTTGCAAAATGGGTAGCTGTTGATTTTGGGCCATATCTCAACATAGCAAACCTGCACTTGATTGAAAACTAGACAACCAGAGGAGTCCGGGTGCATGTGACTTGCCTGGCTCTCACTAGGTAATTTTACCAAGAAGCCCTTGCAAAAGTCAAACTTTGGTAAAATAAAATAAAAAAAAATTCCTCATATTTCTGTGACGTAAAGTTCAGCAGTCAATTGGAATCCCCTCGCAAGGGCTCCCACTGAGCTTGATTTAATCCTATCCTGTGTCAGGCAATAGGCCCAGCGACACAAGTGGCACAGCGTTTCTATCGGCACAAGTGGGGTAACGATGGGTTGTAGGAATTTTGTGGATTCCTAAGCATTACAGAAGTTTTCAGCAAAGAAATGTATGGACAATGCATGATTTCAGGCAAAGTTTGAGTTTTGCTGAGCATTGTGGGTAATACATCCTTGTGGGATCCATGCAAGGCACCTCCTGATTGTTAAGTTGTCAAAAATGTCTGTGGTTGGTAGGTTTCCATGGGTGGTGGACAACCATGGCCCCAAATCCCTCAGTTACCCCTATTGCTGATCTCTGCATGTAGCACTTTATGGCCTTTTGTGTCATGCTCTTTTGGCACACCCACACAAGTGAGGTACCATTTTTGTCAAGAAACTTGGGGGGAATGCTGTATGGTAGGAAATGTGTGGCTCCCAACAGATTCCAGACGTTTTCCCTACAGAAATGTAAGGCAAATGTGTGTTTTTAGCCAAATTTGAGGTTTGCACGGTATTGTGGGTAAGCAAATGGCGTGGGATCAATTGTCTTCTCGCTTGCCTTTGGTATGGTATGCTTTAGTCTGCAGAGGGGCAGAAAGGCTATTGAGGCTTTATGGGTGAGGGTGGGCCTAATGTTAGGATGGGCCAGACCCACCCCATTATTCTATTAAAAAATATATATTACTGTCATACAGTGGGCTTTCTGACCCCCTAGGGGCAAATTATGGGCACACCACCTGTTTGTCCCTCAGGGAGAAAAAAGAATGGTTTGTCCCTTTTGGGAGGAGTGAGGTTTGCACAATGCCAGAGTGCAAAGAGTGTAGAGAGACAACATCATTGATGTCGGGTGGAGTTTCTACCCTCCCCAATTGAGCCAAGCCTCTTATCTGCCCCCCAGGGGGACAGAAAAATAATATTGGCCCTACTGGGGCGGGGCCATGGCTCGATGCCAGGGTAGGCCGCCCCACTCTTTTGTTTGTTTTGGTGCCATTTTGAAATCCACGGTGTATAGTGGGCTTTCTGCTCCCTGTGGCGAGTGGCAGATTGGGGGTGAATACCTTCTCAACCCCCAGGAGGGGCACAAAGTCTATTGTACATCTGGGTGTGGAGAGAACGTCCACCTAAAACATATTGCAGTCCCTACAGTGTAGTGGGCCTTCTGCCCCCCACGGTGCTGTTTGGGCGTAATCCCTCTGATCTACCACCAGGGGGGGGGGGGGGCAGAAAAGCTGACTGCTTTGGTTTTGGGGAGGAGGCATGGCCATGCCCATGAAGGGCAGGCCCCACCCCTATATTTAAAAATAAAAATCTCTGTGGTGTCTAGTGATCTTTTTGCTTCCCCCCAGGAGGGGTGATGGTGGGGTACTTACCCCCATCTGGGGGTGGAGCATGGCTATGCCCATGGTGGACAGCCCCCCAACCCTATATGTTTTGAAACAAAGCTTTCCTTGGTGTTTAGTGGTCTTCCTGTCCTCCAGGGGGCAGAGAACCTGCTGCCCCATTTAGTTGGGGTGGGGTCAAGTCAATGCCCCAGCCCTATATTTAAGAAAAGCTTTCTCTGGCATCTAGTGGGCTTTCTGCCCCTTGAGGGGGCTACCCGGTGTAATTACCCCCATCTGCCCCTCCGGAGGGGCAAAAAGACTGATGCCCCATTTAGTTTGGGTAGGGGCATTGCCATGCCCATGGTGGCCAGCTCCTGCCCCTTCTTTTTTTTAAAAGTATTCCCTGGTGTATAGATGGCTTTCTGCCCCGTGATGGGCTGATGGGGGTAATTACCCCCTTTACTCCAGGTGGTGCAGAAAGACCAATTCCCACTTTAGTTGGGGGGGGCATGTCCATGCCCATGGTGGGCAGCCCCCACCCCTTTATTTAAAAAAAAAAGCTTTCACTGCTGTCTAGTGGGCTTTCTGCCCACCACCCATGCGGGCAAATTGAGGGTAATTACCCAATCCATTCCCTGGGAGGCAGAAAGACTGAAATAATTATATGTGCAGGGGGCAACACGGCCTAAGGGGTTGCTCCTCCATCTCTGGTGCTCGTAGTTGAATCCCTGCTTGGGGATCGCTCTCCTGTGGCAATCCCCAAGCAGGGAACCACTGCTTGGGGACTGCTTCTCCCCTTTCCAACGACGCCTCTGCCAAAAGAATCAGTGCTCTGGGAATGAGATGCCGGGGAGCACTGATTCAGTGATCCCATTGGCTTGTTTTACTCTCACTTTGCTTTAATTGCATCAGCGCGCCCTGCCGGTTGCTCAATTAATTTTTACCGAACAGAATGATGTTAAAAAAAGGACTTCCTCCTTAAATACCTCACCAATTTTGTCCAATGGCGACACCCACACTTAAAAGGTTAATAGTGGGAATGTTGAATTGCTACATTAAATCTGAAAGAGTGCATTTGTTGTGGTGGAAGTACAGATGCAACGTGTCATGTGATGCCTTTGTATTTTCATAAAGTGGGTAATATTGTTTCTTTAAAAAATCAGGGTGTAATACTGCCCTTATAGCAAATTCCGTGGAGTTCAATGTTTTAAATTTCCACAATGTTTCCAATTTTTATCTGGTCCCTTGGCTTGAGATTCGACAGTGCCGTTTGATTGTTTTTAGTATTAAACAAGGAAAAGTTGTTCCCTCTTTTATGCAATGATTTTAATTAATTAGGCATACCAATAAAATACAATAAAATCAAATACTAGCACACAATTCACTTTCTGGAGCCACTAGGGCACATTGCAACGAGAATAAACTATATCAGAACCCGCTAGAAACATCACATCAGCGTACAGGAACCATTTTCACAGACTTTTATCATTTTTTGCTTCAAGTAAAACGATGACTACCTTATTCTTACCCATACTGTCATATTCTCTTTCTATCAAGTAGTAAGCCATAGCCAAATGGAGGTGTTATGTTTTTTTGAGCAGTTGTGTGCACATTCTCTCTCAAACAGAAGACGGGCAGTGTTACATGTTAATTGGCGCAACCACATTTTGGCAAGTAAGGGAATTGTGGAGCCAGCAGAGACAGTGACTTGCACTATCACACTAATTGTCCATATAGAGTAGGCAGTCTTCTCGTTCTGACTTGCATGGACGTCATTTAAGGGTCACCAGGGGTCGCAGCTGCGACCCCTGGCTGCCCCCCTGTGACACATGGCACTGCCTTTCCTACACTTGGCCTCAGAGTTTGTAAAATCATTGACAAGAACTGGGGTGGCTCACAATGTCAGCGTCAGGCTGCAACCTCCTTCTTTTCTTCTCATTTTTATTACATTAATAGTCAATAATACTCTACCGTTCACTGTTAATGTAATAAAACATGGATCAAGAATATCTGGAATGGGATCTTCCCTGCATATTAGGTAAGTGAAATAAAATGTTTTTATATGTTTGTTGTGTGGGTGCAGGTTAGTGACAGAGTTTGGATGAGAGTGCCTATGTTTGAGCATGTGTGTTCAAATGTGGGATGGTGTGTGTGGGTGAAATTAAATGAGTGAGAAAGTATAAGTGAGTCAGAGTAAGAGTGAGCAAGAGAGTGCTAATAAGTGAGTCAGGGTAGGATTGAGTGGAAGAAACTGATTGTAAATGAATGAGTGCAAATGAGTGTGAATAAGTGAGTGGGAGTGAATGTGCGAGTAAGTGAATGTAAGTGAGCATACATGCCAATATGTTGGTATGCTTGCATGTCTGCTGTTGGACCTGGCATACTTTTTGGTTTATAGAGGCACCAATGTTCAAAATGCTGGCTCTGGTACACTGGAGGCAATACATGCGTATGGAATACCCACAGCAACATGCTGTCGCTGGCTTACTGGAGGTAAATTTTGGCATAGAGCACCTGTGGGAAAATGCTGACACTGGCATATTGTGGGAAACTCTTGGCATAGGTGGCCCCTGTTGAAATGTACTGGTGCTTTCACATTGGAGGACCTTGGAGGAAATTCTTGGGATAAGGGAGGACATGCGTGGCATCTGTCAGGGGAGCATCCATGACAAAATACTGTTCCTGGCATACTAGATGTAACTTTTGACATAAGGGTCACCCATTGTACAATGCAATGGTACTGGCAATATTCTAACACTGGCATATTGTATGCCATATTTAGACAAAAAGTGCACCCTGGAAAATATCGGGCGAAGCAATAAAGGTAATTTTTTACATATTGGGGCACCTAGAGAACATTTTAAAAACAAAATGGGGTCAACCCATGGGGACTGACAGGTTGCTTGTTTCATTAGCTTGACACGCCTTTAACGGACTTAATTATTTTATGAGTGTTTTTTCAGAGGTTATGGCTTTTTAGCACATTTATGTGAAAATTGTGCTTTAAAATTCACTATGAGAGTCATTTTTTTTTCAAACTTTTCTCAGGAGAGGAGAACTCCCACCGCCTTTTCCGCTCTAGATGTCAGACTAATTCACATTGCTCACTCACTACAAATTAAGTCATTGTTCCCTTGACATATCATGTCAGCACCTTAATATAGATGATATATAAAATTTAAAAAAATTGTGTTGTGTTGCTGTATTAATAATGCAGTTATTATGGAACTTTAGCAATGTTATTTATTGTGATGTCATCAGGGTGAAGGCTGTGCAACAACACTTCCTTGGTAAGTCCATGGTCAAAGGACAAATGATGTTACTTCCTGTGATGTCACTAAGGTCAAAGGGCGCATAATGTCATCTCTGCTTCCCATGGCAGTTTGGTGAACTGACACCTATGGATACGAAATCTGCATTTAAGCCACAAGTGCACACTCCATTAGCTAGGTATTTTCTGTTTCTTTCCCTAGATACACGTTCTTGTTTTAAAAGTAAAAGTGTTGGGGGAGGGTACATGTTAGATGGTTAATGTACGAAATAGTGATAATAGAGAGAAACTTCCTATGATGAGGCATGACACATCCTATGAACTGTGTGCGATTGAGGGATGAAAACAGTGAAATCTGATTTTCTGTGATTTTCCTCACTTTGTTTAGGTGAATTTGGATGCAGATGACTGTTTTAAACACAAGCTCTGAGCGGCAGACCTGCTCCTGTCCCTTTTCATGTATTCCTCACTCAGAGAACCTTTCTGGCCTCTCAACTCTAAAAGTGAATGTGAATGTTTTGCAGATTCCTCTGAATCAGTTTGGAATGGTTCACTTCAAGTAACTTACTCCTGCTGCCCTCAAGACACAGCCTTTGTGTAAAATGGCATTTCTCGCTGCAGATAGCACTGGGGCTGGTACCAACCTGAAGCACCTGCAACATGGGCATAATAAAGTACAAGATCTCAGCACCTGTCTGACATTATCCTTCCTGAAGCAGTAGTCAGAATAGACAAAGGGAAGGCATGGTTTGAAATGTCCTCACCTTAAACTAAAGACGGTACAATCCCATCCTCTCCCTTACCATCCACCTAATGGCAGCAATCGGGCAGGCTAATCTGTATCTCTTTATAAATAGATGACCTCACTGAATTTCTAAAGACAGCTCTATCTCACTATCCTCACTCAGGGTCTGAGTCTCCAACTTCCAGCCACATGAATGCAGGCAATACACTTCCACATGATTATGAGGTCATTGATTCCTTTGAGCACAGCCTACAGCTCTCGATATTTCCCAGTTATTTTATGTTTCCAACCCCTGAGCCGATCAGTTGCCCTTGCTGAAGTGGTGGTCTAGCAGTAGGCTCGCAGACGAAAAATTGTTCACCTGATTCTAGGGCCTTTAAAAAGTAACAAATATAACATTATCTCAGATGCAATAATGATGTTTCTTTCTGCAGTCTTTGAGTTCCTAAATTGCATGCTATCACCTCTATATTCCATCTAACACTTCTAGAAAACTTTGACGTTGACTTAAAACTTCCAGTTGTCTCTAATTTACATCCCCTGTATTCCTCCTTTCTCTGACTATAACTCTACTTTAAGATGCATGCATGTTTACCTTAATCTCTATTATTACATTTCTGAAAATTGACCCCATCTCATCTCAAACATCTCAACCTGTGCTTCTTTGAAAAGCCATAGCCTGCAGCCTAGCAAAATCATATATTCTCTTGTTCATCTATCACCAACCATCGTCATGAAATGACATACACTCAACCACCTAATTCCTACAAATTTAGCCCACCACAGAGACACTGGAGTGAATGCATAGAACGGCCTCTTTCAGAGCACAAGGGTAATCCCAGTAACCATTAATCACCATTACCCACTGGATTAACCATTAACCTCGGGATCTAGGGCAGGGTGCTGCCCTGCATAAAATGCTTCAACATTTTCAGGGGTAATAAGCGCTATAATAATGCAATTACAATGAAATACAATACAATGACTATGAATAGTTGCTGTCAATCATATGTACCTTTCTTGTGTTAGCAAGCATTAGTATTACCCCAGACTCGTAGGAGAAATTCAGGAGGCCAAACATAGATAAACGATTTGATAAAGTGAAAGTATCAGTACTTTTCAGTGAAGGCAGTAGTGCCAGTGCACGTTACATGCCTGTGTAATATTTATACTAGCTGTAAGCTAAAGGTCAATCACATTATTCTGAAGTACCTATGATGGATAGACTAAATTGACCTAGAAACTGAGTAAACTCACTTCAGTTCAGAAAAGCCAACAATGTCCTTCTTTTTTAGCTCTCCCTACCAGACAACAAAAGCTGTCAGCTGGCTAAAGGCCCTGCAGTAAGCGAAAAGCTTACAGTGAGCTTAGAGCCCACCCACTGCTTCCCATTGGTTGTCTTCACTGTTGCTCTCATTTGCTTCATTTTTCTTTGTTAGCTTGTCCTTGTGTTAGACCCCTCCGCTAGACCATGGACGCGCTACGTGCGTTGACTGCTAGCTTTTCAAGCTCTACTTTTTACTTTCGAGGTAAGCACTCAGTGGGAGTGTATATGTTTTCCAGCTCTTTCCTGCGTGTATTTTATTCACCCAGCTGCACTCAGTGTTGCTTTTTTTCACCCGTGTGCTTCTCGCTTCTCCCCCACCCCCTCCATGCTGTGCTCAGCCTTGTGTACTTGTCCACCCGTGTCGCATTCTCGCCTGTGTGCTTCTCTTTCACCATGTTGTTCTCTCTTGTCCGTTACTCTTCCCCACACCCTATCCTCTGTGTTGCGTCCCTCCCTACCTTCCACAATGTGCTGCTTTCCACCAACCACACCTCCCGTGTTGTTTACTGCCACCCATGCCCTCTATGTTGCTTCTGTGAACCCACGCCCTCGCTGTTTCCCATCTGCGCCATCCCTGTTGTTTCCCACACTTACGCCCTATGTGATGCTTCACCCACCAGCATACTTTGTGATGCGTCTCCCCAGCTGTGCCCTTTATGTTTCCCCTACCCATGGCCTCTTTGATGCTCACCTACACCTGTCCTTCAAAAAGATACTAACGCTTTCGCACTATTTTTCTTTTACTTACCGGTCCAACTAAATAAATAAAAAAAGAGCGTGCACCATTTTATAGGTGCTCTTTTTGTGGTGCATCAGTCCAGCGCTACCTCTTTCTCACTCAGATGAAAAGTGCTCTATGAAAGACACTCTCTGAACTACCCCATTTATTCTCGCAATGGACCTTGCAGACTCTGGCTGAAAGCAAAACAAATTAACAATTGTGTTTCTTTTCAGTTCTGGGTCTGCACGGGTTCAGCTGAGAGCATGCTGTTTACTGCGGCTGCTTTAGAGAGAGGCACACACGTTTACAGCACAGATTAGCTGACGTGGCCTCCTTCATGTACTGAAGTCCAGGGCATACAGGATGTCCATTATACCCCTAGGTACATGCTCCTACAAAATGACGCAGCTACCAAGTCATAACATCATTTTTTTCTTTTTTTCTTTAGGCATGCTGTACATCATTAGGGATGCTGTACAACATGGCTAAAACCCTTGACAGAGCCAACAGGTCCCAAAGGCGAGACCTATTAGCTTGGCCAATGCTTGTTGGTAAACATGTTTAAAATACTGATAGTTGGCCCACTTGGACTGATGAATCTGTTAGCACTCTCAGCAGAGCTTTGCCTGGATTGGGACCAGAAAGCTGGGAGGAATTCACAATCACACTTGTTCCCGTCTCCCAGGACCCACAAACCTGCTCTACTACAAGCTTCACAGATCAGATTACCATTCAGCATTGACGTTAGGGGCTAAATTTAGACATTGGCAAGGTTTAGGTGCAGCTGCTCTGCCAGTGGGGTTTTTATACATCCTTAACACGGATTATTTCTAGACCAAAAACAACAGCAGTCCTGACATTATAGGATTTGCTTAACTCCACCACATTATCCAACTCAAAACACAAGAATTGACATAAACATTGCCCAGCCGATTGGCTTTCCATCATCTTAAATGCAAGACCATGTCTTAATCTATTTAAAGTGTGCCTTACGGTAAATTAACATTTTTATTTTCAACACTGTCAACTGCCTCCAAATGACGATTTAACCTTTCTCATCCCACACCATCAAAAATACAACCATGTTTTTTTTTTCGAGATCTGGACAAAAAGTTATTACACCGTGTATGGATGGTTCATGGCTACTCAGTAACACTCGCTTTGAGCGTTGGAATTAAAAAGTAAATTACCTGGACTTACCTTGTAGTTCTTCAGAATTGCTATCTTTTATAAATTTACAAGCTTGAATCATGTCTGTCATCATGATGGGAGTCCCACTGTAACATGCAATTAGCAGTTCTATTTTAAATCAATCCTAAGGTCGAAACAAGGACTGTTTTGCACCCTATTTATATCATTTAAGAGAAACCAAACTTGAAGCAAGTAGAGACAGCCAGCCTGAAGACCACACACCTAGAGGCCACCATCCTTCAGATTTTGTTTAGCACTAGTGTGAATAAATTGTAGAATTAGGTAGGCCTCTGAAGGGGTGGAGGCTGGGTCTCATGTGAATCTATGAAAGATACCAATTCTGGAGGACTACAATTACAGTAAAGTAACTTTTTTCTCCAGAATTGGATCTTTCATAGATTCACATGCTTAAATCTGAATAGCAAGCAGCTATAGTAGATAGTACAAATACATGCAGATAGTATATAATTTAAAGAAAGCTAACATTATTGAAAACAATGGTGATGAACCACTTGTCCAACAACAGCATCTCCCTGCACTGTCGACTCAATAAACATGCAATAATGCAGATTAAATATCTGCCTGTCTTTCAGGTTCCTGGATGGCAAATACCCACCCACCAAACAAAGCTGATGTCGACACACATCTGTGGACTTTATTAACAGTCTGGCAGTCCACGGACGGCCAGACTTGCGGGGGCGCAGTGGTGGCAGCTTTCGGACTGCCCCAATACGACCTGGGTGGTCGGGCCACACTGGGACCACTGCAACCACCAGGAATCAGAGCTTTCTGGAGGCGGCGTGGCAGTATTGAGGCCACAATATGTTTGGTGGGCAGCTGTGTTCCCACTAAGCATATTACGAGTTTCCTCACCGACACACTTTTCATGGCGGTGCGACTGCCATGAAAAGTGTGGCGGTGAGGAAACAAAGAGGACTCTACAAGGCCCCCTTGTGCCTCACACCATGTGGATGCACACAGCTGGGCACAACACACCATGCTGTGCACATACTGTGCATTCACACCAGTACCTGCGCAGCATGCACTGCAGCAGTCCATGCCATGCAGGTACTGCCTTTGACATTCCCATTGCGGTGCCTATTTCATAGACCCCACCATGGGAACACCAAAGAACCACCCAACAGACAGGAGAAAACTCCTTATCTGCGGGCGGTTTGTACATGGGTTTGGTGGTGCGCAAGTGGGCGGTCCCACTCCCGCACTACCAAGCTCAGAATGAGGCCCTTAGTAAGAGCATTGTGACATTTGTTTGCATAGGGTTGGCAGCTTTATTATAGCACTATATTATGGCAGCAGATACCCAGCACGCTACACTTTGCTTTGAAAGAGTTTGTCCTCTTCTAGGGGGCACCACAATTTATAAGTAGCTGCTTACATTTTCTGATCTCTGTCTTTATCCAGCCAGCTAGTGCCTTTCCTGACTCGTCCAAAAATTCCTCCCAAGACGGTGTGACTGTGTCTTAATATCTCTGAACGTCAAACAATACTTCTCTGGGTTTAGACCAAATTTGAGTATGAACATCCCCTTAATGGGGGCATACTTAACCTTATGAGTTGCAACTAGGGCCAATAGTGTATTCCACCCAATAATGGACATGTGTTTCCTCAGGCTAAACCTAAGTCCTCAAGCAGCAAACCACTTCACTGTCAGCCCCCATCACATAGCTAGCCCACCAGATCTTTTGGTATGTGGACTCTTTGTTTACTTCTCCTAGGCACTTCTGAATCACTGCCACTATCACCAGTTGACTTGGATACCCTTTGGGATCTCAAGTTCATCTTGTGCTGGCTCCTTCCATGGTATATACCAAACCAGGGTTTACCTCTGTAACCCCGCCACACCTGGGCTATCAACATTAAAAGCATATTTGGCATGACCTGGGGAAAAATTTACCATGTTTCTTACACTTAAACCAATCTTAATTCAATTCAATTCAATATTGTGAATGTATCACATTGACCTATTTAGCCTTAGCTGCTGTTATTAAGCACATCTTTTAGACAATCTAATATGATATACACTCCAAGGATCAAACGTCAAATATGATATACAGACACTCAAATACATTCCTAGTCTTTCTTTTTGTAGAGGAGAAGGCACTAAAATGTATTGAAAGTCCTTGATCCCCCTAGAGGTAGTGATGAGGGTTGGACCGACTGATAAAAAGGTTTGTTAATTGGTTCAGGTCTTTCCCAACCAAATTTGCACCATAGTCTATCTTATAACAACTCCTCCATTGCAAAAGATTAGTCAACGCATTTCAGCCTTAACAAGTGGAAGTCTCTTCAGGACCACAGGAAGACAAGAAATGTCAATCTATAAATCAAAAATCGATATCAAAGAACTTAGGGGCATATTTGTGAGAGTTTTGAGTCATGCTTGCACCACGCAACGTGATACATGAGTGACACAAACCTCTAAGTCGGATTTATGAAGCCATGCAAAGTCACTTTACATGGCTTTAAATGGCTTCATAAATCTGGAGTAAACACAGTGAAAATCACTGAGTTGCATTACTCTGTGCCAAGGAGGCATTCAATGGGAGCTGCGTAGGTGTTCCCATGCAACTCCCATGGTTTCTGACGCATTTCCACATTTACCAAACCTGGAAAACCTGGGAATATGCCCAAAACATATGCCTGCCCAGGAGAGCCGTAACAAGGAAAAATACGTTTATTTTTCATCGTTTGTTCCTCTTTCTGTGTGTGCTGCATTCTGTCTCCCTTTGAGACATATATTTGAAATTGTACTGCCACCATGAAACTGTTGGTCAGATACCCGCCGCAAGTTGGTAGCTCTAAAGCTCTGTAGCTTTTGAGGTTTGTGCTTGAAATAGTTTCAAACTCTCAAAACAGAAAGGGATTTTGTCATTTTTTCAGAACTGCTGAAGCATTTCGTGGGGGGGGGGGTGAATCTAAAAATCAGTTTGATACTTTGGGACTTCTGGTCGACTACTTTTCACAGTAGGTCCCCTCGGCTCTGGAATTCAGGAACAAGAGTTTTCAAAAGTTTCCGAACCTTTTTTGGTACCCAAGCAACTATAAGACTAGATGGTAATAAATCCAGACGAAGTGATGGTTCTCAAGAAGCTTTAATGACTTTAACCACCGACAGATTTCTAAACAGGTCTTCTCACCAACGTCTCCTCTGCCAGAATCCATCTCATTCCGAATCATGAGATCCACATTCTGTCACTAGGACAACAACTAGATTCCATTACAAGACATTGAGCAACATGCAAATTACAACACATCCCCCTTACAATAAAACAAAACTTAAAACAAAATAAATTATACAACTTTATGCAGAAGAAACAACATACCCACAGTCCCACACAATCCCAGGACTTTGAGGTAGTAGATGTTAATATAAAACATAATCCTCATATTTTGAAGGTATGAATTTCTGTCTACATGATCTTGCAACACAACCACCCTTACCCTCTGGAACACAACTAGGAACACTGGCTGTACCCAGATTTGTACCATCGAACTTAACCAACCTTGACATACTCCAAGTACAACCATTATTCAAAGTTACAACATTTTTTTTAATCCTTGTGATGACAAAAGGACCAGAAAAATTTGTCAACCCTTTATGGCAATGTTTCACCTTCTTCACCCAAACTCTATCACCTACATTCCACACCTTCACCTTCACAGATCTTTTGTCATCATAACGTAATTTGTATCTTCTTTGATACTCAAGAAGCTTAGTTTTTTTCTCTTCCGCACTCACACCCTTGCTCACCCACCTTGGGAGCCAAACAGGATTTAACTTAGAATTCGCCAATCTTCCTCTCAACGCTTCAAAAGGAGACTTTTGAGAAATCACATTGGGAGCTGTACGATGCGCCCACCAAGTTTCTCTCAACACCTCTCCCAAAGGAACCTTAGTATCCAAAGCCCTCTGGACACAACTTTTGACCACCCTATTCATCCTTTCCGTGAGACCATTCGCTTGTGGGGAATATAACGCAGTCTTTTGATGCACAATACCTAAACCCACAAGAAAATCTTGCATCTCCTGTGAGACAAATTGTACCCCATTGTCTGTCACCAGGTACTTAGGCACACCTTCTGAAACAAAAACATCCTTCAGAAACTCAATCACCGTCTTGGAATTCACAGTGCCCATGCACTTAGTGACCACCCACTTAGAGGTATAGTCCACCAACAATACAACAACCCTCTCCTGGCATGGCATCAATTCCAAAGGGCCCATGATATCCAACCCCAATTTAGTCCAAACCGCATCTGGAACTTCCACTGGTGACAGGGGAACTTGGTTGGTCACATGAGACTTGTCATTGTTAGCACACAAATGACAATCTTTCACCACTGACTCCACCATGCTATCCATCCCTGGCCACCAATACCTTTCCCTGACTCTCCCTTTCGTGAGACTCCTACCAAGATGCCCCTCATGAGCCAAGTTGATTACTTTATCTCTGAGAGTAACAGGCGGAACCAACCTATCACCCCTCAATAACTTGTCCTCACAAAAAGTCAAATCATCCCTAACACACCAAAATGGCTTTAAAACAGGATCAAGATCTTGAAAATTAGGCCAACCTCTAGCTACAATCCCTCTCAAAAGCAGAAAAACTTCATCTTGAGCAGCACTAGACGACCACTCTTCCTCAGAAATCGTCTCCTCCATCACCCAATTCACACATGGTGGCTCCTCCCAGACCTCATTCCCACCTACCGGTAGCCTAGACAGACAATCAGCTGACTTGTTGTTCAAACCAGGTATATAATGAACACGAAAATTGAATTCTTGTAGTCCTTCACTCCACCTCTTAAGTCTGGGAGTCAAATGATCACTATGGTGACTAGAGTATATTTGAACAAGAGGACGATGATCACACTTCACCTCAAACGGAATCCCCCATAAGTAAAACTAAAAATGGTGTATCGCCCAATATACACTCAACGCCTCTCTTTCAATACACGAATAGTTAGCCTCTGCATCCCTAAGGGCTCTGGAAGCAAATGCCACAACTTTCTCCTCCCCATTCTCCACCTGCGAAAGCACCGCCCCCAAACCCTTAAGACAGGCATCAGTCGTAAGAATGGTCTTTAACCTTGCATCAAAATGCCCCAAAGTTGGCATGGCTCCAATCTCTGATTTGACCAGCTCAAAAGACTTCTCACACTCCGGTGACCAATCAAAATGCGCTCCCTTCTTTAACAAAACCCTAATCGGTTCCACCACACTGGCAAACCCCTTCACAAATTTGGAGTAAAACTCCGCCATACCAAGAAAAGACCTGACCTGTTCCTTGTTCTCTGGAGCAGGAGCCTTCATTATACTCTCAGCCAACTTAAACTTTGGTTGTATGCCATCACCAGAAATGACATGACCTAGATATGTTACCGAATTCAATCCAACTCTGCACTTTTCCTTCTTGAGGGTGAGACCTCTATCTCTCAGCTTACTCAAAACCAACCTCAACATTTTTTCGTGCTCACTTCTACATTTCCCGTAGACCAAAATATCGTCTTGAAAAAACAAGACATTGGGAAGATCTCCTAGCACCATCTTCATAATCCTCTGAAAACATGCTGCTGCCGAAGCTAGCCCAAAAGGCATTCGCAAAAATCGGTAAGCTCCTAAAGGAGTAACAAAAGAACTTTCATGAAGCTTAACTTGATGGTACGCAGACGACAAGTCCAACACACTAAAAATCTTTGCCCCCTTCAACAAACTAATACACTCAGAGATGTTTGGCAAAGGCTGTCGATCCACCCAAATCCATTCATTTAATCCACGCAAGTCCACACACATCCTCACAGCAGACCCACCATCCTTGGGTGCTAAAACTATCGGAGACAACCACTCTGATGCCTCGATCTCTTCAATCACCCCCAAACCCAGTAACCTCTTCAACTCTAATTTCAACGGCTCCATCATCAGGTTCGGTACTCTGCGCACTTTATGTACACAAGGTCTGGCCTTATTCTTCAAAATAATTCGGTGCTCAAAACCATTCAAACATCCTAAGGCATCAGTAAACACATCCGGAAAGTCCTTGACCAACTCCTCACTGACATCCCCACCACCAATTGACGCAATCTTCCCACATGAACACATTTCATCCAATAACATGACTTGGTTTCTCGGATTGGAAGCATTGGGATTCAAAATTATTCCCAAATCACGTTGATGCCTCCATCCAAGTAAATTATCTCCCCTCACCGCAATGTACACTTTTCCTGTTATCTCTTTCTGTTTAAAACTGATCCTAGCAGTAGTATAACCTACAATGTCCACTCGAGAACCCCCATAACTAAAAGGAGCAATATCTGGAGGTTGCAACACTACACTTTCCAACCCAACTACCTCATCCCAGATTTTGTTACCAATTAGTGTGAATGGAGAGCCAGAGTCAGCCATGACAGTGAAATTGTTATTATCCACCAAAATGTCACAAAAAGGCATAGTCACCTTCCCGGAATCTACTTTGTCTTCTACCACTGAAATATTTGATATAACCAAAGTACGAATCTTATCAGAAGAACTTTCCGCATTGTGACTTTTCCTTGCAGACTTACAAACCCTGGCATAATGTCCCTTAACCCCACAATTTAAACATACTGAGTCTCTGGCATAACAATTAGGAAAATTTGAGGAATGCGAGAAACTTCCACATCTGTAACAGCGTACCCTCTTAACATCAATGCTATTCTTCACCTCCCTATCAGAAGTATACTGTTGACGAGGATCACGCTCACCCCGCACTTGAGTATCCTTCTCTCTATTGCCAGCAGTATGTGTATGAGTGTTCTTGAGAGTACTCTTATTCTTTGATCCTGATGACACTTTGGCAATACCATCAGAAAACACATTCTCATCATCATACTCTGACATAGAGTGCACACTTCCTTGGGGTCTTTTCACATTTTCACTGTGGGTTTGATCAATATCCTCTTTGTCTTTCCTGATCTCCTTCACCCACGAGGATGTATTCTCTACTCCTTCCACAATTGCGATTGCTTCAGTTAGTGAGGGGTTTTTAGACAGTAGTTTCCCTTGTACCCTTGAACTATTGGTACATCTGACGAGTTGATCCCTTACCAAGGAATCTGACAACTCTCCAAAGTCACATGTATGTGCTAATGTTTTTAAAGAAGCAACATAAGTACCAACTTTTTCAGTAGGACCCTGAACTCTTGTGAAGAACCTATGACGTTCCAAAACCACATTAATCCGTGGACCAAAATATTGTTCTAACATAGTCATGGACATTTCATAAACATCTGATGGTTCTCCGTCCCCATTACCAATAGTTAGAGGATCCATACTGTCATAAGTGTTTCTGCCTTCAACACCTAAATTATGCAATAGTATTGCTTGTTTTCGTACAGCAGAAAACTTTTCTCCCCCAATGGCCACTAAATAAGAGTCAAAAAGATTTCTCCATCTTTTCCAAGGAAGAAGCGGTTCCCCCTTGTCTGATAAAAATGCTGGTGGTTGAGACATGCTGGTGGAAGCTGCCATACTTTATTTTATGAGGTATTTAAAATGTTTCCCCTCAGAAGTCAAATGAATTGTCTAATTGTCTCACCT
Source organism: Triturus cristatus (assembly GCF_964204655.1). Lineage (NCBI taxonomy): Eukaryota > Metazoa > Chordata > Amphibia > Caudata > Salamandridae > Triturus > Triturus cristatus. The sequence continues at coordinate 734,057,825 of NC_140580.1, forward strand.
TAGATGTTGTTCACCAACCAGAAACCAGTTACTGAAGAAAGAATCAAGAAAAATCGCTAAACGCGATGTTAAATTAGTTGCCCAAACCAAAATGGCTGCCACGCTTACTGACGCAATGTATTAACATAGCCCAATCTAAGATGGCCGCCACGTTATATGCGTAACGTAACGCGAGCGTCAGTAATAAATCCAGACGAAGTGATGGTTCTCAAGAAGCTTTAATGACTTTAACCACCGACAGATTTCTAAACAGGTCTTCTCACCAACGTCTCCTCTGCCAGAATCCATCTCATTCCGAATCATGAGATCCACATTCTGTCACTAGGACAACAACTAGATTCCATTACAAGACATTGAGCAACATGCAAATTACAACACATGTCTAAACCCCCAGGACCTCAGAGGGGTCAGAGGGCACCTAGAGACTCTTAGGGTGCCAGGCAGAAGCCACCAGCAAAGGCCAGTCAAAGTTCCAGTTGCTTCTGTTCAGTTGAGAATTGTAGTGAAAAGCCCTCTTGCAGCCAAACAGGAGGTCAGTCAACTAACCCTTGAAGTCCTCTTCTTTGTCCTGGGTGCAAGGGGGAACTGGTACAGTCCTTCAGAGCTCCTCACACTTAACAGAAGTCAAGTCCAGTTTTTTCCTGTTCTTCCGCAGGTCCAGAAACTGTTCTGTCCAGTTGCCTTGGGATGCCATTTTTAAACCTGGCACCAGCTAGTGGGTGGAGTTAACTCCTGGGCACTCCCTAACCAATGGGGCAAAAGTTCTCGGGGGCAACCCTACCCAAGTGTTCAGGAGTTCCTGTTCATCTTACTGCAAATAAGCCCAAAATACCATGTATCAGGTCATTTTCAAGTCTTCCCCCACACTAAACCTGGGCCTGGAATTTTGTGGGTATGTAGGGAATACACTATGGTAATCACCTTTGTCTATTCAGGTTAGCATATTGCGTGAACCTGGGAGGAATTTTTCACAGCTTTTACCAAGGTGATCACAGGCTGGGAGTTGCTGGACAGTTAATGCAAATTAGACTCCTGATGCTTCAGGCAGGGAAAGGGTAACGTTTAAAATGTTACTTTTCCGTAAACTTTATTAAAAAATCCCACGTCACAATTGAATTGGATTAATAATAATTTAATTATTTTATTTTAACTGGTCTCATTCAGGAGATACAGTATCAGTATTTTAATCGGTGGTCCAATTTTGTACATAGGACAGCAAGGCCTGTCTTTTAGGCCTGCCAAGGTATTGTCACTGTAGGGACATTGTCGTATTAATTTTCTCCATATCCCACTTTTAAATACCGTGCCTGTAGGCTGCAAGACCTACATAGGAATGGCTTAATATTTAAAAGGGAAGTTTTTACCGGTCTAATAGGGTTAAGTGACAGGTTAAACTGCTGGTTTCACACTGCGGCAGTCAGGCTACATTGGGTAGGCCTGAGGCCCTGTTTGCACTGCCATTATAGTGGCTGGAACAATTAGTGTTGCAGCACACCAGTGGCATTTAGGTTCTAGGGCTGGGGTGAATTATCTACACCAAATACTAGGGACTCTTAGGTACGTTAAATGTGGCAATCAAGAATATGTCTATTTAACCATGTATAGAGTAGGACCTTAGGCACATTACTCCTGGTTAGCAGGGGCAAAGTACACAGACTTCCGAAGTCAGCAAAAGTAGTGTTCAGAAAATGGCAAACAATCTGGAGCGACCAAGCAGAAAAGGTGGATTTCCTACAGGATGTAAATCCTGTTTGGTACACCAAATACAGAAACATTTCCATTGAGCTCTGTAGGACTTATTTGCAGAAATGGCTCTAGCATTAGCTAGAATTTCCCCTCAGTCATCCAGAATTTCTCTTCTTGGATGGGAAGGGCTTGCCTATATTTCTAATCAAGAAATATCCTAGTTATTGAATTTTTGTGCTGGTTACTAATATAGATGTGTCCTTGTTGAGCGTTAGAAAAGGTTTTTAAAAGTTGCAGGGTAATTAATGGAGTTCTATGTCACCTTGAATGTTTTTCCTTTGACTAACCAATCATTGAGCTAAAGAAAAACATAATGTTCTTGATTCCTCAGGTATGCTGCGACTGGAGCCATAGGAGCTGGAGGAAGGAGGGGTGCGGTTGGAGGGAAGGCAGCCAATTTCTCATCTCCCAACGGTTTTCAATAAATTTGGGCCACTGTCCACAACAGACACTGAGAAGCTGCTCCTCTCCGCCCGATCAGGCTCCCCTTATGACCCCTGCCCAGTCTAACAAGCACAGGTGCCTGGGACCTTAGTACGCACCCCATTGTTCAATACAATGTTTGAAGCCAGGCACTTCCCTATCCGTGGAAATTGGCCTCGATATTGCCTTTATTGAAAAAGCCTAACCTTGACTCAAAGTAGCCAAGGGTTATATCAACAACAACCGGCGATAATTATCGCTAAGCGCACTTAGCGCTAGGATAATTATCGCCGGCTAGCGTGGATTTTTATCGCTGAGATAGCGTGCTATTAGCAACGCTTATCTCAATAGCGATAAAAATCCTCACGCTAAGTGGGTAACGTGAGATTATCGCTGGAAACCCAGCGATAATCTCACGTTAGCTTGTTGATAGGGACAGACAAACTTAGCCATGATATCCTCCTTCCATAGGATATCATGGCTAAGTCAGAAAAATACCAGACGTAAAAAAGCAGCGTTAACCGAGGTTAGCGCTGCTTTTTTTGTCTCTTAACAGGGTTAGCGATATTCTTGATAATAGAGGAGATATAGCTTAGCGTCATTTCTCCTATTATTTTACTCTGGAACGCCTCCTTTGCATCTCATTAGAGATGCAAGGGGAAGCGTAGAGTAAAAGGGTGCTAACATGCAAATTTGCATGTTAGCACCCTGTTGTTGATAGGGTGCTAGTTTTATAAAGCCCTTGTTGATATGCCCCTAAATAACTTCTGACCCATATATCGCCTCCCATTACCTTCAAAACTGGTTGAGAAAACCATGAACTCACAGCTCAGCACCTTTCTAGTTGGAACCAACGCTCTGGACCCAACCCAGTTTGGGTTCAGAGAAGGGCATAGCACAGAATCCGCCCTGATAAAGTCTACGGAGGAGATAAGGGAGGCTGTGGACAGGGGAGGCAAAGCAGCTCTAATTATGCTGGACCTGTCTGCAGCCTTTGATACGGTCCATCATGATGTTCTGATGGACCGTTTGTCTGCGTGTGGTATTCAGGGTAAAGCTTATGATCTCCTTAGATCTTTTTAGTCGGACAGATCTCAAACAGTGGCACTGGGTAATTTTAATTCCAAACCTTTCTCACTGCCGCGTGGAGTATCCCAGGGATCCTCCCTTAGCCCTACTCTTTTTAATGTTTATGTCTCCTCGCTGGCTACCCTGATCAGATCATTTGGCTTCAGCCTGACACGCAAACTGTGGTGGCTTTACGGCCTGGTCAGACAACAGAAATTGAGGACAGGTTCCATGATTGCATGGCAGCAATCGGAAGCTGGATGTCACAAAATTGCCTAAAATTGAATTCTGGCAAGACCGAGGTCTTCCTGTTCGGTAATGATCCTAACTTCTGGACCCCAAGGTAGTGGCCAGAAGACATGGGGACACTTCTTACTCCTGTTAGGAAGGTGAAGAACCTAGGAGTCATTATCAATGAAAAACTCAACTTCGGGGACCAAATGAATGCAGTGGCATCTTCCGTTTACTTTTTAATTAGAATGATTAAGAAAATACTGCCCTTTCTGCCTACAACTTGTCAGCGGACCGTAGTCACTGCTCTCATTATGTCCAGACTTGACTACTGCAACAGCCTGTATTTAAATATACAGGAACGCTTCGCGAACAAATTGCAACTGCTACAAAATGCAGCTGCAAGGCTGATTACGGGTACTCCCAAATACGTCTCCATCTCTAAGGAATTGAGAAAACTGCACTGGCTGCTAGTCAAGAATCGAGTGCTTTTTAAAACTCTTAGTGCCGTGTTCAAGGCACTCCACGGGATAGGCCAGATTTCCTAAAACAGAAATTGCAGTGGTATATACCCGGTAGCCCCTGCGCTCCGGAAGAGCCAAGCTGGTGACTGTGCCACTCGTCAAAAAATCCAAATGGGCAGGGAGAAGCTTTATGGTATGCGCAGCTAAGGCTTGGAATGAGCTTTCCCCCAGTTTGAGAAAGGCCTCAGACCTACTCACCTTTCGAAGAGGACTGAAAACCTGCCTTTTTACTCGCTAATCCTAGTCTCCTGTTTTTGTTCTCAGAGAATTAGTGGTTCAGCGCCAGGACACCTCTGGGTAATTGTCGCGCTTTATAAATAATGATAATATAACGTAACATATCATATACTTTGTGACGCCTCTTGGAGCTGATTTGAGGCCAAAATGGTAGCACTTTGAATTGATAATAGTGGTCAGCCACTTTGAATCTATCACATGTTCTGTGCTTGTTGTTGATAGGAATGATGAAGTATGCATCCTGTGGGTTCAGAGTCCACATAAAATCTCCTTCCTGCAGCAAATGGGGTATTTATCGTAGTGTAACCACACAAAATGTTTGAATCTTTAAAAATGTGTTCATATCATGACAATCTCCATTCACCGGACTTTTTCTTTACCAGAAAAAGTGAGAAAAATTGTCTACATTTCACAGTGATTCTGGGGCTTGTTCTGTGGTCCCTTTTTATCATAAAGGAAATTTCTGATTGAAACAACCATAGATGTTGATGTAGTTTCCTGGATGGTAAAGTAGGAGGAGGTTTTATGTGAATTCCATTGTGTGCCTCAGAAGTATGTAACCATCAATCTGTTGTTAGAATTGTCCAATGGCTGATGTAAGAAGAGATGTTTGTGCATATGAAAGATGGGAGATATGGTGTGGCAGCCTCTATACTCCTATCACTGACATCTGGAAGTCAACTTGGGCTTGCCTGTCACTGGAATGGGTGCACATATTGTGAATGGGACAAGAAGAACAAAAGAATGAATAAGCCACTCAAAGACCTCTTTCTCCCTTTTTTCTATCTCCAGAACACCGAGAAGTCCTCCTGGATTGGCTTGTATGAATGATTGAAGTGAATGAGATGGAGCAGAATTTGCTTATTGGCACAAGTGATTACATAAGGATCCTGAGGAGTCTAGGGATCTGATCTGATCCAGAGGAAAGCCACATGACCATAAGTTGGCTGTTGGCAGGGGATAGGTAGGATCCAAGTGGGCATTAGTCCTTGATGAATGTGTGACTATAGGTGGTGCCCCCCCTCAACAGACCATGAAGCAAAATGCCACCAAAAAATAGGTATTTACTCCAGATGTTTAACCACAGGGAGGTCGGTCCTCTCTGTTTTTACTAACGACCCTCTTACACTCACTTCCAGTTAGGGTCAGGGAGGTAGTTATTAAACCTGATGAATGCCCAAGACCTGTTAGGCTTTTAGGAAAGGGCAGAAACATGTCGGTTGAAGCCTGGGGTATGCAAGGATCATAGTATCCACATCCATACCCTGCTATTACCTAACAGTAATTTTTTATCCATACCCAGGGTACCACGTAAATAAAATGGATACTTTTGTGGTACACCCTGCAGTATTTTTAGTTAGCAACTGGACTGAGGTTGAGTCCGCTCTGGCAGCATCATCTTACCAGGGTGGGAGGAGGTGGCCTATGATAAAGAATGTCACATTATGTGCGTGAGCTCACCTCGTCCAATTCTTGGAATTGCCATCTTTAGTAGGAGACAAAAAAGCATACATTTCTGTATATAAAAAATATAACAACTGAATCATCTGATTTGATTCTAGCATTTCCCTCCAGATGCTCCAAATACAAGGACACCACTCCATGAATTTGTTTTATAAAAAAAGGTGGTTGGAACATGTAGACCGAAGTAGATGCTTGAGTAATAGAACCTTGAAGGCATCACCTTTTGTTTTAAATCTTGCCACATAGACCAACATTAAAATACATGCCTGGGGTACCATGAAGACAATATTAATTCTCATGATCCCACCCAATATACCTAGTGCTCCCTGGTGGGTCGAGGTTGTAAGCATGCCCCCATTCAGCTTGTATCGGGAAGTACTCTATGATGAAGCATGCCACTGTATTGATCAGTGAGTGAGAGTTCTTTTATACAAAAGAAAACATTTTCTCTCCTAGGCAGATTTTGGGAGTCCTTGAGTGTGTTGACTCTCTCTTTTGATTGTTATAGTACCACTCAGGGTGCCTACATGGGTTCGCTCACCAGCAGCATCCCACTATTAGTATGACGATATTGAGAAGCTGAATCAACCCAAGTAAAAACTACTTATATACACCCTCTTTTGATTTAGCCTGAGTGGTACAACTGAAGGAATGCTTGGTTGGGTTTGTGGTACTGCGGGTAACTTCTTTTCTTTGAGCCAGTGGTGCTGGCTCATGAAATAACATTAACAAAGGTATTTAACGAGGTTTATTGGAACCTGCATCATGGATTGATTAGAGATCAGCATGCCACCTTTATAAGGTTCATCCTTGTAGTGCCATTCTTCTTTTGAACCTTTTTTTGTAGGTACTTTTAAGGTCGTTTTGTCCAATCACATGGACTCCATTTGTTTCTCCTCCGAATGTACCCTTTTGTGACGCTTTTTACATATTTTTGAAGTGACATCTGAGTGTTCCACAGAAGAAGGTGCCTCCTTTGAGCTCAGCTTCTATAGTAACATTAAAAGCCTTCCCTCTACGTCTTTTAAGATTTTAGTTAAGAAAACATGTCATATTTTGCACTCCTATGCTTTATGATTAGGGTAGAGTCAATATATACACTCTTTGTGACTGTCTTCAAAGTGTAATCTTTTCTTGCCACAAGTTTCATAAGGTCTGAAAAGTTTTTTATATGTCGGACATTGTCTGATTTTAGATGGTAATCCCACTGAAATGTGAAGAAATATTTATAGATTAGCAAAGTTGCAAGAAAAGGAACTAATTTGTGCTAAAAATGAGGAGAGATCAGGGGAAGCTCCCTTCACACATGCTGGGTGGCACAAATCTAAAGGATGGTGGCCTCTCAAGAAGTGGTGTTCAGGGGGATTGTCACCGATTGGTTGCAGTTTGGCTCTTTATAAGTGATGTTACTTGGCTACTAAACAGTCTTGGCTTCAGGTGTAGTTTAATCTAACATACAAGTGCTATGATGATGTTACCATGGGACACCTTGGTCGATGACAGGAATAATTCAAGCATCTGAATCTATAAAAAAACTAAGTTCTGGAGAATGAAATGTATCCCCAACTGCTTTTTATTTGGCAATCGACATGATGTATACAAATATTATACTGGCCAGTTTATTATAGGCTGTGAAGATTCACCCCACATTGAATGACCTCTACAATCGTGCCAGTGGAGCATGGCCTATTTTCATGAGCCTCTGAGCTCTTAGTAAGCCTGGATATTAAGATTTCATCTCACTGCAAATATGTGGGTTGTGACATTAACCAGTCTTGGAGAGAGGTACACCGTGGCCCAGCATCAATATGTAGTGAGCACTAAATATTAAATTAGACTATGCAGCAATTTTTGAATATCATGTAGCATGAATGCAATGCAATGCAAATATTTAAATGCAAACTTCAATACTTGTAGAGTGATCTCTTTTATATCATGTCAGAAACATCTCATCAATGTCAGCTATTTGCACCATTACAGAAGATCAGCCATTTGTATTGAGCTCAAAGGGTCTGATAGAAGTAGAAAGCAACCAAGTCCAACATCATCTAAATCTCCCTGAAAATACACAGTCTTTTTTTATTATTCTTTTTGATATTATATACAAAAATATCTCCACATCATTCCCCTCATAAAACACTATTAAAACATTTAGCAAGACAATATAGCCATCATCAATAGTATATTGTGTTTACCCATTTTGTACAAATCCATGCCGTTTACTGACATTAAAGAGGGCTTTGAATGAAATGGATATATTTGTGTACATATTATCAAAATGAATAATAACAATAACAAGCATTTGCAATGCAAATAGGTCTCGCATTTGTGAGTTACAGCTATTGACAATATGGCAATGGCTATTAAATGGCAATGATTTTTACCTACACGTTTTATTTTTGGTTTGAATGTATGTAGTGTGCAAAATCCCTTAGAAAGGTCCTGCACTTCGTAATAAATATATTGAAAAAGAGGCAAAGTGTGGATTGTGTCAACAATTGCTTGGCAAGTACCTCAAGGGTGAAGTGTCGCCACACATGCACATCGTGGTGCTTTACTAATGCAAAACTCATTAATAAAAGTAGTGCTTACAGACTAACCAACGTGATCAGGATCGAATCCCGGCTTTTCTTTCCTTTTCTAGACTATTTGACTCACTCTCCTGCGTTGGTTATCCCCCAAACACTGGGAGGCAATGAAGTTTGCCAAGGGGGCAGGGGGGCTTCGGGGGTACATGAAAATGTATTCATTGCCTAGTTGTCAAAGGTCGCCCGGTGCTATTACTTAAAAGTGTGCAGATTTCCTTGAGATATTAAGAGTACTTTACTCTCATCTATGAAAAAATCGACATTAACTAAACAAAATGCCAGAATGCGTACCAGTTTTCATTTTTGTATTTACTCTTTTACACAGCATCCAAAGTAGGTTACCTAACCCCAAAGCCCAGAGTTGTTACATGACCCATAGAAGGGAGTGTTTTACAGTTGAGCTAATGTGTCCAAATGTAATTTTGGGAGTGCCATGGAATGATCAGCCAATGAGGTACTCAATGAGCAGGTATTTAACTACATGTTCAAAACGTACGGTATTGTGGCTGTTGTTTGTTTGAACACAACCACCTCTCTGAATGTGTTTATTAACACAGAGCTCCATCTACCAGGCAGTGCTCACAGAGGGGCGACTAAAGCACAGAACAAAATGTATTCATTTATCCTGAGTGTGAAGGCACCCAGAAGGCTTAGGTGCCCGCCCGAGAAGCTAGGGATCCCAGCGCTTCTACAGACTCTGCCGTGCTCCTCTGCACCAGCAGGGCACAGCTCAGAATCTGCCGCTTCTGCTAAGAATAGGTGAGGGGGATGAGGTTGGGGCATGCGGAGTTGCCAGCAGATTTCCAGGTTATTGAAAGTGATGATTCTGACGTGAAACAATGGAGACTGACTTTGTCTGTTTGTCTGCACCAGTCTATTTTCCTACCATCTACCGGGCTCACTGTCATATCCATTCATCTCTCTTTGTTAGAGGTGCGTGAGCCAATATATTAATTAGCAGGTAGAGCCAGCCGGAGAGGAGCCAAGCATACGAGCCAGTGGGCGAGCCGTGAAAATGATGGGCATGGTAATCATACAGTAAACATGATGTAAATGTGCGATAATGTCTCTTCAGATTTCCAAAAAGTGCATTTCTTTAGCGCGTCACCTCAGTACACAAGATTATAGCACTGAATTGAGAGGAAGTTATTAAAAGTGCTTGTTTTAAGCATGAGTTAAAACACTGCCGCTCCTCCCGCCCGACAACAATACCATTTGTGATCTAAGAGGCGTCAGTTGCCATTCATACCCCTAATGTTGCCTAGACTCTTATTATATTTAGAGTAACATTAAAATCTAGTTCATTCAATACGAGAAGGTTTTGTACAGCACGCATCTTGAACTCGCATATTTCAAGGTGGCAATAATAAAGATGAAAACGGAAGTGCCGGCAGGCAAGAAAACGGGAGTGGGGGGTTGGGGGAGGGTGAGAAGTCACAGACTGAGGGAGGGGGCTTTGGGGTGGGATGGCAGGGAAGAAAATAGTGTTCGAAGTAAAGGGGCCAATAGCCGTGGAAGGATACAAATGATGAATGAGGAGGGACTAGCAAGCCTCAACCCAATCGGAAGGCAGCATTTAAGACAAAAGCCAATGGGCAGAGAGTGGGCAGAGCTTCCACGAAGCTTCCACACTACAGTATATACTGCATGCCTCGCAAAGCAACGGCAGCTCATTCGCACTGCAACGCTAGGCGAGACCTAAAAGAAAATAGTGTTAAGAGTAAAGGGGCCAATAGCCGTGGAAGGATACAAATGATGAATGAGGAGGGACTAACAAGCCTCAAACCAATCGGAAGGCAGCATCTAAGACAAAAGCCAATGGGCAGAGAGTGGGCGGAGCTTCCACAAAGCTTCCACACTACAGTATATACTGTAATCATCTGAGACAGTTGTTTTATTATGAATATCCTTCATACCTGTGCTATAACATCTAAGCTACGGTGGCCTTCAGGGAGAGTAGAGAGCTCAGCACTTACATCTCATTTGCTGAAGTTAGGGATGTTTCAAATGAGGTGGATATACTACTAAACGAGCAATGCTGTTGGGTTTCCAGCCATGTTAACACTGTTTACTGATATTTCAAATTACTCTGAATTCACAGCCTGAGGCCTGGGAATGAGTCAAGGATGAGGAATACCAGCACTGGTGAACTGGGGTTACAGGTAAGTAATTAATTTCTTCTCCAGCAATGGCTCTTTCATAGATTCATAAGCTCAAATCAGAATTGCAAACAGTACATAGAATTTGAATTAAGGTGGGAAGCTAGGTTACCTATACTGAAACAGGTGGTGCAGAACTGCTTCATCCACTAACAAGTCAGCTTCTGCAATTACATCCAGGCAGCAGTGCTTGGTGAATATATCATTACTATTCAACGTGGCTGCACAACAAATGTCCTGAAGCTGCACTCCAGTATACAGAGTTCTGTCATCTTGTGGTATACACCCTCAGTCTGTTTAGAAGCTGGTGCTTTACTTTGGTGTTACTAAAGGTAGTGCAGGCTGACAACAAATGAGCAATACCCTGTTTGGACAGTGGATGACCTTTGCTTGGGTGGCCACAGGAGGCAAATAATTGATCAGATTTTCCGACGTAAGTATTTAATTTGAGCTGATGGTTTCCAGTGCCAGGCACCGGCACTTAATTGTCAACACCAGCACTTATAACTGTCTGCCACATGATGGTGCTGTTTGTCTAATCTAGACACATGGAGAACAACAGTTGTTTATTAATTTAATATACATTAACAATTATTACTTGCCGCCCAACCCATTCTTATAGCTTTGGGGGCCTAGAATCGTCTGTATTCTCACACTTGTATGAGTATGATGGTTAGTAGCCTGACGAGGGTCCTGGAACGTATTATTTTACAAATTAAACACCAACAAAAGTCTTTAGTTTTGTAGAATTTGATGCATGTATGGACATCTATGAAATGCAGGTATTTTTCTGGTGATTTAGATGGACTGTAAAAAAAGGAACTCAGAATGACAGGTGCATTGAAGTAAATGTCCAATGGGATTGTTGGTATGAATTTCAGTGTGCAAAATTATTCTGTCTTTTGTAAAATAAAGGTATGGCATAAAAAAGAACAGGGCTGTTTGCATCTCCCGAGCACTTTGTGTTGAGGTGGGGGCTAGCTACAGAGCAGTCTTCACTTAATGTATTTTTGAAATGCCTTATTGATTGGTTCAAAGGATGGAAGCATAAATCGACTAGGGGCCAGATATACTAATTACTGATCACAAATTACTGGCAGAAATTTACAACCAGTATTTTTGTGCGCAGTAAATGATTTTAAGGAACCAACCAATGTGCTAACAGTTCAGTCCTTAAAATTCTGAATCATGGTTGGTCGGAATCTTACCTACTTCATGAATATTAATAAGGTTGGTGTAGTAATCAAATTCCCTCAGTTGTGATGATTTAAGTAGATTTATTGGAGATGGTACAGGATCACAGGTGGAAAAGGATAGGACCAGATGAGGATCTGTTCAGGTCCAGAGGGAGACCCCACCAGGAGCAGCCAGCAGGCAGCTCAGCCCAGTCAACTGTCATAACTCATTGCAGATTCCCAACATTCTGACAGCATCATGACATGAACATTCCACTGGTGGTAGATTGACATTGCATCAGCATAAGTAGGATATAACATATCCCCCTTTCTCATACGGGAAAACATAAAGCTAGAAACATAAGAGACAAACCTGAGAAAGTGAAAGCAAAGCGATTATACAAAAACAAGGAGAACAACGATCATAAGAAAAGCAGTGTGAGAACAACCATAGAGAAAAGCAAACAGAGAGAAAAATTAAGAAACAGAGAAGAATCAAACAGAAGAATCAAACATAGAAACCATCCTCCCTTCTTACACAACAGCGAAGAAGAAAAAAAAACAACAACGTAAGAGACAAGGATAAAAGAAAACGCAACAGACTGCCCCAAAACATACCCACTGGCCAGAACAGGAATGAAATGGAGGCTGAGTTTGTAAAACTAAAAAAAAACACACAGAGGAAGATAACTACAGAGAAAAACAAAAGAAAGTCCAGAATCCACAAGAGACATGAGAAGAAGAACTCAGAAGGAAACAATAAAGAAGAAAGAAACAAGAAAAATGAGGAAAAAATATAATGGTAATTCCCCATCTAAACACCACTATCTTAAAGCAATAACAAAATTGTAATGCAAAAACAGCAGTGCAAAAACAGCAATAAAATATAATATCAACAGAACATACTTAGCAATGAAAATATGAAAAGCATTGAAATAAGGTATAAACCTAAGCTAAATATGTGAACTTAACTGCATGGGTGAGAACCCACGACTGATCTCTTGGGAAAGAGATGACTTGTGCACCAAACTGGGAATGCTCCCCATACACATGTAAGTGTAAGAACAAACTTTGTGTGGAAAAGCCACACCGTGCACTGAAGTAATGTAGCACATACGAGTAGGTACTCAAGAGGTATTCCAATCAATGAAAGGAATATTTGGGTAAGAACCCTTGGTAATGCAAAAGGACTGAAACCTTTGCATGGTCGAATAGACAGTGTTAGGGTTGGAACCCACACTTATGCAATAGGACTGAAACCTTGCATGAGAATTGACAGTGCATGGGTAGGAACCCATATACTTAATGCAAACGGGCTACACCCTTGCAAAGCTCCCAGGAGAGAGAATCGAGTTGTGCACAAAAAAAAAATACACCCTATGTAGAGTAAAAAAACAAACACGCTAAACACATGAGAATTATGCGTACAGTGAGCAAATGGGACTTAAACCCATTGCTGGCAAATGGGACTAAAACCCATTGCGATCTGAAAGTTGAGAGACAAATGGCATGCACACAGTGAACAATGGACTAAATATGACGTGTACCCTGACGGTATGTACCTACGGGATGAATACCTAGAGTCCATGAACAATATTGACATAAGCAATCATGCGAAGCAATAGCATTTGAAACAAAACATAATGCCATAGAACTGTGACACATGCCGGTGAGCGATCTCTCACCAGAGTCGTTTTAGAAAAAAAAAAAACACCCTTGTGTAAGGGAACCAATTGCATGCACAGAAAACAAAAGTAACGAGGAAGTGGGAATACACGACTCGCTAAAATCATTAGAACAGGAAGATGAAAAATACCATGTTGAAATTACCCATACCCCAAAAATGCAGAAACACATATGATAAACAAAACAGGCTGACTTATAAATTGGTGTGCCTGTCTGTCTACGTAAAAAAAAACATGCATCAGCATACCGGTGACCGGAATGTCACCCGAGTATCAGAAGTCTGTGCTGGCATACATTTGATTTCAAAAATAGTGCGTAACATGTGCCAGATGAAAGTACCTTTGTTCCAAGAGCCAAAGAATCCCTCGACGAAAAAACACATTTCAGGTACTCACTGCCAAGGAAAAACTGCCCAGTGAAAGATATCCGCACTCCTAACAGTCTGTTGAAACTGTTGAGGCAAACGTGAGGAAACATCTAGAATAGAGTGCCAGAGCCAACCCCAAGATGGTGGCACGCTGTAAACGTCGCGCCGGGTGGCTCCAGGCACGTTGAAGCAGCTATGCGTGAATGAGCAGGAGCGAAGAGACTGATGCACGACAACGGCTTTGCTGTGGGGAAAGACGTCACAGAAGGAGCGATGAAGGCATCGTGGCAGCGCTGAATGCAGGTGAGGATGCACGCGCTGCACATGTATTTTAAAAACAAACAGTAGCGGTTTTACTGTTGCAGTGACGATCACCAAAATGACAATGCCCAAAACATTGCATGAAAACCAAACTCTCAGTCACGGCCCATGCGCTCTATGAAGGGAAGAACACTCACCACAAACAAGAGATGTCCGATCCACATGAAAGCACATGAGCAATTAAACACGCTGTGTGCTGCATTCTTGAATATTACACAAAGCAGATAAACTGGCGCTAGTTCAAAAGAGGTTAAGACACCTTTTCTCCATTGTAGTTTGTTTGAAATGCTTGGGCAATATCTAAAAAAAAAACTTGCCTCCCCAAAATGAAACGCCGCAAAGTTTCACACAGATGCAGTTGAAAACAAATGGAAAGTTGAAAATCCTGATGGGGCACATGTACACGCTTGCTTGTAAATATGCTTGAGCTGCATTTGATGAATAACTGAAAATCTGTGTTCCTTGCATGTGAGACGCTGTAGAGAAATCAGTTCTTGAGGTGCGATGTTGAAGGCACAGCAGTTTCCTAGACGTAGGAAAGCTTGAAGTAGGCTTACCCTCACATGAAGGCACAGCAAAAGACGTGCAGCAATAGCTCTGGAGAGTAGACGCCAAAGACTGAACGGGCAGCTGCAGAAGTAGAACTCCCCAGACGCTTTTCCTCACAGGAACAACTGGCAGACAGGTAGTGGGCGACCGATGGGAAGTCACTGGTGGGGTCAGGATACCAGTTGAGATAACTTGAGTTGAGTTGCTGGAGGTTGATGTATTTTTGAAGTTGCTTGAAGTTGAAGTTGCTTGAGGTGACAGAAGTAGGTTCTTTCAGTTCAAATCGTCGCCAAAATAATGTAGTAATCAAATCCACTCAGTTGTGATGATTTAAGTAGATTTATTGGAGATGGTACAGGATCACAGGTGGAAAAGGATAGGACCAGATGAGGATCTGTTCAGGTCCAGAGGGAGACCCCACCAGGAGCAGCCAGCAGGCAGCTCAGCCCAGTCAACTGTCATAACTCATTGCAGATTCCCAACATTCTGACAGCATCATGACATGAACATTCCACTGGTGGTAGATTGACATTGCATCAGCATAAGCAGGATATAACAGTTGGTCACAAATTGCGACTCACTATAATTGAAGGCCATCAAAGGGATGGTAGCCTACTAAAGTCATCAGACTACCACGTTCTGTGAGTGCTTTTCAATAAAATAAACTGTTTTTATAAATACAGCCTACTTTCCTTAAAGGATACAGGACTGCGTTTAAAAAGAACGTTTTCTTTTGTTTGTTTAAAAGATGGCAATGGTCCCCTGGACCACTCCCAACTCTTCAACAAATGTGTTTTTTACATTTATAATAGTAAAGGAGTCCCATGGGGAACCCTTGCCTTTTGAGAATGCAATACCACCTACTTAGAGGTGTTGGAAAAATATATCAATGTTTTGAACTGGATTTGAGTCAGAAAACATTGATACATTAGATGCCAATTCTCTATTTGGAAAGGACACCTACAACACACTCTTTCTAGATACCGAATCAGTATTCATTCTGAATCCCATTTTAGAAGACAGAAATACCTTCTTGACTCCTCAAGTGGAATTCATACTTAAGAGCAAGTCCTATAAGTGTCACAAATATTAATTTAGCACATGTATGACCATTGAAAGGCCTAGTACATCTGACCTCAAAGTACAGTTTTTAACCCAATAGTACAGGAGAGTGACCCACAAGAGGGAAAGCCATAAAAAATCCCTTCATCAAATGTTTGAATCTTCTTTGGACTAATAAAGATGATCATAAATACTTCATCTAGAGATGCGGGCCTAATCAACTGTGACTGAAAAGTATCTGAGGCCATTCTAGGACAGATCTAGCAAGTACAGCTACACTTTATAGAGCTATATTGTTACTGGGTTGAGCCCTTTGTTTTTGCACCATATACAGAAATGCTTCCACTTAGCGTTATAATTCCTTTTGTAGCTGTTTCTTGTTATTGCAATATCTCTGTCTGCCATCCGTCGAGATGGCCAGGTGGTCAGGAACCAGGTTGTCATGCTGAGTGAATTAAGTGTGTGAAGGAGGATCTCTCTCTGGTGTTTGGAGAGGAGCCTGTGATGGATCTTCAACTGAATTTGTGGCAATGCGGAGAGTCTCAGTTGGTTGCTTTACCAGAACTGATGGAGCCATACTGTGACAAATAGGATGATGGACCAGTGATCTGCTTTGGTCTTTCTCGACGGAAATTAGGGTGTTCTACCATGTCATCGGAAAGGCATAGCCCTCAGATCCCATTTGCTAGTACCTGCGCTGGTGTAGGACAGGCATTTCTTGTTCTCTAGTGTGGTGAGCAGATCTTTCATTGGATGGCCCCATTTCTGGTTGATATGTTGCAGTTGACCCTGATGGATCTCTCTGTCATGGCAGTCAAAGAGGATGGGACTGAGTGCATCTGCTTGGTTATTCTGGTCTCATGTAAAATGTTCAACAGCAAAAATGTCTTCACTCTGGTCAAATCACGAAACATTTGTGTCTCTTCTAACAGAGAACAAACCCTCATGCCACCCTGCTTTGTGATGTAGTACATCAAAGTTGTGGTACCTGTCCTGATCGGCACAGCTGTGCCTGCCAGTCTGGTCAGGAATTCTTTGAGTCCGATTCCAAAGGCTCTAAGCTACAAAATGTATATGTCGAGTGCCTTCTTTGTTTTTGTCGACAGGACCCTTGCAGATAGTTCTGCATGTGGTCCACTCATCCTGTAAATGAAGCATCTGCTGTAATTATTATCCTGTTGTTCATAGTGGGGTGAAACTGGAGAAACGCACTGAGATTTGTTGGTAATCTCCACTGCAGTAAGTATTGTTTGAGCCTTCTGGGAGCCTACACTGTCACATCCAAGATCCTGTTGCCTGTTTCCATTGCTGATCTAATTCTTGTTGTACTGGTCTCGTACATAACCTGCAGAAGGGTATTAACTATATGCATGATAACATATCAGGGCAAGCAGAGATCTGTAACATCTGACAGAAACTGTCTTTACTACTGCTTGTAGTTTTGTTACTCTTTTTCTGGAGTGAATGCTTTCCTCAGTTTAGTGTTCAGAATAGTGCCAAGAAATATGAGTCTTGTAATTGGGAGATTTTCATACTATTGTGTTTAGTGACAAACCTGCAGATGGAAAAGGCCAAAGTGGCTTTAGAGGCGCAGGCATCTTCCTCTGGTGGACCTTTGATGAGTCAGTCATCTAAGTATGGGCCACCTTGGTGTTGGCAGCCACATCAGTGAGAATCAGAGATTTTGTCTCTGATTTGGGTGTATTTGGATGCCGGAGTATGATTTATGAAGATCCAGGGAGGTAAGATTCTAAACTTCCTGAAGTACATGTGGACATCCTGTTAGGAAACCATTCAAAAGAACTACTTCTTCAGTAACTGGTACAGTTTTCGAATGTCCAATATTGGTTTCTACACTCCTAATTTTTTCTTGACCAAGAAAACCCTCGAAACAAACCTGACTGCTTTGGTAATTGAAACTTTTTCTATTGCTCCTTTCAGAAGGAGAATTTACATAGTAGATCTTGCAAGTGCAAATGGTGCCACTTCCTGGGAGCCTTTTGTATGAATTCTATGGTACTGTCAAAATGTACTAGTTAGAGCACCTAGTGACCCATAGTTATCTTTCTCCAAAAATGCAAATTCGTCCTCAATATGGGGTACTTTAGTTAGAGAGAAGCTGTTTTTGGCTATCCTGGGAGAATGACTGAGCAGCATTCTTTTTCTTCTCTCATGACTTGTTTTGTCATGGTGTTGGCTTCTGCTGTAGTAATATCCTTCATCATATCCAGTCTTCTTAGTGCAGTGAGGAAGCATAATTGACCCCTTTACTGAGTGAAACATCTTCTGTAGGCCTGGGAGTGCTTGAAGTCTTGAAAGTAAGCAGAAGGTTTGCGCCGGTACCAGCAGTGACGGTGTCAGTTTTAATTTTCTGCAACGTATCACTAACATGTTTGCCAAACAAGGTGCGTCAGTCAAAAGGCATGTTCAGGATCTTGGCTTGTAACTCGTGACAGAAGGCCGTGGATCTATGCCTATCTATGTCAACCATGTCTCCATGGGATTACTGCTCCTGCAAGCTGGCAGCAACCCAATATCCATTGCTGCATCAGTGATGGCAGCTAACATATCAGCCCCTTCCTTTACAATACCTTAGTCTCAACACAATGATTAACTATAAATCTCACATCGATATCAGGAGGTGCAAAAGCCAGAGTGATAGGTTTTTTTTATCAGCGCTGCTGCCTCAATATTGGGGTCCATTTTAGTGTGTCCAGTCAGGCATGCTGGCTCAGGCTCTGACATACATTTTTTGTTGAGGTGTGGCACCACTACTTGTAGCCTAACTGGTCTCAGCATAAGTTTGAGACCTTCTTTCTAGACAAGATATTGTGGTGGATTTAGTTGTCTTTCTGGGCTAACAAATCATTCAAGAAACACAGATGCTCCACCAATGAAATTGAGATGTCAAACTGTTGCTGCTCATTCCAACAAGGCATGGAAATGGGTAATGTTGTCTTATGGAGAGACAGGTTGTAAAGGGGTCTTGTCACTTCCATAGGCAGAATGTAGCCCTCAGATTCTTCATCATGGTGCCCTCCAACATCTACCTGACCTTCATCCATAGCACCGCTGTCCTCCTCTACTGGGTTCAAATTCTGATCAAAGTCTGAAGCATCTTGCTCCATCCACATGTCCCCAGCTGTCAGTGGGACACAGCGTTGCTATTGGTGTTGGGGAACATGGTGGAGGTGGTAAATCAGTGTGATCAAATGAGAGGGACGAGGAATAGCATCTTTAACAAGGTCCTATACCCATATTCCTCAAGAGTATGAACTGAAAAGCAAGAGAAGGTAGTTCCTCTGTGGTAAAGCAGCCATTTTTATATGTAGCTGTGATGTAGGAGGCTGGGCAGTGATAGTAGACATGGAGAAGGTGGAGGCATGATGGTCCAGGCAGTGGACAAAAGGGAGGATAGAGCTGTGGAAGCTGAGGGAACAGCTGTATGAAAGAATCATCATTTGATGCAGTCTTGAAATGAAGGCAATCAGTACTTCCATTACTGGAGGTTCACTGAATTGGCACTTTGGTTCATACGAATTGGCATAGCTCCTTGGGTAACCTTGTGAATGTCTGGGATTCATAGATAGCATAGTCCTCTTGATATTCTTCTTCCTGATAAGCCTCTTCTACGTATTCAGGGACATAGAGCACATCTAGTTGCACAGGCCGATACGCTGTGCAGACTTTTGTTCTTGGTTGCTGACATCATCCTTCTTCTGAGAATCCAAGCTAATTTTGAATGAGGCATTTCTGTTGTCTACAGGACTATTGATGGGTTGTCATCATTGAGGTATTCATCAATGTAATTGTTGTTGTTGATGGTGGTGTCACTGAAGCTGACGATTGTTGACGATTGCTTCCGAGCCAACCACAGCACCGAGACCGCCCTCATCGCCGCCACCGATGACATCCGAGCCCTGATGGACAACGGAGAAACAGCGGCCCTCATCCTCCTGGACCTCTCCGCGGCATTCGACACGGTCTGCCACCGCACCCTAGTACGGCGCCTCAGCAACGTCGGAATCCAGGACAAGGCGCTGGAATGGATCATCTCCTTCCTCGACGGGAGAACACAGAGAGTCCGCCTACCACCGTACAAGTCAGAGGCCACCGAAGTCATCTGCGGCGTCCCCCAAGGATCATCTCTGAGCCCCACCCTCTTCAACGTCTACATGAGCCCCCTCGCGGCCATCGTACGCAAACACAACCTCAGCACAATCTCCTACGCCGACGACACCCAGCTGATCCTCTCCCTGACCAACGACCCCGCCGCCGCCAGAGCCAACCTGCACGAAGGGATGAAAGAAGTAGCCGAGTGGATGACGACCAGCCGCCTGAAACTGAACTCGGACAAGACGGAGGTCCTCATCCTGGGCTCCTCTCCCTCCGCCTGGGACGACTCCTGGTGGCCTCCCGCCCTGGGCACCGCACCCAAACCGACAGACCATGCACGCAACCTGGGCTTCATCCTGGACTCCTCCCTCTCCATGACCAGGCAAGTCAACAACGTCTCCTCGGCATGCTTCAACATCCTACGCATGCTACGGAAGATCTTCTGGTGGATCCCCACCGAGACTAGGAAGACCGTCACCCAGGCCCTCGTCACCAGCCGACTGGACTACGGCAACGCCCTCTACGCCGGTACCACCGCCAAACTCCAGAAGAGACTCCAGCGGATCCAGAACGCCTCAGCCAGACTCATCCTCGACATCCCACGAACCAGCCACATCTCCGGACATCTGAGAGACCTTCACTGGCTCCCCGTCAACAAAAGAATCACCTTCCGCCTCCTCACCCACGCACACAAAGCCCTACACGACCAAGGCCCGAGCTACCTCAACAGCCGGATCAACTTCTACGCTCCCAAACGCCACCTCCGATCAGCCAACCACGCCCTCGCCGCCGTCCCCCGCATCCGAAGAGCGACTACAGGAGGAAGGTCCTTCTCCTACCTGGCCGCCAAGACCTGGAACTCCCTCCCGACCGACCTGCGCCTGACCCAAGACCACCTCTCCTTCAGGAAGAAGCTGAAGACCTGGCTGTTCGAGCAGTAGCGGCTCCCCCCCCCCCAGCGCCTTGAGACCCTACGGGTATGTAGCGCGCTTTATAAGTGTCACTGATTGATTGACTGATTGAGTATGGTCGTTGACAAGGGTCTCACTGTCGACTGTACCATCGTCAATTGGATCTTCTTGCATTTCAATGATGGGAAGCTGGTAGAGAACTTCTGAGGTGGTCGTTGGCAGGATGGTCATCAACAATGGAAAAGTATTCGCCAATAATGCCAAGGATTTTGTCAATAACTATTTGGGTTGAATATCCGACAGAACATAGGAGAAACAGAATTTTCATGCCATGAGGAAAATTCAACCAAATCACTTTAAAAAACTCACAGTTTGTGGATCCTGAATTTAAGGCAGGCTAAAACCCAGGGAAGATGAAGTAGAGGTCTAGATGCAGCCGAATTAAGGTCAAACAGAGATAAGAGCAGAGTTCTCCTTTGGGACTCCCTCACACAATCTGAGCTAAGATGTCCTCTAGCAGAAGTAGAGACTGCAGCATTTCTACCTCATTGGTTAAAGTTTGAGTTGTTTCACATGAGGTGGGTGTGCTACTTAAGAAATTCTGTTGTTGGGCCTATGGCCAGTAATCAAATAGGGCCATCATGGGACTGAATTTAGAGGGACTCACTATTTTGGCAAATAAATTGTTAGATAATGTAAGGAGATGGGATGAAAGCCCCATCAGCGACAGTGATGGTGCTTGGGATTAAAGAGAATGATGGCTTTGCTTGTTGTTTGCATTCATGGTCCAAGCTAGTGAACAATTATCCTCCAATGCCCACAACTCCAAAGAACTTTTATGCAGCATAAGAGCTACATTGAGCTCTGGATAAAGAGAGTAAAATAAAGTGAATAACATTATTAAGCATAGCTGGACAAGGCCAATGGAAGAACAAAGAGATGGGTCAGACAGTGTTGCCTAACATGGCAAGAGACAGGCGTGCAAATCTTTTTACCCCACCTCTTTAGCCCCCCTACCCTTACAATTATATATGGATCTTTCCAAATTAATCGACCCAACCATGCCTGACTCGTAGGATGCTCGGGACTGTTCCACACTTTTGCAATTAACAAACGAGCTACTGCCATTGAAATAAAGATGAAGTAAGTCTGAGTCAAGTCTCGGTCATACTGATTATCGTACTGAAAAAGCATCATAAGTGAGCTAATACGTGTCTCTTTTCCGAACAACTTCCTCCAGAATGTCTCGATACCTTCCTTCAAATACTGTAATTTCTTGAAACTATAGAACATGTGTATCTTATTGGCAAGACCCTCTCCACATCTGGGACACTATCATCTTGCCTTTTACCCCAGCCAAACAGCTTCACCAAAGTAAAATATAATCTAAAGGCTGTTTTATAATGCTGGGGTCTCAAATTAGATGACAGGAGAACCTTCATTCCTAGTCCAATAGACATATTAGCTGAAGCTTCCTTGCCCAGTTAGCTTCAGCCTTCTCAAGATCACCCAGGGCTGTATCAATTAAAATGTATACACTTGTCCTATCCTACAGTCTGGCCGACTTATTGCATCAGTGAAAAATTGCCTGCCCTGAGTTGACTCCGAAATTCCTTAGCCTGCAAGTACTTAAAAAATGAACTGCCCACTATTCCAAATTCTTTTTGTAATTCCAAAAATAAGCATAATTGGTCAGCAGAATATATATCCCCTATCTTAATGAGTCCAGATTGTTCCCACTGCCTACACATTGCATCATAAATATTGGTTGGAAACAGAGGGGACCACCAGAAGGGGGTATCCTTACTATAGCAATCTTAATTAATTTTTGAACCTTACTCCAGACTGTTCAAGCAGTAATCATGCACTTAAACTGTACTTTTTTTATAATAACTCAGTTCAACTTGCCAGAGGAGACAGCCCCGAGCTGCCTTGCCAAGTGCAAGCTCATAAATAGTAGGGGGTTCACTCCATATCCCTGGTCTTCAATGTTGCCCATTTCTGCAGAGAACAATACCCCCATATGTTGTAAGAGAGCCGAGCAATAATATATCAAGAGGTTTGGAGCTTTCCAGCCACCTGGTTCCTGTGAAAGAGTTAAAAATGTAAGGGATTGTCTTATCTTCTTATACTGTCATATAAAATTTAAACAAATAGATACCAACTTTCTGAGTAAGGGGCTATCGACCTCAAGGGGAATAGCATGAAACAAATAGAGTACCTTAGGTAGTACTATCATTCTGAGGACATCTACCAATAATGGATACATTCAAGCCATTGATACGCCTCAGCTCAGTACTAATCTTGTTTAACAGGGGATCAAAATTGATATGGCTTATAGTAGCTACCTTGGGGTTTATCCTGATCCCTAGATACAGGACTGTATCCATCATATGAGTATCTGTAAAGGCAATATTGTTCAGTACAGAGAATCTGACTTTTTTCTCCGTTCAATAGATACCCGGATTTCCTCCTGTATTCCCCAGCCAATTGCTCATGACTACCGCAATGTCATCCACGTATGCTAATAACTTTGTATCATGTCTGTTATAGCGATCTGGCTTTATTACCAGACTTTGAAAAACTTGTTCAATAAATAGATCTATATAGATAGCAAACAAGATTGTACAGCAGAGACACCCCTGCCTTGTCCCTCTAGTTATATGTATTCTTCCTGACTCTTGACCCATGATTTGAAGCTTGGCATAGGGAGTAAAATACATTGCCCTGATAGCTTTATAAGGCGTGGACCATGCCCCTTTTGGTTCAAGACGTCCCATCATTTGATGACATCCTATCAAATGTGTTTTCCACATCGAGGAGGATCATAGCCATCCGATCACTGGCTATCCAGTTTGGTTTTCAGAGTGATCAATCAATATGTGATGAACCAATGGTATGATATGTCACAATTCGTTTTTCTCATGCAAAGCTATATATACTAGATATACTGAAAACCCAATTGAATATTGTAATTGCCTAGCTCCATGAGTCCTGAAGGAGGCATGGATGGGGAATAAAACGTAAGACAAAACACTTTCTATAACCATCTCACAAAAAAATTAAAATAATATATAACTGATGTCTAGAGTCACCAGGGTACCCTTGAAGGCAGTCCAAAAGAACGCAAACACTTTTATGGATAAAGGCTACACATAAGTAAGATATTGAATGGGTGGTCAAGAACCATTGTTGTACACCTGAATAACCTAACCTGAAATTTAAAAAAACACTTTGTTAATCATGCTACTTCCAATGTCAAACTTCTTTCAAATCTGTTTAAGCATTTGCACTGTTGTGCATTACAGAAGTCTACTTACCATTTTAAACCATTGTAAACTATAATTTCTTGAAGCACTGGGCTCTGTTGAATGAATCAATAAACAAACACTTCTACTCCACCGGATACAATCACACTTTGGTGATATTCACACTCTTCCCACCTTATCAGGAGCGATCTTATCTCCTCTCAATGATATATAGCATATATTCAACCTCTTTATACTGCCTCTCCATACCTCCATCAGAGTCTCGAGAAGACTGACGCTGACTGACACAAGTCCAGGAAATGTTGCATCAGGGAAGCGAAGTCCTTCCACAAAGAATTCCTTCTCATTGAGACCAGTATACCGAAGTTTGTAATGTAGATTGCTTCTGCCCAGTACATGCGAGTACATCTTGTCTAAAAACATCCAAAAAAAACACAATTAATTCAATTAAAATGGCATGCTTTGTACTCTGCAGCCTACTTTCATAAGAATCTGACTATTTTCTTACAACTAGATTTCAGATCAGTGTACAGCATTATTATAATGGAGGTATATCATATTGTTAACTTCAAATAAGTAAGCTAACCCAAGAGCTGTCACTCTCCTCTGAGGATATTGGATTTGTGTAAGTAGATTCTTCCATGGGCATTACTGCTCCCTGATAAGCACAGTGCCCACAACATTTGTTTTCTTGTAAGCTCTGCAGAGTGTCATCTCATTGCATATACAGGTATGGCCTATGCTCCTGCAGGTTTTGTGCAATAAGGACCACATGGGGCAAATAGCTCTCTATAACATAAACTAGGGGCCTTTAGGACCTCCATCACTACACACTGAACACGTAAAGCTGTATACTGCACTTTGCCTTATGACAGGGAGATAAGATGAGAGAGGATGTGTCGTCTTGCATGCTGTGTCTGTATGACTTGTTTTACTGTTAGCTATGTAGGATAGGAAACTCCTATTCATTACCTCTCCTTGTATGACTGATGTGTTTCACAAGAAAATTAGCTCTATCTCATCTAGATGGCTTATATAACTTTTTTTGATGCACGTTAGATGGTGTAAGATCTCGTGCACTCGCCCTTTGCCTCCGTGATTGTGTCTGGCATGAAGCTCCCTTCCCCATTATGTTGATATAACTTTGTATTTCTGTCAGCTCATTGTGGCTGGAAGCACCACTCTCTCCTTGTCCCTTGCAAGAGGACCATTAGAGCTCACGGATGATGTCATACCTGTAGGATCAGTAGACTGCCTCTCACCCTGAGGACAGGAGCGTAATTATGTTTCAAGGTTCTGGGCTGGCTAAAGAAACTGGGACCCAGACTTCGGACTCTAAATTGTTTTACCTCAGCCAAGATAGAGTTGAGAAGTCTGCTGACTGCACTGCTAAAGAATATGTGCTCTTCAGTGCCATTCTCGAATAAATCAATTAAAACCAGAACACAAACCATTTGCATCTTTCCATAAGACTGGCAGATTCTGCTGAAAATCATCCATGGGGAGAGGTAGCAATACAAGGACCACCTAGAGACAGAATTGAACGAGAACCCCTAATCCTGCATCTGCAAGGCCTGGCAATGGCCCCATCATGTGCAGACGTCAGAATGTTAAGCCCTGCTGCCAGGATGGTGAGGTTCCAAGGGTTGTATATTTCTCCAAGCATCAGTATAGCCTTAGTGCTAATAAACTTAAGACCACCAATTGCCTACCACATTATCAGCTAAGTTCACTCACTGATCCAGCATTATCTCAGTTGAAGCCAGCTGTAGCAACATACTACAGAAGTGTAACTGTTAATTTACTTTGATTTATTATATTTTAGCACCCAGCTACCCCTGGGGTGATAGAGTGCACTTTACAAATGCGGATCGATTGATTGATTGAAGCTGTGTAAAATGTTTAAAAAATGTTTTCTTTGATGGAAATAGACAGTTAAAGGTTTTTTCACATTAAATAATCAAAATTACACTAAGGAAAAAGTTACTTACCTGTAACTGTAGTAGTTCTCAGAATTAGCATTTTTCTGAGATTTGCATGATTAAACCACCCCCATCGTTAATCCGGAACTCTCACAGTAACATCTTAATAGCAGTTCTATGTTAAAGTAATTCTAAGGCTGAAACAAAGACTGTTTATTAGTCTGGTCCCATCATTTAAAAAGAACCAAACTTCAACAAATCAGAGACAATCAGCCTGAAGACCACACCCTGAGAATCCACTATCCTTCAGATTTCCTTTAGCACTCGAGTGAAGGAATAGTAGAATTAGATGAGCCTCTGATGGGGAGGAGGGTGGGTCGCATGTGATTGTATGAAAGATTCCAATTCTGGAGAACTATAGTTACGGATAAGTAACTTTTGTTCTTTATCAGAATAGCAAGCAGTTATATTACATAATGCAAATGCTTGCTGATGGTGAGTAAGCACTTTATAGAAGGCTCACCTTATTGAAAATGGTGGTGTAGAGCTGCTTGTCCAACTGCACCATGCTTCTGTACTGTCGACTCCACGCAATAATGCAAGCAATAATGCATAGTAAGTGTGTGAGTGTTTCTTCCAGATTGCTGCACAGCAAATGGCCGCCAATGATACCACAGTCAACAAAGCTGTTGATGTTGACACACATATCATTGAGTGCACTGAAACCCTTGCTTGCAAAGGATGGCAAGCTATATTGTGGAAGTACTTAATTGCAGCAGACACCCAGCAAACTATACTTTATTTTGAGAAAGCCCTGTAAGCTATAAGTAGCTGTACAAAATTTCTGAATTTGCTTGTCCTGTCTGTATAAAACTTCAGACATTGTCCAACATCCAGTGTATGAAGCACCCTTTCTGCTGCAGTACTCGGATCTTTGAAGAAAGTTTTAAGGATTATACACTGATCTAAATCTGATGGTAGTTTAGATATTTAACTTGAATTAGTTCTTAAATTGACTCTTTTGTCATGGAATTCGAGTAAGGTTCCCTTAATGTATAGGACTGAATTTCAAGTACAAGTCTTGCAGATGTTAAGGCCAGCAGAAGAGCAAGTATCCAGGATATAAAGTTTATGCCTGCTGTATATATTGGTTCAAAAGCACTTTCGTTAGTTGACAAAAAACAGTATTGAGTTTCCAGAGGAATTTGTGGTTGTTTCACCAGCAGAAAAACTGTAAAGAGCCCTTTAAAGAATTTTGGTCATGTGTCCTTCTGCATCATGAGCTAGCCGTCAAGTGGACTTTCACTGATGCATGACTGAGACGTGAGGAGGATAATTGCAGAAGGTACGGAAGGATGTGATTTTGGGACAGAGGAACTTGAGATGGAAATGGTATTCGTGGGTGCTCTGATAGAACAAGAGGCTCTGTGAACCAACACTCCTTGACCATCATGGTGCAATTCAGTATTTCCAGAAATGGTTATTTTTTTTAATCTTGTATAGGATTTTTGCAATTAGGGAAAGAGGGGGTAGAAGGTAATCAAAGATCTCTGACCAGTCTTTCGAAAACGCACTTTTCCCATGAACCCAGTAGAGCATGCCTGCTGGCATAGTAACAACATTTAGTCTTCCGATCGTTCACAAACAGATACAAGTTTGATTTTCTGCAGTGCCTAAAGATCTTGTTTAACTGGAACTGATGCAGTTACCACTCATGGCATTCTTTGTATGTTCGGCTTAGGGTGGCTGGTTATGCATTGTCCACTCCTGAAACATGTTTAGCTGTCAACTGCATATTTGTTTTTAACGGCCCAAAACCTTATTCTTTGGGCTTCTTTGGATAGTGGAAGAGATCAAGTTGTATCTGATAGTGCAGAAGTGGTACCTTTCATCTATTTATGACAATTTTACACGGAAATGGTTTGTGACACAATTTTATATGAAAACGACCAACTGTGTATTAAGCTTCACCTTTCAAAACTACATGCAATGAAGTTTTGATTTAGATACTGCATTATAAAAGCATGCAGAATGTTAGAAGTCGTTTTCTGATAACATATAACAGTTAATAAGTAGATGTGAAATCTGACATTTTAGTGCCAGGTGTTCTTATGCTTAGATAAACGTGATAAATAAACGACAACACAGAAAACTTTTATGTGAGAATAAAATGCTTCATGTGTTAGAAAGCGGATAGCAATATTAGAATGTACAAATGTGAGCACTGACATTGACAAGAAAAGTAGGTGCTACATGAGGTTGTTACGATTAAATATTGTAAAGTTTATCATTGATGAGCCTTTAAATCCTGTATACTGTAATAACATAGAAAGTGCAACAGAGGTTTACTAAATTATATGTGAAGTGATAGTAAGTATGTAAATTTATTGTTTAGGTAATTAAAACCTTAACAAAATTTCACCTAAAAGGAATCAGTAAATATGCCAATTTTTAAAGCATTAATTTACATTATCAGTTTGTTGCAAATAAATATTTTTTAAAACATTTTTGGCTAATCACTCTCAACTTGTTGCAAGAAATTATATGCTTATTGCGTTGATGAATTTATAATCTGAATAGTTCATTTCTAGCTGTATCGTAAGGTTTCCACCAACAGCAATGCCATTAAAAGTTCAATTTGCGGGCCTGTTTTTCAGTCTAAGAGTTTTAAGTTTCTTGCGGGTCCTTTGAGGATTCATGATTTCTGCCTTCTGACTCAAGTTTATATTTCAATTTTCCTGGCATGTTCGTGGGCATTAAGAAATGTAATTAATTTACAGTTAATTTAATGATCGGAGGGGTCCAGTCCTGTTATCATAGCAGCTCTGCAGGTCCCTATTCCTCTAAGGTTTAGAGCTTATCTAAGTAAAATGACTCGAGCTGTGTGAAGTTTGGGGCATATGCAAATTATATGAATGAAATCCTCTTTGGTGCTACCGCAGAGACGGCCATGATATAGGCCCTTTTTATACCCAGGATGGCTGGTCCGCTGTCGACGGGAGTTTCCCGAAGCATAAGGCGATCAAATGTCTCTTTAAATATATTGTGAATGTAATACTCAGGTAAGGTGCTGGTGCAAGGGACTTGTATTTATTGATCACCATCCAGGCGTCCATTCTTGAACTAAAGATGTTTTCATCAACTATCAAGGAATGAGATTTTGCTGTTTTGTTTATTGCTTGCTTAAAGGACAGATACAGGAGATTGTTGTTCCACAACTCAGCTGTGCAAGTAGTTAGTAGAGATGTATAAAGATATTGATTTTATGGTGATTTTTAATCCTCATCCAGTTCTGTCCAAAGGGCATTATTAAGTGGGGAGTTTGCCGTGTTCTGTTTAAGTCGATACCAGATCTTTATTGTTGCATAAATTCTCCTATTGTTTCAGTTAACAGGCCAAATTCGAGTCGTACCTGGCCTGGTGAAGTGGATTGATGTATCTAGAAGACTTTCTTATAGGTTGAGACTGATAATTTGTTTAGAAGATCAGAGTCTTTGTCGTATAGGGCAATACTGGCATGTGTTATAGATGGAAGCATTTTGGCCGACACCACTGCGAGCAGAAGTTTATATGACGGCCCTTTCAGTTTTTTTTGCCAAAGTCCTAAAGGTAAACGTTAGTTCTCTAGTTCCCTGAGACATGTAGCTTTTTTGCTGTAGATGGTTTTGTCTATTGTCCATGTAGAACCTCAGATATTTATAGCTTGTTACTTCCTCTATCTGGTGCCCTTAAAGCCATATATTCTGCTTAGTTCTTCAATGATTACTGATGAGCATAGTTTTGGTTTTTAATGTGTTAATTTCTAGTTTATTGAATGAGATATATTCCATCATTTCCTTAAGAGCTCTTCGAAGACCGGGCTTGGTTAGGCTCAACAGCAACACATCGTCCACGTACGAGAGATGTGATAATGGAAGCTTTCCCAATTGAGGGGGATAAGAGTTAATCTGATCGAGCCTTTTTGCCAGGTCAGACATAAATAGGATAAAAAGGTGCAGCACCAATATGAAACCTTATTTTAGGCCTTTGCTTGTGATCAGCTTCCTGGATAGTCTAGAGCCATCGCTCAACTTTATTCTTATCCATGTTTGGGAATAGAATTGCAGTATTCCTCTTACAATTCTCTCGTGGATTTTCCAGTCTCTCATTTTTATCCATAAGAGGCAACAGTCTATGCTGTCAAATGCTGCTTTTAAATCTAAAAAAGCAAAGGTGCAGTTATTGTTTCGTCTGCTTGCATTTGTTTGCTATTAATGAGAGAGCTAGGATATTAGTAATCGTCCCAATAGCTTTCTTGAAACCTGTTTGGTTAACAGGAATCAGGATAAGGCTGTTTGACCATTCCCTCAGATCTTCCAGGATACGTGAGGCGTAGTATTTTGCTTCTAGGTCTAGTAGGGTAATTAGCCTGTAGTTTGATGGACTTGTTTGGTCTCCTCCCTTGTAGATCGGTGTCATTATCGATCCTTGCCAATTAGATGGAATATAATTTAGTAGCTCTGTTTCCCTAAACAGTATGGAAAGGTGCTCACTCCAGAAGGATGGATCATACTTAAAGATTGCATGGGTATGCCATTAGGTCCTGGGGCAACATCACCTCTGCATTTCCGTATTGTACATGTATTATACATGTTATTTCATCTGCCGAATAGAAGTGCAGTTCTATTTTTGCTTTGAGGTAACAGACGCCGTGTTTGCCATGCTGCCTAGCGATTTCCTCAGTTGAATAGGCACCTAAATCAGTCATTACTGTTAAATTGCACATACCATCTTCTCCTTGTGTGATACTTTCAGCTTTCTTTGAGCATAATTTTCCTCTCTTTCGTTTGCAGACACTAGATCTTGGTGATATCGAGCCTCCCGGTGCTTCCAAGATGAATGTTTGGGAAATGTGGTTTCTGTAAACTTGTTTGTTAGAAATTTAGTCCACTGTTCTTGTATATTTGAGGTTAGCATGTTCACTTGCCTATTCAGATTATTTATCATTCCCCAGAAAGAATTGGAGTTGGTTTTTAGTGATTATCAAAAAAATGTATGGGTACCTTATACTTACATGAACAAATCGCAATGCATAATGAAGTAATATTAATAGAAGAATTAATGCACTATTCTATGTAATGCAAAATTCATATTTTAGCACTCCATCATAAATGAGCTGTATTTCATGAAGGCCTCAAGTTTTGCTTCCTTTCCTAGTATTAACTTATGAACTGAATAGTTTGAAGCCTAACGTAACCTTTCGTAAAGTTAGCACTTGTATTCTAACACTCAACCGCCTTCTTTGACCTTTTTAGCTTGCTTGACGAGACTTGCAACAAAAGTGTTACTTCCTAAAGCAAACGCTTGAGAATGGACAGACAACGGATGTTAGCATGAAATCGCCTACTTTCGAAATGCAACAAATAATTGAATGACTAAACTACATTGGTTATAAGGAAATGGTGAGTAATGGATTACTAAATTCTTCTGAATCTGTACACTGTACATCAGCTGATCCTATCGTGAGCAACCAATGGGATATAGTGGTATGACAAATTTGGTGATGTCAAGTGGTGTAAACCTGAAATCGATGGAGTATAATTGCCTAAATTGCGAACTAAGGGGTGTCACCTTCCTCTATCCATCATGCGGTACAGAGACTGACGAATGGGACTTACTGAAACAATGGGAACTGTGATGAAATACTATGATTTGCTGCTAGCTGGTATGCTAGCGAAGTGGAAACTTTTCGTTTGAAAGTCTTCGCGTCAGAGCAGCTGTGGCATTGATGCTGCAATACGGACAGAGGGAGAGGATCCTGTCTATGAACTGGAACTAGTCATTTGGAATGTACTGAACTTTCCTAATAGGATTGGTATTAGAGACAACTAATTTCTCAACTAATTCACTTTCCTTCGGATAAAATTCTCCCTTGGCTGAGGAAGATAGTTCCTTCACATCTGAATCTCGCAGTGCTTGCGAATGCTTATTAAATCTGATCTATTTTAAATTTAGGTTGTATGCTAATTATTTGAATCTAAATAGAAATACAATTTAAGACAAATTACTCTGCAGATTCTGTTTCATTATTTGTTTGTGGCTAAGTTCAATTTGATTTGGCGTTTAACTAAACTAGAGGTGGGATTACTTGGGAGTTTACACCCAATAATTGAATGTTAACAATTATCTTATTCTAGGTCCTCATACAATAATTGCTTATCCTCTAAGTTTTCCAGTCCCTTTCAGCACAGAACAAGATCCACCGGAGGACCTAGGAGATTTGGTATGGTAGCTGCGGTTAATTAGGGATAGGAGAAAATAATTAAATTAAATAGTTTATAAGGCCCAACACTTAATGCTACAACATTTTATCTGGTGGCATGTCGGATGGTTTACTGTCTGACAAAACTGGGATATAAGGGGGATGTATACTAAGGTCCCTATCGGTTTTCACAAGCCTAAGTTCATTGACATTTGAACGAGTGTCAGTTCTGAAGACGACGAGATGATGAGACAAGTGGTATGAGTATCAATAGGGCTGTGTAATATTGTTGTAGAAATGTGTTAGAATTGGTAGAGAAATGTTTTAGTATTTTGTGTAGAATAGGGTATTGTTGTATTGAAGTTATTATCAGGTCCAAAGTGGCCTAAGATCCCAGGATATTCACCTAAGGGTGGTCTCAGCGTGGCATACGCTGAGTAAGTTTGTCTGCTGTTTCGAAGGTGCTGTACATGAGACTTCATCTGCAGTACCACCAGAGAAGGGAACCTTGTGAGAGTGTGAAAGAAAAAATCAATGGGATGTCGGAGATTAATTGTAAGGATTTTTAGTTAAAGTCGCGCTGGTCGAGATTTTGCTTAAGTTGTATGAATAAATTCTGGTTGTATGAAGATCTATAACTTCTTTTAGTTTAGTAAATTGTTTAAGATCAGAGTTTGTATAAGATGGATTGTAAAGAAGGGGTCAGTTGCTGTGAGGAGTTGGCTTGATGTCGTAAGAGTGTCATGCTGCAATAGGACAGTTGGTGTAAAGCTCCGCTGGGATTGGTTGAGAGGGTCAGAAGGAGCCACGCATTGATTGGAAGCTAGAACGATATTCAGTAAGTGCATTCCTCGTGAAATATGAGTGAAATAATTGTAAAGGACATTAAAATATTTTATTTGGCATAATGAAAATTTTAAAGAGCTTAAAAACATTGCTACATGGTGATGTGCCTATACCTACTAGAGAAGGAGTATTAATAGCACCTGAAGGCACATCTGCTTTATATATGACTTTAGAAAAAGGCTATCATACATGTACTTGGTTAGAGAATTGGATGAAGTATACTTAGAAAGATGGACCTTTAGCTTTTGCTCAATATAATAGCTTTAATGTACAAATCCTTAAAAATGAACAATGATGAATGATATTAAGATACCACCAAGACCAATGCAATGCAAAGCTCATGGAGAATGGGAACAGAAAGAGAAATACCAGGAAAGATATAAGAACACTCTAAATAAGTATATAGAGGTTAAGTAGAACGCTCAATGGAAAATGTGGAGAAGGGATATTGCAGAGGGAGCGCAAACGTATAACGTATTAGTTGCAGAAAAGAATAAGGGAGAAAAATGCAAAATGCAAAGAAAAGAAGAAACATCTTGAAAACTCTCAAGATCTTACGTTATCTGATGAGAGTGGTGATGAGATCAATGATGAATGTCTGAGTGAATTATTGATGAATGGATCTCCACCATATAACGAAGAACAGTCACAGAGAGGGTCAAATCCATTTGTGGGGTTTCAACCGGATGCACCCACATTGCAAATAGCTTAAATCCTGTAAATGCTTTTCTGATTGAAGAGCAAACACTCAGAGGAGTAGGGTTTAATAACCCCATGAAAAGGCTCCAGGTGCTCTTTCAGTTCCTTTGTATCAGTCAAGTATGGGATGACAACAAGTATAAGCTTTAACTGTTCCCACTAGATTGGAGGGAGAAAATACTGTTTCACAGGAATTGAGTAGAGATCAAATAAATTCCAATTTAACATTCCTGAATGTAACTACCTCACAACAAGGGAATGAATCAGGAGTTAGTGAAGGGACCATTCAGACTACTGTATCCCATATTCAAGTGGGACCAACCCCATTATCTAGTACTGCAGAGGGAATCATGGAAACTCCTAATAGAGGACCACAGGCTATGGCAGGAAACATTTACAAATGGGAACTTGAGGTTCGGAAACCCATGTCACAGCACGGGTTGAAGGGGGCAGTGGGGGAGCACAAGAGAGTGCATTAAATCAAACAGTAGGGCCTACCCTGCAGGAACTCTATGATTGGATTTGGATTAAGGACATAGATCCTTCTACTTTTGATGAAGGTGTGGAAGAACAGGGAACTACCGGGATGAGAAACGTAAGTGAAAACCTATTTGATGTAGCTAAATTTAAGGTGGAATTGGAAGAAATTATTTTGGGAACAATTAGTCGTGGAAAGATTGTTAGCTATTGGGATGACCAATTTTTGTTCGGATGTAAGGATATCACTAGGCGAGCTAGAAATACACATAGGAAATTGGCTGAAGTTGTACAGAAAAATAGGGTAGACATACAGAAATCAAAAACATTACAACAAATGTATCTTTTGGATTTCAGTGACAAAGATCTTGAGAGTCTAAAACCATCAGGAAAAAGATTACTGATTAAAGAGTTACTGTGAACACTTTGGAAATGGGGTGAGTAAGAAAGATGGGAAGGCGGATGTCCTAAAACAAAGGAAACCAAAAAGGCAACTATGCCGATGTATGCAATGTTTGAAGGGGAAATCGAAAATATAGAAACAAAAATATTCCCAATGAGGGAAGTGCCAGGAAGAGGGTATGCTCATGTTCCATGTACTAGACCAGATATATTGTCCTTTACAAATGATTTCCCAAAATTGAGAGAAAGCCAGTTGAATGGCATAGACAAGTTGAGAGACTTTTGAAGGTTTCAAAGGTTTTATTAAAGGATTTAGATACATTGTTTAACATTGTGGTCCAAAGTGATCTATGGACTAAATGTAAGGGGAAACAACCTTTACAACGCAGTCATTACAATGCACTACCTTTACAACGCAGTCATTACAACACAACATCCTTTTCATCGCATGCCATTACAACGCAGGCATTATATCGCATGTCACTACAACGCATGTAATTACAGCGCATGTCACTACAATGCATGCCATTACAACGCATTATAAGGTAAGTAATGGGGAATAGTAATTTTTACCCCTACACTATCCAACACTTACCCTACTGTTGCACTCACTGGAGTGGGAATAGTAATTTATACCCCTACACTATCCAACATTTACCCTACTGTTGCACTCACCAGAGTGGGAATAGTAAGTTTGTACCCCTACACTATCCAACACTTACCCTACTGTGGCCCTAAATGTAATATGCATTGTAATGGTATACGTTGTAATGGTATGCATTGTAATGGAATGCGCTGTAAATGTAGTTTCTAAAAATGCGTTGTTATGGCATGCGTTGTAAAAACATGCGTTGTAAAGGATGTAGTGATGTAAAAAGTGCGATGTAAAGGCATGCATTGTAAATGTTTGCATTGTAACGTCATACATTCAAATGCAAGATTGCAGTAGATTGGCCAGAAACAGAACCTGTGAGAGATTCGAAAACTGGTGCACCATCACCTGAAGTAATGAAAAAATACAACCAGGTCATTACTTATTTAAAGGGAACAAATTCTCCAAAGGAAACTGAAGAGACAGTGCATGCATACTATGACTTCTGCAAGGATTTGAGCAACATAGTGGAATGGAAATGTGTCAGGGAAAGATATGGGACATTTTGTGTATGGATTTGTGTATGGATTAAGACCCGAAATAAGTGCAATGATACAGCAGCATTTGAATTGTTGGCATAGCAAACCCATAGATGAGATTCTTCGGTATGCAAAGTATTGCGGAGATGAAGTGGATTCCAGGCATAAGAGATTGAAGGAAAAGTTTATGTTGGCTCAGATGAAGGCAGCAAAAATGGTATGTGGGAGTTGGTGCCGATTGTTCTGTTTGGTACAGGGAAATGGTCAAAAGAGTACTGGTATGCGAGGAGCAGCAGGAGGTCAGCAACAAAATGCAGAGGAATAGGGGCTTCAATAGAAAAGACTAACCCATGTCATATTTATGGTAAGTTCTGGAATTGGAAGCACGATTGTAGGGTTAATCCACTGAATGAGATGAATGAGCAGGCAATGCACGGTAAACCTATACAGGCCCAAGCAGGTGATATGATGCAGAATCAGCAGATTTAAAGGCAGAAAATTTAAATTTGACTATGCCTTAAGCTCCTATGTCCCACATGAATGTAGAGAAATATAATGTGAATCTGGGATTCAATACTAATAATCAAATTGACACAAACCCGGAGGTAACCTAACAATACTTGATACAGATTGATGACAGTGATTCTGATTTATGCCAATGGTGGTGCTTGAGAGGGGAGCAGGAATGCGTGCTTGGAGCATACTTGGAGGTAGACCAGAGTGGTCCTTATGTGGACGGCAAAGTAAATGGAACACCTATTTCATTTCTTGTTGACACTGGTGCTACCCATTCCACTGTGAGCACAGCGGAAGTTCCCAACCTACCCCTCTCAGGAGAAAGAATCCAAGTTGCACGAGTCTCTAATCGATTAATGTCAACCCCTGTCACTGAGCCTAGTAAGGTACAAATTGGATAATTTGAGGATCTGCACCAACTTGTGATATGTGAGTCCAGTCCAGTGAATCTTTTGGGTCAAGACCTGTTGTGCAAATTAAATAGTTCCATCTATTGTACTTCGAAAGTAAAAGAGTTTCATACCAACGATGAAGATATTGTATTCCAAATGGCAAAACAAAAGACTGAGATCGAAGGGTTATTTCCTTCATTAACAAGTGATGAGTTACCTTAGAATTGAGAGACACCATGTCACCTGAAGTTTGGGATTTTACGAGAAAGGATATTGGGCTGAGAAAAGGAGTTGCACCAATACGGATCACTTTGAAACCAAATGCAGAATTTGCTCGAATTCCACCACATTATCTGAGTCGCGAGGTCATCGCAGGTAGAATACCTCTGATTGAGTCATTGATTGAACAAGGGATTTTGAGGGAGATTATGGGGAGCCCTTGTAATTCACCTATTATGGGAATTTAGAAACCAAACTGAAAGTTTCGGATCGTGCAGGATTTGCACAAAGTTTATCAGATTGTGATAACGTGTTGTCCAATCGTGCCAAATCCAGCCGTGATACCATATCAGATTCCATGTGAAGCTGAGTGGTTTTCTGTCATTGATTTGTGTCAAGCCTCCTAATCCATTCCCTTACCCCCGGATAGCCAATATTTATTTGCTTTCCAGTTCGGAAACCATGTTTTTGGCATGGTGTTGAGTTCCATAAGGGTATATGGAGAGTCCTTGCATCTTCAATCAAATATTGAAGAAAACCTTAGAATCGTTGGTAATGCCAAATCATTCAATTCTGGTACAGTACATTGATGACTTGTTAGTGCCAGGTACTCAATAAGCGTGTATATGTGACACCATTGCATTACTGAATCATCTGGCAGTAAGTGGGCATAAAGTGTCATCAACAAAGTTACAATTTTGCAAAAGAAAGGTCCTTTATTTAGGACATCGCATTGATAAAGGAGCCAGAAAGGGGTCATATTATTGGATTACTACCATTCTGCAGATGAATCCGCCAAGCACACAAAAGGAAGTTTCCATGTTTCTGGGAATGGTTGGCCATTGCCACCAATGGATTCTAAATTTCTCCTTGATAGCCAAGCAACTTCAGAGGCTTGAACACAAGGGTGTCAGATCCATTTCCATGGAATGATGGATGCATGCGCTCTTTTAGCGAACTGCGAGAGAGTTTGTGTCATGCTCCAGAATTGGTAATGCCCAACTTTAACAAAAGCTTCACTCTGTTGTGCAGTGAGTGCAAAGGTTGTGCATTGTCAGTTCTAATGCAAATGCACAGAACTGCTCGCAGACCTGTTGCATATTTTTCAGCTACATTAGATCCTGTAGCTGCAGCATTGCCCAGATGTCTAAAGGCAGATGCTGCCACATGTGTGAGTTTAGAACAGTGTGAGAGCTTTGTGATGGGTCATCTGCTGAAAGTGCATGTACCACATTCAGTTGAGATTTTGCTTACTCATACTCAAACGCAATATCTCACCAATAGCCGGTTAACTAAATATGAACAGGTGATTTTGGGTGCTGAGAACATGTCATTGGTGAGACGTACGAGTTTGAATACATCTACATTAATGCCCTTACCAGGAAATGAAGTTGTGATTGATGAAGCAGATCATGATTGTTTGGATGTGGCTGAGTTATGCACAAAGCCCCGACTGGATGTTCCACTACCTGACTCACATCATATGTTGCTTGTGGATAGATCATGTTTGAGAGATGCAGGAGGAAACTTGAGAGTTGCACATGACATTTGTACAGTTCTTGGAGTGGTGGAAGATTTGTGCTTACATAGAGTGTATTCAGCCCAGGTGGCTTAATTGATTGCGCTAACCAGGGCTTGCAGCATTAATGAACAATTGAGAGTTACCATTTTCATGGAGAGCCAATATGGTTTTGGGGTTGTCCATGATTTTGGGCAATTGCGGTCTCAGTGTGGGTTCATGACTTCTTCGGGTTCACCCATCCGAAAGGGAGAGAGCGTGAATAATCTACTGCTGTCATTACAATTGCCTGCCCAAATTGCAGTGGTAAAATGTCCAGCTCATTGACAGGGAAATGATTATGTGACAGTCGGCAACTGCTAGGCAGATGAGACCGTGTTGTGTGCTATTGCGCCCTAAATTCATAAATCTTCAATGGGGACAAAAGAACAAACTGATGTCACAGAACGCAGCGTGACATTTTCAGTTGTGGAAACATGGGAAGAAATAGAAGCTTTACAGGATGAAGTGTCAGAAACCGTAAAACAGGGATGAATCAAAGCAGGTTGCTCAGAAAGGCAGGAAGATGAGGTGTGGGTATACACAGATGGAAGACCAGTCTTACCTGATAGTTTTTTTTTTTTTGTCCCTAATGGCAAGAAACTACCATGGGCCTGCACACATTGGGAGAGATGCTATGATGCGTCTTTTCCGACAAACATGGTTTAATACCCGATTCTTAGAGGTGTAGTGCCAGAGGTGTGTATATGTCAACAACAAAATGTGGGAAAGACAACACTAGTCACAATGAGTCATGTAGGAAGATCAAGAGGACCCCATAACAGGATGCAGCTCGATTTTATCGAGATGCCCCTTTGCAATGGACTGAAATATGTTCTAGTGATTGTGTGTTTGTTCTCACATTGGGTAGAAGCTTATCCAACCCGTTGTAATGACAGTTTAACTGTACCTAAAGAACAAGTTACTTACCTTCGGTAACGATGTATCTGTAAGAAACATTAGTTCGTTAGATTCCTCACCTTAGAATAGAATATCCCCAGGTGTCAGGCTGGATCCGGAAAGTTTTTCGTCAGCAATACCCCTGCGTGTCGCTAGGCGTCATCTGTGGCTCCGCGTCCATCGTCGGCATCGTGGGCCGGGTGACGTCGTCTGAGTACTTAGAAGCCGCCCTCACGCGCTGACGTCAGTTCTTGTACATAGCTTTCCGCGCCAGGAACACAGAGCCATACAAGAGACCGACACTGGGGCCAAAAAATTATAGGGCCATGAAAGGGATAACCTCAACCCTAGATATCGGTTCGCAGAACGGGGAGGATGGGTGGGTCGGCGAGGAGTCTAACTAACTAATGTTTCTTACAGATACATCGTTACCGAAGGTAAGTAACTTGTTCATCTGAAAGAAACACGTTAGTTAGATTCCTCACCTTAGAATAGATACCCCAGCAATACCAACCCCGGTGGCGGGTCTGCGAACCAAGATCACACCAGAAAGTCCTGGAGAACAGAACGGCAAAGAAGCCATCCCTCCGGACTTGGCTGTCCAGGCAATAATGCTTAGCAAATGTGTGCAGCGATGCCCAGGTTGCCGCCTGACAGATGTCTTGCAAGGGGACTCCCCGTCCCAGTGCAGTGGAAGCCGCAGTGGCCCGAGTAGAATGGGCTCTCAGCCCTACAGGAGGTTCCTTTTTAGCTAAGGAGTAACATGCCTTGATACACAAAATGACCCACCGAGAGATGGTCACTCTGTTGTGCAGTGAGTGCAAAGGTTGTGCATTGTCAGTTCTAATGCAAATGCACAGAACTGCTCGCAGACCTGTTGCATATTTTTCAGCTACATTAGATCCTGTAGCTGCAGCATTGCCCAGATGTCTAAAGGCAGATGCTGCCACATGTGTGAGTTTAGAACAGTGTGAGAGCTTTGTGATGGGTCATCTGCTGAAAGTGCATGTACCACATTCAGTTGAGATTTTGCTTACTCATACTCAAACGCAATATCTCACCAATAGCCGGTTAACTAAATATGAACAGGTGATTTTGGGTGCTGAGAACATGTCATTGGTGAGACGTACGAGTTTGAATACATCTACATTAATGCCCTTACCAGGAAATGAAGTTGTGATTGATGAAGCAGATCATGATTGTTTGGATGTGGCTGAGTTATGCACAAAGCCCCGACTGGATGTTCCACTACCTGACTCACATCATGTGTTGCTTGTGGATAGATCATGTTTGAGAGATGCAGGAGGAAACTTGAGAGTTGCACATGACATTTGTACAGTTCTTGGAGTGGTGGAAGATTTGAAATGTGTGCAGCGATGCCCAGGTTGCCGCCTGACAGATGTCTTGCAAGGGGACTCCCCGTCCCAGTGCAGTGGAAGCCGCAGTGGCCCGAGTAGAATGGGCTCTCAGCCCTACAGGAGGTTCCTTTTTAGCTAAGGAGTAACATGCCTTGATACACAAAATGACCCACCGAGAGATGGTCCGTTTGTGCACCGCTCGTCCCTTCTTAGCGCCCACGTAGCCTACAAAGAGTTGGTCGTCCACCCGGAACTGCTTGGTACGATCCAAATATAAGGACAGCGCCCGTTTTGGGTCCAGGCGGTGGAGCCGCTCTTCCTCTTTCGAGGGATGCGGAGGCGGAAAGAAGGTGGGCAACGTGACAGACTGCCCAATGTGAAATGCAGTTACAACCTTAGGAAGGAAAGAAGGACGAATTCTGACAACAACTTTGTCCAGATGGACAAAAAGGAAAGGAGGCTTAGAAGAGAGAGCCTGGAGCTCACTCACCCTTCTAGCAGAGATGATGGCCACCAGAAAAGCAGTTTTGAGCGTCAAAAGACGAAGAGGACAATTATGAAGTGGCTCAAAGGGAGCACACATCAGAAACATCAAGACCAGATTCAAATCCCACTGAGGCATTACAAAAGGAACAGGAGGAAACATGTGAGTAATGCCCTTAAGAAAGCGAGAGACAACAGGGGATTTGAAAAGAGAAGGCTGATCAGGAAGCCGTAAGAAAGCAGAGATAGCAGAGCAGAGCCCTGCTGGGCCAAAGAAAGAAGAAAGAGGAGAACCTCAGAAAGAGGGGCGGAAAGGGGATCCACAGCCTTTGCTGTGCACCATGCCACAAATTTGTTCCACCGGCAGGCGTAGACCGATTTTGTGGAGGGACGCATGCCTGCCAGAATAACATCACAGACTTCAGGAGTAAAGACAAATGGCATCAACTGCCGCCGCTCAATCTCCACGCATGGAGGTGGAGATTGAGCGAGTGCCGCCTTGGAAACTCCAACGCGCAGAACTGCTGACATTGCGCGTTCTCTTCGGTGGCGCATAGATCTAACCAAGGCTCTCCCCACTGCCGAAAGAGGCCGTGTGCCACGTCCGATTTGAGACGCAACTCGTGATCCATCATGCACCAGCGGCTGAGTTCGTCTGCTCTGGCGTTCAGAGAGCCCGCCAGATGTTGAACCACCAGGGTGATGCCCTGATGTTCCAGCCATGTCCAGAGGCGCAGAGCCTCCTGACAAAGGGTCCACAACCCCACCCCGCCCTGTTTGTTGCAATACCACATGGCGGTGGTGTTGTCCGTGAACACCTGCACTACACTTCCCCGAACAGAGGGAAGGAATGCCTTCAGTGCAAGCAGGATGTCCGCAGCTCCAATAGGTTGATATGGAGGCGGGACTTCGCTGGAGACCAGAGGCCTCTGATCTCCGCCTCTCCCATGTAGCCCCCCGATCCCAGGAGGGACGCATCCCTCACTACTACGTGCTCCGGTTGGGGTAGGGAGAGGGATCTGCCACTGACCCAATCGCGGTCCGTGAGCCACCACTGTAGTTGCTTTGCAGTGCCCTCCGAGATCAAGACACGGTCGGACAGGTTGCCCCGATGCTGGGCCCACTGAAACTTCAGGTCCCACTGCAGTGCCCGCATCCGCCACCTGGTGTGATGTACCAGCAGGATGCAGGCGGCCATCAGACCCAGAAGCCGCAGCACCAACCTGACCGAAACCCAGGATAGAGGCCGGAAGATGGGTATCAGGGCCTGAATATCCCGGACCCGCTGTTCCGGAGGATAAGCCCGGAACTGCTCTAAGTCCCGAACCGCTCCGATGAAGAGGAGCTGCTGAGAGGGACTCAGATGCGACTTCGGCACATTGATGGTGAACCCCAGTGAATGCAAGAGGTCGGCCGTAGTCTGGAGGTGGGCGACGACTGCCTGGGGCGAGCCCGCCTTCAACAACCAGTCGTTGAGATAGGGGAAGACTGGAACCCCTAATCTGCGCAGATGAGCTGCGACCACCGCCATCACTTTCGTGAACACCCGAGGGGCACTGGTGAGGCCGAAGGGGAGCACGGTAAACTGAAAGTGCTCCTGGCCCACCGTGAACCGCAGGTAACGCCGGTAGGCCGGCAGGACAGGAATGTGAAAATAAGTGTCCTGCAAGTCCAACGCTACCATCCAGTCTCCAGGGTCAAGGGCAGCCAGGACCTGAGCTAAAGTGAGCATCTTGAACCGTTCCTTCTGGAGGAAGACGTTGACGCTCCTGAGGTCCAAGATAGGGCGCAGGCCCCCTTTGCCCTTCTTGGGAACCAGAAAGTAGTGAGAATAGCAACCACGACCTACTTCTGGACCAGGTACGTGCTTGATGGCCCCCTTGGCCAAGAGGGCCGTAAATTCCTCCCGCAGAAGATTCAAGTGATCCCCCGATATACGGTGGTACTGCGGTGGCATGGCTGGAGGGGTCGTCTCGAAGGGGTAACTGGTATTGGTATGTCCATTGTTTTGAACATTGTAGTTTCTATTGTTGAATGTGTGTATCAAAGGTTATATTAGGGGAAGAAGAGGTCTGCCACTCTATCACAAGGATGATGTCATCAGTGATGTCATTAGTGATGTCATTTGAGATGTCATCAGTGATGTCATGAGTGATGTCACTGACCATGTCATGAGTGATGTAATATGTGACGTCATCAGCAGTGCATTGCGGCGCGCAAGTTACAGTTAGCTGAACTAACCAGTCCTAGAGCCAGTGCTATGTTAAAAGACACTCAGAATACAGTGAAAACACCTACATACACTAGGGAACACTATGCGTTGGGGTCCCCCTGTGATCAGCATGACCTCCTCTGTAAGCCCCTAGTATATAATAGGGCAGGGGATTAAAACTACCTCTTAAAACGCGCCACAGGGCGTGTTTGCACACGTCACCTCAGGCCCCGTCCCCTCACTTCTCCACTGTGTAAACACGCCCTGTGGCCGTTTTAAGTTGGGAGATTAAGTCCCCTTGAATCCTGAGGGTCACTTGGGTCCAACTAGACCACTGGGTACCTCCAGTAAGCGCCACAGAGCAGCGTTGCAGAGAGATGTAAAAAGTGGCACGGCCTGGACCACCTCTCTGCAACGCAGCTCAGTGGCGCTTACTGGAAGCACCTGGTGGGCTAGTTAGCCCCCAGGGGCCCTCAGGATTGAAGGGGAATTATTTCCCCAACTTAAAACGCGCCACAGGGCTTGTTTGCACACGTTAACTCAGGCCCCGTCCCCTCCCTTCACCACTGTGTAAACACGCCCTGTGGCCGTTTTTAGTTGGGAGATTAAGCTAATTTGAATCCTGAGGGTCCCTAGGGTCCAACTAGCCCACTAGGTACCTCCAGTATGCGCCACAGAGCTGCGTTGCAGAGAGGTGTAAAAAGTGGCACGGCCTGGACCACCTCTCTGCAACGCAGCTCAGAGGCGCTTACTGGAAGCACCTGGTGTGCTAGTTAGCCCCCAGGGGCCCTCAGGATTGAAGGGGAATTATTTCCCCAACTTAAAACGCGCCATAGGGCGTGTTTGCACACGTCACCTCAGGCCCCGTCCCCTTCCTTCCCCACTGTGTAAACATGCCCTGTGGCCGTTTTTTAAGTTGGGAGATTAAGTCCCCTTGAATCCTGAGGATCCCTAGGGGCAAAATAACCCACTAGGTACGTCCAGTAAGCGCCATTGCAGAGAGGTGTAAAAAGGGGCACGGCCTGCACCACCTCTCTGCAACGCAGAGCAGTGGCACTTACTGGAAGCACCTGGTGGGCTAGTTGGCC
This sequence comes from Triturus cristatus, assembly GCF_964204655.1. Taxonomy (NCBI): domain Eukaryota; kingdom Metazoa; phylum Chordata; class Amphibia; order Caudata; family Salamandridae; genus Triturus; species Triturus cristatus. Next base: position 734,102,165 of record NC_140580.1, read on the forward strand.
CCCAGGGTCCCTCAGGATTGAAAGGGAATCATTTCCCCAACTTAAAACGCGCCACAGGGCGTGTTTGCACACGTCACCTCAGGCCCCGTCCCCTCCCTTCACAACTGTGTAAACGCGCCCTGTGGCCGTTCTAAGTTGAGAGATTAAGTCCCCTTGAATCCTAAGGGTCCCTAGGGTCAAACTAGCCCACGAGGTACCTCCAGTAAGCGCCACAGAGCTGCGTTGCATAGAGGTGTAAAAAGGGGCGTGGCCTCAGAACACCTGTCTGCAACGCAGCTCCCTGGCGCACACTGGAGATACCTGTTGGGCTAGTTGGCCCTCAGGGACCCTCAGTATTGAAGGGGAATTAATTCCCCAACTTACAACTGGCCAGGGGGCGCGTTTGCAGAGTGCTGCAAGGAGGGGGCGTGGCCTCCAGCGCGATGCCGGTCTTTTATTTATTTTATTTTTTTAGAAGGAGGGCGGTGTGGCCCCCCTTCTTTTTCTAATTTACTGGCACTGGGGACCCCATCCCCCAGGGCCTGCACCCTATTTGTTGAAAAAAATACATTTGGCCCTCCCAAGGCCTTAATCGCCCCGGGGACCCCAACCCCCGGGCCATGGCCTTTTTTTTATTTAAATTCTTTAGGAGGGGGCTGCGTTGCCCCCCTCCTCATGCCACTTATGGCTCCGGGGACCCCATCCCCCGGGGCCGGCCTTTGTTTTTTATTATTTTAAAAATATATATATTTATAGAAACACCTAGGACATGTTGTACAAACCGTATGTACCTAACACCATGACGATTTGTGTGATATTCATTAAAAGGCGACTATGCATAGAATGAATCCACATGGAATGTATTTACACCGCTAGTGAAGCTCTGACGTGTCTGACGCCCTACCGTGCCTAATCCCGGCGCCCCCGCTGGTGGGTACTCTCCAAGTAGACACCCTTGTTGTTTATTTATACAAACATGGGTAGCTATTGACGGGCACATTTAATATACACGCACACCAAGCCATTCAAAGGGGATTCGACAAAATTTTGACCAAACTATGCAAGAAACCCCCCTCACGGTTAATAAAAAACACATCCACCGCCGGATGTGTAATACTTTTTATTTTACTCTCTGGAAAGGAGACGAACCTCACTTGAGAGTCACAGCGTGCTCCTGGCTGAGTCCAATGCTGTGTTACACCCACCAGTGCCCGCCGATTGCCTCACACCTCTGTGTCGTATTCCACCAGCTAGTGCGTATGCTATGACACTCTCTAGCCCATGTGCACTGTAACACCACCCCGTGAATATGTCATGCCACACTTGCCTTCGCACGGGTTATATTGCCCCATCTAACGGGCCTTCCTCGATGTGTATGTTATAACACACAGCGCTATGCCATACATATTACAATCTGGGATCCATATCTTTGTCACAGTGCATATGCAACGTTACACTCCCCAGCACATATTTTATATTACAACTTTAGAGACTAGTTATGTTACACAACACTGCCCTGTGCATATTACACTCCAAGGCGCATATCGCATAGCATGCGCTAGTCCCTGTGCTATCTCGCGCTCTCCAATGAATCTGTCATTGCGCACAATGTATTGCATATTATAATTCACGCCCCTGTTCCTCTTATATCACACTTTTTGGTGCATAGTTTATACCATATACTACATCTAGTTTTCATTTTCAATCGTGCTCTCAGGACTATGTTCTATATAACACTGCGTCCACTGCGTCCACCTACCCTTTTCACGGGCATTACATTTTGCGATGGGGTGGAGGGTCAGGGGGTGTTTCTGCCCAGAGTCACAGTCACAAGCGTCCTCTTCTTCCTGAATAAAAGTGAGATTATGCTGCATACCTGTTCATATTTTAAGTAGTTCGCACAGACACACATTTTAAAAACAATAAAGTTCCTAATACCCACCTTCTCTGAACAGTTAGCTTGCTGCCCCATCCACCTCCTCCCTATCCTCTGTTGTCTGAATCCATGGACTAGCCTCCTCCCTCCTGCCATGCATGGTCTGATGTGCTGCCACTGCCCTCCATTTAGCATGATGTACCAGTCCACTCCTCCTGCCCTCCATTGCCCAATTCTATGGCCCATCATTGACCTCCTGCTTAGCCTCTGTGCTTAGCTTGCTGCCCCTATTCTCCTTCCCCCTGCCCTCCGATGTCTTTGTGCATGCCCCTGCTCCATCCTTTTTGCCCACTATGTTCCATGGGTCTGCCACTCCTATCTACTCTGAGTGTTCTGTTGAGCTGCCACTCCCCTCCCACCTGCCTAGCATTGTCAGATGACTGTAACCTGTCCCTGCCACCTCCACCCTGCCTGTCCACATGCCATGCCCCTATCCCCTTCCTCCTGACCTCCATGGTCCATTTTACTGCCACACCCTTCTGCCCTCCCTGATCTGTTGTGCTGCAACTGCTCCTCCTGCCTGCCCCACGCGGTCTGTTGTGAGGCCCCTTCCCCTGAACTCTCTTGTCTGTGCCCAGGTCCTGACCCTCCCTTCTATCCTCCATGGTCCTTTGTGCATGCCCCTGCACCCTCCTTCTTGCCCATCATAGCCATTGTGCTGCCACTAACCCTCCCGCTTGCCCTGCATGGTCTTCTGTGCTGCCATGGCCCCTCCCACTTTCCCTGTGTGGTCTGTGTGTATGCCACCATAGTCTCCTTGTTGCGCTCCATTGTGTGTCTTGTTTCTAGTGCCCATCCTGCCTGACCTCCATGGTCATCTTGCTGCTCCTGCCCTGCCACCTTGCCCCCAGCCCTCTGTTTCCATGTGCAGACCCCCTATTCCCTCCCTCCTGGCTTGTCTGTTCCATTGTAATGCCCCTGATCCGTCCCTCCTGCCCTTTATGGTCTGTTATGCTGCAGCTTTCTCTCCTGTCTGTCCATTATGGTCAGCTAGCTACCATTGCCTCTTTCCCATCTGTTCTCTGTTGTCCATGTGCATGGTCCTGTCCCCTCCCTATTGCTTTCTATGGATTGTTGTGCTGCACTCCCGTCCCGCATGCGCTGTGTGGTGTATTGTGCTGCTGCAAACCCTGATGCCTGCCCTGTAGGGTCAGTTTGGTGCACCTCTCCATGTCCCTCATGTCCTCTGTTATCCGAGTCCATGTCCCTACCCCAATTCCTCCTGCCTACCATGATTCAATGTACCATACTTGCGAACATTTTGAACTTGGTAAGAGGGAGATTTTGAAAAAAAACTGGGGTATTGATTTTCCCCTTTGAGTTACATTGAAAAAGAGGAGATTGTAGACAGGAGACAGATCAAATAAAGCCCATTTGAGCTTAAAAACATTGGACGTTTCCTGGCTGAAACGGGTCTGTTGGCATGTATGGTTGTACTACCACTGCGTCTTCCTTCTGCCCACAATGGTCTATTATATTGCCACAGCCTCTCTTGCCAGTCCTGTATTGTGGGTTTGTTGCCCCTGCCCCCCTTTCCACTGCCCTCCATAGTCTGTTGTGCTGCCACTGACCTTCCTGCCTGCCCAGTGTGGTCAAATTGTTGCCTCTGCACTCTCCTACCTGCCTTCAATTTTCAGAGTCCGTGCCCCTGGCCTCTGCCTCTCAACAGTATCCCAATGAACAACTAGATTGCTAACATTCTATATTTATTACAAAAGTGTGGAACGCCTGACGTCATCTTGATGTAATCAAAACTGTAATACCTAGAGTATTTCCTTTAGAAATTACATATATGAGAGGGTCTTATTTGCATCAAAATTATGGTTAGTGCTCTAAAAAACTAAAATGATGACATATTTTCTGAGTTTTCAAATAGCGACAAAGAATTTTTAAATTATTTGTAATCTTTATGTTTTTTTATCCAGTTGACCACTTGATTAAATGTTGCACCTTGGCGAGAGGATGTGGTGTTACTTCCAGAGCTGCAGACTTTGCAACTGGGGAACCAGGTTGGAGTTTCTGCTTCAGCTCAACATTCTGTGATTGTGGTCAAATCACTTAATCTCCCCATGTCTACAACCAAAATGAATTTGATCTTGTGTGATGTAACCAATGCTCATGTAAAGCATTCCAATACCTGACAAGTCTGCACTATATAAAACTGCAAATACACAAAAAATAAGTGTTTTGCACACTTCTGTCATTGGGCTACATGTGGTGTGGGCTACATCTGGGTGATATTTGTGCTGCATATAGGCTCTTTTGTGTCTGGTGGCCATCTTGGGAGATTTATTTGTTATGAAGTTTCCTAATTTCCTCATTTACTGCAGTCTCCTCAGTAGGAAATGCTTTCAGTTTTTTACTTTGATTCCATCAAGAAGGTATTCAGATATGTCACACATTTGCCGCAAATTCTGAATGTTAGAACTCCAGTTGCTCATTAGATCACTGTAGTAAAGCTACTGCTCACCACGGAAGTCTGCTGCTGGTATTAAAAGTGCATGTTTCAGTCTGCATATCAGAATTTGTTAATGAAATAGAAGAGGATTTGAGAAGTCATTCAAAATGTGCCCTAATTTTTCTTTCTTCAACACTAATCATAATTTCTATGGCAAAATGAACCCCCTCATTGTGTTCCTTTTTAAATTAAATGTTTTAAGTGTTACCAGTTTATTCCAATCAAGATGGCTTCAGGTGTGCCATACTTTTGTCATAAGTAAGACAGTAAGCGCTCTAGTTGTTCTTAAGAACACTCTGGGACATTCTGTCATTAGGCTATACTTGGGCTACATCTGGGTGATATTTGGGCTACATTTGGGCTCTTTTGTCTCTGGTGGCCATTTTGGGAGACTTATTTGTTATGATGTTTCCTAATTTCCTCATTTACTACAGTCTCCTCAGTAGGAAATACTTTCAGTTTTTTACTTTGATTCCATCAAGAAGGCATTCAGATGTGTCACAAATTTGCCATAAATTCAGAATGTTAGCACTCTAGTTGCTTATTAGATCACTGTAGTAAATCTACTGCTCACCAGGGAACTCTGCTGCTGGTATTGAAAGTGCATGTTTCAGTCTGCATGTTAGAATTTTTTAATGAAATAGAAGAGGATTGGAGAAGTCACTCAAAATGTGCCCTAATTTTTCTTTCTGCAGCACTAATCATACTTTCTATGGCAAAATTGTTCTGTTTTAGCCTCTTCGATGCCGATGACGGAACGGTTCCGTCATGCACGCCGGTTGGGCTGTGCTTATGACGGAACCGTTCCGTCATGGCCCCGCCCGCGCTCAGATCTTTCAGCACTGCGCGGGAATCAAATTAAATGTTTTAAGAATTACCACTTTATTCCAACCAAGATGGCTTCAGGTGTGCCATACGTTTGTCATAAGTGGGACTGTTAGCGCTCTAGTTGTTCTTTAGAACACTCTGGGAAGCTGCAGTAGCACACAAAGGAATCAACTGACAGTCTCTGCCCTTGTTGGATGTACATGTTTTACTGAGAATGTCAGACTTCATTCTCACATGACTGAGAAAGATAATGCGAATTTACAGAAAATATGCTCTCAGTTAGCTTATAGATCACCTTCCAAACCTCTGTGGGAAAAGCATGAGAAAATAGTTTTCTCTCAAACGTGATTCATGATATCACAGCAGAAGGCTTTTTCACATGGTAAAATCACCTTAGAACACACCACAATTACTAAAATGAGTATGGTACCATCAACAAATGATTTATAATGTAACTAAAGTCTTAAAACCTTCTATTAACTGCAATGCTTTTTAATGAGGTGCTATCATGTATATTGGTCCCAAGATGGCTGCCAACACTTCTTGGATGTAGTGCTGACAGCCAATCAGATCTCAGGATGAGATGTGTGGTTAGGCTCCGCCCAGATATATATGTGATTTTACTTTTGATTTTCTCAGGAACTACTGAACGGATTTACACCATTTAAGCAAAAGGCACATGCCTGACCTGAGGACTACCGCTTTGCCAAATTTCAAGTAATTCTGTTCAGCCGTTCGGGCTGTACCTTCGACTAAAGGTCCTATGGGAAAATGCATGGGGAAAACGCGTTTTGGGACCCCCCTTTTTTCTCAGCCCCTGCTTGACGAATCACCCCGAGTCTTTCAGGGTAGGAGCTGAGCGGAGCGCCCCATTAGTTTTGAAAATTTCACAAAGATAAGTAAACCGGCGCCAAAGTTATTCAAAATAGAATTTTCAGATTTCCTATGGGAACTCGGTCCTAACTATAACTATCTACTGGCGACCGCCAGTAGATAATATATACACAGACACACACACATAAATATATATATATATTTTTTTCAAGCTTAATTCCGCCGTATGATGTGCCTTCAGCACTCTGGAACGGGTGCGGCTGACCGTGGCGGCGGGTCCACGAATTAATAACAGCTCGTATTTCCTTTGTCAAAAAAGAAGGTGCCGGGACGCGTTTGCTTTTTTGATTAAATAAATCTATATTAAATCATCCGGTAGTGCGGCACCTTCTTTTTTGACAAAGGAAGTACGAGCTGTTTTATATATATATACTCCTTCTTTAGTATCCAAAAAGAAAACGGAACTTGGTACGTGCTTTGATATTTTATTTCGTGCTTTTCGCCGCCAAGACGTGTTTCGGGCTACCCAGAGACCTTGATCACAAAAATCCTGTCACAGATGACAAGGAAAGCGGCACACCGATTATATCTACGGTGTTTATTCGTGCAAGAACAACGCGTTTCAGCCGGAACGGCCTTTGTTAAGTTGACGTAACACCCTGAATTAAAAATAAATATGTTTTGTATCATCAACATACATTGAAGAGGTTTTTTCTCTAGACAAGGAGAAAATCTATGTACATATATGTATCTTCAATAGAAATTCGTATTCAATACTTGTAAGTATACAAATGAAAAGGTGAATGTTCATAAGTATTTCAATTGAAATTAGTTATGACCATATAATTAATTTCGTTATAAACAAATCATGAACGTAAAAAAAGACTTCGCTTCTTAGTGCAATCCATTAATTTCGTTTGTTATCGTAATTTCTGGGATCATAAATGAAAAGTGAATTCAATCCATTTAATTGGCTAAGAAGTGCCCTAAGTGTCAAAATTATACCCACTAGATTTATGATCCTAAAGCAGTATATTAGAATCTCGTTTCGACTGTCCCCATATATCCATAAATCAATTGGATTCAATTAATATACTAATTGTCAAGTATATACAGAATATCCTCTGGACAAACATAAAACTCTATCCTAAATCAGATAAATGTCCTAACGGAAAGCATGATTTCTAATATCTCATAATGAGATTATTGTTACTCTAATGTCTGGCAAGTGCCCCAATCATCCATCAATCTAAAATATTCAATTTAATAGTGCAATTATAGTCAAATGTGGTATATTTAGTGACGTGAAACCCTAAGGAAAGGACTTGAAATAACAAAAGGGAAAAGATTTTTTTATAAAATTGATTTAATACATTTTCATTAAAAAACTACTGTTAGCAATGCAGTGATGTCCTGGTACTCAGAGCACTGGAGAAAATCATACTTCTATATGTGTTGCCAGTTCCTCCTTCCAGTTCATGCAAAATGTCATTCTGGAATGCAAATCAATTATGTAGCGTGATTCAAGTGTACGTAACTGTTTCTCTCTATCACCACCCCGTATGTGTTTCATTATACGGTCTATTCCAAAGAATTTAAGCAATTTCTTATCACAGTTATGTGTGTTGTAAAAATGTCTAGCCACAGGATAATTAAAATCCAAATTAGTTATGGCCAGTTGATGTTCCAAAATATGTTTCTTCAATTGTAGTTTTGTACTACCTATATATCTGAGGCCACAAGAGCACTTTTAGATATAAGTTACAAAATCAGTGGTACAAGTGATGAATTTGCGAATCAACCTGTCTTTTCCATCCCATGTCTTAAAGCTCTTGCAACTATAACTGTGTTTGCATGCCTTACACGAGTTGCATTTGTAAAATTTCTCCTTTGCCTGTAACCAAGTCACTGGAGACTCACTAATCTGAAAACTATGCACCAGTTTATCCTTAATTGATCTTGCTCTCCTATAAGTAACCATAGGGGCCATACCAACACTCTTCCTAATCACAGGGTGAGCCCAAATGAGTCCCCAATGTTTTTTCGAAATAGTTCTAAACTTGTGTGATCTTGTGTTAAACGTGGCAATAACTCTGGGAATGCTTTTCAGATTATTTCTTGACTAGATTCTCTCTGTTCTTAAACAGGACATCCTCTTGTTTAGTGTTCTGTAAGTTATGTCTAGTAACCTCTCTTTTTGAACCTTTGCATCATGTTATTCTGTTCCTTACTAAAACCTTCATCAGGATTGCAGTTCCTGCGAGCTCGTAGCGATTCACCTTATGGTATGCTATTTATAAGTGAGGCTGGATAATGACTTTGAGTGCGTAATGTGCTGTTCCCAGCTGCTTCCTTCCTGAAAAGCCTAGTGACCATCTTGTTGTTTTGGATAGTCATAGCAATATCCAAGAATTCACAGAATACTTTGCTAAGTATGTGAGTAAAGTTCAAATTTAAAGTATTATCTGACAAAACCTCAATAAATTCTCTGGCGAGACCTATTTCTCCATCCCAAATGATAAAAAGGTCATCAATGTACCTTAACCACAAGGTCACATGATCAGTGTATTCCTCAATGGTATCTACCCATACCACCTGTTGCTTTCACCAGCCCAGGAACAGGTTCACCAGGCTGGGGGTAAAACAAGTGCCAATGGCAGTCCCAGATAGTTGTCGATATAGGGTTTTGTCAAATAAGAAAATGTCCTCTTGTAAACAATAAAACATAATTTGTTCAAGCATTTTAGAGTGATCTAATAGACCAATTGGTTTCCTTTGGAAAACATGCATGCAAGCCTCTACATCAAGAAACTTTTCTCCCATTTAATGTCATGAATCCTTTTTAAAAACTCAGTGCTGTCCTGGCAATATGATCTGAGATCTGGAACAAACGGTGCAAGAAAATGGTCTAGGAAAATAGAGGTATTTTCCAAAAGGCTGGCATTAGAAGACACAATCGGCCTCCCTGGTGGTCTAGTAGGATGTTTGTGTACCTTTGGTAGGAGGTATAGACATGGTAATCGTTGGTTCTCATTTTTCAAGAAATGATATTCATCGTCCCCTAAAAGACCCATACTCCACCATTCATTCAACCTGGGATGGTATTTGTGTATCGATGTTTCATATATCTCCCAATTGATAGTTTCATAACAACTTGAATCATTCAATTGTCTGATAGCTTCTGATTGATAGTCATCAAAGTTCATCAAGAGAATATTACCTCCCTTGTCGGAGGGTTTGATAACTATGGTGGTATCCTGCAGCAAGCTGACTAAAGCCTCTCTCGGCGCCTTCGCTAGATTGTCATTTATTCGAAAGTCATGATTATTCCATAGCGTTGTCAACTCATGAATCATTACTGGGTAGAATGCTTCGATATTATCATGAGGGACATTCGGATTATATTTGGATTTAGGCCACTTTTGCAAAATGGATTTGATGGAAATTCCAAGGTTTTCAATGTCATGCCAACATCATCATTTCTAACACGATCACAATCACAATCTCAGTCTCCAGGTCACGGATTGCTAAAATTTAATCTATGTCTTGCAAGGTAAAGCCAGTAGATATTCCCACTGGATTATGTGAGATCATACTTCTCTTCAGATTATCCTGCTATTTCGGTATTTTATGTAATTTCATAAATTTGAGTTTCCTCACAAATAAAAATCGATCAGTTCACATATCCAAATAGTTCATGTCAGTTGTAGGTCCAATCGTAAAAATGATTCCTTATCAGATATTTGAGCCCGAAATGATACATTCATAATAGATTTGTCAGTTAGAAGACTTTCAGATTGTTTCTTATGCCAATATTTGTTTCTTCCTCCTCGCCTTGTTAATCTTTGTTTTTCTTTGCACCCCTTCCTTTTCCTTGACCTCTTCCCTTTTCGTTTTTCTTCATAGGTGTCGGATCATGTGCAAATTGCTCCTTCTGTTGTTTCAACAACTGAAATACGTGGAGAAAGGTCAAGGGGTGTAAGCCTAAAGGGACTGCCGGAGTCTGCCTCTCTCTGTTGGAACATAGCTCTGAGCTGGAATACGTAGAGGTTACCTCATGTTGCCTTTGTTGCTGGATGAACTTGCGATCACGTTGCGCCCAATCAAAACATTTGGCATAAGTTAAGATATACATATATTTGTTTACATTTACTTTCACAATAGAGTTAAATTTGATTAAAATAATAACATGAATAATTGTTTGTGTTAGAACATATTTAGCTGTTTACTTAATTATTTTTCAAATAAGTAATTAATATATATTGATAATATAGTTAAATATATATAGTTAAAAATGTAAAATATGTAAACATAATTATTTTTTTGCATTTACTTTATAAATAGAGTTTTAAATAAAAGTAAAGTAGACTTAATATATATTTAATACCTTTGTTTATTTAGGTATATAGAAATATTAACAAATAAATGTACATATGAACAGAAACAATTATTAGATATCAAATATATTTGTTAAATGCAATAAGATACAACATCATTATTACATATTTGTTAAACACGTTCTAATTATATAATAACATATAACTACATTTGCGAATCAGTAACCAAATTAAAAATAGTTTCAACAAATATAATAAATTGATTTTACATGAATAAATACTAAAAATACATTATTAATCATGTCATTAGTGATCAATGTATATTTTAATTTTTAAAACTACTTTGCAATATTTTTAACATTTGTATGAGCAATATTTGCATTTTATAAAAATAAATCAATTAGTTTGCAATTATTTTAATGATGTTTAATTCATTATAGTGACTAGATAGACATGCCTGCATACATGGTTCATTTAATATGGACTGTTTTCCCCAATCAATTAGTAACATTTGCTATGCAGGATGCGTTTTAGCTTGCAACCTCCCGATTACCCCTTCTGCAAGTATCTTAGGTATACTCTTCCCTCCCATCTTTACTGTTTTCATATGGTACCCTTTATCTCTCGCACAGGTATTCACTAAACATATGTTTATTTACAACAAAGTTCCCAGAAATATCCACAAGACAATATGGCTAGCACAAAAAAAAATTACAAAAAAATACATTGTCAATTTAGTCAAAGCCAAATCGATGTCCCTTATATATGTCAAAGTATTAAACATATCAGAAATGGCCCTCCCTCTCATCCTCTTGTGATTTGTGGGGTCAAGGAGTTCCTTTGATAAAACGCTTAATAATTCCCTGCCATTTATTGGATTTCTATTTCTCTTGTGGATCTGTAATCCTGCCGGAGCAGCAAGGCCATGTATCTTTATCTAAACCACATCAGATTGGTGCTCAACAGTAATAGCCTGTGACTCATACGATTTGCATTAATGAATTTGTTAGCTTGGTCATCCACTTTCTGCAGGAATACACTAATATTTGTGAGGTCTGTAACAGAATTCCACCTCTACAAATAACAGCGAGAATCTAGCGGACTCCTGCAGATCATGTTACCCGACCTTCGCATCTGTAATGGCATTTAAGCAATGGCAGCAATGGCCTTTACTAAAATAATCCCTTTCACATTCATGCTGGATTTTGGAAATACCAAATAATTCATACTGCCCGCCCCTTTCCGTCAGTGCCTACAGTGAAGATTTCTTGCAAAGTCACACGGGTTAGTGAAGAATTCAAATGATTTATTCATACAGACTTAGGGGAATATTCACAAGAACGTGTGATAACTACCGCAAGAGTAGCGTAACGTAACTTTCAATATAGCAGCCCATCACGGTTAAATAACCCCGTGACAACGTGGGATTCACAACAAGGTGGTAGCATGCGATAGTGACCAGATAACGCACCAAATGTCCGCGTCAAAATCAACGCCATGCCACATAAATGTGATACGCGAACGCAAAAAAACATGCGATGAGACCAACCGCAGTACAAAAAGTAGCAAAAACCAGCCACAGGCCTGCAAATCCCAAGCGACAATGCACTATAAAAACCACTGAAAAAATACACCAAAAACAATCCAATGTGCATAGCAACATGGATGCACCCTGACACAGCGCAGAGGCCAACCCAAACCCCACAACCCCCACAGACTACCAGCAAGGAACAACGGGGCCAGGGAAGGCCAAGGAGAAGAGGGAGAGGAAGACGGGGTGCAGACTGCAGGAAAACATGACCAGCGTCACAGAGGTGACAGAACACTACCAGCAACTGACCCACAAGAAGACCACCTGGAATGCAGTTGGAGGGCCAATCCAGGAGGCCAATAGGCGCAGGCATGACGTGACTACCTAAACCAGGCACAAACCTGCTGCCAAATGGAAGGCAGCAACGGCGACAGGAGGTGGCAGTCCAGCGCCACAGGAGAAGCTGGAGGAAACCGAGGCCACAGTCATCAGTGTGGAGACAGTGCAAGGAGTAGGGAGTATGGACACAGCTCGAGAGGACCTGACACTACATCAACAGGGAGTGCAACGAACAGGGACTGGGGGACGGGGGAGTGGGCAGAATGGCATACATGCACAACGAGGTGTACCACACTGCACACCCACAATCACCCAGGTCCATGGCCCAGATCCCCTTGGCACACTGCAGCACACACACACAGCATGAACAGTACACCCACATTGACGACAACGAGGAACAACGCGCATAGGCGGCATTGCAGAACAGAGGACACAACTGGCTCCACACATGCACAGAAATATGCCTACTACATCTGACGGAGCCGGAAACTGTGAAATGGAAATGTACGCTTACGACCTCACATCCGTCATGTAGACCAAATGTACACTGTCCCGCAGAAGAATCCTGCACCCCCCAAACAGTCACAATGTACATTGCCATACAGTCTGCATGCAAACCTGCATAATGCGCCAACATATATGTCAACACAAAGTCAATACGCACCTCCCCATCACATCGCAGAGGGGCACACAACACCTTCAGCAGAGCACAGAATACAACACATCAGTGATGTTGGAGAGGACCACCACACCTTCGACACCAATGCCCTACAACAGCACATGGATATCCCACACAACTCCCCACCAGGACTCGGACAGCCAAGCTACTCAGAGGAGAACACCGAGCCTGCAACAGCCACACAGCAGGAAGCACCCACAAGCACAGCTGGCTCACGACACTTCACTCACCCACACATCGCACCCCAATGCCATGTGTCTGCATGCCAAAAGGAGGTGGTCCAACAGGTGTGGGTGGGGGCCGAAACCATGGACTGCGAACCAGGACACATACGTAGGTGTCTATCACCCTTCAGGGACCACCAACACCACACTAAGGAGACCCACACTGCCATAGAGACACATGCAGATGCACATTCACAGTACAGAACCACAGGCAGAGGCGCTCTAATAGCTTCACACACCCATGCTGGTTCTGCGTATGATGGCCCTGGACACTCCCCTTATGAATTGAGTGGGTGATGACAAAGCTACCTGTCCAAGCTACAACCCGCTGCCTGCAGTGACACGTCTGCATCCGATGTACACAGCACAATGTAATTTCGTAGGGCCCAGGTCCCTCATGCATACAACAAGACCACAGGGACACACGCCGATATCCTGTTGAACTGGCTACGGGCACATGTGCCCGGCCTATTTATTGGCAGGGCCACATGTACAGTGACGCATGTGCTGGATGTGTGTGGGGTGAGTGTAAGCCAGTCCACACGGAATGCTTGGTGCTGGCAACAACTTGAACATGGGACACCAGTGCAACGGAAACAACAAACACTTGCATAACAGAGTCAACTGCTCAGCAACATGGAGGAAGCCGAAGTAAGGACAGACGTCACCCAAAATTCAGTCAGGAGGTTCCGTGAGTTGCAGTGCACTGAGGTAGGGGCACTAGAGATGAGCGCGCTCATGTGAAGGAAATGCTAGCATTGTGTCCCTTCGTGATAGTCCTGATGCAGATGCAGTGGGGTGGGTTCCACCTGCATCAACTTCCTCATTAACGTCCTAGGTCTCCCACACTGCCTGAGGTGACAGTTGCGTGTGCAGTCCACAGCGCAATACCCAGTAATGGTTCCGGGTGTATAGCTTGACTATCACCTCCAATCTGCATTCCTGCCTTGGGGATGTTGCCTCCTGCCCTCCCATTGCCTGTGCCATCTCCCGTCTGCACACTTGACACACCTTCCTCATCATAGTCCCAGGTCTTCCCCACTGCATGAGGTGACATTGCTGCGCAACATCTCCACAGCACAAAAGTCAATCAGTCACTGGCACCTGGAGTGCTTAGCAGGGTATCAGGCTGATGATGGCATCCACGACAGGTCTGAGCAACTCCGTAAGTCTGTCAGGACCACCCTGTTGACTGTGGCAGATGGCTGTTGGAGGTGGCCCTTGCGGTGGTGGCGTGTGCCTTCTGCGGTGATGCCCCGTCCGGGCCGGTCAGGACTGGATTTGATGTGTGAGCCCTGCTAGGACGCTCTTGGGCCTGGAGGCTGTGTACAGTGCAGAGCCACAGAGAAATGGCATTGATGACCCCAAGGCCAACGTTTCAGGGACCATTCAATTTCTCAGAAGAAGGGGTCCCGGACCTGACTAGTACATAGTTAGTGGCCCTGGAAGCTCAGCGGCCGGCACAGGCACCCAGCCACGGGACAGTGACTTGCTGTGCAGTCAGATGAGCCAGGCAACCTGAGCGGGTCACCATCAATGTCCGAGGTGTATGTTGCGGAGGGTTTCGGGTGACAGTGGAAGGTGTCCACCAGGGCATGACGCCGAAAGGTTTGATTTTATCCGGAAGCAGCAAATGGAGGAGTGGAATGGGACTGCCTCGTTGCCACCACCAATTCGGTATCAGCTACATGAGGAGGAATGCTGCCCCCTGGTCCATAGACTCAGATGCCACCAAAGTTAGACCAGAGAGTGTACATGATTGTCGGGGAACAGACTTAGTGGCACCGGGGCTGAGAAGGGATGCATTCTGTGATGATGCCGGTATGCTGATATGAACTCAGGCATTGCAAAGTGAAGAGTCTGTGACCTACTGGACCGCAGTGTAGGCCGGAGGCAGCGGTCAGCCCGGGCCATTCACCGAGTGTTGCCGGCATAGGTTGGATGGCCCCACTGGCCTGCGTAGTTCAGGTTCAGTGGCACCACATGTGTGCTCACCTCCGTGACTGTGACCTGGCTTTCATCCGGACTGAGCGGCATCTTCCTCTTATTCCTCTACGTGAGACCACTGGTGTGGACACTGCCATTCGTGATTTGCGCCAAGATGCTGGTTGTGGGACCTACTGGTCCACAGGGTAGTCCTGGTCCCTCGTCCACATGTCACAGGCTGGCATTGAACAGGGTTAGTGGCACCACGTGTCGCAAATAGCCCATATGGAACTATGATCGGGGTGGGTCTGGTGCTGTGGCCACTGGTCTGGAATTGGGGTCACTGCCATTCATGAATCTGGACACATTTTTGCACATGTGACCAACTGGGCCGAGGAGTAGTCTGAAGGCAGCAGTAGAGTATGTCAACATGAAAGGAATAAAGCGTGCCTGTGTTGTGGAGGCCGTGATGGACTGAGTAGGCTGCCAAGGCCGCGGTCCTCTGGCTTGGAGCTTACGCTGGCACATGGTGGGCTCTCCTTGACACACGCCGGTGTTGGCAGGTGATCAGTGTGGCCTGACTTCGCAGGGGCAGGCCTGACGGGTTCGTGGTCCAGCGTGCCGGGGTCCGACAGGCGCACAGCATCGCAGGCAACTCCGCTCACGAGGACAGCGTCGGCCTCGTGGCGAGGTGAGAGGCGCCACCCTGGCAGAGATGTTGTGCTTTCCGGAAGAGGCTACGTGTTTTTGATTCACACCCCTACACTGGCGTGGCGTACGCCGGGCTATCCCACTCCAGTCACGCTTGGGGGGGGGTAACAGGCAACATTTCCGCAAGGTCTCCCACTGGCTGGGGTGAAATGGTTGCATCCACTAGACTCCATAAACCAGAGGTGTGTGTCGCCATGGCTATGCTTGTGTTCTGCATACTGCGGTCTGTCCAGCACATCTCCGCCCCTCTTGGCATTGTGTACTTTCCCAATCATGGTTCTACTGCATCCTTCACACATGCCTGGTTGCCACCTCTCCCCACATTCGGATGTTGTGTGGCTGAGGTGCCATGCCATTGATGGGACATGTACAGGGCTTGCCCAGGTTAGCATTGTTAGTTGCTCTGTCGTGTCTGGTGGGTGGGCAAGTTGTAGTGCATGTTGGTAGGGATTTTGTGAGTTGCATGGTTGTGGAGTTGAGGTGAGTAGGGTGTCCATTTGAAACTTGCCAAGGGGCTGTGCTTTTCCATTGTTGGCATCCTGGGTAGGCTGGTTGATGATGGACTGTCGGAGGGTGAAGGAATCATGCACAATGGCTGTGTATTTGGAGGCGACATTGTTGGAGGTTCCACGGTGTTCTGATGTTGCCTGCACATTGATGTGAGACGTGTGCTTCCTGTTGCGGTGATTGTGTGCTGTGTCACCAGAGGGCACAGGTGGGACATGTGTGCTGTGGATTGCCCCCAACACGTGCGTTCATCCTGCTATGGCATATGATCCTTGCTTGGTCTCCAGAGGATCTTACCCATTGTGTTGGACGTATGGGGACTGGGGTACCAGGGTGATGGTGATGTTCAGGACAGGTGTGGGGGACTTGGATGTGGCTGGCTGTGAGACTCCTCTGACTCTGGCGGGTGTTGTTTGGGGAGTGCCAGGGGCCAAAAGGTGCAGCCAAGCCAGCAGCTTGGTGTGGGGTGGGATGTTGGTTGTCTGCTATGTTGGTGCCGTAGGCCTGTTAGGCGATGATGGTCAGGATGCGTAGGATGGTTGTCCCTTTCAGCCTGTAGTTGACGGTGACATTATCAGATGTTTGGTCTGTGAGGCTGGTGCGTTTCCTCGGGGTCCGCTGTCTTTGATTGCGCTGCCTCTGTGGTTGTCCAGGGGGGTGGGTGTTCCGGGTGTGGGGTGGGGTCCTGGTGTGGTGTCGGTGGGTGTTGTGGCCCTCTTGGGTGTCCGGGCCGCATGATGAGTTGCTCCTTGACATCTGTTGCCCTTCCGATGTGGCCCTGGGCTGTGCTCCCTTTTGTGGTGCTGGCTGCCGTCCAACTTAACACCAGGTCAGAGCAGGTGTAGATTTCCTGCTGCTAACGCGCCTTATCTCCTGTTTTGTGTTTTTATCGCTGATCTGTCTGGTCGTTGAGAATGGTGAGGAGTGGTGTGGTCGCGGCTTTTGGCACGGGAACGCCCACTCTGCATCTCATTAGCGATAGTTGCGGGGGTCCTCTGTGGAGAAGTTTTTGGCAGCTGCTATCGCAGGTAAACTAGTGCTGTGGGCTATTAGCACCAGCTTTTGAATGGGGAGGTAAATTTATCACGACTTTGGCTGCGATAAAGTGCCATTAATTCGGTGATAGTTCCTTGTGAATATGGCCCTCAGTTTCAAGCTTAAAGCTCAAACAGCCTGCATCGGCATCAGTGCTCAGAACGAGGAGAATTATGAGCTTCAGTGTTATATTTGGCAGATTATTTTTCTTAGTACCTGCTTCATATGGGAGGAATTGTGATTGAGCACAACAACCCGGCTCATCCTGATCAATAAGAGCTGGATCGAAGCCACATTTCAGAAGGTGCTATAATAGCCTAACCACCTATCTGTCCTAAAGCTATTAGCTCAGTAACTGCAAATGTTTTTTGTCAAAAGTCAAATGACCTACTAATGTATTCCATCCAACTGCAAATGAACCATGGTTTCAGTCTAATGGGTCTGTAAAATAAAAAAGCTTTTCCAACACTACGATGGAAGTGCTCCTTTGGTAGCCTGAAAGAAGAATTGGGGCCTACGTTAGGATTTGGCAGGCAGGGTACAACATTACAACAGGGATGGTGCACTCTGTCTCTAAACTCGTGGTCTGGGCAACCTATTGTGAGTCAGCGGACTACCGGTTTTACGCTGACGAAGTAAAATGTACTCCTTTAGCAAAAACCTTCTTCTGACAAATCTAGGATGTATGGGCTGTCAGAGGTAAGCCATTTGGCCATCCACTCTATTTAGAGTGCGAGGCTGGATGGTTTTTTTCTTTTACTGTCCATCATCGGCAGGAATAGCCTGGCTGTGAGTCACGGTAAAGATAAACAAGCACTGGCAAAGACAATAGCTTGCACTTATGCAATGTTGTACATCAGTGCAGCTGCTGTTCAGCATGCCTAAAAGTTACTGGCGTGGTATGGAGTGGAGTGGCGTGAAGTGGATTAGTGTAGAGTGGAGTATAGTAGAATGGCATGAAGTGGAGTGACATGGACTGTCATTGTGTTGAGTAGAGTGTCTTAAAGCAGAGTGTCGTGGACTGGAATAAAGTTGAGTGGGGTGTCAGAGAGTGGAGTGAGGCAGAGTGGAGTGAAGTGGAGTGGAATGGGGTAGAGTGTCATTGGGCCTGATTTAGATCTTGGCTAAGGATATAATGGGATTTATAATTCAGCAGACACGATATCCATCACTGTTGTCATAGAGTAGCCCATACGCCAAGATCTAAATCAGGTCCACAGAGTGGCGTGGCGTAGACTGTAGTAGAGTGCCGCAGAATGAAGTGGCATAAAGTGGAGTAAAGTGGCATAGAGTAAAGTGACGAAGAACGGCATAGAGTGGAGTGGCATAGAATGGAGTAGAGTGTTGTAGAGCGGCGTAGAGTGGAGTGGCATTGAGTGTAGTGGTATAATGCGGAATACAGTGGAGCGGGACAAGTGAAGTGGTGTTGAGTGGAATAGAGTGGAATGTTGGAGAGCGGAGTTGCACAGAGTGGAGAAACGTGTCCTGGAGTGGAGTGGCATAGAGCGGAATGGTGTGGAGTGGAGTAGAGTGGTGTAGAATGGATTAGCATAGAGTGTAATTGCAAGGAGTAGAGTCTTGTAGAGTGGCGTACAGTGGAGCAGAGTTTAATGGCATAGAGTGGAGTATAGTGGAGTTACGTAGAGTGGAGTATTCATGGTGTGGTAGACTACTGCCATTACAGACAACACATTTTCAATTGAAATTACCATTACATTTGCACAAACATATAGTTTTACTCATAAAAGTACAGCGCGCACAAATGACAATGTGTAGGAATCAGCAGGGCCGGACTGGGAACACAAACCAGCCCTGGCAAATGTGCTGGACCGGCCGCGAGGGGTAAGACGGCGGGGGCTGCGGGAATGCAGCACTGCTGCAAAACCAGCCCCCAGGAACAAAGTCGGCCGACACTGCTTGAAAACCGGCCTCCACCCTTTCGGCCCACCAGGAAAACGCTCGGTGCCCACTAATGCCAGTCCAGCCCTGGGAATCAGCATCACCTAGAGTACTGATTTGTTTTGATCGTATTAAAATATTTGTTTCCATCACACTTCAGAATTACAAAAAACTATGCTTCGTTTGTGCTTTAATAAATCTGATTTATGCTGAAATATTTGTATAGTTCATTAACAGGCATTTAAATTTTGCTGTGTGCTACAGAATAAAATACATCTGAGAGCCTTTCCTTTCACACACTCCTAGTACCCTGCAAGATTGTCACATAAATCCACTCACTTTGCAGTCAGAGAAAGAAACGCTAACACCAATCTCCCTTGGAAGACAGAACCTAACGTTTGACCTCTGTCTTTGAATGCATAGCAAATGTAATTATCATTCACTCCTGAACCCCAACATGGTTATTTTGGGGTGCTTCAGCACCCCCCTCTCCCCTACTTTCAGTGCCTATGGAATGGGTCTGAATTTGAGGATGATGATTGTTTATCTCATAGACAGAATATTGTTCCTCACAGGCTTGCGAAGTTGATGAAGTGGTAATGGTAGAGGTAAGTGGAATCAGTCAAAAGAAACATAGGAGGTAGGAAATCTTTTCAACGAAATACAGCACATTTATTGCTTCCTGATCTAGCATACAAGGGAGATAACTGAAAACACATGTACTCTAGAAGAGCGCCTCAAGAAAAAGAAATAAAGAGTTCCCAGAAGAATACAAGGAGCTAGTCGAAGAGGTGGTAAACAGACTTTGTCTGAGAGAAAGACAAAGACATGTTGGGCCGCCTAAAACAAGCCCTTGGCTAGCTTAGGAAACAATAAAGATAGATCTTTGAAGAGGTTAGGCCCACATTGTTAGCTCATGATTCTTTTATAGCATAGTATTGTGAATAAAACTTGTATAGCACAAATGTAGTGCAGTGTTATTGATGCTGGAATGATCCCCTGAGTGACCTTCCCATAGGATTCTACTTTTCACTGTAAAATCTCTTTATTTCCTTTGTTAACAAAAAAGCCTGTAGGTTACGGATATAAATATGACGAATTGTATCCCTGTCAAAGTTACAAAAGTTAGTGCATAAACGTTATCTGACAGTCATGAATACACTTTTCTAAGACATCTTCGCCCTCATTTGTTGATTCTCAAGTGAATGTACTCTAACAAGTAAGGCAGGGTCATCCAGTAAATGATATGACAATACCACTTGAAAACCTGTATTCATAGCAGGTCTTCCAAAATCTATATGGCGAGCAGATAAAGAACAGGTGTTCTGTTATCTCAGAAAGTGAAAGCACAATACAAATGCCTTTAAATCTTGCTTTTTGTCTTGTCCCATTTGCACAATTTACAGAAACAGAGGTCAAATGTCAGATTATATCTTACAATTTGCTTAAAGAGAAAGAGAAGTAAACACACCCTCCAGGAAAAAATAAGCAGCAAAGCCAGAGCATTTTGCAAACTGAACTGTCTGACAATTGTGCTGCACAAAGAGCGTGAAATTAACATTTGTATGATGTCAAGTTTTTTTTAAACCCACAACATTTAAATAGCTTGTAAATGAACTGTAAACACATTTTGAAATGTATTTTAGTAGTTGTGAACACTTTTTTGTAATTCTGTGTGATGCCATTGTTTTTTATTAGGATAAAAACAAAACAGAACCCTTTACTTGGTGATGTGCAAATCATAAGCATTTTTGCTGAAACTCAGTTTCCACAGCTTACTGTTTATATGGTATATAGTTTTATCAGTAAAAATGCATGTTGGTGAGAACGTTTGTGGCCATCAATGGAAAATGTGCCGCTTGTAGGTGACAGCGCGCTACCAAATCATGCTTTAGTAATGCATTTATTAAAAGTGAAGTTTTAAACATGAACTGTGAAACATTCTTTCCCCCGCCCTGATGACAATGCTATTACTTAACTAAGAGGCAGGCCAGGGGCAATTTTTGCTCCTATAACGTGGGCTAGTTTCTTATTATAAACGTTTAGTCTATTAAATCCAACAAATAGTTTTAGTACAGCAGAAAGGCTGAACTTTAATATTTGAAGTTGCTCTCATATGTGATAATGAAGAAAAAGGCAACTCTGTGAAATAAGGTATTTGCTAGGATCCCACCATTTAAAACCAGATTAAGGGTCTAGTCCATTTAGGTCCAGTAGATTATTTAATTCACTAGACCTGCAGGCCTAGTAATATTTTTATGATTTTTCTAGGCCCACATAGTGGCTTCTGGTGAGGCAGCGTTGCTTAAATTGAATAACTTTTTCTTGATAACATGGCCCCTTTAACTTTGCTAGATATTCACCAATTTTGACTGTTTGATGAACTAGTCGGTGTTTGCTATGCCAGTACATAAAAAGTGATGCAACATGTTGTTATTGGCAAAATGATTATTGGTGAACATGGGCAGTGATAGGATTTTAAAAACCTTCAGTTCAAGGGAAATTATGATTACAATTCAGACCCAAAACACACAGAAAGGTGTCACTCATGGTGATCTATGCAATCATAACTCGGCTCTTATCCACGTCAAGGAGTAAAGGTGCCCCATACTACTTAGTGAATTCTTGCGTTGCTATTTGGGCATTGGGCCTCCAAGATAGGTCTGCAATATCTGCCTAAGTTTTAAACTACCAATAGGAGCACTCACCACATAGGCGTTTGTCCCCAAATGTCTCTCTGAACATTTCATACCATAGCATCATCATATCACAGGACATGGAAACCAACAGAATTATTAACAATCTTGGAGACCTGAAGTCTTTCTAACCTGAGGATGCCCAAAAACCTTTCACATTTTAAGCCCTTTCATCATAGATGTCGGTACATTTTTCGATTAGCTACTAGGAGGGAGGTTCAAAAACATACCATTAAAATATTTTTTCTATAATGCGAATCGTAGAGGATAAGAAAAGCTAATTATCCCCTTCAGAAAGGTTCTTTGAAAAGGTTTCCTACCTCCTATCTCTCTGGGATGGTGGCCCTTCAAGAGTTGAGAAAACCTAGTCTGTTATTAATTTGTTTTCTAAAGGTTTTTTTTTACGTCGGTTTTCTTTAAAGCAAACTGAGATGCTTTTAAAAATCAATATTTTTCAAAAATTATTCTTAGAGAATTAGAAGGGACTCTTGGACCACTGCCTACTCCCCTAGAAACTTTTTTCACAATTCCTGAAGAGAACGGTGTCCAAAGCGGACTCCTTCGCTTTGTTGTACTTACGGGCATATGTGCAAGGAAATGGCATGGCGCTGCGGCATACTTTGAGGTGCTGGGCTATCTTATTTAAAAAACGCAGTGATGCTCAGTATTTATAAGAATACGGCGCCCCAGATGTTTTCCTTTGTGCTGGTGCTAAAAATAGCTGCCTAGCGCTCACAAAGACACCCTTGCGCCATAGTGCAAGAGTGCCTGCATTGGCAGAATGCAGCACACATAGAAAAAGCAAAAACGAGGAGAAATGGAAGTATTTCTCCTTGTTACGCCAATCTAACGCCTGCTTTTGCATGGCATTCTCTTTTGGCCCTGCCTCAGATTTACAGATCCTTGTAAATTAGTGACAGCGTCAAAAAGCAATAGGTGTTGCAGTGTAATGCCCACAGCAACACCCATTGCACGCTCCTTTCACTCAGATACCTGAGTGAAAGGCTACCATATTTACAAAACAGCATTAAGCCACTTTGTAAATATGGTTCAGGGCATTGCACCACTGGAACGCTTGAAAAAGTGACGTCCCGGTGGTGCAATCCCCTTGTAAATATGCCTCTTAGTTACTATCCCAGCTTGGAGATCAGTAAGTCTTAAATGGTCTGCTACCGGACTCCTGATCACAAACCACTGATATATCTGATAGGGATTTGCGGCCTTATTAAGAGTATGCTAGTCCACGGTACCGCCGTACTCACAATAGTGATCCGACCATCACTACACTGCAGGCCCACCCACAGTATTACAAGTGTGGCCTTTGGACTGCCACAGGACTGCTGGGTCTGTCGGGATTCCAGGATCCCACTGTGTTCGTGAAGCAGTCAAGGAGCTGTAATATGCTGGCGGTGCCACAGTGGCACCGCTGAGCATAGTAAAAGTTGGCTTTCCACAGCCCCGTTCATGGCGGTGAGCCCGCCATGAAAAGTTGATGGAGAAACAACAAAGGGGGCCCTAATAGGGCCCCTGCCGCTCTTTTGGGCCTGGGGGTGCACCCCCAGTTCCTGCTTGGTGTGGCCTGTATGCCACAACATGCAGGAAGGTGCAGGAAGGTGCGGTTGGCGCGCTGATGGCAGCGGTCTTTATGTTAGGCTCTTCTATCAGCCTAACAGCAGCTACCGTCAGACCACAGCAGCACCTCCCGCCACACCAGGATCGAATTCCCAACCTGGTGGACGGGCGAACAACAGCTTTACCAGTCCTACAGTGGTTGGCGCGTTGGCAGTGCCGCTGTAGGACCACTAAAGTTGTAATAACTAGGCCCTTGGTATTTGGAAGGGATACCCAAAACAAGCCCCTTTCAATTGACGTCCATTCGCAAACCCATTTTAGGAGTCTGTAAAACCTTACTGAACCCTAAAATTAGGTTGGCACATGGGCTGAAATATTTTTGTGGTCGTAAGTTCTGAATTGAAGTATTTGCAAATGTACAAACATGGCACTTTCTTGTGAAAACATTTTCTTTATGTCCTCTAGATCATGAAAAGCACACAGAAGGCAACGGACTGCATGCCAAAATTTGCTGTAAATGTGTTTTGCACATTTGTTTGCATTACCCCTTGACAAAAATCTAAGAGTGGAATGGCAAATGAATGTTTTGTGAATCACAGTGATTAATTTGTGCTATTGGCTGCAAGTGGTTGGCATTGACACTCATTGTTGGGGACTAGCGATTATTTTTCTTCCTCAGACTTTGAACAAGAACAAGAAGAGGGTGAAAAGCAGAAAAGGGAAAAGGGAGGGGCAGGAGAAAGATGGGTAAAGAGTGACAAGGGAGAAGGCAGGGATAAGAACTAACTTTCAAGAGTGAGATAAATAGACAGTAAGTGTACAGTAATAGTCAAAATAATAAGTGAAATAAGAATATGCAGGCTTGCTATTTAGGTACCCCAGCATTTGCTGTGCCAAATGGAATCTGTGAGTACCTACATTTATTTTACAAATCAAGTACTGCCTTCAGCCCAAACAACCAGAACAAAACATTTGTGTTGCAAAGAACAAGTTACCTACCTTCGGTAACGCTTTTTCTGGTGGATAGAGTATCTGTCTGTGGATTCCTCACCTATATGATTCCTCACCTTATGAATATCCCCACTGCGCCAGCATTTCGGAAACTTTTCATACCTCTCTGCCCCGACGAGGTCGTCACAGCGTCATGGCTCCGCACGCGGCTCCGCATGACGTAACCGGAGCCATAAGAAGACCACGTCGGCGTGATGATGTCAGTTCCACCCATTTTTTCCGTGCCACATAGGCAAAACGGGCGGACCGACATAGAGACAACATAAACATGGTATACAGAATTCACACAAATACACTCAGTGTATAATGAAAGAAGAACGCTTGCACTTCAAACATGACAATAGCAAGTAAACAGAGGTAATAAAGTCTTGAGTACACATAATACGCGGAGGTGGGTGGGTCTGTGAGGAATCCACAGGCAGATACTGTATCCACCAGAAAAAGCGTTAGCGAAGGTAAGTAACTTGTTCTTCTGATGGATACATCTGCCTGTGGATTCCTCATCTTATGAATAGAATCCCACAGCAGTACCTCCCCCGGAGGTGGGTGTCCACCCTGCTATACCAAAAAGTGCTGCAAAACAGAACACGCAAAATGGCCATCCCTCCTCACTTCGGAATCTAAGCAGTAATGCTTCGCGAAAGTGTGAAGGGAGGCCCAAGTTGCGGCCTTACAGATGTCCAAAACAGGTACACCTCTAGACAATGCAGAAGTAGAAGATTTAGACCTGGTGGAATGAGCTTGAATGCCTACAGGAGGCTCCTTACCAGCCAGGGAGTAGCATGTCTTGATGCACAAGATGATCCATCGTGATAAAGTGCGCTTGTGCACCGCCTTACCCTTCATGCGACCAGCATATCCAACAAAGAGCCGGTCATCCTGACGGAAGTCCTTTGTTCTGTCCAAATAGAAGCTAACTGCCCTCTTTGGATCCAAACGATGAAGTCTCTCCTCCTCCTTGGAAGGGTGAGGGGGAGGATAGAAAGTAGGAAGGGTAATGGTCTGACCTAGGTGGAAGGGAGTCATCATCTTAGGCAAGAAGAGCAGCCCTAGTCTTAAGTACTATTCTTTCAGCATATATGGTCAGAAAAGGCAGCTTTGAACTCAAAGCCTGGAGTTAAATCACCCTCCTGGCCGAGGTGATAGCTACCAGGAAGACCGTTTTAAAAGTTATAAGTCTTAAAGGACAACTATGCAACGGTTAGAATGACGAACCCATTAAAAAGTTAACACCAAATTCAAGTCCCATAAAAGGAGTGGGAGGAAACATGTTTGTCAGCCCCTTAATAAATCTTAAGGCTATAGGAGACTTAAATAAAGAAGGCTTATCAGGTAAACAAAAAAATGCTGACAAAGCCGACAAATACCCTTTTACAGTGGCCACAGCAAAACCCTGCTGAGCCAAATGAAGAGAAAAACAAAGAACATCAGATAGATGAGCTTTTAAGGGATCAATAGATTTCTCCCTGCACCACTTAACAAATTTAGACCACCTGTATGAATAGACAGACTTGGTGGAGTGTCGCCTGGCCGATAACATAACGTCCACCACAAGTTACCCCGTTCAATCTCCAGGCATGAAGGTGCAGGCTCTGGAGGTGGGGGTGTAGAACTTGCCCCTCCATCTGAGAGAGGAGGTCTGCCCTGAGAGGGAGACGGAGTGGAGGGTGCAACGAGAGGTGAAGAAGGTCCGTGTACCACACCCTTCTTGGCCAACCCGGGGTGATCAATATAACTTGGGCCCGGTCTTGGTGAATCTTCCTCAGAACCCGAGGAATCAAGGGTATGAGAGGAAACACGTAAAGGAGTTGCGAGCCCCAACTCAACTGAAACGCATCCCCCAACGCTCCCTGCCCTGGAAACTGGAGACTGCAGAATGATGGGCAGTGCGCGTTCTCATGAGCGGCACACAGGTCCACCCGAGGAGTCCACCCGAGGAGTCCCCCATGTCCGGAAGATGCGTCGGACTACCTCTGGATGGAGCCTCCACTCGTGGTCGGCGGAGAACTGCCGACTGAGACTGTCCGCACGCACGTTCAGCACCCCGGCCAGATGATTTGCCATCAAGCAAATCCGATAGTCCTGAGCCCAGGACCAGAGACGCAACGCCTCTCTGCAGAGACGGTACAACCCTACTCCTTCCTGCTTGTTGACATTGACATACCACATCGCAGCAGTGTTGTCCGTCAGGACTTGAACCGACTGACCGCGAAGGGAAGGGAGAAAAGCCTTGAGCGCCAAACGTATCACCTGCAATTCCAAAAGGTTGATGTGAAACAACTTTTCATCTGGAGACCAAAGACCCTTGATCTCCAGATCCCCCAGCTGTGCTCCCCACCCTAGGGTAGAGGCATTCGTTATCACTGTGGTCACCAATGGAGGGAGATGGAAAGGCTTTCTTTGAGACTGTTTGCCCTCCACGCTCCACCAAGACAGATCCGCTGCAGCTTCTCTGGAGATCCTCACAGACTCCCTGGGATCTCCGTTGTGCTGATACCACTGCCTGCGGATACACCACTGGAGCGCCCTCATGTGCCAGCGTGCATGGTTGACCAACAGGATGCAGGAAGCGAACAGATCGAGCAGGCGAAGGACCTTCAAAACTGGAATAACCGCTTCACTGTAAAACAAGGGAATCATTTCCTGTATGTCGAGAATCCTTTGAGGTGGAGGGAATGCTCGACACACAGTGGTATCCAGTACCGGCCCTATGAACAGGTTGCTCTGTGAGGACACCAGGTGAGACTTGGGTACATTTATTGAAAAACCCAATTTGTACAACAGCTGGGTTGTTACCTGCAGATGACGACACACCATCTCTGGAGACTCTGCCTTCAGAAGCCAGTCGTCCAAGTATGGGAAAACCGGAATCCCCAACCTTCTGAGATGGGCTGCCACCACTGCCATCACCTTGGTGAAGACTCGAGGTGCAGTTGTAAGACCAAATGGAAGAACCGCAAACTGGTAATGTTGCGACCCAACCGTGAAACGGAGATACTTCCTGTGCGACTTCAGGATTGGGATGTGGAAATACGCATCCTGCAAGTCGATGGACACCATCCAGTCCTCTTGTTGTAGCGCCTGAAGAACCTGCTCTAGAGTGAGCATCTTGAACCTCTCCTGCTTGAGAAATAGATTCAAGATTCTGAGGTCCAGGATAGGACGTAGCCTGCCATCCTTCTTGGGAGTCAGGAAATACCGAGAGTAGCATCCCTGACCCCTTTCCTGATCTGGAACAACCTCTATCGCATCTTTTTGTAACAGGGTAAGAACCTCCTTCTGAAGGACAAGCAAATGATCCTCCGTGCAAAATCCTTGGCAAGGAGGGTAAGGAGGAGGGAATTCCCTGAAGGGAAGGGCATACCCATTTTCCACAAGATCTAGGACCCAAAGGTCCGAAATTATTAGCCTCCAGTCTTGAAGAAAATGGGTAAACCGGCCTCCCATAGGACCCACATGATCCTGGATGGCAGATCCAGGGCTGCTTTCCTGCATTACCGGGAAGGGGAGGGGAGGTAGAGGAGGAGGAGGAAGAGGAATGTCATCCAGCTCCACGAAGGCAACCTCTGCCTTTACCTCTGTAGGATTTATACAGAGGGTTTTGCTGCTGTTGTTGCTGTTGCTGAGGCTGACGGGAACGAAAGGAAGACTTTCCAAAACCACGGTACCTTCTGTAACCATACCCTCTCGACTGAGACTGCAAACCCAGAGATTTTGCCGTGGCTTTGCTGTCTTTAAATCTCTGCAAGGCCAAGTCCGCTTTCTCCCCGAAGAGCTGAGAACCATCAAAAGGGAGGTCCAAAAGGGCAGCTTGCACATCAGGTGAGAATCCTGACGATCTTAACCAAGCATGCCTCCTAGTGGCAACAGACAAACCCATCACCCTTGCCACTGAATCTGCAGTGTCCAAACCTGCCTGGATTACTTGTCGAGCAGCAGCCTGGGAGTCCATCAAAACCTCACTCAAGTTGTTCCGATCCTCTTCAGACAGCTTAGGGAGAATCTGCTTAGCAGAGTTCATGAGGGCGTGGATATATCTGCCCAAAAGACAAGTTGCATTTGTGGACTGGCATACTGGCAGAAGAAAATACTTTCTTTACCGATCGCTCAAGCTCAAGCTTTTTTTAATCTCTATCAGCCGGTGCTTGAGGGAAAGAGCCAACCGACTGCTTCAAACAAGAAGTTTGAACTATCAGACGTTGAGGAGACGGGTGGGAATTCAGGAAATCAGGGTCTCCTGGTGCCGGCCTATATCTCCTAGAAACAGATCTAGAAACTGCAGGAGCAGAAAGAGGATTACTCCATACTTCCAATATCAGCTCCGTCAGAGCATCATTGAATGGTAAAAAAGGTTCCACCACAGCCGAAGGAGAATGAAGCAACTCTGGTAAAATATTAGGCTTATATTCAGCCATAGGAAGCTGTAGCGACATGATAAGGAGCTACATCCTTCGAAGGAGAAGCCTTCTGTAAAGCAAAGTCACCTTCCGAAGAGACATCCAAACCACTTGCTGCCTAAAAATTTTCCAATAAGTCCTCAGACAAATTTCTCCTTCCTCTATGTCACTAGCCCGATATTGTTCCTCCTCAATAAGCCTTTGAGCTTCCCTTCTCGAACGCATCCTCGGCTGCGGCGTCGGCGGCGCCATCCGCGGCGTTGACGGATCCGGCAACGGCGTCGAAATAGGCTCTGTGACAGGGACCTGCGTCGAACAAACCCTGGAAGAGGGGACGCCGGATGGAGCCGGAGAGTGCTCAAGCGGCGTTGACGCCCTCGGCGCCGGATACTGCCATGACGGCGCCATCGGCATATAAGGCTTAAAGGGGGCCGGAGGATAATGCTGAGGCATGCCCAAATTAAATGCCAAAGGGCCCATGGGACCCAAAGGTGCTCCAGAGGGGCATGTGGCCCTGGTAAAAATACCATACATCGCATTCATGAAATGCGACGGATCTGATCCCGGCGCCGGGAACGAAGGAAACTGCGCCGGTTCGACTTCCTTACGTGGAGTCTCCGGAGTCGGATCCACTGGAGTAACAGGTGGAGCCACAGGAGCAGCAGGAAACGCTTCCTCTACCGGATTCGAATCCCCACCTGAAGTCGGAGAATCAACCGGCGCCGGAGACTGCACCGGAGAACCCAAGACAGGAGACTGGTCTGGAGAAGCCTGTGGAGACTCAGAAGGTGAAGGAGAAATAACATCCTTGGTACGACGTCGAGGAGCAGGAGAAGGCGACTTCGAAGCTCGAGACTTGAACGATCGACATCGAGACCCATGTCTTTTCTTCTTCTTGTGCCATCTCTTGGATCCATGCGAAGTCGACGACCTCGACTTCGATCTCTTAAGACCTCTTTTCTCCTTTCTCACCTTGGACATGTAGAGTTTGGCCTCTCTCTCCTTCAGCGCCTTAGGGTTCATTTTTATACAGGATGAACAACCTTCGACGTCGTGATCGCTAGAGAGGCACCAGAGACAGTCATTATTCGGTTCAGTAATGGACATGTGACCTCCGCATTCCTTGCAGGGCTTGAAACCCGACTTCCTAGGAACAGACATAGTCGAAACAATAACAAATAAAGTCTCGAAACAAATTAGTAGTTGAAAGACAGGAGAGTCCTAGAAAATCCGTTAGCTTGTAGCACGGAAAAAAAGGAACTGACGGCATCACGCCGACGTGGTCTTCTTATGGCTCCGGTGACGTCATGCGGAGCCGCGTGTGGAGCCATGACGCTGTGACGACCTCGTCGGCGCAGAGAGCTACGAAAAGTTTCCGGAATGCTGGCGCAGAGGGGATATTCATAAGGTGAGGAATCATAAGGTGAGGAATCCACAGGCAGATGTATCCATCAGAAATTCATATACTTTCATAGAACAGTCAAAGGAATTAGAGAGTGAAAACACTTTACCAAAGGGCAATTCCAGTTGTGATTAGGATATGGGTCCAAATCATAATACCACTTCAACTGAAGTTTTATTTTTGAGGAAAGTTTTTTATATTTTGTATCAGTGGTTAGCAACTGATCTCAATTGACACCTGGAATGCTCCTTTAAGAAAGTTGTGCTCGGTAAATGAGTAACCGTATACTATTTGCCCATAAACCACTGTTTTCATGAGACAAATTTAAAATGTGCCTTGTGTATAGGTTTGAAAGGGGACAGCATGAATTGACTGAGGACAGTATTAAGTTCCCATGGAACTGGTGGATGTCTAAGTGGTATAATCCTTTGGGGGAGAAAACAGGCTGACTGCTCAGCTCTCTCAAATCTCAAGATTGCAGCCAGATTGACCCTGACTTAAAAGTATTTAATCACACTGTTTGCTAGACTTAATAAATACAGAAAGAGTTGATGAGGTTTTATTCTCAGTGGATGATGACCATTATTCCTGCACCATATACAGAAATGCTTTCACTTGGCGTTGTAGATCTTTGGATTACTGGAGCTCGAGCCTGCACCAAAATATTTCAACTTTCTTGCGATTCAAATGGCAAAACTCCAGGTGATCAGGTACCATGCTGTCAAGTTCAGTGACTTGGGATCATGATGGAGAATCTCTCCTTGATGTCTGGAAAGAATCATGGGATGCACTTTCAGAGGAATTGCTGGATGAGTTAACAACTGTAGCAGATCGCTATGACCACGGCACAGTATTGAGGATCAGAGTCCAATGGTCTATCTTCATTCCTCAATATCTTGGACCAACTGATCAAAAGAGCATTGCCCCTGGATGTCAAAACATACTTTCAAAGCACAGGTATTTGCTGTTGCTTGGAGTAGCAAATGGATCGATTGTGGGGCGACCCCATTGATTAAAGATGTAGTTCACCTGTTTCTGGTCCAGATCCCACTCAGGACCTTCTAAAAGCTGTCGACTGAGTACACCCACCTGATCGTTCTGGCAACCTGGCACATGTACCACTGTGATGTTTATCTTGTTAGAAATGGCTCAATTCCACAATGGCTGAGCCTCTTCTGAAAATGATCGGGACTGTGCTCATCCTTGCTTGGTTATATAGAACATGGATGTTGCATTGTCTGTTGGGACAAGGACTGATTGACTTGTTAGTCTGGGAAGGGTTGCCTACAGGCTTAGTTATATGGCACCGAGCTCCAACAGATTGATGTGAAGTTTCTTTTCCGCAACCGACCACAAGCCTCTGGTAGAAAGCTCTTGCACACGAGCTCCCCATCTGTCCATGGAAGCATCCATTGTAAGCATCATCTTGTTTAGTAAGGGTAGGAAAGAAAATTCTGCATTCAAATTTGTGGGAAGCATTCACCATAGTAGTGTGTGCTTCAGCCTTCTTGCAGATTGTGCTGTATCTTCCAGGGCCCTTTGACTTGTTTTCATTTCAAGTCCAGTTCCTGCTTAACAGGCCTCATGCAAAGTCTACAAAAGGAAATCAGGCCTATACATGAAGATATCAAACTAAAGAGGGATTTGTATTGTCTCACTGTTACCGGCTGTTTTGTCAACATGTTTCTTGTCACAGTGTGCAACTTGTTCGCCCTTTCCTGAGATGGAAATGTTTTCCCAGATGCGTGTCGATTAATGCACCCAAGAACTGGATCAATGTTTCCGGTACCAATTATGATTTCTCCCAGGTCAACATAAGGTCTAGTTTTTTAAAGAGGTTAGTGCAGGCCTCCATAGGTCTTCTTGCCCCTTCCTTTGATGGTGCTTTGATGAGCCAGTCTTCGAGGTATGGGTAAAGGTAGTGCCTTGAACTGGTAGTGTTGTCCTGCTACCAAAAGTCTGAGGTATTTTCTGTGTTTTTGATGAATAGGTATGTGAAAATATGCTTCCTGAAGATCCTAAGGGTCATAAACTCTTCTTCTAGTATCATCAGTAGGACTTCCTTTAGAGTAACCATCCTGAAAGACCTCTTCTTAAGAATTTGTTGAGCTGTCTAAGATCCAGAATTGGTCTCCATTAACCTGTCTTCTTCTTTATCAGGAAAAAATTGAGTAAAATCCTTGGTTCCTTTTGTGACTTGGGGACAATCGCTATAGCCCCCTTAAGTTAGAGCCTTGAAGTACCTGAAATTAGAGATAAGGTTCATTCTTCGGTGGGCATACAGGAGGCCTCTGAATGAACTCTGATGTATGACCTGAAAGAACGATGTGCCTCACCCATTTGTGTACAGTAATACTCTTTCAAGCAGGAAAAAACTGTGTAATTCTCCTCTCGCCACAATCGTAGAGTAGGAGATGGAAGGGGAGTAAGCTCTTTTTTGATTGTCATTGGTGCATGATTCAGAGACTCCTCTGTTTCTTTCTGATGATCTTCCATATAACTGTTTATGATTACAGTTGTAGGAGTACACTTGATCATACCCTGACTGCCTTTGAGGAAAGTATGAATGTTGACTTCCATTCTGGTGGAATCCTCCACTAAAATTTTTAGATCTTCTTGAACCACGAAAATTAGAACACCCATATTAGTCATATCTGTATCTAATTTGAGGCCTTGAAGGACCTCATACACATGTTTGCCAAAAGAGAGAAAGGTCATCAAAGGGCATATCTTAAATCTTTGATTGCACCTCAGGTTGTAAGGCTGTGGACTTCAACCAACCTTGTCTTCTTAAGACCATACATCCTGCAGGAATAAGTTAAATTAATGGTGCAATATCATGCCACATCTGATGATCATTTCGCCCTAGAATCACTAAAGCGTTGGCAGAATTGATAGCGGTCGCTGTCATAGATGAGATTCTTTTATACAAATTATCTATAGGCTTACTATCTTTGTTTGGATGACTAGAAGATGGCGTGATCGGATTTTGATTCCTCTTTGGACCACTGAAGAGATAACTAAGTCTGGCTTAGCATGTTTGGTGAGCCATGCTGGAGCAGTATCAGGACTCTTATGCTTCTTCTCCAGATGAGGTATCACCGCTAGACCTGTGGCCAGAGTTTTCATTAGCTTAATGCCTTCTGACAATATCCAAAATTGATATTGCCATTACAGGCTTCCTCGGTTGTTCCTTAAAGTCGCAAATAAAACATTGTTGATCAATATGTTTGATTGGTAAATCAAGTTTCCTTGCTAGTTTTTCCATTAGAGAATGACATTTTGAAATATCATGTGTTGAGTCCTGTGACATAGGAAAGTCATCCAGTGGAATAATTACATCCTCTATAACATTGTTTTGTCCTGCATCATCTTGTGTAGAGGTATTGGAGTCATCATCATTCATGTCCTCAAATGTTGGAGGAACCAGTGGTCTTTGAACTTCTCTAGGGGATGGCCCCTTTGGTGCTAGGAAAGGCAATGGTAATTGTTATGTAGGTGGAGTAGTAGGCAAACAATTATGCAGTGGCAGAGGATTATTAGCTGGTTGCTGCGGTAATATGTTTTGGAACGTGTCCACCATCTGTTGAAACGTAGTTAAGAAAGCCATAGGCACATGAATACGTCTGGCTGCCTGTATTGGCGATCTATAGGACCTCGAAAGATGACAAATATAATCCTGCTGATAGTCATATGCAAATATGAGTTGGTATAAAAGATGGCACCATTGATGTGTCTGTTTCTTTTAAAGCTGCAGTTAACGGCATTGCCATCAAAGACATCACAACCATTGACAAAACTTCGCCTATGGTACCAGCAAGACGGTTGCCACTGGTGATGGCACAATCAAGACTGCTGAGGGAGTAGACATTGATGGTGTGATCCCTGTTGATGCTGAAGTGGTCACTGATGACAAAGTTGCCATCAACAGCAAACTCTTCATTGAAGGGATCTCTGTCAACATCGATGAGTCTGTCGTTGACTTTGAAGGTACTTTAGATGCTGATGGTTTCATCGTTAACTGAGTAGTCCTTGACAAAATATCTGAAAATTGTATTTTTACAGATTTTTTCTTTTCCAAAACAGGTTGCTCCATGGACTTTGATTTAGACAAAGATTCCTTAGAGGAATGTTTCCCATGCTTAATGGTAGAAGAGTTGGCTGCAAGCACTGATCCAAAAATGTCCAATTCAGCAAACTGAATAAGTCTCCTTTTTGTGCTGCCTTCGTGGAAGTGCTTGGAGGAGCACTTTTAATGAAATCTTCCCCTGTAGAAGGGGGATCTCCTTTAGAAGAAGGCAAATTCTCCTTGGCCATCAGATGAAACACCAACGGCAGCCCACCATCGCAAGACCTGTGCGACTCCCTTGCCACCTTCTTCCATCGCAAGATCGCAGACATCCACGACAGCTTCGACAACCGTGTCGCCCCAACAGCCACCGACGCCTCAGACCCCACGGCCACCACCCGCATTGATCCCCTGCTCACCTGGACCAACATAAACGACTACGACGCCATCAAAATCATGAACACCATCCACTCCGGCTCTCCGTCAGACCCATGCCCACACCACATCTTCAACAAAGCTAGCGCCACCATCGCTCCCCATCTCCGCAAGGCCATCAACAACTCCTTCGAGACTGCGGCCTTCCCGGAAAGCAGGAAGCACGTCGAGACCAATGCCTTACTCAAGAAACCCAAGGTGGATCCGAAGGACCTCAAGAACTTTTCGTCCTTCTCCCTGCTCCCGTTCCTGGTCAAGGTCACCAAGAAGACCGTCAACGGACAACTGACCCGCTACCTCGAGGAGAACAACATCTTGGACCCATCCCAGTCCGGGTTCCGCAGCAACCACAGTACTGAAACTGCCCTCATCGCCGCCACCGATGACATCAGGGCCCTGCTGGACAACGGCAAAACCGTGGCCCTCATCCTCCTGGATCTATCAGCCGCCTTCGACACTGTCTGCCACTGCACTCTACGCACACGCCTCCACAACGCCGGGATCCAAGACAAGGCTCTGGAATGGACCACCTCCTTCCTCTTCGGCAGAACCCAGAGCGTCTGCCTCCCCCCTTTCTGGTCCGCAGCCTCCGAGATCATCTGCGGCGTACCCTAAGGATCCCTCAGCCCGACATTGTTCAACATCTACATGGCACCGCTCGCCCACGTCGCCCGACTGCACGACCTCAACATCATCTCTTACGCCGACGACACCCAGCTGATCCTCTTCCTCACCAAGGATCCCCTCACCGCCAAAACCAACCTCCACGAAGAAATGAAGGCCATCGCCGAGTGAATGAAGAATAGCCGTCTGAAGCTGAACTCGGACAAGACGGAGGTCCTCATCCTCGGATCCATCCCTCAGCCTGGGACGACTCCTGGTGGCCGACCTCACTGGGAGCAGCACCGACACCCACCGACCACGCACGCAACCTGGGATTCATCCTCGAGTCATCACTTTCCATGACCAAGCAAGTCAATGCCGTCTCATCCTCCTGCTTCAACACCCTCCGCATGCTCCGCAAGATCTACAGGTGGATTCCCACCGGAACAAGAAGAACGGTCACCCAGGCCCTCGTCAGCAGCAGGCTGGACTACGGAAACACCCACTACGCAGGAACCTCGGCCAAACTTCTGAAACAACTCCAACGCATACAAAACGCCTCTGCACGCCTGATGCTCGACATCCCTCGTCACAGCTACATCACACCCCACCTGAGAGACCTGCACTGGCTTCCCGTCAACAAGAGAATCACCTTCAAGCTCCTCACCCATGCTCACAAGGCACTCCACAACACTGGACCGGCATACCTCAACAGACGACTCACCTTCTACACCCGGAACCGCCAGCTCGGCTCCACCGACCTCGCCATCGCCACCGTCCCCCCCATCCGAAGAGCAACCACCGGCGGCAGATCGTTCTCGCACCTCGCCGCCAAGACCTGGAACACCCTCCCCATCCTCCTACGGCAGACCCAGGACCTGCAAAACTTCAGGAGGCTACTCAAGACCTGGCTATTCGAGCAGTAGCAGCACTGTGGTTTGAATGCCAAGAGAGTGAGAGGAAATGTATATGATGAGAGATTGAGAAAAGGAAAAGAGAATGCCCCATGAATCAATTCATTAAACTGATACAGGAGAGACTGACGCTCATAATGGTCCACTGGCATTGGATTCACAAATTCAGAAAAGAGAAGAAGGTAAAACCATCCCCACAGCCTAGCCACAGCACACCTCCAGCCTATTAGTGTCCAAAGCTCAACCCCTTATGCCCTCATATGCCCTACCTCTTCGCAATCCACATGCCACCCCATCACTCAACAGCACCTTTGTGCACCGCACATGGGTATCCAGAGAGTAGTGCCTTCTAAAGTGCAGAGGCATGAAGATAGCATTCTCTTCAGGCCTTGGTATCCAATGTCTGCCATGGGGAATCCACAGAATTGCATGTGAGATGCTGGTAGGGAAATAGGGCTGGGTGGCGCTCTACGTTTTAGCTAGGGGCATTGGCTATTGGTCCAAAGAGGAAGGCCAATGCCCAGGTTCTACCATCACACACCTATCCTCAATTTATCCATGATTCAACTGCTTACATATTCTCATAGAGTGACCTCTCAAGAGGGACTAATGAAGAGATGCAGAGGGGCATATGGGTAAAAGAGGGCCAAGCTTATCAAAGCATTCTCTAGAGCTAAATAAAAAATGACAGCCATCTTAGAATGGGGTTTTCACTCTGTGCAAGTGCTGACCATTCTGGGGAGCCAAATGACTGTGTCCGGGAGCGCAATACCTCAAATAGAATGTTTACTTAGAGAATCACCAATGTAAAATATAAATGGTTAAAATCTAGACACATGCAAACTGCTGTGGGCTGTTTCAAGCTGTAATCAGCCTTCCACCCAAACAATGGTTGAAGAGGGCTAACCGATTTCAACTAATGGTTGAAATGGGCTGACCCAAGCAACTCTCTGTGCACTGTTATTGTATTAACATGATTTCTGGTTTACAACTAAAGCAGCTTATAGCTAGACCTAAACATTTAATGCTTCAAACGGTGTGTGAATCTACCTTTTTACAGTCCTTGTCTAATCAACCATTGACTTTTAAGCATAAGTTCCTTACTAATAGTGCACTCATTGTCCACTTCCTTAGACTATTACTACGCTAGATTCAGGGCATGTAAAGAGGTGAAAATGTTGACTAAGACAGAGTAAACATTCTCATTTTATGGACTGAGCGAAGATATTTTGTCTGCAGAAGAAAACACAAATCTTAAATACATAAATATAATTCTAAGAAGCATTGGCAAACAAATAATTTATGCTGTTGAAATGCAAGTACAAAGCTATTGGGCTTTGCCAATGTTTGGTTTTAAAGCATTACCAAAAAGAAACTCACCCCTATTAGGTCATTATACCCTCTGCTACCCAAGTGACCTATCATACCATGAACTTTGATCATATCTCACAAATCTACACTGACCAAAAAATGACTGACCTGGAAATCCACAGCTCATTTAAGACAGCCAGTATCACATACATCAGTCAATCAATCAGTTCATTTGTAGAGCGCACTACTCACCCGTGAGGGTCTCAAGGCGCTGGGGGGGGCAGGGGTGCTGCTACTGCTCGAACAGCCAGGTCTTGAGGAGTCTCCTGAAGGCCAGCAGGTCCTGGGTCTGTCGTAGGCAGATGGGGAGGGTGTTCCAGGTTTTTGCGGTGAGGTGAGAGAATAATCTGCCGCCGGCGGTCGCTCGTCAGATGTGGGGGATGGTGGCGAGGGGGAGGTCAGCGGAGTGAAGCTGGCGGTTCGGGGTGTAGCAGGTGAGTCGTTCATTGAGGTACGCTGGTCCGGTGTTGTGGATTGCTTTGTGAGCGTGGGTGTGGAGCTTGAAGGTGATCCTTTTGTTGACGGGGAGCCAGTGCAGGTCTTTCAGGTGGGCTGTGATGTGGCTGTGGCGGGGGATGTCGAGGATGAATCATGCAGAGGAGTTCTGTATCCGTTGTAGTCGCTTCTGGAGTTTGGCTGAGGTTCCTGCGTAGAGGGCGTTGCCGTAGTCCAGCCAGCTGCTGAAGAGGGCCTGGGTGACCGTCCTTCTGGTTCCAGTGGGGATCCATCTGTAGATCTTGCGGAGCATGCAGAGGGTGTGGAAGCAGGAGGAGGAGACGGCGTTTACTTGCTGGGTCATTGACAACGCTGAGTCCAGGATGACCCCCATACTTGCATAGGCCTACACTATGGCAAACAAAATAAACATCTCTGCAAGAAATAAAACACCTAGAAGGAAAGTGCTCCTTTGTCCAGAAATCCGTCGGCTCCTTCACTGGGAATGCCCTCAAAATAAGGAAAAATATGCAATGTGCTACACTTTGAGGGGATTCAAAAGAGAAGTATGATTCTAGTTACAAAAGTAGTATGAATATAGTCCATGAGCCAGTGTCAATGGCAATTTGACCCAAGGGGATAAAAGGGCTGTCATCAGGAAAAACAAATTATAAGGCTTGAAAGAAAGTGGAAGAGCAGACCAGAGGTCCAACATCTGGGTTATGTGGTTCTGAAAGTCAAGGTAACTAGACATATGACAATGCATTGAGAATTAGTTCGCGTCACTGAGGGTATTTGTCAGGAAAAGGTGCATCAACAGGAGATGCACAACCCGTCTAGAAACAGTACGACAGAGCGTTGGTCTTCAATCTGTCGGGGAAATTATAGTGTATCACCAGGAACAACAGCACGTTGAAAAATCATTGGTGCAAAGTTAGGATGTTAGCTCAATACTTAATGTCCTGTGCAAACATTAGAGTCCAATGTGGCCATTTGCTTTTGTCTCACGCTTGTTCATCTCTTATTAGTGTGTGAAACATTTTGATAAATGATAAAATACATTTTCACCGCTTGCCAAATGTGACATGATGCAGCTCGTTTTGTAGATTTAGAGGACAATGGCAGCTTGGACAGGTGGATTTCTGAACTATAGAGACATTTACCTCAATTTGAGTGATCGTAGCATTGTCCATGCACCATAAGAGTAGAGGGTTTATGTGACTGGGCTTTCCACGCACACTCTGAACTCAGAGGCTAATATCTACCAAAGGTAATGTGTATTGTGCTATAGAAAGACAATTCCACATACCTCTACAAGTGCCGTTTTTAAAGGCAGGTCTTTAACAGGCAATTTACGCAGCACACTGTATACTACAGGGTGCAGCCAATGCCTTGACATGCAAGATAGCCCTTTCTTCGGTGCATTATTATGTACAGAATACAACGAACTTGTCTAAATTATTCAAGTATTAAAAGACAGCTCTTATCTTTGGAGTGATCTTAGCTGCAGGCACACAGCACCAATAGTGTGTGAGTAGTTTGTGAAAGTCCAGACTTCAGAGAGTGTTTTTTTTTAAGAAATCTGTCTTAACAATGTGAAATCAGCTTAATGCAGTAAAACATAGCATTAAACCACAAGGCAGGTGCGATACAGCAAAAATGAGGGAATAATTGCCATGGTTAACATTTTGCATCTGATTTAATCGTACTAATTGGCATCCCAGGAAAACAACTGCTAGGGGGAAAACATATTCCAAGAAGGCCGCACACATGCGTGGCCATCTTGGAATAGGTTTGTTAGCATTAAAAAGCAACACCTATTCCAAGACCGTTCCAATGCTTGCTAACATCTGAGAATCGTTTTAAAAAACATTTCAACATGGCAACCTACATAATACGACGACCAGCGTAGGGGTAGGACTGTGGTGAGAGAAGAAATATGTGCTTTCCATAAAGTGTGAGTGAGTGAGTCTCTCCTTGAGTGAGGGAGAGAAAATAGTCCCTCATGCCCTACAAAAAACATATCAGCAGTAGGAAGATACATCACAACCAATTAAAACACAGTGAAAACAAAAGCCACCTTTGGTCTGGCAAAAATAAGAAAAAGTAGGAAAGCCATCGAATCAGGAGCAGGGAGCCGAGACAGCAAAACCCCCCACGAGGACATAATGCCTACGAAGCCTCACTTTGGCCTCTGGCACCATATCTGTAGCCTGATCACAGTGTCCCACAGTACTGAAAAACTGATGATCAGCTATGTTCATCCGGAGACGATTCTCCAACTAAGGAGTCCGTCCTTTTTTCCCCGCACCTCAGACTGCATTCCCAGCCTTGATTCCTTACTCTGCCTCCCGGGCCTCCCACTGCATTCTAACTACTTCACACGGGCAAGCTTGCTCCTTGAGCAACTTATTCAGTTTTCTTAAAACTTTGCTGAGCCGATTTTTTATTTCCTTTTTCTTCATCCAAGCTCTAGCCCCGTGATTATTATCCTTATTAATGTTACAATTTGGTGATTTTAATCCTTAGGGCATCAGCCCTTTATTCATGTGCACCACTCTTCCATTTCAATTTGCCAGCATTATTCTACTCTGAATATTCATTTTATGATTGTTTCCCCTGTAGAAACAAACCCCTCTCCCCCTCCCGAGCGATATTACTATGCAGCATCTTCTTGCACTCCTCAATAGATGTTATTTATACACACAGGCACTACTTTTTGATAAACACTAGTATATTTTCTATGTATCTTCTTCATTTCACTTACCAGTTGAGTCATATAGCCCTCGACCAAACCTCCCCCTTTATTTACCAGTCCCCCGGTCATCTACAGTCCTGATGAGACCCTCCTTTTGTTCTAAAAAACACATACACTCTGGCATTTCCCTAGTGTTATTGTATTTCTCTGATGCTTTGACTGAATGAGTCTGACTATTTAATACCAAAGTACCATATATTTGTTGGTATTTTCCTTTTTAGGTTGAGCCTAGAGTCAGCATGCATGCGCTGCTCCATGAGACTTGTTGTAGTGGAGTACGAAGTAGATGCCCCACCCACTCTCCACCCATGTTTGTCATTGGCTTGTGTCTTTGTGCTTCGCAAATGCAAACTTCTGATTGGTTAACCCCTTCAGCGCGGCGCGGATTACCGCGCTGTGCTGAAGGTTCTATTGCGCGGGCGGGGCCATGACGGAGCTGTTCCGCCATACGCACAGCGCAACCGAAGCGCATGACGGAACCGCTCCGTCACTCGCATCGATGTAGTTAATAGGCTTGTTAGTCCCTCCTTAGTACCGCCTCCTGTTCATTTGTCACCTCCCATGGCGGCTGGCCCCTTTACTTCGGTTGTTACACAGGATGCTCTTTTTTTGTCAGTAAGCACTCTTTTCTTTATTGAGTTTCTTACTTGCAGGCACAACGTGCTTTGCTACATTCAGCACGCCATGCCCACTTTCTGCCGCGTTTGCCCGCACCACCACCATTCCGAGATCGCAGCTTTTTATTATTATTTTCTTCGCTCGCGGCCGCCCATTTCCTTTTGTTTTAATTACTTATGTTACAATCTCGGCACCCGCGCGGGTGCCACAATTGCATCAAAAGTAAGAAATAGAAAAAAATGTGCTTTTCTATTTCCTACAGGAAATGGCGGGCGGCCACTTTCAGCATGTGAATAAACAGGAAGCGCGTAGCAGTCTTTTCTTTGACAGCCGTTTTCTTCAATGATTTTCACATGCAATAAAATTCTCATTTGCTGTGAACACAGATCGAATCTTACTGTCTTTAACAAGAGTTAAAGGGAGCTACAGTAGAAAAGACAAGGTGGCTGCTTTTGTAGGCTGGCGTTCTTCACCATTATTAAAGGATGGCACACCGGCAACATGGGAAGTGCTTTATTGTTATTGTTATTCCTTTATTGTTGCCCCAGTGAAACAGCACCATTGGTACATTCCACGCAGTGAAACAAGACACAGCAGGGCCCTGCTTGGATGTGTATGCAATGTTGCCATGGCCAAGGAAGCCAGAAATTCCTCTTCTCCTGTTGTCTCTTCCTTTTAAAACCGAAAAAGTCCAGGATTCGATGTGCAAGGATTTACACTTTAGTTCAAGATTAATAAATCCAGGTTAATAGTTTTAAGCCTTGGGGTTAATCCTTAAAGCGATTTTTTTTCCTGTTGTTACTGTCTTCACTAAAACTGACTCAACTTAGTGGGTTAATGTGCTTGCTGCAGAAATCCAAACAGCTTGTAATCAGCTCAGCTTTTCATGTCACAAAAGAGACATCTTTGATCTTCTTATCTCTATCCAACCAACGGCTTTATTTCTCACCGAAACATGGCTTAAAGATCACTCTGGCCCTGATATTGCATCCGCCCTCCCCGACAACTACACGTACATGGGAAAAAATAGAGTGGGTAAAGAGGGTGGCGGCATCGCCATAATTTTCAACAGATTATATTCTTGTAAATGGGAGGACTTTGACATACCGAATAGTGAGGCAGGATATTTTAAACTTCTGCTATCCCCTAATTTTACCTTCTCTGGGATGCTCATTTATCGTTCGCCTGGCTCTGCCAGTTCGTGGGCAACTGCCCTTCCAGAGCTCATTGCCCCTCTACTGCAGGACTCCACGAATTTTACGATTATCGGTGACCTAAACCTGCGCTTTAATGACGCATCTTGCTCAATTACATCCAATCTTCTTCAGGACCTAGCAGCTCTTAACATCCTCTTACATAACTCTGGCTCCACCCATAAAGCTGGGAATCTTCTCGACCCCATCCTCTCCAATCTTGAGTCTATTGTATGCAGCCCATCTCTACCCCTCTTATGGTCAGACCACTACTTGGTGACCTTTTCTGTCACTATTAACTGCTCACCCAACCTTCCCCTGGTCCTTACTGAATCTCGACCTCTCAGAAAATGGACTAATCTG
Organism: Triturus cristatus; assembly: GCF_964204655.1. Classification (NCBI taxonomy): domain Eukaryota; kingdom Metazoa; phylum Chordata; class Amphibia; order Caudata; family Salamandridae; genus Triturus; species Triturus cristatus. Next base: position 734,145,225 of record NC_140580.1, read on the forward strand.
GACCCTACAAAATTCAACGCTTATCTTGAAAATACCATACCTTGTACTGAAGTAAACATCACTGAAGCAGACTCCCTAGTTAACACCTGGCTAACTGAAGCTGTTAATATATGTCTACCACTGCAAAAGAAAAAGCACAACCAGCATCACCCCCCTGCGCCCTGGTTCACAGATGCATTGAAAAAAGAAAAGACACTATGTAAAAATTTTGAGCGCAAGTGGCGCATTTATTACGACACAAGCTCTAAACAACGATACAAGACTGCCTTAAATAATTATCATACACTTTGCAGAACTGCAAAAAAAGACTACGTCAATATCACAATACTCGAGGCACAGAATCTCCAAGGCCCTTTTTAAGGCTGTACAAGAATTATCGGGAGCAGCATACCAACCCAAAGCGCCTTGCCTAGATGCTCTACAATGCAATTCCCTAGCTGAATTTTTTATTTCTAAAATTGACTCCATTTATGTTGATTTTGACAAACCATTTTCCCCTTCCCCTTCTCCAAAACTACCCAATGCAGCCACCCTATGCATCCCAGAGGCTTCTATTGACAAACTCACTACTCCTCTGCAACTGAGTAGCTCCACCAACAGGTCGGTTTCTATGATCTCTTCTGAATCCGAACACTTAGAGGAAACCCATACTCCACCTGCCCAGCAAATTAGTATCTGTACCCCTCTCAACAGCTCCTCACTCACCAACATCATAAACAATATTAAATCTGGTTCTCCGCTGGATCCTCTTCCCCCTCAAATATTAAAAACTCTGGACACCCCTGCTCTTAATACTATTCTGGACTTACTTAATTCCTCCCTCAGAGAAGCTAAGGTCCCCTCCGCGTGGAAACATGCTATGATCAAGCCACTATTAAAAAAGGCTAATGCTGACACCAACAACCTATCCAACTTCCGTCCCATTTCTCTTCTCCCTGTTTTCTCAAAAATATTAGAAAAACATATTATCACACAACTCACTCAACATGTTGAATCCAATAAGATCCTCCATCCATCTCAGTCTGGTTTCAGATCCGGCTTCTCAACTGAATCCACCCTGCTGGGGGTCTCAGAAACCATTCGTTGTCGGGTGGATGAGGGGGAGACCGTAGCACTCATTCTACTTGACCTGAGTGCCGCTTTTGATACGGTCTCCCACCCCATCCTCATCAATACTCTTAGATCATCTGGCATCACCGGCTCAGCCCTCAACTGGCTCATTAGCTTTCTTTCAGACCGCACTTTTCAAGATTTTCCCCTTCCTCTGCCTCGCAAATCTATAAATCAGTGCATGGTGTTCCCCAGGGTTCCATCCTAAGCCCCCTACTTTTCAATTTGTACGTCAGCTCTCTGGCCTACATTGCAGAACATGCAGGGTTAACCATCTACTCATACGCTGATGATACACAGATCATTTATTCTCTCTCAACCGGTTCCCATTCCACCCCTTCCTCTCTCTGTATAGGTCTTAATAACATCGCCAAGTGGATGCACAAAAACAAACTTAAGCTGAATGGGGGGAAGACAGAGCTTCTCTTATTTGGCAAAAACACTACCCTGTGGATCCCCCAACACTGGCCCGCACAAATGGGCAAGCTCCCAGTACCATCTAAAACAGCTCGTAATCTGGGCATCACTTTCGACGATCAACTCTCCATGAAACATCATGTAGTAAAAATCTCCTCCACCTGCATTACCATCATCAAGTGGCTTCGTAAGATCATCGGGATGCTCCCTCAGGAGACCCAGAAAACCGTAGTCCAGGCCTTAATCACCTCTAGACTGCACTACGGTAATATTCTTCTCCTGGGGGCGTGCAAAGAGGTAACCCGTAAATTGCAGACAGTCCAAAACATGGCGGCTCGGCTGCTCTGTAAATTACCTAACACATTTCCTACTTACAACTCACTTCGTAAACTGCATTGGTTACGTATCGAAAACCGCACGAAATTTAAGGCCCTTTGCTATATGCACAGGATAAACACAGGCCATGCCCCGCCATACCTCAGTACCTTAGTGCATCGATATAGCCCTGCCCGTACCCTTCGATCCTCTAACCAGCATAGGTTCCAAGTTCCTAGAGTCAAGAGAGCCAGGATGGGAGGTCGCTCCTTCTCTGTCCTGGCTCCATCCCTCTGGAACTCTCTTTCTTTATCTCTCCGCACAGAACCTTGTTATCTTAAATTTCGTAAAGAAGTTAAGACCTGGTTATTTAACCAATAATGTCACTCTAGCATTCAATCTGTCTTCCCCTCATTTTTTGGTCTTTAGCGCCGGGAAACCTCCGGGTAGCTGCGCGCTTTATAGGCTTAAATATAATAATAATGTATGCTGCAGAATGTGTGCATTTTAATCACTGAGAACTCCCTCCTTCACTATGTGCTTATTTGAAACCAGGCACTGATCATTCCCTGCCTTTGGGGTATGAGCTCTTCGTAGAGGGCTTACTTTATACAGGATGAATATTATCCTAAATCTAAATATGCAATTCATTGCTTATATGTGAATAATGTACAAGCGTTTGTTCAATACGGGGTATTTAAAATGAGGGGGGACAAAGAATGGCCAATGTTGTTCGTCCGGGCCAGCGGTCATTCCAAGCTATCAGGGTAACCACTGACAATGTAAGTGATTTCCATTTAGTATACGTTGTATACAAAATGCATCTTGGGCGCATATATTGAAAACCTAGGTTGGCTGCAACACATCTGGTCAGCTTTTAATATTCTTGGTGTAAACAGATTTTCAATTATATCTACAAGTAAACAGTATATTTACATGTACAACAGTGAGTGGCTAACCTCCACGTCTTATGTTTACGGAATCATTGATTTTAATTGTTACTTGTCCTTATGACTGCAATGTAACCGTAAAGGTGTTTCCTAGTACTGTGCATCAGCATCACGGCGGTAATTTTGTGTCACTCTTGTTGCAGTGATAAGTTGTAGCCATAGCAAAACATGCCCAATTTGTTTACGGGCTTTGGGCATGGTTTTTAGTGGTTAACTGGGTGGTTTGTGATCAGCTCCACAGAAGAACATCACCCGGGGTCTTTGCAGCTGGAAAATGTTTCTCGTCAGCAGTGCATTTACGCAAGTTTGAGCTATTGGCATTGTAAATAACAATGTCTTTTATTTATGTCTAGTTTTTTTAAAACAAATAAAAGGCATTGCCATTTGCAATGCTAATAGCTTAAACGCTCGCAAATGCGAGACCTATTGCAATGCAAATGCTTGTTTAGTTATGGTTCTTTCACTTGGAACTGTTTAAAAACTTCCCACACCTATCACAACAATGGGTAACCTTGCTCATGCATTTTGCCATTTGTGCTTATAATAAACTCACTTTGGCTTAATAGATTTCTACTACTTCATACTGGTTATCTATATGCTCTTCTTTAGATCTATTATCGACAGTTATCTTCTGTCTTATTATTTTTTCCTTGTGTATGAGTTCTATGTGCACGCTTGTTTAAAACCTATGTTGGATACTCAGGTTCACATGGACATTTAGGTTGCTCTTGTGTTAGAAAAATTAATTATAATAAGCTGAGTTGGACCTATTGTTGTGTTTTTTTTTTATTTAGTATTTTATAGAGCGCAAATGTGACCCGTTAGGCTATCAGAGCGCTTTACAGGGATAACCCGTTGTATACAAGTATGAAATAGTCAAAGAAAAAAAAACCTAAGTAGGAATAGAAGGAGGTGAAAGATTTGGGAATAACAGGGTGTATACAATGTTCAGATCATAATGCAGAGAAATCCAGCAAATACATTTGTGGGAGTACAAGGTCAGTACAAGATGGATAGCAGCCAGTCAGTCCAAACTCTAGCGGCAACAAAAATAAGCAAAGCCACTGAGCGGTGTGTGCAATGCATGATTTATGGGAGAAACTTGCCCATTAGGAAGGTTTTGGCTTCCTTTTCAAATATTGAAAGAGAGGGAACTTTTCTGATGACAGATGGCAGCATATTCCAGATTCTTGGTGTGGCCCTAGAGAAAACACGATTGTACGTTTTTTCCTTTCGGAAGCGGGGTGGCTGGAGCACAAAGTCTCTAGCGGACCTTGAGTTTCTGGCTCCTCCAGAAACCATGATTTTCTGGGTGAGATATGCTGGGGATTTTGTGTGTCGTGCTTTGTGGGTGATACATGCCAGTTTGAGTTGGATTCTGGCTTCAGTTCAGTGTCTTCAGATGAGGTGAGATGTGGTCGAAACTTTGCCTGCTAAGAGTCTTCCGGCAGCGTTGAGGCAAGCTTTTAGGGGGGCCTTGGAGATCTTGGGCAGTCCTCAAAAAAGGTTGAGCATCCATATTCGATTCTGGAGATAACTAATGCCTGGACTGCCATTTTTAGGTCCGGGGAATCAAGGAAAGGTTTTAGTTTCCTCAGGTAGCTCAGGTGAAACCTGGCAGTTTTAGCCATCGAGTTGTTGTGGTCTCGCATATTCAGGTTGCTGTCCAGGGTTACGCCGAGAGATTTTGCAGATTCCACTATGGTTGGTGTGCAGTTTAGTGCTGTGATCAACTTGGTCAATTCCTGGATGTCAGTGTTACTTCCTTTGTGTCAGAGGGCATTTGATGTTATATTTGCTATTTCATTAGTCTTGTGGGGGTCATTTAATACTGATAAGCTTTTCTCCTAGCGTTTAACCTTACCTGAAATGCTCAAGTAGGCACTCCTGATAATCTTGCTTAGAGTGTGGATAGTGTAATGTTAACATTTGTAGTTACTATTTCACAGTAATAATTACTTTTCTTGAGCAGAAGTAGCTCTCAGAACAGGAAAGGTTGGACCGTGGGACTCCCACATTGACCACGGGTAATGATTCAAGTATGTGAATCTATGAAAAATCCCAAACTTGAGAATGTTCATTTTCCTGCCTCATAGTTAGGTCAACCCTGAAGCATAATGTGGTCCTGTAATGCTGCTTGATTACAGTGGCTCTGGGTGTACTTATCAAAGCTGACACATGCATATACGATAAAATGGCATGGCTCGGCTTAGACATGGGTCCTTATTGGAAGCATGAGACAAAGTGAGCTTGATCTAGGAGCTTGGTTGTGTATAAAAGAGCATGTTTGGTGCTACTGCAAAACATTGGATACAACGGAAAAGATACCTACTTACACAATACTGGCACTCCACTGCCATGTAATGAATATGCATGTCACAGTGGAAAGCACATCCCCAGTTCTTTAACAAATCAATAACAGCCGTTCGTAATTCCCCAGTTGTGTGTGTACATCAATACAATGGTGGTCATTCTTCCTAATAAATGGCTGTGAGGACTCTGACCCTAAGTAGCACTTCAGCACCTGCCCACCTCACAGAAAGACCAAATTCCCCAAACTCGTTGGTTCGCCATCACCACTGTATGCACACATATGCTGAACTCACAGCTGCTCTGCAGAGATTCTTGGACAACCCAGCCTGCTGTCCCAGTGCACCTATTGAAAGTCCCTCACACCCTGTGAGTGATTCTTTGTTTTAGAAACATTTTATAGGAGACAAAACGGCCCAAAAGGAAGTATGCTGCAAAGAGAGAAGCAAACACAGTGACAGGTAGGAAAGGGATACAAGGACACTACGAAAGCTGCAGAATATGTCGTTTTGTCAAGATGTCAATAAACAAGGGACACAGTAATATGGTGTAGGATTGTCCTTACTTTGATGGAGAAAAACTGCAATCTTGTCAGAGTCAGATGCAGTAATATGAAGCAGCAAGTGATATCCTTTGGGAAGTTTTTCTGGACCACGAATTCTCAGTACCATCCGAGACATGTCTTCTAGATCTATAGTGAAATACAAAGAATTATTGAGTCTAATGCAAGAGAACCATCAGCATCATCAGCTGATTGGGAACAGAGCAATACTACACACAAGAAAACTCAGTCCTGACAGTCACAGTGCTGTGGTAATTCAACATTTCACACCGCTTAACAGGAATACGTTTTTACAGCACTTGGGGCCAGATGTTCAAACATTATCAACAGCGATTTCCTAATTACGATTATTTACATACCGCCATTAGGAAATCACTATTCCTAATGTATGCAACTACCAAATCGAAAATGCTAATTCTGATTCAGTAACAAGATAGCAAATCACGAAATACCTTTTGTACATTAAAATAAGATTTTTTTGGGTCGCAAAAGGCCAGGTTCTGTGAATCGGGCCATTTGCAACCTCAAAAGACCTTTGAACAGCTGGCCCTTAATTCTCTTATGGCAATCCTGTTTTTGCTTCCCCAAACATTATGGCAAAACATTCCCAGATCTCTCACACTCCTGTGATGAACCCATTCCACAGCCTAAAACCCTCTAAATATACCACACTACCATGAGAACTTGTTAAGCATTCTTCCTACCAACAGAGGTCAACTCCACATTCCCAGTCAACCAGTGCTAGAAGGACCAGTCCCTGCTATCCCTCTATCATAGACATTATTCCTTTAGTAGAGTTTAGGTCAATAAAAATATTTCATGCAGTCCTACAGATTCATGTACATCACATTATATGCGGATACTGTGAGCTTAGATTTCTAGGATAATATGGGGCAACGGCTCGGGCATAGTTAAAAGAAAGAAGGTAAGACCAGCCTGTGTTTTAGCAAAGTTCTGGTCATTTACTATTCACCTTTTTGTCCGAAAACAATGTCATCATCCCCATCTCTCATACGAGACACTGGACTGTCCTTGTCACAGTTCACTAGTAAGATGGCTCCCTGCCCCTTCGGGCCCCATGTCCACGAAGCCTGCAACAAAGAATTATCTAACTTGTAAAAACATTAATTAACAGCGTACACTGATCACAACATGTGAAACTGCTAAACATCTTTTTTGTTTTGTTAAAGGAGCTGAGGCCGAAGAAGCTGCATTCATATCAAATACATTTTGCCTTGTTGTACTTTTGTGACAGATGGTTCTGTTGGTTCTGTTGTGTAATTGCCGAGAGGAACACCTTTTTATCGGAATCACATATGTTCCAGGAGTACAGAACGTTAACGTTCGTGGAGAGTCATTAGGGGTAACTTAGAATATAACTGAAACGGTGCTGGAATTGGAAACGATTTGCTTCAGGAGCCCATTATTTGTGGATCAGGGCGCGGAAGAGCAAAAGGGTAGAGTCATGAGTGGCAGAGTTTGAAAAGCAGAGCCTGACAGTCAACTTTTACATTTATTTTCTATTTTAAAAAAAGTGCTGCAAAGAAATTGGCAACATCTACAAATGGGATAGTAAATCTGTTCTATCTTACTTTATTGGTGACACAAAGGCTGCAGTTTAAAATACCCTGCAGGGTTAAGACACCTGCTGCTGCGATCTTCGTGTGTCCAGCAATGTTGATGAAATTATAATAGCAGTAAAATATTTCTGGTGGTTAATGCAGTTCTGGAAGAGTTGTGTTTTGTTCAATCAGGGTTTTCGCTCCTAAAGAAGCACAGTCGGTCAATGTGCCTGCTGCAAAGCACATTATGTAACATGCAGATCACCGATCGGTTTTTATGTAGATAGGTAAGTGGATTATTGCTTTTGACACTGAGATAATTTAGTTGAATCTGTATCACAAGTGGCAATCCTACTAATACAGTACATTGATCTATTTACATGGATGAAGAAGATGCATGCAAACTGTACATAATGAGTTCAAATCATTGTTATTTTCACAATCTGTTGGTATTCTAAGATTGGAAAGAACGATTTCTTTGAGAAGTATTCAAGCCTTGTTAGTACAGACAGCCCCAATCGCTGCATTACATTTTATATCCAAACTTTGGGGTCGATTACGATGTTGTTCCGAAGGGCTCTGAATCGGATTTGGATTTGCAGAATCCAATCAGGAACCATTGTTTCCAACCGAATCGTACACACTTTCCAACAACCGTTTACGATGCCTGGAAACCGTTAGGGCTGTCCGAACCGGTTCCGATAGACATTCGGACAGGTCGCATCTTTCGGAGCTGAATCGTACAGCTCTATGGACTCTGCTTCAGAGCGAATGAGTACGATGACCGATTCAGACAGCTGTTTCGAATTGGTTTCTCCGTAACTAATCGGCTGCCAGAATCTGTCTTTGGGGGCCCATGGCAGGCATCCCTTCACCAAGGGCCCTGTGAATCGGGCCCGTGGGGGTACCCAAGGGACCCCCCTTTCCAACCTTGCACAATGTGGCAGGCACCATGGGGTGCCCGCCACAGGGCGCAAGGTTTTCCCCAGCCACCCCTTTCTTCAATGGGAGCCTGTGTTCTTGATCCGAACACAGGCTCCCATTGAAGCCAATGGGAGTCCGGCCGAATCGTATCCGGAAGCATCCAGATACATCCAAATCGCTCAGTCAGACTCCCCGGATCTGAGTCGTCCGCAAAGCAGTCCGCAACCAATTCGGTAGGAATGCTTTCCGAACGACATTGGAATGGATCCCTTTGCTTCTACTGACCATTCACTCTTAACATACAATGTCTACATGTAATAGCAATATGTGATTCCTACACCATGTAAACTTAATTGTCTTAAGTAGCATTTCCTGTACATTGATTTACACTCTTGTATGATTTATTGTGTGTGTGTGATGTAAATCACTCTTACGCTCTACACTAGAATGAGTAGCACTATGAAAGAATTAAATGAAAAAAAATAATAGGTGCCTTTTAAACCAATATTTGAGTAATTACTCATACACACAGATACATCATGCATCCTTAGAGTGCATGTACATCTCTTACATAGGCGATTCAAGAAAGTGAAAAAACTGCCTCCATGTCATAGATTCTGTAGTACTTATGAAGTGATAAGCTGTGAGCCTTTGTTACCTTCCATTGCATTGGTGTTTAGGTGTTAGGCTCGAGTTTACTTTATTTCAGGATATGACTTCAAGAATCAAAGGGCTGATGGTCCTTGAATCAGGTCTTAGTTTGTGCCTTGCTGGAAGTCATAACAAGAAAACACCCTCGTCACCTGCAGGTTGCTGCTCCGAACAAATGGAAAACAGACAACAATACAGACAATAGTAAATTGTGTCCTGGTGTCGAAAGAAATGTCCACCAGGTCAAATTCAGCAAATTCCCTGGGTCAGCCAGATCAGAGATTTGGGTCAGAAATGGCTGCGGGAACTGGTATCCGGCAAGATCCCCCTGCTTTCCAGGACTACTAATAGCAAATATCTTTTCAATTACTCCTCATTCATTCAAATGTAAATTTAGAGGTGCAGGTCAGCGTGGGATTCATTGAAGGTCAGACATGCATGTTTAAAAAACTGTGAATTGGAACCACAGTCTCATTTATTAAGCAGTTCATAAACTGAGTCACTTTCTAGCCATTGTTTCCGTCATAATCTGATTATTAATACTCTCAAACAAACAATGGGCAAATTACTTTGTTTGGGTTGTTCTTTTCCACAATTCCATCACGATCAGCATCAACATCCAAGGAGATATCTGAACAGGAAACAGAATTGATTAGTTTTCACTTTGGAATACAGAGACAGAGAGAAGAAAGGTGGAAATGAGGTGAAAAGGAGAGACTGGCGAAATACTACAGAAATCAATTGCCACTGCTGTAAGCAAAGCAAGCCCATGCACATGCGTCTGATTGGCAGGCAAATGAAACACAGGTAAAAAAGAGTTAGAGAATTAAATTAAACTCAATCGCTTCCCTTACAGGATTGTAAATATTGATTCTAAGCGAGTACATTTGTCAAAATGTTATGGGTGAGTAAGTTACCTACTTGACTACACCATTCAAGATCTAACCCCGAATCGTGACATCTCTGCTTGGAGCTCGGCACTTGTTTTTATTTTTTTTGCTCTTTGGGCAAGGTGTCTAAAGTTCAAACACACAAATCAGAACTTCTCCAAGTTGATGGATGGACTTTAAACAGAACAAGTGGGAAACACTGAGCAGAATATGCCTCTGTTTCCCACCTGTTCTAAGCTCATGCATTAACTCAGAAAAATTCAGAGGAATGTTTTAAATTCAGACAACTCAAATGCAAAAAAAACCCAGGCCCTCCGCTATTCCGTAGAGGCATCACGAAAGAGTCCTCTGCCTAAGCGTACAGGCGACAACTCAATTCATTAAACACGATGGGCCAGATGTACGAGGAAGTGCTGCAGCGTGGCAACGCAAGCCCTTTGGCTGCGGCAGCACTTGCAAAGCACAAGAATGAGACATATTTACAACAATATGTTGCATTCCTCTGCTCTGGGTGGCTTTTGCTGTCCTTGTAAATATGGAACAGTAAAATACGCCACCAGTATGTCACAAAAAGTGACGTACTTGTGGCGTAAGGGGTTTGTAAATCTGCGCCAATATTTCCTTGGGTTAGAGCTTCATTTTAGGACCGTGCAGCTGGGAAACAGTGAGCAAGGTTTGCCTTTTTCTGTTTCTCAGCACTCCTTGCTAAAATAATGCTCTAAGCGGGAGTTTTCGAGCTAAATTAATTGACTTTCGCCCTGGAATGCTTAAAAACAGGTGCCTTGCCCTACGCTGAGCCAGGGAGCTCGTCGTGAAATGGCCCCTGTTGTGCCTTATTGTCAATCATCGTCCCTCACGGCCATTCGATTTTTCCAAAGCACCTAAAACACAATGTCGATCAGTTGGATAAAAAGAAGTAAACCTGTCATAATTTCAAAATATTTTATGTCATCCACGCAAAGATACCTTAAACCTATCTTATTTCTGAATCATTTTCTGGGAACTCGTGTCAGTCAGACGAAGACCATTCTGCTGTTGCATGGCGGCCTGGCAACAGTAGCAGCGGGCGGTTTTGAATATCCTGTGGTCCAGAGGGCTGGCTGCACTTGGGAATCATGTTCCAAGAAGCAGTGTCATCACCACAGAGTTAAGTTATTGGGGCTGCTCGGTAATTCCCAAGAGACATCCTTTCCTCACTGGGACGCGTCCCACTTCCCACATGACATTTGTACTTGGTGCTGACTAAGGAGTCATGCGAAACAGCACATCTGATGAGCGACTACATGTTTGAAGTCGGGGGCGTAACACAGGCCCCTGCAGCTGTCGGGGCAGGGGCAACTCTTCAAGACCCTCCATTCAGCCCAAGGAATGTAAGTAAATATCTATGAGAAAAGTGAGGCACAGGGACCCCTGATCACATGCAGCAGAGGGCCCCCATCATTTTGAATTGTTTGAAGACCTGTTCCACCTTCCTCACTAAGGAACACTTTGCCATGTTGTCAAAGAAGGAGGGAATATAGTTACATCCGGAAACGCCACTAAGGTCTGAGCAGACAGGCAGTCTCCAACAACAGCCCAAAATTCCCACTGACACATTCAATGACATGGTAACAGTCTGTACAACCTTAAGCAAAAGGCAGCCCATAACACCCCCAATACACACGACAAAACAGCATCTAGACATAGAATAAAAAGAATACAAAATTAAACAGAAATAAGCTTACTCGAGGGATGTTTCCGTTCTTCAACACACATACATGATGGCTCCGTTTCTAGCATTTCACACATGCAGCATTTTTCGAAAAAACAATTTATTATTATTTATTTTAAAGTTGTATATAGCACTGGCTAGACCCAGAGGTACCTGAGCGCTTTACATGAGGAAGAACATTGCTTCGGAACATAGTTACACAGTTACATCAGTTGTTGGAGCGTAGTTACACGAGTTACATGAGCTACAAAAGCATAGCATAGGCATGAGGAAACCAAAGCAGGCAGGGGGAGAGAAATTCAGGGGAAAGAGGAAAGGAGCTGGGGAGGAAGACAAAGACTAAAAGGAGGGAAGAGGTGGGGGAGGGGGTAGGAGACACAACAGGGATATGAGGAAGAAACAGTGTCCGACGTCCAGCTGTCCGGCTCCCAGCGGTAAAGGGTTCATTCCTAGTCCTCCGCTATGAGTGATTCCCTTGTCACTGTGGACTCTCTCAGAGGGGTCTCCGAGACTCCATGGCATAAATGCTGGATCCCTTCCCAACAAAGGAGGAAGGAGTGCTTTGGCCAGGGGCACACTCTGAGGAAGGAGGGAGGGAAGAGGTGGGTGAGGGGGTAGGAAACACAACGGGGAGATGGAGAAAAAAAGTGTTCGATGTCCGGCTGGGTAGGTTGACAGCTCCCAGCAGTAAAGGGATCATTCCCAGTCCTCCGCTATGTGTGACTCCCTTGTCGCTGTGGACTCTCTCAGAGGAGTTTCTGAGACTCCATGGCATAAATGCTGGATCCCTCCCCAACAAGCGGAGAAGGATTGCTTTGGCCAAGGGCACACTCATGAAGGCCATTTTAGGGACAGTCGGACTGGTAGGGAAAGACCCTCACTGCAGAAGGGGAAACGTTCTTCGTCTTCCTGAGACCTCCATTTAAGTGTCAGACAGCATTCTCAGCAAATTCGCCAGGTATCTGACGTCAATCTCTCCAAGAGGCGCTACGCAAAGGCCACACGCGGTGCAGCCTCGGAGGTATCCTATACGCGCAGGCTTCCCTTCACATCCCGCTGTACTCTGCTCGCCACTCCCCACCTTGAACTCACACCGCCATTTTAAGGTCAGGCCTCATTCCGAGAAGAGCAGCGCAAAGTCTCAATGTGGATTGTATTGGCATAAATACATTACCGGAGGGAGTATGTGGGCAAGTACTTGAGAGTCTGGTGCTAATCCAATGGGACAACTTCCCTCAGCGGTGGGAATACCTAGGCTGGCGACAATTTAGGGACAGGCTCATCGAGTTCAGTTTCAAAAAGTAGTTGCTGAGTTAATAAAGGGGATCAAATTAGGCGCCAGAAGGATCACAAAGCCCACATTGGGATTGCAGGCGACTGTTCCTCGGCTCCCCACTCACTGCCTCTGAAGCGCATCCGCTGTGGATCACGGAGGGCACTGCCGGTCGTGCTCAAGTGCCCCTCCCTCTCCAGCAGTAGCCGTGCTCCGTTAGCAGAGCAGGAACGCAAGACGATACAAAGCGGTGGTCAGCAGGCACTTTGCGGTGAGAGCCATGGTGTGGGGGCGTTGATTGCTGGCAGGAGCGGGGGTCGGTGGCTTCGCGGTGTGCTCGATTCAGCACCAGGCATTTGTTCGTAGCTCAGGGAGCTCTCGTAGCTCAGGAGCCATCTTAGTCCATTCGAAGGAAGGGACGTCATGGCAGAAATCTCTGTGAGAATCGGTCGGAGCAGAGTGAAATAAATCTGAACGTGAACCGCCTGCATTCCGGTTGTAGAATCTTGATAGAGGATGGTTAGGCAATGCGGTGAATGCACCGTTCTGGAGGTTGGATCAAGGGTTCGCAACAGAGCAACAGCTCCGAGCGGCCATGATTCGTTCCCACTGTTGGACGAATTAATCAGATGACCATACAGGTAATACTTAAATTTATTGTCTGTGCATATACCCTCCTCCTTTCCCTCCACTTTACACTCTGCATTTAATTTTAGTATTTTACTTTTTTCCTCCACTCAAATCCTTGCTTTTGACAAGTTAATGTACCACATTTCCACAATCGCTATAGTTTACTTCAGCTGTAGATTCTTAACTTGTACTTTCTCGAGCAGTATAGGCTCAGTAGTGCACCTCACTATTAGATTCTGTAAATTGCCTAAATTCACAAGTGCCAACCATGTTCCTTAGAAATGCTTCATTAGTTCCCCACTCTTTCTGTTCTGTCTTGCAGTCTTGCAAAAATGTATGTTTTTCCAAAACAACAATGATTCAATACTTAAAATGTCTTTTTTAGTATCTTCAAATATATGGCTGGGATAAACATTCCCAGTAGTCAGCCCCTGACATGTTTATAGATGTGCCTCCCTTCCTTCACTCCATAAATTATTCAAGCGCACCCCATGTTTTTTCACATATGGAAATATCTCCCCTCCTATCACAATCACATTTTCATTTCTTTAATTGATTATAGGGTAGGAGAGGCTCGTTATCTTCTCAGAGCAAGAGAGGTGGTGGAGGTACACTTGTTGCTGCCATGGTGATTCGGTTACAACTTAGCAATATTTTCTTCAAGATAAGATACCCAAACAACAAGCTAAAATAAAAACACCAAAATATAAACTAATATAATTGGCTCAAATAACCAAAGAATCTTGTGAAGTAGTCTAAGTTCTTAAATTGTCACAGGCAAATGGACACCACGTTCCTATTCTATCCACAATAAAGAAGTATTGTAACTCCAGTTAGTCTTGGTGAAATCGTCCTTATCCCCAACAGTGTTCATGAACCAGTTACTTTCCCTTTTTAAATGCACAAGATTCCTAAACACTCCATTAGTTTTGACATGTCAATACATTACTACTCACTTCCTTCATTGCATATAGATACACCTAGCTCCAACTCATTGTTTGCATGGGGTACATGTTGTGCAGCTCGCCGCAGCCTCTGTCATTATCTCATAATTACACCAGTCGTGTGAAGACTGTTACCCAGTCAACATATTTATGCTTCTTGGTGAAGAAATTCGCAACACAATCAACTTCCTCAGCCTCTGACGACAAAATGTCAAAGTGTCATGCAAATGCACGTCCATGCACACACCTTTGGTCCAACATGGTTTAGGCAATCTAGATCACTATCAATCTTCTATGGTAAGGCAACACGCATCGCAGCTCTGAGACAACACTGGTGGTGTTCACATGAGGCCAGGGCCAGTATTCCTTTCCACAAACCTTGCCAAGTTCTGCAAGGACAAGTCAACATTAATATCTATTTCGACACCCTTAAGTAAAGCACCCTGGTGATCCCAAGGGAAGGTTTCTTATCACTCGCTGTCCATAACGCAGAATAAGAAAAAAGTTACTTAACAGTAACTATAGTTCTCCAGTATTGGAATCTTTCATAGATTCACATGCTTGAATCATTCCCCATCGTCGGTATTATCAAAATAATTGTCCTAATAGACATAGAAGATAAGGCTTTAGGCCTGAAAATATTTTATAACATATCCCTGTCCTTTAGTAAAAAAGGACCAAACTTAAAACTTAACCAATCAGAAGAGACCACCCTGTAGAACCTTTCTGAGAGAAGCTCCAGTCCTTCAGATTTTCCAAGCACAAATGTGCATAAATAGAAAAAACTGAGATAAGTAAGTGAGCCTTCTCTAGGGGAGGCGGGCGGGTCGCATGTGAATCTATGAAAGATTCCAATACTGGAGAACTATAGTTACAGGTAAGTAACTTGTTTCTTACTCCAATATTGGACCTTTCATAGATCCACATGCTTGAATCAGAATAGCTAGCAGGAACACATTGTCATGCCATATAACCATACAGGAAAAGCATGCCTGAAAGCCTTGTCCGTATACATTAATATACTCATATAAATGCATAAGCAAAACTATCCAAAGTATACCTTTTTACCATAAATCATTGAAAATGTGACACAGTACAGGATGGTGGGAAGGAACCAAAGAAGAAGGCTCACCTTATTGAAAGAGATGTCTGAGAACCCCTTGTCCTACTGCCGCTTCTCGCTTATTCCCAGCATCCAAGCAGTAGTGCCTGGTAAATATGTGCGGTGTCCTCCAAGTTGCTGCCCTACAAATGTCAAGTAGGGATACACCTGCAAACAGTGCTTTAGATGTGGATAGCGCTCTTGTAGAGAGGGCATGAACTCTTGACGTCAGAGAATGGCCCGCTTGTTGATGACAGAATGCAATTCCACTTGAAATCCATCTGGAAATGCTCTGTTTAGTGATAGGGAAACCTTTTCTAGGTGCACTGTACGCAATAAATAGTTGATTTGATTTGCGAAATGACTTTTTCCGGTTCAAGTAAAATTTTAGGCACCTTTTAACATCTAGAGAGTGCAGAGCACGCTCCGCTGCAGTCTGCGGATTTGGGAAGAATGATTTCAGGTCTCATAACATTAGGGAGCTCCAGGGGAAGGAACGGGTGGGTCGTCCCCCACTCAACGCAACTTTATAACAAAGCAGACCCACTCAAATACGTACAGAAATATCCTTAATTTTTGTGTATCACCAGGATTAAGGAGGTATCACAACTAACCTCTTCACATCCACCCCCAATTATTTTTATTCATGGGGTAGATTCCTGATTTACCAAAATCTGTACTATATTTTATATAAAACAGTGATTTATTGCAAGAACCCTCAGCTTGTAAGCCACTGTTGTCAATTAGTGAAAAACGATTTCAAAATTGTGACAACCCACACCATAGAGGTTAGTGGAAAAATTCAAAAGAAAACAAAACGGTGAAAAAAGGAGTGAAAATTACACACCAAAGTCCTGATTTAAAATTGATAGAGAACCATGACTGCGCCCCAGCATTCAGTGAGTAATTGCAGGAACCCTCTTTTTTTTATATTTTGTAGTCACAAATAATTCAGCATGAAATATGCTGTTATGGTGAATGGAGTCCTGTGGCCCTGAAGAAATTGCCGTACAAATAAGGCAATGAAACATGTCGGCGGTTTGACTTTGTGACTGTTGATTTACAGCACTATTTAATTTTTGAATTGATCCATGAGCTGAGAATAAAATTGTGGTAGTCATGGTTCTCTATCAATTTTAAATCAGGACTTTGGTGTGTAATTTTCACTCCTTTTTTCACCGTTTTGTTTTCTTTTGAATTTTGTTGGTACAGTTTCCCAATTTTTCTTTTACCAAGGTGGCAACCTATGATGAGAAACGTGGCAGTACTGGTGTTGACCTAACCAGTGACAGCCCGCTATGGTGTTGCGCACGTGAGGTGCTACCTTGTTCTGCACATTTTTCCACTAACCTCTATAGTGTGGGTTGTCACAATTTTGAAATAGTTTTTCACCAATTGACAACAGTGGCTTACAAGCTGAGGGTTCTTGCAATAAATCACTGTTTTATATAAAATATAGTACAGATTTTGGTAAATCAGGAATCTACCCCATGAATAAAAATAATTGGGGGTGGATGTGAAGAGGTTAGTTGTGATACCTCCTTAATCCTGGTGATACACAAAAATTAAGGATATTTCTGTACGTATTTGAGTGGGTCTGCTTTGTTATAAAGAATGATTTCAGAACAATTGGTTTGTTAAGCTGGAAATTCGAAGAAACCTTATGGATGAATTTAGGGTTCGTTCGTAGAATATCTTTGTCTTGTTTAAATTATAAGAAAGGTACTTGAGTAGTGAAATCCTGAAGTTCTCCAACCCTTCTTGCTGATGTGAGAGCTAGGAGGAGAGCCACTTTCCAGGATAGGAACTTCATGTCCATCTTGTGAATAGGTTCAAACGGGTGTTTCATTAGTTGACAGTGGAATAAGCAACATTTTCTCAACTGGTATCATTAGAGAAGACAGATAGGGAGGCATGTGCAAGACATTACATGAAAGAAGGGGAGACTCTCGGTAGGTTTTTTGAAAAATGTGCACATGGCATCATATATTTAGAAACAAGTTGTGATAAGGAAAAGGCAAGATAAAAATAAAAGAAAAAATTAAAAAGAAAAATTACAGTTGTAGCAGCACTGCGGGCAAAACAAATTTGCGTGAACAACCCGAATTGTACTTGGTGCTCAAGTGTGTTTGTGACACAACGGTGTGGCGACGCAAGTGACAATGTGATATCAGCAAGGAACGGGGCAAGGTGAAATAAAGTGAAAATATATACAATGAAAGCAGTGGTTCTGATCAAATATTCACAATCTTTGGTAATCAATAAACAGTTATTTAGAGAACCACATGAGGTAAGCGCCATCAATTGCGCTGACAGGTCGACGGTGTTTCGATCCAGTGACTTTGGATCATCTTCAGGACCGGGTTGACATAGTGAAGGCAGTGCTGTACAGGGAGGAAAAGAAGGGGGTAAGGTATAGGAAGGGTGGAGTGGCAAGGACGAAAGGATGGAGCGCTGGGAAAATCAAGATAATTAGAAGGAGGGATTCGCTTAACTCATGATGAGGCAAAAATTCATTTAAGTGAGTAAGTCTTATAAGTGCTGTCAGCTCTTGCTTTAGCCAGCACCTGTCTGCACTTCAGTGGGATCTTTGAGTGTTGAAATTCTCGGAACTCAGGAGCCAGGCTGACAATTTCAGAGAACTGGGGTTCGGATTGGCACACTTGTTCCTGGTTCATTGTCAAGAGAGACGGAAATGGTCTGTGGTGGATCGGAGACTTAACTGAAAGTAGGTGAAGTTCTGTGTACCAGTGCTGGCGAGGCCAGGCTGGCGCTATCAGAATGATCTTGCAGGCTTCTGTCTTTATCTTTTTTAACACTCGCGGAAGGAGAGGAATGGGGGGAAAGGTGTATCAAATATGCCGGACCAGGCTATTGAAAAGGCATTACCTCATGAACCCTGATGGTGACGCCAACTTGTGAAGTACCAGCAATTCGCATTCTCTGGATTGGGAGAAAATGTTGTTTAGTGTGTGCTGGTCTAGTTCCCACTCGTGGCAAGTAGTCTTTAGTCTGCTCAATGTGTCCGATATGACATTTTGTATGACATTTTGTTTTCCTGGGCCGTACTTTGTGATGAATCGCCTAGCGACATATGAGTTGGGCTTCCTGAGAAGCAAGGAGAGACCTTGTTCCTCCCTGTTTGTTGAGGTAGTACATTGTCGTGGTGTTGTCCATCTTGAAATGCACCAATGCTTTTGGTATTTTTGGCAGAAATGCTTGGAGTGCTAGGTAAACTGCTCTTAGCTCGAGAAGATTGATATGAAGATCCCTGTGGGAAGGCGGCCGTCTTCCGCTGACCTGCATGTCTTGCAAGAAAGCTCCCCAGCCCTCCAGAGATGCATCCATTGTATTCACGAGAGGAACAGCCTGCGATAGGAACAGCAGACCCCGCGATAATTGATGAGGTTCCATCCACCAGTCCAAGGCCGCTATCATGGATGGAGTGATTTGGATCAGGTCGTCGAATGAGCCCTCTATCTGCACCCATTGTTCATTTAAAGCTTCCTAAAGAGGACGCATTTGGAGCCAATAATAAGGTATGAGGGGAATACAAGAAGACATCCTTCCTAGGAGAGACTTGAAAAGGCGTACGGAAATGGACTTTCTTTTTTGGACCTTCTTTGCCAAGGATATTAACCTTTGTTGTCTCTCCAGAGTAGGATAAGCCTTGTTTTCCACGGTGTCCAGGATAGCTCCTAGAAACATCAGTCAACGGGATGGTTGCAGAATCGATTTTTCTCCATTTAAAGTGAGGTCCAAGTTCTTGAAGAGTTGCAGACAGGCTTTGGTGGACACTTTTGCTGCTTCGTACGTGGGGGCTTTGAGAAGCCAGTCGTTCAGGTATGTGAAAATTTGATGATGGTGTTGTCTTAGAAATGCTGCAACTGGTGCTAAACATTTTGTGAAAATGTGGAGAGCGGATTTTAGTCCGAAAGGGAAGAAGCAGAATTGGAAGTGACTGTCGTCCACCGTAAATCTTAGAAACTTCCTGTGCTTTCGGCGTATGGGTATATGAAAATATGCGTCCTGGAGATCCAGTGACGCCATGTAATCATTTCTGTTGAGGAGGTGAAGCACATCTTGAATACAGATCATACAGAACGATTGTTTTTTGAGGAATTTGTTTAAGTTCTGCAAGTCTCAAGAAGAACCGGGAGTAGAAACCCTTCCCTCCCTGATTAAGGGGAACTCGTTCTATTGCTCCTTTCTGCAACATGTTGGTAACTTCTATCTTTGAGCGATTCAGGTGCTTTAGGAAGCCAGGCAGAGGAGGAGTTATTGGAGGGATCACTATAAATTCCAAGGAATGGTCGAATTGGATTTGTTTTAGGACCCATTGGTCCAAAGTTATATCCTGCCACTGCTGTAAATAATGGGATATTTTGCCACCCACAGGAGATGGAATTGGTGGGATAGTGGCCGACAGCTGGGAGAGGTCATTGGCTTCGACCGGTCTCCTTACCCTGGCGTCCTGATTTTCCTCTAAAAGAAGCCTTGTTGTAGGCTGCCGCAGTTGGCTGGGGGCTAGTATACTGGGGCCTGTATTGTTGAGCGGTAGCAGAATATGCTGAATAGCAAGATTGTTGGTATCCTGATCTGTAAGATTGGTAACCTCTTCCACGTGAGCCACGAAAAGGAGTCTTTTTGTATTGTAAAGTCCCCAAAGACTTAGCCGTATCTGTTTCTTTTTTGATAGCTTGTAAGACTTTGTCAACGTGGCTGCCAAATAATTCTTCACCATTATAAGGAAGGTCAAGAATCTTTTCTGTATCTCAGGCCTGAATGTGGTGGCTTTGAGCCAGCCTTGACGCCTCAAGACAGTCGCTCCCGCTAGCTGCCTGAACTCAGTGGATGCTACAACAATAGAGCAGTCTATCAAGTCAGAGGCAGTCTGTTCGCCCTCAAGAAGAATTCTCTTAGCTTCCTCCATGTCATCTGGTGGAAGTTTGCCCAAGAATGGTGCCAAGTCCAACCACATCTGCCTATTATAACAGCCCAGTAGAGTCAGAGAATTCGCTGCTCGTACTGTCAGAGATGAAATTGTTGAAAAACGCTTCCAGATGTTGTCAAGCTTTCTTCCCTCTTTATCAGGAGGAGCATTCAGGGGAGCTGAAGGATTTTTAGATCGTCGCTGCGCTGCCTGTGCGACCACAGAATCTGCTTTTAGATTACCTATTAAGCAAGCTGGAGCATCATCTGGAGCTTTATATTTTTTGTCCAGTCTCTGCAACATGCGTGGAACTGTTGCTGGATTCTGCATTATTCTCGTACCCCTCCTTCCATATGTAATCAATAATGGGCATAGATCTCACTGATTTCCTATAAGGCTCTTTAAAGTCATACAGAAAACAGTCCTGCTGATGCATAGGCATTGGTAAATCAAAGTGCTTAGCAACTCTCTCCAGAAGGTTGTGGAAGCCCCCAATATCTTCTGGAGGAGAATCCGCTTGGGGGGAGATGGAGATGCCAGAGTGGGAATGATGTAGGAATCCCATTCATCCTGTTGAATCTCTCCTTCTTCTCTCTCTACTTCCTCATCCGAGGATGTCAACTGATGGACAGGAGCAACTTGAATAGGAGGCTGAAACCTAGGAGATTGTTGGAGAAGAGGGGGAGCAAGCCTGTATTTGTGGATAAACAGGTGGAGAAGGGGGAGGAGGCAGAGCCTGTTGGATGCTCTGCTCTGGTGGAAATCTCCTCTTATAGTCCACCAACATAAATTGCAGGTCTGTCATAAGACTTGAAGGGAGGTACATCATCGCCTGTTGGTGATATTGCTGTTGCGGATGGTAATATTGACGTCCATAACCATCATCTTCATCAGAATCCTCCTGATATTTGACATGAAGGTCCAATGGGCTCAAGGCTGCCCCAAAGAGACTATCATTCTCAGACCCCTCAGCCTCATCATCTTCTTCTAAGAACCGAGATGGCATTTAGAGCCTGCACCTGACTAGGTGAGGATACAGCTGGCGTCAACTGTATTTTTGAAATTTTTTTGTTTTTCCCTCCTCGTCGGCGGTGTCGTCGACGAGCCCGTCAACGTTTGTATCCCCACCGGAATCACCTTCATCGACGAAAGCTGCTTTTCTTGCTCCGTCGACAGAACTGTTGTTGTCGACGGCACACTGCCGGAGATAGGGATTTTCATCGACAGTAACGCCGATGACACTTCCGTCATAGACGCGGGTTCTCTTGTGGACGCAGTCGTCGATGAGGTCTCCGTCGACGGGGTTGCCAATGAGGTCTCTGTCAACGGGATCGTCGTCGGAAGTTGACCCCTCGACGACGATGAAGACTTCAAAGACATGATTTGCTTCGTCAACGATAAAGGTACATTACCCATCGACGATGTCGTCATCGAGGATATCGATGCCCAGATACAGTCACGGTGTTGACTGAAGACACCGACGTTGTTACTAGAATCACCTCAGGTGAGGATTTTCTCGTCGACGGTGGTGTCATCGACGAGCTGCTCAACGGCGGAGCTGAAGTAGGTTTTTTAAGGTATGCTTCGGTTTCATAGGTGGTGTTGGAGGTTCTGAAGCTGTTTTTTTATATTTAAAGCCTTCCTTTCTTCATGGGAAGCTTTGCTGGTAGATCCAGTCTGTTTCTGAGTGGACTCAACAGACTTTTTTGACGCTTTTTTAGGTGGCTGTGACGATGAGCCAGAGGGTCAGCCAAAGGTTGTTTCTTAGGCGTTCTTGAGGAAGATTTAGAAGATGTATCTCTCTCCTCATCAGAGACAACAGTGTCCCTGTTTTGAAGCCTCTGAAGCCACAAGAGAAGCCTTCCTTCTTGGTCATTAAAAGAGTCTTTGTAGAAAATGTGCGATATACCTTACACTCCTTTGGCTTGTGGTCAGGGTACAAGCATTCCTTGTGCTTATCATCAATATGCTGCCTTTTCTTCCTGCAAGTTCCACAGACTCTGAACAGACCTTTTTTTGGTGTCTCTGACATGGTGGACGTCAGTTTGAATCACTTTAAAAAATCCTCTGAGTTGGTAGTAAGTTGAAAGGGTGAAAAAACACTCCAAATCTTGAAAAATAGAAGAAAACTGAGAAGAGCTCAATGGAGACTCCCTTAGCATGACGTGCAGTAGAAAATCTGAGGGACTGGAGCTTCTCTCAGGAAGACTCTACAGGGTGGTCTCTTCTGATTGGTTAAGTTTTAAGTTTGGTCCTTTTTTTACTAAAGAACAGGGATATGTTATAAAAGATTTTAAGGCCTAGAGCCTTATGTTCTATGTCTATTAGGACAATTATTTTGATAATACCGGGGGCTAACATCTTGATGACAGGGAATAATTCAAGCATGTGAATCTATGAAAGTTCCAATACTGGAGTAACAATCTCTGATAACCTTTCCTCCCCATAGATGGTTTTTGTAGTGAGCCTGTCCCCACTCCGGGTGGGAAATTAGCTTACTTTCAAGAGATGATTTCCTACCAACATTCATCACTGCAAATATAACATTTTGACATTCCTCCATAAAGAACTATAAAAAGAGAGCCGTGTGGCAAGATGTCAATCTGAGTCTTGAGCTCCGGCTGTCAAGGGGAATACAACTTCAAAATTCCTTCTAATTGACTTACAGATATAAAGCCAGTTAATTTTTTTGCAGTGATACAGAGAAGTTGGAGTGCAGAAAAATGCAATTATGGGACTGCTGTAGCTGCTAAGGCTGGAGGTCCAGGGACAAATCCCTGAACCAGCACCATACGAGGGGAGAGGAATGCAATAAGTGCAATGGAATCAATGGAGGAGGAAATGAGAATGCACCTAATTGATTGACTGGTGGAAAGAAAAAAGACCTGCCCTGATGAGGAGCAGGCTTTAATTACGGACTTAATGCAAGCAGTAAGAGACCGACTGCTCGGCACACAGCTGTTAGGCTGGGCCAAAAGGTCTGCAGGACATGGAAGAACTGGACCATGTGACAAAGATCACAGGTGCTGAGAATCTGAGTGCGTATTGCCTGAGTAACAGAGCCTGAAGATCGACCACAGGTGCCAACCCCAGCCAGTGGTGTAGCAGGAGGGGTGGTCTGCTCCGGGCAGCACGAGATTTGGGGGGCAGCGGCCTCCTCCACCTCTTACCTGCGGCCGTCACAGGGCCCACAGGCACCCCAGCTCTTACCGGTGGCTGGGTGGCAAAAGCAGTTACTGCCACTGGTGGTAAATGGTCTAGCTACGCCACAGACCCCAGCAGCAACAGGAGACTAAACTGGGGTGCAGTGAATTGCATGCCGGGTACATCCTGAGGAACATTTGTCAGCAAGAAGCCAACTGGACGCTGAGACAAAAAAAGGAACACAATCCAAAGGTATGAGTGAGCCAACAAGGGACACAGACTTGCCAAACTAGGCGAAAACCAGTACAGAGAGAAAACAAAAGATGCCTGGCTCAAGCGAAGCTGCGAACCATAGATCCAATGCATGTGCCAATCCCAATGGAACAGCCACATCTTCGCTTGTGGCATTGATCCTTCACTCAGCAATAAACTATGCCCGAAGGTGGCCAGTCTTTGGTAGACACTCCTCAAGACACGCCACAGCCACATATATGCACTGAAGAATTGAGGCAAAAATCATGGAGGAGGAGGAGGGGAAACATATGAAACCTGGCTCAGAGGAAGATTGTGAATCTTAGACTGCTCTATCTTTGACAGCCGACGTGGCCATTTTGATTCAACAGCCATCTCCTCTCTGGGTGCACAGTCCCCAGATTCAACATGAAAGCCTGAAGGAAATTGGACTCCATCAGCTATATCTGAGGACAACCCCCGCCACAACTGTGAATATCGACCTGACATCCTGATACAAAGCTGTGACTGCAGCAGTGAAAATAAGCAACAGGGGTGTTAATATTGTACATAGGTCCCAGAAGTTGGACCACCACACATTTGCCATAACTTCGTGCCAGCCACTTAACAAAGGAAAAAACGAATTCCTTTTTCTGAACATTGAAGAATGCTTTCAGGTATGCTGGGCATTCAGCACAAAATGGGAAAGAATGATTCCAAATAGAGGACTATGGCCTTTGGCAAGAATGGTGCCAGGTCGAGCACAGCAGACTCCACTCCAGAGGTAGCAGGGAATGGTGGAAGAGCAGAAAAACATGCTCTAGGAGATGAAAAGAAGCCAGGCCCCAATCAATTGTAAAATGTATTCCCTTACCTTAAAACTCAACCACACGAAAGAGCAGATCGATAAGCATACATCTATGCTAGACATGGCAATAAATATCTGAGGTGAAAGATAATATGAACTTGGCCTGTGACAAATTGAGCAAACTGGAAAAAACTGTGGAAAGCACACAACCCGAAAATGAGGACTTGGAAGGACAAATCCTCATAGTACTGAAAACACGACCTGTTGGAACAGTATGTTGAGTAACTACTGTCATCAATTTTGGGCCGACTCACAGTTCTTCATAGTCAAACATGCACAGAGTCCCATACCAACTCCTAGGCAGGCATGAAGACCAATCATTCTTGGCTGTTAAATTATATAGACAAAGACACTGTTCTCTAATTGACCAAAGCAAAACCATCATCTAGTCTGAAGGATCAGAAATTTCATTCTACTGGAAACAACCAACGGCCTGTTTGAACATTTTGTTGAGTAACTACTAACATCAATATTCAGTTGGGACTCCTTGTCACAGTTCTTCATCGTCAGACATGCATAGAGTGCTAGTACCCAAGCCACTGCCTAGTCAGTCATGAAGACCAATCATTGCTTGGCTTCTAAATTATAGAGACAGAGACACTGTTCTAAAACTGACCAGAGTAAAAACTTCATTCATTTTGAAGGATCAGAAATATCCTTCTACCTCAACTTCACAATCGTAGTTCAAGAGGCTAGGGGTTCATTCCGAGAAGTAAAGAAAAGGCTGAAGAAAACTGAGATGAAAAATGCAGTATTATATTTGGGAAAACTGACTTCTTTTTGCCTCTAGAAACTGCAATAGAGTTCTTTCAATATCATAGCGAAGAGACATGCCAAAACACCCAAATGCAGCTTTGGGAAAGAGGGGGATGCGTTACAATGAATAATAACGAATGACTATCTGAAACATATATAACACCCTTTCTGAATACATAATGGTAAAGCAGCATAAGCTGCTGCCAGTTAAATAGCTGGATACCATTGTATTATTGGTTTGTAATGCTCAGCTAACTAGAAGAGCCTCTGAGGCATGCTGGTGACTTAATCAATGGTCTGCGGAATGGAATCATAAGGTCTATGTACATGGACCCAAAATACTATGACACAAAATACTATAAGGATAAAAGCCTTTCAGGTAATGTCAAACTATTTCAAGTCTGCACAAACAGCTAGCACTTCAGGCATGCCTGTCCCCCCCACTGCGTGTAGCTCACATTAAACAGCTGATGATTGTCCTTGAGGTGCAGTTGGACCTCCGGTTTAAAGTTTGAGGGGTTGTGTTGACAGAGACAAAATCCAGGCATACATATCATCCTACACATCACAGAGTGTGAAACTTTGCCTCACATATGATCTGCCGCTATGTGAGACAAACACACCAGGGGAGACCCGTGAGAGATATTAAAACCCAACTTATGCTCTGATTTTCAATGTGGAATTCCCAATGCCTTAATAACCTGAAAAATGGGCAAGTATTCACTGGCTAAGACAGACCCAAGAAATGCGTTACTTCCCTGTAACTGCAGTTATCCAGTATTGGTATCTTTCATAGATTCACATGCCTGAACAGGCGCGGTGCGTTCATTGGGGTGTGGGGGCGTTGCCCCCCCCGCACCCGTCCACGCGCCCGCAGCTCCCTCCTCGGTGTCTCTGAACTTAGTTTACTTAAGTTCAGAGACGCCGAGGGTGTGGAGAACTGACAATGCATGTCAGTCAGCATGACGTCGGACCGTGGGCGGTCCGGCGTCATGTTGACTGACATGCATTGTCTCAAGCCAGGGAAAGGCAGCACAAGTGTGCATGAGTGGGCATGGAGATTAATTTTTAGCCTGTGCCCAGTCATGCGTACTTGTGTTTTAACTGCCTTGCGCATGCCCATTAGGAGCCCCTCGGTCTCCTAATGGGCAGGCGGCGGGCGAGGAGTAGGCTGTGCCCTCAGCCAATCCGGGTGGTGTTTAGGGTTAGGTGGTAGGGTTGGGGTGGTGGAGAAGTGGTTTTTAGGGTGTTCCAGTGGATTGACAGGAACGGGACTGCTGTGAGTGGTAGGGAGGGGGAATTGATGGGTGTGCAGGAAGTTTGGGAGGAATCGATCGATGGGAAGGGTGTTTTTTGGCAAAGTCGAGGAAGGGAAGGAGCTGCCATAGGAGCCCATGTTAAACGTGAGATTTGCATGTTTTTGGGGTTCGATTGTAGGGTGTTGCAGGTGGTTCAGAGTGGATTTGCTTAGCTGGGATGAGAGTTGGGAATGTCTAATTTTGATTGCAAGTTGTTAGACCTGACATCCTTGGCGTGGGTTTTTCCCCTATCTTTTGCCTCTGCTACCTGGATTTTGATGCTGTGATGGATTTCGTTTTTGCTGGTTTAGATGCTTTGGACACTCTGCCACTGCTAATCAGTGCCAGAGTGTAAGTGCTCCCTATGTAAAATGTCATATTGATTGGATATACCTGATTGGCATATTTGTATCACCCTGAAGTCCCTAGTAAAGTGTACTGTGTGTGCCAGGGCTGGTGATGACAGATGCTACGATTGCGCCACCCACATGAGTAGCCCTAAAATGGTGTCTCAGGCCTGCCGCCACAGGCCTGCTTGCAGTCCCCGGACTGCCATGTCACCCTGGTCAGTGTCCCCACTGACTAGGCCTAACCCTTCCCTTTTTATGCACATCAGTCATCCCTATGGAAGGCCCAAGGTACCCCCCTGGGCAGGGTGCAAGGTGGAGCATGTACTAGTGCAGGTACCATGCTCTGGTAGTGAACAGCGGCCATTTTGCGTGTTCACTGCTGCAAGGTTATCTTGCTCCATAGGCTAACATGGGGGAGGCTGGTGCCAATGGCTATCCGCCTATCTTCCCATAGGAACAAGATAAGACATGAGTGTTTGATATCCCTGAGCTCAGCATTTGATAACACATCTTTTAGGAGAGGTTGTTTTTAAATCCTGAGTTGGAGAATAGTACTTTTTAGAGAGTAGCTGTTCTCTTGTCTGACCCTTCTGTGTGCCTGGGCATGCTTGTGGATTGACTGTCTGGCTTGGGAGTGACAGGGGCTGGGGATCCCCCAGGAGGTTGGCTGAGTCAGCCCTTTGCTGAATGGCGACATTTGCATGTAGAGTGGAGGGAGGAGATAGCACCTGGGAGTGAATAGGGCTGTGCCTGCCTGCCCCACTGCTGGCTCCACCTCCTGCTGGGCGGCTGACGACTCTGCCCCTCACTCTGAAAAGAAAGCAGAAGCCAGGAAAACAAAGTGCTCCAGCAACACCCAGAACTGGATCAGACCGGGCTCAGGACCCACTTGCACAAAGACTTCAAAGACTTTTAGGGGTATAAGTACAAGAACCCTGACAACAGATTTTTAGATTCTACAATCAAGAGGAACCTCTGCTGAAAGACGGACTGCTGAAGGACTAAAGGAAGATTGCCTTGCTGTGTGCTTTAAGGGCTGACCTGTTCTGCTGTGCAACTGAAGCTGAGGAGGAGAAGGGGCCTTGCTGTGTGCTGTGACCCTGCCTGCTTGACCTGACAAGACTTTGCTGTGTGCTGTGTCTTCAACTCTGAATCTCCAAGGGCCTGAGAAGAGCTGGCCTCCTGTTTGGCAACCCAGGGATATAAAGGTTGCCGAGACTTCAAGACTCTGCTGTGTCCCGTGAAGTGCGCTGTCTGCTCTCTGCTTTGCTTGAGAGAGCGGCGCTGTTTAGTGCCTGAAACCGGCTGCTGCGCTGTGAAGATCGACGTGCTTATCGGCACCTGTACTACGGTGCTTTGAAATATCCTGCCCGTAATTCACCGCCACGGCCCGGGGGCCCGAGATCGTCCAGGAGCTGTGCCTCTCCGTTCCCTAGACTACGAAGAACGAAGCGAGGAGGTCGCGACCTGATTGGTTGACGGCGGAGGCCTGGCCGGAGGAACTGCGCTACGATTGGCGGAGGCCTGGTGACGTCTGACGTCGTCCCTGGGGGCTCGTCGAGGGAGCCGCGACCTGATTGGCCGCCGTCCGTGAGCTACGGGAACTCTGTCCCGAGGAAGGGCTCCGACGCGCTGAGTTCTTGCGCCCCGACCTGCAGCCTGGTGAGTCCGTGCAGGGAGAGGGAGCATCGGTAACTGGTGTGGCAGCACGCTTAACCCCCGAACGTCCCGCATAGCTTGTGGGGCCCGGAGACCAACGCCCGGGGTGCATTTGCCTGGAGGAGCAACCGGAGAGGAGCGCTTCAAATTATAAACGCAGGGGCATAGCTAAAAAGGTGTTTTCCGTGCTGAGAGTCTAAAGCCATATTCTTTTTGACACCTAACGCTCACAAGAGACTAGAGACTAATTATTTTGCGTACCTAGCGATCCAAGAAAGCTAAAAGAGAAACAGAAGATTAATGTGCAATGCTATGATAATGGATCTTTACTGCTGAAACTAGATAAAGCTATATTTTTGATATACTCACCTGTGTGTGACTCGCCGTCGCCACTACATTGACCACAGTTCCTTGGGGCAACTTGCTGGTGTGACGAGCAGAGTGCGACCAACTTTTGATTCATTTATTACGGTTCCCTTGAGCCAACGGGCTGACGAGCCTTGGACCTGCACCTGCGCGCCATGAGAGGTACTCTACCTGTTTTAATTACATTTTGGCAGTCCACGCGGCACCCCTTTACACTGACCTGCTCCCTGCTGACGAGAGGCAACTACCTCGAAACACGTGTCCAGGGATGGCTAATGCGACACATACTTTTCTACATACACCGTGGCATAGGCATACTCGCCGTCGCCACTACATTGACCACAGTTCCTTGGGGCAACTTGCTGGTGTGACGAGCAGAGTGCGACCAACTTTTGATTCATTTATTACGGTTCCCTTGAGCCAACGGGCTGACGAGCCTTGGACCTGCACCTGCGCGCCATGAGAGGTACTCTACCTGTTTTAATTACATTTTGGCAGTCCACGCGGCACCCCTTTACACTGACCTGCTCCCTGCTGACGAGAGGCAACTACCTCGAAACACGTGTCCAGGGATGGCTAATGCGACACATACTTTTCTACATACACCGTGGCATAGGCATACTCGCCGTCGCCACTACATTGACCACAGTTCCTTGGGGCAACTTGCTGGTGTGACGAGCAGAGTGCGACCAACTTTTGATTCATACTTTACACATTGCCTTGGGGATAAGCCTGTCTGCTCGAGCCAAGCTACCTAGAGGGTGAGCAGGGGTTATCTACCGTGTGTGTCCCTGTACCCTGACTAGAAGCAAGGGTCCCTATTTGGTCTAAGGTGCTTACCTCTGCCAACTAGAGACCCCCAGATCTAACATTGGTGGTCAGCGGTGCGGATTAGAACCAGTATTTGCACTTGACCTGCAGTGATTCTTTGTACATCACTAGTCTAGGTAGCAGTTACATATTGCACAAAGTTTTTGGAAGACCTAGGAAGCATCATGTCTCTGAATGGAGTAGGCGAGGAGGTGGAATTGCAATTTGAAGTAGAAAAGTTGCTCACATATAAGAAGGATCAACTAATGCAATTCTGCAAACAGCTTGGATGCCCAGTGAAGGGCAGCGCTAACAAGGCAGAGCTACAGAAAGCTCTAAGGGCCTGGTGGGAGGCCAAAAATGGTGTGACAGAAGAAGCTACTGGAGAAGATGGTACACCGGAGCACGGATTTGGATCCGATGATTTGCCAGTGAATAGGCCAGCGTCTAGGGCTGGCAGCACCCATTCCAGTAGGGTCTTTCTCCAGAGGAACTGGAGGAAAATCAGAGGATTAGGGCCCATGAGATTGAAGTTTTTAAGCTCAAAGCTCAAGCAGAAGAGAGGAAACTGCGCCTTGACAGTGAAAAGAAGGCGGAGGAGAGGAGGAATGCTCTCGCTTTGGAAGAGAGAAAACTCCAGTTGGCTCATGAGTTGAGCATGAGGGAGCTGGACATTAAAGCTAAACAGGTGGAGTCCAGTCCGAATGGTGGCAGCGCACAACCAGTACAGGCGGGTAAAGTATACATACCGAAAGATTTGGTGCAGAATTATCAGAGGGGTGAGGATATCTATGCATGGTTTAGATCCTATGAGCTTGCCTTGAAGATGAATGAAGTGCCTGAGAAGAGTTGGGGAGCAGGTTTGTGGAAGCATTTTGAGGCCTCTGGGAGGGATGTCTTGGCACCCTTAGAAGCAGCAGGTACCTTAACCTACCACACTATGAAGGAGGCCTTATGCCTCAGGTATGGGCTTACACAGAACAGTACCGCCAGAAGTTCAGGAACTTCAAGAAGCTTGATTCAAGTACTTGGGTGGAGTGTGTGAGTATGTACACGCGTGCACTGGAAGGTTGGATAAAGGGCAGCAAAGTTACTGATTATGTGGGGTTGTGTCACTTGATTAGTTGGGAGCACTTGAGTAGTCTATGTGTTCCAGAGCTGCGCCAGCATCTTTTAGACAGCAAGTTAACTGATCCCAGTGAGCTTGCTAAAGAGGCAGAGCGCTGGACTAGCACCAGGGTCAACAAAGGGGTGGTAAGTATCCCAGCCAAGGGTGGACAGGGTCCCCAGCAGAAAGGTGGGGAGGACAAGGGTAACAATAAGGAGTTCTCTAAAGGGCCCCAAAACAGTTCCCAGGAGAAGGAGTCCCAAGCCCCCAAGCCTAAGAAGTCTTGGCCCCATAAGGGCAGACAGGATAACAGACCACCGCCTACTTGCTATGCTTGTAGGGAAGTGGGGCACATCGCCCCTAAATGTCCCAAGAAACCCCCAGCACCAGCTGCTGCTCCAGTCCCAGGGTTAGCTAGTGTAGCTTTGGGCGGGGATTTGATTTCCAGTGGGGAAGAGGGATTAGCTATGATGACCCTTGTCTCTTTAGGAGACCAAGAGATGGTCCAGGATACCTTGATACCCGCTAACACTAAGAAATACGGGCAAAAGGTGACCATCAATGGGAGGGAGATAGAGGCTCTGAGAGACACCGGGGCTAGTGTGACATCTGTCAGGTGTCAGTGGGTGTCTGAAGAGCAAGTCATTCCCAATGTGCTCCACCCAGTAGTGGCAGCTGACACTTCAGTGCGCCTCTGCAAGATGGCGCGTGTTCCCTTTACATGGGGGGGAGTCTCTGGTACCTTGGAAGTCTGTGTCAGTGATGCCTTGCCAGTAGATTGTCTGTTGGGTAACGACCTGGAGAGTTCTCCATGGAAGGACGTAGAGCACAGAACTCACTTGGAGATGTTAGGACTGCCAGCGTGGATCTGTGTATCCACACGTGCCATGACAGCCAGTAAGGGTGGATTAGTAGAACCGGAGCCTGGAACAATGGCCCAGGGACCTGTCAGGAGAGGAAGGGGCAGAGGGCGCGGGAAACCGGCCCCCACTGTTCCCACGGTCCAGGAGGAAGCAGAACCTGAGGGGGATGCCCTGGAACCTACAGGGGAACAGGTGGCCGAACTGGGGGAATTGCCTGAGCTGACCCATTGGCAGCAAGAGGGAGGTCCCTCCAGGGAGGAATTCTGGCAGGCTCAGAAGGAGTGCCCTTCTCTCATTGGTGTGCGGCAGCAGGCTGCAGACCAGGCAGCGGGCCTAGGGTCCAAGGAACATTTGATTTACTGGGAGGATGACTTACTTTATAGTGAGCCTAAGTTTGCTGAGCCCGGTGCAGCCCGTGTGCTGGTGGTACCCGAGCGCTTCAGGAACTTCTTACTGGGTCTGGCTCATGACGTGCCTCTTGCAGGACATCTGGGGCAAGACAAGACCTATCACAGGCTTGTCACCCACTTCTACTGGCCCCAGATGAAGAAGCACGTCAGTACCTTTTGTAAGTCTTGCCAAACATGCCAAGCCAGTGGTAAGAGCAGAGGAAAGTGCGTGGCACCCCTCCAACCTTTTCATGTGGTGAGCACCCCTTTTGAGCGGGTGGGCATTGATATCGTAGGGCCCCTGGACCCCAAGACTGCCTTAGGCAACAGGTTCATCCTGGTCTTGGTGGACCACGCCACCCGGTACCCGGAAGCAGTCCCTCTCAGGACAATCACAGCACCCGTGGTGGGCCGTGCATTGATTGGGATCTTTTCCCGCGTGGGGTTCCCCAGAGAGGTGGTCTCCGACCGGGGTACCAACTTCATCTCTAGGTACATCAAGTCTCTGTGGGAGGAGTGTGGGGTAACTTATAAGTTCACCACTCCTTACCACCCTCAAGGAAATGGGTTGGTTGAAAGGTTCAACCGCACCCTGAAAGGTATGATTATGGGCCTAGCGGAGCCCATGAGACGGAAGTGGGACGTCTTGTTACCATGCCTGTTGTTTGCCTACAGGGAGGTGCCTCAGAAGTCCTTAGGGTTCAGCTCCTTTGAGCTGCTGTATGGCCACCCTGTTAAAGGACCTCTCACACTGGTGAAGGAGGGGTGGGAGAAATCCCGTGGGAAAACCCCCCAAGATGTGTTCAGCTATGTGCTGGCCATCCGCAACCAGACACAGCGCTTCAGGAAGCTCGCTCAAGAGAACCTAGAAGCCAGCCAGGAGGAGATGAAAAAATGGTACGACCAGAATACCACTCTGGTAGAGTTTCATCCTGGGCAGAAAGTGTGGGTGATGGCGCCGGTGGAGCCTTGTGCGCTCCGTGACAAGTGGACCGGGCCATATGAGGTGGTAGACCGCAAGAGTGAGGTGACCTACCTGATCAACATGAAGACTCCTAGGCAGCCCCTGAGAGTCTTGCATGTGAACCGCCTCAAGCCCCACTTTGAGAGGTCTGAAGTGACAATGCTCATGGCTACAGATGATGGTGGGGAAGAGGATAGTGATCCTCTCCCTGACCTCCTGGCAACCAAGGAGCAAGACGGGTCAGTGGATGGTGTGGTCCTCTCGCCCACCCTGACCCCAGAACAGCAGAGAGACTGTCGCCAGGTGTTGGGTCAGTTCGCCTCCCTGTTCTCCCTGACCCCAGGTGTCACCAATTGGTGCGTCCATGATGTGGACACTGGAGATAGTCTACCTGTGAAACAGAAGTTTTACAGAGTCGCTGACAAGGTCAGGGCCAGCATCAAGGAAGAAGTTTCCAAGATGTTGGCGTTAGGGGTGATTGAGCCCTCCAGCAGTCCCTGGGCTAGCCCAGTGGTCCTAGTTCCCAAGAAAGCTGCTACACCCGGTGACCCGCCAGAACTTCGGTTTTGCGTGGACTACCGTGGGCTCAATGCGGTCACCAAGACTGACGCGCACCCCATCCCCAGGGCTGATGAGCTCGTGGATCGGTTGGGAGCTGCCAGGTATCTCAGCACCTTTGATTTGACTTCGGGGTACTGGCAGATTGCCTTAACTGAGGGGGCTAAGGAGAGGTCGGCATTTTCAACACCAGAGGGGCACTTCCAGTTTCGCGTCATGCCCTTTGGATTGAAAAATGCCCCTGCCACCTTCCAGAGACTGGTCAACCGGGTACTGACCGGGTTGGAGCAATTCAGCGCCGCGTACCTGGACGACATTGCTGTGTTCAGCCCCACTTGGGAGGAACACTTGCAACACCTCTGTGAAGTGTTGAGGGCTCTGCAAAAAGCAGGCCTCACTATCAAGGCCAGTAAGTGCCAGATAGGGCAGGGATCAGTGGTGTATTTGGGACACCAGGTGGGGAGCGGCCAGGTGGCGCCCCTACAGGTGAAGATTGATACCATTCTGGCTTGGGAACCCCCCAAGACCCAGACAGAGGTGAGAGCCTTTCTAGGACTCACCGGGTATTACAGACGGTTCATCAAGGGATACGGCACCATTGTTGCCCCCTTGACAGAACTAACCTCTAGAAATCAGCCCAGGAAAGTGAATTGGACCGAGGCCTGTCAAACTGCTTTTGATGCCCTAAAAACTGCAATGTGCACAGCGCCAGTGCTGAAGGCACCTGACTTTTCGAGTGAATTCGTTGTGCAAACAGAGCAAGGTGTGGGAGCAGTACTCTCACAGATGGACGACGAGGGCGGGGACCAACCTGTAGCTTTCATTAGTAGGAGGCTACTCCCCAGGGAACAGAGGTGGAGCGCTATTGAAAGGGAAGCATTTGCTGTGGTCTGGGCCCTGAAGAAGCTGAGGCCCTACCTGTTTGGGACTCACTTCCGTGTTCAAACCGACCACAGGCCCCTCAGATGGTTAATGCAGATGTGGGGTGAGAATCCAAAACTGTTGAGGTGGTCCATCTCCCTACAGGGAATGGACTTTACGGTGGAACACCGTCCCGGTACAGAGCACGCCAATGCTGATGGTCTGTCCAGGTTTTTCCGCCTTAGTGATGAGAACTCCCAAGAGGGTGGGTAGTTCTCCCCACTTTCAGCTGGAGGGGACACGTGTTAGACCTGACATCCTTGGCATGGGTTTTCCCCCTATCTTTTGCCTCTGCTACCTGGATTTTTGATGCTGTGATGGATTTCGTTTTTGCTGGTTTAGATGCTTTGGACACTCTGCCACTGCTAATCAGTGCCAGAGTGTAAGTGCTCCCTGTGTAAAATATCATATTGATTGGATATACCTGATTGGCATATTTGTATCACCCTGAAGTCCCTAGTAAAGTGCACTGTGTGTGCCAGGGCTGGTGATGACAGATGCTACGAGTGGGCCTGCAGCGCTGATTGCGCCACCCACATGAGTAGCCCTAAAATGGTGTCTCAGGCCTGCCGCCGCAGGCCTGCTTGCAGTCCCCGGACTGCCATGTCACCCTGGTCAGTGTCCCCACTGACTAGGCCTAACCCTTCCCTTTTTATGCACATCAGTCATCCCTATGGAAGGCTCAAGGTACCCCCCTGGGCAGGGTGCAGTGTATGTAAAAGGTGGAGCATGTACTAGTGCAGGTACCATGCTCTGGTAGTGAACAGCGGCCATTTTGCGTGTTCACTGCTGCAAGGTTATCTTGCTCCATAGGCTAACATGGGGGAGGCTGGTGCCAATGGCTATCCGCCTATCTTCCCATAGGAACAAGATAAGACATGAGTGTTTGATATCCCTGAGCTCAGCATTTGATAACACATCTTTTAGGAGAGGTTGTTTTTAAATCCTGAGTTGGAGAATAGTACTTTTTAGAGAGTAGCTGTTCTCTTGTCTGACCCTTCTGTGTGCCTGGGCATGCTTGTGGATTGACTGTCTGGCTTGGGAGTGACAGGGGCTGGGGATCCCCCAGGAGGTTGGCTGAGTCAGCCCTTTGCTGAATGGCGACATTTGCAAGTAGAGTGGAGGGAGGAGATAGAACCTGGGAGTGAATAGGGCTGTGCCTGCCTGCCCCACTGCTGGCTCCACCTCCTGCTGGGCGGCTGACGACTCTGCCCCTCACTCTGAAAAGAAAGCAGAAGCCAGGAAAACAAAGTGCTCCAGCAACACCCAGAACTGGATCAGACCGGGCTCAGGACCCACTTGCACAAAGACTTCAAAGACTTTTAGGGGTATAAGTACAAGACCCCTGACAACATATTTTTCGATTCTACAATCAAGAGGAACCTCTGCTGAAAGACGGACTGCTGAAGGACTAAAGGAAGATTGCCTTGCTGTGTGCTTTAAGGGCTGACCTGTTCTGCTGTGCAACTGAAGCTGAGGAGGAGAAGGGGCCTTGCTGTGTGCTGTGACCCTGCCTGCTTGACCTGACAAGACTTTGCTGTGTGCTGTGTCTTCAACTCTGAATCTCCAAGGGCCTGAGAAGAGCTGGCCTCCTGTTTGGGAACCCAGGGATATAAAGGTTGCAGAGACTTCAAGACTCTGCTGTGTCCCGTGAAGTGCGCTGTCTGCTCTCTGCTTTGCTTGAGAGAGCGGCGCTGTTTAGTGCCTGAAACCGGCTGCTGCGCTGTGAAGATCGACGTGCTTATCGGCACCTGTACTACGGCGCTTTGAAATATCCTGCCCGTAATTCACCGCCACGGCCCGGGGGCCCGAGATCGTCCAGGAGCTGTGCCTATCCGTTCCCCAGACTACGAAGAATGAAGCGAGGAGGTCGCGACCTGATTGGTTGACGGCGGAGGTCTGGCCGGAGGAACTGCGCTACGATTGGCGGAGGCCTGGTGACGTCTGACATCGTCCCTGGGGGCTCGTCGAGGGAGCCGCGACCTGATTGGCCGCCGTCCGTGAGCTACGGGAACTCTGTCCCGAGGAAGGGCTCCGACGTGCTGAGTTCTTGCGCCCCGACCCGCAGCCTGGTGAGTCCGTGCAGGGAGAGGGAG
Organism: Triturus cristatus; assembly: GCF_964204655.1. Lineage (NCBI taxonomy): Eukaryota > Metazoa > Chordata > Amphibia > Caudata > Salamandridae > Triturus > Triturus cristatus. The sequence goes on from NC_140580.1 coordinate 734,181,890, forward strand.
CATCGGTAACTGGTGTGACAGCACGCTTAACCCCCGAACGTCCCGCATAGCTTGTGGGGCCCGGAGACCAACGCCCGGGGTGCATTTGCCTGGAGGAGCAACCGGAGAGGAGCGCTTCAAATTATAAGCACAGGGGATAGCTAAAAAGGTGTTTTCCGTGCTGAGAGTCTAAAGCCATATTCTTTTTGACACCTAACGCTCACAAGAGACTAGAGACTAATTATTTTGCGTATCTAGCGATCGAAGAAAGCTAAAAGAGAAACAGAAGATTAATGTGCAATGCTATGATAATGGATCTTTACTGCTGAAACTAGATAAAGCTATATTTTTGATATACTCACCTGTGTGGTCTAAGTTTGTGGTGTACTAGGGGGGTCATTGTGGTTGTTACGTGCAAATACTTTACACATTGCCTTGGGGATAAGCCTGTCTGCTCGAGCCAAGCTACCTAGAGGGTGAGCAGGGGTTATCTACCGTGTGTGTCCCTGTACCCTGACTAGAAGCAAGGGTCCCTATTTGGTCCAAGGTGCTTACCTCTGCCAACTAGAGACCCCCAGATCTAACACAAGTGTTTTGAAGAAAATCCATGGAGGGAAGGGGTGTTTTGGGCCTAGTTTCAGAGTGTGTTTTGAAGGGGCACTCCTCCAGCACTTTTACACCCCGCCATTTTCAAATGTCACCAGCCGCCCCTGTGCCTGAATCATTCCCCGTCGTCGGGATGGGAGTCCCCGGTTCATAAATAAAGTAATGTCTCATTAGACATATACAGTAATAGGCCAAGGGCCTCACCTTAGTAACATATCCATGTCCTTTTGTAAAAAAGGACCAAACTTTGGAATAGAGCCTATCAGCTATCACCACCCTCTGGAACCTTCCTGGATGGAGCTCTAGTCCCTCAGATTTTCGTAAGCACAGTGCTAAGTAGTTGTATCACTGACAGACCCAAGAGAGTCCTTCCAGGGGAGGTGGGTGGGTTGCATGTGAATCTATGAAAGATACCAAGTCTGTATAACTGCAGTTACAGGTAAGTAACGCGTTCCTTATCCAGTATTAGGGTATCTTTCATAGATTCACATGCCTGAATCAGAGTAGTTATCACTGATAAGCACATTTCAAATGGTACAGTATATATGAATTCACCAGATAACAACATATCAACGTGAAGATAGAAAGTACCAAAAAGCAATGAATTAGCATAGTAAGAAACACAATAGAGAAATGTGCGTATAGAAGAGAGGATGGTGGGATGAAAGGAAGGGCTCACCTCTAATGAAATAGGTGACGGAGCACCGCTTGTCCCACTGCAGCGTCTTTCATGAGTTCCGTATCCAGGCAGTAATGCTTGGTAAATGTATGCGGCGTCTTCCATGTTGCTGCTCTGCAAATGTCTGCAATTGGAACACCTGCAAAGAGTGCCATTGAGGTAGAAATTGCCCTTGTAGAATGGGCTCGAACTTTGGAATGCAGGGGCTGCCCCGCTTGCTGGTGACAAAAAGTAATAGCTGCGGAGATCTAGCGAGAGATATTTTGTTTAGTGAGTGGGAGACCTTTCCTAGGTCGACTGTAAGCCACAAAGAGTTGGTTGGATTTGTGGAATGTCTTTGTCTTGTCAATGTAGAATTTTAGGCAGCTTTTCAGATCCAGAGAATGCAGGGTCCTTTCTGCCACTGTTTGAGGATTTGGAAAAATGGATCGTAACACTATAGGCTTATTGAGGTGGAAGTTTGACGGGACCTTAGGTATAAATTTCTGATTTGTGCGTAGTATAACCCTGTTGTGTTTGAATTGAAGGAAAGGGTCTTGAATTGAGAAAGCATGAAGTTCACTCACTCGTCTTGCCGAGGTAAGGGCACTTTACCACTGTGCTAAAGTGCATATGCTCTCTGTGTAAATTGTGTTATGGATTGGTGTTTCCATGATTGGCATATTTGATTTGCTTGTCAGTCTCTAGTAAAGTGCACTGAGTGTGCCAGGGCCTGTAAATCAAATGCTACTAGTGGGCCTACCGCACTGATTGTGCCACCCACATGGGTAGCCCTGAAAAGGTAACTCGGGCCTGCCATTGCAGAGCCTGTGTGCAGTCTGGTACTGCCAAGTGCACCCACTTGCCAGGCCCTAACCTTCCCTTTTCTTACATGTCAGTCACCCCTAAGGTAGGCCCAAGTTACCCCTGGGGCAGGGGATAGTGTATGTGAAAGGTAGGACATGCCCTGGTGTGTGTGGCATGTCCTGATAGTGAATTACTGCTAATTTCATTTTTTCACTATTGCAAGGCTACCTGTTCCCCATAGGACAGAATGGAGAGTTTGTTTATAACATCTTATAAACATAACTGTCCCTGGGAACTAGGTAGCAAAATAAAGTTTAGTATGCCTAAACTCAGAATCTAAAGATGCATCTTTTAGTGAAGGTGATTTTTACATTCTGAGTTTGAAAATACAATTTTTAGAAAGTAGATACTCTCTTACTCAGCCATCCAGCAGGCCTCTGCTGGGTTTGTGGATTGACTGCCTGGGTTTTGGATGACAGGGGCTGGGGAACAGCAGTGGCTTCGGATAGTCTAGGTGGGTCAGGAAAGGGCTGAATAGACCTGGGTTGTATTTAGAGTAGGGGGAGGAGATTTCCTTGCACCTGAATGGGCCTGGTCTGCCTCTGACAATGTCGTCCCCACCTGCTGCCAGGAAGCCACACCCACCAGGGAAGGTAGAACCGGTTCTGGCTGGGCACAGACACTCTGCCTGAGAGAACAAAGGATTTTGGGCTATAAAAAGTGGAGCCCAAACCCCTGAACTTTAGAACTCTTTTGGACCAGGAAGACTGTCAAGAAGCTGGAGAAGCTGTGAGGAGGAACTACCACTTTGCTGAGTGATTCGCTGTGTTGGCCTGCAGTGGCTGCTTCTGTCTTGGGCAGTGAAAGGACTGGACTGAACTTTCTGCAATCTATTTTTGTGAGTTTCTCCAAGGGCTTGAGGTAGAGCTTGTCCCCTGTTTAAGAAGTCTCAGCAACAGCAAAGACTTCAAGTTCTTCTGCCCTCAGCACTGGGGACTGTGTGTTTTGTGCTGCAACAGAAGAAAAAGCAACCCAACGCCATCTACGATGCCGCTGCCGCCTCCGTGTCCTGAAGGCACCACAGAGGGCACTGCGACCCTGGTCTCACCAACGATGCCTGATGACACCGCCACCGAGACGCTGCTCGCACCGCGACCTGTGGGCACAACCGCACTCTGCATGGCCTCGCTTCACAATGCTGCCTTGGTATCCCCGACGAAGTCGCTCCACGCCGAAATCGGTGCCGCTGCCTGCACTGTGGTTTGAGTTCACCGCTCGTAAAGTTACATGACACACCACCCTCATCCCGCACCGCAGCCTTGGCCAACCGACGCCGGCGCCATCGACTCCAGTTCATCAGCCAACTACATCCCTTCAGCAACAACGACGATGCTGCTTGCATCGTGACCTGCCAGCACTACGACGAGCACCGCATCGTTTCACCCCGCGACCCTGCTCTCACTGACGACGCCATCTCACGCCGCCATCGAGCCGCTGCTCGCACCACAACCTAAGGGCATCGCATGCCACACCGCTGCACTTTGCACCGCAGCCCCCGACGCCAGCACTCCTGACTTCAACCATGAGGAGGTCGATCTGCAAAGCGTGTGACTTCAAGGGCCCGATGACTCCTGCACTGACCTCCTGTACCGACGCCTGTGGACGCAGTGCTTTCGGAAGCTCAACGAGAGGTCGCCGATGCCCTGGATTACTAAAGGTACTGTTTTGCGGGTCTTCCTGACACCGTAGCTGGCCCGCGATGCCACGGTCAGCCAGAACTGTTTGGATTTGTTTGTTCACGACACCGTGATAGCTCTAGAGGGAGCTATCGACTTCAAGGAACCATTTTTCAAAGCTATTTTGATAACGTAAGATTTCTAAGTACAGTATTGTGGATTTTTATCGTGTTTGTAATGCTTACACTGTATTTCTGTTGGTTATGTGCAAATGCTTTACACACTGCCTCTGAGATAAACCTGACTGCTCGTGCCAAGCTACCAAGGGGGTGAGCAGGGGTTATTTTAGCAGTGTAACTCCCTTATCCTGACTAGGAAGAAGGGTCCCTATTTGGAAAAAGGTACCTACCTCTGCCAACTAGAGACCCCATTTCTAACAGATAAGCATAATAGATAAATACTGATAGGTGCCACAACCTCCAGTCACAATCTGCTAAAACCATAATATACAAAAAGGAAATGAATAGATATATTTCAATAGGGAGAGTTCACCATCCCTCTGAAAACCGATTTACATTTCACTCCTTCTTTTCTATTTACATTCCATATATGCAATTAGTTGAATTCACAAATCCTATCGTGCTGGGTATAAAATAGAACTGCTCACCAGATCTCTTTCATATCACTTCCCAATTTGTTCGATACTTGAAATTCCAACCCCCGTGCTTTGGAAAACCTGGCAGCTTTGACCAGATGATTTACTTTATGCATCTTCAAAACAGAACTTTAAAAAGCCATCATACACCATTTTGAAATCTATGTCAGCTCTGTCGCGGTAGCAGTAATGAACTGAGATGGATCTGTCGCCATAGCAGTAATGACCTGGGATGGATTCGAATTAAATATATGGAGTAGCTTTATAGTCAAAGCGGCTGCATACTAAAACACTAAAAAATAAACTATATAATTTAGAGATCAAGTTCTAATGGTGGAATCTGAATATGAGGAGAGCCATAAAATCTCTGCATTGATGGAGATCAAATGCACTATTTCTAAATTTCGTGAGGTAGGAGACCATGTGGTACATCTAATGGGCAAACATGCTAGGTCATGGCAATTGGGAAAGGCTATAGACCAAGCAAAACACTGATTTTTATACTAAATGGACTGCAGGGCCAAACCAGTGTTTTACACACATGCACAATAGATTAGGATCTAATCTGCATACTATGAGACATGCTAGACACATTTGTTAACTACTACTCCTGCTTATATATACGTTGAGAACAACAGCCACACCTACATAAATACCCGACTATTTAGAGAACATCACTCTGGCAGATAAATGAGGAGATCAAGGGTCAACCTAATATACTCCATTAGGTAGATTGAATTAAACAGCAGTCAAAACTGTTATACCCTACTTAATTGTATAACATGTAGTCCAGCCCTGCTGCCACTAGCTGCTCAGCCAGAGCGTGAGATGGTCATAGAATGTTGGTGTGCCTGTGATGCATGGAATGCCTGGGTGTCTGAGTGGATGAGTGTTGGCAGTTACAGATGGGCTGAGCAGCTAGGCAGGCTGCTCCTGGTGGGGCTGGTACCACACTAGGCTGGAGTAGAGACAGTTGTAACCTGAACTGGAAGATGAATAAAGAAGACTGATAATACATACTGGCTCCAGTTGTCTTTCTACAGAGATTATAACATTAATTTAGAGAACATCACTCTGGCAGATAAATGAGGAGATCAAGGGTCAACCTAATATACTCCATTAGGTAGATTGAATTAAACAGCAGTCAAAACACTAACTAATGATGAGACATCCGAACTGCATCACATAACAACATAATTTTATAAAGAATAAATAGACTTATTGGAACCCACTTCTTGGCTATGTACGAGGAGACACTAAAATCAAGTTTCCTTCCTTCTACTGAGAGACAGGTATACTCTGATCCTACCGTCAGCATCCTCGTAGATGGATAATTATCAAACCACTGGTCATAAGCTAATGCTACAAGCTCCTCCAACGTCTGTCAGAGGTAGGTGTCTCAGGGACGGCCCTGAAATGGTTGGGATCTTTTCTATCTGACCGTTTCTACCAAGTCTGGGAGGGGTCAGAGCAATCTGCCCTAATCCCTCTTCAATGTGGAGTCCCGCAGGGCTCATCGCTGAGCCCTACTCTATTTAATATATATATGACTCCACTTGAAAGAGTGGTCGCCCCCTCGGGGGTGAAGATCATCAGCTATGCTGATGATACTCAGCTGGTGGTCGGCCTCACTCAGCTGGCGGAACAACCTGAGGTTTTACACGACTGCCTCGCCAATGTTTATCGTTGGATGTCTATCTCTGCCTTAAAGCTCAATGGAGGTAAAACTGAGCTGATGCTCCTGGGCAATCCCAGTCCCTCCATTATTGCGACCGGTTGGCCCCGGTCTCTTGGTGACCCACCATCCCCCAAGAAGGAGATCAAGTCCTTGGGAGTATGGTTGGAAGAAGATCTGTCCTTCAGGACTCATGCCAGGAAGACCGCAGGGGTTTGCTTTGGCTTACTAAAATCAGCCCGAAAGGTGCTACCTTTGCTTCCTGATCCAGCAAGGAAGCTGTTGATACGTGGCCTAATTCTATCGAGGCTCGATTATGGGAATGCACTGTTTCTCGGTGCCCCCGAAGCGACCTTCAAAACTCTCCAACAGGTGCAAAACGCAGCTGCGAGAATCCTTATGGATGTTCCCAGAAGGCAGTCTGCTGCTCCTGCCCTCAGAGCGCTTCACTGGCTCCCCGTGAAGGAGCGGGTGAAATTTAAGGCGCTATGTACTGCCCATAAAATTCTACATGGCAAAGCCCCCCCTATCCTTGCTAATATGGCCCGTCCCTATAAACCCCCACGTCTGCTGCGCTCGGACCAAAAACACCTTCTGCAGTCAGCCAGAGTAAGAAAAGCTCGTTCTGGGGGTAGGCGTTTCTCGGTGCAGGTGGCGTCTCTTTGGAACTCTCTGCCCCTCAGGATTCGCTCAGAGCCCAAGTTCCTACCATTTAGGAAACTTCTTAAGACCCACTTGTTTCCACAGTAGTGATTAGCTGAGTCTCCCCTCTGGTCTGTTGCGCCGGGACGCCCCTGGGTAAGCTGAGCGCATTATAAATTTCATATTATTATTATTATTATTATTATTACCCACAATGCCCCCACTGTTCATTCTGCCAATGGAACCAATGTCATCTATACTGCAGAAGATTCAGCTACATCTGGGATTATACATTAAAGACCAACTATTTATCATCTCGCTATAGGCAAATGATTTGAACCCCGAAACAAACTTCAATCCAATTTTCCAGGAAATAATTAAAGTTTGGTAAATATCCAGACTACCAACAAACTTGGAAAAATTACAATGTTTCCCCTAACAGAGATAGCACAACAATAAGTATACTGTGGGCAGATTTGACAAAAAACCTGGGTATACACATATCTAGAAGTTCTAGTGAAATGATTTATAAGAATTATGGCAGAATGATAGGCAGTACTTTGCCTATTCAATGATTGGGTGGATAACCAGAATCAAAACGAAGGTGCTGCCTACGCTCCTTTACCTGGTCCTCAACATCCCATTGTCTAAATTTTTTCCCACTAAACTGAGGACAATCTTTTTAAGACTAATCTGGGCAGGGAAACAGAAAAGGATGCACTGAAAAATGCTGACCAAACCAAAGGAGAGTGGAAGACTGGCAATACCAGACTTGCAAGTATATTATCTAGCTACACAAGCACAGTATGCAAACTACTGGTTTCAACCACCTCCCTGCAAATGTATAAATATAATGAAGGCTGATACAGACGAGATCTCTGGAGAAGATGTACCACACACAAGAATAGTTAGGCAAAGATGTATTCACACCATTACTCCCACTGATGAATAACCCCAGTAGGCTACATGGGCTAGATACAGGATCAAACCAGATCCTAAATAACTTAAGTATCAATAACCTCAGAGATTTGATCTAAAATGATGCCTTTATTTCGCTGCATACTTTTAAAGAGCTAAGTTATTGTATTATATGTTAAGTGAAGCAGTTGAATTGGCGTAGTGAGATTTCTTGCTTTCTCCAATGGAATGTGAAATACTACAGAGTTAATTGTGAGAGATGATGCAAAACACTTGGCCCTTATTACGAATATGGTGGTACATAGGACCGCTGTACCCTTGGTGGTGGTCCGACGTCCGTCACACTGCGGGACCGCCCGCAGTATTACGGCTGTGGAGGTTGGACCATCACGAGATCTCCGGCACTCCCGGGATCAAGGATCCCGCTCGGCCAGCAGTCTCTCACCGGCAGGAATATGCTCTCGGTGCCACAGCCAGCACTTCAGAGCATAACCTGAGTTGCCATTTGACTGCCCTTTTCATGGCGGAATGGCAACAAAGGGGGCCCCTGCCGGATTTGGGCCTGGGTGTGCATGTGGGGAGGGCAAAGGAAGTGCCCCCCTGGATATGCACCCCTCTTCTTGCACGGTGTGGCACATATGCCACACTTTGCAGGAAGGTGCAGTCAGCGCTCTGACTGTGGGGGTCTGCATGATAGGCTCTTCTATGAGTCTAGCAGACCACTGCTGTCAGACCACCGCAGGACTGCCCGCCAGACCAGGATTTAACTCCTAATATGGCGGGCGGTCAGACCAGTCGTAATAAGGCCCTTTGTAACATACATATATGCGGAGGTTAATACGACTTGCCCAACTAAGGATCCAAAAGCCAAACAACACTGGATTGCAGATGTGGGGCTGTCTCTAATGGAGTAGAGATAGAAATATTGCTATGCACTGGTCCAACACACTGGATTCAACAGCAGACATACAAGATTTTCCATACTCTTACAGGAGATCTGTGTCAATGGGACTGCTAGCAAGGCAGATAATGTCAATGAGATGAATAAGTAGATTGCATCCTAGACATAGAACCTGGATTTGTGAACTAGTACACTGCAGTGAAATGGCAGACATAGAGCAAGATTTTGCAGACTCACTGAGAAACTATTTGATTAGCAAAGATGAGACAACTGTGAAAAATATAATCTCAGATGCTAGCTGACTATAAATTGGTGGGTGAGGAAGTCAGCAGGCTAGACCTTAAATCTATTGTCAATGGGCCTGAACAGGATTGCAGACAATGCTGAACCCAATAACGTCAACAGGTCAGTTGTCATCTGGAGGTGGCTAACAATTGCTTGAGGGGAGCCTGTCTTCAGTAGCCAGTCATCGAGGTATGGGATCATAGGTATCCCCAACCTCTGCAGAGGGGCTACAATCACCACCATCACCTTTGCGAACACCTGAGGTGCTCTGGTAAGGCCATGGGGGCGCATAGTGAACAGAAAGTGCTTTTGGCCTATCTAAAACCACAGGCAGCGTTTGTTGGACTTCAGGACAGGGATGTGAAAATAGGCGTCCTGCAGGTTCAATGCTACTATCCAACCTCCTGGATACAGGGAAGACAGACCTTGAGCCAGGTGAGCATCTTGAACTTGTCCTTCCATGAGAAAAAGTTCAAAGGATGCAGACTGAGGATAGGATGAAGGTCTCAGAAAGTAATGGAAGAAACAGCTAGTCCTGACCTCTGATGCTAGCACCCTTTCTATGGCTCTCTTGGCGAAAAGAACTAGAACTTCTATTCGGAGAATAGACAAGTGGTCATATGGGAGGTGTGGTGCAGTGTGGGTGGCATGTCCGGAGGATGGGACAGGAAGGGTGGGAATAACCGTGTTCCACATTCTGGAGCTCCCATTGTTGGATGTAATGCTCCTCCACACAGAAGATAAAAGGTGATGCGGCCTCCCACTGGGTTATCATGTGCTGCTGCGGACAATTTAAAGGGGTTTTTTGGCAGCTGCGGGATGGGGGCTGGTGGTTGGGTAGAGCATTGCCCCTGTGGGGCTCGATGCTGCCTGCATCTTTGTCAAGACACTAGTTTTCACATCTGTAGTGGGTAGGGTGAGTTCCAACACTTCTGTGGCTCACCTTATGACTGTTGCAAAGGACACAGACTCCTCTGTTACCATAGCTGTGTTCAGGGAGGATAAACCAATGTCTGGCGAGATGTCCACCCCACAGGGCCCGAATGTGCTCTAGAGGGATCCGGTGGGGAATCAAAGATGGTATTAAAGCCTGCTTGAGTTCATGGAGCTGTTAAAGCATCACCAGTGGCCCAGGGAAGTCGGGGTGCATCAAAATAAGCGTTGGAATCAGGACAGAAATGGGGGACCCACTCCGTGGCTGGAGGGGCCCAAGGAGTCACGCAACTCTGAATGGTTGGAGAGGCAGGAATGGGTAGAACTAAGTTTTAAACTAGTATGTTTTTTACTTTTCTTGCACTTACCTGAACTGCCTGACTGTGACAATGATTGGTTGCGAGATCAGCCTCAAGAGCAAGAGCACATTAATGCCCTTGACTTCGACAGAGACCAGGACTTATTCAACTTTCATTGAAGCTCCACGACTGCAAGTTTAGCTTCGCAGATGCCCTTTTCATTAATCTTGGAGCAGTAGTCACGTAATGCTAAGTTTTGTGGGGAGGTGAGGTATCAAAGAGAGAGGTTGTGATTGTCCGGCAGTGACATCTGATCGTTGCAGTGCATACATGGCTTAAAGTCTGTGATTTCAGGTGGGGACACTTTGCACACTGGAAAATATTTTGAGGGAAAGACTTCTGACAATGTTCCAGAAGCTCTGGATCTGTGCCAGAAGGTTCAGAAAGAAAGGAACTGACATCAGTACACAGGGTGGTGCAAATTTAGAGACCCTGACATCAGATCTGGGGTGCAAAGCTGCATGATGCTACCTGCTGAAGCATGAGGGAATTTCTATCGAAAGTTTCAGGTTTCAGCCTGGCGCCTGGGGAAATTCACAAGGTGCGGATCTGCGGGTTAGAAGTCTCAATCAGAAAAGTAGATACTCAATTCCTTCAATGTGTCCTTTAAGAAGTACATATCTTCTTTTGGAATCCAATATTGTAATAGTAATAGTATAGAATTTACACAATTTCCAAGTGAGATGAATGTACCTTTTTTTTGGCGATACAGGTACTTTCCCAAAGATGTGATAGCGCTAAGAAAGTGACACTGCCGGGGCACTTGACGACAAGCTTCTTTATATTTCTGTGAATTGAAAGTTACTGGGGGTATTCCAGCTTTGACAATGGAGAAAGAAATCATTATGTGGATCTATGAAAAATATAATTGTGTAGAAGAGAAGCTTTAAAAAGGATGCACTCATCACCTCGTATTGCAGTTCAAATATTCATTGTCCTAGAGATAGAGGAAATCATTAGCCATTATTCAAAAAAGTTGCTGCTCTAACCAAGATTTGCAGCTTCCCTAGAAGTACCTTCTGGTATACTGTCTTTTCTTCCAGCCAGGTGTGTCTTCTGTTGCAATCTTATGTGGAATTTTGTGAGTCATGTGGAATGTGTGATATCATTAGTGTCAGTGTTCTATCCCAGATAGCTGGGACTGAGTTGATTACATCTTTGCTCCTTGTAAGATTCCCCTATTTGCAACTCTTTTTTCAATAAAATATCTATTCCTGTACCTACCTACCTTCTGGGACTCCCTCCCTGTGTGCTTTCTAGAAATGCAACAGAGGAGTCGAGTGAATACTAAAGGAGACCAAAGTGGAGATCCATGTAACTGCCAAGCTCAAGAAGGAACGCCACCAGTGCCACAAGACATGCCAACCCCAAAGCAGAGCACACCAGCGGTATGATAAGTGGGCTGTATGAGTGTGCACTAAGTAGAGGTGCTGATTAAGAAAGGTACCCCACAGTCTTGCTTAGCATCTGAGTGCTCCAAGGAGGTCTACTAATTCAGTTTAAATAAGGTACTGTTAATGCAAGAGACAGCAGTGGCAGTGCTGAGGAATCCTGATCCAGACTAGCTGAAAAGGTGTTTGTTGCAGAAGTTTTTTTCCAGTGTTTCACGAGGAAGGCCCGACCCATTTCTACCCAGGATCCCAAGGTGTATCTGCATAGTGTGGTGATGGTGAACAGAACTGTGATGCTGAGTGCCTTAAGTGGTACTGCTGTACAGTAAAGGGAGGGATGAGCTGATAGAAAAGTGTGGTGCTGCAGTGTCATAAAATGCCAGCTGACCAATACTAAAAGAAAGTCAAAGTGTAGTGCGAAAAGATCCAGTTCAAATAGCCTCTCTGAAATACTTTTTCAGTGTATGAGTGTGGGCCAGTGAGATGTAACTTTCACTTTGTGTTTTTGGTGGCTTTTCTAGTTGTAAGTGGCCTACAGGAGAAACAGCTGTCTGTCAGTGAGTGCATACCATTGCAGAATGAATGCAACGTCCAGTGGTTGTATTTGAAAATAACCACTGAACTGTCCATACTCACAGGAAAGACTGGAATGCAGTGCTCTCTCGGCAAAGGCAGATGCCACTTGTGTTGTCATCGTACATACAATCAGCATTCTGGACCTGAGTTTTCAGTAATTGAAATTCAGTGAAATGAATCCAGGCTTCCAAAACTGAAGTAGGGCTGACCTGTTCCGTTTCACTATTTGCGAGACAAACTCTGTTTTTCTGTAATATCGAAATGCCCGGGGGGGGGGGGGGGGGGGTCCTCAAAGCAGGCACAAACGCCTGATGCGTCCCCGGGGTATTACAGAAGGGGACCCAGGCGCATGTGCGGCTCCTTCTGTAATAACATAGCCAGCGCTTTCATCAGAGGGCTTTCCCTCATTTGCATCGGTGCAGACCCAGTAACTCCCACTGGCATGCCCCTGCATAGCCACCAAATTGAATAAGCCATGGGAAGGTCAAAAACTTTGCTGCAACTGAGATATCACTCAGAAGGTCACTTTATATGTTTAGGAAGCGTTTATGCATTTTTAATACTGATGCATCAGGTAGATTATAGGCATCAATGCAGAAGTTAAAGTAAGTTTGGTGTTGAATTTTCTCCATTGATGAAGTATATCAATGCTTGTGATCATGCATGTTTTTTTTAAATTAATTCTGCTGTCGATGGGTTTGGTATCCACAGGTGTTTAGGGTACATATGTGTTTAATTTTGTGAGTCATGGAACATGTACCACCTTGAACAACTTCCTTGCCAATTGGATTGCTAAATATCTTGCAGTGTTTTATTGTGTTCAAAATAAATATGTGGGTCTATGGAAGGGGACTGTGTGTAGTGTTGTGTGTAGTGTTAGTTGTACTTTGATGTGCGCTGACAGTGTCCAAATTTCATCCTTTGGCTTACTTTTGATTGTTAACCACACAGTAGGGAGTGCAGGCATCAGGGTGTTCTGATGCGCTTGAACTGTTAGTGGGACGGGTGCGTACTACACAGGTTTGAAGGCCTGGGTGCTGTTTACTTTGAGGGTGCTTACTCCACTAGGTTGGAGGCCTGTGTGCTGATTGCTTGGAGGGTGCGTACTCCACTAGGTTAAAAGTCCCTGCGCTGTTTGCATGGAGGGTGGATATTTCAGTGGGTTGAATGCCCGTGTGGTGTTTGCAAGAATGCACACTTCCCTGGGTTGAATGCCAATGTGCTGTTTTCTTGGCCGTTGCGTACTTCACTGCCAGCGATGGCCATGTGCTGTTGCGTACAGTGTGTGCACTAAACTGGGTTTTATTCCATTTCACCGTTTGCATAAAGGGTGCATACTCCACTTGGTTGAAGGTCCCTGAACTCTTTCCAAAGAGTGTGCATGCTCCACTGGGCTATATTCATGTGTGCTGTTTGCATGAAGAAAACACACTTCACAGGGTGTCATGCCCATGCAAATTATTGGTGTTGATGTTATTTTTGGTTGTATATGTCCTGTGTGGGTGTGCAGTTCAGTTCCCTGAGCATGTGTATGAACTTGTGTCTGTTGCCCTGTGTGAAGGTGTGTATGGTGGTGTTTCGTTTTGAACTTACTTCTTGTAGGGTGTGTGCAAGATTTGTTGTTTGTGTACTAAAAGTAAAATAAGTGCATTCTTTTAGTTTGGCCATTATATTTTCCGCTTCTTGTGTTTTTATGTTCTTGCACTTTATTTTGGAGCCATTCTTTGTGAGGGGGGGATATGGTATCCTGCCTTCTGTTTTAGCCTGGTGGGTATTCAGTTCTAGCTTGTTGTGGTATGTGGAATGCCACGTGGAATGTGTGATGTAATTAGTGTGAGTGATCTATTCCGGTCAGTTAGAGTTTCTGTCTACAGCTGGGGAATGAGATGGTAAAATCCTAGCTCCTGGAAGGGTTTCCTTACTTGTAACATGTTCCTTAATTAAATACATTTTCCAATACCTGCCTGCCTCCAGGGTCTTCCTGTTAGTGTGCATCTTCAAAATGTAACATAGAAGATAACAAACCCACCAGATATGCTGGAGGTGCTCTCAGAAGCTATATTTCGAAGCACTAAACATCTCAGGCATCAATCGATGTGCACCTTTTTCACCAGAAAAAAAGATGCACATGAATAAGTAACTGGAATCCAGGAACTGAAGTGTCACTGAAGAAGAAACATTTGTCTAACATTGTATGCCAAAGACCACAAACAACAGTATGGAGATCTAACTCAAGGTGGGCATTATAAGACCATAATAAAATGAGATCTTTATCATGTACACATTTAAAAAGATGTCTCATATGACGGGAATGACATTTTAACCTGCAGAAGTACTGGAGGTGCGTCTCCTAGTGGCAAGGATCATCCTTGAAGAAATCATAATGAAACGTAGACTTGGGTGAAATGGTAATGGTGTTGTCCCCAAAAGTATGATCATTAGATGCCATAAAATAGTTCTAAAAGTAACTGTTGACACTTCCAACAAACTTTCTCTGGTTGCCCATGTCATTAAAGTTTTTAAAGCTTTTTTGCCTAGAGTTAGTGGGCCAATTCAAAAAAGCATTTATGAGTATCGGAAGTAATACTACCGGAGCACTGTACGTACTCATACATGCTTTTGAGAATCGTCCTCAAAACATCCAGTTCCCTATCAGTTAAAGTGCAAAGAGGGCACAGTTTTTTTATATTTGTACTAAATGTATGTGAATGTCCCATGAATATTCATAGTTTGTTCCACTTTTTGATGTTTTGTGGCCAATACACAAAGGTATGTAAGAGTACATAAAAGAGTACTACAGGAGTACTACTTAACACAGTCCCAAATGCGTTTGAGAAAAGCCCCTTTTGTCTGGAGCATTTGCCTACATTTCAAATAATCAAAAAGCATGGATTACTTTTGCATTCATCCCCCCATAACTTTGGCAATGGTAGTTTACATAGTACAGAGTATGCACAATTTGCAGATCCCTTCTACCTATCAGGCAACAGACAAAACAATTTATGAGCACAAACTTGCACCCAAGCTTTACTATGCAGGCAACAGTACGCTGGGTGGGCAGCAAACGAAACGGAGATCTCATCGCCAGCCCCCCCCCACCCACTCCCCACTCTTCACCCCAGCCGCCATGGTGCGGCAAACGCAGGGACTGCTATGGGCGGCCACAGGGCTAGCTACGCCAATGGGCGTAAATAGGAGGCAGCGCCAAAATTAAGACCAGGGAAAATCTGGTCTTAGCATTGCGAAACGAGGAGACATGCTTTACCTCTCCTCATTTTTGCTGCTTCTATGTGTGCTGCATTGTGTAGCACATATAGAAACAGCAAATTGCCATGAAGGACACTAGCTGCACATAAACAATCAATACCTCAATGCAGGCACCCTTGCACTATGTTGCCTGGGTGCCTGCGTTGGCGCTAGGCAGCTTATTTTAGCGCCAGTGCAGGGACAAGACACAGGGGTGTGAAGTAATATTGTAAATACGGCGTATCCCTGCATTTCTTAAGTGACAGAGCACGGTGTTAGCAATTTCAGAGCTAACCCACGCTCCACCACTTTCCTTTAAATATGCCCCTTTGTTTTCAGTACTATATTGGCTGTGACTAGCTTAATAAACTGTTTGACGAAATCCTTTTTTGTCCTGTGCTTTTGGACCCACCCTCGATGCATTGACTTTTTTCCTTGCTTCTATTTTCTACAGTGTGTGAATATCAGAAAAAATCCCATGACACAGTAGGAAAATATACTTAGCTTTAATCTGAGTTCCAGAACATGGGTATGACATCTGAATCCATAGCCCTCTCACCTGCCTCCCGTGATTCCAAAAACTTAGCTGAGAATTCTTTGAGGTCAAGATCCACTCACTGTGTTACCCTTGAAAATATTCTGGGAGGCTAACCCAGCGCTGCACAAAGGAAAGAGTATGGAGCTTCTCTAATTCCTAAAAATGCAGTATTAGTTTGGTACCGAGTATTTGTGTTCATGTATGCCTATTTGAAGGCCACATTTTTCTTTTGTTTCTTGTTTTTGAAGAAAATTCTAAAACGGAGGTGTTTTCAGTCAAATATTCTGCTCGGATGATTTGGCTGATTGAATGCATATTTTAAATACAAAAATCTTTTGAAAATGTTACTTCTATCAAATGTTTTAATTTATTTATTATTTTTATACGAAAAATGCAGTGTAAAGAACTGATCCGGGTATCAAATTGTGTGTGGAGATGCTTATGGGCACTATTGAGAAGCGCTTGAATGAGAGCTGGGTGTTTTTCAGTGCGCCTTGATCCCAGGGGCAATCCATCGGAAACAGGTTACAAAGTTTTTGTGATGTGTGGATGTTCATGTTTTTACTGCATGCTACAGAAGATGGTCTGTTCCAAACTTCTGTATTAATTAGATCTTAAGGGTGCAAGGTCTGCAAAACTAACAGCTCACGTTTAGACTCCACCATATGGCCTCGACCACCAGGGAAACTGAAGAGCATCTTGGTAGAGAACAATCCATGACACCTTGTAGATCAATTGGCATGCTGTTAATGCATTCTTTGGAGCTAGCTCGCAATGGGTTATGCAATGTTACGCACACACCACGGTACTTAATAAGGAATTATAATATCTTCTCACTCTACTATGCAATTCAGCACTACAATTTATGGTTTTCAATAAAGTCCACACGGATCAGAACGACAAGAAAGCCCTGATGTAGTTATTGACCGTGTAGAGAAAGTCTTGTACTTACCAACACCAGTCAGGTAAACTCCTGCTTTATCTATCGGGGTATCTGCACCTGGTCCATAATAGGCAATGGTAACCTGCAAACAGGAAACATTGATTTCTGTGAAAAAAGTCAAGACAATTATTCTGTTCACACATTTTTCAAGTGAATCAGATCACAGCTCAGCTATTCTTACTATCAACCAAGGTACCTATTCATGTAATCTACTCACATAATGAATCTCATTTTGGTTCTTAATCTCCAACCCCGTTTCTCATGCAGTTTCCGAGTCAGAGATTATAGGCTTTTTAAGCATAAACCTTGCCTACTGCTGTACAGCAAGACATGTAAAAAATCTCTGTCAATCTTCCCTCGAACACTTAAACAAATGAGTATGCTTTTCTAATCTCCTCAGCACAGGGTACCAAACATGTCAGTAATGTGCGGTGATCGCCTCACCGTGGAAGAACAAGCAACACCATTTGTAGTAAGATTTAACACTTGTATATTCTGTACAGAGCTTCCACACTAGAAATGTCATGCTGCCATCAACATCTATTCCTCCAGCTGACTTTGAATACTCACCTAGTATTCTAAGTCTACATCTAGAAATTCCAAATCCATAACATCATACTGCTATTATACCCAGTATGTGCCTTGAACACTACTTTCACTTTTCTCCTTGGGAAAAACGACAAATACAACTTAACAAAATAAAAAAAATGAAAATAATAAAATAAAACTACTACATTGTAAAACAAATATATAAATAAATAAACAGCAGCATATAGAAGTATTATATATAAAACATGAACGTTGGAATATTTCAAAAGAACCTTGAATCAATCAAAACAAATCGATCATGAACCCCAGGCTACTTCATGAACCTATGAGGGACATTTCTAACTTGACTACTCCTGCAATCCTCAGAAATGCTGTTTTCCAGCCCCAGTGTTTTGCATACACCACTATCCTTGCTTCCGACACTTGAATCAAAAGCAATGGAATCTTCAGATACTTCACTGTTCCTTGTTCTCCTCCTACCATTCTCAGCAGAAACACCCAAACTGTCCGAAATTGTTCCTTGCTTGGACTTGACCACTCTCACCACATTTCAACAGTTTGCACAATTGACTCTAACCATATTGCCGCAATCCTTGTCCACAACAAATGGTTCACCAAACTTTTTACCACCCTTCCTCACTTATCTACCTTTCTTAATATACACCCTATCACCAACACAAAATTTTACATCACTTACACAATTTCTATTGTTGAAATCTTTTTTTCTGTTTAGATTTAGCTTCAGCCACATTCCTTTTGACCCTTACATGAAAATCATTCAACTCCAAACTGAACGTCACCCACCCACTCATCCAACTAGGCATACCTTGGTGGCTGGTTTCTTACCCCTCAACAGTTCAAATGGAGAAACCTGGGTAGATGATTGTGGACTGGTCCGGTAAAACCCTGACATAGACAGCACTGTATTGATCACAATAAACTTGTTGGTGATGGCTGACTAGACACAATGCACTAGCACCTGTTTCATGCGCTCCACTTGACCAATACTTTGGGGATGTTACAGATACATTTTTAAATGTTTAACATCAACAGATTTAAGAATCCTGTCCACCTCCTCATTGAAAAATTGAACACCATTATCAGAATTAAGAAATTGAGGATATCTTTCACAAAATAACATTTATTTAAGAAACTCAATTATCGCTTTTGCATTAGGTTCTGCCATAAACTATACCTCTGCCCATATGGAATACAAATCCATTGCTACTATTGCAAAACGAAATTAACTAGGTAACATATTGAAAGCAGCAACCAGGTCAATACCCACCTTCTCACCAGGTTCTAGATGGGCAATTAATAGGCTGCAGTTGGGGTTTTCTAACTACCAAACCCTTTTCTGAACTAGCACATAGTGCACATTATCCCACAAAACAAACAAACTCCTCTTCCATTGAAGGCCACCGCAATATTTGTCAATTGTCTTTTGGTGAAGGTGGCTCGCAGATGTCTTTCATGATCCACCTTAATGAAATTGAACCTCAAACCAACCGGAGGTGCACACATTTCTTCCCCCAGAAGACCATCATCCACAGACAACTCATCAGATACCTTCCAAAAAGGTTGACAAGAAATAGGAAGTGATTTCTCTGTGGGCCAACCCTTGGGGATGTAGGGCATTATGTCCTTCATAACCTCAACTGACTCCATTTCATTCTTCCACTCAGACTCTGAAAGCGTACACATTTCTTCTAGGTCCACCTCGGCAATCAAACAATTTTCATTCTCAGTGTCTTCACTGTCATCCATATTATTAGCCTGTACAGCAAACCTAGACAGAAAGTCTGCACAGATATTTTTCTCCCTTGGATGTGCACAATGTTGAAATGATACTGCAACAGCTTTGTTGTCAGTCTGAAAAGTCTGGGAGTCTGTTCTTTGATCTTTTCACCAGTTAGAATAACCACCAGAGGTGTATGATCCATTTCACAGTACCCCAAATGGAAGTTTAAATTTCTGCATGGCCCACCTACATGCCAAAAACTATTTTTCTATGGTAGAAAAGTGGGTTTCAGCATCCCTCAACACCCTAAAGGCATAATTATTGGTGTTTTCTATTTCACCATCTTCGTGGGTAAGGACAGCACCTCAGACCATGTTTACAAGCATCGAGAGTGATGCAACATGGAAGGTTGGGTCAAATGGTTTGAGGACTTTTGAGGTGGCCAGTTGTGTTTTTACTCACTCAAAATAATTTTGGCATGTGGCATCCCACTTGAATATAATATCTTTCTTCAGGAGTATAGCCAAGGGTCTAATGTGTGAAGCATAGTCCGGGAAGAAACGAGCATAGAACTTGCACATGCCCATGAATAATTTGAGGGTAGTTTTATCAGCAGGAGCCCATACATCAATTACTGTGCTAACCAGACCAGGCCTTGGTTCTATGCCATCTCCAGAAACAATCTGTCCCAAATATTTGATTCTGTTTTCCTAATTTACACTTTTTAATCTGAAGAACCACCCCTTTTTAGCACATTATGGTTAACACTCAATCGAGAATAACTTTGTGTTCCAACAACTCCTATTATGTCCCTAAAAACTTGGTACATTATACTCTGGAACACGGATGCTGTAGAGGCTAACCCGAACAGCATCCTGCGATATTGGAAAATTCCAATGGGAGACACAAAAGCTGTATAATGCTTGGATTCTGGTTCTAGTACAACCTAGTGGTACGCTGAGGCTAGGTCTAACTTAGTTAACCACTTCGCACCAGCCACTACAGCGAGTAGATCAAATATTTTACAACGAGGATGCAAATTAATCCAAATAGCATGTTAAGACTATGTAAATCACGCAAATTCTCAGTTCTCCATTCCTTTTACGAGCTACTACCAGAGGTGACAGCCATAAGGATGATCCAATGGGTTCTGTGATTCTGTTGTCATACAACTTCATCAATTATTTTTCAAGATCCTCCATAATGGAGAAAGGCACACTGAGTGGATTGTGTTTCACGATATGGACCCCTCTTTGATATCAATTTTGTGTTGGAACCTTTTAATGGTTCCCAGTTATTCCCAAAACACAGGAGGAAATTTTCCACACAATTCTTCTACTAGGTTCTCAACAACTATGGAGACTTGATCTTCGGTGCCAGGTCTCAAGAACATTTTGAACATACCTTGGTGAATCCCCCCCAAAAACAAGGTCCTTTGACGCTACATTTATTTTTCCAAAATTTTCCTATTCCTAAAAATCTGAACATCTTCAAAAAATCCGGAAAGATTGAAGCATCTCCCTTTACAAGGATACTGGTGCACGATGAGGGAGTTCTAGAATTCTCCTCAGCCAAAGCTCATCCAATAACTCTTGTGTGACCATAGTTATTCTGAATCCTGAATCCAATAACAGTTTTACTGATCTGTCACCTATCAAGATTTCGGCATATGGGTCCGCACAGGTAGCAGAATCGCCTGTACCCACTATCTCTTCACAAACCACTAAACTGTATACTGGAATTCTAGTTTGTCTAAGTGGTCATCATAACCTTATTCTCCTAGGTTTGCTACTACACTGTTACCCGTACCTTTCTGTTTCATCTGGCTCTGACATACTTTGACGAAATGAGCTATCTTATTACAATTTCTGCAAATGACATTTCTTGCTAGACATTGTTTGCCACTTATGAAATGTGATACATTTCTGCACCTATAACACATATTTCTTTGCTTAAAGATTTTGTTTTCTGATTTTGTAAAGTCTTTGGAATAAACAGAATCTTCAAAATTGGTTTCCCCTTTCGAATGTATAAGGTTTACCACCTCCATTTTTTTCCTTCCAGTTCTGTCACAGAAAATCTGTGATATTGCTATACTTTTAGCTATGCACAAACTGTTGTCTAGAATTGGATTAGTTAAAGATAATAATTTTTGTTGTATTGCCTTGTTTATACAGTGGTATATGAATTGTTCACAAACCAACTGAAAATTTTGCAAAATGGCAATCTGCCACCAGTCTCCCGAGTGACGACAAATAGATATCCACATTTTTCCCAACTTTTTGTTTCCTCATAAAGAATTTGTGTCGCAAAACCAATATGCTAATTTGGACATTGAAACACAGTTTTAGCTTCTTTAAACAGTCTTTAAATTCATCTATCTGTTCTTCATCTGCTCCTTCCACTTCAGGTAAATTTCTAAAAATGTCACACCCTTAAAATCCTAAAGAATGTAACAGTAAAAAATGTTTCAGTTCTGGTTGGAATCTTCAAGCTGCTATTGCCCCCAAATGAGTCTCAAACGCATCAAACCAGTTCCTCCACACAGCTGAGGCTTCCCCAAGTTATTATAGGAATGGTGGTGGTGGATTAACTGATTGCATAATGAAAAATACTTATTTCCCTGGAAAAAAAGGCAACAATCACACTAAACAAGTTTTTAAAGACCACTCGTTTAAAAGTCAGGAGTTGATACGCATTAATAATAGTATGCATATCACAATATGTTTGATGAGGAGTTATTTGGAACAGAATACGTAAGTGTGTGCATCACTGTTAAGGTAAAATCTTTATTGTTCGATTAATTAAAATCATTACAATATGAATCATGCAAGATGAATTAATATAATGAGAATGGCATTCAATAAAAGACTCTTGAGGTCATGTAAATAAAATCTTTCTTGCTGGGTGAGAAAAGAGTGGGAACATCCAAATTCCTGGTCTGCCGACTTGAGCATTTTTGCAAATGAGCAACTAAGGGCAAACATAAAAATAAGCTATCATTTTCAGTGGAAACATACAATAAGGTTTGTCTGAATGACATTCACATTTCTCAGTCTGACCCAAGTAGGGACAGGGTCAGAGCTAGTCCAAGAAGAAAGTGCTTGTGCAAAAAGAGAACTTGTGCAAAGACTGTTTAAAACAGTTAAAAGTGGTTACCTTACTGCAGAGCTATGGCTGATATGGTTAGTTTTTTCCCAAGACGAGGAGCACTCCCTTTTGTTTTATTTATGCGGGGTTCTGTGGGGGAAGATTTATTCCAGAGTACCCCAAAATACCAAAGGGAGTTGTGTAGGCAGTGGCACTGGATTGTGGTTGGGGGGCGCTTCCTTCCTTGGATAGGTCATGTGTTCAAGGCAGGTGGTTTTACTCTGGCATGCCAGATGCCTTCCTCAAAGC
This sequence comes from Triturus cristatus, assembly GCF_964204655.1. NCBI lineage: Eukaryota > Metazoa > Chordata > Amphibia > Caudata > Salamandridae > Triturus > Triturus cristatus. Next base: position 734,204,367 of record NC_140580.1, read on the forward strand.
CCTGTCAAACCCCTAGAGGGATTATGCTGTTCAGGAGATTACTTGCAGGTCTCCTGAGTTTAGGCAGGTTAGTATGGCTTGTCTGCAGGAACACACCCCTGCCAATTCTAGCAGGGCCACGGCCAGCGGCAGTGAAGGCTTAGAGCGGACCTGCAGAGACAGATGGTGTGGATTACGTACTCCTTCGGGTGACCGCACAGCCTGCAGGTCACCTCTCCAGCCATGGGGTGGTGTGTGAGTTTGACGGGAGGATGCCTAGCCGGTGGTTTAAGATGTTCCCTTTTATCCTACTGCCAAAGACTTCACTTAAATAGTGCTGTGACTTCCAAGAGTTGTAGCTGTTTAGCAGAATCCAGGTGTGGGCACCCTTCTCAAATATTGCCCCCCTTTCATTTGAAACAAAACTTGCAATGCTAAATAATCTTATTCTACCAGCGTGATCTCTAACTTCGCCATAAAATTCCAAACAGCAGTAAACTTTTTAGTAGCCCCCACTCTCCTTGCATACGCTTCTTCGAATTTCCTTGTTCTTTTCATGTTATTTAGCCATCCCACATAAGTAGGTCATTTCGAAGACCTCCACTTCTGAAGTATCAGAGAGCATGCTACAAGGGAGGCAATTGCTATAAATGTCTCCTCACCTCTTGCCATTGCCAGGTTTGCACCTTGCCTATTAATACCGAAGAGAGCTACATTTGCCTCGGGATCTAATCTCTCCTGGATCCCCCGACTTAAGGCTGTGAAGATCCTTTACCAAAATTGCCCTAACCTTGGACAAGTAAAAAAAGTATGTAGCCAATCTCCCCTTCCTTCTGCCTGGCAGCGAAAGCATCTATTCTCCAATTCTGGACATATTTTATGTAGTGCTTTGGGTGTATAATATGCCATCCATCGAGATAAAAAAAACATTCTTTTAAAGTTGGCTGCTCTTAGGGCTTTACTCCCTAACTGTGATGTGACCTGCCAGTCCCGATTCGAGACACATTGTGTCTCCTGGGTGACCTTTTCTAGAAATTTCTCGACAAGGGTTGATTCCCTTTGGTAGCATAAAAGATGGTACCAATTTCCCACCCCTCTTAATTTAGCTCCCAATAGGGCTGTCACTAGCTTAGTAGGACCGACACTTGAAAAAAGATTGTATCTATTCATAAAATATACAATCTGTCCATCGGAGGGCCTATTCATTGGGATCAACATTGCTGCTGGAGGGAGTTTTAAGGTTTTATCAACCAACAGCCGCAATTTCCAAATTTTGATTTAAAAAAGGTGAGTTTCTTTTTATTTGATAAACTTTTACAATAACGATTTTCATTCTATTCCCAACAGGAATTTTATTGAGCTTTTTGATTTTATTTCTAATTTAGACTGCCAGCAAGGTTTAGATGAGATTACCGGGTTTCTCTTGGGTGGCGATTTTAATGCGAAACTTATAGATATGTCACAGGGTGTAGGCACACATAATCCAGGTTCTGCTTTTCGCAGAGGGACAGAGCTGGCCACGCTCCTGAGTTTGTATAATCTTGTTAATGTTATGGATACTGTGGGTGCACCACACGCTATTAACCACCAAGTACCAACATTCAGAGGAAGGGGTTGTTCCACAGCCATAGATTTTATTTCTATTTCCCCCCTTCTTGTGGCTCGCCTAATGGCCGCAGAAGTTATTGCCACGAGTCATGGGGACCACAATCCAATTAAGATAGTTTTACGATTGGCGCCTCGGCTCGTGTTCGCTATAGAATGTGGGGCCAGGAATGTAATGCTCTCAACTGACAAATTAAGATTAACATGGAGGGGTGTAAAAAGCGGCGAACTGTTCCAAGCACTAGTGAAGGACAACATGCACCTCATCAATTCATGTTTATCAACTCACAAACCGCATCCAGAGGCAGTCCAGGACTTTATAAAACTCTGTTCGGCAACTAAAACCCATTTGTCAAAACCCATCCCTCCGGTAAAAAATGGTCCGAGATGGTTTGACCATGAGTGTTCTGAGGCGAATAGGAATCTGCGTAGGGCTTTATCATCAAACCCGAGGTGCACTGCAGAGGTGAAAATGGCTAGGCGGAGGTACAACACAGCAATTGCCAATCGGAAAAGAGTAGTCCTAAATGATCACTGGGAAGCTTTAGCTGAGGCTGCCACTATAAAAAAGGATAATATATTTTGGTCTGCTGTGAAGGACTTGCGATCTATGGACCAGCTATTAACCCCTATCAGTTGCACCATTTCGACTGAGTCATAGGAAAACCACTTCTCAAAAATGTATGCTACTCCCCTACAAGATTCAGACCAGTATGAACGTGGCCCACTGTCTAGCTTACAAATAACACTGTTTGAGGTGGAAGAAGCTATCCATCAGAGCCTTGGGAATAAAGCCCCGGGCCCCGACAGGTTACCTATAGATCTAATTAAATGGAAACCAGAATTTTGGACACCGCTCCTTCTGAATGTTTTTAATAATTTAACGTATGCTCCGATACCTAGCACCTGGGCCATGAGTATTATCGTCCCAATTTTTAAAAAGGGGGATCGGTCTGCACCTTTTAACTACAGGCTTATCTCCCTGATTGATAGCACTTTAAAAATATTTGGCAGAGTTTTATATAATAAGATTTTAGAGTGGTCAGAGGAAAGTGGCATCCTAGAGCCTTGTCAGCTGGATTTCCGCAGTAAGGCACCAATCTTAATCTGGTCATTGGAAAATACACCATCGCACGGTCCTCTCCAGTCTATTTGGCCTTTATGAACTTATCCTCGTTAATAGGTCAAAGCTTTGGTCTATCCTCCTGGCCTATGGACTGGACGAGCCTTTGGTACATTTTTTATCGCATCTCCATAAAGATCTTCAGGTCCAGGTGAGGAGTGGTTGTGGGGCGAGGTCTCTGGAACCATCAGGGTAGGAAGGGGGGTCAGACAGGGATGTGTTCTTGCCCCCTCCTTTTTATTATTTACATTAATGGTTTGAATAAATCATTAAAATCCGTGACCCAAGATGTCCCCAAAATTAATGGGAAAACACTTCCGGTTCTATTATACGCCGGTTCTGCGCCTCTTAATACAGACCTTCGTTAATTACATGGGTAGCCTAGACCTATGCGTCAATTTCAAAATTCTTTTATAATGTCATGCGGCCCTGGGAAACTCCAGCTCAGCTCTATTATCGCGGGCAGTCAAAAATTGACGAGAACCAGCACTTTTCCCTACCTTGGGGTGGTCTTTGCTGCGAACGGCTCATGGACTGAGCATATGGCTCACTCCAGGAGCAAGTTCTCAAAGGCCATCAATTCCATCCTTAGCATTCCCCGCCCAAAGAGCACAGGTGCTATTTTAAACATTTTTAAATCACAATGTGTCCCAGTAGCCACGTATGGAGCTGAGATTTGGGGTAATGTCAACAGCTCCTGCATTCAGCAGGAAGAGAATAGGTTTTGCAGGAAGCTGTTGGGTGTCCCAATCTCTACCCCACAATATATTTGCCACAGGGAACTTAACTTAAATTACATTCACGATATTATAAGTGTTCGCCCTGCTCTTTTTTGGTTATCAGTTTGGAAGAACCAGGCGGCTTCTTTAACTAGAGAGATCATCAGTGACTGTGTTAAATGTGAGAAAGGAATGGATATTCCTTGGCTGCCTGGAATGTACCAAAGTTTATGTAGTGTTAATAAAGGTTGCATTTTCCTAAATCCCAGTACAGCCGAAACATTGCATAAGAAGGAGCTCAAAAGTGCACTTTATTCATTATGCAACACAGTAAGGATTGATTTGGAATCCAAAAAATCTCTTGCCTCTAGCTATATGACTATTGAACAGCATAGGCACCCCCTACCTATCTATCTCACTTTACCTATGAGTCACTGGGAAAGGAGCTTTTATTTCGCCTAAGAGCAGGTACTGTTAAATTTGCGTTATGTTTTCCTCTTGGTTACCACTCCAATCTTGACTGTGTACCCTACCCATGTGATGGTGTGAGTGGACAATCTACTTTACATTTTTTGTTTCTTTGTAAATACTATTTAAAATACACCAAGTGGCTTTTAACTCAATTTTTTAAAAAGCGGAGGCCTACTAGTTTGGATAATCTTATTTGTGGTTACTCACTTTGGCCGATAAAGAGTTGGTCTTCCGCACTAGCACATTTTTGAAAATCGCCACTCGAGCACGTAAGATGATGTCCAACCCCTGAGCTTATATACATATGCATGATTTTTGTACAAACTGATGTACGAACTGGTATTTTTTTATAATAATCACAAACTATTTATTGTTAATGAATGTTATTATTACTCTCCATTTGTAAAATAATTTGTTATGCTGCTGTGCTTTTATGGATACCAAGTTATCCGAATAAAGTTTTCTGAACTGAACTACAATCTGTATATATTAAAAAAATCGAGGCTTACTCCGGTCTACACATATATTTTGCACCTCTTGCCAAGTAATCACTCTATTTCCCACTGGAAAATGTCCTAGCTCTGTATTTGAAGACTTTTATATTCTCCTAATTTTAAATAATAAAACCCTGCAGCAACTGCTTGCTTAAAAAAAACTCAGCAGTCTACACGAATATTCCTGCAAAATCTTTGTTATATCCTGCTCTTGTAAATGCAATGTTATTTTACCACCAGTATAATGTTGCTGTGATGATGCTGATCAGAATGTTGGGAATGTGTCAGAGAAGTCACAGTTGAGTGGGCTGAGCAGCATGCTGGCTGCTCCTGGCGGGGCTTGTACTACTCATCTTTGTATCCTGTAACCTTCTTGAATAAATCCTCCTGAAACTCATCACGGCTACCTGGAGTTAATCACAACAGTGTTGTACCTAGTTTTTTAGGGAGTTTTGCTGTTTTTGAAAATGTCAGAATCTGCAAACCAGTCTCCTGTAGCATTTTGTCCCCCCAAAAATCCATTTGAGTCCACTAAGCGTGCTATCAGATTTAGAATGGCGGCTTCATAATATGTACTTTGAATTTGCTGCTTTTTGTGTTTGGCTTTGTCATCATTAGGCCCTGAGTGTCTAGAAATCAAGTTTAGGTGAGTGCTTGTAGGAAATTTAGTTTTTGATTGATTTAATCTAAAGCAACAACCACAATCTTTGTCAAGGTGAACCCTCTAAATTAACCCTATGGTAGCTTGGCACAAAAGATTAACTTTGAGGCAATGTGAAAAGTATTTATGGAGCATTCAAACACTAACTTAACCCTCTGGTAGCTTGGCACAAAAAATTCACTTTGAGGCAATGTGTAAAGTATTTATGTAGCATTCAAACGCTTATAAAGTGAAAACTCAACACAAGGAAAATCCCACACCAATTTGAAAATATTTAGAATAAATGTAATAAATAATTTGACACCGGAACAACAAAAATCCAATCAGTTGATTCAGAGTTATGATTTTCTTTAAAGTATTTTAGTAAAAACCAGCTCAAAAAAGAACAAAGCGCCATCCATGGGCATCTAGTCACACAAGACTGAGGCAAAGCTGAAAGTTATGGCCAATCACGATGGAGCGCAATTCCAATAAATGAAGTAGGTCGGGCCTGGTTTTGGTTTACCTTCAGACTCAGAAGAATTTTTGAAAAAAAATGTCTGAGAAAGCAAAGTTCAGCGGGGCATGGCAGCCGGCAGTGTCTACATCCAAACGTTGCCATTTTTTTAGAAGCCCGAAAATATCCAGCGGCAAAAAGCTGCAGGTTGTAGCCTGCGAGGGCTCTATAAGGCCGACTACCCCTTCTAAAGAGAAGCTACTAAGCAGGATTTGCTGCTGTGGAGAACAATGTAGGGGTAGACACCCCAAAGTCAGTCCGATTGGCAACATACCGTAGGCAGATCTGCAAGCAAGTAGTTCCCGGTCTTCTGTCAGTTATCAAGCCACTCTGTGGTGAAAAATTTGTTAAGTCCCAAGTTTTGGTTTTTGGCAGTTTGGGCACTTAACAATGCCTCCAAGGGTCCAGGACTGGGTGGGCACCACTAGGAGGGTAGGACTTATGTCAAGCAAAGTCCAGGTGCAGAGTTCAAGTTGTTGGAGCTTTTTCTTCCCCTGTAGCTCAGAACAGGAGGCCAGCTAACTAGCCCTTGGAGTCACTCTGGTATTCCTGGGATCAAGCAGCAAGGCAGGCCTCAAGCAGCATGGAAGTCTCTGATGGTACAAGGCAGGCTTCAAGCAGTAGGGCAGTCTGCTGAAGTACAACGCAGGCCTTCTGAGCTTCCTCCGCAGGTCCAGGTGTGTACTGGAGAGTTGGTCTGGGAGTCCAATGTTTATACCTGGTGCCATCCTTTGAAGTAGAAAAAACTTCTAGACTTACCCCCCACATCTGATTCTGTACATTTCCTTCCTCCCCTGTCCAGACTTCAACAGGTCTAGGGTGACAAATAACTGGTGTCAAGAACTTTGTGAGTGTTCTAGAGGTAGACTTTTTGAAATGTCTAAATCACTAAAACTCATTCTCACTCATGCTCACTCACTATCTGTCAGTGAATCCCACTCAGACACACACACATGCTGACACACACAGACACAAAGGCCTAAAGATACACAAGCTTTCGCTCTCATGGTCACACTATTACCCACAAGTATATGCACAACCTATATTTAAAAGCATTTTTATTACCTCCGCTGACAGTGAAGGTCCATTTTTATTTTTAAAAAGGCACGCAAAAATGGAGAGTGGCAACATGATGCCCAAAAGGGCAAGCTACACTTGTGCTCTTGGCACTGAATGTACCACCTCTCAGCCCAGTCAAGGCTGGACTGGAAAATCAAAAACAGCTCTGTCAAATGATGTCATACCAGCCACTATACTGTGCTGTGAGTGAGCACAATGAGTTATCCCAACAAATACAAGGGGAGCTTAGGGAGAGTTCTCAACAAATAACTTTTTAAAATAAAATGTGGAAAATTGTGCATTATACACACCTGTTTCATCATACACTCATGTCCCCATCTCCTTTTCCGATCCTTCCTCTTTTGCTCTCGCTTCCATTTTTTGAATCTTCTTCTCCCTTCCCTAACCATAATATTCTTCTCTCTTCTTCTATCACTCACTTGTTTTTGCCTTCAACTCCTTAATTCTCTCTTCCGGTATCCATGCTATTGAGCCCATCACTTTCATCCTCGTTCCTTATGATTATTAATCGTTTTCACCATCATTCCTTTTCTCTGTTTCAAACAGTTACTCTTTCTCCATCCTTTCTCTCTTTTTCTCTGGCTACTTTCCCCCTCTCTTCCTCCCTCTCTACGTCCCCCCTTATCTCCCTTTCTTATCTTTCCTCCTTTTTGACTTTTACTTTCTATCCCTATCTCCCTTTATTTCTTTATCCTTTCTAAACCATTAAAAGCATTGGCAATTTATTTAATAGAGGTAGTGCTTGTCAGACCTGCTCTCCAGTAAGGAAGGGTGGATTTGATGACCATTTAGAGTTTGACAATCTGAACAGGCTGGACACTGGATTGCCATAATTCGCATGGGAGGAATTGTATTGGAAAAATGCACGGGTAAATCTGAAGACAACATACATTTTTTTTAAAAAATATTTTTTTATTGAGAGTTCGATTCACAATTCAACATGTAAAAAATAAAGTGCTTATGGTGCCCAATTACAATTTTGGTTGACATATTCCCACAGACAGAGTCAATTCTCAGATCGCATTAATATAAAAAAAGCATCAATTAAAAGTACGTAAAACCAGAAATAGAACAAGCAAGCCACATATTGCACAATTTCCCTTTAACATTTAATTTTGACCAAATCACAGATTAGTTTCCTATGGACTCCCAGCGTTTCTCAAATTTTGTAAGAGAACCTAGTCTTAAAGCATAGCGTCTCTCCAGCTCTTTGACTTTGTGAAGTTTAGCTCTCCAGGCTTGGAAAGTGGGTACAGTATTACTTCGCCAATTTTGTAGAATTAATGATCTTGCTACCAGGGCTGATTTAAATAAGCATTCCCCTTGCATTTTATCTATAGTTATGCTTAGAGAACATCCCAGAACTGCAATATACGTGTCAATAGTCAATGCTTGACCTATTGTCGTTCTGAAATATTTCTCAATTTCTACCCATAATTGTTTGATCTTTGGGCAATCCCAGACAATATGAGACCAAGCACCTCCTCCCTCTTTGGAGCAGGGAAAACACCTGTCCTCAATTTGGGGGTATATATTATGGAGAAACCATGGGGTCCTGAATGTTAACCATTTTGCGTAGAATTGCATTCTCCTAAAATTGGCACCTCTAACTGTTGTTGCATTAGGTTTGTTCATTCTATTCCAGACTGCTCTAGGGATCTGGAGGCCTTCTTTCCTCTGCCATTTATCTCTGGCTTTTTCATAGACAGCAGAGGATTTATTTTCATTAAAGATTTTCACCCAGCTGCTTACTGACCGTATATCCGTTGTTTCTTTTAGTGCTTCGCTTAGTTTTGATCTTACTCTTAGCGCTCTAGAGTCAATATTTTCTGAAAAATGCTTGATTTTGATAAACAACCACTTATACATATCCCTGGAATGAAGCCGCCCATTCTCCATCTCAGGCCACTTTTTCCAGGCATCTGAGTTAAGAAATTCTCCCACTTGCCTGCACCCATTCTCCTCCCATTTCTTTAGTATGCCGGTTTGCAACAGCCTGACCTCCCCGGTGTATAGGTTGGCCAATCTTGTAGAGCCATTTATCCGTGGGATATCATAAAACTTTAACAGTTGAGCTTTTTGTTTTAAAAGCCACTGGAGAACCTTATATAGCACTTTCTTCGGATCCTTGGCTATCCTCATCGGATCTGTGATTTTGTATTCATTCAATAGTTTTTCCCTTAATAAATTGTCCATATCTGGAGAGTTAGGCTGCATATAAAATCTGTGGTTATTGTGTGCAAACATTTGCGTGGTAATACTCCCTTAGGTTTGGGAGGGATAACCCTCCCTCCTCAGTCAGGTAGTTTAAAGTGGCTAGTGCTAGTCTTAGTACCTCGTTGACCCACAAAAAGGATGAAAATAGACTGTCTAGTTCTCTAAAAAAAGATGTTTGTAGTGCACATGGTAGAATTGTCATTCATAAAAGAGCCACCCGGCCTATTATTGATATTGGGAGTTGATTCCATTTTACTAATAAGCGTTTAAGTTTTTGCACGAAGGGAACATAGATTAATGTATATAGCTCCTCTACTCTTCCCGATACATGCATCCCCAAGTACCTCTTGGGCCGGAGTTACGTAGTAGCCGAAACCTTAGTACTAGTGTCTCAACCGGACAATTACATAGCAAAATGTCTGTCTTGGCCCTATTTATTTTATAGTCACCGAATGCCTGAAATTCCTAGTAAATTCCTAGTATTTCCTTCTGGGTGCGCTCCCCGGGCTTTAGAAATAAAACAATGTCATCGGCATAGAGTTTCATATTGGTCATGCCCTGTAAAGGTGCAGTTTGTAGTGGTTTTTGCTTGATGGCCATTGTCAGGGGTTCTATGAATAGGGCAAAGAGAATTGGGGATAGGGGGTACCCCTGCCTTGTACCCCTACTTATTCTGCAGGTGCCCACATTTCTAGAATGAATTATTATTTGTGTCTGCGAGTCTTTATAGACTTCTTACTATTTGTATAAAACTTTCTGGATAACTAAATCTAGCAAGAATTAAAAAAAGACTCTCTCAGGATACCAGATCAAAAGCTTTCTCAGCATCTAAAAACCACACCTGTGCCTCTATGTTATTCTTATTAAAATAGTCCAAAGCTTTAATTAAAAATGTTGTATTTACTGAGAGTTGTCTAACTGCTACGAAACTATATTGGTCCATGTGGGTTAATGATCCCAAAATGTTATTGAGCCTGTTGGTGAGAAGCTTTGTAAAAACTTTAATATCAGCATTGAGAATGCTTATTGGCCTATAGGAGATGGTGTTTTCCCAGTTCTTGTCCTTCTTCAAAATGCTAACTACCAACGCCGTATGGAAGGAGGCCGGAGATGTACCTCCTTTTAGTATGTAGTTAGCTAGTTTAAGGAGTTGTATATTCAAAGTTGAGGCGAACTTTTTATATAGTTCTACTGGTAGTCCATCCTCTCCAGTCGCTTTACAGTGAATTCTGCTGTTATTATTTCTCTATGTTCCATGCTCAAGGATGGGATTGGTAGTTTTTCTAGAAAGCTTACAATATAGTCAGGCAGTGTTTGTTGGTCTGTCTGGTATAATTTCCTTATTGTATGGGGGAACACTATTGACTAATTACCACTAGAGAGAATATTGTAAACTCTTAGAGAATAGTTTGAAATGCTCACGATAGGATGGGTATCCATTTTCTTGTGGTGTAACTTTACTGTGGTGTCTGTCGTATGTACCATTATCACATTGCTAAACAGCAATTATGTTCCCTAATAGCATGACGGACTGGTGTGAGACTCTAGGGCAGAAACATGTTGATCCTAAGTTAGGGTACTTTTTTTGACCCTATTATCAGTTGCATTTTAACTGACTACTATATAGGCAGGAAGAATAAAGTTGTTGCCGCCATATAGATAGCCTTTTAATTCACACACTTATATGTTTTTCTTTTGCAGTCTGTCCCTCCTTACCATACTGAGTTAGTAGATCCAACCCGTGCTTTGCACTCCTGCTCCTTCCCTCTCGGTGAAGTCGTAGCCCACACGGGGTACCTTGCGGTCCCCGTGTGCTGGAGGAACCCAATGATGAAGCATGTCACCCTCGGGTGAGTGAGGGTTTTCGTCCATAACGTTGTTATGCCCGTTTTCCATTGCTTTTTAAATAGTCCTTACAAGAGTGCTACCCTATATTAAGTGTGAGTATCGTGGAATAATTTCTTATAATATCTGAGAAAAGCCTCCCCAATATCCGGGGAACTAGTTAGTTGTACTTTGGATTCCTTGTCAATCAGGGATTCAATTCTATTTTGGACCTGGTTCTCTTTAGACTGCCACGCAAGTAGCCACCCTGTATATTCACTCTCCTCGTATGTCTTTTGGAGGTATGCCGTGTTCGCTGTGCCACCTAGTTGATTGTAATATTCCTGCATTTTTAGTTTAGCTTGTAGCAGCTCCTGTTTTGTTGCTAGGTTTCTTTCTCTATTATACTCTCTATTTGTGTGTACAAGCCTTGACTCAATCTCTAGTCTTTTTTCCATTTTTGCGCTTTGTTGGGGGATTTCTTTAGACGTAATAATCCCTCGTAGTGTAACTCTGAAGAGACAATATAAACTTTATGAGTAAATAATGCAATGGATAGAGAGGTGAGCCATAATACCTGTTGCACATTTTTTATGGCAGGCAGGAAAATATAAGACACTTCCTACTTTCTAAATGAAAACAGCAACTTTAAACCAATAAACACCACCAGACACCAACGAAAAACAAGTGGCATTAGGAACAAGTTTTGAAGTGTGAATAGAATGAAATGGATAATTCTCAGCAGATGAGTAGCTATCAAAATCCATATGCTACTCAATGTACATTGAATATCATGTGTGGACAAAAATACAGAAAATGTTGAGGCAAGGGAAATAAAAGTAGTTTGCAGAAACTGCTGTTTAAGTAGATTTAGCAGACACCATCCTTTGTGTCTCTATGTGCTTTACTTTCTTGATGGCTTACAATTGTGCATGCTTCCTAAAGCCTGTGCTGTCAATAAACAGGTGGTCTCCGAGTTTTTGGGAATTGCCTTTACCTGCACCTGTCAACAATGTTGATATTAAGCCAGTAGTTGCATTTGCATACAGTGATGATACATTTTGAGCAGACATATCCCAGACTTGTCTTACAATGCTCCTGAAACTTTAATTAACTGATCACTATCTACAATTGTAATATTTGTTATTATTTAAAGGGACAGCAACATTACCTGTGGCAGTGTTTATACATTCAGCAGGACAGTGTTTGCACTTGTTAGCAATTATGCTATATTATAGTGAAACTGTGCCTTCCATTTTGTACTTAATTTCTGCTGCAAAGAGAATGAACATCTAACAGAATAGCTATAACTTAAATTGGCTAGTGTACACATTGTCGAAATGCTTTGATATTATTTATCCTATAATAGGCAATTAACTACACTGGTAAGCATGGGTTTTAGGCAGCATATTCAATTGCACATTCCAAAATTCAGAATACGCCAAAGAGTGGACGATACCAGCAGAGTCACATGTGAAGCCCAAATCCAGCAACAAGAGGCATACTTTCCAACTTTCAGTGTTGACAAAAAAGACATAATGCATTCCATGTTTACAACTGCTGAAGCCAGTAGTAATAAGCCAGGAGCGGCCACCATCTTTTCCTGGCATGGATTTTCTCAATATGTCAAGAATCATAATCTTTATTTGCCAGTGCGAGAAGTGTTTCCTGTCAATGTCTGCTAACAATATAGATAAATCACTAATGTTAAAAGTTTTACAATTGGCAAACAGGTATTATCTCTTCAGCAGGCACATTGCCCAACTGAGCTAGCTTAAGACAGTGAGCCAAACTCTACTAGCAGCTTTTTAAGTCGATGAGGTTTCACAGTTGTACACATATAATGCCCCCTTTCTTTCCCTGCCGGCTTAGGTCCCCCAGAGCCCCGCTCTCCCCTACACCTGAACGGTCCTTGTGTTCCGGTCTGCCTGAGTAGTTTTTGCACCCTTTGTCTTAAGTAGCCATTTTGGCTGAGTTCTATTGGGCCTCTGACAGGAGTTTCAAAAGGCACAAAGGGGGATCATAGGACTGAAAGGAAAGAAAAGCATTGTCCTACTTTGGACTGGGAGAGCAGGAGCTAAGTCTAAGCAGGCCTCTTACGAAAACAGCATCCAGAGTCCGATATGGAAGGCAGCCTTGTGTGTTCTGCAGGGAAATCAATGTGCTTCAGACAGGGTTGGCTGTTAATAGCCTGGCAGTGTTTGGAATCGGCAAGGAAGCATCACTAACAGAAAATATACACTTAAAATAAATAATACATCCTAAAACTTCACCTGAATATTTAGAGGCGAGAGGACCAACCACGTGTCCTGCAACTGGAGCAGCTAGTTTATTGCCTGAAGTGAGGGTACAATTGTGGTGTAATTACTAAGGTGCATGAACCCTCCACGACCCGTTTGCTTCCACTGGAACAGAATGACTTCACATGCATTCTAAAATGATTTATCCTCTTCAAGCGCAGGGCATTGTGTTTCTGTATACTTTTTAAGAAGTGCCCTTGGGGGAATCCTCCATGCAAGCCATGACCAGCCTGGCTGTATTTCAGGGGTCACAGAGAGAGTGCCAGGGATCTGAGGGGGCAGGCTAGAGGTAGCTGCAACCTCTGGTGACCCCTAAATGATTTCCCTAGTGCCACACGAGGCTACCAATTTGTGCCAGTACCCGGCATAGATAGATTTACTACAGGAACCCCTGTCAGCCAGGATTACACTGGCAACTTCAGGAGGAAGATCAAAGTCAGTCAATTGTGGCTGATCATTCTCCATACAATGAGGTGCAGATTGCATAGCTTTGGGTGCAGGACCTTGTCCTGCTGTTGAGACAGGAGATCACCCTGAAGCGGTAGCTTGATCATAGGACAGAAGCTCATGCCCGGACATTCTGGGTACCACACTCTCCTTGCCCAATCTGGGGCCATTAGGATGACTTGCACCCAGTCATTCCTTATCTTCTTCAGGAATCAGGGCAAAAGAGACAGCAGAAGAAAGGCATACAGGAGCCCCGTAGTCCTCTCTATTCAGTCTCAGGCAAATGTAAAGTAGATGTCCTGCAGGTCAAAAGCCAGGCAAATAAATGCAGGGCAGGCAAATGTGAAGTAGATGTCCTGCAGGTCAAAAGCCACCATCAAGTCGCCTGGATCCATAGCAGACAGAACTAGGGCCAACCATGATCATCATGACTTGTCCTTCGTTAACAACGTGTTCGGATGGCATAGGTTACAAATGGCACAAAGACCTCCATCCTTGGGCATGTGTCCTCTGAAAGATGCTCTAATTTGGGCGAGAGGTGTGGAGAGGTCTACAAGGAAATACAGGGCATAGCTTCATTGAAGAATCTGAAGGACCCACTGTCAGATACTTTCTTTTGGTACCCTTGGAGGAAATGTGTGATCCTGCCTCCCTTAGGGTGCTCGTGTGCCACTAAGGGAAAACTAAAGCCTCCTTGAGGCTTCTGCCACAGTGGCAGGGAGTGAGAGGTGTGAAAGGACTGGGATGCCTGTTGCTGGAGCCTTGGCACGGCGGGACTCCAACCCTTAGGTCTAGTCTCAAAATGGCCAACACTGTTGAGAATACTGTCTGACAACCGTAAAAAGGGCTAAAGATGCAGAGGCCTTGCTTTCTTTAAAGTGTTCCAAGGCTGCATCAGACTTCTCATCAAACAGACGAGATCTACGAAACAGCATATCCATCAGAGAGGCTTGCATATCCCCAGAGAAGGCTGTGGATCTCATCCAAGCATGCTGCCAAAGCAACATGCTAATGCCAACTGCAGTGCCAAGCAGTCAATAGCAATCAGTCCAGTACAGATAATATATTTTGCATAAATCCAGCCATCCTGGATGATTTGAGGCAGGTTGCCCCGAAATTTCCAGGCAGCCGCCAGTAAGATCTCACCAGCCATGACCAATAAAGCATGACTCGCTCTCTCTGGAGTCTTAGGAAAGGAATTGAGGTTCCTCCTACGGGTGGAAGCCTCCACCACCAAACTTTGTGGCATAGGGTGCTATATCAAAAAGTCAGGGCCACCTAGTTATGGTCTGTGTTGTCTGGCAGCCTGCCTGTTCACAACATGCAGGAAGTCAGGGGCACTCCTCGAGGGTTAAGCAGACCAGTACCCTTGACGAATGTGTGACTATAGGGACGGTCCATCCCTGAAATTTCCCTATGATGTCGATAAATTGACTAATAGACATCAGTTGACCATACAAGGAAAAGATCCTCAGTATATGGTCTGTATGTAAATGTGCATGCTTTTCAAAAAAACGATGCGATTTGTAAATGCCAATAGGCTGTTTATTATAACTAGCAGGGAAAACACAGGTCCTGAAGAAAGCCAATTGACCTTTCGGGGCAGTTTGAGGCTGAAAAATGTCGATAGATTAGAAACTTGGGACCATTAAATCCTAATATAGTGTCACTTTTAATACTTTTAATCTATCCCCTAAACCTACACCATTAAATAACTTTTTAGGTTTCGGAGGTTATTTAAAACTCACCAAGATCGCCTGGCTTCACTCACAGTTATCACAGAACTCCGCTTACAAACGCGTTGAGTCCACTCACACACCCTATGTGTGTGAGTGAGGGTCCAATGACGAAGCAAGCAAGAGGTGGTACCTGTGGGTGAGGACCCTAATAAATATATATATACACCCAGGTATTTATCCATAAAAACTCTTCTTTAATCTCACACAAGTCCGAGACAAATGTGAGGTGAGCGCCGATTTACCTGGGTGCCTTTACTTACTGGTCTTGAATTGATCATTTACATGCACTTTATTATATTCAAGATATTTCCTCCTTTAGTTTGTTAAAGCATTTTGTTTGGGAAGATGAGGATATATCTTCTTTAAAGACTTCTCACCCCTTTTTAAGTTTTGGTGCACTGGTGAACAGGAACAAGATTTACAACAAGTGCCCATAGAGGAGTCAGTAATGGCCTTATTAAATGGAAGTAAGGGTTTGGATGAAGTTTGTCCAGGTTGTAAAACTTCTGTCTGTACGTTATTTTTGACTTTCGTAGTTAAAAGTTCAATACCTTTGCTACCGATCTCATTATCAAAAGGTACTCTCATCCATTGATGGCCCAGATATATAACACAACTCGGTGTCCAGGGAAGTGTCTATCTCACGAACCTCCTGAAAATCCATATATAAAATGTCATCATCATAGTGTGGAAGGACAAAATTCCTCACATCTCCATTGCCATCACTAAAGGGTGGTTGAATCTGATCAGAGTCTGAATCAAAAAGCTGTTTGAGTGCTGCTATGCGGTTCCAAGACAGAGGCTTGGTTCTATCAGATTTGGAATGGACTAGCACTGAGTGAGTTGGCACTACAACATGACGTGATCTCAGTCGGGGCTGAGACTAATTCAGCTCAGAATCAGAAATAACTATGGGACAGTACTTCCTCAGACATCAGGGCCTGCATCAATGTCAAGGGGACTGGCAGGGATTTTGTTGCTGGATTGGAAGTTGGCTCCAGTATCAGTGAGGAATGCGAGGGGGTTCCTGACGAGGGCAAACTCGCTGACAGGCGACCTGACTGGAGGTCTTTTGCAGATACTTGAGCCCGAAGGTGCCCCAGATGGAGCAGGGAGAGTGCCAATGTTTTGGAACATGGCCTCTATAAAGGCTTCAATCTTTTGCAATGTTGATGATGGCCCTGGAAGCTCAGGGTACATCCGGATAATCTATGGAGTCAGCCACTTGGTGGGGAACAAGAAGCAGGACTGAGAGGCACCTTGACATCCTTGCAATTTCTCAAACTGAGAGTGGTGTGACTGGGACTTTTCCCACTTGGCCTTTTTGTGCATCTGCTTTGACTTTAATTTGCTGGACACTTGGACCACAATGAGGATCTTTCACTGGAATGGCCCCAAATGGGAACAGGTCCATGCCCTCAACTTTGAACAGGAGCAAGACTTATGTGACTTGTTTCAGTATTTGGCGAAGTAGATTCTCATCATGTTCTGTATCGCCATTGGATTTGTAATTGCACACTCCTCACAGGACTTGAACCCAGACACTAGAGGCACACCTCATCAGGTCCTTTCACATATATTTGTATGCAACAGTCCCTACAAAGCTTAAACCCTGTAGTTTTTGGAGGGGACGTAGCACACTGGAAAAATAAGTCATTTTAAGAGCAAAACTCATTAACTGACGAGTAAAAAGTTGGGGGCAAGTTCCGGGTCTGCTTATGAAGGCATGCAAATAAAGGAATTGACATTTACACACAAGAGTGGCACATATATGGGGCTCCTCGAGCTCTTCATGGGCAAAATGAAGTCAAGTCGAAGCCATACATCACCACCTACCAATGCATGCTGCTTAAATCTTCCAGAACCAGTCTGGTGTCAGGGGATATTCTAAAGGTGAGAATTTTGCTGTTAGACATATCCAAGAGAAATGCGAGCTTCTGAAAATTATGTTGCTCAAGTGCAGTATATTCCCCATTTCTGGAGACACAGGCTACAGCTTTCTCTCCAACCCCTACTAACACCTCAGGCTGGTAACAGACTGCATGGCTCACAAGATGCATCTCCTGGTGTGCAGCTCACAGCTTTTTCATCCTCAGAGTACCTGTCAGAGCTGCTGTCTTGCAGACTAAACTGGAGACCATGTGACCCAGTCATTCTCCTTGCAACTAATCTTGACCTGCCGCAGATGTCTCACAAAGGTATCTACACACTCACCTGAATACACCTGAAGTGAGGAGGGATTTCACCTGACTAGCAGGCCCCATCCTTGACATTAGAGTAGGCCAACATGTGACAATGTACACACTACACACTGCACACTGTGTAGGGGCTTTCTCCTACACCACAGGCTGACAACTCAGCATGGTAAACATCTTTTGACTTCTTGGAATTATACTCCCTGGCCTACTGCTAGACACTCTTTCACAGTTTCAGGCACCCCTTCACCTCATGTAGTTCAACCACTCTCTAAATAATGCCTCTTGAATGCTGACATGTTCCCACAGGCCTCTCACCTAATACTGGCTACAGTGGCCATTTGATTAGTGTTCAACAACAGTAGCCAATTGTGAACACATACAACTTTATGCTCATTGTCATTTCTTTCCTGTTTTCAGGTTTTTCTAAGTTTGCTACAAGAGTCACAAACATAAGAGTTTGCAAAACTTAGAGCCACCTTCCATATTTTGCCAGTGGCCCTGATTTGTGTTTTATCTTATGTGACGGTATTCGGTGGCCCTACACAATGCCTCCATTCTCATAATGAGCACATTGGCTCATATTATCCTCAGTGTACCGCATTATTTTAGTATAGATTTCTGTAATATGTGCTTAGTTTTCCAGTGACCTAATGCTTTTGTACTCTAATTATACTTCAAGATCTAAATTAATATAAAAGCATTGTTAAGAACACAGCCCTTGGCTGGCCAAAAATAGTTAGATTTTTGTGTGGATTCCTGTGTTGCAAAGTACCCCCATGCCCTCACTTGAATTACGCCTTAGACAATTTGGCCACCATTTTTTAGAGAGCAAAGGACACCTAAGTGACCCCCTCCACCTTATTTTTCTGACTTGGTGCATTAAGTGTGTTTATAGATCATGGATTTCACTCATTTAGAGAGCTTTGTGGCCCCTTGTAAGAAAGAACATCTTTTTTTATTAGTCCCCCAACATTTTCTTGTTTGGGTTGGCTGGCCTTTAGACTCTGTGACATATAGCACTGCTAAACAAGGTCATTACATATATTTTTTGCTATAGAACATATATTGGTTACAGCCAATTTCCATATTTAGCTTTCCAGAAAGGCCATTGGTAAGTTCTTAAAGGTAACGTACCAATGGCATCGAACTTTAAAGTCATGTGGACTGCTCTGTTTATTTACAACACCAACTTATATGACTAAAGTGTTTAGCTACAGATGGTACCATTATGCTCTTGCTAGAGTGCAGTTCTAGAACTATAACAGTTACACAAAAACAAGTACTTGCCATGGAAGAAAACCTACTTGTGCATACTAGCTATTCACCCCTAACCATGTCCTGTAATCCAGATGGCTGGGTGTTTAAATTATATGAAATTTTAATATATAAAAGTGGTACGTGCTAAATGCTAAGCAAATGTATGTCCACATGGAGAATAATTACAGAAAGCAGTTTGTCACTCTCTAGGTAAAAATGCATTTTCCATGAGAAGTCAAAATTACAAAAAGGCTATTTTTGTACCTTTGTCTGGGAAAATGCTTGCAATTTTATTCAAAGTTATTTTCCTCTTGTTTTCACAAATCTAATTCAATGTTGAAAGTAAAGAACCTTAGTGGAAAAACAACTTTTAAAAACTGTACTTTGATCTAGCTGAAATCCAGCTTGTTTTGGAAACAGTTTGCCAACTAGGTCTTCTCCAAATATTAGAAAGCACATCCCAGACTAGATGTTAATGATTGACTTTCTGGCGGTGAAAACAGCTCCCTCTCAGAGCAGGATGGCTAAAGTTGTGTCAACAGTAACCACTTAGCTGGGATTCGTCATCTATGAGAGGGACAAGAAGAAATGGCAAGTCAAAGGGCAACCTTAACAGCTATTCATTTTTGAGGGGTTATCTCAAATGGAGGTCTCAGGAACTGAAACCATTGTTGCCCAAAGCCATCTAGGAGCAGGAGGGAAAACCAGTTTCAGCACTGGGAGAGTGAAGAAAATGTCATTTCCAAATGGGAGTGACTGAAAGATAAGACAGGGCTCCTGCAGATTGACTAGCACCAGTGCTTAATTTGAGCCAGTGGTTTCTGGTGCTCAGCACTTAATTGTCAACAAAAGCGCTTGTGACAGTATGCCACGAGGTGGCACTGTCTGACTAATTTAGAGATAACCACAACAACAGTTAATTATTGATTCACATATACAATAAAAATTACTCCTACCTGCCACACAAACCATTCTTATAGCTTTAGGGGCTTGGAATAGTCCTGATTGTCACACTTGTAAAAGTGTGAGGGTTAACAGTTGTATTGTTACTATCATTGGCAGCATGGTGGGGCAATGTGTGGTGTGAGCTGCAGGGCCCCCTGACGAGAGCCCTGGAACTTATTGCTTTTACAAATTAGGCACTGACTACAGCTATGTGCATGTTGGGTGAGAGACTGGTAAGGTTTGAAGTATGCTGAGAAAGTAAGTGCTGAAAAACTAGGTGTACTTTCTGTGGGAAAAACAACAAAGTTGTGTGTAGGGAGTTCTAAAAACACTGGAATGTACATTTGATAAAACTGGAACCTTTCCACCACCTCCTGAGTACATTTATAGACTTGGGAAGAACATTGAGAAGAAAGAAGACTCTGTTTGGGAGCAGGGGAAAAGAAGACCCAAGAACTTCTGAGTGTAACTCTACCCCAGGGGCAATGTGGTTGATCTCCTACTGGTACTACAGGGACACAAAAGGCAGAAGGGCTCCCTGCTCTGAAGATCCCCTCATGCCCGGGGGTTGGACCTTGAAACATTGCTAGCTACAGAGAGACACACCTGGTGCCTAGATATCTGCCCTGTGAATTTGGGGTCTGTAAGATAGACCAGGAATAGATTTTATTTAGCAAACAGACATTTTTTGGGGCCTACTAACTTTTTTTACTTTGGTAAGCCTGGGACCAAGTGCTGAGTCTTTTCCAGGGACTGGGCATCCTCTGTGGACAAGCTATCCTGGTTCATCCCACCCTGCGCTTTCTGCCACCTGGAAAAATGATCTGGTTGGGCTGCACAATGAAGATATCCAGTCTTATGGAACCCTGCCCAGATACAGCATCCAGCCTTGAGCCACGTTTAGGTTGAAACAGGACTAGAGCCTCTAGTGCTTGAAGTAGTAATGAATCCACATAATAAGACTAGTGCTACTGTCAGGTATGGTCTCAAGATTGAAACTGCTGTGTTTTTGTGGATAGTAGAGTGGTCAGGCAGAGCTACACCCTGGCACACAATTTTTAACTTATAAGCTAACTCGCTCACAGAAAACCTCATACCCATAGGAATAGCCAGTTGAGAAATGGGAAAAAGGGCACATTTGTATTGCTCTAACAACATTATGTAGTGCTAATGTCCTGCACTATGCTTGATTTACAGAGTGTTGATTGCTTCCAATAATATAGGAATTCTTAAGGTCTGGTAAAGAAATGAAGCAGACTATAGTCCAATTTATCCCGTTTAGGTAGGGTGGATACATTCCCCTATTTCTTGATCACTTTCAATGATAGTTTAACCTGCCATAATCATAATACTAAGTTAAACTCAAATTGCCTCAGGAAATGGGAGGGCTGACCCATATTGATTGGCAGAGAGATGGGACACTTCCTGTTAGATCTAAAACTAATATGTTTAATGCGAAGAACCTGGCTGAATAAGGAGCAGGTATAAGGAGCTACATATAATAGATATACCTCTGGCTGGTATAGAAAAAAATCATGAGGACAACTCTTGGGCTTCCTTGATCTGTCCCCAGTGTCACTGCACATGAGAAGCCTGTGATCCCTCTCCTGAAAGGTGAAACTGACTGGTCCCACTTCTTCGGTGGCAGTATAAATGTGCCCATATGGACTACCTAAAACCCCAAATTAAACCATGGCATTCTTAGACACATCTTGGCCCTAGACTGCCAAGCCGAATTTCAGGGATGGAATACTTAGCACACGCACTCAGGGCGGAGGGGCCTCTGCCGTGCTCACTGAACAATGTAAAGAATTGAAAAGGCATGATTTAGAGGTCCATTAACAAATGAAAGAGGAAAGTAAAATACACAATACACAGGTATCTGTCTCCTAAATTCATTAAACAAAATACAACATTTTATTTTTATTGACAATCCTCATATAAGAAATCTCCTCATAAATTTCATTTGACTTCACTATTTAAGGATTAACAATTTTACTGTTCCAAACAAAAAGTGGTTATTGCCCCTATGATGGAATTTCTTTGGCAACCTCTATGCACTTTATGCACCTTTGTAAATTTTACAAAGGATTGAGGGCAGGACTCATATTAGCTAGCAAGGGTATTGCGAAGCAGACCCACAATCACGTTTCTTCTTGTCTTGGCAACTCCCAAAATCAAGCATGCTGTTCGTCAAATCCTAGTGCAAGCATTAAAGAAACAAAGTAAGGCTCCATAGTTCTTACTACGATCTTGCTATAAAGTGAAATATGTACCAGTGCTGTTAGATTGTTCAGAAAATGTCCTCTTTTCTGCCCTTCCCCCACCATGTTGCAATTTATACTGCCCACCTTGTTTATTTTTGCCGATCTATGTCACCAAGTTTTAGGTACAGCTGAAAAATATATTTTATTGCTATTGTTCCGTAGTGTGAAGAGTTAATATAATCACATCAGGCAAAGAAAAGCGAGTGCCAATTTAAACAGTAATATATATATATATATATATATATATATATAGGCGTGAATTGTTTTGTTTGTGTAAAGGATATTTTCAAACTCCCGAATAAACTAATCTGATCATTTACAAATGATCTCTTCACCATTAGATTTTGTCATAGATATATTTTATAAGTGTACCTTGGTGGGTATGGTAGATATACCTTGCACCAGCCTCTGCATTGCTGCTGTGCTACTTTGTCAGCTGTGTTGTTAACATAGCCTACTTGCCCTCTGTAGCAGCCTTTCTGCTTACCTTGCCATCATTTGCATCTGTGCTGGGGGTGTTCATACTAAGCTCCATCACCGTTCCACTTTCCAAGGACCATAGCTTCTCACCGTTGATGACTCTCATCTTCAAGGCATCGCTGTTACAGATTTCAGCGTTGATGTTCTGGCTGTGCCGCATGCTGAACCACTGTGACTCTGTCGGAGCAGCCCTAAAAAAATAAATAGATATTGCCGTGGGCAAGGTGTGAAGAGCTGTTACATAGTTATTCGAATTACTTGTACTGCATGCTTTGTCAATGTCCTATTAACGCTAATTAGGTCAGGTGGTTTAGATGGCTCATTACATTAAAATCGTAGGTTAGGGACTCAATACATGGACAGAATGGGAATTTATGTTTCACTCTTTCCCATAAAATTGAGTGTAAATCTTAGAAAACTATACATGAGTCAAGATAACAAAACTGAGGAAGCCACGCTCTTGCAGACGATGATACCTTGTATAAAACAGGCTCCACTTCTTCTGAAATGTTTGTCAAGCAAGAATGTATTTTGCAACTTAGAAATGAAAATTTATAAAAGCGGGTGATTGTCTGGTTATTGTTTGCTACAGAGACCTATTTCTTTTGTTGGCTCGTATAATAACTTGTTAAGAAGTCATTCGCAAATTCAGTCCAAAACCTTACTTTTTCATAAGTTGGTGTAAAACATGTCTTTAAAAATTAGCATTTGGGTACTAAACAAAAATAAATAATAAAAATTAAATGTTTAAACCCCCGTATCCATTTACATTTAATTATTTTTAAGTAGCAAATTCTTGTTCAGCAATATGCCCAAACTGTGTCACCATAATACATGTACAGTTAATCATTCCCAAAAATATAAACTCACTAGTGGGACAAAGGAAGGCACGGCTTTAGTTCTACCATTGTAGCCTGACTGCTGCAGTCTAAACCTTGCAGTGTGATCTGTTAAAATATCTCTTTTTGGCCCTTTTAAATATGAGTAAGTCATCCCTATAAAGGTCTTGTTGCCCAAAATGTAGAGTGCATGATATTTAAAAGTGAAATATTTAGAAAATTAAGGTTACCATATTGTTACAGCAACAAGGTCTTAAAAAGCAATTTTCACTGAATCAGGCTTAGTTGTCCTATGTACTGTACGGATTAAAATACTAATACTGTATCTCAGGAATGGAATCAGATAGACAAATAATGAAGTCACTGTTTTTAATAGTTATTCAAATCCAATTTAATGGTGTGAACTCAGGTTTTTTAATAATTAGTAACGAAAGGTAACTTTTAGAAAGTTATTCTTTACCTACATGAACTCTTAGAAGGCTACTTAGCATCAGCTTTTACCAACTCCCAGACTGTGCTCAGCCCTGGAAGAGTTTCCTTACAGGAAGACACAATAGGCTTACCTGAATGGGCAGAGCTGACTCTCCTGAGCTCTATAGAGCATGCAGGGTGGGGATCTTGTCCCTATGGGTGACCAAACAGAGTAAAATCCTGCATGACAGGTCTGTCTGTAGCAGGTGTACATGTTTTGCGCCTTTCAAAGGTAGCAAGCATAGTGCCAGAACAATTCTGTATCTCGTGTCTGGTTGCTTTTGAACCCTGCATTTGTGGTACCACAATTCTGTCTCTGGGTTTTTTCGTCAGTACAGTGCCTGTTTCAAACTTGATTTAGTGTTAGATATGGGAGTAGGCTCACACTCCCAGCCACAGCGCCCAAGTTCAGTGTGGCCGAAGACCTTTGCCATCTAGGACTTGCCCAGACAAATTGCATTTTGGGCATGTTTGCAGGAAAGCAAACAGGAACTACTGCAAAAGTAGATAGGGCAGGGCCTAGCAGCATTTACTCCATTGGTCAGAAAGGAACTAGGAGTACTTTAGGATACCCTCCATGCACAAGTCCGTGGATGTTAAAAAGCTGGGCCTCCCCCAGCCTTCTTCGGAGCATTGTTGGACTTGCAAAAGGATACCAGGCATACTGATCCTGCTGCAATTGTACAGTATCTTTGTATATGTTTTGTACATATATGTTCATTATTTGAGCCCTGCATCATCTGTTCTATCATTACACTGTATATATTACATGAGTTCCTATGAATCATATTAAGGGAAAAAGCGAAAAGTGTCATATACTCAGTTGTTTTTTTCAATAGAAGATGATTAATTGAATTATGTCATATATCTCTGAGTCGCATGAGGAGTATTGAGTAAAAGGGTCCCATGGGACAATTGTTGCACTCTAGTACCACTTGGCACCTGTGACCTGTGAGAAGGACATGAGGAGAATGGATCCCCTTCCACTTGAAATCAAAGTACAGAAAGATCTCTAGGGATTATAAGGCTAAACCCCTGGGTGGCTCCATGAACAAAACTAAGCTGAAGAGAACATCCCTGTAAAGAATTCCAGTTGACCAGTGGCAACTGGACTGACCTTTGCTGCTGCCCTCTGCCTGAAATCTGGGAGTCTTTAACTGCCCCTTCTGTGGTCCTGGGGGCTTTGGAACTGTACTCCTATGGATGTTTGAGTACCTAAAGAAGTTCAAAACATTAGCTCCAGAGCTTCAAGGGGACTGATCACGAAAAGTGTTTGGCTGGCAAACAAATGGAATATCAGGTTTGTCCCACATGGAGAAGAGTATTTGCTCAGAAAACTGACAAAGTCCCTTTGCATACTGGGACTAAGACACTTTTTTAACTTCCTACTTCCCGGCCCTACTGCCCCAATCCACTGGGTATCCAACCCGTGCTCTATCGCAGCCATCCTCTAATCGCGCCTAGGCCCAGGTCTACTCTGACATGACTACCATTAGCGCATTTTGATTATATTTTTAAGAAACCATTTAAAAATTAATTTCACTGGTTCCCCTTACAGGAGTTTTGTTCTTTTAGTGGCATTTTGCTTATTACATTATCACTCTTTTAAAATTGGAATGGGAATGTTAGTCTGTTGTGTTTTCTACTTTCTAGCTGTTTTGGTACTTCTAAATAATAAACACATTTTCATTCATTTAAACCTGCCTGCTAATAGGGATTGACCTCAGGTTTAAATTATTGAAATTGTCAAGAGGTCCTAATAGGATAGTGGCTATATTACTTGTGGTGGACACAAGTTATACCTTATTGTTGTAGCCAAAATAATGAAGACAAAAATATTAAAAGGTTAGTGTATATAGGGCAGCACAGAATTACTAGTCTTTCTCAACATCTACGTACTTTAAAGATATATATATTGTCAAAGTAAATATATATGGAATTAGGTATAGAAAATATATACATCCTTACCTATTGATATCTTCGTCCTCAACATTTTGGCTATGATATTAAGGTATAATGATATTCCCGATTTGTTATTCAGATCCAAAATCCAAATGTCTTGAATTTATTGGTGCTGTGCCACAATATCCTACTTAGGGTGTATGTTGTGCTATATATATTCCAATCTAGCCTAAACCCTTTTTTGTAGCGCCCCTCCAGTTGTTTGCACTGGGCATCTGGTATTTTGCCCTATACAGGAGTTGAACTCTGCTGAACAGCCCAAGCAAGATGTGCTTCGAGTAAAGGATAGACCTTCCAAAGAAAAAGGAGTGAGAGAGAGAGAAACAGCTTTACCTTCCTGATTTTTGGATAGACAACACGCAGGGGTATTACTGTAACAATGATTTCCAAAACACGTCAAACCATCTAAATAAAATACACATAACCACATTGGTTCGTCCACATCCAACTCAGATTTAGATTTGGATGGGCTCAATCATGTAGTGTTAATGTATTTGTGGAGGGGATCAAATTAACTAGTACTAGTGGGTCATCTAAAAATACAGTTTAATGAAATCATCTGTCCCCGCTTTTGCTTTAGCATTTGCCCCGGTCTGGTGGTACCAGTCTGCTGCTGAGCCACAAACTGAGGGCGTTTACGGTACTGTCAATGAAGATTACAGAATGTCTTAGAGAGAGACAGAGAGAGAGAGAGAGAGAGAGAGAGAGAGAGAGAATGAATGTTGCTTGCCTGAGAAACTTTCAACTGGCCGGTTGGTTCTGGACATTTTCTTATGAACCTGGACCAATCACCACCTTGTCCCCCCCATCCTGCCCTCGCAACTGAAAAAGTGGACCATTTTTCAAGGTAGCAATAGTACTGTGGATTAACGTTCCCCTTTCTCTCCCTCCAGGACCGTGGATCTTAATGCTACTGTAATTTATTATTTTGCATATTAATTATGTCAGGAGAGGAACCTTTGTACAGAATCAGTTGCAACCAACGTGTCAACACAAAACCCCAGGGCAACTGTAAAAGGAACATTGGATGCAAGTTTGTAAGTTCTTATTAATTGTACTTGCCCCATAACAATTGGATGCAAAATGTATTAAAACATTAAAACATTTCAAAAGTATCTGAATCAAAGTTCATTAAAAAATAAAGCAACATAATCAGTGAAATGTAGTTTTAGGAGGCATACGTAGGCCGAAACTAGTCTGGGGTGCTTCTGAACCCCTGGCATGGTAGTTTAAGATGGTCTGCTCCTACTGGAGCAGGACCACGATTAATTTGCGTATGTTTCAAGGGGCCTAGAGGGTGAAAACTGATGGACTGGATGAAATACAGTTTGAACAATTGCCAGTGGCTGAGATTAGTCCAAGCTTTCCTTCCATCACCTTGTTGTTTGATGGAGTACACGGTTCAAGTGCGATGCTTATGTTCAGATCTGGGTCCTGTGGTTACTGTACCACAGAACTCAAGCTGCACCTCACTGACGAGGCACAAGCAAGCCGACACAGACAGTAGTTGATAGTATTTTGTGTGAAGGGGACCTGGCCTGGCAGTTTGTCTGGACTATTCCTAAGTGAGGAGGATGTAGACTGATTTGCATAGGAATGGTCCGCTTTTACAGTGGCATAGTGTGTGAAAAACGATGGACTGGAAGAGGGCGACAAGCACTCAACGATGGCTGAGATTAATTCAGATTTTCCTTCCTTTCTCCTGTTGGCCTCTTTAAAGAAGTGAGGTTAATGGGACAGAAAATAAAGAAGGGAGTGAAACTGTTTATGAAAGTTTGGGAAAGGGAAAAAACCGAAGATTTAGAGTTTTGAAGTCTTTCTTTTATACGAAAAGAAAGTTCCACAGTGACTATGTAAATTGCCTGGAATGCTGTGTCCATTCAATGTTCTATGAAGATGATGTTGAGTTAGTGTTCCGAGGTTGGCAGTTAACCCCTGACTGGCTGAGGGATGGCTGTTCAGGAGTTGTGTCTGGAATAAATCTACTTACCTCACTTTCCTGTGTTCTGATGGTGTGTGCCAGCGTAAGACAAAGCTTACCTCGTTGAACTAAAAACATCACGTAAGAGGTGAGTTGGTGCAACTGTTTGGTATATCCGCAGTGGGGACCGATTTCATCACCACCACGGAATGATTTTTTATGGCTTGAGTATGCCCGGGGAAAAAGTACATTGGAAGAGTTCCCAATTTTTTTACTGCGGTCTAAGGATGGCAATCCGGGGAAGATAGTTTACATTGTCCAGCTGACTTCGAATGTAGGTCATTGTCCTCTGCAATGTTTGATATACTAGACTGTTTTTGATTTGGGTTTTTGCTTTCGTGACACTTTTATATCGAATACGAAGTGAAACTGTGTCTCTAGCTATTTGGAATTTCAAAGAGTAGTAGTCATATTCTGGTCCAATAATCATTTCCAATAGGCATCTATTTCATTCTTTCCTATGCGTTGTTTGTTTTTAGGCGTACCTTACTAGCTGCAGCCATATGAGAAAGGGAGACTCCCTTACGGCTGTACACACTGTTCTTCAGAAGATTTCTGGAATACTGAGTTCATTTCTGTAAGTCACATTTCCAGAAGGATGGCGTGACTGTAGCGGGAGTCCAACACAAGGTTGTAAAAATGCTTAATGCAGGGCCAAACTACTCATTTATTTGAAGAAGGACTCCAGTTTTAAACATGCATTCACTAAAAAAACAAAAAACAAAGGTACAATTTAAAAAAAAGAATTTGTGGGGAAACAAATACATACATTAGAAAAATACTTGGTATAAACTTACAGCATCAATACTACTGAGTAAGCAAACTTAAGGTGGGAGACTATGTAGGACTTGTCAATGCTACTACATTTTTCCAATTACTTTGGAGGAGCTGGACATGCACCAAAAAGTGGTGGCTGTCCCATCTTCTGTATTATAGTGACATTGGCATCAATGCACTCTAAAAAAGGCGGATGAGACATTCACCACTTTTTTTATTCAATGTCCTGCATTCGCGGACCACTAACTAAGGCCCTTAGTCTAGTGAATGTACTGCCCCGCGATGCATGAGCCTTATCCCCTGCTCAGCAGTCTCTTGTGAAGAACTTAGCATTGCGTAATGTGAGGAAGCACTTTTCCTGCTATGATGTTTCCCGGAGGGAAGCATGGGGGAATTACTCAGTGAATAGCATCTTGCAACTATCTCATTCAATGATCTCGGCTGGGAATGAATTTTGAAGTTTCATCTTTCACCTCAGACTGTTCTGAAATGAACCCGACTGAAATGTGTGAGTTGAACATCCGATACCAGCGGTCTCAAGCGGCGAAACTTGCTCGGAATGCCGAGAGCATGCTCTCTCGTAAAATACTGCTATGTTTTTTCAGCCTTGAGAATTTAGTGGCCATTATCAGATGGCAGTGTGTCGAAATAACGACACATACGGTTTCCGGAGTCTGCCTGCACTAAACCGGTGTCTATATTTAAATATAATAGGTAATTTGGGGTCATATTAAACAACGTTAAAATTATCGCTGCTTTGGCGGCAGGAAACTGCCTCTAAAGCGGCGATAATGGGCTTGATAATATGCCCTTGAGAATTCCCATAGAAGCCCATGTTCTGGTGTCATCATGGGCTTCTATTGGAATTCTCTGCGGCATATTATCAAGCCCATTATCGCCGCTTTAGCGGCAGTTTCCTGCCGCTAAAGCAGCGATAATTTTAACGCTGTTTCTTGATAATATGCCCCTGAGTTTGCAGGGGCTGACTGACAATTCCACCGCTCTGGCATTTCCCCAGTTTCAGGATAGGGGCCACCTTTCAGAGTCGAATGATAAAACCATGAAAGTTCCCTTGATCCCACTAGCGGTGGCCTCCTGTAGTCCAAGTCTGGTTTGTACATGTTTGCAGGTGCTGATTTTAGTGTCCAGCTCGGTCCTGTTTTTTCTGTCGGAGACAATGGAGTTGGAAGAATCTTCAAGGCACCCTAGTGGGGCTGACATCGAACCAAGGAGTTCAAGCAGCAGGGTAGGTAAGAATCTTCGTACGTACAGTCTTTTTTTTTTTTTACTTCTCTTTATTCAGAGTTGCATAGAATAGGTACAGCGTATGTTGCTACATCAGGAAAATATAAGCAGTAATACAATGTAAGGAACATCCCTCAGTCCAAGTCCAAGCTCAGCTGATGATCGCACTGCGCTTGGTGCGGCGACTAGCCCAGGAACAGCATAATACAGTGCAGAACCACATAGGAGCATAAAAAACAGACAGTACAACCCCAATAGGAAAGAATCAACCCTAGAAGAAAACCAAACATTACAATAAAACCTTGTTTCTGGCAGCAGCAAAAACGAGACGGAGCGAGCGTCGACAGAAGCCTCACATCAGGGGAAGAAGGAAAAATATCAGCAAGACTGGGCTCCCGGTGCTTCGAGACAGAGGGGAGGGGGAACGATACTCAACAACCCCATCAGGAGACACACCAAGGGGGACACCTAGGACGTCAGGCAAAGTATCGGCCAACCCATATGGGGGAAGGAGAGATATTTGGGCCAGTATGGCCCCAGCAACACTGAGCAGCCACAGATATGCTCCGTCGCACACAGGCCCACCAGACTCATACTCGGACCACTGCCAATGTCACGTGCAGTGCCACCGCCAACACCCCTCCCTCTCTCATACATACTCAACTCCTGAAAGCTCAGTGCAGCATCACTCAAGGGGTTGAGGAGGCCACCGCTGTTGTAGAGGGGAGCAAAGCAACCCCCGTGGCCTGGGAGGAATCAGCTCCCACATCCTCAGGTTCTCATCAGTCACAAAACTCTCCAGTTTAGCACCTCAATCTATAATGTCATGCTTAGCATTCTCATCTGTACAGACCAAGTGCAAACGGCATTCCTCAGCCATGCCCCATTCATTAAGTCAGCCCCAGTGGCGTAACACAGGCCCCCGCAGCCCTCACGGTGTGGGGGTCCCCGAGCTGCAGGGGGCTTCCTCAGCACAGTACTCAGGCCTGAGAGCCCTGATTAAATCCGGAGCGGGGGCCCATCTTTGTCTATTGCAGGGGGGGGCCCTTAACTTTCGTTACGCCACTGGTCAGCCCTCCATTTTTCAAGCTGCGGGAGAGTGGGATGCGTCCAGTGCATAGCAATACGGCATTTGGCCAGAACAAGACCCAGGAGGGCAAACCGATACCACATCTAGAACCCGGATTTTGGGGTCAGGAGAACCCCCAGCAAACAATGCTTAACTGAGGCTTTAATGTAAATCCATGTAACAGTCCGCAGGACACGTAACACCCCAGCCCAGTAGAGCTGAAACTTTGCATCATGTGTAGGTACACAGCAGGTTCCAGACTGCATCTAGGACATGTCGAAGGGTACGTTGCAGTGAAATGAGACAGCCTCTGAGGCATTAAGTATATGCGATGCAGATAATGTAACTGCATTAGCTTGAAGAGGTAGTTGCTGGCTACCTCACGCACATGCGAACACCATTGTCTCGATCGGTAAGGGGCAACAGCACATTCGCAAACCACCTACCTCGGACTCCAGATGCATCAATTCTACAGTCTGCCTTCAAAGCTTTATAAATATGGGAGACCAGTCCCCTAGAAGAGCCAGAGTCAAGCAGCAAAGCCAAAGTCTGCAACTCTTCCGGGTCGTCCGTGAAGGACACCCAGTGTTCACGTGCTGTGTGCAAAATCTTTGCATACTGTAAAAATTATTCAGGGGGGACATGATAACTCTCCTGCACCTCTGCAAATAAAAGGAAAGCCCCATTGAGGCAAAGGTCCCCAGCCATTGAGCACCCCCTATCATACCATCATTTATATCCATTACATCCTGTAAGTGGCGTAAACCGTGGAGCCACCAGAGAGGGATAAGCCGGGCGTGTGGAGACCTACAAAGGACTAAAGGGACCACTCTCTCCCAAACCCCCTGCAACCTGACAGACTATAAACGGGTAGTCCTGAGGAACCTGCGATCCGTTTATCAGCCAGCTCGGCCTTCAAAGCTTTATAAATATGGGAGATCAGTCCCCTAGAAGAGCCCAAGTCAAGCAGCATAGCCAAAGTCTGCAACTTTTCCGGCTCGTCCGGGAAGGACCTCGCCAACAAGGCCTTCTCAGCGTTTGGCCCCTCAGCACACCACTGTGTCGCTTATTGTAACAATCCAGCAACATAATAAAGGTGAAGATCCGGAAGACCCAGACCACCTGCTTCCATATCCAGTTTGAGTATCTCTAGTTTTACCCGGTATCTTTTTCCAGCCCACACCAGGGAAATCAGCAAGCTGTTTAAGGCGGTGAACATAGTCTGCGGGATACAACAAAAAGAATTCTGAAGGGAATAGAGGCAATGTGGAAGCAAGACCCATATTAGACGGGGGAGGCGATTACAGAACTAGATGGAGGTCTCTAGACGAGACAGGACGAACCCTATATTTAGAGCATAGTTAGCATCCGCTGTGTGTGCGACCTGTATCCCCAGGTACCGGAAGTGAGCACACTCCCATAGGAATTCCGTAGCAGAGAGGTCTGCGACTAGTTTCGCTAAAGGGAATATAACAGACTTCTGGCGATTCACATGCAGACTTGTATGCCCAGTCTTGAACGTATCTTGAAAGTTTCCCACTTACGATGCTTACTATCAGAAAGTTCTGCCATATCTGTCGCCACCAAAGCTCTGGTTCTCAGAAAAAACAGGTGTGCAAAAATGTGATGCATGGACCAGGGAAAGATGACTGAATCAACTAACTAAATATGTCCATCATCCCCAAAAATTTCTTGAAATATAATCAATAGCTTGTTTTGTTGCCTTTTGTTACTGCCATATTTGCAGTTTGGCAGCACTGTTAATTCCAAGTGTAAGTACTATTGGCCTTGTTATTGGTACTCAGTTTTGTTACTACAGGTAAAAGAAGGGTAGAGTTTTCCTTGCCAACATAACAGCAGATCGCATGCTCTCACTCGCTTTACGGGCTGGGCAATATTCAATTGGAGCAATCAAAAAGGGACATTTCAAAGCATGCGTTGGTAATTTGTAGACTACTACTTTATACACTCAGCACACTAAGGCTTCATCTCAGATCAACAGTAACATAAAAATAAACTGCACATGTCAAGAAACGTTGGGTGCCCTCTGCTCCAATCTACTCCCTTTGCCTCTCCTCTGAGGCAATGTATGTTTTTGCTGTTTGTTAAAAATGGTCTGGGAATCATAAAACACTTTTGATACCTCAATAGACTGCCATCAATAAATATATCTTGATACCTCAATAGACTGCCATCAATAAATATATCTTGATACCTCAATAGACTGCCATCAATAAATATATCTTGATACCTCAATAGACTGCCATCAATAAATATATCTTCTACTCCTCAACGAATATATCAATGGACAGTAAAAAATGTCTATGCTAAAAACCTACACCAACCTGAGAAACCCGAAGGGGTAACTCTTTGTACCCCCACTGGGAATAAATGAAAGACTCTCTGTCCTTATCGAAGCTAGTTGTCGCCTGGCAACCTCTTAGTACATCTTTTATCTGGTTGTAACTCGTTATTCTTATTTACCCCCCTTTTCAACACTTTATTGAATATTGTACCGTACATGCACACAAAACAACATACACATAGAGAACACTAAAATCTATACAAATACGTACACCCTAGCATCACTCCTCGCTGCAGCTTAAAGAAAGCCTTGCCTGAGGGTGTCTTGGATGAGGCAGCTGTCGCCTTAAGTCACCCCAGCTGAGAATGCACCAAGGAGCCTCTCGAGTCTCTTGGGCAGGGACTATTTTTCCCATGTCGAATGTCTCCTGAAACGATCCCAGCTGCTGTAAGTGAAGTCTGAATGTTGTAGGCTTGTAAATTCCATTTTCCCATTTTGGAGGCATCATAAATCTTGCGGATGAGGTCAGCCACAAGACTATGTTCTTGTGTTTATTTATATTTAACAACCATCCTTTCAAAAATGAAAACATTATTTCAGATTGAGAAGGGTCACTAACCCTATGACAGAGCTGCAGTCAAGTACAAATACATTACGATCAATGATGAAAGACTTGTTGAAACTATACAAGGATGGAGGAGCATTATAACTGGAATATGATAAAAAGGAGGACAGACTCTAATTTCTCTGTCGATTTCAAAATTCAACAGCTATGTCCTTTGTGAATTAATGTTACCTATTTAATCTTCAATATAATCCTGCATCACCACAGAGAATGCACTAACCCTGAGAAAGTCAGCCCTTCTTACTTGTACTGTCTCCCTCCGGATAGCATTTGATATCTGTAGCAGGAAGCAATTCATACATTACTTCATTTAGTGAGTTTTGAGTCAGCATCTTGGTTATCATTGGATGATTTTCTTGTCCATTCCAATTCCTGCTCCTGAATTGAGGGCTTTTCTCCCTATTCTTGGATTTGCTCCTCCCTTGGAGTATTCCTACTTTACCCTGGTTTGTGACTTGATGAGTTGTAGCTTTGCACTGCTGATGTTAAAGAACTACGGGCCACATGTCCAAGCAAAGTATTTTGGGTGTTCCTAATTGCGACTTTTTGTGACTCGCAATTAGGAAGACGCAAAATGCGATGTACTAATGTGTCTTAGACACATTTAGCGATTCTCATTGGGATAGCCATTGACCTATCTCATTAACAT
Organism: Triturus cristatus; assembly: GCF_964204655.1. NCBI lineage: Eukaryota > Metazoa > Chordata > Amphibia > Caudata > Salamandridae > Triturus > Triturus cristatus. Next base: position 734,238,592 of record NC_140580.1, read on the forward strand.
TCATGTGGTAAGTCGTAATTTGCCACCCATTGGGAATCGCTAAAAACACAGGGATGGTCGCCTGCTGGGGACATGTCTGTGTTTGCTTTTAAATAAAGCAACTTTAAAAAAAAAAATGCAGTATGTTTTCCTTAAAGAAAAACGTGATGCGTTCCAAAAAGTAAAATGAAACGTTTGTTTAATTTTTTAAGAGTAGTTAGTGGTCCTTGGTACCACTGCCTGCTCTTAAAAAACATTTTTGTTGCCATTCACAAAGGGTTAGGGGTCCCCTGGGGACCACTTCCCGTTTGCTACTGGCTTAGCACCTAAATGAAATAGGCGGTAAACTGCAATTGTTATGCGAACGCATTGCGGTCGCAAAACAATCGCACCTCCCCCTGCGACTCACTATTAGGAAGGGACGCTCTAGGCATGCCCCTTCTTAATTCCAACTTTTAAACCCTATTTTACGAGTCGGTAATAGGTTACTGACTCGCAAAATAGGGTTAGGAACAAGACAAAAGGTGTTTTAGCGGTCGCTAACTGCCCGATTCCCCATTAGCGATAGCTCTATTGGCTGTCTGTCCAATTGAGGATTAAATTCAAAGCCCTCTGCTTAGCCCATATAGCCATGAATGGCAGGGGTCCAGCTCTGTTAAAGAACCTCATTTCCCCATATGTTCCCAACAGGTCCCTCAGGTCTTTATCCGACTTCCTCATGAATACACTAAGGATAAAGAGATCAAGATGGGGAGGGAGATCCTTCTCATACCTGGTCCCAAAGCTCTGGAACTCAATGACCACAGAACTGAGACTGTTGAAAGATGAACGTAGTTTCAGGAAAAAACAAAAGACTTCTCTCCTCAGTGCTGGGAAGCCCTTGGGCAGCCATGTACTTTACAAATCCCTAAAACATAAAATATAAACATAAAACCAGTTGTGCATGTGCCCCCAAATGTTCTCCCCCATAATCAATGTGATTTAGCACTTCATGGAATACATGGATTGCTTCTTTCCCTCTCTCTCTCTCTCTCTCTCTCTCTCTCTCTCTCTCTAGTTCTCTCTCTCTCCCTCTCTCTCACTTTCTCTCTTTTGATTAACAATTTTGAAAAAATAGAACGTAATGTTCTGAGATGGATGAACAATAAATTCTATATTTAAAAGATGGTTGCACATTACATGTAAGGTGGTGGCCATCTTGAAAGTATAAAAAATAGTATTCTCAAACGGCCGGCAATTGCTACTAGATTTGTCAATGCCAGCACATTCTTAAAAGCATTGGCAAAGAGATGGGGATCGCAATTGGTGCCCCCCGGAGCCCACCCTGATTTGCCTGACTTCATTGCCGCCTGTGGCTGGAACCCTAACTGCATCCGAAACAGGGGGCCAGCTGGCTCAGAGCTGCTAACCTTACCACCTCTATGCACTTTCTGAAAATTGCTGTTGAGGCCTTACACTAAATGGGTGAGGCCCTCACCTACGGTTCCTGAGAGCCAGAGCTCCTGCTGGTTCATCTCATGGACCTAGGAGCTAGCTTTTCGTTCACCTTTCCACTCCACTCTTCCGCCCTTTGACCAAAGGGGGTCAGTTGCTTCTCTTGGACTCCCAGCTGGGCCTAGATTGACCCTACACACTAGGTGGGCCCTGACTGGCCTCCTGCCTTTCAAGTCCATTGCACTGGGGGAGATAAATACCAGGGGTCCTTGGGCTGCTCGTTCTACACTGCTGATGAGAGGCCCTTCTGATATGGGTAGCTGTAAATGGGCCCATACCCCTTTTTTTTCTCAACATCAACTCCCCAAGTTGGGGTGCACCAAGCCTCTCAAGAATAGGCCCCCTTTCCCATGGATGGCGGAAACTGAGGCTCTCCCCAGCTCTGCCTCACCCGATCAGGACAAACTGGACACCATACTGGAAGCTATTGAGACATTCCTAATCTCCTTGGAAGCCAAAGTGGATGCCATTGCCATAGATGTCAATTTACTACTCACCAATCATTGAAAGCTGGCGGATAGGGTCACTCAATTGGAAAAGACACTTGCTGATCTACAGCCTCAAACGGACCACCTCCAGAGACCCCTTGGTGACCTCACAGAGAGAATACGTTTCTTAGAGGGCAGAGTGGAAGATGCTTCTGCCATAACAAGAACAGTATTGGCTTATTTTCAGTGTGAATCATGGAGATATTACAACCAGACTCTAAGGTATTGTCATCCATTGATGATGTCTACCAAACTGATGATGATTTGAATTTACACCTGACCAGCGTAGACAGTGTAGTGACCATATTAACATCACATGTTTAGAAAATTAATTAAAAAAATTCAAAGATTGCCTACCTGACAGTGACCTTCCTAGGATACGAGTTATCCAGTGAGGGCAATGGTTTAGCTCCGGACTTCAGAAGTGTGCTAGCTAGCAGCCTCCTGACACACTGAAAAAGTTGCAATCCCTGCTGGACATTCTTAACTTTGGACTTACTTATTTGTCTCACTACGCAGAGGAGTGATCCTTTTGAATGACGTCTTTTCTCCCACATTTACATCCAAACAATGGCTGAACATGCACACAGATATCTTGTGTGCATTGCAAGTAGACATGCTTAAGACTAAATATTTACAAACAAGGGATATAAAAATCAACCTAGTTATCAGAGTCGTACCCGGTCACTATAGTTACACCTCCATGACCTACAATGAATGACAGATTGTCCCTATTGCTTACAAGTCATACTTGTATTATCTGGCGGAAGCAGGTTTTGTTTCCATTGAAAAAGTACTGATGGCTGTAGTACCAGCTATCTTAATAGAGCGCACTTTGACACATGTAAAACATAGCATTCTTCTTTTTCCAGTACCAGCACTAGAGGTGACCACCAAGGCAAGCATATCTAATGCTCTTGCTCTACACCCAAGATGGGTACAGTGGGCTTCTTCTTTGAGTGCAGTGGATATAAGCTTCAGTATGATGCCTCTGTCCGTACAAAAGCTTTTCTCCATTATAAAAAGGATGTTGCTCCAATTCATACACTTTACCCCTTGAGTCTTACCTGAGCATCTTCTATACAGATAGTTCAGCCCAACCTGCAGTAGGAACAAAAAACAAATACTTTGCAGCCTGCACAGCAGTACAAGGTATAGTGAAGGATGATGAATTCATCCCACAAAGTACCCACACTAAAATCTTAGGTGGTAGTGCTGCACAACATGCAGAATTAAATACCTTGCTTTACAGAAGACTCACTCGTCAGTTCCCACACTTATTGTGTTCGACTCAGCCTTCTGTGTCCAAGGTTACACTGTTGATTTGCAGCATTGGTGATTGAATGGATTCAAGGATTTAAAGGGAAAACCAATAAAGAATAAACAGATTTGGGGCAAGGTGGCTGTCTTACAAGACAAGCTTCCATTGGTCCATGTGAGGCACACTTTGGGCCATCAAGCAAGCTGGGAAACCTCCTACAGGGTTTCCTCCCAAAAACTCCTATACACTTAATTGATATACCATCCCTACAGAAACAATATCGAATGGCCATATCTCTTCGCAGTGTTCGTGAGAATGGGGTTTGGTCTGGGCTTCACTCAATGGGTACGCCTCTTGTATCATGAGCCCATGGCGCAGGTTGTGGTCAACAACAAAAAATCGACACGTTCACGCTAAGTCGTGGGACCCGACAGGGATGTCCACTTTCCCCTCTTCTGTTTGCCCTAGCTTTGGAACCACTGGTGGCATGGATTCGGAGGGACCCAGTAGTATGAGGACTGCGTTGGTCCCCAGATTGGGAGGACCGCATTTCACTTTATGCAGATGACATACAATTGTACCTGGCCTCGGCCAGGAGGTCCCTGGTGGCAGTCCTGGACATCCTGGTAATATTTGGCAGATACTCTGGGCTCTCTGTTAACTGGAATAAGTCCCTTCTATATGCCCTCAGGGGAGACCCTCCCTCCCCACCACGAAACTGCCCAATACAAATTAGCACAGTGGGCTTCAAATATTTGGGAATATTTATCTCCTTAGACCAAACACTCCACTACAATCGCAATTTTCTCCCTCCGCTGCAGAGGCTAAAACAATACACAGCTAGTTGGAAAACGCTTCCCCTTTCGCTATTGGGCAAAGCTGCTCTTTTTAAAATGATGTCCTTACCCCGTTTTTTGTATGCCTTGCAAAATTCATTAGATCCTGTCCAGATGACATATTTTTAAGAAATCGAGGGCCTACAGAGGGACTTGTTGTGGGACGGGAGGCCACGCATCGCCCTGAACAAGCTCACATTAAACTGGTACGATGGGGGAATTGGCCTCCCAGACATCAAAAATACTATTGGGCGGCACATCTTGCGGCCATCAATCATGGCACCTATTGTCGCCCTGATGATCCCGGATATAACATGGATAGGTGGCTCCCCCCGGGGGCAACTTATAATAGGGTGCTCTACTCAAAACCTGACCGATACCCACTGACGGGCCCTACTAAACACTCAGTTAGCATCTGGCATATTGCCACTAAATCCCTCGGATGGGGGCATAAACTTACCTTAGCAACTCTGCTATGGGACTCCGAAAAGCTGGGTAATCTATGGAGGTCAAAGGGGTTCGATAGGTGGGAACTCATTGGGATCTCACAAATTAAAGACATGTGGGAGAAGGGCGAGGTGAAGACATTTGCCACTCTACAACAACAACATGAGTTGGCCGATACAGAGCGCTTTCGATACACACAAGTCCGCCATGCACTGTGTTGTAACTTCTCCTTTATACACTGCAATTACTCCTCCTGGGAATGCAAGCACATATAATCCTATTGGCGGAAACTACACAACATAATAAGTGACGTACTCACCTTCGTCCTTCGACCATAGGCACGTAGGTGCTTCCTGAATATATGGGAACCTACTGATCTGAATACTCACCAAACACAGTGGGCTACACTGGGATTATTGTTGGCAAAGAGGAACATTGCACAACTATGGGGAGAGGCGCAATCACCCGCAGTAGAGGCCTGGAAAAAGACCTTGACTGGTGCATGCACAGAGAAAAGACGGTCTACACGGCCCGGGGTTGCCCTAAAAAATGGTCCAGAATATGGGGCCCATGGAACTCATACAGAGGGGATATATGCCGTCCGCCACGTAGCATTGATCAGGATGATGCCCCTACCCCGTGACCCACCCCTAAAATATGATGTCGTAAAAAGCGGTTGCTTATTGTCTTCTCCACGTAAGATTATGCTGATTCCTCTGTACTGTATATCTTATGTCGATGAATGTTAATAAAAAGAAGGGTTTCTCAAATGCACATGCAGGAATTAACACAATGATAGCAATGCTACATCAACTCTACTGGTGGCCTAGTTTATATAAACAGACTAGGGACTATGTTAGGCAGTGTGACATTTGTCAGCAAATTAAACCCTCCTCTGTCAAAATACCCTCACCAACTCCTCTCATGATCTCAAACAACCCCTTTCAGGTGATTTATTTGGATCACATAGTTACCCTCCATTCATCTAACCGATAGAAGTACATGTTGGTGGCAAATGATTCATGTTCTCGACTCCTATGGGTTTGGCCTCAGAGAAATGCAAGTGCTTCTGCAGTAGTAAAAGATTTGCAGTGCCTAGGGTCAATGGGCGCAGTTCATTCATTTTATTAAGAAAACTGTCCTGTGTTCGCCTCTAAGGTTTGCAGGGATTCAATATCTGCTCTGGGAGATTGTGTGCAATTCAGCAACTAGGCCTGGGCAAATTTTCAATTCCACCAGCAGAATCAGAAGAATTCTGGTAATTCCGAATTATTCTTGCAACACTGAATTACTGATAAATTAAAATGTTGCTGCTCCGCCAGTGGAATAAAAAATTATGCAGTGGTTTCTAAAGTTAGAAACCACTGCATACCACTCAGCACTCTTGCACACGCTACAGTAATTATAACATTTAATCACTGCAGAGTATGTAAGGGCGCCAAGTGATATGCAGTGGTTTCTAAACTTTAGATCACAGTGCATATACCACTCAGTCTCAAAAACTTTATTCGATTCAAAGAATGAATCATAAAAGTATACATTCTTATATTAAAAAGAACATGCATTTAGGAAAATAATAAAAAAAACATAATTTAATACATTCGACAGATCATTTGTCAGTATAATAGGACATACTTGGCATCCTAAACCAGAGAGTATAAATAAATGCACAAGGCAATTTATTGGCCGTCATACAACAACAATTTCTAATACAATTTCCCACAACAATGTAGATGCCTAACACCAGACTAACTATACCGTTTCCTAATGTGGAGTGAAAGTCGTATGAAATTTATCATGGCACAACATACTCCAGGAGATGATAGTGATAATAAGTAGTCATAAACTTCTTTATAATTACAAGGTTGCCGCCCTGTAAGGATAGGCTTAATAAACCTAATCCTAGGCTCCTGGTATAAAGAGCAAAAGAGGACAACATGAATGGTACTCTGACTAACTTTGTTATTACAAGGGCAAGGGGGCAGCCTCTCACACCAACCCCCTTGTTTTGGAAAGGCAAAAAGAAAATGAAGAATGTTTAGTCTAAACCTGGTAAGATAAAACCGCCATTGTACATGGGTTGTAAAAGTTAAATAAAACTGATGCTGCAGTTTATCCATACAGCTTGTTGACCTAGCCGGACACAATGTATTTGAGTATTTCCGATAACTCGTTTTAATTAATGTTTTAATATCTCCCCGGATATTTTCAGGATTATCATAAAGATGACCCAATCCTATTTTATATAACGTATCACTGACATATGACAACCAAGGGATCTGCATTGCGTAATCAAGACTTTTACAATCTTGAAGAATTTCTTTGGAAAACTTAAGATCTTCAGATAACCATATTTTACCCCAAAGTAATAAAGGGGAGATGCGAATGGCATCAGTCACATAATCCATTCCCATCTCAACATGGCAAAAACTGTTTGACGAACCCGAAGGGATTGATAATAAGCGTTTTAAAAATTTATTTTCCATGACCTGTATCGCGGCCGGGTTTAATCCCCCATACCCCCGCCCCATAAGTGGCCACAGATAAGCATTTTGATCTGTACAAAGTTTTTGGGTGTGCGACCGGTTTTTGACCCAGCTTACTGCAGAAACGGAACAGGCCCACTATGGATCGACTAGCACTCTGCACTCGGGCCTTCATCAAAGGGGCCCAGCTCAGTTTATTATTAAAGAGATTTCCCAGGTAATTAAAATTATCCACCTTTTCGATGGTGAAGTTTTTTACCATAAGCTTCCTAGATTTTGACCCTTTTGGGCCACAGACCATCGCAAAGGATTTTGCAAAATTTAGCTTCAGGTCCAGGTCCAGCATGAAGGTATTAAAAGCATCAAGACAAATCTGCATGCTATTTCCTGTAAGGGTCATTAATACAGTGTCATCGGCGTAAGAAAGCATGGGGATACTTCTACCATTTACCTTTGGGAAATCACAGCAGTGATCCAGCAAATACTTCTCCAGGCCATTTGTATATACTAAGAACAAAAAAGGCGCTAAAATGCAACCTTGTCGCACGCCCTCAGTTGAGGGAATAGGTTTTGTTTTTTACCCCCCTGGTCCAAATCTTATAGGCACGGTTGTTGCTGCACGCAATCTGCGCAGCAACGTAACCAAGGGTTTCTCAAAACCCATGTCATCCATCATTTGCCACAACTTGTCTCTACAAACAGTGTCAAAAGCACTTGACAAGTCCATGAAGGCAAGGTGGATAGAGGAATTCCTTGCCCTCATGTACTTGCCTATAATTAACGCCAAGTTCAGACACTGTTCGATCATTCCCTTTCCTCTTCTAAAACCATATTGGGAATTTATTATAAGACCCACAGAGTCTGCCCATATTTCCAACCTGGCGAGGATTATTCTACCCAGCAATTTGCATGATGCATCGATTACATTCAGAAGCAAAGGTGCCCATACATTGATGTTATGCCGAAAAAAGTCCAATGGCACAGCATCAGGACCAGGAGCCTTTAGTGGTATACCTTTCCTCAAGGCCTCTTCCACCTCTTGCAACGTGATCGAGGAACTAAGAGACAAGGCTGTAAGTGAAGCCTCCAGATTCATAGTGTCATCCCACAGACCCGAGAGTATTTTTGCTTTTGGGTTAAAAATTTTCCCAAAATGGGCTTCCCATAATTCACCAGTAATCTGCATCACTATGTTATCTCTACCATCATTCGTAAAAAGGGGGCGATTCACTACTTCCCAAAAAAGCCTACTGTCTTTTAACTCTGAGGCCATACTCTGCTGTGATTAAATGTTTTAATGACAGTAGAGTATGCAATGGCACAGAGTGGTACTTGGCTGCGCTATTTTCTTAGCGTAAAATGCATCCCTGCATCCATTTTTGGATGCGAGGGTGCATTTTGTGCTAAGAATAGCACCAAATGATCTCTCCCCTTCGTTGTGGAATTCTGCATAATCCAGAAGAATTTTAATGTAATTCTGTGTGATTCCACATAATCAAACTGCAAATTCTGCCCACCCCTATCAGGAACCCTTCAAAGTAGAATCTAATGGCATTGAAGAGAGAGCCAATGTCATGATTAAACAAGCTTTGACTGCTGGGGTGCTAAGTTCAGTCCTTAGCTGGTAGCACAACCTGTATGGAGTTCAGAGAGCATTAGTTGACTTGCCCAGTTGAGAACTGGGAGGACGCATTCCATATCAGTTGTTTTCAGATTTCCTGTGTATGTGCTTGGCTTAGATAATTCTGGGAAGGTGGTGGATGATGATAAATTTGACCTGGAGAAACATCTGAATGTTTTACAGAATAGCCAAGAAGTCAGAGACAAGCTGTTTAACAAAAACCACTCTGACGCCGCCATCTGTGAAGAGAAGGTTGTCACTGCTGCTGACGGGTGGATTCCCAAGGTTTGGAACCTTGTTCGGGAACATCCACAACAATTAAGTTTTTGAGCAATTTTACAGACCACCCATCTCTGTCTTTGGGTAGAAGGCAACAGAACTGTTATTCTGCCTCCTCTGCCTGGCTCGAAGAGAAAGAGATAGGTGTCTATCGATCACGTAAAAAAACAATATGTGGCCAGTCCTCTAAGCCGACTACCGCAGACACCAAGAAGGATTCAGAGTACAGCCTTCCAGCCTCTCCCTACTCTGAATTCCCGACCCCCTGAACAAAACAGTAACATTTCTAGATTGGGTTTCCAGCCTGGAATATTTGAGTTTAACTCTCCATGCAGAACATTGAGTGCAACAAACACAGCTGATGGTGGCAATATGACAGTGGCTACTACTCAATGCAATTTCATGATTTACCATGAAATTCCACCTCAAGCTATGTCATTTGCACTAATACTCTTTCTAGAGACTCAAAAGACCAACAATATTGAAAATTAATTATTTCACAGCAGACTGTTCAGCCCCTTCTACAGTCACTCACCACAAGAAACGGATTTGTGCCTATCAGTGGTTTTGCGACAATTTTTTGATCACCCCACTATCCTATGCCTGGATCATTTTGGTAAAAGTTCTTTTCATCATGTGATTGTCAACAATACTTGTCATTCTACTGCTACTGAATGGACACTCTATGAATGCAAGAACAATTGCCTCGCTTGTGGTTCATGAACTGCAGCCACACTCCTCATCACACAGAGCCAGAAGAGGTCTTTATGCTGCAAACATTACAGCTTATCCTGTGCCTGAGGGCATAAACTGGGAAAAGGTTCCCCATCAGATTATGGGACCCACTGAGACATTGCAATTATGTTATGTGATAAAAGCTTTAATGAATGATGTTATAATACTCGGTTCTATTTTAGATTATTGGGACATTGCGACTGTTAAAAGAATGGTGTCTGATTTACAGGTATATGCTACTTTGAATAATGAAAATCCTTATTCTAAATGTATTGTTATCACCATTATGCACATTATTTCATACATGGGACTAGCTATCCTAGAGAAAATCTCAATTACACACAATGCGAATATTATGATTTATGAAATTCCATTACTTTCAGAGTGCTGACAGATCACACCCTTCAGACTTCTATTTAACACATAAGCCACAGCAGCTTCGAAAAAAAGCCTATTCACAACAAGCAAGCTGATTCACTCCATTGAGTTTAGTCAAGACCTGACTATTCAAGGATATGGGTATTTGGAAAGCAAATGTTGATGCAAAAAGTATTTGGGGAACCAAATTTTGGCAGATCCAAGACAAAGAAGCCTTTTTTCGAGCCTGTATAATACCGCAAGAAATGATCTTTCTAAACAAAACTATCCAGCAGACTACTTGTCTGGGATTCGGAACACTGAAGGACTTAAAGAAACTTTCTATTCCAAAAGTCAACCTGACTATATTTATTAATTGGTAATTTCCACTAAGTATGTCCGAAATGACATTAATGATATGATACAAAATGGAACCTATTATTTCACTCAATTGCCTGTTGAAGGTTTGGCCTTATGAACATATGAGTTAGATACCTGCATGCAGCGTTTTCTTTCTAAGGCTTCCATACCTAAAATTATTCGTCCTGACTCAAGATACAATACACAAACACCTTTAGCAGTTACCACATATAGGAGTCGATTCCGTTCCTGGATTTTGTTTCCCGTACGACTCGTATCCGTATGTTTTTTACGTACGAATCGTACAAGTCCCGTACAAACGGCGAAGTACGATTCGTACGTGGAAAATACATACGAATCGCCTCGGGAAAAGTCTACGAGACGTCCCCGGACAGTTTTACGCACGAGTCGAAAAACTGATGTCCGAGCACACAAGTCCGATCCGTACCAGCGTTCCGAATGCACAAGCGTATGGAAAACGTCCCGTACGGAGCGAACTGTGTACGACCCCTACCCCGGGTACACTTGTGCCCGGGGTACGAGTCGTATGGCCCCCCCACCCCAGCCCCGTATGTACGCGCCGTACCCCCAGCCCCGTATGTACGCACCGTACCCCCACCCCAGCCCCGTATGTACGCGCCGTACCCCCACCCCAGCCCCGTATGTACCCGCCGTACCCCCAGCCCCGTATGTACACGCTGTACCCCCAGCCCCGTATGTACATGCCGTAATCCCACCCCAGCCCGTATGTACGCGTCGTACCCCCAGCCCCGTATGAATGCGCCGTACCCCCACCCCAGCCCCGTATGTACGCGCCGTACCCCCAGACGCGTATGTACGCGCCGTACCCCCAGCCCCGTATGTACGCACCGTACCCCCAGCCCCGTATGTACATGCCGTACCCCCACCCCAGCCCCTTATGTAAGTGCCGTACCACCACCCCAGCCCCGTATGTACGCGCCGTACCCCCAGCCCCGTATGTACGTGCCGTACCCCCAGCCCTGTATGTATGCGCCGTACCCCCAGCCCCGTATGTACGCGCCATACCCCCAGCCCCGTATGTATGCGCCGCACCCCCAGCCCCGTATGTACGTGCCGTACCCCCACCCCAGCTCCGTATGTACGCGCCGTACCCCCAGCCCCGTATGTACGCGCTGTATCCCCACTCCAGCCCCTTATGTACGCGCCGTAACCCCAGCGCTACGCGCTGGGGGTACAGCGCGTACATACAGCAGCAGACTTCCCTGGTGCGCAGTAGCTTTACTACAGTGATCTAATAAGCAACTACAGTGCTAACATTCTGAATTTATGGCAAATTTGTGACACATCTGAATGCCATCTTGATGGAATCAAAGTAAAAAACTGAAAGTATTTCCTACTGAGGAGACTGTAGTAAATGAGGAAATTAGGAAATATCATAACAAATAAGTCTACCAAAATGGCCACCAGAGACAAAAGAGCCCAAATGTAGCCCAAATATCACCCAGATATAGCCCAAGCATAGCCCAATGACAGAATGTCCCAGAGTGTTCTAACGAACAACTAGAGCGCTAACAGTCTTAGTTCTGACAAAAGTATGGCACACCTGAAGCCATCTTGATTGGAATAAAGTGGTAACACTTAAAACATTTAATTTACTAAGGAACAAAATGAGGGGGTTCATTTTGCCATAGAAATTATGACTAGTTCTGTAGAAAGAAAAATTAGGGCACATTTTGACTTCACAAATCCTCTTCTATTTCATAAACAAATTCTGACATGCAGACTGAAACATGCACTTTGAATACCAGCAGCAGACTTCCCTGGTGAGCAGTAGTTTTATTACAGTGATCTAATGAGCAACTAGAGTGCTAACATTCAGAATTTATGGCAAATGTGTGACACATCTGAATGCCTTCTTGATGGAACCAAAAGAAAAACTAAAAGTATTCCCACTGAGGAGACTGCAGTAAATGAGGAAATTAGGAAACTTCATAACAAATAAATCTCCCAAGATGGCCACCAGAGACAAAAGAGACCAAATGTAGCCCAAATATCACCCAGATGTAGCCCAAGTATAGCCCAATGACAGAATGTCCCAGAGTGTTCTTAAGAACAACTAGAGCGCTTACTGTCTTACTTATGACAAAAGTATGGCACACCTGAAGCCATCTTGATTGGAATAAACTGGTAACACTTAAAACATTTATTGAAAAAGGAACACAATGAGGGGGTTCATTTTGCCATTGAAATTATGATTAGTGCTGAAGAAAGAAAAATGAGGGCACATTTTGAGTGACTTCTCAAATCCTCTTCTATTTCATTAAAAAATTCTGATATGTAGACTGAAACATGCAATTTTAATAACAGCAGCAGACTTCCGTGGTGAGCAGTAGCTTTACTACAGTGATCTAATGAGCAACTAGAGTGCTAACATTCAGAATTTATGGCAAATGTGTGACATATCTGAATACCTTCTTGATGGAATCAAAGTAAAAAACTGAACGCATTTCCTACTGAGGAGACTGCAGTAAATGAGGAAATTAGGAAACTTCATAACAAATAAATCTCCCAAGATGGCCACCAGAGACAAAAGAGCCCAAATGCAGCACAAATATCACCCAGATGGAACCCACATGTAGCCCAATGACTGAAGTGTGCAAAACACTTATTTTTTGTGTATTTGCAGTTTTATATAGTGCAGACTTGTCAGGTATTGGAGTGCTTTACATGAGCATTGGTTACATCACACAAGATCAAATTTATTTTGGTTGTAGACATGGGGAGATTAAGTGATTTGACCAGAATCACAGAATGTTGAGCTGAAGCAGAAACTCCAACCTGGTTCCCCAGTTGCAATGTCTGCAGCTCTGGAAGTAACACCACATCCTCTCCCCTAGGTGCAACATTTAATCAAGTGGTCAACTGTATAAAAAAACATAAAGATTACAAATAATTTAAAAGTTCTTTTTTGCTATTTGAAAACTCAGAAAATATGTCCTCATTTTAGTTTTTTAGAGCACTAACCATAATTTTGATGCAAATAAGACCCTCTCATATATGTAATTTCTAAAGGAAATACTCTAGGTATTACAGTTTTGATTACATCAAGATGACGTCAGGCGTTCCACACTTTTGTAATAAATATAGAATGTTAGCAATCTAGTTGTTCATTGGGATACTGTTGAGAGGCAGAGGCCAGGGGCACGGACTCTGAAAATTGAAGGCAGGTAGGAGAGTGCAGAGGCAACAATTTGACCACACTGGGCGGGCAGGAAGGGCAGTGGCAGCACAACAGACGATGGAGGGCAATGGAAAGGGGGGCAGGGGCAACAAACCAACAATACAGGACTGGCAAGAGAGGCTGTGGCAGTAAAATAGACCATTGTGGGCAGAAGGAAGAGGCAGTGGTATTACAACCATACATGCCAACAGACCTGTTTCAGCCAGGAAACGTCCAATGTTTTTAAGCTCAAATGGGCTTTATTTGATATGTCTCCTGTCTACAATCTCCTCTTTTTCAATGTAACTCAAAGGGGAAAATCAATACCCCAGTTTTATTTCAAAATCTCCCTCTTACCAAGTTCTAAATGTTCGCAAGTATGGTACATTGGATCATGGTAGGCCGAAGGAATTGGGGTAGGGACATGGACTCGGATAACAGAGGACAGGAGGGACATGGAGAGGTGCACCAAACTGACCCTACAGGGCAGGCATCAGGGTTTGCAGCAGCACAATACACCACACAGCGCATGCGGGACGGGAGTGCAGCACAACAATCCATAGAAAGTAATAGGGAGGGGACAGGACCATGCACATGGACAACAGAGAACAGAGAGGAAAGAGGCAATGGTAGCTAGCTGACCATAATGGACAGACAGGAGAGAAAGCTGCAGCATAACAGACCATAAAGGGCAGGAGGGACGGATCAGGGGCAGTACAATGGAACAGACAAGCCAGGAGAGAGGGAATAGGGGTCTGCACGTGGAAACAGAGGGCTGGGTCCAAGGGGGCAGGGCAGGAGCAGCAAGATGACCATGGAGGTCAGGCAGGATGGGCACTAGAAACAAGACACTCCATGGAGAGCAACAATGAGACTATGGTGGCATACACACAGACCATGGAGGGAAGGTGGGAGGGGGTCAGGGGCAGCTAGCTGACCAAACAAGGAAGGTGGGAGGGGCCATGGCAGCACAGAAGACCATGCATTGCATGCGGGAGGGTTAGTGGCAGCACAATGGCTATGATGGGCAAGAAGGAGGGTGCACGGGCATGCACAAAGGACCATGAAGGATAGAAGGGAGGGTCAGGACCTGCGCACAGACAAGAGAGTTCAGGGGAAGGGGCCTCACAACAGACCGCGCGGGGCAGGCATGAGAAGCAGTTGCAGCACAACAGACCAGGGAGGGCAGAAGGGTGTGGCAGTAAAATGGACCATTGAGGACAGGAGGAAGGGGATAGGGGCATGGCATGTGGACAGGCAGGGTGGAGGTGGCAGGGACAGGTTACAGTCATCTGACAATGCTAGGCAGGTGGGAGGGGAGTGGCAGCTCAACAGAACACTCAAAGTAGATAGGAGTGGCAGGTCCATGGAACATGGTGGGCAAAAAGGATGGAGCAGGGGCATGCACAAATACATGGGAGGGCAGGGGGGAGGAGAATAGGGGCAACAAGCTAAGCACAGAGGCTAAGCAGGAGGTCAAAGATGGGCCATAGAATTGGGCAATGGAGGGCAGGAGAAGTGGACTGGTATATCATGCTAAATAGAGGGCAGTGGCAGGACATCAGACCATGTATGGCAGGAGTGTGGAGGCTAGTCCATGGATTCAGACATCAGAGGATAGGGAGGAGGTGGATGGGGCAGCAAGCTAACTGTTCAGAGAAGGTGGGTATTAGGAACTTTATTGTTTTTAAAATGTGTGTCTGTGCGAACTACTTAAAATATGAACAAGTATGCAGCATAATCTCACTTTTATTCAGGAAGAAGAGGACGTTTGTGACTGTGACTCCGGGCTCACTTGGCTGAAACACCCCCTGACCCTCCACCCCCCATCGAAAAATGTAATGCCCGTGAAAAGGGGAGGTGGACGCAGAGTTATATAGAAAATAGTCCTGAGAGCACGATTGAAAACGAAAACTAGATATAGTATATGGTATAAACTATGCACCAAAAAGTGTGATATAAGATGAACCGGGGCGTGAAATATAATATGCAATACATTGTGCGCAATGACAGATTCATTGGAGAGCGCAAGATAGCACAGGCACTAGCGCGTGCTATGCGATATGCACCATGGAGTGTAATATGCACAGGGCAGTGTTGTGTAACCTAACTAGTCTCTAAAGTTGTAATATAAAATATGTGCTGGGGAGTGTAACTTTGCATATGCACTGTGACAAAGATATGGATCCCAGATTGTAATATGTATGGCATAGCGCTGTGCGTTATAACATAGGCATCGAGGAAGGCACGTTAGATGGGGCAATATAACCCATGCGAAGGCAAGTGTGTCATGACATATTCACGGGGTGGTGTTACAGTGCACATGGGCTAGAGAGTGTCATAGCATACGCACTAGCTGGTGGAATACAACACAGTGGTGTGAGGCACTCGGCGGGCACTGGTGGGTGTAACACAGCATTGGGCTCAGCCAGGAGCACGCTGTGACTCTCAAGTGAGGTTTGTCTCCTTTCCAGAGAGTAAAATAAAAAGTATAACACATCCGGCGGTGGATGTGTGTTTTATTAACCGAGAGGGGGGTTTCTTGCATAGTATGGTCGAATTTTTGTCGAATCCCCTTTGAATGGCTTGGTGTGCGTGTATATTAAATGTGCCCGTCAATAGCTACTCATGTTTGTATAAATAAACGACAAGGGTGTCTACTTGGAGAGTACCCACCGGCGGGGGCGCCGGGATTAGGCACAGTAGGGTGTCAGACTCGTCAGAGCTTCGCTAGCGGTGTAAAAACATTCCATGTGGATTCATTCTATGCATATTCGCCTTTTAATGAATATCACGCAAATCGTCATGGTGATAGGTACATACGGTTTGTCCAGCATGTCCTAGGTGATTCAATAAATATATATATTTTTTTAAATAATGAAAAACAAAGGCCGGCCCCGGGGGATTGGGTCCCCGGGGCCATAAGTGGCCTGAGGAGGGGGGCAACGCAGCCCCCTCTAAAGAATAAAAAGAAAAAAAAAAGGCCATGACCCGGGGGTTGGGGTCCCCGGGGCCGATTAAGGCCTTGGGAGGGCCAAATTATTTTTTTTTAACAACAAAAAATAGGGTGCAGGTCCTGGGGGATGGGGTCCCCAGGGCCAGTAAATTAGAAAAAGAAGGGGGGCCACACAGCCCTCCTTCTTAAAAAAATAAAATACATAAAAGACCGGCATCGCGCTGGAGGCCACGCCCCCTCCTTGCAGCACTCTGCAAACGCGCCCCCTGGCCAGTTGTAAGTTGGGGAATTAATTCCCCTTCAATACTGAGGGTCCCTGAGGGCCAACTAACCCAACAGGTATCTCCAGTATGCGCCAGGGAGCTGTGTTGAAGACAGGTGTTCTGAGGCCACGCCCCTTTTTACACCTCTATGCAACGCAGCTCTGTGGCGCTTACTGGAGGTACCTAGTGGGCTAGTTGGACCCTAGGGACCCTCAGGATTCAAATGAACTTAATCTCCCAACTAAAAACGGTCACAGGGCGTGTTTACACAGTGGTGAAGGGACGGGACAGGGCCTGAGTTAACGTGTGCAAACAAGCCCTGTGACGCGTTTTAAGTTGGGGAAATAATTCCCCTTCAATCCTGAGGGACCCTGGGGGCCAACTAGCCCACCAGGTGCTTCCAGTAAGCGCCACTGAGCTGCGTTGCAGAGAGGTGGTCTAGGCCGTGCCCCTTTTTACATCTCTCTGCAACGCAGCTCTGTGGTGCTTATGGGAGGTACCTAGTGGTCTAGTTGGACCCTAGGGACCCTCAGGATTCAAGGGGGCTTAATCTCCCAACTTAAAACGGCCACAGGGCGTGTTTACACAGTGGGGAAGTGAGGGGACAGGGCCTGAGGTGACGTGTGCAAACACGCCCTGTGGCGCGTTTTAAGATGTAGTTTTAATCCCCTGCCCTATTACATACTAGGGGCTTACAGAGGAGGTCATGCTGATCACAGGGAGACCCCAACGCATAGTGTTCCCTAGTGTATGTAGGTGTTTTCACTGTATTCTGAGTGTCTTTTAACATAGCACTGGCTCTAGGACTGGTTAGTCAGACTCAGTTACCACCAGTATCCGTCTGAAAAAGTTGAGGGTACAGGATGATTTTGCAACAAGGCTTCTTTCTGCTCTTCTGTTTGTTCTTTCTGCACGTTATCCTTCTTCCTGCACTTTTCTTTGTCTTTGAGGACTTCTGTTGCTTCTTTCTGCATTTCTTTTTCTTTCTTTCTGTGCGTTTTTTCTTCTTTCTTCACATGTCCTATCTCTGTAGGCATGGTTAGAAATTAGCATTTAAAAAACCTTTGAAATTCACTGAAAAAACCATAGGTTTCAGGCACGTTATATTTAGGAATTAGCATTTAAAAAACATTAGAAATTCACTGAAGAAACCATAGGTTTCAGGGGCGTTATAGTTAGCTGGACTTTTCACTCGTACAAAACCATTGAAATTCCCCCGTTATAGTTAGTTCAGCTAACTATAACTTGCGCGCCCGCAATGCACTGCTGATGACGTCACATATTACATCACTCATGACATGGTCAGTGACATCACTCATGAGATCATTGATGACATCTCAAATGACATCACTGATGACATCATCCTTGTGATAGAGTGGCAGACCTCCTCTCCCCCTAATATAACCTTTGATACACACATTCAAAAGCAGAAACTAAAATTTTCAAAACAATGGACATAGCAATATCAGTTACAACAACCTATTCAGTAATTCTAAGATCCACATACACAGTCCTATACAGTCACTCATACATGTACTCACTCATCATACATCCTGTTACATATCGCCACTCATCCACAAGAGTTACTCACACACATAGTCACTCATGCTAATAAAGAATCAAACATCCATTTACTTGCATATACAGTTATACACACACCACCACACTTACTTCTACAGAAACTTACACATACTTAGGGCCATATGTAGGTAAATTACATTTACCGATTCTTAAATACCGAATTTTACCGATTCGGTATTTATGAATCGGTAAATGTAATGTAGGTAAAATATTATCGAATCGGTAAGTGTCGGTATTTTAGAATCGGTATTTACCGATTTGGTAATGGCAACTGGCTTCCCATTCATTCCTATGGGCCTGGAGGCCCATAGGAATGAATGGGAAGCCAGTTGCCATTACCAAATCGGTAAATACCGAATCGGTAATGGGGGAGGCATCATCATGGGTGGCAGGGTGTCACATTGACACCCTGTTGCACCCCTGATTCGTGCATGTGTGCACATGTGGCACACATACATGCCCTAAGGGCATGTATGTCTGCCACATTGCACACTTCAAAGTGCACAAAAATGCTTTTTTACAGCTAATCGTCATTTACCACCAACTTTTAGTTGGTGGTAAATAACGAATCCCCACACCAACCACACACTCCCCCTACATATCATTTCAGGATTCGGTATTTACCGAATCGGTAAAATTACCGATTCGGTAATTTTACCGATTCGCCTGAAATGTGCCCCCTACATACCAAAAGCCTAAATACCGGTCGGTAACGGGATATTTACCGAAAATCGGCCGTTACCGACCGGTATTAGGCTTCCTACATATGGCCTTTAGTCTTTTAAACAATCACTTATAGAAACACATACTTATTCATACAGGAACTCTTTCAATCTCTCACTCTCACATATACTCACTTATATACACCAATAGTCACATATACTAGTTTAAAACATATGTAGTTACTCATAAAGACACTATTGAGACAGTCATTCATTCACTAACACCCATGCACACACTCATCCACCCATACAGTCCTGCACACATGCTGACTTCAACACATACAAACAGTGAGTCACTCATTCATGCACCTATGCACTACGTAATACCCCCCCACCGAACCATACAGACACTCAGACACTCATACTGATACTCAAAAACCCAACTAATAACATATATAGACACTCATGTAGCTACTCACCAACCCATGCAGCCACTTATACAAAAAGTGAGAGACTGATACAGATATTTACATATTTAAACATTACTCACTAAGCCATGTATTCACTAAGATACATTTAATCAGTCAGTTATACAATCAATTTTTCAAAAACAAATCATCTATTTAGACACTTATATACCCATTTATTCTTCCATCGACCTTGAGATATACATATATAAAACATATGTAATTTTCAGAAAAACACATATTCACTGGATGATGTCATCAGTGATGTCATCAGTGATGTCATTTGAGATGTCATCAGTGACGTCATGAGTGATGTCACTGACCATGTCATGAGTGATGTAATATGTGACATCATCAGCAGTGCATTGCGGGCGCGCGAGTTATATTTAGCTGAACTAACTATAACGGGAGAATTTCAATGGTTTTGTACGAGTGAAAAGTTCAGCTAACTATAACGCCCCTGAAACCTATGGTTATTTCAGTGAATTTCTAAGGTTTTTTAAATGCTAATTCCTAACTATAACGTGCCTGAAACCTATGTTTCTTTCAGTGAATATATATATATGTAGATATATATATATATATATATACACATACACACACATATATATGTGTGTGGGTATTTATGTGTATAGATAAATATATATATGAACTATACCCTATATATATATATATAAACTATACCCTTTCAGGCTTTGTGTGCTGAATATATTATGAAAAATAGGAAGCAGAGAACTCTGGGCAGCGACACTCTGAATCTGATCACCTCAAATGTCTGTTTTTCTAGCAAAGTTTTTAAGCATTGGATTAGCATAGTGCCATCCACACCAAGCTAGAAAGGGACAACGCCTTTTGCCATTTATGCAGCAAAGTCTTTAAGCATAAGATTGGCAAAGTACCATCCATGCAGAGCTGTAAAATGACAAAAGCCTTTTGCCACTCCAGGCACAGTATTACAACTTCAGCTTGGTAAAATACCATCAAAGCCAACCTGGAATGCACAAAAGCAACCACTGGCGTGTTTCACTCTCATTTGAGCTCTTCAGAGAGGTATAGCTTTAACCAGACACAAGGCAGCAACCAGTAGAAGTCAAAACAATACCCTTTCAGGCTTAATGTGCAAAATAAATTGTGAAATAGGAAGCAGGGAACTCTGGGTTGTTCCCAAATTTAGATGGACAGCAACTTACGTAGAGCACCCTACAACACCAGCAACACTCTGAATCTACTCACCTCAAATGTCTGTTTTTCTAGCAAAGTTTTTAAGCATGGGATTAGCAAAGTGCCATCCTCACTGAGCTAGAAAGGGACAAGGCCTTTTGGCATTCATACAGCAAAGTCTTCAAGCATAGGATTAGCAAAGTGCTATCCATCTAGAGCTGAAAAATGACAAAAGCCTTTTAGCACTCCAGGCACAGTATTACAGCGTTGGATTGGTAAAATACCATGCAAGCCAACCTGAAATTCATAAAAGCAACCCCTGGCACATGTTTCACTCTTATTAGAGCTCTTCAGAGAGGTATAGCTTTGTCCAGACACAAGGGAGCAACTATTATAAGTCAAACAATACCCTTTCAGGCTTAGAATGTCAAATAAATTATGCAAAATAGAAAGCAGAGAACTCTGGGGCGTTCCCAAATTTAGGTTGAGAACAGCTCCTATGTAGAGCACCGTGCAACACCAGCAACACTCTGAGGGGCTTATTTACAAGCCCCTTTGCGCCGTCAGCACACCACTTTTCCCCAATGTTAAAAGTGATGCACCTGTGGAGCAAGGGCCTTGTAAATAGGCCCCTGAATGTACTCACCTAAATCTTTAGGCGGCCAGGATTGGGCTGCGAGTTTTATATATCATATATATATATCTATCTATATATATATTCACTGAAAAAACCATAGGTTTCACACACGTTATAGTTAGGAATTAGCATTTAAAAAACCTTAGAAATTCAGTGAAAAAACCATAGGTTTCACACATGTTATAGTTAGCTGGACATTTTACTCGTAAAAAACCAATGAAATTGCCCCGTTATAGTTAGTTCAGCTAACTATAACTCGCGCGCCCGCAATGCACTGCTGATGACGTCACATATTACATCACTCATGACATGGTCAGTGACATCACTCATGACATCACTGATGACATCTCAAATGACATCACTGATGACATCACTGATGACATCATCCTTGTGATAGAGTGGCAGACCTCCTCTCACCTTAATATAAGCTTTGATACACACATTCAAAAATAGAGACTAAAATTTTCAAAACAATGGACATACCAATACCAGTTACAACAACCTCTTCAGTAATTCTAAGATCAACATACACATCCACTCATTCACCAACAGTCCTATACAGTCACTCATACATGTACTCACTCATCATATGTACTCATACACCTATACATCCTGTTACATAATGCCACTCATCCATAGAGTTACTCACACACATAGTCACTCATGCTAGTAAAGAATCAAACATACATTCACCTGCATATACAGTTATACACACACCACCACACTTACTTCTACGGAAACTTACACATACTTAGTCTTTTAAACAATCACTTATAGAAACACATACTTATTCATACAGGAACTCTTTCAATCTCTCCCTCTCACATATACTCACATATATACACCAATAGTCACATATACTAGTTTAAAACATATGTAGTTACTCATAAAGACACTATTGAGACAGTCATTCACTCACTAACACACCAATACACACACGCATCCACCCATGCAGTCCTGCACACATGCTCTGTTCAACACATACAAACAGTGAGTCACTCATTCATGCACCTATGCACTACGTCATACCCCCCACCGAACCATGCAGACACTCAGACTAATACTCAAAAAAACCAACTAATAACCTATATAGACACCCATGTAGCTACTCACCAACCCATGCAGCCACTTATACACAAAGTGAAAAAATGATACAGATATTTACATATTTAAATATTACTCACTAAGCCATGTATTCACTATGATACACTTAATCAGTCAGTTACACAATCAATTTTTCAAAAAGAATTCATCCATTTAGACAGTAATATACCCATTTATTCTTCTATCAACCTTGAGATATACATATATAAAACATATTTAATTTTCAGAAAAACACACATTCACTGGATGATGTCATCAGTGATGTCATCAGTGATGTCATTTGAGATGTCATCAGTGATGTCATGAGTGATGTCACTGACCATGTCATGAGTGATGTAATATGTGACGTCATCAGCAGTGCATTGCGGGCGCGCGAGTTATAGTTAACTGAACTAACTATAACGGGGCAATTTCATTGGTTTTTTACGAGTAAAATGTCCAGCTAACTATAACATGTGTGAAACCTATGGTTTTTTCACTGAATTTCTAAGGTTTTTTAAATGCTAATTCCTAACTATAACGTGTGTGAAACCTATGGTTTTTTCAGTGAATATATATATATATATATATATATATATATATATATATATATATTCACTGAAAAAACCATAGGTTTCAGGGGTGTTATAGTTAGCTGGACTTTTCACTTGTACAAAACCATTGAAATTCCCCCGTTATAGTTAGTTCAGCTAACTATAACTCGCGCGCCCGCAATGCACTGCTGATGACGTCACATATTACATCACTCATGACATGGTCAGTGACATCACTCATGACATCACTGATGACATCTCAAATGACATCACTGATGACATCACTGATGACATCATCCAGTGAATGTGTGTTATTCTGAAAATTAAATATGTTTTATATATGTATATCTCAAGGTCGATGGAAGAATAAATGGGTATATAAGTGTCTAAATGGATGATTTGTTTTTGAAAAATTGATTGTGTAACTGA
Organism: Triturus cristatus; assembly: GCF_964204655.1. Lineage (NCBI taxonomy): Eukaryota > Metazoa > Chordata > Amphibia > Caudata > Salamandridae > Triturus > Triturus cristatus. Next base: position 734,261,930 of record NC_140580.1, read on the forward strand.
CTGATTAAGTGTATCATAGTGAATACATGGCTTAGTGAGTAATGTTTAAATATGTAAATATCTGTATCAGTCTCTCACTTTGTGTATAAGTGGCTGCATGGGTTGGTGAGTAGCTACATGGGTGTCTATATAGGTTATTAGTTGGTTTTTTGAGTATCAGTCTGAGTGTCTGCATGGTTCGGTGGGGGTATTACGTAGTGCATAGGTGCATGAATGAGTGACTCACTGTTTGTATGTGTTGAACACAGTATGTGTGCAGGACTGTATGGGTGGATGAGTGTGTGTATGGGTGTGTTAGTGAGTGAATGACTGTCTCAATAGTGTCTTTATGATTAACTACATATGTTTTAAACTAGTATATGTGACTATTGGTGTATATATGTGAGTATATGTGAGAGTGAGAGATTGAAAGAGTTCCTGTATGAATAAGTATGTGTTTCTATAAGTGATTGTTTAAAAGACTAAGTATGTGTAAGTTTCTGTAGAAGTAAGTGTGGTGGTGTGTGTATAACTGTATATGCAAGTAAATGTATGTTTGATTCTTTATTAGCATGAGTGACTATGTGTGTGAGTAACTATGGATGAGTGGCATTGTGTAACAGGATGTATAGGTGTATGAGTACATATGATGAGTGAGTACATGTATGAGTGACTGTATTGGACTGTTGGTGAATGAGTGGATGTGTATGTGGATCTTAGAATTACTGAAGAGGTTGTTGTAACTGGTATTGGTATGTCCATTGTTTTGAAAATTTTAGTCTCTATTTTTGAATGTGTGTATCAAAGGTTATATTAGGGTGAGAGGAGGTCTGCCACTCTATCACAAGGATGATGTCATCAGTGATGTCATCAGTGATGTCATTTGAGATGTCATCAGTGATGTCATGAGTGATGTCACTGACCATGTCATGAGTGATGTAATATGTGACGTCATCAGCAGTGCATTGCGGGCGCGCGAGTTATAGTTAGCTGAACTAACTATAACGGGGGAATTTCAATGGTTTTGTACAAGTGAAAAGTCCAGCTAACTATAACACCCCTGAAACCTATGGTTTTTTCAGTGAATTTCTGAGGTTTTTTAAATGCTAATTCCTAACTATAACGTGCCTGAAACCTATGGTTTTTTCTGTTAATTTCAAAGGTTTTTTAAATGCTAATTTCTAACTATGCCTACAGAGATAGGACATGTGAAGAAAGAAGAAAAAATGCACAGAAAGAAACAAAAGAAGTGCAGAAAGAAGCAACAGAAGTCCTCAAATACGAAGATAAGTGCAGGAAGAAGGATAACGTGCAGAAAGAACAAAAAGAAGAGCAGAAAGAAGCCTTGTTGCAAAATCATCCTGAACCCTCAACTTTTTCAGACGGATACTGGTGGTAACTGAGTCTGACTAACCAGTCCTAGAGCCAGTGCTATGTTAAAAGACACTTAGAATACAGTGAAAACACCTACATACACTAGGGAACATTATGCGTTGGGGTCCCCCTGTGATTAGCCTTACCTCCTCTATAAGCCCCTAGTATATAATAGGGCATGGGGATTAAAACTACCTCTTAAAACAGGCCACAGGGCGTTTTTGCACACGTTAACTCAGGCCCCGTCCCCTCCTTTCACCATTGTGTAAACACGCCCTGTGTCCGTTTTTAGTTGGGAGATTAAGTTCATTTGAGTCCTGAGGGTCCCTAGGGTCCAACTAGCCCACTAGATACCTCCAGTAAGTGCCACAGAGCTGCGTTGCAGAGAGGTGTAAAAAGTGGCACGGCCTGGACCACCTCTCTGCAATGCAGCTCAGTGGCGCTTACTGGAAGCACTTGGTGGGCTAGTTAGCCCCCAGGGGCCCTCAGTATTGAAGGGAAATTATATCCCCAATTTAAAACGTGCCATGGTGCGTGTTTGCACACGTCACCTCAGGCCCCGTCCCCTCCCTTCACCACTGTGTAAACGCGCCCTGTGGCTGTTCTAAGTTGAGAGATTAAGTCCCCTTGAATCCTAAGGGTCCCTAGGGTCACACTAGACCACTAGGTACCTCCAGTAAGCGCCACAGAGCTGCGTTGCAGAGAGGTGTAAAAAGGGGCTTGGCCTCAGAACACCTGTCTGCAGCGCAGCTCCCTGGCGCAAACTGGAGATGCCTGTTGGGGGCGCGTTTGCAGAGTGCTGCATGGAGGGGGTATGGTCCCCGGCACGATGCCAGTCTTTTATTTATTTTAATTTTTTAAGAAGGGGGGCTGTGTGGTTCCCCTTCTTATTCTAATTTATTGGCCCTGATGACCCCATCCCCCAGGGCCTGTCTCCTAATTATATTTTTTTGACCCCAATCCCCAGGGCCGGCCACTGTTTTTTATTATTTTTAAAAAATATATATTTATAGACACACCTAGGACATGCTGGACAAACCGTACGTACCTATCACCATGACGATTTGCGTGATATTCATTAAAAGGCGACTATGCATGCAATGAATCCACGTGGAATGTATTTACACCACTAGTGAAGTTCTGACATGTCTGATGCCCTACCGTGCCTAATCCCGGTAGACACCCTTGTCGTTTATTTATACAAACATGGGTAGCTATTGACGGGCACATTTAATACACATGCACACCAAGCCATTCAAAGGGGATTCGACAAAAATTCGACCAAAACTATTCAGGAAACCCCCCTCACGGTTAATAAAACACACATCCACTGCCGGATGTGTAATACTTTTTATTTTACTCTCTGGAAAGGGGACGAACATCACTTGAGAGTCACAGCGCGCTCCTGACAGAGCCCAATGCTGTGTTACACCCACCATTGCCTGCCGAGTGCCACACACCTCTGTGATGTATTCCACTAGCTAGTGCATATGCTATGACACTCTCTAGCCCATGTGCACTGTAACACCACCCCGTGAATATGTCATGCCACACTTGTCTTCGCACGGGTTATATTGCCCCATCTAACGTGCCTTCCTCGATGCCTATGTTATAACGCACAGTGCTATGCCATACATATTACAATCTGGGATCCATATCTTTGTCACAGTGCATATGCAACGTTACACTCCCCAGCACATATTTTATATTACAACTTTATCCAAGTCCATGTCCCTATCCCATTTCCTTCCATGATCCAATGTACCATTCTTGCGAACATTTTGAACTTGGTAAGAGGGAGATTTTGAAAAAAAACTGGGGTATTGATTTTCCCCTTTGAGTTACATTGAAAAAGAGGATATTGTAGACAGGAGACAGATCAAATAAAGCCCATTTGAGCTTAAAAACATTGGACGTTTCCTGGCTGAATCGGGTCTGTTGGCATGTATGGTTGTACTACCATTGCCTCTTCCTTCTGCCCACAATGGTCTATTACATTGCCACAGCCTTGAAGGAGGGTAGATTTTGTATCACAGGGGGCCCCTGGCCCGTTCTGTCCACACCTGAAGTATGAGACCCTTGTCCTTGCCCTGCCAGCCGCATTTGTAGGCCGTATTAAATTGACCAGCGGGTCCTGTGTTGCTATATAATTATCCTGAGACATCCTTACCACTCAGCCAGCATAAAACCCCTGTGTAGGCCCTTCTGTTCAATATGTAGGCCTCTTTGTTAAATTGACCATAGCTCTGCAATTTTAGTGTATAGCAGTCTGAAGGCAGGTCTGCGAGGCCTTCTGCTCCAAACTATTAGCCCCCACCCTACCCGAGTGCTCCGTGCTCGGTATCAAAGTTCAACATCCCCCTGAAGCTGTCGACATACAGTAGGCTGCATCCTGGACTGGTACTTGCTTCCTGGGCAGGTTTCCCGCTTTTAAGGAAGTGGCAACCGCAGAGCGTCAAGTTAGGAGAACTGAGGAGATTTTATACATGAATATATTGAATTCCTGTACAATACCCATTATTTTCTGCTTGCTCTATGGAACTTACGATAAGCGATTGGCCTGAGAGACTGACCTTTTCACCCAGTCCATTGTCAGCATTAAGTGGGTAAATGACGAAATGTCTGGTAAAATCTGCAGACGAAGCTTTTCGGTAGCATACGTAGGTAGATGTAGCGTGCAAAGGAGCCCACAAAATGATATAAAAAGGGAGCACCCACAGATATCGACGGACAACCTCGCCGTCTGTATGTAGGTTAACAGGCTGTGCAGGTTTTCCCCAAGAACTGGGAGCTCTTGTCTTCCTTTGCTTAAAATGTCTTGCTCGGCTTTACTTGAAGTATCTTATTCTATTTTACCTATATGAAATGTCATGTTATGTTTAACCATTGTTCTCTTTACTTTTGCATTTAAAAGATGTTGTATTGTAATTGCAGGAATGCTTGCTCTAAGAGTAAATGTGAGTGTCCCTAGGTAACATTTTCCTTGGTGTAACTTGTTTCTCATGATGCATTTATAGATGTGTTTTCTCTCTCTCTCTGTCAGTCCATTAATTGAGATACAGAGAATATCATGACAGCTGTATGATTATCTGGATTCTGTATTTTGTACTTTAGGTCTCTATTCTGCGGTTTCTTTGAAGTTGCATCTTCTCATTAAACTGCCATTGTATTCTGCCTCCAATTCCATGTCTCATATGTCTGTTTTCTTCATTTTTGGAGCAAGCGTTCCTAGGCACCCCGGCTCAAATTAAGGTGCCCCTTTTGTCCCTGACTCACTCTCCTGCTCAGTTCTGTGGTGGCTCCCGGGGCTCTGGGGACCGCCCCTAGCTTCCTTGACCCGTAATAGATCTTCCCTCCAACAGCCTCTCTTGCAAGTCCTGTATTGTTGGTTTGTTGCCCCTGCCCCCCTTTCCACTGCCCTCCATAGTCTGTTGTGCTTCCACGGCCCTTCCTGCCTGCTCAGTGTGGTTAAATTGTTGCCTTTGCACCCTCCTACCTGCCTTCAATTTTCAGAGTCCGTGCCCCTGGCCTCTGCCTCTCAACAGTATCCTAATGAACAACTAGATTGCTAACATTCTATATTTATTACAAAAGTGTGGAGCGCCTGACATCATCTTGATGTAATCAAAACTGTAATACCTAGAGCATTCCTTTAGAAATTACATATATGAGAGGGTCTTATTGGCATCAAAATTATGGTTAGTGCTCTAAAAGACTAAAATAAGGACATATTTTCTGAGTTTTCAAATAGCGACAAAGCACTTTTAAATTATTTGTTATCTTTATGTTTTTTTATCTAGTTGACAACTTGATTAAATGTTGCACTTAGGGGAGAGGATGTGGTGTTACTTCCAGAACTGCAGACTTTGCAACTGGGGAACCAGGTTGAAGTTTCTGCTTCAGCTCGACATTCTGTGATTCTGGTCAAATCACTTAGTCTCCCCATGTCTACAACCAAAATGAATTTGTTCTTGTGTGATGTAACCAATGCTCATGTAAAGCACTCCAATACCTGACAAGTCTGCACTATATAACACTGCAAAAACACAAAATAATAAGTGTTTTGCACACTTCTGTCATTGGGCTATATTTGGGCTATATCTGGGTGATTTTGGGCTACATTTGGGCTCTTTTGTCTCCGGTGGCCATCTTGGGAGATTTATTTGTTATGAAGTTTCCTAATTTCCTCATGTACTGCAGTCTCCTCAGTCGGAAATGCTTTCAGTTTTTTACTTTGATTCCATCATGAAGGTATTCAGATATGTCACACATTTGCCATGAATTCTGAATGTTAGCACTCTAGTTGCTCATTAGATCACTGTAGTAAAACTACTGCTCACCATGGAAGTCTGCTCCTGGTATTAAAAGTGCATGTTTCAGTCTGCATGTCAGAATTTTTTAATGAAATAGAAGAGGATTTGAGAAGTCACTCAAAATGTGCCCTCATTTTCTTTCTTCAGCATTAATCATAATTTCTATGGCAAAATGAACCCCCTCATTGTGTTCCTTTTTAAATTAAATGTTTTAAGTGTTACCAGTTTATTCCAATCAAGATGGCTTCAGGTGTGCCATACTTTTGTCATAATGAAGACAGTAAGTGCTCTAGTTGTTTTTAAGAACATTCTTGGACATTCTGTCATTGGGCTATACTTGGGCTACATCTGGGTGATATTTGGGCTACATTTGGGCTCTTTTGTCTCTGGTGGCCATCTTGGGAGACTTATTTGTTATGACGTTTCCTAATTTCCTCATTTACTGCAGTCTCCTCAGTAGGAAATACTTTCAGTTTTTTACTTTGATTCCATCAAGAAGGCATTCAAATGTGTCACACATTTGCCATAAAATCAGAATGTTAGCACTCTTTTTGCTCATTAGATCACTGTAGTAAAGCTGCTGCTCACCAGGGAAAACTGCTGCTGGTATTGAAAGTGCATGTTTCAGTCTGCATGCCAGGATTTGAGAAGTCACTCAAAATGTGCCCTAATTTTTCTTTATGCAGCACTAATCATACTTTTTATGGAAAAATGAACCACCTCATTTTGTTCCTTTTTAAATTAAATGTTTTAAGAGTTACCACTTTAATCCAAGCAAGATGGCTTCAGGTGTGCCATACATTTATCATAAGTAGGACGGTTAGCGCTCTAGTAGTTCTTTGGAACACTCTGGAAAGCTGCAGTAGAACACAAAGGAATCAACTGACAGTCTCTGCCCTTGTTGGATGTACATGTTTTACTGAGAATGTCAGACTTCATTCTCACATGACTGAGAAAGATAATGTGAATTTACAGAAAATAAGCTCTCAGTTTAGCTTATAGATCACCTTCCAAACCTCTGTGGTAAAAGCATGAGAAAATATTTTTCTCTCAATCATGATATCCCAGCAGAAGGCTTTTTCACATGGTGAAATCACCTTAGAACATACCACAATTCCTAAAATGAGTATGGTACCATCAACAAATGATTTATAATGTAACTAAAGTCTTAAAATCTTCTATTAACTGCAATGCTTTTTAATGAGGTGCTATCATGTATATTGGTCCCAAGATGGCTGCCAACACTTCTTGGATGAAGTGCTGACAGCCAATCAGATCTCAGGATGAGATGTGTGGTTAGGCTCCGCCCACATATATATATTGATTTAAATGCTATTTTCTCAGGAACTACTGAACAGATTTACACCAGACCTACAAAAGGCACTTCCTTGACCTGAGGACTACCTCTCTGCCAAATTTCAAGTAACTCTGTTCAGCCGTTCGGGCTGTAGCTGTGTCTAAAGGTCCTATGGAAAAATGCATGGGAAAAACGCGTTTTGGGACCCCCCTTTTTTCTCAGCCCCCGCTTGACGAATCCCCCTGAGACTTTCAGGGTAGGAGCGGAGCGTAGCGCCCCACCTATTTTGAAAATTTCGCGAGGATTCATCGACCGGCGCCAAAGTTATTCCAAATAGAATGTTGCGGATTTCCTATGGAAACAGGGTCCTAACTATAACTATCTACTGGCGACCGCCAGTAGATAATATATATATATATATATATATATATATATATATATATATATATATTCACTGAAAAAACCATAGGTTTCACACATGTTATAGTTAGCGGAAATTTTACTGATAAAAAACCAGTGAAATTCCCCCGTTATAGTTAGTGCAGGCAACTATAACTCACGCGACCGCAATCCTCTGCTGATGCTAATACTGTATTTAGACACTTATTTGCCCATGTCTTCTTCCATACATTTTTAGCTATACATATATTACAAATATTTTTTTTTCATAAAGACACATAGGTCATCAGCAGAAGATTGCGGTCGCGTGAGTTATAGTTGCCTGCACTAACTATAACGGGGGAATTTCACTGGTTTTTTATCAGTAAAATTTCCGCTAACTATAACATGTGTGAAACCTATGGTTTTTTCAGTGAATTTGCAAGGTTTTTTAAATGCTAATTCCTAACTATAACGTGTGTGAAACCTATGGTTTTTTCAGTGAATTTGTACGTTTTTTTAAATGCTAAGTTACTTTACGCCATTCGTGGCGTGCGCGCCCACTTAACGCAGTTCGTTCCGTGCGCGCACGGTGCGCTTCGCGCACCGTGCGCGCACAGTAGGCACGCGGTGCGCTTCGCGCACCGCGCGCCCACTTTACGCAGTTAGTGCCGTGCACGCACGGTGGGCACGCGGTGCGCTACGCGCACCGCGTGCCCACGTTACGCTAGATGGGCCATGTACGCACGATGCGCTTCGCGCACCGTGCGCACATGGAAGACATATGATGCACTTCGTTTTGAAAGGTAATATTTTAATTTTTCATACCAGTAGGTAATATATATATATATATATATATATATATATTACCTACTGGCGGTCGCCAGTAGGTAGTTATAGTTAGGACCACGTTTCCATAGGAAATCCGCAACATTCTATTTTGAATAACTTTTGTGCCGGTCGACGAATCCTTGCGAATTTTTCAAAATAGGTGGGGCGCTACGCTCCGCTCCTACCCTGAAAGTCTCGGGGGGATTCGTCAAGCGGGGGCTGAGATAAAAGGGGGGTCCCAAAACGCGTTTTTCCCATGCATTTTTCCATAGGACCTTTAGACACAGCTACAGCCCGAACGGCTGAACAGAATTACTTGAAATTTGGCAGAGAGGTAGTCCTCAGGTCAAGGAAGTGCCTTTTGGAGGTTTGGTGTAAATCTGTTCAGTAGATTCTGAGAAAATAGCCTTTAAATCAATATATATATCTGAGCCAGCTTACGGTGCGCTTACGGTGCGCTTACCGTACGCGTACGGTGGCGTGCGCGAGCGCGATTCTGATTTCATTGGTTTTTTATCAGTAAAATTTCCGCTAACTATAACATGTGTGAAACCTATGGTTTTTTCAGTGAATTTGCAAGGTTTTTTAAATGCTAATTCCTAACTATAACTTGTGTGAAACCTATGGTTTTTTCAGTGAATATATATATATATATATATATATATATATATATATATATATATATATATATATATATGATATATATTCACTGAAAAAACCATAGGTTTTACAGACGTTATAGTTAGAAATTAGCATTTACAAAACCTTTGAAATTCACGGAAAAACCATAGGTTTCAGGAATGTTTTAGTTAGAAATTAGCATTTAAAAAACCTTTGAAATTCACTGAAAAAAGCATAGGTTTCTGGGATGTTATAGTTAGTTGGTCATTTCACTCGTACAAAACCAGAGACATTAGAATGTTATAGTTAGTAGAGCTAACTATAACTCGGTTCCCCACAATGCACTACTGATGACGTCACATATTACATCACTCATGACATGGTCAGTGACATCACTGATGACATCTCAAATGACATCACTGATGACATCCCTGATGACATCATCCAGTGAATGTGTGTTTCTGTAAAGTTTAAATATATTTTATATATGTTAATGCCAAGGTGTATTGAAGAAGGAGTTGGTGTATAAGTGTGTGGGTGGAGCATTTAATAGGTGTGTGACTGACTGTATAAGTTAGAGATTAAATGTGTCTTACTGAATGCATGGGTTAGTGACTACACTGTGTGAATGTCTGTATCAGTCTCTCAGTTGTTGTGTAAGCTGCTGCATGGGTTGATGATCAGGTACATGACTGTCTATATGTGTTACTTATTAGTTGTATGAGTATCTGTATGGGTGCCTCAGTGTTTCTGTGTGTGGGTGGGTGGGTGATGTGTGCCTTTCTCCCTACGTGTGAGTGGATAATTTACTGGGTGTATGGGTTCAATAGTGCATGTGGAAATAGCTGTATAGGTGAGTGAGTTTGTGTATTAGTGTGTTGGTGAGTAAATGTATGTCTCATTGGTATATGTATGAGTAACTACATATGTGAAAGGCAGTATATGTGAGTGTTGGAGTATATAAATGACTATATGTGAGAGTGAGTAATTGTGAGAGTGGCTGTATAAATGAGTGTGTGCTTGTGTCAGTGATTGTATAATAGAGTAAGTATATGTTAGTATCTGTACGAATAGGTTAGATGGTGAATGTATAACTATAGGTGAGTAAATGGCAGTGTTATTGATTCTTTATATTACAGCTAGGTGTGTCAATAACTCTTTGGATGAGTGACAGTGTATGAGTGTTTGTATAGGTGTATGAGAACATATAATGGTGCTGTATTGATGAGTGACTGTATGTATGAGTAACTGTATGGGTGAATGAATGAATGTGTGTGTATAGCTAGAAATTAGTCAGTGAGTATATAGTAACTGCTATTGATTTGTCTATGGTTTCGAAAATGGTAGTCTGTATTTTAGACTGGGTGTATCAAAGGTTATATTAGGGTGTGAGGAGGTGCATCAGATTATCATGTGAATTATGTCATCAGTGATGTCATCAGTGATGTCACTGACCATGTCATGAGTGATGTAATATGTGATGTGATCAGCAGTGCATTGCGGGGGCGCCAGTTATTGTTAGTTCTACTAACTATAACGTTCGAATTTCTCTGGTTTTGTACGAGTGAAATGACCAACTAACTATAACGTCCCTGAAACCAATGGTTTTCAGTGAATTTCAAAGGTTTTTTAAATGCTAATTTCTAACTATAACGTCCCTGAAATCTATGGGTATTTCAGTGAATTTCAAAGGTTTTGTAAATGCTAATTTCTAACTATAATGTCTGTAAAGCCAATATCGCCAGTTTTCCAGCAATAGCTCCCACTCAAACAAATTGCCACAAATGAGAGCAACAACTAACGCAAATAATATGCAAAGTAGGCATTCTTGTACAAAAATAACATGAAAACACCACTTCCCGATATTTTCAACGAGCAGCCAAATCCGCGGTGCGTTCCAAAAACAGGCGATAAGCTGCGTTAGCAGTAGGAATGTAATATCTGCCTTTTACTGGTGTAAAGTAGGACGACTACCTACAGTGTGAAAGGGAGCCCAGCCCTGAATCACATCTGTAGACCAACACATGTCATAGAGCTACTGTTCATGCACCTCCGACACCCAAGAAGGCCACATAACCCACTGCCACCACCCTCAGGACCTCCCCCTGGACCACCACTCCTACTACCACCGAGGCAGCGCACAACAGGACAGCGGCCCCTCCAAAAATGGCATGGTCACACAATGGTTGAATGTAGTGAGATGTGGCAACCAAACATGTGTAAAGAAAGCAAGTCACCCACCAATAATAATGCACACAATACCAAGAGTACAGGGTGACACATTGGCGCTTGCGGCCCGGGTGGTGGCGCCACTACAACAGGGACACCCGCATCAATTGATTCCTCATACAGCCCACGATGTAACCACACCCAGAACTCCGGAGTCATTGTTCACAGCCTCACGCAGGATTGGCATACCCCAGGCCAGCCCAATCCGTTTACACATACAGGGAGGAACAACAACGCTACATGGCCCAGATTTTCATTGTAGTGATCTGCTGCTCACAGGTCTAGCTCTCAGTACACCACAGCCACTCCCTGATGGCAGGTTTACACCCACACCACACCCATCAAGCACAGGCATCACAGGACACGTGACCCTGCCAATAAAAATGACCAGACGCACGTGCTCCACGCCATTTCCATTTCAGACTTGGTGCACTGGATGCACTGTGGCTGGCACAGGCACACCTTCACGGGAAGGTGAATTTCGGTCCACTGAGGTAGGGGCATTGTAAGTGCTGAGCGGGTGTGCAGCCTGTGAAGATGCCCCGTCCCGGTGGTCCGGACAGCTCATGTTTTGTGTGCCCTGCTGGACCACAGTGTAGGCCTGAGCTATCAAACAGCGGGGGGCTACCGGCACATGTGTGGCCTCACTGGTCACTGAGTTAGTGGCACCGCAAGGGCTGAGCGGGTGTGCAACCTGTGATGATGGTGGGTGCACTGGTATGTCCTCAGCACCAAATGTTAGACCTGGTGGCCTGCGGAGTGAGGCTGCATGATGTGGAGGGTGCCCTGTGTGTGAAAAGGTGAGCAGTGAGGCCTGGGTGTGTAGGGGCGGGCAGACACCTCTGGCCGGCGGGAGTGGATGGGGTGCAGCAGCCTGGGTGTGCAGCGGCGGGCATATACCTCTGGGCAGTGGAAGTGGAGGATGTGCAGCAGCCTGGATGCACAAAGGCGGGACAGCGATTTAGGCATGCGCAGTCGTATATACTCTCCCATTCCTGATTCTGTACTATGTTTCAGATGTGGGAGCTTGAGGGCTCCACTAGGTCCTGGCACATGGTTGGAGACACAGCGGTGGTGTAAAGGTGAGCTGTGAGGGTTTTGTCCACAGTGTGGGCACTCACTGTCCTTCCTCATCTCTTCCTTTCTCTCCCTCACACTGTTTCTCTCTCACTTCCTCTCTCTCACACTGTTTCTCTCTATCTCTCTCTCTTCCTCTCTCTCACTCTTTCTCTCTCTCTTTCTCTCTCTCTCAATCTCCCTCTGTTTCTCTCTTCCTCTTTCTCACACTGTTTCTCTCTTTCTCTCTGTTTTCCTCTCTCTCACTGTTTCTCTCTCTCTTTGTCTCTCACTCTTTCTCTCTGTCTTCCTCTCACTCTTTCTTTCTTTTCCTCTCTCTCTTCCTCTCACTCTCAATGTTTCTCTCTTTCTCTGTCTTCCTCTCAATCTTTCTTTCTTTTTCTCTCTCTCATCCTCTCACTCTTTCTTTCTCTCTCGCTCTCTTCCTCTCTCACACCCGTTCTGTCTCTCTCTCTCCTTTGATGGACACATGACACACAATCTTATCTTGCTTTTTGTCTAACAGGCTGTGATTCACGGATTGACGTCCCACTCCAACACGGAACTCCCGCCACTCAGTGCCACCAGAGCTGAATGCGTGTGCAGCCTGCGATGATGCATGGCCATCCTGACAATGAACACCCAGTCTGAATTGTGAGCTCTGCTGTACCACGTTTACGCAACGCCTGAGAAGGTTGCTTCGGCATGTGGGGCACCCTCTAACACACACGCCGGTGGCGGAAGGTGAGCAGAGAGGCTTGTATCCGCAGCAGCGGGCAGTCACCTCTGGGTGGTGGGAGTGGATAGTGTGCAGCAGCCTGGATACCAAAGAGCGGACAGACACTTCCGGGCACTGGGAGTGGATGGGGTGCAGCAGCCTGGATGCCCAGGAACGGGCAGTCACCTCTGGGCACTGAGAGTGGATGGGGTGCAGCAGCCTGGGTGCACAGCAGCGGGCGGACACCTCTGGGCAGTGGGAGTGGATGGGGTACATCAGCCTGGGTGCGCAGACGCGGGCAGACACCTCTGGGTGGCAGGACTCAATGGTGTGCAACAGCCTTAGTGCGCAGGCCGGACAGACACCTCTGGGCGACGGGAGTCAATGGGGTACAGCAGCCTGAGTGCGCAGGGGTGAAACAGAATTACACGTGTGCAGTTGTATGTACTCTGCCATCACTGTTTCTATACTATGTTTCAGATGACTAAACTTGAGGGCTGCATTATATCCCGGCACGTAGTTGGAGACACAACGGTGGCAGAAAGGTGAGCTGTGAAGATTTTCTCCACAGTGTCAACACTCACTCTCCCTCTCCATCTCTTCCTTTCTGTCACTCACACTCTTTCTCTATCTTATTCTCTATCTCTTCCTTTCTCTCTTTCTCTGTCCCTTCCTCTCTCTCATTCTTCCTTGTATCTCACTCTTTCACTCTTTCTCTCTCTCACTCTCTCTCTTTTTCTGTCTTCCTTTCTCTCATTCACTCTTTCTTTCTTTCTCTCGCTCTCTTTTCCTCCCTCTCACTCTTTCTCTTTCTTACTCTCTCTCCTTTGCTGGACGCATGACGCACCATCTTATCTTTCTTTTTGTCTTGCAGGCTGGGATTCACAAATTGTCAACGCCGTACCTGTACCTACTTTTATTTTGTTCTTTTGTTTAAATAAAATGTTTTATATGTAAATCCATACATGACTAAGATTCTTATTTGTCCAACCTCACAAGCATCTTCTTATTAATAATTGTACGACATTAGCCAATTTTTTACGTTACAGATTCCCTAACGTGACTGTCACATTTGTTTGTGGGGGGTGATGGAGCAGTGTTGGGTGTCTGACCTGCATGATCGTTGGCTCCATTGCATCTGTTCTCAGAGACGTGAGCCGGCGGGCTGGCTCATAGATAAAGAGCTGCGAGCCGACTGGCTGGCTCGTAGAGGGAGAGCCGCGGCCCGTCAGTTCGCAGAGGGAGAGCCGCGGGTCAGCTCACAGAGGAACAGCTGCAGGCCTGACAGGTCTAGGGAAAGGTGTGGGCCATCAGCTTCCAAAGGGATAGCTGAGGAACAGTGATGTGGGGAGAGGGAGCGTGAAGAGGGTATCTTGCAGAGTGAGACCTGCGGTATATTTCCAGTCTTGGCTTCACAGTTACAACTGCGGGTCTGAGAAGTCGTATCTGAAGAGCTGCGAGCCGACCGGTGGTTCGCAGAGGGAGACTTGCGGGCCCAAGAAGGTTGTTGGGGGTATGCTGGTGATGTGGGAAGAGGGTGCGTTACCTGCTGATGTGGGAAGAGGCAGCGTGAAAGGGGTATCTCGCACAGACAGAGCTCCGGTATGTTTTCAGAGTTGCCTCGGACAGATGCGAGCTGATGGACTGAATCACAAAATGGCTTTTCAATGCTCATATAGTTCCATTTATCAACAGTTCGCGCCCAGGCTTGCAGAGGGGCAGCTGCGGCCTGTGGGCTCGACTCGCAGAGGGAGAACTATGGACTGTCCACTCCCAAAGGAACTGCAGCGTACTAGCTCGCATAGGTGGAGGCACAGCAGCGTACTAGCTCGCAAAGGTAGAGAGCTGCGAGCCGACGGACTGCCTTCTAAAGGCATAGCTGCGAGCTGGTGATGTGGGCAGAGGAAGCGCGAAAGGGGTATCTCGCACAGACAGAGCTCCGGTATATTAAATTGCCCCCGGCATCTTTGTTTTATATTTTCACTCGATGCGAGGCACAAGATGGCTGCTAACACTTCCTGGTTTAAAGTGTTAGCAGCCAATCACAGTACACTTCCTGGTTTGAAGAGTTAGCAGCCAATCAGAGGTAAGCTCGTGTTCGGGAGTTAGGCTCCGCCCAGATATATATATTTTTTCCCTTTAATGTCTCAAAAACTACTGAACGGATTTACACCATTTCAACAAAAGCATGGTTTCTGGACTAAGACCTTACTCCCTGCCAAATTTGGCGTAATTCCGTTCAGCAGTTTAACCAGTAGCTTTGTCTAAGTTTCCTATGGAAAATTCATTGAGAAAACACGTTTTGGGACCCCCCTTTTTTTCTCAGCCCCCCCTTGACCAATCACCCCCAAGCTTTCAAGATAGGAGCTGATTAAAAAAGAGAAACTTTTTGGAAAATTTCTTAACGATTCGTCAAACGACGCCAAAGTTTAAGCACATGAAAATGCTTTTCCTATGGAAACGTGGTCCTAACTATAACTATCTACTGGTGGCCCCTGCGTACTGGCATCATCCTAATAATGTATTTTAGAGTGGGTGTATCAAAGGTGGTAATAGGGTGTGAAGAGGTGCATCAGATTTTCACGTGGATGATGTCATCAGTGATGTCATCAGTGATGTCATTTGAGATGTCATCAGTGATGTCATCAGTGATGTCACAGACCATGTCAAGAATGATGTAATATGTGACGTCATCAGCAGTGCATTGCAGGGGCGCGAGTTATAGTTAGCTGAACTAACTATAACGGCTAATTTCACTGGTTTTGTACGACTGAAATATCCAACTAACTATAACGTCCCTGAAACCTGTGTTTTTTTCAGTAAATTTCTAAGGTTTTTTAAATGCTAATTTCTAACTATAACGTCCCTGAAACCTATGTTTTTTTCAGTGAATTTCAAAGGTTTTTTAAATGCTCATTTCTAACTATGCCTACAGAGGAAGAAAGGCACAGAAAGAAGCATGGGGAAATGCAGTAAGAGGCAACAAAAGTCCAGAACGACGAAGAAAAGTGCAGAAAGAAGCAAGAAGATATGCAGAAAGAACCAACAGGGGTGCAGAAAGAGGCCTTGTTGCAAAGTCATCCTGTGCCCCCAACCATTGCTGACTGGTGCTGGTGGTAACTGACTCTGACTAACCAGGCCCAGAGCAAGTGCTATGCTAAAAGACGCTTAGAATACAGTGAAAACACCTACATACACTAGGGTACACTATGGGTTGGGGTTCCCCTGTGATTGGTATGGCCTTCCCTGTAAGGCCCTAGTATATAATAGTGCAGGGGGATAAAAACTACCTCTAAGTCAGAGGTGCAGAATCATGCTACTTTAAGTAGTAGTCGCATTTGCAGAGTGGTAGAGAAAGGGTGCTGGGCCTCCGACCAGCGCTCAAGAATTCCACTGCGTAGGACTCACAGGAGGTACCAGGAGGGCTTATTGGCCCCCAAAGTCCCCCAGGAGTAAATTGGACTTCATCCCCCATCCCGTAGTCTGCCAGGAGGCGTGTTTGCAGAGTGGTGAAGAAAGGGGGGCATGGCCTGCGAAGAGATCTTAGCAATCCCACTGTGTGGGACTTACTGGAGGTAACAAGAGGGGTAATTGGCCCCCAAGGACATCCTTGGGGGCCAACTACCCCTTCTATTACCTCCAGTAAGTCCTACACAGCTGGATTGCTAAGTTCTTATAGCAGGCCACGTCCCGTTTGCCCACCACTCTGCAAACGCGCTCCCGGGTGTGCTCTTGGATGGGGAATGAAGTCCCCTTTCCTGCTGGGGTCCTTTAGGGGCCAACTAGCCTATCTCTTACCTCCAGTAAGCCCCACACACTGGGATTACTGAGAGGTGGACACAGGCCACGCTCCCTTTCTCCACCACTCTGCAGATGCACCTCCTGGCACGTTCTGGTTTGGGGGATTAAGTCCCCTTGAATCCTGAAGGTCCATGGGGGCCAACTAGCTCACCAGGTATCTCTAGTAAGCACCACAGAGCTGTATTGAAGAGAGGAGGTCCGAGGCCATGCCCCTTTTTACACCACTCTGCAAACGAGGGTTCTGGCACACTGCTGCTTGGAGGATGAAGTCCACTTGTGTCCTGAGGTCCTTAGGACACAAGAGCACCTCATTGCCCCACCAGCAGTGCACCAAGTGGCACGTTTGCAGAATGGTGTAAAAAGCCCTGTCATTGCAAACGGCAATGTCCCGGGGGTGGGCACCCTGGGACATTGCAGGAGCTGGCCCTTGGGGGTGGCAGTCCCCAGGGCCATCGAGGGCTCCTGGAGGTGGGCCATGCGGCCCCCTCCCTAAATTTGTAAAGCCCCAGGGAGTTGGTGGTCACCAGGGCCGGACCCCCGATTTTGACTAATTAATGCCCAGGGGAGGTGGTGGTCTCTGGGGCAGTGTGGGGGGGTAGGAGCCCCCCCACCTCTTAGTTATTAAATTAAGCCCTGGGGAGGTGGCGGTCCCCGGGCTTGGGGGACCCATCAGGCCCCCCCCACATATAATTATACAGTGCCCCGGGGTGATGTCACTCATGGCATGGTCAGTGACATTACTAATGGCATCACTGATCAAATCATCCAGCAAATAAAATTTGGATATACTTCATAAAATATCATATACATTTTTTTAAAGAAAAACCAAGCCATAGGTGAGACACGTACAGCAGAGACCTTACTGTAACCTTATCAACTACTACACTCACTTATCACCTAAGAGAAAGGTGTCTGTGGATAATCCTGTCTCCTAATAACCACTACCGTAAACACTAATGACCAAAGTAAAACTTCCGACCGTTTAGGCTAATCTATTGCAAACCACAACAACACCATTCATGAACCTGGAAAGAGGTTTTAGTGCAAATTTAAGATTTACACAAATTACTGTGACATACAACCACTAGAGAGGTGTTAGCAGACAGGCCACTGTATCCCAACCCACAAGTGAAATTATTCTTCATCCTGGACAAAGGTGTGAGCATTGAGGTAAGTCTGTTGTAAACGTGTATTATTCTCAGCCATCACCCTAGAGAAAGGTCTTAGCGAACAGATTAATTTATTGCAATATACTATTACACTCATTCATCACAAACTAGAGAGGTGTATGAAACTAGTCAGTATGCCATAAAACAAAACAATACTCAGCCATCACTGTTGATTAAAGTGTCTATGAACAACTTAGACTGTTGGAAAGCATTACCATATATATACACATGAGCAAGGGACATCTGTCAGTGTGATGGCTAGTTTACTAACAAAAAGTACACCCATTTTAAAAACGGGATTATAGATCATGACATATGTTACAAATAGTATTACTCATTAGTAATACAGAAAGAATAGTCATTTAATTTATGCAGTAGCTTAGTGTATATCTTTAAGTCTCAGGAACATTTATGAAACACTTATACACACTGGATGATGACATCAGTGATGTCATTTGAGAGGTCATCAGTGATGTCATCAGTAATGTCACTGACCATTTCATGACTGATGTAATATGTGAGAGGTCATATGCAGTACATTGCGGGGCATAAGTTATAGTTAGCTGAGGTAACTATAACTGCTGAATTTCAATTGTTTTTTGTGTGTAAAATCTGAGACTAACTATAACCTATTTGTAAAACTCTTTTTCCTAACTATAATGTGCCTGTAACCTTTGTTTTTCTAAATGAATTTTCTAAAGGATTTTTTTTTTTAATTCCTAACTAGAATGTCCCTACAACCTTTGATTTTTTTCAGTGAATGTGTATGGTTTTGTAGTGTTATTTGTAACTATAACACCTTTGTAAGGTTCTTTTGGTGAATTTGTACCTTTTTAAATCATAGTTCCTAACTCTATTATATGTCTGTAATCTTTTTTCTACTGAATTTGTACATTTTGCTTGAAAAAGAAGATAAATTAATAAAACACACCACACTATAACATTAGTTTAATCTTAAATTATGTGATGGGTGGGTGTATGAGTGGGTGTGTAAGTGACTGTGTGGGTGTGTGAGTTGTTCTCTGGGCCTGTGAGTGGATGTATCAGTGGCTGTATGGGTGTGTGAGAGGGTGTGTGAGTGACTGTCTAGGTGAGTAAGTGGTTGTGTGGGTGTGTAAGTGGGTGTGTGAATGTGTGAATGTGTAAATGGGTCTTTTAGAGGGTGTATGAGTCTCTGAAAATATCTGTGATTGTGTGTGAGTGTCTGTGTGTGTCTGTCAGTGGGTGTTTGGGTGTATGAGTAGGTGTGTGAGCAGGTCTGTGAGTGGTTTTGAGGGTGTGTGAGTGGGTATATGAGTGGCTGTAGGGGTCAAAGAGTGTGCATGTGAGTGACTGTGGTTCAGTGAATGGATGTGTGAGTTGCTGTATAGGTTAATGAGTGGGTGTGTGAGTGGCTGTGTGGGTCAGTGTGTGTGTGTGAGTGTCTGAGTGGGTCTGTGAGTGAGTGTAAGAGTGTCTGAGTGCATTTGTAAGTGGGTGTGTGAATGTCTGAGTGGATCTGTGAGTCGGTGTATAAGTGTCTGAGCACGTCTGTGAGTAGGTGTGTGAGTGTCTGAGTGGGTCTATTAGTGTGTGTATGAGTATCTGAATACATCTGTGAGTGGTTGTCAAAGTGTGTGAGTGGGTCTGTGAGTGGGTGTTTGAGTGTGTGAGTGGGTCTAAGAGTGTTTATTTTAGTGTATGAGTGGGCTTGTGAGTGGGTGTGTGAGTGGTTCTATGAGTCAGTATGTGCGTGTCTGAGTGGATCTGTGAAAGGGTATGTGTGTGTCAGAGTGGGACTATGAGTGGGTGTATGAGTGTCTGAGTAGATCTGTGAGAGTGTGTGAATGTTTGAGTAGTTCTGAGAGTGGGTGTTTGAGTGTGGAAGGGAGTCTGAGTGTGGGTGTCTGAGTGGGCCTGAGAATGGGTGTGTGAATGTCTGAGTGGGTCTCTGAGTGGGTGTGTGATTGGGTTTGAGAGTGGGTATCTAAGTGGGTTTGTGAGTGGGTGAGTGAGTATTTGAGTGGATCTGTGAAAGGGTGTGTGAGTGTCTGAGTGGGTCTGTAAGTGGGTATATGAGTATCTGAGTGTATCTGTGAGTAGGTGTTTATGTGTGTGTATTGGTGTGTCAGTGTGTGTGTCAGTGTTTGAATGGTTCTGTGAGTAGGTGTGTGAGTGTCTGAGTGGATCTATGAAAGGGTGTGTAAATGTCTGTGTGGGTGTGTGAGTATGTGAGTGGGTCTGTGAGTGGGGGCATGTGTGTCTATGAATGAGTTTGTGTGGGTGTCAGAGTGTGAGTGGGTCTCTGAGTAGGTATGTGGGTGTCTGTATGGATCTGTGAGTGGATGTGTCAGAGTCTGAGTACACCTGTTACTGGGTGTGGTGTAAGTATGTGATTGGCTCTGTGAGTGGGTGAGTGAGAGTGTGAGTGGGTCTATGAGTAGGTGTGTGAGTGTTTGTGTAGGTCTGTAAATTAGTGTGTCAGAGTATGAGTGGGTCTGTGAGTTTCTGTGTGGATCTGTGAGATGGTGTAAGTGTCTGAGTGCAACTATGAGTTAGTGTCTGAGTGGGTTTGTTAGCGGGTGTTTGAGTGTGTGAGGAGTCTGAGAGTAGGTGTGTGAGTGGGTCTGTGAGTGGGTGTGCAAGTATATAGAGAAGCAGCATTTTGGGATCGCCCCTTTTTCTTGGATGGATCACCCCGATATTTTCAATACAGCAGTTGAAGTGAGTGACAAAATAGTTTTGAAAATGTAGTAAAGATTAGTCAAATGGTGCAAAAGTCTTTAGCAAAACAAAAAATGCTGCAGTCATGAGTATTAGATCCTACTATAGCTACCCCCATGGTTGATAAAACATGCCACAAGTTAGTGCGTGGAATAAGATCAGAAGCAGCTATGAGATCTATGAATGCCACATAAGGCTTTTGGTGACGTAATACAACATATTTCAAATACAATGTGGCAAATCAAAAAATTTGATCAGAGGTGCTAATCTTTGGTCGGAAACCTGTTTGAAGGGGAGACATAATATTATTGGAATCCACCCACTTTGACAGTTTCTCAAGGACTTGTCTTCTGTGCATTGTCAAGTAGACTGATTGGTCTATAATTTGATGGAGCACATGCATCACCCTTTTTATAAATTGTTATAATTTCAGCTCTACTCCATGAATCTGGTATCTCTCCCCCTGCTGCTATGGTACTTGACAGTAAATTTAAATAATTTGTCCAGGTTTGGGGCCCTGATTTGTATAGATCTCCAAGAATTTTATCCGGACCTGGTGCCTTAGCAGATTTTAACGAAGCAATGGCTCTGGCTGTATCCTCAAGACTACAAACAACTTGGTCAGCAGCTTCTGTAACATCAGGTCAAAATGTGTCTAAAAATGCTGCCTGGGCACTACTCGGCCATGATTTATTAGGATCGTTTACCTCATAAAGATCAGAGAATTGGGACACCCATTTTTGGGGGGAAATATGGTGGTGGTAGCTTTTCATTTTTTCTGGTCTAAATTGGGCTACTGTGTGCCAAAAGGACCGGTTGTCATTTGTTTTAACAACAGCTAACATATCTTTCCAAATTTTTTCACCTCAATTCTTTTTTGCTAGGTTCAAAGAAGCTTTGTAAGTATGTCTAGCTTCAGCTATTACAATCCTATCACCATCCAGGACAGCTGATATCAGGGAACTTTTACCCTGTCTAAAGGCATGATCATACCATTTTCTCTGTTTGCCCAAGATTGGTTTCTTAAGAACCACATCTTTATCAAATATATTTTGCAGCTCTTTCAACAACAAGCAGTGTATGCTTACAATTGGGATATCTGCTTCACTTAACCCTATATAGTTCAACAAAAAGGTAAAACACAGCCCATATATCTGAGTCAGCAATTTTTGATTGGACAAAACATTGGGCCACGAAACATAACGTTGACTGTTACCTAATATAGGTTCCGGCAGTAATGTGTAACATACATTCAATTTCCTTTTCAGGGATGCCCCAGTTAATACTAAATTCAGGGAGTCATGGTCACTATCTGGTCGCCGATCCACTGTTATGTTGACCAGATGTGGCTATAATCTCGCATCTAAGATGAGCAAATTGATAACGCTAGTATGGGATCCTCTCCTGAAAGTAGGGGCTCTATCTGGATCAGAAGTAGTGCATACGTTACATGCCCTTTAGCCTCTGCCAACCGTCATAGAGGCTAGTTTGAGTGCAGTGGCTGAAACATTCTCCCTGGGTTTCTCTGTTAATGATGGAATGCCCAATATTTCATCTTCATCTTCTACAATTTAATTAATATATGAGGAAGATTTATATGATGAATTAAAATCACTGGTCAATACTATTTTTGTATTTGGATGTGAGGAGTCTAAAAGGTCTTCCAAGGTGGATAGAGTGGGATATTCATTACTCACCAAGATCGTTCTTACATTAATGTTTATAAAAACAAAACTGAGCCCTGTGGGAAGAGTGACACTAATCCCCATCAAATCTGGACAATTTAACTTCAGTAAAGTGTGTGAACTAAAAAGATTTTTCCTAATCAAAATCAAAAGACCCCCAGTTGTCCTCCCATAACACTCGGGGGGGGGAGGTTGCTTCCATGCTAAAATTGTGACAAAATTCCTGCCAGATTCCAATATAGTAGGCTAATAAGGAATGTCGGTAGTGGTCCCCGACTTCCTTAGGATCCAAAATACTAAGTAGACAAGGAGTTTCCTCTGCTTACATAAAGATTTTGCCATTCACCGGAATCCTCAGGTCTGAACTGTGTCTGACTCTAGCAGGGGTTTTAACAGAACTGTGGGGAGAGGAGTTGGCCTAACGGCTAATGCACTCAACCTCGGACCTGGGGAACTGGGTTTGAGTCTCGGTAATGACGCTGAACATCCTGTGATTCTAGGCAAATCACTTAATCTCCCCGTGCCTAAGAAAGAATGAATGTGTGTCCTAATGTAACGTAACTGGCGCTATGTAAAGCGCTCTGATACCTGATTGGATTTGGGTCAAGTTCGCGCTATATAAAACTCTGCAAAAAAAAAAACTGCCTGTACATGATGGGACAGGTGTAATTTCTTCTTCCCACCTTTTAGCCTCACTTCCATCCAAGTTCACAATACAACCAGAGGCAACCAAAGTAGGGCTATATGATGTAGAATATAAGGACGACCACTTGACTACTTGTGAGAAAGGTCCTTTACCTAGATTATCACCCGAGATTCTGTCAGAGATAGTCTCACCTGCTGCCAGCACACTTCACACTTCACAGATGCTTCATCTCGCCTGAGGCCAATAAAAGTTGAGTCCTGAGCAAGACCGCAGCATGTGTTTGTCCTTCACGGGGAACACTGTCTTTCTCGCCTCTGCTGATTAAGTCAGCCTTTGCTGTCATCAAGGTATGCAGTTCTTCTCTTCTCCGTAAGAAACTCTAGACTGCAAGTTTCTCTGCCTTCCATGCTCTTTTAGTATGGCGCATAGAGGTGGACGTTAGGGTGTTAGATTCTGGATGACATTTTAAATGACATTTTACAATGCTAGAAATTGTATTTTTACTCTCATTATTTATAACATGCCTTCTTGCTTTTTTAGAATATTCTGTGCAGTTGTTTTAGATGTACTAAGAAACAGATTGTTCCTGTAGTAATAGAAACTTTTAACTTAAAAGTGTTCATTATTCTTAGTACAGTGCATGTGATACTGTGAATAACGAAATAAGATGTGTTGCTGTATCACAGTGCCCTAGATCCTTCTTGGGAGTATTATAACCCAAAACCAATGCTTCTATCTTAATTATACATTGAATTGTGTTATGCGGAGCTATAAAAATCTGCCATTCAAACTCACCGCTGGTGCATTGAACTAAGTTCACCTGTTGCACCCGTGGGTGGGAAAGTACACCTTGTAGAGTTACGCCAAAGTCGTAATTTATGCAACAGCCTCTCGGCTGAGTACTATAATATTTTTGTGGGGTCTTTGGCTCCAAAGCTAGTCAATCTACACGAAGCTGCACCTGACACTGGTATCCTTCCCGCTACCCTTCGTGAAACCTCCTTGCTATGACCTGGATTCAACTCTACAGACCCTACATCCTATTGCCCTATTGCCATTTTAAATATGAACTATAAGAATCTGAGGAAGATTTTGGCCAATAGCATCCAACAGGCACTTCCTCACTTCATCCATTCTGATCAGTGTAGATTTGTTCCGGGCCGCAACACCTCCGTAAACATCAGGCTACTCAATAGAGTAATGAAGGCTGGACTGGCCCGCTGGACTTGAGCAGCTGCCCTTGTTTTAGATCTAGAGAACACATTTGACTCTCTGGGCTGGGACTACTTGTTCTGCATTCTCACCCATTTTGACTATGGTCCCCACACATCAAGATGATCTGCCTTTTATATTCTGACCCCACGGTCAGGGGGTTTGCTCTCAGAGGCATTTCCTAGTGGGAGAGGCACAGACAAGGTTGCCCATTCTAGCTCCCTTTTTTTGCATTGCCGACGGAACCCCTGGTAGCCCATGCTCGCCTTTGCGGGAGAGACTGGGGCCTCCCCTTACCGATCACTGTCTACGCTGTTTTGCTGTACTCAGAAGATATTCCATTTTACCCTAAAAACCTGTAGTCCAATCAGTGCAGCGTTGTCCATCTCCTGACTACTTTTGGGGCACTTTCATGTTTACGAGTCAGTTGGAATAAATCCTGCCTCTTCCCCTTATCCCCACTAGAAGCCCTGGTACAATTGGATCTAGGACCCTTTTGGATGGGGGCCTAGGTAATTTCAATACCTGGCAATTCAGATTTTCCATACCAACCCAGATCTCCTAGATCATTACATCACTGCTGATTTGACATTGCTCCATGCATAGGTTGCCTTTTGGAGATCCCACTCCTTATCAGTCAGGGACCGCATGCTCCATTACTATTTTGCCAATCACCTGATCATACCAAGCTGCTAATTCTTCTGGGGCCTTGATATACTGTTTAGAAACCTTATTTGGAACAACTGCTGTCACTAAGTGGCCCTATCTAAATTACAGTTCCCCTCAATCAGTGAGGCTTGGGAGCTCATAACTTTGAGTTCTATTATCTGGCAGCTCAGCTGCAGTGGCTAGTATGAACTTTTTCTTGAAGACACCTGTGTTCTTGATCCACCCATGGACCAAACTATTATCCTGGCCTAGGCCTGTTTGCTTCAGGTGGCTCTTAAAGACCTAATCAGAGGCATCCTTCTCACCAGTGCATTCCTGCAGTGCTGGCACTCAGAGGGTAAGAGCAACTGAACTGCGGGGCACAGTAAGATCGGGTCATCTCTGTACAGTCATGCCACTCTGGGTGAAGTGAGCCACTTATGCAAAGCAGGTATTCAAACAAAATATTGAGATAAAAATATTAAGGCACATAAATATCAAGTCTTTTATATCGTGATACACAGCTATCGTGATGCAAGAATATTGTTGACAAAAAAATCGATTTTCTAAGGGAAGTAATATCGATGTTAATATTGTTTACAAAAATATTGTTGAAAAGAATATTGTTATTATAATCATCTTTATGTATTTTAGTATATGTCATAAAGGGGCTGATTATGATGTCGAAAGGACTGCAACTGACTGACCATCAGTTGCGGTCCTTCCGTCATCTGCGCCCGTGGTCCGTCCGCCGCTGTTCCAACAGGCTCCTTGAGCTCGTCGGAGCATCGGAAAGATACCATAATCCCCTAATGATGGCGGAGCCAGACTCAGCTCTGCTGTTGGGATCATGATGTCATTTTCTGACAGCCTTTCCATATCGGCCTTCCCAACATGGAAAGGCTGTTGGAAAATTACTTTGGGGGTTCCTAGCAGGGCCCCATTCCAACCGGCCCTCCGCTATGGAGCCTGGGGGCACCTATGGTGAGGTGCCCACCATACGGTGCAGGGATGTTTCCAAATATTCATTTTGTTATGGTAACATGTGCTGCAGGCTTTTTCCGCCCACCGCACAAGCTGCCATAGCAAAATGGATGTTTCTGACCGCTGCATCTAAATTGTGAGGTCGGAACCGCTGACCTAAGGTCGGGTGGTTTCAGACCACTACAGTGTCGTCCGCCCGACATCGTAATGAGACCCAAATTGTTTGTATAATTATTGTTAATGTTTTCAAATATAGTTTGTAATTTTTTAGCTGTTTTTAAATTTAATTTAATTGTTAATTCAAATGTTTAGTGTTCAAGCGCATTGTGGGGTTTGCGGGGGTACAGGGTAGGAAGTTAATTAATTATAATTAATTAATAATAAATTAATGTTTCTTATTTAATTGATAGATAATTATATAAATTGTGTAATTCATGTATTTTTTAAGTTATACAGGGTGGGAAGTAAATTAGTTCTAATTCATTAATAATAATATTAAATTAATAATAATTATTTAATTGATAATTATTTAAGTAAATTGTGTAATTAATTAATTAGTTGTAATATTTGAGGTGCAGGTTGTGGGGTTTGTAGGGGTACAGGGTCGGAAGTTAATTATAATTATTATTTATAATTCATTTTAAATATTTAATTGATAATTAATTATGTCAATTGTGTAATTAGGATATTTTTTAAGTTATATTGCAGGTGAGGGTTGTTGGGTTTTGTAGGGGTAAAGGTTGGGAAGTTAATGAATTATAATTAATTAATCATTAGTTATTTATTTGTTATTGTTTAACTGATAATTATGTGAATTGTGTAATTAATATAACTTTTGTGATATATTTGTGGTGTGAGTTATTGGGATTTTAGGGGAACAGGGTTGGGAGATAATTAAGAAATAATGTATTGATTATTAATTATTGATTTGTGGTTAATTATATAATAGATAAATATGTAAATTGTGAAATTATCATATTTGTTAAGTTAAATTTTAGGTGTGGGTTGTTTAGTTTGTAGAGTTAAAGGGTGGGAAGTTATTTAGGCAATAATACATTTTCAATTTTGTATTCATTTATTAAAAAAGGTTGTTAATTATTATGTAATTTGTTAATTGTGCGATGCTTTTTAATTTCAGTTACATTTTAATTATTGGCTGTTATGATTGTGAGAATACAGTGTGGCGTTTTAATGAAATTAATAAACACTTTGCCTTCTGTTGCACTGATTGGAGTGGGAATAGTAAATTTTACTCCTCCTGAGTCCAATACTTTCCCTACTGTTGCACAGACTGGCGTGGGAATAGTAAATTGGATCCGTCCTGAGTCCAATGCTTTCTCCACTGTTGCACAGACTGGAGTGGGAATAGTACATTTTACCCCTCCTGAGTACAACGCTTTCCCTACTGTTGTATAAATTGGAGCGGGAATAGTATTTTTTGCTATTTCTAGAGTTTAATACTTTATTTTTAAAAGGGGAGGGTGGCCGTACAGCCCAACTCCTGGAGCCATAAATGGCCCTGGGGACCGCCATCCCCAGGGCCGGCTCCAGCAATGTTCTGGGGTGCCCACCCCCGGGACATTGCAGTTTGCTATGGGATGGCAGAAGCACACTTTGCTTTTTACACCCAGGGACCTGCATCTTAGCAGCTCCCTGGGGGTAAAAAGCAATGCCGGCTCCCACAGGAGGCGGGAGCCGGTCGGGACCGCAGGGGCCTTCAGACTCCCCTCGCAGTTCCAGACCAGCTGGCCATGCCCACGGGGATGGGGTCCCTGGGGCCAAAAATGGCCCGGGGGAGGGGGGCGAGTGGCCCCCCTCCCTTAAAATAACAAAAGAAAAAAAAGAAATCGGCTAGCTCTGGGGATGGGTGCCTGGGGCCGAAAATGGCCCAGGAGGAAGGCCACTCGTCCCCCCTCCTTTGAAAAAAAAACCCAATTGTCCGGGCCCGGGGAGGGGCTCAAATCGGCCTCGGGAGGGAGCCGCATGCCCCCCTTTCCTTTTTATTTTAATTAAAAAAATTAAATGGGTCATGCCCCAGGGAATGGGGGCCCCAGGGCCCAAAAGGATACAAGAAAGGGGGGCCACAGAGTCCCCCTTCCTAAAATAAAAATAACGAGGCTGCAACTTCCCGGAGGCACCGCCGCCTTTCTCTACTACTCTGCAAATGCGCCTCCTGGCATGCTCTTGGTTGGGGGATAAAGTACCCTTTGCTGGTGAGGGTTCTTAGGGGCTAACTTGCCCACCTGTTACCACCAGTGAGCCCCACACAGTGAGATTTCTGAGAGATGGTCAGAGCCCATACCCTTTTTCAACCACTCTGCAAACGTGCCTCGGCGCACTGCTCGTGGGGCGATAAGGCCCCCTTGTGTCAAGAGGGCCTCAGGACTAAAGTGGACTTCATCCCCCAAATAGCAGTGTGCTACAGTTAGCAAATAGAATTTCAAAAACCTTAGAAATTCACTAAAAACCAAAGGTTACAGGGACGTTATAGTTTCATGGAAAAACACATTTCAAAATACCATGCATACAAATTCTCTTCCAGCTCAGGAATCTGGCTTTCACCTTTCAACAGGTTCTGTCTCCAGCATCCCACAAGGCAATGAGTTGTCTAGAATAATCTTAAGAAGGTAGATTTGCTAAATCAGTGAGATTGTCGAGTGCGTCATTTTATCTGTGCCATTATAGAAAAGGACCATCATGAGCCACTGTAGCTGCGTTACGCCAGCTTCCCATCCCCTCATAAAACACCACCTTATGCTGCCTCCAGACTTTCTTACCTTGTGCTCATCCCTCGTTAATGAAGGCACAGGAGAATCAACAAAGAATAAAGGCAGGGTTAGCAGTACAAGAGGACTGAATAGTTAGGAGAGATGGAAGGTAAAAACCAGAAATAATCCAAAACAACACGGTTCCAAAAAACTCCCACACCACAGGCGTAATAATTGCGCACCTACCTACAAGATGCTGCTTCAGACACCTTGTACGTAGCATCACTAGAATATGTGTCCATTTAGTGCAACTTCTAATCCAACTGTCAGACTACAGGCTTTCGCTTGAAACTAGGCACCAGGAGGGCTTAGTGGTTTGATAGACTAAGGGACATTCACACTTCTGCCACTCCTATAATGTAAGCTTGTGATCCAAGACAATTAGGTAGTGGAAGATTGAAGATATTCTACCCAGAGATGCTAGCAAATGGACTGAGCTGGTATCAGAATGCTACTTCACGTCTGAAGATTTCTCTACACATTACACTTGAATGCCTTTGAGAAAGGAGGAAGGGAATGGTGATGCCTTTTTGTTCACTGTCCAGGTCTCAAAAAAAACATGATATTGGTGGGCAAAAAGACTGCAAGCTATAAGTTGTATATTGGACAATGGATATGCTGAACCAAACATTTAAGTATTAATATCCTCATGCCTTGTTCTATCTTCTCGTTGAACAGAATGTCAGAATAAGAGCATCCTTTAGAATAGCAAACAAATCTATTTTTGGAATCCTCCATTTCTGAGAAATTTTACAAAAAAATATAAGGGTCCAACTGATAGTTCTGAAAGGAGGAAAATCAATGCTTAATTTGTGCCGGTGGTTTCCGGTGCTTAGCACGCCACTTATTTCTCAGGACTGGGTTTATGACATACCTACTAACTCACACAGTGCGGTGACAACGTGTGTCACATGATATAGCTGCACTTCACACTGTCTCCCGGTGAAAAGCCAATATCATCACAGGGTAAATTCATTCCTGGGTAATCTGGGTTGCCTGCAAGTTAGGCGATTTCCCTCACAAATGGGCATCATTTTTTCTCATTTGTGTGGGAAACATTATGACTGGTGGGTCACTGATTGGACTGGATTTGGGCATCCAACTCCTGTGTGTGCGTAAACGTTTTGAAATTTGCCACCACACTGCAGCCGCCCGCCTTATCATGAGACACTGGCACACACACCACCAGAAACTGTCTGGGCTGGGTGGGTCCCA
This sequence comes from Triturus cristatus, assembly GCF_964204655.1. Lineage (NCBI taxonomy): Eukaryota > Metazoa > Chordata > Amphibia > Caudata > Salamandridae > Triturus > Triturus cristatus. The sequence continues at coordinate 734,291,557 of NC_140580.1, forward strand.
GCCTCAGTGTAACAGGTTCATCAATCATAGTGGGTAGGGCAGTGCTAGTGCATTACCAATGACAGCTCACCGCTTGTAAAAAGATGATTACTAGCCCGCCGTGTCCCTCCTTGATCCTGACGAATGTAGAGATCAGTGTCCCCACTTTTTGCCCGCCTTTGCGCCCCAGCATACTGTGCAGTCACTAGCCAGTGAGCTAAGAGAAGAAGCAAGCAGCGTGTCGGACTCTTGACTCATGCACTGCAGCAGCAGGCCTCAGCTTAATTAAGGTGCAGTAAATAATGATTTAACATTGGGCTATTGAAAATATTAACAACCTTAACAGGTACTCAGCACCTTTGACCTGGCCAAATCAAGTTCTTGACTTGACCTTATGCCTTCTCTTAAACCTGGTCCTTCGCAGCATGGCATGTCAGTGAATGAGAGGATGTGGCGTAAAGGCCAGATCTGCTGACCTTCGAACTGGCGAACCCGGTTCGTCTCTTGGCGTCGGCTCAACACATCCTGTGTTTCTGGGCAAATCACGTAATATCCCTGTGCCTACCTAAAATGAATGTGTCCTTTGATGCCACTTAACGGGATTTGCCAGATCCGGACATTTCGTTTCAGGAGTCTTGACATGCACTTGTGTCACAGTGACAGCACAGCACCCTTCGCCCCTGCTTCCCTCTCCTCAGTACAAGAAGACATCACTTGACACTCTTCCACATTTATCACTCTCTCCTTGCTGCTGAGAGACTCCCCAAAAAATCTCCACATTCTACGTGCTTTCCTTGGTAGTAAGAGACTCCCCATATACTGGTTCACATTTAACTCTCATTTCTCAGTGGTGGGAATCTTTCCAAATACTCTGCTTTTTGAAAGCTGGCAAAATATACTGACAATTTTCCTGCCTACCTCGTGCTGGGATGAGGCCTGGATATGTCCGTAAAATGTTTCAATGATCTCTGTGATAGAAAACTGACTTCCCACGTACATCGCCCTACAAGGCTCAAATAATATCTTTCACTCCGAGTCCTAACGTCATCTCATGATCCCACAAATTTTACTGATGCCTCACCTTCTAATATTATATCTTGCTTTTGAATAAATAAGAAGCAATGGAGATGTGCGTGTTGATTTGTTGAAACCTGCTTGTGCTTGCAATCAGGGCCGGCTTGAGGGCGGTGTAATCGTTGGAGCCGCACCTGCTGCTGACTTTGGTGGGGGGCGCTGTATTTAAAAATAACTTTTTTTTTAAACCAAAAAACTTCTTTGTGCGTCAAGCTCTTTCATGCAACAATAAAAATGTCAGGATCACTAATGTTCCTACTGATGAGAGATCGGAATTGTATCTATTTGCAGTTTCTGCTCATCATAAAACAGCGTGGAGGGCTAATGACCCAGTAGAGGGTAAGTGCCAAACCGCCCTCCACTCACTAATCAATAAATCAAATAGGGTTAGGCACTAAGGAGGGAAATGATTTCTGCCAGTGTTAAGGCCCCACAGAACTTCGAGACAATACTTATGTGTCTTCTACTACTGGTATTATATCCAGAAAATTGTGGTCCTATTCCCCTCAAACGTTAGAAGCAACAGCAACCCACCAGCAACCAACACCGTCACAAAGAAAAATCATAAGTACTTACAGAAGAGTGAAGGTGAAAAGAGTGAGTGGGCCCCTCACGTACGCACCACCAGGGAGGCTGCTAGCCGGTTCTCGCTAGTATGCCCACGTTTCTCATCATCGGATGCCCACTCACAGGAAACAAGAATTTGGAAACCAGTGAGGAGAAAAGAGAGGGAACAGACCCTTAAAGAATGCTGTTTTACCGTTCCCATCAAAAGAAAGAAAAGAAAAAGCAGAAACCCGTGTATTGCAAGGAACAAATGTTCGAAGCAATATTTAAAATTGAGTTAAAGACTCCCGTTATAGTTGCCCTCTTTATTGAAATCGGTGAGCCTACTCAAACTAAAAACACTCAATGTTGTAAACCTTTGTGAAGAAGGCCAACATGTTTTATTGTCACTTAGCTTCGTTCTGGCAAATTCGTCAGGGCAAGGGTTTCAATCACCTCACTGGAAGTATGTTTGTATGTTGCGGGAGGGCTGTTGAAGAATAAAAACCAGAAACAGAATCAAACATGTCCTGTTTCATTGTCAATTGGCATACACCAACCAGCTGTGATTATAGTTACAGATTAATGTACAGTGCTTACTCATGTTACCACACCAATGGAATATTTACCATAGGGAGGCGGAGGGCATTCGTACCTGCCTCCACTAAGCCATTGCATTGAACAGGTCCTAGCAGTTAAAGAAGCACGCTGGATTTTTTCAGAGAAAGTTGACCAAATGGGGCTTAATGACCGTATTGAATGGAACAAGATCAGCAGATAGTAGCACCTGTAAAACACTTGTGAAAAGCAAATTGAGTTGTAGTACAGGATTTCCAGGGTTCACAGATACACTTTGTGTCCTCATCAGTAAAGATACATATGGCTGGGCTGGTGGGACACCATGTGGCTTCACTGAGGCAATTTTTTGTGAGGTAACCTGGGAGACGTAGCGCGCGGGGGGAATGCCCGCACACGACTTTGGTGCCCCTGTAGTCTTCATGATTGTTATATGCAAATGTCTGTTGTCACGGTGCATTGAAGGCATCCTGCATACCATACTGCCTTTTTAATAATTTTGGGAATATTGGTCTGCGAGCACTTGTTAGATGATGTTTAAGCTCCCTCGGCACCTTTCTACCGATGTTTTTCACCTTTGTGGATGTCGTTTTTGAGCTTTCCGGCTTCCCCTCTATACATTCCAATATGGCCGCCATTGTAGCACTACAGCCCGTAGGACTGCTGAGCCTTGCAGCGTGAGGCGTGGGCCGGGTGAGGGGCGGGTCATAGCGCGGTGAATATCAGATGCCGTCCGACACGAGAAGAGTGAAGCAGGGATGAGACACGGCTCGTCTAGTTGATGTTTGCGGTGAGTTGGATACGAGGGAAACCATAGTGTTGATTGAGCAGCCGCTCAACGGAGACCCACATGAAATGCTGACATTCTGTAAAACAAAGCGATAAACCTTTCAAGTGGGGTAGCTTGTAATCCTAAGCTAAAAACGTGAAAAGGCATCTCCTTTTCAACATTGGCCCTCTTACAGTCCTTTGGGATAGGGACTATAGAACACCCACTTCTTGCTGCTCTCATGCTCTTCACTTTAGCCACCATCTTGCTTGCAAACACCCATATTGCATCTGCACAGGGTCCACTAAATGAGCCGTCCCCACTTATGCTTGTGTTCTGGTACTTGAGACTTCCATCCAGGCATTTGCAAACTCCACTTGCACTCCCTCACATGCATTGTACTCATCTCCTCGAGGTAGTGATCGGCACTACTTTCTGAAGCTAGGCTCGCCTTGTGTAATGTAACTGGTGGTACTCAGGTAAAGTGCTCCAATACTTTCGGGTCGAGGTCCCGCTATATAAGACTGCAAAAAAAGAGAACAAAAAAACTCTCTATGAAACTATCCCCTTCAGACAGTTCTCTCCATACTCTTCCACACCCCACTACATGTCTCTGGCTGGTCTCCATACCTGTGGCATGAAATTCTATTTTTCCTCCTGTGCAAAATCTCTCAGATTAGAACCACTGAATGCATTTTTCACTGACTCGCCTTGCCCTCCCTCATACATAAACCTTCTATCCAAACCTAATTTGAGGAAGGCTCCCTTGCTAAAATTCAGATTGGGTATTACATCTGGCTTTCAGCAGTGCCAGTTGAGGATGTGGGTGGAGCCAATAGAGTAAGTGGGTCGAGCCATTGAAGGAAGTGAGTGGTACAGGGGAATTGGGTGTGGCCACCTAAAAAAAGTTTTGATCACCGGTATTTATTATTTTACAAATTAAGCACTACTCTCAGGTATACCATTGCTGCTTTGGTTTCTGATGGTTATTTTATGTGCTTATTCTTATGTAGTAAAGTGTTAGGAATTTTTCGATCTACAGTTCACCTTCAGATTAATCAGTAGTTTTTAGACTGGTGTTAGAAATCTAGTGGGGATGCACTGGACCTTTCAATATTTGGTTTGATTGGTATTCTCACTTTATTGGGTATAACTGAAGAACTAGCGGTCCGGCATTTTACCCGTGGTAGGCTTAAGAGTGACTTAGTGAATTTGCCTCTGATGTTTGATTGTCCTGATTTGCAGAACATGGCTGCATTAAGGTTCTTAAAGATGAACTCAAAAGATTTTTATGTTTTTGTCTTTGGCTTCTAAAATAATTGTGTCTTTGTATCAAAATGTAGATGGTCAGCTTTTATAGGCTCTTATGTTTCATAATATGTCAAGTCTTAGGGCCTCATTTATATCTTGGTGGTCAGCCTGCCCTTTACCAGACTGAGTAAATTACTCCATCGCTCTGATGGAGGTGCCAATGTTCACATTTAGAAATGTCCACCAGCCCAGCAGACATCTCCAGGATTGGCAGGAACCGCTGTCATGGCAGTGTCAATGCATTTTAATTTTGCCAAGTGGTCCCTTCAACATGACAGAGCTGTATGGCAAACTCGCAACTTTTTTAATTTTCAAACAGAAAAACCCAAAGTGGGATTTTCTTTCTGAAAATAAAAAAAATAAAATAGTGCCTCCCTTGCCATGGGAGTTTCTACCCATGGCAAGGTAGGCATTGAGCACTTTCCAATGACCCTTACTGCCAGGTTTTTCCTAGTGCTGATAGGCATTGAAAAACAGCTAAATGTATGCCCATCTAAATTCGGTGGGAGGACATATAGCCAAACCTGCAAAAGCCAGTACTCCGTCAGGCCTTTGGAGAAGTATTACCATGGAGGAGACAGTGGAGTCTCTACCATTGTCAAAATATGGTCCGCACTCGTTTGTGATGGAGTTTCCTCTAAACCAAGATATAAATCAAATATTTAGACTCCATTTTCTCTAGTGCTGTATGCAAGCTTTTCTTATATATCTGGAGTGAAGTGGCACCTACCGGGTATGCAAACTGTTTTGCAGCCTCGGACTGATGGTCGCATGGTTCTTGGGGGCGGGAGGCACTGTTTGCACCTGGGGTGGATTCAACATAAGGACATGGACTGCTGCATGGCAGCTGAAAAACATGTATATGAAGGCATGGCAGAGATATTTGAAAAAGCATGGAGCCTAATGGAAATGCAGAGGAATTAGGTAAATTCTACCAAGTACTAAGGACGTGGAGCGGGGTAGGTGATGTCCTAACCCTAATGCTATTCTGTTGCTTTAATGCTGACAGTGAGTTTCTAGTAAAGTGGCAGCAGTGACTGTGATGAGCTGATTGTTTTGTTGCTTAGAAAAAGAAAAAAAAATATTTTGAAACGAAAACTAATAAAAATATTTTGAAAAAGAGTCTTAGACCGCCCTTGTTCCTCAAAAAATCTACTGTCTGCTAAATTATTTTCTAAGGTGACCATGGATAAACTTAGATCATACAAGACTTCCCTAGGCATAAAACAAGGATAAGAATCACACAGATGAAGTTCATCATTTTGAAAGCAAATAAGAGTGTTTTTCAATTTCGGTTTCAAAACAACTGGCTGTAATTTTGAATTTGTGAGACATTCTTGCTCTAGCTCATTTAAAAACAACACCATAATGTGAAGAACAGCAAGATTAATGTAGGCCTGTTACTAGAGTTTACGGGCTCAAACTAGCAGCGTTAGGAAACTCAGGATCCCTTCGGCTTTGCCTCGGTGTCTTGTGGACTTGACCAATTGTACAGAAACAGTCATTTTACAAGGGACTTTTCAGAACACTAATGCATTAATAATGAAATCTCTTCTAACAAAATGGAGACTGTGAAGATGGCAAAAATCCCCAAGGTAGAGAGAAAAACTAGCGTTTGACACTGTTAAAATAAAATGAGGAGCTTAATAATCTGAAATTATTTAGGGCCACATGTAAAAATCATTTTTAGTGGTCACAAATGGAGAATTGGGCCTTTTGCGACTGCTAAGAAGGGTTATAGCATGTATCAACCCTATTTTGACAGTTAGTAACCTTTGACCGACTCACAAAATAGGGTTTGTGAGTTGCTATTAGGAAGAGGCGTGTCAAGGGCGTCCCTTCCTAATAGCGAATCGCAAGGCTACTTATGATTTTTTTGCGACCAGAATGCGGTCGCAAGACAATCGCAATTTATCATCTACTTCAAGTAGGTGGTAAGCTAGTCGCAAATGTGAAGGCGTTCCCAGGGTACCCCTTGCCATTTGTAACTGGCAGAATTTTTTTTTTAAGAGCAGGCAGTGGTCCCCAGGACCACTGTCTACTCTTATAAAGTGAAACAGAAAAATTACATTTTTATTTTTTTAATGCATCCCACTTTAGTTTAAATAAAATAGGCTGCATTTAAAAAAAGCTTTTTTATTTAAAAAGTAGTCACAGACATAATGCTCTACTAAAACCCAGCAAGCCACCATCCCTGTGAGTGCTGGCCATTCCCAATGGGCTGCAAATTGTGACCTGCTTCATGAATATTAATGCGGCAGCTCCCTTGAGACCCATTTAGGAATCACAAACAGTGTGATTCTGTTTTCATTTTGCGACTCACAAATTGCGAATCGCTAAACATCGCAATTTGCGAGTTGCAAAATGAAATGGTCGTATATGTGGCCCCGAGATTTAAGCATAAAAATTTTACTAGATGGGATCAGTCTTTCCAGGACTACTCTATCATGTGCTTCTTCACATCAAACCACTCAATTAGGAAATCAAAGGGCTACGCTGGCTCAAAGACTGCTGACCAAGGCCTCGGTCAAATTCACAAGGCAAGGGCCTGATGGCATGTGACAGCTGATGAAAGAGGATTTGAGGGAGATGAACAGTGGCTGGAACGACGGTGCAGAGAAGGGAATGTCAGCACATAACTGAGCTGAGCAAAGGATTAAAGGTGGGTGACAACTTGCGAGTGAAGGCGAGCATGTGTGAGCCGGAATCAGAAAGCACTACTCAAGGGATGTTTAGTAGATCAGCGAGTAAGTAGCTGAGAAATAAGTGCATACCAGATGGTAAATGGGCTGGGAATTTAAGCAACAGGCTAGTTAAATAATGAAGTAGCTATCTCAAAAGGATGGAGTAAGCAGCGAATATAAATGTACAGTGTATTGTAGGAATATACATAAACACGAAGTAAGATGCAAAAATACCCTAACCCTGGCAATAACGCGTTCAGGAGTCCCTCTTAACCCTCTGATAAAACAGGAAGTTGTTGCACAAATAAGAAAAAGAGGAGCAGAAAACAGACTGGAATTGATCTGTTTTGTTTCTCGATGTCTTGTCCCCTTTGATGAGAAGAGAACCATTATTTCAGCCACCCAGCTGCAACTCCCCCTGCACTCTAATTCTGTCCTTTAAATTAGTTTTCTAGTCTTTGCATATGAAATACTGTTACTAAATAAATACGTTCTTCTTCAGTATCGCAATCGGTAGAGCACAACAAAAGTGTGACTGCCTGTGTGGGTCGAGAAAGAAAACGCTGCCTGCTGCACTTGGGATAAAACGAGACACATAATATACTTAACGCAGTATTCTGTGGTTTTCCTGTGCGTATGTCCCATGTTTTTCTTCCCTAACAAATGAGTCTTTTCAGGCACAGCATAAATGTAAAGTACTAGCTGAGAAAGTACACCTTAGGCGGTCTCCTGGCACTTTTGACAGATAATTCATTCTCTTGCTCATGGTGCGGCCTTACTGTCTACTTATGAAACTCTAGTAACAAAGGAACGGCTGGTTTGAGACTGTGCGGTTGTCCTACTAACAGGTCTGTGGCCCTTTGGCTCGCCTGATCAGTGTAATTTTGTATAATCTACTTGAAAGAAAAGAGTCTTTTGTATGATTTGACCACCGGGTCAAGGCTGTTCAAGGGACTGGAGTCCTTTATAGGTCTCGCCTGACCCAGCGCATGCGCTGGTCTGGCGAGACATTTTGTGAGGGCTCCAAAAAGTGCTACCAGGCCAACCTAGAGCTACGGTGCATGTGCGCGGGCATGCGCGCTGCGCTTGACCGAGCTTACTTTCACTTTGGCGGCCGCCCGGCCGCTTTGATGTTTGATCGCGATCACTTTCGCTTGGCATAGCCAATAGGTCTCGCTTTTGGGACCTTATAAGTATTTAGTTATGCATGGCTAAACACTTATAAGGTCCAAAAGGCGAGACCTATTGGCTATGCCAATGCTTGTTAAGAGCTGTCTGTATAGTCACCAGTCGCTTGAACACACTTGATTGATTGGGAAAATCCCTCCAAAGGGTCTGCTTCTTCAAGAGGAGCATACCATAGCATAGTCTTCAGGCAAGCCTTTAGAATACAGACATATGGACAGGACAACCACACATCCCGGAATAAAGCTACTTAATGACAATGTAATTTCCCTAAAGCACACAGCTGGCTCCTTCACACTTGCCACCAACTCGAAGAGACTCCACCAACAAGATCTCTCTTTAGGCAACAAAAAAGAGAGCCATTTAAAACATGATCTTCGTATTGCCTTGTTAATTTCTGAAAGTGTTGAGAAGAAAACCAACTATCACAGAGTCCTGTCACAGTGCTCTGAATTAGCAGAGAGATGCAACACTTGCATTTGTACTAAAACAAGTATATTTTTAAAAAAACGTTCGGTTTAAGCTTACATGGTTAAATCACCAGCAATATTGAGGCAATAAGGAGATGTGACAGCTGTTTTTCCTTTTGTTTGCTTTAAGTACATTAGAAACTGAGCTCAAGGTAACATTAACTTTGTTTACACTGGTCTCCATCTTGACTCGATGTCAGAATACATCGCACGATGCCTACTACTGTTGTTTCTTGTTCTAAATAAAGAATTGGAAGCTTTACATCAATAAACAAAGAGCGTTGCCAGAGATTTCGCCCAGCGCTGTATCTAACCAAGGACATCCCAATTGTCCAAGCTACCTTCGTACAATGCATCAACTAACATGCTTAAATAAAATGTGACAGTGACTAGGGGGCATATGTATCAACATCACCATTTGCGATTCTCAAATAGCGATTTTTAAAGAATCGCTATTTGAGAATTGCAAAACGGGATGTATTTAAAAAATTGCAAACTTTTTGCGATTTCTTAAAATTCCTTAATTGCGATTAGCAAATTGCGAAATCGCAATTAAGGAATACCTGCCCATTCATTTCTATGGGCCAGGAGACCCATAGGAATGAATGGGAAGTAATTCACAAATAGCGAATTCGCAATTTGCTAATCGCTATTTGAGAATAATTTCAAAGGTGCAAGGGTGTCATGATGACACCCTGATGCACCCCTGAAATGAGCATGTGTGTGCATATGGCGCACATACATGCCCTAAGGGCATGTATGAGCGTCAAGTGGCACTTTGCAAAATTAAAAATAGTGCATTTTGAAAGGAAATCGCAAATTACCACCAACTGGAAGTTGGTGGTAATTTGCGATTTCTTAAGGATAATTCGCACAACTTGGGGGCTTTTTACATTTCATTTAAGAAATCGCAATTTGCGATTTCTTAAATGCTTACGCAAAATTAAGAAATCGCTAAATTAGCAATTCCTTAATTTTGCGATGGGATTTTGCCTAATACATCCCGTTTTGCGAATTTTTAATCGCAAACGCTGTATTTTGCGAATCGCAGCGTTTGCGATTAAAAATTTGCTTGATACATATGCCCCTAAATCAAATGTAATACTACAATGAGAGAATCCTCAAATTCATTCTATAGTGAAGTGTTTCCTCTCGGTTGCTCCTCATTGGTGCATATCCTGAAAACCATGCATTTGTATAGAAATGTTTGAAAGGCATTGCCTAAAGTCCTTTATAAGGACATACTTTTCTCTGTACCCTGTAATCCCTCTTTCCCACCTTTAGAAGGCGAATCTATGCCAGATTTCATATAGAGCTTTACTAAATTCTTTGTACTTATCTATTATAAGCTTTACCGCCTAAGTTATTGATGACAGCTTCTATGCAGTATGTCATTCTTATTGAGAATGTTTCAGTCCTGAATACTGAACTTATTCTAAATGTATTGGTGACTGGTCCAATCGGGGTGCATCAAAGTCCATATCGGGACTACACCACTCACAGTCCTAGCCGCTAGCATGCTATTAACATGATCATTTAAGATTTGGATGTACGCTGACAGAGACTTGCTGTTGATAGTGATATACAGAGACTACCCTACTCCTGAGGCGAGATAGCCGGGAGAGTAAACTGCTTTTAACGATTTGTATCATCTGATTTTAAAGAATTACTTTTAAAATTTGTATGTAGATAAATTGATGCACGCTGTTTTTTAAAGACTGCACCTGTTTATAATTGCACTTTTGAAAACCGTAGCACGCAATCCCGAGCACTTCCCTCACCTCACCTGTTGTGAACTCCCCGCGCTGCCGATTTCAGGGCTGCGGCGGGTCGGAGTTCTTGCCGCCAGAATCGGAGCGAGCACAAGCCACGCCCACTGACGCTGGCCACGTCCCCCTCCACACCACTAGAAATGTGCCCTCCACAAACGTGCAGCGGACACGCGCAGCGGGCGCGCCGCCTGCGCGCCGAAGGCGCACTAAAGGCAAGCCCGTCTGCGCCCGTCCGCGCCAAGACCGGGCCCAGGGCCACATTCCCTGCCCAAAGCGACCCCGAGAAAAGACTACGGAAATACTCCAGTCAAGAACTTCAAGAATTGAGACCACGAGTCTCATGTGCCCGGATAGAACCACACAAAGAAGGTAAAAAATGTCCAACATGCTCACAAGTCTTTGACTTTTCCCCCATTAAGAACCTGGCTAATACCAGAATACCAAAATATAGAAATTACAATCTGAAAATCGCCTTGCTCAATGTCAGGTCCTTAGTCAAACACAACATACAAACAGCGGAATTAATAGATAATCATAATATTGATATACTATTTGTTACCGAAACATGGGCAGACGAAGCTTCCGATGCCGACCTGACCCTGGCCATTCCGGAGGGTTACTCCTTCTGCAGAGCTGACAGAAAAATAAAACGTGGGGGAGGATTGGCAATTATAGCAAAAAAAGACTATAAAATTAAAACTTCAGTCAAAGGAAGTACCCCAGACTGCGAAACCTTAACTTTCCAAATAAAAATCACAGACAAATATACGTTTAATGGACTACTAATATACAGACCACCTAGTGCAAAAACGCCCTTGATTGAGCTGCTAAGCCCGTTTCTCGAATCCAGTGTGACTAGTCCAAACTACACAGTTTTAGGAGATTTTAACCTACATTTAGAAAAAATCTCCGACCCGAAGGTAGCCCCATTTATTGATGCAATGTCAAATTTTGATCTAAAACAAAAAGTACACATGGATACCCATGATGCTGGCCACACATTGGACGGTATTTTCACTTCATGTGAAAGACTAACAAAAATAGATACTATCCCTATCCCGTGGTCAGACCACAAACTAATCAGTTTTACTTTAGAAATTAAAGAGGACACTGGGAGACCTATGGAACACATTAAACAAACAACTTACCTTGAATGGTCTAAAATGGATAACCAGGCATTTATTGAAACACTCCAATCATCATACCCTACACTTCACGAAGATTGTAATACAGCCTGCAAACAATTTAATGAGTGGTTGGAGAATGCAGTTAAGCTAACAGTCCCACGAAAGAAAGCCACTCTTAAAAGAAAAACCCCCTCACAACCATGGTTCTCGGAAGCACTAAAAATCCAGAAACAGAAGTGTAGAAGAGCGGAAGAAAAGTGGAGAACTAATTATGATACTCACCTCAAACAAGAATACAAAGCTACCTTAGCATGCTATAAAAAACTAATAATAACAGAAAAAAGTAAATACTTTATCCATAAAATTAACGAATCTAAAAATTCAAGTAAAACCCTTTTTGACACTGTTAAAAAATTATCAAAATTTGAGAACAACAACCCAGAAGCACTATCATCAGACTTCTGCAACGTGCTAGGTGAATTCTTTGTCAGCAAAGTTTCATCAGTATATGACTCCTTTAAAAACCATAGCACAGAAACAGCTAAAAAGGATAATTTACAGACAACAACCCCAGTGAGTAAACACCCAGATCAAACCACATTGTTCCTCTTCACTCCCCCGACAGCAGAACAGATCCAAAAAGAGATCCACACCATTAACTCAGGTAGCCCAATGGACCCCTGTCCATCCAAAATAATGCACATCTGCTCCGAACAGCTGAGCATAGTACTAGAAAAACTATTTTCCCGAATGATCAAAACCAACATCTTCCCCGATGATTGGAAAATGATATCAATCAGGCCGCTTCTAAAAAAACCTAACTTAGACTGCAAAAGCCCGAACAACTATAGACCAATAGCCAGGATCCCTTATGCCGCTAAAGTTTTAGAGAAACTAGTAAATAAACAATTATCCCGATACTTGTTGGACGGCAACTGGTTGGATCACTCACAGTTTGGTTTCCGTGAAGGACATGGAACAGAGACTGCTCTTATCACAGCAGTGGAGGAACTCAGGCAAGTACTGGACAACGGATCGAAGGCCGCCTTGATTCTACTTGATCTATCGGCGGCCTTCGATACAGTCAGCCATGAGATCCTGATAACACGCCTGAAAACAGCACAATTACATGACTCAGCTTGTGCCCTCATTGCTTCCTATTTAGAGAACAGAACCTTCTCAGTAGAAACGGGAGAGGCAAAATCCAACAAATTCAACCTACCATGTGGAGTCCCGCAGGGCTCCTCGATAAGCCCCACTCTTTTTAATCTGTACGTAACTCCCCTTGCACAAATAATAAGGAACTGTGGCTTCACCCCAATATCCTACGCCGACGATACCCAAATCGTGGTCTCAATAAATAAAGACATAGAGAACAAAGCAGAAAAATTTCAAATCTGCATGGTACAAATCAGCCAATGGATGAGAACGAACTGCCTAAAACTAAACGGGGATAAAAGTGAGGTCATGATACTAGGAGGGGACACAAAAATATGGTCCCATTCATGGTGGCCAAAAGAACTAGGAGGATGTCCCGAACCATCAGAAAAGGTGAAAAACCTGGGAATCACTCTAGATACCAATCTTTCCTTTGATGCCCAAGCCAGTAAGTTGGCGTCATCACTTTGGTACATTCTAAAAATGATCAAGAAAATCCTACTTTACCTACCACATGACTCACGCAAGAGAGTGGTGACAGCATTAGCCTTGTCCAGATTGGACTACGGGAACGGCCTATACGCCGGAGCCAGGAAGAAAATCCTACTCAAACTCCAACGCCTGCAGAATACAGCAGCCAGGCTGATACTAGGGATACCAAAATTTGAAACAATCCGCCACAAACTAAAAAATCTGCACTGGCTGCCAATTGTAAAAAGGATACAATTCAAATCACTATGCCTAGCATATAAAGCAATTAATGGAACTGGATCACAATTTCTAAAATCCCATTTAAAAATGCATGAGCCAAATAGACTTCTTAGATCCAGCCAAAAGAAAATAATCAGGGTCCCAAGATTTAAGAGAGCTAACTGGGGCGGAAGAAGTTTCCTGGTGCACACGGCAAGAATTTGGAACCAACTACCGCTAGACATAAAAAACAGCCCATCTTTGAAATCCTTCAGAAAGGAAGTTAAAACGTGGCTTTTCTCCACATAGCCCTAATCAACATCTTCAAGAGCCAGCGGTATCTCACAGCGCCAAGACGCCCTTGGGCATTCACGCGCTCTACAAATAGATAAGTCAAATCAAATCAAATAATACAATTTACATGTAACCTTTCCTTCTTTGAAATTTAAAAACTTCATTATTTCGAATTGTTTGATGCACGTTACTTTTATTGTTGTTAACTTAGAGGCAATGTGTAAAATATTTATGCAGTACTCAGACAGTAACATACTGAAAATACAACGCAAGAAAAATCACACAAAATTAGTAAAACAGAGTCATTTTTAATAAATAAATAAAGAGCAAAACAGCAAAAATTCAATCAATAGAATCGAAGATATTCTAAAGATTTAGGTGAAAATAGCACCAAAAAGCCAAAAGCGCCACCCAAGGCTAACTGGTCGTGCAAGACTGGGAGAAAGTCACAAGCTCAGGTTGACCGCGATAGAGCATGGGTCAAATACAGGGGCCAGGTTAGTCCAGCTGAAAAGTACCTTCTCAGTCCAGTGCAAAGAGTCCTGTATGCGGTGGAGGGGGTGCAAGAAGCAGTGAAGCATCATGGACAGTCATCAAAGTATCGTGAAGAGTAGGCCTGGCATTGCAGAGGGTCATTGCTGTAGCATGAGGATCCTATTGTGGTTGCGGGTGGTCAGGCTGAAGCTTTGCGCTGATGCTTCCCGTTAAGGGTTGATGCAGTAGTGCGAAGGGTCGGGCTGACTGAACTTTGCATTGGTTGTTAGTGCAAGTGGCACGGTTTTGGTGCCAACTGACCCTTTCACAGTCACAAAGAGCCCAAAAACTTCAATTTAGCTCCACGGAGGCCACACCAAATGTCCAGGACTTGGGTAACATGACTTGGTGGTCAGGGTCATCTCCAGCTGGATCTGGGTGCTGATTTAGGGGGTTAGGAACTTGTTCTGTCCCTGTGGCTCTGAACTGGACGGCAGTAAACTAGCCTTTGGAGTCAGTCTTGGACTCCTGGGTTCAGGTGCAGGTACAATCAACCTGACTCAGGCAGGAGGGCAGCAGGGCAGCAAACCAGCAAGGCAGCAGGCCAGCAGCCCAGCAGAGTGGGAGTCCTTTCAGCAGCACATCAGTCCTTCTTCCTGGCAGAGTCTCCACAGGTCCAGAAGTGTACTGAAGAGTTAGTGTCTGAGGTCCAATATTTATACCAGGTGCCTCCTTTGAAGTGGGAGAAGCATCTAGATATTTCCCTTTGAAGTGTAGTGTGAAGGTTTCCTGACTCCCCTGCTTGGGCTCCACACTAACTACAGGGGGTATGTATCCCTTTGTGTGGAGGTAGGATACAACCTAGTCAAGTGTAACTAGGGCTGTGCCCAGATCTGCCCTTCCATCCTGTCAGTGATGGCCCATCCAGGCACACCTAAGCTCTCTATTGGTTGTGATTGTTGAGGAGTAATACACAAAGCCCAACTGTCAGCTACATGAGTCATATGATCCAGAGACAGGCCACCTAGGGCCCGACTATGATGCGGTTAGGAAGGCCTCCTAACGGCATTTGCTCCTTCTGAATCGGATCGGGAACGTGTCTTCCTGACCGAGGGTCAGATTACGATGCGGTTAGGAACAGAGGCTTCCATAGAAGTCAATGGGAGTCCAACCAAATCGTATCTGGAAGCATCCGGATGCATCCTACTCAGTCGGTCGGACTCTCCCGATCCAAGTCAGTCGGAAACCATTTCCAAACCGATTCGATCTGGAAGATTTCCTAACCGCATCAGAATCCAGCCCTAAATGGTTAAGGCAGAAAATGCCAACTTTCCAAAAGCAGCATTTTCAAAAATGTCATCAGACTTTACCATAAGAGAGGATTTTAAATTACAATTCCAATTCCAAAGACATAAAACATGAACTGGGTACTTGATCCCATTTGGAAGTTACAATGTATTTAATGTAATAGGATTACTCCAAAGTTATCCTATGGGAGAGGTAGGCCTTGCAGTAGTGAACTAATTTAGGAATTTTTCACTACCAGGACATGTAAAACTTAAAAATACATATCCAGTTTTTTTAATACACTGCACCCTGCCCTCTGATCTGTTCACGGCCTAACATATTGGTGAGCCATATCCATTTTTTGAATACACTGCACCCTGCCCTCTGATCTGTTCACGGCCTAACTTATGGGTGAGCTATATATATTAACAAGCATTAGAAATGCAATAGGTCTTGCATTGTTTTGAGTTAGAGCTATTGGCACTGTAAATGGCAATGTATTTTACCCTTGTGTTATGCAGTGGATGTATGTGGTTTGAGTTGAATTATGTGTGTTGGATTGGAATTGTTAGTTGTGTAATTGTGTGGCGTGGAATTGTGTAATGAGGAGTGAATTTATGTAGCATACATATGTGGCAGAAAAGGCACCATAGACATGGACCTTTTGATCTTATTTCCATGGTTCTTGGACCTTTTATATTACCTATTTTCAGAGAACAAAGGTGTGGGCCCTCTTTGTAAAGCATATGTTCAGAGACATGGATTTCTAACAGTAAGGAGCAGTATAACACCTGCATGTTTTTTGGGGAAGAAATAACTAGAGTGTACTTTAAATAACAGTTTGCTTATGTACATATCTGGTCACAGAAACAATATATTGTAGGAGTAGGAGCTTGGCCGTACACAACATTGTCGGACTCATACTAGGGCTCCGTGGCAGTGCCAGCGAAATGCATCCTAATTTAAATGCATGCAGGCGTGAACATCAAGCACTGTAATCAGGGTGCTGGCTTTTGGGCAGTGCAACTGGTGCAGCTGCACTGGGCGGTGACCTGGAAGGGGGCACCGACCTGAGGGGGGGCTCTGCGTTTAACACCATTTAAGATTTGAAAGCACCTGCAACAGAGTCCCCTGGGCGTTCAGCTTTCAGGCAGAAATAAAAATGTCAAGATAACCCTTGGGATTAATGTTCCTGCTAGAGACAGAGAGAGATTGAAGTTTTGCCTAGTGGCAGTTTTGACTCACCATAAAGTAGTGAAGAGGGTTAATTTAAAACAAATGAAATATATGTGAAAGATGGACTATGGAGATTTGAGGGGCACTTTTGCCGGGTGGTAGTGAGGGAATCCGAGGAGGAGGTCATGGGGAGGGCGCCAAAAAAGATTGTTGCACCGGGGGGCCACCAGCAATAATGCTGGCCCTGGGGACCCCTATGTCTTATTAAACCCAGAATATGGTATCAGAGAGTGACCAGACATCCACCCTGGTGGTGAATGCAGGAAATGCCCGTCTGCTGCAGTAGCACTCATACATGCAGTCTCAAGGAAGTCCGATCCAATGAGAACCGCAGACTTCATCAGGCACTGTCACCATCCCACGAGGTAGGGCAGGCAGCGGAGGATGATTTGAGATTTGGTGCACAGACAGAATACAGAGTTTTAAATGTCGACATACATAAATATTGAGTTGGAAATATCGTGATACAGAAATATCGAAAGCAAGAATATCGTGGTAAAAAATATCGGCTTGCTGGTAAGAAATATAATTTTTGGAAATATCAAAGTCATTAATATCGTTTGCGAAAATGTAGTTGTTTAAAATATCGATGCTTTAATTAGTGGTATGTATTTTAGTATGTATTTTAAAAGTATGTGATCTATTTTTTTGTATAAGAATTGCTTTTGTTTTTTAATATATGTGTTAGTAGTTATTAATTTTATTTTAATTACATCTTGCATTATTTAGTTCTGTAGCGGGTAGTGGGTTTATAGGGGAATAGCGTGGGAATTAATTTAATTATAATAAATGTATTCATATTTTTTATTCATTATTCTTTATTTCATTTATATTTTATAGTGTTAATTGTGGGAATTATTGTATTATTAATCATTTACTTATTCGTTGTTAATTATTATTAATTAATTTATTAGTGAATAATTATGTTAATTGTTTTTTTTTAGGAGTGGGTGGTGGGGTTTATAGGGAATAGGGTGGGAAGTAATTTTTTTATAATTAATTAATAATTATTTGTTAATTAATGCTAATTAATTAATTAAAATTGTATTTTAGATGTAAGTTGTGGGGTTTATAGTGGTAAAGGGTGGGAAGTAAATTCTTTTAAATTAATTAATAAGTTGTTAATTGATATTAATTTATTAATGTAAAATTAGTTATGGAAATTGTGTAATGATTTTTAGGTGTGAGTTGTGGTGTTTGTTGGGGAAGAGGGTGTAAAGTAATTTATGTTTAATTAATTAATAATTAGTTGATTATTAATAATAATTCATCAATTGATAAATATTTATGGTAATTGATTTTTTTTTATTTTGTGTGTGGGTTTTGGTTTTATAGGGGTAGATTTGGGTGGTAAATACATTTTAATCTGTTTTAATTTGTTTTTAATTAATAATATTTCTTTAATTGATAATTTATTATGTTAATTATGGAGGTACATTTATTTTTACATTTAGATGTGTGTTGTGAATTGTGTGATGTTATAACGTAGGAAATAAAAAAGATTACATTTATGTAATAAATAATGTTTTTGTAGATAAGTAATTTCCTTTAAAAATAGTTTTTTGCTTGTATATATATTTTTTTAAATGATTGATCTTTCTAGGCATTTGTTAGATCATTTTAACATTATAATCTTTTTCTATCTTTTGGAATATTTAATATTTTATATATGTTTTTATATTTTTTTTAATCTTTTATGTTGTTGATATTTTGTTTGTTTTTCATTTTGAACTGACTCCAGTGGAAATATTAATTTTTACCCCACTGCTATCCAACACTTTCCCTATTGTTGGACCCACTGGAGTGGGAATAGTCATTTTTACCCCTCCGCTATCCAACATTTTCCCTACTGTTGCACTCACTGGAGTGGGAATATTACGTTTTACCCCTTCGAAATCCAACAATTTCCCTACTGTTGCACTCACTGGAGTGGGAATAGTAATTTTTACCCCTCCGCTATCCAACATTTTCCCTACTGTTGCACTTACTGGAGTGAGAATATTACGTTTTACCCCTCTGCTATCCAACACTTTCCCTATTGTTGCACTCACTTTAGTGGTAATAGTAAGTTTTACAACACTTTCCCTACTGTTGCACCCACAGGAGTGGGAATAGTAATTTGTATCCCTTTGCACACTTTCCATACTGTTGCACTCACTGGAGTGGAAATAGTCATTTTTACCCCACCGCTATCCAACACTTTCCCTACTGTTGCACTCACTGGAGTGGGAATAGTAATTTTTACCCCTCCACTATCTAACACTTTCCCTACTGTTGCACTCGTTGGAGTAGGAATAGTAATTTTTACCCCTCTGCTATCCACCACTTTCCCTACTGTTGCACTCACTGGAGTGGGATTAGTCATTTTACTAGTCCGCTATCTGACATTTTTCCTACTGTTACACTAACTGGAGTGGCAATAGTAATTTTTACTTCTCCGCTATCCAACACCTTCCCTACTGTTGCACTCAATAGATTTTAAAGACTATTAAATATTTTATTGTTTTAATTTAAAATATAATGTTTTTATAAGATGTTATGTTATAAGTGTATGTAAATATATATATATATATATTTATTTGTACATTTTTATATAATTATAAAATTATAAAAGAAATTAAAATTAATAGTGTATTAATTTTTTTAAGTTAATATATATACTACATTTTATATATGTATAATATTTTTGAATTACATTTATTTCATATATTTGTTAAAATGTATATCAAATCAAAATATTTTTTTTAAAGTTAGTTTTATTAGTTAATATATTTAACATTAATGTTTATACAAATAAAAAAATCGATATTTTGTACATCTATATTTTTTACATCAATATTTTTTTCGATATTTTTATACAAACCACTGTTAACAATGTAGGATGTGGATATTTTTGACCGATATTTATGACTCAATATTTGTGTAGGGGGATATTTGGGGCATCGGTATTCTATCAGTGAACCTTGAGATATGTGGCACCAGGAAGCAGTGCCATCTTAAGGATTTTTGGGGCCCCGGACAACACATATTATGGGGGCCCTTCTTCGACACAACTTCAATATTATTACCCATTTTCTGCTAATTGAAGCCCGAGTGATACCAGCGTAATAAACTTTCAGAAATAAGGTCAGAAAATACAGTTGAAATATGTCTATTATTTGGGGGCCCCAAATTCCTAAAGTGCCTCTGCCGGGAAGCAGGTGGAACAGGGCATGGAACGCAGGCTACAGGTACGTGCGACATTACCAAACACAGACTACCGGAGAATGCAGGTGAGATATCAGTCTCTTCCATATGGAGGCGACAAGAAGTGACCCACTTAGTGGGAAAATGCTGGTGATAGCCGATGCCAGTGACTTCTTACAGCAAGACCATGGCACTGTTGTTCCAGAACACACTGTGTCCCAGCCTGTACACTATGCGCAAATTGAACCACATCCTACTGCAAACCTAGCATGTCTACAAAGACTCTTCAATACTATACTGACCATGGTCTCTGGAACGTGTGGTTCTTGTAAGCCTGGGTGACGTTTTTAGGGCTTCTCATTTCTCATACTTCAGATCTGATTTACACAATAGGTCAGTGTTTTATCAGTAGGGGCCCTCCACATCAGACATCGGGCATCATATGCTGATTGTCCATCACTGTCACCATTGTGCTGGAACACCTCTAGATAGTCAGTATCAGGGTCTTGTAATCCATCTACACTAGACGGAGGTGGAATACTGATTAACTTGCTCCCTTGATTTCAAGGTGAGAGAGTTTGGGAGCTCCCCCCCTATGCCCACTGCAGAGACTGTCTTCTAAAGTTCCAGCAGCTGCTCCTCTTAACCACCATGTCCTCAGGAAAGGCCTCCCGACAGCTCCTGTTCACGGAGGTGATAAGTGGCTTAAACACTGCTCTGACTCACAAGAGAGACCTTACTGAAGGAGATCGCATCGGTGAGAGCAAAGCTGGAATCAGTGGATACTAAGATAATGGATATGGCCATAGAAATGTATCCTTCTGAACAGACCTGGAAGCATTTAATGGTAGGGTGCAAAAAGGAAAAATGCAATTAAACAGAATAGAGCAGCAACTGAGCAATACTGAAATTTGGGGCCCGCAGATCTGGAATTTAAGGCAAAAACTGACAGGCATAGAAGACCATATATTCAGAGACACATTGCACTTTTACGTCATAAAGCAAACAAGTTGTCATATTGTGACATCCATCAATATGCAAATGCTGGCAATGTGTTGCAGTGTAAAGAAAAATGCATAAGAAAACAAACATTACTTTTGTAAGTTGTAAAACTATGAGCATTATGGAGTACGAATCCCTATGGCCGCCTCTCCATCGCTCCTCTGGGAATGCAGCGAGCCTGATATGTTCTATTCGTAAACCTTGTGGGTGAATTCACAATACTTCATGCATGCCATGTAATGCTGATCTTGCCAACACTGTAAGTGACAGTAGGCTGTTTCAGAGGCAGGGACAGCGCAAGCAAGAGCAAGCATGAGAAAGACAGAAAAAGTGCAGAAGAGATACAGCTTTGCTTTACACAGCAAGTGCAGAGGCGAGCGCGCTGCAGAGAAGACTATGCTGCGACATGCACAGAGGTTATGGAATACACTTCTTTTTCGGAGTCTGTCTTGAAACCAGACATTTGCAAAGACAAGATGCTCTCTAAAGCATGCGCAGAGGAGATATCATGGAATGAAGCATGCACATAGAACGTACAGCCGGCTGGAGGGCCTCTAGGAGAGACACTAAAGACTAACCCAAGCACAGACGCAATGCCCAGTAAGGAGGGAAGAGGGTAGAGGGGTCATCACGTTGGATAGCCAACAAAAATGTTCTCTGAGTGAAAGCGCCTGGGCGGCAACCAAGTACCCAGGGAAGGGACTTTGAAAAGCAGTCCACCATCAGGGGGGCAGCATTTCCGATTGGCACAGCAGAGAATAAGTGGCGGTCAATGTGCTTGGTTAAAGCCCATATTATAAATACATAAAGTCTTGCAGAGCAGCACATGCACGCTGACTCTAGGCACGACCTAAAAATGGAAGGTTTAGGACTGGCAAAAGATTTATTTTATACTTTATACATTGAAGGATTACAACCTGCACACCTAAAGTATACAATTTTTGATATAATCAATATAATCAACGGTGCAACCTTGTGACCCTGACCAGCTCCTGTCAGGTACAATAAATCAATTAGTGTGCAGTTTTTAAACTGCCATTTTATCCTGGCAAAAGAAATCTTTTACTTGCGAACAGAAACTGTCACACAAATTCAAGGTGCACTTTTCACAAGCCCAAAAGAGATTGGTGCTATTATGTATGAGTCCAACTTTAGCAATTTTTATGCAATTATCCGTTTGATTGAACAACATGATGATCCTTTAATACCCAATCATAAATCATTATAATCCTGCATTAACAGTTTCCCAAATAAAACAAATAATCAAGTAGGGGCGTATTACATATGTGCCAAGACATTGAACTGCATGAGCTTGTGTCTATGATTCAATTAAACCGGTGAGGTTTGAGACTAGCAGAAGTTCGAGTATTTAGCACTGTGTCGTGCCCACATCTTGTGTGGTGTGGCACATTGGTTACATTGAGGTGAAAAGCATGAACCGTTTGGATACCTATCTCTGAGTTGTGGATATATATATTACAGTGGTGAGAGGTGTGAACTCTGAGGTTTCATTGGGAAATGTGATATATAGGGCTTGCAAAGTGTGCTTCAGTAGACAAATGGCATTAGTGGTGTAGTGTAATCACCCTCAGTGAATTATTCTGGAATATGGAATGTGACATTTAGGAAGAGATGTCCATGTGTGTGCAGTCATTGAGATGTCTGTGTGCAGTCTATCTCAGTCACAATCTTCATGACCAATCTTTCCCAAGTCATATGGAGCATGGGGTTGTCCAGGGGTGGAATGATGGATAATATAATCCAGTAAACCTGGCTGTTCTATCCATCTCAAACCAAGCACATATTATGTATTGATCCATCAGAATTAGGTTGGGGAGTTGGGACATTTGATTTTGCATTGCTGCTTGGATGGTGCATAACTATAGGTGATCCGATTCAATGTGGAGATGCAGTGTGGGTGATTGGAATACACGGAAATTGTGCCTGAGATAGACAATCTTCACTTATCGTAGTGTGGGGATGAACCAGCTCACAGAAGGCTGGCCGCCTGCCCAGATCAAAGGGTGCAGTTTTGAAAACAAGGTTCTGCTCAGGGGCATTTCATTGGGATGTTGTTAAAAAGGTAAAGAAATGTAGGCATTGTCACCATTTTACCAATGGTTATTCTCCTCCATTGACAGCTGCAGCTTAATCTGATCAGCAGTGGATTCTAATATAGGGCTGAGGTTGTCTAATAAACATTGTTTTCCTGTACTCATGCATGTAGATGCCTAGGTATTGCACTGATTCAGTACAGCAGTGGATCAGGTAGTCCAGCTGGGGTTGCATTGCATCAAGTGTACATTTCTGCTCTAATTTAATGCAATTGATTCTAATGCCTGTAGTTGTTCCAAAATTGGCAGATATCTTCAAGGAGCCCAGGTAAGTTGAAACCAGGATTCTTGACACAGAGCACAATATTGTCAGTGTACAGGGAAATCATATGTTTCTTATCCGTAAAAGTAATACTTCTAGGTGAATGACATTCCCTCAGTTGATGTGCCTCTGCTAATCTGAAAGCTTCCCAAAAGTCAGCTGTAAATTCAAATCTGGCCCGCTTGAGCTTAGTAATATAGTTCAATAAGAAGAGCAAATAGGTGCCTACTCCTATTCTCTGGAGAAATTAACTGCATTCTCTGTGTCCAGGTGGCTTGAGATAGCATTGACTTTCAGCTTTATTTGATGTAATACCACAAATAAGGCACATAGGTGGTGTGATGTGTGCCTACCAGTACAAACCTGACTGGCTCAGGGGCAATCAGTTTCCACGAGGAACAAAGTCTATCAGTAACTATTTTTGGTGAGGATTTTGTTCTCTGTGTTTAACAGGGACATGGGCTGCAACAATGGGCAAGGCTGTTGATTCTTTATGGTGCTTAAGTTATAATGTTATGACAGCTTCTCTATTTGATAGAGACAGGGTTCCTTTCTCAAGTGCCTCTTCATAGATGGCCAGCTGATTGTAGGGCCAGGATGCTTGTAAAATTCTAGTGCAAGGCCATCAAGGTACGGGCCTTATAACTAGCCATGCTACCAGTCGCAATGACTATTTCCTCCTTGTTCAGAGGTTCAAGTGAAGGGGCTCTATAATCCTCATCTATCCAGGCTAATGCTATCTGTTCTAAGGATCCTGGTGTGTGAACTAATTGGTTCGTTATGGGGAGTGGAGGCTACTAAGGAAGTCAGTGAATGTGTTCAATATGTTGGTCCTGGAAGTAGTCTGTCTCTTGTCTGGTTTTGCAGTTTATGTCATGGATACACTAATGTGTTTAGGGTTTTGCTTCAGGACCCAGGTCAATGTCCTACTGCATCTCTCCAGGTCCTCATACTTATGTGCTTCAGTGTGTTTCTCAGACATTTAACCTCATGGCCCCCGACTACTGAGAAAGCAGCAGTTTTTTATCAATATGCCTCAGTATTTACTCTGATTTCTCCTCAGCATACCGGTCCTCAAAGACCTTTATTATGAGTTTAAGCTGATGTGATTATGTCTGAATGGACTTTAAAACCAGCTCATTTAGAGATGGAGTTAACATTTATATGCTTCTTGAATGTCTCCCATACAGTGAAGTATTATACCACTGAGCCCATATTTATGTCAAAGTACTTATTGATGGTCATTCCTATGTTGGCAAGGAACACTTCATCCACCAGCATCTCTACCAGGAAGCTGACAGGATTGCAGGATGTCTGTCTTTAGCCCAATCTTAAATGTAACTGGGGAGTGATCCGAAAGTGTGTGTGGCTTATATGCAATATACTCCATCAAGGATGATAGCCTATTTGTCAATAGTCAGTAGATAATTCTTGAGTGTGAGTTGTTAACCGGAAAACAGAATAAGAAGGTCATATGATTTCTCTTACGCACATGCAATATGTATTGCAAGTCATCTATCATCTCATCTATCATCTGGAGCAATGACATCCTGGCCGCGTGTTCTCAAATGTTATGTTGTGTAGGTTAATCTAATGTTGGGTGGAGCATTAAATTGAAATTGCCTCCACAAATGATGGCAGTGGCCTCAAACAGTTGCAGCCACCTTGTTAAAGAAGGCTGGGGTGTCAATATTTGGAGTACTGGAATGTTCAAGGGATGTCAAATAGGGATAACTGACCACAAGTAGCCTACCATCACAGTCAGAGTGTGCTTTATGTGGTGCCTCAATGAAAATAGTTCAGGGAGCTGCAATGATGGCACCAGCAGTACCAGGAGGTGGTCTAGGTGTCAGAATTTGGTGATTTGAACATTGCTCCCCGCCGAAAAGGTTGCATAACAAGATTATCACAAATTTATCAGATTTCCATTTCCAGAATCATAATATTATTGCCTCTGGTTCAGTATTCCAGAACTTCATTCTTAGCGTCAATCAGTGTGATTATTCAATGAGCAGAGGGTTCCAGAGGATTTTGCCATATCATCTTCTACCTCCAAAATCTAGCACTTGCCTTGATGAATTGTTTTACTGTATCTCTCCAGTGTTTTGGCATTTTTGATGAAGCCACTGGTGAGTGAGTCAATTTTGGAATCTATAATTTTCAGACTGCTTTTCATGTTCAGCAGTTCTGCTTCACAGCCTACAGTCACCTGTCAAATAAAACCTGGGACCTTTTCAAGGTCTCCATCTAATTTTGTATTTTACTGTGCTAAAAGGTCAGATTGCTTTGTTTGGATAGATTGTATCCAAGCTGATAATCTATTTATAGGCCCACACATACACTGCTGACAAAAGTGACCCACAAGGTGTTCTGAGGAAACCTCACTGTTTGATGCAGAGGCCACCAACTATTTCAGATCAAACTTAGAGCTCACAGGAAATCTACTATGGAAATGTTACAGTTGGGGGGGGGGGGGTAGTAAGGACTATGCAGGGATTCACCATCCCCATCTCACATACACTCAGTGTCCAGCTGAGATGACAGTCCCCTCATATTCCATCTGCAGAGAAGATCACAGTGCACCCCAGCCACAGGTCAGTCTTCCACGCTGGGCCCCTGCTTGGTTGGTATGCAGTATTCCAAGCCACATTCCACCAGGTTGCATTGGAACCAATCTATGACAATACCCACGGGTAGGCTGTACAGCTCCTGCTGAAAGCCTTCAACACCGTCAGGGTGGGCTATTTTATAAAATAAAAATTCACTGAAAAAAGCAAAGGTTACAGGGACATTATAGCTAGGTACAGATTTTACACACGTAATATATATTATCTCCCTCTCTCTCTCTCTCTCTCTCTCTCTGTATGTATATATACACACACACACACACACACACAGTTACTAAAGAAAACTAAAGGCTACAGTGACGTTATAGTTAGGTGAAAATGTAATCAATCAGTGACAAGATAGGGGTCGATAACGATCTCGCTAGGAAAGCCCTTCGTACGGCTTTGCAAACGAAATGTGCTCCGGGACTCCGAACAAGTGCGTACAATGCACACGTATGCTTACAGACTCACTTTACTCGTACTCCCATTGAACTCTATGGGAGCCTATGTACCGATGCGTACACAGGCTCCCGTAGCAAAAAGGGGTGGGTGGGGAGAAGCGTACACCTTGTGTCGGCACCCCATGGTGCCCACCACAACGTGCATGCTTGGATCGGGAGGACCCATGGGCACCCCCCCATGACCGATTCAAAGGGCCCCGGGTGAAGGGGAGCCTGCTACGGCCCCCCGAAGTATGATTCCGACATCCGTTTCGTCTCGCTGAGATTGAGTCGATGCGGCTGTACGAATCGTGCATCGTACTCCCTTGGTCGGAATCCGGCTCCATTGTGCAGCACAATTCGGCTATGAACAAGTCGTAAGGAAAGGCTCGGGCCGGAAACGTTTCGGTCGGCGTGTATGCGATCTTCATATCGTACTTGTTCTTTCAGACCTGTGTACGATTACGTCGAAAACAAGGGCTGCGAATCGGATCCGGGAAAGCCAAATCCGATTCGGAGGCCTTCCAAACAAAATCAAAATCAGGCCCTTAATGTTTTAAACAAAAAAGCTGAAATTCGCCAGTTATAGTTATTTCTAGTACCTATAACTCATGTCCATGCCATGCACAGTCTCCTCATCAATTATGTTATTCCAAATTTGGCACTTGTTATCAATGATGTTATAGAACATGTCAAGAGTGATGTACTATGTGCGGTAATTAGCTGTGCATGGTGAGGGTGTGAAGTACTGGGTATTTTAGTCCCAGCGGTGCAGGGGCACACACCCTATGACTTCTGGGTTCTTCCCTGTTCCGGACCTACAGAAACACAGAGTCTTCTGGGTGAAGTCAAAGATTCATTTATTGGCTGCAGACCAATTACAGGTATCCTAGAAGTACAACAGCGTGTATGTTCTCAGGAGACTGCTGAAAATCATAGAAACGGACTTCTTCTTAAATACGCTTTTTCCCGCTTCAGGCATACATTCCTAGGTTTTATGATACGGCAATATACAAGTGTACGGTTCAAACGAAAGAGCAGAGTCATGATGACCATCCCACATTCCAGTTAAACCAGCCCACAATTATTTACACAGCAAGGTTCAGATCCCACATTAGATATCGATAGGCCCCCAATAAACATGAGCATCTCCTGTTTTGGGAAACAAGCCATAAAGCAGGAACAGCCAGGTGTGAAAGAGATTAGCCGGGGGCTTGTGTAGAATGAAAGGGTTTTATGGTGTGTCAAGCCCTGATGCTAATCACAGGTGGACGGAGGAAGGGGAGCTCGTGAGACCGGACTGACCTGGGGCAGCAGAGCCAGCTGCCCAGGTCACAGAGAAGTCAAAGGAAAGCACATGTACTGTGAGGCCCGTATTTGCTTCACTATAGCCTATGTGAGGGCAATGACAAGATGGCCACCGCTTCCAAAATGGAACCAGCGTAGTAATGTAAAACAACGTGTGCACAGTGCATCCATAGCTAGAACGTTATACAAAGCACTTGTACATACCGCATTAACCATTTGCGGTTCGCTAATACCAGGATAGACAGGGGTAGGGCCCTGTTCCCTACGCGGTTCCAGAGATTAAAGTACGACAGACCCTCCTTTTGCCCTTACATAGGCAATCACTATACTCATCTTAATCCGAGTCTAGGTCAATGTTCACGAAGTCATGGAGATGTTGCTGTAGCATCATCCTATTACTCAGCTCGTCCCTCGATACAGGTTTCCTTATACATAATGTAGCACAGAGGCCACATATCGCAGGAGCACACTGTATACACAGACAGAACAGGAAAAGAATCGCTAAGATCATTCCAATGACCATCAGAACTTTCCAACCCCAGGCAGATATCAGTTCCCAGAACCACCCCACCAGTGACCAATCTCCTTTATCCACGTGTATGGATTCAGATATCTTATGCAGTTTGGAGATGGCTTGATATACTGTTGGAGCGTTGTCTGGTATGAAAATGCAACAACTGGATTGGATGACCTTACATACCCCACCGCGGTCTGCAAGAATAACGTCTAGAACCATGCGGTTCTGCAAAGTCATAAGGCGATCCGCTTGGAGCTCAGCTGTCAAATTACCAAGGGCACCAGCCGTAACATTGACAGTGGATTCAACCACACGAGTCAGTTGTCTCAGGTTTCTACTATTTACCATAGGTCCCCAAAACGGCAGGAAACCCAAGAAGAAGTCTCCTGCTTCCTGACCGGCAGTATCATCCTTACTAATCATGCCTCTCACAACTCTGGTCTTGTGATAGTCAGAGGCAGCAGTAAATGTCGGCGGTAGCAAGTTCGCAATATAACATGTGCCCGAGAAATCAGGGGGCAACCATGTATATGCTCGATCTTTACAGATGAAATATGTGCCCTTGGCAGCCAAAAATGCAGGAGAAAACTGTGAGGGGAAGGTGTACGTTTCAGTACAGTCACTTCTCCCCAGTTGAGCCCTAGGATTCTGACCATTACCTTGTAAGCAGAACCGACCTATGTGGGGTACGACCCAGATTGGGGATGAGATTTTTCGCTGTCTTTCACCCAGACTAATACTATACCCTGTTGTGTTCCATCCTACATAAGGTCTCAATTCTTCCTTGGGTATGGACGAGTATGCATCGATATCTCTGCGCATATCGGCAACTCCTTTCACCAAAGCCTTATTATTGGTGATAGGTCTGATGGAACGCGGTTGTCGAGGGGAGTATGTGTCTAGAGCATAGAGAAACATAGTCTGGAATGCCCATGACGATCCATTATAACTAAATGGCAGCACCAAATAGGGAATACCCTTATTAATGGTATGTGGCATTAACCCACACACCCAGCAATTGGTTGTATTCATTACTAGTTGGTGCTGGTGCAAGAGTTGAATAAACGAGTTATTTACAAACTCTGATCGTCTGGTTTCTACGTGCTCAGGCAGAGGATGAAAAGAGTGAGAGGAGGCAGTAGAAAGAGGTATAGGCTGTACAGTGGGTGCAATGGGCTTTTGAACAGAGAAGTATACAAATCCTACAGTAAACATTATTATACTACATAGTATAAATAGGCACAGAAATACAAAACATTTACTCTTTATAATTTTACACATTCTTGTTTTAGAGTTCATTTCCTCAACGGGTCTCTCCATCTTAAAAAACTCCATCCTCTAATCGGGCCGCTCGCGGCGGATGAGTTTCTTCTGCTAAGGAGTACGCCTGTCAGTCCAGGGAACGCCCTAGACCAACCAGAACCGTTGACCTAACGTCTTCGGCCTGTACCCCAAAGTCTTGGCACCGCGACCCTGCGGCTGAACCCGGATGGTGGTTCGAAAAACAAAAAATCAAGAAAGTCCTTCAGATGGGAGAGCTTATAATGTCAAAAAGGAAAAATATTTATTTGTCCATAGGCCTTGGTCTCAAATTATAGCGGAGACAGCCAGGTGCTGTTTGATCCTGGAACAAAAGCTCAGGCTCTGTGGTGTCCAATCGATTCGACAGTGGCACAGCTTCTTGTAAAATATCGTTACTCTCTTGGTCTGTAGCTGTGTCTCTTATGCGTGCGTCACTGAATGGTACAAAACGAGGTACAGTATCTGTCTCAGAGTCTGCGATACCCTTCTGGACCCACCGGTCATATGGCAGGGGCAAGGGAACTACCTTGCAGTGGGTGCCATGGATCCAGTGTTTCTTCCCCTTTACTCGCACCGCTGATCTTGTTGATAAAAGGACAAGGTGAGGGCCGATCCAACGAGGCTCGTCGTTGCTCTTGCGCTGAAAATTTCGGACCAGCACCCACGAGCCAGGGTTGATAGGGTGTCCAGGAGTTTCAGAAGCTTGGGGAAGAGTATCATGTACCTGTTGATGTAAAACACGCAGTTTAACCGTCAAATCATACAAGTAGTCAAGCAGGACTGGGTGTTCGATTTCACTGAATTTCGTAGGCCTCGGTACACCCCATATGTTGGCCGGGCGGCCAAAAACCACTTCATAAGGACTAAGTCCCACTCGTGAGTGTACGGTCATTCTGGTGGACAGGAGTGCTAAAGGCAGAGCGTCAGGCCATTTAAGACCGGTGCTCGCCTGGATTTTGGCCAATTTAAGTTTTAGAGCACCGTTGTAGCGCTCTACTAATCTAGCTGATTGGGGGTGATTTGCAGCGTGAAACTTCTGCCTTATACCTAGACCCTCACACACATTCTTCATCACTTTACCCACAAACTCACTTCCATTATCACACCACACCATTCTTGGCATTCCAAACCTAGGGAAGAATTCTTTCACAAGGGCTTTGGCTGTGGATAGGGCAGTGTTATCTTTCAGAGGATAAGCCTCTATCCATTTCGAGAAAGCGCAAACAACCACCAACACATATTTCAGGTTGTTGCACCTTTCCATGTGGATAAAATCTAGCTCCAAAACTTCAAATGGACATGATGGAGGCGCAAAATGACCAGCTGGAGTTGGGGTTCCCCTACCAGGGTTGTATTTCAAGCATACCATGCAATTCTTGACCACATTCTCTGCACACTTGGGAATCCCAGCATTCTGCCATACTGGAGCCAACAACTTACGAATTCCTTTCGTACTGATGTGTGCCATTCCATGTGCCATTGTAACCACTGGAAGCACATATGCATCAGGCAACAACCATCGCCTATGTTCTGTCAGATCAATCCAACAACCATTCTCATCCAACTTACCCACACTTTCTCTCCACTTGCTTAATTCTTTCTCTGTGGCTTCAGCTTGAAGGGACTTCACACTCTCTATCGTGTTCTCACACATTCCAACATCATCAACCCATCTTGCGGGGCCTGCAACATACATTCTAGTCTTTACATTCTGTGCTGTTTCTTTCGCGATCTCATCAGCAAACGCATTCCCACGTCCGACATCATCAGTGACTTTCCTGTGCGCACTGCATTTCATGATCGCAACTTGCAACGGTAGGGTCAGTGACTCAAGGAGATCATTCACCAACTTGCCATTCTGAATTTTAGCTCTTTGCGACGTCAGGAACCCACGTTCTTTCCACAATCGCCCAAAACTATGAGCCACGCCAAAGGCGTACTGGCTATCGGTTTATATATTCACTCTCATTCCTTCAGACAACACGCATGCTCTTGTGAGGGCGATTAATTCTGCTGCTTGGGCCGAATTATGTGGCACACGTGCAGTTTCCACAACCGTGTGTAAAGTCGTGATAGCATATGCAGCAGTCGTGTCACCATTAGGGAGCTTGAAACACGAACCATCCACCCATAAAGTACCATCACACTCAGTCAGGGGAGTATCTTTTAGATCTATTCTCCCTTTCGTCTCTTCCTCTGTTCTGAACAGACAGTCATGTTGCTCAATCTCATCTAGGTCTGCTGGATTCGGCAATAACGTAGCTGGATTCAGCGTGTTGCATCTCTTTATGTGTATGTGATTTGCTAACAATGTGAGCTCATAGCCTGATAATCGCGCACTAGTCAAGTGTTGTGTCTTGGTCCTGTTTAATAATGTGTCTACAGCATGTGGCACCATAACGATCAATGTGTTGTCCATTACCAGACCAGCAGATTGTCGGATAGACATAGCTGCAGCAGCTGTCGCTCTCAGACAGCTTGGCAATGCCCTCGCTACAGGGTCCAAGGTTGATGAAAAATATGCGCATGGGCGAGGTCTGTCGCCAAAAGGCTGTGTTAACACTGATAACGCACAACCATCTTTCTCGTGAACATACAATGTAAAAGGCTTGCTATAGTCAGGGTTACCCAACACAGGAGCTGAACACAATGCATTGCGCAATTCCACAAAATTTTTCTGGCACTCTTCAGACCATGGGATAGGATTCGGTGTGTCTTTGCATGTTAATGCTAACAAAGGTTTTGCCAACAAGGAAAAATTAGGAATCCAATGCCTACAGTATGAAGTAATGCCCAAGAAAGCACGCACTTCTCTCTGTGTTCTTGGCACACTCAACTGTGCAATGGCTTGAATTCTTTCTGGGGTCAGTTTCCTTCCCTCCTTCGATAAGAGATGACCTAAGTAGGTCACTTCTTGTCGACAATATTGCAGCTTTGAGAGAGACACTTTGTGGTGGAAAGCAGATAGATGACGCAACAATAATAATGTGGCTTCTTTGCAGATCTTCTCAGTATCCGCGGCAATTAGTAAATCGTCCACGTACTGAATCAGGATAGCGCCACTAGGTAAAACAAGTGCATCAAGCTGCGTTTTCAAAGCTTGGCTGTATATGGATGGACTTTCACAGTAGCCCTGGGGAGCGCGTTTGAAGCGGAAGCTTCGGCCTCCCAGACTGAAACCAAAAATGTCTCTGCTCTCCTCTGCAATTGGGATGCTAAAGAAAGCATTCTTTAAATCGATCACTGAAAACCATGCAGCAGAGGCTGGAATCATCGTTAACAAGGCAGTTATATCAGGGACAACTGGAAACTGTGGCACAACAATCTTATTAACCTCTCTAAGATCAATCACAAATCTGTAAACAGGTGGCTGTGAAGGGTCCGTTCGTTTTAAGACAGGTAAAATCGGACTATTGCAAACGTTGCCTCTTGTCTCTTCAATTACACCCTTATTAATCAAGTCGCTGACAATGTCTAACAATGCTTTCTGGCCTTCGTTAGAGATCTTATACTGGGGAATACGTGGCAGTCTGACATTAGCCTTTAAAGTTACCACGTATGGCGGTATTTCCAAGAGGCCCACATCATTGGGACCAGTAGCCCAAAGGACATCCGGAAGGGATGACAATTCAGGCGGAATTGTATTTTTGGACAAGTACATCGGGGAAATCACTTTCCTACCTAATGTGAGTTGTACTCCTGACGGTGAACAATACAGTGTAGCATGCAATCTTTTCAACAAATCTAGCCCTAACAAATTTTCACCACAACCTGTTGTTAGAATCAGGGGTGCTTTCAGCTCGCAAGGTCCAATAGAAAGTGACATGGGACTAGAAATCGGGTTCCTAACTGGGGCGCCAGAAAAACCTACTGAAACATTTATGTCGCCAGACAAAGGTGCGCCAGGGAGTTTTGAATGCATGATTGAACTCTTTGCAGCACCAGTGTCTAGCAGAAAGGGCTCCGTTACATTTGCTGTAGTCACCTCAACATACGGTCCGCTCTGATCCACTGGCACTGAAACAACTCCCTCTCTCTGCCTATGGCTGTCCTAGTAATCATTATTTTCTGCATCGCCGTCCTCTGCATAATAATCATTATTGTAGTACTGAGCTGTATTACTAGTCACATTGGCTTGCTGATCAAAGCTATTGATGGTATTTTGGGGCGGAAGAGGACGCGCATTCTGGGGAACATTTCCACGCCCTCTGCCTCTAGGAGCTTGCTGACCACCCCTCCCTCTGGCGCCATACATATTGCCGTTACGCTGCATCAATTTAGGGCAACTATATTTAAAATGACCTTCCTCTTTGCAGTATGAACATTGGTTGGGACCTACAGGGACACGTGGTTGATAATACCCATTCATTTGCTGATTGTTCTGAAATTGTTGGGGTTGGTGATAAACACCTTGGGGTTGCCTATAATTATTCTGACCTCCACGTGGCGGATAGGCCTGCTGTAAAAGGACCTTTGT
This sequence comes from Triturus cristatus, assembly GCF_964204655.1. NCBI lineage: Eukaryota > Metazoa > Chordata > Amphibia > Caudata > Salamandridae > Triturus > Triturus cristatus. The sequence goes on from NC_140580.1 coordinate 734,325,406, forward strand.
TTTTAGTTCTTTCGTTTTCTTTTCTGTTCTATCTTTCTCGTCTTTATCTCTGTTTTCATAATACTGTGCAGTAGCCAGTATTTGCGCTGAAGAGGAAACAGCCCAAGAACTTTCTGAATCTTTTAACTTTTTACACAGGTCAGGAAGTAAATTCTGCACAAATTTATCCACAAATAACCGTTGGCCACCCTCAGTACTCATATCTTGCCCGCTGTGATCAATAAACGTTTCTTCAAACCTGGTAAAGAAGTCTGACACTGTCTCATCTTTCTTCTGCTTGCATGCAGATAGCTTATCCCAATTTACGCGCATCGCAGGCATTATTGTCTTCATATACGTGATGATTCTACCAGGCAGTTCTGCTATTAAAGGCTCAGGTTTCGCGCCACCAGTCTGTCTAGCGTCAGCGGCAATGATGTTAGCCCATGTAGCACCTAGTTCTGCGTCGTGATCTGCATTACGAATTGATCCCCATAGGGGCTGTGGAACAACATTACCAAACAACATGTCTATGTCTGCCAGATTCATAACGCATGATCCTGCCATCTGCGACAACTCTTTATAATATCCTGCAGGGTTTTTACGGGGATCAGGCAATGTCTGTTTAAGCGCTAACACCTCAGAGCGCTTCCATGGAACATGCACCCAAACACGCTGAAAATGTGCTGGCATTGCAGCAAGACCGTTAGCGGCATCAGCTGCAACTGCTTCCTTCCACACCGGGGGAACTTCTCTCATGGGGTATTGTTGCGCTTTTACCTTTTTTCCCACAAGGACATCTTGTTCAAACAATGACTGTTGACAATCATCATTCCTGAAGGACAATACAACCGCAACTGCTTCATCTACGTCGCGATCCACGATGGTGCCAGTTCCAAAATCAAATCTCACTCGACACAACTCCTGCGGGTTTGGGTCTTTACCACTATCATCCAATTCCTCACAAAGAATTTCGCACATTTTCTCAAAGACATACCTCTGTTTTGGGGCATCCCATTGATGGAAAACGTTGACAACTGATTCCACATTATATAGTGAAGGGAAAACAATCCATCTACGCGCCATGCGATCTATTACCTTTTTCTCATCGGGGTTAGGCAATTGACTGCGCAATTGCTTACGCTGTAAGCCAGGAGTCGCCAAGAGAGGCGACATTAACGTAGTAACCACATTAGCTAAGCGCTGTCGCGCTGAGGGAGAAGTTGAGGCGAAAACAGGGGGATAAACAGAGGGGAGAAAAGAGGATGTAGAAACAGGTACTGGAGTGGTGCAAGGAAGAGTGTCAGGGGAAACAGCTACTGAATTAGACAAAGTCGCAGGAAGCGCGGGGGCAGTTGGAAACACAACTGGCGGCCCTTGAGAGGGCTGCGCTATATGGGTAAGAGCCGGCTGCGAAGCAGCTGGCGGCTGCGGCAAGGCTTGCAGTATATTAACTGGAGGTGGCATATTCACAAGCTGGGGAGGCACCGTGGCATTTTGAGCATACGGGGGTGGCGAACTCAACAAATGCGACATCAGGGGATCTTTCTCCTTCTCTTTGGACTCATTCTGCTTAGAGTGCGGTAAAGCTGGGTAACATTTGTCGATCCCTAACTTACGCTGTCTGTGCAATTGCTCATTCATCTGTTCCTCCTCATTGTCCCTGAATTGTACAGCTGCCTGCATTACTGTCATACCTTTCTCTCTCTTATTCTTTTTCGCTAGCTTTATTTCTTTCTGTTTGGCTTCCTTCCGCCATAAGCGGAAAGAATCAAACATCGCCGGCCGGGCTTTCTTCTTAAACAATTTAATTTCCAAATTATCTAAAATATCGGTATCGAAACTACCATTTTGGGGCCATTTTAAAACACCGTCTTTTCTGGTGTAGTGGATCCATACTTCGTTATATGCAATGGGACCTACGCCATGTTTTACATAGAGCTCATAAGTTGGAGTTCCAACCGGAGGAACCGGACATGATTCCTCCAGCTGGAAATCTCTTCCACAACCCAAACAAAACAATCTACCAAATATTCTAGAACCAGGCATCTTCGCTCACTAGTCTAGATCCAAACCTCAAAGGATTATCGATTACGATAGTCTCGCGAATACACGAGTCCTCTGGCTTTGGCGTTTGCAAACTCCAAATTACCAAATCAAAATGATCCCGAGGGATACCAAACAAATGGGAGACGCTCCACTTATACTTAACTGAATATTGATGATCGATGGCGTCACCAGAAGACTCTCTCGATTGTTTCGCTCTCTCAAACTCGTCAAGGGTCCAAAACAGGTCGATTAATCAGGGCAGCAGTCCTTCGTAGCCGTCGGGACGCGGAGAACCTCGCAGAAAAGACTTTCGGACCACGTCGACATGCAGGGGTCGATGAAGTGGCGGCCTTCCTCCGGAATTTCCACACGAAGCTCCTCACGAACCTCTGGCTTGGACTGGTACCGCTGAAATCGTCCCGAGTTGGGCGCCAAACTGAAGTACTGGGTATTTTAGTCCCAGCGGTGCAGGGGCACACACCCTATGACTTCTGGGTTCTTCCCTGTTCCGGACCTACAGAAACACAGAGTCTTCTGGGTGAAGTCAAAGATTCATTTATTGGCTGCAGACCAATTACAGGTATCCTAGAAGTACAACAGCGTGTATGTTCTCAGGAGACTGCTGAAAATCATAGAAACGGACTTCTTCTTAAATACGCTTTTTCCCGCTTCAGGCATACATTCCTAGGTTTTATGATACGGCAATATACAAGTGTACGGTTCAAACGAAAGAGCAGAGTCATGATGACCATCCCACATTCCAGTTAAACCAGCCCACAATTATTTACACAGCAAGGTTCAGATCCCACATTAGATATCGATAGGCCCCCAATAAACATGAGCATCTCCTGTTTTGGGAAACAAGCCATAAAGCAGGAACAGCCAGGTGTGAAAGAGATTAGCCGGGGGCTTGTGTAGAATGAAAGGGTTTTATGGTGTGTCAAGCCCTGATGCTAATCACAGGTGGACGGAGGAAGGGGAGCTCGTGAGACCGGACTGACCTGGGGCAGCAGAGCCAGCTGCCCAGGTCACAGAGAAGTCAAAGGAAAGCACATGTACTGTGAGGCCCGTATTTGCTTCACTATAGCCTATGTGAGGGCAATGACAAGATGGCCACCGCTTCCAAAATGGAACCCGCGTAGTAATGTAAAACAACGTGTGCACAGTGCATCCATAGCTAGAACGTTATACAAAGCACTTGTACATACCGCATTAACCATTTGCGGTTCGCTAATACCAGGATAGACAGGGGTAGGGCCCTGTTCCCTACGCGGTTCCAGAGATTAAAGTACGACAGGTGCTGTGGTAATAGGTCGGGAACAGCAATAAAACCTGTTACTTACCCATATCTAAGTCCCTAACCCAGGCCTTGTCTAAAAATGACATGGTTGCATTTTTACATTTTGTAAACACAGCCATTAGCCATTTATATACTGCCTTGTCATCGGCATGTACCGCGTTATACTACGAAGTTACTGCGGTATACTGCTGCATAATAACTAACTATTTACAGACTTATAACTTTAACACTACCTAAACTATTAAAACATATTACCAAAAAATACCATTTACACTTCATAATCTATATTCCCGCCACATTACATCTAAATCAGTTAACCCACTTTAACACTATGTCTGTTTAAAGTACCACATGCCACTCCACTGTACTCTAGTTCACTGAATGCTATTACACTCTATGCCACTCAGCTCTGCATCATTCCACTATACACCACTTCACTGTATGCTAATCCACTGTACACTACTACACTCTACCCCACTCAATTCTAAGCAACTCTACTGTATGCTATTACACTCTACGCCACTCCATTCTATGACACTCCAGTCTAAGCCACTCAACTGTACGCCATTCCGCTCTATGATATTCCACTGTATGCAACTCCAATCTACACCACTTATACCTTAAATTTATAATTTATGCACCACCTTCAAATTATTATAACTCATGCACAGTGTATTGAACTCGGTAGTTAGACTATATTAAACAAACGCCTTCGCCATGCTCTATGTTATACTCTTTCATATGACATCACTTATACCGTACGAAATAATAGCATTCTCAAGAACATTTATGACATGGCAAATCACATAATTTGCGAGAGCTCAGTGCATGGTCCCCCCACTCTGTAATATATACAAACATCACACGCACACACACACACACACACACATGCATGCGCACACACACACACATACACAGTTCATTTGTTTGGTAGAATCAATAGCATTTGAAATCTTACACAAACGTTAATTTAGGATTCCGACTCCTTTCTTATTAACAATTAATTACATTCTAATTGGTTGGAAGGCCACTGCTTCTGGAGGGAAAAGCACTCAGTATAGCTGTATTAACTGTAGAGATCAAATAAGTGGGCTGGTGCCGTTGAAAGATTCAGTCATTAAAAGGCAGGTGTAACTCAAAGCATTAACCAGCATTTTCTAACATCGTATAAAATTTAAATGTGGTAATTCAAAGAAACTAAGGACCTGATTCACAAAGGCCCTCCGCACTAACGTTGAGAATCTTCGCCATGAGCATGGCCGGACTGGGAACAGAAACCGGCCCTGGCAAACTGCTCAGCTGCCCCCCCCCCCCCCCCGGTTTGAGCAGGAGGGCAGCCGAGCAGTTTGTGAGGGCCGGTTTCGGCCGATTTTGTTACAGGAGGCCGATATTGCGGACCCCGGTAACAAAAACAGCCCCCAGGGGGCCAAAGCCAGCTCCCACCCGAACAGCCTACTGGGGAAACACCCAGTGCCCTCTATGGCCAGTCCGCCCCTGGCCATGAGTGTGGAGGCCCTTTGTGAATCAGGCCATGAATTTGAGCAGCGGTAATATTAGTGTTCTACTGAGCTGAGGCTCTCACACTACTGCTCCAAAGCTTCTCCAACTTAGTTTATATCGCTGCACCTCTCAAGGGTCCATATTTCTTGAAATATCTTTACTGGTGCTATGATCTCTCTTTTAGAGAGGAGCTGCTCGCACACTTGCGGCCAGTGCACTGCTGACTCAAGTAACCAGCAACATCATTGCCAAGGTAACAAATCCCATAGAGTTCTCGAGTAGAAACAGAATCAGATCGCCTTTCAAGTGCCCCTCGCATGAAAGCAGACTGGCATTCCAATTAACTGAGCCGTAGTGACCCCAAAGAGACACTGCATCACTCCCCTCCTCCCCACTGCCAAGCCTCAGAGGTCCGTGCTGTGTGACACCCTACTCATGCCAGCAGTTATGGTTTTGTGAAGCAACTTGAACAGCGACCATCTTTTCCTGTTACGGGTTCTGGGTGCAACATAACTGAGTTTACAGTATTACGTTGCAACTCATCTTAGACATACTTTCTCCAGGCTAAGGTGAAGGAGGAGAGCAGGGTACAGAGAAAGAGTAAGATGTGTGATAATGTTGGAGTCGATACATGAGTACAAAATATCTGACCAGTAATTCTCGTAGTGTGTCACAGACAACACATCACCAAAATAAATAGAGGACACACCTCTACTCAGCTACATTTGGTTCAACCATGCAAAGAAATTTACACACAATGCTTTTAAGTTCAGCAGGATATTGAAAATCTCTATTTTTGTGTTGCAATGTACTTGTTTGGAAAATTTTCTGACAAAATAGACCCTGAGGGTCATATCTATTAAAGTTTTGTGGTGCCCTTGCACCACGCAAGGTAACACAAGCACGACGCAAAATCTAGATTTAGCAGGTCTTGCGTGACCCTGCAGTGCTTGGTAAATCTGGAGTAACACATGGCAGTGTAAGTTGCTGCCTTGCGCTACTTAGCCCCAGGGAGGCGTTCCATGGGTGGATCGTGGGTGTTCCCATGCATCCACTATGGGTTTTGGTGCATACTCAGATTTACCATGAATGGCAGACCTGGGAATGTGTCAAAATGCTACGACTTCCCAGGGGAGGCATAACGAAGAGAAATATCTTTATTTCTCCTCGCTTTTTTCTCTTTCTATAAGTCCTGCATTCTGCAGCAGTCCTAGAAAGAGAAGAGGAAAAAGCCTCAAAGGGTTGTTTTTGTGCAGGAAGGTTTCCCTTCCTGCACAAAACAATCCTGCCCGCAACGCAGGCACCATTACACCATGGTTCAAAGCTGCCTGAGTTGGCGCAAGGCAACCAAAAGTGCATCAGCGCAAGGAGAGAGCAGGAATGCATCCATATCTTCATAGATACAGCACATTCCTGCCCTTTCCCTTTCACGCAGAGCAGTGCAGCAAGGGGTCTTGCTGCATTGCCTGAAAAAAAGATAAATATGGCCCTTCATGCTTTGCAAAATCACTTTGTATTTTCTACACATTACAGATATTCAAAGTACAATGACAAACGTTTTGTATTGCATATAAATAGAACAGTGCTAAACAGACGATCTCAAAGGACTTCTGATCAGGTTAATGTGTGCACACAATTACCAAGTTCTTTTCACTTAGTGATCTCCATGCCACACATACAATGATGTTCAGCCCAGAGTTAATGAAAAGTCACAGATGTCCAGGCTGGTGGGTGTTGTTATTTCTCTGCATAATTCAGAATCATCAGTCCAATGGCCCACAGCATGTCGTGCTTGGGTATAAAATACATATCTTTGGCTTTCTGTCTGGTCATACTGTACATAGTAATTATATTTACCTTTGATTATATATTGCCTTACAACAGAGAACTCCAGAACCAACAAGCATTTACAATGCAACGGTCTCGGCATTGTTAAAGTTAGAGCTATTGGCATTGCTCATGACAATGCCGTTTCTTTAAATGTTTTAAAAACAAAAACATAAACAAAAATAATGTCATGAGCAATGCCAATAGCTCTAACTTTACCAATGCCGAGACCATTGCATTGTAAATGCTTGTTTTAAAGGGGGTCCGCACTTTTTCAGCAAGGGTGCCAACTTTTAGTGGACGAGTACTGGCCTTATCATGAGCAAACAGTCACTCTCGGATGGATTTCTATTTCAAGCAGGGCGAAGGTCCGGGGCGACAGGGCTGGTTCAGCCACGCCGCGCCAGTGCCTCTGAAAGGACAGTGCGACGAGGGCAGAGGCGGTCACACGGCAGGCCAGTGTCTGCCAAGTATGGGCCTCTGAAGGGCCAGCGGGACTGGCAGAATCAGTTCTGTGTGTCGGCCTCACATTGAAACGGCCTATTGGGCCGGGGAGAGTCAGTTTCACGGAGTGGTGTGTTTTTTGAAACGCCATTTATTTGCATTAGGGCAGATTCTGTCACATCAGCTTTGACAGAGTCTTTGAAACGTCAGAGCAGTGCACTTCAGACATTTTAATGCACGCCCCTCCCCATCCGTGACAAAAAGAAATTATCGCGCCCCAAATAGGTCTAGACTTATTTAAATATTGTACTTAAATTCTATCATCATTTTAAAAAACGCATTCAAATGCATGCTTGCCAAATATACTGTTCTGGACAGGCAGGCCTTATTAGCATGTAAAAGTATCTACAGTGTGATTATTAGAAATGGGGGTGAGGGATTTGAAGTCCCTTCCCTTTTGACACCTTCCCATACCCCGGATATAAATGATAAAAGATGTTAGCGATAGCCATTGACAGAGTGGCTTAGTGCCACGCATTTTTGGGCTGAAAACACACAGTTATCAGCAAAAATAGTTATTTTTGCCAGAGCCTGTCGACCCCCCTCCCCCCGTATCACTGGAGCCCTCTGCGTCAGAGTCATCGATGCAGAGTTGGTGACACACAAACCGGCGTTTCTAAACGTGGCATGGGCTTTGGCAGAATAATTTGTAGGGCAGGTTCACTTCTGAATACGGAAGTCCGGAGCAGGGTCAACTGTGTGGCAGGGTTTAGCCACTGAACCTACCACAGCCCTGCCGGAATTCCTGTTGAGGAACAACGCCTCGTCATGGGTAATTAGCGCTAAATAGAGTTTTTTTTCCAAAACGCTCGTTACTGTGTGCCTTATAAAAGCCGCGCCCAGGTGAGGTGTTGTTGGGCCTGTGAACTCTTTCTTGCGCAATCTCATGATCCCCACGGTTACATCACTTTCTTATCTCACGCTGCCTGCGGCCAAAATACACCTCCTACAGCCGCGCGGCAGCCTGGGGGAGGGGGAGGGGCGGAGGCCCAGCCCCACGGACAAGCCAATGCAGAGCTCCAACTTCCTGTCTACTGACAGTGCCCTGCTCATTTCATTTCATCTCTATTGCTTCACCCGAGGCCCTGTACAAATGACGCCACCTTCCCATAGCTCAGAAGTCCGTCTGTCAGCGATTCATAATCATGTAGTCCCTCCCGGTTTTATCTTTACATTCTGGTAATTGTATCAGCAGATAAGACAGAGCCAACTCTTGTCAGGAGTACAGAAGCTCGCGATTGATGCTTTTCCTTGCTCTCTTTGGGTGCACGCTGTGCGGAGGTCTGCCTTCCGCTGAAATTGGGCCTGTAGCCGCCACTCACGCTGCTGCGTCCCTCCATCCGCGAGATCGGTGGATGACAGGGCGGCTGCGGGGAGTGGCACATCCACGCTTCAGCGACAGAAGGTGTGGATGGCGGCAAGGTGTCCCGAGCACTCAGGCGGCTTTGGGCACGGAGCGGAGGTGAGGCCAGGCGCCTGCACGGGAGTCCCCGCCCACCTTGACCCGCTCTGGTTGGGACACCGCCATTGCTACCTATATGAGGTGAGGCTGTGCTGAGGATCGCGCAGTGTGCGCTGCGAATGTACGTGGCCATCAGAGGGCCCTGGGAGTCATTACGACCTGTTGGTGGTGCCTGAGAATATCGGCAGAGCGGGTGTCTTTCACTGGCATCTGCGGAGGGCCCAAGGGGGAATCTACATACGAGGGGGCAGTGAGAAGCAGTGCGAGAGGTGTGGCGGTAGGAGACATCCTGCTAACAAACACACCACCGCCTTTCTCCGAGGCAGAGCAGAAATGCCTCGGAGAAACGCAGCGTCCTTTTCGGATTCGGGGGCGTGTTTGTCTTTTCTCTCCTCCAGCCATTGGCTGGAGGAGAGAATGAGACTTCTTGCAAAAAACACGCCCCCCGATCCGAAAAGGACGGGGCCTGATCGGAATGACTGACCTCTTCTCCAATGGCTGGCCAGCATTCAAGAGGCCAGCCAATGGAGAACAGGGGAGAAGAGGGGCGGGTTCAAGCCCCTCTTCTCCAAGTCATTAAATCTCTCGACTTCCGGTTCTGCCTTCGGCAGACCGGATGGTCCCGAGACCTAAAAAGAGCACCCGTACTCCAAAAGCACAGTGGAACCATAGAAATGACAGAAGCGCTATGTACAAATATTGGTAAAACATAACATCCTCAATTTCAATATATATGATTCAAGACATTATATTTTAAATAAAATAAATTTGGAAAAAGCATTAGGACTCCTAAAGACCATCATAAAGGGGAGAACCTCAAGATGCAGAAATGGGTCCCATAGTCGGTTAAACAATGTCCAAGTACTTCTTATTCTGCACCTGGGTAGGAATTATTATATAAAAGTCAACATGTGCAAGGCTCATCCTACCTAACAAAGCTCCTGCTGCCTTTGTTGACCAACCAGACATCTGAGGTCGGATACCTAAAATCGTCCTGCCATTCACAGTTAAAGTACAAGGGTTTGGGTGCCAGATAATTGTATTCACAATCCTCTCCCGTTTGAAACTTACTACCTTTATTACTTAGGATAAAGACTCAGAAGACAACTTTCTCTGGTTGAAAAAATCATTTAAGTAAACAGTTTTTTAAAGAGGCCTTTAGCCTGCTCCTCTCTAAAAACTTAAATGTTGTCTTCCCTTTTTGACTTTCTTTTCTCACATTTACCATTTCTTAATCTTTCTGTAACACCACCTATTATGTTGGTCTGGAGCAAATGCTAAGTTGCCACAGAGATACATATAATAATAAAAATAAAATGTCATGAAGAATAGCACATTCTCCTAGCTACTAGCAAAGTAGAGTCCTGATTTTATTAAAAACAAAAGAGGCAGATATTATGCGATTTCCTTTCCTTCTTTATTTACAGAGCGTATGTGTGAAATCTCAATCAGGAAACATTAACCTGAAAGAAATACAATCCCTGGGGAATCTATGCATAACAAATATCTGCAAAAAACCAAGCACCAACCAAACTAACTCCTTTTTTGACCACAGTTCTTAATGTAAGTCTATCTTGCAATTTTCATCATTCTTTATCACTACAGTCAGGTTTGACCCTTCGTGCTGATGTCTGATAGGTTGAAAACAGAAATGAAAACAATCAAAAACAGGCCACTTTTGGTGTGAAACAAATATTCTATATATGTGAAACAAATATTCTTATATATAGTGGCAGGATAATATGCACCTATACACCTAGCCTGCCACTTGTCTGTGGCCTCCAGTTCCTGCTTGTTCCAGCCTGATCCAGTGACACCACCGCTGCCCATTTTTTCCTGCCCAGGTATTTGCTGCTCACCATTCTACTCACCAACAAAAGCCCTGCCCACTCCAGGACCTACTTAATGCAGGCCGCAGCACGACTGCAACAATAGGCACCTGGACACCTAGGCTGCAAGTTGCCTGTGGCCTCCAGTTCCTGCTTGCTCCTGCCTGATCCAGTGACACCGCTCCCTCCTGACTTTTCCCGCCCGGATCTTCCCCCTCACCGATATTAGGCCAACAGAAGCCCTGTCCACCCATAGGACCTATTTAATGCAAGTTTCAGCATGACTACATTAGTGGGCACCTGGACACCTAGCTCGTGACAGAGAGACAGTGCAGCTGGTGCACCTCTGGCGAGCCAAAGCAAGCCTGTCATCGCCTGTCCATTCTTGGACCGCACCCAGCACCACAACCCATGGCTCTCCCACCCCCCCAGATACCTCATTAGCTACCTCTACACTCTCGACCCTGGTCTCTGCCACCATGCCAACCCACACTCCATGGTAGGACCTTTCACCTGCACCCACAGTCACTTCACCTGCCACAGCACACACACCAGCCCACTGACCAGCCCCACCCTGAAAACACTACAGACAAAACCGGAACAAAAACACCAACTCACTTGCACCCTTCTCAACACACGCTCACCATGCAAACACACCACTGAGATTTGAGACCTCATCTCCACCCTCACACCCAACATCCTCTTCCTCACTGAGACCTGGCTCAAACCCACTTCCGTGCCTAAAATCACCACTGAAAAACTTGAAGGATACAAGATCACCCAAAATGAGCGCATCAACAAGTCTGGTGGAGAGATCACAAACATACACTAGGAATCCATCCAATGCACCACCACAAATGACAACATCACCCCAGCCATTGAACACCTCGACTTGGGACTCCAACCAGACAGCAAAACCACCATCAGAGGCACCCTTGCCTATCATCCTCCTGGACCACGTACAGCCTTCTGCAACTTCAGTGCTGACTTCATCGTCTCCCTCGCCATAGACTCCAACAACTAAATTTTCCTCGGTGACCTCAACTTCCATCTTGACGACCACAATGACGTCTACACTACCACCCTCCTCAACAGCATGAACAACATCGTGCTCACCCAAATCACCCATGACCCCACGCACTCCGCAGGCCACTAGCTAGACTTCACCTCCAGCGACTGCATCAGGTACAGCCACAGCATGGAACTCACTTGGACCGACCACTCCATCATATGTTTCAACATCACCAGCTCACAGACCTCTGCCCCCAGTCTGCCCAATGCCCCCAACTGCAGCTGGAGCAAAGTCTCAAAGGACACATGGATTAATTCCCTCATCACCACCCACCCTATCTCCTCTAACATCCTAGATCAGAACATCAGAAGCTTCAACAATTGGCTCACCAACTCGGGCCACAAGCGTCACTCCCATCGGCAACAACACTCACAGAAGGTTCACCAAGCAGGTCAGCTGGTACAGTGAAGACCTTAGAACTGCTAAGCAATACTGTAAGCAACTGGAAATGAGATGGTGCACCAGCAAGGACACGACGATAAGACCGTCTTCAAGAAAGTCCCCAACCTCTACCACAGGCAGTTGAGAGAATCAAAGAAAAATGTCTTAGCCCCACACATCGAATTGAGTTCCAATAACAACAAAGAACTCTTCAACATTGTCAAAGAATTCTCCAACCACTCAGCTGCAACAAACAACATTACCTCCTCACAGGAACTCGGTGACAACCTTGCAAACTTCTTTTAGGACAAGATCGCCAACCTCTAAAGAAACTTCAAACCCCAGTCCAAGGCCTCCGACTTCCTCAAGCAACACAATGACCTCGCTACCACCAGAGACATCTGACTAACCGAATGGAGCCAGCTCGCCCCAAAGGACACATACCCCATCATGACCTTGGTCCACTCAGGGGCCCCAACTGTCCCATGCCCTTCTCACATCTTCAACATAGGCAAAGTAGAGTCATCCACACACTCCATAAACCAACAACTCTCCTTATGTCTGGCATGGAACCTCCTACTTGACTCCTGCCAATTCACATTCTGCAGCAACCACAGCACTGAGACAGCCCTCATCACGGATACTGACAACATCCAAGCCCTACTCGACTGAGGAGAGACTCCAGCCCTGATTCTTATAGACCTATCAGCAGCCTTCGAAACAGTCTCCCACCACGCACTCATCGCAAGGCTGCACAACAAAGGCATCCAAGGTACCACTCTCAGATGGATCGCCTCTTCCCTCACCAGAAGAATGCGAAATGTTTGCCTTCTCCCCTTCACCTCCGAACCCAAGGAAGTCATCTGTGGAGTACACCAGGGATTCTCGCTCAGCTCCACTCTCTTCCACGCTTATATAATACCTCTGGCCAGCATCGCAAAAACCCACTGACTCAACATCATAGCCTATGCTGACGATACACAATTCATCCACTCCCTCTCTGAAGACACCATCAACACTAAGACCAACTTCCACAACTGCATGACAGATGTCCCCAACTGGATGAAGGACAACTCCCTGAAGCTCAACACAGACAAAAGAGGTACTGATTTTCGAAAACAAATGCTCCCCATGTGACGCATCCTGGTGGCCTTCAGAACTTGGACCTACCCCTACCCCCACTGACCACACTAGGAACCTAGGCATCATTCTGTACAACAAGCTAACCGTGATGACTTAGGTCAACTCTGCATGCTTCATAAGATATTCAAATTGCTACCCCAAAGTTCAAGACACATCATCACCCAGGCCCTCATCTCCAGCTGGCTGGACTACAGCAACACTCTCTATACATCGACTGCAGCTCACCTCCTCTGATTACTTCAAACCATACAGAACTCCGCACCCATACTCATTTTGGATCAAACTCACATCACCCCCAACCTAAGGGAACTCCTCAGTCTCTCTGTACAGAAAATATGCTAGTTCAAGCTCCTGACCCATGCATACAAGGCCCTACACAACAGCGGACCCGCCTACTTAAACCACCACCTAAAATTCCATCATGCTACCAGGCACCTCCGCTCCACGTCCCTTTTTCTAACCCTCAACCCCCGCAGCCGGAGGTTGCTCCTTCCCCTACCTTGCAGCAAAGACATGGAATGAGCTACCCTTTCATTTACGGACCTCCCTATCTCTTCCAGAGTTCTGAAATGTCCCTGAAGACCTGACTTTTTGGCTAATCAACTGTACCCTGCCAGCACCCAGATACCATCAGCGGTGACAGCTAGTGCTCTACAAATCTACTGATTGATTGATTGATTAATGGATTTCCTTTATCTTTAAGAAAATCAGGACTTCGCCATTAGCTAGAAAAATATGCACATCTTTTACAAGACAGGAACCTATGTTATGCAAGTTTAAAGCATCCCATCACATTCATTGCAGCATGCTGAATGGGTTTGCAATCAAAAGATCTAAATGTAGAAACGCTTGACCAATCCTCTGATTATATAATACCTTCCAGCCTAGCCCCAGCCCAAGAGGCCTTAAAAGCCATGGCCACCGACACTAAATGTGCATAAAACGAAACTCCTCAACCATCTACTCAAAGCAGTTGAGAACACTGGTGCAAAGTGTAGGAGAGTAGGATCTGCTTCACATGGGTATAACCACATTTTGCTGGTGTTTCACTGTTTGTCGACCTTAGTCTGGCTGTGGCCCTGCTAATCAGACCCACAGCCTAGCAGCTTCCTCTCTAAAATGGTTTGCATGTACATTAGGTACATATCTAATTGGATTCTGGAGTGCCTTATAAGCCCCTAGTATATGATATACTATGTACCTAGTGCATTGGTACCTCAGAGGCCTACCAGGGGATGCAGCATCTATTATGCCACCCCTGGGAAGCACTCCAAAATGGCCCCATAGGTCTGCAACTGCAGCCTGGGTAAGGGTGTGCTTGCACCCCTTACTGTGGTATAGGCTACCTATATCTACATATATATACAGACACATATAAACCTATAAGCCACTACTATTGCAGGCCTTGACAATCCTGAAGGTAGAGTGCTTGATTTTATGTGAGAGGGTGCCCAAGCATGAGCTGAGCCCCTCTGCAGCTTTCGGAAATCCTTCCTTATAGCTGTTCTGTGATACAGACATACCATATATTCTTAAGTGCATTATAACCTTGCGGTAAATGCTAACTTTGGAATGGCTGCATCAAAACATGTCGTGTTTGGTGTCAAACGCTATGGAATACTACTCCTGCCCCCGCCAGTTCTGGCGGCGGGGGTAGCATTCCACCCTTCTAGAGGGAGAGACATGTTCACACTGGCTAAACCCGGTAGGACTTTCCTGAGCCCTGGCATCACAAAATGGATGCCTCTGCCACAGACACGGGTCTGGCCTCCTGCTGCTGACCGAAACTCCGGTACAAAATGGGGTGGTGATGGACAGAGCAGCAGAACCAATCAAACACTCACACCCAGTCAACAGATCTGGGTTTGATCCATCACCGTTCTTTAGCCCACTCTGCCACCCCAGTTCAGACATGGCCATATGCAAATCAGTCTGACCCTGTGCCTCATGGGAACAGTCCAGCCTGAACTGCCAAGCCAAGCCTTCCCTGGACTGGAAACAAGCTTCCTAGGACCGGTTTCTGGCATTTCAGCCGTCTTCAGCCAGGCTTGCTTGAATCCAGTGGCAAAGTGAGCAAGGGACTCAACGTCTGAGCATACCCTGCCAACTTATGGCGAACAAAGCGGTACAAAAGGGGGTGGTGATGGACGGAGCATCAGAACCAAACAAACACTCACACCCAGTCAACAGATCTGGGTTTGATCCATCACCGTTCTTTAGCCCACTCAGCCTGGCTGAAGACGGCTGAAATGCCAGAAACCGGTCCTAGGAAGCTTGTTTCCGGTCCAGGGAAGACATGGCTTGACAGTTCGTGGGACAGCTCGAATCCGGCTCGTAGACTTCGTCGACGCCCCCGGGACCTCGTGGCTGAAGAGTCAAGACACCCATCAACTCACCTGAAGCCCCCGACATCTGTGGGCATTGGCCCATCCTGCCCTCGGTCACTGGCAAGTGACCCAGACTCTGTCCCCTCTGCTTTCAGGTTCCTTCCATCCTAGATCGGGGCTTGTATCTCTTTGGACACTTCTCCTCTTCACGGTAGCAGCAGTTCTTTGCAGGCTCCCATTGAAATCGGCGACGCGACCCGACACCAAAAGACACCTATGCACCCGGCTTCCCTGGGTGAGGTAATTCGAGTACTCCGGTGCTCTCGTGGGTGCTTCTTAAGTCCAAAAGGGTTTGGTCCTGACTCGATTAGAAGTATCCCTAATCTTTAAATCTCCAACCGCGGCATTGCCCATAGAAGATAACTACACACTGCATACAGTCCCCGTGGGTCCCCTGTGTCACTACCTTGGGTGGTTCCTTGGGGTCCCAGCGATTCTACAGGCTATAGGCCTAGTGTCTATTCCAGTCGTGGTTCTTATACCACTTTTTTGGTATATGGTTTGGTACGCCCCTAGGGCCCAAACGTGTATTTGTGCTATTACTGATGATTGCTATCTTGTAAACTAAGTACTTTGAACTCCAGTCTCATAAAAAGACTAGAGGGGTGTGTTATATCTTAAATACATATATTTTGAATATATACCTGGTGTGGTTGTCTTTTCATTTGATCATTCAAGAGATTATAGACTGGTAAAACAAGCTACTTTACATTCCTTCAAGACTTAGCCTGAAGGCTGCTCTCCATAGCTACCACTAGGAGAGCTTTCAATAAAGGTTGTCTTTAACCTATCACCATAAGGGGTTGTTTGCACTGATACAAGGTGCCCACCAGAACTAGTGGACAGCATATATCAGGCCACCTTCTCACACAAAGGGTTTTCACAATGCTATAAGTAACCTAAGGGCGGGAAACCTTAACCCCTCTGTTGCGTGTAAATGCTGTTAAAAACATCTTACCACACATAGGGCCTCATGTAGGTAAATAAAAATTACCGATTCTTAAATACCGAACCGTACCGAATCGGTATTTAAGAATCGGTAAGTTATATGTAGGTAATAATTCGGTAATATTTACCGAATCGGTAACATTCGGTATTGAAGAATCGGAATTTACCGAATCGGTAAATACCGAGGTGGTATTTACCGAATCGGTAAATACCGAAGTGTCATTTACCGAATCGGTAAATACAGAATCGGTATTTACCGAATCGGGGGAAAAAAATCACATGACTGGATGAAACACCCAATCCTGTGCAACCACACCCCACCCAACCAGGAAGTGGCCACACCCAGGCAGGTGCACACAATTAACAGACTCTGGAGAGGCTTGGAGTGCAGAGGAGAGGCAGGGAGCCAGTGCCTGTTTGTGCAGCACAAAATCATCATGTCGACGCAGAGGACAGTGAGAGATGGAGGGGAAAGGAGGAGGAAGATGAAATTCAGCCCCAAGGAACTCCAGGTGCTGGTGGAGGAGGTGGTGAAGCAGCACCAGAAGCTGTTTGGGAGGCAGTCCCTGCAAGTGCCGGAGGCAGAAAAGCGCAATATTTGGCTGGGTATCCAGGCGCAGGTCAATGCTGTGGGAGTGACCCACAGGGACATAGAGGTACTCAAAAAGCGCTGGTATGACCTGAGGATTGTAACCAAGAGGAAGATGGGGGAAATCCAGAAGGAGGCCAGCGAGACTGGAGGTGGAACCAACAGGGCACCTGCCCTCACCGAACTGGAGGAGCTGGTGGAGGCCACAATCGAGCAAGAGAGCGTCGTGGGCCTTGGGGATGCCGACAGCTCTGCCAGAGCCGCCACCCAACAAGGTAAGACGAATGCACAGCAATGTAGCCCCCCCTACCCCTATCCCACATCCCCCATTGTGAAATGAGTATCCTACTCCAGTCCATGTGTTAGTGCAGACAGGCAATGCATTCTGGGAGATGTAGTCAGGGAACCCCCAACCATGAAGTAAATAGCACAGGACAACAAGGCATGGTACACACATTAGCCACAAGCAGGCAGAGGACAATGTGAGAGTGTAGCATGATTTTATTGTGATGCTTGCAATGCAGCCCTTCAGGTACACTGAGCTGATGTTGCATTTCTGTCCACAGATGTGACATCGCGCAGGACAGGACATGCTGCAGGAGAGAGGGCACACCGCCACACAGATCAGCTCTGGCCAGCACAAGTTCAGCCCAGGGAGCAGTGCCACAGGCAGCCGCACCACCAACACAGGCAGCCTCACCTCTACCAGAGCCAGCCTCACCTCAACCAGAGCCAGCCTCACCTCAACCAGAGCCAGCCTCACCTCAACCAGAGCCAGCATCACCTCACCCAGAGCCAGCATCGCCACTCATGTTTGAGTCACCGGCCACATCACCGCCTGCATGTGTGAGATCGAAGAGGCGTGCTGCCGCCAGGCTGCGAGCCTTAGACACCTCGTCTGACGACAGCAGGGGCCCGGAGCAAATTACTATGCCCCAGGATGGGAGCCATGTCACTGTGCCCTACACCTCACAGGTAGAACAGACGGGTGCAAGACGGCGCCGCAGGTCGCGTGTGCAGAGTCCACCAGCAAACATTGACAGCCATGGGGTCTTCTTGGGGCTCGAGGGCAGCATGTTAAAACAACAGCGCCTGCAAACAAAGGCAGTCATGTCAGTCCAGAGGCATATACGGGGCATGAAATCAACTTTTGTCAACATGGACAAGAACATCAGCACAATGGCAGTGGGGATGGGTGAAATGGTAGCGGGCATTCGGGACATGTCCCAGTCAATCCAGCTGTTGTGCAGCAAATTAGATGCTGACATAGATGCACGGCGCCGGGAACGGCAGAGGAGGGACAATACCACCAGGGCACTCAACCGTCTGGCAACTGCCACTTCTCTACTCTGCCGGCACTCTGTGTCGACGCAGGAGGGCCTGACACACTGCTGCAGCGACGTGTCTCGGGGGATGGTGCAGGTCACAAGTGCACTTGAGGTGCTATTAACAAGTCAGGCGGCCACAACTGCTGCAGGGGATGCTGCGGAGAGCATCGACTCCAGCAGCAGGAGCAGCATCACACCCCCCGTCCCAGATACACGCAGGAGCAGCAGGCGGCTCGGGGTTGGCAGTAGTGAGGATGCTCAATCCGTGCCATCCCACACTGCAGCGCGTGTGCGCAAACATTGATGCAGCCCTGCGTAGCCAATTCCTAATGGGTGACGTAACCCTGGACTTACCCCTTGTAAATATGCAATGTTGCCAGATTGGCTTGATCTTGTTGTAATGGCGTAGTGCCGCATTAAAACTACGTCATGACATACCACAACTGGCTGTGTCCCCTTACTTACTCAGAAATAGTTGCATGTGATCTCTGCCCGTCTCTCTCTCCCATCTATTGCAGTTGGCACTCCAGCTGCGTTGGCCTCTGGCTGGCCTGACTCATTCTCGTTGTCCTCAAAATCTGTTAGTTCCACCTCTGTACCTCTCTTCGTGGCAAGGTTGTGCAGCATTGCACAAGTGGCAATGATCTTGCAGCAGTTGATGGGTGTGTACTGGCGTGCGCCTCCGCTCTTGTGGAGGCAGCGGAACCTGCTTTTCAGTAGTCCAAACGTGCGCTCCACCACATTGCGTGTAGATTTATGTGCCACGTTATATCGTCTCTCACTCTGGGTTGATGGGTGTAGGTAGGGAGTGAGGATGAATGACCGGCAGGCATATGCACTGTCGCCTAGGTGAGTAAAAGGGAACCATCAGTCACATGCCTCTATACACTCTGATTTGCAGGTTTCATGGGGCGTCACTGTTACTTACCTAGCAGGTATCCCTCTCCAAATTCTCCGGCAAGCAGTCGTGTGTAGATCCCACTGTTCTGGAAGATGTAGGAGTCGTGGGTGCTCCCAGGAAACTTCGCTACAATATCAGTGATGATGTTCCCTGCATCACAGATTACCTGCACATTGATGGAGTGGGTGGACTTTCTGTTCCTGTAGATGTGCTCAGTGGTAGCTGGTGGGCAGATTGGGATGTGTGTGCCATCAATACAGCCAATGACATGGGGTAACTGTGCCATGTGATAGAAGTCAGTTTTAGTTTTCTGCAGTTCAGCCTGTGTGTTTGGGAAGCTGATGTAGTGGTGCATTCTCTGCATCATGGCATCCAGGAACTTCCTGAAGAAACGGGACAGGCAACTCTGGGATACACCGCCCACCGCAGCTATCACCCCCTGGTAACTGCCAGATGCCAGTAGATGTAGGCTGCAGAGCACCTGCACATGTGGTGGTATGGCATGCGCCCTTCTTGTTGGCTGGTCCAGGAGTGGGTGCAGGTCCCTTATCAGGTCCATGATGGTTTGGGGGTGTAGCCTGTACCTTTCATGTATCTCTGCATCAGTCGGTTGGAAGAGTGTGATGCGCTGTCTGTAGATGCGTTCCTCCCGTCTCCATATCCTCAGACCTGCTGCCTGTAGACGTAGGCGCCTTGCAATGACATACAGAGCGGCCATGTTGTCCACGCTGTTGCATTTTGGGATTGCTTATATGCTCTGTTGATGCTTACCACCTGCTTTCACTCAGTGTTAATTACCGACTCTTAATTACCGAATTTCATGGATTTCTTAATTACCGAATTTACCTACATGTCTTCTTCAGTTTTAGCACTTCATATTTACCACTTCATATTTACCGATTCATATTTACCACTTCATATTTACCGATTCGGTAAATATGTATTCGGTAAATATGAATCGGTATTTTAGAAATCGGTAATTATGAATCGGTATTTACCGCTTCATATTTACCGAAAACTGGTTTTTGGCCTCCTACATCTCACTTGACTAAATACCGGTCGGTAACGGCATATTTACCGAATTTCGGCCGTTACCGACCGGTATTTAGCTACCTACATGAGGCCCTAAATGAGTATTGAAAAACGCTTTTCCCCCTTAGTATTAATCGGACTCTTTACAGGAGCAAAGCATAGGAACTAAGGCAGGAATATTCCGGTAATCATCATTTGCAATTTACTGTTGACTGTAAAAGATTTTAAGGAGTAACGTGGGAAGTGTTACAGGGGTTCGTTAGAGAGGGTGAGGGATGTTTTTGTTGTGTGAATGATTCAGATTTTGTGGTGCTGCCAATATCACTTTTAATTTAAGAAAC
Source organism: Triturus cristatus (assembly GCF_964204655.1). Taxonomy (NCBI): domain Eukaryota; kingdom Metazoa; phylum Chordata; class Amphibia; order Caudata; family Salamandridae; genus Triturus; species Triturus cristatus. The sequence continues at coordinate 734,345,978 of NC_140580.1, forward strand.
TGAATGAAAATAATGTTATCGACTCCAAAGTTTCTTATGATTGAATGGCCGCAGTGATGAGATTCATGCTTTGTCTCTTCCTTCTAAGCAAACTGGGATGGTGGTCCAGGTTCTATATCCATGTTGTCAAACACTAAGTGCTGCTCACCTGCATTCCATGGCTCTGCAAAACTTCAGGCTTAGAAAGTGAGGAGTCAGTAGGTGGAAGTGAACAGAGCAGCAGTTCCAAAATGGAGGATGGATGTCAACGTAGAAAATGTGTCAGACACAAATCATTTGTGCATTAGGGACCCTGAGGTGCTTGGATAGATGGGCTTAAATTGTGTTTGTGTATTCCTAACAATAACAGCGGAGGTATAAGTCACCTTTTTGGGCTAGAAACTGCCAGTGGGCAGGTGGCTGGCTGCTCTGCTCCTAATGGGGCCACTGGTATATGTTGTCAGGCTGATTTATTGCTGTATTTTAGCTTTATTGAACAGTGTCCTAATGAAACTCTTGAAATATAACTATGGAGAGATATCGGTCCGTCCTACCACCCCAGAGACAGGTTGTGGTGTTTGAGACTGTGTAACATTAATTCAAATCCTAACTTCTTCACTAGATTAATTTGTGTTTGCAATATGTAGAGGCAAGTAATTCAGTACCGAGCATGTACTGTACAAAAACAAACTGTTTTCATATATGATTTATTTCATTATGGGTTACTTAAATTATAATATTTTTGTCCATTCATGAAGTGCATACCAAAAAGGTGTATGGCTCTTGGCTTACATGTGGCAATACCTTCAAGGTATTATGTCTTACGTTTTAACACTTATCCACATTAAAAATTAACAAATCCAACTTGTCCTCTCTCTGGCACAACCCGAACCTAAAAGTTGATGGAGGGATGCTCCATTGGGAAAACTGTTCTAAAAACGGCATAAATCTAGTCAAAGACCTTTTTATGGGCACCTTCTCCTTCCATTTTTCCGTGCTACAGTCCCGGCACGGACTAAACTCAATAGATTTTTATAAATTTCTAAAGCTAAAATCTCTCCTCACGATGCACTCTATTAAACCTTCTGACCCGTCGATACTCTCAAAGATGCTACAGCTACTAAAGTCAGGACACACCGTCTCTAAAATATATAAACTCCTATCTCCTAAGCCTCGCAAATCTCACATGAAATGTGAAAAAAAATGGGGAATCCGAAGCTAACTCTAGCAATATCCCATTCGATTGGGAGAAGATACATATCACACCCGTCTCAAACAAAATCTCTCCAATATTATCGCAAACCAAAGTAATGTTAATAAATAGGACATACTGGACCCCTGAGAGGATCTTTAAACTCAATCTTAGTGAGAGCCCCACATGCTGGAACTGCAAATCTCACGTTGGTAACCTTGCACACATGCTCTTCCATTGGCCTATCCTACAAACATTTTGGGATAAGATTTACAAATGTATAGGCAACACCTTCAATATAGTCCCCCCCAAGGGAATTTTCCTATATCCTACTAGGTGCTTTGGACCCTAAAATCACAGATGTGAATGATCGATACTTATTAGATCGAATGCTCACATTAGCCTGTAAAATTCTTCTGAATAAGTGGAAAAACTCCAAAGAAGTCTCATTTAGAATGTGGCAAGAATGGTTATCCTTCCTTAGAGGAGCAGACAACGTTGCACTCCACGCCTCTCCTTGGCGTAAATTACACAGGAATTTGTGGAAGTCGCTTGACGCCTTCTCCTTCTCATATGACCCTCCGTGAACACAGACTCAATTCCCCACAATGTAATACTTATAAAATGCTATATTTGCGGTGTTACTCATATACTGTATTGTATTTTCCACCTTTACATCTATGAAATCTGCATTTTCTTGATACACTTGTACTGTATAGTATTTTTAGTACTAGCCGTATGATAACTATGTTTGGCTGTCCACCTGTATGTCGCTGCAGCTTCACTGCGTTCACCGTGGAAAGGCACTTGAGTAACTTGTTGTTTTCTATTACTTTGTATTTCTTATGATTTGTCAGTACTCTCTTTTTCGTTTCTGGTTATCATCCCACCATTATGTTTACCATCACTATTGTGTTTACAATTATTTATTTGTTTATTTCTTGAAAATGTAATTAAAATGACTTGAACACAAAAAGAAATTAATGATTTTAATAAATGTCACTCAATACAGCGTTACAGTGTACTCTAGCAAAATGTAATAACTATCATAAAAATATTTTTACGCTAATGCACAGCAAATAATTTAGCAGGTGTATAGCATTTTAAAACGCTGTCAAGTTATGAATGGCTGGGCTTTGTTTTTAATCCGAAAACAAAGCTTTATGTCTCGGTTTATAAGCAGAACTATGTGCACCCCTTACAAAAAATCTCTTTGTCGAAGCTTTTAACATCTCCACTTGCGCAGGGAATGCGGTTAAAGAGATTTGGCTTATGAAATCTGAGTGGTTTATTGCTACATGGATGGCTGGGCGCCAGCAAGAACGAGAAAGAAGCTGTCAGAAACGGTAAGGAAACAGCAAAGAGAGCAGTTGCAATGTAATACGAGTATTTGCACCAAAATGTGTGTGTAAAAGTATTATCAGCAGGGACGCTGTCATGCTTCACCTTACCTTACACTTTCCTATTTTAGACTCGTGAATACCGTTGACAGTGGGGCTCTGAACTGCGCAGCCCATCATTTGTCTTCAGCATCAACTCTGAGCGGGGAAGGAATGCAGCAAACTATTTCAGACCAGCATCTTCACATGTTGGGAAACAGATTCCAAAACGCGACCCTTCTGCTGAAAACGCCGCATCTGTGGCTCCTCCTACAGCCAGCCTTCAAGATGCTGCAAACGCCTGGACAGAAGCCAGCGCATCTCCCTCACCTTTCTGTTTTTTACTATCCCCAGACCCACGTTTCATTCTCTAATCCCTAGAAATGCTTGTAACGATTTTATTGATGTTGCCCAATTTTCTACCACTTCCTCCTCTTCTCCTACACCAACTTGAAAAGGACAATGTCAAAGGACACACGTGGTGTGTATTAATTGCACGTTTATTGCGATTTCCTAATTTTTAAAAGCCCTTGCTTACAAATTAGGAAGAAGCACACCTTGGCTCTTTTGCCCACATCAAAAGGATGGGATTATAGATGAGACAAATGCATAACAATAATTTGCCTTACACATTTACTATCTAATTTCCTGTTACCAATACTGAAACAGTTGGTCCTCACTGTTTCACGGTCAAAGGTTGAATCACCCCTTGCTGGGATTTGAACCTGTGCCCTTCAGGTTACAGACAGATCTCTGCAAAGGAGTCACTAACACTCCCACAATAGCTGCTAAATGCTGAAATTGAGAACATGAGGATAATATGAACTGAATGAAGATAACATTTGGAATGCAGAGTGAAGAACGTGCAAACATGTTTTCATACCTGCCTATGGAAGGTGCACTTGAAGGAATAAAACGGTATAGTCCTGCATTCCCTTCAGATATGTTGAGGTGAGCATAGTTGAAGCTATGTGACCGCACCAGATATAGTGATAGCTAATCAAAAGGTTAGCCACCTTTGCGAGCCATGAGAAAAGCAATATTTTTTTAGATCTCATCTAGGAAGGAAGAATCCTAAAACCAATGGCAATGGAACGGCTTTCTGGATGTGACAGCGAACTGCTGATGTCTGAATATCAGTCCATATATGCAAGGAAGTATGAGTGTGTTATATTTTACAGACTGTAGGAGTAGAAAGCTTGTCTCTGAAGAGAGAAGACCTGTGCTGGCATGGATAACATCCTATGTAGAGGGACTTGTAAGACCAGATCCTCCACAAAAGGAAGAAAGTGAACCAAAGTGCCCCGAGAGCTAGTTAGCATGGATAGGTCTCATCAAGCTGCTAGCAACCTGATTACCGGAGGATCTCCATTTCATGCAGTCATCCTTCAAGCGGTGCGGTGATCCATAAAGGAGTTACTAGACCCGTCAATTCCTTGCACAGGCAGTAAGTGAGCGATGCATAGTGAAATAACACTAATGCTGACCAAACTAGTGGGGAAGCTTCAGGGCACCAGGTAGGTTTCAGGGTGCCATAAAGAAAAAGGACCTTCCTACGGGCATCTGCTTTCAGTCATTATCAAACTCTACATATCTTCCAAAGAGGGCATTAAAGAGTAGCCTGTCACATGTTTGAACCAGACAGAATCATGGGGGGGACTGACCTCACACCTACTACACATGACAGAGGTACCATGTTATCGATGATTGAGTAGAGTAGGTGTAAGCCACTTCTGAGCGCTAGAATATCAGGAAGGGAACAGTTGTTACTGCCTACGATGGACAAGGGGGGAAAGGTTGCTCCCTTACTAGGCCCATTTGGAATTGCTGTACACTATGGTTATGTATGTGTACAACAGATAGGTTAGTGTACTTGACTTCATGGAGTACCTGACTATCCTGTATACATTTACTCTTCTGTGTCACGGCCTTGATAATAGACTTTCAGAATATGGCACTCGGCCAGCTTCGAGCATCTGATTCTTATTGAGAGGATGCATGTTGGATTTTCTGGGCTGGAAGCTAGGATATAGATACATAATTTACATTTATATAAAAAGAGGTGTATCCCTCCGGTGCAATTTACAAGCACAGTACGAAGTGGCACCACCCCTGCGTAGGTTACCACCAAACCATTTCCACAAACGGATTACCAGCTGAGGGCATGTATGTGCATTAGCGTAGAAACCAGGACTACATGTGGCTATAAAGTATGAAATGCAAAGCTGGAATAATTTCTCCAAGATCACAAAATGCACTTGACTGACTACTGGCACATACCTATATAAAGTGATTTCTCAAAATTAAAATATATGTTAATGTAGGAAACTGAAAAATTATTCAATTTTTATCTGCCTCGAATACACCGTATTCATGCCTCTCAGCATGTCTATAACTTTACACCTTGACGACCTAAGCAAGAAAGACGAACTTCATGAGTAAACACAATTTAACATAATTTTTTAGGATATCTTCAAAGTCTTTTGGATCATCTATGGATAGGGAATTACACACTGCAGCTTCAGCAGAAGTTCACTCATTTGAATCACGAAATACAGCACAGACATGTTTTACCAACTTCCACGAAAAAAACATTTCACTTCATTAACCACAAAAGTGGTTGGGAGGCAAGATAATATTATGATCCACAGATTGCTTTGTTTGCCCAAGTCCTCTCTCCCTACAAATTATAAAACTGAATTACTGACCTTCAAAATAAATGATGACAGTCAATTGGCTGTTTCTGTGGAAATAAACGCCATGTGCATAAAAGGCTTTACACCTCCTTTAACATCGTGCAGCAAGCGCAACAGATTCTTTAATGAAACTTTCATCTAATTCAAGAACCAAGCTGCCCAACCATTTCAGAGGAGAGGGTAGCAGCTCAGCCTTTTACATGAGGTCAGACTGGAGCTCCATGCATTCAACTGTCAGGGTGCATCCAAGTTCTCATCAATCTACGCGTCAATGTGGACTACACATAAATGTGAACAACCCACTATTACAGAAATACTGGACCCACTATTATGCTCTTTATACACAGTGTTACATGCAATAGCCCTTCTAATGCAAGCAGAGATATGACCGTCATACACGCATCCTTGAAGTAAAATATCTCGAAGCCCAGATCACCTCCTATTCAATACTGGTTGGGTGCACTTATAAGACGTTGTCACAAAAGAAACAGTCTACTGTTGGGAAAGTCTCCATCTCAGACTGAACAAGCACAATTGACAGCCAAGCTAGAGCAATGATCAAAATCCAACAGAGGTCACATCAAATAGCCAGATGTTTGCTTTTTCAGGATACACCATAAACTTCTAAGACTCTAGAATCGGCTCGCCCTTTGACTCAGCTTGCCCAATCTCCTATTGTTCTCAAAGGCCCCTGGCTGCTTTATTCAGACCATTCAACCTACTTATTGCTGACCTCTGGACCAACCTACTGAGTAAGCCTACATTGTCGAGTCATCTTCTGTAGCCCACCATGCCTAGGGCTTCGCCACCCTTCACCCTACAACAGCAGCGCCCAGGCCAAAATAAAGTTTTACCAATCTATCCCCCAACAAAAACAAATTTGATCAGCCTTCCCAATTTATGTAGACAATTCTACTGTCATATCTATTCCATACTCTTGTAATAAGTTCATTTTCAATAGCTGCAAACAGTTCCATATTCAGTCTGCATTACATTAATAACCTAAAGCAAAATGAACAAAGAACAATTGGAACGCAAGAAACACAGAATTATCTGGTCCATTATATTAAGTTTCCTCACCAATGACACGGTGTGACGCCTTTGAATGAACGTTTCTTAGTCTTAAAATTGTAAGTGTATTGGTGCCCCAAGGAAGAGCACTCCATGCTTTTTCAACCTAACTCTACTTTTGCTTCAACTGATGCCCCTCAGCCACCTATCAAGCATGCTTTCACCAGAAAGGTAGTGAGTAAATCTCACTACTACCACCCAACAACTTCTTACCACGACCTCTACTCTTGGAATTCTATTTCCAAGTCACATGCTTTAATTTGCAACATATCCAGTTCAGACGTCTCAGTAACATCCCACAATCCCTTACTTTCTTCACACTACGTCTGTCACGATTGTTAAATTTAATATCGTGATTATTTTGCACTGACAGTGTACAAAAGAAATCCAACGGGGTATTTAGCTCAATAAGGCACTATACTACAAAAAAGACTCAATGAATGGGTGTAGAGGTTTTAATAAAAAAATAAATAGCCATACTCCTCTCTAAGCTATACAGCACATCTTTGACTCTCACCACCATCTTGTGACGTGAAGCACGATGAAATCTTGGGAAATGCACCAACGCGACATCCATGTGCCATTATCACTACTACTAATCTCCGTCCTCATCATATACTTATCCAAATACTGGTCCTGTCAGTATTTGATTATTCTATTTTAAAACTTGTTTTTCTCATGGTTTTATCTTTAGATTTAATCACATATGCATTTAATACCTCTATGAAATGAGAGCCAGCCCTGGATACATTTATTGCTTTTGGTGTCGCTGCTGTTTTCTGTTGAAAATTATTCTTAATCTATAGGACAAACCAATTACGTGCATGCCCATTTCTACAAAGAATGGTGCACCAACTAATTATTTTGGGGTTCTTTTCTTACACACGTAATTACCATGATTTTGGACATCTCAAAGAACCTTAAATCTAAATTCTTGTCTACTTTTCATGGATCAACACATTTGCAAAAAAGCTGCATCTTCCTCTCAGGGGCCTTCCCAATATCACTTCAGAGGATTTTGAAAATATCTGAACACTGACTCTGACACCTTTACTAGGGCTGTAACTGAGGAAAACAGTTTCTGTAACACATCCTGTCCTGTGTCGCTCCTCACTCAGCTCAAATACTGCAGTGTCCAGCAGATTTTAGCAGGAGTGGAACGCAAAAAATATTGATTGCAACTTGATATGTTACATTGATTGAACATTTCAAAGAACTTAATATGTTCTAGTAAAAAGTTATTTTATTTGACCAATGGAAGATGTACACAAGAGGCCAGGTACATCAGCATTTAAGCCTAACATGTCCCTTCGGTGTAAGCAAATATAACTGAGATAACATTTTAAATATTTCCATCACTAGATCGTTTAACAAATCACCTAGCAAATCAAATTTCAAAATCGTGATATCAGAAGTGTCAAAAAGGCAGCTAATTGAATACGATGCATTTGAGAGGGTAAGATAAAGACCACATAGGACGCAAGAGGCATCAGAATACAACAGTAATTTTAAACTATTCTAAAACATGAGTAGATAGCTACAACCTCCCGCAGGGAACAACTGTATTATTTTCAAGTAGCCGACTGGCAAACAGCGCAGGTCAAATTTAGCATCATTTACGAGTTTATTTAAGCTTGCCTCTTCAGTTACAGCTGCATGAATCTAAGAAGAACCTCATGACAGTTTACTTACTATGTGAATGTGATGCCTTTACAATCCCTAAAGCCTACCTAAAATGCGCCAAGGTTCTTGGATTTGCATAGAACCTTTTTGCTACACATTTTGCATTTCTTTTTGATACCCCCTTGCTTGTTTATTCAAGAGTTCTCTTGGATGAGGCGTTGAATGTCTTGTTGTGGATTCTGCTGCCTCTCTGCTGGTGCAGTGTATTCATAAACATATTATCTCTCTCCCTTTTATGCAGATTCTTTGTTGAGTTCTCTGTTTTTCTGTTGAAGCTCCTTCCTTTCTGGGGAGCAGTTTGAGTCACATTCTGTGTAGCTTACTGTTTCACGTTGCTATCCTCAACATCTTTAACATGACTACCTATGTGTGTGTGGGGTGGGCACTTTCTACGTGGAGCTATCTAGCCGAGCTCCCCTATCTTGCAGATTGTCGCTTATCTATCTGGGTGTTTCTTTTGAGTTTCTAAGTGTGCACTGTGTTTGACCTTCAGGTGATTTACTCTCTGTGTAGCTCTCCTGCTTCTGGACCATGACCTATCCAACTAGACCAACCCCCTGAGTTAATTTCTCCTTTTCACTATTCGTTTTCTCTTCTGGGATCCCCCTCCTTTGCAGGAAGTTTTCTTGATTTGGGAACTCGTCTCTCTAGCGCCCCTCTAATCTGCAGTGGGTCCTAGGTTATTCTCGTGCTGAGTTCTTAACATAGTCCTCTGTTAGGAGAAACAGAAGGTTCGCTCGTCTTTCTATTTCATATATATATATAAGTAACTCTTCTTCTTTCATGATAATGGGTTATTCCGGAACGTTTTTTCTCTCTAAGTAACGCAAATAAAGAGCAAATAAAACGTCCCGTCTTTCTACCGTAGTATTTCCCCTGGACCTTCCAGAATTTTCGCCAGTCCGCCTACTATAATTTTGAGGTCCCAGACTCCCAGTCTACCAGGTGACTGCTGTGAGCTTCATCTTCGCTGCTTTTGGGGTCCACTTCACATACGCTATTCTCCAAGATAATGATATACGGGAGGTCGGTCCTGTATTGGAGGATGTGTAATTTTGCGGATGCCACTTTCTGCGAAGAAGGTCCCACACACGTGGGCGGTCACTCACCCGTTGATGTCTATGGTGATACGAGTCCCCAGGACGCACACCGCCTGCACTCGCTCCCCGCGCTCCAGCCGAAGGGTTCTTGTCCGGGCCGCCATCCTGTTTTCCGCTTCTCTTTAAAGCTGGATGGCGCTTCACACCTTCACGCGCCTTGACCACTGTCTCACTCAATAACCCTTTCACAGCCCCGCTTCCCTCGCGCTGACCTGCTCTCGCGCCTCGTTGACTGACTAACGGTGTGCTCTCGTGCACCTTTGCCCCACAGACTGTCCTGCGCGCGCTCCTCCCCACCCTTGTCCTCTTGAGCGCCAGTCGCTCCTGTTCTGTCCTCGCGCCGCTCGGTGTCCTGCAGTCGTCGGATTTTGCTCTGTCCTAGCTCTTCCGTCTCCCTAACGGTCTGTCCTGCGCGCCGCTTGTTACTTGGTGTCCCTCTATCCTTCCCGCTGCTCCCAGACACGTTGCCTGATCCTTCTCTAGCTGCAGGTGACACTGCAGACTCGGTCGACACGCGCTCTCAAAAGTGTCCTTCTGTCGGCCACCGGACCCGCCCACCTGCTACATCAATGGGTGAATCCTCTGTCCAGTTTGATTTCCCGCCCCCTCGCCTAAAAATACCCCCCGGTCAAGTGTTTAAAGTGCCAACAAGTTCACAAATTGATGAAAGATAAGTTGAAGAATGGAATGTGAACACAAAAGCCTGTGTGACAGGTAGATGAAATGTGGAAGGCAGGATACCTCAAAGTAGATACTGGCACCTCTGACGTGCAGTGAAATACAGTGTACCTTCTGATCATACTTCACACCAACAGTGGCTACTCCACGGTCTAGGAAACTAAATGTACAGAAAGTAACCATTACCTTACACCCCTTACTCCATAGAACAAGGATTCCTGTTCCTCTACAATCAGAGAAGGAGTATTGAAGAAAGGGGGAGTGATCACCCCAGAGACAATATATGCATACCTCTTGCAGTGATGTCTTAACTCTGTTCACTGAACCACCGGACCTGGCCTGGCAGTTCGGGCTGGCAGCGGCAGCCGGCTCAGGCGGTGGGGGTGCTGGGGCGGGGCAGAGCGCAGCAGAGGGTAAGCCGACAGAAGAAGGAATAGGTATTATTTATGTATTTAGTTATACCTATTCCGTCATCTGTCAGCATTACCCCCCTCCCAACCCAACCCCACCCCGCCCCACCACCCACCGCACTTACCTGAGCTGGCCGCCGCTGTGGGCTGGACTGTTTTAATAGTAGCAGGGTCAAGACTGATTTGCATATAGCTGGGTCCAAATTGAGGTGGCATGTTGAAAAAAATGATGGCTTGGATTGCTGATGGTTGAGAGCATTTCAAGCATTCCATCCTTCGCTTTGTTTTTGGTGTCCTAACTCTTTGTGACAAAATGCACCAACTCTCTGCTCTTGAGCGTTCCATGACTCAGGAATGCTCATGAGAGGACAAATTGGAGCAGGCTGTCTGAGGCAGCATTACCTAGTTGGCTGTGGCCTGTCTCCTCACTGGTACCCTTGTTCATTTATTAATTAATAAATCCTCCTGTTGCATTAGCTAGTGTCCTGTGATCTTTACATTGTGGAGGGGATCATTGGGCTGGAACTTGCCAGCGAGGAAGGTCCTATGATAAGCCAACCAGCTTTGTATTCACATTGATAAAAAGAGGGCACATATTGGAATGGACTGTAGTTTGATGCATGACATCATGTCTTATCCCAGGAAAAGGGGCAGGTTAAGATTTAAACCTTAGAAAATCCTCACGGATGGGTAAAACGGTTGTTCAAAAGACCTTGATGATTATTGGGCAGTGCACTGGGTTTTCCAAAATCGAGCCTGCAGTGGCCCAGAGTATGGGATATAAAAGAGACCTGCCATAGGGTGGAGAGAATAATAAGACATAAACAGTAAAACCAGAATATGAGGAACATGTTAAAGTAATGGACAGGAAGATAAAAGGTTTGTTACTGAAATACCATGATGTCTTTAGTGCAAAGTAGGTGACCAGAAAGGGAACAAATACAAGATTAACATAAATAAATATATCATTCATGCGAGGCATAGAACAAGGGCTGTACCAGTAGCAACCAAAGGAGAATAAAAGAAAAGGTTGAAAGATATGGACGAGGCAGGTATAATCGAGCACGTGGAAGACAAAGAATGACTTTTACCAGTCGTAATATATAAACGCACTAATGGTAACCACCTCTTTTGCAAAGACCTTTGCAGTGTCATTAAATATATACAATTAGATAGCTACCCCTTCAGAACACAAGCCAAATGTTAACTTCAAAAATAGCAAAGGTTTTCAGTAAACTAGATTTGCAATCTGCGAGCCATCAGGTCAGTTTACATTCAGAATCAAGAACTCTTCACACCTTTTGTGATATATAAGGGAACTTTCCGGTTCAGAAGGTTATCATTCTGGTTAAGAACATCGGCGTCAGTTTGCCTCTGAAAAATGTATATTCTTTATAGGGGTTTAGCCTATAAATGGTGCTTCCATCATTTATGGTGAGAGTGAAGAATGTACAAGACCTTAGAAGCCCTACCATCAGACTATCGGAAGCAAGGCTAAGCAACCCCTAAAGAGAGAAAAGTGTTATATTAAACTTGGTATTATTGAATACTTAGTTTATATCATACCCTGTGATTGTGGGAAATATAAACGAGAGCTATTGTATGCAATAAACGAAGCACTAGTAAACTAGGACAAGCAAAGACCATTAATGGGCCTCACAGAATATTATGAAGCTTTCAGCATGATCCCAGAACCATTCCAGAACATGCTCAAAAACAAGAGCCACATCTGAGTGGGAAAGAACAAATTAGTACTTTAAATATGGCGGTAAAGCAAATCATTGATGCTCTTGTATTATAACCATTCAGTGGGAATAAACCCACCATCTTAACAGTAGATGGAGTGACTACATGACTGGTGCAGTGTTGCCCAAAAGAGTAATGCTGGGTTGATTGATTTATCTATTTCTGAAGCGCTCAGCTACCAGCAACAATATCAAAATACCCGCAAGGGTGCCCAACACTAGAAAATAGTCCATTGAGTTGCAACAAGGATACAGAGAAGAGAGTAGTTATTGACCTGCTTCTGAAAAATAGTGTGAGATTGAGCAGAGCAGAGCAGTCCAGGGATAGCATTTCAGACTTTACATTTAGATAACTTTTAAACTTACCACCTACCTTGGGGTATCTAATGTGAGGAATGTAGACAAGATTAGCGGATGCAGAATGCAATTGATGAGAGGGGTGGTATAGTAGGAAATATTCTGAATCTAGGCAGAGCCAGTGTGATGCAGTGCCTGATGGCATATGCATTGGGCCTCAAAAAAGAGCGTTTGGCTACAGGTAGCCAATGAAGAGCACGAAGAAGTGGTGAAATATGACAGTACTTTTGATATCAAGAATGAGCATGAATTCTGGATTGTATGCTGGCAATTTTGTAGGTATTGAGGGAGTCTTGTGAAAGATGAAATTGCAGTAGTCAAGTTGGGCTAGGACTGTAGCTTGAATAACTGTTTTACGGTAATGAAGAGGAAGAAAAAGTGGGACATTTGTTAGGATTTTATTGGCAAAGAAACTAGCAGAAACAAGTTTTGATGTATGCGACTGAATAATAAGACTGGAGTCTAATATAACTATTATATCACAGTCAGAAGAAACAGCCAGATGTGCTGAACTAGGTTTAAGTGGCTGCCAGTTGGAATCCCTAATGGATAGAGAGCCAAAAGTTGGTATCTACATTTTGACTGAGTTAAAATGAAGTGAAGTTCTATTCATCCAAAGTGTCTGAGGTCATGTAGATCTTGAATTCACACTATTTATTTATTTACTCACTTATATTGCGCAAGCGAATCATCCCCAGGGGGATCTCTCGGCGCATAGGAGAGGAGCACTAGGAAATGAAGGACAGCTTAGAATAGCCAGGTCCTAAGAAGCTTTTTGAAACTACGGTAATTACTACAGGCACGGAGCTCATCTGGCAAGGAGTTCCAATCGGTGGGAGCCAGATACGAAAAGGCCCGACCTCCCATCCTAACCTTTCTAACTCTGCAAACGCAGAGCAGATTTCGGCTGCTGGATCTCAGCAGTCGTGTAGGATGGTACCACTCGAGCTTCCTTGCCAGGTAGGATGGACCCAGCCCATGGAGGGACTTGTGAACCAGGCATAGCAGTTTAAAAATGGACCTCTTTTTTGTAGAAAGCCAGTGAAGTTGACGCAGAAGGGGTAACGAGGGGGTCCGAGCCGGCTTATTAAGAATAAGACGAGCCGCCGCATTTGGACCACCTGTAACTTGGCGGCCAGGTCCCCCCTCATCCCAACCAGCAATGAATTACCATAATCCAGTCGGCTAATCAAAAGTGACTGGATAAGGGTCTATATAGCCGTGAGCGGAATCCATGGACAGATCCTACTGAGCATTCGCATGGTTCCAAAGCAGGCCCCGACCACTGATTTTACCTGCTCATCCATTGCCAGATTGTTATCGATTTTTATACCCAGATTCTTCGCCCATCCTGTGGGGGAAGGGGCATCTCCTAATTCAGATGGCCACCATTCCGGAGTCCACATCTCCTTTGCCTTACCATATAGAATAATCTCAGTCTTTGAGGAGTTAAGTTGAAGAAAGTTCTTCCTCATCCACTCCGCTATACTGATCATACATTGGCGAAATTTGGGCCTAGTTACCGCAGGACTTTCCTCAATGGGGACTATCACCTGGGTATCATCGGCGTAGGATATGGTTTCAAACCCAGACTCACGGGTGATAGAGGCCAAGGGGGCCACGTATATGTTAAACAAAGTGGGGCTCAGAACTGAGCCCTGAGGGACCCCTTTATCAATAGTAGTGGTCCGGGAGCTAAACGGCCCAAGCTGGACACATTGAGATCGGTCCGCCAAGAAGTTCTGGAGCCATTTAAGGGCCCTGCCTCCGACACCAATCTCTTGCAGCCGGTCTAAGAGGAATCGATGGGAGATGGTGTCGAAGGCGGCCGACAAATCCAATAAAACCAATATCACAGGGACGTCCCTGTCCAGGGACATCCTTATGGTGTCTGTTACATCCAACAGTGCCGCCTCGGTACTATGTGAGACACGGAAGCCCGATTGGGAGGCATCCAGTATATTGTTCTGCTCTAGATATTGGTAGAGGTGCTGATTGACCAAGGTCTCCATAATTTTTGCGCGGCACGGCAAAAGAGAGATAGGTCTGAAGTTCTGAAGGTCGCTAGGATCAGCTAGCGCCTTCTTCAAAAGGGGCTTTATATGTGCCTCCTTCCACTTACGCGGAACAGTGGAGGTTACAAGCGAGATATTACAGACAGATGTAAGAGACTCGGCAAGAACAGAAGATAGTGCTGATATAACAGCAGGGGGCATAAATTCTGATGGGGAACCAGATTTTGCTCTAGCTATTAGAGAACACACTTTTCCCTCGTAATGTTAGGGATCAGTTCTAGGGTTGGCTCACTCAGGATCTCCAAGGGTGAAGACTAGAGGGACGGAGTGTCTCCCTTAAGTCTCAAGATCATTTATATGTTATCTGCATATGTAAAACGAATTAGACCAAATGAAGAAATCAGTGACACAAGAGCGATGACATATAAGTTAAAAAGAGCAGAGCTTAGTGTGGAGCCAAGAGGGACACTTTAGTAAATATGTTTGAATTCAGAATGAAAAGGAGAAAGTAAAACAGATTGCATGAGATAAGAGGAAATGGCCACTCCACCCCAGCATGAGCTAAGCCTGCTTTTAGGATGGGGTGGGAGACTGTGTCAAAGGCTGCAGAAAGGTCCAAGAGGATTAGAGCCACCACATTGCCAGCATCAAAGTGCATATGAATTTCGTTTACAGCTGTGACCAATATGATTTCAGTACTACGTGATGGGTGGAAGCCCGACTGGTGGCCCTCAAAGCATTGATTTGATTCTCAATGTAAGGTAAGTTGGGAACTAACAAAATATTCAATGATTTTCAAGGCAGCAGGGAGGAGAGAGAATAGATAGGTAGTTGACAAGAAATTTAGAATTTCATGAGAGTTTATTTAGTAAGGGCACTGCAACTGCATGTTTACATGCCTTAGGGACACAACATTGTGACAGAGAATGATTGAAAAGAACTGTAAGCAAAAGCGTGATTTGAGGGGACCAGAGCTGCCCATGCTTGACAGGACAGAGGTCAAGTAGCAAGTCAAAAGAAAAAGTTATAAGGTTAGCTCCAACTGCATTGGGCAAAAAAGGTAAAGGTATCCATATTTGTTCTAGACACGGTGATGGGAAAACTAGATGAAACAGGTGAGTAATTATACTCATTAACCCCTTCGCTGCCAGGCTTTCCCCCCAACCCCAGTGTTAAGCCTTTTTTGGGCTATTTGGAGTAGTTTGCGCTTAGACCCCTGTAACTTTTTGTTCACAAAAAGTACCCACACCAACTTTGCGTCCTGTTCTTCCAATATCCTGCAGATTCTAAAGGCACACAGGGTTTGTGGATTCCCCTGGAGGGGACCGAGAAATCAGCCAAAATACACAAAATGTTACTTTTGGGGGGGAAAGTTCTGCCTCTGTTGTCTCCCCACCAAATGGTATCAATGAAGGGTTTGTGGCACTAAAATCACCATCTTACCTTCCCAGCTTTCAGGAACAGGCAGACTTTTGACAGAAAACCAAGATTTCCTACACCGTTTTGGAGTTTTACTGTGATGTTGCCTATTTTTCCTATGTTTTGTGCTTTCAACCTCCTTCCAGTTAGTGGCAAAAATGGGCATGAAACCAATAATGGATCCCAGCAAGCTATACATTTCTGAAAAGTAGATACAATTCTCAATTCAGTAAGGAGTTATGTGTGTTAATCCTTCAAGGTTTCCCTGTTGAAAGTAATAGTTGAAATAAAAAAATATTGAAATTGTGTTGAAAAAAAGCAGCTATTTTTGCCTACGTTTTCACCTGGAACTTCGTCTAAGTATGGTAGATGTTTCAAAGCAATATACCGTTATAGCTGCTGGACCCTTCTGGTAGTGTGGATATATAGGACTTGTCGGTTCATCAAGAACCAGAGGTACTCAGAGCCAATAACTGAGCTGTGCCTTTTAATGATTTTTCATTGTGTACCAGGTATACAGCAATTCATTTGGTAAAATATAAAGAGTGAAACAAAGGTATCAAGGAAACCTATGTATTTCTGAAATTGGAACAAAATATGGAGTTTGGAAGCAGTAGTTATTTGCACATCTCCGAATTTGCGGGTACCCATACTGATGGAGCAAGGATTCATGAAAACAAAACTTGCTCGGATCAAAACCTTCATTAGCTTTTACTAACCGTTCACATTTGTAGAGGAGACGAAACTAATATACACCCAACACTGACACGGGGAAAGAATGCTTTACGCATGCTTAATTAATGTGGAATAAAGTGCAATGCGACTAAACCCGCTTTTATTTGTGAAAATGATTTGCACATGTGCAAGCTAGAAAAACGTGACTAACTCGCTTTTGGAGGGAAATCTTTGCACATGAGCAAGAAGGACTAACATGTGGTTTTGCGGAACCGCATGCTCAGCATCTGCTTTGCCTGAAACTAAAAAGGAAGCCATTTACACTAACGCTTTTGCCCAGACAAATAATAGTAATATGGCATAGAGTAGAAGCGGGTGGTTAACAGTGTGAATTTTACCAATAGAGTGCTTTTGGGCCTGGTTTACAGACGATAGGGAGAGAAAATGGAGTTGAATGACGATGAGATTGCACATGCTCAGTAGACTCAGAATATGACCCAATGACCGAAGAAAGTGAACTGCTGCCAAACATCAAGGACAGAAGACGTGGGAAAGTGAAGACGTGTATGCCTCGTCTATGAAGCCCGTATTGAGATTGTTAATAAAAAATTGCAACAATATATGAATGTGAAAAAGAACATGAATGAGCTAAAGGGGAAGGGTTTGCTAAACAATGGTACCTTAATAAAAATGAATATGTCAGCATAGGGTGATGAAAACTCCCCTAGCCCTGTCCAATCAGATCCTGTATTCTACTAACATTTGCAACTATTGAGGGTGGGACATGTAGAAATGAAGACTATAACTAGAGTGACTTAAGATTAGTCGGTGTCGTCGAGAGTAGAGTGATGCGAGAGCTGCTGCTGATGGGAGATGCGATTGCCAAACCAAGAGAAGCCAAGTTAAGCTTGCTGCTGCTGGGTCGAGAGAGAGAGAGGAGTGAGCAGTCTGGGAAGATTCTGACCCAAATGACTACCTGATTAGACTTGAAGATTCCGGAAGAATATCGAGGAGGGAGAGAGTGTAAGAGAGGGATGTGCCGTGGTAAATCGGGTTTATAGAGACATCTAGTAAGTATCTGTCCTGATTCTGTCCTATAGTCTTTGTCTCCTGATTCTATTTCAGGAGACCCCCAAAAGTCCTTTTGCCAGAGAGGTGGTTTTCAGTTTATTTTTCTGAGTAGGTAAATATTATTTTGACTCATAATTTGCATATTTCTTTGCAAATGTATTCTTGCTTTTGAACTCTTTTGTCACTTCATCTATCCACTCCCTTGTATTTGATTTATTGAATGAGTTTGTATCATTTGAAGGTGTTTTGCTAAATGATTTTATCCCGTCGTATGTGAAAATGATGACGTACTGTGAATTTGTATTGAAAGAGCATTTACATATATGCCTGAAATTTAGATAAAACTTATAAAATTTTACCCAGAGTTTGTGGTTATTTCACTAAGATTATATGAATTAGTTAGATAACTGTTACTATCACCATCAACTAACTCAACTTATAGTCCGTCAACCAGAGGAAAAAGGGTTGATCCGTGAAGGTTAGTTAAACTATATAATTTGTTTTGAAAATTTAAGAATACAGGGAATTAACTAATCGGCATCTGAGTGAATTACAAAATTTGAACCCCAGCGGGTACCGGGGAAAAGTAATGAGAATTTGGGGGTAAAAGTGTATGGGACTTACTGAATTGTGTGGAGTATTTTAACCCTGGTGCACCCGCTGGATCAATAGTACCATGAGAAGTAGAGGCCATTTTTTCAAAATGGCTTCTTTTTAACACACTGTCACATTTGGAAGGCAGAAATGCATAGAAAGCTAATGTATAAAAAAACTTGTTCTGCTATTCTATGTTCCCAATAAAAATGGTACCTCACTTGTGTGGGTAGGCATAGAGGCCGCAACAGGAAATGGCCCAAAATTAAACATGGACACCACATTTTTCCAGTGAAAACTGACCCTTTTTTAGCAATGTGCCTAGCTGTGGATTTTGGACCCAAGCTCAGCCGGCACCTAGGGAAACCTAGCAAACTTGTGCATTTTTGAAAACTAGACACCAAGGGAAATCAAGGATGGGGTGACTTACGTGGTTCTCACCAGGTGATGTTACCCAGAATACCCTGCAAACTTCAAACCTTGTAAACAAAACCATTTTCCTCACATTTCTGCGATGGAAAGATCTGGAATAGGTGGGGAGCCACAACCTTTCACCCACCTGGCATTCCTCTAAGTGTCTTGATAAAAATGGTACCTCACTTGTGTGGGTAGGCCTAGTGGCCACGAAAGGAAACAGCCCAAAACACAGCTTGGACACCACATTTTTCCAGTGAAAACCGACCCTTTTTTCGCACTGTATCTAGCTGTAGATTTTGGACCCTAGCTCAGCCGGCATCTAGGAAAACCCAGCAAACCTGTACATTTTTTTAAACTAGACACCCAGTGGAATTCAAAATGAGGTGACTTGTGTGGGTCTCACCAGGTTCAGTTACGCAGAATCCCTTGCAAATCTCAAACTTAAAAAAATAAAAAAACACATTTTCCTCGCATTTCTGTGATGGAAAGTTCTGGAATCTGCGGAGAGCAACAAACTTCCACCCACCCAGCATTTCCCCAACTCTCACAATAAAAATGATACCTTGCTTGTATGGGTAGACCTAGTGCCCGCGACAGGAAATGGCCCAAAACGTACAGTAGAGACTTCAAAATTATTGATCACAAAAAAGACATGGTTTTCGAGGGAGTTACCTGCATTTTTGGTCCCGCGCTCGGTGGGCATCAAGGAAAACCTACCAAACCAAGACATTTCTGAAAACTAGACACCTGGGGCAGTTCAGGCAGGTGTGGCTTGCATGGATGCTTCTAATGTTTCCTACCCAGAATCCCCTGCAAACCTTACATTTAGCTAAAAAAACACATGTTCCTCACATTTCGGTATGGAAAAGTTGTGGCATCACCAGGACGACACACATTTCCTATCACCCAGCATTCCCCCAGGTCTCTCGTTAAAAATGGTACCTCACTTGTGTGGGTGGGCTGAATATCCACGACAGAGAAGGCCCACAAACATATTGTGGGGACATCAACATTATCTATCAAAAAATTACCTAGTTTGCAAGGGGGTCACCTGCATTTTTGGTTCAGGGCTGGGCGGACATTTAGGGATACCTACCAAATCCAGACAGTTTTGAAAACTAGGCACCCGGGGGAGTTCACAGAGGTGTGGCTTGCATGGATCCCCAACATTTTTCCTACCCAGAATCCCCTGCAAACCTAAAATTAGGTTAAAAGAAATCACATTTTTCTCACAATACTATGTGGGAAAGTTGTGGGATCACCGGCCAACTCAAATTACCTACCACTCATTTTACCCCCAGGTCTTCTGATAAAAATGCTACCTCCCTTGTGTGGGTGGGCCAAGTACCCATGACAGGGAAAAGGCCCAAAACGTATTGTGGAGTGGAGACATCAGAATTATCTATCACAAATCGAACTGGTTTTGCAAGGGAGGCACCTGCGTTTTTGATTCCGGGCTCGGCGGCCATCGAGGTAAACCTACCAAATCCAGACATTTGTGGCTTGCATGGATCCCCCGAAGTTTTCCTATCTAGAATCCCCTGCACACCTCAAATTTAGCTTAAAAAATCATATTTTCCTTACATTTCTGTCTGAGATCATTGTGCCAGCACAAATTTCCTACTGCCCAGCATTCCTCTTAGTCTTCTGATAAAAATGATACCTCACTTGTGTGGGTGTCCACTGTAGAGTGAGCCTCAAAACATATATAAGCCAAAATATAGTGCTTAGAGCTTGCTGTGCTATCCCCTTAATATGTGTGTTTTTTTATTTATTTTTTATTTTTTATTTATATTTTTACTTGAGTTTTATATAGCGCTGGCTAGACCCAGAGGTATCAAAGTGCTTTACATGAGGAGAGGTACATAGGTTACAAATAACACATTGTTACAGAAGGTACAGCAGTTACATTCTTAGGTTAATGGTGAGTAGAGGCGTAAGGGGGTAATGTAAAAGGGTGAGGGGAGGGAGAATGAAGAGGAGCATAGGCATAAGGATAGACAAAGCAGGCAGGGGGAGAGTAATTCAGGGGAGAGTGGAAGGGAAAAGGGGAGGTAGCCAAAGAATGAAGGAGGGAAGCATAGCTGGAGGGGGTAGGGGACACAGTGTGGAGACGGGGAAGTAACTGTGTCTGGCATCCGGCTGAGTGGGACAAGGATCATTCTCAGTCCTCAGTTTTGTGTGATTCCCATTTCCACTGTGGACTCTCTCAGCGGGGTCGCTGAGACTCCAGGGCATAAGGCCCAACAAGGGGAGAGGAGTGCTTTGGTCACAGGTACTCTCTGTGGAATGAAAGAGGCAAGAGTTGGGGGAGGGGGTAGGAAACACAGCAGGAACACAGTGTCCGACGTCCGGCAGGGTAGGAGATGGCTCCCAGTTGTAAGTGGATCACTCCCAGACCTCCACTATGTGTGACACCCTTGTCACTGTGGACTCTCTCAGAGGGGTCTCTGAGACTCCAGAGCAACAATGCTGGGTCCATCCCCAACAAGGGGAGTAGGAGTGCTTTGGACAAGCGCATAGTTATGGGGGCCATTTAAGGCCACAGGGGTGTAGGAGAAAAACAATCAAGGTTATGTAGGTCTGGATAGGGGAGTCATCCCCAGGATCACGTAGGGAAAGGGCAGGGGAGGGAAAGGAGACACAGCAGAGAGACAAGGAAAAACAATGTCCAATGTGTGACTGGGTACGTGATGGCTAATGGGGTGAAACCAAAGTCAATCTCCTCTGTAGCTGCCAATACAGCTCCACCAGGCAACGGCCATGTTGCTCGGGCATCCCGGTCAGTATAATATAGAAGGTTTCTGCCAGATGGCATCGTCAAAGATTCCATCAGCCATACCAGGCTCAGGTGGTATTGGGGAATGCCGCCCGCCTCAACTTCCAGCTATCCGGTACTCATCTCTCGCCAGCTGGATGAAGATCACTCGGCGGGAGGAGCACGCAGACTCTGGCCCCGATTTCAACGGTATGGCAAAAACTCTGCAGGCTAGTCTACCAAGAAACTGGCAGTGCAGATGAAAGAGACTCCCAGCCTAGAGCAACAGAGAAGTGAAAACACACGGTATCAATACCACAGCACCACCAGATGGCCTCAGTCCTGATTGAAAGCGCCAAGAACAGAGTCACGGGCGCCATCTTAGGGACAGGCATCCCTCTCACAAAGATCACCGTGGATGAGAAATCAGTCATTCAGTGAAGACCCTGATGTAAGCGCCGAAACCTTGCTCCAGGTGCCATTTTAGGGTCAGGCAATACCCCTGACTGGCCCACCTTCAAGTAACTCTGCCAAATTGTCCTCCCAGGGGGAGACCCCACTTTTGAGTAACCCCAGGATCACCCCAGCTGGCCAGTATAGTGGGCCCCAGAGCTTCGCTCAACTCCCGGTCGCGCTGACTGCTTAGGGGAGATCACACGTTGTTTATGGCCTTTCTCAGGCATAGGCCCTTGACTCACCCATACAAGTGAGGCATCATTTTACTGGGGAGATAAAGGGGAATGCTGGGAAGTAGGAACTTCATGCCGGTGGGTGATCCCACATGGAAATGTGAGAAAATTCAATTTTTGTAACTACATTTGAGGTTTGCATGGGATTCTGGGTAAGAAAACGTTGAGACTACCACGTAAGCCACACATCCTTGTCTACCTTTCAGAAATGTCTGGGTTTGGTAGGGTTCCCTAGATGGCTGCTACGCCCAGGACCAAAAACACAAGTGCCCCCTTGCAAAACCAGGTTGTTTTGTGATAGATAATGTTGACGTCTCCACAATACATTTTAGGCCCTTCCCTGTCGCAGGCATATTGCCCCCCATACAAGTGAGGTACCATTTTTATTGGGAGACCTGGGGGAACAGTGGGAAGAAGGAAATGTGTGTCAGCCCAGTGACCCCACAACTTTCCCACACAGAAATGTGAGCAAAATGTGATGTTTTTAGTTACATTTAAATTGTGCAGTGGATTTTGAGTAAGAAAACATTGGGGGATCTACAAAAGCCACACCTACCTGGACTCCTCCAGGTGTCTAGCTTTCAGAAATGTTTTGGTTTGGTATGTTTCCCTAGATGTACGCCGAGCCCGGGACTAAAATACAAGAGCCTCCTTTGCAAAAAGAGGTTGTTTTGTGACAAATAAGGGGGGACCTGGGTTTTTGTTCCATGGCCTGGTAAACATCTCGGTAAACCTACCAAACCCAGACATTTCTCAAAACTAGACACCCAGGGGAGTGTAAAGAGGTGTGGCTTGCATGGATCCCCCAAAGTTTTCATGCCCAGGATCCCCTGCAAACCTCGATTTTAGCTAAAATATCACACATTTTCATCACATTTCTGTGTGGGATAAGCGTGTCAGCACAGATTTCCTACCACCCAGGATTCTTCTCTATTTCTCGGTAAAAATGATACCTCACTTGTGTGGATGCCCAAAGCAGAGTCTGTCTAAAAATGTAGTAAATGAAAAACTGAGGGGGAACCAAAGCATGTCAATAAGGGCAGTTTTTTTCTATAGGGTTTTAGGCTGAACCTGTGTTGGCACCCACACAAGTGAGGTATCATTTTCATCCCGAGATTGAGGGAAACGCCGGGTGGTGGGAAATTTATGCCGGTGCGGTGATCCTTCAACCTTCCCTCACAGACATGTGATGAAAATGTGACTTTTTAGCTAAATTTGAGGTTTGCAGTGGATTCTGGGTAAAAAAACGCATGGGGATACACGCATGCCACTCTGCCAGCCAAGTGTCAGTCTGCCCACGCTGCCAGCCAAGTGGTAGCCAACGCACACCGCCAGCACAGCACCACCCATGCACACTGCCAGCCAAGCTCCATCCAACGCACACCCTCACCCAAGTGCCAGTCCACACACACCACCAGGCAAGTGCTAGTCCACACACACCACTACCAAGCACTACACCCCACACACTGCCAGCCAAGCACGAGGCCACACACACCACCAGCCAAATGCCAGTACACACACAGTCAGCCAAATGCCAGTACATGCAGGCTGTCAGCCGAACTCCAGTTCACATGAGCACACAAACACACAGAAACGTTCCCTGGTATCTAGTGGTTTTCCAACCCCCTTAGGGGCAGATGAGCCTAAACATATCGCTGATCTGCCTCCAAGAGGGCAGAAATGGCTAAAATGTGTGCCTAAAAAAAGGGAAGCAGCCCTTGACTATGGTGCGCTCCATGACATGCCATAAACATATCCCTGGTGGCTAGTGGGCTTTCTGCCCCCACCCAGCGGGCAGATTGGGTTCAATCACCACCATCTGTCACCCGGGGAAGATAGACAGTGTGCATTTTGGGGGGAGGTGCTGGGGGATCGGCATGCCCATTTGGGGCAGTCTCAAACCTGCACAAAGGAAAAATAGTCCCTAGTGTCTGGTTGTGGGCTGTTGCCCATGCCCCCCAGAAGGGTCAGAAAGACTATGCCCATTTTTTATGATGGGTTGGGGGCATCGACATGCCCCTTCAGTGCAAGGAAAAAAAATTGTCCCTGGTGCCCAGGGGGCTTTCTGCCCACATGGGGGTAGATCAGGGGCTATTGCCACAACATGCCCCCTGGGGAGGCACAAAGACTGTACCCATTTTTTATGGCTTTGCGGGGACATTGGCATGCCCATTCTGGGCAGACCCCACCCTACACTAGGAAAATAAATTAGTCCCTGGTGCCTAGTGGGCTTTCTGCTATTGCCCCATATGCCCTGGGGGGCAGAAAGATTGTGCCTATTTTTTTTTGGGGGGGGGGGGTTGGGGCATTGGCATGCCTATTCTGGGCAGCCCCCACCCCTCTTTTATTTAAAAAAAATCCCCGGTGTCTAGTGTAATTTCTGCCCCCATCTGCCCCTCGTGGGGGCAAAAAGACTGTTTCTTTTTTGTTTGGGGGCAGGGCATTGGCATCGCCATTTTGGGAAGCCCTCACCCCTATGCATTCAAAGAAAAATAATCCCTGTTTCCTAGTGGGCTTTCTGCAGATCGGGGATAATTACCCCCATAGGCCTCAAGGGGGGAAGAAAGACATGTATTATTAAGGTCTGGGGGGAGTGGGGGCATTGGTATGCCCATTTTGGGCATCCCCCACCCGTTGTTTATAAAAAACAATAATCCCAGGTGCCTAATGGGCTTTCTGCCCACCCTGGGGGGTATAGAGGGGGCAATGACACCCATCTGCCCCCTCAGGGGCGACAAAAAGACTGTCCTTTTTGTTTTTTGGGGGGGGAGGTGGGGGCATTGGCACGCCCATTTTGTGCAGCCCCCACCCCTATGTTTACAAAAAATATAATCCCTGGTGCCTAGTGTGTTTTCTGTGGGCAGATCAGGGGCTATTGCACCCATCTGACCACAAGGGGGAGGCGAAAAGACTGAATATGCCCAAAGATATTTTGGGGGAGCAAAGGCCCTTGCCCAAGGGGTCCGCTCCCCCCTCCCTGGTGTCTAGCAGTGGATCCCTGCTTGGGGATTGCCCTCCTGCGGCAATCCCCTAGCAGGGATCCACTAGGGAAGGAGACCTTTTTCCAATGATACCTCTCCCATCTGCCTAGGTGCTTGGGGGCTGAGATAGCTCGCGAGCACAGAGGTAAACAGCAGAGGGAATTGGTGGGAGTGTGCAGAGGATAGAATGGTTCCGTCCTCAGCACACAAGCACCATGACGCATGACGGGACCATTCCATCATGTGTACCAAAGGGTTTAAGTGGCTCAAATGTTTGAAGAAGTTCAAAGGTTTTAGCTTGGAAATAGTCTGGAAGAGTGGATCATAGCGTGTACCGTAGAGTGCAGGTGGGATTGGAGAAGACTAGAGTAGAGAGACTGTTAAAGATATTAAATACTTCCTTTACTTTGAGGATTGTTTAACAGTGTGAGAATAATACTCCCATCTGATATTATGTATCAGGAATTGTAGGAATGGATCACTCCTTAGAAGGATGCAGTTACCATTTGGAAGATAACAAGCTCCCCACTTCCATTCTAGTTGCTTACATCAACTGTTTTCCTCATTAATTAAGGGATGGAGTAAACCAAGGAGCCAAGGGGCAAGCACTTTGCTTCTTAATTAGTTTATTGGGGATGGAATAATCTAAGGCAGTATTGATCCACTCATTATAGATGGAGTCGCACAAGTCTAGGTCTGCCAATAAACTAGAGAGGCCATGAGTGAAGCTGCTTTCCCCTCAATTTATATGAGGCCAGATTCTGTTGTGATGGTAAATCACAGTGCAAGTAGATTTGGAAAGGGACGAAAGGTAAGAAAGGGAAAGAAAATTGCCATATGATAATAGAATATTTGCTGCTACTTGGAATAAATGGGGTTGGAAGACGCAAAAATTAAATCCAATATGTGGCCTTTTTCATGAGTTTGTACATGTACATATTGAGTTAGACTAGGATTTTGACAGCCATCAATCACAGAACGAATATTACTATTGACCAGGTCATCAACATGAATCTTGAAGCTGCCTAACCAACAAGAACTGATTAGCTTGTAGACTGAAGTAATACACAGTGGCGTAACGAAACTTGAGGGGGACCCCCTGCAAGGTATGTGGAGGGGCCCCCTCAAGGCTCAATCAGGAGCTCCCGGGCCGGAGCATTGTGTTGAGGAGGCCCTCTGGAGCTTGGGGGCCCCCCGCACCGCGTGGGATGTGGGGGCTTGTGTTATGCCCCTGGACAAAATTACCATTATGTGTTTGGGGAATGATAGACTAATAAGGTTAGATTGACAAGAAGTAATAATGAATAGTGTAGGAAATGACTAATGTTTGCAGTGTGTACCTCCAGATTTGTGCCCTATACGTTTTTGCTGGTTGTAGAACTCTGTACACTTTACCCTTGCAACCAGTAGTGAAGTGACTGTGCTCCCCCCTTATTAACATGGCTGAATTGGCCTAACCATAAATGCCATATTTTCCTTATCTATAATCCCTAGCATATGATACAAGGTGTACCCAGGGTCTCTAAGTTAAATTTCACTAGTAGACTGCCACACCCATTGTGCAATCCTCTCCAGTGCCAGTGCAACCATGACTTCAGGCCTACCATTTTAGCCTGACTAGGGCAGTTTTTAGCTGCAATTTGACCCAGGTGTAAACAATCCTTTTAAATGGCAATAAGGTACCCCTAGTAGACCTTAACCCCTTCAGTGCCACGCCCTTTCCCCCTCCTGTGCCGGGCGTTTCACTAGTGGGTGGGGTTCATGACGAGATAGTCTCGTCATGGGCACAGCGCAACCGTGCTCCATGACGAGACTATCTCGTCATCGGCACTGAAGAGGTTAAAACCCTTAAGGCAGGGTGCATGGTATTAATTAATCACTTCTGTTTTATCGGTTTAATCACATAAGGAAAAATATACAGCCATGTCGCCTACAACCCGAAGGGTGCATGGTATTTAAAAGTAGAATATGTAGAAATGTTATGTTAAACATGTCCTTGCAGTGATTAGCACCTAAATTCTATTTTCAATGTAGCAAGGCTACATAGAGGAACACTGGTATGCAATATTAAATTTAATAATGCTATTTTCAGCTATGAAACTACTAGTAAATTCATTCTTGAACTCTTTGTAATATTTATTACTAGCCCAATTCACTGGTGAAATAAAAATTTTAATAAATACTAGAGAAAGGAACTTTTATAAAGTTACCTTTTCAACGCCTAAAGCTTCTGGAGGATAATTTGTTTAGCCTTCAACTACAGCCCTGTAAGTGCACAAGTCCTGAATGGGGTGTGAAAACCACTCCCAGAGCAGATACAAATGCCTGTGTGTGAGGAGTTGTTTATATTCCTGTAGCAAGATAACCATTTTGGCAGTGCCCAAGAATGTGATTAACTTCAAAGGGGTCTCAGCAGATGCCAAAGGTAGATGTCAGATGACACCTGCACAGGTCCCTTCTTTGTTCCCTCGGCCAGCTAGGCTCCGATCACAGTGGAGAGGTAACTTCCCCCAGAATTAGCTTGAAGTGACCACAGAGGTGGGGCTACCCGTTTCCCTGCCCTTATCTCTGGAGTGGGCACACATGCTCTGCACAATAGTGAAGGGTTTCACCATAGGCAGCGAGGGTCACTGTTGAATTGTTTGCAGGGGGGCACATATGAAAAGCTTCAAAAGTGTGTAGGGTAACCCCTGGAAACTTTTCTCCCATTCATTAGGAAGGAGCCAAGAGTCACCCCCACCCACAAGCTAGAATCAGGCATCACCAGTAACCCTCTCAGAAGACTACTGGACCAGAGGAAGAGCAGAAAATGACTGAACCCGCTGCCGTAAGACCCAAGGAACAGCCCTGATGGACTGGACCTGCTCTCTCTTGTACCCAGAACAACTAAGTGGACTCCAGGGGTAATGAGGCTGACCTTCCGTTTTAGCTACAGGGACTCAAAAAGCGACAGGAGGCCTTTCCTTCAGCTGCCCAGCTGACCAGTCCCAACTAGGCCAGCCCTGGACTCTGCTGGTGAGTTCTGCTGGAGTGAGTCTTGACCCCCCAACTGCTGTTCCTGAGGTCCTGGGACCCTTGACTGTGTCAAAGAATACTTCTTCTAACACCCTAATAAATCTTGTACTTAGACAATTTTTGGCTCCAAGGACCTCTGGAGGACCAGGACAAACCTGCCAAGCCAATTTTGACCAAAGGTTCATTGCAGATGGGGTGAAGATTCAGGTTTTCCTCGCTCTGAGCTTTTCTGCAGCAACAAATCTGATTCAGAAGGAACTCACAGAGAAGGTATCCAGCCTTGTGGAGCCTTTTTCTGTTACAGCATGAAGCCTAGCCCCGCTAAAGGAAACCAAGCTCCAAAGAAGTGACCAAGGGGTCTATTACGATGGCGGGCGGACACCGTAAGGAATGCGGGACCGTCCGCCAGGGGTGTGGCGGACCCGCAAGTGCAATTAGGATGCCATCACCACCGTGGCAGTGGCATCCCCCATTCCCATCATTGTGGCGGGAAGATCTTACAGCACCGCCCGCCACAATGCTGGGAATGCACATTGTGCATTGGCATGCACAAGGTAACAGGCACCGCGCAGTGCCTACCACCTTGTACTTGCCAATGTAGGGGTGTACCATAGGTACCCCCCATGTGCACCCCTCACTCCCCAACCTCCTGGGGACCTGCTACAGTCCCCCATTAGCAAAGACCGCATGCCTTTCCATGGTGACAACACCGCCATGGAAAGGCCGATCTCCGCCAATATCCTAATATGGATGGCATATTAAACATGTTTTCCGCCCGGGCGACGAGTCGACCGGCAGAAAAGCAGCAGACGGTCTTTCTGTCCGCCACGGACCCCCCAGCCATCCTAATATGGTGGGGGTCTTTCTGGTATGGATGGCGGGCGGTTCGCCATCCTAATAGGCTCCTAAGTGTTAACAATGAAATTTCAACAAGGCAAGGTGCTACAATCATCCAGCCAGCGAGGGTTCATTCTTGGGCACAAAATTTGAATTTCTCCCACTCAGGGCTTTCCTGACTAAACCCAGCAGTTTGATGGAGACTTCGCATATTGGCTGTTTGACCTTTTTGGAGCCATCCTCAGCTTCAGACTTCTGCCTTGCCCAGGTGAATATTTTGGACTTTCATTTTTGAGACTACGTCCTAAGGTTAAATCTGTGACCGGTTTATATCTGGTACTGTATCTGACCCACACAGAGGTCGACCTAAAATCACACCATTACCCAGTGTACCGTAAAGGTGACTGCTGTTGCCACAATGCTTTTTGGTGCTATTTTTATTCAAAACATTAAAAATTCATATCTCTGGTTCCAATTATTGGATGTTTGTCATTTTGGTGATATTTTATTGATTAAAATTGACTCTATTAATTTAAAATTGTTTTGGGATTTTTATTGTGTTGTGTTTTGACTTGATCACTGTTTTGGTGCTTCATAAATACTTTACACATTGTTTCTAAGTTAAACCTGTGTGCTCTGTACCATAGCTACTGGGGGAATGAGCTCAGGTTAATATAGTGACTTTAGTGGTTCACCCTGACAAGGACTGTGTTTATTAAATAAGGAGGGTCATCACCCCACCTAATTAATAGGCCACTTTTTTACGTCGGGAATAGGGATTTCTTTGGTATTAAGTGCCATTTTAAAAATGACTGCGAGTGGGAAGAAACTATAGTGCTCTCCTCAAGAGCACTCACTGTGATGGAATGGAAATAAATGTTAATAGAGAAACACTTAGGGCCTCATTACGATGTTGGTCGGATCACAACCGACAGGCCATCGGTTGTGGTCTGACAGACAGCTTTTGCTGCGGTGCAACCACCGCATTATAATGTAGCCAGCCGGTGGCAGCAGGTGGAGGGACCGACCAAAGTTTCTGATGGGCTCAAGGACCTCATCGGACCATTGGTCGGAACGTAGTTCCCTACAATGGGGTGGTGCCTGCTCAGGCACCGCTGTGGGGATTACGATGTCTCTTTCAGACAGCTTTTCAATCACGGTCCGTCTGCCAAAGAAAAGCTGTCGGAAACGGAATTTGTGGAACCCTAGCAGGGCCCTTGACCCCCATGGCCTCCGTGTGAGGTCTGGGGGGCATCTGTGGTGCCCTCCCCAAACAACCATACCCCAGGTGCCAGGCACCACAACGTGCCTAGCACATGGAGCATGGTTGTTTGAAAACATCAATTTCTCCAATGCAGCTTGTGCTGTGGCCCTTTTCTGGCTGCAACACAAGATGCAATGGAAAAATTGATGTTTCTGGCCGTCTCATGGGCGGTTGCATCCTAATTTGTCAGATGGAACGGTTAACTAATAGTCGGGTGGTTTCCATTCCGAAACGATGTCGGTCGGACGCGGGTCTAACTGTCATCGTAATGAGGCCCTTAGTTGTATTTGGGCAGCACTTTATCTTAGATTCTCTACGTGGGGTAGAATTTTTACAATGCATAACTACCATAAGTTATTGGATTGGCTGGCTGGAGCCAAGAAGAGCAGATTAGGTAAATCCAAGACTGGCATTTTGGGGGCGCAATAACAGGTATTTCAATACACCACAGAATACCTGTCAACCTGAAGAAACGCACTGGTAGACTGTTTATCATGCTTACTCTAAATACAACCAAAGAAAGGGAAATGGTAATCTACTTCAAAATGGTGATAGCATACTTAGAAATCAAAGAGAACAGGTTGACGAGCATAACAATTGAAGAATGGGAAAACATGCTTATGAAGAAAAGCAAAAAAGATAAGACTGTAAAGACAAAACCCAAAAAGGTGTAATAGAGAAAGAACACAGAGGTCACATCAAGACTTTATGGCAAACTGAAAGAGGAGCTCGCAATGCAAAATGATGCACTGAAATGGAAAGATAGATTAGCGACCACAACACCAATACAAAAGCAAATATTAGCAAAAGCACACAAAGGACACCGGGTAAAACAGTGACAGTAAGAAGATTAAATACAGCATATTAGTGGCCTAGTTGGACTCCGATGTAAACACCTGGACTGACAATTGTATTGAATGCAAACACAGTAGAAAAAGACTTACCCCTAGTACAGATACCTTGACGGTAAAAACAGAGCAAGAATTATGGGACAAAGTGGAACTGGTCTTCTTTAGCCCAATGTATTCCTTCCTGGAAACAAGAGATATGCAGTGGTGTTAGTCAACTACAAAAGCAAGAGAATCAAGCTTAAATTTAAAACTAAAATTAACACAAAAACAGCAGCTAGCTTTTTGAAAGAAATGTGCATGAGAGAAGGTGTGCCTTAAGAACTCTTGATGGATAATAGAGTACAATTTACTAAGTAGGCTATGGCAGTTTCACAAAGACCCCACGAATAAGGCAACATGGATCTCCCTCATTTTACCAAAAGGGAAATAAATGGGCTGACAGCAAAGATGAGTAGGTTTAAAAGGCACTATTGAAATGGTGTTTAAAAGAGAATGGACATTAAGGAATCTATACAGGAAGTAACAATGGCACATTATACCACCATAAATGACACCACAGGTTATTCACTATATGAACTTAGGAGGGGAAGCAAACCTCATCACAAGTTAGCACCAAGGTGGCTAATCATAAAAAATGGACACACACCTTATCGGTGTTTGGACAAAATACCGAATAAATATATTGTGATACAAAAATATCGTGTCAAGAATATCGGCATGTTAAAAATATTATCAACAGGAATATCTAAGGTAAGAATATTTTTAAAGTGTTGTTTTTATTATTGTAAAAATATCGATTTAGAAAATATCATTGTATATAATATCATTTGTATATGTTATTTTGTATGTGTTTTATTGTAGTCTGTTTGAAAATATATTTTAATACTTTTTTAATCTGTGTGTTTTGTAAGATAATTTATTAAATATATGAATGTTTGAAATGTGTATTTTTATTTATTGTGAGTAACAGGATATTGGTTTTAAGGGGATAAGGGTGGGGAGATTTTTAAAAAGTGAATATTTTAATGTATGCATTAATTTAATGGTATGCAAATTAATATTGTAAGATTTATTAATGAATTTTGTTAACTTCATAATTTTCCTAAATAATCGTTTTTGAATGTGTATATATATATAAATTATAGTAAATAAAAAATATTCTATTCTAAATATTAAAATAATGGTTTAAATTATAGAAAAGTTGGTAAAATGTTAAATATAGCAAAACTCAATGTAATGTAAAATGTAAAATATATTTTTATGAAAAAGTGTTGAAAATTATAATGTCATTGTAAATACATTTTTGGAAAAATTATTTTTCATATTTACAATTTCTCTAAAAATGTTGAAATGTCTGAATAAATTCTGAAAATGTAATAAATATGTATTATTTATGATGTATAAATTAATATTTCTATGAAGTTTCATATGTTTTTTATTTTACTTTGAGGTTTTTCATTTTTGGAGTATACATTTGTTTATGTTATGTTTCAAAGTTTAGGAATATTAGTAAATCTTATTTTTTTATGTTATTCTTTCATTATAAATATATATACGTTTTACTTAGAATTATTGTGTTTTTTGAGTAATTTGTATTGAAAATTATGTGTGAGTAGGGAGTGTTCTGTACATAACAATTTTAGAGTCCAGCACCTTGCATAAAATGTTTTAGATTGTAGTGGAAATACTAAATGTCAACCCTTCAGTGTCCAACACCTTCCCCAAATTAGTTTGAATTATAGCGGGAATAGTAAATGGCACCCCATTAGTGTCCAACACCTTCCATAAATTGGTTTATATTAGAGTGGGAACAGTCAACATCAGTCTTTTATTGTCCAACATCTTCCTCAAATTAGTTTAGATTGGAGTGTGAATAGTTACCGTCACCCCTTTAGCGTCTAAGACCATCCCTAAATTGATTTTGATTGGAGTGGAAATAGTAAACGTCACCACTTTGGTGTGCAACACCTTCCCCAAATTAGTTTAGATTGGAGTGAGAATAGTAATTGTCTTCCCGTTAGTGTCCAACACTTACATAAATTTGTTTAGATTGGAGTGGGAATAGTAAATGTCACCACTTGGGTGTCCAACACTGTCCCCGAATTGGTTTAGATATGAGAGGAAATGTTACCTCTTTAGTGTCCAACATCTTCCCCAAATTGGTGTAGATTGGAGAGGGAAACGTAAATGTCACCCCTTTAGTGTCCAATACGTCTCCAAATTGGTTTAGATTGGAATCCGAATACAAAATGTCACACCAATAGTGTACAACACCTTCTCCAAATTGGTTAAGATTTGAATTGGAATAATAAATATTACCCCTTTAGTGTCCAACACCTTCTCCAAATTGGTTTAAATTGGAGAGGGACAAGTAAATGTCACCCCTTTAGTGTCCAGTACCTTCCCAAATTAGATTAGATTGGATTGGGAATAGTAATTGTCACCCCTTTAGTGCCCATCACATTCCCCAAATTGGTTTAGATTAGAGTGGGTATAGTAAATGTCACCCCTTTAGTGCACAACACTTTCTTCAAAATGGTTTACGTTGAAATTTGATTATTTAATTTAACTATTTTTGCATGAAATACATTTTTAAAATTGTATTTCTATTTAGTAGGAGTAATTTATGTCATTTAATGAGCATTGTCTGTGTTTGGAAAGATAGTTTAAAAAGTAGTTAGCTGTAATAAATCACATTATTACTTACATATTATTATAGAATAAAGACAAGTAATATTTTTCAAGTATTATCTATTGTTTTAAAGTGTATTTATTGTACATTTTTAGATTTTTAAACAAGTATATTTCTGGTATAACACATTTATATATTGATACATAAAACAATGTATTACTAAATAAGCAATGCAAATCATATTTAAATAGCATTGCATATTGTCCATTTTCCAGTTTATTCTTTCTATCATTTAACTTTGTTTAAGATTTCTTACATTGTTTCATATACATATTTTTGACATAATTTTAACATAGGTTTTTTAGTATGTCACAGCAAGCAGTCTGTAGCTGGTGCGCTCGTTTCTAGTGGGTGCCGATGTCGAGGTCAGACAAGCCCTCAAAGTCAATTATTCAAAGAAGAATTCACCGCACTCCAGAATATGATAATTATCAACGAAGCTATTTATTTAAGCATAAATACCGCCACCTTACACCACCCACTAACGTTTCGAACAAGAAATGTTCTTTTTCACGGTTAAGTGTGCCGTTTTTTGTTTCACCCTTAAATAGTGTCCATTGTTACCATTGCAATGCATTGTGGTATCAGTAGTTTTTCAATTAGAATCACATTTTTTCATTTTTCAGAATTTAATTCAACTTTATGTATGGCACTTTTGTATGCATAGTCCCCAATAGTCTCTATACTTATCCTTTATTAAACATGCACTAGTAGCTATCTTATTTCCATTTTTTAGTAGTTGGTCTAATTTTAATGGTTTATCTCAACAATTCATCTGTTCGTCAGATGATTGATTGATTAATTGAGGTCTAGTACCTTTATTCTCATCTTTTTCAAAAGATATTTACAAGAGGGTAGTTGAGCAGTTTGTGTATCGGATTTAGTACCCATACTGATTTGTGCCATATAATTTACAGATGTACGTGTAATTCTTCATCCCAATTTAAACCAAATGGGGTCTTGGTTCTGAAACGAACAATGAGGCGTGATTCTAGTCTTCTTAATTTCATTGTGCGGTTACCGTCTCTTTCATGTGCAGGTACAGTTGCGATTCCGAAGTACTGAATATTCTCCCAATTTGTCTTATGTTGTACATGGAGATGTTTAGAAATCGCATAAGTCATATCTTTGTTGTGGATGGCTCTCAGATGTTCTAATATTCGTTTTTTAAGTGGAGAGATGGTACTTCCAATATAGCGTATTCCACATGTGCATTCAATCATATATACAACATATGATGTTTCACATGTTATTCTGTCAGTAATATTGAATGTTTTTCCTCTAAAGTCTTCAATACTGGATAGTCATTTTCCAATTTTACAAGCCTTGCATTTTCCACAATGGGTAAATCCTTTTTGTTTTGCTGTTAACCATGTTGTTGTTTTTTGGGCGCAAAATGGCTATTTACCAGTTTATCCTTTAGAGAAGCGACTTTGCGATAAGTTATATTTGTTTTTTCTCCCAGTGATTTTCCTATGTCTAGATCTTTTTCTAAGACATTCCAATATTTTGGGAGAATTTTGCGGATCTTGAAACTCTCTTTACTATAGGTCAAAATAAGCCTGGTTGTATCATCTGTTTGTTTTTCGTTTTTGTTAATGAGAGTTTCTTCTCGAGAGACTGTTTTAGCTCGTGTTAGACCTTCTTGTATTCTCTTTCCATGAATCGTTTTTTTGCTTTCTTCAAAGCTCTTTTCAGCCATCTCATCGGTGGAGCAGTTTCTTCTCATTCTTATAAACTCTCCATATGGAATGCTTCTTATTAGATTTGTTGGATGGAAACTTTTTCCGTGGAGAATGCTGTTGGTAGCAGTTGGTTTTCGGCAAACTTTTGTTTGTATTTGCCCATCTTCAATGTATATCTGGACATCAAGATACTGAATTGATTTGGAATTGATGTTATAGGTGAACTTTAGTCCAACTTCATTGATGTTTAAGATGTCAATATACTTTTTAAAGTCACTTGGACTACCATTCCAAATCAAAAAAAGATCATCAATGTATCTTAGCCACAGTTCTATCTTGGCTGTGTGTCCTTCATTTTCTTCATTCCATGCCACAAATTTCTCCCACCAGCCCATGGTTAAATTGGCGTAGCTGGGTGAAATAGATATTCCCATGGCAGTACCACGTCTCTGATTGTAAATTTTATGATTGAAGAGGAAGATGTTATTTTTTAGGCATAGTTCTACCATTTCCAACAGCATCTCCGTGTGTTTCATTTTTTGAATATTTTTCTGTCGTAAGAAGTATTCCACTGCTTTGAGTCCGATATCATGGTCAATTGATGTATATAGGGATACAACATCGATGGTTACTAGTTGAAAGCCTTTCTGCCATCCCATATTTGACAGTATTCTTAAAAAATCCCACGTATCCTTGATATAGGAGCTGAGGTTCATCACTATGGATGCCAAATATTTGTCCACATAAATAGAGATGTTTTCATAGAGGGATTGGCAGCTTGACACTATTGGCCTGCCTGGGGGATTGATGAGTGTTTTATGGACTTTGGGAAGAAAATATATTGTGGGCAACACAGGACTTTCATTGTGTAGGAATCTAGCTTCATCATCATTTAAGAGACCATTGGTTTTCCATGTTTGAATTTTTCTTTCCAGATCTTTTGTTAGATCATTGATAGGATTTGATGATAATTGGATGTATTTCTGTTCTTCTCCCAATTGTCTCATAGCTTCCTCAATATAGTCTGTTGTATTTAAAATCATCACATTTCCCCCTTTGTCCGCTGGTTTGATTGTTATTTTTTCATTTTTCATCAAGTATTCTGATGCCAGGCATTCTTTTTTAGTTAGGTTTTCATTTCTAGTTGTTGATGTGGTGTTATCCATTTTTTCCAATTCATTTATTACTAGCTTGTGGAATTGATCTATCCTATTCCCTGGACTTAAAACAGGACAAAATTTCGACTTTGGCTTCATTCCAGATTTTCGATGTTTGTCTGTGTCTACTTGTGTTTCTGTCATTTCACCCTCGTTGTGATTGAATGCAAGGTCATAGATGGTCTTAAGATAATAATTTGATATTTGTATACTATTATTTAATCTTAACCTTTTTTTAAACTTTTTTTACAACATTTGTTAACATGCTTTACATGTTTCATAATTTTTTCATTTTTTTTCATACATTTAATCAATATATTTTGCTAATCTTCCAATCATTTTTATGAGTTAGTTTTTTACTACATTTCATTTAGCAGCCATTTTTATTACAGTGACCTTCGATTTTGTAGTCTATTTGCGTAATTTTTTGTGTTTTTTCTGGTATCTAGGTTGCGGTAAGGTGCTGCTACTGGTCAGAACAGGTATTTCCTTTTAAAGTTTTTTTTAATGGTTTTGAGGGTAGAGGAGGGGGAAATCTAGAGCATGGTTATAGTGTTATTTGTAGGTTTGTATGCATTTAGCTGTAATAATTTGCTTTAGGTTTCTAGGAGCAGTTCTATTGTTTAACACTTTTTCAGGTTTTCCATGGCTCCTATATATTTTGGATTGCTTCGAGTGATATCTATTGGATTGGTTTTTACATTTTTCTGGGGCTTTTTGGAAAATGTTTTTCTCGTTTTTGGTGGATTATACTTTTTAACTGCATGGATACAGAGGATGATCTGCAACTATAACATAATAAGTCATATTTAATTTATTTGTTTTGGATGGGAAATGTTATATATTATTATTTGAGTAAGTATTATGTGTTTGTTAATATTTGCAAATGTTTATTTTATGTGTTTTAATTATTTTACGTAATGGATTGGGTTTGTTATTTGAGCTTTTTGGTTGGTGAGGTTTAGGTTTTTAATATAAATAATGTATATATTATTTTAATATATCAGCCTTATTTAGGGCTGGGGTTGTATTTAATATTTTGACTGATGTGATAGGATATTATGCTTAATAATTATATTAAAATGATTTTTCATGTTGGTTAACATTATGTTATAGTTTTTGGGAGTTTTGTAGATGAGTATTTATTTTATCATATGCTTTTGGTTATTATTTCTAAGTTATGTACTCCTTTGTTGTTTATGAAGAGTTTTACTTTAAATAGCATGTTGTAGATTCATTAGGCTATTTTGCTAAGTTTAGGTGCAATTTGGGTTACAGGTTGCTCCATTCGTAGTTGTTGGTAGCTTTGCTCTTTTTGTAATGCTTCTATTAATTTATAGAGAGTAGGTTGGTTTCTGCCTAGTGTGGATTGGAAGACATTGTGCCATCTATCCAGTGCTTTGTATATTTTGCTATCATATACATTCCACCATGGTATTTGGAATCTGGGTTAGCTCCTGTGTCCGGAGCAATGTAGTCTGCCAACCCAAGTATCTTCAAAATAATACATTAGGTGGTTCAGTTTGTATTTGTTTTATTGGTAGAAAGGTCTTTCTATTAGTAAATTGTAGTGGTTAGCTACCTCAGTAATAGGGACATAGACTAGTGCTACAATTTTTATATTTTTTATTTTTAAGGCAAATTGAGTGTTGGTAGCTTTTCTACACTTAGGGCCTCATTATGAAGTCGGTAAGACAGTTTAGAGGGGATTTCACATGGGAACACCTATCTTGCATATATTAATTCTAACGTAGCACAGCCAATTCTGATGAAGGTAAGAATCGCAGTACATGGAACAAGCTTACGCCAATGCATTGCTTAGTTTAGGGGGGAGAGGTAAGCAGCCTAGGTGTGAGTCAAGAATATTTTTTAGAATTTGGCTTGGATGGACAATAATCATTTGCGTTGGATGGCTCTGTGAATGATGCAGTTGTGTCTTGAAGGAGAAGTGTGCATCTATATGGAGCTAGTGAAGTGTTTGGGCAAGGATTAGGAACTGTTGTGCTGCTATATTTTGGGCCCTTAACAGTTTTCAAAGTAGGAAAAGTGGGGGCCCCTAGGTAAAGATGATTTATTCATAGCTGTCATTTTTGATTTTTGTATACATTTTCAAATTCTGTCCAAGTATCAGAATCGCTTAAAATCTACATATAAATATACAAAAATGTTCCTTTTGAAATTACCAAAATAGAATAAATAAATAAAAGTAAAATGAATTATATAGTCTACTAGAGACACGACAAGGGTGATCTGTAGTTTCTGTAGATACTTTAGATGAGGGAACAGGCATCAAATAGTTTCCATGGTGTAGAAAGCAGCGGCAGTTCCTCCTTTAGGGCGGAGGAGCATCACCTCTCCGCTGCGAGGCTCTTCCACCCTAAAGGAGTGTGCTCCACCCTAAAGGAGGAACGAGTACATCAACATTATTAAAATGGCCACAAACGTACACATTTTGCTATGATGAGTGCAGGGGGCGGGAGTGACTACTGCTGTTTGACAGTGCACATAACGGATTAGCTGGCCGTCTTGTGCCGGCCAACCTGACATGCTCAATTCTGCCTGCACCCATAGCAGCTGTGTTGAACAGCCAGGGGATTGCACATGCAGGTTCTCAGTCTCAAGCAGAGGACTGGGTTAGCCTGCTCCATCCAATCATACAGCTTCTCTCATGCTGAACAGCTTGAGAGAAGCTGCAGGATTGGTTAGGCTCGAGTTGGGGGAAACTGAAGTTTTATCGGACTTCAGCCAGAGTCTGCAGCCTCGGAGCAGGTAGAACCACCGCTGAACAAAGGATCATTTAACACACACTTTGGTGAGTTTAACTTGCTTTATATAAATTCAAGAAAATAATCTTAATTTCCTTAAAAGAAGGAAGACTAGAATCTCAGGTGAGTGCGCAGTAAATCAGGATAGGAGATATCAGGTTTTGTTGTAGAAGAAATGGAAGCTACCAGAGGCGATTCCATTTGCACTGTGTGCTTTGCCAGAAAATTAAAAAGTATTAAAACTCAAAAATCGAGAGTAGCTTTGTGGTCTGCATTAAGTTTAACTGAACCTGTTTCACTGCCAGCTTAGCGGCTTGCCCCTGTATCCAACTGGGAGAAAAGCAGCTTTTCTTCGCAGCCCGCGCAGAAATCCTTCCTCTGATCTAACAGGGATCTGACCTCATGTTTCCTAAGCCTTGGTTATTATCCCTCGCACTCACAGTGTTAGCATGAGGTGTGAACACCACCAGCTGTGAAACAGGATCCATCATTAAACGATTCATTCATTTACTCCAGACCCAGGCTAATATGACATATGATTCATCTGCTGATGCATATAATGTCAACAAGCCATTCAGTCTGGGTTCTGAAGCTGAAGGTCACCCAGGCTCCAAAAGCACTTGGGCTCATTCTGACAGGAATCACTGTGCTATACAATGAACATGACTAACCAAGTGATGGTGGAGTGGCCTTCTCCTCGACATGTGATGCGTACAGCAGAATAAGAAGAGCAAGGCCCAGGGCTAAAGGCACCACCCATCCACTGTTTGTAAAAAGCAATTCGCATCTACCCTCAAACTCAAATAGGACAGCAAACGAATACACCTCACACAGGGCCAGGGGGCATCTCCTTCCTCCAAAACAAAAAAGGCGAATTCTCGCCTTTTTCCTACAATAGAAAAAATATCTATTTTTTGCAAAAATCTGCTTTATACAGATGTGATTTTTTTTAGGTTTGGACTAAAGGTGGCTTTAGCTGTCCGGCCAGCCCTGTGTAATTAAAATAAATAATTAATAAAAAATTACTTGTATGTATGCTTACAAAGAGGAGGTCTGGGTCCCCCATTTTCATCCACTGGCTTGTTCAACTGCCATTGC
The DNA here is from genome assembly GCF_964204655.1 of Triturus cristatus. NCBI lineage: Eukaryota > Metazoa > Chordata > Amphibia > Caudata > Salamandridae > Triturus > Triturus cristatus. Next base: position 734,386,251 of record NC_140580.1, read on the forward strand.
ATTTTGCATCTGCCCATGCAGAATGGGGCAACAGGTCAACACACTTAAGCAATTGTTTTTTTCAGTGCTGAGGGCCAGGCTCCTCCTCCTCCGGAAGCCATGAGAGTGGCACAAGCAGACAAGCTGTGCATTGAAGAGGGACAATACTGACTGGGTATGTCTTCTTTATAAAGAGCTTAAGGCAGGTCTACGGGTTGATCCATTCCGATAAAGTGACCCACCATAGCCAGACTTCCATTCTAATATTTCTTTGAAGAACAGACTTTTTTGTGGGTATCTTATGGCAGACATGATGCATGAGCAGGGTAGTAACTTAGCTACACAACCAAGGTGCTTTCTTGGAAGTAGGCCTGAATGGTGCAGGTCCCCACCAGCTCTCTGCCATGTCACTCAGGTCGCTCTTCGCTGATATCAGCATCTCTGACCTCTTTTTCTAGATTCACTACTACGCATCATGGGACACATGGGTGCCATCGAAGGGTGAGGAGGAGACTGTGGTGTGGGGAAACATCAACTTCGTCCATGATGCGCTCCCCCCCTTCATGTCATGGAACCCAATCTACCTGCTTCTTTGGGAACACGAACTACAGAAGGTGTCCGGAGATGAAAACTTTACCATCCCATACTGGGACTGGAGCGACGCCCAGGGTTGCAATGTCTGTAGTGACCAGATGATAGGGGACCGGCACCCCCACAGTACCCAGGGTACTAAGCCAGGCTTCCTTCTTCTCCTCCTGGCAGGTAAGAACTGGAGTCAAATGGGTGCTTTCATAGCCATATTGCTAATAATTCCTGCTATGTAGCAATTTCCCATACCTTGATGTGTAGTATCTGCAGATAGACGTGGGATTTTTGCAAACACCGTGCCTACTATAATTTTAAATCCTCCTATAACTGCTCAAACCAAACAAAACTACAAGTCACAACATGCAAGGTGTTGTTCATGCAAAAGCCAGGTCTAATGTCAAGTTATGATGTGGAGCTCTGAGAGGTCTCTTGGATGATTCCTTATAGCCATGCTATGTCTTATTTCACAACACTCTACTGTGCAGTATCCATCACAGCTGCCTTTAGCATGGCCTTCCAATCACCATACTGTGCTGAAACCCTTACTGCTGCGTTTAGCATATCCATTGAACGCTATAATACACTGTACCCCTCACAGCTGCCTTAAGCATGGTCTTCATCACTATACGGTGCCTTATCACAAGAAACTACCTTTTTTGCATGGTCTTCTTTCACATACTAATCTGTGCCTTATCACATGAAACTACCTTTTTGCATGGACTTCTACCACCATACTATGCCTTTTCTGTTACAGCTGCCTTTAGCATGGTTTACTTTTACTTTACTGTTTGTTATTTCTTTCCACTGCCTTCTTGCATCACCAGGAGCTTTGAGGGGCAGAAAAGGAGCTACCTGAGAATTATAACCATGTGCCTCTTATGACCGTCTGCCTCGCTCGCTTCACTCCCTCTCCATAGGGCACTCATCCCAAACTCTTTCGCCTCACCACTTTGAAATGTCACCTAGGCGCCACTGGTGGAAAGCAATTTTTCCACTTGATTTAGAGGGGAAATTTTGTGTGTATGGTCACGGTAAGATTTCTTCTTTCATGTGATGTTGATAGTGAGGCTGAGTTTCTTTAGCCAGACGGATGTATGTTGGTTGTTCCCTTATTCTCCAGAGGTTAGGATCTCAATTTTGGAAAAGTTGAGTTCCAGGTGGTTGCTTGATATCTATTAATTAAAAGCACAGACACAATGGTCTGAATGAGTCTAATTCCTTTTGGTTTTCAAGCTTTAAGCGTGTTGTCAGCTTAGTTGTAGCAACAACAGTTTAGGTTGAAGTACTTGATGAGTTTGGCAGGGGTAATCAGCCTCAATAATAAAAATATTAGATCCCTCTACTGGTTTTGAAGTTGTCGACAGCCCTAGAATTGCTCAACTTTTTTTGGATCATTATGCCCGGTTATATTCCACCGAATGCAAAATACAGAGTAACTCAATTGAAGAGTATTTCTCAACTCTAGATCTCCCTCAGCTATCCTCAGAGCGGGTTCTTAATTTAGAAAGTCAAGTTGAGGTAGGTGAAATTTTAGCAGCTATTAAATCAACTGCGGGATCAAAAGCTTGTGGGCAAGATGGCTTTCCAATCGAGTTTTTCAAAGTTTTTTCAGAGGAACTACTTGTCCCTCTGAAAAACTTGTTTAATTTTATAAGAGAAGGAGGCCCGGTCCCGTGCGAATTCAAAGAAGCGATTATAATCTCATTTGTTAAAAAAGATAAAAACCCTGATGACATGAATTCGTATCGGCCCATAAGTCTTTTAAATTCCGACTATAAATTATTAATGAAGGTATGGGCCGACCGTATACTACCAGCTGCTCAGGAGGTCATTCATAGAGATCAAACGGGTTTTGTTGCGGGTAGATCAATGGCTGCCAATACCCAATTCTTAATACAAGCTTTAGAGTATTTTAATTTAAATCGCATTCCAGCAAGTATCGTAATGGTCGATGCAGAAAAAGCTTTCGACCTTGTAAATTGGAAAACTTTATTTATTACTTTGGATCAATTTGGTTTTCCGCCAAATGTTGTGGGAATGCTAAATAATATTTATCAGGATGCAACTGCTAAGCTTGTAATAAATTCCACCTGTGCAGGAACGTTACGAATTAAGCGTGGAATGAGACAAGGCTGTCCTCTATCTCCTTTACTTTTTACTTTTTTTATAGAACCCCTGGTTTTAAGAATTCGAAACAATGCTGCTATCCATCCCCCAATTCCTGATATGTCCAAATTTAAGCTATTTGCCGATGATATTATTTTATATCTGGCCCCTAACAGGATCAATTTCGAGGAGGTCTTGGGTGAATTCTTTCAGTTTGAAAGAATAGGTGGCTACAAAATCAATGCAAATAAAACTGAAGTTCTTGCCCTGAACACGGATATTGATGCCAGTTCTTTAAAATCACAGGCATCCAGGACTGACCCCATAAGATACCTCGGGATCTATGTTTCCTCTCAGTTTTCCCAATTATATGATCTAAATTATTTAAGAATGAAGATAAAAATAACAAAATTACTGGATCAATGGTCTGTTCTTCCATTATCGATAGTAGGGCGAGTATCATTGATTAAAATGTCGATACTTCCTCTTTTGATCTTTTTATTCTCCAATGTCCCTATTAAAATCAATCAAGTATTTTTTAGGGAAATAGATACACTTCTCAGACAATTTATTTGGGAAAAGAAAGCCCCCAGGGTTAGATTGAATATCTTACAACTACCAATAGATCAGGGGGGACTCGCACTCCCACATATTAAATCATATTATGAGGCCGCCCTTCTCGATTCAGTATCTCGACTGTTAGGATCTTGCTCCGGTAGAGATACTTTTTTCATTGATAGAATGCTGCTAGAAATCGGTTCATCCACTCCAGTGTTTTTAAAAACTGCCAAGCTTCCTAAGAAATGTCGATATAAAACTTTAAAGGACTCCCTTTTTAGACTTCAGGCAATTTTTAGGGACATGAATCTGACTGGTTTTCAATACCTCAAATTAAGAGAATGTGCCGGCCTCGGCCTCCAGTTACAAGCTAGCCATATTAATGTTTGGGAGAATTCTGGATTAACCGAATTGAGACATTTTATAATACAAAATAGACCGATTTCCTGGCAGGAAATATTGGCCAGGATAGGGGCTCGTTGGAAACCGGCCTATTTTGAATATCTTCGGTTAGTCTCCTGGTTGAGAAGAAATGGAGGTATAACCGAATCTCCCAATCATTTGTCAACTGCCCTTTATGGAGCCAAACTACGAGGGATAGGCAACTGGTATAAGTTGATACATAAAAAAATGCACCCTCCTTTAATCCAGAAACATCTGGAAAAAATACTTCGGGAGACTGACTGCAGTGTATCCGAAAGGGAGTGGGAGTGGATCTGCCACTCCGGTGGCAGAGCACTGCGTGCTGCCAATTATAAGAGGATGGCCTTTCTCTCAAGGTGGCTGGCCTATTTAACACCTTCCACTTTGAGTAAAAGGTTTCCTGACGTAGAAGATAAGTGTTTTCGGTGCGCCAAACCTGGGGAAGGTGGTTGGCACCATATTTTTTTTGTATGTCCCGGTCTGAGGTCTTTTTGGGAAGCAATCTTTATGGATATTGAGCGTGCAACCGGAAACACTATTCCGATTGCAGCCGAGACTGTACTTTTTGGCTATTGCAAGGTAGACTTACAATTGTCTAACTCAGAAAGAGTTTTTATTTTTATTGCTTGTGCGGTAGCTCGTTCTTTAATTTTGCAAAATTGGAGATCTAATGAAGCCCCCTCCCATTTGAAATGGATTAATAAAATGAAAAGGGTTAAAAAATTCGAGGAGGCCTATGCCAGGAGGGTTGGAGCTGTAAAAGAATATGAGCGAAATTGGAAGTTTTTAGGAATTTTGGAGAAGACTTAATAGTTAATGCATTTTGGAAGTGATATATTCAGTGGTCTTCTCCATTTCCGATTCCCATTTGAAAGTGAATCTTTTTTTGCTCGCTAAGAATGCACTTGCACTTTTTGCTATTATATTTTAAATACTGGAAGTGGTGAATCGTTCGAAATCGGCTTTTTATTGTGGTTGTTATGATGCTGAATTCTCTTGATTACTATATTTCTGTAATTAGCCATGTCTCGCACCTGCACTTTAATGGTTTAGAGTACTGTATTTTTTGCTATTTGTACATGGCACATTACACTTTCAATTCGAAGTGATTTACTGTCTTCGGAATGCACTTAGCACTTTATAGATTTTGTACCACTGAAGTGATGAACTGTCTTAATGTACGTTTCTGTATTGATTTTTATCAGTTAACGAAGGTTTTCATTGCAATACTATTGCTATTATTCATGTTTAGTGGTTTTATGCGGATATGCACTTTTGCTGATATGTACTAGGCACATTGCACTTTTCATTAGCTTTCTGTTTCCTTGTATTTTTACATTTTTAAAGTCATACTATCTATGAAATGAATGCTAATCGTACTTTGCGATGTTTTTCTCTATCTACCTCTTGCTCTGCTCAATAAAAAAAATTTAAAAAAAGAGTTTGGCAGGGGTAATAATTATAGGTTGAAGAGAGGTAGTTGCAGTTGAAAGGAGCTGAACTGATGCCAAGTTTGTGAGTGTCAGGAGGTGGACTGTGCCTAAGGTGGCAGATTGATCCAGCAGTAATAGTGCAGCCACTCCATTTCTGTCCATTCTCATTGGGAGGTAGTCACAGTATGATATCACTGAAGATTTGGCGTCTAGGCAGAAGTCCATTTGGTGGACAGAGAGTAGGCTGTTCTCCCTCTGTGAAGTGAACAACCTTGTTTTAGGCAGAGCTTTTTATCAGTTTTCCTATAAATTAACAACGGAAGATTGCGGATAGTTGGCACGAGCTGATGGCATGAGGTAGTTTTTCATGAGCAGTCAGATTTAGCAGCTCTTGATGGTAGAGAGGTAGGCTGTTGAAACTATTGAGTTGCTGAATATGTTTCCCTGTGTAAGGGCCCAGCCTGTTATGGTTGTAATAATGTGATATAGCTTTACTAAGTAATGCCTGTAATATACATATAGCCTGAGGTATAGCTCTGCTGTCGGAGTTTGTAAGCGTGGATTAAACTATACTGTATACAAGAAAGACCTGTAACATCAGTATAAATTGAAAACTAGTTCTGCTGTAAAATAATGCCATTTTCCAGAAAGGTCTCTCTTATAGTGTCACTTTGATTTAACACCCAATAATTGTACTTTGCAGGTTAGCACAGTGTGCTAATTTACTCTAGGAAGACAAAACAATTAACCTCAAAGTATTGGTCTGTGGTGTTAAAACTGGAGGCCAAAAGAGATATACTTCAAATACCTAAATTGCACAATGCAAAGGCAAAAAAGAGGCAAAAGGTTAAGTTTAGGCGGGAAAAAAACTGTTTATGAAAACAAAAAGGAAGCAAAAGGTTACGTTTAGGTGGGAAAAATGACTGCTTATGTGGCAAAAAGGAGGCAAAAGGTTGTGTTTAGGTGGGGAAAAGGCTGTTTATGGAGGCAAAAAGGAGGCAAATGGTTGAGTTTAGGTGGGAAAAGGGCTTTTTATGGAGGCAAAAGATTATGGCTAGGTGGGAAAAAAGACTGTTTATAGAGGCAAAAAGGGTAAAGTTAGGTAGAAGTAAAACATGGTTATGGGGAGAGTCTGAGAGCAGCGACGAGATGTCTGGCTGACAGCAATTACAGGTTTGAGCTGCAACAGTGGAGGGAACTGTGCCCAGAGACCGCCTCAATGGGTATGCGCTGCAGCCTTCATTAAGTAGGTTCCTGTGAAAGGGTAGGGTTAGGAGAAGGCGTGAAGCGGGAGGGTGAAAGAGGTTAAGTTTAGGCAGGAATCAGAAAACACGATTAGGAAAAAGATGCAATGTTACAAAACAGGGGAAAAAGAGTCACAATGGGCTGAAGAGAAGGTCACAAATAGGTGGGAGAAAAAGAAGGACACTGAGGCAAAAATGAGGCAAAAGTTTTATTAGGCAGAAGGAAAACAAGGTTTAAGGAGGCAAAAGGATTCAGTTTAGGTGGGGAAAAAGACCGTTTATTGAGACAAAAAGGAAGCAAAAAGTTAAGTTTAGGCTGGAAAAAGACTGTTTATGGCGGCAAAAAGGAGGCAAAAGGTTAAGTTTAGGCGGGAAAAAAGGCTGTCTATGGAGGCAAAAAGGAGACAAAAGTTTAAGTTTATGTGGGAAAAAGACTGTTTATGGGGGCAAATAGGAGGCAAAAAGTTACCTGTAGGTGGGAAAAAAGACTGTTGATGGACAAAAAAAGGAGGCAAAAGGTTACGTTTTGGCAGGAAAAAAAGAATGCTTATGGCAGCAAAAAGGAGGTAAAATAATTAAAGTTAGGCGGAAGGAAAACATGAGTATGGGGAGAGGCTAAGAGTAGCGGCTTGTTGTCTGGCTGACAGCGGTTACAGGTTTGAGTGGGAGCTCAGCTTGCTGAAGCAGGGGGGGCTACAGCAGTGGGGGAGTTCATTTTAGTGAGCCTGTAAAAGCCGTAAAACGTATTTTTCTTAACAATTTTCATTAGATATAGCTGTTCTAAAGAATGCACAAAAGGGAATAAAAGCATGTATGGCATTCCTACTTGTTTTTTATGGCATGAGCTAAAGTGCAGTGTTTCTTATTTACAGGCCTAACTGGTCAAACATAAGCCTAATCAACCCTGTGCACTGGATGTGGTGCATGCTTAATTCCTATCCTGGGATGGGGATATGCTTTTGGCCGGATACATGTTCTCACAATAGTGCTGTTCTGGGGGAAACCCTCCCCTTCGTTGAACTCTGAGTAGGGGTCCACGTGTTTTGCTTGCCCTCTCAGAGCATTCACCTTGGTTATTTCTGCCCCACAATTTTTAGATATCACCAGTAGCCACTGTTGTACTGACATGAGCCAGACATTTAACCTTCTCTCTTCCACCCATACTTGTCTTTGATAGCCACAACCAGTGACGAAATCTCACTATTTCCCTGTTAGGTTAGGTTAGGTTTGTCTTTATTTGGCCATCTCTTTGACTGTCAACACTTTCACAGTAGTGACTTGAAAGGGTTGAAAGGGAAGACGTGTGGCGCCGCGGCCAGGGCAACTGACTCCGGAATTTGTAGATCACGGTTCGATCCCCAGCGCCGGCGGCAGATTAGCCCAGCGCCATGTGACTCTGGGCAATAGCTTGCTTAATCTTTCAGACGGCCCCCAGAGCCTAGAGACCCTTACGGGTGATTGTTCGCGCTTTACAAATGTGGACTTAATTGCAGCAAACGCTTGTTTGCTTAGCATGCACCCCACATCTATCTAGCCCTTGGTGTTTTCGCTCAACAAAATAATCCATAATATCTCTCAGAACTTGGCCCCACTACCTGCGGTTTAGGCTGGGGCAGTCGCACTGTAGGCTTGTCCCGAGTCAGGAGTGTAGCTATCAATGGTGCAGCAGGTACACTGACTACGGCCAAGAGGCCTGAGAGATCCCCTGAACCCTGATAATTTCCATATTTCACTAACCAACCAACAGTAAAGTGGCCCATTTGCCCGGCTTGCCATAGAGACTTACACCTTCGCTGTCAAGAGTCAATACTAGCAGATGTCTCTCTGTAAAGTGGTCCAGTCTGAAAGAGTAAGTGGTCTGCTGGCTGTCAGTAGGTACCCTGTCACCATCTTCCTTTGGCACACAGAGGGTTGCACTTTTTTAGCGGACGCTGCAGGCATTTGTTTTGGCCCCGGTTCCAGGCTTCCATTAGGAGGTGCGTTGATAGAATCACTCAGCACCGGCCTGTGTGGAACAGTCGGCAGGCGGGTTTAAGAGGGATTCCATGTGCAAATTGTACTGTCACCACCAACATCCCTCAGGATATAATGAAAGGAGCACCATTTGCCACCCTCCGACCACTTGTGAAGGGACTACTCCAACACCCGCTAACGCCCACAGCAGCGCTGGAAGTAGGGGTGCGATGATTCAGCAACCCCCCAACCCCATAACCCTGAAAGGGCTCAGATGGAGAATCAACAATGAAGAGGCCTTTATTTATTATTCCTCATTGCAGGCAACTTCGTTTTGCAAAGTACTGCAAATTATTTAAACACGGAGAGCTGTGTTTACTAGCTCTTTCTCTGACTGCAATTTCCTAATTTCAGCTAGTGACACTCTTGTGGGTACAGGTGAAAGGAGAAGGCCACAGTATTCCAGTGGTTTTCTAACACACACAATAATACATGTGGTTGCTTTACAAAGCAAACTGCAAATGACTCAATAAATATATCAGCAGCAGGGAAGTGCAATCTTGGCACTGAAGTCAGGTGATCTCAATGGCGGCCACATCCACTCTGCGCTGCTCTGACCTATATAGCACCTGTTCACGTCTCTCAACAGTAGTGCACCCCTATGAAGTCTGGGACCAAGAAATCTATCCTGCAAGGTCCGCTAGTGCTACTGTTGCAACATGTACCCTCCTCTTCCATGACAGTGCAGGTAGCAGTGTGTATGGTCTTCTTCCCCCTTCTCTCTTGTCTCTACCTCCTTCGAGTCTGTGCACAGTTTAAAAGGCCAGGGTCAGGACTCAGCCTGACTGTGAATAATTGTCGTTTTAGCTTTTGTAAATCTGATGACCAATCTAAACTACACTTTTGCGTTTTTATACAATATTTTACTTTTTAAATTGACTTTTAGTTAATTTTATGAAGTCAACATTGTAATATATTTTATGAAAACATGTAATAAAAGTACAATTCACCAATACTGTTATTTACTGCTGATGTTCCAGGCTCTAGACACTTATGCTATTTTATTTGGTATTTACGTACTGTACATTCTCCCATCAATTTGGCCTTGTAGAGCAAACTGTTGTCAATGTCCTGTCTGTAGCATAACAGCATTTTCGTCCTCAACTGGCACCTGAAATTTCCTGAAGATATGTCTAGGGTATTATGCTTCATGTCTCATGAATAAATGAATGAATGAAGATTTCTAGAGCACACAGCTACCTCTGCGGAGGTATCCCGGCACTGGCCAAGAACTAACGCGTGGGTCATGAAGCTGTAATGTCTGCTTGAAAATCCAGGTTTTTGATGCTCTTCGACATTCCATTTCTGATTCCAACAGGCAGGAGGGAGTTCCAGAGTTTTGTAGATTGAACTGCAAAAGATCTATTGCACAGTCGGGTTTTGTGGAAGCGTGGAACATAAGTTGCAGATAGTTGGATCTCAAGACCCGATTTTGATGGTAAAGGTACAGCCTCTTCCGGAGGTACATAAGTTCAAAGTCTCCAGTGGCTCTAAAAGCAAAGATCAGTGACTTGAACCCTATCCTCCTAATTACAGGGAGACAATGAAGCTGTCTCAGATGCGGAGAGATGTGGTGACGCAAAGGTACCCACCTGATCAATCTTGCTGCGGAGTTTTGGATAATTTGCAACCTACGAATCAGGTATGCAGGTAGCCCCAAATATAGGCTGTTTGCATAATTCAAGTGGGATGGAACTAGAACATGGACCACTGTCTTCCGATGTTCCTCTGGCAGGAAACATATGAATTTCCTTATTGCCCTCATCCTCCAAAAACACGTAGAGAAGATATGTCATACCTGGGCGAGAAAGAGAGTTCCTTGTCCAGTCTTATTCCCAAATTTCTGGCTGACTCTGATGGGATTGGGGGTGGATTCATTTCTGACACCACCATAGATTGGGCGGATGGAGGGGGGCACCTGGCTAAAGAACAGGACTTCTGTTCTTTCTGCATTTAATTTCAGGCAGTTCTTATTCATCCATACCGAGATGTTTTTTAGGCATTCCTTAAAACTATGAAAAGCCTCCACTGAGTGTTCTTTAAAAGAGAACACCAGCTGCGTGTCGTCCATGTAAGAGACCACTTTCACACCCCAAGATTGAATCAGAGCGGCCAATGGGGAGAGGTAGATGTTAAAAAGCAATGGGCTAAGTGCCTAACCCTGCAGTACCCCTGCACCTCAAAGGTTTCTGCGATGAGAGAAAAGGATGAAGAAACACTTGTTGGGAGCAATTCTCCAAGAATGATCGTAGCCCGGACAGTGCCGTGCCACGCACTCCCACCTGATTTATCTCCTAAGCAAGATAGGGTGTGCTACTGTATCAAATGCTGCCAATAAATCCAGCAGCACCAACATGGCAGAAGCGTCTTGGTCCATGGACTCTTGTAAAGATTCAGAGACTTCTAGAAGAGCTGTCTCAGTGCTATGGCGAGCTCTAAAGCCCGATTGGGAAGCATGTAGGAAACCATTGGTTTCTGTGAAGGTTGCCAGTTGATTGTGCATCATCCTCACTAAAATTTTGGCAGGGGCATGTAGCAAAGAAATAGGGTCTGAAGTTGCTAAGAACCCCAGGATCAGCTGCTGGTTTCTTTAATAGAGGAAGTAGGAATGCATGCTTCCAGGTCTCAGGGTAAATATCTGATTTCAAGGAGGAGTTCCAGATCTTATTAAGTTTAAGCAGTGCACCAGCATACTAAAAAAGCGAGCAGGGCAGGGATCCCCGGGAGATCTTGATTTACATCTCAGTAGCTCAGAATATAAGAATATGTGGAGTGACATGCTCAGCATAAGGTTGATTGCTAGGTTATAATTAAACGACTTTGAAGCTGGGGAACCAGGTTCGAGTCTGGTGGGAGGCTCAAATATCCTGTGTTTCTGGGAAAATCACATAATCTCCCTGTTCCTAAACATGAATCCGTCCATCTGTAATGCAACTGGTGCTCAAGGAAAGCGTTCTGATACCTTCGTGTCAAGTTTGCGTTATATAAAAATAAAGCAAAAAAATAAAACACCAATATCTGTAGTCAGGTGAGCCAGTTCTAAGATATTTTGAAACAAACACTGGGAGAGGGGCGTTTGTTATTGCTTATGTGTTTCTTAGGTCAGTAATATTCTCTTTGCTAGGCCAGATCCCGCAGGAGTTTGGGGTACCAAAATAGAAAGTGGCTGAGATTAATTCAAGCATTCTATCCATAACTTTTTTGTATACTTTAGTGTGTCACCCAAAGTGGGATGGGTATGATCAGACGTGGGTCCCATGCAGACTGTGTCATTGAAACCAAGGTGTACCCGGCTGGTGAGCCCATAAGTAGAGCGAAACCAGTACCGGGTAGCTTGTGTTCGGATTCAGGGAGGATCTGGCTTGGGAGTTCGGGCTGGACTGTTACGATTGGAGCAGAGTCAAGACTGCGGTACAAGAGGTACAAAAATCTTTATTGTTTGGGTTCATAAAAACCATAATAATGTTACAACAAGTACAAAAACATATAAAACAAAGTACATGATTAAAACCCAGAATTCATAAAAATCACGGTCCCACCGGAGACTAAAACCTTCCTAAATGATTAATGAAGAATAAATACCATCAGAATATCACAGTTCAAAATAATTAACAAAGTGTGAAACCCACTTTAGTTGTCAGTAAGTAGTCATCAGAAAAGTGCCATTGTGCAAATAGTGCCTATATCATTAATGAGTAAAAAACTTCATGAGTCTATTACAGCCTTTATACCCAGATCAGCATATGTTCCTGTGCGCCACCAGGGGCACCTGGGTCAAGACTGATCTGCATATAACTGGGTCAAACTGAGTTGACATGCTGTCAAAAATAGCAATGGATTGGGTTGCAGCACTGAGTAATTAACAGTGGCTGAGATTAATTCAATTATTCCATCCATCACTTTTTTGTATACTTTCCTGTTTCAGAGATTGCAGAACCCAGCTGCCACCAGGTGGGCTTATCATTAGTTCCTTAGACAAGCTATCCTCCCAAATATGGTTCTTTCTCCTGCTGTGACTGGACCAGCTGTCTGGGAGAGTCCTGGGAATGTACTGTTTTCATCTCCAAGTCCAAAAATGTAGTGCTAGGGATGCCCTTTGTTCTGCCAAACGTTCTTGTCCATTATCAGATGGCTAATCCTACTTCTAAGTGGTCAGCATTTAACACCCATTTTCTCTTCCTGAACTCAGAGTCAAACTATTTTCCTCTGAGCCAGAGTTGTTAATTCTACCTAGGATATATATTTCAGCCATGGAGTTGTGGTGTGCGGCACAACTGGTTGCAAGCTAGTTCTGGCTCAGGCAATCTAAAGTATGTTTCTACAAAGTCACTTCTCTACTTAAGTTATCAAAACTCTGTAAAATGAGCCACCAAGGGTGGAGTTTCAATGGGTGACAAAGGGGGCTCAATACTTGGGGGTCCAATTGACCAGTATGGCCTCATCGTATTTAGAACAAAATATTGGGAGAGTGGCGTAGGGAGTACACGGCCCGTCAGGTTCTGAAACAATTACCCCTGTCTCTTATGGGCAGGATAGCGATTGTGAAAATGATAATTTTACAGCTCTGTCTTTTTGCCCTACAGCATTCCTTTTACATATTTCCCAGACTTTATTTCCAAATGTTAGATATCATACTGATGGTGCTCCTGTGGGGCTCCAGACACAACAGGGTGGGACTCAAAATGCTACAGAGGGCATGGTGTAAACTTGAGGTCCCCTGCCTCGAATTTTATCATATGTCTTCCCAACTACAGCATGCAATCCACTGGTTGGACAATGAGGATAACTGAGAACAACGACTCCTGGTGGGCACATGCGATGGTCATCCACTGCCGGATCTCCTTATGCTCAGCTCTGGGATTCCCGCATCGCTCCCCTACATTGTACACCATGTGGCTATCAATCACCTGGGAGACCATGGTCAGGTGGGTGGTGGTGGTGCCTTATGCCCCAATATGCCTCTTCGGGCAGTACGACCTTTGTCATGTATTTTTTATTTTTATTTTGCTGTGGATCCGCAAATCTGCATACATTTTCTTAAACAGCAAGCCCTACTGGCTTTCTCAAAGGGTCTGTACACCAAGATATTAAAAGCTTTATCAAGGAGTCTGCACATCAAAGTATATTAAACAGACCAATTGGCTATGGCAAAGATTCGTCAATATCTAAAAGCAAATGTATATTTTATTAATTCACACATTGCAAAGCTTAATAATAGTGAATTTTACAAATTATTTTCAAGAAAGCATTAAAAAAGGTAACATTTTACAGGCAACAAAGTGCAGCCAGAAAACCAACAACAACAAGGGGTTCCAGCACTCCAGCTGAAAAGCATACAACCTCTGCTTGGAATGCTTTAAAGTAATATGGTAAGCTCTCCTAGGGGCACCACCAGGATCTAAATATATAACTAAAAAGCCCTTGCAGGGAATTATGGGACGCTCCTTGCTTGGAGCACTGAATAATAAATGAGCAGCTCATGCTTCTCATTTATTATTCTTTTCTTTTGGGTGTCCTGGTCTCGCCTGGCACACCAATACCATATAATGATTTTGGAGCCATGGGGGGGAGCCACAAGGACCCTGTTGCACCTGACAGCTCCCCAGCCAGCCCCTAAAGTGGGTGCCGGTGGGAGTCGTACACTATTTCACAGTGGGTGCCCCAGTGCACACCTGGGGCAGCCACACCTTTTTGATATGTTGGGGGCCTTGGGGGGCGGGGTGCCAAGACCCCCGTGGCCCCTGCTGGCTCCTATCCTTCGTGCAGCGGGAGCTGGGTCTGTCATTTTGCTCCAGTCTGGGTGGGAGCAGCTTTTTCCTCTGCTCTCATCGAACTTGAGCAAAGCTATGTTCCCTTCCTGGAAGAGTGCAGCCAGGGAATTCAATTTGTATTCCCTGCCCACACTCTCCTGGACAGGGCACAGCAGGGTCTCCCATAATTTATGTCACAACTAAGCCTGAAAGGGTATTGCCTTAGTATCCATATATATCTATATACTGCCTATATATCTATATATAGATATCTGTACATCTAGATAGATATACAGGCAGGCAGGCAGGCAGATAGATAGATAGATAGATAGATAGATAGATAGATAGATAGATAGATAGATAGATAGATAGATAGATAGATAGATAGATAGATAGATAGATAGATAGATAGATAGATAGATAGATAGATAGATAGATAGATAGATAGATAGATAGATAGATAGATAGATAGATAGATAGATAGATAGATAGATAGATAGATAGAGTACTTTTATTTTACTCCTGGTCTACCTTTACCTCTTCCTTCCCTATACCCTTAAAATGCCAACAACCACCCAGTACTTATACACATCTTCTAACCCTAAAAATATTCTTAGCTCCCTTTACAACTAAATACCCCAAAACCCTAAAATTACTCTTCACTCTCTTTAGCTCTACCCTCGTCTGGGCATACGCGCCACACTTATAGCAACACGCTAAAGTATACAGAAAAGTCATGGATGTACATAGGTCCCCTGCACACTGTGTCACTGGAATCAAGCTGTACCTGGATGATGAGCCCTAACTAGGGCAAAACCAGTCCTGTCCGGATTAGGGAGGACCTAGTCTGGCAGTCTGGGCTGGACAATTCCTATTGGAACAGGATCAAGACTGATTTGCATATGGTTGGGTCTAAACTAAGGAGGCATGGTGTGCAAAATAACTATGGACTGGGATGTGGCCCAAGTGATAACCAGTGGCTGAGATTAATTCAAGCATTCTATCCATCACTTAGTACATACATTACTATGGTTTTGCAAAGTTCACTTTAAAGGTGATTTATGAATATATAAAAATAGACTTTTCTTATGCAGCAGAGGTACTTTTCCTTGCCATATGCCACTGTAGTGCATTTAAACAATCTTGCTCATGTTAGAAGTTTTCCACATATCACATATCACATTTAAATGTCAGGCAAGAGGTGCATGTTTGTGCCATCTACAATCGTCTAATAGGACAGTTATATCGGTCAAACAGGTAGTTCCAATGCACATCCTGTTTTAGGTGGGGAACTCAGCTGCTTTACTACTGTACTACTGTTTAGCAGTGGTAAAGCTCACAGAGTCCTAAAACCAGCAAAAATAGGGTCCAGAAAAAGGCACAAAATCTGGCCCAATCATGCAGAACATGCAAGTTAGCTACAGAATGACCAACCCGCCAACAAATTCCATTGTGTACATACAAAATACATTTTACAACCCTAATTAAAACATTGTAACAGGACAAGCAGTCCCAGAATGGGATCCAGCCCAATGTAAAACATAGAGAAATCAACAGCAAAAGCAAATGCTGAATTAAAAAAAAAACCTAGGGCTAAATCAAGAGGCAGGGCGAGCTCTGTTCCCTTGGGGGTCACATTCTCTCCATCTTCTGAGATCACGGGGTGCAGAGTTGAACCTCCTGTCTGGCAGCTGCTTATGTACTCAAATTCCTTTTGCTGAAAGCCGGAGGAATTTCTACATGGAAACAAACCCAGAAATGGGTTGTTAGTCTCCATTGTGGTCCCAGAAACTTATCATTGCATAGTGCGGGGGAGGAGTACCATCTGGAACAGGTGATTTTGACACAAGTAATTTTTGGATCTTACAATATCTACCTCGCAATCTGGTCTCTGAGCGGAAAAATCTTTAAGAGAGTGTTATACTTACCTAAGCAACCTTAACCATACTAGAGAGTGCAATACTTACCTAGACAACCTTCCCCATACTACTTTAAAGCCGAGAATTCATATTCCCTTTCTCAAACCTGTGATATACAACAGTTGTAAAGGCATAAATGTACGTGTACCTGCAGTATGTTGATTTCAGTACTCACATGGATTTACGGACAACTGTTTACACTGATTTCTCCAAACTGAACGTAAAGTGACTTTGCAGTGGTATCCAATAACCTTAAGCAAAATAAAATAAATATATTTATTAGACATAAAAACAAATCATTTCAATGATCACTCTATGAACTGGCTCTAGACAGCTGGAAACTTTGACAAATTAGAGAAATGTAGTGATAAGACATAATTGTGATTGAATTAACTAAGTGACCGATAGAACGCAACTCTGCAGACCGAATCTGTACTATTTGTTTTTTAGTTTTAAGTGATTTTTTTTGTTTGATTGATGAAAGCTGAGTGGCACTATGGGCCCGATTCACAGAACTAACTGAAGACAAAATCCTAAACTTACTACTTTTGGTATTCACAGAACAGACTTAAGACAGACTTAAGACAAACTTAAGACAAAATCCTAACTTAAGTCTGTCTTAAGTCTGTCTTAAGTTTGTCTTAAGACAAACTTAAGACAAAATCCTAACTTCTGTGAATACCAAAAGTAGTAAATTTAGGATTTTGCCTTAAGTTAGTTCTGTGAATCGGGCCCTATGTGTCCCATTAGGAGTTGGCCTTAATTCAGCCCAATAATCCAACTCTTGCAATGATCAAGATAGGATGCCTGAAGATCCCTGAGAACTGAGGAAATTTAGGTAGAATCAGGAATACTGCAATTTATAAGTGAAAGACCAGTACCTCCAGTTACTGCCTACATCCGAATAAGAGGGGTTCTCGGAACAAGGGGCCATATGTACAAACCATTTTGCAGTTGGAAACAGTTCAATGCATAGAATCAGTCTGTTTTCTGACCGCAAAAATCCTTTACATGTGTACAAATCACAATTTAGTAACAAGGTACCGAAACACAATTTGTGTTTGTGATTTGGTATTTGGAAGGGGCATGTTAAGGGCTTCCCTTTCAAATATAGACTCAGTATGAATGATTTGCGACCGAATTACGGTTGCAAAACATTCATTATTTGCCAACAACTCAAAGGAGGTGGCAAACATTCACAAATGGAAAGGGGTCCCCAAGGGAACCCTTCCCCTTTGTGAATGTTGAAACAAATATTTTTTAAGAGGACCATTGCCAACACTTAAAAGATGACATTTAAAAGTTAAATTTTTTTTTTTCCAAGCAAAATTGGCTGAATATATATTTAAAAAGTTGGCTTACTTAAAATGCAATCACAGACATGGAACGGACTCCTTATGTGATTTAGATGTGTACTTGGAGGAGCACAGGAGTAGGACCTCTCTAAATAACTAGCTCTTCTGTCCCCCTTTTTGATTTAACGGTCTACTGACCTCATCAGGTGGCCATCTCTGTATTGGCCATGATTCCTAATGGGTTGCAAATTGCGACCTACATCATTAAAATGGATGAGGTAAGTCTATTTACGAAATCATTAGGGTTCGCTATTTTGGAAATCTGTATTTTGTCCATTAGGAATTGTAATTTCCTAATTGTGATTCATTAAGAATTGCAAGTAGGAAAGCACAATTACTATGTTCATTACATATAGCCTAAGGCCTTAAGGGTGAGAAACATGGGTGCCGATTCCGATCCTGGAAAAACCGGGTACGAACCGTCGGTCGGAGCGTTTTCTCCGTCCGACTCGTACCCGGGAAAAAAACATTACAAACATGCAATTACGATTCGCACGGAAACACCATTTCCGTACGATTCGTAAAAAACACCGTCCGACGAAAATATACATACAAATGTGATCCGGGAAAGCGCCGACTTGACGTCGGGACGCATTCAGGCAGCGTTTCACGAACCAGGAAGTACGATTCGAACCGACAGCAGTCCGGACGGCAATATTTTTACGGCACCCAAAAAGTGCCGGAAAAGCGAAGTACGCCGCGAAACGACCAGATTAGGGGGCCCGGTACGCGCCGTACCCCCCCCCCCAGCCCCCGTGAGTACGTGCCGAACCCCCCCCAGCCCCCGTGAGTATGCGCCGAACCCCCCCAGCCCCCGTGATTACGCGCCGAACCCCCCCCCCAGCCCCCGTTAGTACGCACCGTACCCCCCCAGCCCCCGTGAGTATGCACCGTACCCCCACCCGTGTATGTACACCCGTGTACGTGCGGACCGTACCCCCACCCGTGTATGTACACCCGTGTACGTACCAGTCGTACCCCCACCCGTGTACATACACGGGTGGGAGTACGACTCGTACGTACACGGGTGTACATACACGGGTGGGGGTATGGTCCGCACGTACACGGGTGTACATACACGGGTGGGGGTACGGTCCGCACGTACACAGGTGTACATACACGGGTGGGGGTACGGTCCGCACGTACACGGGTGTACATACACGGGTGGGCACGGGTGGGGGTACGACTCATACGTACACGGGTGTACATACACAGGTGGGGGTACGGTGCGTACTCACGGGGGCTGGGGGGGTACGGCGCGTACTCACGGGGGCTGGGGGGGTACGGTGTGTACTCACGGGGGCTGGGGGGGTACGGCACATACTCACGGGGGCTGGGGGTTTCAGCGCGTACTCACGGGGGCTGGGGGGAGTTCGGCGCATACTCACGGGGGCTGGGGGGGGTACGGTGCGTACTCACGGGGGCTGGGGGGGTTCAGCGCGTACTCACGGGGGCTGGGGGGGTTCGGCGCATACTCACGGGGGCGGGGGGGGTACGGCGCATACTCACGGGGCTGGGGCGGGGTTCGGCGTGTACTCACGGGGGCTGGGGGGGTTCGGCGCGTATGCGGGCACATGTCTCCATGGTTGCTATGGGAGTTCAGTCCGTACGGTGAATTTTCCATACGGTTGTAACATCGGACGCACGGGACGGATCGTACTTGCGCGCTCGGACTTCACTTTTCACATTTGTACGTAAAATCGTCCGGGGATGTGTCGGACACTTTTTCCGACCCGAGGACATGTGGGGAAATTTTCCCAATACGATTCGTATGGACTTTTTCCCATACGAATCGTACTTGGCAGTTTGTACGCTACTTGTACGATTCGTACGGTAAAAAGACCGGATACGAGTCGTACGGGGAAAATTTTTCCAGGATCGGAATCGGCACCTAAGTTGTGAATGCTGAATTCAATGCCTGTCCCTAGGGAAGTTGACATTGTTCCTAAGGAGAACCATAATTCAGCATCAAAATCAAACTTCTTCCCAGGGTTCAAACCACTGCTCTGTCATTCACTAAAAAGTGAACTGATTTAACTTTGATGGAGTGTCTGGGTGGAATTTTCCCTGCCCCACAAAGTACACCGAGGGGTGCGCTTTCCAGCTGGTTCTATTAATGCACCGCTTAGTGCGTCTTTCCTCAGGGCCGGCTCTAGGGCGGTGCGATCAGTGCACCGGGCGCGGACTTGGGGTGGGGGCGTCATTCTTGCACATATATTATAATTTTAAAAGCTCGTGCTGCCACTTTCCTGGTCTCTAGCAATTTTCAGGCCTCAATTAAAATGTCAAGATAACTCCGGTGATTAATTGTCTTCCTGGAAAGAGAGGGAGGTTTGTCTAGTGGAAGTTTTGACTCATTTTAAGGTAGCGCAGCGGGTTAAAATGCCTGCTGCTAAGAACGTGTACCATGCCGATAACAAAGTGCATATAATGTATATAGGCCAGAGGGTTGTTTCTTCTCTAAGAGAGCTCCTTTTGTTACTTGTCTGTTATAAGTCAAAATCCTAATATAGAATATTGAGCTATTATCTGTTGTCAAAGAGCTGCATGCAAACTGCAAGGTATATGCTAGAGCTATATGTTTACTTCCCAGTCTTTCATTATCCTAACCTTGCCAAAAGGGTTCATTTGGGTAGAAAACAATACTTATTATTAAAGAGAACCCCTAACAATGATGTTATGTTTTAAATTCTGAATTTGTGCTTATCCAGAATAAGGACTCTTAAACTATATTGCCTACCAGTATCGATGACATGTCACTCCGACACTACACCTTGTAGTCCTGTCTGATGCAACATTTCCTATGCACTGATTTAAAAACATATGATTGTCTCTGTGAAATGTGTGTGTGATGTAAAGTGCCCTGACACCTTACACTGGTATGAGTGGTGCTATAAAACTAAATGAATCTGAGAGACAGTGGTTATGGAGACTTGAGGGGCAGTGTTAAAGGGTGCTAGTGAGAGAATCCGTGGCAGGGGTGGTCATTGGGGGGCGGGCAGGGCACCAACAAACATTGTCGCACAGGACGCCACCAGTGTTAAAGCTGGCCCTGCTCCTGTCGCAGTATCAACAGTATGGAGTAGGCAGATGGGCTAAATGTTTTACTGATGTGTATGGAACCAGGGATTTAAGTGGGCCGGGTCTCACCGGTGTTGAGTACCGGCAGTTTTTTAAAGGGGGCCTCGAAACGGGTCTCTATCGGGCTCTGTTTTGTGCCCTGGCACAGGCGGTCCGTTTTTTGCCGGAATGCAGTGACAGCAGGCACATCGATGTGTGCGTGCTCACACTGCTCACTTCTCACTAGTGGAGAAGTTACGACATGACGTCATGCCAGGTGAGCGTTTTAGGGGAAGGAAAATCCTTTAAAGAGAGTCATTTTTTCACTGGATTTCCCTTCTCTTTTTGATACTCAGGAGCAGTAACATGGTCGTGGTGTCACCAGGGCTTCAAGTGCAAGCTTTTTCAATATTATATACAAGCCACAGTTGCTGCTTATTTATCTTATGCGGTTAACAGCAATTGACAAAGCCAATAGTCCTGACTTGTAGATATGATGTTACTTGTTGTATCATAGATCTGGATGCAATGACAGAAACAGCAAAATACAAGTCTGGCGGCACACTATGCCTAGCACAGATTTTTAGCTTAGGTGTTTTTAAGCCACACCCTTAATTCCATTGGTCACGCCCCTTTGAGAGACCCCAAGTTTTCATCCCACTTAAAGCCCTGCATGGAACCATGCCTCCATGCAAACGAGAGAACAGCCTTTGGCATTGCACAGAAGTGAAATGTGTGCCCCATAGAAGGGCCAAACATCATTCAGTGTTCAAGGTGTCAGCAAAAATAGGATTCAACTTCACATAGACATCCCCCTTCGAAGGGTTTGTGTTAGGTTAAAATCCGATCCAGCACTGGTATTAATTTTCAACTGATAAAATAACTTCCTATATAGAGAGTCAAAAAATGATGGGGATTAAAGTAAGTGATATTGGTTAGTTTCAGGTAGGGAAAGTTCAGGACAGTGAACTACACCGAGGCATGTGTTTTTTATGAAAGCGTGATCTGGCCAAAATTCAGATTATTGAGTTTTGTGTTTTTTTATGCACGTGGAAGCCGTATTGAAATAGAGCAGGCCCTGCAGGAACTGTGAAAATGGATGTCTGTTGTCTCCCCATGACCTGTGTTAGCGACGTTCATCAAATTACTCTCAAACTGTATGGGAAAAAATGGAGATCGCACATGACAGTTGCACGCAATATCATACCTCATGTACATTTATCACACACATAACTGCCCAATTATAATTTGCATGACATGCATCATTTTTGCGAAAATTCTGTGGGGCAGATTTACAAGCCCATTGTGCCACTTTTGCGTGACTTTTAACATGGGAAAAGTGACGCAAAAGTGGCGCAAGGGGCTTGTAAATCTGCCCCTGTGTATTTATTATTTGTGGGAGCAGTGGCGTAACGATAATTGAGGGTGCCCCCCTGCAAGGTACGTGGAGGGGACCCCTCCGGACTCTATCAGGAGCTCCCCGGCCGAATTGCAGTGCTGAGGGGGACCTCAGGAGCATGGGGGCCCCCGCACTGTGGGGGATGCAGGGGCCTGTGCTACGCCCCTATGTGGGGGGAAGGAAGCTAATCCTCCGCCTAGCCTTATTGCCCAGCTAAAAATGAAAGAGTCGGCATGATTCATGATCAGCGACAGATAGTAGTGCCCAGATTCTCTGAGGTTTAGTAAATCTGGGGTGAGCGTGATTTCATGAGCCCAGAGAGAGCAGGACCAGCAGCTAAACCCAAAAGCCCTCATCATCCCCCCGGCAGCCGTTCATAAATCCACATAAGCAGACTCCTTACTGGCTTTGTTTCCAGAATGGATGGTGCGATTGGAGCTTTCCATTGCTGCGCAGATTTAGATGCCATGAGAGTTTGCACGCAAAGGCCTCCCTCGCTGTGGGGCGGAGGGGGAGTGATGTGTTACCCCTGTTGGCTCTTACTTCACCATCAAGAAATCTAATGTATCAACAAATCAAAGTAAAATGAAGTACAAAATGCCTCTGCTTAGCCGCGTGCCCGCGCACACACATATACACACACCCACACACACATTCTCTCTCTCTTTATAATTACTCTAAGGCAGAGGTCTTCAATCTGGGAGAGCACCCCCGGGCGGGCTTAAATGATGGGGGGGCGACCGGCTGTGGCCAAGAGAAGTATCATGCTTTGTTTTAAGTGATTAAAAATGAGCTGCGGTAAGCCACTTTGCAATGGACCCTTACGAACATCTTTTGTCAATTATATCCTGACTGGGAGTATGTGTAAAAGGGGTAACAGGGCTTAACTGCAATGTTTAAATATGTTTGGACATATTTAAACATTGCTAATTTAACAGAATCATTGAGAAAAATTGAGGGGGGCCTAATTACTTTTTTTTTAATTTATTTTTTACGGGGGCACAGCATTACGAAGTTTGAAGACCACTGCTCTAAGGCCTCGAATTTGAGAACCCTGGAGGATTTCGTGCGGATTACTGTGCTGATATAATTTGATCCTCCGAGGTTCAGAATTCAACAGGTGCGATAAAAACACCTCTTCTGAGTTTATCCTTTAAAATGTGGCATAGGATGAGGGTTTTGGTGATTGCCACACCAAACAGCAAATATTTACAGGGCCTTGTTTCTTGTTAAAATTTTACAGGTTTGAACTACCGAAATTTAAATGGGGGTTGGCGGATCTGGAGAGTGGCAATTGTATTTCACTTCTTGTAAGTGCGAGCTCTGGGCAAACGGGTGTATGTGCAGTGGCCACAATTTAAAACTGCACTCATAACTGAAACACCATTTTTCGAGTTGGACATAAACTGAGGCAAACTTGGCTATGCAGTCTTCCAGCAAAGGTAGTTCCAGGTTGCAGTGTATTTAAAAGACAGTGTTTAGAGTCACTTCGGCCTTGAAAAGTCCAATTCAGTCTCGGATGAAATGGGAAGAGCTATCTGGCTTGTGTAAGCAATAGAGTATATTTCTACAGATTTGTTCATCCATTGACATTTTCCATAATTTTTAGGTCTCGATTTTGACAGCACAGTTGACAAGTGGACCTGTTGCTCATAATATACATAGAGTGGGCTTTGAACCTGCCTTTTTCAACCACTGGCTTTGTTTGACCAGCCTCTTTCAGCCATTGGCTTGACACTTTGCCAATCACCTCTTGGCTCAACCAAGTGGAGTATTCATCACTCACCTAATGCTATTGGCTGTTTGGGTGTATTCTTCCACGCCCTCTTCGGTGCTTGCTTTGAACTGATTGCAGGAATACTTTACAAGTAAGGAGAATTCAATAAAGTCTGCCTTTTATTACTTGGCTGGCCAGACCTATTGGCTTTGCCAGTATATGTTTGCATTTAGTTTCAATCATTCTGTTCAGCGTAGGAATCTTCGCTCTAATGACAAAAGGCTTTTCAATTGCCATTGGTGAGTCTTGTGAGATTAGATGGATGATGTCTTTCCTGTGATGAATGGCACTCTCTTCCTGATCCTCTGAAGAGACCATCCATTGTGTTTGCTTTTGCAAAGTGTCAGAAGACCTGCCTGCTGGGCCTTTAACTTCCTTTACAATTTTAACTAGCGATCTTTCAGTTTTTTTCAGCATTCTGGTTGTTTATGCTCCATTTGACTGCGCAAAGGGACCTTCATTGAGGCTGATAGTTGCGCTCCCCAAATTTCTAATGTGGATAAATACGGTCCCAGGTTAGGCAGGGGCAATATGAGTAGCGGAGCAGACATTTAAGCAAGGCAGTTACTCGTTCATATTACATAAACAGATGATAATGTTAACATTTTTGTCCTAGAATCACCCAATTGTGCTCAGTGGGGAAACCAAATTTGAACTTAGGCCTTCTATTTTTACAGTTGTCCCTTGAGTTTAAGAACACATTAGTAGTGGCATATTGTAAAAAGATGTTCTTCCTGCAAGATTTGGTGAGTGTCCCATAAAATATGCCGTATCGCCAATATACAAGCCCAATGAACCGAGCATGGGCCATTGAAGGATGGTGGGCCCCGTCTACCACAGAGACAATTTGGGCTTATCTTGTACCCTTGTAAGAGGTTTTGCTGATGACTTTACAAAATATGCTACAGGGATAGAAGTCACATGGTTAGAAAGCATTGAATTGTTCTTAGCATCAACATTCCCTCATTGCCAAGCATTTAATGGCATGCTATAGAATCAATTTCTAACATCCTTCTGAGTTAGGGTACAATAACATTTGGGGCACATGGATTCCAAAAGCCTTTCATACCACAGAGTGTATAGGTGACAACGTCCTACAACATAAGCCAATGGACCAGTTCCAGGTTCATTACACTTTGTTGTTTGTTGCAGAAACCGCTCTAGGAGCGATGATATCCCCGGATGTTGGTCCCAAGTGCACAGTAATACAGCACTCAAGCTACACCTCACTGATGAGACCTAAGTAAGAAAAAAACTGTCTGGGATTCTTGTGGTCCCATCTAGAGGGAACTGGCATACAACTGCAATGCAGTACACTGCCAAAAGAAGCACAGCAGAAAATATTTGGTGGGAAAATGCTACACAAAATGATAAGGAGTAATACTGTGTGCTAACCCAAAGAGTGGAGAAGAAATTCAATGCTGGCACTTTTCGCAGGATAGAAAAAAGACAAAGAGTACAAACAATGAAAAATGACCCAACAGGGGAAAATGATGAACGTCTTGGAAGAACCTTGGCGAAAAAGATGGGCAATATGAAATATCTACCTTGGAAACATTGTTTAAGGTTATATCCAGTAGAAGGCAAATAAAAATGTACCCGCTTATCAAAATTTCCAGTCACGCAAGCTGTGGTAGGAATGAGCAGGCAGGATGACGGGAGAAGACACATAAATAGTCTCGGATTCAGTAATAACATCCTCAGGACTTAGAAAATGCCCTCGAAGGTGACATTGAGGTCAGAAAAGCTCAAGGAGCAGGAGCCTCCAGTGGCCCTTGGAAAGCTTTGGCTTACAAGTGTAACTTTTTTCCCTATTTCGCATTGCACTTTCACAAATCCTCTTATCGTAGTAGAGGGTCTGTAGGAAAGCATGCTGGCCGTGAGGTATAGAACCCCCAAACCAGCACTAAGGGAACAGTGACCAGGTATTCTACTTGAGATATGGAACAGAGTCACCCATGGAAAATCTCATTGAGGTGCATCATATGTTTGTACACAAAGGCCTAAAAATGCTAAATGAAAACTGAATATTGAATGAAATGCACATGATATGAAAGATGTCCAGGCCAATGCTAACGTTCCCAGCGTAACAGGAGTCATAGAACACACATGGCGAATTGTTAAGGAAATTTTCCAATTTTCTTGCTTAATATTAGGGTCCAGGGCTTCATGCTTACTTTGTAAAGTTTTGAGTTAACGGAGTTCAAAAGTAACAAAGAGCTAATGCTTCCATGTTCCCTAATGAATGCATTGTTTTGGTTTGGTGTTGCAAACGGGTTCCAGTTCACTCCAGCTCCATAGGCTTGTTAAATGGAAAATAGTATTAAAACCTCTTAAAAATAGAGAGGAGTAGACATAGTAGCATTATTTCCACTTAAACCTTTAACATTGCATGTCTCCCGTTCTACTGATTAGATTTTTGTCATTATTGTTCTCAAGTAATTTATTCAATTTGACTCTATTTTTCTGAATAGGTGAGGGATTTCCGTTGTGTTGTGTCTTCTTTTTATTACTCTTTGCCATGCTGCATAAATACCTTACACATTGCCTCCAAGTTAAGCCTGACTGCTTTTGTGCCAAGCTTCCACCGCACGGGTTAATTTGTGGTTTGCTTGAGTTTCTTTCACCCTGACAAGAATCGTGGTTGCTGCTTGAGTCCAGTTTCACCCCCATCAACCAGTGACCCAATTTTCTACAATATATCAAACAGAACTTTATAAAAGTACGGTTTATTAATTGTTGCCTGTTAACTAAAGATAGCCTTTTCTGCATTCAGTCGTTTTCCCACTGAAACGATGGTTGCTTTCATGCACACGCGCAAGCCCTCTGAGGTGTAAACATGTCGCCCCTCCTCTTTTTCTTTCCCTTTTGCTCTCCTTCATTTTCTGCTACTTCTCCATCTTCTCTTGTCTTTTACCCAATCTCGTCTTCAGGCCTCCTCTATGACTCCTACATTCTCTACCTTCCTCTCTCTTTCTCTCTTCTTTCATATTGTTCCGTTTTCACCTCTCCCTCCCGGCCTCGTCCTTTTCTTCTCTCTCTCCTGCTAGCTCGCTTCCTATTTGTCTCTGTCGCTTTCTAACATCTCACTTTCTCTGCCCATCTTTTTTCCTGGGTTACTCAGAGTCACGTATTCTCTTTTCTTCATCTCACCCTAGTCACCTCTTTCATTTTAACCCTTTTCTTTTCATTCCCGTTTTCGAAGCCACCTCTTCTTGTCTCCCTTCCTCTCCTCTCTTCTCATCTCTCTTCCTCTTTCACTCGTTTCCCCTCTGACTTTCTCTTTCCAGCTTTACCCATCTCTTTCCCTCTTCCGCCATCTGCCCCGCTTCTTTCTACATACCTCGCTACTTCTTTACCCCTTTCTCTCTCGTTTTCTCGCCCTCTCTCCCGCCCTCTAAGCTTCTCATCCCCGCGGGAGCCCCTTCCCTAATCGCCTCGCGATTCACTCAGCACTCTCTCTTTCACCCCCTCCCGTCACCCTCTCCTAGCTCCCTTTGCCTCTCGCTTCTTTTATCCCCCACCGGTTCTCTATGGGAACAGAAGGCAGTAAACAGGTGAGCCTCGCCTGCAGCTGACGCCCATCCATTACCGTCAGCTAGCGGGGCCCCTGGTGTTGATGGAAGCTCCTGGAAGCTGCCGTTTGGCAGGCCTGCAGACTTTCTGCTCTCCTGTGCCAGACCACGAGCCGGGCACATAGCAGAAGGGGGCACAGAAGGAGACTGGGTTATCTGGAATTGGCCTGTAATTGGCAATAATTTGCGCCTCCCCTCTCCCAGGCTTTCTGGCCTTCAGATTCGAGCTGACATTTGAGAGGCGCCATTCTGACTGCACTGTCAAATCTGAGGGACTCTTCAATTACGTTCACGCCCCTAATTACATTGTTTCAGATTTTTTGGCTCCAAGTACAGGATTTGTTTGCAAAATTATCCTGTTCTTCTGGTCCTGGGTGCAAGGTCATTTCTATTGTCAAATGTTGTGTACAACTAAATGTTCAGTTTATACTCTAGTTAAAAGGGAACATTCTGGAAGCGAAATCAGTTTTTTTTTACAGATTTGTTTATGGCGCGAACTCCAACAGAAGGTATGCAGCGCTTTATGTGAGCACCAGTTACGTTCCAAAACTACATTTTAGACGCAGGGAGATTAGGTCAATCTATATTGGTTCAGATTCACAGCATATTGAGCCCCCGCTGGGGCTCGAACCTGGGGCCAGATTTATAAAGGGCTTGTGTTATCCTTGTTAGGGACGCAAGGGCAACGCAAGCCCTTAAGTGAGATTTACTATGCCACGTAGAGTGACGTTACATGGCTCTGCGTGCATAGTAAATGTGAAGTAACATAAGGCAGCGCAAGTAGCCTTTCATTACTCTGGCCATTGAAGGCATTACACGGCGGAGCATGAGTGTTCCCACTCATCCAGCCATGTTTTTTGACGCAGTTCCAGATTTACTAACCATTCCATTTCCTACCTTTATTTCGATCAAAAAGACCATAAAAGCAGTACATAAAATACATAAAATACTAAAATTAGATGATGAAACATCAATGGACATTGCAAAATAGAACCATAAACGATAAATTGGACACAATTCGTAACAGTTATGAAGAATATAAAAAAAAAATTAAAACAAATTAAACATTTGATTGGATTTCATAATTAAATCAGACAATAGGAAATGGCAGAAGAACGATTATCATGTACAAGGGGGAATTAAAAGCTTACGACGTCTGTGCCACATAGAGTTAAGGAACCGGGACACAGCAAAAAGGAGGGTGGGTGTTGGTTCTCGAAACTCTAAAGGCCTCCCGTGACTCTCTGAACCCCAAGTTCCTGCAAATTGGTAACAGCCAGTGCCTCCTGGGTATATCGTATTCTGGACAAAAGAAGAAAACGTGGATAGGAGTCTCTTCTTGGCTATTGCAGGCAGGAGAGCTAACAGGGGAAGCGTTTGACCAGTTATTTGTGAATGCGTGGACCGGCAAGCACCCCGATCTAGATTGGAGATAAAGTTTCCTTGTCATGAACGGTTGTACATCATCAAGGAAGAGCTCAAATGAATACTGATCTTTAAAATTGAAAAAATGTCCAGGGTTAAACGGCCTACAGTTGTACTCCCTTGGGTTTCGGTCAATCTCCACTGTCTGTGGGTTTTAACTGGTCCACCAGGGCATTAATAAAGAGACAAAACAGGGTGGGGGCCAAAACACACCCCTGCCTTGCACCCCTGTTCACAGGGAAACGTGAGGTCAATTCTCCATGTTTCCCGAATCTCACCTGGGCAAAATTTCCAGTGTTCAATCTCTTAATCAGAGAGAGCAAGTAGGGCGGAATGCCAAGTTGCTCTAAAGCTGCCCAGAGTCTATCACAGGGCACCAAATCAAAAGCTGATTTAAGATCAAACAAAGATGAAATAGAGGCTCCCACCCTCTATTGTCACCGTCTTCCAATATAATAAGTGGAGCCTGAAGATTTGGTCGATGGTAGCCATATTTTTACGGAAACCGGCCTGGTACGGACTCAGGATCTCACGCTCATTCACCCAGGACTGGAGGCGCTCTAGAACAACACTAGTAAACCTGGTAAGGCGTCAGAATGGTAAACCTTTCCAGGTGGGGTGTAACAGGAAGAAATATGTTGATTTCTCCTAGTTTTTCATTTTTCTACATGTGCTGTATTTTGCAGCACACAAAGAAAGAGGAAAACACCTCGTAGGGCTGTTTTTTTTATGCAGGAAGGTGTCGCTTCCTGCACAAAAACAATCCTGGCTGTAATGCAGCACCCTTGCAGGGCTGGGCTGGGAACCGAAACCGGCCCTGGGAAACAACTCGGACGCCCCACCCCTAGGGGCCGGGGGGTGGGGGGGCGAGCTGTTTGCAAGGACCGGTTTCAGCCGATTTTGTTGCAGGGGGACGATATTGCCGGCCCAAAGGGCCCCCACCCTGGTGGCCCACCGGGGAAACGACCAGTGCCTGCTACGGCTAGTCCAGCCCTGCTGCTTTGGTGTTTGGCAGCTACAAGTGAGCAGTAATGCCCCATATCTTAATATATAAGACACATTATTGCCCTCAACATTTGACGCAGCACAGCAAGTTGTCTTGCTGCTTTGAGCCAAATGTTAGTAAATCTGTCCCTTGCTTTTCCACTTCCAAAGTCAACAACTCTGGCTGTTACGCCACACCCTCTCCCAGTAAGTTAAATCTGTTTCTAAATGATAATGTATTTCCTCTGCAATCTTTATATTTCACACAGCCCCAAGCTTAGCTAGCGTCTATGGACTATTTTCACACAGTAACATAGTAACGGAGTAATACTGGGCACACATCTTGACCTTTGACCCAAATGGGAGGGGTAGGTGTTGCACGAGGTACACAACATGTCTGAAGTGCCTGACCAGTGAATTTTGGCTTTTTGTTGTAACATCTATTTTTTTTTTGATTTGCATTATAACCATAACATTCCTTTCACAGTTCTTTAAAAACCCATAAGCGACCTGACTGATGCCATGTACAGGATGTTTTTTTCCCCTACAAGCAACAAAAATAATAGAAGTGCAGTAGCAGCTCTGTAGTCAAAACTGGTGCAGTCGCTGAGAAAATATGAAGGAGGTCTCAAAATATTAAGCCCTCCTCAATCACATCTCATTTCCACCTTCCATATGTGAAGAAAGGAGGGGAACAAAGGTTTTTTCATGCACAGACAGGGCCTACAGGTAATGTAGTACTTTAGCTTGAGAATTTCCTGGCTTTTTAAGTTTTGTGCAAAGCCTGTCTGAGGTTGCTTGTTTTCACTTCAGGAGGGGACTTGGTATAGCAGTTTGAGCTGGACTGTTCCTATTGGAGAAGGATGAAAACTAATTTGCATATCACTCTGTTGTTGTTGCAAAATATGTCCTAAGTACGACAGGTATGCCCAGACATGGCTCGCATGCCTGCTGTGCCATAGCATTCAATCTGCAAATAACTAACAGACAAGTAGGCTGTTACTGGTCTGGGTTTCGTTGGAAGTGCCCTAGCAGCAGAGGCAGCTCCTCCGTAATGGCGGAGGAGCACGGCCCCCCATTTAATCATCATTTTATTTTTGCATAACAGCTGATTACGCGAGTCTTCAGCGGAGTAGGGCAGTGCAGGCAATCCTGTTGGAGAGGCAAGGCAGGTGGAGTGGTGAGGACTTTTATGTGCACATATGTGTTTGGCCAGCCCTCCTAGGCTGGCCAAATACACTTGCTCGCTTAAGTTTCTCCAGCTCAGCTGCATTGTACAGCCAGGTTGGAAAAAGATCCCAGACTCCAATGCACCGCTTGAGCTGCAAACAAAGCTACTCAGACCAGTCCCAGCGCTTCTCTCCTGCAGGGAATACTATTCCCATCATGAGGCAAACATTGGGATTTAGCATCTAGGAGCCTGCGCAGTTGACGTCCAGGATCAACAGAGAGAATAGAAGGCTTCAGTCGGAGCGGCACGTAAGTATGATTTAGATTATTTTTAGTTTGCGTTTAGTTTTTGGTTGTATTTCTCCCCGCCACCCTACCGCTAAGCAATAATAGCAGCCGCCACTGCCTAGCGGTTAGGGACCGACTAGTTGTATATAAGAATGACCAAGACCGAATTGCATAAGGTGGCAGTGTGTGCAAATTGATGGAGTGGAATGCTGGAATGTGCCCACAAGTGATCTCAATGGACTGAGATTAAGTTACACCTTTCTCCCATCTACTGCCATGCCCAGTACCTGCTCGACTGCAAACTCCATAATAGCAGTCGGGTGAACATCGTCCTAAGGTATTCGTAAGATTTCAACACTTCAAGATTCTCTCCCCACAATGGAACGAGGACTTAGAAATTGTTGCCCAAAAGCAGAACCATTGATTTGTCCGTATTTACAGTTAAATGTTTATCCATGCAATAATCATTGAGTATTAAGATGTTCAGTTTTAAGTTAAGAAGAGTTACATCTTATAAAGCTAAGTCACCAATTTACAAAAATAAGCCAATATTTTGCCCTTCAATATATGGTGAAAATTTGTGTAATGCTCGAAAAACTGCATAGAGATCAGATAGATATGAGCACAACTTTATTTAGGGCAAAATATACCCCTGCTTGAGGTCATTTCTATTTTCGATCTTATCTGCCAGAATCCTTGAGATCGCTACTTGAGCTCAGGAAATTAAATGTAATTTTTGGAGTATGCTGAGCTTGGTGGAGTATGGTGCCTGGAAGTCATTTAAGGATGGCTTCTTTGACCCCCAGCTTTCCTCTTGCTACCCCCGGCACTGCCTTTGAAACAGGGCCGGCTTTAGCACTGGTGGCGCCCAGCGCGACAATGTTTTTTGGTGCCCCCCCAATGACCACCTCCGCCACGGATTCCCTCTCTACCACCCTTTAACAGTCTCCATAACCACTCTCTCTCTCAGATGCATTTAGTTTTATAGCGTCACTCATAAAAGTAAAGGGTGTCAGAGCACTTTACATAACACACACAGTACACAGAGACAACCAATCATAGGTGTGTAAATCAGTGCATAGGAAATGTTACATAAGACAGAGGACAACAAGAGGTGGAGTCACATATTATCCATACAGGTAGGCAGTATAGTTGAAGAGTACTTGGTCTGGAGAAGCACAAACTCTGAATTTAAAATTTAACACAATGGATTGGGGCTCTCTTTAATAACAAGAACTGATATGTACCCAAATTAACCCTTTTTGAACCATTAGAATAATGAAAGTCTGGGGAAAAAATCCATACTCTCTAATCTGTACCTTGAAGTCTGCACACAGTTCTTTGATGCCAGTTAATAGCTCACTGTAAACTGAAACTCACAAAAGGAAGTCTCTGACAAAAGCAGTAACCTCTGACCTGTTTACATTACATTCACTTTGTGAGCTGCATGGTACATGTTCTTTGCAGCAGGCATATTAACCCTCTGCACTACCTTACCATGAATCAAAACTTCCAAGGGTTAAAACTTCTACTAAACAATCTCGCTAGGAAGAACATTAATCACTGGAGTTTTCTTGACATATTAATTGTTGCCTGAAAATTGCTGGAGGCCAGGAATGCAGCAGCAGGTGCTTTAAAGCACAATATAAACTAGCTAATAGGCGCCCCCATGTGAAGTCAGCACCCTGTGCGGTGGCACTGTTCGCACCGCCCTAGAGTCGGCCCTGCTTTGAAACCCCCGACCTCAGAAGTGACAGATGCAGCGCCAAGTGGGGACTCTAAACACTGTCACTGTTCTCATGAGAACTGTTCACTTTCTTCAGCACTGACTTTGTGTTGGTAGTACAATTCATACTCTTATGATTAATAAAAAAAGAAACATTTTGTAAACAACTTGTTGCCATATTTTATTATTGTGACTACATGAAAATTCTATGTTTGAACCCAAACTTCCCTATGTGCTTCTCACTAGTGCATTGCAAGTGATCATCATATATCAAATAAGGCATAATTTAAGCCAATAGCATAGTTCATTTTCAATTAATGGGGGCCAATTCACAAAAAAGTAGCATAACTGCAATCTAAATTTTATTTCTACTGAGAGGGGTAGATTTACTACCTTTCTGAATTCATAAATTATGTCTGGAACTTGCATGGAAAGCTGCACTTGGCACAGGCTTTCATGCAGATTCCTTGTGAAAAGACGATTTCCAAGTTTCTAATCCATTCCCACTGTAGAGAGGTCTCTGTGCAGAGAACTCTGCATAGGGAAAATGGATTTCTCCGTATAAATGCATATTTTTTATATTTTTTTTTCTCTTCTTGGAACATAAATTTCCCTGTGGAGAAACCCCTTCACCGGCACCCACATCCAAATTGGAATGATTCTTTCCTCTTCCGACCCCGAAAAGTGATTTACACCAACTTATGATTGAAGTAATGATATGATTCTTTTCAAGCTGGAAATGGGAATAATGGGAGTTTACGAATGACCATAAACGTATTGATTTGTAGGCGCTAATGAACTTCCATGGCAAACTATACATTGGAACGCCAAGGAATGTACTGAATCCAACACTGACTGGGATTTATGGGTGGGGAGAACTCAGCACCTGTGGTGGAGTTCCACTGCACTTTTAAAAAGACAAAAGTCTGCCTGGAATCCGTTTGTGAATTCCTTGCAGGCAAAAGTAACTTACGATTACTTTTGAAATTACCTTTGTAACTTGGCCAAATGGTCCTTATGAATTAATATAGGTAGACATAACTATGATGGTTTTTAAACTCTTTTTTTGCTTCTCCGTGCCATTTATCATTATGTTTCTCATTGAGATATAGACTAGGGACCTATTAAATTATGTCAGTTTGTGGTATTAAAAAAATGGATCTCTAAGTATAGTGAGGCTGTTTCCTCCTCTTCAAACAAGCACATAAGTTTTCATAGAAGACAAAGAGAAATGAGTAATATTCTATTGGCATACCATATCAACACCTTAAGTAATATATGGGCAGTATCAAAAATAGAGATTTACATTAGTTGTTAAATCATGCAATTATTATGGAACTTTAGTGGACAGTAATAAATGTGATGTCATCAGGATTTAGTTCATCACTTCCTGAGAAGATTCAGGGTCAAATGCTGCAGTATCACTTCCTGTGAAGTCATTGAGGTCAAAGAGTGTATGATGTCACTTCCGCTAACCCTGGCATTTTGGTGCATAGACGTCCATGATGCTGAGGAGTGCATGTGGAACACTCCACCTTACAGCTGATCCCATAGTTTCATCTGCTGCATAATGAACTTCCAAGTTCCCACAACACTGTACAATGATCATACATAAAACAAATGGGCTGATAGCTCACCTGCTCAAAAGGGGTCACAATATGAGAAGAGGCCCAAATATTTAATAGCAGTACATTAACTCACTGAAATTTTTGGCAAGCATGTCTAATAGGGAGATTATATGATAGGAAGATGTATTATCATGGTATCCCTTTTTGAAATATCTGCCTAATTATTTTCATTATCCATGATTTAAACTTTTCCTGTTTATCATTACTCACTAGAAAAACAGGCACAATTGATTTGACCATCAGTCAGGATTATATCCTAGTATGCTGCCTAAGAAATTGTTGGGTCTTGCTACTGACTGCCTCCATTCAATGAAATCATTTCCTTTACAATTGATTTTGCTACGGAATGTAAAAGTGATGTATTTACAACATACACTCTTCCATGCTGTAGCAAGAGAGCATGCATAATAGAAAGGTATTTAACCCAGCTGTCCTGCAGAATGCTGTGTTCAATTGAATAATCAGGCTGTTACTGCCCTTCTCTACTAGCTGCCAAAATCGACTAGAGTTATGAGAGGCAAGTGTAATACGCTCTCATGCCATTTATGAGCAGCAAATCAAATTTTTTTCTCATGTAGAAGATTTTTGTAATTTGATTTTCACATTCTTAATTGATGCTGGTACTGAAAGATCACTGGTAACATGAGACCTGGGGCGTCATTCCTTGGGTGCGGGGTGGGGCTGGAGGAAGGGATTTGCGATTGAGAAAGTTCCATGACTCCATACAAAGTGCCTGTGGTCTGAGAGACGCAGGCAGTGGCAGCCGCCACAAATGAAGGGTGGTGGACGGGAGAGAGAGTGCAGGCGGGGCCGGGGGGGCTGCGCGGGGTAGTTAGAAATAATAGATTGTAAACAAAAAAACTTGCCTTCGGCCGCCTCCAGCATCGTGTTGCCTCTCCTCTTCTTCCTGAGTCCCAGCAGCCCCTGGGACAGACGCCCATTCAATCCCTGTAATGCAGATTAGGGTGGAGATTGGCCCGATAAGGCTCAAAAGAGACCCTGCTCAGACCATGGTGCATGTGGGGGTCTCTCCAGCCCGGCTGCTCAATACAGATGAGCTGGAGAAAACCTAAGTGTGCATGTGTGTTTTGGTCAGCCTGAGATAGCCAGCTTAAAACAAATGAGCACTTAGGGATTAGAGTGCACATAGCACTCCTCCTCCCCCTCCCATGCTTAGGCCCCACTCCTCCCTACAGCACTGGCTAAGACCTGGCAAATGCAGAATAAAACGATGCAGCAACATAGTTTTTTTTTACATTTGCCGGATCTGAGCCAGGCAGTGGGGCGACTCTCCTCCGCCATTGCATGGGAGCCGCCGATGGACAAAGGCTCCAATAAATGTATTTAATCGCATTGTTGTGAAGTGAAATTGAAAGGCAGACATGTTGTCACAGTTTGCAAGTATGCTTTATTGATATTTACAATCTGCAGTAATGCCGGGCTGGACATGTGATGTCCCTTTCAGTATAAAAGTATGCTTTGACATAGTTTAACACTTTTGCCCCTTTTATGTATGCTGTAAAGTGCACATACAAAATTTGAAAAGATAAGAGAAAAGAAAACTTTTCTTAAACTTTACATCTGCCTCGTTTTTTAGCAGACAGGGCTTTGCATCAAAAATCGAGGGTGACTGCATTACACTGCCCATGCACAGCCAACCGAATGCCTTCTTGTCGCAAAGTAGTGTGTAAGGGTGGGTGGAGCTGGCATAGTGCCTCTATGTGTAACTCCACAAAGTTTGAAAAAAACTCAGAGGAGCTTTGCTTCGCTACCTCCCAAATTCTTTAAAAATGAGAAAAGAAGGCACTTACCTGCGCGTCTGCCACCTCTCCTGCCTGGCCGCTCTCCTTCCTGCTCCTCGCGTCCTTCATCATTGAAAAAAACACTACGTTGTATGTCTTGCGCGTGCGCATGCGCTCTGGCAAGACGTACAACGTAATGTTTTTTTCAGTGAAGGACGCGAGTGGAGCAGGAAGGAGACCGGCCAAGCAGGGGAGGTGCAGACATGCAGGTAAGTGCCTTCTTTTATCATTTTTAAAGAATTTGGGAGGAGGGAGAGAACGGCTAACTCAGCTCTGCCACGGAGGCAGAGTTTTGCCTACTTCCGCGTTCGGAACGGAGCGAGGAGTAGGCAAATCTCTGCAATCTCCGCTGGTGGAGCGAAGTTACCCACCCAGGGTTAGTAGGGTGTAGCTCCATTTTGAGTTGACGAATTTTGACGTCTCCACAGTAAGATTTGGGCCATTTCCTGTTGCAGCCACTATGCCTACCCATACAAGTGAGGTACCATTTTTATAGGGAGACCTGGGGGAAGGCTAGGTGGCTAGGTGGTAGGAAATTTGTGTCAGCCCAGTGAACCACAACATTCCCACACAGAAAAGTGAGGAAAATGTGAATTTGTTCAGCAAAATTTGAGGTTTGCACGGGATTCTGGTTAGGGAAACATTGGGGGATCCATGCAAGCCAAACCTCCTTGGACTCCCCAGGGTGTCTAGTTTTCAGAAATGTGTGGGTTAGGTAGATTTTCCTAGATGGTGGGTGCCAAAAACCAAGGTGCCCCCCTTACAAAAGCAGGTCATTTTGTGATAGGTAATTTTGATGTCTTCACAATAAGTTTTGGGCCCTTGCCTGTCGCGGGTACTTGACCCACCCACACAAGTGAGGTATTATTTTTATCGGAAGACTTTGGGAAATGTGGAGTCGGTGGAATTTTACGGATCCACGCAGATTCCAGAACTTTCCATCACAGAAATGTGAGGAAAATGTTTTTTTTTTTACAAGTTTGAGGTTTGCAAGGAATTCTGGTTAAGAGAACCTGGTGAGAGCCACACAAGTCACCCCATCCTAGATTCTCCTCTGTGTCTATTTTGAAAATGTATAGGTTTGCTAGGTTTCCCTAGGTGCCGGCAGTGCTGGGGTTCAAAATCTACAGCTAGGCACTTTGCAAAAAAAGGATCAGTTTTCACTGTAAAAATGTGGTGTGTCCATGTTGCGTTTTGCGCCGTTTCCTGTCGCTGGCACTAGGCCTACCCACACAAGTGAGGTAACTTTTTTCTCAGAAGACTTTGCGGAATGCAGGGTGGGAGGAATTTTGTGGATCCATGTAGATTCCAGAACTTTCCATCACAGAAATGTGAGGAAAATGTGTTTTTTTAATTACAAAGTTTGATGTTTGAAAGGGATTCTGGGTAACAGAACCTAGTGAAAGCCAGAAAAGTCACCGTATCCTAGATTTCCCTGGGTGTCTACTTTTAAAAAATGTATGGGTTTGCTAGGTTTCCCTAGGTGCCGGTAGCGCTAAGGTTCAAAATCTACGGCTCTGCAATGTTGTGTTTTGGGCCTATTCCTGTCGCGGGCACTAGGACTACCCACACAAGTGAGGTACCATTTTTATCTGAGGACTTTGGGGAATGCAGGGTGGGTGGTATTTTGTGGATCCACGTAGATTCCAGAACTTTCGATCACAGAAATGTGAGGAAAATGTGGGTTTTATGACAAGTTTGAGGTTTGCAATGGATTCTGGGTAACAGAACCTGGTGAGAGCCAGACAATTCACCCCATCATGGATTACCTGGGTGTCTAGTTTTCAAAAATATATAGGCTTGATAGGTTTCTCTAGGTGCCGGCAGAGCTAGGATTCATAATCTACAGCTAGGCACTTTGCAAAAAAATGGTCAGTTTTCACAGTAAAAATATTGTATGTCAATGTTGCGTTTTGGGCACTAGACCTACCCACACAAGTGAGGTACCAATTTTATCTGGAGACTTAGGGAAACACAGAATTGTAGAGCAATTGTTATTACCTATTGACTTTCGATGCATTTCTTCCTTCCAAATGTAAGACAATGTGTAAAAAAGAAGTCACTTTGAAAAATGTACTATTAATCACATGCCAGTATGGGTACCCACAATTTCGGAGAAGTGCAAATAGCTACTGTTTCTAAACTCTATATTTTGTTCTTATTTCAGAAATACATACGTGTCTTTCATACCGATTTTTCATCATTTATATTTTCCCAAATGACTTGCTATATCTCCTGTACACAATAAAAAAACATTGCAAGACACTGCTCAGTTATTGGCTCTGGGTTGCTCTGGTTCTTGGTGAACCTGCAAGTCCTATATATCTCAACAACCAGAAGGGTCTGGCGGATGTAACGGTATGTTGTTTTAAAAAATCTGTCATACTTGTACCTATTTATACCATTAACTGGAAGGAGGTTGAAAACACAAAAATAACAAAAATAAGCTATGTGTCAGTAAAATGCCAAAACTCTGTAAAAGATTTTGGTTTTCTGACAAAAGTTTGTCAAGTCCCTGAAAGCTGGGAAGAAGGTGAATTCAGCACCACAAACCCTTTGTTGATACCATTTGCAGGGGAAAAAACAGATGCTTTCATCTGCAGCACTTTTTCCAATTTAAAAAAAAAAAAAAGCTTTAGCTGTATTTTGTCTAATTTCTGGGTCCCCTCCAGGGGAATCAACAAATCCTGGGTACCTTTGCAATCCCCATGATGTTGGAAGATAAGGACGCACATTTGCCGTGGATACTTTATGTGGTCAAAAGGTTACCGGGGCCTAAGCATGAACTACCCCAAATAGCCAAAAAAAGGCTTAGCTTGGGGGAGGCCTAGCAGCAAAGGGGTTAAACAACTCAGCTTTCCTACCAGAACAATATGTTTCCCACAGATTAGTTTATCTGGCATGTATTTTTTCATTTAAGGTGTATGCATTACCTTTAGCATGCAATTATCACCCCCGGTCAGGTCCACTGGATTCATGGGGTGGGGAGGCCCAAATTATGTGACATTGTTGACTAAATTATGCAGCATGAAAGGCAAATTATATGGTTGAGGCACATCGTGTGGTGGTATTACTTAATTATATTTACAAATTTTAACATTGAACAAAGATTTCACCTCATTGGTATCAGTTTTACACCCAAATAATGAAATAAGTAATTGAAAGGTGGCCTGTCAACCTTTGCGAATGATTTTCCACCAAGCAGCAATTTGTGTCACTGCAGTTTCAATAACTTTTGATCCATTTGAGCTAGAATAGTTTTTTGTTCAACTCCGAAGATTATGCAGCTTTTATTGGATTATGTGTGAAATGTGCCAAATACTTAAATATCCAGAAAATGCAGCAACCTCAGAAGAGCAATAGTTAATTACTTGACCGGGTATTACTAAAAGTCCCCAGTTGGCCCACGAACACGGGTACAAACGATTCGCATACCACAGTATGATAGCACTTGTCAAGACTAGCTGTGCCCAGCCTGATGTGAAATACAGTCACCATCAGGTGACCCATCATGATTTCCAAAAGCAGGAAATTATATCTTTGAACAGTAAATTTCAGATGGAGAATGGGAAGAACTGGTGAGAGGTAACAAAACGGTGAAGATTAAATTAGAAAGACCTGCAGAACCTATCACCCGACATTCATACTTGTGTTTCAGGGAGTGGATTATTTTACAAAGCAACTAAACTCCTCCTTTGGCTGTGTGTTCCTGACATATGATTAAGTAGCACAGATATCAAGGATCTTGCTTACAGGGATCTCATGGGCACTTCTTGAAAGTACTATGCTGAATTTAAGCCATGAATTAACATGATTAATTCAAGGATTTTATTTTTATTTTTGCCTACAATCTTAAAATCAGAATAAATGTAATAAATCTTTTTTTTAAACAGAAAGAACACAAACCCTTGACATTGGGGCAAAAAGTCAACAGGATCTATGGCTAAAACAGTATTCATGAGTTATCTGTAAGTGAAAAGTCAGAAAAATGATTAAATAATATTTTGCTATTTTTAGCCACATGTCTTTCCCCACCTCCCTCCAATGCAGTCAGAATCACAGTTACCATGCTTCTTATGCACTGAAAAATGAATGTATTTAAACAGGGACTGCATCGCTGTCCCTGATTAAACTTTACACGTTGTTGAAGTGCAAATTGTTATACTCTAACAGTAATATTGTACCTTGCAGTGGCAGTCTGTAGGCATCAGGCAGGGTGGTACACTGAATGTGATCTTTTTTAGAGTGAAGCTCAGCTTTGAGGTGGAAAGCGAGGCAAGGGGATGATTAGCTGGCAAGTTTCCCAGGTTTGTGCATGTTAAGCTGCTTCAAGGTTTTTTCTTTGAATTTTGGGACTAGTAGTCTTGGCTTTATAATGGCATAAACAACACTCCCTGGACTGGAGCAGCTGATAGCATGTGTTAGATCTGGTTGCCATATGGTGGTCTTCCCCCAAATCTTTTGCCTTCACCCCTCCAATTTTTCTTGAATTCATTTTTGTTGGCCTTTGGACTCAGTGCACTTTGCCACCGCTAACCAGAGCTAAAGTGCTCATGCTCACTCTCTAAAACATGGTAGAATTGGCTTACACCTGATTGGCATATTTCTTATAAGCCCTTAGTTGTGAGACGTTGGCCTGGTATATGCTGTCCACTAATTAAAGTGGGCACCCTGTACCAGCCCAAACAACCCTTATGGTGATATAAGAGGTCAAAGATAACCTTAGAAAGCTATCCAAATGGTAGCTGCGGAGAGCAGCCTTCAGGTTTAGTCTGGTAGGAATGTTAAGCAGCTTGTTTTACCAGAATGCAACCTTAGTATTGGTTAAATGAAAGGAGAACCACTTAGTAGTTATAAAATATGTATTTATTAATAAAATACTCTCTGGCATGACAAAGTATCCTCTACACGAAGATAATCACAAAGCACACAATACTGTAGCACAGAAATAATAGTAAATAGCACTAATACACAGTGAGCTCCAGGGGGTGACCAAACCATGTACTAAAATAGTGGTAGAAGAACCATAACTCGAGTCAAGACAGTGTCTAAAGGATGTAGAATCGCTGGGACCCCAAAAAACCACCCAAGGTGAGTAAGTAGGGACCCCACAGAGGGCGGGTGCAGTGTGGGAACACGACTACGTGCTCCGTACAATTCTATGGGAGAGTCGCGGTTGAGGTTTTGAAGTTTAAGGGCCCTTCCCAGTGGACTTCGAAGAAACCCTGTGGAAGTTAGGAGGTTGGAGAGCCACCCCACCTGTGGATACTGAGGTACCAGAGTTGACTATCCCAGGTAAGCCGGGTGCAAAGGTCTGAAGTGGCTTTGGAAACTGCTGTCGAACCCAACGGAGGACTACGAAGAAGAGCCGCTGCTGAAAGAAAGAAAAGTGTCCAAAGGTGGATTCTCATTGAAGAGTACCTGAAAGCACAGGGGACAGGGTCTGGGTCACTCAGGAGTGACCAGGGGCTCGGTAAACGAATGCCCACCGATTTCGGGTGCTTCAGGTGCGTTGATGTCAGAAGGTACCTCAAGTTCCACAGAAGCAGAAGTGACGATTACTCCCAATGCCCCTGCATCAGTGCAGCCACCAAGCAAGGGTAACGGCACTAGCACGGGGGAAAGGGGAAGTGGAAGAGAAGAGAAGAGACTGCCTCAGGATGGTGTATAACCTCTAGGTGGTGATTCTGCCTTCTCTGCTGAGTCTTCTGTAGTGTATGGTTCTTCACTGGCACGTCTTAACGAGGTACACCTAATGCACAGAGGTGAAGAGGGAATTACAAGAACATCCTACTCTCCTAATCTTCCTAATGACTTTTAGATTCCTCTGCTCCTACCTTTTACTCCTACAGGCTTGCTACTCTTCTATGTAGTGATATTCTTTGTAATCTGTTAGTTATACTGACTTGCACATTTGCAGATTTAAGAAATAAGTTCCATCTTCTGACAAAGAATTTGATATGTACATAAATAATGAATTAACGAATACTCTCCTATCTTGCAGGTTCTGTAGTGAAGAAAGTCTGGGTCGGTTCAACAACTTCTTTAACAAAAGATGCGCGCAAAAAGGTACAGGGAAAGGTAAAATAGGGAGGAAAGGAAAAGGAAAGGTCGCCAAGGGGAGGAGAGGAAATTGGAAGTTGGGCGCAGACGCGCACTCACTGACTTTAGTCGTTGGCTCAGTCTTGGTTTCTTTTAGTTCACTGGGAAATCTGATACTCAGCCACTCCGGGTAACAGCTTCCTTCTCCGATGAACAAACGAAGATTCCAGCCAGAAGAATTCTCAGTAACTTTCTTGACTGAAACTTGGGTAACCAAAAACCGCTAACTTGATTATTCGGCTACTAGCGGTTGATTCGGTTCTGTGGATTATTCCGAAAATATCTCTCTCAAGTTCTAGAA
The DNA here is from genome assembly GCF_964204655.1 of Triturus cristatus. Lineage (NCBI taxonomy): Eukaryota > Metazoa > Chordata > Amphibia > Caudata > Salamandridae > Triturus > Triturus cristatus. The sequence goes on from NC_140580.1 coordinate 734,428,856, forward strand.
CAGTTCTCCTCAGGATTCTGGAGCACACAGAAAACACTAGCTTCTCTCAGGATATCTCGATTGAAGTGCGCAGTTTGCCGCGCGCCCAACCGTCAAGTCAAAGATGTACAGCAAATGACGGCAAGAGCCGCGGCCATCTTGAAAGGTCCAACTGCACATAGAACATTATAAGTCTCGATATAGGTTCACCACTTGCGGCTTCACAAGAATCCGCTGTCTCTTTGGTTTTTGCCACATATGGTGCACCGCTGACACCACATGAGTCTGCTTCCTGACAGTACCCCCTCTCAAAGGCCGATTCATGGGCCCAGGTTTGAAGGGGTATCGAATATGAAATCTTTTTAAGAGTCGAGGAGCATGAATGTTCTTAGCTAACTCCCAGGAGCGATCTTCTGGTCCATAACCTTTCCAGTCTACTAAGTAGTAAAGCCCAACTCTAGTTCTTTTGGAATCTAATATATCTTTGACCTCATATTCAGGATGTCCATTAATCACTAGGGGCGCTGGAGGCTTCACTATTCTCGTGTTTGGAGTGCATCTTTTAATCAGAGAGACATGGAAAACTGGATGAATACCTGTATTTGAGGGCAATTTTAATTTTACCGCTACAGGGCTTAGTACTTTTTCAATGAGGTAAGGTCCCACAAAACGTGGCTGAAATTTCCGATTACCCTTGAGATGGAGATTACGTGTAGATAACCACACCAAATCACCCACCCTGTAATCTGGAGCCCTTTTTCTATGTTTGTCTGCCTGTTTCTTATAATTCGCTTTAGCCTTGACTAAATTGGATTCTGCCGATCTGCGAGTGTTAACAAGATCTTGCATGAGGTCTCTGACTGCTGGAACCCCCATATCTCCCTGTCCCATGAAAGGGTTTGGATGTCTACCATAATTGAGGAAGAAAGGAGAAAACCCAGTAGACACATTTTTTGCATTATTACATGCAAACTCTGCCATCCATAAAAAATCAGACCATTCACCCTCCTGATCCAGAAGGAACATTCTCAGATATTGTTCCAACTCTTGGTTGACTCTTTCGGTCTGCCCGTCTGTTTCAGGATGATAACTGGTGGAAAATCTGGTCTCTACTCCCAACCCTTGCATGAAGGCTCTCCAAAAATGGGATACAAACTGAGACCCTCTATCTGAAATCAGGATTTTTGGGACTCCATGAATCTTAACAATGTGCTCACTGAATAGTTTGGCTAACTCCCTCGCAGTAGGAACCCCTTTTAAAGGTATGAAATGGCTCATCTTAGTGAAGGTGTCAACAAACACTAACACAGTGTTATACCCATGACTCGGAGGCAGATCCACTATGAGATCCATGGTGACTGTGTGCCAAGGTTGGGAGGGGGTGGGCAAGGGATGCAAAAGGCCTGATGGGGCTTGTCTCATGGCCTTTCCTTGGGCACAGGTAGGACACGTTCCCACATATTGTATGACACTGGACCGAATCTCTGGCCACCAAAAATATCGTTGAATGAGCTCGAGAGTCTTTTGAATACCTTTATGCCCAGCCAAAGGTTGATCATGGCATGCTTGCATTGCTTTGTGCTGAAGTTCTGCAGTGGGTAAATACAGGGCACCTTGAACGTAGGGTAACTGTTCGAAGATTTCTCGTACAGAATCCTGTTGAACCCAAGTCTGTATCTCTTCTGGAGACAACCTTTTCTTTACTTCTTCTTTGAAATCAACCAAATCAAGCGTACAAATGATCTTGGTTTCTGGGATGATAGTCTTTTGAGTCATTGGAGGCTCTTGAACTTCTGTCTGAATTCGGGACAATGCATCTGCCTTTCCGTTCTTATTTCCTGGGCGGTAGGTAATCACAAAATCAAAGTCTGCAAAATAGAGAGACCATCTTAAGAGACGAGGGGTCAAAGTTCTAGCAGATTTCAGAAATTGTAAATTCTTGTGATCAGAATAAACTGTAACTGTATGACGAGCTCCCAGCAAATAGTGTCGCCACTCTTCAAACGCATCTTTCACCGCCAACAATTCCTTCTCAGCAATTGTATAATTGACTTCAGCAGGCGTAAGTTTTCTAGAACGAAAAGCCACTGGATGAAGCTGTCCCGTTGTCTTGTGACGCTGAGACAGCACCCCACCAATGGCTAAATCTGAAGCATCCGCTTCCACAAAGAAGGGTTCTGCCGGATCTGCATGTAGCAAAATGGGAGCAGTAGTAAAGCTCTTCTTGAGAAACTCAAAAGCCATCTCAGCCTCTTCAGTCCAATGAAATTTCTGGCCTTTCTTCAAAAGTTTGGTGATAGGAATGATTCTCTGTGAAAATCCTTGAATGAAGCGACGATAAAAATTAGCAAATCCCAAGAATCGCTGTATCTCCTTAACGTTTCCTGGAGAGGGCCAATTTATAACTGAGTGAATCTTCTTTGGATCCATGGTCACTCCTGCTGAGGAAAGGACAAATCCGAGAAACTCCACTGTTTGCACACTGAAAGCACATTTTTCTAGTTTCACATACAATTGATGCAAACGCAGCCTTTCCAAAACCCTCCTTACATGGGTAGCATGTTCTTGTGGAATCTTGGAGAAAATCAAAATATCATCCAAATATACAATTGCAATCTTGTCAATCAAATCTCCCATGATATCATTAATAAAATGTTGAAAAGCGGCTGGTGCATTACAAAGGCCAAACGGCATAACTTGATATTCAAAGAGCCCATATTTAGTTCGAAATGCCGTTTTCCACTCATGGCCTTCTTTGACACGAATAAGATGGTATGCCCCTCTTAAATCTAATTTCGTGAAAATTTGAGCTTCCTTTACTTGATCAAGAAGGACGGAAATCAAGGGTAACGGGTATCGATTCTTGATGGTCACTCGGTTGAGGGCACGATAATCGATGCAAGTCCTAAGAGATCCTTCCTTCTTGGGGATGAAGAATAAAGGAGAGGATACTGGGGACTGTGAAGGCCTAATAAAACCATTAGCCAAATATCGATCTAAATACTCCTTGAGATAGCGATTTTCACCTTCAGTTAGGGCGTAGATCCTTGAACAAGGCAGAACCGCTCCCGGTTCCAATTCGATGGTACAATCGTATGGACGATGTGGAGGTAATTTTTCTGCATCTTTTTCACAAAAGACTTCTTTAAACTCTTGGTACTCTGGGGGAATTTCTGTAGTACTGATGACACAAATTGATTCTCCTCCGCCAGATAACAAGGTTGCTTGAGAGGGTTCGGTATCTCCCTCAGAATCATGGTAACAATGTTCTAGACAATATTGGGAATTCATGAATACTGTTCGGTTTTCCCAGTTTATAGTAGGATTATGGATAGTAAGCCATGGAAGCCCCAAAATCATCTGGAATTGAGGTGCATCAATGAGATTAAATTGAATGGTTTCACTATGGCCATCTGCTTGAATCAACTTCAAAGGTTCAGTGTGCTGAGTGATGGGTCCTGAGGAGAGATTAGTTCCATCTACTGCCCGAACCAATTCACTTCTTTCTTTACTGATGCCTTTTATTCCCATTCTTTGTGCATATTTTATGTCACAGAAGTTTCCGGTGGCTCCAGAGTCGAGCATAATGGCCACCCCAGAAATTTCTTGCTCCCGAAACTGAATAGTCATATGCAAAATCAAATGAGGTGTCATGGTTTGTAAAGTGTTCATCACATAATGGGAATTCGGAGCCATCTTTTCTTCTGACACCACCAGTGTGCTCCCCTCTACTGGTGGTGTTGCTCGTTTCCCTTCACCAAAGTTTTAGGCCTTTTCGGACACTCTTTTACAAAGTGTCCTGAATTTCCACAATACATACACAGTCTTTTCTGTCTTCGTTGTTCCTTCTCTTCTTTACTCAGAGGGCCTCTCACCATCCCAATTTGCATTGGTTCCACATCCGAAGAAGGCGTCTTATTGATCTCTTGTCGACTTCGATCAAATCTAGGAGGTTGGAAACGAAATTCTTTTCTTCTTTCACCTTTCCGTTCTGTCCAACGAAAATCGATTTCTAAAGCCAGATCCACTAAAGCTGATAATTCTGTAGGACGGTTAGGAATTTGAGCTAATGTGTCTTTGATTTCTTCTCGCAATCCTCTATAGAAGAGAGCCGCTCTTTTCTCTTCTGGCCACTCCGTTTCCACAATCAACTTATTAAACTGGGTTAAATAAGTTACTAAATCCTTACTTCCTTGACGAAGTTCTAAAAGTTCATTGTCCGTGACTTGAGAGATCTTTCTTCTGTCAAAAATCCTCAAAAATTCGGCCTTAAAACGCTCCAGGTCATACAAAAATGGGGAATCCTTGGACACCAATGGCATTGCCCAGTTAGCCGCATCCCCACTCAGATAAGAGAGAATAAACGCAACCTTGGATTGTGCGTCAGGGAATAACGCTGGTCGACACATGAAATGGAGGGAACATTGTGTCAAGAATAATTGCGCTCTCTGTGCATCCCCAGAATACCTTTCAGGAGAAGCTAATGGAATTAGTGGGGAAACAGAATGGACCACTTGTGCAACAGTCCTGGGGTTGGACTCAGAAGACAAATTGGGGGAAGAGGTCTGAGCTAACGGAGTGGCTCCCGATGCTAACCCATCTACTCTTCGAGTTAGCAAAACCGTTTCCTCCCTTACCGCTCCTAAATCCCTTTGAATGGCCTCCAACATCTCCCCTAAGGATTTTAAACTAAAGCCTTCCGCCATTCCGCTTGGGTGGAAATTACTTCTTGGGGCACTTCAATCTGTCAGAAGGTACCTCAAGTTCCACAGAAGCAGAAGTGACGATTACTCCCAATGCCCCTGCATCAGTGCAGCCACCAAGCAAGGGTAACGGCACTAGCACGGGGGAAAGGGGAAGTGGAAGAGAAGAGAAGAGACTGCCTCAGGATGGTGTATAACCTCTAGGTGGTGATTCTGCCTTCTCTGCTGAGTCTTCTGTAGTGTATGGTTCTTCACTGGCACGTCTTAACGAGGTACACCTAATGCACAGAGGTGAAGAGGGAATTACAAGAACATCCTACTCTCCTAATCTTCCTAATGACTTTTAGATTCCTCTGCTCCTACCTTTTACTCCTACAGGCTTGCTACTCTTCTATGTAGTGATATTCTTTGTAATCTGTTAGTTATACTGACTTGCACATTTGCAGATTTAAGAAATAAGTTCCATCTTCTGACAAAGAATTTGATATGTACATAAATAATGAATTAACGAATACTCTCCTATCTTGCAGGTTCTGTAGTGAAGAAAGTCTGGGTCGGTTCAACAACTTCTTTAACAAAAGATGCGCGCAAAAAGGTACAGGGAAAGGTAAAATAGGGAGGAAAGGAAAAGGAAAGGTCGCCAAGGGGAGGAGAGGAAATTAGAGGTTGGGCGCAGACGCGCACTCACTGACTTTAGTCGTTGGCTCAGTCTTGGTTTCTTTTAGTTCACTGGGAAATCTGATACTCAGCCACTCCGGGTAACAGCTTCCTTCTCCGATGAACAAACGAAGATTCCAGCCAGAAGAATTCTCAGTAACTTTCTTGACTGAAACTTGGGTAACCAAAAACCGCTAACTTGATTATTCGGCTACTAGCGGTTGATTCGGTTCTGTGGATTATTCCGAAAATATCTCTCTCAAGTTCTAGAACAGTTCTCCTCAGGATTCTGGAGCACACAGAAAACACTAGCTTCTCTCAGGATATCTCGATTGAAGTGCGCAGTTTGCCGCGCGCCCAACCGTCAAGTCAAAGATGTACAGCAAATGACGGCAAGAGCCGCGGCCATCTTGAAAGGTCCAACTGCACATAGAACATTATAAGTCTCGATATAGGTTCACCACTTGCGGCTTCACAAGAATCCGCTGTCTCTTTGGTTTTTGCCACATATGGTGCACCGCTGACACCACATGAGTCTGCTTCCTGACAGTTGAGGGTGTTCTTGACTCTGTAGCCACCGGGACCAGGACACGTTGAGGACAACCAGGAGCAAGATACAACTGGTCCCACAAAGGATGTTGACTACTGAGGGGTTGGTGTCCATCTGAAGCACCAACAAGCCTTGGCAATGGCAACCCATGCAGAAGGTCAAAGAAGGTTACGGTTCGGACCAGCAAGGTCCAGGAGACTCACCAAAGACAGGGAGGTCAGTGCAGGCCTGGAGCAACCAAGGAAGCCCAAGAAAAACAAAGTTGACCCTCAAATGGACCCACAGACCCGAGGTACAGGAGTCACAAGAGGACCTCAAGTGATTTCACAAAACAGCAGCCCACGGAGCACTCGGTGTGAGAAGGCCAGAGTTCTTAGTAGAAAATTGTGCCAGAGGTTGGGGCTACTAGAAGCCCAATGCACTTGCTTGGGAAACGCCAATAAGCATATGCACCTGCAAATTATCGCGGGCACAGGAGTACTGGTATTACAGCCCCCACAAGGGATTCTGCCCTCAAATTTGGAAGACGGCAGCTCAGACCTCAAGGGACGTAGAAACCCACCTTCTGTGTTGCTGGAGCCTTCAGATTCTGTAGGAGCTCAGGATAAGCAGAATGGTCCATCATGATGTGGTGCCTGTGGTTGCAGGGGAATGACTCCTTCACCTCAAGGAAGATATCTTCAGTTGTCCTTGATGCTCCACAGGTCCTGCATGGAGCCTGTATGGTGTACAGTCACAGACAATGCTTCAGACTGAGAGGGAGGCAAAGTCAGGCCCAAAATAAGTCCAGCGAAGTCCAGGGTGTCCAGACGGTCGAAGTTCAGTGGTTTCTGATTCAGAATCTTGTCCTCATCGAATCTAGGGTCCTACAGCCAGGTAAGCCCTTTGGTCCCCACGAGGGAGGGTTGGACAGATTCAGGGGACCCTCCCAGGGGGAGGGTCCGGATAGTGGGGAGGTTACTCCCATGTCCTTTGTCCAGTTCCGTGCCAGAGCAGGAGCCAACGGCTCCCAGGACTGGTTTGAACTGAACTATGCACATGGACACCAAATGTGCCCCTCATGCAGACATTCGGTCGCTGGCAAGTGCACCCACCCAGCCCTAATACACTAAATCCTGTCTGGGAGTTGGTCACACCTTCCTGTGACAGGATGCCTATTGTTCTGCCTTCCCCAGCTCGAGCTTGGCTCAGCAGCAGGAGGGCAGAAAAGTGTCTCCGGTCGGCAGCAACTATTTTGTGCTGCCCGGGACTAGAAGGCTGGTACCTGGAACACCAGGGACCCAACAAAGCTCGTTTCTGAGGGGTGGAATCATACCTCCCACACCGGTTACCGGTTTTGGGGTATAATTCCACAATATTTGACACCAAACATGATAGGATTACTTTCAGCCGTTTTAGAGTTGGTCATCACGCGGTCGCATAATGCCACTCTATGGGCAATATGTAGGTAGCTAAATACCGGCTGGTGACGGCCGAAAATCGGCAATTTTCCCGTTACCGACTGGTATTTAGCCCTTTCTAATGTAGGAGGCAGGTTTTAAGGAATCGGTAATTTACTGATTCCTTATTTTAAGGAATCGGTAAAATACCGAATCCTTAAAAGCACTGTAGGAGGCACTCAAGTGAGTGCATTTTTGCATTCAGAATTCGTTATTTACCACCAACTACAAGTTGGTGGTAAATACTGAATACCTTTAAGAAAGCAATATTTTGCTTTTCTCAAGGTGCCATGTGGCAGACATACATGCCCTTAGGGCATGTATGTGAGCCACATGTGCACACATGCACGATTCAGGGGTGCAACAGGGTGTCAATGTGATACCCTGCCACCCTTGAATATGCTCCCCCTATTACCGATTCGGTATTTACCGAATCGGTGATAGTGAATGGCTTCCCATTTATTCCTATGGGCCTCCAGACCCATAGGAATGAATGGGAAGGTGATTCCTTATTACCGAATCGGTATTACCGATTCGGTATTAACGAATATTACCGATTAGGTATTTTTTACCGAATTATTAGCTACATATGAAATACCGATTCCTAAATACCGAATCGGTAAAATTCGGTATTTAGGAATCGGTATTTCATATTTACCTACATCGGGCCCAAAATGTCGTAAATGGCTGATGCACTGACACCCCGGGAGAATGGACTCTGTAGGCTGTAGGGATGTCCTGCTCATGCAGTGGCACTCTCTCACTTAGAGCCAAGCCCCCTGCCTTCAGGATTGTTAAGGCCTGCTATAGGGGTAACTTATAGGTTTTAAGTGCAGTGACCCTTAGACATATAAAACCTATATCTACAGTAAGTGGTGCCTGCACCAACTTACACAGGCTGCAATGGCAGGCCTGTAGGTTCCATTTTGCATGGCCTCTCATGGGTGGCATAATACATGCTTCAGCCCATGGTAGGCCTCTGGGATACCTATGCCCTGGGTACATGGGTACCATATACTAGGGACTGACAAGGGTACCCCAGTATCCAATCTGGAGTGCACCAAAGTACACAACATTGCAGTTTAGGGAGAAAGCAGATAGAATGGGGTCCTGATTAGCAGGATCCCAGTCAGACTAGTCAAAAACAGTAACACATCTAGCAAAAAGTGGGGGTAAACATAAGAAGTAGATCCTACTTTCCTACATTAGTAAAGGTGTATACCATATACCCAGGGCCTGTAAATTAAATGCTACCAGTGGGCCTGCAGCACTTATTGTGCCATGCACTTAAGAAGTATTTAAAACATGTCTTAGGCCTGCCATTGTAGGCTGCTAGCAGTTTTAAAATTCCAATTCAACTTGGCAAAATAATTCCTTTAACAAACCTAAAACTCACTTTTTAATACATATAAGTCACCCCTCAGATTGGCCCTAAACAGCCTTTAGGGCAGGGTACATTGTAATTAAAAAAGTTGGACATGCACTTTCAGGTTTTACATGTCCTAGCAGTGAAAAACTACTAAATTCGTTTTTACTACTGTGAGACCCTACCTCTCCTATAAGATAACATTGGGTTACCTTATTACATCTAATAAGTTCTAACCTTTGATTGGGTGCAGGTAGAAAAGTAAGTTTGGGTGTTAAAGAAATTGTCATTTAAAACCTGCTTTAATGTTAAAGTCGGATTTTAAGTCACAACTTTATTTTCCTAACTATGTGGTGCCTGCAGCCTGCTCCTGGATTCGATGACTATATGTGTGTGGCAGTTTGACTTTGTATATTCTACCATACAACCACTCAATAGAGGGATTAGGTGTGCCTAGGTGGGCCATCTCAGCCAATATGATGGGGCAGAGCTGGGCACAGCTCCACTTGCAAATCAATAGGCTTTGCCCTGCACACTCACAACGGATTTCACACTAGTCTATTGTGACTGTAGCCAGGCTAGAGCCAGGGCAAGAGGCAATAAACTGCAAGCACTTCTGTATGATGAAATTCTAGAAACCTTGCCTACTTCAAAGAAGGCATCAGGTATATAAAGGGACCCTCAGACCACCACTCTGGATAACTTCTGGATCTTTGGAAGACTCAGAACAAGGACTGCTGAGTTGCTCTGCTGCAAGAAGGACAGCCCTGCTGCCCTGTTATTCTGCTGCTCTACTGCCCTGCTGTCCTACTGTCCTACTGAACCTTGAACCCAAGGCAACCACAGTGACTCCAAGGGATGGTTGGCTGGACTCCTGATCAGAGTCTTGGGGACAGAAAAGGCTCAAACCACCTTGAATCCTGTACCTGGACTGTGCCTGCTGTGAGTCCTAACCCCCTAAGTGGTGCCCCTCCAGTCCCTTCCTTGAAAGTTGAGATGAAGATGCTCTGCCAGCCCAGCTGTGGTCTCCATCAGAATTGACACAGTGCAACGCAAACCCGACGCAGTACACCGTAGCCTCTCCTGGGAACCGATGCAGTGCGATACAGTCTCAACACAAGCCCGCATCTCAGCCCTCTCAGTTCATCGGAACTTCCACTGTGCAGCACATTCTCAACACAACCCACATTACAGCCCTTGAAGCCCATTGGAGCAACCGCTGTGCGACTCCTCGTCAACATGAACTTCACATCGCTCCTCGGAGCCATCGATATGCAGTGTAATGCTCCACAGTTAGGATTTAAGGTACAATTCTCAGTGGGCCTAACTTGGTCCTCGTAGATGGCCCACACTCCATCACAGTCAGCCTGAACGTGTAAGTTTGTCCCAGTCTGGTGTGACAAGATAACCACAGTTGGCTAATGTGCTTTTAAGCACCATTTTTACATAAACCTTTAAAATTTCATATCTCCGGTTCTACTAATTGGATTTTTGTCTTTTTGGTCTCAAATAATTTATTAAAATTAACTCTATTTTTCTAAGTTGGTGTGAGATTTTTCTTGTGTTTTCACTTTATGACTGTTTGTGTGCTGAATAAATACTTTACACATTGTCTCTAAGTTAAGTCTGACTGTTTTTGTGCCAAGCTACTGGAGGGTTAAGCACAGGATCATTTAGTGGCTTTTTGTGGTTTACCCTGACAGGGATTGTGGCAATTGCTTAAGCAGGTAAGCAGGGTTTTATCCCCTACAAACCAACAACCCATTTTCTCGCAACATGGACCCTGGGAATCTTGACTAGGCTGAGCCTGACGAGGCGCTGGGGCACCAGATGACTCACAGTCATTGGCTGGCATTTGAGGTCCATGGATCTCATCTGGAGATGAGGGCGCCAAGCTGCAGGCACCAAACAGCAATGCTCTCCTCTTCTTTTATTCGTACCAGCACAGGACACTTTGAAGCTAAGCATGAGCAGGTGGGAAACACACAAAGAATGGGCAAAGCCTTAGAATAAAAAAAAATGTTAGAGGGCTTACGGTGGGTTGATCTTCGTAACATGTGCCTCATGTGCCTCAGTGTTTCACCTATAGATTGGCAAACTGATTACAAGTACTAGGGGCAGGTGAGAAGGTCAAAACCAGCACCATCTTCTGTAACATTTTAGTGTCCTAGTGGCTCTGCTTACCACTTAGGTCCTTGTGAGCTTTCTTTGTCCCCTGTGCCCCTTCCACTCCAACATCTGGGTAGGGGTATGTATCTTCCATGTCCCCCACACTTCCTACTCACATGCATGAGACTTTCTCTTATACCTCTTTAGGATCTTACATACTCTGTAAAATTCATAATCAAACTACCTATCAACGCCCTGTAGATGGCACAAATATTTCTTGAGACAGCAAGGTCCCTCCAGAGACCACTCAATCATTGAAAATCAAGGGTGTAATGTAGGCCTGGGACTCCTGCAGGGTGGGGGAGTCACACCTTACATCAGAGGTCTTCAAACTGTGGGGCAAGCCCCCCTGGGGGGGCATGCATGTGTTTTCAAGGGAGCGCAGATAGGTCTGTAATTACATGTAAATGAAGATAGCCTGAAAGTGCGAAAGTCACGTTTCTAGGCTGTCTTCACATTTTACTTGCATTTTTCTGTTGAAACATATGCTTTTGTAATGATTTTAATTAATCATATAATATATGAATTCTGGTTCTGAGTCTTAGTGTGTGTAGGTGTTTGTGTGTAGGAAAGAGAGCTACATATGTAGAAGGGTTATTTAAAAGGTGTGTGTGCTTGTACGTGTCTCAGAAAAAAGCTACATATTTGTAAGTGTTTCCTGTGCACATGTAAGAGAGTAAAAGTGTGTGTGTTTGTGAGTGTGTGTGATAGAGACACAGAGAGCTGTATATGTAAAAGGCTTAATACAAATCTGTGTCTGCCTGTCAGACTTTTTTCTTAATCCTATCACTGACAGGGATAGCCAAGAGCTATCAAAGCTGTGAGTACTGGTGTTTGTTGTGAGTACTGGTGTTGGCTCTTGGGGTGGATGTGGACAAGAAGCCACAGTCTAGCTGAAAAGAAGTAGCTTAGGGTTGAGGATAGCTACAGTACAACAAAGTTATCAGAGTTGAAATAAGGATGTGAATGTTCAGTTAGAAATGTGAGTTTTTGTAAATACATAGCACTTTAATGAAGTCTAATAATGTCCAACTTTATATAAAGAGATGGGAGGGACAGGGATGATGAGAGATGGGCGGGAGAGGGATGGTGGAGATGGGAGCACATATTTGTAACAAACGTCTGAGGCTACAGCAATGTAGTACCTATCATTAGTGAAACTGCTGCAGTGACACTTTTACCCTGGGGCCCACTACATCATAATTATGAATGTTTTGCAATACAAAGTGGGCATAGGGGTTCATTTTCATTGTTGCATTGGGGCAGATGACTCCTTTGGCACACAATAGGGGTAAAGCATGCAGCAGCTCATTTTCTTTCAGAAAGACACCAGATTTGTTTAAAGATTGAAGTGATGGTCATACATGGTGGGGAAGGAGTGAAAGAAAAGGGGATAGCCTGCTTATCAGGGCTACAGCCATTACTAGTACAGCAGGTGAGTGCATTGGGGCCCATTACTAGTACAGCAGGTGAGTGCATTGGGGCCTCCCAATTATGTGCAGTAGTGGTTTTGGTTAATTCTGTTCTTGTTTGATGCTGTTGCTTTTATATAAGTGCACATTTAGTGTGGATTGCGAGCTACAGAAAAGTACCCCTGAAATGATCTCAAGATCCCTGTCACCTGTGATCATCCCTCACCCTCTGTAGTGAAAGAGCCACTCTTGTAGCTTGGCTCCCTACAATGACCTTCAACTACCACCACTACCACCATAGGTCCTGCCTATGCCTGCTTCTCTTCTTTCTTGTAATCTTGCTGTCTTTCAGTGGGAGGTGTCACGGAGTAGAATAGTCTTGCCATGAATAGAAGGTGTGGGATGTGCATTTGAAAGCATGAGAGGGAGAGAGAGGTGTGGAATGTACTCTTTGGTTTAGAAGTGCAGTGTTGTGAGCGGTGGTGCACACGTGCATTTTGTTGTACATTGGTGAGCATTATGAGCTCTTACTATTGGCTTTGTCATGGCCTCATGTCATCTTGTTTTCTGACTGTGACTATTGGCTTTGACATGGTCTCGTGTCATCTTGCTTTCTGACTTTGCCTTACTTCTGCGTGCACAGCAGCGCTTGCAAGTTGTGTGGGTTAGTCACATTCAAGGTCTTTCTGTTTGTCTACCGATTGCTTTTGTTTAATATACTCTGGAAGACCTTGTGGGAGCTTCGTCAAGATAGAGGCTGGAAGATGTGAGAATGGAGGAAGGGATGTGAGAGCTCCTTACTGCAATGGGGATGCTTGCTTGGAACTTGGCCAGTTCTGGTAAAATTCCTCTGGCGCTGGGAGGAGGTCTTTCGCGAATCTTCTAGTGTGTTTAAAGCTGAGGGCTGCAGACAGAGAAACTGAGAGTTTGGAATCCGAGCGAGGGCGGACGCGTCTATCTCGGAGTGTGGCCCCTGGTTGCTGAGCTCTGAACCCCAGCTGTGAAATCTCCCCCAGCCAGAAGTGGGCTAAGATATAGATGTAGTGTTTGCACCAGGTGATGTATTAGGTTTTGGTTATTGCTATTGTGATGTTTAGCCAGTGGCTTTGATCATTGAGTTGTGGTTATTGCAATTGTGATGTTTAGCCAGTAGCTTTGATCATTTGAGGTGTTTTCTTTGTGGTGTGGGAGGTGCACATCCAGAGTAATCCTCTGCTGAATATATAAATATATATATGTATATATATATATATATATCACCTCCACTCGCCTTCACTCTTCCCTTGGTTGGAAAACAAACGAGCGCAGACCCAGTCTTTTTCGTGCAGTTATTTATTAGCCATTCTCCGCCATTACGCGTTTCGGGCGATCCCGCCCTTGATCACATGACAACACTTTGGCTGATGACCGCTCTTTTTAAAGTGCAAGTGCTAGTGCATCAATTAATGGACATAGAAAAAATACATTTCCTTCAACGTTACAGGTATATACCCCGCCAAACATGATAGCCACATAATGTCAAATGCGTTATTCTGATAATATTTTTCACATCATATGAAATAACTCATAGGTATTACCATAACTTGATATTCGCATAAATGCATGGAATTTGCTTCACAATATGTCCAAGACAAATTATTGTAAAAAAATAAAATAAAATAAAAGTGCCCTCACCTCAACAATTTACAGTGCAATTTAACCAATTAATTACAGACTAAATTCATTCAAAGAAAACTAGTTGATGACCTCGGAAGATTGCAAATTTCCATTCGGATCCAATTTTGGCATAATATTAATCCACAACCCAGATCCGAACAGAAAGCAAAGTCGCATCAATAAATATAAAGTGCATTAAAGGATCTGGATGATAGGTACTAATGTTTATATTGAACTGTTCATAGGAGATCCAACAGAAACCGTAAATCACTTAGTAGAAGCATATAATGTGCTTTCTATTACCAATTTCTAAAAACATTCCTAAAAACTAATTTTATATTCAATAAATAGAAATATATATCATCCTAAAATATTACCTAAAATATTCATATCCAAAAACAAACTATGGTGAAGAAGACTCACACAAAACCATCCAAGGAGGACCAAAATAAAACAAAGAGGTAAAACCACATATATATAAATTAGTCCCTGTGGACTGTCATTCACAGCGTGAGACTTAAATAAACATTTTCCCTCCATCACATTTTCTATATATCCAACTTACATCATATCATAAGCATATTTCAGAATTCACAGAAACGTGTAAAGGTCTTCACTGTTGTTAAGCCCCATGGGGTGTTTAGAATCCAGCCGTAAGATGTATGTTGTTTCTAATTTTCTTAGCTTGGATTCCCTATCCCCTCCTCTTTTTTGTGGGGTGACTGTATCAATGACATAATACTGCAAGAATCCTGGATCACTATTGTGAGTGCTTTTAAAGTGTCTGGCGACCGGGTAACTTTCATCATTATTATTGATCGCTCTCAAATGTTGCAGAATTCTTTTATGCACCGGTAATTTCGTGCTCCCTACATATGTCAAGTTACATCTACAGGTGAGCACATAGACAGCAAATTCGGTCTTACATGTGAGATAATGTTGAATATGACACGATTTAGAACCAAATGCTGGAACATAATTCTTAGTATTAGTTGCATATTTACATGCTTTACAGGATGCACATTTAAAGAATCCTTTTCTCATTGTTAACCAGGAGCCTTTGTTACCTGTTTCCAAGTTGCTTCTGACTAGAGCCATGCCCATACTATTAGTCTTTCTGAAGGCAACTGAGGGACTACTTGATAATAATTCTCCAATTATAGGGTCATCTTTCACAATAGGCCAGCTTTTTCTTACAATGTTCCTGATCTGTTTCTCCTGCCGTGAAAATCCTAGGATCAAACGAATAGGTTCCTGCTCTCTTTTTGAGTCTAATAAAGTCTCTTTCTTTTTTAACAGGTCCTGTCTTGCCAATGATCTAGATTTAATAATGGCAGACTCAATGATCTCTGTATTATAACCTCTATTTAGGAATCTCGCCCGGCTTTCGCCTTGTTTGATGGTACATTCTTTATCCTCACTACATATACGTCTGATCCGGAGCATCTCCCCGTAGGGGATGCTCTTAATCAGATGTGGAGGATGGGCACTCGAGGCGTGTAATAATGTATTGCCCGCTGTGGGTTTCCTATAGAGGGTAGTGGAGATCTTATTGTTGATTATCTTGATTTCCACGTCAAGAAATGTGACCTTTTCCTTGCTAATGTGTGAAGTGAATTTTAAGTTGAGTGCATTATCATTCAACAATGTAATGAAGTCAGTGGCGCTTTCAACATCACCCTCCCACACTATAAAAAGGTCATCAATATAGCGGAGCCAGGAGATTACCTTCTCATTAAATATCCGTTCATGTTGTTGCATGAGGACCAGCTCCTCCCACCAGCCCATAAATAAACAGGCATAACTGGGAGAGAAGCTGGCCCCCATAGCAACTCCCTGTATCTGTTGGTACATAATACCATTAAATAGGAACAGATTATTTTCAAGGCAAAATAAAAGCATTTTTACCAACATCTTGTTATGCAGAAAGAATTCAATTGGTCTGTTCATCAAGAAAAATTCTATAGCTTTGATACCATCATTGTTTCTGATGCAGGTATAAAGTGAAGACACATCTAGTGCAATCATTAAATAAGAAGGTTTCCACCTAATATGTTGCACTTTCCTTAGAAAGTCACTTGTGTCCTGTACAAATGATTTCAAACTTTTCACAAAGTCCTGCAGGAAGAAATCAATGTATCTAGACAAATTTTCCAAAAGGCCATCACACGCAGAAATTATAGGACGTCCCGGGGGTTTCTTCATATCTTTATGCAATTTTGGTATAAAATAGATAACAGGGATGGTGGCATTTTCCTTTTTAAGATATTTAAATTCATCCCAACTGAGTAAACCCGTACTTCTCCATGCCACAAGCTGGGAAAAGAGCGTCTCTTGTGTGGTTTTGAATTTGGTCAGTGCTACTTTTTTATAGCATTCTATATTATTTAATTGGCTGTGTGCCTCTTCAAGATACTCCTTCAGTGGCCACAGCACCAAATTGCCTCCTTTGTCTGAATTGCGTATGATGATCTCCTGATTTTCTTTTAATTTCTTGATGAGTTGCCAATATTTTCTCTCATGGTTGGTAAACTTCTTTTTACTTATTTCATTGGTTGCAATGTTGAGCCTTTTGATTTGCGCCACTATCTGTTCGTTGAAAACGTCTATAGAATCTCTCGCCATGACAGGTACAAATTTAGACTTGGGGCGGAACGGAGTCCAAGGCTTTATATCCGTCCCAGGGATCTGTGACGCTTGCATATTAGTTGACACATTTACACCTAGAGCTTGTCCATTCACAATGCTATCACCTCTTTCCAAACTCCGCGTAGTCTCAAAAAGCTCATAGTCGGAGCCTCTCAGCCCATGCATTTCTGATACCATGTCCGGGCCCCCCGATTGTTCTGGTCTTTCTTTGTTTCCTCGCTGATGATGGTATTTCTGTAATTTCAGCTTACGAATGAACTTGTAAATGTCTGCGCGGGTTTGGGTATAATTAAAATTAGATTCGGGGCAATAGGAAAGTCCCAATGATAGAAGTTGTCTTTCTGCAGCCGAGAGATCAATACCTGCCAGATTTACAATGGTGTTAGAATGCTCAGAGGTTGAGGGATCAGTGCATAGATTTGCCGGCAGTTGGTCCCCTACCGTCGTGCCCTGCCCCTCCCACGCCTTCTGACGTTTTCGATTTGCTTGCCTACGTTCCCTTCTTCGTTTGGTTGCCCTGCTTTTTCGGTTGCCTGGGTGCGTGGCCGCAATGTTTCCCTCCTGCTTCGTTTTAAAATATCTAATTCTTCCCCCAAGGTTAATTTGATATTCCTTGCCTCGGATCTCGCTGCCGCATTGTCGGACTCGGATCCGCTCTCCATGGCCGAGCTGAGCTCCGATGCTGAGGGGGAAGCGTTGGTTGCTTCTTGGTAATTTCTTCTATCCTCCTTATTACCCATACGTTTTTTAGCTGTGTCAACACGCATGGAGTCATATCTCCTTGCAAACGTAAATATTTGCCCATTAGCATAATCGTCACGATCACGCCTGAATTTGTAGGTTTTCCGACTCTTTATCTTTTCCTCCTCCTTTTTAAGTCGTGCGTTCATCTCCTCCACCAATTTTTGCTTAACCTGCAGGTCACCTAGTGGTTCTATTTCTTTTTCCAAGAGCTCGATCTTTTCTTGCAGCGCTCCCCTATCAATATCAGCGTACTTAACCAAGATTGTGACCAGTCGCCTCGATGATTCAAGATTACACTCTCCCCATTCGGCCATCATGAGGGGATTCGGGGATTCGTAGCTGGGGGCGATCATTATACGAAGGCCTCTCGGAATTCTCCCAACATCGAGATACCTTTGTAGTGACCGTGCCTCCCACCACTTAGCCTGCTCCTGCCGTTTCAGTTTTTCCAGTGCTCGGAAATTGTCTCTTAGTCCCATACCTTTACTAGGTTCTTCCGTGGTCACTTTTCTAGTTCCTTGACCGTCTTCGGGGGAGTCCGAAAACATCCCCTCAGCTGCTAGCTCGCGGTCCCTAAGTGTGTCTGCGGACATTTTCTGGCTTTCTTATAACTCAATCGCGAGACGAAACCCCTCGTACGCAATGCTTGCAGGGGTTCGGACTCGCGTTGCACACCTTTCCACCTGTCTTTTGCTGATATGCGCCGTACCTTATTGAAAGTGCCCTCCAACTCTGCCGCATATATATATGTATATTACCTACTGGTAGTTATAGTTAGGACCAATCTTCCATAGGAAATCCGCAACATTCTATTTGGAATAACGTTGGCGCCGATTGACGAATCTTCGCGAAATTTTCCAAACTTTTGACCAGCTCTGGTCCGCTCCTATCTTGAAAATTTCACGGTGATTCGTCAAGCGGGGGCCGAGAAAAAAGGGCAGTCCCAAAACACGTTTTCCCCATGCATTTTCCCATAGGACCTGTTGACGCAGCTACAGCCCGAACTGCTGAACGGAATTACACCAAATTTTGCAAAAAGGTAGTCCTTAGTTCAGACTCGTGCCTTTTGCTTAAATGGTGTAAATCCGTTCAGTAGTTCCTGAGAAAATTAGAGTTAATAAGATAGATATATCTGGGCGGAGCCTAACCACACATCTCATCGATCGTGAGATCTGATTGGCTGTCAGTACTTCATCCAAGAAGTGTTGGCAGCCATCTTGGGACCAATATACATGATAGCACCTCATTAAAAAGCAATGCAGTTAATAGAAGGTTTTGAGACTTTAGTTACATTATAAATCATTTGTTGATGGTACCATACTCATTTTAGGAATTGTGGTGTGTTCTAAGGTGATTTTACCATGTGAAAAAGCCTTCTGCTGTGATATCATGAATCATGTTTGAGAGAAAACCATTTTCTCATGCTTTTCCCACAGAGGTTTGGAAGGTGATCTATAAGCTAAACTGAGAGCATATTTTCTGTAAATTCACATTATCGTTCTCAGTCATGTGAGAATGAAGTCTGACATTCTCAGTAAAACATGTACATCCAACAAGGGCAGAGACTGTCAGTTGACTCCTTTGTGTTCTACTGCAGCTTCCCAGAGTGTTCTAAAGAATAACTAGAGCGCTAACAGTCCTACTTATTACAAACGTATTGCACACCTGAAGCCATCTTGATTGGAATAAAGCGGTAACTCTTAAAACATTTAATTTAAAAAGGAACAAAATGAGCGGCTTCATTTTGCCATAGAAAGTATGATAAGTGCAGCAGAACGAAATATTAGGGCACATTTTGAGTGACTTCTCAAATCCTCTTCTATTTCATTAAAAAATTCTGATTATGCAGACTGAAACATGCACTTTCAATACCAGCAGCAGACTTTCCTGGTGAGCAGTAGCTTTACTACAGTGATCTAATAAGCAACTAGAGTGCTAACATTCAGAATTTATGGCAAATGTGTGACACATCTGTTTGCCTTCTTTGAAGGAATCAAAGTAAAAAACTGAAAGTATTTCCTACTGAGGAGACTGTAGTAAATGAGGAAATTAGGAAACTTCATAACAAATAAGTCTCCCAAAATGGCCACCAGAGACAAAAGAGCCCAAATGTAGCACAAATATCACCCAGATGTAGCCCAAGTATAGTCCAATGACAGAATGTCCCAGAGTGTTCAAATGAACAACTAGAGCGCTAACAGTCTTACTTATGACAAAAGTATGGCACACCTGAAGCCATCTTGATTGGAATAAAGTGGTGACACTTAAAACATTTAATTTACAAAGGAACAAAATGAGGGGGTTCATTTTGTCATAAAAATTATGATTAGTGCTGCAGAAAGAAAAATTAGGGCACATTTTGACTTCTCAAATCCTCTTCTATTTCCTAAAAAAATTCTGACATGCAAACTGAAACATGCACTTTGAATACCAGCAGCAGACTTCCCTGGTGAGCAGTAGATTTACTACAGTGATCTAATGAGCAACTAGAGGGCTAACATTCAGAATGTATGGCAAATATGTGACACATCTGAATGCCTTCTTGATGGAACCAAAGTAAAAAACTGAAAGTATTTCCTACTGAGGAGACTGCAGTAAATGAGCAAATTATGAAACTTCATAACAAATAAATCTCCCAAGATGGCCACCAGAGACAAAAGAGCCCAAATGTAGCCCAAATATCACCCAGATGTAGCCCACGTACAGCCCAATTACAGAATGTCCCAGAGTGTTCTAACGAACAACTAGAGCGCTAACAGTCTTACTTATGACAAAAGTATGGCACACCTGAAGCCATCTTGATTGGAATAAAGTGGTACCACTTAAAACATTTAATTTACAAAGGAACAAAATGAGGGGGTTCATTTTGCCATAGAAATTATGATTAGTGCTGCAGAAAGAAAAATTAGGGCACATTTTGACTTCTCAAATCCTCTTCTATTTCATAAAAAAAAATCTGACATGCAGACTGAAACATGCACTTTGAATACCGGCAGCAGACTTCCCTGGTGAGCAGTAGCTTTACTACAGTGATCTAATGAGCAACTAGAGTGCTAACATTCATAATTTATGGCAAATGTGTGACACATCTGAATGCCTTCTTGATGGAACCAAAGTAAAAAACTGAAAGTATATCCTATTGAGGAGACTGCAGTAAATGAGGAAATTAGGAAACTTCATAACAAATAAATTTCCCAAGATGGCCACCAGAGACAAAAGAGCCCAAATGTAGCCCAAATATCACCCAGATGTAGCCCAAGTATAGCCCAATGACAGAATGTCCCAGAGTGTTCTTAAGAACAACTAGAGCGCTTACTGCCTTACTTATGACAAAAGTATGGCACACCTGAAGCCATCTTGATTGGAATAAACTTGTAACACTTAAAACATTTAATTTAAAAAGGAACACAATGAGTGGGTTCATTTTGCCATACAAATTATGATTAGTGCTGAAGAAAGAAAAATTAGGGCACATTTTGAGTGACTTCTCAAATCCTCTTCTATTTCATTAAAAAATTCTGATATGCAGACTGAAACATGCACTTTTAATACCAGCAGCAGACCTCCGTGGTGAGCAGTAGCTTTACTACAGTGATCTAATGAGCAACTAGAGTGCTAACATTCAGAATTTATGGCAAATGTGTGACATATCTGAATACCTTCTTGATGGAATCAAAGTAAAACACTGAAAGCATTACCTACTGAGGAGACTGCAGTAAATGAGGAAATTAGGAAACTTCATAACAAATAAATCTCCCAAGATGGTCACTAGAGACAAAAGAGCCCAAATGCAGCACAAAATCACCCAGATGTAGCCCAAATATAGCCCAATGACAGAAGTGTGCAAAATACTTATTATTTTGTGTTTTTGCAGTGTTATATAGTGCAGACTTGTCAGGTATTGGAGTGCTTTACATGAGCATTGGTTACATCACACAAGATCAAATTCATTTTGGTTGTAGACATGGGGAGATTAAGTGATTTGACCAGAATCACTGAATGTTGAGCTGAAGCAGAAACTCCAACCTGGTTCCCCAGTTGCAAAGTCTGCAGCTCTGGAAGTAACACCACATCCTCTCCCCGAGGGGCAACATTTAATCAAGTGGTCAACTGGATAAAAAACATAAAAATTACAAATAATTTAAAAGCTCTTTGTCGCTATTTGAAAACTCAGAAAATATGTCCTCATTTTAGTTTTTTAGAGCACTAACCATAATTTTGATGCAAATAAGACCCTCTCATATATGTAATTTCTAAAGGAAATGCTCTAGGTATTACAGTTTTGATTACATCAAGATGACGTCAGGCGTTCCACACTTTTGTAATAAATATAGAATGTTAGCAATCTAGTTGTTCATTGGGATACTGTTGAGAGGCAGAGGCCAGGGGCACGGACTCTGAAAATTGAAGGCAGGTAGGAGAGTGCAGAGGCAACAATTTGACCACACTGGGCAGGCAGGAAGGGCAGTGGCAGCACAACAGACTATGGCGGGCAGTGGAAAGGGGGTCAGGGGCAACAAACCAACAATACAGGACTGGCAAGAGAGTCTGTGGCAATATAATAGACCATTGTGGCAGAAGTTAGAGGCAGTGGTAGTGCAACCATACATGCCAACAGACCCGTTTCAGCCAGGAAACGTCCAATCTTTTTAAGCTCAAATGGGCTTTATTTGATCTGTCTCCTGTCGACAGTCTCCTCTTTTTCATAGTAGCTCCAAGGGGCAAATCAATACCCCAGTTTTTTTTTCAAAATCTCCCTCTTAACAAGTTCAAAATGTTCGCAAGTATGGTACATTGGATCATGGTAGGCAGGAGGAATTGGGGTAGGGACATGGACTCGGATAACAGAGGACAGACCCCACAGGGCAAGCATCCGGGTTTGCAGCAGCACAATACACCACACAGGGCATGCGGGACGGGAGTGCAGCACAACAATCCATAGAAAGCAATAGGGAGGGGACAGGACCATGCACATGGACAACAGAGAACAGAGGGGAAAGAGGCAATGGTAGCTAGTTGACCATAATGGACAGACAGGAGAGAAAGCTGCAGCATAATAGACCATAAAGGGCAGGAGGGACTGATCAGGGACATTACAATGGAACAGACAAGCCATGAGGGTGGGAATAGGGGTCTGCACATGGAAACAGAGGGCTGGGGCAAGGGGGCAGGGCAGGAGCAGCAAGATGACCATGGAGATCAGGCAGGATGGGCACTAGAAACAAGACACACCATGGAGAGCAACAGTGAGACTATGATGGCATACACACAGACCATGGAGGGAAGGTGGGAGGGGGTCAGGGGCAGCTAGCTGACCACACAGGGAAGGTGGGAGGGGCCGTAGCAGCACAGAAGACCATGCATGGCAAGCAGGAGGGTTAGTGGCAGCACAATGGCTATTATGGGCAAGAAGGAGGGTGCAGGGGCATGCACAAAGGACCATGGAGGATAGAAGGGAGGGTCAGGACGTGGGCACAGACAAGAGAGTTCAGGGCAAGGGGCCCCACAACAGACCGTGCGGGGCAGGCAGGAGGAGCAGTTGCAGCACAACAGACCAGGGAGGGCAGAAGGGTGTAGCAGTAAAATGGACCATGGAGGACAGGAGGAAGGGGATAGGGGCATGGCATGTGGACAGGCATGGTGGAGGTGGCAGGGACAGGTTACAGTCATCTGACAATGCTAGGCAGGTGGGAGGGGAGTGGCAGCTCAACAGAGCACTCAGAGTAGATAGGAGTGACAGGTCCATGGAACATGGTGGGCAAAAAGGATGGAGCAGGGGCATGCCCAAAGACATCGGAGGGCAGGGGGAAGGAGAATAGGGGCAGCAAGCTAAGCTCAGAGGCTAAGCAGGAGGTCAATGATGGGCCATAGAATTGGGCAATGGAGGGCAGGAGGAGTGGACTGGTACATCATGCTAAATGGAGGGCAGTGGCAGCACATCAGACCATGCATGGCAGGAGGGAGGAGGCTAGTCAATGGATTCAGACAACAGAGGATAGGGAGGAGGTGGATGGGGCAGCAAGCTAACTGTTCAGAGAAGGTGGGTATTAGGCACTTTATTTTTTTTTAAATGTGTGTCTGTGCAAACTACTTAAAATATGAACAAGTATGCAGCATAATCTCACTTTTAAACAGGAAGAACAGGACGCTTGTGACTGTGACTCCAGGCTCACTTGGCAGAAACACCCCCTGACCCTCCACCCCCCATCGCAAAATGTAATGCCCGTGAAAAGGGTAGGTGGACGCAGTGTTATATAGAACATAGTCCTGAGAGCACAATTGATAATGAAAACTAGATATAGTATATGGTATAATCTATGCACCAAAAAGTGTGATATAAGATGAACCGGGGCGTGAAATATAATATGCAATACATTGTGCGCAATGACAGATTCATTGGAGAGCGCGAGATAGCACAGGCACTAGCGCGTGCTATGCGATATGCGCCTTGGAGTGTAATATGCACAGGGCAGTGTTGTGTAACCTAACTAGTCTCTAAAGTTGTAATATAAAATAAGTGCTGGGGAGTGTAACGTTGCATATGCACTGTGACAAAGATATGGATCCCAGATTGTAATATGTATGGCATAGCACTGTGCGTTATAACATAGGCATCGAGGAAGGCACATTAGATGGGGCAATATAACCCGTGCGAAGGCAAGTGTGGCATGACATATTCACGGGGTGGTGTTACAGTGCACATGAGCTAGAGAGTGTCATAGCATACACACTAGCTGGTGGAACACAACACAGAGGTGTGTGGCACTCGGCGGGCACTGGTGGGTGTAACACAGCATTGGGCTCAGCCAGGAGCACGCTGTGGCTCTCAAGTGAGGTTTGTCTCCTTTCCAGAGAGTAAAATAAAAAGTATTACACATCCGGGGGTGGATGTGTGTTTTATTAACCGTGAGGGGGGTTTCTTGCATAGTTTGGTCAAATTTTTGTCGAATCCCCTATGAATGGCTTGGTGTGCGTGTGAATTAAATGTGCCCATCAATAGCTACCTACGTTTGTATAAATAAACGATAAGGGTGTCTACTTGGAGAGTACCCATCGGCGGGGGCGCCGGGATTAGGCACGGTAGGGCGTCAGACACGTCAGAGCTTCACTAGCTGTGTAAATACATTCCACGTGGATTCATTGTATGCATAGTCGCCTTTAATGAATATCACGCAAATCGTCATGGTGAAAGGTACATACGGTTTGCCCAGCATGTCCTAGGTGTTTCTATAAATATATATTTTTTTTAAATAATAAAAAACAAAGTCCGGCCCCGGGTGAAGGGGTCCTCGGGGCCGTAAGTGGCCTGAGGAGGGGGCCAACGCAGCCCCCCTCCTAAAGAATAATAAAAAAAAAAAGGCCGTGACCCGGGGGTTGGGGTCCCCGGGGCTGATTAAGGCCTTGGGAGGGCCAAATTAATTTTTTTCAAAAAAAAAAATTAGGGTGCAGGCCCTGGGGGATGGGGTCCCCAGGGCCAATAAATTAGAAAAAGAAGGGGGGCCACACAGCCCTCCTTCTTAAAAAAATAAAAAAAATAAAAGACCGGCATCGCGCCGGAGGACATGCCCCCTCCTTGCAGCACTCTGCAAACTCGCCCCCTGGCCAGTTGTAAGTTGGGGAATTAATTCCCCTTAAATACTGAGGGTCCCCGAGGGCCAACCAGCCCAACAGGTATCTCCAGTATGCGCCAGGGAGCTGCGTTGCAGACAGGTGTTCTGAGGCCACGCCCCTTTTTACACCTCAATGCAACGCAGCTCTGTGGCGCTTACTGGAGGTACCTAGCGGGCTAGTTTGACCCTAGGGACCCTTAGGATTCAAGGGGACTTAATCTCTCAACTCAGAACAGACACAGGGCGCGTTTACACAGTGGTGAAGGGAGGGGACGGGGCCTGAGGTGACGTGTGCAAACACGCCCTGTGGCACATTTTAAGTTGGGGAAAAAATTCCCTTTCAATCCTGAGGGACCTTGGGGGCCAACTAGCCCACCAGGTGCTTCCAGTAAGCGCCACTGCTCTGCGTTGCAGAGAGGTGGTGCAGGCCGTGCCCCTTTTTACACCTCTCTGCAATGGCGCTTACTGGACATACCTAGTGGGCTATTTCGCCCCTAGGGACCCTCAGGATTCAAGGGGACTTAATCTCCCAACTTAAAAAACGGCCACAGGGCGTGTTTACACAGTGGGGAAGGGAGGGGACAGGGCCTGAGGTGACGTGTGCAAACACGCCCTATGGCGCGTTTTAAGTTGGGGAAATAATTCCCCTTCAATCCTGAGTGCCCCTGGGGGCTAACTAGCCCACCAGGTGCTTCCAGTAAGCGCCACTGAGCTGCGTTGCAGAGAGGTGGTCTAGGCCTTGCCACTTTTTACACAACTCTGCAATGCAGCTCTGTGGCGCTTACTGGAGGTACCTAGTGGTCTAGTTGGACCCTAGGGACCCTCAGGATTCAAGGGGACTTAATCTCCCAACTTAAAATGGCCACAGGGCGTGTTTACACAGTGGGGAAGGGAGGGGACGGGGCCTGAGGTGACGTGTGCAAACACGCCCTGTGGCGCATTTTAAGAGGTAGTTTTAATCCCCTGCCCTATTATATACTAGGGGCTTACAGAGGAGGTCATGCTAATCTTAGGGGGACCCCAACGCATAGTGTTCCCTAGTGTATGTAGGTGTTTTCACTGTCTTTTAACATAGCACTGGCTCTAGGGCTGGTTAGTCAGACTCAGTTACCACCAGTATCCATCTGAAAAAGGTGAGGGTACAGGATGATTTTGCAACAAGGCTTCTTTCCGCTCTTCTGTTTGTTCTTTCTGCATGTTATCCTTCTTCCTGCACTTTTCGTCGTCTTTGAGGACTTCTGTTGCTTCTTTCTGCGTTTCTTTTTTTCTTTCTGTGCGTTTTTTTCTTCTTTCTTGACATGTCCTATCTCTGTAGGCATAGTTAGAAATTAGCATTTAAAAAACCTTTGAAATTCACTGAAAGAACCATAGGTTTCAGGCACGTTATAGTTAGGAACTAGCATTTAAAAAACCTTAGAAATTCACTGAAAAAACCATAGGTTTCAGGGGTGTTATAGATAGCTGGACTTTTCACTCGTACAAAACCATTGAAATTCCCCGTTATAGTTAGTTTAGCTAACTATAACTCGCGCGCCCACAATGCACTGCTGATGACGTCACATATTACATCACTCATGACATGGTCAGTGACATCACTCATGATATCACTGATGACATCTCAAATGACATCACTGATGACATCACTGATGACATCACTGATGACATAATCCTTGTGATAGAGTGGCAGACCTCCTCTCACCCTAATATAACCTTTGATACACACATTCAAAAATAGAAACAAAAAAATTCAAAACAATGGACACACCAATACCAGTTACAACAACCTATTCAGTAATTCTAAGATCCACATACACATCCACTCATTCACCAACAGTCCTATACAGTCACTCATACATGTACTCGCTCATCATATGTACTCATACACCTATACATCCTGTTACACAATGCCACTCATCCATAGAGTTACTCACACACATAGTCACTCATGCTAATAAAGAATCAAACATCCATTTACTTGCATATACAGTTATACACACACCACCACACTTACTTCTACAGAAACTTACACATACTTAGTCTTTTAAACAATCACTTATAGAAACACGTACGTATTCATACAGGAACTCTTTCAATCTCTCACTCTCACATATACTCACTTATATACACCAATAGTCACATATACTAGCTTAAAACATATGTAGTTACTCATAAAGACACTATTGAGACAGTCATTCACTCATTAACACACCCATGCACACACTCATCCACCCATACAGTCCTGCACACATGCTGTCTTCAACACATACAAACAGTGAGTCACTCATTCATGCACCTATGCACTACGTAATACCCCCACCGAACCATACAGACACTCAGACACTCATACTGATACTCAAAAAACCAACTAATAACCTATATAGACACTCATCTAGCTACTCACCAACCCATGCAGCCACTTATACACAAAGTGAGAGACTGATACAGACATTTACATATTTAAACATTACTCACTAAGCCATGTATTCACTAAGATACACTTAATCAGTCAGTTATACAATCAATTTTTCAAAAACAAATCATCCATTTAGGCACTTATATACCCATTTATTCTTCCATCGACCTTGAGATATACATATATAAAACATATGTAATTTTCAGAAACACACACATTCATTGGATGATGTCATCAGTGATGTCATCAGTGATGTCATTTGAGATGTCATCAGTGATGTCATGAGTGATGTCACTGACCATGTCATGAGTGATGTAATATGTGACGTCATCAGCAGTGCATTGCGGGCGCGCGAGTTATAGTTAGCTGAACTAACTATAACGGGGGAATTGCAATGGTTTTGTACGAGTGAAAAGTCCAGCTAACTATAACGCCCCTGAAACCTATGGTTTTTTCAGTGAATTTCTAAGGTTTTTTAAATGCTAATTCCTAACTATAACGTGCCTGAAACCTATTGTTTTTTCAGTGAATATATATATATATATATATATATATATATATATATCAGTTGCTGCTTGTTTATTAATCAGTATTATTCATGCATTTAGATTATAGTTTGCTACATATATTTGAATATTGTGCATTTGGTATCTGAGACAGCCTTTGTTTAGAGAGCATTGCGTAATAAACCCACAAGCCTTATTCTAAAAGAGAGAGAGAGAGTCCCTGCATTCTGTTTTAAAAAAAAACCTTTTCAAAAGGTGCTGTTTGTTTTATGTTGAAGTCTTTGCTGCACCAGGGGTGGTGAGACATTCTTTACATTTTGGCGTCACTAACACCTGAATTTGCTTTATTGCCTCCAGAGTGGGAGTGCTGGGTTTGGGTGTGTCCTTTTTGCGAAAAGCACATTCATTACACGCTCCCACTCCCCAAATCCTTGCCAGATTGTTTTGGAGGGGGGGGGGGGGGCAATGTTAAAGCATTTTGCTTAGGGGGGCTCTGAGCAAAAGGTTTTGAAGACTTACATTTCAGAGGGGACCCCACCAGCTTCAGCCACAAAGATAAGCCCCCTCCCAGTAACTGATGTCCTCTCAGTTTAAGATGGGGTCCCTAACAGGTGAGATGTGTATGGGCCCAATTGGCTACCTGCATGAAGACTGCGCCGTGCATATTAGCAGTCAGCTTTACTTTCTTTGCACACAGTTTTCCCATTTCCAAAACAAAGGGCCTCAGACTTGAGCATAGAAGGAGAACTGGAATCAGAGGCCAAAAGATGGTGCTTGTGTGGCCTGCTCTGGAGAAAGAACGTGGCTCACTGTGTCAGTTACACATCCAAATTTTCTTTTGCATGTCCTGACTGAGGCCCCAGGCTGACGTCTTAACCAAGATTCCTGTGAATTCTCAACCTGTACTTTTTTTTTTTTTTTTAATCTTTCATTCAAATAGCCTGGTTGGGCAAAAGACACTGCATAGACACCAAAAACATGTTATTTAATATAAACCCAGACATACACTGAAATGTGAAATAAACCCATCGCAAAATAAAAATAATTAATTGATCCTGTCGATATCTGAGGATATATCTATCATAGCTCTCAGTCTGCTTCTGCCATATTACAAAAATGCATAATCCAACTGCACCTGATGCCAATCAAGGATTTACTATTATATCGAGCCTTCTGGTTAATCACATTTTAGGATTACCTTCTGGCACATTGGACAGAGAGACATTCAAAAATCCTCTTTACAATCCCTTTGATTGGCTCACTTGCATCAGGAGTGCCTGGGAGCTGGGGCACTTATCCCCACTGTGTTCTCACAGTGAGAAGCAAGCACTGGGTTCTCCCAAGTTCAGACAGGGCAGCACGTTTGAGGTGGTCACAGATGCCACTAGCCTCCAGGTGCAGCACATCCTTCTTTGTGATTTTTCCAGGTAATCAGACAAAGCAGTGGTCTTCGGCTGAGCAGCTTCTGGTCTTGTTTCTGGGTCCCTCGTGGGATACGGGGACTTCTTTGACGTGGTGACTGTCCTAGATGACCCCTCCTGGCATGCGGGGGTCACAGGCATGGACAAGAGTCCTGATATGGTTGACCCTCCAGGCGACAGCCCCTGCAGTCTTTGCTGGCCCCTTCCTGGCACATGGGGGTGGGGTCAGAGACATGGGCGACGGGCCAAGGTCTCAGTTGCATTGGGTGACAAGCCACACAGTCTCAGTGACAAAGGGCGATGACTGTGGCAGTCTTGGGTGGCTCCCTTCCTGGTAGTCACAGGAACGGGCAACAGCCCTAGTGAGATAAGTGACACTGGGCGATGGCCCGCAAGCTAAACAGCAGTCTCAGCAAGACTTACTGACTTCTGCCAGAGAGCCTCTTTCGCAACACAGGTCCTGACTGCGCTTGCCAGGATCCAGACGGGGGCTCACCCCCTCAGGCTCTGCTATCCTTCTCACAAGATCCACTAATCTTGGCAGGGAAGCAGCCTTCTAAGGTTATGGAGCTAATAATCTAGAATGAGGAAAACAAAATTGGCCCTTTTCCCTCCACAGGACTTTTAAAACATATTTTGTAATGTCCCTGCTTATAGTTACAAGGAACCCTACCCCTGGGGCACCTAGGAGAGACTTTGGGGGTAACATATTTAAAAATAAGATAGATGACCACTCTGGAAGTACCTGTACCACACAAGTCGAATTTGCATTGATTTTGCTTTTAAAGACAGTCTGCAAAGCAGAGCTGCCTTTAAAAGTGACAGCAGGGAATGCAGTAGTGCACACTCCAGTGCAGGATATCTCCTAGGCCTCAAAACCCCCTGCCCTTTTATCTACTAGGGACATATAGATAGTGTGAACCCCACTACCCTATTATATACTAGGGACTTACTGGGTCTTGTTAGCAGAGCCCAGGGCACAGTCAGAGTCAGTTACCACCAGTATCAGTCAAAGAATGGGGGTGAACAAGGGCAAAAGGATGACTTTCTCACAGCAGCACATTTTGTAATAGTATTGCTTCTTTAGGTCTTCATTTTTAAACTTGGTAACACTCTCTGGACATTGGTTGCACCTCATTAATGCCAGTTAGTTTAACATCCGAATATAGCAAAAAGCTATTGAAAGTTGTGCAGTGCAGCAAAGTTTGAGCTAGAAACACATTTTTTTGGGTTAAAATCTGTAAATTATGTGGCAGTTGATGGATTATGTGACAAATTCGGCAAGTCTATAACTATGCAAAAATCACTGCAGCCGCAAAATCGCTTAATTCCAGGTCCCTGACAATAGCATACTTTAATATTGAAGCAAAGAGTTGTCCAACTATCTTGCCAAAGGTGAATATATACCTTTTGGGTTTTTTAACCTGATGTTCCAACTCTGCATACTTTATAGAAGTAATTAATAAAAATACAGTCTTATACTTAAGCTTCTCTTCATTGGCAATTCCACACAACTTAATAAGAATAGAATGTAGCAGCCATAAACCTGGACTGCTTTGTGTAGTGCTGTGTAGCAGTTTATACCTTCCACCTCATGCTATGTTATTTCACCTATGTTATGTATCCTTTCCTGTTATTTATGGCTATGTCTTTATCATTAATGCTACCACATATTGTGCACAAGTATCCCGCTAATAGAACTGCTGGACTGCCTAGCAAGAAAAAGTGTGCTGCCTTCTCGGAGTAGTAACTGCTGGACTGCACTCTACAATGAAGAGCCTGCCTGTCTGAGGACCAGTGGGAGCTGTTTTGAGATCTGCATCACTTCTGTTGTGCAGGAGGAAAAGCTACACCATCTGCTTTC
Organism: Triturus cristatus; assembly: GCF_964204655.1. Taxonomy (NCBI): domain Eukaryota; kingdom Metazoa; phylum Chordata; class Amphibia; order Caudata; family Salamandridae; genus Triturus; species Triturus cristatus. The sequence goes on from NC_140580.1 coordinate 734,459,994, forward strand.
ATCACTAAGGGCCCAGGAGAAGAGACATCGTCATTGCTCCTTTGTGAGTCTTTTACCTGATCCGCCAGTGCTATAGGGTTGACTGTGTTCATCTTCTAGTTGCCCCACATAGCTTTGAGAATGTATGCTAATTGTCTCTACAAAGCCTTGGGGATCTTCTCAGCTCCTGCCTACACTGGGGTTATCGAAGAAGAAGCGAAAGGAGAGGACACTGACTCTGTGGCTGCAAATTACATCTAAATCTGCTGCACAGTTTCAGTGGTAGATATTTCACCCTTGGTTCCTATCCCAAGGGCTTGTCTGCCTCATGTCACAGGCAGCAATAGGTCTGGAGGAAACCCTGGTATCATAAAATGCTAAAAGTAACTAGGGATCTGTAAGATATAGTGCTTTAAAGTTGTTTAATGGTAGATTTGAGGGTGCAGGCACTGGAACCAGCTGTGGTCCCATATCATAGCCTCCTGGGCTATTGGACTTACATGACCCAGACTTATCCATACTCCCGCCCCATTGGTACCATTTAGCTTTGCCCGGTTATAGGTGGCCTCTTCAGGCTGGTTTGAGTGCTAGGCAGCAACTTCAGCGCAAGTGGGTATATCATGAAGGCATGTAAATATGGAGTCAAGAATAGTAAATCTATACTTATGCATCCATATTTACCTTGATGATAGAGAGGGTGTCGATATTATTGAGTCAATTGTTTTGTACATCTCTGTGAGAAAATCGCTATAATGGCACTGAACCACTGCTTGCACTATTTTCAAATGCATGAGGACAGTCGCACAAGGCTTCACAATGGCACTACCTTATGGGTGCTCAACCTAATAATAAGAGGATTCAATTAAGTTGGTAAATCACAACTCACCTAAACATTGGAATTTAAGGGGTATAATGCGTTAAAGTTGCCATGCAGAGAAGTGGTACAGGGTTGTTTCAATAGTGTAAGGCCTCTGACTTTTTCTGAGAATGCTGTATCATGAGCTGATCCTGGAAATAATGCACTATTTTGGATAACGCAGAGTGTATCATCATATGCCATTTTCACATAAATGATTATGTGTTGGTTTTTAAGAATTTCAGAATAACTGCTCCCATGTCAGTGGTGACACAACATAAACTTGGATGCAATCAAGATCTTCTTTCGGAATAGCTTGAAAATATGAATTTGGGCGGAATCTGAAGTCTCTGCACCAGTGGGTCTTAAGAGATATGTGGTGTTACCGCATCCTCAAAGTTTCCCAAGGACACCTTTTAGAATATGTCTATGGAAAATGGACTGAAATTTCAGAATAATTGGTGGACACAAGTGTAAAAAAGACAATTTATGTGTTAATTCCCCATTCCATAGAGGAAATGTTTTAGTAGTGTTGTAATTCCGCATTGCCCAATTAGCCATCCCATTGGTCATTGGTATCAGCAATTGCAGGTACGGAATTGCTGATGTGGAGTGTTTGTACTTCTTGGAGTGAGAATACAAGAGTAAAAATACTTATGTGAAATCCATAGTGGTATAAATTTCCACTTCAGTGCATTCACTATATTCAAGGTGCAAGTGACACTGAAGGCATTGGTGGGGAAGATAATGTACTCTCCATCATATCAGATCAGCGTATCTATAACTTGTTTGAAAATGATGGAAAATATGTATTGGGCCAAGCCATGTGACATGCTTAGAGTAAGTTGGAATGAGCCTCTTGCACCAAAGGCACCACAGTTAAACAATTTCATCTGCAAATGTTTTTCAGTCTGCATAGCAATACTAGACTATGAAGTATATCAATTCTGAGAAGAAAAGAACAGAAACACATTTCTAATAAAAATAATAATGCAAAACTCATACAGTGGAATATCAAATTACTAGAAATACATTTTGGGTCATAAATATTAGAATGCCCTCAACCATGAACAGTAAAAAAAAATATTATTAATTTACAGAAAAATACAATTCTCTTTAAAAAAAAATTGCTTAGCAATTCCCGATTAGGAAAAATTGTTCCAAAATTGGAGCAGTAACAAAGGAGTTAAGGGACAAGGGTAGGGGTTTCCAGTTTCATGAAAATGTTGGGAGGAGAAATGGTAGTACGAAAAAGAGCCTCCACTAAAGAACACATAAATTCGCATAAGGTAAGTGGGAAAATAAAGTGATTTTATAATGGGTGAAAGGAAGAAGCTTGAGGGTTGTCCATTCAAAACAAATAAGAAGTGGAGAAAGAGGAGGAAGAGTGAAGGAGACTGAATGCTGGAGGCAAAAGAAAACAATGGGAAGAAGAACATTTGGAAAAAAAGACATTCTGTGAATTAGTTTTTGCCAAATTGTAAATGCTACTTATCCTGAAAATTGTAAGTGATAGCTTAGAAGAATGGCCTCTCATTGTTGGTATTATTTGAACTCAGTTTTCTGTGAAATCGCATACAACAGCTTTCTAAAGTTTTCTGCACCAGGATGAGAATTACCTATTGTGCATTATTGCTTTGAGTATGTCTTGCTTACCTGTGTATTACTAATTCATGGATTGCACCTGTGTTTAATAGTGTTGGTAACCTAAGTTAGGTGAAGATCTTTTGTGTTCATTCCTTGTTGTAGGTTAATGTTTTAAATAATGTTTTGTAATTCATTTTTTGTTTAGTCTGTATTTTTATGGAATATGTAAAATGTAATTTACATTAATATTTAACATAAAAATATCCTTACAATTTATTTTTAGTTATATACATGTTTCTACTTTTCCGTATACTTTACAACAAGCAGACTCCACACTCAAATTGGAGAGCTCCCTATGGTAAAATATAGAGAAAATGTAAAAAGTTAATAAAACTTTTTATGTTAAATAATAACGTAAATTAACTTTATATATTCAAGCCTACACTCATGAGTAACTTTACACTCAGAATGTGTAAATAGATGAAAGTAGTAAAGCTACTTTAAAGTGTAAGAGTAAATTGCATGTTTAAATTACAAGTGTAAGTTACCTTTGTCAATTGCCCTGACAGTCCATGTGTGATTGGAGGGCTAGCTGGTTTCTAAGAGTGAAAGTGGACTGTTACAGCAACTACATAGTGTCCGTTAAGGAGATGAGTCTTTAGCACTTTCCTAAATTGGATTAGGATATAGTCAGTCCGGATGGATAATGGGGAGACATTTTAGATTCTGTGTGCATTGATGGAGAAAGCCTATAGCTTTGTTTCTTTTTATGCTGATTTACCTACAGTCTTATGGTGTCCTGGTTGTGGTGCGTGCCGAGAGCCAATACAGATGGTGAGCTTTTTTAGCCAGTGCGACAGGTGTGCTGGACGTGATGCCTAGTAGATGACGCATCAGTTTTTGGAGATGTTGCAACCAGCGGAGTTCCTTCAGGGTGGGGTTTGAAGTGAACTCTTTTTACAAATTGAAAAACTAAATTAGAGAACCATTTCACCTGCAGAACACGTGCGCTTTGGAGATACAATAATTATAATTGTAGAAATAGGATGTTTCAGAGTACTCATCCTTAACTAAAACAATGAATTGTCAAACAATGTTGGCTAAATTTGAATGGACAATTTTTTTGCATGGCTAACATAACTGTGCAAAAAGAAGGCAGCAATGTAGAGACAAACACAAGTATGTGGATATAAGTAGAAAATTAGCGCTTAAAAGATGTTAAATCAACAAACCAAAAAGTGTACAACTTTCACATTTTAAGCAGTGGAAGTTAATCCTCTGTTTATTTTCTATTCAGCTGCCAACATAGTGCATGCCTTTTGTGGCACCACCAGCTGGTCTTTTTGCATGCGCATTGCTACTGGCTAAAGACCTAGGTGCGGCAGATGCCTGCAGTGGTGGAGCTAATAGGTGGGCCAAGAGGACGCATTTTTCTTGTTTGCACTGGGAACCGCCCCCATGACATCCTAGCTGCGTCACTGGGCCTTTCTATGGAGCGGTGCCCTGGGAGGCACAGCAACCACAGTGGTGCAGGTTGGATTTTGATTTATTCCTTCAATAGTCATCTTTATGTGATATAATGTGACAACTGCCCCAGTTTTGGAAGTACACCAACGAAATATACCATTTGAAACCCTAGCAGGGCAGACGCAGCACCGTGGATCTCGCCCGCCCTCCCCACGATTAGAAAGTTCAGCCTAGCTGCACTGATGAGGGTGAAAGCAGCCAGAGAGCATGTTCTGCACTGCAGAGGGATGGGGGTTGAAGTGACATATTTGTATGCTGGCATTCCTCTCATGCGTGTCAACATAATAGGTAATAATGGGGCTCTGCACTTGTTTTAATGCCATAAAACCCATTGCTCCCACAGAGCCTCGCTCCCGCGCTGAGCATTGAGGGGGCTGGCGCTTCTAGGGAAGGCTGCCTTAATGCAGTGCCACTTATATTAAAATTGCTTTTTTTGCAATGCTGGGCACACTGGTTGCATCTGCTTGTGATGTAGGGTGGAAGCAGAAACAATAGCATTTACATATTCTGTTCCAGGCCCCACCTAATGAAGGCATGGCACCAGGGGTGGCTCGCTCTAATGAGCATCTGGGTGCCACCCTCCTCATTTTCTGAACAGTTTTTGTTGCAGCAGCAGTGAATAATAGCCTAGAATTCTGTGTAGGTGAAATTTAAAATAATATCGACTCTCGAGTAATATCGACTCTCGGGTCAAGTAGCAACCTGTGGCAATGAAATCTGTCTGAAGCCAGGTGCGAGGTTTCAGTTTCATGCTCCAACGCTGCTTCTAGCGGGAAGGAGCTGTATGGGTGCCTTGAGGGTTAATGACCACCAAGAGCACAAACAGACACTTAACAGGCAGTGAGATCAGTAAAAGATGCTTTAAACTGCGTACATGCTGTTGAGAGTATGTGAGAAAGAAAGAGAATGTTTATGTGTGAGGGTATGTTTATGCGTGAGCATGTGTGTGAGTGAAATTGGGAGCGAGTGAATAACAGGGAGTGGATGAGAGTTAGTGACAGTGAGTATGATTGAGAATGAGTGAGTCAGAGTAGGACTGAGTATAAGTGTGTAGGAATACATGAGAGAATAAGAGCGAGTCCAAACAAATGGAAAATAGCAAGTTTGAGTGAGTCTGGAAGCAACAGTAGGTGAGAGAATGAGTGAGCAAGTGAGTGGAAGTGAGAGAAAATTAGTGAGAGTAAGAGTAATTGCAAGTGAGTGAGAATGAGTGGAAGTGAGTTGGATGAATGAGTGAGAATGAGTGGGCAACTATTGCATATTGGAGGGAGGAAACCATGATAAAAATGCTGCCCATTATATATTAGAGGTACTTCTTAACATGGGGTCACCCATGGTATACGGATGAAATTAATGACAACATTTTAGCTCTGACACATTTTATATAATGTTTTGCATAAGAGGGCACCCGTGGCATATGGAATCACTCTTGATAAAAATGCTGTCCCTAGCACAAAGGAGGTCATTGTTGGCACGAGGGTGCAATCTTAGGATGTTTTGAAAGACATTGGGGTCAACTTCGGGGGAGTGTCAGGCTTCATTGGATTGGCACACCATCAAAGGACTTGAATATGTAATGACTGCTATTTCAGAGCCTAAGGCTTCTGAGCAAATTTATCTGACAATTGTGCTTTAAAATGCCAGATTTGACTCAAATTTTCATAATTTTCTCCTAGAAGTTGGGCTTGCTCACTAGAATTTAGTCAAATAGTATTAAACCTCACCACTTTTAAAGATCACCAGCCTCCACTGCGACGCACACTGGCCTTTCCCTAGCCTACTCTTTGTAGTGCATGTAAATTTCAGCCTTAGTAGTCAGAACACTCCCAGAGCCTCTATTTAGACCACTGAAAAGAAGGCTTTTAAAAACTCACTCATCAATCCACGGTTCCTTGTTTCATTGATTCAGCTTTCTTTTTTCATGCAGTTTCTTTTGACCCACAAAGTCTTGAAACCTTCTTTAGGTGAAGTTGTACAAAAAGGTATTAAAAATGGCAAACTGAAGAGTTGTTATTGTGTTTTATCTGGCCATGACAAATGCTCCTTCTGTGTGGTTCCTGATGCCTCTCTCTTACTGCACCAGAGAGCAGCTTATCCCGTCTGAATTGCTTGAGCTGCTTCCCATCTCACATGGTTTGTCTCATGTTAATCAAAGATCCTCAGCACTCGATTAGTCTTCTATAGCTTTTGCAAGGCCCTTGTATTAGTCTCCCCCTTCATCGCAGATTAGATGCACAGATTGATTGTACTTTCTCATTTTCTGCTCGTCCCTCGTCTTTTACTCCTGTGACATTGGAGAGCAGTAGCCGCAGCTCCACAGTGCTCCACTCGTGCAGCTCTTGGTGTATTGACCCTTGTCCATCCAGTCCCATAGGAGAGCAGTGTCACCCTCTGGCTGAACCTCCGGGTCTGGTGTTGATCCTCTGTGTCTGGCTCAAACCCTGTTGCCTGGATGCTGCCTCTGATCTGGTTTTGGTCCATGGTGTTGGGCTTCAGTTCTGTGAGAGAGTAGCGCTCCCCACCCCGATTGGTTCTTCTGATCTGTTCATTGCCTCTTAGTTTGCCTCCAGTCCCGTCAGAGAGCAGTGTTATGTTACCTCCTTCTGATGTGGCCTTGGTCCACTGAGTCTGGCTTCAGTTCAATTAGACAACAACATCCCCCCAGAGCTGCTACGTCTAATCCGGCCTTGGTTCTCTGCACCTTGCTCCAGTCCCATCTAACAGCAGCAGCACCCCGCCTGCTCCTTGTGATCTTGCCTTAGTCCAGTGTATCTAGCTCAGCCCTGTCCAACAGCAACATCAAACTCCTGACTGCTCCTTCTGATCTGCTCTTGGTTTCTAGCTTCAGTTCTGTCAGAGGTCAGGGTCCCCCCTGATTGGTTCTTCTGATCTGTTTTTGGTCTCCTGTGTCTGCCTCCAGTCCTATTAGAGAACAGCGTCACCCCCTGACTGAGCCTTCTGATATGGTCTTGGTCCCCTGGTATTGTTTTAGTTGTGACTGAGAGCAACGTCCCCTCCTGATTGCTTCTTCCGACCTGGTCTTCGTCCCCTGCATCTGGCTCCAGTCCTGTTTGAAAGCTGCGTCACCACATGACTGCTCCTAATTGGTTCCTCCGATCTGGTCTTGGTCCCCTTTATGTGGCTCCAGCCTGTCTGAAAGCAGTCTCTCCACTCGACTGCTCCTCATGATTTGGCCTTGGTTTGACTTCAGTTCTCTGCAAGAGGGGCGTCACTCCTGACTGGTTCTTCTGATCGGCTGAGAGCCCCATCCCGTTGCTGCTTCTTCTGGTCTGATTTTGGTCCCCTGTGTGTCCACTTCTAGTTCTATCACGGAAGAGTGTCCCCTCCCCCCAGGGTCTTCTGGTCTGCCATTTGTCTCCAGTGCCGCGCTCCAGGTCCATCAGAGCGCAGCCGCACTCACGGACTCTTTCCACTGGTCCTCCGGATCTGCCTCCTTTACCAGCTCACAAGCACTCCCTGACCGCATCTCCACGGCTGATTTGGTCTCTTCTTTCATTTCAGATTTAATGACAGAAAATTTGAATGTTTCAGTCAAAAACGCTTTTCAGAAACAGTTGTTCCAATTTATCATGTAAATTGAGCCCCAGGCTTGGAACCTCCATGATCCTCCTGCCCTGGCTTTCTGTTTTTTTATTTTTCTTATTTCAGATATTTCTACAACGATTATCGGGATTAGCAGAAATGAAACTCTATGCTTTAAAATTATGTAGCTCAAAATTTATTTTTGCTCTTTTTACAATTTTAAATTTGAAGTAAGACAGTATAATTTTAGAACTATCTAAATCAATACTACCAGAAGCTATTTACGGTATACATCGTACAGTCGTGTCTATTTTAACTTTCGACATTACAAAATATATTCGTTTTTATAAAAAAGGTGTAAATGATGGGAAAAGCCAACTTGCATCCTTAACACAGTTGTGGCATGGGTTATTAGGGCAGCTGTCGAGATTAACACAACAATCCTGTAGGGCCTGGAGAAGGGGAATCGCATTTTTTTCTCCAAATTGATAGGAAGAAAACATGGGGTCCAATTCAGTCTCAAAGGCTGGAGGAGGCTTATAGAATGTATAGAGGAATAACGTAGGTATAGAATACGTTTCCTTATTTCAGAAAGGAAAAATGGTTTAAATAAATGCTGGAATGGTTGAAGAACATATCTTTTTTAAAATGAGGATGTTTTCGTTTATTTATTAATTTATTTACTACAAGGAGCTTACCCAAAGTTCTTAAGGAAAGAAGCAGTGCAAACTCCAGGAAATACAAAACTAAAGCCCAGGGTTGTAGTTTGGAACACACACGGTGGATGACCCGATCGCTGCAGCAATGTTCAAGCCTCACTTCATGTCAGCCCTTTTCGGACATACGAGGGTCGTCGACTTTTCCCTGCACACGGCAGTGGCTCGATCGATGCAGCAGCTGCCTCATCACACCACGTTCCACGAATCCAAATGACAGGGCCCCCCATTGGACCTCATCCTCTAGAACTCGCCTCTTCCTCACTGGTGGCACAGGTCTTGGCAAGCAGGCAGGCACTGGTGCTCCAGGCTCCAAGGGCAGGTGGCCTTGAAATCCCTGGTGATGTCCCCTCACCCAGCTGGGACACTGACAGGCCTTGACCCTCAGGCCTGGTCATAGGCAGAACTCTTGCAGAGCTTCTCCTCCTCACACAGCCCGACTGGCTGCTTGACAGTTGACAATTTTGGGGACCTCACGCCCCCACAGCACAGGCCATCAGTGTGTCTAGAGGTTCACACCTGGATGTTGGCCACAGTGATATGTGTATCAAAAGGTTGCCTCAGGGCCTCAGCCATACTCTTCATGATTCTCTTATCAGCTCCATCTCCTTTTTTTAGATGTGCCCCGGCCCCTTCCTAGTGACCTCTCTCTGAATCAAAGAGCACCCTTTGAAGTGTACTTAAGAGACTGTCTCTCTCTTCCTCCAGTGTGTTCCACCCAGTTCACAGGAATGCAGCAATTCATGAATCCATCTGGGGGAGTCCTCTACCTCCTCCTGTTCTATCAGTTAGCCGTGGGTATTCTAAAATGGAACCAAGAATCTTTCAGGTATTGTACCATTCACAGGCACACATACACCCAGCACATGCATAGTATACACACACTGCACAGCACTACATCCTTCTGGTATTGTACCATTCAAAAGCACCTGTACACCCAGCAAGTGCATATAACATACATGCACTGCACAGCATGGCACCATCCCTGTACTGTACTATTCACAGGCACACATGCACCCAGCACATGTATAACACACATGCACCGCACAGTACTACACACCACCCCAATGTAGGCCCAGGGTGAGTTAAGCATACAGCAGCTGAACTTTAAATGAGTGAGCCCGTAGGCCTCATTCCACTGACAAAGGTAACAAGCATTGGCATAGCCAATAGGTCTCGCCTTTGGGACCTTATAAGTGTTTAGCCATGCAACAGTTGCATAACTAAATACTTATAAGGTCCCAAAAGCGAGACCTATTGGCTATGCCGAGCGGCCGTGCGGCCGCGAAAGTGATCGCGATCAAACATCAAAGAGGCGAAAGTGAAAGTAATCGCGGAAAAGCCGGCACGCGCGCCCGCGCACATGCACTGTGGCTCTAGGCTGGCCTGGTAGCACTTTTTGGAGCCCTCTCAAAAAGTCTCGCCAGACCAGCGCATGCGCTGGGTCAGGCGAGACCTAAAAATGGCCTATTCACTTCTACTGATTACTACACAGTATGCTGCGACCACCTTGCTTGTGCTGCCTAACTCCTTATTAAAGGCAGAATCCTTTCACCACTATGAGGGTAGTGCTTTGGGCACTACTCCTGGTAAAAAAAAAGACCGCAATCCATGAGACAGGCCTATGTCATAGGCAACACACATGGTCTGTGATCACCCATGAGAGCAAAAATCTGCATCTCGCATCCAGACATCATTGCAGTTGGGGCACTCAGGGCGGGGTGCACATTCATCACCATGCAAGAGACCTTTCCATCCCAATAGGTTGCATCACCAAAAATGAGGAATCACTTTGACAAAATTGGATTGTAAAGGGTCTCTTAAAAGGCCGGTAGGGAAAGGGAGTGTAAACCGCCAAATAACATACCTTGAAATCAATACATGAAACAGGAGTACTGATTCATGACAGACAGACACCTACTGACATCCCAGTCATAACCTGCAATCCTGGTCTAAATCTGGATGTTCCCTGATTATTTAAGGCAGCAAATCAAAACAGACTTAAGAAACAACCAAGATTGTTTGTGAGGGTAGAACTAATGAAAAGTGGCAATGCCAACATGCATTTCAGCACACTGGTGTTTCAGAAGAAATAAACATCAAACAAACCAATTATTGTCTATCCTCCTCTATACCAAGCACATGATCTTTGAAATTTAGGCATCCTCTGGTGACTGCAATGTGAAGACAATTGAACCACCTCGTCAATGAAGATCTTTCAACATAGGTTGCCCTCCATAGAAACCTTATCTATTCATTCACCTCAATGCAATCACATTCCTTGCCTATATATCAGAAACATTTAAATGCTGTCTGCATCAATTGCCTGAAATGGGCTAATCCTTCATATGCATTGGGCTACACATTCTTTTCAGATCTATCTGAGGAGATGTAGCTTTTTTTTACATAATCCGCGGGCACCTAGCATGTTCAAAGAAGAGTGTCACTCGGAAGGTTGTTATGTAGCACATGTTAGCTCTTTATCCATCTTCCCCATCCCAGTCATTACTAGATTACTAGTGAGCTTGTCTCCTGTTGAGAGAACCTTCAAAGACAAAGTGCCACACATCCCAGGTTCCCATATGTTATAGATGATCTACTGCCTGTCCCTAGATGCCAATATAAGTAGTAAGTAGACACCCACCACTTTTTGTTCTGTTTCAGAGTTCCTCCAAAGATCAGGTAAGAATTTGTTGTAGTATTTCTTAACTGAAAATCCTGCTATAATGGACTATGTTAAGCTTAAGTCATTAGCTTAAGTAGTCCCAGGGTGTAAATGTTCCAATCCTGCCTTAGCTGATCAACTTACACTTTGGAAGGCCTGCTGCAGTGGACTCGCGGACTTGCTCAGAATTGCCATTTTGCATACATGTAAAATTCTTACCTCATTTCTGGCTTCGTAGGAGTGAATCAGCGGGGTGGTTTAAGAGGAGGCCCTAACTGACCGGGCTCAGCCATCCAATACTCACCTATGTTATGTTATGTTATGTTATCTGAGTTTATATAACGCACAGCTGTCTCAGCAAAGAGGCGTCTCGGCGCTGCCAGCGTCAGAAGGATCAGGGCTAAGAAACAGAGCAGGCAGGTACGAAGAACATACCAAAAGACAAAAAATGACTAGGCCGAGGGAAAAAGAAAAGTTTTGATAGCTTTCCTAAAGTCCAGCAGGCGGTCCATGCTACGGATCTGGGGAGGCAAGGAATTCCATAGCTTGGCTGCCAAGCAACGAAAGGATAGACCCCCGGCCCGAAGGCGCTTCACACGGGGACTCTAAACAGATGCTGCCCCAGGGAGTGCAACTGGCGAGTTGGGACATACAGGACTAGCAGGTTAACTAGGAGGCTGGGCGATGCAAGCTTCAAGATCTTGAAAGATAGGCAGAGAGCCTTAAATTGGATCCGCTTGGCCATGGGTAGCCAATGTAGCCTCCGGATGGCACCAGTGGAGGGATAATTACACGGGAGCCCCAACAGGGCTCTAGCGGCAGCATTTTGGACACGTTGCAATCCCATTGCCTCAGCCTGATTAGCCCCCAGAAGGAGTGAACTAGCATAGTCTAGTCTAGATAGAATGGCTGATTGAACAATCAGCTGGCGCATAGGCGGGTCAAAGAACTTCCATCGAGGCCTAAGTTCCCGCAGGAGGCCAAAACAAGTACCAGCAACTTTTTTTGTTGTATGATCTTGAAAACTGAGGGTAGAATCCATTCATACCCCCAGGTTCTTGACCACCAACTTAGGGGTGGGGGTACTACCAAGAGCGTTAGGCCACCATTGCTCACTCCAGAGGCTCCTATCCTTCCCCACCAGCAATACCTCCATTTTATTAGCATTCAGCTGGACGCAGTTTATGGTCATCCACTTCGCAACGGTGGCCAGGCCACTCCTAAACTTAGAAGCATCTTGTGTGGAACCATCAGAGACGGCCACCACCAGGTGCGTATCATCTGCATACGAGACCATGGTGAGGCCCATATTCCTGGCCACCGTTGCAAGAGGCTGCACATATAGATTAAACAATAAGGGACTCAGTGCAGAGCCCTGAGGCACCCCCTGACCGATGGAATGAGCCTGGGAAAGAAACGGGGGGGCCGACACTCGGAATGATCTCTCTGTCAGAAACGACCTGAACCATTCTAGTGCTAGGCCCACAACACTGGCTTCCTCCAGACACTGTAGCAGGATCCCATGCGAAACCGTGTCAAATAAGGCACTTAGATCAAGCAGGATCAGTGCTGCCGTGTGACCGGAATCGAGGATGCTCTGCAGATGTTCTGTCACAGCCAGGAGAGCAGTCTCCGTGCTATGACCGGAGGTGAAACCATTCTGAGATGGATCCAAGATGTTATTGGTATTCAGGAATCTCATTAATATGTTATTAACATGAGCCTCTGCGGTCTTAGCTACCCAAGGAAGGAGGGATATTGGTCAGAATAGCTGCCAGAGAATGCAGTGGAGGAGATCCACAAAGAGCAACAGGAGGAGGAAACCCTTGCGGAAAGGACCGATAGATGGTGTCCACTTTGTCAACAAAAAAAGCTGCCAGGTCCTCACACTGTTGCTCGGATGTAATCATGGAAACAGAGGAGTTTTTCCTTACTCTGAGGTCCTTGAGAAACTGAAAAATACATTTGGCCGGATTAGGACTTAGCTGTATTTCATTAGCATAATATGCCGCTCGGACAGTACAAATGGTTCTATGATAGTTTTTAATAGCGGCCAAATCGCGTTTTTTAGCCACAGGGTCATATTCCTTTCTCCACGCGCGCTCCAATTTCTTACACGCTTTCCGCAATGCAGTCAGAGAGTCATTATACCAAGGGCTAGAATCCAAAGTGCGGCCTTTAAACCATTTTGCTGGAATGAGGGAATCCAGCACTTGGACAATCCAATTGCAAAAAGATCTATAGCCCACTTCTGCATCGTTGTGTGGTTCCGGGGGGTTAGCAGCAAGAAGAGCGTGAAAATCCTCCAGCCTCAGTTTGCGCCAAGGGCGTCTAAAGACAGGCAGTGGAACAGCCTTGTCAAGGGGCTCGGGGGCAGGGAAGGGCATAGATACCAAAGAATGGTCCGACCAACCTACGGGTTGAGGGGTCTCCACCGTAGTAAGAGGAATATTAGAAAAGATGGGATGCTGAAATTGGCTGTACCCATTGCAAGCAAACAAGTGGACTCCATCAGGGCAGATTTAAATCTCGTGGCAGGCCCCGGAGGGCGATATACTAACAACCCGAAATAGTCAGATGGGCGCTGAAGGTAATACTAAAACGCGCGCATTCGTAGCCCTCCATTGCTTCCTTGACAAATAGGCACGAGTAGCAGGATTTAAAAATGACCGCAATGCCACCCCCCAGACTCTCTATTAATGGTACGAATGGTATAACCAGGAGGCAGCACTAAATTAGGTTCAGCCACCATATCTTCCTTATGCCAGGTCTCAGTTAAAAAAAACATATCCGGAGATTACTCCATAACCAGATCATAGATTTCTAGCTAATGCTTAGCCAGTGACCGAACAGTCAAATGGAGAATTCTCACCAGCGGCCTGGGCTGGGAAGGTGGAGGTAAAGGAAGCAGTGGCATAGGAGAAGCATACCTACAACAAGGACATCCAAAGGGCCCTTCCAGAGGACCTACTGGAGGCACACTGCATACCTTGACCATAGAGTTAACTGCCAATAGTTCTGCCCTGTAATAGGTGCGCAGTCCTGAAGGGCACCGGACAGCATTCCTGGAGAGAGGCGACGTACAGCTGCGGACGGGTGCAGACAGGCTTACCTTTGGCGCGCCCGCTGCGCACGTCCGCTGCGCTACAGCACCATGTCCTGGTTAAATACCGGCAGAGTCAGGAAGCACAAAAAACCAGACCACGACCCACCAAAATGGCGTCTGAAGAGTGGCCGACCGGAAGTGGGAAACTCCGGCGGTAGAGTTTCAAATCACCTTCCACATCAATCAGACCAAAAAAGGCTGTGGTGGACCAGGTTGGCGAAAAGCATTGCAGCAGGAAAGTACACAAAGGTAAAAGCACACAGTACCCCAAGATAACAAAAATAAATGGATTTTAAAAGGTTTAAAATTAGCAGATGCAGGAGCCAACAGTACAAAGTAACAGCGCTACCAGTGAGGTGCTCAGCCGCACGACAGCTGGGATATCAATTGCGCTCCCGCGCCATGTCCCGGTTAAATACCGGCAGAGTCAGGAAGCACAAAAAACTAGACCGCCACCCATCAAAATGGCATCTGAAGAGTGGCCGACCGGAAGTGGGAAACTCCAGCAGTAGATTTTCAAATCACCCTCCACAAGCTGCAGGGTGAGTGCAGTCAGTTTTCTTACAGCGGCCTGGCACGGTGTGCTCCGACTTAAAGTTGTTGGGAGAGAGGAAGGCGTGAGCATGCTCACATCATCCCCATCTCCTAGCAAATGTAAGAAGTGGGGAGTGAGGCTTCTGCCGACATTCCGAATGCGGTGTCAGCAGCAAAGGAGTAAAGCAAAGGGGAAGACTAAGGGGCATGTTTACAAGGGAATGGCGGAGCGTGGCGTTAAGCACAAAATGCTAATGCCGCGCTCCGCCATTCCAAAAACACAGGGATGCACCGTATTTACAAAGATATGGCACACCCCCGCATTTTCCCTAGTGCTGGTGCTAAAGTAAGCTGCCTAGCACTAAGGCAGGCACCGTTGCACCATACTGCAAGGGTGCCTGCATTAAGGGAATGATTGGTTATGTGCAGGAAGCTGTCACTTCCTGCACATAATCAATCATAAATGGCGATTTGTAACTTCTATGTGTGCTGCACTGTGCGGCACACATAGAAGTTGCAAATCGTCATTTTTATAATTATTGTTAATTTGCAGGAAGGTACACCTTCCTGCACATAAACAATAATTCATGGCATTTTGCTGTTTTTATGTGTGCTGCACAATGCAGCACACAAAGAAACAGCAAAAACTAGGAGAAATGAAGCATTTCTCCTCGTTTTGCCATATTAAGACCAGGTCTTCCCTGGTCCTAATTTTGGCACTGCCTCCTATTTACGCCACCCTTGTTAACAGTGGGAATGGTCAAAATCAATGGGTGTTGCGACGGAACGCCCACCACAACACCCATTGCCTATCCCTTTCACGCTAAGTATAGCGTGAAAGGGTGCCTTATTTACAAGGCAGCATTAAACCACATTAAGTGGCTTAACACCCCCATGTAAATAAGGCGAAGCCCATATCGCCATAGGAATGTTGTTAAAAGTGACGTTCCTGCAGTGATAGGGGCTTGTAAATATGCCTCTGAAAATCTGGAGGAGGATACGAATGATACTCAAGAAATTCCCTCCCTGGGAGCCATTCAGAGGATGATTCAACTGGCAGTAGAGGCAGCCCTTAAAGAGAAAAACCTCCTGTGGAGTTGGTTTGGACAAATAAGATGAGGACGAGGAGGAGGATGTGAGAGACAGACAGAGTTAAAGGAGGTTATGTGGTTATGCAGCAGATTAGTTAAATCCTGGCTTTTCCTGACTGCAAAAGATGGAAGTAAATGATAATTTATTTTGCCATTACCAGAAAAAAAGAGCCAGAAATTCTTCCTCTGCACTCTGCACTCTTCAATCAGTGGTACACAAAAAGGCAACCTAATATTCCCTTGTTGGTTTGAGTAACTAAGCTAAGAGGTAAAGGTGCCAACAAGGGATTCACTTGGAAGCAAGAATGTTGAGAACATTTTTCACTACTCTCTGATGCCAGAGATTGATTCTCGGGCTTCACAGAGTAATGAAAGATTTCCTCAACGTTCCTGCTTCCGACTGAATCTCTTGTTGGCATCTTTACCTACCTTTAATTCTTATCCTCTGCACACACTACATTTACACGTCAAGTGACATCAAGTAGAAACTGGTAGCATCAATAAAGAGTCCAAAGTTCTTGTGTTTTTCTTGTCTTTTCTTTTAATCCAAAGCATACCCAGCCAACACATGTTTTGTCGAGCAGGGAAAACCCCACAACTTCTTCAGGGATAAACCAATATGAGAAAAGTCATATAAAGATCTTGCAACCAGTATTGGTGAAACAATTCACCACATGTGGAAACCCAAGCAAGTTGTATCTGTGTTAAAATATCCAGACAATTGGCAGTCAGAGCCGCCGGTTGAAAACAACTCGTATGGAACATATTCCGTGAAAGAAATGGAATACGTGTGTCAATACTATAAGAAAAAAGACGGATAGGGGTGACTCGTAGCTAATGTTGATAATATGAGTGATGTAGACCTGTTAGCTCTAGAGTGGTCTTTCCTTAAACTTTTTGCCCTCATGCTCCTATTTTACTGAATTCACTTTTTTTTACCTTAGGACACTGTGCACATTACCGCTGCTAAACAGTGCTAAAGTGCTTGTGTTCACACCCTAAAACACGGTAAAATTGGCTTACTCCTGACGGCATATTTGGTTTACTTAAAAGTCCTTAGTTAAGTGATATACTGTTGGACCCAGCGGTTTCTGGCTGGGGGAAACTCATAAACCCCAGGCAAAATCCACCTTCCAAGATAGGATGAGTATGATACACTTATCCGATAACCTGTGCTCACCCTTGGGTAGCTTGGCGCGGAGCAGTGAGGCTTATCTTCAGGGTCAAAGAGTTAAGTATTAGCACCACCCTCGCAACACACTGTGTAGCTACAAAAAGACTCCACACCACATGTATAAAACACTAGTCTTTGCATTACACACATGTTGAAGTCAAAATGACATACACATTGGATATACATTTCTATGCAGTTGTTGAACTCTTCCATTAGCAGCAGAACGGCATGAACATATATGTACTAGCCATGATCCAATCAATCCCTCCCACATCAAAAGGGATGAAACATATATGCAGGCTGTTCAGGGGTATTCCACTTACCCACTTACACATTAGCGAAAAACACGACATTCCCAATATCTTCTACCCTGTACAGCTGTAATGGTCAAGAAATCACAGGTTTTGACTACATCTCGTGTCCCAGCTCCTCAGCCGCTGAAACTAGACCAGCCAACAATACACATTGCACCTGCTGGCGACACTCTGATTAGATTGTTGGGACCACCTAAAGCAGAAGGAAACAATTACGTGTTCTCATCCATCCAGATTATGTCCTCAGTCACCCAGTGAAAAACGTGGATGGAGAGCGCACTCTGTTTAGAATGGAAAGTAGTTTAAAACGATATGCGTGCTGAATAGCCAATATGCCTGCGATGCATATGTCAAATGAATGAGATGAAGTTGCCTAGACCCTAGATGGTGGCTAGGACTGCAACATGCACAGCTGATGAGTTTTTTCTTACATTCAATACAATTTATGAATCAATTCTTAACTTTGAAATGTAACCATAATTGACATGATAAACATTTGACTTTCAAGTCAAAAATAAAATATCCACATAGTGATTAATCCACATTATATTATTCTTTGCGTGTCACAAGGTTATTGCGGCACCAAAACCCAATGTATTTCGGGACACGAGGTCCCTTCGTCAGGGGTATTCTGAAAAGAAAGAAAGGAGACTATTCTCAATTGATGCACACCTGGATTCAAATAAAGTGTTGAATGTTTGTGAAATATATGTATATGTCATGCTCCCTTCACCATAGTGCTGTGAACACACGTGTGCACGACTTTCACTTACTATCTAGATTACATGAAGTGGTTCCTTCTCTACATAAAAAGAAGAAAAAAAAGAAAACACAATTCTAATGTACCAGGACCATAAATGAGAAAATGACAGACAAACCTATCCAGTAAAACCAAACACGTACCTGATAACAATACGTGTGAATAATCAGTGATTCAAAATCATGTTCCCAGTCTGGAACACCTGAAAGTATAGAAAGTGCCTTTATGAACCACTATTGAAATTCATAGTGCTCTCTGCATAAAACCAAACTAAGGTTGATAAACTCACCTCATTGAATAAATGGGTGTGAATTAGAAGTGACCGTCTGAAGATAATTGCAGGATGTTTTAAACGAGTGGCTGAAGGTTTCTTCAAAAAACCAAGTGCTTTGTAGCATCTAGAACATATGTAAACCTAAGTAAAATGTACGTCCGATATAACGAAAATACAAATAAAATCATTCTGAAACTGTAGGCCGTGCTTACCAAAGCGTATCTGTGGTTGAGCTTAACGTCGATCGACCGTCTGTAAGGGACTTAAACGGCGTTCGCACTCCGTTACAGGAAAGAAACTTCCTGGATTGAATTTAAGCGTGGTCACAAGTTAAACACAAAAAACGGACGTGAAGAAGGCTTCTAGAATGAAGCATGCGCAAATCGACCAGCTATCCGAAAAACTGGAAACTAAGGACGGACTCAAGTAAACAGCATAATGATGCTCAAGAAACATAACGACTTAAAGAAAACTAAAAACCAACACAATATATGGAACTACAAATGTAATACAGAATATTAAAATGAAGATTCCTAATTAGAACTTCGTAACCAAAGTAACCTGTGCCCAACACAAAAGTGTATAAAGATGTATATGTTTCTAATGGTTGTATTTGAGAATTATATCAGACAGTCACTATTAGTATGCCTCTACAGGCTGATGATGTTTCTAATGAGCAAAGCACTCATGTTCACAATATTTCTGACAAAAATTGTACAATCAGTTTGTTAACAAAAACCTTACATCTTAATTTGAAAATTATAAATGCTCTCACAAAAGTTTGAATAAATTACATCATAAATTATATCAAATTACATCAAAAAATAAAAATAAAAATAAATAAAAATTGTTTAGTCTGGTATCGTTGTTTCTGTGGTGTAAGTGTAAGTGAATGACTTCATAGTAAATGCCTGCAATGATATCGCATGTGGAGCCCATAGTGATTACTCAGATAGTTAATGTGTGCATCTATAAAAAGCACGCCATTTCCAATTTGTCATTAAGACCATACGGTGTCATGCTCTGTAATATCTTAATCCAAAAAACTTCCCTCTGTAAGAGATTTTTCGAATTGTCTCTATCTGGACTTCTTGGTACTTCCTGTATGATTTGGAATTTTAATTGTGCTATGTTATGATGTTGTTCTTCCCAATGTACAGCTAGACTTGATGTGGTTCTTTTCGTGCGGATTTTGCTTTTGTGTTCAGTCAATCTTATTTTCATTTTCCTCTCAGTTTTGCCCACATATAACAGTCCGCACGGGCATTTTATGGCATAAACCACATTTTCGGAATTGCACGTCGTCCTACTGTGGATCTTAATTTTAGCGCCGGTGCGAGGGTGTAATAAAATACCTCCTACAATTACATTATTGCAGTGAATGCAGTTCCAACATTTATGTGTACCATTTTTGATGGTTGTGGATTCCGTGGTTGGGAATTTACTCTTTTTTTATAGCATTTCCTTGAGGTTGTGTGCTCGAGTATATGCGAACAAAGGTTTCTCACAAAATAACCCATTGAAATCCGTTTCCAATTCAAGTAGATCCCACCTTTTGCATATAATCCTCTTGATGGCAGTTGACGTTGTAGAGTATTTAGACACAAATACTGTACGAGTATTTGTTGGTTTGGTGGTCTTAGTCAGTAGTTTATCTCGAGGCAGGTTCTTCACTTTATTCAATTGTTCTTTTAGAAGATCTGTAGGATACCCTCTTTGAGCATAATTCTTTATTTGTTGCTGCCATGTTTCTTCACAAGCTTTCTCTGTGGACGAGATCCGGCGGGTTCTAAGAAATTGAGACACAGGTAGATTTTTAATTAAGGACGGCGGATGAAAGCTGTTGAACAACAGAGCATTGTTTTTGTCTGTAGGTTTTTTAAAAACGCTGGTGTTAATTTCCCCAGAATCAATGTTAATCCAAATATCCAAAAAAGAGAGTGCCTTTTTACTAATTGTGTAGGTAAATGGTATTTTTGGATCAATTAAATTGAGTGTACGTATGTTAATAATCAGCGCTGACTCTGATTTGTTCCAAATGAGGAAAATGTCATCGATGTATCGACGGAAAAACACCAATCCGTCTTGCCATGTAGAATCTGATAAAATAAAATAATTTTCAAATTTGGCCATGAATGTATTAGCGTAGGCTGGTGCTCCTGGAAAACCCATGGAAGTACAGTTTAACTGTATGTAAAATTCTTCTTTCCAATAAAAGTAACTATTCTGTATTTATTTATTTATTTTATTTATTTATAAAGTTTTATATAGCGCGAACATGACCCACGGGAGTATCAGAGCGCTTTACAGTACATAATTCTCACAAATTATACATACAATCGGAAATCGCATGTAACACAAAAGCGGTAGATATTGGTGTTTGGATATAATCGGTGTCAAATAGGCAACAAAGTGTTAAAGATTTAGGATGTTAATTTGTTCATTAGAAACAATTTCGCTTCTTTTTTTGAGGTGATAAAAAAGGAGATTCTGCGTATGTCTGGTGGAAGGTTGTTCCAGATCTTCGGTGCGATACCTGAGAAAGCTCTGCACCCAGTTCTCTTTTTGTGGAAGGATTGAGGTTTTAGTAGTAGTGAGCTTGCGCTTCGCGTATGTCTGCAACCTCCCGATCGCTCTAGCTTTTGCGCTAGATAGCTGGGGGTGTTGCTATTTAGGGCTTTATGTGTCATGCAGGCGATCTTTAGTTGTATTCTCGACTCGTAGGGCAGCCAGTTCAGAGCCATCAGAGCCGGGGTAATGTGGTTATTTCTTTTTGTTCCGGAGACCAGCCTGGCCGCAGCGTTAAGCGATGCCCTGATCGGTGGTAGCTTGTATTTTGGAAGACCGCATAGCGTGGTGCTTCCATAGTCAAGTCTTGGTAGTACTAGCGCTTGAAATGCCATTTTTAGATCAGTCTGTGGGAGGAAGGGTTTAAGTTTCCTTAAGATACTAAACTGAAAACTGGCTACCTTGGTGGCATTGTAGATTTGTGCCTGCATATTTAAATGTTTGTCAAAGGTGACTCTCAGGGATTTTGCGGAGTCAATGATGTGTGGGGCGGAATCAAAGGAAGTTAGATGCTTCAGGCATAAGTCTATCTTGGGTGTGTGATTGGGGGGGAGATGAGGAGGAACTCAGTTTTCTTGGTATTGAGCATGAGGTGGTTGCCATTGAGCCAGTTTTGGGTATTATGTAGAATGGCGTTGAGGGAAATGAAGTCATCTGGGGCCTCATGTAGGTAGCATACCAGTTACCACTTCTAAAATACCGAACGATACCGAATCGGTATTTTAGAAGTGGTAACTCGTATGTAGGTAATGAGTCGGTATTTTTTACCGATTCGTTACAATTCGGTAATTACCGAATCGGTATTTACCGATTCGGTAATGAGGCATACCTTCCCATTGAGGGGAAGGTATGCCTCATTACCGAATCGGTAAATACCGATTCGGTAATGGTGGAGAAAATGCAAGGGTGGCAGGGTGTCACATTGACACACTGTTGCACCCCTGATGCGGCCATGTGTGTACATGTGGCACACATACATGCCCTAAGGGCATGTATGTATGCCACATTGCACACTGCTACGCGCTTCCAAATGCATACACACATACATTAATTATTTACCACCAACTAAAAGTTGGTGGTAAATACCGACACATAAACACACACACACACTCCCCCTACATATCATTTCTGAAATCGGAATTTACCGATTCGGTAAAATTACCGAATCGGTAAAATTACCACATCCGTAACGTTACCGATTCGGTAATTTTACCGATTCGGTAGTTTTACCGATTCGGTAAATTCCGATTTCAGAAATTGACCCCCTACATACCAATAGCCAATATACCGGTCGGTAACGCTATAATTACCGAAAATCGGCCGTTACCGACCGGTATATGGCTACCTACATGAGGCCCCTGGTGAGGTAATTTTCATATATATTTGAGTGTCGTCCGCATATAGGTGATATAGAATGTTTGCGGAGTTCAGCGCATTAGCAAAGGGATCCATGAGTAGATTAAAAAAGATTGGTGATAGTGCTGATCCCTGTGGAACTCCTAGGGTGACCATGGATGGTTGAGAGAGTGATTGCTTCATCTTGATTCTTTGGGTTCTGTTGCTTAGGAAGAAGGTGATCCATTGTAACACTGGATCGATACGGCCCATCCTTCGTTCAAAAAGGGCCAGTAGATTGTCGTGTTTAACCGTGTCGAAAGCGGAAGATAGGTCAAGGAGTATCAATAAGCACGATTCGTTCTGATCTAACATTTTTAAGATGTCATCCATTATATGAGTGAGTGCTGATTCAGTATTGTGACCTTGCCGAAAGCCGGATTGGTGTTTATCTAGGAGGATAAAGTTCTCGATGTGTTTGCAAAGTTGAATTTGTACACATTTTTCCAATAACTTCGCCAGAGTGGGGATGCTGGATATAAGGCGGTAGTTGTTGAGATCTGTGGAGAGGGAATTGACTTTCTTTAGTATAGGTGTTACCTGCCCTATTTTAAGGCAGTCAGGTAAGGAACCTTGCCTCAGAGAGGCGTTAACAATTTTTGCCCATAGTGGTAGAATAGAGGTCTTTATCATTTTGAATACAGATGGTGGTAGGAGATCGGAGAAATGATTGGCAGGGTTGATCGCTAGCAGGGTGCTATAGATTTCGTGTTCAGGGATGGGTGAGAAGGAGTGCCAGTTGGCATTGTTTTTTGGAACTTCAATCGGGAAGCTAAAGAGGTCCTTGATCTGTGAGTAAAGAGTAGATTCTTGGGGATCCTTCTTGGATTGAATGTCATTTTCAATGACTCTAGTCTTTTCTAGGGAGAATTTGGCAAGCTCGTCGCAGTTCGGGGTAGCTGGGTTGCTTAGCTTCACTACATTTGTAGAGTTAAGCGATTGGTGTTTTACGATTTCGAATAGCTGTTTGGGACGTTTAATAGCTTTGTTCAGCTGTGTTTTGAAGAAAGTCTGCTTTAGCTTTTAAGATTTTTCTTTTGTAAGTGTTTCTCAACACCCTAAGTTGGTATAGGTGATCAGTGGAAGGTGCTGATTTCCAAGCTCACTCAGCTAGTCTTAACTTGCGCCGGTCCGAGTTTAGATTCTCGTTGAACCATGGTTTGGAGATTTTGGAGGAGATATTTTTCTCTTGGAGGGGCGCTGTGGTATCAAGGATTTCAAGCATAGTGACGTTGTAGAAGTCTGTGAGGTCATGGACGTCAGCCATGTCTGCTGATGGGGTCAGGGCGGAATTGCATTGGGATATCAGGGCGTTGGGATTGATGTTTAGGATATTCCTTTTCCATTGTTTTGTTTTAGTAGGTTGGCTTCGTTTTGGAGTTACCTTACTGTTGATGGAGAAGAAGATGCTGTAATGATCAGTCCAGTCACATGGGAGGATGGATTCTAGTGATATAGTGTTTCTTTTTGCTATGATGAGATCTAATGTCTCCCCCTTGTTGTGGGTTGGGCTGTCTCAGAATTGGGACAGCTCCTGGTCTGCCAGACAGGATTTGAGACCGCTTACATCATGATCGCCAGTATTGTTCCAATGGAGATTGAAGTCTCCCAGAAAGATCTGCGGCACTTGTGAGTTGGCGTTGGCTGTAATGACTTTCATTAGTTCATCAATGAACTTCAGATTGTCGCCCGGGGGGTGGTATATTATGTGGAGTTGGCAGATGATGCCCTTGCCATCCAATATGTTGGTGCAGAGATATTCACAGGAGGATAAGGATGTGGAGTTTGCTTGATTAACTGTGATTGTGTTTCGATAGATGCAGGCTAGTCCTCCTCCGGGTTTCTCGTTTCTATCCATGCGAAGTATGTCATGACTAGGGGAGACCAGTAGGTCAAGGATGGGAGCAGAGGAACTCTTTAGCCATGTTTCGGTGAGGATGATGATGTCCACATCATTCGAGAGAATGAGATCATAGATGACCGTAGCATGTTTGTTGGCCGATCTGCAGTTGATTAGTGCACTCTTTAATTTGC
The DNA here is from genome assembly GCF_964204655.1 of Triturus cristatus. Lineage (NCBI taxonomy): Eukaryota > Metazoa > Chordata > Amphibia > Caudata > Salamandridae > Triturus > Triturus cristatus. Next base: position 734,484,117 of record NC_140580.1, read on the forward strand.
TAGTCGAGTGAGTGAGGGTCGATTGCGTTATCTTGATTTTTGTGAGGTTTTCCCTAATTATGGATCTGTGGTTGTGAGTGGGTTCTCTGTAGGGGTTGGGTCGGATGGATTGGATAGTGCCATCTAGAAACTTGCTACTGTCATTATGGCTTGTGTATGAATTGAGAAGGTCGTTTAGGTCATTGTCTGATAGATACTCCAATGCCCTCGTAGGGCGATACGGGTCGTTGGGTGAGGGTATTTTACTCCGTGATGTATAGACTGGGTGTGGATTCGTGGTGAAGCACCTGCTGGTGTGCTGACTAATTCGGTTCACGGTGGCGCTAATGACTTTATTAGAGTTTAGGAGTTCATTGGTGATTGATGAAAGATTTTGCATTTCATCCTTGAGCTGGGCTAGACCTAAGGTTAACTCGTTGAACCGAGCGGTCCAGTCATGGTTAGGACAGTTAGTTAAGTGTGTGGGTGTGTGTTCCCTTATAGTGGTAGTTCCTTCGTTATGGCCTGGTTGCTTTGAGATCTGGATATCATATTGAGTGGGGATATCAGTATTAGTTTTTGATTGGGTTAGTTGAGTAGGGAGGGTAGTAGGTGGGTCAGAGTCGATGTGAGGGATGGTCTCATGATGTGCTACCATGAGAAGGGTAGCTGCATGGTCTCATGATGTGCTACCATGAGAAGGGTAGCTGTAAACAAAATTCCAGTAACTGGATGATGAAACTTTTTGGTGCATCCAGATTGTCTTGTCTAAGTAAAGCCCATAAGACTGCTTCAAGTCCATTGGCATGCGGTATGGAAGTGTAAAGGGCTACCACGTCAATGGTGCATAAAATCTAATTCTGAGTTGATTCCAAATTGACAGTCTTCAAACTTCGCAAAAAATCCATTGTGTCTTCTATATAAGTTCTCCAATTTTGAACAAACGGTTGAAGATAAGTGTCAATGAATCGTCCTGGTTTTTCAAAAATCGATTCACATCCAAAAACAATTGGTCTGAATGGAGGATCAACCAGACTTTTATGTATTTTAGGAAGTTGGTAGATTCTAGGTCTCCGCGGAAATTGGTTGGTAAGATATTTTTTTGTAGATGAATCTATCCAGTGTAATTCCTCTGCTTTTTCTAAAATTTGATTGAGGACTTTCATGATTTCCATGGTAGGATCCTGTGCAAGATGTCCATAAATTGCCCTGTTGTTTACATGTTCCATGACTTTATTGTCATAATACTCAGTGTCCATCATTACAAGGCAACCTCCTTTATCTGCTTTTTGAAACGTAATACATGGGTTTCTTGCTAATGTTGACAGTGCACTGTATTCAGCTCTGCTCAGGTTTTTAAGTTTTTTAGAATATTGAACAGTTTTGAGATCTTTTTTGACAAGAAGTTCGAAGGTATCCAAAGTCTTATGGGATACTGGTGCCATGAATATACTTTTGGGTTTAAAGGTGAATAATGATATTTCTTCAGTGGATTCTCTGGGGCAAATGTTGGTAAAAAAATTCCAAAGTCTTAACAGTCTCATGAACTTGTAGAATGCTACTTCAGTTTCTAGTTCAGTTGTGTTGTACGTACTCACGAAGGATGTTCCTTTATTTAATACTTTTTCTTTGAATTTTGTTAAGTGAACAGTAGAGATGTTGATTATGAGACTTTGGTTTGACTCTTCAAGCCTTTCTTGCTTTTTTCTTTTTCCTTGTCCTCTCCTGGTCTTGACGATCCACTCGCAGTTTTGTTTTGATTCTTGTCTTGAGTTTGTTCTGGTGGTCGATCTAGATCTTTGCCTCCTTCTAAAAAAGAGGAAGCACTAGAAGTAGTGGCAGATGTGCTCTCTTCTGATGATTTTCCAAATGTTTTTGTGCCCACTGTACTTTTAAAGGGTGTTCTGGCTATGTTAGTTTCAGATTCAGATACAACACTTTCTTCTGAGGATGTTTGAGTGTTCCTCTTTTTAAATCGTCGTTGGGCATAAACATCTGCCCATGTGTAAGTTTCATTCAGCTTATAGTCGATTGTGTCTCTTTTGAACTTTCTTAATTTGGTTTCTTGTAATTCTTTCCGATTATTATCAAGTTTGGAATTTAGTTCTTCAAAAAATTTACCCCATGGCTCTTCATCCATCCTTGTTGATAAATCATTTTTGAGAATTAATATTTCTTCTTCCAGATTGTGAATGGTTTTAGACAATTCCTTACTTATTAACAAAATCATGTCCAGCGAACATTTATTTAATATGGAATACCATTTTTCCATAAACTGTTGATTATTCTGAAGTCTAAATAGCATAGGTCATATTGCTAATCTGAGACCACGAGGGATCCTTTTCACGCGGTGGTATTGAATTAATGTCGAGGCATGTAAACGTTGATTTAACTCTCTCCTGGTGAGATATTCCAATTGGCGCAACTGTTGAGTGATTGATCCACTTTGTGCATCGAATGATTTTGTCTCCTTAATTAAATTGTAAATATCATTAGCTTCCTCAGTTGTGTAGACTTTGGTAGATGCGCGGTTCTCTGTGATGTTTGCTATAGATTCGAAAGACATGTTTTTTTCTGTGGTGCTGCTCTTCACATGTGCAGAATGAATCAATGAAAAACGTGGGTGGAGAGCGCACTCTGTTTAGAATGGAAAGTTGTTTAAAATGATATGCGTGCTGTGTTGCCAATATGCCTGCGATGCATATGTCGAATGAATGAGATGAAGGGGCCTAGACCCTAGATGGTGACTGGGACTGCAACATGCACAGCTGATGAGTTTTTCTTACGTTCAATACAATTTATTAATCGATTCTTAAATTTGAAATGTAAACATAATTGACATGATAAACATTAGACTTTCAATTCAAAAATAAAATATCCACATAGTGATTAATAAACATTATATTAGTCTTTGCGTGTCACAAGGTTATTGCTATTGTTATTGTGGGACACGAGGTCCCTTCGTCAGGGGTATTCTGACAAGAAAGAAAGGAGACTATTCTCAATTGATGCACACCTGGATTCAAATAAAGTGTTGAATGTTTGTGAAATATATGTATATGTCATGCTCCCTTCACCACAGTGCTGTGAACACACGTGTGCACGACTTTCACTTACTATCTAGATTCCACAAAGTGGTTCCTTCTCTACATAAAAAGATGAAAAAAAAGAAAACACAATTCTAATATACCAGGACCATAAATAAGAAAATGACAGACAAACATATCCAGTAAAACCAAACACGTACCTGATAACGATACGTGTGAATAATCAGTGATTCAAAATCATGTTCCCAGTCTGGAACACCTGAAAGTATAGAAAGTGCCTTTATGAACCACTATTGAAATTCATGGTGCTCTCTGCATAAAACCAAACTAAGGTTGATAAACTCACCTCATCGAATAAATGGGTGTGAATTAGAAGCGACCGTCTGAAGATAAATGCAGGAGGTTGTAAACGAGTGGCTGAAGGTTTCTTCAAATAACCAAGTGCTTCGTAGCATCTAGAACATATGTAAACCTAAGTAAAATGTACGTCCGATATAACGAAAATACAAATAAAATCATTCTGAAACTGTAGGCCGTGCTTACCAAAGCGTATCTGTGGTTGAGCTTAACGTCGATCGACCGTCTGTAAGGGACTTAAGCGGCGTTTGCACTCCGTTACAGGAAAGAAACTTCCTGGATTGAACTTAAGCGTGGTCACGTGTTAAACACAAAAAACGGACGTGAAGAAAGCTTCTAGAATGAAGCATGCGCAAATCGACCAGCTATCCGAAAAACTGGAAACTAAGGACGGACTCAAGTAAACAGTATAATGATGCTCAAGAAACATAACGACTTAAAGAAAACTAAAAACGGACACAATATACGGAACTACAAATGTAAAACCGAATATTAAAATGTGTCACCCAGTGGCACATTCACTAGTGTGGGATCACTATCCCCCTATAAGCAAAAAGACTGTGACACTGGAAACTGGTGTACTTCTAATTTGTAGAATTGTTTCTCCTCTGCGGGATGGGCAAGCTTCAGCTGCTCCAGGCAGCCACCCTTGGTTGCGCACAAGGCACAACAAGACCCCTCATGCCCGACCACGATATTCTCAACAACAGAATACCTTGTGGCATGGGTCCAGGGCTGTCAACCTTGGACTGAGGTTGCGATGTCAGGCACTGTTGTCCTCCCAATCCGGAGGTCATGGACAGTCTCTGTTGCCATCTCAGGCCCCGCAGGCTCGGCACACTTCCCCCAACCCCCTTGGACACACACGCTCCGAAGGGTGAGCTAGCACAGGTATCCTGTTGTAAGCTTGGATCCTTTTAACTCAGCAAACTTCCCCCTCATTCCTCGAACTCCACATGCTATGGCACTCTAGGTGGGCCCCTGCTCGTTACGAAGACACTCCTCGGTACAGTGTGATTACTGCACACATAGGCCCTTGTCCAAACCAACGATCACTTTCACCAATTTCCTCCACTCCCTGTGCGGTCGTTAACATCTCATGGAAAGGGGGAGATCCTTTCTGTCCCTGGGATCTCGTGGACAGGAGGCCAGCTAACCAGTCCTTGGAGAGTGCTTAGGGACCTGAGCCATGACAGTTGGCAATTAGCTGAAGGCCAAGCACATCCACGCAAAATCCACTAAATGATAGCCCCCTTCCTAGAGCACGACAAGCCCCAGGCCATCTCAAGTCTGCGGATAATCCAGTTGCAGTCCCTCCTGTCCCAATAGTTCCTCTTGTTGATTTCCCAGCATCGAGCCAGGGTAGTATTTTCCCTGGCCCACAAGCATCTCTAACTTCTGAGGGCAGAGCTCCAGTAGTTATAACCACATTGGCCTTTGAAGAAGAGATCAGTTCAAAAGGCCATCTTTGGAATGCATGGGCTCACTCTACATTTTGTCCTGTCTGCCATTCTACCCCGGGAGGCTTGATCAATATCTTTGTTGGGGCATTTGAGTTACATGTCCTAGGTATAGGTCTTACCTCCTGACAAGGGATTTACTGCTAACTCAAATCAGCCAATCAAGTATACACCAATCACCAGTATGTATACGACAAATACAGCGCTTTGGTACTGCATAGCCATGTAAAAGCGCTCAAAGTCTTACACCAGCAAAATAATATCCAACAGGAGATAGGAAGCCAAAAATGTAAGGGGAGACCATGCCAAAGGATTCCAGATCTAACATATACCATAAACATAGGGCCTGTAAATTAAATGCTACTAATGGGTCCGTAGCACTTCTTGTGCCACTTAGCCCAAGTAGTCCTTTAAATCATGTCTAAGGCCTGCCATTGCAGCCTGCAAGCAGTTTTTGACTGCCTATTCAACTTTGCAATATGACCCCTTGGCAATTCTAACACTCCCTTTAGACTACATAAAATTCCCCAATAAGATGGGCTCCAAACAACCCAAAGAGTTGAGTGCATTGTAATTAAAAAGTTGGACATGTACTTTTAAATTTTACATATCTGGTAGTGAAAAATGTACACATTTGTTTAGCACTACTATGAGGCCTACCTCTCTATAGTATAACAACACTAGATTACTTTATTACATTTGATATGTTCTAACATTTGATTGAGAGTAGGTAGGAAAGTCAAGGTTGGTGCATGAGGAATTATAGTTTAAAATCCTCTGTAATAGTAAAGTCAGATTTTAAGTCACAATTCTGAAAATGCCATTTCTAGAAAGTTGGCATTTTCTTGTCCTAGCCATATGGTGCCTGCAGCCGGTTGCTGGGTCACATGACTAGGCGTAGTAGGTAGTTTGCCTTTGTGTTTTCCTCCCAGACTGCATCAAAGTAGAAGTTGTGGGTGTTGGCAGGATGAGCCCTCTCTGACTTGATAGTGGAGCGGAACAGTTACCCACCACATCTACACTTCAAAAGCACTGGTTCAGCTAACACACAAAGGTCTTCACACTAGCCTACTGTGCCCCAAGACAGAATGGAACCAAGGCAGCGAGGCAAGAAATCCAAGAAACTTCTGTAGGGGAAACTCCAGAAGCTTCTCCCACATTAACATGGGCAACAGGTATAAATATTGGACAATCAGACCCACTCTTCAGATCACTTCTGGACCTGAGGAAGACTCAGAACAATGATTGCTCTGCTTCTCTGCTACAAGAAAGACTGCTCTACTGCCCTGCTGCTATGCTGCCTTGCTGCTATGATCAGAGCCTCAGGGACAGAAAAGGCTCCAACCATCTTGCAACCTACACCTGGATACTACCTGCTGGGATGGAGTTCCAGATTTTGGGTGCGTTTCCAGTGAACGATCGTGCAGCGGTTTTCTGTTTACGTGTTTTCATTGGAATGAGCAGAAGGGAGTTGGAGTTCCTGAGGTTCTTAGTCTGGCCGGTCTTTTTGAGTTTGGAGGCCAGGTATTCAGGTTTCCCTGTGTGGAGGGCTTTGTGCGTGAGGCAGGCAGTTCTGAAGCTGGCACGCTTCTCTATCGGGAGCCATTTTAGATATTTGAGTGCGGGTGCAATGTGCTCAAATTTCCTAACTCCAGTGACCATTCTGGCTGCTGCGTTTAGAGTTGTTTTGAGGGGGGTTAGGTGGGATTTCCCTGTACCGGTAAGGATAGCATTTCCATAGACGAGTCTAGAAAACACCAGGGATTGAGTGGCTTGTTTGAGGTCATTGGTCGGGATGAAGGGTTTTATTTTGTTCAGAAGCTTCAGATTGAGGAAGGCACTCTTCACGGAGTTCTTGATGTGACTGGCCATGTCAAGTTTGGGGTCTAGGGTGATTCCTAATGATTTAATGGAGTTAGCTGGAGTGAGATTACAGTTGAGAGCATCAATTGCTTTAAGCCATTCCATGATTTGGGGGTTTTCTTCTTTGTTGGAGATGAGGTGAATTTCAGTTTTGTCTGGTTGAGTTTGAGGTGGTTCATGGATAGCTAATGTTGGACATCTTTAAGAGTGTTGTTTAGTCTCTGAATATCTTCAAAGGAGGAGGTTTCCAGATAGATCTGGGTGTCGTCTGTATAGAGGTGAAAGGTGATGTTGGCTTTTTTGAGTAGGGAGGTGAGGGGTTCCATATAAATGTTGAATAGTTGAGGGGAGAGCACTGATCCTCGGGGGACACCTCTGTTGACTGGGTGTGAGTCAGACGTGAAGGTTTTGATTTTTATCCTTTGGGAGTGGTTGTGTAAGAAGGAGGAGAACCATTGTATGACCACCTTGTCTGCTCCTACCCTGTCTTGAAGAGCATTGATGAGTAGATTGTGATCCACCGTGTCAAAGGCTGCCGATAGGTCCAGGACAATGAGTAGGCAGCATTTGTCAGTATCTAGAGCTTTGTGAATGTCATCCACGATGTTAAGGATCGCGGTCTCAGTGCTTCAGCCTTTTCTGAATCCCGACTGGTGGGGATCTAGAAGGTTGATGCTGTCCATGTGCTGAGTCAGTTGTGAAAGAACACACTTTTCAAGGATTTTGGCTAGGAGGGGGAGATTGGAAATGGGTCTGAAGTTGTTCAGATCATTGGTGTCAAGACCAGGTTTTTTCAGGAGTGGTGTGATTTGACCAGCTTTGAGGTAGTCAGGTAAGACGCTGGTTCTCAAGGAGCTGTTTATGATCTTTCACCAGAATGGAGCTATGGAGAGTTTCAGCTATTTAGTCAATTGAGTGGGTAAAGGATCTAGTGCATGAGCTGCGGGTTTTGGAGGTGGCGATCAGTTTGCGAATCTCGGTTTCCAGACTTTCATGGGGTGCTTACATACATTGGCTTCGGTTTCTGGGGGTGGGGTTGTGCATGAGGTGTTGGGGTTGACGTCTAGTGAGAGCTCAATCTTGGTGATTTTGTCTGTGAAGAAGTTGGCGAAGTTGTTGCACAGGTCTTTGGAGGCCTGGCCTGGGGCAGCGGAGGGCTTGGATATATGTTGTCTGATGATGTTGAATAGTTCTTTGGGTCTGTTTGTCGCGCTGTCCAGGGTGGTGCAGAAGAAGGTGTTTTTTTCATTGTTAATGTGTTTTTTGTATTTCCTTCTGGTTTCTTTGAGTTGCTCGTGGAGGTTGTTCCTCCATCGTCGTTCTGCGGCTCTTAGTTGTCTTCTCTCAGCATTGATGTCTGAGTTGAACCAGGATCTGGACGGAATGTTCCTGTTTTCTTTTAGTTTCAGGGGGGCTAATTGATCTAGGATGGAAGTCATATTAGAGTTATAGTGAGTGGTGAGTTCCGTAGTAGAGATATCATCCGTGGAGGTTGGCAGGAGTGAGCCTACCCTTTTTTCAAAGTCGTCCATGGAGATCTGTCTAAGATTTCTCGTACATTTAGGGGGGTCTTGGGTGGGGGGGTTGATGTGTGATTGGTTGAGTGATGTGGAATAGGATAAGGTGGTGGTCAAACTAGTCAATGGGTAGGCTCTGATCGATTGTGATGGTGTCCCGTTGGGAGATGATGGCATCCAGGATCGCTCCTTTGTTGTGGGTAACTTCTGAACAGCGCTGGGTAAGGTTGTTGCTGTCTAGCAGCTCATTTAGGTTCTGGATTACTGGGTTGTTGTTTTCAATCCAGTGTAGGTTCAGGTCACCCAGAATTAGGTTGTTGGCACCTGGGAGTGAGCAATGAACAATGAGGTTGGACAGGTGTTCGGTGAATGCGGTGGTGTTTCCTGGGGGATGATATAGGAGATGGCACTGGAATGTCTTGTTGTCACTTGTGTTGATGTTGGCGGAAAGGCATTCACAGGTGTTATAGTTAATGGTCTCAATTTCTGTCACAGATATATTGTTGTTATGAATTATTGCTATACCTCCACCTTTTTGGTCTTTTCGATCTTTGTTGATGATTGCAAAGCCTGGTGGCACTAGAGTGTCCAAGATTGGTGTTGAGCATTCGTTTAGCCACGGTGATGAAGGCTATGTCTATGTCATGGGTGAGGATAAATTCTGCTAGCTCAGTTGCATGTTTAGTGGCTGATCTGCAGTTTATGAGCATTCAGTTGGTGGTGTGTGCTTCTTTAATGGGGTTCTTCCTAAGAGGAGCCCTGCGGATGTTAGTAAGGGAGGCTGGGGGCCTGGGGTGTTTGGGAGGGGAGAAGTCCCTTCTGAATCCGGTGATCACCAGGATTTTGGATAGAGGGGTGGCTGTAGCTGGGGTGTCATATGAGGAGGCAAGATCTGCTGCTTCACTCAGGGACATAGCTATTCTAGTTCTGCTGGTACAGTCTGGGTTCCGAATGAGATTCGAGAGGGGGCTTGAGATCCCCCTGTGGCGGGGAGATGTGGGGAGCCATTGGTGAGTGGGGTTGTTGACAGTGGGGGTGTTATGGGGATTTTGATAAGGTTTACGGAGCGAGGCGAGGTTGGTTAAGATTTCGTTGAAGCGCTGGATTACAATGGTTAGCTGGCTTTCAAGCAGGGTGAGACGCTGACCCGTCTCTTCAAGGGTGGGGGTAGGATGGTTCTGAATGGGGTCCTCCCGAGAGGGGGGTGTCCTGACGCTGCTGTCTTGCCATCTTATAGATAGTGTGTTGTCCGTGTTGTCATTGGGCGGGTCCGAGGGCGCAGCGAGTGGAGGACCATGGTGTGCCTGCCACGTTCTTATGAGTGTGTTGTCCGTGTGGTCATTGAACAGGGCCGAGGGCGCAGCGAGCGGAGGGTCATGTTGTGGCTGCCGCGTTCTTATGAGTGTGGGTATAGGGAAGTAGATGGGGGTCGAGGACTGTGTGTTGTGGTCGATCATAGTAGTATGGGAGGGGAGTAGGCGGGCGGTGGTTGAGGAGATGGTCAGATGGGGAAGGGTTGGCCTTGTTCTTGGTGGCAGCTGTGAGGGCGGTGTCACGTGCCGGAAGGCTGATGTTGTTAATAGGGGGCGCGTGAGTGGTTTGGGTGCTCTGCTGGAGGATCCGACTGTCCGGGGAGAGGGGGTGGGTAGGGCGGGGAAGGGGGGCGTGAAAGGAGGTAGACCGAAGTGAGGGGAAGAATGCGTCAAAAGCCTCAAGCTGGTTATTGTTAGCTTGGATTAAGACTGTGCCATTAAGGTAGATGGTCATAGAAGTATACCCCCTTCGCTTCGAGCGGTTGGGGATATAGATCGTTAGTTTGCAGCTGAGAGGTGTATTCGTCATTTTGGAAATGTTTAGTTGTGATCTGATGATGGAGTTCCACTCTTTGGGTCTTTCAGTGTGAAAGATAAGATCCATTTAAATATGGCCTTTGGAGGAGCAGTGATATATGTCCATGAATAGTAATTCTGGGTGCTGTCTAATAAGTTTGTGTTTTTTTTGCGCTTTGGGTGGGAGGTTGGCGGGAAAGCTGATCGAGTAGGAGTTTGGGCCATGTGGTTTTAGGTAGTTCGAAGTGGTCAGGACGTGGTGGTTTGGCGTGACAGAAGGCATATTGTCTATATTGGACAGGGGGTTGGTTCCCAATTAGTGAGTGGCGGGTCTGGGCGGCCGGTGAAGTAGGTTAGGAGTTATCCCTGGACGGCCATTGGCGGTTACGCTGCAGAGCTTATCAGTAGTAATGTGGTTTGATTATTTCTGGTTCTCGTGGTGTCTGTTAGATTAATCAATCAATCAATCAATCAAACATTTGTAGAGCGCACTACATACCCGTGAGGGTCTCAAGGCGCTGGGAGGGGGGGCGCTACTGATCGAACAGCCAGGTCTTGAGTAGCCTCCTGAAGGTCAGCAGGTCTTGGGTCTGTCGTAGGCTCAGTGGGAGGGTGTTCCAGGTCTTGGGTGGGAGAAGGATCTCCCACCAGTGGTTGTTCTTCGGATGTGCGGGACGGTGGCGAGTGCGAGGTCAGTGGAGCGGAGCTGGCGATTGCGGATGTAGAAGGAAAGTCGTCTGTTGAGGTAGGCTGGGCCGGTCTTGTGGAGTGGCTTGTGTGCGTGGATGATGAGCTTGAAGGATTAAAGTAGGATCTTGGGATTTGCTTTAGATTGGGCTTCCGGATCCTGTTGGGTTCAAGCTTGGTTCCTGGGTCCCGGACTGGAGGGACTCTTGTGGGTCCTGGACGGAACCTAGGTGCATTTATCTTCGGGTTAACACTTGACGGCCATCTTGGGGTCAGGCCATGGTGTTATACAGCTTGGGTGAGTGGAGTGTGGTAGCGCTCGTGGTAAATCTGTTTTCTCCGAGACAATTGATTATTTAATTCAGTTGTGAGTCTTTGAAAGTAGGGTCTCTCATGTGCCCAGAGGGGATCCCTGGTGCCGTATCCTGAGGGTTAGTTATTAGCGGCCATCTTGGGGTCAGGCCCTATGGACACAAAGCTAATGGAGGCGGTAATCACTCTGTTATGGGGCCCTCATCACTTCTTAGCTGTGGCCAGCAGTTCGGGATGCTAATGTTGCGGCAGTGTAAGCACTTCTTTTACAGTGCTAATGGAACACCTGTGCAATTGGATCGCCTTGCAGATTCAGAGCCGGGTTAGTTAGTTGCGGCCATCTTGGGGTCAGGCCCAGTGGGCACAAGGTATATAGAGGCGGTAGTCAAAGGGATACTGAGCCCTTATCGTTTCTTAGCTGAGACCAGCGGGTCGGAATGGGGGTGTTGAAGCAGCGTAGACACTGTAGTGCTGATGGGTCATCAGAGAAGTTGGATCGCTTTGCAGAGTTCTAGGCCAGGAGCGGCCATCATGGGGTCAGGCACTGTCAGTACCGACCGGATCGCGTGAATTAGTTTCTCTGTTGTGGGGCCCTCATCACTACTAGACTGCAACTGGCGAGTCGGGAGTAGCGTGATGTGGTAGCGCGATTAGATCTTTGTGAGAGCTGCTGGGTTACCTGTGCAGTTTGGTCGTCTTGCAGATTACGCGCCAGGGGTGGCCATCTTAAGATCAGGCATTAGCGGTTCCGGTGCGGAGCTCGTCCCCAGCCTGCGATTCACTCTGTCGGTCTTCCAGTGCCAGCGCGACCAGGGCCACGGTGTGTCCTCGAATCAGGCGAGGACTTAGATCGTCGATCACCTTCCAGGCACCCGTTGCAGTCCTGGTGGTGTCGGGTCGCAGATCCTCGTTTCTTCACTACTTGGAGTTGGAGCGAATTCAGGCTTGCCTGCTTCGGGATAAAGGTCTGGTGAGTCCTCGTTCACTAAGAGGAAGATGGGGGGGGGGGGCAGCAGGGATTTACACTGCATCGGTGATCCCAGTGCCCGGGAGTGTTCCTTCCCCGCGGCCATCTTGTGCATCCTACCTGCATGTCTGCTACTCTACTGATTTAGGAGGCAGGCAACAGCTTTTTCCGTGAAACTTCCCCATAGCCAGGAAAAGGTGCATCTTAAGGAGGTGCATCTTAAGGAAAGAATGAAGCTGGGCCTTAGGCTGGAGATGTAGGAGTACAAGGGAGGAATATTATACGTAGGAGCCTCCGAGAGAAACAAAGAGCCAAGGACCAAACATGCGATTGGTGGAGATGTGCTGATATTTACTAACTCTTTTATTAGGGTTTGTGCTATTTTTTTAATTCAAACTCAATCTAAAGTTTAATGTTGGGATTTTCAAACCAACACAAATTGTGATTTGCGCAGGATTGCAACTCAAAGTAACACAAAGTTATGCAGTACACTGCATTGCGTTACCTTGCATCAAGGGGGTGTTTCATGGGTGGTTCATGGGCTTAACCATAGAACCTCCCATGGGTTTTGAAACAAATTCCTATCTACAAAGAACTGCAGATATTGATGCACGCCACAGTCCTGAGAGAGGCATAACGAGGAGAAATGTTTTCATTTCCCTTCATTTTTCCCACTGTGCTGCATTGTACAACTAACATACAAAGTGGCAAAAAGCCTTAAAGCATAGTTTTTACCGTAGGGGACCCCTTCCAGTCCAAACTCTATGTTTCCCACAACGCAGAGACCCTTCCACTATGGTACAAGGGTGTCTGCTTTGGCGCATGGCAGCCACAAGTTTGCCAGCACAGGGAAAGAGCAGAACAGCCCCAACTACTCTTTCCCTTTCATACAACGCAGTGCAGCGACTTGACTTGCTGCATTGCGTTGTGTAGCTTATGCACAAATCAGGGCCTAGATATGTATCACAAATGATATCTAGAAACAAGAGCAACATAGAATTATTAAGCAGACAGAAAACGGCCTAGAAAACCCTTTAAAAAAGAAAGGCAAGCAAGAAGAGACGCCGGAAACAGGCAGAAGAGCTTGGGCTATGATCAATCAATGAAGGAATAACGCAGGAATATGACAGGAGATTCACAACCGTGACCGGATCAAGGATTAAAAAAATCAGCACGGAAACTCAGAAAAGGCAAAAGAGAAAGTTATAAAGAGAGAAAAGTGTCAGGACAAACGGCATAAAAACAACCGAGGTGGAGTTTTAAGAATTCCTGTTAAAAGAACATTCCTGTAATGTAGGACATACTTAGATCAGCGGCATGTCTCTGCCAGCGGAAGCATGTGCTAGTGTTACACCTACATTCCCAGGCTCCTTAGTGGATGTATAGGCAAGCTTGCTGGACCCAGTGAATTGTGTAAGACTGGATGACAACTTTATATATAGCATGTCAAAACTGCATGCGCATGTTAACGATCGCCACATAAACATGGCCACAAAAATGTGATTCGTGCGATAGGTTTTCCTGCAGGTCACTGTGAAGTAACCTTTGAAGGGGTGATCTATGCCACAAGGCGCGTGTGAAAGCTACTGGTCCTGGGAAAGTCTGGACGAGCCTATTGGTCACATTTCGCCTGCACCAATACGACACAGTCAAACCCCGGGTGGGCTGGACCACCGCCGGGTGCTGTAAAAAAGAGTCGGCTTGTGTGATCATCAGCTCTTCTAGACCCCTGAGCTGACCTGAGGGAGCACTACAGCATTTACGCTGCAATTTACATGGCGCTGGTAGCACGACAATTGTAGGTCTCTTGTTAACCGAGACCTTTTAATTTTATTAAAATATGTAATACATAATTACATATAGGGGTCTTCCGCCATCTGTCTTCATCTATTTGCATGTTGTGTCATTCACATTTTGCTTCCGCCAGGCCACAAGCTCTAAAAACAAGAAGTGGGGGGAAAAACGAAGTTAGGCAGTATGCAAGTGACTTCACAGTGCATGACATCACACGTGCCCTCACAGGATGTGACATCACATGAAGTGGCATCACAGGAAGTGACACATTAGATCTTAACACCTCCGACATATGTTTAGCAGTTTTATCATGAGTATATTTGAGCGCCTTATAATATTTAACAAGTGAGATTCTGCGTCAGGGCAGAGCCAAAAATGTGACGCAATTCCGACACAAAATGTGGGCCTCAATTTATACACTTAGGGCCAGATTTATAAAGGGTTTGCATCACCTTTATGCCATACAAGGGGACTCAACAGCGAAGCAAAACCTAAGTGAGATTTATCAAGCCACGCAAGGCCACCTTGCGTGGCCCTGCATGGCTTGATAAATCTAGAGTAACACAAGGCTGCACAAATCACTGCCTTGCATTACTCTACCCCAGGGAGGCATTCCGTGGATGGAGCTTGGGTGTTCCCACGCATCCACTCATGGATTTTGGTGCATTCCCAGATTTACCTTTAGTTGTAGACTTGGGAATGTGTCAAAATTGTTTATTTCTCCTCATTTTTTCCTCTTTCTACATGTGCTGCATTCTGCAGCTAATTTAAAAATAGGAACATGCCTCCGAGTATTGTTTTTGTGCAGGAAGGTGTCCTTTCCTTCACAAAAACAATCCTAACTACAACACAGGCACCCTTGAACCATGACGCAAGGGTGTTTGCATTGGCGCTAGGAAGCCAAAATTGCGCCAATGATAGAAAAGGACAGGAATGTATGTATGATGTTAAATACGGCACATTCCTGCCCTTTCCCGCAGCACAGTGCACCAAGGTGGCTTGCTGTGTTGCGCTGTGTGAAAGAATTATAAATATGGGGCATATTTTCTAGAAAACTGCCACAAAGAAATTGGCAACAAAGAGAAATGTTGAAGGAACTTATGTTTTGCTTAATTAGTTTCAAAACCTCTATTTAAAAATATATTATAGGGTAAAGGCACCTGCTGCAGAGACCTTTGTGTTCCCAGTAAATCTCAGCAAATAATAATAGTTGTAAGATAACTCTGGAGGCTAATGCATTTGCTGGAGAGATCTGTTTTTTCTCTAGTTCCAATTTTCAATCAAAGTAGCATAGAGGGTTGAAATGTCTTCTGCAAATCACATTAGGTAACATGCAGATGGCATATTTATTTTATGTAGCTAAGTAAGTGGGTTACTGCTTTTAACACAAATATCCTTTTGTTATTTGTAGTTCATAAATTGTAATCCTTCTAATATAGCACAGTGGGCATGTGTCTCCTACAACATGTAACCCTCACTGTCTTATGTAACACACCCTGTACATTGATTTACAGACATATGATTTAGTGTTAATGTATAATGTTTACATGTGATGTAAAGCGCTCTGACATCCTGCATTGGGATGAGCAGCGCTATAAAAGAAATAAAACAAAATAGTGTTATTTAAATTGTTATTTTTCTAAATACTGGGACAGACCAACACATCCGACATTCTTACAGTACTTGCATATATCTTATATACAGGGACTGAACAAAGTCAAAAGCATACCCCTTTTAAGTACCAGTGAAGTGATAACATGCTGTGTGCCTTTGCCAGTGCATTTACATGTGAGGCTCCAGATAGTTCCCAGCTAGGAACCTCAAGGAGGCTTGATGGCCCCTTAACTTCGGCCTTTGTTTTGGACCAACTGGAATTTAAAATAACAAAGCCCCCTCCCCGCCTGTATGGTGCTGCTCAAAACGAAAGTAGACAATGTGCAGGTGCTGCTGAATGTGTCCCAGTGTCTGAAACATAGGATGAATTCACCATATCTTAGTGGAGCTCAACTTTTTGGCAGGGTGGGTGGTGTTCACACTGTGCAAAATAGCCACATGTACCCCAACTTGTGCCCTCTCTTCCACACATTACAGAATATAGCATGGAGCAGTGGGTCAGCCTACTTAAGCTACTGGTTAGCTTCACTTTGAGTGACTGCATTTTACTCTCTCACAAGAAACACATCAACACGAAAGCTAGTTCCCTTTGGTGTAGCTGTCGAAGTGCATTAAAAAAGTATTCGAAATGTGATCCTGAGAGCAATGGGTGCAGGATCAGTGAGTGTTTGGGCAGGGTCAAAGACATGGCGGAAAAGAAATAAATATTCTTAATTAGTTAAATATTCTGTAACTATTTTGTTGGTCTTTCACCTTTAGGTAACTGCATATAAAATAACGCACACCTTAAATTAAAAATAAATGTATGCTAAACTAGAGATACACTATTGTACGTTATGAAACCTCTATTGATTAATGTGATCACAGCTCATGTTTTTGTATGTAACAAAGAGCCACAGAATTGAATTCTGGGTGGTGCAGTGGAGAATAGTGACTTATGTGTTGTTAGTATTAGGATGTCTCAGCCTGTGACAGAAAGCATAAATGTATAAGTCATTATTTTGAGCTTGCATTACACACAGTATGAGATAGGTTGCCGTAAAGTTCCCAAAAAGATTTCTTTCCTTCTCTTTCTTTATTCCATCCTTTTTTTCCTTCTTTCTTTCTTTCCTGCTCTCTTGCCTTCACTTTATTTCGTTCTTTCTTTCTGTCCTTCACTCTTTCTTACTCTCTTTCATGCTTTCTGTTTCCTTCTTTATTTTCTTCTTGTACCCTCTCTCTTTCTTGCCTTCTTTTTCCTTCTTTCTCTCCTTCTCTCTCTTTTTTCTTTTTTTCCTTCTGTTTCTTTCCTTATTTTGCCTTCTCTTTCTATCCTTCTCTTTATTTGTTCTTTTCTTCTCACTTTCCTTCTCAGTTTCATCCATCTTTCTCTTTTCCTTTCTTTCTCTTGCCTTCTCTTGCCTACCTTCTTTCTTTTTTAAAGGCAAGGGACTTGAAGCCCGTGCCAGAGTGATTGACTTTTTTAGGTATGTTTTAGCTAAGATGTTGTGATTTTACAAAACGTATGTCTATAACATAGTTGCATTTAGGGGTTTCAGCCAGACTTTATCTGTTACTCTGTGGTTGGTGTCATTCACTTTTTTCTTCCACCCACTTCAGCATGCATTAAAAGGCAATGTAACCGCCCACTTCAGCATTGGCTAACTTCACTATGAGTAAAGGCATAATGCCCTTTCACAAGGAACACATCCACACACACAATGGTTCCCTTCAATGCCAGGGAGGTTTTTGATAATGTGTGTGTTTTTAAAGCCTGTAGCACTTCGTTTTTGATTGATGATGGCCCGGCATATTCCCAAACAATAACATTTTGCAAAAACCATGACAAAATAAAACAATTGCCAGAAGTTTGGTAGCCTATGCCAGACCTATTGGCTTTGTCAATGTTTGTTTCAATTAAGTACGTGTCCAGCCATGCCAGCAATATCATTTAGCACCAATTATTGTCTGAGAACAACTGGAATAGGTGTAAAACCAACAATTTAAACAAAACATGTGTAGCAAAAAAAAAATATTTTTAAAAAGAAGGGTACATCACCGAGATCTAGGTCACTACTAATTAACCAGTAGAAAGTACTCCAGTTCGGTAGACATTTGCAGCAAAACTGTGGACTCTTCGGGAAGCACTTACAAATAGAAATACAGCAGTTACCCCAGTTGAAGCTGTCACCACTGTAAAGCACAAATGATCCTAATTTGTTGGGCTTGGTGAAGGTAAAGCAAGTGTGTTTCCTCTTGTATGCCACATTGAAAAACAATCGGAAATCCTTAATGGAGGTAAATGCATTGCTGATCCATTTTAGTGGAATCTGATCTGTAGTGACTGTGACGAGGGGTTTCTTTCTTGTTTTGTGAGCAGAGTCTTTGGTTCTTTCTTTTAATTACCCTGAGTATACAAATGCACATAATAATCTGCAAGGGTTGCCTGTTTGGCCCCGCCCTGTTTTCCTTAGTAATATGTAAAGGTCTTCCTGCCTTTACCCATGTTGGTGGACAGCTTACCAAACGGCCTCCGAGAGAGTTTCCCGCTGATTATGGTGACGTGCTCGTGATGCAGAGGAATTTTGAAAACAACTTCACCTAACAAACAAGCACTTACTTCATATAGAGCCAGATTAGGATGTCGGTCTAACCGCCACTAACAAGCCGTCGGTGGCAGCCCTACCACCATCCAGCATGGTGATCTGACATTATGATGCGGTCAGTGCGACCACTGTGGTCGGAGGGACCGACCAAAGCATCCGACAGGCTCAAGGAGCCCGCCGGCCGTCGGTCGGATGGTAATCCCTACAATAGGAGTGGTGCCTCTGCAGACACTGCCATGGGGATTACAATTTCCCTTTCCGACAGCCTTTCCATGGCGACCTTACTGCCATGGAAAGAATGTTGGAAAGTGAATTTGGGGGCCCCTATCAGGGCCTCCATCCCCTTTGGGCCTCCGCTATGACATCCATGCCCCATGTGCCAGGCACCACATGGTGACTGACACACAGGGCATGGATAATTCAAAACATACCCATTTCTACTGTGGCTTGGGCTATGGCCCTTTTCTGGGTGCAGCAGAATGGGATGTTTCCCTCCGCCTACACGCCGGTTGCATCTTTATTTGGTTGGTGCAACCGCTGACTAAATGTCAGTCTGTTACCAACCTGCTGCGATGGCGGTCGGATCCTCGTCCAACTGCCATCATAATTAGGCCCATAGTTAGGAGGAAGTACCCTTGTTTGGTGGAGATTGCCTTCTTTGGAGTCTTGTCCTGGTCTCTGTATAAGGATTCATTTTTATCATTGAAGTAGCACTTAATAATTAACTAATAAAAAGTACTTGACATTTTATGCAAAACTGTGGACTAAATGGGCAGGTGAGGTTCCATTCTGGCCTGGTCACACACAGCTACTGACACACCCACTCAGATACCCACTCACACACCTATTGACACATACACTCACATACCCACACAGCCACTCATACGCCCACCCACACACCACCCATACAGCCACTCACACACCCACTCACAGACCCATACAGCCACTCACACTCCCACTCACTAACCCACATAACCACTCGGAGACCCATACAGCCACTGACACACCCACAAAACAACTCACATGCATACACCCACTGACAGACCCATACAGCAACTCACAAACCTATGCACACACCTACAAAGCCATTCACAAGCCCACTCACACACCCTCAAAACTAATCACACACCCACTCATGCACACATACAGTCATTCACACAACCACTCACAGGCCCATACAGCCAATCACACACCCACTCTCTGACCCATACAGCTATTTACACACCCACTCACAAACCCACAAAACCACTCACACACCCATACAGCCACTCATACACCCACTCACAGACCCATACAGCCACTTACACACCCACTCACCGACCTATAGAGCCACACACCCACCCACTCTCAAAGGTTACAGGCTACAGTTAGGAAATAAAAACTTAAAAACCTTCAAAATTCACAAACAAAACCCCCAATGGTTACATGGACATTATAGTTAGGAAATATTTTTTTTTTAAACCTTAGAAATTTACTTAAAACCCAAAGGTTACAGGGACATTATAGTTAGGAAATAACATTACAATGACCAAAGGCATTCACTAAAAAAAGCAATAGCTACAGGGACATTATAGTTAGGAAATAGAATTTTAAAAACCTTATAAATTCACTGAAAAAACCAAAGGTTTCAGGGACATTATTGTTCGGCTCAGATTTCACATGCACAAACCCATAGAAATTCTGCAGTTACAGTTACCTGAGCTAACTATAACTTATGCCTCCTCAATGCACTGCTTACGACCTCACATATTACATCACTCATGACATGGTCAGTGACATCACAGAAGACATCACTGGTGGCATTCAAATGATATCACTGATGACATCCCTGATGATATCATACACAGAACCACTCACACACTCAGTCACACACCCACACAACCACTCACACACTCACTCATAGATCCATACAAACACTCAAATACCCACTCACACACCCATGCAACCACTCAAACACCCACTCACATGCATAAAACTACTCACATACCCACTGACAGACCCATACAACCATTCACACACCTGCTTACACAACCATACAACCACTCACACACCCATACAACCATTCACACACCCACTCACACACCCACTCATAGATCCATACAAACACTCACACACCCAGTCATACACCCATACAACCACTCACACACCCACTTACAGATCCAAACAACCACTCACATACCCATTCACACACCCATGCAACCTCTCAAACACCCACTCACACATGCACAAAACCACTCACACACCCACTGACAGACCCATACAACCACTCACACACCTGCTTACATAACCATACAACCACTCACACACCCACACAATCATTCACACACCCATAGAACTATTCACACAGCAACTAACACACCAATAGAACCTCTCACACACCCACACAGCTACTCAGACACCTACTCACACACCCATACAACCTCTTTCATACCCATAAAACCACTCACACACCCATACAACCACTCACACATCTACTCACACACCCATACATCCACTCACACAGCCACTCACACACCCAGAAAACCACTCACAAACCCATTCACAGACCCATACAGTTGCTGCATATCTACTGACAGATATATACAGCCGCTCACACACCCATTGACAGATCCATACAGTCATTCACACACCCACTCACATACTGATACAGACAGTCACAAAGCCACACAGATGACATATGTTAGAAATGGTATCACTGATTGGCAATACAGAAAGAATAGCAATTTAACTTATGCAATAGGTTAGTATGAGTCTTTAAGTCTCAGGAACGTTTACAAAATACACACACTTGATGATGTCATCAGCGATGTCATTTGAGATGTGATTAGTGATGTCACTGACCATGTCATGAGTGATGTAATATGTGAGGTCATAAGCATTGCGGGGGCAAGAGTTACAGTTAGCTCAGCTAATTATAAATGCTGATTTTCTGTGGTTTTGTGCGAGTGAAATTTCCATTTCTAAGGTTTTTTAATTCTATTTCCTAAAGATAACGTCCCTGTGGCCTTTGTTTTTTTCAGGCAATGTATATATAAACAGGATGTATATGTAAATGAATTTGATGAAACTACAAATGCATACTCTTTTCTTTATTTCTTTTCCAAATGTTGTGTCGTGCCTGATACATTGATTATATGAGACCTGAAACTCACTACATGGCCATGTGACCAAGACCACACGTGAGGTTGAAATGCATCTTTTTGTTGCCGAATAAAAGCCTTGCTTATACATCCCAATCTGGAGTGGCTAGTTATTCCTACCGGTCCTGGTAAGAATTCCTCAACTGCATATATATATCCAAAGACAGGTGCTCCTGCCGGAAATCCTGTGACTCGTGAGAGGTGGCGTGCTCCCCGGCGGAGCCAGCTTGCAAATCAATATCTCCATCACACCAATGAAGCGCACTCTCAGGCCAAGAGGGTAGATGCAAAAAAGAATATTTGTTACAGCATAAATCTATTGTAACATGTTTCGACCGACCAGCGGTCTTGATCACACAGTGAGGTTAAGGAAAAGCATCAATACATAGACAAAACAGGACATAGTGGTAGGACTGTGCATATGTCATGAACATGGTGAAAGGACTACGAAGTAAACATATAGTTATTACACAGTGGTTGCCATCTTGAAATACATGTACATGTACATTGATGGGATGCCACTTGGTGTTTTCGGATTTCCCACTTACTTAAGGGGGATCCGCATATGGACTACGACTACCAGCATGCAGCAGTCCGTTCCAACAGCGCAAATTGCAATATCCCTTTAAAGGTAAAGGAGGAGCCTCGAGCAAAACTTCAGGAGTGCTCAAGTGAATATTCAAATAGCCACCAGGTGCGAGACTTTTTGTTTGTGTGTTTGTAACAGGTACTGAAGAAAGCTGAATTACTGAAACGCGTCTGCCACATTGTTACCCAGTTTGCACTGTGAATTTACTTTGAATTAAATCCTCCCGTATGTATCCTGGTGGTGTCGGACCCTTCTTTTATTGTTTGAGTGGGGATTTGGACTTTATGTTATGCCAGTATTGCAGGCACTGTCTTTCCGACACGCCCTCTCGATCAGGAAGCACCGCGTCAGCCAGCAACCTTTGGACTTGTGTTTTAAAATGCATAACGCGGCGCCCTCCTGCGCGGATCTAAACAGCACAGTGTGAAGATACTACTGTGTGGGGAGAGAGGAGCAGCACTGACTGCAGGGAGCATCGAGGGGTCTCAGTGAGGACATCTATTCAACGGAAAGCTGTGGTTGGGTGTAGTCCGGAGGCCACATTGATGGGATGCCACTTGGTGTTTTCGGATTTCCCACTTACTTAAGGGGGATCCGCATATGGACTACGACTACCAGCATGCAGCAGTCCGTTCCAACAGCGCGAATTGCAATATCCCTTTAAAGGTAAAGGAGGAGCCTCGAGCAAAACTTCAGGAGTGGTCAAGTGAATATTCAAATAGCCACCAGGTGCGAGACTCTTTGTTTGTGTGTTTGTAACAGGCACTGAAGAAAGCTGAATTGCTGAAACGCGTCTGCCACATTGTTGCCCAGTTTGCGCTGTGAATTTACTTTGAATTAAATCCTCCCGTATGTATCCTGGCGGTGTCGGACCCTTCTTTTATTGTTTGAGTGGGGATTTGGACTTTATATATATATATATATATATATATATATATATATATATATATATATATATATTATAAAACCTTAGAAATTCACTGAAAAAAAGAGGTTTCAGGGACGTTATAGTTAGTTGGACATTTCACTCATACAAAACCAGTGAAATTCGGCCGTTATAGTTAGTTCAGCTAACTATAACTCGCGCCCGCACAATGCACTGCTGATGACATCACATATTACATAATTTATGACATGGTCAGTGACATCACTGATGACATCACTGATGACATCTCAAATGACATCACGGATGACATCACTGATGACATCATCCAGTGGCTGTGTGTTGACTATAAAGTTTAAATATGTTTTATATATATGCCAAGGTGTATTTAAGAATGATTGGGTGTATAAGTGTCTGGATGGAGGATTTAGTAGGTTGTGACTGTATAAGTGAGTGATTAAATGTGTCTTACTGAATGCATGGGTTAGTGACTAAACTGTGTGAATGTCTGTATCAGTGTGTCTGTTGTTGTGTAAGCTGCTGCATGGGTTGGTGAGTAGTTACATGAGTGTCTATATGGGTTATTGATTGGTTGCCTGAGTAAATGTATGGGTGCCTGAGTGTTTGTGTGGGTGGGTGGGGTGGTGTGACTTTGTACATAGATGTGTGAGTGGGTGATTCACTGGGTATATGGGTTCAAGAGTGTGTCTGTGAAGGGTTGTATGGGTGAGTGAGTGTGCGTATGGCTGTGTTGGTGAGTGAATAGATGTCTCAGTGGTATATGTGTGAGTAACTACATATGTGAAAGGCAGTATATGTGAGTGTTGGAGTATATAAATGACTATATGTGAGAGTGAGTGATAGTCAGAGTGGCTGTATGGATGAGTATGTGCTTGTGTCAGTGATTGTAGGAGAGAGTAAGTATGTGTTAGTATCTGTATGAATAGGTGAGGTGGTGAGTGTATAACTGTATAGGTGAGTAAATGGGAGTGTGATTGATTCTTTACTTGACTGACTAGGTGTGTAAGTAACTGTATGGGTCGTGTGTGAGTGTCTGTATAGGTGTATGAGTGCATATGATAGTGCTGTATTGATGAGTGACTGAGTGTATGAGTGACTGTATGGGTAAATGAGTGGATGTGTGTGTAGACCTAGGAATCAGTAAGTGAGTATGTAGTAACTGGCGTTGGTGTGTCTATGGTTTCGAAAATGGTACTCTGTATTTTAGAGTGGGTGTATCAAAGGTTAGATTAGGGTGTGAGGAGGTGCATCAGATTATCACGTGGATGATGTCATCAGTGATGTCATCAGTGGTGTCATTTGAGATGTCATCAGTGATGTCACTAACCATGTCATGAATGATGTAATATGTGACGTCATCAGCAGTGCATTGCGGGGGCGTGAGTTATAGTTCGCTGAACTAACTATAACAGCCGAATTTCTCTAGTTTTGTGCGAGTGAAATGGCCAACTAACTATAAAGTCCCTGAAACCTGGGTTTTTTCAGTGAATTTCTAAGGTTTTTTAAATGCTAATTTCTAACTATAACGTGCCTGAAACCTATGGTTTTTTCAGTGAATTTCAAAGGCTTTTTTAAACGCTAATTTCTAACTATAACGTCCCTGAAACCTATGGGTTTTTCAGTGAATTTCAAAGGTTACTTAAATGCTAATTTCTATCTATGCCTACAGAGGTAGGACATGTGAAGAAAGGGAACAAAGGCACATAAAGAAGCAAGACAAATGCAGAAAGAGGCAACAGAAGTCCAGAAAGACTAAGAAAAGTGCAGGAAGAAGCAAGATATGTGCAGAAAGGACCAACAGAGGAGCAGAAAGTCCTCCTGTGCCCCCAACTTTTTGCTGACGGGTACTGGTGGTAACTGACTCTGACTATCCAGTCCTGAAGACCAGTGCTATGCTAAAAGACTCTTAGAATACAGTGAAAACACCTACATACACTAGGGAACACTCTACATTGGGGTACCCCTGTGATTAGCATGACCTCCTCTGTAAGGCTCTAGTACATAATAGGGCAGGCGGATTAAAACTACCTCTAAGTCAGAGGTGCGGAAAAATGCTTCTTTAAGTAGTTGTCACGTTTGCAGAATGGTGGAGAAAGGTTGCTCCTCCGACCAGCGCTCAGGAATTCTGCTGCGAAGGACTTACACGAGGTACCAGGAGGGCTTCTTGGCCCCCAAACTCCCTCAGGACTAAATTGGACTTCATCCCCCATCCCGTAGTCTGGGAGGAGGCACTGTGTGGGACTTACTGGAGGTAACAAGAGGGGTAGTTGGCCCCCAAGGACATCCTTGGAGGCCAACTTCCCCTCCTATTACCTCTAGTAACTCCCACACAGCAGCATTGGTAAGTACTCGTACCATGCCACGCCCCCTTTGCCCACCACTCTACAAACGCACTCCCTGGCGCGCTCTTGGACGGGGATTGAAGTCCCCTTCGCTGCTGGCGGTCCTTTAGGGCCCAACTAGCCTACCTTTTACCTCCAATAAGCCCCACACAGTGGGATTGCTGAGAGGTAGACAAAGTCCATGCCCCCTTTCTCCACTACTCTGCAAACGCGCCCCCTTGCTAGTTGTTAGTTAGGGAATTAATTCCCCTTGAATACTGAGGGACCCTGGGGGCCAACTAGCCCACCAGGTACCTCCAATATGCGCCACAGAGCTGGTTTGCAGAGAGGTGGTCCGAGGCCGTGCCCCTTTTTACACCACTCTGCAAACGCGCCTCTTGGCGCTCTGCTGCTCAAGGGATGAAGTCCACTTGTGTCCTAAGGTCCTCAGGACACAAGAGGACCTCATTGCCCCACCAACAGTGCACCAAGAAGCGCGTTTGCAGAGTGGTGTTAAAAGGGGCGTGGCCCCCACCTCAGACCAATTATGGCCCAGGGGACCCCTTCTCCCGGGGCCAGCCTTTTCGCTTTTTTTCAATAGTTTTTTAATTAGAGATGAGGGGGGCTGCGTGGCCCCCCTCCTGGGCCACTTTTGGCCCCGGGAACCCCATCCCCTGGGTCTGGCCTGTGTGATTGGGACCGTGGGGGGAGCCCCAATGCCACCATGGTCCCGCGGGAGCCGGCATTGCTTTTGAGAAAGGGGAGCTGCTGACATGCAGCTCCCCTTGTTCAAAAGCAATTCTGCTTTGCTTCATTGAAGCGAGAGCAGGTTTCCCTGCTCTCGCTTCAATGAAGCAAAGCAGAGTTTGTTATGGCAGGGCGGGAGCCGTGCTCCCGCCCTGTCATAGCAAACAGCAATGTCCCGGGGGTGGGTACCCTGGGACATTGCAGGAGCCGGCCCTGGGGGGTGGCTGTCCCCAGGGCCATCAAGGGCTCCAGGAGGGGGACCGCGTGGCCCCCCTCCTTCATTTTCAAAACCTGGGGAGGTGGTGGTCCCTGGGGCTTGGGGGTCCACAATGGACCCCCCAATTTCAGTATTTTGTGTCCTGTGGAGGTGGTGGTCCCCGGGGCATGTGGGGGGCTCGAGCCCTGCCACACATTATTATTTTTTTTAAAACAGAGCCCTGGGGAGGTGGCGGTCCCCAGGGCTGGGGGGGACTGCGTGCTCCCCCGCACATCATAAATAAAGCCCTGGTGAGGTGGCAGTCCCCAGGGCCGTGGGGCCCCCATGGGCCCCCACAACATAATTTAGCATTCCCCGGGACCTGGCCCACCCGGGGGCTTAAATTCAACGAAGCCCGTGAGCCCGCGCTTCGTCTTTTTTTTATTTTCTCAGCCGGATTCGCGACCCCAGCGGGAAATCAGCCGATTTAAAAAGAGATGTTTTTATTGGCCTTGGGGGTCCTTGTGGGAACCCCTGAGCAGGCCTAGGGGGTCAGGGTGTTTGTACCCTGCCTCCTTTTCTTGTTTGTTAACCTGTATTTCACTGTTTTCTTGTGACCCGGTTCTACCGAGTCACAGGATGGCTGCCAACACTTCCTGGTTTGGAGTGTTGGTAGCCAATCAGAGTGAAGCTTGTGCCCGGGAGGGTTCGCGAATCCTCCTTGGTGCTCAGATATTGATATTTTTCTTTTTCTAATTTCTCAGTAACTACTGAACGGATTTACACCATTTAAAAAAAAAAGGGTCTTTCTGAACCAAGGGCTACCTTTTTGCCAAATTTGGTGTAATTCAGTTCAGCAGTTCGGGCTGTAGCTTTGTCTAAAGTTTCCTACGGAAATGAACATGGGTAAACCGCGTTTTGTGACCCCCCTTTTTGTCGGCCCCCACTTGATGAATCACCCAGAAACTTTCAAGACAGGAGCTGACCGGAGCGCCCCATTAGTTTTGAAAATTTCACGAAGATTCGTCAAAACGTTGCCCACAAATGAAGACGCACACAGGGCAGGCGAATCCACCCCATTCCCGCAGGATCCTTTATTGATTTGAAAGCCAGCATACAGTATTGGAAATCTTCTTTGCCCAACGTGTTTCGGAGCTACTGCTCCTTGCTCACGGGCTGCATACGCTAATCAGCAGAAACCACAAGTCCCTTGTTCATTTCCTTTGAAACGCCCTCTGGTGGGCTAATACGATGGATTCCTGGGACTTGTAGTGAAATTATACTCTTCAATGGGTTCCGCATGAAGAGCATACTTTAATACATTTTCAAGCTCTCCAATGAGTCCCCAATGCATGACCAGTTTATATTTATCACAACCTGCTCCTCTGCTTTCACGATTTCAGAGTATCTAAAACCAGCAGTCCACATTTCATTAGAGTGGCAGTGCCGTCTTCCCAACCTGGACCGCCCAGAATATTTCATCAAAACGTTGCCCACAAATGAAGACGCACACAGGGCAGGCGAATCCAGCGCATTCCCGCAGGATCCTATATTGATTTGAAAGCCAGCATACAGCATTGGAAATCTTCTTTGCCCAACGTGTTTCGGAGCTCCTGCTCCTTGCTCAAGGGCTGCATACGCTAACCAGCAAAAACCACAAGTCCCTTGTTCATTTCCTTTTAAACGCCCTCTGGTGGGCTAAAACGATGGATTCCAGGGACTTGTAGTGAAATTATACACTTCAATGAGTTCCGCATGAAGAGCATACTTTAATAAATTTTCAAGCTCTACAATGAGCCTCCAATGCGTGACCAGTTTGTATTTATTGCAACCTGCTCCTCTGCTTTCACAATTTCAGTGTAACTAAAATCAGCAGTCCACATTTCATTAGAGTGGTGGTGCCGTCTTCCCGACCTGGACCAACCAGAACAGGTGGGCGGTACATTGCCTGGGGGCACCATTGGGGGCCCATTGAGGGGCTTGAAAATCTTTTTTAAGTTTGTTGGCTGGCAGAACCGGGTGTATCACAGAGCACTACAAGTCCCAGAAGGCTATTGGTATAAACCCATTATAGGGCGGTATATAATTGAGAATGACCTTGGTGCTCGTTTTGCCGCTTCACAATTAGCCCATGAACAAGGAGCAGTAGAAACTCTGAAACGCGTAGGGGGATGATTTATTTACTGAGGATGCTGCCGGTCCAGCCTAATAAAGATCTTGTTGGGAACGACGGGGTCTGCCTATTCCTGAGTGCATCTTCAATTATGGAAGCTTTTTGTACGATATATATATATATATATATATATATATATATATATATATATATATATATATATATATATATATATATATATATATATATATCAAAGCTACCAAGTACCCAACGTACGAGGAGCACTCGGGCCTCAGCTGCACACAAGGAGCCAATCATAGGTCAGCACGACCCCACCACAGCGATTCCTTTCACTGTTCAAACTGCCCTGGATGCCTGACGCGTTTCGAAGTGTTCCCACTTCTCTTCAGAGGCTTTGGCAGTTCAAAAAGAGCGCGTAAGGCACCGCCCCTTAAATACATAGATGCACGCCCTGGATGGGCTTATGGGACTTGTAGTGCCTTACGTTGCGCAAATGTTCAGCTGGCAACTACTTCGAGCCCACAGATGGGCCTCGCTGTGCATGGTTCGTGCAAGATCCGTAGGCTGCTGCCCCACGATGTCGGCCCAATGATAAGGCCGCGTGGCCCCCACTTCTCTAGGGTGGTGCTCCTCCCGCGGCTGGGTCGCCGCGTACAAATCAAAGCTACCAAGTACCCAACGTACGAGGAGCACTCGGGCCTCAGCTGCACACAAGGAGCCAATCATAGGTCAGCACGACCCCACCACAGCGATTCCTTTCACTGTTCAAACTGCCCTGGATGCCTGACGCGTTTCGAAGTGTCCCCACTTCTCTTCAGAGGCTTTGGCAGTTCAAAAAGAGCGCGTAAGGCACCGCCCCTTAAATACATAGATGCACGCCCTGGATGGGCTTATGGGACTTGTAGTGCCTTACGTTGCGCAAATGTTCAGCTGGCAACTACTTCGAGCCCACAGATGGGCCTCGCTGTGCATGGTTCGTGCAAGATCCGTAGGCTGCTGCCCCACGATGTCGGCCCAATGATAAGGCCGCGTGGCCCCCACTTCTCTAGGGTGGTGCTCCTCCCGCGGCTGGGTCGCCGCGTACAAATCAAAGCTACCAAGTACCCAACGTACGAGGAGCACTCGGGCCTCAGCTGCACACAAGGAGCCAATCATAGGTCAGCACGACCCCACCACAGCGATTCCTTTCACTGTTCAAACTGCCCTGGATGCCTGACGCGTTTCGAAGTGTCCCCACTTCTCTTCAGAGGCTTTGGCAGTTCAAAAAGAGCGCGTAAGGCACCGCCCCTTAAATACATAGATGCACGCCCTGGATGGGCTTATGGGACTTGTAGTGCCTTACGTTGCGCAAATGTTCAGCTGGCAACTACTTCGAGCCCACAGATGGGCCTCGCTGTGCATGGTTCGTGCAAGATCCGTAGGCTGCTGCCCCACGATGTCGGCCCAATGATAAGGCCGCGTGGCCCCCACTTCTCTAGGGTGGTGCTCCTCCCGCGGCTGGGTCGCCGCGTACAAATCAAAGCTACCAAGTACCCAACGTACGAGGAGCACTCGGGCCTCAGCTGCACACAAGGAGCCAATCATAGGTCAGCACGACCCCACCACAGCGATTCCTTTCACTGTTCAAACTGCCCTGGATGCCTGACGCGTTTCGAAGTGTCCCCACTTCTCTTCAGAGGCTTTGGCAGTTCAAAAAGAGCGCGTAAGGCACCGCCCCTTAAATACATAGATGCACGCCCTGGATGGGCTTATGGGACTTGTAGTGCCTTACGTTGCGCAAATGTTCAGCTGGCAACTACTTCGAGCCCACAGATGGGCCTCGCTGTGCATGGTTCGTGCAAGATCCGTAGGCTGCTGCCCCACGATGTCGGCCCAATGATAAGGCCGCGTGGCCCCCACTTCTCTAGGGTGGTGCTCCTCCCGCGGCTGGGTCGCCGCGTACAAATCAAAGCTACCAAGTACCCAACGTACGAGGAGCACTCGGGCCTCAGCTGCACACAAGGAGCCAATCATAGGTCAGCACGACCCCACCACAGCGATTCCTTTCACTGTTCAAACTGCCCTGGATGCCTGACGCGTTTCGAAGTGTCCCCACTTCTCTTCAGAGGCTTTGGCAGTTCAAAAAGAGCGCGTAAGGCACCGCCCCTTAAATACATAGATGCACGCCCTGGATGGGCTTATGGGACTTGTAGTGCCTTACGTTGCGCAAATGTTCAGCTGGCAACTACTTCGAGCCCACAGATGGGCCTCGCTGTGCATGGTTCGTGCAAGATCCGTAGGCTGCTGCCCCACGATGTCGGCCCAATGATAAGGCCGCGTGGCCCCCACTTCTCTAGGGTGGTGCTCCTCCCGCGGCTGGGTCGCCGCGTACAAATCAAAGCTACCAAGTACCCAACGTACGAGGAGCACTCGGGCCTCAGCTGCACACAAGGAGCCAATCATAGGTCAGCACGACCCCACCACAGCGATTCCTTTCACTGTTCAAACTGCCCTGGATGCCTGACGCGTTTCGAAGTGTCCCCACTTCTCTTCAGAGGCTTTGGCAGTTCAAAAAGAGCGCGTAAGGCACCGCCCCTTAAATACATAGATGCACGCCCTGGATGGGCTTATGGGACTTGTAGTGCCTTACGTTGCGCAAATGTTCAGCTGGCAACTACTTCGAGCCCACAGATGGGCCTCGCTGTGCATGGTTCGTGCAAGATCCGTAGGCTGCTGCCCCACGATGTCGGCCCAATGATAAGGCCGCGTGGCCCCCACTTCTCTAGGGTGGTGCTCCTCCCGCGGCTGGGTCGCCGCGTACAAATCAAAGCTACCAAGTACCCAACGTACGAGGAGCACTCGGGCCTCAGCTGCACACAAGGAGCCAATCATAGGTCAGCACGACCCCACCACAGCGATTCCTTTCACTGTTCAAACTGCCCTGGATGCCTGACGCGTTTCGAAGTGTCCCCACTTCTCTTCAGAGGCTTTGGCAGTTCAAAAAGAGCGCGTAAGGCACCGCCCCTTAAATACATAGATGCACGCCCTGGATGGGCTTATGGGACTTGTAGTGCCTTACGTTGCGCAAATGTTCAGCTGGCAACTACTTCGAGCCCACAGATGGGCCTCGCTGTGCATGGTTCGTGCAAGATCCGTAGGCTGCTGCCCCACGATGTCGGCCCAATGATAAGGCCGCGTGGCCCCCACTTCTCTAGGGTGGTGCTCCTCCCGCGGCTGGGTCGCCGCGTACAAATCAAAGCTACCAAGTACCCAACGTACGAGGAGCACTCGGGCCTCAGCTGCACACAAGGAGCCAATCATAGGTCAGCACGACCCCACCACAGCGATTCCTTTCACTGTTCAAACTGCCCTGGATGCCTGACGCGTTTCGAAGTGTCCCCACTTCTCTTCAGAGGCTTTGGCAGTTCAAAAAGAGCGCGTAAGGCACCGCCCCTTAAATACATAGATGCACGCCCTGGATGGGCTTATGGGACTTGTAGTGCCTTACGTTGCGCAAATGTTCAGCTGGCAACTACTTCGAGCCCACAGATGGGCCTCGCTGTGCATGGTTCGTGCAAGATCCGTAGGCTGCTGCCCCACGATGTCGGCCCAATGATAAGGCCGCGTGGCCCCCACTTCTCTAGGGTGGTGCTCCTCCCGCGGCTGGGTCGCCGCGTACAAATCAAAGCTACCAAGTACCCAACGTACGAGGAGCACTCGGGCCTCAGCTGCACACAAGGAGCCAATCATAGGTCAGCACGACCCCACCACAGCGATTCCTTTCACTGTTCAAACTGCCCTGGATGCCTGACGCGTTTCGAAGTGTCCCCACTTCTCTTCAGAGGCTTTGGCAGTTCAAAAAGAGCGCGTAAGGCACCGCCCCTTAAATACATAGATGCACGCCCTGGATGGGCTTATGGGACTTGTAGTGCCTTACGTTGCGCAAATGTTCAGCTGGCAACTACTTCGAGCCCACAGATGGGCCTCGCTGTGCATGGTTCGTGCAAGATCCGTAGGCTGCTGCCCCACGATGTCGGCCCAATGATAAGGCCGCGTGGCCCCCACTTCTCTAGGGTGGTGCTCCTCCCGCGGCTGGGTCGCCGCGTACAAATCAAAGCTACCAAGTACCCAACGTACGAGGAGCACTCGGGCCTCAGCTGCACACAAGGAGCCAATCATAGGTCAGCACGACCCCACCACAGCGATTCCTTTCACTGTTCAAACTGCCCTGGATGCCTGACGCGTTTCGAAGTGTCCCCACTTCTCTTCAGAGGCTTTGGCAGTTCAAAAAGAGCGCGTAAGGCACCGCCCCTTAAATACATAGATGCACGCCCTGGATGGGCTTATGGGACTTGTAGTGCCTTACGTTGCGCAAATGTTCAGCTGGCAACTACTTCGAGCCCACAGATGGGCCTCGCTGTGCATGGTTCGTGCAAGATCCGTAGGCTGCTGCCCCACGATGTCGGCCCAATGATAAGGCCGCGTGGCCCCCACTTCTCTAGGGAGGTGCTCCTCCCGCGGCTGGGTCGCCGCGTACAAATCAAAGCTACCAAGTACCCAACGTACGAGGAGCACTCGGGCCTCAGCTGCACACAAGGAGCCAATCATAGGTCAGCACGACCCCACCACAGCGATTCCTTTCACTGTTCAAACTGCCCTGGATGCCTGACGCGTTTCGAAGTGTCCCCACTTCTCTTCAGAGGCTTTGGCAGTTCAAAAAGAGCGCGTAAGGCACCGCCCCTTAAATACATAGATGCACGCCCTGGATGGGCTTATGGGACTTGTAGTGCCTTACGTTGCGCAAATGTTCAGCTGGCAACTACTTCGAGCCCACAGATGGGCCTCGCTGTGCATGGTTCGTGCAAGATCCGTAGGCTGCTGCCCCACGATGTCGGCCCAATGATAAGGCCGCGTGGCCCCCACTTCTCTAGGGTGGTGCTCCTCCCGCGGCTGGGTCGCCGCGTACAAATCAAAGCTACCAAGTACCCAACGTACGAGGAGCACTCGGGCCTCAGCTGCACACAAGGAGCCAATCATAGGTCAGCACGACCCCACCACAGCGATTCCTTTCACTGTTCAAACTGCCCTGGATGCCTGACGCGTTTCGAAGTGTCCCCACTTCTCTTCAGAGGCTTTGGCAGTTCAAAAAGAGCGCGTAAGGCACCGCCCCTTAAATACATAGATGCACGCCCTGGATGGGCTTATGGGACTTGTAGTGCCTTACGTTGCGCAAATGTTCAGCTGGCAACTACTTCGAGCCCACAGATGGGCCTCGCTGTGCATGGTTCGTGCAAGATCCGTAGGCTGCTGCCCCACGATGTCGGCCCAATGATAAGGCCGCGTGGCCCCCACTTCTCTAGGGTGGTGCTCCTCCCGCGGCTGGGTTGCCGCGTACAAATCAAAGCTACCAAGTACCCAACGTACGAGGAGCACTCGGGCCTCAGCTGCACACAAGGAGCCAATCATAGGTCAGCACGACCCCACCACAGCGATTCCTTTCACTGTTCAAACTGCCCTGGATGCCTGACGCGTTTCGAAGTGTCCCCACTTCTCTTCAGAGGCTTTGGCAGTTCAAAAAGAGCGCGTAAGGCACCGCCCCTTAAATACATAGATGCACGCCCTGGATGGGCTTATGGGACTTGTAGTGCCTTACGTTGCGCAAATGTTCAGCTGGCAACTACTTCGAGCCCACAAATGGGCCTCGCTGTGCATGGTTCGTGCAAGATCCGTAGGCTGCTGCCCCACGATGTCGGCCCAATGATAAGGCCGCGTGGCCCCCACTTCTCTAGGGTGGTGCTCCTCCCGCGGCTGGGTCGCCGCGTACAAATCAAAGCTACCAAGTACCCAACGTACGAGGAGCACTCGGGCCTCAGCTGCACACAAGGAGCCAATCATAGGTCAGCACGACCCCACCACAGCGATTCCTTTCACTGTTCAAACTGCCCTGGATGCCTGACGCGTTTCGAAGTGTCCCCACTTCTCTTCAGAGGCTTTGGCAGTTCAAAAAGAGCGCGTAAGGCACCGCCCCTTAAATACATAGATGCACGCCCTGGATGGGCTTATGGGACTTGTAGTGCCTTACGTTGCGCAAATGTTCAGCTGGCAACTACTTCGAGCCCACAGATGGGCCTCGCTGTGCATGGTTCGTGCAAGATCCGTAGGCTGCTGCCCCACGATGTCGGCCCAATGATAAGGCCGCGTGGCCCCCACTTCTCTAGGGTGGTGCTCCTCCCGCCGCGGGAGGAGCACCACCCTAGAGAAGTGGGGGCCACGCGGCCTTATCATTGGGCCGACATCGTGGGGCAGCAGCCTACGGATCTTGCACGAACCATGCACAGCGAGGCCCATCTGTGGGCTCGAAGTAGTTGCCAGCTGAACATTTGCGCAACGTAAGGCACTACAAGTCCCATAAGCCCATCCAGGGCGTGCATCTATGTATTTAAGGGGCGGTGCCTTACGCGCTCTTTTTGAACTGCCAAAGCCTCTGAAGAGAAGTGGGGACACTTCGAAACGCGTCAGGCATCCAGGGCAGTTTGAACAGTGAAAGGAATCGCTGTGGTGGGGTCGTGCTGACCTATGATTGGCTCCTTGTGTGCAGCTGAGGCCCGAGTGCTCCTCGTACGTTGGGTACTTGGTAGCTTTGATTTGTACGCGGCGACCCAGCCGCGGGAGGAGCACCACCCTAGAGAAGTGGGGGCCACGCGGCCTTATCATTGGGCCGACATCGTGGGGCAGCAGCCTACGGATCTTGCACGAACCATGCACAGCGAGGCCCATCTGTGGGCTCGAAGTAGTTGCCAGCTGAACATTTGCGCAACGTAAGGCACTACAAGTCCCATAAGCCCATCCAGGGCGTGCATCTATGTATTTAAGGGGCGGTGCCTTACGCGCTCTTTTTGAACTGCCAAAGCCTCTGAAGAGAAGTGGGGACACTTCGAAACGCGTCAGGCATCCAGGGCAGTTTGAACAGTGAAAGGAATCGCTGTGGTGGGGTCGTGCTGACCTATGATTGGCTCCTTGTGTGCAGCTGAGGCCCGAGTGCTCCTCGTACGTTGGGTACTTGGTAGCTTTGATTTGTACGCGGCGACCCAGCCGCGGGAGGAGCACCACCCTAGAGAAGTGGGGGCCACGCGGCCTTATCATTGGGCCGACATCGTGGGGCAGCAGCCTACGGATCTTGCACGAACCATGCACAGCGAGGCCCATCTGTGGGCTCGAAGTAGTTGCCAGCTGAACATTTGCGCAACGTAAGGCACTACAAGTCCCATAAGCCCATCCAGGGCGTGCATCTATGTATTTAAGGGGCGGTGCCTTACGCGCTCTTTTTGAACTGCCAAAGCCTCTGAAGAGAAGTGGGGACACTTCGAAACGCGTCAGGCATCCAGGGCAGTTTGAACAGTGAAAGGAATCGCTGTGGTGGGGTCGTGCTGACCTATGATTGGCTCCTTGTGTGCAGCTGAGGCCCGAGTGCTCCTCGTACGTTGGGTACTTGGTAGCTTTGATTTGTACGCGGCGACCCAGCCGCGGGAGGAGCACCACCCTAGAGAAGTGGGGGCCACGCGGCCTTATCATTGGGCCGACATCGTGGGGCAGCAGCCTACGGATCTTGCACGAACCATGCACAGCGAGGCCCATCTGTGGGCTCGAAGTAGTTGCCAGCTGAACATTTGCGCAACGTAAGGCACTACAAGTCCCATAAGCCCATCCAGGGCGTGCATCTATGTATTTAAGGGGCGGTGCCTTACGCGCTCTTTTTGAACTGCCAAAGCCTCTGAAGAGAAGTGGGGACACTTCGAAACGCGTCAGGCATCCAGGGCAGTTTGAACAGTGAAAGGAATCGCTGTGGTGGGGTCGTGCTGACCTATGATTGGCTCCTTGTGTGCAGCTGAGGCCCGAGTGCTCCTCGTACGTTGGGTACTTGGTAGCTTTGATTTGTACGCGGCGACCCAGCCGCGGGAGGAGCACCACCCTAGAGAAGTGGGGGCCACGCGGCCTTATCATTGGGCCGACATCGTGGGGCAGCAGCCTACGGATCTTGCACGAACCATGCACAGCGAGGCCCATCTGTGGGCTCGAAGTAGTTGCCAGCTGAACATTTGCGCAACGTAAGGCACTACAAGTCCCATAAGCCCATCCAGGGCGTGCATCTATGTATTTAAGGGGCGGTGCCTTACGCGCTCTTTTTGAACTGCCAAAGCCTCTGAAGAGAAGTGGGGACACTTCGAAACGCGTCAGGCATCCAGGGCAGTTTGAACAGTGAAAGGAATCGCTGTGGTGGGGTCGTGCTGACCTATGATTGGCTCCTTGTGTGCAGCTGAGGCCCGAGTGCTCCTCGTACGTTGGGTACTTGGTAGCTTTGATTTGTACGCGGCGACCCAGCCGCGGGAGGAGCACCACCCTAGAGAAGTGGGGGCCACGCGGCCTTATCATTGGGCCGACATCGTGGGGCAGCAGCCTACGGATCTTGCACGAACCATGCACAGCGAGGCCCATCTGTGGGCTCGAAGTAGTTGCCAGCTGAACATTTGCGCAACGTAAGGCACTACAAGTCCCATAAGCCCATCCAGGGCGTGCATCTATGTATTTAAGGGGCGGTGCCTTACGCGCTCTTTTTGAACTGCCAAAGCCTCTGAAGAGAAGTGGGGACACTTCGAAACGCGTCAGGCATCCAGGGCAGTTTGAACAGTGAAAGGAATCGCTGTGGTGGGGTCGTGCTGACCTATGATTGGCTCCTTGTGTGCAGCTGAGGCCCGAGTGCTCCTCGTACGTTGGGTACTTGGTAGCTTTGATTTGTACGCGGCGACCCAGCCGCGGGAGGAGCACCACCCTAGAGAAGTGGGGGCCACGCGGCCTTATCATTGGGCCGACATCGTGGGGCAGCAGCCTACGGATCTTGCACGAACCATGCACAGCGAGGCCCATCTGTGGGCTCGAAGTAGTTGCCAGCTGAACATTTGCGCAACGTAAGGCACTACAAGTCCCATAAGCCCATCCAGGGCGTGCATCTATGTATTTAAGGGGCGGTGCCTTACGCGCTCTTTTTGAACTGCCAAAGCCTCTGAAGAGAAGTGGGGACACTTCGAAACGCGTCAGGCATCCAGGGCAGTTTGAACAGTGAAAGGAATCGCTGTGGTGGGGTCGTGCTGACCTATGATTGGCTCCTTGTGTGCAGCTGAGGCCCGAGTGCTCCTCGTACGTTGGGTACTTGGTAGCTTTGATTTGTACGCGGCGACCCAGCCGCGGGAGGAGCACCACCCTAGAGAAGTGGGGGCCACGCGGCCTTATCATTGGGCCGACATCGTGGGGCAGCAGCCTACGGATCTTGCACGAACCATGCACAGCGAGGCCCATCTGTGGGCTCGAAGTAGTTGCCAGCTGAACATTTGCGCAACGTAAGGCACTACAAGTCCCATAAGCCCATCCAGGGCGTGCATCTATGTATTTAAGGGGCGGTGCCTTACGCGCTCTTTTTGAACTGCCAAAGCCTCTGAAGAGAAGTGGGGACACTTCGAAACGCGTCAGGCATCCAGGGCAGTTTGAACAGTGAAAGGAATCGCTGTGGTGGGGTCGTGCTGACCTATGATTGGCTCCTTGTGTGCAGCTGAGGCCCGAGTGCTCCTCGTACGTTGGGTACTTGGTAGCTTTGATTTGTACGCGGCGACCCAGCCGCGGGAGGAGCACCACCCTAGAGAAGTGGGGGCCACGCGGCCTTATCATTGGGCCGACATCGTGGGGCAGCAGCCTACGGATCTTGCACGAACCATGCACAGCGAGGCCCATCTGTGGGCTCGAAGTAGTTGCCAGCTGAACATTTGCGCAACGTAAGGCACTACAAGTCCCATAAGCCCATCCAGGGCGTGCATCTATGTATTTAAGGGGCGGTGCCTTACGCGCTCTTTTTGAACTGCCAAAGCCTCTGAAGAGAAGTGGGGACACTTCGAAACGCGTCAGGCATCCAGGGCAGTTTGAACAGTGAAAGGAATCGCTGTGGTGGGGTCGTGCTGACCTATGATTGGCTCCTTGTGTGCAGCTGAGGCCCGAGTGCTCCTCGTACGTTGGGTACTTGGTAGCTTTGATATATATATATATATATATATATATTATCTACTGGCGGTCGCCAGTAGATAGTTATAGTTAGGACCGTTTTTCCATAGGAAATACGCAACATTCTATTTGGAATAACTTTGGCGCCGGTTGACGAATCCTCGCGAAATTTTCAAAATAGGTGGGGCGCTCCGCTCCGCTCCCACCCTGAAAGTCTCGGGGGGATTCGTCAAGCGGGGGCTGAGAAAAAAGGGGGGTCCCAAAACACGTTTTCCCCATGCAATTTTCCATAGGGACCTTTAGTCCAAGGTACAGCCCGAACGGCTGAACAGAATAACTTTAAATTTGGCAAAGAGGTAGTCCTCAGGTCAGGGATGTGCCTTTTGCAGGTCTGATGTCAATCTGTTCAGTAGTTCCTGAGAAAATCAAAAGTAAAATCATATATATATGTGGGCGGAGCCTAACCACACATCTCATCCTGAGATCTGATTGGCTGTCAGCACTTCATCCAAGAAGTGTTGGCAGCCATCTTGGGACCAATATACATGATAGCACCTCATTAAAAAGCATTGCAGTTAATAGAAGGTTTTAAGACTTTAGTTACATTATAAATCATTTGTTGATGGTACCATACTCATTTTAGGAATTGTGGTATGTTCTAAGGTGATTTCACCATGTGAAAAAGCCTTCTGCTGGGATATCATGATTGAGAGAAAAATATTTTCTCATGCTGTTCCCACAGAGGTTTGGAAGGTGATCTATAAGCTAAACTGAGAGCTTATTTTCTGTAAATTCACATTATCTTTCTCAGTCATGTGAGAATGAAGTCTGACATTCTCAGTAAAACATGTACATCCAACAAGGGCAGAGACTGTCAGTTGATTCCTTTGTGTTCTACTGCAGCTTCCCAGAGTGTTCCAAAGAACAACTAGAGCGCTAACAGTCCTACTTATGATAAACGTATGGCACACCTGAAGCCATCTTGCTTGGATTAAAGTGGTAACTCTTAAAACATTTAATTTAAAAAGGAACAAAATGAGGGTGTTAATTTTTCCATAAAAAAGTATGATTAGTGCTGCAGAAAGAAAAATTAGGGCACATTTTGAGTGACTTCTCAAATCCTCTTCTATTTCATTAAAAAAGTCTGACATGCAGACTGAAACATGCACTTTCAATACCAGCAGCAGTTTTCCCTGGTGAGCAGTAGCTTTACTACAGTGATCTAATGAGCAAAAAGAGTGCTAACATTCTGAATTTATGGCAAATGTGTGACACATCTGAATGCCTTCTTGATGGAATCAAAGTAAAAAACTGAAAGTATTTCCTACTGAGGAGACTGCAGTAAATGAGGAAATTAGGAAACTTCATAACAAATAAGTCTCCCAAGATGGCCACCAGAGACAAAAGAGTCCAAATGTAGCCCAAATATCACCCAGATGTAGCCCAAGTATCGCCCAATGACAGAATGTCCCAGAGTGTTCTTAAAAACAACTAGAGCGCTTACTGTCTTCATTATGACAAAAGTATGGCACACCTGAAGCCATCTTGATTGGAATAAACTGGTAACACTTAAAACACTTAATTTTAAAAGGAACACAATGAGGGGGTTCATTTTGCCATAGAAATTATGATTAATGCTGAAGAAAGAAAATGAGGGCACATTTTGAGTGACTTCTCAAATCCTCTTCTATTTCATTAAAAAATTCTGACATGCAGACTGAAACATGCACTTTTAATACCAGGAGCCGACTTCCATGGTGAACAGTAGTTTTACTACAGTGATCTAATGAGCAACTAGAGTGCTAACTTTCAGAATTTATGGCAAATGTGTGACATATCTGAATACCTTCATAATGGAATCAAAGTAAAAAACTGAAAGCATTTCCTACTGAGGAGACTGCAGTACATGAGGAAATTAGGAAACTTCATAACAAATAAATCTCCCAAGATGGCCACCGGAGACAAAAGAGCCCAAATGTAGCCCAAAATCACCCAGATGTAGCCCAAATATAGCCCAATGACAGAAGTGTGCAAAATACTTATTATTTTGTGTTTTTGCAGTGTTATATAGTGCAGACTTGTCAGGTATTGGAGTGCTTTACATGAGCATTGGTTACATCACACAAGAACAAATTCATTTTGGTTGTAGACATGGGGAGACTAAGTGATTTGACCAGAATCACAGAATGTCGAGCTGAAGCAGAAACTCCAACCTGGTTCCCCAGTTGCAAAGTCTGCAGTTCTGGAAGTAACACCACATCCTCTCCCCTAAGTGCAACATTTAATCAAGTGGTCAACTGGATAAAAAAACATAAAGATAACAAATAATTTAAAAGTGCTTTGTCGCTATTTGAAAACTCAGAAAATATGTCCTTATTTTAGTCTTTTAGAGCACTAACCATAATTTTGATGCCAATAAGACCCTCTCATATATGTAATTTCTAAAGGAAATGCTCTAGGTATTACAGTTTTGATTACATCAAGATGACGTCAGGCGTTCCACACTTTTGTAATAAATATAGAATGTTAGCAATCTAGTTGTTCATTAGGATACTGTTGAGAGGCAGAGGCCAGGGGCACGGACTCTGAAAATTGAAGGCAGGTAGGAGGGTGCAAAGGCAACAATTTAACCACACTGAGCAGGCAGGAAGGGCCGTGGCAGCACAACAGACTATGGAGGGCAGTGGAAAGGGGGGCAGGGGCAACAAACCAACAATACAGGACTTGCAAGAGAGGCTGTGGCAATGTAATAGACCATTGTGGGCGGAAGGAAGAGGCAATGGTAGTACAACCATACATGCCAACAGACCCGATTCAGCCAGGAAACGTCCAATGTTTTTAAGCTCAAATGGGCTTTATTTGATCTGTCTCCTGTCTACAATCTCCTCTTTTTCAATGTAACTCAAAGGGGAAAATCAATACCCCAGTTTTTTTTCAAAATCTCCCTCTTACCATGCTCAAAATGTTTCGCAAGTATGGTACATTGGATCATAGAAGGAAATGGGGTAGGGACATGGACTTGGATAACAGAGGTCAGGAGGGACATGGAGAGGTGCACCAAACTGACCCTGCAGGGCAGGCATCAGGGTTTGCAGCAGCACAATACACCACACAGGGCATGCGGGACGGGAGTGCAGCACAACAATTCATAGAAAGCAAGAGGGAGGGGACAGGACCATGCACATGGACAACAGAGAACAGAGGGGCAAGAGGCAATGGTAGCTAGCTGACCATAATGGACAGACAGGAGAGAAAGCTGCTGCATAACAGACCATAAAGGGCAGGAGGGACGGATCAAGGAAATTATAATGGAACAGACAAGCCACGAGGGAGGGAGTAGGGGTCTTCACATGTAAACAGAGGGCTGGGGGCAAGGGGGCAGGGCAGGAGCAGCAAGATAGCCATGGAGGTCAGGCAGGATGGGCACTAGAAGCAAGACACACCATGAAGAGCAACAGTGAGACTGTGATGGCATACACACAGACCATGGAGGGAAGGTGGGAGGGGGTCAGGGGCAGCTAACTGACCACACAGGGAAAGTGGGAGGGGCCATGGCAGCACAGAAGACCATGCATGGCAAGTGGGAGGGTTAGTGGCAGCACAATGGCTATGATGGGCAAGAAGGAGGGTGCAGGGGCATGCACAAAGGATGATGGAGGATAGAAGGGAGGGTCAGGACCTGTGCACAGACAAGAAAGTTCAGGGGAAGGGGCCTCACAACAGACCGCACGGGGCAGGCAGGAGGAGCAGTTGCAGCACAACAGACCAGGGAGGGCAGAAGGGTGTGGCAGTACAATGGACCATGTAGGACAGGAGGAAGAGGATAGGGGCATGGCATGTGGACAGGCAGGGTGGAGGTGGCAGGGACAGGTTGCAGTCATCTGACAATGCTAGGCAGGTGGGAGGGGAGTGGCAGCTCAACAGAAAACTCAGAGTAGATAGGAGTGGCAGGTCCATGGAACATGGTGGGCAAAAAGGATGGAGCAGGGGCATGCACAAAGACATCGGAGGGCAGGGGGAAGGAGAATAGGGGCAGCAAGCTAAGCACAGAGTTTAAGCAGGAGGTCAATGATGGGGCATAGAATTGGGCAATGGAGGGCAGGAGGAGTGGACTGGTACATCATACTAAATTGAGGGCAGTGGCAGCACATCAGACCATGCATGGCAGGAGGGAGGAGGCTAGTCCGTGGATTCACACAACAGAGGATAGGGAGGAGGGGGATGGGGCAGCAAGCTAACTGTTCAGAGAAGGCGGGTATTAGGAACTTTATTGTTTTTAAAACGTGTGTCTGTGCGAACAACTTAAAATATGAACAAGTATGCAGCATAATCTCACTTTTATTCAGGAAGAAGAGAGCGTTTGTGACTGTGACTCCGGGCTCACTTGGCAGAAACACCCCCTGACCCTCCACCCCCTATCGCAAAATGTAATGCCCGTGAAAAGGGTAGGTGAACACAGTGTTATATAGAACATACTCCTGAGAGCACGATTGAAAATTAAAACTAGATATAGTGTATGGTATAAACTATGCACCAAAAAGTGTGATATAAGATGAACCGGGCGTGAAATATAATATGCAATACATTGTGCGCAATGACAGATTCATTGGAGAGCGCGAGATAGCACAGGCACTAGCGCGTGCTATGCGATATGCGCCCTGGAGTGTAATATGCACAGGGCAGTGTTGTGTAACCTAACTAGTCTCTAAAGTTGTAATATAAAATATGTGCTGGGGAGTGTAACGTTGCATATGCACTGTGACAAAGATATGGATCCCAGATTGTAATATGCATGGCATAGCACTGTGCGTTATAACATAGGCATCGAGGAAGGCACGTTAGATGGGGCAATATAACCCGTGCGAAGACAAGTGTGGCATGACATATTCACGGGGTGGTGTTACAGTGCACATGGGCTAGAGAGTGTCATAGCATATGCACTAGCTGGTGGAATACAACAC
The DNA here is from genome assembly GCF_964204655.1 of Triturus cristatus. Taxonomy (NCBI): domain Eukaryota; kingdom Metazoa; phylum Chordata; class Amphibia; order Caudata; family Salamandridae; genus Triturus; species Triturus cristatus. Next base: position 734,527,143 of record NC_140580.1, read on the forward strand.
AGAGGTGTGTGGCACTCGGCAGGCAATGGTGGGTGTAACACTGCATTGGGCTCTGCCAGAAGCGCGCTGTGACTCTCAAGTGATGTTCGTCCCCTTTCCAGAGAGTAAAATAAAAAGTATTACACATCCGGCAGTGGATGTGTGTTTTATTAACCGTGAGAGGGGTTTCTTGCATAGTTTTGGTCGAATTGTTGTCGAATCCCCTTTGAATGGCTTGGTATGCATGTGTATTAAATGTGCCCGTCAATAGCTACCCATGTTTGTATAAATAAACGACAAGGGTGTCTACCGGGATTAGGCACGGTGGGGCATCAGACATGTCAGAGCTTCACTAGTGGTGTAAATACATTCCACGTGGATTCATTGTATGCATAGTCGCCTTTTAATGAATATCACGCAAATCGTCATGGAGATAGGTACGTACGGTTTGTCCAGCATGTCCTAGGTGTGTCTATAAATATATATTTTTTAAAAATAAGAAAAAACAGTGGCCGGCCCTGGGGATTGGGGTCAAAAAAATATAATTAGGAGACAGGCCCTGGGGTATGGGGTCATCAGGACCAATAAATTAGAATAAGAAGGGGAACCATACAGCCCCCCTTCTAAAAAAATTAAAATAAATAAAAGGCTGGCATCGTGCCGGAGGCCACGCCCCCTCCTTGCAGCACTCTGCAAACGCGCCCCCTGGCGAGTTGTAAGTTGGGGAATTAATTCCTCTTCAATACTGAGGGTCCCTGAGGGCCAACTAGCCCAACAGGCATCTCCAGTATGCGCCAGGGAGCTGCGCTGCAGAGAGATGTTCTGAGGGCAAGCCCCTTTTTACACCTCTATGCAACGCAGCTCTGTGGCGCTTACTGGAGGTACCTAGTGGTCTAGTTTGACCCTAGGGACCCTTAGGATTCAAGGGGATTTAATCTCTCAACTTAGAACAGCCACAGGGCGCGTTTACACAGTGGTGAAGAGAGGGGACGGGGCCTGAGTTAACGTGTGCAAAAATGCCCTGTGGCCTGTTTTAGGAGGTAGTTTTAACCCCCCTGCCCTATTATATACTAGGGGCTTACAGAGGAGGTCATGCTAATCACAGGGGGACCCCAACGCATAATGTTCCCTAGTGTATGTAGGTGTTTTCACTGTATTCTAAGTGTCTTTTAACATAGCACTGGCTCTTGGACTGGTTAGTCAGACTCAGTTACCACCAGTATCCGTCTGAAAAAGTTGAGGGTACAGGATGATTTTGCAACAAGGATTCTTTCTGCTCTTCTTTTTGTTCTTTCTGCACGTTATCCTTCTTCCTGCACTTTTCTTTGTCTTTGAGGACTTCTGTTGCTTCTTTCTGCACTTCTTTTTTTTCTTTCTGTGCATTTTTTCTTCTTTCTTCACATGTCCTATCTCTGTAGGCATAGTTAGAAATTAGCATTTAAAAAACCTTTGAAATTCACAGAAAAAACCATAGGTTTCAGGGGTGTTATAGTTAGCTGGACTTTTCACTTGTACAAAACCATTGAAATTCCCCCGTTATAGATAGTTCAGCTAACTATAACTCGCGCGCCCGCAATGCAGTGCTGATGACGTCACATATTACATCACTCATGACATGGTCAGTGACATCACTCATGACATCACTGATGACATCTCAAATGACATCACTGATGACATCACTGATGACATCATCCTTGTGATAGAGTGGCAGACCTCCTCTCACCCTAATATAACCTTTGATACACACATTCAAAAATAGAGACTAAAATGTTCAAAACAATGGACATACCAATACCAGTTACAACAACCTCTTCAGTAATTCTAAGATCCACATACACATCCACTCATTCACCAACAGTCCTATACAGTCACTCATACATGTACTCACTCATCATATGTACTCATACACCTATACATCCTGTTACACAATGCCACTCATCCATAGAGTTACTCACACACATAGTCATTCATGCTAATAAAGAATCAAACATACATTTACTTGCATATACAGTTATACACACACCACCACACTTACTTCTACGGAAACTTACACATACTTAGTCTTTTAAACAATCACTTATAGAAACACATACTTATTCATACAGGAACTCTTTCAATCTCTCACTCTCACATATACTCACTTATATACACCAATTGTCACATATACTAGTTTAAAACATATGTAGTTACTCATAAAGACACTATTGAGACAGTCATTCACTCACTAACACACCCATACACACACTCATCCACCCATACAGTCCTGCACACATGCTGTCTTCAACACATATAAACAGTGAGTCACTCATTCATGCACCTATGCACTACGTAATAACCCCCACCGAACCATGCAGACACTCAGACTGATACTCAAAAAACCAACTAATAACCTATATAGACACCCCTGTAGCTACTCACCAACCCATGCAGCCACTTATACATAAAGTGAGAGACTGATACAGATATTTACATATTTAAACATTACTCACTAAGCCATGTATTCACTATGATACACTTAATCAGTCAGTTACACAATCAATTTTTCAAAAACAAATCATCCATTTAGACACTTATATACCCATTTATTCTTCCATCATTGTTTAGATATACATATATAAAACATATTTAATTTTCTGAAAAACAGGCATTCACTGGATGATGTCATCAGTGATGTCATTTGAGATGTCATCAGTGATGTCATGAGTGATGTCACTGACCATGTCATGAGTGATGTAATATGTGACGTCATCAGCAGTGCATTGCGGGCGCGCGAGTTATAGTTAGCTGAACTAACTATAACGGGGGAATTTCAATGGTTTTGTACAAGTGAAAAGTCCAGCTAACTATAACACCCCTGAAACCTATGGTTTTTTCTCTGAATATATATATATATATACATAAATGAGGCACCACGATGGACTACAGTAACCACCATGCAGTTCACCCAAATTCACAAGCGGCAGCAACACACCTGCATCGAGGAGGAGGAGTCACGAGACTGCTTCATCAGGAGTGGTCTCTGAGTCAAACCCAGGACAATCTTTTTATCCGTGAGATCGGCACTGATGACGGCCAATGAGGCTAGAAACGCGTCTGCCTGAATGTTTCACGTCATGCAAGGACTGCGCTTTGAACTCTCTAAATTAAATCCTTTGTTTGTGCCCGGAGCTGTGTCCCGCTTGCTTGATTCTCAAGGTGAGCATTTGGTGTGGAGGTATAGTCGGGCACGCTGAAACCGACAGGGACACGCCCTCTCGGTCTGGAGCTCCGCGCTTATCAGCACATGTTTGGTTTAGTACGAGGAGTACAAACGCGGCGCCCCCCGAGCGAAGTCATCGCCATTTGGTGTTTATTTTCAGCGAGGGGAGAGAGGAGGCAGCACGGTGCTGCCTGATAAGGGCACAAACAAAGTACAAAGTTTAGAGTGGTAACAACATACTTGGGAACTCTGAGGTGGAACCCAGTCTAACGCCAGCAAACTGGAGCATCACTGGATGTATGGAGTCTCTCATTACTAAATGAGGCACCACGATGGACTACAGTAACCACCATGCAGTTCACCCAAATTCACAAGCGGCAGCAACACACCTGCATCGAGGAGGAGGAGTCACGAGACTGCTTCATCAGGAGTGGTCTCTGAGTCAAACCCAGGACAATCTTTTTATCCGTGAGATCGGCACTGATGACGGCCAATGAGGCTAGAAACGCGTCTGCCTGAATGTTTCACGTCATGCAAGGACTGCGCTTTGAACCCTCTAAATTAAATCCTTTGTTTGTGCCCGGAGCTGTGTCCCGCTTGCTTGATTCTCAAGGTGAGCATTTGGTGTGGAGGTATAGTCGGGCACGCTGAAACCGACAGGGACACGCCCTCTCGGTCTGGAGCTCCGCGCTTATCAGCACATGTTTTGTTTAGTACGAGGAGTACAAACGCGGCGCCCCCCGAGCGAAGTCATCGCCATTTGGTGTTTATTTTCAGCGAGGGGGGAGAGGAGGCAGCACGGTGCTGCCTGATAAGGGCACAAACAAAGTACAAAGTTTAGAGTGGGAACAACATACTTGGGAACTCTGAGGTGGAACCCAGTCTAACGCCAGCAAACTGGAGCATCACTGGATGTATGGAGTCTCTCATTACTAAATGAGGCACCACGATGGACTACAGTAACCACCATGCAGTTCACCCAAATTCACAAGCGGCAGCAACACACCTGCATCGAGGAGGAGGAGTCACGAGACTGCTTCATCAGGAGTGGTCTCTGAGTCAAACCCAGGACAATCTTTTTATCCGTGAGATCGGCACTGATGATGGCCAATGAGGCTAGAAAGGCATCTGCCTGAATGTTTCACGTCATGCAAGGACTGCGCTTTGAACTCTCTAAATTAAATCCTTTGTTTGTGCCCGGAGCTGTGTCCCGCTTGCTTGATTCTCAAGGTGAGCATTTGGTGTGGATATATATATATATATATATATATATGTATATATATATTCACTGAAAAAACCATAGGTTTCACACACGTTATAGTTAGGAATTAGCATTTAAAAAACCTTGCAAATTCACTTAAAAAACCATAGGTTTCACACATGTTATAGTTAGCTGGGCATTTCACTCGTGAAAAACCAATGAAATTCCCCCGTTATAGTTAGTGCAGGCAACTATAACTCATGCGACCGCAATCCGCTGCTGATGACGTCAGATATTACATCACTGTATTTAGACACTTATTTACCCATGTCTTCTTCCATTAATTTTTAGCTATACATCTATTACAAATATTTTTTTTTCAGAAAAACACATATGTCATCAGTGATGTAATATCTGACGTCATCAGCAGAGGATTGCGGTCGCGTGAGTTATAGTTGCCTGCACTAACTATAACGGGGGAATTTCATTGGTTTTTCACGAGTGAAATGCCCAGCTAACTATAACATGTGTGAAACCTATGGTTTTTTCAGTGAATTTGCAAGGTTTTTTAAATGCTAATTCCTAACTATAACGTGTGTGAAACCTATGGTTTTTTCAGTGAATTTGTACGTTTTTTTAAATGCTAAGTTATGTATTTATTTATTTATTTATTTATTTTAAGGTTTTTCACCGTGCGCGTACCGTGCGCGCACGGTGCGCTTCACGCACTGTGCGCGCGCTGTGGGCGCTCGGTGCGCTTCGCGCACCGAGCGCCCACGTTACGTAGTTCACGTAATTTTTCCGTTTCTACCGTGCGCGTACGCTACGCGCACTCCGCGATTTTTCATAAAAAATTTCAAATACATTTTTGCCCTTGGGGGTCCTTCTGGGACCCCCTGACCAAGGCTAGGGGGTCAGGAACTGTCCAGCCTGCCCCCTTTACACGTTATCCACCTTTGTTTTTCACCCCCTCAGACTGCGAGGGACAAAATGGCGGCCGACACTTCCTGGTTTCGACCGATTCGAATGTTTACTAAGATCTAACAACCAATCAGAATCGCGCTCGCGCACGGCGGCGTGCGAGTACGGTAAGCTTACGGTACGCGCTCGGAGCGCGCCTATAGATATATATATTGATTTAAATGCTATTTTCTCAGGAAATACTGAACAGATTTACACGAGACCTTCAAAAGGCACATCCCTGACCTGAGGGCTACCTCTCTGCCAAATTTCAAGTAATTCTGTTCAGCCGTTCGGGCTGTAGCTCGGACTAAAGGTCCTATGGAAAAATGCATGGGGAAAACGCGTTTTGGGACCCCCCCTTTTTCTCAGCCCCCGCTTGAAGAATCCCCCCGAGACTTTCAGGGAAGGAGCGGAGCGGAGCGCCCCACCTATTTTGAGAATTTCGCAAGGATTCGTCAATCGGCGCCAAAGTTATTCCAAATAGAATGTTGCGGATTTCCTATGGAAACACGGTCCTAACTATAACTATCTACTGGCGACCGCCAGTAGATAATATATATTATACTACCTACTGGCAGTCGCCAGTAGGTAGTTATAGTTAGGACCTATTTTCCATAGGAAATCCGCAACATTCTATTTGGAACAACATTGGTGCTGATTGACGAATCGTCGCAAAATTTTCCAAACTTTTGGCCCGCTCCGGTCCGCTCCTATCCTGAAAATTTTACAGTGATTCGTCAAGCGGGGGCCGAGAAAAAAGGGGGGTCCCAAAACGCATTTTCCCCATGCATTTTCCCATAGGACCTGTTGACGCAGCTACAGCCCGAACTGCTGAGCGGAATTACACCAAATTTGGCAAAGAGGTAGTCCTCAGTTCAGACTCGTGCCTTTTGCTTAAATGGTGTAAATCCGTTCAGTAGTTCCTGAGAAAATTAGAGTTAAAAAGATAGATATATCTGGGCGGAGCCTAACCACACATCTCATCGTGAGATCTGATTGGCTGTCAGTACTTCATCCAAGAAGTGTTGGCAGCCATCTTGGGACCAATATACATGATAGCACCTCATTAAAAAGCATTGCAGTTAATAGAAGGTTTTAAGACTTTAGTTACATTATAAATCATTTGTTGATGGTACCATACTCACTTTAGGAATTGTGGTGTGTTCTAAGGTGATTTTACCATGTGAAAAAGCCTTCTGCTGTGATATCATGAATGATGTTTGAGAGAAAACTATTTTCTCATGCTTTTCCCACAGAGGTTTGGAAGGTGATCTATAAGCTAAACTGAGAGCATATTTTCTGTAAATGCACATTATCTTTCTCAGTCATGTGAGAATGAAGTCTGAAATTCTCAGTAAAACATGAACATCCAACAAGGGCAGAGACTGTCAGTTGATTCCTTTGTGTTCTACTGCAGCTTCCCAGAGTATTCTAAAGAACAACTAGAGCGCTAACAGTCCTAGTTATGACAAACGTATTGCACACCTGAAGCCATCTTGATTGGAATAAAGTGGCACCTCTTAAAACATTTAATTTAAAAAGGAACACAATGAGGGGGTTCATTTTGCCATAGAAAGTATGATTAGTGCTGCAGAAAGAAAAATTAGGGCACATTTTGAGTGACTTCTCAAATCCTCTTCTATTTCATTAAACAATTCTGACATGCAGACTGAAACATGCACTTTCAATACCAGCAGCAGACTTCCCTGGTGAGCAGCAGCTTTACTACAGTGATCTAATGAGCAACTAGAGTGCTAACATTCTGAATTTATGGCAAATGTGTGACACATCTGAATGCCTTCTTGATGGAACCAAAGTAAAAAACTGAAAGTATATCCTATTGAGGAGACTGCAGTAAATGAGGAAATTAGGAAACTTCATAACAAATAAATTTCCCAAGATGGCCACCAGAGACAAAAGAGCCCAAATGTAGCCCAAATATCACCCAGATGTAGCCCAAGTATAGCCCAATGACAGAATGTCCCAGAGTGTTCTTAAGAACAACTAGAGCGCTTACTGCCTTACTTATGACAAAAGTATGGCACACCTGAAGCCATCTTGATTGGAATAAACTTGTAACACTTAAAACATTTAATTTACAAAGGAACACAATGAGGGGGTTCATTTTGCCATAGAAATTATGATTAGTGCTGTGGAAAGAAAAATTAGGGCACATTTTGACTTCTCAAATCCTCTTCTATTTCATAAAAAAATGCGGACATGCAGACTGAAACATGCACTTTGAATACCAGGAGCAGACTTCCCTGGTGAGCAGTAGCTTTACTACAGTGATCTAATGAGCAACTAGAGTGCTAACATTCAGAATTTACGGCAAATGTGTGACACATCTGAATGCCTTCTTGATGGAACCAAAGTAAAAAACTGAAAGTATTTCCTACTGAGGAGACTGCAATAAATGAGGAAATTAGGATACTTCATAACAAATAAATCTCCCAAGATGGCCACCAGAGACAAAAGAGCCCAGATGTAGCCCAAATATCACCCAGATGTAGCCCAAGTATAGCCCAATGACAGAATTTCCCATAGTGTTCTTAAGAACAACTAGAGCGCTTACTGTCTTACTTATGACAAAAGTATGGCACACCTGAAGCCATCTTGATTGGAATAAACTGGTAACACTTAAAACATTTAATTTAAAAAGGAACACAATGAGGGGGTTAATTTTGCCATAGAAATTATGATTAGTGCTGAAGAAAGAAAAATGAGGGCACATTTTGAGTGACTTCTCAAATCCTCTTCTATTTCATAAAAAAATTCTGATATGCAGACTGAAACATGCACTTTTAATACCAGCAGCAGACTTCTGTGGTGAGCAGTAGCTTTACTACAGTGATCTAATGAGCAACTAGAGTGCTCACATTCAGAATTTATGGCAAATGTGTGACATATCTGAATACCTTCTTGATGGAATCAAAGTAAAAAACTGAAAGCATTTCCTACTGAGGAGACTGCAGTAAATGAGGAAATTAGGAAACTTCATAACAAATAAATCTCCCAAGATGGCCACCAGAGACAAAAGAGCCCAAATGCAGCACAAATATCACCCAGATGTAGCCCACATGTAGCCCAATGACAGAAGTGTGCAAAACACTTATTTGTTGTGTATTTGCAGTTTTATATAGTGCAGACTTGTCAGGTATTGGAGTGCTTTACATGAGCATTGGTTACATCACACAAGATCAAATTCATTTTGGTTGTAGACATGAGGAGATTAAGTGATTTGACCAGAATCACAGGATGTTGAGCTGAAGCAAAAACTCCAACCTGGTTCCCCAGTTGCAAAGTCTGCAGCTCTGGAAGTAACACCACATCCTCTCCCCTAAGTGCAACATTTAATCAAGTGGTCAACTGGATAAAAAAACATAAAGATTACAAATAATTTTAAAGTTCTTTGTCGCTATTTGAAAACTCAGAAAATATGTCCTCATTTTAGTTTTTTAGAGCACTAACCATAATTTTGATGCAAATATGACCCTCTCATATATGTAATTTCTAAAGGAAATGCTCTAGGTATTACAGTTTGGATTACATCAAGATGACGTCAGGCGTTCCACACTTTTGTAATATATATAGAATGTTAGCAATCTAGTTGTTCATTGGGATACTGTTGAGAGGCAGAGGCCAAGGGCATGGACTCTGAAAATTTAAGGCAGGTAGGAGAGTGCAGAGGCAACAATTTGACCACACTGGGCAGGCAGGAAGGGCAGTGGCAGCACAACAGACTATGGAGAGCAGTGGAAAGGGGGGCAGGGGCAACAAACCAACAATACAGGACTGGCAAGAGAGGCTGTGGCAATATAATAGACCATTGTGGGCAGAAGGAAGAGGCAGTGGTAGTACAACCATACATGCCAACAGACCCGTTTCAGCCAGGAAACGTCCAATGTTTTTAAGCTCAAATGGGCTTTATTTGATCTGTCTCCTGTCTACAATCGCCTCTTTTTCAATGTAACTCAAAGGGGAAAATCAATACCCCAGTTTTTTTTCAAAATCTCCCTCTTACCATGTTTAAAATGTTCGCAAGTATGGTACATTGGATCATGGTAGGCAGGAGGAATTGGGGTAGGGACATGGACTCGGGTAACAGAGGACAGGAGGGACATGAAGAGGTGCACCAAACTGACCCTACAGGGCATACGGGACGGGAGTGCAGCACAACAATCCATAGAAAGCAATAGGGAGGGGACAGGACCATGCACATGGACAACAGAGAACAGAGGGGAAAGAGGCAATGGTAGCTAGCTGACCATAATGGACAGACAGGAGAGAAAGCTGCAGCAGAACAGACCATAAAGGGCAGGAGGGACGGATCAGGGGCATTACAATGGAACAGACAAGCCAGGAGGGAGGGACTAGGGGTCTGCACATGGAAACAGAGGGATGGGGGCAAGGGGGCAGGGCAGGAGCAGCAAGATGACCATGGAGGTCAGGCAGGATGGGCACTAGAAACAAGACACACCATGGAGAGCAACAGTGAGACTATGATGGCATACACACAGACCATGGAGGGAAGGTGGGAGGGGGTCAGGGGCAGCTAGCTGACCAGACAGGGAAGGTGGGAGGGGCCATGGCAGCACAGAAGACCATGCACGGCAAGCGGGAGGGTTAGTGGCAGCACAATGGCTATGATGGGCAAGAAGGAGGGTGCAGGGGCATGCACAAAGGACCATGGAGGATAGAAGGGAGGGTCAGGACCTGGGCACAGCAGACAAGAGAGTTCAGGGGAAGGGCCCTCACAACAGACCGCGCGGGGCAGGCAGGAGGAGCAGTTGCAGTACAACAGACCAGGGAGGGCAGAAGGGTGTGGCAGTAAAATGGACCATGGAGGACCAGAGGAAGGGGATAGGGGGCATGGCATGTGGACAGGCAGGGTGGAGGTGGCAGGGACAGGTTACAGTCATCTGACAATGCTAGGCAGGTGGGAGGGGAGTGGCAGCTCAACAGAACACTCAGAGTAGATAGGCGTGGCAGGTCCATGGAACATGGTGGGCAAAAAGGATGGAACAGGGGCATGCACAAAGACATCGGAGAGCAGGGGTAAGGAGAATAGGGGCAGCAAGCTAAGCACAGAGGCTAAGCAGGAGGTCAATGATGGGCCATAGAATTGGGCAATGGAGGGCAGGAGGAGTGGACTGGTACATCATGCTAAATGGAGGGCAGTGGCAGTGCTCCAGCGCTGAATACCAAAAATCCCCTCGCTACGTCACAGACCACAGATCTTCTTCAACAACCACATTCATTCACTCATTCACTGGTGGGGCCCATAACACCAATCATTCATTCTACCTTTAGATCAATGGTCCTCGAGAGAGAGAGAGAGAGGGGAAATTTCTTTTCTCTCTCATTCCATGCACTGGAAATATATGGGAGGAAGATTTCACCGATCCCCTGATGAGTAAAAACAAATCACCTATTCATCCCTACCTCACCAGGGTCTCAATACCTTTATAACCTAGCAATTCCTCCCATACTATTGGCCATGGATCAGCTTAGTTGCTGGGAAAAACAACACTTAATTCTTCTAAACAATATACATCAAAATACTTCAAATAATAACCTGACACAGTTCTTAAATGAATTAAATGTTTATCTAATTAAAGCATAAGATCATAAAGCATTCAATATTTTTGATTCGCATATTTACCTAATCTGGCTAAATGGCGTCCTCTATGTCAAAATTCAGATCTTTCGTCTCTATGCCCATAAATCGATCAATCAGTTCTCAAATTAATTGGGCATCTGATCAGTTCATCAGAGTCTCTGGCAAGCAGCTGTCCAGCAGTGTCACCATCCTCTCCGTCAGCATAACGTCGGGAAATCAAGCTTAAGCAAATAGCCGTAAAGACCCTCTCTAGTCTACTTCTTTTATAGTAAAATCAACAACAAAATGTTACAATACATGTTTTAGAACAAATCCGATTGGTTGAACCAGGATCATTCTTCCTGATTCTCATACATTCAATGTTTCATTAGATGTAGTTCTCAATTTATTAATAAAATCGCAACATTTTCTAGTCCATTCAGGGCATGTTGATTCCCATGCGGGTTTGTGTCCATGGTGTCATTAATTATAACAGTTCTTAGTTTAGGGAAGTTTATTGTTTGAGGATTGGCACTCCTCCCGGTACGACCTTCACGAGTACAGTCCGCCTGGGGTCAGGACGAGGTTATTGTTGCTCATCTTTTAGCGCAGGCGCACTTCATTCAGTGACTTCTGTATCTCGTCTGTCCGTCAAAATAGGGATGGCAGCCATTTTGTGGCTTCTCCAGAAAGGTCAACACAAAACGTAATTAATACATTGAAATGACTATTAAAATGTTATTCCCTCACTAAACCCACTATGTGTGTGTATTTATCTAGCAAAAGCAACACGCATTGCGATTTATACTCACAATTTAAAGCACGATTCACAAATCTCATCACAAAAGCAACATATATCATGCAAATTCTAAATATCTGACATTAGTATGCGTACGAAATTAGTTTACGTATCAATCAGGCCATGCAAATGCGATTCCCACGTGTATTTTCTAATTAGTAATGTTGATTAATCAGACACACAGCAAACCATTAATACTATTAATGTTAATCAGTTATTCATTTTAACTTAAAATGATCAAATGGAGGAGGTATACGATTCTTAGGGAAAACCTCACTCCAGCAATCCCCCCTTTGGTGATTTTATCACCACAAAACACCCAAATTTAGTACCATTTTACGGAAATTTGAAATGACTTCTTACTCATAGCTCAAAATTCAGTTTCTTCATATTCATCTCTTTTTGCTTTCTTATACATATTGTCTTTCCACTCATCTAAGGCTATCTCTTCAAAATCCTTTTCTGGATCTTTTCCTTTTCTCTTAAGTTTATCTCTTTTTATTTTATTATTTGTTTTCTTTTTCCGGCAACACATACACCCTAATCTTATCACTAATAATGCAACTATCACACATGTTAATGGGAACAGAATTTTACCTATAACAGTACTACCTATTTTAACTAAGAAATTTTTAATAGCAGCTATTTTCTTTCCCATTCTTGTCGATACATCTTCAACCTCCAGTGGTACAAGTTCATCGTGCAATTCAGTAATATTTTTAATGTAAATCTTTAGATCTTTACTTTCGTCTGGAATGTAAGTGCAACAATGTTGAACTTTCCGCATTCCACAGACTCCACCCTCTTTTGCCAATAGAATGTCAAGGGCAAGTCGATTTTGCATTACCATAGCACGCATGGCAACCATTTCAGTATTCACCAATAAGAATCCATGAGCAGTGCTTGTTGACAAGCGATCCACTACTGTAGATAATCTTCTAATTTTATTTGCATTCAGAGTTATTCCCACTGCCGGTATCAATGCACAAAAGATGTCACCCACAATTTCTGCCCAAGATTCTCTCTTTCTACGCACTAAATGACTATTTAAACTATTTACACCCTCTTCTCTGTCCATGTGAAAATGTTTTGGAAATACCAGGCCTACATAACATGTGCCATACCAATGGTCTGGCAAACGATAATATGCCCTGTTCCCACAGATAAAATATATTCCAGGAAATACTGGATCTCTTCCACCTTTGAATCCCCATCCACCCATGATTCGGTATGTATCATGGCACTCACTATTACCTACAAACAGGTTATCATATGCAGTTTGATTCCTTCTTATACAAAGTTTTCCTTTCGGAGGCCTATCTAAAGCTATTGTTGGTGTTGACTCTCCTTTTGTTAGATGTTTCACCATTTCCATGTCCCAAGCTGTTTTCTCAACCTTTCCTTCTGATGCCTTTTTGTGCATCTTATGCCTTCTTTCCTCAACCATATTCAAAAATGTCAAATTATATTTCAACACAGCTTCTAATGTTAGTTCACTAGTCTCTAAGAAAAATTCACCTAAAACTTTAGCAGGTCTCACCTTATTTAGTTTATTATTAGCAGGCACTAATGCAAAAATGTTATCTACATCTGAAAAATAATACTCTAATTTCCCTATCTCATAAAATAAGCTAGCTATTACACTACATGTTATTCCGTAAGTAGCTGGAAGGTGATGATAAGTCACTCCCTCTGCCACAGACGCAGGTAACTGAATGCAGACGTAGCAGTCCCTTACATCCATAGTCTTTACATATTCATACAATAATTTTGAAAATACATTATTAGAAAAATCGTTAATAGACCTATCTTTATGCAAATGGATGTTTGTTTCTACAGTTGGTACTACCTTTGAAATGTTACCTATATTAGTTTTGTTTTGACCATTTCCTTCTATTGTATCTATTGTGACTTTAAATGATATAACAAGAGCTAGGATGCTCCATAAAAGCATTAATAATCCTATAACAGCAACAGCAACATGTTTTACACCATCGTTTCATGAATGCACATCTACTTTTACTACCATGTGTGTTAGCCATTTTGACTAAATAGACCGTGTCTTTTCACTTAGCCTCTTCTACTTTGTGACCAGTTTCTACCCCAAAGCTTCTAAGCTTCTACTTGGTTCTACTAGTTTTCTACTTCTTCTCTTTTATTATCACATCAACAGCTTCTTTGATTATTCAGTTTGGCATCTCATCGTCCTTTGCCTCCTTCTCCCAATCAGGATACAGAATTTCCTGAATCTCCGCTTCTTCTTCTCCAATGTCGGACAAGAGAACTCTCAGGATTTCTGATTCTTGTTCTTCTTTAACCACTTTCAGTAAAGCCTCCTCTGGATTTGCTTGACTGTCTGCCTCTTGGGATTCTTCAGGCAGAGCCACATACGTCCATTCCGGCGACTTATACTTCTGGTTAGGTTTTCTTGTTCTTCCGGACCCTTTTGTTACGACTGTTTCTTCCTCCTTTGATTTTTCCTGACTCGTGACTTCATTCACTTGTTCAGCTCTTGGTGATTTCACTCGAGACAATCGATATCTTAGTCTCTTTATTTTGTTCGGCCAAACTTCTGGTTTTACAGTTCTTCTCAATTTACTTTCTTTGACATTCTTTTCATTCTTTTCTTCTCTCCAAGCTCTCTTTCTCAGAACTCGACCTTCAGGTATTTCGTTCTCACTCTCTTCTGATTCTGTCCCAACTTGCTTTTCCTTTTCACCAGTTTCTTTATCCACCACTTGTTCTGGTTTCCCTACTTCTTTCCCTCCTCGGATCTCCGACACGCAATCTTCCTGCTGACTACTTATCCCTTCACCTAGCTTGATGTTGCAGTTCCCTACACCTCCTCGGGGGTCTTCCGCAATCTGTCCCTCTCTCTCTGTAACTGTCCCTTCTTCATTCAAATCTATTAATTCAGGTGGAATTTCTCTCAATTTTTCATCTGGGATTTGTTCTCTTTGACTTTCTTTTACTGCTTCTTCTTTGTCTTTTCCTTCCTTCTTTTTAGGTTCTTTTCTAGGACCTTTCTTTCTCTGCTCGTCTTCAGAATCTGAGCTGTCAGAAATCTGCAGCCTTCTTCTCAGAGAGACACTTCTGGGGACTAGAATCTGTTTTGGTTAGTTTTCCCCCCTTTCAGGATTTTCACGTGTTTTTGGTTCTTCGTGGTCTGATTCAGTACTTGACTGTGATTCGTCATAGTACTCTTTCTCCTTGCAATCCACTGGATTTGGTATTCTCAAGGTATGGCTGGCATGGATCCAGTTTTTCAGTCCAGCACACTTCACCGCTGTTGTTGTGGTCAGAATGACTTGTCTTGGTTTTTCCCACCTGGGAACCAAACAGTTTCTTCTTCTGTGGACCTTTATCCTCACCCAATCTCCTGGGCTTAGATCATGGGCTTGCTTCTTTTCAAGGGTGGTGGCATCCGCTCCAACCTGATGAAACACAGAATGAACTGCGTCAGCCAGGCCTTTACAGTACTCCAACACCATGTCATCAGAAATCGTCATCAGTTTGTTGACTGGTATGTAATCATGCCTCATCGCACGTCCCATGATTATTTCATGAGGACTTAACCTTGTAGTTCTATCTGGGGTTGCACGTATGGTCATCAAAACTAGAGGCAAGACATCAGGCCATTTCATTCCTGTGGCTAAACACATTTTCCCAATTCTGTTCTTGATTGTACCATTCATTTGCTCAACCACACCAGAAGCCTCTGGTCGGTAGGCACAGTGCAGTTTCTGTTGTACATTTAATGCTTCACTGACCAATTTCACAATCTCATTATAGAAATGCCCTCCTCTGTCTGATTCAAGGGTCACTGGGAACCCGAACCTGGGGATGAATTCTCTCAAAAGCAGATTTGCTACTGTCAATCCATGATTTCTCCTTGTTGGGTATGCTTCTACCCACCTGGAGAATAGGCAGACTAGGACCAGAACGTACCTCAATCTGTTACAAGTTGGCATCTCAATGAAATCTATCTGCATTCTGGTAAAAGGCCCTCCTTCTCAGCCTATAGTTCCCAGGCTCACCACTGTCTTTCTCCCAGGATTGTACTGCTGACAAATTAAGCATTTCACCACCCCCCCTTTTGTACCTAGGAAGCTTGTTTCCGGTCCAGGGAAGGCATGGCTTGGCAGTTCGGGCTGGACTGTTCCCATGAGGTACAGGGTCAGACTGATTTGCATATGGCCATGTCTGAACTGGGGT
This sequence comes from Triturus cristatus, assembly GCF_964204655.1. Classification (NCBI taxonomy): domain Eukaryota; kingdom Metazoa; phylum Chordata; class Amphibia; order Caudata; family Salamandridae; genus Triturus; species Triturus cristatus. The sequence continues at coordinate 734,543,101 of NC_140580.1, forward strand.
GGCAGAGTGGGCTAAAGAACGGTGATGGATCAAACCCAGATCTGTTGACTGGGTGTGAGTGTTTGATTGGTTCTGATGCTCCGTCCATCACCACCCCCTTTTGTACCGCTTTGTTCGCCATAAGTTGGCAGGGTATGCTCAGACGTTGAGTCCCTTGCTCACTTTGCCACTGGATTCAAGCAAGCCTGGCTGAAGACGGCTGAAATGCCAGAAACCGGTCCTAGGAAGCTTGTTTCCGGTCCAGGGAAGGCATGGCTTGGCAGTTCGGGCTGGACTGTTCCCATGAGGCACAGGGTCAGACTGATTTGCATATGGCCATGTCTGAACTGGGGTGGCAGAGTGGGCTAAAGAACGGTGATGGATCAAACCCAGATCTGTTGACTGTGAGTGTTTGATTGGTTCTGATGCTCCGTCCATCACCACCCCCTTTTGTACCGCCCCATCAACAAACATTACATAATCATTTTCTGCCAAAGGTACATCTTTTATGTCTGGTCGTGGTTTCATACAATACTCAAGCACATCCAAACAATCATGATCTGCTTCATCTCTCACTTTCACATTCTCACCATCTGGTAACAACGTTGCTGGATTCACATTCACACATCTTGCAAGGCTCACATTCGTTGCATCTAATATGATTTTCTCAAACTTAGTCAGCCGACTAAGGGGCATATGAACAACAACCGGCGATAATTATCGCTAAGCGCACTTAGCGCTAGTACAATTATCGCCGGCTAGCGTTGATTTTTATCGCTGAGATAGCGTGCTATTAGCAACGCTTATCTCAATAGCGATAAATATCCTCACGCTAAGTGGCTAACGTGAGATTATCGCTGGAAACCCAGCGATAATCTCACGTTAGCTTGTTGATAGGGACAGACAAACTTAGCCGTGATATCCTCCTTCCATAGGATATCATGACTAAGTCAGAAAAATACCAGACGTAAAAAAGCAGCGTTAACCGCGGTTAGCGCTGCTTTTTTTGTCTCTAACAGGGTTAGCGATATTCTTGATAATAGGAGAAATGTCACTTAGCGACATTTCTTCTATTATTTTACTCTGGAACGCCCCCTTTGCATCTCATTAGAGATGCAAGGGGAAGCGTAGAGTAAAAGGGTGCTAACATGCAAATTTGCATGTTAGCAGCCTGTTGTTGATAGGGTGCTAGTTTTATCTCTGCTTTTTTGGCTTTTAAAGCCAAAAAAGCAGAGATAAAGCCCTTGTTGATATGCCCCCAAGTGTCATATACTGAGTACGACTCCTTGTTAAAAGAATTGCCACATCATGAGGTACAAACACTTTCAAAGGATATCCCATCACGATTCCTTCACTCTGCTCCAAACTTCGACATGTTGCAGCTACTGCTTTCAGACAACCAGGTAAGCCTACGGCTACTGGATCAAGCATCGATTAATAATATGCAATTGGTCTCCTCAATCTTCCATGCTTCTGGATTAACACAAAAAGTGCACATCCATTCCTTTCACTGCAACATAACTCAAATTCTTTTTCATAATCAGGCATACTTAATGCTGGGGCTTCACACAATCCATCTTTCAATCGTTTGAATGCTGCCAATTCTTCCTTATTTAATTAAAGGGGATCTTTTACATCACTCCTTGTTAGCCGTACCAGAGGTTTTGCAATCAGCGAAAAGTTGCTGATCCACTGGCGGCAGTACCCTACCATTCCCAGAAACATTCTCACTTCTCTATGGGTCATTGGGGCTCTCATTCCTTTTATGATTCTGATTCTGTCTATCGTTATTTTCCTCAATCCTTTTTCAATGTTATGTCCCAAATACTGTACTTCTTTCTTAAAATACTGCAGTTTGGCTGGGGACACTTTTAGTCCTCCATCTGCCAGGTGATTTAGTAAGGCTATAGTGTCTACTTCACAAGCTTCACGAGTTTTCGACGCCACAAGGAGGTCGTCGATATACTGCACTAGTACTGAACTCTCAGGCATTTGCAGACTTTCCAATGACTTTTTTAACAATTGATTAAATATTGAGGGGCTTTCTGTATACCCCTGTGGGATTCGGCACCATGCCAAAATACAGTCTCCAAACCGAAATGCGAAAATTTGCTGACTGTCGTGATGCAATGGAATGGAAAAGAACGCATGGCACAAATCAATTACTGTATACCATTCTGCATCATGGGGAATCTGATACAAAATCACTGATGGATTTGGCACAATGGGACAACATGGTACAACGATTTTGTTTACCTTTCTCAGGTCTTGCACAATTCTGAATTTTCCATTTGGCTTTTTCAGGCCCATTATGGGTGAGTTACATGGACTGCTCAATATTTCTCTCAGAATACCTTGCTTGATCATTTTCTCAATTATTGGAGTTACTCCTTCAATTATTTCAGGTGTCAATCTATACTGAGGAATGTTCGGATAACTTACTCCATCTTTGACAGTAATTTTTACTGGGTCTACATTTCTCATTAGCCCTACATCTTCTCCGGTGAAATCCCAAACCTCTGCTTTTACAGTTTCAATTCTCTGGGCAGTTCATCTGGATTAAATACTGCATATGTTCCAATAGTCTCACATTCTCTGTTAGCTATGGTCATTTTGTACAATACATCCTCATCTGGTGTTTCAAAAGCTATTCCATCTGGAGTACAAAATATAGTGCAATTCATCTTGCACAACAGGTCCCTACCTAACAAGTTCACAGGACTGGTGTCACACACCACAAATCTGTGCATTTCAGAAAATTTCCCTATACTAACCTTTACGGGTTCTGTAAGGTATGTTTTTAACTGCTGGTTAGATACACCAACTACTTGGATTTTTTCATCCGAAAGAGGAAGATTCTTAACATCAGCTGATCTAACAGTAGATCGAGTAGCGCCAGTGTCCACTAGGAAAATAATGTTATCATCATTAATCTTCCCATCTACAAATGGTCCTGTCTGGTCTACTTCCAGAGTTGCGCCAAGTACGCACACTTCTTCCTCTCTTCGGCACCGTCAATAATCCATTTCTGAATCCCTCTCCTCATGTTGCAGCCAATACTGCGAGACAGTGCGAGCGCATGATGGTTTATTTACCTGTTCATCATTGTAGAATCCCGATTCCTTACTATACTTCTGTGAGTTTCTGTTCTGTGGAAAAGGTGGTTTTGGCACCTGATTCTGGGAAGTAACCACCTGCTGCTGTTGCTGCAGTTGACCACCCACCTCTTTCTGCACCTGTAGATTCAACGATCGATTTTCATTATTAGTATTTGGAGGGTTCTTACACTCGGATTTCCAATGCCCTAACTCACCGCAATTGTGACATGGGAATTTATTTTTAGCTTCTTCTATATTACCTTTCCCTTTCCCTGTACCAAATCTTGGTCTTATTCCAGGATTGTTCGCTTGTTCTGTGGTAAATAAATCAATTTCCAGATCTGAATTTCTATAAATTATCAATATAAATGAAATAATTAACTGAGGAGTCCGTGGTGGGAGAGTTAAAATGGGCCTTTATTCCATAACCCGGGTTAAGGGAGAGCAAACCCCATCACCATGCAAGGATCAGGAGTGGTCTGAGGCTTTATTCACAGAGTACAGTTTTTATACATATCACAGTACACTTTCAACTCATGGGGAGGGGCCCTCCTGGTTGCGTCAAAGGAAAAAAACGTTACAAGTTAGCATTGCTCAAGACGTATATGCAAAAACACACAGATCAGCACATTTTTCAAGAAAGCAACTCGGGTGGATGCTGTCAGAGGGAGAGGGGGCTGTGTGACTGAAAGATAAGGATGTGGTGTGCGAGTCATGGCAGACAACCTTGGAGAGAACTGAGTTACGTGACATTCTGCGAGGCCCCAGTGGGCCCGTGGCCAGCCGGCCTTGAAGAGATACGAGATAAACTTGCTTTTCTTAGAAAAGAGGAAGATGGTGGGCCCATTTTTTTAGAATCGGCTTAACCACAAAAATGCGTGAAGGTTACTGTCTGAAAACTAGCTGCAGTATGAGGAGATACTTGAACTGGCTGACCCTGGGCAAGCTGACATGAATTCTTAAAATGGATGCTGTGTCCAAAATGGATGCTGTATAGAATTGTTTTAGAGCACAATGAGAAAGGGAAGTTTGTGAGGGGACAGAGCCAGGAGCAGTCTTTTAATTCTGATTTCCTCAGTTCTACCAACTGAGCTTCCTGTCGTTCGGCTACCTTTACCTGTGCCCACATTGCCTTTTCTTTCAGTTTTCGCTGTTTTGCCTCAATCTCATCGCTGAAATATTTTGCATGTCTCAAAACTTCATCTATTTTCTTATTTTGCCAATCAACTGTATGTTGCTTTATCATATCACCAATTTCTGGGCGTAAACCATATGCAAACCTGTATACGAAATGACTCAAATCTTTATCACTCAGGTTCTCATCTCCACTGAACTGTTTAAAAGCCTGAATTAGTCTCTCATAATATGCATGTACTGACTCCTTGCTTTCCTGTTGTGTTCTGTCAATTTTTACCCAATCAGTCTCTTTAGGGGGTACCTTATTTTTCAGAAATGCCATAACCTGCTCATATTTCTTCATTACTTCTGGGTCGGGAGCTCCCGTCTTAGGGTCCCTAGGATACTCCTGAGTGGGCCAATTTATCATCAGCTTGCACTCTGTCCACAAATCTGCTGGTACTATTATATCGAATAGACTATTCAAATCTATCCATAATACCTTTGCCAATTTTACAAATCTGTCTACTTGCCGGTACCACTCGACGGGCTTTTCGCTTAGTCGAGGGAAATCATTTGTGAAAGACAAAATGTCCTGTCTTGTCCATGGAACATATACATACTCTTCTCCTGGAATCTCTCTCATGGGGTTACCTTTTCTTTCTCTCTAACAGGAAATGCTGAAACTGTCTTTTCTGTGATGTTATCGCGTCTTCTACACCACTTACTTCTCCATCTGTCCACATCTCCCCATTTTCTCAACAAACCGATTATGTCCTTAATTTGACCTATCCTTCCTGTAGTATTCATGTTCTCTATATCCTTCTCAGTGAAATCAACTCGATAAGATTTTTGTAGTGCTTTTACTTTGTCAAAATCTATTCCCATTTCGTTTGCAATTTCCTCTAATCTTTTATGCAAATTTTTCGCTCTCCACGTTGCACTCTTGCAGAGAAACAACAATTCCTCATCCTGGTAGTTTTTCAATTTTCAGTAGGGATAGTTCCTACTATTAATTCTTCTAATACCATTCGTAATTTGGCTACATCTATTGACTGGGATTTGTGATCCTTTTTCTGTAACTCTCTGAGCCTTTCGCTTAATTCTTCTACGGAAGATGCTACTGGGTTGTCTACATAATTTTGTTCTGGGGCCTTTTGTGGTTCTAATAATGTTTCCATTGTCATTCTGCTCTTTTCAGCGTAGATTTGATTTACAAATGGATTATTTGAAACGTTCGGTTCAAACATATTTATCGTTGGTCCCCACGGATTGTCAATTTGACTCCGTTCATCATTTTCAATTATATTTTGGCTTCTGTACGCACTGTCAAACAATGTTCAGTATCCTTCTGTTTCTCAAAAATGGGCATTACTGGACCTATCGTTACTGGAACTGTTACAGCTTCTAGATTCTTGGTCAGTTCTCTTATTTTCTCGGTTAATTCTAGGGTAGTTTTGGCCAGTTCTACTGAATTCTCACCATTTACCCTACTTTCTGTCTGTTTTTCTATCTCTCTTGCAGAGTTACTTTTCCCTAGTTCTAGTGACATGGTCTCTGTTTTAATTATTCGTAACGTTTCTCTCATTGGGGCACTTGGTGACAATGCTCCTAGTTCTGGTCGATACGGTGGTGGGTTTTTGTAAAACACCTCATCAAGAACACTCATCCTCCTAGACCTCTCCGCAGCATTTGACACTGTCTGCCACCGCACCCTAGTCCAACGCCTCAACGACACCGGCATCCAAGGGAAGGCTCTGGAATGGATCATCTCATACCTCTCCGGCAGAACACAGAGAGTACACCTCCCTCCGTTCCGCTCTGAGGCCACCGAAGTCATCTGCGGCGTCCCGCAAGGATCGTCGCTCAGCCCCACTCTCTTCAACATCTACATGAAACCCCTCGCTGCCATCGCACGCCAACACAACCTCAACATCATTTCCTACGCCGATGACACCCAGTTGATTCTCTCCCTCACCAGAGACCCCGACACCGCCAAAGCCAGCCTACACAAAGGGATGAAAGACGTCGCCGAATGGATGAACACCAGCCGCCTGAAATTGAACACGGACAAGACAGAAGTCCTCATCCTGGGACTGTCGCCCTCCGCATGGGACGACTCCTGGTGGCCCCCGGCTCTAGGCACCGCAACCAAGCCAACGGACCACGCACGCAACTTGGGCGTCATCCTGGACTCCTCCCTATCGATGACCAGACAAGTCAACGTCGTCTCCTCGTCTTGCTTCCACAACCTCTGCATGCTCCGCAAGATCTTCCGTTGGATCCCGACCGAGACCAGGAAGACGGTCACCCAGGCCCTCGTCACCAGCAGACTAGACTATGGAAACACCCTCTACGCCGGTACAACAGCCAAGTTTCAGAAAAGACTTCAGCGCATCCAGAACGCCTCCGCTCGACTCATCCTGGACGTCCCCCGACGCAGCCACATCTCGAGCCACCTGAGAGACCTACACTGGCTCCCTGTCAACAAGAGGATCACGTTCAGACTCCTCACCCACGCACACAAATCCCTCCACAACCTGGGCCCAAGGTACCTCAACGACCGCCTGACCTTCTACACGCCCACCCGCCAGCTACGATCCACGAACATCGCCCTCGCCGTCGTCCCTCGCATCCAGAGAGCCACCGCCGGAGGAAGATCCTTCTCCTACCTGGCGGCTAAGACATGGAACTCCCTGCCCGTCCACCTGCGGCTGACCCAGGACCACCTCACCTTCAGGAAACAGCTCAAGACCTGGCTGTTCGAGCAGTAGCAGACCCCCCTCCCCCAGGCGCCTTGAGACCCTTCCGGGTGAGTAGTGCGCGATATAAATTCCATGATTGATTGATTGATTCATTCATTAATTCACTTCATACCCACTCAAATCCACATTACGCCTTTTCTCGGTGCATTTTCTCCCTTCATTCTCTCCTACCATTCTCACAGGATACATACCCTCAGTCATACTTGCATTCCGCCACCTTTTCATCCTGTCTTCATGTGTCTCATGTCCGTATGATCTACCGAACATGCATCGATAACCCCTACCACTTCTGTGTTTTTCTCGTTCATGCATTTCGTCTTCCCATTCCGTCAATGCCTCAAACTGCGTCGGTCTAGGTCTTGGTTCTAAGTCCATCATTTAGTCTCTGAGATTTCTCAAAACAGCCAAATTAAAGGAACCATGTTCTGGAAATGCCAGGACTCCATCGTCCTTGGTGTATTTTACCCAATTATCCAACCAAATACAAGTATGATACCCATATTTCGCAATCATTGTAGATGTGGGTGTTTTCGGTGGAGGAAGTAACTGTCCTTCCCTAGTCTCAACTACTTTATCTTTCTTGAACCATCTTTTAATTTTCCCAAACCATGATTTCTTCTTTTCTGGTGGTTGGTAATAAATGTTCTCGTTTTCCGTATACCGTTTAGTCTTCTTACAATGGTACCGCTATTCTGTCCACTCACAGCGCGACTCTTACTAACGCACCAATCAGGAGTGTCTACGTCACTATCACAATCCTCCAATCTCAGCACGACTCACACTAACGCACCAATCAGGGAGCGTTCACGTCACTCTGTATTACTCCACTCCTAGCGCTGCTTTACACTAACGCACCAATCCGGAGCGTTTTACGCCTCCAATCTATTGTCCAATCCCAGCGCGGTCGTTCTGACGTCAGCAGCCGCTGCGGCAGCTCTGCTCTCCTCTCGTCTACCCCTCCTTTACAAGACCGCTCCGTGAACTCTTACTGTAACTTTTACGATTCTGTTAGTGACAACACTAAAACATCTCCATTGTCTGATTCGCTAGCCAAAGAACAGCAAAAGACCTTTCTCACGAGAATTCCACCTTTCTTGAGAACAGCGCTTACCTCTGTCCTACTACGGAAACATTACTTTCATTGATCAAGTAGCACGTCCCTCTACTTCACCCTTCTAGCAAGCATTAGCTAATTGTTTCTCTGGTATTTTAGAAACCTAGAGTTTCACAATCAACCCGAATGCCTTTACATTCACACTCGTTCATACAAGAAAATGTAGTACATACGCACAGAATCCTGTCTTTCCCGAGAACAGCGAACAGTCTGTCCTACTACAGAATTATGACACTCGTTAACAAAGCAGCGCTTCCCTCTACTTTGTCCTTCTAACAAGCTCAGAGAACACCTGCTACCTTTTCAGTAATAAGCGTTATCGGTATGCCAATTGGTTTCCTGGTACATAAGACCAAAATTTCACAGGTAACCTTCGCTATCATACACACTTCTCTCACACCGAGAATATTTCTAATGGCAACACACGACAATGCTGCCGAATCGAACCCAGACAATGCGCCATGCAACTTCACTTGTCACACGTTTCCCCTGTGTACCTTCAGGGCTACAACAATCCCGTCTTTCCCGAGAGCAGCATCTACCTCTGCTCTACTACGGAACTGTTACAAACTTCCGACTTCCTACATCCCAGAAGCCGTGCAAACAACATATAACTCGACGCGACTCAACATAGATTGTTAGTACATAAACCAATACCAATCAATAATCAATAAGCTATTTACAAGCAATCGTCACTAAACCCAAAACAATAGCTAACCATCATTCTGCTACCAGAAAAACTGCTCCAGCGCTGAATACCAAAAATCCCCTCGCTACGTCACAGACCACAAATCTTCTTCAACAACCACATTCATTCACTCATTCACTGGTGTGGCCCATAACACCAATCATTCATTTTACCTTTAGATCAATGGTCCTCGAGAGAGAGAGAGGGGAAATTTCTTTTCTCTCTTATTCCATGCGCTGGAAATATATGGGAGGAAGATTTCACCGATCACCTGATGAGTAAAAACAAATCACCTATTCATTCCTACCTCACCAGGGTCTCAATACCTTTATAACCTAGCAATTCCTCCCATACTATTGGCCATGGATCAGCTTAGTTGCTGGGAAAAGCGACACTTAATTCTTCTAAACAATATACATCAAAATACTTCAAATAATAACCCGACACAGTTCTTAAATGAATTAAATGTTTATCTAATTAAAGCATAAGAAGATCATAAAGCATTCAATATTTTTGATTCGCATATTTACCTAATCTGGCTAAATGGCGTCCTCTATGTCAAAATTCAGATCTTTCGTCTCTATGCCCATAAATCGATCAATCAGTTCTCAAATTAATTGGGCATCTGATCAGTTCATCAGAGTCTCTGGCAAGCAGCTGTCCAGCAGTGTCACCGTCCTCTCCGTCAGCATAACGTCGGGAAATCAAGCTTAAGCGAATAGCCGTAAAGACCCTCTCTAGTCTACTTCTTTTATAGTAAAATCAACAACAAAATGTTACAATACATGTTTTAGAACAAATCCGATTGGTTGAACCAGGATCATTCTTCCTGATTCTCATACATTCAATGTTTCATTAGATGTAGTTCTCAATTTACTAATAAAATCGCAACAGTTTCTAGTCCATTCAGGGCATGTTGATTCCCATGCGGGTTTGTGTCCATGGTGTCATCAATTACAACAGTTCTTAGTTTAGGGAAGTTCATTGTTTGAGGATTGGCACTCGTCCCGGTACGACCTTCACGAGTACAGTCCGCCTGGGGTCAGGACGAGGTTATTGTTGCTCATCTTTTAGCGCAGGCGCACTTCACTCAGTGACTTCTGTATCTCGTCTGTCCGTCAAAATAGGGATGGCAGCCATTTTGTGGCAAAGCAAAGCAAAGAAACACAAAACGTAATTAATACATGGAAATGACTATTAAAATGTTATTCCCTCACTAAACCCTCTATGTGTGTGTATTTATCTAGCAAAAGCAACACGCATTGCGATTTATACTCACAATTTAAAGCACAATTCACAAATCTCATCACAAAAGCAACATATAACATGCAAATTCTAAATATCTGACATTAGCATGCGTACGAAATTAGTTTACGTATCAATCAGGCCATGCAAATGCGATTCCCACGTGTATTTTCTAATTAGTACTGTTGATTAATCAGACACACAGCAAACCATTAATACTATTAATGTTAATCAGTTATTCATTTTAACTTAAAATGATAAAATGGAGGAGGTATACGATTCTTAGGGAAAACCTCACTCCAGCAGCAGCACATCAGACCATGCATGGCAGGAGGGAGGAGGTTAGTCCATGGATTCAGACAACAGAGTATAGGGAGAAGGTGGATGGGGCAGCAAGCTAACTGTTCAGAGAAGGTGGGTATTAGGAACTTTATTGTTTTTAAAATGTGTGTCTTTACGAACTACTTAAAATATGAACAAGTATGCAGCATAATCTCACTTTTATTCAGGAAGAAGAGGACGTTTGTGACTGTGACTCCGGGCTCACTTGGCAGAAGCACCCCCTGACCCTCCACCCCCCATCGCAAAATGTAATGCCCGTGAAAAGGGTAGGTGGACGCAGTGTTATATAGAACATAGTCCTGAGAGCACGATTGAAAATGAAAACTAGATATAGTATATGGTATAAACTATGCACCAAAAAGTGTGATATAAGATGAACCGGGGCGTGAAATATAATATGCAATACATTGTGCGCAATGACAGATTCATTGGAGAGCGCGAAATAGCACAGGCACTAGCGCGTGCTATGCGATATGCGCCTTGGAGTGTAATATGCACAGGGCAGTGTTGTGTAACCTAACTAGTCTCTAAAGTTGTAATATAAAATATGTGCTGAGGAGTGTAACGTTACATATGCACTGTGACAAAGATATGGATCCCAGATTGTAATATGTATGGCATAGCGCTGTGCGTTATAACATAGGCATCGGGGAAGGCACGTTAGATGGGGCAATATAACCTGTGTGAAGGCAAGTGTGGCATGACATATTCACGGGGTGGTGTTACAGTGCACATGGGCTAGAGAGTGTCATAGCATACGCACTAGCTGGTGGAATACAACACAGAGGTGTGTGGCACTCGGCGGGCACTGGTGTGTGTAACACAGCATTGGGCTCAGCCAGGAGCACGCTGTGACCCTCAAGTGAGGTTCGTCTCCTTTCCAGAGAGTAAAATAAAAAGTATTACACATCCGGCGGTGGATGTGTGTTTTATTAACCGTGAGGGGGTTTTCTTGCATAGTTTGGTCGGATTTTTGTCGAATCCCCTTTGAATGGCTTGGTGTGCGTGTGTATTAAATGTGCCCATCAATAGCTACCGATGTTTGTATAAATAAACGACAAGGGTGTCTACTTGGAGAGTACCCACCGGCGGGGGCGCCGGGATTAGGCACGGTAGGGAGTCATACACGTCAGAGCTTCTCTAGCGGTGTAAATACATTCCACGTGGATTCATTGTATGCATAGTCGCCTTTTAATGAATATCACGCAAATCGTCATGGTGATAGGTACATACGGTTTGTCCAGCATGTCCTAGGTGTTTCTATCAATATATATATTTTTAAAATATTTTTAAAATAATAAAAAACAAAGGCCGGCCCCGGGGGATGGGGTCCCGGGGGCCATAAGTGGCCTGAGGAGGGGGGAAAGGCAGCCCCCCTCCTAAAGAATTTAAAAAAAAAAAAGGCCATGACCCGGGGGTTGGGGTCCCCGGGGCCGATTAAGGCCTTGGGAGGGGGGCCACGCGGCCCCCTTCCAAATGTATTTTTTTCAACAAAAATAATTAGGGTGCAGGCCCTGGGGGATGGGGTCCCCAGGGCCAATAAATTAGAAAAAGAAGGGGGGCCACACAGCCCTCCTTCTTAAAAAAATAAAATAAATAAAAGACCGGCATCACGCCCGAGGCCACGCCCCCTCCTTGCAGCACTCTGCAAACGCACCCCCTGGCCAGTTGTAAGTTGGGGAATTAATTCCCCTTCAATACTGAGGGTCCCTGAGGGCCAACTAGCCCAACAGGTATCTCCAGTATGCACCAGGGAGCTGCGTTGCAGACAGGTGTTCTGAGGCCACACCCCTTTTTACACCTCTATGCAACGCAGCTCTGTGGCGCTTACTGGAGGTACCTAGTGGGCTAGTTTGACATTAGGGACCCTTAGGATTCAAGGGGACTTAATCTCTCAACTTAGAACGGCCACAGGGCGCGTTTACACAGTGGTGAAGGGAGGGGACGGGGCCGGAGGTGATGTGTGCAAACACGCCCTTTGGCGTGTTTTAAGTTGGGGAAATAATTCCCTTTCAATCCTGAGGGACCCTGGGGGCCAACTAGCCCACCAGGTGCTTCCAGTAAGCGCCACTGCTCTGCGTTGCAGAGAGGAGGTGCAGGCCATGCCCCTTTTTACACCTCTCTGCAATGGCGCTTACTGGACGTACCTAGTGGGCTATTTTGCCCCTAGGGACCCTCAAGATTCAAGGGGACTTAATCTCCCAACTTAAAAAGGCCACAGGGCGTGTTTACGCAGTGGGGAAGGGAGGGGACGGGGCCTGAGGTGACATGTGCAAACACGCCCTATGGCGCATTTTAAGTTGGGGAAATAATTCCCCTTCAATCCTGAGGGCCCCTGGGGGCTAACTAGCCCACTAGTTGCTTCCAGTAAGTGCCACTGAGCTGCGTTGCAGAGAGGTGGTCCAGGCCACTTTTTACACCTCTCTGCAATGCAGCTCTGTGGCGCTTACTGGAGGTACCTAGTGGGTTAGTTGGACCCTAGGGACCCTCAGGATTCAAATGAACTTAATCTCCCATCTAAAAACGGCCACAGGGCGTGTTTACACAGTGGTGATGGGAGGGGACGGGGCCTGAGTTAACGTGTGCAAACACGCCCTGTGGCGCGTTTTAAGTTGGGGAAATAATTCCCCTTCAATCCTGAGGGACCCTGGGGGCCAACTAGCCCACCAGGTGCTTCCAGTAAGCGCCACTGCGCTGCGTTGCAGAGAGGTGGTCCAGGCCGAGCCCCATTTTACATCTCTCTGCAACGCAGCTCTGTGACCCTTACTGGAGGTACCTAGTGGTCTAGTTGGAACCTAGGGACCCTCAGGATTCAAGGGGACTTAATCTCCCAACTTAAAAGGGCCACAGGGCGTGTTTACAAAGGGGGGAAGGGAGGGGACGGGGCCTGAGGTGACGTGTGCAAACATGCCCTGTGGCGCGTTTTAAGAGGTAGTTTTAATCCCCTGCCCTATTATATACTAGGGGCTTACAGAGGAGGTCATGCTTATCACAGGGGGTCCCCAACGCATAGTGTTCCCTAGTGTATAGGTGTTTTCACTGTATTCTTAACATAGCACTGGCTCTAGGACTGGTTAGTCAGACTCAGTTACCACCAGTATCCGTCTGAAAAAGTTGAGGTTACAGGAGGATTTTGCAACAAGGCTTCTTTCTGCTCTTCTGTTTGTTCTTTCTGCACGTTATCCTTCTTCCTGCACTTTTCTTCGTTTTTGAGGACTTCTGTTGCTTCTTTCTGCATTTCTTTTTTTTCTTTCTGTGCGTTTTTTCTTCTTTCTTCACATGTACTATCTCTGTAGGCATAGTCAGGAATTAGCATTTAAAAAACCTTTGGAATTCACAGAAAAAAACATAGGGTTCAGGCATGTTATAGTTAGGAATTAGTATTTAAAAAACCTTAAAAATTCACTGAAAAAACCATAGGTTTCAGGGGCGTTATAGTTAGCTGGACTTTCACTCGTACAAAACCATTGAAATTCCCCCGTTATAGTTAGTTCAGCTAACTATAACTCGCGCGCCCGCAATGCACTGCTGATGACGTCACATATTACATCACTCATGACATGGTCAGTGACATTATTTGTTTATTTATTTATTCATTTATTTAGGAGTTTTATATAGCGCTGGCTGGACCCGAGGGTATCAGAGCGCTTTACAGCATATACAATTATGAGCGAGTAGACGGTACAGATAATAGGTAGAGCAAGAGGGAATGCGCAGGGTGGGGAACATGTACATAAGCAGAGGAGAGTGGGATGCAATATAAACCAGACGATCATCATAGAGTATTCCTTGTTCAATTGGATCGTGCAAAGAGAGTTTTCATGATCCGTGACAGTGGCATCGGTCCCACATTAAGTTAGGGTGGGGCGTTGGCTGAGGAACATCCTATGCTCTATCGGTTCGTTCGAGAGCGGTCAAGGAAGAGGGCTTTGAGTAGTGTTTTGAATTTTGGAAACGAGGGGGTTGTTCTGATGTGGGGGGGGATGGAGTACCAGATTTTAGGTGCGTTTCCAGCAAATGATTTGGCTGCGGTTTTCTGCTTGCGAGTTTTTGACGGGATGAGTGGTAAAGAGTTGGAGCTCCTGAGGTCTCTGGCCTGGCCGGCCCTTTTAAGATTGGCGGCCAGGTATTCCGGTTTGCCTGTGTGTAGCGCTTTGTGTGTGATGCAGGCTGTTCTAAAGCTGGCTCGCAACTCAACTGGGAGCCATTTAAGTTCTTGGAGAGCTGGAGAGATGTGTTCGAATTTCTTAGTACCCGTAACCATTCTGGCAGCTGCATTGAAGGTTGCCCTCAGGGGGGCGAGGAGAGATTTTGCTGTCCCTGTCAGGGTCGCAATCCCATAGTCTATTCTGGACAGCACTAGTGCTTGTGTGGCTTGTTGAAGGTCCTTGGGTGGGAGGAAGGGTTTTATTTTATATAGTAGTTTCAGGTTGAGAAAGGCACTTTTAGCGGTTTTTGAAATGTGTCTCTTTATGTCCAGTTTCGGGTCAAGGGTGATCCCAAGGGAATTTACTGAATCCGCTAAGGTGAGGTTACCATTGAGGGCGTCAATTGCTTTGAGCCATTCTTCGATTTGGGAATTATCGTCTTTGTTGGAGATGAGGAGTATTTCCGTTTTCTCTTGATTGAGTTTCAGGTGATTACTTGTGAGCCAGTGTTGAACCTCCATGAGCGTGGTGTTAAGTCTTTGGAGGTCCTCAATTGAAGTGGCTTCCAGATGAAGCTGCGTGTCATCTGCATATAGGTGAAGGGGATGTTGGATTTCCTGAGTAGAGTGGTGAGGGGTTCAATGTAAATGTTGAAAAGCTGTGGGGAGAGCACTGACCCCTGAGGAACTCCCCTGATGACGGGGTGGAGGTCGGACTCGAAGTTTTTAATTTTAATTCTTTGTGAGCGGTTGTGGAGAAAGGAAGTGAACCAGTGGAGGACCGTCTCCTGAAGACCGGCTCTTTCTTGAAGAGCCCTGATAAGCAGTTTGTGGTCAACTGTGTCAAATGCGGCCGATAGATCTAGGAGGATGAGAAGGCAGCATTGATCCAAGTCAAGGGATTTGAGGAGATCGTCTATAACATTGAGGATTGCGGATTCGGTACTGCAGCCTCTTCTAAAGCCCGATTGATGGGGATCAAGGAGATTGATGTCATCCAAGTGTTGGGTCAATTGGGGGAGTACACATCTTTCCAAGATCTTGGACAAAAGAGGTAGGTTCGATACAGGTCTGAAGTTGTTCAGGTCCTCAGTGTCTAGCCCTGGTTTTTTCAGGAGTGGCGTGACTTGGCCAACTTTGAGGCAGTCAGGTACAGTTCCAGATCTCAGTGAACTGTTAATGATCCTGCACCGTAGTGGGGCTAGGACGAGCTTCATGTCTTTGGTCAGGTGAGGAGGTAGCAGATCCAGGGCGTGGGATGAGGGTTTAGCATTGGAGATTAGTTTGATTATCTCTGCTTCCTGGATGGGAGTGAAGGAGGACCAGTGTTTAGGGGGGTTCACGGAGGAGCCGATAAGAGTTTCGTTAGAATTGATCTCGGTGGAGGGGATGAGATTTGAGCTGAGTGCGAGTACAATCTTAGCGATTTTGTCGTTGAAAAAGATGGCGAAGTTGTTGCATCGTTCTTTGGATGCCGGTGTTGAGGAGGGTGTAGGATTAGAGGTTTGATTCCTGATTATATTGAAGAGCTCTTTGTGACGGTTTTTAGCGGAATCGAGAGCAGAGCAGAAGAAAGCTGTCTTTTGGTTCGTGATGTGTTTTTTGTACTTCCTGCGTGCTACTTGGAGTTGATCACGATGGAAGGCGGAGGGATTATTCCTCCAAGTTCTTTCAGCGGTTCTTAGCTTAGCTGACATCCCTCATGACATCACTGATGACATCTCAAATGACATCACTGATGACATCACTGATGACATCATCCTTGTGATAGAGTGGCAGACCCCCCCCCTAATATAACCTTTGATACACATATTCAAAAATAGAAACTAAAATTTTAAAAACAATGGACATACCAATACCAGTTACAACATATTCAGTAATTCTAAGATCCACATACACATTCACTCATTCACCAACAATCCTATACATTCACTCATACATGTACTCACTCATCATATGTACTCATACACCTATACATCCTGTTACACAACGCCACTCATCCATAGACTTACTCACACACATAGTCACTCATGCTAATAAAGAATCAAACATCCATTTACTTGCATATACAGTTATACACACACCACCACACTTACTTCTACAGAAACTTACACATACTTAGTCTTTTAAACAATCACTTATCGAAACACATACTTATTCATACAGGAACTCTTCCAATCTCTCACTCTCACATATACTCACTTATATACACCAATTGTCACATATACTAGTTTAAAACATATGTAGTTACTCATAAAGACACTATTGAGACAGTCATTCACTCACTAACACACCCATGCACACACTCATCCACCCATACAGTCCTGCACACATGCTGTCTTCAACACATACAAACAGTGAGTCACTCATTCATGCACCTATGCACTACGTAATACCCCCCATCGAACCATACAGACACTCATACTGATACTCAAAAAAAAACTAATAACCTATATAGACACACATGTAGCTACTCACCAACCCATGCAGCCACTTATACACAAAGTGAGAGACTGATACAGATATTTACATATTTAAACATTACTCACTAAGCCATGTATTCACTAAGATACACTTAATCTGTCAGTTATACAATCCATTTTTCAAAAACAAATCATCCATTTAGACACTTATATACCCATTTATTCTTCCATTGACCTTGAGATATACATATATAAAACATATGTAATTTTCAAAAAAACACACATTCACTGGATGATGTCATCAGTGATGTCATCAGTGATGTCATTTGAGATGTCATCAGTGATGTCATGAGTGATGTCACTGGCCATGTCATGGGTGATGTAATATGTGACGTCATCAGCAGTGCATTGCGGGCGCGCGAGTTATAGTTAGCTGAACTAACTATAACGGGGGAATTTTAATGGTTTTGTACGAGTGAAAAGTCCAGCTAACTATAACACCCCTGAAACCTATGTTTTTTTCAGTGAATTTATAAATATATATATATATATATATATATATATATATATATATATATATATATATATATATAGAGAGAGAGAGAGAGAGAGAGAGAGAGAGAGAGAGAGATTATACAGATAGATAGATAGATAGATAGATAGATAGATAGATAGATAGATAGATAGATAGATAGATAGATAGATAGATAGATAGATAGATAGATAGATAGATAGATAGATAGATAGATAGATAGATAGATAGATAGATAGGTAGATATGAAATTAAATTAAATAGTTCAACTTTTTTTAAATATAAGAATTTTAAAATTAATTGAAATTAATTGCAGGCATAAAAAGTAATTTAACGTACTGGATATTATATAAAAATAAGAAATTTACCGTGGTTGGGATTTTTTATTATTTATTGTTAAAAAGGTATTTATAAATTCATATATTTAAATCCATTAATTATTTAATACACATTTACTTTGATGAGTTGTTGTTCTGCAACGTTTCATTTTATTAGACATACCTTAAAATGAAATAGTTAAAATTAAATTTACATTAAAATATTTTACATATTTTATAAAGAATAATACACTTTAAAATGTTCTTATACACAAAGTGAGAGACTGATACAGATATTTACATATTTAAACATTACTCACTAAGCCATGTATTCACTAAAATACACTTAATCTGTCAGTTATACAATCAATTTTTCAAAAACAAATCATCCATTTAGACACTTATATACCCATTTATTCTTCCATTGACCTTGAGATATACATATATAAAACATATGTAATTTTCAGAAAAACACACATTCACTGGATGATGTCATCAGTGATGTCATCAGTGATGTCATTTGAGATGTCATCAGTGATGTCATGAGTGATGTCACTGGCCATGTCATGGGTGATGTAATATGTGACGTCATCAGCAGTGCATTGCGGGCGCGCGAGTTATAGTTAGCTGAACTAACTATAACGGGGGAATTTTAATGGTTTTGTACGAGTGGAAAGTCCAGCTAACTATAACACCCCTGAAACCTATGTTTTTTTCAGTGAATTTATAAATATATATATATATATATATATATATATATAGAGAGAGAGAGAGAGAAAGAGAGAGAGATTATACATATAGATAGATAGATAGATAGATAGATAGATAGATAGATAGATAGATAGATAGATAGATAGATAGATAGATAGATAGATAGATAGATAGATAGATAGATAGATAGATAGATAGATAGATAGATAGATAGATAGACAGATAGGTAGATAGGAAATTAAATTAAATGGTTCAACTTTTTTAAAATATAAGAATTTTAAAATAATTGAAATTAATTGCAGGCATAAAAAGTAATTTAACGTACTGGATATTATATAAAAATAAGAAATTTACTGTGGTTGGGATTTCTTATTATTTATTGTTAAAAAGGTATTTATAAATTCATATATTTAAATCCATTAATTATTTAATACACATTTACTTTGATGAGTTGTTGTTCTGCAACGTTTCATTTTATTAGACATACCTTAAAATGAAATAGTTAAAATTAAATTTACATTAAAATATTTTACATATTTTATAAAGAATAATACACTTTAAAATGTTCTCTGTACTTTTCCATTGGGAGATCTTTGTCATAGTCTGGAGGTCAGTAGCCACGTGTGCAAAGTTACTAGTGCTAACTTTACAGTCATAAATCCTGTTGTAGGAGGCTCCACCCCCTCATTTGAGGAGGTGGAGACACATAAGTGTATACCTAGGTGGGTACACTTGGAAATAGTAAATAGAAAATAGGTGTAGACGTACATCTACATGTAGTAGTAATCCTACATGTGAGTAAATATGCATTTAGACCTTTACCTTTGTAAATAGACCCCATTGACTTTTGCACAAACCTTTTAGATTTTGGCTTACTTCCCTAACAGTGAAAAGCAGCACTAATTCAAAGGGGCTTTGAAAAACTCCTCCTACCTTAAGAATATATTGTGCTCTCTGTATCAGACCATGCGATCCTATTTTAAATGCTTTTTATTACCAAAGACAACTTTGGAGCTATCCATGGGACTGAACTTATGTTGTAAAAGGCTGACCATTCTATATTCTGAGGGGCAGATATACGACCCTTGGCTTTTGCGACTCGCAAATTGTGAAAAATTGTGAGTCGCAATTTGCGAGTCGCAAAAGCCAATGTACAACTGTGTCAGAGATACTAGTGATTCCCAATGGGGTGGCAAAATCCGAGGCTCATGAATATTAATAAGTCACTCACAATTTGTGACCCCATTGGGAATTTGTGGCCCTCCCAGGGATGGTGGCCTGCTGGACTCAGCAGACCTCAATGTCTGGGACTGCTTTTCAATAAAGCAGTTTTTTTTAATGCAGCCCGTTTTCCTTAAAAAACAAAAAATGAAATGTTTTCATTTCATTTTTTAAGGGCAGGAAGTGGTCCCTGGGGCCACTGCCTGCCATTAAAAAATATTTTTAGAGCCAGTCACAAAGGTAAAGGGGTCCCCTGGATACCCCTTCACATTTGCGACACCGCAATTTCGGTTGCAAAACATTCATAAATTGGCTCGGGAGTCGCTATTAGGAAGGGAAAACCCCTTCCTAATAGCGAGTCACAAAACACTATTTTGCGAATCGCACTTTTTTGCGACTCGCAAAATAGTGTTAGTATATTGGTCATGTAGGTTTTTGCATGCGCAAACGGGTTGCAAACCTGTTTACGCCTGCAAAAACTGGTCGTACATCTAGCCCTGAGAGAATATTTTTGCGGAAAGATCTGACCGAGATTCGCCAACTGGATGTATATTAAGTTGAAGTTGTTCAGTGAATATGAATAGGGACAGGGTTTTCAAATTTTTTGTGTACTTCATTTGAGTGTTCTTTTATTCTAAGGTGTACTTTAAAGCCACTCAGTTTTAAAATGTTACTGCTGACTGGATAATTATCTCAATTGTGGGTGAAAATCACTTGTGCTATGTAGCATCGGCTCTCACCTTCACACCACTTCTCCTGAGCTAAGAGTTAACTGCTTAACCAATGTACTAGCAGTAGCCAAGATAAGGCTATACATTGGCCCCAGAAGAAGTGGTGCATTTGCTAAACTTTCACTCAACACAGGGCAGCAAGCAAAGTTACTTCACTGAGTTGCGTGAAAGGGAGACAGAGGAAATGCTCAATTTTTACAAACATATGGAGCAATCTGCTCTCTCCTTGTGCTGGTGCACTGTGTGCTGTCCAGCGCCAATACAGGCACCCTTGCACACTAGTAAAAGGGTGCTTGTGTTACAGGCATGATCCTATTGTTCAGGAAGAGACACCTTCCTGCACAAAACAATCCATAGAAGCATATTCCTATATCCACATGTGGTGATGCAGCACACGTGGAAAGAGGAAATACTGAGAAGAAAAAATATATTTCTCCTCGTTACGCCCCACTTGGGAAGGTGTAGCATTTTGGCGCATTCCCAGGTTTTCACGTTTTTTAAATCTGAGAATGGACAAAATCCATAGGTGGCTGAATGGGAATGCCTGTGCTCCACCTATGGAAAGCCTACCGAGTTGAAATGTAACATAACACAGTGCAAGAAACTGTGCTGTGTTACATTTCTTTAGAAAATTATGCAAGGCCAAGAAAATCTGGCCTTGTGTGGCTTTGTAAATATTGCTGAAGATAGCATTGTCCTTGCGTCATCTTGCGGAATGCAAGGACATCACAATAGCTTCATACATATGGGCTGATATATACAGCATCCAAATCAGCAGGGAAAGTATGCATCACCAGGTGCTCGCAAACCGTCTTGGATTTTGGGGAAAGCCGGACACGGCACATATTGTAGACTATTTTCCTTTGAGGTGCACAGCTCCATTGTCCATCATGTGAGTGTGTGGACCTTTTGAGCAATGGGTGTTTCCCTTTAATGAGCACCACACAGTGTGCTCCAGTATGGCAGGGAATGCATGTAGGAGACACAACTTTCTTGATAAGGCTCACAAAACTATGATCCAATGTGTATGTGAGTGGTGTGTGTCAGAGAGAGATGGAGTGTGTGTGTGAGAGAGAAATTGCATATACCAGTGGCTTCCTTGATGTGAAGTACACAGCATCACACCACAAGTGTGTAATGGACTGCCCATAGAAGAGGCCGCTTTCAAAAAGGCATACAGGGTTGGAGAGAGAGAGAGAGAGAGAGAGAGAGAGAGAGAGAGAGGTAAAAAAAAACAAGAAAAAGAACTGTAGATGACAGATACTGTACTCCACTTGTTGTGTGGTAGAGTGTGCAGAGAAGAGAATGACGCCCAGTCCATTGTTATTTTGTATACCATGCCACCTCAGTTTGGACCCAGCTATATACAAATCAGTCTTGACCCTGCTTCAATAGGGACAGTCCAGCCTGCAGGAAGAGGCAAGGTCCTCCCTGAACCAGAATAAGCAACCCAGGACCGGTTTTGCCCTAGTTAGGGCTCATCAGCCATATATAGCTTAGTTCCAGTGACACAGTGTGCACGAGACCCATGTCTGGGCATACCCATCTCATTTTTAGGGTAGCACGGTAAAGTATACTAAAAAGTGATGGATGGAATGCTGGAATTAATCTCAGTCTCTAGTAATGACTTGGGGTAGCATCCCAATACATCATTATTTTGCACACCATGCCACCTCAGTTTGGGCCCAGCCATATGTAAATCATTCTTAACCCTGCTGCAGTGGGAATAGTCCAACCTGAACTAACAAGCCAGGTCCTCCCTGAACCGGAACAAAAGCAAGTCAGGACCGGTTTCACCCTAGTTAGGGTTCATCAGCCCAGCATAGCTTGGTTCCAGTGCCACAGTGTGCACAAGACCTATGTCTGAGCATGCCCGTTCCAGTAAAGGCGACACACTAAAGTATATAAAAAAGGGACTCTAATATTCAAGACATCAGACCTAAAAAAGAAAAGAAAAACATTTGGCATTTGTCTATACTCTTAATGCCCTTTGGACATAACTGTTGTTTTCGAGATCTTTGTCTGCTGTATAACATAAATGTGCACAATACTTTCATGACAAAGAACTATTCATTATTTCCATCCTGTTAGAATCACAAATGATTATGTCACGATTTTTTATGCTGTAGATAAAACTGTTTACCAGTCCATTATTTGGATGCTGTAATGCTGCCTGGGTAAATGATTCACCCCAATAGTTTTGCCTTGGCAAATGTTCCACCTGGGTAGATCTCGTTTTTAAATAGTTTAAAAAAATCACTTTACCTTGAATCATTGCTGCTACCATTAGGTTGTATGGAAAATAATGGCTGAAATCTGTTACTGTCAGTTATGGGCAAACCGATTACGCATTTACTGTTAGCAGCTGGGCTATCTTTTGCCCAATTCAGGTAACTAGTTGGACCTCCCTCGGTAAATCTGTGGTGGGCCAAAATATGGACATTACATCCCATGGAGAAGCTCACGCGTGCTGTTCACATTAGAAGGGACAAATTCATAAGGGTGTGGGCCACATAAATACACATGTAAGAGCAGGGATCTGCTGGAAATGTCACCCCCTGTAAGCCAATAGCAGTTACAACATCTGCTCTGCGGTACATGTCACTGGCACTTAATGACTGGCAGAATGTACACTCATACTTACTGATGACATTAGAGGCATAATATGATCTATCTGGCCAACTGCATTACTGTATATTTAGGTAATACTCTGAACTAGTACTGAGCTGTGATGACCTAAAGAGACTGTATTTGCCAGTTTTGATACTGTGAGAATTATCTTGTAACAATTATCAGTGACTTCTTTATTCATATAATTGTAACAATGTGCCAAATGTTCATAAATAATGTTGTTACAAATACTTGTAGTTCAATACCTGAATACAACCATAAAAAACCTGTTAGGTGAGCACTTAACCTTTGAAAAGTGTATGCTACTGCACCAAGTGAAGTGTGTTTGATTAGTATCTTTTGCTCTATTTGAGTAGGAAAGGTTTTTATTCAAATCACAAATTTTACTGCAGAGGGTGGATTAGTGGTAAATTAGGTAAAGCCAAAGGGGCATATTTACAAGCCGCTTGCAACACTTTTGTGCTGCCGTTGCGTCACTTTTATGATGAGGCGGCGACCTAAACAATGCGGCTAATTAATTTACAACGTGACGCATCTAGGGAGATGCGTCACGTTGTAAAGCCCTGCTCACGTTATTCCTGCGTCAGGTATAATGTATGCAGGGTGGGCGTGAAATCGACATGATTTCACTGCGCCACTTCTAGGACGCCACTGTGTAAAAACCTTACGCCTGCTTGAAGCAGGCGTGTGGAGTGACGGAGTACAATATGTATAGGCCTCAACATGCATTGCTGGAGTTGAGTCGTGCTTGCGACACGACTCCAGCAATGCGTGACGTTTGGACCAACAGATGTGTCAGAATTTCTGACGCATCTGTCAATCCTTGTGCAATGGTGCTCCGTATTCTAAATACGACGCATCCATGGTGGCGCAAGGGCATTGCAGGCTGTGGCAAGGAAACTGGCGCGTCTCTACAGATGCGTCAGTTTCTTATAAATCTGCCCCCCAATGTCATAGAGAAAAAACTTTGCAGCTTGACAATTTATACGTCACACATTGCGAATGGGCAATTTGCTATTCGGCCTATTGGTAAGTTGGTCACATCACTAACTGCATTCCCTTTCAGAGACCCGTTTTGTGTGTAAATTGCACATCTCTGGTTTGCAAATGAGAACAGTACATCAAGCACTACGCATGAGGCACAGGAGATCTTCATGCATCACCCCCTTAGGAAAGGGCACAAGAGGAGGGAAAGAAGTTATAAACTGTGGGAAAATAGTTGTTTTGGGTGGTTACAAGATATCCTACAGCACTGTGGTAAAGAACATCTTCAAGTGGGGGAGTCATGGTTAGAACTCGTGCACTTGTAGCACTGCTGCCAGTTTAAATAAAAGACCAGAAGATGTTATCTACCCAAAGGAAACATGGGGACAGGATGCGGCGGTACCAGAAGAGTTGTTGACTTTGGAACTCGGGAAGGGGAATCGCGTCTCGATGTCGGCTAAGCATCCTGCGATTCTGGGCATATCGCAATCTCCCCGTGCATAAAAAGAATGTGACTTTATGTGATGTAGTAGAGGCCATGAAAAGCATTCCAATACCTTTGGTTTGAGTTTGCGTTAAGGGGCATATCTACAAGGCGGCAATATAAAATTATCGCTGCTTTTGCGGCAGTTTTCAGCCGAAAAGCGGCGATAATTTTATCGCTATATTAGCAAGGTCACGTTAGCGCGTAAAACCTTGCCTTAGTACCTGAATGCCTAATGCCCATATTTGCATCTCTAATGAGATGCAAAGTGGGCGTTCCTCCCCAGGATAACGGGAGAAATGTCGCTAAGCAACATTTCTCCTATTATCAAGCCTCACGCAAAGCAGCATAGCGACAAGAAAAGTAGCAATAACCTCTGTTATCGCTACTTTCCTTACGCCTGCTTTGAAACTGACTTAGCCATGATATTCTATGTAAGGTGGATATCATGGCTAAGTATGTGAGGCCCTATCAGCAAGCTATCGCGGAACTTCGTGAGATTATCGCTGGGTTTCCAGCGATAATCTCACGTTCGGCAGTTAGCGCTAGGATTTTTATCGCTTTTGAGATAAGCGTTGCTAATAGCACGCTATCTCAGCGATAAAAATCCACGCTAGCCGGCGATAATTATCCTAGCGCTAAGTGCGCTTAGCGATAATTATCGCTGGTTGTTGCTGATATGCCCCCAAATAAGTAAACTGCAAACACTAAAAAAAAACTACATTGCAGAGCAGAGCAGGCTCTCTGCTGCTTTAAGGGCAGATATCTTAGTAAGTATACTGATTTCCGTGAAGGTTTTTAATGGTGGGCATCCTCTGAGAAACGGCTGCTTGTCCTCATACTCCCTTCCCTCGTATCTTGCCGTGCCTCTTCGCCTTGCTGGCTGACCTCGGCCAGCCTTTTACCTGGAAGTCGATCCGATGAGTCGATCCGGAACAGTGTGTTCTGAATGTCCCTGGCTGGACCTCAAAGAGATTCCTGATGGAAAAACATTTCATATGGGGATGCGAGGTACCTGCAATGCGCACTTATTTATCTGGTCCAAAAAGTGACAAAGTCCTGCATTCCTCCCTCCTCCACTAGGTGGTGCTTTACTGTACACGATGCCAGCGGAAGAGAGGTCAACCCTTGCCAAATAGTGGTATTGCTACTGGGTGTAGGCAATGGGAGGGCCTCGTGGGGCTGGTGCCACATCTACAATTTCCTTGCCCCCTGCCGCCCACCACCAGGAAATCTGTTGCCCCTAAAAATCACTTCTAGATATGCCACTCGTGTCATAGAGTCTATTTCAGGTATCTTAGACCATGGGCATGCATTGCATGGCAGGTGGCATGAGGTTGCCAACTCCCCAGGCTCACATGTCCCCGAAGGACCTTAGAGGAGGGTTGCCAGGGGCATAAAAATTCCTGCAAGGCCTCATACCCTCGCCTTACTGCCTTCGAATGGATTCGTAACAGGCCCGGACCTGCCAGTCATGAGCTTCGGACCGGCAAGGCGGGCCTGGTATGTGTACTGTACACTGGTTTACTGGAAAGTGATTTGTGTGGGATTACATTTCCACAGGACTCATTAATGTAATGTGAGCAAAAGCGTGTCGTGGATGTCTTGTGCAAGAGAGTTGTACACTCTCATGGCAGAAAGAGGGATTGTGGCGACAGGAGCAGCTGACCCGGGGAGCAGGTAGTGGGGGTGCAATAAGAGTTCACATTTGCAACAGTGACTTAAAGCAAAATGTTGAGGAACCCGTGCAGAATGTGACGAGGGGCCCCTGAGTCTTTTATAGCGCACAGATATTCATTGACATTGGGCTGAATGGAGACCCCCAGAAGGGTTGGGGATCAGCTGCCCCACAGGGGTTGCAGAGATCCATCTTATGCCCTTCTTTTTGAAGTTTTATATATATCGTAAACTCGACCCAAAGGTATTGGAGCGCTTTGCATGAGCACCAGTAACATTGCACATGGTCACATTCACTTTTTTTTGTTTTCAAGGCACGAGAACATTAGGGCCCAGGTTTACCAAGGGCTTGTGATGCTCTTGCATCATGCAAGGTGATACAAGGACAACGCAAGAACCTAAGTGAGATTTACTATGCCACTCATTGTAAATCTAGAGTAACACAAGGCAGTGTAAGCAGTTGCCTTGTGTTACTCTGCACTGGGAAGGCATTCCATGTATGGAGTGGGTGTGTTCCCACGCATCCACACATAGTTTGTGGCACAGTCCCAGATTTACTAACAATAGTAAACCTGGGAATGCGTCAACATGCTACGCCTTCCCAGGGGAGACATCACAAGGAGAAATAGAAATGTTTATTTCTCCTAGTTTAAAAGATGGAAAAGCCTCAGCGGATTGTTTTTGTGCAAGAAGGTATCCCTTCCTGCACAAAAGCACTTCTGCCTGCAACGCAGGCACCCTTGCACCATGGTGCATGGGTGCCTGCGTTGACTCTTTGCACCATCTAGTGCACCAGCACCGAGAGAGAGAAGGAATGTGCCATATCTTAGTAGATATGGTGCATTCCTGCCCTCTCCATTCGATGCAGTGCAGCATGTTGTTTTGCTGCGTTGCGCTGTGTCAAATGTTAGTAAATCTGCTCCTAAGTGATTTGTCGAAAATCAAGGCTGTTGAACTGACGAAAGATTCGAAATTGCTTCCCCAGTTATAAAGTCAGCAGCTCTGGACATAAGACTACATCCTCTCCTCTCTTACTCACAATCTCATTACTGGGAAGAATCTGCTTTAAACCAACAGCTACCAACGGCTGCAGGTCCGGCCTTCCCCTGAAAAGGGATGCCTGCTTCTCCGTTTATGGGTCCTGCACTGAGTGGCATCTTCTTAACATTCTGCAGGTAGTGAGGTAGTATCTTCTCCTTAAATGCAATCCGCTTATCTCAGCACCCAGTAGGGGAAGAGGATGTATCAGACACAGAAAGTGAGGTGATATTGTCCTATTGTTTCAAGATAAGAGTTTGCGCATTCTGCTGGCATTTTGGTCCGAGACGTTTTAAGGCATGGGCAATGAGGACTATTGCCCAGGGCCTCCAACGACAAAGGGGCCCACTGCAGAAGTAATCTTTATCTCTCTCTAGTTCACATCTATCTGTTTCTATATCCGAACCCCACTTCTTCTCTCTAACTACCTCTACCACTGACCCTCTTTGCTCAATGTCTGGGATTTTTGGTGGCCCCAGAAAGAGGTATTTCAACAGTTTTTGGCCCACACCCGTTTCCCAATTTTGTTGTTGTTGCAGTTTTTATTTATTTAGCATAATAACTTTATTTTGGCAATTGCCATAAAAGCAAACACAATCACTTTAAAAGTGCATGTAGCACAAACTCAACCCAAAGGTATTTTAGTGCTTTACATGAGCACCAGTTACATAACATAAGGACACATTCATTTTTAGGTTGAGCCAAGACAGCACTGGTGATGTCGCTTAGCGACCTGTATATGCTTTGTGGAGTTCAACACCGCCCATTGGGTCCCATTGCTTTCCATTTGTCAGTGTCCTTTCAAAATCATTGCTCGCTAATGGTTACTCCTTCTTCAATGTACAGCCTTGTTGTCATTTGTATCCTCCTACGGAGTAGTGCCTAACTTCCTGTATCTTCACGCTGTTGTCTTTATGTGTTTTTGTTCTGGAACTCTTTGTTTAGTTCACTCGCTCCGCTTCGAGATCTGGTATGTAGTTCCTGCTACAGGGCGGCACCACAGCTGGTCATCGGCACTGCAATGATTCCTGCTCATGTCAAACATGGTATTGCACACAGGTCTTTCCACAAAACCCCCTTCACACGGAGTTGCCTGCATGAAGATTATTTTTTAATTAGTAGGCAAAACCCTGGTCATCGGCACTGCAATGATTCCTGCTCGTGTCAAACACAATATAGTACTCAGGTTTTTCCTCAGAATCCTCCACACGGACCTGCCTACATAAAGCATACTTTATATATCTAGGTTATTAAAAAGTAGTTTTAGATAGCGCATATATGGATCAATGGCACCACAGAAAGCAATTACATTAAGTCATTTTAAAAATATTTTAGCACCTGAAGATTAAGGGGCTCATTATGATGGCAGGTGGAGGCACCACCGCGGTGCTCACGCCCTCCATATTCCAATGGGCAAACATAGCCATTTTTCCCGTCCGCGGCGGTGCGACATGAACCGCCACAAAAATGCGCCTGCCACCACGGCGGTGGGAGCCAATAGACACCCACCGGCGTGCGGAATGACATCCCATCCACCATACAAATCAGGAAGCCCCAAACAGCCCATCACACCGCAGCGGAGAAACCACCCAACCAGAGACGGCAGAAGCACGACAGCGGAGCGCAAAACCAGACTCCCGGTCCCCTCCACCTGGTCCCGACCACAATGGATCCAGCTTTAAATGCCTTTCCGGTGCTGTACCTGATCCACTACCAGCAAGTAATGCACCGTCGTGGACAACGCCGCAGGTACGCAATCGCACAACTCCGCACACAACCACAACACACAACTCCTGGGCTGATATACACTCTGGTGGGGACAAGAACACATCCACAAGTGTACCCACACATGTCCTACCTATCACAAAATCAGCCCTCCACATCCAGGTCACCCATCAACTGCGAAATAAATGCAATCTCCCGGTCACGTCACCGCAGCGATGTAGACGCGGAAAAACCTGTGCACGAAGTAGTAGGCAGGGCCAGCGCCAGGCATGGGCAGTCCACAAAGATCATAGGGCCACACCACCACCCTTCACACACTAGGCCCCCCACACCCATAAGGGGACATGCTGTGTGCCTCTCCTGTGCCCCCCTGCACAATTAACCAGCCAGGTGTACCCAGACCCTGCACCACACTCACCAAACAACCAGGGAGCCTGTCTCAGAAGGTGGTGGTAAAGAGGAACACCCTGCACAGAGGCTCAGGGGCAGGGCAATCCTCGTCCCCACAACTACCCTCCACTCATGTCAAGCAAACTGAGTCCAATCACAAAATTAACACTCATACTGAATATGAACAACCACTTAACTGTACACACTGCCTGTCAAGTCACCCAGACACATCCCACACTGACACACAGCCACATACACATACCAGATGTTAGCAACAATGGAGGACAATAAATGGGATAGACAAAAGTGAGGTGGACAGTGCTGGAAAGCCATGGAGCAATCCACAAAGCATGTGTACATCACATGAAAGAGAAGGAACATATCACAATACCCTTAGGCCATCAAATCAAACATGGCTGGCACAGTGAGAGAAATTAAACCACAGTGACCTCTGTGCAACATCTCAGGGAGACAGCAAGGCAAGCCATGCATAGGCACTGGGATGATAGGAAGTGTCTGAAGTCAAACAGTGATCAGCCACACATCTGTCTCAACTTACTTTACATGTGTATGTTATCAGCACAAAACACATGGCTCATTGTCACACTCCCTGACTGTCAAACACAAGTTGGATCCTTCACGCATACCCCTCCTCCACCCACCTCACACCTGCACCACAAGTGTTAAAGTTAAACAAACAGAATGGTGCAAATAATGTCCCGTGACTACACTGACAAACAATCACACTCCCTGGGGTGCATCCACAAACATCACACACATACTCAGGGATGACTGAACCAATGCTGTCACAAAAACAATAGCCAAACACAAACCTCACAAACAAAATACACAGAAGTCCAACAAGCCCACATATGGCCAGCCAAACAGTCGAAAGGCAATGGGACCCCAGACAGAACAGGAGTACACAACATTGCCACTCAGGACCAATGCACAGACACCATACCCCAACACAAACAAGAAGTGCATCATCTCAAAACAATCATAGACACAAACTGGGATCAATGGGACCATAAGCAAACACAGACAGACATACCACAACACCCATCAGGTCAACATGGTGTCATAGTATACCACATGCATGCACATGCACAATCCTGATAAGTGACAGCTCAAAAATAGGAGGACAAACCACCAAGGATGCACTCAAAACAAGCTCAGGAACAGGAATCCTCCTAACTGCGTGTGACAGACACACATGTAATGCACACTACACTTGCAACATACATCTGAATGTATCACAATTGCAAAAATAACTCACACACAATGTAATGCAAAAAAAACATCACGCACAGAGCATCTGTCAGCAGAAAGAGCCAAAACAGGCCAAACACTGCACACATCCACATCAAAAACACAACAGATGCACATGGTAATCTATCACATTGCAAACTCAGCTGGACATCAAGGGATGCACACCAGGCAAGTACAAGGCAACATACACTCACAGCACTGCATGCACAACAAGCAGTGTGTGCACAACAACCAAATCAGTAGCACACACATCTCAGTGCCACAACATGTACTCCCACAGCACAAATCAGCACAGCACACAGACATCACACTCAGGAAGGGCAACAGTACCTCAGCAAACACACATACAGCTAACCCAACACTCACAGATGCACAACTAGGGGACACCCAGGTGCAAACAACATGACCAGAGGACAGTGCAGCACAAACAGGTGCACTGCACATGAGCAACCATGACTGCAAACAAGTACAAGGAAATCACACATAACCAATTGGGAAACTGTCCTGAGTGGCACATTGGTCCTGTGAACAGATCAGCACCACAAACCATATTGTAACAAATGAAGTGGTGTGGACACACACTGGCAACCCTTGGGGATAGCTGACATGAGAGTGAAGTGGTGTGTACGTCAGTAGTGAACACGTCAGGAGTGCACCATACAGAAATACATGGAGGAGTCACTCACAATGGGTACGCATCAGAAGCACAGATAGGAGATGGTATAACTCCACATCCCACATACCATACTGAAGCCAAAAATGGCTCAAGTGACAGCAATGCATGAGAAAACACACCCACAATGTCAGTGTGGCTGAGCGGGTCTGCACAGTGAGCACAAACAGTAACAAGATACATGTCTGATCAACAAAACACAACACAGACTTGGCTGTCACACACTCTGCATACCCACAACTGGCAGCAACAACAAGTAGGTGTCCCCCAGGAGTGCAAGGACACACCAACACACTGCACAGTGCACAACATACAACTCCCACATGTGCACACAATCACAAGCACAGGGCTGACAAATTAAACTAATAGGCACTCAGCTCCTGGGTGACTCATGTGTGCAGTTGCCATTGCAGGGACACACACACACCAATTCTACTGACCAAGTTACCCCTTCACACTGCACACTTCATGACCACCCAAGTGCACATATTGAAATGTACCCATGTGACTAGGAAGATAGGCCATCACAAGATGACCATACACCAACACTGCTGTTCACACATCAAGAAAAATCACACATACATGATGGACCCTGGCCAGCCTGCCTGCACCCTGTGGATAGAATCCCCCTCTGTGCTGGCAGTGCATCCAAACATGACGTGTACAATTTAGCAAACCTGACCATAAAATGATTAGGATAACAGTAGGTCATCACAAACAACCATCATTGCACCCCCAAAGCCTCAGAAACAAGAAGAACTAAAGTGACTGTCACCTCTGCAAACCTCTGCATTAAACCATACCCATACAGAAAACCCTTTATTTAGCAAGGACACTGACAAAGCAGACAACAGGAGTAACTGTCTTTATTACACATCACACAGATAGGCATCAAAAGTAGACAAGCGCAAGACCAGTAGCCAGTCCACAGTTCAAAGTAGGCACATGTGTACATGAGAAGCTTCACTGGGAATGGGCATAAAAAGTGATGAAAAGCAAGGCCAGTGGCCAGTACAAAGTGCAAAGTAGGTACCTGAGAACCTGCACAGGGAATGGGCAAATACAGTTGTAAACAGCAAGGCCATTGGCCAGTACAAAGTGCAAAGTAGGTACATGAGAACCGGCATAGGGAATGGGAAAACACAGTAATAAACAGCAAGGTCATTGGCCAGTACAAAGTGCAAAGTAGGTACATGAGAACCTGAACAGGTCATGGGCAAACACAGTAATAACTAGGACTTTCAACAGTGGAGCGCACTCCTATGTTACTAATGGTGTCTGCGTGGTAAGAAGGGGTAGGTGGTGCAGTAGGGTAAATCCTCCTGAGAGTGAGGATAAAATACAGATTACGTGTTGGTGCTTCCCTCTGTTCACAGAGGTGCGGCTCCCTAATGCACTCGAAGAAACGGTATATAAAGTCCAGTACAAAGTGCAAAGTAGGTACATCAGAACCTGCCCAGGACTGCCCTTCTTCAGGAGATGTTTAACAGATGGCATGTACGTTGCATACAGGTGAAGCCTTCGATCTTGAAAAAACGTAATGCCTTAAACCGTATTAAAACAAAGCTGTACGCGTGTGATCGTCTCGTGCGTTGTAAATACCAGAAGGGCAGTCCGCCCGAAATGCATTGGGCATAGATAAACCTCCATTTATTATAAACTCTGTTATGAACTAATAACAAATGTAAAGAATGGATGAAGAAAAAATGAAAAATACCGAATAAAAATTAAAAATTGAACAAACGCACTGGAAAAAAGTTGACTTCACATACCGTTTCTTCGAGTGCATTAGGGAGCCGCACCTCTGTGAACAGAGGGAAGCACCAACGTGCAAACACAGTAATAAACAGCAAGGCCATTGCCCAGTCCATACGTCAAAGTAGGCACATGTGTGCATGAGAACCTGCACAGGAAATGGGTGAAACTGTACACTGCCATGGTCAGCAACACAGCTAGGGGGATAAAAATGGGCAGTCCAGGCACCGCTGTGGGAGAGACAGGTGTGTGAGGGGGACTTTGCCTCAGACTTGGCTGTCAGTCGGACTGAGAGGGGGCTGAGTGTCAGGGCCAGTTGGAGGACTGAACTTGGGAGAGAGAGGACCAGCTGAGGTAGAGAGGCATCAGTGGCTTTGGGAGCCGAAGGGCTGCTTGGACTGGGTGGTGTTGTGGCACATGGAGGTGGAGAAATGCTGCCGTGAGACACAGTGTGGGTGGGAGATTGTGGAGGGGTGCCTTTCCACTTCTTGGGGACTCAATATTGAATTTTGGTCTTGGTAGGAGTGGGCTGTGGGTTGGACACAACAGGCATACACTCTGGATGTATCTGTCCTTGTATAGCATCATGGCGGACAGTACATCACGCAGCACCATGCTGAACATCGGTTGTGACATCACACCAGCGCTGGCCACAGTCTCCTGGAATAATCCAGTGGCAAAAAAATGCCATCACCTTATAAGTAGGGGTGAACGCTGTTGGATATGTCCTGCGGGGCTGCAGGTGGGGCTGCAGGTGGGGCTCCAACAGATCACAAAGGGTTTGGCAGACGAGCATCGCTGTGATTGTCACTGGACCTCAACACATTGACATGTGTACATATTGTACAGTCCAGAACAACACTGTCCTGCCTACACCAACATCAAATCCATAAGTGACATGTGAGTGGGTACAGGCAAATCTATGTTACACACACACAAACATGGCATGGGTAGCCATCTGTGGAGTAAATTGAGCATTGGCATAATGTGCACAATGATGTGCCATTGAACATGATGGCACTGTGCACTGTTGATGTTTGACAGATGGCCATCGCCATTGTATGGCACCCAAATCGCGGTAGCTACCACTTGGCCCCGGCAGTGTGTCACCAGCACACCCATTCACAAAACTGCGGTAGTGAGAGGCATGGAGACATGTGGAAATGGCGGTTGGCATACTCTGCCACCTGAATGGCGGAGCCTCGTGTCAATGTATGGCACCCAAATTGCGGTAGCTACCGCCTGGCCCCGGCGGTGTGTCACCAGCACACCCATTTACACAAGTGCGGTAGTGAGAGGCATGGAGACATATGGAAATGGCAGTTGGCATGCTCCGCCACCTGCATGGTGGAGCCTCGTGTCAATGTATGGCACCCAAATCGCGGTAGCTACCGCCTGGCCCCGGCGGTGTGTCACCAGCACATCCATTCACACAAGTGCGGTAGTGAGAGGCATGGAGACATGTGGAAATGGCGGTTGGCATGCTCCACCACCGAAATCGAGGTAGCGCACCCCGGGCCCCTGCGTTATGTCACCGCCATGGAGCATGCCCTTACAGCCAATGGGAGCCATGATTGCGGTGGCATGATGCAATTTTGAAGATCACGGTAGGGGTGCTCCGCTACCGCGGAGGCGGTCATTGGATGGATTTGAAAGATGCACCATCGCGGTAGCGCGCCCCGGGCCACAGCGTTGTGCCACCGCCATGAAGCATGCCCTTACAGCCAATGGGAGCCATGATTGCGGTGGCATGATGCAATTTTTGAATATCGCGGTAGGTGTGCTCCGACCACCGCGGAGGCGGTCATTGGATACATTTGAAAGAGACAGACCTGGGCCACCAATTGCTGCAGCTTGGCACCTTTGAAACGACCCCAGGGGGCTATATATGTGTGGGAGTGAGCCTCACATTTCCACTGCTCCAAGAGTCTGCTGCCTGAGACCCCTCACCTGCTGCTGCCTCAAGGGACTGCTGCCTGAGACCCCTCACCTGCTGCTGCCTCCAGGGACTGCTGCCTGAGACCCCTCACCTGCTGCTGCCTCCAGGGACTGCTGCCTGAGACCTCTCACCTGCTGCTGCCTCCAGGGACTGTTGCCTGAGAACCCTCACCACCCAATTCCGCCGCTGTTGTCTCACTTCCACAGTGATGGCAAGGACAGAGAAGATCCGTGCCAGTCCCTTCACGAGCAGGGAGCTGGAGGTCCTGGTGGACTAGGTGCTCACACAGTACCCAAGGCTATATGGTGCCCCAAATTTTGTGGTAAGTCTTTAACAGTTGTCTGGTAGGGCAGGGGGGCCACACATGTAGTTGGACCGATGCAGTTGGTGCCTGGGAGTGTGGGGTAGTGCAATGCACTGGCTGACATGCTGTCTCCAGTGGAAGGGTGTGTGTACCCAATGCCACAGCTTTCCCTACCTGCACATGTATGTATCAGTGACCTGTGTTGTGTTGTCAGCCATACAGTGACACAGAAGGTTGTTCATGCTGTAGTCAGAACAGTGATTGTTTGGCTGGGTGGCCGTGTGTGTGCCCCTGTAGTCCATCTCAGTGTGAGCCCAGCTGGCCTGCACAGTCCCCGCCTACAAAGACAAGGACACCTCACTCAACCTACAGAGTATGACATCAGTCTTTTCACATTGCACTCCAGCTATGGGCCATCTCAGAACTGTATTTTGCACACAACTGCCCTTGTGAATGGCATTTTGTATTTGTGTGATCATGTCCCTCAATGTGACCACCATGACACATTCAACTATTCACAGGACAGGGACATTGATGGCTGCTCAGTCTTGGACACCCCCAAACACAGGTTGACATGTGATGTATGTGTTGCTCAAGCCAAAAATGGACTGGAGTGTGGGCAGGCTACATGGGGTTTTCAGTGCTGGCATCCTGCATGTGCGTTAGATGTGCAGGGACTGTGTTCCTCCTCACACCTGCATGCTCTAACATCAACTTTTACCATGCAGGTGTCCCATGTGAGCTGTACTACAGTCTCTGAGTGCCAATTTTGTTGGATATGTGATGATTTTATATCTTGCTTCTATACTGATAGATGTCGGTACATGGCACTGTGTCAATGATCATTTCCTACTCTTGTCTCCCATGCCTGCAGCTCAAGGTACACCAGCATAAGGCCGTGTGGAGGGCCTTTGCAGCGAAGGTGTGAGCCCTGGGGGTCTCAAACTGATGGCACACCCACTGCCACAAGAGATCGGACTGGCAAAGAATGTGGCGGAGATGACCTTGGGGCTGCTTCCTCGCACTGGGCGTCAGGCACGGCATAGTATGACACCACTAGTGGGGCGCATCTTAGCGGTGACACAGCCTGAGCTGGATGCACGTTTGACGGAGCATCAGCAGCAAGCCAGGGATGAGCATTTGGGGGGTCTGAATTTGTCTGGGAGTGGCTGCATGTGTACAGAGCCTGTGCCAGCGCTAGCCTCTGTGATGTTGGTAGTGTGATGCTGTGGCATGTAAGTGGCTGCTGGCCTGGGTACCTGTGGCGTGCATTTGCGCTACCTGTACTCACAAAGGTGATTTGGATGCTGTGCCTTCACATTACATTCTGAGTTGTGCTCTTCAGGTTTCTTCTGCATTGGCGTAGTCTTGGAAATCCCATTGGAGGGAACAGCAGTGTGCCCAATCTGACTGTGCCTTCATCAATGCGTCCATTGCATGCACCCATATAGGGGAGGCCTCCACACATCTTACAGCAATGTGCAGCATTATATTGTCCCCAAGGTACGACATGGTGGGTGGCATGGGCTAATGTCCATTGTGGACTGTCATGTTGTAGTCTGGGTCTGTGTTGTCCCCTCCTGTTCCATCCAGTTCTGTCATTGGCAACAAGTAGTGTGCCCCCATCATGTCCCTAGGTGAGCCCAGAACTAGTTGTGTGTCTGTTTGAACAGAGCCACAAGCAGGGTATTGTGCTGTGTGGTCATCACATGGCTCACTCATGACTGAGTATCCTGTTTCCACGCACTGCTTGAGTCTATGTAGTGAGTTGGCACGATGTGATTGCACAGGGTGGTATGCAACATGTAGATTTGGTCAGCTTTTGTCACGCATTGCTTGCATATGTTTGTTCTGTAGCTGCCATTGACTTGACCCTACATCTCTCTCTCCCATGCAGCATCACCTGTGGTTACGGAGGGACAGGAAACGGACACCAGTGGGGGTGAAACTAGCACCACAGCTGCCCAGGAGCCCAGTGACACAGATGTTACCAGCGCCTCAGAGGGGGACAGGAGTCTGCTGGAGGAGTCCCAGCCTGAGACGCAGAGCACCACATCATCTGATGCCAGCGGGGATGCATCCATGTTGGAGGGCACAGGGAACGGGGACTCTGCATCGACTTCCACAACACAGCGGCCATTGCCCACCCTCCCAGCCACTTCCTCTGGTGCTGCCCGTGTCCACCTCAGTAAGAGGAGAAGAGTGTCCTTCACCCCTGGCACCGCTGCCCCTGCCCCTGTCCGCCCTGCTGCAATCAGTGCTGAGTCTGTGGACCTTTTGTGCCAGCTGTGTGTAGGCCAGACTGTTCTCCTCAATGCCTTCATTGACCACGACAAGAAATTGGCCCAGGTGGTTGCTTTCATGGAGGGCATACATTCCGACGTGGGTGGGCTGCACTGGACAGTCCAGGCTTTGTCATCAACAGTGACGTTTGCCCTGCAACAGGCACATACTCACAGTCCAGCTCCAGTCCCTTTGTCCACCTCCCTGGCAGTGGCCACCTCTGACGATAGTGACCACGGTCCACATACATCAAAGTCATGATACAGCACACGGAGCACACAGCAGCAGCAACCCAAGCGCTCCCAGGCGCAGACACCATCCCCACAGAAGACCAAAGGCACCCCAGAGCACAGGGAGAAAAGCCCATCAGGCAACACCAGTGGACAAATAGCAAGCAGCAGACCTCAGGCACACATGCCTCAGTGGCATCCCCATCCAAGGACTCTCCTGCCCCTAAAGCATCGCGCAAAGATAATCGTACAGTGTCTGTGCCCACCAAGGAGGTGGTGCATGCCAAGGGTACACCTAGGAAGGGCTCCAAGGCAGTATCACCAACGACCTCGACTCCCATTCCAAGCCCAGTGAAGCAGGGGCCGGAGGGCACTGTAGGGGTAACACATAGTAAACAGGGGAAGGGGGGCAGAGGCGAAGCAAGGCAAAGCGTTCCGCTGGGTCCAGCACATCACCAGAGCTGCCAGTGCCTGCACCTGCTGCAGCAGTGGTGGTGAGTGTGCCTGTTGTGCCCACACCACTTCCCATTGATCCAAAGTCAGGCAAGCCATTTAGGATCCCCAAGAAGTGGAAGGGCACACCTCTACAATCTCCCAGCCACACCGTGACTCCCGTCTGCATGACTCCACCTCCACATGCCACTACACCACCTGGTCCAAGCAGCCCTCTGGCTTGCCAACCCACTAATAGCTCTACCTCAGCTGTTCCGCTCTCTCCCCCGTCAAATGCCCCGACAGTCCCAGAGACACAGCCAGCTCCCAGTCCGCCTGACAGCCAAGTCTGAGTGTTAGTCACACTCACACACCTGTGTCTCACACAGGTCAGCCTGTACTGCACATTGTTGCCCCCTGACTGTGTAGCTGACCATGAAAAGGTACAGTCGCACACATTCCCTGTGCAGCTTCTCATGGACTCAGGCTGAACCCTGGACTGGCCACTGGCCCTGTTGCTCTTTGCTGTGTTGGACCTTCCCCTGTGCAGCTTCTCATGGACTCACTCTGCACCTTGTCCTGCCCACTGGCCTTGTCATTCACTGCTGTGTGCCCCCTGCCTGTGCAGCTTCTCATGGACTCAGTCTGCACCCTGGACTGGCTACTGGCCTTGTCGTTCACTGCTGTGTGCCCCCTGCCAGTGCACCTTCTCATGGACTCAGTCTGCACTTTGTCCTGGCCACTGGCCTTGTCGTTCACTGCTGTGTTGGACCCTTCCCTGTGCAGCTTCTCATGGACTCAGTCTGCACCCTGGACTGGCCACTGGCCACTGGCCTTGTCATTCACTGCATCTTGTGCCTTGCTCTTCTCTTCTCATGGTACCCATCTTTGCAATATGTGAATAAAGACAGTTGCTCCAGCTGTCTATTTTGTCAGTGTCCTTACTGAATAAAGTTATTTTACTGTGTGTATATGGTTTACTGTGCCATGTGGTCTGTGTCTCACTTCAACATGGTCAATGTTTGGGCTCACTTACTCTCTTTTTTTTAGGGGTGACAGGGTCTTCATTTCTTTTTGACCCAGATACTTGTGGTGGCAATAGTGTCAATTTCGAATGGTTAGCAGTAGTCATTTACTTGATTTGTTTATGTTGGCTCTATTGTACACATGTCGGGGGGGGGGGGTCACTGCCAGCACAGAGTGGGTTTCTGCACACAGTATTGCAGGCAGGCTGTCCAGGGTCATCATGTATGTGTGTTCTTCCTTT
Organism: Triturus cristatus; assembly: GCF_964204655.1. Taxonomy (NCBI): domain Eukaryota; kingdom Metazoa; phylum Chordata; class Amphibia; order Caudata; family Salamandridae; genus Triturus; species Triturus cristatus. The sequence continues at coordinate 734,582,614 of NC_140580.1, forward strand.
ATGTGTGCCCAGTGGTGTATGTGTGTGGTCATCTTGTGATGGCCAGTCATCCTAGTCCCATGGCTTACTTTCCATTTGTGCTCTTGGATGGCCAGGTAGTGTGCAGTGTGAAGGGGTGAGTTTGTGGGGTGTGCTAATGTGTGCATGCCTCTACAATGTCAACTACACACATGTGTCACCCGGGAGTTGTGTGCCTGTTGTTTTGGTTGTTCATCCCTGTGGATGTGGTTGTATGCCCATGTGTGAGTTGTATGTTGTGCACTGTTCAGTGTGTTGGTGTATCCATGCAGTTCTGTCTGACTCCTACTTGTTGTTTTTGCCACTTGTGAGTATGCAGAGAGTGTCACTGGCAAGTCAGTGTTGTGTTTTGTTGCACATTCATGTGTCTTGTTGCTCTTTGTGGGTACCGTGCAGACCTGCTGCTCCACACTGCCATTGTGGTTGTGTTTTCTCATGCCTTGCTGTCACATGGTGCCTTCTTGCCTCCAGTGTGGCATGTTGTGTGTGTTGTCATGCCCTCCCCTATATGTGCATTCAGCTGCCTACCCATTGTGGGTCTGCACTCCATCTCTTTGTGTATGTTACACTCCTGCCATGTCCCCTACTTACATGCAGTAAGTACACTTTACTTTGTTGTGAGCTGTCCCCTTGGTTTGTATGTGTATGTGCCTCCCCATGACTTAATTTGTGGCACTGTGCTTTGTGGTGCAGTTCTTGGTCCAGGGTCAATGTGTCACTCAGGGCATTTCCCCAATGGGTCATGTGTGATGTTCTGGTGCTGTTTGTCAGTCATGGTTGCTCCTATGCAGTTCAACTGTGTATGCTGCCCAGTCCTGTGGTCAAGTTGTTTCCACCTTTGTGTCCCAGACTTGTGCATCTATTGGGTGTTGTGTTGTATGTATGTGTGTTGTTTGTGTTTTTGCTTCCCTTCCTGGGTGTGCTGTTGTCTTTATGCTGTGATGTATGGTGTTGTGTGGGTTGCTGTTCTGTCACCGATGTCTGTGTGTATATGGTTTGCTTGGTGTGCACACACCGCTTGTTGTGCATGCAGTGCTGTGTGTGTATGTTGCCTTGTGATTGCCTGGTGTGCATCCCCTGATGTTGTGCTGTGTTTGCTATGTGATTGTTCTGCCTGTGCATCTGTTGTTTGTTTGCTGTGGCTGTGTTGTTCTGTAATGGTGCACTTCTTGTGTGTGTTGTGGTATGTTGTCTGTGCATTGTTCCTGAGTAATGAGGTTGTGCACTCCTGTTGTGTCTGTGCCCCCATTGCCTTTCCCCAGTTTAGCTGCACAGGGCATGTCTGTTGTTGTTGTTGTGGCTCTGTGTGTGTTTCTGTTGGGCTATGTGTTGGTCTGTTGTAGTTGTTTCCACATTTGTGGTGGCCTCCCTGTATGTGTGTGTGTGTGATGTCTGTGGCTGAGCCCAGGGTGTGTGGTTGTTTGTGTGTGTATTGTCTGTCAAGTATTGACAGCCTTCAGTGTGTTTGGCACTAGTGTTGTGTACTGCTGGTGTGAGGGGGGTATGTGTGTAGATTCTTACTGGTGTTTGTCAGTCCTGAGGTGTGTAGATGGACTGTGTGTGTAGTGCTGCTGGTGTGCTCCTTTGGGGTAGTTGTATGGATGTGTGGCTGTTCCCAGCTTGACTTCAGGGCCTTCCTTTCATCATTGTGCTTATACGTAGTTTGCCTTGCTTTCTCCCTGCGTTGTTGCACTGTGCTGTCTGTGGTTTGAGTTCACTGACTGTGCCAGCCATGTTTGCTTTGATGGTGTGAGGGTGTTGTGCTCTGTTCCTTGTGTTGATGTGATGTACACGTGCTTGTTGTGTGTCTCCACGGCCTTCCATTTGTGTGCAGCTCACTTTGGTTTCCCTATTTATTGTGCTCCATTGCTGTTGGCATGAGGGGAGTGTATGTGTGTGTGTGTCCGTCTGTGGTATGTATGTGTGACTGTGCAGGCTGTGTGTCCATTTGGATGTTAATTCCTTGTATGTGTTCATTTGTTGCTTGTCCTCATTGATATTTCCCTGAGTGTGGTGTGTGTTTCCCTGGCCCTGTGCTACTGTGCTGTGGGTTGTGTGTTCGTGTGCAGCCACTCCTGCATTGTGTGTCTCCATGATTGTTTGTTGTGTGGTGCAGGGTGTGTATTGCCCTGGCTTGTTGTTGTGCATGGGGTGCACAGGAGGGGCACATGGCATGTGCCTTCATGGGGTGTGCTAGTGTGTGGTGGGAGTGGGTGCGGCCCCGTGGTCTTTGTGCCCTGTCCATGCCTGGCACTGGCCCTGCCTTCTGCATTGTGTGCATGTATTTGCTTGTGTTCACTGCTGCGGTGCCGTGACTGGGACATTGCTGCATGGTGGCAGTAGCTGTGTGTCCAGGATGCAGAGGGGTGACTTTGTGGCAGGTGGGTGATGTGTGGGTGCCCTTGTGGATGTGTCCCTGTCCCCCCTAGGGTGTCTGATGTGGATTTGGACCCTGTGTCACGCCGTGTGTTGTGTGTTGTGTTGTTGCATACCTGCGGCAGTGTCTGCGGCGGTCCATGAGTTCCTGGTGATGTAGCAGGTACAGCACCGGAAAGACGTGTAGAGCTGGGTCCATGGCGGTCATGACCGGGACTCTGGTTTCGCACTCCGCTGTCGAGCTTCCGCCGTCTCTGGTTGGGCGATGTCTCCGCTGCGGTGCGTCTGCTTGCTTGAGTCATTCTAATTTGTGGAGCGGGGTGGACGTCATTCCGCACGGCGGTGAGTCTTTATTGGCTCCCACCGCCACGGTGGCGGGCGCACTTTGATGGCGGTGCGCGTCGCACCGCGGCGGTCAGGAATTGGCCTATGTTTGTCCATACTAATATGGCGGGCATGATGTCTGCTGCTGGCAGGCGGAAAAAGCCATTTTTCTGCACCGCCAGCGCCGCGGTGTTCCCACCACCCTACATCCTAATGGACCCCCAAGTGTCAGAGTATAGAAAGTGTACATCAACAATGTGTTCATGCTGAAACTTAAATGCGCCCACATTCTAATTACTTGTTTAAAGGATGGCTGATGAACATACAATAAATAACCTCCATAGCACACAAACCTCAACAAGCAATGTAAAACATTACGATGGCAGTTTTATAGCAAAATGAAGCTACTGTCCTGGCCAATATGAAGTCAGTCAGTCAAAGTTCCTTATTTCGGTAAGATTACATAAAAGAAACAGAGATTCGAGATAAACTTTGCACATGTCGATAGGGGGACAATACAGTACGTGTGGTAAGGCTTGACAATGCAGTTAAAAATGACAATCCATAATAAGTTAAATTAGTGAACAAGAAAAATTTTAAAACAAAAAATATCTTGCAATTCAAGCTTACATCACAGAGTCTTATCAACAAAGGAAAAGTTGACGTGCAAATTTGGCAAAATCCCTTATCTAAAGTGCATGTGCATTGGTTAAAATAATACAATCATAATCAACGCACGATTATATAAGAATCAATTGTAAAACCAGTCATCACAATGAAAACAATTGGGCGGCAATCAAGAAAGTACATTAACCCCTTCAGCGCGGCGCCGATTACCGCGCCGTGCTGAAGGTTCATTGCGCGGGCGGGGCCGTGACGGAGCGGTTCCGTCATCCGCACAGCGCAACCGATGCGCATGACGGAACCGCTCCGTCATGCGCATCGAAAGGGTTAAGCAGGAAATATAGAGTGACTATTTACATCTTGAAGTTAGATGGCCAAAAAGGTGCTTAAAAAGGCAGGGGATCATGTCTGCAGTTCTCAATGATTGGCCAGTAGCTGACTGTGCCCTTCTTCTGATCGCCCATGAGTGGCCTAAAGGTTTCGCAGTTGCGCACTCGAATTGTGGCCTTGCATCAGATTTCAGTGTGAGCACGGCCTCTCTAGAGTCTCTGGTGCCAAGTTGCCTACAGACAGGAGTCAGCCATTTACTCCTAGATTTGGCATATGATGTACAGGCAAAGAAAAGATGGCCGATAGATTCATGAAAGCAAGGGCAACAGGGGCAGCCCTTTTGCTGTACTCTATTGGCTGACCATTTGTTTATAAATGCATTGACTAGCAGGCTGCCATGCCTAAATTGGATATATAGCTTCCTATCAGCTGGCACTTTAATTATGTCAAGGTAGATTTCAAGAGTGCGGCTGATTTTGAAATCTCTAAATTCTTTGGTTAGTCTACCCTGTGTGCCAACTGTATAAGCTTTAAGCTCAACCCAATCCCAATACTGAGATTTAATCTGTCTTCTATTGTGAGTTGGAGGACAGGCAATGTTATGGCCGGAGAGGCCTGTGCTGGACATGAGGCTTTTGACATATTTAATCCAGCCTATTTTGTTTGCAACGCCTAAGGCACAGACCTCCTCAAAAGCTGCAGCATAGCATGTCAGTTCCGGGGTAGACACCATCCACTGCCAGAACAACAAAGGGCGGAGCTTTGCTATGTTGCTAATGGGTTTGTTGCCCATGTCAAGCAATAGTGGGCAAAGGGTGTACTTTACGGAAGAGATATCAGGTTTCTGAGGAACTTGTTCTACAGGGTTGTTAGGTCACTTGCTCTTTCCATACCCCACAACTCGGCTCCATAAAGAGCACTGCTGACAGCCTTGCAACTATATAGTTTCAATGCTGGTGCAATTGGCTTGGTGTAAGAAAGGCAGTGCTCATTACGCAGAGCCAAGGTTACCTGGGAAAACCTGAGATAGGCCTCATTGAGATGGTGCTTGAAGGCCATATCCTACGACAGTTTGATTCCCGGGTAGTCGAAGGAGCTCCCTTTCTCCAAAAGAGTGTTGCCTAGGAACAGTTTTCTCTTGAAGAACTTGTGGGGGTTCAATAGCATGAGCTTAGTTTTGGCTGAGTTGATTTCGAGCCCCCTCCTTGTACAGAAGAGCTTTAATTGATTTAAGAGTATTTGCAAGCCCATTGGAGTCTTCGAGAAAAGTATTGTCTGCGAATAGAAGGGTGGCGATTCTCTGCTTAGCTAAGGAAGGGGCGTCCGCAGAGGTGGTTCATAGAAGCTTGACAACATTGTTGATGTAAAATGAGAATAAGGTGGGAGCCAGGACACAGCCTTGAAGTCATCAAATAGCACCGTTAAATGTCACATTGAGCATGGGACCCACGTCTCAGCACAATGGTCTTACTTAAAACGTTTAAATTAGGGAAAAAAACATTAGCAAAGGGAGATCTCACCTTTCGACTAGGGGTGTACAAAACTAGCATAATTTGCTGCTGCTAATTATGTGAAATTACTGCAAAATTCAGTGAAATTATGCATAATTACACTAAATGCATCTCGCGTTCAAAAAATTACCCAAACAGTCTATTTGGGTAAAAATTCAACTCAAAAATGTGATTTTCAGTTGATTTCCAGTTGCATGATTTCAGAACACTGCCCCTCACACTCAGTTTTGCAGTTTTGCACTTAACAATTGCTCGAAATGTCCACTTGGGTAAAAATCTATCTGAAATGTTTCTTGACCACCTACATTAAAGGAACTGTTCTTTAGATTCAAAACACTGCCGCTTATATTCAGATTTGTAGTTTCATGCTCACAAATTACCCGAATGGTCCACTTTGGCAAAATATTTACCTGAACAGCCACTCCAGTTCCAAAATTACCAGAATGATACATTTCACATTACAATTTCTCTCTCAAATTACACAATGTGGCATAATGGTGTAATCTTGGCAATCTTACATAAATTTACTTAAGCTAAATTACAAAACTTATGCCAATTACTTTATAATAATTAAAATTTCTCAAGACCTCAATGATACCATCGAAATACTTAAATATATGAGCCGTAATCCTCAGGAATGCAGCTGCAGCTGAAGCCAACCCAATGAGGCAATACTGCTTTGAGCCAAATGGGGATACAAATCCCATGCAGTGTCACGATTCAGGATAAAGTTCTACCTGATGGTAAGCAGAAGTTTACTTTAACTTGCTAAAGAATTCTGCTCTCCTTAACAGTGATAGAATTTCATTCATTTTAAGAATGGATTAATATAACGCAGCTAATCATCCAATAGGGTATCCAGGCGCTTGCAGGTCCTGGAGGTGCATTCAAACAGATAGGTCTTGAGAGCCCTTCGAAATTTCAGAACAGAACAGAGGATATGGCTCAAAGCTGCATGGGAGGCTGTTCCAGGTCTTTTCTGTGATGTAGGGGAAGGCTCATCCTTCATTTCTGCTTTGGTGGATGCAGGTGTGTGGACAAGTTATAGAGAGGCAGAGCGTAAACTTCTCAATGGTAGATGGAACTTCAGGCGGTGGTTGATGTAGGCGGGTCCTTGGTTGTGTAGAGCCTGTGTGTGTGGGTCAGAAGCTTGAATTGGCACTTCTTCTGTATGGGGAGCCAGTGGAGTTGCCTGAGGTGGGGTGTGTTTTGGGTACATTTGGGGAGATTGAGCACGGTTCTGGCTGTGTGTAGCAAAGTAGGATCTGCTTCTTATGGTTACCCCCACTTTTTGCTTTTTGCCCCCACTGTTTTGACTGGTCTGGCTGGGATCCTGTTATTCAGGGCCTCAGCCTATCTGCTTTCTCCTCTAAATTGACATGTATGTACCTTGGTACAACTCCAGATTGGATACTGGAGTACTCTTATCAGTCCCTAGTATATGGTACACATGTACCCAGGGCCTTCCATGGGCTGAAGCATGTATTATGTCACATATGAGAGGCCATGCAAAATGGAACCTCAGGTCTGCTACTGCAGCCTGTGTAAGCTGGTGCTTGCACCACTTATGAAAGATATAGGTTCACTATATCTATATATATCACTACACTTAAAACCTTCACCCCTGTAGCAGGCCTTAACAATCCTGAAGGCAGGGTGCTGGGTTTTATGTGACAGGGTGCTCCTGCATGAGCAGGTGCCCTCTGCCACCTTCGGAACCATTCTCTTGGGTTGTAAGTGATACTGCCAGACATATAGGTAGAGGAGCATTATAACCTCACGGTAAATTCTATCTCGAAAATGACTGCAACGAAGTATGTTGTGTTTGGTGTCAAACACCTTGGAATCATACCTCCACACCAGTAACTGGTGTGTGAGGTATGATTCCTCCCCTCAGAACCAAGGTTCTGGGGGTACCTAAGTCTACCGGTACCAACTTTCTCGAGCCTTACAGCACAAAATGGATGCTGCCAGCCACAGACACAATTCTGCCCTCCTGCTGCTGGGCCAAGCTCGCGTAATGGAAAGTCGGACAATAGGCATCCTGTCACAGGGAGGTGTGGCCACCTCCCAGACAGGATTTAGTGTATTGGAACTGGGTGGGTGCACATTTGGTGTCCCTGTGCATAGACCATCTCAAACCAGTTCTGGGAGCCATTTGCTCCTTCTCTGGCACAAAACTGGACAAAGGACATGGGTGTAGCCACCCCTCTGTCCTGTCCCTTCCCTAGGAGAGTCTCTAGAATCTGTCCAAACCTTTTCTGTGGGCATAAAATGGGTTACCTGGATACAGGACATTAGATTTGACATGGACAAGATTCTGCAAGAAGATACCACTACACTTCGGCCGTCTTGACATGCTGGACTTCGCTGGACCTCCCCTCGGGCTCGACTTCGTCTACTCTTGCCGTCCCCAGTCTCGCCACTGTCCGTGATCCATAGGCTCAGTGCTGAACCCTGTGGACCTCCAAGACAACAGAAGAATCTCCCTTGGGGTGAAGGAGTCACTCCCCTGCAAACGCAGGCACCGTAACACATCTGACTGGTTTGCTGCTCCAGAGCTCCTGTGGACTCTGAAGTCTCCAGCAACACAGGAGATGGGTTTCTGAAAGTCTCTGAGGTTGAGCTGCCCTCTCACTGAGTTTGAGGTGAATATCCCTCGTGGGGACCGTATACCTGTACCCCTGTACACCGCGTCCATTTGCAGCTGCACATGCTTGTTGTCATGCAACAATTCCGTGCATTGGGCCTTTTGTAGCCCTGACCCCTGTGAATCTTTTCTGAGAAGGACTCTGGCATCCTTGCACTCTGTGCCCTGCTAGCTGGTATCCCGTGAAACTGCCTGAAGTCCCCTTGCGACTACTGTGCCTTCAGCCTGTGGGTCCACTTGAGGGTCAACTTTGCTTTAATTGGGCTCCCCTGGTTGCTCCAGTCCTGCCCTGACTCTCCTTGCTGTGGTGAGTCCCCTGGTCCTTGCTGGGCCAGATCCACACCGAATGTGACCATCTATGTTGTTTGCTGCTGCCAAGGCTTGTTGTGCTCTCAACGGACACTGACCCCTCAGCACTCGACATCCTTTGTGGAACAGCTTGTCTCCAGCTCCTGGGTGTCCTAGATGTCTCCGGGTCCTCGCAGCTGAAGAGTAAAGATCACCGTCAACACACCTGAAGCACCCGACATCGGTGGGCATTCATCTACCGAGCCCCTGGTCACCCCAAATTGACCCAAACTATGCTCCCTCTGCTTTCAGGTTCTTCTCATCTAGAATCCATGTTTGGATTCCACCGGACACTTTTCATACTTCCAGCAGCAGCATTATTTTGTCGATATCGATAGAAAACGACAAGGGTTTCCGACGCCAATTTGTACCTATGCACCCGTCTCCTCTGGGATAGGTAACTCTGGTAAAAAGGTATACACAGGTGGGGTGGCTCTTCAAACTCTTAAATTCCAAGGGTTGTCTTCGTAATCTGCTGGGAAGGGTCCATAATCTCTAATTTTTCAAACGCGACTTCCCCATTGAATTGTATGGAGCACGCAATTGCATTCTCACTCTGCACCTGTCCTACATGGAATCCCGATTCACTCACCTTGGGTGGTTCCGTGGGGTCCCAGCAATTCTACACCTCCTATACTAAGTCTAGTCCCGAGTCGTGGTTCTTATAGCACTTATTTAGTACATGGTTCGATCTCCCCCTGGAGCCCTCTGTGTATTGTGCTACTTATGTTTGATTCTTTGCAACTGTATTATTTGATTTGTGTTCTATCCTCGTGTAGAGGATACTATAGAGTGTTATAGATGATAAATACATATTTTTATAACTACTGTGTGGTTTCCCTTTCATTTAACCAATGCTATAAGGTTACATTCTGGTAAAACAAGGTGCTTAACATTCCTTCAAGACTTAGCCTGAAGGCTACTCTCCATAGCTACCACTAGGATAGCTTTCAATAAAGGTTATCTTTGACCTAATCACCATAAGGGTTGTTTGGACTGGTACAAGGTGCCCACTTTAATTAGTGGACAGCATATACCAGGCCAACTTCTCACATTGATGTGCAGCGGTTGGGATTCAAGCCTGCATTGTTTTACCAGAAAATCATTTGTATTGATTAACTGAAAAAACACTAGTATCTAGGAACATATAATACTAGCTTAAGATAGTAAGTTCTACTGAACTTGGTGTTGGGTAAGTCAAGGGTCTAGCACACCCTTTCTCCAACCTAAGAGAGTTTAGTTCCCACTAGGTTAGGTAGGTACGTACACCACACCTCACTTAGAATGTCTTCTATTGGGAATGCCACTGGTGACATCCTGCCTACTAAATATGATATCTTTGCATTTACTGAACTAAAAGCAATGTGTGTATCTAGGAAGCTGAAGACAGGGAGAAATGCCAACACTCAACGTCTCATAGATGCATTACTGCTAGATGACATTAGGAAGACTCCTGTGTCAGATTAGCAGGATAGAGTGGGTGGTACAAGAGAGAAGGATAGGTCAGGAGGGGACACCTTCTATGACCTAGAGTCCAACCCTGGATAGGAGGATCAAAATGATCCACCCCTGAACAACTCAGATCCCCAGGAAGAAGAAGAGGAGGGTCAAGATGACCATCCCTTCATTCCTCCAGGGAGAGTGCAGAGTTTTCCAAGGAGCTCTAGATCTCTCTCTGCTGAGTCAGATCATTCTAGACATTCTGTAGGAACCTCTGCTGCTTCTAGTACGAGGGATAACTCTAATGACAGGGATTGCCAAGTCCTAGAGCTGGAGAGAGCTAAGTTTAGGCTCAGGCAGCAGCAGTTGGCCCCTAGATAAGGAGTCCCTTGAGGTTCAGAAGATTAGAAAGAAATTGGGACTAGAGTCCCATGGTGGCAGCTATAGTGTCCCTAGGGTTAGGGAGCACACCGTTGATCACAGGAACCTGAGCAAGATTGTCCCTCCCTTCCATGTAGGGGATGACATCCAGAAATGGATAACTGCTTTAGAGAGGGCCTATAAAGTACAAAAGGTCCCTCAAGAGCAGTGGGCAGCTATCTTGTGCCTCTCATTTGCTGACAAGGGTAGAGATAAGCTCCTCACTGTTAGAAAAGAGATTGCTGATAATTATTCAGTCCCGAAGAGTGCTCTCAGTGAAGGGTTTGGCTTAACCACTGAACAGTACAGTATTACGTTCAGAGACACCCAGAAAGCATAGACTCAGGACTGGGTAGACTTTGTTGATTGTGCCATTAAGGCTCTGGAAGGCTGGTTACTTGGTAGCAAGGTGAATGATTTTAAAGGATTGTATAACTTGATTATGAGGGAGCAAATCCTCAATAATTGCCAAAACCAGTTGTTGCATCAGTACCTGGTGGACTCTGATCTGACTTCTCCCCAAGAATTGGGACAGAAGGCAGATAAATGGGTCAGAACCAGGGTGAAGCAGAAAACTCAGACATATGGTGGTGGCCAAAATAAACTAGACTCTAAGAATTCAGATAAGGGTAGGGACAAAAATAAAGGGATAAGGCAAAAGGAAACCTTGGTGTCATATCTGTAAAGAGAAGAACCATTGGACAAAAGATGCCAATTGTCCAAGGGCCAAGGAATCTACTCCTACCACCACTGCCCTTAAGGCAACTGCTCCCCCAGCACAATTTAAAGTAGTGGTACACAGAACAAGGGAATAGTGGGGTTAACCTTGGGCTCTGAGAAGGGTTCTGGCCTAGTCAGAACTCCAGCTCAGGCTGTTCTAGTCGGTGATGGAACATGGATATTGCCTCCTTATTTGTTAGTCCCAGTAACCTGGGCAAATACAGACAGCAGCCTTTAATAAATGGTAAGGAGGCCATGGCATACAGGGACGCAGGTGCAAGTGTCACAATGGTGAAAAAAGATCTTGTGGACCCTGACCAGATCATACTTGGTGAGATGTACCAAGTGATCAATGCTAGCAATGTCAGGACAGACCATTCCTTGGCAGTTTTTAATTTCACCTGGAGAGGGGTAACTGGCCCAAAGAAGGTTTTGGTAAGTTCAGACCTCCCTGTGGAATGCTTATTGGGCAATGATTTGGAGACTTCAGCCTGGGTTGAAGTGGAACACAGGATTCATGCAGCAAAGTTGGGTATCACTGCAGATGTGTCTGCTGTGACTAGGTCACAGGCCAAACAGAGAGCCACTGAACAGGCCCTGAATCCTGAAATGATGGACCAGGTGCCATCCAAGAAGAGAAGTAGGAGGGGTAAGGCTGTGTAAGGCTATATCTTCCCCCTGGCTCAGAGTGAGGGTCAATCTTCTGAGGAAGATGACTCCAGTCCAGTAGAGGGAACTCTCCCAGATGAACTTGAACCTGATCAGGTTGAGTTTGTGGGGACAGGGGGACCTTCTAGGGCAGATCTGAACCAGGAACAGCAAACCTGCCCATCTCTTGAACCCTTAAGACAGCAAGCTGCTGCTGAGGCTTCAGGGAATGTCAGTGGATCTCACAAGATCTATTGAGATGAGGGACGTCTATATTCAGAGGGTAGATATCCCAAGACTGGTGCCACCAGGAGGTTGGTTATACCTCTGACAATTAGGGGCTTCCTACTCGCCCTAGCACATGATATTCCCCTGCCAGGACACTTAGGCCAAAGCAAGACTTGGGACAGGCCTATCCCTCACTTTCACTGGCCTCATATGTCAGAGGACACAAAGAAGTTGTGTCGCTCCTGTATTACTTGCCAAGCCAGTGGTAAGGCAGGTGGTACTACAAAGGCCCCCCTGATACCACTACCTGTGGTGGGGGTTCCCTTTTAAAGGGTTGGAATTGACTTAATTAGTCCCATGAACCCTCCAATAGCATCTGGACATTCTTACATCCTGGTGGTGGTGGACTGTGCTACCAGGTATCCAGAAGGTATTCCCCTTAGGACCACCACAGCACCTGTGGTGTCCAGGGCCCTCCTGGGGGTTTTCTCCAGGATGGGTTTGCCTAAAGAGGTCTTAACAGACAGAGATACAAACGTTATGTCTAGTTACATAACTGCAATGTGGAAAGAGTGTGGAGTTAACTACAAGTTTAACACACCCTATCATCCTCAATGCAATGGGTTAGTTGAAAGGTTCAACAAAACCCTAAAGGGCATGATCATGGGGCTCCCAGAAAAGCTCAGGCAAAAATGGGAAGTTCTGTTGCCCTGCCTTCTCTTTTCCTACAGAGAGTTGCCACAGAAGGGGGTTGGCTACAGCCCTTTTGAACATTTGTTTGGTCACCCAGTTAGGGCTCCACTATTTTTGGTGAAGGAGGGATGGGAGTTACCTCTCAAACCTCCCTAACAGGATATTGTGGACTATGTACTTGGTCTCCTCTCCAGGACAACTGAGTAAATGAAGAAGACATCCAAAAGCCTTGAGGCTAGCCAGGAATTGCAACAGGCCTGGCATGATCTAAAGGCTGTTTTGACTGTTTACCAGCCAGGACAGAAGGTGTGGGTGTTGGAGCCTGTGGCCCCAGTAGCTCTCCAAGACAGATGGAGTGGACCCCACACCATATTTGAGCAAAAGGAAAAGGTCATTTACTTGGTAGACCTTGGATTCATGTGAACAGGCTCAAGTCTTATGTTGACAGGGCAGACATGGGCTTCCTCATGGCTACTGATGAGAGACAGGAGGAAGAGAGTGACCCACTCCCTGACCTCCTCTCACAGAACCCTGATGATGGCTCAGTAGCCGGCGTAGCTTTGGCAAGCAGCCTCACTGAGCAGCAACAGTCTGATTGCAGGAAAGTCCTCAATCAGTTTAGGCACATGTTCTCACTGACTCCAAGTCAGACCACCTGGTGTACCCATGAAGTGGACACTGGTGAAAACCTACCTGTGAAGAACAAAATTTACAGGCAACCTGACCATGTCAGGGACTGCATCAGGACTGAGGTCCAAAAGATGTTGGAATTGGGAGTCATTGAGCCCTCAACTAGTCCTTGGGCTAGTCCAGTGGTCTTGGTACCACAACCTCACACCACAGATGGTAAGAGGGAAATGAGGTTTTGTGTTGATTACAGAGGACTCAATTCAGTCACTAGTACCTATGCTCATCCTATTCCATGGGCAGATTAACTTTCTGAGTGCGTTTGACCTTACAGCTGGCTACTGGCAAATCAGACTAGCTGAGGATTCCAAGCCAAAGACAGCATTTTCAACCCCTATGGGCAATACCAATTTGTGGTGATAACTTTTGGCTTGAAGAATGCACCTGTCACATTTCAGAGGTTGGTGAACAAAGTTCTCACAGGTCTGGAAGACTATAGTGCAGCTTATCTAGATGATATTGCTGACTTTAGCTCTACCTGGGAGGATCACCTGGTCCACCTGAGAAATGTTTTGGAGGCCTTGCAAAAGGCAGTCCTCACTATCAAGGCTACTAAGTGCCAGATAGGGCAGAGTCAGGTTGTATACCTGGGCCACCTTGTGGGTGGAGGCCAGGTTCAACCATTGCAGAGCAAAATCCAGACCATCATGGAATGGGTTGCTCCAAGTACCCAGACTCAGGTCAGAGCTTTCTTGGGCCTGACTGGGTACTACAGAAGATTTGTAAAGGATTATGGGTCCATAGTGAATCCTTTGAATTATCTTACATCAAAGAGAATGCCCAAGAAAATTCAGTGGACAGTTAGCTGTCAAAAGGCATTTGATGACCTCAACAGGCCATGTGCACTGCTCCCATTCTGCAAAGTCCTGACTATTCCAAACAATTCATTGTTCAAACAGAAGCATCTGAGTTGGGGGTAGGGGCAGTGTTCTCACAATTGAATGCAGAGGGTCAGGATTGTTGCAGGGATTCTGCTTATACACAGAACTATGCGTAGAACCCCAGGACCTCAGTAAGTTGTGGTGTACCAGAAACTCACCTCAGAACCCAGAACCCAGTATCCGGCTAGCATAAGTGTCCCATTCGTTATCCGAGATTTAGCTCGGCGGTCCCAATGAAAAGACAACCCAGAACACGCGACTCAGTACATACTCAGGAATGGTGGGAATCGGAAATACCTGTTCGTATATTGTTCTCACATCAGTCCACAACAATAATCAACAGAGACACGGTGAAAATAAAAAGAGTTTATTTTTATAGACCACGTGTCCTAAGATGCAGTACTTTGGCTAATACAAGCAGACAAATGATTAAAATTAAAACCATTAACATAGTTACAATTCCATAGAATATAAAAGGGGTGATCATGTTATAATGACAGTGGATACTACCACTTTCCCTTTACTAAGAAGCTAATATTATTATTAGTCTAACAGAAGGTCTCTTAGGCTTGAATAGGGGACCCCATACCTCAAAGATCAGCTTAGTAAAATCACATCACAGGGGCATCAGGAGACTTCTCGCAGGAAGGCTCGTCTTCGGTCTGAATAATAAACATGATGTCCGTGATATTAAAAGCACCAACTTTCAGGTATGTGCAGCTGCTCGTGTGTTATGGCTAAATAGTGGGTCGATCAACCTAGAGTGGAAAACATGCATTGTCTAACAACTCAGACTGTTTGTCACATCGTGTGCAGACCAAGGTCGCTTCGCAGAGCTCGGGATGGTAACAACAGATTGCTCTCGTGTGAGGCAAAACTCGAGTCAGCAGTTTGTTTAAGCAATAATATGTAAATGCAGTGTCGTGTGCAAAAGCAGCAAGATGGCTTTCTAACTTCTAACGCGGTTATGCTAACTTAACAATGTATGTACGTATTAAGGGAGTCCTTACTACAGGATCAGCCAGTAGCTTTTATTAGCAGAAGGATGATCCCCAGAGACAAACGTTGGTCAGCTATTGAGAGGGAAGCCTTTGCTGTGGTTTGGGCTCTGAAAAAGTTGAAACCATACTTGTTTGGAACTCACTTCATTGTTCAGACTGACCACAAGCCCCTGTTGTGGCTAAAACAGATGAAGGGTGAAAACCCTTAACTTCTGAGGTAGTCCATTTCCCTACAGGGGATGGACTATACAGTGGAACATAGACCTGGGAGTAACCACGCGAATGCAGTTGGACTCTCCAGATATTTCCACTTAGACCATGAAGACTCTACTGGGCAAGGTTAGTCTCATCTCCTTTCGTTTGGGGAGTGTAGGAAAGTAGGGTCTGCTTCCTATGGTTACCCCCACATTTTATTTTTTGCTCCCACTGTTTTGACTAGTCTGGCTGGGGCCCTGCTATTCAGGACCCCAGCCTATCTTCTTTCTCCTCTAAATTGACATGTATGTACCTTGGTACAGCTCCAGACTGGATACTGGGGTACCCTTATCAGTCCCTACTATATGGTACACATGTACCCAGGGCATAGGTACCCCAGAGGCCTCCCATGGGCTGAAGCATGTATTATGCCACCCATGAGAGGCCATGCAAAACAGAACCTCAGGTCTGCTACTGCAGCCTGTGTAAGCTGATGCTTGCACCATTAACGAAAGATATAGGTTCATTATATCTACATATATATCACTACACTTAAAACCTTATCAGTCACCCCTATAGCAGGCCTTAACAATTCTGAAGGCAGGGTGCTGGGTTTTACGTGAGAGGGTGCTCCTGCATGAGCAGAGCCCCTCTGCAGCCTTCGGAGACCATTCTCTCGGGCTGTACATGATACTGCCAGACATATAGGAAGAGGTGCATTATAACCTCGCGGTAAATGCTGTCTCGAAAACAACTGCAACAAAGTATGTCATGTTTGGTGTCAAACACCTTGGAATCATACCTCCACACCAGTAACTGGTGTGGGAGGTATGATTTCTCCCCTCAGAACCAAGGTTCTGGGGGTACCTAAGTCTACCGGTACCAACTTTCTCGACCCTTACAGCACAAAATGGATGCTGCCAAACACAGACACGAGTCTGCCCTCCTGCTGCTGAGCCAAGCTCACGCAGAGGAAGGTCAGACTTTAGGTATCCTGTCGCAGGGAGGTGTGACCACCTCCCAGACAGGATTTAGTGTATTGGAACTGGGTGGGTGCATGGTCAGAAAGTCTGCATGAGGGACACATTTGGTTTGCCTGTGCACAGTCCAGTTCAAACAAGTTCTGGGAGCCATTTGCTCCTGCTCTGGTGCAAAACTGGACAAAGGACATGGGTGTAGCCATCCCTCTGTCCTGTCCCTCCTCCTGGAGGTTCCCTAGAATCTGTCCAACCCTTTCCCGTGGGTATAAAATGGATTACCTGGCTACAGGACATTAGATTTGACGTGGACAAGATTCTGCAAAAAGATACCACTACACTTCGACCGTCTGGACATGCTGGACTTTGCTGGACTTCCCTTGCTGTCCCCAGTATTGCCACTGTCCGTGATCCATACAGGCTCTGTGCTGGACCCTGTGGACCTCCAAGACAACAGAAGAATCTTCCTTGGGGTGAAGGAGTCACTCCCCTGCAAACGCAGGCACAGTAATGCATCTGACCTGTTTGCTGCTCCAGAGCTGCTGCAGACTCCAAATTCTACAGCAACACAGGATGTGGGTTTCTGAAGGTCACCGAGGGTGAGCTGCCCTCTCACTGAATTTGAGGCAGATATCCCTCGTGGGGGTCGTATACCCATACCCCTGTGCAGCGCGTTCATTTGCAGCTGCACATGCTTGTTGTCATGCAACAATTGCGTGCATTAGGCCATTTGTATCCCTGACCCCATCGCATCTTTTTGGAGAAGGACTCTGGCATCCTCACACTCTGTGCCCTGCTAGCTGGTATTCTGTGAAACCGCCTGAGGTCCCCTCGCGACTCCTGTGCCTTCGGCCTGTGGGTCCACTTGAGGGTCAACTTTGCTTTAATTGGGCTCCCCTGGTTGCTCCAGGCCTGCCCTGACTACCCTTGCTGTGGTGAGTCCCCTGGTCCTTGATGGGTCAGATCGACACCGAGTTTGACCATCTATGTTGTTTGCCGCTGCCAAGCCTTGTTGGTGCTTCCACCGGACACTGACACCTCAGCACTCGACATCCTTTATGGAACAGCTTGCCTCCAGCTCCTGGTTGTCCCAGACATCTCCGGGTCCACGCAGCTGAAGAGTCAAGATCACCATCAACACACCTGAAGCATCCAACATCAGTGGGCATTCTTCTACCGAGCCCCTGGTTACACCTAAGTGACCCAGACTCTGTCCCCTCTGCTTTCAAGTTCTTCTCATCTAGAATCCACGTTTGGATTCCACCGGACACTTTTCGTACTTCCAGCAGCAGCATTTCTTTGTCGACCTCCATAGAAAACGACAAGGGTTTCCGACACCACTTCGTACCTATGTGCCCGGCTAATCTGGGTTAGGTAACTCTGGTACAAAGGTATCCATGGGTGGGGTGGCTCTTCAAAGTCTTAAATTCCAAGGGTTGTCTTCGTAATCTGCTGGGAAGGGTCCTTAATCTCTAATTTTCCAACCGCGACTTTCCCATTGAATTGTACGGAGCACGCGTGCGGTCATGTTCTCACTCTGCACCCGTCATCCGCCGGGTCCTGATTCACTCACCTTGGGTGGTTCCGTGGGGTCCCAGCAATTCTACACCTCCAAGACTAAGTCTAGTCCCGAGTTGTGGTTCTTATACCACTTATTTAGTATATGGTTCGGTCTCCCTCTGGAGCCCACTATGTATTGTGCTACTTACGCTTGATTCTTTGCAACTGTATTATTTGATGTATGTTCTATCCTCATGTAGAGGATGCTAGAGAGTGTTATAGATAATAAATACATATTTTTATAACTACTGTGTGGTTTCCCTTTCATTTAACCAATGCAATATGGTTACATTCTGGTAAAACAAGGTGCTTATCATTCCTTCAAGACTTAGCCTGAAGGCTGCTCTCCATAGCTACCACTAGGATAGCTTTCAAGAAAGGTTATCTTTAACCTAATTACCATAAGGGTTGTTTGGACTGGTACAAGGTGCCCACTTTAATGAGTGGACAGCATATACCAGGCCAACTTCTCACACTGTGGCATTCTATATGGTCTGAAGTCTCTGCAGAAGGTGTGCGGTGATTCCGACTTAGAAAGCGTTGCCATTGTCCAGTCGGCTGGTGATGAGGGCCTGTGTCACGGTGAATCTTGTGTGCAGGGGTAGCCTACTGAAGATCTTATGTAGCATGCACAGACTGAGGAAGAAGGCGAAGGTGACAGCATTGATCTGTGATTTCATGGGCTCAATAATACCACACGTGCCTTACAAATCTGGTTTATGCACAAGGTAATCTCTGATACAAAAGGCAACCCTCTTGCTTTTTGTTTAACTGGTGTGACATTGGCCTTTATTTTGATGCAAAGGTTAAATCCTGGTATCTTTATCAATGCATCTGTAAACACCCTGGGGCACTTATCAAAAAGTTCCTCTACCCACTTTTTCTCATGAACCACCATGATTTGATCAATTGCTTCTAGCCTCAACACCATACCAAACAGTCTCTTTTGAATCCATCATAGGATATGTAAAGCTTTGCTAGCCAATCAAAGCATCCCTTTGATTTCCTCCCTTTAAACTCCAATATGTTTCCATAAAGCACTTCTAAAAGGATGTTTCTGCCTTAAAAGGACACTGGTGCCCTGTCTGGAAGTTGCAACATTCTTCCAGGTCAAAACTTGTCAAACAAGACCTTGCTTCTCACAGGTATTCTGGCACCAGAATCCACTAATAACCAGATAATCTTTTCACCTGCTTTTACTCTATGGAGGTGTCAACACAATACACTGGATGACGACTCACCATATCCTGTTTTCCAGAACTGTTGAAAATGGGTCCACCCATTTATCCTACCAGTATTTTTCACTTTTGATTACTCAGTTCTTGGAGTTTTTACTGTGGGAGTGTCTCACTACCTGAGTCTCACTTACTTTAATTTCATGGTAATTGGACTGAGTTTGTTTATTGCCAGTGTCTACCTTTTAAGATAAGGATTCTTCAGTCAAGCTGGGGTAAGGTGCACCGGGCTGCACATGTGCTCACTTGTGCAGGCTGCGCATATGAGACTACTATTGTACACAGCCAGGTAATAGCACACAGGTAGGTACAGGCGGGTCTCTGCCAGGATATGTACTGTTCTGGGGTAGGCCTTTAAATATTAATGGGCATTATTAGATAGGCAAGTAGGATATACAGGGAAAATCTGTAGTGCTTTCACTGTATTATACATATATATGAAATCTGCCTTTGAGTGCAGTTTCACTCCACTTAGAGCTACACAGTTCAATGACATATCAAACTGGGATCAAACATGCACGCCAAGTTTGATTTTGCAGGTTCCAATAACATGCATATACATCTTATGGGTTGGCACAAATTGTCATATTTCTCTGGCTCAGCTCACAATCCGATTCTAGGCCATTATTCCACCTGCAGGGTGAAATAAATCACTCTGTTCCCCAACAGATGGAACAAAGTCTTCCAAACACAAATGGAGCAATTGCCAGTGATTGACCCAGGAGAGGGAAGGAGCATAGGGAAAAACTGCATCTGATAATTAGCTGTCACACCGCACCTGGGCTGGGTCAGTCTATGCCCACTGAACAAAGGAGGAAGTCCAGACGTCTGGATCCAACACTGGAGGGGCTCACCTTTGAGGTTTTGGTGGGAAGGGCTCTGGCAGTGATGTCAGTTAGGGCTGGAGCTGAGGCCCTTAGAGGGTTAGCTAGGATTGGCCAAAAGGGCCTGGTATCTAGAACTTTCCACCCACACTTATAAACCCCTGCGCAAGGGAGAGGCAGTGAACAATACCCTGAACATGGAAGGCGACAACAGCAGAATCATGGACAACTGGAAGCAGAAGCCACCCACTCTAAGGTCTTTATCTACAGCAGACCTCCAGGGTTAGATGTCCCTTCAGTGCCAGCGACACTGCACCTTTATGCCTCTGAGGTCCAGTTATTGTAAGACTTGAACACTAATGTCACCCCAGGTGCTCTGCAAGACAACCAGAAGGGTGATTTGCCAGCTCGTAGTGGAGAAGCTGTACAAGATGCCCTCCTGCAGGAGAGGAGCACCAGGATGCATTTGTCAGGAACCCCTTATTGTGCTCTAGTATCTGCTGCAGGAAATATGTGTCTACCCCTGTTAAAATACCTGCTGGCAAGTACCCGCGTTGGAGAAGACTAAGTCCCTGCTCGAGAGCCTTTCTTCGCGCTGTGATGCATGAACTGAAGCGTTCCGTTACTGGAGAACAAAACACGACCGCACCCACTTCCTGTAGAGGTGCACAGTCTAGTTGCGCTTCCCAGAGACACTTCTGAGCTGTTAACGCGCCTGCGCAATTATCACGCGGCGCACTTCAACTGAAAGAATATTCCTGACAGGAGCGTCTTTTCACTTCGTGTCAGTACGAAAATTCCCAGAGAACTTGATTACGCTGCAGTTAGCCTTTCAGTAGGGAAGAAGAGAAGGCTATTTATTGTACTTTTGTGACATGCCTTTTTTTAACCCACGTAAAAAAATTCCTTTAGCAGAGAATACCAAGAAGAAGCATTGGAAGAGTTGGTTTCCTGCTTGATGGAGTGAAGTAATCTTTCAAGGGAGCAGCTTCTGTGCAGAGAAGAGCTCCGAATTTCAAGTAAGCGTATTTTTAGGTCGAGGACCGCCGGTCTGCCGAAGGCAGAACCGGAAGTCGGAGATTTAATGACTTGGAGAAGAGGGGCTTGAACCCGCCCCTCTTCTCCCCTGTTCTCCATTGGCTGGCCTCTTCAATGCTGGCCAGCCATTGGAGAAGAGGTCCCGTCACTATGATCAGGCCCCGTCCTTTTCGGATCGGGGGCGTGTTTTTTGCAGAAAGTCTAATTATCTCCTCCAGCCAATGGCTGGAGGAGATAACAGCAAAACACGCCCCCGAATCCGAAAACGACGCTGCGTTTCTCCGAGGCATTTCTGCTCTGCCTCGGAGAAAGGCGGCGGTGTTCGATGACTGCTTGGAAATATGCTTTTTACAAAACGCTACGGACTTTCCCTTCGACCTACCTCCCAGTGGTATTTTTCATTGGAACCTGCGATTCTTGCAAATAGAAAGCGTAAGCGTGTATCTCAAACAGAAACTGAAACTTCTCTATCAAGGGGAAACATCACTGCCAAAGTTCAGAGCTTGTGAAAAAGCTAACCTCCCCCATGACCCTCCAGCTGGTCCGACATAATTGCCAGGCCTACTTTGGGGTTCCAGTTCGGCCCTGTTGTTGAGTATCCTACCCAGGGCTTTAAGTGGGATAAAAAAAAATGGGTGGGGGTGGGTGGCGGTGTTGCGCGGGGTCTATACGACTTGTATTTTGCTGTCTCTTTTGTCATTGCATCCAGGCATAATGATACAACAAGTAACATGATACCTACAACAAGTTAGGACTATTGGCTTTGTCAATCGTTGTTAGTTGCATAAGATAAATTAGCAGTAACTGTGGCTTGTATATAATATTGAAAAAGCATCCACTTGAAGCCCTAGTGACACCACGACAATGTTACTGCTCCTGAGTTTCAAAAAGAGACAACAATATAATCATGCAGTGGCTGGACTCGACAGATTAAGAAATATATCCCAAATTATATATAACAGTGGGTAGACGCATGCCTCTACAGTGTTCTCTTATATTTTGAAACCAGAATTGGTCAAGTTCGTATCCTTTCAAAGTTCCCTTTTCAAACAATCATTCTCAACGCCAACTCTGGCCCTGGCACGGTAGTGCGATTTTTGTTTAGTATTAATAAAATTTGACACTTCAGACAGCAGTTTCAGCAGAGAGGACAAAGAAGGAATGGGCATGGAATCCAAATACTAATCATGCATATTAGTCTGGGCCACTGGCATTTTGCGATGCTGCAGCGTTTTCCTCATAATTATGGATTTGCCAAACTTCCCAAATAATGCTCGCATAATAAATCTCGCTTTTGAGAGTGATTAAGCTATTGACATTGTAAATAACAATGCCGTTTCTTTAAATGTTTTAAAAACAAAAACATAAACAAAAATAATGTCATGAGCAATGCCAATAGCTCTAACTTTAACAATGCCGAGACCGTTGCATTGTAAATGCTTGTTGTAGAGTTTCATCGTGCTTTCAGTCAAGAAGCAATTCGGTTCCGTGAGTGAAACAAGAAGTCAGTTCTTCAAGTTTTTGGCAATCTGGAGATTTCCCTTTGCTTCGCGCTCATGAGGCCAAAGGTTAATTAGTTCAGACTCAAGTGAACTGTGAGACCAAGACAGTTGATAAATGCCTAGAGTTTGAAAAGACATTCTTTTGCAAGAGGATTAAAAAAAAACTAATTCTCCGCTAGCATTCAAAAGGATTTATGCCTCAAGGAGAGAACCAGAAAAACTGAATGCCTCATTCTTTTTAGGAGAACCTCATGCTTGCTCAACTTACAATGTTTTGAAGATAAGAACTAATAACAAGCTATTGATCAGGGGTTCTTCCAGTGAATCAGATTTGCAATACAATTCAGACAAAACATTTTAGAGAGGAGCTATTCTCCGGAGTGGCACAGGTAAAAGGCACACATTAGAGAGAGAGTAAGAGTTTGCTAATTAGGACGTTAGGAGAGGTAACTGTCTGTGCTTCTCTTGCAGGTATCTTATTCTTCACCCCCCTCAAGAGTGGGAGAGGAACTGGTGTCTGGAGGCAGTCTCTCTTGTTTTGTCTTCCACTTCCCCAGGCTGAAGTTTGTGACAGTTGCTGTCACCTGTCGCAGGCTTCGGCAGGTAGGATCTGGGGCAAGGTCATCTGCTCCTGAGGGGATCGTCTCCAAAAGGTAAAGCCGGCCTGGCAGATTGAAGTGCCTTCCTCTTAATTGAGAATTACAGATCCCCTTTCGGGCAGTATGGCGGGAGGTTTAGATTTAAAGTCCTTAACCAACATCTTGAATAATATAAATTGGTACAATGGTAGTGATGGTTTTGACAGTCGCACATCAAAATCTAAACATTTCTCAAGTTAGGACTTAACCTATAAATTGACGGTGCCCATCGGGGTGAAATAGACATCCCACTACCAAAGATGTAGAATGAACAGGGCCTTCAGAAGGAGAACCTGTTTCCAAACACGTTTTGATTATTTAGAACTACCCCGGCACTCTAACGTTAAAGTTGCAATGTCAATCAGTGTTCTGAAACAATGCATAAACACAACCGTAAGTTACTTTACATATGATTGAAACTGTCCCCTCAATGAGAGACCATATGTGTCATAAGAAGCTTCCTTGAAAAAGCCGAAAAAAATCAATGAACAAACATGATTTATTTAATTAATATCTGCACAGTTTAATGTAGTATGAGTGGTTATGAGACACAGAAAGTGCAGACAATAAGGTGATGATAAAAGTATTTACAATACGATTTCTTATAAATACAGCACACTCTATATGGTTTCAAACTGATTCTTCAAACACTGTACAAAATTCAGAGACACAATTTCAATATTCAACTGTCTCATTTGTAAAACACGATATACAGTATAATGACCCAATGTGGAGATCTGGTCTGAAGTTTTCTCGAGAAAGGTTTTTGAGAGAAGACCAGAGAACACAAAAATCCCGTAGGGGAACAATAATCCAAAGTTGCCACCCCGCCGGGGAAACAATCCAGGACAGCCAAACAATCCAGGACAGCCGACACGTGTTTCGTTACAGTACGTAACTTTATCAAGGCTTAAATTCTAGATGAAGCGAATTGTAAATATCATAAATTCCAATTTGTTAGCCGTCGCCCATTGGTCGACACCAAGTACTTAAACAATCCTGTATATATAAAAAAAATAGAAACAGACACAAGGTCCTAGCTATTTCACGAAAGGTGACTGGTAAGATTGTATTCCAGTTTAAAAAGTCATCAGCAAAATGTATGCAACAGATAATAGAATTCAAGGCGCTGGGAGGACTATGATAGGTCCTTCTGAGCCATAAATGTGGGCAGCAATTCGGGCGTCCGAATTGCTGCCCACATTTATGGCTCAGACTTTGGATTATTTTTCCCCTACGGGGTTTTTGTGTTCTCTGGTCTTCTCTCAAAAACCTTTTTTCGAGAAAACTTCAGACCAGATCTCCACATTGGGTCATTATACTGTATATTGTGTTTTACAAATGAGACAGTTGAATATTGAAATTGTGTCTCTGAATCTTGTACAGTGTTTGAAGAATCAGTTTGAAACCATATAGAGTGTGCTGTATTTATAAGAAATCGTATTGTAAATACTTTTATCATCACCTTATTGTCTGCACTTTTTGTGTCTCATAACCACTCATACTACATTAAACTGTGCAGATATTAATTACATAAATCATGTTTGTTCATTGATGGTTTTTTTCGGCTTTTTCAAGGAAGCTTCTTATGACACATATGGTCTCTCATTGAGGGGACAGTTTCAATCATATGTAAAGTTACTTATGGTTGTGTTTATGCATTGTTTCAGAACACTGGTTGACATTGCAACTTTAACGTTAGAGTGCCGGGGTAGTTCTAAATAATCAAAACAATCTTGAATAATATACAGGAACAATGAAATAAAGCCCTGGAGTAAAAAAAGGCTCTGAGGGAGGAAGTTAGGGATCCAGTCAAGAATCCATCCAAACAAGAAAAAAGTTAAATGAGTTGGTAGCGTCAGGATCAATTTTTAAAGGACCTCAACCTTTGCCTAGTAACCCATCCTCCGCAGACATTTCCACTCAAGTCATTCATGCTATCTCACCAATCATTCCTCTGGCACCCCAAGAGAGATTTGGCGGAGACCCTCACAAGGCGCAGATATTCCTGACGCACTGTTCTTTGTACTTTTTGTGTCGTCCTATGATCTTTGCTGAGGATCAATCTGAAGTGGCATTTATTCTTGACGCCAGCTAAATTATTTCAGTATTTTGGGGGCCCCACACCGCAATGCCCTCGCTGTGGAGAGGAGGGGGCTGACTTTAAACACATGTTTTGGTCCTGTGGCGCGCTGAGCTGCTATTGGGGGGAGGTCATCGATTGCTTGACCTAAGTGACAGGGCGGGAATTGCGGGTGGAAATGGGAGTTTGTCTGCTGCTATGGTTTCCCCACACGCCGCGCACGAAAATCACGAGCAAGTTTTGCGACTTAGGGCTGGTGGTGGCCAAAAGAGAAATTACCCTACACTGGAAATCGAGGGCTGGTCCCAGCTTTACGAGGTGGAGAGCCACCTTCACCAAATGGGCAGGTAGCGAGGGCACGCTCCGGCTGCAGCTAGCGCTGCGGGGAAACGATGAAAAGGCGTTGGCCATGGCACATGCATGGGAAGCGCTAGTGGTTGACCTCCAGGGGTGGGGTACAGCAGCGGAGGAGGGCACTGAAGCACTGGAGCGGCCGGCAGAAGCGTAGGTGTGGAGAGACACCGGATGGATTACACATGAGGATGGGAGGGCTTTCCTTCTCCTTTCTGCTCTGAGCCTGACCATGGGGGTGGGGAGTAGCCCGCGGCCACTAACACGGCTACTTATACGAAAGACTTATCGCGGTACCTGATGATATGGCACACTGACATGTGGGTGGGGGGAGGGTGCATTTGCTTAGGGGAGTGTTGGGGGACAGTGCATTGGTAGCTGGAAGTGGTCTACACTGTACTATGCAATGGTTTCTATCTGCGGGAGACGACTACTGATATGATGGAGATTGCGGATTGCAATTGTAATTCAGGAATGCAATAAAAATTGTTTTTGCAACAAAAAAAAAAAGTGGCATTTATTCTGTCGTATCTGAATGGCGATGCAGCAGCCTGGTCTATGTCTCTGGTCACCCGGAATGATCCTGTTTTGTACAATTTTGAAAACTTTAAGGTTGAATTTTCAAGGATATTCGATCGACGCTCTGCCTCCCAAGCAACAGACAATGAGTTACTAGAGCTCAAGCAAGGAACTCGAGATCTAGCTGGATATTTAGCGCAGTTCAACCAACTGATTGTTGAAACTAATTGGCCAGAGGAAAAAAGGGCTGCCATTTTCTATAGAGGGTTAAGACACAAGCTCAAGGATGCTTTAGCCCAAATTCCTCGTATACCCACGAAAGTCTCTGAACTTGTTGATTTGGTGCTACAACTTGATCACAGATTGAGCGAACGTTGCAACGAGAGGAGAAAAGTATTTTGTCCTCCGCCTCCTCGTTTTGATCAGGTAAAATCTGAAAGTCACTAGGTTTCAGAAAGTGTTTTCACAGAAGATTGGATCAGTCAGGGGTCCTTTGACCAAAGGGGAGAAAGAGTGTCGAAGAAGTGCTTAGCTTTGTTTATATTGTGGATCGGCAGGACATTTCGTGAAAGAATGTCCCAAAAAGCCTAAGACTTCCGAGCAGGGAAAAGGCTGGCTTCACCTGTAGAAGGAGTTGCACGGGTGGAAGCAATGGTAAAGTCAGCTCCAGAGCCTCAACAGGTAGTGAATACCCTGCAGTCTGCCTCACTGTAAGATTCCGCGGTATGGAGATAAGAAAGATCTTCGTAATGATCGATTCTGTGGTCACTGGGAACTTTTGCGACATCAGGTATGCTCTGGAGGATGGAATAAAGTTTGGGAAAAAAGGCTTTTGGAGGCAGTCCGAGCAGTGGATGGAACAAATCTATCTTCGGGACCGATCACTCACGAAACTGAGTTGGTTCAGTTAACAGGTTTAAATGGTCACACAGAACAGATAACGTTCAATTTAATTGCTAACCCTCAGTTTCAGTTCATTCTTGGTCTTCCTTGGTTGACTGAACACAACCCACGCATCGATTGGAGTAAGAGAACAGTTGTCATGGACTCCCCCTTCTGTGAAGAAAATTGTTTTGGTGAACGGACAAGATCTATAGAGGAATCGCCTGTTCGAAATTTGGTTTGTCATCCCATTCAGATTTGTTCAGTGGAAACCAAAGAAATTCCTTTAGAATATAAGGATATATCCTCTGTGTTCGATAAGAAGGAAGCGGAAAAGCTCCCCCTGCATCGCCCCAACGACTACAAGATTGAGATTGAGGCAGGAGCGGTGCTTCCGTGCAGTCGTATATATGCCCTCACTGAAACGGAGAATCGGTTTTTGAAAACCTACCTGGATCAATATCTAGCTAATGGATTCATACGCCCCTCCCAGTCCCCAGTCTCCTCTCCTCTATTTTTCATCCCTAAAAGAGATGGCGATCTTCGCGCTTTTATAGATTACAGAGCCGTGAACCAAGTAACAGTAAGGAATCCTTACCCTCTTCCTTTGAGCTCTGCGTTACTGGACCAAGTAAAAGATGCCAAGGTGTATACTAAATTGGATTTGCAAGGAGCGTATCATTTGATCAGAGCGGCTCCAGGTGACTAATAGAAGACGGCATTTCAAACCCGTTATGGATTATTTGAATACCAAGTGATGCCGTACGGGTTGTGAAATGCTCCAGCCGCTTTTCAGCATTTTGTGAATGATGTATTAGGAGAATTTTTGGACAGGGGGGCTGTCGTTTACATAGATGATATCTTGGTTTTTTCGAACAGTGTGGACGAACATGTTCAACATGTGAGAGCCATCCTCACAAAATTGCTTGAGAATCACCTCTATGTGAAATTTGAGAATTGTGCCTTTCACATTGAAAAGGTTGAGTTTTTGGGTTTCGTGCTTTCTCCCGAGGGAGTCAGTATGGATACCACTAAAGTCAAGGCAGTGCAAGAGTGGCCTTCTCCAAAAATGTGAAAGAGATCCAAAGTTTTCTAGGGTTCTCAAATTTCTATAGGAGATTCATTCCAGACTTTTCCCACAAGGTGACCACCATTACTCGTCTTTTAAAGAAGGGAGTGAAGTTCATCTGGGGCACAGAAGCTGAAGAGGCTTTTCAATTAAAAAAAAAAGCTTTTACTCAGGCCCCTGTCTTGCTGCACCCAAGAACTGAAGATCCATTTTACGTCGAAGCGGATGCCTCGGATGTAGCCATTGGCTAACTCCATCCTGTAGCTTATTACTCCAAGAAGTTGACCCCGCCAGAGTGTAATTATTCTATTGCGGATAAGGAGTTGTTGGCGTTGAAATGCGCATTTTTGGAATGGTGACATTACTTGTTGGGAGCCAAGCACAAGGTCACTGTGTTTACAGACCATCGAAATTTGCAATTTCTCAAATCTGCTCGCACTCTGACCACCAGGCAACTGCGGTGGTCCTTGTTTTTTGCAGACTTTAATTTTGTGATCACTTTTCGGCCAGGTGCAAGTAACGCTAAAGCAGATGCGCTATCCAGAATCAATTCGAACTTCCAAGAAATAACCAGAGAGTCCCAATCTTTCATTCCAGAGAAAAAAATAATATCAGCCCGGAACAACTCAGACTTTTCAACAGAAATTAAGGAGACTATGACAATCCGTGAAATGATTCAATGGACTCAAGAAGAAGAAGGCACAGAAATCAAGCATGGCCTACCATAACAAGACAATCGTCTGTTTCTTCCAACAAAAGTACTTCAAGAAAAGGCCCTGAAATCTTGCCATGATGATCTGCTAGCAGGTCACAAGGGAATCCACAAGACAATTGAATTAGTGGAAAGACATTTTTGGTGGCCAGGGATGAGACCACAGATACAACAGTATGTGTCCACTTGTGAACGGTGCTTAAAAGGGAAATCAGACCAAACGGCCCCACAAGGAGTGTTGATGTCAATGCCAACTTCACCACATCCTTGGCATACGGTTTCCTTTTTTTAATAATTTATTTATTTATTTGATCGTTAACAAATGTCATGGCAAATAACATATATAGAGATACATTAGGGAAATAGACAAAAATACAAAAACATAACCAAGAAACATAACATAGGCTTTGAGATCCGTCATAGAGTCTAAAAGAAAATTTATTTAGCTGAAACTTCTCCCCTAAAAAAGAAAAGGATGCCATTTGCCCTTCCTGACACAAATCACTAATAACCTTCAGACCCGCCCGCTGCCATCTAGAGATAACCTGATCCTGAAAAATCAATGGCAATATACCAGCAGCCGAAAACGGTGTATAAGCATTGATATTCGGAATTTTCCATTTACGCCTAATTTTCCGCCAGATCGAGTATGCAGCGCTGATTACTTTAAACCGCGTTTTCTTAAAATAACTCGGTTCCAATATCCAAACTAGAATGCCCTTTGCCGCCTCCCCAGACCTATTTCATAAATAGTTGGACTGTTAGCCAACGGGACCTCAG
Source organism: Triturus cristatus (assembly GCF_964204655.1). Classification (NCBI taxonomy): domain Eukaryota; kingdom Metazoa; phylum Chordata; class Amphibia; order Caudata; family Salamandridae; genus Triturus; species Triturus cristatus. The sequence goes on from NC_140580.1 coordinate 734,611,878, forward strand.
CCCTATCCCCTACTAAGAGTACTCCAAAATGTTGCAACATGGATGACCAGTAGTACAGCAAAATATTGGGAACCGCCCAGCCACCCCGGTCCCTAGGGAGAAACATCCATTTGGCAGCCTTGCGCGATCGGCGATAACCCCAAAGAAATCTAGAACAGATCCTCTCAGCCCTAATCAGACATTCTTGAGAAAACTCTAGGGGGATAGTTCTAAATAAATACATAAACTTTGGAAGAACCAGCATTTTAAGTATATTACAACGGCCGTATAGTGAAAGATGCAGATGGTCTAGTCTTTCTAGTTTAGTATTTATAGATTCAACCACTGGTAAGATGTTCAGATTGGGGATGCTATCAACTGAAGCAGTGATTTTAAACCCCAGATATGCTGCTTCAGTAACTACAGGAACATCAACAGGACACAGAAATGCTGAATGTAGGATCTGCGTCTTCTCAATATTCAATTTATACCCTGATGTTGAGCCAAATTGCTCTGCAAGTGTTTTTAAAGTCGCAAAGGCCAAGGCAACATCCCTGGTTAAGACCACAATATCGTCTGCGTAAGCTAGCGTTTTGTAGTCTGTATCATTGACCCTAATCGGCAGGATATTTTGATTCCCTTCAATTTTACTAAGAAAAGGGTCAATGTACAGAGCAAAAAGCAAGGGGGAACATGGACACCCTTGTCTAGTGCCCCTGCTAATGTTAAATGTCCCTGTTTCCTGACCTGAGATACAGATTGTTGCATCTGGGGAGATATACAATGCCTGTAGTGCCTGAATAAATTCAGTGCTGATCCCTTTCCAGCGAAGCACTGCCCACAAAAATCGCCAGGAGACCCTGTCGAACGCCTTCTCGGCGTCCAACATGATCACCCCCAAGGGCGACTTTGTGGCCTGCGCCCAATCCAGCAAAGCGATGACGTATGGACACTAGCGGGGTGATGACTTTCGCGAGTCTAGTGGCTAGGATTTTTGAGTAAACCTTGCTATCTGTATTAATAAGTGAGATAGGGCGATAGGAGGAGGGATTTAGCTCAGGCTTTCCTTTTTTCTTAAAGAGAACGATGGTTGTTCGCCTCCAGGATTCCGGTATAACACCCCTTTGTGCCCCCTGAAATACAGATAAAACATCCTGTCGAATTTCTTGAGAGAAAGCCCTATAGAATTCTAACGGGATAGCGTCAGGCCAGCGGCTTTTCCATTGGCCAAAGATTTTATGGCCGTTTCCACCACTTCCCATGAAATTGGTACTGAGAGAGCCTCATTCTGTTCTACTGTAGTTTTTATAGTATCAATGTCTTGCAGAAACCCCTACGTCTAGGACTCACTAGGTGTCATAGTCCTTTCCTCCGTATATAGCTAGGTGTGTAAATGTTTTCAAACACCTCCATGATCCCCTCCTGTGTATCCTGAATCTGACCATCGTGATCTTGGACTCTAAGAATTCTATTTGCAACATTTCTCTGCTGTAACCGTTTAGCAAGAACTCTACCAGAGTTTTCCCCTGAATTCATACATCATCGTATGATATTGCATATACTTTGCGGCCAAATCTTCCCCAAAGTATTTTAATAATTTTGATTTGATAATGGCCACCGCTTTTTGACTTTGATCAGTATCATGACCATCCTTAATATCCTGCATTAACTTCAACTCTGCTACCCGTAGTTGCTCAATGCGCCCCTTAGTCTGCTCCTGAGCAGTCTTCCAGGATAGGCAGCAAAGCTCTTAGTCTCACCCCGTACTGTAGCTTTGAATGTATCCCACACTATACAATCTGAAGCAGACTTTCTGTTAATACTTAAAAATTCCATTATCCATTTAGACATATGGTCCCGTTAGGCTTGATCCAGCAGTAATTTCCTTTTGAATGTTCATGGCCTTGGAACTCTATCCATATGCCCCCAAGGACATTCTACCATCAACAAATTATGGTAGGATAATATTCTTGGGGTAATTTCAATCAAGATTCCCTCTACCAGCTGGTCAGATATAAAAAAATATTCCAGACGGACCATTTTATTATGGGGAGCTGAATAATAAGTGAAGCCATAATCATCTTTTTTATGCCTAACCCAGGCGTCCACTAATCTGTGTTCACATACTAGAGTTCGAAGAGCCTTAAAAACTCTTGGTTTCCTCCCCTGATATTCTTGGTTACTAAGAAGATTAAAGTTGCCTGCCAAATGAATATTTAAATCCCCACAGACAAGCTGTGGATGCGGCCACAATGCTAGCTCGACATTTAAGAATTTCATAACCTCTGGGTCGTCTAGATTTGAGCCATAAATCGAACAGATAGAAATAGGCCTATTGTTGATCATAATTTCAGCCACTACCCTCTTTCACTTTTTTACAGATCCCAACTCCCCGCCTTACCAATATAGCCACACCTCTAATCATAGATGATTGTTTTGTACAGGCCACTAAGTCAAAGCCTAACCCTTTCAGACACTCCAGCTTCCCCCACGGGATATGTGTTTCTTGTAAACACAACACTTCCACCTGCATGGTTTGTAAAACTTTGCAAAGGAGCCCCCGCTTCTTGACGTCATTTAGGCCACAAACGATCCAGGTACAGATACACAGCCTACCCCTCATCATTTAATAAAGACATAAATCCTGAGCATACCTCAACTAATAGTAATAATATGTTAACGCCATCATTATTACTCATTAACTCCGTTCCAATACCAACATTGACATTAAAATTGCCATGACTACAATAAAAAACCAAAACCCAGCGTGCCCCCCAAGCACCACCCCCCTTGACCCCACACCTACCCCCACCCCTTACCCCAACCCAACCCCTCACCCATCCCAACACTCCTCCCCCCTTGTGAGGCAACAGGACCGTCGTCCTTGTGATGGTATTAACTGGCTACCCCCGCTCTCCCCTGGATTCTTCCTCCCATTTTACCGAAGAGGGGATCTGAGCTACTGCGAGCCAATATAGTACCCAAAAAAAAAAACAATGTCATTAGCTCACCCCCACCTCCTTAACTAGACTATGATAATCCCAATGATGGAAAAAAAGATTCATTTGCGCTTTGTAAATTGAATTCAAATTCCTTTGCCTGGATTTCAGACAAAAAAAATCTTGTCTGCCCCTGAAATATTATTTTCACCTTAGAGAGATAGAGCAAAAAGGCTTGCGCCCCTTTTGCTTGAAATGCTGCAATTAGCTGGCAGAGCTGCCACCTCCGCTCAACTGTTGCCTGACAGAAATCGGGTATGACAAAAAACTCACAGTCCTTCCCTACTCTTTTCCTGTCTGGCCTTGCTAGATCGTAGACTCCCTCTCTGGCTAAGAAATTGTTTAGACAGATTAGAATCACGCCGAGGTTTATCCATGGCTGAGCCTGACTTCTGCCTTAGTTTGAAAGGAAACCTGTGTGCTCGCTGCACCTCTGCCAGCCCGTCCCACTGTTTCAAGTCTGGAAATGCTTCAGAAAATAGTTCTACAACAAACTGACGGGCATCCGAGACCTCCTTGCCTTCCGGAATTCCTAAGATTTGTAAATTCTTCCTCCTGGCACGATTCCCCAAGTCCGTCAGTTTCCACAGCATATCGTCCCTTTGTGCTTTAATCGAGTCCGTAAGGCCTTTCTGTACTGCAAGATCGTCTTCTAACGTAGAGATCCTCTCTTCAGCCTCAACGTTTTGGCCACTCTCCGAATTGAATTTTGCATCTTATGATATGCACCATGTGTGCGAGTGCTTTCTTACCGATGTGCCATAATAATCTGATAAATGGTGGATAATGTTATCTCTGAGGGGAGTCCCCGAGTGACATCTGTAGCACTAGTATCAGCCACGACAGTACTCCCCATGGTTCCAGGCTGAGTAGAAAAGGAATAATCCCATGCCATGGATCCGATTATCCCAGAGGTCTTGTTTGTCTTTGGACCCCCTCGATCTCTTTGCTTCTTGGGTTTGCGAACCGTTTCCTCATCTCGCAGTGATATTTCTCCAGTTTGCCCTTTTCCAAGCCGCCAGTCAGTAAAGTCGCTGTCATCATCTGTCCATTCCGTCTCCGGACCTTCATCCTCCGATGATCCCGCGGGTTCTGACATTGAATAAAATTTGTCTCCCCTTCAAGTTCCTTTATGCTAAGATCACAAGAATCCCTTGAGCCAGCCCCTTGAGCTTCTGTTCTTGTAGGATCTTCCCCCTTGCTAAGCGATTTAGCATTTTGTTGTTCTCCTATGGCCTGGACTTCAGATTGAGGGACTACAATTCCCATACTTCCACTGCTTGGGGAGGCCACCATAGTCCTGGATTCGCTTTTCCCCTCCAAATCAACTTCAAGCATACTTTTACTTCCCCCAAGAAGCATTATGTCATTAGCTGCCAAGCCCCCATTGTGAGCCGGCGAACTGGTTCAAGCCTGCTCTTTATGTTGCAACTCATTTTTATTACAAACAGACACTCTCTGATTCCCGTCATTTGGCATACGTTTTCTATGGATCTGATTGTCGATCTTCCCCCAAGTCAAGGATTTAATACCATTCCAGTGATGGTTGATGCCTTTTCCAAGATGACCCATTTTGTTCCACTAAAAAGAATCCCCAACGCACCAAAACTGGCTCAGTTGTTTTCCAAACACATTGTAAGGTTACATGGAATCCCAAAGGTTTTGGTTTCAGACTGCGGGTCACAATTTGTTTCGCACTTTTGGAAAGCCTTCACCAAAAGGTTAGGAATCGATACCCGCTATTTCACTAGTTTCCACCCTGAAACTGATGGCCAGACAGAGAGGGTCAACCAAGACCTAGAAGAGTATCTCCGGCTCTGTCTAGTAGATCAAAAGGCTGAGTGGTCAGAGTTAGTTTGGACAGCAGAATTTGCATATAATAATGTCAAGCACTCCTCCATTGGGAACATTCTATTTAAATTATGGTAGACACCCAAGTTTAATATTAGAGAAGGAAGAAAGCCCAGTCCCTGCAGTCGAGGAATACGTGAAAGAAGTACAGGATTCCTTAACTCGAGTTAAAGAGAATTTAACTAAGGCCAAGGCCTCTTACAATGCTCAAGCTGATGAGAGAAGGAGAGCCTGTCCAGTTTTTAGCCCAGGAGATAAGGTGTGGCTCTCTACAAAAAACCTCAGATTAAAAGAAAATCATAAATTTCAGCCACACTTTATTATTCCTTTCAAGGTAGATAAGATGTTAAATCCAGTAACAGCCAAAATCCATTTGCCTTCCTATCTTAAGGTGCATCCAACATTCCATCTTTCTTTGCTTAAAAAGAGTCCACCTAATTTGAGAATTCATGTACCACCTAAACCAGTCTTAGTAGATGCTGCAGAAGAATTTGATGTGCACAAAATCTTAGACTCAACTTATAGGAAAGGTAAATTGTATTATCTGATTGATTGGAAGAACTTCGGTCCAGAGGAGAGATCTTGGGAGCCTTACACCAACATTCATGCTCCAAGACTCATCTGAGAATTCCACAAAGCTAACCAAACTAAACCAAGATTGGGGAAACGCTTTTTGGTGGGGGGTACTGTCAGGAACCCCTTAATGTGCTCTAGTATCTGCTGCAGGAAATATGTATCTACCCCTGTTAAAATACCTGCTGTCAAGTACCCACATTGGAGAAGACTAAGTCCCTGCTGGAGAGCCTTTCTTCGCGCTGTGATGCATGAACTGAAGCGTTCCGTTACTGGAGAACAAAACTCAACCGCACCCACTTCCTGTAGAGGTGCGTGGTCTAGTTGCGATTCCCTGAGACACCTCTGAGCTGTTAATGCACCTGCACGATTATCGCGCGGCACACTTCAACTGAAGGAAGAGTCCTGACAGGAGCGTCTTTTCACTTCGCGCTTCGTGTCAGAACAAAAATTCCCAGAGAACTTGATTACGCTACAGTTAGCCTTTCAGTAGGGAAGTAGAGAAAGCTATTTATTGTACTCTTGTGACATGCCTTTTTTAACCCACATTAAAAAATTCCTTTAGCAGAGAATACCACAGAAGAAGCATTGGAAGAGTTGGTTTCCTGCTTGGTGCACCGGAGCGAGTAAAGAAGTGAGCGAGTGAAGTAATCTTTCAAGGGAGCAGCTTCTGTGAAGAGAAGAGCTCCGAATTTCAAGTAAGCGTATTTTTGTAGATTTTCATGGTGCTTTAGGTCAAGAAGCAATTTGGTTCCGTGAGTGAAACAAGAAGTCAGTTCTTCACATTTTGGCAGTCTGGATATTTCCCTTTGCTTCGCGCTCATGAAGCCAAAGGTTAATTAGTTCAGACTCAAATGAACTGTGAGACCAAGACAGTTGATAAATGCATAGAGTTTGAAAAGACATTCTTTTGCAAGAGGATTAAAAAAAACGAATTCTCTGCTAGCCTTTAAAAGGATTTATGCCTCAAAGAGAGAACCAGAAAAACTGAATGCCTCATTCTTTTTAGGAGAACCTCATGCTTATTCAACTTACAATGTTTTGAAGATAAGAACTAATAACAAGCTATTGATCAGGGGTTCTTCCAGTGAATCGGATTTACAATACAATTCCGACAAAACATTTTAGTGAGGAGCTATTCTCCGGAGTGGCACAGGTAAAAGGCACACATTACAGAGAGAGTAAGTGTTTGCTAATTAGGACGTTAGGAGAGGTAACGGTCTGTGCTTCTCTTGCAGGTATCTTCTCCCCCCTCAAGAGTGGGAGAGGAACCGGCATCTGGAGACAGTCTCTCTTGTTTTGTCTTCCACTTCCCCTTTCCCCCGGGCTGAAGTTTGTGACAGTTGCTGTCACCTGTCGCAGGCTTCGGCAGGTAGGATCTGGGGCAAGGTCATCTGCTCCTGAGGGGATAGTCTCCAAAAGGTAGAGCCAGCCTGTCAGCATGGAAGGAGAAGACTGGTGCAGAGACCTGGTAAAACCAGTTCCTGCAAAATGTGCCCTTTAAAGCCATGAGGCCTGTTGAAATTGCTCCTGGTGTCTAGTGTTCACCATCAGTAGTAAAATGAAGCTAAGATCGACAAAATCTCCCCATTGGGGCCAGAGTCATGCTCCTCTAAAGGTATAACCTTTTATTTATTTGTTTATATAGCACCTGAATCGACCCCCAAAGGGGTATCTCTGCACTTCAGACAGGCATCATGAATGTAGTGCTACTGCAGCATATTAAGAGTGGTCTTGAGCAACTTCCTAAATTGTACGTGATCAGGGCATTGTCTCAAGAGCAGGGGGAGCTCGTTCCAGCAGCGGGGGCCTAGATGGGAAAAGGCCTTTCCCCCTAATCTTGCCTTCCTGACTCGAGGAACCTCAAGAAGATGTTTGGAGCCTGAGCAGAGAGACCTGGAAGGTATGTAGGGTGTAAATTTCTCCGAGAGATAGGTGGGACCAAGATTGAAAAGCGCCTTGTGGATGGTGCAGCAGACCTTAAATTTTACCCATTGGCGTATGGGAAACCAATGGAGCTGCATGAGAAGAGGGGCGGGAGGCAGTCCTGGGGGGGGGGCGTTGAGGACCAGACCCGCCGCAATATTCTGGACTACTTGTATCCTGCTGAGCAAGGTCTCATTAGCGGAAATCACCAGACCATTGCAGTAGTCCAGGCGGCTTAATATGAGCGCTTGAGCCAATGTCTTCCGAGTTGAGTCAGGAAGCAAAGGAAACACACGACGGAGTAGGCCCAGTGGATGGAAACAAGAGCCAGCAGTCTGAGCAGCATGCTCCTTCAGAGTGAGGGCTTGATCCAGACGGATACCTAAGTTATTAACAGAGGCTTTAGGGGCAGGAGGGGCGCCCAAGTCGGCCGGCCACCATTCCGGTGTCCATAATAAAGGGGCCACTCCAGAGAGCAAAATCTCAGTTTTCCCAACATTACACTGGAGGAAATTACTCTTCATCCAGTGGGAAATGGCTCTCATACCAGAAGAGAAGGCCAACTGTACAGATGGAGTAAATTTGTTAAAGGTGAAAAGCAGCTGTGTGTCATCAGCGTAGGATGTAGGGGTGAACCCATGCATCCTCAGGAGATTGGCCAAGGGACCAACATAGATGTTAAACAGTGTGGGGCTCAAACATGAGCCCTGAGGTACTCCCTTGGACAATTTCATGGGTGCCGAGCGATACGGGCTCAAATTGATGGTCTGGGAGCGAGCAGATAAGAAGCTCGTCGTTCACTGAAAAGCAGAGTTTCTTAATCCAATCTCCTTCAGTCTCCTGAGCAATATTTGATGTGAAACCGTGTCGAACACGGCAGATAGGTCCAACAGCACCAGTATCGTAGAGTGGCCCTTGTCTAGGGTCATCCTGATGTTATCCATGACCACTAGCAGAGCTGATTCAGTGCTGTATTTGGGCCTAAAGCCTGACTGGGAAGAGTCCAGACACCCTTTGGCCTCAGAAGAGAAATGGACATGTGGCGCTCTACTGCTATTTCTGAGATTACCTCCACAGTGGGCCAGCTTGCGGTGTTAGTACAAGGGCATTTTTCATGGTTTAGTGGAGGTGCGTGTGTGCCCCCCCTTGAGCAAGATTTTAGCCCCGCAAAACACATCCTATGGGTCCCGACACATTCCAAATGCCTCGGTGATCCCATCCCCCTGAGGCCGAAAGAGGAGGCAGAGGATTAGATCCTGCGGGTGCTAACCAACCCCCATGTCCATCTCTGGGGGTGGGCACACCCAGCTATAAATCCTGCCGCTTGAGCTCCACACAGTGAGAGGGATAGTCGCTGCTGTTCTCACCTGCTGGGAGGAGTGAGGGCAAAGAGCTAACTGGGGTCGCAGGGCCCTTGGACATCCCAACCGCCCCAACATTAAAAATAATCTGGAGGTGTGCTGAGTGTGACCGGGGTACCCATCTAAGAAAGAAATAATGTGGAGCAAGTATGCAGGTAAACATAAGCGGAGTGGGCAAATTTGCTAATTTATTTATGCATTTTCCACCATGAGGAGAGCCCCATTATGCCCCATGCCAAGGTTCTACTTGGTGTCCTTGCTCATTGTGCTCCAAGAAGGCTCACGGACACCACCAACATTGGGGGCTGCTGAAGATGAAGCAGCTACCCTGGAAATTATACAAAAATGTATCCTAATTCTCTTAGATCATAGTAAGCATGAACCTAGGTGAGGTTTGACAAAATTGTAAGTACTCCCAGTGCAGGAGCTTTTGCTTTTGGGCTCTGGAGTACAGGGCTCACTAATGTTTGGTTTAATGGCTACTCTTTATGGCATGTGTAAAAGAAAGAATATTTCTTATTATTGTGTTGGTATTCAATGTTTTATTGAATGATTAGTGATAAACATTGCAAGAGTTATATTAATGATGAATGCATTTAAACATGATTATTGATTGGATTTAATGGTGATTCCTATCATGTGATTGTTGTTTTTGTTAATGTGGTGAGCCCATGACAAAGTTTATAGGCACGCTTTATATTTTAATGTGGTGACCCCCTCAGCAAAGCCCATAGGCTCATTTTATATATTGATGTAGTGACCCCTTGACAAAGCAGATAGGACTGCTTAATTTAAAATGCCACCCCCTTATATTACGTTCTTGTTCTGGTGTAGGTGGGGGTATGGTTATTATGGGGTTCATGACCTACTAGGGATCAAATTGGATTGAGAATGGCACAAAGGCTGGACGGCAAAGGGTTCTGCCCATCAAATCCACCTGGATGTTTCACTTTTTGATCACCTGGTTGTTGCCCTTTTACTGTGGGTGAGCCGCATAACTGATGACTCACCCATTGTAAACACACTGTAGATTGACTGCATGTGTGTACCGCCAGTGCCTGCCTTTTAAGATAAGGCCACTGCGACGTAGCAATGGTAAAGGGCACTTGGTTTGTTACATGTGAACAAACGTGTGTACACAAGTGTGCACACATGAGAGCAGCGCATGTGAGACTCCTGCCATGCACAACCTGTTAACTGTGCATAGGTAGTCTAGTGCAGAGGGGACTCTACAGGATTGGATATTGACCTGGGGGTAGGTCTCATAATGTTAGTAAATCACACAGAATTTCCCTCTGAGTGTGTTATGTCTTGCCTGCAGTGACACTCCATTATCCATATGCCGGAGAGAATGCCTTAGAGGGCAGTTTCACTTTTCTCTGACCTACAGTGACTAGTGGCATATTGAAATGGGGTGGAACTTGTATGCCATACCCAAATATCAGAAGTCCCGAGTGATATCTGTACAACTTATGGATCATCCAGGATTGTCATATTTCTCTGGCCCAGCTCAGGATCAGAGCCCCAGCCTTTAGTCATCCTGCTGTGCCATGTTAATTACATTTCTCTCCAACAGCAGGAACAAGGGACTGCCCACACAAAGGGAGCAATTAACAGTGCTTCAAGCAGCTCCTGAGGCGGAAAGTATTGGGGTTGAAGGATCTGCTTCAATCAATCAATCAGCTCTCATACTGTACCAGGGATGGGCCAGCCCAAGTCCAGTGACTAAAGGAGGGAGCCCAGACCTCTGGATCCAATACAGGAGGGGGCTCCCCTTAGATAAATTGGTGGGAAAGGCCCTGGCAGAGATGTCAGAGAGGGGCGGAGCTGAGGCCCCCAGAGGAGATGTGACCAGTGATGCCATTGGCCATGGTGACGCCATTTTAGATTGTCCCAGGATGCTGTGCAGGAGGGTTGGGACAGGGGTGGAGAGGTGATGTGGCACCTCAGAATAGGTCAGTGGTGCCTGGCTTTTAGAACTTTCCGCCCTCTCTTAAAAGGTCTTGCACAAGGGGAAGAGCTCTCTCTTGGTTGTATTTTTCTACTGAACACTGAGACTGGAGGCAGCAGCCAGTGACAACTGATAGGAGTCATGATATCTATCTGGACTAAGGCTCTGACTGCAGTTGACCCCTGGACCAGTGACGCTCTCCCCAGGACTAGGGACGCTGGCCACTTACACATACTAATGACTAGTTGGGGGAAGAACTGGACTTTTGTGCCAAGGAGGAGAGACACCTAGAGGAGAAGTAGTAGAAAGGATTGTGCAGGGAGCCAGTGGAACCAGCTCCTTGCAAAGTCACCACCGTAGAAGCCAGGAGGGCTGATGAAAGTGCTCCAGGTAGCTAGTGCTCACTAACAGGTGCAAAAGGAGTCCCAAAAAAAGTGAAACAACTCAACTCAGCCTGGGATACAGGGGGGAGTAAGGATTTGACCTTTGATGCCCCAGCAACGCCTCAGAGCATGTGGAGCTCCACAGCAGCATTGGTAAATGCCTCCAAGGTAGGCCAGGGCTCGGGAGTCGCCACAGAAAAGATTGCTGTTTTGACCATGACAGGGGACGTGCATGGTGCCCCTTCCCCCGAAGGTACTTCTTGGCCAATCCCCAGGCCAAGTTGTATCCACGGGGCCTCCACCCAAACTTCTGGCTCCCCAACACTGCCAGACAAACAGTGAGTGCCATCCAGCCCCTGAGAGATCAGCCAGGGAGCCGGGGCCCCCAACTCCCGGCCCCAATGCAGGCAGCAGCAGGGGGAGTGGTATCTTGCTCCCCCAAAGGGGAGAAGAGGGGCCCAGGATCCCCAACTCCAGGCCCTAACAGAGAGATAAAGACAGTGGAGTGCTGTCACACTCTCCCTATCTGTGGTGGACCTACCCACTCCACATGCCTATGTCTGTGGGTGCAGGCGGCCACCACCATATCAAGGTGCCCTGGCCTGCAGGAGCAGGCCGGGGCAATAACATCTGAAGGCACCTGTGGAGAGAGACTGCCACCTTCAACCCGGTTTGGCAGCTAGGGATGGGGTCTCTGGGTTGCCCCCAATGGATGGCAGCATGAGGGATGTGCCTGAGTGGGACCGGGAACCCCATGATGAAAAGAACAAATAGGAAAAAGGACATGCCACGCCGTGTGAAGCCGTTCAGCACAGCACAAACAAATGGACAGAGTCTCTCGTTATTATTGATGCTCCTGAAGGGAGCGCCCTATAATGCTCTGCAGGGATAAAGATGGCCAACATTCATTTCAATGGTGGTGGTGCCCCAGGACAGCAGGGGCCCTATGAGGGACAGTGAAGTGGAGCTGGGGAGCTACAGGAGTGTAGCAGCACCACTCCACCCAACAAGGTACCCAAAACACTGGGAGAGGAGATCCTATGTTTGAATGTTCTAAAAACGAATGACCACCCCAAGACACTATTGCAAATTCAAGCACTCCCTGAGCTGAAGCTATAGAGCTGGGAGTGCAGCGCACTCTAGGAGCTGAGTTTATGGCTACAAGGTCTATGTCCTAAAGGTTGGTAAATGATACAAAGACTTGGTGGACATTTGAAAAAATGCTTTGTTTAAAGACAGTTGTCATAAGGGTTTCAACAATGCTTTATTGAGAAGTGTTCTACATGACAATTTGGCATTGATTTCTTTAAAAGTATTATTTACCATGAGTTAAGCAATGCTTTATTCATAGACGTCAATGACGATGCTTGATTCAAAGGGTTGCTAACACTGACAGTAATTCATATTCTCGAGAGACTGCAATATTTTATTACTGATGATGTGGGCACGTGATTGCAATGCTTGACTATTCATAACAAGTGCAAAGATATTATGGTACTGAAGTCAGTGATGGAATGAAATATTCCTTGCTATCTAGGATGCATCAAAGTCAGACAGAATCCACCATCCTAGATATGATGAGAACGATACCCTTGTCCGATAACCTGTGCTCACCCATGGGTAGCTTGGCACAGAGCAGTCAGGCTCCTCCTCATGGTCTTAGTGTAAAGTGTTGGCACAACACCACACTCGCAACAAAATGCGTACGCTACAAAAAGACTCCAAACTGTATGTATAAAACACTGGTCTTAGTATTTCACACTCATTGAAATTAACACTACATACACATGGGATACACACTTTACAGTTATATGCAAATGTAGAACTCTCCCATTTGCAGCAGCACAGCATCAGCATTTAGGCCCTCTTCAGAGGTATTCATAAAACCCGCAATTCCCAATATTGCACACCGCATACAGTTGCAATGGTCAAGCAATCACAGGTTTTGACTATGCGTCGTGACCCAGCTCCTCAGTCACTCAAACAGCACCAGCCAACAATATACGCTGCCCCTGCTAGCGACACTTTTATTAGATTATTGGGACTACCTTAGTCGGAAGAAACAGTTACTGGCTTTTGTCCCTCCAGATTGCCTTCAGGCACCCAGCGGCACCTTCATGAGTGCAGGATCACTATTTGCCCCATAGGCAAAAGACTGTGACACCGGAAGCTGGTGCACTTCCCAATTGGAGGAATGTTTTCTCCGGCAGAGGAGCAAGCTGCAGTTGCTGCAGAAAGCCAGCTGTGGATCCCCACAAGGCACAACGAGACCCCTTGGGTCCAGTCACGATATTCTCCACAACAGAGTACCTTATGGCAAGAGTCCGGGGAGAGGGAGCCACCCACATTGAATCACACACACACTTCTCAATATTTGAATGAGCACTAATAAATTAGAAGTGTGCCAATCACAGGACCAGAACATTGGATAATCCTAAAACATCAAACATCAACTCTTATCTACAGGCATTGCTGACTGTCATTCGCTCCATACTAAGCCACTGGTGATGTGTGTACTTGACAACTAGCGCGCTTTGTCACCAGTGGTGGCTGCTATTAATGACAAGTGGTGTGTCAGTATAGGGAGATATGGGGGGGTGGGGTAAATAACACAAAAAGTACTTACCTGCTGTTGCCAGCCACTGTCTCTGTTCTGCCGCTCCAGTCCCGATTCCACATGAGCTGGTGCACATTGCAAAGGCTACCAGATGCCAATCAAGATGCTGCTCTCATGCTGGTAATACTATTTACCTGCATGAGAGCACCGTGATTGACCTGAGCGGGCTGGTTTAACGCTCACTCAGGGTCTGGGAGCCTGTGACTTTTCTCCACCCAGCTGTGCAGCACAGCTCTGGAGGAGAGATCTAAGTGTGCATGCCGGTTTGGCCGTCGGTAGACAGCCGGCCAAACCAACATGCACAATTACAGTGCGCACTATTCTTCCTCCCCCTGCTGTCTTCATGGCTCCTCCCCTTCCTATGCTTGACTGACTCTAGTGCCGTAAGGGGTCTCCAGGGCCTGAAGCACTGATTGTGCCACCCTGAGTCAACAAAGTAAACAGATGACAGCAGTCCTGCCATTGCAGACTGCAAGAGCACTGCAAACTGCTCAAACTCGACATTGCTCTCACCATGTGTGGCAAAGTTATAGCACTATTTTTAATATATGCCAGTCACCCCTAAGGTGGGCATCCTGAGCCCAGGAGACAGGATGCGTTATTTTAAAGATATGCACATATAAGTGCAAGCTTCTATGCCCCTATAGTTGCTTCTTTCCATTAAGGGCTACTATAAGTGTTCAGGGGGGGTCATAGGCTAACATGGGTTGTCACCTGGGCACCCCGAGGTTGCCAGCTCCATTATGGTTCCACTGGAATATGGCATGTCTGGCATCCAACTACTTGCCTGCCTTGACATGATTCCCATGTTGAATTGTATGTGACGGGCAACCAGGTGAAAACCTTAGAGGTTGGTAACCTGGTTGCCCCAGCCTTTCCTGTGCCCTGGCAGACAGCTTGTAGTTGCTGCTTCCAAGACAGGAATCTTCTACCTGTTAGGAGGTGAGAACATTCCTAGGCATCAGAAACAAAGGCCTTAGCAGGAAGGAGGTGACACCTCACTTCCTGACAGAATGGCTAGTAAATAAGCACATCAAGGTGGTAAGCTTCAAAGGTTTCACCTACTCTGATATGCATCCAGACTGCCTCCCAGAGGAGGACACAACCACCAGGCACATTTGCTCCTGGGCAGCCGGGAAAATAATGTAATCAGGAGGGTACACCCCCAGAAGGCTAGCCACACCCCTAGGGTGGGCTGCCTGGTCTGCAAAGCCAAGGAAGATTTCTACCATTTTTTTAAGTGGCGGAATAGAGGGTTCTTGGTAGAAAAGGCAGCACACAGCCCCAGATGTGGTTTCCTCTGGGGCAGATTAGCCACTGAGGTTAGTAGCCCATTGGCAACTTGCACCCACACCCTAACTCCCCTAAATCTAGGTTTTAAGGGGCACCCCTGGCACCAGAACTTTAGTTCTGATTCAAATTGCAACAGAAGACAAAGATGAGACCCAAGTCTGTGACTACAGGACCTGCACAAAACAAAGGCACAATACTATGCACTTGTGGCAACCACTCTGCAACTGCATGACTGCGACTTGTCCCGAATCAAAGACCAGCTCCCCCAGAATGAGGGACCCCTATAAGAGTCAAAGGCAACTCCAGACTCCCTTGTACTAGTGGCACTAGTCCCCCTCAGCTCGCAGGTAAAAGCATGCTCCCAGAACCAATGAATCCCTGCCCATCTGGCCCTCTGAGGGATTTCCCAAAAGCAGATGGTCCAGTGCATTGTGGGAAATTCAAGGTCCCATTGTTAACTTTTCACATCCATTTCCTCACCTGCATCGTCTGAGCGGTAAAACCAACTCCCCGGTGACTGCCGCTTCAGCGCCAGGGACAGACCCGGCACCTGGGTCCTATGAGCCAGGCAAAATTCAACTCACTGTTGTGGCCTGGTCCTGGGACCTGCATCACCTTACCCCTCAGTGGGTTCCACGCAACTCAGCCTGCAAGTGATCGATTGTCACTAGTGCTGTTTACCATTGACTGCAATGTTAAAGTTCTGCCATATTGAATTGCACTGATTTATTTTTCCTTCTAAAATCTATAACTCTGGCTACATTCATCTGATTGTCTTCATTTTGGTGTCTAAGAGCCAGATGTAGGTGGTTAAATACCGGTCGGTAACCCCGAAATTCTGTAAATTTCAGGGTTACCGACCAGTATGTAGCCATTCCTAATGTAGGTGATGATTCAGTAAATACCGAATCGGTATTTACCGAATCGGTATTTACCGATTCGGCAAATGCAATGTAGAAAGCACATAAAAGAGTGCTTATGTGCTTTAAGAATTTGTTAATTACCACCAACTTCACCTTGGTGGTAATTAACGAATTCGTTTAAAAATTCACTTTAGAATATATTTTTAAGTGCCATGTGGCACACATCCATGACCTTAGGGCATGTATGTGCGCCACATGTGCACACAGGCACATTTCAGGGGTGCAACAGGGTGTCCTTTGGACACCCTGGCACCCTTGAAATACCTCCCGGTATTACCGATTCGGTAATACCGAATCGCTAATACAGAATGGCTTTAGATTTATTCCTATGGGCCTCCAAGCCCATAGGAATGAATGGGTAGGTATTCCTTATTACCGAATCGGTATTACCGATTCGGTAACAAGGAATATTAAGGAATCTGTATTTTTTACCAATTCATTACCTACATAAGAAATACCGATTTCTTAATACCGAATCGGTAAAATTCGGTATTAAGAATTTGTGGATTACCTACATCTGGCCCTTAGTTTCTAAGTTTATATAAAAATCTGCTTTATTTTTATAAATTGGTGTCGGACTTCTTTCAAATCATGTCAATTACTTATCATCCATGTTGGTACTCTGAACATGTGTTTCTCTTGTAAAGTCTGACTGCTCTGCACAAAACTACCAGGACTGAGCTAGGGATGTATTAGTGTGAATCCAAAGGACCTATTTGGGGTATTACATGGTGACAACTAACCAGCCACACTCCAGAATACTCCACTTTCCTACAACGAATGACTTTGCTATGAAAGGCCAAAAAGCCAGTTTCCAAAATGAAAGTGCAATTAGAATAGAGAATGCACTCTTCAACCTCTGAAAGCTGCTTCCTGCTCGCTGCCAGTAAAACAGAAAACTTTTTGAGTCAAGTGAGGGATGGGAGTTCAATATTCGAGAAGCCTCATATAAAATGGCAGTAAAAATTGAAGAACTGAATGATTCATTGATTTCCTTTGACAGTTCTGTGTGTTGGCCAATCCTAGACTGATTTCACTTTTCTGTTCCATATGTATCAGAAATCCAGAATCCTAGGAAAACCACCACAGGTACTCAAAGATACATTTTTCCACTTTTGCAAAGAGAAAGTGTTCTCATAGACTCTCAACATATCTTACACATGTTTCCAACATTTCTCTAGAGTTTCAAAAAAGACCAAGATAACTCACGATATATGATGATGAATGTGTCAAGGGTGTCTGCATTAGGGGAATGATTGTTTTGTGCAGGAAGGTGTGACTTCCAATACATAAACAATCCAGAATGGCGATTTGTAACACCTATGTGTGCTGCATTGTGTATCACACGTAGAAGTTGCAAAATGTCATTTTTTAAATGATTGTTTATGTGCAGGAAGGGGCACCTTCCTGACATTAACAATCATTCATGGCGGTTTGCTGCTTCTATGTGTGCTGCACGATGCAGCACACATAGAAACAACAAAAATGAGGCAAAAGTAAGCATGTCTCCTCTTTTCGCCATGTTGAGACCAGGTTTTCCCTGGTCTTAATTCTGGCGCTGCCTCCTATGTACACCACCCTTGTAAATAGAGGGCAGCATCAAAATCAATGGGTATGCGGCAGAACGCCCACCGCAAGACCCATTGCACCCTCCTTTCATGCTAAGTGTAGCATGAAAGGGGCCCTTATTTACAAGGCGGCGTTTAACGTCACCTTGTTGATTAGACGAAGGGTTTAGCACCACATGAACATCATAAAAAGTGACGTTCCTGTGGCGATAGGGGCTTGTAAATATGTCCCTATGTTTCCACTGCCAAACAGTTCCCAAGACTGCAGCAAATGTAATACTCTCAATGAGGTAAAATCTTAGGATTATGAGGGGCATATTTACAAGCCCCTATCGACACCAGAACGTCACTTTTTTTTATGTTGTGGTAGCAATACGGACTTCACCTTAATTACAAGGCAGTGGCATGCCACTTAATGTGCTGCATTAGCACATAACCTCCATTAACTCAGGGCTTTGCACCAGTCTGCCTCTCAACTCCTCCTCCTCATCTTGTTGGTCCAAACCAACTCCATACAAGGTTTCTTAGGAGAAGGGGGCTTTTCCCTCTCTTTAAACGCTGCCTCTACTGCCAGTTGAATCATCATCTAAATGGCTGACATGGAGGGAATCTTTGAGTATCATACGTATCCTCCTCCAGATTCTTATGGGCATATTTACAAGCACGTATCGCCACAGGAGTGTCACTTTTAATGACATTCCTGTGGCGATAGGGGCTTTGTCTTATTTACAAGGTGGTGTTAAGCTACTTAACGTGGCTTAAGGTTGCCTTGTAAATAAGGCACCCTTTCACGCTATACTTAGCATGAAAGGGGTGGGCAATGGGTGTTGCAGTGGGTGTTCCGCCGCAACACCCATTGATTTTGACGCTGCCCCATATTTACAAGAGTGGCATGAATATGGGGTCAGCGCCAAAATTAAGAGCAGGGAAAAACCTGATCTTACAGAAAGCAACAAGGAGAAATGCTTTATTTCTACTCGTTTTTGCTTTTTTTGTGTGTGCTGCATTGTGAAGCACACATGAAAACAGCAAAACGCCATGCATGATTGTTTATGTGCAGATGGTGCGACTTCCTGCACATAAACAATCATTTTAAAAACGGACGGGTTGCAACTTTATGCGTACTGCACAAAGCAGCACACATAAAATTTACAAATCACCATTTAAGATTGTTTATGTGCAGGAAGGGACACCTTCCTGCACATCAAAAAATCATTCGCCACAACACAGGCACCGTTACATCATGGTGCAAGGGTGCCTGTGTTGGCGCTAGGGAGCTAAATTTAGTGCCAGCGCAGGGGGAAACGCAGGGCTGCATCATATTGTTGTAAATACGGTGCAGCCCTGTATTTCAGAAGTGGCAGGGAATGGCATCAAGCCAAGAAGGCTAACGTCACGCTCCGTCACTTCTTTGTAAATATGCCCTTGAGTGTTCATTCTACAAAGCCATTCACATGCAAGGTGTTTCCTAGCATACCTCTCCCGACAGCAGGGTACCACTTATGCCAATAGCTTCAGGAAATGTCTTTGTTTGCTTTGGCAGGCAATGATGATTATAGAATCTCGAATCCATAAAACTGCCAGAAGCCCCACAATCAATGAAATGCAGTATGTTAAGTGTCCTTGGAATGTGATATGTTTCAACTGGAGTTGAAAATGTTTGCGTACATCGTGTTCGCGGGTTGGGACAAACCTATGGATTTGATGAAGGCTAGACCGAGGTTTGGCATTTACAGTCGAGTCCAAGAGTTTTTCGCTGGGAGGAAAAATCTCTTAAAAATATCCTACTTTGCCACTATAAAGGCACAGCCCATTCTTTCTTCTTTTATTCTTTTCTTCTGTGGTGAAAGATTTCCTAAAATTTCCTAGCAGCATTGGTTGTTCTCAGAAACTAATTTATTTCTTAAAATGATTCAGTCTGTACCCGCATGGGAGTTTGTTTAATAAACCATCACCTTTCCTGGTACGGATGATTTTATGGAATTTCAATCTGTAAGGATAAATCTATGAGTGCAGTGGATTTGGTGCACTAATAACTAAACATGGGGCCTGCTTTAACTTTTCTCTGAGGCCAAGGCAAAATTTCACCGCAGCTGTCTTATCAGTCCAGAGGTTTTGGCCACCAATTATTGCTAATGACTAATGTACATAATGAAATCCTTATTTCCTTGAAATAAAGTAGCCCTGCATGAACAGCTATCTTGCTTTTTTATCAAATATAGCACTCCACTCCAATGTACCCAACTTGGTGCATTCAACTCTATTCTGCACAACTCTACTATACGCTACTGTACTCAACGCCACTGCACTCTACTCCGCCACTGCACCCTACCCCAATGCACTCTATGGCACTCTACACCACTGAACTCTATCCCACTCTACTCTGCACTACTGCATGCTATGCAAATGCACTCAATGCCACTGCACTCTGCATCACTCCAGTCTATGTCACTGCACTCTGTAGCACTCCACTTTAGGCCTCTGCACTCTATGCCACTGCACACTACGGCACTATGCTTTACTATGCACCACTGTGTGCCACTCTACTGTGTACCACTCTGCAACACTCTACTCTACACCACTCTACGCCACTGCCCTCTATGTCACTTTACTCTACATCACTGCACTCTACGCCACTGTACTTTAGGCCAATCCACTCTGCATCACTCCACTCTGCGCCACTGCACTCTGCGCCACTGCTCTCTACTATGCAATGCTCTAATCTACATCACTGCATTCTACGATGCAGCATTGTATGCCACTGAATTGTATGCCATTGAACTCTGCGCCATTGCACTCTATGTCACTATTATCTGCAACACTCTACACCAATGCACTCTACACCAGTCCACTGGATGCCACTCCACTGTACCCCACTCTGCGCAACTCCACTCTATGCCACTCCTTTGCATGACACTCTATGACACTCCACTCTACTCTACTCTTTGCCATTCCACGCTACGACACTCCACGTCACTCTCCTGTACATCACTAACTGTTAGCCATGCTGAACAGAAGCCACATTGGTATACAACATGGCTAAAAGACATTGGCAAAGCCAATAGTTCTTGCATAGGTGAGACCTATTGGCTTTGCCAATGCTTTTTAAGATCAGCAATCTTTTACAACCAGAGACCATCCAGCCTTGAGGATGTTAGGAACAATCTCTGCTCCTCCCGCAACAGGTCTATCCATCCCAGTAGTTATTTCAAGCTTGTAAAGAAGATCAGAGTATACGTGGAAAAAAGAGAGTTGGTTCAGAGAAGAGAAAAGAGTTCCTGGAACAAGATCTATTAATATCTTGAGCAGGTAGTATGCAAGTCACAACCAGCAAGTCACCACTCAGATTACAAAACCAATGAGATAGTTCAATGTTTGAGTGGGATTATAGTTGTCAGTAGTTGAGGGAGAACAGAACCAGTTGTTCAACCTTTGGCTCACAGCCAGTGTTACAAGCTCACAGCAATATCACAAAATAAAATAATGGACGGAGTGTTGAAACTTTTCAAACACTCACCCCCAGACACAGATCTGGGTTAAATTCATTGTTATTTTGCTGGCCACATCACCCCGGTTTGGACACAGCCATATGAAAATCAGTCTTGACCCTGCTCCTGATGGGAATATTCCAGCCTCAATTGCCAGGCCAGATCCTCCCTGAACCGGAAACAAGCATCCTGGGACTGGTTTCAGGGTATCACCACCTCATCAGCCAGGCAACTTGATTCTGGTGGTGTAACGAGCAAGGGACTCATGTCTGAGCATACACTTAGTGCCCACATAGCAACATCACAAAATAAAATGATGGACTGAGTGTTGAAACTTTTGAAACACTCACCCTCAGTGATAGATCTGTCACCCCAGTTTGGACCCAACCATATGCAAATCAGTCTTGAACCTACTTTCTTTGGAAACAGTCCAGCCCAAACTTCGAAGCCAAGTCCTCCCTGAACCGGAAACAAGCATCCAGGGACCGGTTTCAAGGTATCAACCCTCATTGGCCAGGCTAGCTTGAATCCAGTGGCTCAGCAAGCAAGGGACCCACATGTTTGGGCATACTCTTAGCCACTTAGGATGCACATAGCAACATCACAAAATAAAATGATGGATGGAGTATTGAAACTTTTTAAACACTCATCCCCAGACACCGATCTGGGATTAATCCATCGAAACCAGTCCCAGTATGCTTGTTTCCTGTCCAGGGAGGACTTGGATTGGCAGTTTGGGCTGAATGTTCCCATGGGGAGCAGGGTCAAGACTGATTTGTATATGGCTGGTTCCAAACTGGGGTGGCATGGTGAGCAGAAAAACAATGTACTTAATCCAGATCTGTGACTGGGGGTGAATATTTGACAATGTTCAGTATTACATCCATCATCTTTTGTGGTGCTATAGTTGCCCTAAGTGGGTATGGTACTCCAGACGTGAGTCCCATGCTCAGTGTGTCACTGAATTCAAGGTAGCCTGGCTGATGAGAGGCGATACCCCCAAACCAGTCCCAGAATGCTTGTTTCTGGTCCAGGGAGGACCTGGTTTGGCAGTTCAGGCTGGGCTGTTCCCATGCAGAGCAGGGTCAAAACTGATTTGCTTGTGGCTGAGTCCAAACTGGCGTGGCATGGTGAGCAAAATGATGATGGATTTAACCCAGATCTATGACTGGGGGTAAGTTTTTGACAATGTTCATAATTCCATCCATCATCTTTTTGTGTTGCTATAGTCACTCTAAGTGGGAAAAGTATGCCCGTGCTCACTGTGCCACTGGATTCAAGCTAGCCTGACTAAAGAGGGGTGATACCTCAAAACCAATCGCGGGATAAATGTTTCCAATCCAGGGAGGACCTGGCTTGGCAGTTTGGGCTGGACTGATTCCATGGGGAGCACGGTCAAGACTGATTTGCATATGGCTGGGTTCAAACCGGGGTGACATGGGGAGCCAAAAAACAATGGATTTAACCCAGATCTGTTACTGGGGGTGAATGTTTGACAATTTTCAGCATTCCGTCTATCATTATTTTGTGTTGGTATAGTTGCCCTAAGTAGGAAAGGTATGCCTAGACGTGGGTCCCGTGCTCAGTGTGCCACTGGATTTAAGCTAGCCTGGCTGATGTGGGGTGATACCACAAAACCGGTCCTAGAATGCTTGTTTCTGGTCAAGGAAAGACCTAGCTTGGTAGTGAGGGCTGGACTGTTCCCATGTAGAGCACGGTCAACACTAATTAGCATATGGCTGAGTCCACACTGGGGTGGCATGGTGAGCAAAAAAACAATGGCTTTAACACAGATCTGTGACTGGGGGTGAAGGTTTGACAATGTTTAGCATTCCTTCCATCATCTTTTTATGTTGCTATAGTAGCCCTAAGTGGGAAGGGTAGGCCCAGACATGGGTCCCTCGCTCAGTGTGCCACTGGATTCAAGCTATCCTGGCTGATGAGGGGTGATACCCCAAAACCGGTAGCAGGATGTTTGTTTCTGGTCCAGGGAGGACCAGGCTTGGCATTTCGGGCTGGACTGTTCCCATGGGGAGCAGGGCCAAGTCTGATTTCAATATGGCTGGGTCCAAACTGGGGTGGCAGGGTGAACAAAAAAATGACGCAGGCTTGCGCCGCTGCCCTACAGCAAATTATTGTCAGTGAGGCCCACTGTATTTAAAAAGACTTGGGTCACCCCTGTACCCCTGTTGTGTCATTCCTTTAGAATGGATTCGCTTTTCTACAATGGAGGATGCTGGGAATGATTTTCTTCTCCAAAATGGCATAATTTGCTTTTCAACCTAATTTAGGGCAGCAAGGACTAAGGCAGGGTTTAAACTATTTCCAGAGTATAAGTAAGTGGTGGAAGGTGAAACTACAAAACAAGATGACATGACTTTAAATAATATTTACATGCATATAGAGCTGGCAAGATATCTCACTGAATTAGAAACTTGCCACTCGCAATAGTTTTAATCCAGGCCAAGCCAACTCACCCTTCCATCCTTCGAGGAGAATAATTTGAGCATTGATACATTGGAGATTAACCCCTTATTTACAGCGTGTAGAAACAGACAAGTTTAAGTTTGGAGCACTGCATAATACATTTATTATATGTATTCTCTAGCACTGCATGGAACAGAGAGCATCCTGGGGCATTTGAATGCTATCTCATTCTAGGGCATATCAGCAAGGTGAGGCGATAAAATTCTGGCCGCTTTTGCGGCTGTTTTCGGCCGAAAAGCGGCGATAATTTTATCGCCTAATTAGCAAGCTCACGCTAACACGTGAAAACTTGCGTTAGCGTAGGAATTCCTAACGCCCAGCTTTGCATCTCAAATGAGATGCAAAGTGGGCGTTCCTGACCTGACATGACAGGAGAAATGTCGCTAAGCGACATTTCTCCTATCATCAAGCCCCACGCTATGAAGCATAGCGACAAGAAAAGTAGCGATAACCCCTGTTATCGCTACTTTCCTTACGCCTGCTTCAGGACTGACTTAGCCATGATATCCTATGGAAGGTGGATATCATGGCTAAGTTTGTGAGTCCCTATCATCAAGCTAACGCCACATTGCGTGAGATTATCGCTGGGTTTCCAGCAATAATCTCACGTTAGGCAGTTAGCGTTTGGATTTTTATCGCTATCTCAGCGATAAAAATCCACGCTAGCCGGCGATAATTTTCCTAGCGCTTAGTGCGCTTAGCGATAATTATCGCCGGTTGTTGCTGATATGCCCCCATGCAACTGCATGAAATATAGATGTGCGGCCATTTGTAACCCATGATAGCGCTACAACACTGAATACAGCTAAACACATCCCCAGGCGCTTCTTTCCGATCTGTATATTGCGTCACTTTGCGAAATACAGACCAACGATAAAGAACATTAATGAAGAAGAGTCCGTGTTTCCCTTTCTTTCCCACTTCTCCACTGCTTAGATTACAGAGTGCCCCCTGGCATCTACCCTCTGCCTTACTGTGCCCTGCGTGTAATATGGAGCATCCAAGGCATGTCGAGCCCAAGGACTACGAGGGCTTCCCGCGGCGTGATCCGAGATCTTTCCTTCCGATAATGAGGTCCGAAAGGAGGTAAATAAAGAAACAAACAAATGGGAAACTCCTATTTAGGGCATGTTGATTTGTGCCCCGCTGGCGTCCTCTGATCAGCTGTCAGTGCGGCGGAGGGGGGCGCATTCCGTCCCTCGCATTAGTGACGGTAGTTTAATAGAGACAATACCACAGCGGCAGCTGAACGTTATGAGGTAACGCAAGCACCGAGAGCGATTAACCTCGAGACTGCGGCTCAGGGAGTCTCTTTCTGAGACTACCATGCACGAGGAAGGCTGTCATCCCCTTACACTTCAAAACGTCTCATAAATAATATCTTAGGCCCACCCTGCTGGTCTCACATTGGGCTCTCACTGTAACGTTAATGGTATATGCCGCTCCTCACCCAATCTGGAATATACCAATGGTAGACTTTAAGTCCGAAGGCAGCTCCGCAGGTTAATGCACCTGCTACAAAGATGGATTTGGGAACTCCCAGGCCGGTAAACAACCTTTATGACGAAACGTTTTCCCCGCAGGGATTCACAACGCGGTCGACAACGACCGCGTTGTGATTCTGCATACCATTACGTAATCACAACGCGGTCGTTGTAACGACTGCGTAGTGAATCCCTGCGGGGGAAAAAGACTGCGGGACAAAGAGATATATTCCTCCAGGCCAGATGTACCGGTTTCTCACATAGCGCAGTGCAACAGCCACAAATGCTGTGCTGAATGAGAAGGAGAGCAGGAGAGCGCCATCTTTACAAAAATATATGCCACACTCCAAAATTGGCTACTAATAAAAAAAAATTGATGGAGCACAATGGCCCCAAACTCCCCAGTACTGCTCCCGCTGGTGTAGCACTTCTAGTCCCAATCGTGTCCCTGAGCTGGAAAGGGAAGGACTTCCTTCCTGCTCGCGGAACCCAAATCCAACCAATCCTGGAGCTGCACCCATGCAGAAATGTGCACCTGTGCGCCCCAGACACACCTTTACACCATAGTGCAAGCGTGCCTCTGTGAGTCTAGCATAGGTTTCGCATTGGAAGTATACCCTTCCAGTACAAAAAACTATGCTTAGACTAACTTTAAACATTATCCCACTTTGGATGTGTGCAGCACAGTCCAGCACACATGCAAAGTTGTAAAATAAAAAAGAAAGCAAGCATTTCTCCTTCATAGTACCTATTTGAAATGGGCGCTTTTTTCTGACGCTAAACCTTGTCTACTTGTTTAAGTAAATAGGTTTAGCATCAGAAACATTCGGTGGCTGCAAGGGAATGCCCATGCACCACCAATGGTACACCCCATTGGCCCTCAGTAATGCAAAGCAGCGCTATGTGCTGCTTTTCACTACTTTCAAGTGATATTGCAGCTTAAAACAGGATTCAATGTGGAAAGCAAATAAGTAACAAAAGATTTAGGGGCTTATTTACACTTTTTATATGATGCAAAAATATAATGAAATCTTAGTGAATAGACCCCTCCATATCTACGGAACGATTTCCGTTACGTTCATTCAGATTTTCATCACCTTGAGGTCATAAAATGTGTAAACTGCATAGACGCTTAAAAGTGGTATTTTCCAAGCCAAAATTTAGGATACTGGGTCATCGCACAGTCTTGGGGTTCTTTCCTGGAATATAAATGGCTTCAATAACATTTCAAAATCAGATACTTAAAAAAAATATATGAGATTGTGTGCTTGCAAGAAATCTGTCTGTGCGATGAAACCCCTTCAATGGAAGGATTTGTACTGGTATATAAGCCCACAACAAAGGGGCAGCAAGGGCGACCTACAGGAGGAATCTCTAGCCTAGTAGCAACTAGAATAGCTAGAAAGGTAACTAACACCTTTATCAGTAAGTTGTAAATGGTTAGTAGCATGCAAGGTGGAGCCCCGGGACCCATATCCAATGAAGGAAAATCTGATAATAGCTAATGTATATATACATTGGGGGCAGTCTGAGAAATATAGGCTAGAAATGAAAAGGATGAAAGAGGATATTGATTGGTTGTGTGAAAGCTATCCGAATGACATCCTCATATTAATGGGTGACATGAACCACAGATTGAACCCAAATAAAATGGATAAATGGTCCAAAGAAATGCTAAAATCGTTTAATATAAAGGCGGTAACATTCCCATTAACTAAAGGATCTAAATGGGATATAGGGCTGGGAAACTATCTAAGCTCGAAGGGCCTAGTTTGCTTAAATGGACGGGTAGGCAAGGATCGACCAGCACATCAGACCTTTAAGATCGGCCAACAATTATGCCCAATTGATTATATTTATATGCATGCCTGGAATTTCGATAAAATAAGGGATTTTAAAGTGGGCTCTGAGGAAGGAAGTGATCACCATCCTCTGAAGTTAAAACTGAAAAGGGAGAATGTAGTACAAAGGGAAAAGGTGATCTCAGTTTAGTTGGAATACCCGAAAAGACTGTCCACAAGACTAACAGAGGAGTATATGGAAAAATTATCAACTTATCAGCGAAACCAGCCAATGGGTGATAGCTTAGAGCTCCACCCAGAAGGGTATGAAATATTATTGGGCAGGTTGCACAGTGCAAAGGAGTAGCTTTAAATGGGAAAGGATAAAAAAAATGTAGTACCCTCAAAAGACCAAAACGATGAAAATAATTGGTATACTAAGGAATGTAAGATCCTTAAGGCAAAAATAAGGAAAGGGGAGAGAAACCTTAAATTAAGGTATGATAGTGGAAGCCATAATGAACTGATGAGGCTAAGGCGTAGGTATAAAAACTTAGTCAGAGCCTAGAAAAGAGAACTCAAAGAAAAGTGTTGGAGACTTATGATAGAGGCCATTGAAACTGAAAACATAAAAGACATTTGGAAATTAGTACAAGAGGGGTCGGGAAAAACCCAGGGTCGGGTGTTCTGTGCAGTGGAGTAACAAGCTTGGATGGACCATCTGGAGGAGATATATGGTAAAGAAGGCGAGATGGTGGAGGAACAGGCAACGCCATGGGAGAGAGTAGGTGAGGATACCAGAGATATGTTTGCATTAAGAAACATTAGAAATATAATCAACAAGACTAAGCCTTACCCGTGCCACTGGTCCTGATAATATGCCCGCAATTATAACAAAAAATCACCTTGATTGGTGGGCGGAGTTATTGCACAGGTTGTTTGATAGAATCCTGAGTACAGGGATCATTCCAGAAAACTGGAGAGTGGCAATCATTAGGCAGATCCATAAAAAGGGAGAGATAAAAAGCCTAGTAGACGTGGCCGAAAAGGTATTTGCAAAAATAATCCTGGGAATGTTAAAAGATTGGGCCGATGTAAATGGTATAGTACCACCGGAACAGGGGAGATTTAAGGATCGGCACTCGATAGTCGGCCACTGTTTTGCGCTGTGGTTCATTGCATGTAAGTCTGTGGAGCAGAGGGGGAGCCTATTTTGTTGCTTCATAGACTTCTGTGCAGCCTTTGATCTTGTTGACAGAATCAGCCTATGGTAGGCATTGAAAAAAAAAGGTATCCCCAAAGACCTCTTAAGGCTAATTAAAGAGCTGCACAGGAGGAATTGGGCCCAGATTATTCTGGATACAATGGGGATCCTAACTCAACAAATACAAGTAAACAATGGGTTGAGACAGGGATGTGTATTAGCCCCTTTACTCTTTTCTTTATTTGTTGCTGATCTGCCAGAGACTCTAGTCGCCACAAATGGAGATAGTCCTAAGATTAATGACAAACATGTGGCATGCCTCCTGTATGGAGACGATCTTGTGATTTTAGATCAGACCGAAATAGGCCTACAAAGGAAATTAGAGAAATGTGAGGATTACTGCAGGTGGAAAAAATTAGTGGTGAATATGGACAAAACTCGAGTGCTTTGCTTTGGGAAAACTAAAAGCAAATTTAATTGCCACTTAGGATCCGAGAGACTGGAAGTAGTTACTGAATACAAGTACCTTGGAATTTAGTTTGAGTGGTCTCTGAAATGGAATATCCACCTAGAGGCCCTAAAGACTAGGGCTTTTGCCTCGGTGAGCGGGCTGAAAAAGTTTAATAAATCCTTTGGAGATATATCATGCAGACCGGTGTTAAAGCCTATGAAGCAATGATCTCCCTTGCAACTCCAGTATGGAGCTGAATTGCTATGTATTAGTGGAAAAGACAGGTGGCATGCTAAGGAGGGAAAATGTTTGAAGTATTTACTGTCACTCCCCAGTTCTGCCATGATCCAAGCAATAAGATTGGAAACTGACATGATTTAATGGAATATGTGACGCCAAAAGCCCTAATAAGATTCTGGGGAAAACTGAATAGGGAAGATGGACAAAAAATGTCTCAGTTGTGTAAGAATGAAATTGTGTGCAGTGAACTAAAATGGCCAAAATGGTTTAGGGCTAACCTGGCCGCCATCTGCACCGCTGTGAAAGTTCAGCAGCTTACGCAGTCCTTACATTTTGATGTTTCCAAGGGTGAGTAAACAGCGTTAGGCAAAGATTTGTCCAATGAAAATGACTACCAATATCTAAGAGAGAAAATATCTGTAGATTTTATGTAAAATGCATGGCGCAATAAAGTGAGTTACCCATATGTGGACACTTTATCAAGTCCGTTGTTAAGAATCAAAGTGCTGAGAGTAAGAATTGGTCTCAACCCCTGTAAGATAAGTCATACGGCAAAAGCAACAAGCATTGGCATAGCCAATAGGTCTCGCCTTTGGGACCTTATAAGTGGACTACTGTTAACAACATTTGCAAAAAAAGGCACTAGAGCAGTAGAGACCTATCTTTCTAGGTAAAGAAAAGAGAATCCAAGCATATGTAAATACAGACTGAAATGACACAATCTAATCCCTGATGGAAGCGTAGTCCCTGTGGGGCAGTCCATCTCTAGGCTGCTAACAAGGACCTGTTGGAAATGGGGACCGCTGCACTATGCAACTCCTCTGTAAAATAACATAAAATATAAAGTTAATTGCATTAATCATGCAACCAATATTTTTTTCTAATAGACACAGATTACAGAAAAATCTTTTTAAGCATAGGTCCTGAAATAATAGGAACGAAGTCATGAAAATGTGCGTGTTTAATGTCTGGTTTGAAATAGCAAGAAAAAGTGTATCAGAAAATCGTTATATCATGGTGATATGAATACATATCTTATTCATTGTCAAAGGATTATTGAATTTCCGTTAGATTCAATATTTTCTATAATTCTTTCCTTAGTATATTTATTTACGTTTCTTAAGAGTCCCTAATGACCTTTAATTAGTACACTTGTCCCTATACTGCGGTCTGGCCTTGCCTATATGGTGCGTACAACGAAAGATGAAACTCCACCAAGACCAAAGTACGTCACGCATGATTTACTAAACCAGTAGCCATGTATACAATAATATTAACTGGAAAATCTAGATGTATATAACCGCTTCAACGCCTCGTCAGAAGTAGTAAGCACTATACTAGTACAGTTTACATAGGAGCAGTCAAGGACTAGAATTGTCCAGAAAATCGATTAAACAGGGACTGGGTGATTTGAAGGGAGAGAAACTCGAGAGACAGAGCTTTGGAGGTGAATAAAGATGGGAAACACTGAGACATGCAGATGGGATGGGGGCAAATACACCTTACCAGAGAGTGACCCCATAGCAGTAAAATATAGACACAATACACTGGGACAGTGGACTTGAGATGAACAGACAGCAGGATAAAGAGAGATCCGGCTTTGTAAAGAGCGATGTGGTTAATCTGCATTAATATAACCTAGTTCGGGAACTAGAAACCCCAGGCAAACCTCACCAGTCACGTGTGGTGCACAATGTGGACTCACACAGGCAGCTTGGAAGGAGCAGGACCCCTGGCTTTACAGAGCCCCCCTCTCAAGACTCTATGCACATGACGCACAGCGCCACCACTGCTGACTCTTGTGAGGTGGGGAGGGAAAACCCGCTAGGGAACCCATAACATGGCAGCCACTCACAGTGGGTAGGAGGAAGGCAGGGGATAAGAAGACCCTCAGGCCCCAGCCCCCCCCCCCAAATTCATAGGGAAGCCCGGTCCTACAAACCAACTATGGCAAGCATCCAGCACCCCAACCCTCGCCGTCCCTTACATATCTCCAGCACAGACAGAGCTTCCGTTAAGAAACCCCATAAACTGCGGACCTCCGTCTGCTTCCTCGAACCTACAACCGCAAGTGGCCAAGGAGCTGAAAAGCACAGCCCTCCGCAGAAAGCGCCTCATTTGCCAAATTATTAGGCATATATTTTTGTGAGCTCATACCCCCAAAACTTTAGTGAACCTCTGGGTCTGTGTGTCAACAGGAAGCTCTTAAAAAAAACACACACAAAAAAACTACTGCCCCTTGCCCGCATGGTGCATGGTACCGACCCGTTCATCAGCGGCCAGGGACCAGTGGAGTGCGAACCCCTGTACACCACGGAGAGAAGACGCACCGGTTCTTCAATCTTGCCCGCGTCTGTTCAAGCATGCTATCCGGTTTTAAGAAGGTATCTTTCCCTGTCCCAGTGCAAGTAGACCTACGTGAGGTGTAACCTTTATTCAAATTGAGCTTTTTTTTTGCTTTTAATAGAGATGCTTCAAGGCGCTACGTTAGTACGTGAAGTGTGGGAACAGTCACACATATGAATGTTTGCCTTACTTGTGCAACTGTTTATATACCACCGCGTGTGGCACATGCAGAACGAGCTAACCATCCAGTTTTATGATAAAAGGTCTGAGGCAGAATATCACGTTCAGTAATTATTTTTCTCTGTTGGGAGTTGGCCTTTAGGAAAAGGCTGGGCAAACCAATGTACCATGGAGGGTGCTTAAATATTGCACAGGATTGCAAAACAAAAACCAAGATATCAAAACAAAATAAGCTAAAGTGAAAGCGACCGCGCTGTGTTCAATTAGTAACATGATCCACGACGAGGGAGGAATGCAGCTGGCAGCCTATGCGCTCCTGCTCGCTCCCGAAAGCCAAACGCCGTGGGAGTTAACTTTTGGAAGAGAGGTGGGACATGCACCCACCTATGGCCATTTGCGTGATTTCATTTTTGAAAGCCACACGCACTGGCCAATAAAATGTGTGGGAGTTAACAAAATCACACGGAGAGGTCTCTTGGAAGTTTGGAGTGCTTTCAAGAAGCCTCCCCATAGGGCAGCGCATGCGCGCTGCGCTAGGCTTGACCTAAAAATGATTGGCATAGGAGGGAATTGTGTCTGTGGGTTGAACATCAAATGTGATATGTTTCATATTCTGTTGGATTGCTTAAAACTCAGACAACAGCGTAGACAATGGCTACACCCAATATTCTTGAAATATGGAATTGTGACTCGAGGGCATGCCACAGAATTTTTAACTGAGATGTGTTTCTTAGATATAGCATGCGCTATTGGTAGATTTATGAGGGCAGTTAATGCAGTGTTTATTGAAAACAAGTAGAAGTGTGGTGTATTTTTAAGAACTGTATACAGATTTTATTGAAATATAGGTTTATCTGAACAATTTATTTATGGTTTTCCTAGATGGAAATTATTATTATATATGTATTTGTTACCATATATTAATGCTGTATTGTTTAAAGTCCATTGGTCTAAATAAACATATCTTTGATTGATTGATTGATTGACAAGCCAAAATTGCAGCTATTTTTACTATTTTTGAACATGGCAATTGTGAGAGCCAGTCAGAAACTGTACCATGGATAAGATTATATAGACTTCATCATTTTCATTAAGGGAACAAGTTCTAAATAATAAGTGGGCGGACTAGTTAGCAAAGACAGTGAGCTATGACATAAAGGAAGTGATATCACAGGAAGTGAGGTCACAACCTCGTCATTGTGCTTACCTTGATAGAAATTGGACTATAGTTCATTCAAATCAGAAGTGAACATTTTGCTTAAATAT
Source organism: Triturus cristatus (assembly GCF_964204655.1). Lineage (NCBI taxonomy): Eukaryota > Metazoa > Chordata > Amphibia > Caudata > Salamandridae > Triturus > Triturus cristatus. The sequence goes on from NC_140580.1 coordinate 734,644,229, forward strand.
ATTATGTTGGCATGTCAATATAGGTTTTCAATATATGAGCTAATTTGTATGGAACATATTTACTTATCATGTTATTGAAAGCAGTGAATGCATGACGGAATGTAAGGGTTTAAATAATAACAGGTGACTTCGTAAACAATGATTTACGTAATATGAAATATTGGACATTTGCACGCCTGCCATGTAATGAAGCACACATTTTGAAACAACTACAATGCTTCAAAATCATAAAAAATGAATACCAGCATGTGGCATGATAGACGAAGTTTGTGATCATGTTATTTTTTCTAGTGCTCTGCAGTGATCATTTAGCTGCTTAAACCGTATTACAACAAATACAATACCAAACAACATAATAACCACTACACATAGAATTTCAGTGAAAAACGTCTATGCCAAGGTTACAACTACGGGTAAGTTCCGTTTTGAGTGCAAACCCCTGTTTGTGGCCAAAATGGGTTTCCAAGTAGGGCATATTTGCCCTTGTGCTAGCTGAGGATGGGCGACTTGGCCTAACAACGACAAGTGCATGAGAAGTACAACCGGAAGTGAAACTTGTTGTCACATAGGAAGGAATTCCAACTGGGCACCATGGAACACGAAATAGGGTGCAGCAATTAGAATTTCACGCTATTTGCCAATGCAAAGAATATTCCTACCACCTATTACCTGGCGTAAACCTGTGGGCCAATGCCACTGATATACAATTTTTGAAAGGACAAAAAGCATGCGCAATTAGTGATTTTATCCATTCATTTTGCACATGCACACGCAAATGAGCATGATGTTATGCATTAATTTCGCACCATCTGATTATAAGTTGTTTGGTTTTTTTCTTCCCCCAGTTTTACTGGGTGTGGGAGAACCACATAAGATTTTTCTGGACAGAAAAAAAGTCCAGAAGAATCGTATGACATTTTGGGTGGAGCAGCAGCCTAGTCCCATTGCCTCTCCCAGGGGAGTTTACGCGCATTTGTAGGGTAGGAGACCTTTACCACATTGTCAGAACCGGCCACTGCTAAAATAGCGCCCTGGGCGGAGAGCAATCTGGCATTCTTCCTGATGCTAGTGAATACAATGAGGCAGCAGGGGACCCCTTTTGTGTCCACTGGTAAGTCCCTGGCTGAGCAGTGAATGGTCCCTGAACACAGACCTCTCTGGATCTCCCCCAGGTCACCTAAATCGCCCATAGTTTGACAAGCGCGAATATAATGAAGCGCGCACTTAGGACTCGGCCCCCCGGGCGCCCAGGCATGCCCTCATCGAAGAAGTAAACAGGACGGCAGCCTCAACTGCTTCCGGGTCAGCGCGACGTCACTTCCGGCCGGAGCCGGCACCTCAGGGGGAGGGGGCGAAGGCCTATTTAGGGCAGCTGGCCCGGGTCCTCGCCCTCTCTTTCTTTCCTGCGCCGGCCTCGGAATGCAGGGGGCTCCTTCAATCTTTATTGAATTATATGTTGACCCTGCCCTTGGAGAGGGCCACGGTGTAGGCAAATAAAAAGGGAAGGTACTTATTATTTTACAGTACCGGTGGGTTCCTTCGCGGGGTCCTCTCCCCTGTGGCTACATCGCTTCCGCCGGGGGAGTATGATAATGTGCGAGGGGTGGCTTTGTGTGTACCTTACGTAGGTGGGTCCGTAGGACAGGAGTGAGCAGTCCTGTATTACGTTTGGGGTCAGTCCCCCGTAACACTGGGCCCACCTTGTGTCCCATGGTGGGCAGGATACAGCCGGGATCTGGCTGGCACGTACTAGTGCTACTAGGTGGCTTGGTCAGGTACAGGGTTCACCTAAGATCACCTCAGAATACGGGTGGGACCTCTCTAGGATACGCAGGGGCGTGGTGTTCTGCATCACTGTCCAGGAAGGCATTATGTAACTAGTTTGAAGGTTAGTCGCACCCTTCAGGGATGGTAGTTGGGGCGCATCATTGAGCTGACTTCAGGCAAGAAATCTTCCCTTTAGGGTACACTGCACCAGATAGACTTTCAGGTGGCACGGTCGTTATATGGTTTGAGCGTCGAGGGCTTCCATGAAGGCAGGTGGGCGGATGCTGTGCGGGTAGCAAACTACCAGTAGAGGCGCGTTAGGGATTCTGGTCTCAGGGAAACTCCCCTTTGCTAGGCAGAAATCATTCCTGTTTAACTGATCGATTTCCCTTGATTAAAGTGATACAAAATAGCGCATGGGGCGGTATACCTGCCCCTTGAAGTAAAACAGGTATAACACATGGTTGGTGGTCACCCATAACACAGCTGGGGCTCAGGTGCTGCGCGCTTATTCCTTGGGGTCGAGGTTGCGCTGTACAAGGTTTGGGAAAAAGAGGGGCCTTTCGGCACACCTACAATCAGGGGGCATCCCTATTTCACTGTGTTGCTCAGGTACTTGCCAGGTGACCCATCTGGGAAGAGGATGAAGCCTGCTTAGTAAGTTAGGTGAGGGCAGTTGGCATTGATGGAGTTCACGAAGTGAGCCTGTATCTGGCGCTAGGACGCAACGGGTGGTGGTCATTTTTCATGGCAAAACTTAGGGTAGTTCCTTCATGAAGAATAGGTGTTAGCAAGCGGCGGGTGAGGGGTTCCCTACTGCTAGAGCAGTCATGTGGCATCCTTACCTGATTTCACGCAACACTGGCAGGGGGGTAGGGCGCCGGGGGGGGCTCCCCTAGGGGAAATTGACTGGTACAGGCATCAGGGCGGTGGGAGGCCGGACATGCCCGGACTCTGGGTTAGCCAAGGTAGGCAGGCCCCCTACCGACGGAAGTCTATAGCTTGAGCTAGTTAAGATTGGCTCTGTAGCGGCGGGTGGACATGAATAGGGGTATACAGGGCCTTTTGGGGATCACGAGAAACTCGGTGTAGAGTCGGTACTTATCGCTCACAGGGTGTCTCCCGCAGCGTTCGGAGCACGGTGGTGGACCTCAAGAGTCAGACTCGGACCCGCGACAGGCGCTGCAGGTTAGATAATTCACTGGCCAGGTCTTAGGTAGGGTGGTTGAAGAGAGTAATGGCCCAATGGTTACAGTCGGAGTTGCTTACTCTCAAGTTACAGGTTCATTCTCATTGATTCAGTTCAGGCAGATATCCTTTCGACAGGGGTGATCCTGGGAGCACACACAGTGGCAGCGGGCGCAGGGCGTCGTGTGGGACTCCTGTCCCCAGAATGGGTTATCTTGCATTGCAGAAGTAGCAAGACTAATCAGGTCATTGGAATCGGACATGCTCTAGGCCTGAGGTTGCTGTGGGGTGGGGAGGGCGAAGGGCGGTCTGCCCTGGTCCCCCTTGTGGCGGTAAAGAGGCCACAGAAATTGCCTTTACATTGTTAAGGGGAGTCCTCCTGCATACTCTTTAGGCCAGCACTGAGGCAGAGAGATGGTAAGCTCACCCCAGAGAGAACGGGACACCGGCTGGGGGCAAGGGCGCCAGTTTTAAAATAGGGCATGGGGCTTCCGCCCCTGGTTACTCCCTACGAACGCCCGATGAGCAGCCTGGTGGTGGAGGGGTGGGCCCCTCAGGTGGCGGATCTAGACCAGAGGACAGGGGCTCACCCTTCAAGGACGCAGGTGGGTTGCGCCTTGCGTGGTTCTCAGTTGGTTGGGGGACGCGAGCTAGAAGGCCCCTTAGTGCTGGAGCAATAGACAACGTTCTTCGTGTAAGTAAATTGAGTTCTCCCCGACTTGCGGATGGAGCATGAAGCTAGGGAGAACTTTAAATTAAAATGGTGATTAACGTTTTGAATTTGATAAATGCAGATCATATCAAATTGTTTGATTTATATATTGTCATGTTTGTGTGAAGATTTGTAATAAACATGGCCTTTTTAACCCACAGCTGGTTGTTAAGCATTGTTTCGTGGGTTTGGAGGAGGGCTGGGCCGGGTGCCATCCTGGGGGGTACGAGTCCTATGACAAGCGCGAATATAATGAAGCGCGCACTTAGGACTCGGCCCCCCGGGCGCCCAGGCATGCCCTCATCGAAGAAGTAAACAGGACGGCAGCCTCAACTGCTTCCGGGTCAGCGCGACGTCACTTCCGGCCGGAGCCGGCACCTCAGGGGGAGGGGGCGAAGGCCTATTTAGGGCAGCTGGCCCGGGTCCTCGCCCTCTCTTTCTTTCCTGCGCCGGCCTCGGAATGCAGGGGGCTCCTTCAATCTTTATTGAATTATATGTTGACCCTGCCCTTGGAGAGGGCCACGGTGTAGGCAAATAAAAAGGGAAGGTACTTATTATTTTACAGTACCGGTGGGTTCCTTCGCGGGGTCCTCTCCCCTGTGGCTACATCGCTTCCGCCGGGGGAGTATGATAATGTGCGAGGGGTGGCTTTGTGTGTACCTTACGTAGGTGGGTCCGTAGGACAGGAGTGAGCAGTCCTGTATTACGTTTGGGGTCAGTCCCCCGTAACACTGGGCCCACCTTGTGTCCCATGGTGGGCAGGATACAGCCGGGATCTGGCTGGCACGTACTAGTGCTACTAGGTGGCTTGGTCAGGTACAGGGTTCACCTAAGATCACCTCAGAATACGGGTGGGACCTCTCTAGGATACGCAGGGGCGTGGTGTTCTGCATCACTGTCCAGGAAGGCATTATGTAACTAGTTTGAAGGTTAGTCGCACCCTTCAGGGATGGTAGTTGGGGCGCATCATTGAGCTGACTTCAGGCAAGAAATCTTCCCTTTAGGGTACACTGCACCAGATAGACTTTCAGGTGGCACGGTCGTTATATGGTTTGAGCGTCGAGGGCTTCCATGAAGGCAGGTGGGCGGATGCTGTGCGGGTAGCAAACTACCAGTAGAGGCGCGTTAGGGATTCTGGTCTCAGGGAAACTCCCCTTTGCTAGGCAGAAATCATTCCTGTTTAACTGATCGATTTCCCTTGATTAAAGTGATACAAAATAGCGCATGGGGCGGTATACCTGCCCCTTGAAGTAAAACAGGTATAACACATGGTTGGTGGTCACCCATAACACAGCTGGGGCTCAGGTGCTGCGCGCTTATTCCTTGGGGTCGAGGTTGCGCTGTACAAGGTTTGGGAAAAAGAGGGGCCTTTCGGCACACCTACAATCAGGGGGCATCCCTATTTCACTGTGTTGCTCAGGTACTTGCCAGGTGACCCATCTGGGAAGAGGATGAAGCCTGCTTAGTAAGTTAGGTGAGGGCAGTTGGCATTGATGGAGTTCACAAAGTGAGCCTGTATCTGGCGCTAGGACGCAACGGGTGGTGGTCATTTTTCATGGCAAAACTTAGGGTAGTTCCTTCATGAAGAATAGGTGTTAGCAAGCGGCGGGTGAGGGGTTCCCTACTGCTAGAGCAGTCATGTGGCATCCTTACCTGATTTCACGCAACACTGGCAGGGGGGTAGGGCGCCGGGGGGGGGCTCCCCTAGGGGAAATTGACTGGTACAGGCATCAGGGCGGTGGGAGGCCGGACATGCCCGGACTCTGGGTTAGCCAAGGTAGGCAGGCCCCCTACCGACGGAAGTCTATAGCTTGAGCTAGTTAAGATTGGCTCTGTAGCGGCGGGTGGACATGAATAGGGGTATACAGGGCCTTTTGGGGATCACGAGAAACTCGGTGTAGAGTCGGTACTTATCGCTCACAGGGTGTCTCCCGCAGCGTTCGGAGCACGGTGGTGGACCTCAAGAGTCAGACTCGGACCCGCGACAGGCGCTGCAGGTTAGATAATTCACTGGCCAGGTCTTAGGTAGGGTGGTTGAAGAGAGTAATGGCCCAATGGTTACAGTCGGAGTTGCTTACTCTCAAGTTACAGGTTCATTCTCATTGATTCAGTTCAGGCAGATATCCTTTCGACAGGGGTGATCCTGGGAGCACACACAGTGGCAGCGGGCGCAGGGCGTCGTGTGGGACTCCTGTCCCCAGAATGGGTTATCTTGCATTGCAGAAGTAGCAAGACTAATCAGGTCATTGGAATCGGACATGCTCTAGGCCTGAGGTTGCTGTGGGGTGGGGAGGGCGAAGGGCGGTCTGCCCTGGTCCCCCTTGTGGCGGTAAAGAGGCCACAGAAATTGCCTTTACATTGTTAAGGGGAGTCCTCCTGCATACTCTTTAGGCCAGCACTGAGGCGGAGAGATGGTAAGCTCACCCCAGAGAGAACGGGACACCGGCTGGGGGCAAGGGCGCCAGTTTTAAAATAGGGCATGGGGCTTCCGCCCCTGGTTACTCCCTACGAACGCCCAATGAGCAGCCTGGTGGTGGAGGGGTGGGCCCCTCAGGTGGCGGATCTAGACCAGAGGACAGGGGCTCACCCTTCAAGGACGCAGGTGGGTTGCGCCTTGCGTGGTTCTCAGTTGGTTGGGGGACGCGAGCTAGAAGGCCCCTTAGTGCTGGAGCAATAGACAACGTTCTTCGTGTAAGTAAATTGAGTTCTCCCCGACTTGCGGATGGAGCATGAAGCTAGGGAGAACTTTAAATTAAAATGGTGATTAACGTTTTGAATTTGATAAATGCAGATCATATCAAATTGTTTGATTTATATATTGTCATGTTTGTGTGAAGATTTGTAATAAACATGGCCTTTTTAACCCACAGCTGGTTGTTAAGCATTGTTTCGTGGGTTTGGAGGAGGGCTGGGCCGGGTGCCATCCTGGGGGGTACGAGTCCTATGACAAGCGCGAATATAATGAAGCGCGCACTTAGGACTCGGCCCCCCGGGCGCCCAGGCATGCCCTCATCGAAGAAGTAAACAGGACGGCAGCCTCAACTGCTTCCGGGTCAGCGCGACGTCACTTCCGGCCAGAGCCGGCACCTCAGGGGGAGGGGGCGAAAGCCTATTTAGGGCAGCTGGCCCGGGTCCTCGCCCTCTCTTTCTTTCCTGCGCCGGCCTCGGAATGCAGGGGGCTCCTTCAATCTCCCACCCACCCGTCCCCAAGGATAGAGTTTGGTGAGGTGTTGGATTTAGATTAGAGAGCGGCGGTAAAGAGGCCACAGAAATTGCCTTTACATTGTTAAGGGGAGTCCTCCTGCATACTCTTTAGGCCAGCACTGAGGCGGAGAGATGGTAAGCTCACCCCAGAGAGAACGGGACACCGGCTGGGGGCAAGGGCGCCAGTTTTAAAATAGGGCATGGGGCTTCCGCCCCTGGTTACTCCCTACGAACGCCCGATGAGCAGCCTGGTGGTGGAGGGGTGGGCCCCTCAGGTGGCGGATCTAGACCAGAGGACAGGGGCTCACCCTTCAAGGACGCAGGTGGGTTGCGCCTTGCGTGGTTCTCAGTTGGTTGGGGGACGCGAGCTAGAAGGCCCCTTAGTGCTGGAGCAATAGACAACGTTCTTCGTGTAAGTAAATTGAGTTCTCCCCGACTTGCGGATGGAGCATGAAGCTAGGGAGAACTTTAAATTAAAATGGTGATTAACGTTTTGAATTTGATAAATACAGATCATATCAAATTGTTTGATTTATATATTGTCATGTTTGTGTGAAGATTTGTAATAAACATGGCCTTTTTAACCCACAGCTGGTTGTTAAGCATTGTTTCGTGGGTTTGGAGGAGGGCTGGGCCGGGTGCCATCCTGGGGGGTACGAGTCCTATAGATGCCTCAGGCTGGTGTGTGTGAGCAGGAGCGAGAAGGAGAAGGTAGGGCAAGGAAGGGGGCTAATGGGGTGTGAAAATCATCACCTACCATACGATAACAAGGACCAATTTAAACAGTCAAATCTGACAGAGAACCGAGGACTCAGGACCACGGACAAGGCTGGAGCAAGACGACAGGTGCGTTGCTGTTTGCATAACCTTTTTTTTTTTTTGCAGATTTTATATAGCGCGAACTTGACCCGAAGGTATTGGAGCACTTTACATGAGCACCGGTTACGTTACACATTCAGGCACGGGGAGATTCATAGGCACATGCATCAAAAGAAAAACCGGTCGCAAACGTGCAGATTCTCAGAATCTGCCTCTTTGTGACCGGTATTTTTGCATTTGGTATGCATCATCCCAAATGCAAAAATCGCAATTTAAGCAATCTCTAAATTGTGATTGCATTTAAGGAATCGCAAATTGAGATTCCTTAAATGCAATGCATTAAAGTAAAAAAAATAGCGATTTCGCTAATAGGGGGCGCAAATTCCCATGAAGTTGAACTTCATGGTAATTTGCAAAACCTTTGAAAAATGCACTTTTGTGCATTTTTCAAAGTTTCATGTTGCGCACAAACATGCCCTTAGGGCATATGTGTGCGCAACATATGTGCACAGGTCAATTTCAGGGGTGCAACAGGGTGTCCTTTTGACACCCTTGCAGCCTGAAATTGCATGCGCAATTTGCGAGTACCTATTGGTACTCGGAAATTGCGCTTGCAATTTCCCATTCATTCCTATGGGCCTGCAGGCCCATAGGAATGAATGGGAAGCTATTCCTTATTTGCGACTCGCAATTTGCGAGTCGCAAATAAGGAATGTGTAGGAATCACTAATATTATAGCGATTCCTACATGCATAGGATTTTGCGAGTCCTTAATTGCGAATCCTTAATATTCGCAATTAAGGACTCGCATAATCCTAGCTTGATGCATGTGCCAGTTGGTGATTTAACAAAATAGCTTAGGCCACGCACTACCGAGTGTTCCAAAAAGTTGTTGTCTTGCGTGATACTGGGGATTCACTTTCCAATCATCAAAGTGTTAATTGAATGAAACAAATCAAGTTGCATCCCCTATATAGGAGATGTCCCCCTGTGCACAACTCTGTATCCCATTTAATGGGTTAGCAATTAAAACCAAAAGTGATGGTGTAAGTTGTGAAGTGACCTTTATTCACATCAATCCATCAAGTTCAAACTTCTTCAAAGATTTTGAAAGGTCATCTATTCAAAATTGAACGTAAATGTACATCATTCGTGATGCATTTTGGGCAACATCGTGCCCTTCGTCAGGGGACACATCTGTAATTGCAACCAAAACAAAGTCTTATACACTGGACAAGCCCCGTATGTCTATCGATAGATATCATGAAAAAAGCAAACTAATAACCACATGCATAAAGTGAATAACGGTTGAAGAATGGTGAGTGTACCCCGGTGCTTCAATCATAGACATCGTCAGAAGTATCCAGAGGTATAATGGCGAATGGCCATAACGGTAACGTGAAAATAAAGACGCTAGGATGCTCATGAAGCCGTGATTTTTCTTTATTTTCACGTTATCGTTTACATTATGTTTTTACTCATATGTGCACGAATGTATACATAATATTATTGTTGTTTTTACGCATGTATCACCGTTATGGCCATTCGCCATTATACCTCTGGATACTTCTGACGACGTCTATGATTGAAGCACCGGGATACACTCTCCATTCTTCAACCGTTATTCATATGGTTACCAGTTGGTGATTTGCCCAGAATCACACGATATGGACACGACCCCGAGGCTCGAAACCTGGTTTCCAGCCCCAAAGTCGGCAGTCTAGCCGACGGACCACATCCTCTCTCAACCTTCATGCACACAGCTTCCTGCGCCTCTCAGAAGACTGTCGCCCTGTGCCTGTGCCTCGCTCGCCCAAGCCAAAAGCCGGCCCTGCACACTGCAACGGTAAAATTTGCATGCAAATTTGCTGTGCGTTGAACTCACTTGAGCACCGTGCAACTCCTAATTAGGCCCAAAGTGATTTTAAATTAAGCGAGAAAGTAACTTGGGGGCATATAAACAAGGAACAGGGAAAATTAACGCTAAGGGCGCTTAGCGTTCATTTTATCAACGCCCGCTATCGCTGGATAATATCGCCTGGTTATCGCGTTATTAACAATGCTAACCGCCTAGGCGATAAAAAATCCAGCGATAGCGGCATTTTGGAAGGTTATCGCTGGTAATGCAGCGATAAAACTACAAGGATAGGGATATCCTTGTTGATAGCCCATGGTCAACTTAGCCATGTAATCCACCTCCCATTGGATTACATGGCTAAATCTGAAAATTAGCAGATGTAAAAAAGCAGCGTTAACCGTGGTTAGCGCTGCTTTTTTTGTCTCTAACAGGGTTAGCGTGAAGCTTGATTATAGGAGAAATGTCGCTTAGCGACATTTCTCACGTTATTTTGCTCTGGAACGCCCACTTTGCATCTCATTAGAGATGCAAAGGGAAGCGTAGTGAAAAAGGGTGCTAACATGAGATTTTGCATGTTAGCACCCTGTTGCTGATAGGGCGATATTTTTATCTCCGCTTCTTTGGCTTTTAAAGCCAAAAAAGCGGAGATAAAGCCCTTGTTAATATGCCCCTTGGTGAGCACGCTTAAACCGTGCACTTTTAAGTGAGAAAATGTCTGTGCATGAGATTTTCCAAAACGGTATTTTTGAAAAAGTCTCTAGTTGGGACAAGTTAGAGCTGGCATAAAGTTGGGACATTATACAAGCTCTAAAGAATTCAAAATTGTGGCCTAAGAAATGTGGCTAGCTTGAAAAAACATGAGTCGGTCACGACCAGGGCATGCAGCACTTGCCGGTGAAGCAAGGAGTCCGCTTTTGAACAGCCTGCCTCATTCACAAGGTATTTTATGATGCAGGCTCCTTACTATTAAAAGACAGATTCCCCAAATGCCGTTCAGGTACAGATCTGTGACTTGACTGTTGACTCTCACTTACAACTGTGTTGTATTGCCCTGCCAGATTTACGCACACACTTGCACTCCTGTGACCGAAATTATGGAATGACCTCCCTTTTCACCTACACTCAATCCAGAACAATCTCTTGTTTTACCAATAATTCAACTTTCTTTTTGCTCTTTTGGCTTTTTGTTTCTTTTGGCACCAAGATGCTCTTGTGGGTGCATGTGCACTATATAAACCAGTAGATAAAAAACACAAAACCAGATGAATGTATTTTTTAAACATTTTATAGAGACAAATGTTAGGGTGTTAATGCTCACAGGAGAGCGAGGGATGATGCGGATCATAGCTGTGAATGTCACTCAGAAGCAGCCCTCAGCTGTGCTAATCACTTCATTCAACACCCTCACATGTTCGTTCAGAGCAGACATCATGTCATTATTTCATCCAGACCAAGCTGAAAGTGTATCATTTACATTTGCTTCGGTTGTCCGGCCACTCCACTGGCTGACACTATGCATGGACGTCAATTCACCAAAATACCAGGGCTAGTGGAAGTGACATCACACATCCTTTGACCTTCACTTTCTCACGCACACACGTTTACACATAAACACACATTCACACTTATGCACACCCTCACACGCAAACACACTCTCTCCCGGGAGCACGCACACAACATGCATTTAAAAGCATTTTCTTTACTTACCTCAGTAGCCAGGGAAGGATAGGATAGGATAGGATAATCACTTATATAGCGCAACGAATGCCGAAGCGTCTTGGGACGGTCATAGTCCAGCTAACCGTACTCTATTTTTTTTATTACCCTGATAGTGAATAATGTAAGCTTATTCATTATTAGTGTAATAAAACAATTGACAGAAAATAAAGAGAGACAAGCTGCCACTGTGTTCTTGCCATTGATATTGCCTCCTCTGAGTCCAGGGTCACAAAGGCAGTGCCGGGGGTGCTATGCTATGTATGACCTTCAAGTGGTTACCCCTATACACTAGATGCTCCTTCTCCCACATCGCAGCAAAGACCTGGAACGGCCTCTCCACACACCTCACTTTTAGAATTCCCAATGGCCCTCAAGAATAAGCCTCCAGGACCTGCAAGCGCCTGGATACCCTATTGGGTGATTAGCTGCACTTTATAAATCATTGTTGCTTGATTGACTAAGGGGTCACAGGGGGCAAGCTCTGGGTTGTATGACATCCATGACCCTATGTTTGAGACACATCCCTCTTTCTTTAGCCTCAATCAAAAGAACACTTCTTCCCAGGACAGGACTGGCCCCTTATTCATCTGGGCATTTCTTTGATTGGCTGGTGCCAGTGCAGGCCGGTTTTGAAAGTCCAGGGCCGCTCCTGGTGCCGCTCACGTTCCTCAGCTCCTGGAGTATAATTGCAAAAGGCACAGGGGGCTTTAAGAAAGAGAGGGAGGTGGAGAGAAAAAGGTCAGAGAGGGAGAACAGAGAGAGAGAAAAGAAGGAGAGATAGAGAATGGATGGATAGTAAGAGAGAGATAGCGCAAGGAGCGGAAAGAAGAGGAACTGGTAATTTTGCCAGGGCTAAATTTGGTTCCCCACACCGGCCTGTTGCTTCTACTCTCACAAAGCATGAAAAAAACAATTGATCTGGTGAACTACATAGCACAGGCCCCTACTAAGTGTACCAATTTAGTCAGTAGCATAAGAGTGCAGTCCTAAAGACCAGTACTAGATGTCCATGTTGAATCAGCAGTACAGTGGTACAGTTGCACATGCCATTACTAGGTAGCAAAGGGGTACAGTGACACAATCCGTCTCTGTTGAGTCAGCAGCACATTGGTGGAATTTTGCACGCTGCAACTATTTGTACCTGTAGACTTGGAACCTGTTTTCCTTTAGAGCATATAATAGAAAAAAACATGCTTAATTTATTAAAATGTTTATTAACAGTTCATGAAAATCTCAAGAAATGCAGCTTTTTAAAAAAGCAACTATGCTTCCATAATGTTAATCTGCCAATAGGGACAGTTCTGAAATGGCCTGGACAGAACATCTGCAGATACACAATTCTGTATACAATATCTGCATCCCCAGAATAATTTGCACAATTCCAAACACTTCTTTTTAATTCTCACAAGAAAAATACTCTTCTTGATGTTACTAGGCCCAGGTGAAATTGTAATTACCATCGATCAAACAAAGGGGGTGCGAGGAGGTTTAGAGACTGGCAAGCAACCCTTGGGTTTAAAAATACAAAACCATCCTGTGATCCTATGAATCGTCATAGAATGGTGGATTAATTGGTGCATGGGTTATAGATCACTGTATGTTTTGTATATTTTAACCCTTCTACACACATATCATTGTTTGTACACCACTATTTTGATTGAGCACATTGAGCAGCAGCACTTATGATTAGGTCCTGAAGAAAGCTGCAACACCTCTTTTTGAGGGCTAATAGGCTGAAACATGCCAACCATGTATTGACACTAACAGCGGGTATATTTTGTTCCCACAGTGCCTTGTTAGGTCTCGCCTGACCCAGCGCATGCACTGGTCTGGCGAGACATATTGAGAGGGCTCCAAAAAGTGCTACCAGGCCAGCCTAGAGCTACAGTGCATGGGCGCGCGCGCCACGCTTTACCGCGACTACTTTCACTTTTGTGGCCGCACGGCCGCTTTAATGTTTGATCGTGATCGCGATCACTTTCGCTTTCGGGGCCGCACGGCCGCTTTGCATAGCCAATAGGTCTCGCTTTTGGGACCTTATAGTATTTAGTTATGCAACTGTTGCATGGCTAAACACTTATAAGGTCCCAAAGGCGAGACCTATTGGCTATGCCAATGCTTGTTTTTAATCCTGGCCCGGGGACTCTTGAATAAAGGGAACGGTGTACGCTGTTGCTAATTTTAACTGTCACTTTCACTTGCTCGCATGCCCTCACCATCCTGAGCTCATCATTGTGGTATTTAGTATACCTCTGTTGATGACAAAAAATCCCTGAGCTCCTACCGCTCAGTGAGGGGGCTGTAGCGCGTACCGTGACTGGGTATCAAAGTACAAGGAGATTCCCAATGATGAAGCACTCCACATATGGTGGGTGAAGGAAATTGCCCTTTTAAAGGGATATTTCTTTCCAGCTAGGTCCTCATTCGTAACAGTAATCTTTACAGACCAAAGGGTTTCTTGATGCTGGCAGAGTGAAATTGTAACTACACCAGAGCAATTGGAGTAATTTCAGTAATTTTGTATTACTCTTATGAAGTGAGATTACTGAAAAATACAAGATTATGCTCATTCATATAATTTGTCAACAAATGTCTACCCAAGAGCACAGGAGCCTCAGCACGAGCAACTGCTGCCTGCTTCTGTTCTGTTCCTGTTTCATTATATTTAATGCTATTTTATTAGTGCAAAATGCATCCTCGAGATAATTTTGGATGTGAGGGTGCATTTTGCGCTAAAAAAACTCTTGTGTAATTTTTCTGTGCTTAGGTTTAATTAAGCTACAGTTAATTACACAAGTAAAGCCACCCCTAAAATATTACGTGCCATCAAACGTTTTCAGCTTTTCTTGACCTTAAAGCTGGAAGAGGGTGCTTACAACAAAGTTTTCACTAATTCTAAAACAATCTTAATTTGGTTGTTAGTACCTGTTACAAAAAGGTCACATAACCTTAAGTGATTAACCAAAAAAAAGAGCTTTCAGGAGGACTACATAGAGGGGCATTGGCTCCACCCAAATGTCGGGGGACAGGTATACATGTTTTGATTGGCCAAACGTTGTGTACTTCAGTGAAAAAAGTGCTTCCCCTCCATGTAGTTGTGATTGTTTGGTTTCTTTATCCAGCATCCTCTACCAGGAGCGGTATGGCTACCTTGACCTTTCAGAGGCACACATATGGCACTGTAATGCTGTTGAAGTATATTAGATAAGTAAATAATTGACACTGTATGTTTTTCTCCGGTCGTACCATAGATGGGAGGAAGGCAGTCATGGGTAATATATTTTGGTTTACAGTGATGTGACTGGAAAACAGCATTTCATTACTCAAGACAACCCTCCTCCCATCTATGCTACTGCCAGAGAAGGGAAGCCCCCACCCCTTCAATCACTGAACTTAGACTTAAGAGTGCAGCTGTGTGTTTGAGATCAGTATAAGTGTCGCAGGGCTACACTAAGGTAAATTACTTTTTTGGTCTGACTTGTCAGGGCCGCTGTCACTTGACCTTATGTGATCATCAAAAAAGAGCTTTCAGAGTAGTACGACAGAGAAAGGGGTTTAGGTTCTACCCACTTGTTGGGTATCCTAACTACAGCATATGATTGTGTCGAATTTGTGTACTTCCACTACAAAGAATGCATGAATTGCGCTTATTGGCTTCTGACAAATCTATACTCAAAATAGCTGGGCTGATTTGGTTATGGTGACAAGTAAATGATCATGGCTATAGACCTGATATGTTTATAATGAAAAGCTATGGTAAAGACTACAGGCCTGACATATTTATTGTTAAGAGTATATGTTAAAGTTAATAAGCAGTTAAGAGTGGCTTGGTATTACTCTGTGTTAAACCTACCAATAGGTATTTTGTTACATGAAGCCTTACAGATTACAGTAGTAGGCATATGTTTTGATGTGAGCCAAGAATGAACAACAAAACTGTGATCTTCAATGTAAATGGGAAAGCAGAGACACAGATACCCATTTGGTGACAGAATTTCAAAATGTGAAATCAGATAACATGAAATGAATACAGGCTTTCCTGCATATCCAAATTATGTGACCCCATGCAAGTATTTTTTTTCACAGTGCCTTACATCTGAGCACACTTTTAAATCCTTGAGCTCTGGATATGCACTGTCCAAATACTTCTTGGGCCTGATTCACAGAACTAACTTAAGACAAACTCCTAAATTTACTACCATTTTCGTATTCACAGAAGGCACTTACTCATTTTGGTATTCACAGAAGGCACTTACTCATTTCGGTATTCACAGAAGTTAGGAGTCCTAACTTTAGGACTCCTAAATGCCTTCTGTGAATACCGAAAGTCTTAAAATTAGGATTTTTCTCAGTTTAGGAGTCCTAAAGTTGGGATTCCTAACTTTACTACTACTAAACTGAGAAAAACCCTAATTTTAAGGCTTTCGGTATTCACCGAAGGCATTTAGGAGTCCTAAAGTTAGGAGTCCTAACTTTACTACTACTAAATTGAGAATAATCCTAATTTTAAGACTTTCGGTATTCAGAGAAGGCATTTAGGAGTCCTAAAGTTAGGAGTCCTAACTATACTACTACTAAACTGAGAAAAATCCTAATTTTAAGACTTTCGGTATTCACAGAAGGCATTTAGGAGTCCTAAAGTTAGGACTCCTAACTTCTGTGAATACCGAAATGAGTAAGTGCCTTCTATGAATACCAAAATGAGTAAGTGCCTTCTGTGAATATCAAAATGGTAGTAAGTTTAGGATTTTGTCTGAAGTTAGTTCTGTGAATCGGGCCCCTTATGTTTGATTTAAAACACTATAATGTCGCTCCATCTAGTAATAAGAATCTATGCCACCTTTTGTGTTTACATGACTACTGACTTGTCTTTTAGTTCACTAACGGCATTGTCATTGGGTGGTGAGTCATGAATATTTCTAAAAACTATCACTTTTAATAAATGCCTGCCTATACAGTGATATAATCTGATGTACTAAGGTGAAACGCTTTCGGATGTTGAAGAAATGCACTTTTTAAATTTTGAATATATTGTACCATACTTTTACATTATGTTTGTTGAACGATATACATGCCAAATATTTTCATGACTCAGCTCTTGCACAGACTCTTGGAGCCAAGCCAGACCCATGACTTGGCTCTGGCTCAGCTCACTCTATTAATTTTCTGTGTGCCCCCTTCTATTTATGGGTCGAGCTTAGTACCTGGGGCCATCAGTCACTTGGTAACATGATTTGTAAAAGGTAAGGATTAGAAACATGAAGCCTTTCCCAACATGTGCTGATTTGACAACTCTTCTATCAAGGCTGCTAAAAGTAGAGCAGAAGAAGAGTGCATGCAGTGACTTGGCAGGGACTCTGGGCCATTGTTTTGTACTTGGTGGTAGTCATGAGTTCCCAGAGTGAACTACCATGCTCATGTGAGGTGGACAGGGGTGTAGCTTCAGAAGGAGTGTTTGGGGTGTGATACCCCTCAAATGTATTCTTGGTTTGGTATTTGGGTCTTGGGGGCCCTGAGTCGGGTCTGCTATGTCTGTACCAGTTTTTCTTGTCATTTTTATTTCACTTAGAGGCTTTAACATGTTAATATTTTGGATTGGGATCCTAAATATATATAGTGACCAGTTTTATGAAAAAGATGTAAATCTGCACCCACAGAACTAGTCCTAAAATGGATACAAATGTACTATGTTTGAGAATTCCTAAACAGTGGCAGTAGAAGGCTTGGCAATCCGCCCCAGTCTCAAGTTTTGGGACATACCACTGACAATCAAACACTCAATATGTGATGGGATGAATGCTTGTAAATAGTCTGACCAGGGGCTATTGCTTGGGGTAGCATTCCAACCCATTGTTTTTCTCCCACTGTGCCACTCTCGAAAAAGACTCACTTAATGCAAATTAGTAGTGACCCTGCTCCTAATGGTAGCAGTCTATCCTGAACCTTGGTAATCTCACACCTCCACGCTGCAAGCCACTGATGTTTTAGTTGGGAAATTTGAGATTCACATTCCGTTAATCTTACTGGGTTAATCTTACTGGCTATGGTGCATTCCTGACAGACAGCTGAACCCTATAAGCACCACACTACCTCTAAACTCCACCCATCCGTGAACTCTAATGCGCTTTCTCTATAGTATACCACAACTTTTCCTGAACCCTTAAAACCCCTCACCACCCCTAAATGAATACCCATCCTTGAACCCTAAAAAAACCATTCACCATCCCAAAACATCAAGTTTCCTTGATCCCTAAAAACACCTCATCACCCCTAAACACCATCTACCACAGATGTCTAAAACCCACATTACTCCTAAACTCTAATCAACCCTGAGCACTGAAAACCACTTGCCACCTCTAAACTCCATGCATCCATGACCCCTTACAACCAGCACCACCCCTAAACTCCATCCATTCACGTTTGATGAAAGACCCTCACCACCCCTAAACTCCATCCATCCTTGAACCCTAAAAACTCCTTCTTACACTTAAAGTCCATTCAGTCCTGTCTATTAAAAACCTCTTATCACCCCTAAACATCACCCATCCTTGAAACCAAAAAACCCTCACTACCTATAAACTCCACCCAGTTGTGAAGTAGTTTGTGATTGTTTCCTTAAAATTATATTTCCTTTAAAATGTTTCCTTTCCACTTTTTTTGTATTTACTTAAAATTAGTTTCCTGCTATTTGGTTTCCTTCAAAGTGGTTTCTCATATTTCATTTTTCCATTAATTAACATACATCAGCTAGAAACAGATTTTTGTTACTTGTAATCTCACAGATTACCATAGTAGGCAAGGGTTTTGGATCTGGCCACCCACTCTGAAAACCCAGGGGGTTTCACTGTGATAACTCTTGTAAGGCCCTGGTTGTATATTGTTTTTCAAAGTGTCCTCTTCTATATGTTTTGAATTCTATTTAATTCTATTCTGATGGTGACTGTTTATGTGCTCTACAGAAGGCCTGTGTTGGTTAAGGTGTAAAGCCATTGGTAATGGGTATGGGCCTTAAGGGTTTATTGGGAAAAGTCATGCCAGATTCCACAGGGTTGTTCTGCTTAATAAGAAAGATTATGGCAAAGCCATTAGGCGTGCCCTACTTATTGTGGTAAGAATCTGTTAAAAGCAAAAGGCATTTAAGGATGGATTGTTAATAAACTTTGCTAAAGCCTGTTGGCAGACATTTTGTTGTACAGAATCACACAGATTACAGAAATGGACAAGGGTTTGGTGTTGGTGACCTAGCCGAACAAACCATGGGGATAGAAGATTTGCAAAATGGTAATCCTTAGTAGGCTCTATTAGCAGGGATTTTATATTGTTTCGATAACTGTAATTTTGTACATATTAGTAATGGTATTACCCTATACCTGATTGTTAATTTGTGGGAAAGTTTATGCCAAACACAGTAGGTCTGATAAACCAGTGTTAAAGGCTATAGGCATGATTATTTTTTTTATGCAAAATTAGGATAAAGGCAGTAGGTCTGACATACTGATTGTGAGAAATTTATGGTAAAGCCAATAGGAATTTGACAGTGAATTTGTTATTACTCTGAATGAAAGCCTACAGATAGGATTTCAATTACATCGTACCTCCCAGATTACCTTTGTAGGCAAGGGTTTTAGTGCTGGGTATCCCCTATGACACACCATGGTTATAGAACATTATCTCAATGAAAATCATTTTTAAACCCTCTTAGGAGAAATAGCATTTTGCTTTGCGAATTCTAATTTTATATACAATTCTATGATTGTATACCTGTTGGCTGCTTATGGGAAAGCTTACACTACAGTACTATAGGCATGAGCTGGCTATGGTGACTAGTCAATGATAATAGACATAGGCAGAATTGGTATGCAATGACATGATATGCTAGATGCAATAGTTCTGGTTTTTTTATTATGAAAAGTTATGACAAAGCCAGTAGACCTGACTTATGTATTGTGAAATGGCATTTTTTAAAGCCAAAATGCCTCTAACAGTGGATTGTTATGAAATTATGTTACCGGCTGTAGACACATTTTTGGTAACATGTTATCTCAAAGATTATAATAGTATTCAAGGGTATTGGCGTTGGTCCCCCATTCTGACAAACCCTGGCAGTATAATTTCACTGTGCTGGTTCTTGTTAGGCTCTATTGAGAGAGGTTGTATATTGTTAAAAGTAATTTTATACATACTTACTATTTTATAACTGTATGCATGATGGTTGCAAGTTTATGTGCACTTCAGCGTGCCTGTGTTGGATAGAAAGTCAAAACAATGGTAAGAACCACAGTCCTTATGGGCCCACTGGGAAAGCTTATGTAAGTTTCTTTAGCTGTGATCTGTTTATAATGAAATGTTTTGACATAACAAGTAGGCCTTTCTGCATGTGTTAAAAGCAATAGGCTTCTAAGGGTGGATTGTTATAACACTGCTCTAAAGCCTGTAGGTAGACATTTTGCTACATGGAATCGGGTAGATAACCATAGTAGGCAAGAGTTTTGATCTGAACAAACCATGGTTACACAGGATTTCTTATATGGAAATCCTCATTTGGCCCTATTAGCAGGGATTTTATATTGTTTTGACACCTGTAATTTTGTACATATTTATAATTTTATTACAGCACACTGCCAAGGATAAAAGGTGAAAGGCCTGATTCGTCATAATGGAATTTATGGTAAAGGTAGTAGGCCTGTAATATTGAATGTGAAAAGCAAGTGTTTAGGTTAATAGGCATTTATGGGTGGATTGTTGGTACTCTATATTGAAGCCTGCTGGTATGTTTTTGTTTTACATAGAATCTCCCAGAATAATATAGTAGGCAAATGTTTTGATGTTGGTACTCTTTCTGACAAACTACAAGTACAGAAGGTTTGTACTGCCACAATCCTTGCTAGTTCCTCTTCAAAGAGATCATTTTCTTACTTTGCTAACTGTAATTTTGTGTACGTTTGTAATTTTATGAATGTATTCTTGACAGTTGTCTTGTTGGAAAGCTTAAGCTCAAAAGAGGAGGCCTGAGTACATTATGTGTACAAGACAAAAGTGAATATTAAAATCTAAGGGCCTAATTGGTTCACTAGGAAAAAATAAATCATATGCCTTTCGTCTGACTCTGCTTATTTTAAAAGGTTACAATAAAGGCAGTAGGCCTGACATATTGATTGTGTAAAGCATATGTTAAAGTCGATAGGTATTCAAGAGTGGATTGTTATATCTCTGTATTAAAGCCTGCAAATAGGTCGTTTTTTACATTTTGTTACATGAAAATTCACAGTTTACCTTTATGTGGAAGGATTTCGGTGTTGGTTGCCACCCCTGACAAAGCCTAAGTGTTAGAACTGGGAATCTCTAGTTGGCACAGGTATGCACTTGCGACAAGCAGGGACTCTCAATTCTAAGTCAGGATAAGGGGATCACCCTTTCAAATAACCCCTGCGCACCCTTTAGGTAGTGTGGCGCAAGCAGTCAAGACTATTCTCAGGGCGTCATAGGTTAAGCATTTGTGAACACATACAGTAATGCAATTACACACCACAAATGGACACCAGTCAAGGTTGTATCAAAAATAGCTCTCTTTATATAAGGCTTAGCACAAGACCAGAATAACGATTAAAATGACCACAGTATTATTTTAAAGTTCAATGTTCTTGTAAAAAGGCTTAAAATGCAAAAATAGGCTTCTTTTACTCAATTCTGCTTCTTTTCAGGCTTTGTACGGTTCGTACCTGGGTGTGCGGCTCGTCTGCATTAAAAACAAGGAAAGTACGAGACAAACAATCGGTGCGGACTCCGGGGTCCGTGACGCGCACGCTGCGGTGCGAACAGAACAAAGTACCTTAAGTTCGTGGGGTCCGCGACGGACAGTGCGGGACAAGTTGATGGGTCCGGGTCGTAGTTCGGCAGCGTATTCAGGTGCAGGACGGGTCGCGGCGTCGGGACGCGGCGTTGGTACGCGACCTCCAGGGATACATGCGGATGGCCCGGATCAGCTTGCAGAGTCCGTGGCGTTCGGCGTTCGAGCCGTACCTTCAGTGCGGATAGGTGGCGACACTTCTCGGCGCCGTACAGCGTACGGGGAGGATCAGCGTACTGCGGCTTCTCGGCTCTGAGCACGGCACGGTGCAGTACGTTAGCAGCATACGGACCGTACCAGCGGGACGATGGAACTTGGGTCCGGCGTACAGGGTTCGGCAGCCAGTGATGTACGTCTCGAATCGGCGGGGAAGGTTAGGTGTGATGCGGCCGGGAGGGATACGGTGCGTACTAACGCTTTTGGATCAGCGTAGACGCACGGTGCCGGGCGGCAAAGACACGGCTTCGCGGCGGATGGTGTACGAGGCGTACTGGGGCCAAATCCAGCGAGAAACAAGCACAGATCGTCCAGGCAACTCAATTTTTGAAGGCAGATGAGTCCAATGGTCCTGGGACTCAGTTCAGGGGGCAAGCTCTTCTTCCAAGCCCTTGGAGATAGTTGAAAAACAAAGTACAAATTCTCTTTCAGTCTGTTCTTCTCCTTTCTCAGCAAGGCACCAACTGCAGGCCAATCCCCCAGGTCAGGGAAAGTTACTCCTCCTTCAGCTTCTTCCAGGTCCTTCTAGTCAGGCAGAGTTCCTTCGTGGTTCAATCAGGATCTGATTTCTTAGGAGCAGGGCTCCTACATTTCTACTAAGTTTCTTTTGTCTTTACAGGCCAGGGGGGCCTTTGCATAATCCCAGTCCAGTTATTTTCAGTGAGGAGCACTTTGTTGTTGGGACTCTGGCTTCTTATTTCAGCAGGCAGGTCAGAGACATCAGACGATCCCCAGGCGGTGGAGCCATCATTGTGGTGGCAGAGCACTGCCCTATTCAGAGTCAAGGTGCACTCCTCCCACCCATCCTGGTGTAATCTTTCTGTTCACCACCTGGTAGCCCCAGCCTGTCTCCTGGAACTTCCCAGCCCTGTCACTCAAGCTACACACAAAGAAGATAACCCCTCCCAGCAGAGGCGGACTGAAATGGTTAGGCACGCAAAGGCTAACTTTCTAAAAGTAGCATTTGCAAACCCAGGATATTAAAATAACCTCTGCTAAAAGATGTATTCTATTATTCTGAGTTCAGGCATACTAAACATGAATTTCTACCATGCTTCCTGAGCCTGCTAGGATTATAGAGTGTTATAATCTAGCAGCCCATTCTGGCCTATGGAGAGCAGGTAGCCTTACAATAGTGAAAAACGAAAATGGCTGTAATTCACCATTAGGACATGCCACACACCTCAGGGCATGTCCTACCTTATCCTTACAATGCACCCTGCCCTAGGGCCTACCATAGGGGTGACTAATATGAAGGTAAGGGAAGGTTTAGGGACTGGCAAGTGGGGACACTTGCCCAGTCAGCATGACAGTACCAGACTGCATGCAGGTTCTGCAGACCTTAGACACATTTTACCCGGCTGCTTCTGTGGGTGGCACAACCAGTGCTGCAAGCCCACTAGCAGCATTTGGATATACAAGCACTTGGCACCCCTGGTGCACTCTACTAGGGACTGATAGTAAACCAAATAAGCCAATCATGGAATCCAATGAACATCAACATTTTACCATAGGGAGAGCATATGCACCTTAGCACTGATCAGCAGTGGTAAGGTGCCCAGAGTCATAAAACAGCCAACAACAGGTCAAAAAAAATACCGGAGGAAGGCAAAAGTTTAGGGATGACCCTGCAAAAAGGGCCAGGTCCAACACTAAGGGTGTAGGAATTGCACTGTAATAGTTCTTCATAGAATCTCTTTGGAAGACCTAACAGTCTTAGCTGTCTGACAGGATAATATAATAAAAAATCACATAATAATACATACATAACAGATACATAGACAGCAGTTGGGTGAACTCTCTTCTGCCACTGGTGTGTCTAAGTGTCATTTACACACCACTTCCACCCATTACAGTGCACTGCATGGGGTAATGGTTCACTCCACATCAATAATTGGCTCTCTTGCCCTTGAATGATGGCATTTTCTGATCACTTGTGCACACCCACCTGAAATGTTATGTGTGTCAGTGTCAGGGCTGGTTGTCCAGTCCATCACTTTTTAATTTTCTCCTTTTAAAGCTTCTCTTTCTTTTCTTTGCTTCTCCTTTTTATTTTATTTTTTCTTAAGAGGATACTACAACTCTCAAGGCAGTGCTAACTGGTTGCTTGTTGGCCGGCTATTTAATCAGCAGTGTGTTGCAGTCTTTGTAACCAAGTCCTCTAAACCAGGAGACCATTATGGAATGCAATTGTCCATTATGTACTATTGTTTTAGCATTCCCCGATGGCCAACACATTAGTTCTAAATGTGTCGACCATGCAGGAACATTAAAACAATGATAGACTGTTTACAATACCTCTGTAAGACAGACATCTGCTGCCATGTGTACTTTTGTTATTGCAGCCATGTGTCCACCTTTGTTAGGCGGTAGCATGTTTCCTTTTTTCTACTTACAGTCTTTTAATTTAAGTTTCATGTTGAGTTTGTGTGTGGTTTTATTGTAGTTGTGTCATGGGTGAATGCAAGAATGACTCAGTAGATGGATTATTAAATGCAAAGATGAGTGAGAGAGTTCATGTATAATGATGTACTGAGTGCCTAAACCCACATATGATCGTGGGACACTTTCATTCATAAGCCAGACCTATAGGCATTGTAAATGCTTGTTGAAGAGAGCAGTCAAGATGGAGTTAGGTCTATTAAGACAACAGGAGTCTCCGTCTCAAATTGCAATAAAAATCTGTTTCAGACACAAGGGAGAGAACAACACAGGCACACAGGGAGAACCACACAGAGGAGATCAACATGAAGGGAAGGGGGTGAGAACAGAAACACGCAGGCCAGAGAGAGAGATCAACATGGGGGCTGGGAGAGAAGCAATTGGATGAGTAATGTCGTACTTTAGAATGTGGGACCGCGTAGGAGGCAGGGCCCTACCCCTGTCTATCCCGGTATTAGTGAACCGCGAATGGTTAATGCGGTATGTACAAGTGCTTTGTGTAGCGTTTTAGCTATGAATGCACTGTGTATACGCTATTATACATCACTACGTGGGTTCCATTTTAGATCGGTGGCCATCTTATGGTTGCCCTCACATAGGCTACATAAGCATGAGGCAAATACGGGCCTTTTAGAGCACATGTGGCTTTCTTTGACTTTTCTGTGACCTGGGCAGCTTGGCTCCGCTGCCCCAGGTCAAACTGGTCCCACGAGTTCCCCGTCCTCTGGCCACCTGTGATTAGCATCAGGGCTTGACACACCATAAAGTCTTTTAATCCTACACGAGCCTCCAGCTAATCTCTTTCTCACCTGACTGTTCCTGCTTTATGGCTTGTTTCCCAAAACAGGAGATGCTCATGTTTATTGGGGCCTATCGATATCTGATGTGGGGTCTGAGCCTTGCTGGGTAAATAATTGCGGGCTGGCTTAACTGGAATGTGGGATGGTCATCATGACTCTGCCTTTTCGTTTTGTAATGTATACTTTAAATGACCATGCCATAAACCTAGGAATGTATGCCTGAAGCAGGAAATTCTGTATTTAAGGAGAAGCCCGTTTCTGTGATTTTTAGCAGTCTCCTGAGAACATACACGCTGTTGTACTTCTAGGACGCCTGTAATTGGTCTGCAGCCAATAAACTGATCTTTGACTTCACCCAGAAGACTCTGTGTTTCTGTAGGTCTGAAACAGGAAGAACTCCGAAGTCATAGGGTGTGTTCCCCTGCACCGCTGGGCTTAAAATACCCAGTACTTCAGTTTGGTGCCCAACTCGGCGCGATTTCAGCGGTACTGGTCCAAGCCAGAGGTTCGTGAGGAGCTTCGTGTGGAAATTCTGGAGGAAGGCCGCCACTTCATCGACCCCTGCATGTCGACGTGGTCCGAAAGTCTTTTCTGCGAGGTTCTCCGCGTCCCGATGGCTACGAAGGACTGCTGCCCTGATTAATCGCCCTGTTTTGGACCCTTGACGATTTTTTGGTAGAGCGAAACAATCGAGAGAGTCTTCTGGTGACGCCATCGATCATCAATATTCAGTTAAGTATAAGTGGAGCGTCTCCAAGTTTGAATTTGGTATCCTTCGGGATCATTTTGATTTGGTGCTTGCAAGTCCCAAAGCCAGAGGACTCGTGTATTCACGAGACTATCGTATTCGATAATCGTTTGACGTTTGAAACTAGACTAGTGAGCGAAGATGCCTGGTTCTAGTGTATTTTGTAGATTGTTTTGTTTGGGTTGTGGAAGGGATTTCCAGTTAGAGGATTCATGTCCGGTTCCTCCAATTGGAACTCCTACTTATGAGCTTTATGTAAAACATGGTGTGGGCCCCATTGCATATAATGAAATATGGATCCGATACACCAGAAAGGACGGTGTTTTAAAATGGCCCTAAAATGGTAGTTTCGATACAGATATCTTAGATAATTTGGAAGTTAAATTGTTTAAAAAGAAAGCCCGTCCGGCGATGTTTGATTCTTTCCGCCTATGGCGAAAGGAAGCCAAACAGAAGGAAATTAAGCTAGCGAAAAGAAATAAGAGAGAGAGAGGTATGTCAGTGATGCAAGCAGCTGTGCAATTTAGAGATAATGAGGAGGAACAAATGAAGGAACAGTTACATAGACAGCGCAAACTAGGGATTGATAAATGTTACCCTGTTTTGCCACCCCTTGTGCAAGATGAGACAAAAAAGGATGAGAAAGATTCCCTAATGTCCCATTTGTTAAGTTCGCCACCCCCATATGCGTAAAATGCCACCGCACCTCCACAGCTTGTAAACGTGCAGCCTCCAGTAAATATGCCGCAAGCCTTCCCGCAGCCGCCAGCTCCTCCTCAGCTGGCTCCTATCCCTGCAGTGCAGCCCTCTCAAGGGCCGCCAGTTTTGCTACCTGTTACCCCCGCGCTTCCTGCGACTTTGCCTAGCACGCCAGCGGCTTCCCCTAGCGCTCCTTCTTACACTACTCAGGTACCTGTATCTGAACCTGTTTTTCTTCCCTCTGTCTATCCCCCCGTTTTCGCCTCAACTTCTCCTTCAGCACGACAACGATTAGCTAATGTAGTTACTAGTTTAATGTCGCCTCTCTTTGGGTCATCTAGTGCGACTCCTGCCTTACAGCGTAAGCAATTGCGCAGTCAGCTGCCTGGTCCCGACGAAAAAGAGGTGTTAGATCATCTGGCGCGTAGGTGGATTGGTTTCCCTTCACTCTATGATGTGGAATCAGTTGTTAACGTTTTTCACCAATGGGATGCCCCAACGCAGAGGTATGTCTTTGATAAAATGTGTGAATTCCTCTGTGAGGAATTGGAGGATAATGGTGCAAACCCAAACCCAAAGGAATTGTGTCGAGTGCGATTTGATTTTGAAAAAGGTACAATTGTGGGTCCCAATGTAAATAAAGCAGTTGCGATCTTATTATCCTTGAGGAATGATGATTGTCAACAGTCGTTGTTTGAACCAGATTTCCCTGAGGGGAGAAAGGGAAAAGCGCGACAATACCCCATGAGAGAAGTCCCTCAGGTATGGAAGGAAGCCGTTGCGGCTGATGCCGCTCAAGGTATTGCTGCTGCTCCAGCACATTTTCTGCGTGTTTGGGTACATGTCCCATGGAAGCGATCTCAGGTGTTAGCACTTAAACAGACATTGCCTGATCCCCTTAAAAACCCTGCAGGATATTATAAGGAGTTGTCACAAACTGCAGAATCTTGTGTAATGAATCTGTCTGACATAGATATGCTGTTTGGGAATGTGGTTCCACAGCCTTTATGGGGATCCATTCGTAATGTAGATCACGCTGCAGAATTGGGTGACACATGGGCTAATATCATTGCTGCAGACGCTAGACAAGTTGGTGGCGCAAAACCTGACCCTTTGGTAGCAGAGCTCCCTGGTAGAATTATTACCTACATGAAAACTATAATGCCTGCGATGCGCGTAAATTGGGATAAACTATCCGCATGTAAGGAGAAGAAAGATGAGACAGTGTCTGATTTCTTCACCAGGTTTGAAGAAACGTTTATCGACCACAGTGGTCAAGACATGAGCACTGAAGGTGGCCAACGGTTATTCGTTGATAAATTTGTGCAGAATCTACTTCCCGAGTTGTGTAAAAAATTTAAAGACTCAGAAAGTTCTTGGGCTGTTTCCTCTTCAGCGCAAATACTGGCTACTGCACAGTATTATGAGAATAGAGACAAAGATGAGAAGGATAGAACAGATAAGAAAATGAAAGAACTAAAGACAAAGGTCCTTTTGCAGCAGGCCTATCCGCCACGTGGAGGACAGAATAATTATAGGCAAACACAAGGTGTCTATCACCAGCCCCAACAGTTTCAGAATAGTCAGCAAATGAATGGGTATTATCAACCACGAATCCCTGTAGGTCCCAACCAATGTTCATATTGCAAAGAGGAAGGTCATTTTAAATATAGTTGCCCTAAATTAATGCAGCGTAACAGTAATGCGTACGGCACAAGAGGTAGAGGTGGTCAGCAAGCTCCTAGAGGCAGAGGGCGTGGAAATGTTCTCCAGAACGCGCGTCCTCTTCCGCCTCAAAATACCATAAATAGCTTTGATCAGCAAGCCAACGCGACTGGTAATACAGCTCAGTATTACAATAATGATTATTATGCAGAAGATGACAATGTAGAAGATAATGATTACTAGTCAGCCGTAGACAGAGAGAGGGAGTTGTTTCAGTGCCAGTGGTGGATCAGAGCGGACCTTATGTTAAAGTAACTACAGCAAATGTAACGGAGCCCTTTCTGCTAGACACCGGTGCTGCAAAGAGTTCAATTATGCATTCAAAACTCCCTGGCGCGCCTTTGTCTGGTGAAATAAATGTTTCAGTAGGTTTTTCTGGCGCCCCAGTTAGGAACCCGATTTCTAGTCCTATGTCTCTTTCTGTTGGACCTTGTGAGCTAAAAGCACCCCTCATTCTAATGACAGGTTGTGGTGAAAATTTGCTAGGCTTATATTTGCTAAAAAGATTGCATGCAACGCTATATTGTTCTCCCTCAGGAGTACAACTTACATTAGGCAAGAAAGTGATTTTCCCAATGTATTTGTCTAAAAATGCAATGCCACCTGAATTGTCATCCCTTCCGGATGTCCTTTGGGCTACTGGTCCCAATGATGTGGGTCTCTTGGAAATACTGCCATATGTGGTAACTTTAAAGGCCAATGTCAGATTGCCACGTATTCCCCAGTACAAGATCTCCAATGAAGGTCAGAAAGCGTTGTTAGCAATTGTCAGTGATTTGATTAAAAAGGGTGTAATTGAAGAGACAAGAGGCAACGTTTGCAATAGTCCTGTTTTACCTGTCCTAAAACGAACGGACCCTTCACAGCCACCTGTTTACAGATTTGTGATTGATCTTAGAGAGGTTAATAAGATTGTTGTACCACAGTTTCCAGTTGTCCCTGATATAACTGCCTTGTTAACCATGATTCCAGCCTCCGCTGCATGGTTCTCAGTGATCGATCTAAAGAATGCTTTCTTTAGCATCCCAATTGCAGAGGAGAGCAGAGACATTTTTGTCTTTAGTTTAGGAGGTCGCAGCTTCCGCTTTAAACGCGCTCCCCAGGGCTACTGTGAGAGTCCATCAATATACAGTCAGGCTTTAAAAGCGCAGCTTGATGCACTGGTTTTACCTGGTGGCGCTATCCTCATTCAGTACGTCGACGATTTACTAATCGCCGCGGACACTGAAAAGATTTGCAAAAACGCTACCTTGTCATTGTTGCGTCATTTGTCTGCCTTCCATCACAAAGTGTCTCTCTCAAAGCTGCAATATTGTCGACAAGAAGTGACCTACTTAGGTCATCTCTTATCGAAGGAGGGAAGGAAACTGACCCCAGAAAGAATTCAAGCCATTGCACAGTTGAGTGTGCCAAGAACACAGAGAGAAGTGCGTGCTTTCTTGGGCATTACTTCATACTGTAGGCATTGGATTCCTAATTTTTCCTTGTTGGCAAAACCTTTGTTAGCATTGACATGCAAAGACACACCGAATCCCATCCCATGGTCTGAAGAGTGTCAGAAACGTTTTGTGGAATTGCGTAATGCATTGTGTTCAGCTCCTGTGTTGGGTACCCCTGACTACAGCAAGCCTTTTACATTGTATGTTCATGAGAAAGATGGTTGCGCATTATCAGTGTTAACACAGCCTTTTGGCGACAGACCGCATCCATGCGCATACTTTTTATCAACCTTGGACCCTGTAGCGAGGGCATTGCCATGTTGTCTGAGAGCCACAGCCGCTGCAGCTATGTCTATTCGACAGTCTGCTGGACTAGTAATGGATAATACATTGATTGTTATGGCTCCACATGCTGTGGACACATTGTTAAACAGGACCAAGACACAACACTTAACTAGTGCGCGATTATCTGGTTATGAGCTGACACTTTTAGCAAATCATATACACATAAAGAGATGCAACACGTTGAATCCAGCTACACTATCACCAATTCCAGCAGATCTAGATGAGATTGAGCAACATGATTGTCTGTTCAGAACAGAAGAAGAAACGAAAGGGAGAGTAGATCTTAAAGATACTACCCTGACTGAGTGTGATGGTACTTTATGGGTGGATGGTTCGTGTTTCAAGCTTCCGAATGGTGATACGACTGCTGCATATGCTATCACGACTTTGCACACGATTGTTGAAACTGCGCGTGTGCCACAGAATTCGGCTCAAGCAGCAGACTTGATTGCCCTTACGAGAGCATGCGTGTTGTCTGAAGGAATGAAAGTGAACATATATACGGATAGCCAGTACGCCTTTGGCGTGGCTCATAGTTTTGGGCGATTGTGGAAGGAACGTGGGTTCCTGACTTCGCATGGAGCTAAGATTCAGAATGGCAAGTTGGTGAATGATCTCCTTGAGTCGCTGACCCTACCGTTACAAGTTGCGATTATGAAATGCAGTGCGCACAAGAAAATCACTGATGATGTTGGTCGCGGTAATGCGTTTGCTGATGAAGTCGCGAAAGAAACAGCAAAAGATGTGAAGACTCGAATGTATGTTGCAGGCCCTGCCAGATGGGTTGATGATGTTGGAATGTGTGAAAACACAATAGAGAGTGTGAAGTCCCTTCAAGCTGAAGCCACAGAGAAAGAATTGAGCAAGTGGAGAGAAAGTATGGGTAAGTTGGATGAGAATGGTTGTAGGATTGATTTGTCAGAACATAGGCGATGGTTGTTACCTGATGCATATGTGCTCCCAGTGGTTACTATGGCACATGGAATGGCACACATCAGTACGAAAGGAATCTGTAAGTTGTTGGCTCCAGTATGGCAGAATGCTGGAATTCCTAAGTGTGCAGAGAATGTGGTCAAGAATTGTATGGTATGTTTGAAATACAACCCTCGTAAGGGAACCCCAACTCCAGCTGGTCATTTTGCGCCTCCATCATATCCATTTGAAGTTTTGCAGTTGGATTTTATCCACATGGAAAGGTGCAACAACCTGAAATATGTATTGGTGGTTGTTTGCGCTTTCTCAAAATGGATAGAGGCCTATCCTCTAAAAGATAACACTGCTCTATCCACAGCCAAAGCCCTTGTGAAGGAATTTTTCCCTAGGTTTGGAATGCCAAGAATGGTGTGGAGTGATAATGGGAGTGAGTTTGTGGGCCAAGTGATGAAGAATGTGTGTGAGGGACTAGGTATAAGGCAGAAATTTCACGCTGCAAATCACCCCCAATCAGCTGGATTAGTGGAGCGCTACAATGGCGCTCTAAAACTCAAACTGGCCAAAATCCAAGCGAGCTCAGGTCTTAAATGGCCTGACGCTCTGCCTCTAGCACTCCTGTCCACTAGAATGACCGTGCATTCACGGGTGGGACTTAGTCCCTACGAGGTCGTTTTTGGACGCCCGGCCAATGTATGGGGTGTGCCAAGACCGACAAAATTCAGTGAAATCGAACACCCAGTACTGCTTGATTACTTGTATGATTTGACGGTTAAACTGCGTGTTTTACACCAACAGGTGCACGATACTCTCCCTCCGGCTTCTGAAGCTCCTGGACACCCTATCGAACCTGGCACGTGGGTCCTTGTGAAAAACTTCCAGCGGAAAACCAATGATGAGCCCCGCTGGATTGGCCCTCACCTCGTGCTACTGTCTACAAGATCAGCTGTTCGAGTAAAGGGGAAAAGGAACTGGATCCACGGCACCCACGTGAAGAGGATCCCTTTGCCTCTGCCGTATGACCAGTGGGTCCAGGAGGGTATCGCTGACTCTGAAACAGACACTGTACCTTGTTTTGTGCCGTTCAGTGATGCACGCATAAAAGGCACAACTTCAGCGCAAGAAAGCGACGATATTTTGCAAGAAGCTGTGCCACCGTCAATTCGATTGGACACTACAGAGCCTGAACTCTTGTTTCAAGATCAAACAGTACCTGGCCGTTTTCATTACAATCTAAGACCAAGGCCTATGGACAAATAAATATTCTTTTTCTTTTACCTTTTTATTTTTTGATAACCAGAGCTCTCCCATCTGAAGGACTTTCTTGATTTTTGTTTTTCGAACCACCATCCGGGTTCAGCCGCAGGGTCGCGGTGCCAAGACTTTGGGGTACAGGCCGAAGACGTTAGGTCGACGGTTCTGGTTGGTCTAGGGCGTTCCCTGGACTGACAGGCGTACTCCTTAGCAGAAGATATTCACCCGCCGCGAGCGGCACGATTAGAGGATGGAGTTTTTCAAGATGGAGAGACTCACTGAGGAAATGAACTTTAGAGCAAGAATATGTAAAATAATGAGGAGCAAACGTTTTGTATTTTTATGCCTGTTTGTATTATGTAGTATGGTAGTGTTTGTATTCTTCTCCTCTCAAGAGCCCATTGCACCCACTGTACAGCCTATACCTCCTCCTACTATCTCCTCACACTCTTTTCACCCTCTGCCTGAACATGAACAAGTTAGACGATCAGAGTTTGTGAATAACTCGTTTATTCAGCTCCTGCACCAGCACCAACTAGTCATGAATACAACAAATTGTTGGGTGTGCGGTTTAATGCCACATACCATTAATAAGGGTATTCCCTATCTGGTGCTGCCGTATAGTTACAATGGATCGTCATGGGCATTCCAGACGATGTTTCTCTATACTCTAGATGCCTACTCCCCGCGACAACCGCGTTCCATCAGACCTAGCACCAATAATAAAGCTTTAATGAAAGGAGTTGCCGATATGAGTAGAGATATCGATGCATACTCATCTATTCCCAAAGAAGAGTTGAGAGCTTATGTAGGGTGGAACGCGACGGGGTATAGCATTAGTCTAGGTGAAAGACAGCGAAAAATCTCATCCCCAATCTGGGTCGTACCCCACATAGGTCGGTTCTGTTTGCAAGGTAATGGTCAGAATCCTAGAGCTCAACTGGGAAGAAGTGACTGTACTGAAACGTACACTTTTCCGTCACAGTTTTCCCCTGCGTTTTTGGCTGCCAAGGGTACATATTTTATCTGCAATGACCGAGCATATACATGGTTGCCCCCTGATTTCTCGGGCACATGTTATATTGCAAATCTGCTACCGCCAACATTTACTGCCGCCTCTGACTATCACAAGACCAGAGTTGTGAGAGGCGTGATTAGTAAGGAAGATACTGCCGGTCAGGAAGCGGGAGATTTCTTTTTGGGTTTCCTGCCGTTTTGGGGACCTATGGTTAATAGTAGGAACCTGAGACAGCTGACTCGTGTGGTTGAATCCACTGTTAATGTTACGGCTGGTGCCCTTGGTAATTTGACAGCTGAGCTCCAAGCTGATCGCCTCATGACTTTGCAGAACCGCATGGTTCTAGACGTCATACTTGCAGACCGTGGTGGGGTATGTAAGGTTATCCAATCCAGTTGTTGCATTTTCATACCAGACAACGCTCCAACAGTTTATCAAGCCATCTCCAAACTACATAAAATATCTGAGTCCATACACGTGGACAAAGGAGATTGGTCATTGGTGGGGTGGTTCTGGGAACTGATATCTGCCTGGGGTTGGAAAGTTCTGATGGTCATTGGAATGATCTTAGCCATCCTTTTCCTGTTCTGTCTGTGCGTACAGTGTGCTCCTGCGATATGTGGCCTCTGTGCTACATTATGTGTAAGGAAACCTGTATCGAGGGACGAGCTAAGTAATAGGATGATGCTACAGCAACATCTCCATGACTTCGTGAATATTGACCTAGACTCGGATTGAAATGAGTATAGTTATTGCCTATGTAAGGGCAAAAGGAGGGTCTGTCGTACTTTAGAATGTGGGACCGCGTAGGAGGCAGGGCCCTACCCCTGTCTATCCCGGTATTAGTGAACCGCGAATGGTTAATGCGGTATGTACAAGTGCTTTGTGTAGCGTTTTAGCTATGAATGCACTGTGTATACGCTATTATACATCACTACGTGGGTTCCATTTTAGATCGGTGGCCATCTTATGGTTGCCCTCACATAGGCTACATAAGCATGAGGCAAATACGGGCCTTTTAGAGCACATGTGGCTTTCTTTGACTTTTCTGTGACCTGGGCAGCTTGGCTCCGCTGCCCCAGGTCAAACTGGTCCCACGAGTTCCCCGTCCTCTGGCCACCTGTGATTAGCATCAGGGCTTGACACACCATAAAGTCTTTTCATCCTACACGAGCCTCCAGCTAATCTCTTTCTCACCTGACTGTTCCTGCTTTATGGCTTGTTTCCCAAAACAGGAGATGCTCATGTTTATTGGGGCCTATCGATATCTGATGTGGGATCTGAGCCTTGCTGGGTAAATAATTGCGGGCTGGCTTAACTGGAATGTGGGATGGTCATCATGACTCTGCCTTTTCGTTTTGTAATGTATACTTTCTCTTCCAGGGGATCCTCATCAATAGTCATAAGCACTGAATATTCCCGCCCATGTGCGGGGACCCCGGAAATAATAAAATCATATATGTAAAAAACATACATATATACAGCTCTGTATATGTATAAACATATATTATTTTTTCCCAAGCAAATGCAGCCCCTAAAAGAAAAGAAGGCTAGGCAATGTATAAATACACATCCAATAATACATATCGGTATAATAAAACACCTAAATCTCTCTTTTTTTTTTTTTAATGAGGTAAACACTCATGAGAAAGCAAAAAAGAGAAAACTGTGGGAAACACAGATCTACAACACATTGCTAGCCTGCAGGCTGCATTGCAATACAATACCATAGAGACTGAAAAGCCCTGTATAGGTAAAAACTGGCACCGTGCCCTTAAGGCAGCCCTGGCTTCCATATCCCATCATGCCTCAGGGGTGACAGTTAGGTCAGTTGTTCTTTCCGGCTCCTTCAGTCAGGACCCTGGAATTCAGCTCTCTTCTTTTTGACTTTTTAGTCAAGAATTATTTGCATTATAGTAATTTTTTGGACTTCCTCTTATTAATATCTGGGAAGAAGTCAGTATCCTGTATTTTTCTGACTGATTTTCTACTATTTTTGTCAGAAATATGCCTTCTTTATTTATTCCATGTCCATCTTGTGGAAAAAAGAAGGCCTCTTCAGACACACATGACGTGTGTATTGTCTGCCTGCTGGATTCTCACTCCCCAGCAACATGTCATCATTGTAAAGACCTTTCTAAAAGGACTTTAAAGGAGAGAGAGAGGATTAGACTCTACGGCTTGTCAGAACGGTCGACGTCGAGGCAGCTGGTCCCTGTTTGCTCCCCATCGGCGTCGGGCTCGGCGTCGAAGACTCCAGCGGCGGGATCGTCGCTGAGAGGTGAGGAGTCCAGGGGTAGTCATGCTGCAAAAAGAAAATCGTCGTCGACTTTAGATACAGCGGCGAAGCGGATGCGTTCGTCGTCGACGACTTCGACGTCTAAGAGATCGGCGTCGAAGGATCGGCGTCACAGGTCGACGTCTAAAAGGCATCTTTCGACGTCAAGGGAAGATCGACCGACGTCGAAACAGAGACATCGTTCGACGTCGAAGGAAGGACATCATTCGACGTCGAGGACTGTGAGACAGTCGACGTCACAAGAGGTTCGTAGGCGTTCGACTCCGAAGTCTACGTCGACGTCGAGACCAAGATCATCGTCAAGACCAAGTTCGCCGTCGAGGAAAGATCGATCGTCGGCGAAGAGAATGGCGACGTCGAGGCATTCGACGTCGAGGCAGGCTCCTCCGTCAAGACCGACGTCGAGGCAGGAGCCTTCGTCGGAGTCGACGTCGAGGCAGGTGCCTCCGTCGGAGTCGACGTCGAGGCAGGTGCCTCCATCCTTGCAGGTCTCCAAGGCTTTGGAGAAGTCCATAACGTCGAGGCGAGATTCCCCGTCGGGGTCTAGACCTCTGTTCAGACCAAGTCCTCCGTCGACGACGAGGTTCTCGACGTCGAGGCAAGAAAAATATCCATTGATCCTCGAGGAGTAAAGTCCCAGGTCTCCGGTGATAGACCTATCGCCGTCGAGGCGGTCCTCTGCAGAGGGTACTCAGGAGGTGTCGCATGTTCGCCTTACGATCCGGCCAGTTTCAAGGCGCAAATCCCCTCATAGACTGGTGTATACAACTGAATCACCACGTCTTATATCTATCTCGCCTTCAGGATCAGAGGGCTCGAGTTCAAGGTCCGAGTCACCGGAAATTGTGAATCAATCTCCAGTGCCTGCAAGAGAAATTAGTCCGCTGGAAGAGGGACATGCTGTACCTCAAAGTCCCGCAAGAGAGATACCTCAGGACTCGGCTATGTCTCACGCAGTCAAGGCCTCACTAACAAGGTTAAGAGACATGGACTTCCCAGCGAGACCGGTCAGATCACGTTCTCGGGGAAGAGATTCTCGACGTCGCTCTCGAACACCAAGGAGGTGATCCAGATCCTCCTCCCACAGGAGAGAGTCGACCAGATCGGAGAGAAGGCGCCGTAGGACCCCTTCTTCCTCCCCGTGATCTAGATCATCCAGAAGGGATTATTCGCCGACACTCTCGGAGACACCACCCTCCAGGGTATCTCCGGTGGATGATATCTCTACTTTTCAGGAAGTGTTGTGTAGAGGAGCCACAAAATTAAATATCCCTATGCCGGTTCAGGAGATCACCTCCTCCATAATCTTTGAAACTCTTCATGAACGAGCAGTGTCACGCCCACTGTTGCCGTCAGTCCCTGGTTTGCTGCAACCAGTAATGGATATTTTTCTCACGCCAGCGACCACCAAATCTGCACCGGCGCGGATTCTAAAGAAGTACCGTCCGGCTCCGGAAGATCCTCTGTTCCTAAGATCAGATCCTCCACCGGACTCTGTCATCACCGCTGCTGCCAGAAAGACGCATGCAGTAGCGGAGTCTTCAACGGTGCCCCCAGATAAAGACAGTAAGACGCAAGACTCTTGGGGGAGGAGAGTTTGCGGTTCGGCATCTTCTAGCCTAAAGGTGGCCAGCGCCTCAGCACTTCTGGGGCGCTATGCTAGATCTTTGTGGGACTCTCTCCAGAGGTTCATTGAAAAAGTTCCATCGGAGGATAGACGGGACTTTGAAGAAATTTTGCACGAGGGGAGTCTGGTTTCTAGACAAAGTACAAAAAATGGTTTGACAACCTTGGATCTTTTGACCCACCAATGATATTGTAGTTCTTTACATTTTATAAAACTTCAGCGTAGACCCCAGGGTTTCACTTGGTTGTTGAGTCTGGTTTCTAACCAGGTCATAAGTGCAGCGGCAGATGGGGCAACACTAGCAGCACATTCATATGCCCATGGAATCACAGCCAGAAGATCATCTTGGCTCAGATTGACGGCATTGAAGCCGGAAGCGCAGGCGAGAATACTAAATTTGCCTTTCTCGGGCAGTTAACTTTTTGGGTCTCATGCAGACGAAGAAATGGCCCGTATGAAAGCAGAACTGGAGACCATGAAAGCCGTGGGGCTTGAAAAGAGGAAAGAGTTTCTACGCCGCAGGGGAAATGACAGGCGTAACTACCAGCAGAGGGTTCAAACCCCTCAGTGGCAGAAGAACCAGGACCAGCAAGGTCAAAAGAAGCAGCAGTACCAGTCCCGCAGACCATCCAGGGGACGCGGTAACAACAGGCAGTCAAACGCTGGAAACAAGGCTCCAGGGAAGCAATGAGGAACCGCTTCCTCCGATGCTGTCCACCGCTCCGGTGGGAGGAAGTGTTGCGCATCATCTTCCAGAGTGGCAATCCATCACAAAGGACAAGTGGGTTCTGAATATACTGCGGCATGGGTACACGCTTCGTTTCCGAAGCCACCCTCCATCGATTCCTCCTGTTCATTCGGCCCAGCATCTAACGCAGCTCAGAGAAGAGGTGGCGACTCTTCTGCTCAAATCTGTAATAGAAAAAGTACCCAAAAACCAAAGAGGAAAGGGAGTTTACTCCAGATACTTTCTGATTCAAAAAAGGAGTGCGAAGGTAGAGTTCAGACCCATTTTGGACCTACGGATACTGAACAAACACATAAGAAAGGAAAAATTTCGCATGCTGGCGCTCCACCAAATATATCCTCTTCTCCGGCTGGGCGATTGGATGTGTTCGCTGGACCTTCAGGACGCATATTTCCATATTCCCATCCAACGGAATCATCGAAAATTTCTCAGGTTTGCGGTGGGGAACTCTCACTATCAGTTCAAGGTTCTTCCATTTGGCCTGAAGTCAGCTCCTCGAGTATTCACAAAATGCATGGCAGTAGTAGCGGCTGCTCTGAGGCGGGCAGGAGTCTTCGTCTACCCCTACCTAGACGACTGGCTAATAAAGGGTCCATCGCCTCAGAGTGTTCGATCGCAGCTGTCGCTTTGCCTGAACTTATGTCGCAAGTTGGGTCTCAGAGTGAATGCCAAAAAGTCCAATTTTTCACCAACACAGAGGATCCACTACCTGGGTGCAACTATAGACTCCATAGTAGGAAAAGTGTTTCCTTCGGAGGAAAGACAGTCATCCATTATCCTCAGAGGCAGGCCGATTCTATCCAACAATCTGTCGTCGGCAAGACAAATCTCATCTCTGCTAGGGGCCATGGCATCCTGCATTTTCCTAGTGCCCAATGCCAGGCTAAGGATGCGTCCTCTACAGCAAGATCTCGAGGACAAATGGGATCAAAGGAACTCCCTGTGGGAAGAAAAAGTTTGCCTTTCCTCAGCGGCCAGGCAGTCAGTCAAGTGGTGGCTGAAGCCACTGAATCTGCAAGTGGGGATCCCCTTCCATCAAGAGCCCCCAACTCAGACCTTAATCACCGACGCATCCCGTCAAGGCTGGGGTGCGCATTTCGGGTCTCTGCAAACTCAGGGACGGTGGTCCAGCCGCGAGCAGTTGTACCACATCAACATGCTGGAGCTCAGGGCAGTCCACCTAGCCCTCAAAGCGTTCCTGCCTGCGATCACAACGAGTACCATTCTAGTACAGACGGACAATACCACCACAATGTACTACCTGAACAAACAGGGGGGTACTCGATCCAGGACGCTCTCGCTGGAAGCTCAGTCCCTGTGGCACTGGATCCTAGCAAGGAACATCTCATTGAAAGCGGTGCACCTACCAGGAGAACTCAACGTGCAAGCGGACTTGCTCAGTCGTCATTTTCAAGAACCAGAGGACTGGGTAATAAACGACGAGGTGTTAGAAGACATCTTCGGGGAATGGGGGCGTCCGCAAGTGGACCTCTTCGCGGACGAGCGCAACACAAAATGCCGAGGCCTCGCCTCAAGATACCATCGACCAGGATCCCTAGGGAATGCCCTTTTGATCAATTGGTCAATGACATTTGTGTACGCTTTTCCTCCTCTCCCACTAATCCCCAAGGTGGTGACCAAGCTGCAGAATTCATCTGCCAAGATGATCCTCATAGCACCGGACTGGCCGAGGCAGTGGTGGTACACGGATCTCCTGCACATGTCGATCCGCCCCCACAAGCGGCTGCCGTGCAGGCCAGACTTGTTATCCAAGATGCAGGGGAAGATTTACCATCCCAGCCTTCCCTCGCTGAGCTTAACAGCATGGCTCCTGAAGTCCTTCAGTATGGACATCTGAACCTCCCTCAAGAGTGTATGTCCATACTTAAGGAAGCCAGGAGGCCTTCGACAAGACATTCCTACTTTTGTAAGTGGAAAAGATTTTACATTTGGTGTGCTCAGCATCATTATGATCCAACAAAATGCCAGGAGGATGTAATTTTGCCCTATCTTCTTCATTTAGCGAGGGCAGGGTTGAAATTTTCATCCATAAAGGTTCACCTAGCAGCCATAACAGCATACAGGCGTTCGCCTTCGCAGCAGTCATTTTTTAAGTTGCAGGTGGTGAAGGATTTCTTGAAAGGTCTCAAGAAAGTCTATCCCCCTGTTAGACCGCCCTCTCCTTCCTGGGAGCTAAACTTGGTTCTGTCAAGGCTCATGGGTTCTCCCT
The DNA here is from genome assembly GCF_964204655.1 of Triturus cristatus. NCBI lineage: Eukaryota > Metazoa > Chordata > Amphibia > Caudata > Salamandridae > Triturus > Triturus cristatus. The sequence continues at coordinate 734,683,863 of NC_140580.1, forward strand.
TTGAGCCTATTCATAAGGCTAGCCTACAGCACCTCACATGGAAGACAGCCTTTTTAATAGCCATCACTTCAGCACGGAGGGTCAGTGAGATACAGGCCCTCTGTTCTAAAGAACCCTACACTACGTTTCATCTCAATAGGGTAGTGATGAGGACTCATCCTTCATTCCTGCCTAAGGTGGTATCGGACTTTCATGTAAATCAAGCCATCTCCTTGCCAACCTTTTTTCCCAACCCCTCCTCTCCGGCAGAGAGAGCGTTGCATTCTTTAGATGTCAAAAGGGTCCTAAAATTCTATCTAGATAGGACTAAGAATGTTAGGAAATCTGATCAACTGTTTGTGAACTACGGGGTTGTCCGTATGGGCTTTGCTGCTTCCAAACGTTCCATTGCTAGGTGGATTGTTTCAAGTATTACATTGGCCTACCAACTGGCTCAGAAACCATTGGGGGCGCGCCCTAGAGCGCACTCTACAAGAGGAAAAGCGGCTACCGCTGCTTTTCTCAATAATGTCCCACTCTCCGAGATCTGCAAGGCAGCCACTTGGAGATCTGTCCACACCTTTACCAGACACTATTGTCTGGATTCGGACACCAGAGCAGACACTCAAGTAGGACAAGCCTCCTTGAGGAATCTGTTCCATACATAATCAGTTTTCATGATTTTCTTATTCCATGTGTGGTACAATCTTTTTTTCATTTGCCTGCAGGTGGAAGGTGAGCTTGCTACTCTATTCAGTGCTTATGACTATTGATGAGGATCCCCTGGAAGAGAAGGGTAAGTTACTTACCTGTAATCCTAGTTCTCTTCCAGGGGTATCCTCATCAAAGTCATAAGCAACCCACCCACCTCCCCAGGCAAATGAGAAGAAGTGTATTATTCATTATGGAAAGGATATATCTTTGTGTTTAGGACTACGGTCCCGCAAAGAACAACTGACCTAACTGTCACCCCTGAGGCATGATGCGATATGGAAGCCAGGGCTGCCTTAAAGGCACGGTGCCAGTTTTTACCTATACAGGGCTTTTCAGTCTCTATGGTATTGTATTGCAATGCAGCCTGCAGGCTAGCAATGTGTTGTAGATCTGTGTTTCCCACAGTTTTCTCTTTTTTGCTTTCTCATGAGTGTTTACCTCATTAAAAAAAAAAAAAAAAAAGAGATTTAGGTGTTTTATTATACCTATATGTATTATTGGATGTGTATTTATACATTGCCTAGCCTTCTTTTCTTTTAGGGGCTGCATTTGCTTGGGAAAAAATAATATATGTTTATACATATACAGAGCTGTATATATGTATGTTTTTTACATATATGATTTTATTATTTCCGGGGTCCCCGCACATGGGCGGGAATATTCAGTGCTTATGACTTTGATGAGGATACCCCTGGAAGAGAACTAGGATTACAGGTAAGTAACTTACCCTTAAATGACCATGCCATAAACCTAGGAATGTATGCCTGAAGCAGGAAATTCTGTATTTAAGGAGAAGCCCGTTTCTGTGATTTTCAGCAGTCTCCTGAGAGCATACACGCTGTTGTACTTCTAGGACGCCTGTAATTGGTCTGCAGCCAATAAACTGATCTTTGACTTCACCCAGAAGACTCTGTGTTTCTGTAGGTCTGAAACAGGAAGAACCCCGAAGTCATAGGGTGTGTTCCCCTGCACCGCTGGGCTTAAAATACCCAGTACTTCAGTAAGAACAACATAGATCCTGGAAGTGAGATAAGCACAAGAGGGAGACAACTGGACAACACATGCACTCTCATGGACTACTTAAGCATAAAGAAAAAAGTAGTTCCCTAAAAGTGAGCAGTGGAAGGCCAGAGGTAAAAAGGATATGCTCCAAGGAAGGGACAAACACAAGATAGATAAGCCAAACCATTGAATAAGAAGCAAGGATATGAGAGAGACAATAAAGGCATCCAAATGTAAGCAATGGGTAGACTTTAAGCCCATTGTTAGTTTGTAATTCTCTGACAATATATCTTTTTTAGCCAGACAGCTTCTCTGTCTTTTTACGCACGCTCAAAAAAGCATAGATTTCCAGTATACCCATTTTTTAGGTCGAGCCTAAAGTTAGAGCGCATGTGCTGTTCTGTGAAGCATGCTGTATCCACTCTATTGGCATTGATACAGCCTCTAACTTCCCATTGGTTCCTTTGTGTGTTTGTCTAAAATCCCTTCCTTTCACATTTGTCTCTCCTTTTGATGGGTGGTTCCTGTCCCATGGCGATTGGCCCCATTTCATGTGTAATTGCTCCTCTGTGTACTTTGTTTTATTTTTACACATCCTTTTCTGGTTCCGAACTGGGAAGACTCTCCACATGCACAGCACACGCTCTGCTGCTGCTTTAGCTACACCCCCACCCTTTCATCTCCCTTCTTTCCCTGCCAGTCCGGCCCGCCCTTGGGGATAGGAGGTGGATGATAGGTGTGGGGCACCGCGCTTCATGAGTGTAAGAGTATACGTATACTTTATAGACTATGCCACAATAACACAAATGTTGTGATTCTTTCCATTTGCAAATCTGCAAAAACTGCATTTTCAGAAAACCAAATTCTAAAGTACAGCCTTGACTGAAGAAAAACAACAATCTATGGGGCATATCAACAAGGCGGATATCATTTTTTATTGCCGCTTTAGCGCCGATAAAGCAGCGATAATTTTATCGCCCTATCAACAAGGCGACGCTAAGCCCTGTTAGCGATACTTTTTCGGCGACAGAGACCGGAATATTATCGCCTTTCAAGCCAGCGATAATTATCGCTAATGGCATGCAAAGTAGGCGTTCCTGACTGAAAAAACACGAAAAAAGTAGCTAACACAGCTGCTCCATATTAACAAGGTTTTCTCCAAAACGCTTAGCTACAAAAAAACACACTCTAACTCCAGTTTTTAACACCTGATAAAAACCTGACTTAAACTGGAGATAAGTGGGTGTATATAAGGGAGAGTTGGCCTGAGCCTTCCCAGAACAGCCACAGAAGCCATGGAGATAGTCATCTTGCAGCTTGGAGTCCCACCAATGCAGCAACAACAACCACCGCCAATGCCACCACCACCAGGACCACCACCACCCATGCAGCGATGAAGAAGACAGCGGTCACTGCGCAGACGTGTCTACCTCACAGACTTAAGGCCAGAGGAAGTCATAGCCCACTACAGGCTCAAAAGGACATCCATCCAGCACATCCTGACCCTCATTGCCCACAGGCTGACGCCACCAACATAGCGGACAACCAATATCCCTCCGCAGACAAAACTGCTCATTGTGCTGCACTTCTTGGCCTCTGGGACATTCCAACCAACAACAGCCAGAGTTGGTGGAGTATTACAGGCATCCTTCTCAACCTTCCTCCCCATTGTCTTTGATGGCATACTCAGCCTGATTCCTCAGCACCTACACTTCCCCAACACTGTGCAGGAGCAGATTGCCATCAAGCAAGGATTCCATGCCATTGCTGGCATACCACAGGTGATCGGTGCAATTGACTGCACACATGTACCATTTGTGCCCCCTGCGGACAGCGAACACATCTAACGCAACAGGAAGCACACCCATTCAATGAATGTGCAGGCAATAGTGGACCACCATGTACTGTTCACAAATGTCGTTGCCAAATTTCCAGGGAGTGTGCATGATGCATTCATCTTCCGACAATGTATCATAAACCAGCGCTTCCAGGATGGCACATATGGAAATGCATTGCGTGTCGGTAAGTACCAACTGAACACACCACATGCACAAAAAACACAATCATGTTGACCCATCTAGAGGGAGGATGTAAATACATTGCCTAGGTACTGATTGCCGGGGTGCACAAAATGCATGGGCACATGTTGATGTATTGTGTACGAGGATGAGGTATACAGGCTCCACTGTGTAGAGCACGGCTACTCATAGTATGGCCCACGTTCTGCCAGCGTCCTGGCAAGCCTTTCTTGTTGGGCCGTGGACCTTGCAGACATTGTACCTATGTGCCATGTCTGCAGATTTCCAAAGAGTGCCACCAAACACTGCCGCACCAGCGCGGACTCCGAGAGACTCTGCACCATGGGGGCTGTGCGAGTCCAGCGATAGTCAGAGTGGAAATGCATGTGCACCAAGAGGTGAAATATGACAAAAACTCGTTAACAAGTAAATGGTCCATGAAAGACCTGTGAAGTACTGGGGTGTGTGTGTGTGTGTGCCCAGGAAGCTGTCCCAGCCCAGCCTGCCAGGGGGGAGGTGACAGAGAGGGTGACAGAGAGAGAGCGAGGCAAAGAGACAGAGGGAGGGAGACAGAGGGATGGAGACAGAGGGATGAGGGCGACAGAGGGAGGGAGACCGAGGGCGACCGAGGGAGGGAGACAGAGGGAGGGAGAGATAGATCAAGGGAGGGGAGACAGAGTGAGGGAGGGAGACAGAGAGAGGAAGGCAGAGAGAGAGAGAGAGAGAGAGAGAGAGAAAGAGAGAGAGATATGTGTGTATGCCAGGTCTGGTAGCTCAGTGAACGAGGGTGTCTGCACCAGGGGCCTGTGTCCAACCACATGGTCAGTTCCCTTACTCACTAGCCCTGCCCCCTTCCCCACTGACCCCGCCCCCACCCGTGCGGCACAGTGACACAAACCACACAGCAAATTTGGGACCAGAGAGAAAGTATGTGAGTACCCATGGTGTAGAGTAACCCCCAGTACCTGGCTATCCATTTACCTAATTAAATTCATCCGGACTGGTATCCCAGTCCGGTGTGTGGTCGCATTGTTGAGGAAGATGATCATGTTGCAGTTCTTGTTGCCGGTGACCTATTAGGGTGAGCCAACGTTTCACAAGTACTCACACATGTACAATCAGTGTGTCAAGTCTGCGGTTTGTCGTGACCAAGGTTGTAACAATGCACTTTGATTGTAGGAAGTGCAGAGTGTGGCAAATGTGCATGCATAGGCCGGAAAATGTGTCATGAAACCACCATACAGCGCCATTGGTGTTGACTGCAGTGTTGTTGGTGCTGCTGTTGATGGTGTCTCAACCCTGTTATATGGTGTGTCATGTGGTTGCCTGAAGAGTAAGTGGATGTGTATTCGGTCACTACTTGTGTGTTGTAATTGATCTATCAAATGCTAATCCATTACAAATGCTAAGAAGTGTGCAAAGGTGAGCCATGCCATGTGTATCAGCGTGGTGAAGTGTGTGGACAGTCTGATCTTGTCAAATAAACCACATAGTGAAAATGATTGTGAGCAGTTGTGTCATAAGAGTCTTATGCTCTGCTAGTGACAGATGACGCAGGCCAGTAAGTTTACGTTGTGTCACAAGTTATTCATGATGGTGTGTGCCAACCTTCACTGTCCCCAGTGGGCCCTGCAGGTGAGGTGGCTGTGGTCTGTTCCTACAATTGCATGGCTTGTGTGGTGTCACAGGTCTGCAATCAGCATGAGATGCATGTCTGAATGTTAGCTGTGCCATGTGTGGCCTATGTCATTTGAACATTCACATGGCGGTGACTGCAACGAGTGTGGATCAGTGCCATGGCTAGATGTTAGGAGAGCCAGGCTGCCTGTTGGTGTCTGTGGTTTTTGTGCAGGTATCATTCCCATTTTGGACACTTGTAGTGACACTTATGCAACCGTGCAGCAAACACGAGCAAAAAGGATGGTTGGAGGATCAACACTGAGGCATTGTACTCAGCATTGATGCCGCTAAATAGCCAGAAGCAACACATGTCTAACCTAAGTGAAAAAATAGCAAAAATCACAATCGCAAAATATGTCAACGCTGCCCTCATAGTATGCCTAATGAATCATGTACACATCTCCCTATTACATCTCATAGGTGATCAAGGATATGCTCTCTGCCCGTGGATGATGACACCAATATGAAACCCCACCACCCACATATTGTTGTTGTTGCATTTGTCACCCCGAGTGGGAAGGGTATGCTCAGACGTGAGTCCCGTGCTCTCCATGCCACTGGAATCAAGCTATCCTGGCTGACGAGGGCTGAAAGCCCGAAACCGGTCCTAGGATGCTTGTTTTCAGTCCAGGGAGGACCTGGCTTGGCAGTTCGGCTGGACTGTTCCCATGGGGCACAGGGTCAAGACTGATTTGCATATGGCTGGGTTCAAACTGGAATGGCATGGTGAGCAAAAAAACGATGGATTTAGGCCCAGATCTCTGTACTGGGGTGAATGTATGACATTGTTCTGCATTCTGTCCATCAATTGTTGTTTTTGCATTTGTCACCCCGAGTGGGAAGGGTATGCTCAGACGTGAGTCCCGTGCTCTCCATGCCACTGGAATCAAGCTATCCTGGCTGACGAGGGCTGAAAGCCCGAAACCGGTCCTAGGATGCTTGTTTTCAGTCCAGGGAGGACCTGGCTTGGCAGTTCGGGCTGGACTGTTCCCATGGGGCACAGGGTCAAGACTGATTTGCATATGGCTGGGTTCAAACTGGAATGGCGAGCAAAAAAACGATGGATTTAGGCCCAGATCTCTGTACTGGGGTGAATGTATGACATTGTTCTGCATTCTGTCCATCAATTGTTGTTTTTGCCTTTGTCACCCCGAGTGGGAAGGGTATGCTCAGACGTGAGTCCCGTGCTCTCCATGCCACTGGAATCAAGCTATCCTGGCTGACGAGGGCTGAAAGCCCGAAACCGGTCCTAGGATGCTTGTTTTCAGTCCAGGGAGGACCTGGCTTGGCAGTTCGGGCTGGACTGTTCCCATGGGGCACAGGGTCAAGACTTATTTGCATATGGCTGGGTTCAAACTGGAATGGCATGGTGAGCAAAAAAACGATGGATTTAGACCCAGATCTCTGTACTGGGGTGAATGTATGACATTGTTCTGCATTCTGTCCATCAATTGTTGTTTTTGCATTTGTCACCCCGAGTGGGAAGGGTATGCTCAGACGTGAGTCCCGTGCTCTCCATGCCACTGGAATCAAGCTATCCTGGCTGACGAGGGCTGAAAGCCCGAAACCGGTCCTAGGATGCTTGTTTTCAGTCCAGGGAGGACCTGGCTTGGCAGTTCGGGCTGGACTGTTCCCATGGGGCACAGGGTCAAGACTGATTTGCATATGGCTGGGTTCAAACTGGAATGGCATGGTGAGCAAAAAAACGATGGATTTAGGCCCAGATCTCTGTACTGGGGTGAATGTATGACATTGTTCTGCATTCTGTCCATCAATTGTTGTTTTTGCATTTTTCACCCCGAGTGGGAAGGGTATGCTCAGACGTGAGTCCCGTGCTCTCCATGCCACTGGAATCAAGCTATCCTGGCTGACGAGGGCTGAAAGCCCGAAACCGGTCCTAGGATGCTTGTTTTCAGTCCAGGGAGGACCTAGCTTGAGAGTTCGGGCTGGACTGTTCCCATGGGGCACAGGGTCAAGACTGATTTGCATATGGCTGGGTTCAAACTGGAATGGCATGGTGAGCAAAAAAACGATGGATTTAGGCCCAGATCTCTGTACTGGGGTGAATGTATGACATTGTTCTGAATTCTGTCCATCAATTGTTGTTTTTGCATTTGTCACCCCGAGTGGGAAGGGTATGCTCAGACGTGAGTCCCGTGCTCTCCATGCCACTGGAATCAAGCTATCCTGGCTGACGAGGGCCGAAAGCCCGAAACCGGTCCTAGGATGCTTGTTTTCAGTCCAGGGAGGACCTGGCTTGGCAGTTCGGGCTGGACTGTTCCCATGGGGCACAGGGTCAAGACTGATTTGCATATGGCTGGGATCAAACTGGAATGGCATGGTGAGCAAAAAAAACGATGGATTTAGGCCCAGATCTCTGTACTGGGGTGAATGTATGACATTGTTCTGCATTCTGTCCATCAATTGTTGTTTTTGCATTTGTCACCCCGAGTCGGAAGGGTATGCTCAGACGTGAGTCCCGTGCTCTCCATGCCACTGGAATCAAGCTATCCTGGCTGACGAGGGCTGAAAGCCCGAAACCGGTCCTAGGATGCTTGTTTTCAGTCCAGGGAGGACCTGGCTTGGCAGTTCGGGCTGGACTGTTCCCATGGGGCACAGGGTCAAGACTGATTTGCATATGGCTGGGTTCAAACTGGAATGGCATGGTGAGCAAAAAAACGATGGATTTAGGCCCAGATCTCTGCACTGGGGTGAATGTATGACATTGTTCTGCATTCTGTCCATCAATTGTTGTTTTTGCATTTGTCACCCCGAGTGGGAAGGGTATGCTCAGACGTGAGTCCCGTGCTCTCCATGCCACTGGAATCAAGCTATCCTGGCTGAGGAGGGCTGAAAGCCCGAAACCGATCCTAGGATGCTTGTTTTCAGTCCAGGGAGGACCTGGCTTGGCAGTTCGGGCTGGACTGTTCCCATGGGGCACAGGGTCAAGACTGATTTGCATATGGCTGGGTTCAAACTGGAATGGCATGGTGAGCAAAAAAACGATGGATTTAGGCCCAGATCTCTGTACTGGGGTGAATGTATGACATTGTTCTGCATTCTGTCCATCAATTGTTGTTTTTGCATTTGTCACCCCGAGTGGGAAGGGTATGCTCAGACGTGAGTCCCGTGCTCTCCATGCCACTGGAATCAAGCTATCCTGGCTGACGAGGGCTGAAAGCCCGAAACCGGTCCTAGGATGCTTGTTTTCAGTCCAGGGAGGACCTGGCTTGGCAGTTCGGGCTGGACTGTTCCCATGGGGCACAACATATGGCTGGGTTCAAACTGAAATGGCATGGTGAGCAAAAAAACGATGGATTTAGGCCCAGATCTCTGTACTGGGGTGAATGTATGACATTGTTCTGCATTCTGTCCATCAATTGTTGTTTTTGCATACCCCACCACCCAGGCACAGAGGCAGTACAATGCTGCACATCGACGTACACGTGGGATCGTGGAGCGTACATTTGGCGTGCTCAAGTCACGTTTAAGTTGCCTGGACAATACAGGTGGCAAACTGCTGTAGAGCCCAGAAATGGTCAACAAAATAATACTAGCATGTTGTGTATTGCACAACATTTGTGTCCGCACAAATGCCTCCTAGATCGAAGTGCCTGCATCACCGGGCGATGACCAAGATGATGACGAAGATCAACGAGGTGGCCCACACACCACTGCCAATGCTGTTGGAATTGCCCGATGGGACAGGATCATAAACAATTACTTCACTTGAGCACATCCCATTGTGACTGAAAAAAACAAAGACATGTATATGTAAAATTACCTCAAGAACTGTTTGTGACAATAAACAAACTCAACACACATACCCTATTTCTATTTAGGGAGTTTTGTAAAGCGCTTGGTGACGCACAGCGGCGTGTCCTGTCTGCAAGTTACTTTCCTGCCTCAGTATATCACTATGAAATGTTACCATAGTACAGTAATTGCAAGCAAGAGTCCAAAAATAAAATCCTGGTGTGTATGTTTCATCATCACAGAGAGTTAATAGGGTGTCAATCGTGCACAACTTGATTTTACAAGGAGTAAAATCTGGCACACAATTCATCAATGGTTGTGTCACATAACATGTAAATCATGATTCACAGGGTGTACTTATCATTAAAAATTGAAATGTATGGGTTTGTAAGTGCCAAATAATGAATTTCATGGTTAATTTGGTGTTAAATTTTCTAGAAAAATCTGAAAATTGGGTGTGGAATGTTGATCAAATCTGAGAAGTGGGTGTTGAATGGGGCTCAAATCGGAAATATGGGTCCTAAATTGGGAGCAAATGTGAAAAGTGGGTGTGAAATGGTGCCAATTCTGAAAATATATCTCTGCATGCATCCAAGACATTGAATGAGCCACCAGCAGAGCTCACATGTACACCATCTATGGACACCTTCAGGAAGACCATCAAGACCGGTCTCTACTTAGAACAAATCAGCTCATTGGCAGTATGACCCAACAGACAAGACAAACTATCTGACCATCTCCCTGCACCCCGTGGTGGACAAAGTCACTGAGAGACCCATAAACACCCAGCTGACTGGCTACATTGAAGAGAACTCCATCATGGACCACTCCCAGTCTTGTTTGGGTATCAAGCACAGCACCAAGAACGTACACCATGCTGACAATGCTTAAATATGCATGCCATTTGACCTGTGTCACATTGTGGACAACACATCCTACTACACCTCTATGCAGCCACAAACACCCTCTCACACACCGCACCCCAGATGCCAGACACCACCAAAAGGGGATACGAGGAAAAGCCCTCTCCTGGAGTACAACATGGAGCGTCACTAAGACACACGTTTTGCCATATGCACATGTCCCCACTCACTGCCATTGCTAGACAGCACGGGGTAAGCATATCATCCCACACAGACAACACACAGCACATCCTCCCCCTCACGAATAACGCAGAAGACACAAAAGCCAGCTCCCAGGAATGAACGTTGGAACTAGCAGATTGGATGACACACCTCGGCATAAAGATCAACTGTGAGAAGACTGACCTCCTCATCTCCTCTCCATCCACATTCGCATGGGACAACCTCTGGTGGTTGTCTGCCCATGTGAGGCCGCCCTCAATGAAAGAGCATGCACGCAAGTTTGGCATCATCCCAAGTACACCATCATCCTGCCCAGACAGATCTACTCCATTGCATGCTACAGCTGTCTACAGATCGAACCAAATCCATCACAATGGATAACCCCAGGATGCATTAAATTTGGCACAAACGTACTTATCCCCAGCAGACTGGACTACTGCAACAAAATCTACGCAGGGAGATACAAAACGCCACTACACAAGTTCTAACACAGCCTGAAAGCTGCAGACACACCTGTCTTCAGAAACCCACATCCCATACACAAGAGGCAACACATAGAGAACATCCAATGTAGCACCAACAAGGAGAAAGTAAGCCGCTAACTACTCACACACACATACAATTCACTACACATCATCAGCCACAAAGATATCCACGAGAGAGTCAACCTCAACATCCCCAAGAGGAACAGCTGCTCTAACAACCTTGCCCTTGCAGACTCGACCGGGATCGGAAAATCACAAGGCAGAGGGAGAGCTGCCACCTATGCCGCCAGCAAAGCCATGGACGAGATGAAAGTCAATTTCGAACAATCTCACACCCAGCATGCTTACATGCGAAACGACAAGACATGGCTATTTGGCTGAGGTGGAGCTGCACTCCCACTCCCCCACAGCGCTTTGGGAGCCTCACGTGTGAGTAGGGCACATCATGCCCACCCTTATTGTCGGATTGATCTGCACACATACTCATCACCTTTAAGACCACCCCAGGGGAGTAGTACCCTTACAATTCACATCTCTTTTTTGAATAAATGTCTGTGAAATTACCAAAAGATGTGGGGATGAGTAATGTCACATGCCATTTTGGGTGTCGACTGTCTTGGAACATAAAAGGTAGTCTGTGTATACCCCTGAGGAAGTGTTGGCTATGGAACAACAATTCCCATTCTGTTGGGTGCAGGGGGATACACAGTACCTGGGCCTACAACGTGCTCCTACTCTTGCCTGTACAGCGAAGCTCAAACATCCAACACTGTTGGATGAGACGGATAAGGCGCTGGACGCCTGCTCAAAACTGAGCCTCACATGGTTTCGAGGCATAGCGGGAGGGAAAATGTAGAGTCTTCCACGCATTTCCGAAGTATGTCAATGTGGACACATGGTGTCCCACCCCTGTGCACTCACACAATTGCAAGCCATCATAACTAAGTCTGTCAGGGAGGGCAAGCGGACTTGCCTCTCACTTGTGCAGCTTACACGGCTGAAAATTCTAGGTTGCCTGGGATTGCCCCTCATTGGTGGCTACTAACAAGCCACATGCCTTTGATATATAGTTGAATGGAATAGGCTGCTATGGGAGAAGCAATGTAACTTCATGGACCAGTCTGTGGCGGGCAAAAACATCTAGATCTAACTGTGGCTAGCCCATAAGCACTGTCCCTGGAGCTTGTACTCTTTGCCGGTTAGGGTGCCCACCCACAAGGTGATGGACAGGGTGGCAGTATGGAAGGGGTGGGCCTTTATCCCCTCACCGACAAACTACGGCGTGGATAACCCAGACTTGCCCCTGGATCAGGAATCAGCGATATGCCATCGCTGGCAAAAACAGGGCTGCACGAGCATAGGGTCTATCTTTGATCTAGAAGGGCATGTGCCATATCTGTGGCCCATACAGGATTATGAACTTCCCGCTGCTGTTGTGTATTCATAATGCCAAATAACACACTGGGTTGCGGGACTCTACATTGGTTATGTCATATGCGAAGTGGTTAGCGCGTAAGGAGGACAAACATTCCCTCATATCTGAGCTGTACAGAATGCTTCTCACCAGTCTGAGTGGTCAGTGCACAAAAGTGCAGGTTTTGTGGGAAATGTAGCTTGGGAGGCCAATTTAAGCCAAGGAATGGGAACGTGTCCTGTACTGTGCACACCACACTGCGCACAGTGTAGCAGGGGCTGGAACCCCCTTCAAGGTTTGCTCTCATTGGTGTTTCACACCTGTGCAACTACATGTCTGGGATAAAAGCAAGCCAGATCGCTGCTGTCGGGGATGCTGAATGACTGGTACCCTCGTGCACTTACTCTGGCATTGTCCAAAATTGTAGAGATATTGGGGTGAGTCCTTAGATAACATAGATACAGCGTGCGACATTGCAATGCCCAGCGCACCGGAGTACACTCTCCTTGGCCTCTCACATCCGAAGGCCTTCCCACTAACATTCCTCAGGGGTAGGCAAATAGTCCCAGTGCTGCTGGCAGACAGGCCGGTTATCCTAGCACAGTGGGGTACAGTGGCAGTTCCAGGGCTCCTGTCCTGGTTACAACGTCTAAATAACCTATCAGCTCTGGAGCGTCTGTTTCGGGGTGCAGAGGGAAGGGTGAGATATTTTGCAACTCCGTGTTGCCCCTTTGTGATTTCATTGTCCAAAGATATGAGGGAAGTCACATGCCCAAAGTACTTGCAGGTCTGACGCATTCCACTGATGGGGCAATCATCCTCCGCCGCTCACACAGTGGAGTGACGAGGGGGCTCCCTTCCACACATACTGTGTATGCTTACTATCATCTAGGTAGGCTGCAACCAGTGCGGAAGGTGGGGTTGTGGGAGGGTTATTGGGGGAGGGGTGTCTTCTCTCCCTTGTTCTTGATTGTTTCACTTCTCTGTTTTACATGCTTATTCTTTGGAAAATGGTATACGCTCCTAGTGGCTTGTTTGCTCTTCCGGTATGCGTCCGGCCCCCGGGTTGCGGCTTAAATGCTGTGTAAATGCCCACAATGCTTGCACGTCCGACATCCGGATGTAGCCAGAAAGCTGGGTTTGCCACATTAGCCTGCCTTCATATAAAAATAGGTAACCCTAAAATGGAGTCGGCCTTCATTGTGCAAACCTATCTTCACATTGTATTATTGTGCTGTGACCAGAGTTTTGGCCTGAATGTCCATCATTGCTATATAAATTCTGGGCCATGAGATTCTCATCGCAAACACGATAATATGTCCCCCGCGCATTTAAAAGGACATGGCTGGACACACTCCCCAATACTGTATCAGCATCAGGCCAGTAGCAGCCTCTTAGCGTGAAGAAACCCATTGCAAACTATGAAACATGCCACATACACATGACAGTAAGCATATGGACATTAGCGTGCCCTTAGTGTGCAGATTCTGGTCGCATGTATGCAGCCTGATGACATTAGCTGCCCCTTAGCGTGCAGATTATGATCGCATTTCATTAAACTAGACGCATACACATTACAGTAGGCCTATGGACATTAGCGGGCCCTTAGCGTGCAGATTCTGATCGCATGTATTCAGCCTGATGACATTAGCGGCCCCTTAGCGTTCAGATTCTGATCGCATTTCATGAAAACGGGCCGCATACACATTACAGTATCAGCCAGAGTACATTAGCGGGATCTTAGCGTGCAGTTTCTTGTCACTTTGTACAAAAAATGCCTCTAACACACAGGAAGTGATGTATGCCTGCTTCCTGTCTCCATGTGTGTAGCATTCACTTGGGGGGCTTCCTGTGGCTGGTGCGGTGCTACCTGCCTCTGATGCTGGAGAGGGGAGGACGTATCCTCCAGGGCTATGGTGTGGCTGTGCGCAAGTTGGGGTGGGAGCGTGTGCGGGCGCAGATGCTCCGCTGCTTTAAGGTGGACAGGACCGTGCGCCAGTGGAAGCACCACTGGCAGGACATGCTGGCGTGGGAGGCGGACCTGCTCGACTACACCGGAGTCATGCCTGGCACTCTTCCCACTACAGTGTGTGCAACAGTACGAAAGGTGTTTGGATAATCAATCAAAATACACATTATTGATGTGCGCTATGCAGTGCAAGGTGGAGTGACGATTGTCGTTGCAATGACCGCGTAGATTACGTTTGCCACTGGAAATACCACATAGGAATGGAGATCCCTGGTGTTAAACATCCCAAAATACACATGCTTAATGTGAGCGAATACTCAGCAGGAAGGGTTGCAGGGGCGTGGCGGTGTTTGCATGTTGAAGTATAGCAAGGGGTGTGTCTGTTGAAGAGCAATGTTCAGAGTTAGTGCTTGGAGATCGGGAGCAACGTTGCCTGTCAGAGGTGTAGCGGAAGTTTGCCACAGGCCATATCTGCAAGGTAGGAAAAGGAGCAGACTCACAATCTGGTCTCTCTAGGGCGGGGGAACACGGCATAGGCCAGCTGGTCGGATCGTTGGCTCCTTTGATGTGCCATGGAAAGAGAGTTGTACGTTAAGGTATGTTTGCCCAGTGTTGTGGATGGCTGTGTGATCCTGGGTGCACATCTTGAATGTGACTCCAGCTTTGATGTGGAGACAGTGGAGTGTGTGCAGGTGGTGGGAGGTGAGAGAGGGTCCTGGCAGTGTGAGGATCAGTCCTGTGGTTGCATTTGAGATGTCCTGCAGCTTGCGGATGTGGTTCATGTAAAATCTGTCATGGACTGTGGTGCCATAGTAGGGTGAGCTATTGCACAGGGCATGAGTGAATGTCTATGTGTGTTTGAGTAGGAGTCATTTGAGTGTCTGACATAGGAGGCAGAGTGGGTGGAAGCACGATGATGAGACCGGATAGATCTTGCAATTATCTTGGACATCAGAGTCCATGATGGATTACATGTTGCGTGCTTTGGCCGTGTTGGGGTGTGGGTTCCCCATGCCGTGTGAGAGCCTGTGTAATTACATGCGCGGATGTTTTGGGGCATGATGGGTACTTATCTTTTGTTGTTGCTCACTTGTATGCAGCTCTTTGACATTCATCTAGCAAGCTCTGCCATGGATTCGCAATACTTGTGTTTGCTGGAGTTGTGTTGGCTGGATGTGTCGAGGAGGAGTTGCCAGTCGTATGCCTATGATACAATGTTGAGTCCATAGCTAATCACGATTGTGGCGTGCAGAGACATGTAGATGTGAAAGATTGTAGGGCTGAATGAGGATCTCTGGGGGACTCCACGGCTGGTTGTTGTAGGCTCCAAGACAACAGAGGGGTGTCTGACCCACACGTATGTACGTTGAGGAAGGAGCAGATCCAGTTGAGGGCCTTGTCATGGATCCCTTTGTTGTGGAGTCTGCATATTGGTGGGCTTTGTGAGACAGTGCTGAATGCCGCAGCGATCGGTCAAGGATGATGAGTTAAAAGGTCTTTTTTGCGCTCTGTGTGGATGAGGTGCCTTGATATTGCGTGAAACAACTCAGATGTGCAGCTCGGCCAGCAGTGATGTTTTGACTGTGCAGCATCTGCTTCCACATGTTCGTGTGTGGATGCCATTCAAAGTAAGCCCAGTCATGTGGCCGACATGAAGTAAACACCACAGGGATGTAGCATTGTCTGTCACTGTAACAATTCACATAGTGAATATGCCACGTTTACTGGGGTTTCCTAACAACACCTATTTGCGTCCGATCAACCAGGGGGACATTGACCGTTTCGGGGACACACACGCCGCTGGTGAGTAGTGACAAGAAATATTGGCATGTTGCGTGGTCATGAGGGTCTGTGTCAAATGCAGCACATTGTTGATTAGCAGTATGGGTGTGTATCGCATGTCAATTGCCTATGATGTGCAGAGGTATTCAGCCTTTCCGAACTGTGTCTAATATGGTAGTGTAAAGGGGTACAATGCATCTCATTCAGAGTTGTGAGTTTGTCCATCAACAGTCATTGATACACGTGTCAATGTATGTGCCTATTTCCAAGCAAATAATGCTGCCAACTAGGCATTTACACTGCAGTTGTGATGGCAATAGGCCACTAGCATTTACTCCCATGTTCATTTGCGCAGCCTAGTCAAGATGGCACACTTACATGCGGTAGACATCATCCAAGGGGCGTGCAGTGGGTGTAGCATTGTGCACAATGAGGCAGTGCTATTATGTCCGTACAAGGTCAGACATCTTGGCACAGTGATACCTAAGGTATGCTGCATAGCACAGAAGCAGAAGTGGCAGGGTGTAGCTCAGATCCAATATTGTCAATGGCATGTTACACAGACACATTCCATAGATGTGTACGTCAATTGAGAATTGATATTTGTGCATTGCAATGGTGTTGACAGGCTATGTCCGTGTGGACATTCCAGGCTGGAATCAGGATCATGTGTGCCAACTATTCTGACACAATTGGTGACATCACTTAACACCCATTTCATGGCCATGCATTAGCTATGCATCATTTGATGTCACATAGATTTGAAAATCAGGACTGCGGAAACAATATCTGTGTGTACACATTAACCATAACAATTACACAACCGTCATGACCCCAGGGTGCCATTACAATGTGTAATCCATTGTAACAGTTTGGGTAGTTGATGCATGCGTGTTCATCTCTACTATGGATTGATATTGGGGGTTACAACACATGCATGATTGGCAGTTGTGGGTCAATGATGTATCCCCCTCGCAGTGGATGACTATCACCAATTGCATAGTAATGGTGGAGTGAGTAAGTCCCTAAGTCAGCATTCATACCCCAAACATGTTTCCATGTGTGCGGCATGATGCAGCATCATTACAAGTGTGAGTAGGGCAGTCCCATGCCTGTTATTGTGCATGTAGTGTGAGACTACAATAGGTAGTTATTCACACCTGCACACATACACCCTTGCCTGTCTTGGCACAGACTTCATGTACTGCACACAGTTCCTGGGGGACACACATGGCTGCACATGTGGATTGTAATTCTGATGCAGCTGTCTGTCACAGGATGGGAGAGGGTTGTGCTGTGCACGTAGGGGTTATGCCTCACGAATTAAGTCAATTGTACAGGTCACCCACAGCCCGGTTGTCCAATGATGCCATGTTTGTAGCGTATCCTTAGCTTTCAGTTATGTCAGTGCATGTACCATGCCATGCACTGTCATGTCAGTCTCAACAGCATGTAGTTATTTAATCATACGTAGACATTGTGTTTAACAGGTCAGTCCTTGACTGAACATATTGTTTTTAACTTGTGATACAGATCTCATGTTGTACGGTTACATAGTGTAGGGGACAGAAAACTGACATAGATTTTTTTTTCTCTCAGACAACATGACACCTGAGGAACAGCACCAGTTCCAGGTCGCCAAGGACCGGTACCTCCATGTGCGTAAGGTACATAAGGGTTTCAGATTGATGGCAAGGAGGTACCGGACCGAGAAGAAGGCAGGGACCTGGCCGTCGCTACCGGAATGAATCATCACTGGCAGCGGCTCAAGACCATCCACCTCAGGTGTCACTGAGGGATCCCAAACTGTCAATCCCCCTGCTGCCACACCCACACCGGTGCCGGGCCAACATGCGCCGCCACCTGCACCGGCCCCGACCCCAGTACCAGCACCGGCCCCAGCACCGGCACCGGCACCAGCACCAGCACCGGCACCAGCACCCACACCGGCCCCCATGGATCCTGGACTGGCACAAATTATGCGGATTGTCCAGGGCCACACCAACCTCCTCCAGGACATCCGCTGTGAGTTCCTGTATCTCAACCGGCAGATACACGAGATCCGGCCCACCTCGGACTGCCATGAACACTGCCCCTGTTCTCACCACCCACCTCTTCTCCCTTCCCACACTGTCCCCCTTTTATTATTATGTTGTGTAATGTCCTAGTTGTGTGTGTTATTTAGCATAGTTTTAGTGTAGGCTTAGTTAGGGTTAGTTTTAGACAGTTTTTACTTATTGAGTGTTATAGGATTTGGGGATAGGTTTCATTTATCTTTGGGTGGGGGTTGATGTATTCATTCATTTTCTGTGTTTGTAATTAGTTAGTTAAGATAGTTTTAGTTAGTATAAATAATTGTAGTTAGTTTAGGGCTAGAGTTAGGGACATAGATTAGTGTAGGGTTGTTTTACATATATATATTATTGTATAATAAATCTTGTTAATTATAGATTTCTGCTTGCACTTATATCATGGCTGATGCGGGGGAGTGGGGCTTGCCCCATCGTGTGCAACTCATACCATCACTGGAGTAATCATTGTATGTGTAACTGTGGTCGTGACCTTCCACTTTGCAGGATGGATTGAGGCCAGATACCTTAGAAGTGAGCACAATGACCTTACATGTCTGATAGATTATCAATTATGGTTTACGGCCTACTCCGGTGACAGTTCATTGTGACCTCCAACAACTCACATGTCCTGGGTATGGCCAGTCGATCTCAATTCCATGCATGCTGTTGGTCATTTGTGGGTCCATTGTTAACGTCACATGGCAAAACAGTGTTAGTGAGTCACATGAGTTATATGAGACTGAGTAATGAGTTTGGAGTATTAGCACTGTCCGGAATACAGACTTAACTTTGAGTTTCTTGCTTTTGTGACACACTTAATCATTACAGTTATGCCTTGGGACCTGATGATGTTGGTTTGCAGATACACAGTTCTGCTGCACACAAGTGGTGGCATGCTGCATTGCTCCCTGTACCAACAGTGCCATAGCCACTCATCCCAGCTGTAAATTTTGCATTGTCTTATAGTGAAGACACCCTTGTAATCTTGCCACTGATTCCGACTATATGCTAAGTGCAGTTCAACTGACATCCGTGGGCACATTGGCCAATATGTGTGCACTTCATGGCAGTGCTCAGAAGTTGCTTTGGCATTGTTTGTGCACAAGCAGGGGCTGACTGACTCTATGCAGTTTGGCTTCAGTAAGTATTGTGGACTCAACTTCAGTGTGGCTTACTTTGTAGTTCCATGTATGTATGTTAGACATGTGCCCTTGGGTCTCCTCAGCAATATGAATCTGTTGTGAACACCTAGAGATGTGACATGCAATGTGCTACATCACAACAATCTTTGACCAACACGTCCTGTGTTTGGCGAGGAGATTATGCTTTGCTATCATTCTTGACGACACTACTTGTGTCCTGCAACAGACTTGTACATGTTGTCACACATGCATATTGTTAGAAAGTGGCTAGGTATATTCTGTTCCCAAATAGGTACGGTGTGCACAGAGTCCACAGTCACCAGAGTTTGGGCAGAGGTTAAAGTTAGATATAACCTTACTCTATGAAGTGTTAGCTTGTTCAAGCAGTAAGGCAGTAACAGAGGACAGTGTAAAGCATTTGTTGTACACACTCAGTCAGCAGATGGTCTCACACACTCAATAACTGAACTATAGGCCAATGGTTTGATATAAAAATATATGTTTGTTTTATTTTATAACCAACAATAGGTATCAAAATATACTTCCTCAGATTGCGAGGCTTTAGTTACATACTTTGGCAATATGCAATTGACTTTGGTAGGTAATAGTTACAAGTTGTTGCAATAGGCAACACAATTTCAAACACAATAATAACAATGTGAGTTTGAAGTGATTTGCAATAGATTACTTCCAGGATTACTTTTCTAAGTCATGTCCTGGATCCTATATTCAGTCCTGTGCAAGGTCTTGGAAACATGTGAGTATATCCGTTGTTGTTGCTGTTGTGATTTTCTGGCAATATATAGCTATTTCTAAACTTGACACTAACAAGAAATTTTACAGAGAAACTGGCAATGATTTCCGATGGAAGAAAATTGTGTTATTGGTAAGTACGGTTGTGAGTGCTTTTCAGGGTCAGTGCTTGGCACCAAGATCCAGCATTGGGATCTCTCCTAATAGCAGTTGAGTTTGTCCGTTTTTGTAACTTGGTTGATTTTAGGCAAATATTTTAACTTTTAGAATCTCCACACTTAGAAGAAATTTCTGATGAAACCAATCAATGTTACCCTATGGAATACAATTGGGTTATCGGCTTTTGGGTAAGTACTCGAATGGCAGAGTTAAGGTTCTGGCCACAGACTCAGGGTTCCCCCAAGGTCAGGTTTGTACAGTTGTTACACCCTCTGTGGGACTGTGGCGGACGGGGGCAGAGTGAGTTTGGCACGATGTTATCCTATGGGAGGCAGGGGGGCCTTGGTTGGTGGCTGCTGACTAGCAGGCCACACAGCTGTGGGAGCTGGGCTCCTGGTCACTTGCTCAGGGCAAATGGGCAAGTAGGTAGGAGTTACATTGCCAGGGCCACTCGGACGGATGGGTGCAGGGGGCCTTTGACCCTTCGTGCGCTCAATGGATTACAATGGGAAAGATTCTGGGCAAACAAAGGCTGCAAGCTCGGGGTCGCAGATTCTTCATGTGCCCCCACCACTTTGGGAGGTAAATTGGGTAGTTGGAGGGTGGGTATGTACCCAGGAGTTGGGCACAGGGGGCCGCAGTGCGCCGGGTGCTGGGGTGACTTTTGGTCTTGGGAAATCGTACCCTCTGTTGATTGTGGTCGGGGTGGTCCCTGGTTCTGAGGCTGCAGGCGTCGTCATGAGCGTCGAGGTGAGACCTTGATGGGCAGATTCAGGGTCACAGTCGCCGGGGGGGGGAAGTCATCTGGGTCTTTGTCCACTCCGACACAGGCCAGGCCACTCCAGTGCAGAGTGTGCAGGGTTTGCGGTTCCTGGATGATGCCAGGGGTTAGAAACTTGCTTTGAGCAGAACTACTGCTCATGGGACTCCCAGATGATCAGAGTCACAAGGTAGTCAGGTCCGCCGGGGTTTGTGAGGTTGCTGGCCACAAGTGGGTCTGGGCTGTGGCAGGAACAGGTTCAAGGGTCGACAGGCCGGTAGGTCTGGGGCCAAAGCAGTTGGTGTCTTCCTCTTCTTAGCAGCTGCACGGCAGTTTCTTTCTTCTTGCTCTTCCTTGCTTTTATGGAATCTGGAGAAGAAAGGTTCAGGGTGCTTCTAAATACTAGGTTTAGTTGCGATACAGGTAGGCACAGGGCAGGGACCAATGGGTCCCTGCCCTGGGGTGGATGCACACACTATCCTGCCAATCACCTGTGGGAGTGGGCAGTAGCCTAGTCCTGATTGTACAGGGCTTCACATCTTCAAGATGGAGAGCGCCCAGAGATGGGCTTCACCTCGCCTCCCCCACCTGAGGGTTGAGGCGGGCAGGCTGGCACATACCCTGTCCTTATTTTGTGTTTACGGCCAGTCTTCCCGCCAGAGTGGGTGTCAGAACCGGGGGGTTGGGGGCAGTTTTCTGGGTACAGCAAGTGGCCTGGAGAAGCTCACAGAGTCTGCATGCCTTTGAAGCTTCCCCCTGGCCATCCTGGGGGAGGAGACCTAGCACCTCACCCAGCATGTGCATTGTTGCAGGCCCAGGAGAGCGGGGTCTCTCCACCCTGGGATCCAGCAACATGTCTGATGTGTGGCAGCCTCCAAACCAGACGTGGAGTGTAGGTTAGTTGTCAGGGGGCATCTCCAAGATGCCCTCAGTAGTGCTTTGTACATTGAATCACACACTGGCATCAGTGCGGGTTTGATGTGCTGAAAAGATTGATACCAAAACTTCGCATTCTTCAGTGTTCCCATTATGGTACTGTGGAGTTCGTGTTCAACGAGCTCTCTGCACAATATACTCTTAAATGGCAGCACTGCACTTACAGTGCCCAGGAATGGACCTAAGTACTGTAGGTGCAGAGGGATAATGCTGCTGTGCCCACACCACTGGCATAGGGCACCCAGCTATAGGGGTGGATGATGTATGCCAGGGCAGTGTAGGTTGTGTGCATGCAACACAGGGATGTGTGCCATGTCGACTCTTTGTTTTGCCTTGCACCCAGACACTCTGCCTGCTAGGGCAGTGTGTTTGTGTTAGGGGACAGGGCCTCTAAGGGTGTCACAATAAGTGCTGCAGCCCTTAGAGGCCTTCCCTTGTCGCAAGGCCCTGGGTACCTAGGGTACCATTTACCAGGGGCTGACATGTGGCCAGGGTTTGGCAATTTTGAATGTTAGTGTTTAGGGAAGGAACATAGGCCCAGGGCACCTGATTGGCAGGGGTCCAGGGCATACTCAGTCAAAGTCCATTCAGCAGTTCCTCAAAACGTGGGGGAATACCATGCAGGAAAGATGGTACTTCCTCACACATATGTCATACATGTCGGGGGCTCAGAGTTGGGATATTGCTAGATTGTGCTATCTGATCAATGTTGTCAGTGCAATTTGGCCCGTGTAATCTCGTGGGACCCCCTGTGCCCCTTCTTCACTGTCTGACTCCGGTTGTCTCATCTGTGCCGTTATTGCAAGTGTTATTTAGTTTGCCACACTGTGCCCCCTTCTGCCGGGTTTAGTTGTATTGCTCATTTACATTTCTTACCCTGTTTTCGGACACGTGTTTTTCTAACCGCCTCCGCTCTCCCTTCCCGCCACAGTATCCCCTGCTGAGCCGCAGAGCAACACGCACATTCGTACCGCCCACATGCCAGGCTGATCCTCCCACCTCCCCTTCCACTGGCGTACATCCACACCAGGTCCGCGCAAAGTGCAGGAACATCCTGGGTCCGCAAACGCAACTACACACGTTGCCACTACGATGCTAGCACACTCAACGCTCTCAACATAGGATGATCACACCCCTGCTTCCTGCCCGTAACCGAACGCACACAAGGACACCTCTCCAGCCGGAACTGCATTGTCACCAGCATCCAATCTGCAAATCCACCCACTGTGTTGGAAGCCAACTACCTCAGATGCATTGTCCCCAACAACCGCCACAGATGCCAACACACAAGTGAACTCGGGGACCTACTCAACTCAACCTCCCCAGACATGGTCTCCATGACAGTGACCTAATTGTACCCTTCCTCGGAACACCACCTCGCCATAGCCATCCTGTGCAGCTACAAGATCAACCACAGGGACCACACCAACGGAGTAGGACTAGGAATTGCCATCGTCAACAGGAACACTCTCAGAGTCTCAACCAACAACAACTACATCCTCATCAACGCCGAACACCTGCACTTCGAGGTCCACACCAATCCCAACACCACCCTCAGAGTAACCCGCGTCGACATAGCCTCCAGACCCCTTACACAGTTCTGCAACTCCATCACCAACTTTGTCAGTACACACGCCCTCACATCCACAGACTACATCCTTCATGTTGAGCTGAACTTCCACCTCGTGTACATTAACGGCACCGTATCCACCACCCTGATCGACACCCTGGCCAACCTCCGCCTCATACAACTTGTCACAACACCCACCTTCCACAACAGCCACACGCTTGACCACATATTATCCGCAAGCTCCCACGTCTTCTCCAACCACACAACCATCTTCCACTGGAACAACCATCAATGCATAAACTTCGCATTCCATGAAGACACCACGCACCACCACACCCAACAGATCCACTCACACTGCCGGAGCAAAGTCACAGAAGCACAGCTAACCAGTAGCCTTGCCTGGAGCACAACCACCGACACTGACTCCACCGCCCAGGACCTCAGACAAGGGATCGGCAACTGCGCCAACACACTCACACAGATTAAGACACACTCCAACAGACACACCAGCAAGTAAGCCAGCTGGTTCAATGCAGAACACCAGGCCTCAATGTCGACCTGCCATGAGCTAGTGAAGAAATTGCACCGTGCACAGACACTGGACAGCTATGCAACCCACAAAGACTGTTGCAGGGATTCTGCTTATACACAGAACTATGCGTAGAACCCCAGGACCTCAGTGAGTTGTGGTGTACCAGAAACTCACCTCAGAACCCAGAACCCAGTATCCGGCTAGCATAAGTGTCCCATTCGTTATCCGAGATTTAGCTCGGAGGTCCCAATGAAAAGACAACCCAGAACACGCGACTCAGTACATACTCAGGAATGGTGGGAATCGGAAATACCTGTTCGTATATTATTCTCACATCAGTCCACAACAAGAATCAACAGAGACACGGTGAAAATAAAAAGAGTTTATTTTTATAGACCACGTGTCCTAATATGCAGTACTTTGGCTAATACAAGCAGACAAATGATTAAAATCAAAACCATCAACATAGTTACAATTCCATAGAATATAAAAGGGGTGATCATGTTATAATGACAGTGGATACTACCACTTTCCCTTTACTAAGAAGCTAATATTATTATTAGTCTAACAGAAGGTCTCTTAGGCTTGAATAGGGGACCCCATACCTCAAAGATCAGCTTAGTGAAATCACATCACAGGAGCGTCAGGAGTCTTCTCGCAGGAAGGCTCGTCTTCGGTCTGAATAATAAACATGATGTCCGTGATATTAAAAGCACCAACTTTCAGGTATGTGCAGCTGCTGGTGTGTTATGACTAAATAGTGGGTCGATCAACCTAGAGTGGAAAACATGCATTGTCTAACAACTCAGACTGTTTGTCACATCGTGTGCAGACCAAGGTCGCTTCGCAGAGCTCGGGATGGTAACAACAGATTGCTCTCGTGTGAGGCAAAACTCGAGTCAGCAGTTCGTTTAAGCAATAACATGTGAACGCAGTGTCGTGTGCAAAAGCAGCAAGATGGCTTTCTAACTTCTGACGTGGTTATGCTAACTTAACAATGTATGTACGTATTAAGGGAGTCCTTACTACATGCCCCCTTGATCGAAGCACTACTTAGTATGCAAGAAAAGAGAGAACGCAGAGTTCAAGCGCGACAGAGCAGAACAAGGCGTATCCCATTTAAAAAAGAACTGGTCAGTTCAGGCAAAGGTCGAACAGAAAAAACCAAAAAAAAAAAAGGGGAGAAAAAACAAAAAACATCGAACGTGTCGTGGGGGGTGAAAAAAGGAAAAAACGCCTCACCGGGCGGAAGTGCAGACGCACAGGGACAGTTCAAGGCACGTGAGGAAAACACAGTGGACGAAAGTTCACTCAATCCATGAAAGTATATGCAGCATACGTGGCCACAGCCTCCAGCAGAAAATCATTGGCACGGCCACTGAAGGTTTCAGCCATCCAGTTAAGTAAAGAAAAGGAACATACGTGTTCTTCTATCAGCGGAGCCTCTAGCACCATCAGAGGGCAACCAGCGTGTACTTCCAAGTAACTCATATTCAAGAAGTTATATGCCGCTCTCACGATGTCCCAATTACCCAGCATACCATGTGCCGCACCGCAGGCCATAATCCGAACACCAGAACAGGCAGACTCGTGAGACACTAAGGGCCTCATCAGTCGATCATAATCCGGGTCCGGAGACACCATGTTGGTTAAACACAAATCCATAGGCCATTCAAAGGGACAATCTAGGCAGTGGAAGACAGGTTGCACGCAGGTGAAGTAGGAATACCGGAAGGATAATCCATATGCCAGGCTCAAAGTCGCCAACGGCAGGACACCATAGTAATCAAGCATCCTGTCATGAAGAAGCTGCAGACGGGACAGGCTGTCGTGTGGCACAGAAAGAGCAGCCATTCCGCAAGATGAAAAGTAAAAGTAGCACACCTGCCACTAGAGCCAGAATTAACGGGACACCTCCAAAGACGCTGGAGAAAATAGAATGAAAAAATGCCGGAATCACACCAAAAATAGTTTGGAAAGAGGTCACGAGGCCCGAGCCCACAAGTTTAAAAAAATGAGCCAGGCCAGTCGTGGACGAGGCATTGAAAATTGTTTGGATCAAAGCACCAAAATGCAGGGGGAGGTCAGTATTCAAAAGCGCCTGTACCTCGGTGCGCGTATTTGCTACGTGAAGGACAAATGTTTCCCGGGAGGAAGTCAATGGCACCTCCTTTTGGGACAATAGCGCTCTTATTCTGCTCATCTTGTCGAACTCTGCTTTCAAGGTTGGAATTGAAGGCCAGATAGAAGCATCCAGCCTCCCATGCGGGGGTGGGAACAGGACGTTATTGCAGCAGACAACCCTCTGTGTTACAGTTACTATATACGGGATCCCTACTAACATCCTGCAGCAAGCTTCATTGTTCAAAATTAAATAACTACCGTTTGCAAGCAGCGTGAAAGATGGCGTAATCACTGGTACCGGGATACCTTTGAGGACGCAGGCCAAGTTCGGAGCGTGTACATTACAAGCACCGTGCAATTGAATGTGCCTACACACAACAGAATGATCAGGTGACGTTGTACATTCCTCACCCTTCAGATAAACCTCAATACCGTCCCTTGTACATCTATACGTAAAGGGGAGGGACCAGACTTCATGTATGAAAGCGGTGCCCAGCTGTTCATATCTACCCAGAGCATAGTGTTTCATACAAGAGGTAAACTTAAAAAGCGCAAACGGTAGACTTATCAATCCGTGTAAGAGCCACACAGCGGAATCGACTTCCGCAACAGAAAAAGGTAACGGCTCCAATTTCTCAATATGGAGCAAGGAATATGTAGCATCCTTCATGGACATGAACTGCTGTTTGTCAGTAAGGTTAAAGGGAAGAAATAACGATGTTGTATTCAGATAGTCCCAAGGGACCTTCCCTGCCTTCAATGTTTGTAATGTCCATGCAAACTGCATAACAGAACGTAACTGGTTTTGACCATGATACAACACAGACATATCATCCTGCACAATATCCACAATTGAAGATACAATATTATCTAATGTATAAATGCGAGAAGAAAGAGTGTTAATGCTGTTATCAATAACTGCTAATACTTTTTCCATATTAGCCTGATCAATAGCTCTCAATCTTGAAGCTGCCTCAATTTGCGACAGTTTCCATACTTTGTTGTAAATAGCATACGCCCATCTCTTGGATCTGCCACCCACAGGACCTTTAACAAAATCATTCAAATCTATTTTGTCATGTAACTTTGATAAATGAACTTTGACAGATGCCAAGGTGGAATGTCGCAGCCAGGACTGACATAATTTCCCCACAGAGTATGTAGTTACAGTATGTGACGACTCAAACCGGGGGTCCACGCGATCTTGAGTATACCCCGGTTTCAGTCCTAGAAAACGACGTTGACAGGTATCAGAACTGCTTTGCCAAATTAACCATCCCTCACTATTTAATTTCGAAATATTGAAAGACGAATTGGAAACCAATAACTGCAAAGCAGGAAGGGACAGATCTGTGTGATTATACTAATTTGGGTAAGCACCCAGATCCGGCATAAAAGGCGAATTTAGTTTTTTAGAAGTGGCCAATCCGAAACAGGTGGTTTGGAAGATGGTTGCATTTAAAAACAACATATGATTTGGTACTAGACAGGCACGGTGTAAAGCTTCAGTTCCCTGAACCTGCCACGGTTTGGAACCCCAAACCGACTTAAGATCAATAGTAGCCTTCCATAGATCATAACCTTTGATTGACAACTCATCCATAAAGGACTTAGAATATAGCAATTTGGTGTGTGTCAGTCTAACCTTGGAGGCAGACTCAGGCTTAACTTTAAAATAAAAGGATGCCGGGGCTGAAACACTGAAATCAGTAAAATAAGTAAACTTATCAACTAATGTGTGTGAACTGCCAAACGAGGGGGTGGGACAATGTTCCCACTGGGTAAAATTTACAAAATTTCTAAACGAATTCGATTTATGCAGGAAGTGATTGCCATAATGTTGAAAACAATACTGTTCCGCATAATTAGCCGCATTTTCATACAAATCCTCTGCATCAAAGGCGGCGTAATATTTCAAATCTGAAAACAGTGCTTCAATGGCGTGTACATCCCAATCATCAGAACGTATGTTCTGTTTAACTACATCACACATAGAAACACGAAATACATTAGGCACATTAATGACCTCTGTAGGCCCATGAATTTGAAATTTAACTGCATCCCATGCGATTCCATCCATGACGGGCCAGGCAGTAATATTCACAAAAGTCTGGTCCCTTTTCATGATGTGGGATGAGGAGTGGGGGGCCAAAGTTCCATTGATAAGTCTAATTGTCGATCTCTCTTTGAGATAATGGCCATCCACCAAACGGAAGAAAACTACAACAAATCCAATGGACATAAACAAAAAAATACCAAAAAGCATCAACCAGATGTATGTCCAAGGAGCTATCAAAAAATGTTTCTTAAACCAGCTCACAAAAACAGCAATGTTTGATGGGGGAGTTGAGGGCAAAGAGTTAGTGTCAAAGGAAAAACGGGACTGGCCAAGTGCTGTAGATTGTAAAACAGGCGAAGGTCCACGTGTAGGATAAGCATACTCAGTCTCATCGGACAAACCACCAGCCGGTGGTATCAGCAAGGGATCAGTAACTGAATGCATCTCGATTGCAACATCAGACAAGGTGGTAGAAGCAGGAACCATCATTGAATTTCTTTGCATTGTCTGGCATGAAACTGCCGGAGTCATACTAAGAAGTATCGGCCACTCGCTGAAGTTTGACATTGTCAATAGAGATGTACCTGTTTTCTTTGCGACCAGGAAGTGGAGGTAAAATGACTGTTCTTGTACCCTGCACTCCAAGCACTGGAACTGGTGCACGATAAGAGGGGCCGAACTTCTTCTTGTTCTCCACCTTCTCATGGACCAGATCACCAACTCGGGGTAGCCAGCCGACTACCGGAATCTGAACCTCAGCTTCAGACGTGGAGGGCAAATGTTCTTTCGAAAGAGAGTCTCTGGCTTCTTGTAGAGTCTGCAAAACAGCACAGTGATCATCTACGTCAAAGGGTGCGGTCCACGCCGCAATGTCTAGACCATCAAGGTCTGGAACAAACATTCTGATTCCGAAGAGCATCATGTACGGGGTCCGCCCACCCAGAGACCTTCTAGGGAGATTATTTAGTGCACGTTGGACGTTATACAAATGGGCTAGCCAGTTCCGGCCTGTGCCTAAAACACGTGCTGTCAATGATTGCTTTAAGTCACGGTTCATTCGCTCCACCACACTATTACCCTCAGGTCGGTAGGGAGACGAAAATTTGACTAGAACCCCCAAATTTTTCATAGCCTCCTTGTAAGCCTTAGAGGCGAACGCAGGGCCCTGATCAGAATGGAAGGTACCACACGTAAAAGTTCCCACAAAGACACGCAAATCCCTGATGACAGTCCGCGAGTCAGCACTCCTTTGTGGCCATACCCATAGAAAACGTGTGCACGAATCCACTGCAACCAAGATGTACTTGTACGCAGTATCAGAAGAAAAAGGACCGCAGTGATCTAAATAAACACAACCAAATGGCTTATTAGAGATGTACAGCTGTGTCTGTGGTGGGCGCGCAACAGTAGAAGGTTTAATCTGTTGGCAAATGTCACAATCAAGAACATAAGCGCGCGCTTGTTTATATAAACCAAACCACCAGTAACGTTGTTGTAGCAGAGATATTGTAGCTGACACACCGGCGTGGGCTGACGCCAACCCCTCGTGCGCAGCCAAGATCAGTGCTGGTCTGCAGTCCGCGTTGGGAATTATTCTATCACCAACGTCGTTAATCCTCACTAATGGGACGTTATCAGGACTTAAATGATAAATATACCGAGAGGGAAAACCCTTCGGGTAATCTCCTCCCTTCTCTGTAGCAGCAATAGCTGCCAAGATGTCATCATCAATCTTACTTTTGGATCTTGTAACTGCTGCCACTAAGTATGTAGCCACTGCTGTTTTCGCTGCCTCGTCAGCTAAGCTGTTGCCGACAGCATGGACACCAAGCCGCTGGTGACCAAGAGTGTGAATAACACTTACGAGAGGGAGACGTTCTTTAAAGTCCGCCACTCGAACCCAAAGCGTTTTATGCTTAATTGTGCTACCTTTAGTGTCGCGGTAATCATTCCGAGACCAGAAGTGTAAATTGTCATTGTAGGACTGGACACAGTAGAAGGAGTCACTCACTATAAGAGTAGTGACTCGGGGATCAGCAAACTCCAGTGCAAGCACCAGAGCCCGGAGCTCCGCCAATTGCGCAGTACAATCACCCAATGACTGCGTATGCACTGCATCAGATTGGAATTCACCATTTACGAATGTACCTACGACAATTGCGCAAGCCGCAGAATAAGCGTGCTTCGATCCAATTGCGGGTTGCGCAGACCCGTCAGTGTATATGACACAATGGTATTCTTCGAGCGGGCGCAAAGACAGAGGTGCCGGATGAACGAATTCATTCTGCAAGTACTCTTGAGTCTGTAATGAGGCATCAAAGATGTAAGTGACGTCTGGCGACGTCAGTGTTGTGGCCCATTGTATCCACCGTGGATGCAAAGCTTTAGAATTTGGTACACTTGCTTTAGTCACTGCCTCTAAAGCAGGATATGGAGTTACAACCAGAATCTGTTTCCCATGCGACAGTGCGCGTTCCTTGAGGATCGCCATCTGCACAGCAGTCAGAACTTTTTCGACCATGGAAAAACGTAATTCAGCAGAGGTGTACAAGTGGGATTTGTACGCAATGGGGACTGTGTCGCCCTCATTAAACGTCAAATACGTGAACCCCACGGCGCCTGGTACTATTCTTATTACCAGGTTAGTGCGGTTATCACGTGTCAGCAAGTATTGTGAAGCAAGAAGGTCAGCCTGTAAAGACTGTAAAATAGCAGAGTGTTCTAGCTGCCAGCTAGATTTCGAAAACGAAGGCTGTACCAAGGCGTAAAGCGGCTTGATACGCTGGGCATAATCAGGAATGTACGTACGGCCGAAATTCAGAAAACCCAGCAGAGATTGTAATTTCTTCAGTGTCGTAGGAGCACTTAAGCGTGCACACTTTTCCAGAAAGTGGGGGGCTAACCCCTTACCTTCATTGTTGAGCTCGTAGCCCAAAAACAACACCGTATATTCTGCGATGTGTGACTTCGCAAAATTGAATTTGTAGCCATAGTCAGCAAAACTCACGATAATATTGTCAACCCGAGACAGATGCGGCATCAGCTCATCATCCGTAAGATAGATATCGTCAACATATGAGTATGCTTCGGGGTCTATTCTTTCTAAAAGAGAAACCACGCGAGCAGAAAAGACGCCAGGGCTATTTTTGTAACCCATGGCTAATCTTGTAAACTGTTTTTGTTTTCCGCCTGAAGTAAACGCTGTCCACTGGCTACTCAGTGTGGACAGGTTGTGGCTAAAAAAGCCATTGGATATGTCAAGTGTCGTTTTAAACCTCTTACGCACGAGACTGTCGACCAAAGCCGAGCTATGTGTATTTTGTACCGCGCAGGTCCGGCAATGGGAGTTTAGGTGCCGGCAATCCAAAACTAAACGGTACGAGCCGTCAGGCTTCGTTACAGTGAATAAAGGGTTATTCATAGGGGACACACATGTTTCAATAACACCCTGATATTCCAATTGTTCAAGGATTGCCGCGACGTGGGGTCTCGCTTCACGACGCATAGGATATTGAGGTTGAGGCTGGGGCATAGACCGCAATGGAATCTCATGGCAGGGGGACAATCTGTCCCATCCCACCTGAGTACGATACACCGCCGGCGCAAGCGCAAGCGCCCACTCCTCAGCATACACTTCAGCTTGGTCCTTAGGCACTGTGTGCGCAAAGGACGGGAGGATTACTTCCTCCCCTCTAGGAGCCTCTAAAATGAAAGCTGGGGGCCAATCCGCCTCCGCTAGGAGGATATCATAGGTGGTGGTCAGATTATCCAAAAAAATCCCTTTTATTGTACCATGTATGTCACCCTCAATTAATAAGACTATTTCATAAAGTCTGTCAGGGGGAGCCACTCTGGTGTCAGCTGTTTCAACAGTAACCGTTATATCAGTTGCTGTCACCGCCAGAAATGGACGCAGAGCTTGACGGACTATGGTAATTTCCGCTGCGCTGTCCAGGAGCGTCAGCGCCCATGTCCGGTTCCGAAGCTGAGGCATACCTTGCCGTCAGAGCCGCCACTTTCTTCTTCTGAAACGGGGGTCTTTGTCGTGCAAATTCGTCCTGCTTGCCTTTACCCTCAGTCTGTCGGGGCTGGTCACGCTGTTGTGGAGCACCCCGACCTTTGCCACCGCCTCCGCCACCGGACTGTGTAGCCGATGTTTCCTGTGAAGAACGAGGAGAGCGCTGTTCAGAAACCTGAAATCTATCAGGAGACTTTATAGCAGCACGATCGCGCAGATCATAAGTGCGTTCGCTACTTGACTGTACGGGAGAGGCAGGCCGAGAGCCCTGTTTCTGTTGCTGCTGCTTTCCCTGTTGTTTAACCTGCCATTTTTGTTTAGGAAAAAAGGGCCGGTCGTCCTTACCAGACGTTTCTGCCTTACCCTGCTGTTTTAGATCGGGATTCTTTATTACTGGCTTAACTCCTAAAGAGCTACGACCCAAATCCCGATATGCCTCTGCGATTATTTTCGCAAATTCCTGCGGTTTGTCCTCCTCAGGAACTCGTTTCAGTTCATTACGAACCTGGAAATGCAAAGCATCACCCTTCAGGTTACCAATTATCATGGTAGCCACCAGGTCAAATTGCCCGAGGAGCCGCATCCCTAACTCTATCGCAGACTCCGCACCATGGTTCTCTTGAACTCTTTTGATAACGGAGGGCAGCTGCAACATAGACGGAGTGCCAAAGCACTGCGCGTACGTCGCTGCAAAGACCTTGCCCCAATTTGCACAATCATCAATGTGGGGGACCAAGTCCTTAGGCAAACTAATGGTGAGGATCCTGTGTTTCTCCACAGGAGTAGTATTCGGGTAAACCGCTTCTATTTGGTCAAATTTTTCAGCAAGCCAAAAGGGGAAATCATCCCTAGTTTGGGGGCGCTTGCCCATAACAGAATTAACCATAACAGGACTAATGACCACCGCGTGATGATCAGTAGGCTGTCCCGCAACAGCAGGTGCCCCCGCCTGCATATTGCGCGACACATACTGCACTAACGCCCTATATACCGTAATGAGGGCAGTGTGCAGTACACGCAACTCAGCCACCGTCACCGTGAGGTAACGGGGATGAGGCGTAAATCCGGCTAGTACCGGCCAAGTGGCCCCTGCAATTGATAAAGGGCCCATTCTCGGCGGTATAACCACATGGGGAAGGGCGCCATTAAACCAAATATGGTGCTGCCAAGCAGATATTGGTATTTCCTGTGTCCTATACGGCGTATAGTTCGCCGGCACTGCAGCGGCAGTGTAAGAATGAAAGGTGTCATAATCCCCCACCGCTGGAATCGTCACCCAAGAGTAGAACAACTCATAGGGATGAGCCGCATCGGCTCCCACTACAAAGATGACGTTCATACCAGTGTCCGGTACCCCATACTGCGTCAAATGACGTTTCAGAGCTGCACGGCTATGCGCCGCAATATCCACCGACATTAGGACAACACACACGTGAAACTATCAGTAGCACAAGGGTTCAATAACCTTTTTAATTATCAAGCTTGAAAGAACCTATATCAATAGACCTAGGTAGGTTTAAATCCGTCAGACTTGTTATCCGGAAACAAGAATGAGGGTGTTGTGGACAAACGCGAGCACTACTAAGGCGTTTCAACTCATAGACCAAACGTTAGGTGCGCCATGTTGCAGGGATTCTGCTTATACACAGAACTATGCGTAGAACCCCAGGACCTCAGTGAGTTGTGGTGTACCAGAAACTCACCTCAGAACCCAGAACCCAGTATCCGGCTAGCATAAGTGTCCCATTCGTTATCCGAGATTTAGCTCGGAGGTCCCAATGAAAAGACAACCCAGAACACGCGACTCAGTACATACTCAGGAATGGTGGGAATCGGAAATACCTGTTCGTATATTATTCTCACATCAGTCCACAACAAGAATCAACAGAGACACGGTGAAAATAAAAAGAGTTTATTTTTATAGACCACGTGTCCTAATATGCAGTACTTTGGCTAATACAAGCAGACAAATGATTAAAATCAAAACCATCAACATAGTTACAATTCCATAGAATATAAAAGGGGTGATCATGTTATAATGACAGTGGATACTACCACTTTCCCTTTACTAAGAAGCTAATATTATTATTAGTCTAACAGAAGGTCTCTTAGGCTTGAATAGGGGACCCCATACCTCAAAGATCAGCTTAGTGAAATCACATCACAGGAGCGTCAGGAGTCTTCTCGCAGGAAGGCTCGTCTTCGGTCTGAATAATAAACATGATGTCCGTGATATTAAAAGCACCAACTTTCAGGTATGTGCAGCTGCTCGTGTGTTATGACTAAATAGTGGGTCGATCAACCTAGAGTGGAAAACATGCATTGTCTAACAACTCAGACTGTTTGTCACATCGTGTGCAGACCAAGGTCGCTTCGCAGAGCTCGGGATGGTAACAACAGATTGCTCTCGTGTGAGGCAAAACTCGAGTCAGCAGTTCGTTTAAGCAATAACATGTGAACGCAGTGTCGTGTGCAAAAGCAGCAAGATGGCTTTCTAACTTCTGACGTGGTTATGCTAACTTAACAATGTATGTACGTATTAAGGGAGTCCTTACTACAAGACGACACACGCAGACACCATCACCTCATCAGATACGCAATCGGGCCTCCTTCAAAGACCTCATTGCCAACAATGCACACACCAGCTAAGTGCTCTTCAACCTAGTGAAAGAACTCTCCAACACCAGCTCCAACACCAACACCATCCCACCTTTGCAAGACCTGTGCAACTCCTCTGATACTTTCATCCATCGCAAGGGTGCTGACATCGACGACAGCTACAACGCCACAACTGCCACGAATAGCACTGAGACCTCCATCCCCATGGATCCCATACGCACCAACCCCCTGCTCTGCTGGACCAACGTAAACAACACAAACACAATGCACATCTGGTACAACATCCACTCCGGATCAACGTCAGACACATGCCCACACCACATCTACTCCAAACCCATCCCCACCATTGCACCCCATTTCCAGATGAGCATAAACATCTCCCTCGTAAATTCAACATTCACGTAGAGCACGAAACACGGCGATATCAACCCCTTACTCCACAAACAAAAGACTGACCCCAAGGACCGCCTGCACTTACGTCCCATCTCCCTGCTACCATTCCTGTGAGGTGTCATTGCGAAGAACATCAACAGACAAGTGACCCACTTACTCTATGGGAACAGCATCCTGGATCCGTCCCATTCAGCCGCAACTCCTGCAGCAAACTGGACACATCTCCGTCACCAATGACATAATGCCTCGGATGGACAACAGTGAAACAGCAGCACTCATTGTCCAGGACCTGTGATTTGCCTTCAACACTGTCTTGCACTGCACACTATGCACACGCATGCACGACACCGAGATCCGAGACAAGGCTCGTCACTGGCCAAACTCCTTCCTCTACGGCAAAACACAGTCCGCCCACCTCCACCCTTCCTGCTCAGAGTCCACAGTAATCTTCAGCGGATTACCCCAGGGCTCATCCCTCACACAACATTGTTCTACATGTACATGTCACCACTCGCACACGTTACCCGACTGCACAACCGCAACATCATCTCATAAGAGAACGACAGCCAGCTGATCTTCTCCCTCACCATGGCCACCCTGACTTACACAACCATACACCATGTAGGACTGTAAGACGTTGCTGAGTGGAGGAAGAACTGCCAACAGGAGATAAACATCAGACAGGACAGAAATGCTTATCCTCGAATCCACCCCATCCGCATGAGACACCTCCTGGTGTGCAGCCGCCCTGGGAACAGATCCAACACCAACCAACCAGACACGCAACATGGGGTTCAACATCAACTCTACTCTCTCCATGCCATGCCAAAGCACGGCGTCTCGTCCTCCTGCTTCATCACCCTCCAGATGCTTGTCAAGTTCTACAGGTGGATTACCACCGAAACATGGAGAACAGTCACACGGGCACTCAGCAGCAGCAAGTAGGAAAACGGTATCACCCTCTATGCAGGAGCCTCGACCATACTTAAACGCATTAAAAACGCCTCTGCACACCTGCTCCTCAACATCCCTCGCCGACAGCACATCACACCCCACCTGGGAGACCTACACTGGCTCACCGCCTACAAGTGTATCACCTCCACGCGCAAGAACCACGCACACAAGCCACTCCACAACACCGGACATGCATACCTCAACAGACGACTCCGCTTCTGCACCCCAATCCAGCAGGTCCGCTACGCTGACATTGCAATCGCCACAGTCCCCCGCATCTGGACAGCTAACTCCTGCTGAAGATCATTATGCCACCTCAACGGAAAGAACTGGAACACTCTCCCCACCCTCCTGCAGCAGACACAGCACATGCTAACATTAATGTGACTCCTCAAGAACGGGATTTCCAAACAGTGGCAGACTCCCACCCACCCCCGCTCCTTGAGACACTCACGGCTTAGTGGTGCACTTTAAAGATATTGTCATAGGAAAATTATCTAGATTGCTTTTGCACAAACACGGCCATCTCACTGCCTATCCGTGTCAGGTGACACATGTACATTGATTGAATTAGCCTTGCTGGACCTTCTTGTGAATTCACGGCCCCTTACTTATTGCCTTAGTTAAATACTTGATTGTTCATGGAAACACGCACCTGTGTGATTTAAGGGAATTTATTTACAAGACAAGGTTTTGCATGTATCAGAGGTGGCTCATAGGACATGGGATTGGCAGGATGCCTGTTGGAGTAGCAGTCCATTGTGAGGGACAGAGCAAGGGGAAGAGGCGGATTTTGCTGTGCCATTGTCAATGAACAAGAGGAGATTTGCTGTAGGTCAATGTGTGGGTCCAAGCTGGGTGTTGGTGGACGTCGGCAGACAGTGGGAGAGGAAGGGCAGTGAAATGATGGTATGTACAAACCGACATGCCTTTGTACATCACTGGTAGCTGGACTTGCGCATTACCATGGTGGCAGTTTCATCCTCAGATTCGTCCGATGATGTGTCATGTGTCTCACATGTGGGTGGTGGTATGGGGGGGAGCAGCACTGTGAGGCACAGACACATCAGGGTGCGGAGCTGAGGATGTGGATGCGCAAGCAGCAGATGTTGTCGCAAGACCGTGGAGAGGTAAAGATGTCATATGGAGAAGCATGGCCTGCCATGTCTGTTCCAGATTACGCTGGTGTTGAGCCGTGGCAGCCATCTGTTGGAGCTCCCTCCGCTCCCTGGACTCCATTATCCCTGCCAGTCAGGATAATGCAGCATAGACACTGCTGGAGCTATCCGGCCGGGACAGTGTGTCCGCTCTCCAGATCAGGACCCCAGCAATGTCATCCAGGGTGCGTTGGATGTTATTGAGGGTTGTGTGGATGTCTGACATCCTCGCAAAGTTGTTTTCGAGGCGATTCAGACACCCACTGAGCTCCTCAAATTTGGCTGCCAGGCTCTCCAAGCCCACCCGCACAAAGTCCTGTGTTTCCCGTTGGACATCAAGCGCCATGTTGTGAAACTATGGTTAGAGAGTTTAGATTAATTATTTTAAAGGAGCAAAAAAATTAATAATGTACATTGGGACATAAGTCAGTTCATGTGAAACATTTATTTCCACAATAATAGAAATCAGGTGCTCACACAGTGAAAGAGGCGTGATGTGCAGAGTGATGGTGAAGTTTAAAATAACGGCATCGCATTGACAACAATAGTGTAACACTCCTCAAGCAACTTTATAGAATAGGCAGAGTTTTGTTGTAAAGGGTCAACGGCGTTTCGATCTCAACTGTTCGAGATCATCATCAGGATATATAGGCAGCGATAATTTTAACGCTGATCTTGGTAATCTGCCCCAAGGTTGGCGCAATTGTTAGATTTGAAGATGTAGCTTTCGCAGACATGAAGAGTTTTTTAATTTGCTAGAGAAAATAGTACATGCCATGTGTTGACGTGGGGCGGGAGATGGCGGTGGGTATTATGGACCGGGATATGTGTGAATGCAGGTAAGTTGCCTTTAGATGACTGAATGGATTTCCTGGTGCACCCTGCATCGCATTTTGCAATGGAGGGCACACGACTAAGGGGCTTATTATCAGGGACGGCATTACAAATTATCGACACTTGAGCGGCAGAGAACTGCCACTTAAGCGGCGATAATGGGCTTGATGATATGCCCTGGGGAATTCCAATGGAAGTCCATGTTCTGGTGTGAACATGGGCTTTTATTGGAATTCTCCAGGGCATATTTTCAGGGCCATTATCGCCACTTTAGTGGCAGTTTTCTGCCGCTCAAGCAGCTATTATTTTAATTTTAGTCCGCAACTCCCATGTGCCAAAATGAGTATGCAGTGTGAATGTGACTGGTCACGTGCACAAGTAAGCATGCCAGCGACAGGCTCAGCACACCTGCAACATTGCACATGTGTCTGGCTCGTGTGCAAGGTTGTGTGTGGCCCTCCAAGTCACCCTTGTTGGCCACGCACATCCTTGCACACAAGTCAGCTACATGTGCTATTTTGCAGGTGTGCTGGTCTTGCTGTTGGCATGCTTACGCGTGCACGTGATCAGTCACATTCACACTGCATACTCATTTTGGCACATGTGAGTTGCGGCCTTTTGGAGATGATTTGGATATGGGTTGTGATGGTGCAAGGGGTGCATTTTGGCAGCATGCTGCGTCTCTATGTGATGTGGCATTTTGGTATGTGATGTGGCACTTATTTTGTGGTCTGATGATGTAGCTGGACTGTGTTTTTCTGACGTTTCAGTGCACATTTCAATGTCGGTGTGTCCGGCAAAGTGTGTCTAGCAATGTTTATGTTGAATCAGTTGATGTGTGCCCATGCCACCATGCACAGGGCTATCTGGGACCTGAACCACAGTAATTGTGGGTATGCAATGCTATTTATTGTACATGTGTGCCATTGTGGCCATCCACCCCCGTCCACCCACTCCATAGTTTTTACTCACCCTGTGGTTGTGTCTGTTCACCTGCAGCGGTGTCCCGACCCGGCACTCCAACCACCGTCTCCTCGGTGATGACTTGTGCCACCATTTCCTCCTGCTCATCCAGCTCCAGCTGCAGCACAGGGCTACCACCTCCAGTGGCCATGGCTGCCCTCCGGTTGGCGGCCATCTTCTCCTTGGTGCTCTTCTTGCTATCGTTCCAGCGCTTTTTTACCTCCTCCATGGTCCTCCTCTTCCTCTCTCCCACAGCATTGACCTTAGCTGTGATCTCCTCCCAGATCTGTTTCTTCCGGGACAATGGCACTGTCCTCCATTAAGCACTGTTTAGCGTGCGTTTTGTGATTTTATCGCCATCCATAGGCGCTGGAACTGATTGTTATCACTGGCGATAACATTTTTAGCGCTAACAGTGCTTAGCGATAATTATCGCTATTTGTTGTTAATATGCCCCTATGAAACTGGTGCAGTTACTGCATTATTTCACTTTCATAAATCATTTGTAAAAGTTAGCCATTATAAATCGCTTACTCCCTAGGAAATATTTTCCCAAATCCTGTATTTGCGGTGATGTGTATATTAAAGGAGGGAACTCCTCCTGTGGAGCTCCGCTTCCCTTACAAGCCCGAAGCAATTACTGTCTCAGATTTGAAGATGACAACAAAGGCCAATTGGTGAGGGCCTGTTTGCACGGGCTCCTGGGAAGAGGGAAAGGAGAGAAGACTGCTAAACTAATTTGCATATTGTCCAGCCACGGCCCATGCCGGTAAGA
This sequence comes from Triturus cristatus, assembly GCF_964204655.1. Taxonomy (NCBI): domain Eukaryota; kingdom Metazoa; phylum Chordata; class Amphibia; order Caudata; family Salamandridae; genus Triturus; species Triturus cristatus. The sequence goes on from NC_140580.1 coordinate 734,723,567, forward strand.
GCGGTGGGGCCAGGTGGGGGGTGGGATTTTGACAGACGATGACGCAGGAAAATTAATTATTAATTTAATTTTCACTCATCATCGTCTGTCGAAATCCCTCCCATCGGGCCCCACCACTCTTACCTGCACAGGCTGTGGTGATATTGTCTGCAGGCTGTATTGACAGTGATCATCAGTCACCTGCTCGGGTTCCTTTCAACCCTTGCCGGGAAATTCCAACATTTTAACGATTTCAACATTATTCATCACGTATCTTGCCATTTAAGAACTTATAAGTTAACAACAGCAGGAGTGGTTTCGAAGCTACTGCTGCAGACTTTAAATCTGGTGAAGCAAGTTCCTGTCCCCACATCAATTAACATGTGAGCAGTAAAAACCTGCAATGCTATGAAAGGGAGCCTACAGGCATAAGTTTGTTTTGCTTGCAATTTCCCTAACACACTGCCCATATAGCCACCAAGTGCTACGCGTAGTAAAACTTGTAAATGGTAAGCACCCAGGACAATGTGCTGCATGGCTTAAAACTTTTAAGGCCCCAAAGGCGAGACCTATTGGCTACGTCAATGCTTGTTATTCATTAGATTTTACCTTATGAATTGGTGCATATTTGAAACACAATACAAAATAAGCAGTGGTGGAGATGGACAGTATTCGTAGGGACTGTGGATAAGGAGAACCTCAGCACTTAAGGCAGGACAAGGAGTCTTTAAAATTTTGAATGTTGCCCCCTCTTTTTTTTTGTAAAAATAATAATCTGCCACACAGAATAAAAACATATTTTTCTACAATAATCCTATAAATCTCGTAGCTCTAAACATGCTTATCCATTCCAACACTGCAATTAAATTCAGTTATCCCTTTTGAATATGAAAGCATTTATACAGTTGCCAACATGCTATGGGCAACCAGGTCTTCCTAATGTGTAAAAATGTCCTCAGTGTGATTCTTTATCAGATATGGAGCAAAGGTACTTTGAGGATAATTAAAGTCCCTCTCACTTTGACACCTACTCCCAGGAAAGATATGGCAAAATATGTTATTGTTGGCCCATTATAGAATGGCTTACTGCCACTCTGCTTTTTCACAAAAACAAACCACTGTTTTCAGCATGATCCTCCATTTGCCATTGCCTGCACCCCCCCCCCTTAGATCAGTTTAGCCAACTAAGGAGACCCACCTCCCAAATTAAAGATCTGTGATTTAGGAGGTTAAACTAAGAAAGACCAAAAGAGCCCACTACCATCCCCTTCATGCTGGCACTGTTGGTGGACCAAGGTGTCTTGATGCATGGGTTATATGTTTGTAGGTTTGCCACAGACTTTTAGGGTAAACATTGGCAACCACAGACATCCTTCAGATTCACCACACACTTATTCCCACACTTCTCTCATTTGGGTCTCAAGCTAATAAAACGGAAATTCTTCTTGAAAATGAGGCCCTTTACTACTTGACATATCACTATGCTAAACACACACGTCCTCATTTATGAGGCCCCTTGCGCCACTGGAACATCACTTTTTGTGACGTTCCGTGGCGCAGGAGCCTGCTCCATATTTACGAGGTAGCACTAAGCCATTTTTCTTGGCTTAATGCTGCCTCGTAAATATGGCTCCCTCTAACGCAGTTTTCTGTGTTAAAGGGACGTGCAATGGGTGTTGCTGGGGGCATTCCCAGGACCATCTATGGTTTTTTTACACTACCCCAGATTTACGAGAAATCGAAAATCTGAGGCAGCGCAAAAAACTTTACCTCCCCAGGGGAAGCATAAGGGAAGCACAACGAGGTTGCTTTCTAATTAAGTGCATAGTTACTTATGGGGAATTCAATACATATATAAATGTAATACTGACCAGTTGCAAAGCATTGATTTACTATTACATTTTGTATACCTGCAGGCCAATATAATTATTTGCACTAAAAAAAATATGTTTTGTAAAATGGACTCTTTCTCGTAAATCTGGGGCTGTGTTAAACCGCATAGATGTTGCTAGGAACGCCCCCAGCAACACGCATTGCACGCCCCTTTAACGCAGAAAACGGTGTTTAAGAGAGCCATATTTACGAGGCAGCATTAAGCCAAACTTAGTGCTGCCACGTAAATATGGAGCAGGCACCTGCACCACGGAAAGTCACAAAAAGTGACGTTCCAGCGGCACAAGGGGACACATAAATGAGGCCCAAAATATCATTCATCTGCAAATTGTTAAAAGGATCACCTCTTTTTTGCAGAGTGTCACAATGAGCTGTTTAGCTGTGGTCAATACATTTTAAAGCTTCGTCTTAGAATACCCATGTACAGGATGGCTAAGGATGTGTTTTTTAAAAATGGATTCAGACGGTTTCATCATTTCATATGCGTGCGCAAGTGAATTAGGACTTGCTTGCCCCCTGGGTATAATGTTTTTCACAAACCCCGTATATCAGGGAGAGGAGGAGGGTTGGGAGTAATCTTCAAAGATAAATGGAACTTCACCCCTTTTGAATTAGATGAGGCCGAAGGGTTCGAACTCCTGGGGTTTTCCTTAAGGGAAGCTCACGGTCATCTATTAACCGGTATGCTTTGCTACAGACCCCCAGGAGGACCTAACTCTAAGTGCTCTGCCCTGATTGATGTGGTGTGTAACCTGGCCTTGACACACTCTAAACTGATCATCCTGGGTGATTTCAACTTGTGGGCTGATGGCCCGCTGGACACGGCGTTTAAGGAATTGTCGGAAGCTTGCACAAGCTTCGATATGCTTCAGCTGGTGTTGCAACCTACGCACCAGGGAGCACATGTATTAGATCTACTGTTTGCTAATTCCAACATGGCTACAATTACAGATGTTCTGTCATTGTGCTGGACTGATCATAGTCTGGTAAATTTTAGACTTACTCTGCCTAATGTGTGTTGTAAAATCTATCACAATCAAGAAAAGGAAGTAAAACCGGGTGGGCTATGTTTAACGAGGTCCAGCATACAAGCCCTGAGGTAATTAGGAAAGAAGGGTATGCCGTTCCTCCTGGTCAGGGGAGTTAGTGTGAAATGTACACTCTACCCCAAGATAGAGACAAAGTGAGGGATAATGTCTAGACAGCCTGGGAACTTATAGCATGTGATGGGTGGGGGAACCCACACTGGTGGAACTAAAACCCTCACACACCCAGCAAGCTAGGTGTCATGCTTCATCATCTGGGTTTTGCTCCTCGTCGGGTCGGCGCTGCAATTCCCAACGGGCACCCAAAGATGGGGCTCTTTAACGGAGATCTTTTGTTCCTCGCCGAAGGTTGAGTGCAAGTGAGGGCCAGGTAAGTGTAGACGTTGGTGAGTGTATTTTAAAACAGGGTCGGTTAGTCTGAATAATGAGTTTATTGGGTCAGTAAACCACCCTATTAAAAACAATATGAGTGGCGGTAGTCTGGACACAATGAGTCAAAGACTTGCTCCGCTCTACTCAGATTGTAAAATCTATCATCAGAGACAATATAAGCTTAAAAATTCCTTGCATTGCAATGACTTAGATAGCCTGGACCCCAGTAGGTCGGTGGACTGGAATTACCAATTCCACTGTGTGCAGATCCGAGACAGGCTTGAAAAGCAAATTCCTGCAAAGAAGCTAAAAAAGAGAGAGAAACCCTCAGCCCCCTGGTTTAACGAGGAATTGCGAGCACTCAGGAAGGGTTCTAAAGTGGCCAAAAAACACTGGAGAAAAGGATATAGTGATTCAGATAAAAATGTTTTTAAGAAACAACTTAATCTGTACAAAAAAACTATAGCGAAAACTAAAGCTGAGTATTTTGCTAATACCATTCTTCTAGCAGCTCATAGCACCAAAGATATATTCAGCTTAGTAAAGAGTCTGTCTAAACCTGACTGTGCTAATAACAAAATTCCTGTTACTCAAGCTTTATGCGATGAGTTAGCTTCCTATCTGGAGGATAAAATCAACAAGATAGTTAGGGATTTTGATCCACCAACAGCGGTGGAAGAACCTGATCCTCAGCTGTCCAATGCTGAGCAGTGTTCTCTGCCATCACCAGACTATAAGCCCAGCAACCCTACCATTTTAAAACACTGCCAGCATACTCTGGATTGCTTTTGCCTTCCGGACGAGGAAACATGTGATACCTTAGCCAGGGGTGTCTCCTCTGGGTCCCCCCTGGACCCCTTTCCCCACAGAATCTGGAAGGAATACGGGACCGAGCTCTTTCCCTATTTACGACAGATCTGTGGTCTATCTTTGAGTACGGGGAGGTCCCTAAAAACTGGAAGGAAGCAGTTGTGACCCCTCTTCTAAAAAAAACCACGCCTGACCCCGGGTGTGTGGCCAACTATTGGCCAATTTCTTTATTGCCATATCCTGTTAGGATTCTGGAACGCATCGTCAGTAAGTCTCTATCCCAGTATCTTGAGGAGTATTCGCTCCTTGACGAGATGCAATTTGGCTTTCGGCCCAAGCACGGCACTGAAACAGCACTTGTTACCGTGTTTGATGATATGAGGATGCGGGCGGACAGTGGACAGTCGGTGATCTTGGTGCTGTTGGACATGTCAGCGGCTTTTGACACTGTAAACCACGGTCTACTGTTGGAGAGACTTAAAGACCAGGGTGTGACCGGTCGCGCCCTAGACTGGCTTTGTTCTTATCTAACAGACAGTGTGCCTTCAGCCGTTCTCCGCTAACAAGTCTTCCTTACGACAGGGGGTCCCGCAGGGCTCAGGGATTAGTCCTGTGCTCTTTGACATCTATTTGCAGCCTCTCATTCCGATTATTAGATATTTTGGAGTGGAGGTGGTGAATTACGCGGATGATACCCAGCTCGTGTTTTCCTTGGAAGGGAATGATTCCATTTCCTTGGAAAGATTTCACGAGTGTATGACTAGCACCATGAAGTGGCTTAAGAAGAACTGGTTACAATTTAACAGCTCTAAAACGGAAGTGGTCCTGTGTTCTTCCAGAAGATCTGATCAGCCTGTTTTACCTATCTTTCAACTGTCCCCTACTGGCGCACCTATTACCCCTTCTACCACAGTACCCAATCTGGGGGTGATGGTGGATCAGGATCTCCAACTGAATTCTCAGGTTAACAAAACGGTTGGCACTTGCTTCTCGCTAATCCGAGTGCTGAGAAAGATCCTCCCTTTTTTGCCTAACTCTGCTAGAACGCAGGTTGTGAGATGCGTAATTCTCAGCAGACTTGATTACTGCAACTCTCTATATCTGGGTGCGCCTAACACCCTTATCGGGAAGCTGTACAGAATACAGGCCATTGCAGCGAAACTCGCTTTAAATAGGCAGCGAGGGACCTCAACCACATTAGCCTTGCGAGATTTGCATTGGCTGCCGATCCACCAGCGAATTCAATTCAAAGCTCTATGCACTGTCTTTAGGGCAGCTCATGGAATGGGCCCTAAGAACCTGCAAAGAAAATTCAGCTGGTATTCCCCAACTAAAAACCTTCGTTCTGCTTCTGCATTTCTGATGAATGTAGTCAGGTTCAGGTGGTCCAGAACAGGTGACAGATCCTTCTCTGCCGCTGCTTCTTGGCTATGGAACACTCTCCCTTTGGATCTACGTCAGGTCCAAAGTCTTATGGATTTCAGGAAAAAGTTGAAAACGTTTTTATTCCCTAGGCTGGAGTCATTTTTCCTTCGGATATTATCTCTCTTTTCCTCCCTTCCTGTGTCACACCTCGGCTGCCCCTATTAACTTCTGGTGGGGACTCTCCTTTTTAAGCGCCAGGATACCCGTCGGGTGATAGAGCGCTATATAAGCACCTCATTACATTACATTACATTACCATCCATGACCTTGCCTACAAAATGATACAGGCGCTTTTAAAAATGCTATTGACCTCATTAACAGCATACTTAGATTTTGCCAGTCTGCTTAGATGCCACACCTTGCCCTCACAAAATAACGTTGATTTTCTGAACACTTGTTGACTTTCATTTTCCAGAAAATCTACTTTCTCCCATTTTTTGTTTTGTCCTCATTTTCACTTTCACCCAATTACCAACTGCCACCCGCACCAATTTCACACCTTGCCATTTAGCATGATACTCTTTGTAAGTTTGTTTAGCTAGCATGAATTTCTTCTTAACATTTTCAGGTTATCTCTTTACCTGCCTAGACACTAACATTCACACTGTGTCCTTAGTTAAAGGTGCTCTCCCTTTCATAACTACAAATGGGCTTTTGTCAGTACTGGGATTAGGAGTAATCCTATACACCCACAGCATTTAAAAAATGCCAACTTCCTCGTTCCGTTTTTTAATTACAGCTAGTTGCAATGAGCCCTTAATCACTCCATTGAAGCGCTCCACCAGACGGTTTCTACTGGATGCTAAATTGATGTGGTCCTACGTGTAATCCCATTCCTCACCAAAAAGTTTCCTAAAACATCCAACATGACTTGTGTACCATTGTCAGAGATAAATGTTTCGTCAAGCCCTCCTTTAAAAAAATCCTGTTTAAAAATGTAATAATGCAGTCCGAATCTGCTTTCCTGACCATTTCAATTTCCAGCCATTTGGAGAAATGATCCATGGCTATATTAATGTATTTCTTTTCTGCCATGTCATTCTTAATGGGACCCATGATGTTAATTCTAATTTTCTCCCATGGCATATTAGTAAACGAAATGGGCAACAAAGCTAGAAAGAAAGTATTGAGTACATTTTCAGAAATATTGTACTCTCTAACTAACCTTTCTACATCCATCCAAACCAGCATAAAAATAAAACAAATTGATTTTTTGTTTGGTTTTTGTCATACCTAAATGTGCTTTTCTTCTTTAACCCGTACAATGGTACAAAGTTACCACACCTGAGTAAAACTCCATCCTCTTCACTCAATTCATTCCAAATCTCCCAGAACACTTGTGACTCTTTATTCAAATTCTTGCATGCTTTAACATCAATTGTACACTTTTATCCATGTTCATTTGCTCTATCCACTCCTCCCTATTAATGCCCATCATTCCTTCTTAAAACACACTTGCAGAACATCCATCAAATAAGAAACTCTCAAAACTGTCCACTGCCGGTACAGGCTTACAACTCAGGAAATCAGCAATCCGTTTGTTGAGACCTGGAATGTATGTTACTTCATAAGTAAAATCCAGTAATCTGATAGACATATCTGCCAAACGAGGTGAAGCTCTTTGTAATCCAATTGTGGTAAGAACTTTTGTTAGGGGCTTGTGATTTGTTTTAAGTGTAAGATTGTAACCCCATACAAATTGTCAAAAATGAGTCAAACCCCCAAACACACACTAACGTCTCTCTAGCTATGACTGTATATCTTTCTTCTGCCTGTCAGTAAAAGAGCATGTGAGGTGAAAGCTACAATCCATTCATTACCCTGCACATCCATTTGGGAAAGCACAGCCCCCAATCTTTTCTTTGCATCCAACACATATTTTGTTTTGGGGGTCAAAACTCTTCAAACATGTGACCTTACAAATGTTTTTTAAGATCACCAAATTCCCTTCAACACTTCATAGAATATTTAAATTTGACCTATTTTTTTTACAAATTATTAATACAGTATGTTTTCCCTGCATAATTTTGTAACATTTTGAATAAAACTTGACTAATCCCAGGAACGCCCTTACATCTTCCTTACTTGAGGGCAGCAGAGCATTACAAATTGCATCAACTAACGCCACCTGAGGCTTAATCCCCTTACCACTGATATTGTGTCACAAGTACTTTATTTCCTCCTTGGCAAACTTGCATTTCCCAAACTCCACAGTGAGGCCTTTCTGTTCTAAGATTCTCAGGACCTGTCTTAACTTATCATCATGTTCCTTTTTGGTCCCACCCATTATCATGATGTCATCCAGAAAGAACATAATTTATCCAATCCCTTCAAAAAGGCTACCCATGAGTCTCGGAAACATGGCAGCTGCTGACACAAGTCTAAATGGCAGTCCTAAAAACTAGAAACACTGAATTGGTATGATGAATGCAGTTAACTTCCTACATTCCGGATGCAATTCCACCTGGAGGTAGGCAGACGTTAAGTACAGTGTTGAAAACCAGTGTGCACCCTTAGTATTAGCCAGCATCTTGTTAATCCTGAGTAAAGGATATTGATCAACCAAGATGTTTTTTATTGAATTCTCTGAGGTCCACACATAACCTGACCTTCTTGTTGGATTTTCTGACAACCACCAAGGGTGAAACCCATTCTGCTGACTCTACCTGTTCACTTATCCCATTCTTGACTAGTTCTTTCTACTCTTGTGTGAGCTCATCTCTAATGGAACAAGCATTTGCAATGCATTAGGTCTCGCATTTACGCGAGTTTGAGCTATTGACATTGCAAATAACAATACCAATAAAAGGCATTGTCATTTACAATGCCAATAGCTCAAAGTCGCGAAAATGCAAGACCTGTTGCATTGCAAATGCTTGTTGTTTTGGTTTCTAATGGCCTGAAACCAGTCGGGCCGCTTCTTTGTCTCCAAACTGGGCAGCAGTACTTGTGTGATTGCTTCTTCAGACCTGTCCCCACGGCAACTTTCCCGAGCGCCTCGCATGTTTTCTAACCTGTCATCTGTGTAAAGGAAATACCTGCCCGCCTCCCCTTACTGAGTTTACTTTCAGTAACACAATCGGCGAATAAACAATCATTGCATTTGCACTAAAGATGAAACTGAGCTGTTGCCGGTCAGGCGTCACCCTAGGGCTATTCTGTGGAGGATAACGAGCTGCACCGTGGGGCCGCAGCGATTACCGTGTAACTGGTTCAATTATCTGTGAAGAGAAGTGCGCTCATTATTGGTTCTCTTCCCCCCCGCTTCTTCCTCAGTGGATACATTCTTAATATCTGTCGGCACGATGGATGTGGGCAGAGACACTTGGTTTGTGTCAGGGGGATTGTACGTGAACTTTCATTTCTCAGAGCAGAGTTTGCAGGAGTTCATTGCAGAATGACAGCTGTGACGGCATTAGACGAGCTGCTGGAACCCTAAAATAGTTTCACAGAGTGGTGACACCGGGCTATTAAAGCAAGGCGTGGGCCACGGTTTAGGGCTGGGTCAGATCGACACCCGCCCGCCAGAGCTGCTGGACGCGAGGGGCGTGATGCTTATCACACACAGCTTGTTTTGAGATCTGTGGGAGTTTGAGATCTCTGTTCACCAGGGTGGCGGGGGGGGCATATGGACGAGAAGTGGACTTTAAGATGCTGCTGTGTGTTCACGGATCTGGTGCAATAATCAGTGTGCCATGTGCATGCAACGGGTTTAAATATGTAAATCGATGTGGCCTAACGACCTCAGCTGCAGACTTTTGAACCAGGGTCGAGTCCCGGAGGCAGTTCAACACCATGTAATTCTGGGCAAATCACTTAAACTCCCCGTGAGTCTGGCCGTATCCTGGCAACAGCTGCAGGTGTGTGGCCGTATCCTGGCAGCTGCTGCGTGCTGGCCGGCTGCATGCAGTACCTGTGGCCGAGAAGCCCACCTTATTTGACCTCTAGCTGGTGGGGCCATAGCAAACTTGCACAATGTGCTTCAGCTTAGGTTCAGTGTTCTTCGTGTTGTCGGAATCGAGGCAGTTTCTCCACTGTAACCGGAAGAGGACGTTGCCTGCACTCTTGCATTTCACGAATGTGGTAACGCATTTAAAGTAAGTTACAAGAACAAATAGGGCTGGAAAAGTAAATCCGCTTCCTGCTCCTTGAGCTGGCTAGTTCTCGCTGATATTTAGCGCTCTAAGAATGCAACCTCCATGTGCAGACAGAACGAGAGAGAATCCTTACTGAGTGCGATCTCTTGTCTTTATGGGGCCATGTGTTTTGAACACATGGCCCCATAAAGAACAAGGAAACAGAACAAGCGGCCGCAAAAGTGAAAGTGATCGCGATCAAACATCAAAGCGGCCGTATGGCCGCGAAAGTGAAAGCAAATGGTGTGCAGGCTGCCAAATGGTGCGCGCGCCCGGCGCACATGCACTGTATTTGGAGGCCTGAAAGCACTCGTTTGCACTTCCAGATCCCCCATTTACAAAAGCTCCCGCGAGAGCAGTGCTAAAGCGCTGTCTCAGGTGAGACCTAAAAAGGAATGAGTCTCACTTTATGAACTTGTGGTCTAACTGTCGGTTTTAATTCGATTTTATGGCCAAATTGTTTAGCTTACTCACCTTTCCAGAGAAAACACCATAACATTACTTTGCCAATGTTCTTTTTCTTTTTAATTGTAAAAACTGGTTCTATGTTGTTGGGATCCAATATATTCCCTAACTCCCCCTGGTCATACCACCAAACATACACTACACTTTTCTTATTCCTTTACATCCAACCACTTGAAATCAATATTCTCTCCCTGTTAAGTTTTTGCTCTTATGTCCGGCTTCATTAATGTATGAATTGGCACCATTCCAAACAATTCTTCCCACACAACTCTGTTAATAATAGTACACAGAGATCCTGAAATCTCTACTATCCTCACCGTTACACAATCAACAATCAACTCACACATTGGTTTCTTTCTAGCAGTGTGGTCTACATTTAGGACATCATACTCTATACAGAATGCACTATTGGCATTAGAGTCTTTCCCTTGTCCACTATGAACTGAGTCCTTGTCTTCCTGAAGCTTCACAATACTGTCTTTTTTCTTTTACACACTTTAGCGTAGTGTCCAAAAATGCCACACTTAGCACACTTTTGATTTTGCGCCAGACACCTTTTAAGAGACGCTAAATGTTCTGCACTGCCACACCTATAACACTTGCTTAAATCTTCTTTACCCTTCTTCTTCGCGCAAGATTTACAAGTGGATGTAAATGTGTTTTGGCCAACATTCCTACAAGTGTAGACATTACCTTTACCCTTCTTTACCGCCTTCACAATATTAACCAATTTACTTTCCCCTTGAGCCACCTCTCCAACAGCTCCGGCACATCTGTCTGTGAGTTCTGCTTGTTTTACAGCACTACAACATCCTTTCAGGGAACCTCCCCATTTACCCATAATTTGTCCTGTATATTGGCTTTGCTAACCTGCATAACAATCTGGTCACCTATCAATTCGTCCCTCCATGTCCCAAACTGACAAGTTATGCTTAAGCGCAGTGACATATTCATCTATGTTCTCTTATCTGCCTTATTTGCTTTGGAAGAACATGAATCCGTCCAAAGCCACACAAACCACCAGGGAGAAAAGAGCATCGAGGTCCTCTAGTGCCTGATCTTTTTCTCAATTTGATAGTATGTTTTGACCCCACCCGGTCCCAAACAATGTAATAATACTTTTTTTTTCTTTTCAAGTGTAAATTCTTCTTCAAAAGCATCTACGTACTTGCAAAAGTACTCCTTCCAGTCTTGCCATTGCATGGAGGGTTCACCTTTCGCCGGCAGAATTGCTTGTGCTGTAGGTACATTAAAACAACTTAACATGACCCCAGAACTTACAGAATTAGCCTTTTTTTTAAATAATTATTTTCAATTACATAACAGTCTAACAGACATTGCCATCAATATCAATTATATTGTCGTTCCTGGTCATTACAATACTATAAAACATACGACAGTTCATATAGTACACATCAACTATATCATACATACTAGTAGTCGTTTCACGAAGCATCATCCGGGAGTGTCAACAGATAGGCTGTGAATGGGCCCCAAATATCTTTTGGTCATGATGCCTGTGGTAACTCAGCCTCATAACAATCTAGTTGGTCCATGCAGTATGCCATGTCTTGTAGGTAATGTTTAATTTGGGGTGTACCCTTCGTTTCCCAATTGATCGCCACTCTACTGTTTGTCAACAACAGAACTATCACAGTCAAGTTACGGGTGGCTGGTTGGAGATGTCTCACTAATCTCAAGATACACATCTGGGGTGTGTTCATTACCGGCTCCACAACCATGTCCGAGACCCTGTTCATGATCTGTCTCCAAAAAGATATTATGGCCTCACAATGCCATGCTAAATGTATGAAATCAGCTTCTGGGGCTCTACTTCGCACACAGCCAGCATCCACCCTGAGACCGAATTTACATAACTTACATAAGGGGTAAAATAGAGTTGCTGCAAATATTTAGAATGTATGAACTGTAGGTTACAATTGGCGGTAAGTCTACCCGTCAATTCATAACAGAAATCCCAGTTTTTCTGACTGACTGGAGTGTCTATTACAGCATTCCATGCATTTAACTGTTTCTTTGGAGCTGCGTGTCTATCCTTTTGGGACTCAGTTCATAATTTAGTAACTAATTTGCTACATGTAATGCTCACGAGTAAGACCAGGACTGCACCCACTGTGTCAGGTGCGCTTGGGAATTGTGGATATAGGTTTTGCACTGCTGCCTTTAGTCAGTGGTAGGTAAAAGTGAAAAGTGTTGTAGCTTGGTTATTACCTTGCAGGTCATGTAGTGTTATGAACACTGCCTCTGGATAGACATCCCAAAATGTTCGCAAGCCCAATACCTTTAATATAGCCAATGATTCAATTTTCTGCGTTATTACAAAATTGCTGGGTGGTGCAGAAGAGGCATTGCTGGTGCATAAATTGGTTGTGCTGTTGTGCGCTTACTGCGTTCTTTCCATGCCCAGGTGGTACAATGTACTGTGTTGATTTCCTTCTGGGTTAACTTTGCATTTGCATGTGGTATAATGGCCTGCAGTGGAATAGGGTAGACTTCGTCATTTTCTGTAGCTGCATGTGGTGTGTATATGGAAGGAAATTGCCAATAGTTGGTGAAGTGGGCCTGCATGTGCAAATGATAAAGATGTAAGCCTGGGGCGCCAAATTATCCCATCCAATCCTAGACTGCTTCCCACCTGATGCTAGTTTGATCAATGAAGAGTGTATTGTGTTGAAAAAGGATTGTGTGTGTGAGTTTTATCGGAATATTCATGAATAGATATAAGAATCTTAGTAGTATTATCATTTTCACAATGGCTATTCTATCAGCCATCAAAAAAGGCATACGGATACATCATTGTACCTGATGTTCCAATTTTGAAATCGCCCTGCCATAATTATAACATACTACTAATTCAGTATCCCTGTGAACCCACACCCCTAGGTATTTGACTTGTTCGATACACCACTCCAACGGATATTCCAGTACATGGGGTTTCTTTTTAAGCGTGAGAGGGAAAATGGTAAATTTCGACCAATTGATTCCCAGGCCTGACATCCGCTCAAACCTTATATATTCCCGTATCAGCTGTGCCTGATGAGTCGAGTGGTCTTGGACATAGAGCACCATATCATCAGCATATAATGATATAGCTAAGGGCATTTGGCTGAATTGAAGAGCAGTGTCAGCGTGGCATTGACGTTTCACACATGCCAGTGGTTCCAGTGGTTCCAGTGCCAGAGCAAATAAAATCAGTGATAATGGACACCCCTGTCTTGTTCCCCTGTGTATCTGGAGTGTACAGTATGTGTGTGCATTAATTGTCACCCTGGCCACTGGAGCTGTATATAATAGCTGAATCCAGCGAATAAATGTCTGTGGTATCCCCATACGTTGGAATATCACAAGCACGTATGACCATTGGAGGGAATGGAATGCTTTGGTTGCATCCAATAGGACAGCAGCTGCCGAAACAGAGGGGTCCAGTTGATGAATAATTGCAAACAGGGTGTGTAAGTTGTGGGTTGTGGCTGGATTGGGCATAAAGCCAGACTGGTCAGGTAGGACCATGTTCGCAAGCAGGGGTCTGAGCCAAGCGGCTAAAACCTTGGCTAGACTTTTCACGTCAGTATTAATGAGAGACAATGGGCAGTACCATTCACATTTTTCAGGAGGCTTATCAGCTTTCAATAGTGCTATAATAAGAGCTTCCTTAAGTGCCAGTGGTAAAATCTGGTTTTAGTAGGCTTTTTTGCACATCGCATGTAAGTGCGGAGCTAAGCATTCAGAAAATTCCTTATAGAACTCGCTTGGAAACCCATCCATTCCTGCTGTTTTGCTATTGGGGACTGAACATTTGGTCTCCTTTATCTCATTTATAGTGACAGGCTGAACAAGAAATTCTCTTTGACCTAAGGAGAGCCATGCAAGGGCTACATTGTCCAGATATGTTACTATTGTCAGCCTCTGTAGCAGTATCTTACTCAGCATATAGCTGTGCGTAGAAGTTTACGAAGGTTGCTAGTTTTGCTGGCATATCATGCTGCGCTGTGCTGCATCCATCTGTCACTTTGACAACAGGCGTATTTGGCCATGCATCTTTCATCGTAGCAGCTAAGCTGCAGCCCGATCATCCTCCCTTCCTGTATGCCCTTGCCACCCACCTACGGGGCAGGTCTTCATACTTCTTGCTCCGCTGTGCCCTTATAATTAGTCACCTGTTCATGTATTGAAGCCAAAATGTACATGTTAGAATGTGTTTCATCTTCACGTTCCAGTTGCATTAGGTCTCCCTCTATAGTGCTCATCTGTGCTCGTAGTGCTTACAGCACTCCAGCCTGTAGAACTATGCACATCCCTCGAATTATCTCTTTGAAAGCTTCCCAGATTATGTATGCACCCTCTACAGTGCCCACATTTGTCTCAAAATACTCAATAATTGCCACCACAGCCCTTACTTGGATTCTGTGTCCAACAATGAAGTGGCTTGTGTCCTCCATTGAAACGGTACTGGGATATGACCAGGCATTGCCATTGTCAGTAAGACCGGTGCATGATCTGATACTGTCTTTGGTAGGTGCCTAATTGTCCTTGCCCAGGCATTCACCTCCCTTGTCATTCGCCAGCAGTCCAGCCGGGACCATGATCCATGTACTGAGGAAGTGAAAGTACCCTCCCGTTTCTCCTGATTACTCAATCACCATAAATCAATTAGTCCAGTATCTTGCATTTCATTCCTAAGTACTTTTGCCATCTGCCTACTACACTTATTACACTGTGGTGGAACAATCTATCTGGGGGTCTAAGCATCTATTGAGATCGCCTCTAAACAGGATAGCAGAGGATGGTAGTGCATGGAGACGATGCAAGAGCTGAATGTAACACTCAAGGTCATCCACATTGGAACCATATACAATAACAATGGTCACCAGTGTGCCCTGAACAACGACAAATCTTCCTTGAACATCTTTCTCCAACTGCACCAGTTCAAAGAGTACCCCCCTTTTTATCAATAAGAGCACTTCTCTTCAGTACGCCAAGTAAGCGGAAGCCACCCTGGTACCAGCCCACCTGTGCCCAATGACTTGCTCTGTGGAGTGAGTGAGATGTGTTTCCTGTATCACTGCTATCTGCACCTGGTGTCGGTCAACATAGGGCAAGATTTGATGTGAATTTTTGGGGTTATTGAGGCCTCTGACGTTCCATGTTAATCGGGTGATATGACCCATTCCCTTGCCTTTTGTGTTGATGTGCACTGACTTAATCATTGCCCATGTCGTAACCAATGTAGTATGTTAGTACAGTTGCAGGGCGACATTTGACATAACGGCATGTGTTATTGGCATAGTGTGTGAACAGCATACCCCTCTCTCCACCCACTTTGGCATCCCAATCATGCAAAAGCCACCCCCACACAGTAAAACAACCAAATCATGATTTGTTCAAATATTTCTACAGATAAGCTTGCAGTTGTAAACAACATCTGAAACAAACGTTAGGGGTGCACCCATGAAGGGCCGCTAGAGGCGTCTGTCCCTTCCTATTAAGGGGTGGTGGCCTGGGCCATTGCTAATTTCATAGCAAGTCATTAGGTCAACAGAAGCAAATGAGGGCTGCATACATGCTTCCCCCGTCATATCATAAGGGTACCTTTGGCATCGGGGGCTAGAGCACTCAGTGTGCTTATTATACACTCCGTTTGACCAAAACTGATCGTATATGTCTGTTAGGTTCTCTGCCTAGTATATAGGGCATCAAAGTCCAGTGTTCATGGCACCAACTCTGCCCATGCCTGCTTGTTTGTTACCGCCGCAGGCAACTGCTTCATCTATGCAGGCTTTAGCCTGAGTTCTCGTCCAAACCGAAATCTCAGCGCCTCTGATTGGGGTTCACCATCATCTTCACATAGTCCATTGCAGCTTTCAAGGTACTTGAAATGTTCTACATACCTCTATGTTTGATTCTTAACTGGGCCAGGTACAGCATGAGACATGGTACATTTATCACTTGCAGCTTCTCCTTAACAAGGAGGAATTCCTTGCGGGCTGCTTGGACTGTTGCCGTAAAACCCAGATAGAATGCCACTTCATTCCCTTGGTACTGCATGGGCTATTTTTCACGTGCCAGCGTAAGCACTCCATCACAGTCGCAATGGTTTAATAATCTGGCAACTATGGGATGTGGTGGCGTAACGGGGATGGGTCTATCTATCAAGGTTCTGTGGGCCCTCTCCAAAATTAAGACTGCAGAGAAGCTCTCTGCCCCAAATAAATCCTTCAGCATTTGCTCCACATAGTGTTCCATCCTGCCTGTGTTAGTGGACTCCGGTATTCCTGTAATTCATACACTATTGCTGCCAGATCAGGCCTCCAAGTACTTATTTTTCAGCTGGATCAATGGCAAGACTTTTTCCATATTGAGGCATTTTGTAGTGACTGCCTGCAGCCCATCCTCTGCATTTGATATGCGCTGTTCTGCCTCCCCCAATCCGCGCTCTCTGTTTATCCAGTTTAGCTACCATGTGGTCGATGCGTAAATTAAGAGAATCAATTTTACCACCTATCATCTGTAGACTTTGCTGCATGGCTAGCAGAGTGTTCTCAAGAATTGTGGTGATTTGGGATGGAGCCTCCTGCTCCGAGTCCAAAAGTGCATGCTGCTGCAACTTAGTTCCTCATCTGCCTTCGAATGTGAGCTTTGACTGCTGTTTGTCTGTCTTGCCCACGCTGCCTATCTCAATGCGCCCACCAACAATCTGTGTGGTACCCCAGAAGCTCTGCACATACATGAAGCTGTACTCATGATACCGCAGGCCTCCAGTCCTAACCAGCTTCCTGCTCTTTGCATGTCTATGGTCAGTGTAGTATTTCACAGCAGGTGTCCAGAATGCACCCCGCACAATCAAGATATAGGCTCTGGACTATAATTTGTCTCCCGGAGCAACCGCTGGCACACAGTCACTGTGTCCCTCACGGGTGGTATGCTGCTAACTTTTATCATCCGCCCTGTTGCACGTGACAGACACTGTAAAGAACGGTATGCAGTTCCTTGTCGGGTCAGAAGAAAAAGAGAGACGTAGTAGAGTGCTGTCACAAGGATGAAGGCAGTCCTAAAGTGATAGAAGGGAGGGTGGGGGAATTCCTCCCATCGGAGCTAAGGTCCTCACACACCCGGCCAGCTAGGTGTCATGCTTAATCATTGGGCCTGCTCCTTGTCGGGTCGGCGCTGCAATACCCACCAGGCACCCAATGAGGGGCTCTTTGGCGGAGATCTTTTGCTCCTTGCCGTATGATGCAGTGGGGGTGAGGGGCCTAATGAGTGTAGATGTGGTGTGGTGAAAGTGGAAGGATAAGGTTGGAAAGTCCAAAGAGTAAATTTATTCTGGATGGCTACCCACCTGATTAAAACCAAAACATGAGTGGCGACTATCTGAAGTAATGATTCAGGATAAATGCGCTCTACTCTTAAAGGGTCAACATGTTTCTTGTCTAATAGTCAGGAGGATCTAGCGGCAATTCATCAGGACCTAGCGTGAAAGACTATCTACACTTAGTGGTGAGGGTGAACTAACCTACCCGTTTGATCCGAGCAGGTTTTATTTTGCAAGAACCCTGCTCTCTCATAAGCAGCGGGAATCTGTGCGACGCGGTGGAGGCAAGGAGGGCGCCCTTTGAGTCTTCATCAACAGTATAATTAGTTCATCATTCTCACTAGCAGAAGTACCCCCTGATCGCGGCGGTTAAGCTCCTTCAGAAAAAGCAACTATCAGACCCTACCACTCTTTCTTACCTCCGTACCACCTCCCTATTACCCTGTATTAGTACAATTACAGAAAAACTGGTCCATAGTCAATTAATGACTTTCTTAGAAGCCTCTAATAGATTGCCTCCGACTCAATCAGGCTTCAGGCCACTATACTCTACAGAATAGGCAATCCTACATACTTCGGAGACCCTGAAATTCACTCTTGATGAAGGAAAAAATGCAGTACTGATTCTGTTAGATTTCTCAGCTGCTTTCGACACTATTTCTCCTGAAATCCTGTTACATCATCTTGAAGCATGCAGCATTTCCCATTTGGCTCCTGACTGGCTTAAATCTTTTTTGTCAGGCCGTCATCAAATAATCACGCTTAATAACTATCAGTCAGCCATCAAACCCTTGCGTACAGGTGTACCGCAGGGTTCCAAATTAAGTCCAGTGCGGTTTAACATCTACATGGCACCTATCATAGAATTGATATCATCATTCAACATTAAAACCTCCTCATATGCTATTTTATTAACCTGGTGTATTTCCCATAGACTCATTCACCACCTCGTAGAGTTATCATCTCTCTTCTATTTGTGTGATTTAGACATTGAGCGGGAGGCCGAAGAGGGATTCTTATCCTCTCACCCCTCATCTTTTTGTGTGATTTTAACATCTACATGGCACCTGTCATAGAATTGATATCATCATTCGACATTAAAACCTCCTCATATGCTGACGATAACCAGCTGATTTTAGCCTTAGACAAACACCCTGGCAATGTAGAAGAGAACTTCCAACATTGGCTCATGGAGGTTGTACATTGGATGAAGCGGAACCGCCTGAAGTGTAATACACAAAAGACAGAAATCATGATCCTAGGCAAGTGTAATCAATTTACCCCCAGTCGCTGGTGGCCATCCAAAACCCGCCTCAACCCAACACGGTGGAAGTAGTTAACAATCTTGAAAGACTATCTACACTTAGTGGTGAGGGTGGACTAACCTACCTACCATGTAGTACCAGTACAGGTATAGTACCTGCAGATGCTGTGGACGACCTAACAGCTAAAGTAGCCTCGCCTCAACAGTATCCGGCAGGCTGTGACACATGTAATTACTGTGCAGGGAAATCCTTATTTAGTGGAGGGAAGACCTACCCCTCGCCGCCGGAACCGGGTGGCGGTGAGGGGTAGGTCTTCCCTCCACGAAATACGGATGGAACTTCCTTGCTGACCGAAGAAAGTGTTCTTGTGGACAATCGTGCTGAAGGAACAAGCAGCAATTTTGCTAAGTGTTATGTGCAAGCTGCGGAAGAGATTGTGGGACTTTCCCCAGCTAAAGGACGGTGACGAAAGTTTCCTAAAGACAAAGGAATTGTTGAAAGTCAGGTGCTTTGAAAGTGCAGTAATTAGACACCCCCTGCTCTAGTCCAATCAGAACTCTGGATTTTTTGTGTTTCGCTACATGGGGGGCTGGATCTTTAGTGAATAAGGGTATAATTACTAGTTTTAGAATTTTAGATGGGGCTCGAGATCTTGACTATACGAGAGGAGAGGGTTGTGTTGCTGATTTCCTTACTTAACTGGCTGGCTGTTGTTCTGCTGATCCTGACTCTTTAACTTTTCTCCTCATATCTTTGTGAGGGTGCCCAGCCTACTCTTCCGGGCGGACAGGGGCTTTTCAGATCATTAGCATTCCGTGCTATTGTTATTTAGGGTTCATATGATCTTTCAAATTTGTATTTATCTTATTGCAAATGTTCTTTTGTCTCTTTACCTATCCACTCACTCATGCATTGTTTGCGATGTATTATGAGTTTCTGATTAATGTTTCTTCTGTGTGGTAATCTATGATTCAAGCTGTATTTGCACTTGTTAAGCATTCATAATCACTTTTAATTAGATAAAAGCATGTTTATAAGAAATCAGTCAGTCATTATTATTGTAAATTTGATCTTAGTGTTCGAATATTTTCTTGATTAGGTCCTCATAAGGTTAGGATTCTGTCAATCATTGCTAATCCCTGTCAACTCTACAAGATTCATCGGAGGGACAGAGGACCACATAGATAATAGAAATTGGTAACATGTTTTAAACTCATGCAGCATGAAAGGGACAAAAGGGGTGTTAAATTGGTTACTGATGGTAGAATTGGGCAAACCCCCTTTCCGCTGCATCACTTGGCAATCAGAGCTAGTGGCAGCCATCTCACATGCGCCATCTGGGGCGTGTTCTGCATTCGCTATCAACCCCCATGATCATCCGCTCCAGCCACGCCCCACACACGCCCACGTGCCTCACTTAGCAGGCTGCCTCGCCTCTCACCTCTCGTCTCTCACCTCACTGCCAGCCTCAGTGTCCGTTGGTTGCTCACCCTGGACACGCGGACGTGAGGCACAGTAGCCCATGAGTCATTTTTCATCTCCCTTCAAGCACGCAGCCTGTTTCTATGTCCTCAGGGCCCGGTTGTCATTTTTTTGTTTAAATCTCTTTATTTGAATTTATACATAACATGGAAATCAACGCAGCAGTTACCAAGCAGAAGGCATTACATAGCAAGCAGATTACAGTGTATACTCCGATGGTGCAGAGTCATTGGGTTACAAACAATGAACGGACATTATATCAGGTCATACAGGAGGGGATGTTGCAGGGGACCAGTTGTATCTATCATAACAGAAGTTAAGCTAGGAATGGTTAGTCAGCGCCACAGCAGCAGTGCGAGTCAGGCTGAATGGGTCGTGTAGAGGCCTGCGGCTGAATCAACTGGATTAATGCCCTTTCATGGCTGACGGGGTCTCGTGCAGCAAGGTGTGGAGGGTGGTAGAGAGTATATTACTCAAGGGGCCCTTAATAGGTGAGTGTGTTTGACATGACACAGTACCACGTGGGGAATCACCCAATGTCCCAGGTAGGGCAGCGCGAGATACGCGTAGGACCGAGAGCCAAGAGTTCTCCCGGGGGCAGTATATGCCAACTGTACTTGCCCTGTCTAGAGCCATCTGTGTATACTGATGTCTGTAATGCTGCGGCTAATGGTCAGGGAGAACCTCAAGGCTGTTGGTATGCAAAAACAAAGTAAGGCAAGAAAGAGGATAGAATAGGGTAGAAGAGAGAATCCCACCGGTCAAGAGCCGGTTGGAGGAGCGATAGGAGATGAAAGTGAAGAGGTGAGGGGGGAGAGAGCCTAGTGGTATAGCTCCTTGGACTGGAGGGGGCTCCGGATAGGGAGGGTAGGTGCCGTGAATATGCAGCTATATCTTAATGGGTGGCAAAAGGGAGGTTGCCCCCCCTCTTTATCCTGTTTCATCCTCATAGGATTCCCCCCCTTGGAAGTAGAGGGTCGGCGAAAAGCTGGAGGGCTTGCAAGCGAGGGGGGACAGAGTAGGCGTGTTCCAGTCGAGAGAGATGTGTGATCAAGGGCTGCCTGGTGCGTTCAAATTTAGCGTCAGTGTGTGCCAATCTGTGGGAGAGAAGTTCCATCGCCATGACATGACAGAGACGTGTGAGCCAGACCAAGGGCGGTGGGGTGCAGGTTTTCTTCCAATAAAGTGCAATGACCTGTTTCGCAGCTGTGAGCGTATGGAAAATTAAGCGCCAGTCCCAATGTGTCATTGCTTTAAGGGATGTTGGGCAGAGCCCCAAAATAATTATTCCCGGGTCTTTTGGCAAAGGGAACCCCATCACCTCCGTAATGTGGCCCAGGATCTCTCCTCAAAAGATAGTGATGAGTGGGCATGTCCACCATAAGTGTAGTGACGTAATCTGAAGACCTGGCTATTTGCAAGCAGCTAGCCTTTCTGCTCCTTGCCGCTGTTGTCCGCAGCACCGGGACACCCCCGTTGGGGGTAGCCGTGCGCTTAATCAAATATCATATAATAATAATAATAATAAAAAAAGAGCCCTGTGTCGCCTGACATCGCCAACAAAGAGGGGCAAAGCAGGAAATATCTTCTGGAGTCTAAGGGGAGTGTAATACCAGCGAGTCATAATTTTATATGCTGACTCCTGTTGCGTGATGCTTTTAAAAATTTGTGGGATATCCCACCATAGCTGTTCCCACTGGTCAGGGAGAATATCGCCCTCGAGGTCAAGCTGCCATTGGCGTTGATAGGTGTGTGGCGGCATTGTGTGTGAGTGTTGGAGTACCTTGAGTAAGAAGGTGGCTCTGTATATACTGCACCAAAGTAAGGTTCAGAGTCCACAGTCCCCAGAGGTTTGGCAGAGGCTAAAGTTAGATATAACCTTACTCTCTAAAATGGTAGCTTGGTCGAGGAGTAAGGCAGTATCAGAGGACAGTGTAAAGCATTTGTTGTACACACTCAGTCAGCAAATGGTCTCACACACTCAAGAACTGAACTCTAGGCCAATGGTTTGTATATAAAAATATATAGTTGTTTTATTTTAGAACCACAAGTAGGTATCAAAGTATACTTTCTCAGAATGAGATGCTTTAGGTAAATACCTTCAATAGGCAATAGACTTTTGAATGCAATAGTTACAGTTGTTGCAATAGGGAACACAATTCAAAAACAATTATAACATTGAGCTCAATGGGACTTTTTAAGTAAATGCAATTACAGTTACTTTGCGTATGATTTTCTTACTCAGGGTTGGATCCTGGATTCAACCCTGGTGCATTTCCTGTAAACAGTTCAAAGAAGTCGTTTTTGTTACACAGGCGATTTTTAAGGAACATTTGTATGTTTAAAGAATCGACACTTAGAAGAATTTCTGGCAAAAGACAGGCAATGTTATCCTATGGAGGAAAATCAAGTTATCGGTAAATACGGTTGTAATTACTTTTCAGGGTCAGTGCTGAGCACCAAGATCCAGCACTGGGATCTCTCCTGATAACAGGTGAGTAATTTTGTTTTCGTTGATCGGCTGATTTTTAGTGAATATTTTAAAGTTTCAAAACTCGACACTTAAAAGAATTTCCAAGTGAAACCAGTCAATGTTACCCAATGGAGGAAAAGTGAGTTATCAGCCCTTGGGTAAGTACTCGACTGGCAGAGTTAAGGTTCTGGGCATAGACTCAAGCTCACAAAGGCGGCATGCCTTTGAAGCTTCCCCTGCCCATCCTGGGGGAGGAGACCTAGCACCTCGTCCAGGATGTGCATTGTTGCAGGCCCAGGAGAGCGGATGGCTCTCTACCCAGGGGTGCAGCAACATGTCTGCTGGGTGGCAGCCTAGGCAGCCTCTCAGACAGGACGTGGATTGTGGGTTAGGTTTAGGGGGCAACTCTAAGTTGCCCTCTGTCGTGCATCTTACATTAAATCCCACACTGACATCAGTGTGGGTTTAAAGTGCTGAGAAGTTTGATACCAAACTTCTCAGTCTTCAGTGTAGCCATCATGGTGCTGTGGAGTACGTGTTGACGACCTCCCAGTACCATATACTCTTAATGGCAGCACTGCACTTACAATGCCCAGGAATGGACCTGGGTACTGTAGGGGTACAGGGCTCATGCACCAGTACCCACACCACTGGCATAGTGCACCCAGCTAGAGGGGTGACTGAGGTATGCCAAGGCAGTGTGTTTGTGGGCATGGCACACAGGGATGTGTGCCATGTCGACTCTCTGTTTTGTTCTGCACCAAGACACACAGCCTGCAAATGCGGTGTGTGTGTGTGTCAGGGTACAGGGCCTCTAAGGGTGGCACAATAGATGCTGCAGCCCTTAGGGGCCTTCTCTGGTCACAGGGCCCTGGGTACCTAGGGTACCATTTACCAGGGGCTGACATGTGGCCTCTCCCAACCATCTTTCAAAAGACAGAGTGGTCCCCTCCCAGGATGACCAAACAGAAGTTCAAAGGGGGAGAACCCTACTCCCTAATGTAGCACTTCTCTGTAAGCGAAAAGCAGGCATGGCAACAGGATATCCCATCTCCTTTTGAGTTTTTCAGGGAGTCCCATGATCATGCCTTTCAATGTCTTGTTGAACCTTTCAACAAGGCCATTGGTTTGTGGATGGTAGGGTGTAATAAACTTGTACTGCACTCCACACTCCTTCCACATGTGTTTCAGGTAAGCAGACATGAAGTTGGAACCTCTGTCTGCAACCACCTCCTTAGGAAACCCTACCCTGGTGAAGACACCCAGGAGGGCCTTGGCTACTGCAGGGGCTTTAGTAGTCCTAAGGGGAATTGCTTCAGGGTACCTAGTAGCATGATCCACTACTACCAGAATGAACGTGTTCCCTGAGGCTGTGGAAGGTTCAAATGGACCCACAATGTCCACACCTACCCTTTCAAAGGGAACCCCCACCACTGGCAGTGGTGTCAGGGGGGCTTTTGGGTGGCCACCTGTCTTGCCACTGGCTTGACAGGTAACACAGCAGCTGACAAACTCCTTCACCTTTTGGTGCATCTGGGGCCAGTAAAAGTGACTAACTATCCTTTCCCAAGTTTTGGTTTGCCCCAGATGTCCAGCTAGGGGAATATCATGAGCCAAAGTTAGGAGGAACTCCCTGTACTTCTGTGGCACTACCACCCTCCTGGTGGTTCCAGGAGTGGGCTTTCTTGCCTCAGCATACAGTAATCCCTCTTCCCAATAAGCTCTGTGGGTACCACTGACATCTCCCTTTGCTTCTGAAACAGCTTGCTGCCTCAGGCTTTCAAGAGTGGGACAGTCTTGCTGTCCCTGGCACAGCTCTTCCCTAGAGGGTCACCCTGGGCCCAAGAGTTCAAACTGGTAAGGGTCAAGCTCCATAGGCTCAGTTCCCTCAGGGGTGTCCAAGTCCTCTCCTTGTGGAGAGGGGTACAGAGTGGTTTGCTGTACAGAAGCTAATCCCCCAGTCTTCTTACCTTTTCTCTTGGTTGGTTGGGCCATACTTTCAGGCTCCAAACCTACGTTTTCACCCTTCCTCTTGCTCTGTGCTCTAGTTTGCACACACACACCAATTCAGGGATACCCGACATGGCTGCATGGGACTTTAGCTCAACCTCAGCCCAGGCTGAGGTTTCCAAGTCATTTCCTAGCAGACATGCAGCTGGTAACTTTTGAGAGACCACTACCTGTTTCAGGCCAGTAACACCCCAGCCTAATATTACCATAGCCATTGGATGATTAGTGGTAACACTGTCAGCATTGGTGACTGGGTAGGTTTTCCCAATCAAGTATTGCTCAGGGGAAACCAGTGTGTCTCCCACCATAGTGACACAGGCACCTGTATCACTCAGAGCTTCTATCCTAGTTCCATTAACCCAGGGGTATTTTAAATACTTCTTTAAGTTGGGTGGCCACACAGCTACAGTGGTAAACTCAACTTCCCCTTCTGAAACTAGAACAGTGTGCATCCTGATTTGCTCTGGGTACACTGCTGATCCCATCTGTAGACTTGCCACCCCAGGTGTAGCTGTACTGGTTGCCTCAGGGGCCTTGTTGTGGGGGCAAGATTTATCTACAGTTAAGTGTCCCAACTTCTTACAGTTGTTACACCTGGCCTTTGAGGGATCAAAGATCTTCCCCCTATAAAGTTGAGGCACATAGGGAGTAGTTTGGGACCCACCCCCCTGAACAGGTTTTGGGGCCCTTTGGAAGACTCAGACTTTTTATCTTGGGGATTCTCACCACCTTGCCCCTGGGTAGGTTTTGTAACCACATTTTTCTGGTCACCCCCAGTGTCTGTCCTTGTCACCCTAGTCTTGACCCAGTGGTCTGCCTTCTTTCCCAATTCCTGGGGAGAAATTAGACCTAGGTCTACCAAATGCTGATGCAACTTTTCATTTTTGCAATTACTTAGTATATGTTTCTTCATAAACAACTTGTAAAGTCCAGTAAAATCATGCACATTATGTCCAGCTAACCAACCATCCAGTGTCTTTACTGAGTAGCCTACGAAGTCAATCCAAGACTGGGTCTGGGTTTTGTGAGCCCCCCTGAATCTAATTCTATACTCCTCAGTGGTGAGCCCAAATCCTTCAATCAGAGTCTTCTTCATGAGATCATAGGACCCTGCATCTGGCCCAGAGAGGGTCAGAAGCCTGTCTCTGCAGTTACCAGAGAACACTTCCCTCAGTAGTGCCCCCCCCAGAGAGGTTTCTTTACTTTTCTCATTTCACAAGCCCTCTCAAAGGCTGTGAACCACTTGGTGATGTCATCACCTTCCTCAAAAATAGGGACAATCCCTTTGGGGATTTTAGGATCAGAAGTTTCCTCCCTATCCTTAGTTTTAGTGTTGCTGCCACCATTGATCGGTGCTAAACCCATCTCCTTTCTTTCTTTCTCTAGAGCCAGGAGTCTGGACTCTAGATCCAATCTTTTAGCCAGCTTTGCTAAAACGCTGTCCTCTTCACTGGGAAGTTCCCCAGTGGGTTCTCTGAGACCTGGTCCACCTATGTGGTCTCTAGGTCCCCAGAGGTTGATTCTTGGAGTTAAGGGTATGGGGGCCCTTTCCTCCCTAGGGATGACTGGAGGGGGGTCACTATCCCCCTCATCCTCTTCCCTTTCCTCATCTGTCTGGTCATCACCATGTTCAGATGGGTGGTCCTTTGCAAACTCAACTAGGAGCTCCTGGAGCCCTTGTTTGGTTGGATGCAGGCCCATTGGTATACTTTTTAGTTTGCATAGGAACCTCAATTCCTTGAAAGACAAGTGTAAGTAAGGTGTGAGGTTGAGCTCCTCCACCAGGTCCTGCATGGTATTATCTTCACTAATAGCTGGGTTTCTTTGAGACATTCTAACCTGACAGTTCTAACCCTCTACCCTTGATTACAGTCACTTTTATGTTTCTAAAATTCTAATGGGATTTAAGCAAGGCCCTGACAAGACTTTTAGTATTTTGGAAAGACCCACTTGTGGGACACCCCCGCGCCGCACGGCCACCAACTGCTGTGTGTGCCCCCTTGCCTGCCCTCTGCCTCGCTGCCGGCTGACGCCGCTGGCGTCTGTTTCCGCCTGCTTTGTCGAAAATTTGTGCCTGCTTAACCGTTCTTCTCCCCGTGTTAACTATTTCTTTTTCATAGCGTCTGTTCTCGCTTGTTTTGTCAAAATTTGTGCTTGCTTAAACTGCTTTTCTCCCCGTGTCAACTGTTTTTCTTTTCTCCTGACATTTGTGCCTGCATTTTGTTCGTGTCTTTTTCAGCCCTTCGCGCCCTCCTGCCTGCCTGCCCGCCCACCGCGCCGTCCTCCCTCCCCGCTCCCCGCTTCCCGCCACCACCGCTGACCACGCCCCTTTTTTCTTTCTGTTCCCTCCCCGCTCCCGCCTCCCAGCTGCCCCGCCCACCCGCGCACTTGGCCTTATATGGCGACCGTGCGACGCAGGTGAGTGTGACCCACTTGTGGGACACCCCCGCGCCGCACGGCCACCAACTGCTGTGTGTGCCCCCTTGCCTGCCCTCTGCCTCGCTGCCGGCTGACGCCGCTGGCGTCTGTTTCCGCCTGCTTTGTCGAAAATTTGTGCTTGCTTAACCGTTCTTCTCCCCGTGTTAACTATTTCTTTTTCATAGCGTCTGTTCTCGCTTGTTTTGTCAAAATTTGTGCTTGCTTAAACTGCTTTTCTCCCCGTGTCAACTGTTTTTCTTTTCTCCTGACATTTGTGCCTGCATTTTGTTCGTGTCTTTTTCAGCCCTTCGCGCCCTCCTGCCTGCCTGCCCGCCCACCGCGCCGTCCTCCCTCCCCGCTCCCCGCTTCCCGCCACCACCGCTGACCACGCCCCTTTTTTCTTTCTGTTCCCTCCCCGCTCCCGCCTCCCAGCTGCCCCGCCCACCCGCGCACTTGGCCTTATATGGCGACCGTGCGACGCAGGTGAGTGTGACCCACTTGTGGGACACCCCCGCGCCGCACGGCCACCAACTGCTGTGTGTGCCCCCTTGCCTGCCCTCTGCCTCGCTGCCGGCTGACGCCGCTGGCGTCTGTTTCCGCCTGCTTTGTCGAAAATTTGTGCTTGCTTAACCGTTCTTCTCCCCGTGTTAACTATTTCTTTTTCATAGCGTCTGTTCTCGCTTGTTTTGTCAAAATTTGTGCTTGCTTAAACTGCTTTTCTCCCCGTGTCAACTGTTTTTCTTTTCTCCTGACATTTGTGCCTGCATTTTGTTCGTGTCTTTTTCAGCCCTTCGCGCCCTCCTGCCTGCCTGCCCGCCCACCGCGCCGTCCTCCCTCCCCGCTCCCCGCTTCCCGCCACCACCGCTGACCACGCCCCTTTTTTCTTTCTGTTCCCTCCCCGCTCCCGCCTCCCAGCTGCCCCGCCCACCCGCGCACTTGGCCTTATATGGCGACCGTGCGACGCAGGTGAGTGTGACCCACTTGTGGGACACCCCCGCGCCGCACGGCCACCAACTGCTGTGTGTGCCCCCTTGCCTGCCCTCTGCCTCGCTGCCGGCTGACGCCGCTGGCGTCTGTTTCCGCCTGCTTTGTCGAAAATTTGTGCTTGCTTAACCGTTCTTCTCCCCGTGTTAACTATTTCTTTTTCATAGCGTCTGTTCTCGCTTGTTTTGTCAAAATTTGTGCTTGCTTAAACTGCTTTTCTCCCCGTGTCAACTGTTTTTCTTTTCTCCTGACATTTGTGCCTGCATTTTGTTCGTGTCTTTTTCAGCCCTTCGCGCCCTCCTGCCTGCCTGCCCGCCCACCGCGCCGTCCTCCCTCCCCGCTCCCCGCTTCCCGCCACCACCGCTGACCACGCCCCTTTTTTCTTTCTGTTCCCTCCCCGCTCCCGCCTCCCAGCTGCCCCGCCCACCCGCGCACTTGGCCTTATATGGCGACCGTGCGACGCAGGTGAGTGTGACCCACTTGTGGGACACCCCCGCGCCGCACGGCCACCAACTGCTGTGTGTGCCCCCTTGCCTGCCCTCTGCCTCGCTGCCGGCTGACGCCGCTGGCGTCTGTTTCCGCCTGCTTTGTCGAAAATTTGTGCTTGCTTAACCGTTCTTCTCCCCGTGTTAACTATTTCTTTTTCATAGCGTCTGTTCTCGCTTGTTTTGTCAAAATTTGTGCTTGCTTAAACTGCTTTTCTCCCCGTGTCAACTGTTTTTCTTTTCTCCTGACATTTGTGCCTGCATTTTGTTCGTGTCTTTTTCAGCCCTTCGCGCCCTCCTGCCTGCCTGCCCGCCCACCGCGCCGTCCTCCCTCCCCGCTCCCCGCTTCCCGCCACCACCGCTGACCACGCCCCTTTTTTCTTTCTGTTCCCTCCCCGCTCCCGCCTCCCAGCTGCCCCGCCCACCCGCGCACTTGGCCTTATATGGCGACCGTGCGACGCAGGTGAGTGTGACCCACTTGTGGGACACCCCCGCGCCGCACGGCCACCAACTGCTGTGTGTGCCCCCTTGCCTGCCCTCTGCCTCGCTGCCGGCTGACGCCGCTGGCGTCTGTTTCCGCCTGCTTTGTCGAAAATTTGTGCTTGCTTAACCGTTCTTCTCCCCGTGTTAACTATTTCTTTTTCATAGCGTCTGTTCTCGCTTGTTTTGTCAAAATTTGTGCTTGCTTAAACTGCTTTTCTCCCCGTGTCAACTGTTTTTCTTTTCTCCTGACATTTGTGCCTGCATTTTGTTCGTGTCTTTTTCAGCCCTTCGCGCCCTCCTGCCTGCCTGCCCGCCCACCGCGCCGTCCTCCCTCCCCGCTCCCCGCTTCCCGCCACCACCGCTGACCACGCCCCTTTTTTCTTTCTGTTCCCTCCCCGCTCCCGCCTCCCAGCTGCCCCGCCCACCCGCGCACTTGGCCTTATATGGCGACCGTGCGACGCAGGTGAGTGTGACCCACTTGTGGGACACCCCCGCGCCGCACGGCCACCAACTGCTGTGTGTGCCCCCTTGCCTGCCCTCTGCCTCGCTGCCGGCTGACGCCGCTGGCGTCTGTTTCCGCCTGCTTTGTCGAAAATTTGTGCTTGCTTAACCGTTCTTCTCCCCGTGTTAACTATTTCTTTTTCATAGCGTCTGTTCTCGCTTGTTTTGTCAAAATTTGTGCTTGCTTAAACTGCTTTTCTCCCCGTGTCAACTGTTTTTCTTTTCTCCTGACATTTGTGCCTGCATTTTGTTCGTGTCTTTTTCAGCCCTTCGCGCCCTCCTGCCTGCCTGCCCGCCCACCGCGCCGTCCTCCCTCCCCGCTCCCCGCTTCCCGCCACCACCGCTGACCACGCCCCTTTTTTCTTTCTGTTCCCTCCCCGCTCCCGCCTCCCAGCTGCCCCGCCCACCCGCGCACTTGGCCTTATATGGCGACCGTGCGACGCAGGTGAGTGTGACCCACTTGTGGGACACCCCCGCGCCGCACGGCCACCAACTGCTGTGTGTGCCCCCTTGCCTGCCCTCTGCCTCGCTGCCGGCTGACGCCGCTGGCGTCTGTTTCCGCCTGCTTTGTCGAAAATTTGTGCTTGCTTAACCGTTCTTCTCCCCGTGTTAACTATTTCTTTTTCATAGCGTCTGTTCTCGCTTGTTTTGTCAAAATTTGTGCTTGCTTAAACTGCTTTTCTCCCCGTGTCAACTGTTTTTCTTTTCTCCTGACATTTGTGCCTGCATTTTGTTCGTGTCTTTTTCAGCCCTTCGCGCCCTCCTGCCTGCCTGCCCGCCCACCGCGCCGTCCTCCCTCCCCGCTCCCCGCTTCCCGCCACCACCGCTGACCACGCCCCTTTTTTCTTTCTGTTCCCTCCCCGTCCCGCCTCCCAGCTGCCCCGCCCACCCGCGCACTTCGCCTTATATGGCGACCGTGCGAACGCGCAGCGGTCACGCGCAGCGGGCGCGCCGATTGTGCGCCGAAGGCGCGCCAAAGGCAAGCCCGTCTACGCCCGTCCGCGCCTGGACCGCGCCCAGTGCCAGGACCCCTGGACCTCGAAGACCCCGACCTACACGCCTGACGTACTCAGCCACCACCCTCAGCGCTCTCAACACCGGCCGACAACCAGAATGCCATCAAGCCACTCCTGGACGTACCAACGGACCTTTCAGCTGCCACGCCTGCAAGTTCTCATGCATCCGATCCTGCCCCGCACCCACCAAGCCGAACACCAGCAGTACCCACCTCAAGTGCATCCTGCTCAACACCCGCTCCGTCCACAGACACGCCATCGAACTCTGGAACCTCCTCGACGCCACAGCCCCTGACGTTGCCTTCCTCACGGAGACCTGGATGAACGCCTCTTCAGCTCCCGACATCGCCATCGCCATCCCAGAGGGCTACAAGATCGTCCGGAGGGACCGAAACGCCAACCAGATGGGAGGAGGCATCGCCATCATCCACAAGAACACCATCCGTCTCACGACCAGCACCGACAACACCCTGACCAGCGCCGAACACCTGCACTTCCAGATCCACACCAACCCGACCACCACCCTCAGAGGCACCCTGATCTACAGACCCCCTGGACCACGCACCCAATTCAGCGAGGACATCGCCGACTTCGTCAGCCCGCTTGCCCTCCCCTCCGCTGCCTACATCCTCCTGGGAGACCTCAACTTCCACCTGGAGAACAACAACGACCGCAACACCAGCACCCTGCTCGACAACCTCGCCAACCTGGGACTCAAGCAACTGGTGTCCACCCCCACCCACCTTGCCGGACACACTCTCGACGCCGTCTTCTCATCCAGCACAGACATCGACTTCAGCCACGCCACAGAGCTTCACTGGACGGACCACAGCTGCGTCCACTTCACCTTCAAGAGAACGCCGACCCACCATCACCAACAACAGGCCGCCCGCAGAAGCTGGAACAAGATCACAGCAGACCAGCTCGCCACCTCCCTGAGCCAGCACCCTCCTGCCAGCTCAGCGAACCCCAGCCAGGCCGCCGACAACCTCACGAAGTGGATCAGCAACTGCGCGGACGAACTCGCCCCACTGAGGACCGCGCCCAGCAGACCCGGCAGCAAGAAGGCCCCATGGTTCACCGACGAACTCAAGAGCTCCAAGAAGAACTGCCGAGCCCTCGAGAAAGTCTGGAAAAGGGAACCGACACCGGACAACAGGACCTCCTTCAAGCTTGCTACCCGGAAGCACCACCAGCTGATCCGCGCCGCCAAGAAAACAGCATTCAAGGACCGGTTGGACAACAACGCACACAACTGCAAGGAACTCTTCAACATCGTGAAAGAGCTTTCCAACCCCAGCGCAGGAAACAACGACATCACCCCATCGCAAGACCTCTGCAACTCCCTCGCCTCATACTTCCACAACAAGATCACAGACATACACAGCAGCTTCGACAACCAACCAACGCACAGCATGACCGAACAACCACCCCCCACCACCACCCTCCACGCCTGGACCCCGATCAGTACCGAAGACACCATCCGCACGATGAACTCCATCCACTCCGGATCACCGACTGACCCCTGCCCTCACCACGTCTTCAACAAGGCCGACGCTGTCATCGCACCCCACCTGCGAGACATCATCAACACATCCTTCAACACCGCCACCTTCCCGGAGAGCTGGAAGCACGCCGAACTCAGCGCCCTACTCAAGAAACCAACAGCGGACCCCACCGACCTCAAGAATTACCGCCCCATCTCGCTTCTCCCGTTTCCAGCCAAAGTCATCGAGAAGACCGTCAACAAGCAGATGGCCGCCTTCCTCGAGACAAACGGATCCCTCGACCCCTCTCAGTCCGGCTTCCGAGCCAATCACAGCACCGAGACCGCCCTCATCGCCGCCACCGATGACATCCGAGCCCTGATGGACAATGGAGAAACAGCGGCCCTCATCCTCCTAGACCTCTCCGCGGCTTTCGACACGGTCTGCCACCGCACCCTAGTACGGCGCCTCAGCAACGTCGGAATCCAGGACAAGGCGCTAGAATGGATCATCTCCTTCCTCGGCGGTAGAACACAGAGAGTCCGCCTACCACCATACAAGTCAGAGGCCTCCGAAGTCATCTGCGGCGTCCCCCAAGGATCTTCTCTGAGCCCCACCCTCTTCAACGTCTACATGAGCCCCCTCGCGGCCATCGTACGCAAACACAACCTCAGCATAATCTCCTACGCCGACGACACCCAGCTGATCCTCTCCCTGACCAACGACCCCGCCGCCGCCAAAGCCAACCTACAAGAAGGGATGAAAGAGGTAGCCGAGTGGATGACGACCAGCCGCCTGAAGCTGAACTCAGACAAGACAGAGGTCCTCATCCTGGGCTCCTCACCCTCCGCCTGGGACGACTCCTGGTGGCCTCCCGCCCTGGGCACCGCACCCAAACCGACAGACCATGCACGCAACCTGGGCTTCATCCTGGACTCCTCCCTCTCCATGACCAGGCAAGTCAACGCCGTCTCCTCGTCATGCTTCAACATCCTACGCATGCTACGGAAGATCTTCTGGTGGATCCCCACAGAGACCAGGAAGACCGTCACCCAGGCCCTCGTCACCAGCCGACTGGACTACGGCAACGCCCTCTACGCCGGCACCACCGCCAAGCTCCAGAAGAGACTCCAGCGGATCCAAAACGCCTCAGCCAGACTCATCCTCGACATCCCACGAACCAGCCACATCTCCGGACATCTGAGAGACCTCCACTGGCTCCCCGTCAGCAAGAGAGTCTCCTTCCGCCTCCTCACCCACGCACACAAAGCCCTACACGACCAAGGCCCGAGCTACCTCAACAGCCGAGTCAACTTCTACGCTCCCAAACGCCACCTCTGATCTGCCAGCCACGCCCTCGCCGCCGTCCCCCGCATCCGAAGAGCGACCACAGGAGGAAGGTCCTTCTCCTACCTGGCCGCCAAGACCTGGAACTCCCTCCCGACCGACCTGCGCCTGACCCAAGACCACCTCTCCTTCAGGAAGAAGCTGAAGACCTGGCTGTTCGAGCAGTAGCGGCACCCCCCCCCCCAGCGCCTTGAGACCCTACGGGTATGTAGCGCGCTCTAGAAATGTCTTTGATTGATTGATTGATTGACCAATTTAGGAAATCAGAATTCTAAAGGAAATTTTAAGAGTTCTGTCATGTGATCAGATAGTAACCAAGTAGTCCAATAAATGCAAGTTTGTATCCCACCGCTGATCCACCAATGTAAGGAGGTGGCTCTGTATATACTGCACCAAAGTAAGGTTCAGTGTGCACAGAGTCCACAGTCCCCAGAGGTTTGGCAGAGGCTAAAGTTAGATACAACATTACTCTCTAAAGTGGTAGCTTGGTCGAGCAGTAAGGCAGAATCAGAGGACAGTGTAAAGCATTTGTTGTACACACTCAGTCAGCAAATGGTCTCACACACTCAAGAACTGAACTCTAGGCCAATGGTTTGTATATAAAAATATATAGTTGTTTTATTTTAGAACCACAAGTAGGTATCAAAATATACTTTCTCAGAATGAGATGCTTTAGGTAAATACTTTCAATAGGCAATAGACTTTTGAATGCAATAGTTACAGTTGTTGCAATTGGCAACACAATTCAAACACAATTATAACATTGAGCTCAATGGGACTTTTTAAGTAAATGCAATTACAGTTACTTTGCGTATGATTTTCTTACTCAGGGTTGGATCCTGGATTCAACCCTGGTGCATTTCCTGTAAACAGTTAAAAGAAATTGTTTTTGTTACACAGGCGATTTTTAAGGAATATTTGTATGTTTAAAGAATCGACACTTAGAAGAATTTCTGGCAAAAACCAGGCAATGTTATCTCATGGAGGAAAATCAAGTTATCGGTAAATACGGATTGTAATTACTTTTCAGGGTCAGTGCTGGGCACCAAGATCCAGCACTGGGATCTCTCCTGATAACAGGTGAGTAATTTCATTTTCGTTGATCGGCTGATTTTTTGTGAATATTTTAAAGTTTCAAAACTCGACACTTAGGAGAATTTCCAAGTGAAACCAGTCAATGTTACCCTATGGAGGAAAAGTGAGTTATCGGCTTTTGGGTAAGTACTCGACTGGCAGAGTTAAGGTTCTGGGCATAGACTCAAGGGTCTCCCAGGGTCAGGTAGGTACAGCTGTTACACCCTCAGCGGCACAGGGGCCGCCGGGTGCAGAGAGAGTTAGGCTCAATGTTAGCCTATGGCGGGCAGTGGGCCTTTGGTTGATGGCTGCTAGCAGGCAGGCCACGCGGCTGTGGGAGCTGGGCTCCTGGTCACTTACTCAGGGCAAGTGGAAAAGTAGATTAGGATAGATGTTACACTCCCAGGGGCACTCCGGCGGCTGGGTGCAGGGTGCTTTTGAGCCGTCGGGCGCTCAATGGATTCCAATAGAGAAAGCTGCAAAACAAACAAAGGCTGCAAGCTCGGGGACGAAGATTCTTCAGGTGCGACCACCACTTCGAGAGGTAAGTTGGGAAGCTGTAGCTTAGGTAGGCATCCAGGAGCTGGGCACAGGGGGCTACAGGGCGCCGGGTGCAGGGGGTGTCTTTTCGCGTCGGGAAATCTTACCCTCTGCTGGTCGCGGTTGGAGGGGTCCCTTGTTCTGAGGCTGCAGGCGTCATCAGGAGCATCGAGGTGGGTCCTTGGGTGCTGGATTCTGGGACACAGTCGCCGGGGGTACGTCCTCGTGGTCTTTGTCCACTCAGGCACAGGCTGGGCTTGGCGGGTGTAGAGTGTGCAGGAGTCGTGGTTCCTGGTTGGCACCAGGGGCTTGTTACTTGCTTTGAGCAGAACCATTGCTCGTGGGAGTCCCAGTCTTTTAGAGTCACAAGGCAGTCAGGTCCTCCGGGGTTTTCGAGGTTGCTGACCACTGGAGATGCCGGGTTTTAGCAGGAGCAGGTTCGAGGGTCGACAGGCTTGTAGGGCTGGGGCCAAGTCAGTTGGTGTCGTCCTCTTGTTAGCAGCTGCACGGCAGGTCTTCTTTCTTCTTGTTCTTCTTGCTTGTTTCGGATTTGGGATCTGAGGAAGGTTCAGGGTGCCCCTAAATACTAAATTTAGGGGTGTTACAGGAAGGTAGAGGTCAGGGACCAATGGGTCCCTTCCCTGGGGTAGGTACACCCCCTATCCTGACACTCTCCAGTGGGAGGGGGGCAGGAGCCTAATCCTGATTGGGCAGGGATCCACATCCTCAAGATGGCGAGAGCCCGGAGTTGTGCTTCACATCGCCTCCCCCACCTGAGGAGTGGGGTTAGCAGAGGCTGGCACACCCCCTTTCCTCACTTGGGCTTTGCCTCCAGTCTTCCGGCCAGAATGGGGGTCAGAACCGGGGGGGGGGCATTTGCTGAGTACAGCAAGTGGCCTGGAGAAGCTCACAAAGGCGGCATGCCTTTGAAGCTTCCCCTGTCCATCCTGGGGGAGGAGACCTAGCACCTCGCCCAGGATGTGCATTGTTGCAGGCCCAGGAGAGCGGATGGCTCTCTACCCCGGGGTGCAGCAACATGTCTGCTAGGTGGCAGCCTAGGCAGCTTCTCAGACAGGACGTGGATTGTGGGTTAGGTTCAGGGGGCAACTCTAAGTTGCTCTCTGTCGTGCATCTTACATTAAATCCCACACTGGCATCAGTGTGGGTTTAATGTGCTGAGAAGTTTGATACCAAACTTCTCAGTCTTCAGTGTAGCCATCATGGTGCTGTGGAGTTCGTGTTGACGACCTCTCAGCACCATATACTCTAAATGGCAGCACTGTACTTACAATGCCCAGGAATGGACCTGGGTACTGTAGGGGTACAGGGCTCATGCACCTGTACCCACACCACTGGCATAGTGCACCCAGCTAGACGGGTGACTGAGGTATGCCAGGGCAGTGTGTTTGTGGGCATGGCACACAGGGATGTATGCCATGTCGACTCTCTGTTTTGTTCTGCACCAAGACACTCAGCCTGCAAAGGTAGTGTGTGTGTGCCAGGGTACAGGGCCTCTAAGGGTGGCACAATAAGTGCTGCAGCCCTTAGGGGCCTTCTCTGGTCACAGGGCCCTGGGTACCTAGGGTACCATTTACCAGGGGCTGACATGTGGCCAGAGATGCCAATTGGGTTTAGGCTTCATGCAGTTTTAGGTGAAGGAACACAGGACCTGGGTACCTGATTGGCAGGAGCCTAGGGCGCACTCAGTCAAAGTACATCAGCAATTCAGTAAAAAGTGGGGGCATACCATGCAAGAAAGATGGCACTTTCTCACACCTTGTATGTCCTGGAAATCAGCCCCCAGGTCCCATCAAAGGAACGTACCAGAGATTCAAACGGTGTAAGCTGGCGTGTGGTGCCTTCCGCGTATGAGGGGGCATGGAGCCAATTGCAAATTTGAAAGTATTCTAGACGGGCAGTTTTGGGGAGATTAAAATCTTTCCTATATTGGTCAAACGGTTTAAAATTTCCTCTCTTGAACAGTTGCTCTATGAAGTGGCACTCACAGGCTGCCCATGCCGGGAAGGAGGTGGGGTGCAGGGCCGGCGGAAAATCCTGGTTTAATACTAACGGTGTGTTTGGGGAGGTGAAGCCTCGGGTCACCGCTATCCTGTCCTAGATTTCCAAAACCGACTTTGTGGGTGTGGCAATGTAGGCACTACGGTGCCTCGCGCTTTGGTGCAGCCAGGCCAGATCCCACAGTGGACAGCAGGCCACGGCCTTATCCATATGGAACCAGTGCTTTTTGCTTTCGCGAACCGCACATTCCGATAAGTAGCGTAAGTGAGATGCTCAGTAGTAGACTAGCAGGTCGGGGCAAGCCAGTCCTCCCCGATCTCTCTGCAGCATCAGGATCTTTGTGGAGAACCCCCAATAAAGGCGGTTACCTCCCACTGGAGGCCCAAGATATCCCTGTGAGGGATCGGATTAGGGCACGCCTGAAGAAGGTATAGGACCTTCGGCAGGATGGCCATTTTAACAGCATTTAGGTGGCCTAGCCAAGAGATGGGAGCGATTTCCAACGACGGATTTCAGCTCATAAAGATGTTCCACAGGCCGGCCAGTTTGCCTGCGTCCATGTGTCTAGAGTGGCTGTAATATTAATGCCAAGATAGCGGATAGAGAGTGGGGCTCATTGGAAGGGATTGACATCACCCAGGTCTTCTAATTGTTGGGGGGGAAGGGTGAGATTGAGTGCCTGCGATTTCGGGAGGTTAATCTTAAGGCCCGACATGAGCTCAAATTGGGAGAGTAGATCTATGAGTGCTGGGAGAGAGCTTGCAGGGTCTGCGAGCATCAGGAGGAGGTCGTCACCGAAGAGGTCTACCTTGTGCTCGGTTCCCTCCTATTTGAAGGCTCCGTATGTTCTCCAACTGACGGATGGCAATCGCCAGGGGCTCTACAGCAAGAGTAAAAAGTAGAGATGAGAGCGGGCACCCCTGGTGCATGCCCCTGCGGATGAAGAAGGAGGGGGTAAGGAGACCATTAACACAAATCCGTGCGGAGGGTGCCGCATAGGGGGCCATGACTCGCGCAACCATATTCGGCCCAAGACCTATACACTGGACGACCGCCCGGAGAAAAGACCAGTCAACCCGGTCAAAAGCCTTCTCGGCATCCAGGGAGAGGAGAAAAGCTGGTGTGTTGCGGTGTTGAGCTTTTTGCACTAAATGGGCTACACAGCGCATATTGTCAGCCCCCTGACATTCCTGAATGAAGCCTACCTGGTCGGGCTCAATTAAGCGTGGAAGATGGGGAGCAAGTCGTTGGGCGAGGATTTTGGTGTATAATTTCGCATCTACATTTAATAAAGAAATAGGTCGGTATGAGGCATATGCAGTGTGGTCTTTTCCAGGCTTGGGGATGAGTGCTATCTCAGCTTCAGCCATCGTCGGTGTAAACGACCTGGTCTCCACAAAGGAGTTAAAAAGGCTAGCAAAGGGGCCTGGAGTTCCAGGAGAAATAGTCGATAGAAGGCCAGCAGTAGGCCATCGGGGCCCAGTGATTTTCCCACAGACATGCTTTTTAACGCTTTTTGCAGTTCTGCTGTTGTGATGGGTTCCTCCAGTTGTTGTGTGAAAAAGGGGGTTATCGGCGTCCTGGGGCAGGAAGCCAGAAAGGGGTATCTCTGATACAAACAGGTATCACCCTGGTCATACAAGTTGGAGAAGAACGCGCTAAACTCCAGTTGTTTGGCTTGTTCTGAGATTGCCCATTCCCCTCCCATTAAAGCAATCTTAGAGATGTGGCCGCAAGATATGTGAAGGCGGAGGCGACGCGCCAGCATGGATCCCACCTTGTTACCTCCTCCCCAAAATTTTTGTTTTAAAGCCAAGAGGAAGTGTTCCGCCTTATTTACGCGGAGAGCTTTAAGCTGGCCCCGGAGCGAGGCAATTCGTTTTCGCGTTGAGATAGAGGGCGTCCTATGGCTTTGCGGTTCCAAGGTTTCGATGTCGCGGGTAAGATTATCTTCCTCCAGGCGGGATTCCCGCCTGTGGGCTATAGAAATAGAGGTAATGGTGCCCCGGATCGTAGCTTTAGAAGCGTCCCACAAAGTGTGTTCGTGAGTTTTTGGGAGGTCATTAGTAGCAAAGTATGATTGTATTGCCTGCCGTAATTCAGCTACGACCACCTGGTCCCGAAGGACATGTGGGGGAAGGCGCCACCTAGGAGTGGAACTCGGGTGTCTGCCCATGCCTGACAGGGTGATTTCTAGGTGTGCATGGTCTGCGATGGATATGTCCGAAATCGCTGCAGAGTCCAAGGAGCGAATAAGAGACTGGGATATAAAAAAGTAATCAATACAGGA
Organism: Triturus cristatus; assembly: GCF_964204655.1. Classification (NCBI taxonomy): domain Eukaryota; kingdom Metazoa; phylum Chordata; class Amphibia; order Caudata; family Salamandridae; genus Triturus; species Triturus cristatus. Next base: position 734,762,897 of record NC_140580.1, read on the forward strand.
AGAGGAGCGGTGGACATGAGAATAGAAAGTATAATCCTGTGTCTCTGGCTTCCGGTAACGCCAAGCATCGATGAGGCCCTGAGCTTCTATATCGCGCTTAAGCGCTGCAGACATAGCCCCTATTCCCTGGAAAGAGGAGGTGGTGCGGTCCAGACTGGAGTCCCACACTGAATTAAAATCACCCCCGAAGATAATGGGGTTTGGTTCTCGAGAGAGTGAGTTTCGAAGTAGGTCACGGAGAAAAGCATCTTGCGTGTGGTTGGGGGCGTATACATTAAGCAAAGTGAGTGGTTTACCCAGTATTAGGAGTGCAAGCTTAAGGAACCGACCCTCTTTGTCCCATATGGTTTGTGTGATCTGTAAAGGAAGGCCTGCTTTAAAAAGAACGGCGACCCCTGCTGTCTTGGTTGGCGCAGAGGCCCAGGATTGTATTGGGAATATGGGGTGAGACATGCGTGAAGTGTCAGTGCGTAAAAGTTGGGTTTCTTGGAGAAAGATAATGTCTGGGTCTCGCAGGAGAAGGTATCGCCAGATTTACCTCCTTTTGTTTTGTTGTGTTTAGGCCTTTGACATTAAGGGAGAGACATTTAAGATGTGCCATCGGTCATTACGAGTGAGGACATGCGCTGGCAGATATGCGGATTTTCACATCTCTCTCTTGCTGGGCTCCGAGTCCAAAGTGTAGGCGGTGATTGTAGCAGACCGTGGGGGTAGCGTGAAAGCCCACTCCAGCACAGGAGAAAGCTGGCCCTCTCTTCGGTCCCCAGAAGTTCCGGCCAAGGAGCTGGGTAGTCTTGCCGAATGTGGGTTCTCTCCCCAAGGGTCCAGATGGAGGAAAGGAAGAGGTAAGAGAGTATAGGAAGGAAGTGAGCAGGAAGAAGGAAATGGAACAAACAACGAGAAGGCCAACGGGGCCAAGAAGGACCATTCCAGTCCAGGAGAGGCCCAGTGGTGGAGACCAGGGCGGCTCTGAGTAAGTCACTCCTCCTAGGGACAAAGGAGATGGTGGGGTGGGCCACGGCAGGGTCAAAGAAGAGCTACCGACCGCCCTCCAGTGGCTGGTCTGCCTTATGATCAACGGATGGGGGGTACGAGGGCCCTCTCATGATTGCTCTCAAAGCCCCTCAACGTGGTGTAGAACGAAGCCCCTGGAGTATAAAAGAGGTTGTGCGCTGGGGGCTACAGAGTAAGTGAAAGGAGGTGTGGGTATGCATGCCGCTTGAGAGTTACAACAGACATGTACATCCAATAATAGTGTGCATCTGTACTAGCATACAATATAAGCAAACAGAGTGTCCAGGGAGTATTTGCTACAACAAATGTCTGCATAGGGAATAAGGACTAGTGCTGCAGGGCAAAAGAGGAATCTCCTTTCTAACCAGAGATCAGTCCCCGGCACCTACGCCAGAAGGGGAGGGGGGGCCCAACCGCAGGCCCCTCCCTTCCGAGGATTGCGAAGTCTCCATTGCTTTCAAGTGGTGGATAATGTCCTGCTTGGCTTGGAGGGCTGTTGCATTGGGCCTGGAGGGTCCAGCACGGGGGGGGGGGGGTCGCATCGTCGACCACCCGGGGTGGAGACAGATCCAGGACTCCGAGTCAGCAGGCAGAGGGGAGAAAGACCGGGTCTCAAGCGAGATGTCGAGCAATTGTAAAGCCTCCTTAAGGGATCTCAGGGATCTACGTTTCCCCTCCCAGTGGAAAATCAAAGCAAAGGGATGGCCCCATTGTTATTTGACATTGATTCTTTCAGTTTGTCAGTTACTGGCTTAAAATCCCTGTGGCGGCGCAGGGTGAGCAAGGATATGTCCTGAAAGATTTGAATGCTGTGCCCTTCGTATTCCAGTTTCTCGGCTGTCCGAGACGCCCGGAGGATCATTTCTTTCTCTGTGAAGAAGTGGACCCTGGTCAAGATATCAGGGATCAGGTTGGTATTTCCACATGGGGGGGGCCAACTCGATGTGCATGATCTAAAGTAGGAGGAGAGGAGTCATCGTCCCCTCAGACTGCATGGAGGAGGTCTGCGACATAGGTCATGGTGTCTTGCCCTTCCGCTCCTCGCGGCACACCCCTTATGCGGAGGTTGTTCCGGCGGCTTCTATATTAAGTCCTCCTACTTAATTTGGAGCTCGACGTTTTGCTCTTTGAGTGTGGAGACAAAGCGCCAAAGCTCTTTCTGATCTTCCGTGTGCGAGTCGGGGGTTCGTTCCAGGTCATCCACTCTGTTGCCGATTTCGGTGACATCCGCCAAATGTCTTTAAGGCAGGTTTTGACTTCCAGATTGAGAGAGTTGATCTCAGATTTTATTTCTTGGAGAAAATTAGACAGGAATGCCTGTGTGATGGGGCTATTATCGGTCACATCCGGTTTGTCAGCCTTCGCAGGGTCTCCTGTGAAGGCATCGGGGTGGGCTTGTTCCACAGGTCCGTCACCGACTTGTCTTTAGTTGTTGGTTGTGATGCGGCCTTCCCTAGTTTGGTTCGAGTCATAGCGCTAGCAAAGGGGGGTGCAGTCTGTGTGGGTGGTCGCCTGTGTCCAGTCGGAATGCCCCACTTTCTTTAAACAACCGCAATGGACCGCACTCCGCTAGCCTCTCCTCCGGGTCGCCCCAAGGGAAGCTGGTACATGAAGTTCTTGAGTGGTTCACCCCAGTGGGTGCAAGTAAGTACTTGTTGAACTGATGATCTCTGATGGAGTTCTTGAGTGGTTCACCCCAGTGGGTGCAAGTAAGTACTTGTTGAACTGATGATCTCTAGACCCGATACATGTCCCGGGTTTTAAAATATCGCCCGAGACATAGCTCGGGTTTCGGGATAACTTCCCTCCTCAGTAGAGAAAATAGTTAGAGGTCGAAGAGAGGGCCGCCAAGCAACCGTCAAGGGCCTCAGTGCCCGCACAGGCACGCAGGTGCGTCGTCCAGGAGCTCGTCAGCTCAAAGCTCGAGGGAGCCATTTTTATAAACAACCGCAATGGACCGCACTCCGCTAGCCCCTCCTCCGGGTCGCCCCAAGGGAAGCTGGTACATGAAGATCTTGAGTGGTTCACCCCAGTGGGTGCAAGTAAGTACTTGTTGAACTGATGATCTCTGATGGAGTTCTTGAGTGGTTCACCCTAGTGGGGTGCAAGTAAGTACTTGTTGAACTGATGATCTCTAGACCCGATACATGTCCCAGGCTTTAAAATATCGCCCGAGACATGGCTCGGGTTTCGGGATAACTTCCCTCCTCAGTAGAGAAAATAGTTAGGGGTGGAAGAGAGGGCCGCCAAGCAACCGTCAAGGGCCTCAGTGCCCGCACAGGCACGCAGGTGCGTCGTCCAGGAGCTCGTCAGCTCAAAGCTCGAGGGAGCCATTTTTATAAACAACCGCAATGGACCGCACTCCTCTAGCCCCTCCTCCGGGTCGCCCCAAGGGAAGCTGGTACATGAAGTTCTTGAGTGGTTCACCCCAGTGGGTGCAAGTAAGTACTTGTTGAACTGATGATCTCTGATGGAGTTCTTGAGTGGTTCACCCCAGTGGGTGCAAGTAAGTACTTGTTGAACTGATGATCTCTAGACCCGATACATGTCCCGGGTTTTAAAATATCGCCCGAGACATGGCTCGGGTTTCGGGATAACTTCCCTCCTCAGAAGAGAAAATAGTTAGGGTTGGAAGAGAGGGCCGCCAAGCAACCGTCAAGGGCCTCAGTGCCCGCACAGGCACGCAGGTGCGTCGTCCAGGAGCTCGTCAGCTCAAAGCTCGAGGGAGCCATTTTTATAAACAACCGCAATGGACCGCACTCCTCTAGCCCCTCCTCCGGGTCACCCCAAGGGAAGCTGGTACATGAAGTTCTTGAGTGGTTCACCCCAGTGGGTGCAAGTAAGTACTTGTTGAACTGATGATCTCTGATGGAGTTCTTGAGTGGTTCACCCCAGTGGGTGCAAGTAAGTACTTGTTGAACTGATGATCTCTATACCCGATACATGTCCCGGGTTTTAAAATATCGCCCGAGACATGGCTCGGGTTTCGGGATAACTTCCCTCCTCAGTAGAGAAAATAGTTAGGGGTGGAAGAGAGGGCCGCCAAGCAACCGTCAAGGGCCTCAGTGCCCGCACAGGCAGGCAGGTGCGTCGTCCAGGAGCTCGTCAGTTCAAAGCTCGAGGGAGCCATTTTTATAAACAACCGCAATGGACCGCACTCCGCTAGCCCCTCCTCCGGGTCGCCCCAAGGGAAGCTGGTACATGAAGTTCTTGAGTGGTTCACCCCAGTGGGTGCAAGTAAGTACTTGTTGAACTGATGATCTTTGATGGAGTGCTTGAGTGGTTCACCCCAGTGGGTGCAAGTAAGTACTTGTTGAACTGATGATCTCTAGACCCGATACATGTCCCGGGTTTTAAAATATCGCCCGAGACATGGCTCGGGTTTCGGGATAACTTCCCTCCTCAGTAGAGAAAATAGTTAGGGGTGGAAGAGAGGGCCGCCAAGCAACCGTCAAGGGCCTCAGTGCCCGCACAGGCACGCAGGTGCGTCGTCCAGGAGCTCGTCAGCTCAAAGCTCGAGGGAGCCATTTTTATAAACAACCGCAATGGACCGCACTCCGCTAGCCCCTCCTCCGGGTCGCCCCAAGGGAAGCTGGTACATGAAGTTCTTGAGTGGTTCACCCCAGTGGGTGCAAGTAAGTACTTGTTGAACTGAGGATCTCTGATGGAGTTCTTGAGTGGTTCACCCCAGTGGGTGCAAGTAATTACTTGTTGAACTGATGATCTCTAGACCCGATACATGTCCCGGGTTTTAAAATATCGCCCGAGACATGGCTCGGGTTTCGGGATAACTTCCCTCCTCAGTAGAGAAAATAGTTAGGGGTGGAAGAGAGGGCCGCCAAGCAACCGTCAAGGGCCTCAGTGCCCGCACAGGCACGCAGGTGCGTCGTCCAGGAGCTCGTCAGCTCAAAGCTCGAGGGAGCCATTTTTATAAACAACCGCAAGGGACCGCACTCCGCTAGCCCCTCCTCCAGGTCGCCCCAAGGGAAGCTGGTACATGAAGTTCTTGAGTGGTTCACCCCAGTGGGTGCAAGTAAGTACTTGTTGAACTGATGATCTCTGATGGAGTTCTTGAGTGGTTCACCCCAGTGGGTGCAAGTAAGTACTTGTTGAACTGATTATCTCTAGACCCGATACATGTCCCGGGTTTTAAAATATCGCCCGAGACATGGCTCGGGTTTCGGGATAACTTCCCTCCTCAGTAGAGAAAATAGTTAGGGGTGGAAGAGAGGGCCGCCAAGCAACCGTCAAGGGCCTCAGTGCCCGCACAGGCACGCAGGTGCGTCATCAAGTCAACAAGTACTGACTTGCACCCAATGGGGTGAACCACTCCAGAACTCCATGTACCAGCTTCCCCAGGGGCGACCCGGAGGAGCCCAGGCCCTTCGTCACTCCAGGCCCAGGCCACAGTGCAAAGCAGTTAGAAGGCAAGCAGTTCAGGTGCCCGGGCCCCTCTTCACTCCAGGCCCAAGCAGCGGCTCCAGGTAGCAAGGGAGTATTAAGTTCAGATATCCGTATCCGTCTTCACTGCAGGCCCAGGCAGCAGCGCTAATAAGCATGAGAGTAGCCAGAGCAGATACCCGGGCCCTTCTTCACTCCAGGCCCGGGCAGAGAGTCACAGTGCTTTGATGTGGCAGTATCTCTGCAGCCCCCCGGCTCGCTCGCATAACACAGGGACAGAGGCCGCAGGGGACAGCGCAATCAGGCAGGAGCCTGGCATCCAAGATGGTGCAGATAAGGGGCGAGTGAAGCATCACTGCAACGGTGGGAGGCAAGCCCAGCTGACACCGAGGAGAGCCCGGTCCCAGGAGAGTGGCGTCGCGGGCCGCTGGCAACGGCGAGGCAGCAGAGATCGTAGGCCCCTCAGGTATTGGGAAGGGAGTGTGAGGGAGTCCATGTGTAAAAACAACAATTGATGGACAGAATGCAGAACAATGTCATACATTCACCCCAGTACATGTGTGGCCGAGTCTTTTGTTGCTCCCGGCGCGGGCAGGGCATACAAGCTAGGCCCGACCTTGGCGCCTCCGGGGCCGGCGCCGCTCCAGTCCGTTGTGGGCCCTGCCGGGGGAACCTCAGGCCCAGCGGGGCCGCGACATCAAGAGAGCTGCCGCGGCACCCGAGTCCAGACGCCCCTGAGCTGTCACTACCTTCCAGGGGGGGCAAAGACGGGGCGCTTGCAATAGCAGCACAGGTAGGGCCCCCGGGGGAGCACCAATGCCGCTCACAATGTTTAAGGGATGCCTCCCAGCTCCAAGGGGGCCCGCGTCTCCACCCTCGGGGCCCGTGCGATGTCCTTCTCACCTCCGCTCTCCCCCACTCGAACCAGTGGGAGAACCGGGAGCTCTGATGGCAGCCAACGGGCCTTGTCACAGGGCCTCGCGTGCTTTCTCCCTCCGAGTCGCAGCACAGGACCTCCAAATGGGCCCAAGCTTGGGTGCGGGGGTGACGGGGCATGCACTGCACCCCAGCAGTGCCCCAGTCCCAAGGCACAAGCCCCGGATCCGGTCCCAAGCTCACCGCAGGGCGAGGCCGCACCGGCGGCCCTCAGCAAGATGGCGGTCGGGAGCCTCGCAACAGGCCCATCCCCTCGCCCCGCGGGTCTCCGCATCGTCGGGCCCCAGTGCACCTTCCAAAGCTGGATGTGGGCTTTGAACTGCTGGGGGGCACAGATCTTAACCCCCCCCCCCGCACGGCTGATAGCTCAAAATAGCCCCCGGCCGGCCTCTGGAGGACGGAGCTCGGACAACACACATCTCACTCCATCGAGGTCCTGGCCACATCCCCCGGTTGCCATTTTTGAGTACCAAGCTGAATCCACGCTGTTAATGGCTTTCAGATGGTTATGCAGTTGTACCATATCAGACGTGCTCTGCTGCAATTAGTTTAGAGGGCGAGGTCATCAGAGTCTACGATCACTACCATTCACCCATGAATGATGGGCTAAAATCAGGATATTTGATGGATAACCAGCCCCGGCCTGCAGAACTGCACTACAATGTGGACATCTTGCCATGGGCTCTCTAGAATACCCCCCCCCCGCTTGTATTGGCCTTTTAAGAGCAAAACCTGTGGCACAAGTACAGAACTGTTTTTTTGTACATTACTCTTCACCGGAATACAAGCAGGACTGAACCACCCAACATGCCCAAATACCTCCAGAACTTGTAAAATTTGCCTTTTAAAAGCAAAATCTTTGGCAAGCACAAGCACAGTACTGTTTGTTTCTGCACATCACTCTGCCACCAGAATACTAGTAGGCAACTGAACAGCCCAACATGCCCCAAAACCTTGAGGCAAATTAATTGCTAGACGTAGTTGCTGGCACTGTGGTAACTTGACAAAGTGCACCGATGTTGCTCCTCTGAAACTGCTGAGCCGATATGCTGTTTCTGTGTGACATCAGTACACAGAGCCGTTTAGAATAATAAAAACATTACCCCAAGATGGCGGCACACAATAATAGCATCCTGCATGAAGTACGTGGCCTGCTTCCCCTTTGCGCTCCCCGACGTCACTGACGTACAGTATCTCTATAGCATGTAACATAGAGTGGTGAAGCTGTTACAGCTGCAACTGCCACAACTGCTTTACAAACCCTGTAAAATGTCTGAGTTTCACTGGCGATCACATTACTTACGGCACCCATGACAGACTACAGTAACCTTCCAGCTATTTAATTTGAGTACAGTAAGACGTTACAGGGCCAGCTTTAGTACAGGTGTCGCCCTGTGCGACAAGGTTTGTTGGGGCCTGAAATGCAATGTGCAAAAACATTCACCACTCCACGTCAATTGTATCGAAGATATTTATTACGGGCTTCACAAGAATAACAAGCGGGAATCACAGGTTGTCACTCTCACGCCTGTTGAAGGGAAAAGGTCACGAACCCCCAGTGACGTGTGTTAAATACCCCACACAGCATTCCAATATGACATAGGTATCAGATTACAATAAACCTAACTTGAATCTGATTGGTAATACATTCTTGAACTATATACGGGATACAACATCTCCCCTTCATAACAGTTTAACATTCAAATGTACAGTACCCTAATATCATTTACTAACTAGGCGCAATGTGCATCAATACACAATATAGTCTTTATATAACTTTGGAAAACGAGATACTCTTCCAGATGATGTGCATGTGCTCTCATCTTGACCACGATCCGAAACTTCACTCTCTGATGCCTTGCTTGCGCTTGAGTCTTCAACATTTAGGTCGCTTGCTGCATGTGTTTCACTTTGAGTTGCGTTAAGGCTACAACCTTCTGTCACCACATCAGAGCCCTGATGCATTAAAGTACGGGTGTCAACATTTTCTCTGAATGAACCATTCTGCTCCACCTTTTTCCACTGCTTTATTCTTAACTCATTTTCCTTTTCTCCAAAATTATACCATATGTTGCTTTGATCACTATCTGCACTTACTCTACCTTCTTTGATAATTAGGTCTTTCTGGTTGTCTTTTATTTTAATAACATCTGTTTTGTGCCTCCATCCAAAATTTTGCAATCTCACCGAACTGTTTGACACTTCCACAACTTCTTGAGGCTCATACAATTTAGACTCTCCTTTATATTTTACAAAGGGTTTCTTGAGCAACACCCAGTCACCAATTAGGATGTCCTTTACAATAGCTCTGTGAATTTTATCATGGTACACCTTTGACTTGAGTTGATGTTCTACAATCCTTTCCTTTACTTTTAGCTCAGAATCTTTTACTTCAATTTCCTTCAATTTGCTTTCTCTTTGCAAAACGAACTTGGGTGAAATCGATGACATACACTGTCTGCCCCTCATGAGGAAAAATGGGGAATACCCCGTAACACTGTTAGTTGTAGCGTTGTATGCCTTTACTCTTTCTCGAATGAATTCCTGTACTGGATAACCTGATGCTAGTGCTAACTGAATGCTTTCCTTTAAGAATCAATTCACCCTTTTCACTTGACCGTTAGACTTTGGCGAATAATTTGGCGTTTTTTCCTGCACAATCTCATTTTGTTTAAAAAATTTTACCATCTTTTCTGAGACTAACTGTTTACCATTGTCCGATACCAATATTTTTGGCAACCCTTCTACTGCAAAACAAGCCTCCAAAAATTTAATTACACAATTAGAGTCAATGACAGATACGAATTTGAAATAGATCCACTTGCTGTAATAATCGCTCAATACAATCAAAAATTTGGAATCATGTTCCAAAACATGAAATGGACCTGCAAAATCTATAGCTACTTTAACCCATGGAGCATTTGGAATTTGAACTAATTGCATTTCTTGTACACATGACTTCCAATGTTTGTCAGATCTAAGACAAATCACACAATTATCAACAAACAGCATCTAACCCTGGCCACCAATAATGTTCCTTCAACAACTTTTTAGTCATAGTTGTTCCCAAATGGCTTTTGTGTGCTTGTTCAATTAACTTTCTTCTTATTTTTGTTGGTGGAACTAATAAATCTCCCCTTAGGACAAAGCCATTATCAATACATAGTTCATTTGCAACCTGAAAATATGTTTTGAGATCTGATGACAGATTTCTAATTGGAGGCCAATTGTTTACTATATATTTCTTAACCCTAACCAATACTGGATCGTTATCTATGTTATTCAACCATTCTGCTTCATCTCCGACCTTTATATATTCGTTAACATCTTTTATGCAAGACACAACCCATTCTGTGTTTTCATCCACTCTGGGTTCAGAAATATTCAAAGGTAGCCTTGACAAGCAGTCAGCTCTTACATTGCTCTTACCTGAAATATGTCGTATTGAAAAAGGGTACTCTTGAAGCTTAGCTAAAAGTCTTACTAATCTTGCTGATAAATTTCCATTACCTCTGCCATATCCGTCCATTAAATATGTTAATGGCTTGTGATCAGTTATAAGCTCAAATTGCTTTCCCCACAAATACATTTTTAACTTTTCTACTGCCCATACACACGCTAGTGCTTTCCTTTCTATAGTACTATAGTGGATTTCCGCTTCTTGTAAGCGTCTAGAAATGAAAGCAATCGTGTGGGAATTACCTCTTACCTTTTGTGTAAAAACCGCGCCAATGCCAACTGAACTAGCGTCAACAGTAACAATGTTGACTCCTTCAGGATCATATGGTTTTAATGAAGGAGCAGTTACAATAGCATTTTTGACTTTAGCAAACGCTTCATTTTGACTTATAGACCACGAACATTTTTCTCCTTTGCGTAAAAGTGTGCGCAAAGGTTCAACAACATCTGAATAATTCTCAATAAATCGTGAATAGTACTCGCTTAAACCCAAAAATTATCTTAAGGACTCCTTATCATGAGGTACAGGTGCATCTGTTATGGCTTTCACCAAATCAAGTTTTGGTTTTATTCCATCACCACAAATAATGTGGCCTAAATACTCAATTTCGGTTTGTAAGAACTTACATTTTTCTTTCGAAACTGTCATACCTCTTTCATTCAGCCTGTTTAAAAGTGCATCAAGAATTTTGTTATGCTCTTCAATGGTACTGGCATGAATGAGTATATCGTCTTGGAATTTCTGTACACCATTTATACCATTTAAAATACATTCCATAAGCTTCTGAAAAACGCTTGACGATGATGCCAACCCAAATGGTAGTCTTTTAAACCTATATGCACCCAATGGAGTGATGAACGTCGTGTAATCTTTTGACTCTTCAGATAACTTGACCAGGTGATATGCCGATTTGAGGTCAATGAGAGAAAAATACCTAGACCCATTTGTTGCTGCCAACATTTCTGGGATTTTGGGCAAAGGGTAACAATCAACCAAAATATTTTTATTCAACAACCTCAAATCGGCACACAGACGCACCTCTCCATTTTTTTAAAAATTAAAACAATTACTCTGCCGAATCTGTTTGTTCAATCACTTCTTCCTTGACTAACTTATTTAGAACTTTTTGCAAATCTGTTTTCACCGATAAAGGAATTGATCTTACCTTATGTTTTATTGGAATTGCACCGCTCTTGAGTTTGATGTTGTGTTCAAACCCATTAACGCAACCAATCCTGTCTTCAAATAACGATACATACTTGTTCAGCACCAATTCAACGTTTTCTGAAGAAGATACTGGACTAGAAGCAGAAATTGAGTACACCCAAGCATCATCCAAAACAATGGGATCATTAGCACCAGGCTTCAAAATAATTCCCAAACGTGCCAGATCCTTCCAACCAACTATGGGGCATATTAACAAGCCAGGCGATAAAATTATCGCCGCTTTAGCGGCAGAAAACTGCCGCTAAAACGGCGATAATGGGCTTGATAATCTGCTCTATGGAATTCCAATTGAAGCCCATGTTAGATGTGAAGGACGTCTAACATAGGCTTCAATTGGAATTCCATAGAGCATATTATCAAGCCCATTATCGCCGTTTTAGCGACAGTTTTCTGCCGCTAAAGCGGCGATAATTTTATCGCCTGGCTTGTTAATATGCCCCTATATTTCTGCCTCGCACTGCAACGTAAACTTTAGTAGTGATAGATCTTCCCTTGATTTCTAATCCATCCTGAAAATACCCCAACATGTTGATATTGAAGTCCCCAAATGCCTTGGGATTTGCATCGGATGCGAGCAGATCTACATGCGGCCAGAATTGTTCATACTTTTGGTCAGAAACAATCATTATAGGTGACCCTGAATCTGCCATGATATTCAATTCCACAACACCAATATGTGCAATACCCAGAGGACCTTTTATAGATTGGTATTCATCACCCAAAGTTAAAACAATATTTGAACACATATCTTCATCAAAATCTTCTACAGAGTTGACTTTGACTTTAGAATCTTTTTGTGCCCTGAAATTTTTACACACACCAGCAAAATGCCCTACCTTAAAACACTTCGTGCACTTCTTTCCTTGTGCAGGGCATCCCGTGTAATCTGCTTTGTGATTTCTTGAACCACACCTAAAACAAACAGTCATGTTATTTTCTGGATTTGTTAACAACTTATTTCTTATGTCACTAACATTTACCACTTTCTTATTGTCATGTAGATAATACACACTAGACTTAGCACTACTTTCTGTAGACAGAACTTTTGAACTTTCCAGAGATCCTTCAATGCCCTTCGCAATATCAATAGTTTCCTCTAGAGTTGGGTCCTTACACGCTGAGTCTTTCTTGAATTTTCTTTTCAAAACAATGGAAAACAAATTGGTCACGAATATACACGTCAACCATCTCATTAAAGTCACACTTAGTAGCCAAGACCCTCAAACACGCAATGTATTCTTCAATAGTCTCGTTTTCCAATTGCTTGCGCATGGCAAACCGATGTCTGCCAATCATAATATTTGGTTCTTCACCAAACTGCTTTTCCAATCTTTTTATAGCTTCCTGGTATTCATCAAGCGGAATAAACTGACCAGGTTGAGCCTCATATTCAGGCAAACTGTCAAAAATGTCCTCCTGACCAGCTGCACCTAACAATCCAAACATAATTGCTTCTTTTCTTTCTGGCTCGAATTTTTTACCATCAATAGCAACCAAGTAGTTCTCAAATGCTCGAAACCAATTTTTCCACTTCATTACTGGTTTACCTGGATCTATAAAAAATGCAGCTGGTGCACTGATATTGGAATTACTTGCCATGTTATTCACGTATAAATTCAAAATTTCTGAATAGTTAGATTTATTTTCAACTTTTCAAGGTATATTTTCACTTTGTTATTGCAACTCTCAACTCTCCATTTTGTAAAACAGAACTTTATGTAGCCTTAAATGAGAAGAATATAGTAACTTTCAACTAATTTGCTCCCTTCGTTACCTTTGCCAAACGATTTTCTCGCCTCCACACTTGAATTCAGAACTTCACGGACGTTCCGAGTAAAACAAGTCAAAAAAAAAAATGGAGTCACGTAGCGCGTTACGCAAGCGCGCCTAATTACGTCACCTTACTTGACTTCACAGCTGACGTTGACGTGGAAACTGACAGAAGCCAACGAACGTACCGCAACAGTTGGAAATGACAGTTGAATTCCGTTATACATCAAGTACACGATACTTCATGAATACGTTGCCTGACAAGAAACAATAAAATGCCCACTTCAGAACTTGAAGATTTTTACACGTACGAGTAACATGTCTCCATAACCACTGTCTCTTAGATTTATTTAGTTTTATAGCGCCACTCATACCAGTTTAAGGTGTCAGAACACTTTACATCACACATAAGTTGCAAGGAGACAATCGTACATGTGTAAATCAGTGTATAGGAAATGTTATATAAGACAGAGGCCTACAAGGTGTAAGAGTCACATGTCATCCATACTGGTAGGCAGTATAGTGTAAGAGTCCTTGGTCTGGAAAAGCATATATTCTGAATTTCAAACGTAACACCATTGTTAGGGGTTTTGTTTAATAATAAGAATTGATTTCTACCCAAGTTAACCCCTTTTGCAATATTAGGAAAAGGAAAGACTGGACAAAATACCTGTAGCTGTAATATATTCCTTGCCGTTTGCATGCAGCAGTTTAACTACAGTTAATAGCTCACTGTTCTATTTTAGGATTTTAACTTTTAAACTGCAAGTAACAAAAGGATCTCTCTTACTAAAGCATGAGCCATTGACCTAGTTATAGCCTATGCACTTTGTGATCTGAATGGGACAAGTTCTTTGCAGCAGGCATATTATCCTTCTGCACTATGATGAGTCAAAACTTCCTCTACCTGACAAAGCTCCGGTCTCTAGAGGAAGAAAATGAATCACCTGAGTTAAGGAGACGTTTTTATTGATGCTTGAAAATTGCTGAGACAAGGAACGTGGCATCTGGTGCTTTTAAAACAATAAACATGGCGCCCCCACCCCAAATCAGCGCCCAGTGCGGTGGCACCAATCGCACCGCCCTACTGCCGGCCCTGAGACGGATCAGTTCGCTGTGGCTGACAAACTTCTCCTTCTCTTTCCAATGTGCTTCTCCTCCATGCATCTTGTCCGTCTCCATCTTGACCTCCAATAACGCAATGAAACAGGGATGTTTCCCTTAAGATAGAAACTTTATTCAGCCCCAGCCTTTACAACTTAGGGGCAAATTTACGTTTCCTGGCACATCCCTGCAAATCAGCAGGGAGGCGCCAGGAAACTTGCGACACGCATCTCAATCCTTGCGCCACCACGGATGCGCCGCATTTACAATGCAGCGCATCATGGCGCAAGGAAATGCAGATGCGTGTCGCATCTGCTGCCGTAAGGTTGGCGCAGTGCTGGAGTTGTGTCGCGGGCGCGATGCAACTCCAGCATTGTGCCAACCCTGCCTATGTCTAACATGGTGCATCAAGCCTTACGCCTGCATCAAGCAGGCGCAAGGTTTTGACGCAGGGGGGTCGGAAAAGTGACTAAGTGAAATCTTGTAGATTTCACTCAGCCACTTTTCCGAGGCGTTCCTGCGCCAGAACGCCCCCCCTGCGCCAAAACACCCACATGAAACCTGACACAGGTTTCATGTGGCGCAGGGCTTTGCAACGTGATGAATCTCTCTAAATGCGTCATGTTGTAAATACCCCGCAGCATGGCACTGGCTTTATACCGCCGCTGCACAACGGCAGGCCAAAAGTGGCGTATGGGGCTTGTAAATCTGCCCCTTAGTGATCACCGCCAAAATTGCGTCACCCAACTCCCAGCTCCTGCGCAACACCTCTCCCATGCATTCTACATTCCACCAGCGTTTCCTCCCATTCTACACTACGCTCACACTTTCTACAACTACCTCATCAAAGTACAAAGTATTAAAACGGAGTACATTTTAAAGAGTATAAAGGAATAAAGAACTTTGCGAAAAATAATAAATACTCCTGTGTGGCAAGAATAAATGATAATGATATAAACAAAAATGTTGTGGTGATTACAGAAAAGAGAGTACATTTCGAGGTATATTGAGGAGCACAGTACTTCCACAGGAATAATTAGACAGTCCAGTGTAGCAAACATTTATGATAATGATGTCAAAAAGTGGTAATTATAGAGAGGGTGACCCAAATCTGTTTACATTGGATGTGAGAAGAGTATATATGTACAATAGAAATGATGGTGAGCCAACCAAAGTATAAAGGGTCGCAAGGTGCAGTTAGTCCTTAATCAATGCATGAAGTCCTGCACCAGCTACACCAGGGCTGAGTGTGTTATTGAAGTCAGTCCTTTGGGAGTCATATGGATTCTTGTTGAACACCAGAGAGGGAACAGGTGTTGGTCACAGTAGACATGTCTAATCAGGGGCGTAACACAGGCCCCAGCATCCCCCGCAGTGCGGGGGGCCCCCAAGATCCAGGGGGCCCCCTCAGCTCTGCACTTGGCAGGAGAGCTCCTGATAGAGTCTGGAGGGGGCCCCTCCACGTACCTTGCAGGGGGGCCCCTTCAATTATTGTTACGCCACTGTGTCTAATCCTCCATTTTGCTCAGTACGGTGTGGAAGCTGTCCATACGTAGACTTCATTTCAGTTCCTCCTTGTTCAATATGGATGAATTATTTTCACCTCTTTCTGGCTGCTTCACCACAATGACGATTTGACATTGTAGATCATTCTCATTGCAATGGAGTTTAATGAAATTTAAGGCCAGTGGGGCATTTGCGGCTTTACATCTGAGATGACTTCTGAGCTGACATGTTCTCACAATTTTTTGTGACGTCTACCCTACATATAACAGTTTGCCTGGGCAGGTAACGGCATGGATCACATTGGCTGCTACAATTTGAAAAATGCTGCTAGGTGACAATCTCAATTGTTTAAATGAATTCTTTTGTTCCAATAGTGAAATCGCAAACACTACAGTTACTGCATTTGTGGTGGCCTATCAAGGGGACTAGACCGCACAGATCATTGAGTGTGTGATCAGTCCTAGTAGGAGGCAGACTGGCTCTGACTAATACATAAATGGGTCGCTCAAATACAAGGTCACCCGCGTTCAGTACATTCCAGTGTCACAAACTACTCTTTTTCATTTGGTTGGGTGCAGAGGAAAATGTAGTAACACATATCAGTCTGTCTTTGCTTTTTTTATCTCTAGGGAAGAGCAATATCTCCCTAGGGCAGTACCAAGCCCTCTTCATGGATCTTTTACCCAGTTTGCGGTGGTAGACACTGGAAAGGAGTTTTTGTAACAATGTTTCAGCCTCCTTAAAGAAGTTATGTTTAAAAAAACAGTTCCTCCTTATGTGCAAAATTCGTGAGTAGGGATCGGATTACGCAGTGATCTGTGGTGGTGGCTGGAGTAGGCATGGCATGGCATGGATGACCTCGGTTTCGAGGTCATCCATGAACAGAATAGCAAATTTAGGGGCAAAAATAGCTCCTATAGAAGTCCCTTCGACTTGTTGATAGAAGTCACTGTTAAAGTAGAACAAATGCCATGTTAGAGCCAAATTAGGTAGCTCAGTAATGAATGATGTAGGTACTTGGTGTGGAAGTTCTCTTTCATCTGGAGCAGGGGTGGGTAGCAAAATGGGATATGCATGTGGAAGAGAAAGCAAAATATGGGGATAGAAACTACACAGGAGGGACAGAGAAGTACACAGCGAGGCAAAGCAACATGAGTGGGCCACATGTAGAGACAGAGCAACACAGAGAACAAGGTGGAAGCAACACAAGGGATGGAAAAAAACATGGGATGGCAGAGGAGCAGAGGGCAAGACAGAGCAACGTGGAGACATAGGGTGGGGAGGAGCAAAGAAGAATGCAGCGAGACAGAGCAACAAAGAGCTGGGGAAGCAAAGAAGCACACGGCGACACATTGCAACAAAGAGGGGGGAGCAGAGTAGCACAGGGCGAGAGTGAACAATGCAGAAATGGGGGGAGCACAGAAATACCTCAAGACAGAATCACCTCAAGACAGAGAAACACAGAGACAGGGCAGAGAAGCACAGGGTGAGACGGAGCAACATGAAAATGCGGCGGAGAAGCACATGAGGGAAACAGCTGGAAAGCACGCTGATGGAGTGCTTCACTGAAAAGAATAAAGTAGCACCAAAAAAAAACAGAGTAGTCTAAGGACACAATAATGCGTTCATGATTCATGAGAGGGATAAACTCACTTCTGGCAACTAAAGCCCATGCAAGCCATCAAATAGGAAGCAAGCAAATGAGAGTGAAAATGAGGCCGTCCTATGGTCAACAATGGGCATGCTCTAAGGCTACTATAACTTAACAAAATGTATTGCAACTGACAGCACATGTGCAGCGTTAGGAAATATATAAAAAGGTTTGCAAGGGGGTACAGGGAGAAGAGCCCTTTAGAATTAAAAGGACAGAAACAGTGCAAATGGATTTATCCCTGGGGAACTTGCCCCATTGTTTAGGGTGTACCCAGGAGTCACCCTGACCCACTAGCTAGTGTTAACAATAAATGTGATACCCCAACGGGTCCTCCTAGGAAATTCTTTTTGACTTATAGGAGATCAGAAGAGGACTGGTCCTGCTCCCTCTTGTACCTAGGACACTCCAAGAGTAATTTGGCGGACCTCCTCTGTGTCTACAAGGACACAACAAGTGGCAAGAGGCCTAATCCAGCTAACCGGTGGCAACTGGTCCTGAGACTGGACTTTTCGGTTGGCATCTGTATGACACCCTGTGAGCCTCTGAGGTTTTGGGTGCCTTCGAAGTATATATTCCTGTGGTTTAGGCACCAGAAGAAAGTTTGAAAACTTTACCTCCCGAGCTTCGGAGCATCAGCAGGATCCGGTGCAAAAAGCATCTGATTGACAGTTTTACAACATCGGATTGAAATTCATCTTTGTCCTGCACTAAGACCTCCACACATCTGAAAAAAATAACAAAGTCTCATTCTGCTCTGGGACCTAGACATTTTCAATGAGGAATATAAATAACTTGAGTGCCAGCTTGACTGACCTTTCTCAGGTATATGACTTTCAGTTCCCTGGCAGGAGCTATAATTTAAGCAGTATCCTGCGCAGGAAGGATTATTCTTCTCAAAAAGTGACAAAGTCCAGAGAAATTCCAACAGATTCCTTTTTAGAACAACCAAAAATCCAGGATCCTATATATGGATAATCGTAACAGACAATATAACTTACGCATTTTCAATTTACCAGAAGATGTTGAAGGTTCCAATTGCAGATTATATTTAGAAAATCTGATTCCTGGTCTCCTAAATGTCAAATTTCCAGAAAAATTTGAAATTTATAAGGCGCACAGGATTCCTTCGCATCGCAGCCCTCACCACACTAAGCCTCGATAAATGATTTTTAAAGTTCTCTGCCACCACCATTTGTCTTGATCAGAAAAGCAGCACGAGAAATTCCTACATTGATGGTCAATGGAAATAAAATATTTATCCACCAAGACTTTGCTAAGGAGACAGTTTCAATTCACAAGGAGTTCACTGCTCTTCGTCCTCAACTAAGAATTCTCAGTTTCAAATACGGTCTTTTTGACCCATCAACTATGCGCATTTGGAAAGATAATTTTTCTAAATCCTTTCATCGTCCGGAAGAACTAAGACTGTTACTGGACCAACATTCACAGCATTCTATGGACACTCAAGTTTCCACCACTTGAATAGTACTGTTATGCATATTCTGACAATTTGATGGTTTTTCACTTATACGGCTCCAACGGTTCCGGTCATGCTTGAAAAGCGTGTGTGCGTTTCATTCATGTTATTAATGTTGTTTTTTTTTTCCATGTTTTGTTCTGTTTTCTTTTTTCCTATTCTCCCCCTTTCACTTATCTCTGGAGCTGCTATTTTTCACACTCTTTATCTATTTTCTTTCTCCTCTTCTAGACCTTTTCCTTTTTTCCTTCTATTCATAATCTCACGATAGTCTCTTTAAATGTAAAGGGGTTAGGCCATCCTGTTAAATGTACAAAAATTTTAGACTATTTAGGAAATTGCAAAGCAGATATTTGTTTTATACAAGAAACTCACATTGATGACAAAATCTTATATTATATGAAAAAAAATGGGTGGATAATATTGTCTCTTCTCCTCCAAATGGTAAAACAAATGGTCTTTCTATCCTCTTTGCAAAAAGACTGCATTGCCAAATTTTGAACACATTTTCTGATACTGATGGCAGATACGTTATTGTTAAAATTAAAATTCATGATTCAGCTGTCTTTTTGATAAATGTGTATGGTCCAACTGCTGATGATCCTACTTTTTGGTCCACTCTAACAGAAGTTCTTGAATTGGGTAAAGTTCCTCTTATAGTTGGAGGAGATTTCAATATCATATCTGACCCCTTATTGGATAGATTATCTCTTACTAAATTTCATCCTCCTAAAGCTTTTTTTGCTTTTAAGTCATTTCTTCAAACTACAAAACTTGTTGATATTTGGTGTTTACACTTTCCAACAGAAATTTTATTAACGTTTTTTTCTAACCCACACAATTCTCACTCTAAGCTTGATTATCTTTTAATTTCCAGATAATTAATCAACTCTGTTGTAACCCCTTTGATTGGCACTATTGATATATCGGATCATGCTTTAATCTCCTTTCTCTTGCAATTAAACTCCAATTTTACATCACAATCTAGATGGAGAATAAATACTGATATTGTTCTCAATGAACAAAATATACCTAAACTTTTAACTGCTATTCATGATTACTTTCTTCTCAATCCAGAAGGTTCTATTTCCATGGTGAACAGATGGGACGCTTTTAAAGCTTATATTAGAGGTGTTTGTATTTCTAATATGGCCCATACAAATAAATCATTTATTGCAAATATTAAGAATTTCGAAAAACAGATTACAAAATATGAAAGACTACTTATTACATCTAATGATCCTCAATATAGATTTAAATTACAAAAACTTTGATATGAATATAATTCAATCCTTAGCAAAAGGGCTGGAATTCAATTATCAAATTCTAAAGCTAAATTTGGTTTTAATGCAAACAGATCTGGTAGATTATTAGCTAATTATTTATGCATTAAAAAAGACAAGGCACAAATAAACTCAATTCATCGCTCTGATGGTAAAATTGCCTTATCCCAAAATGATATAGTTAATGAATTTCTAGATTATTACACCACTTTATACAATAAACCTGTTTTTGATGCTGCTTCTTTGATTGACTCTTTTTTAACTCAATGTGGTTTACCCAAGATTTCCTAATCTGATAAAATTGGTTTTGATTTGACCATTACCAAAGATGACATTTTATCAGCCATAAAAGCTCTTAAAAAAATAAATCCCCTGGACCAGATGGTATTCCCGCTGAGTTTTATAATGAATATCAACTACAACTCATTTCTCATTTATTCCAACTTTTCACTTTTTTTGGTTCTACAGGAATTACGCAAAACCAAAGGAAATGATGGACGGAGTGTTGAACATTGCAAGCACTCACCCCAAGTCAACTGATCTGGGTTTAATCCACCACCGTTCTTTAGCCCACTCTGCCACCCCAGTTCAGACATGGCCATATGCAAATCAGTCTGACCCTGTGCCTCATGGGAACAGTCCAGCCCGAACTGCCAAGCCATGTCTTCCCTGGACCGGAAGCAAGCTTCCTAGGACCGGTTTCTGGCATTTCAGCCGTCTTCAGCCAGGCTTGCTTGAATCCAGTGGCAAAGTGAGCAAGGGACTCACGTCTGAGCATACCCTGCCAACTTATGGCGAACAAAGCAAAACCAAAGGATATGATGGACGGAGTGTTGAACATTGCAAGCACTCACCCCCAGTAAACTGATCTGGGTTTAATCCACCACCGTTCTTTAGCCCACTCTGCCACCCCAGTTCAGAAATGGCCATATGCAAATCAGTCTGACCCTGTGCCTCATGGGAACAGTCCAGCCCGAACTGCCAAGCCATGTCTTCCCTGGACCGGAAACAAGCTTCCTAGGACAGGTTTCTGGCATTTCAGCCGTCTTCAGCCAGGCTTGCTTGAATCCAGTTGCAAAGTGAGCAAGGGACTCACGTCTGAGCATACCCTGCCAACTTATGGCGAACAAAGCAAAACCAAAGGAAATGATGGACGGAGTGTTGAACATTGCAAGCACTCACCCCCAGTCAACTGATCTGGGTTTAATCCACCACCGTTCTTTAGCCCACTCTGCCACCCCAGTTCAGATATGGCCATATGCAAATCAGTCTGACCCTGTGCCTCATGGGAACAGTCCAGCCTGAACTGCCAAGCCATGTCTTCCCTGGACCGGAAACAAGCTTCCTAGGACTGGTTTCTGGCATTTCAGCCGTCTTCAGCCAGGCTTGCTTAAATCCAGTGGCAAAGTGAGCAAGGGACTCACGTCTGAGCATACCCTGCCAACTCATGGCGAACAAAGCAAAACCAAAGGAAATGATGGACGGAGTGTTGAACATTGCAGGTTGACGGGTATGCTCAGACGTGAGTCCCGTGCTCTCCATGCCACTGGAATCAAGCTATCCTGGCTGAAGAGGCACAGGGTCAAGACTGATTTGCATATGGCTGGGTTCAAACTGGAATGGCATGGTGAGCAAAGAAACGATGGATTTAGGCCCAGATCTCTGTACTGGGGTGAATGTATGACATTGTTCTGCATTCTGTCCATCAATTGTTGTTTTTGCATTTGTCACCCCGAGTGGAACGGGTATGCTCAGACGTGAGTCCCGTGCTCTCCATGCCACTGGAATCAAGCTATCCTGGCTGAAGAGGGGTGTAACCCCGAAACCGGTCCTAGGATGCTTGTTTCCAGTCGAGGGAGGACCTGGCTTGGCAGTTCGGGCTGGACTGCTCCCATGAGGCACAGGGTCAAGACTGATTTGCATATGGCTGGGTTCAAACTGGAACGGCATGGTGAGCAAAAAAACAATGGAGTTAGGCCCAGATCTCTACTGGGGTGAATGTATGACATTGTTCTGCATTCTGTCCATCAATTGTTGTTTTTGCATTTGTCACCCCGAGTGGGACGGGTATGCTCAGATGTGAGTCCCGTGCTCTCCATGCCACTGGAATCAAGCTATCCTGGCTGAAGAGGGGTGAAACCCCGAAACCGGTCCTAAGATGCTTGTTTCCAGTCCAGGGAGGACCTGGCTTGGCAGTTCGGGCTGGACTGTTCCCATGAGGCACAGGGTCAAGACTGATTTGCATTTGGCTGGGTTCAAACTGGAATGGCATGGTGAGCAAAAAAACGATGGATTTAGGCCCAGATCTCTGTACTGGGGTGAATGTATGACATTGTTCTGCATTCTGTCCATCAATTGCTGTTTTTGCATTTGTCAACCCAAGTGGGACGGGTATGCTCAGACGTGAGTCCTGTGCTCTCCATGCCACTGGAATCAAGCTATCCTGGCTGAAGAGGGGTGAAACCCCGAAACCGGTCCTAGGATGCTTGTTTCCAGTCCAGGGAGGACCTGGCTTGGCAGTTCGGGCTGGACTGTTCCCATGAGGCACAGGGTCAAGACTGATTTGCATATGGCTGGGTTCAAACTGGAATGGCATGGTGAGCAAAAAAACGATGGATTTAGGCCCAGATCTCTGTACTGGGGTGAATGTATGACATTGTTCTGCATTCTGTCCATCAATTGTTGTTTTTGCATTTGTCACCCCAAGTGGTACGGGTATGCTCAGACGTGAGTCCTGTGCTCTCCATGCCACTGGAATCAAGCTATCCTGGCTGAAGAGGGGTGAAACCCCGAAACCGGTCCTAGGATGCTTGTTTCCAGTCCAGGGAGGACCTGGCTTGGCAGTTCGGGCTGGACTGTTCCCATGAGGCACAGGGTCAAGACTGATTTGCATATGGCTGGGTTCAAACTGGTATGGCATGGTGAGCAAAAAAACGATGGATTTAGACCCAGATCTCTGTACTGGGGTGAATGTATGACATTGTTCTGCATTCTGTCCATCAATTGTTGTTTTTGCCTTTGTCACCCCGAGTGGGACGGGTATGCTCAGACGTGAGTCCCGTGCTCTCCATGCCACTGGAATCAAGCTATCCTGGCTGAAGAGGGGTGAAACCCCGAAACCGGTCCTAGGATGCTTGTTTCCAGACCAGGGAGGATCTGGCTTGGCAGTTCGGGCTGGACTGTTCCCATGAGGCACAGGGTCAAGACTGATTTGCATATGGCTGGGTTCAAACTGGAATGGCATGGTGAGCAAAGAAACGATGGATTTAGGCCCAGATCTCTGTACTGGGGTGAATGTATGACATTGTTCTGCATTCTGTCCATCAATTGTTGTTTCTACGGGAATTACTACAGGTTCTTTTACTGAGGCCTTAAATATTGTTTTGCCCAAAACCTAATAAAGACCCTACTCTGGTGTCAAATGATCGTCCGATTTCTTTAATAAACCAAGATTGTAAGTTGTATGCCAAAATACTTGCTACTAGATTATCCTCTGTGCTAGATTCTGTTATACATCCAGATCAATCTGGTTTCATGAAGAATAGATATTCAGCTAATAATACAAGAACTTTGCTACATGTGATTGAACAAAGATCTACTTTATCTTTACCATCAGGAATTCTCGCTTTAGATGCTGAGAAAGCTTTTGATAAAATTCACTGGCTGTTTTTATTTCATACTTTATTATCCTTTAATTTTGGTGACATATTTACCCATATGATTTCTGCTTTATATTTCTCTCCTGCTGCTCGTTTATTTATTAATGGCCAAATTTCAAACCAATTTTCTCTTTTCAGAGCTACAAGACAAGGTTGTCCCCTTTCTCCGCTTTGATTTCTGCCTGGAATTGAACCCTTACTGACTTCCATAAGAACATGTGACAAAATTACTGGAATCAATATCAAAGATGGTATTATTAAAACTTTAGCTTATGCTGATGATGTTCTTTTATTTATTAGTGATCCTGTGTCCTCTTTTCCCTCCCTAATGGAAATTATTTTGTTTTATTCCACTGTTCTGGATATAAATTAAATACTAATAAAACTGAATTCTTTCCTCTAAATATACACTGCACTCCGGATATGTTACCTTTAAATGAATTTATTTGGCAAAAGGATAATTTAAAATATCTTGGTATTCTTTTCTCTTCATCTATAAAAACAACGATATCTATTAATTGTGACTCTACTTTAAATTATATTAAAGATACAATTTCTAAATGGTCCTCACTTCATCTTTCATGGTGGGGCAGAATGGACTCAATCAAAATGACTATTGAAACAAAAATCTTTGATACCCTTGCTATGATTCCTGCTCAATTTACTTTAAAGTTTTATAAAACTGTTGATAAACTTTTATCCACATTTCTTTGGAATAGCAAATCAGTTCGTATCAGTTATAAAAAGTTGAAATAACCCAATTGTAATGGGGGGTTTGGGTCACCAAATTTTTTTCTTTATCACAAAGCTTTTATATTAAAACAAAGTTCTTTGTGGTTTTACCATTCTTCTTTGAGTAATGCTCCTATTTGGCTCCTTATCGAAAAATCCTTGATAGAATCTTTCCCTTTACCCTCTTTGCTAACTATGTCTAATAAATCTAAATTTTTTCATAAATCTGTTATTATAAAGTCCACCAAACGTATTTTAAATGATTTGGATTTAATTTTTTAGTCACCCATATCCACTACTGATGAAATGTCATTATGGTATAATCCAGTCATAAAACTCAACAGAAACGTTAGATTTTGGTGTTCATTTTTTACCTTAAAGATGTTCATTGCAATAATGCTTTTATATCGTTTGAAGCTTTACAAACAAATTTCTTTTACCTCCTTCTGATTTTCTCACATATGAATTCTTATGTAACGCTATTTTAGATTTGTTTCCTCATACTATTCCCTCTAATGTTAACCCCTTCGCTGCCAGGGCTTTTCCCCTCCTGTGTCACGCCCTTTTTTGGCTATTTGGGGTAGTGCGCTCTGAGGCCCCTGTAACTTTTTGACCACATAAGGTATCCACGCCAAATTTGCTTCCTTTTCTTCCAACATCATGGGGATTCTGAAGGTACTCAGGGTTTGTGGATTCCCCTGGAGGGGTCACAGAAATGAGCCAAAATACAGCAAAATTGAGTTTTTGGGGGGGAAAATGGGAAAAACGGGCTGCAAATGAAAGCTTCTGAGTTTTTCCCTGCAAGTGTTCTCAAAAAAGGGTTTGTGGGGCTGAAATCACCATTCTCCCAGCTTTTAGGGGATAACAGACTTTTGTCAGAAACCCAAAAGTTTTTACACAGTTTTGGCATTTTTCTGGGACATAGCCTATTTTTGCTATTTTTTGTGCTTTTGACCTCCTTCCAGTTAATGGTAGAAATGGGTACAAAAGCAATAATGGATCCTGGATAACTATACATTTTAGAGAAGTAGACAAAATTCTGAATTCAGGAAGGGGTCATTTGTGTAGATCCATCAAGGTTTTTTTATAGAAACTAACAGTTAAATATAGGATAAATTGAAAATTTGTTGAATAAAAAAGACTTTTGTGTCAACGTTTTCACCTGTAACTTCTTCTAATTATGACAGCTCTTTGAAAGCAATATTCCGTTACATCCGCTGGACATTACTGATTGTGGGAACCCGACGAACCCAGGTCCAAAACCAGAGCAGCAACTTGCAATGGTTTTTTATTATGTACCGGGTATATAGTAATTATTCTGTAAAAATGTGTACATGGAAAAATCGGTATGAAAGACACCTATGTATTTCTGAAATGGGAACAAAATATAGAGTTTAGAAACAGTAGATATTTGCACATTTCCGAAATTGGGAATACTCATACTAGCATGAGAATTATCAGTCATTTTGTAGAATTACTTCTTTTTTACACAATGTCTTTCATTTGGAAGGCAGAAATGCATCGAAAGTCAATAGGTAATAACAGTTCATTTACAAATCTGAATTACCCTAAGTCTCCCGATAAAAATGGTACCTCACTTGTAGGGGTAGGCATAGTGCCCACGACAGGAAATGGCTCAAAACCCAACGTGAACACACCACATTTTCACAATGCAAAATTACCCTTTTTTAGCAAAGTGCCTAGCTGTAGTTTTTTAACCCTAGCTCTGCCGGCATCTAGGGAAACCTAGCAAACCTATACATTTTTGAAAACTAGACACCCAGGGGAATCTAAGATGGAGTGACTTGACTGCGTCCCACCAGGTTCTGTTACCCAGAATCCCTTGCAAACCTAAACAATTACCAAAAAAACACTTTTTCCCCACATTTAGCTGGTGGAAAGTTCTGGAATCTGCATGGATCCACAAATTTCCACCCACCCCGCGTTCCCCAAAGTCTTCCGAGAAAAATGGTACCTCACTCGTGTAGGTCAGCCTAGTGCCCGCGACAGGAAACGGCGCAAAACGTAACGTGGACACACCTCAATTTCGTAGCGAAAAATGACCCTTTTTAGGCAAAGTGCCTAGCTGTAGTTTTTGAACCATAGCTCTGCCGGCACCTAGGGAAACCTAGCAAGCCTATACATTTTTGAAAACTAGACACCCAGGGGAATCCAGGATGGGGTGACTTGACTGCCTCCCACCAGGTTCTGCTACCCAGAATCCTTTGCAAACCTAAAAAATTGCTCAAAAAACGAATTTTCCCCACATTTCTCTGGTGGAAAGTTCTGGAATCTGCGTGGATCCACAAATTTCCACCCACCCCGCATTCCCCAAAGTCTTCCGAGAAAAATGGTACCTCACTCGTGTAGGTCAGCCCAGTGCCCGCGACAGGAAACGGCGCAAAACGTAACGTGAACACACCTCAATTTTGTTGCGAAAAATGACCCTTTTTAGGCAAAGTGCCTAGCTGTAGTTTTTTAACCATAGCTCTGCCGGCACCTAGGGAAACCTAGCAAGCCTATACATTTTTGAAAACTAGACACCCAGGGGAATCCAGGATGGGGTAACTTGACTGCCTCCCACCAGGTTCTGTTACCCAGAATCCCTTGCAAACCTAAGAAATTGCCAAAAAAAACACATTTTCCCCACATTTCTCTGGTGGAAAGTTCTGGAATCTGCGTGGATCCACAAATTTCCACCCACCCCACGTTCCCCAAAGTCTTCCGAGAAAAATGGTACCTCAGTTGTGTGGGTCGGCCTAGTGCCCGCGACAGGAAACGGCGCAAAACGTAATGTGGACACACCTCAATTTCACAGCGAAAAATGACCCTTTTTTGGCAAAGTGGCTAGCTGTAGTTTTTGAACCATAGCTCTACCGTCACCTAGGGAAACCTAGCAAACCTATACATTTTTTAAAACTAGACACCCAGGGAAATCCAGGATGGGGTGACTTGACTGCCTCCCACCTTGCCTGTTGAGGCGCACTACGTTTTGGACCCTTGCCTGTCGCGGGTACTTGGGCCTCCCACACGACTGAGGCACCGTTTTTATCGGGAGACCCGGGGGAACGCTGGGTGGTAGGAAATTTGTGCCAGCCCGGTGATGCCACAACTTTCCCACACAAAAATGAGTGAAAAAGGTGATTTTTTCAGCTAAATTTGAGGTTTGCAGGGCATTCTGGGTAAGGAAACGTTGGGGGATCCATGCAAGCCATACCTCCCTGGAATCCCCCGGGTGTCTAGTTTTCAGAAATGTGTGGGTTTGATAGGTTCCCTTAGGTGGCCGCCAAGCACCGGGCCAAAAACCCAGGTGAACCCCCTTGCAAAACCAGGTCGTTTTGAGGTAGGCAATTTTCATGTCCGCTCAATACGTTTTGGGCACTTGCCTGTCGCGGGTACTTGGGCCTCCCACACGAGTGAGGCACCGTTTTTATCGGGAGACCCGGGGGAACGCTGGGTGGTAGGAAATTTGTGTCAGCCCGGTGATGCCACAACTTTCCCCACACAAAAATATGTGAAAAAGGTGATTTTGTCCGCTAAATTTGAGGTTTGCAGGGCATTCTGGGTAGGGAAACGTTGGGGGATCCATGCAAGCCATACCTCCCTGGAATCCCCCGGGTGTCTAGTTTTCAGAAATGTGTGGGTTTGGTAGGTTCCCCTAGGTGGCCGCCGAGCACCGGGCCAAAAACCCAGGTGACCCCCCTTGCAAAACCAGGTTGTTTTGAGATAGGCAATTTTCATGTCGCCTTAATACGTTGTGGGCCCTTGCCTGTCGTGGGTACTTGGGCCTCCCACACGAATGAGGCACCGTTTTTATCGGGAGACCCGGGGGAACGCTGGGTGGTAGGAAATTTGTGTCAGCCTGGTGATGCCACAACTTTCCCACACAATAATGTGTGAAAAAGGTGATTTTTTCAGCTGAATTTGAAGTTTGCAGGGCATTCTGTGTAAGGAAACGTTGGGGGATCCACGCAAGCCATACCTCCCTGGAATCCCCTGGGTGTCTAGTTTTCAGAAATGTGTGGGTTTGGTAGGTTCCCCTAGTTGGCCGCCGAGCACCGGGCCAAAAACCCAGGTGACCCCCCTTGCAAAACCAGGTCGTTTTGAGGAAGGCAATTTTCATGTCGCCTCACTACGTTTTGGGCCCTTGCCTGTCGCGGGTACTTGGGCCTCCCACACGAGTGAGGCACCGTTTTTATCGGGAGACCCGGGGGAACGCTGGGTGGTAGGAAATTTGTGTCAGCCCGGTGATGCCACAACTTTCCCACACAAAAATGTGTGAAAAAGGTGATTCTTTCAGCTAAATTTGAGGTTTGCAGGGCATTCTGGGTAAGGAAATGTTGGGGGATCCACGCAAGCCATACCTCCCTGGAATCCCCCGGGTGTCTAGTTTTCAGAAATGTGTGGGTTTGGTAGGTTCCCCTAGGTGGCCACCGAGCACCGGGCCAAAAACCCAGGTGACCCCCCTTGCAAAACCAGGTCGTTTTGAGGTAGGCAATTTTCATGTCGCCTCAATATGTTTTGGGCCCTTGCCTATCGCGGGTACTTGGGCCTCCCACACGAGTGAGGCACCGTTTTCATCGGGAGACCCGGGGGAATGCTGGGTGGTAGGAAATTTGTGTCAGCCCAGTGATGCCACAACTTTCCCACACAAAAATGTGTGAAAAAGGTGATTTTTTCAGCTAAATTTGAGGTTTGCAGGGCATTCTGGGTAAGGAAATGTTGGGGGATCCATGCAAGCCATACCTCCCTGGAATCCCCCGGGTGTCTAGTTTTCAGAAATGTGTGGGTTTGGTAGGTTTCCCTAGGTGGGACCCCCTTTGCAAAACCAGGTTGTTTTGTGATAGGTAATTTTGATGTCTCCTCAATAGGTTTTGGGCCCTTGCCTGACGCGGGCACTAGGCCTACCCACGCAAGTGAGGTACCATTTTTCTCTGAAGACTTTGGGGAACGCAGGGTGGGTGGAATTTTGTGGACCCACACAGATTCTAGAACTTTCCACCACAGAAATGTGAGGAAAATGTGTTATTTTGGAAACATTTTTAGGTTTGCAATGGATTCTGGGTAACAGAACCTGTTGAGAGCCAGTGAAGTCACCCCATCCAGGATTCCCCTCGGTGTCTAGTTTACAAAAATGTACAGGTTTGCTAGGTTTGCCTACGTGCCAACTGCGCTAGGGCCCAAAATCCACAGGTATGCACATTGCTAAAAAAAATTCGGAGCCCGGTGGGCTCTCTGCCGCCCTGGGGGGGAATCGGGGAAGGGGGTTTCATCCTGATATGCCTAAAGGGGCAGAAAGACTGTGGCTATTTTTTGTGGGGGTGGGGGCATTGGTATGACCATTTTGGGCAGCCCCCACCCCCACGCATAAAAAAAGCCTGCGTACTCGCTGGCGCCTAGTGGGCTTTCTGCCCCCCCAGGGGGCAGATCAGGGGCCACTGCCACCATCTGCCCTCCTGGGGGGGGCAGAAAGACTGGAATTTCTCTGGGGGTGGGGTGGGGTATTGTCATGCCCATTTTGGGGAGCCCCTACCCCTACACTAATAAAACAAAAAAATCCATGGTTTCTAGTGGGCATTCTGCGCCCCCAGGGGGGGCCAGATTGGGGGCTACAGCTCCCATCTGCCTCCTGGGGAGCAGAAAGACTGTAGTTTTTGTGGGGGGGAGGGCGGGGGCATTGGCGTGCCCGTTTCGGGCAGCCCACACCCTAAAAACAATTGTGCAAAAAAAAAATCCCTGGTGTTTAGTGGGCTTTCTGACCCCCCCCCCCGAAGGGGCAGATTAGGGGCCAATGCCCCATCTGCCCCCCGGGGGGGCAGAAAGACTGTAATAATTGGGGGGTGGGGTGGGGTGGCGGTATGGGCCTGCCCGTTTTGGGCAGTCCCCACCCCTATTTTTATTTTTGTAAAATTCTCTGGTGTCTAGTGGTCTTTTTGCCCCCCCGGGGGGCAGATTGGGGGCCAATGCCCCATATGCCCCCCGGGGGGGTAAGAAAGACTGTGATAATTGGGGGGGTGGGGTGGGGGCATGGGCCTGCCCGTTTTGGGCAGCCCTCACCCCTATTGTTTTTTTTTTTTTTACAATTCCCTTGTGTCTAGTGGGTGGGCTTTTTGCCCCCCTGGGGGGGTCAGATTGGGGGCCGATGCCCCATCTTCCCCCCAGGGGGGGCAGAAAGGCTGTAATGGTGGCGGGTGGGTGGGGGCATTGGCGTGCCCGTTGCGGGCAGCCCCCACCCTAAAAAAAACCTAAAAACGAATCCCTGGTGTTTAGTGGGCTTTCTGCCCCCCCCGAAGGGGCAGATTAGGGGCCAATGCCCCATCTGCTCCCCCCTAAGGGGGGAGCAAAGGCCCTTGCCCAAGGGGCCGCTCCCCCCTCCCTGGTGTCTAGTGGGTGGATCCCTGCTAGGGGATCGCCCTCCTGTGGCAATCCCCAAGCAGGGATCCACTGGGGAGATTCTCCCCTTTCCAACGATACCTCTCTCGTCTTTCTTCGTGCTCAGGGGGCTGAGATAGGCCCCTGAGCACGTAGAAAGAGAAACTGAAATGAGCCTCTTGGCTCATTTCAGTTTCACTTTCACTGTAATGACGTCGGCGAGACGTGCGCACCGATCGTCATTACAGTGAAAGGGGGGGGGTGCCTCGGTAGCTGGGGAAGCTCTTCCCCAGCTCCCGAGGCTATTTTCACTAAAAGGGAATTCCTCTGGTGCCCGCACCAGAGGGATTCCCCAGGGAATGCCTCATGACGAGCTGGACTCGTCATGGGCACAGCGCGACTGTGCTCCATGACGAGTCCAGCTCGTCATGGGCACACAAGGGGTTAAATCAGATTTATAAATTTATGTTCAAACAGACTCCTCTCTATCTCATGGAGTCTCTATATTATATAAAAAAATGTCTACCTCTCAAGGATCCAACATTGATACGATCTCATCATTTTGGAATAATGAACTTTCAACTGCTTTTTCAATTGATATATGGAAAGTTATTTGGCTTAATAATATTTCTGGTTGGCTACCTGTTTCGCTCTATCAAACTAATTCATACATTTTATATAACTGTTTATGGACTCCACTACGTTTATTTCAAGCAAAACTCCTTCCGTCCTCAGTTTGTTGGCACTGCAATCTACTTACTGGTTCATTACAACATATGCTTTATGATTGTTCTCAAGATTTTACATTTTGGACTGTTGTTTGGGATGTTATAAAAAACATACTTCATAATCACGATGATATCTCGTTCAAACTGTTAATCTGTAAATCTGTTGTTCTCTCACAAAAAGTAAATGAACTAGAGGGTAAACTTTTAAATGTTTTACTGTCAGCAGCTTTTAAATCTATAACAACATGTTGGAAAGATGTATCATTACTATCTGTTCATGCTTGGTAGTTATGGGTTATTTTTACTAGAAGAGGAGCTCAGTTATCTTTAACTGGTGTTAATCATAATTCTATTTCTTATCACTCTTTTTGGAAACCGGTTGACATATATTTATCTTCTTGAATGAGTATTTATTCTGGTTAATATCCGTTAGCACAATAATCTAGTTAATATATTATAGTAGCTTTGTTATATTATCATTATTATATAGCTTTATTTGTTTGCTCCCTTCTCTCCCTTATTGTTTTTCTTGGAATATTATCTACATTGTTTTTACCTATTGTAATTTAATGGATGCTTTTTCATAGTCTCTCAATTGTAATTGGGTATTTTTCGGTACTATTTTTTGTATTGTCTCTTATTTATTGTTTATTGTATATTATGAAAACTCAATAAACTATTTTGAACACAGAACAGCGGAGTTGTATTGGTTCCCATCTGGTAGATTCATCCCAAGAGGCTGCCAAGGAACACATCCTGGGCGCACATAATCTGGTCTATACTCTCTATTCCTGGAATATAGCAGGCAATAACAGCAAGCGGTAGCTTACTGCCATGGCTGATTTCCATATTATCTGTATGCAAGAAATTTGGGAGATTGCACCAATCTTTATTAATGGCTATAGATCGTTCTAAACATCAGCTTTGTCTTCTGCAGGTGGAAGGACTGGGTTTACTTACATTGATATCTAACGTAGTCGTATTTAATGTTGTAAGCTGTATAAACACATTTCCCTTTTTTCATATTTAGTTATCAAAGGCACTGACACTCGGGATTTACTATTAGTGAATTACTATAATAATAACTTTCTAAACCCTGAGATGTTACCCAGGCATTTAGATAACTTACTAGAGGACCTAGTAGAGTCTCATCGGAAAACCTATACAAGTGATTTGGCTGGGAGATTTTAATACAAAGGCATGCTCGCAAAATTATATGGATTTATGTGGGATCATAGACCATAGGGAAGTTTCTATTCCCCATTTCCATCATGATCCTCAGGGGAATGTTATAAACAGTATTTTAATGAAATGGCAACTCGAGCTCCATAATGAAATAGATTCACTTACGGGGCAATTTCCCCCTACTTTTTATAGAACTGATTACCTATCCACGATCGATTACATTATCTCTTCTGATATCCTTAGATCAAGCTTAAGCAAGTTACAGACTAAATTTACAGAATTTAGTGAGCGTGCCATGCTTTCTTGTGCTTTATCATGGCAGGACTCGAAAATTCATAGTGGTACTATAGTTCCTAAACCAACCCTAGTAAGAATAAATGGCGTTATTATTAAATGGGATAAGGTTGATACGGCCACCTTTTTTACAAACTTTATTGTGGCAAACAAAGAGGACATAAAACTCTGCCTGGCTCCATCCTTAAACCAAATGCAGGTAACTGAGGCATTTAATAATCTTCTAAACTACATAAAATTACAACTGAGTCACCCGATAACGGTAAGAGATGACATACCGCACCGGTGGTTTGAGGAGAATTGCTCTGCTGCCTCAAGCAAACCTTCGTAACGTCCTCAAAAAATCACCTAGAAATAAAGAGCATGTTCGTACCCTGAGGAAAGCTCATAAATTAGCAAGGGAAAGCAGGTTGAGGCAGCTCAAATCTGATGCCTGGGATAACTTAAAGCAAGCATCATCTCTCTGTGACAGTACTGCTTTCTGGAAGGTAATCAGTTTGCCTCTTTTGAAAGATAATGGGGGACCTTCCCTAAATGTACATATCAATGAAGATTCGTGGATAAGGTATTTTCAGGAAATCTTCCAAAAAAACGGGGAAACCCATATTTTAGATACATGTCCCGACACAGTGGCTTTCACTTACCTTGCCTTTGATCTCGAGTAAATCAAACTTGCTCTGATCCAATCTCCATCTATGAAAGCACCAGGGCCCGGTGGGGTTCCTATGGATATCTTTCTCACAGATATCCCTTTTTGGCCCGTTTTGGTCACCACTATTAACTGTGGCTTTTAACGCAATAGCTAAGACTGGTCCCCCTCCCTCTTGGAAAAAAATCTATTATAATTCCGATATATATAAAAAAGGGGGTGCTTCTATCTCTGCCAACTATCCCCCCATCTCATTGCTTGACAGCACTGCCAAACTTATGGGTAGGTTATTGCTAAATAAATTGGGCAGAGGTACAGAAAATCCTCACGGAAGTTTAGTATGGGTTTAGACAGGGTAGGGGCACCATAGATCAGTGTCTTAACCTGACATTGATTTTAGAAAAAGTACACCATGGCACAAAAGGCCCCAATATACATGGCCTTTATGGACATGTCAAAGGCTTTCGACTCCGTGGTACATAGCAAACTCTGGTATATCTAGAAGGATATGGGAGTGGATGACACCATTTTTAATTTTATAAGTAAGCTTTATTTGGACTCCACCGCCATGGTTCCCTATGGGAGGCATGGCGAATGCACAAACTTATTTAAAATTGGAAGAGGCGTCAGACAAGGGTACGTTTTGGCCCCATTCTTGTTCGCCCTTTATACCAATAAATTAAACGATGCCCTGATTAACACCTCGAAAGACACTCCACATGTATTGGCGTCTCCCCTCCCTATCCTACTCTACGCAGACGATGCAGTCTTTGGGCGAGGACTACTTTGGCCCTTCAAAACCTTATCGCACATTACACAGCTTTTATGTCTGATTTGGACCTAAATGTAAATAAAGCCAAAATTTACATTATGGCGATGGGTGGCGGCAAAAAGAGGCCGATGAGATATCATCTGGATGGGGAAAGAATAGAGCAAGTGCAATATTTTAATTATTTAGGGGTTGTCTTTGATCACAAACAAAGTTACAGAGATGTTACAGAGTCAAGCTAATTTATTGGCCCATAGTATTGCTGCTACTTTTAGATTCTCAAAACAATTGGGCTGTAGGCCAATAATAGAAATGTCTAAAATGTATTTAGCAAAAACATTATCAACAGCTATATATGGGGCAGCAATGTGGGACTAACTGATGTAACGACATTTCAAGTCATAGAAGATAAATTCATTAAAAGATTGCTGCCTGTCCCACTAGCATGTAATAACCTTGTTGCACATAAAGAAGTTGGCCTGTCTTTTATTACTGATGCCATTAAACTAGCCCCACTCTCTCTCTCTGGCTATCAGTATGGAAAAGGGGTACTGTGGATTTGAACCGGAAGATTTTAAAAGATATCTTGAACCTGGATCATGCTAATAAAATCACCTGGCTATCATATGTTAGACAAATTTTAATATCGCTGGGGCCTGCATACCTCTATGATACCCCAACCCTTTGTGACCATTTTCCTAAATCCAGATTGAAATAATTTTTTTTAAAGAAAGCCTTTCTCAACAGGGGGACAGTCATAGAGAGAAACTTTCAGTAAAGTTTTATGAAAGTTTACAGCAGATACCCAAATATTCTCACTCCTATCTTGGGTTTGTAGAGAATACACAACATTGTTTTATTCTGATTAGATTTTGACTAAACCTCATCCCGTTAATGTGATATCCAAATAATCTATTCTATATAAGCAATTTAATATACTGTCCATGTGTTAACAATGCGATTCAATCGACCTTACACTTCCTATTTTTCTGCACACTCCATATAGCAGAGAGGAAGAACTTTATCATCCCACTTTTAAACAAATTCTCCTTGAGCTCTCTTGCTCCAGGCCTTTCTCTATTTTACCAATTAGAAACTCTGTTGGTTTGCTACTCACTGGCTTTTTTCTTAATCGCTTGAGCTTAGTGATTTTTGGTGCTAATTTCACTTAAATCTTTAAAAAATCAAATCTCTGTTTCCCACTATTGGATTTTCGTCATGTTGGTGTAATTTTGTTGATTACATTTTAGTCTATTTTTCTAATTCAGTTAGGGATTTTTATTGCTTGGTGTTTTGGTACTGCATAAATACTTTACACACTGTCCTAAATTAAACCTGACTGCTCTGTGCCATAACTACCAAGTGGTTAAGCTCAGACTAAATTTCTGAATTTGAGAGTTTACCCTGACAAGAAGTGTTATTGTTCCTTGAGATGGCCAGTCACCCACCTCAAATAATAATCCACTTTCTAACAAAGTGCAAGTCACATAGGGCCTTATGTACAAAAACATTTTTCCATAGACACAGACTGGGTAAAACCCTTTGATACATCTGTCCCATATTTCAATGGCAGTATAATAGCTCAAGAAACCTGTGTGCTCATTGCCAGTACTATCTGAATACAAACTACACATCTCATCTTCCAGTCCCAGTGAAATTGCTCGAGGGTTTAATGCACTTTCTACAGATTTGTGAGTTAGAAGAATAGTTCTACACGAGGGACGGCTGCTTCAAAAAGAGCTAATTCAACGCAGTCCTCACCCCTTAATCCTGCCTCTACCACTAAGGATATCTTAGTGTTAGTGCCCAGCAGTAAATCTTGGTAAAAATATCTGGATCAAGTCTGAAACAAGCACTGACTATGCCAATAGGCCTGGTTTTAATCTGCTGAACCTGCACTCATATGGGCAAACCGATACACTCATCAAAGCACGCTGCTCATCATACCTGAAGATATGCATTGCTCACACTACAGACAGACACACCCTTCATCCTGTACTCAGACAGTCACAAACTTCACTCTACACTCACAGAGTCCCACTGCTCGACAAACTATCATACAGGTATACTTCATTTGTGTAGACATAATGATCAAGGTACATTCATACAAGTACAATTCTCATCAGTCACTCAAACATACTTTCCTCACGCTGCACTTATAAACACACTCCCCTTGTAGCTTACACTCATACACACACTACAGTCATCCTGCACTCCTATATATTTCTAAACCATGCACTCACATAGGCAAGACGCTCACTGTTCACTCACAATGGCACATCTGACAGTACAATTATGTACTCTCCCCATGCACTCACATAGGCACTTCTTAAGCACTCACCTCATCCTTCACTCTTACAGGACCTCCCGTCACCAAGCACTCATGCAAACACTCCTTCATGCTGATTTCACAATACACACTGATACATTGCACTCAAGTACATTACTTGACCAGAACTAACACGGAAATACTATGCATCCTCACTCACACAGGGGCACTGCTCACCCTGAGCTCAGACAGACACTCCTCCCACCCTGCACTCACAATACACACCTCTCACTAAGCACTCACATAGGCACATCAGCACTCTGTCCGGCACAACTCAGATTACACTTATATAGAGACACACCTCCTCCTGCACTCACTCAAGCCTTACCCTCACTCTGCACCCACAATATGCACTAAAACCCTTCAGTCCGGTGCAAATCTCACCCTGCACTGATACATACATTCCCCTCTCACAATGCATTCTTACACTCTCTTCACACCCTGTACTCTTACAGACACTCTCCTCACACTCTGCACTTATGCAGGCTCGCTCCTAAAGGCACTACCCTGTCACTCTGCACTCATACAAACACACCCTCCCTTCAGATACTACAAAGCAATGTACTTAGACAATAGTCTCAGACTGCATTCACACAGGCACAGGTACACTGCTCATTCTCACTCACACAGTCATTCCCATCCTCCTTTAGTCATTCAGGAATAAGCTTCACCATTCTGTCACAACCAGAACACTCACCACACAGTCACACGCCCACCCTGTACTCAGACAGGCGCAACTCAGAGTACAGTCACACACTTCACCATGCAATCACACATGAAGTCACTTCGGCTTGCACTGGTACAGGGCCTCCCTGCACTGACAAAATACAGCAAAACCCTGCACTCAGATACATTACATACACTGCACTCATACAGGCGATCTCTCTTTTTTTTTTTTAACAGAGTTTTATATAGCGCAAACTTGACCCGAATCGGGTATCAGAGCACTTTACATAGCACCAGTTGCATTACATGATGACACATTCATTTTTGTAATGCACGGGTCGATTAAGTGATTTGCCCAGAATCACAGGATGTTCAGCGTCATTGCAGAGACTCGAACCCAGTTCCGAGTTCGACCGCCCTAGCCGTTGGGCCAACTACTCTCCCCTTGCACCTTCTACTCATACAAACAGACCTCTAACACCCTTCCCTTTACAGACACTCCCCTCACCCTCCACTCATAAACATGAGAATACCATACACACTACTCAACCTGCAGTCCCACAGGCAAGCTGCTCATCGTCACTGACACAGGCCCACCATTCTCCTTGGACTCAAACAGGCATAATCCTCAGTATTCTCAATCAGACACACACACAGCACTCACATAGGCACTCCCCTCAGCCTGAAATCATGGAGACACTCCACTTAACATGCACTCATAAAGGAAAACCTCTCACACTGCCCTCATAATACACACCGAATTGGTGCACTCAGGTACATTTCTGACCCAGCACTCACACAGGCACACTGTACATCCTCATTGAACGGCGCACACAGTTCAGGCACACCCCTTACCCTGTACTTGCTAGGGTACGCCGAATACTCTGCACTCATACAGGCACACCCAACACCCTTCACCTGCAAAGGCACACCTTCCACTAACACAGGCACAACACACTTTACTCTCAAATATATCTGTGCATCTGCACCCTGTACTGCTCTCAAAGTGAAGACCGGGCATATGCTGTTGACTTTGGTAACACCAAAGATTTACAGTTTCTCTCCCACCGCCCCTAGTACTGACTGATTACAGGATTTGGGTCCAACCCTACCCTTACCCATTGTAACACCAATGTACACAGGGGAATGGTTCAGATTTGTACATTGGGGATGCTAGGCACAGTCTGTGGCTTTTGGCCATTCATATGAACCCACTCCTAGGAAACGTGTACAGACTCCGCAATTTGTTTTGATTCATTGCATAGCAATAAAATAGTAA
This sequence comes from Triturus cristatus, assembly GCF_964204655.1. Lineage (NCBI taxonomy): Eukaryota > Metazoa > Chordata > Amphibia > Caudata > Salamandridae > Triturus > Triturus cristatus. Next base: position 734,801,391 of record NC_140580.1, read on the forward strand.
AATTAATTTAACTTTTAGGACTACCCATAACTAACACCCCCTTTAATCTATTTCTTTTCCTTACCTGCACTAGGGCCCCTTGGCATCCCTGATACTTCATTGTTCCCTCATCATTGGAGTGGTGGGATGGATGAGGAGAGCTCTCAAGTCTCCCAAGTCCATTTGTGAGTAGCTCATCCAGTCTATATTTTTCCTACATTGTGTGATTTGTAGTCCTGATCTTCTAATGGGATAAACAAGACTACAAGTTCCAGAATGCAAATCAATAACTTGCTCCAGAAGCGTGATTCATACATCGGCGTGGGAAATTTAAGAGTTCTGTCTCAAAAACACTATCCCATGCCTGGGCATAGCAATCAGTGGTGTACATGCAAATTTCAATGCATGAATAACTCCTCGCAGTCCAGGATTGTTTCTTAGCAGCCTGGGACTTGTGGTCCTTTTAATCTCGTTATAAAATCAGAATTACGAGCTAAGAATTCAAGAAAAATATTGAAACTGCTGAGCTACTCATGCTAAGATCAGAGAACATTGATAACTCTGCAAGTAAGACATTAGATTTCTTGAATTTGGGTAGGAGGAGCCTCGGGATGAGGAAAAGAACTTATAGTTCTCACTGACTCCTGGAGGGGGGTGAGGAGGCCCGAAAAGGCCAAAACAACTTCACAGTTAGCGGGGTGCCAGCCAAGCATTAAGGATCCTTCCCGCCTCACAATGGCCACATTCTTGGCAGCCAGACAGGTGAAGTGGGGGAAGGTAAACTGCTGGTTGGATAACTCCCTGGACAGTACCAGCCTAGCAGCCATAGCCTGTGAGATGAAGCGTCCAGAGGAGGAGTGAATAATTGGACTAACAAGATGTCATGGTATTGCAGCACCAGGTACACAGGTCCCAGTCAGCTTCCCAATCACCACCTTCACCAGGAGGAAGCAGGCAAATGACAAAAAACCTAGGACTTCACTGACCCTTCCCCAACCGGCTCTGAGGCCCCAAGCTACTCTCAGTCAAGTAGCAAGGACCCAGATTGTTTCCCATTTTCCATGCTTCATTTGAAAAAAAACAATACAGTCCTTTGTCTGCAATTTCAACTCAAGCTCTGGTTTAGGGCTTGGATCAGAATAAAGATAAGGGACTTCTGCGTGCACAAGAAATGTTTGTTGGTTATGTAATGTGTTTGATTCCTTTTATATATTTTTTTGTGTTTCTGTTCTATGTTAATTCAGACATTTATGCAGTAACTGTGTTCCCCATCTGGACTTGTATTAGATTAGGTATATCAAACATAGGTTCAGGGGGGCAGATACATGCCAGAATTTCAGGGTAGGCACATAAAATACCAATAAACCTAATAGAGCTCAAATACATAGTTAGCTTTTCATTTGAAATCTGGCATGGGTTCAGTCCTCCTTCATTTGCTGGGCACCCCTGTTTTAGCACAATTGAACAGGAAAACAAGTCAGAAACCAGTTATCTTTGTTTTATCAACTTCAAGATGATGAAAGGCTAGATCAGGTGATAGAGCGCCATGTGATTCTGAGATTTGTAGGGGTGCATCATATTCACTGTTAGTCGGCACCCGCATATAATCGATGTATGTCTAGAAGCGTCATAGAAATGTATTTGCTATAATCATTTAACGTAGAAGTGTTAGACATATAATAACGTTTTGCGAAGTATAACGTTGCAAGTTATTGTGAATGTATTTGGAATAATGTAGATGATTAGGTTTTACAATCAATGTAATGGATTAAATGTGTGCCACGTTAGAATTAAAAAGTAGGTTGCTTATTTACGAGATGATTATGTTGAATTAATGCTTAGAATGTGATTTCGTAGTATGTTTTAATTTGTTAGGCCTAACTGCATATGTAGAAGAGAAGGCCCGTTCATTTCTTATTTTAGCTATGTTTCACAGGCTGACAGGGATTTCTTGGTTAAGGCTTGAGTTGCCGTGAAATGTAAAACTTCAAGATGCTAAGAGCTTTTCTTTTCGTTTCCATGTTTCTGTTGCAGGTGCAAGGACATTTAGCTCGTTAGTGAGAATAAGTCTTTGTTTTAGGAGTTGAGATACGGCGAGAAGCCTACAGGGGAGTGCATTGGAATGTGCAACTGTAACTCTTGGTATGGAAGGTGCCTGGGACCCAAGGTCAAGCTAACGGACGATGGAAGATGGACAGCTCTGGATGGAAATTCACCGGAGGAAGACCTGGCTGAAGAGGTGTGCCGAAGGGCGTGTTCTGCGATTTTGGGGTTTTGTATTAGGGACAGACTCCCGTGGGTTGGGCAGATGAGGTTTAGACTGGAAGCTGGAAGGAGCATCAAAGATCGAGCTCTCACTAAGTGAAGACTTCTTAGGAAGTTTCACTTCTGACACCTTTTCCATGATTCTCTTGCTTGGGAGGGAATGCTAAGTAGGGATGCCACTTTAGAATAGAGTAGGGACAGAAATGTTTTGACTAATGATTCCTAAGATCGATATCAGCATAACTATTTTTTATTTGATGCTTTTAGAATCTGTAATTCTTTTAATTTTCAGTCGAATGCGAATTATTCGTAGGCTAGCTTTTGTGTTAGTGCCCATTTATCTTTTGTGCCTCGTATTGAGGTGCCTTTATGTTCAGATGTTTTTGCTCATAATAAAATCTCGGAAATTTTAGATCCTGAGTCCTTCGTCCTTTAATAATGTAAACTTGTGGTAGTTACATCCTGATAATTGTGTTTACTCCCTCTACGCTATTTGGCAAGTAAAAAGATCCAGTCGACCTGAGAGGGTTCTTGTAGATAATTGGTTAGACAAGAATCCGGCCTTATCAGTTGGTAGCAGAGACGGATGGTTATTTCTGATAGCGAGGGAAGATCTAGAGTAGGATAAGTGATCCTTGCGGCCCATAAACGCTAAGTGATGGTGAATCATCAGATGGTGAGCAGCAGACGACGGCGGCTGATGGACATCGACGGAGAGTAGCAGTGCGGCAGAAAGCAGCAGTTCGAGGAGTGAGTATGAATAGGGTGAGATGTTGTAGATTGCGGTGTTGATTTGTTGTGTGATGTCTTGCGGAGTTGGTGTGAATGTTGAGTGATTGTGAGATCAGGCTGTGAGCACGCGCAGCCCGGGAAAGTCTTAGGCTCGACGAGTAGCTTAAGCGATTGGGTGTAGAAGACACCCACGGTAGATTTTGTTGACCACCCTAAGGAGATCGTGAGGCACCATTGATCACCTGGACCGAGATAGGGGGAGCGAATGTGTGAGTGTATGGCAAACCGACACTGGTCGTGGGTTGTTGTATGTGGGTTTGAGTATTTGTAACCTATCAGAGGCGATCTGTCTGGCCGGACGGGGACGGACAGTTGCCAACCAAGGTCGACAACTTCGAGAGACTGTGGACGTACAGTCAGAGAAGTAACTTGTTTGGGACAAACGGTTATTTCAGCGTATGAATGGGACGAATGCAAGGGTGAGACGTGAGTTGTGAAGGAGGGGAATTGCTGCGAGTGGAGGAGAAGTGAAGTCAGAGGGTGTCGCGCTGCAATAGGTCGGTTGGTGTGAGTCACGTTGTCATTGGTGGATTGATATCAGGAAGTAACGGAAAATTGTGTATGTTCAGAATTTGGTCATTATGAAATGCTTTAAAGTTTTCCGAGAATTGTGTAGAGGTGACAAACATGTGGTCACTCGTGGGGAGAAGAAGCCTCTCCCGAGGATACTCCGGCACATTACATGGCAAGAAATGTGGGGATGCATACTATAATTTGGCTCGAAAATTGGCATAAAATGACCCAAGGCGAAGGAGAATGAGCTTTTCCAAGATATGGTTCATTCAGGTTGGAAGTGTTGTACCAGTTGAAGCCTGTGATGGCGGCGTTACGGCCTTTGCCAAGGCCGACACAGTTTGAAGCATTGCATGCGTGGATTAGAGCAGCGCATGATAGGAAAAGAGATAAAACCCAGGAAAGGATGAAAAAGTCGATTAAGGCGTTCCAGGATACCAGATGGGATGCAGAAGAGAAAAGATGGAAAGAACAGGCAATAGAAGGACACAGGTTGTATCCCTTACTAGTAAAGACTAATAATTCAAAGGAAAAGAGAGTGGATGATGAGGATGACAGTGATACTGATGATAGCCTATTAGAGAGGTTATTATCGGAGAGACTACCTCCATACAACCCAGAAGCCCCGGAAGGGAGGTCAGCTCAGATGGAAGGGACATGGGGAGTACCAACCCAGTCAGATGTGAGAGTAGAAGGAAAGATCTCGACAGGAGCTGAGGGTAGGAGGAATCAGTCTGTAGCTAGCGCAGAAGTTGGGAGAGGAGCGAGGTTACCGGATGCTCTAAAGGTACCGGTCACTATTGGACCTATTGTTTCTGTTTACGACCCAGATCAAGAAAAAGTTGGAAGCTCAGTACAGTCAGCTGTAGGAGTGAGGAGTGTGACCGAGGGAAGTGGGTCAGTGAGTGGGATGGAGCAGACTCCGAAGCCTATAGAATGGAGTACGCCATTGCCAGCCACAGCAGACTCCTCCAGGGGACAGGGGGAGCCGAGACCAGTGAGACCGAGGTCTTTGGCCGAGTCAAGATCAGATTTGCGAATGTGGACACCACCAGTGAGAAGCCAGAACCAGAGTGTGTTAACAGCAGAAAGCGAACGAGGCACAATAGTGAATCGTTCTGTCCCTATGAGTATGTCAGAAGACAGTAGGTCACAGGAACGAGAATGTGAGTACAATGAAAGGGATGGTGTAGGTTGTCCAGAAGTAATGAAGGGAGCCCTGAAAGGGAGGATGTTGGATGTTGTAAGATTGAAGGCAGAGGTGGATGAGATAATAAGTGGAAATTTACCTCTTGAGAGAATCTTAATGTATGAACAAGATGAATTACTCTTTGTAGCGAAGGATGTGACTCGCAAAGCACGAACTGCTCATGAGAAATTGTCGGAATTGGCCAAGCGGTATGATGTGGATTTGTCTAAAACTAAATCATGGCAAGGAAGTCACAGGTTGCAGTACAGTGATCAGGAACTAGAAGAGAAAAGAATTATGGGATTGAGAACCCATATCAAAGATTTAATCATAGCAATGCGTGCATGGATTATGCTTGACAAGTGGGAAGAAAGATGGTCTAAGAAGAAAAGCTCTAAGAAACCCATAGTTGAGACACCATCTCCGGGTGGAGGGATGATGGAGATAGGGAATTACCCTTTACGTGAAGTGCAGAATGGAGGATATGTACATGTACCTTGGAGTAGGGGTGATTTGACTGCCTTCACAAACGATTTTCCCCGACTTAGGGAGAAACCTGTGGAGTGGTATAAGCAAGTCGATCGCTTTGTCAAAATTTCAATGGTATTGTGGATTGATCTGAACACCTTATTTGACATTGTGGTTCCGAGTGATTTGTGGTCGGCATGTAAAATCGCTGTTGAGTGGCCGACTTCGGAGCCTGACAGGTACCCGATTTCGAATGGTCCGTCGCCTATAGTGATGAAAAAGTTTGAATAAGTGATTACTTGGTTGAAGTCGAAAATCTCACCTCAGGACATCGATTGGGTGAAGATAGATAGGACAGTGCAAGAGCCTAAGGAGACTGTGCATGAGTTTTATGAGAGACTTTTGCAGGCTTTTAAACAGTACAGTGGTCTAGATGTGTTGGATACGAAAGACATGGGACAGTTTGTTTCTAAGTTTGTGTTGGGATTGAGGCCAGAGTTTAGTCTCATGATACAGCAGCATTTGATTTGCTGGCAGAACAAGCCTGTAGATGAGATTTTAAGGTATGCTAGATACTGTAGTGATGAGATAGAATCCAAGCACAGGAAGTTGAAGGATAAACTGATGCTTGTGCAGATGCAAACCGCCCAGGGACAGCCTAATGGGGGAACGTTGGGAAGGAAACAGGGAAACAATCAAGGAGGAATGCAGAATTCCCAGGGTCAGGGAAGGCCAAAGTCAATAGACCCTAAGACAGGAATGGATGTGGCGACATTGAAAAAGACTACAGCATGTCATCTTTGTCACCAGATTGGACACTGGAGACGCGAGTGTCCTCTGAACCCGTTGAACCAGATACAGCAGGAAGGAGAGTTAGACCAGGTTCCTGTGGCGGACGTGGTCCCCACAGTGTCTCGACCTAAGATGGTCAAAGGGGGGACGGGTGTTCCGCAGTTGCAGGTTCCCCAAACACCCAAGATACAGAATATACAACAGGGAGCTCGGACATATTTGCAGATGCCTATGTTTGAGGGGAGTGAGGAAAACGATTTAGACTCGCTGGCACGACCATGCTCGAGAGGAGAAGAGGATTGTGCGCTTGGAGCTGTCTTAGAGGTAGATCAGAAGGGACCCTTTGTGGAAGCAGACATTGACGGTCACCCTACGACCTTTTTGGTTGATACGGGCGCTACTCGATCGACTGTAAGATCTGCGGTGGTCCCAGACCTACCCCTTTCTGGACAATCAATCCAAGTCATTGGCGTGGCGAATAAGAAACTGACTAGTCCATTGATGGAGCCAATCCCAGTCAAGATAGGGAATTTCAGCGATCAACACCAGTTTGTGGTGTGTGATTCTAGTCCAGTTTGCCTGTTGGGTAGAGATCTATTGTGCAAGCTTAACTGCACTACCTATTGTACCCCGAAGGGAGTGGAAGTACAGACAAGGGATGACGATGCGACCTTTAAGGTTGCGAATCAGCGTGTGTGTGTGGAAATGTACCCAGCATTGACGGTGGAGGAACTTCCACTTGATCTGAGGGACTCAGTGTCAATTGACGTATGGGACCTCAGTGGAGAGGAGATCGGATTAGTCAAGGGAGTAGACCAAGTGAAAATCCAGATTAAGCCAAATGTGGAGTTTCCGAGGACGCCCCAGTATAAGTTGTCACCTGAAACTATTGCGGGGATTACACCTGTAATTGAGTCTATGATCAAGCAGGGAATTCTGAGGGAGATCATGGGGAGCCCATGCAATTCGCCTATTATGGGACTACAGAATCCGAGTGGATAATTCAGGATCGTACAAGACTTGCGAAAAGTCAATGAGATAGTTGTTCCATGTTGTCCAGTGGTACCGAATCCGTCTGTGATCCTATTTCATATCCCATGTGAAGCTGAATGGTTTACAGTGATTGACTTGTGTCAAGCATTTTTCTCGATTCCTCTGCATGGGGAGAGCCAATTTCTTTTTGCTTTTTGGCTGGAAAATCGTGTGTTAACGTGGTGTCGTATCCCACAGGGGTATACAGAGAGCCCGTCTATCTTTAATCAGATCTTGAAGAAAAACCTTGAAAGTCTTGTGTTACCACAGAACTCTGTTCTAGTGCAGTACATTGACGATCTGTTTGTTGCGTCAGAAATTGAGGACGCTTGCAGGATCGATACCGTTGCCCTGTTGAATTATTTGGCAGAGAATGGGCATAAAGTGTCTCCGAACAAATTGCAGTACTGTTTGAGTGAAGTACAGTATTTGGGTAACAGAATTGAGAAAGGCAAGAGAAAGGTGTCACCAGATTGCATTGAGGCTATTCTGAAAATGCCTGTTCCCACTACTCAGAGAGAAGTCCGAATGTTCTTGGGAATGGTTGGTTATTGTCGCCAATGGATCCCAAACTTTTCCTTTGAAGTGAAGCCTTTACAGCGGCTGATGTCTAAGGATGTGAGTGATCCGGTACCATGGGACGAAGACTGTTTAAGGTCATTCTTGAGGCTGAGAGAAGCTTTGTGTTGCGCTCCAGCTTTGGGAATGCCTGATTACAACAAGGCATTTGCCTTATTCTGCTGCGAAAGGAAAGGTTGCGCATTGGCAGTTCTAACTCAGACTCATGGAAGTGTCCATAGACCAGTTGCCTACTTTTCAGCTACTTTAGATCCGGTAGCTTCTGCGTTGCCCGGATGTCTCAAATCCGTTGCCGCAATGGGTGTCAGTATCGAAAGATGTGAGAGCATTGTCATGGGTCATCCGCTTACTGTTTATGTACCACATTCTGTTGAACTGTTGATGACTAGGACAAAAACACAGCACCTCACGAATAATAGGTTGACGCGTTATGAACAAGTCATCCTTGCTGCAGATAACGTAACGCTGAAGAGGTGTTCTGTTTTAAATCTTGCCACACTGTTGCCTATTCCAAATGTAGACGATGAAGACTGTGAGGACCATGATTGTCTTGATGTGACTGAATTGTGCACCAAACCGAGACCTGACATTGTCGATGAGCCGCTTCCAGAGTCGGATGAAATTTTCTTTGTGGACGGTTCATGCTTAAGAGACAGTGCTGGTCGACTGAAAGCAGCGTTTGCTGTATGTACCCTCACTGGAGTGGTTGAAGCCGCTTGTTTAGAAGGAGTATACTCCGCACAGGTGGCTGAACTTATTGCTTTGACCTGTGCCTGTTTGGCTGCTGACAAGATTCGGATAACGATTTATATGGATAGCCAGTATGGGTTTGGTGTCGTTCATGACTTCGGACAGCTATGGTCACAGAGAGGGTTTATGACATCTTCTGGTTCACCCATTAGAAATGGGGATTATGTGAGGCAATTGTTGGAAGCATTGCAATGTCCAGAAGAAATCGCAGTTGTTAAGTGTTCTGCACACTCCAAGGGGAATGACTTTGTGTCATTAGGTAATAACTATGCAGATGAAGTTGCTCGATTTTGTGTGGAACAGGGATGCATATTCACTGAAAGGCATGTCGTGGGAGGCCAAGAAAGAACCGATCTCAACGTGATGTTAGCCATGGCTGATACATGGGAAGAACTGAACCGGTTGCAGGATGAAGTTTCCGATCAAGAACGGGATAGTTGGGTGCGAGCTGGATGTGAGAAGGGAGATGTGGATGTATGGATTTTGAATGATGGAAGAGCTGTGTTACCGGAATGTCTGTTGAATCCAATGGCAAGATTGATACATGGTGCTGTACATCTTGGCAGAGATGCGATGGTGCAAGTGTTTCGTCAAATGTGGTACAATCCGAAGTTTCGTGCAATAGCTGAAGCTGTGTGTTAGAGATGTGTTACTTGTCAACAAATGAATGTAGGGAAAAGGACGGCTGTGACGCTGAGTCATATTGGGAGGTCAGGTGGGCCTTTCAACAGTGCAGTTGGATTTCATTGAAATGCCAAGGTGCAATGGGTTGAGGTACATATTAGTTGTAGTATGTGTCTTTTCTAGATGGGTGGAGGCTTACCCAACATGTAGGTGTGACACTCACCGTAGCAAAGTTACTACGGAGAGAGCTTATCCCGAGGTTTGGTTTCCCGACCTCTTTTGAGTCAGACAGAGGAACGCATTTCCATAGTGAGATCATGAAATTGCTTTGTGCTGCCCTGAATGTAGACCAAAGGTTGCATTGCAGTTATCGACCAGAGGCTTCTGGGATTGTGGAACAAGTTAATGGGACTTTGAAAACCCGGATGGCAAAAGTGTGTTCTTCGACATCTTTGAAATGGCCAGACGCATTACCCTTGGTTCTCATGAGTCTCCGTAGTGTGCCTGATAGGAGGACTGGATTGTCGCCTCATGAGATCCTCATGGGGAGAGCGATGCGTTTGCCAGCAATACCTGCCACTGCTTTGATTAACATCACGGATGATTTGATTCTCGACTACTGTAAAGGCCTGGCTGACGTAGTCCGTTCTGTGTCTCAGCAGGTGCAAGCAGCAGCTGTTCCAGCCGCAAGTGACCTGTGCCACGACTTGTGCCCAGGGGATTGGGTACTTGTGCGTAAACACGTGAGGAAGAGTTGCCTGGATGCTCGTTGGCGTGGGCCGTACCGGATAATCTTGGTTATGAATACAGCAGTGAAGTGTGGGGGATTGCCAAACTGGGTGCATGCCTCCCATACCCGCAGAGTTCCAGCACCCTTGGAAGATACAGCCCCTCTTGTGAATGAAAATCCAGCTGAGGTGGCAGAGCCATCTAAGAGGGCAAGTCAAGCTGTGAGGGTTGCTGATGCAGTTGGTTGTGCACTAGACCGAGCTGAAAGGGGATGTGCAAGTCGAAGTCCCGAATTTGACTCAGACGAAGAAAGTGTTGCTGTGGGTGGAGTAGAGTCAAATTCTGCTGAAGAAGGAAGTAGTGCACAGGGTACTCAAAGGGAGAGCAGATATGCCACAGAAGCAGAAAGGGTCTGGCCCGTGAGTCAGAGACGGGTAAATTTGCGAGTGGCACCGGGAAGAGATCTTGCCCCAGCTTCCGAAGCGTCCGAATCAGAGCAGAGTGACGAAGAGCAAGCTCAAGGTGGTCTGAGAAAGTCGAGGAGAGCAAGAGTGCCGTGTCGAAGGTACGCCTCACCAGAGTGGACATATGCTGTGACTGATGCCAGGCATATCGAGCACGGGGAGGCTGAAATTCTTGACACTGGTCAGCAGTTCTCCGAACCTGAAGATAGAAGCGTTGCTGAAAATCCCAGGATTGGAGATCGATGGGATATTGACCCTCAATATTCTGAGTCCACCGCTTCTGAGTAAAGTTCGTGAACTGATTTTGGAAACCTTAGTCTTTCTGACTTTTGTTGTTATACCAGCACCTCAGGAGTTGATGACCCTTCGAATTGAAATCTTGCAGGGGGTCCTAGAGCTGTTGGGACCGAATCTTGTTCTGGACTGATGGTGAACTTGTGTTGTATATAAGTCTGAAAGAAGATAACCTGGGGAAGTCTTTTTCTGGACTGTGTAAATAAGGAACTGAAAATTGTTAGGGGTTTTCCAGCTTCAAAGTGGTGATTGAATTGGGTTGACAAGAAATTTTGGATGAGAAAGAGACTTTTACCTGTTGTCATTGAACTGAACTCTGAGAACTTTACGAAGATGGCAGAAGCTGGAAATACTCATCGTAGAGCTAAACTAGTGATAGGTACACGTTTAGGGGTAGTGATAGCTGCTATAGTTGCGATAGTTGTAGCCTCATATATAGTGTCACACCAGCAGGAGGGGGAGATACAGGGGACACCTACACCTACCACTTTCAGCCAAAAAGGGGTTACTGTAGGAGCTCAAAGAGCTTTGACACTTGAAGAGAGTCGTAGATTTCATGTAGACCTGTCTAGAGGTGATTTTAAGCTTAATGCTTATGCAAAGCTGTTGTATGAGTATGTTGACGCAATGGATGCGAAGGATTGCTATGTGTGTATGCAGTTGCCTTCTTTTGTAGACGAGGGTATTAGATACCATCACCTTTCACTAACATATGGGATTTCTTGCAGCTTATTGCTTAGCCTGTTCTATGAGAGGAAACAGTTCAAGTATTTCTTTTCAAACTATGATGCAGTACTTCCTGAAGTTCCGGCATATAAGCATTTGAATAAGTATGATTATTATAAGTAAGAAGATAGACTTCGGACTTATTTCATACCGACTACGAGTTTAGATACAGCTTATGCTCATCGACATAATTTGACGTGCTTATTGTCGGAAACTGAAAAGAAGTTTATTGGCCAGATTGAGGATAGATATAGAAAACTAACCCAGAAAAGAAACACAGGAGAGAGTCCAGTAGATTGGACAGAGGAGGAGAGATTACACAGATCCAAGGGAAGCTATGGACCTATAGCATTAGAGCAAGTACAGAAGGGGAATTTGTGCGTAGGACGTCCTCAGACCTATTATGACAAGGTTCCAGTGGGACATAGTACGTGTGACCATACCTTTACTATGGAAGATTCTGCTAAGAACTTTTTGCAGGGTCCGGTGCAAGTGATTCCAACGGTGTATTTCGTATGCGGAAAGAATGCTTATGTGAGATTGCCTGTGAATTGATATGGTACATGCTACTTGGCTATCATTTTTACGAAGATTTACCATACAGAAGATTTAAATTTGTTAGAGACAGGACATCATTCTAAAGTGCGAAGAGCTGTGAGTGCAGTGCAGTGATTGGTGATATCTTTGGAGCAATGATACCCGGTTTGGGCGTGGTCTTGAATGACGTGAAAATAAGAAAGCTGGCGACTGTGATTGATGAATTGTCAATGAACACCGCGAGGTCATTGCTGTTGGTTGATGGAGAGATGTTATCGATAAGAACGATGGCTTTGCACAATCGTCTTGCTTTAGACGTGTTATTGGCAGAAGAGGGCGGAGTCTATAAATTGCTGAAGGTCCAGGAATGCTGTACGTATATTCCAGACAACAGCAAGAATCTGGAGAAATATATAGACAACATTACAACGATTCATCAGGAGATTGTGGAGTTGACTGAAGAGAATGTGTGGGAAAAGATTGGTAAAGGATTTGGTCGTATTGGAAATTGGTTTGCAAACTTTGGAAAAGGGTTCTTCGGATTTGTGCTGAAGCCACTGGTTATTGTTGTGGTTTGTGTGATCTGTCTGTGGGGACTTATAAGAGCCTGTAAGTGGTACAGGGGAAATAAGGTTGAGAGAGCTCTCAGAGTGAATGAGAAAAGAATGGCGAGACTGCAGGACAGTCAATAGCAGAACCTTAAAAGGATGGAGGGGTTCCGACAGAGTAGAATGGCAACAAGCACTGTTTAGGTCGGTACTTTCTCCAAAGGGAATGAAGTTGTGATGGTGTGATGACAATTGTCATAAAAGGGAGGAACTGATAGAGCGCCATGTGATTCTGAGATTTGTAGGGGTGCATCATATTCACTGTTGTTCGGCACCCGCATATAATCAATGTATGTCTAGAAGCGTCATAGAAATGTATTTGCTATAATCATTTAACGTAGAAGTGTTAGACATGTAATAACGTTTTGCGGAGTATAACGTTGCAAGTTATTGTGAATGTATTTGGAATAATGTAGATGATTAGGTTTTACAATCAATGTAATGGATTAAATGTGTGCCACGTTAGAATTAAAAAGTAGGTTGCTTATTTACGAGAAGATTATGTTGAATTAATGCTTAGAATGTGGTTTCGTAGTATGTTTTAATTTGTTAGGCCTAACTGCATATGTTGAAGAGAAGGCCCGTTCATTTCTTATTTTAGCTGTGTTTCACAGGCTGACAGGGATTTCTTGGTTAAGGCTTGAGTTGCCGTGAAATGTAAAACTTCAAGATGCGAAGAGCTTTTCTTTTCGTTCCCATGTTTCTGTTGCAGGTGCAAGGACATTTAGCTCTTTAGTGAGAATAAGTCTTTGTTTTAGGAGTTGAGATACGGCGAGAAGCCTACAGGGGAGTGCATTGGAATGTGCAACTGTAACTCTTGGTATGGAAGGTGCCTGGTGTGAGAAGTTGGCCTGATGTATGATGTCACTAGTTCTAGTGTACACCTTATATCAGTCCAAATACCCTTATGGTGATTGGTTGTAAAGTCAACCTTATAGACCAGCTATCCTAGTGGTAGCATGGACAAGAGCAGTCTTAGGCTAAACTCTGAATGGCATGTGAAGCCAGCTGTGATACCATATATAATCCCTTGAATACCAAATGAAAGGACACCACAACAGATATATATATAAAATAAAGTGTATTTATTCTAGCCAAACCCTCAGCACTCTTTATGAGATTAGAGGTAAGTACAACACAGTCTTATTTAAGCATACATTAAGTCACACAGGTAAGTAATACAGTTAGGCCCTAGGGGCCACGCAAACCATCTACTAAGTAAGTGGTATAAGGACCACTGTCACAGAAATAGGATAGGCCTAGGCCTAGGGAATCGCTGGGGCTACACTACACTAGCAACAGTTAGGAAGTGGGAGGCCCACGGGATTCAGGTGCAGAGTGGAAACACTCACGCGTAATGCGTAAAAGTCAATAGCAATAGTACAGTTTAGAAATAGATAGATTTAGGACACTTCCGGAGTAGCTAGGAAGTCGAGACTGGAAAACTAGACACTAGGATAGTCACTATCCTGATGAGCACCGGAGTACCCAAGTTACCTAGCCCACAGGCTGCGGGTGCATAGGGGTGAAGTTGCGTCGGGTTTCGTCGTCGACTCCTATGGATGCCTGAAGAAAGATGCTGACAGGCAGTCAGTGAAGAGTGTCCGGTGGATCCCAAGGCTGGGATCAAGAAGAGAGGAGACCTGCAAGCAGAAGGGACAGAGTCAAGGTCACTAGCCAGTGACCACGTGGAACCAGGAAGGAACCAGGCGATGTCGTGAAGATTGCAGGTGAAGGTGAAGCTTGTCGCTGCGGCCACGAGGACCAGGGAACGTCGAGGACGACCAGGACCAGGAGGCGAGCTGTCCCACGAAGGCTCTTGCTGTCGGCGGCGTCGAAGTTGGACTAGGACTCACCAAGCCTTGGCAAGCGGAACCCACGAAGAACGGAGGACTTGCTTCTGGTGCAGACCAGGAAGGTCTGGGGTGCTTCTCTTTTTCAAAGGAGCAGGAGCCAGTCTGGAGGAGCCAAACCAGCGCTGAAGATTACGGGATGCGTCGTCACAAAGGCCACTAGCCAGCGGGCAAGCAACCGGACAGACGCGGCAAGCAGGAAAATGCAGAAGGGCCCCACGCAGGACTCGTGGAGTGTGGGGGGCTGGTCTTCGGTGCAGATGGTGCTTGGGGTTGGGGCTTCTCAATCCCCGGTGCACAACTTCGAGGGTGCCTCAGAAGCTGCGCTTGAAGATACTAGCCACTTTTCCCAGGTAGCCGGTCCCACGTCTCTCATCGCCTCCACGGATCTCAGCTCTGCTGTGGATGTGGATCAGGGTCGGAGAAGTCTGGAAGTCAAGGCTCTGGTCGGGCTCTGCAGTCGGTTCCTCGTAGAACTCGGGCAAAGCAAAGGGTAGTCTCTTGATGGTGCCTGTTTGCACAGGGTAGCCACTCCTTGGCCACAAGGGAGATTCTTCAGTCTTCTTCTTTCGTCGAATGTCGAAGGTCCAGAGTTTCTGTTCAAGTTTGCAGGTTCAGGATAATCTAAAGTCTTGAGGCCCAACTCCCACTCTTATACTAATCTGGGGGGCTGGGATACCTGTTAGGTCACGCCTTATGGGTGGGACCTGGGAGGGGGTGGTTACACCCACTTCCCTTTGTCCAGTTTCACGCCAGAGCTGGGGCTGGAGTGCCCCAGCGCCGGTTTGAACTGGACTATGCAAGGAACACCTTGTGTGCCCCAGGCATGTCTCATTCCTATCAGCCCACCCTGCCCCAATACACTAAAGGTTGTCTGGGGAGGTGCTAGCACCTCCCCAAGCAGGAAACCTATTGTCCAGGCCTCCCTGGCTGGGATCACTCCCAGCAGCAGGAGATCAGACTTGTGTCGTGGCAGCAGCATCCATTTTGTGATGCTGAGGCTTTGGTCAGAGGCTAACAGTGAAGTATGATTTTAACATGTCTTTCCCTCTAGAAGGGGGGAATAATATCCTCATCACCAGAAATGGTATGGGGGTATTATTCCAAAGTGTTAGACACCTTACACGACATGTTTTGATAAAGCCAAACCATAGTTACCATAACCGTTTAAGATTAGAAGGCACTTTAAGAGTATATGGTAGGCTATATCATAGAACAGCTATAAGGACATGGTTCCGAAAGCTGCAGACAGGCTCAGCTCATGCTAGAGCACCATCTCACATGTTACCAAGCACTCTGCCTCCAGGATTGTTAAGGCCTGCCATAGGAGTGACTGATAGGTACACATGTGTCTATATATAAGGGTAGATATAGGCATACTATATCTAAGCAAGGGGTGATTACACGACCTTGCCCCAGCTGAGTGATCAGCCAGTTGTGTCTGATTGGAAGGCCAGACCAGGGGTGGCATAATACATGCTGCAGCCCCTGGGAGGCCTAGGGTACACCTATGCCCTGGGTACCTAGGGTACACTGTACAGGGTCCAATAAGGTGATCCTTACCAATTGAGAATGTACCTAGGGAACATGGAGTCCATTTTAAAGAGAGAGCAGACAGCCTGAGACCCTGAATGGCAGGATCTCAGGCCAACTAAGTCGAAAAACCAGCTAGACACTAGGCAAAAAGTTGGGGGTAACCATAGTCAGATATCCACCTTCCTACACCTGGGACCCAAGGTCAAGCTAACGGACGATGGAAGATGGACAGCTCTGGATAGAAATTCACTGGAGGGAGACCTGGCTGAAGAGGTGTGCCGAAGGGCGTGTTCTGCGATTTTGGGGTTTTGTATTAGGGACAGACTCCCGGGGGTTGAGCAGATGAGGTTTAGACGGGAAGCTGGAAGGAGCATCAAAGATCGAGCTCTCACTAAGTGAAGACTTCTTAGGAAGTTTCACTTCTGACACCTTTTCGATGATTCTCTTGCTTGGGCGGGAATGCTAAGTAGGGATGCCACTTTAGAATAGAGCAGGGACAGAAATGTTTTGACTAATGATTCCTAAGATCGATATCAGCATAACTATTTTTTATTTGATGCTTTTAGAATCTGTAATTCTTTTTATTTTCAGTCGAATGCGAATTCTTCGTAGGCTAGCTTTTGTGTTAGTGCCCATTTATCTTTTGTGCCTCGTATTGGGGTGCCTTTATGTTCAGATGTTTTTGCTCATAATAAAATCTCAGACATTTTAGATCCTGAGTCCTTCATCCTGTAATGATGTCAACTTGTGGTAGTTACATCCTGATAATTGTGTTTACTCCCTCTATGCTATTTGGCAAGTAAAATGATCCAGTCGACCTGAAAGGGTTCTTGTAGATAATTGGTTAGACAAGAATCCAGCCTTATCACAGGCTTGTCATGAATGATCTGTGATACGAAAGTTACTCACAGATTTCTGGAGCAGGCACACTAAACCATAAAACAATCTTGCTGAAATTAGAACTTGTGACCTATAGACTGCACACATCTGTGCAGTACATGCAGAAATCCATCTAGCTACTTTATGAGTATATGAACTGGTCCAGGGAAGACATGGCATGGCAGTTCAGGCTGGACTGTTCCCATGAGGCACAGTGTCAAGACTGATTTGCATATAGCTGTGTCTGAACTGGGGTGGCAAAGTAAGCTAAAGAATGATGATGTATTCAACCCAGATCTGTGACTGGGGGTGAGTGTTTGAAAAGTTTCAGCACTCCGTCCATCATCTCCTTGTGTTTGCTTTGTTCGCCCTAAGTTGGCAGGGTATGCCCAGACGTGGGTCCCTTGCTCACTTTGCCACTGGATGACTGTCCATCATCTCCTTGTATTTGTCCTGTCAATAACAAACCACACAGATGTCATCAGCGAGCACATTAACTCACTGAGCTATGTAACTGGCATTGAAGCACATGAAGAACAGATTATATACAGAGCTCTGCAGCATATGCATGTTCTCTTTGATAGTGAGTAAAAAAGAATTCATGCCCCAAAGAAGTTTATGATAGATGTATGACCCTACAGTGTGAGCGAATGTGCATCACGAGTTCTTGTCATTTGGCCTATTTGAGTAGGCTAGGAGTACGCTGGACATTGATCAGGGAAAGAAGTTAGATGTTAAGGGAAGATATTTAAATGCTCGCTTTCTACCTGAGTCACTTCATGGGGCTACTGAGCAGAGTCAATATGCGGATCTACAACAGTTGAGAGGACAGCTTTAGGGGAAAAGCTACACCCTCAAGAGACATTTGAAGGTTGTGGCCCTCCTGCTATTGTGAATAGAGGTGGGTAAAGTATTCAAGAAAAATGGTGCTGCCCACAATAAAGCCTCATTCACCAGACTCCAATTTCACTGAGTTGGGTAACACAATACACATCTGTTATTCAGAGCCTTGATGCCCATGGGTGAATGTGTGCTTTAAACTACATATTATGTGGAATGTGAATCCATTCTAAGCGTATTACAGCATGCACCTGGTTGTTTTTAAGTTTTTAAGTTTGTTTCAGGACATACTTTCTGTTTTCAATTTCTGTTCATGTGTCCACTCAATAGAGTCCACTTCTGGCTTCTTTCAGACTAGGCCCTGTTTTGAGCCTAGGCCAGTATGTGCAAACACCAGCCTGTTTCTGCATCCGACAGAAGAAACCGTCCTTTGACCTTGTATTTTTCCCATGGCCCTGAATGTTTCTTTTGTTTTATAGCACATTCAATGAAGCTTTGTGTGCAATGTTCTGCAATAGGCCACGATCTAGGCTCTGAGCCAGAAGGTAAAATATATTCTTTATTCCGTGTTATTAGAGGTTCTGTTTCACAAAATGCCTCCATTGTGAATCGTCAAGCGAGTGAGAATTTTAGATATGCTCTTTATTTTTGTCATTATAGTTTCTATTACTGACCTGACCAATCCCACTTGGATTTTGTACTAGAGTTCTGAAATCTGAGAACCAGAGAACCAGAGCCGAGGATAAGGTTGGTGCCAAGTGCAATATACTGAGACTGAAAGTACGCATCCGGTTTTCAGAGATGCAGGGGTATATTCTCAAGAACGTGCTATAATCATTGCCAAAAAAGGCTAACGCAATTTTACATATCGCCGTCTATCGTGGGAAAATAACTCCATGTTAACGTTGCATTCTCCACACGGTGGTAGCATGTGATAGTTACCCGATAAAGCATCAAATGTCCGCGATAACATTACCGGGACGGCGATAAAAATCCAAACCGCGATGACAAAATCAGTGATAAGCTGTGCCAGACCTGCAATTCACACACGTCAGGCGGGGAAAATCACTATAAAAGCAGAAAATAAACCACAAACAAAAACAAAACAACTGCGAAGCACAATGGAGGTAGCCGGAGCAGGAGCAGAGGACGACCAAACCCCCACAAGCCCCCCGGAGAACCAGGCCAGGACCTCGGGGTCAGGGAAGGGCAAGGACAAGAAGAAGAGGAAGAAGCGGTTCAGTCCGCAGGAAAACAGGAACCCGATAACGGAGGTGATAAAATACCATCAACAACTGTTTGTCACCTCCAATGTGCCATTGGCAACACAAAATGGAATATGGCAGTCCATCGTGGCCAAGGTGAATGCAATCGGAGTGCTGAGGAGGACAATGGAAGAGGTCATGAGGTGCTGGAATGATGTGAAGCGCAAAACCAAGCAGAAACTCGGCAACAACCAGAAGGCAGCAATGCAGACTGGAGGTGGGAGTCCAGCGCCACAGGAGGAGCTGGACGAGATGGAGGAAATGGTGTCCACAGTCATCAGTGTGGAGAGGGTGGCAGGAGTTGGGGACCGGACACTGCTCGACTGGAGCCAACACAACAGCAGGAGGGTGAGTAATGACCAGGGACTGGGGGGACCGGGGGAGATGGGCACAATGACACACAAGCACAATTAAGCATAGCACAGTGCACACCCACAACGACTCTGGAACATGTCCCTGATCCCCTTGGCACACTGCAGCACACCTAGAAACTGCAAGTAGGCCCCCGTCGACTATGTGCCCAGAGGGGGGCCTCCCCACACATCCCCACTCTCACAACAAACCCATGCACATGTGCTGAACCCAACAAAGCTGTGGGTCCGTGACCCACACTGACAATACAAGTGACACTGCATGACGATTAGCATGGCTGCAGTCCAATTATCATAACATGGTGCACGCCACAACACTGAGGTGGCTGAGTGTGGACCACATCCGTAAAAGAGCAGGTCACACTCTGACACATCCACGTGCACAAACAACCCCTGATGTCAACAAGACATCTGCGGACAAACCATGCCCAAGTGTCCCAACTCCCACCAAGAGCCCAATTTACCCAAGTCTGCAACATCTCAGCACTGTGTAAGCACAGAATTGAAAGGCACACTGCTTGAAAGGGATAAGGGCCAGCAAAATCAGAGCTGCAGGAGCAACTCACCCACAATGCAGCACACACACATAAGAAGCAGAACACATCAACATTGACAACAATGTGGTACAAACTGCAACATATTCACAACAGAACAGAGGACACAACTGCTGCCACTTGTGTGTAGAAACTGGCCAATCACTTTTGGCATAGCAGGGAAATGTGAGATGATGATGTACAAGTACAAGCACACATCCGTGATGTTGTTGAAATGTCCACTGTCCCGCATCAAATAGGCAGCTCCTCCCAGTCACAATGTACATTGTCATGCAGTCTGTATGTAAACTTGTACAATGCATCAACATACATGTGAACACAATGTTAAACTGCATCTCCCCTTCACATTGTAGAGGGAGAATCAACACCTCCTGCAGAGTAGACCCAAAAACTCTTCACTAATGACAAAGAGGACCTCCCCTCCTTCGACACTGACGCCCTCCAACAGCTCATGGACAGCATCGGCACCTCATCTCCAGGAGCAGGGCAGCCCAGCTGCATCCAGGAGACCTCACCCCATGCACAGACCACACAGCAGGAAGCACCAACCACCACGGCTGTCTCCCAGGACCCACACAAACAACACATGGCCTTCCAATGACATGTGTTAGGGTGCCAGAAGATGGCTGATCAGATGCGGGTGGGGTTCGATGCCATGGCAGCCAAACTAGATGCCATACGTGGGTGTCTAAGTTCCATCAGGGACCACTTACAGTCCCTAACGAACACCCACAGTCCGCTCCATGCTCTCCAATGATCCATGGATGACATCGCTGGGGTCCTGACACTGAGACAAGGACAACTGTCTAGTCAGAGTGGCTCCAGCGGCATCATCCGGGAGTTGGGACACCTGTGGAGGACCATGGAGAACATGGAGCGGGTGCAGGAGGATAGAATGGCTGCTACGGCTGCACACCAGCGTGATGTAGCTTGGATCTTCCATGCCCTGCAGACCCTCATCATGGCATTGCTGCCACAAGGCCTGGCGCAGATGAATGCTGCTGCTGTTTCGACATCCACAGCTCCGCCCCCTGATGTGTCAGTGCCACACAGTGCTGGAGACAGAACACCACCACCACATGTGAGGTACATGAAACATCAGAGGATGAAGATGCGGATGATTCTGCCTTACTGGTAAGAAGGAAGCAGTAGCATTCATCTCCGCCATATGGCCTGTTTCTGCTTGGTTCTGCTCTCTGCATCATCACCTTCCACTCTCCCCCGTTGCACTCTGCGACACTCACCTTGGACCTCGACATGAACTGCCATATTCTGTTTGGTCACCAATGACACAGCTATCAGACTGCGGAGTGAAATCTTTCGATGTATTTGTCATTCCCTGAAGGACTCTGGCTGGCCCTCCATGGGCCAACAATGTAATGTGGGGTTTGCATGGCCCTGTACTGCTCCAGCTACAACACTCTACTGAATGTGCATTAAACATTCAAATTCACACAGATGTGTCATGTCTATGATCATTCAACTATGAAAGTATGGATGAATGTAGGGTCAGTGATTACCCATTACGTCCATGTTGCTCATCTTGTGGGACTTGAGTCACAGGGT
Source organism: Triturus cristatus (assembly GCF_964204655.1). Taxonomy (NCBI): domain Eukaryota; kingdom Metazoa; phylum Chordata; class Amphibia; order Caudata; family Salamandridae; genus Triturus; species Triturus cristatus. Next base: position 734,822,596 of record NC_140580.1, read on the forward strand.
GCAACATTACCGATTGCGGTCCTGGTGGCGCCGACACTACAACAGAGACACCCGTATTAGTTACTTCCTTTCCCAGCCCAGAACGGAAACATGGCCAGAGCCCCTGGGTCATTGTTCACACCCCTACCCTGGACTAGCATACGCCAGGCCAGCTCACTCCGCTTATGCCTACGGGGGGATGACAACGCTACATGTATCAGGTCTTCCCTGTAGTGATCTGCTGATCACAGGTCTAGTTGTCAGCATGCCACAGCCACTCCCTGAGGGCTGGTTTATACCCACACCACACCCATCCAGCACAGGCGTCAAAGGACATTTGACCCTGTCAATAAAAGGGGCCAGGCGCACGTGTTTGAGGCCATTTTCACTATCTATCTGAGTGTGTCCATGTGGTCATTATTTATGCATGAGGGCCTAGGGCCCTACCACATCACATTCCCCACTGCCGGAGGTGACATGATGGCGTCCGCACCATGAGACTCAATCATAAAGGGCCCATGACTTGCGGTGCACAGAGTTGGTGGCAGCCGAGACACTTTGGCCGACACGGGCCTACCGCCACAAGACGGTGACTTGCGGTGTACAGAGTTGGTGGCAGCCGAGGCACTTTGGCCGGCACGGGACTACGGCTACGTGGCGATGACTTGCGTTGCACTGAGTTAGTGGCACCAGAGCTGAGCGGGTGTGCAACCTGCGATGATGCGTAGGCCTCGATACGCTGTCCTGCCAATCATGATTCAATTAGAATTGTGAGCACAGCTGGACCGCAGTGTACGCCGAAGGCAGCAGGCTGCTCAGACATGACTCCGTGGTGCAGTGCAGCAGGGTGCGCTGGGGGCCTGTGGCGCGGAATCCAGTGATCGGCTGAGGAGGTTGCACCGGCCGGTGGCGGCAGGTGAGCATTGAGGTCTGGGTGTGCAGGGGCGGGCAGTCATTGCTGGGCAGCAGACCGGTCTGGGGACCAGGGCTGGAATGCAGCTGGCACACAGGATCACGTAGGCACCACCGGTCACAGCGGCGCCCTCGTGGCTGGGTGGGGGGAGTGAAGGTGCAGGGGTATCAAGCTGATGCAAACTGTGATGCTTACAGATATGAGAAATCCTGCATCATGAGACCGTAACAGAAGTTCTGGTGACCGTAACTTTCATTTTCTTTCCTACGAAGGTTACGACCACACGTACTTCGGTTACGGTCTTTTTGTGCAGGACTTGTCTTTCCTGTAAGCATTCCGGTTTGTCCCAGTGCTATACACTGTACCAGATAAGGTTTGTGACTATACGGACGCTTGACCATTGTCACCATTTGTCCAACAGGTTTCTGAATACTGACTTCCGGAGTATGGCATTGTATTGGGGAGTTCCCGCAGCATATTCAGTTACTTGAATCCACATATTGCCCTGATGTAGTTCCCCGTTGGGCGTTGGCTGTGCAGTTCGTATTGTTTATTTATGTATTTGTAATAAAGGACTGTTTTTGCACTACTGTTGACTACTGGACTTCATGACCGTGTGCACCCCCATTTCAGTTACTACAATCTTGGATCTGGGGCACAGAGGTGTCTGGCAACGGCTGGCGTTGGGGTTGGTTTCGCAGGAACACTACGAATTGGAACTGTCGTGTGGTGCAGATACAGGGGCTCGCCGTTGCTATTGTGGACATGCATCCAAGACATGTGTGAGGAAGTTTGATAGGGCTGGCCGTGAGATTGCTCCGACTCTGGCAGTTGTTGGTTAGGAGGTACCAGGGGCTAACAGGTGCAGCACAGCCAGCAGCTTTGTCTGTGGAGGGATGTTGGTTGTCCGCTGTGTTGGTACCGTCAGCCAGAGGGCAATGTGGGTCAGGATGCGGAGGATGGTTATCCTTTTGTGCCTGTAGTGGGCAATGACTTCCTCTGGCGTTGAGCCTCTGAGGCTGTAGGGTTTTCGGAGCGTCCGCTGTCCTGTTCTGCACAGCCTCGGTGGTAGTCCGGAGGGTGGGGTCCGGGGGGGGGTGGCTCGGGGTGGTGGCAGTGGGTGTTGTGGACCTCTTGGGTCTCCGAGCTGCATGATCTGTGCCTCCATGACATGTGTTGGTCTTCATATGAGGCTCTGGGCTGGGCTACCTTTCATATTGCAGGTAAGTGTTTTGCGGACGCTATCGCTGGAAAACTGGTGATATCAGCAGTTTGCACCAGCTTGAGGATGGGGCGATAATTCTTTCTACACTTTTGCTGCTCTAAAGTGCCGATAACTCGGCGATAAATCCTTGAGAATATGCCCCGCAGTGTTTCCAGTCCATATCAATGTAATTGGCCATAAAACCTTTTGAAGGCGTCATTTACAATCAGTTTCTCCAAATATTGGCCCTCTGACACTAGCAAAGCAATATTTGGTGAAATGTTGCGATACTAGCAAAGCAATATTTGGTGAAAGGTTGTGATATGCATTGTGGGTTTCTTTTTTGGGATTCAGAGGCCCAATTTTGGTCCCCGTCCGAGTCTGCCCCTGGATATTTTAGTAGTCGACGTCAGTGAGCCTTCTTTACTCCAAGCTATACCACCCAAATCTATCAATGCTCCCATGCAATAGGTTAAACCGTCTGGGACTGCTCTCAATCCAGCCGGGGCCAGTTGCTACTCACAGGGCCATCGTGAAATGGCTCCGCATGTTCCTTCTCGCTCCTTCCCAGTCATTTGTTTGCCTCCATGAACTTTTTAATGACATTGGTGACAGCCTAAAGTGACTTTGAAGTGTCATTATACCAATGTGTGCAACGCAGCGGGATTATGGCGCGGCCTAGAGCCCCAGCGCATGATGGCAGCCGCGGCTCTGGGAATCCGGTTTTCGGTTACCTGCGTGTTTTGGATGGCTTCGTCGATGGCTTCCCGCTGGCTTGGGGCGGGAGGCGCCTCGTGTGCTCTTGGTTTAGTCATCTGACGCCTTTGCGCTTTCTTGGCCCAGCACGCCCGCTTTCTATAAATAACCCGTTCAGACTAGCACGCACCCGTCGGGAGGCTGCCAAGCCAGAGAGGCCAATTAATCAAGCCTATAATGGCGATCAGGGGTGTGAAGGGTCTTCTGTGAGTGCCCGGCTGCGTGCCCACTCAGCTGCTGCGAGCTCGCTGCCCTGAGTCTTATTAAAATCCCACGGTGTTGAATGGTGGTTTATCAATGCTTTAATGTAGCCCGGACATGTCTCCGACAGGTTCCAAGGTTACAGTAGTGTGACGCGGGAAGGGTCCACGAGTGCCGTGCTCAAGATGGCACGCTCGGCACGCTCCGTTCCCGCGTTCAGAGCGCACAGTGCTGAGGGTTGAGCGATTTGGACAACGAGACTTAATAGAAATGTTGTCGACTGGCAGACTGGCCTGTCAATTTAAAGCCTGTGGGGATACAGTCCAGGAGGAAGACAACGTTTCTAGGAAGCTGGGGTGTAGCTATTAATAGTACTGCATGTGCGCGGGGCCCCAGGGATGTGAGGGGCCCCTGGCACACCTAATATAGCTGTGTTTTTTCAAAACCAAAACACTGGATGTAGCCCATTTCCCTGCTTGCCCTGTTAAGCGTGGCACATTTGCTACGTCACTATCGTGAGACTCACCTCCGATTGCGCCGGCTGCAGGACACGAGACATAGGGGCATATCAACAACAACCGGCGATAATTATCGCAAAGCGCACTTAGCGCTAGGATAATTATCGCCGGCTAGCGTGGATTTTTATCGCTGAGATAGCGTGCTATTAGCAACGCTTATCTCAATAGCGATAAAAATCCTCACGCTAACTGGCTAACGTGAGATTATCGCTGGAAACCCAGCGATAATCTCACGTTACCATGTTGATATGGACTCACAAACTTAGCCATGATATCCTCCTCCCATAGGATATCATGGCTAAGTCAGTCCTGAAGCAGGTGTTAGGAAAGTAGCGATAACAGGTGTTATCGCTACTTTTCCTGACGCTATGCTTCATAGCGTGGGGCTTGATGATAAGAGAAATGTCGCTTAGCGACATTTCTCCTGTCATGTTAGGTCAGGAACGCCCACTTTGCATCTCATTAGAGATGCAAAGTTGGGCGTTAGGAATCCTGACGCTAAAACAAGGTTTTACGCGTTAGCGTGTCCTTGCTAATTTAGCGATAAAATTATCGCTGCTTTTCGGCCGAAAACGGCCGCAAAAGCAGCGATAATATTGTATCGCCTGCTTGTAAATATGCCCCATAATTACTAGCACTATGGAAGTAGTTTATTTTACGTGGCAAACCAATTGTATCTCGGTACGTGCAATCCAATTTGGATCACGATTTCAAGTTCCAGAAAGTATAAAGGGTTGTTAGTGGATAACCTGGACTCGGACAATTTGGCGGTCATGTGCCACGGAGAAAAAGCGTCACCATGATTCTCTTTGCTCCAAAATGCACATTTTTTGTTTTACTCCTTAGCGTCCCCTCTTCCGACTATCAACCAATAAGGCTACCCACCCTTCTCCATAAAATATTTGCCTTTGCCTCTCCCAAGCTCTGCATTCTGAATCCTGTAATAACACAACTTCGGCTCTTGCTACAATGAAAATCCCGCTTTTCTGTTGAGTGTCGACCCTACTGTATTTATGCAGGTCGGACTGGTCTATAATCCAATCAGGCAGTGACTCACGGGCTAGTCTGCTAGGTCAGTGTGTGGACTGTTTCTTGGCTGCTTGTTGGGCCTGTTGTATGGTCTATTGGCCTGATTTTTAGGTCTCACCTTAGACAAAGCTCATACGGTGTCGCTTTTAAGACATAGTGTACACAAGGGGCTTGAAGCCCACGCATTGCTTACCATTCATTGACTTTATTGTCAGTCTTATTTGCAGCCTCCGATTTGACCAGTACATGTTGGCTTCACTTGCTCTTCTTTCACGTGGAGTGTGAACCTAGTACCGCTTGCTTCATCTTGTAACTATCGGTCCGCTGTTCGCTCTGCGATTGAAGTGCTATTTTCTTTTTCCTCCGTTGTCCTTGTATGTGTTTCTTCTTCCCCTCCACTCCCATGTCCATGTTGTTTCTTCCCCTTCCGCTCCTGTCCTTGTCAACATCGTATCGTACGCATCAATATCGTGTCGTATGCAGACGACACACAATTCATCCTTTCACTATCCAACGAACCCAATATCTCGAAACTCAACTTTCAAGAAGGAATGGAAACAGTTGCCAGGTTGATGAAGAACAGCTGCCTCCAACTGAACAAAGACAAAACCGAAGTACTCATTTTAGGCCCACATCGTGACGCCTGGAACAACACCTGGTGGTCCCCCGTCCTTGGACCACGCACGCAACCTCGGAATCATCCTGGACTCCAAACTCAAAATGGACCACCAGATCAACGCCATCACCTCTTCCTGTTTTCACACCCTCCGTCTCCTACGAAAAACTCTCAACTGGATCCCCCTTGAACATAGGAATACCTTCACCCATGCCCTCATAAGCAGCAGACTGGACTACGGCAACACACTCTATGCCGGGATCAACAAGAACCTCACCCACAAACTCCAGACAATCCAAAAAGCCTCTGCCAGTCTAGTCCTCAACCTACCACGCCATTGCCACATCACTCAACACCTGTGGGCACTACACTGGCTCCCTGTCGAGAAGAGAATCACCTTCAAGCTCCTCACCCACGCCCACAAAACTTTTCACAACACAGGCCCAACCTACATGAACCACCGCCTCTTGTTCCACGCACCCCAAAGATCCCTCCGCTCAGCCCAGCTCTCCCTTGCCACGGTACCATGCATCAAGAAAACCAGAACAGTAAGTCGCTCCTTCTCTCTCCTCGCGGCTGAAGCATGGAACACCCTCCTGCTCCACCTCCGCCAGACACCAACTCTCTCCAAGTTCCTGAAGGACCTCTAGACCTGGCTCTTCGACGAATCTCCATGAGTGTCCGGCACCTAACGCCCCCTGTTGGGCTATGATATCTGATGATTTTCCGTGAGGGCTTAGGAGCTGCCCCCACCCCCCCAGCGCCTTGAGACTCTCCGGGTGAGTAGCTGTGCTTTACAAAACCTGATTGATTGTTGCTTCTTCCCATTCAAACCACACCCTTGTCGGTTGCTTCTCTTCTCCCCCTCCCACCTTGCCCTTTTCCATGTTGGTTCTTCTCTCCCACCCCCATTGTTCATGTCGCTTCTTCCCTCCCACACCCCATGTCCATGTTGTTTCTTCCCTTCTGTTGTCGTTTTGCTTCTTCCCTTTCACCTTTCACCTTCCAGCCTCCTGTTATCCATATTGCTTCTTCCCTCCCACTTTCCCATTGTCCATGTTGCTTTATTCCTATCCCCACATCCGCCAAAGGCCAAAAAAAGTGCTAAGACACGTACAGTGCAGGCTGCATCACAGCGGTTATTTAATCCTCCTGTTGTCTGTGCTACTTATTCCCTCTCTCTCGCTATCCATGTTGCCCGTACCCTCCCATTTTCCCTTCTGTTGATCATGTTACCCACCCCTACACGCCATAGGCAAAGAAAAGTGCTATGACACGGCCAGCACTGGCCACATCATATCGCTTTGTTTCTAACTTTAGTTGGGCTGCTGTGCAACATGGATAAAAGACAATGACAAAACCAAAAGCTCTCACATAGCCGAGACCTATTGGCTTTGCTAATGCTTCTTAGTGTTGATTTCCCTGACATTAAAACAAATATTGCCTGCAGATATCTCAAGTCCATGCAGTCTTCCATACTCTGCAAAACACTTACAGTGCATATCTTTACAAGCTCAAAACTGCCCCAATTTGCAAACATGGGCCGGTTTTTAGGTCTCGCCTGAGACAGCGCTATAGCGCTGCCCTCGCGAGAGCTTTTGTAAATGGGGGATCTGGAAGTGCAAACAAGTGCTTTCAGGCCTCCAAATACAGTGCATGTGCGCCGGGCGCGCGCACCATTTGGCAGCCTGAAAGCACTCGTTTGCTTTCACTTTCGCGGGCCGCACGGCCGCTTTGATGTGATCGCGATCCCCATTTGCCACCCCCTCCCTTATCCCACTTCCTGCTTGTTTTTCCATTTCTATAGTTCATCGTTCTCTACTTAACTTCTCGCCGCCAGTTTCTTCCTGAGCACCTTTCCCGTCCCCTGTTCCCCGCATCTCTTCTTTCTTTCATTCGCTCCTTTTTTCTCCTTTCCTTTCTTCTCCCCGCGGCTCTTCCTTCTTTCCTCTTCTCTCATTTCCTTTATTCTCCCGCTTCTCTTTTCCTTCTTTCTCCGCGCATCTCTTCCTTCTCTCCACTTATCTGCAGCTCTCTCTCCCCTTTACATATCTTGGTCATGAAGCTAATATATCGTGTGGGGGAAGGGAGGGCGATGCAGAAGCTGGGCAACGGATACAAAACGTGCTTGCAGGGTCTAGTTTCTCGCCAGCCATTTTCCCAGCCTTCTCCCGACTGAGTGCCAAGCATGAAAGGAAGCCGCCAACTTTAAGAGCAAGTGCAAATAATTGAGATACTTTTAAAAGTTGATAATGTGCTTGCATCATGGAGTGTTTAATGCTGAGTTAGAAAGCCGCTCAGTGTTTGAAGTGCCGGGTTGCTTTATTTCTGAATTGCAAGGTGGTTAACCTCCTGTTGTATCGTAATTGCATAATGTCCCATTGTTTGTTGAATCTCTGCGTGGCATTTTATTAATTGGTAACTCCAGTGCCTGGGACGCCAGTTGATTCCTCACCTCATAATTTAATTTCAGTGCATCACGTGAAGTGCGGCACATTATCACATCTGTGGATGAAGACGGCAAAATGTTCGCCACGAGAGATGAGATGGCATCGTAAAAAATACAATTTCCTGTTCTCTTGCTGGTGGATAAAAATGCACATTTTGGATGGGAATATGGAGATGTTTCGTTTCCTTTATCGCTGCTGTCAAGAATTCAGTGAATCCACTTATACAGGACTCTTGCACAATAATGGTGAAGGCAGGTAGTAAACAGTGGAAAAGAAAAAGTATGCTGTAATCTAACATAATATGTGTGAATACCTGTGCACTCCGAACGGGTGCTAAATTTCCCCTGTAGCTAAAGGTGCGTTTGTCATCAAATAATACATGCAGAGATGTTTTCCTGGCTCCTCTCACTGTAATCCACCTGGTCGTGAATATGGATATATCATATGTGATTGAATAGGGAAAGGCTCGGCACACCGCAACATTTTGTCTATCTTACTGCTTTATCAAAGGGCACAAAGTGCGATCGCGATCACTTTCACACAGTGCATGTGCGCCGGGCGCGCGCACCATTTGGCAGCCTGCGTGTACATTTCGCGGGCGCTTTGATGTTCTCAGTGAGCCGCGCGGCCACTGCGAACATCAAAGCGCCCACAAAATGTACACGCCATTTGCCACCCCCTCCCTTATCCCACTTCCTGCTTGTTTTCCACTGGAGCATTACGTTACACTTTGCTCTGAAGTCCTGGTGACTTTACTGGATTAAAACTACTGCCTATACATTTTCCCCTACAAAACAGAAAACGCTGCATCCACCATCCCCTGCTTTGCAGCAAATCCTCCTTGTTTTTTCTTGTCTCTGGGGACCCGCGGTAGCGGATGTAATAGATGATCACGTTTTATATAATTGTTGCATACATGCCTAGAGACCCGATTCAGGAGGGATACACCCGATTTTTTACGCCAAACGTGTCTATTTTGGTGTCTACATTGCTTCTCATTCGATACAAATCAATGAAGAGAATACATTCTCCCAATTATCATTTTTTTAAGGCTCCCAACTTTTCCTCTTCCAAAATGCTGGCACGTACGTGGTTTCATTCCTTGCTCGTTCAGTGTTTAAACCACTCAGTGACATGGCCGAACAGGAGGTGATTAGATATACGTAAAACAAAGTGAGATGACTAAAGTCACACACATCCTTTGCTTACGTTAGGCCAGCGTGCGCTGTTTTGTTTTATGTTAATTAGATGCTTTTTATTTCTGTGCATGTGCAGTTTCAGTGAGAGGTTTTTTCCGTCACTTTTTCTTTGTTTAAACGATTGTGCGCAGGAAAGAATCATGGTAACAGCTTGTTTATTTTACCTTTTGTAAATCACACGGATTGATGCTCAAATCAGTTATTTAGCAAGCACTTGTTTGGGCGTGATGTTTTGTGCAACTACTATTTAGCGCACGCGGATGTAAACAAGGGGCAGTTGCTTTTGAGTTTGTGCTTTATTTTGCTATGTTTGGATAAGTCTAATAATGCAAAGAACAAACACGATTAGAATACAATTCCTTGGAGTTTAGCCAACATGCGAAATCAGTGGCAGCACATGTAATGTTTGCCCCTTTTTTGCCGGCTTGTGATTGCACCTGGAAATCCGCCCTTGTGTGTTCACCCGTGACGACTTTGCGAATTGGAGCCTACAGTTATTATTATTATTATTATTTTTTTTTAAGATTGGTGACAAACATTTGCCGGGAGCGGAAGAGGAATAGAGAGGACATGGAATAGCATACATTAGGTAGTGGATACTGCAAACTGTATGGAATGCAGTGGCACAGTCATTCGACCAATGAAACAGGATAGCTTCTGCGATAGTGGCAGATGTAGGTGCTGTCATTACATTGGCAAATACAGGGAGGATGCTGGAAATACAGGCAGTGTCAGAGAAGGGACCCAGACACAGGAAGATAGCTTAGATTCAGACACTTTCGTCGTAGCACTCAGGCACTTTGATATTCTCAGTGAGCCGCGCGGCCACTGAGAACATCAAAGCGCCCGCGAAAGTGCTCACCATATGCCAGCCCCTCCCTTATCCCACTTCCTGCTTGTTTAGCGAGCAGTAAGTCGAAGGCCGTTTTAGAGGTAAGGAATTTTAGGAATGAGATCAGCAAACAACCTTTCTCTACTCAGGCCACTGTCCACTTTCCTTAGTGAAATTGACAGAGTGCTTCCGGGTCTGTCTGATCTCTCTACAACATGTAGCTGATTAGTGTTAATAGACTAACATTGCAACGTCTTTTCAACAAACAGTTTAAAGTATGACAGTCTTAAATGCATCTAGCATGTTTTCAGTTCGGTGTAATATTTTTTAAGCATAGCTTTCCAGTTACTCTCACTGTGAAAGTATGACCTTTATTGAAAACAGTTTGTCCGTGGCATTTACAAAGTATTTTTAATACTTGGTTCTGCAGACCAATCGCCATGGCTTGTGTGGTTTTTAGCCTTGAATTTTTAGTCGACAGGCCTAAGCCCATGTCTTGTATACCTGTACGTGTATTTATATTTTTAAACGTCCCCGCATGCTTAGCGATGACTCTGTAGAGAATGAAATAAATGTTTTTTCTCCAGGGGCAAACACTACAGGCCTTTATTTGCGTAGCAGGCATTTTTTTCAGAAGTGTATTGTTATAGACAACAATCAAAACAATTTGTATTCCATAATTCTGAAATATACAACATGTCCGTCAGATTACCTGCCCTGCGAGCGCATATTTGGCAAAAGCAGATAAGTGTGTAGTGAATCTTTTTTTTTTTAACGGAGTTTTATATAGCGCGAACTTGATCCGGTATCGGAGCGCTTTACATAACACCAGTTGAGTTACATGAGGACACATTAATTTTTAGGTCTCGTGAGCCAAAGGCTCGAAGAGACATTTTATATGTGGGATTTTCAAAGTGCTACCCACACTTTTGGCTGGCCTAAACCTTGAGTGCACGAGATCACATGCACGTGCACAGCTGCTCCTCTGCTAATTGCATTCCCCCCTCCCTTCTCACCCAGTCCTTTGATGCTCTGCTCGATTACTTTCACTTTCGCTGCTTTGACCCTTGCATTCCCCCCTCCCTTCTCACCCAGCCCTTTGATGCTCTGCTCGCATCTCCCTCCTCCCTGGGCGTGAAGGGAGACAGAGACATCCTCCTTAATTGCTGTTTCCCCTCTGAGCCATCGGGTCCTGTGGACACGTTATTGATCAGCTCCAAACTCCGATACATTGCTCTCAAGTGACCACCTGTCAGAGGAAACAAGCAGCAGGCACTTAAATGACCTCTATACATAATTATGCTTTATTATATGCCACATAATTTTACACCACTCAATGCAACACAATTCCACGCCATGCTACACAATTCTATGTCACATAATTCTACTCCACATCACATAATGCCACTCCACATCATGCCACATAATTTGACAGAACACCACATAATTCAACAAAGTGTAACATAATTCCACTCCTCCCTACATGACTCCACTCCACACAATGGCATTCCACATCACACAATTGCACTCCAAGTTACACATCTGCCCTTCATGCCACACAATTGCTCTCCATGCTGCACAATTCCATGTCTCACAATTCGACTCCACACCACAGAATCCCACGCAACCAAGTTCCACGCAACGTAATTCAACTCCACACCACATAATTTCATGCCATATATTACCCCTCCAAGTCACATAATTCCACTCCACCTATTTTCAATCCACTCCATACCACATCATTTCACCCCATGCCACATAATTCCACACCACTCAAGGCCTCGCAGTTCCATGCAACACAATTCCACATCTCATAATTCCACTCATGCCACAAATTTCCACTCACACAATTCCATGGCACATAATTCTACTCCATACCACATAATTCCACTTCAGTGCACAACATATAATTCCACATCATGCCACATACTATGCCACATAATTTCACTCCCTACAACATAATTCCACTCTGTGTCACATAATGCCTCTTCCCTTTCGTGCCACATAATTCAGATCAACATATTTCCACTCAACTCAATTCCTTGCCATGCGACACAATTGCACATCACATAAATCCATGCCACATAATTCTACTATATGCCACACACTTTCACTCCACACCACATAATTCCACACCACGTCACATAATTCCACTCCACATCACTTAATCTCACTCCACACTATTGCACTCCATGTCACACAGTGGCACTCCTCACAATTCCATGTCTCAAAATTTCACTCCATGGCACACAATTGCACGCCATACAATTTCACACCACACAATTCCATGCCAAAAAATTCTGCGCCACTTAAAGCCAATCCATGGCATGTAATGCCATGCCATACAATTCAAATCAACATAATTCGGCTCCATGCCACATAATTCCACGGCACGTAATTCCACTCAACACCACACAATTCATTACCATGTCACATAATTCCACTCCATGCTATATGATTTCCACTCCACTCAGTGACACTCCATGTCACCCAAATGCACTCCACATCACACAATTGCATTTCACGCCACACAATTCCACGTTGCACAATTCCACTCCAGTCAACACAATTACACTCCATGCAACACAATTCTGAACCACACAATTCAACTCCATGCCACCTAAATGCACTCCACCCTCATATTTCCAATCCAAGCCACATAATTCCACTCCATGTCGCATAATTCCAATCCTCTCAATGCCGCACAATACCATGCCAAACAATTCCATGCAACACAATTCTTCTCCACATAATTTCACGCCACCTAATTCTACTCCACACCACATAATTCCACTAGTCAACACCCCACAATTCCATGCCACACAATTCAACTCCATCCCACATAATTTCACTCCATGCAACATCACGACTCCACATCATGCTACATAATTCCACTCCATGAGACATAATTCCACTCCATACCACATAATTCCACATTGTACCACACTGTACCACCTACATTTAATCTCCCCAAACCAACATAATTTCACACCACACAATTCCACACCAGACAATTCCAGGCCAGACCATTCCATGTCACATCTCATAATTCTACTCCACGGAGCATAATTCCACTCCTTGCCACCTAATTCTATGCCACACCACTTGATTTCACACCATGTCACATAATTCCACTTCACGGCACTGAATTCCTCTCCACACAATTGCACACCACGTCACATAATTGTAGTTCACGCCACACAGTAACATGTCTATCTCAGTGAATGCAAAATAATTCCACTCCACATAATTCCATGCCACATAAAGTGCTCTCCACTTCTCATAAATCCACACCACATAATTCTATTCCATGGCACACAATTGCATGCCACATAATTCCATACCACACCCCATAATTCCACACCACATCACATAATTCCACTCCACCCCCATACTTCCTCTCCGCAGAATTGCACTCCATGTCACACAATTGCATACCACGCCACACAATTCCATGTCTCACAATTTCCCTCAACACCCCACAATTCTAGGCCACACCACACAAATCCACACCAATTAATTCCATGCCATACCACATAATTACACTCCATGGAACGTAATTCCATGCCACATAATTCCACTCCACTATTAATGAATCCACTCAATAACATAATTCCACTTAGCGGCACATAATTCAAGTCCACCACATAATTTCATTCCATGCCACATATTTCCACTCCATTCCATGACACATACTTCCATTCCTCTCAACACAATTCCATGCCACACAATTCCATGCCGCACAATTCCACTCCACACAATTCCACACCACACCATATAATCCTACTCCACGCCATGCCAACTAATTCCACACCACATCCCTTAATTCCACACCATGCCACATAATTTAACTCCAGGTAACATAATTCATTTCCATACAATTGCAGTCTATGCCACACCACGCCAAAGAATTCCACATCTCACAATTCAGCTCCATGCCACACAGTTCCAAGCCACTCAACATACTTTCATGCCACATAATTTCACCCCACACATCATAATTTCACTCTGCATATTTCCACTCTACTTGACAACACGTAATTCTACTCCCCTCTACATTTGCAGAACAAACATTTGCAATGCAATAGGTCTCGCATTTACGCAAGTTTGAGCTACTCACATTACAAATAACAATGCCTTTTATTTTTGTTTTCTTTTTTATAACTTAAATAAAAGGCAGTGTCATTTACAATGCCAATAGCTTAAACTCGCGTGAATGCGAGACCTATTGCATTGCAAATGCTTGTTCTGTTAGGCACGGGGAGATTAGGTGATTTGCCCAGAATCACAGGATGTTCAGCGTCGTTGCCGCGACTCAAACCTGGTTCCCCAGATTCGCGGTCGACCGTCCTAGCCGCTAGGCCAACCCCTCTCTTCATGTCGGGGGCACAGCAAAGAGTTACATTTCAAAGATTCTTTGTACACACATCTGCTAACAGTAGGCAAATTTGTTCCATCCAAATAGAAAGCAGAACATGACAGAGCAAGAATTACATGGAATTGTATGTTTCTTTGGAAGGACTGAATTTTGTGATCCAACTGAGCATGTTCTTGAACTTTGTATTCTGCTGTCACAGCGGGTGACTGGCAGACAGTTTTTCCAACGTTTCTAATTGAAAAAAACATTTGCAATGCAACAGGTCTCACATTTTGGCGAGTTTGAGCTATTGGCATTGTAAATGACAATGCCTTTCATTTATGTTTTGGTTTTTTGAAACATAAATAAAACGCATTGTCATTTACAATGCCAATAGCTTAAACTCGCGTAAATGCGAGACCTATTGCATTGCAAATGCTTGTTTACCATTCTAATTCCCTAATTTATTTTGATGCCCTGCCTATTTTCTGTACCAGCAGGGCCCCGGTATAATGGTTCATGCAGTACCATATGTCTCTCTTCCTCATCGTATGCATTCTGAAACGTGGATTCCAGCAACGAGTATTTTTACCTTCACGCGCAGCTTACCAGTGTCTGAAATGCGTTTTAAACTAATTTAAACTGTGAAAAAACCTGCGTGACGCTCTTATCAAACCTTAGGTCTAATGCAGTTCAAGGGGCACGTGAAGTTGCAACGGCATTTTCGCACGAGTGGAACTCAAACGATAATTAGGATGAAATCGGTGACAATGCAGTACGAGTCTCCCCTAATTCTTCCCCCCTCCAACTCAAAAGCGCTCTGATACACCTGGGTCTAGCCAGCGCTATTTAAAACCTTTAAAACAAAGACAATATTTGTATATGGACAGTGTTTTATGCTGTGTGATTAATGAGGACTTCGGTTGTGCCCTCTCCCCTGGGGCCATCTGTAGCGCACACCACGCCACGCTAGCCTGGACTGGTTATTTCCGTCCTGACCTACAGCTCTCTGCTCTGATGGTGTAAACATTACCACCTTAACTCCATCTCTTTCCAGTAATTACCTTTTAAGGTGGGACACCTCCCGAGACAGACACCCCCACTGACCTTTTCCTTTTGTTTCTGAACAAGTATTGCCAATGCCAATCGTTTTGGCGTTTAAATAGTGAAAATATGTTTGCAAGCTTGAGTAATACATACATCGATATCAATAGATATGCAGATTTCACAGACACCACAATTATAAGTTCCCCATTGATTATGCTGGAGCTGGTAGCGCCCTGTACCAGCCCCCATCTGTAGTGCAATGTCCGTGGTAAATCTGTGGACCCGGTGTTTTTCACTTGGAAACTTCAGCAGCTGACAGCAGGAGAACCCTTGGAGGAAGATAAGGGGGAAACAAAGAATTCCCAGGGCTACTAGATGTAAAATTACCAAATCACCTGGTATTTCCCCATTTTTAAGGGAACCTCAGGTTACCGCTTGTAATGTCCCATAACTCCAGTCCTTCCATGCATTACTGCTACCCCTACTATCAGTATCTCCCGGGGATGGAGTTACTAGGGAGGCCTCCGCAGCTATTTGGAATGAGACCCATAGTGAAGCTTCCAATGTCTGTGATGCGCCTGTGCTTCATGTCAATGAAGCTTTTTTCAATACCTTTTGCATCCATAGTGGAGCTTCCACTGCGTGTGCCGCACCTGTGTTGCACGTTAGTGAAGCTTTTTGAACATCCTTTTACTCCCATATTGAAGCTGCCTGTGCAGCACCTGTGTTGCACGTTAGTGAAGTGTGTTGAATACCACTTTACACCTATAGTGAAACTTGCACTTCTCGTTCTGCACTTATGTTGCATGTTAGAGAAGCTTGTTGAATACCCTTTTGCACCCATAGTGAAGCTTCCACTGCCTGTGCTGCACCTGTGTTGCTCGTTAGACAAGCTTGTTGGATACCCATTTACACCTATAGTGAAACTTACACTGCTTATTCCGCACCAGGGGCTCCTCTTCTATGGCAGAGGAGCGTCACCCCTCTTGCCAGCAGACACAAAAATGAAAAATAAAACGATGATAAACCCTTGGTTATTATCATTTTATTTTTGCTTGCGGAATCAAGTCATGGGGGTGAGGCCAGGAGGAAAACAGGGACTAGGGGGAGTGTTTTGCACTGTTATCAGTGCGCATGACGGTTTGACTGACCATCTCATGACAGCCAAACGGTCATGCTCACTGAAGTGCTCTCCAACCCGAGCTGCGTTGCTGGGTTGGAGAGAGCAGCTACAGGTTCCCAGAATATACTAGGAGCGCAAATTGAGGCGCACTGTCCAATCCTGACACTGCTCTCATACTCCAGCAGTATGAAAGCAGCCTGAAGCTTGTTGAATACCCCTTTCGACCTATAGTGAAACTTGCTCAGCTCATTCTGCACCTGTGTTGAACTTTAGTGAAGCTTGTTGAATACCCTTTCATACCCATAGTGAACCTTGCACTGCCCATTCTGCACCTCTGTTCCAAGTTAGTGAGGCTTGTTGAATACCCTTTCACACCCATAATGAACCTTGAGCTGCTCATTCTGCACCAGTGTTGCAAGTTAGTGAATCTTGTTGAATACCCTTTCACACCCATAATGAACCTTGAGCTGCTCAGTCTGCACCAGTGTTGCAAGTTAATGAATCTTGTTGAATACCCTTTCGCATCCATAGAGAAACGTGCACTACCTGTACTGCACCAGTGTTGCACGTTAGTGAAGCTTGTTGAATACCCTTTTACACCCATAGTGAAGCTTCCACTGCCTGTGCTGCGCCTGTGTTGCACATTTGTGAAGCTTGTTGAATACCCCTTTAGACCTATAGTGAAACTTGTACAGCTCATTCTGCACCTGTGTTGAACAATAGTGAAGCTTGTTGAACACACTTTTATAACCATATCGATGTTTGCTCTGCCCGTGCTGCACCCATGTTGTGCGTTTGTGAAGCTTGGTGAACACCCTTTCACAACCATGTTGAAGGTTGCACTGCCCATGCTGCACCTGTCACGCGCATTAGTGAAGCTTGTTGAGTATCTTTTTACACCCATAGCGAAGCTTGCACTACCGGTGCTGCACCTGTGATGCATGTTAGTGAAGCTTGTTGAATATCCTTTTACATCCATAGTGAGGCTTTAATTGCCTGTGCTGCACATGTATTGCTTATGTTAGTGAAACTTGTTGTACACGTTTTCACTACGAATAGTTTATGTGGGGTGCAGTGGGGAGAAACTTAGTGGGAGAAGGTGGTGTGAGGAGCAAGTCAAATAGAAAGAGCTGGGAAGAGAAAGAGTGTGGCAGGGTGGCTAGAGTGGAAGAAAGGAGCGGGAGTGGGGGGCAGGAAAGGGTATTATAGGAGAAGGTGGAGCGGGCAAGAGGGGACAGCGGTGCAAGCTGAGTGAGGATAGGTGAGCGGAGTAAGAGGTTGGTAGGGGCATGTGTGCTGCACTGTGCAGCACACATGCAAATTATGAAAAGTTTTAAAATTAGTCTAAGCATAGTATTTTGTACCAGAGGCTACCCTTCCAGTACAAAACCTATGCTGGACTCACGCAGACACCTGCACTATGGTGCAAAGGTGGGTGGGAGTCGGTAGGCAGCATGATAGTGCACCAGCGCTAGGGAGAGAGCTGGAAAGTGTCATATTTCTGTAGTTATGGTGCTTTCCTGCTTTATCCCTGCGTTGTGTGACAGGGTCATACATCTGGCCCTAGGTGGTGAATAGTGAATGAGGCAAGAAAAGAAGAGGGAGAAGGAAGTAGTAGGTGGGTTGCGAAGGAGAAAGGAAGTACAATCCACCTCCCATGATGCAGATAGGCAAGTCAGGATTTTTGCAGACGTTACTTACGGGCGATAACCGCGGTTAGCGCAGCTTTTTTAATCGCTTTGCGGTTCTGGGGCCATGTTGATAATAGAGCGAAGTTGTGTCTGCGAGTGTTTCCATGACGTGTTAGTCAGGAACGCCTACTTTACATGTCATCACCGATATATATCGCTGACATGCAAAGTGGAAAAAAGCCGACAGCTAACGCCTGTAATCCTGCGCTAACGCCTGTTAGCCCAGGCTTGTTAATAGTGCCGCAAAAGTGGCGATAATGCCCTTGATAATATACCCCTTAGTGTACCAGTCAAAATAATTTTTGCTGTTTGGGTCCCTCTGTCCCCTAGCAACAAGGCAATATTTAGACCATTTGTTGGTGTCTTGGGCCTTCTTGTGGTCATTCGTGGTAGTGCAAAAGCCATTAGACACATCAGCATATTAACTTTTCTCAGACACCTATAAACAATTTCTGTTATGCTGTTAGCATGACCCTTGCCCCAGTCACCAGTTCATGAACTTGTGACCTACCAGAGACCACAATTACACAGTTGCTGCTCTCGAGACAAACGGAAGAACAGCCAATGTTTAAAGGTGGATTTATGTAGGGAACAGGCATGGAATGCTCAGTATGAGGCCTCTGGATGACAGTGAATTGGCAAAGCTCAGTAATGGCAGTTCTAGACCCCCTGTTACTCGTGGTGGTCTTTTGTTTGTGTTGTGCCACAGGATGTGAGGTTTCATTTTACTAGAAAGATTAAATCCTTCCGCTAAGGTTTTGTTTCATATTGACCTCTTAGCAGCACAGGATCTCTGACATAATATCGATCCTTCAAATATAGATATACACATATATCGGAATTTTAACATCGATTACAAAAATATCACCTTCCCATACTTAACTATTAAAATCACTAGTATGGAAAACACAAATATCCTTACAATAAAATTGAATTTTACATATAGGAATAACAAAAATATCAGAAAAATGAATATCGTCTCCTCTAAATAAACAGATAACATATCAAAAATATTGACTAACACAATATCGATAACAATACTATCACCGACATAACTAATACATCCGTACAAAATTCATCCAAAAAGACAAATTTACCTTAAAACAATTACTTCAAATAAACCCAAAACTTATAATAAACAACTATAATGAAAAGAAACCTGTTACATTAACAAAAAATTAAATAAAAAAAACCCCAAAAATCATAAACCTAAAACACATATATCTTTAAAAATACCAAAATAATTATTATCAATTATAAATATATAGATACATTTATTAATTATGTATTAATATATATATATATATATATATATATATATATATATATTTCAAATGAACGATGACGACGCCTTGTGCGGTTTTAACTTTTATTTTCTGCCGTTACCAAATGCGTTTCGACTGCCAAGCAGTCTTGCTCACTGGTAAAGAAGTTTGAAATGCGGCCATTTTTTAAAGTGCATAACGTGCAATAATACAACTACAAACGTGACTGACATGGAAAACAGACTCGTAGTTTCTGTCATGGCATTCACATTACATTTCTTTTCAAAATTTTGTATCCACAGTTAAAAACTATTTCTAATGTGCATTGAAAAATCATGTTATTTCGCATTAATCATGTTTGGCAATTTACATCGCGTTTCATATTAGTAATTCGATCGCTGCTAATGCGCTCGTTATTCAAGCTCAAGTGAGCTTTATTGACACCATCCTTTAGGCATCAACCATTATCGTATTCCAGCTCCAGTGAGCCTATAATTATTAACTTACGCGCATTTATGCAACTTTACTGAACTAGATTTTCTGCAGTAAACTCCTATCAAGCCCAAGTGGGTTCAATTCGCACCACTAATAACTGTTACCAAAATATGTGACCCTTTTCTGTGTGATAATTACATCGAGTCTGTTCATGCTTATATTCCTTTTCAAAACAACAACAATAAAAATAAAAATCTAATCATGGGCGACGCTTTACTGTAATGTACTTATAAATGTGTGTGCAAGTCCTCTTCTATATTCAGGCCTCCTGGTTGTTTTGAATTGAGCTCTATAATGTAGCGAGACTCTAGTCTCCTCAACTTCTTCACCCTATTTCCTCCTCTTACATTCATTGTTACAGAGTCAATTACATAGTAAGTCAGACCTCTAATGTCTTTGTTGTGGACTTTCTAAAAATGCCGGGCCACTGGGTAAGATCTATCCCCATACTTTATCGCCCTTAAATGCTGTAAGACACGCTTATGGACTTCAAGGATTGTGCTTCCCACGTAGCGCAGGCCACAAGGGCACTGCAGTACGTAGATTGCATAATCGGTTTTACACGTGTATTTGCCCTTGATCTTCCTCATCATATTTGTTAGGCTTAATCTATACTGATCCGTGTTAATTCCATGCACGCATGCCTTACATTTTAGGCACTTGATAAATCCTCGCTTTTTGTTCAGCCATGTTGTTTTAGCTTGCCGCTTCTTAAGGGTACTGCTTACTAATGCCTGTTTGAAGGACCTGACCTTACGAAAAGTGATCTGTGGTCTCTTCGTAACCTGTTTGCCTAGCAGTGGATCATTTTTTATTATGTGCCAATGTTTAAGAATTCTTCTCAATTCATCATGTTGTTTGCTAAATGTAGTAATAAATCTACATTGATTTGCCAATTTTCTTGCTAGCATCAAATAAAATCTCCTCTCTTTTCTTCCTTGATGCTTTGCTGATCCCATTATCAATCCAATCATCTGGATATCCTCTGTTTCTGAATCTCTTCGTTAAAGTATCTAACTCTTTCTTACTTTCCTCTGGTACACTACAATTTCACCTGACTCTCAAACTCTCTCCATACGGAATGCTTCTTTTCAAATTAACTGGATGAAAGCTCTGAGCGTGCAGCAAAGTGTTGCCAGAGGTAGGTTTTCTGTACAATTTAGATTCAACTTTCCCATTCTCAATATACACTGTTAAATCAAGGAAATTGACACTCACACTGCTGATTTCACTCGTGGAGTTGAGATTTAAATCATTCTTCTGTATTTTAGCAATAAACGATTTTACTTCTACTTCCGTACCTTTCCACACTAGGAATAAGTCGTCTAGAAACCGATTTCAATGCATAATGTGGTTGTCTCATTCCCTGTTGTACTGAACTCAGATCACCTGCTCCTCCCACCAGCCCATATGCAAATTAGCATAGCTGGGGGTGAAGCAGGTACCCATCGCAGTACCACAGGTCTGGTGAAATAGTTGTCCATCAAACAGGAAGAAACTGCTATTCAGACATTTCTCAACCATTCTGATTATCATCTGGGTATGGGCCCATAATTTTATAGATCTTGTGCCCAAAAAGTGCCCCACTGCTCTCAGGCCATCTATGTGCCTAATGCTGGTGTAGAGTGTTGACACATCGATGGTTACTAATAAGTAATCATCTTCCCAGGGAAGATCATACATTCTCCTAAGGAAATCTCCCGTGTCCTGTATATAGGAGGGAAGTGTTTTAACTAAGGGATTCAGAAACGAGTCTACAAATTTGGATGTATGTTCCAATGCACTGCCCATAGCTGAAATTATTGGGCGGCCGGGAGGGTTCTTTAAGTCCTTATGCACTTTCGGGATTAAGTAAAATATTGGAGTGACCGGTTGATCAATTTTTAAAAACAAGTACTCATCATGATTCAAGAGGGTTTGGTCATACCACTTTTTCAACTCATCATTGAATTGGCTATTACTAACCAACATCAATTTCTCCTCAACTCTTACATAACAGTTCTTATTGTTCAATTGTTTGTATGCCTCCGTTAGATATTTCTGCTTGTCCCATAAGACAATATTGCCCCCTTTGTCCGCATTGCGCACTATGCAATTATCACATTCAGACAATTTCTTGATCAATGCATGATACGTTCTCTGTTTACTGTTACTTGGTTTATTGCAATTCTGATATGATTGTTGTCCCAATTTCTTTAGTTCATTCATTACCAAGTCATAAACATCAGTCACATCTCTCGTTGTCATTGGAGTAAATTTAGAACTCCGTCTGAATCCCGTCAGTGCATCCTGATAAATGTCAATATTTTCTTCTTGAGCAACATCTGCTGCACTTATGATGTCCTCATCACAACTCTCCATTTCCATAGCTCTTATTTCCATCATTAAATTCATGTCACTCACTGCTAAGTTTCCTTCGCAGTTTGCTGCTGCCCCCACTGCCTCTGTATGTCTCAGTGATGGATTGGATAAAAAATGCTTTTTTAGCTTTAATATTCTGATGAATTTGAATAAATCAATGCGCGTTTGCACATTATCCAGATCTGCCTCCGGGCAGAATGAAAGTCCTAATTTAAAGGTTTCCTGTTCTTCATTTATAAGAATGATGTTTGTCAAATTTACTTTTGTTGTCTCTTTGTTCTCCTCTATTGCTTGATTCATTTCTTCCTTGGCTCTACGTCTCCTACAGGCTGCCCCCTTCCGCCTCTTCGACCTCTGCCTCTTGGTATGCTTAAATTCTGTGTTGATGGCCTTTGAAGCAAATTGGATTTTCTTTCCTCGCGTAAAAAATCTAATTCATCTATTACTGATGGTATCGCTCTTTGGGCATTGACCTCCTCGTCAAGATCTGTGTCAACTTCTGAACTTTGGAGGCTGCTTTGTTCTGAGCGAGGTTCCAATCCCAATTTGCTTGCCTTCCCCAACTTTTGCTTTTGGATAGTATCGAACTTCCTGGCGAAAGTATAAATCTGTCCTCTGTCATAATCTTGTTTGTCTCGTAAAAACTTCTGAGCTTTATGTTCTTTTATAGAGACTTCCAGCTTCTTAATCCTATCTTTCATTTCTCTTTTAAATTGTTTAATGGTATCTTGATCCTCTTCCTTGCTTAAGTCATCAGCTATTTGTTCTATTCCGCGAAGATTTTCTTTCTATCTATTTCAGTGTATTTGATGAGTATTCCTAGCATCCTTCGTGAGGTGTCATTATTGTTGACAGCCCACTCCCTCAGCATCTCCGGATTTGGTTCCTCATAGCTAGGTGCCACCATTATTCTTAGACCTCTGGGCACACGCTGCACTTCGAGATATCGCTGCAGTGATTTAGACTCCCACCACTTAGATAGCTCTGTGCGTTAGTCGTTTTCTGTTATCCTTTTGGTCTATCCGTAAAAAATTCCTTTGTTAGTTATGATATTATTCTAAAAATTTCTTTTGTAGTTATAAAACAGTTTTAATCTTGTTTTTTTTTTCCCTTCCCTAGCCGATTTATATGGTTTATCTTCCTTATGTTTGTTGGTTGCATTGCTCCTCTCCATAAGCATGATTAGACTGATGGTATATGTATTCATGTTCTTAAGTTGATTCTATATGTCATTTGTATTCACGATTGCAATGGTTTAATACTATTTTTATTGTAGATATATTTATGTTTTATATTTTGTACACTTTGATGGTTTTTACAAATGACCGAATAAAGATATGATGATGAGTGATCTGATTATTGAGTGATTGTGAATGTTGATTGATGATTCATGTGGTGGCTGACAGTGAGTGAGGGTGTGTGATGAACTGTAATGCAGGAACTTTCTTGAGATGATTGCTCTGCAATGTTTGGGGCCTGAGTGATGGGTGATAATTTTTCCTTGGAGGTGACTGGCCTTTACAAACTTACTTAGCAAACATTAATTAATCTGTATGTCCCACTCCTATGATCCTTCTGTTTTTTTATTCATCTAGGCTAGCTGCCCCAAACAACTGTTTGATTTACAAGACTTTCAAATTTGCTTACATCAAATGGGAGATAGTGTACCTACCACCGTGCTTGGATTGGAACAGGTAACCATTGCACCAATGGGTGATCTGATTAACAAGTGTTTGTGAGTGATGATTGATGCTTCATGTGGTGGCTGACAGTGAGGGATGGTGTCTGTTGAACTTTAATGCAGGTTTTTCTTGAGATGAT
This sequence comes from Triturus cristatus, assembly GCF_964204655.1. NCBI lineage: Eukaryota > Metazoa > Chordata > Amphibia > Caudata > Salamandridae > Triturus > Triturus cristatus. Next base: position 734,846,453 of record NC_140580.1, read on the forward strand.
TATTTTGCAATGTCTGGGTCCCAAGTGATGGGCAGTTATTTTTTCCCTGGAGTCGATTGGTCCTTTCACACTTAGCCAGATTTACTTGCAGGGTCCTCCTCTTTTTTCCTGGTTCTTCAGAGACCGGAACAGTCACTTTAGTTAGCAAACAAAAACCTATGCCAAATACTGCAATTCTGTTTCTCTACTTGTGCTTCAACAGCAGTGCACTACACGTCTATCTTGTTTGAGTCATGAAGACTGGTCTGGGACGGAGTTACTTGGAATCAGAAGGATAAAAGAACTCAGGGCAGGAGCTGCAGGATTACCTCATAATCAGCTAGAAGCAAGAAGTTATCAACGTCCATTCAAAGGCAAACCAACCAGGAGTCTAAGGCCTGGTACTCGGCTATGTGGAATGGAGAAAGCGGGGGTTACCTGTGAAATGCTGCTGTATGTGTGTGTGTGTGTTGCACTTGTGGCAAAAGTGAAACTCTGAGTCCCCCTCTTGTTTTTTTAGGTCAAGCCATGAGCCAGCACGGAAGCACTGCTCTGGGGTTGATCTGGGGTAGTTGAGTACGGGAGAGAAGCCATGCCCACTTCCCCGCCCATCTTTTTAATTGGCTTGTGTCTCTGTTGTTCCTAAATGCTCCCTTCCTATTGGTTTACAGGCTTGCTACCCTCCTTATGACGCCCATGTCGTCATTTGTATCCTTCCAAGGCTATTGGCCCCTTTACTTCAAGTGTTGTACGGTAACTATTTTCTTCCCGTGCCTTCTCTCACAACACCCCCCAACCACCGCATACATGTACACAACGTATGTGTACACAACATATGCGATCTTCTACTGTTATGTTCACCAGCATTAGCCTACAGCTGCTGTCTGATCCCAAATGTACTATTGGCAAGGTCAGGCAGCCGCCATTTTAGGAGTACAAACTAGTATATTAGTGACTGTTAAGTGTAGGACCACCACTGCAAATTAGGGCTAGTTTGTTCAGATAATCACATAATGCCGTTCCAATCCACATCCCTGGGAAAGGCCACTAGTAAATGTAAGGTGATTAAGCAATACCTAGTCATATAAAATCCACTATTTGACTTAAAAATTGATGTTAGTTAAAATTCAAATTCCGGCAATGTTTTAATCAAATTGTAAAATACATACAATTATTTAATATATTCTTATAAAAATAATGTTAAAAAAATTATAATATTTTTTTATAAATATATAAAACAATCAATGCATTTTCTGAAATGTTAAACTTGTCAAATAATTTTATTAAAAATGTAAAAAAAATGGTAAAGTATACATTAAATAATAGTGGAAAATATAGAAAAGTATTTAATATATACTAATTAAAAAGTTAACATAATGTAAAAACTATAATTGAAAAAAGATAATAAATGTATACAAATTGTAAGCAATAAAAAATGACAATTGCAAATGAACAAACAAATATTTTAAAGATGATGTACTTCTATTATTTCACAGTAAAAATGTAACAAAAATTATTTTTTTATGTCACTTTGTAATAACATTTACTTAAACAATATATTTGTTAAAATGTAACACTGTACAATAAATTGAAAAGTATAGAAAATGTGTAATATGGATGATTTTTTCATTATACTAAATTAAATTAGTATAATTACATTTAAAAATAAACACATACACTAAAGGGGTGACATTTACTATTTCCACTCCAATCTGAACCAATTGGGGAAAGTGTTGGACACCAAAAGGATGACAGTTATTAGTCCGACTTCAGTCTAAACCAACTTGGGTAAAGTGTTGGATACTCCATTCTAAACTTACTGGAGGAAAGTGTTGGATACTGAAAGGGTGACATTTACTATTCCCACTCCAGTCTAAACCAACTTGAAGAAGGTGTTGGACACATAAAGGGTGACATGTACTATTCCCACTCCAAACTAAACAAACTTGGGGAAAGTGTTGGACACTAAAGAGGTGACATTTACTATTCTCACTCCAATCTAAGCCAATCCAGGAAAGTGTTAGACACTAAGGGGAAACATTTATGATTCCCATTCCAATCTAAACCAACTAGAGAAAAGTGTTGGATAATATACGGGTGACATTTACTAGTCCCAATCAAATCTATATTAATTTGCGAAAAGACAATAAGCACTAAAATCTTCAATAATTATAAATTCAATTCACATTAATAATTATGTACATAAAATATTATACATTTAAATCTAAGAACACAAAATGACTACTAAACATTCTAACATTTTAGTAAGAAAAATATTCAAATATATTTTAAACTACTAACTTTTTATAAAAAATGTTAGCATTACATTTAAATCTCTATATTATAACATTCATGTAAATTCTCAATATTTTCTACCATTAATACACTTTTCAAAATGCAATTAAATGATTTCCAAAGAACACATTAAAAACTACAAATATAAAGCATTTTATTATTAATTTTAATTTATTAAATGGAGAAATATAATGTTTTATAATTAAAATATTTGGTAAATTTATTTTTTCCGATTATTAATAATTAATAAAATATATGTTTTAATTTCACTATCCAGAAAAGCAAGTATTCCTCCTAATGCCTTTTAAAAAAAACATTGATTTATTCCCGGATTTTTTTTAAAAAACTATTTAAATAATTTCTATTAAAATGTATATTATTAATTATAAAAATGTTATTTGTTTTATAAACTATTATCATCATAAAATACATTTTAACATTCAAAAGGTGATTTGAATATCTTTAAAATAATATATATATTTTAAAATGTAAATACATATATATTGTTTTTAAATATTCCTCACCCTTATCTCCCAACATCCTGTTACTTAGAATATATTCCCCAAATGTATTTAAAACATTAATGCATGTAAAAAATATATATTTTTACTTTACCTTTTGTTAAACATAACTAAAATAAAAACAAATTAACAAAAAAATAAACACATATATTAACAATAAATACAACACATTACATACTAATTACACTAAAAAACGATATTATATACAATTATATTTCCTACATAATTTTTTTGACAGTTTCACAGCAATATTAAAAACAACACTAAAAACAATATTTTTACATTCGAAATTCTTGTCCACGATATATATGAAGTCCGGATATTCTTGACACCCTATTTCTGTACCTCAAAATTTTTTATTGGCTATTTTGTTTAACCACCGCAACATGGTATGTGTTATCACCAGTTAGTTTAAGTGGTTTAATGATGTGCATGAGTAGCTCATCCAGTCCTGTTTATCACGTCCTTGGGGGCCTGCTAATGTTTGCCCGGGATATCACACAATGCAACTGAATTTTGTGCGATCTTCTGCAATGTGTGAGAGTCTCTGTAAAACTTTAGTAAGTGAAGCCCTTGGACTTGTAGCCCAGATGTATTATTTGGGAAAGCAAAATTGGCAGACCTCGTATACAAATAGTAAAACCAAGGTCAGATTTATTAATTTTTGGCTGAAGGCAACGCAGCAAACTAAGGCAGTGAGCTGCATTGCGTAAAGAGAAGTAAGCAATACAGAGCATATTTTTTTTTTTTTAAATCCTGCCGCTGCTCTCATTCCCTGCATTGGTGCCTAAAGAGGCTTCCTAGCACCACACACAACCCTTGCACTAAGGTGCAGAAGTCTCTGCATAATATCTAGCATAGGATTTGTACTGGAAGCATATCTCTCCAGTACAAAACATACTCATAGACAAATTCATTAAACATTCCACACGTTGTATGAGTGCTGTGCAGTGCAGCACACATGCAATGTACGACATATTAAAACATTATGGCTGCTTAAAAGAGGCATTATTTTTTGATAAAGCGTTTTGTCGGGCTATCTTCCTATACCAGACTTTCCATCAAAACTTATGGGTGTTTGAGCTCATCCTTCCAAGTTACACCAAAATAATGCCCTCTTGACATAAAGTTATGCAAAGCAGCGCAAAGCACTATTTGTGCAGAGAAAAGGGCAACTTTCCAGGGCAAATTACCTTTTGCACTAGAAAATAAATATCCTAGCAGAGTGTTTCGCAAACTATGGGTTATGAGCTAATTTTTGGTGGGTTATAAAATTTGATTGAACCGCCGAAAGCCCTAATCCGACTGCCGGATTACAATCCCTTGGTTGTACCCACAGCAGTCAGTGATCCCGACGGGGCAGTGGTCGGAATCATATTCCCGAATGGTGGCAGTGCAGAGGCAGGCACTGCTGTTGGGATTACGATATTCCTTTCTGACAGCCTTTTCATGTTGTGCAGACTGCCATAAAAAGGCTGTTGGAAACAGAATTTGGGGGCCCCAAACAAGGTCCCCATCTGTCGTGGACCACTGTAAATTGGCTCTTGGGGAACATGCAGTGCCCCCCTCACCTCAATGCACCGTGTGCCATGCACGACATGGTGCATGGCACACGGTCCATGGATGTGTAGGAAGTGCTCCTTATGCTGGCGGCTTGTGCTACGGTCCTTTTTCTTGGCTGCAGCACAAGCCGCTGCGATAAGGAGCACATTTCGACCGCCAGTATGGTGGTCACATTGTAATGCCCCGCAGAGCAAGAATGCATGCATTAGCATTAGGCAGCACATTGTGCGCCAGGGAAAGGATAGGACAGGAATGTATCGTCTCATGTTGATATGGCACTTTCCTGTCCTTTCCGTTTCATGCAGCCCAGCAAGGTAGCTTGCTGCGCTGTGTGAAATAATCATAAATCTGCCCCTGTTCGTCTGAGCAAATATAATTGCCATTTTAATGAAAAAGTGCTGACTGCAAATAAGAATGAGCTACCGTAAGAACTTTATTATGTTATAAAAATTGGCTCCATCATTTCCATTAAAGCTAGGTCGTTTGGAAAACAATGGTCATTGTAAAAAGTAGTTGCAAAAACAAATGAGGAACAGCATATATACACCTATAGAGCATAGGCTAACACAACAACACAAAAAAGGGTGTGCGCTAGTGAGATCAATCTAAACTTTGTGTCATCAACAATAACAGTCTAATTGTTATTGGCTATGTTATTGCATTTAATTAAATGATATTTAGAAGCTTGTAAATCAATATCTGTTTTTTTACCTCTCTCAAAAACACAATAGTTAGTTGCACAGATATACCAAAAATGTATTAACTAGGTTTTCAAATCATATGCAAGAATTTATACACAACCCTTGTATAAATATTTTTCTATTAAGAAGACGGTCAATACAAAATGTCAAATATAAGCCATCTTTAGTGACTTCTGTGGTTCACCCTGACAAGGATTTTGTTTATTATTTGAAAGGGGTTTTTACCCCTCCCCACAAATAACTCCATTTCTTATACCCAACAATTTGGATTTAGGGTACCAAGGAAAGATGAGGAGAAGATGCAGACGATTGGGGCACATTGTTCCCTTGTCTCAGCTCTCTGTTCTTCCTTTGCTTATATCCTATGTCAATTTACCCCTTTCTTCATTCTATATAATTAGCCTTACCTCTCTTCTTTCCTTCTTTATTTTGCTACAACTATTTCTCTCTCCCCTAATTCCTTTCCTCCTTCCTACTTTTCACCCTCCATCATCTATGCCTCTTCCTTAATAGTCTGCCTAAGTCACGTCTCTTCCCCTCCCTTCGTCCCCTCACACTCTATCACCCTTGCTCCCCACTGCCTTGTTCTGTCGCCCTCTTTGTCACTTTTTTTTTACAAATCTTCCTAATTTCTTCCTCTACAATCAATCAATTCAAGTTTTATTCGGTTTATAAAATACAACCATAAAAGCATTCTAAAAAACGTATCATTATTTGGTTAACATTGTATTTGTTTATACAATACACAAGGTAAAATACAGTACATAATTAGGCGAAGGCCATTGAGGGGGATCAAAAAGAATTCATATACTTAACAAATATTAAAAAAAGAATACATTTTAAGAATATGACTATACTAAAAGACCTAGATCTTTTCATATGTTAAGGCCTCCAGGTGGGAAGTGTCTTTTCTTCTTTTAATTGCCATTTGTACAAAAACAATTACTGCATTACAAACTTTTTCATTTTCTAGACTGCAAATATAATTAAAAGCAGGTTTATAAAAAAACAATTTACTATCAATAAATAAGGATCGTAAAACATACTTCCTAATATCTCTATAAAAGTTACAAAAAAGTATAAAGTGCAATGGCGACTGTGGTGACTTTCTGTCACAAGGGCAGTTTGGGAGATTTCGATTCCACTTGCCTATTTTAGGGAATGCAATCAGATAGTGGAGACTACCCAGCCTTAGCCTTGTTAGACAAAACCGGTGTTGTGTATTTCTTTTCAGCAGTAGGTATGGTTGGGTGCCCAGTGAAAGTGGACCTTCACAATATGATTTTGTCGTCTGTTTAGAACTTAATGCTATATCGCTTAATGATTTTCTTGAGCTTGGAAGCCTCAATTTTGGGTCCTTTTTGCTACAGTTCTCAATAAGCATAGAGGCTCTTATTTATGAGGTTGTGTGTCACTTTTACGCCGCCGGTGCGTCACTTCTGTGACGCACCAATGGTGTAAAAAGTGAGCCTTGTTGCACCATATTTACAAAGTGACGCATCTACCTAGATGCGTCACTTTGTAAACCCCTGCATCACATTATACCTGCGCCAGGTATAATATATGCAGGGGGGGTGTTCCAACGCAAGAAAGGGTCGTAGAAGTGATGCAGTGAAATCTAAGAGATTTCACTGCGCCACTTCTAGGACGCAAATGCGTCAATATCTTACGACCGCCTCATGGCAGGCGTAACACTGACGCAGGCACATTTCACATGGGACTTGCCCATGTGTAATGACCCATTGCTAGAGTTGTGTCACTTTTGTGACACACTCCAGCAATGCGTCACTTTTGCGCCTACAGATACATCAGAAATACTGACGTATCTGTAACTCCTTGCCACATGATGCGTGATACAGTAAATATTACGCATCCATCATGTCGCAAGGAGGACGCACTGAGAAGTGACGCATCACTGCTTTCACGCAGCGATGCGTCACTTCTCATAATGGAGGCCCAGAATCTTTAAAATCGACATCCGCCTTACACTCAAATAAAAGATTGTGACTGTACTGCAGCCAATTGATTTTTTTACAGTGATCACGGGCAAGACAGACCATTATAATCGCCTTGGTAAATTTTGTCCCCTCCTTGGTCCAAATCCCATACCAAAGGGTAAGGGCTGCTGTATTAATGTAGTCACTAATATAGGGGACTGGCAATTCCTCTAGGGCTATGTATGAGGGGGTTGAATTGGGAACTGCTAAAAGCCTCCTTAAAATGTATTTTCCTGTGTTTGTAGTAAAGTATGGTTTGCCGTCCCCCATAGTGCCGTACCATAACATGTCCCATTGAGGCATTTACTTCTATATAGGGTCAAAATTTCACTGATAGGTTTGTTCCCAATTTTTTTAGAAAATCAAAAAGTTTGCTCAATTGAGTGTATACATTTTAATTTTCAAAGATTGATATGTGTGCCCCAACGTCCATTCCATGTTAAAAGGAGTCATAAGTATGAGAACGAGGATGTTCTTTCAATGTGCACACCTTTGACATGATGGTTTCTGATTTTTGTTTTCCCTTTTCCCAAATGTCATTGTGAACATTTTCCCTTTTCCACATGTCATTGTGAACATTTTGCTAAGGTTAAGTAATAAATCTTTTTCATTCATAAATTGTGCAAAGTTTTCAATTAAACGTTGGAGCCCATTTTCTGTCCTTGATAGTAGGACTGCGTCTTCCGCATAAAAATGGACTGGTGTGACAAGATTACCAACTCTGAATATCAGCTTCAAGTTTTGCAAGGATATATCGACATTAATAATATATAGAGAGAATAAAATTAGTGCAAGAATGCAACCTTGCCTTATGCCACGAGTAACTCTAAACAGAGGTGCATTCGCCTTTAGGACCATATCGAACTCTTGAGGTTAGTAAGGCATAAATTTGTGACAAATAAATAATAATATAATTTGGGGCACTCATCCCCATTAAGGTCTTCCATAATTTTGCATGATTAACTCAATCAAATGCGCTTGTAAGATCTACAAGACAAAGGTGTAATTGGTCCTCTTTAGCAATGGTATATTTCCCAATCAACAATTCGAAATTGAAGCACTGCTCAATGGTCCCTATACCCTTTCTGAATCCATATTGTGACTCTGTGAGAATATTGTTTTTGCTTACCCAACTTTCTAATCTTTCTAAAAGGATTCTTCCCATCCATTTTGATGTTGAGTCAAGCAGGGATATAGGGCGGTGGCATTTTGTGTACCCTCTATCTCCCTTCGTGAAGATTGGGTCTATGACACTTTCCACCCAGATTTTAGCAGTACACCTCTAGCTGTGGCATTGCAGACTCTTAATAAAATTGAGGACCAAAAGTCTATGTTGGTCTTAAAAATATCAATGGGCACCCTGTCTACATTAATAGAGACCAGAATGGGGGAATCGGCCGTTATAAAATGACTGTTATTAGGGATTAGGGAATCCTCTTTATTGGGGTTGAAAATATGTTCAAAATGTGTTAACCAGTCTGAGGGTGGTACTAGGGTCTCGATCTTGGTGGCTGACTGTTCTTTAAAAACATCTAGGGCATATTAACAAGCCCAATTTTGCCGCTTTAGAGGCTGTTTTCAGCCGAAAAGCGGCGATTTAAATATCGCCCTATTATCAAGGACACGCTAACGTGTGTTTCCTTGAGTTAGCAGCCGTCTTTTCTCCACTTTGCATTTCAGCGATTATTATCGCTAATGACATGCAAAGTGGGCGTTCCTCACAGAACAAAATGGATAAACATCACTGAAACTGCATCGTGATATTTACAAGGATGCCCCAGACCGGCGAATCAATGATCAAAGTCGCGCTAAGGCCCATTTATCGCAGGATTTTAACTCCTGCTATTAATCCGATTTAGCCATCTGTAACATGGGAGGTGGATCAAAGGGCTAAGTACACACCTGCCTATTAGCAAGGTTTACATTATCGCAGGTCATTTTTCGCTGCTTTTCTCATGTAATGCATGTTATCACCCTCTATCTCAGGATTTCACATCGCCTGGGTGAAAAGCGTTAATAATACGTCACTAACCCGGTGCTGAAATCCAGCGATAGACGGCGATAATGAAAATCGCGCTATGCGCGATTTGCGATAATTATCGCATGTGCTTGATAATATGCCCCCTAATGTCTTCCATAATGGGGTTGTATCCGATGTCTCTGCCGCCTGGACCAACTTTTCCCATGCTAGTTTCCAGATTTCTACTTTCCTTGTATATAATGTTTGCTTATCGGTTTTTCGTAAAATATGCACCTTTTCCCTGTCTCTAGGTTTAGCTTTTAATGCTTCTTTAAGTTCCTGATTTAATTTAGAACACTGTTGGTCAAACCATGTAGAATGGCGATGAACATGTTTCATATTCTTTGATATTAATTCTCCAGGGATTGCAACAGCAATATTACAAAATGCCGTTATGATATTTGAGTTAAAAGAGGTCCCCTCCCCCCCCCCAAGCAGATATTTATATCTTCTTTTTTGTGGATTAGGTTATCTATGAATGCTGAGGGGTTAACATCTGACCATTTTATGGAAATACTGTTTTCTCCTTGGGATTTAATATCGAAGGCTAAACACATATTTTCCTTGTGCATCGGACTTAACTTCAGCCCCAGGAATAGTGGGTGGTGGTCACTGTACGGGCTTTCCTGTACTTCAACATTTTCAACTTGGCCCTTCCAGTTTCCTGATATTAAAACATGATCAATGCACGACGAGGATCTTGCTCCTTCATAGGTTTGAACAACAGCTTCGCACATTTTTCCAACTAACTCTAAAAGTTCCAGGTTATATTTGTACATTACGGTGTTAATTACATCACCATAGGAATTATGAGGAAAGGGGGAGAAGGAGTCACCCTGTTTATCCATATGTCCACAGTGTTCCTGGTTTAAGTAGGTAATCTCCCCCTATGCCTTTTAAAAAACTATCTAATTCCTCCTCCAAGGACATAGTTATCTTGTGCCTAGTGCTATCAAATATATTATTATAAAAGTTAATGACTAATATACACAGTTTTCCTTTAGTGCAAAATATTAAATCTGGAAAAACTGCGAATGAATGTAAACTTTCTTAAGAATCAGTGGTGATGTAATCAAGACCAGTGCTGCCAGGCCTCCTTTGGCTCTCCCTGTCTTTGAAGGAATATCTGGGGTAGGAACCGTTTTGAAACCATCAATATAAAAAAGATTCAGTGTGCCAGGTTTCCTGTAGAAGAAATCATGAATAATTTTTGATTACCTTAAGCCATTCTTTATCATTTAGCTTATTTCTCACCCCAGTCACATTCCATGATGTAATGGTCAAAATTCTGTGTGGTAGATGTTGGTTTGGGTTATAGTTAATGGTAATAGAGGATGAGGTTGCAAGATTAATACCTGTCAACCGCTTTACTTCCTCTAGCAGTCAATCGAGCTCACTAAAACCACTTATGGGTAAAAACCTATTGGACAGAGGTAGTGCCGTGTTCAAGTCTGGGCAAAGGCATTTTTTGTTAATGTGAGATGGTTGCTCGTGTATTGGTTTGTAAAAATATCATATCCTAGTGGGACAGAGTTAACAATATCATTAGCATGATTAAGTTATCTTACATATTTAGCAGAAAGTTCATTGAGCAGAGCCCTTACAACCCCAGGGCAGCGGAAAGTCACAACCATACAGTCCCCTTGACAATGCTTCCTCATGCTACCAACCCAGTTTACTCGTCTTATCATAATTTATATTCTAAAAAAGAAAGTTGGTGCTACAGTTAGTATTTATAGTGAACCAACGTACGATCTTATTCTTCAATGTCTCCCAGGTCTCTGTGGTCTTCTCTACCAGATTCAGTACGTTTTTTAGGACAATTTCATAAGGGGTAGTCTGAGGAGGTAGGTGTAAGGAGTCCTTACAGGGCTTCAATGGCCAACAGTTCGCGAGGGATTCAGTCCCGTAATTTTTGCCATCAGTTATCGTTCCTGCTAGATCCGTATTAGATGAAGTGTGATGGCTGGGTTGTGTAGCAGAAACTTCTTTTGTTTGGAGAGGGGTCGTTGGATAGATTATATCAGTTGTCGCGAGAAGACAATGCCCTTCATTGGTCTTAATATCCAGGGCTCTGCCAGACGTTACACTACGCGTTTTTTAGAAGACAATGAGTCCGTAATCAATTTTGTTAGTTGGGTAAAAAAATGTTAACTGATTTAATTTCCGTCATTAATCTCCTTTCGATATTATTAATCTTCCCATGAAGTTTTTAAAAAAGTGTTTCAAGGCCTTGAGGATAGATCATTGTTTGAGCCAACCCTGTCCCTCCTGGCCCTGCAGGGAGCTTTTTTCCCTTTCTTCTGTTTAGGTATCGTTGACTGGTTTGAAGGTATAGTTGCAGATATTGCGGGCTGTGGTTTGCACTTTTTGGCAAGGGGGGGACCAGATCAGTGCCATTTGACAAAATAGATATCTCCAGTAGTAGGGTCGAAACACATGGGACTTCTTTTATGGGTTCGGGATTCGATGCGCTCTTACCCCTATTCTTGTCGCTATCCGATGTGCTTAGGCCAGACTCACTTGTTACCATATCGGCCCTGGTTTCTTTTAAAGCTGCATTTAATGCTGTTTTAGTGGCGGCAAGAAGCTCTCCCACATAAACAATTTTGTTATTAATTAAGCCCATGGCGCTTTTCAGATAATTAGTTATTGGTACACTATTACTTGCTGGCTTGCCACTGCAAGTGAAGGTCAGCGTGAGCTTCTGTTTACCCATTGCTAAGTGTAAGCTCCCAAATTTAGTATCATAGCTATTTTGGATGAAAGGACAGCTTTTCTTACCGTTATTATCTCTTGTTGATCCAAAGGGGGTGACCCTTCCCAGCCTTGTCCAGCCGCAGATGGGCGCAGACAGGCTGCCTGTTAGAAATGGGGGTCTCTGGTTGGCAATGGCTGGCCACTGTCCAAGTAGGGACCCTTCTTCCTAAGTCAGAGTAAGCAGACTACACACCCTTTGATAACCCCTTCTCAACCCTGTGGTAACGTAGCACAAGCAGCTAGGCTTATCTCAGAGGCAGTGTGTGAAGCATTTATGACCATACACAGTAACACAGTGAAGAACACTACAAAGGGACGTCACACAAGTAGTTAAAAAAAATATGTATCTTTATATAGAGACTTAACACAAGACCAATAACAGTAAAAATCCACAATACTAGAAAATAGGGTTACTCTTAAAATGCTGCAAAAATAGTTCAAGGTGTGCAAAGAGGAGTTCAGTTCAATGCAGTGGTCTCTGCGACCCTTTTACTCACAAGATACCTGGATTCTGTAGCAAAGCAACAAAAATGTCGCTAAGGAGGTGTAGCGATGATTTTCCTTATGCTAACCAGCGATGCGTTGAATCCTTGCCCCAAGGGAGGATGATGCGCTGGTTTGTGGGCAGGACAAAGCGACAAACTTCTGCACGCTAAGCCGGCGATGCGATAAAATCCTTCCCGCGAAGGGAGGATGATGCGCCGAGCCTGTTGCGTGTGCGATCTTGTTGCGATGAAAGAAAATGGTGCTCCGCGAGGGAGCGACGATCCTGATGCGATGCGATGAAAATGGCGAACGCTCGGCGTCCGCTCTGCGATGTCGTGAAGCGATGAACTCAATGCGATGATCTTTGGTTAGCGAGCGTTTTGAGGCCCGCAAACATGCAATGCGATAATCTTCGGGTTAGCGAGCGTTTGGCAGCCCGCAGACAGGTGATGCGATGATCTTTGGTTAACGATCGCTTTCAGGCCCGCCAACATGCAATGCGATAATCTTCAGGTTAGTGAGCGTTTTCAGGCCCGCAGACAGGTGATGCGATGATCTCCGGTAGCGAGCACTCGGCGGCAGCAGAGCGGCGATTTTCCTTACGCTCTCCAGCTGCAGCGGCTCGCTAACAGGCGTTAGCGACGATTTTCAGCACTCTCTCCCACACAGTAGAACTAGAGGCCCTGGAACTCACAGAGGCCTCACCTGCAGATAGAAATCCTCGCTGGGAGGAAACAGGAGGCTGGTGGTGGAGTCTGCTGTGCCTGAGACTCCTGCAGGAGGCTAGCTCTCTTCTAGCCCTTGGGTGATTGCTGTAGCAAAAATAAAAGTTCCTTCAAAGTCCTTTTCCTCTTCTTCCAAGTCCAGTAGTAACCACTGCAGGCCAGTCCAAGAAACAGCGCAAAAGCACAAGGACAGCCCTTCTCCTGCAGATTCCTTCAGTTACACGGACAGAGGTTCTTCTTGTTGTCCAGGAGCAATACAAATTGTAGGGGTTTGGGCACAGATATTTATACCCCAAAAGTCTTTGTTCTAAAGAGTCACTGAACCCAGCCAGAACCAGTTCTGCCCAGCCCTGGAGCACTTTGTTCACCAGGCTGCATCCTTCCTTTCAGAAAGAGAAGCTCTGCCATCAGATGCACAGTGGGAGGTGGAGCCAGCATTCACCTTGCCAGGCACAGCCCTATTCAGGTCCAGGAGCTACCCATCCCCATACCCCAATGCAGATCTCTCTATTCAACCCAGGTCTGACTCAGCCTGCCCTGTCTCTCCAAAACCAGACAGCCAATACACATAACAGCAGAGCACACTGGAAGGCTTATGCAAGAAAATACCTACTTTCTAAAAGTGGTATTTTTAAACACAGAATATAAAAATAAACTTCACTAAAAGATGTATTTTAATATTCTGAGCTCAGGCATTCTAAATTCGTTTTTCTACCATGTTCTGTGGGTCAGTTAGGACTATAGAATGTAATAGCCAAACCTCCCAATCTGGCCTATGAAGAACAGGTAGCCTTACAGTAGTGAAAAACGAAATTGGGTGTAATTCACTACCAGGACATGCTACCCACATCAGAGCATGTCCTACCTTACACATACAATGCACCCTACCTAGGGGTGGCTTACCTGATGCCAATGGAAGGATCAGGGGCTGGGAAGTGGGTGCACTTCACAGCCAAGATAGCAGTTCTGGACTTCACACAGACACTGCAGTGGCAGGTCTGAGACACACTTTACAAGCTGCTTCTGTGGGTGGCGCAAACCAGCGCCCCAGGCCCACCAGCAGCATTTGGTTTACCAGCCCTGGGCACACACAGGTCACGCTACTGGGGACTAACAGGTAAACCAAATAAGCCAATCATGGATATACCAATTCACATCTCAACTTTACACAGGGAGCCTTCGCGCTGTGGCACTGAATGGCAGTGGCACAGCGCCCAGAGCATCTATTACCAGCAAAAACAGAGGAGACACAGCAAAAAATGGAAGGGAGACTCACACCAATGGTGCCAGGTCTAACACCGCCCTTGACCCAGGCACGTCCACGTGCACCCCGCGCTGCTGGTCTTGTGGCAAGCACAGATCCCAACGGTATGGAGGCAGTGAAGGCTGGAGCTGCTTAGGGCCTCAGACAGCCCATATGTAAGTCCCACACTGCTGGTGGAGAAGAGCAATTGCGGCGTTGGGGCTAGGTCAGCCCTTGGGAGAATCCCTCCTCTTCACACTCTCCCTCATACCCAGGACTGGAGAGGCAAAAGCAGCCCTTTCAAACTTTGTCAGAACAGCCCTCATACTTCACATAGAAAGCGAGTGTAGGGAGCCTGACCACTTCATAGGGGAATCGTTTTTTTATTATAGAACCTTGTCCAGTCATTGAATGGATTTGTGGATAGCAGTTATAGCTGCATGGCTGAATAGTTGGATGGGTGAGGAATGAGTGGATGAACTAATTCAAGAATGGATGACAACTAATAAAGACTTTTATCTATGTAGAACAAATGGTCTCTATGCACTGATCGAGGGTAGGTGCTCTGGTTTTTATTTTAGCTTCCAACACCAATCCTTCCAAAACACGTATAGCCCGGGTGAGTTAAACACAGTATACTTATTCTGCACCACAAAGAATTAGACACAAAGCACTAAACGTTGATCAAAATGGACCAGAGAAAGAGATAACCCTCTAGTACTGCAGCGACCAGAGCATGTAAGCGTGAAGGGGCGGGACGGGGAGGGGCAAGGGGGATGTCGACAGGCTATAGAATAGGGCAAATTAAATAAATACCTAACTCCTATTCTGTCGTCTGTGGACATCCCCCACACAGCGCCTTGCCTCAACGCACTTACCTGCCCCGGCCGCTGCTGCTCTAGTAGTTGAATTGTACATGGTGAAACCAGGAAACCTTGCAACAGTTTCGGCTTCTCCTTGTG
The DNA here is from genome assembly GCF_964204655.1 of Triturus cristatus. NCBI lineage: Eukaryota > Metazoa > Chordata > Amphibia > Caudata > Salamandridae > Triturus > Triturus cristatus. The sequence goes on from NC_140580.1 coordinate 734,861,705, forward strand.
TAATCCTATGCAATTACTTTTTTCTCAGTGCCGCTTTCTTCCTCACCATTACACGAGAGCACCTGTAAATACATCAGTTCAGAGTGTGTGCTGCACAAACACAGAAGACTGTAATGTTACTCATTCTATAGTAACACCCAAGGCCACGTATAGGGAGACACAAGTGAACTGACTTCCATGTTGGTTCGCTAAATGCACTGAGGACAGGGAAGGGATGGAAGGGCATGAATGATTCTAAGTTCATGATTACAATGATGTTTAAACAATTGTCACTCAATACACTGGTATCATTTAATATACTATTTCTGAAATGCGTTTGCAATGGCCACATGATTTAGAAACACAGGGCATATTTACAAACCTCTATCGCCACCACGTCACTTTCAGTGACGTTGTGGTGGCGATAGGGGATTTGCCTTATTTACAAGCCAACGTTAAGCCACTTAACATGGCTGAACTCTGTCTTGTAAATAAGGCACCCTTTCACGCTATACTTAGCATGAAAGTGGAGGGCAATGGGTGTTACGTTGGGCATTCCATCACAACACCGATTGATTTTGGCACTGACCCCTATTTGCAAGGGTGGCGTAAATAGGAGGCAACACCAAAATTAAGACCAGCAAAAACCTGGTCTTATACAGGCGAAATGAGGAGAAATGCTTTCTTTCTCCTCGTTTTTGCTGTTTCCATGTGTGCTGCGTTGCGCAGCACACATAGAAACAGCAAATTGCCATTGATTGTTTATGTGCAGGAAGGTAACCCTTTCTGCACATAAGCAATCAAAAAAAATACTTTTTGTAACTTCTATGTGTGCTGCATTAAGCAGCACATATAAAAGTTACAAAACATAATTGAAAGATTTTTTACATGCAGGAGGGGAAACCTTCCTGCCCATAAACAATCTTCCGCTCAACACAGACACCCTTGCAACACCAGTGCCTCGGGCAGGGACCTACTCTGAAGAGTAACTGGCAACCATTTTCCAATACATGACAGCTGGAGCTGTAACAGCAGCTCAGACGTCAACAATTATTTACCAGACACAAGAAATACGTCACAGCAAAGACCTGGAACGAGCTCCCAGTCAACATCAGACCTCCCGCCCCCCACTCTGCATACCTTCAGGAAGAGCCTCAAGACCTGGCTCTTCGACTGATCCGAAGCTGCCCCCCAGTGCCTTGAGACCCTCACGGGTGAGTAGCGCGCTTTAAACAAGCCCTGATTGATTGCCTGATTGAAGAACTGTATATCCAGCACAGTGCTTATTTTATTGTTACAAAACGTTTAATCCCGCGGCAGAAATAAATACTACACAATTAATGAAAGACACGCTCCAGTTTGAAAACGGTATTATAATAGTGAAGCACTATTCCCCCCCTATTTTCTTGTGTCTTCCCGGTATGGCCCCTCTCCACCTGCTATGGTCGAGATCCATATCTATAGTTCCCAACACACAAGTGTTATAGACAATGATTAGTCTCAGGTGCAGATGGCTTAATTTCTATCCCATATGATTTGAGGAACTTCAGTTTACTATCTCTGTACTCGTTCTTGGTAAATGTCTTTGTGAATGTGGAAAAACTATGTGCTTACTGTAAAATCAAGTGAAGGAGGCACTGGAGGACACAGAAGAGGTTTGAAGTAGGTTTATTCCAGAAAGTAAAAGGTCCCATCCATCAAGTAGCTTAAGCCAGGTGCAACTGACTCTTGCCACACACCGAGGATTCTATCACCATGGTGCTACTCAAAGGGAAACAGAGTCAGGCACGAGGATTCTATCACCATGGTGCTACTCAAAGGGAAACAGAGTCAGGCACGAGGGAAACAGGGAACAACAATAAAGGGGATATATGCATGGAAATAAGCACAATATTACACTTACATTCAAGCAGTGCTAAATTTGAGCCCGTGATTTATGGTGCTCAGCAGTGGTATCTAATTGTCAACACCGGCATTTTTGAAACTCTGCCACATGGTGGTGTTGTATGTCTAATTTACAGATGAGTACAACGATAGTTGTTTATTAATTCAATATACATCAAATATGACCATTACCTGCCTCCAAAGCCATTCTTACTGTTTTGAGGGCCTGGGATAGTCAGAATTATCACACTTGTAGGAGTGTGACGGTTAGTAGTGTTGTGACTGTAATTAGCAGCGCTGACAGCGGCAACAGGTGGTACAAGCCGAAGTGGACCCCTGATGAGGGCTGTGGCCTATGTTCCCTGTAGGGGGCGCATGCACCCTACACTTTCGAGTAGCACAGGGCCTCTGCTGGAGCGAGCATCAAGGAAAAGACTTCTGGAGATTTTTAAATGATTAGTGCTGAAAGAAGCTTTCTCTTGGTGTGCAATGTTAGCAGTACACCTATCCTCCAACACTTTTCTGATGGGGGCCTCTGGAAGGGGAAAGTATGACTTGAGGGGCAAGCTGCTGTTACCAATGCCATCTGCTCCCCTGATGGTAGGAAGTGCATTCTTCTTTAGATGCACTCAATACCTTTACAAGACTTTCAAACCCTGATTCCATGTCAGTGACCTTTCAGGTGGCTTCTGCAGCATAATGGCAGGAGATGCTGACTTTGAAGCTGGGGAACCAAGTTCCAGTCTGGGCATCAGCTCAACATCCTGTCATACTGGGCAAATCACTTAATATGCCCATGCTTTAAAAAATCAAAATGAATGTGACTTTGTGTAACGTAACTGGTGCTTATGTAAAGTGTACCAATACCTTGTTCTAAATACAGCCGAAAAATGCTCAAAGAGGTAAAAACAAAGCATTAGCATATGAAACAGAAAGGCAAATAGACACACATTTAGTGACCGATTTGTACAAAGTGAAACCATAACACAAGGACAAATCTTGGCTTCCCTGCTTAAGTTGTGCGATCTTCAGCAAATATTTTATTTTCCCAAAACTCCTTTTTCAGCACTTCCAAATAAGCGAGTTTGGAATACCAGTTGTTCAAAAACGTGATTTTATAGACTATAAAGGTAGTTCAATAGGGGCCACCTACAGGGTTTCCTTGGCAACTGTCTTGCCTCTTAGTTTTTAAACTTGAATCATTAGTGCACTATTATTTTAAATAGTATTTCTCAGTGCATTGCTATAATCTGAGGTATTCATGTCAAAGCTTCCACACCATTAAAGATGTTTGTTGTATGATTTACATAGCAAACATTTTCACGGCTTGGCTCGTGCACGGGCTTTAAGAGCCAAGCCAGACCCTTGGATCTGCTCTGGTTCGGCTCTCCCTGTTAATATGTTGGTTCGCCCACCTCTACCTTAAGTAGTGTGAAAAAGAGAGCGCCAGTGTAGCAGGAAGCTTGAGTTTCTGACATTGAAATTTACCAATACGAGTCATCCTCTCATTATTTTAATATAATACTAGACTATTTCCTCCTAAGAACATTAAGACACACCAGTTTCAAGTTTTATTTATTTATGCTCTTGGAACTCCAAAGAGATCCACATAAATTAGATAACCAACTACATATAAAAGTTTTGTGCAACAAGTTTCTTATACATTAGGAGACAATTAAAATATCCTTTATGCCCAAAATACTAAAAGACACACCATGTTTGTGTTGGGTGAGGGAACTTTATTACCACTGATCTGCAAATATATGTGTGTGTGTGTGCTTTACCTATATGCAGGTTACTTTGAATTTGGCTTAGAAAACTGAGGGGTTATACATTTCTTGGGACCAAATCACTTTGTAAAGCTGTTCTTCTATTATATTATTAATACATTTTAAAACAAGTAGATGCTGGTTGGATTAAAAAAAATATTTAATGGCTGATTGGTAGGTATACGCACCACGTTGAAAACATATATCTGGAAGATGTAATTCTTAAAATGTTGTAATCTCTAAAACTGTTTAAGTATGTTCCTCCACATGCAGGTGGTGTAGTACAGTCGAGACAATATTCACCTCATGCAAAAGTCAAATCTTTATGTTCTAAAGAGCTTAATAGTGTGTGTCAGTTGTGTGTTTTGTTTTGCAGACTGCTGATCAGGAGTAATTTAAGGAAGTTATTCGCAAGAGGATTGATAATGCAGCAGAAAGTCTTGTCTATCCACTCAAGGTGTACAAGTACCTGTGCTAGATTGGGACTTCGAACATCTTTCTCAGGCTGCCCTGGAGAAACAACCTTTGTCCAAAGCAATGTTTCTCACAGCAGGAAGCTCTGGTGCTGTCTCTAAGCTGGAACACCCACAACATGGGCCCAAGGAAGTATGAGATTTCAGCACCTGGCTGTCATCGTCCTTCCTGACGCAGTAGTCAGGGACAGAAAAAAGACATACATGACCTAGAGACATCCTCACCTTGAAATAAAACAACAACTAAATACAGTCACGAAATGCAGGTGCCAAGTAGACTAATCTGCAACTCCTCGTTTCATTGTATTTTTTAAGGTAGCCTCTCCTTCCTCACTTCAGCATCTTGGTTTACTCTGTCCAGCTACAGGAATGCAGTCAATGTACTTCCACTGTCTGGAAAGCTATTCTCACCTCCATCCTATGTCATGCTAAACCAGAAGCATCCAGATGCGCTTCTTTCATACTTAGGCAAAGCATTTGTGCAGCAAATTTTAAGGCTAAACATGAGAAGACATGGTTCCCACATTTACAGACGATCCTTTCGATCTTTGCATTACTTACCCTGCAGATGATCTCATGTTGCTGTGATCATGGACGTTCTAGCGTAACCTAAAGTGCTTTAAGATCCCTATATATGCTCCCAGTCATTACTTTTCACTTGTAATCCCTCAGCTGATCAACTGCCCATGCTGAAGAGTAGTCTAGAAATAGCCTAGAAATGGACTTACTGTTCACCTGATTCCTAGGTCCTATGAAAAAGTGCCTAAAATAGAACTGTCTCATATGCAAATAATGATGTTTCTTTTTACAGGTTGGCATCCTCAGTGGGTTATGTCAAAAGTCTACCCTATGTGCCTAAAACCTTCCCTAAAACTGTTAACCTTGATTTAAAACTCCCAATTGTCACTTCTCCTTTTTTCTTTGAATGACCCTGTCCTGTCCATCCTCTCATGTTTCTTCTCTGAGTTATTTGCATGTTTGCCTTAATCACTATTATTGTATATGTGCAAATTGCCCACACCTCATCTCAAAGTTTGGAACCTGTCCATCTTGGTAAATCAGACTGTGCAACCTAGCAATACCTGATCTGCTCAAGCTCATCTATTTTCTAATCCCACCGACCATCTGCATGAACTCTTATACCCATCCCTAGTACTGATAAGACCTAACTGATGCTAATTTTAATCCACATCAAAGATATTGGAGTGAACAGAGACATGGAATGGTCTCCTTGAAAGAACTAGAGTTAACCCTTTACAATAATAACCACTGAAATAACCACTTACCTTGTTTCTCGAGCGCTGCTGGGCATAAAGCACTTCAAAACTTTGTTAGAGCTACTACGGGGCAAATAATTACAATTGCATTACAAAGCTTACTGAATGATCTGTTAGCTGTCCATAGTGTCCACGTCTGGCCCTTCCATCCCTTATGGATTCATCAGTAGATGGCAGCTGAACAGCTGAGGGTCAGACAAGGGGCCAGCCGTGAGATGTCATCTTTTTATGGTTATGGTAGCTCACTCGCTTGCTTGTGAATAGTGTTTGACGCACATGGCCTTGGATGCAGTGCACAGAGATCATTCAATACCGCAGACAGGGAAAATAATTAGAGGGAAAATTGGTCCTCGCACTTATGTTTTTTATTTTTTATAAATTAGTCACTGCATTCGGTCTTTATTCCCATGTGCAGACTATCCCCTTGTTTTACCTGCGGGCTTCTGTAGCAGTTTGTCACTAAGTTCCAAATATAAGTTGAATTTTAATCAGACAAGTATATTGTTGTGACACATATGAGATCAAAATACCTTCAGGAGTGTGCTACCATATGATATATCAATGTAGGGATTGTCATACATATTAAATATTATTCCTATATAGTTTCTGATAAAATAGTTTAACATGAACAAGGCCTTGCTTCATTTACAAGTGGACCTGGGCTCAATTTCATAAGCCAAAATATAATGGGGGCTGAAGAACAGTCTTTAAAAATGTTTTTATGACAACTTCAATTTAATGTAGAATTCTACAATCATAACATTATACTTAGTGAAATGATTCTGAAGGCCTTCTCAGGACATTTAGCAAGGTCCTGAACAAAGCACTTTAATGCTTTTCCAGGTGTTGCACTGACATTGCCTCATTCTATGATCAGTTTTTATGCTACATACTGCACCTTCTTAGTCAGGGAAGAAGAAATAACTCCATCTGATGCTTATCATAAACCCATGCCTGAGACTAAGACTGTGTGAGAGTTATGATTTAGGTTGCGCAGTGAGCCTGAATGGGTCACGCAACAATGAACAGCCTCTCAAGGGTGCACTTAGCCATGCAACCTGTAGTGATAGTCAGCCATGATGGACTGCCATTGTCGGTGTCTAGAACACTACTGAAGGCATCTTGGTCTCAATACATGGTATGGCAATATATTTGTTTGACTCGAATTTAACTAATTTATGGAACCTGGTGCCAAACATCTGTTTATAATAAGCAAGTGGCCACATAACATTTCTATATTTTATCTATCCCGAAAAGAGAAATTATGCTCTTACACATAGGGTCGGTGTATTTGTTGACGGTCGGGCTGTCGTCTCCCAGGGCAATGAAATATTTTACTCCGACGCCCTGCCGGAGGTCCCTACTGCCAAATTTATAAATGTCTGTCAGGTCGGTGGAAATTTGTAATTACAATTGTAAATGTTTTTCTATAGCACTTACCACCCCTGACAAGGCATTGAAGCACTTTTTGCAGCAAATAGCACATTACTCCGTAACACAAGATCAGTAATTGGTAGGTTTCTTGTGCGTTAGTTGTGTTAGGATTATGCTCTTGATTTCTTGTGCGTTTATTAGAGTTTGGGGTAGGGATAGAATGATAGGAGCAAATTTGAAAAGTGGAAGTAGTCAGTTGTTTTGTAAGTAATGGTCATGTGTGCTTGCTAGTTGGTTGGCAGGGCTAAATGGGAGGGGTGAAGGGGTTATGTGATGGATCACCCATGCAATCTAGAGTTGACTGCATCTACCCGCACCTGTGGGATAAAAAGGTTAAGGGTTTGTGACTTCTGCAGGTTCAGTTTGAATCTTGAAATGTCACCAAACTTCTGTTTCTCCTCTACCTGAACGGGCAGGCAGTGGACAAGGTCTGTGAGCATGTTGATCCCATTGTCTGCATGCCCGCTTATTGTGTGTGTTTCCTAACTAATTTAAACTCCAGTCATTTTTTACATGGGCTTTTACCCTCTGGGTCAAACGCTCCATGTACAGAACAAATAAAGGCAATAATAGTTAATCATGTCACGTCACTCGTCAAATTGAGACGGGGTAGGAGAGAATTAAGTTTACTTCTACTCTAGCTGTGGGAGAGCTATAACCAGCTAGGACCCATTGGTGGAATGTATCCCTGAAGCCATAGTGTTTGAGAGTTTCCATTAAATATGGCTAGTGTGATCTGTCAAATGCTTTCTCAGAATCAATGACAAGCAGCAAGGCATTCTTTTCAGGCCCATTCTCTTTGCCAATCATATGAAAGAGTTTCTTGTGATATCTGTTCATTGTCTCTATGGAATGTAGCACACCTGGCCAGGTGGCATAAAAGGGTTCAGCCTCGGTGCCAGGATACCAGAGAAGATCTTAGCATCTATGCTAATAAGAGAGTTCGGTTTATACAAGCCACACCATGAAAAGTGATTGCCTGTTTTGGGAATGATCGCTACAGTGGTTTGTAGCATGGAAGGCACAGGAGTACCTCTTAATGGTAATGAGTTAAAGAGCCTAGTTAGGATTGGCACTAGGGTCTGACAGAAGCTTTGCAGATTCACAGTGCATAACTGTCTAGATCTGGGGGGCTATTGGATTTTAATTTATCAATGGCGGAAATGACCTCATCTACAGTAATGGGTCTCTCAAGAACATCAATTGGTTATATAGGCCTGGGCCTGGTTGAGGCAGGGCCGGCGCTAGGCATGGGGAGTGTGGGCAGCTGCCCAGGGCCCCGTGCTCACCTCAAAAACATAGGGCCCCGCTTCTATATTAAAGGCTGCATTATAGTCAGGCCACCTGCTCCTCCTGGGCCCCCTACACACCCTCAACCCCCCATCACTGCATTACATTGTGCACACGAGGTGCCTTAACCTCAGTAGTTCTAAATGTGTGGTGTCATTCCTGGGATTACGGGTGTGGGGGGATGGAAAGAATGCCCGGGGGTCTTGGGACAGCTGGAAAGATAATTGTGTTTGTGTGAGTAGGTCAAGGGCGGTGCTGTGCTCTGTTGAAAAGGTGCCATTTGTGTTTCCACGCAACAAATGGCCCTTTGGTTTTTAGGATCGGCTGAGTATTAACGGGTGAGGAGAGGTGGCTCAGTAGAACCGGGAGAAGCCGTGGGGGGGGGCAATGTTTATAGGCAAAGCGCCACACTTCTTCTAATGCCAGGGGAGGTAGCCCCCACTTCACTGGACTTTGAAGCACTGGATTAGAGCCCAAGTGTGGGGCCCCCTTCTCTTGTCCTCACATCCATTATCCAGTGCCCTGAGGCCCAGGGGAAGAGAGGTCCCTCTCCTGTGCCTTGCAGCACTGGATCAGGGCTCTAGGTCCAAGTGTGGGTCCCCCTGCCCTGGGCCGTACTGCCATTATTCAGTACTGTGCAGCCCAGGGTAGGGGGCCCCCATCCCTGAACTTCGTAGCACTACAGTATGACTGTGAAGCCCATGGGAAGAAACACTTTCCCCTGGGCTGTGCACGCATTGAGCAGCTTAATGGAACTGAGGAACTAAGGGGCATATTATCAAGAAACTGCGTTCAAATTATCGCCGCTTTAGCGGCAGAATATTGCCGCTAAAGCGGCGATAATGGGCTTGATGATGTGCCCTTGAGAATTCCAATAGAAGCCCATGTTCTGGTGTCAACATGGGCTTCTATTGGAATTCTCACGGGCATATTATCAAGCCCATTATCACCACTTTAGTGGCAGTTTTCGGCCGCTAAAGCGGCGATAATTTTAACGCCGTGCTTGATAATATGCCCCTAGGTTAGAGTCTCAGCGTCTGCTGAACATTCTGTGATTCTGGACATATCACTATTTCCACATGCCCCTAAAAAATGAGTATATCCTTTTGTAATGTAACTGATGATCATGTAAAGCTCTCTAATGACTTAGGGCTGAGTTCGCATAATATAAAACTGAAAATCCCCTCCCGTTCTGGAACTGTGAGTCATGCCTGACTTTGCTTCAACACTCCATGAAACGCAGCAGAGTTTTAAATTTGTGGGTGCATGTGCTGTGTGGGCAGTCCAGAGAATGTTCACATGTGCTGGAAGTAGGGGTGAGTGGGGTGCTACAGCATTCCCCAAATAACCCTGCTTTTGTTATAAAGGTGAAGGAGCAATAAAGATGCTTTTAAATTATTGCTTTAAAGATGTCACATTTGTTGTGTGTGTTAACATCTGGGTCTGCACTGCCCTTTACCCTGCCCTTTAAGGAGATAAGTGGATGGGAGAGTGCAGTACGAAAGTGTGAAGATAAAATATAGCACCGGAGATGAAATGGGAAGACTTCAAAAATGAGACAATATGGGTTAAGAGGAGAAAGATGATCAAGAGACAAGATGTTGAAGGGAGTCTGAGAAAGGAGAGCAAAGGAGATAATGGAGAGAAGTGAATAAGAGCAACACACTAGGAGGTGAATATGGGGAAACAGTATGCTTAGACCAGCAGGAGGCGAGGACAAGTGTAAAGAAATAAGGTACATGCATAAGAGAGGACCGTATAGGAGACAAAGAAGGATGTAGGTGCTGGAAGTAGGAGTGGGGGGACTACAGTACCCCCGAAATTAAAATGCTGGAGTTCAGAAGGTGAATGAGAAATAAAGATGCCTGTAAATTTCAAAGACAGACGTCAAATGTCAGGCGATGTGTTCTGACAAATTGCTGCCTATTCTTTTAACATAGAGATTGTTTTATTTTCTCTGAGTGCAAAGTGAGAGGACTTTATAAATTGGCCTATGTGACAATCTTGCTGATGTAAAAGGAAAGGCTATAGGATGTCATTTTTTTTAACACACTATAAGAGTTAACTATAAAATGGTGTCAAGCGAGAACAGACTGGCTTGGAGGTTGGCTGAATGTCACTAAGGGGTCACCTGTCAAATTCCCCAGGTCTATGCAAGATGTGCTGCTACAGCCCACGTTTTTATTTTGATTTCTGGTACTTGTAGTTGTGTTTATACCATTATAAAGTAAGACAACACTTCTCACACCTTTTACTCTCTTGCCTGGGTAGGGCTAGACTGATTTTTCTTTTAGGCTAATGACTTCTAATGTAGAGACTGGAGTAATTATCGCTTTTCTGATGTTATTGGAATTGATTCTTCTTCTTATTCTGAGTCGAATGAGGCTTTTGCGTACGATATCCTTTGTATTAGTGCCCATTTATTTTCTTCACCTTGTACTGTGGTACTTGTATGTGCAGTTATTCTTGGTTGTAATAAATGCCAAAAATTTGAGATTTGGAGTCAGTGGTCCTTTTAGAGATTAAATTCGATTTATTGATTATGTGTTAAAATGTGATTTCCTCCCCTCTACACTGTCTAGCAGATAAAAAGATTTTGGCGACCTGGGAGCATTCTTGGTGATGGTAAGGTAGATAAGAATCCGGCTTCATTAGTGTCAAGGCTAATACCAGACATAGAAGACCACTGAAGACAATCAGCGGCATAGCAAGGGGGGGGGGGGGCGGTCTGCCCTGAGCGGGAAGAACATAGGGGGTGGCGGGCTCCTCCCGATCTTTACTGCAGTTTCAGGGGCGGCAATCACCTGCCCCCCCTATATTACAGCCGTTGCGAGTGGCATTTGCCCCAGAATCTTGCCAGCAACCCCCTCCCCACTCGCCAAGTGGCCGCCGAAGGGCAGCCAATGCAGGGACCGCCATGGACGGCCATAGGGCTAGCTGCGCCAGTGAAGACAATTATGGGTTCTTAGCGTCTGTGGGTTCTTAGCATCTTTGAAGCTTTCCACTTCCGAGATCGGCCTTTAAGGGAGACAAAAAACTTTAACTCATAATAGAAGTCCAAACTCTTGTAGAGTACTAGGTTGCCTGCTCTCCCTACCTTTTCACTCAGTTTAACCATATCTGGTTTACCTCAATGCTGTTGCCATTCAAAACGAAGGTGCAAGCCTGCATGTTGGAAAGCTCTACTCAAGCAAGAAGAGAACAAAAATAATATTATTAATTTGCTTACTCCACCTAAAAACATACTAGTCTTCAGGAAACCAGAAAATGAATATAATTGCCTATCATATTATAATCAATTTCATTCGCCTCCGAAGGGATAGAGGGATGGGGGGACCCGTTGGCATTCTAACCGATTGCGTTTAGGTAAATTTGTCTATTTTCCTACCCTACATAGATTTGAGCAATAGTTTATTTATATTGTTTCCTGAAATTAAAACGAGGAGTGCTTATCTCATGACCTAGTGGTATAGTCCGAAACTGCAATTAGCGTAAAGAACATTAAAATAACACTTGACTTTGAGTGCTGCATTACATGGCTCCATAATTTCAAGTAACTTGTTTTTCCACTATAACTTTTTAGAATATATTTTAGGAACTGTACACATTTCTTTATAGTCAGTGCCACGGGAGTTTTGCGGCAATACAGGTCCAAATTATGTGGCAAGATTGATTAAAGTAAGTATCAAGCAAAGGTAAATTATGCAGCATAATATGTCCAACTGTGTGGCAGTATTAATGGACTATGGTGTCATTTTAACACAAAATAATACTCTCTGGGCAAACATTAAACCTCCTTCCTACCTGTATTAACACAAATAAACAATTGTAAAGTGACCACTTGACCTATGCGAAGAGTGTGCCCATGTGTGGTATCCAGTATGGAGCTTTTTGCTGACTTTTGATCTTTTGAAGCTTGAACTTTACAACTTTGTTTGCTGAAATTTGCAAATTATATGGTAGATGGTGGATTATGTGGCCAGGGCAGTACATCCATAATCATGCAATAAACACCACAGCACAGAACCACATATTACTAGTAGATCTGCTTATAGTACATGTGTTGTAACATGCTGCCAGATATAATACGCACAGGAAAAGTTTAACAAGGCAGGTTGTACAGCATTCTACCTATTCATGCGAATTCAGTCTACTTCGGTGATTGGTACACTAAGTATTTTCTAGTATCTCCTTTAACTTAGAATTTGCATTAGTTCATTGGCAAGCATTTAGATACGTACATCAATTTACGCCTGCCAATAAATATTAGGGAAGAATGTGGTTCAAAACTTGAGAAATCATCTTTGACACAATAACTAGAAAAAATCACAACAACCTAACTGCAAAGCTGGAGGTATAGATGGGCTCTCCGCTTCACTGAATAAATGTTTATAGCGAGCCTCAAACGATCTTGCAGCTGGGGATTGAGTAGTGATGATGTGGGCCAAAAGAGCCCCCTACGATGAAGATAATATAGCAATTTATCTAACGATAAAAAACAAAGGGGCATATTTACAATCCCCTATCGCCACCACAATATCACTGTCCATGATGTTGTGATGGCGATAGGGGCCTAACCTTATTTACAAGGCAGCGTTAAGCCAGTTAACGTGACTTAATGCTGCCATGTAAATAAGGCACCCTTTCACACTGTATTTAGCGTGAAAGGGGGGGGGTAATGGGTGCTGCGGTGGGCGTTCCACAGCATATGATTGTTTATGTGCAGGAAGGTCAACAGTTTTACATTAAGCAGCACACATAGAAGTTACAAAACGGCATTTAAAGATTATTTATGTGCAGGAAGGGGGCCCTTCCTGCTCATAAACAACATTCCCCTCAACACTATGGTGCAAGGGTGCCTGTGTTGGTGCTCGGCAGCTAAAGTCAGCACCAGCCTTGGGGGAAACGCACGGCTGCACCATATTCTAGTAAATATGGTGCAGCCCTGCGTTTCTGAAGTAACGAAGCATGTCGTTAGCCTTCTTGGCTTAACGACACGCTTCTCCACTTTATTGTAAATATCCCCTAAAATTTGAATGGCCTTCATTGTAGAAGCTATACGACAACTGGAAATACAGAGATATGGGGCCTTATTTATGAGGCATTGCGTCACTTTTACGCCTCCAGTGCCTTACTTTTTGTGACGCACCAGCAATGTAAAAAATGCGCCATGTTGTGTTATATTTACAAAGTGACGCTTCTAGGTAGATGCGTCACTTTGTACTCCCCTGCGCCACATTATACCTGCACCAGGTATAATGTATGCAGGGGGGCGTTCCGACGCAAGAAAGTGTCGTAGAAATGACGCAGTAAAATCTAAGAGATTTCACTACGCCACTTCTAGTACGCAAATGCGTCAATATCTTACGCCTACCTCATGGCAGGCGTAAGACTGATGCAGGAACATTTAACATGGGACTTGCCCATGTGTAATGACCTATTGCTGGAGTTGCGTCAGTTTTGTGACGCACTCCAGCAATGCGTCATTTTTGCGCTTACAGATACGTCAGAAATACTGAGGTTTCTGTGACTCCTTGCACCATGATACGTCATACTGTAAATACAACGCATCATTGGTGTCGCAAGGAGGGTGCAATGAAAAGTGACGCATCGTTTTTTTCACGCAGCGATGCAGCACTTTTTTATAAATGAGGGCCATGGTTTCTAGTACTTATAACACTGATTGTTGCAAAACTGCAGCATACGAACATAATGTAACATACAAAGCTAACTTACTTTCTCCCTGCAACATTTCCCACACTGAGAAAAACTGATTCATGGCTAACGTTGTAAATACCAAAAAAATGCCTTTGATCAGATTACCTGGCATTATCTTGGAATACATTGTCAGACCTTGGCATTCAGTAGTAAATATATTGCTTGCATCAAAATAGTCATCTATCCAAAAGTTTGACTTGCATAGTGCATATATTCAAGATCAGTGTCAAAGTTCAATCACTTCTCTCCGTGGAGGACACTGCTGTATTCATTATGGAACCTGGACAAGCTAAATTGTCAATCAAAGAGACTATTTAATATTTTGTAACTGATGATGCAAGCTCAACTTCTAACAGATCAATTTATCGCCATAAATTATGCGGTACAGCCTCCCTTAAGCATAGGGCAAATAATCCATCTAAAACAGGAACTTTATGTCAGGACCAGAGGCAAGGATTATGCTTATCGCTTTCTTCACCTGATTACAGCAGCCCTATTAAAGGTACCAAACAAAAAACGCATTTCCCAGAAGCCACAGGGAAAATGGTAATAACAAACAACAGGCAACATAGTAAGGCACGGTGAGTCGGCGATGCGGCGCTCGCAAGGTAAGTGGTTTTATTTATTCATTTTATTTTCCCTATCCCGTCGTATGTCGGCATTCCCCCCCGCCGCCGCGCGCCACCTCTCTTACCTGTACCAGACGCACCTGAACATATTCCTCCGTATCCCATTATCCAATCAGATGCCAGGGTCCGCCATATATTCCTTTTTCTCTATCCTCTAAATCCTCTTTCTCTGCTGCTTACAGCCCAAATAAGTCTGTTTTTTCTCTTCTCTTGCCAAATGTTGGAATGTTGAGTTGACTCCCTGTTTGGGTGTGATTGCCTGTGCGTTGCGGGACCACATTTGTGCTCCTACGCAATGTTTGTGATATTCCCTGTTATGCAGAGTGCTGCCTTGGCTTCTAACCACTCGGAGGTGCTGTGGGACTGCTTTTCCTCTATGGTATGTGACACAGGTTTAGGGAATTCCGGTTGGGATCCAGACTTGTGCGCTTCCCGTGCCTCTTCCTGCTGCTGGAGAGTGACACCCTTGCTGTAGAGGGTCTGTACAGGCTGTGAATACTGGATTGATTGCTTGATGCCCTGTGCAAAGCAATAGGTTGGTTTGCCTGCTTATTCAAGTGCCACTCTGGAGTCTGTACTATTGCTTATAAGACTACCTGCCTTGTGGGGACACTCTCCCATGTGGCGAATTTAACCCAGGTTGGTGTCTTCGGGGCTTTGACCACTTTTGATTGTGTCTCTAACCATTATTGACTCGCTGCCCCCCCCCAGCACCAAAACTGCAGTTTCTTAGCACTGCCTTAAGTGTTTGCTCAGTGCTTTTAATTGCACAACAGTTTGATTAAGTGACTGGAAGACCTGTTCCCATGCACCGTTAATTGGGGTAGGCCCTGTTCAACTTATTGAAGTGAGCATGTTGGAGCATGGAGATATGCAGTGGGAGGAGGACCCCCTAACCCAGTTACTTCGGGACGAAACGTTTTATGATGTGTTGGATGCATCAAAGCTATAGGGCAGTGGGAGAGGTGATGGCCCCCATGGAGCAGTGCCTTGCACAGCGAATTGCATGTGAATGCGCCAAGAGGGCCCATGCCCCAGATAACATGGTCTTAGTGCCCTCTGCCCTGGTCTAGGGCCCAGAGCACCAACCTGTACTGGCCAAATGCCCCCAGGAGGAAGGAGGGGGGTCACAATGCCTTTGTGCAAGAGGCATTCCTGGCAAAATATCAGTCTCTCACTGTCCCCACTGACACAGCTCCCCTGTCAAAAGGATCTCCAAGCCCGGCTTCATCTGATCCCCGCCAGGGATGATGCAAATGGCAAAACGGACGAGGAGTCTGGCCCGTCCAGACCTTGGCACCCTTCCCGCATACCACCGGCCACTCAAACCCGTACCACGGCTGATGGCTCAGACATGCTTGATACGGAGGAGCTCCTCCATCATAGATCATCTGAATGGACCCCATCCATGAAGGTGGGAAACTACATGGCGAGTAGAATAGGAGCCCCATTGGCGAAAGAAGCCCATAGTCGCCTCAAGGCAGAATGTCCACATCCCTCTTTGGCTGAGAAGGTAGCTCTGGCCCCCAAGCTCTACCCCTAGATGGCCGCATTTCTAGCGCAATGCATGAAAATCCCAAAGAAGGCTATTGACGGATCCTGGTTGGCATGCCAAGATAGGCTCCTGGATGCTCTCAACCCCATGATTATGATCATTGACATGGCAGAGAATGCCAAAAAATTGGGCTCGCTCATTTCCTTGGAGGCACTCGCTGGTTGGGAACTGTCCATCGAATAGAGATGCTCTTTTCTGAGTAAAGTGGACCCTAAGCTGGGGGACTTGGCGGACTACAAAGTGGGGATAGTGGCCTAAGGGGTGCTATTTGGAGAGTCTTTTATTTAAGAGGTTGGAAAATTTGTGAATTTGTCATTAGACAAGGCCCAATCGTCTATAAAGAGGGTGTTCTCACACGTTTTCAACCGGGCTGGTCGAGGTAGGGGCCGCTAGGCCAGCCAGTCCTCCTCCTAATATCCCGGAGAGCAAGGTTCCAGGTGGGGGCAGTTCCAAGATCAAGCCAGCTATGGGAACTTGTACCCGAACCATGGAAGGCGGTCCAGAGTCTGAGATTTCAGAGAAACTGATGCTGCCTCAAATTGAAATAAATGGGTCTACTTCTTCCCTCTTAAAAGTAGGGGGGCACCTGGCAAATGTTTTCCATGTTTGGGGAGCACTCACAAATGATTCAGGGGTCTTGCAGACAGTACAAGGCTTCCAAATAGAATTCTGCGGGTTCCCATGTCAGGAGAAATGACCCAGACTCATTCAGTTTTCCCAGCACAAGCCGGAGTTAGTGGACCCGGAGGTTGCCTTGCTCCTGGAAATAGGAGCTATTTGTCCTACTTCCCCTCATCCCGAGGGCTTCATAAGCAACATGTTATTAGTTGACAAAGCAGATGGTGGTCAGAGGCCGGTGCTGAACCTATGCACGTTCAACAAATGGCTGGTTTACTGCCATTTCAAAATGGAGAAGATTCATCTCCTTCAGGATGTCTTGTGTCCAGCGGACTGCATAGTACGACTGGACTTGAACGATGCGTACCTGGCCATTCCAATTTTTCCTCCTCACAGGAGTTTCCTACAGTTCTTCTGGTGCCAGCAAATGTTCCAGTTCACAACTCTATCTTTTGGTCTCTCCTCTGCTCCTTGGTGCTTCACGAAGGTGCTCAAGTCCATCGTGGAGTGTCTTTGAGCACAGAGGATTACTTCCCCAATTCTGAGCCCTTTTTTGAATAATTGACCTAGTACCCACTTAAATCATCATACCATGTTTCCACAAAAGAGATCAATGCCAAATTTGTGTCCTTTTTCTCGGTAACATTATGTGGAATCTAGATGTACCCAGGGTTTGTGGATTTCCCTTAAGTGAATCAAGAAAATAGCCAAAATTTTACCAAAGTTTGTTTTTTGGAAGAAATGGAAAAGAATGTGCAAGAAAGTGCATTTGTTTTTCCAAAGCTATCCTAGGATCACCAGCTTTCAGGAACAAGCAGAGGTGCATCAAAAACATTGCTTTTATGAAATGTATGCATTTTTATATGAGGTAGTCCATTTTTCCTATTTTTTTGTGGTTTTAGCCTACTTGCAGTTTGTGGTGGAAACAAGTGTGAAACCCATGGGTGATCCTGTAAAGCTATATATTTCTGTAGGTGGTCATTTGTGTAGCTTTCCCAAAGTTGCCTCAAATAAATTAATCATTGAGATACAACAAAATGAAAATGATTGGGAAAATAGTCATTCTAATGCTTTCATCAGTAATTTTTTGTCACAATGGCCATTTTACAAAACCAATATGAAGTTCGATCTGGTAGACACTTCTTATCATGGGAATATATAGGGGTTTTAGGTTCTTCAAAACCATGCAATACCCAGAGCCAACAACTGAACTGGCGCTTATAATGATTGGTCACTGTATACAGACCATAAAGTAATTTAAATGGCAACCTATATTGAATAAAAAATGAGTATGAAGAAAACCTATGTATTTCTGAAATGTGCACAAGACACTCGGTTTATTTGTAAACCTCCGAATCTGGGGTTACACGTGCTATTATGTGATTCAGATGGCGATTTGCAAAATGACTTCTTTCTTCCACACTGGCTTACATCTGGAAGCCAAAAATGATGAGAAATGCAATTGATAAAAACAAATGTTCTACTATTCGTTTGATATAAATATTAGAAGACTGACTCCGTTTTAACAGGCCACAACTTCATTTTACTCTGACCTTTGCAGAATCTGCTTTGAAGAACGTGTCGGCTGACCTTATCTTTCCAAGAACCCATGAAAGTGTCAAGGCACTCGGACAATGACATTGATAAGACACCTGATGCAACATTACTCTGGAACAAGTGCTCTATTTCAAGGTCAACCAAGATCAACAGCCAAAACAGTGTAGTCTGAATTATCATATTTTTACATTACGTGTTTATAAGACTGCATCTAAGACTAGCATCTTGATGTCCATTGGCTGTGTCAGACATTTCGAAGGTGGTGTTGGACATTCCGTCTTAGGTAAGCTATTGCATAAAAGGGCTGTTACTTGACTACTCATCAGGAGAGGTCCTTTGTCCCAGATTATCATACAAGACACTGCCAGGGAAGATATTTACTATCGAGATGCTGCCATATCACCCTTTCTACTGAAAGCTGACATCAAGCCGCCAAGTCTGTGAGTAGAGGAGAGGATGCAACAAGTGTTTACCCTTCATGGGGGACATGGCCTCCCTGACTTTTGATAACTGCAGCAAATTGCTGTAAATATGTATGCCAGCCATGCGCTAATCCTCCCTAGGAAAATGTAGCTGCAAGTTATACTACTCAACACTCTCCAGGTGTATCACATAGAACTAGGTTTAGCGTTCTTTTTTTTAGATGACATCTTAACCATGGAAGAAATGATCATTTTATTCTTGTTGATCATTACATGGATTTGTGCTGTTTGAATCATATTCGGAGTGGTTGTTTGAGATATGCTAAGCAACAGGGTGCATGTGTTGAAATAAACATGCTTTTTAGTTAAAGTGTCTTCTCATAGAGTGGTTTTTGAGTGTGGAAAAAGAATGTCCCTGGATCCCTGTTTAGGGACTGTTCAAATCCAAAAGCATTGATGCCACATCAGCTATGAATTGAATGGGATTCTGCATGGCTACAAAAACCTGCTTTCACATTCAGTCCTTGGTGCAGTGAACCAAGTTCACTTATGTTACCTGTGGTTTTTAAAACAAACCTTGTAAAGCTGAGCTAAAGGCTCAGTTTATACAACACTGTATTCCCAAAAGTCTTTGGATAAAAACAGAACCCCACTTGTGTGGCTTGGTTTAGTGGCTGCAAATCAAAACACCCCAAAACTTGACCTGAGACATCACATTTCACTCAGCAAAATCAGCACATTTTAAAGCAAGTGGTTAGTTGCAAAATCGGGCACTATCTCAGTCAACACCCAGTGAAACCTATTAATTCCAGACATTTTTTAAAACAAGACACATAGGGTGGCTCACTGTTGTGCAACTCCTATGGATCCCTCAATGGTTTTTTACTCAGAAAAACGTGCAAATCTTAAACTTTGACTAATTACATGCATTTTCCTAACATTTCAAACAGAGATAGTCCCAGAAGCTCCGGGTATCCACAAAATTAGTACCACCCTGCATTCCACCAGTTCTAGTGATAAAAAAGGTGTCCTACTTGTGTCACTGATACTAGCACCCACGACCCAAAACACAACATGGTGACAAACAAATGTGAGAGAAATCTGACCCGGTATGGCAATGTCAGTAACTGGAGCTTTTGAGCCCCGGATCGCCCACCATGCAGGAAAACCTACCATATCCAGACATTCTTGAAAACTAGATACCCAAGAGAATTCAGGATGGTGTGAATTGTGTGGATCCCATGAAGTTTGCTTTTACCCACATGGTCTTGCAAACCTCAAACTTTGGCTAAAACACATTTTCCTCATTTCTGTTGTGGAACATTCTGGAAACTGTGGGGATCCATAACATTCCTATCACCCAGCATTTCCAAACTGGTTACAATAAAAATGGCATCCTACATGTGTAGGTGGCAATAGCCCCCACAACAGGAAGTATCTCAAATTGCTTCATGGATAGATCACATTTTCCACGTAAAGAAAACCCTTTTTTACAATGTGGGTAGCTGTGGATTTTGGTCAGGGTTTGGCCGCCATCCAGAGAAACCTACCAAACCCAGACACTTCTGAAAACCAGGGCACCCAGAGTGGTCTACTGGGGTGCGGCTTGCATGGATCCCAAGAAGATTTCTTACCTGCAATGCAGTGCAAACCTCAAACATTACCTAAAATCAAGCATTTTTCCTCAAATTTCTGTGATGGAAAGTTCTGGAATGTTAAAGGGTCCACAAAAGTTCTACCACCCAGCATTCTTGCACTTCTCCTAATACAAATGGCCTGGGCCTATCACCCTCAACAAGACAGATCAAACCAGGGACCATGCATAGTTGGAATGGTCTAATTTTGAAGCTAAATGGTCTAATTTCATCAGCTTGTTGCGTAAGTTGCCAGCACACACAATGTCCTGGAAAACTGATTGTCAGGGACCTAGGGCATCCTAATGGTGTAGTCACCCTAACATCAGTATCCCTGTGGAGAAGTGTGGCTCAATGGTTAGAGCGGCAGACCTCGATGCAGAGCTCTGGTCCGGGACCAGGGTTCGATTCCCGTCGTGGCAGGGTCTCGGGCTATAAATTCCGCGGACCGGATATTCTCGCCTCAGTGCCTATTCTAATCATGGGTCCCACGCTGCAACTCTGGGCAATAGCTTGCTTAATCTCCACAACGGCCCCAACAGCGCTAGGATGCCTGGCCTCACCATGGGGGTGCCCAGGAGTGGACACCTCACATGGAAAGCCAGGAAGGGTTCCTTCAGTGGTATGAGTACAGCGCTGAGATACCCATAGTGGTGATCGGCGCTATATAAATACCTATACATTACATTAGCACTAGCTCGAGACCCCTAAACCACCCCCTAAATACAGTATTTAGGAGCAGCCGTGAACCCAGGATCCAGATTCGACAAGTAGAAGAAGGGCCAAAGAGCCATGCTGCAGAAGAGGATGATGACAACTGCCTTGGCCCCAGCCCTACCAGCCTTTCTCCTGCTTAGAAGACCCGTAAGCTGAAACCAACATGTCCTGCAGCCAGCAGCCTCCATGAAACCTGGGGGCCTGTCCTGCCTTCCCAAAAGACTCTGATCACCGGATATGTGCAACAGCAACCCAAGCTAGGAATCCATATCCATCTGGAGCCACGAGTCCTCAGCACTCTGAACCCGACACCTACGGCCCGAGTCTGAGTGGTCCAACACCCCAGCGAGGTCCCCCCCGGCGATCCTGACCTGGGATCCAGCATTGGGTGTCCTTCTTTTCGATGCCTGCAGCAACATCCTGAAGGGTCCCCCCAACCAGTACTGGAACTGGTCACTTAAAGACATCTCTGAACCCGCAGCCCCAGAGTTGTGAGGTGCCCATCTGACAGTGTCCTGGTGTCCAGCAACTATGCAATTTCCTCCTCCAGTCGTTGGTTCCCTGATTCCAGTCTTCTGGCTCCAGCCTACAGTCTTTTTCTTCAACCAGCATCCTCAATAGGGAAGTATTGGGCTCGCTCCTGACACAGCCTAAGCACCCTGCACCCAGCCGCCCCTGCGCCACTGGTTGTGTAGTGTTGCTGCTGACCTGGGACCCCCTTTGCACTCACCTTAACCCCAGGAGCTTGCGTCCCAAGACCCATGAGCAGCTCCCAACTGAGGTGCTCCATTGGCTAACATTGGCACCCTGCACTCTGAACCCATCTGCCCTAGTGCTTCTGGTGGTGCACCTTGAGTGCCGACCCGAACCTTGGGAAACCTTGGTTCTAACCCACAAAACTCAGTTACCAAAACCGTTTACTTACCTGCAAACATAACACTTCATTTTTCGCCATAGGATTGCATGACGGGTTTTCTCTGAAAAATATTGTGTTGAACTGTCTTGTACTGCAACAAAATAACTTAGTGCCTTCACAAGAGATAACCTGCTTACAGTTGTGCTGTAATACTTAAACCGTGTTATGAGTTTGTTTCATGCCAAACTAGAAAAGTAACTATAAAGTAACTAAAAGTAATTATGAGTATTCTAAAGTGCTTACAACCTATTTCTTTGACTGCAAAATAACGTTTATGCTTCTTCATAACCAGTTCACACTTATCTTGCAAAATATCATTGTATTGAACGCATTAATAACCTACGTAAATCTTGGTTCTACAAATAAAAATAACAAAGTAACAACCATTTATACAACCAATTGGTCTGGATTCAGAGTGTGTGACATCATTTCTTGCCTGAGTGTATACAACTAATGCTTAACACTACTCTCTGAATAAGCCTGACAGATCAACTACACTACTACAAACGAGAGTAAGGTGTTTTCTACTGTAGCCTCTGCTATACCTCTGTGCACACTATACCTCACTTTGGTATAAAATATATAGAGGCAGCTTCCCACAAACACCAATACTTTAGAGGTTTGTAGGGCATTATGAGAAAGTGAGCAGAATCATTGCAAGTTACACCATGCTGGACACCTCCGTGTGTTTAGTCTGCAAAAGAAAAGAGGTGTTTTTACGAAGGGCCAGATTTATATTTTGGTGGACACTTTGTAGGCCTGGCAGAGGACTTAACGTCTGTCACGCTGAGACTACACAACCCGTTAAATTCTGAATTAACCACCATGCTGGCAGTCATTTAAAAAGAATTGTCAGGAGCCGCCATGACGGCGTTTAATTTCAATGCTTTTTTATGTTTGACACACGACTCCATCAACATGACTGAGCTGTCCATCACTTTTTTTTTTTATTTCAAAAACAAAATCCTATAGCTGGATTTTGTCTTTGAGAAAAAAAAATGCCCCTCTTGCCCTGGGGGCATTTGACTGTGTGAGAATGCCTGGGCCGCGGGCAGGAAGTACTTCCCGGATTGTGCCATCACTTCCCCTGACAGGAAACAGAGCTGTCTATTCATGCCAGAGGAGAACAAAGGAGGGGCAGTGACGTCATCCCCGAGGGATGGGCCGAAGACCCGCAGGAAAGAAAGATCGGGACGAGAGGAAGAAAAGTGCGAGACAAGGAAAGAAACAAGCTGCCTGCAGGAAGACAGAGGAACCAGCGAGCTTCCCTGGAGCCTGAATGGAGATCCAGACCTGCCAGAAGTGGCTGACAAAGGAGAGTGGAGGAGGGTAAGCGAACTCCCTCTGTATGGTGACAGCGCCCGGTGGCCAAGGGAATAGAGAGGACACCCCTGGTCCCAATGTCACGGCCCAGGAGACAGGTCATGGCCCAAGGCAAGTACCCTCAAAGGGGTCGTTTTGGTGGGGGTGGTGGGGAGGCACAAGGGTGTAAAACGCAAGCACATGTGTCGGGAGCATGTGATTTTACTACCCCTTATATCTTCACATTCCCACCCCCTACACACGCCTTAACTGGTGAAGGTGGCACTGGGAATTGGTGACTCAGCTCACTTATTAAAGTATAAAACAACCCTATTTCTTTTTCGTTCTTTCCCAATTCATACTTTGTGGCCTGAGTGACGTGTGACCTGAGTGACGTGTCGCCTCCAGAACTCCCAAGGTGGTGTATTAACCTGGAGAAACACATCAACAAGGATACAGAATCTTCATCTGGGACACGATTGGAGCCCTAAAAAGCACGGTTCCCTAGCTACTTTTTACTTTTCCCTCTGTTAAATCCAGAAAACAAAAAAGACAAAAAGAAAAACTTACAGTCACTTCTGCATCACCTCGTGTCTTCCTCCACCCCCTCGTAATTCCTACAGACAGTTTTCACCGGCCCTTATACCAATGGTCAGTCCGCATATAAATTGGTTAGGCAGACCATTATCCTGACACTAGGGATACTCAGTCACCGTTATGATGGGAGTATCCTTACTGCCACATACATAAATCTGGCACTCACTTTTTAAAATTATCCACCACTTCCAATGGCTGGTTTTGGCTTCTCCAGAAATACTAGCTCCAAAGAACAAATACTAATCACCGTATCTAAATATTGAAACAAAGACTACTGAAGTCACATCAAGGGAGCAACCACTTTATCACCAATCACACACCACATGCAAGACTTTCATACCGCCAGCCCCGGGCTCGATCCAACAGAACAGGGCACTCACATCAACATACCGCCGCCATTCAAGGGCCCTGTTGGAAAACGGCCCTCTCTGAAAGGTCACCCCAAACATTTTACATTCCTTCTTTTTTCTGACTTCTTTTTGTTGGCTTTAGGACTCTGAACACTTTACCAATGCTGACCAGTGCTAAAATGCATGTGCTTCTCCTCTAACTATGGTACAATCGGTTTACACCTAGTTGGTATATTTAGTTTACTTGTAAGTAACTTGTAAAGTGGTATACCATATACCCAGGGCCTGTAAATTAAATGCTACTAGTGGGCCTGTAGCACTGATTGTGCCACCCACACAAGTAGCCTTTTAAACTTCTTTCAGGGCTGCCTTTGCAGGGCCTGTGTGTCCAGTTAACTGCCACTTCGACTTGGCATTTAAAACCACTTGCCAAGCCTAGGTGGTCCTAATGGCAGGGTGCTGTGTAGCTAAAAGGTAGGACATGTGGTTTTAATTTGTACATGTCCTGGTATTGACAAACAGCTAAATTAGCTTTTCACTAATGTGATGTCTACTCCTCTCATAGGCTAGCATTGGTAATTCCTTGATACACTTTTAAGCTGCAATTCCTAATTAAGTATGAGTAGCTGCATCATTTGTCATATCTTTGGAATGGTAATGATAAATCCTCTTTGCGGGCAAAGTTGGATTTAGCTTTACTATTTTAGAAATGCCACTTTTAGAAAGTCAGCTTCTCTGATCTTACTACTCAGTGTGCCTTGCAGCCAATCTTTAATACACATCTGAGGTGGGTGACAACTACACTTTGCGCATTCCCTCTAGATAGCCACAGACACATAAGTGTGGGTGTGACAGGGAACTCATCTTCATCCATCTGCACTCTGATAGCTCTTACTGGGCAAGGAGGGGGAGCTGACACTTACACCTGAATAGACATTATCCTGTTTCACACACAAAGGGCTGATTAACGCCACCACGGTTAGCCTGGCAGACAGGGGTAGGGTGAAAGGGGACCTGTGCACTTCAAGGGCCTGTTCTGAAGTCACCCCCACTTTAAAAACACATTTGGGTAGAACTACTGGGGCTCCGACCCTACCAAGATAATACACTTCTGGACTTGGGAAGAACTCTGCCAGGCGTTAAGACTGCTGTGCTACAAGGATTGCCGCTTTGCCAGACTGCTGTTCAGAAGGAACTGCTTTCCTCTTTGCTGAGCTACCCTGCTACTTTCTGATCTCTGCCCTGCTGAAGACAAGGCCTGGATCCATCTCACTTGAACCCACAATGACTCCAAGGGCTTGCCCACTGTTCTGAAATCTCTGGGCCACCAAAGACTTCCTTCAACCCTTCAACCACACCTGGACTCTGTGATCTGTGAATCCTACCCTAACAATTGGTGCCAAAACAGTCTTGGGCCCTTGAAAGGTGACTTCTGCTGTACAGCAATAGCAAAATCGACACAGTGACAAGTTTGCGCCAATCGGAACCGATGCATTGGCATTTGACGCTAATGCACAAGCCGATCGACGACATCGCCTTGAGGAACTGCACGGCTCGACGACGACAGACAGTGTAGCTCGACAACGGCGCAGGCCCTGCATCATAAAGGGGCCTTTTTTCACGGTGTGGATCGCGCCTATGCGTTGCCTCCATCCACAGGATTTGTGATGACGCAGCGCCTCCTAGCATCAAGTATTCAATGTCGATGCTTGCTCCATCCGAGGTAATTGGTTTAATGCATTCACAGTTTTTCGGAGCACACGTCACCAAAATGATCAAGAACATTAATCAAAGAATAATACAAATAGATAAATTATTTTGTTATTCTTCTTCTTGTTTAATTTCCATAAATCTTCCAATTTCTTGTGTCAATGCGTTTCGTCATTAACGGCATTAAGCCTACGACTTTCTCAAGGCTTTAGAATCCCATTTAAGGCTGAATCTTAATAAAGGTAATTTATGGTAGCCGAGGGAGAGCGCAGGTTATCTTTTAGTGTGTATGTAGCTTACTCGGACTAGGATTGTGGTCCCTTCTTGGACAGGGTGCATACATCTGCCAAATACAGACCCAATTTCTAGCAGGTCCATCACATTAATATGCCACAGGATGGAATCCCCGTTCAAAACAACCTTTCAACTAGTCAGCAACCAACTTGCATACAAACACACTACAAAGGAACTCTATAAACAAATGTTTAGACATGGTGATGGTTGGTGCCGCCACAACCATCAGGAATTAATAAAAAGTTTGACCACATTTTTACTACCTGTCAATTTGTGTGCTGCACAAGTTGTTCAAGAAGTCAACATCCAAAAAGAGATGGGTGTAATCAATCAGCACAAAATTGGCTGTATCGACTTTACATCCAGCGTCACCAGTGAACAGGGGGATTTGGGACTGTACTAGATTGGGGAGATGTGAAGAGAGCATTCTCCGTTTGAGCTAGATATATTTTTTTAATATATTCTGCACATTATACAGTGGATGGGTATGTGACAAAAATGGCATTACAAAAAAAAAAAATATTAATTAAAAAATAAAAATATGTATGTTTTCCCCTTGAGGGTACAAATGCCCTCCCGGAGGAAAACACACATTTCAAAATTAAAATATATATGGTTCGAAGGGGGGGGGGGGGGGGTTGAGCCATATGTAGAGGGCCGACCCCCTTACCTACTTCTCTCTTTTGTGGGGGAAATGTTTGGATTTCCCAGTGGGCCTTGCTCAGGCCCCCATGGAAAAAAACGCACGTTTCCAAAAGCAACTGGGGCCAACAGGGCCCATATAGCAGGAGGGACAATTTCATTATTACAATTGGTTTTTTATGCATATTTTCCTTTCCCCTGGAGGCACAATCGCTCCCTCCAGGAGAAAAAGCAAAACAAACCGATTCCCCTCCTCCCCCAACCACATTTGAGCCTAGCCCATCTCCAGAGCAGCTGACCCCAAAACAAACTATTTTTGGCCTCTATGTTTTTCTGCTGGAGGTGCAATAGCGGCTGTCATAGGGGCACGATTGGCACTTCAGGGGAAAAAAATATCATAAATAATATCCACCTGTGGGGCTCAGTTTATGTCCTGGGGGGCCGACCCCTAAAAAAGGGTTTACGGATTCTTGTTTGTGGATCATTGTCCATCCATGATCCACAAGCAGGAAATGTTATGAGAAAGACATCATTGAAAAGAGAAGACTCTTCCCATTCCACCGATACTTCCCTCAAAACTGGGGAGGCCACCTGAGGGACAAAATCACCACTAGCCACGGTGGAGAAGCAATAACCATTCTCCTCAACGGTCCAGTAGGAGAAAGTGATGTTGCCTTGCCTCACCAGGCATTGGTGGCAGGAGTGGAAGCAACACAGCTTTGCACCTGCCTAGGTTTCTAAAAACAGGAATACTCCAGAGCAAGCACCAGAGGATTCTCTCTAGCCCACCCCAGTGTTGGCCAATGTCTGACAGATGCAGTGGGGAGGGGATGCGCATGTCGACCATTGGAGGTTAACTGAGGGGGTTAACTAATATAAATTAAACAAAAAAACACTAGTTTTTAATTAAATTTAAGTGAACGATATTACAGTATTATTTTAAATTTTATATAAAAAAACAATATTCTTGACAATGATATTCTGGGACACTATGGGGGATATGTGCAACTGAAGTGGCAGAGTAAGGTGTTAGCCGTCATGGCTTAACGCCTCACTTCTCCACTTCAGAAATGCATGGCTGCACCATATTTATGAGAATATGGTGCAGCCTTGCGTTTTCCCCTGCACTGGTGCTACACTTAGTAGTGTAGCGCCAATGCAAGCACATCTGCGTGCAGAGGAAAGTTTGTTTATGTACAGGAAGGTCCCCCTTAAATGCATTTTGTCACTTCTATGTGTGCTACTTAATGCAGCACACATAGAAGTCACAAAATGTAATTTTTGTAAAGATTGTTTATGTGAAGAAAGGTTGACCTTCCTATACATAAACAATGCAAGGCCTTTTGCTTTTTCTGTGTGTGCTGCACAAGGCAGCACACACGGAAAAAGCAAAAAACGAGGAGAAATAAAGCATTTCTTCTCGTTTCGCCAACTTAAGACCAGGTTTTCCCTGGTCTTAATTTTGGCGCTACCTCCTATTTATGCTGCCCTTGTAAATAGGTGGCAGCGTCAAAATCAGTGGGTGTTGTGGTGGAACACCCACCGCAACACCCACTGCTCACCCCTTTCACACTAAACATAGCGTGAAAGGGTGCCTTATTTACAAGTCAGCATTAAGCCAAGTTAAGTGGCTTAACGCTGCCTTGTAAATAAGGCAAGTGACGTTGTGATGCTGATAAGAACTTGTAGATATGCCCCCATATTTCTTTGCAACAATATTTTTGACATGATAGTTATGTATCATGACATTAAAAAAATCAATACTTTCCCCAAACACTCTGACTGTTGATGTGAGAGCTTGTCGTAGCTGCCTGGAAATCTGAGAGAACAGCACAGTCATGGCAGTGGGTTGCAGGAAGCCATGTTATGTATGACTGCTTGTTAGAAATGGGGTCTCTAGTTGGCAGTGGTTGCACCCTGTTCAAGTAGAGACCTTCACCCTAGTCAGGGTAAGAGAGAAACACAGCTAAGATAACCCCTGCTCCACCCCTTGGTAGCTTGGCACAAGCAGTCAGACTTATCTCAGAGACAACGTGTAAAGCATTTGAACATACACACAGAGTAACACAATGAAAACACTACAAGTCCACACCAGTTTAGAAGAATAGCCAATATTTATCTAAATAAACAAGACCAAAATGACCAAAATCAACATAAATAAGTAAAGGTATCACTTTTCAAATGTTAAATAAGTTTAAACCATAGCAATCAATGGATGCATTACTTTTAGCACAAAGTACCTTGGTTCCTTATTCCCAGGGAAGGTGATGCATTGGTTACTTACTGTCAGGGGAGGTCGTGCGTCTGTTTCTTACTGGGGGAGGGGGGCGGTGATGTGTCAATCTCCAGACACTCAGCCTTGTTTCCTTACTGCTGGGCAATTACGAGGAAGAAATCGGCGCCCCGGGACAATGCACTGAAAATCCAGAGGCGCTGCGCCGATTCCACAGCTGCAAAGCAGGTGCTGCGTCGGAATTGGAGTGATGCATCACAATCTTCAGTGATGTGGTGCTTGAAACTCACATGACTGCCGTTCTCCTGATGTGCTGCGATGGAAAGTTGGGGCCTACGATTAAAGCCATGGTCGACGCACAAATTTGGAACCACGATCTAGTGCTAACAGTTGCGATACGTTGAAATTAGTAGTGATGCATTGACAAAAACACAAGCTGGGAGTCAATGCATGGATTTTTTTCCTTCAGATCACCAGATTCTACTTACAAAGTCACAGGAACTGGAATTGGCACCACTTTGCAAGACAGGACTCTCAGCTGAAGAGCTCTGGCACTGGTAGGTGAAGTCTTTGATGGCCCTAAGACTTGGAGAACCTTGGAAGCAGGATACAGAAAGCAAAGTCCAAGCCTTTTACTTCCAGGACAGAAGCAGCAGGCAGAGTGTCAATTCCTCCTACAGCATCCAGCTCTTCTTCCTGACAAAATGCCCTTTTAGTCCAGAAGTGCTCTGATTTGAGAGTGTGAGAGGCCCAATACTTATAACCTTTTCTGCCTTTGAAGTAGGCAAACTTCAAATGAAAGGTCTTTGTGGTGCCTCTCCCTGACCTAGCTCCAGACACACTACAGGGGAGTGGAGACAGCTTTGTGTGAGGACAGGCACAGCCCTATTCAAGTGTCAGTGACAACTCCTACCACCACTCTAGCTGAAGAAGGCCCATCAGCCTTCTGATTGCCCATCAAGATAGCCAAGGCTCCCCTTGTGGGACTTTCTAGAGTGACTGCACAAGAGCTCAACTGTCATCCTAACCCAGACCTGGATTCTACGGAGAGGCTGAGTCACAGAATGGTTAAGCAACAAAATCCCCACTTTCTAGAAGTGGCATTTTCACCCGCGCAATTTAAAAACTAACTTCACCCAAAAAATTACTTTTAAATCAGTTCAGAGACCCCAACCTCCAAATCTCTATCAACTCCCAAAGAGAAATTACACGTAAAAGATATTTCAAGGCAATCCCCATGTTACCCTATTGGAGAGACAGTCCTTACAATAGTGAAAAATGAAATTAGCAGTATTTCACTATTAGGACATTTATAACACACCAGCACATGTCCTGCCTTTTAAATACACTGCACTACGCCCTTGGGGCTGCCTTGGGCCTAACTTAGGGGTGACTTACATGTAGTAAAAGGGATGGTTTGGTCCTGGCAAATGGGTGCACTTGCTAAGCCCAAATGGCAGTTTAAAACTGCACACACAGCCACCGCAGTGGCAGGTCTGAGACATGTCTGCAGGGCTACTCATGTTGGTAGCACAATCAGTGCTGCAGGTCCACTAGTAGTATTTGATTTACAGGCCCAAGGAACACCTGGTGCACTTTATTTTTTTTTTTTTTGAAACCGTTTATTGCAATCTCAAGTATATACAAGTATGGGCCTACAACCTTCCGGCCGGCCGCTAGAGTGACAGGAGCACCTGACAAACTTACAAAAGGGCACTTGGCGTTGCAGAGAAGTAAATCAGGAGGCATCAACGACGTGGGCCACATGACTCCAAGCCCACAATACGGTTTCATTTTATACACACACTACAACATAGAAAAACCACACCCGCAAGGCAACCCGCAATCGAAGGTAACCACACGTGCTCCTCAAATGAGGGACCCCGACCATCCACAGGAATCTAAAGAGGGGGAAGGGAAACAAGTCCAGGACTGGGGGAACTCTGTGCCCGGGGCTGGGGGAGGGGGTCAACTAGGGGGACGGAGCCGGTGAGGCAGCAGGCAGCAGTGGTGGCTCGCAGATACCCCCGCGGTAGGCGTTCCAGGGGCCCCATATTTTCACCCACGCCCCAGGCTTGCCCCTCGCCACATACACCACCTTTTCTCGGAACATGCACCAATCCATATGTTCTTTCCAGGCCGACACCGCCGGGGGCCGCTGGGATCCCCACAGTTGAGCGATGTCACGCTTAGCTATCATATATCCCAGAGTCACCCATCGCGTCTGCGGAACCGAGTAATCAGTTGGTTCCCACACATTCAGCAAGCATCTCCTCGCTTCAGGCAACAGCGCGACATGCGTAACCAGACGCAGGACCTCATGCACACCACGCCAGAATCGCTCCACCTTCGGGCATTCCCACAAAATATGCAAAAAGGTCGCCAAAGCACCACACCCACGCTTACACAACCCATCCTCAGCATAACCCATACGCAGAAGCCTTGGCCCCGTCATGTAAACCCGGTGGAGTATCTTAAGCTGGACGAAGCGAAGGCGAGCCGGTATGTCCACCTCCTTCGGAGAGGCCACCGCGGAAATCCAATCTTCGTCGTCCAACTTCAGCCCGTCGGCAACCCAGGCCTCACGGAGGCCGGTCAGCAGGCCCGAGCGGTCATTGATCAATTTTTTGTAAATGAGGGAGATCGTGCTATCCGGAACGTGGCCATCCAGCACTCTATCCTCCAGGGGGGAAGACTCCGGGATGGAGGCGACGTCTGGGAAGACGGAGCCCAGCGCATGACGGACCTGCAAGTACCGAAAGTATTCACTGCCTTGCAGCTGAAACTCCGTCTGCAGCGTCTCGAATGTTTTAAATCCCCCTCTCGTCCAGAGGTCCCCCACTTTACTGATGCCAATCGTGTCCCACTTCTCGAAGCCCTTCGAGGTCCACAGGGAACCCAACCGCTGAGGCGCATACAACGGCGACGCCCGGGTCAAACGGTCCTTCCATCCCATAGCTGCATTGGCCGCGTGCCACACCCGCACCATGACACGCGTGGGCCCCGTCAAGCGGGGATCCGGCGCGCCGGAGTAGAGTGCTCGATTGTAGTCGCCACCGGGCAGGAGCATCTTGTCCATTTCAAATGCCGGGTTCAAGGTGGGCCCATAGAGGCCGTGATTAATTGCAGCTAGCTGGGAGGCCCAGTAATAC
The DNA here is from genome assembly GCF_964204655.1 of Triturus cristatus. NCBI lineage: Eukaryota > Metazoa > Chordata > Amphibia > Caudata > Salamandridae > Triturus > Triturus cristatus. The sequence goes on from NC_140580.1 coordinate 734,893,857, forward strand.
CGCTTAATGTCCGGGAGGGCAATCCCCCCGTCATACCACGGGAGCGTCAACTTCGCCAGGGCTATACGCGGCCGCCCGTCCCAGAACAGGCGGCGCTGTAGACTCTCCACCTCACGGAAGTAGCGCGCCGGGACTAGGTCCATGGTGTTCTGGAGAGCGTACAGGAAGCGCGGCAACGACATCATCTTAAACAATGCCGCCCGGCCGAGCGGCGAAAGCGGCAGGCGCCGCCAGCGCGCGACGTCCTCCTTCAAGCGCTGGAGGGGGGGGAAAGCAAGTTTCGCTCGTAGCGGGCCTCCGGGTCCAGCGTAATATAAACACCCAGGTACCGAAACCCCTGCGAGGCAATCTGGATCGGACATCCCCGCGGGAGGACGGGAGCCTCCCCGGAAAGCACATAGACACATGATTTAGCCCAGTTGATGACAAGGCCTGAGTTACGGCCAAAGGAGCGCAGGACATCAACCAGGACAATCAGTGATTTGCGCGGGGAGGCTAGGTACAAAAGGATATCGTCAGCGTAGAGGGACACGCGGTCCTCATACTCGGGGGTCCAACGGAGACCACGGATGGAAGGGTGCCACCGCAGCCACTCCGCCAGGGGTTCCAAGGCCAATGCAAACAGGAGCGGCGACAAGGGGCAACCCTGTCGCGTGCCCCGTCCCAGCGCGAACGGGGCCGAGACTCGCCCATTCACTACCACCTGCGCTAACGGGCCCGAGTACAGCAATTTGACCCAGCTGATGAATCCCGGTCCAAATCCAAATTTCGCCAGCATCGCCCAAATGTATGGCCATTCGAGCGTGTCAAACGCCATGGTGGCGTCTAAGGACGCCAAGATGGCCGGCTCCCGCACAAACGGAACACGCGCGAGCACCCCGTGCAAGCGCCGCAGATTGAGGGCCGTGTTGCGGTGGGGGATAAAGCCAGACTGGTCTTGGTGGACCAAATCGCCCACCACGCCGACCAGCCGGTTGGCGAGCACCTTGGCAAGGATTTTGGGCTCCGCATTCAAGAGCGAGATAGGCCGATAGGAGGTAACCCGGTCTCGGGGTTTCCCCTCCTTGTGGATCACCACGATTGTAGCCAGACGTTGGTCCGGCGGGAGGGAGCCCCGCGAGTGGGCCACCAGGAACATCGCGCGGAGGTGGGGTGCCAGTACGTCCGGTCGCAGCTTATACAACTCGATAGGGATGCCGTTCGGGCCCATGGCCTTGCCAGATGCGACCGAGCGTATAGCGAGGGCAATTTCGTCCGAGGTAGGAGCAGCATCCAACGACTCCCTGTCCTCCACCGAAAGGGAGGGCAGCGCAATATCTCGAAGCAGGGCATGAGAATCCGCCTCCGAGCAGGGAGAGACCGGGGAATACACCTCGCGGAAATAATCCGCGAAGCAAGAGACAATGTCTTCTGGCTCGGTGACACGTACACCATCCGTCCTCTCAATCAGCGGAACCACACGACTCGCTCTCTCCTTTTTATCCAACCACGCAATCAATTTACCAGCCTTATCACCCACATCATACAGTCGCCCCTGCTGCTCTCTACTGAGGCCCCTGGCTGCCTCCGTGACGAGGGCCCTATAGGCCGCTTGCTTAAGGTGTAGAACATGCAGTGCAGCATCCGTCACCCCACTCCCCAAATCCCCCTCTAGTTCAGTAATTTCGGCCTCCACTCGGGTCACTTCCTCCTGCTCGCGCCTCCGGGCATGGGATATGAAGGAGAGGGCCTCCCCCCTAATACCTGTCTTGAAGGCCTCCCAAAGGGAGATAGCCGAAGGGACAGACCCCACATTCTCCTCAAAATACCGCTGCAAGGATTTAATCAGGTCAGCATGAATAGTGGGGTCGCGCAGGTACCAGGCATTGATTGGAGCTAAATGGAAGACACCAAAATGCAACAGGAGCGGGGAGTGATCTGAAATACCCCGCGCCAGATGGCGCACCTCTCCCACCCTCCCAGCATAGGCCGCAGGGACAAGGATATGATCAAGCCGCGAGAGGCTACCATGGGCACCCGAATGGAAGGTGTATTGCAGCTGCGTGGGATGTTTTAAGCGCCAGCAGTCCACCAATCCCAATGTATCTAAGAGGCCGGACAGCCACGCCTGCGCCCGGGGGAGGTCCCTAGGGGGGTGACGATCCAGAGTCCCAGAAACCACCGCATTGAAATCCACCCCCAACCACCAGAAGCCCCCCCGGAAGGTCAAGGAGGAGGCGCCCCAGGTCCGCAAAAGTGGTAGACTGTAGCCCCGGTGGGACATACACTGAAACAAATACAACCACTTTGCCCTCCATTCTCCCCACCAAGGCAGTGTAGCGTCCCCTCTCATCATGGCGCACCATCTATTTCCAGCGGGAGCGAGTTCTTAACCATGATGCCCACCCCCCGCGAGCCAGACGTGAAGCCCGAGTGGGCCACCAAACGATAGCCACGCCGATTCATGGCACAAAAGGAATTACCAATAAGGTGTGTCTCCTGCAGAAAGACCACATCTGGCGAAATTCGTTTCAGATACTGCAGGACCACACCTCGCTTAATCCTATCCCCCAGTCCATTAACGTTCCAAGACAACAAAGACAAGTCCCTACCCCCCATCACATACAGAAGCCATCATTCGTCCCCCCGGGAGCACCTCAAAAACACCAATACAGTAAAGGGTTTGCCTTGCGGTAAAAACGAACAACACCCCACCCCAACCCACCCGTCCCAACAGAACTCCCCCCTCCCTGCACCCCTGCATGAGCCCAAACAGCCCCCCCAAAGTGCAGTGTGCCTGTCGCCCCATAGATGAAAACACTAACTAGTCCCCCAGAGGAGGAGGGAAAGCCCCCAAGGGACCCCGTACGACCTCCACGGGAGGGGAACTTACATAATCAGTCAGTGATGACAATAATGTTGTCCAGAGCAAGGCCTACTATTAGTCCCTCAGTCCTGATCCGGCAAGCCCTCCCCACCGACCGCGCCCCCCCCACCCCCCCGGCCCCGATCCCCGGGCAAAGTGTCCAACCAGTCCCCGGCCGCCTCGGGACGATCAAAAAAGTGCGTGCGGCCATCCACCTCTACCCTCAACTTCGCTGGAAAAAGCATCGCATACTTGAGGTTCAGGTCCCGTAGGCGACGTTTGACTCCGAGAAAACTCAGTCTCTGCTTCTGGACCGCCGGAGTAAAATCAGGATAAAAGTTTACGTCCATATTGTCGAGTCTGACCGGTCCTTGTTGCCTAGAAGTCTGCAGGATAGCGTCTCTGTCCCGAAAGTTGAAGATCCGGGCACTGAGAGGCCTTGGAGGGGCTCCGATCTTAGGTCTCCCTCCGGGGACCCTGTGGGCACGCTCCACTGCGAAGAGTTTACTCAGCCCCCGGGGCTGGAGACGGGTGAGGATCAGGTCCTCCACAAACAGATCCGCCGCCTCCTCCTCACGTCCCTCCGGCACCCCGACAATGCGAACATTGTTCCTCCGGGCCCGACCCTCGGAATCTTCCAGTCGACGATCCATCAGGGCGCTCGCCTGGCCCAGTCGGCGCACCTCCTTTTGGAGGGCCGCCACGTCCGTTGTGAGGCCCGAGGTGGTGTGGGCCAAAGAGTCGACCCGGTCATTCGTCTTGGACAGATCGGCCCTCACCAGGCCCACATCCACGAGGACCGAGTCAATCTTTTGCGCCAGAGTGTCAAAGCGCTGGTCCACTGAGGCCTTCATCTCGGCGATGGTGCCCATGACGTCCCGGAGGGTCAGATCCGCGGGCAGGGCAGGAGCATCAGTCGGGCCAACAGGGGACCTACGCGGCGCCTCTGGAGATCCCTTCTGGAGGGTGTAGCGGTCCATGCTGTTAGACTGAGGGGCTGCGCCACGGCGGGTCGATTTCACCTTTGCCCGGTCGCCATCTTGTTTCGTGGACATGGCTCCAGTCCCCAAATCGTGCCAATCTCCTTGAAAGGGGCTGACAGACCAGTTCACGGGCTCCGGGGGAGGGCGACCACAGCTCCGAAGGGCGGATTACAGCTGGCGGGCCGGCAGGGCACCCCGATGAAGCCACACCACCGCACGCCGCCTCGCGACCCTACCTCGCTTGGCAGCAAGGAGGGCGCAAAAGCGAAAGTGAAAGTGCGGGGTACGCGAATCGCCCAGCCTCGCCCGCCGCTGTTGTTCACTTTGTCTCCGGATCCCCCCACAACTCCAATCCGGGGGGCCGGCGTGGAGAAGGCCGCAAACCTCAATCGATGCTCCCGCCGGTGTCCGAGGTCCGATTTGGAAACGGAAAACGGGTGGCACCTCAGCTCGGTCTCACGAACACAGTCCCCTCGTCTAGGACAGGATTTGGTCAGGATTTATGCAGGAGGTCGCGGAGGTCCTCGGGAGCCTCGCACCTACGCGGCCATCTTGGTTGCGCGCTAGGCTCCTCCTCCCACCTGGTGCACTTTACTAGGAAATTACTAGTGAGTCAATTATCCCACTCTTGAATACGCCAATCACCAATACAGTTTACACAGGAAGCCCATGCACTTTAGCATTGGTTAGCAGTGGTAAAGAGCTCTGAGTCATAAAACCAGCAAAAACAAAATGCAGCCCACAGTAAAACAAAACAGCTCAGTAGCAAAAAGACAGAGGAAATTACAGCAAAGATGGCAGGTCTAACACTGCTGTAATAGAATTTTCTGGATTTAGATTTGTGTGCGTCATTAACAATATGCAGTATGCCTTTATATATGAGTTTACATACCAACACTGATGTAAAACAATTTTTAAATTAGTTTTCTATAATTAGTCGAAGTGTATTTTCTAAGGTGTTTTAGTTAGGCCACACTTCTTTGCAAAATGCCATTTTAACTAAGATGGAAGTCATTTACCTCACTCACTATGTGCTTTCCCAAATCCACACCCATTGTCTCCCACAAGCTCTGCAGTATACAGTCAAGCTACAATAGCTTAATATATTTCTTCTGTTATGTATGTTCTGTTCATGTTCAGTTTTCTCTAGGTCAGATGTTACTGGAAACAATTTGCCATGCTCTACAATTCTTCAAGAAGATATATTAATTCACATAGATCTGATAGAGAATAGAATTGTATCTTGTGTTCGAACATCTTCAAATGATATTAGCATAGAGGGTGCTGAATATTTATTACATTGTTCGGTTAGTGCTTAGGTGTCATGGTAATGAGGTTTATTTGTCCTGTGCCCCGATATGTTAAAGAAATGATACATTTGTTCACACTACATTGCAGTGCAGAAATGTTGATTTGTTATGCAAGAAAAGTGCAAAAACACTCTTGATTTTAGCATTGAGCCAGAAGACTTTTCTGTTCTACTAGGGATGCTGTCTGATTCTTTTCTGGTGTCAATGCCCATTGAGACTTAAAATATTTTCTAAACTTTACGTAAAACACGGGTATTGAGAGCATTCATAGCATGCATTGACTTTGCACTGTTTATTTTTTAATTTTGTATTAAAACTCTAACATTTCATTGATCTAGAACTTAGTTATTGAGTGGAGTTGAATTGAATCGATTTGACATTTTTGGGATGTGCCTTAACAAGGGACGCATTGCCTCATGAAATGGAGGTTAACACTGTCTCTGATCCATGAATTGTGGGAATTCTAGTCCCTTGAAGAATAAAAACTAACACTTTAGATATATTAATTTACTTTCAGCTAAGAGAGGCTGCCAAGATGGCATTCCCACACTTCCCTTGCACCACTACAGTTTACCCCCTTGACCTAAATGTTACTATCAGATAATAACAACAGATGGGTCTCAAAACTCTATAAACTGTGCTTAGAGACAGCTACGAGCATGGCTTGCATTGATAAGCGATTATGGGAAACAGATTTTGGTGTTGATATAGATGATAAGACTTGGGTATATTCCTGTTCTCAAGTTACATTGATTTCAATTATCTATAGGCACAAGCTTTTTCATTTCAAATTCCTTAATATGATATATTACACCACTGAGCTAATGCTTCAATTTGATGTGTGATTTTGTTTGATAGCCCGTAAATGTTTAACCAATGCTGCTGCCTTTTTTCACCCGGCATAGTGCCACCTCCATTTATTAGGGTAAGGTGAAAATAATATTTGAGGATATTGCAGTTGTTTGCTGAGGCTGGCCGTCGAGATTGTTTCACTAGGTTATGTGGTGCATCTCCCGCTATCAGTTATAAGGTTTACACCTCTGCTACTGATGCTTGCAAAATGTGGAGTGGTTATAGCGTGGCTAAAGGGGCCATTGCCCACGACTGGAGCATTGATACAACATGCAGTATATTCCAATTATTCAACTGATTGTTTTGTTATGTTACACCTCAACAACAAGCCACATGACATTTAGGGACCTGCTGCAGGTTTATCGAGATAGGCAGATTTGATCTGATACTTAAGGAACTTGATGGGGTCCTGAAGCCTTGGTATAGACAATATACAACTATTGTTCCAAAATGTTTACCTTATCGATGGTGAGATAATGCCCGGGAAAAAGTGGTAAGGTGAATTTTAGTCTCTTCCCTCATGGTTCATTGCTTATTGAAATGATCAGGCTTATGTATACTAACAGGTTCACTGTTTTATAAAATGTTGTAAACACCAGTAATGGGATATTCCTTCATAGTTGTCTCTTTCAAAGGAGTAGTAATGTTGGTTATGTTACAGCTTGATTCCTGAAGCCTTATTCTAGTTAACAATCACCAGATTGGCTTATGAATATCGCTTTGATGATATGTAGAAACATATGTATTTTATACTAAATCATGAATCTAACAGTATTTTGAGCTATCTGAGATTCATTCACCCAAAGCTATCCCTGAATATATGGCTAAGGGGCTCTTTCTGCAGTATCTCTAAGTCAGAGACGATTATTGGGCTCTGTTACAGTGGAGTTTCATTCTACTCCTAATACTAGTCAAATTGTTTGCATTACCTGTTGTTCTGAAAAGTCCTTATTTTGATAGAGCAGAATGCCTTCCAGAATTCCAGCCCATCTGTTCTTATGCTGGCCCTCAGATGACTGGAATCCAGTCGACTGATATGTGTTGTGGTACACGTTAATATTGTGGTCCTATATTTGGGTTTTCTCTTAGTAAGTTACTGTTGCACTCAAATCGCCACCATGCTAACAATGATTGCAAAGTTCCAAACATAACAAATGACACTCTTAATGTCTATAAAACAAGCATTTGATCCAAGGTTGGTCTTAGAGAAAACATGTTAGCAAAATTACACAAACATTTCCACAGTAATAATATTGCCATGCCAAATAATCACAAGAATGAGGCCGACATAGTAACTCCAAAACAGATCCGTGAATAGCAATTTTAATAACATCAGACTTATATTAGATTCTGGTTAGCTGAATTTTGAATAAAAAAATTAAGAAACAAAACTTTTCAATCAACAGTATCAATTTATGTGAAGGGTACATTATCAATCAAAATCTTCAATGAAAATGTTTTCATCAAAAGAAAGGTCACATTTTTCATCAATAAAGACACCTTACGCTTGCCAGCCATGAATTCTAACCCCCAGTGATTTAAGTACTCCAATGACTGCGTCACTCAAATGACTGCTCAACTAAAACTACAATTAACCCAATATTTGACACGCATAATCACTTACACACTCGCTCAATCACATCTGAAAGGTTGCCAAACCCCAATGCTTCACTTTCTAATGATTACTTCACTGCAGGCCCTCCCTTATCACAAAGATTGTCCCTGGTAAGCTGTAGTCCACATTACTTCTCCACCCCCAACATCCATACTTAAATGACTCACTGGTGTAACTGCTAGACCAGAAAGATCCTTATTGTTCAATTAGTGTCCGACTTTAGTTCTGGAATAAAAAGCACAATGATTTCCAAAAGGTAAATTTATTTCCATCAGCTCCAGAGAGCAAGGTGCCCTTGCATTCTTCACAGTTGCATTTACATATTATGCATAGCATATTTCCCATCTCAAACCTCCATGTTCCACCATTTAAAGGCGAAGGGCTCCCTGCGGACATTGGAACCGCAGTGTACCTCTCCTAACTGCGCATGGTATGAACTGAAATCATCAATGAAGAGGCAGTTCAGTCCCAAGGGCTCAAGCAGGGAGCACACCTTTTCTTCTAAGCAGCACTTGCCGTTGATGATGGGGCCAAAAGGCTTTGGAATGCCCAAGTGTTTCCCCAGAACTATCATGTTCACCTGGACAAAGAGAGCAAAGGGATATTACAAAAATCAGTAAAAGAAGTCATCCAGATCCAATGTTTAACTCGGCATATCTTTCTCACCATTATTTGAAGAGAGTGACATTTTCTTAACCCCTCTCCCCACTAGTGCCTCTCCAATTAAAATGAGTTTGGTATTGGCAGATAGAGTAAATAATAGATAAATCGCGACACGCATTCAGTTCATAAGTTAATTCATTTTTGTCAAACAGCTCAATCCCCTGCAGGTTAAGTCATTCTCTCTGTGCAACTGATACATTACTCCCCTTAAGGCGATAATCACATTATTGGTCAATGTGACAAACATGTGAAAAATATGCTCTTCTAGAACCGAGGCCTGGAAAGGCTATTCACTTTTATTTGCACTACATTGTGCCCATGCCTGTTGGAGTTGACCTTGCACCAGGAACCTGTAATACAAAGTGGACCAGCATTCAGGAGGAACAGTAGATTTCGGAAGAGATCAGAGTCAAGGGCAGTTGACAATAAGCCACCAGCTCCCTACTCAGGGGCACAGTAGCCGATCAATTGACATTCTCTAAACCCTGTCCTGATCGATCTGCTAGACAGTAGTTCCTGAATAATTTTTCTAGTGGGAGGTGTATTGCCAACAGAAGATTTCTCGCATTCCTTGTGGAAACTTAACAGCTCAACCATTCTGTATCTCTTGCTTCTTTGTGTAGCATTCTAGTACTTACAATCCCTGATACCGGTGGTGCTATAAGGAAGAAGCCACTTAGTGAAACTTGTACTTCATCTAGATGGCACATCTTGTCAACCACCATCATTGAGATGTTTGCACAGCTTGTTTGCGTTTTACTGCCAATAAGGGTTTCTCAGTATCAGGCTCCTAGTTTGTCTTGAAGCTTCCATCATCTTTTTGATGATTTGCGTTTAAATAAAATCCCTTAATCAGTAGGTGTTGATTTACTCTGCAACAGAACTTCCAGTTCCTGTTTCAATGCATATATTTCCATTCTCCCCCCATAAGCATTCTTATCTATTTTTCACTGTCATACAATTTTCAATAGTCACGGCCGGAAATGCTCGCGGGGAGGGGGGCAGTGTGAGGGGTCATGGGTGGGGATTCGCAGGTGGGATCGCGGGTAAAAAAAAAAAAAAATAACTTGTCGTCCTTTTGCCGGATCCTGCGTCTTCTCGGCTCCTGCTCTCCTGCCTGCCTCAGGAACAGGAAGCAGGCAGCCAGGCTCCCTCCGGACCCTCCACTAAGCCAATCACTTTGGTCAGGACACCGCCCAGCCAGGGGCTAATGGGGTGGCCATGTTCTCCATGTAGGCTGCTATGCAGCCTTCATGGAGAAAGGGCAGAGTGCGCATGAATGGTGTAAGTGGCCCGAGGGGCCGGTCAAACAGTCTTTACTCACTTAGGAGTGTGCAAACCACTCCTCTCCTGCCCTGCTCAAAGAGCAGAGCAGCCCCACCCACCCGCTCAGCCGCAATGCACAAAGTAAACATAAAATGGTAATAACTTTAAGTTATTGCCATTTCATGTTTTGGCTTTCTCGCACTGTGAGAAAGCAGTGAGGCGACGCTCCTCCGCCCTAGTGGAGGAGCCGCCCCTGATTTTCATTAAGACTCAACATGATGAGTGATGTCCTAGCTGCTTAGTCACCCCTAACAGGGCCTTCAAAAACTACATTCACTTTGCAGATGTGTGGTTCTCTTGGCTGCTGAGGGAGATCAAGAGAGAGAGAGAGAGAGACAGAGAGAGAGAGAGAGAGAGACAGAGAGAGAGAGAGACAGAGAGAGAGAGAGAGAGAGAGAGACGGTGATTGTGTGGGAGAGTGAGTTTTAGCCTGTGTTTTCTCACTTCCTCCAGTGGCCCTCACCTAAAAGGTACCAAGTACAAGTCTCATAACAAACAACCCTTGGAAATGGGACTACAAACAGACTCAGAAGATTTGGTATCACAAGACCTATTTGTGTCAATACATATAGAACATGTAATCTCACGCAATGGCTCCAAACTGGTCTGCAAGGCCCATTAATATTCTGCTCACCAGATCTGGGAAGAGAGCAGCCACACTGTTTTCTTTTCCAGGTTTTTCAAACAACACAGGGATATCAATTATGTCCTTCTCCTCTAAACCCAACTCCTTCTTAAGGATCTTTCGATTCCAGTCAATGCAGCCCTGGAGAGGAAAAAATATAGAACAACTGTGACACAAGCCAATACCTGGAATGTTCACTGAAGTGGGCACTTGTATGCTATGGCACATGTTAGTTTACACAGTACCGTCAATTATGCTGCAAGGATTTCACAACTTATAAGATCATTTAAAAGTATCTGAAAAAGTACCAACATTCTAACATTCCCTCTCCCGTACCTCTGCTTTGAGAAGAGGGTATATGGTTGGAAGTTACCAGAGGATGAAAATGGCAGCTATATTGAGACAGACATTTCTATTAAACAAGGGAATGTGAAAAATGTAATCTGAAGAACTGAGACACGACAAATACTGCTGCACGTTACAGGCCAATGAAGTGCTCTTATGGGGAGCAGCCATCCACCTCTCAGACTCATTTTATTTCTTAAGTGCAATTTTGTATTCAAAGACCTCCTCTCCTTCAGGGTCATTCTTAAGCATTCATTATGATTGATTACACAAGATTTATAATCTGGATTGAAGAGCCGACCACGTGCACTTGTAATAGAAATAATCTATGACTAAAAGGCACGATCACATTTAGAAAAGGCAGTCTATGCTACCAGTGCACACAAACTGTTGCTGATTTCTGTGGTCTTCTCGCATATGGAAATGTTGATACTGTGACAGACGGCTGAGGCGAAGAGTGACAGGGTTTGTTGCTTGAGTTTGGTTTTAGTTGGGAGAGAGGACTCAACATTTCCTTGGTGGCAGCCAATCCGTAAGCATAATCCACTTAGCATTTAGTTTCCATAAAACCATACCTGACCCTATTAACCTAGAGAATTCTTTTGAATCTTCCAATAGAGAGAGAGACCCCCACCCCCTTTATGAATTTGTCAGTGGTCTCTAAACAAAGGAATTAGGAGGCTTGGGGATTCCCTTGTGCATTAAGTGGTCAATAGATGGAAGATCTCAGCTCTTGCTGCGTTGCAGTAAAGAAATCCACCATGAAAGTCCTGCAGCAATGCTTGCCGCTTAATGGGGAAGAAAGCACAGGAGAGATGTGAAGGGTCAGAATTGAACAATCGGCAGGAACATCCCAGACTTCTCCAGAGAATCCCAAAAGTGAACATGGTCTGTCGAGAAAGAGCAAACCAACTGTGGTGGAAGTTCCGGTGGTGACTTTGTGCTGATATGAGAGAAGCAATGAGGTATAGACTATGTATATTTGGGTTTGTGCATAAAAATTTACTCTTCTTAAATTCAATTTCAAACTTATTAAGGAACAAGCATTTCCTTCCTTTGGCAACAGAATTGTACACATGTTGGTAATTTTATTGGACTAGTTAACTAATATGCCTCACTAGTCAACGGGTTAAGGTATCACCACATTTCTCAGAAGCAATCGTTTATGGAATTGAATTGACGAGGACCCCTCCCACTGTTGCAACAGCGGTCATGCATTTCAGGCAATCCAAAGTTGCTTCAATGCGAAGGCCAACAGCAGATCTGCCTCATCATGGATTCTAACTGCTGACACAGCCTGATCTTCACTTTGAGGGGTCTATGACTATTTAGCTGGTCAGATCAGGAGACAGAATCACTGACCTGGAAACAGTTTCGTAAAAGAACTAGACATTTGTAAGGCATTACGCTTACTTTAAGACATTATACATTTAAGCTGAATGACCTGGTGCTGATTTCTGCAGTTGTGCGTGCTGTTCCTGGTTAAGATTTTCCTCAGTAGAATAATGAGTCAGGCATTCTCGTCCAGTTTCTCCTGAAGCACCATGATGCAAAGGAAACCGACACCCAGACTCATTTGTGGTGCTGATCCTTTTATTGGCATACATTTGCACTGAAAGGGGGCGTCCTTGATCTGCATTGGGTCTAGGGTGTGCAGAGTTTAAACTTCATACACCTTCGCAGAGTTTACAACTTCGAGCCTTACAAGACAACATCCTTTCAGTAGATCCAGTTTCGCCAAAACGAGTTAATCGTGGATAACTGCTGCATCTTACAAAGGGCTTTAAAAACATTTGAGATGTAAATCACAGCTGACTAAAATTAAAAATCCACCAAGTAATCATTCTGCAAATTAGTGTAAATCCAAACTTTCAGATTTGTAGGTATGCCTCTGATGAAATGCTTGAACATTCTCCTACCAAAAGTTACATTACAATAATTTTTTTTTCCTATTAAGAATTTTCAGAAAAACATAGAATCTACAGCATTTAAAACTGGAGGATTTTGCTTGCAATGAAATAAAGAACCTCACACATTTCTTGCAATGTGCCAAGTGGCCTAACTACTAGGGCAGTTGACCTCGGAGCCGGGGAACCGGGTTCGAGTCTGGGCAGGGACGTTCAACATTCGGTGATTCTGGACAAATCACTTAATCTCCCCGTGCTTAACTAAAATGAATGTGTCCGTCTGTACCATAACTGGTGCTCGTGTTAAGTGCTCTGATACCTTCGGGTCTAGTTCACAGTATATAAATCCACACACAAAAAAGCTCCCATAGAATTGTACAAAATTCTTCGAAGTGAAGTCCCAAAAGTTCAAAAACACTACCTCCTCAAGAAAATAGTGCTACAATAATTTTTTGCATTACCAAACAGTATTTGATCTACAGGCTAGAAACAAACACTTATGTAACTGCAATCATAGGCAAAATCTACAAACCTCTTGGAGCTTATTGTGACTATTCTAGACACCTAGATAATGGTCTGAGAGGAGCTAGAGAAAATAAGGGCATAGAATGGCCTTACAAGTGGATGCATGGATGCCTGCCACACTGCCATTTTTTTTATACATTACTGATAGATCAGGGGCTTTGGGAACCGGGCAAGAGGTTACAACAACATTAGGGAATAAACACTTCTAGTTCATTTATGCAAATGGAAGTTATACTAGATTGCCACCAATAGCAACATACATGGCCTGCTTCTGCGTCAGCCAGATACCATAAGAACAAAATGTAAACATGAACTACAGATGCCTTTTAACTCATTGTCACGTCCAAGAATGTATGACCTGAATAGCTATTATGGTTAGAAAATACGCATTTAAAGGTACATGTTCAATAGGATAAGAAAGTGAACAAAGTAATTCAAAGAAACCCCATATATTGCACATGTGCCAGTTGTAAATCAATTTTTATAGCACGAGTCAACAACCTCAATTTCCTTATGATTTGAAGAATACCAAATCTAATGTGATATGGGTATAACTATATAATACATGTGGTAAAATAACTATCAGTGCCTATGGAATGATTAGAAAGTTGAAGCTGCAATGTTACAGCAGTTCACAAAAATGTGAACGGCTACTGTGAGAAAAGGAAAGAATGGGCAGAATGAGAGGACCCAAACCTTGCAATGATAAGATGAAATGAGTCTCAGCTGTGGGACAGGACACAAGGAAGAGGTAAACATCCTGATAAACGAGTCAGACAGTAAATGATCCACTTCAAGATTAAATGACTTCAGAGAATACACAGTGCCTAGGACTTGGTACCCCCTAGCAATTTATGTACAGGATCACCACTGCCATCCTAGGTTCTGAAAAGAATTGAATTGCTATTCATGTTGCTGTTAAGTCTCACCAGTCAGAGGATCCGGATCGCCTCCTGGATACACCACAGGACTGAGCGATCCAGCCACCAGGGTAGCATCAAAACCTCCGAGTTCAGTTCTCAACAACTTGGCCAAGGTGGATTTTGTAAACCATAAGAGCAGCTGCTTTTTCACAGAAAAACACCTGAATAAGGGATCCTCATTGACAGAATTTCTAGTATCAAAGGATGGCTAAAGGTTTCTTGTGCGTGGTGCCGGATATAAGGTCTGAACAAATATTGAGCTGCACCCTCCTGTGACTGAAGCCCTATCTAGGCTAGAACTCCCCAGAGAAAAGAAAAGACCATATTTTTGAAGGTAGCTCATTCGCTCTTTGAGGAGGAAAAAATCCCTTTCCCTGGAAAACTTCAAAGAGGGCTAGATGAATTTCCTTTCTGGCAGCATAACAGAGACGATCACATGAGGCTAAAAATCCATCCTCAAGACTTAGGGAGACTGCACCCTTCAGCATATACAAGTTAGTTTGTTGAATGGAGACTATGTACCAATTTATTGTCTAAGTAAGCATCTTCCATGAGGGAGTCAGATGTTTTTGAACAATATCAGAGCTGACTTTTATCAACAAAATAGTGCTATGGAATAGAAAAGACATCTGGAACAGTGAAAAGAAAAAACTGTTACAGGCTTGATAGGACTTGGATGTGAAAAGGAAAATGATACTTACCCAGTATGCATCTGTTCTTGGCATATAGAGCTGTAGAGCCATATGCTTTAGCATAGATCGCCATCTAGTGTTGGGTCTGGATGTTTGCACTTTGTTTTCTTCTTAGAAGTCTTTGCAGTCACGAGGTAGGTGACTCCTCCTTTCGGTGATAGTGCGCATGGGCATCAACTCCATCCCCAGATTGTTTTGCCGTAAGGGTGATGATGGAGTTAGTAAAAGTAGTAAAGGGATGTCCATGTATAGTGTATGTAAGTCAGATAATACTTCAACAGATAAAGGTACCCCGGGAGGCGGGTGTGTGCATATGACTCTACAGCTCTATATGCCAAGAACAGATGCATACTGGGTAAGTAGCATTTTCTGTTCGAGGCATATGAGCTGTAGATCATATGCTTTAGCATAGACTAAACAGCAGTTATCTCCCAAGCCGTGGCAAACCTGTATCTGTTGCAATGGTTTGAAATAGTGCTCTTAAAACTGCCTGGCCCACAGTAGCTTGTTGTTTTGCTAACACATCTACAAAATACTGCTTTGTGAATGTGTGTGCTGCAGACAATGTTGCAGCCTTGCAGATGTCATCTAAGAGTATGTTCCCTAAGAATGCCATAAAAGCCCCTAGTTTGCGTGTAGAGTGCGCCCTAGGGGGAATTGTTAATGTGCCCTTAGCTTTAATGTAGCATATTTGGATTCACTTAACTATCCACCGTGCAATACCTGGTTTTGATATGGGATTGCCTTTATGCGGTGGTGAAAAAGCAACAAAGAGTTGTTTAGTTTTTCTGAAAGATTTAGTTCTTTCAATGTAATATAGTAAGGCTCTTTTTACATCCAATGTGTGAAGAGCACGTTCTGCCACGGAGTCTGTTTGAGGGGAAAAAACAGGTAACTCAACAGACTGAGATGAAATGCAGAAACGACTTTAGGTACAAATTTGGGGTTAGTCCCAAGAACCACTTTATTTTGGTGAATTTGTAAAAATGGTTCTTGTATAGTTAGTGCCTGGAGCTCACCTACTCTTCTAAGCGATGTGATGGCTATAAGGAAGGCCACCTTCCAGGTGAGAAACTGTAGTTCACATTTGTGCAATGGCTCAAAGGGTGGACCCATGAGTCTTGTGAGGACTATATTAAGATTCCACACTGGAGAGGGTGGAAGTCTAGGAGGAATGATTCTTTTGAGTCCTTCCATGAAGGCTTTGATAGCAGGCACTCAAAACAAAGACAAGTGTTGTCTGTTTTGTTGGTACGCAGCAATTGCAGCAAGGTGTAAGCGTATAGATGTATATGCTAAGTTAGAACGCTGTAGGTATAACCGAGAGTAAATGGTGTTTTGGATGGAAGCATCTAGTGGATTGGTGTTATTGTTTGTACAGTAAATTACAAATTGTTTCCACTTTGCTGCATAGCATGCTCTTGCGGTAGGGTGTCTAGCCTCCTTAATGACATTCATGCAGTCTGACGGAAGATTAAGGAAGCCAAACTCCATGATATCAGGCGCCAGATCGCAAGGTTGAGTTGAATGGGATCTGGATGTCTTATCTCTCCATGGTTCTAAGTGAGAAGCTTGGGGGAGACGTCAGTTTTTGGTGAGGAACTACTGATAGTTCCAACAGGGTTGTTAACCATGGTTGTCGAGCCCATGTGGGAGCAACTGGGATCATTGTCAGGGAATGTTGTTTGAGCTTCCGAACCACTAATGGAATTAGCAGGAGAGGAGGAAAAGTGTAAGCAAATTTTCCTGACCAATTCATCCATAGCACATTGCCTTTGGACAATGGGTGAGGATACCTGGACGCGAAGCTTGGGCATTTTCCGTTGAGGGGTGTGGAGAAGAGATCTATTTCTGGGTAGCCCCACATCTGGAAGAATGGGAGGAGAACATGAGGATGTAGTTCCCATTTGGGAATCTGTTGTCTTTGATGACTGAGCGGATCTGCAATCTGGTTGTTTACTCCTGGGAGGAGTTCTGCAAGGAGATATATCTTTTGAGGTATGGCCCATCTCCATAGAGATTTGAGGTAGTTGTGAAAGCTGTAGAGAGTGTTTCCCCTTCTGTTTTTGTATGTAGTACATTGCTATCATGTTGTCTGTACGAACTAGGACAGCTTTGCCTACTAGATGCAGTTGAAAAGCTTTCAATGCCAGAAACATTGTTAGTAGCTCCCGATGGTTTATGTGGAGGGTCCACATGCCCTGAATGGTAGGTTTTTGAAGATGAGCTCCCCAACCAGTGAGCGATGCATCTGCTGTTAGCACTATCTGTGGAACCGGGTCGACGAATGGCTGCCCCTTGGAAAGGTTTTGTGTATTCCACCACTGCAGAGAGCGATGGGTGCGGCCGTCCACCGACACTAGATCTGTTAACTGACCTTGAGCCTGGTTCCACTGACTTGCTAAGCATTCCTGTAGGCGACGCATTTGAAGTTTTGCGTAAGGAACGATTAGAATGCAAGAAGCCATCATGCCGATCAATTGCATGAGCGCATGGGTTGGTAGTGAGTGTTGCGGCTGAAATTGCGATATCAGATTTTGCATGTTGGTATCCTGACTGGGTTGAGGTATGCTAGAGATTTGCAAGTGTCTATTGTGGCTCCTAAGTACGCTTGCGTGTTGGATGGCTGCAGGGGAGACTTGGTGAGGTTTACAGTGAATCCCAAGTCGTGAAGCAGCTGAACTGTTTTGTGAGTATGATGTATGCAGCTGTTTTGTGATCTGGCTTTTATTAGCCAGTCGTCCAGGTAAGGGAAGTAGTGAATGTGTTGTCTTCTTAAATGAGCTGCGACTACTGCCAGACACTTGGTGAAGACCCTGGGTGCTGTAGTTACCCCGAACAGGAGAACTTTGAATTGGTAATTTTGTCCGTCCACCACGAACTAGAGATATTTTCTGTGAATGAGAATATGGAAGTAGGCGTCCTTTAAATTTAGGGTGGATAGAAAGTCGGCTTGCTGAAGCAATGGGTGCACCTGTTGGAGGGTGACCATGTGGAAGTGGTCTGACTGAAAGTAGAGATTTAGCTGTCTGAGGTCTAGTATAGGCCTGAGAGAGCTGTCTGTTTTTGGAATTAAGAAATACAGGGAGTACACTCCGGTCCCTTGATGATGTAATGGGACTTGTTCTATCGCGTGTTTTTGTAACAGAGAGAATCTCTTGTTTTAAGAGGGTGAGCTCTTCTGGTGACATTGCATGTTCTCTTGGAAGAATAGTTGGGGAAGTGCAGGTAAGTTCCAGGCAGTAACCATACTGGAAAATTTGTATTACCCACTTGTCTGAGGTGATTGACTTTCAGACAGGTAGGAACTGTGAGAGACTACCCCCGACAGGAGTGTAATGATCGGGGGTAGCGGAGGGAAGTCACTGTTTGTTGGCAGGGGGAGTGCAGGTGGAGTTACCTCTGCCTCTTCCCTTATTATTATTTCCTCTGTAGCCTCCTCGAAAATAACCTCTGGAGGAGGTAGATTGGTTGTTACCCTTATAAGAGGAGGAGGGATTCTCTGTGGACACTGTTTTTGAGCAACGCCTGTAAAAGGAGCGGCAAAAGGAACCCCTGCTAGAAGGTAATTGTAGGGCCCCCGTGGTCTTTGCAGTTTCTGTGTCTTTCTTCATCCTTTCTAGGGAAGAATTGACAGCTGACCCGAAAAGATGCCCCTTATCAAAAGGCTGATTAAGTATGGAGGATTGTACCTCCCGCTTGAAGACAGAGATTCTAAGAGAAGCATGTCAGCGCAATAGTATGCTAGTGTTGATGGCACGAGATGCTGTGTCTGCCGCATCTAGTGCACATTTGATGGAAGTCTTGGTAATGAGCTTGCCTTCCTGAATGAGGTTGTTAGCTTTCGTTTTATACTCATCTGGCAAATGTTGCATGAGGTTTTCCAACTCATCACAGTGAGCCCTATTGTAGCGTGCTAAGAGAGCCTGAGCATTGGCAATACGCCCTTTTATATATACAGGGTCAGTAGAAGCGGGATTGTATCTTTTATCTACTCTAAGTGTGAGTATTCTGGATCTAACAAGGTCTTTGAATACCTCATACATGTGTTTTAACATGCCCTTGAGCATTGGTATTAGTAGACGTTTGTGAGTGAGTTAGTGTCTCAACAAGGAAATGCTCTTCTAGAGGTTCTGTATGAAGCTCCACCCCGTGATATTGAGCAGCCCTGTTGATAAGCTGAACATAGCCAATGTTGTTGTCAGGTGGGTAGGGTCTGGAGGGATACAGGTCGGGTCATTGTCTTGATCTGGTTCCCTATTATAATTCTCCCAGTGGTCAGTGTCCTGTGGTATGTCCTGATCTTGTGGAATATCCTGCTCTTCATCCCCATCCCCATTATCTTCATCCTGTGGGTCAGGTGATAGTAGAGGTGGTGGTGAAATTGATGGTGTAATGATTAAATTTGGGTTAGGAGGAGAAGAGGGAGGTATGTAAGGAGGAGAAGGGTTAGTACCCATGTCCTTTTTCTTCAGAGGTATAGGGCAATCCTCTGAGAGATCCAGCTTCTGTTTTTTTAGGAAGAATGGCCAAGAGGTGTCCAGTTTTAGGGTGAATACTTAGTCTTTTTTGTTTTGTATCCAAAGGTGGGTCCTCAGACAGAGGCTCTTTGGATGGAGTATCTTTTTCTGTAGGAGTTGATTTCGGCGTTGAAGATTTGGGCTGAGACACTTTGGGCGTTGAATGTTCTGAATCAGAGTGCTTGGTTTTAGCCGGTTTGGGCTCTGAAGCTTTCGGAGTGGCAGGTTTCGGCTTCAAACTTTTCAGCGCAGAGGATCTCTGCTCCGATCCTTCAGGTGTCGAGGATTTTGGCTCCGAAGCTTTCGGTTTGGACGATTTCGGCTCCAAAGCTTTAGGTTTGGAGGATTTCCGCTCTGAGGCTTTTGGTGTCGAAGGTGTCTTCGGTGCCGGCGGTGTGGAGACTAGCAAATGCTTTGTCTTATGTTTCGGTGCCAAAGGTGATGATTTGGCACCCGAATGGGGCCGGCTCGAGCCAGAACGCTTGTCTTTGTGTTTCATAGCCGGGCTGGAGGGCGGGGCTTCTGAAACTTTTTCTTGGTGCCGATCTGAGCCCGAGGGCGAAGGTGAATCCAGAGGCTTAGATTTTGGTTGAGTGGGCACATGAGGATCTGTACTCATGGTACCTTGACCCGGAGTGATTTTCAGTTCCTCTTCCATGTCGGAGTCGGCCTCGGACATGGAGACCAGTTCTTCGTCCTCGGCTTCTGCAGCTGGACAGTGGAAATCTGAATCTTCACCGAAGATGTTCGGTATGGAACCGCTACCACGTTACATCTCGTGGCATCGAGCCCGAAGATCACAAATGGTCTTCTTCGATCAGAATGATGGACACGCTCCACAGTCCTGTTTGTTGTGGTCCGGGGATAAGCAGAGATTGCAGACCTCGTGCAAGTCAGTGCATGGAAATTTAGCATGACACCTGTGACATAGCTTAAATGGAGTCCGTTCCATCGACTGCTGGCGTGGTCGACACAGGTAGGCCCGATGGCCCGCCTCGAAGTTCCCAATTGAAGGTTTTTTAGTTTAAATGATACACGTCGAAAGGGAATCCGCGATTGAAAGACAATACCGTCGAGGGTAGAGGATTGCACGTCAAAGGGATTCGAGAACGATACCGAACCGGAGAGAAGCAATACACATCCGAATCCGATGGCGGAAAAAAACAATCTGGGGAGGTAGTCGATATCCATGTGCACTATCACCGAAAGGAGGAGTCACCTACCAAAACAAAGTGCAAACATCCGGACCCAACACTAGATGGCGATCTATGTTAAAGCATATGATCTACAGCTCACATGCCTCGAACAACAGGTTTCAGCCGCATTGATGACACAAAGGCCCACATGGCAACTGTATGGATGCCCTATAAATCGTCCATTTAAATGGAAATGGTGTGAGAAGCTTTGCTTGTTTTCTTCAAGTGATTATAGGCCAGAAAGCACCAAAGGGGTCCAGGTCTAAACACAGAATGGAGAACATTCCTACAACTGGTAACACCCCTCATCAGCACATTACATTTATTTCTGATTCTACTTGTTGTAGGATCAATTCTAGGCCCAACTGTTCCTGTATGCCTCAAAGGTTGCAGCCATTGGCTGAACTATCTTTTTACCGTATATCTATGCCCCACATTTTATTTGTCTGAATAATGTCCTTGCACTTTAATGCACAATGCTTTTTATGCAGGACTTTGACACCTATCAAACCTCGACAAGGAGTTTCTAGCACATTTTATTTTCTTGAATATTGTCTGTGTACTTTAATGCACCATGCTTTTTATATATGAGAGCGATGAACCTATCAACCCTTGATACAGAGTATTTAGTACATTGTTCATTATTCACTTTCATCATCTAATTGTTTTTAGTCTTATTTTAAATTGAAACTCTTATGCGTCATATCTGTTTTGTGTACTTTATGTTTATTTCAACCATATAAAGTTATTACTTATTTATTTTGCACCCCTAAACTCCCAGTAACTGGCCCCTTAATGGAATTAACTCCTTACCACATTTCTTTAGGAAACTTGCAGGCTATAGATATTATTTGGAAGAGCAACCTATTCTACATTTTTGATGAACAGTGTTTACACTCTCCCACAGAGCTACGGTCAGATGAAATTCTGCATGACACAGCAGTGCTGGCATCTATTATAGCAAGCCCACAGCATCCAAGGCGTAGACACCAGTGACTACTGGAATTTATAGCACCACCTGCTCCATACAGGACTATATCAAAAATACATGTTGACTAGTGAAAGTAGCAGACAATGTTTTTCTATTACCTGCACAAATGTATTCAGTTTCATCAGCTTTGTGTCAGCAAGGATGTCTTCAATAGTTCTTTCCTGAGTTTCAAGACCTGTTCAGAGAAAGAGGAAAATGAAGTGCACATGTAACCATCAGCAGAAAAGCAACATGCCTCATCTCATATGATAGAGGGCGTAGGAATTTAAGGCGAGGGGTAGCGCAGTGCCCCTTTGACAAGATTTAACATTTCATAATATCGAATTTAAGGCCTGCAAATAAAAATCTCTTAACTTCTGATACATTGGCAGTTTTTTCAATGTTAATCTTGTACAGCTTTCATTAAAGAGTAACTCAAAATAATTTGAAAAGAAAACTTTTCTCCTGTATCACATTGTTATTTGAGCAAGTCTGTTTGTTGGAAATCTGTTGAGTGGCATGCCCCAACATTTTCACCTTCTTTCCCTAGACTCGTTTTCGTGGGCCAAAGGATTCTCCACACTTCACTTCTGCTAACCAGTGGTAAAGTGCATTTGCTTTCCCTTCTAAACATAGCAAAACTGACATACATCTAATTGGCACATTTTATTGACTTATAATTCCCTTGTGAACGGTACTACATAAGGCCTGTCAACTAAATGCTACAAGAGGGCTGCAGCACTCATTGTCCCACCCACCAAAGTAGCACTGTAAAACATGTCTCCAAGCCTGCACTTGCATCCTGTGTGAGCAGTTTTAAACTGCCATTTCAAACTGGCAAAACAAATCTTGATATTCATCCCCAAGATACACCCTAAATGCCCATAGGGGAGGGTGCAGGACATGTAAATGTAATATTTTGCATGTTCTGACAGTAAAACCTCCAAAGTAGTTTGTCACTGTTGCTGTCGCAAGACTAGCTCCCCAGGGCAAAACACTGGGTTACATTATAACTACTTATAATTCCTAATTTTAGTGAGGGAACAGCTGGAACAATAATTAAAGGACTAGTAATTTAAAATCCAACTTAACTGTAAAGTGGGAATTTATATTAATATTTTGAAAACTACACTTTTAGAAAGTTGTCATTTTCCTGCCTAAGCCAAATCTGCCTTTCTGCCAGTGTCACCAGGCTATTGAATGATTCCCCTGTGGTGGGATGTGGATTGATCCCAGACAAGTGGGCAAAAGGCTTGGGGTGGAGAGGGTGGGTTTCCTCCATGAACAGGATGACCTAGAAGACTGTGCCCAGACTCTTACTGAGCTTCAAAGGATGCCTATCCTGTCGCTTTCAGTTATAGCTCACACCTAGGCCTGCCTCCTACTAGTCAGCTTGACTTCTAACCCAGTGGGAGCTTCCCTAGAACAGGTTTTGAGAGACCAAAAGTGAGGATTTGCTCATTATCCTGGCCACACTTTGGGGTGGGCAAAGGGAGCTCTGACTATGGGAAGGATGGTTCTGCCTTGATGGATTTAAGTAGAGAGGGATACTGTGGGATAGTTTACACAGGACGTGCTGCAAAAGTGGATAGGATCCCTCCCTAGGAACTTTTACCCCATTGGATAGGTAGTGGCCAGGAGATTTCCCCACTCAGAGGGTAGCACTGGACACATCTATGGCATCCCAGTGCCCTCCTCAGAACATTCCTTAACCTGTGAAGACCAGAATAAGGACTGCCCTGCTGTCTCAATCCTAAAGGAAGAATGGACCTGCTTCCTTGAACCTAGGACCCCTCAAGTGACTAAAAGGTCAGTTGACTGACCTCCTGTTTGAGCTACAGGCAGGGACACAACAAGATTCCAGAGTCCTTTCCCTGCAACTGCCCAGTTGACCAATAACACCTGGACCTGCCTTGGACCCTGATGCCGGTCTTTGTTGGAGTGAATCCTAACCACCAAGTGTTGCCCCTCAGGTCCTGGACTCTTGGCTGCTATTAAAGTGTACTCCTCCTGTACCCAAACTGCAAGATCTGAGACATAGAAACATTTTGCCAACTTTTGGTCTGGAGAACAATCAGAGTCGAGGATAGCTGTGGAAGTCAAAGCACCAGTCTGAATCAGCTTGTTGGTTTGCCCCACTGAAAGTGATATGGCTTCCAGAACATAGAGGACTTCATCAGGACCGACCTCAAGCAGCAACTAGACGAGGCCTTCCTGGGCACAGACTTCCGAGTTCACTGCTCTGAGCTTTCCCGAGTTCGTCGACAAGTACACTAAGACCCTACTCTTCAGCAACATGCCATTCTCTAATCAAATGTCAGAACCAGCTTGCCTCGCTGACAGCTCGTCGGTAAGCGCATTTCAGAAAGTAAATTTTCCACTGGGACGAACTTGATCCCAGTATCCGAGCTGGGCTCCATCGCAGTCTGCCTTACCTTTTGACTTTGACCTAGTCTAGCACAATCAGATAAACCGAGTTTGAGCTTTGTGCTTTTTGGTGCTAGTTTAAATTTAAATTTATAAAAACATATCTCCGGTTCTACTGATTAGATTTTTGTTGTTGTTGGTGAAACCGAGAGCAGCGACAGATGAAGATGTACTCCAACATGCGCTCGATGACCTAGACGGCCACTACCAACCGGTCATTTGCATAGCCATAGATAGATACAACTTCTTTCTATGAAAACAAAGCAACACAGAGACGGTGGAAGACTATGTCGCAGCACTCAAACTGGCTGTAAACTGCAAGTTCTGGCATCTGCACGACGACTTAGTGCGGGACCAGATAATAATGCACACAGTCAACACCAACGTGCAGGAGAAATTGTGGGTGAGTGGGGAGGCTCCCCTCCATGAGATCATGCGATCGTCAAAAAGGCCGAACTCTCCAAAAGATGCGCTGCAGCTGCTAAAAAAGACAACACCAAACCGACGATGTGCAAAGTAAGTGACAAGGACACTCCCAGAGACAAACCAGACCCCTCCACAGGACACGTGTCTGTCCGACGGCCCATGAAGACCTCAACAGGGCCCCACGGGCCCTCCCATGACTCGAAAAGCTCCTGCTACAGGTGCAGCAGCCAGACACACATGGCCAATGACAAGCAATGCCCTGCCTTCCACGTCAAGTGCTCCTTTTGCGGTGTGACAGGACATTTCGGCAAAGTCTGCAGGCGGCGACCTCGCAGCAGCGCAGTCAAGCGTATCATGTATGACTCTGAGCCCGACTTGAAAGAAGGAGATGAGGACGATGACAGCATCTTGTGCATAGATAAACAGGTGTTAGGCATAGACTGCAACTCCAAGAGGAAACCATCCTGTCTCCTGACCATAGGGGGGATCCAGATATTCATGGTAGCAGACTCAGGGTCCCTATTCACGATCATACAAAAGGACATATGGGACAGGGACTTTGCCAGCACCTTAGGGCACCATCTACACCCTACAGATATACATCCGGTCACTTTCACAGGTGAAAGGATTCCCATGGTAGGGTTCCGACAACTACACTTCGAGTTCAAGGGGCGGGAGACCACTGGCAAGTTGTACGTGGCAGAAAAAGGACCCTCGGTCCTCGGTTGGATCGAACAAGGAGCACTGGGCATCCAGCTCAACCCCGGCAGAGAAACGCAAGTACTAATGATGGACGAAAACCCCAGACCTAACGTGGCCAAACTGCGCGAAGAATTCCCCGACGTCTTTGATGGGACCATCGGACAACTGTCGAAATTCACACACAAAATCCAGCTGAAGCACGGGGCAGTACCTGTCAGTCACAAGGTGTGGAACATCCCCTTCAACTGCAGGGAACCCGTGCAACTCGAATTGCAACGCCTGGAGGACAACGGAGTCATAGAACCCATCGAAACCGCCGAGTGGCTGGCGCCCTTGGTGGTGGCACGCAAACCAAACGGAAAAGTACGCCTTTGCATTGACCTTCGAGAACTGAACAAAAATATACTAGTCCACAAGTTCCCACTACCACGCATCAAAGACATGCTAGCCCAAACCAGCGGAATTAAGTGGTTTTCTACCATAGATCTCACTGCCGCATTCCATAAGATCTTACTCCACCCCTCATCTAGAAAGCTGACCTCCTTCATTACCACATTGGGCTGCCACCGATTCCGGCACCTGCCCTTCAAACTGGCGTCCGGAGCGTCGGTATTCCAGAAATTAATGCATAAGCTGTTCAAAGACTGCCGCGATGTTCTATACTTCCAGGATGACATCCTTGTAATGGGGAGAACCAAGCTAGAACACGATGAGAAACTTCATACAGTCCTGCGCACCCTTTCCACCAATGGCCTCACCGCTGAACTGGAAAAATGCAGGTTCGGCTTGTGCAACGTCACATACCTGGGGCATGAAATCTGCGAAAATGGGATATCCCCGAAGAAAGCCAACGTTGAAGCCATCAGATTGGTGCCCAAACCAAGTTCCAAAGATGAAGTACGATCGTTCCTCGGATTGGTGGAATTCTATAGCAAATTCGTCAGGAAATTCGCAACCAAGACTCACAACCTGCGCCAGTTCCACTGGTCGGCAGAATCGGATGTGGAATTCAAGACCATCAAACACAACATCTGCGAGGCCGTCCCACTTCAAGGGTTCGACAGCTCAGCCCCTAGCATCCTGACGACTGATGCCAGCGAGAAGGGATTGGGAGCTGTCCTGTAGCAATGCGCCACGGACGGCACGGAAGTCACCATTGGTTTCGCATCCCGCTCCCTCGCTCCCAACGAAGAGAAGTTTAGCGTCATAGAGAAAGAGATGCTATCCTCCATCTGGGCCATGGAGAAATGTTGCCAATATCTCTGGGGCTCCAAGTTTACGCTCCGCACGAACCACAGGCCGCTGATCAAAGTCCTCACGTCCAGTGGGAATGCCAAAGCCACCCCGCGCATCGCCAAAAAGACACTCCGGCTCCTAGATTTCGTCTACGATGTGGAATTCCTGTCAGGCCACAAGAACAAAGTAGCCAATTTTCTCAGCCGTTCGGCTGCAATGGAAGATGCCCCACACTCTAACCGTTGGGAAGAGTACCAAGTGGCGCTCACAGCAGATCAAGAGACTACCATTGGTGCGCAAGATTGGAAGACAGCCTATGAACATGACCCGGATCTCTCAGAAGTGAAGACCTTCATCACTTAGGGCTGGCCCAAGAAGAAGCACTTGAACTCCCGATGACGACGCAGCTCCGATGCAAGGCGACGCTGTAGCCGGGCAGGTTACGGCAGTGCCTCCTCCGTTGCTGACGATCTTGGGCAGATTCCTCTTGCGAACAATGATCACGAATACCTCTTGACTTTCTTAGCTTTACGAAATCCTTCAGCATGTTGTGGCTCGGGCCGGCGGCTGCTATTTTGATCCACAGCCTCCGTTCCGATGACGGCTCGGGCCACAAACAGCTACACAGCAGTGTGGACGATGATTCACGCTGTGGGGGCACTGCAGTCACAGGCACTTTCCAACCAGCACCACGGACCCCACGGCAGTCTCAGGCTGCACACGCACGAAGCATCGCTGAGACTCGGTTGGGCTTCGGGTCACACAATCCCAGGGCAATGCTTACAAAGGTCTCAGGCTGCAAAAAGCCCACACACACAGCGCCAGTGAGACACACATGGAAACGTGATGTTCCTGGGTTTCCACAACAGGGAGCCAGCTCTCCTCGGGCCCTTAGAGACAAGTTACTTCAGGACGCAGCACACAGCAAAGTCCTTTCAAACAGGAGGACACAGCACACAGCAAAGTCCCTTAACCTCTCCTTAGTTACATCAGTAAACTGCAGGCCAGCCCCTGGACACACAGCAAGGGTCAGTCCTTTTCTTCAGTCTCTTCAGCTGTTCTTCCTTGCCAGAGGTTCCTCTTGACCACGAATAAGTTTCAATCCTTTTCAGTCTTGATCAGTCCAAAGTTCAGGGGTTTCAGCTCTCATAGTTATACCCCTAAATGTCTTTGAAGTCTTTGTGTTCAGGGGGCACTGACCCCTGTCCAAACCAGTTCTGGGTGTCATCCTTTGATAGTGGGGGTCTGGCTCCTCAATCACTTAGCAGGAGGTGGAGCCAATCTTTTATGGCAGCAGCCAAGGCCTCTTCACATGCAGGGGCTACTCTTCCCCCCTACACTCCAGATGCAGGTCAGCCTGTTGCTGTCTCACCTACTCCTCCCCTGGGTCAAGACATTTCCCAGATCCTATCACATTCAAATCCAGACAGTCAATCCACAACCAGGCAGAGACACACAGAATTGTTAGAACAAAAAAAAACAGCCACTTCTAGAAGCGTGGTTTCTAAACACACAGTTCAAAAACCACCTTCACAAAAAGGTGTATTATTAAATTGTGAGTCCAGGCACACTAAACTTCACCTCTCCATCTTAAGCCTATGGTAAGATAGGCTGGAAACATATTACACGGACCTCCCCATTCTGTCCTATGGGCAAGATGGCCTTGCAACAGTGAAAAACGAAATGGAGAGTATTTCACGGTCAGGACATGGTACACACTTCAGTACATGTCCTACCTTTCACAGACACTGCACACTGCCCAGGGGGGTACCTTGAGCCTACCATAGGGGTGTCTGATGTGCATGGAAAGGGAAGGGTAAGGCCTGGCAAGTGGGTGCACTTGTCAGGACAATATAGCAGTTAGCAAACTGTGCGCAGGCAATGCAGTGGCAGGCCTGAGTTCTCTCGTTAGGGCTACTTGTGTGGGTGGCACAATTAGTGCTCCAGGCCCACTAGTAGCATTTGTATTACCAGCCCTGGCACATATAGTGCACTTTACTAGGGACTTTACTAGTAAGGCAAACATACCAATTATGGACGACCAATTACCATAACACTTTATACAGGGAGCATATGCACCTTAGCACTGATCTGCAGTAGTAAAGTGCCCAGAGTCCTAAAACCAACAAAAACAGGTCAGAAACAATTCAGGAGGAAGACAAAAAGTTCAAGGATGACCCTGCAAAAAGGGCCAAGTCCAACAGTGTGACACACATTCCTCTCTCCCAGACGAGGAAGATAATTCACTATGCAGATGAATGAAGATACAACCATGTTACACCTAACCCTTCCTATGTGATGGCTGTCTGGAAAGTATGCACAAAGCCTAGTTGTCTCTGTTCCCTAGACGTGGATTGGAGTAAGGCAGGAAAGCACAAGATAATTGGGGAGGCTACATCGGGATGACATAATGATGAACACTGGAAAATTAAATATTAGCAACGAGAATGTAGGCCTGTAGATGTACCACAAACATCAGCAATTCCCCTCAGCCCCTTGCCCCACCGTAATATATATTTTTTCAGTTTAGTCACAGTTCTGGGTTGAATCCATCATCGTTCTTTAGCTCACTTCGCCACCCCAGTTCTGGCTTGGCAGTTCGGACTGGACTGTTCCCATGAGACACAGGGTCAAGACTGATTTGCATACAGCTAGGTCTGAACCAAGGTGGCGAAGTGAGATAAAGAACGATGATGGATTCAACCAAGATCTGTGACTGGGGGTGAGTGTCTGAAAAGTTTCAGCTCTCCGTCCATCATCTCCTTGTGTTTGCTTTGTTTGCCCTAAGTTGCCAGGGTATGCCCAGGCATGGGTCCCTCCCTCACTTTGCCATTGGATTCAAGCTAGCCTGGCTGATGAGGGGTGTTATCCTAAAACAGGTCCCAGAATGCTTGTTTCCGGTTCAGGGAAGACCTGGCTCGGCAGTTCAGGCAGGACCGTTCCCATGAGGCACAGGGTCAAGACTGATTTGCATATGGCCAGGTGAGCAAACGAATGATGGATTTAACCCAGATAACTTGACTGGGGGAGAATGTTTTGATTTGTTCTGCATCCCGTCCATCAATTGTGTGTCTTTTGCTTTCTCGCCCTAAGTGCGCCGGGTATGCCTAGACGTAGGTCCCGGGCTCACTGTGCCACTGGTAACAAGCTATCCTGGCTGAAGAGGGATGAAACCCCGAAACCGGTCCTAGGATGCTTGTTTCCGGTCCAGGGAGGACCTGGCTTGGCAGTTCGGGCTGGACTGCTCCCATGAGGCACAGGGTCAAGACTGATTTGCATATGGCTGGTTCTAAACTGGGGTGGCATGGTGAGCAAAAGAACAATGGATTTAACCCAGATCTCTTGACTGGGGGTGAATGTATGATTTTTTCAGCATTCAGTCCATCATTTGTTTGTGTAGGACTTTTCACCCTAAGTGGGATGGGTATGCCCAGATGTGGGTCCCTTGCTCACTGTGCCACTGGATTCCATCTAGCCTGGCTGTTGAAGGGTAATACCCAGAAACAGGTCCTAGGATGCTTGTTTCCGGTCCAGTGAGGACCTGGCTTGGCAGTTCGGTCTGGACTGTTCCCATAAGGCACAGGGTCAAGACTGATTTGCATATGGCTGGGTCTAAACTGGCGCGGCATGGTGAGCAAAAGAACGATGAATTTAACCCAGATCTCTTGACTGGGGGGTGAATGTATAGTTTATTCAGCATTCCGTCCATCATTTGTTTGCATAGCACTTTTCACCCTAAGTGGGATGGGTATGCCCAGACGTGGGTCCCTTGCTCACTGTGCTACTGGATTCAAGCTAGCCTGGCTGATGAAGGGTAATACCCAGAAACTGGTCCCAGGATGCTTGTTTCGGTCCAGTGAGGACCTGGCTTGGCAGTTCGGACTGGACTGTTCCCATGAGGCACAGGGTCAAGACTGATTTGCATATAGCTGGGTCTGAACTGAGGTGGTGAAGTGAGCTAAAGAACGATGATGGATTCAACCCAGATCTGTGACTGGGGGTGAGTGTCTGAAAAATGTCATGCTCCATCCATCATCTCCTTGTATTTGCTACTTTCTAAAAGTAGCATTTCTACCATAGTAATGAAAAATATAGTTACACCTAGCAGGACTTCTCACCACTATACCAAACATGGCAATACTACTCCTTTCAGATCAGAATTTACCGCTGAAAAACATCAGGGAATTCCCAATGCTAACCTATGAGAGGGGCAGCACTCACAGCAGTGAGAAACCAAATAGGCTATTTGTTACTACTAGGACATCAGCTGCGGCCCGTGCAGGTAAGAGCAGTGGGCCCGGATGGGGGCAGATTTCAACAGACGACGAGGGAAAATTAATTATTTATTTAATTTTTCCTTTGTTGTCATCTGTGGAAATACCCCACACACGGGCCCACCGCTCTTACCTGCACAGGCCTCAGCTAAAGGACATGCCACACAATAAAGAGGCATATGTCCTACCGTTTACCCACACAGCCTCCTGCCCATAGGGCTACCTAGGGCCTACCTTAGGGGTGACCTATATTTCGTAAAAGTGAAATTGTAGGCTTGGAAAGTAACTTTAAATGCCAAGTCACTGTGGCAGTAAACTGCGCACACAATCACTATTGTGGCAGGCCTGAGACAGGTTAGAAAGGCTACTTCTGAGGGTGGTGCCACAGCACTGCAGCCCCACTAGTAGCATTCAATTTACAGGCCCTGGGTACATGGAATACCACTGTACAAGGGTCTTGTAAGTAAATTAAATATGCCAAACAGGTGTATACCAATCATACCAGGTTTAAAGGAGAGAGCACTTGCACTTTACTACTGCAAAGCAGTGGTAAAGTGCCCAGAGTCGTAAAGCCAACAAAACCAGGTCAGAAAAAATTCAGGAGGAAGACAAAGAATTTGGGATAACCATGCAAATAGGGCCAGGTCGAACAGTAGTAGATCCCCTGGAGTAGGGTGTACGGTTGGAAGGCTGTTGTCTATGTAAAATGAAAGGCTTGCATTCTGTATTTGATTGGTTGATTTAGAATGTGTTTTCAATTTATATGTGAAACTGTACAACTAATATGTTCTCAAAATGTATTGCTGCACATTAACTGCAGCGGAACCTGTCAGATTGCAGAGAGGATAAAAGCATTCATTGCGGAAGTTTGTGTTGCACGAAGGTCACAGGTTTGAATCACAGTGGGTTCCCTCAGTTTTACGACCTTCAGAGTTTGATCAATTAAGCACCATTTCGCTGGGTAATGATTATCAGCCGTAAAGGGTTTTAAACAGGTGCAGTTATCAGCACTTTTTAGGTCTCGGCTTGCGCAGTCTAGCTCCGAGATTTAATGACTTGGAGAAGAGGGGCTTGAACCCGCCCCTCTTCTCCCCTGTTCTCCATTGGCTGGCCTCTTGAATGCTGGCCAGCCATTGGAGAAGAGGTCAGTCATTCAGATTAGGCCCCGTCCTTTTCGGATCGGGGGCGTGTTTTTTGCAAGAAGTCTCAAGGAGGAGTTAACAGCAAAACACGCCCCCGAATCCGAAAACGACGCTGCCTTTCTCCGAGGCATTTCTGTTTTGCCTCGGAGAAAGGCGGTGGTGTCTTCCGGTGCCCTCGGCTTGTTTAATTCGGTATTTCTCGTAGATGTTTAAAGGCTTGCATACGAATTGGATACAAGTCATGGTAAGCGAGGCTCGCACTGTTTGCTCCTGTTAGTGAGATTAATTGAGGTCTAACCGGTCTCACCGTCACGCACGCGAAAGAACAAACACACTGCTACTATATGTGCCAGATTGTTGAATGAAGGTTTTTTGAAATACGCAGTTATGGAGGACAATTTCACCACACCCCCTTAAAGCGGCTGCGTCTTGAATAGATGTTCCTAAGCGCACTTATTAATTAATGAGGCTGGAGGCAGAAGGCACAATGGCCTCGGGTCTGCGTTCTGCGTGTCTCTTTAAGAGGCTGACACCCTCTAGCCGCTGAAGGACTCTTCCTCTATGGTGAGCCCCGCCTCCCTGTGCCTGTTCATGCTCCCGGGGGAGTTCCAGAAGCTGATCCTCCTTGTGAGGTGTGAGCCGGGCTCCTGCCGAGGGAAGGCTTCAGCCCGGGCTCAGTGCATGCCGGTGCCTGCTGTTCCAGGTGCCGCCAGCCACCCCGCGCGCCCTGCCATGCACACGCAGCCCGTCCGCACCTGACTCCCTCCCTCCCAGCCTGGATGCGCACCCCGCCGCCCTCTCTGCCAGAGCCCCCTGCGCAGGGATGTGGTGTTTCTGCGCCGTCCCGGAGGAATTCTACTGTGAAGTTCTGCTCCTGGACGAGTCCAAGCTGACCCTCACCAGCCAGCAGCAGGGCATCAAGGTAGGCAGCCGGGCAGCGCCGAAAGCCTGCGTCCTGTCACTGGTGTCAGTGCGGCTGGGATGGGCTTTGTCTGAGCCTGGGGTGCTGCAGGGGCAGATAGGTGCGCACTGACCCGAGTGTGTGCGTGCAGCGCAAGGTCTGTGCGTGAGGCTCCTGCAGAACCTGTCACACGACATCAGACAGGAGTGTTGTTACCATGTCCGTGTTATCTGAGATTAGTGACGATGGCAGATAAAGCCGTTGCCCAGGGTCACACTGTGTTCAAGTTATAACCGGGATTAGAACACAGCGCTCCTATTTCCAAATAATCAACCGTAACACTGGACCACGTTAGGCTCTCAATCTAGTGTCTTTCCCAGAGCGCACAAAACACCTGCGTGGCCTGACACACAGAATGTCACACATATCACCCCCGCTCTGAAAATTGGCCCATTACACTGTTTATAAGAGTCTCCCGCAGACCACTTGACTTAAAATGCGCTCCCTGGAATATGTAATTTATAGCGCATTGAGGCCAGGCGCGCCTACAATGCAGAAACTCGTGGTAAGGCGGTGGAGTCCCCTTTCCGAAAGCTGTTTTATGTTCTGTACAGAGAGAGTGATTCGTCGGAGCGCGCACCGAGGGCAGCGGCATCCGCAAGTGGGCCGGTAAGTCAGGCAACTAGGGATCCGTAAGCTTCTGCGCATGTTAAAAAAAAAGCATTTACAATGCAACGGTCTCGGCATTGTTAAAGTTAGAGCGATTGCCATTGCTCATGACAATGCCGTTTCTTTAAATGTTTGAAAAAAAAAAACATAAGCAAAAATAATGTCATGAGCAATGCCAATAGCTCTAACTTTACCAATGCCGAGACCATTGCATTGTAAATGCTTGTTAACTTTGGATACAAAAAAAGTGATAGAGTTGCTGATAAAGTTAATAGCCAACAACCTACTGAAACTAAAAAGCAGACCGAGTGTCTGTATGTCTAGACATTGGTGCTACCTAAAAATCAGACATTTGTTTTGAAAATATATGAGGAGACTTGGGGCCTTATTTAGAGTTTGATGAACAAATGTGGCGGATATCCCGTCTGCCATATTAAGAGTGCATTTTAGCCTTTGACATTGCTAACACAGTGGATGGGATATCCATCCGGTTGTGACAGAGTATCCTGCCTCCCAATCTCTAAATATGACCCTTCATGTTTTCCGCATTGATGCATTACACCAAAGAGAACAGTGATTACAAGCATCACTCATTATCACAGTACAGCACTTGTTTAACATGATGGACATGCACAGCCATTGCCACATGGTGGCACTGTCTGCCCAATTAGGGATGAGCACAACAACAGCTGTTTATTCATATTTTGTCGTTGAGTTGGGATTGTAATTGGCAACACTGACAGAAGCAATGGGTGGTGCAAACTGCAGTGATCTCTCCTGACAAGTGCCCTGGCACTTTTTTTCTTTTACAAATTAAGCACTGGCCAAACGTATTTGAGGGGGGCCTGTTTGGAACAGCTTTAAATTTATGAACCTATTTAGTCTCTTTCATGCCCTTTTTGGCCAGGTCAC
Organism: Triturus cristatus; assembly: GCF_964204655.1. Classification (NCBI taxonomy): domain Eukaryota; kingdom Metazoa; phylum Chordata; class Amphibia; order Caudata; family Salamandridae; genus Triturus; species Triturus cristatus. Next base: position 734,927,843 of record NC_140580.1, read on the forward strand.
GGAGAGTGCACAGGCCCACGAGTTCAAAATCTAAATATTTCCATCTTATATTCAGGAACTGTAGAGTGGGTGTTCAATAGTGTAATGCAGCAGTAGGTCACTAATGGAATTGCAAATCTCTGTGATGAACCTTCCATTTCTCATATGTGTTGTCCTGTTTTGATCGTAAAAAAACATTTCATGGATGTTGCATGCTGGTGAAAAATACAAACAACATTTCTCTACAGAATGTCTAATAAACTCCCAAAGATTACCCTATTAAAAATACATTTAAAGAAAACGGTATTTGAAACTGTCTATGTTTGAGAATCATTCAAGGTCGACAGGACTGTGTGTAGAACAGAGCCGGCTCTATCGGGGAGGGGGGGAGGGGCTGAAAGGCTGGGGTCCTTGGACAATGGCCACATTGCCCATGCTTTAAAATGTTTGTGTATGTAACCAACTTTTTTGTACTAGACACTAGACTAGCCGCAATGTGTAAAATATATATTTTTTTAAGTGTGTAACATTTTAGTGGCATTTTCACTAATATATAACCAGTAACATTCGGCAGCACGATGTAAATGCATCACTTTTCACACATCAAAGTTGAAATATTTTATGGCACTTTATTAGAAGAAATTGCTTCGATTTCGAGGTTAGCATTAGAACATATTGAGGAATGCTCTACGTGTATCTGCATATTACTGATATGCAGTAGACCTGTTTCTCCCCAGATTCCGATCTCCCAGTATGCCACCGAGAGATTGAACATTGACATGGAGGGGGCGGAGCTTTGGGGAACTCCTCTTTTCAATTCAAAGGAGGGCGAGGGACAGCTGAATGTGCTAGGCTTTACCCTTAGAGATGAGATCTAGAGCCATATGTACAACAGGTTTCAGCGGTTGCAATGGAGAATCGGGTTGTTTGCAACTGCTGCGGAACCTTTTGGCATATACTAATCCTATTTGCGAGTCTGTAGCCTTTTATCGACTCACAAAATAGGGTTTTTGAGTCGGTATTAGAGTCGGTATTAGATAAGGGGTGTGCAAAGGGTGTCCCTTCCTGATACCGTGTTTCAGGGGGTGTAAGAATGTTTTGCGACCGGAATGCAGACCCAAAACATTTGCAGTTTACTGCCTACTTCACGTAGGTGAAAAGCCAGTCACAGACGGGAAGGGGTGGCTCGAGGACCCCTTCCTCCTTTGTGAATGGCAGCACAAACACTACTACGTAATCTTAAAAAATGAAACTGAAACATTTCATTTTTCTTTTCGGATAACGGGAAGCATTAAAAAAAAAAATTGCTTTATTTTAAAGCAAACACAGCTAGACTACTAGCCCCAGCAGGCCACTGTCCCTGTGTTTTTTTGCGATTCACAAACTGCAACCTACTTCATGAATATTGATGAGGCAGGTCAATTGTGATCCCATTAGGAATCTCTAAATGTGTCTGAGACACATTTGTACATCGCGTTTTTTGAGTTTCTATTTGCGAGTCGCAAAAATTCGCAATTAGGGATTCACAAAATGATTTGGTCGTACATGTGGCCCTTAGTTCAGTATTCCCCTCCTACCTCCATCTGCTAGAGTGAGCGTGTAGAAGAATCCCATGGTAAACAGAATGGAAGGCCTTTGAGATTTAATGTAAAACCGGGAGGCAGGTGGCATTGTCAAAAATGTGCAGTATGACCTGCAAGGTAGCTGGCCCTGTATTACATTTAGAGTTGGCGCGAGCTGGGCAGCTGCACTTGATTGTTTTTTTTCTTAAAGATGAGATACTGTATCTTTTCCACTTTTTCAATGATTTTTGGGAAGGACGTTGGTTTTCCTATCTGAAAAACTTCCTGCTTGGTTTTGCGGGGAGAAATATGGTACATTTTGAGATGGTGGAGAAAAAATCCTTGTGGGAGGGAAGTGCTGGTTTTTAGAGCAGGAAGGCATCATGTGACTTTATTGATAAACTTCCTCAAAAGCAACCGTTTTTATAACAGACTTCCAATTATTAGTTAAGAATTCTAAATTATTTGTTTAGCTTTAGTTGACAATATCGCGATTATGAGAATATACAGGACATCTTATGAGATGTTCTCGTGGCAGAATGAACAGAAGCATGAATTCTAGTGTTTTTAGCAATACAATTGAAATGACTATTCGGTCACTGTTGTTAGAAAATACAGAAGGTGAAATCATTTCTCTTTGTCTGTGTTGCAACCCTTTCAGAGCCTGCCTGAGAGGAGACAGACTGCTTTTTGAAATACATCTCAACTCGGATGACTAGGGAAGACAAGCCAGCACATTATCGTCATTGAATGGATTAAAGCCAAGAATCAGTCAAAAAACAAATCAGATACTGTGAATAAGCTGTGGGGGTTCTTTGAACTCATTCCCTGCGGCACTCAGAATGAGGTCTTCAGCAAAATCACGCCCATAAAAGTGCTAGAACAACTTTCTATTAGATGACTAGCATTCAAAGGTAAACAATGGAGAGATACAATATTAAACACATTGAGATTGCCTTTTTCTCATCAACGTCTGTCATTACTGCCAATATGACAGTTAAAAAAAAAAGGTTGTAGTCACTTAGTTAATTAAAACGATACAAATAGAAAACCAGATATCACAATTATTCCCCTCATGGTCGTAGCCTCAAGTCGTCTACCTCCAGTACTCTAAAGACACAACAAACAGATTCAGCAAAAGATAGTTTTGCATTGTGAACTCTTACACGTGTGTCGGTCGTGGGCTCTCATAATATATCTACAAACAGAATGTGGTTCAATGAAATAGCTTCCATTATTCAGGACATTGAAAAGGCCTGGCTTTGGTAACCATACTGAAATGTAAACTTCTCTCATGCAATCCTTTGGATACCAGGATGTCAAAGCAGCACAAGGCAACATTGTAAGCACAGGCAATAGACTATTGTAACCAGATAACCTTTCTCAAACACCAGGAAGAAATTCAGTGTGTGCTTCCCATATTTGAAGGTAAGTACCAGCAATTGGGATCTGAGAACGAGGGTCAGGCTACAGAAGATGAAGCTTATATGCTCAAAATAAGAAATACATGACATCACATAGTTAGCCTTGTTCTATGCTGGATTGAGTTTCCTACTTTGATGCATCAGCTTTACATAAAAGAAATTTCTATATTCTAGGCACCCCGCAATAGACAGCTAATGCATCAATTACTGTCGGGGAATTGCATTACTCTGAGTCCTAGTCTCTCGCATCTCTTCATTACACATACAAGGCATCCCTGTCTCACCAGATACCCATACCACGTGACCTAACATTTTTGTATATATAGCCTCCACCACCCTCCAACCTCCTGCAATGTCACACACCAAAAGATTGGCCTGGACTACCAGGGAGGTATGTACTGACATTGAAGCAAGGGAGTAGGACTCCGAGTAATGCAATTACCGGCAAGTAATTGATACATTACCTCCTCTTCCCTCCCTCGCTTCCCTTCATTACACATACGAGATGTCCAAAGCCAAACAAAAACAGGGGTATTAGACAAACACAGCCAACAAGGAAGCACCACTATTCAGGAACCATAGCGGAAAGAACCTTGGAACCAAAGACCTCAGAACAGTCAACCTCCTGTCCAATCCGGAGATGAGAGGCAAAAGTCAAAGGGGAACCCCAGGTGGCAGAATGCCAAATCTCAGAAATGGGAGCCCCCTGGATTATAGCACAGGAAGCCACCATGGACCGAGTGGAACGACCCTGAACCCCCCAAGGGAGAAAGGTGCCCAGCAGATTTGTAAGCCAGAGAAATCAGAGACCGAACCCACCGACTCAAGAAAGATGTAGATGGACGCAACCCCAGATTCACAGACCCAAAAGTGACAAAAAAGTAATCAGAAAGACGAAAGGAAACGACATGGTCCAAATAGATATATAATAGCGAGTGCAGCCACACTATTCTGAGGAAGGAGAATCAAAAAAGGAAGGCTGGATCAATTACTGGTCCAGATGGAACTGGGACTCCACCTTAGGATGAAAGGAAAGGACCAGTTGTAAAATGATCCGGTCATCAAAAACCTTACAAAAAGGATGCTTGAAAGACAAAGCACCCAGTTCACTCTAACGGCGAGCAGAAGAAATCACAACCAAAAAGAAGGTCTTAAAAGACAAGAAACGCACACAGAACACAGAAACCAGAGGCTCAAAAGGAGGCGACATCAAGGCCTCCAAAACCAGAGACAGATCCCAAGACGAAAAGAGCTTCTGAGGGGCAGGGAGAACATTACGCAACCCTTTGAAAAGTCATCCAATCAGACCATCAGGATCGGAGAGATTGTCCCAAGAACTCCGCAAAGCCTTAAATCGCAGCCCACTGAAGATGAAGGGAGGAAACCTTCAACCCCAATGAAGCCCCATCCTGGAAAAGCATCACCTCAAGCAAGGTAGAGGAAGTTGGGTCCACACCCTTAGCATGACACCATCTACTGAAAGAACGCCAGTGCCGCAAGTAAGATTTGTTGGTAGATGAGCGTCTATCCGTTTGCAGAGTCGAGGTCAACCCTGCAGGAACCCCTTTATGCAGCAGTCCTAAGCGTTCAACCTCTAGGGCACCAAGAGCATCTGGGACAGAACATCCTGCTGTAAATAGAGAGCATCAGAGGCAACGGAGTCAGGGGCAGCAAGCAACTCCGACCTCATTTCCACCAGGAGAGGAAACCATGAGGCCCCAGGCCAAGCCGGAGCAATCAGGACCACTGATGCCCACAAAGACCAGACCAGCAGAAGGAACCGGCGAAGTAGGGGAAAGGGAGGGAAGGCATACATAAGACCCCAAGGACACGGGCAGGAGAGAGCGTCCCATGCCGAACACTCCCGACTGCAGAAACAAAATCTGGACACTTTGGCATTGCCCACACTCGCAAAAAGGTCTACCACTGGAACACCCCAGCGCACTGTCAGCTCCACAAACAACTCCGTACTGAGGCAAAAATCCGCTGAGGACAGGATGGCCCTGCTGAGAGCATCCGCCAGGAAATTGGACACTTCCTGAATAGGAATAGCTGAGATCGCCAACAGACAGGACACCACCCAACAGAACAACTTCTCTGCCACAAGAGAAGAGGACCTGGTACCCCCCTGCCTGTTCACATAAGCCATGGTCATGATATGCGTTCTTATCAGGACAAACTAACCCCTCCGCAACCATGAGAAGGCCCCCAGAGCCAAACAAACAGCCTCCAACTCCCTCCAATTTGAAGACATCCTGCTCTGCGAATGGGACCAGAAGCCACTGGTCTAATGAACACCCATTCAGGCCCCCAACCCCGAGAGGCTGGCATCTGTGGTGACCACTAAAAGCGCAGGAGGGGAGAGAGGCACCCCCCCAGCAGATGACCCCGAACCAGCCACCAACCCAGTTCCTCCCTGATCTGAGGGGACACCGGAATTGTAGAAGAGAGGGGGAAACAATGGGGAAACCAATGTGCCAGAATATGTGCCATCAGTTTGTGCAAATTAAACCAGGCCCACAGAACCAGAAACACCGTGGCTGTCTGATTCCCTTGGACCTGGAGCCAATGAGCTGCCACCTGGACATGCTTGGACAAAAGAGCCAGAATGTGAGACTAAATTTTGGACACCTGAACCTCAGAAAATGTGACTACCCCCAAATCTGTAATAAATCTTGCCCCAATAAAGAGACGGTCCTGGGACGGAAGAAGGCAGGACTTTACCCCACTGATAAGGAAACCGTGCTCCTGCAAAACGTCCAGAACCACCCCTGTGTGACTGAGAGCCAACAGGAACGAGGGAGCGTGAACCAACCAATCGTCCAAATAGGGGTGGAGAAAAAACCCCTGACTGTGAACCAAGGCCACTGACGGAGCCAATATCTTGGTGAAGGCCCGGGGAGCGGGCTTCAGCCCGAATGGCAACACTGCAAACTTGAAGTGGCAGTCCCCATTGCGAAACACCAAAACCTCTGATGCTCCCATGCCATGGGAAGATGGAGATAAACGTCCTGAAGGTCTATAGAAGTCAAAGTCCTGGGCCCCACCAACGGAATTATAGACTGTGAAGTCATCATCTTGAAGTGAATGGTCCTCACCCACCCATTCACTCTTTTGAGGTCCAAAACCAGCCTGAACCTTCCTGGCACCTTTTGAGCAAGAAAAAGAATGGAATAGCAAGCCATTCCCTGCTCCTCCAGGGGGACAGGCACAATCGCCCTCTTTTCCAGAGGAGCATGAACCCCTTCCAGAAGAGCCCTCCTCTTCACCAGATCTCTGGGGACAAGAGTACAGATGGTGCTCCAGCCGAATGGCAGAGCGACAAAGTCTGTATGATAACCATTCCTGACAATGCTCAAAGGCCAATGATCTATCCCTTCACGGCTCCAAGCCTCCAGGAAATACAACAGCCTCCTGCCCACAATCTTCGACGCTGTCCCGCAATCGTTGTCAGGACTTCCGCTTGAAGGAATCAGGCTGACCCTTGGTGCCTGCCAAGTAAGAGGCCTTCTTGGACTGGAACTTTTGCCGACGGTGCAAAAAGGGCTTGGAGGACTGATGGGAGGAATGAAAGGAAGACGAGGAAGAAGGAGAATTCCAAAAACAACAAGAGCAGGAAGACAAAGGCTTCCCCTTGTGGGGCAGAGCAGGATTTTGATCTTTGAAAGCTTTTGTAATCATGCTGTCCAGCTGCTCACAAAACAGCATTTTCCCCCCAAACTGAATTTTCTGGAGAGAAGACTTTTTGGAGAAATCTGCCTTCCAGTCTCGCATCCACAGATTCCTCCGTGCCAGAATCATGGAACCAGAAGCCATGGCAGAAGATAGAAGGACATATGAACAGCCAGTAATTTCACCTGTTGCTCCATGTGCACCAGTAAGTCAGAGCAATCAGTCTCCTCCTGAATAGCTGTGGCCAGTTTCTCAAAGTCCGGTACCAAGGATTGAGCAGCATAAGCAGATTAGATACCTGCCTTCAAAGTCAAATTCTCCACAGAGAAAGCCTTCTTCAGCGCCCCATCAACTTTCTTTCTGTAGCATTCACAAGAGAACAATCCTCCGGATAGTTCACCGTACGACCAATCAGAGTGGCCAACATGGCATCCACCTTAGCAGAGTGAGGAAGATAGTCCTCCGCCTCCTCCAGAGAGTAGAGCTTCTGCAAAAGGTATGGCACCAAAGAGCAATCCAGGTCACCCCATTTACCAGCTATCAAGTCTTTGATGCAACCATTAATTGGCATACCAAAATCAGGGGGGTTAACATACTGGGGTAAAATGCCCTCTTTCCCCTAAGAAGAAGAAAAAGGTGAAAATCCCAAAGTCTCCTGGATATGTTGAAGAATATCCGGAACCTCCTCTATGCACAAATTTCCCTGAAGAGGTAGAAGGATGGCTACTTTCAGAAGCAGATTAGTCATCACAGGGAGCATCCACCAGACCCACCACAGAACAAGACGACAAGCCACAGCCCCCTCAATCATAGCAACACCTCAGAAGCCGAGAGTAGGGCAGAAGAATCCACCGGACCCCTGGACCTACTCCGGCGAGCAGGAATGGGCTCATCATCGTCAGAAGAGGACAGCACATACTTGCGCTTGGATACATGTTTCCCCACCATAATGACATTCAACCAAAAACCCAGCAGGGAGACAACTAGATATAGGTGACACTCCCAACACAAAGGACCAACCAGAACAGTAGACATAAACTGGGAGCTAACCCCAGACTCCAATAAAATGAGCCAGAATGAGAGAAAAAAACAGGAGGTTGGAGGGGGTATGGGGGCTAGAAATACAAAAATGTTAAGTCACGGGTATGGGTGTCTGGTGAGGCAGGGATGTCTCGTATGTGTAATGAAGGGAAGTGAGGGAGGGACGAAGAGGTAATGCTGTATCCAAGTCAGCAGTTGACGAGTGTATGTGTGTGTTGGGGAGTGTGGAATGGTTAGAGCCCTCAAAGCACATACGTGGGGACTGACCATTCCAGCTGGTTAGGCACAAATGTTCAGCTCATACAATCAACCCCCCGAGCAAAACACAGATAGTACTCAGAGCCCAATGTTAGTAGGCTTGCCTTTCTTTGGTCGAGCTGCAACCTGCGTATTTCCATCCAGCTTGCCAATTCCAGAATGCTAGGGACTCAAAGCTTGTGTCTGAAGAGCCTTGACATTAAGCCATTTGAATAGCATCTGCAAACCATGCTTTTATCTTTTTTCACCGAATGGCCTACAATTGAACAAAAGGGGCTGCAGCACTGAACTGTGCTTGCCCAGAGTAAGGAAAGTACCAATACGTGATGAATGTTACTGTTGGGACTATATTGTTCCTGCTTGGTATATAGACAGTAACTGGATGTCTTTAGCCTGAACTGGCAACATTCTGCATGTTGACTGACACCCAGGCCCAAAATTTACCCTGGGATGTAGTGCCTGGAACTGAGGTTTAGCAGTGAACAACAAAAGTGTACCTCTTGAGCGACACAAGACTGTGTCCATTTGAAATTTGCAATTAACAGTGGGGGCAGAATACTGGTTTTAAATCCTTAGTACCCAGATGAGCCCCAGTGATTGCGAGCATGACAACTCACCTCATGCAATTAAAAGCCGCACACCCCTACTTGGAAGATCTGAGTGCTCTCCACAATCCGGTAACACCAATACCTGAAAGATATTTGTCTGTGAATTGGCTAAATAGACCTTCTGGTGAACTTTAAGAGTTAACTGCAACCTGCATTCTAGATCCTCCTTGTAAAATGCTAAGGACTAACCTACAACTCACTGATTACAGGAAAAGTGCTCCACTGTTTGCCACAGTGAGCCTTTACCTGCCGTTTCTGTTTCTCTGTATAGTGAACCCCGCATACACAGTTTGTGTATCCAAGCATGCTAGGTCTTCCATATATATAGTATTATGTTTTGGTGTAACTGAAGTGCTTCTTATCTCTTAAAGGAACAGAACCTTGCTGGACATTAATTTATTAAGCCTTGGACTGCTTGCCCGCTACCCTGAGAGTCAAGAGCACTAAGAGTGTACTTGGTCCATTTTCAAGCAACACAGTAGGATGGACCACAACATGCCTGTCGTGAATAACCAAAACCACCATTGTTGAGGACCAGCAATCACCACTTGTTCTGTAGCCTATCAAATTGGTTAAGACAGGTATCCTGGGGTAATTTGGTGACGCACTGGAACAAAGTAGAACATTGCAAATCATTCACACAATAGCAGTCTAACCTCAAAGTTCTCTCAAAGGCACTCATGGAAACAGACACATGGTGTAACAAGATAAAAGGTTGAAACACTGCCCCTGTCTATCAGTTAGTACATAATTTGCCACTTAGGGCAGAGAAGACTCCATCCACACAACCACTCTTCAACCTTCCACCATGCCATTCCAGTTTGGACCCTAGGACCGGTTTCGCAGTTTCACCCCTCTTCAACCAGGATAGCTTGATTCCAGTGGCATGGAGAGCACGGGACTCACATCTGAGCATACCCGTCCCTGGACTGTTCCCATGGGGCACAGGGTCAAGACTGATTTGCATATGGCTGGGTCCAAACTGGAATGGCATGGAGAGCAAAAAAACGATGGATTTAGGCCCAGATCTCTGTACTGGGGTGAATGTATGGCATTGTTCTACATTCTGTCCATCAACAATTCTTTTTGCATTTGTCACCCTGAGTGGGACGGGTATGCTCAGACGTGAGTCCCATGCTCTCCATGCCACTGGAATCAAGCTATCCTGGCTGAAGAGGGGTGAATCCCCGAAACCGGTCCTAGGATGCTTGTTTCCAGTCCAGGGAGGACCTGGCCTGGCAGTTCGGGCTGGACTGTTCCCATGGGGCACAGGGTCAAGACCGATTTACATATGGCTGGGTCCAAACTGGAATGGCATGGTGAGCAAAAAAACGATGGATTTAGGCCCAGATCTCTGTACTGGGGTGAATGAATGGCATTGTTCTGCATTCTGTCCATCAACAATTCTTTTTGTATTGAAACACTAACCATGTTAAAAGTGACAAGTTAGTCTGGCTGTTAAAAAGCAGGTGCAAATGACAGGGAAAAAGTACAGACATCAGCCTGTTTCAAAAAGAGACACTAGTAGGAATTATAGAGACCATTCTTGATATAACATTTTGGCCAATATATGGCTCCACCTATTCTAGGACTTGAGAAAGTGTGCTTACCTGTGCAGTTTGAGCAAAACACATCAGCAGAATATTTTTTATTTGAGAACGTGGATTATTAGTTGGGGTGGAAGGGACACCTCACTAAATAATATCACTATTCCGTATCAGTATTAATTTAAACCTTAGCACAGTCCTGGGTAGCTGTGGTACAAAGCAGTCAAGCTTCACTCAAGGAACCAAGTGTAAAGTATTCACCAGTACCAAAACAGGTGAAAACATGACAACATTCACACACTTATTATCTTTAAATAGAAACCAAAATTACAAAAATCTGATGAAGTTAACCAGCGGCATGATTTTTCTTTCTTAAATTACTGCAGTTCACACAAAAAGTTTAATAAATCACTGTATTTCAGTTGTAGTGGCAGTCTATGAGACTCAAACTCAGGGGTCCAGGCCAAAGACAAAGTTACAGACCAACTGCAGGCACCAGGCAGGACCTGGTAAAGCCTTTTGCCTTTGCACTTAGAAACGTTTGTGGTTCTTGTCCTTGGAGACGTGTTTTTTTTTTGTGGTGTCGCCTGAAGCTTGGGCCCTGCATTGGGGTCGATGTCAGTGGACAGGCGAAGTCCAGAACTCCAGTGGGAGCCTTTGTTTTCAATGGGAGTTTGAGGCACCCCACAAACCGGCAAAACCTACAGTGGATGGTGTCAGTAACCCGCAGTGTATCTGACAGGGTGCTGAGTAATGGTTATGTGGTTCTTTTGCAAAAATTGTTCTCTTTGAGTTCTAGCCTCACAATTTAAAATTCCATTAGAGAGAAGAGTACATTCTATCAAAAGCCAAGGGTCCAGGACCTGGTGGGTACTTCTTGGGGGCTATGACTCGACCTCCAAGGATGCACTAGCTGTGTCCAAGACAAATCCAGTTGTAACTCGTCAGTTGGGCTCTTGCAGGTGTAGGGTTTCTTCAGCTTTTGTGATCTAGGAGCTTAACAAGCTTAACAGGATGCTAATTAACCAGCCCTTGGAATCCACTCTCTGGTCGTTGACAAGTCAAGCCCTTGAGGTTTCTCTCGACCATAATTTTAACAGGAGCAATCCTCTTTCTGACGTTCTGCCATTGGTTCAGCAGGTATAATCCTACTTGGTGCAGACTTTCTTTCTGAGGTCCACAGATACAGCCAGCAGAGTCCTTCTTCTGAGTCCATTAGTGTTTTGAAGCTGGTTTCTAGAGATGCCACTTTTATGCCAGTCTCGTGTTTGTGGGGAGGAGGGGGACTCTCTAACCAATGAGGATAAAATTCTCACGGGGAACTATACACAATCTTGCATCACTTTCAGGGGGATGTGCACTAAAAAATCCCACAGTGCATCTCTCTGCCCAAATCCAGGATGTCAAATCTTTCTTCACTGGGGCAGAGCTTTGACGCATCGGAGAAGAAGCCACAGTTTATTTCCTTGTAGGCAGCTGGGCTGCCATATTATGGGAGGCGCTTGGCCCCCATCCTTGCATTGGGCCATGTTGGAAGGGTGAAACCCTGCATTTTAATCATTTTATGCTTTGTGCTTTCTCACTGTTCTTTTAATTTGGTTTTCATTTACCAGTATCTTTCAGTCTGTAAGGGAGCCTGCTACTGAATTCAGGGGTTGCTGGACGCTGGTTCCATTTTATGTTGCCCATTCGATGTCTTTGCTTGACGCGCTGCCAATCATGCAAGCCACACACCACTTGCATGGCAGATTATATCAAGGAGTCCAAAGCGTGTCCGCGCAGCGGGTGCGCCGCTGGTGCACTGAAGGCCCGCCTAAGGTAAGCCAGTTTCTGCCCAACCAACCCAGACTGTACCTAGTGCCTGCCCCCTGGCTGTTTTGGGACTGATTTACTACATCAATCCTACACACAGGACGAGCTGCTCGTGTTCGACTCTGGTAAAAACCCCAGTTGCCCTAAACTTGACTGCCATCTCATCATTGCGAACGCTTTGCCCACCTGTCAAAGTTGTGGGGCTCACGTAGTACCGGCGGTGCCCCAGCCTTTAATGGCGCAAACTGCTGCCTGAGCAGCACCCTTACACCCTCTCAGCCACCACACAGAAGCTATTTTACCTAAAAAATACTTTGCTCTGCGTTTTAATCAACGTGACATCCCTAGTTAAGCACAGCTCTTAATTTCTCTTGTTAATGACACCTACAAACCAGCCCTGGCTTTCATTATGGAAACATAGGCTGATCCCTCCTGTAATGCGGACCTGCTGACAGCCTTACCCACAGGTGTTGCCATTGTTAGACAAGATAGGCCGCTTAAGCATGGGGACTGCAGAGCAATTTTTTACAGAGCTGACCTAGCGGACTCTTTCAATCCTGCCCCCTCACAGCATTGTGAAGCGGTCTCCTTCAGTATTGAAATAACCAAAACTCAAGTCTTTCAAAGGCATGGTCATATATTGACCACATGGTCCTAGACAAGTTTTTTTATCAGGAGATTGGTAGCCTCGTTGAGGGACATATTCTGTCCACAGATTATACGGTTTTAGGTGACTTTAACCTTCACCTAGAGGCACACCAAGACACTGACACATTAGCTCTTCTTCAGACCCTCTCAGGGTTAGGCATTTCTAAAATCGTAGCTTGTTCCACACAACTGCCAGGAAACACACTAGATGGGATCTTTACCAACAACACGTCACCAGGCAACATCAGAACTCTTCCTTTGGTCTGTTCAGACCACAGTGCTGTCCTCTTTGACCTAGATAGTAATTATCCCAGTCCCAGGATCAAAACCCGACTAACTGTATCCTCTTCTGTACCTGGCACAATATCAAACCAGATCTCTTCTCTAAAACGCTAAATGGCTCATCACTTGCACTCTCCGACAACATAGACACCGCTGTCTCTCAATATACTCTATGGTTAGACACCGCTGCCAGCCTTTTTGCTCCATCTAAAATGGTTAAATCTAAACGTAATAACACCATGGCCCGTTGGTTCACTGCTAAGTTTAGGGCTCATGAACAAAGCTGTAGAAGACAGGAGAAAAGAGAGAGGACCGATTATAATGAGGTAGAGAAAGCGAAATACAAGCTTTGTTTAGCTAATTACAAGATTGTAATTTTAAAGGAAAAGGATTCTTGCTTCACCAGAAAGAAGAAACTAAAAACTCCACTAAAGAATCGTTCCAAATGGCCATAAAGTTAGGTACAGACACTGCAAAAACACTCTGCCCTATTAGCCAATCTTTCGGCAACACCCTGGCCAACATTTTTTCTACAAAAAGTGGAAGCAGTGTCTTATAGGTTAATCTCTTCCGCCTCTCCTTTTAGCAACAGGTCCTCCACCACCTCAGGAGCAGAAAATGCTGAATGAGTTTGCCACACCCTCGGCGTGGCTAGCCAGCCATCATTGCGGATGCGAATCCCTAGCGCTCCAGCCGATATCCCCTATATTCCGGCATAATTATCCTCTCAGTGCGCCATCCAAACTGGTAACACGTGGAGCCAGACAGCGGAAGAGCTACTGAAGCCAGGAAACACTTCCTTGAGCCGTTTCCACTGCCGTGGCCGCAGCTACAGACATGAAGGCGGACATGGCCTACTCGTGGTGAGGTCGCGTGGCGGAGACCCCCAGCGGAAGGCAGCCGCCTACAATGAGACGGAGACTGCCGCTGTGATAAAGAAATGACGGAGAGAGGGTCGCGACAGGCTTCTCCCACGAATCCTGTCCCTTTTTTTTTCAAGAAACACTTTTTTGGGGATGAATTAAAGAAATTAATTGGACCAATAGTTGTTCATCTTTACATAAATCAAACAGTGGACTACATATGTAGGGGACAAAAAGATCAAAAAACGCCGACGCGCGTTTCGATGTTAAACCCCTTTCCGGGGTATCACCTTCTTCAGAGCGTGAAGGTACATTCATATCCAAAGTCCATGGGGCCAAAAGGACGTTAATGGCCAGACAAAGCTGTTCATAAGCGCAAAGGAACAAGCGGAGTGGTAGGGCTGATAAGGGTGCCTAAACAGAAAAGATAGATAAGGAATAACACTGGATATGAGTTAAAACTTGCTGCGAGAAGATTTGTTTCAGTGTTTTCGTCCACCAGGTGGCGTCATTGGCCTGGGAGGAACGTTCGCAGGTAGAACACACAAAGTGTCTGTATGATCGGGACTCCGCAGATGACGCAATCCTATGTCATTAGTCAGATAATCATGTGATGGATCTCTCCTTTCTGTAATCACTTCATAAGGAAAGACGGAGCAAGAGTCCAACAGTTGAGCCAACGTCTAACGTGAGTCTGAATAGTCCGAGCATCTGATATGGTAGAATCCAGAAAAGTGGCTGCTATGTGCGGCAGTTCGCGAAACCCCGCGGGAAGCTTGAAACCCTGTGCGGGAAGTGGACACAACTGCTACGCTGCCGTAGGAGGTGCACCATCCGGCGGGGCCGCCTGTGACACAGAAGTGCGGTGATGCGAGGCCCGCGGGCCGCTGGACACTTGCGGATCAGAGCACTGTAGCAGTATACCCGGTGAAGAGCGTGGGCGGCCCTCCTCACCGGATGAGTTCCTCACAGTCCCCAACAGACACCAGACCCTAAACACACAGTAACAGATCTATCAGACACCTCAGTGACGAGAGACACGGCCGACGCTCTGGAAGCGCCCACAACTGCCGGAAGCCAACGGTCTTACATCACACAACGAGCTAGCTAGGAGAAGATAGGTCCCTCCACTGGAAAAAGTTAATGGGGAAGTGAACACTCTACAACCAACGCATTTTGTGGAAGGCCACCATGAGTAGGGACCTGGTGCTGGGAGTCGCTACCGGCTGTCACCTGTTGGAGGACCAGATCTCAAAGCGGCCACGAGACCGGTAAAATAGAAGCCTTACATGATGGGACCGTGATTAGTGCCTCAGTCTGAATACATTGTTTGAGAAACACATGCCTGGAGACAGTCGACCTATATCCAGAGCTCCTAACGCAGTCATACTGTTTACGCACTAGCTGCTGGCTGCTGGCTGCGAATGTCCACGGCTCAACAACTTGTGATGGGCCGTATGCATGCCAAGATGCAGCAAGGGCGGCTGCGTGCTGGGAACCTAGATCCTTCACGTTTGAGAGACGAGAGTGAGGTGGAGCCGACGTCCACAGCACTGTCGGCCAAAATGGACTCTATCCTTGCAGCAGTGGAGAAAATTGGAGCCGCATTAGATCATAACAGGACATCCCTGGAAAACCAGATTGATAAAGTTACCTCAGACTTCACGCTCCTACATGTGGACCACCGCAAACTAGCTGCCAACGTTACCGCCCAAGGTCAAACGCTCAAGGAACTCCAGCTGGTCACTCACAGTCACGCTGCTGCGCTGCAAGATATGATGGATCATTTACATGCACTGGAGGAAAGAGCGGAGGATGCGGAAGAACGTTCTCGTTGCAACAATATTCGTGCTGTGGGATTGCCAGTAGGAGCGGAGGGTAGGAACCCAGAACAGTATATTGAGAACTGGCTGCGTGACCTTATGCCACAGGGAACACTGTCGAAACAGTTTGCAGTGGAAAGAGCGGATCGGGTGCCAACACAGAGGTCTCAGCAGGGAGCCAGACCGCGCCCATTCCTGTTCAAACTCCTCAACTACAGAGACAGGGATGCGGTGCTATGAGAGACCCGGAAACTAGACAGCCTCACAGTAAGTGGCAGCCGCGTCATGCTTTTCCCCAACTACACCGCTCTTGTGCAACACCGCAGAAACAACTATATGGCGGTGAACCGCCAGCTCAGGGAGCTAGAGTTACCATACTCACTGTTGTTTCCTGCCAGGCTGCGAGTGGTTGTGAAGGGTAAAGCCCGCTTCTTTGACTCTCCTGCGGAGGCATGGGACTGGCTCGAAGAGTCGGGGCTGTGGACGTGAATGGGGCCGACAGATCCAGATGAAGACACCTCAACAGGCAAGAGGAACAGACGGCGCGGTCGGCGAAGGGGATCACGAGGGGCAGCATCAAGGACAGTAGCCCCAAGCCGGGAGAAAATGCGAATGGAGCATCAAAATGTACTAGAAGCGGTCACAACACTTGGCACCCAGAGCGCTAAAGATCGCCTGGAATCCTTCGTGCAACACACGGTGGTGGCGAGCGGCTCATCATCACCATCAACTGAAATTTCTGACGACCTCTGCCTGCCGGTGGTCACTCCGCAGACTGCTGATGGCATCCTAGGATGAGAACTTCTACCATCGTGTTCTGCCTGACAGCATTTTAGCTGGCGTACGCTGTGTATTTTTAAATTGCGCTTTATTATATCGCGCTGCTGCTGCTCTTGCGATATTTGTTATTTCATCTAGCATCTGTGGGGACAGCAAGCGGGGGTTTTAGATTAGGCTCACCTGCACCTTAAATTGTGCCTTCACCCGCATTTTGCGGGACTCAGTCAGTGGGGTCGGGGTGCTTCGTCCGCCATCTTGGGTAGGGCTGAGGCTTGGATATTCGCAGCGCCATTTTGGGTGGGGCTAGAGGCTCTAGCAGCCGGAAGCCCGCGCATTGGAGAGCTTATTTAAATCGCTCTCTTTCAACTCTCCTTAGACTTCTACCATCGTGTTCTGCCTGACAGCATTTTAGCTGGCGTACGCTGTGTATTTTTAAATTGCGCTTTATTATATCGCGCTGCTGCTGCTCTTGCGATATTTGTTATTTCATCTAGCATCTGTGGGGACAGCAAGCGGGGGTTTTAGATTAGGCTCACCTGCACCTTAAATTGTGCCTTCACCCGCATTTTGTGGGACTCAGTCAGTGGGGTCGGGGTGCTTCGTGCTTCGTCCGCCATCTTGGGTAGGGCTGAGGCTTGGATATTCGCAGCGCCATTTTGGGTGGGGCTAGAGGCTCTAGCAGCCGGAAGCCCGCGCCGGGTAATACTATTAATAGGTATGGGAAAGCAGGCGCGCAGCGGATGCGCGCAGCGGTCGCGCCGTAGTTGCGCCGGAGGTGCGCCAGAGGTAAGCCCGTTTGCGCCCGTTCGCGTCCCGGACGCATCAGGGGCGCCTCTGGCCACTCATCTGGTCGAAAACCATGAGGATGTCAACAATTTACCGTACCGCACGGGGGACGTGGCTCAACATCGACTGTGTCCTTCTGCGGCCAAAAATCTTTCCTGCGGTCTACTGAACATTCGCTCTCTTGTGAAGCACCATGCCGAGATAGCCCTGCTATTGGAATCCTTACAATTGGATATACTATTTGTAACGGAAACATGGACCACGGCGGACAGTGGATTGGAACTCGGTTGGGCTTGCCCACCGGGCTATCTGATCAGACATGTACCTCGTACCTCCGGTAGGGGAGGTGGAGTAGGCTACATCTTTAAAGATTCGATTTCCCTGGTGGAGCTAGCAGTTAGGGAAGTAATGGGGTTTGAGCTTATGGGCTTCTCCATTATGTCCCAGGGTGGCTCGTTGATTACAGGGTTGCTATGTTATAGGCCTCCCTCCTCGACCACAACCTCTCTTCAGCCATTGGTTGATTTAATCTACGATCTTTCAAACTCCCATGCTAAAGTTTTAATACTGGGAGACTTTAACCTCTGGCCGTCCGGCCCTCAAGACCTGGCCTATAGAGAGCTCTGCCAATCGTGCGGTAATATTCAACTTACACAGCTGATTTCATCACCCACGCACGTTAAGGGACACGTGTTAGATTTGATCTTTGCTGAGCCGGAGGTGGTGGTGGTGAAAGAGATCTTGGAGCAGGATTGGACAGATCATTTTCTGATCAATATGTCCATTGGTCTACCTGGGCCGTTAAAATAAACTAACACAAGTGGCTTTAAATTTAAGCGCCAATGGGCCCGACTGCTTAGAGAGCCAACTCGCCCTATTCTACTGCCTAGGGGTTTTCAGGTGGAGGACAGTGTAGATAAGAGCTACACTGCACTCTGTCAGCAAATCTCGACATCCCTAGACGAATTGGTTCCTCTGCGGAGGGTGAGGGAGAGACCTAGAGCGACTAATGCCTGGTTTAATGACGATCTGAGACAGCATAAGATCCGCTGCAAACAGGCTGAGCGTACTTGGAGGAAAGGATACAAGGAGTTGGACAGGGTAGCGTACAGAGTGGCCTTACAGGTATATAAGAATCAGCTGAGAAGTGCTAAGGCAAAGTTCTTAGAAGATACCTTGGATAGGGCCACAAATAAATCGCAAACCCTGTTCAAGCTGGTCAACAATTTATCTAATCCGTCCTGTACAGCTCCCGCCATTCCGGCCTCTCAGGATCTGTGCGATTCTTTGGCCGCTGCATTTGAGGAGAAAATAAGAACAATCTTGAATGGACTCTCAGTGCCCGGACAACTGGGGTCACCGTTACCTCCTTCACTGGAACCTCTTCGCTACTCTGTATCGCTCCGGGATAACAACAAGGTAGATACTTTTTGTTTACCTTGCTTTCCCATTCCTACATCGGAGGAGTTTGATTCATTGGCCAATGGAGTGTCCTCGGGCTCACCACTGGATCCAATGCCTCATAAGATCTGGAAGGCATTTCAGGATGAGCTGTTCCCTCCACTTTACTCCATCTGCTGTCAGTCACTGATGACGGCGACAGTTCCAGTTAGCTGGAAAGTGGCAATAGTAACTCCACTATTAAAAAAGGCTTCCTTAGATCCATCTTGTCCAGCTAATTATAGGCCCATCTCGCTTCTACCTTTTGTAATAAAGGTCCTTGAGAGATGGGTCACAAAAGCCTTGTCCAACTATCTGGAATTAAACTCCTGCCTGGATATAGCTCAGTATGGCTTTAGGCCGGCACATGGCACTGAGACCGCATTGGTCACCGTGTTAGATGATCTGCGAACGCGTGTCGACAGGGGCAGGTCAGTCTTCCTGGTACTGCTGGACATGTCGGCCGCGTTTGACACGGTTGACCATGCGGTTCTCTTGGAGCGTCTCCATAGTGCGGGTGTAACCAATCTAGCTTTAGATTGGTTAACGTCCTATCTCAGTGACAGACAGCAAGCAGTGGCTTTACCACCTTTTCAATCAGCCACTCGACAGGTGAATCAGGGAGTTCCTCAAGGGTCGGCGATTAGCCCGATCCTGTTTAATTTATATCTTCGACCCCTTATAGCACTGATTAAGTCATTCGGCATATCAGTCATCAATTATGCCGATGACACTCAACTGATTTTTTCATTTGAGGGTAGTGAGTCGGTTTCGAAAGACACCTTTCATCGCTGCATGTCGGCCACAGCTGAATGGCTGCGAACCAACTCACTCCAGTTTAATGGGGCCAAAACAGAGGTTCTCCATTGCTCTCCTGATCGCCTCCCCCGGGCGCTGCCTGATGATTTTTGGCCACCTTCCATTCCTGGCTCTGTGGCAGGAGCTAAATCGGCCCGTAATTTAGGAGTGGTATTCGAACCGGACCTACAGTTGGATGGTTCAGTTAATAAGACCGCAGCGACTTGTATGGGCCTGCTCCGTGCCCTACGCAAAATTTTGCCTATTCTCCCCCAAGGTTTTAGAGCAGAGGTGGTGCGGAGTATTATACTCAGTAGATTAGACTACTGCAACGCATTGCTCCTAGGAGCTCCTAAAAAACTGATCCTTAGGTTGCAGAGGATCCAGAACATGGCGGCGAAACTGGCTTTATCGCGCCCACGCTCTGCTTCCTCCTCTGCAGCTCTAGCTGATCTACATTGGCTGCCGATACAACAGAGGATCGCGTTTAAGGCGGCATGTCTTGTATTTAAGGCGTTGCATGGACTTGGACCAATCCCACTCCAGGGCCTGTTTTCCTGGTACCAAGCTGCCCGGCCTTTGAGATCCTCATCGGCGTTTCTGGTGCGGATCCCAAGGATCACTAGAGTCAGGATAGGTGGCCGAGCTTTTAGCCACACAGCCGCCTCATTATGGAATTCCCTTCCGCTAGTGCTGAGGGGTAAGCAAGATCTGACTTCCTTCAAAAGGGACCTTAAGACCTATCTGTTCCCTAGGGCAATGTAAACATTCTTCCGATGGTTTAAATGGGGTCTCAGCGCCAGGATACCCTTGGGGTGACAGATGCGCTTAATAAGAACCAAATACAATACAATACAATACAACACTATTGTGCTGAACTCTGTGGTGGACCGCCCACACAAGTAGCCCATTGTTTGTTAATATGTTTCTATTCATAATGTTCGGGGGGGGGGTCAGCAGTGCTATTGACTGTACATGCGTGTTAGACATTACCTAGGAACCAATCAGCTTATAGCTAGACATCTCATGGGTTTCCTCGCAGACAGTTAACATACACACGACGATACTTAAATCTTAACCTGAACCTTACTAGCCCCGTGTAAGAATGTCGCCTTGCTGGGTCGGTCCCTTCCCTACCCTTTTGTCCCTGCTGGATAAAATAGGGGCGGTAGGACTATTTTGCGAATTGCTTTTCTTAGTTTTATTGTCAGCGACTAATAAAGTTCTGGGTTGGAGAAACAAACAAAAACAGCCAGTAGCGTGGAGGCTAAGAAAGAATAGAAATGTCCTTCTGTGTTTGAGGGTCGGTCGTCTCTGCCTTCACTTCTTGGTCCTGGACTGTGGCAACCGAGGTAAAGCAGCTCCGAGAAATCAATCAGGACAAAATAAGGGAAAAGACAAAGAAATAAAGGGGCTTTTAGTCACTTGTATATTGGCATACAAAGGGGGTAGGGTTGTGCACACCGCCACCAGTGTCCCTAGCTGTGCTGTGCCTAGGGTGAGGGTCTTTTATGGTGCTTCGTTAGTGGTGGCCCTCCGACCCGCCCACCACTTCTTAAGTAAAAAGGAGGGAGTAAAGGCCACTTGCCTGGCTCCACGACCCTCCGGGGCCGTGGTAAGGGGAGAACCCGCCTCCTTCTCTTCTGGTGGAGGACCGGTCTCTTTCGCCTTTAAGGGGAGGGCGTCCCCCATCCCCGTGGTTCTTTTCTCAGCGTGGTCTCCTTCCAGCGCTTCCTGCAGGGCGTCCTTGCTCGAGGATGGCGCTTCCGTCGCGGTCTTCTCTTCCTCTGGGCTCGGCGTCTCGTCCGTACATTGGCGTTTGCCTCCAGCTCGACGACTCTCCTCGTCTTCCGTGTTTATGCTTCCGGCGGTCGGCGCCGCCCCCGCTGGACCGCTGTTATCTCTTCCGGTTGTGGCCGCCTCGGTGGCCATGTTGGGTGTATCGGCTACGGCCAAAATAGTGACCTCATCACACCCCGCAGGCTAAACTGGTGGAACTTCTCAGCGGCACACCACACACGTAGGGTAAGGAGGGGACAGCCACAGTAGAATGTTACTTGCGCACGCACCCCATCAGGCCACACATTGAACTAGTTTCTACCTATGCATGGTCACAGAAACTCGCAAAGTTCGCCCCGGACGTTATGTTGTTCACAGTTCACACATTGTTATTGTTACATCAGACCGGTGCACTCACACTCGACCAAGTTCCGCGCTCACCAAGACATACCCCACCCCTGGCTTCCCAGACGACTACACACTCTAGCAATGACACGAGTTCACAAACTCACATGGAACATACTCGGCATCCACACTCCCACACGGCAATACTCCATATTTGCCTATCTCCAGAGACACTCGGCCAGAATCGCCCTATTACAAGAAACGCACATGACACAGTCGGAATTAGAAAGACTACGCAAGCGTTCGAGAGTGTATGGTACTGTGTATTTGGCCCATGCTAGGGTCACATGCATCTGGGTGAGAGGGGGTGTCCCGTTCGTTAGCACAGACATGGTAATAGGCCCTGAAGGTAGGTACACTCTAGTACATGGAACACTCAATGATCAATCCATATTGCTGGCCTCCATTTATGCTCCGAATGTTGATCAGGCATCATTACTAACGTATTTACTCCTATTACTCGGCGATGCATGACCTACATGTGTGAATAGATAGGGTCCCAGTCTTTGCTACCATTAGTCGGAGTATCTAGGGCGGACACACTCCGATCATAACCCCCTGTGGTTTCAGCTCAGCTGGGAAGCTGATCGGCCCCCTACACCCACATGGCGTCTCCAACCCACTGCGCTGGAAGACTCCAAATTCCGCTCCTCACTAGGGACAGCTATCCTTACATATTTTGATCTCAACGAAGGTACAGCGAGTAATGCGTTGGTGGAATGGGATGCCCTCAAAACAACACATTAGGGGTCACTGTTTAGGAGCCACATGGAACATACAGAAGCAGCTAGCGAAATCAATCACCCGCCTTAAATCCCAATTGCTATAGTATGAACGCAAGGGGGAAGGAGGGGGCAGACACTCGAACCGTCTAGAAACCCTTAGGACACAACATGCGGAACTTCTGGAGCGCTTGCGGTGTCATAACTATGCAGCTCACACAGCCCGCACACACGCCACAGCATATAGGGCGGGCCACCTGCTCGCCTGGCTATTAAAACAAGAGAGTAACCGAGCTCCGATTGAAGCTATGCGCACACCAGAGGGAGACCTAGTGTATACACAACGGGAGATTCACAGGGTCATGGTAGATCACTATACACAACTGTATCAATCAAGAGTCTGCTGCTTAGGCCAAGAACTGGTGAGGTTCCTCGAGCAGACCCAGTTACCCATAGCCTCAGAAACACATCAGGAGACACTCAACTGCCCCTTCACCCTGGAGGAGATAGGGGAGGCAGTCTCATCCATGGCATCTGGGAAAACACCGGGTCCGGATGGCCTGCCTACCGAATTCTACAAGGCTTACCAGGAGTATCTGGTGCCACACTTACACACACTTTACACAACAGCGTTGAAGAAAGGCACGCTACCCCCCTCAATGCGCGAGGCGTACCTAGTGTCTCTGCTTGAACCAGACCGGGATCCCTCAGCCTTGGGATCTTATAGGCCGTTAGTGGTTCCCGACCTGATCCACAGGGACCAAAATGGATTTGTGCCCAAGCGGAGCACGTCGCTGAACCTGAGGAGGTTTTCCAGAGTAGCCACAGACAGTGTACGGGAGTGGCCAAGAGCGGGTTGCCTAATGTTGGACCTGGAAAAAGCATTTGATTGCTTGGAGTGGAGGTACTTGTCGGCATTGTTGCAACAATACGATCTGGGACTGGGATTTCTGCAAATGGTGGGCCTCTAATACAAGAACCCCACAGTTCGGGTAAGGCTGGGTCCATATATATCTGACGTCATACCAATATGCAGGGGTACCAGACAGGGGTGCCCACTATCGCCACTCCTGATCGCGTTGGCGATTGAGCCCCTAGCGGCGGCCTTATGCGCAACATTAGGGGATGGCATACCCCTAGGAGATGCAGTACACCAAGTGTCGTTATATGCAGACGACCTGTTGGTATACGTGATAGACAGACGATATTCTGGCCCAGTTGGCCCGCACTTCACAAAACTTTGCCGCCATTTCGGGACTCCGGGTGAATGCCAGCAAGTCCTGTCTTTATGCGTTCGGGGAGGGGAGGCAAGATCCAGGATACACCCTTAACGGTACAAGGGTACAGTGGAGAGGGGACACATTCCGATACCTGGGAATCCAGATATACCGTCAACTGGCAGACCTTTTTGATGGTAACCTGGGAAGTGCCTTCATGGCCATCAAGTTGCAAGTACGCTTCAGGAGCACACTGCCGCTAACGGTCACTGGCAGGGTAGCACTATCCAAAATGGTGATTCTCCCCAGGGTACAGTATTACTTTGCTAACTTGCCTTTATATGTCCCCGTGGCATTCTTTGCCACACTCTCTGCTCAGGGACCTCATCTGGGGGAGCAGCCAACACAGGATGACACTAGCGAAGCTATACCTCCCCACGGACCAGGGGGGACAGGCTGCGCCTTGCTTCGAGCACTACTATTTAGCTGCACAGCTGCAATGGATAGACTGCTGGCTTGCGGATAAGGGTCGGGAAGATACGGCATCTACACTACCCTCACGCTGCCTAGAACAGATACTCACACTCTTCCACCCAGCCACCAAGCCTGCAAAGCCGACTCCGCTCCTTCTGGCGGTGGCGTACAAATGCTATCGCAGGAGCCTATTCATCACCAGAGCTTTGGTCCCCTACGCACCGGCAATACCTCTGGAAGGCTTCCCTAACGGGACGAGGGTGCTCACCTCTCTTGCACTCACGTGCTGGCGAGACACTGACATACAGACCCTGAGAGATCTATATCGTGATGGCACACTTATCCCGTATGACTCCCTGGTCAAAGATGAGAGATTACCACCGGGGCAATTCCTAATACACCACTCACTGATTACGACCCTGACCGCTAAATGGGGTGACATGTCCACAGAACCCAGCCAGCACCTTACCATACAATACCTTCACGTTATGGGGCGAGGCAGACACCTGGTCCGTTGGTTCGCGGCGTCACTACGTACGCATGCTGCGATTACCCTAGAAGCCCTTTGACGCAAACGGGAACTAGACCCGGGAAGACAACCAGAGGACAGGGAATGGGAACAGGTATTGAAGAGTCCAGTGCGCATACCCAGAAATATGAGGTTCCGACAAATACAATTGTTCATTGTGCATAGGGCATACCTTACACCTGAGACGATCAATAGGTATTTCCAGCACACGGATGCAGTGTGCACTAGATGTGCCGAACCCGGGGCTTGTCTAGTCCATGTGCTGTGGAGTTGCCACAGATTACACACACATTGGCACACAATCAGCGAGTTACAACGCGTAAACACAGGTCACGACATACCCTTTGACTGGACTGTTTACCTGCTGCACCATTTCCGTAGAGCCCCGGCCACAAAAGTAACATCCCGGTTCCTCGACCTGGGGCTAGGGGTCGCCAAGCGACTTCTCACCAAGAGGTGGAAAGTGCAAGACCCACCTCCTACGCAAGCATGGAGGCACTCGCTCTCCCCATGGGCTAGGGCAGAGGGAACTGCCATCCGACAGGAGGAGACACTGGGATTGAGGAAGGAGCCCATAGCTACTCAGTGGGAGGGACTGCTCCAGGCACTTCAGCAAACTGAGGAAGTATGCTCAGGGGGACAACCCGAGGGAAGGGATGCAGGCCCAGAGTAGGTGCCGTGGGCCATGTCCGTGTGCGGCCGTAGTGTTCCATGTATATGAATATTCAAATAGACACCAAAGGTGAGCACAGCTGACACCAATGTTGGGAAGTAACAGCCAGAATGATGTGATGTGGCGCGTTGTTGGGGGAGCAGAGGGGTGGTGGGGAGTGGGATACTTGCACTAGCACCGGTCTATGTTGTGGTTGTTGGTTTTGACTGTTTTAATTACACGACATCTGTTCAGAAGTCCACACTGATCCATCTGAAAGACTTTACACGTTGGACTAATGGACCCATGCTATCACTGAACTGTAACCTATATCATTCATGGAATGAGCTGAATACTGGACTCACATACATTCTGGTGCAACAGGCACCCTATGTACACTTGAACTGCTCAAACTTCATGTACCAAAAGTATGTTTCCACTATTGATAAGTGATCCAATGCATGGATAAGAGTATATTGCCTTTCATGGACATGTAACCTAAAAGTCAATAAAAACAGATTTAAACAAAAAAAATGAGTTTGTCACACCCTCCTCAGAGGAAGTCACCAATCTACTCAGATCCACGTCCTCAGGCTCCCACCCAGGATCCTTGCTGCTAGCTTAGCCACCTTCAGAGGGCAGAGACTATTGCCTCTAAGCTCACAGCCATTTTTCACCTCATGTTCAAATCTGGTCTGTTACCATCAATTTGGAAGAAAGCCTCTGTGCTGCCACTCTTAAAAAAAAAGCTACCCTGGATCCCAGGGACCCTTACAACTATTGCCCCATTCCCTGTTTACTTTTGCCAGCGAAGATCGCTGAAAAAATCATGAACACCCAACTAGTTAAGCACATCCAATCAAACAACCTTTTGGACGCTACTCAATTTGACTTCCGTAGCGACCATAGCACAGGGACGGCACTGATCAAGGCTACCGAGGGGATCAGATGGGAGCTAGATCAAGGTGGAAGGGCAGCCCTCATCCTGCTTGATCTCTCCTCAGCCTTTGACACTGTCAATCATGGGCTGCTGCTGGATTAATTAGCTAAGTTCAGGGTCACCGACTCAGCCTGGGATCTGCTGAAATTCTTCCTCCTTGGTCGAGAAGAGTCTGTTCGGTTGGGTGAATTCACTTCATAGCCTTTCACTCTCCCTTGAGAGGTCCCTCAGGGGCCCTGCTTAGTCCAACACTTTTTAATGTCTACATCACACCCCTGGCTGACTTTATCCAAACCTTTGGCTTCTCCCTGAATTCCTATGCAGACAACACCCAAATTATCATCTCTCTGGCCAACGACGATAAAAGCACAAGATCCAGATTTTGTGACTGCATGCAGGCAGTCGACACTTGGATGGACAGGATACTGTTTGGAGCCCAAACCTCCTTCTGGACCCGATCTCCTGGCCGCAGGAAATGGGCCCTTTACCGACACCTGTCAGAGAGACCCATAACCTTGGAGTTCTGATCAATGACAAACTGAGCTACGCAGAACAAGTTAATACAGTGACCTCCTCTGCCTTTCTCACACTAAGGATAATAAAAAAAGAAACTACCGTACATCCCAGCGCACTTTCAGAAAACACTTGTCACATCACTCTTAAAGATTCTGAAAAACCATTTAGTGTCTAATTCCATTATAAATTTACACTAGCTCCCCATCAGACAGAGGATTACTTTTAAAGCTCTCTGCATTGCGTACAAAGCGCTTTATGATCTTGGTCCTGACTTCCTACAATACAGTTTCTATTAGTACACCCCAGGCAGGATCCTACAATCGGCCACTACCAAATTCGCAGTTGTCCCCAGGTTCAAGTGAGCGGTTTGGGGAGGCAGGAGCTTCGTGCTGGGAGCCACAAAGGCTTGGAATGAGCTTCCGCTGCACATCAAGGGAGTACTTAACTTATAAGCATTTAGGAAACTTCTGAAAACCTGGCTTTTTAACAATATGTAGCTCCTGTGTCTTTTTCTTCTCCTTCTCTGCTTTTAACGCTAGCGCCAAAACACCTCTGGGTATTTGAGCACTTTAGAAAATGAATTAACATAACATGAGCTGTGGGCACACCACTGAGGCGTGTCTAGTATAATAAGCAATTTCTCCTGGAAACCTGGTTCTGCAACAGGTTTTTAAACTTTGTGGAAGATTCCAGCCTGTCTACTTGAACAAAGGCGAGGGCAGGCTGAAGTGTGACTCACATTTGCCTGTTGGGTGTCTGACCCTTTGAAGCTTGACCATTTGCAGGGCTCAGCCCTCTGGCCATCCTGTCAGGAGAGATCACACTCCCCCCCCACTCAGCAGCCCTTTGTTCTCTTGTTCTGCTACCCATTCACACTTCCTGGAACTAGGCTGTATGCTGTCTCAGGTAACAGCTGCTGGAGTTAATCAGAAACGGCTAGCAGAAACCTTTTGGCAAAAGGTGGCGACTTGCTACAGTCAGGCTTACATTAATAGGTATTTTAGACTCAACATTGGCAAAATTTGGGACTTAATTATTAATTTGATACCTCGAAGTAGCATTTTTGGTGTTCCCAAACAGAAGTTGGCACTCTGCAGATGTGAAAGTGTAGCCCTATGTTAGTCAATGGAAATGCCAGACTTGCTACAGCGGAAATGACAATGGTGAGTTTTCACTGTCAGGACATGAAAAACAAAATAAAGATGTCCTTTTTAATATCATATAATCTGCCCTATGGGCATTTAAGAAATACGTTAGAGGTGACGCCTAAATATTAAAAAGGAAGGTTTCAGGCTTAGCAAAAAGGATGATTTGCCAAGCCACACTGGCAGTTTAAAAGCTACCTGACTAGGCTGCAGTGGTAGGCCTAGAGTTATTTTTTAACTCTGCTACTGCAGTGGTCGCACAATGGGTAATGCAGTCACCTAGTGACATTTAACTAACAGGCCCTGGGTACTCCAAATACTGTATAATAGGGACTTACCAATCGGGCATTAGCCAATTGTACATATATTTGAGGGGCAGAGCACATGCAACTGGGGGCCTGGTCAGCAGTGCCCAGTGCGCTTCCAAGTAAATAAATCATCAGCATCAGTCCAAAATGTGTGTGTGTGTGTGGGGGGGGGGTGTGAATGATACAAAAAGAGGCATTCCCTTACACTGTACATTTGCATATAATGTAAATCCTGAAATTCATATTTCAGTTATATTAGCAATAAAAGAACAATAAAGAGGAGAGTTTCTGGATCAGTCAATTTCACAACTATATTCCAGCATCCCCACCAGAGCATAACCACCTTTATATCAAACAAAAAAAGCTAAATAAATACAGTTTGCCTAAACTGGAATTTTGAAGAGTTCTATATTTTTGCTGATGAATGAAACACCCTGTTTTCGACCCTGGTTGTGGTATTGCCCAAAGTAACACAGTCTGCAACGCCAGATGGACTGGAATATAAATGCACAGTGGTACAGCATCACCACACGTAATTAATTAGTTACTCACCCATCCACCCCTTTGTGTTCTGCCATTTTTTTCTTTAATCAGATCATCTGTGGCCCTGTGTCCTAAAAGTTCCCTTCGACCATGATAGTAGTCTACTCTGGCTGCAGAGCTCCTGATTGAGCCCGGAGGGGGCCCCTCCACGTGTCTTGCAGGGAGGCCCCCTCAAATTTCATTACGCCAGTGGGTCCAAGCTTAGTGCTCCCCTCTTTCTAGCTAGGTGCAAGGGTCCCGCAGCTCTAAATAGCCACCTTTTAGTGTCCCTCGTCCATAGCTGTTATACTAAGCCCTCTGTCTGGTCTCCCAAGACCCCTATTGATGGCTGCACACTGCTTCCAGTCTCCTGATCTGACTCCTCCTCTTCCCAAACCTCTCCTGGGTCCACTCACTGCTATCTCCAAACCTACTGGATCTCTTTCTAGAGCTCATACCACTCCTCGCTGCCACTCAACATGATGTTAGGGCAGATAAGGTCCATCCATATGCATGTACAATAACTACTGTTCCTCTCTTTAGATATTATCAAATATTAAAGTGGCCCAGTGAGGGGGCGTTTTCCTCTTGGTCTGCAATAATGTTTAGGGTAGTAGCAGTCTTCAAGCTAAATGAACACATTTGGAGAACACGAGGAGGCATCCCTTGATATTGGTTTATTTCACCAACAATTGAAACCTACAAGAAAGCATCAAAACTTGAAAGCGTGCAACTTAAAGCTTCACCACCTCAACATCAGCACAACACCATCTCAGCAGAAGCACAGCACCACCTCAGCAGCAGCATAGCACCATGACAGCACCACCTTAGTATCCGCACAGCACCACCTCAGCATCAGGAGATCACAGCACTTTCTCAGCATCAGCACAGCACCACCTCTTCATCAGTGCGCCACCACCAGTGGAGTACCATCTCAGCACCAGTGCAGCACCACCTCAACACCAGCACAGCATCACCTCAACATCAGTACAGCAACAATAGCGCAGCCCCACCTCAGCAGCTGTGCAGTCGCACCTCAGCACCAGCGCAACCCCACCTCAGCAATTCAGCACCAACGCAGCACCACCTCAGCATCAGTGCAGCACTACTTTAGCATCAGCGTAGCAGCTTTTCAGCACAGCACCAATTCAGCCTCACTCAGCACCACCTGAGCCCCAGCACAGCACCACTATCTCAGCATCACTCAGCACCATGTCAGCACCACCACAGCATCAGCACAGCACCACCTCATCAATGCACCACCGCCAGTGCAGCACCACCTCTGCACCAGTGCAGCACCACGAATGCAGCCCCACCTCAGCAAGAGAGCAGGCCAAACTCAATAGAAACTCAGCACCTGTGCAGCACCACCTGAGCATCAGAGCAGCATCACCTCAGGATCTTGCATGACCACCACCTCAGTAGGACTCAGCATGACTCAGCACCAACACAGCATCATTCAGCACACCCTCAGCACTGGTGCAGCATCTCCTCAGCACCACCTCTGCATCAGTGCACCAGTAGCACATCACCAACTCAACATCAGCGCAGAACGCTCTCAAAACCAGTGCAGCACCAACTCAGCACCAGCGCACCACCTCAGCAGCAACTTGGCACCAATTCAGTATTAGCATAGCACAAACTTAGCATCAGTGCACCACCAACAGCAAAGCACCAACTCAGCACTAGTGCAGGCCCACCACAGCATCAGAACAGCACCATCTCAGCACCAGCGCAGCACCACCTCAGCACCACTGTAGCATTACCTCAGCAACAGCGCAGCACCAACTTGACATCACTCAGCACCACCTGAGCACCAGCACAGCACCACCTGAGCATCACCCAGCACCACCTCCACATAAGGACACTACCACCTCAGCACCACCTCAGTATCTCTCAGCACAAGTGCAGCATCACCTAAGCATCAGCGCAGCACCACCTCAGCATCAGTGCAGCACAATTTCAGCATCAGCACTACCTGAGTACCACCTCAGCATCAGCACAGAACGGTCTGAGCATCAGCATAGTACAACCACCAGCAGTGCAGCACCAGTGCAGCACCACCTCTGCACCAGTACAGCACCACCTCAACATCAGCACAGCACCACCTCCACATTAGTGCACCACCACCAGCCCAGCCCCACCTCAGCACCAGCGCAGTCCCACCTCAACAAAATCTCAGCAGCAACGCAGCCCCACTGTGGAGTACCACCTTAGCATCAGTAGAGCATCACTCAGCACCACCTGAGCACCAGTTTAGCACCACCTGAGTACCGAGTGCAGCACCACCACCTCAGCATGACTCAGCACCAGCACATCATCACTCAACACAACTACAGCATCAGTCAACACCACCTCAGCACCAGTGCAAGAACACCTCAGCACAGTGCAGCACTAACCCAGCACCACCAGCACAGCACCACCTGTTCACCAGCACATCATCACTGAGCACCACCTCAGCATCACTCAGCACCACCTCATGATCACTCGGCATCAGTGAACACTACATCAGCACAACATCAACACAGCATCACATCAGCATCAGCACAGCGCCACCTCAGCATAGCACAACCACAGCATCAGCACTGAATCACCTCCTGCGCAGCACCAACTCAGCATCAGCGCAGCACCACCTCTGCACCAGCGCAGCACCACCTGAGCACCACACAACCCCATCTCAGCAGAGCACCAACTCCGCATCACTCAGCACCACCTGAGCACCAGCACAACACCACTACCTCAGCATCACCTGAGCACCACCTCACCTCAGCACAGCACCATCTCAGCCTCAACACAGCACCACCTCTGAATCAGTGTAACACCACCAGCGCAGCTCCGCTTCAACAACAGCGCAGTTCCACCTCAGCACCAGTGCAGCTACACCTCAGCACCAGCGCAGCTCCAACTCAGCAGCAATTCAGCACCAATGCAGCTCTACTTTAGCATCAGTACAGCACCACCACAGCATCAGCACAGCAGCATCTCAGCACAACCCCAACTGAGCAACACCTGAGCACCAGTGCAACATCACCACCTCAGCATGACTCAGCACCACAGTATCACTCAGCACCACCTCTATAATACTCAGCATCACCTGAGCATCACTTCTACACAAGCACACCACCACCTCAGCATCACCTCTACATCACTCAGCACCACCTGAGTCTGCCCTCAGAATCAGGCATCTGCTGATTCTCCCGTAGTGTCTATCTGCTGCTTGTGTTGTAATTTGGGTACTATTTCCCAGACTCCACCCTCCCGTTGTTTATATACCCCCCATAACAAAAAAAAGCTATAACAAGCAAGCATTAGAACAGGCAAGAAGTTGCCAGCATTGCAAGGACAAAAAACGTAAACATTTCTTTTATGTTCATTCTTTTTTTTAATAGGGTCATTCAGTTGTATTTAATGTCTATTTGGTTATATATAAGAAAAGAAACATGCTTATAACATTTTTTTATTATAGCTTTTCAACATGCTGCACAGCAGCCACAATGCTCTACAACGTAGCTTAAAGATATTGGCAAAGCCAATAACTCTGGCTAAACACTTATAAGGTCCCAAAGGCGAGACCTATTGGCTATGCCAATGCTTGTTTAGATCTGCCTTGACAATGCAGCTGTCGACTGACCTTATGTAATTACTAGAAGAAAGCTCTAGAGGCAGCCCCAAGGGAGGGCTTAGACTACCCCTACATGCTGATAGGCTTCACAACCTAATGATTAGGCAGAAGGTGTGTTGTTTTGCTGAAAGAAAGAGTACTTGAACTGTGCTTCTCTCCTTGTGGAAAAGGTTATGTTCAATAAGGTAGGCGAGAGTTTGTTAGGGTGACAAGCCAATGACAAAGGTCATAGGCCGGATTCGTTTATTGAAGAAAGTTATGTCAGATGCCATAAGTCTAATCTATTTATTATGAAAAGTTGCAACGAGGCAGAAGGCCTGACATGTTTATTCCCAAAAATATTTGGTAAAGGCAATAGTTGTGGCGAAGGAGGCAGGGAGACAGTTTGTTACATGGAATCCCACAGGTTACCAAAGTAGCCAAGGGTTTGGTGTTGTTTAGAAAATCTGGGGGTAAAAGATTTGCACTGTGATAATCCTTGGTAGACCCTTTTCAGACAGGTAGAATTTTGTTTCCCCAACTATAATTTTGTATGTATTAGCAATTGTATGAGTAGTATCTAGCTTTGTCTGTATTTAAGTTTGACCTGACAGCTTTAGCGGTTTGGCAGGCTCTTGTAATTAAAAAAATATATACGCAGATACATTGCATGCTTAGAGGGGATTGGGTCGCTCCTCTAAAGCATTTGGTCTGTCTAAGTGTCATTCACATTCTTCTTCAGATCATGACCTATGCAGCATGCTGCAATGGGTCAGCCCACATCATCCATTGAATCGACTGCCCTGTTAGTGATGGTATTTTGCCTTTCGTATTTGCACATCCGCATGAAAATAAATAAGTGGAACCAGACCTTATTTTCCATTTCCTCTGTTATAGTTTCACTTTTCTTTCTTTCCTTCTCCTTTTTAATTTCTAGTTTACTTTTGTAAAAAACTAAATTTATTAGAGTGCCAGGCAGCTCCCCGTGCCATGCTGCTGGGTCACTCGCAAGACAAGAAGTCTATCTTCAAATCATATTGTGCTCAGTGTATTATTGTGCTACAAGTTTAAGATGAGCAACACACTGCTTCTAAATATGGCAGTCATGTTAGAAATGTAAAATAATGATACATTAAGCACAATTAGTTACACATAAGGTATGTCTGGCTGAGTGTGGAATGGGAAGAGAGAGGAAGAAAAAGGGAGGAGGTGCAATGTCAGAGAGAGCTCGAAGGTGAAATCCTTTCAGCACGAGAACCCTCACTCACCGACTCTCGCCGGGACGTCCGCTGGCTGTGCACCGCGCTTAGTAAGCTGGGCACTTGAGACATACCTAGAGCATAGGGAATAAACTTTTTCCACATCAACTCATAGACAGACGAACCCCTAGAAGCACAAGGGTTGTTGACAACCTGACCGCCCTGTCCCTGTGGTGGCCAGTATATTCAATATTTTTCTTTAACACACTTGCAGAGTGACTTGCTACTTTTTAGGTTCTGATGAATGCTGCTCGACCCCTCTAGCAGACCGATTTAAGGCAGAAACATGTTGACCTCTATCAGGGACATATTTTGCTTAATCCCTATTCCTCTCTTTTAACCTTTGTCCCTGAGACCACTCAATTAAGATTTAGTGGAGACAATTTTAGCATCACTTAACTATAATTGTTTGCACTCTGCCCCCCACTCACCTTCTTCTATCGCTCATCTAAGATAAAACACCTCAGCTCCTCCCATCTGCGAGTTGTAGCCCACACCTCAGTGTGAGGAGGGAACCCATATGATGAAGCATGCCCTCTAACGGTAAGTGAGGGTTCTCGTCCTGAAAGGATTCCTCCTTCCTGCTCTCTCTGACATTGCACCTCCTCACTTTTTCTTCCTCTCTCGCCCCATTCCTCACTCAGCCAGTCGAACCTCATGTGTTACTAATTATTCGAGGGGATCAGTACAGACCTGGCTTCCCAAGACCCCTAGAGATCCATAACATCAAGCACAATACCATTGTAGGATGGCCACCCGTTACTATGTTTTTAGTGTTTACTTAATGTTTTTATTGCAAACATGACCACCACATTTTATCTACTTTTACTCTTTCACTTTATCTTTCCTATGATCTTGGAGTTTGTGTGTGTGTTTTATTATGGATGCCGAGGAGCAAGAGAATGCAAGAATAAGTAAGTGGGTTGATGAATGGCTGAGTGAGTGCAAGCATAAGTGACAGTCCATAAATGATGAATTATTAATGGCTTTATTTAGAGTTTGGCATATTGGATACACCGTCAAAACAAGACAAATATACCGCCCACTGTATTTCAGTGCCATAGGCAAATATTAACTTGTAATATGGCAGACAGGACATCCACCAGGTTTGTGACAGAGTATCCCAACCGCCAAACTCTGAAGAAGGCCCTATTTCCTTAAACTTACCTGTGACAACTATGATTGCATTCTACCTAAGACACAGTTGTACATTCCAGGATATTCTTGAAAGGAGACCATATAAATGCCATATGTCATAACAGAACAAATGCAATACCTACCCTTGAACATGACTGCATTCCCATGCCCCTCTTTCTTCTTCTCCTCGAATAGGTGGCAGCAGGCAGTGGGGCTGGCCAGCAGAAGACAAAATCCCTAAAACAAGAAATGGTGCAAGAAAACATTATTAACTTTGATTTCATCATTAAAAATAAAGTCCAAAATAGTACTTCTCAAAGACAGACATTTATATAAAGCTGCTTACTAGTAGGTGATTGGTTCATTGGGGAATGTTGAGTGCACATTAAGGGCCTCATTACGATGTCAGGCGGATGACACTGTTGCGGAATCCAGACCGACCGACCTCTGTTCGGCGGTCCAGGCAGCAGTATTATGATGCAACCGCACATGGTGCAGTCGCACACTCTCGTTTCTCTAGGAGAGCTTGTGGTGGGGTGGGAAACCGGCTGCTGCACAAGCTCCCATTTATGGGAGTTTTTGTTAATCCTTGCCCCATGTGGCAGGCACCATACGGTGCCTGCCACTCGGTGCAGATATTGACAGGGGGGCACCACACGTGCCCCCCAGGCCCCATCCGGAAACCACTGTTACAAGGGGGCATTGCTAGGGGCACTCAAAGTCACTTCCGACAGGTTTTTCATGTCAGAAAGTACGACATGGAAAGCCTGTGGGAAACCGACATCGCTATCCCGACAGCAGAAACGCCGTCCTTAAGGCATTTCATACCAGTTCCGACTGGCTGACAGGCTCCATGAGCCAGTCGGAAGCCAACTGGAATGACCAGCTGTCGTCACTGTAATACGGCGGTCAAAAGTGAAACCGAAGATGCTCGTCGCAAAGCCTCTGACCGACTTTCAAATGAGGGCCTAAATGTGGAGTGCAACTGAGGTGTTGGGTGGTTTGGACGTGGGATACGATCAAACGTAGCTCTTAAATCAATAAAAGCCATGTAAAGCTTTTGATTTTGTATTAAAACATATTTCCAGAATAAAATTGTAAACCTGAAAATCTGATCAATTGTGCTAGCCTTTGCTCTAAAACCTGCCTGAATAGGGGACAATATTTTATTTGTATCGGCCCAATCATGGAGTTTCTCTTTGATTTGCGAAAAATATTTGAGCGTTATCCATCTGGCTGATCGGCCTATAATTTGAGGGATCACTACCCTGAAAGGAGAAAGTAAAAACCTTTCAAGAACTGAAAGGACCAAGTAACAAGGAAGAACAGCTATTGTTCCTCAGAAGAGTAGAGCTTTACAGCAGGTTTGTGAATAAATTGGCAAAAACTCAGCTGTTTTGTTTGTTACGTAGGGAAACAAATAT
Organism: Triturus cristatus; assembly: GCF_964204655.1. Lineage (NCBI taxonomy): Eukaryota > Metazoa > Chordata > Amphibia > Caudata > Salamandridae > Triturus > Triturus cristatus. The sequence continues at coordinate 734,963,796 of NC_140580.1, forward strand.
AGAATATATGTGGACTGATGACTGTGACCATGATTTTCAATTGGTCAAGAAATATTTGGGCAAAGCATAGAGTTTACAATCATTTGTTCCTGGGAGAGTGTGCGGGGTGACCACCAATGCCAGTTTGAAGGGGTTAGATGCAGTTTTGATCAGTGGGATAAACTGTGGAGCAGACAGTAACCTTCAAACAAAGAGCAGTGAAAGAAGTGGAGTTGAATTACTCAGTGATCAAGAAAGATGCATTAGCAGTCATTTGGGCATTAATACAGTTTTGAGTTCTCTATGGAAAGGACCAGAAGCTGCTTAAAAAAAACTGTCTAGGCAAAAAAGGTGGTTGGATGTGGATATCGTCTCCCCTTAGAAGGGGAGTCATTTGGCTTCAAGATTACACTTTTAAAATACTCTATAAACCTGATATCCAGAAATGTGCTGTGGGTTGGCCATCATGAGTGTTGTCACCAGCAGTGTGATCCGGGAGGAGGATCAGAAGAGGAACATGCTGGGGCTAGAGATGCAATAGGTGATTGGGGCTCTAAAGGACAGGTGAAAGGTGAGGGCTTGGATGAGGATGGATATAAAGCCATTTTGGATGGTGAGGAATGAACTTGCTGAGAAGGTGGGCTTAGTTTTTACAGGTACGAGATTGGCTCCACCGAATCCACTGAGGAAGGAGGGTAATGAGGCTAACGCATGAGGGATTTTTGGGTGTGGTCAAGACAAAACGGAGGTTGCAAATACAATTTTGGTGTCCTGATCTTCATATGAAATTTGGGCTTCTGGTGAGAGAGTGTTGGGCACGTTGCAAGGGTACTAAAAACACTCATTCCTCCCACGAGGTTCACAGAGATAGAAAGAATCTTTGAGGAGAGTTGCAGTGTAGTACACAAAAAAAGTAGCATTATATCATCCCGAGACTAATGGAATGGTGGAGAGACCGAATTATACCCTCAAGGATGGGTTACAACTGGAAAAGGAGTTTTGGTTGAATAGGGAGAAAAAAAGAACTGCTAGAAAGAATTAAGGCACTCTCAAGGAAGGGATACAACTGGAAAAGGTGTGTGGATTGGATTGTAAAAAAATAAATGCTAGAAAGAATTAAGCCATACAGGTTGTCACCCACTCAAACTACAGGGAAGATACCATTAGAGCTGTTCAGAGGAAGGAACTCCCAAATGTAATCTATTACAAGATTGGATGGATTGGAGGAAGGGATTAGTTAAAGGGCCTGTGAGAGTTGGGGATTAGGTGAGAGAGTTGTTCCAAGTTTACAAAGCCTTTGATGTTGATGAAGCAGTTCAGGAATGCCATAAAGATCTGTGATGGGAGAATTTGGAATTTAAGTTGTGTCTTTTTGCAGCAGTGCGTGGAGGGCTGAGAATGGTGTTCTGATACCACAAAGGCTTACCAGCAGAGAGTGTATGCTGGCAGAAGACAGTTTTGGATGGAGTGGCATGAGTTGGCAGCAGAAAAGAGTTTCATAAAGACCATCTTTGTATCATGATGCATTCTCTACTTTGCATGTATGATTCAGGGATATTGTCCTTGAGTACCACACATGGGCCCCACTAATTTATTGAATATATTTTTCTTTTTCAATGTATAGTATATCACTGGTAAACAGTCATAATATCGAGAAAAAAAATACCGACTGGACAGAATATCGAGTTTTTAATATAGAATGGACAGAATATCGAATTGCCAAAATATAGTGGTGAAGAATATCGAAAATCAGGTAAGAAATATCGATTTACATAATATAGAAGTAAGTAATATCGACAGTCATAATATAGTTGTTAAAAATATCGATTTTTTTTATAGTGTTTTAAGTGTTAGTATATGTGTTAAACGTATGTATTAATTTTGGAATGTATGTTTGAATATTTTTAAAGTAATGAATTATGTTATTTAATTTTTGTGTAATTTAATTCCGTAGCGGGTTGTGGGTTTATAGGGGATTAGGGTGGGAAGTAATTTAATTATAGTACATTAAATAATAATTTTTAGGAATTATGAATTATTTTTAATTTAATTTTGCGTTTTACTTCTGTAGCGGGTTGTGGGTTTGATAGGGGAATAGTGTGGGAAGTAATTTAATTGTTATTAAGTAATTATTAATTGGTATTGAAAATTAATTGGTTGATTAATTATTAATTGGTAAATAATTTGTATTAATTGATAATTAATTTGTATTAATTGTTTAATTGATATTTATGTTAATTGTATTAATTTATTATTTGTAGTGGGTTGTGGGTTTATAGGGGAATATGGTGGGAAGTAATTTAATTGTAAATAATTAAGTATTTAAATCATTTTTGTATATTGATAATTAATTTATAATTAATTATTAATTGGTATTTGTATGTATGAATTTTTGGTATTGAAAATTAATTGGTTAATTAATTATTAATAGGTAATTAATTAAAAAATAAAATTTATTGGTATTTATAATTAATTTTTATTAAATATTGTGTGATTGGTAATTATTTTTTTTTTTTTTTTTTTTTTTCCCCAAACCTTTATTTTGTAAATCAGTGACACAGCTATTCAGCCGACAACCCGGAGGTACGGCAGCTTTAGAAACACAACACATGCGAGCGTCCACATTTCACTGACAGGGAAGTCAAAGGTTCTGTTTTAAATAAACACAAATCCAAACCTAAACACAAGCAAGGCGATAATTACTATAAGCACCAAAAGGGGTTCCCATCAGGGGGAGCGAGCCCCATTTCGTCCAACAGACACAGGTTTATAGTAAGGGAAAGGAGGGGAAATCAGGGACTCAAGAGGACAAACACATATCAGCAAGGAATTCAAAGCCGGAAAAAAGGCTAAGGGGAGAGCTGCTCCTCGGGCGGGTCCGGGTCTGGGGGCAGGCATATGCCCCCTCTGTACTGGTTCCATCGCCCCCATACAGAGTGCCATTTCCGAGGGCGCCCTCGAGCACAATACACTGTCTTCTCCCTAAACATGCTCCAATCCACGTTTTCCATCCACGCTGTCAATGTAGGAGGCCTATTAGAGCCCCACAGACGTGCGATGTCGCGCTTGGCTACCATATTCCCTAGGGTCACCCACTGAGTCTGTGCCGCGTCATGGTCAGTAGGACCCCAAACATTCAGGAGACAACACCGCGCCTCAGGCTGCATGACGATGCCCGTCACCTCCCCCATCACCTCGTGAACTCGCCTCCAAAACTCCATAATCGCACCGCATTCCCAAATAATATGTAGGAAGGTGCCCACCATACCACAGCCTCTCTTACATAAGCCCTCCTCAGAGAAACCCATATGAACCAGCCTGGGCCCCGTCACGTAGACCCTATGGAGTATTTTAAGCTGCACCAGCCGCAGGCGCGCGGGGATCGCGACCTCTTTGGGAGAAGAAACTGCATACTGCCAATCCTCATCATCCAGTTCAAGGCCATCCCTGATCCATTGATCGCGCAACCCTAGAAGAAGATCTGCCCGAACATTAATAAGATTCTTATAAATGAGCGAGATCGTACTCTCTGGCATATGGCCATCCAGGATCCGGTCCTCTAACGGGGAGGACTCAGGCACCTTCTCCCCTTCTACAAGGACTGACCGCAAGGCGTGGCACACTTGAGCGTAGCGGAAGAACTCAGAGTTCCCTAGCTCATATTCCTTCTGCAGCTCCTCGAATGACTTTATCCTACCCTTAACCAAAAGGTCTCCAACCCTGGATATACCGATCAGGTCCCACTTCACAAACCCTTTTGTATGCCAAAGCTTTCCTAGAATATCGGAGTCAAACAGAGGGGTGGCAAGGGTAAGCTTACCCTTCCAGCCCAGTGAATCCGTCGCCACCTTCCATACATGCACGGCCACCCTGGTGGGCCCCGTAAGGGTTAAGTCCGACGACTTCGAGTACAACGCTCTGTGGTAATTACCCCCACGCAGCAACCATCGGTCCATGGCGAAGCCGGGGCTCAGCGCCGGACCATATACACCATGGTTAATCGCGCTCAACTGGGTGGCCCAGTAATAACGGCGAATGTCTGGAAGCGCGATACCACCGTCGTACCACGGAAGCGTCAACTTAGCAATCGCTATACGCGGACGCCCTTCCCACAATAGCGCGCGCTGGTGGCTTTCGACCTCACAAGTAGCTGGCCGGGATCAAGTCAAGGGTATTCTGCAGGGCATAGAGGAAACGGGGGAGAGACATCATTTTGAACAGAGCGGCGCGGCCAAGGAGGGAAAGCGGCAACCACCGCCAGCCCGCCACGTCCCGCCGCAAACGTGCCAAGGGAGGGAGCAAGTTCTTCTCGTATCGTAAAATGGGGTCGGTGGAAAAAAGATCCCCAAGTACAAAAAGCCCCGCTGGGCTATCTGGATCGAGCAGTTGCGCGGGACAGGCGGGACATCCTCACACAGGACGTACAAGTATGACTTACCCCAATTAATGACAAGACCAGAGTTCCTACCGAAAGAAGTCAAGATGTCACAGACCACTATCAGAGATTTCTTAGGCGAGGCGAGATATAGCAGAATATCGTCGGCGTAAAGTGAAATACGGTCTTCGTGGTCAGGCGACCAACGAATCCCACCTATATCCGGGTGCCATCGTATCCACGCCGCCAGTGGTTCAAGAGTAAGGGCGAACAACAACGGCGACAGGGGACAGCCCTGCCGGGTACCTCTCCCGAGCTCGAACGGTGCCGACGCCTGCCCGTTCACCACGACGCTAGCAAGAGGCCCCTCATAGAGCAACCTCACCCAGCCTACAAATCCAGGCCCAAAGCCGAACTTGGCTAGCATAGCCCACAGGTATGCCCACTCCACCGTATCGAAGGCCATCGTGGCATCGAGGGACGCCACAATAGCTGGCTCTCGCATCGTGCCCGTCCTAGCAATCACTCCATGGAGGCGTCTAAGATTCAGTGCAGTGTTACGGTGCGGGATAAAGCCCGACTGATCCGGGTGGATCAAGTCGCCAAGCACCCGGACCAGGCGGTTAGCAAGGATCTTAGCAAGGATTTTCGGCTCGGCGTTGAGAAGTGATATCGGCCGGTAGGAGCCACACTTGTCCCGGGGCTTACCGTCTTTATGTATTACCACAATCGTCGCCAGCCGTTGATCGAGCGGAAGAAACACATTCACCCGCGCCTCCACGTACATGGCGCGCAGGTGAGGAGCCAACTTATCCGGATGGAGCTTATACAGCTCAATCGGAAAACCATTTGGGCCTGAAGCCTTACCGGAGCGCAGCGCACGGATAGCACACGCCACTTCGTCTACAGTTATATCTCCATCGAGGTCATCCCTATCAATGGCAGAAAGGCAGGGCAGAGTGATGTCACGCAGAAGGTCACACGAGTCCTCAGTCGGCCTATCCGAGACCGAGGTGTATACCGTACGAAAATATTCCGAGAAACACTGAACTATACCGTCGGGGTCAGTGACAACCTCTCCCCCATCCGTCGATAACTCCGGCACCACGCGATTAACACGCTCTTTTTTATCCAACCACGCCAGCAATTTCCCGGCCTCATCACCAACATCGTACAATCGACCCTGCTGCTCCCTATTGAGGGTCTTGGCAGCGTTCGTCACCAGGTCCCTATATTCCAATTGCTTCAAGCTCAAATTATGCAGTGTGGCCGTTGCAACATCCTCTTCCAAGGCCACTTCTAAAGCCGCTATCTCGTCCTCTACTTGTGTCACCTCGGCGTCTCTCCGCCGCTTGGCGGCCACTACCAAGGAAAGGGCCTCCCCTCTCAATACAGTCTTAAAAGCTTCCCACAGGGACACCGCAGATTCAACTGAACCCTGATTATCTTGAAAATAGTGGTCAACTGTCTTCAGCAACGCACTGCGCAGCTTGGGGTCACAAAAGTACCAGGGGTTAATGGGAGCCACCCTGCCCCCCACCACCCGGCCACTATCAAGACGGGCCCACACCGGTGAATGATCAGATATGCCCCGTGCCATGTGCCTAGCCTCAGATACCAAAGAGGCGTGGGCAGCTAGAGTGAGCAAGTAATCAATCCGAGAGAGACTTCCGTGGGCCCCGGAATGAAAGGTATATTGTCTCTGAGTGGGGTGCCGTAGCCTCCAACAGTCTACCAGACCAAAAGTATCTATAAAGTCGGGAAGCCACTTCTGAGCACCCCCGGTGTCTCTGGGCGGGTGCCTATCGAGCATTCCAGAACCAACCGCATTGAAGTCTCCTCCCACCACTAGCATCCCTTCGGGGAGTTCCAACAAGGCCTTGCCCAGATCAGCAAACGTGGAGGCCTGCAGGGCAGGAGGGACATAAACAGAAACCAATACCAACGTTCTGCCCTCCCACCTCCCCGCCACAGCCACAAAGCGCCCCCTGTCATCAGCAATGGTGGAGTCAACCTCGAATGGTAGGGAAGCTCTAACAAGTATGCCCGCACCCCTAGAGCCCGTGGAGAACCCCGAGTGAGCAATGAATTTGTAACCCTTTCTGTTAAGTGCATAACACATATTCCCTATAAGGTGGGTCTCCTGCAGGAGGACCACATCTGGCGAGGTCCGTTTCAAAAATTGCAGGACTATCCCCCGTTTAATATGATCCCCTAAGCCATTAACATTCCAGCTAATTATGTTTAAGCCCCTATCCCCCATCCCTGAACACAAAGAGACCTCCACCCCCCCCCCCGGAGAACCACGATCGGACAATACTGACAACCATTGCTACGCCTTGCAAGAAAAAAACAACCCCCAACAACAACCCCAACATCCCGAATCCCCCCCCCTCCCTGCACCCCTGCGTCAGCTTACTAAGCCCCCCCAACTTGCAGTGTGCCTGTCGCCCTATCAAAAACAAATCTACAAAAAGTACCCCAAGGGAGGAAAGAGCTCCTGTCTTCCCCCGCCGCCCTCCCATTACTGCAGTAAGGTGCGAGTCACTGTCCGGAGCTGAGTCAAAAACAAGCCGACACCGGAGATATCACTTCTGGCCATCTCGGTCGCCTTCTGCTCCATCCACGCTGTCCCGGCCGGGCTGTCGCCGAGGGAGCGCATCCAACCAGTCCCCTGCCATGTCCGGTGATTCGAAGAAGAAAGTCCGATCTTCATACACCACACGTAGCCTGGCGGGGAAAAGCATGGCATACTTCAGGTCCATCTCCCGAAGCCGCCGCTTCACCCCCAGAAAACTTTGCCTCTGTTTCTGCACCATCTGGGTGAAGTCAGGATAGAAGCTCACGGAGGCATTCTGAAAAGGCACCGGGCCTGTCACCCTCGATGCTTGCAGGATAGCGTCTCGATCCCGAAAATTAAAGATCCGGGCTACAATCGGCCGCGGGGGGGCTCCCACCTTAGGCCGTCCGCCAGGCACTCGGTGAGCCCGCTCCACCGCAAAAAACCTGCCGAGGCCCTTAGGCGCAAGATGATTCACCACCAAATCCTCGACGAGTAAATCCACGGAGAGCTCCTCTGAAGTTTCCGGGACCCCAATAAGGCGCACATTGTTGCGCCGGGCCCGACCTTCAAAGTCTTCAAGCCGGTGGGCGGAGAGGTCATTCGCGGCTCGTAACTTACGAACCTCAGCCTGGAGTTCCGAGACATCGTCCGCGAGGCCAGTAGTCTTGAGGTCCAGGGACTTGACCCGCTCATTGGTTTTGCCCAGGTCCGCGCGAATCAAGTTGACATCAACCAAAATCGTGTCCACCTTGTGCGCCAGGGCCTCGAACTGTCGCCCGATCGAAGTTTGCATCCCATCTATCGCCCCCTTGATATCCTGCAATGATAACTCCGAGGCTGGGGGTGAATCGGCCTTCTGTGCTTCCAGCGACTGTCCCGATCCACCAGGCGACCCTTTCTGCTGGGCATAACGATCCATATTGTTGGATTGGGTATAGCTTCCCCGCCTGGTAGTCTTAGACTTCGACCTGTCTGCCTACGATTTGGTCGACATCTCGAACTGCAGGACGATCAGTCGCAAAGGGACGTCCCTCACTCAGCTAGTGGAAACAGGGTCAACCTGGACTTCAGCAGCCAGTCAGGACCGAGTGGAGGGCTTCCAGACAACAGAGGACCTGCATGAAGCACTCCCAACCCAGTGCGAACAAAGGGCGAGAAAGCGAAAGTGAAAGTGCAGCAGCATCCGTCCGTCAGTGGCCGGGCATCCTGCCAACGCAAGCCCCTGGCATCCTTCGGAGGTAGGCCGCAATCTTCCGCCATGCACAACTTCGGTCCCCGGTGGGGGATCTTAGCCCGGACAACGTTAATCGCCCCAGCTGTGACTCGTCTGCAGGATTCCGTGCATGAAAATCAGGATTTAGGACAGGATGATTGCCGGAGGGCGCGAGGGTAGCGGGAGCTCAAGGCTCACGCGGCCATCTTGGTCAAGCGCTAGGCTCCTCCGGTAATTCATTTTAATACTTTTTTTTGTTGGTATTAATAATTTATTTTTAATAAAATATTAAATTATTATTTTCCCTACTATTGCACTCTTTGGAGTGGGAATAGTAATTTTTACCCCTATGCTATCCAACTCTTTCCCTACTGTTGCACTCACTGGAGTGGGAATAGTAAATTTTACCCTCCCGCTATCCAACGCTTTCCTTACTGTTGCACTCTCTGGAGTGGGAATAGTAATTTTTACCCCTACGCTATCCAACGCTTTCCCTACTGTTGAACTCACTGGAGTGGGAATAGTAAATTTTACCCTCCCGCTTTCCAACGCTTTCCTTACTGTTGCACTCTCTGGAGTGGGAATAGTAATTTTTACCCGCCCGCTATCCTACACAAAAAATATTTAATATTTTTAATTAATATTACGTTAATATATATGTATTCATTTTTTCTTTTTACTTACATTAGGGTGCCGATTCGGATCCTGGAAAAAATTTCCCCATACGAATCGTATCCGGGATTTTTACCGTACGAATCGTACAAGTAGCGTACAAACTGCCAAGTACGATCCGTATGGGAAAAAATCCATACGAATCGCATTGGGAAAATATCCCCACACGTCCTCGGGTCGGAAAATGTGTCCGACACATCCTCGGACGATTTACCCTATGAATCGGAAAAATGAAGTCCGACCGCGCAAGTACGATCCGTCCCGTCCCGTCCTTCCAATTTTACAACCGTATGGAAAATACACCGTACAGACCGAACTGCAATAGCAACCATGGAGACATGTGCCCGCATACGCGCCGAACCCCCCCCAGACCCCACGGATGTACGTGCTGTACCCCCACCCGTGTATGTACACCCGTGTATGTACGAGTCGAACCCCCACCTGTGTATGTACACCCGTGTATGTACGAGTCGAACCCCCACCCGTGTATGTACGAGTCGAACCCCCACCCGTGTATGTACACCCGTGTATGTACGAGTCGAACCCCCACCCGTGTATGTACGAGTCGAACCCCCACCCGTGTATGTACGAGTCAAACCCCCACCCGTGTATGTACACCCTTGTATGTACGAGTCGTACCCCCACCTGTGTATGTACGGTGCGTGCTGGGGGTACGCACCGTACATACACTGGTACATACACGGGTGGGGGTATGACTCATACATACACGGGTGTACATACACAGGTGGGGGTTCGACTCGTACATACACGGGTGGGGGTTCGACTCGTACATACACGGGTGTACATACACGGGTGGGGGTTCGACTCGTACACACACGGGTGGGGGTTCGACTACTACATACACGGGTGTACATACACAGGTGGGGGTTCGACTCGTACATACACGGATGTACATACATGGGTGGGGGTTCGACTCATACATACACGGGTGGGGGTTCGACTCGTACATACACGGGTGTACATACACGGGTGGGGGTTCGACTAGTACATACACGGGTGTACATACACGGGTGGGGGTACGGCACGTACATCCGCGGGGTCTGGAGGGGGGGTTCGGCGCGTACCGGGCCCCCAATTCCGCTCGCATCGTGCCGTACTTTGCTTTTCCGGCACTTTTTGGGTGCCGTAAAAATATTGCCATCCGGACTGGTGTCGGTTCGAATCGTACTTCCTTGTTCATGAAACGGAGCCTGACTGTGTCCCGACGTCACGTTGGCGCTTTCCCGGATCACATTTGTATGTATATTGTCGGTCGGTGTTTTTTACGATTCGTACGGAAATGGTGTTTCCGTGCGAATCGTACTTCCATGTTTGTAATGTTTTTTTACTGGGTACGAGTCGGACGGAGAAAACCCTCCCCCCGACGGTTCGTACCCGGTTTTTCCAGGATCGGAATCGGCACCTAATTATTTATTAATTTTAAAGTTATTTAAGTATTTTTAAGTATGTTTTAGTTAATTATATGTATTATTTCATTAATTTTACATTACTTTTAAGACATTTAAAAAATTTGATATTTTGACCAACTATATTTTTTACAACGATATTTTGGATTCTATATTTTTTCCTCGATATTTTGGCAGGTCGATATTCTCCTTCTCGATATTTTGTCAGTGATCCTATATCACTTTGTTCTTCTTTTGTCATCTTGTTATTTCTCATTTTTTGAATGGATAGAGTGGGGTGTCTAGTCAATACTGAGTGATCTTGCTATGTTCCATCACTGTGTGCCACTCTAGAACCTGGATTCAGGAGTTGACAGTTACACTCGATTGTGGATAGATTGTGTAATGAATAAACTTATCTCTCTAACTTATTGCGTGGGACCTGCTAAAAAAAAACAAAAAAAAACAGACTCATGCCTCAGTTAGAACAAGGGGGAAAAAAAGAGGATGGAAAAGTAATTTCATGTTTTTTAAAACATTTCCTGTGTGGTACAGTAAGGTTGGGCAGTCCTGCTCTTTCCAGGCTCATATGCACCGCCTCCCCATGCTACCAATAACACTACATTTATCATGAACACATGTGGTCAGGCAATCGCTACACTCAGGAGTGTCGTGTTGGGATTAGCTGAGTGATTACCTTTTTGCTGGGGGATGGAATAAAGGACAGGAACTCATCCACATGACCCACTTTCAGCCAATCAGAGTAGAGCTCCACGGGCGACTGAACCTGCTGTGCATACAGGAAGTCTCGCACCACTTTGGTCATCCTCCTCCCAGCAACTCTGATGTTACAATGTCACCAAAAAGAGTAGAAAACAGAGACTGTCAAAACAACAAATACATATGACACTGCTACATTTCACCAAGGGCATGATTTAGAGTTTATAGGATGTGATACTCCATCACAAACATCATGGATATCTTGTACTCCATAATATAAATGCATTATATTCTATGGCACTTGTAATACGGTAGACAGGATATCCGTCACTTTTGTGATAGAGTATCCCATCTACCAAACTCTAAATCAGACCCCAAGTCTTTTAGTCTACTCACACCTTATATGCAAATGAACATCTTGGCAGCTTTGTCAGTTTGAGTAGTTCCAAGTGTTGTTAAAATGAAAAGAACACAACCAATTTCCTGATTACAAAGTAAAGAAGGACAGCTATTTGTATGGGTAAGTAGGTCAGATAAGTAGGTCAGATTAGGTGAATGTCCTAGTTTACATTTTTGTACATGTCTAAATGAAGCACCTACTTCTTTTAAACCTCCTTAGTCCAGATTTCAAGAGTTGCTTTCTCATGTATACACATTAATTCATTGAAACAACCAATTCTGCTTCCCTGTGGAAAAACTCTTCCTCCATTTAAACACTAGTACCTTAATGTTTACTCCTAAATCCCCATTCTACGAATCACGAATTCTGTCCTGATTAGGTTTATGTTTCTCAGTCATCGGTAGCTATCCTCATTGGCAGCTACCAGTAACTACAAATCTACAGCAGCAGCATACTAGTAAGAGCTCTTCTATCTGCCTGCCTACCATCCACAGGGACAATGGACCTTGGATATCATTTTAACTAATAGTTAACAAACCTTAAAATTCATAATAAGCTGCGACATTTTGACTGGCACCTAATCAGGAAGCAAAACACACTTATTGGTATAAACTTTAGGAATCTTTCTTAAAAGCACAGAAACCAGTATCTGTAAGTCTCTTTTGTTAGACAGGGGAGTGGCATGAAAATTCAACAAATGTTCTTCGGAGGGAAACCGCTTTGCAAAAAAAAAAAACATCTGCACTTTGTATGCATTATTTTGTCAATTGGACAACTTCATAAGGGTTAATAGTAGGTTTTATCAATTCCTAATCAGCAACTAAATAGAATTTGTCTGACACAGCTTTTTCTGCTGCTGCAAAGCATATCTCAAGTTTCTCATTATGTGACATCAAACTCAACATTAATTGACATTTACTTAACATGTACATTAGACATCAGCACACAGTTTAGGTTTTTTTAACTAGAGATTCAGAAATATTTTCCTAAACCTCTGCAGTTTTCATCAGCCTTGTTCTATAGGAGTTTCTGATTCTAGATTGCTGAAAAGTACAAAGTGTGGGTGTTGGGTTGGGCACATCCCTAAAGGTAAGTGCAAAGCACGAGTAGAGACTGAAATCCAGTTAGGAAAGATGGAGCAAATGTGTTGCACCAGCAAAGATTTTTAAGCAAAACCAAATTTCAATGAGAATGTTTGGACAGAATTGTATTTATGCAGTTAGTTACAGCAACCTAAAATTTTCAATATGATATGTTAACCTAACATCCAAAACTGTACATCGATCAGGACAGATATGGTAATTTATATTACTTAGAAAATGGATTTGCCAGAATAGACATGATGAAATACACATGGATATTAGCTAGCAAAGCAAGCAGCATGAAGAAGTGACAAATCTAAAACTTGTAAATGACACGTGTGTTCTAGGACACATACCATTTAAAGAATTATAAGAGATTGGTGGGCCTCTTGTTGTAGAATATGATTTTGAAGTCCAGTAGTGAGCCAATGGCCCGACTGAAAGATGACAAGCATTCCGAAAGAATGAGTCTAGCAGGCGAAAGGCACAGCATTTGGAAAACTCATATGGTGACTTAGGTGTTGTCAGAATGTTGAGTTTATAAGAACAATGGTTATGCAATGGTGCTTAATGAGATTGGGGCGATAGGGTCCTGGCAAGATTGTTAGAGGCCTAGCATTTGTTGGTTTGTATGTGTTCGTGGAGGTGGGATTGTGCTTGGGGACCGAAAAAAGTGTTTGGGTTGTAGAGTTCTCAATTTTATCTTGTGGAGTGTATGGATAATTAGGTAGGCTGGCCAGAAAAATTTTGACAATCCAGCAGCTGAAAACCAGTGAGTTCATGAGCGATTCCGTAGTGCTAAATGGAATCCGCAAGCAGATTTTTTATGTTAAATTTTTGGAAGCATACAGTATAAGATATAATAAGGTAAAATGGAAGTTGGATGCATATTAAAAGTGGATGGAAATATAGTAGCAACTACAGATAAAACTTTTTGAAATCTGCTCACGATAGTCACAAGAAAGACATTGCCCATCCTGTAAAAGAGGAAGCATACAATAAGAATATCAACCAAAAAAGCTACCTTTCTTTCTTATACGTGGGGAAAAAGCACTACGGGCCAGATGTACTAAGCATTTTTATGGTCACAAATGTTTCATTTTGGCTAATGGCACCATCAAAATTCTTTCCAGATGTACTATGCCCATTTTAGGACTTGAGAAAGCTTTTCCAACTTCTAAAATGGGGATGTGAACAGAAAGTGATTCGAAAGGGGTGTCTTGTAGGTATTCCTTTAAAAAAAAAAAAAAGAACCATTATGCAATATATCAATGTTTTGTGACTAAAATCCAGTCACAAAATATTGAAAAGTTGCCAAGACCTCAAACGAAATGGTAACTCATTCTCAAAAGGGAAGCGGTTGAGGAATAGGCAACTACTAACTCACAGTCTAAAAAAAGCTTTTTTTTAATGCAATCCTGTATCTTTTAAGGAAAGTGGGAGCTACCAAGATGAGCCTTAGGGATATTGTTCTCATCCTCCTCAGCATGTATGGGAGGATTGGGAGAGGAAGCAAAGCATTGTCAAAGATCCCTTACCAGCTCATCTATAGCACATTGATCATGGCCTGTGGTTGTGGATACCTGGAGGCAAAGCTTGGGCATTTTGCGTTTCTGAAATGTGGAGAGCAGGTCTACTGGTGGCACCCCAAACTGGAAGTACCTTTATAGGATTATAAATGTGGAGTTCCCTCTCGCTGACTTGTTGATGCATCCTGCTGCGTAGGGCTACAAAGTCATTGTCCATGCAGCTAAGATGCTCTGGTAGGAGCTGTATGTCAGGGTGGAACTCCCTGTCCCAGATCGCCTGTGCAAGTGCCAAGAGCTAGGGAGACTGCATTCTGATCAGTATCTGTAAGCAGCACATGGGCGTCATGTAGTTATCTAGATGAGGACTATCTTTCCTTGAATGACCTGGAATAGGGCCTTCAGGGTTAGGCATAGGGTCAGCAATTTTAGGTAATTAATGTGGCGGCCCACAACCCCTGCAAAGTCATGTAAGTGAGATGCACACCCCAGCCTGAAAGGGAGACGTCTGTGATAATGGTTGCCTGTAGGATCACGTCTGAGAAAGGCCTGCCCTGCAGCAGGCTGTTGACTAATATCTACAAACCCAAGGGCCAGAAATATGAAGCCATTTATTGGTTGCAAAGTTCACTAAATCACAGGGTATGTGACCGCTAAATGTCTTAAACTCATTTTGAGATTCAGTTCTTATTTACCAAATTTCAAAATGGGTTAAGAAAAGCACACTGGATTGCAATTTGGAAGGGGTGTATTTAGGGAGTCGTTTCAAAACCGAGATTTGGAATGCTACGTATCACTGGCTTGTGACAGTAATTTCAGTCACAAGCCATTGATAGGTCATGGACTCCTCAAAGGAGGAAAGAAACCTATTCACAAAGGTAAAGAATTCCCTGTAGGATTAATTACCGCTTGTGAATGATTTTTTTTGTTTTTTTAAATGGGCAGCAACCATGGCCAACTAAAACAAACTTTTTCCTTTATCGAAAATAGACTGCATTAAAAACATGTACTTTATTTAAATGCCATCAAGGACATGATATCCCGCTGACACCAGCAGGCCACCTTCCCTAAGTTGATATCCAATAATTCATTATTATTAAAGAGGTAGATTAAACTGTGACTCACTACGAATTGTGATTTTGCGAACTGACCTATTAGTATATAGATCAGTTCACAAATCAGAAGCCATTCACAAAAAAACGGGTACACAATCTGCAAACCCAGGTTTTCCAAATCAATCTTTTGTATGTCAGTGCCTATTTTCATTTTTTAACCAAAGTAATGTGATATATATATATATATATATATATTCACTGAAAAACCATAGGTTTCAGGCACGTTATAGTTAGGAATTAGCATTTAAAAAACCTTAGAAATTCACTGAAAAAACCAAAGGTTTCAGGGGCGTAATAGTTAGCTGGACTTTTCACTCGTACAAAGCCATTGAAATTCCCCCGTTCTAGTTAGTTCAGCTAACTATAACTCGCGCACCCGCAATGCACTGCTGATGACGTCACATATTACATCACTCATGACATGGTCAGTGACATCACTCATGACATCACTCATGACATCTCAAATGACATCACTGATGACATCATCCAGTGAATGTGTGTTTTTCTGAAAATTACATATGTTTTATATATGTATATCTCAAGGTCGATGGAAGAATAAATGGGTATATAAGTGTCTAAATGGATGATTTGTTTTTAAAAAATTGATTGTATAACTGACTGATTAAGTGTATCTTAGTGAATACATGGCTTAGTGAGTAATGTTTAAATATGTAAATATCTGTATCAGTCTCTCACTTTGTGTACAAGTGGCTGCATGGGTTGGTGAGTAGCTACATGAGTGTCTATATAGGTTATTAGTTGGTTTTTTGAGTATCAGTATGAGTGTCTGAGTGTCTGTATGGTTCGGTGGGGGGTATTAAGTAGTGCATTGGTGCATGAATGAGTGACTCACTGTTTGTATGTGTTGAAGACAGCATGTGTGCAGGACTGTATGGGTGGATGAGTGTGTGCATGGGTGTATTAGTGAGTGAATGACTGTCTCAATAGTGTCTTTATGAGTAACTACATATGTTTTAAACTAGTATATGTGACTATTGGTGTATATAAGTGAGTATATGTGAGAGTGAGAGATTGAAAGAGTTCCTGTATGAATAAGTACATGTTTCTATAAGTGATTGTCTAAAAGACTAAGTATGTGCAAGTTTCTGTAGAAGTAAGTGTGGGGGTGTGTGCATAACTGTATATGCAAGTAAATGGATGTTTGATTCTTTATTAGTATAAGTGACTATGTGTGTGAGTAACTCTATGGATGAGTGGTGTTGTGTAACAGGATGTATAGGTGTACGAGTACATATGATGAGTGAGTACATGTAAGAGTGACTGTATAGGACTGTTGGTGAATGAGTGGATGTGTACGTGGATCTTAGAATTCCTGGATAGGTTGTTGTAACTGATATTGGTATGTCCATTGTTTTGAAAATGTTAGTTTCTATTTTTGAATGTGTGTATCAAAGGTTATATTAGGGGGAGAGGAGGTCTGCCACTCTATCACAAGGATGTCATCAATGATGTAATTTGAGATGTCATCAGTGATGTCATGAGTGATGTCACTGACCATGTCATGAGTGATGTAATATGTGACGTCATCAGCAGTGCATTGCGGGCGCTTGAGTTATAGTTAGCTGAACTAACTATAACGGGGGAATTTCAATGGTTTTGTATGAGTGAAAAGTCCAGCTAACTATAACGCCCCTGAAACCTATGGTTTTTTCAGTGAATTTCTAAGGTTTTTTAAATGCTAATTCCTAACTATAACGTGCCTGAAACCTATGGTTTTTTCAGTGAATTTCAAAGGTTTTTTAAATGCTAATTTCTAACTATGCCTACAGATATAGGACATGTGAAGAAAGAAGAAAAAACGCACAGAAAGAAAAAAAGAAATGCAGAAAGAAGCAACAGAAGTCCTCAAAGAAGCAGAAAAGTGCAGGAAGAAGGATAATGTGCAGAAAGAACAAACAGAAGAGCAGAAAGAAGCCTTGTTGCAAAATCATCCTGTACCCTCAACGTTTTCAGACGGATACTGGTGGCAACTGAGTCTGACTAACCAGTCCTAGAGCCAGTGCTATGTTAAAAGACACTCCGAATACAGTGAAAACACCTACATACACTAGGGAACACTGTGCGTTGGGGGTCCCCCTGTGATCAGCATGACCTCCTCTGTAAGACCCTAGTATATAATAGGGCAGGGGATTAAAACTACCTCTTAAAACGCGCCACAGGGCGTGCTTGCACACGTCACCTCAGGCCCCGCCCCCTCACTTCCCCACTGTGTAAACACGCCCTGTGGCCGTTTTAAGTTGGGAGATTAAGTCCCCTTGAATCCTGAAGGTCCCTAGGGTCCAACTAGACCACTAGGTATCTCCAGTAAGCGCCACAGAGCTGCATTGCAGAGAGAAGTAAATAGGGGCACGGCCTAGACCACCTCTCTGCAATGCAGCGTAGTGGCGCTTACTGGAAGCACCTGGTGGGCTAGTTGGTCCCCAGGGTCCCTCAGGATTGAAGGGGAATTATTTCCCCAACTTAAAACGCGCCACAGGGCTTGTTTGCGCACGTTAACTCAGGCCCCGTCCCCTCCCTTCACCACAGTGTAAACACGCCCTGTGGCCATTTTTAGTTGGGAGATTAAGTTCATTTGAATCCTGAGGATCCCTAGGGGCAAAACAGCCCACTAGGTACGTCCAGTAAGCGCCATTGCAGAGAGGTGTAAAAAGGGGCATGGCCTGCACCACCTCTCTGCAACGCAGAGCAGTGGCGCTTACTGGAAGCACCTGGTGGGCAATTTGGCCCCCAGGGTCCCTCAGGATTGAAAGGGAATTATTTCCCCAACTTAAAACGCGCCACAGGGCGTGTTTGCACACGTCACCTCAGGCCCCGTCCCCTCCCTTCACCACGGTGTAAACGCACCCTGTGGCCGTTCTAAGTTGAGAGATTAAGTCCCCTTGAATCCTAAGGGTGCCTAGGGTCAAACTAGCCCACTAGGTACCTCCAGTAAGCGCCACAGAGCTGCGTTGCATAGAGGTGTAAAAAGGGGCGTGGCCTCAGAACACCTGTCTGCAACGCAGCTTCCTGGCGCATACGAGAGATACCTGTTGGGCTAGTTGGCCCTCAGGGACCCTCAGTATTGAAGGGGAATTAATTCCCCAACTTACAACTGGCCAGGGGGCACGTTTGCAGAGTGCTGCAAGGAGGGGTGTGGCGTCCGGCGCGATGCCGGTCTTTTATTTATTTTATTTTTTTAAGAAGGAGGGCTGTGTGGCCCCCCTTCTTTTTCTAATTTACTGGCCCTGGGGACCCCATCACCCAGGGCCTGTACCCTAATTTTTTTGTTGAAAAAAATAAATTTGGCCCTCCCAAGGCCTTAATCGTCCCCGGGGACCCCAACCCCCAAGTCATAGCCTTTATTTTTTTTTTAATTCTTTAGGAGGGGGCTGCGTTGCCCCCCTCCTCAGGCCACTTATGGCCCCGGCGACTCCATCCCCCGGGGCCGGCCTTTGTTTTTTATTATTTTAAAAAAATATATAATTTACACCTAGGACATGCTGGACAAACTGTATGTACCTATCACCATGACAATTAGCGTGATATTCATTAAAAGGCGACTATGCATAGAATGAATCCACATGGAATGTATTTACACCGCTAGTGAAGCTCTGACGTGTCTGACACCCTACCGTGCCTAATCCCGGTGCCCCCACCGGTGGGTACTCTCCAAGTAGACACCCTAGTCGATTATTTATACAAACATGGGTAGCTATTGACGGGCACATTTAATATACACGCACACCATGCCATTCAAAGGGGATTCGACAAAAATTCGACCCAACTATGCAAGAAACCTCCCTCACGGTTAATAAAACACACATCCACCGCCGGATGTGTAATACTTTTTATTTTACTCTCTGGAAAGGAGATGAACCTCACTTGAGAGTCATAGCGTGCTCCTGGCTGAGCCCAATGCTGTGTTACACCCACCAGTGCCCGCCGAGTGCCTCACACCTCTGTGTTGTATTCCACCAGCTAGTGCGTATGCTATGACACTCTCTAGCCCATGTGCACTGTAACACCACCCCGTGAATATGTCATGCCACACTTGCCTTCGCATGGGTTATATTGCCCCATCTAACGTGCCTTCCTCGATGCCTATGTTATAACGCACAGCGCTATGCCATACATATTACAATCTGGGATCCATATCTTTGTCACAGTGCATATGCAACGTTACACTCCCCAGCACATATTTTCTATTACAACTTTAGAGACTAGTTAGGCTACACAACACTGCCCTGTGCATATTACACTCCAAGGCGCATATCGCATAGCACGCGCTAGTGCCTGTGCTATCTCGCGCTCTCCAATGAATCCGTCATTGCGCACAATGTATTGCATATTATATTTCACACCCCTCTTCATCTTATATCACACTTTTTGGTGCATAGTTTATACCATATACTTTATCTAGTTTTCATTTTCAATCGTTCTCAGGACTATGTTCTATATAACACTGCGTCCACCTACCCTTTTCACGGGCATTACATTTTGCGATGGGGGGTGGAGGGTCAGGGGGTGTTTCTGCCAAGTGAGCCCGGAGTCACAGTCACAAACGTCCTCTTCTTCCTGAATAAAAGTGAGATTATGCTGCATACTTGTTCATATTTTAAGTAGTTCGCACAGACATACATTTTAAAAACAATAAAGTTCCTAATACCCACCTTCTCTGAACAATTAGCTCGCTGCCCCATCCACCTCCTCCCTATCCTCTGTTGTCTGAATCCATGGACTAGCCTCCTCCCTCCTGCCATGCATGGTCTGATGTGCTGCCACTGCCCTCCATTTAGCATGATGTACCAGTCCACTCCTCCTGCCCTCCATTGCCCAATTCTATGGCCCATCATTGACCTCCTACTTAGCCTCTGTGCTTAGCTTGCTGCCCCTATTCTCCTTCCCCCTGCCCTCCGATGTCTTTGTGCATGCCCCTGCTCCATCCTTTTTGCCCACCATGTTCCATGGCCCTGCCACTCCTATTTACTCTGTGTTCTGTTGAGCTGCCACTCCCCTCCCACCTGCCTATCATTGTCAGATGACTGTAACCTGTCCCTGCCACCTCCACCCTGCCTGTCCACATGCCATGCCCCTATCCCCTTCCTCCTGTCCTCCATGGTCCATTTTACTGCCACACACTTCTGCCCTCCCTGGTCTGTTGTGCTGCAACTGCTCCTCCTGCCTGCCCCGCGCGGTCTGTTGTGAGGCCCCTTCCCCTGAACTCTCTTGTCTGTGTCCAGGTCCTGACCCTCCCTTCTATCCTCCATGGTCCTTTGTGCATGCCCCTGCACCCTCCTTCTTGCCCATCATATCCATTGTGCTGCCACTAACCCTCCCGCTTGCCATGCATGGTCTTCTGTCCTGCCATGGCCCCTCCCACCTTCCCTGTGTAGTCAGCTAGCTGCCCCTGACCCCCTCCCACCTTCCCTCCATGGTTTGTGTGTATGCCATCATAGTCTCATTGTTGCTCTCCATCGTGTGTCTTGTTTCTAGTGCCCATCCTGCCTGACCTCCGTGGTCATCTTGCTGCTCCTGCCCTGCCCCCTTGCCCCCAGCCCTCTGTTTCCATGTGCGGACCCCTATTCCCTCCCTCCTGGCTTATCTGTTCCATTGTAATGCCCCTGATCCGTCCCTCCTGCCCTTTATGGTCTGTTATGCTGCAGCTTTCTCTCCTGTCTGTCCATTATGGTCAGCTAGCTACCATTGCCTCTTTCCCCTCTGTTCTCTGTTGTCCATGTGTAGGGTCCTGTCCCCTCCCTATTGCTTTCTATGGATTGTGGTGCTGAACTCCCGTCCCGCATGCCCTGTGTGGTGTATTGTGCTGCTGCAAACCCTGATGCCTGCTCTGTAGGGTCAGTTTGGTGCACCTCTCCATGTCACTCCTGTCCTCTGTTATCCGAGTCCATGTCCCTACCCCAATTCCTCCTGCCTACCATGATCCAATGTACCATACTTGCGAACATTTTGAACTTGATAAGAGGGAGATGTTGAAAAAAAACTGGGGTATTGATTTTCCCCTTTGAGTTACATTGAAAAAGAGGAGATTGTAGACAGATCAAATAAAGCCCATTTGAGCTTAAAAACATTGGACGTTTCCTGGCTGAAACGGGTCTGTTGGCATGTATGGTTGTACTATCACTGCCTCCTCCTTCTGCCCACAATGGTCTATTATATTGCCACAGCCTCTCTTGCCAGTCTTGTATTGTTGGTTTGTTGCCCCTGCCCCACTTTCCACTGCCCTCCATAGTCTGTTGTTCTGCCACTGCCATTCCTGCCTGCCCAGGGTGGTCAAATTGTTGCCTCTGCACTCTCCTACCTGCCTTCAATTTTCAGAGTCCGTGCCCCTGGCCTCTGCCTCTCAACAGTATCCCAATGAACAACTAGATTGCTAACATTCTATATTTATTACAAAAGTGTGGAATGCCCGACGTCATCTTGATGTAATCAAAACTGTAATGCCTAGAGCATTTCCCTTAGAAATTACATATATGAGAGGTTCTTATTTGCATCAAAATTATGGTTAGTGCTCTAAAAAACTAAAATGAGGACATATCTTCTGAGTTTTCAAATAGCGACAAAGAACTTTTAAATTATTTGTAATCTTTATGTTTTTTTATCCAGTTGACCACTTGATTAAATGTTGCATCCAAGGGGAGAGGGTGTGGTGTTACTTCCAGAGCTGCAGACTTTGCAACTGGGGAACCAGGTTGGAGTTTTTTCTTCAGCTCAACATTCTGTGATTCTGGTCAAATCACTTAATCTCCCCATGTCTACAACCAAAATGAATTTGATCTTGTGTGATGTAACCAATGCTCATGTAAAGCACTCCAATACCTGACAAGTCTGCACTATATAAAACTGCAAATACACAAAAAATAAGTGTTTTGCACACTTCTGTCATTGGGCTACATGTGGGCTACATCTGGGTGATATTTGTGCTGCATTTGGGTTCTTTTGTCTCTGGTGGCCATCTTGGGAGATTTATTTGTTGTGAAGTTTCCTAATTTCCTCATTTACTGCAGTCTCCCCAGTAGGAAATGCTGTCAGTTTTTTACTTTGATTCCATCAAAAAGGTATTCAGATATGTCACACATTTGCCATAAATTCTGAATGTTAGCACTCTAGTTGCTCATTAGATCACTGTAGTAAAGCTAGTGCTCACCACGGAAGTCTGCTGCTGGTATTAAAAGTGCATGTTTCAGTCTGCATATCAGAAGTTTTTAATGAAATAGAAGAGGATTTGAGAAGTCACTCAAAATGTGCCCTAATTTTTCTTTCTTCAGCACTAATCATAATTTCTATGGCAAAATGAACCCCCTCATTGTGTTCCTTTTTAAATTAAATGTTTTAAGTGTTACCAGTTTATTCCAATCAAGATGGCTTCAGGTGTGCCATACTTTTGTCATAAGTAAAACAGTAAGCGCTCTAGTTGTTCTTAAGAACACTCTGGGACATTCTGTCATTGGGCTATACTTGAGCTACATCTGGGTGATATTTGGGCTACATCTGGGCTCTTTTGTCTCTGGTGGCCATCTTGGGAGATTTATTTGTTATGAAGTTTCCTAATTTCCTCATTTACTGCAGTCTCCTCAGTAGGAAATACTTTCAGTTTTTTACTTTGGTTCCATCAAGAAGGCATTCAGATGTGTCACACATTTGCCATAAATTCTGAATGTTAGCACTCTAGTTGCTCATTAGATCACTGTAGTAAAGCTACTAATCACCAGGGAAGTCTGCTGCTGGTATTCAAAGTGCATGTTTCAGTCTGCATGTCAGAATTTTTTTATGAAATAGAAGAGGATTTGAGAAGTCAAAATGTGCCCTAATTTTTCTTTCCGCAGCACTATCATAATTTCTATGGCAAATGAACCCCCTCATTTTGTTCCTTTGTAAATAAAATGTTTTAAGTGTTACCACTTTATTCCAATCAAGATGGCTTCAGGTGTGCCATACGTTTGTCATAAGTAGGACTGTTAGCGCTCTAGTTGTTCTTTAGAACACTCTGGTAAGCTGCAGTAGCACACAAAGGAATCAACTGACAGTCTCTGCCCTTGTTGGATGTACATGTTTTACTGAGAATGTCAGACTTCATTCTCACATGACTGAGAAAGATAATGTGAATTTACAGAAAATATGCTCTCAGTTTAGCTCATAGATCACCTTCCTAACCTCTGTGGGAAAAGCATGAGAAAATAGTTCTCTCAAACATGAATCATGATATCACAGCAGAAGGCTTTTTCACATGGTAAAATCACCTTAGAACACACCACAACTCTTAAAATGAGTATGGTACCATCAACAAATGATTTATAATGTAACTAAAGTCTTAAAACCTTCTATTAACTGCAATGCTTTTTAATCGTTTCGATTTCGAATATGATATAATCCATTAACAAATGGTGCCCTGCGGGCACCATTTGCACACGGGGTGGGGAGAGTGTGGATTTTTTTTTTTTTTTAATTTATTTTTACCGTACGCGTACGGTAAGCGTAATCAGTGATTTTTCGCAAAAAAAACAAAACATTTTTTTGCCTTGGGGGTACTTTGGGGACACATACATCAAAGCTAGGTGGTTAGAAGCTGTCTAACCAGTCCGTTTATATGTTTTGGGCCTTTGTTTATCCTCTCCCCGTCAGAGTGCAAGAGAGAGAAAATGGCGGACGCCGCTTCCTGGTTTCGAACGATTCGAATGTTTACTAAGATCTAACAGCCAATCAGAATCGCGCTCGCGCACGGCACCGTACGCGTACGGTAAGCTTACCGTAAGCTGGCTAAGATATATATATTGATTTAAATGCTATTTTCTCAGGAACTACTGAACAGATTTACACCAGACCTACAAAAGGCACTTCCTTGACCTGAGGACTACCTCTCTGCCAAATTTCATGTTACTCTGTTCAGCCGTTCGGGCTGTAGCTGTGTCTAAAGGTCCTATGGAAAAATGCATGGGAAAAACGCGTTTTGGGACCCCCCTTTTATCTCAGCCCCCGCTTGACGAATCCCCCCCGAGACTTTCAGGGTAGGAGCGGAGCATAGCGCCCCATTAGTTTTGAAAATTTCGCGAGGATTCGTCAACCGGCGCAAAAGTTATTCCAAATAGAATGTTGCGGATTTCCTATGGAAACAGGGTCCTAACTATAACTACCTACTGGCGACCGCCAGTACGTAATATATATATATATATATTTATTACCTACTGGCGGTCGTGGCGAGCGGCTCATCATCACCATCAACTGAAATTTCTGACGACCTCTGCTGCCGGTGGTCACTCCACAGACTGCTGATGGTATCCTAGGATGAGAACACTATTGTGCTGAACTCTGTGGCGGACCGCCCACACTAGTAGCATAATAATAATTGTATTTTTTAATAATTGTATCTTTTATCCACTAGCCTTTGTGTTTAGCAATTGGGTAACACCTACTTTACTATTGGAAGAACGGTATTGTGATCATATATAATAGCGCATTATATTTTGTGCTATGGTGCAGATTGTGGGCTCATGACATATGTCATAGTTTACGTTGATGGAGAACTCTTACTGTTATACGATATATATTTGTATTTTTTCTTTTTCCTTATCTTTAGATATTCTGACGCTGAAGGAAACGTACCGCATATGAAATACATGTTCTAGGTAAACCCGCGTGTGCTATCTAATGGTCATAAGGGATGGCCTTTATTTAGATTAGTTGCTTTTAAACCTACATCACGGGTACTAGTCAGCTGTATATACTGACATGGTAGACTTTTTTGCAACTTTATTCTTATGATTATAGGTTGTTGATTGTCCCTAATGGAAACATATAGGGACTTGCTGCAATTTAATTTATAGTATTATTCTTTTTTCTTCTTTTTCCCCTACTTAGACCCATGTTGTATGGGACCAGACACAGGTCTTACCTGGAATGTGGTGATTGTACTTACAGAGAATTGTGTTTGGTGAGTGATCATTTTTGTATATGATACGTAACTCCCAGGACTTTGCCCGTAGTAGGGTATTTGTCAATTGATATAAGAATCACAATTGTGAGCTTAACAATATCATGTCATTTTTTTGTTTAAATGAACCGCCTATGTGGATTATACAGATCCTTAATTCTTTAGAAACTTGACACTGACAATATCATTGCAGTGTAGATGTCTCACATTCTTCTCTGCGACACTTCTGGTTCTGTTCTGAGACTTATCTTCTTCTTTTACACTACAGTTTTGGTGTGTTTTTATCACTGGGTGAATTTATGATGACTATTGGTTATTGATTCTTATTCACCTTTCAGTTCATACACAATTTGGTGATGAATAGTTTTTTGATATATATACTCATTAATTGGTTTGGACATCAATTTGAGCGTAATTATATTTTCTGTTTGTTGCTGTAGCCCTGATGAAGTCGTCGGGTGATTTTCCCCGAGAGGAAACACGTGTCGGCTTTTTGGCTACATTTGGTGATGTCAACTACACCAACTCACCATCAAGAATCTATGTTTAATACTTCTACAATTGTTACAAGAACAAAGGAAACAAGGAAATAAAGAAGATATTTTTGAATTTGTATACTTTATTGGACTAATTACTTGACATGACTGTCTTTGGAATGTTGATTTGTTCTTTGCTCGGGAGCAATATTTTGTTTATAGCCATTCTTTTGGTTTAATTCCTTTATCCCTTATTACATGTCCTAAATACGCGCCTTTCCTTTCTGCAAATCTACATTTGCTCATTTCTGCAGTTAATCCTTTCTTCCAAGGCATGTTTAAAATTTTTCTCAAGATCTCATCATGGTGCTTCCTGGTTTTCCCCATGATCAAAATATTGTCTTGAAAAAACACTACGTCTATGATGTCACCAAACAACTGTGTCATAAGCCTTTGAAAGACAGCTGCTGCTGACGCCAAGCCAAACGGCATGCGCCAGAATTGATAACACCCAAACGGTGTGCAAAAAGCAGAAAGATGTTTACATTCAGGATCTAAGGCTACCTAATGATACGCAGAGGACAAATCTAATGTAGAAAACCATTTAGCATCTCTGGTTAATAACAACATTTTGTCAATTTGAGGTAAAGGAAACTGATCTACTATGATATTGTTAAGTCCCCTCAAGTCGACACACAAGCGCACCATGCCATTGGCACATCTGGCAATGACCAGCGGAGAGACCCATTCCGAGGCTTTCACTGGTTTAATTATGTGCACTTCCAACAGTTTTTCCAATTCCAATTTCACATCACCCCTTACAATAAATGGAATATTACGTGCCTTATGGGTCTTCGGAGTAGCATGGCGTTTTAATCTAATTGCATGAGTGAATCCTTTCAAGGTACCTATTTTTCCATTAAATACTCCTGGGAACTCCTCTAGAAACCATTTCTTGGTATTTTCTGCCTGTTCTGGACTATTTGGGTCCAAAATTATAGAGCTTTTTCATTTATCTTTCCACCCTAACACAGACGGTCCTTCTTTGGCCACATATAATTTGCATAAAGCATGTCTACCTTTAAATCTGAAAACAAGTTGTCTTACTCCAATTATGTCCATCTTTTGTCAGGTGTAACTCTCAGGATTAATATCTGACATCTCTCAATTATTCCCTATTACCGTACTGAAATGTCGCAGCCAAAGATTTTCAGCAATCATTGTGTAGGGGTACCAGAATAAACCGCTATTTGCAGTGAAACACCCCCAAAAGAGACCCAACACATAGGTTTACTTTCTCCTTCTCCTGAAATTGAAAACTCTTTGAGTCATACTTAACACTCACATAATCATTGATGTCCTCAGATGAATATTCATCTACATCACTTTCTGTCACGCATGCAACTTAACCCCTCCACTTCTTGTTGTCTTTATGTTTGTCTACTTTAGCAAAATGCCCTATTAAACCACACTCCATACAGATTTAGCTAGACACACATTTGTCAAACCTAGCAGAATGTGCATTACTGCCACAATGATAACAAGCATAATTAGGATTTTTAGCTCTCGCCTAGCGATGCAGCGCATGCGCTGCACGCCTTGGCGAGACCTATTGTTGTCGGTTTCTCTGCCGAAGGGGGAAAGGAGATGTGCACGCATATGAACAGGAGATGTGCACTCCGAACGCGTGCACATCTCCTGTCCCCGCATAGGTCTGGCTCACGGTGCCTAATGGTGGGTGTGCTGTAAGCTGAGCCCTGCAACCTCTTGTGCCCGGAGTCTCACGTAGGTTGTGTCCGGTATCTGGGACTAGTTTAAACAGGATATAGTATTTTTATTTTTAAAAGTGCCCTGTTTTCAGTTGTAAACGTGTGTTTCAACATATCGAGCAAATAGAGGGATTTATTTTGAGGGCTGCCTTGTTTCTAAGCAGACCCTATTTTTGTGAAAGAATTATGGAAAGGGAAGATAGTGGTTTGGCCAGGATCATGTACCTTATTTGTGTAAAAGTGAAGCTGGGATTAGAGCTGGAATCTTGTAGTGCAATCCCGAAGTGAAACATTATGGGTTCGGTTCTTCGAACAATTACGAAGGTGAACACACCTGGTTCTTTTATGGAGGTTCATCCAGGCGTAGGAATCAAGAGTGTAGATTTATTACACTAGTAAAGAGATTTACTTCCATGTATTGTGCGACCAAGGGGCGGGGCGCGGACGTTACGTGGTGGGAATGCTCTGGGACTGGAAGTTTCTCCCCGCCAAGCTTGCGTTTTTGTGGGTGTTTTCGCAATCCCTTCCCTCCTGTGACACGGTCCAAAATGTAATATTGTCTGGGTAGGAGTACGTCTTTAAGGAGGGTGGAAACGGAGAACTCACCCAAAATTGTTTGCAATGCAGGGGAATGGGTTTCTGTAATTGAGAAGGATTTGCGCATGCGTAAATGTACGTTACCTATATTTGTTTCCAAAAATACCCATATACCCATGTGAGAACGTTGACATTTAAAAAAAATTCCACAACTGGTCTCACGAAAGTGTGATTGTCATCATGGTTTCCCGGCAGTACTCCTACAATCCTCTGTCAATTCCAAAATGTCAGAAATGTACTCCTGGGTGACTTTTCTTCAGAATCGACCCTATATGTGTCGCAACCAGCTCAGCAGAGCCGTTGTAGAGCCAGAGAACCAGGTCAGCAGAGCTGCTCTAGAGCCAGAGAACCAGGTCAGCAGAGCTGCTTCAAAGCCAGAGAACCAGGTCAGCAGAGCTGCTCTAGAGGTAGAGAACCAGGTCAACAGAGCTGCTGTAGAGCCAGAGAAACCAGGTCAGCAGAGCTGCTCTAGAGCCTAAGAACCAGATCAGCGGGGCTGCTCTAGAGCCAGAAAAACAGGTCAGCAGAGCTGCTGTAGAGCCAGAGAACCAGGTCAGCAGAGCTGCTCTAGAGGCTAAGAACCAGATCAGCGGGGCTGCTCTAGAGCCAGAAAACCAGGTCAGCAGAGCTGTTGTAGAGCCAGAGAACCAGGTCAGCAGAGCTGCTCTATAGGCAGAGAACCAGGTCAGCAGAGCTGCTGTAGAGCCACAGAACCAGGTCAGCAGAGCTGCTGTAGAGCCACAGAACCAGGTCAGCAGAGCTGCTCTAGAGGGTGAGAATCAGGTCAGCAGAGCTGCCTTAGAGCCAGAGAACCAGGTCAGCAGATCTGCTTTAGAGCCAGAGAACCAGGTCAGCAGAGCTGCTCTAGAGCCAGAGAACCAGGCCAGCAGAGCTGCTCTAGAGTCATTGAACCAGGTCAGCAGAGCTGCTCTAGAGCCAGAGAACCAGGCCAGCAGAGCCGTTGTAGAGCCAAAGAACCAGGTCAGCAGAGCTGCTCTAGAGCCAGAGAACCAGGTCAGCAGAGCTGCTTCAAAGCAAGAGAACCAGGTCAGCAGAGCTGCTCTAGAGGTAGAGAACCAGGTCAGCAGAGCTGCTGTAGAGCCAGAGAAACCAGGTCAGCAGAGCTGCTTTAGAGCCAGAGATCCAGGTCAGCAGAGCTGCTCTAGAGCCTAAGAACCAGATCAGCGGGGCTGTTCTAGGGCCAGAAAACCAGATCGGCAGAGCTGCTGTAGAGCCAGAGAACCAGGTCAGCAGAGCTGCTCTAGAGGCAGAGAACCAGGTCAGCAGAGCTGCTGTAGAGCCAGAGAACCAGGTCAGCAGAGCTGCTGTAGAGGGAGAGAATCAGGTCAGCAGAGCTGCTTTAGAGCCAGAGAACCAGGTCAGCAGATCTGCTTTAGAGCCAGAGAACCAGGTCAGCAGAGCTGCTTTAGTGGGAGAGAACCAAGTCAGCAGAGCTGCTTTAGAGCCAGAGAACCAGGTCAGCAGAGCTGCTCTAGAGCCTAAGAACCAGGTCAGCAGAGCTGCTCTAGCGCCAGAGAAACCAGGTCAGCACAGCTGCTGTAGAGCCAGAGAACCAGGTCAGCAGAGCTGCTCTAGAGGTAGAGAACCAGGTCAGCAGAGCTGCTGTAGAGCCAGAGAAACCAGGTCAGCAGAGCTGCTTTAGAGCCAGAGATCCAGGTCAGCAGAGCTGCTCTAGAGCCTAAGAACCAGATCAGCGGGGCTGCTCTAGAGCCAGAAAACCAGGTCAGCAGAGCTGCTGTAGAGGCAGAGAACCAGGTCAGCAGAGCTGCTCTAGAGGCAGAGAATCAGGTCAGCAGAGCTGTTGTAGAGCCAGAGAACCAGGTCAGCAGAGCTGCTTTAGAGTCATTGAACCAGGTCAGCAGAGCTGCTCTAGAGCCAGAGAACCAGGCCAGCAGAGCCGTTGTAGAGCCAGAGAACCAGGTCAGCAGAGCTGCTCTAGAGCCAGAGAACCAGGTCAGCAGTTGCTTCAAAGCCAGAGAACCAGGTCAGCAGAGTTGCTTCAAAGCCAGAGAACCAGGTCAGCAGAGCTGCTCTAGAGCCTAAGAACCAGATCAGCGGGGCTGCCCTAGAGCCAGAGAACCAGGTCAGCAGAGCCGCTGTAGAGCCAGAGAACCAGGTCAGCAGAGCTGCTCTAGAGGGAGAGAATCAGGTCAGCAGAGCTGCTTTAGAGCCAGAGAACCAGGTCAGCAGATCTGCTTTGGAGCCAGAGAACCAGGTCAGCAGAGCTGCTCTAGAGCCAGAGAACCAGGCCAGCAGAGCCGTTGTAGAGCCAGAGAACCAGGTCAGCAGAGCTGCTCTAGAGCCTAAGAACCAGGTCAGCAGAGCTGCTCTAGAGCCAGAGAACCCAGGTCAGCAGAGCTGCTTTAGTGGGAGAGAACCAAGTCAGCAGAGCTGCTTTAGAGCCAGAGAACCAGGTCAGCAGAGCTGCTTCAAAGCCAGAGAACCAGGTCAGCAGAGCTGCTTTAGAGCCATAGAACCAGGTCAGCAGAGCTGCTTTAGAGCCAGAGAACCAGGTCAGCAGAGTTGCCTCAAAGCCAGAGAACCAGGTCAGCAGAGCTGCTCTAGAGCCAGAGAACCAGGTCATCAGGAATGCTGTAGAGTCAGAGAAACCAGGCCAGCAGAGCTGCTTTAGAGGGAGAGAACCAGGCCAGCAGAGCTGCTTTAGAGCCAGAGAACCAGGTCAGCAGAGCTGCTCTAGAGCCTAAGAACCAGGTCAGCAGAGCTGCTCTAGAGGCAGATAACCAGGTCAGCAGAGCCGCCATAGAGCCAGAGAACCAGGCCAGCAGAGCGGCTTTAGAGCCATTGAACCAGGTCAGCAGAGCTGCTCTCGAGCCAGAGAACCAGGTCAGCAGAGCCATTACAGAGCCAGAGAACCAGGTCAGCAGAGCTGCTCTAGAGCCTAGGAACCAGGTCAGCAGAGCTGCTCTAGAGCCAGAGAACCAGGTCAGCAGAGCTGCTCTAGAGCCAGAGATCCAGGTCAGAAGAGCTGCTTTAGAGCCAGAGAACCAGGTCAGCAGAGCTGCTTCAAAGCCAGAGAACCAGGTCAGCAGAGCTGCTTCAAAGCCATAGAACCAGGTCAGCAGAGCTGCTTTAGAGCCAGAGATCTAGGTCAGCAGAGCTGCTCTAGAGCCCAAGAACCAGATCAGCGGGGCTGCTCTAGAGCCAGAAAACCAGGTCGGCAGAGCTGCTGTAGAGCCAGAGAACCAGGTCAGCAGAGCTGCTCTAGAGGCAGAGAACCAGGTCAGCAGAGCTGCTGTAGAGCCAGAGAACCAGGTCAGCAGAGCTGCTCTAGAGGGAGAGAATCAGGTCAGCAGAGCTGCTTTAGAGCCAGAGAACCAGGTCAGCAGATCTGCTTTAGAGCCAGAGAACCAGGTCAGCAGAGCTGCTCTAGAGCCAGAGAAGCAGGCCAGCAGAGCTGCTCTAGAGCCAGAGAACCCAGGTCAGCAGAGCTGCTTTAGTGGGAGAGAACCAAGTCAGCAGAGCTGCTTTAGAACCAGAGAACCAGGTCAGCAGAGCTGTTTCAAAGCCAGAGAACCAGGACAGCAGAGCTGCTTTAGAGCCATAGAACCAGGTCAGCAGAGCTGCTCTAGAGCCAGAGAACCAGGTCAGCAGAGCTGCTCTAGAGCCAGAGAACCAGGTCATCAGGAATGCTGTAGAGTCAGAGAAACCAGGCCAGCAGAGCTGCTTTAGAGGGAGAGAACCAGGCCAGCAGAGCTGCTTTAGAGCCAGAGAACCAGGTCAGCAGAGCTGCTCTAGAGCCTAAGAACCAGGTCAGCATAGCTGCTCTAGAGCCAGAGAAACCAGGTCAGCAGAGCTGCTTTAGAGCCAGAGATCCAGGTCAGCAGAGCTGCTCTAGAGCCAGAGATCCAGGTCAGCAGAGCTGCTCTAGAGCCAGAGAACCAGGCCAGCAGAGCCGTTGTAGAGCCAGAGAACCAGGTCAGCAGAGCTGCTCTAGAGCCAGAGAACCAGGTCAGCAGAGCTGCTTCAAAGCCAGAGAACTAGGTCAGCAGAGCTGCTCTAGAGGTAGAGAACCAGGTCAGCAGAGCTGCTGTAGAGCCAGAGATCCAGGTCGGCAGAGCTGCTCTAGAGCCTAAGAACCAGATCAGCGAGGCTGCTCTAGAGCCAGAAAACCAGGTCGGCAGAGCTGCTGTAGAGCCAGAGAACCAGGTCAGCAGAGCTGCTCTAGAGGCAGAGAACCAGGTCAGCAGAGCCGCTGTAGAGCCAGAGAACCAGGTCAGCAGAGCTGCTCTAGAGGGAGAGAATAAGGTCAGCAGAGCTGCTTTAGAGCCAGAGAACCAGGTCAGAAGATCTGCTTTAGAGCCTGAGAACCAGGTCAGCAGAGCTGCTCTAGAGCCAGAGAACCAGGCCAGCAGAGCCGTTGTAGAGCCAGAGAACCAGGTCAGCAGATCTGCTTTAGAGCCAGAGAACCAGGTCAGCAGAGCTGCTCTAGAGCCAGAGAACCAGGCCAGCAGAGCCGTTGTAGAGCCAGAGAACCAAGTCAGCAGAGCTGCTCTAGAGCCTAAGAACCAGGTCAGCAGAGCTGCTTTAGAGCCAGAGAACCCAGGTCAGCAGAGCTGCTTTAGTGGGAGAGAACCAAGTCAGCAGAGCTGCTTTAGAGCCAGAGAACCAGGTCAGCAGAGCTGCTTCAAAGCCAGAGAACCAGGTCAGCAGAGCTGCTTTAGAGCCATAGAACCAGGTCAGCAGAGCTGCTTTAGAGCCAGAGAACCAGGTCAGCAGAGCTGCTTCAAAGCCAGAGAACCAGGTCAGCAGAACTGCTCTAGAGCCAGAGAACCAGGTCATCAGGAATGCTGTAGAGTCAGAGAAACCAGGCCAGCAGAGCTGCTTTAGAGGGAGAGAACCAGGTCAGCAGAGCTGCTTCAAAGCCAGAGAACCAGGTCAGCAGAACTGCTCTAGAGCCAGAGAACCAGGTCATCAGGAATGCTGTAGAGTCAGAGAAACCAGGCCAGCAGAGCTGCTTTAGAGGGAGAGAACCAGGCCAGCAGAGCTGCTTTAGAGCCAGAGAACCAGGTCAGCAGAGCTGCTCTAGAGCCTAAGAACCAGGTCAGCAGAGCTGCTCTAGAGGCAGATAACCAGGTCAGCAGAGCCGCCATAGAGCCAGAGAACCAGGCCAGCAGAGCTGCTTTAGAGCCATTGAACCAGGTCAGCAGAGCTGCTCTCGAGCCAGAGAACCAGGTCAGCAGAGCCATTGCAGAGCCAGAGAACCAGGTCAGCAGAGCTGCTCTAGAGCCTGAGAACCAGGTCAGCAGAGCTGCTTTAGAGCCATAGAACAAGGTCAGCAGAGCTGCTTTAGAGCCATAGAACCAGGTCAGCAGAGCTGCTCTAGAGCCTAAGAACCAGGTCAGCAGAGCTGTTCTAGAGCCAGAGAAACCAGGCCAGCAGAGCTGCTTTAGAGGGAGAGAACCAGGCCAGCAGAGCTGCTTTAGAGCCAGAGAACCAGGTCATCAGGAATGCTATAGAGCCTAAGAACCAGGTCAGCAGAGCTGCTCTAGAGCCAGAGAAACCAGGTCAGCAGAGCTGCTTTAGAGCCAGAGATCCAGGTCAGCAGAGCTGCTCTAGAGCCAGAGATCCAGGTCAGCAGAGCTGCTCTAGAGCCAGAGAACCAGGCCAGCAGAGCCGTTGTAGAGCCAGAGAACCAGGTCAGCAGAGCTGCTTCAAAGCCAGAGAACCAGGTCAGCAGAGCTGCTCTAGAGGTAGAGAACCAGGTCAGCAGAGCTGCTGTAGAGCCAGAGAAACCAGGTCAGCAGAGCTGCTTTAGAGCCAGAGATCCAGGTCAGCAGAGCTGCTCTAGAGCCTAAGAACCAGATCAGCGAGGCTGCTCTAGAGCCAGAAAACCAGGTCGGCAGAGCTGCTGTAGAGCCAGAGAACCAGGTCAGCAGAGCTGCTCTAGAGGCAGAGAACCAGGTCAGCAGAGCCGCTGTAGAGCCAGAGAACCAGGTCAGCAGAGCTGCTCTAGAGGGTGAGAATAAGGTCAGCGGAGCTGCTTTAGAGCCAGAGAACCAGGTCAGAAGATCTGCTTTAGAGCCTGAGAACCAGGTCAGCAGAGCTGATCTAGAGCCAGAGAACCAGGCCAGCAGAGCCGTTGTAGAGCCAGAGAACCAGGTCAGCAGATCTGCTTTAGAGCCAGAGAACCAGGTCAGCTGAGCTGCTCTAGAGCCAGAGAACCAGGCCAGCAGAGCCGTTGTAGAGCCAGAGAACCAAGTCAGCAGAGCTGCTCTAGAGCCTAAGAACCAGGTCAGCAGAGCTGCTTTAGAGCCAGAGAACCCAGGTCAGCAGAGCTGCTTTAGTGGGAGAGAACCAAGTCAGCAGAGCTGCTTTAGAGCCAGAGAACCAGGTCAGCAGAGCTGCTTCAAAGCCAGAGAACCAGGTCAGCAGAGCTGCTTTAGAGCCATAGAACCAGGTCAGCAGAGCTGCTTTAGAGCCAGAGAACCAGGTCAGCAGAGCTGCTTCAAAGCCAGAGAACCAGGTCAGCAGAACTGCTCTAGAGCCAGAGAACCAGGTCATCAGGAATGCTGTAGAGTCAGAGAAACCAGGCCAGCAGAGCTGCTTTAGAGGGAGAGAACCAGGCCAGCAGAGCTGCTTTAGAGCCAGAGAACCTGGTCAGCAGAGCTGCTCTAGAGCCTAAGAACCAGGTCAGCAGAGCTGCTCTAGAGGCAGATAACCAGGTCAGCAGAGCCGCCATAGAGCCAGAGAACCAGGCCAGCAGAGCTGCTTTAGAGCCATTGAACCAGGTCAGCAGAGCTGCTCTTGAGCCAGAGAACCAGGTCAGCAGAGCCATTGCAGAGCCAGAGAACCAGGTCAGCAGAGCTGCTCTAGAGCCTGAGAACCAGGTCAGCAGAGCTGCTTTAGAGCCATAGAACAGGGTCAGCAGAGTTGCTTTAGAGCCATAGAACCAGGTCAGCAGAGCTGCTCTAGAGCCAGAGAACCAGGTCATCAGGAATGCTGTAGAGTCAGAGAAACCAGGCCAGCAGAGCTGCTTTAGAGGGAGAAAACCAGGCCAGCAGAGCTGCTTTAGAGCCAGAGAACCAGGTCATCAGGAATGCTGTAGAGCCTAAGAACCAGGTCAGCAGAGCTGCTCTAGAGCCAGAGAAACCAGGTGAGCAGAGCTGCTTTAGAGCCAGAGATCCAGGTCAGCAGAGCTGCTCTAGAGCCAGAGATCCAGGTCAGCAGAGCTGCTCTAGAGCCAGAGAACCAGGCCAGCAGAGCCGTTGTAGAGCCAGAGAACCAGGTCAGCAGAGCTGCTCTAGAGCCAGAGAACCAGGTCAGCAGAGCTGCTTCAAAGCCAGAGAACCAGGTCAGCAGAGCTGCTCTAGAGGTAGAGAACCAGGTCAGCAGAGCTGCTGTAGAGCCAGAGAAACCAGGTCAGCAGAGCTGCTTTAGAGCCAGAGATCCAGGTCAGCAGAGCTGCTCTAGAGCCTAAGAACCAGATCAGCGAGGCTGCTCTAGAGCCAGAAAACCAGGTCGGCAGAGCTGCTGTAGAGCCAGAGAACCAGGTCAGCAGAGCTGCTCTAGAGGCAGAGAACCAGGTCAGCAGAGCCGCTGTAGAGCCAGAGAACCAGGTCAGCAGAGCTGCTCTAGAGGGAGAGAATAAGGTCAGCAGAGCTGCTTTAGAGCCAGAGAACCAGGTCAGAAGATCTGCTTTAGAGCCTGAGAACCAGGTCAGCAGAGCTGCTCTAGATCCAGAGAACCAGGCCAGCAGAGCCGTTGTAGAGCCAGAGAACCAGGTCAGCAGATCTGCTTTAGAGCCAGAGAACCAGGTCAGCAGAGCTGCTCTAGAGCCAGAGAACCAGGCCAGCAGAGCCGTTGTAGAGCCAGAGAACCAAGCCAGCAGAGCTGCTCTAGAGCCTAAGAACCAGGTCAGCAGAGCTGCTTTAGAGCCAGAGAACCCAGGTCAGCAGAGCTGCTTTAGTGGGAGAGAACCAAGTCAGCAGAGCTGCTTTAGAGCCAGAGAACCAGGTCAGCAGAGCTGCTTCAAAGCCAGAGAACCAGGTCAGCAGAGCTGCTTTAGAGCCATAGAACCAGGTCAGCAGAGCTGCTTTAGAGCCAGAGAACCAGGTCAGCAGAGCTGCTTCAAAGCCAGAGAACCAGGTCAGCAGAGCTGCTCTAGAGCCATAGAACCAGGTCAGCAGAGCTGCTCTAGAGCCAGAGAACCAGGTCAGCAGAGCTGCTTCAAAGCCAGAGAACCAGGTCAGCAGAGCTGCTCTAGAGGTAGAGAACCAGGTCAGCAGAGCTGCTTTAGAGCCAGAGAAACCAGGTCAGAAGATCTGCTTTAGAGCCTGAGAACCAGGTCAGCAGAGCTGCTCTAGAGCCAGAGAACCAGGCCAGCAGAGCCGTTGTAGAGCCAGAGAACCAGGTCAGCAGATCTGCTTTAGAGCCAGAGAACCAGGTCAGCAGAGCTGCTCTAGAGCCAGAGAACCAGGTCATCAGGAATGCTGTAGAGTCAGAGAAACCAGGCCAGCAGAGCTGCTTTAGAGGGAGAGAACCAGGCCAGCAGAGCTGCTTTAGAGCCAGAGAACCAGGTCAGCAGAGCTGCTTTAGAGCCAGAGAACCAGGTCAGCAGAGCTGCTTCAAAGCCAGAGAACCAGGTCAGCAGAGCTGCTCTAGAGCCAGAGAACCAGGTCATCAGGAATGCTGTAGAGTCAGAGAAACCAGGCCAGCAGAGCTGCTTTAGAGGGAGAGAACCAGGCCAGCAGAGCTGCTTTAGAGCCAGAGAACCAGGTCAGCAGAGCTGCTCTAGAGCCTAAGAACCAGGTCAGCAGAGCTGCTCTAGAGGCAGATAACCAGGTCAGCAGAGCCGCCATAGAGCCAGAGAACCAGGCCAGCAGAGCTGCTTTAGAGCCATTGAACCAGGTCAGCAGAGCTGCTCTCGAGCCAGAGAACCAGGTCAGCAGAGCCATTGCAGAGCCAGAGAACCAGGTCAGCAGAGCTGCTCTAGAGCCTAAGAACCAGGTCAGCAGAGCTGCTCTAGAGCCAGAGAACCAGGTCAGCAGAGCTGCTCTAGAGCCAGAGATCCAGGTCAGAAGAGCTGCTTTAGAGCCAGAGAACCAGGGCAGCAGAGCTGCCTCAAAGCCAGAGTACCAGGTCAGCAGAGCTGCTTTAGAGCCAGAGAACCAGGTCAGCAGATTAGCTCTAGTGCCTAAGAACCAGGTCAGCAGAGCTGCTCTAGAGCCAGAGAAACCAGGTCAGCAGAGCTGCTTTAGAGCCAGAGAACCAGGTCAGCAGAGCTGCTTTAGAGCCAGAGAGCCAGGTCAGCAGAGCTGCTTTAGAGCCAGAGAACCAGGTCAGCAGAGCTGCTTTAAAACCAGAGAACCAGTTCAGCAGAGCTGCTCTAGAGCCTAAGAACCAGGTCAGCATAGCTGCTCTAGAGCCTAAGAACCAGGCCAGCAGAGCTGCTGTAGAGCCAGAGAATCCAGTCAGCAGAGCTGCTCTAGAGCCAGAGAACCAGGTAAGCAGAGCTGCTCTAGAGCCAGAGAACCAGGCCAGCAGAGCTGCTCTAGAGCCTAAGAACCAGGTCAGCAGAGCTGCTCTAGAGCCTAAGAACCAGGTCAGCAGAGCTGCTTTAGAGCCAGATAACCCAGGTCAGCAGAGCTGCTTTAGTGGGAGAGAACCAAGTCAGCAGAGCTGCTTTAGAGCCAGAGAACCAGGTCAGCAGAGCTGCTTTAGAGCCATAGAACCAGGTCAGCAGAGCTGCTTTAGAGCCAGAGAACCAGGTCAGCAGAGCAGCTCTAGTGCCTAAGAACCAGGTCATCAGAGCTGCTCTAGAGCCAGAGAAACCAGGTGAGCAGCTGCTTTAGAGCCAGAGAACCAGGTCAGCAGAGCTGCTTTAGAGCCAGAGAACCAGGTCAGCAGAGCTGCTTTAGAGCCAGAGAACCAGGTCAGCAGAGCTGCTCTAGAGCCTAAGAACCAGGTCAGCAGAGCTGCTCTAGAGCCTAAGAACCAGGCCAGCAGAGCTGCTGTAGAGCCAGAGAATCAAGTCAACAGAGCTGCTCTAGAGCCAGAGAACCAGGTAAGCAGAGCTACTCTAGAGCCAGAGAACCAGGCCAGCAGAGCTGCTTGAGAGCCAGAGAACCAGGCCAGCAGAGCTCCTTTAGAGCCAGAGAACCAGGCCAGCAGAGCTGCTCTAGAGCCAGAGAACCAGGTCAGCAGAGCTGCTTGAGAGCCTGAGAACCAGGTCAGCATAGCTGCTCTAGAGCCTAAGAACCACTTCAGCAGAGCTGCTGTAGAGCCGGAGAAACCAGGTCAGCAGAGCTGCTCTAGAGCCTAAGAACCAGGTCAGCAGAGCTCCTCTAGAGGCAGAGAACCAGGTCAGCAGAGCTGCTGTAGAGCCAGAGAAACTAGGTCAGAAGAGCTGCTCTAGAACCTAAGAACCAGGTCAGCAGAGCTGCTCTAGAGGCAGAGAACCAGGTCAGTAGAGCTGCTCTAGAGCCAGAGAACCAGGTTAGCAGAGCTGCTCTAGAGGGAGAGAACTAGGTCAGCAGAGCTGCTTTAGTGCCAGAGAACCAGGTCTGCAGAACTGGCATTACTAAAAGTTTGAGCTATAGGCGTTGCAAATTATAATGTTTGTTAAAAAATATTCTAGTAGTAGCATAAGTAATGAAATAAAATCCACGTGGACCACCAGTACCACCAGCACCAGTACCAATACCACCACCACTACCACCACCGCTACAACCATCACAAGTACCATAACCACAACTACAATTATTACTAATACTACTCTGTGGTGATAGTAATAATGATAGTGGTAGTTATGGTACTGGTGGAAAATTACTATTATAAATTACAATACCTGTTAATTTTTCAAAAGGCATTGTCATTTACAATACCAATAGCTCTAAAACCTGCAGTTGCGAGACCTATTGCATTGCAAATGCTTGTTTGTATTACTAAGGCAGCCGCTTTTCTTTTTGTTCCTTTTCACGTTGTGTTGACTTGAATTCTGAATATATTTACTCTTCCTATCCGAACTTTTGTTGACGGTATCTGCTCCATCATTTTTCTCTTGTGCCAATGTTACTTTGGCCCAACACGGACAACTCAGCTTTCCTAACAATAGCTATATCTTTCAAGTTGTAATCTCCTTCCAAACATAATCTATCCAGAATGGATTTATTCTTTGTGTACATAACGATTTGGCCCCTTACAAATTTATTGTGAAGATAGCTAATTTTCTCAATGCCAAAGCCTAATCCTCGATAGATTCATGCATTTCTTGTTTCCTTTGAAAAAAAGCATGTCACATCGCTGTT
The DNA here is from genome assembly GCF_964204655.1 of Triturus cristatus. Lineage (NCBI taxonomy): Eukaryota > Metazoa > Chordata > Amphibia > Caudata > Salamandridae > Triturus > Triturus cristatus. Next base: position 735,002,920 of record NC_140580.1, read on the forward strand.
GGTGAAAAGTGCTCATCCAGTTCTAATAAGACCACTTTAAATAAATCCAAATCACCAGATCTGTCATGCTTCTGTATTTGATTGTAAACTTGTAAATCTTCTGGTCCTAGACAGTATTTTAAAATTCTTTTCTTCCTCTCAGGTAAAAAAGAACCACTACAGTCTTCCAAATTTACAATATAATTTAAAAAAAATTCTTTCCATTCACTCCCTTGTATAATTGGGTCCCTTGGTGATGACAAGAACTCCTTTGGTGAATTCAAATGCAAGGCCGAATCGCCACGTGGGAGTCCCTCTGTAGTAAACATACTACACAGATCACACAAGCAAAAGAATTTAAAATCAACGAATATTTGCAAGTAATACTTTGACTGCCTCCAATATTAAGTCAATAACCTGAAGAAAGTCCTCACAGGGAAACTGCTAAATGAAATTAAGTTTCATGTACCCAAACTCGCCGATTCTCAAATGTAGCCACCGGGTCTGTGAGATTTATTGCTTCATAGAAAACCAAATGGAGGCAGGTCAGGGTTATGACCCAGCCAACCAGAGTGAGGCATATGCTCCCCTCCCACTGGAGGGTGGCATTATAGGGGGTGTACCCACCACAAGGAAGGGACCTATTGGTCTCAACCTTTACATACCTGTAATGCCCCTAAATCTAGTATTTAGAGGCATCCCTAAAACCTTGCCTCCTCAGACAAGAAGCAACCAAGAAGAAGAGAAGAAGAAGGACCAAAGAACCGTGGTGAAACTAAGAAGAGAAGGACCCCCACTGACTTGGCCCAGCCCTACTGGCCTATCCCCACCTCCAACCTGCTCCAGCGAAATCCCGGTGTGTCCTGCAGCCAGCAGCCTCAAGAACCCAAAGGGCCTTCTCTACCTTCCACAAGAAAGACTTTATCTCCCGTGCGCACCGGATTTGCTCCCCCACAGATTCAGTCTCTGGCCAAATCCACGAGTCTTCACCACTCTGCAACCGATGCCTATGGCCCAAGTTCGAGTGGCCTGACACCACAAGGAGTTCTCCCCGGCGATCTCTCACCTGCCTCAAATCTCCAAGTGAAACCTACAGCCTCTTTCTGGAGGATATTCCTGACCGCGACCAGAGCTGGAAGGGAAAACCGGACGCCTAAAGACACCCCTGCACCCGACACCCCCATGGCCTTCGGTAGCCCAACCGACAGTGTCCCAGCATCCCCAGGCATCTCAACTTACCTCTCCAACCGGTGGTCACCTCCAGAAGATCTTCGTCCCCGAGCCTCCAGACTTTGTTATAACTTGAGAATCCCTATTGAAATCAACAGGGCACCTGATGCCAAAACAGCAAACTGCACACAGCCGCCCCTGCGCCGTTGCGGGTGTACTTTGGGTGCTAACTCAGATCTCCATGTGCCCTAGGCCTAACACCAGGAGCTTTGCTCACACAACCCTCTGGTCAGCTCGTGAGCAGCCACCAACAGGTGGCCCCCTATCCCCAATTGGATAACAATGGGCCTCAGCACTCTGCACCCGGCCACCCTAGTGCTGTTAAGGGTGTTCGTTCTGAGAGTGCATATTCGACCCTGGGGGAACCCTGGTTCTAACCCCAGAATATCAACTCCCACAAATAAGTACTTACCTGCAAACTGTTACCTTCATTTTTCTCTATAGGAATACATTGACTGTTTTTCCTTGAAAACGGTTGAGTTGGTTTGTATGAAACACTGAAAAACTGCAAATGTACAAAAACTGATTTACTTACCTTTTCTCTAGGAAATGTCCTAGTGAGATATCTAAGCATATCACTCTGAGCAGAAAAAGTAACGTAAAAAGTAATCTGAAAAGTAACGTATAAAGTAATCTGTAAAATAACTGAAAAGTAATTTCAACATATTGACTTACCTGTATTTCAACCAACTGCATTTGAACCTGCATTCAATTGTAAAACAAAGCATTTATTTCACTTACCTGTGCCAGGCTTGCTTGGTTCTAAAAAATAAATACAACTAAATAATATTTTTATACAAATCAAATTGGTCTGAGTTCAGTCTTTGAGTGTGTGACATCATTAGCTGATTGAGCGTGTACAACAAATGCTTAACACTACCCTCTGATAAAGCCTTACTGCTCGCCCACACTACCACAAATAGAGAGTAAGGTGCTATCTACTTTTACCTCTGCCTACCTTTAGGGTTCCACTGGAATCTGTGCACACTATGCCTCAGTTTGGTATAGTATATACAGAGCCAGCATCCTACAGCATCTGGAAAAGAACGCTGAACTCCAAGGATAAAGTTTGAGGTACTCTGCACAGAGCACCATGACTTTCAAAAGTCAATACCTTCATGCTGTAGCCGTTGCAAGTCTGCGACTTACAAATTGGTGCCCTAAAGAAAAAAACGGTGCAGTATCCACTAAGCATTAACTTTAATTTGAAAATGTTGAACTCTTACCCGGCTGCGTAGGGAGTAGTGATGGTCTCATCATACAACAAAAAGAAATACGTTACAGTTCAAGATTCAAATCGCAGTTTTCCTGGGTAAACTTGCTTGAATTAAGAGACTGTGGGTTCACAAGATTGCCCACAATCGTCGCCAAATTCTGTAGTGATCACGCTGGGCGTTTGTAAATTGTACAAGTCTTCTATATTACCAATCTCCTACAACTCGGTGAACAGGTAAGAGCACAAGTCCTGCTCTGCATCATCTAGCCCCAACATTCTCTTACATCATATAAATACTAGGAACATTCTTAACTATTCTAATTCTACATTCTACCTACCTACCAAAATGTAACATACAATTCCTCTTTACTACAAGAATCTTTATTAAAATTCGCAAACAGAAAATACAAAAGCATGCTCCATAAGGGATGGAAGCAGATGACATTAGAAGAGGGTTCCCCTTATTTTAAAAATAAGGTTCTTTACATCTACAAATAGATGCCGTGGTTCCCAATAAACCACTGTTTGCAGAACCAAAGAATTGGGCAGGCTTGAGGCTGTGGACAACTAGAAGATGGCAACTATGAAGGCACAGGGCATTGACTAATTTGCTAACTGGCCAGTGTAAAGATTCCGGATTGGTTTACAAATTCCAGGGGATCTTAGGCAGTCCTAGCACAAATGGGAAACTCACCTGCAGCTCCATGATTGGCAAAAGGTTGCATGAGTATGCGGATTCATGCTGCTGCCTCTAGTTTGCACTGGCCCCTTTCTGGGCTTCCACTTTAGTTTTGTTCTTGCTCTCAGTCCTTAGAAGAATTGCATAGACTTTTTAGACTTTCACTATTTTTCTATACTGTCTATCCATATACATGCACTGGAATTGTGGTTATTATGTGCTGAGAGATTACCCAATTTGAACTAATACTAATGGCCAAACATGCTTGAAAATGCACCATTTGGCATACATCTTCCTACCACAATATTGTAATGGCAAAGCCTCACCTACGTTACATTTTAATTCTATTCAGGTGACTCATCGGTCTTTGAAATGCACTTTTTTGCCAATATTGTTTTCTAAAACACACTCTGAGATATACCACAATTTTTCAACAAAGGTATATTCATTTATTTTCAAATTAAACATATCTTTATAGTAATACTAGTATATTTATAGTATACCATATCTTTGTATATGAATGCTACTAATCCAATATTTCTTGTGATTCCCCATTTGCTACAATGCGACAAATGCTTCGGTGAGAACCCGCAAATCCCTTATGAAGGCATCTTTATGTTTTGCTCAGTTTTGACCAGGGTTACAGGCCCAATGCACTTTATATGCTCAAATGGACCCTGGCATTCCCTATAGTTCCCTACCGATAACCCCCAAAACCTCTATGATGTCTTGAATTTTTTCAACCACTTAATTTTTTAGGTCTCGCCTGAGCCAGCGCTGCTCTGCGAGACATTTAGTAAGTGGGTTTTCAAAGTGCTACCACACGTTTTTGCTGGCCTCAAGCTTGCGGTTACGCTGGCTTTCCTCTGTTATGGGTCATTAAGTACATCGCTCGCGGGCACCCTTACAGCCCGCGATCGCGATCACTTTCACTTTCACGGCCGCGTCACTTTCACGGTCGCGCAGCCAATGCTTGTTTTCACTATTGTTTTTAGGTATGAGATAGCAGCTTGTATCAACCCAACAAATGAATGGAAATTGATGCATATCATAAATACTTCCCCTTTTATGTGGGTGTTCAAGAATAGACAGGTCTTTGGAATCCTCCGTGCTGGCATCACTAATGTAAACTTTTGCATGTCGGTTTTGTTGATGGTTGATGACTTGTGCGAGTTTTCTTATTAGGAGAAGTTAGGAATGAGAAGTAACTCTGCGATGCTTCACTGGGGTTGTCGCAGTGAGAAAGGCTTGAATTACCTCCAGCGTTGTGAACTTGTGTATTAGTTGTACTCACCCTTTAGTGTGTTAATTACAATTATCTTCCAGCTCTTCTGCTGCACATCCACATTCCACTCCTAATATGTGTAGTGGTTGACCGTTTCTTAGTTAGTACATTTTCTTTATCCACAGTCCTCAAGCTGCACTGGGAAACGGACGGATGCTGAGCTGTTGATGTTCCAACATTGCTTTGACAACTACTTTAAATATGTCGATTTTAATATAGTCTTCTCGCTTTTAGAAGTTTGTAATTCATACTGTTGAAATGATTCCCTTATGGAGGGAGAGACGTTTATTTGAACCAGAAGCCGAATGAGGTTTTCTTCTGTGTCTTGCGAACACACTGCATTGGCTTACTGGGTAGAGAGAAATAAAACCTTTCAGGTAAAATGTACAGCTTGAAATGCTGCTCTGGGAAATAGTTATAGCTGAAACGCTTGTTGTATGTGCTGAGGTATTAATTTTACAAAGCACACTTTTTAAACATATTTATTTGAGACTAAAATGTGTATATATAGTTTTCACTTGCACGCTTGTTTTTATAGGTGCTTTAGGTGTAAAAAACAATTGTGGGCGCAAGGGGGAAGGAGGCAGTCCGAGCGTGGTTCTTCGCTTGCTGCCCCAGCGCCAAATACAAGGGCGTTCACTCCTCGAAGCTGTACAAGCTTTGTGCTAGCTAGCCTTTAATCCTTCTAAAGCCGATAAAATTAGTTATTAGAGTTAAAATTATAGTAATTACAGCTATGAGTAAATCGCTCAGCGGCAATTCACTTAGTGGAGTGTAGCATCGTCAACCGACACGCCTCAAGGCGCTTTCTAATGGACAGCACTATATAACCTTGCAACCATGCAGAACAAATGGAGTAGCATATTACAGTACTACCCAAAAGCGCTTCGGGGCTTTATGAGGGTTCCGCATCGCCATACATTTGCTACACTGTCACTAGGAGATGGAGGGCAAATAATTAAGAAAATGGCCATGGCGAGGACTGCCAGCAGCGAGGGCAGTCACAGAAAGCCACACTTCTCTATTCCAAGAAAGAGCATCTATTCCCTGCCCTGTAACACAACAGTCTTTTCTTACCCACCCCTCCCCTCCGTCTCTCCCACAAGTGCTTCCTCTGTTCTGGACAAGCAGCCCTACCCTCGCCTCCTGTCAAAATACCGGTGGAAAATAACGCGCCAGGACTCACCCTCGACAACGGCTTCTGTGCGCTAGGCAGAGCAGACAGGAGGCCTGTGTCCACTCTGCTTATCGAGACCCCACTCAGAGGCAAAACTACTATAAAACAACAGTTCTCTGGCATACACCCTTCAAATCAGGTCTGTTCGACTACGTGTGGTCTGTTTACAACACTGACTTGCAGGATAAAAACATGAATTTAGTAAAGTTCTTCATAGGGTCAAACAGGGTTAAAAAAAAAAAGCACAGTACTCTTTAAGCAACATTTGTGTAGCAGCATTTAGGGGACCGACAGCCTCTGGCTAAGAGGAGCATGTATTATGCTCATAGGGAGCAGAGGGGTTAAAGCAGGGCCGTCTCTAGTGAAACAATCATTTGCAATGCAATAGGTCTTCCATTTAGGCGAGTTTAAGCTATTGGCATTGTAAATGACAATGCGTTTTAATGATGTTTCAAAAACCAAAACATAAATGAAAGGGATTGTCATTAACAATGCCAATAGCTCAAACTTGCGTTATTGCGAGACCTGTTGCATTGCAAATACTTGTTTTATAAAGCACTCTGTCACAGAGGTTCCTAAAAATCCACTTGGGGAAATAAGCGTACATTAATAAATACAAAGAAGGGAGGAGCCTAGCGCGCAACCAAGATGGCCGCGTAGGTGCGAGGCTCCCGAGGACCTCCGCGACCTCCTACATAAATCCTGACAGAATCCTGTCCCAGATGAGGGGACTGTATTTGTGAGCCCGAGCAGAGGTGACGCCCGTTTTCCGTTTTTAAATCGGACCTCGGACACCGGCGGGAGCATCGATAGAGGTTTGCGGCCTTCTCCACACCGGCCCCCCGTCCTGGAGTGGTGGGGCGATCCGGACACAAAGTGAACAACAGCGGCGGGTGAGGCTGGGTGGCTCGCGTGCCCCGCGCTTTCACTTTCGCTTTTGCGCCCTCCTTGCTGCCAGGCGAGGTTGGGTTGCGGGGCGGTGTGCGGTGCTGTGGCCTCGTTGGGCTGCCCTGCCGACCCGCCGGCAGCGATCTGTCCTGAGGATCGGCGGTTGCCCCCCCCCGGAGCCCTTGAACGGGATTATCTGCCCCCTTTCTGAGGAGATTGGCTCGATTTGGGGATTGCGACCATGGCCACAAAACAAGATGGCGACCGGGCCAAGGTGAAGTCGACCCGTCGTGGCACGGCCCAACAATCCAATAACATGGACCGCTACACCCTCCAGAAGGGATCTCCAGAGGTGCTGCGTAAGTCCCCCACGGGCCCGACTGATGCTCCCGCTCTGCCCTCGGACCTGACCCTCCGGGACGTCATGGGCGCTATCGCCGAGATGAAGGCCTCGGTGGACCAGCGCTTTGACACTCTGGCGCAGAAGATCGACTCGGTCCTCGTGGACGTGGGCCTCGTGAGAGCCGATCTGTCGAAAACAAATGACCGGGTCGATTCTTTGGCCCATTCTACCTCGGGCCTCACCACTGACGTGGCGGCCCTCCAACAGGAGGTGCGCAGGCTTGGCCAGGCGAGCGCCCTGATGAATCGTCGACTGGAGGATTCCGAGGGTCGGGCCCGGAGAAACAACGTCCGCATTATCGGGGTGCCGGAGGGACGAGAGGCGGAGGCAGCGGATCTGTTCGTGGAGGACCTGGTCCTCACCCACCTACAGCCCCGGGGGCTGAGCAAATTCTTTGCTGTGGAACGGGCCCATAGGGTCCCCGGGGGTAGACCTAAGATCGGCGCCCCTCCGAGGCCTCTCATCGCCCGGATCTTCAATTTTAGGGACAGAGACGCTATCCTGCAGACTTCTAGGCTCCAAGGGCCGGTCAGACTGGACAACATGGATATTAATTTCTATCCTGACTTTACCCCGGCGGTCCAAAAGCAGCGATTGAGCTTTCTGGGTGTCAAACGTCGCCTACGAGACCTGAATCTCAAATATTCTATGCTTTTTCCAGCTAAGCTGAGGGTGGAGGTGGATGGCCACACACACTTGTTTGATCGTCCCGAGGCGGCCGGGGACTGGCTGGACACTTTGCCCGGAGATCGGGGCCGGGGGGGCGGGGGGGGAGCGGTTGGTGGGGAGGGCCCGCCGGATCAGGACTAAGAGACTAATAGTAGGCCTTGCTCCGGACTGTGTTATTGTCACCATTGACTGTTAGGGTAAGTTCCCCTCCTGAGGGGGTCGTGCGGGGTCTCTTGGGGGATCTCCCTCCTCCTCTGGGGGACTAGTTAGTTTTCTTCTATGGGGCGACAGGCACACTGCACTTTGGGGGGGCTGTCTGGGCTCATGCAGGGGTGCAGGGTGGGGGGAGTTTTGTTGGGATGGGTGGGTTGGGGTGGGGTGTGGTTCGTTTCTACCGCAAGGCAAACCCTTTATTGTACTGGTGTTCTTGAGTTGCTCTCGGGGGGACAAATGATGGCTTCTGTATGTGATGGGGGGTAGGGACCTGACTTTGTTGTCCTGGAACGTCAACGGGCTGGGGGATAGGATTAAGCGGGGTGTGGTCCTGCAGTATCTGAAACGGATTTCGCCTGATGTGGTTTTTCTGCAGGAGACACACCTTATTGGTAACTCCTTTTGTGCCATGAATCGACGTGGTTATCGTTTGGTGGCCCACTCGGGCTTTACGTCAGGCTCACGGGGGGTGGGCATTATGGTCAAGACCTCGCTCCCGCTAGCAATAGACGAGGTGCGCCATGATGAGAGGGGACGCTACACTGTTTTGGTGGGAAGAATGGAGGGCAAAGTGGTCGTCTTTGTCTCAGTGTACGTCCCACCGGGGTTGCAGTCCACCACCTTTGCGGACCTGGGGCGCCTCCTTCTTGACCTTCCGGGGGGGCTTCTGGTGGTTGGGGGGGATTTCAACGCAGTGGTTTCTGGGACTATGGATCGTTATCCCCCTAGGGACCTCCCCCGGGCACAGGCGTGGCTGTCGGGCCTTTTGGATACACTGGGATTGGTGGACTGCTGGCGTTTAAAGCATCCCACTCAGCTGCAGTACACCTTCCATTCGGGTGCCCATGGTAGCCTTTCGCGGCTTGATCATATCCTTGTCCCTGCGGCCTGTGCCGGGAGGGTGGGGGAGGTGCGCCATTTGGCGAGGGGCATTTCAGATCACTCCCCGCTCCTGTTGCACTTTGGTGTCTTCCCGAGGGGGGAGGGCAGGGTAGCCCCGATCAACGCTTGGTACCTGCGCGACCCCACTATTCGCGCTGACTTGATTAAATCCTTGCAACGGTATTTCGAGGAGAATGTGGGGTCAGTCCTGTCGGCTATCTCCCTTTGGGAGGCTTTCAAGACAGGGCTGAGAGGGGAGGCCCTCTCCTTTATTTCCCATGCCCGGAGGCGCGCACAGGAGGAGGTGACCCGGTGGAGGCTGAAATTACTGAATTGGAGGGTGATTTGGGGAGTGGGGTGACTGACGCTGCGCTACACGTTCTGCACCTCAAGCAGGCGGCCTATAGGGCCCTCGTCACGGAGGCGGCCAGGGGCCTCAGCAGAGAGCAACAGGGGCGATTGTATGATGTGGGTGATAAGGCGGGCAAGTTGATTGCGTGGTTGGATAAGAAGGAGAGAGCGAGTCGTGTAGTCCCGCTGATTGAGAGGGCGGATGGCGTGCGTGTCACTGAGCCGGAAGGCATTGTTTCTTGCTTCGCGGATTATTTCCGCGAGGTATATTCCCCGGTTTCTACCTGCTCGGAGGAGGATTCCCATGCCCTGCTGCGTGACATCGCGCTCCCCTCCCTTTCTGTGGAGGACAGGGAGTTGCTGGATGCCGCCCCCACCTCGGACGAAATCGCCCTCGCCATCCGCTCGGTCGCTTCTGGCAAGGCCATGGGCCCGAACGGCATTCCTATCGAGTTATACAAGCTGCGACCGGATGTACTGGCACCCCACCTCCACGCGATGTTTCTTGCGGCCCACTCGCGGGGCTCCCTCCCGCCAGACCAGCGTCTGGCTACCATCGTGGTTATCCACAAGGAGGGGAGGCCTCGAGACCGAGTCACATCCTATCGGCCTATCTCGCTCTTGAATGCGGAGCCTAAAATCCTCGCCAAGGTGCTCGCCAACCGGCTGGTCGGCGTGGTGGGCGACCTGGTCCACCAAGACCAGTCCGGCTTTATTCCCCATCGCAATACGGCGCTTAATCTACGACGCCTGCACGGCGTGCTAGCGCGTGTTCCGTTCGTGCGGGAGCCGGCCATCTTGGCGTCTTTGGACGCCACCATGGCGTTCGACACACTCGAGTGGCCGTACATCTGGGCGATGCTGGCGAAGTTCGGCTTCGGGCCGGGTTTCGTCAGCTGGGTCAAATTGTTGTACTCGGACCCACTTGCGCAGGTGGTGGTGAATGGTCGAGTCTCGGCCCCATTCGTGCTGGGACGGGGCACGCGACAGGGTTGCCCCCTGTCGCCGCTCCTGTTCGCACTGGCCTTGGAACCTCTGGCGGAGTGGCTGCGGTGGCACCCTTCTATCCGAGGTCTCCGTTGGACCCCCGAGTATGAGGACCGCGTGTCTCTCTATGCAGATGACATTCTTTTGTATTTAGCCTCCCCGCGAAAATCACTGATTGTCCTGGTCGATGTTCTGCACTCATTTGGCCGTAATTCAGGCCTTGTCATCAACTGGGCCAAATCCTGTGTCTATGTGCTTTCCGGGGAGGCTCCTGTCCTCCCGCGGGGCTGTCCGATCCAGATTGCCTCGGAGGGATTTCGATACTTGGGTGTCTACATTACGCTTGACCCAGTGGCCCGCTACGAGCGAAATTTGCTTCCCCCCCTCCAGCGTTTGAAGGAGGATGTCGCGCGCTGGAGGCGCTTGCCACTTTCGCCGCTCGGCCGGGCGGCTTTGTTCAAGATGATGTCACTGCCGCGCTTCCTGTACGCTCTCCAGAACACCATGGACCTGGTCCCAGCGCGCTACTTCCGTGAAGTGGAGGGTCTACAGCGCCGCCTGTTCTGGGACGGGAGGCCGCGTATAGCCCTGGCAAAGTTGACGCTCCCGTGGTACGACGGAGGGATTGCCCTCCCGGATATTAAACGGTATTACTGGGCCTCCCAGTTAGCTGCAATTAATCACGGCCTCTATGGGCCCGCCCTAAACCCGGCATTTGAAATGGACAAGATGCTCCTGCCCGGTGGCGACTACAATCGAGCGCTCTACGCTAGTGTGCCCGATTCCCGCTTGACGGGACCCACGCGTGTTATGGTGCGAGTATGGCACGCGGCTAGTGCAGCTATGGGCTGGAAGGACCGTTTGACCCGGGCGTCACCGCTGTATGCGTCCGAGAGGTTGGGCTCTCTGTGGACCTCAAAGGGCTTTGCGCAGTGGGACACTATAGGCATCAGTACAGTGGGGGATCTCTGGACGAGGGGAGGATTTAAAACATTTGAGACGTTGCAGGCGGAGTTTCAGCTGCGGGGCAGTGAATACTTTCGGTACCTGCAGGTCCGTCACGCACTGGGCTCCGTCTTCCCAGACGTGGCCTCCATCCCGGAGTCCTCCCCCCTGGAGGATCGAGTGCTAGATGGCCATGTTCCGGACAGCACGATCTCCCTCATTTACAAGAAATTGATAAATGATCGCTCGGGCTTACTGACTGGCCTCCGCGAGGCCTGGGTTGCCGATGGGCTGGAGTTGGACGACGAGGACTGGATTTCCGCGGTGGCCTCTCCGAAGGAGGTGGCCATCCCGGCTCGCCTTCGTTTCGTCCAGCTTAAGATACTCCACCGGGTGTACATGACGGGGCCAAGGCTTCTGCGTATGGGCTATGCCGAGGACGGACTGTGTAAGAGTGGATGTGGTGCCTCAGCGACCTTTCTACACATTTTGTGGGAATGCCCGAGGGTGGAGCGATTCTGGCGTGGTGTGCATGAGGTCCTGCGAGCGGTTACGCATGTCGCGCTGTTGCCTGAAGCGAGGAGATGTCTGCTGAATGTGTGGGAACCGACCGATTACTCAGTTCCGCAGACGCGATGGGTGACTCTGGGCTATATGGTGGCTAAGCGGGACGTTGCACAGCTGTGGGGATCCCAGAGGTCCCCGGCGGTATCGGCCTGGAAAGAACACATGGATTGGTGCATGTTCCGAGAAAAGGTGGTGTATGTGGCGCGGGGTAAGCCTGGTGCATGGGTGAAGATATGGGGCCCCTGGAACGCCTTCCGCGGGGATATCTGCGAGCCGCCGTTGTTGCCTCCCGCCTCACCAGCTCCATCCCCTTAGTTTTCTCCCTTCCCTAGCTCCAAGCATAGTGTTCCCCCAGTCCTGGACTTGTTTCCCTTCCCCTCTTGGGGGTTTTCAGTGGATGGTTTGGGGTCCCCCATTTGAGGAGCACGTGCTGTCACTCTCGATCGTGGGTTGCCTTGCGGGTGTGTGTTTATTTATGTTGTTGTGTTGTAGAAACTGAAACCGTATTGCGGGCTCTGATCCATATGGCCTGCGTTGTTGATACCTCCTGCCTTAGTGTCTATGCAAAGCTAAGTGCCTCATTGTATGTTTCTCATTTGTTATCGTCACTTTAGCGGCCGGCCGGAAGGTTGTAGGCCCATACCTGTATATATTTGAGATTGCACTAAACGGTTTCAAAAAAAAAATAAAAATAAAAAAAAAAAATAAAGAAAAGATGGAAAAAAGCAACTATTAAAAAAAAAAAATAAAAAAATAAATAAATACAAAGAAAATGCAGTGTGCTCCAAAATTCTGTACCATTAAGTCGAATATTACCAAACACTTGTTATTGACAGAGCTGTGGAATTGCAGGCGTGATATGAAGTGCTGCATAAAAGCAAGGACTGGCAAAGCCAATAGGTCTAGCCCCAGCTGCCAGCCATTTGGCTTTGACAATGAGTCTTTCTAAATATTTTTGTTAAACTTTATACAAAAAAATTTAAATGACCACAAGTGCACCCCCAATGCTTGCACACACACACACACACACACACACACACACACACACTCACACACACACACAGGCAGCAGTGATAAAATGTTTTTGTGATAACATTTTACAGAAACATTAAAAGATGGCTGCTTGAGGGTGTGCATTCACCGATGGCCATCTTTGAATGTTTTTGTGATAAAGTTTTATAGGAGCATTCCAAAGATGTCTGCCTGTGTGAGCACATGTGCATGCATGAGCACAAACGAGACGCCATTTTTAAATGGGATTGAAGCGCATTCAAAGAGAGCCACTCTTGTGTGTACATGTGCATGCATGCACACACACAGGTAGCTATCTTTGAATGAGATTAACACCACTGAAAAATGTCTAACACTTGCAGGGGTGATCATACTGCAAACGGACCTGTAAGATGCCGGGCCCTCAAAGACTAAAAATAGAGATATAGATTTGTATAATGAGCTCACATCTGCGCTGCAGTACCTGGTACTTAAAAGCACTACTTTTCTTTTTGCCGAAGTGCACTTTGTGCACCAGAAGAATGAAGTCATTTGCATTAAGCAGGCGATGGCTCCAGTTGTCTAATTCATGCCTGAAGCTTTATACTGTGCTGCCCAGAAGTAAAACGTGAATGACACCATGAAAAGGGCATGCTTTAAGTCCCTATATGTACTTACATAATAGTTGTAATGTTAAGTAACATCAAAATTCCTGGGTAACGCCAGAGATAATAACACGTTATTATTTAAAAATATATTTTCTATTTTTACCTTCTTTGGCTATGCATCCTAACCGAACCAGACCCGCTGTTCCTGTGTGTTTTAATGTTGCTGCTGTTAACTATGTGTTATGTTATGTTATGTTAGCCGGATTTGTATAGCGCACAGTTCCTAGTTTCTTGTAAAAGTCACAAATAGCTTATAGTGCAGTAGCGGTACAGAAAATCAGTACATAATATTGTTATTAGTATTATCATTATTAATATGATGACATTCCCAGTACTTTCCAGAAATGTATGCTATTTATTTATGAAGTGCTTAAATATCACTTAAGCAGACTTGAGAGAGTAAGCCAGTGTTTATAATGAGAAACCAAGGGTGCAGCAAAGAGTAGCCTAGTAGCAAGAAAGAAGGAGAACAGAGGTGGTTAGAGCCCTGCGAATGGCTGCATACATACACACCTTATTGCATCGTAGATTAGTATTCAGCTTAGTTCTAAAGTTCAGAACTCATTCTCCCTACAGTTACCATCATGATGTTATTACTGGGGACCCAGGCCCCCAAAGTAAATTCTCTTGGCTAAGATGCAAGACCATGTACACTTGTGCTTCTAGACAGAGCTTGCATGGCCTTTACAGGCCACATTCTTTTTCCACACCCACCAGAGCTCTGTCCCCATCATTTTCTCACATTTACTACCTCACCAGGCATAAAGACTTGTTCCACCTTCAGTCAAAAACCACTGCACAAAGGGAGCCTTTGGTGTTGTGCGTACAGTAGAAGTGCCCTCGGTCAGATAGTACTTACGCGGGTAAACTGCCTCCAAAGACAATCCTTCCTAGTGGATAATCCTTCCCGTTCACTGTCACGGGTGGGCTGACTTCAAGGTTTCCAAAGGAGTCGAGGCTGCTCACGTCGGACTCATCATACGGCTCCCTTGTCCAATATCCAAAGTCAGGACCCTTCGGAAACAATCATTCAACGTTCAAACCAAGACAGTGAATTATGAAAGCTTCAGACCAGCCACACGAATGCTACACAAGGTAGAACATTTTCAACACAGATTTGTGCTTGGGGCTCCCATTTTGCATCCTTGGAACCCTGATAAGCCATTACAGTGGCACCCCTTTTGACCTCAAATAACTTAAAGTTGGGCAACAATATTATGAACATCATAAATATTAAGTGCATGGAAAAGGGACACACCCACATCATTCCTAAAAATAATGTATTATTAGCCAGCTTGGGTACTGAGCACAGTTCGCAGACTTCAGGTTATGCTCACTGTCATAAATCTCCTATAAAAAACTTTCAAGTCAAATAAATACATCCGTGAACCTTTCTTGAGAAAAACATCTATAAATAAACCTTCAATAAACCTTTCATAATACCCTGATTCACATGGGGCCAAGAGCCTGCTACAAGGTTGCAATAAAGACATCACAAGCTGAAAACAGGCTTGCAATTATAAAACGGCATTCCCAGAAAGCTCTGCACATTATTGACCGCTACTGTTGAGTGCAGGTATTTGTAGGTTGTTTACCGTCAAAGCAGTCTTCGGTCTCAGGATATCTTGGGACTCCTCCTTCGACCTGCATTGCACCATATCAAAGACTCCACCTCAGATTGCATTTGCCCAGTGAGTTAGTGGTGTGAAATGAGTGTACTGATGGAGGATAACATAAATGTATGGTGCATTGTACCTTATAAGGATACTGACCCACAAAAAGCACTGTAAATACGTGCTCCCTTCCGGAGAGGTTGTATGGTACATGTGAATCGACAGCACTACCAGATACAAATAGATGGTTACAGGGTAAGTAAAAAAATGTTTCTGATGGATACCTCCAACCACATATTCATCACCTTAGAATAGCCCCCAGGTGGAGACTGGATTTTCCATCAACGCTCCTGCATGCCAATAGTCCTTTCCTGGACCGTCAACCCCTGAATGCCTTCCTAACAAACTGAAATGCGCTGGACCTAGGAGACATTGGAGACCTGCAGGCATACTGCTCAGTTGAATTTTAAGAGTCCTGATTAAGACCCATGACAAAGTTGGGGTCAGCCACTACAGTAGATCATTGGCAATCTCCCTCAAGACCTAGATGGATTTGGAAAGGCTGTCTTGACACGGGGTCCACTTGGAATTCATTTTCTATTGCAGACCCGAATGTGCCACCTGGCATAGTTGACAAGGAGGATGCAAAGTGAGGGTAGTACAGGTTCTCATGGACAACACTACTATGTATGATGACAACAAGCAGAGCGGAGTGGGGTCCTGGGTCTAGCGCCACAGGGTTTTGTGTCTCTTGAGGTGGCTGGAGCAGCGAAGCCTCTTTCTGGTCACCAACAACCTTGCAGAGTTCCTGAATTCGAGAGCGAGTAGACACTGTCTGGCAAATCACAAGTGGCATCTGCAAACCAAGATGGCGTACAGAGTATTCAGTCGGTGGGGAGAGCACTGGCTAGATCTATTGGCCATCATCAACAGTGTGCAGTGCCAACAGTTTTGCACTTTGGAGTTTCTGTGATAGTACTCATTAGGAGAGGCATTTCGGCTAGACTGGCTAGAGAGACTCCTGTAAACCTTCCCACCAGTCCCTTTCACTGGAACTCCGAAGGACAAATGCTCACGCTTAGATCAGGCTACCGCTTCAGGACGACATCATGTCTCTGCAACAGAGCAGGGTCCTCCATCGGATGGTCCGCAACATACACCTCCATGTATGGAGATTGAACGGCAGACCCGGACTGCATTTGATTTGACAACTGAGGTTCTGGAGAGCCTCCTCCACCAGACACTTCTGTGAAAGCCATCTACACTGGGTGCTCAGACATTTCAGAAATAGGGTGTAGAGCACCAGATGCTGTTCCCTTATAGGGAAAGCAGTCGCACACCCTTTTGTTCATTTTGTGTTTAGCCCAGCAAGGCCTTGAAGTGGGCACGGTAAAAGGCTATTTGTCAGCCGTTTCGTGCTTTCTACGCATGCCAGGCAAACTGTCCTTGTTGAAATCACCAGCTGTGATGAGGTTTATTTTGGGCCAGACACACTTTTCCTCCTAAACAGTTTGTGATGCTCCAGTGGTATCTTAACTTGCTACTGACACTTTTCATGATTATGCCCTTCAAGCCTACGCATAATTGGCCTCTGCATCTCCTCACTTTGATAAACTGTCTATCTCATTGGATTCCATCGGCATGCTGCATGAGTTAGTTGCAGGCACGTTCAATGGAACCGCCTTCTTCTTGGAGAAATTGGTGCTGAGGACTCGGGAGACCTTTCTGCCTAAGGTCATGGCTCTTTTTCATATTGGGTAGTCAATTACTCTAACAGAGTTCTTTGCTCCCACCCTTTGAAAGAGCAGGAGAGGCTCCACAAATTCGAGACCATAGGGTCTTTGAATTTCTACATTGATCCTACCAAGATTCATCGAGTGGACAATCAGCATTTTGTTGGTTTGTTAGAGCAAAGAACGGGAAGGCTGTCCAGAAGAGGAATCTGCTATGTCCTGGACATAAAACAGCCACAGGAAGCTCTCCAAACTGATTCCACCAGGGCCACGGTCACTATCACTATCACTGCGCTGGTGTGAGGAGTGCCTATCCTTATTATCTGTCAGGCTGCGATGTGGCTGAAAGTGCATACATTCACAAAACATTACTCCTCGACAGTGAGGTCCAGCAGGAAGGACACTTTGCCCCCTCAGTTCTTCAAGACCTTTTGATTCGAGTCCACTCCACACACCAGGACAGTATGGAATCAGAACACAGTTGCATGATGCCACCTATCTGAATGCAGGAGTATTGCTGGAATATTCTCCAGATCCAGTCTGATGCTTGGGCATATTTTAAGGAGAATAATCTGCGATTAGGTATGAGTATGCATCAGGAAAAGGTAAGTAACTTGTTTGTTTCTAGTCTGTGATGTTGTCAACCCCATGCTCTGCATACCCCGAGAAGCAGTATTTCCTCTTCAAGCGAGGGTTAGTGTGTAGATGAAGCAGATGTTAGGGACATCGGTTTTAGCACGGTTTGGCCATTTAGGCTCAGTAGCGTGGAGTTGACCATGTTGCATCTTTACAGATACCTGCTATTAGTATGTTCTCCAAAAAGGCCAAACTTGCACCATTCTTTCTAGTAGAATGTAATTTTGGAACCGCAGGCAGTGCATATTTTGCCATATCATAGCATGTCTGTCTGTATGCCGCTAATCATCACAAAATGCCACCCTTCGAAATTAATTTTCAAAGTGAGACTTTGCAAGAGATTTGCAGATGCATGTGGTCCAGTCAATGTAGTTTATTCGCATCCTCTTGTCTAATTGTGTGTAATGCTATCTCTGCTAGTCTCAGGATGTGACATGGAAAGGAGAAAACAAATTTGGTGGAAACCTTGGGTTTGTTCCGAGTTTGACTGTTTTTACCAACTTGTATAATAAGTTTCGTCGGTGAGCACCTGCAAATTCTCTAACTCTCCTTGGTGAAGTGATTGCAACTACGAAGGCTATTTTCCAAGAGAAGAATTGTATGTCACAAGATTGGCTCAAAAGGAGAGCTCATACATCTTTTTAGCACCACATTCAGGCCACAGGTTGGGGCTAGTGAAATCCTAGGAGGTATAATTAATTTCAACACCTCAATGATGGCTTTCACAACAGGTATTTTGATGAAGGAAGCATGTTCCCTATTCAGTTTGTAGGCTGCCACAGCCACAAAATGTAGCCTAACAGAAATATACACTAATCTGGCTTTTTGTAAGTGCAGCAGGTGACAAATAAAATCCTGCACCTTTGTTTAGAGTGGCTCAATTTGTTTATTTCATGCAGTAATGTACAAAATATTTCCATATTACAGTGTAGAACACCTGCTTTGTGGGCTTGTGTGCTTACTGCATGATTTGCAGAGAGCACCGACTTAATATCGACTCTTACGGTGGGTGGTCTGAGAATTCAGCGTTGGGTGATGTGGCCCCAAGCCCTCTGGCCAAAGGGGTCTCCCGATGCAGAGAGGGCTCAGTGTCAGAAGCTGTACCCAAAGGTCAGTGCTTTTTGTGACCAGTCTCACTGCTCAACACCAGAATTCCTCAGGAGTGGTGCTCAGTCTACCTGAGAATGCCTTTCAGGACAACTTTGAGGAATGGTGACTCTGGACATTGTCTTTGTTTTGGGCCTTGGGATCAGCTACTGGCCGCCAGGCTGCCTCTTGACGTCAGAATCCTCAGAAGAGAGGACATCGGGGTTCAGTAGTTTGTGTACCAACGGTACACCGGATGGGCCTTCACCCTCTAGTTTTCAGCTTTTTCTTTACCGCAGAGTGTTGCAGGCAGATCAGTGGTGTTTCGAAGCTAAATATCGTAATAAACACAATGGCTTTCTCTGCGATACTAGATCTTCTTTTTGTTACTGAATATCTAGCAAGCTGAGACTGTCGACTCCTCATGCTCTGGGGTTATAGGAACCAGGTTAGTCCTGCTGAAAAAGTTACCTTTTCAATTCTGGCACGAAGTGTTCTGTTCGTGGTGGAGGAGGCCGCGAGAGCGTCGCAGATGGTCGTCGCTGTGGTGCGAACAGCAGGCCAAGCTTAAGTTCATATGTCCTACTTTTGAAATACAATGCACCCTGCCCTGTGAGCCTTTTAGGGCTGCCTTTTAGGGCTGCCTTAAGGGTGTCTTATAGGAATTAAAAAGGAAGGTTTAGGCATTGCAAAAGGTTTATTTTACCAGGTCGAAATGGCAGTTTAAAAATGCACACAGTCCGCATTGGCAAGCCTGAGGCATGTTTTAAAAAGCTACATTAGAGGGTGGCATAATGAATGCTGCAGGCCGACTGGTAGCTTTTAATCTACATGCCCTGGGTACATGTAAAACCATGTACTATGGACTTACAAGTAAATTTAAGGTGGCAATTATGTATAAGTATATTTTACCATGTTTTAAGGCGAGAGCACCAGCAGTTAAGCACTGGTTAGCAGTGGTAAAGTACACAAAGTTGTACGGCCAACAAAAGTGAGTTCAGCAATAGAAAGCAAAGAAATGTGTGAGAGACCTTGCAAAAAAGGGCAGATCCAACAAGTTACAAATGCTCCCCTGGATGATTCTTCCCATGACCGATCAGGATAGTTGGCGGTGGGAATGATGGAATGGAAAGGTGGGCAACGGTCCCATAGGTCAAGCTGGAACATCCAAACCCATGGAGGAAAAAAACACATTCTGAGGTGGAGGCTTGGTCCTGATGCATTGTGGAAATAAGGAGTTGTCATGAGATGTTATGAGACCAATGACTTCCACAGAGAAAAACAACTTGCAAACACCCACGCCCAGCATCAGATGGAAGGAACATGGAGAGCATGTGTTCTCTGGCAGTACACATTACCAACAATATCCTTCCACCCACTATTCAGGAGTGTGGAAGATGCCTGCCATGCAAAACACTCCCTGATGACACTTGGTCAAACGTGTAGGCTAGGAGTTTGAAACCCTGCATGGACAACAGAGTCTTACATCCTCCACAGGTTGATAACATTGGGTATAATTCAATTAGGTAGTAACATCAGTTAATAACAGTGCATACATGATATACAAATAATGGGATCAGGAATGCTACAAAAAAAGTTTTATTATGATGCGTATATTTTCATGAGTTGAAGCACATTTTATCTTAATGGTAGGATGTTGGAACTTCTTATATATGCATCCTACCAACTCGGAATTTATACAGTCAGCTTGCTGAACTAGGATTGTCTTAGAGGACAATTGCGTATATAAATAGAGACAATTTCATGAAATCTAAAATGTGCATAAATATTTGACACTTACGAGAAGTTTATTTATTGGGAAATTATCCAGTCCTCGGTTTCTGGGTGAGTCCAAAACAACAGGGAAGCGCTTGTGAGGACCTTCAATATAACCGATTTCCAATTCATCCTGTTGTGGGGGTGAGAAGAGAGATAGGGACTTTGAACAACATTTAATTAATTTATATCAGGTCATCTCAGAGGTCCATTGCCATAAACATATGTTCAACCTCTGTGGGCCGGGCCACACTTCCAGCTATAAAAGTTCCAAAAAGTGAACGAGCATGTAAATCTCATCTCCCCTTTCAGCTTGTGGCCAAGGTCAAATGGCCTTGCGCGACCACTCTCTAGGGCCCCTAAGGCATAATGCCATTTAATTGGTGAAACAGTCATATGGTTCGACCCAAAATGGCGTGTACATTTTTATTGTGGTTCACTGCACGTCCTGCTCTGTAGTAAATTGGACTTTATTAAATGTAGCATCAAAGATAATGAACCTCTCATGCTTGTCACTGAATACAGAACTCAGACTAGGGATCTAATGTTCACTGAACAACCACAGCTGATTTTAGGGAAACAGAAGCTTGAAACAAGAAGAGCCCACAAGATGATGTTAACTGGTTAGATATCAAGTCAATATTGTTATGTGGGTTCATCTTCTGGGCTTTTCTTGAATACAATTCTGTTTGTTCTATTAACAAACACTAGTCAGTCATTCTAAATGCTTTATCCAGGGGAGTGAGCATGACGGGTCAATTTTCCCCGCTTTTACATTACATACACTCCAGATTAGTGTAGATAGCATGAAAGGGTAAGAGAATGCTAAATGAAAAGCTTCACTTCTCTAGTCTCCACAGGGCAAACAGCCTTATTGGCCACATGGACCGGTTACCACTTGCTGAGCACAGAGGAGACATAACCCTGCTGTGTGTGAGTTAGCAGAAGAATGAGAAGAGATGACAAGCAGACATGCAAAGCATCTCCTAACAGGAGTAAAATGTTACTTACCCAAGCATTGGCATAACCAATAGGTCTCGCCTTTGGGACCTTATAAGTGTTTAGCCACGCAACAGTTGATGTGGTTGCACCAAGGATATTGTGCTGCATAACTAAATACTTAGAAGGACCCAAAAGCTAGACCTATTGGCTATGCCAATGCTTATTATCAATTGCCCCAAGCACCAGTGCACTAAAACTTTCAGGTATACTTGCAAGAGGGAGGGGGTGGTAGGTGCATTGTGGACAAATGGGAGCGGTTACAAGGTATCTCATGAGCAAACACTTCTTTGAACAAAAACAACTTGCAAACACCCAACCTAACACCAGGTGGCAGGAGTGTGCAGCATGTGATCTACAGCAGCACGTGCTACAAACATAGATTTGGTGTCCCCATCCTTAATAAATTCATTTTGCATTATTCCTGTATTCTCTGATCAAAGGCATTATTGATGCATGGAAAATAAAGAAGATGTATAACTTGGATATGGATGTACTCCGTATAGTAGAGGAAGCTCGAACAAGACACGGGTAACAACGTGGCTCTCAACGTAATCTGCTCCTGGACCTTGTTGTTAACCCACCTGCCTGGTTTTCTGAGCTCACTTGTGATCACGTCATCCTCTGAAAAAGTCAAGCTAATTAAGAAATTAAAGCTAGTTCATCCATGCCCACGACTTCAGGTAAACTGCTCTGCCACTTCCTTGCTGTCCTTATGAACCCCTTTGTTCTTCAATCCCTCGGACACTGATAATCTGGGTCCGAGATAGATGTGATGGATAAAAGAATTTGAGATATATTTGGGGACACTCAAATTAAAAATGAGAAACTTTTTACGCCATTACTTTTTATGAACTGTTTTAGTCCACTTAGCACAGACTGCTTATAGCTTGAAGTTTGCCAAAGAGACTCTTGTGCTACTCTGTAAGACAGCCTTATGGCATACCTTCTACCCAAGGAAAATATTCAAGGACGGACTGGCCATATCGGGCATTTCCCTGGGAGGGTGGAAGGATGGGAGGCTGCTTTTGTTACTGGGAGGACGGTTTTGTTACCGGGGGACGGTTTTGTTACCGGGGATCGGTTTTGCAGTGCTGCACTGTTGGCCCCCAGGAGCAAAATCAGCAGACCAGCATAACCAACACAGTACTCACTTTTGTTTCCAGCCTCCCTGTGTTTTTAAAGCAGTGGCTGCAGAGTTCTTTGTATATCAAGCAACAAACAATATGTCAAGATATCTCTGGAGATTAATCTTCCTGCTGGTGTGAGCTGGAGTTTTGTCTAGTGGTAGTTTTAACTCATCTATAAAGTAGCATCCACCTTCCAGAGAAACTATAGGGAGAGTACTTGCTGAGGCTGCATATAAAAAGACCTATGGCAAGTATAAATGTGCACACTTTATAGCACGGTACAACCCGCCTTTTTGAGAAGGAACCATCTTTACTCCCTCCACAGGGCATTTATGTTACCAAGAATTGCTAGGCTGTGTGGGACTTGCTCGGTATCCTGCTTGAAGTGTGGACTGCAAGGAGCGAATGACATCCACATGTTTATGGCATGTCTGGCGATCCTGCATTTTTGGACTGAAGCTGGTAAGTTCCTGAGTAGTATATACTGAGTCAACATCAAGGTAAGCCTTGAGAGGATTTGAGATGGGTGTTTCTCAGAGCCTGGGGATCTCAATAAGGATCGCAGAAAGTTGATGTTCTATCTAATTCTTCTGGGGAGAAGAGAAATTTGCAGGCACTGGGTATCAAAGCCCAACTATAGCTGAATAGTTGTGTGCTGCAATGTATATTCGTAAAATAGACACAAGTACAACCTCTGAAAAAAGAGCCAGAATGCCTACTCCACTGATAATCTGGATGAGGGGTGACAGCCAGAGGAACAATTAGGAGGCACAGTGGTGTACCACATATGTTATCGATTTCTCCTCCTACTGATTACACACAACTTGAATCTTGGATTTTCGAAACTCAGCCAGGGAAAACCAGATCCATAAGAGTCTAAACTTTCTTCTCCAGCCAGGCAGCCTTATCCCTCTCCACACATTAGACAGAAGGGCGGCAAAAGGAGGTTTAAGGTGTAAAGGTGGAAGTGATCAAGGTGAATGAGGACAAAAAAAACCAAAGAAGCACAAAGAGGTGTTAGCATTTTGGATCTGGCTATCAACAGCCACACTGATGGCACTGCATATCCACCTACTACACAACTATCTACCACGTGGCAATGCTCAGGAAGAGTAATCAGCAGCCCCTCTCAACAAAAGGATTAAATTGAATTTCTTAAGAAAGCCCTCTTTCCCCACTTCAATGTCTACTTCTTCTCCCTCCAGCTTTAGCAATAAACTTCCACTCACTGGGAAGACAACCTCACCTCTCATCTTGCACACATGCGTAGGCTAGGGGATTCCAAAATGGAGACCATAGTCCTCAATTATGGTAGTTTATTCATACATACAAAGCATGCACCACATGAGCTACTCACAACCACACTTATAACATGCCCTGTGATGTTAGCGCTAGAACCAGGGTAAGCGCACAGAAACAGAACTTTATACAAGTGGGACAGAAGGCCTCCAATCCAGCGAGAGAAATAAACCTGTCTGCTCACTAATGATTCCCAAAACACAGTCGGCTAGCACCACCAGTCTATGTGCTGCTAAACCCATGAAAGGGCCACTGTAAAACAAGTGAGGGCAGCCTTGGGGCACTCCTTCAGGCTCCAGGAGAAGTTTAGGACACTGCTTATGTCAAAGGACAGGCAGGCCCGTAATGGACACTCCACAGCTCGAGCGGTGCAGGGGGCCCCAGTCTTCTGTACCAGAAGGGGCTCCCTCAGCTTGTCTGTGCAGTGTTGTGTGTTTCTCTAAAGCAGCTGCAGTGTGCTCAGACCTGACTCGCGCCGACCCAGAACTGAAGAGAAACAAGAAAATAATTTGTTTCTCTTCAAACCCATCATGGCAGGAACCTTACAAGAGGGGGTGGAGCCCCTCAGAGAGAGCGTCCTGCACAGGGCACTGCTCCTCTGAGAGGGGAAGAGGCAGCACAGAACAAATTAGGGCAGAGGTCAGTAAGGTTGTCATCTTTGCCAGAGAAAAATACAGGCCCTCTGTTCACTTTTTAATATTCTGCAATATGCTCAACATAATTCTTAATAAGAACGGTCTGACATTTTATTTATTTTGACATCGCCTTTCAGTCTTTGTTTAGTTCAATTATCAGTTGGGTCATTAAAGAAGCTCTAGAGCACATTTTAGGTGTTTTCTTCTTACATTAACTGTTTAAAGTATGTTCTGTTAGGGGAATAAAATACAACTTTAGGTGATCTTTCGAATTTTTGTATCGCAGGGACAATAGAATACCAGTCATACCAGTGTCTGTCTGTGTCTATATGTCTATCTGGCTGTCTGTCCATCAGTATAAATCTGACTTTGTATGTATATATATATATATATATATATATATACACATACACATGATCATTTCAATATCAATACAAATACATACAATGTCAGATTTAAACATTTTAACCAAATACTGATTTGAAATGAAAAGTAGTGGGACAAATTAATGTATGTGGGCAAGGTGCAGTGTTTGCTTTTTCTGTGTAATCTCCTGGTAAATTCAGCAGCTCTGGTGCTGGGGGCACAAGGAAGAACAGGAAAACTAGCATGGGGCATAGGGCCCATGTTATGTTATACGATATATGTATTTGTAGAGCACACTGTCACCCGTTAGGGTATCCAGGCAGGTATGTGAGGCTAATCTCAGGGCAGGGAGCCAGATCTTCAACTTCTTGCATCATTCAAGGAGAGAGGAGCAGGCTCTAACATTAACTGGGAGGTGGTGCCATGCTTTAGAAGCGATGTATGAGAAAGCTCGAGCTACACATCTGCTACTGTGGATGCGTGGGACATGTGCTAGTAAGTAGAGGTGGGCTTAATTTGTGGAGTTTGATTCCACAGAATCATGCATAATTACTTTAAAATTGGACCGGATTCCACGGAATTCCATGACAGGGCGGAGTGAGAAAATAGCATGGCCAAATACCACCCAGTGCCCTTGCATACTCTGCAGTGATTAAAGGTTTTAATCACTGCAGAGTATCGGAGGGCACCGAGTGGTAAGCAGTGGTTTCTAAACTTGGCAAGAAGAACGTAAAGTATGAAGAATGACGGAGGAGGGGGGGAAGAGAAAAAGCGGTAAAAAAGAAAAGGAAGATGGCAAAAAAGTATGAGATACATGCAAAAGGAAAGAGGTCATGGTTGCTATCAGGATGAGGACAGCTGGAAAGGTGATGGAGGATGTGAATAAAAATAAACGAGGGAATGCGGAGGGTAAGAAAACCGACCAATGCGATGCGCATGAGTTAGCATAAAGAAAGAGTAGAGACAACAAGAGAAATATGGCATAATGGAAAGATAGCAACGGCATTAGAGAGAAAAAGTAGAAGCTATGAATGACAGAGGACTGGAGAAAACACAGGATGATCAGAAATTTTAATGTACTGAGAGAAATGCATAAATAGGAAAGGAATAGAGAAAAAGAAAAAAAATGAGGTGGGAGGGGACCGAAAATGAAAAGAAAATATTGGAATGAGATATGAAAAATAAGAAAGGACTGTAGAGGAAAAGAGAAAAAATATGAAGGACACAAACTAAGGAAGGAAGAGGATGAAACGTGAGAGGTAGAAAGAAGATATGGAGAAAGGGAGAGGAGAAATCTGATCATAGAGTAAGTGCAGAAAGAAATGGAGAGGGCAAACAAAGAAATGGCGCTAAGCTTTGGAGGTGAGATATAAAGGTGAAAAAAGGCAGGAAGAACATAAGGATGAGTAAGAGGGGTGAGGGAAAGGGGATAGAGAGAGAGTGGAAGCATTTGAGGGAGGAGAGAAGGTGAAAGGAAGGAAGGAGATGAGGCCTACGGATAGGAACTGAGAGACCTGTAACCACAGAGGTGTGTTGGGTGCACTGGTGCTGAGAGGAATGAGGGGCACACTAACTAAATTATGGCTGTCTTTATTGTAAACCTTAGCTGCAGGTGGATTGACCTTTATTGAAATCCAGAGGTTTTCACAATGTGCTTGTATCTTTGAAACGCTTGTAGTGTTGGTGCCAAGTCAGTCAAGTCTAGTAGACCCTTCTTGCATACAACTTATTCTGCCCCAGCCCTACCAGCATTTTAGAGATAACGAATCAGACAGTGTCCACAAAACCTACTGTAGAGTCACAGGTAGAACTTCAAGACAGTGATGAATACAAGTGCAATCAACATTCATACCTCCAAACTTTGAGATATGCCAGACTTCTCCATTAACTCACTTGCTATATTTCACACATGTTCTTTAATAACTTTAAGAAAGTGACCACAAGACATGCTAACACGTTCTTCATCGCTAACCGAAGTCTACAGACACTACACCCCTCCACTCTATGCTCCTCTACTCTACACCACTCTATGACACTTTATTCCATTCTACACTATGCCACTCCACTCTACAACACTCTACTCCACTTTATAGCCCCTCCACTCTACAACACTCTGCTGCACTCTATGTCACTCCGCTCTACAACACTCTATGCCACTCTACGTAACTCCTTCTAAGTCACTCAATGCAACTTTACTCCATTCTACTTTACTCCATTCTACTCTGACACACTACTCCACTACAACACTCTATACCACTTACCTCAAGGACACTGTAGTCCACTCCAATTTACAAGACTCTATTCCACTCCATGGCACTTCACTCGGCGACACTCTGCTCTATGACACTCCACTCTGAGACACTCTACTCCACTTTATGCCACTTCTCTTTATGTTAATCTATTCCATTCTACACAACTCTACTCCACTCTACCCAACTCCCTCTACACCACTTCATGTCACTTTACTCTACTCTGTTCCATAACACTCTCCTCCACTCTATGCCACTTCACTCGATGACACTCAGTGCCACTTCACGACACTCCACTCTGCTCTATGCCCCTCCATTTTTTTCCGTCCACGACACCATGCCACTCCACAACACTCTACTCTACTCTACTCCACTCAGTACCACTCCACGTCAATATGCCACTCCTTGACACTTCACTCTATGCTACTCCACAACAATCTTTGCTCTCCACGACACACTATGCCACTCCATTCTAGGACACTCTATGCCACTCCACTCTACAACAATCTACTCTACTATATGCCATGGCACTCTACTCCACAGTACCCAACTCCCTCTATGCCACTCCATGCCACTGTAACTCAGGCTACGCCACTGCACAACAATACTCTCTCTATGCCACTCTATGACACACTTTACCACTCCACGACACACTACTCCACTCTACACCACTTCACAACTCTACTCCATGCCCTTCCACTCTACTCTACTACACTCTACTCTACTCCCTCCACAACACTCTACGCCAATCCACTCCGCAACACTCTACGTCACTCTACTGCACTTCATTCCACTCTATACCACTCCACCCCACTCCATGACACTCTACGCCACACCACGGAACTATATGCCACTCCATGACACTCAGTGACACAATCTAGTCTACTCCACACTAGTCTCCTCTATGGTACTAAAATTAGCCATGCTGAACAGCAGCTATGCAGGTGTACAACATGGCTGAACACATTGGCAAAGCCATTAGCTCTTTCATAGGCAAGAGGGATTGGTTTCTCGTTGTCGCTAAATGTATCATGAAGACTACAGTTGATGTTATGTGGATGCAGGCAAAGGTGAAGTACTTCTACAGAGTGGTTGGTGACTGAGAAGGTATGGGCATTATGGGGAGGTGGTCTCCTCTCCAGTTCTTGCGGGGCCCAAATGTTTTGTTATGCCACTGGGGGCAGGGCTAGGCCTTCACATACACACTAGATTACAATGAGGCTGGGGCCAAAGACAAAAACAAAGATACCAGAAACTCGCTGTGGAGCACTCATGAAGGGGTATGCAACTATATACCATGCAGGGGGCATTCTCGTCCAAACAGCAGTCGTGCGAGTGCACTGAAGAGTACTCGTTCCTTTGTTTATGATTATGAAGAATCCAGAACTGGAAGAAAGTAGACTGGGTTTGAACCCACTTTTATGCACATTTCCAGATAAAGCATGTAAATGTATGGTCTAAGATTTTAGAACCTGGTTGGCTTGGTTCTGTTTTTAAGTGTCTTTTTTTGGCTGTTCCTCATACTCAAACTTAGTGCATAACAATGGCTTTCACAGTAGTCTGCAACTGTGCTGGCTCCAAGCGGAAGTATCCAAAAAATGGCACAATATCAAAGAGTCAGCATACCAGTTTCACACAAAGTTGGGAATCCAGGGCTGGGGTATACACCTGTTAACCGTGCAGTGGGCATTCCTGTCCCAACAGTTCAAGTCCCCAAACATCAGTCAGTGGCCAATTTGGCATCAATGTAGAAATATGATAGCAAACGTTGCAATCTAATGTGAGATTAACATAGCACCCTGTATTCAAGACATGGTACATCTGTTGAATGGTGCACGATTCTACTCAAATCTGGATCCAAGCAGAGGCTACAACAAACTAGAACTAGAAGAGAGCTGTCAATTGATTACCACATTTGCTACACATTGTGACCTATTTAGATATAAAAAACCTCCACTTTCATGATTCCTTTGTGGTTGATGTTTTCCAGAAGGAAATCCACCATTTCATTCAGGGCTTCCCCAACTGCCTGAACTATAGTGATGACATTCTGGCATTTGGCAGATCAAAGAAGGAGCACTACATGAACCTGCTAAAAGCCTGTGAGGCCCTCAAGACACCAATCTGAGTTTGAACAAAAGCTACTGTAATTTTATGAGGATTCCTTTGAAGTTCCATCAGCAAAATGTCTTGCTTGACGGCATATGTCCCGAACCAGACAAGATGTGTGCCAGCTCCACAAAATGTATCTGCACTAGGCTCCTATCTAGGTTTATCCAGTTACTGTGCGAGATGCATTGCTGCTTTTGCCATCATCAGTGCCCTACTGGGACTGCTGACAAAGAAAGAAACTTCTTTTCAGTCCAGTGACTGTCAGAAAGCCTTCGAGTCATTCATGCCACAATCTCAAAGGTACAGGATCTGAGCTACAGGATCTGAGCTACTTGATCCATCTATCCACATACTTATTGTAGAGGATGTCAGCCCAATGGGTCGGAGTGCCACCCTATCCAGAGAGGGACCGATTCTGACCCTCCTGCCACATGCACCAGCCACAGCCTAACAATTCCCGTAGAAGCCTACTCTCAGCTGGAAACGGAGCATTGAGCCCTTGTGTGGGCCTTTGAACATTTTGACTTGCTTGTCTGTAGTAAGACATTCACTGTCATTTTGGACCATCAAATCCCACTCAATTTTCGGAAACCAAAGGCAAAAATTCCCCCTAGAATTGAGAAGTGGGGTTGGTCTTTCGGTTACAAGATTACACGTTTAAAATAATGCATCGACCAGGAAAAGACAAAACACAGCTGACAGTCAAAATTTCTATTGACCTCCTGTGAAACAAATCAATCTACTTTCGAGACATCACCAGCCAAGCTTGTCCAGCTGCTCTAAAAAAGGAATGATGAACACAAGCATTTAAGGACAAGTAGTATCTAGCCTTCATGAGAGACCGATACAGAGGTCTAGATGCCCCCACATAGTTCATAACGTCAAGTGGAAAACCTTAGGCCATTCCGAAATGTCCACAGTGAATTGGCAAAGCACTGCACTGGCCTCCTACTTAGAGGGACTCACCTGGCTTTAGCTTGACATGTTGATTTATCCCACAAAAGCCAGTGAGGCATGGTCACTATTAAGCACCCCCTCTATCAAAAGTTCAAGTTCCCATCACTTGACACCCTCGCTGAGAGAGTGGTAGGTGTGTACCACATCTGACAGGCCCTGGGGAAAGACTGCACTCATGGGTCCCTTCAAATGTCCACACTGCATCAGAAGGTTTGGTAATAGACAGCTATTGATTTTTCAGACCCACTGCACACTCAACAGCACCTCTTTATTGTGAGAGATGGGTGTCCTTGTTTTCCGGAGATGATGGCTGCTACCAGCACTGCTGCAGATATCAGTGTTCCAGCACTGAGCAAACAGTTTGCCGCTTTTGGGATACCTTCAATAGTCAAGCTTGACAATAGGTGCCCATTCAACAGAAGGAAATGCTGTAGTTTTGCTACTCATCTAAATTCTGATTATCCAAAATATGAGAATTAAAAAAAAAAAAAAAAAAAAAAATCACACCACTCTGGCCCCAAGCCAACTAGGTTATCAACAGGTTTATGGTGACTCTCAGTAATACTCTTCAAATAACCGCCACCACCACTCATTCACCAATTTTGGAAGGCTTCTGCCAAACATTAAGGTACTACCGAGACACGCCATGCCCTACCCCTGTTTCCTAGTCAGTTACTGCTTGAGAGCAACATATGACTCAAAATCCCACAGCTCCTTGACAAGCCAAATCTGCATTTGCAATATGATGAGAAGCCTGGCGATGCACAAAAGAAAGAAAAAATATGATACTCTGTCAATAGATAAAAGAGATCTAGAACATCCAACTTGCATCAAGGGGGAATGGGGATAGTCAAAGTCTGAGGGACTCCAAAAGCTAATCCTAATTATGATTCTCAGCCATATGGAATAGCAGACATCAAGGGCTCGATCGTTATTGCCTGGAGACATCTAAACTTCTGAGGCCAACAGGTAGAGCTCTGTGAACTGTTTCCAACACATGAATACTGAGGGGGAACATCAGACACAGTAGAGCCCATGGTACTCTATGTGACTCATGCAAACCCTAGAGAACTTTCAAAGGACTATGACTTAGATTTTATTTTTTTAGTTTTATATAGCGCGAACAAGACCCGAAGATATCGAGTATCAGAGCGCTTTACGTAGTACCAGTTTCATTACATGAGGACACATTCCTTTTTGTTAGCCACGGGGAGATTAAGTGATTTGCCCAGAATCACAGGATGTTGAGCGTCATTACCGAGACCGAACCCGGTTCCCCAGCTTCGACGTCGACCGCTCTAGCCCTAAGGCTACATCCTCTCACCTGATTCACACATTGATGCATCTTATCAGTCATTCTCAACTCTTCCCTTCCCTTCCCTTTATCCATCGCCTTCCTTTCTCACTCATATTCTCTTCACCCTTCTACAC
Source organism: Triturus cristatus (assembly GCF_964204655.1). Classification (NCBI taxonomy): domain Eukaryota; kingdom Metazoa; phylum Chordata; class Amphibia; order Caudata; family Salamandridae; genus Triturus; species Triturus cristatus. Next base: position 735,034,071 of record NC_140580.1, read on the forward strand.
ATGTTCTTTACTTTTTGTTCCTTCTTGCCAGAGTATTAGGCCTCCTGAGCGATCCATTACTCTCATAAACTGAGTTGGGTTTATGTTTAAGTTGAGGAGGGGTGTAGCATCCTGACTTACGCCTGCTTGGGTGACATTTCTCAAGAATGTAGGAGAGCTCTGGGAACTGCAGAACATGTTGCGAGGCAAAAGTGCGTGGAGCTGAATAGATGCACCACATGTGCTTTCCTAGCAGATCTGGAGTCTCACACCCTAAATGGATTCATATCGGCAACCCTGCTATTTGTTATGTTATGTTATGTTATTTATTTATTTCTATAGCGCACGGCTACTCAAAAAGAGTGTCCCGGCGCTTTAATGGAGAAAGAGACAATACTGCGACATAAAAAACATAACACCAGATAAAACTAACAGAAAAATGGGCCAGAGATTCACGGAGGACCGGCTACTGAGTGAACAGCCAAGTTTTAAGGCCTTTCCTAAAAGCTAGTAGGCTGGTGGCTCCCCACAGGGCCAGTGGTAAAGAGTTCCACAGCTGAGAAGCCAGCAGTCCAAAAGAGCGGCCTCCGAGGCGCGCTTTCTTTACCCGGGGGACAACAGCAAGGTGCATGGCTTCCAACCTCAGAGACCTGGTTGGATGGTAAAAGACCAGTCTCTTTTGGAGGTACTTGGCTCCCTCCTTGTGAAGAGCTTTGTAGGCCAAGGTCAGCGCATTAAAGGCGATCCTCTTGCGGATAGGAAGCCAGTGTAAAGTTACCAGCAAGCCCGAGGCCCTGGAGCGCCTGCTAAGGCCAAAGATTGCCCTTGCAGCGGCATTCTGTACCACTTGAAGCCGCTGCAACAAGTACTCTGGGAGGCCCAGGTAGAGAACGTTGGAGTAATCCAACCTGGACCCAATCAGAGCCTGGACAGTCAGCGTCCTGTGTTCCACGGATAACAGAGGAAGAAACCTCCGCAGCATCCTGAGGATGCCAAAGCAAATGCCCGACACCCCCAGGATCTGGGATTTCAAGGTAAGCCTGTTATCCATCTTCACCCCCAGATTCTTAGCAACCTGAGAGGAGCAGGACGGAGGGAACATATCCCGTGGCCACCAGGTCTGCCAATCTGGTTCTGTGTCGCACCCAAAGAAAAGTACTTCGGACTTGTCGGAATTGCACTTAAGGCTGTTTAGATGGAACCAGTGAAAAACAGCCCCAAGGCAATCCCGAATACTCTCCCCATCAAAGTCGCCTCCTCTCTTACAAGAGAAGAGGAGCTGGGTGTCGTCCGCATAGGATACGATCTGAGCACCATGCGACTCCACCAACGCCGCCAATGGGGTCATAATGATGTTAAAGAGGGTCGGGCTCAAAATAGAGCCCTGAGGGACCCCGACTCCCAGAGGCGGCATCACGGCGGAATCCGGCGGGGCCCAGATCGACTGCCGGCGGCCGGCTAGGAAAAAGGAAAACCAGTCGAACACCGTCCCCCGTAGGCCTATCTCGAAAAGTCTAGCGAGAAGACCATCATGGGGAACGGTGTCGAAAGCCGCCGACAGATCTAGCATCACCAGCATGACTTTGCCCCCAGAGTCCAGAACCCCTTTAATGGTTTCCGAGACCTCCAGGAGCGCAGTCTCAGTACTGAGATGGGGACGAAAGCCCGATTGGGTGGCGTGCAGGATGTCATTAGATTCAAGAAAGTTGGAGAGCACGCCTTGGACGTGCTTTTCCAGAATCTTCGTGAGGGCCGGCAGCAGAGAGATGGGCCTATAATTAACCGGGGCCTTCGGATCTAGACCAGATTTTTTGAGCAATGGAATCACCATCGCCTGCTTCCAGGCCTGCGGAACCACACCGAGCCTCAGCGAAAGATTTAAGAGCGGATTAGCCAACGGGTTGATCACCTCCGCGACTTTCGCCAGAAATTTAGCAGGGCATGGGTCGAGAGGAGAACCCGATTTTAAATTGCCCATAAGAGCCAGGGAGTCCGGAGCAGAGATAGAGGGAAACACACTCAACGTCGCCCCTGGCCCGGCCTGTGGCAGTGTGGTGGTGTCAGGTTCAGTCTGGCCCGCAGACACTGGTGCCAGGAATGACTCCTGAATGCGTTGGATCTTGCTCGTGAAAAAGTCAGCAAGGTCCGTGGCCCAGGTACCAGATGGTTTTTGGTCCGAGGTGTTAGACCAAGGTGAGGTGAATTCTCTCACAATGGAGAAAATCTCCTTGCAAGAGTTGGAAGCCGCATCAATTCTCCTGGCTAGATAAGCTTTTTTTTCCAAACGGATGTCCCGGTGATAAGCCTTAACCACCGATTTGTATGTCAACTTGGCAACAGTGTCATATTGTGCCCGCCAGGCTCTTTCGGCTACCTTGCACTGCTGCCGCGTAGCCGACAGTGCAGCGGTAAACCAAGGCGCAGAGACCCGTTTCGGTGTCGGGCGGGATGTTACTTCCGAGGCAAGATCGTTAAGCCTATCCAGTAGCCAGTCTTGCATGGTCTGCGGATCCCTGTCTAGATCACCTAAGAGAAGGCAGGGATGGGCCTCAGCTGCCTGGGCCAGCCTCTCCGGGGTAACACGATGGAAAGCCCTGTGGACACGACCCTGTTGATGTGCCGGGATAGGCACAGATTTAACTATGCCCTTGATCGCAAATTTTGCGAGGAAGTGGTCAGACCATAAGACAGGAGTGATCTCAATACCCTCGAGAGGGACAGATGAAAAGACCTGGTCCAGGGTATGCCCCTTCTCATGCGTAGGCTCCTGAAGGTAGGGGATGAGCCCCAGCGGGGTCAGCGCCTCCGAAAGTTTGGCTGCCGCCGGGTCGGATGAATCATCCATCCGGAAGTTGAAATCGCCAGCCACGATGAAATGTTCGGCTTTCAGGGCCAGCTCCACCAGCACCATATCCAGATCTTCAAAGAAGGTGCCGGGAGAGCCAGGCGGTCTGTATACAAGCAGTCCCTTAAAGGATTGGTGGGGCGACAGAGTGATAGAGAAGGCTAGGGTTTCCGAGCCACGGATGTCAATAGCTGGCAGGATCTCACAGGGAGTTCCTTTCCGGACCACTAGCGCTACTCCACCTCCCCTTCCGTTGGCTCTATCCTTTCTGAAGATGTTGTAATCGGGCGGGATTGCCAGGGCGACGTCAGGGTTAGAAGAGTCGCCCCACCATGTCTCAGTAAGCATGAGGCATAGTGGTTTATCTACATCGAGAAGCTCATAGATGTCCTGCGCATGTTTGCAAGCTGACCTGGTGTTCAATAGCATGCACCCGAAGCCCATACTAGAGCTGTTGGTGCTCGGCCGTAAGAAGAGCGAGCGGGTCGGGCGCCAACCACAACCCGGGCAACGGGATTTCCCATGGTAACGGCCAGGGAATACAGTACGACAGCCATAGCCATGAGGAAAGAATGAGCGAAGTTCGCCAGGGGAATAGCGCAAAACGAGGGTCCCAGGGGGACACATCCCTGATGGTAGAGTCCCACCCGCCGCTCCGCCCGCTTCCGGAACGCTGACGGGCGCAGACGGGCAGGACTCTGGCTTGACTCCGGCGAGAGTCCGGCGCTCCCGCTGCGCGTCACCGCTGCGCGCAGGAGGCGAGCTTTAAGTAGGGCTCACCTGTGTTGCAAAAGAGCGCTAGAGCGCTCCCACAAGTGGCACACTCGCTCCACACCACCCCCAAGATGGCGCCCGGCGCCAAACACGAAGGCTAAGAAGAAAATTACATAGCTCCGCGAAAAACGCGGTGGGGGGCCCAATTTAGGGTGCAAGTGAGAGGGCACACAAAGAACGTTCTAATAACAAAGTAAATGCAATTTAAAAGACAAAATGCAAAAAGCGAAATTTTAAAAGTTACAGCAGCGCTGAGAATGAAAATTTCAGCAGAATAGCGCGCTATTGGGCTTCTTAGATAGACTTTATGCCTCTGCACTAATGGTTTTCCAAATTAACCACTGGATGGAGGGGACAATATACTAAGAGGCAACACAGTACCCACTAAGAGAGAAAAAGCAGCGCCCTGGCAGAGGACAATTGACCGGAAGTGGAGGTTAGAGCAGTGCCCCGAGAGGGGTTCCAGGGAGGAAACAGCAACCTGAAAAATAGCACCAAAAAGCAGCGGCACCCTGAAAGAGTGCTATCTTGAGGGACAGAAGGACGCCGGAGGCTGTCACAGGCAGGGAGCTGCACCCTGATAAATACACACACTGACATGGTTTACAGAGGCAGGGGGCAGTACCCTAGGAATAGGCAGCACAATGAGGGGCAAGCTAGAACTGTACCCTGAACTGGAAGCAGATGGTGGTTACCACCCTGAGTGAAGGAAGCTTCAGAAAGAGGCAGCAGCAAAAGAGGAGGCTGCAGTACTCTCAAGTAGAAGACTGAATAACACCCTGAGAGGGTTTGCAGTGGAAAAGGGCAGAGTCTGGGAGACCGTGCGAGATAGAGAGAGTGCAAACGCATTCTGAGAGAAAGCACCATGAGTGAAAACATGGGGCAACACTGTAAGGGAGCTGCATTTAAGGGTTTCAAGTCAACAGACTTCACAGGGAGGAGACTGCAGCCCGACAGGTTCTAAAGCCATAGAGCAAGGGAGAAAGCTCCCTGTGAGCGGGTTTCCAGGGAGAGGCATCAAGCTGATAGATAGCAGCACCCTGATAGGATTTTAATAGGGGACAGTACACTGACAAGCACTGTGAAGCACTCCAAGTGAGAGCAGAAACCATGTGTTTGGGGCAGGGCAGGGAGGAGTCTCTAAACTGAGCTGCACCGAGGCAGAGGTAGGATCCCAACAGAGCCGCATGTTCAGTGACAGGACAGTCCCTTTAAAGGCAAGAGCACCACCTGCAGGGAAGGTGGGGTGCATCAGCAATTCTAAAAGAGTGACAGGAAAGCACATTCTGGAATTAATAAAACAGCACTCTGAACTTTCAGAGGGGAGAACGTCCAGGTACAGTGGGCAACACCGCAAGACAAAATAATGCACATAGGATGGAGAAAGTACAGCATGAAAAAATAAAGGAAAACACTTTGAGAGGAGACGAGAGTTGTACCCCTGAGAGAAAGAATGTTTAGCACATCAAGAAGAAAAGAGTGCCTTGGAAGTATACCAGCTCAGCAGCGTTTAAAAGTAGTACCCAGAAGATAGAACAGCACTATGAGGGTAAGTGTTTGAAACGGTGCCTTAGAAGATAGGGTGTTACTTATGAGATAGTGGTGGTGCCTAGGGAGAGAATACAGGACAGTATACTGAAGTCACTGGTAGTAATCTTGCATATGGAGGCCCCTAATGTAATCTTGTGCAATGCATTTTCTATTAAAACACTAATAATACTAGTAGCTCGGGCACCGTAGTGGATGGGCTGCATACTCACCCAGGTGGCCGCACTGGTGGGCTTCCCCAAGCGGGACCTGATTGGGATCTCCACCCTAGGAGATGCTATGCACGGAACAGTACTGAGATCGTTCCACTCTACAGATGGAATATCAGCTCCACTGCAGCCAGCTTCATAGATAACTTCAGCTCCGCCATGCACTTACCCACTACATTACTGCTCTGACTGTCCTCCCCGAATTCAATCCGTTAGAGTGCAAACTTCTTATGGGTGACCTGGGAGACCATAAAGTTGCCAAGACTTACTAAACACTTATATCACACCACCTGGACACCATTTTAGCCCTTATGGCTACATGCGAAATGGGTGTGGGGGGCTCTCGAGAGTCAGGACTGGACACACGCGTTGGTGACACCTAGGGCAGCTGCCATTGCAGCCCGGCTCATTCTGATCCAATTTAAATACCTCAACAGGGTTTATTTTACCTGCCATAGACTCTGCTGCATGGGTTTGATTGCTGGTGTGGCAATAGGGAGGGCACTTTTATTCACGGTGTGTGAAGCTGTCCTGAGTTACAAAGATTCTCGCGTGGAGTGACAGCCTGCCTAGGCGAGGTCCTCTCCCAGTCGATTCTGATGGATCCCAAGTTGACTCTTTTTCACCTCACTGACGGTTTGGTTGGTAACGGATATTGACTATCTATATTATTTTTGGACCTAACCATAGCTAAACGGGACATAGCGAGAGAGTGGGGAACTGAAACTCCTCCATCACTGGCAGATTGAGAGATGGGACTAGACCATTGAATGGGGTTGGAAATAGTGGTTTTAAGGCAAGGGGTTGACCCCAGAAACACCCTAAGGTATGGCAGAGGTGGGCAGACTACTGGCACATTGAATTGGACCCCACCCGACCCAGAGTACAAATGATGCAGGATGAAGTCCGGACCTTTGAGGGTTACGTACGGGCTCGAGGGGGCGGAGTGTGGATGGCTGTTAACAGAACATTGTTGTGTTTTATTGTTGGCTGAGGGGTGGGCGATGGGGGGGGGGGGGGGTGGAGTATGTACGTGCAGGTCTCTCCTTTTTGCCTTCTAATATGATAAATCATTGTTTAGTTGTGTGTTGGCCCATCCGGCCTTATTTTTGTAGGCATCGCACAATAAATAAAAAAAAATAAAAAAAATTATAAAACTAGTAGCACGGGAAGATTGCATTGAACATAAGTAGCTCTTGTTACAGATAAGGTTGGAGACCCTTGGTATAGAACACAATATGTCGCATGTAAAGTGGGTCTGCGTGGATACTGTGAGGAAGATTTAATTAAGGTACAGCAAGGATGACCCAAAATCTATTTGGAAAAGATAGAAGGCTAAAAGATGAAGCAATAGAAGGAGAAGGTGCCGGATGAGAGGAGGCTTAGACAGGAATAAGAAGATATTGGACGAAAAGGGTGTCAGAATGAAAAGGGTGGGATGAAAGGAGAGAAGGCAGAACAGCAGGAAAGGAAAAAGGTAGAAATGGAGCGTACGAGTAGTTCAGCTAATGTAGTGTAACCTTTGGAAATGCAATTTTATTGAGTGACGCCAAACGTTATATGGCAACACTTTATATAGATAATTAATAAGACGGATCTTATTTCACATCCATTGCATGGTGTCTTATCTTTGACAAATTCAACAGTAGTAGACAAAGGTAATGTAATTCCCATCTTGTTAATTTCTGTTCAACACAGCAAGAAAGTTGGGGCAGTTGTGCCCCTAAAGTACCATAATAATGTGATTTTTCTTCTTCAGGCGACAGGTTTCCTTGAGTTAACAGCTTATCATATGGGGATCTGAAGTACAGTAGTTCAAGTCCTGAAAAAGCAAATGGTTTCCCATCGTTTTGCTTTGACAAATCGAGCAGCTGTAAATACATTGTGCCACAGTAAACGCTGAAATTTGTCATAAAAGGTATGTTTTATCCATTGTGGCTACGATGCTAATTTGCTCCCTTTTGTTTTGAAGGGCAGAGCACGTTTGTCTGTTTAGTATTAAACTTTACATCTCGTGGACTAACAGCAAGAGATAACCAATTAGCAAAAACGAGTTCTTTATCTAGGAGTTTGCAACGAGTATTTAGATTTAGAAGTAAGTTATTTTAGAACTACAATACTAATGCCATATTAAAATGCTTTTCTAATTGTTTTTACACAGCAACTGGTTTGGAATAAAACATTTTACTTGAAGATTTTGATGCTACAGACACTATGGCTTCATATTCTATTACATAGCATATGTTGGTGCTCTCCAATCAGGTGAGGATCACTTAATCCTTGTTAAATTCGAACCTGCAAGTGGTACGGATATTTCCATAGCTGTTACCTTAGCCAACTGAGGTTTTTTTTTTATAGCTGCTTAGAAAGCCAACAATCCACAAGGAACTGAAATTAAGAGAGCAATTTTAGGTTACATGATGCAACAGTTCTGAAAAAGCAGGTATTCTGAACTAATTTAAGGCATATTTGTTTAACTGTAGCTGTTTTTCTTTTTTGACTTTCATAGAAGGTAGACTATTATGTAGGTTTTAAATGGTCATTTGTGTCTTACTTCTTTGGCTGTACATTGGAGTTAGCATTGTATCCCGTCCTTTTCCATCTACTTTAAGCTCTTTCATTGGATGACTTTGTTGTAGGTTTTAATGTTCTGCTTTGGATTGGCTGTTTTCCTCCTTATTGTTCTGTTCGTGTTCCGCCCTATGAGCATAGCTCTTTTACCGTGAATTTGAATGGATGAGTGGATTCCTTCCACTACTGACGTCAAGGAACTATTTTTCTTTTTTACATTTTTCTTTTTATATTTTTCTTTTTATAATTTTCTTTTTATATTTTTCATTAGCAACAGACTTTTGGCACTCAACAACAGCATATGACCTTCTCAAGTTCTTCCAGGATCTCTTTTCACTTTCTTGCCTTTCAGTCCTGTTCATTAACTCCTCCTCTTGTTTTCCTCATCTCAGTCCTTACTAATGAGGCTGATGCCTCAATGGGTGCACCACGGTTTTTCTTTTTTTCACCATATAATTACCCCCTTTAACCATAGTCCCCCCTCCTAACTCAGAAATAAATGGGGAACTAAGGAAGTGGGACTTTCTGCTTGGTGATTTCTAAAGTGAGTTGTTATTTTAATAAAACTGACTGTGCTGAGCCAGCGCTTATTTTTATGTATAAATATGTTTTTAAAGAAGCCCTAAACCTGTTCTAGTAGTCCGGCGACAAAGGTTTCCTGCCCAGTGGCATTCCTCCAGCTGTGCGCTAAGATTCTATTCCTAACAACCAGGTGTTGTAATATTCCTATGTGCAACTAGCTACAGGAACTCGCCTCTGAATGTGCATCAACCTCACTAGCAACATCAGAAAAATCCCTCGGTTTAACTAAGTATCAATATGCGAGCCCGAGCAAACTTATTACTGCTAAATCTCCTTACTAGCAACTCCAGCTACTAAAAAAAAACATTAGTTCCCCAGACAGGCTTCTGGGCAGAGGTTCAGGCCTTGAATGATGTACTTCACAGACATGACTGGCACCCCTGATCACAGTACAGCATGGTGCAGCCATTGATTGCCTGTATGGTAGCATGTCTGACCCATATGGCTAGAAACCTGGGAACCCCAGTTCAGTTACTAGGAAAAATAGATATCTGTTGAGGAAACAGTGTCCTGAAACAAGTGGTCATTGTCCCCAAATTTAAGAAACCCAATACAAAACGAAAACATTAGGGGGCCGATTCCAATCCTGGAAAAAGGCTGTACGAATCGTTGTACGGAGCGTTTTCTCCATACGACTCGTACCCGGTAAACTTTCCGTACAACCTAGGAAGTACGATTCGTACAGAAAGCCTATTTCCATACGTTTCGTACAAAAGACCATACGGGTAAAAAAAAAAAAACGACGATTCTGATCCGGAACAGCTTGTACGCGACGTCCGGACGTATTCAGCGGTTTCTGGCCCAGCAGTACGATTCGTCCCTACGTCACTCCGTACGGCTCTTTTCTTACAGGAGCCAAACACAGCCGGAAAAGCAGAGTCCTACGCAAACCGCTACGCAACAGAGCCCCGGTACGCGACATACACACCATGAACCCCATCGTACGTGTCATCCCGGTCCTCCTAGCCTACGACCTGGTGCACCGGACCCAACACACACGCCGCAGAAGGTGAGAACAACACCCTGGGGCCGGGGTGGGGGTGAGAGGCAGGAAATATACCCCATACCCAAATCCAAACCTATAATATGGAGCCCATACATTACCACCAGGGTCTGGTCACTTGGGGGGCGTGTCCAGCAACCCCTGTGTACTGCAGCTACGGAAGTGGACGTGTACGGTGCGTTGCACACGTACCCCTACGGCACCAGTAGAATAGTGATACGGACCGTACACACGCAATGAATGCGTGGGTACGGTGCGTTTCACACGTACCCCTATGGCACCAGTAGATTAGTGATACAGACCGTACACAGGCAATGAATGCGTGGGTGCGGGTCGTTTCACACGTACCCCTACGGCACCAGTAGAACAGTGATACGGACCGCACACATGCAATGAATGCGTGGGTACGGTGTGTTTCACACGTACCCCTACGGCACCAGTAGAACAGTGATACGGACCGTACACACGCAATGAATGCGTGGGTACGGTGCGTTTCACACGTACCCCTACGGCACCAGTAGAACAGTGATACGGACCGTACACACGCAATGAATGCGTGGGTACAGTGCGTTTCACACGTACCCCTACGGCACCAGTACAATAGTGATACGATGCGTACACACGCAATGAATGCATGGGTACGGTGCATTTCACCCGTACCCGTACGGCACCAGTACAATACTGATACGAGCCGTACACACGCAATGAATGCGGGGGTACGGTGCGTTTCACACGTACCCCAACGGCACCAGTACAATAGTGATATGATACGTACACACGCAATGAATGCGTGGGTACGGTGCGTTTCACATGTACCCGTACGGCACCAGTAGAATAGTGATACGGACCGTACACACGCAATGAATGCGGGGGTACGGTGCGTTTCACACATACCCCTACGGCACCAGTAGAACATTGATACGGACCGTACACACGCAATGAAAGCGGGGGTACGGTGCGTTTCACACGTACCCCAACAGCACCAGTAGAATAGTGAAACGGACCGTACACACGCAATGAATGCGTGGGTATGGTGCGTTTCACACGTACCTCCAGGGCACCAGTACAATAGTGATACGGACCATACACACGCAATGAATGCGGGGGTACGGTGCGTTTCTCACGTACCCCTACGGCACCAGTAGAATAGTGATAAGGTGAGTACACACGCAATGAATGCGGGGGTACGGTGCGTTTCACACGTACACCAACGGCACCAGTACAATAGTGATACGAGGCGTACACACGCCAGGAATGGAGGTCTACGAGTCGCACAAGGATGTCCATCAAGTACTTGTCATTGCATACTTTCATATGCAGGCCCTAGGTGTGCCAGCCAGTGATATTGCACAGGTCATCTCATCTAGTTGCACAATTGATGTGTGATGACCTGTGTACACATGTCATGTGTGATGGGGCACTATGTGGCACACATCACCTTGACACTTGCCACATGTGTCTGTAGTCCAACTGTGTCATGCACAGCAGCAGTGGGATGGCACAGTCATCACCACCCACACCTGTCTCCTGATGCCAGGGACAGAGACACTATCAACTGACATGTCACGATCAGCGTGCCCCTATGTGACTATGTCAGGTGTGTGTCATGTGTTCCCATGAGCTTGCTGTTAGTGTTCCGTCAACTGCATCTGTTGTTGTTGCATCCAACATGGGTCTGTGTGGAGATGGGCATGGCACACATCTACGCACATCATGCCACATGTGGACTACCACGGCTGTAGGGTCTGTGTGATTCGGACATCATATTTTCCCAGGCATACATGTCTGCGTCGTCTCAATGGCTGTGTTTTTTTGTTTTCACGTGTACCCCTTCATCGCAATGTGTTTCATATGTACATTTGACATTCCATGTGACCTGTGCGTGTGCCTTGCAGTCAACTTTCTGGATGAGATGACCTCCTTCCAATGCAGCTATGTGGATGTGTGTCACTCCGGTGATATCTCTGGCAGTTCACTCAGACTTGCCCCCAGCTCATTTCAGGGCATGTCATGTAAACTTGACAATCAACAGGTGTATCTGGCTTTTCGTAGGAGTGCCAGCAAGCTGGCATATGTGTCCTGGATGTATTGCACACACCAGACTCCATAGTTACCTGATGGTTAGTAGCAGTTTAGCATGTGCTATGTTCATTGACATTGATGTTGGCAGACTCTCAATCTTCATTATTCCTAACAATGTCCTGCAGGGCACCGCCTGTCCCAAGACCAATGCCAGACTTGGCTGCCATGAGGGAACATGCCTGCATCCAACGTTACAGATTCACTCGACAGTTGATTGAGGACTTGACCGACAATCTGGCACCACACCTCCAACCGCGACACAGGTATCCTACTGCGCTGACCCCCAAGATTTAAGGTGATGGCAGCCCTACATTTTTTTGCCGCCGGTACTTTTCAATTGACCATAGCTGATGTTGGTGGGATTTCACAGACAATGTTCAGCCGTGTCCTGCGTGATGTTTTGGCAGCCATGTTGGAGCACCTTGATGAATTCATCAAATTTCCTACTCCTGAGGAGTTGACAGATGTCAAGGGTGATTTCTATGCCCTGGGAGGGATGCCCCAGGTCATTGGGTCCATTGATGGGACACATGTGGCTTTGGTACCACCACAGGCACCATAAACATTACCACTTAATAAATGCCCTTGTGGTGTGTCTTGCTAACATGCCGATTTCCCATGTCTGTGCACGTTTTCCAAGATCAGCACACGATGCCTACATCATGAGGCGTAGCAGGGTGCCACAAATGATGCTGCAGCTGCACAACGAACGAGCATGTCTTGTTGGTGGGTATACTCTGTTTGTCCTGTGTGTTGCGGTATCTTTGGCTCTTACGTTATCTCCTGACCCACTTATTTACATGATGTTTCCATGTAGGGGACTCTGGATATCCCAACATGCCGTGGCTAATGACACCTCTCCGCAACCCAAGAACAGCTGCAGATGACTGGTACAACAATGCACACGGGCAGACCAGGCGAGTGATTGAGAGGACGTTTGGCCTCCTGAAGAGCCGATTACTGTGCCTTGACAAGACAGGCGGGTCCCTCCCATACGCACCAGAGAAGGTCTGCAAAATCTTCATTGTGTGCTGCATGCTGCACAACATGGCCATTGAGAAGCCAGTGCCACTCATCCTTGATCCTGATGAGCAGCAACATCCACCCGTGGAGAATCCAGGGCTTGGTCACGAGGCAAGTGATGAGGAGGAGGAGGAGGATGATATCCGGAGTCAGCTCATACGCAACTTCTTCTCATAATGGGGTATGAGTGTGCAAGCTTGTAGCATTGAGTGGCATGTGTTGCAATGTGTGTGTCCAGCTGACTGAATGCAAAGTGACTTTGATGTGTGTACTGATGTGTCACTCGAGTGATGATGTCATGACACACAGTTTTGCAGAGAGACTTCCTTTGAAATTTGCATGTGTCCAAGATTGTTCATGTTTCGTAACTGACCATGTATGCGGCGAGATTTGTTTTAGGTGACTTCTTGTGTGTCTGTCATTCCCAGGTTTTTGCGCCTGTTGTCTGCTCATGTCATCTTTGTTCTCCTGCTATTCCTCATGAGGATGCAACGTGTGCTGAATCAGCGTTCCATGCACGTACATGTGGAAATGTTTGGGTAAGGATTGTAGCAAGGCTTTTTGGTGGTGGTACGGGTTGGGAATGTGTTGGGACTGCTTCTGTGCATGTTGTGGTACCATGCATACATGTCTTCTCACCATGGAGCATATAACATGTAGCATCACTCCCATGACATGATAGTCATCCTTCTTGACAGTCATCTGTAGTGGAGTGTGGAGTCTGATGAAGGCATCAATGTGCGTAAACCTTGCCTCTGAAACACTGCGGATGCTACGGGTGGACATAGTGTGGGACATCACAACAACAGGCTCTATGGTGAATTGCAGCCTCTCCGTGTGCAGCAGGATGTATTTGGCTTATCCCCTTAACTTGTGTGCCAGTTCATTGGGATTTACAACATCCGTGTTGTGAAGGGGGGGGTCCAGCGTATGTCCCACATGTTCTGTCAACTGACCTGTGAGTCTGTTCGTATGGATGCATTTCCCTTTGTGTGAGTTTGTGTAATAAAGGTGTTCAGCACAATCCAAAGTGCCTCATCTCTGTCACTGCAGATCTCTTGCCAGTTTGCATGCGTCACCTATGGCATAATTGTCAAAGATTTAGCATATGAGTGTATGTGTACTTCGGCAACATGCATGCAGTTCTTCATGGCTAATAATCTCTATTGTGCATGAAGTACCTGGATGTGTATGTATTTGTGCAGGTTGCTCCCCACAACGGGACGCCTGCTGATGGTGTGTCTCCTGTGCGCAGCTCCGCATTTTGTTGCCTGATCCTGTGGCCGTAATTTTTGGGGATTCTTCATACATTTTCTCAGAGTGACCCATGGGTAACCTGACACTCCTTCCTTTACATACACCTGTTGCACTGTGCCGTTCTGTCCTCCTTGTCTTTGTGTGCTACTTTTTGCCTAGTTTCTCACCCCTTCCGCCTGCTGCTGCCTCACCTGCGGCACCGCCCCACCGAGTGCCCTGATTCTGCAACCCACACGCCTCCAAAATGCTTCTCCCTTCCCCCACCACCCATTCTTAATGCAGCCAGCAGCTTGTCTGTGCCACTGTTGTGCCAACGCCGTGCCAAAGGCAGGACCATCTGCGCCTGCAACGTGCACAGTGCACAACCCTCTGGTCCTTGCATGACCCACGTCACACAACAGGCTCATGCTGCAGCCACCCTCCAAGCAATGTCCACCAGACAAGCAACTGCCTGCTATCCGGCAACCCCTAAGCGCACACACGACACCTTTGCATGCTGAGTGTGCAACTCCAACTGCCTACACAGCGCTGCCCCGCCTACCAGACCCTGTCAGAACAATCAGGTCATGTGCCTCCTACTCCACACCCGCTCCGTCCACCAGCACGCCATTGGACTCTGTTACCTCCTCAACACAACAGCCCCACAAATCACCTTCATGACAGTAACCTGGATAAAAGCATCCTCAGCACACAACTCTTTCATTGCCATCTCTGACGGATACAAGATCACCCGCAGGGACGGCACCAACAATCCCGGAGGATGAATTGCAATTTATTCACAAGTACACCCTCAGAGTCACAAATCCGGTTTTGCACCAACCCCCTGGCAACCCTCAAAGTAACACTCATCTACAGATCTCCAGGCCTACATCCACAATTTCGCAAAGCCATCAACACATACATCTGCACGCACGCCCTCACCTCCACAGGCTACATGTGGCTGAGGGCCAGTAACTTCTTGCTGGAGGAGAACCACACCACCATCCATCATTGGTCCATCAACATTTGCATCCACGTCTCCGACAAGCAACACACTGCCCCACACCCCGCTACCGATCCCCCAAAGATGCTTGATGTAAGTCACCACAGACAAGCTGTGTGGGACACTCGAACAAACACCCCCGCCACACCCTGCAACCTCATACACTGGATCAGCAACTGATCCAACAATCTTGCCACATTGACGGACTTTCCTGTGAAGCACAACAACAGTTAAGCCACCTGGGACAAGGCAGACCTATTGGACTCATACAGATCTAGCCGGACTCTTGTGCAAACCTTGCAACACAAAGAACCATCAGTTACCTTACAGCCCTGGAAAACACCACACACAGCCATCACCATATCATTAGCAAGGACAAGTGGAGATCCTTCAGATAGGGCCGAGGCACCAAAACAAACGACATAAAGGAGCTCATCAGCATTGTGAGTGAACTGACAGCAGCTCTCCATCCAAAAGACACCCCACCCTTGCAAGGCAGATCAAATCCCTTGCAACTTTCTACCACTGCAAGTTCATGGACATACACGACAGCCTTGGCACACGGAGGCAGACAGCACTATTATCCGCGGGACTAACCCCCCTCAGGTTCTGGACTCCCGTCAGCAGCAAATACACCACCTGGCTCATGTGCACCATCCACTCTGGCTCTCCATCAGGCCCCTTCCCACACAACATCTCAACCACATAATTCCCCATCGATGAAGCCCACGTCCAGCACGTCATGAATGTCTCCTTTGAGTTTGCCACATTCCATGGGAGCTGGAGGCATGCAGAGACCCAGGCCCTTCTTAAACAATGGACGGCAGTACCGCAGGATCTCCTGGAACATGACCCTGCTTCCCTACCCAGCAAATGTCATCAGGAAGACACTCAACGAGCAACTGACAAACTTCCTCCACGCAAACAGCTCCAGGCAACCGGCACCAGACCATCTTCCACAGTAATCACACCACTGCAACCGTCATAATTGCCACCACCAACGACAACTTTGCCCTGCTCAACAATGGTGAGACCACCCCCCTTGACCTCTCAACGGCATTCTACACCATGTGCTAACACACTGTCAGCTCACACATCTCCAACACTGGTATCCAGAGGAGGGTCCAGGATTAAATCACCAAGAAGCTCACCAGCAAGGCCCAGGGAGACGGCCTCCACCCTTCAGCATGTGGTACACTGGGGTCATCTGGACCATGCCCCAGGGCTCATCTCTCAGTGTGATGATCTTCAATGTCTCCATGACCCCCCTCTCCACCATCACATGTGCACACGTCCTCATCATCATCTCGTATGCCATTGACACCCAGCTGCTCCTCACCCTCACCAAAGACCCAGCCATTGCCAGATCCAACCTTAAAGAAGACATGAGATCCGTTGACGAATGGCTGAACATCAGCCACCTGAGGCTGGACTTGGAGAGGACTGAGGTCATCATCTGAGGATTGTGCCCTTACGGCTGGGTCAACTCCTTGTGTCCCACTGGCCTGGGCACCGCACCCAGTGACCACGCACGAAAGCTGGTGTTCATCATGGACTCATCGCTCACAATTACCATGCAACTCAACACCATCTGTACCTCATGCTGCAACACCCTCCGCATGCTGCAGATAGATCCATTCCAAGGCAAGACAGACAATCCCCCAGGTCCACGACACCAGCCGGGTCAACTACAGCAACGCCCTCTACGGGGGAACAGCAGCAAAACTGCAGGAGAACTTGTCCACATCCAGGGTGCATCCGCACACCTCATCTTCAACATCCCCTGCCCCAGCCACATCACCGTCCACCTGAGATAGCTACAATGGCTCACCGTCTGCTGCAGGATCACCTTCAGACTCCTCACCCACACTCAGGAGGCAGTCCACAACCCCAGACCCAAAACCGACCTTGGCCCAACTCCGTGCAGACAACCTTGCCCTGGCCTCCATTCATCACATCCACAGAACAACTGCATGCAGGAGATAGTTCTCCCACCTCACCAAACAGATCTGGGACTCCCTCCCCAGGCACCTCCACATGACCCATGACCTCTACGCCTTCATGATACTCTTCCAAATTGGTCTGTCCGAGCAGTATTGCAAGCCCCCCTCAGCAGCTTGAGGCCATCACTGGTGAGTATTGGGCTCAATGTCTGTATTTGATGGTACATTGTGACCCATATGTGTCCTCGACCGGACTCAGATCCCAGTGTATGGTGGCTGGAGTTAGTTCCACACTCAGGCATACTTTGACATATCCCCACACGTATGTTGTGGACTCATGCGAAATGACTGCAACATAATTTTTATTTTTTTATTTTTTATTATAGGTCTGGGGCGTGAATTGTGCAAGAAAAAGGTGCAATACAGGGACCATAGAATCCAAAGTTCCCAGGGGGAGATGGGATCCTTGATATTTGAAAGCAGCAGAGTCCAGACCACAGTGTTTGGCATCATTGGTCAGACTGTCACCAGCAAGTCCATGTGGCAGAGAATGTCAGTCAATGAGGTGATGCTGTTGCACATGAAGGCCAGGTGCCAGGCCAGGTGACCTAGGAGATGTGGATGGGCCGCTGCCTCTCACGGTCTTTTCTGTGGATGACCCACCTTCCTCAGAGGACCCTCAGATGCAGGCCTTGACGATGCTTGGGACGCTCCATCGGACAAATCCTCCTCCTCCTCCCTCCCTGTGGCTGGTGGTGGTCTTCGCCTGGTGGCACAGGGAGGGTTGCCCATGTTGTCTGCGATCCGACAGAGTGAATGGCTTATGTCCCTTTGCACCGCCAGGAGCTTAGCCAGTCTTGCCTCCATCCGTTCTTGGTGTTCTTGTTGACTGGCGTGTTGCTCGGCCTGCTGGTTCTTCATCTCTGTGATGGTCCCCTTTATCTCTGTGAGTGTCCCAACTACCTGGCTGATCTCTCTGGTGTCACCCCAGTATGCCTCCATGATGTTGTGTATGTGTGACATACCGGTCTCTTCAGCTGGCTGGTCAGGTTCTCGCCTCCGCCTGCCTCCACTCCCACACCCCTGCCCACACGAGCCTGGCCTGCCGTTGTGGGCACATCCGGTCTACGGGACCCCCGAGGGATGGCAGTGGTGGTGGTGTCTGCCTCCTCCTGGTTGCCCGGCGAACCTTGTCCCTCCTGGTCAGACTGGCTCAGTTGTTCACTGCGGACAGGGCTCCTTGGTGTCTCCTGGGATGTGGCAGGAATGGGGGTGGTGGTTGGCACAGATGTTCCTGAACCAGGTGCTGAAGGGCCTTGAACAGCAGAGGGTCGGGGTCATCCGTGGAGTGTTGAGAGGCATCGCAGCCAGTGGGATCTGGTTCCTCCTGGGTCTGGGACTGTGATTCTTCACCCCCCATTGTTGGGGGGAGATTCATCACATTGCCCTGTGTGTTAGAGACAGACAATGTTAATGCTGTTTCATGCAACATCCATGTTTCATACACATTCTAGTTGGCACTGTTCCTCCAGGTAGTTGTATGTGCCTAGCATTCTCCTCAATGTTCACTTGTGGATGGGTATGTTGCGGGGGATAGATTGATATGTGTTCCTGAGTCTTTGACTTGTTGATTTTTGGCTTGGATGCTTCTTCGGCTATGTATTGGTTTTGTTGTGTTACAAGTCCATTGTGACAGTGGGTAAATCCATTGCCTGTGCCGGGGGTGTCTGCTTGTGTAAGGGGTGTGTGTGACAGGGCCTGCTGGTGGGTGTAGTGTGATTTGGCACTGGGGCTCCCAGGTGATATAGCTGTCCCCCATGGAACATGCTGCCATGACAGTGAGTGGGAGTTCCTGTCCTAGATATCTGACCTTGTTGTCTTGGTGTTTGTGTTTGCACTGGTCACAGGAGGGCCTTGTGCTGCCTACACCAGGGCCCAGTGTCAGCTATCTTGTCAGTACTTTCACAGTCCTTGTGCATTGAGCATGATGCATGGGTATGTAGCTGGGCCATATGGGATGAGGGCAGTTGTGTCTGATTTGGAGTTCAACAATGCATTTTGTGACACCCACCCTCCCAGCATACCGGGCATCCAATCTTGGGTTAGTGCTTCGTGTAGCATGGGACATAGCATGGCCTTGCTTTGTCAATGGGGCATACACATGTTAGTGGCATTAGCGTTGTTTTCGACTGTGGTTCTGGCCAGTGAGTGTTTGGGGGTAGTTGCGTGCATTTTGGGGTGTGGATGCCATTACCCCCATGTTACAGAAGTTGTTTATGTACTCACCAGGCTCTGGAACTCATTGAAGTCCATGTACTCCCACCGGCGGAAGCAGGGCCATCACCTTCTCCTCCCAGGGATGGAAATGTACTGGTCTGCGGGGCCCACCACCTCCAGTGATGTTGCTCTGGGCGTAGTCGTCATTCATTTTTCGCTTGACTGACCTCCGCAGATCGTACCACCTGGCTTGGCATTCAGTCCTGGTCCTTCTGATGTGTGCAACAGCATTCACCCTATCGACGATCCTCTGCCCCAGCCGTGATTTTACAGCTATGCTGGACTGTCTGACCAATGTTCCAAACAGCTGTGGCTCGACTCTGATGACTTCATTGACAAGGATCTCCAACTCCTCCCTTGTGAACTTTGGATTCTGGTCTGTGGGCATGGTGTGGGGTGAGGGTGTGGATGGTTGTGGGTCTGAATGTGAAGTTGTGGGTCTGAATGTGAAGAGGGGGTATGTGTGAAGGAGGTTGTGTGAAGGTGTATATGTTAAGGTGGATGGGTGCAGTTGTTGGTGTGTGCTCTCTAGCTGCAGTGAGTCTGTTGCAAAGGCTCATGGTTTGTGTGTGTGGGCCCTTTTTATTGGTCCATTTGTGGGTGGGCCTCAGTTTGAATTTTTGGTGGGTGTGTTATAAGGGGTGGTTGTGAGTTTGCCCCGTTGTTTGCCTGTTTGGATGTGGCCAGGTCAGTCATTTCCATGTTTTGTGCACTGTAGACGTGTTTTGTGGTGTTGTGCGAGTCGAATAGACCATCCTTGTGCTGTTTTACATTGCCTATGTACGGTGCGTACATACGCGATGTTGTTGTGAGGTGCGTACATATGTGATGTTGGGGTACGCACCGTACATACGCGATGTTGTAAGGTGCGTACATACGCGATGTTGGCGTACGCACCGTACATGTGCAATGTTGGGGTTCGCACAGTACATACGCGATGTTATTGTAAGGTGCGTACATATGCGATGTTGGCATAGCTCCGTACATGCACGATGTTGTTGTAAGGTGCGTACATACGCGATGTTGGGGTACGCACCGTACATTCGCGATGTTGTAAGGTGCGTACATATGCATGGGGGGGCCTGTATGACTCGTACCCCTGTACGACTCGCACCACGGGAACAACTTTTCCCGGGATACGAGTCGTACAAAGTTTGCTTCGTAGCGGGTAAAGTCATTCCCCGTGTACGGGACGTTTTCCGTACGAATCCTAAATCGGAAAGCCGGTCCGGATTGTACTTGTACGGTCGGACTGTATTTTTAGGATTCGTACGGAAAATGTTCGGGTCCATTTCGTACAACTTTTCCCGATCAAATTCGTACGGATTGGGCTGATCCGTATGTATTTTTCCCGTACGAATCGTACTTCACGGGTGGGACGAGACTTGTACGATTCGTACGGGAAAAATTACGGATACGAGTCGTACGGAAAAAAAAAATACAGGATCGGAATCGACCGCTAAGCGGCTGCAAATGCAAATATCAAATTACCCCACCCTTTGGTGGCATTCAGGAAGATATTGAAGACTTGTGTATTTGAAATGTAACTGTAGCTTAGTCAAATGATATGTTTTATTTAAGGAATTGTGCATTGTGCATTCATTGACCGTCTGTAATGATTTGTCTTTGCAAAGGTATTCAATCAAATGAATAATAAGCTGGCATGGTGCCAAGAGTTTGGTGATGCCCTTGACTGAATTAAATGAGATTTAGAAACACCTGATAGTTGTTGTCAAGGTGAGTGCTTTCTACAATCCAGTAACGATAGGCCTTGTTTGTAGCACACTGCACAGCACTGGAACTACACAGTAACAACACCGGATTAAGGTGTGAGCCCCTGATCCAGGTATTGCCCAGAGGATTTGTATACATAAGACTTCTGGAAATGGACATCTGTTTCACAGCTCTGTATCAAAACACGATTGTGGCTAGGATGGTGAAATCCCAAAAAAGGATGAAACAGAAGGTCGTCACAACAATATCGATGAACAAGATATTGAAAGATAAGTGCATAGAGGGAGGTAAGGCTTTACTAGTCTTAATTCCACATCTACATACCTTGAAGAAATTATATATATCTAGATCTATATATGAGAGAGTTTGGCATAGAAACTATTTAGAAACAAATCTTTCAATAATTTGTCCCTCAATATTGTTGTAACAATATTCTGTCTAATAGGTAATCGAGATTCGATATTCCGAGACCACATCTCAAAAACATCAGGGTGAGCCAATCCATCTGCGTGGTTTGCGCTTAATATATTCCACCCTTTTCCCTCATGTTCGGAGTGACTTCAGGGACCATGGCCACTACTGCATCAACTTTCTTCCTTTTATAACCCAGGGAGAGATGTTTTTCTAATATACTGCTCGAGGGCCGGCTTTAGTGCGGTTGGCGCCCGGTGCGACAATGTTTGTTGGCACCCCCCCCTATGATAACCTCCGTCACAGACTCCCTCACTGCCAGCCTTTAACAGTGACTATCGTCTCCATAACCACTCTCTCGCAGATGCATTAAATTAGTTTTATAGCACCACCCGTACCAGTGTAGGGTGTCATTTTACATCACACACAGACAATAATACATATGTAGATCAGTGTTTAGGAAATGTTACATAACGCACAGGATTATGAGGTGTAAGAGTCACCTGTTATCCATACTGGTAGGCAGTACAGTTTAAGTGTGCTCGGTCGACAAAAGCACAAACTAAGGATTTACAACTTAACACTATGGTTGGGGGTTGTTTTTACTAATAATAATTAATTTCCATCCAAATAAACCATTTTTGAAACATTAGGGTAATGAAAAACTGGGGGGAGGAGGGGGTAAATCAGAAAGCTCTAATCTATACCTTGCATTTAGCATTTAGCTCTTTTGATGACAGTTAATAACTCACTGCTCTATATTAGATTTTTAACTGATAAAATGCAAGTAACAAAATGATCTGACAAAAGCACTAACCACTGACCTATTTATATTATATGCACTCTGTAATCTGCATAATACACTTTCTTTGTAGTAAGCATATTAATCCTCTGTGCTACCTTACAATTAGTCAAAACTTCCTCTAGACAAAACTACGCTTTAGATCCAGGAAGAACATTAATCACCTGGAGTTATCTTGACGTTTTTATGGTTTCCTGAATATTTCTTGAGGCCGGAAAACAGCAACAGGGGCTTTTATAACCTAATATACTTGCAAACACGGCGCCCCCACCCAAAGTCAGCGCCCTGTTGGTGGCACCGATCGCACCGCCCTAGAGCCGGCCCTGTGCTGCTCCTCTACTATTCACCGATGAATAACATCCATCATGCCTCAACTTTTGTTGGTGGAATAACATCTGTGCACTCATAATCTGGCAAACGTTGTCAGATAATTACCTGCATCCAGCGATCTCCACGGTTATCCATTGCTGGGCAGATCGTCAACTTGCAATTTGTAGTCTTCACGAGATCTGTGAACTGCTTTAGAAAAATGCAGTTATCATCCATACTGTGGGAGCAAATGGAATAAGTTAAAACATTGATTGACGGTCCAGCAAACAAATCTGCTTATTAGTAAAAATTGTCAACATACATAAAAGTACATCCAAAAATGATTGCTGGATGGAGAAAGAAGCAGACCAATAGATTATATCACAGTGAGTTAGATTTTGTAATTATGACAAAGAGAGAAATTTGTTTTCCCACAAGCTAACATATCTTCAGTATGCCTACAGTACAGATTATGAAGTGGGGGTTCTGATGTATCTTCAATGTTTCCCCTTTCAACACTGAATCATTTCACTTTGCAATAAGTCCCAAAGAGTGAGAATATTAAATCTCTGGGACAGGCTCTGCACTTACTGGCTGCTCACAGAGAATGGGTGTTAGATTTACCAACAAAATTGTCCACAGGGATGGCTTTGTTCTACCAATAGGGAAGATAATAAATTGTGTGGCTAACCGGCCTACAGAAAAGTGAGAATCTTTTTTAATTCAGAGGCACAGACCTATCGATCACCTAATAGAGAGAGGTATACTCTAGTCTATAACTTTTGCCAAAGATATTCCACTTTTAAACACCTCATAGAAAGGGGTTTCTTCCACCTGCAGTTCTAGAAAGGTCATTTATCAGTCTAAATTATAACAGAGTTGGTTTGTTTAAGCCTCAGTAACAAGGCACCAACGAAAGAGACAGAGAGATTTATTCCATCCATAGAAAATGCTGAACCACAATATCTTTGTTGAAATAGTGAGCATAGAGAGGAATCAGCCATATGCAAATTACTCCTCAAAATGCTAGGCCACTACCCCGCTGCATGGAAGGGCAAGAAACCTGAGAAACCTTAAATTTTATTAGGCCTCATCAGTGAGGTGCATTTTGGGTGTTACAGCACAATGAGCTTTAGGACCCACGTCTGAGACCAATCATCCCACTAAGAAATACACACTGACAAGGACAAAAAGTGACGGATGGAATGCATGAGTTTTCCTCAACCACTGGTAATTACTATGGGCCCATTGTCTTTTTACTCACTGTGACACTAAAGACAGGATCAGCCAGGCTTCTTCTAAGGAAGTTAATTCTGAGGTTGGTTAGTACAGTTTTAGCCAACTACTGTAAGATCAAATGAACTAAAACACAATGGAATGGGTAGCACAGAGACCAATTGACACTTGCTAAGATTAAATGAAATATATTGATCAATCACCTTTTGGTAAGTGAGTCACAATCAGAAGTGCGGGTATATCTAGACGTGGAAATCAAGCTCACTGTGGTACAGGCTGTACTGATGTCCTTCATGGCCAAAACAAGCCTTTCAGGTGGGAAACTGCCTAGCTGTAGGGGCTAGACAACTCTTTGTGGGGTAGGATCAATGCGGATTTGCATATAGATGGTCTCCATATTTAACAGTATCAATAGAATAAAGTGCTTCCACAGTAATTAACAGTGGTTCAGAGTAATCAAGTATTTTGTCCCATTTTTTTTGCGGTCCATCCAAAATGTGTGTCAATAATGTGGTACATTTACCTGCAGACATACACTTCCAGTGGATTCAAGATGTTTGGGGTCATTATCCATGGAGTCATTCGGAAGACCACAGTTCTTGTACATAATGGGACTTCTGGCACATTCTGAAAAGCCAAGCCAATAGGTGAATGTGAATTCTTTAGATGTTATTAACACAAATTATAGAGTGTGGGCTTAGCAGTTGATGGTCTAGGGTATGCATTCTGAGACCTTTAGTATGATACAGATTACCCATGCTAAACGTTCAATTGCCTATGCTAAACATATTTCAATTGCCCATGCTAAAACGTTTCCAAAGCAAATATGTTTGATTAATTCTAGAAGACTTGCTATATTACTTTTCTACCCACTAGAATTAGAAAAATACTGTTAAGTGAATCCGAGCCTTATTAATTTAGAAGGAGTGCCCAAGATAAATTAGCCAGAATTCAATGTTCTTCTGCCTAGAGGGTCTGTTGTACACAAATGTCCTTTCTTACTCACTTATAGTGCTTAATTTGAGACAGTGGTTTCTGGTGCTTGGCAACAGCACTTAATTGTCAACACCAGCACTTATGATAGGCTTCCATATGGTGGAGCGGTTTGTTTTATTTAAGATGAGAAGAACAGTTGTTTATTGATTTCATATATATTAAAACTACTAATACCTGCCTCCCATACCCTTCTTATAGATTTGGAGTCCTGAAATAGTCTGAATTGTCACGCTTGTAGGAGTATGATGATCTGTGGTTGTGTAGGTACTGTTGTTATCAGCACTGGCAGGAGAAATGGGTGGTTAAACCTGCAGTATCCTCCTGATGAGGGCCATGCCACTTATTTTACAAATGAACCACTGCTCTCTTACCAACTCACAAACCTTTCATCCAGCCTGTCCTAATTTCTCGTGGCCTTGAACCATTGATAAGAGGACCAAATTGTATGTCATTACAAAAAAGCAAAATCTATGATTATAGGAAACTGTCAATACATGTCCAGAGCTCCTCGATTTCAAGTTCCGTGAATTCATCTATCTTTTTTAATTTAAAAAATAAAACATAAATGACAATGGAACAAGTATGTGTCAATACAGTAGATGCTGAAAAAGAGAAATTATATATGTTGTAATCCGGCATTAAAAATCGGATACAGAGTACTGAACATGTAGCTAAAAGATGGATCCCCTAGCAATAATGATACATGTATTGGTTGCATAATTGTTTCCAGATATATAACCGAAGAACCATTTTCTATTAGAAAAGGAACTAAAACGAGAATGTGACAGCATAACAGGGGATGAAAATATATAGGGGAGATGAAACAATAGAGATTACAAGAAAGGGATCTGGCACAAACAGATTGTGTAGAGTCATGCTGGAAAGAGGAAAGCCGCACATTCTCTGCGAGGACCGTCTGCTTCAAGTTGTTGGTCTATGAATTGATGTGCTAGTTTTTTTAATGAATATACATCTAGGGAGTTCCAAAGTTTACTTGATGAGGAGAGCTTGTGAGATCTCAGAAAGCATGTATTGGCTGTACTTCTAGTAAAGCACAGTCAGGCCCACCATGTGCTGAAGGAAATATTAGCAGGACTTTTTCATAAGGAAAGGATTTGTTTTTTACCCAACGGATGCATGTGTCCTGTAAGTAGGATGTCATTTGCTGATAATGACATAAGATTTGTATGAGCCAAAATGCCTAGCGAGGCTGTTGTAGCATTGAGATTTAATTGAATGTTGAAGACATTCACAATCAACTTTAGCATTGTGTGACTGCAGGTGTAATCTTGCTTTTGAAAGGGGAGGGACATATTTTCTACCATTGTTTATTGGAGTCAGTGAGGCCTGAATTGGTATGCTTAATGTTCCACATAAAAATGTTTTTACAACTAAGGTGTGGTGTTGATGGTGAGAGAAGTGAACAAATATTTGAGGCAACATGGCCCGAGCTTGTGAGTTTATTTAGCAAAATTGGGAGATCTGTTATATGGTCTGAACCTAGTGTCCCCAACACAACCTTATGATTTAGAAATTTGTGTTGTATTGATGCAAAGAATATGGGTTGTTTTTGGGGCCCAGGTCTAGTTAATTTTAATATTTTTAGTTTACCAAGCTACACATTTAGTCAACACTGGGCTTCTGAGAAAATTCTCGGACTCCATAATAAAGAAAAGATCTCTGGCAAAGAGACCCTTTTTAGGAGCCACCCTAGGGGTGGGGGAGGGCTCTTGCTCGGATATTTTCAATATCCTTTCCGGCCTGAGATTTGTTAGGTCAGATGATTGGTGTTAACCTTAACTCTTTGTAGGAATAGCACAATAATTTGTTGGATATTATATATGTGGGAGTGTATATGCTGGACCTTGATTACTCCCAGTTCCTCTTATTCTATGGTTGGTTTTATGCACGAAAAATCAGCCACAGAACATTGTAATTTATCTATATTTTGAGTAATTTCTTTTTGGATAATTTCTCATGGAGACTTGGGGTCTATATAAATAGGTTTTTCTCCTCTTGCAAATAAGCTCTACATTCACAAGTGCTGTTAGTCATGGAAGACATGCAAGGCTTGAGTTAAGGTAATGCTGTCACAGCTGAAATGCTATAAAACACCTGCCCTCCTTGGAACAGAGGGTAGCACTCCCATGTGTAGTTTAAAAGAAGCCTAGGACATCCTACGGGTTTAAAGACGACACATGTCAAAACGGCCCTACATGGGGCCATCATGACGGGATACATACGAGCCAACATGGCCCAAATGGCCTCTTACTGAGTAATGTACTTTGTATATATTTGGAGGGTTTGGTATTCCATCGTGAATGGTCACAGATAGCTTGGAAATGTGCCCAAGACTGGCTTATACTGATAATTAATATGACAAAAAGTTGCTCAAGATCAACATCACAGAAAAAGCTTTGAAAAGCAATATAAAAATTACAGCATTTAAGGTCGGTAGAAATAAACTCAGAAATGAAGGAGCGTAAATATTTCCCTATGCAACAAAAGATCATGGAGATACACAAAGACATCAAAAGGTTCTGTGAAGAGGAAGTGTCCCTCTACACTAAAGAAGCTTTTTACCCAGAAGAGATCCAACCGAAAATGATGGTGGCAGCACACTCATGAAAAAGTATAGGTCCTTTGGTTGAAGTCCAAGCTCAGATGGGTGAAGTAGTGGCAAAGAGAGAACTGCCCCCCCCCCCACGCTTACCAAATTTGGCCATTCAACTATCCCCAAACAACATGTCCTCAACAGTTTCCATTGTATCCCCCAAGGCCGATGGCCCCATTTGTCCCCCCCTTTTTTTTTAGGAAGAGGCCGTGAGAGAAGAAGAACAAAAGAAAGGGAGCAGCATGTCCAGTAGGAACACAGAGAATCCCAGATGGTAACTCAGAGCAAGACAAAGAACAGAGAACTACTTAATTCAGAATCTATTGCCCAGACAATTGACTTCAATGGTACACAGGGTTATCAATGAGGGGCTAGGCTCTGTCCCCACCCCCCAGATAGACACATTTGTACTGAACTGCGAAATGAGAATTTCCTTTAGAATATTTTGAATTCTTCCTGAATAAACCTGACCAGGAGGATACAAGGGACTCAGGATTAAGGAATCATTCCTATTACACACCAACTAGAAATGTGGAACCTATTGAAATCATTACCTTTAAACAAGCCGTACTGAATGATGTTAAGCATATGGAAATAAAGAGTGCATTTGTAAATCTTTCCATGCAAGAAAGGCAAGCTCTAGAGACCCTGTCATTGGATGA
Source organism: Triturus cristatus (assembly GCF_964204655.1). Taxonomy (NCBI): domain Eukaryota; kingdom Metazoa; phylum Chordata; class Amphibia; order Caudata; family Salamandridae; genus Triturus; species Triturus cristatus. The sequence continues at coordinate 735,061,910 of NC_140580.1, forward strand.
ATCTATCACGATAAAACCCGCTGGCAAGGGTGGAGCGATAGCCATACTCGCTACTGAAGATTACAGAAATGAATGCCTGAGACAATTTTCGGATGCCAAATGCTACAGGGTGATGACTGAAGATCCATCTAAAAAACTGTCACAAGAGATAAGAATTCTGGTCAATGAAGGTGAAACAATGGGTATGGATCACTAAATGAGAAGTTGAGTTCCTCATTAAAAAAGATCCTAGGATACCATATTTTTATACTTTAGCTAAGATACATAAAGCCACGTTTCCTCCTCCATGTCGTCCCACAGTTTCAGGGGTTAATTTCCTATTGGAACCCCTCTTCAAATTCTGTGACCACTTCCTACGACCTCTAGTCGAACAAACACCTATGTTTCAGAAAGACACCAAAGATGTCCTAAATCTGATTAGTGAGATCAAAATGAAAGGGTCTACTGAACTATTGATCACCCATGATGTCAAACCACTGTCTACTAACATCCCCCAAGAAGCAATATTGGACGTTATTGAGGAAGTCTTAAGATCCCAGGAATGGCAGCCCCTGACATCCATACATTTCATCATGGAGTGTGCATCTCCAGCACTGAAGAAAAACATTTTTAAGTTTGAGAACACCTTATATTGACAGAGACGAGGGACTTCAAGGGGTGCACCTTTGCTCCTAGTTTAACCTGTTTGTACAGTTCAAATTTTGAACAGAACTACATCCTGTGTAACTAGAACCCATACAATGGCGATATCCATTTATGGTGTAGGTTCGTAGATAACATTTTAGTAGTATGGAAGGGAGAGTTCAGGACCGCTGAAGACTTTGTCAAGTGGATAAATTGTCTGAACCCTGGTCTACAATTTTCCAGGAACATATCAGACCAGGAACTCCTGTTCTTGGACCTGACCATCAGGATCGAAGAAGGGATATTTAGGATAAAGAATTTCAAGAAAGTGACAGATCGCAAAAGCCTAATTTGTTTTGACAGCTATCACCTCGGTCTCTCAGAAACAGTCTTCCCTTTGGCAAATTCCTTAGAATTAGGCAGAACAGCAGTGAACTGAGGGACTATGACCTGCAAGCCAATGCCTTGGAGGAAAGATTACACAATAGGAAATACCCATATTCGGATCATCAATAAAGCACATTAGCGAGCTTCTCACAATAATAGAGAAGTGGGAAAAATTAATATATATTTAGAAAATTGACTTCTTTACTATTCTAGGATTGCATTTTTAGATTACATTTAAATGCTGTTGAAATGCTAGTTTTAGAAAATAACACAAATAAAAATGTGAATGCACCTTGCTAGAATATTAATAAGAAAACTTAAAATATATCCCATTATAACTAATGTAGACGTGGAAGATGTCATTAGAAATGCTTCATTTATAAAAGCAAAATTTTGAAAAACATGTGGCCGGTAACTATACTTTAGCCTGTGCAGTGGCTAGGCCCAAAGCTTTCCCATCGACCTTAAAGCACTCCGTGCACATGTCTAACATTGATGTCATCTTTGGAACTGTGCTGACTAATATGTGCATTTCACTAGAATATAAGACTTATTGAAACTGTAAAGAATAAATGGTGACATAGACTTTATAAATGCTGCTTCTGAACAACTTAATATATGCTATCACTCGTCTTTGTCTATGCAAAGAGCTTATAATGCATATTTTAGCTTAGGTAAGAGGGTTTTAATGGGAACCTTCCCTCAGGTAACAATAATGCTACAAAACTGTATCAACCTGGATGGCAAGAGCACAGGCTGTGGGAATCGGAAGATGCATCGTATGACTGATGACACCACCTTGCAAACTGTTCTGATTGGACATCAAGTGAAGACGCTTTCAGAAGTTGACACTTGTGTGAGAAAACTATTATAATGAGTGTTGCTAGCTAGTTAGACACACCTCTCTATTCCCTTTACCCGTCCGGTGGTCCTGGTGCTGGATTTTCCTTTGCCTGAGATTCTTTTTTATGGAGAGTTGATTGTTTAGGTATTCTTGAGGTGATTTACCTTTATTAACTTGTGATCAATTCTACTGCAAAAATCGCTATTCTAATTATATTGCTATTGGAACTGTGGGCAACTCGGCTGAGTTTTCCAGAACTGCTCTTTATGAGAAGTTCATTCCTCATTTTCAACTCTTTTCTAATTGAACTCTTCATGGGTTCTTGTTTAGAATAGGCCTCTTAGCTAATTAATTGGGTTGCTTTATTGAACACCTGCCTGTAAAGCGGATTTCTAATCTCTTGTTTCTGTAAATTACTAAACTGAATACAGATATTTACATATTTTGACCTTAGGATAAAATATATATTTGAAAACGATCTCAATCTCTTGTCATTGACTCATTTTAAATTCTAAATGTCCATGATGTGTTAATGACTTTTCTTAAGGGAAAAACTAATTTTCCAAACAGTGGAAAAGATCTATTGACCTCTCCGGAGCCCCTAGGACTCCATGGAGACATTTGTAAGTGGTGTATGTAGAAGGTCTGAACCATCTTTGCAAGTCCTTTTTGGGCTCTAGCAGAAGCACTATTGGAGCCAAAATCCCCAACAACATCCAGGACACTAATGTGTCACTAACTCTACCCCTTGTACTGACACAGTGAAGAAGATCATCAATAAAAGAAGACATATCATTAACAGTGGCACTCTGAACTTTGATTGCCCATGATGTGTTCAAAAATACAAAGAATTTGAAAGACATTACGGTCCACACTAGATCTAGACATAAGGTACCTCAGAAGAACAATAGCGAACAGAAGTTTCCCACAGGGACGGGTTTTTACCCATGTGGTCATTGTAATGTATGTAGGTTTACAAAACCACAAAAATGTATTGAACTAAAGATGACAAGAAATGGGACTTAACACACTACCTGCAATACAAAGAATTGCATCTATTTGATGAGATGCCCCTTTGGATTGGGATACTTAAGGATGACGACAAGAGCAGTCAAAGCATGCATCAGTGAACACAGGAGTGGCATCAGATGCAAGAGAGTGACGACAAAGATGAGAGCACATTATCTAGAGGTGCAACATACTGAAGATGATATGGCGTGGAGCAACAATGTACAATTAGTCCTATTAGAAAAGGAACGAAGATGAGTGTTTAATTTGAACATGCATGAGGCAGACTACAATGACATCCCATGGTGTGAATTAACCCTTAGTCAGAAAGTAGTAGCCTCTGGGCTTTAGCCTCTGCTCCTAGGTCACAGTTACCAATCCATTGGCACGTTTGCAACAATCCCTATATGTAGTGTATGCATCATGTAATTATGACTCTGGTTATGGTGTTATAAATTCTACCTCTCCTTGTCAGAATTGACATTAATGATCAGGGAGATCTCTCTGTGTATATCACTCCACATAACAAGGTATCCGTATTAATCTGCACGAGAAATCTATGAAGTCCTATACTTTGGGAAATAACTGGCTCCCTTTTTTAAATAGTGAGTATTTATATAATGATGGGTTTTGTAACTCAAGAGCCAGTATGAATATATATTGTGCTGAGAGCAAAGTGGTTTCCCTCCTTCGTGTCGATGACATCCATGTTACCCTATTATAAACATAATGCATTGAGAGGCTATTATTAGTAACTGAATCCTTAGAGCCATTTCTTGTAAAAACATGCCCGCGCTCATTCTCCCAACATGGCGCCCGTATTCGGTTATTTTCCTTGGAAAGCGCCCGATCCGCATGAGTCACGACACCCAGATCATGTGACCACATCTAAGGTGGGAAAGCAATAGACAAACAATTGATGGACGAAATGCAGAACAAATAAAAACATTCACCCCCAGTCAAGAGATCTGGGTTAAATCCATCATTTTTTTCCTCACCATGCCACCCCAGTTTAGACCTGGCCATATGCAAATCAGTCTTGACCCTGTACCTCATGGGAACAGTCCAGTCCGAACTGCCAAGCCAGGTCCTCCCTGGACCGGAAACAAGCATCCTAGGACCGGTTTCGGAGTTTCAACCCTCATTAGCCAGGATAGCTTGAATCCAGTGGCACAGTGAGCCTGGGACCCACGTCTGGGCATACCTGGCTCAGTTAGGGTCAAGACTGGTTTGCATTTGGCAAGGTCTGAACTGAAATGGCACGGGGAGCAAAAAAAACTGATGGATTTAGGCCCAGATCTCTGTACTGGTATGAATGTTTGACATTGTGCAGCATTCTGTCCATCAATTGTTCTTTTTGCATATGTCAGAGTGGGATGGGTATGCCCAAACGTGGGTTCCGTGATCTCCATGCCATTGGAATTAAGCTAGCCTGACTGATGAGGGGTGATGCCCCGAAACCGGTCCCAGAATGCTTGTTTCCAGTCAAGGGAGGACCTGGCCTGGCAGTTCAAGCTGGACTGTTCCCATGGGGAACAGGGTCAAGACTGATTTGGATAGGACTAGGTCTGATTTGGAATGGCATGGGGAGCAAACAAACGATGGATTTAGGCCCAGATCTCTGTACTGGGGTGAAAGTTTGACATTGTGCAGCATTCTGTCCATCAATTGTTTTATTTGCACACGTCTAAGGTGGGTCACACGACCGAGAATAGATCACAGTTATTCGAGCTTAAATACATGCTCCTGGAGTTGACTACTTACCTCTGGGTTAGTGGAGACTGGGTAGGTCACGGATATCGGCCATATGCAGTAAACCTAAGTAGAATGAGGGAGTGATTTTCCACGGCTGAGAACCACAGAGGCATGTACTTATCTTTCACCAATTCCTTTTTTGTTCAGAAATAGCTATGGGTGGCTGAAGATCTCACGAGTCCCAAGGGACCCAACTCCAATAGCGATAGGGGGAGCACTGATAATACCTCATTTATGCTTGTTCCAGCCGATCCACAGATCGTCCCTACAAATGATTTGGCTCACTATATGTTTTATGTGTATGTCTGTATGTCTTAACTCATGACTGCGCTGCACACTAGTGTTTGCACTAAAAGATTGTCACGTCCATATTTTTATATGATTGTAATATTGAACCTTTTACATTGACTTTTTTATTTTAGGTCAGGTTTAGGAGGACCTACAATAGACAAGAGGTATAATTGTATGCCTTTTCTTTCACTAATGAAGGTGACTTAATAAGTAGGGACACTATTTGGATTAAGTACAGGGTGCCTCTAACTGTAGATTAGGTGATATGGTCCTGAAGAATTGTATTGATCTGCAAAAACACATAAGGCAAGAAACATGTAAACCTTAAGGAGAATATAGGAGTACATAATTTTCCATCATATCACTGCCTCATTTATTTTTAACTTTTAACAAGGATCTTTGCAAATAATTATTTTTAAGTGTTAACCTAGTTAATTTTAATATCTTTGAGTTGACCAATCTACACATCTAGTCAACACTGAGCGTCTGAGAGAATTCTCAGACTCATACAGCATAATCAAGAAAAGATCTCCGGCAAAAAGCGCCTTTTTAGGGGCAAGTTGGGCATTGCAGCGCTAGCCCAACAAGGCGCTAACCAAATTATGAAGCATGCCACCCCTAGGGTTGTGTGAGGGCTCTTGCTCCAATATTTTATAAATCTTTTCTGGCCTGAGATTTATTAGATAACACAATTGGTGTTAACCCTAACTCGTTGTAGAAACAGCACATCGTTTTGTTGGAGGTTATGGTAGATCCGGACTTGTTTCTTATGACTGAGTGGTTAGCTTTATTATAGCTGAATTTTAGATAGTTAGCAAACTACCTGCCTCCTTTGTTTTTCTTGATGGATATTTCTGCTTTTCTGGAGGAGATCCTTTTATGAGCCCTCTACCCAAGTATGATAGCCTTATTAGAATTTTAGTTTTTTTGAGTTCAGATAGTACAGTAGAACCTAAAGCATGGTTTAACTGAAATCTAAACTCTTAATTAGCTTCTAAAGCATTAAGCAGGAGCTTTATTACTTTTATTTTTTGCTGCCATCAAGTCGATCATGGACCCTATTAGGGAAGCTTTCAGGGCATCCCAGATTATTTCAGGCGAAGTTTAATTGATTTTATTTTCAATGGTAAGACTGATCTCCTTTTCACGTAATTCATTAAAGTTAGTGTTATCCACAAGCTTGGCATTCATTCTTAATTTTCTTGGAGTCTGTTCAGAGATACCAAGGCCCAAATCTATGGAGCTGCAAGTGTAGTCGGAAACCAAAATTGGTTCCATTATAGGGGTGAAAGTGTACTGTAAAAAACAGCTCTCAACTCCTAATCAATCGATTCTAGAGATCGAATTGTGGAGGTGAGAAAAAAGGTGTATTCACTACTTGTTGGGTCATGCATTCACCGTATAGCTTTTAGGTTGTGAGTACTGCAGAGATTGATTAGTTGTGGACGTGATTTGTTCGGTCAGAATGTTACACTGGATATTCTATCCAGAGCACCATCCAGGGGAAAGTTAAATTCACCTTGTAGTATTCTACCTATGTCTTTGGGTAGGTCAGCAATAACTTTTTTTGTGTTGCCCAGAATTCAGGAACATCATTGTTAGGGGCTTTAATATCAACAACGTAAAATTCTGTATTGTCTCTTCTTGCTAGGGTGATTAGCGATCTACACACTTCGTCATGGTCATGAGAGATCAAACAAATATTGGATTTCTTTGATAGGAGTTTTATGACCCCATTTTTCTTTTACTGAGAGGGGGAGCATGCACTATCAGCAATCCATTTATAGTTACATTTAAGTGCTTCCCTAGGGCCTATCCTAGTTTCTTGCAGGAGGATGATGTTGCTTTTAAGCTTTTGAGTTGGTGGTTTAGACCTTTGGAGTTCAGTGAAATGTTTTTTTTATCCTTGAGCGATCAGATGAAAGCATAAGTCATATTATAGCTGTGTCATTACATAACTGTCTGTATGACATGCATTGGATTATCATTCTACAATGGCATGTTATGTTAGTATATATCTGTAAAACGCCAAATCACCAACGGTCTCTAAGCGCTACCAAAATGACCCTGAACCCAGAAGTCCCCTCCTGCCAACTGATCAAGCAGAGGTGGGGTAAGCTTATCCAAATGTCTCAGTAAACAAGATGGTCTTCAATTTCCTCCTAAATGGAAGTAGCGTAGCTTCCCCACGTAAGCTCTCCGGTAGCTTATTCCAGAGCTGGGGGATCACCACGGAGAAAGCTCACCCACCCCCCCAGTGTGGCTCTGTTAAAGCACGGACAGGTCAGCAAATTTCTCCCGGATGAACGAAGACAACGACTAGGCACAGTAGGCTTCAATCGGTCTTTTATATAGCTGGGTGCCGCTCCATACTGAGCTTTGTGTGCAATGCACAGGCCCTTAAACCTGACCATCTTCTTAATCGAGAGTCAATGTAGTTGTTGTAACAGGGATGTGGCACTAGTTCTTCTTGGCAGCTTAAAAGTCAGTCTTGCCGCGTCAGTTAATGTCACCTGAAGTTTCCCCAGGAGTTTCTCGGTGAACCCAATATAGACTGCGTTGCCATAGTCCAGGCGTGACAAAATTAATGTGGACATAATGGTACGCATAGTGGTAAAGGACAGCAGGGGTACCAGTTTCCGAAATGGTCTCATCAAACTCACGCAGCTCCCCACAACCACAGCTACCCGATTGTTCATTGTTAGCTTGGTATCTAACCTTATACCCAAGCTCTTCAGAACCGGCACCGGTGGCGGAGTGGTGCCAAGCTCTTGTGGTCAGAAAAGGCTGGACCAGGGGTTAGCCCCTGTGCCAAGGGTAAGCACCTCTGTCTTGTCTGTATTTACCCTAAGCGAATTGTAGGTCATCCAGTTCATAGTGAACCGGAGAATGTTCTGTACATTCAGCTGGGCCTGAGCAGAATTGTCAATGCACACAATTAGCTGGGTGTCGTCGGCATAATTAAACACCTGATAGTCCAGTTTTGCCAACGCTTCTACCAGTGGCTGAAGATAGATATTAAAAAGCAACGGTGACAATGCCGAGCCCTGCAGCACCCCACACGGCAAAGTGCCAAACCGTACAGTCCCCCAGTTGGACTTTTTGGGACCGATGCTCCAGAAAGGAGATAATCCATTTGAGAGCTGTCCCAGTAACTCCCAGCCGTCGAACATGGGCCACCAGCTGTGTATAGTTCACCGTGTCGAATGCCGCTGAGAGGTCCAATAGGATCAGTGCAGATGGGTTTTTCTTGTCAGCTGTGAGTCTTAGCTCATCCAGCACCGAGAGCATCACCAGCTCAGTGTTCTTATGAGCCCTAAATCCAGCTTGCCAGGTATGTAGCAACTGGTGGTCTTTCAGGAAGGATGAGAACACTCTGAGCACATGTTGTTCAAGAACTTTGGCCAAAAAAGGGAGTCTCGAGATAGGTTGAAAGTTCTTTAGATTCTTAGTGTCTACCCCTAGTTTCTTTAACAATGGGATCACCATAGCTTCTTTAAATTTGTGCGGGACCTTCCCTGTAGCCAAGGACAGGTTTAATAAGGACAGTGTAGTAAATTACTTGTCAGCTATTCTCCACTGTACTGCTCTGTTAGAATGTTGCATGACATCATAGAATGCCTGAGTGCCTCTCTGGGTGAGATTGTCAGTTGGTATACTCAGGCTGAGCTGTAAGGAGCTTGCTCCTGGTGGGGCTATCTTTGTACCATCTATCTTCTCCTACTATCCTGACCACCTATGCTGGAACCAACCTACTAATAAAGAAGTAACCTACATGAACAGATGGACTCTGTATCTTCCTTTACAACATTTTGGCGACGTTCTGAAGAACTGACGCGTGAATTAAGGAGTAAAGACAACTAAGGAATCAAGGAATCAAAAGACAAAGATCTATGGACATTAAGGACTTTCAAAATGTCAATTGAAGCTTAAAGGTAATGCACTGGTCAGCCCCACCAGTGTCCTGATCCATCTGGGCGTTTGGTCCGCTGTCACCTGTAAGTCTTCAACAGTGAACAGTCTCTCTGCCAACAAGCCTGCGGTGTTTTCTGGCCTTCCCCACCAACGTCCTGTACTATTTGGAACCTGTTGTTAAAGACTCTGCGCCAACTTTTCCAACAACAAGCCTTCCTGCGCCTCAATGTGTTTACTCTTCTTGGTGTGTTTGCATGTCTTTGTGGGGCCCAATCTGTGTGGGGAGTCTGAGCTCGACAGCAGCTTCTTAACCAGTTATCCGCACTAAAGGCAAGCCGTGAGAGTGATCGCTAGGAGATCGGGTGACACGCTGGAAGGTATACCTAGAACCTATGAGGCAGCCGTGTTTGAGGAGACTTGGTAATTGGCGGCACCAGAAACTTGGAAATTTGTTATCCGCAGTTAAGGCAAGCCGTGAGGGTGATCGCTAGGAGACCGGGTGACACGCTGGAAGGTAATTTGGGTCAGTGCTTTATTCGGGACAGTGATTGCTTCAAACGGCTTTCACCACGCACGCAACTCATTCACCATACTCACCTGCTGCGTGTGGCCTGCTGCCTGCGACGTTGCTGCGACAGTTGCTTCGGGAGGAGCTCCGCTGCCTTCGACCTCCTCTCCTCTTCTGGTGACATCATAGAATCTTCACAGGAGTTGGCAGAACTCTTCGTCATTCCACACCGTGAGTACTTTGTGCTTGCATCCTGTCTCTGCCGTCAGTCGTCCCAAGCACGTTTCATACGTGGCGGCCATCTTTGTTTCTCATTGCCGTGACAACGCTTATTTGCCGACACCTGATGAGGAAACTCAGCACTTGGCAGACATCGTAATTCCCACAACACGTCGTCTCCTGGTTACAACGGCGATGCACACGCCTTGGTGTGTCCTTTGGTGACTGAATATCACGTTTACTTAAACAGTTATTCGCCAGACATTTTTACATGCTTATAGTCTCTACATCGACTTTAGAGCGTTCACAGTGATACTCACGCCGTTATTCTCCGTTCAGCTACATTGGGCCTGCTAAGTGACTTACAGTGGTGAACGACCTGTGCAGCATGAAGCACATCGGATATGTGGATATGTGCACCTCATTGTTGCACCTTCTTGCTAAAGATTTATTGGGGTATCTTATTTGTCTTTACTTTTACTTCTGTTATTGCCTAAGGAAAGAGGACGTGTAGTAAATTACTTGTCAGCTATTCTCCACTGTACTTCTCTGTTAGAATGTTGCATGACATCATAGAATGCCTGAGTGCCTCTCTAGGTGAGATTGTCAGTTGGTCTACTCAGCCTGAGCTGTAAGGAGCTTGCTCCTGGTGGGGCTATCTTTGTACCATCTATCTTCTCCTACTATCCTGACCACCTATGCTGGAACCAACCTACTAATAAAGAAGTAACCTACATGAACAAATGGACTCGGTATCTTCCTTTACAACAGACAGCACCTCTGGCCCAGTTACTGGAAGGCCCATTTTGAACACTCCTGGAGGGCAAGGGTCCTCTGGTGACCCCGATTTGACTTTAGCAATTATATGGGCTAGGTCATTGGGGTCTAGGGCAGGAAAGACTGAAAGTGTACTGCCCTGAAAATCTGGTAGGTCTAAAACTGGAAAGGGACAGGGGCTTAAACGGATGCTACCTATTTCCCTAATAATATCTTGGACCTTAACTAGGAAGAATCCCTGAATTTTCTCACAGTCATCCTGATTGATGACCTTCCTGTGTTCTTTCTTATGTCTCAGCTCTTTCAATACATTGAAAGTCTCTTTTTGACTGTTTGTAGCCTCTTTGATCTTTAATTAATAGTATACAGATTTGGTTGTAATAATTAGAGCTTTATAGGAGGCTAGTTTTAGTTTATATTTCTCATGGGCTTCTGTGTCATATAACTTCCGCCACTGCCTTTCACATTGACGAAGGGCCTATTTTTCCCTTCTCAGTACTTCCGAGTACCACGGAGCACCCTTAATCCTAAACCCACCCTTTATTTTAAAAAAATGGTAACAATGCATCTAGCAGACTGCCAAGACAGGACTAAAAAAAGGTACTGTAAATCACTTCTTCTCTTGATGCTCCCCCAATGGTTGAATTTCCTCCCCCCCTCTTTTTTTTTTAATATCACATCATCACTTGATTTTTCAGAACAAAAAAAACCGTCTTTTTGAGCTATTTTGCCAACCTAGTCACTAACTCACTATGTTTGGATCAAGATCCAAATTTTATAGTCAATTTCCTCCAGAAGAGTTGATTGTCAAGTGAGGACAATGTGAAGACACCACTGATGTAGGAATTTGCAAAACTCGTGTATATATTTTGGTAGCATTTCGTACATAACTATGAATATTTCATTCTATGAATGTAATTAAATATCGAAACTCACTGTTCCTCCAGTGCTATTTGCTAACTTTCAATAATGTTTTAAAACATTGAAATATTTTTTTTTATATTTCCCTTTGCCATCTGGTATACACCTTCTTGTTTGGTATTACTCCTTATTCAAATGGAACTTCTAATAAGGTCGTGATTCTAATATTTTTTTAGTTCCCCAATTTCGTATGTATAGTGAAGTGATCTGATGACACAAAAATACAATAAATATAAATAAATAAAAGGCACAATACGTAATGTGAATTAGTGGTTAAGTGAGTATCTCTCAAAATACATTTAGAGCACATGCTATGAATTGTTTACAAAGTTCAGTTATTGTGTAAAATTGCGTCCTTAAATTTGGATTTGGACACTGGAATCCCTGGTCTACATTGGAAGTCCTGAAACAACACAGCCTGAAGCATCACTAAAACGAAAGACTGTCTTAGAAGTGAACCTGACCTCAAACAATGAGAACTGAATTAAGAATGAGTGGTATGTAGCTGTGAACTGCAGGGGTAAAAGGAATTGCCAGCAGGGCCGGACTGGGGAACATAAAGCAGCTATGGTAGAAATGTTCAGACCAGACCCACTCTCTTCATCTCCTCGCACGATCTCTCTCATTCCATCCATCCATCAATTCTCTCTCTCTCTCTCTCTCTCTCTCTCTCTCTCTCTCTCTCTCTCTCTCCTTCAATCCTCTCTCTTCTCCCTCTCTGGCCGCTTTCTCTCTAACTTTCGCCTCCCGCTTTCTCTTTTGCTCTCTCTTAAACCCTCCCTGTGCCAGCTATCATTAACCTCGAGCTGCTGGGGGAAGCAACAGAGGCACCAGCAGCGGCCTTGGGCTTTCAAAACCATCCTTCAAGGGCTCTAGCCCACCATAAAAATGCCCAGTGGAATAAAAAGCCTGTCCCGCCGTGATTGCCAGAGATCAGCAGTGATCCTGTCGAGGGTGGTTCCATGTGCATGACACTGCTTATTCTGCTTGCTGATGTTCATTAGGAGCATCAAAGAGTGGAAGTGTATCAAGCTGAATAGAAGTCAAGAAATCAGCTAATTAATTAGACTGAACTTCCACCAATCGATGAGAAGACTAGCTCTGACTCCCTTTCTCTTGCCCATACTACCCACATCTACTGAAGCAGAACTGGAGGATGCTCTTTCTCCCACTTCGCAGCAAACATCTGTAATTGCCTACCCATTTAACTCTGAACAATTATCTCACTTCCGGAATTCCAAATGGTTCTCATGACCTGGCTGTTCGAATAAACCTCCGGGACCTTCAAGTGGCTGAATACCCTCTCCGGTGATTTGCTGCACTTTTTAAATCCGGATTAATTAATTGACTTTTGTGTTTAACTCCTTGGGGTCTTTCCCTTTGTCTTCTGCCATATTCAGATGCATGTGAAGGAGTTACCCAAGTGTTGTAGCCAGGGGCGTAACACGGGCCCCCGCATCCCCCACGGTGCGGGGGTGGGCCCCCCGAGTTGCAGGGGGCCCCTCAGCACAGTACTCAGACCCAATAGCTCGGATTAAATCCGGAGCGGGGACCCCTCTGTGTGCGTGGCAGGGGGGCCCCTCAACTTTTGGAACGCCACTGGTTGTAGCAGGGGTCGTGGGAACATAGATCCACAGATGGCTAATGTGTAGTAGTGGACAGAGGTGGGAAGCAATTGTGCAGCTGATGGGATAGTGTATAGAATCTCAGCAGTAAAACGTAGTTATTCATGCTACCACCTTGTGGACAAAGGAAACTGTGCCTGTGGGATCTGTTTAATGTTCAAAGAAAGTCCACTTCCCCTCATGACTTTTTATCCTTGAGGGTAGGATAAGCACGATGAACAGAGTAGTTGATGCCTGAAGAAAATATATGTGGTATGTACATATAAATATCAGACTAGTATTATTTGTGCATAGTTGAGTACTCACCTTGTAGCTGATTGAGGTTATGGGACATGTGCAGATGTCCAATTTATAAGTGATTCATCTTGTCCAAGTTAAGTGAGGTACTGACCAATGTACTATGAATTTAAAGCAAAAAAGGCATAATAGTCATTGCATATGCATAATGGTGGTTGCTAATGTCGAGAAAACCTGATAAAATCGGTGCAGCTACAATGATTCTAAACTAGTTGAGTTCAACCAATGGCCATTTATAAAGTGCACAGCTATCTCACCCGAGCGCTAGCAAACAGTCTAGAGAGACTGAGCAGCCAATGATACTACCCCTGCCTAAAGAGCCAGTATTTTAAGGCCTTTCTAAACTCAGGTTCTGTTTCTAAAAAGCGCAGGAAGCTAGGCAGTGCGTTCCATAACATGGCTGTCCTTACCATGAAGGACCTTTCCCCTTGTTGCTTCTTTGCATAACGTGGGACACAGAGGAGATGCAGCTGATTTGAACCCAATATCTGTTCCTGTTGATATGGGCTAAGCCTCTGTCTGAGGAAGCCAGGGCCCTTGCCGAGAGTGGCTCGAAAGGCGAGGGTCAGTGCCTTAAGCTCAATCCTCCTTGCCACTTGGAGCCAGTGTAGCTGTCTCAAGTGCGGGGAAATAGGATGGCGAAAAGGGACCTGGTGGATTAGCCTCACTGCCGCATTCTGGACCATCGGCAGCCTGTGGATCAGGTAGGCAAGCAACCCCAAGTAGAGGCAATTGGCATAATCCAGCTGAGAGGTTACCAATGCATGGACCGCAATCCTATGGCTCTCTTCCAGCGGAAAACGTAAACATTCCCTGATGGATCTAATTTTCCCCAAAACAGGCAGCAGAGATTTGCCGGACTTGTGCCATAAAGGAGAGGTCCATCTCCCACCAAACTCCAAGATTTCTGAGTCCTTAGGCACAAGCGGGAGGCCCAACTCTCTCGGCCACCAAAGGCACGGCTGGGGGGGGTGGGGGAAGATGCTCAACGAAAAAAACAAGATCTGCGCCTTGTCTGCATTTAGTTTCAGACAGTTTCCTTCCATCCAGATTGCAATGTCTTTTAAGCATTCCTTAAAATTATGGAAGGCTGCAGCGGATTGTTCTTTAAAAGATAACACCAACCGAGTGTAATCCGCATAGGAGACTCCCTTCACCCCCCATGTGGCAATAAGAGCAGCCAAAGGGGCAAGGTAGATATTAAAGAGCAGCGGGCTGTAGGCAGAATCCTGCGGTACTCCACATAGTAATTGTTTGAGTGAGCAGGAAAACGGGCCAAGAAAAACCTGTTGGGAGGGGTCTTCAAGATACGACTGGATCCAGTCATGTGCCACCCCCTCACACCAAGATGATTTAATCTTTCCAACAGAATTGAATGTGAGACTGTGTCAAACGCAGCTGATAGGTCCAACAGCACTAACATGGCAGTAGAGCTGCTGTCTACTGTCACTTTCACTGACTCAGCTACTTCTACCAGAGCTGTCTCCGTGCTATAGCCCGACAGGAAGCCTGACTGAGAGTCATGTAAGAGACCATTGGCTTCTACAAAATCAGCTAGTAGTTGCTGAGCCATTTTCTCCAAGATTTAACAGGTGCAGATAGCAGGGAAATAAGTCGAAAATAACAAAGCACTTCAGGGTCAAAATTACGTTTCTTCAACAAAGGTAGAAGGTATGCCTGTTTCCAAATGGATGGAAAAATTCCAGTTTTAAATGAGGCGTTCCAGATTTGGTTTTGTATGGGATTTAGCCACGGGCCAGTGATCTAAACAACCGAGCGGGGCAGAGGTCTCCCAGGGAACCCGATTTACATTTCAGGAGTTCAGCCGGTGACTCCTCTGCTGTTGTAGGACCTAAAAAAAGGTAAGGACGTTAGGGGGTGACTAGGGATTGCTTAAATGCAGTGGTCTCCATCACTGGTGTGAATGAAGAATACAGATTTTGGATATTTTCTTCAAAAAACTTAGACAGGCTTGTGTGCAGAGCATGGGCGGCTGGATAGTGCTTTCCAGCGCTGTCAGTTTGGTAAAGGGTTTTACGATCTTAAAGATTTCCTTCGCGGAATTTTCAGAACTCTCCATATATTTTGCCAGATGTTCCCTCCTCTTACATCTCAGCAGTTTGTGGAATTTCTTCAAGATCTCCTTATAGGCACTTTCGGCTGCGGGCTTGTAAGACTTTCGCCAGTAGTGCTCTAACTTTTTATAGCTGCTCTTTTCCCTTCTGAGTTCAACTGAGAACCAAGGAGCCGAACCAAGTTCAGCATAAATAGGTGGTAAAATGTGTGGTGTGGTCCATGCTGGATGTAGGTTCTTTATTTTAAGCAGCGATTTTGGTTTTGAAACATGCCTAATGTTTCTCAGTTGCAGAAATGGAGAAAGCGTGCCTGCTGAGTTCCGTGCAGTTTTGGTGAAACCTAGGTGGAGACTGGGTTAGGGCTGCATCAACCGAGATCACACGAAGGATGGAGGCACTGGTGCGGTGCAGAGGAGGGGAGGAGGGAGATTAGCTTCCTGCCTCTACCGGTAACACAGATCCAAAATTCTCCAGCAATGGTAGCAAAGGCACAACAAAGGGTAACAGGTGAGAGGAGGTGGCGAGCCAAGACGGAATTGCCAGTGTGGTCGATTTAGGGGAGGTTATTTATTTCTCAGTGTAGCAGGGTCCAAGCTGCCATTTTGCTTGGTGTCATGCGGAGCATTCCATCCTGGCTTCAGGCTTGTTCATTGATGGAATCTGAATGTTTTTCCACCTCAAGCAGTTTCAGAAGATGTAGTGATGTCAATTCGCCAGAACTTAACAGAATTGCTCATGGTGAGAAACCACTTTAGACATCTTAGAGTGAACCCCTGGCAGAGCGCAACATCTTGGCAGCCATCCTCTATGGACGTTAGCAATGCCCCCAGAAGCTAATAATTTTAAACACCTGGATCCCTCAGGGACTTGACAAAATCTCTAGACTTCAGAATCCTCACTCATTGTGCTCCTTGGTTTAACCCTACCTTAAAACTTGCTAGATACAACTGCAAGCATCTTGAGTGCATTTGGCACCTTAATTATGACCTCACGACTAAAACAGAGTGCAAAAAATCTCATAAAGCGAATCACAAAATGATATGCAAAACTCAACTGGACTTCTTTATTCAGCCCATTGTCATTTCGAACTTCTCTGTAAAAGTAAAATGTTGTCCTTCCTTCAACCTTGGGGTGGAATCTACACTAATCACTGCATCACAAGATCTTTGCAAAAAATTAAAGTACTTTTTCAAAGACAAAATTAGGAATATATAAAGACTTTCCTGTAATTCCAACTTCTGACAAAACCCAAACGATTGCATTGTCGGCTCCTATTCCTGGCATTACTACCCTTGCTAACTTTATATCCCTTTTCTGGACATTTTCCACACCTGTAACTCTAACTATCCAACCTACACCTGCCCTGCAGCTATTCTCGCCAGAGGCTTACACAACATTGGCCCTATCCTTAAGACAGCTATTCGATTTATCTATTGGCACTTCCTCAGTGCCTCCCACCTGGAAAACAGCTATTGCGACTCCGCTGCTAAAAAAAAACATTGGCTGCCCCCACTGGTCTTGCTAACTATATCCCCATTTCCTTGCTGCCTTTGCTGATCAAAAGTCTGGAGAAGGAAATTAACCAATACCTTTCCAAATATGTAGAGATCCAACTCGACACAATCCGGCTTTTGTAACAACAGGGAGCATGGATATTGCCCTACTAGCAGCTGCATAATTCGATAGATTCTCTTCTAGACAAAATCACTCAGCCACCCTTATTTTACTTGATGTCTAGGCGGTCTTTTAGACTGTAGCACATTCGATTCTGATGGACCCCATGAGCAATATATGGATCTGTGGAGCAGCCTGGAATAGAAATTTATCTTTCCTATCCAAGCACTCACAAAAGATATCACTCGACCTTTTCCAGTCCCCTGTATTTTGCTTCCTTATGGTGTCCCCCAGGGTCCCACATTGAGTCGGACACTCTTCACATTTACATAATCCACGGCCAACCATGTTTAGTCTTTGACATCCAAATAGTGTATTAAACTGATGACACCCAATTGATTTGACTCTCTGAATAATCTTCAGGGCTTCAAGACAATTTCAAAGGGGGGGGTGTGGCCTGGGTGCATGTAGTTGGTCATGTGGAAGTCAAAATCCGGCACCAGAGGTCTGCAGAGGTGGAAATCCTGATCCCCCAGGGGAAACCATCAGATCAACATATGGGCGGGGACCGAGGGACTGCCTGGGGAACCCTTCAGTGGGAGGGATGCCACAGTCATGCCTGCAGCAATTCGAGTGCGGCCGGCTCCGGCCCTCTTGCTACTGCGGCAGCCACATAGCTGGATGCAGCTGGAGAGCCAGAGGTGACGCTCGTGAGTCCCTTCCTCATTAGAGGGAAGGCCTGGACCAAAAGGCCAGGTCGGAGAGTTGGGGCAGCCCCTGTGAACAACAGGAGGGCCACTAGCAGTGGCAGGAGGAGCAGGTCCCACCGGAGTCTCAAGTGGGGCCCGCAGGAAGACGTGGAGAGCCTCCTCTCACCGGACAAAAGAAGCGGGAGCAAGGTAACAGCCTGGAACATCCACTGAGTGGAAGGTGTGCTACGATCATGCCCCTGGCAGTCGGAGTGCGGCCAACCACATCAACCTCCTCAAATTAACGGTGGTGGTGCCCTGGGAACCCTCCCATGTCAGACCAAGTTTCCGGCCCAGAGCCCACATGCAAAGTGCCAGGAGTGGCCTAGAAAGGCAGCGAGGAGGCCGGAAGAACAACCAGTGGAAGCTGGAAGAGCGGTCACCACCAACATACCTGTGGGCTCGGGGCAGACAGCGATAGCCCGTAGGGATAAAGCCCGACTCCCACAGTGAAGCAAAGTATAGAAGTAAGCCAGAGAAGAGGCACAAGAGTCTGGGGCTGGAGAATGGAGCTAATCAATGGAAAGGGAGTGCTGCCAAAGTCCACAGTGACAGAAAAAGAAACTGAGGGGCAGCTGGAGCACTCATGCCTGGGGGTGAGGTGGTGGCGCTTGCTTGGGGCCGGTCTCATGCCTAGCCTGGACTGTGCACACTGGGGCGCTGGGCAGCGGGCCCCTCAGGGGCAGCTGGGGGTGGTGGCAGTGCTCGGCTGCGGACAGGCAGTGGCGGCACAGGACTTGGTGGTTTCCCTGGGTTGCCCCGTCCCCAAGGCCTCCTGGAACTGGGATGGTAGTGGCAGAAGTAGACCAGCATGGACACCCAGGCAGTATGAATGTGGAGCTGATCATAACGGAAACCACCCAAAAACCCTCCCACAGAGGCCTCTCCAGGAAGGGGAAGGGGTCATCTGCATGTCACCAGAAGCTCGAACCCTGGGCCTAGAGCCCCATACAGCGGAAATCCTTGCTGCCATAAAAGAAACTCGATCGGCATAGGAACACAAAATTGACACTGTGGTCTAAGATGTGGGTCTACTACGGGCTGACCACGGGAATCCGGTCAACAGAGTGGCAGAGGCAGACTCCACGGTGGCATTTCTAAACCCCACTGTGGGGCAAAACACTGCTCATCTGCAAATGTTGAAGAGAAGTGGTGGCTCTGATGGAAAAGCTCGATGACGTGGAGGCCCGCAATAGCATTTGAGTGGTTGGAGTCTCCAAAAGAGTAGAAGGCCCAAGCATGATACTGTTTTTGGGAACTAGTTGTCCACTGAAGTTTTAGAGGGGAAAACCTTGAAGTGGACCCGGGGACACCACCACTCAACATTAGGGACAGGGACCACATGCTTCAAGTGGCTCAGATCCATGGCCCATGGACACTAGAGGGTGGGAGCATGAAAATATATCTATACTAGACCACCATGGTCCAGAAACGATGAGTCATTCAGGAAAAAAAAAACACCTCTAAATTTACATACAAAATAGGGAGCCACATTGTGGAAGAGGTCAAAACGTTTCCATACCTTGGTGTAACATTCGATGGTGCCCTGCGGTTTGATACCCTGGTGGAGGAACGTTGTGGTAAAATGATTGCATCTAACGGGGCAATTGCTAGCTATGGCAGGAGGCTAGGAAGATGGTCCCCGGAACAGGTGATAAATCTGTACAGCTCAGTATCATGCTCCAAGGTAATTTACGGGGCAGAAGTATGGGGCTTTGTCAATACCACTAGTATCCAACGTGAAGAAAATAAATATCTGAAATCACTCTTGAGGGTACCACAAAGTACTGCTGGTTTGATTGCCCATAGGGAGCTAGGGAGACCATATATAGAAGATTTGATAAAATTGAGGCCTATTATCGCTTGGCTAAAAATCTGGTACAATCCTGATGCGACACTTAGTAGAGAAATCTTATTGGACTGCCTAAAAAGGGACAAGTGTATGCGCATCCCCTGGCTCCTTTATGTGAAGAATACCCTGGAGGAGCTATGTTTTGGGAACCTCTTTACTCATCCTGTAACTATTGTAGCCCAGAATAAACTGCATGTAGGGAGAATTTTTCTAGAGCGGAAAAACCTACGCAGAGATGAGGCTGAAGGGTGTAAAAAGACAGGGAGGGCCCATCACCTAGTGAAGAGCGTGGAAGGTATGGAGCCATACTTGTTCCTCATGTACAATGCACAGGATAGGTTCCTGATGTGCCGTTTCAGATTGAACCTTCTCCCATTTATGTTGGCATCACCAGCGGGGTTTGCTACATCAATAGAACAGAAGGGGCCCTGCGGCTGCGACAACAGGTCTCCGCAAGACTCCCTTCATTTTGTTCTACTCTGCCCCTTTTACTCAATGCCCAGACGCAGATACCTTGTAAATATTTTGAAAAATGCTAATTTGGTCCACGCTAGGGAGGCACTTGTATTCTTACAGAAAGCTGAGGAACCCCAAACACTGTGTAGTATTATGAATTTTATCAAGGTAGCACTTCGTTTAAGGCTTACTAGAGGAGAAGACTGAAATGTTTTTACTTTAACTTTTAAGTGTTAAATATGGCTATATTGTTGTATTTATGTTTTGTTAATTCACTGTACAAAGAACCCTGAAATGTTTAATGACTTTTTAACATGTAAATATGAGTGTGCTTTTATGGTGTTTTTTAATCACCGAATAAAGATTCTTTGACTTGACTTGACTTGAGTCATTCAGAGTAAATAAACTACAGTTGCACAATCTAAACTAAAAACATGCATTCTTCCTGGCGATCACAGTGAATGGAGGGACCCACTTCTTTACATCAGTGGCAAAGGCATGAGGATGGCTCGGGGCCCAGAGTCCCACAGTGGCGAGAGAATAGACGGCATCGGAGATTGATGCGATGTCCGTGATCTGCCCCATCGAAGGATCAGGCGAAATCAGAGAGGGTAAAAGTAGTGGCGGAAATACAACAGCAACTGATCCCAGCTGACAGCAACAGGTGGACATACTTGATGGACGCAACGGATGAATCCAATAGGGGCAATACGAACCATGGGAGGGTGACGCCATCAGATGTCACCTGATGATGTCTGATGATATTATACGAACAGTGTTGGGGGTGAGTGGCAACCTGGCTGGTTTGTGCCTGCACTGCACCAGGGATTGTACCACTACTGCAGCTGATATCATAGTCCGCAAGCCTCATCGCACAAAGAAACAAAATTAAAACTTGCTCAGCTAATTGTTTAAAAATAACATGTTTGTTAAGGCGACAGACACCCCGAGCATTGGGGAAGTGGGGAGTTTTAGGGCTACAGCACATGGGTAGGAGGTAGGAGCTAGGGGAAGGGAGGAGTTTGGGGACCAAGGCACACTCAGCTGCACTCACTGCCACAACAACACAGGGGAATACGTAGATGTCCATCATGGCAGCTATACCGACACAACATCCCCCGGGAGTGCAGGCACTCAAAATCTTTTCATGGAATGTCAATGGCCAGGGACGCAAGCTGAAGAGGGGTATAGTAGCCAAATATCTGAATCGTCACGATTCAGATTTGGTCCGCCTGCAGAAAACATAATTAACAGGGAACAGGTGTGGTTTCCTCAAGCATGGCCGATATCGGCTACTGTACATGTCGGGCTCACAGCGGACTTCAGAAAACTGGGGATAATGACACGTAAATCTTTGCCAATTGCAGGTATTGAACACCTGGTTGGATCCATTGGGAAGCCTCGCAGAGATCAGTGGCCACTGGAATGGGAGGAGACTGGTGGTGGCAACATGTTACTTTCCTCCGGGTCTTCGGACCGGTGGTCTGAATAAATCGGGTGAATGGCTGACAGAAGCTCCGGACGCACTAGTGATAGTTGGCAGGGACATAAACCTAGCAATAGAAAGGTATTTGGACAGGGTAAGCAGAACTGGGCACAACCCAGGATAGATAAATACCCAGCTCTGCGAATTTGTAGAGGGGGTGTGATTAGTTGACCTCTGGAGGGAGGCCTACTGGGGCCGCCAATACTCCTATGCCTCAGGTTCTATGTTGTTTCTCTTCTTCTTGGACTATCTGCTAAGGGAACAGCATAATGTTGGTGAATTCAGAATCCAACCACAAGAATTTCGGGGAAGGAATTAATTGCAACACTCACCTGAATTATAGCTTGATGTTTTATGTTGGCTCAATAGATACAACAGGCAATTGTTGCAACTGTGCAGATAGGGTTTTCTGTATTTTACATTTCATTATTGTGTGATATTTATAATAATTGTGATCATTTTTTCACCGGATTTTAACCTGACTGTGACAAACATTTGTTGAAATTGTAATGTGATTATATTTTTGGTGCGATTAAATTGTGTATGTTGTACATGAATTTTATACTCCATCCATGTGTGCATAATTGCTTTGTTTCCTAAAAACGAGAGATCAAACCTTTTTTTAAGACTATTATGCCTTTTTATGCAGTGAAATAAATAATCTTTGAGCGCTACATTTTGACTTGGTGATATATTGTGTAGTGGGTGGGTCAGTGTACTATATAACCTGAGTGAATGACATATGAGAGTGGTGATTTGCTATATTTTATCATACTACCAAGGGGAAATTCTGTTTTCTCTACTGTTCAGTAGTTCCCTGTTCCCTTTGGCAGGGGGGCCGCCTCTCTAGTTGTATACACAGGTGAATTCAGACATACAGAATACCTACCCAGGGGCATTTTGGACCACCCCCCATGACCATGACCCTGTATTTGGCCAAAGCTCAGAACAGAGGGGGTTGTAGACTGGACCCCCGGGAACTTACACTGGTACACAAGACATTCTATGCAACAGGCACATACTTCCAGGGACATTCTGGAACAGTGAACTCCCTCATCACCTTGTGAGAGGCCTACAAAACTGTTCTGAGGTTCAACATGATTGCATATGTGGTAGGAAATAAAAAGAGAGTGAGAGAGAAAAAGAGAGCGAGAGAGAAAAAGAGAGAGAGAGAAAAAGAGAGAGAGAGAAAAAGAGAGAGAGAGAAAAAAAGAGAGAGAGAGAGAAAGAAAGAGAGAGTGAGAGAAAGAAAGAGAGAGAGAGAGAGAGAGAGAGAGAGAGAGAGAGAAAAGAGAGAGAAAGAGAAAAGAGAGAGAGA